>NC_138067.1:15989438-20974394 GCF_964194185.1 Rhinolophus hipposideros | reverse complement strand
AAAAGAATAAAATGAAGGTAATTCAAAACTTTTACAGTGAAAACTACAAAATGTAGTTGAAAGAAATGAAAGAAGACCTAAATAAATGGAAAGATATCCAGTGTTCACGGGTTGGAAGACTTAATATTATTAAGATGGCTAAACTCCCCAAATTGATTTACAGATTCAGTGCAATTCCTATTAAAATTTCAGCTGCCTTCATGGCAGACATTGACAAACTAATCATAAAATTCATATAGAAATGTAATGTACTCAGAATAGCCAAAAAATCTTGAAAAAGAACTCACATTCCCCAATTTCAAAACTTCCTACCAAGAGATGGTACATGAAGTAGTGACATAAGGATAGACATAAGAGTAATGGAATAGAATTGAGAATTCGCAAATAAATCCCTACATTTACGGACAACTGATTTTTACGAGAACGCCAAGATAACTCCATGGGGAGAAAACAGTCTTGTCAACAAATGGTGCTGGGACAACTGGATATCCACATGCAAAAGAAAAGAATTGGATGCCTAACGTCACATCATAGACAAAAACTAACTCAAAATGGATCATACACCTAAATGTAAAAAATAAAACTGCAAAAGTTTCACAAGAAAACATAAGAATAAATTTTGTGACCATAGATTAGGCAATGGTTTCTTAGATATTGACACAAAAAACACAAGTGACTAAATAATGGGCAAAGGATTTGGATAGATATTTCTCCAAAGAAGATATGCTGAAGGCCAACAAGCACATGAAAAGATGCTCAACTTCATTACTTATTAGATAAATGCAGATCAAAACTACAATAAGATACCAGTTCATACCCACTGGCGTGACTATAATCAAAAAAGATAAACAAGTGTTGGTAAGGATGTAAAGAATTTGGAACCCTCATACATTGCTAGTGGGATTATACATGGTGCAGCTACTTTGGAAAACAGTCTGACAGTTCCTCAAAAGATTAAATATAGAGTTACCGCATAATCCAATAATTCCACTATGTCTAGATCCAAAAGAACTGAAAATATATATCCACACAAAAACTTGTACACGAACGTTCATAATAGCCAGCTTTTGTAATAGCCAAAAAGTAGAAACAATCCAAATGTCCATCAACTGATGAATGCATAAACAAAATGCGGTCTGTCCATACAATGGAATATCATTCAGACATAAAAATACATGAAGTGCTGATACGGGCTACAACATGAATAAACCTTGAAAACATTCTGTTAAATAAAAGAATCCAGCTACAAAAAGCCAAAAAAATATATATGTGTGTGTGTGTGTGTGTGTGTTTGTGTGTGTGTTTGTGATTCCATGTTTACAAATTATTTAGAATAGGCAAATCTATAAAGAACAGAAAGGAGATTCGTAGTTGCCAGGTGCTAAGGGAGTGGGGAATGGGGAATGACTACTCAATGATATGAGGTCTCATTTTATGGTGGTGAAAACATTCCAAAATTAATAGTGGTGATGGTTGCACAACTCTCTGCAGATATTAAAAAGCACTGAATTGTACAATTTTTAAAAGGTGAATTTTATGGTATATGAGTTCTATCTCAATAAAGCTGTTTTTGTTTTTTTAATCTCATTCTTTTTCCCAAATCTGCCATTGTTTCTATATTTAACAGCATCACCTAAAACAAAGTTGGCTAAATTATATAAAAATAGGTCTTCTTATAGTTTACCATGCTACTTAATTGCTTAACAGTCTCCTTTAAAGTTTACATGAAACAGATGTTAAATCAATTGATGTATAATTCATTGAGTCTCTTTTTTCTTGGCCTTACGTCTTTATATATTTTATTACATAGAAAACTCCTAAATCTATCCACCACCACTCTCAGAAGGCAACATTCAATTTTGTTTTAGAAGTTATTTATGTAAGAAATATTAATAGCATGTTGTTTTATTATTAATTTTGGAGTGTTTGTAGATATTCAGAATGCCTCAAGTCTCTGATCTTCTGAAAGTGATAAAAAATAGAATGAGGAAAAGAATAAGTATTTGGAATGTCTAATAGTTCTAAGTAAAAACTAGATTTCCAATCTCAAAAGCCAAAATTATTAGTGGAAAATTAGAGATAATTTTAATATCGTATATTTATACTTGCAAATGTTCTATAAAGAAAATGGATTGCTTTTGTAATTAAAAAAATTATAAAAAGAGAATCAAGGGCAACTCTATAGCAATGACTACCTCTATAATCTCTAAATATCATTTTTCATTAAAATGAGCCATGAGCCCTTACAAAATGATCTATTCCTACTCTGAGTCAGCCAATGAAAAGAATAGCTTAGGACATTTTGTTGTGCAAGAACTTAATGGAAAATCCAGAATGCTGTCAAAGACTACTGGAGTCATGTTGGAAGGACATACGAGTAGAAGCCAAATGGAAAGAGCTCCCCACTAACTGAGATGGAACAAACTGAGCATCAAAAAGAACAATGTCTGTAATGAGTTGTAACAAATATATACAAGCCCATGAGATCATGATGATACTCAAAACAGAGAAAGAATAAAAAATGAAGTCATACAAATAGACTGTGAATAGAAATTGAAAGGCAAAACAATAAAGCTTCTAGAAAATAATAAAGGAAAAGTGTTAAGTTGGACTATATTAAAATGAAGTACTTCTTTTAATTACAACATACCATTAAGATTCTGGCTCTGAGTAAGATAGAAAAAGCACACTCTACCCTATCTTCTCCCACTGAATGCACCTATAAAACTTAGACAGAATACACAGAGCAGTTATATGAGGACCCTGAAAAATAAATAGTAGCAGGCAGATTAGGGAAGAAAAACAGAGTTTGAAGTACGACCTAACCAGTGGTGAGTTTTTTTCTTCCTCTCACATTCCCCAGCCAGGACTCAAGAAAGCGCAAAACCCAGATGGGGGCATTGGTGTGGACAGAGAGCTCTAGGAGTAGCCCTCAAGTTCTGTCTTGAGGAGAGGTCTATCTTAGGAAAGAGGTCTCCTAACACTCAGAGAAAGTAGGGGTAATTCCTCATTTTGCCCACTTTTTTTCATTTTCTCAAGTTCCAGCCCCAGGAGTGGTTGCAAGGGTGGGAGACACAGACACTTGAAATTCTGAGGGGGGTGATGTTCCCTCTCTGATTGGAAGATCTGCAGTCCGAGAGAGAACGATGAAACCTGCTTGAATTTTCTGTCTTCTGCCACTGGGTCATGTGTGGGTGTAATTGTGGAAAGTACCCAATAGGGTAGACTAAATAAAGCCCCAGGATATTACAAAGAGGAAGGAACTCTGGAAAATGACCCCATAAAGTTCTCTATGAATTCCTGAGCTCAACCTTGAGGTACACAAGCGTGAATGTCATCCTAAAAAGCATGTCGAAAATTGAACTAAAGGATAGAACCAGAGGGAAAGAAGAAAGAGTGCAATGCTGAAAAATTATTTGAAGAAATAACAGATGAAAACTACCCAAATGAAAGACAAACTTACAGATTCAAGAAGTTCAGTGAACTCCAAACAGGATAAACCCAAAGAAATTCAAGCCCAGACAATTCATAATCAAACTGCTGAAAATTAAAGACAGAAAAAATTTTGAAAGAAGCCAGAGAAAAATGAAGCACTATTTACATTGGAGCACCAATTCAAGTGACTGAATGAATGCTGTACAGAAATTCTGTACTATCTTTCCAACTGCTCTGAAATCTATAGCTAGCTCAAAATAAAAAATTAAACAATTAAATATTGGCTGATATACTGGGGGGGAGTAAAAATGAAATATTTATTGATATTTAAAGAATAAAATAGGAAACCTCAAAACAAATTTCAAACTTTCGATTGTTCCCGCCCTCCCGCCCCTCCCCAAGACAAAAAACTTCTGCTATTTGCAGTATTTACACAGAAAACTGTGAGAACTAGAGGTGGCTAAGCAATTCCACCACCTGGTTTCATGACCCCAAACAAGTCTTATATGTTTAGGCTGCAGTTTCCCAAGACCAAAGAGGTGAATTAGATGATCCCTAGTCCTTCCCAATTCTCACATTTTATGGATTCTTCATACTCCTATAAACTCTTCCTCCAGCAACTAAATGGTGGAGTATCTTAGAAGTTAAAAGGATGAAATTTAGAACCAGACAGATTTATCTGCTTCCTAGCTCTGCTATTATATTTGACTAGGGCAAGTTACAGCCTCTGTGGAATAACATCTACCTATAGGTGTGTAAGGATTACATGCAAAGGGGTATGTAGAGTAGTCCGCACTTCAGAAAATGCTCAGCACATAGTAAGGGTATAATACAAATGCTCCAGTTATTACAATGAAAATTCTGCCTTAAGCTTCCTTCTTTTCCTAAATATAAGTATATATTCTTTCCAAGATATTCTTTCCAAGATATCTTAACAACTTTCACAGCTTAACATCCCCATGTATCTGACTCCCAGATCTATATTTCCTAAGCTTTAGTTCCACATTTCCAACAATCTGGCAGACATCTCCAACTAAATACTTACCATCACTTAAAATTAAACAGGCCTAAAACCAAATTATCACCATCCCTGCAAACCAGCTCCTTCTCACAACTCAAGTCCTGTCATTCTCCCAAACTCACCCAGACTCAAAATCTCAAAAAGTCAGCTTCGACTCTTATGTTCTCTTCAACACCCTTTTGCAATCAACCATCAATTCTTACTGATCACTGCTTCCAAAAGTCTCTCATTTCTTCCTGATCCCCATTAATCCACTCCTGAATTATTACCCGCACTTCTGCCAGATTCCTCTTTCTCTGGCTCACTTGGATCCCATTATTTCCTACTACCATTTTGCCACTGAAGGCTAAACTCCTGATATTGCACTCAAGGCCCAGAACAATCTGGACTCAAATTATCTGTAATTCACAGAACATACACTGAAATATCTAATCTCTCATCCCATGTTCTCCTTTTCCTTTCTGCTTACTGAAATTCTGTCAATTTTTAAAGAACCAAAACGACTTCTTCACAAATACTTCACTGATTCTAGAGATCTCCCTCATTTTTCAAAGAACATTGACAGGGAATTTCCGTCAGCTATCAAAATATATCATATGAGGCACAGTAATTAAAATAGTTTTGGTATTAATACAAGCCAATGTAATAGGATAGAGTCGAAATAGACCTCTGCCTATATGGGAACTTAATAATGTAATGTTTCAAATTTATAGGAAAAGAATTAACTATCCCATAAATGTTTTTTGGGACAAGTGGCTATCCATACAGAAAAAAGTAAAGTCAGAACCCAACCTCGTATCACATTTTACAAATATGTACGTACAGGGGAAAAATATAGAATGTATTTATAACCCAGGTTAGGGAAGGAATATAAATGCATTAAAGGAAAAGACTGAATAAATAAAATTTCTGCACAATAAAAACAGTAAACAAGGGGCCGGCCCGGTGGCTTAGGCGGTTGGAGCTCCGTGCTCCTAACTCCAAAGGCTACCGGTTCTATTCCCACATGGGCCAGTGGGCTCTCAACCACAAGGTTGCCAGTTCAACTCGAGTCCCGCAAGGGATGGTGGGCTCTGCCCCCTGCAACTAAGATTGAACACGGCACCTTGAGCTGAGCTGCCTCCCGGATGGCTCAGCTAGTTGGAGCACCTCCTCTCAACCACAAGGTTGCCAGTTTGACTCCCACAAGGGATGGTGGGCTGTGCCCCCTGCAACTAGAAAAGGCAACTGGACCTGGAGCTGAGCTGCACCCTCCACAACTAAGATTGAAAAGACAACAACTTGACTTGGAAAAAAGTCCTGGAAGGACACACTGTTCCCCAATAAAGTCCTATTCCCCTTCCCCAATAAAATCCTAAAAACAAAACAAACAAACAAAAAAACAGTAAACAAAATTAAAAGACAAGTTACAGGATGGGGGAAAAGTTTGTCACAGACATCGTATCCAAAGGATGTATTTTTAGAATATATACAGAAGTTTTTTAGATCAATATGAAGAAAGACAACAGCAATTTGCACTGAAATATCAATGCGTAATTCAAAGAAGAAATCTAAAAGTCCAATGAAATTAAGAAACAATATTCAACCATACCAGTAATCAGGGAAACAAATATTAAAACACTGAGATCATTTTTTCATCAGATTAGCAAAAATTTTAAATGCTAATAATATTAAAAGGAGATGTTGTGGGCAAAGGAGTAATCTGATACACTGATGAGATATACATTTGTTCTGCAATAGTAACTATTAATATTTTAAATGTAAATATTCTATGACCCAATAATTTCATGTTTAGAAATCTACTCTGAAGAAACATAGTGCATAAAAAGGCACTTTTACTACAATGCTATCTGTAATAGTCAAAACTTGGAAATAATGTAAATGTCCACCACTTGGGAAATGGTTACATAAACTATAATACTAATACATAACATGATATTCAATACCATGCAACTTAAAGAAATGCATATAGACGACAGCTAAGGAAAGTTCTCCAAGACATATTTTTGGGTGAAGAAAACATGAAGACCAATAACAAACAATACCTTTTATATTTCTACAATTACATATTGATAGGAATGAAAGTTAGAAAATTCTGAACAAGTATACGAGTACACCAAATTGATAGTAGTTGTTATCTAACAGGCTCAGGAGGTGTCTGATTATGAGTTTAAAATACCATAAATAATTAAACTACATATTTTACTTGTGTAATTAAATATAAAAAATTTAAAAAGGAAAAATGTATAGACACAATAATTACCAATGTGAAATACACATATAAAATAAAACTAAGAAATGCACGATACATAAAAGCAAAAGGAATGTTTTTAAATATATTACTCCTATAGTTCAACAATGAAATTTAAAATATGCAAATTAAGGACAGCCGGATGGCTCAGATGGTTAGAGCGCGAGCTCTCAACAACAAGGTTGCCGGTTCAATTCACGCATGGGATGGTGGGCTGCACCCCCTGCTACTAAAGACTGAGAACAGCAACTGGACTTGGAGCTGAGCTGCGCCCTCCACAACTAGACTGAAGGACGACTTGGAGCTGATGGGTCCTGGAAGAGAAACCCACTGTCCCCCAATATTCCTCAATAAAATTTATAAAAATAAATAAATAAATAAAAATAAAATAAACTATGCAAATTAACATGAGATAGTATTTTTTTGCATTTTCAGGGAAAGATTAGTTTTCACAGCAATACCTGATATTGGCAAAGGTGTAAGAAAATGAGCACTTTCAAATTATATCGATAAAAGTGTACATTGGTATTGCCCACCTGTGCAATTTATGAATATTTAGTTAAAATTTAAAATACATACATGTATTCACACAAAAATTCTATTTGCCATCCTGCTCTGAAGATTGCCATCCTGACCCATGGAAGAGGAAAAGAACACTAAGTAGTATGCATGGGAAGCTTTAGGAACCAGATGTACGGGCACACAACAATTCCACTCCATACCATTGAAGAAAATTTTGCCACATATGCACACCTAACTGCAAGAAAGACTAGGAAATGAAGTGAGCTGGGCAGTCATCTGCCCAACTACAATTCTATTATTATCGAAGAAGGAAAGAACAGATTTTGATGGAGAGATAGCAGTACTGCCACACATCTCTAAACCATATGGCTGAGTTTTGCCTTTTTTTGAACTTTAAATGAACGGAAACATACTATGTGATTCTTTTGCATCTGGCTTCTTTTGTTTGTATTTATACTCTTTGGACTAAACTGTCTTAAACAAATGTATGCAAAGAATATGGTACTGAAAGAAATGTTCAAGCTGGGACTTATGCTACCTGAGCTATACAGTCCTAGAACTATAACTTCATTAGCAAATAAACAAATAAGGAACAGGTTAATGTGCTTAACTCTTAAATTTCCATAATCGATCATGCTATCCACTCATTTTTAGTCAAATATGTTATTTCCACAGCTTTTACATCATGAATTAGCACTGAGCCAGTCATTCACTCACTTTTCCCCCAGCATTCCCTCTCCAGCAAGACTGATAACTAGCATTTGCATAATGGCTGCTTGGAGTACCAGGTGCCTTTTATATTCAGCAAAGCAACCACAGCAACATTAACTGGTTTGAACTCAGGCCCTTCTGACCCTGACCTCATTAACACTACATTCTAACTAAACTAATTCACCACAGACTCTACATATGAAATACTTAAAGCTGATTACTAAGCTATTTGCTTCAAAGAAAATACTTTAAGAATATCTTTGTTTCCAGTTAAGAGTGGTTGTTTCTGGATTCAGAAACTGGGTGGTTAGAAGAGCAAGGTAAGAGGGAACCATACTTTTTGTGATGGTTTTAAGATACATCCTCAAATTCTTTGGTACTCCTCTCTTCAAGAGGTGAGGTATATTTGGTGACTCACTTCTAATAAACATAAAGTGGTGAAAATGATGGTAACTGGTGACTTACAAAGCTAGTCATAAAAAACACAGAAGCACTGTGTGTGTGTGTGTGTCTCAGTCCTGTCTGTCTCATCACTGGGGTAGCTAGCTGCCATATCATGAAGACACTCAGGCAGTCCTATAGAAAGGTCTACACAGCAAGTAATTGAGATCTCCTGTCAAAAGCTGAAGCCCTTCTCCAGAGCAGGAACTGAGGCCTTCTACCAACAGCTATATGAGTGAGCCATATTAAAAGTGAATCTTCCAGCCCCAGTCAAGCCTTCAGATGACCAGCTTCAACCAACAAGAGTGACTACAGTCTCATGAGACCCAAGCCAGAACCACCCAGCTAAATTACTCCTGGATTTCTGAATCCTACAGAAACTGTACGAGATAATATTTATTATCATTTTAAGGCAATTTGTAATATAGCCAATAGATAAGAATACACTTATCTACAGATATGTTTTCATCTTTTGTTTTTGGTGCCATATACATATGTTGCCTATTTTCAAAAATAATTTGTTTTATAAACCTCTTTCCCAAACATAATTTTCTTACTCAAATTATACTAGCGTCTCTAAATTAATAGAGCTCACTTTTAGAAATGTTCTCCGTTAAAGACCCTCCACACGCAAAATATAGTTAAGTACTACAAACTGGTACTCTTTTGGACTCTACTGGAGATATCCTCTTAAAGGTATATTAAGATCCTGGGAATGCTACAGTCTATCATATGGTGGTAGAAAAATTAATGGAATCAGTGCAAACAACTGTGTGATATAACAATGCAAATGCAATCCCAGTGGTTAAAAAGGAACTTGCAAGCACTGTATGGCTCAACTTTCATCCCAGAATGAAAAATGTATAATGAAGAACTCACATTCAACCACAATCAGATAAGGAGCATGTTACTATTCCAAGCTGCTTTTTTTAAAACCGCATTTTAGAGTGATAGATGGGTGGTGTTCCTCAAATTATTCTTAAAAGGTGTTTTTCCTCAGATTTTACTTCAACCTAGCAACTATTTTCCTTCTGTAAACTAGCAAAGAAAAATTAACGGAAATAAAACAAAATCAACTTTTAAGGAACAACATGTCACAAAATACTGTTGTGATGAAAAATTATAAATAAAATTTTTGTGAAGTGCACTTAATAAATCTGGCTTGTAACATTACCTCAGAAGGGTTGTATCAAGAAGTATACAAAGAAGAAATCAATAATTTGAGGAATGAGAGCAGGGAATCTGTTTTGAGTTTAACTGTTTGATAAGTGGGTCATATTAATTCAAAACTATTAGGTGTTAAATGGCTCTGTCACTTACTAATTGTATGACCTTGAACAAGTTATTTAACCTCTCTCAGTTTCTTCATCTTTAAAATGAGCTATTAGTTCCTAATGAATAAGGTGGTTGTAATGATTAAATGAGTTAATTCATAGGCATAAAGTACACAATAAGCACTCAATAAATGGTACTCAGTAGTGGTATTAGTAGACTATGTATATTTGGAAAGTAATATTCAGAAAATACCTGATTTTAATAAAACTAACTTTATTATTAGTTAGAAGTGATCAGGTGAAAAAGTTGGGGGGGGAAAGGTGGGGAGGAAATGCACCAAAGAGAAAAGTAAAAAATCCTAGATTTAAAGCCCACTAAATACAACAATATACACATCTCACAGGTGCATTCATCAAATGTTAAGTCATATGTGATCATGACCAGCTACTTCTCAAATTCTTGAACTATCCAAAAGTTCATGGACTTTACAGGAACTTGAAAATATAACTGATATTAAAGTATGATTTGATCGAGATTCTGGCAGAGATATAAAATAATTCTAACAAGTCAACAAAACACTAGAACAAAAAGAGTAAAAATAAAAAAGGAAGATATTTTTTGCTAGTACTTCTAAGTCTTCCCTTAACCATCCCCCCTCTTGTTTTTGTTGTTTTTTTAACTACATTAGTTAATTGCCTTAAAAACAGCTATTGATAAACTACATTTTAAAAGATGAAAACAGAAAGAGGCGCAAAATGATCAACTGAAAAGCAGTTCACATATTCACAAAGCCACTGATAAATTCTTACCACCATAAAATCGAAGCATACAGCCAAGGTCAGGATTTGTTGCCTCCTCCTGTAGGCGCACAGGATCGTCGTAGCCCAGCCTGGACAAGTAATCATAAACAATCTGAAGAGGTCGTTCAGTAGGTTCCAGTCTCCTGCTTGCACAATTCAAAAGAAAAATATTTAGTAAGTAATAAAAATGCATCATTTAATTTTTTAGATCTTTTAATATGCTCTAGATTTTTATGTGTGTATCAAGATTTTCTTTAGTATCATGTGATACAATTAATCTAAGTAAGTAGTGCTCAAAGATTTTGGTCTCAGGATCCCTCTACAGTCTTTGAGGACCCCAAAGAACTTTTGTTTATATGGGGTATATTTGATATTTACCAAATCAGAAACTAAAATTAAGAATTTCCAAACATTTGTTTATTCACTTTTAAATAATAAATCAATCCTAAGTTAACATAAATAATATTTTTTGAAAAATATATTTTCCAAAATAAAACAACTTTAGTGAGAATGGCACTGTTTTACATTTCTGTAAATCTCTTTAATACCTAGTTGAATGGAAAACAGCTAGATTCTTGGATCTGCTTCTACATTCAATCTGTTGTGATAACATGCTAGTTAGCCTCTAGAAAACTCAACTGTATATGCATAAGAGACTGAGAGTAAAAATGAAAATGCCTTAATATTATGAAATAGTTTTGACCGAACACACCTCTTCAAAGAGCCCTAGGGACTCCCACACACGGTCCCTTGAGAATCTCTGGTCCAAACTTAAAGACAGTGAAATTATGAATTTTAAAGGTTATACTTGGTCATATTTGATTTCATATGAACTGCACACACAATTAGAGATGCAGACTTTGGGTTGCCTACTATGTCCTAGGTACTATGCATTTCCACTGGCTTCATAGATGATTCTTCCACAAAACTTAGGAATGAAAGGCCCAATAATTCCCCAGAAATCATTCTACCACATGGCCCCGACTGAAAACTGAAGGAAAATCAGAATGTCTAGTAACCATTTGTGGCTTCTGGTGACGCTGCATATTTTAAACCACACAGACTTAAAATACTTAAAAAGCAAAAATTATCAATGTGTATTTTTATAAAAGGGGGCTACATCAGTAATAACAGCAAAACAGCTCTTTTATAATTCTGTTATCAGAAAGCAAACTGTTATAAATACTGGGGTGCCAAAAAAATGTATACAAGTGGCCATTTTGGTCAATGTTGCTCAAGTAGTAGTTCGCTGTAATCAGAAGTGTCTGGACGCTGATGGTAACCACTTTGAGCACCTCTTGTAACCGCAGAAGTCAAACATGACTTGTCTTCATCTTTTGTTACCAGTATGTATTGAGTATTACAATTTAATAGTTTTTTCCTTTCTTCAGCTGTGTATTCATTTATTTTTGGCACCCTCTGTACAGTGGCTAAGAGTATTGGCTCCAAAAGTCAGACTGCCTGGGTTTGTGTCTCAGTTCTGCCACTTACTAACTACATGCCCTTGGACAAGTTGTTTATAACCTCCTTGTCTTCAATTCCTCATCAGTATAAATGGAATAACAATAGTCCTAACTCACAGAGTTGTTACTAAATTTTTTACTTACTTACAAGGTATTACATACTACGTAAAGTGCTGAGCGAAATATCTTGCATGTAGTAGTGTTCAACAACATATTGACAACTATTATTCAAAAAAAAATCTTAGGACTGAAATCATATTTTAATTAGAATAGAAACAGAGCATCTCCCCATCTAAAACAACAACCAAAGAACAAGTATAGGAAAGTTGAGGGGTGTTCTAAAGGTTATGAAGAACATTAGCCTTTATATCTTCGAAGAATTCTGTTCAGAAAACTTAAGAAATGTATTAATTAAAAGAAACACAATACACCTCCCATCATGGCAAAAAGATATGCAGGACATCTGTTGAAGGACTAGAAAAATACTGTTGGCAAGAAGATTTAATTTAAAAATACATGAAATGGGAATGTTACAAAGCTGAATATAAACAACTGTATCAAAGTGATAATTTTGGAGTAGAAATCATACTGATGAGCACACAAAAAAACAAAATAAAACAACCACTTGGCCCATCCTGACTGCTCAATACAGACTTGTAGCTTTCATAAACTCAGCACTACTGCATGGTGGATGACCAAAGAACTGAAAGCCTATAAAGACCAATAAATATTGAATTTGATAGAAACAAAAAATAAATGTTTCAGGATAAAAATATCAGTTACAGTTAATCTCTACTTAAAATATGCACAAAGGACTATGACAATATTAGGCATTTTCCCCGCACAATGGTAGAATTCTAAGAAGGATGCATTTTAAGAGGAACTTCAATTAGCCATGTAATATGAAGACTGAAGGATTATCTTGAACAGAAGGAGACCAAGGGCATAAAGAGTTATCTCTATCTTCCAACATCAAGAAGGATTAGACTTACTCTGCATTCCTCCAAAGAATGGACTAGGAACAATGAGAACTTGTTGCATAGGTAAACTTGGGTTAAAAATGAGGAAGAACCTTAATAATTAGAGATGTCCAATAATGAAACAGACTGCCTCTCAAAATAGCTCACAGAGCTAAGCGCCATCTGTCATGGATATTTTAGAAGAGACTCCTATAAGAATCAAGTTGGACCAGATGATCTTTAGGGTCTTTTAGAACTCAAGAGTCTGTGCAGTATCTAAGACACCTTCCTAATACAAGGCAAATTCTACTGAACCCTGCTATTGTTTTTGGATACAGAGTTCAATGTATTTAAATATCAATTCCATGTAACGATCACATATTCAGGATATATAACACTGTCAGGTTAAAATTCAATTTTTTAATTTCTCTCTAGAAAACCAAGAGAAATGGAAACATCCTAATTCTGAAATATTTCATATGATCAAATTTCCTTTCCTAAAAAGGCTCTGTAAATTTTGAAACCCTCTTTATATATTACCACCTAAAGAAAGTATTTTCCTTGGTGGGAGAAAAAACAACAACACATCTGCTCTTACTAGTTTAGCATAAATGAGTAAACAAGGAATATTTCAAGAACTGCAAAAACAAGTAAAATGAGAGGCTAATTCATTAAACTCCTTTGCTTAAGAGGGTAGGGAATATGGGGGAGGGAAATACTATAATATGCTTATGGATCAATTTTGTGTTTCAAAGTTCCAAAAGTGTAACAGACTGGTAATTAGCTATTTGTTAAAACTCACAAATCAAAGGAAAATAACATACTGCAAAACAGGTGTAGGAGAGAGTAATGTTGGCAATGAAAGGTTTCCTTCAACATTTGAAACATTTCTATTAACTGCTTTAAGGAGAGAAAATAAAACTACTGTAATAGTTTTAGTTTGCTTCTAAGTCTTCGAAGAGCTACTATGTCTTTGTAAATGTGAATATATACACATAGTTATTTCTCTCAAAACCAGCCAACCAATACAGTAGTGCTATCAACAGTGATTTATAGCTCTTAGCCAACAGTTACTCACAATAGTGACCACTGTTAAGATACACATAAGAAAAGAGTACATTTCATTCCAAGTATAGAATTCTAGTTAATAGAGGGAGACAAAAGCACACATCATTACAATCCAACAAGTGGAACAAAACATTATGTCAAAGACCCTAACAAAGCACAGCAGCATCCTCTACATCAAATTCCGATTACAACCCAATCCCTGTGCACCTATAACAGTAAAATCTGCAAACGGTAAGATCCACAATACAGATATTACAAACACCAACAATAAGGATATTTCGATAAATGTCTACTCCAGGCCTGATACTGTATGGGGAGCGTTTTACATTTTAGAAAGGTACGCCTATTTTGCAAATAAGAAAAATTAGGTTTAGTCACACAATTAGTACATAATGGCATGAAGGTTTCCTGTGCCCAGTTCATTACAAAACCTAACTTCCTTTAGGCAAACTACATTATTTTACATAGTTAAAATAATTTATGCAGAAGACAGCTTAAAGCACCAAGGAATCTAAAAAGTTGTTTTAAATTTACTATATTTCATTACGTCTAATACATCATCATTTGAGAAATATGCTATTTTTTATGCATCATTGCTGTATAATAACGAATTTTATTAGTCTTGTCCCTGGTTCCTTGGAGGAAGATTCTAAATCCTTGGAATTTCCTGAGTAATGGGAGGGTTTTAGTTATTCATGAGCCTCTTGGATCACCTCTGAGTTTATGCTAAGAGATGAGATGACTCAGGATGGGGACTGGCCACCAGAAAGACCATCTGAGAGCTGGGCTAGGACCTGGATCCAGCCCAACCTTGGGGGAGGAGAGAGGGATGGAGTACATCCCCTCAAGTACGTGGTCAGTGATCCAATCAATCAAATCTACCCAATGAAACCCCACTAAAAACTCTATTCCAAAGTTCTGTGGCGCTTTCTGGGAGGTAAACAAACTGACATCCTAGGAAGATGACACGGAAGAAGAGCATGTAGGTTCTACATTCAGGACCCCTATGTGTCTCTTCATTTGGCTGATCTTGATTTGTACCCATGACACTAAACACTGTAATTGTAAGTATAATGCTTTATTGAGTTTTGAGAGTCATTCTAGGGACTTATTGAACGTGAAGGTATCATGGCAACCCCCCAAATTTGTATCCAGTTGGTCAGAAATATGGCCAGAATCTGATGTAAAGGCAGTCTTACTGGGGACTAGGCCCTTTAACTTGTGAAGCCTGTGTAAACTCTGTGATTAGTGTCAGAATTGTATTGCTATAAACCAGATGATATTGCAATAACCATCATTAAAGAAAAAAATACTGCCAATTGAACTGTTACCCACCAACAACTCTAAGATACTAGCTGATTTCAGAAGTACTAAAATGTAAAAACAAAAAAAAATTTAATAAAAACAAATTAATGTATAACACATTCTTCTAAAGTTTTTAAATAGTACAGAAATATGAAGCACAGAACAAATCACCTTTTTCCTCAATGATAATTCGTTCAGTATGTATCCTGAATCAGGATTTTTCATTACACTTTTATAACATCAAAATATGGTAAACAAAATTATAGTGACTTGCAAGAGGTCACCCAGCAAGTCAGTGACAAAAGGAATTAGAACTCAGGATTCCAAACCCCAAGGTATTATTTTCTGATATATATACTTTATTGCTTCTTAGCTTATCTGAAAAGATAGTCTATCAAACACAGAAATCTTAGTCATTTTGATGACTAAGAATTAAAGCAAATATATGATCATGAGCCAAAGGGCACTCCATTTTGTCACATATGATCTTGTTACAACTTTTCAGACAGAAGGCAATGATGACACTAAGCTTCACTAGTGAGTCATTTATCACTTAAACAGTTCAATAAAAAAGACAGACCAACTATTTTCATGTAAAGAGCAATGGACCGGGAGACAAGACAATGTGTGCCAACTATAGCTCAAGTACTAAGCAGCTGCAAGAATGTGCTTTCAACCTGTCCTCTTTGGGCCTCTGGTTCACATCTATAAAATGAAGGAACATGATCTCAGTGATTCCCACTGGGGAAGTTACTGGCCTTTGGGGCAAGATAATTCTTTGTTATACAAGACTGTCTCACACATTGAGGACATTAAGCCTTTCTGGCCCTTGCTCCCTAAATGCTAGTAACTCTCCCCAGTAGTTGTAACAACCAAAAAAACCCTGCCCCTGCTCATATTTCCAAATGGAAAGGGCAGGGGGTTGAGCGGTTGTTAGGTTGGGTATACCTCATTTCTCTAGAAGATGATCTCTCTCAGATTCCCTCAAGGGCTAAAATTCTATAAATTAGTAATCCTTCAGTTTTTCTTAAATGACTGAAAGAGTATGGAAAGAAGGAAGTCATAGATGATTTAGAAAAATATGGTATAATTTCAGCCCCAGTAATCTCATTTCTAGGACCTAGCCCAGGAAAATCAACAATGTAAAGATTTATGGGCAAAGGTTTAGTCATCAAAACACTACTTCTAAGAGTTGAATGATCTGAAACAACCCAAATAGGTTAACATTTATTGAGCACTTACTAAGTGCCACACATCATTCTAAGAACTTTACTTCCTTGCTACACAAAGTACAGCACAGCACTTAGGAGTTTAACATACAATCTCAGGCCCCATCCAGACCTACTGAATCAGAATCTGTATCTTAACAAGCTCTTCAGGAGACATTAGAGTTTAAGAAACACTATAAGAATTCATTCATTTAATCTTCATAACATGTCTAATTAATTTACTCCTCAAGACAACTCTATAATGTAAATACTATCGTCCTCCATTTCACAAATTAGTAAACTAAGGCACAGAGTATAATGTAACTTGCATAGTAACTGTCTGAGCCAGGGTTTGAGCTCACACACTCTCATTCCAGAATCCAAGCTTTAAACCAGCAGTGCATAGTATTTCTCAATTTTTAAACAAGTTATAGTGTCTTCATAAAATGGAATATTCTGTAGTGATTAAAACTGGTATTTAAGGAATTTTTAATGACACAAGGAATTAATCAAAATAGGCAGTAAATAAACTGAATACATGGGATGGCCCCAAATACAAGACGTGATCACAGACAATATGGTGAATGTATAAATTTTAAAAAAATGAATTACAGTTAAAGACACATTGCCATTAATTGCTCTCAAAATACACCCCCTCCTTATGAACAAATTTATCCTATTGTTCTTGCGACTTTCTGAAGCAGTTCTCACTCTTTCATGAGTGTCTAGTTGCGCTGTCACAGCTGCCTCGATGTCCTGAATCACTCTGACTTTGGGAAAGAGTCAGAAGTCGCACGTGCCAGATCCGGTGAATGACTGTACCAGAAGCGATGTGTGACACAGAGCACTGTCATGAGGGAGGATGATTTATGGCACACTTTAAAACACACCTTCTCTCAACCATAGTTCACACCTGACTGACTGAGCTGAACTAGTTGAAACTTGTCACACACTGTTACTAAGGTTTGATGCGCAGTTTCCCATATTGAAGATCCCTGCCTTTCCGTTGGATGGCACTCGGCAGCAGCATTCACTGTATTTTGTGATCACAACGGAAAGGCTCTTGTGTCACACATTGCTTCTGGTATACGGCAATTTCTGTCAAATAAAAACATTACGGTGTGTCCTCATCCTCCTTATTCACCGGATCTGGCACCGTGTGACTTCTGGCTCTTCCCCAAAGTCAAAATGATTCAGGACATCGAGGCAGTCACGACAGCGCAACTAGACTCCCACGAAAGAGGACGTCAAGAACTGCTTCAGAAAGTGGCAAGAACGATGGGATAAGTGTGTTCGAAGCAAGAGGGGAACATTTTGAGGGGGATTAATGGCAATGTGTCTTTTACTGTAGTAAAACTTTTTAAATTTAAATATTCACTGTATTTATTTATCATACCACACATATAATTTTAAAACATTATACACACACTTTGAAAACTATCTGGGGAAAAAAATTTTACTATGGGAAGGCAATATATGGGATCTGGTGTCAAAATGCCAGAATTCGAATTCCAGCTCTACCACTTTTAGCTCAATGATCTTAGGTAAGACGCTTACCCTTTCTAAACCCCATTTTCCTCATCTATAAAATGGGAATAATATTTACCTCACAAGATTGTTGTGAGAATTAAGTGAGGTGATCTACAAAAAGCTTAAGCATAGAAGAGAATTATTATTTCTCTTTACACTTTTTCATTTTTCCAAAATTTCTACAACGAGTACATATTATACTTCATTACGTGGCAAAAAAAAAAAAAGTTATTAAAAAAGAGAATGCCTTAGATTGTCAACTATCTTGTAAAGGGCTATTATGAAGAAAGTACCTATTCCTCTGATTAGATTATATAAGACTGAACTGAAGCAATTAAAAGTTGAGTAAGACAGCTAAAAAAGATTTTTAATAAGTCTGATTAAATAGTAAAGCTGAGTGAGGGACACTGTGCCAGTTCCTCTCCAGGAGGGCCTCTACTCAGAACAAAGTCCACCACCCATCTGGAATGAGTTAGGTATCCCACCTGCCTGGTAGTACCTGACTGACCTCGAACTGGTTACCAGACCTCTCACAAAGTCTCAATGTTCCTCCCGTGCAAGGAATGATAGATTACCGCCCTTACAGTTGTGAGGATTTAATGAGAAAACATGTGTAAAGCACTAAGCTTAGCAAAGAAAGCATTTAATGTTAGCTAAAATCTATCATCATCATCCTTTGGCTGAATGAGACTTCTTGAGCTCCTAATCCAGCAATGAAAATATATTCATTTTTTTAAATCACAGTTCAATTATGTTTTCATTATTTCCTAATCAATTATATCTTCAAAGAGCTATTTCATCACAAAATTATCAAGGCCACAGGGCTAAAAAGAGACAAACTGTCCATTTTAAGTAGTTTAGATTCGCAAAAATAAATTATATCACATTTGGATTCTTTTCTAACTACACAACTAGTAGTAGCAAGCCAATTCAGGTGGGGTTTCTTCCACATTTTTACTACCTTTGTATAAATACATATACACTAGTATACAAATGAGTAAGTCTTATGTTTAAATACATCAACTCCATCAATCACTACCAGCTATATGTAGGTCAAAGCTTTCCATCTGATAAAATTAGATCGGAATCAGTGTTAAGATTTAGAAAAGCCTAAGGATCATTCAAGTCTGATCCTTTCATTTTAAAAATGGATTTAGGAAATGTAGTTAACTGATGAACAAGGAAAACATTCAAATTCTTATCTATTATTTCAGGAATTACTCCAAATCCTAAAAGGAAAAGATAATAAACCTCAGTTTAGACTTTTAAAATGACACCAATTTTTAATTCAGCTAAAGGTGCTACTATTATTATCACATTTTAAGTGTAAGTAGGAGCTTCCTTTCTCACTTTCATCAGTGCTAAACCCTCAGCTTTGAATTCTGTTTCAAGACATTTACTTATTACAGGGAAGGGGAAGGAGAGAAAAATCAATGGTCAGGCACTTAAGGAGTTCTTACCTGACATCAAATTCAAAGACCAGCAATTCAAAGAATAGTAATTTTTAAAAAAAAGTTAAATCAAAGAGTTCATATATACAGTATAAGACTACAATGAGAATGCTTTTCTTCTTCATGTTTATATAAAAATTTTAAAGTAAACACAAACAGTTTTTAAATCTATGAAAACACGCTCAACTTCACTCATTAAGATAAATGAAAATTAAACTGACAAAATAACAAAGTGCTTATCAGATTTGCAAAAATCTAAGTCATTAGACTTGAAAAAAGATTCCTTGGAATGCTGACTTTATGATACCTAATTGAAAAACTGTTGACAATCATTTTCATTCACAAGCAAGTATGTACTCATGCATGAGTATGTGTCTATATTTATATATAAAATTTAACACTAACATGTTCTGGAGAAAGTTAAGTGCGGAATAGGTATACTTTTATGTTATTCATCAAAGTATAACTTCTATGAAGAAAAATTTGACAATATTTATCAAAATTATAAATGCAGATATCCTCTGACCCAGCAATTCTACTTGAGGAGTTTACCCTACAGATGACATCCCCATAGGAGAAATATCATGGATATGAGAATATTCACTGCTTGTGGAAGTAAAAAACTGGCAACAATCTGAATGCCCATTAACAGAAGATTGGCTCAATTATGGTAGAATCACAAAATGGAACACTGGGGCCGGCCGGGTGGCTCAGGTGGTTGGAACTAAAGGCTGCTGGTTCGATTCCCACATGCGCCAGTGTCAGATGGCTGAGTTGGCTGGCCACGGGCTCTCAACCACAAGGTTGCCAGTTGGACTCCTTGACTCCCGCAAGGGATGGTGGGCTGTGCCCCCTGCAACTAGCAATGGCAACTGGACCTGGAGCTGGGCTGCGCCCTCCACAACTAAGATTGAAAGGACAACAATCTGACTTGGAAAAAAGTCCTGGAAGTACACACTGTTCCCCAATAAAATCCTGTTCCCCTTCCCCAAAATATAAATAAATAAATAGAATGGAATACTATGCAGCCACTAAATAAATGAAAACTATATAACTATTAATATGAAAAGATCTCTAAATGATATTAAGTGAACAATGTGCTGCACACAGCACCATTAGTTTTAAAATTTCTATGTAACAGACACACATACTCATGTATGAGCATTTACCAGGGGTGCCAAAAAAGTGTATACACATGACTTGTATTCATCTTTTATTGGTATATATTGAGTATTACAATTTTAACACAGTTTTTTCCTTTCTTAAAACGTGTATATATTTTTGGCACCCTCTGTATGCTTCTCACTCTATTTCTTTTTATATATTTCAATTTCATTATATTTATACATATTACGTGTTTTTTTAAAAAATAACTTTTAAATTTAGATATCCAACCTACTATGTAACAACACAAATGAAGTAACTATCAAATTTTCCTTCATTGATAGTTTTTAAATTTAAGAATCATAACATCAGCATTCTAGGGACAAATACTTTTTCAAGTCTAGTGAATCCATAATCAGTTCTAGCATGATTAAAATCCTAAGTCCAACTTTCAAGAAGAAACACATATTACTTACACTGCAGTAGAATTAGCGTGGTAAGACCCAGACCTTACCTGACCAGGTCTCCATGAAGCTGTAAATAAAGACTTTCCCTTCCCTCTCCAGCACATATTTCTGATGCTGGTGTGTCTACTGTGCAAAGGACAAGATGTAAGTCGGAGGAGGAGGAGACAGAAGAGGTGGTGGTTGTAGTGGCAGTGGTCGTGTCTGCTCCATAAAGGTAAACACAGCCTCTCTTCACATCTTCTCTCAGCCAGTCTCTTTCTCGAGAACCAAACCTACTTCTCCTATTTAAACAATTTCTACTCCCATTGCGTTTCATATTTCTCTAAAAAATATCAAGAGAAAGAAATCATTAGCTAGAATGTCTGAATTAGACAAGTTTAGTCCTCACCCCACCTTTCCACTCTATAATTCACCAATATTCTGCTTGATCAAGATCGAGTTTCACTCCTCCCAGAGCCTTCCTCACCTGCTGCGCCCATTCTTGATCTGGAAAACTTAGTTTTCTTTACTGCTAGCTGTTCAGGTCTCTGTCCATGATCTTCTCTGACCCATTCTTTTTCTTATATTTTCAGAAAAATGTCAAGAATAATAATACATCTGTATACCTACTAGCCAACTTTCACAAATTTTCATATTTTGTCAGATTTAGTTTCAATCATTCTAAAGAACATATATACATATATGTTATATATTCTTACATATACAGCGGAAGCCATCTGATACCCTCACCACAAACCCATATACCCCTTCTCCCCAGAAACACTCTACTATATTTGGTACTTATCATTTTGGCATTTTATATGTTTGCCATATATGTATATATCTATATACTATATATTGAATTGTTTTACATAATTTAAAACTTTGTTTCACCTTGCAATTTTTTATTTGATTCTACATTGGTTTAGAGATATGTGCAACTCATTAATCTGAATATTCCATTTTTGAATACACTGCAATTAATCCATTTTGCTGATGGCACTTAGTTTGTTTCTAATTTTTCACTGTTGGAAACAATGCTGCAATAAACATTTTTGTACATGTCTCTATATGCAATTTGGAAGTTTCTCTAGGATCCTGACCCTCTGCCTCTTATGCCAAATAAGCAAGTACAGAATCAACACAATATTGCACAAATATTCTTTTCATTCTCATTATGTTTTTTTAAAATTACTATTGCATTTGATAATTCACGCATGAAAAATTCATACAGATTGTATAGTCATGTTATCTCAAAGCAAAAACAATTGCTACAGCAATATAACAAGATTTTAAATATCAACATTTATTTATCTGCTCTATTTTTATGATAGGCCATTTCTGTTCCCTTAATAAAAAAGACATTTCCACTATAATCACACTGACACACCTCTCCAACATCATGCCTCACTGCCCTTTTCTCTGTTTCAGTCACATCCAACTACTTTTAACTCCCCAAACATACCAACTATTTCACAATTCTGTGACTTGTCTGAAATGTCCTTCTCCAGCTTGTCCCCCTGACTTACTAGTCATTCTTCAGTACTCTACTCAGATGTCACCCTCTATCTGCTCTCTATGGAGCCATCCCCACTTTTCTCCTACCTAGAAAGAATTAATGACTATTCTCTCCTCAGCAGAATTTCTTCACCTTGAACATACTTTTATTACTTTGTGGATCACAATGGGTTTTAATTACTTATTTGATATTTCTTCCTCTCTTCTACCCTGAGAATCTATTACAGTGCCTCAACACCTGGGTGGTACAGATATGCATGCAGAACTCAGATGAAATCTCAGAAACTGATTCCAGGTCTGTACGTTATCCCAATTAGCTCTGGCAAGAAGTTAAACAAACTTAAGGGGGGAAAAACTCCATTTTTACAGAAAATCCTGCAACCTTTTCTTTGTATCAGACCAAAAGTAAATAAAATACTTTTGCTACTTATTGCTCATTGGAAAACAGAGATATCTATTAATAATGAAAGTATTTTTATGATTATTGAAAATAATATTGTAGGGTAACTATATCTAAAATTCAATTTCTAAAGATGGTAAAGAAAGGAGAAGGAAAAGATAGCAAGCATTCCCATGTGGGAAGAAAATAAAACATGAGTGAGCATGGCTTAATTGAGTTTATGATAAAATGACAGGTAAATTGGTCATTTTGCAAATCTTAGGGATTTGAGTATAACTATTCAAAACCATAAAGATTATTACTGATTCTAACTTTAGGTAACTAGGATAAACCTCTGCAACAAGTGAGAAGTAGGTCTCTGTCTCCTCACTAAGAGCATTTTCTTAAAGCTGAACATCTCAGAATTATCAAAGGACTTTCAAGTACTTATTTTATAAACACAGGGGCCATCTTAGTTGTATCACTAAATAATTTTAACCACTTAATAATTCACTGGTTAATTTTAAATAGTCCTTGCTTTTTAATCTTTGGGAAAGATCAACTGGTCCATCTGAAAATAGTATTCTATATGGTACATTTATACAAAGTTGTGCACTCAGTGAAGAGAAATTTTGCTCACCGCTCTTGAGAGAGCAAGTAGACACTATTCCATACAACCACCAAAAAGCTTCTTTAAATAAAACTTTTTTAAGACCAAATAATGGCCCACTGACCTTCTCAATCTTAGAAAAGTCAAGACAGACCCCAGGAAGTATTAGTTCATCCATGATTTTTCTTCTGTGAGGATTTTTAAGTCATTTTTAATATGTATATACATTTCCCTTAAGACTATAAATTCCTTAAGGAACTTTAACATTATTGGAACATAACGTGTTGCTGATCAAAGAATGCATTTCCTACATATATGATATATTCACCCAATGAAGATAAACCACTGAGTTAGAACTTAAGTGGGTATCAATGGGCATTTTAAAGGCCTACACACTAAGAAAGCACAGACTTGTAGCAACAATCTAGATGGGTTGTTTAGCTATTATTAGCCACTGCTAAATTACCTACCGTGTTTCCCCGAAAATAAGACCTACCCAGAAAATAAGCCCTCGCATGATTTTTCAGGATGCTCATAATCTAAAATAAACCCTACTGTAGTTCCCCCAAAATAAGACCAGGTCTTATATTAATTTTTGCTCCAAAAGACATATTAAGGCTTATTTTAGATTATGAGCATCCTGAAAAATCATGCAAGGGCTTGTTTTCCAGTCTTATTTTTGGGGAAACACGGCAGTGCTTTCTTCTCTACTGCCTAAAGCATCAGGTAACTGCTAGAAAGGCCCATACGATCCTCTGAGATGCTTTCAGTTTTTAAAAATCACTATGCCACTGGAATTGCTAGACTGAGAACATTTTAAGTCCTCCCTCCCTCCCTTACTCTTATGTAAGAACTGTTGACAAACTTATCTATAAGGGAACACAACTATAATCACCTCTCACATCAACAAGTAAATAAAGAGCACATTTAAGATTTAAAGAAATTTCTAGAAAGCAAGTCTTTAGAGTAAGCCATAAATTAAGTACCCATATCAGTTTTATGCTTTTAACTCTATAAAAATGAAGATAATATATGAGGGCTGTGATCAGTTCAAAGGTGATAAACTATTAAAGGTACATCTACAATAAACTCCGATATGATAAGCACGCTAAAAATAGGGTCTGGTAAAGTAACTCTCCATACGCAATATGCACTATTAAAATGTAAAATATCCTAAGGGAAGAAATATGTTTCTGCATTCAAACTTTAAAACAATATGGGCTATGGGGCGGCCAGTTAGCTCAGTTGGTTAGAGCGCCATGCTCTTAACAAGGTTGCTGATTTGATCCCCACATGGGCCACTGTGCGCTGTACCCTCCACAACTAGACTGAAACAACTACCTGATTTGGAGCTGATAGGTCCTGGAAAAACACACTTAAATAAATAAAAGGTTTTTTTAAAAAAAACCCAAAAACCAATATGGCTGATCTCTATGAATATACATGTTAAGGTATATTTTTGAAGGGGTGGAATGAGTTAAGGAGAGGAAGAATATTTTAGTTCATTAAAATCTTTCTGGTATTAATTGATTTTTTAAAACCATGCACACAATTTTGATCAAAACTATTCTGATTGGCCGGCCCGGTGGCTCAGGCGGTTAGAGCTCCATGCTCCTAACTCCGAAAGCTGCGGGTTCGATTCCCACATGGGCCAGTGGGCTCTCAACAAAAAAAAAAAAAAAAAAAAAAAAAAAAAAAACTATTCTGATTTTCAATTATTACTAAAAAAACGAATCTCATCACATTCACTGACTAGATTAATTGTAACTTCATATCTTTCAGACTGAGTAAAAAAAAAATCCTAAAATTGGAAGAAACATCTCGAAAATTTATGCTTCAACGGTATTCCCAATAATCTTAAGAATATTAAAAATATCACACTTATATTCCAACTACAACTATAAAGGGGTACATTCTAAGTAGGAATTTGCTAAATAAATCTGGGGGCAGATTTTGAATCAAATTTTCCAATAATGTATACAGATGGACCTAGATCTAATCTGGCTAAATTACACTGGCTTAGTTATATTAGCCTTTTTATGAAGATCTATATATCTTTTTACAATAATGATGCTCATAATTTGGCACTAAGTATAAAAAAGTTACAAAAAAAGAATAAGCCTTTTCCAAAGGGTCTTCAGAGAATTACATGTAGAAAATTATGACTTTCCTCCGAATTCAGAAAGTCTTCTATTTATGTATTCTTTTCTAGTTTCACTTGGCACAAAATTCAACCACTCACCTATTTAAGGGAACTTCTGTATGTAGAACACATAACACCTGTTTTCCACAGTCGATCCCATTTATTTGCAAAGGTTAGTTAAAGCGTTAACTATATGCAATAAAGCAAGGGACCCAGGGGCCTTAGGCACTGTCAGCCTCCCATATCACCAGCACTATAATCAAGATCAATTTCTGGAATCTTCCTAATGGTCCCCAGATTGAAACCCTAGGGAACCAGTGGTAAGTTGGACCACTTCTTGCAAGTGTAGGAAGTTAGGACCTTTCAATAAAGATCTTCATTTCTCAGTTCCTTTCCTGTAACAACTCTCTCCCCACCAAAAAAATGTCTTATAAAAAAAGCTAACGTTATTTACCTTCTAGGCCAGAGGGCTTTACCTATCTCTCAGACCTGCCGTTTCCTGATAATTCAGGCTGGCTGAACTTTCTTTTTTGTTTATTCACAATTTACATTTGTGTGACTTTATGGTTTTAAATAAATATTCAAAAGCCTTTTTGGTAATTATATTTGCAATTACAGTTAAATAAGATACGACAGATATGTATAAGATTTATGCAGAAGTGGAGATAAATTATGGAAAGTTATTGCTTTAAATCGCTGCATTAAGACTGGAAGGTAGTAGTAGATAAAACTGTTCTATATTGTACTGTTTTATATTGTACAGAGTCCTATTTTATGTTATTTCATGGATTCACCAGATGCTTCAAATCTATTATTTTTTCAGTGTTCTCATCTTTGTGATGTCCTATTAATTATCTTAATCACAAGCATACTGTGCTCACCCTCAATCCCAATTAACAATACTTTATGTAATTTTCAACATTATTGTTTTGTAAAGCATATTTGAAACACATTAAATCTTCTAAATTTTCTTTTCTCTGTCTTCTTGGCAAGTTTTAAACCCTGCTGATTCCTCTTCTAGAACTCCATAAGGAATTCCATTCCATCTCCAGAAGGATACCTAGTTTACATATTTGACCTACAGAAAAAATTCTCCCCAACTATTTCAAAGGCTAGTAGAAAACTCCATCCAGTCTCCCAGAACCCCTCCTTATAACCATCTTCACTGTCACCTCCCCACCCTCCATTCCTTGTGCATTTGAACTTCTTGTCATCACCTTCAAGGCTCCACTACCCCCCCGCACCCCGACTTGCCTGCATCTGCTTTCATTTCCTCCCACTCCCCCCAATTTCTGCCAAAAAGCCCCGCTAGCTGCCTGTTGCATAACGGCTCCCCCATTATCGTCTCCTGAATCGTTAGGCCCGCTCCCGCGAGCAGGAATGCCCGTTTTTGTCCAACCCCTCCCCTCCTCCCTTCTGCAACACGCCCAGCGATTCCCTGAGAACAGGCTACTCCCGGGATTCTCGCTCCAGGCGGGGCAGGTCGTGCTTCCAGGCCCGGACCTCCGAGCGGGAAGCCGGGTCTTAACTTCAATGGTAAACCCTGAGGACACAGTCGGCCCGCTCCACCCAGCGCAGCCCCAAGCACACCGCAGCGCCCGGCCAATCACCGCCGCCATCCTCCCGCTGGGGTGATGTCTTCAGGTGTCCGGGGAGGAAGCCCTGCGTACTTCCAGCCCGGCTCTTGGGCCAGGAGCGACAGGCGCCCGGGCTCCGAGCGCGGCCGAGGGGCGCAGAGGCGGGCCCGCGAGTCCCGAAGGAGCCGGTGGGCGGCGGCGACGGCCGGGCGGACGCCGGACCCAAGGCGTGGGCCTGCGAGGCGGGTGGCTCGCGGCCAGGGATGGGCAGCAGAGGGGACGCAGACGGCCGAGGCCTCGGCGGGGGCCAGGCGCGGAGGCCTAGGCCGGGTCCGCGGCACCCTCAGCGGAGACGCCCCGCGGCCGAGCAGCAAAGAGGACCGACTGACGCGGGGCAGGGGTCGCCGCTGCCTCTGGCACCGCGCGGGGCAGGGGTGGCCGCTCCCTGCCTTCGCTCCTTTCCCAACCCTCCCACCCGCCTGTCTCACCTTCAGGACCCGGATGCCGCCCGGCCGGCGGCTTGCGGGCGCTTCGGGCGGCTCTGGGGGCTCCAGCGGGCCCGCGGGTCCCGGCTCCACCTCCCCCATCGGTGGCAGAGGCTGCACAGGGACGCCCTGCCGGCACGACGGCGCGCGGAGCCTCGGCGGCGCGCGCGAGCAGCCCGCGGCCCCGCCCCCCGCGGCCTGCCGGCCCCGCCCCCGCGGCCTGCCATCCCCGCCCAGCGCCCCGCCCCTCCCGCAGCCGCGCCGGACCTGCGTAGCTGCGGGCACTATGCGTCCAGGGCGCCGCGAGCCGCGTGCTGGTGGGCTGGCGGCTCGTACCCCGCGGGCGGAGCCAGGCGCCACCGCAGGGTTGGGCCTCCGCTGCTCGCAGCCCTGGGTTCGAAGGACTGAGGGCAGGGAGGGTTATTTACTGCTGTCCCCGCTCCCGAAGTACGGGCTGGACTAGGGGCAGGTGTCAATGGTGACAGGACGTTGACCTCCGCAGAGGGTGGCTCTTGTAACTTAACTCGCCAAGATGTTTCTACTTCAAAGCTCGCCTGTCACCCTCACTTGCAAAGCCATAGAACAAATTGTTGAGAATACTCACCCTTGCGAGGACCTTTCTGTTTCTTACTAGAGATGCTCTCGACCTTCAGCAAATTCGACCCAACTCCGTGTACAAAATGTCAATCACCTCCCAGCCACATTTTAATCCTATTTCTCCTCATGTAGTAAAATTATCAGAATTCGTTTCTCTGTCTCAAGCAGTAATATGGTATGTAAGCCATTTTATTATTGGCAAGAATAATTCAGGTAATCTTGAAGTTAATTATTTTATTTTAGTTCCTGCATGGGTGGTAGTTTTGTGGCCAGCCAGTGGGCCAAATTTGGAATCACAAAGCCTGATTCCAAATCTCAGCTCTACCTCTTTTAGACTTATATCCTCCTGCAAGTTACTTGATTTAAACCTGGCTCTTAAACTGTTAAATTAATATCTGCCTAGGAGTTATTATGAAAATTTTATGAATACATGCAAAGTGCTTAACATATAAAGGATTCGTAGTAGCCAATATGTGAATTTTCAAATTGAAGATTCATTCAATTCCTCAGAGTACTCTCCTTGTTAATTCTGTTCCCAATTTTCCTAGGAAACGTAGACCTCTAGATTTTTAGGTATTCCCCTTACACAGATGTTGATGAGTCTTCAGGCAACTTGCAAAAAAAAAGTAATTTGTTGACCTTTGAATCGGTAAAGAGGGTTTCACCTATTTGTCCATTGCTTCAGCTCATCTAGTCAAGATCAACTGTTTAGAATATTTTAATTGCAGGCTTAGTACAAGAGAATTCGGGATCTGAAATAGTGCAATCTGTGCCCCTCTCTGACAGGTATGCATTTGGAAATACTTTAAATTCCAAGACAAAATTTGACTCTTGCAAAGACTCTGACCCTGTGTATATTATTTCATCTGTGAGTTTGGTCACTACTTTCTCCCTTTACGAGTTACTTTGTATATACCAAAATTCCAGTCTCTAGTAATCTTCATTTGTCTCATTTTAATGAATTAAAGGTTGTCTCTGTGAGTCTTGGTGTAAGGTGAAAAAAGCTCTCAGGTCGTCTACCTCCTGTGTTTTCCCTCTACCTTGAAATTACATTCAAGAAAGCTACTCAAAGTAGCTGGATTCCCATTTCAGTGCTTATTTGGTAATTTCTTCCAGCGAGAACACTGGTATCTAAGGAATAGGTACCAATATGGAGACACAAGTGGACTTGACCAAGGGCAGATAGGCAGTGGAAAGAGTAACGAATGTGGTATTTCTAAAAGCTTGTTTCTTGATGTATTGTTACACATTACCTTTTTCAGATCTCATGAGCAGATGTTTTTTACTGATTCGTCACCTGAAGGGAAAGGATGTTGTCCCAGGACCAGTATTTGTGTCCAGTCTGGGGAAGAACAGTGGTAGATGATTTTTTTAATTAATGGGATAGTGAATACAAGCATATGCTCGTTATGTATTCACTACTTCTTTAACAACAGTAGTACCTCTTTCAAAGGTTAAAAGAAAACACGAAAAAACTACCAGCCCAGAGATTGCAAGGGATAATTTGATGCAGCTCCCTTTAAAGGTCTCCATGATCTAAGATCCAATTCGGTTAGTGACAACTAGTTGACTCTCAGTTTTCTTTTCAGATCATGTACTGCCATTAACATTTTATAGTTTCAAAGGTCACATATTCATGTTCTCCCCAGTTCGAGGCAGTGTGCATTATGTATGCCAAGGGTTATGTAACTACAATTTCTGGAAATGGTAAACAGCTGAGACTAACCCTAAAAATAAATTCCTCTGGGATTTTTTTATGCAAAAATCCATCTGCCCTCACTGCAGGTTCATCGTTACGAAAATCAGTTTGGATCAAGCCAAGAAACAGAGAACTGTCATTAGGCTCCTTCGTCTTTATATCCTTCCGATAAGCAGCTGTGCATACCTCTCTCTCCACCTGGACACACACACAATTATCTCAGCCTTCCTAATCCTACAAAATGGGAAGTATGTCTAAAGAAGGCAAGTTTTTATCTATCAGATTTTGGTGGAGGAGCCTTAAGAGCTTACTACATACACTGGCTTCTTTATAGGTGGTTCCCACTCCTTCGATGATCACAGAGTCATCTTTAGCCCTAAGTCCCTTGCTATTCTAACACAGGTTGAGCAGATTTAGGTATTACTTAGTTTAGTTCCAAATAAACAGGCAGTATTTACCTGGTTTCAAGGTTTGAAGGAATTGTTTTCCTTGAACATTTTTATATTTTTTGAATATGGGGACAATTGAACGAGGGGAGGAAACAGCATGGAAAACCCTTAAAGGTGATAAAAATGAATTTGGTCCTTGTAGATTGAAGGTCAAATCTGAACACAAATCATTGTGTTCATTGGAGTCTATTTGCTAAACTTTTCTATTATAGCTTTTATATATTCATCTAATTACATGTAGATGAAGGTATAAACTAAATTTAGTATTAGAAACAAAGTGAATTTTTTCTAAGCCACATATAAGAAAAGATGATAGAAATGTCACTTATCAAACAGTGCCAAAGGGCCCTTCTGCATAAACTAGATAATTGCCAAGGCCTACACCCTTCTCCTTCTCAATTAGAGGACTGTCACACTGCCCCCCTTCTCAATCAAGGAATTGCCAGGGATTATCTGAGCAATAGAAAACCTAAAGCTTCCAACTTCAGACCACCCTCACTTCTATGGAAGAGTTCATATAAAATAGATCAGGCAACATAATTCATTTTGGCTAGTCAAGCCTTTCTCTCCCAGTCACACATATACTCCAACAATTCACAAATAGAAGCTTGTAATTGAAACCTTCTGACCACCTCTAATACACATTTCAAATAAATCACTGATACGATTTCTTTGCCTTGTGTGAGAATTCACCTTTGTGGAGAAGATAAGCATGGAAATAATCATACAGTTAAAATTTCCAATTATACTTTTCACTGTCTACAAGTTTTTTTTTAAGTTGTTCAAATTCCTCTCTTGGTGAGGTGTGTAAAAGGAACACTGACAGGTCAGTAAGTTTAGCTCAAAGCTCTGGAATAAGAATTCATCCAAGGCTTCTCTAATTCACTTGCAAGAAGCGATGAAGCAAATTTTAAATCATTGAGTATTGACTTTTTATTATTAGTCACTGTTCATAATTTGTTTCAACCAAAAGACAATACACACAGCAGAATTCTAATGCATCCCATGTAAATGTTTACATCCATTTTACTCCTCACTCGCCTCTAAGACTTATCATTTAATTTTAAATTTTTTTTTACATCTCAAAAATATGTCTGCAATAATTAGAACTTCATTAGCCGTCCCACTTGGAAACAGCCTTTTAATATTTTTACAGTAAATAAGATGTGATGGGGCATAATGAAAATGTAACTTACAACATTTTGAAAGAAAAAGGACTTTACAGGGACACAGTGGGAGTTCACAGAGGAAAGAGTTCAGAAGCTCTTTCCCATGTGGCCCCCAAATAGAAAACAAAACAAAACACACAAAGCGCAACAGCAGGTTCCCAAAACAAAAACAAAAATAACTCCAATGCTCCATCTTGAAGCCAGAATCAATCAACCTCGTGGAAGTTCGTGAAGCAACTGTGCAAGCTGCTTCAGCATTTTCTTCTGTTTAAGTGTTCCAGGTCTGGAACCCCTGGAGTAGATGGGACCCACTCACTGCTATTGCTTGAAAAAGAGTTATTCACATCCAGTTCTACAAACAGCCCCACCCTTCTGAGCCAAAGCTGGTCAAAGTGTTTTGAACGTCAGCACTTTCTGAGCAATTCTTTCTTCAGAGATCCTCCCCACTCCCAAACTCATGAGTACACAGACATGTAACACCTCTCCACCAACCACAAAGTTTGTGAATATCCACTTTTTGCTCTCTAGCTCTCTGGGTTTAGGACAATGTGGATAAAATACATTCACTAGAAAAAAATATACACATTCAAACTCTTTCCCCTAGTTCTCACGGCCCAAATATTTTCCAATGCAAAAGTTGAAGTTGAAACTCAAAAACAGTATCCCCTAACTTCCAACCTCTTCTAGAAGAACAAAAAAATTGAAAGCATATTATATAGATATACTCAAACCATTAGTGCTGGACAGTTTAAAAGTCTATTTTCTTAAATGAATGGGACAAACAAGGGGTACGAACCACACCTTTAACTTAGCAAGAGGAAAGAATACTCTCCCAATCGTTACATTGAGGAATGTTTCTTTAAATGAGAACAACTTTAAAATAAACAGACGATCGCTATACACAGATAAAACATTCCATGACTGTCCAAATCGCCTCAAGGTAACAGCACCGGAGCATTGTGGGAGAAGCTTCTCGGGTAGAGCACCCTTCCTACAATTTTTTGAGATTACTTAAGATTAATTCTCCCTTAGAATTACTGGGGGGTAAAAGAGGGGAGAGGACACAAACTACTCTGGAAGAGGGAATAAATGAGGTAAAAGTGCATGTGAAATCGTCCAAGTAAGTGTGTATAGGCTCACTGCTTATCACCCTGGAGTTATTAAAACAACCATGGAAATCGCTCTTTCCTTACAATGGCTCTAAAGTTGTAAGTCTATCCAAATTTGCTCCCCCTTGAATGGTTATACTAGGGAAAGAAATTACTGAAATGTGCAAGTACTCATCGAAATTAAGAGACTTCTTTTAGCAGCAAGGCCAAGTGAGAGGAGAACTAATTCTGATCCTAGAAACTAAGGCACACTGAAGCTTTCAAAGATCCAATCATTTGAAACAGTCTTCACAACCATCAGTATCCTAGGCAAGTATTTGGCCGCTAGTCCTTCAGTACCATGCTCAGGTACTCTCTGAAATCACTTCATAGTCTACACAGCACCCTTTGTGTTAAGGCCATGATTTTCATCCCTTCTAGACAAAGCTATGAATGATCATATAACATTACCTTAAAACTATCATTACCCAAGGAGATGCTTTGTTACTAGAGCAGACCCTTTCCAGCTCCATTAGCTCACACTGTCGTATAGCATGGTCTCCAGCAGATTTCTGAGATTTAACTCATTTCAACTAAAGAAATTTGAGCTGGTTAACTATAAATGTCTAAGAGAGAAAATAAAGCCTCTACCACAAAGAGGAATGTTAGACAAATTCTATTCAAGAAATCCACCAATATTGTGTTAATCCTATTATGTTTCACAGCATTAAGTATCCATCCAATGAAATCAGTCTGCAAAGCAACCTTTAAAGGCTATTTTTCATTGCACAGGCAGAGCAGTTGTCTAAAATACATACTAGTACACACCTGCTGTACTGAAAACTACGCACAAGATAATATCCTGTCCTTGATTCAGTCAACCATTTACCTAGTGGAGTAAGTTTTAGCAAATCCTGATCTTATATATTGGTTAAGACCAGAAAGTTTCCCTTTGGAGCCTTGAGTTCCACTCCAGTTTGTCAACTGTTAGGAATAGTCTAGCATCTGATGCAGAGCTAGATTTTACAAGACACTGAAAATTTTAAGTAAAGGCTTGGTGAAATGGAGGGGGGAAAATGGATATTTGTACCCAGGTTTAAGACCAAAGCCAAAGTAGTCATTATACTGTACTCAATACAATAATGATTGCAAATATTTTAAGAGTAAAATGGGCCTGACCTTTCCCTTCTTCTTTAGTATATCAGACATGCACCTGTGCACCTGAACGTACACAGTACATTCAACATATACCAAAGGACAGTCACCCTACCTCATTCCAGCAACTCAATGTTCAAGTTTGGAACACAAGGGTCCTTTCTAAAAAACCACTTGGCACTCTCATTAGTTTTTAAAAAGCTCCAGATCTCAAGAGTCTTTGATGCTAATATTCATGAGATTGGCCTCTCTCAAGACACCAATTTCTCTGACTCAGGAAAGGATGTTCCCTACTATGATGTCCATAAGACTTCCTCTGACATAGGGGGCAAGGAAGCTACAAGGCTTCATTCCAACACCATAAAGTACAATATAGGAAAGATTTCTTTAACTGCGTGGTCTTTATTTCAGTGCCAGTGTTACAGATACAACACAAATGTTCCAGTTAGAAGAAGGAATTCAAACGGAATGCCAAGGTCCAAACCAGGCTCAGAAAATAAAAAGGGAGGTTTGGAGTAATGGAAAATACTCCAGTATGCTCTAGGATGAGTCTGATACTCTTCCTATGGGCAAAGGTGCTTTTGTTAAGGAGTCTAATCTTTAGAAGTGGTGAACTCCTCTTTCCACCCATTTACCATAGTTCAACAGGCAAGTTACGGGCTTAGGAGAATCTTTAAAATTTGTGGTGGGAATAGGGGCATTAATAACTGTGTGTGTATGTGTGTATACATACACATATACATGTGTATATATATGTGTATGTATATCTTTTAGAAGTCCACCTTGCACTTTAATGGGAATCAATTTTGAAAATCATGGAGAATATTTATTCATGACTACAGCTAAAGAATGGAAAGAAAGGGGAGCTGGAAGAGCCTTGGAAGTTTCTATTACAAATAGAGCACCATATCCTTCATGCCAAATCTCAACAAAAGCTCTTTTAAACTGCCATCTGTCCAGTGTTTACAAATAGCCTCTCAAGATCTGACCAGTTCTTGGTAATAAACATACATATATGTGTGTGTCTGTGTGTATACAGCAATGCACAGAAAAGGCTACCAGGAGCCTAATGCCTCTTTCAAACATTGGGGGAACCAGTAGAAAAAGGCAGGGCTCCCTAATGTCCATTCTTACATTTCCATTATGAATGCCAGATGTAAAAAGTGCCTGAAGATGGTGACCCAGCTAGTGAGGAATAAATACCCCACCTTGCCCAGTCCACAGAGAAACACAGTAGAAAGAAGGGGCAACTGTTTGCTGCAGAGACAGAGTGAGTGTTTTCTTGCCATGGATTCCAGTCCGCTCCTCCAGACCAGCTGCTTATTTCCTCAGGGGCCCAGGGAATGTTGATTCTGGCTGTAAATGTGGGAGGGGTGGAGAAGTGCGGAAAAAGGAGTAGAGGAGGAAGAGTGCAAGTAGCCTCCAGAAGCAGCCGGCCTCAACAGTGGAGGAGAGGAGATTAGTCTTTAACAATGCTTCAAGGTCAGCAGTAACTTTAGGAAATCCTCCTCAACAGTTCTTCTCTTCAGCTCCTCATGCCCATGGTACAGTTGGGGGGGACTTGCCAGCGATCACAACCTCCTTCCCAGAGTTCCTTTGATTGAGTGGGGTAAGAATGAGAACGGTGCGGGACCCTCATTGCCAGGACTGAGGGGGAAAGTTGTTCACCTCTGCTAGATCTTGCATTGCTGAGCCCTTGTGATTATATGTGAGCTTGATCCGCATTCGCAGCTGTTGCTGTGAAAAGAAGAGAGTCACAATTACGCACTGAAGTAAATCTCTAGAATCTGTCCAGTCCATACACAGACTTAATCTTAGAGAAAACAAATTAATTTAAAGCAAAGCTGTCTCTTAAAAATGGCAGCAGGCAAACAACAACAAAAAACACCTAGTACTCTAGCACTTTATTAGTTGAGGAGCTAATTATCATGCAGTCAAGTAGAGGAAATTCATCTCCAGAACATGTCCCTGGCTTCAATCCCAGAACTGCATTAATAGGAAAGAACCACTCGGGACCATTTTCATGGTAACCTTTGCTGAGTGTTTTTAAAAGATTCAACCCTTTTATCTAAGTTTCTAGAAAAATGAAGTAAACATATAATACTCATCTTATGCTATACATTCAGAAATACTGTTGCGTTGTCTGTAAAACCTATAGCAAATGTGAACATAAACTTAGTTGATTCTCAAGACAAAAGAGTTAACTTACAAGGTAACAGCAGTTTTAAAAGAACTCAAAGTACTTTTCACTTTATGTGGCAGATTTCAAATATTAATGCATTACAAAAATGTTTATTCTCTCAATGTATCAAAGGAAATTGTGTTTGTGCTATACTTAAAATACAGTGAATAGCAGAATAAATACAAATGTTACAAGAGGATAAAATCATACTGGTATTTATGAAGCACTACTAGATATCTTTCACAGTGAAGAAATTCTCTGAATCATTTTCAAAAACTGAAAAGTAGTGAATTGATTAGTATTAAGTGGAATCCATTTACTTCTTTGAAAAGATTTAATTAAAATATTGTTTAATTTCAGTTTCTAAAGGTATTTTTCATTTGGCTGCTTCATTAAAAATGTCTCCATATTTGCTATGCCTACCTACTTAATGATTAAAGTAGTAAATGTGGATATTTGGTTCAACAAATGTTCTTACCCCAGGCTCAATTTGTGTAAAGATTAAAATGTCTACGCTTTCCCCCTACCCCGGTAAAAAACTAGACCTTTAAGCCTCTAAATAGAGAATTTTTTTTTAAAGCTGCATTTTAATCAGATGCCTCTAAATCATTTAATATGTCTTGGCTCTGTTTATTATCTACAAAAAAACAAGGTTAGACATTTTTACAGAATTCATATGACTCTGAGTCAAAAAAATCCAGAGAAACGAATCAGAATTTTATTTCAGGAAATATGCTTCCACCTTCTTCAGATACTGTCTTCAAATGTGCCACTCACCTTCTGTGGGTTCAGAACTTTAATGACTTGTGTGATGGTCCCCGTATTAAATGCTGGGACAATGCTGCTGCTAGGAGACAGAAGCTGCAGCTGGAATGTCTGGGGGGAACAAAAGGCACTCTTTAGAAAAAGTAATACTCTTCATACTATTTAGAGAGGGCAACAAATAAAAAAAGCAGATGCCTAGATGACGGTTCAAGTAACATTTTACCTACTACTACTTTCTATTTGTTTTCCAGATATGAACAATTCATATGGTATGTGGGTGGACTGTCACCTCATGGTATTTATAAAACCCCCACTGTTAGGGCTGTGGTCATGAAAACTTTGCCCTTTCTGGCAGAAAGAACTTTATCCTACCACTTTGCAAAAGGTGACCAATTCTTGTTCTCACTTTATAGTAACTGATCAACTATGCAGGCAAAAAACAGGTGCCTGTGGCTAAAAATAGCTTAAAAGAAATGAAAAGTTCTAAAAGTAACAAACCAGCATACCAGTCACTAACTACAGGCTGGGATCTGGAGACTTGAAGTTTTGTTTTCTAAAGCCTGCATAACCTGGAATGTGTCAAGGCCTACTCCTACACCACAGAGGTAAAGGAAAGGCTGAAAGAGCCAGCTTGTCAATGGATCTCTCCAGTGGGATATAAGGCCCTAACAGAAAAATTATATGCAAAATGAGCCTATACAGCAGAAGACCTGGAAAAACCAAACGCCATAGTCTGTTGAGTGCTGGTGGGTTTTGTTTTTTTTTTTACAGGGAACAAAGATGCTATGAGCATGATAGGCAACCCATATTGCTAACATGTGTAATCTAGTATGTATGTAGCTATTCTATATATTAGGATTTTAAAAGTCTTTCCTGAAAGTTTAGTCTTCTAAAATACTAAGGAGAAAATAGAGAGAGGGAAAGAAAAGAAGAGAGAAAGAGAAGCTAGAGAGAGAGAAAGAGAAGCTAGAGAGAGAGAAGGGGTGGGGAAAGAGACAGGGAAGTCTACCGAGACTTCTCTAAAGCCAAAAATTACAATAGTAGAGATTTAATCTCGATGTACATATTGCTTTGGGTTTTATTCATAATTTTACTGTCAAGATAAACTATGTAAGCTAAAACAGTATTCATTTATTTTTATTTTTTTCGTTAAATGTAAGATGCCATCAATTGTAATTCACACCATTATTTTATGTACCACTGGGAAAGAAAACAGGTCGCCAATTAAACTATTACAAGGTATCAATTTTAAAACGTACGTCAATTTCAGAGATAATAAAAAGTAAAACTAGTAATTAATCATGGAATCTATGACATATGACATTCTGAAGTTCAAGATATATCATGTTACGCAAACGAGCATTGTAAACAGTACCAAAAATAAAGCAATGTTTTAATAGCAGAGATGATGTGCTGCTAGAACAGCAGCGTGAAATAACAAATATAAAGCCCTAAGTTGCAACAACTAAGGTTTACTGAGCACTGAACACATAGAAAATGCTTAAAACAATACCTGGGACATAAAACTCATTTATTCCTCAGGAAGTGGATATCCTTAACACCAGCCCTCTCTGCTAAGGCATAGACGCTAAGTAACTTGCTTAATGTCATACAACTAGTATTGAAACCACCTCACTCTGCTTCAAAAACATCTACATTATTGTGGCTCTTAAAAAGTGCAAGTAAAGAAGATCGCAAAATCAGCAGAAACCACAAATAAAAGTTGTCTTAAATTTCCAAAAATGTGTGGTCTGAACATCATTCTTCACGTCACTGCAAATACCAGATCAGCTCAGTCTAAACCAGGGGTTGGCAAACTATGGCCCATGGCCAAGAATGAACTGACACCTGTTTTTGTATGGAACAGAGCCACACTCCTTCATTTATATACTGTCTGTGGCCATTTGGCACTGTAACAGAACTGAGGAAGGGCAACAAAGACCACATAGCCTAAAATACTATCTTGTCTTTTACAGAAAAATTCTGCCCACTCCTTATTCTAAACTTTTCTTTATTCAAAATTTTTCATGATTGAAAGATTAACATAAACACTCCTTAAATTTAAGATTTGATATAAACAAAACTTCAATTTACAAAAACAAGCATTAAGTATATCAACAGTAAACTAGATATTAATGCAGGAGGTTCACTTACAGATCAAGAGGTGAGAACTTTTACTTTCTTATAAGAAAATACCAAATAGATAAAATCCCTCATCTTAATCAACTTGAAATCCATGTTTGAATTTATATTTTTTAGGTCTTTACCACTCTATTACCCCAACCTTTCCCCAATGCCCCAGCATTAACAGACTCCTACTCTCACTGCTATTAGAATGTCCTTTCTTTATCCTACAATGCTATCTGTAAGAATATTTATGACCAAGTAAAGAGTATTTACTAAAAATGACATGCTTCAAGTGAACCACAAAAGTTACATTATTGTTAGTTTGGGCTAAATCTGCAAATTTAGTTTAATTTCTAAACATTAAAATATATCCCTTACCAAATGTGTTTTCAAAAAAACGTCAGTCAATCTTTATTCAAAGGAAAAAGGCAAAGACATTGTAGTACCTTTGGTACTGCAGCCTGGAAAACAAAGTCTGTCATGTCCAGCTCTGTGCTGTTGGAAGCCTGTATCGTTATCACGGTGACACTGGGGTTGGTGTTTGACCGTTCAAAGGTGAATTCTATCTTCAGGCCATTCTTACTGTATGCAGTGATGGAGGGGATGCCTGGGAAAGTACAGGAAGATGAGCCTAATTGTAGTCAGCCTAATGCTTATTAGGCAGCCTAATGCTTACAAAATCATTACTTGCTTTCTTCAATAACTAACTCTCATTGCTCTATTAATAACATCAGTAATTGTACCTGTAGCGATGTCATTGAAGAGAGGCCCTGATGAAAGCCCATCCAACAAGAAGGAGGGCTGGGATATCTGTGGGACTGAGGAAGGGGCAGGAGCAGCAGCTGGAGCACCTAAAGGAAACATCCCAACTTTAAGTCAATCTTAGCCAGCATGACAAAGCTCACCAAGAAAACATAGGAGAAAGTTATGATCTCAGGTTACGAGAAGGTTTCCTTGAACAAGATGCAAAAAGCATAAAACATAAAGAGAAAAAACTTAAAATTCAAACACTTTAAAATGAGTAATGTCTGTTCATTAAAAAATACTATAAAAAAATAGACCACAGGCAAGAGAAAATGTTTGCTACAAATGGATGAATATCCAGAACTATAAATATCTTCCTACAAATCAATAAAAAAATGAGAAGCCAATTTAAAAGTGGTAAGAGATCTGAACAAGCCATTATCAGAAGAGGGAACCTGAATGAAAAGGACATCTTATGAAAAGAGATGCTCAATCTTACAGTAATGAGAAAAGTGGAGTTTAAAACCCTAACGAGATACTACTTCACATCCATCAAAGTGGTGAAAATTTCAGTGTCTGATCATACCAGATACTGGTAAGAATATGGAGCAATGAGGACCTCTAACTTCCATCACAGGGACGTAAACTGGCACAACCAAACTAGAGAACAATTTAGCAATAATGAGTTGAACATGAGTATACCTCTAAATTACACTTCCTCAGCCTGAAAACTCTGAAATGTTTAGGCTGGCTCATTCTTTGTTTCGGGGGGCTATCTTGTGCATTGTCAGGTGCGCAGCAGCGTCCCTGGCTCCTACCCATTAAACGACAGCAGCATCCTCTAGTTGTGACCACCAAAACTAGCTCCAGACACTGCCAAGCCCTGGTGGGCAAAGTTCCCCCCATTTGAGAACCAGTGCCCTTCTCAGGAATGATTTTTTTAAAAAACTTTTATTTATTTAAGTGTGTTTTTCCAGGACCCATCAGCTCCAAGGCAAGCAGTTGTTTCAATCTAGTTGTGGAGGGCGCAGCTCATGTGGGGATCGAACCAGCAAACCTTGTTGTTAAGAGCACCGAGCTCTAACCAACTGAGCTAACCAGCCACCCCCTCAGGAATGCTTCTGATTAATTCTTACATATGTACACAGGGAGACATGTACAAAAAGTATGCATACAGCAAGATAGTTTCTAACAGTGAAATACTGGAAACAACTAAATGTCTATCATCAAGGTAATAGATAAGTAAGTTATGGTACAATAAAATACTATGTATGAAAAAGAGTGAAAATGTGAATGCACTGAACATACAGCTGACCTTTGAATAATGCAGGGGTTAGGCACGCCAATCACCTGTGCAGTCGAGAATCTGTGTATAACTACCGTCGGACCTCCACACATGAGGATCACCAACAGAGAAGTTGACCTTTGAACAATTGGGTTTGAACTACACGGGTGAACTGAACTGCACAGGTCAACTGAAAAATAAATCCACGTATAAGTGGACCCACACTGTTCAAACCCGTGTTGTTCAAGGGTCAACTACACTTAACATGAATTATTCATGAATTATTCTCACAAATACTGTGTTTAGCAAAAAAGAAAGGTGCAAAGAAAACATTCAGTTGCATGCCATTTCTAAAAAGGTAAAAATTGGCAAAACAATACTACACACTATTATCAAGAAATACCCAGAAAAGGTAAACACCAAAGCTAAATACTGCTTTAGGATAGATAGTAGCTCCCTATTGCATCAAGAGGGAAGGAGATGAGGGGGGACTACAAAGGGAATGTCAGCTCTCATAATCATATTTTATTTTACAAACTAAGTAGATCAAGATGTTAAACACTGCGTAATAAAATATTAACACCCACCCACCCTGGAGAGGGTGGTATGGAGTTGGGGGAAGAAATCACCATATTACCGTTTTTATTTGATCCTTCCAAATAAGAACAAGTTGAGGATCATACAATAGAGGGCAAGTGATAGAATATGACCATTAACTAAGACATATCAGGATTCTAAGACGAGGCAGAAGAAAATTCAGCAAAACAGAGAATGTACTTAATATCTAAATAGATATCAAACTACTTATGAAATTAACTGAAAATATAACATTTTCAAAAGTATTAACAAAATACAAACTAAAGGAAGGCTGAAATATCTTTTCAAAAAAAATACCAAGTACACTAGGGGGAAACAAAACAAATGACACACTAAAAATTATCAAGGAAGGTAGAAATACAGATGGAGAAACAAAGCACAAGACGCTAAAACAAATGTGACACCCCAGAACGTGCAGGCAAGCTGATTACCAATGAAGTATACAAAGAAATACTCATGTAGTTCTCCTAGTTTTTATAAATCAACTCTAGTAATTTTCCCACAATTCCCATTATCAAAACAATTTTTAAAATGTGTCCCCAGTTCCCACGGAAAATCAGAGGCCACCCAAGATATATACAGGTAACATGGGTCTCTAAGTCCCTTAAATTTTAGCTTTTTTCCTCCTATAAAGCTACAATAGGTAGTTTTGGGAAACAACGGAAACTCACTGCTTCAATTCCTCTAAAAGCACACACTAAATTTAGTAATTTCCATTGATTTAAACTACTGTACATTAGGATATGACTGTGCTGATGGCTTAAGGAATTCAGAACTCAAAATTTTTAACTTAAATGCAAATATGTGGATATATATGAAACATTACCCATGATTGAAAAAATTAAGATTAACTAAATAATAAGGCCAACCTTTCTTTCACCTGTTAGGGCTTTAAAAAAATGATACTGTACAATACTTAGGATGACTGTACAGTGAAACAGATAGCTATATACATTGAGGATTAGGTAAGTAACTTTTACTAAGTGCCTACTATGAGTCATGCATGCACTGAATAAGTTACCATTCCTCACAAATACTTCGTGAGGTAAGTATTGGTCATCCTTATTTTAAACAGATTCAGAGAGACTAGCCAAAGAAAGTAATCCAAAATTGATGTAATGATATTTGTTGAGGCATTAGTTATAAGAAAAAATCTGGAAATAAACAAAATGCCCAATAGTAAGGAACTGAATAATAATGGTACAAACTTCTTGATGAAGTATTAGACAAACATTTAAAATTTTAATTGTGAAGGCTATGTACTAATGTGGAAATGCTAACACATTAAAAAATAAAGCATATCATCCATACACTACATTTTAACTATGGAATTTTTACCTTTCCATATATCCAGTATAGATTTGGTATCTGAGGATTTGAAATTGACTATATATGAATGACTCCAAAATACATAAGAAGTAACATTTTGAAATTTTTTTGAGACATAGTAGATAAAAACCATGAGCTCTGGGACGCTGCTGTGTTAGGGAAAAAAATCATTTAGCTTGTGACAGCCAGTCTAGATGACCACAAAAACATCCTTATCCTACAGCTATTTTCTACTTGAGGTCATGTATGCCATAAGTCTCCATTATATATTTTTTAAATTTATTTATCATTATATTTTTAAAGAAGTCACTTAAGATGGAAATTATATACTACAGTGATACTCTTGGTCTAAGGCGCTCATAATATCAATTACAAATGCCTAATATATAACACATCAATTACAAATGTGTACTACATAAACAAAGATAAGAAAGAATACTCCCAAATGAAAGTTATGTTTGAATACTACATTTATGGATGATTTTCTCTTTTCCTTGCTTTAAAAACAGGGAGAAAGGGAGGGAGAATGGGAGAGGGTCGAGGAAAACAGGTTAACATCTCACCATTCTCTAAGTGACCATAGCTCTTGCAAACTAACCATGAATAGAAAGAAACCTAGAAAAAGTGATTATCTTGGGATACTAACTAAAAGCAAAAAAGACTTGGGATATATTTTTTTTCTAACCTAAAAGAGAAAGTCAAAAGTCTATCAGTACTTTATTTCCTCAAATTACAAATTGGACTTTAAGGAATCCCTACTCTCTAGAACATTTGCACAGCAGTTTATATCCCAGATGTGAAGGTTCTAGTCTTGCTTTTCATTTAGCCTCTCCCATATTCAACTGATTCATGTGTTAGAGAGTCTGTGTTCACATGTCCTCCATTTTCAGTCTCTGCGCTTTTCGTTGGTCTCCCAACAGCGCTATGCTGGGACAGAGCATCCAGAGGTTCACAACATCACTGGTCCATAGGAGCCACTATGAGGAGGGCCCAGTGAAGAATTTGCCATTTTCAGTGGTGGTTGCTAGTTATGATCACTCTGTATTTTGGATCTGGATTTGCAGCACCTTTATTTATAGCAAGACACCAACTGCTTAAGAAACAAGGAAGTTTTACTTAATCCATGAAACAGATATGAAGAGGAGCATTTCAGGAGGTGGAGTCACTTTGAAAAATGGATCAAACTGTTGAACTCAACATACTAGGTATGTCTGTAAATAAACTTACAGCATGAGTTCTTAATGTCTCTTCTGGGAAATACAAAATGTGATAATTGGGGGAAAAAAGAAAAAGAGAAACTCTATGTTCAGTGCAGTTTTTCCCCAAAGCCGTTATCCCTATCTAAGATGAAATAACTCCAGGCTGGCCTCACCTGTAAGGTTGATATCTCCCAGCAAATCAAGAAGTTCTCCACCAGCAGAAGCTGGTTTGCTTGTAGGTGCAGTTGGAATAACAGGTGTTATGTCATTTCCTCCCAACAAATCCAATAAATCATTGGCCTAAACAAGAAAATAATATCTCAGTTTATCAGTCATTTGCCTAACCTATATTTAATACAAAGCTCTTTGAACACTTAAAAATAAGGAAGAGAACCATCATTCAATCCAGGAACATTGAAGGAAATCCGCTAAGAAATGGTTCATAAGGAACTATAAAATCACCAGGGACCTCAGATAACCAAGTGAAAAGCTACCTGGCTGGTAGGCTGTGGCCCCGAGGGTGGTGGTTTGGTCTCTAGCGGAGCTGGTTCTGTCTCTCCATTTGTCTGCACAATCTCAGTAGGGCCATTTGTGGTCACTTTTTCCATGACAGGCATTCTCTCAAGCAGGGCAGACCTGGAATAATCTGAAGTGGTTAAATTCTAGGCAGTTAATCTAGATTCCCTACCCAAAACAATTACTGTTAACTATACTGGAGCCAAACATAAAGAGCCATCTTCCCTCCCCATCCCCTAACACAAACTAAAATAGAAGGTAGATTACAAGAATACATGACCTAAATTCCTGGCTGGATTAAGGCAGGCAAGAAGCCTTGAAAGGACAAACTGTCGACCCAAATCCCAAGAGACTGGGATTTCTCAGTGGTAGAGAAATTGGAATGAAAGGTAAATTACCAAATGGTAGGTATTACTGTATTTTGCCGTGTATAATGCCCACCCATGTTTTTGGCCCAAATTTTCAGGAAAAAAAAATCTTTCGTTTTTCTTTCATTCAAATTTTTATTCGTTTACATTAAGGTACTTGTTTTTCGTAACATAAAGAAATTCTAGCATTTATTTTTTAACATATTATGATACAAGAAATGTTATGTAACAAATAATTACAAAACACAAGAACAGATACAAGGTACAAGAAATTTTATGTACCAGTAACAAATTTACAATATTTATGCTCATAGAAGGCCAAGAATTCTTCACTGTTGCAAGTTCATCATAAGTTCAACAAAATCGATTCTCGTATTCCAGGGTATTACTTTGCATACGGGTATCGTTATTGATTTCTAGAGTTACACTTTTAACTCAAAAGCAGAAATAAGACTTAAAAACACTGATATAGATATGGAATTAGTACTAACCATGTATAATGCACATCCTTATTTTCCCCTCACAAATTTGGGCAAAAAAGTGTGCATTATACACAGCAAAATACGGTAACAGGTTCCAATTAAGAAGATACTGCAAAACAGAAGGGAGAAAAAAGATGACATGCACCAAAATGTTAATAATGATATTTGAATGAGATTCTCTTGGAAAAAATGTAACTCCCACTTCTTAACCAAATAAAATGGGAAATGAAGCAAACTTTCCATACGAAAAGAAAGAGGAGAAGGGCAAAGAAAGACCAGTTAACTTATTTTTTTAGAGGCTAGACAGAATAGAAGATGAACAAAACAAGCAATTAGTCAAGCAATTAGAACTAAATAGGGTTATGAAGTCCAGTTAATAAAGCATGAAGAATGAGTCTCCTTTATGGATTTATAATGACAGTTATAAATTGTTCAGGATGTTAAGATGCACATACATTACTTAGTTTCTTCCACTTACCTCATATGGTCGTATTTCTTAAAAAGTGCATTATATTCTACTGCCCTCTGCTGGAGTTCCACGTCAATGCTGCTTCCATAGATGGAAACCACTTTCTTAATTCGGCTTTGGAATAAAATGACAAATGAATTCAAATACCCAAAAGAAAGTTCATAAACAAACAGAATAATGTTTAAACACAAGTTTTCTGGCTAAAATTTTGAAATACTCACCTTTTTTTAATTTACATAGTCTTTCAAAAACGAAACACCTTTCCTTTATCTTCATTCATCCAACATATACCTTGACACCATCATTCATACCATCATTCACTATTATAATTATTCTAATTGCAATGCTAGATTTTTGTCTGTTAAATGTCCCATACCCTAAAATTTGCTACACAAAGGTATCAATTATTAATTTGCTATAAAAGAATAAACTTATACTGTTCATACTCTTCTTTAATAACTTTAAAATAAGCTTTTATCAGCAAGAGAGGCATAGCATCAGTTGTATCAACAAAGGGTCATCATTTGACACCAGATTTTTCTAGTTCACAATTTAAAGAGTCAAAAATACACTTTTTCACAAGGCCTTACATTAAAAAGTAAAGCAGAAAGTCTAAGAGAACTAATTGTGCCTTATATATGCTTGGGTGGGAAATTGTTCCAAGAATTGACTTTTATTCAAAATAGTAAACAGCAGAATTTAAAGATTTAAACATCCAAACCCTTACAATTTTCTTCTTATTCAGACATCTCAAAATATTATAATAAACCAGAATGCTTATATAAGGAAATAACTTTAAAAAAATTAAAAAATGCATTAGAAATCTATGTTTTAAAAAACATAACTTTTTACATTCAAAATAATCAATAGTGCAGTGGAGGGATGAGAGGAAGCAGAGTATAGATGAAATAAGGATTAACCACAAAACAAGGATTGTTATTGTGGAATAATAGGTATATGCATTTCATTTTATTATTCTCTCTACTTTTGCCTTTGCTTGCAATTTCCCATAATAAAAAGTTTTAAAATTACAAAACAACCTGTTCACCTTATATCTCCATACTCACTTTACAGTACAGGTGAATCGAGTAGAAAGCTTCATAATGGCAGTGAGGGCATAACCTCGTGTCACAGAGGTGGACATATTAGAGATTAGGACACTTTCTAAAATATCCAACACTTCATCCTCTGTTACCTAAGGAGGAAAAAAAGGCAATGTACAGTCAATTGTAACCGTAAACATCTAAATCTGGTATCAAGTCACAGGATGCCACCAGAAAGACAATCAATCCTTCCACCATTACCAAGCTTCTAACACAATTCGTGCTTTGCAAGGGTAACTGACCAAGCTGATCTATTAACCAGAAGCAGACAGGAGGTAGGTAAAAAAGAGTGGAAAATACCAATTGGGGACTGAGAGGCACATTACAGCTTCATGAAGCAGAAGTAGAGGAAGGAAAGAAAAAGTTACAGAGTTCAAGTGTTATTGCCACAACTTCTAAAGTCAGTTCTTTAATGAGCCAATGAAAACATGGCTATCGGTCTCACTGCTTGTTTAAATCAGTGAAAGGGTAAAAGAAACAATATTAATTCAGTCTGACGGGGTAGGGAGTGGATCCTAAGGTGATAATTTTAATAAGTTCAGTGGCCCAATAAGTTCTACCTAAAAAATTGGCAGGTTTTCCAATATAATTCTGGTATTACTTCTTTACAAGGTTTTCAAGGATTCAACTTCAAACTACCCTCACAACCAAACCCACCGTTTTTTCCTATCTTTAACTAAGAGTGACAAGGGGTACCTGAATAGGCTCTTCCTCTTCACACTGGCCAGATACGAGAAGATCTCCATATTCACCTATACACCATGCAGCTACTTGTACCAAAGGTTGCTGTCAAAAGAAAGTTATCGTTTGTCAAGAACTTTAATCCTTGCAAAAATTAATGCAAATCATAGGCCATCTAATCATAAAGGCCAGAACTGCGGCACATTTAGAATTAATAAGAACATATCATAAAAATAAAGTGTAATTCTCCCCCCCCCCCAAAGTAGGAAAAAGGACAAATGAAGCACTTACTTGAGAATAATCACCAAGAATTGCTTTGTACAAGCGCTGGACAGTGTAGGCATGCATCTCCACACTATTGGTTATTAACTGGATCAAGTTGGGGACGGCATCATCACGAACATAGCTTCCTGCCTAAAAGGAAATGCAGACAGTTATCCCTAGAAACACACAGTAATGATAAAAAAAATGTTAGCGATTATTATGCTGTTAAAAGGACGCTATTGCAGAACACCCTCAAAGATAAACTTGGTTCCAATTCTCAGGTTCATAAGCAGCTCAAACTTCAAAGTCTTACTTATTTAAATGAATATTCTAAGTTTTTAAATTTCATAAAAAATAAAATAAAATCTCCTCTTTGTCCAAAGTAAAAGGAAAATACAAAGGTTTAAAATTTCAAGAAAGGGGGCCGGCCTGGTGGCTCAGGCGGTTGGAGGCCCATGCTCCTAACTCCGAAGGCTGCCGGTTTGATTCCCACATGGGCCAGTGGGCTCTCAACCACAAGGTTGCCAGTTCAACTCCTCGGGTCCCTCAAGGGATGGTGGGCTCCACCCTCTGCAACTAAGGTTGAACAGGGCACCTTGAGCTGCCTCCTGGATGGCTCAGTTGGTTGGAGCATGGGCTCTCAACCACAAGGTTGCCAGTTCGATTTCTTGAGTCCCGCAAGGGATGGTGGGCAGTGCCCCCTGCAACTAAAGACTGAGCATGGTACCTTGAGCTGAGCTGCCACTGAGCTCCCAGATGGCTCAGTTGATTGGAGCGTGTCCGTTCAACCACAAGGTTGCTGGTTTGACTCCCACAAGGGAGGGTGGGCTGCGCCCCCTGCAACTAGCAATGGCAACTGGACCTGGAGCTGAACTGCGCCCTCCACAACTAAGACTGAAAGGATAACAACTTGAAGCTGAACAGCACCCTCTACAACTAAGAATGAAAGGACAACTTGACTTGGAAAAAAAAAAAATCGTCCTGGAAGTACACACTGTTCCCCCATAAACTCCTGTTTCCCTTACCCAATAAAATCTTTAAAAAAAATAAAAAATTTCAAGAAAGGCCTTTTCTACACAAAACAGATAAAGCATAAGATTTCAAAAATTTAATAAGTATATTCACTGGGAACTTAGTTACCAGAAACTCTCCCTTCCGACAAGTGCCCAACACCAATGTTAAAATCACATAGGCTAACTACAGCAGTCATGTTACGCTGGAGGACGGTGAGAAGAGTGTACCTGCACAGCTCAAAGGGGCACGTTAAATAAGAAATAAATAGCAACTTTTTAAAAACGTTGAGTTTCTTTAAAACATCAGAATGTCCTTTAAAGAGTAGAGTTTATAAATATTATAGAACTAACCATGAGTCCCAGGAATGGGAAATACCTTTGTATTTAGTTATCCACACTTTGGTTTTTTTTAACTTGGTCTCTTTAATGTCCTCTTGACTAGTAAAATCTGAGATACTATTTGCAACCGTGGAACAAAGTAAAGCTAATCAACCTATGAGAAAACTAAATCTTGGATTTGTCAGAGCAATATGACAATCAGGCTGTACAGGACATACAAACAGTGAAACCAGTGCCTAATATCACCCCACCTTATTCAGTCTCCCATTACTGGACAAAAGAGTGGATGTGATTTACAAGACGGAGCCCAGGCTTTACCATGTGTACTTTGGAAAGAAAAATAGTGGGTAAAAAAAGGAAAAGGAAAATGAAAAGTCCCAGGTGATTGAGCTACCCCCTCCCGTTAAGAAACACAAAGTCAGAGGGAGAAGTTTAGGAAAATGGTGGCAAAGAAAACACAAGAAGTTAAAAAGCAGGGAATTGTGGTGTAATTTAGATATTTATATTCTTGTGGGAGAAAGCAGCGTTTGAAATTAGAGAAGGCATCAACATGATCTGTTTGACATTTATAGATTACTTCATCCAACAACAGTAGAATGTACACATTCTTCTCAAGCTCACATGGAACATTCACCAAGACAGACAACATTTTGGTCCATAAAAAAATATCTTTAAGTTAAAAGAATAGAAATCATACAAAATTGAACTACAAATCAATAACACAAAAATAGCTAAGAAATTCCAAAGTAGTTGGGAGATTAAACACACTACTGAACAACACGTGTCAAAGAAAACATCAGGAAAACTATTGCCCAGTATCTCTCATGAACATAAGATGCAAAAATCCTTTGAAAATATTAGCAAATCAAATACAACAATGTATAAAAAGAATTATATGCCACAACCATGTGGGATTCAATCTAGGTATGAAAGGCTGGTTCAATAATCAAAAATCGATTATTGTAACACAGTACATCCACAGGCTAAAGAGAAATCATATGATCGTAAGAAGAGAAGATGGCTTAGTAGGAAAAATGAAAAGTAGAAGCATTTTAAAAAATGGTTTTAAAGTTTAATAAACATTTTTCTTCAAGAGTTCTAATTTTTCCCTTCTTTTGAGCCTTATAAAAACTAAAAAAATGTGTCTTGATTCACATCTTTTGTTACAGAACTATTTCCCCATTAGTAAGTACATTTATTAACTTCTAACCTTTTACAAAATTAATTCACTGTAAAACTAGAGAACTACTACATCACAGACAGAATTCCACAGAAACTAAAATGTATATATAATGGGATGGCCAGTTAGCTCAGTTGGTTAGAGTATGGTGCTAATGACACAAAGGTTGCCAGTTCAATCCCCACATGGGCCACTGCACCCTCCTTAAAAAATAAAATAAATAAATAAATATGTATATATATACATAATATATATGTACACATATATATAACATACATAACACATATATGTACATATATAACATATATATGTACATAACATATATATATGTGACATCTCATATATCTCATATATGACATCTCATAATTTTAATGGTATCATTTCTTCCTACAGATCTCTCATAATTTACTTAACCAATGCCTATTTGGAGATGTCTAGTTGTTTCCAACTTTCTCCTATTATATACACAAAATTGATATGAACACCTTTGTGTAGACATTTTTGTACATTTATTCTTTTATTTCTCCAACATAAAGTCCTCAAAATTAATGAATTAAAAAGTATTAATTAAGAATTTTACTACATGCTACCAACCTGTACTCTGGAAAGACAACAGCATTTTATATCCATATAAAGGGAAGAATACTGCCTCTTTTTCTATTTTGTAACTAATAATAGGAATTAGATTACAAAGTGTAAGTGAAAAGCAATACTTCACTTTTATTTTACTATTTCTTTACTAGCAAGGGTATTTTTTCAATGTTAACTAGCCATTTCTTTCTTCTTTTGTGAAGTGCCTGTTCAAATGCCAATTTTTCCATTAGATATTTTTATTTTTCCTATTAATTATAAGTTATTTATAGGTTAAAAATATTAATATGCTGTTATGTTACAATGATTTTCCCCTAGTTGTCATTTGTCTTTTAACTTTGTAGATTTATTTCCTTTTGCTATACAAGTTTTAAATCTTAATACAGTCACATTTGTGAATGTTTTCCTTTACAGCACCTACTTCTGGTGATATAATTAGACAAAGATAGTTATGTTTTCTTTATATGACACTACACTTTCATTTTTACTCTTAAATCTCTAATCTCTGACTATTAATTGAATAATAAACAGAAAAGCTCCAAAACTCTGGAAGATTACCAAAGAAAGAATACCTTATAAAACTATAATTTTAAATCCAGAATAAATTTAGTCATTCAAAACCTTCCTATCACATTCAAAATAAAATCCAAACTCCTATGATGTCCTATAGAATCTAGCCCCTGCATCAATGCTACCATTCTCTGGTTTCACTGGCCTTTTTGCTCTCCAAGCAGGCCACGCTTTTTGCTACCCGAGGTCTTTGCAACACTTGCTGTTCCCTCAGATCAGTATATTCTTTCCCCAAATCTTTGTATGGCTCCTCATTTCACTAAGTTTTCTACTCCAATGTTACCCCCCTTAGTGACTTGGCCCACCGCCATATCCCATCCTCCCCTGCCATCATCACAGTCCTTTCAATGCTGCCTTTTCACTGCCTGACAGTGTAGTACGTGCTTCCCCATGAATTTCCTATCTCCCCGACGAGAATGTAAGCTTCATGAAAACAAGGGCTGTCTGCCTTACTCAGCATACTTACTTCTTAGTATATGTTGACTTTAAAAAGCTACTTACCGTTGTCAGGACACGCATAATTGTGTCTATATGCCACCGTTTGGAAGGTGCATACCTAAGAAAATAATGGCACCAGGTGAAAAAATGAGAACCCGTAAATTGTACTGTGCTCAGTGACTTTCAAAATCCTGCCTTTGGTCTTCTTTAAACTCACTTGCTAAGTAATTATAATTGGAGACATTTCAAATCTAGCAGCAATACCCCTCTCAAAGGGTGATAAAATGGCACACTGTCAAACTCACACGTTTCACATATTACTGCAATTGAGAGTTGCTGAAAAATGGGAGTCTGTCTCCAGTGTCTCAGAAAACAAACCACAAGATCGGGGCAGGAGAAGACAGAGCAGACAGAAGAAAAGTGACTGTTCCCAGACCCAGGAAACACCAGGACTAGGGACTTGTTCCCTTAATCTCACAGTTAAAGAGCAGAGAAATAACCGTGCTACCAAAATCTTGAGGTATTTTTTCCTAAAATTTTACACAGCCACAATTCAGATGCTACAACTTTTCTCTAGTCTTCATTAAAAGGGCATCATATACGAGAGGTTAAAGAACAGACATGGGAAGAGATTTTGTAAACTTGGGAATTTTTTTTTTGGTCTTAGCATACTTAAATGCTGGCTAACATGGCCTTCTCAAGCTAATTTCTAATTGGGAGCTTGAAATAAATGTTACATGTTTCAAACACGTTTACAATATTTTCCCCATGTTTTGAAGATGCTTTTAAAAGTTCCAAGCATCTTTTACCAATACAGGTAAAAATTAAATCTTACTTTTCTGCAGCAAGAAAGATTCCAGATGCACAGTCTGCTTTAAATTCTGGCTCACATGAATCCAGAAAATAAAGTAATTCCTTCATCATGCCTCGGATATTATTCCCATTTACCAGGGCAAAACTCAATTCCATTGCACGCCTTGCAGAGGGAAAAAATTGAGAAAAAAAAGTTATGATATTTACAGTGGGAAGAAAACAAATACCAAGCACTGGTGCGTGTTAATCTCCTTGCATGATTCTGTGATTCCAATCTTTGCACGTGAGATAACCAACGTTATCAAAGTCAGTTTTTCTATTTTTGAATCTTTGTTCAACACTTTTCTTCAAATATTCCTGAGAGAGACACTACTGATGAGCAAAAATGTAGTTGGGGTTCAACAATCTATTCTATGAAGCTGAAATTTAGAAAAAAAGCTCAAAAACAGGGGCAACAGGGCTGGCCCGGTGGCTCAGGCAGTTGGGAGCTCCATGCTCCTAACTCCGAAGGCTGCCGGTTCGATTCCCACATGGGCCAGTGAGCTCTCAACCACAACGTTGCCGGTTCAACCACTCTGAATCCCGCAAGGATGGTGGGCTCGGACCCCTGCAACTAAGATTGAACACAGCACCTTGAGCTAAGCTGCCTCCCAGATGGCTCAGTTGGTTGGAGTGCATCCTCTCAACCACAAGTATACAAGTATGCCGGTTCGACTCCTACAAGGGATGGTGGGCTGCGCCCCCGGAATTAGCAACGGCAACTATACATGGAGCTGAACTGTGCCCTCCACAACTAAGACTGAAAGGACAACAACTTGAAGCTGAACAGCACCCTCCACAACTAAGATTGAAAGGACAACAACTTGACTTGGAAAAAAAAAAAAAGTCCTGGAAATACACACTGTACCCCAATAAAGTCCTGTTCCCCTTCCCCAATAAAATCTTTTAAAAAGGGGGGGGCAACAAAATTATTCTCTCTGCATTATTCCTTATATAAAGTCACCATACTCTTTTATTACACCCACTGCTATCCAAAGATGATATAACATGATTTATAACAAAAGGTATGTAGATGAAGAAATGCACAAAATCTGTGCTATTTCTGATCACTTGCTTTATGTTTATTTTTCTCTTACTGTTGAGTAAATAAAAACTGCAGTAAACAAAAAGAAAAAGGTATGTGGAAAATTAGAACAAAAAGAACTTCAAAAGGCATTATGTTAAGTACAGTAAGTCAGATACAGAACGACAAATCCTGTAGGATATCACTTAAATGTGGAAGTAAAAAAAGACAAACACATAGAAAGAGACTAGAAGGGTGGTCATCAGGGTCTTGAGAGGGGGAGAGAAGGGGAAATGTGGTCAGACGGTATAAACTTTCAGTTATATAAAATGATTAAGCTCTGGGGATATAATGTACCACACAGTGATTAAAGTTAATGACACTGTATTACATACTTGAAAATTACTGGGAGTAGATCTTAAATGTTCTTAAGAACAAAAAAAGAAATAGTAATTATGTAATATGATGCAGGTGTTAATGCTATGGTGGTAATTATTTTGTAACATATATAACTGTGTCAAATCCAACATTGTACAACTTAAACTTACACAATGCTACATGTCAATTATATCTCAATAAAGCTGGGGAAAATAATGAAAGAGAGAATGAAGGCCAAGAAAAGGAAAAGGAAAAAAGAGCATATACAAATTTCTGTAACTGCTTATCAAATTTGGTAACCAAGGCAAAAATGGAAACGTTTAACATATAAAAGTTCTAAAATTACTATATGCATCTTTTCATATTTGGTCAGTAATTTCAAACATGGCATTTAAACTGACTTCTAAAAATAGCAATTTAAAAAGTAGAAAATATTTTCATCTTAACTAATTTACAAGCAAAAAAAACACAATCCTTATAGAAATACAATAATAGCTAATTCTTACATAGTGCTTAAGTACTTTACTTTTACTAATCCAGTTAATACTGCATAACCCTATGAAGTGAGTACTCTTGTATCCACATTTTAAATATGGGACAACTGAGGCATTTAAAGGTTAAGTAAACAAGACCACTTCTATTAAGGGCAGAGGCAGGATTTGAAATAAGGCAGTCTGGCTACAGAGTTTGAGCTCTTACTGCTAGAAAGCCTGTCAAACAGACACATGTTATACTTTTGAACTGAAAAGACCAATGATAAGGTACAGAGAAACAACACAATAGGAGTCAGAGGCCTGATTTCTATTCCCAGGCTGTACAGTGGGTAAGGTTTTGGAGTTAAGTCATTTGATTCCTTTGGGACTATATTTTAACTAATCTGTTAACTGAGGATATAAATGCCTAGTCTCACTGACTTGCTCTGCATGCGAGGGGGCTTACAGATCCTTTGCAAAGCACTATGTAAAAGTTGTTGCTACTGAGTCTAGGTCTTATCTTTAGACAGCCCAAGAACTTAGCACCTCTTTTCTGCAAACAAAAGGAATTCAATAACAATAAATGTTTGTTAAGTCAATGGTTTCGGAGATTGTGTCAAATCCAATTTGTTCTGGATTTGAACATACAACCAAAACTTCACTGGGGCCAACGATACCTAGGTTTCACAAACATCTACAATTCTTCTAAGAGGAGAACCAGCAGTTACTCCACCACGGAAAAAAAATGTATGCCTTTTGAAAGTGCTATCTGCTGCTTACCAATCATTCCTCGATGCACTGTTCTAAGAAACACAGCTGCCTGTAGTATCTTAGGGCATAGTACTGTGAGAAAACGTGTGCTGTCAGCAATTTGAGTTTCAGCATAGTGATAAAACACTTGGCCGATGGATCACTCCGTATTTTCATCCTCCAACACACAAAGCACAGTACCTCTGTTAAGTAAACTTTTGCCCAGCTTATCTTTATCTGTTTCATTATCAAAGAAGCGAGGAAAACGTCACTGTACACTTAAGTATTCCTTATTGACCTCCTTCACTGACCTAAACTTCTCCCTGCTAATCCTTTCTATAAAAGGATTTGCTCTGCAGGGAATACATCTGTGAAAATGATGACTAAATACATAAATGTCAACATTCTCACTTTCAAAACTACGACAAAGTTAACAGGCGGGGCAGAGGCAGAGAACTCAAGAATCTGTTACCGTTTTATTGAGACATCCAAATCTTTTAGACAGTCCACAATTGTGCTTCTGTGCCTCTGGACTGCGTTATGGTCTGTCTGCACAGTCTTCAACAAAGATGTCAAGGCTACATATCTGGATGAAAGAAAGTTGCAGAAGAACAGAATTAAAATGTAAATTTCAAGATAGTTCTCTGCCTAAATAATGACCAAAAAAAGTGTGAAGACTAAGGAAAAACATACATTTTTAAACATTTAAAAGAAAAGACTCAGTGAGTATACTAGTAACATTTTAAAGGCATAAGAGACACTATAATCTAAAGTGGCACCCAGGAGCAGCCTTGGATTTAGATTTGCATTCAAGGTCAAGTCCATTTAAACTTCTAAAAATGATTGACTAAATTTTTTCAAGTTCTTCCAAATAGTACAACAAAATAAGCATACGGTATGCCTTTTCAGGTCTTAGTCTCAAAATGCAAGAGAAAATTATTTCAATTTTACCATTTATATCTTCTCTTTTATTTAATACTGGTACTAAAACTACCCCTACAAAAATCTGAGTTTGAGTTTAAGATCCAAGTATTTAAAAATTCTTTTGGAAGGAGAAGATAATTCAGGACAGCACAATGCTTATTTCCACATTTTTTCAAGCTTAACATGATAGAAATTTTTCTCTTGATCAAAAGAGGAAAAAAGGCAAACAAGATATACTACATATAGGAAAGTAACAAAATAAAAAACAATATTGATAAATCCATCCACTTTAAAAAACTAACTGGAATTCACAAAGATGTTCCAGATTTGCAACCCGAAATATATTTTTTCTTCTTAGTTTAGAGCAGGGGTCAGCAAACTATAGCCTACCTGCAAAACTCCAGCCCTCTGCTAAATTGTAAATCAATTTTTATCAGAACACGGCCATATTCATCATTTACATAGTCTTTGGCTGTTTTCATGCCAAAAGGCAGAGTTGTGCAACTGCCACAGTGACCCACAAGCCCATAGAGCCTAAAATATTGACCATCTGGCTCTTCACAGAAAGTTTGCTGACTCCTGATTTATAGCATAAATAGGAGTAAAAATTAAGCCATGAGGCAAGTCCTCAAATTCTTTACAAAACAATAGTTTTAAGACCAGACTAAAAATAGAAATCCTGAATTTCCTATGTTCAAGTTCTGGATACGTCACTCAATAAATGTGTGATCCTAAGCAAAGTCACTCTTGAAAAAACCGAGTTTATAATAACAAAATACAAGACACTTTTCAGCTGACTTACCTAATATTCTTGTCATTGTTCAATAAGAAACGACCCAGGATATTTATGGCTAGGACCTGAAGAAAAATAGCAAAGGTTAAAATCTGGGAAAATTAAGTATTCATAGTGTTTAATTTCATGGCTTCCTATGGGTGCAAACTATTTAAAGGTAGTAGATGGTATTTTATAGATTGGAAAGACAAAAAATTTTGAAGATAAATGGTGGTGTTGGTTGCACAACAATGTGTATGCACTTAATGCCACTGAACTACAGACTTAAAAATGGTTAAAATGGTAAATTTTATGCTATGTACATTCTATCACTTTTTTTTTTTAAATGAGGACGGTCTTTACACATAAATATGGACTAGCTCCAACATAATGTTAGATAAAAAAAGTAAGGTGCAGGACAATATATATGATACGTTACCATTTTGTTTGAAAGGTGGGGAAAAGAAAAGAACTAACCTAAGTTACTTTGGTTAAGTTATTTGGATACTGTTATGTTAAAGACAAAAAGAATTATACATAAATACTGTATTATAGTTAGTAAATTTGTTTCTTAGAATAGGCCAGCTATTTTTCATTTTTTTAAGTTTGTTTTTCCAGGACCCATCAGCTCCAAGTCAAGTAGTTGTTTCAATCTAGTTGTGGAGGGAGCATCTCACAGTGGCCCATGTGGGGTCCAAACCAGCAACTGTGTAAAGAGCACTGTGCTCTAACCAACTGAGCTAACTGTCTGCCCCAGGCCAGCTATTCTTATATTAATAAATGATTGAAAGAATGAATAAATTCATCAGGGAAAATTCTTCCTTACAGAAGAATTCCAATTATTTAATGAGGACCAAAAAAAGGAAATAGAAGAGTATCATTAGAACACCACCCTAACAACTGTTGCAGACAAGATCCTCTGATGGATAATAAAATTGGGGGCCAGCCCGGGCTCAGGCAATCAGAGCTCTGTGCTCCTAACTCCAAAGGCTGCCGGTTCGATTCCCACATGGGCCAGTAGGCTCTCAACCACAAGGTTGCCAGTTCAATTCCTCGAGTCCCACAAGGGATGGTGGACAGCACCCCCTGCAACTAAGATTGAACACAGCACCTTGAGCTGAGCTACCGCTGAGCTCCCGGATGGCTCAGTTGGTTGGAGCGCGTCCTCTCAACCACAAGGTTGCCAGTTCGATTCCTCGACTCCCACAAGGGATGGTGGGCTGCGTCCCCTGCAACTAGCAACGGCAACTGGACCTGGAGCTGAGCTGGGCCCTCCACAACTAAGACTGAAAGGACAACAACTTGAAGCTGAATGGCACCGTCCACAACTAAGATTGAAAGGACAACAACTTGACTTGGAAAAAAGTCCTGGAAGTACACACTATTCCCCAATAAAGTCCTGTAAAAAAAAAAAAAAAAAAAAAAAGATAATAAAATTGATTGGCAAAAGTCTCAGGAGAACAAGGTATTCGTATATTCTCAAAGTGTCTCCCAAAATATTTTTAATTAAGCAAAGGGAATATTAACAACTTTATAGTGGAGAGATACAGCAGACACCACCTTAACCAAATGATCAAGGTTAATATCACCACTAGTAAGACAAATAGATAGGCTGTACCTCCCGATATGATACTGAGAAAGGCACATCACTTCTGTGATAGCCTTGCCAAAAAAGCATAACGTCAATCTAATTATGAGAAAATATGTGAGCTAATTTGAGGAACATACTAAAAAGTAACTAACTAATCAGTACTCTTCAAAAGTGACAGCCATGAAAGAAGGAAAGATGAAAGAACTGTTATAGATTGGAAGAGACTAAGGCGACATCACAATTAAATGAAAGGTGGAATCATGGATTGGCTCCTACAACAGGAAAAAAATATTAGTAGAAAAATTGGTAAAATCTATAATTTAGATAATGGCATGGTATTGATATTAATGTCTTAGTTTTGATAACACTATAGTAATAAAAGATGTTAATATTATGGGAAGCTGAGTGCAGGATATACAGAAATTAACTATTTTTGCAACTTTTCTGTAAGTCTAAAATTATTTCAAATAAAAAGTTTTTAAAAGTGGGAAGAGAAAAAATACACATGTACAAACACATTTAAATATGGATAAAACATCTCTAAAAAAATATATCAGAAAATGATAACTATTTCCCACTAGAAGAATTGAGACTCTACACATGAAAGCCACAGGCAGACATTTTCTTCCCCACATACCTTCTCTACCGTTTGTGTTGTTTTACTTTATGAGTTTATTTCTTAAATAAAAACAATTTAATTAAAAAATGATGTCTTGTCTTGTTTGAAGTACAACTCAAATCATGGCTCTAGTAAAAGCTTATTCTGAAATGTTTCCTTCACTCCACAGTATCTATATATCTAATTATACCTAAGATCTTCCAAACTTTATTATGATCAATAGTAAGCCTTCAGTGGGAGAGTATGATACTTCAGCTGCCAAAACACAGTACTACACATTTTGTATCATTCTTTCCTCAAGTTAATTTTCAAATGGAATTCATTTCCAACGTACTAAAGTCTAAGTCAATTATTCTAAATGAAATGTTCAGGGAAAAGAAAAGATTAAAACAAGACTTACTCGCAGTCCACTCTCTGACTTAATATCCATGATAGTCAAAACCGTTTCATAAAGAATAGCATTTCCTACATTTTTACTAGTCTCTGTATTAGTAGCAACCTGAAAAGACACAGAGGGCAGTACATAAATGGTAAAATAATGCTTCCAAAAAACATACAGAGTATCAAGACACATTTTGTGATTGATTATAGCCACCAACGAGGAAACACAAATAAAAATTGATCCACACTCATTCTACTCCCTGCTAAACTAAGATGAATATTTAACATAATGCAAGCTTGGTCTACTCACCTGTGCTAATATGTCATTCATAGCTTCACTTGAGTCATCATCATTTCGTCCTAAAATTCTTAATAACCGCAAAATTCGTACCTAATGTGCAAAATATGAGAAAGACCAACAAATTATGTCTGGCACAAATTATGTCTACTTCGTACAAAATTCAAAAAACTTAAATGTATTGGGAGTGGAGACAGTGGAAATGTGATGGCTCTGTGTGATGTCAAAGAGAGAGTGAATGGGGGGAGGGGGTCCACAGTGTGAGGGATATAAATGATAAACGTCTAAGTATTACTTTGTCTTGTGCACCTGAAACTAATAAAAAAATAAAATTAAAAAAAAGTTATTTTAATGAATGGATGAATAAATTGAATTGATTTAGTGGAAAAAAAACCCAACTGATCATAAATGTAATAGTATAATACTTCTGTTCCATTTACTCAATCCTTACGACACTGCCACATTATAGAGTAGCTCTATATAGTAGTAAGTGTGGAAGTCGGGCCCTGTAAATTCTTTGTTCTTTTTAAAAATTGTTTTGACTATTCTGGGTCCTATGTATTTCCATATGAATTTTAGGATCAATTAATCAATTTCTACAAAATAATCCTACTGGAACTTTGATAGAGATTATGTTGACTGTATAGATCAATTTGGACAGAGTTGTCATTTTAACAATATTGAGTCTTCAATCTGTGTCAAATCTAAGTATTATATTGATAAGTGTACATGGATACATTTATTAAACAATTCTTTACATCCAAAAAAAACTTAAATGAAGTCTTAGATCCCATTAGAAGTGGTCGAAATTCAAACAGAAGAATTTTAAACATTATCGTTAGAGACTTTATATGTTTCTGTGTCTTAATGACATTAAACAAACCACACTGCCACTCCACAGCTAATGGATACCACTACCTGCAGAGCTATATTACAGGCATACCTCAGAGATATTATGAGTACGGTTCTAGACCACTGTCATACAGTATCACAATAAAACGAGTCATAATCTTTGCTGGCAGAGGGTCTTAACTTCAATTCGTAAAAAAAACAAAAAACAAAGCAAAAAGGCAACATCTGTGAAGTGCAATAAAGCGAAGCCCAATAAAAGGAGGTATGCCTTATATTGATAAGTCAAATCTAAGTATTACATAATTTTGACTATTACAACCATAATTTCATTCTATTAATCTAATAAAATACAGAGCTGTGTCACTATTCACTTATTAATTAATATAATCAGTTTAATCAGTTAACTACCAAATTACTACCCAACACAAACTTAAAACGAAGGAAATAATCCATTCCAAAGGTATTAAATTCATATGTCATGTATTCAAAACTTTCTTTCAAGCTCACCTGCAAAAAGGGATCACTGATACCAGAAACATCATGTTCTGGTGAATATCCGGACATGATGAGGTTCTTTAGAATACGAACTAATTGGGGCACAAGCTGTAGGGAAGAAAGATGCATCAAAAAACAGTGAACATCAAAGAATTTCTCATGAATAGGCAGGTAAGTTGGCTTAGCAAAAGGGTACAAGGGTCTGAGTCCAAGCAAATTCTACCAATGTACTAGTTAGTACATTGTTGATGTTCAATAAATATAACTTAGGAGTATTTTTACCAAGAACTCAAGAAGTACCTGAATAAAAACAAACTAGACTTTTTTACTCCAGAGTTATATATGCAAAGAAACTACAAACAACAGTAGGTCAGAAAGCCTATGGGAACAAGTAAAACACATGCCTATGGAGCATATTGCTGCATTTCTACTTCTATAGAACTTGACATACCTAGATGGCACAGAAATGTTCAGGTATTATCCACTTAAACATCTGGATATAGTGCTTGCTTCAGCAGCACATACACAAACATTTCATATAAAATGGTATCATACCCAAAATACTCGTGATCTTATTAAATCAAATAGAGAAAAAATTTCTCTTAAGATAGGGCTAATTATGTCCTTTTCCAACAAACAATAGGGAATACAAAAGCCTCCAACATTGACCAAGTGGAAGAGACACATGAAAACTTGTATCTTTCACCTTAAAAAGGTATTAAGGCCATGAATAATTTCCTTTCCCTATTCTTACATGACACAATTTTGAGAAAAATTTAATTTTAGCACTTAATTATACAGACTGATTTGTTGCTTTTTTTCTTATCTTACTAATGAAACTCTAAATTCCTTATGCTCAGAATTCCCTTCTTGTCCTTCCTTTACTTTGGTCCATTATTTATTAACACATAGTAGAGGCAATTTTATTGCCAAGCTGAACTTACAGATGCTTTAATTATTATTATTCATTTCACTCTGTTGATCAACCACTTAATGTTAAAACCCTATTCCAAAATGTTCTTCACAACAGGAACTTTTCCAGTCTACAACTAAAAACTCAATTCAGCTATATAAACAACTCTAAACACCTAAAATTAAGACATGTCCACAGTGAACTAAATCACCTCTCCTTCTGAGGCAATCAGAACAGCCCCAACTTTGCTGCAACTCAGTTACCTTTTTCTCAATGTATTGGGACTCGGTCCCCTCCCTACTCTACTCCCCAACTCTAAAAGGGAATCAAGATCGAAACAAAAGCCAAGGTAGGCCCAAGGTACACACAACACACTCACAATGCTAAGGTCATTTCTAAATACAAGAGAACATAATCTGTGTAAATTTAAATAAGTTTGCCCATAACATTTCAGAATTATGTGCTTCGTAAGTCACCTAAACAAAAATCTAATTTGGACAACTCTAAGATTAAAACAAATGTAAGCCACAGACACCTGTAAGTTCTAAATAGAATCCACATTAAGCATGTCAACTGTGAGCAGATTTATATCAGAGATAAGAATAATATAATTTTATACACTGCTTTAAAATTTATGTAATAAAGCCGAGGTCATCTACCAAGCTCTGCACAAAAAGAGTCTCGCCTTGCATCCTTTCCAATGGCCTACGTTTTTGTACTACGCATATCCCTAACTATTTTTTTAATCTAGTTTGTATCTTGGAGAAGTCCTTTTCCCTTGGGCTACTAAATTCAGAAATTGTTTTATTTATCGCCAAAAGACCAGCACACCACACATTAAGATCACCCTGGGACAAAAAGCACAAACGTCTAAGTGTTCAGCATACTAATTCTTGGAGCCCGGCTTTATTGTTCAGACAAAAATGCAAGTTACTAAAACTGATGACAAGACAAACAAAGTAAGATGACAAAGGGAAAGGCTGCAGCCATGAAAATCAGTTGATGCCCACCCGCTCTACCTCACAATCCTTTTTATATTCCAAAACTTCTAGGCAAGATTAAGTGCAGGTAAAGGGAAAATAAAAGCTCTAAGTCTGAACTGAAAGTTCAGAGGTACACACGGAGCTTTTTAAAGTATGAGGTTACCCACATATAGCTCTAAAGTATCTACTTTAAAAAGAAGCAGTGTTTTGTGTCAAGGCTCTAAACCGATCTAGAATTGCCATCACCAAAGCCACTGGGAGAAACTGCTCCGAGTTTCTCAAGTGAAGATAAAGGAAAGGCAGAGAAAGAGGCTTACAATTCAGGAAAGGCTGCAACTGAAATCCAAGGCTGATTCTGGAGTCAGGAGTTTAAGTGACAAGACAAAAACTGGACTAGGGAGTTAGTCAAAAATGCTAGAACAAGTAACTCATAGCATTAAGCACAGCTTCAGCATTAGTATATATTTAAAAGCCACATTTGTGGATGGATACACAAAAGCTACTAAGAACCTAACGCCAGCATGCACCATCTAAAAGAGGGTTAATTCTTACCTTTTCATTCTAACATACAGCAGGATTCCAAACAGACAACAGGAACAAAACATACAAAGCAAGCATTAGGGACAGATACAGGTCTCGTACTATTTTACAATAATTTAATCAAGACATGAACATCTATGGGGAAAAGAACATCTATGGGGGAACAAGCCAAAAAACAAGAATTGCTATTAGAGCCTCATTAGATCTATAGTGCAAAGGAAGCCCCATTTATGGAGTGATCAGCACCCTATAAAAAAAATTAAATGCATGTAACTACCCAAAGAATTGTCTTTCTCTGAGTCCTCCTTACTACTGCCTTCTAAAAGTAAGTGGAGAAAATAAAACTTTCCACTTTAGAAAGCTGTAAGAAAGGGAGGGAAGGAAGGAATTAACAAAGCTAGGGACTTCCACCACGAGAGACAACAGCCTAAAATGAATAGTGGGTGATCCTGCATTAGGTAAAAGTAATCTCAAATTTCACTCTGCAGTTTTCACCTTTTAAAAACAACAACAACAAAAAAAATGAAAATACCTGCCTACAAAAACACACAAACACATTCCTGTTTGTAATTTGACCTCAGGTTACATTTCCTGACTTCAATGTGAAAACAGCAGATAAAGCACATGAGAGACTGGTGTGTCTGCCAACAATGAGAAGACTTTTATTATGGAAGGGTAAACACTGTACTGTTGCCAGTTCTTATAAGCCTAAATCTGGCTTCCAGCCCTACCACACAGCAGGGCTAGTTAAGTCCTTTATTCAGCTCCATATAACTTCCTTTCAAAAGAAAATTTATGTACTTTTCAGTAAAGTCATTTTCAATCAAGAAAGGCTTAGGCACACAGAATGGCACCTACCTTTCTGAAATGTGCAAGCATGTCTGGGCTTCGCTCACACATTTCTGTAAGGAGGACTACAGATGTGTGAAGGACACCTGAAAGAAAACAGCACATGAACACTAAAAATGAGGCTGTATTATTCAACATCATAGAACAGGACTCTGAGTTCTGAAGGTCAATTCCAAAGGATAGCTTTGGAATTTGCTACTTTTGTTTTTTAATCTTCCAAAGAATCTAAGCATTGAGGTGAATACAAAGGAGGTATTTAAATAGATGCCTACTGATTTAATACTGGTCAAGTCAGTCAAATCAGAATATTTTAAACAATATGTGACCAAAATAATTGTTAAAAATGACAACCAATGCATATGTCTCTCCATCTGAGAATATGAATAAAGACATGTTCACAGTCAATATAAGCTAGGCATCATCTGCTCCATACTTACCGTGAGTACCCGAAAATAAGACCTAGCCGGACCATCAGCTATAATGTGTCTTTTGGAGCAAAAATTAATATAATACCTGGTCTTATGCTATATAAAACCTGGTATTATATTTTACTATATTATTCTATGTATATTATATTACAAACAAGAGGTATCACATCATATCATATCATATTATATAAGACCTGATCTTATACTATATTAAAGTAAGACCAGGTCTTATATTAATTAATTTTTGCTCCAAAAGACGCATTAGAGCTGACGGTCCGGCTAGGTCTTATTTTCAGGGACACACGGTAATAAGCACTTAGCTGAGCTCTGACAGGTATTTCGTGATACAAAAAACGTAATAAGAAGTTAAATTTCTAGAAAAAATGTATCAAAACTTCAGGGTACAGGAATTGTGGAAGACAAAGTGAATATGCTTGTTCCAGAGTGAGTGAAATGAATCTCACAACGGTTTTCACTAAATACATGCCCTGAACATTCATTTGTTCAACAAGTGTATTTTGAGCCACTAGGTACAAGACTGAGTTCATCAAATTAAATACACCTTACCATTTTTTCTTTTAGTATTTAAGACTCATAAATTTGCTTTACTCAGAACCAGTTTCACTGGTTCCAAAATAAGAATAAAATGTTTGGGGAAGAATAGCTATATTCCATTTAATTCCGCTCAAGTTTTATATAAACATATTGAAGTACCCATTACAAATTCCTATTATAAGTAACTTAAAAGGATTTTCACGAACCTTACACTCCTACCACAAGGCAATAAAGAAATAATTTGTTCTTTTTTTTAAATTATAAAACAGTCAGGAAACTAGAGGGTTTTAAATATGAAAATCAAGGCTATATCATTTGTACGTTACCCTGAATATTAATAACTTAATACAGGACTTTTAGTATAGTAAAAGAGGAGCAAAAATGAAAAACAAGTTTGCTATGAAGGAATCAATCTCTAACTATAAAACGAGGATATAAGAGTAGGAGAGAAATTCAACTGATCCACCTTTCCTGGAAAAGTGCCTAAACACAGCAGAAAAGCAACTGCACCACACTGAAACAGAAGGCCAAATGTGCCTGAAGCTTTTCTCCTTCCCCTTCTCCCTCAGTACTTCACCAGTGCATCCAAATCACATTACCATGGTTCTTTTCATTCAGTAAGTTTTTTGTTGCTGGTAAAAACATCTCCATAAGTTCAGGAACCTTCCTGATGACATGCACAGCACACAGTGCTGCCTATAAAAAAAAATAAAAAGGACAAAAGGCTGATTTCAATTAAGTCACGACAATCAATCTTATAAATAATAACAACAACAAAAACCCTTATCAGCTAATTCACCTACTACTAGAAAAATAAAGAAGAAAGAAGTTAGATATCAGATTTATTGTTGATTAACTGGTTAGGGCTTTCCAATTTGTACTATCGCATTAATGAGAACTCCTGGCTCACCTGTCCCTTTGTTCATTTATTGCTAAATAAGTGGATAAAAACTTTCTAGACTATACCATGGTTAACATGCATTTATCAAATAAGTTAAACATAACTTATGTAGAGTGGCAATGTGAAAAATAAAGACTTCCACCTGTGATAATCATTCCTCTGAGTAAGATGACCAAATAAGGGTTTTATAAAAACATCATACAATTGGAAAATATATCCGGCAGACACTTTAAATCTGCTTGTTACTTTTAATAGTACTGATACCTTCTTTAAATCTGCTTGTTACATTTAATAGTACTGATACCTTCCTTCCCCAATTCACTGTCTGCTCACATCAAGAAAATCATTTGAAAGATACTTAGCTAGTCTCTACTGAAGAAAAGATGATCTTAGCTTATTCACTAGAAAAGAAGGTACATTCAAAGACTGATTTTGGTTACCCTCCAACATAACCATATTTGTTGGAGTTGACTACCAAAAAAGTTTAGATACATTAACAAGAAAAGGTTGCAGATGGATCTTGAGATTATAATGCTAAGCAAAATAAGTCAGACCAAAAAAGTAGAGAACAGTATGATTTCACTGATATTTGGTATATAAAACTGAGAACAACAAAAGAATTAAGACAAACAAATGAAGAAACAAAAACTCATAAACACAGATAATAGTTTAGTGGTTACCAGAGGGTATGTGGGGAGAGGATGGTAGATGAGGCTAAAGGGGATCAAATATATGGTGATGGAAAGAGAACTGACTCTGGGAGTTGAACACACAATGTGATATATAGATGATGTATTACATAATTGTACACCTGAAATCTGTGTAACTTTACTAACAATTGTCACCCCAATAAACTTTAATTTTAAAAAAAAAAGAAAAGATTTCAGCTAATTCTTCCTATGTTGTATCTAGAGGAAAGAAGATTTTCTTCTCTAATTTGTAGGAATGTTCTATTTAAGGAAATAACATACTTTTTGAAAAAGAGCCCACGCATTCTTTAAGAAAAAGAACTAGCTTTGGTTTGCAACCATCATTAACAGTGTATGATCCTAGAAAACAGCCTGGCCCTTTCAACGCCTCTGTCTCACACCACTAATATAAAGGCACAGTAAATGCCAACCTGACAATAGTATGTGTTCACTTTTTGGAGTTCTAAATTTTATACTTTTTGTTTATGAAGGATTTAGGGTTCAAGCACAATAAAATAACAGTGAATTGTTTATATTAACAAATCAAAGCAGATAAGAGAGCAAAAGCATTGTTTTCCATAAGTATTCCATTAAGACATACAATTTTAGTAAGTATGTTCTTTACCATTCCCTAACTATTATTGAGGTCCCAATGGAACTGCACTTCCAGAGATTCAAAGGCACTAATACAAAACATGGGCACTAATTATTAGGATAAAAGTAAATTTGTAAATATTTGATCATTTGTTCATTTTAATACTGTTTAGAATCAGGTAATTTAGGAAGTAATTAAGTATGCCACCTAGGATACCCAATAACATTTGTTTGCTTATAAATCATTTCCTTGAAAAAGAATTAAAAGAATTAAAGTGTTCACACTATGCTAATATCAATTGGAGAATTAGCAACAAAAAGAAATCATCTCCAAAATAAGTATAAAAAATAAATTTTGACTTCTAAACACTTGATCCACATATAGTTATTTAAAAGACATTTATTGCACAGAGAAAGATATGCCATATATCATCATTAGAGCTTTCAAAAATAAATAATTTGCCTTCTCATCTCCAGAATATGCCCCAATCCAAACACAGACATTTAGTTTCATTAAGTTACCTTTTTTCTTAAGTAAGAGTTGGAAGTTTTCAGGAGTTTCTCTACCTCTCCTGCAAGGTCTCTGCACATCTCTGAGGAGCCCATGCAGCCGAGGGTACAAAGTGCCAGCCCCTGGACATACTGCGTACTATGATTAAGATCACTGCAAAGGAAAGGAACCAGGTGGAAATGAACAAGCTCTGCCTGGTGGTGCCCATGAAGAAGCTTCACAACCTAACCACGTAGCTCTGAATGATTCATGATTTCTCCAATAAGGAAAATAATAGGATTATTTGTTGCAAAAAAAAATTTATTCTAACTTTATTACAAATTACCAATACCAAATTAGCAAACTGACTGACAGTTCCTCCAACAGGCTTACAACTCAGTGTTTCCAAATACCAAAGCAACAGAAATTAGACAATGTTATCTGTTGGACATTAAAAGGCAACCCATTTTTGAAAACTCAACAAATCACTGAAATAAAAATTGGTGGGGCAGCTGGATGGGTCAGTTGGTTAGAACATGAGCTCTCAACAAGGTTGCCGGTTCAACTCCAGCATGGGCTGGAGGGCTGCACCCCCTGTAACTAAAGATTGAAAATGGCGACTAGATTTAGAGCTGAGCTGTGCCCTCCACAACTAGATTGAAGGACGACTTGGAGCTGGAGTAACACTGTTCCCCAATATTCCTCAATAAAATTTTTTTAAAAAAAGATAATCATTAAAAAAAAACCTGGCAGTGACAGAGATGTGGAGCACAACTGCATCTTTAAAAGGTTTTTAATATACTCTACTAATAATTACAAAAAATTGTTAAGATATACATTAACCAAAACCTTTAAAAAATCAGAAAACACAATCTCTACTGCTAGAGCATTTCAGATGATTTAAACATCACAACAGAAATACCTTTATACCTTTGATCTTATGGTATAGTATAAACCTTGATGTTACATTAATTTTTATGGTTTTATTTATTCAAAAGAAGAAAAAAATATAACTAAAAAAAATTAGCTAATTAAACCACCTTTAACAAAGGTAGATATTTACAGTGGTCCAGTATATGGTGATACAGATACACAAAATCCTGTTTCTAAAAGGCATTGATTATTGCACTAAATTATTTTCGAACCAGCCAGGGAGTACACTTTCAGAAAAGTATTAAATATTAAAAGCTTGGACCACAAACTCATCTATATTATAATCAACTCTTACTATTCAGAAGATAAAATTGTTATGAGTTATGCTACTTCTACCAATTTGAAGAGCTTTTTACTATCCTTTAGTCCTATGGTTGTTGAAGTGTGGTTAACAGGTCTCTAGAAGTCCCCAAGAATGTTTCAGGGGGTCCATGAGATCCAAACTATTTTCACAAAACTAACTCATTATTTGTCAACCGTCTTGAGGTACTGATGGTACAAAAGCAGTGTTGGGAAGAACTGATGGCACATTAGCACACATCAGGGCAGTGGCACCAAACTATACTAATAATCACTGCATTCACTGCCACACACTCACAGTGGAAGGAAAAAAAGGAAAGAAGGAAGGAAGGAAAGAAGGAAGGTTGGTTCACTTAAGACAGCTCGTGACAAAGCAGTAAAAACAATTTTATTAAATTTTGACTACTGAGTGCACATTTTTAAATATTCTATGTGAGAAAATTGGAAGTATCCATAAAGTACTCCTGCTGTACACTATAGTGGCAATCTCAGAGAAAAGCACTTGTGTACTTACTTCAGTTGCAAGCTAAACTATGAACTAGCTGCTTTCAAAATGGATATAATTTTTCTTTGAAAAATAACTGACAGACAACTATAATTATTAACATTATTAACAACTATAATTATTAGCAGACATTTTTTGGAAAAACAGCCTAATAAGCCTATCACTTCAAGAGCAACAAATGATAACATTTATTGCCAATGAGAAAATCCAAGGTTGAAGCAAAAATTAGACTTTTGGAAAACTTGTATTGCCACCATGAACTTGCCAGTCTACCAGTACTTTAACTTGGCGAACCATTTTTTTTCTCCAATGCCTTTTTCTCTCCATGATGAGTGCCTAAAAAGATGTGCAAGACAGACTAATGACTTTCAATATAACAAAGTACCAAGGTTCACTGATACGGTTTCAGATTCCACATTGTAACCAATTCTTAAGAAACTACCACTTGTGGAGCTTTGGAATAGTATCAAAGAAGAATATCCATAGTTATTTGAAAGGCTATTGAAGTTGTCTTCCTTGTTCTAACTACATTATCTGTGATAAGCTGAATCATCTTCATATATTTCAATTAAAACATCACACAAGCAAATAGGAGCACCGAGCTGTCTTCTATGAGGCCAGATAGTAATGATTTACAATAATGTAAAATAATGCCCTTCTTATTTTTTCATTTTGGAAAAGTTTATTTTTCATTAAAAAACGTTATTTAAGGGGCCGGCCTGCTGGCTCAGGCAGTTAGAGCTCCATGCTCCTAACTCCAAAAGCTGCCAGTTCAATTCCTCGAGTCCCGCAAAAGATGGGGGCTCCGCCCCCTGCGACTAAGATTGAACAGGCACCTTGAGCTGAGCTGTCGCTGAGCTCTTGGATGGCTCAGTAGGTTGGATTGCGTCCTCTCAACCACAAGGTTGCCGGTTCGACTCCCACAAGGGATGGTGGGCTGCACCTCCTGCAACTAGCAACGGCAACTGGACCTGGAGCTGAGCTGTGCCCTCCACAGCTAAGACTGAAAGGACAACAACTTGAAGCTGAAAGGCAACCTCCACAACTAAGAATGAAAGGACAATAACTTGACTTGGAAAAAAGTCCTGGAAGTACACACTGTTCCCCAATAAAATCCTGTTCCCCTTCCCCAATAAAATCTTTTAAAAAAAAAGTTATTTAAGTTAACATGCAGAGGGTTCATAATTGGTAATTTTAAATGAAATAACAAATTGCTTTAGTCTTCCCTGACGAACAAAGAAAAGAAGGTAAAGTATAAATTAGCCAGGTTTGCTACTTTCTACCAATTTGAATATTTAAGTTAAAAATTACTGGTAAATGAATCTCAATTACTGACTATGGCTTTACTATTCAGGCTTCCAGTTCCCAAGAGTATTTAGTTGACTTTCATTCATTTTTTTCAACAATTAAGACTATTTGCATAATGCGAGCTTTTAAAATATCATGTCCAACTTTTAACGATTTAATTCCAAGACCTTTAATGTCTTAAAAGTTCTATACCAGTGAACAATGAGGTAAACATTCATTAATAAACTTAAAAACTGCTGGAACACTATGATATCCTATAATACAGACAAAATGCAAAAAACTCACAAAAGAAGGCAAACAAAAATACCCCCTTCATTACCAGATTTATTTAAAAACAAAACAAAAATACCCCAAATGATCCAAAGTCCTTTAACTCAGCTTAGACTGGAGTGCCAGATCAATTTTCAACTATTATTAGTAGCTCTTTCCTAAATTCACTTAGGGCTTGGCTGGGTCCCATTAAAATTAAACAAAGATTTCTTCTTTGCCTATGTGCCTTATTCTCCAGTTTTTATCAAGCTAGAAACCTATACTTGAGTTTGGTATTAACTCTCTAATATAAACTTGCTACTAGGCAGAACTGCCAAGTTATCAGCATGTGATTGAAGGCTTAAGTAATAAGGGCAACAGAGCATGCAAGAACAAAAATTAGAGAAACTCTCAGAGGCCTGTCCAGAGTAAATGTATAAAAGAGTCATGCTGAACCTCTAGAATGGAAACTCCGTGACACCAAAGATTTCTGTCCCATTTTTTTTCATTTTCCATCCCCAAAGCTTACAACAGCTCCAGGCATACAATAAATATTTGTTGAATAAATGAATCAACTTAGTATCTATTTCAAGACAAAACACAAGATTCTCCCAAAATTAAGTTCACAGACTCAATGTATCTACATGACACACTCAATATTTAAAACCAAATCATAATTCTTATTTTGGAATGTTCCATTATCCATTGGGAAATTTCGAAGGAGAACATTATTTACCACAGAGAAGTATAAGAGTTCAATGTCTAACAGAAATTTGTTACAAGAAGGATGCTGGGAAGAACTGCTAATTCCCTGCTTGACCAGGTTCTCTAATTTCTCCATAATGACAAGCATTCCTCGGTTTATAAGTTAAACAAGTAACTAGTAAACTAGTAAATCAGTAAAGCACCCATTAGAAAAAAAAAACATACACAAAAATTCATAAGGCTAAGTAAAATTACAGGTAACTAAAATCTTGGATTCGACCACTGACAAGATTTCTCTTTTTGCCTTTAAATGGTATTTACTCAGAATATACACTGGTAATTCTTTATTAAATGTAACATTTCATTATAAATGGTATTCAAAGTCCTGGACATAGAAGATAAGAAAGTTCAGATTTACGAATGCTTTTTCTGTTGTATGACAGCCCAAATGCTTATTTCATTGTTAAATTGTGTTCTTATGCAAGATGTATATAGCAATACTTTCATTTAAATTATCCCCTACATAAGTTTTTATCCTTTGCTTAGTCTCTTTACAAACAAGCTACAGCAGCTAAGGCAATTCAAATATATTCTAGACAGTAATATAAAATTAATAAATAGAAGATTTGCTGATGTCAAGATTTACTGACCTCATATTATAAGACCTAACATCACAAAGTAGTTATTAGAAGAAGAGTAGGTTAAGACTTACTTCTTGATACAGTTGGTCATGAGAAGATGAACATCTTGTCTTTCGTCTAACAATAGCATTGCCCCTAAATAGCCAATGCGCTTGTCTGTGAATTTTTGAGAGGCAATAAGCTTGAGGCACTCCAACTGCAAATTAAAAAAAAAAGAAGAAAGAAATTAAGAAATTGCTGCCACAGTGAGGAATGCTATGTTTTTCACCCAGAGTCAATGAATAACTAAAGTAAATAGATACAACCTGTATCATCAAACCACCTAAATAAAAGGCAAAGATTTAAGACGTTTGGATATCTTGATAATAGTAATTAAGTTCTGGAATAGATATCTGTCAAGGTCCTATGATATTGGCTATCCAAAAAACCTGTGAAGTTTACCTTAGTTCCACAGATTCATACAAATAATAACTAGTAAAGTATAATAACAAGATATAAATAATCCCAATTCCTAATTTAATCTCCAGGTTATACTAAACCAGCACCTAATTCGTGTGTATTTAAGATCTTGTTTCTACTTTGAATATCAAAAAACTCAGTAACTGGTATCAAAAAACTCAGTAACTGGAAATACATCAAAGTGCCAAGCAGTGTCCTAAACATCAGATATGCACAACTGAAGAAGAGATAGACACTAATTTTAATATAATGTGGAAAGTGCTACATTTAGGGCTTGAACCAAGTACTATGAGAGAGGTGAGGGTTTAGGAATCAAATACAGAAGAAGAAGAAAAAAAAGCCATAGGAAAACTCAGTAGTGGAATTAACCTAAAATGTTTAAATAAATTTTTTTTTATTTACATAATTGTTAAAAATCCTCAGAGCTTAAGAGTCTTTACAGTTAAATAGTTTGTCTCTCTACTTAGCCTTTCTTGAATGTCACAAGGACTTTGATATACTTTATCATTCCATCTTGACTAACATGGAAAAGGCCAAACATTCCCTCTAGAGGAGTGGTTTTCAAAGGTTGTACACAAGCTAGACTCTCCAAGAAGAGTTTTTTTAAATTATGCTCCCATTTAGAATCACTGCATGCCAAGGGAAGCAGCTCAAATGTAGACCCATGTACACAGGAATCTAAGATCACGTGAGACTACTTCTCATCTGAATTTGCCTGTAAGTTCAAAAGTAAAATTGAGGAGAGTAAAAGAGTTTACAAATAAAATTGTTTCAGGGGGGTGGGGAGTGGGAGATGAGGGTAAGGGGATCAAATATATGGTGATGGAAGGAGAACTGACTCTGGGTGGTGAACACACAATGGGATTTATAGATGATGTAATACAGAATTGTACACCTGAAATCTATGTAATTTTACTAACAATTGTCACCCCAATAAATAAATAAATAATTGTTTCAAGCTCTTTATAAATTGCTCTGTCAATGTATCGCATTAAAAACACCTAAAGATAGTGGAATTGCTATGCTATCATGAGCAAGTCACAGAAGCCTCCAGGGGGGAACCACCAGGATCCAAAAGGAAAACAAAAATGCCTTCTGAGACTGACAAAGATTCGGTAACAACCCTTCTCTTCCTTCTATACATTCAAGTTAAATTGTTTTAAAAAATCATGAAATAGAATATGATGAAAGTCATTTTTACAAAGTCAGCAGAAAAAATTACTGAAGTGAATCAGAAAAATCAAAAGCTAAAGTGTTATTAGAAAAATCTGCCTCTTTTTCAAACTCAAGGTTCGTAAATCCTCCCATTTAGTAACTCTATAAATAAATATTTTAGCAGTGAGAGAAAATGTTCTAAGAATCAGGTATTTTTATTATTCTTATACATAGGTAGAACCATGCTTCTGGCAAACACCAGGCACTAAGCAAATAAATTATCCAAAAAAATTTAATTAAGATGAACTAATGAGGACATACTCTTAGGAATTAATATTACTTTGCAATTTTTAGGGCCAAGTTTTAAGATAGTAACACTATAAGCCATCAGTGACTGGCGAGTAAAATTTGTTTTTTGAGATATTTAAAATTTACCTAAAAACTAAACAGCAAAAAGGAAAACTAAAATGAATTCTTTTTAACATTCCCTATTTATAAAGAGGCTAAGTTTCAAGAATAAGCATTTGTTTTTTGAAAATGACAAATTTGAGGGGAAACAAGATTATACAACTGCAAATGGCATCTGAAATACATTCTCCATTGAAGGATTAACTCTGGCCACACTTTACACTTAGGTGGAGATAGCCAGCAATAGTGCTGACAATGGACCATGTTTCATCTTTAAGAATGTTATCCAAGTATTCAAAATGCTAAAAAATAAAAAGGTTGGAGGAGAGTACAATGGGGTGTGGGTAAATGTGAGGGAAGAATATCCATTTTTGAGCAGCAATCACTAAAAACACAATTCGACACTTGCATGAGTGACAGAAGAAAAATAATAATTAAATATATCTGCCCCTTACTTAACAACCTCCACTTCATCCCACACTACTGCTCCTCACTTAAAGATACTTGAAAATCCCACCTGAAACACTGCTAATCCACAAATCTAGTATATGCTTTAAGACCACAGTAAACCATCCAGTTTTTATATTCACACTAGAAAAATTCTGCTTTTACTCCAAACTCTGTGAGCAAAGTCAAACGACAAACATGGGTAACTCATTTGGGTAAAAACTGGGTAACTCATTTCATAGACATAAATCCTGTATAACACGATCCTACAAATTGATTTTCAAAAGGACCAACAAACACCTCAATATAAAAATGGACACAAAATATGGACAGTTCAAAGAAAATAAAAATAATTCAACTATATGAATGGAGTTCAATCTCCTCATAAAACAAATGCAAACCCAACCTGGTAAATTTACTAAAAGAAATCACTGACCTGTATACTTGAAAAGGGTAAATTATATGATATGCAAAATACACCTCAGTGAAGTTATTAAAAAAAAACAAACAAATTAAAATCACACAGAAATACTACTTTTAACCTACTATATTAGCGAAGATAAAAAATTGCCGTAACAGTGCAAGGACATTAGTGATGGGAGTATAAACTAGCCAAGCTGTAGTAAGAAAGATCTGGCCTATCTAAATTACAAATACACATACCCTTTGACTCAACAATTCCACCTTTAGGAACTTACATTACATTTACATTCACGCATATGCAGAATAATGGATATTATCCAACTGTAGTATTATTTTAAACAGTTAGATTAGAAGTAAATGTCCACTGATAAGGCATCAGTTTTATAAATTATGACTCATACATATAATGGGAATACTATGCTGGATATACTACCACAAGCATGCCAAAAAAGCTGGAAAAAAATAGAACAAGAAAGCTCTTCATATACACATATGGGCCAATCTTCAAAACAGATTAATTAATAAGTGTAAACAGTATGTGACAATATATTTTAAAGGGGAGGGGACAGAATATATATATATATATATATATATATATATATATACACACACACACACACACACACATCCATTGCCCAGAGATGTATAAAATATCTCTGGAAGGATAGCCAAGAAATATGGATGCCACCAGTTGCCTATAAGAAGGGAAAATAAGTGATTGGAGGAGAATAGAAAGCAGTTTTCATAATATATTCTTTTTGTATCTTTTAAATTTTGCATCAGTAAACTGCCATTATCTATTCAAAAAATAAATAATATTGGACCAGGAGAAAAGAATTAAAAACTGCAGCATAAAGGGAACTTACACCTAACTTGTGGTTAGAAAAGTTAATATTATAACTAAAAAGGGGGGGAAAAACCAGTTTAGGGAAATCCAAAACCCCTCCAAAGTTGAACAATACATATTACTAAAAATAACAAAAAAGCATTTGAGTCTTGGATTCCTTTTATGAAAAAGACTTTAAAAATTTAAGACCAGAATCTTATAAAACTACAACTCAGTAAATAGAAACAATCGTCCTTTTTTAGATAACTTAAGTTCATAATGAACAATTACTGTGCTATTCTATTATACCTGTGATGCTGCAGGAGCTTAAAAATTATATTCATTCCTTATCTCTAATCCCCACCATGGTTGTGCTTTTTCCTGCTGACGGTTATTTTGTATTATTCACCTACTATCAACTTCTCCCTTGTCAACAACATTCTTAATATACTGACTTTTCCACAGCAACCTTCTCCCTCTGCCCCCACCTTCCACCCCAAAGGGCTGATTGTAATAATTCTTTGTCATTCACTGATTTTTTTTGTATTTACTTTCCAATTGTTCTGAAACACTATGGATTTGCTTTAACTTAGTACATTTCTGCTGTGTACAAACCAATGTGCTAGACATTCTCACTGATACAGTTAGAAGAGCATATAAAAAGAAAACCAACAGTTGGATGTATATCGTAACCTGTGTATACACACACACACACAAACACACACACACACATTTATATGCTGTTACAGTTATACACAAGCTACTGTGAATACAAAGTAGGAAGGGCATCCAAATTCAGGTTAGAAACAGTAAGAAAACATCAGAGAAAGGTTCCTATCTCTTTATATACGTAACACAATGGAACAGTTTTCTCAGCAGAAGCATTCCAGGCAGCCATTAACAACAAGAAGCCTAAGAGACTGAAGTTATCAGCTCCCTTTGGAACAAATACAGTGCCTTACGTGGTTCCAAAAACTGACTGGTCAAAATAGCCTGGGAGAGTTTTGAAATATATGTCACCTGCCACCCCCACCCCCCCTCCAGGATAGTCTGATGGAGTAGATTTGAGGTAGAGCCTGACAATTTAATGTTTAAAAAGTTTTTCTAGATGACTCAATATTTCAATTTTCTTTAAATTTCAAAGCAATGTTTTAAAAGAGAACTTTACCAGGTTTTTGGCCTTGTTCCATTTTTTTGTAAAAAAGTACAAATACTGTCTTTATCAACATTTAACCTGGTTACCCTTTAGGAAAAAGCTGTACCCATTTTGTTAGCTTTTAAAACAATTTCCCACATGATCAATGCACATATACATTTGCTTTTAAATTTAACATTCTAGTTTTATGATGTGAACAATCACCTTGATGAAAAGATGCAATTAAAATATTATAAACATTAATGGATATCCAACTGATTGATTAGGTCTTTTAAAAAGTTACCTTTATTTCATTTTAATACTCAGAAGTAACTGTCTAGTTTACAAACACACAGCCATACACACACAGATATTTTTGAAGAACAAGCTTGTAATTGCTTTACCACTATGTACCCTGGCAACATGAAATCTATATAGACCAGAGCTTATTTTTTCCATTCTTCTGGCAGTAGGGAAACAAACAAACAAAAACACAAAAAAACCTAACGTTCCTATTGCATCTCATCTTCCCATTGTTATTTTCTTGAGAAAATTTATTATGAAATATTTCACTCAAAAATACACAAAAATCACATTAACACTCATTGACCCACCAAGTAGCTTTACCAAATCTTTTTACCCTATTTAATTTTTTTTTAATATTACAGATTCAACTGAAGCCCTCTGCAGACTCTACCTCAATCTCATTTCCCTTCTCTCCATCCCAGCAGTAACCAAAACTCAAAATTGCTGTTCCTCTTTGCCATGCCTCATGTCCTTACTACACATGTAAAGACAACTGTTTTTGAATGTTTCAAACTTTATATAAGCATCATACCATATTCCTGCTCTTTTCACTCAATGTTTTTCAGTTTACTCACATCCAGACAAGATGCTCTAATTCAGTCATATTCGTTGCTACATAGTGTCCCACCTGTGAATATACTGCAACTCACCTATTCCTTTGGTGAACAGATTGTTCCCAGTGTTTTCCTATTAGAAACAATGCTGCAATGAATACTTTTACAGATGTCTCTTATTTAAACAGACAAGAAGACTTGATCAGATTCAGGTTTTTTAGTTTTTGTTTTGTTTTGACTTAGCAAATAGACTTCACAGATGGTATGAACTTTCATCAGGAGGCATATAGTTATTTCTGGTGGTTGTCTCTCTTTTGTGACATTGGCAGAAATAATGATCATCAGGGGTTACAAAATAATAGTACTGTAATTCTTTCATTCCTTCTTCATTTATTAGCTGGACTATTCCTCTAAGGAGTGACCTCTCTATATATATCATTGGTTTACCAATAGTTCCTTCAGAAGGAATTACTAGTAAGGAAAGGTAGGATAAATGTTTGCTCTTTTTCCTTTTATTTACCAGTTTTCAAAATAATGAGTTGGTTCCCTAGTATCTGCCAAAGATGATTAATGAAGTGTTTTTTTTTAAAATTTTGTTTAGTTATGAATTCACTGATATAAACTTACTTGGTATGTTTCAATGACAATTAGTATTCTTATTGACGCTCAAAGTTTCTCATTTTGGGGCATGACAGCCTTTTCTACTAGCTACTGAATCCTTTTAACATGACCTCTGTAGTCATTCTTGCTTTCTGGCAAGTAATTAAGTTCAAGCTTATTTTCTACATTTTTTTTGCCCCAGATTTGGGATCAGCCATCTTTCCAGTCAGCCCTAGCCTTTATAAAGTCAAACGTTATTTAGAGACCACAATCGGGGCTTAAGGGTGCCCAAGACAAAGACGCCTACTATCACCACTTCTTTTCAATATTGGATAATACTACATGTACAGTATAGTAAGGGAATAAAGAGAAAATGTTTAAGGATGGAAAAGGAAGGGAATTGCCATTATTTGCAGACAAAGTATTGACTATATGGAAACAATAGCGTCTAATGGGACTCTTACAACCAAATTCAGTAATGTTGCTAGGCAGGCAAGTACACAAAATTCAATTATATTTCTATATATCTACAACATAATTATTAAAAACTTTTTCTGGGTGGTGAATACACAATGGGATTTATAGATAATGTAATACAGAATTGTACACCCGAAATCTATGTAACTTTACTAACAATTGTAACCCTAATAAACTTTAAAAAAAAAAAAAAACTTTTAAGGATGCTATTTGTAATAGGAACAAGAGCTCCCAGGAACCTGTGAACAGATTTCACCAGAGATGTAAAAGATTGTATGGAGAACACGGTAATACTTTAAGGAACCTAAGGAACTAGAATGGTACATTACATTGATAGAAAAGATTATTGTAGACAGGTAATTAGATAAAGAAGGCCAGGCCGGAATTGGGAAGAAACAGAGAATGTATGTCCAGCCTGGAAAACGTCACCAACCTATTACTGCCATATGAAAATGTGGATCCAGAATTGAAAAATCCTTGGATTTTCTAAGAAAAACTAGAAATCTAGATTTCTATGAGAAGTTCCTTGATTTTTGTATGTTGGCAGCAAAGTCAAGACAATTCTAAGCACTGTGCAAGACAAACAAAATACATTTGTGGAAGAATTTGGCTCCCGAGCCACAATTTTCTACTCTTGCAATCTACCAAATTCTTTAGACACTCTAGTTTTGGATTGTTGTAAGCCAGGTACGTGAAAGGTTACAAATCCTATAGGAAATCTATCACTGCTTTTGTTGTAAAACTAATGAGGATGTACTGTCTCTTACATTACTAAGAGACGCCTGGACAAAAGATACCTGTAAGAAAATCTCTTTTAGAATTCAGTGCTTTTTCAAAAACTTTTGTTTGCTGTCCTTGAGGAAATGGTAAAATCTGTAATATCTGACTTTTTATTTACAAAATATAAAAGTTTAACATTTATTAATTTACTTAATCTTCATAATAACCCTTTAAATCTATTTTAGGATTGTTCCCATTTTACAGATGAGGTAACTGAGACAAGAAATGTTAAGGATCTTGCTCAAAATCACAGATAGTAACAACGCCAGAATTCATATCCAGACAATCTGATTCCTGTTGTTGTGCTCTTAAATTCTGGTAAGAACAACCACATAACTGAATGTTTTTTTTTCCTTGCCTTAGCTGGTGTAGCTGCCTCACCAAGAGCAACTACACTGGCCTTGTGTTCTGCATTCTTCCTTCTCCCAACTCTTACTACTATTCTTTTTCTCTTTTAAACAGATGCTGGTAACATATGCCCTCTCAAATCCTTTATATACTATGTCTAAAATAATTAAAATAATTTGTTAATAAGCTTAATGCAAATAGCTATTCATAGATTTAAATCAAACCCAAAGAATGAATAGATTTCAGAGTTACACAATGTTGAGTTCTAATCCCCTCCCTAATATTCACTAGTTGTGTGAATTTAAATAAGTCACTTAAACTCTTTAATTTCAGTTTCCTCATCTGTAATATGAGAATACTACCTACCTCCTGGTTTTTACTGTAAATCTTAAAATAAGCCTCTTTAAATGTGGCTACTAGATATTTTTAAATTACTCATTGGCTCATATTTTATTTCTATTGGATAGCATTGTGCTAGATACTGCAGTAAAAAGTAAAAAGAAACAGGTGAAATTAGTTTTAATAATATATTTTATTTAACCCAATATATCTATTATCATTTCAACATATAATCAACGTAAAAACTGTTAGAGATTTTACATCTTTCTTTTGCACTAAGGCTTCTAAATACAGTATGCATTTTACACTTAAAGCACATATCAATTTGAACACTACATAACCATCAGAAATATTTGAACTGTATTTAGATTTCATAAAATTTACAATTGTAGATTCACATACCCAAGTTGTCTAAAACATATTTAAAAGTTTTCCAAAAACTGCATCGAGTACCCCACCCCCCAAAATTTACTTTCCTTTAATATTCGCCTCAGTTGAACTAGCCACTTTTTAAGAGACCAATGGCTACACAGCTAGTGGCTATCATAATGAACAGCACAGGTCTAACAAGTGAAATGCAATTAAAGGGTGGCTATTTTTACACATAATTAAATTAAAATGGCACTGTGATTCATGCATGCAAGTGAGAAAATCCAGCTATAAACCTTTGTATGGGTTTATTATAAAGGAAATTCTTTATGGGTGAGGTACCACATTACTGATATGCGTAGGACTGTGATTTATTAAAATAGAGGAAACAGAATAAGGGATTTAAAATTATGATTTCTATTCCCACTCAGAAAAATATTTTTTTCGTACCAAAACTTTAGTGCAGTTATCCTTGAGTATTAACTCTTTCCACCTAAGAATTAATGTATCAATAATTAAGTTCTAAAACATCCCAGAAAATGCCACCTAGATAGACCTGGCGAGCAAATTTTATTTAAGCATGTTATAAAAGTGAATCCTAAAAATATATAGAGAGAGTTCTTTTACAAAATGAAATACCACCTAAGTCTTAAATCTATCCCAAGATTTTAAGAGTTTGTCTTTAAAAAACTCCCTTGGGAGCAAGTAAATCTACTGGCTCCATGATGTTAATAGTGATTACCTCTGAGGGGAGAGATTAAGAGTCTTATCCTCACCTGACTGTCTTTCATAGCCAGCATATCAGATTTCTATAAATCTAACCTAATGTGTCTACTTAAAATTAATCAACAAAACTATATGAACATCCATTTGCTTTATACTTGTCATGTACTATATGAATAACCACCTGGATCAATTTTTGATGCGGTAAAAGCATACAACATGCTTGTTTATAGGAGACAGCTGTTGTTTTTGCCTGCCTAGTATCTGGCCCTCCTTTCCTCTGATATTAACACCTCAATCTTCCTTTAGGAAATTAATGCTCTCCCAGTCTCAGTAATGTATTTGTAGAGAGGCTGATCTCATTCTAAGCCCCAAGATGAGCGTAAAACTAACCCAAGTCAGTCTAATAAGACTTAATCCCATTACTCTTTGTTTTAACTCATGGGTAGGGGACTCTCCTTCCATTGAAGTTAAGAAGCTGAATGGAAGATAAACTGATGGCCATCTTTTCTGATAAACTAAATATATGAAAACATTAAAAATAGTTATCCTCAAATAATATGGATGTATTTTTCTCCTATCTAGTGTTGCACATTCTTTAATTTTGCAGTCTTTTCCTTAAAAAACTATTTAGTATACAATTCAATTCTTAAATTAGGTGAAATTAAAATTTAATAGCATTACATTAATAAGAATTACAAAACAACCCACTATTACTTTCTCTGTGACTCAACTCCCCTTATCATGTATAAATGTGGAAAGAAGAAAGCAGTTATAACCAAGAATAGCATGCTCAAAGCCCAGACTGGCTATATCAAATAATGTGTTTGTGTGTGAGAGAGAATAAGGAGACAGACCTGCACAGTGATTGTAGCAATCAAGGCACGAAGTAATTAGGACAAAATCCTTAAATGCTATTACTTGGCAACCACCTAATTTCTTTTACTTAAAAACATCTGTCATGCCTGTCTCTATGTTTCACAAAGAAAATAATTAAGGAAACATTTAGCGAATTTTTCTTAAATACTCGTTATAGTCCAGGCCCACTCACAGAACAATCAGAATCTACTGGCTGGACAATCTTTAAGTAAGCTAGCTGCCACCGTCAAAACATACACTTAATGAGAGATTCCCAATGGAAAGAACAATTGATGGCAATATCATGCCTTACTAGGCCTGCAGCTTTCTATCTCAACTCTACCCTCAGTTCCACAATGATCAGACTACAAGGCTATCAAAAGTATCCTGTCTTCCCTGACAGGAAAAGATTGAGTTCTCTGAGCTACTGCATTCAAACAAGAATACCCTCCCTAGATGTGGTCTCAGCCCAGCCTACCTGTCCAAAGTGAGCAGGGTAGCCCAGCATGTGCATATATAGTAACTTTGCCACATTCCGACACCGGTATGTATTGTCTTCTTCTCTAAAAGATGACCGGATTGCAGCACATTCTTTCTGAATCATTTCTCGTTCTTCGGCTTGGGTTCGGGCTGTCCGGATGGTCCGGATCAGCTCCCGCAATCTGATGGGGGCTGGCATCCTCTGGATATGGAAAGACAGTAAATAAAAATTTTCACATATTTTTACTACCAAAACCACACAACTTTCCAAATAAATTTCTGATTTTTAAGAATTCAAGACTTGCTAAGTCCAGTGATCCAAAGCTTCAGCAACGCTTACATACAAACCACTCAACTCAGTTAATTTCGGGAAAGAATACAAACAAAAGATGTTAAATATTAAACAAAATAAGACATAGAATACACAAATATGCAAAGTCCATCACTAATGCAAATATCTTAGGAACTAACTCAACCCAAATCTTTTACTCAATCCTTAAAGTAATAAGGAAAGGCTTCTACTTAACATTAGAGAAAATACGTATTTTCTGCTCTACTGTTCTTAAACTCAACATAGTTCAACAAAATATCAGATGAATATTGAGTATGATCATGATCAAAGCTCAACTAAACAAAGTGAGACATTAGGAGAGTGGACCAATTGTCAGACTAAATCACCTTTTTAAGAAATGGTGATCATCTCAGAATACTGACTGGGTGCTCTTTTAAATGTGAGTAGGAAAAAAAATAAACCAATCTCAGCGGATGAGACTGTTAGTGTCAGATTTTCATGAATCTTTTTTAAAGTAAAATAATAATAATATAGGACGTATGATAGCCAAAGACAATATTAAAACAAAAGTTGGAGACTTTGCACTACCTAATTTCAAGGTATACTACAAAGCTACAGTAATAAGGCAGTGTGGAACTGAATTTAAGGAGCAAAACAGAAAGTTTTGGAATAGACCCACATAAATATGCTCAATGGTTTTCAACAAAGGGGCAAAGGTTTTTCAATAGCAAAAAGGTAGTCTTTCAAACAAATGGCACTGGCACAACTGGGTATCAATGTGAGGGGAAAAATAACCTTGGACCCTAATACCACACAATACACAAAAATTAATTCTAAATGGGTCATAAAGCTAAACATCAAAGCTAAAACTAAAAATCTCCCATAAGGAAACACAGGAGAAAAATCTTTGGAAACTCAGGTTAGGCAGAGATTTCATATACAACAAGCACAAAATATCAAAGAAAAAAGTTAATAAATTGGACTTTATAAAAACATTAAACTTTTGCTCTTCAAAGAATGTCATAATGAAAGTAAGGCAAGCCATAGAAAGAGGAAAAAATACTCACAATTCATATTCACAAAGGACTTTATTCGGAATATATAAAAAATTTTACAACAATAAAACAATCTTATTTAAAAATGAGTAAAAAATCTGAATAGATACTTCTTAAAAGAAAATATATGAATGACCATAAGCACATGAAAAGATGTTTCATGTCACTAACAGCAGTGAAATGCAAATTAAAACTATAATGAGATAATACTCCACACCACTAGAACAGTTAAAATTTTTAAAAACTGGCCATACCAAGTGTTGGTAATGATACAGAACAAATGAACTTTTCTGGGAATGCAAAATGTTGTTTCAGTACTTTGGAAGTTTCGAAATTCCTTACGCACTTAACATACAACTCAGTAAACCCACTCAGTATTTACCCAAGAGAAGTATTTACCAAAGAGAAATTAAAATATATGTCCTCACCAAGATTTGTACACAAATTTTCATAGAAGCCTCATTTGTAACTGTGAAAAACTGAAAACACCCCAAATGTCCATAAACAGGTGAATGATAACAGTATGTTCATATAAAGCAATACTTCTCAGAATAAAACGGAACTAATCTGTATCACAGAAGAGTCTCAAAAACATTCTTTTGAGCAAGGAAGCATTCACAACAGAGGACATACTGTATGATTTCACTTACATGAAACTCAAGGGAAGACAAACCTAATCTATAGCGATTACAGAGATCAGTGATGGATGGGGTCGAGGGTAGGGATGGAGGGTGACTGGGACGCAAGGAAATATTCTGCGCTAATAGAAATGTTTGTGATAGGTACACAGAGTTCTCAAAATTCACCAAACTGTACACTGAAAACAAGTGCATTGTACTGTGTATATATTATACCTCAATAATGTTAAGAAAAATGATAAAACTAGGTAAAGCTATCACTACACTAATCTTCAGTACATATTAGCTGTGGAATCTTTAAATCAGTGATTCTTGATGTTGTTCTAATCCAACATATCAGAAGGATTCCCACCCCCGTTACTTCACTAAGACATCAGTGATCAAGGTGGAAATAGTACATTAGGAATTTAGAAAAGCTCCCTAATATGCTCTGCCACATTAGCCCTCTTACGATTGCATGTCCTAAACTAGACAAAGTTACCTGTACAGTGTTGTTTTGTTACTTTTTATTAGAAATACTCGAGGGTCTAGTATTTGAAGTTTATAAAGCTCTTCTACATTATTTCATTTGTTCCTTAGACAATTTTGAACAAAGGCCAGAGATCATTATCCCTACTTTGCCCACGAAGAAACTTGGTCTCTGAGCAACTATGCAACTTGCTTAAGATCATAAAGGTGTTAAGTGACAGAACTAGCTAGCACCTGAACCAGGTCTTAGAACTCCAAGGCAAGAGTTCTCCTTAATACTTCAAAAATGAGCATTACATTTACAAATGGAATTATATGATTGCTAGGTTTGTTTTAATATACTCCAGGGGAAAAAAAGAAGAATTAAGGAGGAAGAGAGGAAGAGGAAAAAATGAAACAAGATGGGCAAAATGTTAATCATTGCTGAAAGTTTGTAACTACATGAAGGTACATTATTCTCTATTTTCATGTATAGTAGAAGTTTTTTTTATAAGATTTGTTTTAATACTCATTTTTGTTTTTAATTGGAGAGGGGAAACAGGACTTCATTGGGGAACAGTGTATACTTACTTCCAGGACTTCTTTTTTCCAAGTCAAGTTGTTGTCCTTTCAATCTTAGTTGTAGAGGGCGCAGCTCAGCTCCAAGTCCCGTTACTAGTTGCAGCGGGCACAGCCCACCATCCCTTGCGGGAGTCGAACCGGCAACCTTGTGGTTGAGAGGACGCGCTCCAACCAACCGGGAGCTCAGCGACAGCTCAGCTCAAGGTGTAGTGTTCAATCTTAGTTGCAGGGGGCACTGCCCACCATCCTTTGCGGGACTCCAGGAGTTGAACTGGCAATCTTGTGGTTGAGAGCCCACTGGCCCATGTAGGAATCGAACGGACAGCATTCGGAGTTAGGAGCTTGGAAACCGCCTGAGCCACCAGGCCAGTCCAGAAGTTTTTAATAATCTCTGTAAAAGTCAAAAAGCTCCAGTAGGGGCGGCCGGATGGTTCAGTTGGTTAGAGCGTGAGCTCCTAACAACAAGGTTGCTGGTTCAATTCTGCATGGGATGGTGGGCTGCACCCCCTGCAACTAAGACTGAAAACAGCAACTGGACTCCCTCCATAATTAGATTGAAGGACAACGACTTGGAGCTGATGGGTCCTGGAAAAACATACTGTTCCCCAATAAAAAAAATTTTTAATTTTTTTTTAAAAGCTCCAATAAACAGGGCATTTGAATCCTTAAATTTTTCATAATTTAAAAAATATTAATAAAGATATTTAACGAACTACTTATTTCACAATAACCATAAATACCACTGACTTTAGGATAAAACAAAGATTTAAAGTAAGCAATATCAATATGCTATATATAACACCAACATAGTGGAATATAACTTAAGAAAATCATAAAGCTACTACAGCTCTCGGACATCAAGAACTAAATATAAAATCAGTTTTTGACTGTCCAAAGCCCAGTGATTCCATTTTCAAAAAGAATCTTATTTATTGTTAACCCTTAGTGGATGGTGAACAAGAGAAATGTATGGCAACTAAAATCAACAAACATCAATTGGGAATACTCTGCTAGAAAACAACTTTGCTCTATGAAGACCTCAGTGATTGTTTGTCTACAAAGCAAACAAAGACTCAAAAAAAGCCTAAATCTTGTCCCAAAACGTGTAGTCCAACAGGAAAAAAATCACAAAATTTTAAGCCAGCTGTGAGAAAAACAAGTTACCTAGAGCAACTGCTTAGCTATCAGTTACAGAATCACAAAAATACAGTTTATGCCACTAGCTCAGCCTGATTCATGTCTCGTGATTCCACCATTCAGCACTCTTCCTCCAATATTAGGCTGCTTCTAGCTTAGAGAAAAGCAGTGATTTTTTTCCTGGAGCTATGACTACTTAATACTACTTGATTTCTTTATGTACCACAAGAAAATATCTTAACAGACATGGAAAGAAAAGTTAATTCACATAAAGAATTTCATATATTTCAGAACACATTCTAAAAAATAAACAAAACTAAATAAAAAGTTCTGGTTCCAGGGAAGATGGAGTAAATGCACTCCATAGAGACTCCTGTCTCTCCCACCATGTCTAGAAAGGAGTTCCTGGGTGGCAGGTTAAAAGACGGTGCCTTACAAACACAGGCAGGTCAGAAAAGTTGCCTGTTAAGCTACGTCCACTTCTAGACTTCTAAACAGGTGAAGTGAGAACTCAAAGAGAAGATAATACTACTTTAAATATGTGAGGGGAAACAACAAATCTTCAGGAATGTGAATTTCTCTTATTTCTACAGTAGATATGTGAGAAAGTCTATTCTGAAAATTTCTGCCATTTCAAATCCTGCAGAGGAGAACAAGAAATTTGTGCCTATATTTTGGCCGAAGTACCGAAAGGAAGGAAGCACACCACAGGGAACTTATGCATTGGAATAAACAGCAATTAAAGAGAATTATAAGCAGAAAGAAACTGCTGGGGTACAGAATTGGGCCTAATAAACTAGCCTTTCCTCCTGCCTCTTTCCCAAGTATTCTTACATTAACAAATCCTGGAAATTATGGTTTCATATTTTGAAAGAAGATTTGGAATGGCAGGTCAAAGTTCTTAAATCTTTCAACTACATACTCTCAAAATCATATTAAATAATCTTCAGTTTCTATAAATCAAAGAAATATAGGAATTGCATTAAAGAACATACTTAAAAGAAATACTACAGCCAAAACAATAAAAGAAAGATCCAAATAACCGTCATTATCAGTCAAGCTACCTAGGGCAAGCCATATGACTTCTCTAAATAAGCCTCTGTTCAATCAACTAAAAAATAAGGGCATAAAATTAGCTCTCAAAATAGATGAGAACAAATATTTAATGATCACTTTACATAACACTCTATTTTCAGTTTGTTAATTTTAAAACTATCATTCTTTATAAATCAAATGTAGTCCCTTCCTAAATACTGTCAATAAGATCTGTACAAAGATAAAATACATTAAGCAACTGCAATAAGGAACTAACATATTATACACTATACTTAAACAGTTCATAGCCCCTTAGACTACAGTTATAAATAAAACAGAATAGAATATCATAAATGATATCAACATAAGCATCATTACATCCATTTCAAAGTGGGAAAGGAGAATGTAAAAAACATGGAATCAGAAGTTAGCTTCATGCACCTTTTCTTTTTCCTCGTTCAATTCATTTAGTCGTACTACCACATAGATGACTTAAGAAATAGGGAAACATGTTATAACAAAAAGTGCTAATCACTCATTCAACAAATATTTTTTGAGCCTTCTCTATGCCAGGCATTGCAATAGGTGCTGGTGACTGGCAAGGACATGGTCTCCATCCTTAAGAACCCAAACGTCTAGGGAGGAAAACAAATTTTTAGAAGTCCAGCATTATAATAAAAAGAAGCAGAAACTGCTGATCAATGACAGAACAGACAATTTTATGTATGTTAAGCCAAATTTTGTCATGACCAAACTAATTCAATATATTTAGAATTGTTTTCTTTTGTGAAATTAAGTACTTTCTGGGTCAGCCCAACTCCAAATCCCATGTAGAAAGTTTTGTAGCACAGTACGACCAGTCCACACTTTCTCATCCAAAACTTTTAAGACAGAACTCAGAATCCTTTTCTGAATTTTAGAAAGGTAACAGTGGTGGTAATTTACATATCCTATACATCGTTAGTGGCCCACCATGTCTGGGGCAGCAGTTGCATTATCAAAAATATCTCTGCAGCAACACATGAATATTCACACAGAAAGAGAGAAATAAATGCTACCAACATCCTCATATCTGGTCAGGTCAGATTTCAACACCAAGAGGTTTTTAGTGTTTTTTTGGATTTCAAAATTGAGATAAAGGAGTGTGGACCCTGATCCTTATCTAGTGATCCTTATCATTGTTTAAAATGACGACCCTGGAGTAAAATTACCTGGGTTTGAGTCCCAGCGCCACCACTTATTAGTTGTGTGTCCTTGAGTAAATGGCCTAACTTCTCAAAGCTTCCGTTTCCTCATCTGTAAAATGGGGAGAATCCTGCCACAAAGGATTGTTACAAGAATTAAATGAGAATACATGTTAAATTCTTAGCATGGTGCCTAGCACACAGTATGCATGCACTAAACAAACGTTGGCCATAATGTTTGCTATATAAACTATCCTTACATAAATTAATTTTAAGCAAAAACAAGTTACAGAAAGATATACAGTAATATTCATACAAGTTTAAAACATGTAAAGGACAGCAGGCCCGGTGGGAGCGCTGTGCTCCTAAGCCGAGGTGGTGGGTTAGATTCCCACATGGGGCAGTAAGCTGCGCCCTCTACAGCTAAGATTGTGAACAACGGCTCTCCCTGGAGCTGGGCTGCCATGAGCAGCCAGAGGTCAGCGTGAGCTGCCTGGGGCTGCTGTGCTGCCATGGGCTACCACGTGCTGCCAGGAGCGGCCAGTGGCCAGCACGAGCGGCCAGCAGCCATCGTGAGTGGCCAGTAGCCGGCGAGAGCTGCCATGAGCTGCCATGAGCAGCCGACTAATGGCCTCAGCCAGGGGAGCGCAAGGCTCCTAATACCAGCATGGGCCAGGGAGCTGTGTCCTACATAACTCGACTGAGAAACAACGGCTTGAACAGGAGTGGGCAGGGGAAAGCCGGTGGGGGGTGGGGAGAGAAAGAAAACATTATTTAAAAAAAAACATGTAAAAGAACCTATTCTTTAGAAATACAAAAATGCAGTAAGAGAATAAGAACATGTATGTGAAAAAAAAGATTACATCCAACACAGAGGCACCTCTGGAAGGGAGGGGAATATGATGAGCCTTCAGCTATATTGGTGGTATTTTATTTCTTAGACTAGGTAGTTGGTAAGCGAATGTTTATGATTCTTCATATGTTTTATATCTAATATTTCATGTTAATTATTAAATTCAAATACATCTAATCTATGTAGTGAATATTATAGACCACATAACATAGATACTATGACCTACTTGCTTTTATTACTATGTTGTGGATTTCCTTATTGTTGGAAAGTCTTTACTTGCTTTTCAAAATACTCAAAAACCACAAGATTCTTTAAACTACAACTTAAACGCCTGTCATAAACAACAATAGCAAACTTTATTTTTAAAAAAATAAGGTATGAATGTAATGTAATGACTCAGCTATACAGAACATAGCTGAGAATCCAAACCACTTTTATTTTATTTTTTCCAAACCACTTTTATAGTCTTGTGCAACTATAGAGACACACTAAGCCATTTATTTTACAAAGGTTCTCAGTTCAGCCTGTTCCAGAACAGAACAAATTAGAAAACTGGAGGGGAAAGAAAGAAGGATGGAGGGTCAAGAGACAGAAGCTATTTTAGGAAATAGCTGACTATAGTTAAAACATCACCTAACAGCAAAGGAAGAAATAAAAAACAGCAGTAAAACAAATAAAACCTATATATAGCAGAAACAAGCATTCAGATAGTATAACAGCAAAATTAATAAATTCTAGACATCTGCCATACAATACTGTGCCTATAGTTAATAATACTGCACTGTGAAATTGAAAATTTGTCAAGAGGATAGCATGTTGCATTCCTACCACAATTTTAAAAAAATGTGTATCCTTACATTACAGATTTTTACCTATAAAAATTTTGAAATGATTAATCAAAAAGGAAAAGATCAAATAACTGGTAAATCTCTACTTTTGACTTCCACAATTACCTAAATTTACAATTTTTTTTTAAATCCAAAAATCCAGAATTAAAGCATATATCTTAAACACACACACACAGCATAACAGTCGGAATGTGCTAGCAAAAAGCATTCAATTCCCCACTAAAGTCCTAGAAGTGTTTAAAATTACAAACAGTACCATAATTAGTTTTTATAATAAGAACTGACTCATCAAGAAATGGTTCAATATGGGACAGCCGGATGGCTCAGTTGGTTAGAGCGCAACCTCTTGGCAGCAAGGTTGCCGGTTCAATTCCCGCATGGGATGGTGGGCTGAGCGCCTCCTGCAACTAAGACTGAAAACGGCGACTGGACTTGGAGCTGAGCTGCGCCCTCCACAACTAGATTGAAGGACACGTACTTGGAGCTGAAGGGCTGTTGAAAAGCACACTGTTCCCCAATAAAAAAAAATTTTTAAATGGTTCAATTAAGGTCAACATTTAACATTAAATCAAAGGGTGAAAAAGCCTGAATATAAAAACTGAATCATAACTCATCAAATAATACACATTAAGTATGTGCAATTTTGTGTATAATACCCCAATAAAGCTGTTTTTAAAAAATAAAGATGACAATTACAAAATGACAAAAATAGTAAAACTGTATCTGTGGAATAACCAATTTCTAAAAATTGTATTCAGACACTGTCTGTTCTTATTAATTTAACTACTTAACCCATCAAAGACTGAGAAAGATATATTGAAGTCTAACACTATGATTGTGTTTCGGTCAATCTCTCCTTTTATGTCTAACCATTTACATTTAGTATTTAATAATTTTTTCAATGCCTAAGTGTTCGTATGTTTTATATTCAAATGGGTTATACATTTTATCAAAATAAAATGTCCCTTTGTCCTTTTTTAAAACTACTAATAAAAAGTAAAAATATTTATGACAAGGATGGACAGGGAACACAGGAAAATTATGATTTGTTCAGGTACAGGGATTGTAGATAAATGCATTTCTATTCCATTAATGGTTACTTGATAAATATGGTGTAAATATAGGAAAAAAAGTGTAAAGTTCATTTTTGAAAAATTTCTATCCAAAATGGTTAAACAAAATTAGCTTCTGGAGCTTAAATTAGATTACACAAAAAGTAATCAAAATTATAAATGAGTATAGGAAATAAATTTTTAAATAGAAGAGACAATAGGTCCGGCCCGGTGGCTCAGGTGGTTAGAGCTCCATTCTCCTAACTCCGAAGGCTGCTGGTTCGATTCCTATATGGGTGAGTGGGCTCTCAACCACAAGGTTGCCAGTTCAATCCCTCGAGACCCGCAAGGGATGGTGGGCAGCACCCCCTGCAACTAAAATTGAACACGGCACCTTGAGCTGAGCTGCCGCTGAGCTCCCGGATTGCTCAGTTGGTTGGAATGCGTCCTCTCAACCACAAGGTTACCGGTTCGACTCCCGCAAGGGATGGTGGGCTGTGCCCCCTGCAACTAGCAATGGCAACCGGACCTGGAGATGAGCTGCGCCCTCCACAACTAAGACTGAAAGGACAACTTGAAGCTGAAAGGCACCCTCCACAATTAAGACTGAAAGGACAACAACTTGACTTGGAAAAGTCCTGGAAGTACACACTGTTCTCCAATAAAGTCCTGTTCCCCTTCCCCAATAAAATCTAAAAAAAAAAAAAAAAAAAAAAAAAAAGAGAGAGACCAAAAAAAAAAAAATCACTGCATATGTTCCTAAAATTTATCCCCAAAATGGAAAAAAATTACTATTTTCCAAAATCTCCACAAATCCCTTTAAGGGATAAAGATTTTCCTCATATAGCAATACAATCCCCAGGCCATGATTATCTTTGTTTCTTTGAAATGCCTATTTTTCCACTCAAATATAAGCTCCCTAAGGCTAGATCCTTGTTTTTGTCTTATTCATTCTTGTGTTCCCCTTGCCTAAAAGAATAGGAACTCTGACAAATACTGTATTTATTGAATTCTAAATGCAAGAAATCTTATCTAAAGAAATCATACTTGTCCTTTTGAAAGCACACAAAATAAAGGTGCACCAGCTTGCTCACCAACAGCTATAAGAATAGCATCAGGAATCAACCCAGTCCTCTGTTCTGCTCTGCTCAGTTAACTTTTCTTCCTACTTCTGAGCTCACACTACCTGACTGTGAGCAAAGTTACTGACAGCCAAAAGTCAAGAACGTATAACAAAAAAACCGGGGCTCCTGCTGCTTTGTGGTCCTTCTTCCCCTAAACCTAAAGATATTATGAACTCTAAATCTAAAAATAAATCCTACATTAAAAGCAATTTTTTAAAATAAAAATTATCTCCTTTTCTATCCAACACAAAAACTGTACTTGAAGTCTTTCTTGCTAAACAATAAGAAAAGACTCAGGAAAAGAAATTAGATTTCACCTCTTTTTCTGGCCCGAAACAGGGAGGGTGCAGAAGAGAAGAAGGAGGTTCCTGCTGTGCCAGAAAACTTGACACTTTTTTTCCTATATTTACACCATATTTACCAAGTAACCATTAATGGAATAGAAACCCTTAACAAAAAGCGAAGGAATTTCGCAAAGCTGAAGATCAAGGGCCTGAGAAAGAAGTTTGCCCAAAAGATGCTTCGAAAGACAAGAAGGAAGCTTATCTACGAAAAAGCTAAGCACTGTCACAAAGAATACAGGCAGATGTACAGAACTGAGATTCGAATGGTGAGGATGGCAAGAAATGCTGGCAACTTCTATGTACCTACGGAACCCAGCGTGGCACTTGTCATGAGGATCAGAGGCATCTGTGGTGTGAGCCCCAAGGTCCGAAAGGTGCTGCAGCTCCTTCGCCTTCTCCAGATCTTCAATGGCACCTTTGTTAAGCTCAACAAGGTTTCAGTTAGCACGCTGAGGACTGTGGAACCACACACTGAATGGGGGTACCCAAACCTGAAGTCAGTAAATGAAATGATCTACAAGCGTGGTATGGCAAAATCAACAAAAAGCGAATTGCCCTGACAGATAACACATTGACTGCTTGATCTTCTTGGTAAATATGGCATCATCTGCATGGAGGCTCTGATTCAAGAGATGTGTACTGTTGGAAAATGCTTCAAAGAAGCAAACAACTTCCTGTGGCCCTTCAAATTATCATCTCCACCAGGTGGAATGAAGAAAAAGACCACCCACTTCGTAGAAGGTGGAGGTGCTGGCACCAGGGAAGACCAGATCAACAGGCTGATTAGAAGGATGAAGTACGGTATCTACCATGGGCATTTCTGTAATCTGGTCAGTTAATAAACAGTGACTGCTTTCAAATTAAAAAAAACAAAAAAAGAAATTAGATTTCAACTAATGTTACCAGTTACTGTGTAACATCCAGTAAGTATGGCTGAGAATGTTCAAGGGACCTAAGCAACACTCACCAAAAGAGGTTACCATGCTTTTTCTCTCACATTCTCCATACGGACTATACTTTTACATTATGCTCCACACAGAACCCCTATTTCATATTTTCATATACATATATATATATATATATATATAAATATATATATATATAAATTTACAACTTGCAAAATACTATGACCAAAATGATAAGAAAGCTTAAACCAAATGAATCAATAATATTATATTATGCTTCAGTCAGACTTTTACTTTATATCTTACAGATACCAGCTGTCATGAATCTGACTTGGCTGGTTTTTCTCACTGTCTTTATATTTTTATGCTTTTCTTTCTTAGAGTGGTGGGGGAACAAGGGTACTGCACATCTACTTCCCCTGTATAAAGAAATATGTTCGTGGGCAGTCAGTTAGCTCAGTTGGTTAGAGCGCACGCTCTTAACAAGGTTGCTGGTTAGAGTCCCACATGGGATGGTGGGGCTGCCCCCCGCCCCCAACTAGATTGAAAACGGCGACTGGACTTGGAGCTGAGCTGTGCCCGCCACAACTAGACTGAAGGACAATGACTTGACTTGGAGTTGATGGGTCTTGGGAAAAACACAGTTACCCAATCAAGTTTAAAAAAAAAAAAAAAAAGGAATATGTTCATAGAAAGGGACTGTTCTGTTCTACAGACTGAAAAAAAGGGATACCAGTGTTAGTATATCACTGTTTGAATAAGAAAGATTAAATCTGGAGATAAGTATTTTGGTCAATGGAGAGGCAAACACCACTGTGGGACAGAAATAGTTCTTTCATCAGGTTTCGCCATGGCCTAGAATGAACACTCAAGAACATCCAACTTAAATGCTCTCTCTGGTCTTAGGCTCACAATGCAACTTTCTCTGATTATGAACAGCTTTCTCAAGTACCTTGCCTCCCAAATACCTCCATAGAAGAAACAGGGTGCCCTGGAAAGCAGATACAGGTAACTCAGTAGAAAAGTACAGCCCCTTGTGAATTACAACATTGTTATCCTAACTTACATATCAGTGAGTTTGATTAGGCTGAATCATCCCTAGGTGAAATACTAAAATGGAATTTCTGGATCTTCAAGGCTATGAAACAGGCTGTGAAATGTGTGACCACATCAAGATACCACCACACCCTGTCTAGGCAGCCAACTGGCATACCTCTAAAAGGTCTTAAGCTCAATTCTCCCTAAAGTGTCACAGTAATTATAGGAATCTTCTTTTATGCTTAATTATCCATAATCAAAATTCATCAAAACTCAGATTTTAAAAATAGATGTATGTAAATTTAAATATGCCTAGTGAATGATTCGACTGCATTAAGATGCATGAAAAGCAATAAAGATCAAATAAACAATGATATATAAACATGGTCAAATCTAACTTGACCCTAATAAAATAAAAAGCAAATTTTCACTTTCCCAATCCTAATAATAGAAAGAACATCTTAAACAGTCCTCAATTATAAAGAATTGTCATGAAATTCTCAAAACAAAATCTTAGTTTTTAAAAGATATTCCCCAGGGCCGGCCCGGTGGCGCAGGCGGTTAGAGCTCCGTGCTCCTAACTCCGAAGGCTGCCGGTTCGATTCCCACATGGGCCAGTAGGCTCTCAACAAAAAAATAAATAAAAAATGTATACACACACACACACACACACACACAAAAAAAAAAAAAAAAAAAAAAAAAGATATTCCCCAAAGGGTATTATAATAAATGTTAAGTGAGATTTTATTACCTGTGCTTGCTGTGAATATAGTTTAATTTCTGTATATTTTGATATCTTTCAAATAATGACAATGTATAATAAGCAATAAATCTTGCTTTGAAAATTCAAAAAAATTAACAAAAACCACAAGAATGGATAATCAAAGCAAAACTGCAAACTTTCAAAATAATAAAAAGGCATTCCTCAAAGAACAGAGTCACATTTATCAAAGGACATTTTTCTACAAGGCAACATTAGAAAGTTTATTAGTAAGTTAATAGAAAGTGATTTTATACTAAGATAACAAATTTTCCCTAGCATATTCTTCATGAATCCAAGTTCTAATTAATTCTGAATACCTATAGAGAGCTGGGGGATGGGGAGGACTGGTCCATAGAAAATTAAAGAATCATTTTTAATCCGTATTTCTGACATTAGTTAGAAATGGAAGAGGGAAAGTCCCAGTGACAAGTGTTAAAAACTATAAAATATCTAGGAATAAATTTAGCAAGAAAGGTATAGGAACTAGATGAAGAAATTAAATCTATGAAAGCTTTATTGAAGGAGCTAAAACTAAAACAAGACCTGAACAAATGGAAGCTCATTATAATAAAGAAAACTTATCATTATTTAAAAATGTCAGACCTCCCCAAATTAATATATGAATATAGTGCAAATCCAAACAGTGGGCCTTTTTGAGGTTGTCTGAACCCAACAGAATTATTTTCAATCAACAGAGATATAAGAATAAATGTTTAAGAATAGTCGAGTATAGTGATAGGAGCTTTTGTTAATACAGTGTAACTTTCTATAAAGTTGTTATACTCAAACAGTAAATTAAAAGGACAGGAAGAGAAAAACAGAACATCCAGAAATAGAGCAAACATATATAGGAACTTAATATGATATGGTGGCATTTAATTCATTGAGAAAAGGATGGTTTATTTAGTCCTGGCATAACTGGCTCTCTATACAACAGAAAACCATTAAGACCCCCTACTTCACACCATATGAAAGGTAATTCCAGATGAATGAACATGTGTTATGACAAAGAATTAATATACTATAAGTTGTTCCTACAAGATAAGGAGAAAAACAATTTTAAATAAAATGAACCAAGGACATGAACAGACAATTCTTAATAAAGGAAGTCCAAATGGCCCAAAAACGTATCAAAAGAAGCTAACCCCAGTAATAGTCAGGGAAATTAAAATTAAGACAAAACTAAGAGACCATTTATCATATAGCAGACCAGTAAAAATTAAGTAATTACATCTAATAATATGATAATAAGGAAAACCCACTGCCAGTGAAGGTGGAAATATAACAACCTACTTAGAGAGTGATCTGGCAATAATAACATTTAAAATATACTTCCTTTAACGCAGAAATCCCACCTTGGAGATTCAAGTCGGTAGAAATAAAAGCACCAGCAAATAAGATGATGTGTATAAGGATATTTATTGTAGTGCTGTTTCTGGTGGTAAAATCTACTATGTGACTTAATAGCAATATTTAAAAGAACAAGATAGAATTACATTTACTGACCATGATATGTTAAGAAAAGCTTGTTACAGAGTAATATGAAAAATCTCTCTCTTTTGTAAAAACAAAGAATCACTAAATATGGACATTTATGTTTGTATATACAGTACTTGACCCAGCATGAAGAGAAATAATGAAGTATACCTATAAACTGACAAAATGGTTAGGGTGTAATAGTGAAGGGGTTGAGGAAAATGATTAGCTTTTTAAAAAGTATAACTTTAATTTTTTCACTTATTAATACAATGGATACCTATTATTTTGTAAACTAAAAAGACAGATGAAAAAAACTAAAAAAAACCAAAAAAGCAAAAAACTCAGCAGGATGAAAGTAGATTATTCAAACACATGGGGAGAGTCAGAAACAAATAATGATCAACATATTTCCATTTTGGGGGAAAAGACTTAAGTTCTCAACTTACTATTAGTTTCCTCAGCATACTAAATTACAAAATAGGTATTTAAAAGAGAAAAGATGGCAGGATGAGTAGATTTCTTTGCTGCCACTTAAAGCTTGTGTGTAAGAAAAAGTCTGGGTAAATCACAAAGAGAAAAGGATAATATCAATTTCGGAATTAAACATCTGAATATTTTCAAAGACATGGAGACATGATTTTGTATATATTTTCTAAACCTCAAAATAAATTTCACTGACATCAACTCTCCCAGTTACAAGTAAAGGACCTGCAATAGATTCCCATAACTCATTCAGGACCCTGACTGCTTTGGGCTCTAGTATCGACCAATTACCATTTATCTGAGCACTTGAACATTTTTTTCATATTATTTTTATTAACATCATCTACTCTGCAGAGTAGCTACTACTGTGCCAAGTATTAGAAATGCCACAATTTAATATCTTAAAGATCAAGGAAAAATAGACAATTCAACAAGTACTAAAAAAAGGGCTACACCTCTTTGCCTGAGGGTAGAGAGAGAGCAGGAAGAATGGGTTCACTGGTAGACGAAGAGAGAAAAGATTCCAGTTATAGGAAGAACAGGTTCAAGGAGAATGAAAGAACATGGGAGTAGTCAAGGAACAGCAAAAAGTTCTATGAGTGTAAATAAAAATAATACAACCAAATGCTAATAAAATCAAATTGTAAGCTACTTCCTCTTTCTACTTTCTTAAATAATCAACACCATTATTTAAGCTTTCATCATGGAAAGTTTCTAAAGAAAATAACGCCAAGCATTTACTGGTAGAGACAAATACACATTTATAAAAACATCACATATATTGGGTACTATCAAAAAAAGAGTCTTTTTTCTTAAAATAGTTTTCCTTCAATAATCATACCAAAAACATAATATCTATAGATTCAATTACTCTACACAGTATGCCTAATTATTTTCAGTTAGTTTCCCCATTCATCTCAAACCATATTTTCATCAGATTTTTAAAATACCACGTTTTCAAAAAATTCATCAAGTGAGAAGGGAACCAAATCTTTTCTGCAGACTTTATACCAGAAATAAGAAAAATTAACTGAACTTTTCTTCAGCTTGAAACTGAACAATTTCCCAATAGTGACGATTAATACATAGTTTCACTAAATTGAGTTGTAAAAACACTGATGGAACTCCTTTTACTTTGAGGTGTACAATTGTGTAATTATTTACAAAAGTTAGATCTTATAGCCAAATAGTGCATCATCTATTCTATGTCAGTCTTAATTTTAAACCAAAGGCTTATAAAAAGGGGTGTGCAACTATTTTACAGTTCAAAAGATCTAAGTTCATGTCTTTCTCATATTTACTCTTCCCAGGAATCCATAGCATTAACCTCAAAGCCAGACAAGCTGAAAAGTCTAGGATGCTTGGTACAACAGAAAAAACAATCAGCTACAACAAGCTGGAGTGAGCAAAGGAACTGCATTATCAGGTTTCACAGTGACTGTTGCACTGTAACAACGGGAAGAGGGGGTGTAAAAACTACTTTCCTTTAAGATGTCTTTAAATATTCATAAAGTACAAAAGTTATATATATTTTCTCTCTCTTTTAAAAAACAATAACTTTTTCCTTCTAAACCTATTTTTCACTGACAATATTTATAACTTACTGATAATTTTCCTCTCCAATGGTTCGAGTTGGGTTGGGGGAAGCAAAACGTCTAAGTATCTAATGGTGAAAAAAGCATTTCTTGTTTCAATCATATTATCCTAAACCTTAGCCTTTTATACAAGTGTTAGCTTGATGCTGACTCAACAAGTTTAGCAAGTGTGTTTTGGTTTTTTCCCCCCTCCCATTTCTGGACCCTTCAAACATTGACAAGGGATAGTTTTTACAGTAACCAGAACTCATGCCAAATCAAGTATTTTGTGTTACTCCCTCAGTGAAGAAAAAATCTTGCACATATTTTCACAGAAATGACTGCCTTTACTGAAATAAAATTTTCTACATAAAAAGCAAATGAAAATATCCTAATACTTTTTGACCAAGATATGATTTTCAAGACTTGTAAGCCAAAAAAATAAGAACTTAGATAAATCTGTATGTTCTCTTAATTTTAAAATTGCTTGCTACTTTAAATATCCTGCATAAAAAAACTAAACAGAATTAACAAAGGTTTCGATGCAAGAAAGCCAAAATCGAGAACTGAAAACAATTGACAAAGCACCAATACCAACTAAACAAATTGCTGCACTTTGAAGAAAATACTTTGATTTTCTGAAGCTAAATTGAAATAAAAATTTTAAAGATTTGTTATCAATTAAGTCCTTCTGTATACACAAAATTTAAAATTCCTCATCGAATGCAAATAACAGGATTTAAGCATTTCAAAAATCTGTTTTGGTCAGTAATTCCCCAATTCAATATTTTTTTACATATTTTATTTGATATTAGTAATTATACTTTCATTTATTTTGTTTTACTGGGAACAGTGTGTTTCTCCAGGGCCCATGAGCTCCAAGTCGCTGTCCTTCAATCTAGTTGTGGAGGGCGCAGCTCAGCTCCAAGTCCAGTTACTGTTTTCAATCTTTATTTGCTGGGGGCGCAGCCCACCATCCCACGTGGGAATTGAACCGGCAACCTTGTTGTTGAGAGCTGGCGCTCTAACCAACTGAGCCATCTGGCCACCCCATAATTCATTTCTTTTTTTAAAAATGTTTTGGAAAATACTTGTTCAACTTTTTCAATTTGCATAAAAAGTTTTTATAAATCACAAAAACCTGGGTTTTTGTTTTTATATACCATTGATTTCAAGACTACTTTTAAAAATAGTGGGATGAAATATTACCAAGGCACTGCTGACAATTTCTGTACTTTAGTTTCACTCTAAAATTCACCCTCAAATCTAGAACTGCTGTCAAAGAAACAGATCGAAGAACAAGCAACTGCTCCCCCCAAAAATTAACTGAGGTTTTCTAAACAATAATGTTATTTCATTCAAGTATAATCCCAACAACTTTAGATAAAATAGATACTCAGGTCTGTGCTGATCAATCTACAGTGCACTAAACAGCACTTTGCTTATAATTTCTAAGGCAGAAAGACACTTTCTCCAACTGAATGCAAACCATTAGTAAGTAGTTTTGAATGACATTTAAATATCAGTACATTGTGTTATGAAATGAACCGAGTTAAATGACACCTATCTGATAGCTCTTCCAATAATAAATGAGTGAGCATTCCAAAAACGTTCCGTGTTAGACCAAACTTTTTTGGTAAAAGACTCTTGGTTTAGAGTTCCTTTAAACAAAGAGAAACTCCACAGCTTCAGAGTAAATACGTCTATTTTTGAGAAGTCTCCTTAAAATAAATAACAAGAACACTATTTACAATGAAAACATTCAGTCTTCTACTAATACACGATATGATCAGTACAGGAATGTACCTACCTGATAATAAGACTAATGCACTGATACATGAATTAGAAGTATTAGAATATTTGGTCCAGTTCGTTATAAATTTTAAGTTCAGCAGTCACTAGGCTGAAATCTCAAATAAGTCATTTCTCTTTAGCAGATGTAAAAACCCAGGCTAAGATGAAATAGAGGTGATACAATCACTCACCTAATTTGAAATGTAGAAAAGAAGCAGTGAGTTACTGTAAAATGCTTTTTATTCAAGCATGCTACACTGCAAACATATGTTAAGAGGAGAATAAAAGTGATGAGATTATGGGTACCTGGAGAGTCTATATTTTTAAACCAAAAGTTAAGCTGTATGCAGTCTGATAAATATTACGAGGAACAGAAGTATTTAAAATCCAGAAAAATCCAATACAAAAGTCAATCCAAGTATTTTTTAGAATCCGCTGACAAAGACGATTACTGGACAAAACACCTGAAAGTTAAGTTCACTAAGAAATCTTCTATCACTCCTCTCTTCCGTTAACTAATCCCTACAGCAGCAAAAAAAAGTTACTTTCCTTTCTACCTGCATCAGATTAAGATTCTTCACCGGCAGATTTCCATGCCTAGGGATATAAAACACCAAGAAAAATACAGTGTCAAGAAGAACCCAAAAGGTAAGTGTTCAGCAAAGGAAAGCAATAATACACAAACGAGAAAACACTTGACAGCCTATCCCTACCACCCCTCCCAAAAGCCATTCCATTGGGTTTATCAACATTTACTGCTTAAAAACACGCTGGGCGAGTGTTTCGACGGATCTCCCAACAGGGAACCATAACGAAGCGTCCCAACTCTGTCAGGCAGTCGGGAAGATCGGGAGAATTATTAGAAACGGATGTACGCCCGACCAGGAGTTTGAGAGAAGGGTAAGCAGTGTACTGGGAGGTGAGTTTAAAAACGAAAAAGAAAACAACGGAAAATTGGGAAAGAAGTTGGTCGGAAGATTAAAGGGAGGCGAGGCCGATGTCCGGTTCTGAGAGGACAACACTGCCGGTGCAGACTGGAATTAACTCAGCATTTGGAAATTCTCAAAAGTTCTCGGAGAGACCTGACCCGGGGATAAGATACAAGAACGTTGATACGTGGCTCAGAGAAGACACGCGGGGGTGGGACCCGCCCGGCTAACCCCAGGCTCCCTGAATGAGCCCGCAAATGAGGACCGAAGCCTGAGAAAGTCAACGGGTCCAAGGAGGCCCGCAGCGACCGAGCAACGCCACAGCACGGAATGCGACCGCGCGCGGTGCCTCCGGGTCCGAGGCCTCGGGGGTCGGTCGGCAAGAAGTCGGAGCAGTCCTTGGGGCTCCGGGCCCCTCCTGGCCCAGCCTCTGTCCCCTCTTCTCACCCCCCCACAGCCAGGGACCGGACCCCTGCGATTGACAGGAAGCTTCCGGCCAAGAGCTACCGGCAAGCGTGGGGCAAAAGCAGCAATATATTCTTAACGCCGCGAGTGACACTCACCGGCCCGAAACCTCGAATGAGACCAGCAGCTCCGGGGGCGGCGGCAGCAGTGGCAGCAGGAACCGAACATCCAAAATGGCGGCTCCCTCGGCCTCACCACCGCTACTGCAGGCGGAGGGATCCTCAGGAAGGAGGGAGTTTTTAACTAAGCTCACACACTATCCAAAAACTTCGGTCCCTGTCTTCCTCTCCTCGTCGATTCCGCGTCCTCTGACTTTAACTCCTCGTGCCTCCCCCTCTCCAATTATCCAAGAACTCGGACCTCGCCGAGGACTATTTGCCAAGGAGGAGGTGACTGCTCCTGGCAGAGCGACGCACAGCGTAGCATGAATCGGGGCTGTCACTGATGACGCGAGACGCTGCTGCCGAGTCACCGCTGCGGAGAGTCTGAGCGAGAAAGATCCGGCTGACCCAGGAGCCGACCGACATTGGTTCCGCTTGGGGGGGCGTAGGCTACCAGGAAGCGACCGAGCCACCTGAAGAGGGCGGGGCTCGCAAGATAGTAGCGAAGGCAGTGCGGGCGGCGAAGCAGGTGGTCTGGGATTCTGTGGTTTTATGGTGTCTTTGCAAGATACTTTACAAAAAGAGTTAGAGGATGGCACGAAGAATGGATTCCAAGCCCAGTACCACCGCTCAACCATCTGCGTTGGACAAGTCGTTCAAATTCTCAGGGCCACAGTTTCTTCATATATAAACTGAGAGGATTTGGACTAGTGACAGTTAAAATCCTTGCAGAGTAGGCTTTCTGACTGACTCCAAGAACTAATGAACGGAGCCAAAGACAGTCTAACCAGACAGTTCCTGGCTTGATAAATAATTACTAACACCTGATAGGAATATTTTCCATGTAAATGTAAAGAGGGCCATGATAGCTTGACCCATTTAAAGGTGACCTACCTAAACTTACCTAAACAAAATCCTCCAGATAGATTGGCAATAAAGTGAACCGCCCAAAGTGAATAAAGCACAGTACCTGGGTAGTTGCCAAAGAGAACTGAACTAACCACAAATCTTGATTTTAGGACTTGTCGGACCGTGTTTCTGCGAAAATAAGACCGGGTCTCATTAATTTTTGCTCCAAAAGATGCATTAGGGCATAGGTTCAGGGGATGGCAGCCTGAAAAATCATGCGATGGCTTATTTTCCAGTTAGGTCTTATTTTCGGGGAAACACAGTAGAAAGGTTACACTTTTATTCTTAGCCATTCTTATGCCAGAATTTCAAAAGATTTTACAAAAATTGAACTGAATGGGCCCACCTGTACAATTTTGTTCTTGAACTACTGAGGCATGCCAAGTGGCTGGGGGGAGAAAAAGATCAAGGGCATAATAATAGTAATACTTTTTTATTAACTATTGACACCACACTGTTTATCAAAAGCATTTTGTATATGTATAATCTAATCTTCCAGCAATCTTCTGAGTCAGACTAGACAGGCATATGTAATTTAGTTTTACAAATAAGAAGATTGCGGCACAGAGAAACTGACTTACTGAAAGACTCTCCCCATCCTCCATGGGGTTCTGCTATACCATGCCACCTTGCAAATTAGAAAACGGCACACACCCACCCACACCCATACCCAAACTCAGGGTGGAATCAACCAAGGGCAAATGGTTTGGGGAGTAAAATGCTTATGGAATTCAGTCACCTTGTATCCCCTCCATACAACCATTGTACAGTGCATCCCTGGATCACAGTGCAGCCCTAAATACAGTCGGCCCTCAGTATCCTCTAGTTGCTTCTAAAAAGAGTCAACCAACCCCAGCTAGAATATATTTGGGGGGAAAATGTTACATTGTTGCTGATGTGTACTATGTAGTCAGGTATCTGTACTGAATATGTACAGACTTTTTTTTGCATCATTCCTTAAATAATATAACAACTATTTACATTGTATTAGGTATTATAAGTAATCTAGAGATTATTTAAAGCATACAGAAGGATGTGCTTAAATTATATGCAAATATTACACCATTTTATATAAAGGATTTTAGCACCCTTGAATTTGGGTATTCGTGGGAGTCCTGGAACCAATCCCTCACATATACCAAGGGCTGACTATAGTAGTGTAAAACTAGTACACTACGATGATGCTTTGACATGGATTCCTCTGAGGTATAGCTATGCATGAACACATGCTAAAGTACTACAGTTTGAGGCTCCCGTAAAAGTAAGGAATTTATAGGGTGGGCAGTGGGGTTTAAAAAAAAGTAAGGAATTTGCAAAGCAGTTAGCTAAAGTATTCTGTTTGTAACATGACAAATTTTGCTTAGAGGTTGAATTTAAATGTTTACCATTGCAAACAGCAAAAGAAAAGTTAAGCCATCTTCTTAAGAAAGAAGATGGAGCTGTTTTCTACCATGCCAATGATAAGAGCATGAAAGAGAAAATGACAGACATTATAAAAGGCAAACCCCCTTCATGTATTTTTTTTAACTTATATTTATCTTTATAATTACCAAACGCCTCCTTCAATGTAACTGAAAACTAAAAGCAATTGACCAAGTACATAGCATGGTCATCATTACCCTGGAATCTTTGGTTTCTGTGGCTAGCAATTGAAATTTGGGAAGACTTAATCAACATCTACTCAAACATAATCCCTAATTTCAGATAAATAAATTACAGCACATCAATAAAATGAAACACTATTCTGCCAATAAAAATGAAGGTTATTATGGTTTCACAGATTTTTAAAAACATTACAAAACATTATTATAAAATGAGCTTGTAAAAAGTGTGTACTGTATATACATAGGAAAACAGTTAAAGGATAATACTAAAATCTAAAGATGATTATCTTTGGATGGTGGGATTTAGAGGATTTTTTACTTTATTATGTTTTGTTTTTTCAAGGAGCATACTGTACTTTTATTTGAAAAAAAAGTTTTACATTTTGAAAACGAAAGGCCTTATAAGATAATGCAGTTTTATGGATTCAAATGCTAAAAGAGATTTTTGTTTTTAAAATAGCAACAGCCTGAAAGGATTAAACAAATTTCTAGGAAGAGATAATAGCTGAGAGAAAAGATCATTATTTTTATGGTCTTGTTTATTATTGATAACTTGTACAGTTCAATTTAACAAATAATAACAACAAACAGCAAAAACAAAACTTCAGTTTTTGGCCAGGTGTGAGACCACTCGGATGCCCATCCTGGCTGGGTTTAACTCACTTTGTGCCCTGAGCAAAGTATTTACCATCTTGGGGCCTATTTCCTCAGCTGGCCAGTATTTATTTATGACTAGCCTTATTCCAAAATGGATTCAAAGCAGCTTATTATGCAGAGAGATCAAATGTGTGAAAGCACTTTGAAAAGTATCAACGTCATAAGAATATAAGTATAAAACTTTTTTGTGCCACCTGACAATTTATTGATTGCCCACTACAAGTAACAGTAGTGCATTGTGTTTTACAATTTACAAAAGTGTATTCATATGCATTCATTCATTTGCTTCTCACCCACCATGAGCTTGTAAAGCATACAGGCATTATAGAATACTTAAAAGTGTTGGTTTCTGGTATTAAATTGCCTGGGTTTAAAACTGCTCTTCCTCTCTTTATTGTGTGACCTTCAGCAAGTTACTTAACATTTCTGAGCATTTCTGAACCTCAGTGTCCCCATCTGTAAAATGGAGTTAATAGTAGCATTGGCATCTTAAGGCTGGTGTGGTAATTAAATGAGCTGATACACTTGAAGTATTAATATTAGGACAGCAGCTGACATATACTAAGGGCTCAACAAATATTATCTCTTTTTAGGATAAATTTTACTATCCCGATTTTAGAGATGAGAAAACAGAAGCTCAGAGAAATGAAATGATTTGTCACACTTATGTACAGCAAAGACCAGACTCCAATCTAAACCTTTCAACTTTGAATATATCTTTTGGCGCATATAGTAATCATTCACCAAACGTGCTGCCTGACTCTTTCAACTACATCACGCTGTTCTGGGTGTACAGAATCTATAACAGGCACTTCTAATTGGACTATCCATACTTTCCAGATAATTATAATCTCATTGAGGAAAAATAGATTTTTTTAAAGTCCCCAAATCCAAAAAAATCAGTGATATTATTACTCAGCAGATACGTCCGAGTTCCCAAAAAAAGCAGAAAAGTGAGAGATCACTAGGAGCTACAGCAGTGAAAGAGGGCTTTTGGAAGCCATGGCATGCAGTTGGACTCTGTGTTCCTGAGCAGGGAGGTGGGGGGAGGAATGGGGGGCAGAGGAAACCAACTCTCTTGGACTTAGATGCAGAGGGGTTCTTAAATAACTCAGTATCATCAGCTGAAGCCATATGACCTTTACAGCAGACGAGGAAAGCCCTCTCTGTGGAAATATGGTCAGCATCTTCCACAGGGAACTCTTCCTGCTCTCCATGTGCCAGAGATCTCAGTAGAGAAAGGAGAATGAAGAGGGGACACAACCCTATAGGAAATGCAGTGTCGTGAGTCAAAGAGGCAGTTCCACTGGCCTGTTTTGTTACCATTTGAGTGACTGGAATCTATAAATAAGCCTGAAAGTCAGGGAGAAATGAGTCCCTCTGTCATTTATGTAATGCTTTTGCAAAAAGCATTTTCACATTTCTTTGAAGCATGGTCCTAATCACCATTTATCCTGGCCTGAGAAAAGGGTTTAGGAATTAATCCTTCAGTTATGACAAAATCCTGATGTCAAACTTAAAATTCTAACAGCCAACTCCATACACTCTTGACCTCCTACCAAGAACATGGGGAAATCTACTCTATGTTCCTTCAAAGTAAAGACCAAAGAGGATATGAGGCTTGGCCAAGTTCCCTCTTTGCTTTACAGATTTTTTTTAAAGAGGCAGCCTGAAATACCACTTGAGATGCTTTATGTCATATTTAGGTTATATTTTCTTTTTTGTAGTGTAGTTACACTTGGTTTGTAAATGATTTTGTATTATGTTGGAACTTTTTGAGTGAAAAATCTCACCAGGTATGAGACTGCAACCAAGTCAAACACTGAGGAAATGGTGCCATGCTGCCATTTAGGGAAGACAAAACCGACGCCACTGGAGAAGATGCACCATCCAGAAACAAAGCAGAGCTTCTGACTCACTGTTTCCCACTCAAGTGATTTTATTGCTTTAATATGAACAACATTATATGCCAAGAAGGATCCACAGTAAATTGGTTTTGTTCTCCTTTAGGTGTACAGTCCCATCCTTGTTTCTTTAAAATCAGTCAGTCCTGCAAGTTGCTTTTAAATGAGCCTGGGAAGTCCAAGAAGTGTTGGGACATCCACGGTAACTGGGGCACCCAGTTCCTGGTACCCAGTTCAGGGAACAGCAATCTCCTTGCCCGCCAAGCTCCTCACACATGCCAGAGGATGATCTAGAACTCCAACCGGTGCCAGGGTGCGGTGCCTTACTCCAGAGGAGAGGTAGCCAACTTGCTGTGCAGATCAGTCCCTGGCCTTGGATTTGGAAGATCCTCCCTCTAATTCCATGTTCCTTGAATAAGTTTGTTCTTTGATAAGGAGGGAGATATCCTAGAATAAAACTCTCAAGACCAAACCGATTTTTTGAAAGAGAGAAATTGGTGTAGATTTCACTTTTTCACATGCAAAAGGAGCCATGTAAATGTTCCTGGACACATAAAATAGGATTCTGAAATAAAGATTTTGCGTAACTTATCATTGCATTTAAAATTAATTTGACATTTTTCTGTGAACCTAAAACTGCTCTAAAAATAGAGTTTCTTAAAAAGAAAAAAAAACAAACAGACAAAAATGCCAGTTACACAAGAAACAAACAAAAAATAATTAATTTGGCCATCTTGTTTTCTTAGCCTCTCCTTTACCCAGTCTCAAAGAATCTCTAACATTGAGTCCACTGGAACTTAGTAAATAATAGAAACCAGAAAGGAAACATATTTATTGAGCACCTACTAAGTGTTTAAGAGCTTGATATACATTATTTCTTTTAATCCTCATTATTATCCCCATTTTACAGGTGAGATAAAGGAGGCTAACAGCTGGCAAGTGGTAGAGTCTAAATTTGAACCGAGGCATGCAGGAGTCCACTGATTTCCTGACAACACTTCTCTCATTCATTCTTAGTATTTGCACATTCCTTAAGATACTCATTTTCTTCCCTCTAGTTCCTTAGCTCTCTTATGCACATCTGATAGGAGGTACCATTTGCCAAAAGTCTCATAGCGACTAAGCACAGAGATGAGACTTTAATGCACACCATTCTGCCTCCCTGGAAAAAGTGACAATTATGAAAGAAATAAGAATCCAGGAGAAAACAAAAGTTTATTGACTCAATTAATAAAATCCTGTAGGTGAGGAATCTTCATATAAGAAGTACAGAATTTTAAAGAACAAGAATAATTGTATGATTATATATGTATACACACATACATTATTAGACAGAGAACCATAGAATTTAAGAGATAGAAGGAATTGTATTAATAAATGAGAAAACTTCAGATGCACACATCGGTGGCCATATTAAAATTTGTGCCCCGGAGTCCTAATTCCCAGGTAAATACTCAATCTGGGACTAAGGAATTATGTGGGTTTCTTCAGCATTTCAAGTCTCCAGTTAAAATCTTCAAAATCGACTTCCTCGGAATCATAACAATCAATAGATAGGCTTGCTTGAGGTTCTACATCGGGCAAATCAGGCAGCATAAAGTCACCAAAACCAGTCTTGGCTCTTGATTCTGGCTTTGGAGAACTTTGGGGGTTGAATCCTGGACCTGTTCGTTTCAGTAAATGTAATTAAATTGACAACAATGTCCTCCAGAATGAAATCCCAGCCTCAAAGACAGTAGGCTCTTATTGCTTTTGAGAGAACAGCATATAATATGGCTGAAAAAACTAGAAAATTCCCCCAACATGTAAATGATGGTAGTGCTTACATTTTGTTGGCAATCTCCTTCAAGGGCAATCTGGACTTAAAAAAAAAAAAAAACAAAAACCACAATTTTTCAAAACAGGTGACAGGATGATCTAGTGCAGCAGTGGTTTTAAAACTTTTTCTGTGTTAAAGATCTCTTTGAGATCCACATTCACTTTGATAACTGTGAGTTACCATAAAGGAACACATTATACTCTTGGTAAATCACTTATAACTTCTCTCATCAATGGAGGGAGAATAGTCTTATAACAATTAAAATCCCTTCAACAAATATGAAGCAATTTCAACTAACACCAGTATTCCCTATACTTACTTGTAATCAGTGTAGGAAACAAATCATTCTTCTCATAGGAGTCATTCTGGAAAAAATAAAAAAATCACTGGGAAGCCACTGGTCCGAGTTTCCCAAGACAGATTTTGTTTATAGTAAGCCTTCAATAAATACATTTCTTAAAATTAAGTTAACTTTATCACAGTCAAGCTTCCTTCTTGTTTGAGGTGAAGTTCTTTTTATGCCTTCTGGAAATTAGCTTTAGGAGGGACTGGGTTTTGCTTCTTTTGTCACCTCATACAAGAATTGGGAAATCTTTTATCTTTGAACCTGGAGATGCTATTTGTGAAAGATGATTCAGTGTAATGAAATCTTTTTCCACCAAATAAATGGCAAAACAAGGAAGAGGCAGAAAGAAGGCAGTGTTAGAAATTAAAAGATTTAAGAGATATATCATCCAAATACAATATGTGAATCTTGTAGGCAGAAGAGGCAGAAAGAAGGCAGTGTTAGAAATTAAAAGATTTAAGAGACATATCATCCAAATACAATATGTGAATCTTGATTTCCCCAAAATAACTGTAAAAACACATTTCAGAGATAAGCAAATTTAATATAAAATATTACATGATATTAAGAAATTGTTTTTCATTGTGTTGGGCATCACAATGACATTATTTTATATTGTAAAAACAAAGGGTATGTGTTAAAGATACATATTGAAGTATTTAAAGGTGAAATCATATAATGTCTGAGATTTGCTTTAAATTCCTTCCCTCTCAAAATAAGTGTTAGGAAGAAATAGCTAGATGAAGTAAGAGCAGCAGAATGTTGACAACTGTTGAAAACGAGTGATGGGTACATGGAAGTTCATTATATTATTCTAATTTTGAAGATGTTTAAATTTTCCATAAAGTTTTCCTTGTTTAATTTTTAAATCAGAGGACTTACATCCCAAAAGTAGAAGGTGAGCAATACATAAGGTGTTATTCAGACAAATAATTTCAACAAGGAAAATCAGAATTAAATTACATCTGAAATATAAAATCTTAAAAAAAAAAAAAAAAAGAGCTTCATGGGGTCAGAAATGCCTAACAAGGTGAAAAGAATAAAACAATTTCTCTTTACTTCATACTGAAGGAGCAAAGAGTAAAGAAAATTAATGCCTATGTCTCTTTAGGTTTCACTCATTTGACTGCTTCAGATTTATGAACATACACAGTTATGAGATTTTTATACTATTTTCAACATGAAAGCAAACTGTTTTCATTACATATAAATTGAATATATCTAATCTGAAACAGGAGTCTAAATCACTGTATATTAAAGACTTTCAAATTTGTCTAGCTCATACAAATGTTCTTCGAAGTCTGTAGTGTGGCACTGTCAAGAGGTTGATAGAAGACTATAGCCCTCTTTTCTCATGAAATCAGCATAAAAACACATCAAATAAAAGCTTAATGATTACAAATATGCCCTCTGGCCTTAAGAAACTTCACAAAGATCATTTTACCATTCTAAAGGCTCATTTAGAAATACATTCTAGTAGCACTTGGTATTCCTATTTCAGATTCAGTTTCTATACTGACCTGTCTTTCACGAAGAAGGGATGAGAAACAAGGAACTGGGGATGGCAGTTCTTTGGGGCCTTGAGGGCCTGAGGGCCCTAAGGGCGCTGATGCAGACATTGGCAGATGCCCCAAGTGAATCACCACATCCTGCTACAGTTCCAGCGCTATTGCCAAGGGCACCTTTCTTGACATCGTTGGTAAATTCAACACTGACCTGGTCTGCTGGGGCTTCAGCCTAAGGCAAGAGGGTAAGAATCACATTGGGTTCTCAATTTATTTCACATTTGTTTATTGCATACGTACTACATGCCAAGTACTCTTGGAAGCATTGGGGAAGAAACAGTGAGCAAAGAGACATGGTCCTTGCCCTCATGAAGCTTAGAGTCTAGTGTAAGTCAATGATGATGAAAAGCAACCTTTTCTGGCCCAAGTGCTTCTTCTTTCTCTCTCTCTTCCAGTGGCTGTGTTTGGAGTACCTAAGATGTCAGACACTGGTACACCAATGACTAAAAGCTAGACATAAATATGCATAGCAATATCTACAAGAAAGGCCATCAAACCTTAACAGTGGTACTCTGGATTTATTCATTCATTTGACAAACTCTATTGACTACTTAATATAAACCAGGCACAGTACTGGGAGTGTCACAGTGAACGAAACAGACAAAAGTCCCTGTCCTCAAGGAGCTGATGATATTCCAGTGGGAGAGACAGATAACAAAAAAGATCACAAAATGTATGTTAGATAGAGATAAGAGCAATAGAGAAAAATACATAAAGCAGAGAAGAGGGAAGAAGTTGACATTTTAGAGAAGGTAGGCAGTAAGGGCCTTATTGAAGAGAACACTTAAATACAGTCTTGAAGGAAGTGAGGGAGGGACCAGGCAGAGAGCTAGGGAACACAGAGTACAGGAAGTACAAAGGTCCTGGGGTGGGAATCAGCTATGTGTGTTTGAAGAAATACAAGGAGGTCAGAGGCCAGCATGGCTGAGCAGAGTAAACAAAGTGGAGAGTGAAGGGATTGAGGCTACAGAGAAGAGGTGAGAGTGGGTGTAGTTTTCATACAAAAGCTGTTGCCTATTATTTTAAGTGACATACAAAGCCATTGGAGGGATTTCAAAGCAGAGGAATGACATGATCTGACTTAGGTACTAACCAGATTTATGATGGCTATATTGAATATGAATTAATGGGCAAGAGAAGTAGAAGCAGGAAAACCAGTTAAGAGACTTTTGCAATCATCCGACGTAGAGATTATTGCAGTTTAGACCAGGGTACTATCAGTGGAGGTGATGAGAAGTAGCAGGATTCTGGACATATTTAGTAGATAGAGTAACTAGGATTTCCTAAAGATTGGTTGGGGGCTAAGGGTTGACAGAAAGGGAAAAGTAAAGGAATATCAAAAATTTTTTTTTTGATATCAAGATTTTTGCCCTAGCATAGAACTGCCATTAACTGTATGTTGATGAGTAGGTTCTTGGAAAAGGTAAAGAGCACTTGGAAAAGGTAAGAGCACTTTTAGACATACTGAGTTTGAGATGCCTCTGAAATATCCAAGTGAAGATTTCAAGGTGGATGGATATATCAGCCTGGAGGCCTTAGCTAGACCTCACCATAAACATGGTACTGAAAACCACAATGTTGGATGAAATAACCTAGCATGTAGGGAAGAAAGAAAAGGAGTCCAAGGCTGACCCTTTGGGCACATCTCTAGTGGCATTTCATGTAGCTTTTACTTCTTCACAGTCCCTTTCTGTATTGTCTACATTTTTACAATGTATCATTTTTCAGTGAACCATATAACTCTTTGAAAAAGTAAAAATGAGTAAGAGTCCCTATCAGGAAACCACCAGGAGCAAAGCATCAGAAAAGACAACCGTCCAACATGGTACAAGCGGCCCCAGCAATTGGAAGGCAGCACAGTGGGAACACAGAGGATGGAACAGACTCCTCTTCTGGCTTCATGCCTGCTCTAAGCATAAGCTTGGCACCTGAGTACCAGGCCATCTTTTATAAAGAAGTCACCAGAGACAGTTTTATCAATTGCTAAAACAAGTTGCTCCCCATGTGAAATGATTTGAGATGCGTTAGGGAGAAATCCCTCTGCCCTAAAATAGGCCATTACCACCTTTTAAAAGCCTAATCCACCCTCTGTGATAATAATGATGATGATAAAAAGCAAAACTTGATTACATTTGTGATGTGCCAGGCATTGCATTTAAGTACTTTATATGTATTAGCTCATTTAATCACCTCAACAAACTTATGAGATTTGTTAATAACCATTAACTACTATTATCTCCCTTCTTACAGTCCTGAGAACTGAGTCTTTGAGAGGGTAAGTCACTTGCTGGAGGTCTCATGGTTAATAAATGGTGGAGCTAGGATGTGAATATGGGTCATTTCACTACTGCACTCATACTTTTAACTAAGACTAAATGATTGTGCCCTGTGCCTTTGGATCTTGTAGCCTTTATTCCACGATCTCTTTATTAAAATGCAAAAATATCCCCAGGACAAAGTTGAGATCTTCAGAACTACAAATGTTTTGCAAACTTCTGGGTTTAACTCTTTAGGTACCTTCATCTTTGTTTTCTATTTTATTGTGAACAGCCTTGAAGGGTCATCTGACAGTTATCAGAAGTCAAGCTCTATTCAGGAAATGTGGACAGAAAAAAAGGTACAAATTTCACCTGCTTTACAGTCCTGTCAGAGCTACTATGAAAGCCACCCTCCTAAGAAAAAAAATATTTTGGTGCACAATAAAAATCTGAACTTTAAGTCACTTCTTCCTTCTTGAAAGTACTCACCATAATTGTTGTCTTGGATTTATATGGCACATTACAGTTCTTAGCAATTTCTATCAGGTGCTGTTCCACTAGAACCTGGGGCAGAGTGTTCACATTTAATTTACACATTAGCTGCAAAATAAAGAACATAATAGAGTTGGTCACATACATACCTACAAAATAAGAAACAAAAAGAGTTTAGGTGGTCTTTCACCTCTAAATTATTGTTTTTTATGTTTCTAATCACTGTTATTTAAGATGTGTGATTTTTTAAAAGATATATAATTTAGTAACAAGGAGGGGCCTTCTTTGTCATAAGATATCCCTATCCTGGGGTGAAGGAGCCTCAAACTAAGGAGAACAAGAGGAAGAAAATAAGCATAAGAAGAAATATTTTGAATTACGAATTCTGATTTTATGGTAAATATTTGAATTATGTCAGAGGTGATAGTCAACATACTCAATAATCAGTACAGCAAGGCACTATTCAATTAGAATGGATGTCCTGAATGATGAGAATGTCCACTGGCCTGAAACAACTACTCAGCCAGATCAGCAACACCAGCTTCATCTGGGAACTTGCTAGAAATGAAGATTCTTGGGCCCACCCCAGAAATACTGAATTGGAAACTCTGAAAGTAGAGCCCAAGAATCTATGTTTGAACAACCCCTTCAGATTCTGACACCTGTTACCGGTTGAAAACCATTGCTCTGTGCGGTGCTTGTATAGGTGATCTTTATTTTATTCTTTCAGCTTAAATTTATTTCTCAAATGGTCCATAGTGAACATTTGTTATTTTTGTAGTAAAAGGATTAGTTATTTAAAAAAGGAGCATGCATATTGTGATTTGTATTTAAGAAAATGTTTTCATATATAGTTTGGTATGAGCCCCATACCACCTATGTGAGGTTTGTAGGTTATTACAAACCTTAATATTTGCATTTTACAGCTGAGAAACTTGAAACTGAAAAGTTAAATGGCTTCCCACGATCACATGATTAGGAGTAACGGGTTGAATTGGAACTCAAGACCAAATCTTCAGACTGTAAATTCCTATGCTTTTTCACCACATTATGTCATAAAATGAACAAATAGAGTCATGTTTGTTGAGGTAACAAATGCAACCTGCCCTATTTGTTATGCACCGCCATCAGTCTTACTATCCTGAGTTATCAACTGATGACTGAGCATGAGGAAATAGGCTTTTCATAAGTATGGAAAACCTGAGCCTCCAAATTATACACCCTGTCTGTCTGCTGTAAAATAAAAGTGATATTCATCACCTAATAGAGAATAAACAGAGTTCCTCTGCCATTGCATACAAATCTTGACATAAGACTACTACATTTGAACCTGAAATATACACAAAGCTCAGTACTTAGAAGGTTGCTTAGCCAAGTCCAAAGTAGGAAAATGGTCTTTGCCCAATACATTGCGTGGAAAAGAAATCACAGTAGAACTGGACTTGTTGTAGATAAATGCTAAACTGTCGTTACACCAATACTAATACCGACAAACATTTATGTTTGTCCAGGTTAACAGATTGTGTTACAAATAGAACCCTGGAAGATCAAGAGTATTATCTCCTTTTAAAAAGGAATCAATTTAGGTAAGACAGTGTGAATTTGCTTTATTTATCTAAAATCACTGGGGTACTCCACTTTAAATTTCTTCATTTGTAAGAAGAGGATAAAATATTTCTGGACAATAATATGGATCATGGATTATCAGGATCAAATAAAAGAATATGTGGACATGCAATTTAAAATTCACAAGTTCTGTGTACACCATCAATGTCATCCCCGTTGTTCATGGTAACAAAATGGGTACCATTGGCTTTGCCTAAATTTGATTTATTTTGGGTTTTCCTTAGACCCCTACTATCTAAGTAATACCCAAACACCCTCTGCAAGATTTGGCTAAACAATGCCCAAAAATCAGTTTAGAAGTTTGACTAACAGCTTTCCCTCTATCAACAGATTATAGTAAAACTCAATAGTAAATAGTGCTATTTACGGAGCACTCAGAAAACTGTATTCATGTGCAATACTTATTTCGCCTGAACCATCCTCATAATCAGAGATCATCAGTTTTGCAGTTTATCAGGAGTTATTCACTCATGTGATCCACTGCAAAGAGGAAAGAGAAAAAGGCAACAGAAAATAAGTTGGACTTAAAGAAAACATGTCAGCTACTACCTCTACTCATGAGTTTAGTACTACTTGAGCTGTGACTTGATAGAAGAAATGGCTTTTTTTTTTTTTTTGGTGTGTTTGTAAAAGGGTAAGGAAGCCCTTCCAGAAAAATTTGCATGGGAGCTAAAACTTAATGGTTCCTGAACATGTGAAAAAGCTTGACTAAATAAAGTGCTCGCCTTGGTGGAGAGAGAAGTTCAGTAATCTGAATATTCTTTTACATTTTAAACCTTTGGGAACTTTTTAAAATTAAACTTTTTATTTTGAGGTCATTGTAGAGTCACAGGTAATTTGTGAGAAGTAATACAGAGAGCTCCAAAGTATACTTTTACTCAGTTTTCCCCAATGGTAACATGTTGCAAAACCAAGACATTGATATTGATACAGTCAAGATACAGAACCGTCTTTGGAAATTTTTAAATGATTTGATCACTATAATAATCATTCCCACATTCCCACAAGTCATAAACATTATTTTAAATTCCAAAACTGGTAAGTAAGGTCTTAGGAGATATATCACTGGGTGGGTGAGGAGGGTAGGGGGTGGGGGCCAGTAGGGGTGTAAATTGCTCAGTGATCTGGGCTGCCTGGCGTTATTACTCACTTTTACTTCTTTCCAAGAGTTTTAGGTGATTGACAACCAGTTGCAAATTGACTGGAAGGCAAAGGTGATCAGCTTTGCAAACAGAGCTGAACATAATATCACCAGAAGGTACAACACTCATAAATCGCCTGATGAGCAAGTTTCCCAGAGAAAGAGAAAGTTATCAGTGTCATGAGGGCTCCAGTTTTTCAGCATCCACTTTATTCATTCAACAAGCCCCATGTAATAAATTCCTGACTGCTAACTAATGGCCTGGATGCACTGGCTTCTCTGTGAACCCAGATATGACTCTTGCAATTCAAGTAAGGGTTAGGTTTCCTCCAGTTTATTCCAGTCATCAGTGTTTTCACTGAAACTTTTGAGAGTTCTGCAGGAAGTTTCTGACAAACATGAAACTCTTTGGCAAATGCAAGAGGAAGCAGACAACAGAGGGAGATTCCCCTCCCCTAAGGACATATTAGTCACTTATGGAGACATTATAAGACTTCTTTCTAAATAAAATATTAATGAATTTGAAAGGGAAATCCCCATTGGAAGAGATCACATAACATTAAAAGCCTGTAGAAATGAGGACATAGAATTGTTCAGAGAAGATAAAACACGAGCTTAAAAGTTACACATTTCAACACTGGGACCTCTAGAAAAGCTTTTGAAAAATAATCTAACACGAAACATCAACATGTTTTTAGGGAAAGCAAAATCCATAAGTATTTTGGTAATTTCTATGTTGCTTGAAGTTAGTTTTTGTTGTCAATCACTGGCATTCAAAGATGAAATTCCTTTCCTAAAATCACACCTTTACATGCTGAAGCATACAAGCAGGAAGATGTGACAGTATGAAAAATGCCACCTCCTCCTATTGTTATGACACACATGGTTTGCCAAGTTACAAGTTCAAGTTTGATTCCTGAATGTCAAAAAGAATTGGGATAGTTGTCTGAGCGTCCTCTGCCTGTACTACAAATCTAGAAAAAAAAAATCACCAAAGGAGGAACAAGGAGACCCAGAGAGATGGTGTGAAACTCCTGCCTGCTGAGGGAGAAGAATAACCAGCACTGTGGGGTTTTGTTGTTTTTCTACCAACAGAGTAGCTCAAGCTCTCCCATCACACAAATTCAATCTACTCACATCAAAGGAATTCAATAGGAATCCAGGGAAAGAGAAGAGGTGGACAAAACAGATTGCAGTTTAGCTCTTCAGTGCCCGAATGTCCCAAATACCTTTAAAAATCTCCTTTCACTTCATCAGTTCTTTAAACTCTGTGGAAAAAAAAAACCAACTCAGTAAAATAAAATGAAGGACTTTCATATGAGATTGAAAACAGATAGCAAATAGTTAACTAGAGAAGTAGAAATGAGGAAGTGGGAGCAAAAGAATTAGCAAGGAAAGTCTCCTACTGTGGGATATCTTTGTGAAATTTCATTCAACAATTATTTATTGAGTCAGTTACAGTGTTTTAGATGCCAGGTTCACTTAATATAAACACATAATTATCCAGATAACGGAGAATAATATAGATATGTAGGGAAATAAGGTAACTTTTGGTTATTTTAGTGTGTTAAATCTAAAAGCTACATTAGCTTACTTATCACTACCTTTTCTGTCAAACTGACACTATGGAGCTTCATACGATCAACATGTACTATGACCAAAGAAATCGGGATTGTTTGGAGTAAAGATTTCTAAAACAGGATATACAGCAGAGATATGACCCGCCCTTTGGGGACTGCAGCATCAAACCAGGAAATCACCTGTGTTTTTCAGACACACCTTCGCATTGCGTAATAATGCAGGTAGTCAAAAAGAGGTTTTGCTTGCATTTACCTTTGTCTGTTCTTTGTCTGAAGAGCAGTTACCTGAGTGCATATCCTGATCTGGGAAAATTAGCTATCCTTGAATACATCTGGATGGTCCAAAGATCTCTTTCTTTTTTTGCAGTTTTAATACCAATTTAGTGAGCTAAGCAAGGAACTAGAAACCAGAATGCCAGTTAGCACTAAAACAGAATCACCACAGGACTTCCTTGTTGGCCAAACAGAAAGAATAATTCTCTGTCATGAATAATATTAATATTCATGAAGCAAAGCCTGATTTAGATGGTTACAGATCAGTAGCTTCACTATGTTTTACCCACTGGTGGAAGGTGTGTGTGTGTGTGTGTGTGTGTGTGTGTGTGTGTGTGTGTGTGTGTAGTTTAATAGTTTTGATGATCCTTTGTGTCCATTCAGGTGAAAAAATATCAAGATTGAGGCCTAAGGATTCCCTTGAAATAATCTTAGAGGTCATATACTTTATTTGTATTTTAATATCTTACTCATTTTAGTATCTCTAAGGTAATATTCTCATAAAAAATCCAAACAGTAAAATAAGTCCCTTTTGTTCCTCTTGGCCATCACCCAATTCCACTTTCCACTCCCAAGATAACCAGTGTTAACTAGTTGTTACATACCTTTCCGTTCCTTTTCTGTACAGATACATAAATACCAGGGGTGCCAAAAAAAAGTATACAAGTGGACACTTTCGTCAACGTTGCTCAAGCAGTAATCCATCGTAATCAGTAGTGTCTGGATGCTGATTATAACCACTTTGAGCACCTCTTGTAATGGCAGAAGTCAAACTTGTATTCATCTTTTGTAATCGGTATATATTATTACAATTTTAAGTTTTTTCCTGTCTTAAAATGTGTATCCATTTTTTGGCACCCTTTGAATGTGCAACTATAATATTATATGTCTTTTAACATAAAATACATACTGCACTGTACATATTTGCTTATTTTGTCACTTAAAATGTTTAGAGAGTTCTTCTATCTACATTTTAGCCCCACGCTTTCATTTAGTTCAAGCTCCTCATTTTGCAGAAGTGGAAACCCAAATCTAAAGTAGTAAAATGACTTTACTAAGGCCAGATAGCTACAGCGTAGGGACCAGAGCCGGGCCAGTACTTTTAAAATCAAACAAAAAGTAATCATTATTTATTGAACAGAATTCGCAGAAACTGAAATGGAAAAAAATCCACTCAGAATTCAATCTCTCCAATAGTTAAACTCCCCCCCCTCCACCGTCCCCCTCCCTCCAGTTCCAGCCGTTGTTTCTCAGTCTAGTTGTGTAGGACACAGCTCCCTGGTCCATGCTGGTATTGGGAGCCTTGCGCTCACCCCGGGTGAGGCAGCCGGTCGTCGGTCATTGATTGGCCACTCACAGCAGCTCACGGCAGCTCTCGGCGGCTGCCAACCACTCACAATGGTGCGGGCCACTCATGCTGGCTGCCGCCACTCACGCTGGCCACCAGCTGCTCATGGCGGCACATGGTAGCCCACGGCCACTCATGGTGGCACACAGTAGCCCCGGCAGCACTCAGCAGCCCACGGCAGCCCAGTTCCAGAAAGAGCAGTTGTTCACAGTCTTAGCTGTAGTGGGCACAGCTCACGGGCCCATGTGGGAATCGAACCGGCAACCTTAGTGTTAGGGCACTCCAACCACCTGAGCCACCGGGGCGGCCCTAAACTTATTTTTCTGTTCAGTTAGTTTTGTCTGTGTGCAGAACTATCATATTTTACACAGTTGTAATCAAAGCACAAATTTAACTGTTCGTGTTTTTTTTTCAGTTAAGTTAATCAGAAGTTCATGTTACTATAGAGTTGACTGGTTAATCTTCAACGAATGGTGACCTAATATTTCATCCAGCAGTAAAGTCCTCTTCCCACTAAACTAAGCTGCTTCCCACTACTTGCCTCACCTTCCCCTAGATCCACGGTCCGGTCCATTCTTATCCCTCTCAGAGCCATTTCTCAACTCTTAAAGAACTCCCATCTGTCCCCTGAATCTCCAGAGGGATCTCCTTACTCTCCTGGGCCCACGTCGCCCCAAGGTTCCCTAGAGTTCCCCAGAGGAGTCTTCATAAATCAGGCCCGGGAAGTCCAGGAAATGAGGGTCGCTAATGGCTACGACCCAGGGATCTGCTTGGGAACCCCCAGAATTTACCGGAGTAGAAAGATTGAGGGGTCACTGCGGGGTCAAGGTGTGGGAGCTCTGGCCCAGCCCTGGATTCACGTGACGCAGGTCCAGGGGAAGGAGTTCGTTTTCTCACCAGAGAGGGCGCTGGGGACGACGCGCTGGGGGCCAGCCCCCTCCCCTCCGGGGTACTCCTAGGCGTCGCTCTCAGGCCCAGGCGTGACGCAATCTCCCCGCGCCGGGGGCGGGGCGCGTGACGCCATCTCCGGGCGCCCAGCTGGGGGGGCGCTGGGTGTGGGGCGGCTCCGGGGCCGGGGATGGCGGCGGCCGCAGTTGCGGCGGCTCCGGGACGAGCGGGAGGAGCCCAAAGAGCGTCGTGAGATGGGCCGGTGAGTGTCGCCGGGAGTGAGGGCTGCCGGGCCGGTCTCACTGGGGCCAAGCAGGCCTGGGCTCGGAGCTCCGGAGGAAGTGGCCCTACGGAGTCCGCTGCCCCGTCGAACCGCGGCCCGAGAACCGCGGTCCGATGGAGCGAAAGAGGCCGCGCCTAGACCCGGCTCACTTCCCTCCGACCCAGCCCAGAAAGCTGCCTCAGGCTCCGGCGCCCCCGTGGCTGTGTCCCCACCGGCCGGGGCATCTGAGTCCTTGGGGCGGGAAGGGGCCCCCCAAACAAGGAAGCATCACCTGCTGGCCCCTGCCCCTCTGCTTGAAGGCTCGACCCCCACTCTCTAAACCTTGAATTCCCAATTTCGGGCCCTACGCTTTTTGGAGCAAGGATTGCGGGATCACTGGGGAAGCCATAACCTCTAGTATCTTCCAAGCTCCTCTTTCTGGCGGGCGCACCTCGCGCCCTCAGCGAATTCTGGTCTCTCCATTCCTTAGCTCTGTTGGCAGGGTTGGCAACTCTCTGGAACAGTCCTCCTTCCCCGTTAGCTCGGTTGGGGTCACAAGCTACGTCTTCCCTTTGAGAAGTCCTCATTGAGCCCCTCCAGAGGCCGGGGTTTCACATTCCGAAATGCATTTTGCGTGGTGCCCAAGCCTGGTCCATAGGCTTGTCTCTGTTGTCATTCCTGCAGACCTCTTGGCTCTTTCAGTCCTTCTATTAATTAGCCTGTATTTGGCTAACCCCTCAGTGACCTAGAGGCAGGTTTTCTTTAATGTTTTAGTTGCAGGGAGCAAGGATCATGCTGGGGTTGAAGACGTGACCCCAATTTTTGTTAGGAATGAAGGAGAAAACTAAAAGCTAACTGCTTTTCATTTACTGGAACTGCCGACAAAGAAGGGATGCACGACTTGTGCCCATTGTGTCATTTGTGTTTATGGAACTAAGAATTTGTCTTTCCACTTTGTTTTCCTATCTCATCACCTTTTTGTGTACATCCTTGCCAGTATTTATAAGAGATAAAAGTTGTCTTTAGCTTGGTTTGAGGCTTGCAGTGGTCTGTAGAACTTGGACAGGACAGTGGGTAGTTTCTCAGAGTACTCAGTACTATTTCTGTTTTCAGAGATTAAGGCTCTCTTCTTTAGTGCTTGATGTGTCTGGCATGTGTAGACTTAGATATTGACAGTTTAGTGTGACTTTTGTTTCCCCATTGTTAGCTAAGTGAGGACCCAGGCAATGCTTTAGTTTCTGTCACAACTGATTCAGCACTTGGTACCAAGTTGTCACTCAGAAGATTTTACACACACCCAGGAGACCATTTTTTTACCCTGAAAAATCTGTTAATAAGGCTTCCCCTTGAGTGACTCCCCCTTGACCTCTTTTTCTGCCCCAGAAACATAAATAATTGTTCTTTTTTCTCTAGTGCCGCTTTTCTCATTTAAATCACCTCCACAACTATGTTTTCATCAGCCTTGAATAAAAGGGAAAGCTGTGAAGTTGATTTTTCCTCGTTCCTATTGTTCACATGGGAACAATGTTGAGTCTTCGATTTTTATTCGTGCAGTTACCTGGAATTGGGATTGGAAGTAAATGTAACCTTTGGGGAATAAATTTAACTTTTGGGAAAATTTAACAGGTGAAGAACATGTTAATGAAGAACATGATGTTAAGGAAAACAATGAAGTTTGACATGGAAAACTTTTCCAGGGATGTCTTCCTACAAATTAAAGCTTAAGAGATTGCTTTTTCAATTATTTATGTTATGCTTGTAGTAGCAGAGGAAGGGACTCGTGGAGTTTAGTATCTTTGTAGCTTTGGAGTTATCTTTCCCCCCCTTCTTCCGCCTCGCTCCCTGCCTCCCACCCCGCCAGCCTCTACTCCAGTTCAAGCTGCTGTTTCACTCAGTCTAGTTGTGCAGGACACAGCTCCCTGGCCCAGGCTGGTATTAGGAGCCTTGCGCTCCCCCTGGCTGAGGCAGTTGGTTGCCAGTCATAGGCCGGCCACTCACAGCAACTTATGGCAGCTCTCACTGGCTGCCGGCCACTCACGCTGGCCACCCACCGCTCATGGCAGCGCACGGTAGCCCACGGCAGCCCGTGGCAGCACACAGCAGCCTACGGCAGCTGATGCCAACCTCTGGCTGCCGTGTGCAGGGCAGCTTCAGGGAAAGCTGTTGTTCACAATCTTAGCTGTAGAGGGTGCAGCTCACTGGCCCATGTGGGAATTGAACCGGTGTTCGAATCAAACCAGCGTTAGGAGCAGGGCGCTCCAGCCACCTGAGCCACCGTGCTGGCCTGGAGTTACCTTTCTTGATGACACTGGAGAGGGTCAGAGACTAGGCTCCTACTTACTTTATCCCTATGTCTGTCTTCTAGGTTCCCACACCAGCGGGGAGGACACTGCTTCTTACTACAGCTGCTCAGAAGCGGTACTGGAAGCTCAGGTAATACAGGTGCTTTAGAAAGCTTGTTGCAGAAAAACATCTGGGATTCAACTGTGGAAAAACAGAGCAGAGTATAATGTAGAAATCTCTTTTCAGATCTAAAGAACTGGAGCCTGATTGGAAGAAATAGGTGACAAAGTTCATATGCACTGAAGTGTTCAGACCAAAAGATACTTTATGACAATGGACAAAAGCATGTACGAAAGGTGACAACAAGAGAAAGGGGAGAGAGAACTTTCTTAGGAATCATACAGACCTAAGATAGTAATAAACAGAAGTGCTTGGAGGAATGGAATCAGAATTTTAGGAAGTGGTGCCTAGAGCAGACCTACGATGGAGTAGGAGCCATTGACAAAACGCAAAGGAAAAAAGAAAGGGAATGAATGAAGAAGGCAAATTGTAGGTGGTCTCTGAGAAGAAAAGAAGTCTTGCCAGATTAGGGAACAAGAAGTCTTCATAAGGTCAGAAGAATTTTGTTGCTTTTTGGGGACGAGGAGAAACAAATAAATTGTAGAACTTGGTCGTACAATCACTCTCCCCACAGAGCCCAAGTTTGAATGTAGTATTTTATGGGGCAAAGAAGATGCTAATGTTCATGATGCTTTTAGGGATCAAAGTTTAAAAAAACAAGACACAAGCAGACCTGAGGACTTATCGACACCTGGGTCCTTGAGGTAGTGGCGATATGAAGCAGAAGACAAGAGTTTAACCAGGCCCGAGGTGCGGGGAGCTAGGGATAGGGGAGATCATAACTCAAATTAGTCTGGGAAAAGGAAGTGAAGATGAGGTCTTATGTTCAGGAAAGAAGCTAGCACAGGAGTCTTTGGTGGCAAAAGGAGAAACTTAGAAAACAGAGTCAGCAGCAAAGGCTACGTGTTCACATTCCCGTTAGGGGAAAAGTCTGAGAATAGTCAAGGTCCGCATCAGAGGCACAACTGATCATGAAGCTGCTGGTTTCTCTAGGGTTACTTACGCTTCTCCTTGGAGCTCTTTGTGACTGTTTGTTTCTTTCATGTGGGAGGCTGCGTGAGTGAGGAGGGTAACATCCTTGTCTGCCCCTCTCTCACACCTCTTTTTGCCCCAGCCGTCACCTTTGTTACATCTTCCTTCATGGGCACAGTTGTGCTATTTCCTTTGACTTAGTTCACCCCTAGGTTACTTTTCTTTGCCTCTGATTTGTTCCCTAGCAGATGTGGGCACCCCAGCCAACAACAGAGAGGGGTGCAGGGGAGCCACAGAGAAGCCCCTTCTGATGCCCCAAGGAGCAAGCCGACCCCTTCCAGGCTCCAGGAACACTGCAAAGCAATATGAAACCTGTTCATGAGAGGAGTCAGGAATGCCTTCCACCAAAGAAACGAGACCTCCCCGTGACCAGCGAGGATATGGGGAGAACTACCAGCTGCTCAACTAACCACACACCCTCCAGTGATGCCTCTGAATGGTCCCGAGGGGTTGTGGTGGCTGGGCAGAGCCAGGCAGGAACCAGAGTCAGCCTAGGGGGTGATGGCGCTGAGGCCATCACTGGTCTGACAGTGGACCAATATGGCATGCTGTATAAGGTGGCTGTGCCACCTGCCACCTTCTCCCCAACTGGCCTCCCATCCGTGGTGAACATGAGCCCTTTGCCCCCCACATTTAATGTAGCGTCTTCACTGATTCAACATCCAGGAATCCACTATCCCCCAATCCACTATGCTCAGCTCCCATCCACCTCTCTGCAGTTTATCGGGTCTCCTTACAGCCTTCCCTATGCTATGCCACCTAATTTCCTACCGAGTCCCCTTCTTTCCCCTTCTGCCAACCTCGCCACCTCTCACCTTCCACACTTTGTGCCATATGCCTCGCTCCTGGCAGAAGGAGCCACTCCTCCCCCCCAGTCTTCATCCCCGGCTCACTCATTCAACAAAGCCCCCTCTGCCACCACCTCACCTGGGCAGTTGCCACATCACTCGAGTACTCAGCCATTGGACCTCGCTCCAGGACGGATGCCCGTTTATTATCAGATGTCCAGGCTACCTGCTGGGTACACCTTGCATGAAACCCCTCCAGCAGGTGCTAGCCCAGTTCTTACTCCTCAGGAGGGCCAGTCTGCTCTGGAAGCAGCTGCTGCCAACGGACAGAGACAGCGAGAGCGAAATTTAGTAAGACGAGAAAGCGAAGCCCTCGACTCCCCCAACAGCAAGGGTGAAGGCCAGGGACTGGTGCCAGTGGTAGAATGTGTGGTGGATAGACAGTTGTTTTCAGGTTCTCAGACTGCACGGGTGGAGGTGGCAGTGCCAGCACACCGAGGGACCCCAGACACCGACCTTGAGGTCCAGCGGGTAGTTGGCACTTTAGCTTCTCAGGACTATCGTGTGGTGGCAGCTCAGAGGAAAGATGAGCCCAGCCCCCTCAACCTGTCCCATCATACCCCTGACCATCAGGGTGAGGGGCGAGGGTCAGCCAGGAACCCAGCAGAGATGGCCGAGAAAAACCAGGCCCGAGGGTTCTATCCTCAATCCCATCAGGAACCGGTGAAACATAGACCTTTACCCAAAGCAGTGGTTGTAGCCAATGGCAACCTGGTGCCCACTGGAACTGACCCAGGCCTGCTGCCCATGGGCTCGGAGATCCTGGTGGCATCAAGTTTGGACATGCAGGCCAGAGCCATCTTTCCAGACAAGGAGCCAACGCCACCCCCCATTACCTCCTCTCACTTGCCCTCCCATTTCATGAAAGGCGCCATCATCCAGCTGGCTACGGGGGAGCTGAAGCGGGTGGAGGACCTCCAGACCCAGGATTTTGTGCGCAGTGCCGAAGTAAGTGGGGGACTGAAGATCGACTCGAGCACAGTCGTGGACATTCAGGAGAGCCAGTGGCCTGGATTTGTCATGCTGCATTTCGTGGTTGGTGAGCAGCAGAGCAAAGTGAGCATTGAGGTGCCCCCTGAGCACCCCTTTTTTGTGTATGGCCAGGGTTGGTCCTCCTGCAGCCCCGGGCGGACTGCACAGCTCTTCTCTCTGCCCTGCCATCGGCTACAGGTGGGAGATGTCTGCGTCTCTATCAGTTTACAGAGCTTGAACAGTAACTCCGTTTCTCAAGCCAGCTGTGCTCCCCCAGGCCAGCTGGGTATCCCCCGAGAAAGGCCTGAGAGGACAGCCTTGGGACCCAGAGAGCAATGTGACAGTGAGGGCAAGAGCCAGCCGTCAGGCGAGGGCTCCCAAGTGGTAGAGCCTTCGCAGCCAGAGCCTGGCGCTCAGGCCTGCTGGTCAGCCCCAAGCTTCCAAAGATACAGCATGCAAGGGGAGGAGGCACGGGCTGCACTGCTCCGTCCCTCGTTCATTCCGCAGGAGGTAAAGCTGTCCATCGAAGGGCGTTCCAATGCAGGAAAATGAACCTCTCTCCCACACCAGGCTGGGGCTTTACCCCAGAGCTGGGCCTCAGCGTGAGCAGGCAGAGGATTTTGCACATGCCGAGCAAGGAATGGCTCTCTTGGCAGTGAGAATGGCGGGGGAAGAGGAGGCATGAAGGCAGCCTCCCCAGGCAGGGTCTGTTGCTCATTACCCCATGGCATCCTTTCAGGACAGCCCCAGAGGATGCTGTCATGGGGAGCAGCAGGCCTGGGCCAAGGAAGGAAGGGGTACACGCAGGATAAGAAACATTCCAAATATCAGGGCCTCCCTGTTCTTTCCTCCCCATCCCTAGCTCCTGCAAGGGGAAGTCAGGCTTTGGGAGCAGGTGGCAGAGGGAGGGAGCAAAGAAAGAGCCAAAAATGATGATCCACAGCTTATAGTAGCAGTTCAACTGTCTGAATTTTTTTTCCTTTTTTGTGGTGGGAGGGCAGGAGGCCCATGGTTGGAATAAGAGTTCCCACCTAGAACTCTTCTTTTGAGAGCTGTGCACTTTAAAAGGTGGTTTTGTTACAGATGTCTGTGGGGGAGGAGCACTCACTCATCTGCTGGACTCGGGTTGGTCCCGCTTCTGCCCTTTCCCGTTTCTCCTCACCATTCCTCCCACAAGGCTTCTAGCACCAGAAGAGAGAAGCCCCTCCAGGGTTCAGAGTGAAGTACTGCTTTGGCGGGGACCCAGTCGAGGGACTTGGGGAGAAAGACCTTAATGCCAGGCTGACCGGGCTCTAGGTAGGGCTTCTGGACAGGTAGCAGATCTAACAAAGCTCCTCCTACCCAGCATGCCAGACCCGCTTCAAAATTGTACTGAATCGCTAGTTGGTAATCGTGACTTTTGAAAGAATCAGTGGATCCTTTTCCCCAGCCCTGCACCCCTCCTCTGTCTGTCTATGTTGTGCCTAAGTGCCTGCACGGCCCCCACCCTTCAGCTGCCCTACCCTCTCTGCATGGTGTCTTGACCTGGGCCTAATTTGTAGCTGCACTGCCTTTCCCCTTCTGCAAAACATTAGTTTTGTCCACTCTGACCAAGACCTCTAGTTTTTGGTGTGTAGGGGTCGCTCTGGTTTCCCCTTCAGTTACATTTTCTATTTTTTAAAACTCAGAATCATGTCCCCCATTCTGCAGCTGAACAGCTTGGTGGAGAAACAAGAAGGGAACTGTGCCCTGGGTCAGGGCAGGTACACCTGGCTGGGTAGTGCCTATCCTGGTGGTTTTACACAGCTCCTCCCATCTTATTCCACTTCCTCTCCCAGCATTCAGGCTTCTCCAAGCTGTTCCCTTTCACAGCCAGCTCTAAGGTTCTGGGATAATCTTGATAATGTTTCAATACCTAAAATCTAGATTTCATTTCATGGTAGAATATTCCTCTGCAAAGAGTATTTTCAGTCTTAGTTGCATTTGCCCCCCTGTGTCTTAAGCCCATGTTTTCTTCACAACTTTTAGCATCCGCTTAGACTGTGGGATTCCACTGGGTATTGAGAATTAGGCTCCCCCACCAGCTTTCAAGTGGGTGGGTGGGTTTTTTGTTTGTTTTTTATGGGGTCTTTAGACTCTTGAAGCAACTCAGGGTATCGTCCACCCAGCTCTCTGGTGAGGCTTCTCCCAGGATACGGTCCTGGCATTTCCTTGAGAAATGTAGTTGGACTGGCTGAGGCCTGGCCTGTTATCACGAGTCTCAAACCTCTGAGGTCTGATCTCTGCTCTGTCAAAGACTACAGGCAAGTCTTGTGACCTCTTGCTCTTTCACTTCCTCCCCAGCTGCCAAATGGGGATAAATAATCTTACCTACCTCCTGGGGGGAGGGGGACTCTGAGAATGGAGTCATTCTTAGTGTTCAGGTGCTAAAGGTTGTTCTCCAGGGGGAACAAGTGACTGAGACTGGCTTGTTTGTTACAAGCCCTACACTCCACTGTTTCATTCCTTGAGAGCAGTTACCTGGTCAGTCGGCTTTTGGAGGCTCATCCAAAGGAAGCTGCCGACGCCACCGCAAGTACTGAAGTCTTTGGTTCACGTCAGAACCAAACCTCAACCCCGCCTGGTGGACACTCGACCTTCTACTCATTTGAGATCATGCCCTTTCCCTTCTCTGTCCCCATTCTCTCTGAATGCTGCTTTCTCTGGTTTCTTTCCTACTGTGGGGGCCTGTGGGGCTGAGTCTTGAGGAATCGTCTCAGACGATGACCCCGGGAGAAGTCCTCGTCTTCGTCTATTCCATGAGCAACTCATTCCCAGGGGTTATTGTTTGCACGGGTTTCTCAGAAACATCCTTCCTCATAGGAAGGCTCATCAGTTGAATATAGTGAGATGCACACAGTCAACACTCAAAAACTGTCCACCAGTGACACCAACTGAGCATCCTTATGGGAGCAAACCCATACCTAACCAGATACAGGCCAAGTAGTTTAAATCAAATAACCCCATTACCCAGCCGGGTAACTTCCACTCAATTCTGGAAAGGGAAAATCTTGCACACCTTGGCAAGTTGAGCCCCGCCCTTTCTGCTGCTGTTCCTCTTCTGTGTCTTGCTGGTAAAGCAATACCAGCAGCTCCCTTGATACTGTGCCATGCATATGTAATATGTTAACACTTCATTTTGCTGAACTGCAGAGGTATCTTTTGTAGTATGGTCTCCGAGGAAAAGAAGCTCTGCTCTAAATCTTGGTCAGAGCTGTGACGTTCCCCTCACCTCTTCCTTCTGGTTCAGTCTTCCAGGCATGTGATATGAGAGTAACCTGTGGTGTGTCCCTTCTCCTTATAGGAATTTAATAAGTTTGGAAGAGACCTAAGAGTGGTTTTGAGAGAGTGAACCGTTTAGTGGGAAGCTGTCAGCTTTTTGGGGAATGGGCAATTGAAGAAGGCCAGAGCCAGTGCTTGTCAGTGGGAGGCCACGCCCAGAGCTGAGGGATAGGAAGGAGGACTGCTAACTTTGGCAGTAATCAGAAATGCCGGTACCACTTTGGGAGTTGGAGAACTAGGGAAAGGATGGGTAATACAGCCAAGCCTTGGATTATCATTCTTACCAAGATTAGTGTACGTGGATAGCAGAGGGGAGGGCTTGGGCGGGGAGAGCTGGTTGTACCTGGGGGGAGGGGCCCAGCGCATCTGGACTGACCCTTCTGCACTCTTGGTCCCAGTTGGTCGAAACACCAAGGGCTTTGGTCTGTGCTGCTTTGCCACTGCTGCTGTCTGCTCACCGTCCTGCCTGCTCCTCTTTATGGCTCCATCCTTCCGTGTCTTTGGCTATATAGATGAAATCCCAGCATCCTGTCCATTCTTACCTGTGCAAGTGTTACTTGATAGCAAAGTCACGGTGACTAGGGATAGTGTGACATGCTGCTGGTGGACTGGTGAATCCAAAAGGATACGGCTTCAGTACTAGTGGGGAGCCCTTTGGTTCCAAATGTGTCTTGAGGGAGAAACAAGGGCTTACTCTAGTGGGTGGTTTCTGGGTATTCTTTCCTTTGTGGTATCTTGTATCCTGTTTTTAAAAATAAACAATGGGGAACCAGGTTAGGGCCTGTGTCAGCATCCCAGGGAGGTTCATCTGGCTCCAGTTATGTGAACTCTGGTCTGGGGTTGGAAGAGGGTTCGAAGTTTGACTGAAATAGCCCCTGTGTGGGGTTTAGTTTTATTTCTACCCGTGGGCATCACAGGAGATGCACAGGTTGGTGGTATGACTTAAACCTGCAGCAAGCAGGCATATAGAAGAGTTGAGTGATCACACTGGAGATGAAGGGTGGGCATGAATTGACTGGGAAAGGGCCTGGGTCCATTGGGATAAAGAGAAGCTGATTAATTGGCCATGGGAGATTGGGTCACAGTCTTAAAAGCAAAGTTAATAGGGCAGAGGCCAGGTTTTAGGGAGATTTCTTGGCCTCCTAGGGCTAAGTTTACTAACCCACACTGAAGCTACAATACTTTCCAGATGGGAAAAAGTGTACACTACAGTTGAAGAGCTGAACTGTGCTAAATTGGATGTTGACCAGGAACCTATTAGCCCTTTGCTGGGGAGCCTTCACCCTCCAAGCTTCCCAGGGGTAGGGAAGGCCTCCCACATTATGCAATAATAAAATAAGCATCTGGGTCTTTGCAGCTGTCAGTTGCTCTTTCAAGTCTAGGATCCATCTTTGGGCCAGAAGCCTGGTCTGGGCCTGGGATGACTGGCCCCCGAGATGCTCGAGTCGACTGCACTCTCTCCTTACCTGCAGACTATGCACAGTGCCTGGGGCGGAAGGAGGCGAGGTGGTGCGCTTTGCCCTGCTGAACCTCCCCAGCAGGAACAGTAGTAATAAATGCACTTTTCACACTAAGGTTTCTTTGTTAGTTCTCCTGTTAAGCCTAGATCCTCCCACGGTAGATTGCAAACTCAAAAGTCTGTGTGGTCCCAAAGCCATTCTTACTGCAAATACCCGGCAGTAAAGATGGCCTCAAATTGGGTTCCTGTCTGCAGTGTGTGGCAGCAGCCCATGTGCCTTTACCTGTTGTCAAACTTGCAAGCATTTATTTGTTTTTATGACTGTCATGGGGACTGAGGTTCATCAGTGAGAGAGAGAGAGAGAGATAGAGAGAGAGAGAGACACAGCGTGAGCTGATGACACAGTGGTTTTACACCCACTCCCCGGACAGGGAGTTTGCATGTAGTTGTGAGCTGTGAGTGGTTAGTGCATTGCTGGTATTGCTGAAGGCAGGGTTCATCCCTCATTTGCTTGATGTTTGTATTCAAGAGAATCTCATGTTGAGGGAGAGACTATATTCATGGCAAACTTGAAGTATTAAATAAGGCTGTCCCCTGTAAGCTTCCTAGTCACACACAGGATCCCTGTAGCCAAAACAGTATATGTTCCAGCTGCAGAGAGCACACTGCTCTCAGCTTGCACAGCACCTTAGGGGAGGGAAGAATATATGGATAGGGAATGGGGTGGAGAAAGGAGGATGGGAATGTTGTCATCCAGTTGGCTTTAGGGTCCTGAGAAGTAGAGAAGGACGCCACTGGGGAGGTCTGGATGGATCTGATTGGTGTAGGAGTTCCCTGTAGATAAATTACTGACCCCCAACTACCATCCCCAGTATGTAATGGCTGAATTAATATGTAATCAACTGCATTGTATCTAAAGCCTTAGAACTAGTCAGGTGCTCCCCCCACCCATACCATTTCTTACCCTCTAATCCTACCTGATCTTTAACAAAGCATTAATAATTCTAAGGATAATCTCTATTTTGTTGTGCTTTTTTGTAACTGTTTTAAATAAATCAATTTGTACTGTATATTTGTACTTTTGTGAGATCCTTTTTGCTGTTTTACCATTTTAAGTCTCTGTACTTGGCTACACACAGATTGTATTTTTATTGTTAATGCTCTTCTTATGAATACCTGCATTTAACTTGTGGACTATGTAAACACAATATATATCAATATCTATATATCTATATATCTATCTATATAAACTACTAGCTTTTCCTTTTGGTGTTTGCGCCTTCTTCCTATCCCAGCCTTAGATGATGGCCTTTGGGTGGGGGATAGAAGCCCTTCACGGGAGAGCTTGTAATAGAGAGCAAACGGTGCCCATCTTTATGTGGTGGGCTTGGGGCAGATTACGTGAGCTATTCCAGAGACATGGTCTGCAAATTTGTTGGTGTGTATTTCAGAGACCAGAAGTCTACTTGTACTTCAAGTAGATACTAGCACAATCAAAAGGACCTGCAGATGTCTTCGCTGCTGGCCGTTTTTCCATTTATTTTTCTTTTGAGTACAGCCAGAAATTGCTGGAATAAGTCAGTGCCAGTGATAGTTATTGCTTCTAACTCCGAAAGCTTGCCACTAGTAAGAGGTAAAACACTCAGACACAACATAGTGACTTAGATACACTTATTTAGTACTTACTGTGCCACAAACTATCCCAAGTGCATTATATATATATAACATATATATAATATGTATATATATGGGTGTGTGTGTGTGTGTATGTATATATATTAAAGATTTTATAGGGGAAGGGGAACAGGACTTTATTGGGGAACAGGCCTTTTTTCCAAGTCAAGCTGTTCTTTCATAGTTGTGTAGGGCACAGTTCAGCTCCAGGTCCAGTTGCCGTTGCTAGTTGCAGGGGGCTTAGCCCACCATCCCTTGCGGGAGTCGAACCAGCAACCTTATGGTTGAGAGGACGCACTCCAACCAACTGAGCCATCCGGGAGCTCAGAGGCAGCTCAGCTCAAGGTGCCGTGTTCAATCTTAGTTGCAGGGGGTGGAGCCCACCATCCCTGTGGGAGTTGAGGAGTTAAACTGGCAACCTTATGGTTGAGAGCCCACTGGCCCATGTGGGAATCAAACCGTCAGCCTTCGGTATTAGCATGGAGCTCCAACCGCCTGAGCCACCGGGCCGGCCCCTAAGTGCATTATATATTAACAATCATTTGTTGCTAATACTATTTCCATTTTGTGGGTGGGGAAACCAAGACGGAGATCAAGTAACTTGCCCAAAGTTATACATCTATTAAATAGCAGTGCAGAATTTTAAATCCAGGCATCTAACTCCTGAGACTGTTAGTTTGTTGTGAAAATTAAATGAGATAATCCATATAAAGTGGTCAGAATAATCTTTAACACACAGTGAGTATACAACCATTTTGAAGGATCCCAAGTAGCCCTTCCGTAAGGAGTTCAGTGAGAGAAAGGCATTTGGTTCAATGAAGCCCTTTCTTTTCAATGCCCCGTACATAGTAATAAGCTTATTGAAATTTTTGTATTTTTCAGAATATCTCAGTCTGCCTGGTACGAATTAACCCTAGTTTATTGGGGGATCAGTTTACACTATTAAGTAGCCTTGAACCTATGGAGGTCAGAGAAGAGTTCAAGTTTCCTTGTTATGATATCGGAAGAGGTCCACATTCCTGGCATAGTTATTTTTCTGGCTACAGCTTAACTAGGGCACTTCCTTCTGGACTTCAGGACCTATAATTATCTAAACTGTACACAACCTTTGGTGCAGGCTAAGGAAAGTTCTGTGCTTGTTCTGTACCATCACAGAAGCGTTTTAGAAATGATCTCAGCTCTTGTCTCCTCCATGGTTTGGCAGCCATCCAAACTGCCAGAGGAGTCATTTTGCTGTAGCCTTGACCACTGTTGACTTTAGCTCCCGTATCACTTTAAAGCTGGATTATCCTACCTTGACTCTGGAGAATAAATAAAAAGATGGCTTTACCTCTTTTCCCAAACATGAGTTTCTTGGTGCTATGACCTTAATATTGCAGCTATTTCTAGGAACATACTCCTAAGTGCAGCTGTCTGAGAATTTTAGAAGTCTGACAAACTGAATTTGGCTTGGAAAAGTAGCCAGCACCTAGTCTAAACACCGCATCCTCTTTAGAAAATGCTAGTTACGAGGAAAGGCGCGTCTACTTTTGAGTCTGGAAAAGGTAAGCTAGGTGTCAACAGCCCTTGGACCTGTGGATTACCTTCATTATGGGAGTGGGCCCTCGCAAAGTCGACATCTGGTCGTTCAAGTCAGAGTTACACCTCAATTGCAAAGGCCCAAGTAAGGGATCTTTGCTTGAGACCCTAAGGTGAGGAGCACTCTTCCTCAGGAAAGGACAATGCCAAAGCCACTGCCTGGAAACTTCCACCCAGGTCTCTCCTAGATCACTTTATTTGCTAGAATGAAATTGAGAGAAAAGCAGGAAAGGGCCAGTAAAGATAAAATTAATTTATTTGCCCTCAACAGCTCCGTGGGCCCCACTGGGGCCCCACAGTCCTAGCATGCCCTGCAGCAGTGGGCTGGGGAGTCCAGTTCTCCGGAGTGCCTGCTCCCTTGTCCAGAACTGCCTTGAGCTGGGTCCCGCTTGACCCCATCATCCCGCTTCCACATGCAAGAGGTGCCCAGGCCCGCCTGCAACAAACCTGAGCCTGCCTCGGGCAGCAAGGACAAGGCCCTGTGGGTGGCTGCAGCCTGATCGCTGTGGACTTGGGTGGGTAGGTGAGCGGGAGGGCAGAAGGTGGGTCAATGTGGTTCAGTGCAGAGAGCTGCTGTTCTGTTCTTCAAAGGCCATCTTGCCCAGGAGCTGGCTGTCCAACTCCACCCCACTCACAGGGAGCTGGAAGAAGTTCATTTCAGCTGCTAAGGCTGCCATGGCAGAAGGGTCCTGGCCAAACTGAGCTCGCAACATCATGTCCATTTTCTCCAGCCTCCTCTTGAGCCGCTTGGCCTCCCGCTCCCGGATGAGCCGGGCCTGCCGCTTCTCCGGGGTTTCATTGGCCCTCTTGAGCCTCATGGCCTCCCGATCCCGCTGCAGCCTGCGAGCGCGCTGCTCGTCTGTCTCCTGCATGCGCTGTAAGCGCTTGGCCTCACGGTCCCTCATGCGCCTTACCTCCCGCTCCTCGGGGGTCTCATTGTCCCGCCGGCTCTTCTTGGCCGTGCGCTCTCGTTCCAGCCGCTGCAGCCGTACTTCCAAAGGCTCATTCTGTCGACGGAGGGCCCACTTGCGTACGCTCGGGGTCTGAGCTTCCAGTAGCTTCCGGTAGGCAGCACAGTTGTTGCATACAAGCAGAATTCCAGCAGGGTACACGGGAGGACTAAAGGCAATGTCCTTCCCCTCAGCACTGGAGGGGCCCTCACTGTGGGCTGGGGGTAGGGATTCCAGATTAAGTACTTCAGGAAGTTTCTCGCTGGAAAGCAACAATTTTTGATGGTTAGTATCACCTTATAGCAAGGCTCAGGTATCCATCCAGTCCTGACTTACTTGTCCTGCCAGGCCAGTTGCTCCAAGTTCACCACTAGGGGTCAGTTTGAGTGCTTGGGGGAGACTCCCTCACCCCCCCTCCCCCCTTCCCACCCCCCCCCCCCCCCCCCCCCCCGTGTTCTTCTTTGGGCTAGGGGGTCTACCAAGTCTTAAAGCCCACCTGGAGTTAAGAGACTGAGCTAACGGCCACAGCAAGCCACTAGAAATCAGATGGGCCCTTACAATGTGCAGTTTTCATTCAAGCTGGAGTGATGGTGTTTGGTAGGAGCTGTGCAGGGCAGTCCTGCTGTGGCAGGAGGCTCCTCCTTGAGGTAGAGGCTGCCTTCAGGGGAGGTACGTTCCATTGGCTCAACCTTCTCCCCTGGCCAACTCTGCAACTAGGGCTACGTACGACACAAGTCACACAGTTCCTCTCCCCGGGACACAGGACACAGTACGTCTTCACATCAGGACCCTCTCAGCACCCTTTAACTTTCCCCATGCTTTATTACGAGTGTTCTTGGACTTCCCCACATCTCTTTCCAGATGAAAATATTATTCTGATAGGAGAAAGAAATGGGAATTCATTTCCTTTTGGGGATATCTAATGGAACAGACACATTTACTGGCCTCATTGTTTGTATGAGGTTGGTCCAAAAGTAAATACGGTTTAAAAGGTTAAAATAATTGCAAAAACAGCAATTACTTTTGCACCAACCTAATATTTCCAAAGAGTCAAGAATCACTAGCCTTTGCATTAACCTATCTCTAGCCTTTACTTCGACCTAGGAAACCAGAACCCCCCACACCCAGAGGGTTCGGTACCCGACTAACCTGTTAAATGTGGCATGGCTGGTGAAACGGGCTCCACACACAGCACAGTTAGACCTCTGGTCCTCTGAGTGGATGAGGAGGTGGCGACCCAGTGACCCTGGGGAGCTAAGGGCCCTGCCACAGACAGGACACATGTAGCTCTTGGCGCTCACCACTGCAGCAGTGTGCTGTAAAACAGAGCCTTCATCGGTCAACTCATGCCACCTCCAAGACAATCTACACTCATTTAGGAACGACTCGCTGGGAAACTTCCCCTTTCCTTAGTCTCAGAACAAGGGACTTGCAACTATTCTCCCCATTTAGCACCTAGAAAATTAAAAATCTCTTGTATTACAGGCCTTCAGAAGAGCCAGGCCATTCAGACCATTGCTCACATGTCATAACTTTGAGTTCTGATGACATTCTGGGATATGTGGCTGAACTGAGAAACAATGGGGCTCCAGAGCCAGGACCGTCTTCACAGCCTGAGAAGAATTCACGCTTGGGATAATTTCTCTGACTGCTCGCTCACTCTGTGCAGGTCTAAGTGCAGGTGAAGGGAGCGACAAAGGCCAGTCTAGAAGCTGGTTAGGAAGACTGGTATCTGTAAGGGATTTAAGTGTCCTGCCTTCCTCTCAATCTTTTAAAAACAGTCTTCTCCTCTCTCTATGGTATGGTAAAACCCAGGTTGCCACGTGTGCTGATGCCTTTTCAATATAGCTTATAAAACATGCTCTGCGACTGGATCAGGGAAAAAAAAGAACACAAAAGTTTGTCTTATTCTGACCCCCTTCTTTATACTAACTTTCTCCAGTATTTCTGAAACATTTCTGTTAACTCAGTTTTGTTTCTTTAAAACAGAGCCCTCATTATTAACACGTGTCAGTTTTTATTCCACTATTTAAAATATGCATTAAGTAATTTTAAAAAATGATACTTAATTTTCATATTATGTCTGCCTGGGAACCCCAGAACTTAATTTACCCAACATAGCCCACTTATTCTCCAAAATGTTCTAAGGATTGGAGTGGAGTCAATGAGAGCAACAACCCAAAGTTCCTCTGGGAGCATGTTCCAGAGCCCGCACCTCCCCACCCCATACCTGGTACACGTGAGCAATCAGCTGCTCCCGACTCCCACAGTCTAGTTGGCAGAGGGGACACTGGCAGAGTCCAAGTAAGGGGTCCGAATTCAAATTCTCTGGGATCTGCAATTCAGTAAGTGGGCAGTTAATTAAGACTGTTGACCAGTCTCTTTCCTGCCTATACTACTTTTAACAGGGTATCTCATTATAAGCAACACAATCTGATATCACATATTATTCTTAGGTTTCCATACAGACCAAAGGAAAAACTAATGATGAAAGGGAATTAAATTTGCACCCATGTTCATTTTCTCCTCGGCTTCCTACAATTGAGGACAAAGGATTGCCACAGAGACAGCATATCTATTTTTTACCCCTAAAGTAAACTGTAGAGAAGATTAGCTTTCCCCTAACACGCTTCTTGCAGGAATCTTCAGGAAACAATTTAATGAGAAGATGGCACCTCAGGTAATACTTTGACTTAAATTTGCAAGCATATTCAAGAATACACCTCAGGAAGTCAACTAATAGTTTTGCAAAGGTGGACATTCTGACTGGAAAGAAATGGGGAGTTTTAGGAAAGAGAGCTGTACATGGGTATAGTGACGTGGGTGGAAAAGGACAGCTGAGTGTGATGAGACTTGTGTGTCTGAGGTTTGGGTAACTGGAGCTATTATATGTGGAGGAGAGGCATCAGGGCCAAGTAGAAGGGTAAGGGGGTTCCCGGACGCAGGAGCCATTTGTCACTTGCCTCATGCTCTACCACTTCGTTCCCACCAATGGGCTGTTCTGCATTTTCTAACTCTTTTTCCACTTTGACCACCCCTCCATCTTCCTCTGATGTGTGGGAAGAGACTTCATCTTGTGTGGTCTCCTCTTCATCACCCTCACTGTCACCTGGAACACACAAACTGGTCACTTGTTCTCATTTTTGCATAAATACATCTTGAGTTGCTTTCCACCCTAGACTTTGCAGCCATAATGGAAAACATTTTCAGATCTTCCATAACAGTTTCCATAACAGTTTGTATCAGTGCTTAGTTGGGTACAAATCATATTAAGTGGAAGCCAGATATAGCTGTTGTTTATATACACTCTAGAGAAAATCTGAGGCAAAACTGCATTGGAAAATGGTTATTGGGCCCTGTACATTATCATAAAAATAACAACTTCTTACACATAGTTCTCAAGTATCTCACACTTCAAATCACACCTCCCACATACCTCACACCATGCTCATTCCCACAACATACCACCTCTGACTTACCAAGCCTGCTCACTGATTTTATTAACTCCTTTTCTCCATAAGCCCCTGCACTATTTCTCCATGGTATCACATACTATTCTGTTCCAAGTCCCACTAATCTGTTCTCTCCCAACAAACCACACTTAAAGGGCACACTTAAAGAAACACCAGTAAGTTTTTCTTTCCTCTAATCAATAAAAGACGCTGTAGTCAATTAGGTAAAAATGATGTCACCTTATAGGGAAAGGGCTGTTCAGTACAATGGAAAAATTAGCACATCAACCAACCTCCAACAGTTTGTAGTGGCATTTGACTCACTGAGTTATTATTCTGCTAGTAACTTAGCATTTTAGCTAAATTAGTCCATTGTTTCTGTTGGTTCTTTGGATTATCTGATGGATGACTAAATGCATTAAGTAGAGGGAACAAGTCATTCTTTACTTTAGGATGAAATATAATTTATTGTGACTAAAGTAAGAATTCAGTGTTTTAGGGGGCAGGATGTGGCTGTGGGGAGGTCTGCCTGTGGCTGGGGGATCTGCAAGGTTTGTGTAAACTGATTTTCTACACTATTAGTTATAAAATGCTGTGGGGGGAAATAATTTAAAAAGAAAGAAATTAACTCACGGTAACAAAGGTAGTTCTTTTCTAAAAGGAAAATAAAGTGCTAGTACCTTGAAGATCACAATAGGAAGCCAAGCCTAGGGAAGTTGTCAGACTCCAACCCCATCCCAACCCCACCTGGACCCTTGGTCCTGACTGTTAGCCAGAGAGAAATACAGGATAGAGTTCCACGCATCTTTTCTGCATCAGCACTGAGACTCAGCTTGCCAGCTAACAGTGCTTCTTGTCTTCTCTCTACAATCCCTTACATAATTTCTAAATCCACCAGTATCTGGGCAAAACTGATTACATTCCCCTTCTTCCTAAGAAAATCTAAGCAAATTATCTGCTAGTAGTTAGGTGTATCTACTCCACTTGGTTCGTGTACTGGATTTGATATGGTATAGATGACTTATTTCACAGCCCAAAGCTTTAGTTTGAATCCCTCTCAGTAATGAAGGGTTGGCACAGATTAGATCTGGAATACTTGTAAGATTAGTCTAAGACAACATTATATCAAACTCATTTTTATAATCTATGAAAAATCCAAATATATCTCTCTACTAGAAAGATTAAAAAATAATAATAAGTGTGGGGCGGCCTGTCGGCTCAGTTAGTTAGAGCGCAGTGCTCTTAACACCAGTGTCACTGGTTTGAGTCCCACATGGGCCCGTGAGCTGCGCCCTCCATAACTAGACTGAAAACGACTTGACTTGGAGATGATGGGTTCTGGAAAAAAACACACTGTTCCCCAATATTCTCCAATAAAAAAATTTCAAAAAGTAAATAAATAAGTGTGCCATCTAGAGGAATGATGCATCTTTTCCAGAATGGAAGCTTATTTGACTTTTTATGGATATTGTCATTCCTATCTGTTACTCAAACCGGTGGCTCCGACATGTTTTATAGAAATATTTGGGTTCATATTTCTCTACCTGAGCAATTAATTGGTAAATTATTGTTTTTGTTGCTAAATTATTAGTTTGAGGGGAAACTGAAGTTCCTAGAAGGTTGCAGAACTCTTCTTCCTCAACCCCAAATGTAGAGAAGAATCTGAAATGCGACAATGAATTAACACTAATAATAACCAATATCAGATGGATGAGATTTAATAAAGTATGGAAATCATCCTAAAAAATAATATATCTCTGTGTATTTATTCAGACAGGTCATGGAACAGACGACCACAAGGCTCGACTGGTTTCCCGCCATTGGTCTTTCCCATCTCTTAGCCACAGGGGTCTACTTAGGACGTGGTGTGGGAAGGAAAGACCTCAATGTTAGCATTTTATATGATGTAGAATCTCACTCGTATGTAAATCCTCTTGTATGACATTAAAACTAGGCCCGTGAGCAAAAGTTTTATTAATGCCACTCTTCCATTTTATTAGTTATGAATAAATAGATCCAGGGAAACATATTTTTTTTTTTCATTTGACCTAACCCAGGGGCTATTTGGGCACTAATTATTCTTATGCCCCTATCTATCACAATCACAAACACATCTGTGTATGGCACTGTGCCAAGTACTGCAGTCCCTGAGTTAAAAACAAACAAAACTCAAAATGCCAAACCTGTTCTCTCTCTGCATAAGCACATGCCCATACACCTTAGAACACCTCTGGGAGGGAACACTGAAGACCCACACCTCTCCTTCTTCATGGCTTCCTCCCAACCCCATGCACAATCCCCAGAGCACACACACTCTGACAATTCTTCTCCCATTGCCCTGAGTCATTACCAGAAGGTGCAGAACTCACTGCTACTGGAGTCCTGATCTCTTAGTTGTTGGATAGCTTGTCGCTGACTGCCAAGTTCTCCTGGAAAATCAGTTTTCATCATCGCCTGGCGGGCTTGCTCCTCTAGCCCAGCAAATACTTGATCCCCTGGTAGTCAAAAGGAAAAACAGTCAGGCCAGCAGCTGGGTAGCACATCCCTAGGCAAGTGGGTTGGAAAGTCAGACCATCAAAGGTAGGAGACAGGCAGGGACCGTGTGGTGGAGTCATTCATCTCGAAGTCAGCTTGTTGCCTACAACAGTTTCTGGGTACAGCTACTCTTCCTGAGAAATAAGCCAGCTGCTCTAGAAAGCATCATCTGCTTCCCTTAAATCCTCCTTGACTCTTTTTCGAAAGGTGATCAAATGCTACTGTACAACTTTAGCTTCAGAATCTCAATTTCATTTACAACCTGCCATCAGGATTGGGGAGATAGAGGTAAGAAGAGGCAAAGGGGTAGGATGAAGATAGGGCAACAAATCTGGGCACAATCTTTGAATCTTAAGGTACTAGCATTATGCCCTGACTCAATGTCTATCTCTGATTACAAACACATGCTTCAAATAATCCAGCTAAGTAACAGTATCTAACCCCATCTTTCATCCACTCTCCTTCTAAGACGTGCTCTAGAAGTTCTTCCTTGACTCCCTTTCTAATGTCTATCAGAATTAGCCATGAGAAAATCAACTACTAGTTGAATAATGAATTCAAAGGAGAACAGATAATATATGAACTCATTTCTGCTGAGGAACAAACTTCTTGAAACATGCCACTTAATGTGCAACAAATATCTCATCTGGTATTGGTCTAATGATCCAATATGGTCTTTTTTTTTTGTTTTTTGTTTTTTTTAGTATGGAGTATCAAAAAGCCCTGGACCCCTCCTTGATTATGCATTTACTTCTGATGAACTCTGCCTAGGATCTGTGTGGTTACTGAAGAGTTAACATTTAAAGGCTCTTTTATTTCCAAGAGGCCAGGCATAAGGAGAAAAGAGAATTGGGTTTCTCCAGGTTTCCATGATCTCAGTCAGAGTGGAAACTACAGTCTCCATTCTCCAGCCACCAAGAGAGAATAATAAAAAGCCCTAGTGAAATGTTTGACAATAGACCAATAGCGCTTTCTTACTGTAGAGAGAAAGGGAAGTAAACAGGCTCAGGTTCCAAGGCAGGAAACAATGATGTAGGAGAATGAACTGGTCAGTTGACCTGCACTAGTCCTCAGGCAATGAAAGAACGGATGTGAAGTAGGCTTCATGTGAAAGGTGTTCGTTCAGCAAATATTCATTGAGCATTTACTATATGCTAAGTGCTGAACACTAATAATAGCTAGTATCTGGCACTTTCTAGTTCTAGACTCTTATGTTAGATACTTTGTAGTTGTTACCTTTCCTTAATTCTTTGCAAAATTCTATGTGGTAGGTATTACTACTCAAATTTTACTTAGGAGAAAACGAAGGACTATAGTGGAAGTAAATATTCAAACCCAGGTCTGCCCAACTCTTATATCCATATTTTTAAACTGCTTTCCAGTAGAGATGTAAGCAGAAGGTTAAGCAGTTCATCAGAGTGGTTTTGCTGAAAACAAACGCTGTCTCTGTGAAAAGAATGGCTCTGATCCAAGTGTTACTTTTATCTTCAAATCATAAGAAAATGATAAACACAATCCAAATATCAAAATAATCTTCCCAGAGCCAGTATATAACCAAAGGAAGCATCATTTTGATGGTTTCAATACTATGTGATGTTACCATGCCCGGGGTCAGAGTAACTAGTGTTATAGCTAGTCTGACTGATACTGTGAGTGGGAGTAGAGGTGGTTAGTGTTCACATATACTTCCAGCCACAGAGCCCTCCAAGTAAAGGAAAAGTAAGCTGCTTTAAGTCCATTTTTATAATACTCAAGATGATACCCTGGATACACATTACTAGTAGGAAAGGAAAAAGTGAATTCTGTGTTATAGTGTCTCCTTTCTTTGCTGTAGTAAAATATTTAATTTCTCCATGTTGGTTTCACTGTAACCACAAGACCATGGCCAACTGGAATAGTTACTGAATTCTGGGTAGCTGCATGTTTTTGGACCTGGTGGCTGTGGGCAGATATGGCACTAAGGAACAAGTTATATACCAGCATGTAATTATCAAGGTCAGATCATTCTCATCCGTGATACTGCTCATCTCTAAAGAAACGTAGCCAGAAATCTGCTAGGTTTATAAAATACTATAAACATACACTTCCCCCCGCTTCATAATAGGGACTCACTATTGGATTAGTAAAAAGGCAACTAAAAAGATATGTACTTTTCAATATTAGCTAGTAATTCAGTTTAGTCTCCATCAACTGGAGCACAAAATTTATTTTTGCTTATTGACTAAGCAGAGAAGGGTCTGTTCCATACAACTTTCCTATCTAGAACTTTTGCTCACCTAGGCAATCTCACCTAGGACAGTTGGGATATATTAATTCTGTCATTCCTTTTTGGCAGTTTGGAGAGAAAAGCTGTGCTCTTATATTTTATTCTATTCCTGATTTAAGAAAAAGGCTAAAGTAAACTTTATTCCTCAGGGCTATTCCTATTTTAAACAACCAAAACAAACTACATGAAAACCATTAAAAAAAAAAAGTCTGATTTTGGCAGACCTCATAGGACAAGATATGTGAATGACCTTCCGATAGTCATTATTCACCTAATCGTTAAATCTGGCTGTCCGGAATTATCCTTTCATAAGAAGGTAGTAATACTTGCTAAAAGTATGTCACATTAACGTAAACATAATGTGATCCACAGAGATACCAGTGATTAGGAAGTGTTATACAATTGCCTGCTTGTATAATGTAGAATTATTATTTCCTTCTACCTTGAGACTGTTGGAGTAGGTTAAAAATATCCTCTGGTCTCTAGATATAAATGTAGGGCAACCATCTTATTTAACATGGGTATTTATTTGTCTATTAATAGTTGAGAACGGATCATCTAAGCATCATAGTAGAAAGCAAGGTGCTACCTCTCCTTACTCTCTTATGAAATCAAAATACTGTTTGATTTGGCTAAGGTTTTTCAGACCAGAGAAAAACAAGGCCATGCAAGCAAGTTTGTAGAACAGATGAGAAGCCTGAGATGAAAGTTATTAGAATGGCAAAGATTTTACAATTCTCTTTCTTGAGTCCTTAGTGCAGTTAAATACATGCAATTTCTGGCTGACTGAAATAAAGTGTAGCAGCTGAAACATATTCTAACAGAGCAGATGTCAAATTAAAAAAAAAAAAAAGGGGAGTGAGGGGCTTAGGATTCCATTTCTAGTTGACAGTCTCTGTAAGGTGCTATCACATTTGAGAACATAACCATTTACCTCACAAGGACGCTGACAGAATGAATGAAGATAAAGCAAGTTGTACTTTTTAGAAAAAAAGGGACTTTAAAGGCTTTTTTTCCTACTTCTCTGTAAAAGCTGAAAGCTTTTAATTAAAGTTGAAAGTTTTTAATCTCGTATGTTCTCTGCAATCTGAAAACAAAAACTCTTAAGAAAAAAGTTTTCCTTTTCTTAGTGGTTTGCTTGATGTAAACATACCAAATGAGTGTGAAAGGCACTCTATTTTCAATCTCTCTAGAAAGAGCTGACAAAAACTTGTACTCAGAACGTATGAGTTGAAGCAGTAGGGTGGGAAGAAGGTCTAACAGAGATTTCAGCCCATGGGCAGTTTCTCTGTGACTAACAATTCTGGGCTTTTATTCCAAAAGCTCTCGTCAAGTCTATTAATGAACTGGATAAAACACAAGAGTCTGCCTGGATATTTCTGGGGAAAGGAGAGATCATGACGGTAATTTAGATACAGAGACAGTCCTGAGGAAAGCCAAGTAAATGTCAGAACAGCCTGCCCATTGGCTTCTAAAGTGGATAGAACGAATGCTGCCAGGCTACCGCAGTGGGATTCTTAATATATTCTTTTCGGCAGGCTTTGAGCTTCATGCCACACAACTTCTTCTTCCCAGAAGGCAGATCTAATGGAGCTCAGCCATTATTCTGCTCAAGTGCCGACTGCCTTTGATATTTAAGCAAAGCTTCTGCAGACTTTCCTGCCTCCCAGACCTTGAGTCCATTCCATTTACTTTAAATAGATGAGCAGCATTAAATTCAATACATTTGACTGGTTCCATTTCACTGCAAGAGGATAGGAGACTCAAGTGGTGAGAAGACTGAAATTACCTATTTCTACTTTCCATTATTGTCACAGGCAATGAGAAAACCTTTCAAAAGAGGCAGGATCAGCTTCAGTCCCCAAACAGTAAATAAATAGAAGGTCCTCAGAGACCAGCAAATCTCAGTGTCTTTTCTTCTTTGGTCAAGCTTAGTCCATCACCTGAGAAGCCTTCCCAGTTCCCTGCCCAAATGCATCACTGAAAACAGCCCCTCCCTGGGGGTCTGCTTATTAGCTGCCGCGGAACATTTCTATTCACAGCTCTCTGCATGGTCACCACCACAGGAGCTGCAAAGTCCCACCTACTCCGCCACAATACAATGTTCACTTGCTCTGGGAATTGCATTTCTGCAGCTGTGGATGTGTGATATTCTCCCCTCTCCGTGGCCTATTTGTCTATCTGTTTTCCAACTCTAATGCCAGCTCATCCTGGGTTTGACTGACTGTAGTGGGAGGAAATGCAGCTGATGCATATATGATATGTGGACACAGGCATAGACCACACAAGCTTTTTCTGGTCCACCTGGCTTTACCACAATCACGCCATCTTCTCCCCAGTTACTTTCCTCACATCTAACCAGTCTCTTTGGACAGGTGGTTTTTATAGGCAAACGCCCAACTCCTATGAATGCCTTATTTGTGAACTCATTATTTCTACTAAGAGTACCTTTTCTGCTCTGCCTTCTTGGGGTCACATCTGTGTCTTTTATCAGTCAGTACTCACCTTCGACCAGAGAGAAGACAATCTTCCTAAACCGTTGTGTTAGATCGTGCTACAGATACTTCATTTTATCTCTCTTGACAAGCTTTACATTCAGGCCCACTAAATTTTACTGTTTTAGCAGGAATTTCTAAATCCTTCCTAAACCACTCACCTTTATATTAAATAGACTTCCACACCCACCTATTCCAGAATACACTCCTAGAAGCATCCAACTTGTTCTGTCTTATAAAATTGTTCCAGGACTCAAAGAATTAATTGTATATGGAGGTTTGCTACCCTAACCTCATTATCTTGTTAAAGTCCTCTTAATTCCTCTGTTCCTACTGTTTTCTCTTCTATTCTTGAAATTAGCCAATAAGATAAGGTACATAGTACCTGGCAGGTAGTATGTTTTTAATAAATTTCAGTCCTCTTATCTTAACTCCTGTCTAATCTCTCCTTGCAAATGTAGGTTTCTTTCCCTTTAAAAAAAAATCTCTCCTATGTTACCTCTGAATTCTCTTCAAATGTTGCTGTACTTTATTTAGTCCTCCATAATAATAGGGAGCTATTTGTCTCTTTTGTAAATACTTGGGTAAAATGCTTATCTCCCCAGATCATAGGAACCGGTTAATTATCTCAAATCTACATAGATATAGTTCTGATAATTTAATAAGGTACTTTAAGGTACTTGAACAACCTCTATGAGCAGTGCTAGAAGTACAGAGAGAGAGAGCAGGAAATAGGTATATATGAGATATGGTCTCTGCCCTCTAGAAGTTTACAATCCAATTACTGAAATAAAACATACATACAAAACTGTAGAGAAATAACACAACACAATAGTACATACCTGGTCTTCCTGTTACCAGTCTCTCCCCTGTGTGATCCATCCTTCACAATGCCATATAGTCCCAAAACACTGCCTTCTAAATGTCACTCCACTCTCCCTGGTTAAAAACCTTCAGTAACTCCTTCCAGTCTACACAATGAAGTTTGAACTTGTCCTGGCCTTCAAGCCTCTACAATATAGAGTCAAACACCTCCAACCTCTTATCTCTGACTTCTGGACAAATGACAGTTCTGCTTCATCCCAAGTCTCCTTGACCCCTGAACATAAGTATTCCCCCTTGTGTCTTTGCTCACAGTTTTCCCTACCTGATTTTATATTTCCCTTCCTTTTTTTTAAAAAAAAAAATCCAATTTCTACCTTAGCTTCTAGGACCCAGTTCAAGTTCATTGTCCAGGGCCTATCCCATCAAGCATTCCCTGCTACGTCCACGGACCTCTCTCCCTTCCCTTAACTTCTGTAGGACACACAGTCTGTAGCCCTATTTGGCACTTCGTATATGCTGTGTGTGTGTGTGTGTGTGTGTGTATCTGTGGCTACATTACAGTCTTATATATCCTTATATTGTTTTACAGCCCGGGCATCTAACATATGGCTTTGCACGGAATAGATATCCTATAAATGTTTGTTAATATAAGGATGAACTAAATACACTTACTCCTAAGACAGGTTTCGACTACCTTCTTCAGCAACCAGACACACTTTAAATCCATCACGTTCAACACTTTCAACCCTTTTTTCTTCACAAATTAGTGTGAGCCTCTCACCTAAATTCAGATTACTTTTCCATTCCAACCCTCAATGTTCCCAGATTCCAGAAGACAAAGCCCCAATACTCACAGTGAACTTTATTTGGATTTGTCTGTTTCCGACGGGACATGTTTCCCTGATTCAGGAGCTCTGGCCTTTCCCAGTTTCACGACTGGATATGTTACTACCTCCTTGCAGGGTGCTGACCTATAATAAAAAGGATATTGTTAGCACATGTCATTTTGCCCAGATATTACACAAAATTAACATTTAAAGACTTTTAAAAATATTTCTTAAGTATATAAAACTCACCAGTTATAAATAATTGAACTAATTAAATAAAGAAATTAATAAACCTCTAGCACAATATAAAAGGTCCCAAGAAGTTTAAGAGGGGACTCCTTTAGAGGATTTAGAGAATTTCACTCTAAATCTATCTGTTGAATCCAGAATACTGTTAAGCAATCATGATCAAGGTCACAAGATAGAAAAGGAAGCAAACAACTCAGGCAACCAGAGTTAGTAGTACAGCGGGCTCAAAGGGATAACCCCAGTGAATTATAAAAGGAAGCAAAGGAAGCTAAACAGGGTGGCAGCTCACATGCCTGCAAGAAGTCAAGCCCTGCAATCTGCACCAATGGGGAACCCCAGATGTTTTTCAAGAAGTTATCTCACCAGGAGGTGACAAAGGCATCACATCCCTATGAGAAAGGAAACATCTCCAAAACTTTTAAGCATCTGTAAATGAAAACACAGGAAATACAGGGCACTAAAGCAAATCAGACTTCCAGTGTTGAAGATGGGCTCTCACCAGAAGAGCCTGATGCCATCCACATTGTTGAGTATTAATTCAGCACTCCAGTGTGAGACACCAACCTGGCCCTGCTCACAGGCTCTGCAGTGGTGGTCAAAGTTAATAACTTTAGTGCCTCTTCTCAGTCCAGCCTCTATGTCGCGAAGGTATCAGTGGGAGAAACAAAGAGAAAAGCTCCCCAAATGAGAAGTGCTGCAGAGACATGCACCTGCTCTCCTGAAATAGGAGGGAACAGATACTTAAGCCTGGAGGTTTCTGGTTAGTTATAAGACAGTCTTTCCCAGCAGTAAGTGTTGTTAGAGAGTCTGAAATGAATTAGTATTGGAAGCTGTGACATTTTCTTTGAAAGATTAAGAGTGAATAAACAGATACAGACTAAAAAGAGACATTCTGTTTCCTACCAAAGACAAGAGGGACCTAGTCACCCTCTAAGTTTTCTTTCAGTTCCTGCCTTCCCAAATTGTACTCACACTGAATAAGCAAATATAAAATTGTAGTTTATCGCTTTAAGAGACATGAGAGGCTTCTACTAGCTATAGTTTGCAATTCAGTTAGTGAAGACTCACCTCCTGTTATGCCAACTAACTCCTCAATGTAGCTAGAAAGGAACTCAGACCTGTAATCAGATCCTGCCTCCCCTTACCAAAAGAAAGAAACCGCAAATGGCAAAGACAGGCCTCCACAGGAAGTGGCAAAGGAAGCAGCTTTCAGGCAGTCTTCTATCATATCTGCATATCAAACACAGTTCTTTTTCAGACCTTTAATTAAAAAAAAAAAAAAATCTCCAAATATACATAAAAATCAATTTTAACTATTTGGAGGGAAGTATGCTGAGTGTTAATGCTAAAGGTATGTGTTCTCTAAGTTTTATTTATGTAGATCATTTCTTTCTAATCAAGTAGTTATTTTATTAATGGAAGCAGTGAATGAATTTTGGATAATATACACTTTTCCTGTAAGTCTGTAGAATCACAAAGTAGGAAGCTGAATGAAATGCAGGTTCATTTTTTCTACAATTTGCATGGCTACACCTCTCTATTGTATAAGGAAAATACGAAATCTTAACTGATCTTTAAATTTTCTTCCCATCAAGATCAGAAATTCAAACTGTGAGATAAAGGTAATAAAGATCCTGCTGAAGGAAAGCCAAAAAATTTGAGACAGGCTCTATTCAAATCATCTTGGTGAGGCAACAGTTCTATACTAATGCTACAAGTCGGAAACAGAAGAGCATCTGCATATTTAAATCAGCACTGTCCACTACATCTCATAATCCTCCTAGTGGCCAAATGGGGCACTGACCAGATGGTACCCAATGGGACTTCACACCTGAAGGATTAAGGAGAAAATAAGCAAATACACTCCCATCCTCAAAAAAAGAACGCCTGGGATGGCCCATAAGCTCAGTTGGTTAGAGCCTGGTGCTGATAGCACCAAGGTTGCTGGTTCGATCCCCGCCTGGGCCACTGTGAGCTGCGCCCTCTTTAAAAAAAAAAAAAAAAGCAAGCCTGTGGGGTCGTGGACTCTTGAAAACAAATAAGAAAATAAATAAGTAAGTAAATAAATAAATGGCACTGGAAGTACATTCTTGACCACACACAAGATCTCAGGGGTTAGACAACTGTTTGGTAAGCATTACAAGCTAATAAAATCCATAGACATATTGCCTGAAAGATTACTCATTCAGTTTTACTATGAACACTGCCTCAGTTCCCAAGCCTGAATTTGAAACCAACACAATAATGTAAACGGATAGCTGCCTGAACATCACCATCTGGAAGAAAACCGGGATGGAAAGAAAGGTAAATGTTGAGATTCAGGTCTACAAGGGATTCTATTTTAAAAGGAAAGCAGCTTTGTCTGTCTTTAGAACGAGGTTAAGAGTCCTTGGGAGGGGGGCCAACGTCTCCCCTTAACACTGTCCCTGCTCTCCCACAGGTGTTGGGTTGCAGCTTCCAGCACACACCACAGACTTTAAGCAAGGAAAAAACTGGTGAAATCCAAGCTTTAAGAAAAGAGGGTGCACTCCCACCTCCAGCTCTCGTGCGGTTCCCACGGAGCAAAGTAAACTCGCCTGAATCCCAGTGATTTGTATCTGCCAAAAAGGAGAGGACAAGAAAGCTGGTCACGTAGTCGCCTCGCTGTTCACCCTGTTCCCACTTCTCTTTGGTCTGGAGCGGGTGTATAATCAGCTGAGATGGTCCCTCTGCCTTCTTCAAGCATGAGCTCAGGTAGATTCCCGGGAATTATCACAGACGAGAGCCAGTGGTCTTCCGAGGCGGCTCAGACAAACCCCCAGACAACACAGTCTTCTCCGAAATCTAAATTTAGAAGCCTTTCTGTGAGACGGCGACGCCGGACTGATACCCGGGTCTGCACTCCCACGCCCATCCTCCCCCTCCCCAGCTCCTCCCCAGCCTGTCAGACGCCGGGGCCGTCCGGGCTGTTCTTGGCCAACCCGACCTGGGCCCACGCGGGGAGGACGGCTGCGCGGACATCCCTACCGTGGCAGAGGGACTGAAAGAGGAACAGCCGGCAGGGAGCCAACCGGGTCCGGCCTCGTCTCGGGAGAGCGGGGCAGGGGGTGGGTCGGAGCTTGGGCTGCCCCCGCCCCCCCAGGCCAGAGCGAGCCCCTACCCCCCTCCCCAGACACAGACAGACAAAAGGACCGACAGCCTGCGACCCGGGGGGAGGTGAGGAGCCCCTACATCCTCAGCCTGGCCCCGGAGGGAAGGAGTCGGGAGTCTTTTTACCCCGCGCCTCGGCGCTCCGCCGCGCTCCGGGTCCCTGGGCCCCGCCTCCGGACAGACGGACCGCCGGACAATGGGCCCCCGGCCGCAGCTTGGGTCGGCCAGGCCGGGGCTCTCCGGGACTGGGCCCCGGCAGGCGGAGGGCGGCTGCGGGCCGAGCTGCTGGCGGGGAGCCGAACGGCAGAGCTGCAGACGGACAAAGCCAACGGCAGACAGACAGACGGAGGGGGAAAAGATGGCGACGCGGGCGGCGGGTGCGCGCTGTTCGCGCACCCGCAGCGAGTGGGGCGCGTGCACGAGCCTCTCCTCTCTCCCTCCCTCCGTCTCCAGCCTGGTCCCCCTAGCCGCTCCCCAGGCGCGCGCTCGGTGTTGTGGGCGGGGCTTGAGGGGAGAGGGGTCCCGGGAGGCGGGACTTAAGGGAGCATCCAATCCCAGACGTTCGAAAGGGGCCTCGCCTTCATCTTCGCGCCCCACGGACCACCCAGCTTCCCACTCTCCTTGGTCTTTCTCTAGCGTTGTCAGCCCCTCAGCTCGTCTAACTCCTCCTGGACCTGTAAACTCCACCCTCACTGTCAGCCCTGATCCTGGTTTCCTACCCCACCTTCGAGTTCAGCCACAAAACCCACATCCCCCAACCACAGCTCCACCGCAGGCTCCCCTCTCCTTAGTCCGACCTGACTTAGTCTCACCCCTCCAACCGAAACCATCTTCCCTTCGTTGCCCCACACTTCACCTTTCTTCGACTCCCAAAGCATTTAATGTGACCGAGACCTAGGGACCACGAACGTTTGTAGGAGGGGCTAGATTCAGGTCGGAACCTCGGAGAAGAAAAATCTTTATTTTTTGTTTCTTTAGATATTTAAGTCTCCAACATGATTCTCAACCAATAAAATAACTAGCTGTAGACCTATGATAGGAGCATAGTATTAATTTAGAGCAGGGTAACTTGTGGCACTGTTGCTACTTAAGGTGCATTTGGAGCAATTGAGAGTGGTTAGACTCACTTCCTAATTAAACCTCCTTCCCCGTCGTCGTCTCTTCTAGTTCCTCACTACTTTGCTTCTTCTCATTCTTTCTTCTTGTAGAAGGCCTAAGCCTACCTCTGACATAGCTTACTTGGAGAAGTAGGGAATACGGTGGGAAGAAGATGGAATCTGGTCCTAAAAGATCCAGCTTTGAGTCCTACTCAGCTCTGTTACTGATGAGCCTAGTGACTTTGAGCAAGTCACTTCCCTGTTCTGAACCTCTGCTTCCTAGAGAGAATAATAATGTAATAATTCCTGGTCTCTACTCTCATAAGGTTGTGTTAAGTAAAATGAACATGTGAAAGCATTATGCCAATATTCCTTATGATTACTGACCCCACAAAGGCAGAGCTAATGAGGATGCTGACTCTTGCTTGTAAAGCAACAAGTCCTGGTATTTGCCGAAAGTGCTCTTGAAAAATGTCCTTCCCATAAATCTCCAATGAGATCATATCATTGTCTGCATCTTGTGTTTGATGTGAGAGAATGGCTGTATTGAAGGATCTTGGTCCTTCACAATTGTATGGTAAATAGCTCATTCATTCATTCATTCATTCATTCATTCATTCATTGTAGCTGGAATATTTAGGTAGGAATTATTATTCTTTAACTTCAGTTAAGGAAACATTTTCATTTCATTTAAAATTTTAATTCCTAGGTAGCCAAAAATTGAATATTCTCATCCAACCAGAAAGTTTTTAGAAAGTTTCGTTTAAGAATGCAAACTGGAAAAGATATTGGCTTTTATACTTAACAGTAATTCTTTTTTTTTTTTTCCCTACATCATCCCTGAAGTAGTCTCCCTAATAAGACAAGTGTCCATTGGATACCCTACAAAATCTTTACATTATTGATTATATTCCCCAAATTGACTTTTGCATTCCTGTGGCAATCTTGTGGTTACCGATTGTGCTTTCTCATCCCCTCACCTTCCCAGTTATCCCCACCCCCACCTAGCAACCCTCAGTTTTTCCTCTATGTCTCTGAGACTTTAACAGTAATTCTTAATGAGTGTAGACTGAGGGATACAAATATAGCTTCATTATATCACTTTAGAGCTGGCACAGTTGACATTTTCAAAGTGAAAGTTGCTAACAGGTAAAGCATTAGGAGAAAGCCTCCAGTGAAATTTCTTGGCTCATCATTAAATTACTATGTAAAGTTGAGCAACTTGTTCCATCTCTGAGTGGCAAATAAAATGGGATCATAATAATGCTATTTTTACAATCTTCCTGTGCCCTAGAAATGCCGCTGAGGTGTTGTGATTCAGGGTTAAAATCAAATAAGGGAATATTATAAAATGAGGAATTAGTTTATTTTTCCTCTGCTTTTACCTAAACTTGTTCTGTATCTAGATGCAGAGTAATATATTATGGTTTTTTTTCAGCTTCATTTTTTTATTTTCCCAATCCACTTACATAGTTATGCTATTATTTTGTGACTTCAACTGTATTAACTTTCCCTTTAAATATCTTCCTAATCTGTTTTATATTTATTGGCTCCTACAATGACTTTATTAAAATTTTACATTACAACAATATTGGTGGGATAATTTAAAGAACTTCATTAAAATTTTTATTTAAGATATAATTCACATACCATGTAATTCATCCCTTTAAAGTGTGCAATTCAGTGGTTTTTAGTATATTTGCAAGGTTGTGCACATCACCAGTATCTAATTTCAAAATGTTTTCATCACCCCAAAAAGAAATCCCACCCCCATTAGCAGTCACACCCCATTTTTCCTCCCCTGACCCGCTGGCTACCACTTAGCTACTTTCTGTTTCTATGGATTTGCCTATTTTGGACATCTCACATAAATGGAATCACCCAGTATGAGGCCTGTTGTGTCTGGTTCCTTTCACTTAACAATGTTTTTAAGGATCATCCATGTTTTAGTATGCGTCAGTATTTAATTCCTTTTTTATGGCCAAATAATAGTATTGCATTGTATAGCTATGCAGTACCACATTTTACTTCCATTCATAAGTTGATGGATATTTGTATTGTTTCCACTTTTTGGCTATTCTGAATAATGTTGTTGTGTACAATTTTTGTGTGAAAACATTTTCAATTCTCTCAGGTACATAACTAGGAGTGGAATTGTTGGGCCATATAGTAACCCTATGTTTAACTTTTTAAGCAACTGCCAAACTGTTTCCCAAAGTGCCTGCATCATTTTATATTCCTATCAGCAATATACGAGGGGTCCAATTTCTCCATATCCTGGACTACACCTGTTATTGTCTATCTTCTTCATCATAGCCATGGTAGTGGATATGAAGTGATATCTCATTGTGGTTTTGATTTGCATTTCTGTAATGACTATGGATGTTGAATATCTGCTCATGGGCTTTTTATTGACCAGTTAGAGAATGTCTATACAAATCTTTACCCATTTTAAAATTGGGTTGCCTTTTTATATTTTTGTAAGAGTTGTTTTTTTTTTTTAATATTATGGATACTAGACCCTATAGGATATGCTTGCAAAATTTTTCTTCCATCCTGTAGGCTGTCTTTTCACTTTCTTGATAGTATCCTTTGAAGCATTAAAGTTTTTTATTTATATGAAATCCAATTTGTATGTTTTTTCTTTACTTGCTTGTGATTTAGGTCTCATTTCCTAGTCCACAGTCATGAAGATTTACACCTGATCTCTTTTAAGAGTTTTATAGTTTTAGCTCTGACCTGTAAATCTTTAATTCGTTTTGAGTTAACGTTTATAGAGATGTGAGGCAGTGAGATACAACCTTATTCTTTTGCATGTGGATATCTAGTTTTCCCAGCACTATTTGTTAAACAGTCTCTTCTTTCCCACACTGAATTGTCTTGTTCTCCTTGTTGAAAATCAATTGACCATATATGTATGGGGTTTATTTCTGGACTTCCAATTCAATTCCATTTACCTATATGTCTACCTTTATGCCAGTATCATTGTCTTGATCAGAGCCTCATATTTTAAGGAGATAATTTAAACTTTTGAATTTATATTTAGAATCTAAAATTATAAGTTTTCATTCCTTTGAATTCATTTAAGGAAAAATTAAGTTTTCTAAGATGATTACAATGATGATCAGTGTCATGGGAACAATTTGCTTTGAGAACTCTTTTAATCTTATATATGAATCCAAATCAGAGTAATAACCGTGATTTAATGCATTTTTCTTTTCATTTTTTGATAAACTCAATATATATGAATTGAAGGTAAAACCAGGATGCAAATTATTATGTATATGATGTCAAGTCTCAAGATCTGGGTTCAAGATTTGATCCTGGCACTTAAACTGTTGACCTTGGACTGGTCACTTTACAGCTCTAAGCTTCACTTCCCTTCTATAATAACTAACAATCATTTCTGATCTACAGCTGCTTCATAGGGATGTTGTGAGCCTCAGATTGAGGTAATGTGATTGTAAGTACCTTGAAAATTGCAAAATGCCACAGAGATAGTTAATATTTGTATATAGCCCTAAGTAGTGATACTAATAAGTTCTCTGAAGTATCATTCCATAAATACTCTAAAAATGTTCTTGATTTTTTTGCTAGGTCTTAGGAAGACAGATGTCCAGAGTGGTTCCTATTTCATTTTATATTCTTTAGCCTACAAGCTTTCTGAAACTTTCCCCTTCCTAAATATCAGTACTTTAAAAAAAAGGCAAATTACTCTCTGGCCATCATCTTTCTTTTTTCTCTTACACAATGTGTAGTACTATAGTAAACATGTTAGGCTTTGTGGGCAACATAGGGTTTTGTCACATACTCCCCTCTCTCCCCCTTTTTTTACAACCCACTAACAATGTAAAAACCACTCTTAGCTGGAGAGGCCGTTCAAAAACAGGCCTGACTGATTTTGGCCTGCAGGCGTGTTACGGACTCTTATTCTGTTGGGTTCAAGCTCTACATCAGGTTTTAATTTCAGCCACTAGTTATAATCATTTACACAAAAAAGAGTTACTGGTTAACTAACCAAAGAAATGTTATGTGTTACTTTCCAAGCAGTAAAACAGGATTTTCAAGTGAAACAGGGTGAGTCAGTTTTTGTTTTTTGGATTATGTTTTGCATCTGAATAAAACTGGTCTGTTTAGCTAGGAACGGAGATACTACTTTGAATAACTGGCTGGTTGTGGTACAATTCATATTTATGTATTTATTATAGGATGTAAATAATAGAAAGGGCAGGACACAGGTGATTGCTGAATCCAAGCCACTGTAGAGTAGGAAGCAACTTTTCTAAATGAATCATGTCATATTTAGCAAGACATGGGTTTAATGGCACTTTTCACTCATCTTCACTGTCACTATTTAAACAAACTTGCAATAATGTCAAGGATTCCAAACATTATCTAAATATACTGTGCTACTGAGGGCATGGGGAAATAGAAATTTTCATACATTGGTGGTGGTGGTATAGATTGATACTTCCTCTTTGAAGGGTAATTTGGAATTATCTGTTAACATTAAAAATATACCTACCCTTTGACTTAGTTCTTCTGCTTCTGGGAATTTACCCAATAAGTATAATACAATCCATGCAGGCAAATATCTAGTCATTGTAACATTGTTTATACAAAATATTGGAAATAACCTAATGCTGATCAAAAGAGCAGTGCTTAAAAATTATGGTACACATATACAATGGAATATTATGCAGCTCTTTAAAAGAATATGAATTATTGATAACTACTGATGTGGAATAATCTCCAAGCTATGTATCTTAAAGCAAGTTATAATACTATACAAGTTACAGTATAATATGTATAGTATGCTACTATGTGTTTTAAAAAAGGCATATATATGTACACATAGACATATACATATGTATGGTTTTATATGTGGGAAGTGATTTTATATTACTGAGAGAATTTCGATAGGATTAAATGTTTTCTGTCAGACACTGTTCTAAGAGCTTTTCATAATTAACAAATTTGATCCTCATAACAACTTTATGAAGGTAGGTGATATTATTCCCATTTTACAGGTAAGGACACTAAGCACAGAGATTAACTTGCTCAAAGGCACAAAAATCTGGTAACAATGGTTATTTCTAGAGTGGAGGATTGAAAGACAGGGTCAGAAGAAGGAGACTTAGTATTCATTGTATATCTTTTTCAGCTGTGTGTGTGTGTGTGTGTGTGTGTGTGTGTGTTTTGCCATGCTTATGTATTACTTTAAAATTTTTATTTTTAAAAAATTATCTGTACCATAAGGGCAAAAGACTATCATGTGCATACCATTTACAGGATAGGGCTTTGAGAAGGAATCTGTTCCAGGCCTCCTACCTAACTTCTGGTGGTTTGCTGGCAATCTTTGGCGTTTCTTGGTTTGTAGATGCTTCACCCTGATATCTGCCTTCATCTTCACATGGTGTTCTCGCTGTGTGTTTGTCTGTCTCCAAATTTTACCTTTCTATAAAGACATAAATCATATTGGATTATGGCCTACCCTGATAACATCATTTTAATTTGATTACCTCTATAAAGACCCTATTTCCAAATAAGGTCACATTCTGAGATACTGGGGGTTAGAACTTGAACATATGAATTTTTTGGGGGGATATGCAATTCAACCCATACATGGGTGTCAGATTTTTAATATACATACCCTCTGACCTAGCAACACCACTTACAGAAATCTGTCCTTAAGAAATAATCTGAAAGTATGCACAGATATTCTTAGAAGGATATTAACTATAGCACTTTACAGAACATTACTGAAATCAACCTAAATATCAATAAGGTTTGGCTTAATAATGGCATACCTGCTTCCACTGTCAAAGATGATACGGATCTATACGTATTGACATAAAAAGATACGCAGAATATATAAAGTATAAAAAGTAGTTTTACTGAACAGAGTACACATTATTATTCTATTAGTCTTAAATTTTAAATATACATATTTAAAAAAACTATTAAAATTGTGATACAGGTCACGGTTGACTTCTGCGATTACAGGAGGTGCTCAAAGTGGTTACCATCAGCGTAATTTTAATACAGTTTTTTTCCTGTCTTAAAATGTGTATACATATTTTGGCACCCTTTGTATATATACATATATATATAAATTTGGAATAATATATTGTAAAAAATTAATAATGGCATGGAAATTGTTATATAGACCTTTCATTTTATTATACCCTACATACATATATATTCTCAAATTAGTAAAAACAATAAACATATTTCTACTCTGAAAAAACAAAAAGTACTAAATCCAGTCCCTTTTATTCTGCTTTTAAATTAAATGTGGAATTGAATCAGAATGTACTTTTTGCTGGGACACAGGCTTAGTCTGGTAGTTCCTGGAGGAAAACTACCATTTCCCATGTAGATATATAATAGTCTAGTACACACACACACACACACACACACACATACACACACACACACTTTCTGTTTTCTGAACTACTTGAAAGTAAGTGGCAGACACCATGATCTTTCAGTTCTATAAAGTTCAGCATGCATACGCTAAGAATAAGGGCACTTTCTTACTGAACTACATTACAACTATTACACCTGTGAAAATTGAAAATAATTTCATAATATCTACTATCCAGTACATATTCAAATTTCTCAAGTTGTTCTCCCAAATATCTACTTTTTTTCTAACCAGGATCCAATAGTTTCATGTATTTCACTTGGTACATCTCTTTAGTCTCTTTTAAAATCTAGTGCCAGTTTTCTTGTAGAGATTCCACATTTTGCATTTAAATGATTAGTATATATACTGTTTGTTTAATCTTCCCACGACATAGCCTTAATTAAAAAATTCTACTATAAATTTTTTTATTGTGGTGAAATATACATAATATAAAAGTTACCATTTTAACCATTTTTGTTTGTACAGTTCACTGGTATTAAGTACATTCACATTGTTGTGCAACCATCACCACCATCTATCTCCAGAATTTTTTCGTATTCCCCAACTGAAATTCTCTACCCATTAAACAATGGGTTTCATTGTTTAAACACTCTCCTCCCTCTTAGTCCCCAGCAACCACCATTCTACTTTCTATCTCTCTAAATTTTACTTCTCTAGGTATCTAAGTGGAATCATACAGTATGTCTTAATTATTATATTTATTTCACTTACCACAATGTCTTCAAGATTCATCCATGTTGTATGTGTCAGAATTTCCTTCCTTTTTAAGGCAGGATAATATTCCATTGTATGTACGTACCATATTTGTTTAGCCAGCCAGCCATTGATGTACTGTTGGGTTGCTTACACCTTTTGATTATTGACTATGGACATTTTAAAAGATACTTAAAGGTAGAGGAAATAGTACAATAATAACTGTCACCCAATTCAACAATTATGCATTTCTTTAAAAAATTTAAAAGGACATTTTTTGGTAAGATCTCAATACTATTTTCATACTTAACAATTATTTGGTCGGATGGTATCATCTAATACCTGGTGCATAATTAAGTTTCCTCATTTGTCTCAAGAATGTCTTTTATAGTTGGTTTGTTTAAATCTGTATCTAAACAAGGTCCACACACATTACATTTGGTTGCTGTGTGTCTAAGTCTCTGTAAATTTGAGCAGACTGATCTTACTTTTTAAATTGTAAATGCCGCTATCCCGTTATCTCATTGCAGAAGACTTATTTATGTACCCATTTACTGCAATTCCTCCCTCCCCCCTCCCCACTCCCCCCCCAACACACACATTTTAAAGGAACCAAACATGGTGTATTTTCAGGTTCTGGAACGTGATTTCATTTAGAAATACTGCAAGTGTTATAAAGGCATATTATTTCTAAAAACATATAAATCTCGTATAGTAACGCTTATCTCCACCCTAGTTGCATGACCACATCACAATTTAGGGAACTACAAATTTGATCTCGGTAGATGCAGCCTCTACAGCAGGGGGAAGGATTACCTCCCTCTAGAAGCCAAGAGCCCAGGAAGCCCCTTCCAACAACACTAGGCCAAGAGAATGGTTTTCAAGTTAAAAATAAACATAACTAAATGAAAAGTTTCCTCTGAATACAGCGATAAGGTAAAATCCCAAAGAATGTGGTGTTAAGGTAACATATTACTGAATCAAATAATACAGACTGTAGAAATTCTGGTTGAAAGAGCAATCATACTTGATTTAAAAGCGGGGCAAGGGTACCAACCAGAGGGCATAGTAGATCGAGAGATGGTGGGCGACTAAGCGAGGCGAGTCGAGTCGGATAAACAGAGGTGAGTTGTCAGAGTAGGGTCGAAACCTGCTCGGCCGCTCTCTTTCGCCTCCCCCCCAGGAAAGAAACCAAGACTCTGGCGGAGAGCCCCCAGGCCGAGTGGAGTCTGAGGGAGAGAAGGGAGCAAACCTCAGGGAGTAGAGGTGTTTGAAAGGCTGCAGTGGAGCCGGTTTTTCCAGGGACTGGAGCAATCCCCAACATGGTACTGGGCGCGGAGTTGGATAACCGGCCAGCCTCTCTGCGCCCAGGGCGAGGCCTGCGAAATCCAGGACGCGCCCCCACCAGGTGACTCAGACTGTGTGACGTGTATAGCTCCCCACCCGTGCTTCCGCCGCGGGAAATAGTCCCACGCCGGTCTGACTCCAAAGGGAGCGAGCCAAGAGAACCTCGAAGCTCTCGGGACAAGGAATTCCGGGAGCGGCGGGCGCACAGCCAATCCCTGGGAAGAAGGGCATGGCTAGCTCGGCCCCGTGGATCCCTCCGCCTGCGTTTTCTGTGCTGAGGCCGAGGTAGCCGCCATCTTGGATGCTGGGCTTTGATTCTGAAGTCAGTTTCTGCGGTTTTCACGCCTGGATTCGGTCAGGTGAGTATGGCATGGTCTGCGTCACGGGTCTTTGCTTTCCTCCTCTCACTGCACTCCGCATTTAGAATCCCCGCGGGGTGGCAGATGAAGAGAAGGAAGGGTGCTGGACAGTGGGGGTGGGGGGGGTCCGTCCGGAGGTCAGGCCGGAGGGGCTGCGGCGCGGGCGTCCACCTAAGGCTGGGGGCAGGACAGGGCGGCGGGCAGCTTGGAAACCGCTGGTCCGGGATTCTCGAAGCCACCAAACTTTCCTGTTGTCCCCCCTGTCCTGAGGCATCTCTTCCTGGGGCGGAAACGCAGCGGCCTGGGCCCGGGCTCCAGTCGGTGACAGGGCTCGGCCTGCGCTTCCAGCGCGGAAAAGCGGTAGCCTTCCCCGTCTCTTCTGGCCCGGAGATACTTCGGGAAGGTTGTGGCTTCAGTGCCCGCGAGGGTCTGTCCGCCTTCGAGTCCGTTGGTCTCCTGGGCTGGTTCCTGGGGGGCTCGGAGTTGGGGCCCCTTTGGGCCGGAGGAAATTGCGTTTGTCTTTAGTTGAAGCAAACAGCAGTCTTAGCCCCCTTAGCGGACCCCTGCTTGTCTGATCAGAGATCTTGTGAGGAGCCCATGGCCCTATCCTTGCCCTGGTCCTGTTTGTGTTCTCAGCGCTCCTCTTCCGGGGTGCTGGATGTGAGGACTTGAAATTCGACCAGCATAAACTTTTACAAGGATAGAGACGCCAGAGCGTCCTTTTAATAATTAGGCGATAGGAAAGGCACAAAAGAGCCACTTGCACTCTCTGTAGTAGTAAAAAAAAAAAAAATTAAGAGCTGGTCTTCAACAACTCTTTGGGAATTGTAATTTTTCTGTTAATGCTTACGTATTTTTTTTTTTCAACTTTGTATTACGAACATTTCAAGCAGATAAAAGTAAAGCGTAGAAGAGTATAATACATTCTGTCCTCATCCAGCTTAAACAACCAGTTAAGGCCAATCTTGTTTCATTTATACCCCCCTTATGTATTTTTTTAATAAAATACTCATCGAGATATGCACGCACACACACACAGGCACGCCCCCAAGTAGAAGCCTTTTGATTTTCTTTACCTACAAACTAATAATAGTCCATGGGAAATTGTTTTTACAGTTTCCTCAGAACCACATCTTGTGGGATAGGAGGATTTGGTAATATCCTCTTATTACAGAATAACAATGGTTTGAAACCTCAATATTAGTATTACATTTTATTTTGTTTACTTTTTCCATTTTTATTTTTCAATTATATTTGACATTCATTATTATTTTATATTAGTTTCAGGTGTACAGCGTAGTCATTAGACATTTATATAATTTATGAAGTGATTCCCCCCCCCCCCCCAATTAGTCTGATACCCACTTGGCACTATGCATAGTTATTACAATATTATTGACTATATTCCCTATGCTGTACTTTACATCCTGTGACTCTTTCGTAACTACTAATTTGTACTTTTTTAACCCAGCCCCCAACTCCCCTCCCATCTGGTAATCATCAGTTTGTTCTCTGTATCTATGAATCTTTCTGTTTTTATATTTTTTAAAATTTTGTTCTTTAGATTCTACGTATATGTGAGATTGTACAGTATTTGTCTTTCCCTTTCTGACTTATTTCACTTAGCATAATACCCTGTAGGTCCATCCATGTCACAGATGGTAAGATTTCATTTTTTTTATTGCTAACATTCCATTGTATATATGTACTACGTTTTCTTTGTCTATTGATGGATACTTAGGTTGCTTCTATATCTTGGCTATTGTAAAGAGCACTGCAGTGAACATAGGGGTGCACATATCTTTTTGAATTAGTATTTTGGATTTCTTCAGATAAATACCTAGAAGTGGAATTGCTGGGTCATAAGGTAATTCTTTTTTTAATTTTTTGAGGAAACTCCATGCTGTTTTCCATAGTGCCTGCACCGATTCACAGTCCCACCAACAGTGCACAAAGGTTCCCTTTTCTCCACATCCTTGTCAACATTTGTTTTTTGATTTATTGGTGATAGCCATTCTGACAGATGTGAAGTGATATACCTCCTTGTGGTTTGTAATTTGCATTTCTCTGATGATAGTGTTGTTGAACAACTTTTCATACGTCTGTTGGCCATGTGTATGTCCTCTTTGGAGAAATGTCTATTCAGGTCCTCTGCCCATTTTTTAAAATGGATTGTTTGGTTTTTTTTGGTGTTGAGTTGTATGAATTCTTTATAAATTTTGGATATTAACCCCTTGTTAGATGTATCATTGGTGCTTATCTCCCCTCATTCAGTAGGTTGTCTTTTCGTTTTAATGGTTCCTTTTCCTATGCATAGTTTTTAGTTTGATGTCTCATTTATTTTTTTCTTTTGTTTCCCTTGCCTGAGGAGGTATATCAGAAAAAATATCACTAAGAGGAATGTTAAAGTCACCCAGTTTCTTAAGTCATCTCATTGTTAAAGTAGCGTTACTGATTTGTCCGGATTATTTACATTTTCCCTCTTTTCTTGTGCTTTTGGCTTCTAAAGGATAAGAGCTCCAGAACTCCCAACTATAGTTTACTTAAGTTCCCATTCCTTTAAAATCAGAATTAAGTCTTAATTACATGTAGCCTATTCTGATTTAAAAATAAAACTAGAAAACTGTGTAGTACAGTGAAATAATTTCAAATACAGGAAAAGTAGTAAGCACATCAACACTAATTTCAGCATTATTTATATAACAAATGTCAAAAGGATGGGGAATTAATTTAAAAATTATTACTCGGTGGAATATTAGGCAGTTATTAAAATAAGGTTATAAAGACTGTAATAGATATGATGTTAAGTAGAAAAAAGGATTCAGTAGTGCTCAGAGGCCATGGTTTCAACACTGTAAAAATAACATATGCTGTAAGAAAAAGTCTTGACAAAAAAATATACCTAATTTTCTGTATTTTTTTAAATATAAATTTTATTGAGAAACAAGATAAGGATACTTTTATAATGCCTACGCATTTCCATATTAATAGCTCCTTCCAGAAAATCTTGATGGTCTCTGAATTCTGAAGCCAGTACTTCTGAATTAAACATGATGCTACTGGTTTTGTAGTTCTTTATTAAATTTTCAATCTTGATTAGTTTGGTCAGTGAAGATTTGATTACAGTGTACTGTATGGTAAAATGTAAAAATACAGTAAACTTGGCATTCTGTCAACGAAATGATTTTAAGCATTGGACTCTGTTATCTTGGAAATGCTTTCTAGCTTGTTCTAGCTTGTATATACTTTTATGTCACATCTTCATAGATGTAATACGGTGGTCATACCTAAAATTGTTCATATCACTTATTTTATAAGAAAGAAGTATTCAGGATAAATAAAATAATACATTTGAAATACAAAATACATTCCAAATACAAAAGTTTTCCTATATACTACAAAATGTCATTCTAGCCACTGTTGACTGCTGCCTCCCTTCCCTACTTGGTACTTTTGGAGCTACAGCCTCTAAAGTTGGTCCCTTAGGAGGACTTCAGGGTCTTGCTATTTTTAGCTACTTTAAATAAGAGCTATCAGGATGTCTACCTATGGATGGGCAGCTTCACTATTTGGGGCAGTAGTTTGAGCTGCTAAGTAACATGAGAAATGACTCAATCGTGGTTTTACACCTTCCCTTATTCGAGAATGAAAAGATTATCCAGCTTTAAAAGGCTCCTGGAATTCAGTGATAAAAGAGGGACTATGTGAGTTTGGTGTTCCCAATGTTAAGGATTGGGGTAAAATGAGGGATTGGAAAGAGCCAAGAAGGAAGGACACATGAGGCTCTTGAACAATTATGACATAATGGTGTTTGGAGATTTTGGATATTTTGTTTGGTTTGTCTACTCTTCAGTTACTTTGTTAGACCTAACTTTTGTTTGGTATTACATGTTTTGAAGCTAAAGTCTAGAATTAATTGAGATAAATAGGTATTGTGCTGTCTTGTCAATGCACAATGGTGTACCCTAAAGTTTTGTGGGTGGAGGGGGGTGGTTTTGTTGATTGTAACTCTACTGTTCAGTGACAGTCTCGGTAAATAGCCTCTGTTGTCAAATGTTATAGAGCAGTTTTTTTTTTCCCTTGGACTTTTTACCGCTTTGTTTCTTTGTATGTGACTGTTATTGATATTTCCATGATCTTGGGTCCTAGCTTTTTCCCAAAGGCTGAGACTTAGTAGGATTTAAAGAGTTAAAGTGATAATATTTATAAAAATTTTTAATTAAATTTATTGGGGTGACATTGGTTAATATTAAGTTTCAAGTGTACAATTCTATATCACATCATCTGTATATTGTATTGTGTGGTCATCACTAGGGTTTCCAAATTCCCGACATTTTGGAACCTGTGGGAATCGAGAATGGGAAATTGTATTTCCCTAGAATTCTCGAGAATTCCCAAAATAATCTTTTTTATTTAATTTTCATTGATCATCTGTAATAATGCCTGTAACAGTTAATAAACAGAAAAACAGTAGAGAAGGTGGGGCAACTGGGGCAACAGGTGCAGTCTTTCGAGGTTTAGAGACACTCTTATATGTAAAACGTCAATGCAAAACTTGAGTAAATAAAATTTCCTAAATGGAGGTTGACCGGAATTTCATGACTAGTGCATCTCTTGCCCTGAGCACTAGACAGGGCATTATGGTATCAGTTTGGCTAGGTTTCTGTTATATTTCAGGTTTTCTCAAAATATAAACAATATAATTAATACAAACTTTATTTACTGCAAACCTTATAGTATACAGTGAGTTTTTACATATATCACACAATGTATTAACATTCCCAGTCTCATTTAAATATTTTGTTTATTAAATTAAACATTAATAGAAAACAAATGCAAATATTACTCGTTTGAAAATTTAAAAAATACTTCAAATAGTTTTTATTTGTCATTTTTAAAATGAAACTTTAAGAAACATAGAGCATTAATTGCCCAATCGATAATCGTGATCTTTGCTTTGTAGCAAATATACTTGATATGGAAAAAATTATTTCCTTTTCTGTAGACGTTGGTCAAATTGTTATGAGTGTGTCTAAAAGCATATTCAAGTTGGGAGAGAATGCGTTGCTTCATGTAAGCTCATATTAAAGTAAACTACCTCAGATTTCCTTAGTTCACCTGAAGATGACTTTATAGTCAAATCCTGGGTTGTGAAAATAAGTATTTCTCTGTAAATACAAACTTTTTTGTTCTCCATGATCAAATGTGCTCGATTTACAAGAGCTAAAATTGGCTGGTTATGTGATATCTGATTCTGGTGTTTGACGTGCATGTCTGGTGGCATGTAACATTGTAATGCAATGTAACTTTAGATAGTGATAAATTGGAAAAATGTTTAAGAGATACATTCTGAGGAGTACGGTTTATTGATAAATCGGGAAAATGTTTAAGAGATACATTCTGAGGAGTACGGTTTATTTGGTTTATTTCCGATTGTGGGTATTACTGGGTTCAAGGAGCTGATTTTCTCTGATTTCCCAACTAACTTTTCTCGTAATTCGGGAAAGGGAAAGTGGAAAAAAAAAAATTCCCGAGAACAGGCGTGAAGGATCTCCCACCGGAAACCCTAGTCAGCACCCAAAGTCTAGTCTCCTTCCTTCATCACCTTTACCCTCTTCAGTCTTCCTCCATCCCCCTTACCCTCTGGTAACCACAATATATATTGTTGTCTGTGTCTCTGAGTTTGTTTTTGTTTGTTCATTTGTTGCTTGCTGTTTTATGTCCCACATATGAGTGAAATCATCGTTCTTGTCCTTTTCTGTCTGATTTATTTCGCTTAGCATGGTGCTCTCAAGATCCATTTGTGTTGTCTCAAATGGCAGTATTTCATCCTTTTCTTATTCCACTGAATAGTATTCCACTGTATACAGGTACCATGTCTTCTATATACAGTCTCATCCATCGAAAGACGTTTAGGTTGTTTCTATGTCTTGGCAACTGTGAATAATGCTTCAGTGAACATAGGGGTACATATCTCTTTATAAATGTTTTCAAAATTTTTAGGTAGATACCCAGAAGAGGGATTGCTGGGTCATATTGTAGCTCTATTCTTAATTTTTTGAGGACTCTTCATACTGTTTTTCCATAGTGGCTGTACCAGTTTACAATTCCCACCAGCAGTGTATGAGGGTTTCTTTTTTCCACGTTCTCTCCAACACTTATTTCTTGTCTTATTGATAATAGCCATTCTAACAGGAGTGAGGTGGTGTTTCATTGTGGTTTTGGTTTGCATTGCCCTTAATAGTGAAGTTGAACATCTTTTCATATATCTGGAGACATTTGTATGTTTTCTTGAGAAAATTGTTCAGGTCCTCTGCCTATTTTTAATTGGATTATTTGTTTATGGAGGTATAATTTGCAAATATCTTCTCCCATTCAGTTGATTGCCTTTTTGTTTTGTTGATGGGTTTGTTTTGCTGTGCGGAAGCTTTTTAGTTTGATGTAGTCCTTTCATTTATTTTTGCTTTTACTTCCCTTGCCTTTGGGGTCAAGTTCACAAAAGCCTCTCTGAGGCCATGGTACATAATTTTAGTACCTATGTTTTCTTCTATGCATCTTATTGTTTCAGGTCTTATATTTAAGTCTTTAACCATTTTGAGTTAATTTTTGTACATGGTATCACATAGCAGTCTAGTTTCATTCTTTTCCATGTGGCTTTCCAGTTTTCCCAACACCGTTTATTGAAGAGGCTTTCCTTTTTCCATTGTATGTTATTGACTCCTTTGTTGAAAATTAGTTGCCCATATACACGTGGTTTTATTTCTGGGCTTTTAATTCTGTTCCATTGGTTTCTGTTTTTCTACCAATACCGTACTGGTTTGATTATTGCAGTTTTGTATAACTTGAAGTTAGGGAGTATGATACCTCAGCTTTGTTTTTCTTAGGATTGCTTTGGCTCTTTGGGGTCTTTTGCTGTTCCTTACAAATTTGATGGTGTAATATCCAAACAAAAGTTCTATTTCTTTGAAGAATGTCATTGGGGTTTTTTATAGGGATTGCATTAAATCTGTGTATTGCTTTTGGTAATGTGGCCATTTTAACTATGTTAATTCCCACAGTCCGTGAACACAGAGTATCTTTCTTTCTTTGTGTCTTCGATTTCTTTCAACGATGTCAGAGTTTTCAGCGTATAGGCCTTTTACTTCATTTGTTAAAGTTTATTCCTAGGTATTTTATCCTTTTTGTTACAATTGTAAATGGAATTGTTTTCTTCATTTCTTTTTATGATATTTCATTGTTAGTATATAGGAGTGCAAGGGATTTTTGTAATTGTTTTTGTATCCTGCAACTTTACTGTGTTTATTGTTTTTAATAGTCTTTTGTTGGAGTTTTTAAGGTTTTTATATATATATAAATGTTTATATATAATATATAATTTTATTATATATTATATAATTAATATATATAATTTTATTATATATTTTATAATATATATAATTTTATTATATATTATATATGTAATATATATATATTTATATATAAATGATTATATATATATAATCATGTCATCTGCAAAAAGTGACAGTTTTACTTTGTTCCCAATTTGGATGCCTATTGTTTCTTTCTCTTCTTGCCTGGTTGCTCTGGCCAGGACTTCCAGTACTGTGTTGAGTAACTGGTAAGAATGGGCATTCTTATCTTGTTCCCGATCTTAATAGAAAAAGCTTTCGTTGTTGATGTGAGAATATTTTTTAATTTGGTTCTAAATTTGAGAATCTTTTCCTTTCACTATCCCTGATGAGATTTTTGGGAGAAGTAGGAGACCTTCCTGCTTCTTTGTCTTTTTATCAACCCACTATGTACACTAATACATAGATACTCATTTTATCTATCACTGAGTCTGTTCAGCTCTGCCTTTGAAATAGATCTCAAATCGAATCATTTCTGCCACCACCGCTTCTAACCATGGCAGTCTAAGCTACTTCCATCTGTTGTCTGGACTATAATAATAGCTTTCTCTTTGGTCTTCTTGCTTCCATTATTTCCCTCACCCAATTAGTTCTCCACAGTCAAAATGATCTTTAAAAAATGTCAACCAGATCGTGTCATTTGCCTATGTTAGAAAACCACTATGGTTTATGGTGTACAACAATCTATCCTCTAACTGATGTTAGTCCCAGAACTAATTTTAACTTGAAAATAGTCATTGTACTTTTTATCTTTTTCTAGGAAGAATAGCACAGCATGCTGGGCTCTGGATTTAAAGCTGAGCGTTTACGAGTCAATTTGAGATTAGTAATAAACCGTCTTAAACTATTGGAGAAAAAAAAAAGTAAGTAATAATGTATGATTGATTGCCTCATGTTTTCTCTCCTAAAATGCATCACTGGGCCCTAGCATCTCCAATGTTGGCTCTTTCAGGCTAGTGCTATGAAGTCTGAGGGATCCCATAGCCTTTAAACTTTGGATACGTTTCTGCAGCCCTTTGTGACTGACTAGATTGAATCAGTTTGTTGCAGGGAAAACACATACTGTTGCTGTGAAGTAGGTAATATGACTCTTGAGGTGGAAACTTCTGTCTACACAAATAATACTGTCGCCTAGACAAAGTAGCAAATTCTAGACTAGGTGAGATGGGACTAGATGAGCTAATGGAGAGTGAGCTAGGATGTAGTAGAAACACCTGCTTCTCTCTGTTGGGGTGGAAGTCAGCCTGTAGTCCAGGGCCCAGTGTACTGCTATTTGTGCCTTAGCGGAACTGGCCCAGAAAGCAAGGAAAGAGATTGCAGACTATCTGGCTGCTGGGAAAGATGAACGAGCTCGGATCCGAGTGGAGCACATTATACGAGAAGACTACCTGGTGGAGGCCATGGAGATCCTGGAGCTGTACTGTGACCTGCTGCTGGCTCGGTTTGGCCTCATTCAGTCCATGAAGTAAGATGTTTTTTCTGCCCTTTATTTTTGCTTCATTGATACAGGAAAAACTGCACATAGTTAATGTACAGTTTGACGAGTTTAGACATATGCATACACCTGTATAAAAATACCACAATGAAGGCAATAAATGTTTTATCTCCTCCAAAAGTTTCCTTATCTCCCCCCTAACCCCCATTTTGGGGTAGGAACACAACATGAGATTTACCCTCTTAACAAAATTTTTATACAGTATTGTTAAGTACAGGCATGGTGCTGTTCAGCAGATCTCTAGGACTTATTTATCTCGTGTAACTGTAGTGAAGGAAGGTATTTTGATCAAAGACCTAAATCAGATTACCTCTGGAATTTGAGAAAGGAGTAATATTGGTTTCTTCCTACATGTAGAAGGCTAGAACAAAGAACTCTTTCACACGCCCAAGGACCTTTTTCCTACTGTCCGCTTGAAGGCCTGATTTCAGTGTAGATAGGTGTGGAGAATACAGAATCTGAAATCTTGAGTCTTGGCTGAACCATTTCCTGACTTTGTGACCGTGGGCTCATCATTTAGTTTGTGTTTTCCCAGGAGTAAAATAGGGTCATGAAAATGGCTATAAGTCTAGAGTTATTGAACATTTAATGGATTTGTGAAATAGCTATCGAGGCTATCAAGTATATGATACAAATGTTAGGGTTGTTAATTGGTTTTAAAGAATGTTAAATTTTATTAATTTTTTTCCTTAATTAGGGAGCTAGATTCTGGTCTGGCTGAATCTGTGTCTACACTTATCTGGGCTGCTCCTCGACTCCAGTCAGAAGTGGCTGAGTTGAAAATAGTGAGTACAACCAGTTTCAGTGAAAACAATTTAATTGAGTTATTTTCTTTCCTTGTTTTCTACATTTTTGCCTATTTGTTTTATAGTTCATTGTCTGTAGTTTTTCGTATTGTTAGAAAGGTTGGTTAACATAAGTCAGTTCTACTTTTTTGACCAGGTATTTTTATACTCCTGCCATGCTGCCTTTGACCCAGGCTTTGTAAATTTGTTTCTTCCTCTTTTTCTGGCCTTAGATCATAAAATCAAAGAATGTTTTGGAAACTTGAATTTTTTTTTTTTTTTTTGAATCATTTTTTTAAGGAGCAGTGTCTCATGTACCTTTAGTTCTGTCTTAAATTATTTTTATTGTAATATATTAACTTAGAAAAGACCTTTCAAAGTGAGAGGCAATAAGCACTTAGAGATCAATAAAAAAATAGCTATTTGGGATGCACTGATTCAGGCCAAAGCTCAAATAATGTTCAGATTAGGAGTCAAAGGCAAGAAGTATTTATGAGAAGGGGAACCATTATATCAATAGAAAGAAGGCATTTCTATCGGTGCAGATAACATAGTGATGTTAATTATAAACAATGTTTTCAAATTTCAGTCCATTAGTTATAATAACTGCTTTCTTGTTATCTTTGCAAACAGTTCTTTACAACACACTATTGCCCTAGGCCCAGTCCAAAGGTTATTTTGTTCTGTTTTAACATTCCAGAGATTTGAGGTATAAGACATGTAAAGCATTCCTCTGGCATGGCAGCTCTGGCTCCATTTTAAATTGGCGCCATTTAATTTTTTTGGCAAATGTTAAGTATATACAAGTGGAAAGGTTCTTATACAACTGCAAACCAGTAAAGTTAAAATAAGGTAACAGATGTTTTGCTTCATTCATTTCACAAATATTTATTGAGAGGATATTAAGAGCTAGGTGGGCACTGAGAGTACAATGGTGAGCAAAACAGGACACCAGCCTTACTCTTGTAGCTTAGAGTCTAGCAGAAGAGACAGACATTAACTAAAACATTTCCTGCCGCAACATGGATATGGTACCGACTCAATTGAAAACAATTCAATTGAGTTATTTTCTACGTTTTTGCCTATTTGTTTTATTCTCTAGGAGATTGTCTCAGTCTTATCTCCCAACCCTTCTTTGGAAATTTGTCTTGTTTTTATTTTTATTTTTTATTTTTTATTTATTAAAAGATTTTATTGGGGAAGGGGAACAGGACTTTATTGGGGAACAGTGTGTACTTCTAGGGCTTTTTTCCAAGTCCAGTTGTCCTTTCAGTCTTAGTTGTGGAGGGCGCAGCTCAGCTCCAGGTCCAGTTGCCGTTGCTAGTTGCAGGGGGCACAACCCACCATCCCTTGCTGGAGTCGAGGAATCGAACTGGCAACCTTGTGGTTGAGAGGACTCACTCCAACCAACTGAGCCATCCGGGAGCTCAGCGGCAGCTCAGCTCAAGGTGCAGTGTTCAATCTTAGTTGCAGGGGGCGGAGCCCACCATTCCTTGTAGGACTCAAGGAATTGAACTGGCAACCTTGTGGTTGAGAGTCTACTGGCCCATGTGGGAATCAAACCGGCAGCCTTCGGAGTTAGGAGCGTGGAACTCAAACGCCTGAACCACCGGGCCAGCCCGATTGTTTTTATTTTTTAAGAGCTCGTTTTAATTCTCTGAATATTTTTTGTAGTCTATTTTTGTTTCATGGCTACAATGTCTTCTAGCTCTCTGAGACTAGTATAGTTTCTTTTTTATTTTTGTAATGTTTGTTTTCTTCTTTCTTAGATTTAGACTATTTCATAGTAGATGCTTTTCTCCGAGTTTGGGTGACTCTTGGCTGTTGGTTTATATTTAAGAGTTAGGCAATAAAAAGCACATTGTAATGAATCTCCTGTGTGCCTGGGTGGGGCTTAGTGCCAGGTACCTTCATTGTTGAATGATGTGACTAAGCCCTGTGTTGAGGGAACTCCAGACTGTCAAGAACTAGCTTTCTTTCAGTGGGTTGGTCATTTTCCTCAGAGAGGACTCCTCCTATCTTCTACCTGGAAGGTATAAGCTGGTGGCCAGCATTTCTGAGAGCCCAGGGGAGAAGGAAACCAAAGGTCTCATTTTCTCTTGTAGAGGACTTACACTTAATTCTTCTTTTGTCAGTATCTCTGCTGTCTGCTGTGCTTGGAGTCCAGAGTCCTTTTAGTGTAACCTCCCCAGAGAGTAAACCTGTATTCTGATGGGGTAGGGAGAGTAGTAGTAGTAGAGTTTTATGGGTAGCAGAATGGGAGAGTAGAGACAACTGCTTCGTATACAGACTTTTAATCTCAGTTTTGTTTTTAGCGCCTCCTGTACTCCTCCTTTATATCAAGATTAATTCTAGATGAAACAAAACTTTACATTTTTTTTTAAAAAAACAAAACCATAAACTAGAAGAAAACTAGGCAGAATAATTATCAAAAAAATGACAAACTTACTAAGTACCAGGTATCCCTGAAAGTCTACATATTAAATAGTGAGTGCCCCCTCCTGCGCTCCTAGGTGTTGGGACTACTCTGGTCCAATGCCACTGTCATCTTCTGCCTGGACTATGATAGGAACTTTTTGAATGTTCTTCCTACACCTACTTTGGTTTTCTTTAGTCTATTTACCATTCCATTAGAACTGAGGATTCTATTCAAAACAGTAGTCTAATCCTGTCACTATCCCTTGCTTTCAAGCCCTTTAGTGTCTTTCTGTTGTACTTGTGATAGAAACAGAGCTTCTGACATGCCCTACATGGCCCTGTAGTGTTTGGCCGCCACTTGCCTTTCTTCATTTCCTCCCACATTCCTCCCTCAAGCTCTGCGCCAGAGGCTTAATGACCTTGTCTTGGCTTGAGGATTGTCCCTGTTTTTCCACCAGAGACTTCTGCACATGGTTTCTTTTCCTGGAATGCCCTTCCTTCCCTCCTTGCTTAGTTAACTCTACATGCTTTACATCTTAGTGAAGCATCACTTTCTTTAGGAAGACTTACCTGACTTTCTAAATTAAATTGATTGGGGTAACATTGGTTCGTAACATATGAGTTTCAAGTGTACGGTTCTGTAACACATCATCTGTATAGTGCATTGTGTGCTCACCACCCCAAATTAACTTACTTTTCTTATCAGATCTGATTGTTGTCATAAGCTTGTTGGTATTATCTTATGGGGTACTTTTCCTGGTGGCACTTACCTCAGATGCATTTGTACCTTTGCTGTGTGGCTGAGTAATGACCGAGTTTTCCCTGGAGACTATAAGACTCTTTAAGTAGGAACAATGTCTGTTTTTGTTCCTTATGTTTATAGTGTCTGTCATATCACTTATAATAGAGTCTGGCACATAGTTGCAGCTCCATGATGGATGCTTAAACAAATAACAAAATGAATTAGTGTGTCCCCCTTAACGTTTTACAGATCTCAGGGTTTTTTTGAAATCCTATAATAGAAGCCTGTTTACCGTTGATAGGCAGAAGCTTGAAGCAGTCTCTAGGAGTGGTTTCCATGTTTGTTTACTGTTCTTTTTTCTCTATAGGTCGCTGATCAGCTTTGTGCCAAGTATAGCAAGGAGTATGGCAAGTTATGTCGGACCAACCAGATTGGAACTGTGAATGACAGGGTAATGGGCGTCCTCGTTAGATGTGGAGCAGTGGGTGGCAGGGGGAGGGGGACAGGTACCACTGTACGGTGGAGCCAATCTGGGGTTGCACATTTCATAATGAAGGTGAGAAAGCTCTCTGGTGGGCAGCGTAGTCAACTCCTTACCTGGCCCTACACCTGCGGTTGTTAGGCTTTCTCTCATTCTGTGTTATTCTTTATTTTCGCCGTTCTTTCTGCCTCTTGTAATGTGTGGAGGTAGAAGTGAGGTGGGGAGAAGGGTGGATGAATTCAAACGTGAAGGCAGCAGTATTAGTCTATGACCCATAGATCTGGGTCGTAGGTAAATAGAGAGTGTGAGAGAGACATGAGTCTTGTGATGTGATGTGCTTTGTGACTGGAAAAATCATTTAACTGGTCTGAACCTTTTTTCCCTCAGTTTACCTATAAAATGAAAGGAATAAAGTTCAAAAGTGAGGCAGGTTAGGCTTAGGCTAGTTGGTATAGATGCCATCTTAACCCTTGGTCTCTTACTTACAGCTAATGCACAAACTGAGTGTGGAAGCCCCACCCAAAATCCTGGTGGAGAGATACCTGATTGAAATTGCCAAGAACTACAATGTGCCCTATGAGCCTGACTCTGTGGTCATGGTAAGTTTAGAGCCTTTCAGAGTACACAGGAAAATGGGCCTCTAGATAATTCTGTCTTTGAAAAATAACCATATTATTTGCACTAAAATTTGTGTGTGAAAGTTGAAGGCTTTGTCCAGTTAGTGCCTTTGTAGCTAACAATAAATATGCCTGCATATCTCTCAAGTATTTAAGGATCAGAAAAAATGAATGACTGAAAGCATTTTGAAAAGGTGCAAACCTTGATACAGATATAAAATGGTAGTACTGCTGCTTTGTGATGAAGTTCAGGGAATTGTGAATCCCTGTGGGTAACAAGAAATGCTCCAAGACCCAGAACAGATCCTGAAACATTTATTGGGTGCTTGCAGTGTGCCAGACAATGCACAGAAAGCTGAGAATAGAGAGATAATAAAAACAAGGTCCCTAGAAGAGGCGTGGAGGATAAATACGTAAGTAATCATTCAGCAGTTAAGCTCGCCGGGGTATATTGGATGCTTTGGTACGCTGCTAGACAACCCCACCCCACACATATACACTTTCAGGACAGAAGCATCTATTCCCCCCAGCTCTTGAGAGTATTGGTGACCGACCGGTGGCTCACACACAGCGGAGTGTCCCTCCAGCAGTGGTCCTCAGAAGAGAGCTTCCTTACCCAAAGGTTTTTCCTGGGGGCAGCTTATATTTAGTAACTGGTCAGTGCAGGGCTTTAAAGACTCTGCCCCTTGGACCCAGTTGGGGATGCCTGTTGTTGGCCTATCCTAACTCCAGAGCTCCCTGGGGAATAGGCTGAGGCCTTTGACTGAATGACAGCCTGACTTCTTCCTTTACCCAACCCTGCTTCCTTCACTTCCCCACAGGTCATTATCCCCGGAGAACTCCTCGTAAACTTCCTTCATGCTAATCTCAGTCTGCTTCGTGGAATCCAGCCTGCGATGTGGCTAATGATATGGGTTTCTCTTTTTCTCAGGCAGAAGCTCCCCCTGGGGTAGAGGCAGATCTTATTGATGTTGGCTTCACAGATGATGTGAAGAAAGGGGGCCCTGGAAGAGGAGGAGGGGGCGGATTCACAGCACCAGTTGGTGGACCTGATGGAACAGTGCCAATGCCCATGCCCATGCCCATGCCATCTCCAAGTACTCCTTTCTCATACCCACTTCCAAAGGGACCAGTAAGTATACATATAAATAAGTGTGGCTGTAAGCTGTAGAAAATGTTAACAGAAGATAAGTTGGCTCTGTGAATATACTCAGGAATTGTAGGTTGTCAAGAGGAGTTAGCGGTAAGAATATTTGGTATTAGCTTAATGATCGTATTGTGGAAAAAACATCATTGGGTTTCAGAGAAAGTCTTTTGGTTCAGCTCTAGATAATGCAGTGGGAAAATCTGGAGAGATGGTGCTAGAAAAACTCAGTGTCATGTAATTTTTTCACCCAACATCTTTGGGACCTGTTGTAGCCATACTAGTAGCTTTTTCCAAAAAGCAGTTATCACTCATTACAAGGTAGTAAAACCTTTTGTAGATAAGAAGATGAAGGTCACTGTTAGTCATATCTGATAAGAATCTTCCCTTGTAGACGTTGAAGCAGTTGATTTAGTAATTTGAATAGCCTTTGCCTACAGATTTTTAAAAATCTGGAATCCTTCTGATGACATGTGGTCTTTTTGGGGTTCTGGAATATATATGTATATACATACATGTGCATATATAAAGTCTTTATTTAACATCATTGATAGACATTTCACTTAAAGTTAGAGAACCTAAGTATTATGAAATCTAATTTTACCATAGGCTAATTGATAGAAACAGTGTTATTTGAGGACCTGCTGTGTATGGTTTCCAGGTGGGAATTCCTTCATGCCTGTTCTTGGGAATTTTTCTTCACTTTCCCGTTCCCAATTCCCAAGAAAAGTTGGTTGGGAAATCGGCTCCTTGAACCCAGTGATACCCACAATGTGAAAGAAATGTACTCCTCACAATGTATCTCTTAGACATTTTTCTTATTTATCACTATCTAAAGTTGCATTGTGATACGTTACACGCCAGCGGACATACACGCCCAACACCAGAATCAGATATCACATGACCAGCTAATTTTAGCTCTTTTAAATCGAGCACATTTGATCATGGAGAACAAAAAACAGTTTGTATTTACACAGAGAAATACTTATTTTCACAACCCAGGATTTAACTACAAAGTCATCTTCAGGTGAACGAACTAAGGAAATCTAAGGTAGTTTACCTTAATATGACACTGTAGTCAAATCCTGGGTTGTGAAAATAAAAATTTCTCTGTGTAAATACAAACTGTTTTCTGTTCTCCACGATGACTCGTTTTCACAAAGTGACGGCTGATACTACCAACCATATTCAATGTTTGTTTGCGGCTGACAATTGTGATGTATGTGAGTGTTCTTGGCTCTCTCAGCTGCTGTGGGTAAGTTAGTGTATTTAAAAACAACCTGCACTGCTAATATTTTATTCCACTATTACAGTAATTTCCAATTTCATATCATAATGTTCTATGGCACTTTTTAGCTATAAATATTCACTGCACAATATAGAGCTTTCTTAATTTTATCAATTGCTACTTTTTTTTTTTATTCTCAAGATTTTATTGTCTTCACGATAAAAATATGAACCTTAGAACTGGATCACTTGGCCCTTTCTCTTCTTATCTCCTCCCAGTTCAAAATGTTTGCATCTCTTAATAGCCAGCATTCTCTTAGATCTGCAGTTGGGCTCAACCCATTCAAGCCTCAGGACAGTCTTCTTTGTAGTTTTAGCCTTTTTGCAGAAAATTGGCTTAGTCTGCACACCATAACCACTCTGCTTCCTGTCATAACGCCGCTTTCCTTGTGCATACAGAGAATCCTTGCCTTTCTTGTACTGTGTCACTTTGTGGGGCTGGTGCTTGCCACACTTCTTACAGAAAGTCCGACGAGTTTTAGGAACGTTCACCATGTTTGTGAGAGTGCTATCCGCTCAATTACTACTTTTAATAAATACATATTTTAATATTTTTGTATAGTTTGCTGTCACAATGAGTAAAAAGTATAAAGAATGTTAGGAATCTTTTAGAAAAGGTAAAGAATCAGCTCGTTGCCAGATATGTTCCAAAACTTTGCAATGCAAAGCATCATCGACCAGCAGTCTACATAGGTACTGAGAATACATCCATGGAATGAAAAGGAAAAAAAGGTCTGAATTGAATAAGATGAGCCAATGCCTTCATTTTCTAAGAGACAAATGACAATTTTACATTATGTCAAGGGACTGGATTTAGAAGAAACTAAGCAAATTAGCAGCCTTGGATGGGATATCAGTCAACACCATCACAAAAAGTGAGTTTATTAGGGAAAGTTTCACAAGCAAAGGAATGCAGTTGCCACGAAGTCCAGCTTCAGTTATGACACTAATACATAATTATTATAGTAAAGTGAAACAACTGTACATCCAGAAATTGGATGTATTTAAATGTGATAATAAAAAACTGAGTATTTCAATAGACGAGTGGACCAGCTGCAAGACTCGCAGGTACCTGAATGTTCACATATACTGCAATGAGACCTCTATGAACCTTGGTTTAAAAGAATACATGGGAACTATCCTGCAGAAAAAGTGTTATCCTTGCTTCAGGAAAGATTAGAAAACTTCCAGTTAAAACTTGAAAGTGATGTGGTTGCAATTACAAGTGACCGTGCAGCTGTTAAGGAAAAATTTAGCAAATTATCACCGACTATTCAACAGTTCTGCTACAACCATGCGCTACATCTAGCTGTAACAAAAGTATTTTCTATTAAAAAGTTGAAAGATGAAGCATCAGTGACTTGTCGCAGTGATAGTGAATTCAATACAGATTCTGAATACGAGCAAGACGGTAACAGTGATTCTGAGTTAGTTGGTGTGGCCTGAGCCGATCAGTATGATTTGCGAGATGATCTATCTTTGGCAATTAGCAGCATATGAAGAATTGTGAAAATATTTAAATATTCTCCGGTAAAAAAATTCTCTTTTGCAGCAAGAAATAACCAGGAGTAAAAGAGGGAACTAGAAGTCATTTTGGACTGTAAAACACGTTGAAACACACTGGAGAGAATGATAGAGAGATTTTTAAAGATCGCAATTAAGACTGTTTTAAGAGAGCTGAAACTCGATCACTTACAGAAAGAAGAGTATTACACAGTATTGAGAGATGCGTTGAATTGCTTACAACCTGAAAGATTAGCAGTTGAAGCCTTAAACAATAGAGAAGTTAATAGTCTCATAAGTGAAGGAATTTTTAAGTTCCTGTTCAGTAATTTAGAAAAGTAGAATTCTTCAATGAGCCAAATGCTTTTAAAGGAAATAAAATTTGAATTGGTTAAACATAGAAATAGAGATCTTCTGTCTCACAAAGTACTGGAGCAACGTTAGTTGTCTATGAGAGATGAAAGAGGATGAATTTTTTGCCTTGTCAAGTAAGAATGAAATTGCACGATTGGCGAAGTCATTAATGGAAAGACTTTTCAAAGGAATACTTACAGCAGAAGTTCCAAGAAATAAAGGATGTCCTTACAGAAAGTTCTGACATTATATCAATTTCGACATCAAAGCCTAGCTCTATGTATGCAGACAAAATACTTGTTCTCTAAGAAAGGAAATGAGCTTACATGAAGCAACGCATTCTCTCACTCCCAACTTGAATGTGCTTTTAGACGCACTCATAGCAATTTGACCAACATCTGCAGAAAAGGAAAGAAATTTTTCCACATCAAGTATATTTGTTACAAAGCAAAGATCACGATTATCTGATTGGGCAATTAATGCTCTATGTTTCTTAAAGTTTCATTTTAAAAATGACAAACTATTTGAAGTATTTTTTAAATTTTCAAACGAGTAATATTTGCATTTGTTTTCTATTAATGTTTAATTTAATAAATGAATTATTTAAATGAGATTGGGAATGTTAATACATTGTGTGATATATTTAAAAACTCACTGTATACTATAAGGTTTGCTTAAATAAAGTTTGTATTAATTACATTGTCTATATTTTGAGAAAACCTGAAACATAACAGAAACCTAGCCAAACTGATACCGTAGTGCCCTGTTTAGCGCTCAGGGCAAGAGATGCACTAGTCATGAAATTCTGGTCGACCTCCATTTAGGAAATTTTGCTGAAGTTTTGCGTTGACCTTTTACATATAGGAGTGTCTCTAAACCTCTGAAACACTGAGCTGGGGCCATGAACCCCAGTTGCTCCACTTTCTCTATGGCTTTTCTGTTTATTAATATTTACTGTTACAGCCATTATTACAGATGATCAACGAAAATTAAATAAAAAAGATTATTTTGGGAATTCTCGGGAAACACGATTTCCCATTCTCGATTCCCGAAGGTTCCAAAATGTTGGGAATTTGGAAACGCTACAGCTGTGTGTGTGTATGTATGTGTGTATATATGTATATATATATATACATATATACATACATATATATATACATATATATATACATACATATATATATACATATACATATATATATATGTATATATATATGTCTCTCCCCCTTTCCATACATCTTAGAAAATTGCAAGTTGTGGCAGTATCTCTGATGTTGCCTTTCTCCTCTTGCAGTCGGATTTCAATGGATTGCCAATGGGGAATTATCAGGCCTTTCCCAACATTCATCCACCTCAGATCCCAGCAACTCCCCCATCGTATGAATCTGTAAGTGCCTGAGTCTCTTTTATAAGCAGCAAGAGAATGAATCCCATGAAGAAAGAGCAAAATAATGGCCACAGGGAAGGCAATGTTTTGATTAATTCCTAGTACTGGCATTGCTCTTGCTTTGGATTCTTCCGCGTTACCTTGGAAATGGAGTGTGGTGGTGGCAGCATCATTGGTGGCGATGCTTTGTCTGCAATTCAGCCAGGAATCAGGAGGGGGGCTGCAGATCTCTTAGCAAGTTCTAGTAGGGCACTTAACCAGTCTGTGCAGAGAATCACTTGGAGCTGGTACAGTCCTGGTGGTAGAATATCATAGTAAGTAAAATAATCAGTTTTATAAATTCTGAGTACTGTGTAAAGGAATAGGAACCAGATTTTTGTTTTACAAGTGTCCAGTTAGTAAATGCTTTCAGCCTGTAGCATTAATTTTACATTTTAGTCTTATAGTTAAAACTTGCTATAAATACCTAATATGGTAATGATACATTGAACCTATAGGTGGTTGTAGCGGCTTGTTTCCTGCCAGCCTCACAATGTGCCTTTTCAGACCTGTTTCCATATTATGCATTACTGACAAAACAAACTGGTGTGGTGCTTGCTGTGGAAATTACTCATCTAGGAAGATTACCTGTTCCTGAGCTTGCTTAAGTATTCTTTCCTTTGGTTTTTACGTTGGGCCTGAGGTTTTACGTTTCGGTCTTGCACGTATTGAAGCATTGCCCACAACTATTTCTGGGAATGGGGTAGAAGATTTTCAGTATTTGAGGACTTGGTTCTTGGAGATGAGTATAGTGGTTTAGTGTTTTCTCTGCCTGGAAGGTGAAGGTGTCAGATTAAAGAGGTGTGGTAAGAGTTTTCTTTTTCTCTGCTTGGTGGTTGAGTTCAACATGGTATCCATCTGGTTGGAAGATCAGGATGGAGTACAGGAGTGGTGGGGCAGTTCCTTTGGAGCAGGTTCTGGTGGTTTTGCTGAGCAGCTTAGCTTTTTGGAAAACACAGGGTCTCATACCACATTGGTACTTTTCTCCAGTGATGCCATTACATTCTCCTCTGGTAACAATTTTTGTGTTTCAGGTTGATGACATTAATGCTGATAAGAATGTCTCTTCTGCACAGATTATTGGTGAGTGTGAGTCAGAAATCCTCAAAGCTCAGTGCTGAGCCCTTTGCAGTTTTTGCATTACTGTTCCTCCTCAGAGATTGTTTTCCTGTCCATGGCATTCAGCCCACATGCCCTGCCTCACCAAATGCAGTATGGCAAAAACAACTCAGGATTTCCCTCTTCCAAAAGGAAAAGATTTTCCCTGGTCCCAAAGAATCTCCCAAGGTTCCTGGTTCTGTTAGTGGTATCATTCTTTTTTCACTTGTTTTTTTAATTTCTAGTTTTTGGTTACTCTCAAGTTTTTTATGTTCTTGCTGCTTCAACTTCCATTGTGCCTAGAAATTTTAAAAAAGTGGGGGCATTATAAAGGGGGTGAATAGGCGCAAATTATAAGTGAATAATAGCTCAGTGACGTTTCACAAAGTAGTCATGCGCACATAGCGCTCCACACTCAGCACTCCAGAAACTCAAGAGGGGGCATATGTTTTAAAATTAGGGATAGTTCTTTTATTGAGGTATAATTCCACTCCCTACAAGTCAAGCCATTGTTCTCAGTCTAGTTGTGGAGTACTAGTTGTGGAGTTCTCAGTACTAGTTGTTATTTTGAGCCTTGCTCTCTACCCAGCTGAGCCAGTCTGTGGCTGGCAGGTCACAGTAGCTCATGGCCACTCAGCTCCAATCTAGCTATAGAGGGCGCAGCTCACTGGCCCATATGGGAATCGAACCGGCAACCACATGTTAGGAGCACAGCACTCCAACCACCTGAGCCACCTGGCCGCCCCTGAGGTATAATTTACAAAAAAACAGAGAAGTATATATTTGATGATTTGTTATGTGTGCTCTGCACACACACACACATGCAGGTAATATGTAACCACCACCTTAACGTTTCCATCACCCCAGAAAGGTTCGCTTATGTCCCTTTCCACGCACGTCAACCCCAGACGCAAGCACTGTTCTTTTTTTAAAAAATTATTAGTTTGTTTGCCTGTTCTAGAACTTAGATATAAATGGAAACATACAGTAGGTAGAGAGGGGGGTGATTTTAACTTGTAAAATACAAAACAGAAGACTAGAAATACATTCAGATCCTATCACCAAATAAGATTTACATTAACATTCCTTATACATTTCTTTTCTCTTAAGCTTTTAACAGTAGCTCATCCAACAGAATTCTGTTACCATTCCTTGGATATTGTTATGGGAGCAAACATTTGTGAAAGGGAATAGTTTATTTAAATGAATGCTCTGTGTATTTACCTTTAGAATTAAATGTATACAAAGAGTGCCAGAAAAATGTCTACACAGTTTAAGAAAGGAAAAAAAACTTGTAATACTCAGTATATACCGATAACAAAAGATGAATACAAGTCACGTTTGACATCTGCAATTACAAGAGGTTCTCAAAGTGGTTACCATCAGCATCCAGATACTTCTGATTATGGCGAACTACTGTTTGAGCAACGTTGACCAAAGTGTCCACTTGTATACATTTTTTTGGCACCCCCAGTATATTTTTAAACTAGTGTTTTCTCCTATGGTTTGATTGTTTCTGCCAAAGGGGATTGTGGGCTTTGAGGATCTGAGCCACTTCTCTGGCACTTGTAACACTGCTCCTTGCCCTAATTTAATTAGGTCCTGGATCCAAGCCAGAAGCCTCTGCAAAGCCCCCTTCCAGACCTGTGGATACCTATGACAACTTTGTACTACCAGAGTTACCATCTGTGCCAGATACACTACCAACTGCATCTGCTGGTGCCAGTACCTCAGCATCTGAGGACATTGACTTTGATGATCTTTCCCGGAGATTTGAAGAGTTGAAAAAGAAAACTTAGGCCTCTTAAACCAGGCAAGTTTGGGAGCTGATACTGAGCAGTTTCTCCTTCTAACGAAGAATCTCCATGGAATTCTGTTTCATCTCTTAACCATCACCAACACACTCTTCCTCTAGGCTTTCTTCCTGCTCTACCAAATTCTGCTGCTTTCCAGTTCTTTATTGCTTCTAAGAGACGAACGACTGGAGACACTGAGGCTGGAGCAGCTGGCTCCTGTAAGCTGTGCTTGTCTGTTTCCTGTCAGTGTGATGCTTGTCTCACCATCCCTCCACAGGGGAGTGAGAAGGTAAAAAGCATTATGGGAAGAGCTGCCAAAGATGGCTGGACAATGGAACAGAGTACTTCATGAAGTATCTCCACCCTGTGCTGTGGTTCTAGACGTAGAAATAAACCTCTCTGTACAGAGGGATTGCGGTGAGTGAGGATCAAGGCCAAGGTGTATGTTTTCTCACTCTAATATGAATGGGAGAGAGAGAAAATGACTCAGGAAGCCATTGTAACAGTTCTTGGAAGCTGGGTCCTCTCATTGGCATATACACTACTCCTTGCTGCAGGGCACTATTCTACCTGGATCCAGTTGCAAGTTTTTTTGGAAAGTTGAAGGCCTCTTTTAGTTCTGCTGGATTCTCAGGGAGCCCTCTGTGGCCTTTTGCTTTATTTGAGTGCTATGTTTTCCTTTTACCAGAGGGCAGCAATGTATCAATTCCTGTTTTTCCCATAGCATGTTCTGTTGGATTGCATTACTGACGGACAGGTCACAAATTGGGCAGAAGTCACCATTCAAGGCTAAGGTGGGCTTCCAGTTGCCTTAATAGAAGTATTCAAGTCTCTTGAATAGTGAGTTGGAAAGCCTACAGGAGAAGAGGGGTCCCTGTTTTCATTTGAAAACTTTACGACTAAGAGAACCTTTAAAAACTGATTTCATACATTTTGGTGCCCAGGTGGCTGTAGTTCGCTGCTTTCCTGGATGGACAAGACTCTTACTGTTGTAACTTATGTGTTCCTTTGCCCTCTAGGTAAGGCCATCCTTTCCCACAGGGATGGCTTTGGGATCGGAAGATAATGACTTTGGCTTCTGTGTAATGGATCTGTACATACTTGTTTCAAGCAACTTTTCTTTAATGTTTTTGATTGGTTTGTATCTCATACATAACTCAGTAGCTGATAATAAAGTTAAAAATTCTGTGCCCGGCTTTTCCCACTGGTTTGGTGAAGTGATGCAGTACATGAGCAAGTGACTCGTGTTGTGCAGAAGCCAGCCCTTACCTTAGGCTCTCTGGGTCATGCGGACGCCTGCAGCAGTAAGGAGTCCATTTCAATGTCTGGATTTAAGCCTAGAGAGCATCTGTGAGTTTGCTTGGTTACTCCGCTTCGGCTTTGCAGAGGCTCCTGACTTGGGTCCAGAACCTAATTAAGTTAGGGCAGGGAGCACAGTGTTAGAAACACACTCCTCATCAGCCACATCTCATGCTTGTATGTTTATTTTTAATAAGCTGCAGTGAGTTCACGTTTGATTCCTTCCTACTTCCCACAACCATCCTGGAACATTGTGAGTGTTCTGTGCCTTGCTGCTTTGGCAGCAGAGCCTACTCATGGGCTGTCAGTCACTCTTGCAGCAGTAACCCTTTACTGACAGTGCCAAGATCCATAAACGTAAAAACTTCCAACCAAAGGGATTTTGATTCCTCACTGACTTACAAGATTCAAGTGTATCATAAACACCTATAATTTTCTAAGCTATGCCATGCAAAGGTAAGTATTAGCTTTGAAGTAATGGTAAAGACAGTTCATCTTCTAAAACTTTAGTGTCAATGCCCATTGCTGTCACAGCTGTTTACTCACCTGTATTCTGGTGCCGCTGGATTCCTAATAAATTTGAGATCCTCTGTAGCAGTATATCTATCAGTGAAGCTTCTGTCTATTGGAAGACAAAAGGAGAAAAGCAAGGAAATTGAAGTTGTTGCTAATGTTGGCGGAAAGGAGCAGATAGAAAAAAAGTCAATATAAATAGTAAAGATACTGTTTCCTTTTAATGATTTGCTGTCAGGCATTGGAGTGTTTCTGCTATGTAATAGTTGAAGGCCAGCTATTTATAGGACAGTGGGTAGCATGTAATGCTGTCTTCTTACTAAGCTGGGTTTCCTGGGAAAATAGTTGGCAGAGCTGTGGAGACTCATAGAAGGAATGTGCTAGTTCTGTGCACTGCTTCAGTCTGAAGCAGCTACAGTTGAGATCTGCCAGTGGCATAAACGTGTATACAGGTATCCGCTGCTTTTCGAAAGTTCTTTATGCCACTTCACTTTTAGGAAAGACCTATGTTAGTATCTGTTGTCACGAACCGACATTGATCTGAGGAGGACTTTTGCTTTCATGAAAAGGCGAGAAGTGAAAATAGTGTTCAGTGTTTGCAGTTTCAGTGAGCTGTTATAGAGGCAGTGTGCACTGGTGTGTGAAATTACACTGTACATACATTGTTTCCACTTTATATAAGCTGTATACGATATCATTCCTGCTTTTACTATATGTTAGTGTTATTTTAGATTGGATGTGTTACCTAGTGGGTTATTTTTTGGGTCTGAGAATGGTCAAAAAATTTCCCATATGAATAACGGTAATTACTTCTTTACTTTTATGCCATTTCGGCTCTTGAAAGTTTTTGTATGAACGCTCTTTCAGATAACCGAGCCACAGAGTTACCTACCTTAAGGGACTTTCTTTCTTTACCAAAGGACATTAGAATGGCAGAAACAAATAGGTTAATGATCACAAGTACCATCAAGATGACACTGGTGAGGATCAGAAGGGAGCCCAGGATTGGGTCTAAAGCAATAATCTGGAAAGACAACAAAACACTCTAAGGGTAAACACTGACAGTTTAATTTCTACTTTAAAAATTTAAATTATATGCTAATGTTTGGGATATATTCACACAAGAAAACACATCTGGTGGAAACTGGGGAGAAAAGCAAAACTATTAAAAAGAATACTTTTGAGTGAACAGAAGAACAAGAATGACTAACACTAAGGGTGTAAAAATAATTGTGCCTTCAAGGCTTTCACAAGAATAAAACAGGTGAGTTGCAAAGTTAAAATAATTCAAAGCTCGTGAGTTTTGGTAGTTCTGGAAAATACCTCCAAACGTGGAAGCTTCAATGAGTAGCAAAAGCGTATTAAAAGAATAAAGACCAGAAATGATAATGAAAAGTGTCTCTACCAGTCTAAGAAGCTTCTGCTCCAAACACAGGAGCTTTCCAACATCTAACAGGTTAGCCAAAGAAAACTAGCTTTTAATTTAGTATGTTTTTTTCCCCTTCATTATCTTGAAAAGTATAAGTACTGAGTTTTGCCATTCTTTACTTTTCAGAATAAAGGGAGCTTTCTAAAATTTAGGGCTTACTGGAATGATTTCCATAACAATCTTATTAATTTAGGTGTTTATTTTTCCCTTGGTATTGGCTCATTCATTGTTGCTAGTAGAGCACTGTTTGAAAAAAAAACAAACCCAAAAACTTAGATCATGAATACTTATAATACCACTGTGATGGAAAGCTCTGATATGACAAAACATTTCCTAGTACCAGCCTATCATCCACTTAGTTAAAAGTGCTTAATTATATGAAGTTTGGGCAATCTCTGAGTTTGTGATATAAGACTTTTCCCAATAAGTATACTCCATTTCCCCTTCATATTGTATGATTAGAGCAGAAAAGTTTTTTAAAAAAATCTCAGAAAGTTAGCAAAAGTTAATTATTTTGACTGTCCAGGGGTGAGGGCTTCATCCCTAGTGATTGGGACTAGAACCACACAAAAAAGTCCACCCAAAATAGCAATTATCTTATGAAGGTGGTAACTTTCTACATTAGAAACTATGTTAATTTACCCATTTTAATTACTAACCTTTGAAATAAGCCTTGATGAAAATCTTGCCAGTTTCACTAATTTGAACTGCAAGGTTTTCTTCCCAGATAAAATCTTTATGTGTTTGGGACCCAAATCCTCATCTGGATTTCCTACTTTATTTTTTATGTTGAATAGAAAGGGATTTGTGTTGGTAGATACTGGGAGAAAATAATAGGCTCTCTGAAATAAATATTAACTGTAAACAAATATCACAGTTCTTCCTGGAATTGTACCTAATTTTTCTTTTTTTGTCATTTTCATTGTATATTTCAAAGGGCCATTAAGAAAGGAGCAGCAACCCCACCTTAATCTGGCCAGGTATGAGATCCCAGGTTCAAGCCCAGTGTTCTTGGCAATAAGATGAAGGCTACAAGGAGTAAGGGGGGCGGGACTATATACTTAGGAAGGGACGGGTTTTTGAGTACTAGCCACTCAAAAGCTGTATGCAGAGGTAGTGTCATAAACCAGAATGGCAAAGGATCTAAAGTTCCCTTTTCAAGTATGCTGCTTTTATAAACATTTTTACCCTTGTTAAATATAGTAAACCAAATAGAGAAAACAGGATGGAGGGTTTCACCTCTTTGTGATTCGAGATTCCTATCAGGAAACCAACAAAAGCCACCGCTGAGCTGAAAAAAGTTCTGTAGTCGGAGATGCTCCATCCAAACAGCAGGTTAAACTGCAGAGGAGAAAGACCAGTCAGGGGGGGAGAGCAGTGGGGGGACTGCGGTTCTTTCTGTCTGAAGTGCTGAAGGGGATGAGACCAACAGGACCAAAGGAATGGAAGTTTAAGAAATTCCTTAGTGGCCATCCAGTTACTATGCCTAAAAAATACAAAACATTCCTTTGTAATTACACAATTTTTATATAAATTTATTTGACCAAATTTATTTGACCTTCACATTCTTATGAGCTAAATTTTCTCCCCATTTTAGAGATGAGACAAACACCTGAGTTTAAGTCATACTACTAATTAAGTGTGAAACTACAACTAAAACCAGCTTTCTTACTCCACTATCTTTTCTCCAAACTCATTGCCAACTTGAACTGATGATTTTCCATATAGTGACCCTTTCTGTAAGGGAAGCAACGGGATTCCAAGATCACAGCACTTAGGCAAAGAAACCATGAGTGGAGGCTTACAGCAATGGCACAGCCTGTCAGCAGGATCAGGATGACCAGCGAGAAGCTCACCACCTCATCCCAGGCTTTGCTGAGTGTTCTGTGGATGATCTGCAGCCTGGGGTTATGATGCAGCAGGTTCCATAGCTGAACAGTTGCCAACAGAACCAGGAAGCCCGTGAGGTGAATGACAGCCGAGTTCACTTTTCTTGCCTCAGAGAAGTTGATGAACCTGTACCAAGGCAGGCTGACAGTTAGGCAGCACCAAGTGTATGTCATCGTCAACTCCTGTGAGTCCGGGGTCCGCACTGCTGAAGTGCAGCTGTTCTTTAAGTCCTATTAGTGCAAACGCTTGATGTAAGAACTGTGCCATCCCGTGTGGCCTTCTATACTTGTGGATATGAGAGGATTGGCAAAAACCCATGTATTTGGTTGGGAGCTGAAGAAACCTTGAAATGTGACCTCTAGCTGATTTCTTGACTTCAAATTCATCCTAGAAATCAAATCAAGCTTTCTCTCTTGCTCTGCTTTCAGTTAAATCTCTCCTCTCAAAAGGAGATGAGTTAGCACAATGAGACATACAATTACGCTCGTCTGTTTTCTGTAACCCGGATCCTGTACTGTTCTCTGGCAGTAGGTAATTGATCCTCTAATAGATTTAACAGCTCAGAGTAGACAGATGATTAAACTAGAGGTGAGGGGTGTTACTTACCAATGGGGGTTGTTGTTTTTTTTTAAACCAATTAGGTTTTATTATGTGAGAGATGCATTCATAATTTTACGTGAAGACCCCTGTATATGTGAGCAAGCTGGCACTCGATCACAGCTCTTTTACTGTCTAAGACCTGGGCAGTGCCACACAGCAGCAGGCTGGACTGCAGCTGCCAACATCATTCAAACTGCACAGACCCACTGCCCCTGCATAAACAACCCTCTGTAAGGCCTTCCTGGCACACGGCCTCAGTCCTGTACAGTTCAGTGGCCTAGGCTCTTGACCACCGAAAGGTTAGAAAAGCATCAGGTGACAATATGTGCTCTCCCCTTGAGAAAGACCAGAGAAGGTGTGCAAAGGGACACCAGAACATCTCAGTATGGATGAATGTCCCTACCCAGAGAGCGACCACATTGGCTTTAAAGGATGTACTATGTGTTGTGGTTTTATTTAAAGGATGATCATTTGTCATGCCTTAGGCTTTATTCCTTGGGCAGCGTGCAAAATAATGATTAATTTGTGGCCCTTGCTATGTGAAAGGCAGAAGAGCTTTTCAACGTGATCAGCAGTAATAGATGGCTTCTAGTTAATTGTTTTCTCTAATGTGGACATCAGTCCGAGCTCTGTGTTTAACTCTGGTATTATACAAAAATATAGATCTGGGAGAGCAGTGGAGCAGGAGGGGGAGTTTGAAAGAATACTTGGTTGTAATCAGGAAACTCTGGACATCAAGGAGCAATGTCCTGTGATCCTTGGCTCCCTCTTACCTGTCACGGTCATAGTGGTATTGTGCCATGTTTTTCTTATGTAGAGAAATAAGCTTCATGTCAAGCCCCAAGATGACAAAGCTAATAAGAATTATGCTCATGTCCAGAACGTTCTTTTTCCTTGTGAAGAACCTCCACCTCTGCTGTTTCAGCCGGTGACCCTAAACAGACACCACAGTCACTACTGCTTACCTGGAAGATTATCCAGGTCTCTCCTTAATGAAGTGTTAGGAACACTGGCAGAGCACTCAGCTGGGGACTTGTTAAATCCAACTTGGACACAACGGGTTATGGTCTTGGTTCTGCTCTGCAGTCACTCAGAGCTGCTACTTAGAGAAAAGGTGGCCTTCTCTAATACAACTTTCATGGGTACAGTCTTCTTTTTTTATTGTTGCTTAAACTTAAAAAACTTCTAAATTCGTTATCAAGCATGAAGATAAAACATTATATTTGACTTGAGATACATTCTCTTTTGGGTGCCAGTCATCTGTACTTTTGAGTACTTGCTCTGTTCATCATACTTCCAATCTCTTGATGTTACCTTATATTAGGGTAATACAACTGTACAAAAAATATTCTTTCTACAGACTTAATTCTTTAACTCTTGAAAATTCAAAGAGCTACTCTGTGGAAAACCAGTCAGCCTTTAACTGAGGTCAAGCTTCTGGAAAGAATCAAAATCGTAGTCATAATTCTAGTAATAGCTCATTGTGGAGCTCCCTAAATAATATCCTGGCAATCTTGAGAATCTTACATCTAACATTTTCAACTCACCTGTATGAAGCCATAGTAACAGACCAGTAAATAATAGAGGACTTGTGAGACGACAGACCAGGCAAAGTCCTTTGATGTCTGTAAGGAAGTTAAAGTGTCCAGTCTTACAGAGGCAAAGAAAGCACCTGAGAATAACAAAGAACATTTATAGTCAAGAGTAGCTCTTTTTACTTCAAACTCTTTGAAATAACCTCAATTATTCCTGTATAATCAATTTCAAATGTTTCTGAGGTTCTAAACTTAGTATTTCCTGGAAAGATGTCATGAATATTAAGTGAGCTCATGTATGCAAAGCTATTGGAGAAATGTGCCGACTGCACTAGTCAGTAGAGGAGAAGACTGTACTTGATCCCACCTCAAGGGCAGTGCAGTGTCAGTGACTTAACAGCTATTATAGGTGTTACTCTTACCAAGTTACAATAACTGCAGAGATAAATTGACCTGTTGTGCTGTTGCAACATGATTTTGAACAGAATTAATGACTGCAATGGAAAAACTGGTGGGGAATGGAATTAAATGTTAGCGTGGCACTTTTGTTTAAAGATATTTAAAATACATTTTCAGAAATTAACCATTAACCATTTCAGATTTATTTTGCGTGTATAAAGCACTAATAGTATCCCATGAATACTCAGATGTTTATATAGATAGGCTAAAAAGCTTCAGACTCCACCTGGAAAGACAGATTGTTGATGTTTTATAAACACGTGAAAGGTCTTGTGAATATAATTTTACATAAAGCCCCAAAATATTAGAACTAAGGTGCACCCCTTGTAGTAAAAAGTACATTTTAAGAACAAAGGAATTCCTGCTTCACATAGGTAGCTCTCAAGACTGGGACTTCTCCCCCTGTTTATTTTACCCCTAGTTTTTTGGTAGTTAACAATAAAAACCCTAGGAAGACTCTCAGGAAGGCTTCACACTCCATTTAGAAGTGTAAGAGCAGTGGTCTCCTCTGTGTGGGTCTGGGAAGAAAAAATTCCTGATTAGAAGTAACATCTGGTGGTACATGGACACTTGTGGGCAAATTCTGGGGAGAGAAGAAAGGAGAAAGGAAGTAGGATTAGGACAGACTTCCTATTAAAGGTAGGGGAATTGAATGTACCAGTTTCCTTCCAGACCCTCACCAAATGCCACTACAATGACAAAGAAGGGATAAAAACAAAGATGAAGAAGAGGAGGGCAAATGAGAGTTATAAACTGTTGGAAGTCGGAAAATTGGTGAATGACACTGACCAGATTCAAGAAAGCTGAAACCTAAGCAGTGCAGGAAACCTAGAAGCCAGCCAATTCTTACCACAAAACCCAGGAAAGGCTGAGGAATCGGAGGCTTCAGGTACCTCTGAAGGTAGAGGATCAAGTGGAACTGAAAATAGAATTTCAAGTTTAAACGTAAGCAATTAGATCCCCCCTTTCATGACCCCGAGACTAGAGGTTTATATTTCCTAGTGATGTTGAACTAGAGAATCTGAACTCACTGGATGTCTGCAAGTCTACTGGAAAAGGGAATTAAGAGAAAGTTTACATACTGCATCATGGTGAGGTCCTTCCCAGTCCTCTTACCTGGCTCTGGAGAAGTGTTAACAGGCTTATATCCTCAAGGCAGGAGTTTGGAGAGTCCCTCTTATAGATACCAGCTGAGCTCCTAACCACTTGCTTTTTTTTCTTTTTCTTTTCTAACTGCCTGTCTCTTAAATATGAAAGAACAGCCAGATACTTAAACCTCTAAATTGAAAACTGGAGAGCAAAAGAAAATAGAAAATAAAAATTGAAAAGCTCAGAGGAATCAGAGGAAGTGAAGGAGCTAATAAAAATAAAATGAACCTATAATACAGAAGGTGCCAAAAAAATTTATACACATTTTAAGAAAGGAAAAAGCTATTAAAATTTTAGTATATACCAAAACAAAAGATGAATACAAGTCATGTGGATACATTTTTTTGGCATCTCCCGTATCTTCAGAGTTGAGAGGATATTGATTCTACAAAAGAACAGGAGACTGAAAAATTTTTGGAAATTATAAAAATTATAAAATTGTAAAAATGAAAAATTCAAATTGTTTAGAACTTGAAGTAATCTCAGAAAGTAGAAGGAAAAGATGGAAAATAAAAGTGAAAATCAGAGGATCAGTCCAAGAGTTACTACCTCAAAATTCCAGGATTATCAGAAAAAGAGAACAGAAAAAATAGAGGAGAAATTTATAAAGAAAAACTCAAGAAATATTCTCAGAATTTAAGGACACGTTTCCAGATGAAAGGACTCACCATGAGGTCAGGTCCTTTTATAAACCTGGGGACAAAGACAATTCTGAAACCTTTTGGGAGCAGGGGCCTCATCATACTGCAAGTAGTGTGAGAAACTAAAAGGCAAGGGAGATACACTTTTCAAAGTTCTGTAAAAAAGTTGTACCCAGTCAAATAAGCAATCAAATGTGATGGCAGAAAACAATTGTTTTTGGACATGTAAGGCTTCAAAAAATTTACTTCCCTTGCACCCTTTCAGGAAGTTACTGTAGGATGTGCTCCAGCAAAATGAGAAAGTAAACCAAGAGAGGAAGACATAGGATCTAGGAGAAATGGGATCCAACAGAGAGGAAAGGGGTAAAGATGATCCTTAGGATGACAGTGAAGGGAGAATCTAGGATAAGAGCTCTAGAGCAGGCCTAGGGAATAACCAATCCAGACTGTGCTAAAAGGATGGAGGCCCCTAGAGAGGGTGTCTCTTAAGATCAAATCATAGGTTATGTGATACTTTTGAACAGAATGAGATTTTTTAAAAAATTTTTTATTGGGGAATATTGGGGAACAGTGTGTTTCTTCAAGGCTCATCAGCTCCAAGTTGTCCTTCTCTATCTAGTTGTGGGGAGTGCGCAGCTCACTGGCCCAAGTGGGAACTGAACCGGCAACCCTGCTGAGAGCTCGCGCTCTAACCAGCTGAGCCATCTGGCCACCCCAGAATGAGATTTTTACTTCTAGGAAGAGTGAGGTGATGAATTAATGATAGAATGCATGCAAAACCAAGCAAATTAAAAAAAAGTAATAAACTCTAGGGAAAACAGTTCCCTAGAAAGTTCCCTGTGAAAGAAAGGAAATTGTAGTATGTTACATGGCTCATCTTTGAAAAATATTATCACAATAATGGAAATACTCAATATTAAGCATAGATTATATTACTATATTTGGGAGAATGAGGAAACAGAAAGGTGTGTATGTTAGGAGTATGTGTGGGTATAAGAAAGTAAATTATCATAAAAAATACTATCTAAAACCGAAGATTCATAAAATAAGCATGTTAATTTTTAAATTCCGAAAGAATCAGATTGAAAACGGACAGTAGCAGTCTCTGGGGAGCAGGAATGGGGTGGGGAATGAGGACTGCTAGTTTTTGCATTGAACTATTTGACCTTTAAAATTATGTGTAGTAACTTTAATTAAAATGTCTTGTTGGGCAGCCGGGTGGCTTAGTAGGTTAGAGCCTGAGCTCTGGGCAACGGGGCGGGGCTTCCAGTTACGATTCCCACTTGGGCCAGCGAGCTGCGTGCTCGGCAACTAGAATGACATCAGTGAGCTGCCGCTCGGCTCCCCGGTGGCCAGGTAGCTCGGTTGGAGCACGGGCTCTCAACCGCAAGGTTGCCAGTTTGACTCTCACGAGGGATGGTGGGCTGCGCCCCCTGCAACTAACAACCACCACTGGACCTGGAGCTGAGCTGTGCCCTCCACAACTAAGGTCGAAAGGACTACAGCTTGACTTGGAAAAAGTCCTGGAAGTACACACTGTTCCCCAATAAACTCCTGTTCCCCTTCCCCAATAAAATCTTAAAAAAAATAAAATGTCAAGAACAAGACAAACAAATGAGAAACAAAAACTCGTAGACACAGACAGTAATTTAGTGGTTACCAGAGGGTAAGGGGGTGGGGGGTGGGTGATGAGGGTAAAGGGGATCAAATATATGGCGATGGAAGGAGAACTGACTCTGGGTGGTGAACACACAATGGGATTCATAGATGATGTAATACAGAATTGTACACCTGAAATCTATGTAAATTTACTAACAATTGTCACCCCAATAAAATTAATTAAAAAAAAAAAAAGAAATCACCCGAAAACTCTGATCTATGGATCAGAGTTCCAAATTTTATTAAAATTCTTACTTCTCACAAAAAAAATAAAAAAATAAAAAAATAAAAAAAAAATAAAATGTCTTGTAATGGTATAAGAAATTGGGACTCTGAGATACCCAAGTCACAGAGAGGAGAGAAGAGGCTGTCATACCCACACTGCTGGATTCCAAAATCAGGGTCACTACACAGAACAGGTTCACGTTAGCATTGAAGACCACAAATTCCACAAAGAGACTTCTGGTGAAACGGTCTAGCCAGTGGCTCTGTTCCAGATGTTGCAGGACTCTGGGAAAACAGAAGGACAGCACTGCTACTTTGCCCACTCAACCCTGCAAAGCAGGAAAATGCCCTGGCCTTTCCAGTAGTATACCACCTGAGTAGCTGCATTTCCCAGTCTGGTTTGCCTGTACAATATTTCATATGGTTACTAATGACCAGTCTTTCACTAGTGTTAACATGAATATAAATTTAGAAGGCTATAAAAATCAAAATCTCACAGTAGTAATCACACCAAGGTTAAATGTTCAAGAACGTATTTGGCAATGAAGGTCTGAGGAGGAATTAGTTTTATATGCTGGGTCAACTACTTCTCTATTTGAAGTGTTAAGCTACTCTTTACTAACAGCTATTCAGTTTTGAGAGGTGTTAAGGGGTAGAAATGGCATTTGGTTGGCATTGTTTTTGATTAATTTCTTGCTATAAACTTAAATGAAGAGATAATCATTTTGATTTAGACTTTTTCATACATAATGACAAAGCCTCTCAGGATTCATATACAAAACCATAAGTCTCTGGCAATTTAATTTTGGCATTTGAATTTTGGATTGATGGTGATCCACGAAGGGCAGTGTTTTATATTTGATGAGTACAGTTTGCCTAAGCTAGAGGTACCTGAGTTTAACTGCAGCTAGAATTGAAATTGATGTTTTTCCAGGTGAGAAAAGGAATGAGAATTGGCAAACCAAAACATACCTGCTAGTTTGAGGTTGAATAAGGAAATTGTTCAACTAAAAGACATTTCCTTAACAGTATAAAAGTCAGTAGGTTTCACAGTTTAGTACCATGGTGGCTGTCAAAACTCCTCAAACGGGTCACTAATTCCTTCTCGTCCTAGAATGGACAGAAGCAGACATCTTGACCCTTTTGTTTAGGGCTCAGTCTTGCTCACCTGCTCGCAGTAGTGGAGTTTCTTCCAAGTCTGACAACATATCCTCCTCCTGAGTAAGTTGCAAATTCCCCTTGGATGGGATAGCCACCCAGTGTCTCCTGATTCTGATAATGCCAAATGCTGTCTGCTTTTGTGCTGTTGGCTTCAAGGGGCTGCCAGTTAACCCCGTAGTTCTCTGTATCCTCCAGGTCTTGGTGAGATGTCTTCACTTGTTCTTGGGGAAACGTTCCAATTGGAAAGGCTTTGGCACCAGGAGTGCGAATCTGACGAAGGAGAACGTTGCCCAAAAGAAAGGCGTTCCCATCAGTTATAAATCCTAATGAGAGAGTACAAGGAGCCACTGTAAAAACTGCCTCATTAAGTTAGTAACAAAAAATGAACACTTTGTGTGACCACTGTCTTTAAAAACACTTTAGGAGTTTCTAGCAAATGGAAACAAATTTTTTAAAAAAGGGCATATAAGTAAAAAAAAAAGGAAGTAAAATTATAATTTGTAGATAATGATCTAGATAGATCATGAGAATCAAGTGAAACGTCAGCACGATGGTGGGATATGAGATTTCTGCTTGTATCTCCTCAACAATAATTTGGCAGCACTCCAGACAAACATGCCTTTGTGGGAGCTTTGGGATTTAAGGAGGCGATTATGAAACTCCCGCGGAGTCCAAGACCAACAAGTCCGTTTTGAGAAGGGAGGTCCCACGCAGTTGGCTGACTCACCAATTGTGGGCCAGGCTACAGTCCTAGAAATAGCTTTGTCATCCTATGGACTTAGCTCCAGTGCCATCTGACCTTGGTCCTGCCACCAGCACTACAAGGGACCCAGGAGGAGTCACTCGTGCCTCAGATAATAGGCGTGCAGACGTCAGCCCCGTGACCCAGCTCTAGTCCCCCTCAGCCATGGTCCAGGAGCCCCTGGAGGCAAGCTCACCAAACACTCTGACTGAAGATCCTGCAACAGCCCTATAACTTTCCACACCAAAAACAAAACAGGTAACTATGGAGATGGAAATGTTAATTAGCTCAATTGTGGTAATCATTTCACAATATATTTGTATACCAAAACATCATATTGTACCTTAAATATATGCAGTTTTTGACAATTAAACCTCAAGAAGTCTGGGAGAGAAAGAGAATCAACCTAAAAATTATTACAAAAAGATAATTCAGCAAAGTGGCTGAGTGCTAGATATAAAGAAATCAATAGTCTTCATATATCCAAGCAATATTTACTTAGGAGGTATAGAGAAATAAAAGATCTCATTTACAACAGCAACACAAAAGGTAAACTAAACCTAACGAGATGTGCAAGAATTACATGGAGTGCAATTTTGAATATTACTAAGGATGAGATGAGAATAGAAAAGCATACCATATTCCCAGCTAGGAAAAGAATAAAAGATAGCAGTTCCCTAAATTAATTTGTTAGTTTGTACCTATATAAATATCTAAATCTCTATCTACAACTAAATAACCTCTTAACACACAAAAGATTCCCACTTATCAAAATAAGCAAACAAAACCAAGCAGCCCGATGACAGATAGGCAAAGATGATGGAACGATATTCATTCAGTCTTTCCAATCAGTACCTACTGAGTGCTCACGTATAGCAGGTCCTGTTTTAGTAACAGGTGCTGGGACACAGCAGTGGACGAGAGAGAGCCCCTCCCTATCCACAGAGAGCTCACATCTGAGGAGGGAGAGAGACAGCAACAATCAGACAGTATTCAGGTACTGCTAGTGCTGTGAAGAAAAGTCAAGTAGGATGAAGGGGTAGAGAGTTTTGTGGGGAGGGAGCAGCACTTTTCATTTAGGAGGAAGGGCGATTAGAGAAAGTTTCTCTGAGGGGGTGGCTTATAAGAGAAACTAATAAATGTGAATATCAGGGCAGCAGCAAGTTCTAAGCCTGCCAGGCGACAACACACTTGTTGTATCTGGGGAGAGCACAGAAGCTTGCGTAACTGAAGCAGAGTGAATGAGGGTGAGAGGGGAAGGACATGAACAGATGTTGCTGGGGCCAGACTGCGCAGGTCTTTGTAAGCTTTGGAAAGGGTTTGGGATTTTAAATGTGATGGAATCCATTGAGACATTTTGAACAAGGGAGAAACACAGATTTATGTTTTAAACAAAATAACATGGGGAGGATGGAATGAAGAAGGGCAAGAACAGAGGCAAGTTTTGCCCGTGGTGGAGGTGAAAAATAGTACCTTATTTTAGTTTTAACTTACATTTTCTCATGAGTGCAGTCGCAAAGCCTTTTGTAGATTTCAAAGCTATGTGTATTGTTTGAAAATACCAATTTTCATCGGGCAGTTGGAGACATTACATTGCATACATTGTAATGGAGACATTACATCCCATGACATGTACATTGCTCATGATAGTGTAACTGGTACAACGAAGGAGAACAATTTGGCAATAATCTTTCTAAATTAAAAATGTATATACATTTTTAGCAAATCTTTTCAAGATATTTATCTTACAGATATATTTATACACATGTGAAATACATATGTAAAATGGTATTAATGGTAATATTGCTAACAATAAAAGATTGGAAACTATCAAATGTTTATCAATTAGGAGCTGGTTAAATAAATTATGATACATCCATACAATGGAATACTATATAGTAAATGAATAAAATATAATAGGGATAGCTTTTATATGCTGAAACAATTTCCAGGTAAATTATTAAGGGAAAAGAGCAAAATGCATGACAATGTTTACAGTATGCTACCATTTATCCTTAAATATATTTGCAAATATAGATTACCTCTGAAAGAATTATAATAAATTGGGCATGTAGTTGCCTCTTGGAAATAGAGAAGGGGGATCATGGAACAAAGGAGAGTTGCACAATATACAGTTGTACATTGAATTTTCTCCATATTCATGTTTTAATTATTAAATATTTTAATATGAAAGTATGATTATGTTAGAGAATTTGGTAGGAAGAGGCTTGCAGTAGTTATTAAAGGACAGAGTTTTGCAGAAGATAAAAGAGAAAGGTAAGAAGTGACAACCTTCAAATACGGTCTCACTTTGTATTTCCTAAATGAAAAATATATACAACTCTGCTAAATTTTGATCAGTTGTTTTCCATCTCAGAAGAAAGTCAAAAGAGAAAAATCAAGCTTAAATTACTGCAAGAGAAATTTAAATTCAATCCTACAAAGAAAAAGACCTTTCCCTAAATGTGATTAAACAGTGGACCATGCTATTTAGGACAGTTATGTATTTACAAGATACAGATTATCTGTCGTGAATGGCTTGGGCTTCAATGTTCCTGAAAGTAGCTGGACTAATATGACTGGGCTACAGCAATTCTGAAAGTAAAGAGTTTTTGGAGATGAAGAGGTAACCATTTTAGTGCCAATTTTGACTGTGCTTCACCCATGTTTATTTAGTTCTACTTCTTTATCTACATGTATAGAATGCTGTTGTTTTTATATGTCCAGGTAACTCATGTACCTTTGTGGTTCTAGCAGATTAGCCTAAGTTCCAGTTGCCACAGTTAATAATAATAGCTAACACTTATCCAGTGAATACTATGTACTAATACACTGTTCTAAACACTTAGATCTACTAAGCTTCTGATCTTCATATTAATTTTATAGGGTAGATCCTAAGATTAGCCCCAATGTGTAGATGGGGAAACTAAGGCTCAGAAGGTTGAGGAATTTACCCAAGAACACACTGCTGGTAAATGGAGAGCAAGGATGTGTATGCACCCAGCAGTCTGGTTTCTGGGTCTGTGCTTTTGGACCATGACACTGAACTGCAGAACCAACGAGTCCAAGAAGAGAACTATGCCTCTCATGATGGCACTGGCCTTAGCCCCACACAGCTCAGTTTACTTTTTATCTAGTTAGTATTTTCTTCAGCATAGACAGTTACAAACTGGAATGGAATATGCCCTGAACCTAGAACTGTTGTCATCTAAAACCGAACTACAAAGAACATGCAATGAACAGGAGATGCCATCTGTAAAAACTCTCCTAACTGCACCTTGTACACCTTTCAGGAAAAACTAAATGTTTGCTGAGATGAACATGTCTTTTGGATTTCTTTCAGGAACCTAGGAAATGTTCCAAATCCCAACAGGAAGCCACCAATCCTGAGATAAATGAATGCAACGCATTTCCAGAATACAGCTTACTTAATAAGATATAAAGTAATAATATGACAAACTGTTGGTAACTGGTGAAAAATATTGAACAAGAAGTGTTCCTCAGGAAAGAGATTTTTTTTTTAGCATTTCTCTAACATTGCCCAGGGCAAAGCATACCAGCTCCTCCTGGTGGTGAGGTTCTTTGAGGATACAAACCATATCATGTCCCTTTTTATCATTCACTTCTAGGACAGTTCCCAGCATACAAGATGTTCAATATGTATTTGTGGAACTGGACTGGATAACCACATAAAAGTTACAGACATGTCACAGACTTAGAAAAGACAGACAATATATCAAAATATGATCTGGTGTGGAGATCTTTCTGGTCACACTTTTCCTGGTTCTGTGCTCACTACATGTGGTTCCCTCCTTCACAAGGAGGCAAACAGTCCCAAGAATCACTCCCGTTACTCTTCATGCTTTAAGTGAATAAATTCTCATTCTTGTTTATCAGTCTCTTGTGAGACTTACCAGTGGGAATCAGCCCCTTGGGCCTGATCACCCTTGACTGAAGTGACATAAACCTGAGCCTGCTTAGATGAAGTCTAAGGAGTGGATCCTTGGGGGGCCCACAGAGGTGCAGCCATATTGAAAAAGTCAGCTACCTATCTCCAGTGTTCTAATGTGTCATGGTAGGAGGATTTGGAAAATTCACTGTGTCCCAGCTGGGCCAAGGACTGTGTTCTTACCTCTGTAATGTCCGTACAGGTTAGGAAGGAGGGTGTGACTGGCCCAGGGGTAGAAATACTTAAGAAGTTTGATCTCTGAAAAACGGTGAGAAAAGCTCTTCTGGAGAGCTTGATGGAGGTAAAATCTACTAGAGTTCTGTGCAGAGTAGACTGTAGTCATCAACAGGATGAGGAAGACGATTTGTACTATTGTAGAAGAGGAAAAAATAACCATTGAGCCTTTAGCTTAGAAAGCCTCTACAACTTTTCTTAATTTTTCCTAAACCTATATAGACTTTTATAGATCAAAAACAATCAAAAATTGGCAGTTTCATATGGTTCTACCTAATAATTGTAAAGAGATAAGCCAAAGCATTTGGCTCTTAATGCTAATCAATATATAGAGGGTACCAAAAAAATGTATACACATTTTAGGAAAAGAAAAAACTATTAAAATTGTAATACTCAATATATATCTATACTAAAAGATGAATGCAATCACGTTTGACTTCTGCTATTACAAGAGGTGCTCAAAGTGGTTACCATCAGCGTCCAGACACTTATGATTTACGGCAAATTACTGCTTGAGCAACACTGACCAAAGTGTCCACTTGTATACTTTTTTTTGGCACCCCTGGTATATTTTACTCGGGGTTTCAAAGATGTATACACATGACTTGTATTCATCTTTTGTTATTGGTATATATTAAGTATTACAATTTTAATATAGTATTTTCCTTTCTTAAAATATGTATATTTTTTGGCACCCTTTGTATGTATTTCTTCCTAGAATTATTCTGCCACTAATTAGAAATGTTACTTAAAATCCCACACTAAAATTGTGTATTTTAGTTCTTAGAACTAAAGAAGAACCCTCCCTCCTTGCTCCCTTCCTCCTGTTATTCCCCCTCTCTACCAGTGCTCACCAGAAGGAAAGGCGTGTTCAAAACAGAATTTGTCTTCTTTGGTTCTGGGAATCCGAACACTAGCTGTGCTGAATCAGTTACTTTGTATTGATAGGATAGCCATTTTTCAAAGCACATTCATTTTTCCTCCACCCTGTCAAGTATGTATTAGGTTGGTGCAAAAGTAATTGCGTTTTAAAAGGTTAAAAATAATTGCAAAAACTGCAATTACTTTTGCACTGACCTAATACATCATTTTGTTGTTAGATTTCGTAGGTAGAAAAAGTGACTTATTCAAGCACTCAGAGCTCAAGACTCCAAGTTCAGGAATCTTTCCATTTACCATACCACCTTGTTTACTGGAATCCAGAATTTTAAAGATGACTATTTTAAAATGCCTTTCCCCAGTCTATATTTTCCATTTTATTCTCACGCCCACTCTCCTTGCTGGGAAACGTGCTGCAGTACCAACATGCTACCATTATCGCCATACCCAAAGTATCTCCTGTCAGCTTGAAAAGTTTCTTCTCTTTCAAGGTTCTTTCTTGGCACTTAATTGGACTGTTCATAGTTGGGGCTACATAGATGGGGTTCTTCTTATCTCTTGAACCAGGTAATGATGAAGAACATTTTGCTGTCAAAAATTCAAATATAGGCCAAAAAATGTTGTTATTTCATTAAGCAGTTATTCACTAACATTTGTTGAGAATCTACTATGAGATGAAGAGTGTTGAAACAAAAAAGCTAACTAAGCAGCGCTTCTCAAACTAACATGAAGGGCTTCTTTAAAAACATTCCAGTCCATAAGGGACTGGTATTTTTGTAAAATACAATAAAAAATAATTACTAGAAAAGTGAAATAGAACAGAGGCCTATAAAATACAAGCTCCATTTTGAAAATTAGATTCAAAAGACCTAAAATTAGTCTGCCCAACTGCTATAAAAGTTTATAAATTGCTTACTCTCAATTTCTGTACTTATCTTGGACTAGAAAACAGTTCTAGTCAGTGGACCACATGTTGGAGCTGTTTTAGAGTGCTACTCAAATTTTGATGTGTACAAAATCATCTGGTAAATGCATTTGTTAAATGCAGGTTCTGGGGCGAGGCCTAAGATTCTGCATTTCTGACAATTCCAGGATATGCCAATATTACTAATTATAACATTTACTGCCACAGAACATCCTATTTTACATTCTATTTGAAGCGACACTAGTGCCTTACCACTCGCTGAGGAAGTCAAACAGAACGACTTTACTTCCTGTTTTACAAGTGGGATCACTTCCACTCCTCATTGCACTAATCTATATTCAAAACTGTATAGGAAAATCTGGATTCATCCTCTGCCTACTTCTTTTTTTTTTTTTTTTTTTTTTTTTGGTTGTTGAGAGCCCACTGGCCCATGTGGGAATCGAACCGGCAGCCTTTGGAGTTAGGAGCATGGAGCTCTAACCGCCTGCGCCACCGGGCCGGCCCCTCTGCCTACTTCTTGATCTAATATTTTTCTATGACTACCATGCATAATAGCATTTATAGTAAAAATGCCTCTCCACAGCCTCCATTTATGACTACCAAAAGCATTTGTAGAAGCCGCCATCATTAGCACCCATCTGTAGTTCTTGCGGCTGTTATTACTTCCACTAGGGGGCTATGGTATGCCGTGAGTTACAATAATGCTAACCCCCGAACTTTACAGCATACCTCTTCTTAATACTATCCTTATGAGCCTAACTATAACCACTTCTGTCTACACCACCCAGACTTAAAAATCACTCATCGCATCACTCTCCCATCGGCCATGTAGCACTAGTAATTGGAGCTATCTTTATTCAAACACCTTGAAGCTACACAGGAACCACAGCCCTGATAATCACACACGGCCTTACATCCTCAATACTATTCTGCCAAGCAAACTCAAATTATGAACAAATTCATAGCTAAAGTATAATTTTAGCTAGCAGCCTACAAACAGTTCTTCCACTGATAGCAGTATGATGACTATTAGCTTTACTCTCAACAATTAATTTAATTGGAGAATTATTCGTAGATAATATCAACATCCTCATGGTCTAATATTTCTATCATTTTCATAGGAGCTAACATTGTTATTACCACCCTATATTCCCTCTACATACTAATTATGACACAATGAGAAACACATATCACATTAACATTAAATCATCCTTCATACAAGAAAATTCCCTCATAAAAATACGCTTGCTGCCCTCCTTACTCCTGTGCACCAACCCCAAAATTGTTTTGGGAACTTTGTACTGTAAATACAGTTTAATGAAAACATAAGATTGTGAATTAATAATAGAAACTAAAAATTCTTATTTACCAAAAAAGTATGCAAGAACTGCTAATTCATGCCTCCATATATAACTGTATGGCTTTTTCAAACGTTTAAAAGATGTGAGTTATCCTTTGGTGTTTGGAACCAAAAAACTGTTGCTACTCCAAATAAAAGTAATGAATCTATTTGCCTCCTCAATACTAATTCCTCTATTTACACTAATCCCATTAATCATAACAGTGACTTCTAATATTTAAAAAAGCAAGACATATCTTCATTATATAAAAACTATAATTTCATACGCCTTTATCACTAGCCTAATCTCAGCAATATTTATCTAATCAGGCTAAGAAATAATCATCTCAAATTGACATCGAGTTAACTATTCAAACTAAAAATAACACTTAGCTTCAAGCTAGACTAATTCTCAATAATATTTATACCAGTAGCACCATTTGTCACATGATCGATCATAGAATTCTCAACATGATATATACACTCACCCTAAATTTAACCTATTTTAAAAATATGTCCTTACATTTCTCATTACAATACTAATCTTAGTCACCACTAACAATCTTTCAGTTATTCACTGGATGAGGATTCTATCATTCTTACTAATCAGGTGATGACATAGTTGAACAGACACAAGCACTGCAGCTCTCTAAGCAATCTTATAAATTGGAGCCATCAGATTTATTATGCCAATGGCATGATTTTTATTCAATTTTAACTCGAAATCTTCAACAGATTTTACTCAACCTTAGCAATACTAATTTCCCACTGGCTGGGCTCCTCCTAGCTGCAACTGGAAAATCTGCCCAATTTGGACTTCACCCATGATTTCCACTACAGGAGGCCCTATACCCATCTCAGCCCTATTCCACTCAAGTAAAATAGTCATAGCAGGCATCTTCCTACTAATCTGATTTGACCCATTAACAGAAAACCACAAGCTTATCCAAACAATATTATGCTTAGGAGCCATTACCAAATTATTCACAGCACTCTACGCTCTTACTTAAAACTATATTAAAAAACAATTGTCACCTTTTCTACCTTAAGCCAACTAGGCCTACTAATAGTGACCATCGGCATTTACCAACCACATCTAGCATTTCTCCACATCTGCACACTTAACACTCTTCACTGCCATACTACTCTCATGTCCTGGCTCTATTATCCATAACCTAAACAACAAACAAGATATTGGAAAAACAGGTGGCCTATTCAAAGCATTACCTTCACCACAACCGCACTCATTATTGAAGCCTAGCACTGACAGGAGCACCTTTCCTCACAGGAGTCCACTCCAAGGACTTAATCACCGAAACCGCTAATACGTCGTATCCCAATGCCTGAGCCCTACTTATCACCCTTGTTGCCATTTCCCTAAGAGCTGTCTATAGTACTCGAATCTTCTTCACACTCCTAGGACAACCATACTTTCCTACTCAATTAATGAAAATAACTCTCCCCTAACAAATTGTTAAACATCTTAGTCAGAAGCATCTTTACTGGTTTCTTTATTTCCAACAATATTTCCCCAACAACTATTCCACAGATAACTATGCCTTATTATCTGAAACTAACAGCCCTAGATGTGAGTTTCTGGTAAAACTGTTCTGGGAGCATTTCTCTCTGGTTTCATTGTGAATGTGTAAGATCCATAACATAGGCCTCATCCCATGTGTAAAAACAGGCAGATAAAGAATAGGAGTAACTGTTCTAGGCTTTGTTCTGGCACTTGAACTCAACCTTATAACAAAATCTAAAATTATCCTTCAAACCTATTCAAATTCTCTAAACTTCCTGGATATTTTCTATCATACACCATCTCCCACCATTCATGAACTTATCAGCAAGCCAAAAATCAGGATCACTATTGCTTGACCTAATCTGATTAGAAAATGCTTTGCCAAAATCAATCTCCCAATTCCAAATAAAAGCTTCTACACTAGAACCGAAAAGGCCTAGTCAAACTGTACTTCTCTTTTCTTATTACACTGACCCTAAGCCTGATTATACTTAGTTTCTATGAGTAATTTCTATAATAATGACTCCAATAAGCAAGGGTCAACTAGTAACCACTACCAATCAAGTACCATGACTATATAAAGTAGCAATACTCATAGCTTCCTTACTGAAAAATCCAGAATCCCCAATATCATAAATAACCTACTCCTCTAGCCCATTAAACTTCAATACAACCTCCACCTCATTTTTTAGTGTACAAAATTCATGTAACTTCTATAATTAAACCAGAGAGAAATGCTCCCAGGATAATTTTACTAGAAACTCACATCTCAGGATATTGTTCGGTAGCCATAGCCGTTGTATAACCAAAGACTACTAACATTCTCCCTAAATTAAAAATACTATAAACCCCAAAAAGGCCATTTAAAATTCATCACAATCCGACAAACAAACCCACGACTCACAATCAACCCAAGTCCCACATAAATTGGTGAGGGGTTTGAAGGAAACCCTACAAAACTAACCACAAATTAATATTGTGTATTAAAATAAATACATGGCATTATTCTTACATGAGATCTATCCATAACCAGTGACATGACAAATCATCATTGTATTTCAACTGTAAGAACAATAATGACCAACATCCTAAAATCCCATGCACTAATTAAAATGATCAACAACCCATTCATTGACCTACCAGCTCCCTCACATATCTCCTGATGATGAAACTTCACATCTCTTCTAGGAATCTGCCTATTCCTACAAATCCTAACAGGACTTTTCCTAGCTCTACATTACACACCAGACACTATCACTGCTCGCTCTCCTCCGTCACCTGCATGGGCTGGGACGTAAACTATGGCTGAATTATCTGGTATCTACATGCCAGTGGAGCATCCTTCTTTATCCGCCTGTTTTTACACATGGGATGAGGCCTACATTACGGGTCTTACACTTTCACAGCGACCTGGAACATGGGAATCATTTTATTAGTTACTGTAATTGCTACAACACTGATAGGTTGTGTACTACCATGAGATCAAATATCTTTCTGAGGGGCACAGTCATTACAAATCTTTCAGCAATCCGTTACCTCTGAACCAGCCTGGTCAAGTGAGTCTGAGGAGGATTCTCAGTTGACAAAGCAACCCTCAGCCGATTCTTTGCCTTCCACTTCATCCTTCCATTTATCTCAGCTCTAGTAAATGTACTTCTACTATTTTTTCACGAAACAGAATCCAACCACCCAACTGGAATCGCATCTGACAGACAAAATTCTCTTCTATCCGTACTACACAATCAAATATATCCTAGAACTTTTACTCCTAATTTTAACATTATTCACATTAGTCCTATTTTCACCTGACCTCCTAGGAGATCCAGACACCGCCTATACCCCAGCCAACCCCTTAAATACTCCCCCACACATTAAGCCAGAATGGTATTTCCTATTTGCCTATGCAAACCTATGATCCATTCCCAACAAACCAGAGGCATACTAGTCCTAATTTTCTCAATCTTAGTCCTTGCCATTATCCCAATACACCATACATCAAAACACTGAAGCACTAAACTAAGCAAATGAACTTTAAAAATTATTAAACCTTAGAAGATAAAATTCTATGCTAAAACAAAACAAAAACAAACAAAAAAACCCACTGAAGCATCGCCTTCCCACCCCTCAGCCAATGCCTGTTCTGACTACTAGTACCAGGCTTACTAACACTGACGTAACCTGGGGGACAACCAGTTGAACAGCCATTTCTCATCATTGGCCAGCCAGCATCTATTCTATTCTTTTTCATTATTCTGTACTAAGGCCCCTCACAAACATTAGAGAAAGCTACCTCGGAAAATGGAGAGTCTCTGTAGTATATCTAGTACCTTGGTCTCATAAACCAGAAAGAAGGGGAGCAACAATTCCCCCTAGGACTTAACAAAGAAGCCCAAGCTCCACCGTCATTATCCAAAGCTGAAATTCTACTTAAACTACATGAAGCACTCTATATGAGTGGGATGAAATTAATCCTATGTGTTACGCCAGTATCGAAATATTTTACAAATTCACCCATCACTATGTGGCATTAAACTATATGCCACATATATAATACACAAATGATATATAGTACATACTTATGTATTATATAATCATACATTATTTACCCCATACATATAAACATGTATGAAGGTGTGATAAAAAATATGGTGAATGTTTAAATTAAAAAAAATAATAAAAAAATTTATTACAGTAGAAGACGCATTACCATTAATCCCCCTCAAAATACTCCGCTTCTCTTTGGACACACTTATCTCATTGTTCTTGCCACTTTCTGAAGCAGTTCTGGAAGTCCTCTTTCATAAGTGTCTTTATTTGCGCTGTCGTGGCTGCCTCAATGTCCTAAAGTGATTCAAAGCGTTTACTTTTCATGGTCATTTTGATTTGGGGGAAGAGCTAGAAGTCGCACGGTGCCAGATCCGGTGAATAAGGAAGATGAGGACACACTGTAATGTCTTTGAGTGAAATTGCTGTATACCAGAAACCACGTGTGACACGGAGCCTTTCCATTGTGATCACAAAATACAGTGAATGCTGCTGCCGAGTGCCATCCAACGGAAAGGCAGAGATCTTCAATTGGGGAAGTGGTGCGTCGAACCTTAGTAACAGGGTGTAACAAATTTCAACTTGTTCAGTGCAGTCAGTAGGGTGTGAGACAAGGAGTGTTTTAAAGTGTGCCATAAATCATCCTCCACCATGACAACACTCCGTGTCACACATCGCTTCTAGTATGGCAATTTCTGTCAAATAAAAACATTACAGTGTGTCCTCCTCCACCTTATTCACCAGATCTGGCACCATGCAACTTCTGGCTCTTCCCCAAAGTCAAAATGATTCAGGACATCGAGGCAGTGACAACAGTGCAACTAAAGACACTGATGAAAGAGGACTTCCAGAACTGCTTCAGAAAGTGGCAAGAATGATGGGATAAGTGTGTTCAAAGTGAGGCAGAGTATTCTATGGAGGATTAAAGGCAATGTGTCTTTTACTGTAATAATTATTTTTAAATTAAAAAAATATTACAGTAAAAGTAATACTGTAATCACACCTTGTACATCAATGTATATATATTACATAATACATAACTGGTCCTCGGACATACATTTAACTTTATCACATGCATATCCACATCACAATAATGTTTGATATTACATAGTACATATCATTTATTTTACATACATTAAGCCAAATCATTTCCTGTCAACATGTGTATCACAGCCTAGAAACAGTTCTTAACTACCAAGACCTGAGAAACCAGCAACCCTTCCACAAACATACCCCTCTTCTCACCCCACGCCCATCAGTCATGGGGGTCTATATATGAACTACAAACTGGTTCTTATTTCGGGACCATCTCACCTAAAATTGCCCCCTGTCCCCTTAAATAAGACTTCTCAATGGGTTAGTAACTAAGCAGCCTATGCCGACACATAACTGTAGTACCATGCCTCTCGTGTTTTTAAATTTTTGGGTATGCTAGGATTCAGGGGGAGGCAGAGAGAGGGAGAGGAGAGAGTGGAGTGGAGGTTGGGGAAGGCATCACAGAGGAAGTAACATTTGATATTTGTTTTGAAGTATTATATAATCAGATAGAACTCTCCCAAAGGACAAGGACGAGGGTAAGAAAAAATAAGTCATTTTGGGCAGATGGGAACAGCAATTCAAGAGCATGGAGAAATGAAATGAGGACTATAAAGACTTACAGTTGGCTTATTAATTTTTTTAATTTCATAAGGAATGGGGTGTGGCTACCCCTTAGTAGTGTGTCCACTGCTGAGCTTAAGAAATCTGTGCCTGCCAACACAGTCTGCTGTGTACCTCTGTGGTGCTATCACTGGTTTCCTTCAGAGAGGTAACCCTCTCCTGAATTTTGGAGTTTATCATTTCCATGCATTTCTTAATTAAAAAAAATCCTCCAAGCAAGATATGCATTGTTTTGCATGATTTAAAACTTGTGTTAATTTTTCTGCAAGTTGCTTTTGTGCCCTCCACTGTGTTTGTGCAGCTTGTCCACATGTATAAGTAGCTCTAGTCAGTTACAGGGTAGACTTCCCTCAGGCTTGGTGACTGAATGTGAGGAATAAGAGAGGAATTTAGGATGACTGTGACATTTTGAAAGAATGGCAATGCTCTTAATGGAGATGAGAAAATATAGGGAAGTAGTAGATTTGTGGGGCAGGCAAGTATGGGTGTGGGGAGCACCTTCAACTTGAGATGCCTGCAGGCATTCAGATGCAGATGGTGAGCAGCTGGCAACCACATGTGGGGCTCAGGAGTGAGGAAGAGATTGAGGAGACCCAGAACACAGGGAGAGTTGGAGCACTGAGGGAGAGGGTGACAGGGTCTAGGGAGGAATGTGGAATGAGTATTGGTTAGCCTTGGGCACTGGAGGAGGAGCAACCGGCTGATTAAAGACCCCCCAATGGACAAAACTGCCTGTGTCAGTGAGTCAGCTACATGCACTGTTCGGATACAATCCGCCCTTCGCAAAATTAGATATTGTACTTAGAACTACTTGAATTACCTGAGAGTGCCAAGATCCTCATCGTTTGTTGTTCCTTCTCTTTGGCAAGCCATGGCATCCTGTTCAGAATCAGCGAAAATAACAATGTGAAGAAGATTACCTAGACAGGAAAATCATAGGAGAAACTAATGAGCAAATATTACAGGATCCAAGGAGGTGACATCATCATGTAAAAATGAAGGTATTATTAATAAATTTCGATTATTTGGCCATTTTTACGGAAAACTGAGGATTAAATAATTTCATAATTATTTTTGCATAATCATGGGAACTGGAAGGGTCCCCTGTAGTCTTTAATCTGCTTGGCTAGGAAGGCTTAAACTATTAATGATTTGTGATGATTTGTCTAAGCTGTTCAATAACACCTGTCTTTGGAAGTCCTTTGATGAGCTAGACTAGAGAAGCTACACTTCAGTTTCAAGGATTAAATCTGTTTTGCTAAAGAAGTCATGGAATCTTAGAATTGAGTACGATCTTAAGTATTACCCACTCCTTAAATTTTCATGGAAGAGGAAAGTGCTCCAGTTCTCAGGAGAATAAAGGACACTTTGATATTCCACACACTGTTTCCCCCACCTTACCTCACTGGGAAGAATCTGTGCAGGTGATTCTCTTCCTCTTTCCAGCTGCCCTACCTACAGGTGGACCATTCTGCTCTGCCCCGGCTTCGCAAGGTGGGCCAGCTGGGCCAGGGCCAGGCCTGAAGCCCAGAGGAGGGTTTGAGGCCCTTCTTGCTGCTTCTACTTTTGGAGTTGAATGGATTTCAGGCAGCAATTCTGGATGTGTCTGCTCTGAAGACTTACGGTCGCCCCCTAGTGGACAGGCCCGAGGACTACACTAGGGGAAAGGAGTAAAACGTACACCTGGCCATGAGTCCAACTGAAATCTCCCCTGAACAGCTAGCCCCAGTTTGTACTTGATGCAATCACAGTTAACATGGTAACTGAGGTTTGAACTGTCTTGCTGGGAAACTGTTGTTATTTAACTAGACCATGCTAACTGGAATTTACACACACTGAAACAGTGCAAAGCCAAGGACTGCCTGTATTCAAGCACGTATCACTTAAAAATCCAAACATTCTTATACCATTCTCACACTTAAGGAAATTATCAATAGTTTCCTAGAATAGCCTATCCATATTGAAATGTCTCATTTATTCAAAAGATCTAGAACAGTCCTACTCCATTCATATTTTTTACGATATTGACTTTTCAAAGAAACTAGATTTTTTTCCTCAGAATGAACCAATCCAAGTGTGACCCAGGGGCCAGCAGCGTCAGCATGACCTTGGAACTCGTCAGGAATGCAGAGTCTTGGGCCCCATCCCAGCACTGCTATCCTCCATTTCAGTGTGTGTCTTTTAAAATTAATTATGCCTGGAAGTAGTTGAGACCTTTCAACAGATAAATTCAATATTTCTTTGCCAATAGTGGAATGTTTTTCAACTGTCTAATTATTACCACTCCTATTATCTGCATGTTGGTTACCCAAGACCTACTGTCTACGTGTCTATTTCTTTATGATTTCAACATTTTTATACATGTTTTATGTTTTGTATTATTTTATTTTATCTTCCTGGTCATCAATTTGGGTCTCAATAGTGACATTTTCTCCTTCAATTCAACTGCTGAGCTTTAGAATTTGTAAATCACATTTTTCATTTCTGACAGCCTTTGTTTGTGTGTCTGATATACAGTAAGTCCTCACTTAACATCATAGATAGGTTCTTGGAAACTGTGACTTCAAGTGAGACAACATAGTGAAACTAATTTTACCAGAGGCTAATTGATAGAAACAAGAGTTAAGTTCCTACGGCACACTTCTGGTAACAAAAACATCACCACACTTCTAAATAAAGACCCAAAACACTTCTAAAATTAAACATTGAAATAAATGAGAGCTCTACATACATTTAAGAAAGATTAATGAAAACCAGTAACATAATTATTTTCCAACCTGATTATTTTCCAACTTGCTTATTCTACTTTGGGGTCTTGTGTTGCTGGAGCCTCTCCCTGTAGCTCAGGGCACAAGGTGGGACTCCACCCTCCACAGGTCGCTCTTCCATTGCAAGGCCACTCACACCCCCACACACTCACTCAGACTGGGACAATGTAGACATGCCATTCACCTGACATGAACAGCATTGGGATGAGGGAGGAAACTGAGTACATGGAGAAAACCTGCACAGGCATGAGGAGAATGTGCAAACTCCATTTCTATGTGCAAACATAGAAAATAGCCTTGGCTGTGAATCGATTTTTTTTCCTCATCCTTATAATAAAACTATGTTGAATGAAAAGATATTATTGGAGGATCTGCTGTAATTCAATCACTGTAAGAGCTCTTGTTAGTTTTCAGTCTGTCTCCTCCAGCAGTTTTTAAAAATTAAGATCTACCTACACTTTGTACTCGGTCACTCTTCTACGATCAGTGGGTCTCAAACAGGGTTACCCGTTTGAGGTACATTGGAGTCACCTGGGGAGCTTTAAACAAATTGGGGCTTGGAGCCCAGCCTCAGAAATTATGATTGAATTGGTTTGGAGTGAGGCCTGGGCATCACGAGTTTTAAAAGCTCCCCAGCTTTGCTTGTGGGAGCTCAGGCCTATCCTCTAGGGCTCTTAAAACAGAGACAATCCTGTCACCAAAATCCAGAATATTGGAAACTCTATAGGACAAACAACTTGGTTCCTTTAACAAATATAATGTGAGAATAATACCAAAAATAAAGAACAAGAGAAAGAGAGAAAGGGAGGAAGATCCTGTACATTAAGTATTAAAAATACTTGAGACATAGTAACTGGTTGCAACAAATGGACCTTATTTGGATCTTGATTTGAACAAAACTGTAAAACAAACATTTATGAGACAACTGGAAAATATCTGAACACTGAATTTTTTAAAAACTGTAAAAAAAAACAAAAAAACTGTAAAATAGACATAACAAAATCCTTACCATCAACCTTTTTAAAGTGTATAGTTTGGTAGTATTAAATACATTCATATAGTTGTCTGGATATTAAGTAATTATTGCTAATTTATTTAGGTGTGATGATGGATTTATATTTAGGTTTTTAAAAGGGAAGTCCCTATCTTTTAGAAATATACAGACAAATATTTACAGATAAAACATGAAGTTTGGCATTTTTTTCTTCAAAATAGGTGAAACAAGATTGGCCATGAATTGGTAATTGTTTGAGCTAGGTAATACAACTTTAGGATTCACCATATACTACTCCCTACACTCTTTTCTGTATGTTTGACATTTTCTTTAATTAAATGTTTTTAAAGTTTTATGTTGCTTTTTCCCCCAAAGTAGTTTGTTGTCAATTATTTTTTTTTAACTCATCTCCCTTAACTCTCCAAACCTTTTTTGTTATACTTCTACTAATCAGTTCTTGTTAGTTTCTTGTGACTACTTCACACATATTCTTAACGAATTTTTCTCTTCTTATTTGTTTTTCTGGGGGTCAAATTGTCAGAACCATTAGGCATCTTGGATTGGCACCCATGGACCTTAGTTTCCCAAGCTCCCTGCAACTATAATGCTTTCTCCCATGCCAGTGTAACCTGGCCCGTTGCTCACGTACCTTTACTGGCTGGATGATGAAGACGTTTTGAAGCACTGATAAAATCAATGAAATAACCCAGCTTGTGGCTTGATCTTTGTTCAGTTCCAGGGTATAAAGTGCTGTAAAAAAGGCTGTGGCCAGGTTAGTAACACCCAGAAAGAGCCAGCAGATATAAGTCAACCATCCGGGCAGGCCATTAGAGGTGGACTTCTTCCCTCCTTCTGTGCTCAGGATGGGGAAACTGGTTGCCTCCCTTAAGAAGTTGAAGTAATACTCATAAGCAACAGCTGAGAGAGGGCAGGAAGATTACAGATGACAAAGAAAGCAGGTGTGGTTGGTGCATTACCTGGAGGGCTCTTGCTTTGTGGGAAGCATGTGTGTTTCTAGGAATTCCTGGAGTTTTTGCAGTTTGCTGGCTGCATCTAGGAAGTCAGTAGGCTGGTCAACCTGGGTGGGACCCAGTGTGCATAAGTGAGATTGCAGCCTCTGCACAACTCTGAGCAGGTAATAGCAGAAATGATGGTGGTTTTCAGGAATCACTGAAAATGTATTCCAGGTTGACACTTTAATAAGTGGAAGATTTCAACAAATAGTAATAACTGGTAGAGTTTAGCAGTTCATTAATTGATGGTGAGGTTAAATTTCCTAGACAATGGAGGTGGGACCCAACACCTACAATATTATTGTCTTCTCTGACCACGCTGGTAAAATATGTAAAAATTTTAAAAATTCTATGCTTTGAGCTACAGATTTTTAAAACCTGATTGAGCTTTTTCACAACTGCAGTACTTATGACCTATACTAGGTAAATGCCCAGGAGGGCCAAACTATATTGGAGAATCCATTAAATGGCATAATCTCACCATTCTGTAGATGAAAAAGAATTGACAAATTTCAATAGTCTCCAACAAAGCAGATGACACATGAGGGTTTGATACAGAGAATGTTTTGTGGGTTTTTCCTTAATCCTTTACTTTGTATCACCAGATAAACTGTCTCAAAAACCATCAGAAGGCTCAAAGTAATCAGCTCAATATTGGAAGCTTAAGGAAATTAAAACAAGCAGAAGGTTGAATTGTGCCTGTTGGTTATGCTGACAGGTAAGAATGAGTAAGAAAATAAGAGACATGCCAGGGAGTGGGAGGCAGAGAAGAGATTAGTCACTAAAACCTACTGAGCTTTACCATTTGCCCAGCAGGGTCCTGTTTGCTGATGACAGCCTTGACCCTCTAAGTGAGAATAAATGAGGCTGGATAAAAGTGTCACCAGCTGGTTAAGGTTGTAAGAACTCCATGAAGATTGTTCACACTCTGAGAGTAGGTACATATTTCTCCTGAGCAGAAATCCCACAGTTTCCTTCAATTCCTGAATGAAGAACCAAGATGAGAAAAAGTCAGTCTGTTTTACATTAACCCAGAACTGGAAGCAATAATAGATGGTAATAAGGCTGTTTCTTTACTCAGAGGAACATTTGATAACTGTAAAGAACCTCCATTTTTCATTTTTCTCTACTTTTTAAAAAAGAAGTCACCTCCCAGTAGCTTCAAAACTAGTTTTATGAGGGGCAGCCGGATGGCTCAGTTGGTTAGAGCACACGCTCTCAACAACAAGGTTGCTGGTTCAATTCCCACATGGGATGGCGGGCTGCGCCCCCAGCAACTAAAGATTGAAAGTGACGACTGGACTTGGAGCTGAGCTGCGCCTTCCACAACTAGATTGAAGGGCAACGACTTGGAGACTTGGAGCTGTTGGGCCCTGGAGAAACGCACTGTTCCCCAATATTACCCAATAAAAAAAATAAGAAAAAAACAACAAAAAATACAGTAGTTTTATGAGAGAATATAGAATGAAAAGAGAAGGGACAGTCTAATCAAACATTAAAAGCTAGAACAACTCCACAGTAGTACATTCTGCACTCACATTCAGTCCTCAGAATACGTCATAATCAGGAGAAAAACTAGAGGCATGATGGATCACAACTCAGGTGACAGGAATTAGGGAAAAGCTAGTAAGATTCACAGGACCCGAGCGCGTTCTAGGAGATGCTTTTCACTGGTCTTTCCCACTAAATGGTGAAAGGGAGCAGGCAATTTATCTGTAAAATTTCATACCAGGCTTACCTCAACTACCTTTGTGAGAGAGAGAGATTCAAAAGAAGCATCTGCGGGGCAGGAGGCCTGGATGGGAGGAAGAAGAGGCAGTGGTTCCTGTGGCTGAATCAATGGGAAGAGCTGCCCAACTACAAGGTTGATTGGGAAGAGAATGACAGCAGTTTGGATGCTGATAAGTAGTTCGGACCAGGTCACAGCAAATGGACCCACTGAAAGAAAAGCATTATGTCAATCTTCCTCTACAGCCACTGAAATCATCAGAGTCATGCCTTTCCCAGGTTTAAGTGTTTATGTAGCAATTTAACTATGATTATTAAGGGTAGAAAATTATTATGTCAGTAAAGTTCCTGATGTGTTCCTAAGGCTGCTTCACTTATTAATGAATGAGAACAGTGAAAAAATGTTTTCTAATGTATTCCAGTATTCTAATGTTAGGGCTGCAAAGGGGAAACGAAGGCACATCATGATTCTGTTTCTCACCTGGAAGTAAGGAGAGTGGGTCACACACCACAAACAACACACATCCGGGCTCATCCATACCTTGCTCATCTCTCCTGGCAGTAGTGCCGTTTATCTTCCAGAACATCACATTGATGACCATGTTGCAGAGCAGAAGGGTCATGCAGCAAGTGAGCCGCTGGACTCTTGTAAACTGGTTCCAGGGATGTCGAGTTGCAACTGAGAGCCACAGATAATCCTGGGTGAACTTTTCTACAATCATGGAGGAGAACAGGTGCCTAAAAAGATCCATCAGAACAGGAAAGACATGAGATTTCATTCTGGAAGTGCCTTAGACCAAGATGTGGTTTGCCCAAACCAACAAATCACATAAAAACAACACGGCCACTGTTCCACACCCCTGTGAAAGGATTTCAGATGACAGATCATATGACTCTTTTATTATTTTAGGGTAAAAAGTTTCTGAGGATAAGGTTAATTTATATTGTATAAGATTTTAAAATTAAAAGCTGTTGTTTTAGCTTTGTCAGAGTTTTGATAAATCTTTTTTACTCTTCAAAAGTTTGCATTACGCTTCCACTCAAGACAGTTTGGTAAATACATATTTTGAGCATCATCTCTATTCCAAAAGTGGAGGAACTATAAATAAGATATAGGAATAAAGAACCAAAAATATTGGCTGGCTTCAAAACAAATATCTGTGAGGAAGAGAAATGCAATGAGAAAACAAGGGGGAAAGAAGCACAAGATTATTAGGCTCCAGGTCTGGAAGAAGACAGGACACTGAAAATGTTTCAAAGGCTGGGGGAAAGGGAGAGTAAAGCCAACTTCACTGCTTAAGCCAGCACTGAGGCTGGAGCTTATGCAAGGATACTACAGAACAAATAATTGCCATAGAGCTCCAAATTTACAGGTAGGGAAGTGGGTGAAAGAGGATAGCCCTATGACCAGAATTGAGCCAAGAGATCCACTGGCTCATGAACAGATCTGCAATATGCAATAGCCCTAGTTTCATTAATTTCATTGAGAATAGGAGCTTCAAAATGCTACAATATAATAAGGCCTAGTTCTAGACATGTGAAGGGTTGGGTAGAAACAGCAGCAAAACTACTAGGCAGGGATGAGGGGAGAGAGAGAGAGGGAGGGAGGGCGGGAGGCAGGAGAGAGAGAGAGAGAGAGGTACGGGGAGATATTTAGATTTAACAATAAAATCACTCGAATATACAACCCCAAATTCCTGATCACAGAAGAAATCTAATGCTGAGAAAGGTAGCCAACACAATCAATAATCAGTCCAGAAGAAATTAATTTTATGGGACATTGTGACAGATTTTAAAATTTCAGGTTGCTCAAAGATACAAGCAAAGAAACAACATTCACTTAAGGAGAATAAGACAAAAAGAAAATAAATACTCAAGAGTAGTTTAAAAACATGGAGGATAGTTTGAGAAGCTCCAACACATAGTAAGGGAATGTCAGATGAGCATATTTTCAGAAGTGACATCTGAGAATTTTTCAGAATTAAAGATATGATTCTGCATATTAAAAGTACAGTCTATGTTATATGTACTTTATCACAATAATTTTTAAGTGCCTTCGGAGTACCAAACAGGATAAAAACTAAATCCACAGTAAAAAGGATTATAATAAAATTTGGAACATCAAAGATAAAGATAAAATATTAAAAGGGAAAAGGCAGTATACTTTAAGAGAACAACAGCTAGACTGACAGAAGACTGACACAACAGAGGCAGTGTTGGAAGGTAGTGCTCCATGAATACTTTACATTGAGGCATTAATAAAAAATTTGCTTCTGGACTCTCTTTTAAGGTATCTTGGTATAAGCAGACAGCCCTGGAAAGATAGAGACAGTGACTATCTTTGGAGCAAATTTACTTAAATTTCTAGATTGTGAAGACAGAGACACCCCCCTCCCCAGAGACATTCTAGGGTAATAAAGATAGAAACACCTTCTTACCACCCCTTGAGAAACTTACGTAATGTTTCAGAGTAACAAACAACCCACAGAGGAGGAGAGGCAGGTTTTCCAGCAGCGCCTATATCAGATCAGAGTCTCCTAATCTTGGGATTTCTCTTTTGTAATGTATGTCCACTGCATGGGCAGGTAATACCTGGCTCTCATCACATTACCCTGTGGGCTTCTGGGAACTGACACAACATTATTACACTGTCGGCTATTTCAATCAGTACTAAATTATCTAAATCCATTTGGCTCAGTGAAAATGGTGGAGTAAAGAACTCTGAAAATTCTCTCCTCCATAAAAGCAATGATAAAACTTCTTTAAAAAAGCCAGAATCAAAATTTTCATAACTCTGGTAAATAACCAAAGATCTGTAGCGACCTGGGAGTGTTTACTCATGAAAAATGGCTGAATATCAGTAAGAACAGTGAGAGCTTTGTGGCACTTTAACCCATCTCCCTTTCTCTAGCTCCATGGTAACCTTGAAAACCAACACCTTTCAGTCACAGTGAAAACTAGCACCCTGGCAGCCACTAGAAGGGGCAGAACAGGGTTGGAACTCCTTCAAAGCCTCATTCCTGGAGGATTGTGATTATTTGACCTGTCTGACAGTTCCCTGGAAAACCCCACTTGCAAGGCTGTCCTTACCTGACCTGTGTGCTTACCCACTGCAAAATGCATTTTTCCTGCAGGCACTGTCAAAAATATTCAGAGGCAATTGTTTAACTTAAGGCAGGGCTGTAAATTGCCTTGCTGAGTGTTGAAGACATGTGACAACATGCACACAAAACCCCTCAGCAAAGACTGGGAGACTTACTGGTTCGAGGCATTTAAATTTCTGTCCAGTCATTAGCTGACCACTTAACTAACTCAGCAGAAACTTCATTTGCCAACCATGACAAAGAATGACAGACTTCACAGAATTAGTTCAGAAAAGTCACTAAACGACAACAACAACAAACACTGAGAATAACAAATCCTGGGGGAGGGGAAGGAAATCTGTTTTCTGGAGAGGCCACATTCAATTATTTAAAATGTCCAGTTTTCAACAAAAAATAGATCACAAGACATGCAAAGAAAATATAGGACGCATGTGCGCGCGCGCGCACACACACACACACACACACAAGCAGTGATTGTCCTTGAGGAAGCCAAGACACTGGATTTCAAAGACAAAGACTTCAAATCAGCTATTTTAAATGTGTTCAAAGAATGAAAGGAAACCATGTCTAAAAAACTAAAGGAAATGAGAATATCTTGCCAAATAGAAATATCAATAAAGATACATAGATTTAAAAAAAAAAAAGTAGAAAGTTGCAGTTGAAAAATACAATAAATGAAATGAAAAACTCACTAAAGAGGTTCAACAACAGATATGAGCAGGGAGAATAAATAATTAGCAAACTTGAGGATAGGTCAATTAAAATTATCCAGTCTGAAGAATAGAAAGAAAAAAGAATGAAGAAAAATGAACAGAGCCTCAGAGACTTGTAAACACCATCAACTCCCAACAATACCTAAAGGAAAAGAGCTCTTTCTTTGAGACTGTTATGAAGACCTGGTCACGCTCGCAGTCTCCGAGGTCCACGGCCAGCCAACAATTGCACAGGAAATGCCATTTCCTTTTACCAGCCATGTCACTGACAATTACCTGGTTTACATACCTAAAGTAAAACGAAGATAATCATGTTAGGGAGGTGAGCACAAATCAGTTGCTGTAATAAGTAATCCCATGGAAACAACCATCATTGGATGAATGGATAAAGAAAATGTGGTGTGTACACACACACACACACACACAATCACACAGGAATATTATTCAGGCATAACACAGAATGAAATCTTGTCATTTGCAACAACATGGATGGACCTTGAGGGCATTATGTTCAGTGAAATAAGTCAGACAAAGACAAATACCATATGATCTCATTTATATGTGGAATCTGAAAATTTAAGAAAAAAACAATTTCATAGATACAGAGAACAGATTGGTGGTTGCCAGAGATGGGGGGTAGCGGGTGGGGGAAGTGGGTAAAGAGAATCAAAAGGTATAAACATCTATTTATAAAATAAGTAAGTCATGAGGATATAATGTACAGAGTTATTATAGTTAATAATACTGTATTGCACATTTGAAAGTTGCTAAGAGAATAAATCTTAAAATTTCTCATCACCAGAAAATAAAATTCTGTAACTACGTATGGTGACAGATGTTAACTAGACTTATCGTGGTGATCATTTCACAGCATATACAAATATTGAGTTGTTGTGTTGTATACATCTGAAACGAATATGTTTTATGTTAAATATACCTCAATAAAAATAAATAATTTAAAAAAGAAGTAATCTTGCACTGTCAGTGAGTGTCCAAGTAAATGGATTGTTTCATCGTGAGGCAAGAACTACAGAAATGAGAGCTGATCCCATCTTTCCCTTCCTAACCTCTAAGGGAGTTCATGTACCGAACACCAAAATGCAGACTTCTATAACCTATGAATAGTCCAGTGTGTGTATATATTCTTTAAGTTTCCTTGTGACAGCCCTGCCACCTCTAAAAGTATCCCATATGGTTCTAACTTTTATCACCAGTGTTTGAGGGGGTGGATATGGGGGGTTGGGACATGGTCGTCAACATTTATATTAATGACCTATTCTATTTGGGTCTGTGGCTTCGTTTTGACTTCATAGAGCCACAGACCCTGAGATTTTGTCCGTTTTCCAACCATAATGTTTTACCATGTGTCTAACTTCTCCACTAATTTCAACTGTCCACAAACCTGTTCTCTGGAACACCTAACTAACCAAGCTATTTGACTTCATCTTGCAATTCATCAGTTAACTTCCTCCTTTACTGTGATGATGCTACTTCCCCAAGAGTCTATGTCTAATGTCATGACATGAAACCACTTCAATTTCTCTGGTCAAAATCTTTGTTTAATTTTAGGTCAAAGTTATTTTCTGTATGAGGAATAGAGGCTCCTTTAAAGCTAAAATATTCCTAAGGACTCTTTAATTGAGGCAGTTTATAAAATCACAGGAGACTAAGTTTATTTGATTTAAAGTTAGCTAGTGCATCTTGTGCAGATAAAGCTTGCATTTAAGAGCAGAGCATAAAAGGGAAGAAAATGTTCATTTTCTGACTGATGGGAAACTAGTCATGGGCTTTTTGTGCTTCCAGTGTAACTTTCTTCTTTCTTTTCTTTTTTTTTTAATTAAAAGTTTATTGGGGTGACAATGATTAGTAAAGTTACATAGATTTCAGGTGTACAATTCTGTATTACATCATCTATATCTCACATTGTGTGTTCACCACCCAGAACTTTTATTTTCTTATTCTTTCATATGTGAGAAAAAAAGAATCTAATGTAACTGTACAAATTCAATGTTAAAAATTTTGAAAATACTTAAAAATATACTGAAGGAAATTTTAAAAATTCATAATCCTACTACCCAGAGACAACTACTCATAATAATTTAGTATATGTAGCTCTAGACATTTTCCTATACATGTACTTTAAAAACCAATCAACTGTATTGTGGTGTAATTTACATATTTTTATCATTTAAAAAATATAGTTCAATGCATTTTGACAAATGTGTACACTTGTGTCAGCACTACCATCAAGATATCACCCCAAAAGTTCTCCTGTGCCCCTTTTCAGTCCGTTCCCCTCAGGCTCACCCCTAGACCCACGTGTGAGCTTTTCTGACCAGCTTTCTGTCTCTATGAATTAGGTGGCCTTTGTTTAGAATTTCATACATATGGAATCATACAGTATGTATTCTTCTGTGTCTGGTTTCTTTCACTCAGGATATTTTTTGGAATTCATCCACGGTGGGTATATCAGCAGATTGTTCTTTTTGTCAGTAATACTCCATTGAATGAATTTACTAACATTTGTTTGCTCATTCATCTGATAGCCATCTGTGTTGTTTCTAGTTTTTGGCTACTAACAATAATGGTGCTATGAACATATAAGTCTTGGATGAACATAGTTTTTCATTTATGTTGAATAAATATCTAGGAGCAGAATGTCTGGGTCATATGGTAAATGTATAACTTTATAAGAAACTGACAAAACGTTTTCCAATGTAGCTGCACATTTTACAACCCCACTGGCAGTTTTCTGCGAGCTCTAACTGCTCCCCATCCTCACTCAAAATTGGTTTTGTCAGACTTTTTAGTCATTCTGGTGAATGTTTAGTGCTGTCTCACTATGGTTTTAATTTGCATTTCCTGATGACTAATGAAGTTGAGCATCTTTTCAATATTTCATTGTTATGATTTTCTCTTCACAATCATGACAACATTTAATGAAAATTAAAAAACCACACAAAAACAAAAAACATCTATCATTCTACCATCCACAAAAAATCATGTTGTTAATTTTCCATATTGCTTTCCAGGGTTTCTTCTTTATAGGCAGCTTTGAAATTTAAATCTAATAGTCATTTGTTACTCTTTGGCCCAAAGCATTATTGCTACTTTATGTGATGACGTGCTAGACTTGCCCCAGAATGCTAAACATCCACAGCGAAGAAACAACATGCCAGCATGATCCAGGTACGTACCACGAAGGGCTGTCACCTGAGTTGTCATGCCAGAGCCGAAGGCTGTGAAGTTCCCCTAGAGAGGACTGAGTGCTGAGGAGGAAGACATCCAGTCCCCCGCGTTCAAAGACTGCCTTCTGGGAATCCCAGAGGTGATGGGGTTCACTCCGTCCCTCTGATCCATAGAGGGTGATAATCACCTAAAACGTGATAGGGAAAGATAAAATACAGGAAATTCTAACATGATTCTTTGGGTATAACCCTAAGGAGAAAGATGAAGGCAGAGAAAAGTGTACTGAGCTGAAGTCTTTGGGATCTTAGACAAGTGTAGAGGGCCCTTCAGAGTTACAGTTTAGAATGAGGAAATATCACTCTTTGTGATCTCTTGTAAATGCTACAGGACACCGGCATATCCCTAAGTCAGTGTATCTCATGTGGCAGAAGACACAGAGCAATGAATGAAAAACATTTATTTCATTCACCTTAGCTGTTGTAGAGGCCTTTCTTCGATATCCAGTGGAGACCTGAATAAGGTAGTGAAACTGAGAGCTGGGGTCATTATCAGCCAGGACAGTGACCTTCACCTGCAAGAAAAGCAGAACCAAGAAAATTGGCAGACCTTTACTGAATACAGTGGAGCTGCCTCCTCCAGCTAAGACACAGGAGGACACACTACTGCAGATGTGCCACCCGACGGCTGGGGTGTAGGTAGGAGGGAAACAGACAAGCAGACCTAAGCTAAGTGATGAGAGGGGAATGAGGGCTAAAAGGCCAGGGTCTATACCTGTGAAAGGAAAGTCATCAAATCAATAGATCAGGCCTTGGGCCTCTAAATCTTTCCACGTCCCTCTCACCCACATAGAGTTACCTGACAACACACAGGATACCCAGTGAAAACCTGAATTTCAGAAAAACAATGAATAACTTTCGGCATACTTGTACTAAAAATGCATTCACTAGTTATTTAAAATTCAAATTTAACTGGGTGTCCTGTATTTTTATTTACTAAAACTGCCAATTCCATATACATGGCAACAAAGAAATGGACATATTGTATATTCTAGAATTTCCAAGTGTCAGAAAACACAAAAATAAGAAAGATATAGAACAGAAATTAAGGACAGGCTGTTATCAAAGAATATTTTGTTTGTTTCAGAAAAAGCATTCTCACAGGTTCTTATATATTGCAATTAAATTATAATTTGATTTACACATAACTTTCAAATCCTGTGTACAAAGTGAGATAAACTTGCATTTGATTATAGTTACGTTCTCTAGGTGTCTTCTTTTGGCTTATTCCTAACCTAAATGAATCGTATGGGGGTTCAACCTTGGCTGAAAGAAAAAAAAATGGAGATACCGAGTTAAGTGTTTAGACAGTAGATAAGAAGAGAAATTTAAGAAAAGTCCCACCTGAATTTCTACACTACCTAGAACCACGTGATCTGCCTCTTTTGATGAAGGTGTTTTTCCCTCCATCTTGTTCAACATACTCAAGACATTGTGGCAAAGCTTTTGGAATCAAAGTTTCATCACCTTCTGCATATCTGCTTGATCCTTCCTCCAAGCCCACACAAGTATGAGCATATAGAATCCTAAAAGGCTGGCCAGCAACGACACCCCAACAGGGTTGTTGGTCACGCGAAGGAACAGCTTGATTGTGTCTTCCACGTTCACTGTCCGGGGCACAATGAAGAAGTCACTGCCAAAATAGGTCAGGTGGTTACAGAGACACTGAGTCCTCCAAACTGTGCTCTGTGGGCCAACCTGGAATGAGAATCAAGACACTGTTGCTAACTGAACAGAGTGCTCAGGAAGGGAGAAGCATAAAACATAAACACAGGTAACTCAGTGTGGGAAAAGGATGTCCAGCGGGCTTATTCACGGCTGGTGGTAGTGTAAACGGGCATAGCCAATGTGGACTGCAGTTTGGCAACTTCTAGTACAGCTGAAGAAGCACAGACTCTTTGAATCCTGAAATTCTAGTTGTGAATATATACCCTAGGGGGACTTTGCACATGTGCACAAGGAGATATGACAAAGAATATTTTTGTCAGCACTGTTTATAACTATAAAAAAATGGAAACAACCTATATGTCCAGTAATGGCGGAACATACAAGTAAATAAGTAGAGGCAAACTGGTGGAACACAATGCAGCAGTTAAAACGAACGTATATCAACATGAATAAATGTTGAGTGAAAAAAAGTTAAAGAAGGACATGTATAGTGTGATGCCATTTACGCAAAGACCAAAACAACACGGACTTGTCACCTTTTGTCAGTCTCCTCACTGGAATGCAAGCTTGTGAGGATACTGTCTAGCCTATCACTGCATCTCTGTTTCCTAGCCTTGGGCCTGGCATGTAGGAGCTGCTCAGTAAATATTTGCTGGAAGAATGAATATGCACACCAAATCCAGGACAGTGATTACCCTTTGGGGAGAGGGAAGAAATGAGATCCGTGGAGGATACACGGAGGAGTTTGATTATATCTGAGTGTTTTATTATTTTTAAAAATCTGAACTAAATAGAGCAAAACACTAATTTTGTGATAGTTGAGTGGTGGGTTTAATGTTTTTTATATTATTTAGTATAACTTTGCCTATGTCATTTCTTTATTTCTTCAAAAAATGTTTTTAAAAATGTCACTAGGTGAATAGATTCTAATTCCAGGTTGGATCACCAATTCCATTTCTAATTATGCAGATGAAAAGTCTAAAATAGTGTCTTTATGACTAACTTCTTTCCACCACACAAGGTGAAGTTCTGATTGCCTATTCTATGTTCTGCCCTTGGAGGAACTCTCATCCCGTTCTCTGCAGTTCTGTTTCTTTCACAGATGCAAACACGACATTGGGCTTCAAGGAAGCAGGAAATCTCCTGATGCATTTTGCAATCATTGGGCATTGTTGTGTCAGGAGAAAAGCTCTCAAGTTTTGTTTCCTAAAGTGTGGTTTCCCTGGCCAGCGGCATTGCCATCACCTGGTTGTTTGTTAGAAAGGCAGAATCTCGGTCCTGCCCAGATTCACTGCAACAGAATCCACATTTTATTTAACAAGCTTCCAGTTTCAGGATCTGATTGAGAAGTAGGCTCCAGATGATCCCAGCAACCACTGCTTGAGGCTATGCAGGTGTCTTTTAAGAGAATCCTCTTTCCTTCTATTCCAAATCTGGATGACACGTTCTCAGATTAAGAACAGACTCATGATTTCCAGAACGTTGCACCACATTCTTTGTGCAATTGAACCAGGACTTAAACCAGACAGGATCTCACAGAATCACTAGTGTGAAAATGTATAGTGCCATTTTAAAGTGGGCAGACACCTGGGGCTAGGCAATAATCACGAAAGTGACAGTCTGTCCCCATCTGGCCTGGAATGTACAAGAATCTGCTAGCTTATTTTTTCCCCCCCAATCTTTTTTTTTATTTAAAGATTTTATTGGGGAAGGGGAACAGGACTTTACTGGGGAACAGTGTGTACTTCCAGGACTTTTTTCCAAGCGAGTTGTTGTCCTTTCAATCTTAGTTGTGGAGGGTGCCATTCAGCTTCAAGTTGTTGTCCTTTTCAGTCTTAGTTGTGGAAGGCCCAGCTCAGCTCCAAGTCCAGTTGCCGTTGATAGTTGCAGGGGCGCAGCCCACCATTCCCTGCGAAAGTCGAGGAATCGAACCGGCAACCTTGTGGTTGAGAGGAAGCACTTCAAGCAACTGAGCCATCCAGGAGTTCAGCGGCCCCTCAGCTCAAGGTGCCGTGTTCAATCTTAGTTGCAGAGGGCGCTGCCCACCATCCCTTGTGGGATTCCAGGAGTTGAACCAGCAACCTTGTGGTTGAGAGCCCACTGGCCCATGTGGGAACTGAACCGGCAGCCTTCGGAGTTAGGAGTACGGAGCTCCAACCGCCTGAGCCACCGGGCTGGGCCCTCCCCAATCTTTTTATTTCATAAGAAATAAAATAATAAAAGATTATAAAGTTAACTATCTCTCCCTATAGTTTATTTTTAAGTACAAAAATTCCCTTGTTTTCAGCAGGAAGTTCATTTTATTATACCCACAACATATTTAACACTAGTAGAATTTAACAGCTTCCCTATACTGCTTTTATTATTTTATCTAGAATTGTCACATTCACCGCGGACTCATGTTTGAAAACAAAAATTACAAACATAAAGCACAAGCCCGCTCCGAAGAGACACTCTTGCCCAGCCCACACACAAACCCTCCTCCTTCTTCCTGGGCTGGTTTATTCTATTTCCTCTCTGACAATTTTGAGGGAAATGAGCTAACAGATGCACCATGTTTAATGCCAGCTAAGGTAGAAGGGGGCAGAGAAGTGGCATGACTTCTGACCTGACACCCGCTGCTCCTCCATGTGCCATTGTGGCTGTCCCAGAAATAGCACTGAGTGACGGCGGTTATGATGGAGAACAGGGTGGACGCCTGCTGAGCACGCTCCTTGCTTGTATTCAACACAGCTGTTATGTAGTAGGTGCCAATCCCATACTGTAGACTCTCTGGACTCAGCACCCATGTATACTCCTCATCTGAGAACAAAGCAGAGTGCTTAACTGCACTGCGCAGGCGAGAAAAATACCATTAGAACCTTTCTTCTGAAGAGTCTATTATTATTTTATATCATAAACAAAGCAATAAACTAAGAGTTACAAATGCTTTTTTAAAAAATGACCAGGGATACAATCCAGGGCTCTGGATTACTACTGTCCCAGTAAAAAATCATATTCTTTTGATAAATGAAAACACAGGTTTAATGAATTAGAATGTATTATGAGTTTTAGAAACATTAAATCACACACAAAAGTCAGTAGCTAGAAGACCTAGGTAACAAAAGAAACACAAGGACGAAGCCAGGATAGAAACTGAGTGGTTCCAGGGAAGGAGCCCCGGACTGCAGGCCAGAGGCCTGATTTCGGGCCTGGCTCTGTCACCAGGCAGCTGTTCAGGGCAAGTCACCCAATCTCTCTAGTTTTCTTATCTTTCAAACAAGGAGTCTAAACTAAAGGATCTCTAAGATTTCTTCCAGCCCCAAGAGACACGATTTTTTTTGCCAAGATTGGCAAGAAAAACAGAGTAGATGTTCTGACTCAGGAAAGAGTCTGTGGTTATGCAGACACAACTTGGTAGCTGGCAGCTGGGCAGTGGGAGTCACTGCCTCCGGTGCTTTGTCCTGTGTTAGCGAGGCCTATGCGAGAGCCAGGAAAAGCTCGTTCAATACGGGAAGACTGTCGTGAAGGGACACTGTCACATGCTTTACTCACTCTGATTATTTTTCCCAACATTTTTTTAATGTAAAAGGGTAATTCTTTATTAAGACTTTTCAGTTGCATTTAAAGTTTATATGATCTTATACCAAGACTTACTGAGCTATCTCTGGGCCTTACCCAAATTAGGATTAGATATAAAGTTGAAATATAAATTATATATATATATATACATATATACATATATGTACATATATATGTGTATATACATATATACATATATATATATATTCAACTATGATATATAAAGTTTGAAATACATATGACCCATTGTGCTGAAACTTTACTTCTGCAGGAGTCTCAATATTTTATTATGAAAATTTTCAACTATATAGAAAGTCGAGAGCATTTTACAGTGAACTTCCATATAATCACTAACAAGATTGCACAATTAACATTTTACTAAATTCGCTTTATCACATATACCAGGGGTGCCAAAAAAATGTATACAAGTAGACACTTTGGTCAACGTTGCTCAAACAGTAGTTTGCCATAGTCAGAAGTGTCTGGACGCTGATGGTAACCACTTTGAGCACCTCTTGTAATTGCAGACGTCAAATGTGACTTGTATTCATCTTTTGTTATCGGTATATATGGAGTATTATAATTTTAATAGTTTTTCTTTCTTAGAATGTGTATACAGTTTTTTGGCACCCTCTGTATATACTTCTATCTATCCCACAATCCATCTGTTTTTAAATACTCTCATAATCCATCTTTTTAAAAAATGGTCACATGTATCTACATATGTAATAAAATTACATAGAACACACACACACACACACACACACACACACGAGTGCTTGGAGAACTGGTGAAAGTCAGTGCATTCCATCAATGTCATTTCCCAGCTGTGATACTGTACTGTAGTTATGCAAGATGTTATCATTAGGGGAAACTGGGTGAAAGTTATATGAGCTCTCTCCATTTTATTTCTTACAATTGCATGTGTATCTACAATTATCTCAAAATAAAAAGTTAATTAAGAACAAAGAAAAAAAATGTATTACAAAGTCAACTGCTAACATCTGAAAGGGGTCTTACCTTTCTGCCAGACCTGATCCTTCGGAAGAGTGATGTTCAGGTGGAAGTAAGTGTGGTTAGGCTGATGCTGGAACCCCAGGTACAGTGTCATTGAAAGGGGACTTTCAGGCTCCATGGACACTATTAGGGATTTCTCCAGGGAAGTGATGTTCACCGTGACAGTAAAATGGCCTGTGCTTATGTTGAGGATGGTGGGATGGGTTTCCATGCTAGCATTTCTCCAGAGCATGATCTAGAATAAGAAGTTAATCACTCTTCAAGTTTAAGATGGCCCATCCATTGATGTCTTTCTGTCTCCTTTGCAGTGACAATGAAATGAAACTTGCTAGGTCACCCTCTTTGAATGTTAGTAGACAACATGGTGCCAGGAGTTAAGGAAGAGTATATAGTTTGAGACTTAAAACACTTTCTCCTAACTTCTTTCTAGAAGTTCCTAAGTAAAAGTGTTAATAACAAAACCATGGCACTGCCATAAATCTAAAATGAGTTTCTTCAGGGTATTGCATCTTTCTATTCTATTTTCCAGAAATTCCAATTCTCTTCTATTTTATTCCCTAGTAATCAAATCATACCTCAATGTCTTCCATTAAATTATGGACCTGGAGCAATTTGTGATTAGAGCTTAGTAATACTCTTCCGATGCTTCCAACAATGTTCCTGTCATCAAAATCCTTGAAGGGATTGAAAGCTAGTCCTGTTACCTGGAGACAAGAAAACTCTAGTTTCATCATTTACTGAAGTATTTATAAATAATACCCTGATAGGTGATAAGTATCAGATAGCATAAGTTAAAGTAAATGTTGGGATTATCCCCTTCCTAATATTGCAAATGAAATACTTCTCATTATAACAACACATAAGAAAGAATTAATTAAAGATGAGTCATTTACTTGTTACTCTCAGAATTATTATTTTTTATATTTTTATACCTGGAGGATTCATTATACTAGGAAGTTAGTATTCTGCTTTCCAGGATAAGGCAACAATCTTACTTCCATTTGTTAGGTAATTGCTGAAAGAACTACAATATACTGATAAGACTAGGTTGGTATATTGAGTCAATAATTATTCAGCTACTCCCAGCTTTGTAGAAATAGTGAAGAGTTGATATCAATTCAAGTCATAATACAGAAATTTAGTTAAATCCAGAAGTCTGTTTAATGCTCTCAACCTCTATACTGGATGATTTTTAAGAGGCCTCCATTCATGTCAATGTAAAATAGAAATTAATGGCACACAACTTTCTCTCATTGGGTCTGGTCAGCTTACATTTCACAGTGCATTCTTTTCACCCAAATGCCTACAGCCATCAAGTCCCATTTTCATTTTCATCAGAATCAATTTCACACTCACTTGCACATTAACTCCTGGGTGTTTATTCAAGAGCTCCTCCAAAGCCAAAGCTGATGGGAAGGCTAACCTCACAGGTGCTGGATAACCGAGAGTGTACGAACTCAGAGGCAAAGTTGATATGTTTTGGCTACTGAAAAAGAAGTTAAATGAAAATCAATTTCTGTATGTTTCATAAAGGTCAAAAAACTAAAATGAAACTCTTCTCTTTCCTTCCTCCTCTGTTACCTGCTCAGCATCAGGGTAGCGACGGAAGAGGTCAAAGTCACGGAAGACTCAGAAAACTGATTTTGCTGTAGAAGTGCTTCCTGGCTCTCCCTAAGGGCCAGCAAGGACATTTTCATAATATTTTCTACCTGCATTTAGAGGGAAACAACATGTGACTTGTGTGACCTCAGTGTATTGTGCTAGTAAAATAATGATTTGGAGGTGGTTAGGAGGAGAAAAGGGATCTTGAAGATAATATAATGAAAGGTGACATTAACTGGAGAAAACCCATAGAAAGTACTTGCAGTCTGCATAAAAACTCATCATACTTTGTATCAGCTAAGAGGGCCACTGAAGGAAATACATATTTTTTTGCCTCCTGATATAAAGTGCCCTAGATCTGTTTATTAAAAACGCTTTATTGCAATGAAATTTACACATACAATTCACCTATTTAAAGTATACAATTCAATGTTTTTTAGTGTATGCACACTAAATATTCTATTTAATTTTAGAATATTTTCATCTCCCCTAAAATAAACCCAGTAGCAGTCACTGTCCATTCTCCTGTCCCCATCTCTCCTAGACCTAGGCAACCATTAATCTATGTTCTATGGCTATAGATTTGCCTCTCCTGAACATTTCACATAAATGGAATCATATGGTCTTTTGTGACTGGCTTCTTTCCCTTAGCATAATGTGCAAGGTTCATCTATCTTGTAGCATGTATCAGTACTCCATTCTTTTTTGTTGTCAAATAATATTCCATCATATGAACATATTGCATTTTATTTATCCATTCATCAGCTTATGGACATTGGGTTGTTTCCACTTTTTGGCTCTTTGAATATGCTATTATGAATAGAAGTGTATAAGGTTTAGTGTGGACATATGTGGTATATTCCAAGGAGTAGAATTGCTAGGTCACATAGTAATTCTATTTTTCACATTTTGAAGAACCGTCAAGCTGCTTTACAAAGTAGCTGTATCATGTTACAATATATGATGCATGAGGGTTCCAATTCTCTGCCTCCTTGCCACCACTTGTTATTGTCTGTCTTTTTGGATGTGAAATGGTATCTCACTGTGGTTTGATTTGCATTTCCCTAATGATTAATAATGTTGAACATCTTTTCATGTGCATAGCACATATAATTGACTGAGTGTTTCCTGTGTGGTAGGCACATTACTAATTTCTTTCTACTGGATTACAGCACTAGGTAGTCTTGGCTCACTAGTCGGATAGAGCGTTGGCCCCATCAGGCTTGACAGCAGTCTCTTCAGTGGTGAAGGCTTAGCTGTATTTTCTTGAGAGTCTAGGGAGAGGCTGTGTGATACCTGGATCTGTCAAGATTAAAGTTTCTAAAGAGAGTTGGCCAGCAGCATATATTGCACTTACGTCCTCAATGTCATGCTTGGATCTTGGTTGACTTGCTTTATCAGCTTTTACTACATTGAGGGAGTGAAAGAGGCAGACAGCCACAGGAATTTTGAAATCCAGAGTGCTGTTGTTCTGAAATGGGCTCCTCAGTAACCGCTCATTCAGGTAAATAAGAGAGTTGACCTGGGAATTTTAAAAAGCAAACATACATCCCTGAACTATTTATGATTGTTTTCAATTTATTTGTGTTCTTTTTAGCAGGAGTTCAAAGTTTGTTACACATTTCAAATATATTTTTATAAGAAGCAATATTACAACTTGGCAGGGAAGGAAAATATATTATTATATATTACCTACGGGGAGGATTCGTAGTTCAGGTGATTCTAAGAAACTGACATAACCCTTTTTGAGTGATTAAATAGATCAAATGTCAGATGAACAAAACTAAGCTTAAAAAAGGAATGCCAAAGAAAAGAACAATGCTGACTGAAATAACTGAGTAGGCTATCCCTTTGCATCGAGGACCTCAAAAGCATTCAAGACAGACTTAAAATAGAAATCAAGAAGAAGTTCTAAACAAAACACAAAGCACTAATTCTACTTTCTGTAGGTTGTTCTCATGTAAAACAAGTCAAATAAACCAATTGACAGATATTTACTGAATATTCACTGTAGCTACTACTATTTTTGTTTTGAAATGTCATTTATTTTCACAGTTACATTTATGAAAAACCTCAGCAAGCTAGAAGATGTGAAAAATAAAATACAAAAATAAAAAACAAATGAAGTTAAAAGTAAGACATGGGCACAAAACGTTTGCAAAATATATGACATCAATAATAAATAAAGCTCTCTTACGGACAAATAGAGACAAACAACCCAAATGGAGGAAAAATGGATGAACAATATGAAGAAGCAATTCAGAGGAGAAATAAAAGTGGACAATACATAAAATGATGTTCAACCTCCTTAGCAATCAATAAAATGCTTTTCTTTCTTTTCTTGACTTTAAAACTGGCAAAAATGAAAGTATGGGAAAAAGCTTAGTGGGAATGTAAAACAGTTCCTTTTAGGAAGGGAGGGTAATTTTGTCATCCATTGAAAATGTAAAAGCCTATCAATTCTCTTTCTAGCATTCTTGCCTATAGAAATATATGCATAAGTGCTCAAAGATGTAAGGACAAGGATGTCCACAGATATGCTATTTGCGTGGGTAAACAAGTGAAAAATATCCAAATGGACATTAAGAATAAAGAGTTCAATTACGTGATTTGCACTGACATGAAAAGATAGCCAAGATGTTTTTTATTAAGTGAAAAAAAATCAAGGGACAGAAAAATCTGTATACTTTAACCCCATTTTTGTTAAAACAAAACAAACCAACAAACTTGTGTATGCATAAAGAAAAGTTTGGAAGATTATGCGCAGCAAATTAAGACTAACAACTGGTTACATCTAGAGAATGAGGTTGGCAGAACAAAGATGGAGAAGGCTCTGCTTTTTATATGTTTTGTTCTGATTTTTTTAAAGTACAAGCATGTATCAGCTCAATAATTATAAAGTCCAAAAAAACCAATACAGACTGCATTTATGTACTTACTGCAGAACTCTTGAAAATATAGAAAATGGAAAAAAGAAAATTAAAGTTCTCACTAATCCTACCACCTTAATTTACTCATGTGTAGGGAGTAGAAAGAGGCATGAATAACTAGGGGAAGTACAGTGGCAAATGTGGTTCCAACAAATGCAAATATCATGCGGGTACTGATTTTTGATGCCTCTTTCAAGGCTGCACTACTGTATGGCAAAGTGTGGATCTACTTTTGTCTCCCATGATCGTTCCTAACAAACACATCAGAAAGGCAGTAACATGACAAATGAACAAAAGAAAATAAACACAGCATGTCAGAGAATGTCACTAGTGGTCAATTTTTTTTCACAATCTTGAGTTTTAAAGGTATAAATTATACTTGCTAATATTTAAATTGAGTCTCCACAAAATATTTATAATGGTTAAATTCTATACAGAGAGTAATCTCCAGATTATATATATATTTTCTATTTTGTTATACTTTTTCTGTTTTTCACTTTCCCCTTTCTCAGGCCCTGTTCCCTCTCAATCATCCTCTGCTTACCTGAACTGACTCAGAAAATCCTGGAATAAAGGCTGTCAGCTTCTGGAGTATCTCGCAAGCTTTCTGTAATTTGTTGTGAGCATGTGAACCATGAACTGCTTTGCTAAAGTTCCCTGCTATCTCATCCATGACCTATTGGGAACAAAGAATTTTGTGAAAATTATTTATATATAATCATTGCACTTTAGTAGTTTGAGACATTGGTTTAATGAGAGCTGACATTACAAGCTCTATGAATCACAGGCTCTCCATAAGTTATGACTTTCAGAAGCTTTTCTGCAAATAGAATTTATTTGCACTTCTCCCATACAGTAGAGAAAATGGATAACAAGGTTATATAATGATTGATCCAAGGACAAATGAATCTGGAAATAAAATTCGTAAGAGGAAGTCTAAGTCTATGGCCATGATCAAAAATGAGGGAAACCTGGGAATCAAAAGAACAAAAACAAAATTTCTATTCAGAAGTACGTATGTTTATCCCCCTGGTTTCCCATTGTGTTTATCTCCCTCAATCCAAGAGTTCATGTTCAAGAGCGAAGTACTTGAATTACCACATGGCAGGAGATGGGAAGCAGAAAACATCTGAGAAAACAAACCTAGAACACTGGACATGGTCCCAAAGATTAAGAGGCTACTTCTTTTGAACTGGAAGTCCAACCCTGAGACAAATCTTTTTATGCCAACTACTTGGCCTGATTTCTAGAGAATAGCTCACTTTCAGCTTAATTCAATCATGTATTCAGCAAGTCCTTATTAAATGCCTACGGTGTACTGCTAGTCTCGGAAGTTGGAGCAGTTAAAGTCAGTTGTGATCCTGCCCTCGTGGACCCTACAATTGAATAGGGTTATTCCTGATTCATAGGGTGTGTGTAGGAGGTTGAATCAGATATAGAGAGATCTTAGAATTGAGGACCACCCATTTTTTTTGGTGGGGGGAAGGGGAACAGGGCTTTATTGGGGAACAGTGTGTACTTCCAGGACTTTTTTTTCCCCCAAGTCAGATTGTTGTCCTTTCAATCCTAGTTGTGGAGGGTGCCATTCAGCTTCAAGTTGTTGTCCTTTCAGTCTTAGTTGTGGAGGGCGCAGCTCAGCTGCAGGTCCAGTTGCCGTTTTCTAGTTGCAGGGAGCACAGCCCATCATCCCTTGCGGGAGTCGAACTGGCAACCTTGTGGTTGAGAGGACAGGCTCCAACCAACTGAGCCATCTGGGACCGTGTTCAATCTTAGTTGTAGGGGGCGGAGTCCACCATCCCTTTCGGAATTCGAGGAGTTGAACTGGCAACCTTGTGGTTGGGAGCCCACTGGCCCATGTGGGAATCGAACCAACAGCCTTCGGTGTTAGGAGCACGGAGCTCTAACTGCCTGAGCCACCGGGACAGCCCCAAGGGCCACCCGATTTTGGTTTTATACTTTGGGACTGAGATGTAAATAAGAAGGAATGAAGATACGAGACACAGTGGCCACACAACTGCACGTTTACCAGTGGAGGTCAGGTCTTATATTTAATGCCATTGTAGCTATAACCAGGCAGGTCACTGAGGACGTCTTATTCAATATTTTAGAGCAGAACGTGTAATGTGGGCTGAATTGTAGTAGGTCTCACCATTTACTTAGCTTTTCTTTAATGTCTCTTACTCAAGCCTTATTGTTGTCTCTATAGAAGTTGTACATATCTTTGGTTAGATTTACTCCCAGGTACTTGCTATTATGTATATTTTAAAATCTAATTTCCTGATTGTTGCTGATATGTAATAATACAAATAACTTTAGTATACTGATCTGATGATATTCAGCATCACTGCTAAATTCTCTTACTATTTCTAATCATTTATCTGTAGACTCTTTTGGATAGTCTACCTTCAGAGTTCTAGTTAAGGCAAACAAACACTCTTTCTTTAAGCCACTGTAGGTTGGTTACCCCCAGTAGAACACAATGCTAACTGAGACAATGGTGAACATCTAGTTTCCATTACCATTGAAAGCAGATGCAGAGTAAGCAGGATTCTTTTCTAGCTGGGAAATGTTAGACTGCACACAAGGAAGGCTTGTATTTAAAACAAAAAAGATGGGGAGAAGCAGGATGATTTTCTTCAGTCAATACTGTGGCTGTTGACTTTTTCTTCAATTTGTGGGAAAAAGGGAACAAAGGTGAAAGGGAGTTGAGATGGTGAGTAGGAGTTGTCCAGGGGGTTTGCTGCTGCTGAAAAAGTGGGGCAGGTGAACAAAGGTTCCTTCCCATTTGAAGCACTAAATATAATAACATTAAATAATAACAAGACATTCAATACTAAAATGGGTATACAACCCATTGTGGAATACTTTCATCGACTTGTTTTGGTTTTGCTTTTAACTGGGATATATTCTTGTCTGTCAGGCATTCTTGGGTGTAGTTCTGCTCAGAGGTAAAGGGTGAACCAGGCTCCTTCTAGCATCACTATTCGTGAAGCATCACCTAAATAGAAAAAAATAAAAGTGCTTTTTCAGTATCACAAAGGTACCCAGTTCTGTATTTACCTGAGCAGAGGCATTCTGAAATGATGCTTGTAGATGAGTGGTGAAGACATCTGAATATGAGTCCTCTTTGGGGCTTGAAGTTATTTCTACGAGAGCTTTTTCAGCATGTGTAACAGCTGCAGGCCTGCTGAGCTCTGCTATCACAGGGAGAGGCTGGCTGGTAGGTACCGATATGACTGATACTCCCTGCTGCGTGACTTTGGGTAGTGCTGAAGGAAATGGGCTGATAGAATGGCACACAGTCTTGGACTAAAAGATATAAAATATGGAAAGGAAAAGGCTAAATCTGATATTACCAAATAATGAAAATTAAAGCAGTATTTCCAAAATTGCTCTGGAACTCTCACATCCCGTGAGATATTAACAGACCTTTCTCTCAAAAAGATCCTGTGCTCAAACAGTTTTGAGAAAGCAGCATGCTGTATTATCCTCTTTAAGATTCACAACTTACCTTAGTGTATTTATTGTCAACCATTCAATAAATTATAATTAAACATCCACCAGCTGCTAAGCAATGTTCTGGGGAACTGGGGATACAGCAATGAACAAAACGAGCCAAGTTCTTGCCCTCATGCAGCATCCAATTTAGTGGTGGAGACAGAGAGGCAAATTATATCATGCATTCAAAAAGTGCCAGGAAGAAAAAAAAATTAGGGTAAGCAAAGAAAGCATGTATTTCAGAGAAGGCGCTGCAATGTGAGGAAGGGGCATTTTTGCTGAGAATTGAAGAAAGGGAGAAAGCTCTGTCATTATATTGGAGAAGGACATTGGAGAAGTGCAAAGGGCTGGAAGCCACAGCCTTCTGGTTTTGTTTGAAGAAGAACATGGAAGCTAGATGAGCAAAAGTGGTAGGAGGGGAGATAAAAAAGATCCTGGGGCTGGGGTGGGAATGAGGGATGGGGTGGGAGAGCATGTCCTGTGTCAAGCAATTGAGAAGAGTGTGATTCTACTTTGAATGAAATGGGAAGATAAGGGGGCTTTGAGGAGCAGAGCATGATGTGACTTCCGTCGTGCAGGCTCCTCTCACTGCTGTGTTGAGCAATAGAAAGGGGCCAAAGGCCAAAGCAGGGAGGTTAATAGGGGATAGATGCAAAGTTCAGATGGGAGATGATAGTAGCTTGGACTGGGTCATAGTGGTGAAGATGTGAGAAGTTAGGTTCGGGTCATTTAAGGGCTCTGAGAAGTCCTACACTCAAAAAAGTTTGTTTCCTTCTAACAACACTTTAAGCAAATGCTGGTTGTTATTCTGCAGAACATTGCTTGAGAAATACTGACTTAAGGGATTTTTATTTCATCCCTGTTCTTTTTTTAAAATTTTTATTGGGGAATATTGGGGAACAGTGTGCTTCTCCAGGGCCTATCAGCTTTAAGTCGTTGTCCTTTAATCTAGTTGTGGAGGGCACAGCTCAACTCCAAGTTCAGTCGCTGTTTTCAATCTTTAGTTATAGGGGGCACAGCCCATGTGGGAATTGAACTGGCAACCTTGTTGAAAGCTCCCGTTCTAACCAACTGAGCCATCCGGCCACTGCCCCATGTTCTCTTTTATACTGATAAAACAGTTTTTTTTTGCAGTGGATCAAATAGTTTTAAATCTATATTTAGACATCCACTAAAAGATTTCTATGGAGTTTCACTCCTTTCCGAGAACCTGGCCCATTTCCTCCGCTTCGGCCAACATGGATTTCAGAGAAATTCTCCTGATAGCTTCCAAAGGACAGGGAGTCAACAACATACCGAAAAGGTACAGTTTGGCAGTGGGTCCTTCCAAAAAAGACCCCAAAGTTAAGGGTGTCCAATCAGCAGCTGTACAAGCTTTTCTCAGAAGAAAAGAAGAGGAGCTCAGACGAAAAGCCTTGGAAGAGAAAAGGAGAAAAGAAGAACTAGTGAAAAAGCGAATTGAGCTAAAACATGACAAGAAAGCAAGAGCTATGGCCAAGAGGACAAAGGATAATTTCCATGGGTATGATGGGATTCCTGTTAGGAAAAGGCGAAGAAGAGACAAGCAATGGAAAGCCACGCTAGTCAGGGAACAGACCAAGAGTATGACATGGAAGAAGAGGATGAATTCTTAGAATACAATCAAGCAGCATCAGAGCTGGAGTATGAAGAAGAGCAAGAACCTCTCAGAGTTGAAAGCAAACCAAAGGTCCCCCTTAAAAGTGCCCCACCACTCATGAACTTCACTGATCTACTCAGGCTGGCTGAGAAAAAGCAGTACGACCCAGTGGAAATCAAAGTAGTGAAGAAAACAGAAGAGCGGCCTATGACTGCTGAAGAACTTAAGGAGCGAGAATTTCTTGAATGAAAGCATAGGAAAAAGAAACCTGAGACAGATGCAAGACTACCTCCAACCAAAAAGGGACCCTCTCAGAAAGGAAGTGTGGGCACAAAACTTAGCCAAGTTTCTGGGGACAAGCATCCTCCTTCCAAGGGTACTCCCCTTCCTCATGCTGAGAAGAAATCCAGACCCAGCACAGCTAATGAGAAACACTTAGGTTTGTTTTCATCTAAATCCATGCCAGGAGAGAGGACCAAAATAGGATCTGGCGGTTGCTCCCAACCCTTGGTTCGTGAGGGCCACGACAGACCTGTTTTCAATGGGGCTAGAAAGACCCACTCGAGTACCTATTCACCAGGTGTCCCAAAGACTTCTGCTAAAGGGACTCAGAAATCTGCTGCTGAGCACAAAGCCAAAAAATCTCCGCATCCTAGCCATTCCAGGCCTGGGTCCACAGTCACCCCACATAACAAGGCAAAGAGTGCAGGTGTCAAGCCGCCAGGTGGCAGCTCCAGCTCAGCCCCTGGGCGGCCCAGCACAGGGACTGCTCAGCCTACAGTTACTTCTGGCCCTGTTCCCAGGCGCCAGAATGGCAGCTCCACCTCAGGACCTGAGCGATCGGTCAGTGGAATGAAGAGGTCAACTAGTGACTTCAATCCCTCCGACGGACAGTCCAGAGTCCTTCTGGACGGACAGTCAGTGGTACAAATGGTCCTGGACGACCTGCAGGCAGCTCAAGTGGCCCTGGGCCTGGGCGACCCATCAGTGGCTCAGGTGGTTTTGGGAGATTGGTGGGCAGCTCTGGTGGCCCTGGGCGGCCTGTGAACAGTCCACATGACCTTCGACGACCAGTGAGTGGCTCAGGACCCCCTGGAAGGTCAATCATTGGTCCTGGTCGGTCAGTAAGCGGCTCAGTTCCAGCTGGATGAACTGTCAGTAATTCCGGTCCTGGAAGACCAGTGAGCAGCTTGGGACCTGGGCGAACAGTTAGTAGTTCAGGCACGCCCCTGAAGCCCAAGTGCACTGTTGTCTCAGAAACAATTTCTTCCAAGAATATCATTAGCCGGTCCAGCAATGGACAGATGAATGGAATGAAGCCTCCCTTATCTGGCTACAGATCTGCCCAAGGTCCTCAAAGGCTTTCCTTCCCTAGAGGTTACAAAAGGCAGCGAGAGTATGAAGAGGAGGATGATGAAGAGTATGACTCTGAAATGGAAGATTTTATTGAAGATGAAGGAGAACCTCAGGAAGAAATATCCAAGCACATTCGAGAAATCTTTGGCTATGACCGAAAAAAATACACAGATGAAAGTGATTATGCCTTACGTTACATGGAGAGTAGTTGGAAAGAGCAGCAGAAGGAAGAAGCAAAGAGTTTAAGACTAGGTATGCAAGAGGACTTAGAGAAAATGAGACGTGAAGAAGAAGAAATGAAACGCCAGAAGACCAAGAAACTGAAGAGGCGTTAGCTGCTGTTTTTATTTTTGTGAAGTTCTGGAGACACCCTGCTGCAAGGAAGTCCTGCCTTCAGGCAGAAGAAACCCCCTTATCATTTTAGATTTATATTTGGGTCCTCGAGGAGAAGGAATGCATAATGTATAGTTTGAGCATAAAGTATTTTCAAATAAAAAAAAAAGATTTCTATGTAGGACACAAAGACAAAAAGGCTGAGAAATTTCTTGAAGGTGAAATTTTATAGATTATGCAGAGTTTTTACCTTTATTTTCCTTTCACTTAGATTTCTTACTTTTTTCCTTTTATAAAAAAGTTTTACAATTTTATTGCATTTCATTTAGTTTTGTAAGATGCCATTAAGTCCTTTCTGGAATGAAGCAGAAAACAAACAAACAAACAAACAAACAAACAACAAATAAATTATACCCCAAAAAAAGCCAAAGACAGGTTTTAAAAATGTCTTTAATGATGCATCCATTAAACCTGATTCTTTCCTGCACTTAAGCACTTTCCTTTCCTTATTAGAAAACTATTATTCAGAGCACTCTATGAGACAGAGCAGAGTTCTGTCAGGACCCACAAGGGATGACAAAGAGACTAATATTCCAAGATGTGTATTGTGAAGGTAAGTACTTACAAGGTTAGCAGAAGCAGGTTGGTGACATGTGGTTGAAAGATGAATGGCTCCTGTAGAAAAAAGGAAGTAGATTAAGTTCAAGTGAAAGCCTAGGATAGAAATATTTCTTCCTATTTTATTTGTGAATGTCTTATTCTTGGCTAAACATGCAGATTGTTTTATACATAGGAAACCAGAGTGATCATTTCCCACTATTGATAAATCTGTAGACAAATTAGAATTCTGAAGCTGAAGCATTACAAATCACTAACGTGTAATCCCTTTGCTTACTCTTCAGTGACCCTTGATATAAAAATAAATATTAAATCACATCAATCATAAAGTAGCCAGTAGATAAACATCACTGCAGAAATACCTGTGTCATAATTTTACCAAGAAGAGCTCATCATTAACAAATTAGAGCATATTTCTGATAGACTTTTAGAAAATGATCATTTACAACATTTTACCAGATCATCATTACTGCTTTCATTCTCCTTCCACATTTTCCAGCAAGAAAACCATGCTCTGAAGGCAATATCAGTGTGTTAACGTGCTTATCTGCTATTACCTTATGCTGACTTCTTTCAAGGCATGAATGAATACACTAAAATTACAGTAAGCCTCCTTCGCCCTCTCTCTTTTCCTATAACACTCTCTGTTGTTCACAGCACTGTCATGCACATTTAGCAGCAGAATCTCTGTAGCTACTACTGCTGGGGGAGGACAGAGTTCTGAGATGCTCTTCTGATCATATACCATGTCTTTTTATCAAGGCAAACAGGATGGAGGGTAGAAGAAACTGGATTCTGCATCAAAAGACCAGGGCTCCAGAGCTGGTTTGCCTTTTACCATAACTATGAAGCCTTGATTTTCTCAACTGGATAATGGGTGTAATAATATCTAACAATGTGAAAATTAAAGCCATGTATGTAGAATTGAGGAAAATGTCTCTTTGGATTAGGGTATTAGGTCAATAGCTTGCTGGGAACAGGGAACTGACTAGAAAGGGGTTATGATCACTACCTAAGCCAACAGGCTGCTGAACTAAGAGTGACCCAATTTCTCTGTCTCCAGACGAACATTGTGTTTGAAAGGATCTTGCCTTAAAAGATAAGGAAAAACCAAAAACCAAAAGGGAGCCCACGGATATCATAGAACCTGGGAATTGAATCCAGAGGACTCAGAGGAAATTATGTCTCTGAAAATTATCAACAGAAAAAAAAATTCAGAAAGTTATTTAACATCCTTAATAGAAAGTCTTAAGGGATAAATCAACTGAAGCTAAAATGCATAAGACTGAGATAAATTAAAAGAGAAATAAATGGTATTAGAGGATTTCAAGAAAACTACAAATGCTGCAGAAAAATTACTATCCACAGTGGAGGTAATACAGAACAGAACTGATGTGGAGGATACATGCCAGGCGTTCTCTCAGAACGAAACAGAAAGGGTGATAAATAGGAAACCATTCTCTTCATTAAACAATATGACAGGATAGGGGAACATTTTTCTCAGTCTGTTGAGATGTGCTTCCAGGTTTGTTTTGTTTGACTCAACCTTATAAAAATTTTCTACAAAAAAACCACCAAAAACCAAGATGGAGGATATATACCAATCGATCCTATGTTTTAACTTGCTAAAATATGGCTTATTGGTATTAAAATAACCAGATTAGGCCCAAGATGTAGCCACGCAGGTAAGTCCCACTTCAGCAAACCAAAACTTGAGAAAGTTTCTATGCTGGGCTCTTCCAGAAAAAGCAGGCCCGGGTCAACCAATCAGCACTTGCCTGCTCAGTACAAGTTGCATACCCCTGCTCCAAGACTTCCCTTTGCTCCACATAATGAAAGTAACCCTGCTCACTTTGGTTTATAAACGTCTCTCACCTTGTCCAGCTCTTTTAAGGGATAAAGGGCTTGTTGACAGGGCATCTAACACTTGAAGTTGTGAGGTCCTACCCTTAAGAATAATCATTAAATCCACTTTAAATTTGTCTCTTTTTTCACCCATTCTATCAGGTGATCGCTATAATCATCCAACACTGATATTGATTGAGTTCACTTCAGGCTAATGCATCTTTCCCAAATGGTATTTGTTTTTCAAAATTTTTAAAAACAAATGAGTGAGAACACCGCAATTTGAAGGACTTTGCAAAGACTTTAAGAAGCCTCTCTTTTTTGGTGGAACATTTTGGGGGAAAAAACTTTGTCTTTTATTTAGACATATGTGAAAAGAGGGTGGCTAAAGGAATATCAAGAAAGTAAGTATTTATAATTTATAAAGTAAAAGCAAAGACTGCAATATTAAGATCAGACAAAATAGAATGCAATCAATATTTATTGGATACCTGTTATGATGACATATTTTAGCATTAATTCAGTCTTGTGCATCCTTTAGGGCAAGAAATTGACACATTACCTGAGGTCATTTTGTTTCTCGGTATTGCAACTTCTCTTTTTGTCTTCTTGGACGTCCAATGTAAATGAGAATTATTTGCATTTCTTTCATAACTGGCATCTCGGTCTGAAAAAGCATCTATTTGGAGGTCAATGCAAAAGTTAATTTACAGGATACAGCTCTAACTGTAAGTCTATAAAATAAGCATTACAAGCACATACGTGATAATCAAGAAAACAAATGAAAGAGTATCCATTTTTTTTAAAGAACAATAGTGTAGGAATTCTGAAATAGTTATTTTGCTCTGGAGCACAGTCATATCACCTTATGTGATCCAACATCTCAAAATTAGGTCCTCTGATTGGGTCAACACTCAGAAGACAGAGAATTAAGTTCATTTTAAGAAATTACATTCTAAGCATAATATTCTCCTTTGTAGTCTATAATTCCTATTGGTAGAGATAAAATAGTTCAGAAGATGGACAATAACATTCTTGAACGTGCCTTGTGTAAAGCTGGTGTTTCTCATCATGCTGCTGAACATGGCTGAGAAAGTTTTACAACCTAATTGACTATCTCTCAGTTTAAATTCAGGATCACAAACCCCAGAGGCCTGCCTTCACATAGCCTGGAAATCATACTGTATTCCCCTAGTCTATTCCTGCTTCCACTCTCCTGGATGACCCTTTCCCACTTCTACCCAAATCTCCAACAACTCGGAGTCTCCCTGATCCTCAGTGTCAGGTCAAGTGATAACCTGGCTTTGTGCCTCAAGGGGGAATATAGAAGCAAGGGAAACATGGCAGCAATTAAGTCTTTCCATGGACTCCATCAAATCTGCCCACCTACCAGCATCTGTACCCACAGACACCTCCTTCTATCCTGTTACTACAATCTCCCTGTGCTCCTACTCAAAATGAAATTCTCTAGTACCATAGTAGCTTGGATCAAGAACATTGTCCTAGAATACTATATTTCCTATCTTAAGGAAAAAAACCCCACAATTTACACTGTCTCAGGAATTATCGCTTCAATTCATTCCTGCTCTTGAGCAAATTCCCTTAAAAATTATCTAAGCTTGCTATGACTAGTTCCTTTCCTGCTCTCTTTTTCCTTATTTTAAGGATTGCTTTTTTTCATTTTAATTTAAATTTGTTTTCTAATTATGTAAAACATTTATAGAGTTCCAATGTCAAAACTATTAAACAAAGTACATTCAGAAAGGTCTAAATTCCTTCTTTGTCCTTTCTATTCTACTCCCCACCTTCCCTATAGGTAATCCCTTCCGTAGTTTCTGTTTTTCTATTATGTTTATACATATATTTGTATGAATATGCACATCTATTCATATTACCCCTTTCTTAGATTGAAGTAGCATAAGGTAGTAGTTCTGCACTTGCTTTTTCCCCGCTAAAAAACATATTATAGAGATAACCCCAGTAGAGATCTTCCTTCTTTTTACAACCAGTCCCCTCTTGATAGGTATGTGAATTGCTTCTACTCTTTACTATTACAAAGAGAGCTACCATGAATAGGCTTATGTATGCGTCTTTTTCGTATTTTTGCCAGTGGTCTTTTGGGATAGATTCCTAGCAGCAGGATTGCTGGGTCAAAGGGTGAATATATATCTAATTTTGCTAGAGATTGCTAAATTCCCCTGCACAATGATTGTATCTTATTGTATCCCCACTAACAATTTATGAGATTGCCTATTCCCTAATGGTCTTGCCAACAGAATACGTTAAGTTTGTGGATTTATGCCAATCTGATAGGTGGGAAATGGTATCTCAGTTTATTTTACATTTGCATTTCTCTAGTTTTTGGCAAGAATACTTCCTAACTGATGTGTATACATACATTGGTGGCATTTTTTCTTTCTTTGTAAAAAATTAAACTTACTATTTTGAGATAATTGTAGATTCATCTGCCGTTGTTAAGAAATAATAGAGAGATGCTACGTTCCCTTTATTCAGTTTCTTCCAAGGATAACATCTTGCAAAACTATAGTATAACCAGGATATTGACATTGATACTGACAAGATAAATTTTCCATCATTATAAGGACTCCTCATGTGGCCCTTAAATAGCCACACCTACTTCTCTCCTGCCCTTACCCCTTTCTTAGCCCCTGACAACTACTGATTTATTCTCCATCCTAGACTTTTGTCATTTCATTTCAAGAATATTAAATAAATGGGATCATACAGTATGTAGCATATTGAGATTGATCTTGTTTAACTCAGCAGAATTCTCTGGAGATTAATCTAGATTGTTGTGTGTATCAATACTTTATTTTTATTGCTGAACAGTATTCCATGACATAGATGTATGTACCACCGTTATTTAACCATGCATCTACTGAAGAACATCTGGGTCATTTCCAGTTTTAGACTATTACAAATGAAGCTGCTATAAATATTCTTGTACACGTTTTTGTGTGCCATCTAACACGTTCCTGGGTTCTCTTACTTCCTATAAACTAGTTGGCTCTAGGGGCTTAGTCAGGTTCAAGTTCTACTTTGTTTTTTTTTTTGCTGGCTTAATATTTATTTATGCATTTATTCATTTATTTTTGTGCAGAAGGGCACAGGTACACCCCCTCTTTGTGGCACATGGTGCAGGCATGTGAAAAGTTTCATTGATGGCAATTTCAGAGCAGACGATACAGAAGCTCACGTTGTTTTTCCATCAAGAGATAGGTTGGAACAAGCAGATATTCACACGCTGTGAAAAGCATGGTAGAGGAAAAAAAAAAAGTTCTACTTTTTATAAGAATATTTAGTAGCTGGTGCCAAGTACTTCCGTCAGGAGTCACATAATGTCTTTCTCTCTCTCTATGATGTTAGCAGTATTGGTGATTATTTCTTAGATCCATTATTTTCACCCAGGATTGTAGGAACTTGTGTTTAGTGTTTTATTACAAACTACTGATTTTATAAATATCAAAACATCACCCACTTACTACTTAAACTAGAACAAAGTCAAAACTAACTTATTTAGAAGTAGTAACAAGTATGCAATTTAAGGATAATGGTAAACTGATGATTCTCCTAAAGCACAGAGTGTCTCAAAAGGATGTGTGACACTATGACCTTAGTAGAGATGGCAGATAGTGCTACAAATATTTTTCAGAGGTTGCCAGGACAGAACTCCATTTATTAATGGTTGTCATGTCATCCTATGATACTTAGTTTGAAGTAATGAGTTTATATTATTTTACTTTACCAAGGGCACAGAAGTATTTCAAAGTTTACACAACTAGTATGTCTGTCTTGGTACCTACAAGGTGAGTATCAACCCAATTACAATACCACTTTGAACACAAACTTTTACTTATTCAAACATTCTGGAAATAAAAATCTCTTAGAAAGGAATACTTTTATATGTGAGCTTAATCTTTAAGTGCTTTTTTTTTTTTAGTAAATGAAGAAAAATCATGAGTTCAACTATTCCAGTGTGATATTCCAGTGTGATACAGTCAATCTGTAACCTCAGTAACACTTTATGATAACACAAAGCATTAGACTTACCTTTTGAATGTTAAGGAACAAATTTACAAATACTTCTCCCATTAATATGTTATTCTGAAAGAAGTATTTCTTAAGTTCACAATAAAATGTGTAAACACTATGACAATGATAGCTGTATCTGAATACTTCTAAGCAATTACATTGTGCAAATACTTTAGTTTTAAAGGTTAACTAGCAATATTGGATCTCTCAGTGTTTTCACCTTTGACATGAATGTGAAACTACCTAGAAGCAGAAAATAAACTTTGAACAAAAAATAGAAATTGCACAATAATATAATACTAACAGTAATAATTACAATATTATGCCAGGCATTGTTCAAGCACTTTACTTGTATTATCTTAATTCTAATAACAATCCTTTGAAGGAAACTGGACTGCACAGAGGTTAAGCTGCTTGCCCAGGTGTCACAGCTGAAAAGTGATAGACACAAGGCATGAACTCAAGACTCTGACTCATGAACTCATGACTCTAGAGCCTGAGTTCTTAGCTGTACTATTATAACATTCTTCCTCTCATTATGGGAATGTGAGCTCAGAATTTGCAGAACTGGCTTAGATTAATCGAATGGAATTCTTTTTTGTCCAAGATTATCTTCCTCACAAACATTCTGTATTTCATAACCATAATCTTTTGTAAGTACATGAATGATATCAGAAAATACGTTTTCACTCCAAAACCAAGAATAGTTGAGAATGTCTAAAAACTCAACTCTTGGAGAGTGAAAGATGGATGGATATTCGTCATCATTTAAGCTACTTAGGAGTTGCTTTGCCAATTCTGAAGATGATGAAAAATAGTTCACAACTGTAAGATAGCCGGCCAATTTTACGGATGCAGTTTGTGAGAATGAAACACGTGACCTTTGGACTTGTGCAGAGATCAGGCTCACAACGTTGGTCTCATTAACAACAGCATGCGATAATGGCAAAATCAGTCAGAGCTTGAAAGCGTAAGAATGAGAGATTTGAAGCTAGAAATTCATTACATTGAAATACTGGGTCCTTTCAATACCTAGTAGTTGAGGAATACTGTAACAGACAAATATTTCTTGTGATAGAGAAATATTGCGATGTATTCTCTTTTATGAAACACCCATAGATGCTTATTTTAGTAAGAATGTATTTGTGATTTTTAAAACAATGGAACAGAATTTTTACCTAAATAATCTGAGACATCATAAGCTCTCTGAGAATTCATGAGCTAAGAAATGTTTTATGTAACCATCACCATGAAAAACGTTGCTTAATTAAAAAAAAACAAAAACAAAAAACACTCAACTACACACATGGGGCTTACCAATAATACACTTTCTCACACACTCTGCCCATGCAATGAAGGGAACATCAAGGAACAGCTCTTTCCAGCTACCAGAGTGAGATGCATAAGAAAGTCACTCCAAATGAACAGTTTTTTACTCTAATCATTATCATGAAAATCTAGATCTTTACATCGGTCCTATGGTCTATCATTCGTGGACTTGCTAACATGCACTCACGTATTCTCCTTATTTAGAATCAGTTTCTAAAGTTAGTTTTTGGCAGATTGTAGCTTTATCACTTACCAGCCTGGCAAATGAAATAATGCCCCAGTGAGCATAAGTCTACTTTTGAGGTGATCCGATTGGACTTTCTGGACATGTAAGTGCACCTGATGGGCTTTGTGGCCCAGTGGTCTGTGACATCTGTGAAAGAGAGACCAGATCCAGATAAGTCTCATCCTCAAAAGTCAAACGTTAAAAAGAAATAAAATATGAAAACCAAAGTTTGCTAGTTTTCAATAGATGAAAATTGAGGATTTCCCCTCACATATTATAGATTGTTTATTGTTTTTCATATTATGTGTTCTTTATCACAAGCCTTAGCATTACTTTACCTAGACTTCAATGAAGATGATTATGATATAAATGCCTTGGATTTTTCTCTAAGACCACAAGATTATGGTGCATAATTTTGAATATGTCTATCTAATAAAGACAACAGATAAATAATTTCTAGTTTCTGCATTAGGCAACTTGTAGCCAAGAATGATGAAGAGACATTTATCAGGAAATAAGTGACCATAAAAAGTTTCCCGGGGCCGGTCCGGTGGCTCAGGTGGTTGGAGCGCCGTGTTCCTAATGTCGAGGCCGTTCAATTCCCATGGGCCAGTGAGCTGCGCCCTCTACAGCTAAGACTGTGAACAGCTTTCCCTGGAGCTGGGCTGCTGTGAGCAGCCGGAGGTTGGCGTGAGCTGCTGCGGGCTGCTGTTTGCTGCTGAGGGCTACTGTGTGCTGCCATGAGTGGCCAGCAGCCTACAGGAGCTGCTGGGGGCTGCCCAAAGGCTAGCAACGGAATGCCTCAGCGGGGGGTGGGGGGGTGGGGTGGGGGTGCAAGACTCATAATACCAGCATGGGCCAGGGAGCTGTGTCCTACACTAGACTGAGAAACAACGGCTTGAACCGGAATAGTGGGGGGAGCTGGGAGAAAAGGGGGGAAAAATGGTTTCCTACTTCAGAATTTTGCACAAAACTTTCAGTGAAATATTAGGTAAGTTAACTTTTGATAGACTGAGAAAATCTCATCATCTTTGCTACACAGATAAATCAAAGGCTGTAGCACAAAAGTGGAAATATTTCAGAAGAATAATGATAATGAAGTGACTGATTTTTCTGTATACAAAGGCAGAAAGATTTAATTTTTTTCTCTCTCCTGTTCCAGAATAAAAGCAAGGAAATTTCCTTAATAAACTCTAAACCTCAGAGCCTTACCTGGATTGTTTCTTTCTTGATATTTTCCCAGCAGCATTAAATTGTGTCCAATCCACCACTTCTTCCCTTCTTCCAGAAAGTTCCAGATGAGATCTTGAACCTCCTGGTTCCAAGTGTAAGCAAGGTGTCCTCCCTGGGCACGGCAATAATTTTCTGCTTTCTCAAAGCTGCAGTGAAACCTGTTAAGCTGATAACAATTATTTTTACCATGTTGCTCTGGGTTATTTAGCTCAGTTCCTAGAAGTATACTTGTTCTGATGTATAACCAAAGCCAGGTTCTTCTTTTGAAGAGCATATTCTCTGTGAACTGAGCACGAAAAGTGTGGAGGCTCAGCAGCTGTCTGCGCCTTTAAATATATTATTAGTGGGTTTGTCTTATTTATTAGTATTATTTGTTTAGAAATTGGGAATCATTTGTAAAGGAAACAAAAGGTTTTATTTTCTTTTGTTTTAAGGATCCAGGTGGAGTTCCTCAGAGCTGAAAACAAAGATCAATAAAGCAATGGGCCTTTATACCATACCTGGGGCGCCACCATCTGTGTCTACACAACTGGACACGCCTTCAGCTTTATAATAGATCTTTATTTGCTAAGTCTAAGCTGTAAGGGAGTACAGGATGATGAATATCTAAGTCAGTGTTGTTGAAAATTGAGTAATGTGTTGTTTTCCTAAAAAAGAAAACTACGGATTTAAATTATTGTATTGTTTCTTAAATATTTACTCTATCCTAAATCTCTTATATAACTCTATCCTAAATGTTGTATAACCATAAAAGCCAAAGAATAAATATTTAATGAAAAATGAATACAAATTAAATACAAACAAAACTGAAAACCAATGAAATTCAAATTTGCTGAATAGCCACTTGTCAGGTATACACGGTTCCAGCCTACAGCTGCATCGATCCTTTTGAATTTGTCACGCAGTAGGAAAGAGTCAATTCTCTCAATTTTCTTTAACTTGCTGAAAAAAACCTGTATCATTTGGTTACCTGTAGCACATTCATCATTTATGTATTTAACCAGTTCTCTTTCTTGGTGCCAAAATAAACGTGGGGCACGGAAATCACTTGGCATGTTTCAGAGTTCAGCTGGTTATCCAAATGATGCTTACAATTACTCTTTAAAATCATTATGGACTTGGATACTAAAATTAAAAATTTTCTGCAATGTTTACCCCAATACATCCCTCAGTTTTAAAAACACTGCAGTAATCAAATGGAAGATTAATGTGGTATGGTGCCTACTTTAGAAAGTTTAGTCTAATTAAGAAAGAAAAGACAATAATTGTAGTTAATTAAGAAAATGCTACTAGAAAGGTACAGCCGAAATTTATGAAGGTTCAGCTGAGGAAGAAATTCTTTCCAGCACTTGAACTGACCATGTAAGGATGGCTACATTTAGACAGATGAAATCGGCATCTTAGCGGAGGGGTCAATGTAAGTTAAATGCATAGAAATGAGAAAGTGATAAGCACTTATAAAGAGAAATACTTGTGTGTGTGTCTGTCCGAGTGTGGGGCTGTACTTGGGGGACAGTAGTGAGAACTGCAACTATAAAACTGAAATGTTTCAAATGCTAGGAAAAAGACTGCAATTTATTTGGAAGATTTCTTAGCAGAGGAGTCCAAGTCTGTGCTGCAATGAAATGGTGTGGGTGCAGTGTACCTTCAATTAGTCTTAATTTTCCAACATCCTCAGAAACATATGTACATACATAGAAACAGATATACATTTTAATCATTTTTAAAGCGAAACCTGATATTGACGGAATCTTTTTTAAAAGTCTACGCAGATATTTTACAGTGCTGTAATTCATTTCAACCTTTTTTAAAGTGCCTGATATATACTTTCTCAATACATGCTTTACCTAGAGTAAAGCATATCAATAAAATGTTTAACTTAAATGATCAAAAAATCTGGTGACAGTATTGCTTAGAAATGAAGACCACAAGAATTGTCACCCCAATAAATAAATTAAAAAACAAAAGAAACAAAACAAAACAAAACAAAACAAAAAAAGAAATGAAGACCACATATAAGCTTTGTCCAGGTAGCAGGGATGCTGACGAACTCTACGAAGACCTCCACCCTCTGCCTACTGCACTTCCGCGACGCCCAGAAAGGACACCGGAAATCCGGCTGGCGAGCGGAAGAGGCGTGGCTGTTGCGATTGCGCCCGCGCGCGCGCGCTCTAGCGTCCAACCAGGTCCTCGGGGTGGAGCAGAGGAGCTCGACCCACCCTTCTGCCCGACGATTGGTGAGTTGGCAGCCTCGGGGGCAGGGATTAGAAGTCTTCCCACCATCTCCTCCAATGGAAATGGGACAGAGGCAGGCCTAGTGGCGGAAGGAGCATGGCGTGGAGACAGCTGAAAGTGAGTTTAGAAACTGGGGCTCTTCCAGTGGCGAGAGAGTCCGAGTGAGAGCAGGGCTAGTGGGGAGTGCAGGGCTAGCCCCGGCGAGACGTGGACGGGAGGCGGCTCCGAGAGCGTGGGCCCGTTTTAGTGTGTGTGTGTGTGTGTGTGTGCAAAGGCTCGTGAGTGTGCGTTTGTTCACGTACTCGGTCTGTGTGTAAACGGCACGTGCGTCTGGGTAGATGTCAGCGCACGTGGGACAAACTTAATGAGCCTGGCACAGAGGAGCTTAGTGAACACTTGGTCTCCTAGCACTGTGTGCAGCATCCAACGTGGAATGAAATTACAAGAAGACACGTCCCAATCCTAGATAAAATTTTAGGGCGAGGGCTCTATGTAACTAACGGTGCTCAGATATTTGTTGATTGACATTAAGGGGCGTTCCCTCAATCTGGAGAGACAATGAATACGTGATCTGTATTAATCAACAGCTAAGAGTGATCCTTAAAGGCAAATCTGATCATGTCACGTCTTTGTTTAGGGAACAAAACCGAAATCTTAATTCTGGCCAAAACCTCTGCTTGTCTCTCCAACTTCTTTTCAAGCCATACTTTTACTCCTTGGTTTCAAACAAACCTTTCCTCTCCCCCCATTCCTTGGGTGCATCACATTCTCCTCTGCCACGGAAAGAGCTCTTCGACTTTTTCTTACCCCCACTGCCTCCTAGTTAACTCCTATTTACCCTCTTAATATCAGTGTCACTTCCTCAAGGAAGTCTACCTACCTCTTTTATAAGGCTGGGTTCTTCCATTACCCTATGGTATTTTTTCTTCATAGCAATTGTCACAGTTACATATTTGCATGATCATTGATTTCTGCCCCCTCATAAGATTGTACTCCCCATGAAGGCAGGGACTTGGTCTGTTTAGCCCACCTGTGAGTGCTCAATCACTATTCGATGAATGATTGAATTAGTGAATGAATGAGTGACTTAACATCTGGCAGTGAATATTAGAGAAAAGTATGAACCAGGTTTGAGCTAGGAGAGTGGTTCTTGACCCAGTAAGACCTAATGCTCCTTAAAAAAAATATTTTGCAACCCCCTTTATTATCCTGAAATAGAATTTATGCATTATGTAATCTTTCTGTGTATAATTTTTAAAAGTCAACATAAAGCCCTAACTGGAATGTAAAGAGAAAGTAATTTATAATAAAATATGTATTTCAATATGTAAATGTTAGGGCATGATTCACCTACTGAGATAGTCAAGTGTTTAAGCCTCTACTTAGAAATTCTAGTGCTACAAGTATGTTTGTCAATTGCCCCAACTAAAGCACTGTACCATTCCTAACAGGGTTTTCTGAGATAGTGAACAATTCTTGGTAGTGTTCTGTGCAGAACTGTATAGTTATCCCTCTATTTACAAGGTAATTGTTATTCCTGGAAAAGTCAATGCACATAAAAACTGCAGGAGACAGTCTGTGTTTATTTGCTGAAATATAGTTTGGTTCTAGGCTCAGCTAACATGAGTAGGTATTTTTTACCTACCGAATATCAGTAGGATGTTCAGCAGTCACACATGACCAGCACAATTCATCTTCCAGAAAGTCTAAAACAATGCAGGATGTCTGACTTCACTGAGTCCTGCTCACTAAATCTATTAATATCCCCTCCCAAATGCCCACCACATGTCCCTTAGGGGCCAGTACTGTCCCTATTGAAACTTCAGACCTGGAGTCCTTCAGGGCCAGACGAGTGTGTGTCAGCAGAAGTGTAGTTACAGCTTCTGATTATAGAGGCTTATGTGTGAGCAAGAGTAGAAATAACGGAGACCAGCTAGGGACATCATTCATGTGACATATCATTATGTCTTCTGTGTGTGGGTGTAAAGGGCTCAGAGAGGGTGCTGCATACAGCCTGGACAATGGCTCTTTTTTCCAGAAGCGGGCCCAGGATGCCCTGGTCATCCTGGGGGGTGGAGGACTTCTCTTCGCCTCCTACTTGACGGCCACGGGGGATGAGCATTTCTATGCTGAACACTTGATGCCGACTCTACAGGGGCTGCTGGACCCCGAGTCAGCCCACAGGCTGGCTGTTCATGTCACTTCCCTGGGGCTCATTCCTCGTGCCACGTTTCAAGACTCTGACATGCTGGTAGGTGATCTTGAAACACCATGTGCAATACAAAGTGAAGGTCAGTGTCCCCTAATTTACACAGCTGGTGCTGATTCTTTTGAAAAATCAGAGTCCCGAGTTAGCCCTGATGAAAAACTCATCCTCATCTATACATCAGAAAACTGAGGCAGTGAGTTGTTAAATGACTTACCCACAGTTACACAGCCAGGATTCAAACCTATGGAGTCTGACTTGGCAACCATCTCGTTAGCCACTGGCCTGCCTTGCTGAGGTCTCAGGTAGCTCAGTCTTCACCTCTGCAAAATGTGGAAGCATGCCAGAGTCATTAGTGACATAGGCATGTCTAGCCAAGCCCTTTGAGGAAGGCATGTAAAAACCTGTCTCAGCATCATTCAGTCCTACATTAACACATGGGCCCCACCATGTGCCTGCTGCTCTTCTGGGTGCCAGGGTTACAGCAGCAAACAAAACAGAAGAATCTGTGTCCTAGGATCTATATCCTCCTGTAAGCCCTGCCAGTTTCCATCTCAGAGACTCTTGCCACATGGTGGACATCAGAATGCTGTGAACATGAGGACAACAAATAAGAAGCACACAGACCTCTTTGGGGAAGGGTCACTATTATAAATCAGAGGGGTCTTTCTCTGCATTTCCCCTTTTTGTCTTAGAATTCCTTTCACTTCCCCATCCTGCAATTTTGAGCAAATGTGACATTTTACCTGACTTACCATACGTAAGCACTGAAGGGCACTGTAGAATTAGAAAGAGCATTCTTTTCTTTAAGCCGTCTCATCCCAAACTGCTAGTTTGAATCTCCTGGAACCTGGTGTAACAGAAATGAGTAAAGACTGGGCTAAGAGTGTCTGACAGGGAAGAACCTGTCTCTAACCACAGCCTGGATCTGGAGCCCAGCCATCACTTTTGCCTAGCAGAGCACTTTGCTCCCTCTAGCGCCCCACAGTGATGTCTAGGGGACATCACTGGGCTTTGGATCAGCCTGGATAAGAAGGGACCCAGGTGGGTCTGACTTCCTAAGCTGACTCAAGGATTTTGCTGCTTGACACTGTTTCAGAATAGCACCAGCTAGAGGCTAACACCAACAGGCCACTCTCTCCCACCATGGATAGTGGATAAGAAGGGATGAATGTTAGGGGTAACTGGAAAACATAGTCTTTATCCTCTATCCAACCCATGGTGGCAACATTTTTTCTCTTTAGTCTTCATGCTGGATGACAAAGCCTGATGGTTCTTGAACTCCGGCAGGTATCAGAATCACCTGCAGAGTGCCACTAAAAATAGATTCCTTCAGAGTTCCATTCTGCCCACCATCCTCCAAAGATTCTGATTCCTTAATCTGGATATGGGTCCTGGGATCGGATGGTTAACAAGGTCCCCAGGGAATTCTCACATAGATGTGCCAGAAACCAACCTTAAGAAACACTGGTATAGCCTTGGTTACCTCTGATTTTGTCTCCCTCTTCCTAGGAAGTGAAAGTCCTGGGCCATAAGTTCCGAAATCCAGTAGGAATTGCTGCAGGATTTGACAAGCATGGAGAGGCTGTGGATGGACTTTACAAGATGGGCTTTGGTTTTGTTGAGATAGGCAGTGTTACCCCAGAACCTCAAGAGGGAAACCCCAGACCCAGAGTCTTCCGTCTCCCCGAGGACCAAGCCATCATTAACAGGTAGGTGAGCAGCCCAGAGGTAACAGGGATGCCTTCTTCCCAGCAGGACGCATGGGATGTTTTTTTCTGTCATGTAGTGTGGACATTATTCTAGCACTTGGAATGTTCAGGGATTATGGTGAACATATACCATGTGCCAGGCATAAAAGTAGGTTTTGGGATTTCAGTTTAACACGTACACATGCTAAAGCCTGGAGAACTACATAACTTAGCTACAACCACGAGACCATAAGCCTGAGAGCTTTGGTATGGATTTAAGTGTATTTGACTTTCGAGTTTTTAGGTGTATTTGATGTTAGGTGCTTTTTCCACGTTGTCACTCTAATGCCCTTGCCTAGCACTGTCTAGTAGAAATATAATGCGAGCCCCATATGTAATTTAAAATATCCTAGTACCCATGATAAAATAGTAAAAAGAAATAGGTGAAATTAATTTCAGTAACATGTTCTATTTAATTATTTGTGATAATTATTATATTTAATTGAAATAATATACTAAATATCATCATTTTATTTATCATTTATTTATTTTTAAAATTTATTAAATTTATTGGGGTAACTGGTTAATAAAATTATATAGGTTTCAAGTGTATAATTCTATAATACATCATCTGTATATTGCAGTGTGTTTACCACCCCAAGTCAAATCTCCTTTCGTCACCATGTTTGAACCCCCTTTACCCTTTTCTACCTCCCCCCATATCATTTTAACATATCATCAACACAGAAATGATTAATTAGCTGTTTACCTTCTTTTCCTGTACCAAGTCTTCCAAATCCAGTGTATTTTTTTCTTCAGCACCTGTCAGTGTGGACTGGCCACGTTTCAAGTGTTCAGTAACACATGTGGCTAATGGCTCTTGGATTGGACAGGATAGCCCTAGCCTTTAGTAAACTGGAAAATTTAATAGTCAACATATGCAGGTGCTTTTTGTAAGAGAGAACCTTGTAGATTGTGTAAAGACCTTCTCTTTATAATCCCTGTGCAATTTTCACAACATCAAACCCAGAAAGCGAAGAAGTTCCTACTTTTTGTTAACAGAATCGTGAAGCGCTTCTTTGGGGAGATTTTGATAAGCATCTTTGAAGCCATTACTGGCCTTCTGGAAGACTGACCTATGTGATGTTTACTAGGCTGCACTTCCCGCTTTATTGTGCTTGTTTCAGGGAAATTTTTCAGCATTAGCAATCAAGTTATTGATCTTTCTGCTACATTGCAGGACAGGATCGATATCTTCAGAACGTCCAAGTCACTGGAGGTTCCAGGGTGACGGTACTTGTCAGAGTCCTGTAGATGAGAAGTGGCCGAGAGTGGAGAGCCTGTGTGTTCAGCCTCCTTGCTCTGTTTGGCACACTCAATAAACTTAATGAATAAATTCATCCATTCATTCAGCAAGTCAGCAAATGCATGTGCCACTCTATCTGTTAGGTGTTTTTGGCTGCAAGTAACAAAGTGACTTAAACAATAGGCATTTGTTATTATTTCTTCTCAGAACAGCTATAGTAGGCAGTCCAGGGTTGGTTGAGCAGCACGGCAATGTCAGGACTCTGGCCCAACTTCTCTGGACCATACCTTCTTGTTTCTAAGACAGCTACCCAGCTACAAGGGTTGTGTCCTTTCATGAGGACATCTGAGAGCAGAAAGGGAAAAGGAAGCCTAGATACTGGGGAGAATGGTTCCCAGAAGCTCCCCGGTAGGCATCACCTTGTATCTCAGTGATCACACCCAGTCACACGGTCATGCTTCAGTCGCTAGTGTGGCTGGGAAAGGAGTCATTGTCATTCCCACCCAGTATCAGGGGAGGAAGGAAGGGGGAATGGCCAAAGGTCAACGACCCACAAGTGGGGCTGGAGAGACAGAGATGAGCAGGAGACATGAGGTCACTGCCGTTGTGGAGTGTCTAGTGGTAGGGTGATGGAACAGTAAGACATGTCCTTGATCCTCAAGAAGATCATAACCCAGTAGGGGAACTTAAGCATACATGTAGATCCCAAGCCAGGAGAAAGATCGGTACAAAGTGCTCAGTGAATGCCAAGAGGTAAGGAATCACTTGTGTCTGGGAGCTTTATGGAATGAGGAGAGGGAGAGTTTGGTCTGAGTCAGGAAGAGAAGACAATTTTAATAGGCAGAAAGGATGGGGAAATAGAGTGGCAGGAGGTGCATTCATGGAGCACAGGCAGGAGGTGGAAAAACGGGCTTGTCAGAGTGGGCTCCACGGGGTGTGTGGGGGGGGTGCATAGGTAAAGAGGAGGGGGTCCTGGACTCATACAAGTCTGGGGCAGTTATAGGGCCAAGGCCGAGCTGTATCCAGTGCTAGTTGGCTGGGTGGCTTGTTTGCAAATTTTAATTTCCCTTTCCCTTTGTGTTTGATAGTGTTCTGACACGTTCTCTAGGAAGTCCAGGGTGTTTAGACCTTGGAAGTCTTAAGAACTGACTATTATTTTTTTTCTTTTCTGTTTTTAAAAGTTATATGTATAGCCATAGAACCATGTATGTCTCCAAAGACTCTGCCTTCTGGCTGAGGGCTCTAACCTTGTCCCTTCCCCATCTGCTTGTGTGTTACAGATACGGATTTAATAGTCACGGGCTCTCTGTGGTGGAACACAGGTTACGGGCCAGACAGCAGATGCAGGCCAGGCTCACAGAAGGTAAAGTGGGGCTTCATTAAAGGGGCTTTCTTCATTTATTGGGAGGAAACGTGGGAGAAACATCAGGAACGTTCCTAGTGACAGACATGATTGAGCAATAGAAAAAACACTACAGAACTCAGGGTTCCTCTCCCAGAGGAATTTTCCTGGTTCTACCAGTTTGCAAGATTTTAACGGAATTTCACAACTCAGCAAAGATGCACTTAGTTTCTGCCTTGTTATGTAACCTATGTTATATCTTAACTGCAGCAGCTTGGAAGTGAGCAAAGCAGAGTGGCCCCCCTGTGATCACACAGGCAGTGAGATGTAGGCATGGCTTGAGCGCCATCTTGTTCTGCTTCTGTTGTCCTTCTGTCCATTGTGCGAATAAACTTGTTAATTACAGAAGCATTAGTAACTACAGAGAAGCATAGTGAAGAAAATTAAAAGTACTCACACTCTCCCCACTCAGGGTAACTACTCTTGGCATTTGGGAATCTGGAAATACCATGCATTTTTGAAGGCACCTTCGTATATGCTGATGTTCATTCTCAGGGGCTCTCCGCTCTGCTGTCTGTCCCTCAGGATGCACTTAGTGGGGTAGGGCTGTATTGTCCTCACCAGACCTTCAATTGTTTGGGGCTAAGGCCTTTCTTCTTGTTGGATCCCTCTGGAACTCCTTCCAGGAAGTTTTAGTCTCATTAGATGTCCTGGTGGCAAAATGGGAAAAACCTCTGGATATCAGATTCATTTCAGGAAGGAAGTTGAAAGGGCTGAGGCTGTTAGCAATCTCTGATTTTGGGAGTAGGAAGTAACCTTGTTTGGAAATCCCTGGTTTTGACATCACTAGACCCTGTTATACTATAGACCTTTTGGGGAACTTTGAAGGTCATAATATGACCTTTATCGTTTGTGATACTCTTTTGCCTTCTTTGTCCACAGTGTTCTTCACACCAGCTTTCTCCCCTGTCCTCCCTCGCCTATCCCCTCACCCCCACTCTGGTGCTAAATTCACTGCAGTGAAGCAAAATCCTATAGCAGAGCTATAGCTGTTTACCAGCAGCTAGAAGCCCTAAAGACAACTTATCACTAGCACCATGCCAAGGGATGTGAGTTGACAAAAGCTGTGGTGCCCTCTGGGGACAGAGTAATTCAGCAATTTCTGTCTAACTCCAAAATCTTGTCAGTTTGGGCAGATGACTATTAATGAAAGATCCATCAGCTACATGAAAGCAATACTCTCTTTCAAGCCAATTTACCTGTATGGCAAAGAATGACAGCTTCTAAATGTCTTTGGCTTGATGGATTCTAGACATGGGAAGTGTGGAGACCTTGTTATATGACCTGTCTGATGGTTTCTAGCCCGCTGCCCCCTCCCCCCATGACCCCCACAATTAGCTACACAAATCTCATTTCCCTTCAAGCTGATGATAAAAGGGTGACTACATGTAGGGTATGAGAAGGGGGTCAGCAGGACTAGATGTTGTTCTTTGATCCTTCCTGACCTGACACATTTTGTGAGCTAACTTGATGTTTCAGGTTTTTTCCCAACTATCAAATGGAAGAGTAGCCAGTACCACTGACATACCATTGCCCTATACAGATAAGATGATATCTTCGGAGAAGTACAAACAACCCCGTGCTTTCACACAGATCCTGTTTCTGAAATGCATTTTTCTGAAAGTCCAAAATGCAAGTCAAGTGATAATCCCATTTTTAAGTAAGGTGGCTGTTTTACTTACTGTGCAAATTGAGCCACTTTGGAGAGTGAACGGGGAGCGGGCATTAATAATTATACCCAGGCTACAGGAGTAGTCAGGGCTGTCCTGAGCACTGGGATGTATGGTCATCCTAGTTATAAAGGGGACGCCCTTCTCAGAGAACTGAAATTATAAAATAATTATACCTTTATAATTAGGCATGATAATTGAAAATACTTTCTGGTATTTTATGCATATTCTTAATTTTGGATTTTCTTCACAACTGCACACCCAGGCTCGCCACCCAAGTCCAACGAGCAGCCCTTGAGAGTAAACAGTTGCCCCTTCTAACACGCCTGTTAATTTCTGTCTGTTCTCAGTTGTATTACATTTGTGAGCCATACCTATTTTATCACTAGTATTTTTTATTCTGAATTTCTCCATTTTCCATTAAATTTTTAAAAAGAACAAAGGCACAGTGCAGTAAAACATCAGGTAGTTGCTCAAACATTGCCACGCAGACAAAGGTGGTGAGCTGTATCGTGCTCAGCAGGCAGCAGCGTCATGCCGTTCACAGTATTTGTCAGCTGGTGCCTGAAATTCTCATTGGAGGGGAAGGCCGAGAAGGCTGTGTTCGTGGGCTGTTCACGTCAAGGAAATGGTGTGTGGGGACAAAACCTTGACTAGCGGTATTTGCAGATGGGCTGCCTCTGGGGATTAACCTGGGGAAGAATAAGACCTCGGTGGACGCTGCCTCGGACTACGCAGAGGGGGTGCGAGTCCTGGGCCCCTTGGCTGACTACCTGGTAGTGAACGTGTCCAGTCCCAACACGGCTGGGCTGCGGAGCCTTCAGGGAAAGGCTGAGCTGCGCCACCTGCTGACCAAGGTGGGCAATTACACCTCTAGGTCCCACTCCACCAGCCTGTCCTGTCCACTTCCTGTTCCTTCTACAGGGGGAAGCTTCAATGTCATTATCTAGGAGCTGTCCTTAGACCTGGACCAGTCAGGACCCCTCACTGTACCTCGTATCTCCTAATCTCAACACTGATTATGCTCAATAGTAATTAATTGCTGTTATCTGTCCCTGCTTTTAAACCATAAGGTCTGTGATAGGACCACGTCTCTCATTTTCCTACACTGTCCCTCGCATCTAGCACATTGAATGAATGAACGAATGGAATGACTTTTCATTACAGTATTTGTGACAGAATTCCTTTGTTATGTCCTTTCGGAACAAAAGTCTAACTCTTATTACATTAGCTGATGTCAGTGACCACATTAGGGACTCAACCTTGGGCTTTTTTTGGTTCAACGGAATGGAGTCGGATTCGCCTTGATGGGGTCTTTTGCATAACTGAGGGCTTTGTTTTCCAAAAGGAGAAATTGCTTATGCTGTAGTTTATCTGGGCAGGTCGTCGTTGCACCCTCACTCAGGCTGTGGTCTCGGGTCCCCATCTCTGGCCACGTGTCACTCTAGGTGCTGCAGGAGAGGGATGCCCTGAAGGGGGCACAGAAGCCAGCTCTGCTGGTGAAGATTGCGCCTGACCTCACGGCCCAGGACAAAGAGGATATCGCCAGTGTGGTGAGAGAGGTGCGAGTCGGGACTGGGGGGCGTCTGCCCCTTTTGGGGGGCCAGCCCCGACGGCAGCCTGTGGTTTCCGTTCTGTGATACGGAGGGCTGGTTTGGTGGCTTTTTCTCATGCTTCTTCCCTTTTCTCCTTCCTCCTCTTCATCCATCAAGGGCTTCAAAGCTTATGCTCGCATCCTTGGCCAGTCTGGGCTAGACTGGAGTGCAGGCATACCTCGTTTTATTGTGCTTCACGGGCATTGCATGTTTTACAAATAGAAGTCAAGACCCTCTATCCCCCCATCCCCGCCCCCACCCCCTGCAGCTAAAGGATTATGCCTCGCTTTATTGTGAGACTCATTTTATTGTGGTGGTCTGGAACTGAACCTGCAGGATCTCTGAGGTATGCCCATGTTCTTTCTCTTCAGTCTAACACCAGGGCTCTGTGTTGTAGCAGAGTAGTGGAAACAGACTGAGCCTGGCCGCCCTGGGTTCAAATCCTGGTTCCACCACTTACTACCTGGAGGCCTTGGACAGGACATTCTAAAGTGGATTGTTGTAAGGGTTAAACCCTGTCCTAATGGGACGTTAGGGGTGGCACTATGTGATGGCACCTATTGCCATGTTGAGGCTCATTCTGACACTTGTTCAAGAAGCCTAGTGAAGTCTTGCTTCTGGGGGCTTTAGGCGTGGGGGCCTGGCCTGGCTGCTGTCTCAGACCCTCCAGTGCCACAGCTGGAGGGCTCTTTCTCTGTCTCACACTGCAGTTGGGCATCGATGGACTGATTGTCACGAACACCACAGTGAGTCGCCCCGCTGGCCTGCAGGGTGCCCTGTGCTCTGAAACAGGAGGGCTGAGTGGGAAGCCCCTCCGGGACTTATCAACGCAAACCATCCGGGAGATGTATGCACTCGTGCAAGGCAAGGAGTCGGTGTCCGTGTCTTCGGATTTGTTGCGGCTTGGACTCTGGGGTCATGAACAGAATCCGTGTTCCCTGAACTGCTGTGTTCAGCAGGGAAGCTGAGGGCAGAAGCCAAACTGAGCTCCTGGTTCTCACATCGTCCGCCCTTCCTCATGGTGTTACCTTGTGCTTCTCTGCAGGCAGAGTCCCCATCATTGGGGTTGGCGGTGTCAGCAGTGGGCAGGACGCTCTGGAGAAGATCCGGGCGGGAGCCTCCCTGGTGCAGTTGTACACGGCCCTCACCTACCGGGGGCCACCCGTAGTGGGCAGAGTCAAACGGGAGCTAGAGGCCCTTCTGAAGTGAGTGGGGCCACGTATGGCTTATAATAGAAGTTAATATGGTATCAGTTCTGATTGACTCAAACCAAAAGGATGATATTCATCTGTCTATTTATTCTTCACACAAAAAGGATTTAAGGGGCACACTGAGAACGCAGGGGAAAATTACTCTGTTGCTCCTTTGACTTCCAAGGCAATGCTGTTTATAGAGGAGTTCTGGTGGTATTTCCCATTAATTCGGTAACATTGGCTTGATTTCAGGGAGCTGTTTAGACTTAGAATCGACTGCCTTCTTCACCTGAAGACCTGGTGTTCATGTCTCTAGGACTCTGGGTGAAGACAGTGTGGGGGGCACGAGGTCTGTGTTTGGGAGAGAGAGAGAGGTAGGTGCAGTTATGGAGGAGATAGTAAGAATAGGGTCCACCATTTGCTGAAATTGCTGTTTTCTATTTTTCCAGGGAGCAGGGTTTTACCAGAGTCACAGATGCCATTGGAGCGGATCATCGGAGGTGAGGACATTGTTAGTGGAAGCGTGATCTGGAACCTTCCCACTAACTCAAGTGAGACTTTGTGGCTGGATCAGGAGAGAAGGGACTCTGTCTCAGGACACATCGCCCAAACGACAAGAGCCCTTTCTCTGCAGCCAGTTCAGACTAAAAACCAATCGTGAGGGTCACCAGAATCAGTACACAGCTTTCTTCAGTCACTTGTCGGATCACGAACTGCATTCAGGATTTTTTCCAGACTCAAATCCCAGGATCTTTTTAATACTGCAAGGACATGAGATATTTGTGGGGGGCGGGGGGAATCACGGAAAAAAATAAAGCCATTTAAAACCTGGACTTAAATTCCAGCCCTTTCTGGAAGGCTACTGCTACCTGGGGTCTGCAGCAGCCTTCCCAGGAACTTGAGTGTTTTGTTCTATCTTTGTTGTTATTTAAGTTTTAGCTTTATTTTGAGAATATTTCAAACATAGACAAAAGTTGAAAGAAAAGGGCTTGTGCATGGCTGTCCTCTCCCTGTGTTTTCACATCATCTTCCCTCTGTCTGTGTCCTGATCTCTTCTAAGGACACTGGTCATACTGGATCGGGGTCTACCCCAATGACCTCATTTTAACTTTATTACCTCTGGAAAGACCCTATCTCCAAATAAGGTCACACTTGGAGGTTTTGGGGAGTTAGGATTTCAACATATCAATTTTGGGGAGAAAATTCCACCCATCACAAGAAATGTGCTTGCTGTCTCCCGGCTTTCACATCTGTGACTTAGGGTGCCATCTGGCAGACAGGTTCTCAAGGTGCTTCACGATACTGGCCAAGAGGCGGAAGAAGTAGTCATTAGCTAGAGAAACGCTACTCTTTTCAACACCAAAAAGCAAACGGTGAGAAGTTACAAACCTGGTCTGGGAAGTGCTGCTGATGTATGACACAACTTCACAGCCAACAAAATCACCTTTGTTCCCATCACTGCAGTACAGGTTATATTTTAAATTTGATTTCTCGGTAGCTCTGTGGAGAGGCATGTAGCTGCAATAGTGATAAGTGTCCTGTTGCCTCATCTTTCCACCTCGGCCTCAGCCTGGCCCTCCTTCTGCCCACCCACCCTTTGCCAAGAAACCAGCATCTAGTCTCCTGCTATCTTTTTCAAAGATCTTTCCCCTGGCTTTTGTCTTATGAAAATAATACCTACTCATAAGGAAATTTAAACAATATAGCTCCCAAATAAAAGCTGTCTACCTCCTTCCCCCCAAACAATTCCCATCTCTAAGAGGACCTTGCTCTTTAGCTCCAGGTGGTTTGCTACCCAGGAGGGCCAGCCAGCATCGCATCTGATCAGAGAAGGTGGAAAGCTGCATGTTTTATGTGGTATCTTCAGTGTTTAAAATTTGAGCTGATGTCATGCCAGTCCATTAAAACTGGTGTGTAGCCAGATGTGAATTACGGCCTCCAATTTAGGTGTCTGGTCCATGCCATCTCGAGGCAGCGATTTGTAACTCCCTACCTCCTGGGAGCCAGGAGCACCAGCAGGGAAAGGGGAGTGAGGAAGTAAAATCAGGAGAATGACATCCCAGCCAGAGTGGGGACAGGAGGGTCCCAGGGATGTTGATTCCATGACTCACCGTGTGTCGGGGGAGCACGTGGACTTGGAGTGGCCGCAGGAGATTCACCAAACCCTACTGAGGCTCCATTTTTCTCACCTGCAAACACAGTGGTTTGGAGGATTAAAGGATACCTTCACAGCAACTTTTACAAAGCTGCATACTACGTGCCAGGCATGTTATGTGCTTATTAATCATGGACAGTCATGTATATTTTGTGTGCCTCAGTTTCCTAATGTGTAAAATGGGAGAAGCTCAGTACCCATCTTGAAGGGTTGTTATGAGGATTACATGTGAAGTGCAGTAGTGCTTAGTACACTGACCCTCCTAGTAAGTGTTATTTTTAATACTTCTAATCATCATAAAGTCCTGCAAATAGGTATCACCAAGCCTATATTTACAGATGAAACCACGGCTTTTGAGAGATTAAAGGTACTAGGAATCAGCAGAACTGGTCCCCACGGCCCGACTGCCTCCTTCTGATGCAGGTAAAGGGCCTCATGGGACCTCTGAAAAGTATTAGTAGTTCCTTTTGCCTCAAAAATTTATCTTCTTTTAACAGACTTCATACTATGTGCCATTACATTTTAGAAAAAGCTTTCATAGAAACTTGTCCTGGGCACTTGATTGGTCTGATAGCATGGGGTCTAGTAATCAAAGCTCGGAGCCCCTTAGAGGCAGGGAACATTCTGTAGGAAGCACAGTGCCAGCCAGGGCTGAGCCAGAGGCTCTGAGACGTAGCAGTTGGAAACAATAATCATTTATTATCCCACATGGTGTCAATGAGTCAGGAATTCAGGAGCAACTTAGTGGGGTGGTTCTGGCTCAGGGTTTCTCATGCAGGTGTAATCAAGACATTGGCCAGAGCTGCAGTCCTTCAAGGCTTAACTGGGGCTGGAGGACCCCCTTGCAAGATGGTCACTCATGTGGCTCCTGGGTTGCTGCTGGCTGTTGGCTGGACATGTCAGGGGATCTGTCCACAGGGCTGCCTGAGTGTCCTTACCACAGATCTGGCTTCTTCCAGAGAGAGGGAGCAAGGTGAAAGCTAGCATGCCTTTTGTGACCTGGTCTCGGAAGTCAACCACCATTACTTATGCTACATTTATCCTACTCATTAGAATAGGGTTGCCAGCTTTAGTGAAACAAAAACAACAGGATACCCAGTTAAATTTGAATTTCAGATAAACAATAAACACACTTTAGTATATCTCATACAATAATTGGGACATACTTGTACTAAAATTTATTTGTTTTTCCGAAATTCAAATTTAATTGGGCATCACATATTTTATCTAGCAACACTAAGGGTGAGTCACTTAGTCCAGCCCTCACTCAAGGGGAGGGAATTAGGTTCCATTTTTGATGGGAGGAATGTCAAAGAATTTGTGGAGATACTTCCAAACCACCACAAGCAGAATGTGGAAAAACTTCGTTTGGTCCTGATGTCTGTGGGTAATGGCAAGGGATACTAATAGGATGAAGTAGTTCTGGGACAAGCAAGGTCATCTTCCTAACAATCTGTACATTTGCAAGTTTACATCTTCTTTGATCCTCAGCCCTGAAAGTGGGTGAAGCGGTGATTATGATCCCTATTTTACAGATGAGGAAACTGAAGTTAAGTGCCTGCTCCAAGATGATATGGGCAGAAATGGTGGAGGGAGGACAGATTCTCCGAATGGCAAGTCTAGCCCCTGTTCTATTCTACTGAGTAGTGTCCCGATAGACTGCTGATGCCTCCATGAAGATGTCTTGGATTCATTTTCTATCTTCTGCCATGTTGTTATCTCAAAAAGATGATGGTATTTGTGGATCCTTGCTGCCGTGCTGCCTTCCGGGTGATAGGGGAAGACCCTCTGAGAAGCCGAGGGCCAAGATGCAACCTTCTCTCCCCCACTACCCACCAGCTCTGAGACCTGCCCTGGCTGAGACTGTGGGGTTCACACCACCACCTGCAGACGGGCTCCGAGTACCGACAGGAACATCATTTCCAGTCAGCTTCACGTGAAAAAGACTGCGGATCAAACCAAACCAAAGAGAGAACTACTCTCTCCCAATTTTTATTATAAGAAATTTAGACATACAGTAAAAGGGAAAGAATAGTATAATAAATATCCATACCCCTCTACCTATCTTACTATTAGTAATTCTTACTGTCTTTTCCATTTTTCTTTATCAATCTTTTTACCTCATTATATACTGTAGTTTGATGAACACTTTTGAAGGAAGTAGTAGGTGTCAGGACACCTCACTCTTAAGTACTTCGTAGCCTGCATCTTCTAAAAATAAAAGCATGCTCCTACAAAACATAATTCTATGATTACAGCTAAGAAAATGAGCCTTGATTCTATAGTATCAATTAACATACAGTCTATATTCTAATTTTCCCTATTGTCCTCAAAGTATCTTCTATAGTCCATTAAGGCTCACTTATATGTCTCTTTAGTCTTAAAATCTAGAAGAGTCACCTCTGAAGAGACCAGGCCAGTTGTTTTATAATCAGTTCTACATTCTGGATTCCCAGAAGAAAGGCTGTATTTTCTGATCTACATTATAGCTGGATGTGGATATATGACCAAAATCTACCCAATGAGATATATGTGAAAGTACTGTGTGCAACTTCTGGGAAGTCATCTGCTGCCTGGAACGTGAGGATGATGGCTGGAGCTGGCAGCCGTGTTAGAACTGAGTATCACAGTCACCTCAGAGGCAAAAACTGGAAAGAGCTTCATAGAACTGACAATACCACCTCTGTCTGCTTACTTCCCCACCTCTTTCATTTGAGAAAATATCTTATGTGCTTAAGTCACTGTTAATTGGGGTTTTCTCTCATATTTAGCCAAATTTAATTCTAGCTAATAAAAAAAGCCAGATTGAGATCTGTTGTAACCTTTTATTTGCCTACAAGCTACGTTATCTGCTTTCTGCTTGGCTAAGACACTTCAGAATGTCTCTTTCCTCCAGGTGTAGATTTCTGGTGCCAGCACACTATGGGAAAGTCCTCAGACTTTCATGTTACCTACCCTCTAGTGTTGAACAAATCTTGGCAGTCAGGGAAAATTTCTGTAAGAATGTTGTGGTTAGAAATGTGGGAAATGAAGTTAGTGTGACTTGTCACATGTCGGAGGACACCAGAGAACGGGGCTGAGAAGTGTGTGTTCAGGAGCAGGGTGGGAATGACCTAGAATTGGCACACAGAGGGTTTGTGAAATACTTGGGCAGTAACACAGGGGCAAGTCTCCAAAGAGCAGGGCCTTTAGGAGAGGAAATGCAGTAAACATGCAAACTCCTTGCATTCTTGCCCACCAACAAGAGGGTTCCCAGGCATTGAAAACTCCATTTGGAAAGTGTCCCACGGGAAACAAAAAGAGTTACAATTACTGAAGGCAACCGGCTATGACACGTGATGCCCGTTAATCACTAGGGTTGCCTTGGTGGGTCCAGGGACAAAGCTGTGCCTGGGGTCACTTCCTGGGTCAGCATGACCCCCGTCCTGCCCTGAGCATGTGGAAGACATGTAACCTTGGTGCTGCCATTTCAGTTCTTGGTTGTCTGAGAGATTGGTCAGTCTTTCGCACTTTGGCCATTCTCTTGGATGTTGAATTTTTTAGTCTTTAATGAATCTAGTGACATCTTCCTATCGCAACAGAGCAAAAAGTGTAGATCCTGTCTGGGGACCTAAAAGAAATCACTGTGGTTGGGTCAGAATTTCAACTATATTTGAGACACTGATATTTAACAATTAAAACATTAAAAACAAACACCCACACAAATTTATATGTACCCATGTACATGAGTACATAGATTAGAGACAGAGAGACGGGGTGGGGAGAATAGGGCTGACCCATATTCATTTGTTCTTTCACTCACTCATTCTTCCAACAATAAGTTGCTGAGATCTAATTTCCTGCCAGTGGCTATACTACGTGTGGAGATAAAGATAACTGACTTTTCTACCACCTCTGTGTATCGCAGGAGAGACAAATACAAACACAACTGGCCAGAACTGATTGGATCACATCCCACAATAAAGGAAGGAGTCCAGTGCTTCCCTAGCAGAGGGGGGGTCACTGGGGACTTAGTCAATTACAGCTGCACTGATTTCTCCATATGGTCAGGACTAATTTCATACAGTTTCCTGGGGCTATAATTACACAAACCCCTGATTTCTTGCACTGATGGCTCAAAAGCAGAAATCCATTTTAACACCATTCCTTCTAGAGAGCTCTGTCATGGGACTGAGGTGGATGGCTCACCTGCACCAGAGCCTGGCTGGCTCTCAGAGTACACTGTTCCCAAATGCTTATCAGAAGTTTCCTTGGTCTATTTCCTAAGGCATTTCTCAGCCATGGCCCACATGGTCTCTGCCTGCTTCCCTGCTGTGATGCACCCTCCCAAGGCCCGGATGGAAGGGGAGAGGTGTTGGGGCGGAGGAGGTGGGGTGGTGGTGGTATGGGAGTGTGTGTGTGGGTGGCTCATGCTCAGAAGAAGCCTCCACTTCACAACCTGTCTGCTGGGCATCACTGCCTGGGTCATGATGTAATCTGATACACACGGTTCAGACTTGGAAGCCACTTAGACCTGATACCTTAGCTGGCTAATGGGGTTAGCTAGTGAATTTGTTTTCCCTTCCAGGTAAGCAATGTCTTAGCAAAGGATTTGTCTCTAGTTGACCCTTAAAAGTGACTCTGATGGTGAGAACTCAAGGCTGATTGTGTGTGTGTGTGTCACTTGAAAATCCTGTGAAGTTCATCATGCAGGAGAGGTAGCACCTCAAGGTGGCCAATGGGCAATATCTTAGGGTGACAGTTAGGTGGTATTTCATTGTGGTTTTGATTTGCATTTCCCTGATTAGTGATGTTGAGCATCTTTTCACGTGCGCATTGGCCATCTATATGTCCTCTTTGAAGAAATGCCTACTAAGATCCTCTGCCCATTTTTAAATTAGACTTTTTTGGTTTTGTTATCAAGTTGTATGAGTTTATCTGTTTTGGACATTAACCTCTTATTGGATATATGACTTGCAAATATCTTCTCCCATTCAGCAGGCTCCCTTTTCATTTTGTCAATGGTTTCCTTCTTGGTGTAAGAACTTTTTAGTCCCATTTATTTATTTTTGCTTTTGTTTCCCTAGTCTTCAGAGTCAGAACCAAAAAAAAAAAACATTGTTAAGACTGATATTAAGGAGCTTACTACCTATGTTTTCTTTTAGGAGTTTCATGGTTTCAGGTCTTACTGTCAAGTCTTTAACCTATTTTTAGTTAATTTTTGGGTATGGTGTAAGATAGTGGTTCAGTTTCATTCCTTTGCATGTGGCTGTCCAGTTTTCCCAACACAATTTATTGAATAGACTGTCCTTTCCCCCACTGTATATTCTTGCCTCCTTTGTCGTAAATGAATTGACCATGTATGCATGGGTTTATTTCTGGGATTTCTATTCTGTTCCACTGATCTGTGTGTCTGTTTTTATGCCTATACCATACTGTTTCGATCACTAAAGCTTTATAATGTAGTTTGAAATCAGAAGTTTCTAAAAAAGCTTAAAATACCAGTATGTATGTCTGCCAGTGGCCCAGCTTTTGAGAAGAGAATTGCTGGCACTAAGGAAGCGTGGTTGGGAACCAATGTCCATGTTTCAGGCACAGGAGGATCTCATAGTCCCTGGTCCTTGATGACTAAGGAAAAGGGAGATAACCTAGAAAGAGGTGTAATAGTGGGAAGGTCTTTGTTAATTTTCTTATCCAAACAAACTGAAAATTTGAAAAACATGTGCTGTTCTGAATTCAACACTCAATTATTCATTCTCTTCTAAGGTCATGTACACTCCTGGGAAGATCCAGTGGTTTTCATTCCATGGCTACTCATTCACTCATGACTACAGTATTTCATCAATTCTGAGATGCTGACTATTTTTCCATTTTTAACATCTCTGAAACTGAAATACATCTTACAATGAGGGCATCTTAAACATTTTGTTAGATTTTCATTGACAGTCTTCTCTTTCATATAATTCATAGCATATTAAATTTGATGACATGTGGTAGTGGTTCCCCTACTTTGCTGAACTTGGAATCACCTGGCTATCTTTAAAAAAATACTGATGCCTGGCAACCACCCCCATTCATTCTGATGTAATAAGGCTGAAGTACCACACGGGAGTCAGGATTTTTAAAAGCTCCCAGGAGATTTTAAAGTACAACAGAGTTTGGGAACTGTTAAAATACAATATTTCTTCAATACCATTTCTTCAAGCTTTTTTTTCCAGCTCCTAGGTTTCACGGACAGCATCCTTACAGGTTCTGCTTATTACATATGGCACACTCCTCTGCTTCAATTAATGACGTCTTTCCGACTGCATCCACGACTCATCCTTTATATCCTCATTAGAATGTCAGCTCCAAGAGGACAGGGGTTTTGTCTGATTTGTTCTGTCATAGCCTCAGCATCTAGCACACCTAGGCTCCTTGTAGACTCTTGATGAAGATTTGATGAATGAATGAGTATTTCTTCTTTATATTCAGTGCCCTGATAAACTCCTTCTTCACACAACTTCCAATAAAAATGTTATTATATTTAGATGATTTCCCAGCCTGATCTTTTTTGCAGTGGTTATCTTTCAAGCCCCAATTTCACATAAAAATCATTTCAAAACTTGAGCTCAGTATTCTCTCCTTCTACCCAAACCATCACATCCTAGTCCTGGACTTCCCATAAATATCCACAGCATTGGTTTCCTCTGTGTCTCAAGCTCATAACCCCTGGTCATTCTCAAGCCTTGTCTTTTCTTGTTCTCCCCACATAGACTTACTCACTGAGTTTTGCAATTTGTTTTTCTGAAAATTCTCTTAAATTTGTCCCTGCCTTTAAACTTCTACAATACTGAATTTGTCTCCTTGGCTTCTATTTACTCACACTTCAAATGATCTCATACACATATGCTAGCAACTGGTTTAAAAAATGCTTATGGGAATTATGATACATAGATGTAAATTATATGATAAAAATAGCATAATGGACGGGAGATGAGAAAGAGAGTTAAGTTGTAAAGTTCTTGTGTTACTTGGGAAGTGGTAAAGGCATTAACTTAAAGTAGGTGGTAATAAGTCAAGGGTGCATATCTTGACATATTTGGGGTACCCCTAGAAAAATCATACAAGAATATATAACAAAATACGCTAATAGAGGGGAAGATTTTTTTAAAATATCTTTTTTAAAATATCTTTTTAAAAATATCCTGAGTAATACCAAAAAGGCAGGAAACGAGAAATAAAATAAAAAAAAAACTTATGGATTTAATATAAAACAAATAGCAAAATGGTAGACTTGAAACCAACTCTATTAGCAATTATATTTATTGTAAATAAAAAAGATATGCCACAAAAGCACTAACCAAAAGAAAGTTGGTGTGTCTTGAGTAATAGTAGACCAAGAGACTTTATGGTAAGAAGGACTGCTAGATATAAATACGGACATTTCATAAAGATAAAGAGTCAAATTAAAAGGAAGACATGATGAACCTCAATTTGCATGCAGCTAATAACAGAACTTAAAGAAAAAATAAACAAAGTCACAATCTTTCTTTCAGTTACTAATACAAAAGGCATAAAAAAAAATCAGTAACACTAGAGAAGACTTGAACAGAGCAATTAACAAACTTGACCTAATCGACATATAGAACTGTTGACTCAAGAACTGTTTTCTTCTCGAGTACATATGGAACAGTTATCCAAATAGGCTATCTAGTCGGCCATAAGGTAAGTCTGAATACATTTCAAAAAATTGAAATCATATGGAGTATATTTTCTGACCACCATGGAATCACTAGAAATCAATAATGAAAAAAAAAAACCACTTTAAAATCTCCAAATATTTGGAAGTTAAGCAACATACTTAAATAAATCATGGAACAAACAAGACATAAAATGGAAATTAGAAAATACTTTAAACTGATTAAAAAACAATATATTAAAACTAATGGAATACAGGTAAAGAAGCATATAGGGAGACCTTATAGTTTAATGCATGAATTAGAAATGAAAAGTTAAAAGTGATGTAAGTTTCTTCTTTAACAAGATCAAACAGAAGAAAAACTAAAGTAAAAAAAAGAGGAAATAATAAGAGTGGGAATCATTGAAATAGAAAAGAGACAAAAATGGAGAAAATCAACTAAGGCAAATGTTTGAATTTTGAAAAGATAAATAAAACTGATAAATCCCTAACAAGATTTTTCAAGAAGAAAAGAAAGGAAACACAAATTATCAATATGAGGAATGACAGAGGGAGGACATCACTATTAATCTTACTGATATTAAAAACATAATAATGTTGGGAAGAGCATTATGACAGTAAATTTGACAACTTTGCCAACATGGGCACATTTCTAGACAAACATAACCTCCCACTAGAAAAAATAGAAAATCTGAATAGTCCTTTATCTATTAAAGACATTGAATCTAAATTTGAAATCTGCGCAGAAGAAAACTACAGGCCTATCTGGCTTCATTAGCAAATTCCTCTAAACAATTAAGGAAGAAATAATATCAATCTTATACAAAATCTTTCATGTAATAGAACAATAGGGAACACTCCCCAACTTGCATTAAGAAACCAACATAACCTTAGTATGAAATCCCAATAAGGACACATTACAAGAAAGGAAATTATAGACCAATATTTCTCAAGAACTCCAATGGAAAAATTCTAAAAAAGTCATCAGCATATCAAACCCAGCAATATATAAAAATTGTACTATATCATGAGAAACATAAGTTTATTCCAGAAATGCAAGGTTGGTTTAATATTCAAAAAATTGATCATTGTAATTAACCACATTAACAGAATAAATTGATGATCTTAATTGATAAAGAAAAAGCACTTGACACTTCTTTATATTAAAAAAAAATTTAAACAAACCAGGAATAGAAAGGAACTTCCTTAATCTGGTAAAGGACAGCTACAAAAAACAAAACAAGCCTACAGCTAACATAACACTTAAGGGTGAAATTTTGAATACTTTCTCCCTTCCTGAGTTTGGGAATAAGACAAAGATGCATACTTCCTACTTCTATTTAACATTATAATAAAAATCTCAATGCAATAAGTTGAGAAAAAGAAATAAAAGGTATAAAAGTGAAAATTGGGGTGGCGGGTTGGCTCAGTTGGTTAGAGCATGGTGCTGATAACACCAAGTTTGCCGGTTTGATCCCCACATGGGCCACTGTGAGCTGTGCCCTCCTTAAAACAAGAATGAATGAATGAATGAATGAATAAATAAATAAATAAATGTATGTTAGAAAAGCAGAAAAAGAGCCATTATTTGTAGATGACATAACTGTGTACCTAGAAAGTTTTCAAAACCAAACTGTTAGATTTAATTAGTGAATTTACCAAGGGTGCTGAATACAAGGTAAATATACAAAAATCAATTGTATGTTTCTATATTAGTAATAAATAATAATTAAATGAAAATATTTACAATAGCATAAAAAGCAAATACTTAGGAATAAATCTAGTGAAAGAGGTTGCAAGAGATCTATACTAAAATGTACAAGGCATTGAAATGAAAGACAACCGAAACAAATGGAGATATATACCATGTTTAGGGATTGGAAGACTCAATATTGTTAAGATGTCAATGCTCCCCAAATTGATCTAGAGATTCAATGTAATTCCAATCAAAATCCCAGCAGGACATTCTGTGAAAATAGAAAGTTGATTCTAAAATTTATATGAAATGCAAAGGACCTAAAATAGTCAGTTAAGGCAATCTTGAGGAAGAAGAATAAAGTTGAAACACTTATAATACCAGATAACAAGATTTACTATGAAGTTCCTTGTTAAGACAGAGTGGCATTGGCTAATGGAACATAATAAATACAGAAAGAGAGAAACACATACAGTCATCTAATTTTTAACAAAGATGCCACTGCAATTTAGGGGTGAAGAATGCTCATTATAATAAATAATACTGGATGAACTACATTATTATGGGAAAATGATGAACTTGAACTTTTATCTCACATCTTGCACAAGCATTAATTTCACATTGATCTTAGACCTAATTGTGAAAGGTAAAACAGTAAACTACTAGAATAAAATTTAGGTGAATGTTGTCATGGCCTTGCTGGCAAAGATTTCATAATAGGACACAAAAAGCACTAACCATAAAATCAATAAAACTAATAAACTAGGACTGATTAAAATTAAGAACTTCTGTTCATCAAAAATACATGACCAAGAAAGTGAAAAGACAAGCCATAGAATGGGACATATTTACACTACATTTATTTAATAAAAGACTAGTGTTCAAAATATCTTTTTAAAAAAACTACAAATCAACAAAGACATTTCATAGAGAGGATATCTAAATGGCTCAATAAGAACATAAAAAGTGCTCTTTATATCATTCAATTTTTTTTTTTTGAAGGGGAACAGGACTTTATTGGGGAACAGTGTGTACTTCCAGGCCTTTTTTTTTTTTCCCAAGTCAAATTGTTGTCCTTTCAATCTTAGTTGTGGAGGGCGCAGCTCAGCTCCAGGTCCAGTTGCTGTTTTCTAGTTGCAGGGGGCACAGCCCACCATCTCTTGCCGGGGTCGAACCAGCAACCTTGTGGTTGAGAGGACACACTCCAACCAACTGAGCCATCTGGGTGGCAGCTCAGCTCAAGGTGCCGTGTTCAATCTTAGTTGCAGGGGGCGGAGCCCACCATCCCTTGCGGGACTCGAGGAGTTGAACCTTGTGGTTGAGAGCCCACTGGCCCATGTGGGAATCGAACCGGCAGCCTTCGGAGTTAGGAGCATGAGGCTCTAACCGCCTGAGCCACCGGGCCGGCCCTATATCATTCAATTTTGAGAAATGTAAATTAAAGCCATTATCATCTTTTACTGTATATATGCTAGAATGGCTAAAACTAAAATGCTTTGGCAAGGATATGGAGCAACTGCAACTTGATATATTGCTGGTGGGAGTGTACACAGGAGAACTGTTTGGCAGTATCTATTAAAGGTAAACATATGTCTACCATTTAATACAACAAGGCATTTATCCAAGAGAAATGAGTGCATGTGTCCACCAAAAGACACGTGCAAGAATGTTCATAGCAGCTTTATTTATAATAGTCCCAAACTGGAATCAATTCAAACATCCATAAACAGGAGAATGAACAAACCAATTGTGGTTTATTCATATAATGGAATACTTCTCAGCAATAAAAAAGAACTAATGTGACAACATGAATGATTCTCACAGACATACGATGAGCAAAAGAAGCCAGAAACAAAGAATGACTACTGTTTGATTCTATTTATATAAAGTTCAAGAACAGGCAGAACTATTCTATTATGACAGAAGTTAGAACAGTGGCTACTTTTGTGGGGTGAGGTGTTGACTGGAAGAAATCCAAAGTAGTCTTCTGGGGTGCTGGAAATATTCTATATATTGATCTGAGTGTTTATTACACAGGTGTTATACATATATAAAGATTCACTGAGCTGAACACTTAGATTTGATGTTTTTAGTAAATGATGCTATATCAACTGTATATCCATATGGCATAAAATGAGCCTGGTCTCTTACTTCACTTCCCCGTGTGTATGTAAGATATAAATTTATAACAGACAAATTAGAATCATCTTAAATTTCCAACAATGAGGAAATATTTAAAGTTCATATGATACATCCTTAAGTTAAAGATATTATATAGCATTTAAAACGTTTTAAAGAGGTTTGCTGCAACATGGAAAATGCTTATAACATCAGGTAAAAAAAGGCAGACCACAAAAATTCTCTAAAAAGAACTATCAAAATTATGTGAAAATGTGTGCAGAGAAAGCCTGGAAGGAAGTAGCACTAAAGTGTTAAAAGTGTTATTGGTTGTCTTGGGGTGGTGAAACAATGGGTGGACTTTTTCTTTTTCTGTAGCTTGCAAAATTTCAAGACTGAATTTTAAAAATAATTTTTTCCCTTCCAAAATAAAAACTCTGCCCTTCAAGTCCTCTGCCAACTACTGTCTTGCCTCATTACTGTTTCAAGATTTCCTGTCCTCCCTACAAAATGTATTCACTACTTCCTGTGGCTAGCTATGCTGAAGCTTATTACTTGCCACCTCCTTATTTTGTCCTGTCTTGGTCCCCAATTAAGGGAGAAGGCCTTTTGGCAGGATGTACTCTTTACAGTCAAGTTAATAAAGGATGTCCAAGGCAGTGGAGGCTGTGAATGGTCCATTGTTATCTAGGAGAAGGGGTCAGTGTAATAGAGTTCAGGTTTTATTCATAGGAGAAATGTGAATTTTCATGCACCTGGGGGGTAAGCAATTATTCTATAGTCGTGGTGAGAAATGTTTCATTTTAGATATGCTAGTGTGGCTCCTTCTCAGCCTGTAGTGTGTGTTCTTGAGCAAAGGACTTTGGAAAATATAGGGAAGTGGCCTCCTCCTTCCTGGTCACTGAAGGAAACTGAGAGGCAAAAGGCTGGTAAAAATAAGCTGTTACAGAAGCTATAAGGAACATAGGAAACAGAATTCTAACCCCTCCACCCCACATTCAGCCAGAGCAGCTCCATTTTCCTGTTTCATATACTGGCTGATGAGCTAACATTTGCTACTTAACAAAACTTCCCAAAGGTTAGTGGATTACAACGGCAATCTTTCATTTAGCTGATGTTTCTGTGGGACAGAAATTTGGGCTGGGCGTGGCTGGGGGGTCATTTTGGTCTCGGCGAGGCACTGTTATCTCGGCAGGGGCTCACTCATGTGTTTGTGGTCAGCTTCTGGGTAATTGAGGCTGGTGGCCTGGGATGCCTGCATTCTCCTCTTTGTGACCTCTCATCCTCCAGCAATGGAGGAATAGCTTGGGCTCATTCATGTGGCAGCCCCTGGATTCCAGGTCAGTAAGAGAAGGAGAGCCCCAATTTATGCGTGTCTCAAGTCTCTCCTGTTCTGTTTGCTACTGTTTCATTGGCCAAAGTAGTCACACAGTGAAACACAAATTCAAGGGGTAGAGAAATAGTCTCCACCTTATTTCTGCAAGAGCTGCACAGTTGCATTTTGGCATGCAGACAGGGATGGGAGAGGTTACGGTCATTTAAAAGGCAGTCTCAGACCATACTTAGACCCGGTGCATCAAATATCTGAAGAAGGGGCCTGGGCTTTGTCAAATAAATCTGTCAGGTGGTTACCCCTTCTTCATATTTTAAAATGTTGATAGTTATAAATATTGTATGTGAGATGTATGTCTTTTGAAATAAAGCATAATAACACAATGTACATTCAAGAACCTATCACTTCACTCAAAAGTTGGACCATTAACAATATTTTATTTTTATCTACCTATATGCTTTTCTTTTCTCTTGTGCCTTCCTCCCTACTTATGAGAGGTAACACTACATTTTGTGTGTTCTTTTCTGTTAAAATTAAAAAAATATACAGTTTTCATCTGATTGGTATCTATGCCTATACAATATATTGCTTAGTTTTGCTTGTTTTTTAAAAAATTTTTGGCCACAAAAAGAGGAAATTTATTTACTGTTTTATTTCTTGCATTTTTTATTGTAATAAAGTACATATAACATAAAACTTCTCCTTTAAATAATTCTTAAGTGTACAATTCGGTGGCATTCATTGCATTCACAATGTTGTGCAACCATCACCACTGTTTCCAAAACCTTTTCATCACCCCAAATAGAAACTCTATACCCATTAAGCAATAACTCCTCATTCCTCCCTCCCTCCAGGCCCTGGTAACCTCTAATCTATTATTTGTTTCCATGAATTTGCCTTTTCTAGGTACTTCACATAAGTGGAATCATACAATAGTTGTTTTTTTTTTTTTTTGTATCTGGTTTATTTCACGTAGCACGTTTTCAAGGTTCAGTCAAGGTTGTAGCAGGTGTCAGAACATCATTCCTTTTTATAGGTGAATACTATTCCATTGTCTGTGTAGACCACATTTTGTTTATCCATTCATCTGTTGTAGGACACTTGGGTTGTTTCTACTTTCTGGCTCTTGTGAATAATGCCACAATGAACATCGGTGTAGAATGATCTGTTTTGAGTCCGTTTTCAATATTTTGAGTATATATTTAGAGGTAGAATTGCTGGATAATATGGCAATTCTGTTCAGCTTTTTGAGGAACCATCAAACTGTTTTCCACAGAAACACCACCATTTTAAATTCCCATCAGCAGTGAATGAGAATTTCAATTTTTCTACATGGTTGTCTACACTTATTATATATATAATATATATAATATATAATAATATATATTTAACCGTAGCCATTCTATTCTAGTGGATATGAAGTGATGTCTCATAGTTTTGATCTCCATTTCCCAATGACATTTTCCAGTTATGTTGAGCATCTTTACATGTCCTTTTTAGTCACTTGCATACCTTCTTGGAGGAATGTCTATTCAAATCATTTGGGTTGTTTGTCTTTTCATTGTTTTTATAGTTCTTTATATGTTCTGGATATTAAATCCTTATCAGATATATGATTTGCAACTATTTTCTCCCAGAGATTGTCTTTTTACTTCCCTGATATTGTTCTTTGATGCATAAAAATTTTTAATTTTGATGAAGTCCAATTTATCAAGTTTTTCTTTTGTTGCTTTTAATTTTGGAGTCATATCTAAGAACCCATTGTCAAGTTTTGCTTGGTTCTGAGCTCTGTAACAGTGGTGTCATTCTGAAAGTAATCTTCTGAACTTGCAGTTTTCTTTCAAAGTTGTTATGAGATTATCCATGTTCTTTCTTAGTTCATTCATTTTCATTGCTGTATATTTCATTATATGAATATATCACACATAACTTACCCATTCCCTATTAAAGGACATTTGTGTTCTTTCCAGTTATTTTACATCAGAGCCACCATGAATACCCCAAAGTGATTCTTTTGTACACTCGAAGAACCACTTACTTTTTTTCAAATGAATAAAGCAATCTTTTATTGAGTTGCTATTAAATTTTAGTTGAATAGTACTTGGGATATACAGGTGCTGACATTTGACTGACACAAATTTTTCTCATCTGACTATTTGGATTAATTACTGGATTGTAAAACCGTAAGAACCATTGTCATTGAGTATGGTGTACGTCAGTCTGTAGTACAGCTTTAACCATTTTGTGTGATTTCTTGCAAAGAGCAATCAGAGAAGACACAACAAATACATTTTACAGATTTCAGGTTGGAGAGCTTTTAAGCAATAGGGAGATGTCAACAGGGGAAATGACTGTGAAAAGAAAATGCTTTCTTTAGAGCCCCATCTCAGCCAGGTTGCAGGAGTGTTTATAAAGGGTTTGAAAAAACTCAAAGAAGGGCTTTTTTCAATGCTGAATACTGTCCAAAACAGACACAGATCGACGGCTCCTCCCTGTGTCCTGCACAATGGCTGATTTCGGGAAACACTTTGGCAGCTACTTGGGGTCATGATATGGCCAAGTTTCTTTGGGGTTTGCAGGAAAGAACACCAGGGGAAACTCAAGTGTGAAGCAAGAGCTTGATTCTTGACAGGGATGTTTGTGGCTTTGTTACTGGAAAATGCCAGTGACTTGACCAAGGCCAAAGTTGTGTAGACACAGGAATTACAAAATCAAAGGGGGTGGAGTGAGCTATTAGAGGCATAAAAGCATCGGCAAGTGCACCCCACGGCTGTTCTTCCAGAGGCAGGACAAAGCAAAGATGGGGTGAGTCCACAGCTCTGCTCATGCTTCCCCCTTTCCCTTGCTCTTTATCTCATCCTTCTTTGCATACATCTTTTATTTACATGACAGCCCAGGTATAGGAATAGCCTACAGGAGAGATGCAAAAATACAATAAAGAAAATTTAGGCAAATGGGCTAAATTATAGTGAATTAAAGGGGATAGTGTGTTTAACCCTCTTCTTTTCTGCATCCACAAAAGATACCACTTTCAGACGCTGCTTGCTGCCTTTGCCAGGAGACATGATTTACTCTAAGGAATATTTTTTCCTTGAGGTTAGGAAGTTTTCATCTTCATAGGAAATGACAGCAGCTCCCACGGTAGGCTTCCTGGCATTTTGAATATATTTTTTAGCAGGTTTTTCCTCCCCTGTTTAGAAATGTATAATAACAAAGACCAATAGTGACACATTTGGGTGACACAATTAAGGCACTTAGGTTTTATCAAAATAAAGATTTTTTTGAAATGTTGAAATAGCAAGGCCAAAGATGTTTTAGAAACTTAAGACAGTCAAGCAATTTCTGACTGGTTACCTGGGAAGTGTGGCCTGTGCATCGATGCCCAGGTCCAGTCATGCTGTCAGGAGGTAAGTTATGTTCCAGGTAACCTTCTGGCATTTCGGGGTGATTGATATACCTTTCCTTGAAGGCAAATTATCATAAAATAAGCGAAATAACTATATATTTTAAACCAACTGTTTCAAAAACCTTTCCTTATGGAAAATTTAGAAGAGAGCCTAGCATAGTAAATCCCCATGTTGCTGTCCTCAAGTTTTCCATGTTTTAGCTGCAGTCTCCTTGCAGCACCTGAAGGCTGCCTGAGGGAAGTTTCTCTTTGCTGGAGAGCTCATGTTACCAATTTCATGTTTCCTGAATGCTGTGTGTGTGGTGAGGCAGGGAGACTAGCTTTGTACTCCTTCCTGTCTTCTCTCTGCAGTGCCCTGGGAACTGTCGTCGCCCTCCTGCTCTGGGGGCAGCTTCTCGCAGTGGATGTTAGCAGTAACAGCACAGACAACGCAGGTAGGTATCTGAATTTGGGCAGGAGTGGCTCATCCCAGCACTGCTGTGCCTGACCCTGTCAGGTCTGCACCTTCTCTTCTGGAACCCAGATTCCCTCTTCTCATCTGAATCTCTGGTCTTTCAACACCACGAAGAACATTGGAGAGCCAGCCAGAAACAAGGGGAGATTGCCCTGCCCTTGGCTTCCCTTTGGGGCAGAGGGACATTGATGTGCAGAGCAGCTACCTCTCATCTTACTTTTCATGGTTCTCTGGGAGCAATTTCCGAATTATTAACGTTGTCTTCCTGTGTTTGTTTTGGAGATGAAAGCTGCCCAAAGCCCCCCGAGATTGCAAATGGCTACGTGGAGCACTTGGTTCGCTATCAGTGTAAGACCTACTACAGACTGCGCACTGACGGAGACGGTAAGACCGGCCAGTGTCCCCACATCCTCCCTTTCATGGCGTTTCCATGATGAACAGGGCCAGGGATGATTGGCCAGAAAGTTCACGTGTTATCCTTGGAGCCAGAGGATTTAGGTTCTAACGAGGGTTTTGTCACCAGGAGCAGTGGCCTTTTGAGCAAGTTAACTTTGCCCAGCCCCAAGTTTTGTCTTTTGCTAAGGGGAGGCGATGTCACATCTCAGGGTGACAGCTACATCTACAAAAGGAGATGTGGCAAAAGAAGAAATGATGGTGACGGGGATGACGACAGGTGGTTCTTTAGTGACTGTGTTCCTGCCACTATTCTAAGTGCTTTCTTTGCTCACTTAGACCTCACAACACCCCTCTACAGAGCTACGAGCAGCCTTTGAGAGGTAGTCAGGATGTTAACCTGTGCAGCCTCACCATGACCATGATGACGATGACGGCACGGCCAAAGTTCTGTCCCCCGCTGGGCTGCCCTGGTGCCCCCAGCTCTTGGGTTCTAGTACAGGGCTCCTCCCTGCCTTCGCTTCCCTTGCCCTTTCCTTAGCTTCCTTTTCTGTCTCGAATTCTTTAAATATCTTCTCTATATGAGGTCCAGAATTCAATTTCTTTTTTGGCTCATTTCTTTCCTTTTGTTTCAGGAGTGTACACCTTAAACAGTGAGAAGCAGTGGACAAATAAGGTCACTGGAGAGAAACTTCCTGAATGTGAAGCAGGTAGGAAGCCAAGGGCCCTGGGCAGCAGACAGGGGATGGGTGTTGAGGGTCCAGTGCTCAGGCAGGCATCTTGGTGGGAAGGTCTTAGCGTCACATCCCTCCTATGTGGCTTATACGGAGCATATGAGAGCCAAGACGAGGGACTAGGGAGAACCACAATGGCCAGGGAAAGAATCGAGTAGTTAGGTGAAGATGCCCAGTGAAATTCACTATGGATCTTGTTCACTGGGGTCTGCAGGGCACTAACTGAATCTACTGTGTACACTGCCCCCAGAGGGGCAGGAGACTCGGTGTGTAGAACCCGCCCAGAGAACCCAGGGTTAAGGGTAAAGCCAGCTCCAGGAAGAATGAGTCAAGGGAGAACATAACAAAACCCTAATCCATGGAAATACGACAGGAGGCTGGAAGTGTATTAGGTTCTGTTTCCTGTCATTACAAAGAGCTATTGCTCTCTCCTTTTCCCTCGTGGAACAAAAGGATTTTGCTACCCTCTTCTGCTATTAGTGGTACGGAAGGGCTAACCTGCCTTTGTTAAGTGCAGTATCTGTAAAGTCTGAATTGTAGCCAATGCGGCTACAGATCCCTCTTTATTCAGAGAGAATTCATTTGCATAGCTCCTTGCCCTTACAATGAATTTCAAAGAATTGTGGGCATGTCCTTGTGATAAGCTGCTTAAATATACATAGTTCTTCAGCCAGGGTTTGAAAATCTCAGGGTTTGTGAGTTAGGAAAGCAGGATTTGTGAACAGCCAGGGTTTGTGAGTTAGGAAAGCAGGAAATCAAACTCTTAGTGATGGACAAAACTCTTAGTCCTTTTTTAAAAAAAAGGACGGTTTTAAACTGTAAATACTGGAAATGAGAGGACAGGTGGTGAGGACAAAGCATGTTAATATTCCTGGCTCTGAAGAAATGAACAATGATTGTTTAGACAGCAGTGACAGCCAGTGCTTTTTCCCGTCTCCCAGACTGGGAGGCTCTCACATTTCTGCTCACGATTTCCTGACAGTGTGTGGAAAGCCCAAGAACCCGGTGGATCAGGTCCAACGAATCCTGGGTGGATCGTTGGATGCCAAAGGTAGCTTTCCCTGGCAGGCTAAGATGGTCTCACATCATAACCTCACCTCGGGGGCCACACTGATCAGTGAACAATGGCTGCTGACCACGGCTAAAAATCTCTTCCTGGGTTATGAAGATGGTGCAACAGCAGAAGACATTGCCCCTACCCTAAGACTCTATGTGGGGAAAAATCAGCAAGTGGAGGTTGAGAAGGTGGTTCTCCACCCTGACTATTCCAAGATCGACATTGGGCTCATCAAGCTCAAGCAGAAGGTGCCCGTTGGTGAGAGAGTAATGCCCATCTGTCTACCTTCCAAAGATTATGCGGAAGTGGGGCGTGTGGGTTATGTGTCTGGTTGGGGGCGAAATGCCAACTTTAAGTTTACTGAGCTACTGAAGTACGTCATGCTGCCTGTGGCTGACCAAGACAATTGTGTAAAACACTATGAAGTAAGCACGGTGCCCGAGAAGAAGCAACCAAAGAGCCCTGTCGGGGTGCAGCCTATACTGAATGAACACACCTTCTGTGCTGGCCTGTCCAAGTACCAGGAAGATACCTGCTATGGTGATGCTGGCAGCGCCTTTGCCATTCACGACCTGGATGAGGACACCTGGTATGCGGCTGGGATCCTGAGCTTTGATAAGAGCTGTAGCGTGGCCGAGTATGGCGTGTACGTGAAAGTGCCCTCCATCCTGGACTGGGTTCAGAAAACCATAGCCAGCAACTAATGCAAGGCTGGCTGGAAGCCCTTCTCTGAGCAAGCTTTCACTCTGAAAGGCAAACTAGATGGGAATGGAGGGGCTAAAACATCGTATGAAACTGATGTGTTCCAGCCCGGCTTGGCTGACTCAATAAAGAATTTCTTTAGACTCATTTCTGTTTTATTTGTAAAGCCTTGGGCTTTTTATCCTCTCATTTATGGCACAGTAGCAGGCAAGAGGCACAGGACTTTCTGGGAGTGTGGCAGGAAACACGCCAGGCCAACTGAAAATCCCTACAGTGATATACACTGTCCCACTGTGGGAATTCTACTGAGTGCCTCCCAAGGCAGGCCTCAGAAAGGTGGTTGTCTGTGTTACTGACAAAGGAACAGAGACTTAGAGAAGTTAAGCGATTTGCTTAAGGTTACACAGCTAGTAAATAGTGAAGCTCAACCCAGAATCTAGGTCTGTCTGAATACGAACCCTAAGCAATTTTCACTTCCCTGAGGAAAATGCTAGCTCCAAGAGGGATGAAAACAAGTGGGATTTTGACACACACAGACAGTCCTTTATCATGTGCACTCCAACACACCACCACTTCAGAAAACCAAGTTAAGATGGTGTAAAGGCAGGATCTCTGGACTTGCTGGGTCCAAATCATAGTTTGGCCATAAATTTGCCAAGTGCCTTAAGCTCCCCACCCATCAGTTCTGGGGTCCCTTCCATTAGGGGTATAAACCAGACAATCTCTGAAATCCCTACCAGCAATGCCATTCTGTGACTCACTACAAGTTAGTCATTTGTACGGGATTTGCCTGTTTTAATAACTCTATGAAGAATTCTTGCTCTTCCAGGATCCCCTGGCACCACCTGCCACCATTTGGGCAAAACCTCAGGGAGCTGTTGGTACTGACTTTCTAGAATGAGAGACTAGATGCAGAGCCGGAGGGCAGTGGGTCACGAATCACATGCCCTGTTTGGCAGTCACTGACCTGCTTGCCGACAACAGAAGCCCAATTCTGTGCAGGGCGCACTGTCACTCCAAGTCCATCCCCTTGCCAGATGCTTCCTTTCCCAGCCTTTTCTGCAGGGCGAGGTGACCACACAACCTGACTCTGACTAACATGGCATAGAAGGAAGGCTGCTGGGTGCTCTGGTGTTCTTTGCTGATGAAAGGAGAGCACCACTCCAGGAATAGGATAAAACAAAACCCTTTCACCAGCACCTACATCTTCTCCTCCCCGCCTGCTTTCATGGTAATCATGATGCATGGGACTGCGGTAGCCATGTTAGAACCATGAGGTGATTGGCACTGGGGACGAAGAATGAAGATGCTGAGGATACAAAGAACCTGGTTCCCCGATGACGTCACTGCGCTACTGAGTGAACTCTAGACCTGCCTCCCTCAAGACTTCTATGAAAGAATAAAACATCTTCATTGCCATCACTGTTAGTTGGGTTTTCTATCACTCACAGGCTAAATTAAACAGTATTTGATGTGTGTTAAGTACTTAGATACCAGCAAAAATTCAGAACTTGCATGCATAAAATTCTCATTTTACTTCCTCCTCATGGCTTTAGGGAGTGTTTCTCTGAAGTCTTGTTTTATTTTTGTTCCTCTCTTACTTGCTTTCCATTGCACAGGTATTTACTGCATGCATATTGTACACCCTGTGCTATGTAAATACTAGTAACTCCTGGATAGGAAAAAAGTCCTCGTAGGGGAGGCAATGTCTGACACTTAACTGAGAGCAGGAGGTACTAGAGCAAAAAAGGGAGGGCACTTCAGGAGAGCGCCCCAGAGGGAAGAAGGCACTGGGGCTGGACACAGCAGAGAGTTTCAGAGCTACAGAGTGCAGTGTCGCTGAAAGCTGAGGGGGCAGGCAGGAGGTGCTGCTGGGGAGGAAGGCGGAGAAGTGAATCCAGAAAATGCCAAAGGTTTTCTATTTTCCTCCTGAGTGGTGACCCAGAAGCCACTTAATGCAATCAGATAATTCTTCAAGAAAACGGGTGGCTTATTCTTCAAGAAAACAGTGCTGAAGATACTGTCAGAAGAAAAAAACTGTATTCCAAGAGGCTTTTAAAAATGTTTGCATTATTTTTCAGTTTCTGGCTATTAACTCTTTCATAAATTCTAGAACATAGGTCTAAGTCCTTCATTGGTTTACTAGCTCTAAGCTGTTGAAAATTATTGATGGATCTGGAGTAAATGTGAGAACTTCATAGTGAAGGCCAGACTGGTGAGAGAATAGTGACATCAGGTGGCATTCTACACCATGAGAGCCTTATTTTGGTATGATAAGGTGGTATACTGGTGATGGGGTCAGTGTACTGAAGGCTTAGAGCAGGAAAGAGTTCAGTTAGAAGAGCTTCCTGTTTGCAAGGGTCCTGGAACTTTTCTTCTGGAAGACCCTTAATAGCAAGATCCTTACCTTTGTGAAATGGAGGAGTCAGACCATTTGCATTTGACTCCTGGTAAAAGGTAGATTTTTTCCAAGTAGGCAAAACAGCCCCCATTCTTTGTAATAATTCTGACATCTCTTTCTAGTTATGAGCCTTTGAAGTACAATCTTCTGTCTCAGGAAGAGGTGGAACTCTGACTTCTGGGAGAGTTCTGTTCCTATTGACTAAGGGTACTTAATTTTTTGTTTTGCTCAAATCGGGAACACCAGTCTCCCTTCTTGGGCAATTTAACAGCACAAAAGCTAGTACGTTTGCAAACCATGACAGTGTTTTCAAAGTCTGATTGAGAAAGGCTCCAAAATAAAACAAACTTGCCTGCTATTAGTGGAGATTTATTCATTCCAAGAGAAACGGGGATAATTAGGACTGGAGATAAGAGAACATGAGGAATATAAATATGAGTTGAGGAACGGGCAAGGTTGTGGATGGGGAAGGGGTGTGTGTGTATACACATCAAGGGTAGAAAATAAGTATTTTTGGTAATTGACTTTCCATTTTACTTGTGTATCCAATAAACATAGTTAAATCAAATCGTACTAGCCAATGTCAAAGAGAATGCTGTATTATGTTAAGGGATAAAAAAAAGCACAATATAAATAGAAGTTAAACAAAACACGCTGAGGAAATTGATCACGATTGACTTGACAGCTCTGAGGTTTGCAAGGAGTGAATACTTAGGCTTCCCAGATCCTCACAGTCCCAGCAAGGTCTTCTGTTTGGGGCCGGCATTTTCGGCACAAGTCAAACCTCTCCTCCACTGGGACACAGCATATTTTCGAAGGACTCCAGAAAAACAGCACAGCTGTGTTTGGGTACTGCTTCGAGATGTGTCTTTCTCTTCAACTCTGACAGGAGGAATATGCTAAATGTCTTGATAGAGAAGGTCATATTTGGGGATATTCTTGGGATCAATAGGACTTTGGACAATAAGTTTTCCCCTCATTGCTCCTCGATAAATCACTTCAATCAAATCTATGAAGTCTTGTTTGGTTTTGAAACTTCCCACAAACTTAGTGTGATCTGGAGACCTAGATAGCATAGAAGAAAAACAAGCTTGCTCAGAACTTTTCAGAATTATTGGATAAACAAAACGAGTAGTAGCTCCATTACTTTCTTCTGTCAGGGAGACTTCAGATACAAGGTCCAACACTGATTTTTCCATTTGTGATTATGGGGCCTGTTTGACATAGGACTAAAACCAGTGCTGTGCGCCACTGGGACAGGGTAGAAGCCCGAGCATATGAAAAGCTCCTGCTCACAATCTATTATAATCACTTCTCAACTCACAATCAAGTAGAATTCCCTGAGTGCTGGTGTGGGCCTCGTTTTGTTGTTGTTTTTGGCACTATGCAATGCTCATTAACTAGTCATGGTCTCCAAGTTCCAGTCACTTCTACTTTTGAATAGAGGTAATAATTTTTTGTTTTGTTTACTATTTCAAACACGAAGTATGCTCACTACAAAAATTTTTTAGTAAAAAAAAAAAAAAATCACCAGTGAGGACACATTTTGATGTATATCCTTCTAATAATGTGTCTGTCTGTATGTATATCGATGTGTGTTTGTGTGTACATTTCTTTTTTCACAATAATGAGAATCATTATCACATATACTATATTATAATGTTCAACTAACATGAATATCCACGCAGCCAACTTCGCTCACTTTCAGGATTATTTTCATTTAGACAAATTCCTGGAAATGCAATTGCTGGGTAAAAACTTTTATACACTTTTAAGGTGTTTGGTATGTAGTATCATAAATCGCCCTTTAAAAAGATTGCACCAAATTAATACATCAACTGTATTCTAGGACAATAAATAGCTTTAGAACACTTAAAACACATACTTTATGCACTTTCACATTGATAATGACAAAGCATGTCCACAGACCTAGACAAGTAGACACCTCAATCACAGTGAGAAATGATAAGAATTATGGATACATTCAAAAATAAATATGAGTACTGAGATGCTGACTGGATGCAGTGGAAGGCATTAAAGGGATTTCATGCTACTTATTTTTGACAGGCTTTGTTGAAGAATACTCTGAGTGGAAGAAGATAGGAAACTTGGCAAGAGAGAAGCATGTACTAGTTTGCCAGAAGTAATACTTTTATAAATGCAACCTACTAGTCCCAAAAGTTTAAGAACAATGACATATTTTATTTTAAATGAAATTCCTGGAAAACTTTTAAGAAAATGGTTCTCTATTTTCTACACTGAAGGGTGGTTAGTGCTTCACAACCGTACTATTCTTTCATACTTAAGTAGGAAATTTCAATTTGTCAGTCAGACCAAAACACTCATTTTGCACCAAGTTTCACATAAGAAAATTAGAAAATGCATCAACCGAGGAAACAGTACCAATACAAGATGCCACCACTGAATGCAAATAGGTGAGTTACCGAAACTGCTTAAAGGAAACCTTTTAGACAGCAATAAATTCATGTCAACCTAACTTACCCATAATCCACTTTCATATGCTGCCCATTGAAGAAAAACACAGTAGATGGAATATAACTGATGTCAAAATAGTGCGTATAAACTGGAGTTTGGTCCACATCTACCAGATATATAGCAGCCATTTTACTCAAGTCAGAAGAGGTCTTAGAAAGCTGCAAATGAAGAGAGAGATGAAGGTTACAATACAATAGGAAGCTAATGTTTCTTCTGTGAAATTTTTTAATAGGATTGAGTATTCTGAAAAAATTCCTGGGCCAAGAACCTAGCCTCTTTAAGTTCTACATTAGACACAGTGTAACCTTATCACTCAGAGACTGAAACACTATTGGTAAGGTTATGAGAGGGCCCTGGGTAAGTTGTGTGAATATATTCCTTCATTTCTCTTTGTTTAAAAAATTTTAAAAAATCTTTATTGTTTTATTTCTTTTCTAATTCTTATTATAAAGTTCTTATAAAATTTTTATGCATTTATTTATAAAATCCATGCTCACTTAAACAAAAAACAACTCATAAATACGTACTATAGAAATTCTCCCAAACCTCTCTCCTTCCAATCCCCCATAAATGATAACTATGTTAAAAAAAAAAAAAAAGCAAACACTTACATGGCACTATTATGTGCTAACTGTCCTAAGTGCTTTACACTTTTAATTCATTTAATCCTTACAACATCCCTATGAGGTATGCATTATTATAGCCCCCATTTCATAGGTAAAGAAACCAAGGCCCACGGAGGTAATTTGCCCCTGGTCACACAGCTAGTAAGCAATAAGGCTGGGGTTTGAACTCAGGCAACTTGGCGTCAGAGTCTGTACTCTTGACCTCTAGTGAGAGTCCTTCTCCCCTCGCCCCCCATAGCTGAGTGTTTAATCCCCTGGCTGTTTTTCCCCCCAGGGTAACACATCACACACTCCTACTTAACCACAGTCATGAGGATTCTTACCCTCCATCCACATAGTGGGTATCAGCAACAGAAATGGTGGAGGGGGCCTTAGACCTGGGGTAAGTCTCTCTCCATAATAAACAGAGACAAGACTCAACCTACTCTGTCCCATCTGGCCCTCCCTACTCATCAGAGTGTGAAGATGAATTGTGAAGCCAGAGATTATCGTCAGGCACACACTGGAGCAGCACACGAGTAAAGCCTCTCTGCAGGCAGAGAAAACAAAGTTCAATTCGAGCTCTACGATTCAGTGGGTCTGTGCCTGCGGGAGGTCATGTGACCTCATTGGCCTTCATCTCCCCCTTGGGAATAGGAATAGTTGTGATCCCGCTGTGTGAGTGCTGAATAAGATAATGTTTATAGCCACTTGTTAGTAACGTTTCCGGTCTCCTATTGCCTTGTTGGTGAAGTGGAGCTCTCAGAGTTGTTAATGGAGATGGACATCCAGGACAGATTCAGCACAATCACAGATTTAGGGATTCGGCACTTAGTGAAGGCGTGCTAACAAATGATCAGCTGTATCCCTACGCTCTGCCTGCGCCCTTTCATGCACTTTGCAGATGTTGAAGTGAGAATGCAGAGATTTTTAATAAAAACCATTTGTTTAAAAAATTCACTTACGATATCATCTAGCTGCAGACAGACAGCATCCTCGTCTCTCCCAAACCTGAGAACCAACACTTTCTCTGCAGTGCTTTTTATCACCTGGTCAACTTCTTTTTTGCTGGTCAGCTTGGGCAACAGGAAGCTCATCTTGAAATCATCCAAATATCAATCCTCACTGTCAGTCCTGAAATAAAGTTGCAATGTTTAAAGGCAGATTAAGTACATAAGTCCTAATTTTTAAAAAAATGTTAATTTTTGGAGTAGGTGATAATGTTTTTTTTCCCCAGAAGAAAAAAGAGTTTCCTATAAGACAGTATTAAAAAAGTAAAAGAAACACACTAAATGCACAAAGAGGTGACAAATAAGTCCACTTGTTTAAAAAGCAACAATATAGAAAGATATACTGGGAAAACCCCCTGTCCCTGTCTTACCCTCCATCCCTCTAACTTACCTGACTGGCCTAGTTCCCACAGCCCCATTTCTCCCCACACACCAGGTAACTACTTTCATTAGTTTCTCATGTACCTTCCAGAATTTGTGATGCATTCCCTAGAAAATATAAATATGCATTCCTATGTTTTCTCCTTCTTTTATCCCCCAAATAGCCTTTCCTATCAGTCAATGTTCCAGTAGGAAAGAGACGAAATCCTCAAATTTGTTTATTTGAAGGGATTTTTATTAAGGCAGGGTATAGGAAAACTACAGGGGTCAGTGCTATAGTCTAGGGCCAGTAACAGTGGGGCACTCTTCCCACCCCTAGGCCTGAAGGAGAATGGGCGGGAGCAGTGACCAGAATGGTGTGGTGGAAATTGCTGAGTGGAGAAGGCCGCTGTACAGGAGGTCAGCCTGCATGCAGTAGGGGTGCAGCCACTTTCCTCCCTCCCTCTGCTCTCCATTGGCTGACTCCACTTGGAAACAAAGGATTAGGGAGCTGCGGAGGTAGACAAGCCTTCTGGTCCCAGAGCAGTCTAGAGGAGGAGGAAGAGTGGCTCTAGTGGGGCAAATGACAGATGTCCAGCACACGTGTTGTCTTTACCCACTCTTCTGCACTTTGCACCCTTTTAAACCTAACATACGAAGATTGTCCCATATACACACACAAAAAATTTGCACATTCTTTGTCACAGCGGCATACTATTTCATGCACGTACCATACTTTTTATAGTCCTTTATTGATGAACATTTGTATTATCGTGAGTCCTGGCTTAACGATTCTTGGTGCATCTTACTAGGTGCACCTCATCACATGGCAAACAGATCAATTAAGAGTGTGGAAAACCACATACACACACACACAAATCATAAAATACTGAGTTAGAATGGGCCTAATCCAACCCCCTCATTTTACAGACTAGTTTGCATATAGTTACTCTTCTAGCTACAAGAACAAGGAATAGAATCCAGGTCACCAAATTTCTAGTCTAGCATTCCTTCTACTAAAATTAGTTCCTATGTTACTTATTTTTAACTTCTATTTACTTTAAGTGTGTTTTTCCAGGACCCATCAGCTCCGAGAAAAATAGTTGTTTCAATCTAGTTGTGGAGGGCGTAGCTCACAGTGGCCCATGTGGAGATCGAACCAGCAACCTTGCTGTTATCAGCACCGCGCTCTAACCAACTGAGCTAACCGGCCGCCCCGATATGCCATTTGAAAGTTGAGAAACTTTTGGATCAAGCTTTATTTTTGAGTCCATCCACAAGAGACCCATTAAGATACTTAACATTTCAAATTCAGTTCCAAAGTTGGCTAATGCTTTGAAAGGGAGGATTTTTTTTCTCTATTTTTTATTTTATTTTTTTGGTGACAAGTCACATTTTAAGATGTGAATTGATAAAAATTCATATAGGAAACAAAACCGCTCCAGTGATAGGTGATACTTTAAATAGGGAAGCTGATTACTAAGACGCATCAAATGTGAGTGGCAGAACAAATTACTGATGGAAGTCAAAGAGAAGATGGATCTATCTTACCACTAGAATTCAAACAAACAGCCACTCCTGTTTGTTCCTAAGAGGAAGACATGAGGGGAGGGCAAAGCTGTCAACGAATGGAGAGGGACTGGATAAATGTTGGAAGGAGGAGGGAAACTGAGACCACACTTAATAGAATGTCTACAGCCAAGGATACGACAAGAGAAGTCACAAAAGAGGTACAAATGGACAATAAACATATTTGGCAAGTTAAGCTTTACTAGTAAGGAAAGAACAGCAAATTAAAAGATATATTTTCAAACGCCATTCAATTGGCAAAGATTAAACAATAATGGCAAGAGAGTGAATGAAGGGCAGGCATTCACAGTCCCTGCTGGAATGTAGATAAACAAACCTTTTCTTGAAAGAAAGCTGAAACACTCTTTAGCCAAAATTTCCAGTTCTGAGAGTTAGTTCTTAGTAAATAGACGTATGCACAAAGATTTACACACAAAGGATATTCCTCCCATTTGTAATGGTGAAAAACTGGAAAACAATTTAAATGGCCACTTAATGGGGCATTGGTGAAATAAGATAGCACCGTCCTACAATGTGCAACCACTAAATACTACGTCAGAAGTGTACATTTCAGATAATGAATCGTTCTCAAGATAAAGAAAAAAGTTGTAACAGCGTGATCCCACACTCTGTAGTTTAGGTGCAAAACCTAATTATAATGCAAATGTGCATTTTTGCAAAGAAAAATAACTGGGAATGAATGTCCCCAGACACCATCAGCGGCTATCTCTGCGTGTGAACAGACAGGTGACTTTTATTTACATCGGAATGTGTGTCTTTATTCTTCCAAAACATTCGACATCGTTGACCCGTAACAAACGCGGGAGTAGGGCACCTATGACCCGCGGAGTCGAAAAATCGCGGATAACTTAAGTCCGCCCGCCATTGTACGCGGATTTCCAACAATTCATCAAAAATACAGTTGACCCCTTGCAAAACGCGGGTTCAAACAGCGCTGTTCGAAGCCGCCGTTGTTCAAGGGTCACCGGTAAATTTTTAATGATGTCTGTGGTTCGGTTCCTCCTGGCCCAAAACTACTAGGGGAGGCGATACTTACTTTCTTTGTGCAAGTCGCCTCTCTCTCTTCAACTTCAGGACTGTCAGCGACCCGTCCCCTTTTCCAGAGTCGGGACACTGGCGGCTCCTTCCGCCGGAAACACCACAGCGACGCGAATCCAAAGCAACCGAGAGACTGGGGTCCAGCAACCCTGGCGGCCCGCTTAAGGAGACGGAAACGGAAAAGGAAAACGCACAGGCGCAGTAGAGAAACGCGCCGGCGTCCCCGCTCAACAGCCCAATAAAGCAGTAGTTGTTCTAGTCACTGTCACCTTTATCGAGCTCTAACCGGAAGCCTTAGGTCACTTCCGCCCTTATTAAAGATGACAGACCTCCTCCTTTTCCCTTTCACCCGTTCAGAGTAGAGGCGGGGCCAGGCCTCTTAGACTAAGTGTGATTGGTCGCAACGAGACTCGGAAGTGTCTCTGATCAGAGTCCCAGAGTAAGGCACTAGCCTTTAGGAACTGGTCGCGTTATGTCCCATATTTGGAGCCAGGAACCAGCATTTTCCGGGTTGCTCTCTATGGTCTCTCTTTGGAAGGATAGAAGGAGCCGCACAAGGTATTATGGGACAGTAATGGCGGCCTTCAAGGTGCGGATTTTGGCTCTCTAAAGAGAGCTGAGGAAGAGCTAGCGGCGCCGGCGCCCCAGAATCTGGGACAGGAGGTCCCGAGAGTCGGCCTTGGTGAGGTGAGTGTCCTTTTCCCTTCCTGACCTGCCGTTCGCCAATCATGGCGGCTCCAGGCAGCGAATATCGGTCCCTCGCTCAGGTTCGGGCCCGGGTTTGGAAAGTCTCGTTCCTGCCCCCCAACTTGCCTTACTCATCCTAGGGATGCTGCGCAGGTCTGGCCTGGCCTGGCTCTTCTCTTTGTTCAGGTCACATCCTGCTGCCCGGCGCGGCCTCCCTGAGGTCCAGGGATGCTACTCGGGGGTGAACCGTGTACCTTAGGCGTCCGCGTTAGGCCACTCGCCGACGGACGCGAGCCCAGTCGGGTTCCTTGTGTCTTCCTCTGCTGTCACCGCGGTATCTAGCAGCTGATCTCCTCTGCTGGAATGTTAACTCCAAAGGGTGCGGAGTTTCGTCCGTTCTGTTCTCTGTGCAATCCCTGTTGCCCACAACAGCGATTGGCTCACGGACGGTACTCAGTGTTTGTTGAAGGAGTAAATCCAGTTACTTTCTTCGTTGTTTTTCTCGTAACCCCTTGGTAGCTTCTTTGCCATTAATTCTTCGCCAGAATCCAACTCCTTAACTCCTTATCTGTTCTCAGCAGCTGTGTAGTTAAATCCTGCCGTCAGACTCGCCCTGCGCTGCTGGAACCTTCCCTCGCTGTCTCCAGAAATGTTTCACTTCCCTTTAATCAGTTTACATTCATTCATCCGTTTATTCAAACGTTGTTCAGTGTTTATTTTGCTAGGCACTGAGTACAGCATCAACAAGACAGGCCAGGTTCTCTCTCCTGCACAGAGTGGCGTTCGAGGGGTATATATTCTCGTTCAGACTCTACATCTGAGCAGAGCCTGTACATCTCCAACTTCCTGTTTACATTTTCTCAAATGTGTGCAGGTGTCACCAATAGGCAGTTTTCCCTTCTATGTGCCTAACGGCGTTTTTCGAAATGCAGCTCTTGTTCCTTTGTCCATAATACATGTCCAGTCTGGTTGGCAATATTCCTCCATAGAGCTGTGCCTGTTAATTGGAGCTGGGCAGGATATTCTGGCTTCTGGTGGTATGCTGCCTCTTGACAGTTCCTTTGCGTCACTGCCTTGTGGGAATGAGGGGAATTATCCAAGCACCCAGAATTGGTGCATCTTTATAAGTGGATGCTGTGAAATAGGAAGTAAAGAGGAATTTGTTATAAGTGCTAGGAAATCCATTTTTTTTTAACGTAGTGCTTCTCATCGATATTTTTGGTGAATATGGATTGTTATTAAACAGATTTCGACTGCTGTGAGGTAATTCTTTTCTACAAAACATAACTGGTCCCCCCCCCCCCATGCCCCACAAAACCACTAAAGTATGGATCACATGGGTGGTAGGCACCCTTACACCCCAATATCTCTGCTGTATCTGTAGTTAAAGGGAGTGAGACGTAGAAGAACTTGTGTACAAAAATGGTGAGGGACAAGTTCAATATATAGGAGCACAGCAAAGAATACAGTGTAACAAGTACATTTATGTAACTCTGTATGGTTTCAAAGAGGTTTCACAACTTTCTTGTTTGATTCTCATAATAACTCCATGGGTTAGAGATAGCAGCAAGTATTTCCATTTTACAGATAGAGAAATTATGCCCAACCAAAGATTAAGTTATTTGCTTACAGTCATACAGGTAGAAAATGTCAAGTGCCTGGATTCCAGTTGAGGTTTCTGACTGCAAATCTAATGGTGTTTCCCCTATGCTCCCTTTATAGATGCCATCATGTTTTAGTAAGTGTGCCACAGTGAGACCGGAGGATGCTACTTGCTTGGGTCCTGGTGTTTGGGGTGGATGCGGGGTGTGTGTGTGTGTGTGTGTGTGTGTGTATCTCTGATGTGTTGCAGTGGGAGTAGGAGGGTCTTTTGAGATTATCAGTGACTTAGTGGAAAGGTCTTAGCAAGAGGTGCTAAAGAAATCCTGGTTTTAAGGGGGAGGCTAACCCCCTAAAGATACCTCCAACTATAGTTTTCTGGGATACAGCAAAACCAAGCCCTCTCCCTCTTATGTCCAATACAAAATGGTTTGTCTTCCTTCTGGAGAAGTCCCGGAACCTGTCATGGAGGACACCAGTGAGGAGACCTCGATCCATAGATTGGAAGGCACTGATCTGGACACTCAGGTTGGCGGTCTTATTTGCAAGACCAAAAGTGCAGCCAGTGAGCAGCATGTGTTCAAGGCCCCTGCTCCCCGCCCTTCATTGCTGGGACTGGACTTGTTGGCTTCCCTGAAACGGAGGGAGCGAGAGGAGAAGGATGATGGGGAGGACAAGAAGAAGTCCCGCATCTCTTCCTACAAGGACTGGGAAGAGAGCAAGGATGACCAGAAGGATGCTGAGGAGGAGAGCGATGACCAGGCTGGCCGAAGCAGCCGAAAAGACAGGTAAAGGCTTTCGGGTGGTTTGACCCAAAGGGAATGAAAATGGATGCCAGAAAATAACGTCCCATGTTTATCGCTCAGTTTGCTTGTTGGACCTGGAGAGCTTTTTGATTTTATTATGGTGCTTTAATATGGAGGGTAAATAGGAATTGTATTTTCTTCAGATTTGTGGGAACATTCAAAGGAGACTAAAGAGTAGATGCTGGAGATTAGAAATGCTTTGGGTTGTTGCCATATGTATGCTTGCAGTACCGGGGGGATCAAATGGAAAAGGATGGTCACTTATTTGGCACAGCTAAAGGTTTGGGGGCAGGGGTTTTCTCCTATGAAGAGTCCCTTTACTAGTTGCCCTCCCTGTTTCAGACATTATCGATCTGCTCGGGTAGAGACTCCGTCCCATCCTGGTGGTGTGAGTGAGGAGTTCTGGGAACGTAGTCGGCAGAGAGAGCGGGAGAGGCGGGAACATGGTGTCTATGCCTCCTCCAAAGAAGAAAAGGATCGGAAAAAGGAGAGATCGCGGGATCGAGACGGTGATCGCAAGAGAGACAGAGGTAAACTGCCCAGTGTAGTTCCTGCAGCCCTTTAAGCATTTGAATTAACATGCTAGCCTCTTTCCTGTTATAGCAGTTTTTGTGAACCCCATTAAAAGAGCGAGCCCTATTTGTATAATGTCATTCTGGTTGGTTTTGACCCTGTTGGCTGGGAATAGCAGGCAGTTTAGGGACTTACTTGCATCATAGCTGCTTTGCTTGAGCATGTGGTCCTTGTTTTATTATGAAACTTGGTGGTAAAGTTGATAATGGGCAATATGTCCACGAAACCAGAGTTTACAGTGGTGTTGGTGATAGAGAAAGGACAGTGCTGTGGAGCAAAGCCAGGCATAAAGTCCAACACTGGCCTTGCTCAGTATTAAGTTTTATAGTTTATAGGCTTGCAGCTATTAAACAGCGATTCACTATAGACTTGTAACTATTCTTTTTTGAATTCTTGCAGGAAAATAACTGTTACTGTGAGTTTGAAACTTGCTAGCCAGTAACTATTTTTTCCCCTTGAAAGAATGGGGATATGTGAGTGTCAGGAGCCCATGGATCGCATTAGAGCAGTGCAGGTGGCACCTGTGAGTGAGTGGGAAGGCCTGTCCTTTCTCTAGGGTGAAGATGGGTGGAAACTGGGACGGGACACATGTTTTCTAAGCTCTGTGTGCGATTCTTGACAGATGAGCGGGATAGAAGCAGGCACAGCAGCAGATCGGAGCGAGATGGGGGGTCAGAGCGCAGCAGAAGAAATGAACCGGAGAGCCCGCGACACCGACCTAAAGGTAGACTGAGCCATGGGCTGGTGAGGGGTCAAGTGTATAAAAGGCAGGATGGGCGACTCCCATCCTCAGTGGGGTTGCTGTGGGGAGTCAGAGTTCCTGATTCCACCATGAACTTGGAGTAGTTGGTTCTGAGTCAGGTGGGAAGGCCCGGGACCTCTCTTTCAAGATGGATATCCTCCTTTAAGGTGATGGGCCAGTTTACTGAATGGCCAGTGTTTCGAATAGCAGGAAAGAATAGGGAGCTGGGGAGCAGAAGAAGGATTCATTAAAAAGAATTGCTTCTGTTCTGAAGGGTTATGCTTGCAGAGATAAATTGGATATTCCTAAAATGTTATAAACACAGATGAAAACTGGACCATCACAATTCAGATATCTTTAACAACTGTCAGAACTATCTTATCCATTACAAATAGGTACAGAGTTTATAAATAGTAAAATAAACTTGGGAAATTGACTTGGCTAATAGTTCTAGCGCCATGTCCTGGTTAAGTTAGATGTTTCCTATGGATGTTCTTTTGTGGCCCCAGATGCAGCCACCCCTTCAAGGTCTACCTGGGAGGAAGAGGACAGTGGCAATGGCTCCTCACGGCGCTCGCAGTGGGAATCGCCCTCCCCAACGCCTTCCTATCGAGATTCTGAGCGGGGCCATCGGTCATCTAGTCGAGATCGCGATAGGTGATGTTCTGGGCAGAGCAGCCCCATTTCTCTTGGTGGGTGGCATGGGTGGACATGAAGAGGGCAAAGGGACCTGGGCTGGGAGAGCAGATGGTGGCTGGGGAACATGTCTCAGCTTAGTGACCGTTTAGTGATGCCACTTATACTGTTCTCCAGGTCTGTGAGGAGCAAGTACTCAGATGACACACCTCTGCCAACTCCATCCTACAAATACAACGAGTGGGCGGATGACAGAAGACACCTGGGGTCTACTCCGCGTCTGTCCAGGGGCCGAGGTAAGGCAGGGTGGGAGGAAGAGGCAGGGAGGCAGGGCCGCTCAGTTGGTGAGGCTGAGCAAAGCTGTGTGCTTCTGGAGCTCTGCAGCTTTGCAGGTCTGTTGGTAGCCACTGGGGTTAGCTGGGGTTGTATGGACTGACATGTTGCTGTGTGTTCTCCTTCAGGAAGACGTGAGGATGGCGAAGAAGGAATTTCTTTTGACACAGAAGAGGAGCGGCAGCAATGGGAGGATGACCAGAGGGTAAAAACTTCACCTCTTGGAGGGGCTAAATGAGGTAGTGTGGCCATCCATTGGCCAATGAGTGATAGGAGGCGTCAGAAAACAAGGATGACGAGTGACTCCTGTGGACTTTGATGAGGGCGGTTAACACTGGACAGTGTCCGGGAAGCTGAGCCCTGTTCGTTCCGAAGCCCTGGAATCTCTTTCCAGAGGCACAGGCTCCACAATGAAACTTCTCACCTAATGCAAGTCAGACCTAACTTTTCTAGTTATGTGTTGGTGCCACCATGTGGTAAACCTGAGAAGTGCTGTCGTGATGGGCTGCTGTACGAAGTCTCACCTATAGAAATCAGCCACTGTAGGTCTCGAGGTGGCTCCTCTTAGAACAGGGGGCATCCTGCACCTCTCACCAGGGCTGTTCATTCCACTGCCCCAGTGACTTCTCACCAAACACCTCCTCCCCTTCTGGCACGTCCTGTGCACACACTTGCTCTGTCCCTTGCTCTCATTGCTGTGTCTCCTGCGCTGTAGCAAGCTGACCGGGACTGGTACATGATGGATGAGGGGTATGACGAGTTCCACAATCCCCTGGCCTACTCCTCCGAGGACTACGTGAGGAGGCGGGAGCAGCATCTGCATAAACAGAAGCAGAAGCGCATTTCAGCCCAGCGGAGACAGATCAATGAGGTGAGGCCGCCTGCAGGGGGTTGGAGCAGATTCAGTTGGCGTGGGGGGCATGTGGCAGAAGCAGCAGGTCGTGTGCATGTGCTGACATCATAGCGCCTCCCCATTGCCGAAGGACCACATGGAGCTGAAACTCTGGAGGTAGAGGAGGGGTGGGCATGGAACTTTTCAGTAGCTTTTTTAAAAAAACCCAACCCGTAACTTCTCTCTTTCGTAGTACGTCCTTCACAAGTACTGTTGATGGGAACTGATAGGGTGGGACCTGGCTCTGTGGTCTGTATCGTTTGTGTCCCTGAGGAGGGCTGGGGACAGTCCCCGTTTGCGTGTCCATGTCAAGGTTCTGACCGAGATATAAAGTGCTGCTTTTTGGAAAAAGTACTGCAGCTGATTTGGGATCAGCGACTCTTCCAAGAAGTTGCAAGGTCGAGTCCTGTGACATCCTGTAGCCCCCATGGCCCTTCCTTCAGGATTGATGCATCGATTTGCCTGGTGAACTTTCTGGATGACTTTTCGGCTGCATTGTGAGTGTGGCCTCCATTGTGTCTACCCAGGATAACGAGCGCTGGGAGACCAACCGCATGCTCACCAGCGGGGTGGTCCACCGGCTGGAGGTAGACGAGGACTTTGAAGAGGACAGCGCGGCCAAGGTGCATCTGATGGTGCACAACCTGGTACCTCCCTTTCTGGACGGACGCATTGTCTTCACCAAGCAGGTGAGCTTCCTGTGAGGCCCGAGACAAGAGGCTCAGAGAGACCTGAAGTAGAAATGGAAAGAGAAAGAAAAGAAGGGGGGAGAAGGGCCCACCCCTTTCATTTACTAGGCCTGTTGTGAAATGGACCTTCTTGTTGAGATTCATGATCGATGGGGACCTTCTCTTTCCTCAACCTCCTGCAGCCAGAGCCTGTGATTCCAGTCAAGGATGCCACTTCTGACCTGGCCATCATTGCTCGAAAAGGCAGTCAAACAGTGCGGAAGCACAGGGAGCAAAAGGAACGCAAGAAGGTTGGTTTCTTGTCACCTGGGGCTGGGGAGCCTGTGTATATTTTCTTTTCTTTTTTCTTCTTTTTAAAAATCAATAGACCTCATAGGTGGGGTTCCTATTGAAAGTTAGAGGACACTTGCAGAGCAAGAACCAGCCCTGGAGGAGGCCATGGCGTTCCTCCAGCAGGGCCTCGGTTAGGACAGCTGGGGCCCGGGGTTTTGACGACTGGAACGTACGCTCGATGCCATCGCTGCCTGGCGGGAGGTTAGCACCTGCTGCTACAGGAAGCCTGTTGTCAGACGGGACTCATTTTCTATTGACCACAGATGTGTCACAGGATGGAGCGGACTTACCTCTTTTGTTTTCTGCAGGCTCAACACAAACACTGGGAACTGGCTGGAACCAAACTGGGAGATATAATGGGCGTCAAAAAAGAGGAAGAGCCGGACAAAGCTCTGACAGAAGATGGTAAAGTGGACTACAGGTAGGAGCCTCGGCCAGCAGTGGGCCATCTCCAAAGACTGGGGCCCTCGCAGCGGGACTGATAGAATTCGTGGCTCGTGAATAGGACAGTGATGTCACTTTGAGTCTTCTGGTCTCTTCTAGTCCCTTTCTTCTGGTTTCTTTTCTTCCATCTTCATCTTACATTTAAGCCGATGTTGGGTAATTGCTTATTACGATTCCCACATTGGGTAGGTGGCTGGACTCACATGTCCCTTGTAGTTCTCATCCTTTGCGTGCTCTGAAGTCCTACTGAACTGTCATCTGAGTTTATAATTCTCTGTACTCCTGTGAGAAGTGTGCCCAGTGAGAAGTCGGTACTATTGATCAGCCCTGTTTGTCTCTAGTTATTTTAATCCCTTACGTGTTAATTGTTAGCTGACTAGGAATAGCTGGGGAATTAGAAACAGGAAGCTTGGCAGCGTGGGGTAAGTCTGACGGAGGGAAAGTCTTGGGATGAGAGTGGGTGGAAGATCGTGTGGATTAATGGAGCGCTGGCCTGGTATCTTTTGTCATGGAGTCTTGGGAAACCACACAGTGCTTTTGAGATCTTGGGATGTGTACATGTGTCAGATATTTGAGTGCTTTCAGAAGAAGCTGTAGGTAAATATTAAGTCAGACTGTTCTCACAACTCTTTGAAGACGAAGCCTTACAGACTGTCGTCATGTCAAGAGGAGGTCTGACCTTGGTCTTGACTCTGCAACCATGACTCCTCCTTTTAGCTCTTTAAGGGTCTTGCTGAAGTTGCCCAAGGGTATTCTGCGTAAGGTAATGATCTGGTGACTTCAGCCACTCTTCTGGCTGAGTGAACTCTTTGTAGGGCAGAGGATTAGCCCACTTGCTAATCTGTAACTCCTCTGAGCCGTATTTAGCTCTGTTTGACAGGGGTGCTTGGTGTATGACAGACGACGGGTTCTCAGACAGCGGTTCCACTCCCTTAGGCTGAAGGAGATGGGAGGCCTCTCAGATCAACTGGCTTCTCTAGCATCTTGAAGATTTATTGCATCTTGTTGAAATAGTTCTCATTCTTGGGTGTAGGAAGAAGGGCAGCAGCCCCAACAGGAAAGAAAACGTGGGAAATCGTGCAGGGTGCTTAGGCTGTCGTGTCTTCTCAGGACAGAGCAGAAGTTTGCGGATCATATGAAGAAAAAGAGCGAAGCCAGCAGTGAATTTGCAAAAAAGAAGTCAATTCTGGAGCAGAGGCAGTACCTGCCCATCTTTGCTGTGCAGCAAGAACTCCTCACTATTATCAGGTAATTCTGCTCCAGGGCCTGGGAATTCCCATTCTGAATCTGTCATCCCCTTTGTCTCCTGCGTTTACTTGGTAACTCCTTTTCCTTTGGGCGTTGCATCTGATGAGGAAGGGAAAGAATTTTCTTCTCTGACTGGGTGCCCTCGGCTACACTGTGTGAAATCAGCAAGATGGCATCGGTTTGTTATAGTTCACTTGTTTAAACTTACCATCTTCTAGACATTTCAGGTGGTGTCTCAGTACAAGACTTTTTCCTCAGGAAAATCCTTTTCTCTAAGCAGGCGTGCTCCTCAGGTAGCCAGATGTGGGGGTAGCAGGTGGCAGTGTCTTCTTGGAGGTGGTCTTCTACTCTGGCTGATTCACCCTTTGCCTTCTCTCCCTTGTAGAGATAACAGCATCGTGATTGTGGTTGGGGAGACGGGGAGTGGGAAGACCACTCAGCTGACCCAGTACTTGCATGAAGATGGTTACACGGACTATGGGATGATTGGGTGTACCCAGCCCCGGCGAGTGGCAGCCATGTCAGTGGCCAAGAGAGTCAGCGAAGAGATGGGGGGAAACCTTGGCGAGGAGGTGAGTGGGTGTGAGGGCTGAGCTGTGTAGTCATAACCTGGTAGCTTCCGTCCATGTAAGCTGATCTGCTAAGGCCTGGACCCAGCATGGGGTGTGCCAGTGGCGAGCTGGTATCACAGCTTCTGTGCCGTCTCCCTCTCACCTCCAGGTGGGTTATGCCATCCGCTTTGAAGACTGCACCTCAGAAAACACCTTGATCAAATACATGACTGACGGAATCCTGCTCCGAGAATCCCTCCGGGAAGCAGACCTGGATCACTACAGTGCCATCATCATGGATGAGGCACACGAGCGCTCCCTGAACACCGACGTGCTCTTCGGGCTGTTGCGGGAGGTGAGGGCTGTGGTCCAGGCTCTGCTGGGGGCCTTTGACCGGCACACTGCCCGTACTTAGTGATCGCAGCTCTAGGTGGGTTGGGGTCTAGCCTGGGGAGGCTGAGGGGGTCTCTGTCAGGCCACAGTGTCCCCGGAGGCCTCCGGGTTGCCGGCTTCAGACCTGGTATTATGGTTTACTCTGTTCTTGCTCAGCTGAGTGACTCACGGTTCTCTTGGCTGTGGCTGTACGGGTTTAGTTGTCAGGATTTTTACACATCTGTGTGCCAGTTCGTCAGCTCTGGCTTCTGTTTCATTTGGGAATCATGTTGCTGAGACTGGAGGATGAAAGTCAAGGGTCCCAAACCTATGGGGAAGCCTCTGACTGACCTCTTTTCCTAGGTGGTAGCTCGGCGCTCAGACCTGAAGCTCATTGTCACGTCGGCCACTATGGATGCAGAGAAATTTGCTGCCTTTTTTGGGAATGTTCCCATCTTCCACATCCCTGGCCGTACCTTCCCTGTTGACATCCTCTTCAGCAAGGTACCGAGGCTTCCTACTTCTGAACTGCCCTCAGCCGTGCTGAGAAGCCAGTTGGAAGGTGCAGGGTACTGCGTAGGGAAGTGTCTTGTGGGTATCGTGGGGCAGATGGGGCAGCCTGCAGCTCCGGCCGCGGAGACAAAGTACTGCTCTGGGTTTGCTTTTATGGTTTTTTTGGAGCAGAAATGCGGGGCCCAGGGAGGGCAGTCAGGCCCATCTAAAGGTGTGGCAGGCCTGAAAGCCCTGGCTCTCGCCCCAGACCGGTGACTAGGCCACCAGTGCCCAGAAGGGTGCCTGTGCTGTATTTCACTCGACACGTCCCTCTGACGTGTCCCTGGCTGGTGTTGCAGACCCCGCAGGAGGATTACGTGGAGGCCGCAGTGAAGCAGTCCTTGCAGGTGCACCTGTCAGGAGCCCCCGGGGACATCCTCATCTTCATGCCTGGCCAGGAGGACATAGAGGTGTGTGTCTTGGCTGTGATCGTGATGAGTGGCTGTGTCCTGTGTGGGAGAGTTTGCTGCTCCAGTGCCTCACGGTTGCTGTGTCCTCAGGTGACGTCAGACCAGATTGTGGAGCATCTGGAAGAACTGGAGAATGCGCCTGCCTTGGCCGTGCTGCCCATCTACTCCCAGCTGCCTTCTGACCTCCAGGCCAAAATCTTCCAGAAGGTATGACAGCAAGAACGTCTGTCCTGGGTCCCCACCTCTGGGTCCTTCTGGGTTCTCTCACACGAGGATGAGAGAGCAGGTGTTACTTTTCTGGCAGGGTGGGGTGCGTTCTTCCCCTGGGGGTTCTTTGCTACCTGAGGGCCTACAGCCTTCCCTCCTTGTGTCCTGCCCGGCTGTAGGCTCCGGACGGCGTGCGGAAGTGTATCGTGGCCACAAACATTGCTGAGACATCTCTGACTGTCGACGGCATCATGTTTGTTATCGACTCTGGTTATTGCAAATTAAAGGTAAGGGAAGACGCAGGCACCAGGGCCCTGGGCGCCCTCCCAGAGCTGACTCAGGGAGGCAGGCCCTGGGTCGTCAGCCCTCCGACAAGGGATGTGTATGGAAGTAGTGGTGGCAGTAAGAGGCTGACATTTATTGAGTGCCGAACTTGCTGTGTGCTTGATTCATTTAATCCTTGTGATAGCTTGATGAGGTAGGAAATTGAAATAATTCAAAGATCATGGAGCAGCTGCTTAATGGGAAATTTCATGAGGTTCCTGGCTCCGAACAGATGGCTGCCTGTATTGCTAAGACATTTTGCTGTGCAATGTGTAGTAACTAGGATTTGCTTTGCCTCAAGACCGCCTCCCTTGTCCTTTTCCCCCTCACTCTGTCCTTACTCAGCTCTTTGCTGCTCCTTGTAGGTCTTCAACCCCAGGATTGGCATGGATGCTCTGCAAATCTACCCCATCAGCCAGGCCAATGCCAACCAGAGGTCGGGGCGAGCCGGCAGGACGGGCCCAGGTCAGTGTTTCAGGTAGGAACCCTGTGCCAGCCTGCTTTCTGGGGTGGCGCTGGGATTGTTGAATGTGGGGCCTGGGCTGGGGTGGGTGGATTCGACTGTGATTCAGCAGAGGGGTGCTGGCCCTAGAGCTGATCTCCGAGGCTGGGGACCGATGGTGAGGCTGTCACTTGTTGGTCCTCTCATCACATGCTGCTGAGTGGAAGAAGTAGCCTTTCCAGGTAGCTCTCAGGTCTGGTTTCTTGGCTGACCCACATGGAATGTACTTGCAGTAGACTAATAATTACAGTATGTCTTCCCTCAGGATCAATCTGAAAAAGTCACATCATCGTTTTTGTTTTTTGTGTTTACTTCTCCAATTATTCTATCCTTTTGTTCTGATTTTTAAAAACGATGTATCCACTATAGAAATTCAGAGAATACAGAAAACTGTAAAGAAAACAAAACCCAGCGGTAGTTCTAGTCCCAGGCGCGCTGGTGTCAGAAATGAAATAAGCACGTAGGAGACTAGCAGAAGAGGGAACTGGCAGGACTGAGTTTTGAATAGGTGGACATCTGCGATTCAGAGAAAGAGGAAAGTGCGGGAGTAAGTGAGCAGTCTCCTTCTTACCTGTGACTTGCATCTGTCCTGGCTGTTCTGGGGTGTACGTGCAGTGGGAACCTGGATAGCGTGGCTCTGCCGCATGATCCCGCATAGGCAGCAGGTGCGCCTGAGAGGCCCAGCAGGCGGTGTGGTGGGTGGTGCAGCAGCACTTGGTCTTCTCCCTGCAGGCTCTACACCCAGAGCGCCTACAAGAATGAGCTGCTCACCACCACCGTGCCCGAGATCCAGAGGACCAACCTGGCCAACGTGGTGCTGCTGCTCAAGTCCCTGGGGGTTCAGGACCTGCTGCAGTTCCACTTCATGGACCCGCCCCCGGAGGACAACATGCTCAACTCCATGTACCAGCTCTGGATCCTCGGGGCCCTGGACAATACAGGTGCTGCGGCCCCGGGGGCCGGCGGGCCGTGGGCTCGGCGCCTGGGCTCTCCCCCTCTTCCTGCACTGTGTGGTGGACATCTGGATTTGCTCCTCTCTCCTAGGCGGTCTGACCTCGACTGGGCGGCTGATGGTAGAATTCCCGCTAGACCCAGCCCTGTCCAAGATGCTCATCGTATCCTGTGACATGGGCTGCAGCTCTGAGATCCTGCTCATCGTCTCCATGCTCTCGGTCCCAGCCATCTTCTACAGGCCCAAGGTGGGGCCCGGCATCCAGCTCTCCTTTCTTCCCAAAAGCCTCAGGGGGAGTTATGGGCGCAGGGAAGGATTAGAGAGGGCGGTCATTTCTCTCCGCATTAAAAAGGAATGGAGGGATAGGAATTCAAGTTTCCAAAGAATGATTTAGCTGTTTTCTGTTAAGCAGGTTGGGGTACTGGGGGAAAGGATGGGCTAGATCAGTGCTTCGTAGGGAGTGTTTGGACATTTTTTGTCTTCTACTATGGTTGTACCTGAACCCTCCATTTTAGAATATTTTATTATAAACTACTTTTTAGTTCCTATATTGTTAAGGCACTCACTGGTGTGTTTGGAGTTTTGTGTGTTGGCAGGTGATAGTAAGAGAAGCTCCAGGCTCCCCTCTGTGGGCCTGGACTCCCCTGTGCTGAGAGGTCCCCTTTTCCTTCCTAGGGCCGAGAGGAGGAGAGTGATCAAATCCGGGAGAAGTTTGCTGTCCCTGAGAGTGATCATTTGACCTACCTGAATGTTTACCTGCAGTGGAAGAATAATAATTACTCTACCATCTGGTGTAATGATCATTTCATCCATGCCAAGGCCATGCGGAAGGTGGGGGCAGTGGCCCAGATGAGCAGGATGCCAGGGTGAGGGGTGGCAGGCAGGGGAAGGGGAGGTCTCCATTCCTGCTCACCTGTGTCCTGCTCTAGGTCCGGGAGGTACGGGCTCAGCTCAAGGACATCATGGTGCAGCAGCGGATGAGCCTGGCTTCGTGTGGCACTGACTGGGACATCGTCAGAAAGTGTATCTGTGCTGCCTATTTCCACCAGGCAGCCAAGCTCAAGGTGAGCCTGTTGGAGCTGTGGCCCCTTCCTGGCCTGATACTGAGAAAGGGCAGAGTTCTTCCTTTCTCCTCGTGCAGTTCTGCAGGTCTGGGCTATCCCTGCAAGCCTGTGTCAAGACTAGGAAGGAGCAGGTAGCTGCCCAAATGAGCAGTGTTTTCCTGATGTGGCTGCGTGTTGTGTGTCTTCCCTAGGGAATAGGGGAGTACGTGAATGTCCGCACAGGGATGCCCTGCCACCTGCACCCCACCAGCTCCCTCTTTGGAATGGGCTACACCCCAGACTACATAGTGTATCATGAATTGGTCATGACCACCAAGGTGAGTCTTTTGCAAGGTGGACTGCGTGACAGGCCCACCTGGCTGGGCCAGGCCCCTTCACTGCTTTCTGGGATGAGCTTTGAGCTTGGGAGGCTTAGACCACATGTCTTGCTTTGAGGGGAGTTGAGGATGGTTTTCAGTGGGAGGGGTTTGGAGAAACTTAGACAGAATTAACCTCTACAGTACAATGGTCTTGGCTGTGCCAGCAGGATTGTTTCCTATTTGCTGCCTGGGACAAGCAACTCCCTTTGGTGTCATCATGAGAAGGGTTTTCTGAGGGGCTGGGCCTTTTCTCTTCCATACTAACTAGGGAGTATTTTCTTAAGTATGGTATAATTTGGATGGGAGACGGGATTAAAATTCCAGTGTCTGAGGCTTTTTACTGCTTTTCAGCCTCACAGGGCTGTGGGGTAGGGTCTTCTCACATATGTGAGCCTCTCTGGGAAGGACAGCCTGAAGGCTTGGCCCTTCTGTGACCACCGCTTTGTGCCCTTCTGCCCGCAGGAGTACATGCAGTGTGTGACTGCTGTGGATGGAGAGTGGCTGGCGGAGCTGGGCCCCATGTTCTACAGCGTGAAACAGGCAGGAAAGTCACGGCAGGTAAGGATCCTGCACTTTTATGGAAGTTCTGTTTGCCTGTGGGCTCCATTTTCCCCTCAGCCTGGTAGTGAAGATACGTCATCATCTGACTTGACACGTTCCCCTCACCCCTCACCCCCTCTTTATTTCTCTCTCAAACATCATGACTGTGACCCAGCTAGGCTGGTCTGTCTGATTTCTCCCCACCCACTCCAGTTACTTGGTCTGCCAAGCCTTTTTTGTTTAAAAACCATTATTGAAAAGCCCAAATATTCATAAAAGTGGAAAAAAACAGTATAATGAGCTACCATGAATTCATCACCTGGCTTCCATAATTATCAACATTCTGCCAGTTCTGTTGCGCTTATTCTCACCCCCTTCCCTACACATCCATTTTTCCCCCGGAATATTTTAAAGCTTATCTCAGACATTGTGTGTTTTCATCCACAAATGAGTATGCGTCTCTAAAAGGACTTTTTAAAAATTAAAATGTAACGTCCATGACATTATCACACACCAGAATTAATCCTTAATGTTACATAAGTCTCTAGTCCTTATTCAGATCTCACCTTTTATCTCAGAGATAATTTTTTATAATTGATTTGCTTGAATTAGCATTGAAATTTCAAATATTGCAATGTGTTATGTTTAGTAAGTCTTTTATTCTATAATAGGTTCTGGCCCCGCCCCTTCTTGCGGCATTGACTTATTAGAGAAACCAGGTCATTGTGAAATGTTCCGTGTTCTGTATTGGGCTGCTAGCTTCCTCGAGGTGTTAATGAGTGCCTTGATCCCGTGTGCTTTCTGTGGACTAGAAATTCATCTAAAGCCTTGATTAGTTTCAGGGCCAACTGTGTTGGGCAGGGATGCACAAATGCATGTGGTGTCGTGAACTTCCGTTTAGACCCTGTCAGGAGGCACGTGAGGTCTGGTGGTCCCACCCTTGACAGTGCTGAGCTTGCCTAATGGGTCCCCCTGATGCCTGCATTATCAAGTCTCTATCTCCTACTCCACCTCCTCAGTCTTAGCGTTCGTCAGTGGCCTAGATCCATTATTTAGGGCTGCAGAATGTTGTGGGACTTTTGCTTCTCCCCTTCTCAGCATGGTCCTCCCCACACCGGGCCTGCACACATCTTCCTTATGTCTGGGCTTTCCAGCCAGATGTAATGTCTTGCCTATTTTCTGTACTTGTTAGCATAGTCGTGAACTTGGTAAGGAAATACAAATACTTACCGAATTGAGCGGAGTGCTCAGGCTGACAGGGTTAGGACGGATTCGTCCAATGTCTGCCTTGAATCAGTGAGAAAAGCAGGCCCTGGCCTTGGTGCTGGGGCAGATGCCACGGGGCCGTGCCCATGGGAGCTGGTGTGGTCTACACCGCACCTGGCTTGCAGTAGGGAGATCGGTGCAGACAAGGCCTTCCCACCCACTGGTCCCTTTCTCCCTTCTGTAGGAGAACCGCCGGCGGGCCAAAGAGGAAGCCTCTGCCATGGAGGAGGAGATGGCACTGGCCGAGGAGCAGCTGCGAGCCCGGCGGCAGGAGCAGGAAAAGCGCAGCCCCCTGGGCAGTGTCAAGTGAGCTTTGGCCTTGGGACCCTGGGTGGGACAGAGCCCGCTCCTAGATGTCCCAGGGACCAGCCGGATGGGCTGGCTAGGCTCCCTGCAGGGTCACGATTTAAGAGAAGTTGAATGTGTAGAGGCGAGCTGGTGACAGGAGTTGATGGTCGTCACGTGTGTGCACATGGCAGAGTTCTGGGCATACTTTCCAGAGGAAAGTATGAGACTCTGTAAGTCCAGGTACTGATTGTCATGTTGTATTTGGGGCGTGAGGTGGACCGGAGTAGTAGGGTAGGTCTCACAGCTGAACCGACAGGCCAGGGCTTGGAAACCACATGGAGAGGGGAGGAGCGCCTCGGACTTGTGTGGCGTTCGTGCTGGTGTCGGGACTAGGTTGACCTTCACAGGGAAGAACAGTCCTCTCAATGCTGCCCTCCCTCAGACACCAGCTGAGGGCCCCCTGCACTTCTGATCAACTTGTTACAGATTTGGGGATCCCTATGGACTCCCTCAGGTTTGATAATTTGCTAGAACATCTCACAGAATTCAGGAAAGTACCATACTTCTGGTTATAGTTTTATTATAGGAAAAGGATACAAATCAGAACCAGCCAAGGGAGAAATGCATAGCGTGAGGTTTGGGAGGGTCCCGCGTGCAAAGCTCCCATTGTCCTCAGGGCTGCCAGGGCTGCTTTCCCCCGCTGCCGTGTGACAGTACACACAGTACTGCCAACAGGGACGCTCATCTGAGCTTCCATGCCCAATAGTTTTATTGGAGGTTTCAGACGTAGGCACATAAATTGAATCAGCACCTATTGTGGTTGACTCAGCCTCTTGTTCCCCTTCCCTTCCCAGAGACTCGGCTCAACGTACAGCCCTTGAATCCATGGCTGGTTTTTCTGGCCAGGCAGCCCTCAGTCCTGAGTCATCTCATTAGCACAAAACGTCAGATGGTGGTCTCAGCCCCGCCCCCCATGCCACTCCTCCCCACCATGAATCAGAGACACTCCAATCCCTCAGGCTTTAGAGATTACCTCCCAAGAACTGGAGACGAAGGCCAGCCAGAGTCTGTGGCACAGCTGGGGTGGCAGCCTAGTGAGGTGGATGGAAGGCTACCCCCATAGTTCACCTCGGATCTAGGAAAGGATACAACATTCCTTAGTGGGGATCAGAACTAGGTGATACTCTCTCCTGTAGGGAATTCAGGGGCAGTGGAAATGTCTGGGGACAAGACTCTGCCCTGAAGCCTGCTCACACGCCAGTTGGAAACAGCAAGGCCTCAGGCCCCTGGGCCCTGCATCCTGGCTGGCGTGAGCAGCAGTGTGATTCCTAAACCCTCTTTTTGTGTCTCCAGATCTACAAAGATCTACACTCCAGGTCGGAAAGAGCAAGGGGAACCCATGACTCCTCGCCGCACCCCAGCCCGCTTTGGGCTATGAGCTGAGGCTGGAGCCCTGGGAGCCAGGTATTGAGTGGCTGGAGCACCCCAGGCCTGCTGACAAACCCTTTCATCTGTGTGCTCTCATCTGTGTACATGACGGCCCCTCGGGGAAGCTCCTGCTGAGGCCAGGCTCTGCCATGGAGGAAGTCGAGTTCCTCGGTGCAGGCGTGGGGCCGGGGCCGCAGAAGACCTGAAAAGCTGCAAGAGGTGGCCGGACCCATCGTATCCAATACACTGTCCCCAGGCTGCTTGGTGTATAAATGACTTGACCGTGAATTTTTTTTTTTTTTTTAAATTCTTGTGTAAAGCAGCAAAACAGACCTAGAGGGAATTATAATTTGGTTATAATTCAGGATTTGGAAATAAATTTATTATTTGTAAAATGTTATTGCATTTCTGACTGTTCCTCGTTCCCTTGCCACCCTAAATCACATAATAAAGAAAAGATTGCAGGACCCAACTTGACTTTCCTCAGGTGGGTCCTCCTAGAACCCTAGCTCGCCTTGTTTCTGTTCTCCAGGCACTGCCTCTCAGAGGAGGGGTTGGCAGGGAAGGAGGAGGGCCTGGGGCACCAGACCAAGCTCTGCAGGTGCCCAACTGTTCCGAAGGCTGGTGGGTAGTCAGGAAGAGAGGGAGGCGAGTAGCCAGGTGCCCTCTGCCCTCCCCCAGGGTGGGTTGGCTGCTCTCTTGTTCAGAATGGCAGAAGTTTCTATGCTTTGCATGTGTAAAGGCTATGTGTTGATGGAAAATAGTATAAAATGTTCCTTATTGATTTTTATGTAAAAGATGATCCTTTGCTGGAATCACTAGTCTTGTTAAGCAGCCTCGTAAGTCTGCTGAGGTGACTTTGGGTATTTGGCCCTTTGTGTCACCCATGGTCCTTATTTTGTGATTCCCTAGGTCGGGCTTCTGCCAGGTGTGTTGGCTGCAAGGTTCTGTGTTGGGGCTGAGTCACCGACAGGCTTGGAACTCCGAGGCTCGTGGATAGTGGTTCGCGCTCAGTGAGCCCCGGGCACTGGGCTCACTGCTGACCTAGCTCCACTCCCTTCCTCACTCTGTTCCTGGGATTTGAATTTCTGTCTGTGGTAACTCAATATAAGTTAAAATTTAAGTCAATTTTATGGATGAGTTTGGGAGCCAGGCTTTATCAGCCAGCACCAACTGTATACCTCTACTTCCAATGCTTTTACCTCTAACCGCCTTTATTTGGGAATGCAGGTGCAGAGAAGAGAGGGTTCTGGCTGCTTGCTGGGAAGGCTTCTCTCTTGGCCCTGGGTTGAAGGGCTAGGAGAAGGAGTCTACCTGCTCTGTGGAGAGAAGTACGCTGGGTATGTGAGCTACTTCCAGACGTCGGCTCGGGATGTCACAGAACAGGGAAAAGACCGCATTTATCGCTAACAGGCTGTGACTTTGCTCACAAACTTCCCTTCAGATCCTTTAGATAAGAAACAGCAGGCCAGAGACGTTATGAAAACGATGCACCCAATCCAAACTTCTATTTTAAAACAAGAATACTTGGCAAGGGACACTTGGCACGCATGGGTGCCACCAGATGAGCGGGGAGGCTCTCTACCCCCAGAGAGGCGCGACCTGAATCTGTTCTCGTTTCGGGACTTCTGCCAGACTCTGCACTTGGGTCTCCAATGTTTTCTTTTTAATTGTGGATCCTTTCCATTCAGATCCACCTTAAAAGTTCCTTCCAGCTTCCATACTCTTGATTCTTACCACCTTTTTCTCAGATAACTGACTCTTTCTAGAGGCACAAAAACATTTCTGTGACAGCAGCCCTGACGTGGATTCCTGAGACTGGCTTTCAGACTTCTTGGTGTGTGGGAACAGTGAGGCCGTAGAACTGGAAGTCTGTCCTGGGGTCCCTTGCCTTGCGCTCAGTCACATGCTCCTATCCAATGGTAACAGTGCTTTAGATACCTTAGAAATGTCAGCGGCTGAGGGTCTCAGGGTGAGATGGGCTCATCCTGGGGACACAGAGCTTGCTTCCCAGGCCGTCTACAGCAGGAGCTTACTCCTCAGTTGGGCTGCGTAAAGGGGGCTCAAGAGGCAACCTGGTGGTTCCAGGAGATTCCCTCTTCCCTTCGGTAAGGAAGAGGGCTGAAGGGGAGAAGAATTATACTCCGGGTGGGCAGAAGAGGGTCTGTTACACAGGATTCTGTGGCCCCTGGTAGCAGAATCTGAGTGACAGCCTCTCACTGGGGAGCTGAAGCACTTATTTATAATCCCCTTGGCTAAGTCTTAGCTTTGTAATCATTTCTTTTTTTGTTATTTTTACAGCAGTTTTGCTCTCTATATATTCTAGAAAATATATCCTTATTCTAAACCAAATGGAGGAGACAGTGCAAAGAGCATAAACACACAGGCAACACCCATAACAACAGAGACGACCAATGTGCCTGTCGTCCCCCGCTCACTGCACTTCTGGAATATGCCCGCCCTAGTCCCTGCAGGGGCATTCTGTGTAGCTATCAGCAGTGACCTTTCCTGGCCTTTGGCTGAGGAGGGAGGCAAGACTATTTAAGAATCACTACCAACTAATGGGTTTCTTCCTTCGCTTTTCCTTTTCTCCTACCCAGAAGTACAAGTTCTTTCACTTCTTTCTCTTTACCTTCGTAGCTATTTCTGTCAATTTCCTATAGACTAGAATAGAAATTCTAGACATGTAGTCAGTTTAACAAAATCCCACCACAATAAAATAGTTTACCTGTCCTTGGAGTTTGTTATAATGGAATTTCACTTGTACTGAGCTGGCTGGGGAGAAAAATAAAATTGTTAAAAGGAGGAATGGAATGTAGTGGCCAGGGAGAAAGCAGATGGCTCTCTCTCCCTCCTCCATTTGGAAAATGCATCACTTATTTCTCTTTCTTTTGGGCCTTACTTTCCTTTTTGAGGTTTTTAGATTTTTTTTCTTCTTAAATTCCAGACAGAGATGAAAAGAATTAAAAAGGAGCTAATTATCTCTTGTTGGTTTAAAAACTAATGCAGAAGCTTTCTGTGGGAATTCAACTCCCTATAAATGTGAAAGAGACCTATAGCATTAGAATGCAGAGGAAACAGGGATGAACACATTGCTGGGGGCTCGAGGGAACAGTGATGTCGGCGAGACGCCAAGAGCTCACTGAGACTGCTGTGCTCATGTCTTTATTTTGGGGTTTGGGCCTGGAGATGGTAGTATGATTCCAAAGCTCACTCCACTGCAGGAAGTGGACAAAACTCAAACATTAGCACTTTGCACAATAGGCTGGGACCTTGATATGTTCCTGTAAGAGCTGATCCAGATCAAGAGAGAGTCCTCTGAAAAACATGCGTGGAAATGACGCTTGGGATAAGGCACTGATTCTAGCAATATGAGGAACCTGAGGAAACAGGGAGGAAATGACAGTTTTGATTTAAGGAGAAATTAATGAGGTGATTCCTTAAGGGCTGGCCTTGTGTCCAAGCAGCTCTGTTGCAGTGTGACTTCTTCCCTCTGGGGTAACATGGAGTCTATATGTGGCAGGAAAGGCAGCTGTGGACCCAGGCTGTGCAGGGGACTGGCGGGTGCTTGTGCAGTTTCCAGAACACATTACAGGAGGGAGATACCTACTCTGCTTGTTCTGTTGTCCCCACACTTCCCTAAAAGGGACTGGTCAGGGTAAGGGTGCCTGCAACATGAGGCACTCGGGTATCAGCAAAGATCCTTAGATCAGAATAAGCCTTGTCTACAGACAAGGAAACAACTATTTCTAGTCCAGAGTATTGAAGGAAAAGACCTGTTTTCTTTTCCCGATTTGAATTAGCAATCCGGTGATCTCTTGAAATACAATATCACGCTGTTATTTTTGACCCCTGGGACTAAGGATGACATCATAGTAAGTAGCCAAAGACAAATGGCGGACATACCTGAGCAGTGGGGCATCCTGATACACTTGGTGATGTCCACTCTTTGGCTCATGTCCTGGGTTGTCTGCCTCCAGCCCAAGGTGCTGCACACTTTCCCCCTTTGTGTGGGTTCCATTTTGCTTGGGCTGACGGCTTTGGTGCATAACCTTGGGTGCCCGGCTTTCAGCTTCTTCTCCTCTATCTCAGTCTTCAGCTTCTTGTTTTCCTGCTGCAGATGGACCATTACGCTGTGGAGTTGGCTGGGGGAGGAGAAGGAAGGACAGGTGGGTGTTTGGTCTGCTTCTGTTCCTTGGTTCGCCATTGGAAAGGACAGATAAAGGTGCCACAGGAAGGAAGGCTGTGGACGTCTAGTTCCTTCTAGAGCTGGCACTCTCACACATGTTCTGTGAAAATGGAGGCCTGGAAAAAGCCCAGGATTGGGGTTGGGATGGACCCAGAACCAGAACTCCTTATCCACTGAGTCGTGTCAGCTCAGACCCTGTTTTCTTATCTGTTAGAGGAAGACAATTGAGTTTGATTTGCCTTCTGGGGTTCATATAAAAATCCAGTTTGACAAATGATAGAAATTTGATTGGAAGAGCCAGGAAGCTGTTATGAACAACTCTGATCACATGTCCTGTTTCTCATGGCCATGGCTCAGTAACACTCACCTAATTCTGATGCTAAAGCCCAAGTTCCTTCACATTCCTTTGCTGAAAGGTTGGGAACACGGGGATCCGACTCTGCTGAGAGCTTGGGTTAGTAACTTATCCCCCACTTTACAGGAGAGGAAATGGTGGCTGTGATGTAGGTGAGGGGAAAGATAGCAGCATATCTCCTGTGGCTTAATCAATGGCACCTATTCATATCAATAACTGTATTTCTCCAAACTGACACTGAGGGCAGTGGTGCCGGTGGGCTCTGGAACCAGACTTCCTGAGTTAGAAATTCTGGCTCTGTCACTTACGACCATGGGTAAGTTTAACCTCTGAGTTTCTCTTTCCTCATCTGTAAATGGGGATTATAACTGCACCCAACTCATGAGGTCTTATGAAGATTAAATAAGTTAATACATGTAAAGCATTTAGAACAGTGCCTCACATGTGTACATAATAAATATTAGTGGAGCTATTATTATTATTTAAAGATGGGTTTTCCTTCAAATAGGCTCAAGCACACTTGAGAAGGAGAACTACCTGGAACTTAGCATAATAGAAGAAAAAGCCTAATGTTTTCTGTTACCCTCAGATTCTAACAATTTTTCTTTTAGTTAAACCCTTTCACAAAATATTTTTGTCTTAGTGAAAATTTTCATGTTCTTTTTTTTCCAAAGGAAATCAAATAGAGATTTTATCCTCAACTTCTCTTGGCATATGCTTTGTTCTCTTACTATAAACCTGGCCCAAGTTGCAGACACCCCTTTCTTTGGAGCCCCTCAAGTCATTACCACATGCCATTTGCCACCGGCCTTGCTGGTGGTGTCCTTGCCATACTTTACTCCCTGTCTCTCTGCCACTGTCTCTGGTCCACTCCTGTCAGCACCCCCGATGCCTTCAACACCCCCGAGTTTCTATCCATGTCCTGGCCCCTCAGCTCCTACCTCCTTATTCCAATGACCCTGTCCTCTCCTTCAGCTCAGCCACCCCTCCTGAGGTCAAAAACCAGGCTGAGCTTTCCACAAATGGGTGCCAGGTGTGCTGAGATGTCTCACCCTTAGTTTAGGACTTGGGACAGTTGCTGATTGGTCAATCCTGTCAAAACGAGCCCATCGTAGACCTTTCCAGTATGCCGAAAAAATGTGGTCATTTTCTAAGTGTTCCCTGAAGCACTGCCCTAGAGTTGTCATTACTTGTTATAATACCACCTTTGAAATCTCAGTTTTAGACCTCTGTACCTTCACCTCTGTTCCCGAACTTCTAACACTCCTCCCCTATCACATTCTCTGCTGACCCAGCTTTGCCATGAAAGTGAAACAAGGCCACAGGGGAGGGGAGAGCAATAAGGAGAAGGAACTAGGTTCCCAAATGACCACGTGGGACAGAGGAATCCCACCACCCTGGACTACGCGTCTCCTGGAGATGCTCCATCTATGTTCCATGTTCATTTGGAGACCTGTTAACAGCAGCTTAGCCCCTTCTCTAATGTCTGCCTTTCAGTGCCTCTTTTCTTCTCAGCATTTCTGACCTCTGAGAATCATAGAAGGTGACAGTGGGAAGGCACTTAGAGAATATTAACCCCATTTTATTGTTGTGCAGGGAACTAAGACCCAAAGAGGTGAAGTGATGTGTCTTCAGGTCACACAGATGCGGATAGGACTAGGGGTCTTTCCAAAGCCCCAGGCCTGTCCTGGGGTCTGATCTGCATACCCAGTGACAAAGCCAGCCCTGGCTCCTGGCTGACACTTCTACTTAGGGCCCGAGTGGCAGCCAGGATGATGTGGGATGACTTACTCCTTTTCATCAGTCAGCTTGGCGATATATTTAACCTGTTCACGGAGCTTGTTTCCTAATTTCTCATTGGCGATCCTGTAATAAAATCCACAAGAGAAGAGAGTACCCAGACCCGTGTGAGCAAGAGCATGAGCTAGCTGCAGGGGACACTGGCTGTTCTTAGCAAGGCTTGTGCAGGGCCCCAGGCGTCTGCTCATCTCCGGTGCCCAGAGCTGGAGCCCTCCTGGCACATGGCTTTTATGAGGACTCTCCGTACACAGCTGCCATGCAGAATCACTGTGATCTCAGGTGAGCTCGAGGGCTCAGGCATGGAAGCTGGCCCCTGGGCTGAGAAGAGATCTGACCCTCGGTGAAGCATCTATCGCGGAGCTGCTCCACGCCCACGTCAGCAGGGCCCTCTTGTCCTGTCTGAGGAGTCGAGGCCTTTCCATTTATCCCCGACTCCTGGGTGTGGGCTGAGACGGGATCAGCTTTCCAGGAGGGCAGTGTGCACATGCGCGCGCACGTCTGTGTGTGTGTGTGTGTGTATGTGACACTATTCTTTGGCACATGTGTGAGTCCTCAGTTCAGCCCAGGCCTTAGGACCCTGCCTTAATTTTCCTTCCATTCTTACTTCTGCTCTTTTGCCCATTGTTCCATGTTGGTCATAATCTGATCGTTCTCTCGGTGCAGCCTGCAGGTGTCTTTGGCCACTGACCGCTGGGGCAGGCAACAGGACTTTGGTACAAAAAGAAAAGGAGATAGTAAAAGGTGGGAGCACAGACCCGTCACGTTACTACGCTCAAATCGGGCCTCTTCTCTCTTCCTGGGAGAAGAAACTGACTGCTCTGCAACCCAGAGTCCAGAGTTGGAATGGTGACAGCACGACTCCACCTCTAGCAGTGTGGGTTGTACCCACACGAAAGTGACATCTTTGAGCTGGCACCATTATAGTAGACACAAAGTAGATTTGTACTCTTATAATAATGACTTTTCAGGCCAAAGGCATTACAGTGGCTTCTTCTAAAAGAGCCAATATGTTAACCCAATTTTTTAACAGATGGAAGAAAAAGTATCTTGAGGAAGATATGCCTTTTTCTAATTGGAGCAAAGGCCCTGTGGCCACCCCAAGATATCCTGCGGCTTCCTGCCAGGAGTGTCACTCTCAGGGAGCCAGGCGGGGTACACCTGGGTTCTCGTAGCTGACTGTACTGCAGGGTAAGTGAGTGTCAGGATGGGCCCCGGAGCGGCTGCCCGGGGCTTATCTAAGTCGGGGGTGGCTGGTGGACCTCACAGGGAGCTGGCACTCTCTCTCCTCTGGAACGGGGCCTCCTTCTGCTCCATATCTCTCTCAACAAAGCCACGGGAAGATGACTGGCTTGAGACAGACGTGTGGGCCTAGAACACCCAGACTCTGCTTTGTACCGAATAGAATGGGGGTCCTCTCCTTGCTCCCAAGTACCTTCACCCCCACCAAGGGCTGGATTGTGGAATGCGCTGGGAGAGGGTGGGAGGAAGTGACCAGAAAGCACCTACCTCCTTTTCATCGGCAAGGAGATTCTCTTTCAGGGCAGCCATTTCCTCCTGGAATGCCCTGAGCTGCTCTTCTTTAGCGGCCAGCATCTTGAGGTCACTCTGGTGCTGCTTCTGCCACTGCAGCACTTGGTTGCTCATCTCCTCCAGCTTTTTGTCAAACGCGTGTACCTGCTCAGAACGCCAAGTGAGGGGGAGAGCCCAGCTTGCTGTCCTGATACTACAGGACCCACAACAAGGCCAGAGGGCCCTTTCTTGGCTTCGGGAGACTCGTTAGCGGGTATTTTATTTCCAGCAGCCAGCAGAGGGTGCCCCTGCTCTGATCGTTGCCGCCTGGGCCTGAAGCTCATTGGGCCAAGCAAGGGGAGGGAACCCCTCAGCCAAACGATGCTAACTAGTTTTGGGTGCAAGAGGCAACCTTGGGGATCCCCAACAGGGAGGCAGCTTGAGCCCCAGGCTGTTCCTCACCTCTAGCTCACTCTGCTGGTGGAAGCCCTGAAGTTTTTTTAATTCCATGTTGAGCTTTTTCATCCTATCTTCGTAAACCATGATTTCTTCTTCCAGATGAGCTTTCCTATCTTGGGCCTGTGCCAAGCTCCGGTGCAGGCTCTTGGTCTCTGAGCTCGCTTGATTGAGCTTCCGAAAAAGACCAGGGGATGAGAGTGGCTGTCAGAGCCCTCTGGTCCTGTGTGCTCAGCCCCGAATGGAGAAGGGTTCCAGTCCCTCGCTGCCTCCGCCCACAGTGGCACCGACACCGACACCTTGCTAGTGTCCCGGAGAGGAGTGGGCCATGACAGCGGGTGTGGTCTCCATCCCTGCATTCCCTCCCGTTGCCTCTCTTTGCACTACTGTGAACGGATCAGCCAGGCACGAGCAGCATAGGGACAGCGTAGGACAGGGTAGGACTTTCTCTGCTAACCCAGGTTTTGGGGAAACCTGGTCCGGGATCATCCATGGGCAGAAAGATCTGATAGATTTGGCCTCCATCTTTGTCCCCCTCCCCCTACGCCCTCACAAAGAGGAAGTAGGCCTTCTCTGAACTGTCATCCCAGCCCATCAAAGGGTTTGCAGACAGCCAGTAGTGCAGGAAATTGACTCCTATTCCTCTCACACTGCTAGGACATTTCTTTGCTCGCAAACAGTCATGGAGATGGAGGGTGTGACCCACCTTCTCGAGGGCTTGTGTCAGGTCATCTTGGCAGGCGATTGACTTCCGGGATAATTCCTCATAAGCTTCTTTACTGACCATGGTCTGGAGACATTGCTTCTCTTTCTGCAGCTTCGTGTCTAGCTGGGCCTGCAGACATGCTAAGGCCTCCTTCTGATGGGCTATCTTTAGGGAGTGGAGAGATCAGTCAGGGTTCATGGCTGTAGGGGCAAGCTCTGTGTCTGCAGGAAACAGACAAGCCCTGGGCTCTCTTCTTTCTGCACTAACCGCACAGCAGGATGTGATAATGCCCCATTTCACCTCATTGTGGTAAAAGGAAGAGCTGCCTTTCCAGGCTATTCTGCACCCCTCTATACACAGTTCCCCCTCTAGTTAGCATGACGCCCAAATACAAGAAGTACTGGAGGTACTGGGCCATGAGGTGATAAGTACATGAAAAGTCCTATTCACAGACTCTGCAGCCTTTGATAAAGATCTGGAATCCAATTCTAGGATAGGAGATGTGGTAAAACATTTCAATCGTGTGCATTATGTCTCCCATTGTTCCTGACATAATTCACTAGACCTGATGCACCATGAAAGTAGGGCCGTGCGTGCTTTCTTCATCACTGTATCCCACCACCTGTAGCTCAGGGCACGGCACGTACTAGGTGCTCAGTAAATTCGAAATGTTTTTGTTTGTTTGTTTTTGGACTGAGTCAAATATTGCATTGGGCAATGTTTGGAATTAAGGATGCATTGAATATATAGTTCTGGAAGAAGTGTGTTTAAAAACTGAAGTCTGTGTCTTAAACTTGGTAACAAGTATTCATGATAGTTAAAAGGAGTTGAGATCTGGAGTTAGAGGATCTGTGTTGAGGTCCTGGTTGTTGTTTACTTAATCACTTTGAGTCTCAGTTTCCTCTTCTGCAAACCGGGATAATTTCATAGTTTTTGTGATGATCAAATGAGATTATGTACGTAAAAAGGGCTTTGTAAGGTATAAATCACTGTGCACCTGTGAGTTATGATCATGAATATGCTAAGTAATTAGCCGTCTTATTATATACTTTAAGTACAGGACAGAGATCTACTTGTAAGTCTGGAAGCAAGAGGAAGACCTTAGAAATTCAGATGGCTGAGTTCTATTCTCTGGTTATTCTAGTACACTGTGTTCTCCGGTGGCTATACACAGAGAAACATACTCTTTTGGGCTTCTTTCTTCAGTAACTGCTCGGTGCTTGAAGTTTGTTATTTTTCCAGATGGAATTTTGAGTATCTTTGACCCTAGAAATTAGTGAAGTATTTACATGTCCAGGGGCTGAAACTAATCCTAAAGATAGAATTATTTGGTCTTCTGGAAACAAAAGTGCTTTGTTTCTAGAGACTTCTGAAAAACATGGAGTCAACTGGGTCTGCCCAGTAAACCAGGGGAGTCACTGGAGAAACCAGGGGAGTTCCTGGAAGATGTTGGTAATTGGTGGCCAAATCAAAACATGTCACCATAGAGGGGAGATACGAAAATAAGAGTGGTGAAAAAAATCACAGTGATGCTAGAAGTTAAAATGGAGGCTTTAGCTTAAATTTCTTTAACATGAGTGGTTTATCTTAGAGAAAGACACCAAAAAAAAAAAAAACCTATATGTAGACATATGTAAATTACAGAATGAAGGCGTTTTAATAAAAGTTCTCATAAAGATCTACTCTTTCCTTACCTAGATGGTCTTATAGGTGAGTTGCACTAAGTCATCCTTGATTCCTCAGTTTCTCTCACATTCCATCAGTTAGTCTGGTGATACTACCAAAACACATCCTGAATTTGCTACCTTCTATCTTCACTGACACCACTCTAGCTTGGATAGTAACAGGCTCCTAACTGGTTTCCTTACACCCATACCTATCTCTCTCCCTAGTCCATTTCTACACATTAGTCAGAGTTATATTTTTAAAACTTAAATCAGGTCAAATTACCTCCCCTGCCCCTTTGAGGAAATTTCATCAATGTCTATCAATTGCTCTTAGAATAAAACCCAGAATTTCTTAACACAAGCTACAATGTCTACCCCTACCAATTTTTCTCCTCTCATCCTATACCAATATCCTTCTTAATTACTACACTCCAGTCGTACTGTCTTTATTTCATTTCTTAGAACATTCTAAGTGTTGTATTAAAAGACTGCTACATGGTACACAATCAGGACTAAAACTAGGAATACAAGGGTGGGCTGAAATTGGGATCAATTAATTAATTTTATTCACCACATTACAGGGAACATCATACTGAAACAGATGGATTCCACTAATGTCAAAAGCAAGAAAACAGTGCTAGTGTTGTATTGTCCAATGCAATAAGGCAACAAACATGAAATAAGAATATACGTATATTACAAAGGTTTAGAAAATTGTTGCTTGCAAATGATATAACCATAACTCAGAATATCTATGAGCAGCAACTGAAAGACTATTGCTACTTATAAGTGGGTTTAATAAGATGTCCAAATACAGAAAAAATACATAAAAATAAATTAGCTTTCTTATTATTAACAGTAATTAATTATAAAACATAGTCGAAAAAATGTCCTAGAATCAAAGAGATGGAAAGAATCTCACAATATATTACCTTGACTCAGATGGGAAATTTAAAAATTGAGATATGGAATATTTATGAAAGGAAATGCATATTAGAACGCAAAACTAAGCCTCTTTCTATTGGTTGTTTCAACTAATTCAATAAGTCTACTCTATGTGGGGCATGCTTTTTAAAAGTTGAACATGCTCACCTGCACATAAAACCCTGTAGCCTCCTGATTCCCATCAAAGGGATTCTGAAATTAGTGCTTTTACTTCCACATTTGCATAACTATCTTCTGGCAAATGAGATGGCGGGTCCATATTAAACACTCAGGTAGTATCCCTTCTATTCAGAGAGGTTCCTTGGGGATCAGAGTAACTCAGAAGTCAACTCTGGATCACAGTAAAGGACAGATTTATATCTCTGGAGGAAACAAAACGTCAGAAATGTGTTTCTCTGCTGTCTAACATGGTAGCCACCAGTCACACGAGGCTATTTACATTTAAATAAAATTAATATTAAAATGATAAATTCCATTCCTTAGTCACCCTAAGCCATATTGCAAGCACTCCACAGCCACATGTGACTAGCGGCTCTCATATTAGACGGCTCTAACACAGAACTTGTCATCATTGCAGAAAGTTCTATGGGGCAGCGCTGTTCTTACACTTAGAACAGTCGTGGTGTTTTAAGATTAACTTTCTTCTTGTTAATAAAGTGTGAAGGAATCAGAACTGCTGGTCACTCATTCATAACCCCAGAGAACACCTAATAAGATGCTGTATTTGTTTCTTGCTCAGAAAGATGGAAAGTATTCAATTGAGTAAAGTATTGTCATTCATGATGTAGGGGAAAGAGGTTAGACATCAGAGCCAGATGACCCAAGTTCAAATACTGGTCCATCACATCACTTACTCATTATTCACTTTGAGCCTCAGCCTTTCTTTCTTTTGTAAACCGAGGATCATAGTAACAAATGTCTTGTCGGGAGTAAAGCGGACAGAAGGCATGTAAAGACTTAAGTAGACAGTCACTAAATGGGGACCGAACTCAAGCACAGAGCCTCGCATGTGTTAGATGCCACTTACTCCTTTCTGTCATCTTTATCTGTGAAGTATAATATGGAATATAATATGGAAAGATGGAAAATAACCATCTCCCCGTATACCCCCTTTTTGAGCTTTGGTATTATTTTTGGAAGTGTTCCCTGGCAAATTGCCCCAAACAATAGATTCACTCAACTCTGGTCTCAAATGCCACATTGGACGACTTGATGCCAAGCCCAGATAGTTTTTTACCCCATTGGGGTTTCACTCACCTCACTGTTCAGCTCTTGGATGACTTTCTGGGAGGCGTTGTATTTGCTGAGAGAGGAATCCAGCTGTGTAGAACATTGCTTTAACTGTGCTTTGAGACTCTCATTTTCCTCCTCCAACTTTTGCAAATTCTCTTTTGACTGCTCCCCAATTAAAGAACAAAGCCCAGAAAAGAGGTGTTACCCTCAAACTCTGGTAGAAACTCACTCCTCCTTCCCTCACCCACAGCTCCATCTGCGTCCTGCAGTATCTCAAGCCTTCTCTCTCTCTTCCCCACTTGCCTTTCTCACCTTTTCTCCCTCCTCTCCTGCGGTCTGAGTGCCCATAGCTTCTGTAGCCCCAAGGCCTGGCTGGACTCATGTCTGGCCCTGTATTCATGACCCTGACTCGTCCCGGATTCTCCTTCTCACCATCTTTTCTTTCTTTTTTTCTTCCTGTCGGAGTGACTCAATCTCTTGCTCCAGCACCTTCTCCCGTTCTTTGCTCTTTTTCAACTGCTCCCGTTTCTCCTCTAGTAACCTTGTTGCCTCCTTAAGCTCCTCTTCTAGAGTGGTTTTGGTGCAGCCTTGCTCCCTGTGCTGAGAAAATAAAGACTGGACTGAAAGACAATCTTAGACTGTATTTTTTTTTTTGTAAAACAAACTCAGAGAACTGTACATAGAGAATGGCTGAAATAAATAGGAGGACAACTCCTTAGTGATTTAGCATGTACGATAAACAAGTTTCCTCTGATGTTCAGCCACATTTTAAATTTGTTCAATTAGATACACCAGCTTACTTTATTTATAGATCCAGTGACTATAGCATCAACCTTCTCTGCTATGTACCAAATCTTTTCACATAAAAACCTCTTTGAATAAAGTTAAAAAAAATCTTAGAAAAGCACAAAAAGAATAATTCAGAGATCAAAGACTTTACATGAACTGATAAGGATAGCTTTTGAATCCCAGAAAAAACAACAATGTCCTTTGACTATTTTAAAGCTTAGCCCTTGAAAATGCTTATTATTGGTCCTGGAAATGTTAGCTGGGAGGAGGTCTGGGCAGTTCATACTAAATGCTGTTCTTGCTGACTGTTAAAATGTAGCACAGTATTTTGCAGATGTACACAAAATAAACTTGACAGAACTCAACCAGATAAGTGTAGCCAATTGTGAAAAAGAAATCAAGGTGTAATTAAACAAATAGTGTATATAAGTAAGGAATGGCTAAGTCTCCCTTCAGGGAGACAGAGCTTTGGATGTGAACCCCCCGTCTCCTTTACTAGCTGCAAGTAAATAAAACTGGCTAACGACAACCACGGTTTGTTCTTGACTAGAACACCTCAAGTTCAGGAACAGAAACCGGAGCTGACTGGCTGACTTAGCATTCTAACACAAATTCTGGACAATCAGTTTGCAATGGATTGGCGGTGGCATTGTCCAAATAAAGACCAATATGTTTAATGTCAAGCAGAACAAATGCTTGAGCTGGCTGCCTACTGGCCCTTCATACCTGGTGTTGAATGAGTTTTATACGATCTAGCAGGTCATTCAGTTTCACATTCTGCTCGGCCACTGTATTCTGAAGCTGCCTCTTTTCCTTGTCTGCATTTTCAAGCTTCCGCAGGGCCTCCGCGAGTTCCGATGTCAGCTCCTCTATCCGTTTCCTAAAAGCAACACGGCAGCAACGTGGGTATCTGTGTCGGTGGACTGTGAGCTGGCTGCACGGGGTCTGCGAGCCCACTTCTGGGCAGCTGCTTAGTGTCCGGACGGACTCACCAGGGACAGAGCATCTGTGGAGGTGAACCTGTGCTACCTGTTGGGTGTGAGTTCCTCTTCAGCCATCAAGGAATCCTTCTGTAGCTTCTGAAGCTCTCTCTGCAGCTCCTGGATAGTGTCTGCCTTCTGCTTCTCCAGGAAAATGCAGTTTTGCAGTTTCCTCTGGGACTCCTCCAGGTTACTCCTTGCCAGAATGGCCTCTTCTTTATACTGGGCTGCTTGCTGAGCTGCAGAAGACGGGAGACAAGCCGGGGGCACGTTCGTGTGAGAGGATCAGACTCTCATCTCAGACCAGTTACAAAGTCTGTTCCTTCATTGTGTGGCCTGCGTCAATCCCCAATCTGTCCTCATTTCTCTCCATTTCGTTATAACTCCCAAGGAGCACTGTTAAATTATCTGTCTTCAACTACTCTCCTTGACTGAAATTAAACAACTTGGTAGAAATTGCTCAGTATCTCTTACGTGACTCATCCTATCATTAGGGACACATCCGGACCTCACAGAGGTTAGAGCCTGGTGAGGGTGCCATAACTGGCCCACCTGATATACAGACCACTGTAATGTTAAACTTGCAACGATTGAACTCGGGAAGCAAGACCAATTTGAGCAAGAACAGCTGGAGATGGACTGACAGAGGGACAGAGGTTGAGCTGGGCCTTAGAAGAAGTACGAGAATTCCAGGTGGGGCAAAGCTAGAGTAAACGCTAGGTGAAGGGAATGCAGAAGGCATATGGGAAGAGACCAGTTTAATTAGAAAGGAAACTGGGTAGGAAACTGGTAGACAGAGTTGAGTAAGTGCATGGACGAGAGGGGGCTTTGAAAGACTCTGAAAGCCTGAGGAGAATGTTTAGACTTGATTTTATGGGTTCTTGAGTGGGGACCTGACATAAAGGAGAGTGTGCTTTGGGAAAATTGGAACGGATTAGAATAGAGAAAGACTCCCCACAATATCCTTTTAGCCCACATCCTTGCCTTCTCTGGGTATGAAGGGAAAAACATCCAAATAAGTTGCTTACTGGGTTTTCTCTACGGCAAATATATCCCCACATCCTATAGTTTCTACTATGGTTTCTACTTTAAACATCACTCTCTTCTCCATTTTTTCAGCCTGAGATATTTGAAGAAAGATGGTGTCACTACAGAAATAATTATGTACCTTGGAAGAAAGGAGAAAATTTTATTTTATTTTATTTTTTTAAGCAGGGAAGAAAATAGGTTCAATTTTGGGAATGTTGAGTTAGAGGGGATGGTGATTTCCCAGGTGGAGCTAGTCTCTAAGATAAGACTGGCGACAGGTATGAAATCAGGGCTGGGGTTTAGGTTTTGGAGTCATCGGTAGGGAAATGCAGCTATAAGGAGAGGCATTCACCAAGGAATGAGTGTGGAGGGAGAGGAGAAAAGAAGAAGGGTAGTCTTATGGATGAATGATTACTGTCAGGGCAAGAGGGAAAGGAGGAAACAATGGCGAATTTGTGGAAGAACAAGAAACCTGTTATGTCTCCAAAGCTAAGAAACACTTGTTGAGGTATGGGGGCCAACAGCATAGAGACACACAGAGGGTTAAAGGAGGGTGAAGAAGGAAGCCAGGGTTTGGACCTTCACCTCCTCACGCCCCCCAATTTCTATGTCACTCACATAACATAAAATTTACCCTTAAAATGTAGTTCAGTGCTCTCATACACTGTTGGTGGGAATGCAGACTGGTGCAGCCGCTATGGAAGGCAGTGTGGAGGTTCCTCAAGAAATTACGAATAGAATTACCATGTGACCCAGCAATCGCTCTCCTGGGTATCTACCCCAAAAATATAAAAGCATCTCTCTATAGAGACACGTGTACGCCAATGTTCATTGCAGCTTTGTTTACGGTGGCCAACACATGGAAACAACCAAAATGTCCTTCGATAGATGAATGGATAAAGAAGTTGTGGTACATATACACAATGGAATACTATTCGGCGTTAAGGAAAGATGATATAGGAACATTTGTGACAACATGGATGGATCTCGAGAGAATAATGCTAAGTGAAATAAGTCAGACAGACAAAGCAGAGAACCCTATGATTTCACTGATATGTGGTATATAAACCAAAAAGAACAAGACAAACAAATGAGAAACAAAAACTCATAGACACATACAATAATTTAGTGGTTACCAGAGGGTAAGGGGGTGGGGGCTGGGTGATGAGGGTAAAGGGGATCAAATATATGGTGATGGAAGGAGAACTGACTCTGGGTGGTGAACACGCAATGGGATTTATAGACGATGTAATACAGAATTGTACACCTGAAATCTATGTAAATTTACTAACAATTGTCACCCCAATAAAATTAATTTAAAAAAAAAATGTAGTTCAGTGGGCTTTGGCATATTCATAAAGGTGTACAGCTATCACCAATATCTAATTCCAGAACATTTTCATGTCCAAGGCAAGAAGTTATTGATGACCTCTGAGAAAGGGCTTTTAGCAGAGGAACAAGGACACAATCCACAGAGCACACTGTGCAGGAGAGAAAGTTTGAAGCAAAAAAAAAAAAAAAGAAAGAAAGAAATCAGGGAAGGAAGAGGTGACTTGTGTGATGAAGGTTCTGGAGAAGATGGAGCAATGTGTGGTGCAAAGCAGCACAGCACAGAGCCCTGTCCTCCCTGAGGCGAGGAAAGGAGAGGATCTTCACCTGGACTGCTGAGAAAACAGTGGGCAGTTCACTTTCCCCAAATGAGCACGTGCTATGTGGTGGAGATTCCAGAGAGAAGGTGAGGCTGGGGGTGAGTGAAGGAGTTCAAGAAAGCGGTCGTAATTGCTGTGAGATGTGAGATGAGATCACGAGGTTTGGAGTGAGACAGTGGAGGGGCACAGGAAGTGGCCATTTAGAGAGAGAAAGGGGCTGCTCTAGCCCCGTGTGTTGGAAGCGTGCTGGGGTCAGTGCTTGCTGGGGCCTCACCAGCCAGCCTCTGCTGCTGGTGGGCATCTTTGAGACAGTCCTTCAGCTTCTGGATCTCAACTCGCACGGCCCCACACTCCACCTTGCACTTATTCTGCTTCGCCTCCTGGATGGCAATTTCGAGTTCTGTTGTCATTAGTTGCTGCTTCTCCAACTCCATATCTTTTTTCATGAGCGTTGTCTGAACCTGTGCCAGTTCCTTCTCTAGCTCGTGCAGCATTTCATCTTTCTCTTGGAGGAGCTGAGGAAAGCAAAGTGTTAATGCTAATAAAGGTCTGAAGCGAGGCAGGGTGAAATCAATCAGACGTTTTCCTGAGCCCTCTTCCAGGCGCCATCTTCTCTTACCTGGATATCGCAATGGCCTCCTACCTTGGCTCCCTACCTCCCCTCATGCTGTTCTCACTTTAGTAGCCAGAGGGGGGGCCTCTGAAAATACAAGTCAGATACCTCTGCTGAAAACCCTCCACTCCATCTCACTTAGAAAAAGGGCCTCCCAGGATGCTCACAATCTGGTCCTTGGTTACCAGCTGACCTCACCTCTGGCCACCTCCACCCTCTCTGCTTTAGGTGGTCTCCTGGAACACTCCAAGCAGACTCCCACTTGAGGGCTTTTGCACTTGCTGTTCTCTCTGCCTGGAATATTCTTCCTCAAGACCTTTGCCTGGGTGACTCCCTCACTGCATTCAAATCGCTTCCCAGTGTCACCTTGTCACCTGAGCAGCCTGTGGAAAACAGCCGCCAAGCTGTTTTAGGGATTTATCAGTATCTGACATTATATATTAATTTTGTTATCTGTTTATTATCTGTCTCTCTACACTGGAACATAAGCTTCATGAGAGTAGGGATACTGCATATTGTATTATATTCCCAGTGCCTAGAACAGTGCTTGGCATATCGTAGGAGCTCAAAGGTATTTGTTGGATGAATATATGAATGACTCAAAGCTGTTCATCCAGACTCCTTGCTTCTTGTCATCTCTCCAAATGCCTCCATTTTGACTGGTGGTCACCTCTGGACCTTGAAATAGGAGGTGTGAATGACCAGTCATTTGGATTACTCCTACTAGCTCTGATAAAAGGAAGAGTTGGATAGTATTGACGACAAAAGCTTGCATTGGTTTCACAACCTTTCTGTCCTTGGTTTCATTCCCAGACTTTTCCAGGATCTTGGTTGATGTTGGCAACTATAGATCTTCGAGGCCATAGCTCCATTAATAGTTCCCAAATACCTGATTTGCATATTCTAAGATATTCGTAATTTTTAAAATTGAAATTTGCTTCATAGTCTTAATAAGGCAACACATTATTTCATAGCACTTCTTTTCACTATCAAGCATGAACAAAAGCAAGGGAACAATGCAGGAGTGTCCCAAACTCTCTACCTTGCAAGGCTGTGGAAGAACCTTTTTCTTATAGACTCAATATCTCTTATCAAGTTCCCTGGATAACGCTATTGTATTGTATTCATTTATTTATTAATTAGGAGAAACACCAAAGATGTGCTCAGAATCATCTCTGGGCCTGAGGAGCCCACAGGTCCATCTCACAGGTGTTGATGCTCCCCGTGCAATCACAGTGGGTGCAGAACTGCCGGACCCGCCCCACCTGCCCAAGGCCTGGCCTCACAGCCCTGTTGGTGGTTCCACTCAGAGAGCTACTCGTCTTACCGTGTCCTTCTTCAAACCGAGCTTCTGGGTCTCAGTGAACTGCACCTGCAGCTCCTGCAGCCGCCTCTGCAGGATGACGACCTCCTTATCCTTCCTGTCCACGTGGGCAGAGGTCTCCTCCCGCAGCCCGTGCAGGTCCAGCTCCAGCTTCATCATGTCTACCGTGGGATGAGACAGAGCGCTTCTTGCTCAGACATGGGTTCTGGCTTCCTCTGGCTCCCCTGCCACAGCCCACCAGCCCCGCCCCCTTTACCCTTCATGATGTTTTTCTTTTGTTCCGACACGGCTTCCAGCTCCATGCGCAAGTCCTTCACGAGGTTCTGGTACTCCTCCACGTGCAGGCACTGGCTGTCTTTCTGCTCCTGCAAGTGCTTCAATATCTGGGCGGATGGAAGAAGGTCAGGGCAGGATGAGGACATGGGGGAAGAATGCTTTCTAAAATGCTGAAGATCCACAACAGGCAAATAAATCCGTAGGGTAGAAAGTAGGGTAGTGGGTGCCAGGGGTTGGGCGAGGGAGGATGGGGAGTGACTGCTCATGGGCATGTGTTTCTTTTTGGAGTGATGAACATGTTCTGGAATTAGTGGTGATGTTGCCTAACTCTGTGAATATCCTAACAGCCACTGAGTGTACACTTTAAACGATGAATTTTATGGTCTGTCAATTACACCTCAATTTTAAAAACAGGAAGAGAGAAGTAAAAAGAAAAAAAAGGATGTGGCAGACTTCTCACACTCACATGGAATGTACACAAAAGAAGCCATTTCTTCCTTCCTGTAACAATCAATGTTATTGATAGAGCACCTACTATGTACCAGGCACTGTTCTGGGTGCTGCAAACAACACAGACGCAAAGCCTTGCCCCCATGGACCTGACCTTCTGGTGGGGTGAGACAGACAAAGAGCATAATAAGTAATGACCTACAGAAAATGTTCAAAGTTGATAAAAGCTATGGAAGAAACAAACAGAACAGCAAAAGTGGAACGGAGATGATGGGGTAGGGTGGGGATGTGGGGTTGCAATGTTAAATAGGATGGATTTGGTTGGCCTCACTGAGAAGGTGGCTTCTGTACAGGGATTTGATGGAGGTGAGATATCTGAGGGAAGAGTTTTGCAGACAAAGGGACTAGCCAGTGACAAGGCTTCAGGGAGGAAACATGCAGGAAGCCATGTCATTACAGTGGAGTGAGTGATGGGGAGAGTAGGAGGAGATGAGGTGAGAAGTAGGGGTCAGTCACATCATGTGGGTTTTGTATTTCCTCAGCAGGAACTTTGGCTTCTACTCTGAAGAAGAGGGGAATGGGCTGTAACCAAGAGAAGACAGGAACATGTACATGAAGAAGCTGAGAAGGAGCAATGAATTGTCTGGGCATCAAGGAAGGCTGGGAGGAGATAGTTATGTGATTTCAGAGTTGACAGTGAAGCAGGGCTGCAGCAGGAAGACAGGAGACAGCTGGAGCAATACGGGGTAGCCATCATATGACCCGGGTATAGGCAGCGCAAGAACTCGAAGGCCCAGGCTATGCCTGGCCAGCAGAGCAGGAGAGGACCTCCAGCATTAACTGTGATGTGAGTGGTTCCATTCCTAACAGAATAGCCAGGTATTCAACGTGAAGACTTTGAATAGGATACAGAAAGTGGCGGGGCAGATAGAGTCTGTTTCTTGGGAAAGCATCATTTTAAAAAATGAAGAGTTAAAGAGGAATTAGTATTTAGTGAATGTAGAGTATCAGTTCTGCAAGATGAGAAAGTTCTAGAGATCTGTTGCACAGCACTGTAGAGATACTTAACACTACTGAACTGTATGTTTTAAAAAAGTGGTTATGATGGTAAATTTAATGTCATGTTTTCACCACTACAAAAAAAAAAAGAAAGTATAAGGGAGAAATAAAGACATTTTTCAAACAAAAATAAACCAGGAGTGTTATGAGATCTTGCTGTAGGTCAGGATGTAAATAACATGGATCTGACCTTTAAAATACATATTGACAAATATTATAATAACTATGCATAGTGCCAGGTGGGTACTAGACTTATGGGGGGGGTGGGGGACCTCTTCATAAATTATATAAATGTCTAACCACTATGCTGTACACCTGAAACTAATATAAAATAATAATAAATGTCAAGTATAATTGAAAAATTTAAAAATAATAAAAAAATAAAGTAAATATTGACAGATGTCCAAGGAGGAACTCCAAAGTTCAATATAGATGCCTCATTCATTCATTCAAGCTTTCTGGGATCAGATAGTCCTGGAAAGAGAAGAGTTTCCACTCTCTCGCTAGGGGACCCTTTGGAGAGCTCCTATGTGTTGTCTATTCTCTCTGCCACCGCTCTTTGCCCCTATTTCAGCATCTGCAGGTGGCCCTCACCAGCCCACAGCCTGGCCTCATGGGGCTAGCTTTGACTTGTACGTCAAGTTCAGGCACGACTTGCCTAGGAGGGGACATAACCTAGTTTTTACTGTTGGTTGGTCAAATCTTGCTATTTATGTACATGATTTAAATGTTCATTCATTATTATAATCAACTTTTAAGATGGCTTTGAATTTTGAAAACATCAAGTTTTCAAAAAATGGGAGTGAATTTGAATTAACAATCTTCCCTTAGTTTGCTACTTTTCAACTCTAACCAGAAACTGAAAGACTGGAATGGTCCTTCTGAATCTGGTAAGCCTATAGCAGTCTTGTTTAGGTATACTGTTCGAAGTGCATTAAGAGGAAGGTGCAATTCCTAAATTCAATTCCAGAATTCTAATCTAATGCTGCCAGACACACTTGGGGCTTGGCATATATTACATACAATACAGTATCCTTGTGGCAGGGCCAACAAGAGCCACACAAATTTAATATAAAATATAAAATTTAAAAATAAGCAGGAAAACCCAGAAGCAAACCCAAATTGGCCTGACTCATTAGGCGCAAATAAGCAAAAGTTCTCCTACCTTTTTGATGTCTTCACAATCTTCTGAGGAGCTAGGAGGATGTCGGTGGGTGGCCGTATAAGAAGCAAAGTCTGCCTGCAATTTTATCAAAGCCGTTTCACGCTCCAAAACCTGCAAACAGGCATAGGTCAGTTATGCTGCATGATCAATATAATGTGTTTATTACTGAGTGCTATTTTAGCAGGGTATTCCTTTTATCAGCCTAAGATTGTGGTAGCATTGTATAATTCATCATGCACTTCCTGTGGGGTTGGTATGGGAAAGGAATTACGTACTCAATCTTACATTAAAGTTCACTAAGGCATAGACAATGATTTGTCTTAAGTCTGTCAGTGGCCACATTTTGGACTCCCTCCTGATCCTCTGTGTGGTCCAGTTGATTAGGCAGAAGGCTCTTTAGAGGCTGTGATGGAAGGAGGCAACTAATCTATCAGAAGATGGGGTTCAAAGTTCAAGAACTAAAGAAGAAAGTTTTTTTTATGGGATGGGTGAATGTGTACGTACTTTTTTTTAAATTAAAAAATAACATGAAATTTTTGTTCTTGCTTGTTGAGAATAATTCAAAAAATTCAAACCTAACCATCAAAACTAAGAAGTGAAAACTTCCTCTCCACTTAGTCTCCCCTCTCTCACATAGTCTCCCCTCTCTCACTCCCAATAAGTGGGAGGTGACACTACAGGCAATTTCCAGGATATACTTCTATTTCATGATTGAAGATGCTAAAAAACAAAGGTGGAATTAAACTATACATAAGATTCTGCAACTTATTCTCATCAATACATCACAAGCATACTTTTGGGAAGCCATTACAGATCTGCTTAATCCATTTTCTTGGCTGCATATTATTCCATAATATGGCTATCTCTAATGATTTCTCAATCACTTTAACCACTCCCCTACTGATGGGCACTTACGTCGTTGTGTGAAAGATTTTAAGCCTCTTTACAATCTTGAACTCAGTGTGGGTTGAGGGGATGTATACCATGGAGAATACGAACAAAAGGCAAGAACAAGTATATCTAAGCTATTTGAGGAGTCTTGGTGAAAGAGATTACTTTAGGTGACCCTTTTTTCCCTACTGGCGTTATTTTGGGTGTCTCAGAAAAATGTTCTAGAAGAAGGCACTTACCAAAGCGTTACTGCAGGCTAGCTTATTTCGAAGTTCCTGGATTAGATCGTCCTGGTCAGAGACCTTTTGCCAGACTTCAGACAATCGTTTCAGGGTTTCCTGATGCTCTTGAATCATGCAGGAAGAAGTGTATATACGCACCTTTGAATGATCACCCTTGTTCTCAGGTTCCTGGGATATTTGAAAATAATGGGTGGTTTTGTTCGTAATTTTTGAGTTAACTTCAGAATGTTATGAGCATGAAAAATATCTAGATCTATATTCTACAAATTTATGTTCATATATGTGAACCATAACTTTCTTAACAAAAACAAAATTAACAAGTGTATACACATGGTACAAAGTTCAAACAGTTCATGAGAGAATACCCTGAAAAGTCAATCTTCCTCCCACGTGGCCTCTGTGACTCAGGGACCCTCTTCCATCACAGTCTTCATTACCAGTGTTTTGGGTAATCTTTCCAGAAATATTTTATGCATTTATGTGTATGTATATAACCCACTAATTTTTTCCCTACACAAATGAAAGTCTTGTACACACTATTCTAACCATTGTGTTTTCCCTTGACAATTTAGTTAGGATATTTTCCATATTGTTACTTGTAGATCTGTCTTACTAAAAATTAATTGCACAGTAATTGCACAGTAATACACATATATACTATCTTTCTAAAACACTGTAACATTACAGGCAAGTCTAAATTTCTCATTGCCCATCACCTCTAAAACCATACTCACTGCATTCTCCAGAGATGACAATTTGTGCATAGCCTTGTAGAACTTTATCTATACATTTACATATATATAAGTGAAACCATAGACTGCAGATATTATATTGTCTTGTTAAAACATGAAAATATATTTTTTCATTTTACACTTTACAAGATCTCTTAGAATTTATTCATGTTAGTACATATGCTTCTATCTTGTTCTTTTAAATTGCTTTTAAGTGTGTTTATACAGTCTCCAACTGATGGGATATTACGTCGCTTCCAAGTTTTTTTCCCCTAACACAAAGGTAAAAATGAATATTTTTGCACATAAATATTTGAGTATCTTTTCTGTTATATGTGTAGATTAAATTCATAGCACTTCTAGGAACTATTTAAAACTTTGATAGATATTACATAATTGTCTTTCAAAGAAATTGTACCACTTGACACTCAGCATGAGTATGCCTGTTTTCCTAGAACAATTTTTAAAATGTCTTTTCCTAGATCATCTGAAATCATACACAAATGTTACTACCTGCTCGTTGTTTTGCACTAATAATGAGGTAAACTGATGCAGATTAAAAAAAAAAAAAGAGCAAAGAGTTCTAGTTTTGATGGTAGGTCCTTTCTCTATTAATCTTATTTTCCTAACTGGGCTTTTTCAGGCAAAGTGAGGTATAGTTCATGTTCACTGAGCATGAAAGCTGCCCATGAGCAAGCTGAAGGAGGGTTAGTCAGAAGTCTAAAATTGACCATAAATAATGTTCTTATAAATACTTTAGTGCATAAATGGGCAAAGGAATGGAAAACAATAGGAAAGTTAAGAAACAGGAAGAAAATATCTACAGGTTTCAATATTTTCTTAATGCTATAGAATGACAAATAGAAATTAAAGTGACAGAAGTAAAATTTCCTAAATTGTGGAAAAATGTAGATCTTCTAAGGGTCAGTTAAGTGTTGAGAGGTTTAATTAAACATAAATTAAAAATCTCTGAGCCTAAGGGCCTCCAGAGTTCAAAGATAAAACAGGTAACTTATAAAAAACGAGAAACAGATTGAGAGCTAACAATTCCTGTTTAACACTGCATGGCATAAGACAATGCAGTAGTATTTTCAAAGATTTAAAGGAAGGTGCTTTTGAAAGTTTGTATATTGAGCCAAAGTAGCATTCAAGAATGGTAGCAAAAGAAATCTTGTTCAGACATGGAAATATTGAGTAATTTTACCACCCACAGTTGTTTGTGGAAGGATTAACAGGGAATTATTACAGCAAAAGGAACAGTACAAAAACACAGAAGAGGTGGAGTATACAGCTGAGTAATGAGTAAAAGTTTATTGTATTTGTAATCTTAAAGAAATAAACATTTTATATGTTATATAACAGTTCCAGAGATTAAAAAAAACAAACAAACAGTTTTCCAACTCATTTATATTAGGGAAGCATAATCCAGATTCCACTACGAGATGACAGTACAAAAATTCAATCCATCAAACTAATCTTATTTCTGAAAATAGATGCAAAAAAAGTTTTTTAAAACAAATTTAGTATAGCAGTTCATTATAACATAATGATATATTATATTATTATTAAAATAATAATATATCATGATCCAGTAGGGTTTATTTCAGGAACATAAGAATTGTTCTATAAATAAAAACCTACTAGTTTAATCCTCTTCATTAAAGGAAAAAAATCTATGATTACTTAGATAGATGGTACCAAAATCTTCTGATTAAATTCAACATTCATTCCTGATAAAAATTCTTGTTATAGGTAGTCACACCTTCAGCTTGAACAAAATATTAACAAGCAGCCAAGAACAGATATTGTATTTAATAGTGAAATACTAGATACATTTCATTTAAAGTAAGGAGCAGGCAAGAATGTTATAATTCTACCCTGTTCTGGAGGTCCTGGTCAGTGTGATAAAATGGAAAATAAGTTGCACAAATGTTGAAAAGGAAGGCAATTTAGAAAAATCCATGACAGTCAACTGAAAAAATCGGGTAAAAGAGCTCAATAAAGGTGGCAGGATAGAAGTTTTCCTCTACATCAGGAATAATTAATAAAATTAAGTGAGGACCTTATTTGTAAAACCAATAAAACTTTAATGTATCTAGAAATAAACTTAGGAAGAAATATTTGAGACATATAAAGTGTAAAATGTTCCTGAAGGACACACAAAAAAAATGTATAAAAGAAGAAGCACGTCATGTTCCATAGGGTATGCTAATTTCCCCAAAATTAATATGTAATTTGAATGTAAGTCAACATAAATCTAAATTTCACCAAGAAAAGACATACAAAAATGGCCAAGAAATATTTGAGGGTAAAGAACAATGAAGGAGAACCTGCCCTGAAAGAAGCTATCAAAACATGCTATCTGTTTACATCACTAAATAACTTTGACCCTGGTGCAGGAACTGGCACCAGGGTCAAAAAATAATAGTGTTCAGAAAAAGTCATAGGTACAGAAGAGTCAGTATATTTACTGTGTCAACACTTCAAATCAGTAAGAAAAGGGCGGGATGTTCAGTAAGCAGAGTTGGGACAACTGAAGATCCATTTTGATAAATATAAAGTATAGTCTTATCTCATTATGCTTGCATGAAATATAAATAGGTCAATAAATAAAATTTCCAGATGGATTAAAGATAAAACATAAAAAAACAAAATTAGAAAAGTGCTAAAACAAAACACAAACTTTTGTAATCTTGGGGGTAGAGAAGACCTTCCTAAAATAAGGCATAAAACCTAGAATTTATAAAGAAGGATTGAAAGATTCAACTCCACAAAAATTAAAGATGTCTGTATGGTGAAAAATACCATTAATAAAATAAAAAACTGCAAACTGGGGGAAAATATACCATATGCAATGAAACATTATTACTTGTAATATATTAAGACATTCCTATCAATCAATACAAAAGAGACTAACAACCTAATAAAAATAGGTTAAGGATTTAAACCAGACATCCACATAATATACTTACGAATAGTGCTCAATACTTTATTAGTGGGGTGGATGCTGTGATGTGCTTCCCAAGCCCCCTTCAGCAATAAAGGAGTTACTCCTCCAGCTCCTGGAGTGCTGCCCTAAGACAGCCCCTCAGGTGTCAGCCCTTCTTGGGGATTGTCTGGGCAGAAGAAAACTTTTGCTTAAGATCATGACTCTCCCTAGGGATAACTCACATCCATAGCTGATCAACAAGGACGTATAAAGGCCAGCTCCCTTCTTCCCAGTTTAGGACCACTGTGAAGGTCCATCCGGCCCCAGAGCTTCCCATGGAGTTGGCTGAGGTCTTTGTTGGGACTGCATCACAGCTCAACTTTTCCCTCTGAGCAACCCAGCTTCCAGTTGCTTCCTTTCACAGGTGTTAGTACCAAGAGCTCTCTTTAAAAATGTCCTACATGCTAATCTGTTTCAAAGTCTCTTTTCTGGAGAAGCCAATCCACAACTATTAAAATTAAACGAAATAAAAATTGTAATGAGAAAACCTGTTGTGTTTTCATCCATCAGTTTAGTACACCTTAAAAAGACTGAAAATTATATATAGAGTGTGGGGAGATAAACTTGCTTGGTTATTATAGATAAAAATGTAAACTGATAGAACCTTTTTGGTACGAAATTTACAAATATCTTTGAACATTAAAAATAAGCATATCCTTTGGTCTAGGAGTCCCACATCAGGAAATTACCCCATAAAAACGAGAATGTTCCTTATAGCTTGTTTGTAACAAACAGGTCAGGAGATGACATAGTCATACTATAGAATACAAGGTAGTAAATAAAAGAAATTAGGATACATTTAAAAAGCAAGTTGTAAAATCACATTTATAAAATGACCTATTTATGTAAAAAGAAAATCCTGACTAGGTATATCTGTAACTGTACAGTAAAAGGCTAGAGAAGATTCCTAACACATTACCGTGTTTCCCTGAAAATAAGACCTAGCTGGACAATCAGCTCTAATGCGTCTTTTGGAGCAAAAATTAATATAAGACCCAGTGTGGGGACAGAGTCCGAGAGAGCAGTTTCCAGGCTCTCGGCCTCACGTGGAATGGTGCTGGCTCAGGTAGTAGATGGTCAGCAGCTGTGACTAGTTGGCCATCAGCAGTTACCAGTTAGCCAATTAGCCACTGATGTAACTTCTACAGCTACGCTAGGGGATTGGTTGGTGGAGAAGCAGCCGGCAGATTACAGCTAGCAAGTGGGTTGGTTGGCAGAGAAGTAGATGGCCAACTGTGGATTGTGTGGCTCCTGCTTCCTGTGTCTCTAACCCAGCCACCAGCGAGAATATAGTGGTATGAGTCCCCTATCTATGGCTTCGTGGGTGTTCCTTTTTGGCCTCACCATATCCTGTGTTCTTATGCGGGGAGCCGGACTAGAGATCCTGCATGACACCCAGTATTATATTATATTATACTATATATTATTTATATTATATTATATTATATTATATTATATTATATTATATTATATTATATTATATTATATTATATTATATTATATTATATTATAATTATATTATGACCTGGTCTTATATTATAGTAAAATAAGACCGGGTCTTATATTAATTTTTGCTCCAAAAGATGCATTAGAGCTGATGGTCCGGCTAGGTCTTATTTTTGGGGAAACACGGTAGTTAAGTGATTGCCTAGGGTAGAGTGGAGTGGAGGAGGCTGAAGATGGACTTTCACATTTAATCTCCATACTTTTGTCTAGAGAGCCTAAATTGTATTACTTGTGTAATTTTTTTTGGGGGGGGTTTACTGGTTTTCATTTTTTTATTATGCTTCATAATTTACATATACATTTACATATGCATTACATATGTTTTCTTTTTTTAATTTATTGGGGTGACAATTGTTAGTGAAATTACATAGATTTCAGGTGTACAAAATTCAAGGGAAGCAATGACATCTGGTTGAAAGTCTGGATTTCCAGTGGAGGAGGCTGGGACTGTTATAGCTCCTGGGTGGAGTGCTCTAGATTAAGTCTTACCTGACCGATGATGCCACTGAGCTCCCCTTCCAACATCTTCACTTGGCACTCCAGTAACTCAATGTTGCTCAGGGACGTCTGGTATTTATCCCTGTAGAGGTTTAAGCTCCTTTCTAGGGAGGCGATCTTGTCCCCGGCCAAGGCGAGTTGCTCCTGTGCCAAATGCAGCTTCTCTCCTGTGTTCCCATTATGATTTCCAATTTCCTCCTCATAGAGAATCACCTGTTGGTATAGGAATGAAATCACATTGAACCCGCAGAGACCTCTAATGAGGAAAGGATATGGCTGTAAGTCCCCATGCACAGAAGTCTCTTATCTTAACTCATCCCAAGGAACACATCCCAAGATACAAAGAACAGGCCCAGCACAGATCTAAAAGCTACAATATATAATATCAGAACGTTAATGATTAGAAATAAAAAGAGACTGGCCTATTTAGATAGTAAGCTTCTTAAAGGCAGGGACCATATCTATGTCCCATTCTGCCTGGCATGTATAATAGTAAGAAATCAATAAAGACTTGTTGGATGATTAATAGGAATAAATTTGTATAGCTTCATTTTTGAAAAGGTTTGAAATGCCAGTATTCTTTCTTTCCTAGGGAGCCTCTAGAGGTCTAATTCAGAAAATGTAGAGCATCTGGTGCACCCAGGGCCATGTCAGCAAAGTTCCCTAGGGAGAGTGGAGGAACATGATCCGAAGTTTCTCTGGGACTTGCACGATCTTTATTTAGATTCTTTTTCTTTCTAATCAATTAATTAGCCCACCGCCTGACATATTTATTGAATGCTCATGAGCAATGTCTTGGGTGCAGAGGTGCTATATACCTATAAGACATCGGATCCTCACTCAGAGTTTACAAACTCGTACAATTTGGCAGAAAAACGATGTAAAAGGAGCAAACAACTGTACATTGTGCAGCATGCTGGATTGTACAGCTTGAATTACATGTATTGAAGGAGTAAGAGCTGGAGGGTTACCCAGGAAGGCGTAATTTTGGTTTACATAGATCAGCGCAGAATTTGGAAAGGACATGTTCTATTGGTCTAAGCTCATTACACTTGTCTGCCTCTCGAAATTCTTCTTAGGAAAGGATCATCTAGTTTGGGGTGTTTATTAGGTAAGGAGAAGAGGAAAGGACTATTTTATATTCAAATTTTTATAACAGAAGTTGTGAGTGGCCTGCTCATATCCCCTCAGCACTCACCATTCCTTTCTCTATTCCTTTCCCATCCAATGTTTTTAGCCATAATATTCCATTATTATGGAATATTATGCCATAATAATTATGCCATAATAATTAGCCATAATATTCCCCTTTAAAAAATTCTATTTTCTTTAAGGCCCCGGATGGAGCCCCTGGAGTTAGTCCTTGAGCAACAGCAACACCCAAGACAGTCCTTGGAATTTTATCTTTAAAGGCAAAGCAAGCAATGCCAGGGGAGGCTGCCTGCCCCATCACTTACCGCTGCTAGTACTACCACTGCTCGAATGGTTTCGCTTCTGTAGCTTTAGTCTTTGGAACTTACTTGGGATTCCACAAGGATGCTGCTCTCTGGTTTAAAAAATACTACCCTGGGTCATGAATAGAAATGAATGTCCACAATATACTTAAGCTAAGTCTGAGTGATCTAAAATTCCAGTCTGAAAAAATAACTCATCTGGTGTTCTCAATGATTGATTCAGACTGAATTTATATATTATCAAAACCTGGTTTTTCTGAAAATGATTCATTTAATGGACCTTATGCCTTTTGTATAACCCTCAGAGACCTAGAGTCTTTTGCATTTAAATTGCAACGGTAATAGAATGGAAATGATGGACTTTCACGCACATAATACACACACAAATGCGCACACACACAAATGCATACACACACACACACATAAATGCTGCAGCCCTCACCCAATTATGCCATTCTGTTTTGTTCCCTCTGCTCAGCTTCAAAAAATCAAGACTGAAAGAGGGAAAGTTGATAAAACCTGCTCAAAATGTTGCGAAGCTCTCCTCTATGAGTCCATGTTTGTTTTCTAGTAGGCTTGGCCTGATTTCTGCAGGTACACGGGCATATGGGACCTTTCCACAGTAATTCTATCTATACCTCATCTTCTTTCAGTTTGCAGTGATGGTGAAGAAGAACCAGGTCGGAAGTCTGCTTCTCTAGGACGGATTGATACTGCAGGAGGGAACAGTAAGAAGTCTGCAACTCCTCTGTGCGGAACTCTAGTTCTTGCTGAAGGGCCAGCAATTTTTTCTTGAGTTGTTGGAGTTGTCTCAGATGACACTGTTTGCTGGGCTCCAACTCCATCTGTAATTCCTCGAATGCTAACGCTTGTTTCTTATTCTGCAACTGAGATCAAATATACAGAAAAGACTTCAGATTGTCACTAAGAATGCATTCATTCTTTGATTTTTTTTCATTTGTTCAATCGTTCACATCCATCTATCCATCTTTTTATCTTTTCATCTACAGAGCACTTATTAAACATTTCACTCTATTCACAATGAAACATCACTTCGTATTTCTACTCTATAAAAATTTAAAAGAAGAAAAACAACATAGTCCTTTCCTACTATTTAGATCTACCATTCCTCTTATTTAGGTCAGAAGCAAAAACATACACATAAAGGACCTAGAGAGTAGTATAAAGACACATGCAATAATAGGCTTATGTTTTGTCTTCACATATAAAGATAACACAATTGATCTGGAAGGTAATGGATTTCTGGTCATGGTTCTTGGACTAAACCCAATTATTAAAAATGCCCATATGAAATGGTAAACTCTTGGGTAGGCTCTTGGGGAAACAGCTTTCTGAAATGGTGGGAAATGGTAGGCAGAGAGATTGTTCAGGCATATCTGGGCACTGACTGTCTCCTGCTCCTCAAGGAAGATGTAACTTTGCAGATGCTGAGTGTGTGTGTGTGTGTGTGTGTGTGTGTGTGTGTGTGTGTGAGAGAGAGAGAGAGAGAGAGAGACAGAGAGACAGAGAGAATATCTCTCCCTGTCAATCCACAATACATCTGAAATGCTGCTGTAGCCATCGTACATATACATTCATTGAATAAACATATGTTGAGTATCTACTTTGTATCACGTATTCTGCTTGAAGGACACACCCCTGAGTTGTTAATCAAGTACAGTCTCAACTCTTTGCACTGATGTGTCTACATTTTCTCACCCAACATCCCTGATGACACGTGAAAGAGAGGTGGATGAAGAGGGGGGTCTGTGGGTATCCCTTACCTCCTGTCTCTGTTTATTATGCTCCTATTCATTCTTTAAAATCCTGTTCAAATCCTGCTCTCCTTCCCACTTTCCCTGCAAAGATGTCTTTGCAGCAATACCATGGACTTTACTGGTATGCCAGTACTACGGCGTTTCATATTCTGCCTTACATTGTACTGCTGTCTATGCGTCTTATTTTGGAAGTAGATTATAAACCCCTGGAGAGCAGGGGCCATGTCTGCTCCTATGGGGCCTAGATTAGAGAATCATTCACGGCTAGGTATTGAAAGAGAGAAGGAAATGAAATAGAGAATAAGCAATGTCATTGGTTCCCAAGAATTTGAGCCTGTGGCCTTGGCCTCATTTAACAGAGTGCTTTCAGACTTAAAAAAAATAAGCTTTTTTTCCCACAGTTTATTGAGGTATACTTTAGATATCATAAAATTAACCACTGTAAGTGTACAATTTGATAGAGCTTTGTGATGGTGATCACCACCCAGTTTTAGAACATTTCCATCACCTCAAAAAATCCCCTCACGCCCATTTGTCACTTCTGTTCTCACCCCAGCTCCAGGCAACCACTAATCTGCTTTCTGCCTCTATGGATTTGCCCTTTCCAGACATTTCATAGAAATGAAATTGTACAAAATGTCATCGTTTGTGTCTGGCTTCTTTCACTTAGCATAATGTTTTTGAGGTTCATCCAGGCTCTAGGAAGAATCAGTATTCTGCTCTTTTTTATTGCTGAATAGCATGAATATACCATCTTTTGTTCATCTGCTCACCAGGTCATCTGTTGATGAATATTTGGATTGCTTAAAGATGCCATGAATATTAACATAGTAGCTGTTGTGTAGATACGATCTTTTCATTTAATTTGCTTAGCACATGTTATGGTACACCTACTACGTGTTGAGCACTGTACTAGCTAGGTAATGGGGATACACAAGTTGATAAAACTGAATCTCTGCATCCATGAAGTTTGCATCTAATGGGGGGTGGGGTTGAAAGGGGGTGGCAAATTAAACAAGTAAATTATATAGTGTGTTAAAAGTGCTATGGAGGAGAGTAAAGAGGGGGAGGGAGATGAGAATGCCAGGATGGAAGCAGCTGCAATTTTGAATTAAGTGTTTTCATGGAGGACCACATTGAGAAGGTGACGTTTGAGCCAGGACTTCAAAGAAGTAGGGAAGGAGCCTGGTGGGAATCTACAGTAGGAGCACTCCAGGGAGAGATGACAGTAAGTGCTAAGGCCTGGAGGAGGGAGGATCCCAGTGGTGTTTGAGGAGCCACTTTGTTTTGGCCGGAGCAGAGATAGAGTAAGGGGGAGAGTGGTGCCAGATGAGGTGAGAAAGGAGAGGGGGTGAGGTCCTTTAGGGTCATATATGACATTTTAAAGACTTTAACTTCTCCTTTCAGGGAGATGAAAGACCATTGGAGGGTACAGAGCAGAGGCGTGGTACGACCTGTTTTAGATGTTATAAAGGACATGCTGGCCGTTTTATTGAATATCAGCTATAGGGAGGCAGAAGCAGGGAGACCAGTGAAGAGGCTATTGCAAGAATGCAGGAGGAAAAGGATGGTGGCATGGACCAACGTGGTAGCAGCAGAAAGTGGGAGAAGTGGTTTGATTCTAGATATATTTTGAAAGTGGAGCCCACAGGATTTGCTGCTGTGTTAGATGTGGGATGGTGGGAGATGATGGTCATCCAAGGCAGGACGACTCAAAGGTTTTGGTCGGAGTAACTGGAAAGATGGAATTTTAATGAGATTAATTAAGAGCTGGGACCCAAAAGAGAGAAAAATCTAAAGTCCAGCTCAGAACCAGAAAGTCAACAGCTGACTGTGTCAGTTCAATCTGATTTACTCTTTCTGGCTCTCCAGGAAGTTTATTTCACCCTTAATGCCTCAGAATAGAGAAGACAGACAAACTGGTCACCAAGCAAAAGAAATCATAGGCAGACAAGCTGAACTCTTGGCCTAAATACCCAGTGTATGTGGCTGGGGGAAAGTTGATGAGATTTCTTTCCTGAGCCAAACAAAGCTGACTTTTGTATTTACTTTGTATAGCTGTAATTTCCAGCATTTATGTTAAATGTTTTTAGTTAAGTGCTTTCATTCTATTCAAGATAAGAATGTTGTTGTTCTCACACCTTGTCTGTGAATGAGGCTCAGAAAGAAGGAACTTGGGAGTAGTGTGTTTATGTATGTGTGTGTGTGTGTGTGTGTGTGTGTACGTTTCTAGGAGCAGTTCGCAAGAGCTCAAGTTCTCTGTCTATACAGGTAAGCTGGGGTTGGGGAGCTACTTGGAAAAAGACATGGTCACGAATAAGTACTTAACGTGGATAAAACTGAAGCAAAGGAGTTAACATTCTGGGGCAGGTTTGTCAGAAGGGCTTATTTTAGTGAAGCAAGTACCCAATAAAATCCTTATCAAAATTTGCCAAAATCCTGTTTCTCTTGGCTTTGTTGAAGATAACTCTAAGATCTCTAAGTAGTAGGACACTAGATTTCTAGTCCTTGTAGCGCTTGTGTGTAACTGTTGATTTGGACCTGCCTCTCCATTGCTGCATATGGATGACCAGTTGAAAACTAACCACGGTCTCCTTTTGCATGTTCTTTCTTTGCTTCCTTTTATTCCCATGTCCCCATTTTTCTTCATTACCCCCCAAAAACGAGAGAGGTGCTCTTCTTTTAAAAGAAGTCAAACTCTTTCTTCAGAGATTCCCCTTCTAGTGGGTGGTTCATCATCTGTGCTTAGGTATGTTCATAATTGTTCTGTGGCTTTAAAATCTCTTGTGGGTAAAGAATGTCTTTTCCTGTGTGTATAAAGCTTAGCAGCCTGGCAGTGAGACTGGGTGAACTGTGAATAATTTCTCTTCCCCAGAGGTCATGTTGAGTCTTCTGGGTTTAATTATGGTTTGAGGTAACATGATGGACCAACCAGATGATGAGAGTTCACCCAAATCTTCCAGTACAGGGCAGACATAGCACCTGTCCTAACTTATCTGGTTATAAAGATCCAAAAATTGCTCATGTATGCAGAGACACTAGAGTTTCCTTGGATGAGAATTTGCACACTATAGATACGTATGGATTTAGAGGAATCAAATTTCAAATACTTGGAGAAACGCCTAGACTTATTTGAGACCTATTAAATTTCGACTTATTTATCCTCAAGTATTCAAAAGATTATTTTTCTTAATTCTAAATGAATAGAAAATCACATGCTATTGATTAAGCCTGCATTTCACTTATATGTGCCAAAGAGCAGTATCATAAATGCATTAATGCTTTTCCTATTGCTTCTTTGTCTTCTTTTTAAAGTTTTCTTTCTACTGAAGAAATAGATATTTTATTAGATTCTTTTCTGACCTTTAGATTAGAATCTGGAGAGAATGAGCAAGTTGGAAATGATTTTATGGAAGTAACATTAGTTCTTAGAATGATTATCTAGAGTTGGACATGATTCTGGAGGCCATCTGGTCCACCAGGTTTCTCAGATTTTTATCCAGGCTTCTACTGTCTTAAAATGTGGAAAGCACCGGTCACCTGTAGGAATCTTTTTCAATATTTAGTCAACCTTTTAGCCCTACTTATGGTCAAAGAGATTACAGCTATTGCTCCCTCCGTGCCTATGTGGCCACTTGATCGCAGAAGGAAATTAATTGGCCTGGCATAATTTGCCTTTTGAAAAGTCCCGTTGGTTTCCACCCAATACTTTGTGCTTTTCAAGTTGATGCTAATTGATTGATGTTAAGTTCTATATTTTCCCTGATATTGAAGTTAAGCTGACAGGTCTATAATTACCAGGATTGTCCTTTTTCCCTTTTTAAAAAGATGAGCACTTCATTTACCCTTTTTCCGTCTACAGGGACTTTCTTTATCCTCTTGAGTTCTCAAAAATAATCACTAGCAGCTATGTAATAACACCTGCCAATTCTTTAAGTACTCTTCCAAGTATGTCATCAGGCCCTGCTGATTTGCCTAAAGCTGGCTTTTCAAAATACTTTTTAACCCTTTTTATTCCTCATTCTAGTTTGCACTGACTCTCTTCTGTCTCAGGTAGGCATTGCTCAGATAACCAGATCCCTGCTGATTTTTTTCTTCATTTAAGAACTGAAAGTCTCATCTTTTTCCAGTCATTGTCATGAACTTCTTTCCCTTTCTTTTTTGAGGTGCTGAGACATTTTCTTTGTAACTCTGGCTTGGCCTTAGACCACTAGATAGGTTTATCTGTTACATTTTATATCTTCTACACATTGCATTTCTTGTCCTTCCTTGAATGAAAAACTCTGTGTTTAAGTGACCTGCATTTCTTTTGGATGCATCTTTGTGGTTTAGACCTTCTCATCATTGATCTCTGCTTATCAGAGACTCACTTTTTTAAAAAATGAACTATTTTGAAATAATTTTAGATTTCCAGAAAATTGCAAAAGTAGTACAGGCAGTTCTCCTAATGTTAACATTTTACATAACCGTAGTACATTTGTCCATACTAAGAAATTAACATTGGTAGGTGACTATTACCTAAACTAATACTTTATTTGGATTTTATCAGATTTTGACTCTTTTTTTTTGTTTTTGTTTTTGTTCCAGGATCTAATTCCAGATCCCTCATTGCAGTTAGTAGACTCAATTATTTTCATTCCCAATGATTCAAAGTGATCTCTGTGCTGTAATTTCTATCAAGAATCTATTAATCTTTACCTATTCAACTAATTACTTTTATCTGCAGAAATCAAATCTCTTGCAGAGTTTTATGCTAAAAATAATGTCCTCCATTATTGTCAAGCACTTCAAAGAAAAGTTTGACAATCTGAGTCCTACTGAATGTTAGGGTATTCTCCGCATGCCAACACCAGGGCCAAAGAAGCCTGGGAAATTGCTAAAAAAGACCCTTGCTTTTTTGGTTTGATCATGATGATGTCGCTGTTTTCCTTTTCTCCTATTACTTCAAGGCACTCTTTTGATTCCTGGGCTGGGAGGGGACCAGAATGAAGCAACCAAGTGCAAATTCAAGGAGGCTCTCAGTCTCAGAATTGAGCAAGTGCAAGGTTGGAATCTGAAGAGTGAGTGCCCCTTAAATTTTGTACCCTGGGCATCTCACTTGCTTTTCCCTAGTCCCAGCTCTGGTCCTGGATTTTGGAGCGAAATGTATTCTTGATTTACAAGATCATGTCATTTTCTTTCCTCATCACCCATTCCTTGCCTGCCACTCCGTTCATTACACGTAACATCTGATGTAATTTTAATGGTATCGCATAACTGTGGTCCTATATTATGACATCCTGCTTATTTCCCCAGCTCCCTGTAGGCTAACAGTCAACATTTCAGAAAGTCTTGGATTCCTCCTTTGTTCCCCGATTATATTTCCTTATGGAAGGCAGATCTTGCAGGGATTTTCTGAGTGGATGAGAATAAGTCTACATCTAATTGTGTATTTGTATGCGTAGTCTGCAATTTAAATTCCGTACTAAGTGCTAGGAGAAAAAAAGAGCCTGTTCTAAAGCTTGTTTCAAGCTGTTAGACCTTCTTCTGGGCAATTAGTATAATAAAATGTGACTTAATACCTTTCTCCTGCCAAGTTGCCGGGTACCTATATAAGCCATATGGCTTTTCCTGACCAGGGGAATAAATAAACTTGTGACAGCATGGTGAAAATATTCTAAAATGTTAATATTTAGAAAGAAGTAAATTATGATAATATTCTTCCTGGGATCCATTTAGGAAAACCAGTGGATTTTTCTATATTTGTGACTTCCTGGGGAAAGGACAGCAACGCTCTAGTGAGATAAGGGAGAATGGCTTTATTGGTAGCGTTTTTAGGGTATTGCAGAGGAATGATTTTTGGTTTCTGTAGGGATGTGGTAGATCCTGGGAGATCACTAACAGACACAATCAAGAGAGACCAGACCCTTGACCACAAAATTGGAAAAGGGTGGTTGCTTACACAGCAGCTAAGAGGCTAATTTGGGGGCCCAGTAACAGGTCTGTGCAACCAGGACCTGCTTTATGGTTGCCAAGCACTCAAATCCCTAGTTAGGAAAGGAAGCCCGCACAGAAAGGAATTCTTGGAAACACAAAGGTCTTAGAGAGCTATGGGAAAATCTCTTCCAGCTGGCCCCCCAGCTTGTGTGGAGAAATTTAGAGACTGGTGCAAGGACCTGAGCGCTGGAGTTTCCAAAGAGAGAAAATCTCAGGCTGAAATGAAGTTGCCTCAGCTGATGAACTGCTTAGGCTACAGATACATATTACTTCAAAGTCACAATTTCAAGATAATCATGCCAGGACAAGTGTTACTGAGTGTCTTTCTTGGCTTGGGCACCGCTGGAAGCATGCCCTGTGACAAGGAACTGAGTGTCAAACAGTAGTAGCTTATGTGGGAGGCGATCTTAGGAAACTCAGGCAGGCGAGTGGGGAAATAAGACAAGCAAGGGCAGGAGGCTGCGAGAGGCTGTTATCAAGCCAGTTACCACTGCGGGTATCTGGTGCTGGGTCCCACGGAGGAACTCCGGGACAGAGCAAAGAAGATGCTTGGAGCTAGCTCTGACGGAGGGGCAGAGAGATGGGTTATTTAATCCACCATCTCCCCATCAGTCATTGGGTGAGCACTGCTTCTCGGGGCATTAACTCTTCCACACTTCAGCTCGTCCTGTGATTGGGTTCCTGCATCCAGAAGAAAAGCCATTGCCAGAGAACTGCAGGGGTGGCAATAAAGGTCCCCTGCTGTGCTGATGAGCAGTGATACCTCCTAGCAGGTGGGATACGTGCTATTTTGGGTTGACTTAGAAGTTTGTCTAAGATCCATCAGAAGGTGCTACTCCCTCATATAACTACAATCTCAGAGGTAGATGGCCTTGGAGACAGATTGAAAAATCCTGGGGGCAGGATGGCGTGTGTGTGTGTGTGTGTGTCTGTGTGTGTATGATGGGGGGGATGTGTTTCATTCTTTCTCACTGCTTGCTGAAAAAATGCTCTTGTGGAAGAACTTTCTATGACTGTTCCTGCCCGGGGAAGCAGAGGTGGATGGCAGTTGCTGAAACCCTTACGTGGCTGCTATTCATCATTGCCTCCTCCACAGAGAGCTGACTCTCCTGCAAGGTCTTTCCCTGTCTCTTGCAGACATCATGTAGATTCTTGATGTCAATTTGCAGGCTCAGGAGCTTGCTGTTCAGGCTGCTCACTTCTCTGTCTCTTTCTCCCACCTAGGAAGTCAGAAAAATAAAAGCATCGATTATACACCGTCAAGAAAATGCTTGCTTTCGTTCACTTAACTGGCTGACAGAGACTTTCAATTTGCTGGAAATTTGTCCATCACCCCTTAGCTGGTATTACTCATCCCATATAACATTTACACAGTCTCCATTTGCGAGGTGTCTGAGTGCTCCACATTATTCAGACAATTACTGATTTAATTAATCTTCACCCACTGCTGTGGGTGCCTCACAGACACTTCCCCTGTTTTTCAAGAGGAAGTCAATGCCTAGAATAATTCCAGGCACCTAGTGGACTATCTATAAATATTAATGGCTCTGCCACTGATGAAATGAATATATTGAGATGTCAAATGAACTTATCAACACTACAGTGAATCGGTGATGGAGTTGATGTGGATTCTGAAGTCTCTTAACTTTCTCTTCTACCCACTAAACCAAAAGGTCTCCCTCACCTGTAAACTTAGTTATTTTTCTTTGGACACGGACACCAACGGGAATAAAAGTAAAATCCCTGGGCTATTATACAAGATCCCTGCCTTTGATTACAAGTGAAAAAGATGAGTCAATTACTGTTAGGTCAGAGTGGAAATTCGTGCTCGAGATCAAAATAGAGTGTGGGGCATAGCAACTTGGGTGGGGTTGGGGGTGTGGAGCTGTGGTAAGAGGGTAGGTGCTCCATGATACTAGGGTGCCACCTTCCACTCCTAATGTTGTGGGTGGCAACAGTGTGAAAAGAAATTAGGAAGCAGGCCTCTGTAACCCTGTCTAGTGCTTTAGTCCTATCACTGTGCAGGCTTTCCATAACACTTAGGAAGCACTACCACCTGCAAGTTTTAGCTGTAGGAACTGATGCTGGTGCTTTTACGGTAGTTGCCTGTCTTAATGTTAGATTACCCAGAGCAGGCTCTTAGGCGAGGATTCATGGCATCTATTAAAGAAGCACTCCCAAGAGAAATCAGCAGGGAAGTGGGGGAAGTAGGACAGGGAAGGAGAAGAAACCAAGCAAGGGCAGGATTTCAGACAGAGTCCTTGGGGCTGTAGCTTTAGCCTGACCCCACAGGGAACTCTGGAGTGTAAGTTACACCTCAGAGTCTGTCCTGCTTAGAAGCATTGAAAGCTGGGCTGCCACACTGAGCATCAGTCAGTCCATGGCTAAGGGCAGCCTCCTGGGATGTAAGCTCCCAAGGATTTCCAGCTCTCTGCTCTTAGAAGCAAAGTGACTCCAATAGCCCAATGGCAATTCTTCTAAGAGAGTGGCAGGCGCAAAGGCACACAGAAGCCACGAGTACGGCGAAATGGAAAGTGATCCAAGCACCAAGGTCCCCTAGCTGGTTAGCAGCAGAATGAGGAGAGTTCTGCTTTCCTGACCCAGTGTCCTGTCACTATATCCCAATGACTGCTCTGGCTTCTTAAACATGTGAGCGACAAAGCACACATTCCTAGGGGAGCTGGATATAGACATTGTAAATCAAGCCTTACTGGACAGGTCATTTTAAGAGATCTCTGCACAAGACCGAGGGAGGAAGAGAATAACCATGAGAATCAGACACTGCAATGTCATAGTATTTGGAATTCAGAAGGTTTCCCAGAAGTGCAGTTGCTGTCTCAGCTGATTTATTTCTTCATTTCCATTTAGTACCTGGATTTTTTTTTAATTTTTTTTTTTTACCACTTTACAGTTTAATTAGGTTAACGGCATGGCTCTGTCATTAAAAGGATTTCATTATCTCAAAATTCTCTCTCTTCCTCTCTTTCTCCTATCCCTTGTTCCTCACTTTCAGAAAAATAACAAACTGCCCCAAGCATGTAATTACCAGTAAGACAATTACCAGGGACTCTCTGAAGAGAACATGTGTAGAGTGGCTAAAAAAAGTGGTGTACACTGTTTCCTAATTAGAAAACAAAGTCCTTGACCCAACAAGAAACAACAGTTTGATTCCAGTGCTTTAAATGCCTTTACTCATGGCCGTCACACTGGGAATAGGTTATGGAAGCTCCCTGGGCAGTGAGACCCTAGGGGTCCCCTCCCCTCTTGCCACAGGACTTTCTTTGACATCTATGAGCAGATTAGGTGACAATACAATGCCTACTCAATGGAAATGCCAAATGCCCTACACTCTTGCCTTGACGTGAATATATGCATCTTAAGGTGAGGACCTTGTCACCAGATTGTTCCACGAGGAGCCTGGCACAAAGTACCAATGCTATACAACTTGAGCCTTTCCCAGTTAAATGATAAATTTCCTCTCTTTCAAGACAATGAAAAAATCCCCTCTCCTCACCAGTTTTGGATGTCCCCTGAGCCAAAGGCCTGCAAGCCCAATTCTGTTGCACCACTGGGACTTCAGGATTAGATCTTTAATGTAGGTGATCTCATCTAATTTGGATATTAGCATTGACTCAGAGTCTCTGAGGCAATTTCTTCGTTCATAAAATAAGAGTTTTGGAATAAATAATCTTTCTTTGAGGAGTCCCTAAACCAGCTGAATAACAAATGTGTTCTGCTGGATGTCAAATGAAATTTGCTTTTGAAATAAAAATCTAACCATTCATTCCTAAGGCCAAATCATACATGGGTTTTTATTCATGAGAACGGGAGTGGAAATGCTGGGAGAGCAATAAAATGATTTCCTTGAATCACATATTATTTTTTACTGCAGGAAGTTGTAAGAAGAGGCTGTGTTCACCTCAGAACTCCAGAAAGGCAAGTGTTTCTGAGGTTCCAGTAAACCTAATTTCTTGCTAATATCTTGTACAGAGGTCACAGTACACTATTTCCAATCCTATCTACTTTATGAAGGCTATGTTCCAGGCAGATGCCTTTTGAGTATCAGTATATAGTAGGCATTGATTTAATCTGACATTTCATCCATCAAAGCTCTATAACCAGTATTAGGGCATGAGATGAACTGAGAGTCATCATGCTGACCCTCAGGCACCATCTGATCCTGTCCTAGACCTGAAGTCATTAACGATGGCTGAAATCACAAGCCTTCGATGCTAGGTGAGTTTTCACTTACATAAACCACGCTCTTAGATACCCCGGTTTGCTTATAATGAGGTTGGAACTTGTTCATTCTGCTTGCAGGCATGTGACATCAGCAGCAGCCACTAACCACAGGCAAAAGGGTGAGTGCTGATACTGCAGTTGCTACCATACTCATGCTGGTTATTGGAAAATAGGTTATTTACTGAAGCAAATTTTCTGTATTGATTAAATGGATCTTTTTTCAAAGAGCATGCCTTCTCGAACACATATTTCACAGGATCGGAAGAAACTGTGCTCTAGTCTTCAAATTATTGACTGTAGTCTCATGCTCTCTTGGGGGGATGCTGATGATAAACTGAAGCCTGTAACTGAGTAGCATTCTCTGATCCCAAGAGCATTACAAAGGTTCAAGATGGGAGCATTCCCTGGCATTTGGCATTTGAACAAGAAAGCTTAGGTGGCAGTTTCCAGAGTAATTTTGAGGTCAACCAACAACATCATAAAAGTCATCACCTTTGGGAAATTATCTTCTTTGTCTGAGGATAAGGACAAATCTTCAACAAACTATGAAAAGCCACTTTAACCACTGCTACCATTCAACACACGAGAAGTTTATAGTGAGAATCATGTTTTAAAAAGCATGCAATCTTAAAAGTTAACATTGCTTCAGGATTTTTTACATTTCATTTGTGTAATAATAGACTTTATAGTTATCTGCAGTAATTTCTAAATTGCTATTGTTATTGATATTGCTAAATTGATTCCTGAGTTTACTTTTCCATCTACAGGAACATTGCAGTTTTTGATTGATTACTTATGATGGGAATTAATGGGCACTTATATAAGGTTTTGCTTACGAGCCAAAATTTTGGGGTCAGCTATGTTTATATAGTGAAGATTGAGTATATTTTATTGTGTTCTAAATTCTTTTAAGAATTGGCACACTGTATAAAGTATATGGTTTAGGATACACAAGGCATATAGCAGAGGTCAGTCACCTATGGGATACGGGCCAATTTTTATTGACACTTGGACAGTGGCTACACACTTTTCTCCAATATGTCCTTGGAGAAATTATTTTACTAGAATGTAAGCTCCACAAGAACAAGGATCTTTGTCTATTTTGTTCACTGCTTTATCCCCAGCGCCTACAACAATGTATGACACACTGAAGGTGCTCTCACAATATCAGTTGAATGAAGAAATGTCATTCTAGAAAATCCATGCTAGATCCTTGTTCCCTACAGAACTTGCAATAAATCCTGCATAGTTTCTTCCAGTAATGTAGCAGGAAAGGAACTAAAACACCCCTATAGAAGCTGTTCACCTCTCGGTAGAAGGTCTGTTAAAAAGCATATGTCATGTGCACAACCCTACACTAACCAAAACATCTCTCTTACACCCTTTCTGGAACAAGTCAGGGAATACATTAACAGAGTTTGACCAAATTATTAGACTAATTAGAACATTCCACTTCCATATTATTCCAGGTAAAGAGAGAATGTTGGCAACAATAGTTAATATTTATTAAGTATCCCAAGCACCAGTGTTTTACATGTAGTATTGTACTTAATCCTCACAGCCAGTCCTTGAAATGCATGGTCATTATTCATATTTTCTAGGTAAGGCAAAGGAAGCTCAGAGAGAGTATGTGACATACCTAATATCATACTGCTATTAGATATAGATTCAGACCCACTGAGCTCAAGTCTAGGCTCTTAAATGTTATGCCCTGCTTCCCACCTGTGTCTGTGGCATTTTGGGATGCTTAATGATAGAATTTTGAATCATGAAACTTGAAAAGAAGCCCCTTGTAACAAAGGTTCAACTCCATGTACGTAGAGGAGTTAGGGGCCTTACCTCATCTTTCATTTCCTTGGCACCTCTCAATTCTCCTTTAAGCTTTAGCATTTTCTGAACTTTGTTATAAACCTGGAAAAGTATAAAAATTTAAGATGGAAAAAGTGTAAATGAGTCCAGTCCTTTAAAGATTTTGCCATCTGGAGGTGTGTTCTCAGCAGGGAGTTCAGAAAAAATAATCCTGAACTGTTAACTATACCTACCTACTGGCCTACCCATCTGTTTGTGTTTTCAAAAAGTATGTTGAAACCTTCACCAGGACGGCAACCATGGTTTTACATCTTTTCCAAAAAAGCACTGCTAAATAGTTTTTGAATTCATCCTTCTTAGAAAGCAAAAGGTCTGAAACGATCTTACTTTCTAGATTTCTAAGTATCCTATGGTTCCAGTATAGTTAACATTATGTACTAATTATAAACCAGATGGGATGGGTACAACCCAACTTCATTCTCACGATTACCCTGGGAGGTAGACACTATTACTATGTTCATTTTATAGAGGAGGAAACTGAAGCCCAGAGAAGCTAAGTAATTTACCTAAGGTCACACAGGCTCCCTTACTGTTCCTCAAGGGTCTTCCACTAATTTATAACTATTATGTCAAAATATCTGACAATGTGATTTTTTTCAAGCATCAAGTTACCATAATGTTGGTGCTTGTAAAGTTAGGTAACATATAAAGTACTGAGAAGTATCTAGACAAAAAGCCTCAAAGAAAGCCAAATATTTTTGCACATGTATGTGTGTAAGTATAGGATGATGCATTTGAAGTCATAATGCAGTGATCTTAATAAAATAATCTAATTCATGATGTTTTTACCTCTAAGACTAGAAGAAATTTCCACCAGACACTTACCTGCAGAATAGTTCCAAGAATGAGAAGCTATCAAAATACTCATTCTTTGTAATGAACCACATCCCCTACCCTTAATATAAGCCAAGAGGAAGAAAGAATGCTGGTGAGACATGGAATTTGGAATGTTTTATGGGGTTGGATTCTAATATGCAGCATTGTCTATCCTCTTAAGTCTTTATGCACAGAGATGCATCATGGGAATAGTGATGCAGCTCAGGCTTACCCAGCAGGGAGAGGCTAAGTGATGCTGCAGTAACAAATAGGCCCCAAATCTCAGTGGCTTAAAACCTTAAAGGTTTATTTTTCACTCATGCTACATGTCCTTTAGGCATCAGCTTGGGGTTCTGCTCTCCATCATCCCCACATTTATCATCTAGTATGTTGCCTGTTGTGATGGCAGCAGAAAGGGGTCTTGGTGAATCATATACAGTTTCTTAAAGTGGAAGGGACACACTTTACTTCTACTCACATTTCATTGGCCAAAACAAGTCACATGGCCATGCCTAACCTCTTCCTTTATTTTCCAAAGGAAATATTGGTGAACATCACAAATGACTTCCACATTAGATGTCTTAGCTGGTCGGGCTGCTTATAACAAAGTATCACAGATGGGGTAGCTTATAAACAACAAAAATTTCTTTCTCATAGTTCTGGAGGCTCAGAAGTCCAAGATCAAGTCCCTGCGGATTAGGTGTCTGGGGAAGACCCACTTCTGAGAAGGCCGTTTTTTATTTTGCCCTAATTTCACATGGTGTAATGGGCAAGAGAGCTCTGTGAGGTCTCTTTTAGGAGGGTACTAATCTCATTCATGAGGGATCCACCCTCATGACCTAATCACCCCCAAAGGTCCCACCTCCTAATACCATCATTTTGGGGGTTAAGATTTCAACATATGAATTTTTTGGGGGGGGACACAAACATTTAATATACAGCACTAGGCAAATGAAAACATTAAAAATAGTGTGGCATAAAAGAACACTAAACAGGGTTCCATGCTGCCAAGCTTCTAAACCTGGTTTAGCTCCTAATTCAAAAAGCAGCTTTTGGAAGGGCACTGATCTCTCTGAGCCTTCACCTCTACCTCTAAACTGGGGACTGTATTAAATGACCATTAAGTTTTTCCTAGCTCTAAGGTTTTCTTATTCAATGTTCTACTTTGACAGATATCTTTCTTTAGTAGGAACCACGACCTTAGCACAAGCATCAAACAAAAGCTGGAATAGAACAAATATATCCTTGAGAATAATATTCTTCTCCAGGCAGACCTATTGGATAGTTAGGTGATGATTCTTAGATGAAATGAAATCTTGTCCTAAAGACAGAAAAAAAGTCCAGATTGTCATTGTTTCATCTACTATGGAGTTACATGGCTATAGGTGCAAGGGCCAAAGGCATTTGGAAGGAAAAATAGAAGGTACAGGCTCTTGTATTTGCATGAAAATATATTGGACTTTGAGAAGTAAAATAAGTCAGAGGAAAAAGAGAGAGCTGAATTGTGTTCCATGAAAGAGACATGGGAATCCTTTGAGTCACTAACAACAGCAGTGGGAAATTTGGAAGTGCTTATGATGAAAAAAATGGAAGGGTTATATGATAAATTTTCAAAGCATTTGACAGTAATGTTTGCCAGATGGATCAGGAAGCATGCTTTGAGGGAGCCTCAAATGCTTTATAAAATAATCACGTGAACCTTTACAACACTCTCTGAGAAGTGGGGCTGGACAAATATTTTGTAGAGGAGACAACTCATCACAGAGGGACGGGTTCCCTACCTGATCCGTGGATATTGATCTCTGGGCCCAGGACTTGGCTGTTTTCTCTCTTCTCAAACCCTTATTCTATGTCTTCTGTGCTGCTGTCTCCTGTGTCTCTGTTAAGACCTTCACTTTTTCATGCCCCGCCTCTTCTACCAGCATCTCTGATTCTACTACATCTCCCCAGGGAACTGCTTTTTTGTATTCAGAAATCCTGCTGCCTGCTTTTCCAGCAGGCCTTCCTTTAGTGATGGCTGTGCCTAGAAACAACAACAACAACACAAAACAATTGTAGTGAAAACAAGAACTTAGTCAGAGTGCCGACTGATGTTTTGTGCCTCCTGAGTTGGCCTCAGTCCACACTCAGCACCTTACAGATTCCCAAGAAACACTGACACTGCATCTCACATAGTGACTAGTGTAGCAGGTATGAACTCAGGTGTGCCAAGAAAAAGTAATTTTTCTATTGCTCAACCTCTTTCTTGAGCCCCATTTCCACCAAATGGCAGAAAATAGAATTTGTTATTTCTGAGAAAGCTCCATCATTTTTAGGGTAAAAATAAATCAGTTCATGATTTCCTTCACCTCTTAAGCATTTTTCTGGAGTGTGCCTAAGTTCCAGGTCCTAGGTTGTATCCAGTCCTCAGGGAGAGCTTCTGGACCATGGACATGGGCATCTCTCCCAGTGGAAGTGTGCTGAGGTGTCTGTATCCTGTGCATTAGGCTGCTACTGCGTCTTCCTCATACTGTGGGCTTTCGGTCTGCTGGTCCTCTTTCATCCTCTGAGGATGCTTCTAATGCATTAAGAGAGACACACACACATGAGATTGGTCCCAGGACCTCTTTTCTTAGATCTTCCCTACCATCATTCTATGTTTTGCCTAGAAATGTGTTAAGAAGAAGGGAATAGGGTCCTACGATTTTGCTCCCTTTCCTGCTCTCCATTCCCGGTATTGATCAAAAATCTCTTATGCCCCTATATTGCTAAGCCTATTAGGGGTCCTATGTGTTCCTCACTTGCGTCCACCTCTTTGATCTCAAGGTCTAATTCTTGCTTATGCTCAAATTCCCCTCTGCTTCCTCTTTCTTAACTCAGGTAGTCTGTTTAGTTTTGGGGTAAGGACGAAAAAGGGTATAAGTAAAAAAGTTCAATGAAACACAGGTTGAGCGGGCAGGATGGGAAGGACATGTTAGTCATCACGCACCATCGATACACGTTAGGTTACACAAAAGCCATAATCACAGACTGATGACGCTGGCTGTCCCCAAAGAACTGGTAACTGCCTGGGTGTATAGATAGACTACCAACTTTAGAGCAACACTGTCTATTCCTTTTTCTTCATGACCCGGATGGAAGAATATCAAGGATCCATTTTTCTTATCTAAAACATTTTTTCTTGGTTTTCACGGAAAAGAGATGCCATTCAATTTAAAGTTAAAGCTATCCTTGGGGGGTTAATCAAAACTAACAAACACGTTTACCTACACTCAGTTGTAAGTCTTTCCATTACTCTCACTAGGTTTCAGATTTTTTCTCCAGTGTTCCACCTGCTACCATTGAAAAGAGTCTGAGGAATTCTAGGGCTCTTAATTATTGAAATGATGAGAGAATGTTCAATGTTTCCTCTATTTTTAAAAATATGTGAGCACCATGAATGAACAGGGATGCTCCTTGCTCAATAAATTATTTCTATCCAGAATGCATGGATGGAACCATAGTGTACAGAAGCCTGGCATGAAGAGTTCATCTCTTTGACTACAAACTCAGTTCTACAAGAGAAAATCCCTGATCATATCGGGCATATCCACTGGGGGAGGATGGTAGGAGGAGATGATGCTGGAGATGGTTTTACCAGGGTCTGGGGATTCTGCACCATAATTTGGTGAACAGGAACCTGACACCAAGGTCTCTGACTGGGTCATAGACCAACACCAGGGCTGAGGCACTTCTGAAGAAGTAGTAGGGCTAGTTGGATCTTTGCAGAAGAACTTTAGGACGGTAGAAAAATGAGGGTCCAGGAGGAACAAGAAAAGGAGTTCCAGGATTTATCAGACTCACTGCTTCAAGTGAAAATCGGTCTTCATGGCTGTCTCCTTGGGTACTTTTCACAGAGGCTGTCAGTTGCCTATTTCAATATCCATATTCTTTATCTTCCTTAGTAACAGAAACTTAGTTTTATTGAGGTGCTCATGTACTCGTCTAAAAGACTACTGATCCCAGACTCTCTTGTGGCTAGGTGTGGTTCCATGTGTAGGTTTTGGCCATTGATAATGTAAGAGAAAATATTGTGGGAACTTTCAGGCAATCTTGAAGAGAAGTAGTGCACAGCTCTTTGTTTCTTCCTCCTTCCTGATTGACTTACTGACTAGTGCTGCCACAACCATTTGGAACATGAGGAGATGCTCATAGAGATGGAAGAACCTAGGTCCCTGATGGTATGAAACCACCATGCCAGCCCTGGACAGAGAGAGCCATTTCTATCTTAAGTCACAGTTAGTTTGGACTTTTTTCTATTTCATGAAGTTGTACAGTATCTAATGCAAATGGACAAAGTACCCTTATGTTACTCTCAGAGAGACCTCTCTACAACTCGCTCCCCATTTCTAGCACCTCCGCCAGCTGCTTTTACTATCCATTTTGGAACCCGTTTCATTGTGGACCAACTCTTTGACCCCACAGACATTTCTCTCAAATGCTTCTTCCCTTCCTTGACTTGGTTTTCTCTTGTTACATCAGCTCTTTGCTTTCACTCTTCCTCTTTCTCCACTTGATGTATGGAGTGGAGAAGACAGCGACATACTCAGTGTTCCTACTCAGTCTTTCTACTGCCACCACCAGTGCCATTCAGTAAAATGTCTTCTTTTGAAGTACACACTCAGTCTAATCTTGGTTGCCATTATGATATACTGACATGGCGAAAACTCTCCATGTTTTTCTTTTTTAAATGATGTATCTTCTTTTTGTCTGCTCAATAATCACATACCTTCAAGTCTCAACTCAATTGCCATTTCTGTTCTTTGCTCTCCAGTTTTAATTTCCAGAGTTATGGAATGATACAATTAATTTCCAGAAAACTTATATGGCAGTTACTATATGTCAGGCACTGTTGTAAAATAACGTGGTTAATCCTCACAGCCGTCTTATCAGCTAATAGTAACCCTTCACACTCCTACAATGCTTTATATCTATGCTTTTAACACAATACAATCATCCATTATTATGGTTATTTATGATTTGCTTTGTCTCCCCACAAAGGAAGCAGTAGTCTACTCTTGTGAAAGAACAGGAACGTACAGATCATTCGGAAATAATTTAAAAATTCCGGAAAAGTTGCAAAAATAGTACAGAGAGTTCCTATATACCCTTTCTTCAGTTTCCCCACTGTTATCATCTTCCTTAATGTCAATGTCTTATTACTGGTCATATTAACCTTAGTCACCTGGTTATGCTGGTGTCTACTGAATTTATCCACTAGATAGTTGCTATTTTCTCCATTATAATTAATAAAAAAATCAGAGAACTTTCTCCTTGAGTTGCCCTTGGCTGCCTTCTTTCTATGCAACAGGACTCTTGTTTGGAGAAAGAATTTTCCAAGTTCCTTTCCCTTTTCTCCTTGTTAGCCTCTTCCATCTTTCCTCAGGTTTCAAAGGGTTCATTGAAAGAGTCAAGGCCTTTTGGAGGCGATGTCAATTGGCATTTGCCTTGGTGCCTGCTCTCCAGCAGGCGAGGGGTTAAATACTTTAGGAAAACTTCAGTACTGAACTGCCAAGTCTCTTAGGTTCAGCTCAGCAATCAAACTGTATAACCTAATAGAGCCCCTGGTGCTACGGGAAACACAAGACACTGATTTATATTTTAATATCAGTAATTTCCACAAGAGCAACATTTCTGAGTGTCATTTTACAATTTCTGTCAAATGCCAGCTCAGTTTTTCTTAATTCTGTTTATTGTGTCTGAATTTGCAACCTCATCCGCAATGCAGATTCTTGGCTCCCAGGGGAGAGGAGCATTTCCATTTTTCTCTCAAATGGGAGGAATGGGGATGGGGCAGAAATGGGCCTGTATAATAATTGGAAATGTAAATGAAGTACTGTTTATTAAGAATGGTTATGAAGTACTTTAGTTAACAAAATGGGGGTGGGGGGCAGACTGAATAAACTTTGTGAAAAATGACACACGAAAGGAGTGTGTGGGATCCAAACGAGAGTGCTTCCTTCCAGAAGGGAGAACTGCTCTGTACACTGCAAAATGGAGAGGAGGGAACCAGAATGAGGAATATTTGGCCACATTCACCGTGAGATCATGGCTATGGCCATTAGCACGACAGCAGGTTGTAAAGTGCTTTGGGATCCTTAAGGATCAAAGGTACATGGCTACATGAATGCCAGATGTTGTCATTAGGAAGAAAAAGCCTGGTTCTCTCCTGTATTCTTTGAGCATCTAATAAAAGTAAGAACAAAGCTGGTGCACTTGGCACCAACCCACATCTACTCAGCGTGTTTAGGGGCGGGAGCGCTTCCTGAGGCCACTGGCTGCAGGTATGCACCCTTGCACTTCCACTGTCGTCCACTAGTTCCCTGAGGGCCTGCAGCTCGTTTCTGCATTGGTCCTTTCTGGACAGTCATAAGCAACTTCCTGCATAGCTCAACATAATGCTCTTCTATGAGGCCTGAAATTTAGCTTTGACTAGAGAGGATCTCCCCTTTGGTTGGTATAGGAAGCCAGCCAAGAGTCAGAAGCAGGGACCCTGTAGCCCCATGAGGCTTCTTGCGTGACCACTCAGGGCCTTTCTCAAATGGGAGTGTTACTAATCTCCGTAATCCTTCTTTTCTCCAAAGCCACACCTCCAGTAGGTCACAGGGAGCCCAAAGCCATTCACTCTGCCTCGGTTGGCGTGAAGACCTCGTGCTTTTCACCGGCATCCTTCAGTTTCATACACTCTAAATCCAACATCATGTCTCATTGCCAAACCTCTGGCAGAAGCCTTGTTGAGTTTCTCAGTGGAGCTATCGACCACATTGACTGAAGCCGCAGCAACGTGTTTCTCCCCGTCCAAAAGGGTAAAAATAACAGGAACAAGTTGTCGGAAATGAAATTTCAATTCATCCACGCCCTTTCTACACTTCTGCTGCGACTCCCAAGCAGGGATCAATAGTGTTTAGACAGCCAAGGAGATTTTTTCCCCTCTTAAAGCACCAGATCAATAGCAAAAAAAAAAAAAAGAAAAAAAAAGAAAAAAAATCCTCCAGCCCTCTGTATGTGTTGTAGTAAATGTGAACAAATCAGAGGCCTTCGGCTAAACGGATTGACTGAAGGCAGCAGCAGTCCAGCGCTTTGTAACTAAGAGTACATCAACTGTGCAAGTGGTAAGGGGGGGAGGAAAGCCCAGGCCAGGATGGACCCCCTGTGCTCCCACAGTTCCAATAACAAGGAGACTTCGAAGGGAATCTCTGTCCCCAAAATGAAGGGAAGAAATGAAAAGATTCCTGTGCATTGCAGCATGTCGGTGACTTTTAAAAAAATTAGAAATAGGACCATTCATTTCTAATGGAAGTGCATAGGAAGTGCATTTTATTGGAAGACAGCTTGGGCTGCGGGGCATGTCACACCTCCTCTCCATTTCATCTTTTGCTTTCTTAATTAAAAAAAAAATAATAAAGTTCTTAGCTATCTATGGCTTTTTCTCATGGCTTCCTGAGTTTTCTTCCCATAATGCTATCCAGCTCTCAAACGTCTTCTCCAGCAAGGAAGATTCTGGCTGCTGCTTTTCTGGGTGACCTGTCAGCCCAGCACAGTCATTTCTCTGACTCACCTTGTTTCTTCATTTGCCATCAATGATGTTCTAGCAGGCCTGGTCTATCTCCTCCTCTTAATCCCATTATATTCATGTGACAGAAAAATTGGGTCAAAGCTCAATTCGGATTCTCCTCAAAAGATTTATGCATGAATAATCTTGTCTTCTCATTATGAAAATTTCTGTATTGTATTACATCCTTTAAAAAAAATTTCCACCATAGATAAATAAGCGTGCAGATATTCACATGGATATTCTAGTCATTAGACTGACTTACAGATTTTGTCTTTCTGTTTCAAGAAGCAGGTAGCCAATGGATTGCAGCCCTAATTATGGTACGAAAAACTGAGATTTCTGAGGTGGATTGTCATTAAACAAATCCTTAACTTCACTTGGAAAAGCCAACCCAAGGACTCAAAAGACTATCACATAGCTGGTGTTACTTTGTGGGACTAAAAAAAATCATTTGGGTTGCAAAACCCAAAGGTGAACTGCTATGAACATGGGAATGTTAAAATTCATTATAAGAGACTTGTTATTCTTATCAGTGATTACCATGCTAACTTCTGTAATGAATTAAGATTTATTTGAAATAAAGCATTGGCTAAATCGAGTATAGAAGTGTATAAAAATGATAGCGTATCAAACATCTATTAGCTTAGATAATATAGTTTTTTGTAGGAAGCTTAGTTAAATAAATGTTTATAGTCATAGATAAAAGAGATGATTCTTACTGATTGTGCTATAAACAGAAGTTTCTCTTGGAGTCACTTGGTTCCTCTTATGAGCCTATACTTGAGACCAGACCTGTTCTCCTTGTGGCCACAGGCATATCTCAAAGTTATCGTGGGAGAAAAGAGATAAACCTCAATCACGGTAAATAGTCAAGAGGTAAGTGATAGTACAAAAAGTCCATTATTAAAGGATATTTCCAAAGGTGAAAGAAAAGAAATAGAGACTATAAACATTAATTTATTCAGTAGTTAAAAAGTGCTGAGAACCCAGTATGCATTAAGTGAAGAAGCAATAAACAAGGACAAATATAACTACGAGAATACCGGGGTCATAAAACACCCCACTTCCCTCCTCTAGGGGGGTGTACGCAGTAGGCAGCCTGGTAACTGCAGCCTCTCCCTAGCAATGATTCTTCTTATTAGTATTTTAAAAGTTTAAACATTTGAGTATGTAATAGAGTCAAGTGGTTCTGAAATGTGAAAAGGAGTTGGGCTTTCCCTTTGCCCCTCATTTTCACTCTCTACCCCTCTCTCCTCTGCACTGTGCCACATGAGGTGGACCTGTGGGCACTCCATCAACCAGCAACCTTGCCCTCAGGCCTCTGTTCGTCTTGGCTGATGCAACATCAGCAGGAGAACAGAGGGAGGGAGGACTGTGCCATGTATGCACGTGTGCCCTCAGGTGTGGCCCTGACAGATGCCCTGGAGTAAACGAGGGTTGGGTCACACTTCTGTCAGAGGCCCTTCCACACAGCTGCTCTATGGCCCATTTCAGGTAGGTCTACTCCCTCCCTGACAGCTGAGGTCTGGAGATAGCCAAGGCCCATTCTTAACTGTACCTGGGCACTATAGGTACCTTGTAGCTTCCTCATGCCCTGCCCACACCTTTAAACCTAGTCCCTTTATGAAACATGCCATGAATTACTCAGCCTGAGCATGCCATTGACTCCCCGCTGAGACCCTTATTAATATGGTAAATGGTGGAAAGTGCCATTAGCTGTTGTATTAGTTTCCTAGGGCTGGAATAACAAAGTCCCACAAGCTGGGTGGCTTACACACCAGAAATTGATTGTCTCACAGTTATGGAGGCTGGAAGTATGAAATCAGGTGTGGGTGGGGTTGGTTCCTTCTGAGGGCTGGGAGGGAGAATCGGTGCCATTCCTGTGACCTGGCTTCTGGTGGTTTGTCCCCACCCCTCCCACCTCTGCCTGAATTTTCACATGGCATTCTCCCTGTGTGTGTCTGTCTCTAAATTTCCCTTTATAAGGACAGCAGTCATACTGCAGTGGGGGCCTACCCTACTCCAGTATGATCCCATCTTAACTAATTACATCTGCAATGACCCTATTTCCAAATAAGATCACATTCTCAGGTACTGGGGGTTAGGATTTCAATATATGGATTTGGGGGGACACAATTCAACCCATAACAGCAGTTAATAGGCTCACATATTTTCTATTTACCCCCCCCCCACAAAGGTCTCTCCTGACCTCCATCTATTGTCTGCTCTCTCCTCCTCACTCTTCATGAATCGTTTGCATTTGCTGTCTCCTTATATTTTCTGCATCACCCTTCTCCCACCACGACCGTACCACTCCCATCTCAGTAGCGGCAACTCTGATTGGCCAAGGTCAAATTTTGTTGTGAGATCCAATGGGTTTCTTTTTGGTCCTTATTGTATTTGACAAACTTGATACTAAGGGCTACTCCCTCCTTCTAGAAACACTTTCTGTCCTTAGTTTCAGAGACCCTCTCTTAGTTTTCCTCCTGCTTTTCTGATTGCTCCTTAATTTCCTCTGCCAGAATCTCTCCTACAGACCATTTCTGATGGTCCCCAAGATTTTCTCTTATCTTGTCCCCCCCCCATTCTCACTGTACTATTCCATCTCTGTCCTATTCCATCCATTGTCCTCATTTCAGTGACCATTCCTATGAGGATTGCTTCCACAACAAAATCGCCAGCACAGGTCTCCATTTGGAACTCCAGATCTATCTACACAACTGCCTCTGGACAGCTGTTCTTGATTGCTCCACAGAACTCTGCAGTTCAACATCTCCAAAACTAAACTCATAATCCTCTCTGCCAAACCTGCTACTCCTCCTGTGTCACCTATTTTATTTATTTAACAAACACATATAACATTTATTATGTGCCAGACACTATTCTGAGCAGGTCACTATTAACTCATGTAATCTGCATAACAACTCTATGATACACGTCCTCTGATTATCTTTATTATAGATAAGGCACAGAGAGGTTAAGTAACTTGCCCAAGACTACACAGTAGTAAGTGGTAAAGCAGGGATTCAAACCCAAGTATCTTCACTCTGGAGTTTGTGCTCTTAACCATCATTATATGCTGCCTCAGCAAAAGGCACCACCACCCACACCGTTTGTTCAAGCCCAGAAATGCCAACACTATCTTGATTCTTCTCTCTTTTGCTTTCTCTCACTCACTCCAATTCCCAGTCCCCTTATCCCATCACTTACCACGTCCTGACTATTCTCATTCTAAATACATCTATTGGCCCTCTTCTCTTTATCCCCAATGACACTGTCCATTCCTTGAGCAACCAGAGATATGATCATGTCACTTACTTGCTTAAAACCTTTGAATAATTCTCCTTTGTTCTCATGACAGAGCACAGACTCTTAGAAGGATTTACGAGTCTCTCCTTGATCTGCGTCCTGCTTTCCTGACCCTTCTCCCCGCCTTGCTTCACATTCCCCACCACAGCTCTACTGAACTATGTTCAGTTTCTCAGACATACCCTGAGTCTGTTGCCAATGCTGCTTGTGTTACATTCAATCTCTTCCCTCCCACTGTCTCTGGGCTAACTCCAGCGGGTGTCTCAGACTCAGGGTACATATAATTTCCTCTGTAAAGCCTTCTTTGGCTCCCCAAACCTGGATTCTTCCTCCAAGCATGTGCTCCCACCCTGATCCATTGAACACTCCTAGCAGGGCAGTCATTACTCCATATAATTTTGGGAGTACTTATCTGTATCTCCTTCTAGACTGTAAACACCATAGATCAAGGGGCTGTATTTTTCTTGTTCACTATCTCATCTCAAGTGAGTAGACAAACACCTTGGGCAGAGTAAATGCTCACTAATATTTATTGACAGAATGAAGAGCCAATTAGCTAATTTACAGTGAGAAATCACTATCACAGGAGCTGAAATGCTCTTAGTCCATATGAGCATTTAGACCAGCACACTCTTTCTCTACAGGTGGGCCAACATGAGAAACCAAGACATTTTTGGGTGATAGAATCAGAAGTAAGGGACACTTATAGAGTCAAATGTTGAATGGCAACTGGCTAGGACAGCATCACTTCACGATTAATATCTCAGACAGCACAGACCTCACCAGGAGGCTTGTACTAGCAGTCTGTTGGCCAAGGATCCCTCTCTCCCAGACATTGCTCGAAGTCTAGACATCATTCCCTCTGTGAATATGTTTCCTACCCTCAACTCTCTGCATCACGAGACTGATAAGCTCTTTCCTTAAATAGGCTACTCTGGTACAGTCAGGTTTTGCAGATCTGAGAGCTACTCTGTTTCACTGAGGTGACTCTAGATATGGTTCAGTTCTCCCAGAACAAGCTTTCTCTTATTTTCAAGTTCTGAGGGAAGCCCCTCTATAATCCTGTATGAAGGGGCAGACTATCCCAAAAGGTTATTGTAGTTCAGAGGTGCAGTGGATCACGTTCCACTGGAATAATCAAGAACGATTTTATGGCGATGGCTGCATTTGATCTTGCCTTTGATTCTGATAGAGAAGATGGGCTGTATTCTAGGATAATGAGAAAAAATGAAAATTTCCAGCTAGAGCCAGAAGAGTAGGAAGGGCCGTGTGGTGACAAGTTTTAGAACCTAAGATGCAGAGTCCGGAATTTATCCAGAGGCAGTAGGCAGTCACTGAAAGTTTCTGGGCTAGGGAGCGATGTCTAAAAAACTGCTTCAGGAAGATTGGCCTGGGCTCTGTGTGTAGGAGACAGAGGTACGAAGACAAGGCCCAGAGAGCTAGGCAGGAATTAGGAGATGACTATTTTCAAATAAAAATAGCCAGTTGAACTGGCTATTTTTAGCAAGTAAGAAATCTGTTTCTTTAAGCTGTCACTATAATAAAATATAATATTATATCCAAATACATAAACACATCCTACTGAAGTAAGTGAATACTGATTAAAAGCAAACAGACAAAAAGAACTTCATTTCTGAATAAATATTGGCTAAATGAAGACTGGTGTTGGGTGACATTGAAAATTGCCCAGGACAATACTGTATGGTTCATTTTCTTCACTCACTAGATGAGTCTACAGATTAGATCTGGTTACAATGAGCCCCAAGAACTGTCCACATTCAACTAGTTGGGTTAAAGTAGTCTCAGCTACCAGTCAAGTAGTCAAGACTGGAAGCCCTTTTGATCTCAACAATTTCTGCTGTTATGGGATCCACCTTGTCCCCTGTTGGTCTATTTGCCCAACATTTTATTCATAACCCTAAAGGGTCGTGGAGGTGAGATGAAGGTAGGGCTAATTCTGGAAGGGAGTGCGGGCAGGTAGACTACCTATATCAAACCCATTTATATTTCAAAGTCTTTTTCCTGGAGCTGTTCTCTAGTGATCAAGTGGTGGGAGGGAAGGGAAAATGAGGTGGTTACATATGGGCACTGCTATTGTTATGTTGGAAAACACTTTCTGATGAACAGTCATTTCCTTCCACTGCCAGACGGTGTTGATAATGAGCAAATTACCTTTTACTCCCTCTGGTGTGGATATGAAATTGGCTGTTAATAGAGTTGCTAATGCTACCGGGTTAGCATGTGATTGTTCTATTTTAAGCCAATTTAAGTTTCATTTGGGGAGTAGCCAATCAGACATCTTACTAAGAATGTGGGCCCAAGTGCAGCATTTAATATCGGGAAACCTGCCTCACCCACAGATGTGGCTGGGAACGGAAAGTGCTGAACATGCCGTCGTTAACATGAAATGTTTTAATACAATGTCTTTTCTCCTTTGTAGGTACAAGAATGGTCTCATTAAGGCAAACACAAACTGTTTTCATCATAGGATAGGACCCATTTCAAACCCCAGTAATATAGAATGCTATCAGCCAATAATGTAGTTTGTTTAATCTAACAATGGGTTAATATTGGTCATTTCATTACTGCTTGTTATGCAGTGAAAGCTTACGAGAAAATGAAATGTTCAGAAATTAGTTGAAAGGAGCAAAAGAGGTGAGAGATTTTACCGAGTTATATGCTCGATTGGGCTAATTAAAGGTACAGATGCATTAGTAGGTTATGTGAACATCTCTGATTTCTAAAGATGCTTGCCCAGGAGGGGGATGGTGTATCCTAATCATATCTGGCATTGTGAACCCCCAAGGAAAAGGAGCACAGCCTTTCTCTTACATTTTTCCTAGCCCTCCGCCTAAAATACCTATTGCCACCTGGCACCTGGTGGCTAAATTGAATGCATTGCTTGGTCAAGTTCCTGGATTAAACAGGATATTCTTGAACAAAGCACTGTTGATTTGTGATTTTCATGTTTTATTGGCTTTTCATGTTTTAAATGTAAAGCTCATTAACTGCATACCGAGAAGGAAACAGGTATGAGGGATGGAAAATAAAACTCAACTGATGTGACACAGAAAGGTACACTGTATGCCATTATGGTTTGGATTAATTGGGCTTGGCACTGTTACGGCTCCTGTCGCCTGATCAGTTTCCTGGGCTGAAGAAATTGCGGGAATGGAAAGTACTGGAGCCTAACAATACTCCAACTTCATCCCTTGCCAAAATACCTCCCAAGAAAATTCTAGGCTCATGCTCTCTGTTTTATCATTAAAATTGGGTGCCCCCGGACCCATGCTTTGTGACCGTCCACTCATTCAACAAACATTTGCTGAGAGCTGCCCGGTGCCCGGCTGGGCCACAGAAGTGACTGGGACAGGGCCCCTGAACAAAGGAGCACAGAGTATTCCAGGGAGACACTTACCTGAAAACTATAATATGTGGTGGTAAGTGGGCTAATAAGAGGTGATTAAAATCTTGGGCATATGGAAAATACTTTTAGAGTTGACTTTTTTCCCCCTTTAAACAATTACACATGGTAAGTTTCAGGCATCACTCTAGGCCTTTACAAATACTAACTCATTAATTCTAATAACAATCTTTGGAGGCAGATACTATTATTATCTTCATTGTATAGTGAAGAAAATTAAGGCACAGAGAGGTTAAGTAACTTTGGCCAAGGTCACACAGTTTGTCAATGTAGAACCCATGCCATCTGGCTCCAGAGCCCATGCCCTCAGCTACTATATGTTGCCTTCCCTTTAAGCCAATCCCTAGAACATGAGTGGGATTTGGGCAGATGGAGAAAGGGGGAATGGGTGAGATGAGGTCAGCATTCCAGGCAAAGGGACCAGCTTATTCAAGGGCACTGATCTGTGACTACCTGTGCCACACAAGGAGGACCCCCCAATGGTCAGAAGAGCAGGATGAGAGGGTGTGCGCTTTGAGTATAAATGCTGATCCTGGAGGGATGAGCAGAGAAAGGGGAGCTGGCAAAGAGGGCTGAGGAGCCCACAGAAGGCAACACAGCAGCAGGACCTCTCCAAAGGGGAGAAGGCAGAGAAATGAGGGCGGGATCCATAGTGTCAGCTGCTGCAGAAGTTCAAGTTAAATGAGGAAAACCAGACCATTATTTTACATCAGGAGGCCACCTGTGCCCTTAGTGAGTACAGGGCAGGTAGCACAAAGGACTGAAACTGTGCTGTAGCTGATGTGGAGTTTCTGGGAGGAGAGATGGTATGAATGTGTTTTTAGAAGTTTTATAGTAAAGGAAAGAGGGGAGAGAGAGGAAAGGGAAAGGCAGGGAAAGGGAGAGAATGGAAGGGAAGATAGTGAGCTTCGCTACAGATCCAGAGAAGGGATAAAGCAGAGTGTGAGGGAGTGAGAGAGGTGGGGTGGGGGTAGAAGCATCAGAGATGAGTAAGATTGTTATGAACTTCTCTGCAAACTTCAACCTGAAGTGCTCTCTGGGGAACAATGCAATTCTTCTTCTTCTTTTCTTTTTAGGCACGGAAACATCACATAGAAAGGTCCAGATGCAGATTTAATACAGAGGGCTGTATAAGACTCCCTAGGCTTTGAGGACTTTGAGAGAAGAATCTGTGTCCCAAGCAGAGTAGCAGGCAGAGAGCAGGTTCTCAGAATGTGTTTGTTGAATGAATAAATGGGTCTTATTTACATATTTATTGTGAATATTATGAAAAAAGAATGTGACATTGATTTTAAAACACTCAGAAACACAGTTATGAAAAACTAACATTTTATGGACTGCAAGTCATTTTACGAAATGTTGCAAATGCATATATCCATCCTGCCCGAGGCCTTGAAGTAATAGGACCATTATAGGATTTCTCATTGGGTCATCAAAAAAGTTTCTGCTCTCATATTCCTGCTACTTTACAGACAGACTCTATTTTATTAAAGGTAGGAAAAATAAATTGTTTCTGGAGTACTGGGTATAGTTAAAGGTGTTAAGAAAATGTAAAACAATTTTACTAGTGTCTTGACTACTAATTTGGATAAATGTTTATTCTCAAAATGTTCTAGCATTATCGTTCTTCTTCCAGAAAGGTCAGGCACATGCCACTAAAAATACATTTAGTACGTTGGGAATATTTTTCAAGTGATTTATTGGGGTAATGTATGGACTATTTATTTAAATATATCTCTTATTTCCAGTAATGCCACAACCTCATTAGAAGCGACTTGGCTCATTGCTTAAACAAAATGATTTCGCTATTTAGGACCGCTGCTTTAAAAATAGGCTATTTTCCTCTAACCATTTACCAGAATTGGGGATCTATTTTTAGAAAAGTACCCGTGAATGGGTAAGGTCAGAGCCCCGAGCCTTAGGAAATTCCTCCAGAAGTTGTGTCTGTTGTACATTCTGGTTCATTTTTTTCCCTTTCCGATTTTCCAGAGTGGAGGGAATTCTTCACTTGTGATGTGAGGGCACAGCCACTTCTCTGGGGGACTGTGGAATCCTCGGGAGGGGCTCTGTCCTGTATTCTCTGTGGCAGGCACCCAGCCGTAAAGTATGGGGCCTGGTTTCAGCAGTGAAAAGCTGCTTATACTCTTGGGGAACGTTCGAGTACTATTTGACGTATTAGCAAATGAAATTTGCTAACTAGTGAGTGTGCAATACATAATCGCTTCTCTGTGGTTAATACATTCAGAGACTTATAATATGGATGTAAGTTATGAAGCAGAACAATAAAATGAATATGTGTGATACATCTGGGGGTCACATTCCCGATGTAGCATCTAAGAGTTCCCTCTTCCTCTTTCATCCCTCAGACCCTGCTTCCCAGCTTAGAGGTAACCATCATCCTGAATTTTGTGTTTATTATTTATCTGATGAAAAAATGCTTTTACCACATATGTATGTACTCCTGAGCAATATGTTAAGTTTGCTGGCTTTTGAGCTTTATGAAAATTGTATCATACTGTGCTTACTCTGCAATCTGCTATTTTCATTCAACATTCTTTCCAAGATTCAGTGGTCCAGGGGGTTGCATTTCGTTGTGGTTATCCATTTCACTGCTGTATGACAATCCACTGTGGGAATATGGCACAGTTTACTCATCCATTGTCCCGTACAGTTGGGTTGGTGGTAGCTCCTTAGCTGTGATGGACAGTGCTGCTGTGTGAATCCGTGGGCAGTCTCATGCACTTATGCAAGTGTTTCTCCAACATGTATGCCATTTATAAGACAGTGCCACACTCTTATGCTCAGTAGTGCTGTTTGAATTTCTTGCCCAACTTAATGAAACATATGTCAATGTAGCTACGATTCAAAAATAAAGACAGGCAGGCAGACAAGGAGAAAGAAACGAAAGACAGGAGATAGAGAAAGGGAGGGAGGAAAAAAAGAAAAGAGAATTCCCCCCAATAGTTTAAGGCCAGTCTAGAAAATACATACATTTCCTCAAGTGTTTTGTTCTGTCTAATTATTCAACCGTTATAGGATGTTGGCTACTGAGTTGAAAGATTAAAAATTTTATTAAATCAAGTTGGTGTGCATATGAAGAAACTGGCCTTTTCATTTATTGTTTGTTGAGTGTTAATTGCCTTCTTTCTTCAAAGTAATTTAGCAATATGGAACACAAGTCCTAAAAATACTACAATTGACTCTGCAATTCCCCTTACAGAATTCTATCCTAAGGGGAAAAAAGAATAAGTTTACAAAGATGTTTGTTTAAGGATGTTAACTGTAGCGTTCTTGGCAGCAATAAGAACGCAGGAGAGATAATCTAAATGTCCAAAAGTTATTGGTTAAATAACTGTGCAGCAATTTAAAATTTAAAATGATGGAAGGATGTATATGTTACAGTGAGTAGGAAAAAAAGTTATTTAATATGTATATGGACAAACACACACATATATATATATATGTATATATGACCATCCAACTTTTATGAAAATAATTTCTATTTCATGGGAAAAATTATGAATGCAAATACATCAAATTTTATAAGCAGTGGCAGGATTTTAGGTGATTATTATTGTTGTTGTTTCTCTGTATTTTTTGTGTTTTTTTCTATAAGAATAATTATTACTCATTTTGATTAAAATAAAGAATAACTTGTTGCAGTCTATTTATTAAATAGAAAACTTGGAGATGCTTGATGCTGCCTACACTCTCCATTATCCATCTGTGGACTATCCTTAAAAAATTTAACATCAAATTTAACAGTAGATTGGCACCTACTATGAATACATTCTCTCCCTTGCTCTCTGGGGGAATGTAATCTAATTTTGTATCAGTCTGAAAAACAAAAACACAATTCTACAACGCCCAAATGCATTCCAGGGAACAAAATGTCAAACGTCTGTATTAGCTCTCATCATCCCAGCTCCAGTCTCTCAGCCTGGATCACACATACCACACCACCTACACTGCTCCCCGTGTTTTCCTCCAGGTGGTTTAATATTTCTAATTTCACTTGTCATTACAACATTCCCATGAGGTGGGGAGAGTATATAGTGGCAGGCATAGTAATCATTGTGGCCACTTTTTTTTTTTTTTAATTTGGTAAAAGACAGGTCAAAAATTCATTTTATAATCTCTGGTCTCTGGGAGCCTTTGAAAATAATGGCCAGTAGTTCAGCAAGTTCATTAGCAAATTCCCTCTAGGTTGGGGAATGTGCATTATCTGGACCTGCTGATTTACATATTGTACCATGTTTTCAACTATTCCCTTACCTGGCTTATATCAACATCTATATTTAAAGGTCTTCATTACTTCCTTATTACCTATGCTCCCTTCCTTTATTTTTCTTGTTAAAGACCAATTTAAAAGAGCAACTCAGTATCTCTGCCACTCAGAGTCATCATTAGTTTCCCTCGTCTTCTCATTTATTAGTCTAGCCACTTCGTTGCCCAAGTTTCTTCCTTCCCAGCCCATTTTCATTGCCTCTACCCTCTCGGGTGGTGGTGAGTCATTCTACAGCCTCTCCTGCTGCCCTTATCTTTCCTTGACAAGCCTTAGAAAGAGTTTGTGCATTCATTTTTTTTTCCTTTTGGCTCTTTCTCATCCTTTCTCTATTTCCACAGTGGGCTTTTTTTTTTTTTCCCACCCTTAGATCTTTCCAAGGCTCTTTGTCAAGCGGCTCCTTGCATTTTTTATTCAAGGCATCCTGAGCCTTTGTGGCTTAACTGTGATTTGAAAACTTTGTGCCTTTGCCTGTAGTGCTATCTGAGTTTCTTAATTCACCCCAATTGGATTTCTGAAAATCCTTGAACTGGAGCAAGTTCCTTAATGTGTTTAAATACAGAGATCAGGTCACCTCACCGGGGGAGTGGTGTGTCATGGTCAGCAGCATCAAAGGCCATTTATAAGAGGGAGAGCGGCACAGATGTGAGGTCATTGTTCGTGCTTGGGAAAGATACAGACATTCTGAGCCCAAGTCCATCCTCGACAAAGAAGCTATAGTGCGGCTGGTGTTCCAGGTTGTTGGCACTTAACTTGGTTTCCTGGGCAGAGAACACACCACACATGGCAGGCAGCTTGCTGTTTAGAAAGACGAGATTAATACAGGCTGCTCAGGAGTTCCCCTTTCTAGTTTACATTAGTTAATGGAATGAAAACAAGTGCTGGGTTTTACACTCATCAAGTCACACGCATCGGTCCACAGTGTTCCTTCATTCTCTGTTTTTGAGAGTGTCCGCGTGTCTGCTGGCAAATATGTGATCTTGGCAGTTTCCCTTTGAGTCTGTGGCGGAGAATCCAAACAGTCATGCTGCTCAGGTCTCCCTTCAAGAGAGAATCTGCCCCAAAGAATATAGCTAGCTGGGAGGCCTCTGGCTGCGAGTGTCTCCAGGGTAGCTCTTGGTCAATGACACAGCACAGGGCCCTGCGCAGTGTGGGTAACAGGACCACCTTTTCTGGATCTTTGTTTCAGATTGCTCTCTTGGGCTGGCCAAAGCCTTCTCCAGATGCTCTGCAGTCAGAGGCTCTTCCTAGCCCATCTTCCTTCCTTCCTTCCTCCTCCCCTTTTCACAGATGTTGGACCTGTATGGCTGTCTGAAGGCTCTCCTTGCCTACTCGTGCTCCCTCTTCCCTTTATCTTTCTCAGGTGTTAACTCCACGAAATCTCATGCACCTCTAACTCCTCTAAGCATATGCTTCTTGAAGGACCTTGTGTGAACAAGGACCTAGCCCTCTTAACCTTGCGAACTCCTCCTGCCTCCCCCACCCATCCTTCCTGGCATGAGCTCAACCATACTCTTTTTTGTGTTACTTGATGGAAAACCCAAATGCTACTTAGTCACAGAAGGCATTTCAGGCTAAACAGAAATGGAATTGGGGGTAATCTTCAGTCTGGGATTATATATACTACTACTCCCACTCATTAATATGGATAATTGATCTCATTACCGTTTGACCAGATTGGACAGTTCCCAGGAAAAGAGCTTGTAATTCACCCACAGGATCACTAGGTGACGCTGCTGCCCCATATAAAGGCGACAGCCTGAGCGAGGCTTGGCCAGAGCTATTCTGGGCTGGGGGGCCTGCAGTTTCCTTTGCTGGAGAGGGCCTACAGGTCCGCAATATACTCCAGAATCTGAAAAAGTAATTTCCGGACCAATGAGTCCAGACTCTAGAAGAGCATGTTAAATCAATCTCTCTCTCAATCTCTCAGAAGTGTGTGTGTGTGTATGTGTGTGTGTGTGTATGTGTGTGTAGTTCTCTGGAACTCTTCAATTGATTCAAGAACTAACCATGGCTGCTCTAATTTCTCCAAGTGCTGCCCAGTCCACCTTACATGACCGTTCACACTTTTGGAGGAACAGAACAACTAAAAGCTCAGTGATCCCCACTCCTGCCCCCAGATATGGGAGAACAATCATTTTGAGTGGTGTGGACACCAAAGTCTTTACAGAGGGTCCCTCAACAGAATTGAATGTCCAGGCACCACTCACTTGTGCCAGGAGTGTAGGGACATACGGACTAGTGGGTGCAGGGGCTTCTTCTATACCTAGTGTCCTAGTGTCCTCTCTGCTGAATACAGAACACACACCTCCCTAGCCAGGTTTCTGGCGTCAGTGCTGCCATCTTTTACGCTACTGCTCCTATCTTTTCACATGCCCAGTCAGCAATCTGTAAACATAACACCTGTCTTGTAAATCCTCATAGACAAAGCTGCTGAGTGGGACTAAATATTTAACCCTGCAATTCAGCCCTTATCTCAAAACAGCCCAATCTGTTCTACATGCACAACACTCCTTTCTTGGAGCTATGGATGGGCACATTGGCTAATCTGAGTTCGAAGAAGTTATTTGCTTACACATGGGATGCCTGTTCGGTTGCATAAAAATACTTTCATATTTACAGGACTGAATTCAGTCATGCTTCCATTGGGGAATCTCCAGAAGCAAAACCATCAATCCACTCTTTACATTTCTTTAATATTGCCCAATCTTTTTTGTCACATTTTACACCAATAATGGTTAGGAATTTCCCAGAAGACTTCTGGCTCAGTGCCTTATACAGAGATAATAGGAGGATGTCAGTGGATAATTTTTGAAAGATTGCTCTAACATTGCTAATAGGCTCCACAATCCAAGTGCAGTTCTACTCAAATTTGCTTGGTTGTAAGAATACAGATTCCCAGGCCTCTCCCCTGGAGATTTGACTCAGTAGATCTGGGGTACTCCTGGGAACATGTATTTTAAACAAGCAGCCCAGTGACTCTTATGCTCAGACAGGTCAGAAAACACGGCCCCACTAAACAAATGGGTTCTAGCTATGAACCAGGATACAATTCCAATCAGACACAGCAGAAGCCACAATGCAAAAAAGAAAAAAAAAATGGATATTTTAATAGCTAGACACAGAACCATCTATGAGTCACGGGATGCCTTCACCAGGTAATTGGGCACCTAGGGTCATTGCAACCACCTGGAAGCTTCTGATAGAGAAAGCACTGGGGAATCTTTTATTAACATATTTAATGTGCTTGACTAAGGGGAAAAAGTAGACAAAGCCAGGAGGCCTTGTTAGCAACCCCTCCTTGTACAGTGCGTGGCCAGTGGAGAAACAATGCTTTCTTTCTCAGGAAAGGATTAGTTTAACCCTTGACTGTCTTTCTCTGGGGAGAAGCCAATGGGCACTTATAAGCCTACACAGTAGTCTTGCTGAATGGGATGGAGGTCACTGGGGCTCCATGGCAGTGCCTGGGAGGGGTACCCAGAAAACCACAGAGGCTTCTGTTATGGAACTCAGTTATGGCTTCTAGCAGAGAGCAGTCTGCCATGTAATGTCCCAGGATGCCCTCCTCCTCTACTGGGGTCAGCTTAAGAATCCCTGCAGACCCCAGAATATTGACCCACCAATGAGAAATCCCCCTACCTCTTCCTTGTTGCTGAAGGGTGAGTGCAGCTCTTTCCCAGCTGAGGGCTGCCTATTATAAAACGATGCAGAACCTTAGTGGGAAGCTGAAATTGGAACCTAGTGCCTCAGTAAGCCAAGTGGTAACTCTGATTTGCAGATTTTTCAGGCCACTTCTGTTATTCTGCACTTAGACCGACATTACCCCTGCACGTAAACCACAGTAGGTAGGATTTCCACCTGCCCCCTCCCCAACAAAGTTGGCTAGCCCATGGGAATTTTTTGTTTGGTAGCAACAGCCAAGTGAAAATGTAATAATCTCTTCTCATCTGAGATGGATATATGCAGATACATGGTGTATATGTAGATAAATTATCCTGCATTGGGGTGTCGTTTTGTTTTCTATCCCTGCATGTGCCTGGGGTGGCTTTGTGTGTGTGTGTGTGTGTGTGTGTGCCTTTTTCATAAATAAATATTTTAACTGGAAATTTCCAAGCGTATGACAGGCCTAGAATGTGAACTTGAAAGTACTGTAATAGAAATCATCAGTTGCCATGGCGACGTGTTCCAAGAGCAGATTGCACCAAGTCACATGGGCAGAGAGTGCTCAGTAATACTAACACATCAGAGAGTGAGGCCACTTAACCTCAATCGCTTCCAGCTATTGTGCAGAATGCAATTGAATTTATTCCTAATTTCTGCCAGTGCTAAGGAACAAAATTTCCCTGCAGATTTTAATCTTACTCAGGCAGCCCCAGCCAGTGCACAGACACAGTTCAGCACCAATATTCAGCCCGGTTACTTGCCCACTTTACAGCTCTATTTTCTTATTCTTATTTTTAATAATAGTGTCCCTCTCCCTACCAGATCCCGCATGTTCCCCTGCCCTGGGGAGAACTCCCCTCCTCCTTTCCGAATGGCTGCACAGTTTCTCTGACTCCATTCTACTAATACAAGGAATGCAGCTTTCATGACAATACCAGTAAAAAAAAAAAAAAAAGACAGGGCTCCATTCTCAGCAATAGTATTTTTTTTCCTTCCCCTCACCCTAAACCTGTTCTGAAATATAATTCCCAGCGGCTTTGGGCTGTGCCTTGGAACACCACAATTAACAGCCCCATTGGAAGAAGGCGCAACGCACTGTCACCGTCCCCTCCCTGGTCTGCACATCCTTCCCCCCCCCCCCCCCAAACCAGGAGAGCAACACAGATTAGCAGGAGGTCCAGCCGCCCAGCACACAACACTCATTTTGAGAGCTTATCCGCTCTTATGAAGGCGGATAAATCAGAGTATCTCATACGGACAGTCTCAAGTTAGCAGTGTCATCGATCTCCCCTGCCCTTTCTACGTTATTTGTCTTATTCATTTCCAAAGATGGTATCAGAGATGCCGAAAGAGCCTTTGTTTTCCACACGCTTGCTCTTCCCAGGGTGAGTTGCTGTGTTGCTGCAGGAACTAAGAGGCATGCTTCCGGGCAGCCCTTTGTCTCCAACCCAAGGTCACCTCTCCCTGTTGGTTCAGGTGTTGTCCACAGTCGGCCTATGTTCCCAGGCAGCAGGCAGCATCCTCTTTGGCTGAGTCTTTTTGTGGCTCTCGCTCTCCACTGACCTCCCCCTTTGTGAATGTCACTTTTAAAAAGATGGGAAACCTGCTCTAATAACTAAATGAAGACAAAGCAGCGTCCAGCCCTCAGAAAGTCCACGTTGAAGGTCAAGCAAAAGGAAACTTAAAAACAGGGAAATTATTGAAAAAGTCTTTTGAGAAAAAGAAAAACAGGTAGTGTCTGCAGTGGCTTCCTTTAGTGGGCAGGTTCTTCTAGTAAGGGGGAAAATGGAGTCACAAATCACTTACTCAGCTAGTACTAAGCCATTGTTCTAATGCTGTGCTGGAATAGGAAATGTGGAGAGGAGCCGAGAAGAGAGGGAATGGCAGCGTGAAATTAGGATGGGCTGCTGGTGATCTCTGCTGACTCTACACGGAGAGCCTGGTGACTACAGAAATCTGCATGGAGCTTGTGAGAGAAAAGCAGCCAGAGAGGAAATGAAGAGAAGCACGGCAATGAATTTTATACAGGAGTGTGACATTTGGATCGGGAGAGAGAAAACCACATGCCAAGATGCTGGTAGTCCACAGGGCTCTGTACCCACCCTGCTGCAACAGCCTCTGGAAGGCCTTTGCCAAACAGCCTCGCCCCACACCTGCCCATGCACAGGGCAGGGCAGCAGTGTGTGCTCAGCTGGAGTCAGCCCGCCAGCCTCCTCAGGGACTTTAAAGCAGCCCAAGCTCCCCCTGGCTAGGAAGGGGAAGCGGTGTCCTTTTAATTGGCAAATGGTCCAGCTAGTCACAAAACTGAATGTGTTTTCTAATCAAAGTTGGTTCGATTTATACTAGGGCATCATTTCCACACTTAATAATTTAAAATACAGTCATGCTTAACGACAGGGACATGTTCTGGGAAGTGAGTCATTAGGTAATTTCGTCACTGTGCGAGCATCACAGAGTGCGCTTACACAAACCTGGATGGTCTAGCCTGCTACTGTAATTGTATGTGCTATGCTTTCATTCGACTGGCAGCGCAGTAGGTTTGTTTCTACCAGCATCACCACAGACACGTGAGAATGTGTTGCACTACGACACGACAACAGCTTCAATGTCATTAGGTGACAGAAAATTTTCAGCTCCACTACAATCGATGGGACCACCATTGTATGGGCAGACCTTTCTCAACAGAAATGGCGTCATTCCACGGTCATGACTGCATTTCCTGACCCTCTTGCTAGAGCTATTCAGGCAATTGGAGCCTTGGAAAGTTCTAGGAGGTTGTCTAATCTAAGCCAAGTTCCTTTTGACAGAGAGGCCTTCTAGAACTTTAACCCATACAGCAGTATGTGGCTGGGGGCCACTGAGCCTCATGGCCTCCGACCAAAGAAAGATGGCGAGAGAAATGTCAGAAAAAAGCCTGAGCGTTTTATCCCTGATGAATTTCATTAAAGGGAAGAAGCAATCTGTGCTATTATGCTAATATCTGCAATAGCAATTTTCTTATGTTCGTTAATCTATAGTCAAGGAATAACATTATTACAGTTCTTACAGCCTTTCAAAGTACTTTCATAACTATTACCTTATTTGAATCACATGGCAACCCTGTGAGGTAGGTGGGGTGCATTTTACAGAGGAGAAAATTAAGATCGAGAAAAGTAAGGGCTAGGACAAAGTCACACAGAGTAAGAACAAGATCTGGATCTTAGGCCACCTGATGCTCTTTCCACCATCTGTGGGATACCGGACAGGCTGAGGGCCTGATGGCCTACGCTTTTGGAGAGAAATGGCCCAGAGAGGCTCCTTCCCACACACTGGATATAATCTTATGTTTGGAAAGAACCACCCCGTGGGTGAATGGATGGGGGTTGGTGCCTGAGCAAAGTGCAGTCATCTCTGGGATGAGCAGAAGGGGCCCGCTGCCTCTGAACAAGTTTGGTGTGGATTCTGTTCACTAGCGTTTTTCAGATGGAATAGAGGCAATGCAACCCAATTCAATTTTCTCTTTTGGGAGGTGTGAATCTTGATGGAAAATGAAAAGGCAGGTATCGTTCTCCTTTGCAAGAAGCTTACTCTACAAATCTGCCTAAGAAGTAGTGGGACTCAGAGTGATGGTGGCATTTAAGGTTTGATGTAGTGATGTTGACTCTGCCGAAATGCACACTATTTACTGCATCTTCAGCTACTGAGTAACAAGAGAAACAGACTTCCTTGCCCCTCCCTGTGCTTCCCTCTGTACTGTCTTCCCTCCCCTGTCCTTGGTGGTATAGAGACGGTATCAGGGATGGGTTGAGAGTTGGTGATGTCTGGTAAATATGTGCATATTATCGAGCAATATAAAAACCAGAGTTCTAACACTGGCTGTTGGGATGAGGCTTCATGGAAATGGCTCCATGAAAAAAATACAGCGTGATGACAATTTGGCTGATAGGAAAAAAAAAAATCTCTGTGCTTTTCCAAGTTTCCAAGGATCCTTGCCTAGGAACGTCTATTACAGAAAGTAACCTGAATGTGGTTGGATACTATTTAGATATGTCAATCTATTTTTCTTTTATTTTCCTCTTTTCCTTCTCTTCCCACAAACAAGTAGTTTGATTGGTCACTGCCTCTGGAGAGGCATGTGGCAAGGCAAGGTGAAGGTCTTTATGGCTTTCTTATCACTAACACTTAAATTCTTAGGGTAATGGTTCTGATGGGATATTAGCAGCTCTAAAAGCTGGAAATGTATGAAGGAGGAAGGAGGGGAGGAGAAGAGGAAAGTCTGGGAGACCTGACTGCAGAAGGGACTCGCAATACACCTCAGCGTGATGTGCATATGTGGTGCATGTGGGGGAAGGTTTCTCAGCCTTGGCACAGTTGGCATTTTGGGCCAGGTGATTCTTTGTTGTGGGGGATGTCCTGTGCATTATCAGATGTTTAGCTGCATTCCTTACCTCTACTCATTAGAAGCCATTTGCACCCCCTCCCAACTCATGACAATGAAATGTCTCCAGACATTGCCAAATGTCTCCTTGTGGGCAAAATTGTCCCCAGTTGAGAGTACCTGCTCTAGGCCAGGGATTGCAAACTCCATTGTCTAAAGGAACCACAAGATGAGGACAACAACAGAAGTAGTAGTGGTAAGAGTTAACTCTTCCATGGTGCTTACCACGTGCCAGGCACAATTCTAAACACTTTATAAATTTCAACTCATGTAATCCTCACCAATAGCCTAGGAAGTAGGCGCAACCTCATTTTATAGATGAGGAAACTGGGAGACTAAGAAAGTCATCCGAGGTCACACACTAATAAGCTGCAGAGCCAGCATGTGAGCTCAGGCCACGCGTTCCCAGAGCCCGTTTTTTCTCTGACCACAGCACCATTTTCCTTTATTTAAGCCAATTCATTTGTCTACCTAGGAAGAAAACCTCACAACTACATTTTTTAAGGATTAAGGAGTTTTACAGTCTCCTATGATACAAATGTTTCTATATCTGAGGGCATTGCTCAAATGAGAATATTGAATTGACAAAAATAAGTGGGCATTGCAAAGTAGGTAGTGTTAGGTGTGTTTTCGCTTCAGCAGTGTGTGGGAACTGCTTCTGACCCTCTTGTATTCTGGCAGCACAGCGTTTTAGCTTTAGTGGCAAACCTGGAATGTCAGGGGCACATCCAGAATGTGCCATGCTATCTGGTGTTCTCCTACCCGCATCCTCCATACTGGGCGGGGGGGTGGGGTGGGGGGGGGACAAGGCAGCAATCCACTTAGTGATGGACTCCGCCTGCAGGAAACAGCTCATGTCTCAGGTGGGCATTCTCTCTCTGGCCCTGGGGGATACAGGCTGCCTGGGGAGAAGGCAGGGAGCCTGTGGGCACAATTCTGACACATACAGAGATTGTCCTTCGTGGGGTCCCTGGGTTGAGAGTACCTTAGTTGAATTATGATTCTCTGTGTGGACAACTGTCCACTAACTGCTCTTCCCCTATTGTTTCACCTGTGGGACAGATTCACAGAGCTCCCTAGATTGTCACAGAATCCTAATTCGTGAATACATTATTGCTTTTCCAGATCTTTTCCCAGTACTGCTTCAACACTGACCTGGAGTGTTGAATGGAGACATCTGATGGGAAAGCTAACATTTGGCTCTGTGTCTTCAGTTCTCAGGCTGTCCCTTGAGATGGTGATGAGATGCTAATTTGAGTTCCTAATGTTATGCTGAACAATTACCCTTAGAACAAGTCATTTTGGATTTAAAGTTAAATTGGAATTTGAGAGGTGTAAAAGTTATAGGAACCGTGTCCACATTTTCATTATAGCTACTTCTCATTCCCAACAACTGTAGAAAGATCTTCAACACTTCCCACATTACATCTGGTTTTTCATTCAATTAGAATCACGCATGCCTCCTCTAAATATCATAGTTAGAAAGAAACAGCAATTTTCAGAGTAATTCTCCTTAACATGATGGCAAACACTTTTCCAGAATACAGAAGGGCCTGGCTCTAAAACAAATGCTAATAAAGAATTCAAGCAAAGCTGCTAATACCAATCCTTTAACAATGAAGCTGGCCAAGGGTTTCTACTGTTTTTCTAAGAAAGTTTATATTCAACCACAGCATTACCCTTTCCCTCTGGGCCCATTTCCATCTCAGAAAGGGACTAATATTTGTCAATTACCTACTATATGGCTGGACAACCTTCTTTACATACATTATCTTAAGTCACTAAAAACTACTTTCAAAGCTCACTATTTAGGTCAGAAGACTAGATATATTGAACGACCACTAACTCTACAAGGTAGGTGCTGGCCAAGTGGCAGAGTACCCTGGTTGTTCAGGGGGACTGAACACTCAAGGATGGGGTACTTTCAAAGAGGTTGCTTCCTCCAGGAAGGCCTCCCTGACCCTTTCTCATCCCTACAGAAAACTGAAGTTAACGCTCCCATTCTGGAATTTTTACATCACATTATTTCACCTGCTACCTTGTAGTAGAGTTATTTATTCATGTCTTATCTCCCTACTAGAGAGAAGCAGCTTTATTTATTTATTTACTTTATTTTAAGGAGGGCTCAGCTCACAGTGGCCCATGCAGGAATCAAATTGGCAACCTTGGAGTTATTACCCTGTTTCCCCGAAAATAAGACCTAGACAGATCATCAGCTCTAATGCATCCTTTGGAGCATAAATTAATATAATACCCGGTATTACATTATATTATATTATATTATATTATATTAAAGACCATATTATATATAATATTATTTTATATAATATATTATATAATGTATATTATATAAAATATAATATACATAATAAATATAATATAATTATATGATATATAATATATATGATATATTATATTATATAATATATATGATATATTATATAAGGTCTTATAGTAAAATAAGACCGGGTCTTATACTAATTTTTGCTCCAAAAGACACATTACAGCTGATGGTCCGGCTAGGTCTTATTTTCGGGGAAACACGGTAGCACGTGCTCTAACCAACTGCGCTAACTAGCCACCCCCGAGAAGCTGCTTTAGAGAAGATGGTCTCTTTCACTCAGCTGCCTATGGACACCCTGACTAGCACGGTGTGTTGTAAATCTTGTGCTCTGAAGGTAGAGTGGCTGACTAGATATAGATACCCTTGAATGAATGAATGAATGAATGAATGAATGAGTGAGTGAGTGAGTTCATAGAGGATTTGAGCTGGATCTTGAAGGATAGGAAGATCCAGACATTCCTTAGTAATAAATCAGTCACTCCAAATTATAAACCATTCTGGCCAGCATCTTTCTGGAGTCCTTACTGATCTTTTTCTCTAACCATGCTAAGAACCATGCATTTTTCCTCCCCTAGGTCCCATCCTGACACATTGTTTACTAGCAGCAGGTCATTAGTAACATCAAGGCTTTATTGGGATGGGGAGTTGGCACTTGATTGCAGAGATCCCATTACTTCCCTGTAGGAGGCTGTCACTTCCCCAAAGTGCACTACCTCCAGTGCCAATCTCTCGCTCACACATTCTCCTCCTGACTGCTGGGAGCACATAGGCATGCTGCATGTCACCTGCTCCTCCAGCTCTTGACAGTCTCCTTCCTTTGTTTCCAAATCCTAAGCAAATTGCTTGACTGACGATCAAAGCCTGCTAACATCAAACAGCTGCTATATACAGGTGTGTTGTACAGTTAGTTACCTGCTGCTTGCTTTCCTCAGCAGAGACTGACATGACAAACAAAACCAGGAGCTGGGTGCCAAGGTCCTCTTGGAATTTTGCAGAATTGGAAATTCACCCTCAAAATAGCCTCCCTCCGTCTTCATCCATGGGTGGGTGGGTGGGATGCTGTCCTGGTTCCTGCAGTCCTTTGCAAAAAGCCAGGAATCACGGTGGCTGCATCCAAGCAAAGAGGTTGCACTCTTTTAGAACTCGATTTACAAAGCATACCCAGGCGCCTTACAATCTTTTCCAGATTTTTCTGTCTTGTTAATGTGATTACATGAGTATTTTCTGCTGCTCTCTGCTCTTAGCAGTCTTCCCGAAGGTCTCAGGTTCTGACCTTTGAAGGTAGTTCCGATCACTCTGGAGTATGACTGGGCATTCAGTCTCCCATCCCTGGGGGACGAGGTTGGAGGAGGAATGGATTCCCACTTCTTCCAACGTTCCTGCTTATACTTTGGAGCCCGGACAGCTGCCAGCAATTACTTTCCATACTCTTTTTTATTTACAAGGTGCTTTCGGATGTGATCAACGTTCTGCCAGTTAGATGTACCTGCATGAAATGAGGAAGGTGACAGTGGGGTGGAGCCATGTTTTCTGGGGCCATGCTTTCTCTGGCAGCACCATCATGTGTATGTGGGATATTCTCTGATGGCCACTTCCGACACGAAGGCTTCCTGATCACAGAAAGCCTCCTGGCAGCAGTTTCCTCGGTGGTCTGTCCGTTGTTCAGATTTCTTAGTGCTCTGTCTGGTGCTCAGAGTCATTCCTGAAAGTTCCACCTAGCGTCAGTGTTTTTTTTTTTCAGCATTCCTGGTAATTTTGTAAGTCATTTAATACCCTCCTTTAACTGGCCAGAGTGAATTCTCTTCTCTGTGACTGACCCTTAATCAAAACAGAGGGCAGTTGGGCTAGAGATTCACCCCCCATGCATGGCAGGGTAATCAGCCAGCTGGCAGGGGTCCCGCACAGAGCTGCAGGCTGGAGGCCAGGAGGGAGAAGGACCACTGTTCCCCCAGGGAAGAACCTGCCTGCTTCTGCTCTCTACTCACACCCTTCTGTCTGGTACAGTCTTTCCTTCACCTTCACATTCCCGCTCCTTTGAGAGCCATACCTTCCCCGTCCCACCCCCAGCTGGAAGCAGTTTTTGCTTCTCTGAACTCCATGAGCACCCAGCATACCTTTCGTAGGAAATGACCACTTTCCATTCATATTATGGTTACTTAAGACATTACTTATGTCCTTGAAGAGCAGGAGCAGAGACTGAATCATTTCGGCAGATCCTGAGAATCCCAAACCCTGGAGTATCTTGTATATATACGCACATAATAGTTACGACAGGAATGGATGAACAGAGGAGAGGAGGTACACGGGACTATGCTCCCAACACATTCTAGGGCCTGATCTACGATTTCCCGTCATTTGCCTTCATGGGAGTTGCGGGCCTTTCAAAGACCTCATGCCAGTTTAAAGGATGGCATCAGAGCAGCAGCGCTGCCCAGTGGAACTTTCCGTGGTAATGAGAATGCTCTAGGTCTGAACTGTCCAGTGTGACTGTTGAGCATGAAATGTGGCTAGTGAGGTTGAAGAACTGAATTTAAAAATTCTGTTTAATTGTAATTAATTTCAATTTCAGGAGCCACAGTGGCTAGTGGCTGCCATAATGGAAAGCACAACGTCAGAGTACACACTGTGTTTCCCCGAAAATAAGATCTAGCTAGACCATCAGCTCTAATATGTCTTTTGGAGCAAAAATTAATGTAAGATCCGGTCTTTTTTTGCTATAATATACGACCAGGTATAATATAATATATTATAATATAATGTAATGTAATGTAATGTAATGTAATATAATATAGTATAGTATAGTATAGTATAATAATATAATATAATATAATATAACATAATATAATATAATATAATAATATAATACCAGGTCTTATATTAATTTTTGCTCCAAAAGACGCATTAGAGCTGATTGTCCAGCTAGGTCTTATTTTCGGGGAAACACGGTGCTATCCTGACTGGCACATGGACCTCTCTGTATTAACTATTCATTCCGTCACCACAGGCCAGAACACTCTAGAATATCATCCCTGGTATTTATGGATTGGGAGTTTGCCTTTCTGGCCCAGGACCAAAAACTTAAAGATTAGAAGAAGGACAGAGACGCGGAAGCTTCATGGGGGGACTTTACAACCTGGGACTAACTTTCAGATTTCAAATTTCAGAAGCAAATGAGGCTTCCTCACTCTCGCACCACTGAAGTACAGGGCTGTTGTAGCACACATGCAGAATGCCACTGCCTTTCGCACGTAGACATTTGTCTGAGGATTTACTACATCCACTAAACTATGCAAAACAGCATTGTTTATCATACTAAGAAATGGGAAACAACCTAAATACCCATTAATAGAGGCTGATGGGGCCATTTATACTAAATCCGTGTACACAATTAAAAGAAGGTGGTAGCTCTACGTGTTTTGATATGAAAAGCTATCTAAAGCATATTATTGAGTAAAAAACAATAGCAGGAAGGATATTCAAGAAACTTCTGAGAAGGACCTGGAGGGAAAGGGCAATAATAAGCTAGCAGGGGGAAATTTTACTTTTCACCCACTACCTTCCCGTGCATTCTGAATTATTTTTACCATGAAGATGCATTTCTTTTACTGTTAAAATAGTTAATAAAGAAAGTGTATTCTCATCAGGACTAGTTTGGGGAACTCCGTTTTTTACGTTTCTGGTAGTTTTCTATGTGAATCTTAAGGTAGAGATTACTAGTGTGCTTGCATATTTGATTCTTCTCTCCTTCCTAGTCTCTCAGGAAGATGACATTCATTTGCCCCTCTGCAGTTAGGCAGGGCCACGTGCCTAGTTCAAGACACTGAAGTATATGTGGAAGTGACATGCGTCATTCCCAGGCCGAGGTGTTTAAGAGTCAGTGTGCTACCTCTGTGCTCTCTTCTCTGTCACAGTCACTCTGGAAGCCTCCTGTTGAGATGGCAATGGCCCAAATGGAGGGAGCCAGAGTCCCTATGGCACTGTGCGGAGAACCCTCCCGTGTTCAGATTTTGCATGAACAAGAAAAAGCTTTTGTTGTATTAGGCCACTAGATTTCAGGGTTTGTTACCTCAGCCTAGTTGATCTTGTTCTGACTAAATCGTTAATGACAAAAGAACGATCGGAGGCATATATAAGAAACAGGCTTCCACAGACTGCATTACCTGCCCTGGTGACACAGTGTGGAAGGATTATAAACCTTTCCCACTTGGTAATGTTGGGATAATCATGCATTTGAGCAACAAGAAAGGTAAGTACGATTCCCAGGTACAGAATTCTTATCCACCTTCCAGCTATGGTGATGACTTCATTGAGGACACCTGTACAGCCAGGAAGACCGCTCTCAGACTTGTAACTTAACACTTACGTCCAATGATGTTTTTCTGTATCTTCTCTGAGCCTCCTTGGCATAAGAACAATTAAGCAGGAGCCATGGGGTAGCTCAGCCCATCACCCTTCATGCCCTACATGGCATAACATAAGCAGGGGAGCTTTCGAAGCACCCGGTGCTCTGGGGACCTCAGTCTCTTCCTTCTCCACTGCTCTAGGTCTGTTTATGAAGGGGGAAGGCTCCAATTACAACACCCTGAGAGCCAGAAAAGAAATCTCACTGCTTTGCTTTGCCTCAGTTCAAGTCAACTAAAAATGAATGAATGCCCTGACTAGATGACTGCTTGCTATTGGAAGATGGAGTGGGGGTGTAAGGAAGTGAATGAGGGTGACTGGGAAGGTATGGAAGAGAGAGGACAAAACCAGAGCCACAAGAAAAAAGCACAGCTCGATCTGAGCTTAAATTCTAGCTGTGTAGCCTTAGGCAAATTACTTAGTCTCACCAAGCCTATTTCATTTTACGGGTTGTTGAAAGGTTGATATGAGAAGATGCGCTAGATGATATACTAGTCCTCATAGAGTGTCTGACAAATAAAACTAGAGGCACCTCCAGGCAGGGGGCTTTGGTGACCTGCACCTATTTATAACTTTGGAGGGTGAGCCAAGGGCAGGGGAGCAGCAGGTTGCTCACTCACTCATGGCCATGGCATTCCAGGAGGGCAGTTCCATGGGGTCATTCCAGTACTGCACTGACAGCTCACCACCAGTCACTATGCGATTAAAACTCAGAACCTTTGTTATGCACATTTATGCTGGTATAACCGTTTTCTCTTAAGCCTTAGACCAGCCTAATGGGTGTGACGTCTGTTATTTCCATCTCGTAGAAGATGGAACTGAGGCTCCAAGAGGTTAAGGGATTGGCCCAAGTCCACACCGCCTGTAGAGCTGGGATTCAAACCTAGGGACTTTGGTTTGCGAGTCCACACTGCCTCCAGAAGCACTGCTCTCAGCTCACTCAACACAGTGATGATGGCTGTAGCTAACTGTAATGACAGCACAGCAGGTGAGGACGTTTTTTGCTCCTAAAAGTTTTATAGTGAACATCATGTGAACCATATTTTCACCCAGAATGCATGTAATCTTAACATTTTTAAAAAATGTACATAGAAAAGGGATTTTGAATTGGAAAATATGAAAATATACAAAACATGTTTCTCTATTTTTCAGTGTTGGAAGGAGTACAGGGTGTGACAGAAAGGCAGTCCTATATATCATGGCTCCAGTAACCCGGACTTCTACTTTGCTTTGACAGCCGGCCTGGAATGGTGAGTCAGATGGCAGGGACGCTTGGTAGCTCAGGAAAGAAGTCTGGGCTTTGCCTTGAATCACTGGAGGTGGTTGAAGAGGGGACAGATGTGATGAAATAATGTTCTGCTATGTTCAATCTGGCAGTACTATGCAGGGTAAGGAGAATAAAGAGAGGCTGAAGGCAGAGAGCCAATGAGAAGGCTGTCGCTTGTGGGGGTGAGGGCTGGGCTAGGGTTGAGCAGAGGTGATGAAAAGAATGGGGTGTTTGGAAATGAATGGAAAAATCAACACGACTTGGTGATTAATTGAATCCTTGGGTGGGGGAAGCAGACACGGAAGTTTTCAGCCACAGGAAGAATCAAGAGGAGGAAGAGATAATTTTGAAGGAAAGAAGATAGACACATTGAATTTTAGATGAGATGGGAGCACTGAGGAGAAATGGCTAACAGGTAGTAGGAAATCCAAGAAGAGCGAAGGTTTCAGTCTGAGTTGAAAGCTGGAAAAGACCAATGTCCCAGATCAAGTAGGAGAAGTCCCCTCTTACTTTTTGTTCTTTTCAGGTCTTTGATTGATTGAATGCGGCCCATCCACCCACATCAGGGAGGGCAATCTGCTTTACTCATTCTATGCATTCAAATGTTAGTCTCATCCAGAAACACCTTCACAGACATTTTCAGACATGTGTGGGCACTCCATGGTCCAGTCAAGTTGAAACATAAAATGGACCATCATGAGTGCCATGAAAGTCAGTTTTTTGGGGGCTAAATAAAGAATGTGTGGTGAGGGAAAAGAGGCAGGAAGACATATCCACCTATGTGGGAATGTTGACAGCCAAAAAGAGAAAAATCACATACTAACCAGAAAGGGCAGCAGGTCAACTAAGATTTCTTTAAACGATGGAGGAGACCTTTTGCTTTGACTCTTTTTTGCTAATCCACATGGACATTCATTCTTTCATTCACCACCCTCTGCAAAGGTTATTAAATTGAATCCATAATTTGCCATTCTAACTATATTTGTCCAAAGGTAAGTTTAAGTTAGTTTGCATTTTGGGGATGCCAACACTGGCAGACGCAGGTAGGTCAGAAATTATCTGGGGCAAAAAAAAAATCCAGCTTATGATCGAAAATGTGTTGTGGCTAAAGGTGCACACTGCTTATCAAGATAATTAATTTTCCTATGTTATTTGCAGTTTGTCACTGATGCAGAATGCATGTTTTTGGCCAGCATGTCAACTGCCTTAGTATTTACTTAAATGCAGAAAAACACATTTCTCAAGCATTGGTGCCAGATGGGTCCAAAGGAGCAAAGGAGACTGCAGTTTTGTCAGCTGGACCAGGTGGCAAGTCTGCTGTGGCACAGTGACATGTACCTGCACCGTTCCCCATCTAATCAATGTTCTAGCATGAGAGAAAGCGCAATGCTCACAAGGGAGGATTCAAGATTGCAAAACCTTAAGGGTCAATGGTGACAAAATATTTTTTGAGCTTGCAGACCATTTACTAGAATCCTAGTTCTGTGTTTCACCAGTACCGCTCCTTTCCCACACACCTCTGCTCCTAAATAGATCCCACGTAGCCAGCTGGGCATGGGCATTCAGCCTGGGGAGCCTTCTTCCTGGGAGCCACATTTCTCTCTTGTCATCATTTAACCTCTTAAAAAAGACCATGTAAATACCTCTCAAATGTGCCTGTGCCCAGATAGTCATGTGCATAGTGTACCTGGCCAAACAGGTTATTTAACAGAAAGTCCTCTCTGTATTTCCAAGTGAGACCCACTCTTTGATTTACAATGATACCCCACACATATTTTCAGAGTTATCACTCTATGCGTATATTATCATCCAATTACACATAGGTGCTCAATAAAGGCTCTTGTTAGATTATTTCAGTATAATTAATCAGTACAGCATAAAAATATAATTGAAGGAAAGAGATTATAGTTGACAATACTGTATTATATACTTCAAAGTTGCTAAGAAACTAGATCTTAAATGTTCTCACCATAATTATGGAACATGATGGAGGTGCTAGCTAATGCTATGTTGGTAATCATATCGCAACATACAAATGTATTGATACATTGTACACCTTAAACTTACACAATGTTATATGTCAATTACATCTCAATTAAAAATGTATATATACATATATATAAATATCCACATCCATATATATAGATCCATCCCCAAAAAGAAAAGAGATGCCACTATACATTATACATATGACATGATAATATATAGTGTTATCTGTTTTCAATTATATTTTTTATACTATAATAATTATACTTAAATAATCTAACAAGAGCATTTATTGAGCACCTATGTACTCAGTGTTAGGTTAAGACCCAGGGGATACAGAAAAAATAGCAGACATAATATTAGTCCTCACGCTGACTACACACAAGCTGGGGAAATAAGACCCATGCACAAGAAGCAACAATTAACTGTCCTAGAGGCACATGCAGGAGGCTGGGGGCCAGGAGGGCATTTCTTCCCTGCTTCAGCCTCTCCAGGAGGGTCACATCCTTCCAAGACTCCAGTTTCTGCTGGGCCACTCTCCCAGTTCTCACTGGCTCTGGTGACACTAAGTTCCTCCCTCGTCCCTTCCTCCCTGGGGCAGTAACAGCTTCCCTCTGTTATTAGTCTCTGGGCACCTCACCTTTTCCTGTCTGTTTTCTTAATCCCATCCCCTCCTCTGTCAGTAGCCCCTTCCTTAAATTCCCTTCATCTGTACCATTAGGAGTGAATTCTGTTTCCTGCTGGGACCCTGACTGATGCAATGAAACTTAAGAAGTTGCAGGTAGGGGGTTGCTTTGCTTCTTGGTACAGATTCTAATGTGTCAACCAGAACAAATACTTGTTTGATAGAGGAGAGAGGGGTTGGCCTTCCCCAGCAGGAGAGGGGGAGGAGCTTTGAAAGCCGACTATTTACAGAGAGGAAAAAGCAAGGGCTTGAAGGGAACAAGTTGGCGGTTGGGTGTAGACAAGTCTGATCTGCACAGCTAATTTTTAGACTTTAAAAAGTTAAATGAATCCTTCCTTGAGGCTTGTGCTTCCTGTCCTGTCACTTGTTTGAAAAGAGAGCTACATCAAAGCCCCAGGCTGCGGAATTCCCTAGAACCCAAACTTCAGAGGCCTGCTGGGGGAAACTGCAGATCCTCCACCCGGAGGAGTGGCAGTGAGCAAGGAACCCCTCCTGCTGTAATTACTCCTGCCAGAATATTCTTTTTCAAGCTTTGCTAATTGAAATTAAACAGCTGCCATGTTTGGACAGGGACAAAAAAGAATTCATTTTTCAGCCTTCTCTGATCTAACAAAGACTGACGGGCTGTGAGAAAGCCAGGGAAAATTTTACTCCCATGGTTACTGAGTCTCCCACTGGTTGACCCAAAGCAGTCTCCCACTGGTTGACCCAAGCAAAACAAAGAGTGCTGAGGAGGTGAAGTCATTCCCACTATAGCAGGAGCAATGCCATCTAGGAGTTCACAGGACAAAGGACACATTAAGTTAGTTTCATGGCCACTGTCACCAACAGCCAGCTCTTCTCAGTGCCCCAAATTAACGAGATACTCACTACCCTATGCTGGAAGGGGCTAGAAACAACTAAAGAAGAAAGAAAAATGCCTGCCAAGTGGATCTTTTGCTAGGTAAGTCCTTCTCCTAGTGGGAGATGGTGGCCAGGGGTGGTGTTATCACCGTAGGGGCCAGTTGTAGTAAAAGGATGCTGAAGGAAAAAGAATCTATAAGGTGCTTAAGAGTGTGAGGTGCTTTCAGAGAAGTCTGAAATCCCCACGGCGGTGCGGTAACTCAGGTCTCAGGAAACAAACTAGACTGGGAACTATGGGGCTTACGTAGGGGTGTGATTTCCCCAGAGATTTCTGTGTTTTAGGTCTTTGTCATGCCTCATCCTCATAGGTGGAAGATAATCGACGTAAGCCCACTGAGTTCTTTGGATGAAAAGTTTAGTTTATGTCAGGAAATAACAATTATTAATGTGACCAGAAACGATTAAATCATGTGGTTAAAAGCAGAGGAGAATGCATAGATGGATACTCAAATAGTGAAAACATCAACTGTGAGAACAATGAAATGTAAAAGTTTTACCAAGTACAGTTCTTGGTGGGGGCGGGAGGGGGGGCGGTGTTTGGTGGACTCACGGTTATAAATTCTCTTCAGAAATGGTGTTCAGGTTTCTGCTCAAGTACCAAGAGAGGATTTTCCCGATCATTCTAAAACACAGCACCCTTGTCAGTCACTCATCTATCTTCCTTTACCCTGCTACATTTCATATACGTACTAGGTTATTATCTATCTTTCTCGGCTAGAATATAAGCTCCAGGAGGGAAGAGACTGTGTCTGTTTTGTTCACTGTTGACTCTTCAATGCCGGCAACAGTGCCTGGTACATAGTAGGCACTCGATGAGTGTTTATTGAATGAATTTAATAATGATATATAAAACTCAGTGTTAAATATTTTTCCCAGTCTTTTTCTGTTGTAGTAAAATACACGTAACACAACATTTACCATCTTAACTATTTTTACATGTACAATTCAGTGGTATTAAATATATTAGTAATGTTCTGCTACCATCATCACCATCCATCTCTGGAACTCTTTGCATCTTGGAAAACTGAAACTCTATACCCATTAAACAATAACTCCTCATACCCCTCCCTCCAGTCCCTGGTAACCACCATTCTCCTTTCTTTCTCTGATTTTGACTACTTTAAGTACTGCGTTTCCCTGAAAAATAAGACCTAGCCGGACAATTGGTTCTAATGCGTCTTTTGTAGCAAAAATTAATGTAAGACCCGGTCTTATTTTACTATAACATAAGACCCGGTATAATATAATACAGCGTAATATAATATAATACCATATAATTACTGTAATTAATATAATATAATATACCAGGTCTTATGTTAATTTTTGCTCCAAGAGACGCATTAGAGCCGATTGTCCGGCTGGGTCTTATTTTCAGGGACACACGGTACCTCATATAGGTGGAATCACACAGTACTTGTCTTTCTGTCATTGGCTTATTTCACTTAGCATCACATCCTCAAGGTTCATCCATGTGGTAGCATGTGTGAGAATTTCCTTTTAAAGGCAGAAGTTTTAAGTATTTTGATTCTCACAACAATTTTTTTTTTTAAAGATTTTATTGGGGAAGGGAAACAGGACTTTATTGGGGAACAGTGTGTACTTCCAGGCCTTGTTTTCCAAGTCAAGTTGTTGTCCTTTCAGTCTTAGTTGTGGAGGGTGCTGTTCACCTTCAAGTTGTTGTCCTTTCAGTCTTAGTTGTGGGCCTTAGGGCGCAGCTCAGCTCCAGGTGCAATTGCCATTTTTCTAGCTGCAGAGGGCATAGCCCACCATCCCTTGCGGGAGTCGAACTGGCAACCTTGTGGTTGAGAGGACGCATACCAACCAATTGAGCCATCTGGAGCTCAGCGGCAGCTCAGCTCAAGGTGCTGTGTTCAATCTTAGTTGCAGGGGGCAGAGCCCACCATCCCTTGCAGGATTCAAGGAATTGAACTGGCAACCTTGTGGCTGAGAGCCCACTGGCCTATGTGGGAATCGAACCGGCAGCCTTCGGTGTTAGGAGCTCCACCGTCTGAGCCACCGGGCCGGCCCCTCACAACAATTTTTGTATAAAGGGAACTACAAGATATCTAAATACTCCATCCAATCTTCTAAAAATATGCTTTATGAAAATGGTAGCAATATTGAAAGTAAATCTCACTGCAAAACAAACTCAAGGAAGCAATAATCACTTGCCCTAGTATTAAGGGCGCTATCAAATGTATATGTGAATATCAACCTATGTGACAGAAGTAGACTAAAGAAGATTAAAGCATAAAGTAGAATAGTTAGGTCACAATCAGCTCTTTCTACTCATGCCAGTCCGAGTGGTAAGTGAAAAATGTTCTACATTGTGTCACTCAATATGATGAAGGTTTTGCCTGTCAGTGATGGACCACTTTTACCTAGGGAATATCCTCCTTCAGATCATTCACTCTAAAGAATACTTAGTCTTCCAGATCTCAGTAAGTGACATTCCATTCATCCAAGGTGATCTTAAAATAAGACATATAGGTCTCTTGATTAAATATGGTGGTGTAACCACATATGTTTACCTCTGTTTACATCTGAGACCTTATTAAAATGATTGTACAGGAATTTTAAAAAAAGATTTAAGCCCCCCCCCAATGATATAAGCCCACTATAGAAAGAAAATGAAAGAGGTGACCCAAAGAATACGAAAGTCAATGATTTTTGGAAGTTAAAAAGCAGATGACTAAATGAGATGACTATTTAGTAGATAGAGGAAACCACAGCCTAAAGTTCATTTAGAGGGTGATACGTATGCATGGCTTTGGATTTAGACACAGGTGTTACACAAAATCAGCAACCAGAACAGACCTCCCTCCTACCTCCTAAGCTCAATTCGCAGAATACCAGCAGCATCACATCTATCCTCCAGAAGTTTGTTTTCTGGATAAATCAGAGAGCCCTAGGGACTAAACTTCCCCATTCTCTTCTCCACCCAGTATCCCTAAAGTGAAGCCCATTAGTTGACAAGCTCTGCTCCCATCCCCAAATAAAGTATCCCCAACCTCTAGTTTATATCTTCAGAGAGATTTGAGAAGATGTTATGCAAAGGGAACATTTGGAGAATAAGAGTTCTTAGAATTTAAAAATAGAATTCCTGAAATGAAAAAAAAAATGTGATAGAAGAATTGGAATATAACATGTAGAAAATCTTCCAGAAATTATAGCAAGAAGTAATAGACAATATAAGACCAAATAAGAGATATAGGATATGTCTGTCTAAAAGAGGTTGACAATTAATGGCTTCTGAGCCAAATCCAGCCCATGGTCTGTTTTTGTATGTCCCTTAAGAATGCTTTTTAAATTTGTGAAAGGTTGTATATAAAAAAAAGAATACGGAACAGAGACTATATATGGTCCTCAAAGACTAAAATGTTTCCTATCTAGCCTTTTACAAAAAAAAACAAAAAAAAAACCCCAACATTTTGCTGACCCCTGATCTAGAAGGCCCAACATCACTCATAGGAATTCTAGAAAGAGAGAAGAGATAAAATGGAAGGATGAAATCATCAAAGAAATTATACAAGAACAATTCCCAAAACTTAAGGACAAGAGTCTAAGACTGAAGAGGTACATGGAGGATCTAGAACAATAAATGAATACTAATCCTTTACCAAAGAATATCACTGTGACATTTCATAACATCTGGGATTAAAAGAAGAATCTGAAAGTTTCCAGATAGGATAAAGAAAACAGGTCACTTACAGAGGAATGAGAGATCAGATTTTTTAACAGCTGTACTTTATGCTAGAAGAAAATGGAATAAGGCTTTACAAATTCTGATGGAAAGTAATTTTTAACCTTGAATTATATACCTGGCCAAATATTAGGAATAATTAATATAAAGACATTATAGACATGAACAGATTTAGAAAACTTACTTTCCTAGTACCTATGTTAGGGAACAGGAGTTGTAGGTATACTCCACTAAAATTAGAGAAAGTAAATGAAGAAAGGAGATGATGGGATCCAGAAAGAGAGACTTCAATGCAGTGAAATGGTGAAGGAAACTCTCAGGAAGTTGGCTGAGCAGGGGACTACAGATTAAATGGTCCAGATTACAGCAAGAGAGAGAAAGCGAACTCCAGGGGGGATAAAGGAGTGTGGTAGGTAACTTCTAAAATAACTCCAAATTATCTCAGACTCCTGCTAGTCATGCCCTGTATGACGCCCTCCTCTTGAGTATGGACCTAGTGACCTGCTTCCAATACACAGAATATGGTAAAAGTGATGGGATATTGCTTCCACGATGAGGGTATAAAAAGATTCTGGCTTTCATCTCATTTGCCATCTCTTGCTCTGATGAAAGCCAGCTGCTGTGTTGTGAACTGCCTTATGAAGAAGCCCATCTGGCAAGAAACTGAGGGATGGTCCTGGCCAAAGCCCATGGAGGATTGAATCCTGCTAACAACTACCTGAATGAGCTTGGAAACGGATCCTCTTGTAGTTGAAGCTTGAGATGACTACAGCCCTGGCTGACACCTTAATCACAGCCTTGTGAGAGCTCGTGCGCCAGAGGACCCAACTAACCTAGTCTGATTCCTTTCCTACAGAAATCTGAGATAATAAATGCCTGTTGTTTTAAGACAAAATGTTTTTGTTTTTTTTTTTGGGGGGGGCAATTTGTTACACAGCCATAGATAACTAATACAAGGGAGTTGAATGAAAACATAACATGATGAAGCATTTGAGGAAAAAGGTCAAGGATAAGTAGGTAGCAAAAATAAAGAGCAAATAGAAATTTCCAGAAAAATCCCAAAGTTGCACTGGAACTTGAATCATGAGTCAATTTAAACGTAATCATAGTTTGTACTGGGCTCAACAGTGAACAGTATTAACATAATCACATTCTTGTAAATATTGAATATATTACTAAAAACAGGAGTGATATAAGGTGGAATAAGAGATCTAAACTCTTATCATAATGTGAAGTCACTGGATAACTTCTAGTATTGTAAATGAAAAAATAGCAATTAATTATTTATGACTATGCAGATTAACTGTCAGCATAAACAGTTAAAAAGCTGAAGATGATAGGACAACCTTCAAAATATTTAGGGAAAATTGACAAACTTGAATTTTATGCCCAAACAATTATCTCATTCAAAAAGTGAGGTGGTATAAAGTAATTTACTGACATATAAAGATTAAGAGTTTATTTGTCAAAAAAAAAAAAAAGAGTTTATTTGTCTTAGATCCTTGCTGAAAGAACAAATAGAGGAAATTGTTTCAAGAAGGTAAATTAAACCAGAAGAGAGGAGGATGAAGGAAGCAACAGTAAGCAAAAAAAAAAACTAGGTAAAACATGTTGGTAAACTAAATAAACACAAACTGTAAAAACAAACAAATAAAAAACCAACTAACCAACCAACCAAAACCTCATTTCGCTTTTAAAAAAAGATGGTGAAACTAAAAAAATAAAAAATCCTAACAGGACAGATGGGTGGAAGAAGTTAGGAACGAAGTTAAGGCATGCTAAGATCCTTGTTTTAGTCAGGAAGAGGATAAAGATAATTAACTTTATCCTCTTTGCATGACACAGAGAGCAGTGTTCACCAGTATCTGTTTGTTCTCTTCTTCCTAGGTACACAGCTAAAGCACATAAGTTCCCTGGCATCTAGGTGGGACCATGACTGAGTCCTGGCCAATGGCAAGGGTTGGTAGTGTGGAAGTAATACGTACCCCTTGCAAGCCTGGTCGCTAAAATACCCCCACGGGGTCCTCCATACTCTTTCTTTGCTTCTTATCAGCTAAGTGCAGAGGATGCAGGACTGAGGGTCCCAAGGGGACGTGGAGCCACCAGGTTAAAAAAATCAGTATCTCAGAACTAGTACATGGAGGAGAGTTGCTGTATTACAAAAACCTGCATGAGCTTTCCATTAGGCAGAAACGATTTTACGTGTTAAGCTGCTAGGATTTGTTACCATAGCTTAGCCTATCCTATTCTGACTAATACAGAAGCTGGTACCTTGAAGTGAGGTGTTGTCCAAATAATGTAAACTACAAGGCATTAGCTTAGTGGTCGGGCAGTGAGTGGTAAGGGTGCTATTATTGGTGGCTAGAACGATGAGACCCCTGGTATGTAGGGGTGAAACATGAGAAAACTGTTATCTGTGGAAACTCAGGGCTTCTCTTACGCTGGCAACTCTAAAGGAAGTCTAGAAAACAGACCATTTGTAATGTGTGTTGATTTTCATTGGCTGCCTTTCCTAAGCTTTATTATAAGAAGATGAACTCAGGAGGGAATTAGCAGGTTTGTATGCAGGAATAAATGAGAATAAAAGGAGTCCAGATATTTGCAGAGTCAAGGGTTAAAAAAAGTTACTACTTCTAGATCCCAAACAGCCGAGGATACATGACAGAGGCCCAATAAAACCTCTCAGGTGAACAGTGCAACCAGCTTGTGGCAAAGCCCAGACTGAAAACATGACCTTCCCAGTGATGCTTCCAGATGGCCTCAAGCCAGCTGCTATTAAATTGAGAGAGATTGTCATGGATGCAAGGAAGCAGAGAAATGAGGCAGCTTTGACAATCATGTCAAAGAAATAACTGGTTGTAATCACTGGGTAATGGAACTGACTGGGAAGCGAATAGACCAGAAGTCTGTACTAATGTTTGAGAGAACCGAACTGCTAAAGAAAGCCATGAGTCTGGATTAAAGCGCCCTTTAAGTGCTTGAGACATCAAACACCTTTAGGCTCCCCAGCTTAAGCAGAAAGCAGTCCATAGGCTGTTAATTCTATACAGCTCCCCAAGGTGGACAAACTTCCCAACACCCATTTCAGATGCAACCTACAGACAAAGGGATTTCTTCCCAGTGAGCGGAACTGGGTCCTTGTCAGGTGGGAGGCCTTCCCAATGCCAGCCCCATAGAATTCTAGCATTTTTAAGAATGACTGACTGTAGTGTAGTGCACCCCTTTTCATTCCTTATTTGACAGGGAATTTTTAATTGCAATTCTTGCCCCTGCTTCACTAAAGCATATGGGGCACAAGTGCATGGGTGGGAGAAAATAACATCTTTTATCATTGGTTGCCATGCCAAGAAGAGTTAATCTGACCTAACAGAGAAATCTGTGTGCTATCCAGAGATTGTGGACTTTGAGCCGGAATGCAGTTACTGGATGAGACTTGGGGTAGTCCACCTTGGGGACAGGTGAGTGTGTTCTACGTGTGGAAAGACAACCCCCCGCAAACCCCGATATTTGGTGACCAGAAGGATAAACTGTTGGCGAACGTGCTAGTGCTCATGAATATCCAGTTCTCTCTTTCCTGAACTCGTAGCTACACTAATTACTCTGCAACCCTTGCGTCTAGGTGAGACCACATGATTAAGTTCTGGCCAGTAGAGCATAGGAAGAGGCAGTGGTGTGTTGGTAGATGTTTAACGATGGGCTCTCCAAAAAACAATACATGCATGCGTACTTGGGTTTACTATAAACTTGCTGCTATAAAGGATGGGTAGCACATTATTCACATTTAATAATATAACAACTACATTTAAAAATATGCAATACACTTTTTAAAAAAATATTTCCATATAGCCAATTGATTCTCTCAGAATGCTCTTGTTGATTTTTACGGAACTCTTATATTGTAGCCAACCTATAGTTACAGTTGATGAATGAGTGTAGTTCCAAACGTGAATATTGGTTGATATTTTCTTTTACATTATTGAGTAAGTGAAATAATGAAGATGTATGTCAGAATTTACTTCATCAGTAATCTGGGCAACTTCTTTGCTGAATCAGTTAACAGTTATCAAATACTAGAAGAATATTTCCTCGATATTTTGTGCTATTCAAAATAAAATGACTCCAGACACAACATGCTTTTAATTATTCTGGATTTTTAATACTTCCTATATAATGTTTAAAACTTTCTAGACTATCTATCAATAAATAAAGTACTGATTTATAGCGTTTGCCATTTCCATCATCTATTTCAAACAACCAAAACGATGTCATTAAACATGGAGTGAGGAAGAGATACACAGTAGCCATCATTCTGCAGTATTTCCCACTTATAATACAAGACACATAAATAATCTTAAGTATAGATAATAGTAAAGTATAGTAAAATAGGAAGTTTGAACAATTATTGCCTTTGCTTTTCATTTAATTTAAAACATTTAATTGCATGTTTATATGATTTAATTTTTAATAATGTCTGTGTGTAACAACCAGGTTGCAGAATGCCTGGAAATTGAATAGGTGGCTTTCAGGAGCTGTAATGAGTTACTCCAGCATACCACCTACATGAGGTATGCCACTTACACACCTGCCTCTAAAACATGCCACATTACCCTTTACATGACCTCTCTTCACTCCTTGGCCAGACCAATGTGGAGGACCCAATGGAAGACCCCGAGAATGCCATAGGGGACAGCACTACCTGGTTCCCTGAGTCACAAGGAAGATGCCCAGAAGTGCCTTTCTACTGAAACTATCTACCTTGTGTGAGCGAAACATAAACGTTTGTTGTGTCGAGTCTCTGACATTTGACGTTGTTTGTTATAGCAAAACCTATTATGGCTGATACACTTTGCTAGAAAATTTTAAACACTGGAAATAAAATGAGGGATTCACTTAATTATAGTGTTAAAAATAACTCTAAAACATAGTGGCCAATACTCGAAATGAAAGTAATGTTATGCAATATATCCAATGCCAGCCCCCTTCACTATTCTACCTGAAACTACTGATACAACCCTTGCTTGTTCCTCTTGGCTTCCATCCATTGGTGGTCCCTGTTCTTTACCTGTGTAAATCTAGGGCTTAAAAGTCCTAAAAACAATGCCTTTGACATCAGCGCTTCACTTATAATTATTAATTTGTTTGACACATATTTGGGGTCAAAGACCAGAATCTCACAGTTGTAGGTAAATTGTTGCTATTGGTCAGAAGGCTTTTAAAAAACACCCTTCAGCTTTAAGAAAATGCTTGAAAGATCCCATTTTAACTATAAGACCACAAGATATTAAACTCTGCATCTGGACACACAATCTTATCTGAACCAGTTATCCCTTGAAGCTAGAATTTGTGGTCTTTTCTCATAAGTTATTCTGACAATACTTATACTAAGCTCAAGGAATGAGTGGGAAAAGCACTCAAAAGAACCTTTAATGTAAATTAAGAAATGTCCAGTAATAAACCAGTGGAGTCTACCAGAAAACAGAAATGCTTTGAGAAACAATTATTTCCCAGGCTGAAGTGTTCTTAAAAATTTTCAAATATAAACATCTAACCCACAGGTTGAAGGATTCTTTAAAATTACAAATATGAATATCTAGTGTGTAAAACCGCCCAGAAAGTACCGTAGGTAACAGCTTTGAAGGAAACACATTGCTACAGATGCTTTATTTCTATTTTCACTTGCCAGACATTCACTAGGCATCTACCATGTGCAAAGTATGCACCAGGCAGGAGCCATAGTAGTGAATAAGTCTTAATGGGAGAAGTGGTATGGAATTGCTTATGGAGAATAGGAAAAGGGCGTCCCGGGCTTAGGACGTGGCCTGAACAAAGTGTGTGCATATTGGAGAAATGGGAAACTGTGAGATAACAGGAATATATACTTTCTTTTTTTCTTTTCTTCCACCCCCACCCCCCGCCAACCCTCCGCTCTTAGTTCCTGGCACAGAGCTCCTAAAATCCTTCGAAATTCCTAAGTGATAGAAACAGTAGGAGCATCTCTTATTCTAATATTTGTCTTTGACCCTGTCCCAGACACAGGGCTCCTAAAATCCTTCTAAATTTCTAAGTGATAAGGACAGTAGAAACATCTTTTGTTCTAATAAGGTGACTTTTGGCAGGCTCCTGGATGGGGCTGGTCACCAGAAAGACCAGCCATGATTAGAAGCGTGGAACTCTCAGTCCCACCCCTTATCCTCCAGAGAGGGACAGAGGCTAGAGATGGAGTTAATAATTGAACATAACTATGTGAGGAAGCCTCCTTAAAGTCCCAAGAGTAGGGGGTTTGGGGAGCTTGCAGGTGGATGAACACCTCCTCACTGGGGGGATGATGCACCCCAATTTCGCTTCTGTGCTCGGGACCCTCCCAGACTTCACTCCATGGATCTCTTTATCTGGCTGCTCATCTGTGTCCTTTATCATATCCTTTATTATAAAATAAACCAGCAAACGTGTTTCCCTGAGTTCTGTGAGCTGCTCTAGCAAATTAATCTAGCCTGAGGAGGGGTTGTTGGTAGAAGCTCAGGCAATAGTCTGAGCTGATGACTGGGGTCTAAAGTGGGGGTGGGAGGGGCAGTCTTGTGGGACTGCGCCCTTTTCTTGTGAATCTGTGGCTATCTCTCGGCAGGGAGTGTCAGAACTGAGTAAAATTGGAGGACACCCAGCTATTATTGTTGCAGAGAATTGCTTGGTGTGGGGGGAAAAAACCTCCACACATTCGGTGAACAGAAGTGTCAGAAGTGACGTGTTTTGTGTGAGTAGTAAAGGAGACGAACAAGGGAAACACATAGTAGGGAAGAACTGGGGTTTTCCCCACATCGGTAGGAAGATTGCCATGTTTCCTCTGCACTCATATACTAGGGGGTTAACTTGTATAAAGCCCCTTATGATATACTGAGGATTCGGGACTGTGTTCTACACACGAGGAGGGAATCACGGTAGGGCAGTCACTCGTTGTTAGAAAGACAGGACTCCTGCACTTTAAAAGGCTAAAACACTGAGGGAAGGACAGTCGAGAAAAGACAGTTGGGAGGCTTTTGCACTCGTCCAGGTGAGAGACGGGTCTGAAACAGGACTAGGGGAAAGGAAGGGAAGAGGCAGTCAGGAAGGTGTGGGGAAGTTTAGCCACAGGACCTGCTGACTGACTGCTTGTGCATGTGTGGGGGTGCTGAGCGGACAGTGGGGCACTGTAGAAGGCCCCCCGTGTCTGGAGCCTAGGGGAGCTGCTCAGTGGGGGCACCTTTACTCAAGATGGGAAGGGTGAGTGAGGAGATTGCACTCAGGTTTGGAAACTCTGACCTAGAGAGGCCACTGGGCAGATCTAGATGGAAATAAGACACTCAGAGATACATCCTCACCTTTCTGTTTTGTGGATAAGTCAGTTTAACACACATTCGTTGAGTCTCTACTACATGCCAAGAGAAGGACTTAGGTCTTGGCTATGCAGGGGTTCATGGTACAGAAAGTTCTCTAGTAAAAGCAGCCTTGGGTTTAATGGAAACATAACCCCAAAAGAGGACTTATTGGAGAAATTAAAGAAATTGCATGTAAATCTGCCAGATGAGTAAAGATTTTTCTTTTTTTTACAATTGTAATATTCTCTACTATTACAAGATCAAAGAAATAGACACACTTATGTATTTTGGAAGTGAACTGGCATAAGGCTTTGGAAAGTAATTTGAAAATATATATCAAGAGCCTTAAAAAGGATTGTACTTTTTAAATCAGTAATTCCTTAGTCTATTCCAAAGGAAATAATCCTTAATTTTAAAAAAAGCTTTCTATACAAAGATGTTCAACACCATGGTATTTATGATAATAGTTTGGGAATTAGCTTAGATGCCCAGTTACATTGGAATGGCTCATAAATTATGACAAATCTGCTAGACGGAATATTAAACAGTCACTAAAAATGATGTTAGAAAGAAGTTTGTTACTTAAGTTAAATGGGAAAAATGATATTCAGTATCATCACAATTGCATACAATAAAGCCCAAAGCCCATGAATAGAACAATGACTAGAAGGAAATACCACAATTTTAATAGTGGCTGATTTTAGGCACTAGAACCTGGTTTTTCCTTACTTGACCCTTTCTTTTGCATTTCCCAAATTTTCTACCCTAAGCGTTGAATGACTATTTAATCAGGCAAATTAGCTCTCACTAGCAAATGCAGAATGAAGACAGATGAGGACTTAGCGGAGACCGTCTTTGGAGTTGAAAGGAATCACAGAGGCTCAGAGACAACACTCACACTTGCTCTGTGCCTTGCGGGATGAATCTGTGGTGAATGTGCTGCCTACGGCTCTGCAGAGACATTTGGGGGACCAGGGTCTCTGAACGAAGGGCCAGATGCTAATAAGACACCCCTTGAGTTGTTTCTTCCATTGTAATTTCCCCCTATTTACTGTCTTCTTTAGAAAAGGTTACATCACCTAGTAAATATACCCTCTGGGAATAGTCTTTCCTCAGGGACACTGACTGCTCCCCAGAACTCACAATTTCCTCGGGAATTATGTCTTTTCTCCCTTCTCTGCAGCAGCTTCTCAGACTCAGGGAGCCCAGAGCAGGTGGGGGAGGGGAACAGGAAGGAGACGACTGCTCTGAGACACACCACAAGCCCATAAAGTCTGAAAGGTTAAGCAAAGACTGAGGCTTGAAGAGGGAAAATTCTCCATTCAACAATAATCTCCCCCCTCCCTCACCTCTTCTTAAAATGGAAAGAAAGGGTGCAAGATGTAGGCACTTTAAAATATGCAAAATTAGGAGCTGGTGCAGACCTCATTAACACCCGCCTCCAACATCATTAAGATGTTTCCAAGAAAATTAATTGAAAGACTCATTAAAAATAAATTAAGAAAAATGTGTTGCAGAGCGCCCGCACTCAGCTCATAAATCACAGCTCAGAGCTCCGGCCCGCTGCTCCAGCAATTAACTCCAACCTATTTGTTTTATCCTGACTGTGAAAATTAGAAAGCAGACGTGGAGATTAGATTAGGGACGTCTGTCAAGCGGAACTTGAAGTGAATATTTTAGGATACAAAATGGAAACCAGGAAAACAAAGAAAGCCGAGATTTCATTCTCAGGAGCTTGCCTTTGAAAAGTGACAGGCAGATGAAGGGTGTTGGAAGAGCGTGCGGAAGCTCAGCTCCGGAGGCAGGAAGGGCGGGGGAGAGAAAAGAACAGACGTTTCAACTATCCTGACCAGGAGGAATAATAGCACAATGCCTTCGCATTATAAATATAAAGAGACCCACATCTCGGTAAAGATGGCATTGAGACATAAAATAGGTGTTCCTGAGAATACTGGCATTTATCACATTTCAGTGTTTAGACATACAGCCATTTGGCCTAGTCACTCAAAACAGTGATTGGTCGCCTGCGCTACGTTACGTATCAGTGATGACCACAAGCACATGTCCGTAATGTGAAATATGTCAGTCCTTTCTGTGTCTCTTAACCCAACGACACAATCAACAATTACTGAGTAGCAGGCCCTTGGCTGGCCTTATTCATATATGTGATCTCATTTAACTTTCATATCGCCGAGGAAGAGAACCACATCACAATATGTGGAAACTGAGGCTCAAAGTAAATGGATACGCGTGGGAGTGATGTGGCCAGGAAATGGCAGACGTGGGATTGCAACCCTGGTATGAGACCAGTGACACAGCTTCTTTTCATTCAAAAGTATATATCAGGTCAGTGCATTTTCCAAACCTCAAACTAGAAACCCTGTTTTGCCCTTCCCTTCTTTCCTCCTTCCGTTTAGTTTCTCCGTCCACAAATATTATTGCAAACCCACAATATGCCAGGCATGGCACCGGGTCTGGGAGGTATAAGCGTGGTCTTACTGAGTTTGAAAAGACAAACACTGAATGAGTCACTGCAAACATGGCGCTGCTGTGAAGGACACACTGATCACACTGCAAAGGGAAACATAATCTGCCTATCATTCGGCTCACTTACCGAATGCCCATTATGTATCTGCACTGAGGATCCGAACATTGGACTGCTGCCTCTCCTCCTCACTAGCTGGGAGACCTTGGGTCAGTGATTTAACCTCTCTGTTTCCACATCTGTAGAATGGGGACAATACTAGTACTTACCTCAGAGTTTTATTTTGAGGGAAAATGAGAAAATCCATCAGAAGCCCTTAGCAAAGTGCCTGGCTCAGAGTAAACACTGAATAAATGTCACCAGTTATTATTTAGAGGTGACATTTAAGTTGGCTCTTAAAGGAGAGGCAGGAATTTAATCAGAGCTCCATTTCTGGGGACAGCTGCAGCCCTATGGGTGGTATTTAAAATTATTTGGATCTTTCCAATAAAAGAGGGAGTGGGTAATCTTGGATATTAAGAGGCAGGCCAGCCTGTCATGACACACAGCCTCACTGGGCCAAGGATCTGCAGCACCGGGTTGCAGAATGAAGAGTAAAATGCAGCACGGCACAGAATAGGTGACAGCTTTGCTTCCTTTCCTCCAAATCATCTCAAAGGCACAAGGGCCAAACCCCCCAAGCACAAGGGAGAAAGGTTAAGGTTGAGGAGGGGTGTCTTGTCACAGAATTTTCACAACTCCTTCGTTGCCTAGGAGAGAGTTATGGACCAGTACCATGTTTCTCCGAACATAAGACCAGGTTTTATATTAAGTTTTACTGCAAAAGACGCATTAGGGCTTATGTTCAGGGAATGTCATCCTGAAAAATCATGCTAGGGCTTATTTTCCTGTTAGGTCTTATTTTCAGGGAAACACAGTTGTTAGTGGACCAGCATCAGTAGCTTTTGGAAATTCAGCGATAGTGCAGTGGATCACAGTTGATTTTTCATTTTGTTTTAATCTAGTTTTAAAGACTAGATTAGACTAGACTAGAAAGACTGGGTGTAATTCTTGACCCCAGGTCTGTTGGCCCATCCTTACTTGTAAGGCTGTAATAATCCAGAACATGTCCATATCCAAGCTGATCCTCAGCTGGATGGTCTGATATGGCCCTAACAGTTGTTTGTGCTTGGTGTGCCTTGTGGACCAGTTACTAACTGGGCTATAAGGAGTTATTCAGTCTTTTGAATATCACCCTTGCCAATAAACAAGGCTGGACCAAAGCAAAGTTTGAAATATAGAAAACTTGACAATAAAATACTTCCTACTTAGTAGGAAAACTACTAGCTAACATTAGAAATTACCTTTTTTTTAAAGGTTTCTATCTCTCCCTTAAAGCTTAGAAATCTGTTGAAGGACAAATAACCGGAAAGGGTAACATTGTAAGCTCTTTCTATGCAGGATGAATTTCATACCCTTTTCAGATGATGGATTTTGACAGTGGAAAGGAAGTAAGCCCACGTGGCCCTGACAACAGGAGACAGGTACTGCGCTGAGCGTTCCGAAGATGCAAAAAAAAAAAAAAAAAAAAGGCAATCTATTTCAAGAATTTGTCAAGGCCAGGGCTGATGAACAGAGTCATCTTCAATTGTCCTCTCCTTGGGTCCATGTCCAAATAGGTGCCATGATCTGTGAATTCTACATCCTCCATGTCTTTTGCATCCATCTCTCTCTTCCACCCCTCCTTTGCCTGAGTTTGGCTCTCTCTTGTCTGGCCTCTTGCAAAAGCCTCCTATTGAATTTCCTCTCCTCCAGTCTCACCTCCTTTACTCTCCTGGCAGACTTATTGTCCTATAGCATAGATAGAATCATGTCATTCCGCTGCCCCAAGCGTTGGATCTCCTCAGAATAAAGTCCCAGCTTCTTAACTCGGCCACCTGGCATCTGGCCACAAGTGATCTTTTCAGGCACATCTCTCACTACTTCCTCTTTTTCTAATTACACATTTTTGACGTTTGTCAGACTACTCACTATTTCCAAAGCACACCCTTTATGTTGCCCATGCATTTTAGTCCCCCATTACCTTTGTCACACCTGCCTCAATTCATCTCTAACAATTTTAACCTCTTCTTCAAGGCCCAATCCAAACGCTCATATTTGTAAAGCTTTATGATTTCCCTTCCCCCAACCTCAGAGAGAAGTAATTTACTTTTAGAGTGCCTGGCAATACTTATAGAATGATTGAATAAATTTTCTAATAGCAATTATCACAATGTCTGCTACAACTCAACTGGTTGCAATATGTGCATTGGTCTGTCACCTGCCTAGATAACAAGTTCCCTTAAAGATATGAACCATATCTTGTTTGTGTCTCCCACAGAACCTAAACCTGACACAGAGTAAGGGCTCTTTAAATTGAGTTATACTTTACTTACAGTGAAATTTAAGGGCTTTGACATATTATTTCAATTGTTTTGGGTTACTTATATAAATAAACAGTTTTGCTCTTGATAATGGAGAATTAATGGCACAGGTAGACTCATTTACTTGGGAGACACAATGGCAGAGCTGAGACCATCTCCCCAACTCCTGGTCCAGTGCTCTTTGATCTACTGTAATTTATCCATATGTCAACATTCCACAGAGAACTAGAGCACTTTACAGTAGCTATTTCTTTAACTACCTAGAAAAAATAACCTACCGGAGAAGCCATGTCTGAATAAGATAAACCACGCACCTTTCCCGGTGCCTCAGATGATGTATAGATGGGGAAACCAGTGCCGATCGTGCACAAAACACCTTGTTTTCACTTCCTTCCTGAGACCAAGCTTACCACCTTGGGTCACTCTTTCATCTCAGGACAGTAGGGAATTTAAGAAGTCGATAGCCCCTCACAAAATCCTAGAAGCTCTTACTTAGACATAATCCTCTTCATACAGCCCATAAATGCTAGGTGAGTAGCCACATTTCAAGAAATAAGGCCTGTCAGTGTTGGATTTCCACTGAACAGATTAATCCCCAGAAGGATATCTCATTGGTATTTTCCAGTGTTTCCTGTGATAATATTAGAGCAACAATTAGAGCAATTAGTATGGCCAGTGGCTTTGGGCTGATTTATTCTCTTAAGCTCATATGCAGGTAGGAAAAATTTAATTGCCCTGGTTCTGTCAGGGTCCAAATGATGCCTAGGTTTCCACTGCTTAGTCAAGCATCTCTGGGGTCAATTTTCATTAAAATGACCCTGACACTAATGACAAGTGACTGTTTCTGCCCCCCATTTGCAATTTTATAATAATGTCCTTTTGTTTGCTTCTCACTGAAGTGTACGAGACATTGCCGAAAGCCTCCATTTGTCCCCGTTACATATCATGCTTGATTTAAATTTCAGAATTGTTTCTTTAAAGAACCTTGTCTCTCTTTTAGAATACAAAATATTTGAGGACAGAAACTGTGTTTTCTATAAGTAGTTGAAATGATAAAACAAATAAACAAGCAAACAAATAATTTCACATCAAATCTAAATATGTTCTGGGAATTCACAAAGAAGCATTTGGGGTTGAATCTAGCTACAACGTATTGTGAGACCTTTTGTGATTTCCTTACTCCTTGATTAATATCAGCAAAAATAGGGATAACAATGCTCACCTCAAAAGGTTTTAGTGAAAATGAGATGAGGAAAATTTTTTGTGAAAGTATCGCACGATGCTCAGATGCTGAATGCATCTGAGTATATTTTCGCTTTCTCAGATATCCAAGATCCAATCGAAGAACCCACCTAAATGCCCATGAAAATGTAGCTAAAGCAAAAATAATTTAATACATTTCTTTATGCCCCTTGCTTGATTTCATTTGTACTTAAACAACAACAACTATAAAATTTTGTGTTTTTAGGATTTGTAAAGACTATTTAGGTTAACTTCCTCACTTCCTAGGCAAGGAAACTGAAACCCAGAGACTTTACCTTCAAGGTTATGACTAGTAATCAGCACAGAGCGATTTCCCTTACATTCTGTGCACATGATAGTTTGCACCGTTGTTCTGAAAGATGTGTTAAAGAACTGATCCTTCCTCCTGAGTCTGAGGTGAGAATGACTAATGACAGCAATTCACCTTGAACACACACACGTATATATATGTATACATATATAAAATATTTTGTTATGCTGCTCATGAGTAAGGGAAAATATGATCATTCTAGAAAATTTGGAAGAAAAGTGTAAAAATTAAAATTGCCTACGGTTGTATTATTACTCAGTAGTAAATATTTTTAATATTGTAGTATGTTTAATAAAATTGGAACGATTATATTTTTTATACTTGAGTTTTTTTATTTGACATTGTTCTATATACATTTTCCCTCGTATCATTAAATGATCTTTGACAATACGATTTCAAAGGTTTGCATAACATTCCTACCTGTGGTTTTATCGTAGCTCAGGCGGCAGGATGGCATGCCTTACCTTAAGGGTCAGATTTGGGATGGAATTCCAGCCTCACCCGTTAATACCGTGTTTCCCCGAAAATAAGATTGGGTATTATACTACATTTCCCTGAAAATAAGACTGGGTCTTATATTATTTTTTGCTCCAAATGATGCATTAGGGTGTATTTTCAGGGGATGTGTTACTTTTTCATGTACAACAATCTACATTTATTCAAATACGGTCATGTCATCTTCTGGAACATCGTCATAATGTACTAAATGAGTCCGTCTGGCTGATGATCTTAAGTGGGGGTTATTTTCTGGGTAGGTCTTATTTTGGGGGAAACACGGTAGCTGGGTGATGCAAAACCAGCTACTTGCCCTCATTAAGCCTCCCTCAATTCTCACATCTGCAAAATATTGATAATACCTTATGTGGTTTCTATCAAGGTTAAATGATGTAGAGTATATATGTACTTAGCATTGTGCTCCCACACAGTAAGCATTCAATAAATGGAAGCTATTTATTATCGCTATTACCTTCTCACACTCTCATTATTGGGCATTTAGGTTGTTTCTAGTTATAAATAAATACCAGGTGAAGAATCTTCCATAGCAACCAGTATAATCTACCTGAAATGTGTGTCTGTTGTGGTCACTCCTTGCTTAAAGATCTCCCATAGCTCCACCAAAAGTTTTCATACTTTCTTTTTAGCAGAAGAACCCTTCTTTTAAATATCTTAAGTCAAACTTCCCCAGGAATGTGGGTTGTGTCAGGGCTGGGTTCAGAGTCTGAATCAATTCCCAGACGCACCCTACCTCCCTATTGACAAAGATTCCTAACGCTTCTCTGAGAAACACAGGGGCTACTCTGAACACAACGGGAGAAACTCTGACCTACAGAGTAAAAGTGAAGCCCCAGAACACAATGTGACGTCTCCAAACTGTCTGTTCCTGAAAGATCATGATGTGTTTTCTTTTCTTACCACTTTGCTTATGTTATTGCTTCTGTCCAAAATGTCCTTACCTCCCTTCCTCCCAAGGCTAACACCCATAACCAACTCAGCCTGCACATCACTTCTTTCAGGAAGTGATGCTCCTGGGATCTTCCCTATTCCCACGATATCCAGCCAAGTTCTCTATCATCATAGGTACCATATCCCCCTGATGGTCCGGACTAGGAACTCTCAGAGGGCAGAGACTGTTTCTTACTGACCAGTGTATTCCCAGTTCCCAGCATAATGCCTGCTCACTAAAAATATTTGTTAAATAAATAAACATATGGATACATTTGGGTTACCTCTCTATTTCCTTAGCATCGTTTTATAGAAGCAGGGTTACTGAGGGGAAGAGGACGGACATTTCTAGGCCTCTTGATGCACTCTTGGTAAGATTTATTGCAAAAAATGGTTAGACATTCATTTGACTGTTTCTCCTGTGCCCCCAGTGTTTGCTATTTGTGTTTGGCTTCACTTTTCATAAAATCCCATAATGCCCATGTATAAACTATTAGGGAAACAGATTATCTAATTTTATCACATGGAAAATAAAGAAACCATAGCTATTAAAAATCTTAAATTTTAAGAATAAGTTGAATTAATCGAAATCTCTCTAAGACATTTTAAAATATTACACATCTCTATGTTCTCATTTAGTTTTATGGTTTTAATTACTTATTCATCCATGACTTAAAAAAATCCAAATCTGTCAGCCAGAATTTTCTCCTGAGTTTCAGATTCATATGCGATTGCCTGGATGTCACATTGGTAAACTTGGTGTTCTCAAAGCTGAATCCATCATCCCTTCTGTCTCCATATTTCTCCAAACTTGTTCTTTCTCCTTTCTTCCTACCTCATCACCACCTACTTAGTTACCCCAAGCCAAAAATTTGGGAGTCATTTTCAACTTTTCCTTATTCTTACCCTCTACACCTAATCAGTCACCAAATCCTGTTGCTCTAATGCCTAAATATTTGTCACACTCACCCTTCTCCATCACCACTGTTGCTGTCCTGGATTAGCCCCTTGTTATTTCTTGCCTGGATTACTGCAGAACCTCGTCACTGGTCTCGATTCCGGTCTTGTGCTTTCCATTCCATCACTCACATCCCTGTCATGAACATATAATCAATCTGAATGAAAAGTAGTAGTGTAAATGGCAATAGATATCAATGTCTTCAAATCATGTTCTTTTAAAAATACGATGTCATAGGTTAAGACATAATCAGTTAAACGTAGTTCTCCTGGAGACAGGTTGACTGCTCAGCGGAAGAATCAAATGAAGTATAACAATGAACGATATATCAGTTCACTTGAAATAATACTCATGGAGAACCGACATTTATTGGATTGTGCAGAGATGACGGGGAGGTTAGTAACGCTGGAAGGGCACGGTGGGCTAAGATGCACTCCAGCATCGCCAGGGCCACATGGCCTTTGTCAATGCAGCAGGGAAAGGAACATTTACTAAAGCTCATCATAACTTGATAATTCTAGGAGCCAAAGTGACAACCAACAGGAACTAACTTTTCTACCCCTGTAAATGACAAACACATTGTTAAGGTGGCCAGAAGGGGATTTCACCAGCTTCATGACCACAATGAACCCTCAAATACCAAGGGCTTTAAACAAGGATGCAATCAGTGCCTCAAGCCTTTAACACACCTACTCCCTACAGGTTAAAGAGGGGAAAACGATCTAAGTTTAGCATGTTTGGAAAATGGCGGTGAGTCTAAAATGGAATGAAGTTTGGAGACTGGAATAAAGCAAATAAGACTATCAAAGAAGTTGAGATAAGGTATGGTATTAATTAGTGTTTCCCAAACAATCTATGGTAAAGAGCAGTTAAAAAAAATCCATGTCATTATGGACAAATATTTATATAAAACACAATAAAATGCTAGAAAAATAAAATATAAAAGAAATACAAAATATTAGGTCCGTTTTTTATGGCCAGAGTACACAGACATAAAAGCACTCTCAAGCTGCTAAAAACTTTTCTAAATGCTCATTCTTAATTTCTGTATTTATCTTATCACAAACCAGTAATAGTTTACAGACCAGCACTGGCTCATGGGCCACACTGAGTAGCACCATTTATTTAAGATAAATTGCAAAGACTTTTCTCACAAAGATATACTTTTGGGAAGACATTCATCTGTTAATTAATGTTCATATATCTTTCAAAGACTGAAACATTTTGGCTGTTTGGGTCTTGGAAAATTTCCATCTCTGGTCAGGTCAAGTTGAGAACATCTCTAGGAGAAAATACCTATCAAACCAGTGAGATTCATGTCAACCTCCAGAGAAACAATAACTGTGTAGATTAAAAACTCTCATCAGAGAATATATAAGCTGTGACTATGATGTTGACTGTATTGTTTAGTGATGGATTTTTCAGTCAACCAGCCAGTAAGAATGTCCCTCCATCCCACCCAGATCTCAATCAATTATCACAATGTCTGATTTGATAGGCTGATAGTCACAGTGATAGAAACACGAGTGATAGGCCAGGTTCCTTTAGCCTGTATTGAACAATAAATATCCATCAAGTATGAGCTATATGCAGGCTTCTTGCTGTCTTTATTCTAAATACAAGTGCAGCTGTCTGTCTCTGAAAAGGCATGTGTAGTCAATACTGAAACAGCAGATGGAAGATGCCAACTCTCAGATCCAGTATTGTTTTAGGTTGTAAGGCTAAGAAATATTGATAAAGCAGGGTTAGTGAAAAGAAAGGATTTTATTTTTTACCTTTAAAATCTTGTTCACAGATAAACTGTTCTCATACTGTGCCTTGAAACCTCATTATAAGACATATTTAATGTGATTCTCCTGGGCTGTTTCTCATTACAGCCAATGGTGAAATGATGGTTAGTGGTAACTTTGGAAATAAGAAAATTGATATAATGCATGGAGAGAATACGTATTAATTTATATATCAACCTGTAATTTGAGGGACTGACATGCACAGTCTGGAGGAGAGAGACTTCAGGGAGATAGCCTTCAAGCAGGTGAAAAACAGAAGTCCTATGGAAATGGGAATTCAGGATGCACTGAACATGTCTTAAGAGTTGGGAACGCAAAGTTAATAAAATGCAGTCTTTCTTTTCATGGTGTGGTGTCAGAGGCAGACATGTATACAAAGAATTACAAAATGGTGGGAGACGTGCAGAAATAGGAATTTGAACAAGATACAGACATTGTACAGAAGACAGTGATTAACTCTACCAGGTAGACTGGTTGTAAGAAAAGAAAAAAAGTTACCAAGCAATTTATATTGGCAAAATGGCTCCCAAAGTGTTAAGGGGAATCATTTCTGGAAGTTGTTAAAGGGAAACCTAAGGTCTAATTCCCCTTAAGTCAAGTTATGTACATAAACCTCTTACTTGTAAGGATACAGATTAAAAATTCTTTGTTAGGATAACCACCCTCTACCAAAAATTATACATACACCTACTAACACCCCATCCCTGAACTGAGACCACTCAGCAAAACTCTTATTGAAGTAGAAACATTTTGTGAGCACTGGGGATGGGGGATCCACGAAAGGGCAAACAATAATGAATGAAAAGAATGAGTGCCACTTGCCTTAAGTGTTCAAAAGTTTGTTTCCAAGTGTTCAGGAGTTGTTTCGTATTATTATAAATGGAACTTTTTTTCTTAACTTCGTTTTTGGATTTTTCATTGCTAGTGTATAGCAATACCATTGATTCTTGTATATTGATCTTGTGTCCTGCAACACTGTCGAACTTGTTTACTAGTTGCAATAGTTGCCTTTTTTTGTTTTTTTGGAATGCTTTGGATTTTTAATATACACGATCACATCATCTGAAGGCAAAGTTAGTTTTACTTCTTCCATTCCAATATAGATGTCTTTTATTTCTTTTTCTTGCCTAATTGCCCTGGCTAAACCTCAATTACAATACTGAATATAAGTTCAACATCTCATCTAGTTCCTGATCTTAGGGGAAAAGCATTTAGTCTTTTACCATTATGTTATTAGCTTTGGGGTTTTGTATTATCGATAGCCCTTTTCAGATTGGGGAGTTTTCCTTTTAGTCCTAGTTTATTAAATGTTGTTTTGTTTGTTTGTTTTTTAGTTACAAAAGGGTGTTGGATTTTGTCAAAGGCTTTTTCTGTTATGTCGCTGATTTTGAATTTGAAAATTGCATTGCTTAAAGTCTGGCTTTTCCAGGAAGGCAGATCATGTACCTAATTAGCTTGTGGATTTAGGTGAAGAGGATAAAAAACAGAATGTTTCTAGTGTGCTTTAGTTTCTACTGGGTACATTTAACATGGTAATAGAAGAAAATTGGAGCTCAAGAAAGAACCTGCTGATTTGTAAATGGGATTGAAAAATGCAATTATTTTTCAATTTCAACCAACAAAAGATAATATTGAGAAACGTGTTGAGCAATAAAGCTGATTTTCAAAAAGCTTCACATCCAAAACCCAATCAAGATCATGGCCATCATTCCTCCTTCTGAAATCTCTGAAATTGATTTGGTGGTGCCTATTAAGTGCTTTCGGTGGGACAAAGTGACAGAAGAAGTGATGACTGAACATGGCTAAGCTTCTGCTGGGAAGTTGCACCTATCACTTCTACCCACATTGCACTGGCAAAAGAAAGTCTTATGACCAAGCCTAACGTCAAAGAGACAGTCACCCATAGGGATAGGTGCTGATAATCAAATGAAAATGAGTGGTATTTATAATCATATCCTGAGAAAGGACAGAAAATAAGAAGAATAAATTTTAAAAAACTGACACAGCCTGTTCCTTTGGTGACAAATATTTGCTCCCCCTTTTTATATGCATATTATTTCATTTCTTCTTTAAAGAAGATACCCTAAAGTCTCATCCAATCGCATTTCAAATTGGAAGCACTGGATCTCAGATGATTCCTCTTCATCCAGATAACAATGAACTAACATGCCGTTACTTGTCCCCACAGTGGTGGAAGAACGGTAACTACAATCTCCCATTTAGAAAGGGAAAGAATGGAAATCATACAGCAGTCACTGATTCACAGCAATTCTGAAATCTTTGTGGGATTACATGGTGAAGGCCCCCCAGGGATAGGGGCTGTTCTTTGATTGGGCTCTTGTTCTGCTCCCTAGGGGTGCTTCTCAGTTTATTGTTCTCCATGGCTCTGGGAGGTCCTCCTTTCCCACCATTATCCTCCTTGGCCACATCTGAAAAGGGCATTGAAAAATATGCTTTCCTTTGTGGCTTAGCCTGCTTTCTATAGAAGACTGGGGGCTTCAAGGTCATTTTAATCTCAAATAGTCATATTAAAAAAAAATAAAAAGAAAAACTAGGGTGGTGCCCATGGGATGTCTTTCCATATATTTAGGTCTTTAATTGCTTTCAAAATGTTTCATTGACAGTACATTGCTTTCAAAAACATAGTTGGCTTTGTATTTATTCGATCCTGGTCAATTCTATGTGTCAATAACCAATTGCTTGTTTCTTTTTGAGACATGCCTTCCTCTAGACTACATTCCAGGTACCTTGAGCTCTGAGTTCTGTGTGAGAACCAATCATTACTCAATCCATGGGCAACATCAGGGACCATGAAGTGCCTCTATGTTTGCGCATACTGTTAGAAACGTGGGCCTTGATGCATAAAGATTGTTTCCAAAATTGAGACTATTTTCCAAAATGAGAACTATTCTTTCTAATCCAGTGGTTTTCAACCAGAGGTGATTTTGCTCCCCAGGGAACATCTGGCAATGTCTGACGACATTTTGGTTGTCACAATTGGGGGGGTGTTACTAGCATCTAGTGAGTAGAGGCCAGGAATAGTGCTATACATGCTAAAACGCACAGGAAAGCTCCCTTCCGGATGCTTCTCCCTCTCCCCAACAACAAAGAATTATTCGGTCTAAAATGTTAATAGTGCAGAGGTTGAGAAACCCTATTCCTAACAGTACCACGGAAACGGAAGTCCCATGAACTCTCCTGATAGCTTTCCAGAGCAAAAACAGATAACATGTTTCTGTGTTTATCCCACCCGCCAGATGCGTGTTCTTCAATTTTTTCTTCCCCAGAAGCAAAACGTTGGGATCAGAGAGAATATGAAAGCCCACTTGTTTTGATACTTGAAGGAATCACAATTTGTTTTTTTAACGCTTTCATTGTCTTTTGACCACCTCTTCACCGCCCCCCCTTGTTTGTTAAGATTTGTTACACAATATATAATCTTTTGATTCCTTCCTTTGTCTACCAAAGATTCTTATCATGCTAAAACACATCCTCAGTTGATATGGATTTTATTTCTCCTTTTTAATGCTTAGTACAAGCTTCCCTTTAGTTTCCTTTAGAAGGAAAAGCAGAGCTACTGGGACGTTCTGGTTTATAACAATGTCTGGTTTATCATTATCATCATCTAGTGCCTCCGAGAATGTTCCTATTGTCATTTGTGAAGGAAATCCATCAGGTTTCACACTAACATAGGGGATACGTTTGAGGGTCCAGGCGTTTCATGTTCAGGACCTCAGAGTCTTCAGAGTACCAGGGAGGTATTTTACTAGAAATGGGCAGAACGTTTCAGACAGAGATTAGTGCGACAGGAGACAGAACACAGCAAAAGGGAAATTATAGATGCAAAAATACCTGTCAGGTCATATCAGGTAGACCTGTCCTTAGAGAGCAAGGTCGGCTGTGTCCTCTAAGGATCTAGATTCTAGAAGAAAGGAAAATGCTGTTTCAGTCCTAGTTTCACCTGAGTCACTAATTTACAGAGCCTAGGCAGCATCTCAATGACTATAGTGAGAATCCATGCTTGAATATGACTAAATTATCCTAATACTTCAGGTAAAAAATATAAAGAGAAATAAAACAGTGTGACTTTTGTAAGCAGCATTTGCTTTCTTGGTTAGTTCCAAATGTCTCTACTACTTTTTTCAAAAAAGGACAATTCTGCCTTCTAATAGAATTCCTGACTAGGCAGATCATTTTATTAGATAAATGTTCTATTAATATTTTGCTTTCCTTCATTTCGTACCATTTTCTATTTTATTCCTTTGTATCATGGTTGAAAATATATATGATTCTTATCTCTTCCTCAGGTTTTTCTTTTTTTCATTGTGACATCTGTGCATTAATCACTGTTAGCCAAGCGGCAGAGAGACCCGATTCTTTTAATGGGAAGAGAGCACGCTGCTTAGAAAGCATGCCAACCTGCAAGTTAGATGCCTGGACCCCAGCCTGGAATCTGCCGTTCTCTGACTGACTGTCCCAGGACAAGTCACTTCTCTAGTTGTTTCAGTACAATTAGTATTTTACCAAAAGATCTCAAGGGGTCACTTTCATCTCAAATATTCTCTTAATGTCTAATCTTCTTTTGTTTACATGAGGACAGTAACGTGACAGCTAAATATTTTCTTCTTTCTCTGCTTATTTTGCAACTGTCTGTTTAGTATGTGGTGTGTGTGTGTGTGTGTGTGTGTGTGTGTGTGTGTCTGATAGTGGTGAAGATTGGGGTGGAGAATGGGGAGAGAATGGACTAATTAACGTTGGTAGGCAATAACATGGTATAATACTCTGTAAACATAACTTGTGTTAAAGAAGATATGCAGGTATTTAAATACCTCTGTTAGAGAAAATATGGAAGCATTCATCATGGTTACAAAATAGCATTCTCAGAAATGCCATTATCTCCCTCTCCCAGGACAGATAAAATACCTGCAGACTCTGACCTGCCACTGAAACAGCCATGAAAACCCTCGTGCTTTTATACGCAGGACAAGGCTTTGAAGCTTCAGCTTTAAATCGCCCCAGCATTGCCCCCCCAACCCCCCAGCTGTAATGAGGACAGCATTTCCTAGTCAAAACATCCTGGTTCTATTTATAGGCATTCGCTTATCTGAATAATAAACAGAAATAGCAGGCTATTCTTATACCATTTTCCTTCAACTACCCTACTATTTAACACAATGCTAACAATTAAAAAAAATTCCAGAGCCACACTACATAACGGTGTGTTTAGTTAATTACCTTAGAGAAGACACTGACCAATGTATATTTCAATAGTTGAAATCTTGCAAGAATATTTGATTGGCTTTTGTTTACCTGGGGTTTCCAATAACTCCCTCACCATTTCATGGGGGAGAAAAGGTTTCAGTCCTTGATATGACTCCCGAAATATCCAGTCTCCCGAGTTGAAGAGAGACTGTACTTACCTGCTAGGTAAACTCCCTTAGCTGCTGTTTCTTTAAATAAGGATGGCAGACAATACAGTATCCACAGAGACAGCCACGATTCACTTCTATTCTTTTTCCTACGTAAGTTTGTATTGGGTTATTTAATGGACTACATTATATTCAGTAGGTAGGGCATGCAAACCCCCAAATGGCTGGTGCTTAATTCCATCCCTCCAGTCTGTTTTAACTAAGACGTTTTCTCCTGTGCACATAATCTTCATTATCATAGAAGTTATTTTTAATTTATAATTAACATAGTCTCCTTCTCATTATGGACGCCTTGATCGATTTAGACCCTCCAGACACATCTCATCTGGCACCTTCCTGGCTGTGTCCTGCAGTTCTCTGAACGTGCAGTAGGTGTCTATCTTAGCCTTTCCTTCATCCTTCCTCCTCCTCTCGTCCCTGACACTGGGATATAGTGCATAATTCCAAAATGGCAGCTTTTTGAAAATTCACCTTGATTATCAGACATTAAAAGTGACTCATCCCGCAGTGACTGTCTGGGTCTGGCAGAAGGGACGGGATCAGACAGCAAGACAATGAGGGGACTGGGCGTATGAGTGCACTAGATTACAGAGCCCATCAAAAATACCTTTGTTCTGTCAAAGATCCAATCATTGACTAGTTGTGTTCTGCAGAGGAGAAAGAATGAGAAGGAAAAAATCCACCAAACAAACAAACAAAAATCCATCCAAGAATTTAAAACCTTCTCAGATCTCTTCATTCGAGGAATGGAGGGAAGTGTCTGATCAACCATCTCAAGAGGAGGAAAGGTGGAGACTGTGCTTCTGGAAAGGGAATCTATAGACCCCTTTCTTTCAGTGGCTATCAAATTTTCAACACTAGATTCTGTCCTTCGGGTTACGGGAAGAGGGAAATTGGCAAGGTAACAGAGTTTGCTCATGCCTACGGCTGCACTCAGCCCTGATTTACAGCAGAATATTTAGAAGACACAGTATTTCACAATTAGAACATTCATTTTCATTAAAAGTAAAGCTTCTGATTTCTATCATGTCACATTATAATGCTAACGAAGAAATGTGTGACGGGTGAAAGAGGAAAATATATGTAAGGGCTATTATTGATAAATACTTTATAAGCATCTAAACTGGCCCAGGTAAAAAGGCAGTAGGAATCTCTGTAAAGACAGAGTGTATGAATTCTTGCATCGAGCATGTGTGTGTGTTTGTGTGCAAAGGGGAGGGGGGAACAGGAGAAAGGGGAGGTGAGAGATGAGGGCATTCATACTGAGCCCTGTGTGGGTGTATAACTGGGTGGGATGTGTGCTGCGTCGTCAGCATGACTGCAAGCCTGGCTAGCTTGTCTGATTCTCCAAGGAGACAAAAATACCCAAATGAGACACTGGTGCCTGGCTTTCTTCTTCTTCTTCTTTTTTCTTTTTTCCTTTTTTATCATTTTCATCATTTGCCTATGAACTCATAGGAGCAGTTTATCAGTCATGGAAAATGCCCCAAAGGGGCCCAGATCAAAGGCAGGCTTTGAATTGTGTACTTAGGTGGATCTCCCTGCCAAATACTTTAATGTGATTAAAACACAAATTCCATAAACAATTATTTTCCATCTGTTCAGCAACAGTAATATTGATGCTATGAGCCATCCATGGCATCTTTCTTTTACAAAGATACACTGAGCGAATCCAAACGCTCTTCTGCACATGCATACAGCAGATTGGGGAGGGTTTCGAAGGGCTTATTCTGCTAGCAGGGTAGGAGAATGGCGACTGTCACCACGCAGGGATCTCTTGATAAGAATGGTTGTATTTTAACTCACTGTCACTTAGCAGATAGATTCGTTAAAACAGCTCATTGCATTCCATCAATTGTGCCTCAAGCCTGGAGGTTGGTCATTTCTCTCCCCCACATCCATATGTGTTTCTAACATCAGGTACAGAAAACATGTCCCTTTTTTGGCCCCTCTTAATTACCCCTAAATGACTTCACTCCTTTATTGGTGAAGGGAGACAGATTCGGCAGGATTCCTTGGGTAGACTGGCCCAGTAACAGTTACACTTTCAGAGATTCATTCCTGTTTGTCTGGATTCACAACACACACCCTGAGGAGCAGGGAGAAAGCAAATCTGTAAGCTTTAAAAATCTCTGCCTAAACCTGACCAAGGGAGGGCTCAGACCAATTTCCACACACCAGCACTCCTAACACAGGGATGGACTCATGAAAGAGAGACCAGCGCAAGAGTTTTGATCGGTGGAATTTTAATGAGCCCTAAAGGTTAGGCTTTGCCTTCGTTAACAAACAACTCTAGAGATAATTTCCAATTTTCGGTGTTTATAGAATAGTAGTTCCTCGGTCATAATCAAATTCTAAGACTGTTGAGAGGCTATTCTGCATGTCCAGCTCATGCTGAAACACAAACCATCAGAAATTATTAAATGTATGCTCAAAATCAAATGTAGAAGAAATCAAAAGAGGAAGAAATTTTGCAAATTAAAATGATCACATTAACTTCCTCTGATGAAATCAGTTCAGTCAAATGCAAAATACCATTAAAAAGAAAACCTGCACAGATATTTCAGCTGTTAAAAGGGTTATGATTATCCTAATATTTAAATGGACAGAGACAAGAAAAAAAGAGAGAGAATAAACAAAAGAGGAAAGCTTCATCCCCAGGAATGAGAGACCAAGGTATCCTCTACATGTGTGTTTCAACAGTGTAGGAAAGAATACAGAAACAAAATTTACCAAAATTTACTACTAGATGACAGGTCAGTTTGCTGGAAATATTTCCCCACTGACCCTCTTCCTCTTCCCTCTTCCTGCTCCCCTCAGTCTTTACTGAGCTTTTGCAGAATTTCCATAATTGCACCAGAAGGGGGGAAAAGTATTTTTTAGAATTCCAGCCACATAAAATAAGAGCAAAGTGTAGTTAAGACAAAGGGCCATATCCAAAGATTTGCCTTTTCTGTGTTGATTGGAAAGTAGGATGATCAATCTAATGTCATGGGGACCAACAGCAGGTGCTTGAGCTGTAAATGCTGCGAGGAATATTCTTTAGGTTATTTACACCATGCTAAGTTTTATTTCCTCCAATGCTACAAATCCCCTTTGGCTTCCCAGGCTTGCCACATCCCTTCTTGATTTGTGGAAGAATGGAAGGGATTAACAGAAAACAAATGAGCGGCCTGAGGTTCTGTGACAGTGAGGGTGCCAGGGGTTATGGAGTGAGGAGCCCTGCTAGGTGCTGCTTTGGGCAAGTGTTGGGACATAAAAGGGCACACAGGGCATGGGATTAGGGGTTGACAGACCTGGGTTCCCATTCTGGCTTTGCATCTTATTCCTTACTCTCCATGTTACCTTGCTGCGGCCAGCCAAACTCTCAGAGTTAGTTTTCTCCTAGGATAAAAGGGATTAGCGAGTTCAGGTAATGTTAGAACTGGGAGGGACTTCCGGGATCATTTAGTCAATTTTCCTCATTTGATGGACAGAAAACTAAGAAGCAATAATAGCAGTAATAATAATAATAATAATAATAATAATAATAGTTATTATCTCAAAGCATTTAATAGGTGCCAGGCACTGTTCTAAGCTTTTTACAAGTATTATTCTATTTTCACAACAACCTAATTTGGGAGGTAGTATTGTTACTCCCATTTTATAGATAGGGAAACTGAGGTGTGGTAAGGTTCAATATCCAAGGTGATATTGAACTAGTCAGTGGTGGAGCTGGGTTTCACACCCAGATAGCCTGGCTCTAAAGGTATACTCTAGTAAGCTGTGAATCCCCATTTTATCCTCTTTTGTACAGGCACCTCTTTCATTTCAGGAAAGGGGTGCCCCACCTGAATTAGTGCTGCACATGGTCCCGAAGCATACTGTGTTTCCCTGAAAATAAGACCTAACCAGACCATCAGCTTGAATGCGTCTTTTGGAGCAAAAATTAATATAAGACCAGTGTTATGTTTGTTATGTTATGTTATGTTATGTTATGTTATGTTATGTTATGTTATATATTATATAAGACCCAGTCTTATGTTATAATAAAATAAGACCGGGTCTTATATTAATTTTTGCTCCAAAAGACGCATTCGAGCTGATGGTCTGGCTAGGTCTTATTTTCGGCGAAACACGGTAGACCCTACAGAGACGTTACCAGTATCACGGCAATTGCTGACAATGGCCTCTCTGTTCCTTTCAGGTTCCTTTCAGGTTCCTCCAGCCAGATTTCCACAGGTGTGGCACAGTCCTCTCAGGATGCTCTGCTCCGTATGGTGCACTTCCTGAAGTCAGACTGCAACCCAGATAGCTGTCTGCTGATGATTGATTGCTCCCTCTCTCTTTCACCATTTCCTTAAAACTCACTCTAGGTGCCATTACACTTGTATTTGAACACCCAGCATGACACTCTTTATTTCTTTGCTCCAGCACTAGCACTTGCACAACTTTTGTTAGCCATATGGATCAAAACTGCTTCTTAGAGCAAAAATAAGCTGCAGAAGGAGAGATTATGGCAGAATAAACACGACCATTGCAAAAGACACTCAACTCCAGATAGCGTGGCAGGGCGCTCGCTGAGTAAGACTGTTTGCAGAATGGGACACTGACACTTACTGGGTGAGAGAGGAGACTACAGTTCCCACATTAGCTTTCATTAGCTATTACACCCAGTGCCTGAGGAAAATATATTACCAGTATATGGTAATGGACTGTTGCTGAAAGGACAATAGCATAAATACCAAATTAGTGTTGCCTGGAGAGGTATCAAATAGGCCATGTGTGTCCTAAGCTCAAGGAAGCTTGGTGACTTGTCCAGACACCTGGAGAAGGCTATCTAGGAAATCGCTCCTGTGTTTTCCTTTACGCACACTCACAACACTTCCTAAACACTTTTGACACCAGATGTGTGGGTTTTTTCATCAGAAAATTCTGACACCAGCTGGGTGTCTTACAACTTAATTCAATTCTGACAGTAAACGGAGTTAGCACAGACTCCGTAAGTTAAGGGCTCATTCCCATAAGACTGCTCCCCACTTCAGACACCAATCACAAGTAGTTGGTCCCCAGGTACCCCCAACTTCTGTTCGACTTGGCTATAAATAGAAGGTTCTGATGACCCCCTCCTGCGGTTCCACCTCTTGCTAGAACAGCTTACAGAACTCAGGGGAACATGGTTACTAGTTTATTTATTTATTTATTTATTTATTGGCAGGTTTATTTATTTATTTTTTTAATTGGGGTGACAATTGTTAGTGAAATTACATAGATTTCAGGTGTACTAGTTTATTTTTAATACAGGATATGATAAAGGATACAGATGAATACCCAGATGAAGAGATACACAGGGTAATTGTCATGCAGGGTGTCATGCGGGGTCTCTGCTCCCGCTCCCCACATAAGAACGCAGGACATCCTGAGGCCAAAAAGGAACACCCACGGAGCCACAAATAGAGGAGTCAGACCACTATAGTCTCGCTGGCGGCTGGGTTGGAGACACAGGAAGCAGGAGCCACACGATCTGCAACCTGTCCACGTGTCTCTGCCAATCAACCTCACTTGCTAACTGCAATCCGCCTCTCTGCAATCCGCAATCCACACGCCGCTCTGCTAGCTTAGCCACGGCAGTTACACAAGTGGCTAATGGCTAACTGGTAACAGCTGATGGTCATCTACTACCTGAGCCAGCACCTTTCCATGTGAGGCCGAGAGCCTGGAAACTGCTCTCTGGGACTCTGTCCCCACAGTGATGTCTGGAAAGGTCCTGAACCCAGGAGATTCTGTTCCCATGGAGTTGGGGTGCGCCATTCTCCTGGCATATAGATATGATCACCAACTCAGAAGCAATCTGAACCCATAGTTCTGGGATTTTTACGGAGGCATCGTCACATAGCCATGACTGATAATTAACTCAATCTCTAGCCCCCCTCTCCTTCCCAGAAGATGGGGGTGGGGCTGAAAGTTCCAAGCTTCTAATCATAGTTTAGCCTTTCTGGTGACCAGCCCCTATGCTGAAACTATCCAACAGCCCACCAAGAGCTGCCCCATTTAGAATAAAAGGCACTCCTATCACCCAGGAAATCCCAAGGGGTTTAGGATCTCTGTGGCAGGAACTGGGGGCAGAGACCAATTTGCATTTTTTCTATTATTTTACAAAGGTACATATAGTTCTTTGTGATCTGGCTTCACCTGCCATTTCAGCCACATATTTCACACCTTGATGTCCTCACACCAGCCATCCCTTTTGCTTGAGGCAACCACTACCCAAGTCCCCTATCATCACTCCCCCTTCTCCAGGTGTAAACACCTGTTCATCCCTTAAGATCTGGCCCCAAAGTTACTCTCTCTGTGAAGTGTCCTGATTTCTTGGCATTTTCTGTAGTACACATGGTTAGAGCACTCATCACACAGGATTAGAATTAATTATTCATCTTTCTTCTTTTCTTAACCAGGGAGCTCCTTGAGGGCAGAGACTATATTTCATTTATCTTTGCATCTTTAGTGCCCAGCACAGGGCTTGAATCATCTTATTTACTCAATGAATACGGAAGGAAGGAAGCAAGAGAGGGAGGGAGGGAAGATATGTCCTCCTGAAACTAGAAGGCATTATAGAAATACACAGAATTACTAACAAGACAAAGATGTCCACTGTTTGATGCCTTCCCGCTGTGCAGGAACGAGCTTACACTTCTCACAGGTACAAAATGGAGACCAATGACAAGGCTGGCAGGAAGCAGACTTCTTACTCCTCATTTACCTGCCTCATGAGGAGGTAGATACACAATTTCCCTAAGACAGAAAGAGTGCCCTTGACGAAAGTCATTCAATAGCAGTAATTTGGTTAGCTGACTAAGCACACAACCTAAAGAATACAGAGACTTAGGGAACTGTTTAATTCATGGCACTAAGATATTTGACCAGGGGGTGTGTAGTTAAGTGTACTTAAACACAATCATGTAGCATTTTGTTTGGTCATCCTCATCTGGGAGTGTCAGAAGAACCAGGAGAAAAAAGAAGCCTGCCTCCTCAGGGATTTTTCCTTATAGCACAATTTTTACAAAAAGCTGAGTGCACAACTTGCAAAATAATAAGCTTCGGTGATAACACAAGCTTCGGCTACAATTATCACAAAGAGCAAGTCTGCTGCTTAAGCTTCTAACTTACCCTTGTGACTACAGAACAGTCCAAAATGTCATGTTCAAGTTAAAGTGACTGCAGCCAATTAGGTAATTTCCATAAATTGGGTCCATTAATACTTGGACGTTATCTTGGGAGAAATAGGACTCTGTGACAAGATGCAATGTGGCTTGTAAAATATTAGTTTTGAACAATCACAAATCAAGATCCAAGGGTATGTTAAATTATTCAGCATTCTTGACCTCATTATTAAGTGACTTTTATGGCTTTTTGCTCATATTTATATAATCTCAGGCTCCAAGAAGCTTGATTTTGTTTCTTTCCACCAGCCATTTCCCTATTTCATCTTCTGTTTGCCTTCTCTACTTTTTATATATTAGCGGTTTTGTGTATATCCCTTTTTATTTTTTTTATCCTGTTTAATTTTATAATTTAAAGGGCAATGGCTATGGTTTTGTTTGAGGAACACACAATAAGAACACTTGCTAATACAATGACACATATCAGATATATTTGGTTCCCATGCCTCTCTTTGCTAGCACACAACCTCAGGTAGTACAAAAATCCCCCATCTTAACATCGCCTTGGTTCACTGTGTACTGAACAGAAAGCTGTAATATGTAACATATGGCTTTATAAACGAGTCAGAACGTCATGCCAAGTCTGCTCTTGGAAGTGTTCTAAAACGAGAGCAACAATATAATTTTCCAAATAATGGGAGAAAGGCACAAAAGCATTCCAGGAAGATCATGTACCAAAGACGTTTGTTGATCCCATTTTGTTCCAAAGATGGTTGGAACAAGTGTTAGTTAATGCCAACAGGATTTCTATAACCAGTAGATGTGTTGGATATTTAAAACATTCAGGTGTTCCTGTAGGTTCTAAAAAACTTTAACGGACAGCACGATTCTCCTGAGAATATTACTAGCAGGTATCATTTACCTGTACAAGTTAAAATATATCCCTGGGGCAGAGCAATGAAATGGACATGGAATGAGAACATCACCAGGTAATGTGACTGAATTAGTGAACATCTGCCAAAAAAAGTCCTTACACTGGTGTTCTTTATGAGATTAACAAAAGAAATGAGGAAACATTAGGCTACTCAATGGTACTGTTTTTTCTTTTCGATATGGGTGTTTTTGTAATGTTGCTCAGGATTCAAATGGCAACAAATACTTTGAAAGCAGAGACATTGGACTCCATTTCATCATATCCCAACCAGATGGGACCAGAGCAGGTGTAATCACTTTAAAGTGTTCTTCTCTATAAATCAACTTCTGATTCATTCCAGAGTGGAACTGTCAGCCCTTAGGCGCCCACTGAAGTTGAGGAGTTTTAGAAAACTAAACACAGACATTAAAATAATGTTTGAATTAGTTTTAATCACGTTGGCCTAGATTCTCGTGCTCCCCGGGACACTACTGTATCTCTTCCATGTGTGAGACGCACGGGAGGGCTGCACATGGGCAAGACTCACCCGGAGTGCAGAGCAGGAAGAATTTAGGTCAATTATCTTTTGAAGTGTGATTCCTTTAAATAGCTACTCAAGGTAGTATCTTGCTAACTGAACTGTACATAATAAAAGTGACCCATGCTGTTTCTTTAAATACCGCTTTTTGGTTCTAAGTGATCAAAGTGTTAAATTTGTGTAAGGAAAAAAAAAGGGTAATAGAAGTTTCATCCATGTTCTTTCTGGAACCTACTAGGAATGATTAGGTAAGTAGTTTACCTCTTGGAAAGCCTGGGCTTGAAAGTAGATGCCTTCATTTCACAAAGTAGGTGCCTCCACCAGCTGGGTCTTCGTTTTCTCCACCTGTAAGTTGAGGAGACAAGTAGTTTAGAAATCACCTCCAGACCTTTGGTAAATACACTAAGAAAAAAAAATGATGAAGTACATGAATGTATGGAGAGGTGGGAGATGGAGGGAGGAGTATTTGCTATATACCTCCATTCTCCAAAGTTTAAACTTTGTATGTGGGTGTGTGTTTTCGTAAGCTCACAGAGAAAAAAAAAAAATCACTGAATAAAAGATTTTGTGGTGTGAAAAAAATATTCTTTAGTGGAGAAAGATCTTAAAGTGTCTTTTAATTAGTAAAACAGTTTTATTGCTTTTAATATAATGGCAGGCCTTTAGAAAAAGCAAGTAGATCTAAAGCAACATAATGAATATAGGGAATACCTTCGATAGATCTTCAAAGAAGATGATGAAAAATTTGTAAATATTACTGAGAAAATGAATTGCTCTGACAGCTATAAAAATAATACTCATTTATAGCAGAAAATTTGAAACATATTCAGACATATAAAGGAAATAAAAATCATCCTGAATCTTACAATTCCAGAAATAACAACTTACTGTATTTCCTTCCAGTATCTATGCATACACGGAAACACATGTCTGCACACACACACTGAAAAAAGTCTGGAGGGAGATAGATAGCTTGTACTTTATTTATTTATTTATTTACTTAAGTGGTTACAAAGTCTCGTATCTAGCCATTTCCCCTTATTATACACTGAGTCAGTCAAAATTTTTTTTTAATAAAGTAGAAAAAGTAAGTTCATTTCAGACCTACAAAGAACTATACCAGAGAAATGATAAGAACCTGTTTTCTGTCATTGCCTTTCTTCCAACAGGCTTATGGGTTATTAGAAAGTGTAAGATAGCTTTCAAAGATGAATTAGTTCCATGTTACATTTCAACAAAATCCAATGGTGAGAGCAAATCACACAATCCATTAGGCCTTGTGACTGTTCATTACGAAATTCTGAATGTTAGCCATCTAGAAATGTAATCCAAGCTCAGATTTATTTTTCGTCTCTTAAGACTGCAAATGCTAAATAGAACATGTGACTCTTCTTTGGGCCTAGGAGGCTACAAGTGGTCAGAGAAGGAAAGAATTTTCTTTCCCCTGGTCTTCAGTCTCCATACTTGCCCAGCACCGTGGCTCACTCAGTAAGCTTGTTGGGTGGCCAGCAGAAAGAGTTATCACTCCCCTTCCTGGGAAATTAGAAGGATGGTAGACCTAGCCCTTTAGGCATATACACAGAACCCAGGTCATCTTCCTACAGCTCTACAGACAAGAGAAATGCCTTCTCCCCCTCCCAATCACAAGCCAGATAGTTGAGGGAAGGGTTTGTTTCCCCACTGTTGGGTGAAATGGGAGAAATTGGGAAGCAGAAAGAGAGATTTAGATAATATTTAAAAATAGCTTGATATGCTCATTACTGGGACCACAGGAAGGAGCACAGCTTTGGAGTCATCAGTTTTTCACTTATGCAGTCAGCAAATACTTCCTAGGACCCTACCATGTGCTAGGCACAGCTCTAGTTGCTGAGGAAGCATCAAAGAACAAAACAGACAAAAATCTATGTCTTAGTAGGGCATACAATCTAGCAGAGGGAGCACACAATAAAGGTAACATTAGAGGGTGAAAAATGCTATAGGAAAAGAAAACAGCAGGGTAAGAAAGAGTGGGAGTGGGTTATGATCAAGAGAAGCCTCACTTAGAAGATGATAGTTGAGTCAAGATGTGAGAAGGTTAGGAAATGAGACATTTAGATATGGGCGAGGGAGTTTCAGGCAGAAGGAACAGCCAGTGCAAAGGCCCTGAGGTGGAAGCAGTGTTGGAGGATAGTGAGGGAGAGAGATAATAGAACATGAGACACAGAATACAAGGGGTGAGGAGGGATTGTGGATGCAGGACTTTGGACATTATAAGGATTCTGGCTTTCTACTTGGTTTGAATCCTTGTACCACCATTCATCAAAGGTCATAGGTTGAGTGACTCTGAACTTCCCTTTGTCTGTAAAATGGAAATCTCATTGAATGTACACAGTTATTTTGAGGATTAAAATGAAATATCAAGTACAATGTCTGGCATGTGGTATGTATGAAACAAATGTTGGTTCCTTTATTCCTCTAGGTATCATTTTGTGTATTTTACATCTATTTTATAATGTACATATAAACATAAAAGGGTGATATAACTGACCCATAATTACTCAGAGGTAGAAATCCAAGTAAACTTTAACTTTGTAAATAAATTATATATATTTTCCAAAACAATAAATGCTACAATGTCACCATTGCAAACTAACGGTTTTGGAAGCTGGGTTGGGGATTCAAGTTGATGAAGGACCTAAATCTTGGAAGTATTAGCCATTAGTGAGGGTTGATATATTAGCAGAAATGTACAGGAAAATCTCATTATTTCCTATTTTCATTGAGTGTCTATTTCAAGGTTAGGAAAAAAATCCCATCTATCCTTCTGGGGGACATCTGAACATTCAAACAATACCAGATAAAATGGTCGGCTTGCAAACTTTTGAAAACACCACTGCCTGCAGTGTTGAAAGGGCCTCTCTTAGATATCAGTCTGGTCTGCGTTAACTTTTTTTATGTGATGGTGGCAGTTTTTCTCTTATGCAGTGGTATCATTAGAGTTTCACTTGAGTTCACAGAAACCATTTTTTGGCTAAGTTTCCACTCAAACCCGGTTGCTACAGTTAGTTGAACATCAGTGGGGGAGGCAATTAGTCATCTAGTTATTATGACTTTACTTACTTAGTACATTTTTAGCAGAAGGAAAAATGACAAAATACTAAAATAATTCTATAGAAACATACACGTGACTTCTTTTACCTGTAGATCATTAGCACAGTGGACAGGATTTCAAAGAAGCCACCATCACCTATGATATCCTCTCCTGGGGTTGTATTATTATGCAGTTGTCATGAGTTAATAGGACAACAGGAACCACTTTCATAAAAGTTAGAGTACTTAGTGTTGGAGGGCCTGAAACTCTAGGAAGAACTGAGGATAGATTCCATTTTGGAGGTCAATAGCAACCGTACATAAGTTATTGCCAAGACAATTAGTTACATCACCCTTGAATATTCTGCTGGTCACGGCACTTTTAGGAACTTTAAAAAATATTTGTCAAAGAACTTCTCCAGGGGAACTCTAGTCTTTGTGAACTGTCATACAAAGTTTGCTCTTAAGCACTTGTGTATTATTATTATTTGGTCTCTGTTCTCTGATCTTAATTGTGGAGTTTACAAAAATCTGGACTATCCCCATTTAATCAGATAAGGAATGTACCTGAAAAAATCTGTCTTGTGATTTTTGTACTATATATTAAGAGCCCAATAAATGTCTGTTGAATGAATGGGCAGAAAAAAAATCATTTCCGTTTCCTCTACTTTCCTGTAACAAACTAAAGATTGCGTGCGTGCATGCAAACACACACACACACACACACACACACACACACACACACTGTAAATTTTATGCACAGTAAATTGTATGCACGAGTCACTGTAAATTATATGCACATACCAATATACAGATAGATATATGAAGTATAACTTTTTTTTAAAAAAAGACACTCATCATAATTTATAGCTCCAAATGAGAATTGCCCTTTCTGAAGTCATCTAAAGAGAAAATCCATTTTTTTTCACAGATACTATTAAAAATTTGGGGAACTCTTCTCTGGGCAGTTCTTTCATGACCTATGGCTATTATTTTGGATATCATCATTGCCAGCAAATGTTCACCACTTGACAGTAGATTGGACTGCTAAAAATAGCTAAAAGTCAGTTGGAACAAAACTTCTGAAATAAGTAAATCAAGCAAGCTGGATAATGCTATGCTTTATCTAAAAATATTGGGTAGGACATAACGTAATGGGTTAATACCTTTTTTAGTATGGCTTAGAAATCAGTTTTCTTTTTTTATAAAACAGATTTATTGGGAAATGATTCACATACCATAAAATTTACTCATTTAAAGTGTACAATTAATTGATTTTTAGTACAGGAACATATTTGTACAACCATCATCACAGGTAATTTAAAAATATTTTCATTACCACAAAGAGAAACCCTGAACACATTAGCCATCACACCTCTACTTCCCTCCCACTCCCTGCCCCAATGCTCCCTAGCCTTATGCAACCACTAATCTATTTTCTGTTTCTACAGATTTGCCTATTCTGGATTCTTCATATAAAAGGAATCATATAATATGTGGTCTTTGTCACTGGGTTCTTAACATAATGTTTTCACGGTTCATCTATGCTGTAGCATGTATCATTCCTTTTAATGGATGAATAATATTCCATTGTGAGGATATACCACATTTTGTTATTCATGAATCCATCGATAGACATTTGGGTTGTTTCCTCTCTGTGGTTATTGTGAATAGAGTTGATAGAAACATTTATATAACAATTTTTGTTCGAATACCTGTTTTCAATTCTTTTCAGCGTATACCTAGGAGTAGAATTGCTAGATCATATGGTAATTCTATGTTTAACTTTTTGAGTAATTGCCCAACTGTTTCCCACAGCATCTACACTATTTTACATTCTCATCAGTGATGTATGAGTGTTCCAATTTCTCCATATCTTTTCCAATACTTATTATTTCCCACTTTTTGAAAAATGATTGCCATCCTATGGGTGTGAAGTGATATCTCATTGTGTTTTTTTATTTCGTTTCCCTAAAGATTAATGATGGTGAGCATCTTTCCATGTGCTTGTTGCCCATTTGTATATCTTTTTGGGAAAACGTCTAAGTTCTTTGCCTACTTTGAAATTTGTAATGGGCACTTCCAGAAGAGGAGACCCAAATGTTTTGAGCAATAACAGCACTGTTAGAACAAATGCATAACCTCCTGGGGTCTCTAAGCTAAAGAGTCAATTAATCAATCATGTTATTTTAAGGTGATTCTTTGTCCTACACTTAGCGATACTACATTCATGGGTTTTTACAAAAAATATGTACACATGTATTGCACACTCATAGACCACATGCTTCTTTGTATACAGTAGAGTCTTACTAAATAACTATAGTGGCTCCAGATTTCCTTAAAGGAAGGGTTTAGAGGCAGCAATCTACTTGGAAGGACGAGTACCCTGAAGCTGTGTTTGCGTAGCATGTATGTACAACTGACAAAATGTGATTCATCTATCACAAAGAAAAGGGGAAGGCTGGTGAGATTATGGGGACCTAAAGCTTCTCAGTGGTCTGGCATTTCCACTGAGAATCTGAGAATCAACTATAATCTGAGAATAAACATGCTTTCTCAGATTTACCAATGGCCAGCCATACAAATGCAGGCACACGACTATTCCCTCTCTTTGCTCCAAGCTTGGATATATACAAGCAAACTGAAGGATAGATATGTGAAAAAATGTGCGGATCTGTGGCAGGAAGGGTAACCAAGCAGGTAAATGAATGGGAGATAGTAGCGGCTTTTGTTTTTTTTCACGTCACCTGTATATCACGTTGTGTGTTCACCAAGCAGAGTCAGTAGCGTCTTAATGGGAGACGATGGACTAACTAGTGGATAAAAGTATGGCTGGGTAATAGAGGACTTCTGCTTAGTGCAGCAACCAAGGCTACTAGCAAATAGTAATGCAATATAAATCTTACGAGTCCAAGAGATTAGTCAGTCAAACCACAAAACCGGTTCTGATGGAGTCCCTTGAAAACATTCAATTTCGTCTACTCTGGCACCTCTGAAAGTTAAAAATTGCCTTCCCAGGTCCAAGCAGCTCTGACTAATTTTTCCGACCCAGTTCTCTCCAGATCTTTGATATAGATCAACAACTCATGAAAAAAAATCTGAGGGAGTTGCATGCATTACTGGCAATCAATTACCTAACAGCTTTTAACCTGGGGACACAAAATGGTGGCAGCTTTTCCCAGGGCTGCCCTATGAAGGAAGGACAATCTATGAGAACAGGATAAAAATACAAATTGAAACAAGCGGGTGTTTGTGACGGGTTTAGGGATTTTCTCACCCCTCTCGAGGGTCTTCTGTTAGAAGACAAAATAAAAATGATGCAATACAATTCCTTCTATGCCTTTTTCTTGCTTGAAATTAAAAATCATCTACGGAAGACGTTCTCACTTCAAAACCCAGTCAGGCGCTTTCTACTATCAAGGAAGGTGTCTGAAGAATAAATTGCTCCTATCAGAAATAAAGCATTTCAGTTCTGCCACAAGCAGTGAGAGCTGTGTTTGTAAGTCTCTCTAAAGGCAACTCCATTTTTGCTGCTCTCCTCTCATTTTCTTTTGATGCATAAAACCTGTAGACTGAGGCGCTGTGACTGCATTTGGCTCCGGAGCAGTGTAACTGTAAATATTCATTGGAATTCAAGCTAGCTTTCCCAGGTCTCTCCTAGGGCTGTGCAGCTAATACAAACAGTGGTGGTGCCCGAGCCACATTAGCTCACAGCCTGGAGGTCGCCTGTTTCCCCACAGCCCCTAGGACGCTTTTTGTAGAGTGAGTGCATGCAGAGAAACTGGCCCTTAAACACCATTTCAATCTACCATTTCACTTGTTTTTCCTTTTCTCCCCATGACCGCTGATCCTTGGTAATTCTGTCAGTCTCAAATATGCATTAAAAAGAGAACCATATCCTTGACTAAAAACCCAGAGTCTGAATGATCTCGCTGTGCATGTGATCAATATATTTAGGAGATTAATCAGATTCCAGCCATTTCATGCGTAGATGTACAAATACACACATAAACACATGAATATATATGTACAAATACACACATACACACACACACACACACATATGAATGATGCAACTCTAGATGAAAAACCAGAACACATACCTCCTCTAATTAAGATATAAGAGCACTCAGAGTTTTTTCCATCTTTTTCCAAGTTAAAATCCGTAGGAATCAAAAAGAAATTAATATGGGACTTGGAACACCGTACTAGTTAGAACAACCTTACAATAAAGAATTACTTACATATTTAAAACATAAAAATTCGGCCAGAAGGAACATGTGTTTGACTGTGCTGACTCAATTTTCCATGAACTACTGTCTATCAGGCTGAAAGTGAAGGTTCAAGCCAGGCTCCCGAGACCACTCCCTGATGTGTCGTCTGAATGCCAGATGATTAGATTCCAACAGAATTCAGGGCACCTGCAATATTAACTTCAAAATAATCCAAGGAAGAAATCGATGCATAGAAAAATGACCTATGGAAAGCAATTTATAGAGCTTTTTAAAAAAGAGATATGTTATTAAATGTTGAAATATTTCAGTGTAAAAGTAAGTCTAGATTGAAATTCTCTGAGCATGGCCAACATTTAGATTTACTGATGAAAGTGAAAAATTACTTTGAGTGACAAAAAGATAGGAATGGTCAGAATTTAATATCTACAAGGCAATTTTTAAAATTTGATTTAATGAGGTAAGTTCATGAGCAAAAGGCACTCTGCTTGGCATTTTGAGGGATACAAAGATGAATGATGTATGTGTTCTATATCTTGAAGGGTTTAGAATTCAGCAGCAGAGAGATGTGCAGAAATAGCCACCTATAAAAGGGGCAAAATATTATGTTACTTCGAGGGAGGGACTGAAGGGGACTTATGAGCTACTTCATGACAAAGGTGAAAATCAACCAGACTCTGGAGCAGTAGAAGGATTCTGACAGATAGAGTTGGATGGAGGGAGAAATTCATCAGTGCAGAGAAGTGTTATGGGTTGAACTGTGTCCCCAAAGAGAAATGTTGAACATCTAGTCACCAGAAGCTGTGAACATGACTTCACTTGAAAATAGGGTGTACAGATGTAAACGAGTTAAGAAGAAACTGTACTGGATTTGGGCTGGCCCTAATTCAATGACTGGTGTCCTTCCAAGAAAAGGAAGATTTGGACACGGATACCCAGGGAGAAGACCACGTGAAGATGGAGGCAGAGATTGGAGTGATGAATTTACAAGCTAAAGGAACACCAAGGATTGCTAACAACCAACAGAAGTTAGAAAAGGCAGCAAGGAATCTTCCCCTAGAGCCTTCAGAGAGAACATCATCCTGCCAACACCTTGATTTCAGATTTCTAGCCTCCAGAATTGTGAGAAAATACATTTCTGTTGTTTTAAACCACCCATTTTGTGGTGCTTTGTTATGGCAGCCCTAGGAAACTGATACAAGAAAGATGTGGCTTAGAGGTAGGAAGTATAGGTCTTTACTCTGAAAGGTGAAGTTTGGATGGGCTGGAGATCAGTGTGTGTAAAGACCAACAGTAGGAATCACATCTAGGAAAATAAGAGGGACCAGATTGTGGAGGTTGGGCCTTTATCTGTAGTCTATAAAGCATTATTAGGAAAGGCAGTGATGGATGAAGACTGAAGATAAGTTGGAAGAATAGACTGGAAGAAATGGGAGTAGTTAGTAGGCTTTTGTGATATTTGAGATGAGAGGAGACATCCTGGCTAATGGCAGTGGTTATGGAAAGGAAGTAATGGATTTGAGAGAGGTAGAGGCAGAACTGTTGGAATCTGGAAGACTACTTAGGTGAAGAAGACATAAAAATTTGAGCTTTGAAGGCATGGGCATGGGATGGGAAGATGGACATACTATTATCAGAAACAGGAAACGTGGGAGGTAGATTTGGTTTGGAAGAATGTGTTGAGAAGCGTTTAGCTTTTAGTAAGTGGAGAAGTCCAGCAGAATGCTGGAAATCTGTACCTGTAGCATGGGAGATTTGACAGGCTAGGACTATAATCCAGGGCCATCTACACGGAGGGGATTGTCAAGGACATGGAAATGGTTGAGATCACCAAGGAGTTCTATGAGAATAAAGGGAAGAGTTGAAAAGTCGGGGAGCACCTCTATGGTGGATTGGGAGATGGAAGAGGCAAAGATAAATTAGGAAGGCAAGAAGGTAACCAAGATCAAGGAAGCCAAGGAATGCTATTTCATGAAAGAGGTGGTGACCAATGACATACAATGCTGCAGGGAGACTGAGGAGGACAAAGACCCAGGAGGAGTCATAGGAACTAGGGAACTATCGGTAGTAACTTAAGGGTTTAGAAATGACTGAGGTGTGAAAGAGGCTACTATGTAAAGATTATTCTTTTGACAGATTTGGTAATAAATAGAAGGAGAAATATGAGAGAAATTTTGTTGTTCTTTCTGTTTGATGAAAAAAACACACGAGCATATTTATATTTAAAAGGAAGGAAGCGAGGATTTAGGAGGCTTGCAAAAAACAAAATAGAGTGAGTTAACTGATGGAGCACAGCTCTGGAAGGAAGAGGGATGGATTTGGATGACGGCAGAGAGAGAATTAATTAGCTCTGGAAAGGAGATGGGGCACTTTCCTCTCTGAGACCAGCAAAGAGATAATAAGAGGGGTTATAAATCACTTGGATGTCAAAGAAGGAAGTTGAAGGGGTTAATGCTAGAGAATGTCATCTCAATAAAGCAGAAAGCAGGTCAACTCCTGAGAGAGAGGTGTGGCTGAGTGGGCTATGAACTTGAGGGACAGGAAAGAGGATATCCTTGGGAATATGATAGAGAATGAATAAAGGGGTTGCTAATAGGCCTAGTTGAGGTGGTAGCAACAGCACTGCTTGACTTTTCATTGACAAGATGTAACTTTTCCCTGCAGGGTCTAACAGCGTGGGAAAGGCAGGCAGGTGGGAAAACAAGATGGTGAGGAGTAGCCAGTGTTGACTTCAGGTCAGGTAAGGACAAGAAAACTCAAAACCAAGGGATCCCAGGGTATAGTAAAGGCTGCGTTAGGACCAGCACTTGAAAGAGTCCTTGAGTGGCTATCAGCGCCTTGTGCTTCAAAGTGATGTAAAAACAGTAACGTAAGAAAGAATCAAGAAAAAGCAAAGAAGGGAAAAGATAAAAAATGTGTTCCTTTCTTCCTGAATTTATTCCTTCTTTCTTCTAATTAATTCACTCAACAAACCCTTGCTGAATGCATCTCCATGTCAAGGTGTGGGGTGAGAAGGCAGACATCAGGTCTGTAAGATAAGGTTTCTCACCCTTGAGAGTCTGAAATAACCAGAACAATAAATAGCTCCCACTATTTACTAGGATCTACTCTAAGTGCCTGTCTACATGTTAACTCACCTGGTAGTTCAACCTTTGGATGTAGGAACAATGATTATGCTTCACTTCACCCATGAGGGCACTGAACTGCAGAGAAGTTAAGTGACTTGTCAAGGTCACACAGCTAATTTCCAGCAGAGCTGGAATTTGAACTGAGTGAGTCTGGCTCCAGAGTCTGTGCCATTAACCACTATGCTGTATGAACTAAAAAGATTTTGAAATGAGTTATAAGTAGGATGATTACATATTCCAATCAGTCTGGGACAGACCCACTTTAGGACAATTGTCCCAGCAAAAATATTCATTGTATCCCCTTTCAATAGGTTTGGAGGATAAATTATATGGTCACCCCAAATGTAAGAGAAACTAAATGATTGCGGGGTTCTTCTTCAAACAACTAATTGTTGGCTCATATGATGAACAGAACTAAAGGACTGTAAGGCATTTAAGGAAAACAAATGACATCCCCCCCCTTGCTAGGATACACAGCCTCCAGGCCTGCAAGACCCAGCTTCTTTGATCTCCTTAGTAACATCACAACCCCTTCCCCATTCCCAGTGGCCTCTGTCCCTTTGAACACTTTAATTCTACTACTTTCAACTAAAAGAGAAACACAGAACAGGGCATTCACCAAGCTGCCACCAAATGGAGTTCTGCACATCCATACTTTAAGCAGTAATTGAAATTGAACAGACAAAACCCTACAGTGATTCTGTCCTCCCATCTCTCTTCCTTATCTCCTTCCCTTATCTCCACCCCTAGGTCAGCACTCCACCATTCACTCCAAACCACGGGTCACACATGTGTGCAGCCACAGCCAGAGCTGGGATCAGGCTGACGACAGAGCCTTTGCAGCAGTGTTGCCTGTTTTGTGATGTTGGTAATGGCTTCACTTCCTTAGCTCCCTGTCCCTATTGTTTTCAGCCTCCAGTGTGAAACAAGGAAATTGGTACCAGCCAAGTGGATCTGGTACCCTATGAAAAAAATGTGCTCTTGTCATTGCCAAATTAGCCCCCTTGGAAGATTTAGAGATGTACACTCAACTCCCTGTGGATGAAAAATGTATCACTTAGTTTTCTAACACTTGCTGATGACAGGCACTTATGCAACATGGTGATCGGCTCTTACTCCAGGAATACCATTTAAAATGCTGCAACGTGCAAAAATGATGGTAATACCTAGGCCACAGTGAGCAGAGAACCAACTCAGCAAACTGAACAGAAGACATCCATCCAGGGTTTCCAATATCCTGCTCAGCAACCATTGTTTTATAAGCTTTATTATTCTCTGAGGTTTTATTATGTTGACCCACAGAATTCTCCTATTATTTTTCTGACTGCTTTTTCTATTGTCTTCGCTGTCTGTCCTGGGCCCTGTTTTTCCTTCCTCTGAACTCATTCATGCAGTGGGTTTATGCATTCATAGTGATTCAAGTACAATCTAGATTACAAACAGTTCCAAATATACATTGAAGCTGCCCGAGGGCGTTTTATTCTTTCTCCCTTCCTTACTTGATAAGCTCATCCTCTAATATGATTTCAATAATAGCTAACATTTATCATGTGTCAGGCGCAAAACTGATGCTTCCACAAGGTAAGTCCTATTATTCTCTTTGTCTTCCAGAGCAGGAGTTAGTAAATAGCAGAAGTAAACTTGACCCCAGGAAGCCTTGCTTCAGCACTTGCACTTATAGCCACTACACTGTGATGACTGTCTCCAGTCAACTCCTTGGTTCCTACCTTGTGACTAGATTATGCCAACAGCTTCCTACTGTCTGGCATCAGCTGAACTCATCACCATTTTTCAGATGAAAGGTCTACTGTGTTCTCTATGGATCAATTTTTAAAGTCCTCTATTAGTCCTCCAAAGTTTTCTACTTTCTTCTCTGTCACCCAAGCCCTCCCAGACTCTCTACTCTGTAGGCCACGCAAAATGTTCTTCCCACTTCTTAGGATATTCCCTCTACCTAAAACACTCTTCCTACCTCCTCTCTGGGAAACCTTTTACCTCCTCTTTTAGGATTTACCTCTATTAGGAAGTCTTCTCCGACTAACTATAAATGTAACAGTAGAATATATATAGATAGTGAAGTGGTCTTCGATTTCTTTGTATTTCCTACAGAGTCTAGTAATGCTTATCATTCATTGATATACGGTGAAGATTGTTAGTGTGCTGACATAACCATCCTAACCAACACAGGAAAGAATTCAAGTCAGATAGCTGAGAGAGAGGCTCAACTTAATAATTAATACCAGAGACCGAAGTATAGGTTTTCATCTATGGGGAGGCTTCTGTGCTATTTCTTTACAGGTGAATTTTTCAAAACATTCAAAAAAGAATTATCACCTATTCTCCTCAAGCTCTTCCAAAAAATCCAGAGGAAGGAAGACTCCCAAACACTTTTACGAAGCCACTATCACCCTGATCCCAAAAGCAGACAAAGACACCACAAAAAAAGAAAAACTACAGGCCAATATCTCTAATGAACATAGATGCAAAAATGCTCAACAAAATATTAGCGAACAGAATTCAGCAATACATTAAAAAGATCATACACCATCATCAAGTGGGATTCATCCCTGGTATGCAGGGGTGGTTCAACATCCGCAAATCAATTAATGTGATACACCACATTAACAAAATGAAAAATAAAAATCACATGATCATATCAATAGATGCAGAAAAGCATTTGATAAAATACAGCAACCTTTTATGATAAAAACCTTAAAGAAAGTGGGAATAGAGGGATCATATCTTAACATATTTCTGTTGTTTTCAATTCTATTCCCCATTTCCCCTCTGATCTGCTCTGTATGTCTGGGAGGTGACCCCTGCAGGCTGCATTCTAGGCTCCAAGGTTAACTGGCTTCCAGCTAGGTTTGGCCAATGGGAAGAGCTGAAGGAGAACGAAGTGTGGGAGGGAGAAAGCAGGCACCGCTCCCCCTTCCCTCGGCTTTGCGATGGGACTCCAGCAGCAGCTCTGTCTCCTCTGTAGCTTCAGCTCGACCCCACAGGCTGGTCATGATTCTACTTTCCATCAGGTGGTCCTGGCTCCTGGACTCCGGTTAGCACCACCTCCGCCCTTTGTCTCTGGGGAGGATAGAGGCTTCTTGCTATTAACTTCACCACCCCCACTAGCTTCTTAGCTCCTCTGTGTAATTCCCTGCATTAAATTCTCTCTGCTCTAAATATCTGAAGTGGCTCTGTTTCCTGGTTAGATCCTGAAAGAGCAAGTAATCTGTTTTGTTTTATTATTATCTTAATAGAATCATGGAATAACTCTGTGGGTAAAACTAAATTCCAGTAGAGCTCTGACTATATTTTTTCCTTTGGTTGTTTATTGTAGGAGGTGAGATCTGGCCACAAGCAGGAGATTTACAGATAAAGAGTTGAAGGTCATAGAAAAAGTTGAAGGTTATAACAAGGTCATTAAGCCTCTAAGAGAGTACTGATGCAATGTGTTTCAAACTAACAACTTTTAGACCTGTGAGGTTCTCATAATAAATGTAAATTTGAATATACACCACAAATACAAAGTTTCGTTAAGTAGTAAGGTTAAAAAAAAAGAGCGATTTCTTTCTAATTTCATAGGTAGATGAGACTAACTCAACCTAAAAATTATGATCCTATGTCATTATTTTATTGGTATATTTAAAGGACGAGTTTTAATGTTTATCAACAAGCAGGTGTGGTCACATTGCTATAGGAAATGGGGCAAACACTTTTTTTGTTGTTGTTTGAGAGCCCACTGGCCATGTGGGAATCGAACCGGCAGCCTTCGGAGTTAGGAGCATGGAGCTCCAACCGCCTGTGCCACCCGGCCGGCCAAACACTTTTAACCTCAAGAAAAATTCCAAGGACAAAGCTTGTCCCTAAGATGATAATAACTTTGCTCTGTGCCAATCCAATTAGATTGGACCCTGTGGTGAGCAAACCGGACAGGTGCCACCTGTGTTTGAGGCATCGCTGCTCTGCCATTTGCCACAGGGGCCACCTACCGTGTCCTCAGCTTGATTCTCAACTATGCCATCTTGAGAGATCCTTGGGAGTATCCTTAGATAAAGTTTTGCAGTTTCTGTCTAGACATAATTTCTCTGATAAGGAGGAAAGGAAATAACTATCTGTATTTTCGGTCACTATAATAAATATTCATTGGTCACTTTCTGGTGCCTATAGACTTATAAGGGAGAAAAATGGCCTGGGGAAGACAATGCTGAGTGGCTACCCCAAAGCCGTGTCCAACGCTCGTCTCTCATGGCATCCTACATAGAGGACAGAGTGGAAAATACTTGCTTTCCCAGCCTCATGGGCAGTAGGGGTGGCTTTGTGACTTGTCTGGCTGTGTGATGTAAGCAGACATCTGCTGAAGGAGTGGGAGGGGGCTTCTGGGAACGCCTCTCATTTCCAGGTTGAAAGACATAGGCAGAGGCATGATCTTCTTCCTTCTTTGAACATGGATGTGACTGTTGCTGCCACAGCAGCCATCTTGCAACCAATATGAAGAACAATCACGAATCTCGGCATCTTTGGCTCTGAGTCATAGATAAAAAAGGACCAACTCTGACGATACCGCTGAGCGCTGAGTCAATGCCAGCAACCATCTAGACTTCTTATGTGAGGTAAAGAAACCTATTTCTGCAGGCCATTATCAGTGTTTCTATTACTTGCAGCTGAACAGAGTCCTGATGGGTAGAAAGATATTTTCCATATATACAAATGTGTTACATTCTATTATAATTGTTGGCTTTAGATGTAACTTGTAATCAACTTTATTCAGATCGTGCTTTCATTTAAATTTTTCATCTCTTTTCTCTCCTCCAGGTTGATGATTTTAACAGGGGCCAAAGACTTTTTCTGTGAAGGGTCAAATAGTAAATATTTTAGGCTTTACAGGTCAGTTAATCTCTGTCATAACCACTCAGCTCTGCCACGGTATCATGAAAATAGCCACAGATGATATGTAAATGAATGGGTGTGTGGGTTCCAATAAAACTTTACTTAAAAAAGATGGGGGTTGGCCCACAGCTGGCCAACTCCTGATCTTAGTAAAGCTAAGATCTCCACATATATTGTGTGGAGAGTAAAGAGAGTCGTATGAGATTTCCCCCTCAACATAGGTTTGCTTGTAAGATAAAGGGTACAGGCTGGGAGAATTTCCACTCCTCTCCATCACTGGTAATGGTGAGAGACCTGTGATAGTTAATAATCTCACGAATGTAATTAACTCTCAGTGATTCAGGTTCTGCACAATTTGTGAATTTGCTCTTCCTGTCCTTTCCTTTGGCCTTTTCGTGTTCAAGAGATGCCATGGAAATTCAAGAGGATGCAGTTTAATCTGTCAACTCCACTCTTTGCTAAGGCATTTCTGATAAGGGAAAGGTGAGTAGTGATTGATTGGAATTATTAGCTAAAATTGGATTTGGGGATTATTTATGGATTTAAGTAATTATACTATCCATATTTCCTTTTTCTATGGAAGACTTCCTACGTGCCCTGTTGGGGTGAAAATATGAATCAACCGTGGCCAAAGTTTCTTTTTCTGAGCAGAGGAAGATACAGCTAGTTTTCAAAAATCTTCTGGTACTCTGAATGCGATTTTATAATGTTCAATTGAGCTGAGGAGTTACCCTCTTAATAACAAGCTGAGAGAGGGTCAGTTTAATGTTTGGGCATGAAAAACACTGCCCAACGTCTCCTGAATTTAATTGTGATGTTCAAGTTGAAAAAAAACAACCCAGAATTTCCCTTTGGGTGGGTTCAAAAGCAAATCATCTCCTACGATCAATGTAACTCCTTTAAGGGTGAAATCAAATAGCTTCACTCCTTACATCTCTGTTTCTGCCATTTGGGGAGTAATTTTTGGTTCTCTCTGTCTCCACTTGTGGAAATATAAAAAGTGCAAAGTTGCTGTGAAGCTCTGATTTGCTGTCATGAAGGAATAAGAAATAAAACTAATGTAATTGAATTCCAGTGGATTTATTAGGAGAAAACATACTTTGGGGGTCTCTGAATCACTGCAAATATGATATAGTCACATGTACAAGAAAAGATTTATAAATTATTTTCTACCCTGATCAGTCTTTAAACAGAAGCCAGGAGGATGAGAAGCTACTATGGACCTTTAAACTTCAACATAAGGCCTAAGAAACTAGACCTTTGTTATCTCCAGATTATGTAGAACTCAGATAGAAATTACTTGACCACTTCAGTTTCCTGGAGAGCAAATGATATTCAATTTAACTAACATTTATGAGTCCCTGCCATTTTCCAGCTATAATGATAGGTGTGGGGGAATGCTGAGATGAATAGATTCTCATGAAATTCATAGTCTAGAGGGAAAAGAGACCCATGAACAAATAAATTCTAATCTGAGAGATACGTGCAACTACAGAGGTACGTTCAAAGTTGTAGATGTAGCAGGGGGAAGGCACGGTTAAATTTATCTGATGGAAGGGATTGATTGTAAATACCAAGGGCTGAAGATGTATGTAGTAATCAAATAGCTTTCCCTTTGGAACAGCTGGAGGAGGAAGCAGTTAAAGGCCCTAAAGAAAAATGGAGCCTGCAAGCTTGAGGCATAAGCCTTTTGTGGGTACTGGATTGTTAGGGAAAAGAATTCCAGCACCACAGCTGGCCACCAATGATTGCATAGCAGCTACTGACTAAGGAACATATGATGGAAGTTCTGGGTTTGACCCTAAGCTTTGCCACTCCTTTAACTTTATTGCACCCTGGTTTCTTCAAATGTAAAACATGGAAATAATAACCCCTGTTTCACAGGGTTGATGTGAGGATTTTGTATGGACGTTGCTTGAACTTGTACCATGGAAAATATTCAAGAAGTAGTAGAAAATAGAGGACCCCAGTTGGCTGATCAGAGCCATTCTGACAGTTAAGACCAGGTTTTCAGTTGTGAGAGAGTGCAGGGGTTTATACATATATTTAATATTTACATATCTCTTATAACATATAACGTATATGTTATTGTAACATATATGTTATAACATATTATTTATACTTGATATTATTCATAAATATTTACACATGTATATGTATATATTTATGTGTACATATACACATATAAATATACACATGTACACTCTAATAATTATATATAATATAAATATTTTGGAGGGCTTCACTGAAGAGATCAGGGCTTTGAAAAAAGGATAAGTAAGGATATGTTATCTAATTGAATCAAATTATTCAGTCATTTTAGATCAGCTACATCAAGGGGCAATGAGAAGTAACATTTATTTCTCCTTTTAAGGGAGATAAAAATCCTTATTTTGTTTCCTAAGATTCGAAGGCCCTTTCCATCAGCTTCTTCATAGCCCTGGCTCTTATTCCCCAAAGCAGTAAGAACAGAGTTCTCAGCCTCTGCATTGATGATTTATCCCGGTCACAGAGGGGACACTTGGCTAACTGAGGTTAACAGCTTTCTCGGTTTCATTTCAAAAAGACATTAGCATGGAGGCTCTATGAAATGCTGATATGCCAAATACTGATTCATTCACCTGCAGAGTTCGCTATAAGGCAAGGACCTATTTGACAGGCAGGGCTGAGCTCCCAGCCTTTTCCTAAAGGGCAATCCCATAATTCATTTCCCAGTGCTAAATTACACCTGACACTTCACTGAAGACTTCAGGTGCACTCACCCAACTGCAATAAGCCTAATGCGGAAGAAGATGGTTAGAAATGACAACGATATTCTTTTTGAAAACAACTAATTCAATTGTGGGTGGAAAGATCTGTGATGTAATACATTCCCAGCCAGGGTTGGGTTAAGGGCAGGAACTGAGCAGCTGTGCATGTTTTGCCTTTGTGTAGTGGGGATGCAAATTGGCGGTGGACACATCAGGATGGGGTGTCCCTGCTCAGGTGAGGACCTGGCCACGGTCTTAGGCATTGAGGCCTCCACATTTTGCCTTTCTACCTGAGCTACCTGCCTCTTGACATGTCCTTAGCCTTGGCCTATTCACCAAAGGAGAAACAATCTTTTCTATAATCAGTGCTTGCTCTGCTTTATGTTATTCTCCTTCCAAATTTGCAGAAAAGCAGATAGTCCAGGAGCTGCAAAGCAGTGGGCTCTTACCACACTTCTTTACAGGGCTTTCTATGGAGAGGCTGGGCAATGGGCATAGGAGAAGCAGCACCCTACACTTTGGCAAAGACTGACCCAATAGACAAGCCCTTTAGCATGGGGGTGTACTTGTTACCAGGCATGGCTGTACAGGGCCTGGGGCAACTCAGTGGAAGAGAAGTAAAATCAACAAGCGCATTCACTGTCTAGCTTCCTCATGCTCCTATTCAGGACTTTTCTTCCACTCTTTCAGTGTGTTTAGGGGGTTGTGGGCTGTTTCATTTGATGCTGTGTGAAGGAACAAAGTGAGCACAGGAGATTTTAGCCTGGCTAAAGCTCAGGGGAACTTCGGAGAAGTGAGGCTGGTTGTTTTCTCTCGAACTCAGAAATCCATTTGAGTAGGTACTAGGTGTCCCGACACCTGCCTCACACTGTCGTGAATGGGCAGATATACCATGTTTCCCCCAAAATAAGACCTAACTGGAAAATAAGCCTTAGCATGATTTTTCAGGATGACATCCCCTGAACATAAGTTGTAATGCGTCTTTTGGAGCAAAAATTAATATAAGACCTGGTCCTATTTTCAGGGAAACACGGTAGGGTCTTCTCTTATGGAGTTTGTGGCCTAACTTGGGAGACCTGAGCTTAAGAGGAAGAACTAAGATGACTAAGAAAAAGAACTAAGATGTACATAGTTGGACCATGTCAGCCCCATTAGGTGCCTGATAACTGTTTGCTGAATGAAGAAATTGTAAATAGGGTGAAAGGCAAAGAAAAGTTGTTAAACATTATTAAGTGCCTTCCCAGTCCCAGATTGCATGCCAGGTCCTTTCCATTAAACTATCTAACTTAACACACGTTAAACAGTCCAAGTCAAGGTCAGACCCTGGTATATGGCTTCTGAGACAGTCTCGTAGCATGCACAGAGGAAACCGTGTTGTTTAGTGGGAAGACCCCAAGACTAGGTGTACATAACGCTTGGGCTTTAGTACTGACTGTTATTTATTAATTATGTAGTCTTGGACAAGTCAGTTATCTTCTCTGAACCTCAGTTTCCACTTCTGTAATTTGGGGATGATAATACCATCCTCCTATGGTGGCCAAGAGGACTGGATGAGAGGATGAATGCAAAAGGACTTTGATTATAAATCAGATCTTGCTCTCTGTAAAAGGAAAATCAAATTTTATCTAGTCCACTTTTTAAGAGTTCATTCTGCTTCTAAGCCATGAAATTTTATATGGTTTCAACAATTTCAGCAACATTAGAAACAATAATAAGGTTGCCCTGGCAGTTATCAAAATGGTATTTGGGGACATCTGTATCAGAAAGTTCTTATAATAAGCCAAAGTTCAAAGTGATTATTTACCCCATACTTATATTTGGGGAAGTTGCTGATACCTCAATAGTTATGTATGTAAGTGGACATAATTAAATTTTTTCTTTCTAAATCAATTCCTTTGGCCTCTTCAACATTTCTATGAATTCTTTAGATGAATTCAAATTTGGAGCACACAGAAGCATAACACTTAACTCTTACAGAATAAATAACCATCCAATTTAATGACAGTATGACTTTACGTGCCCTTTCCCCATCAGCATTTTAACAATTAACATTGTATATAATGATTTTCCTAGTAATATTTTGTTCTTTTAGTCTCGAAAACAGGTTAAGTATCACCTATGTGTACTTTTACTCTCTGTTTTTATTTTATTTATTTATCTAATTTTATTTTTTAACAGGACCTTATTGGGTAACAGTGTGTACTTCCAGGACTTTTTTTTCCAAATCAAGTTGTTGTCCTTTCAGTCTTAGTTGTGGAGGGCACAGCTCAGCTCCAGGTCCAGTTGCCGTTGCTAGTTGCAGGGGGCATAGCCCACCATCCCTTGCGGGAGTCGAACCGGCAATCTTGTGGTTGAGAAGATGCTCTCCAACCAACTGAGACATCCGGAGCTCAGCAGCAGCTCAGCTCAAGGTGCTGTGTTCATTCTTAGTTGCAGGGGGCGAAGCCCACCATCCCTTGTGGAACTCGAGGAATTGAACCAGCAACCTTGTGGTTGAGAGCCCACTGGCCCATGTGGGAATCGAACCGGCAGCCTTTGGAGTTAGGAGCATGGATTTCCAACTGCCTGAACCACCCGGCCTGCCCCTCTGCTTTCATTTTTAACTCTTCTTTGTGCTCTAATCGTGTCTTGGTTTGTCTTCCTACATCAAAGTATGTGAATTCCATAATTCCCTTCCCCTTCCCCAGATCAGTTGTGAGGTGGTTATATGATACCAAAATGCATAACCATTTTCAGGGATGCACTGGACACTGTCTCCCACATAAATGACATGGACCACTATTTGTCATTACTCTTTGTTTATGGGCCTTCAGCCAATTTTCAGTCTATGTGACCATGCACATATTCTACCCAATTTGAATTAATTTTGCTAGTGGAAATTCATGGAGCAGTGTATCAAATGCTTTAGTAAAATCCGTATATATTACCTCTAGTGCACTCCCTTTTTTCATTTGTCTTGTAATGCGATTTAAAAGAGTGATCACATTTTTCTGGAATGATGTGTCCTTTATCCATCCCTAAAGCTGCCTCCTGTTCTTGGCTCCATGAGCCTCTATATCCTCTCCATTTTTCTCTCTTCACATCTGATTTATTATATTATTAGGCACAGAGGGTACATGCTAATCGATGATAATTCCTGGGAACACCCTATTTTCTGTTTTGAAAATATTTATAATTTTGAAATAATCTTGAACATGTAGATTATTAAAAATAATTTCTACTGATTGTGAAATTGCTTTTGCCCCCTTCAGCATTACTATGAATTCCTTAGATGAATTCAAATGTAGAGCAAATTCATAAGGAAATTGCTTCAGTGCAATCTTTTTATTTCAAGCTATGATTCTGTTAATCTATTTGTCCAGATAGTTCTTAGTTTCTTTTAAAATACACTTTTGTTATTAAGTATAGTATAGTATTTAAGCTAACTTTCCTGTTCAGCTTGTTTGAATTGTGTTTCCAGAGCCATATTTTCCTTTCTGCCTGGGAAAGATACGTACTGCACTGCATAAGTATCAGATTCTTGCTGTAATACTAATATAATTATATCAACTATGAATGCCTATATTTATTGTAATAAAAGTCTCAGGAAATGTTTCTCTATGTGTATCTAGATCAATTTCCCTGCCTGCTAAAAATATTTCTTACATTTTGGATTTAGGTAGACTTTTCTCCTGAAGAGCTCAAGGATTAACTAAATCAGTAAATTTAGGGCAATAGTTAACTCAAAATAAAAGATGTTTCAAAAAGGTAAGGAGAGCAGGAATGAGAGGAATAACAAAAGAGGATAATAAAATTAGAAAGAAGCGGTATATAATGGGTTAAAGAGCATGAATTAAGTAATGGACCTTTAGAAACCTAGAGACAAGAATACCAGTTAAGTAGGAACTTCCTTTCAAAAGGTGAAGAGGCTCAAATATTAATTCATGCTTTGAGATGAATTCTCTGACCCATAGTTCCAGTGCAAGAGACTTCTCTGTATCTATCGTCATCATAGTCTTTATTCAATCTTTCCTCTTTACTCCACCAACACTCCATGTAGGAATGGATGACTCAGAATACTGCTCAACTTTCTGCTTCAGTGGGTGAATGTTGAAACAAAGGTCAAACCTAGAAGAATATTTTTGCATCTGCTCCATGGACACTTACCAATGACCCTGATAAAATACTACTAGTAGGATATATGTAGTGTGCATGGGTCAGTGTCTTATTAAATAATGGGGTGAAATGAGCTTTATTCAATTCAAGATCTTAGGACTTTATATGGAATCAGATTCAATTTTATAATCTAAATTCGGGGCTGACTAACATATTTCAGTAAGATATTCTACAGAGGTGTATCAAAAACCATTGAGCTGCTAATCAGTGACTTGGTTTCAACAGGCGCTCATGCACAAGACACTGAATAGAAGACAGCTACTAGACAATCTAAAGGGCTATAAATTTTTCTGCACTTTCATCTCCATTTCGATCTCAGTCCTCTTTCTCATGTAAAAACAAGTCCACTGTAGAACAAAATCAACTTGTACCCAAGAAATATGCGGCCTCACAATGATATGTGAATACCCATTCATTTTGGGTAGAAACAGCAAGTATTTATTACTGGGAAGGAGGAGGTGCTTATAAAACGAAGTCAATATGCATGAATAAATGCTAATTTTTATGTGACATTATAATAAGAAGATGAGTATATGCCTGAAAGTGTAACTTCCTGTGTATAAGTATCTATGCTTATCCTACACAAAGCATTTGCGCTGAGGACGTAAGAGGCTTTTATTAGTAGTATTCTATTTTTTAAGAAATAACTTCTTAATAATTATTTTCAAGTCCATAGAGTTTTAGAAAGAATTTACACATTTGTGTATGTCCCTTAGAATCAAAATAATTTTCCCTGTCTTTATTTTTTTTTAAATTTGCAAGCCCTAAAAGCTTAAGATGTGAAGAAAGCACTCTATCTTCATGTTCCTACTGCCTCTTTCCCTGTCTGTACTAATGAGACCCCCCAAAAAAAAAAAAAAGAAAGAAAAAAAAAAAGAAAGAAATAGGTCTGAAACTGGAATATTATTTATTTTTAAGCCCTTAATATGGAATTATGATTTTCTTAGGAGGCTATAAATTGAGCGTTGCACCAAAAGGGAAGTAGAACAGGGTCCACGTGGCCATCTTTACTGCCTGGGATATATGAAGGTGCCATTGATGGAAAATTAGATGGAAACCAACTATTGACTTTAATTTTCAAGCTACTGACTTTAAATTTCTGTGATTGATAGCTCCCTTATCTTTCAATTTTCCTTCTTCCTCCTCTTCAGTAACTAGTGTACGAGACACTGTGCTAGGTGGTGACCCAAGCCCTCAGGAACACACACTCTTTAGGAGGGACAGACGAGGAAATCAATGCAGACGCTGCTGTGCTACGTGTTAGGCTGCTCATGGGACACTGAAGAGTGGCAGCTAACTCCAACAGGAGAAGGTTGGTGAAGTTCTTAGAAGAGAGGATGAGCTTTGAAAACTCATCAGTTGAGTTTTGAAAAATAAGTAAAAAGTAACTAGAGTAGGGGTACTTAACCTGGCATTTACTGATTCCTAAAGAGTTCACGGATAGAATTCCGTGGGTCTGTGAACTTGGGTGGGGAAAAGAAAATAATCACACCTTTGTTTTCACTAATACTAAAAAGCAATTTAGCATTGCCTTCAATCTTAACTAGCTATAGGAAACAAACCACAGTAATATTCACAGCATCAGTGACAATGGCACCAATAGAAGACACAGCTGTTTTCTTATCACATCCATATCACATACCATTGTAGGCAATCTTAAAATATCTCTTCTATTCATCACTTTCTGAAAACTACTGTAGTATCTCCACCACTGAACCTTATCAACATGTTCATAAAAAGTACACATATCATCACATCTGAAATTGGTTTTAATATTTAATTAATTTTAATATTTTGATAACTAAATTTCAATATATATTGGTTTCCTTTGTAATTCTATATAGTTTTAGGTTTAAAAACATTATTCTGAGAAGAGGTCTATAGGCTTCAGGTCTATGGCAGACTGGCAGTGGGGTACATGGCACAGAAAAGGTTAAGAACCCCTGAACTGGTGAGGAGTCTGAGGGAAGGGGCAAATGGATATTTTAGAAGAGAAAAAGTTTATGCTTGACTTTAAGCACTTCGCTTGATGCTTTTAGTTACACATAATGTTTCTTTAAAAATAAATTTTGGTAGGTATGAAGACTAGATATGTGCACAACGGTTTTGTGAAATATACTAATATACACTCACGATGTTTTCATAGGGGCATGTTCCTGGTGAGCAAAACTATCGATTAGCCATATTAATAAGTCACAGGATTTCTGAGCTTAACAAAAATGGTCTGTCATGACATCAGACTCTGCAGCCATGTGGGTATATTAAAGGCCAAAGAAAGATGCCTGAAATACTTACATGCCACCTTTTCTTGCATGAGTTGAATGGTAACGATCATTTAAGATAACCACCATTTGCCTTACATGCCTTTCAGGGGTTGTAATAGGTGCCAGAGGTGCAGAATATGCTGAAATTTTATCAAATATGAACAGAGGTCGCTGGTAGCTTTGGAAAGAGCAGTTGATCAGGAGTCCATAGCCTCAGGTCATACACCCAAGTCTGACACTAATACGTGAGTCACCTGGTGCATGTTTATTGTCGGTAAAATGGAGATAATGACTGTTTCTCTAACTTGTCTCATAAGTTTGCACTAGGATTAAATGAACACGTCAAGATGCTCAGAAAGGTTTGAAACATAATACATATATATTATTAATATGAAAATGACAATGAAATATTAATATCATTATATTTTGTTATGAATACAAAAATAACTGAAATATTTCTATCTTTGCACTGTAAAATATATTGAATGTAAAATCTTTTAGATAAATGGGATTGAAAAATATATCTATATGTATAAAATGTAAAACGAAAATGTAGCATATGAGTATCTATAACAAAGGAGTTAAATTTGTACATGACCGAAGACATTGAAGCTTGTTGTCTAAGTCACTAGATGATTCTATAATAAAATCATTTCCCTATGGCTGGCAACAAGCTTTCAAATATGACCTGTAGAAACAGTAGCACACGGCAGCGATGAATTCATGTACGTGTTATTTAGATTTAGTGGCACTAAGATCACAAGAGAACACATTTAATTAGTGAAGTGCATCCAATTCTAAAATTTAGATCACTTTCTCCAAATTAGTATAGCTTGTTCTTTAGAGGAATCGTGCAAGCAACTATTGACAAATATTGCAAACAATGGGAGAAAGACACCAATATCAGGATTTTTCTGCCTTAAAAAAAATCTATTTTTATTAATTATGCGTTTCATTATAAACTAGCAGAGAAAGAATTAAATACCAGCCTGGGTCTTCCATTCTCAATGTTGGAAGTTTATTTCTACAGTAAAATGCACCTTTCACATTCTGGGTGTCACCATATAAATCAAACAAAGAGAACTGCATTCCAATTCTCTCCATTACCACAGAAGCATACAAGTTACTAACCAGAACATTCTTCCATTTTTAGCTTGAAGTGTTTTTGCAACCTCAAGTATGCTTAGAAACATTCTTAAGCCAAGGCTATTGCAATTATACCTGTTAGACTTTTATTCTATATAAATTATCTAAGCCAAATGGAGTCCAAAATACTGACCCTTAACTGCCAATTGGAATAGTCTCTCACCCTCAATCATTTGCTAAAAGAGACAAATGAGCTAGATCTGAGTTCTGAAACTACCACCACCTCTGAATAAAAAGAAAAAAAAAAGCGAAGCTTAATATGCATCTGGGAAAGACACAGTTAATGCAAATGGTAGGGAAATGTGGGGACACTAACGTGATTATGTTCATTGCTTTCCCAGTACAGACACCTGCACAGACATACACAAACATGCATTAATTAAGTAACACAAATGGACCAGAGTGTCTAAAAGCAGAAGCAAAACCCAGCGAATTTTTGCCACATCCTAGACAGTGCATACACACCCACTAACATACATCCTCGACAAGCATAAGATCCAGAAGCCTTCGAACACTTTTGTAGGCATCAGTTACAAATTAATGAAACCTGCTGAGGGTAGACACGCAGAGACACACAGTTGAAGATATAAGCATGGAAGCAAGGCAGACACCTGATAAAAATAGTCAAATGTTCCAAAACTGAAAAGATTGTATCCTGGATACCAAAGCAGATGAGAGCTTTAGCGAGCACAGCAAACGATTTCCAAGACCATTCTTCCTACCACCCACGTTTCTAAACATTAAAGCTGAATAGTTTCAATCCTTTAAGAGGTTGTCCTTGCAGTAGACAAAGCTTGGGCCAATGGTCTTGGCTGGCGTCAAGGTCTCTGCCCCCAAATGGGTCCTCAGCATCCTTTCTTTTTCTGTTTTCTTGGGTAAGGGCTCTGTTCACTTCATGTGAGCTTAGATTTGTGAGGTACTGAGAAATAGGAGCGTGGGGCCCTTCAAATTGTTCTGGATTTAACACTGCAAGGAAGCCTGCAGGGGCTTGGCACTGGTTAACACATGTGTACTACAAAGCCTGTTTGTTACTGGATCCAAACTGATGCCCCAACGAGAGCAAGAACAAAGCAACAACTAAAGAGGTCCTCCCCCCACCCCAAATAGCCCATTCCTTTCTTAGTCCAGGCTCCTGACTGCACATGAAACTGTAGCCTTAACTGGGGGGAGTGGCACTCCCTCCTCAGCTAGGGGCTGCGTTCAGAAAGAATGGAATTTTCCTGGCTTCCGAGAGTCTGAGACATTGTGCCTGTCGCTCAGAGGGTGAGCAAAATAGGGTTCAAAGGAGAAAACAGAGATGTTTAAACAGATTCAAGAGAGGGAGCAGAGAGTACAAAGTAGGGAGATGGAAGAGACTGATACCAAACCTTACCCTGGGATGGGCCACTCTCCCTGTGGCTAAGGCACCTAGGCTATTTTAATTATAAATATTTATATCCACAGAAGCAAATTCAGATGGATTTATATCCCAGGGGAGCACAGATCAATAGATCTGAGCAAACCTCATCTCCAGACTGGCCACTTAACACTGTTACCACCGATTAGGGCTGCACGGCCCTATGGGAGGGTGTCAGTTCTCCTCTTGGCCTCGGTAGGGCCACCCCATTCTTGGCCCCAAGAGGAAATCAATAACGGGATACAGGGATCGATACCCAGGACATCTGCTTGGCTGCAGAGGCTCACCTTAGGATCGGAGTTTGGTTAGCCCTCATCTATCCCGCAAACTCCCATTCCTCCCTCCCGACCCCTCCATTCTCCCAGATGTGCTGGGGGCACCCCAATTTTGATCTTTAGCTCATTAACTGAAATCAGCAGAGATGCTGCCGACTCTTTTGAGTAAGGAAAGACTTGGTTATCATTTGCCTCACTTTCCAAAAGTGAGGAAACTTACCAGACCTCAAGGATTGGGTCATTTCCTGCCTCATGGCCCGTGGCATGCTTCCTGCTGCTGACAGTCGGCCACCAGGTACTGTCGGAGCGACTGGAGCTTGCTGGGTTTCTGTTCCAGGTCTGCCTGCGTCTCCCTATGCTTGGTCTGCAGTTGATAGATCCTCTGCTCCTGAAGCATCCAGCTATTGACCCGCCCAGGGAAAGAAAGAAAAAAATGGAAAAAAAATCAATTAATACTAAACAGCTTAACAAAACCCTGCATAGCACAGGCCTGAAGCTTACAGGGTAGGAGTTGGGGTGGTCTCAGTGGCAACAGTGGTTGTGGGGACAGGCTCAGCCAACAAGAAAAGCTGATGTTCCAGGGACAGGAAGCCAATATGGTAGGCGTGATCACACACACACACACACACACACACACACACACACACACACACACACACACGGCAGCTCAGTCTGACATGCCCTAGTCTGGGAGCAGTGGACAGTGCACGTATGTGTTGGCTGTGAGCTGGAGAAGGGCGACACAGTCTCCAAAACAGGAGAAGGGCTGCAACCAAACTCATAGAAGGGGGTGTATTTTTCTGTTTCTGAGTTTCTTTCTTTCTTTCTTTTTTTTTTTTATGGGCGGAGGGTGGGGAAGAGGAGTGGAACGGGAGGAGATATTGTTTTATTCCGAAAAGGTAATACCATTTACGTGTTGCAGGAGTTACCCCAGGCATTTCTTTGTGTGTCTCCCTGTCACATCACCACATACAGACACACATGAAGCTTTTTTAAGGGGGGGCAAGGAAATGGGGGAGTGCCATACCTCAGCTGCCAGACCCTCTCTCTTCTGCAGGAGCTGGCTTTCAAGGCTCAGGATTTTTGCATCTCACTGTTCCAGCTGTAAGGAGTTTACATAGGGAGGGAGCAGGGAAGGATCATGAATGGCAACCAATGAGCAATTAGCATGACAAGACTAAAGTATTGATCCACTAAAGCTCACTGCACTGCTGCAGCCCCAGAGGTAGAGCGGACCCCCTGTCACTGACTCCAATAGTGCATTTCAGGAGCCTGTAACATCGGGCTGGCTACTTTTTGCAGCACTGACCTCTCCTCCAGGCAGGGGAGGGCAGCACCCTCATGCTGCCAGGACGCCCTCCATCCCTAAGCAGAAAGCTTCAGGGAAGAGCATCAAGAATGGAAAGATTTTGGCCATCCTACTTCATTCAGTTTTTAAAATACAGCTCCCTCCTGATGGCACCAGGAGGCTGCTCTAGGTATTGATTGGAAAAGGGCTAGGGCGAAATCCTGGCCTGACAGCTGGGGCTGGAACTAATATGGTTTACCGTTCTGCATGGCCGGGGGAAAATGCTTTCTGCAGCACCAACTTCTGGCCAATCCAAATACGTATTTCCTGGGCACATTTTACTCATTTTCAACACGAAGGGTCAAAATGGGAGGGGAGAACGTGCTATTTCACTAACGAGTTACCCTGGTTCCTAAGTGTAAGGCTATACTACGCCGAAAGAGAAAAGGGACTCAGCAGACATGGTGTTCAGATCACACTAGCCAGGTTCCTCCTGTAAGATTCTCCATTCTCCGCTGATGCCTTCCCTTGTTGCTCTCAACCACATGCGAACTAACCTTTCTTCATCCTTTTTCCTATTTTTTCACCTATCCATTCCAGGCCTTCACAGATTTACTTCTTTGCTTTTTCCAGTTTCTTTCCATACCCTTTTTTAAAGATCCACTAGCAGTCTATCTCCATCATGAAATCTTCCAAGCAGTGGTGATCCTTTATTCTTGTGTGAGCTTCTACTATGTGCCCCAAACTCCTCTATCATGATGAGCAATACAGATATGATGGTCTCTCCACTCAAAAAACTTCCAGACAAGTAAATCAATGAGCTGTACTCATTGACAACGGAACCATCCATCCATCCTCCATCTGTCCATGCCTCCATTTGTTGATTCGTTCACTCTGTGCTTATTGAGAACTTCCAATTGTCAGGAATTCCTCCTTGCTAAAAGTGCAATGGTGTGGCAGAGACTCGAGAGCTCACTGGTAACCGTTTCCTCTTCCCCTTCCTGGCACGCAGGTAATCTACAGTTCCCAGCTCTTTGTAACAGGGCCTTGTGACTGAGTTCTGGCCAGTGGAGTGTGGGTGGAAATGATGTTTGCCTGGCCTGGCTCACAGAAACCTCCCACGTGATCCTTTGTTCTCTTTGCCTTCCACTGTGAGCTTCACGGCAACATGTTGAAGATGGTGGTGTAGCCTGGGTCTGTGGGATTCAGCTGGAGGAGAGTTGGCTGACCTGCAATGGACGACGGCATGAGGAATCAAGTTTTATGGTGTTAAATTACTGACATTTTAGGATTTGTGTGTGTGTGTGTGTGTGTGTTAGTGTGAATGGAGCAGTTAGTGTTAGTTTTACTGACTAATAAAAGTGGTGAATAAGAAGAGACATGCACTTGCCTTCATAGAGCTTGCAGTCCAGTGGGTGAGATATTAAAAAATAACCACAACAATAAACCTAAAAGCACAACTGTGTCAAGTGTAATAAAGGAGAGGGCATCTGAGCCAATATACACATGCATCAGAGGAAACTGACCCTAGAAAACTGCCGTTGCACAATTATGTTGAGATCTGGAGGGTGAGTGAACTGGGGGGACATGAGGGTGTTCCAGAAAGAGGGAACAGAATGTGTAAAGTTGCTATGGTAAGAAGGAGTGAGGTAGATTCTAGAAACCCAAAGAACCATAGAGTGAGTAGAACCTCAGTGTGAGTAGAATGAGAAGGGATATGGTGCAACACGAGAATGGGGAAGTAGGTAAGACCTTATAGGTAATAGATTTTTGTTTCCATCCTAAAATCATTGGGAAGCCACACCAGTGTTTCAAGCAAGACTGCTAAATCATATTTATATGTTGAAAAGTTCTCTCTGGTTGCAGTATGACAAATGAATTAATAGCTCCATTTCCATCCAGATAGTGGAACAGATAACTGCAAAACCCTTCCACCAAAAATGTTAAGAAATCCTGAATAAAACAGAATACACATTCTTTTAAATAAATGCCTAAGCTTACAAATACCAGTGCCCATGAAGTTAGGAAGTTGGAACTGATATCTCCACACAAAACTGAGATTCCAAAAAGGATGGCCTAGGGAAAAGAAAATCCATATCCCTATGGCATATGGCAGAAGCAAACCCCAAAATACTCTGGAGAGCCATTGCTTCGTACAAGTCACCTAGGATTCTTATTGGTGTAGCGAAAACTCTGCTGAAGGTGAATGAGAGCAGTCGACAAAGAAAACTGCAGATTTAGAACTCTGAGCACTTCAGGTCACAGAACAATCTGGTACAGACTACAACATAACTATGCTTCAAGTGAACAAAGACATAAAAGAAGGTGTCAGAATCAGAGGGAGAAGAATAATGTGTTAGGATCAAGAATGCATCTGTCTTACCAAACGCTCAGGACTCTTGGTAAATACCAGGATTTAGGAAGCAGTCATTTTTTTTTAATCTCTTTCTTTTCTCCATGTTATTTATATACTGTGTTTCTCCGAAAATAAGACCAGGTCTTATATTAATTTTTGCTCCAAAAGACGCATTAGGGCTTATGTTCAGGGGATGTCATCCTAAAAAATCATGCTAGGGCTTATTTTCTGGGTAAGTCTTATTTTCAGGGGAACACCATAGGACAAACCTCTTATTGGCTTTGTTAGTGACATCTAAAATATAAGGGCATACTTACTGCCCCAAAGCCAGGCAATATTTTCCATATTTAAAACTGATGGTCAGCTCATAAGACATTCTCTTTGTTATGACAGTTGAAATGTCTCATAAAGGAAAATATCATCTCAGTGTGATTTCTTTGCTTCTTTGCGCCCTTCAGCTCAATGTTCTCCTTCCAGCTGGGCACAGTCTGAGGACACTGGCCTTTTCAGTGGTGGACAATAAGCCCTAATGAGAAGGAGGTGGCAGGCATCAAAGGAAAGCTCAAAATAAGGAAGGCTCATTATTTTATCGGAAACTTTTTTCTTGCTACTGTTTCAAAAAGTATTCCTATGCCTCACAAGAGAACTAGGAATAAGTAATATAGTAACATCAAGAGGTTACCCAGTCAGCCTGAGCTGGTGCTTTGGAGGAACCAATGTGGCTTCACAAATCCCAGCACATTACTGAGGGTTTCTGGGAGTGGAGGAAGTTAGATGGAACTAGAGAACTCCACGCTGATGGAGTCAGGTCAATTTCACTCACCTCTGCTTTGTGAGACACTGGTCATCATCACTATCATCCTGTCTTTTACTGAAGTTCAGCTAGGTGCCAGACCATGTGTGATTTCATTTTATCACCAGAAAACCTCTGTAGAGTGGGCATTAAATCCCCATTTCTCAGACGACAGATACAGAAAAATGAAATGATGCAAATTATCTCATCATACACTCGAACCCGGGGTAGGATAAATGTCCTTCGCCTTCCTAAGCAGGTTTAGATAGAGGAAAAGCCATTCATGGCCCTAAGAAGAGCCGGGGCCAAAAGAAAATTTCTTTTGTGTGTCTTCAGAGAACGTTGTGCTCTGAGCAGCCAAGATGAAACAACAACAAAATGAGATATTTGGACAATAATGATTTATAGAATTAGGTGTACTAGTGGGGCTGCTTTCAGTCAGGATTGTTTAGGAGGAAAAGAGTCAGGGTATCTGAGCGCTTTTCTTTCCCCCTCACCCTAATATCTCACCTTTCCACAAAGCCTGCTGGTTGTCCTTTCGGCTGTGTCCCAGTCTGTCCACACCGGTCCCCCGAGCCCATCCTGATCCGAGCCACCGTCATGTTATCCTCAGAAACCTCCTAATGAGCCTGCCTGACTCCACTTTTACACTTCAGGATCAGTTCTCCCCACAGCAGCCAGGGCAATCTTTTACAAATTACATCAGATAATGCTGCTCTGTCTCTTAAAGCCCCCCAAGGCCTTTCCACTGCACTTAGACAAAACCCCCACCCGTTTGCCAAGGTCGGCCCCAGCTTATAGGATCTGGCTTGGCACACTGATTCCCTTTCCCCTCTGTCAGAATCACTGGGTCACCGTTTCTGATGCAGAAACACTGCAACCATAACTGGGTGCTGGGCCCTCAGTGCTCTCCTTTGCCTGGAATGCTCTGTCCCCAGATCTTCACATGCTGCCCCTCTTGTCCTTTAGGCATCACGTCAAATGCCATCTTCTCAGAGACGACCCACCTCAGAGGCCATTACCCACGGCCTTGCTCTGCACCTTACTCTGTGTTATCTTGTTTTGGAACACTGAATCTCAACTACCAAGCACAGAAGCATTCAGTATTCTTTTTACAAGAATGAATAAATGAGTTCCATGTTTTCATTGACACCCATGACCTTCTAAGACAGAGGAAATGAGATACCTGATTACTAAGAAAACTTATTATTAATAAGTCAGCCTTGGAACGAAAGTCTTTGGCCAATTTTCTCAAGGTAGATAGTAATTTATGTAGGGAACTCAGAAGAAATAATATTCTTTTTATTTGTACTATTGCTGTGGGCAAAATCAGGCTGATAAAAATAAAAGTCTGAGCTAGTGACTATCAAGTTACCTACTGCAAAGTTGCGGTAAAAACAATTGTGAATTTACGTAGTATTTTCTATTATAAACAGCACTTTTGCACATAACTCATCCTTTTTTTTTTTTTTTTGTACAACAGCTTTATGAAGGAGACAGGTACTAGGTTCTATTTTACAGATCACAAAATTGCTAAAGGTATGATAGATAGTGAATAGCAGGTCACAACATGGTCTGGTAAACCTGAATATCAAAGGTACACCTTAAGAGGATACTTTCATTTACAGCATCCTTGGAAAAGGGACAGATGGGATACAAGGAGGAACAGCTTGTTTAGGTGGTGTATTACGTGCCAGTAGGGTGCTGTGTTAGATTCCTAGGGCCGTTGTAAAATATTGCTACAAACTGGGTGGCTTGTAACAACAGAAATCTATTCTCTCACACACAGTTCAGGAGGCTAGAAGTCCCAAATCAAGGTGTGGGCAGGGCCACGTTCTCTCTAGAGGCTCTGGTGGAGGAGCCTTCCTTGCCTCTTCTAGCTTCTGGGGGCTCCTGGAAACCCTTGGCATTCCTTGCCTTGTAGCAGCTTTACTCCAATATCTGCCCCTGTCTTCACATGATCGTCAGCCCTGATTCTGTGTGTCCTCTCCACTTCTTATAAAGACATCAGTCATTAGATTTAGGGCCCAGGCTAATCCAGTATGGCTTCATCTTAACGTACTACATTTGCAGAATTCCCATTTCTAAATAATGTCACAGTCTGAGATGCTGGGGGTGGGGCATGCTATTTCAAACCACTATTGATGGGCAGTAAATGCCTCTCCTTCCTGTACACCTACAGTATGTTTTTGAAAAGAGTGGGCACCCCTATATTTGCTCCTTACATTTTGTTCTCTCCCCTTGCCTGTGACACATACCCCTCGGCTCTTATTTCTGTTCCTTCCCCCACTAGGAATATTTCTTTCACATCCTCTGTGGACAAACCACACACACAAGTACACATTATGAATCGGAACAATGGGGAGTACACCTTAGTTTTTATTAAAGCCTTTTCTAGGGCATAGATCCCAATGATGTGCCAAAGTCAGCTAATTAGTAGATTTGGGCTGGAAGCATGATGGCAAGTAGGTCAAAGAGTAAATGGCCAGTGATGCCCGACGGGTAAAGGAAGGCTGGAGGAACAGCTTATCCACAGCTGTAACAAATCAGAGTTCCTGTTAATAGTTGTATCACTAGGAGTGTTTCAGCACAGGATTTGAGGTGTACAGTCTTTGCGATGTCCTTTCTCATACAAAAGGGAAGCAGACTTAAAAGACAATGACTTATTTTAGAATCTCTTAGTACTGGCCCATTTTGAGCCCATAAGCGCTGTGTCCAATGAATGCCTGTATCGCGTCCATCACCACAGTCTTTATATAGCAGCATCTCGTGTTCACAGATATTGTGGTATTTAAAGATCTCTCCTGTTATCTATCTCATTTTCCTGCCCTAATTATAAAGGAGGACTCATACCTGCAAAGGAACATTTGTGTTTTCTTTGCTTGCCGCCTGACCTAGCTCATTGTTTCACTGACTGTGGCTATAACCAGTTCCTACTGATAGCAAGAGATTTGATTGTTGAAGATTTCTTCCCTTCTTTCCTTCCTTCCTTCCTTCCTTCCTTCCTTCCTTCCTTCCTTCCTTCCTTCCTTCCTTCCTTCCTTCCTTCCTTCCTCCCTCCCTCCCTCCCTCCCTCCCTCCCTCCCTCCCTCCCTCCCTCCCTTTCTCTCTCTCTCTCTCCTCCTCTCCCTCTCCCTCCCTCCTTCCCTTCTTTCCTTTCTTTTTTACCTACTAAAGGAAGTTCCTGGATCCCAGAAACTTAAAATTCTGTCTCCATTTCTTCCTGAAGGTAAAGTTAGAAAGAAAATATTACAAAATTATGCCTTGCACATAGTGGGAATTCAAACAATATCGATCTCATTTGAATTGCAAAGAAATATTTTGATTCAAGTTGTATTGGAAGAATAAACAAATGGCATTTGCTCAGTGAGGAAAAAATGGTGTTGGGACAATACCCCAAAATACACTAAATATACCCAAAGAAATTCCAGATAAATTAAAAATGTACAAATAAATCCTTCTAGATTACGAGAAGCAATGAATCAAAAAAATAATATATATATATATTTTTTTTTTGAGAGCCCACTGGCCCATGTGGGAATCAAACCGGCAGCCTTCGGAGTTAGGAGCATGGAGCTCTAACCACCTGAGCCACCGGGCCGGCCCCAAAAAAATAATATTTGAGTGAGAGAAGTCCTTCTAAATATGTCACAGAACTCAGAAGTCATAATATAAGGATTCATAGCTTAATGATAATAAAAATAAAACAGATTTTAGTATGGCTAAAAATGATCATAATCAAAGAAAAAAGTGAGATGGACTGGGAAATTTTATAATTCACATCACAAATTGCTAATTTCTATAATATATAAAAGCTCCTATAAATCAATGTATAAAAGTTTAATAACTTAATGGAAAACAAGCAAACAGTTCATAGGAAAAGAAATAAAATGACATTTAAACATATAAAAACAATCTTAAAGTAAGAGAAATGCAAGTTAAATCCTCACTGAGATACAATTTTATACTTAATATATTGGCAAAACTCCAAAATTATTGATAATTCAATGTACTGGTGAAGATACAGCAAAACAAGTTTTTTCATACATTGCTGGTAGGAGTGGAAACTTGCACAATTTCTATGGGATGCAATTTTCTAAGATCTGTTAAAATTACATGCACACAACCTTTGACTAGCAAGTCCAGTCCTATAAATTTATCCTACAGATATACCTACTCAATGTGAAATGGCATACATAAAAAGGTATGCACTGCAGCTTTGTAAAGATTAGAAACTACCTAAATGTTTGTATGTAGGAAACTGGTTAAATAAATAACCATTTATCTAACAATGGGACATCATGGAGCTGTAAAAATGACTGAGGACTCTCCTACATAGAAATTCTGTCCCTGTAACCATTGCAGGAAAATGAAATAGATGGCAGAAGAGGTCCAGAAAGACGATAAATATATTGAAAAAAAGGTGCTGAGCTGGGTGTATAATGTGCTATTTGTGTAAAAATGGGGAGAGGAGTATGTGCCTATATGTATTTGCGTGTATATGCATATAATGTCTCTAAAAGGACACAAAAACTGGATAACATGGATTTTCATTGGGCAAGGGTACTGGGTAGGTCCAAGACACACAGAAAAAATTTTCACTGTGTATCTTTTTGAATTCTAAGAATTCATTCACTATTTAATAAGTTAATTATTTAAAGTACCTCTCACACATAGACAAACTCATAACCATACACATACATCAACCTTCATTTGCTATCAGACCTCAGACCAAGATAAAAGACATATAAAAAAGGTGAGTAAATCCCCAGCTTGCTAGGTTTTTGGCAACATTATTAGGCTACTGGGCCTTAGAAGTTAATGACACATGTTATAATTAGGGTAAGTGGAACTCATCAGCTGAACGTGTCCACCTGTCTATACATTCATAAATATTCACTGAATGCCTATTATGTACACTGCACATTTTGGGGATTTAAAGGTGAAAGTTTCAAGTTTCCAGAGTTGTGCAATCTATTAGGAGAGATAAGAGATACATAAATGACGGATGGTCATTTGCTCTAGTGATACAAGCTGCTATGGAAAGAAGTTCAGTGTCAGGAGAGAGAACTTCATGGAAGAAGTGAGACTTGGCATGTCTCTTAGGTTAGCAGGGGCGTCTCTATGGAAACCAGATGTGAACTCCTGGAAGGAGCCACATGGATAGCTTATCTCCTCTGCTTTGGGCTGCCTTCTCTCAGAACCGACTCTCCTGAAAATGGATAGCTGATCAACTTAGTCATGAATTTTGGGCAAAGTTTTCATCCTGCTCTTCTTGTTGATGAGGAGGAATTAATAATTGCCTAAAGGAAATGTTTCACTTTTATCCAAGGTACTAATGTTTTGGGGCCATTATAATGTTATTTAGGAAGCTGGCAAAGCAATTCACCTACAACTTGTAGTAATACATGTATAAAACATAAAATCCTGTATACTTTGTCATCAGATCCATCATTAGTATTCTTAATTATTGGAGACATTGGGTCTTCAGCCTTTGATGAACTGTTGGGAAAACTGATATAATTATGAAGGCCAATAAATTGTTTGAGCCTTTAAAGAGAGCTAATGAAAATTTATGCCAATCTAGGTTACATAATCTCTTCCAAATTTTCATTCATCTCTACCATGTATACTAATGACACTTCAACCAGCCTGCGTCTAACCTTTGCAGAACCTGAGGTGAGAGCTTACATGGAGGCCTACATGCCATATGTCTAAATATTTAAAAATTACATAGCAAATAGTTGTACAAAACATGTTCTATCTTCCTACTTTGACAAATCTATAACTTCGTGACACCCTGGCAGGCTAGTTAGGGGTCCTTGGACTTTAGACCATGGCTGTGTGGGTTGTTAGCTCACAGCCCTCAGCCTCGAATCCATTTCCCTTCTCTCTCCACCCTGGCTTTGTCTCTCACTGTGAGTGATTTCATGCACACGTGTAGTATTCTGTTTGCACACCTAACATTCATCCTCTAAGACTGCAAAGAGGAGTTTGTATCCATTGGCTACCCCTTGGGTCTAGTGATGTAGAACAAAAGGATGGCCCTAGGGAAGAGCCCTCTATGGGTCTTGGAAGTGCACCTGCAATTCTAGGGGGCTGGGGAGTAGAGTGTGGTCTTGAGGTGGGGAGGGCTGATAAGTGATGAGTGGGTACCCTCTCTTGATCCCATGGACTCAAGCACTAGGAAGGGATGAGCTGCAGCCAGAGTGGGGCCGGAACAGAGCCCTCTAACATGGAACCCAGAACTGGGCCCCTCTTGCTGAACCTCAGGACTCCCTCCTCTGCTGCTTGTCAGCTATGAGAACCTGTGTGAGCTCTTTAAACTGTATGAGCCTCAGTTTCCTGATGTGTATAAGGGACAAAAAGCTACTGCTACTACACATGGTATTGAAAGGTATAAATTTAGCAATGTATGTGAGCGTGCTTTGTAAAGGTACTGTATACTAGTAATATATTGTTATTATGCCATTTTTTGTTTTGTTTTCTTTTCCATTGTACCAAGTACTAAATAAAAAAGCAAAGCAGCTGCCTGCTGACTGCGTGCTCTCATGTTCTTATTAACATATAACCAAAAAAGCAAAAATGGAGAGCCGATGACAAAGGAGGCAAAGGTTATTTAATTTCCTTTAGATTTTATTTTTCCTAAACCCGCTGCCTGATTCCTCGGGGTCCAGACTGATTTCTTTAAGACCCCAGAGCTTGTGAACATGTGCTAATTTGCATGGCTGATCCAGGCCCCCAGATTGATGCTGGGTAAGGGACATTACTCTTTAGTAGGAAGGCAGGGTAACTCTTGCATTAAGCAGCAGGCAGACTGATATCTCATCTGTTCAGTCAGCAGAGAACATGTAGTGCACCTTTGTGGCAAAAGTAGGCGGCTGAACGAGCGGGGTGTGCCGGGGCATGAATTACACTGTGAGCTTTTGCATCCATAAAAATGAGGCCACTCTGGGGTCAGGCTGCGGGTGATGTGTCACGGAGGCAGGTTAAACGGATTCAACCCTCCAGCTCTCTGATTTGAAGCTGACAAAAGGGGCTGTGCCGTGACTCTGGGCTGAGAATGATCTTACTATTGTCTCTGGCCATTTTGAACCAGGAAAGTCTCTGGATTTTTCTTTCTTAGAATTGTCTTTTCTTTCTTCTTTTTAAGACACAATTTTATCCCTATATGCACAGAAATCCAAATCAGTTTTATTCTCAGGGTAGGGGTTTTGGTATGTTTGGGGCAAACGCCCCATATCTTTATCCCCTTTTAGCATCTCGCTAAATAGAACAAATTGTGCTATTTCTGGTTTTCTTTCTTGCTTTTTGTCTCTCTCTCTTTCTCGCTCTGTCTGTCTTTTTTTTTTTTGGTTTTCAAAAGCAATTACTTTCCTGTCATTTCTAGACATTCAGGCAGAAGAGTCTGCCTTGATTACCCATCCTTGTACTCCCCTCCCCCTTTCAAGTCCTCAGGCTCCTGTGCTGCTGGGGAAGAATTCAATTAAATGAAGTGTCAATGGAGCTACAATGGTTTCAGGTCAGAGACGTCAGTAAAAAGCTGTGGTGCTGCGCTGCCCTCGTGTATGTAAATGTATATATTTATACCCGGGATGTCAACTTGCAGGGCTGTCCTCCTCTGCTCTTCCCTGATCAAAGATGATTGCGGCGGCAATTACTGCAGAGGAAAAGAAAATCAGCGCCTCCCCTGCATTCTTGTGCTGTTGGGGTTTAATTGCTTGGAATAATGGAGCAGGAGTCATTTTCCTTTACACACGGCCACATTGAGACACACACAAATTGTTATGCACGGCCGTGCCAGGACACAAACCCACATGACGGCCATGCAGGGAAATATGCATGTGTCCCTCAGTCCTGAGGCACATACATGTGCACAGAGCTGCCTGTGACACAAAGAAAAACACTGCACTCTCTGGTTAATTCAATAAAAACAACGCATAGTATCTAGTTCACATTCAAAACTATGTTTTTATCTGCCTCTATAAAAGACTTAATTTTTATTCCCTTACCAAAAGATAGCTAACCTAAAAAAAGGAAAAAAAGGAAGCAGATACAGGGAGAAGTCACAGCAACAAAATCCACCAATACTTCAAATTGCTTTTGCCGTTTAATTCTTCTGTACACACCGTCTCAGAAGTCCTAGGTTTCTGCACAAACACTTCCTGTGTTAATTTTCTTTTCAGACGCTTTTTTGCTTTGTGCAGACAGTTACAAGGACACGTTGAGTATTCTATGCTATTCACTGAGTTCTAGGCTATTCTGTTTTTGTTCTACGACATGAAGAGGGATTCTAACTTGCATCAACAAATAGAAGGAATGACACTCAGATGCAGAGAATTCGAGCTGTTTTTCTAATTAGTTCTGCTACATCCAGACACTGGCGAATGTGTGCTGCTTTGGGCAGGGGGAGTCCCTGGTCATGCACAGAACACAGGCTCTAAAGCATCCGCCTGGAAGATTTAGGTTTTCATTTCAGGCTCCCAAGGGCTGTCAGATTTTAAAAATTATTATTTGGACTAACTGGTTCCTCCTTTGAGGGCAACAGAGTGAAAACAGGAACAAACACCCTCACAAACCTTGTTATCAACACAAAGACACACTGTAGACACTTGGCTTTGTGTTACAACCACTAGTTTTCCTTTTTTTTTTTTTTGATGGGTTAAGTAGTTAAGGCTGTGTAAGTGAGGCGCATGTCCATCCTTCCTACAACAGTTAAGAATAAACACAACTTTTCAGAAAAAGAAATCTAGATCTTTTTTCCTACTACTGTGATTGTTGAAATTAAATTTTCTTTTTCTGAAAATTTCAGAAAATAGTGGTGATAGGTAACCAAATGCAAGCCAAAGAGATCCCAAAGCACCTTATTTTAGAGGTTTGGAGATAAATGTGGCTATGGGGAAGGGCCCCACAAATATACCAAAAGGTTACAACTGAACCCCTGATAAAGTCTTTGAGGTTTTGGTTTGTTTTGCTTGTTCTGGTTCCTAATCTGACTCTGTGCTTGGATTTTGCCTTCCTGATGCTCTTCTCTAATGGCCCTCAGTGCCCCTTTAAAAAAAAAAAGTGTCTAACTCAAGCTGCATTCTCCCAGCTGCACTGATGCTGATGAGCTCAGATTCTGCCCAGCCCTGATTGTTCATTCTAACAGGGGAGCCAGAAACATAAATAGATAATTACCAAACAGGATAAAGGCCATGATAAAGATGGGAGAGTACCCAGGAGGGGCACAAAACCCATTTGAAGGAGAGGAAATGACACAGGATCCTGTTCTGGAGGAGGTGAGTCTAGGGCTAGAATTAGCCAGCAGGGTACCAGGTCCAACTCCCAAAGCAGCTAAAGTCACCTTGCATTTGAAATTAATTTTTCAAGTGACTTGGTCTCCCTAATCTTCATTTGATGTCACATCCAATGCTCTTCCCCAGGTTTTTGCAAATTCCTACGAGGGAATGGCTTAAAGTCCAGCTCCTACTGTACATTTGATGTCACTGGCATTGAACTTCCTTTGGCCTGTTCCTTCCCTCTGGTCTGTACCAATCCAAGTGTGGTACTTGGTACTACACAGGTGCCTGCCTCCGCATACCCAATGTGCAGATCCACTGTCCTTAGAAACGTACTTAGTTCTCTCTCTCTCTCTCTCTCTCTCTCTCTCTCTCTCTCTCTCTCTCTCTTTCTCTTTCTCTCTCTCTCCTACCAGAGGCTGTGAAATTTTAGTATGTTGCTTCTTCTTCCTCTACTTGTCTCTGTGGAGATTGATTTTTCTCATGCTAAGAATTACGGAATCTTTCCTTATCGCCTCCCAACCAGGTAGGGTCACTCCACAAATAGTTATTACACACCAACTGTGCCTGGCTCTGTTTTATAGGCACTGGGGACACAACAGGAAACAAAGAGATTCCTTGCATCCAGAGAGTCAGCATTAGTTTCTAATACAATTCCCTCGTTTTCCTAGGAAATAAAGTGTCTTTAATAAATGTTTGCTGAATGAGAGTTCTCACTCAGCTTTCTTCTGCTGCCTTATCTTTCCTTACTCCATTTAATCAGCCCTGTGCTCCTGTTTAGTGCTGACTCCCCCAATGCCATCAGTCCATTCCTGTGGCTAGGACTTTGTGAGGGCTGTTTTTAAAGCTAACGTCTATTGTGTTCTTTCCATGAGCTGTTCTATTCATGTGCTTTATGTTCATTCTTTCAACTAATCCTCACAAAAACCCAATGAGGTAAATAATATTTTCATTTTATGAATGAATAAACAGGAGCTTAAAAGAAGTTACATTTTCTTGCCCACTACCTGGTCTCTACCTATTGAAATCCTAACCACCCTTCATATCCAATCCTGAATCATGTGATCTGTCCCACCTTCAAAATTCTATATCCCTGTGTTTCAGCTCTGACTTAATTTACTATTTGTATTAAAGACATTTTTCTGACTGTGAGATTATAAGCTCTTTAAGGGTAAGCGGTGGGTACAGTTCATTTTTGGATATGTTCTGCTGCTTGCAAAAGGATATGTCAGTAAAGATCTTTGAATTACATTAAAATGGCTTATCTCAAAGAGGAGCTGAAGGTCACCTGAATTATCTGTATCTTCTAGAAAGTTAAGAATAGTGTCCTAGATAGAGCCAGAATTTTGAAATAATTTTGAATATTACATAACAACTGTAGGGTGTGAATCAACATGGCCCTGAACTCTTTGAGGCTAATCTGTACTATTGCAGGAATAAAATAATATTGTAGAAGTTAAAAAAACTAAAAACAAGAATTAGCCAATTTCAGAATCACTAAATAATGAGAAGGCTTACAGTTACTACTGCAAACAACTTAATTATGTTTTCAGAACAGGTAAGTTTTGTACAATTGCCTAAGTCAGAACAGAGTTTTAGCTAGAAAAAAAGACCCTGTTCCAAGTCTATAGTAAGTGGAGCCAAAGGTGGTGGTTGTCTCTGAGTATGTCTAATTTTCTTTTCTCTTTCCCGACAGTGAAGCGGTGACAAAATGTTTTCTCAAGGAAAAGTCACCAAGATCTCACACAGAATTCCATTACAGGTAAAGGTTAGAGGGAATTACAGGTGTGTGGTCGGTTTCCTCTGGTAAAGCTGAAGTCTGTCTATTTTTCCTTCATGCCATATAATCGATATTTATTTTATCTAGCCATAGATAGATAGGTATGCAGAAACAGATAAATATCAATGCCTCATATAAGTGAAGATATGAAGAAATAAAAATAAAACAAGAAAAGACAGAATTATGTACTGGAATAGAAGAGTGTCAAAAGGAAGTGGCAGAATATGAACAGTAGGACTTAATAAAGAGAATATAGTTCATTTTTATTGAGGCTATTACTCATTTTAAAAAAACGGCTTTGCCTCATTGATTTTCACTGGTCATTGGGTCACCTATTTGCTAGCTGGTGCTTTGATTTTTCTTTTTAAAAAAATGCTTTATTCAGCTGTTTTGAACCTCTGTAATTTTGTGTTATGTGTTGCACTAATCAAATGCCAGATCGAGCAATGTTTTCAGTATGAATATGTAGTTAAAATAGTTACAAAAAGGATATAATTTATATACAGTCAGGAAAAAAACTTCCATGCAACATTTCTCAACCATATGGACGATGACCTCTTTGAGGGGTACTCAGGCTTTCTAGCCACGGTTTGTAGGTTATCTAGACCTCAGGTTACTGGATATTTTCTATTTGCCACTCCAAATCTACTCTGCATCCTTCCCCACTATGCTCTTTGTTAAGGAAGCTGACTCTATTGACTGTCAGCTCTCACCCCTTACTTTTCAGTTGGTTCAGCTGAAGGAGATCAGTGGGAGGGGAAAGATCTGTTCCTCTTTGTAGGTCACTTGTTCTTTGATTGAAAGTCACAACTCTTCTCCAGATGTCCTCTCTATACAACTCTCTCCCTTCTCACCAACAAGCTGAGGGGTGGTATAAGCTCCCCTTTTTTTTGTTGTTGTTGTTGTTGTTTTTTAAATTTATTTATTGGGGTGACAATTGTTAATGAAATTACATAATTTCAGGTGTACAATTCTAGCTCCCCTGTTTTGTTACCACCTCCAGGATATTGCACTATCCCTTGCTATTTCCTGCACCCCTGCATAAATCTTTATAAATGGTTACTTGAATTCTTACTCTGAGTATGACAGCTGTTTCTTGCTGGGACCTGACTGAAATACTCAGGTACTTATCTCAACTGAATTCTTACCAATTCCTACTTGGTTCCTTCTGTTTCAGTCAGAACAGCCAATTTGTTATATACCTAACTCAACTCATATTACTCTTTTTTTTTTCTAGAAAGCCTTCATATTTCTCTCTTAGGACCCAACTCAGGAGTCCCCCCTTTTTAATTACCTAATTCTAAAGCAAAATTACCTGTCTCTTCATATGTTACTCTAGGCACTCAATTCTATCATCACTAGACACTTATATTTTTAGTTGTTTTATGTATGGATAAGTATTTGCATTTGTTCCCTCCGGTGAGACTATAAGCTCAAAAAAGGCCAAAGACTCTATCTTTCACTCTTAGACCCATTAATTAATTCAAAATAATTTTTGTACTAACTGTGCAACAGGCATTGTTCTTGGCTTCAGAGATAGAGCAGTGAACACAATAGACAAAAATCCATGTGCTCTTGGAGCTTATACTCTAAAGGAGGTAACAAATGATACAAAGATAAATACCTGAAAAATTTAGCATGTTAGATAAGGATTAGGGCTATGGAGAAAAACTAAATCAAGGAAGAACAGAAAACTTTGGTGTGCTAGTATTGAAATTTTAGGTGGGGTGGTCGGGGAAGATGTACCTCAGAAAATGACTAAATGGAGGATGGCCCTGTAGATAGGGGATGAACCATGTAGATATTCCAGGCACAGGAAACAGCCAATGCAAAGATTCTGAGGCCAGACCATTCTGTTCAATGAAAGAAAGAAGTCTGAGTGAATAGTAGAAGATGAGATCAGAAAGGCAGCAAATCCTAGTGGTGTTCACATAACAGTTGTTCTACAAATTCAAAGCATTTTAGCATTGGGAAGAAAAATGGTTTTAAAGAATGATCAGGATGAGGAAGGATGAGTAAAACCAAGGTGATTAAAAAAAAAATCCCAGAAGATATCATAAACAATCATTGTGATAGAGATCTCTTTTATTTCTATTTTTCCACCTTTAAACTTTCATTTACTTCGAGCACCTGTCCCTCCTGCTGCCACTTTTCTCTACCAGTGTTAGAAGTGAAAGCACACCAGAGTATGGGTTATCAGCAGACACCCTTCCCCGTGATATATTTTTAAAAATAATAGTTTCAATCAAAATAGAATACTCAGAAGAAGAATACCATTAACTCCATAGAAAAATAGGTAAAGTGCATGCAGACAGTTCACAAAAAAATTTATTGGCTAATAGAATAGCAAGTACAAAACCCCAAAATGGAAGCATGCTTGGCATATTTAAGAAACAACAAGGAGGTTGGTGTGGCTAAAAGGTAGTGAATATGTGAATAAGGAGAAGAGCTGTACAAAATGAGCTCAGAGAAGTTGCCAGTGGTTATATCATGTAGGGCCATGTAAGGACTTATATTTTATTCCAAGAGTGATAAGGAAGCGTTGCAGGATTTTGAGATGATAATGACATTATCTGATCTACATTATAAAAGGCCAATTCTGGCTAGTGTGGGGCAAAAGAGCACAGGGAAGGCAAAAGTGGAAACAGAGATGCCAGTCAGGAGGGTATTACACTCTCCAGGTGAGGATTGATGGTAGCTGGAACCAGGATGATAGCAGTGGAAACAGCAGGAAGAATCAGAATCAGGATACATTTTGTGGGTGAATTAGAACTTGCTGAAATATTAGATGTGGGTGTGAAAGAAAGAGAGGAGTCAAGGATGACTCTAAGATTTTTGGTCCCAGCCATTGGGTAATGCCATTTACTAAGGCAGGGAGTACTTATTACACTTCGAATTTGACAAATTGTATGATTCTTTGATTCAGTGATTCTCAACCGGGGGGTGACTGTGCCCCACCCCCAGGACATTTGGCAATGTCTGGAGACAATTTTGGTTGTCACATTTTGGGGAAGGGTGTTGTCTTAATCTGCTCAGGCTGCTATAACAAAATGCCATCGACTGGGTAGGTTAAACAACATAAATGTATTTCTCACTGAAGGTTGGGAACTCTACTATCAAGGTGCTAGCAAACTGTAGATAGCCATCTTCTTATCATGTGCTCATATAACCTTTCCTTGGTGTGTGCTCGTGAAGAGAGAGATATCTCTCTTTTTTCTTTTTATAAGGGCATCAATCCCATAATGAGGGTCCCACCTTCATGACCTAATCTGACTTAATTACTTTCCAAAGGCTCCCCTCAAAATATTATCACATTGGGGAACATAAACATTCAGCCCATAATAGGTGTTCTAGAGGTGAGGGATGCTGCTAAATATCCTACAATGCATAGAGTAGCCCCCCACCGTAAAGAATTATCCAGCCCAAAATATCAATAGTGCCACTAATGAGAAATATGCTGCAATTAAAGATTGATCTTCAATGTTATACCATGTTTCCCCGAAAATAAGACCTACCAGGACCATCAGCTCGAATGTGTCTTTTGGAGCAAAACTTAATATAAGACCCGGTCTTATTCTACTGTAACAAAAGAATAGTCTTTATAGGACCGGGACTTATATTAAGTTTTCCTCCAAAAGACGCATTCGAGCTGATGGTCTGGCTAGGTCTTATTTTCGGGGAAACATGATTATCAGTTCTATTATGGCTTGGGGAAGTGGGTCCCCACCATTGTACTCCTAGTGTCTGACACACAGGGGAAACTCGATAGAACATTTGCTAAATTAATGTGTTATTTACACAAATACACAACAATAAGATATTTAAAAAATGAGAGGGTTAAAAGGAGGTACAATTTTTTTAAGAGAGACAAAAAGGATTCAAGATGATCTATCATCAGCTTTTCAATATCAGTGTTTTATTCCAGAAGAAAAGAGAGCAACATACTTAATATACTCAAGGGGAGAAAATGTGAAACCAAGGATTTTATATCCAACAAAATTGACTTTCAGGTACTATAAATGGGCACACACAAATTATTATAAGCATGTAAGATCTCTCAGAGAAATTGTTGCCATGAGCAATTCCTAAGGAATCTACTCGAGTTCAAATTTCAGAGGACTAAAATGAGTAGAAAGACATTAAGAATTAGATAATAGTTACTTGTAGAACTGAGACTCAGTGGGGGTTAAAAAGAGAGATCATAATAAATAACAGCTATATGATTTAAAAATGTAAATTGAGGTAAATCAGGTATCATAAAGGATCAGTGTTGTGAAACTACAATCATTGAAGCACATCAAAGTGACCTTCAGAAACTTACAAGTCTCCATCTTTTTCTAAATTTTCCCAATTAAGCCATTTGCTCAGGATTACAAACAAGAAAAATAAATCCAGATCCAGTTATTCTTTTCCTGCTTAAATTTCTAGTTTTCCTTCAGCATTATTTTTTATTTATTTTTTTTGTATTTGTCTTACATGTTAGGTATAATGTTTGTCAGAAAGACCTATGAGGGCTAGCTTATGATGTTTCCCACTATCTGTAACAATATTTCTAAGGAAAACTGGCTTAAAATTTGATTAAAGAGCGATACTTGGGATATCAGGTCTTTGTAAACAAGCTTCCTGTACACAACCTGCATTTCATATTGTCTAGCTCAATGCAAATGTGAATGGTGGTTGAATCAAATATAAAATAAGGAGTAAATCTTTCATTCTTTGTGAAGGTGCATGTGAAATATGTCTATTTCTGAATCATTCCCATGGTATGTAAATGCTGCAGTGCTTTATTCTTCCCTTCATTCACGCAATTGTCTACACAGCCCCTCCTGGTGGGGAGAGCATATATCTCAATAATCACTAAACTCTGTCAGTGTAGATAGATCTCAGTCTGTTTTGTTCCATTACGACAGCATCGTGTTTCAATAAAGGCTGGCTCTCGGGCTTCATGTGGCTTTTGTTCTAAGCTGAGGATGCATGCTTATAAGCTGTCTGTCTCTTTGCGTTTAGGTGGAAGTGTTCATAGCTCCTCCCCCAACCATCCTGTCTACTGTTTCTGCTACTACTTTTATTCAACACTTAAGGGGTCTGTAGATGCAATGCCTCTGACTCTAAATGGCCAGCAATGGAAATCACAACCTATTTTCTGACTTTCTCTTCCTCCAACCACATTTCGAATCTGAGTCTAGGAGCACACAGCTCTTCTATCTCTGTCTCTTGGGTTTAGTGGGATAGTGCTTTTCTAGGCTAGGGAAAAAAATAGTACAACCTCAAATAAAAATCCAATCAGAAAAATATTTGGTAAGAGAAAGAAAGATGTGGTTATGCATAAGCTTATGGGATATATACAAATGCAGTGAAATACATCCTGTAGAACAAGAAATCAGAATCTATACCACCACGTGGCAAATTGTCACCTTGGAGGAGTACACACTAACTCCACCAGCACTAATCGCTGCTAAAGCATTTCTGAAATTTCTCTTATAGAATTGCTCTTAGTGTCAGCACACAAGATATATGAGAAAACATGCCTCTTAACACCTCATTTTTAAAAACTCTAGACAGTCTCACTCAGTTTCATCACTCACCATGTTACAAGATTTCTCTATGAATGGATTTTACCAAAGGAAAAATTATCAAATTCTCCCTCAAAGAAGAAAAAGTTAACATTGATGAAATTTAAAAATGTGATAGAGTCTAATGAAAAACCTACTATGTGCCAGTGTGCAGTAGCCACAGTAAGTGGTAGTATTCCCATTTCAGATTTAAGAAAACTGGCTTAGAGAAATTAAGTACTAACTTGTCTAAGGCCATACAGCCAATAAATAGATATGGGATTTATTATCTATTTTCCTGCTTGGCAATGCAGGAAAAATACCAGCTCTGTGTCCCACGATTTTTAGGAGCAGAAATACTCTCCTGGGGAGGTTTCCAGAGTTTCAAGGGGAACCCCAGGTACTCCAGCTACCAACGCTCCAGTAATGGCTACCTGGGTCAGCAGGGTGATGCTGGTGATCCAAGAGCTCCTTCACTAGGGACAGAGGTGGAAAGAGCAACAGATGACAAAGCAGACTCCTCCTTCCAAGGGACCCAAAAACTGTGACTAATATAACAAAGTCCAGGACACACGTTACACCCTTTCCAAGGGGCCCTTCAGGCAGACGAGTCCTCCTCCCCTTCTCAGGTCGCTAGGCTCAACAGACTTCAGACTCCTGAGAAAGGGAGACCCTTTTATTTCTGAGAAGAGAAAAGTGAATGCTTTATGTCATGCAATAAAGGACATTTTCCTATGGGGAAAATGTGTGTGTGTGTGTGTGTGTGTGTGTGTGTGTGTATGTGTGAGTGTGTGCGCAGTGGTATTTTAAAGTCTTTGTCCAACAAGGTTATTAAATCAATATTATTTATAATTAATTTGCGTTTAAATTTTTATTTCTAACTTTCTTAGCATAGATTGATGTTTTTGAATTTCTGTTTGCAAGGTTTCTGAAGTGGAGGGTTTTTAATTGTTTATTTTTTTTTTTTCTTCTCTCTCTCCACACCTTCACTCCTAATAGTCCTTAGTTAACTTTGGGGAACTCCTCAGGGCCTTAAGTCAATAAAACAAACTTAAATTTGGTGGAGGACCGCTGTATCAGTGATGTTGGGAACATCGTCATATTTTTTAGTCACTGAGCCAGTGAAAAAATTCATTTATTTTCTGGTACTGAGATTGTCTGCTCTCTCCTGAAGCCTCTGGCAAGAACCGGTAGCAGCAATTCCTTCAGCCACCATTTGGGCTGTGGGCAGTCCCCACCTTAGTCCTGGTTTCAGTAAGCCAGTGTGCCTCCTGTTTTCCATCATCTTCCTCATAAGGAACAACTATTTTAGTCCCCATCACCCTTAGAGGCTGACCATCCAGTCATCATTTCCATGCCCAGAGCCCTCGATCCATGGATTCAACCCTTCTTGCCACTCACTAATTTGAGTGTTTGTTTTATTTCTTGGCCTCAGAGGTATTTATCTCATTTATTAGGTTGGTGCAAAAGTAGTTGTGGTTTTTGCAATGATTATTTGTAACCTTTTAAACTGCAATTACTTTTGCACCAACCTAATACAAATGCAAATAGATCTCTTACATTTTTTTTTAGATCTAATTTTGCTCTTGTGTAGAGTGGGCAGGGGGATGAGGTGTTGCTCAAAATATGAACCATAAAGCCACCACAACCAGAAATGTCCCCACTGACCTTGTCTTGAGAGAGTTCCTTCAAGCATCTCAAATTTAACCTCTCTCTGACTAAATTCATAATCTTCTCTCACCGAAACCTGCTTCTCTGTATTTACTTTATCTTGATGAATGGTCTAACAACTGACCTAACCTCCAAAATTAGAAGCATTGGATTTTTTTCTCAATTCTTATCTTTCCCTCTCTCATCATTTCAAATCTGTCACCAAGTCCCATAGACTCTATTTCAACAGCAGCTCCTGAATGCATCCACCCTGTCAGAACCCACTTTAGTTAAACAATTCATCATCTCTCTCTCCTGAGCGTCAGCTGTACTCTCCCTGCAACCAATGTCTTTCCACTCAAGTTCATCTTTCAACTGTTTCCAGATTTTTTTTCACAAACAACTCTAAATCTCTTAAAAAACCTAAACTATGTATTATCTAGAGACTAACGTTCAAAACTGTTAGTAGGGGTGATGTTCGAAGGGTAGGTGGAGGCCAGAATGTATAATGATGGGATATACTGTGTGACTGAAGTGTAGTATTTAGAATGAAAGAGAAATGGGGTTTGTGTGTATTATATATTAGAGATGATCTCTGGTATGAACTGAAGCGTGTATGGATGGATAGACGTAACTGTCTATGGACACTGTGCCGGTTACCCTGGTTACTCCCAGGTACATTCTTTGCTCTTCTCCAGCTCTCTGTCTGAGAGGCTGACCTCTGTTGACTGCAGCATCTGGACTTCCTTGTTTACTGGAGGCACGAGCAGGAGATGGAAAGGTAGGAGATCTGGGTATTCATTCCTCCCACTCCGTCCTTGTTTGCCATGGTTCTGGTTCTGGTTCTGGCTAGGTCATTCACGAATAAAGTTCCACTTGAACAACCCTTCTTCTATGCTCAGTTCTCAAGGGGCCTTGGTAAACTCCACTCTTCCCTTTGTCTCGTCAGGCTCAGAGGTGGGTAGTAATGGCTTCCATTTTAACTAGACTCCTTTAACCCTGCCCATACCTCTATATCTAGTCCATTCATTACGTTATTTTTAGATAAACCTCTGTTTCCTGCTATACTTGATAAAGATGGTAAGTGTGAAATATACTTGACTGAGAAATAAGTAAATGTGAGTTTAAGTTCACTTAAGCAAAAACAAAAAACAAACAACCTCAAAAACACAATATCCTACCTTTTTAGGAGTAAAAGTCATTTTCTGTTTTAACGAGCATTTGGAATTACAGTCCAGGAAGAAGGACATGGATTTATTCCTCTAAATCCGGCTCTGAAAGATAAATTAGTGGATTTACTATTTAAATAATTTGACATCTTTTACATTCTTGCTGCATTTCCAAATTGGTGGCTATAAAATTTAGGAAGCTATTTGAAAGTAGTCCATTCTAGAAGCAAATAATTGGGCCAGTTTAACTGATCATAACAGCATTTTTAATCGACAAAATGCCTATCCATGAGTCGTAATTAATAAATCCACAGTGCTGAGAATATGACACAATACACCAACATGCTGAGAAAGAAACCAGTTTGTGCTTATTTTTTTCATCTAGATGTAGAGGTCCTTCTGGCTTATGCTTTTTCTTATCTGACCTCCTTTCTAAAGTCAGAAGCACATTTTGTTTCTCCCATAGTGGTTAAAAAATGACACATTGGGATGTGTCTATAGGCTGAAGTACGAGCCAATTTCTAGCAACTGGAAACCATTGCCAAAAAAAAAAAAAAAAAAAAAAAGGCAAGACACAGAGAGCAATACCTCTACAAATTCAAATTGTCTCTGGATACTGTCACTAAAAAATAATGACTTGCATTCTGTGCAGCAACCAGAAAGCAATGTTGTGTGACTCTTTCTTACTCAGCCCCCATCCCTCACAACCCTGCTGCTGCCAACAACCCAAATTTCATTCACATCTAACGCTGGAAAAAGTATGTGGTGAAGAGATGAGGGGGTGTAAGAACTGGAATCTTCTTTGTTGGGGAAATCTGCAAGCTCGAGCTGTTTCCATTTGAATGGCATTTCATTTTGCCCATTTCAATGTTTGCTGATGGTTCATGCTGTCTAAAAAAGCTTTGATTAAACCTTCTAATTTCAGCTAAGCTTCTTTTTTGCTGGGCAAGCCCTTGTCCTGAAAGTATAGAAAAGTGGTCAAAAGGAAAACAAAGTAGGATAATTGAAGGGAAGGAGTTAGGAAACTTGAAGGAATTACAAGTTTGGTGAATTTAATCGGCATAATGTTATATTTTAACCAAGCATCTCTTTTGATACATATTTTACTAATTTCTTACACTTCAAGATTCTGATATGTGAAGAACTAAAATCTTCACTTATAAAAACCATTTTCCCTATTATATATATGTTCCACTAGAGATGATACAAAGATATTCCTTGTTGGCTCAAAACAAGGATGCTTTTGCTACCAGTGTTCTTTTTATTTGATTCATGTGGGCAGAAAAAAAGAAGTTGCTTAATTCTACAGCATATAATTTCTGACTTTGCTTTAAATATGGTACTTGTTCAGCCAGGTTCTCCCAATTCATTCACTATTATTATTTGATTTTAAATAATTGTGGGAAATCTATTCTGAAAAAGCCAACTGTTTAGAGGCATGTGTGTATGAGTAAGTGTCTGTGTGTATACACATACATATATATCTCCACTATTATTTAAAACCTTGATATATATGTATACTTAAAATATTGTTTGTTATGAAAAATATAGAGAATAATACAACAAACATCTTTGTACTTACTGTTGAAGTTTGAGGGACCATTAAATCACACCCCTCATCTCTCATCTTCCCTACCCGAGTTCTGAGTCAAGTGAGAAAAAGTCAGGCAAATGGAAATAAAATCTGCTGTATAACCAATTAAGTCTCTGTTGGAGGATATGGCCTAGGGGTGTGCAGTAATATACGATACATCTTCCCTTCTAAATTCTAAAAACCAAGTAAAATAGACGAAGACAGGAAGATAGGGCTCGAAATAGCAGCTTACTTCTGGTAAGTTGGGAAAACATGGCTCAGTTGTGAAACAACAGCAGGCTGAGGCACCTGTACCCACCTGGATAGTTTTTCCTGGTTTTCAGCATCGATGCTTGCCTGGCAGCTGACAACACACTGGAACAGTGTCACTGAAGACAGTAAGACCCCAGAAAGAGGAGGCTGGGGCTAAGTTGGGAATGTCCAGTTCTCTCTGAACATGTCAATCAGGTAACTTTCTTCCCTTCTGAAAGAGAACACAGGGGTGTGGCTAAAAGTGAGGTGTGTTTATGGGAAAATACCTCCTCAAGGAAACTAGGGAGCAGATGGAAATTGTAACTCACTCAGCACTCAGCTTTAACAAATCCTAACATTTTGTCATATTTTATTCACTTTTTTTTTTAACATAAAGAATCCATTACAGACACTGTTGGAATCATCTGTGTACCCTTCCATGATCTTATGCTTTTCCCTCTCCACTGGTGACCACAATAGTCCCTGGTATGCATCATTCAGTGCATGCTTTTATACTTTTATATATATATATATACATATACATATATATTTATATATGTGTATGTATATATATGTATAAGTACATACTTGTATGTGTTCTTATACATAAGTGATATAGAGCTGTTATGCAGTTTATAGATTTTAAGTAAGTAGAATAACAGCAGATATACAATTTTGCAACATGATGTTTTTGAGATTTAGCCATATGGATAAATTATATGAATAAACCACAGTTTCCATCCATTCTTAGATAGAAAGTGTGTAAAGTTAAGTTTTAAGTTATATGAATAAACCACACTTTCTATCCATTCTTCTACTGTCATTTAGTTGTTAATTTATTCCCCAGTTTTTACCATTATAAACAATGCTGATACAGTCTTATAAATGTTTCCTTCTGTATGTGAGAAAGAGTTTCCATGGAGCAGTGATTCTCACCTTGGGTGGAACACTGTACCCCTCACACCGCAAAAAGTGGTTGGAAATGTGTAGGAACGTTCTGGGTTGTCAAATTACTGGGAGGAGTACCACCAGCTTTGGGGCTGGGGACCAGAAATTCTCAATGTCCTTCAATGTATTGCTGATAATACATAAAAGATAATCTCATCACAAATGCAAATAAGTCCAGTACTAGCAACACCACTCTAAATATATCCCCATATGTAACAAAACTGTGTCATAGGTAACGCAAAGCCTCATCTTTATCAGAGATTGACAGAAGGCTCTTGCACTTGGCAGAACCAATTTATAACCTCACAATTCTTGCTAACTCCACATCCGTGTCAACACTTGTGATTATCAAAATTTATAATTTTTTTGGAAATATAATAAAAATTAAATGGTGCCTCATTATCGTTTTTACGTTTCTGGGATTACTAGGTGAGGTTGAACATGTTTTCATGTGGCCATTTGAGTTTAGTCTTCTGCTGAGCCTAGTCTTCTGAGAAATGTCTATTCTTATCCTTTGTTTACTTTTCTGTTGAGTTATTCATCTTCTAAAAATTTGCAAGAAAAACAGCTCATTACATTTTGGATTTACTGGGGTTATGAATCCATTTGTGTATATTATGACTATACATAAATGGTATGTCTGGTAAATTATCTAGACCCATTTGTGTCTTTTCTTTGAATTTAGTTTGTAGTATCTTTTGTTGAACAGAACATTTAAAAAATTCAGTGTAGACAAGTTTATTAATATTTTCTAGTTTGTGCTTTTTGCATTTTGGTTAATAAGTTCTTCCTTACCATACTCTCCTATATTTTCATCATGAAGTTTAATGCTTTTGCTTACCCTACCTCCCACATGTAGGTCTTCAATCTTTCTGGAATTTTTTATTTTTTTTTTTTGGTCATCTGAAGTAGAGGTCAAATTTTATTTTCCATATGAATTACCAATTGCTCCAGCACCATTAATTTAACTGTCCATGATTTTCCCACTGATTTTTAATACTACTGCTCAGTATAGCAAGTTCCCATGTATGAACAGGTCTGTTTTAGGACTTTCTATTCTGTTCCCACGATCCTGTGTAAATACCACATTGGGTTGATTATTACGGCTTTACAATAATTTCTGATATTTGTTAGGACAAGACTCTTGTAACTTTGTTCTTCAGAACAAAGTTCAAGTCTATTCTTGACTCTATTCTTCTTATAGATTTTAAATTCAATTTGTCAAGTTTCACAAAAACACCTTTTTGTAGTTGGTTTGGAATTACATCAAATGCATACATTAATATGGAGAACAATTTAACCTTCACAGTAGTGGGACTTTGCATCCCTAAACTTCATATATCTTTCCATGTATCCAGGTCTTCTCTTGCTATTTTTACACATAAAGGCTTTCAGATTTCTTGCGAGAATTTTTCAGAGGTATCTTATAGTTTAGGCTTCTATGTTGATTCTATTTGATAAAATAGTACTTTAATTTTCAATTTAATGTCTTAAGTTGGTTAATATAGGGAAAAGAGAATGTCATTAATTTTTGTGTGTATATGTATTCATCAACCTTGCTGAATTTTCTTTTTAGTTTCAATGTTTTTGTCTAAATTTTCCGGGAATTTTTTAAATAATTATACTGTATCATTTTCAAGTAAAAGTACTTTTTTGTCTCTTTTGTGCCATTACTTCTCTCTCTGTTCCCCCACCTCACCATTGATAGCATTATTCCTTTATAAAGTCCTGGTATCTGTTAGTAAACGTTGAATATTAGGAGAGATGGTGGGTATCTCTTTTTAAAAATTAATTTTAATAGGTTTGTTTCTAAACTTTAACCATTCAGTATATCTGCAATAGTTTTTTTTTAAATGATTTACTGATGTAGTTCTCATACAGTAAAATTCACCATTTAAAGCATACAGTTCAACAAATTGTGGCAAGTGTATCCAGTAATATAAGCACCACTACAATCAAACACAGAATATTTCTATCACCGAAAAAAGCTGCCTCATGAACTTTTGTAGTAAATTTCTACTCCTTACTGCAACTCCTAGCAACCACTGCTCTGCTTTTTATCACTATAGATTAGTTTGCATTTTTCTAGAATTTTATGTAAGATCATACAGTATGCATATGTACCCTTTATTGTTTGGTATCTTTTACTCAGCATAAATTTTGAGGTTAATCCATGTTGCTGCATTTCAATAATTCATTCCTTTTTAAATTTTTGAGTGGTATCCTACTGTATAAATACACAATATTGTATAGATACATAATCAGTTTATCCATTTATCTGTTGATGGACATTTGAGTTGTTTACAGTTTTTGGCTATTAGGAATAAAGTTGCTATCAACGTTCATGTACAAATCTTTCTACTGATAATATGCTTTCGTTTTTCTTTGGTAAATAGCTAGGACCTAAACGGTTGGGTCATATGATAGGTGTGTTTAACTTTTTAACCAACTGTCAGATTGTCTTCCAAAGTGGTTGTTGAGATTCCCAACAGTACTTTATGAGTTCCAGTTGTTCCACATCCATGCCAACACTTGGAATGATCAGTATCTTTTATTTTAGGTATTTAAAAATGCATATAGGGGTTGTTGTTTTTCTTCTTTTTTTAAAATTTTATTGGGGAATATTGGGGAACAGTGTGTTTCTCCAGGACCCATGAGCTCCAAGTCGATGTCCTTCAATCTAGTTGTGGAGGGTGCCGCTCAGCAACAAGTCCAGCCGCCGTTTTCAATCTTAGTTGCAGGGGGTGCAGCCCACCATCCCATGTGGGAATTGACCTGGCAACCTTGTTGTTGAGAGCTCATGAAGTGTGGCAGCTCGTTGTCTTCAATCTAGTTGTGGAGGGTGCAGTTTACTGGCCCATGTGGGAATCCAACCGGCAACCCTGGTGTTCAGAGCTCCCTCTCTAACCAACTCAGCCATCCGACTGCCCCCACATAGTGGTTTTAATTTTCATTTCTCTAGTGACTAATGATGTTGAGCATCTTTTTGTGTGCTTATTCACCACCTATATAACTTCTTTGGTAACATGTCTGTCCAAATCTTGCCCATTTCTATTTTATTTAAAAATTACTGAATTTTGAAAGTTCTGTATATATTCTGGTTACAAGTCCTTTATCAGATATACTTTTCACATATTTTCTCCCAGCCTATGGCTTGTTGTTTCATTTTCCAACAGTGTCTTTCAAAGAGCAGAATTAATTTTTTTAAAAAGTTTTTGTTTCAGGTGTACAAAACAATGTAATAGACATTTACACCCCTCACAATCTACTATCCCTCTGACATCGAATATAGCTGTTACAATTCCATTGACACTATTCCCTATGTGTCAGAATTTAAAATTTTTTGATGAAAGGCAAAATGTCAATTTCTTCTTTTATGGTTCATGTTTCCATGTTCTATCTAATAATCTTTTCCTAATCCAAGAATTTTTGCATATGGTATAAAGTGAGGGCTGAAGATATTTTAAAAAATATGAATGTCTAATTGTTTCAGCACAATTTGTTGAAAAGACTAACCTTTCTGCACTGAACAGACTTAGCAGCTTGGTTGAAAATCAAATTGACATTATATGTGCAGATCTATTTTTTGGACTCTCTATTCTGTTCCATGTGATTATCTATACATCTTTCCAATACTGTATATATCAGTATATTACTTATTGAAATCACATAGTATGAGCCCTCCAATTATGTTTTTTATTTTTCAAAAAGTATTTTGTCTACTCTTGGTCCTTTGATTTTCTATATAAATTTTAGAAATAGCCTATCAGTTTCTAGGGGAAAAGAAAGCTGCTGGTATTAAGATTGGAATTGCATTGAATCCATAGGTCAATTCAAGAATTGACACTTTAACACATTGAGTCTTCCTGTATATGTATATGGCATATTTCTCCATGTAGTGATACTTTCTTTAATTTATTACAGCAATGCCTTATAATTTTCAACATATACATCTTACACATATTTTGTTAAAATTACCCCAAGTATTTCAAATCAGATAGTGTGATAACTCTAGCTTTGTTCTTCCTTTTTACGGTTACTTTGGCTATCCAGGGTCTTTTGTGGTTTCATAGGAAGTTTAAAATAATTTTTTCTATTTCTGTAAAAAAAAACATCATTGGGATCTTTATGGGATTGCACTACATCTGTAGATTGCTTCAGGTAGTATGGACATTATAATAGCATTAACCCATCCAATCTAAACATGAGATGTCTTTCAGTTTATTTGTATGTTTTAAAATTTTCTTCATCAGTGTTTTATAATTTTCAGTGTATAAGTCTTTCACCTATTTGTTTCTAAGTATTACAAACAAATTCTAAAGTATTTTGTTCTTCTTGTTTTTAAAATGACAGGGATTTAAAAAATTTTCCCTTTTGGATATTTTGTTGTTGTATAGTAACACCACCAATTTTTGTATATTGGTTTTGTATGTTGCAACTTTACTGAATTCATTCATTAGTTCTAACAATCTTTCGGTGGAGTCTTTAGGGTTTTCCACATATATGATCCTGTCATCTGCAAATAGAGATAATTTAACTTCTTCCTTTGAGTGTCTTTTGTTTCTTTTTCTTGCTTAATTGCTCTGGCTGGCACTTCTGGTACTATGTTGAATAGCACTGGTAAGAGTGGGCATCCTTGTCTTCTTCAGAGTCTTAGAAGAAAAGTTTTCAGGTTTTTTTCCATTGGTTATGATGTTAACTGTGGGTTTCTTAATACATGGATTTTAGTGTGTTGAGGTCTACCTATATTTATTTTGTTCAGTTTTTATTATGAAAGGATGTGGGATTTTGTCAAGTGCTTTTCCTACATCTATTGTGATGATCATGCATCACAATTTTTTTTTATTTTTATCTTTCATTCTCTTAATGTGGTACATCACATTGATTGCTTTTCATATGTTGAGCCATTTTTGAATTCCAGGGATAAATTCCACTTGATTGTGATGTATTATCCCTTTAATGTCCTGTTTAATTTGGTTTGCTAATATTTTGTTGAGAAGTTTTGTATCTATGTTCATCAGAGATATTGGCCTATAGTGTTCTTTTCTTGTGTTGTCTGTCTGGCTTTGGACTAAGGGTGATGTTAACTTCATAAAATAAGTTTGGGAGTGTTCCCTCTTTTTCTATTTTTGGGAAGGATTTAAGAACAGTTGGCATGATTTCTTCTTTTAATATTTTGTAGAATTCGCCTATGACCTTTTTTTTTTTTTTTTTTTTTTTTTGTCTCTAGTGGCAGGTTTTTACTTAAAATGTTTTGTCTTATGTAAGTATAGCCATCCCTGCTCTCTTTTGGTTACCATTTTCATGGAACATCTTTTTTTATCCTTTCCCTTTCAAACCAAGTGTGTCTTGATATTTAAAGTGAGTCTCTTGTAGATCCCACAAAACGACTTCCCCACTGCAAGTTCCATGTCTTGATCAGGCCTGAGCTTCAAGAGAGATAGCAAAGGATAGAAGCTTTAAATCGAATGATAGATTGGGCTTTGTATTTAGAGTGGATTTGACATTTTACTTTCATTCTGAAAATGAAGCCATGCTTATTAATACTTGAAAGTGACAAAAAGCCATGGGATCTTCTGGGAGAAAGCAGATCAGAGAGAAGGAGTGTGAAGAAGATTAGTGGGAAGAAAACAAGGCTATTTCTTGATTGCATCTTACTAAATCTAACATGTCCAATAAATCTGTTACATCTTTATTGTGATTCAGTAATCTGGACTCATTTCTAAGTAGTTATTGTTTGTTTTCTATTTACTTTGCTTTTCTCTTTTTATCTGCATACAATACTGATAAATTTTTCCTCATTTTCCTTTTCCATTTTAGGTTTGAAATCCATAAATTATTAATTTATAAATAAATTGTCTTAAGGTCTAAAATACCAAGTTATTAGACATATTTCTCTTCCTCTTGCGCATGACATAGATCTTTGTGTACTTTAATTACCCATTAAAAAATATGATCTACCATTTTGTTGCTATTGTCTATACTTTAGAATTAACCAAAATATTACTAAGCCTTCCTATAACTGATCATTAAAAACACAGTTATCAAGTTTTAAGCTTTCAGTACTTTTGTATATTCCATGCTTCCCTTCTGATGAACTTTGTTTCTTATGTCCTTTTTTAGTTATGCAGTGAGCATTTGTAGTTTTGTTCTCCTTCTTGAATGTTAGTATAACTGAGAATAAAATTCTAAATTGATCATTATTTCTCCCCTACACCATTATATTCTGGCATTTGTTGTTTCCGTTGAGACAATTATTGGAAATCTAAATTCTGTTGAGACAATTATTGGAAATCTAAATTATTGGAAATCTAAATTTAGATTTTAAAAATTACCTTTTTAGGTAATTTTTAGATTTAAAAAATTTAGATTTAGATTTTAGATTTTAAATTTTAAAAATTACCTTTAGAAAAAATTACCTTTAGATTTTAAAAATTACCTTTTTAAGGTAATCTACCTTTTCTCTGTGGTAGCTTTTTAAAAAAAAATTATTGGGGTGACATTTGTTAGTAAAATTACATAGATTTCAGGTGTACAATTCTGTATTACATCATCTATAAATCCCATTGTGTGTTCACCACCCAGAATCATTTCTCCTTCCATCACCATATATTTGATCTCCCTTACCCTCAGCTTCCACCTCCCACCCACCCCCCCCTTACCCTCTGGTAACGACTAAACTATTGTCTGTGTCTATGAGTTTTTGTTTCTCATTTGTTTGTCTTGTTCTTCTGTTGTTTTTGGTTTACATAACACATATCAGTGAAATCATAGGGTTCTCTGCTTTTTCTGCCTGACTTATTTCACTTAGCATTATACTCTCAAGATCCATCCATATGTGGTAGCTTTTAAGATTCCTTTTAATCCTCTGTTCTACAGATCTATTATAATGTGATTTGATGTTATTTTATATTTTTAAAACTCCTCACTATTCAAAGTGCATTTTAAATGTGAAGGCAACTGATTTTTAAATTCTGGAAATTTACAGGTTACACCTCTTCAAATATAATTTTCTCCTTCTTTCTTTCATTTCCTCTGGATCTATTTTTATATGTGGCTTGGGGCCTCTCAATATATCTTCTATATCTTAACTGTTTTTATTTATATGTCATTTCTTTGTCATTCTGTGAATTTCTCACCACTGTCCTCCATGTCACTACTTACTTCTTGCTGGCTATAATGTAGCTTTTAGTCTATCTACTGAGCTTTAAATTTTTTCATTTATAGTTATTTTATGTTATTCTAGTTCTAATGCAGAAGACATTTTTAAAAGATAATCATTCTAAGGTTATTATTCTGAGTTTAAGGAAATGTGCATTCTATGATGCATGGATAGAGATAATTTCTTATATCAATTACGTTATAACACACAACTGGGTAGATATGTCATATCTTACGTAATAAAGCTCCTATTGTTTATTCTTATAATACATTATAAGAAAATGTACTTATAAGGCTAATAACTTAGGTTATTCTTTTTCTTTAATGGTCTTAGTTCATAGCTCTCTAAGGAAATGAGGTATTTTGTGATTGTTTAAAAATAACAGCAACAAAAAATTGTATTATCAAAATAATATAAGCAAGGATGTTTGGAGTCAGTTTTCATGATTTACTACATTAAGGTGGGATAGGTAATGAATGCATTTTAAAAATTGCAAAAAAAAAAAAAAAAGACAGCTAAATAGGCACTCTGTTGAGTTTCTCCCAAACAAATGACTTCAAAACCTATCCAAAACTTGTAATCCTTTTTTTAAAAGGGAAAATGTACAGGAAATGGTAAGAGATTAGAAACAGAGATCTTTAATGGAGAATATCTGGCATTGTAATATAGTAGTTACTATGAAAGTTACAATGATAAGTTTCAAGTAACCTTAAGTTAATGGTTATTCCATATTGGGTGATTATATGTGGGTGGTTTGAAATGGAATAGCTTACGATTAGCCCATTTTAATGTGTTAAGTTATTTTTCATCTTAACTGATTAGCTATGGAAATGTTTTCCTTTCCCCTGAGGAGTATACAAACATTTATTAAAAGAGAAGAAAAAGCTAATGTCTAATAAACCTAATAATATAGCATCTGTATTACCTCTTCAAATATAATATTCCACAATAGCAATTAGAAGACGGGTAATAAGAAAACATAAATTTCCTCTGGATCCTTATAGACCACCAAGAACTGGCTCAATATTTAGCTTTGGACATTATTCATCAGTTATTCCTTTAAGTAAATAAAGATCTCACTTTTTGAATCCTGTTTCTATTTTTTTTCCTCTTGCCCCCTATTGTTTTCTTTAACCCTCAGTTCTATTCAGTTTGCTGTCTCCTTTATAGTCTCATTTAAAGTATTAACCTGTTCTTAGAATTTCAAATATTGTTTCTTTCTGACAACCAAAATCTATTTCTACAGTCCTGATACCATTCTAAAACGTCCATTGACTATTTCCAACTGCCTACTAAACAGTCATATGTAGCTATTCAGTGAAGACTTCTACTATAATATGTTTAAAGTTTACTCCAAAGGACTGTTTACGGAAGACTTAACTATATCTGGGTCACCATCCTGGGTGTGGAGTCTATAAAAATCATGAGGCACAAGGAGCTCAGAAATAATGGGGAAGAGACCCATAATCAAGTAGTTAGGGATACAATGTAATGAGGGCTGAAACAGAGAAATGTGCAATGTGCTCTGGGTGCCCAAAGAAACTGACTATTCCCCTAAGATCCCCCCTCCTATGTCTACTCATTTGAACTCAAAACACTACAATGTTTTGACTCACTTTTGACTCATCTTTGACTCACTTTTCCTATATTACATATTATCCAATTAGTTACCAAATCTTATCTGTGATTCTTTCTTCCAAAAATCTCATAGAAATACCGCTTCCCTCTATCCTCCATTCCTTGCTGTCCCCTTTGCCACTGCTCCAGTCCAGGGTCAGTTTCCCACGGACTGTTTCAATATTGCATTAACTAGACTCCCTGTTTAAATCTCTCCTGATCCAATTTTTCCAATATTAAGATGCACTTTCATCATTGTGTTTTATTTCTTATATGAGCCAGGTCTACTACCTAATATCTAGCTATAAACCTTACTCAAGTTGTTTAACTTCTCTAGGCCTCTTTTTCCTCATCTGTACAATGGATTATATCTCAATGTTTAATTTTTCAAAAATAGGTGTTAGCATAAAAAACAGTGCTTAGCACATAGAAATGAAGCTCAGTAAATGTAGCTGCAAAAATAATTTTTATTATTACCAGTTCTCTTGCTCCAACTCCTATATTTTGCCTTTTAATAAATTTGTGACATTGTTACTTATTTGCAGTTTTTCTTACACCTTTTCTCTTCCTGTTAAACCATATGCTCCTCGAAGGCAGGGATTGAATCTTACTTGTCTTCAGGCACGACTTGTGGACTAATTTTTCCTTAGCCTATGATTTGTCACCCAATAGTAGTTGACAGACTCATGCTTGATTCACAGTTAATGGGGACAAAAAGCACCAGAGCTCAATTAAAATGATACTTGAAAGATACCTGATATCACTAAAATCTATGGAATTATGTATTAAATTGTCCCCAAAGAATCAGCTATTTCAAAAATTAAAAATTATTACAAAGCGCTTAATACATCATGTTATATCATATATCATACACCATAAAAATGTCAGAAGTAGCTTTATTTTACATTACTGTATTTCTTGATGGTGATCTATCTGGACAAGTAAGGCTTGCTGAATTTAAACATGGATAATAAAGCTCACAGTGTAAGAAAATGTCTAAAATATGAAATAGAACTGGGAGAACTCCTTGGGAGAATAGTTAGGGGATCTTTGAGTCTCAACAGTTTGCAATTCCTTTCACAGCACATAAATGATTTAACAGTTACACAGAGTGGCCAGAAGTAAATTATTTCCATTTCTATCAGTGCACACCCTGTAATAAGTAACCACATATGATGCTGAATGATTATATTGTTATGATGTATGCTGATCTGATCTGAGTTTGTTTGTTTTTTCTTTTTTGGTTTGTTTGGATTTCTGATGCCTTGAATTTTTGACAAATCACTAAGCAAGTCACATCCAGCTGAAGATGGCTTGAACAGCTTCAACGTAACTTGCAAAGACCAGTTCATCAAAACTCTTAGGGTCACACAAAGAAGAGAAAAATACCAAGGGACCTCTCCTATTTGTCTTTCTGGCTATTGGTGTTCAATGGGAAGGAAAGAAAATAACAAGAACTGGATTTAAATGCTCTGTTTTGACAGATTATTAAGATTCCAACCACAACTTGTCTATTCCCCCGATCCAGCCAAGTCCTGAAATGCAGCAGAATATCTCTAAAGTAGGTACACATACATATAAAACAAAAAAAAAAAGTTAGAAAAGAAGAAAGAATAGAAAAATCAGGCCAACATGAATCATTTGGTAGAGTTGTGTGGGGTTTAAAACCAAGACACATGCTAGCATGGCAAGATATATCAGTGTAGTTGACTGGCACAAAATTTCCTACACAGAATTTAGATACTGATGGCTCAAGCGCTGTCAATCTCATCTTGTTCTACAATGTAATCGATAATTCCTGAGACCTCCATGGGAAGCCGGGTTCTTATCCTCTGAAATTAGAGCTCACCCTCTTTATGAAATTTCCTATCATGGGGCCAGCTCTGATGCAGGCACTAGGACATCAACTCTGACTTCTCTTATGCTCTTTATAAATACTCTAACACCACTAATTTCACTGTAATGGGCACAGGCTTGGGTCCTTGTTTCACACCCTTCTCTCCAAGGCTGAACTGTAATAAAACATAAAGACTTCCATGGAGAGGGACACTGGGGAATCACTTCTGGATATAGAACTAAGGAGGTTTTGAGAATTCCAGGAGACAAAACTTTGAAACTACATACTCATAGACTGAATTATGTCCAAAATGACTATCTTTGATTTAGAGCAAGGATTGGCCAACGACAGCTGATGAGCTAAATCTGGTTTACTGTCAGTTTTTGTAAATATAGTTTTACTGGAATGTAGCTGTGCCCACCCATTTGTTTACTTATTATCTATGGCTGTCAGAGTTGAGTGGTTACAACAGAGACTTAATGGTCTCCAAGCTTAAAATATTGACTATTTGTCTTTTTACAGAAAAAGTTTGTCAACTTCTAATATAGAATAACTGAGCAAAATCATCTAGGCTCAGTTTTTTGTAAATGGTGTTTATTTTGGTGGGAAATAACATGCATGTAGATGAAAAGTGGACAAGCCTAAGATTTTAGGTTATGTGGCAATAATACCCTCCAGGAAGGCAATTATTGGTATACCTGTTATAAGAGGCAGTACATGTAGTGGAAGGAATAGCAGTTTTGAGCCTGTATTTGACCCATGTGTCTGCCATTTATTAGGCCTAACAAACTTTGCCTCAGAGAGTTATTATCAGGGTTAAAATGTACAGTCTACGTGGTAACACAGTACTCATTAAAGTGTTGTGCTTCTTTCTTTCAGTTTCCCTGTCTTCATGGTTACTGGGACAGATCTGAGCAGGTAGGCATCCGATCTTGAAACATTTTGAATAAGGAATGGTACCTGTTTGAAACTGCATCCTGATTCTCACTAGTGCTTTTCCTTTGGTGGATGCAGAGCCTCCAAATCCTTTAGGAAGATGCCATCATGAATGCCTATGGCAGTCTCCTATGGCTTCAAAATCTTTGCCTCCTTTCTAGGTCCTAGAAAACAGAGAAGAGACCCCATACACAAAAGAGAAGCAGAAATTATTTGTTCATTATTAAGTACAGGTTAAAATACCCATTTAGTACTCATAATGATTTCTGAGAGAAGTGTTAAAAATCTCCCACTCTGATAAAAGATTTGTTAATTTCTTGTGAACAAAGTAAATTACACTTTTGGTTGAGTCTGAATAATTTTTTGCTCCCCAGTCTCTTGCATTCCATGTTTTCCTCATTCTTATACTCATTTTTTCTTCTCTCTCTCTCTCTCTCTCTCTCTCTCTCTCTCTCTCTCTCCTTCTTTTTTTTTCTGCTATACGTTCTTGAATAATTATTTCATAAAAGGTCTTTGGGTAATAAAATCTCATTCTTTCAACATCTGAAAAAAAGATTCTATTTTGCCCACCCACATTAATTTTTGTTTTCTTGGTTATATAATTCTTGCTTAAAAATGGTTTTCCTTCATGTTGTTTTGTGTATTTTAATTTTTAAACTGTTACGGGGAAATAAAATACAAAGTATAAATTTCATCATAAAAATTACAAAACTATCCTATCTATTGTGAAAAAGGCTCATCAGACTTTCTTTAAATTGCCCATACATTCAGATTTGTTTATACAGGATATTAATTATGTTATAGAATGATTATGCTGAAACTAATGTATGAGGGACTATTGTCAATAGGAGATTGATTAAATAAATGTAAAATTATAATCTAAATCAATATGAAAATAACATTGAGAATTAAACTTATAAAATTGAGTTACTCTAGAATTTTACGAATCATGCTCAGGGTATAAAGTGAGGTGTGTACTTTTGTTTCAAAATTTGGTCAGTCTTACATTTATTAATACTTACCCACATCAGATTTAAATTTTTCTTTGAAATGAAAAATTTTTTTCAATTATAGTATCCTTTCTAATTTATCCAAACATACTTTATAAAAACAATTGATGAAGTATGAAGTGAAAATAAGAAAGGCCGAGGAGATCAGCCCATGTAAATAACCTTAGAGAATATACGTGCAAGTCTTTAAGTTATTCTCTTCAAAAATGATTCTTTCCACAGATTAGAAATAATCATCAGGGAAAGGAAAGGGGGGATAATATTTACCAAGCATTTTCTATATGCCTCGTACTGTGCAGATATTTTATATGCACAATGTCATTAGAACTTGAACCCTTGCAAAAAACTTTTGAAGTTGCTATTATTATTCCTGCTTTATAGACAAGAAAGAAAACAGAGACTCAGAGATGGTATGTGTGTTGCTTTACTTTAGGATTCAAAGCAATTCTTACTCCAAGTTTCTCACTGAATCACTCTAATATGCCTCCTTTTATCGAGGATACTTCAACACCCTTCACTCTCATCATGAAGAAAAATTTCTATCAGACAACAAGATGGCTATTACATTTTCTACCACATTTTGTTCAAAGTAGGCCCTAAGAAAATTTATAACCCAAAGATTATAACTAAATTGGGACTAGAATCCAGGATTTCTTTTTTTAAAAAAAGATTTATTGGGGAATATTGGAGAACAGTGTGTTTCTCCAGGGCCCATCAGCTCTAAGTAGTTGTCCTTCAATCTAGTTGTGGAGGGCGCAGCTCAGCTCCAAGTCCAGTCTCCATTTTCAATCTTTAGTTGCAGGGGGCGCAGCCCACCATCCCATGTGGGAATTGAACCGGCAACCCTGTTGTTGAGAACTCGCTCTCTAACCAACTGAGCCACCCAGCGGCCCCCTAGAATCCAGGATTATTTTGACCAGGCAACTGGACTAAGCTTTATTATTTTTGCCCCCTTGGCATAGGTCCCCATTTGGTCTTGTTTCCTTTCTCTTCCCTGGTCTTATGCTACCATTTGTCTAACCCTCATTATTTCAAACACAGAATATTGTAAAGCCCTCTAAGAAGTTTCTCAAACCTCGTCTATACCCCTTTGTGCAGCATTGCCAATCAATCTTCCCAAAACACAGTTTTAACGTTTTATTCTGTGCCTAAAATTTCTGTGGATTTACACTTGGCTCCAAATTAAATACAAGGGTTCAAGGACATCCACCCAATGGCCTAAACCTTTATTGATCTATAGAATCCAACCCTCCAAATTCCCATATTCCATTTCCTGAATGCCCTTATTTCTACTCTGCCAATGTCTTTGCTCATCTAATTTCTTCCTCCATCATTTCTGTTTTTTGAAATCTTCCAATACCCAGTTTAAATTACACTTTCTCTTGTTTTCCCGATTAGAGGTTTTGTAATTTTTAAAATTTATTTGGTTTGTCCTTTTCTTACATCAACAATACAATGGAAGCCAGAAATGGTTTTACCTCCTCAAAAAGTGGTAAGTTTTACGAAAGTAGGGATTACAACTTGTTCATTTAATATCCCCCACAGTGCTAAGCAAAGTACCCTGAACAAGAATTCAATAAATGTTTCCTGAAGGAATGAACAAATCTGGGTTTAGGCTAGAAATCAAACATGGTAAAAGACAAAACAGAAACTATCCAGAGACCTTAAAATGCCGTTTCTTTAAACCTTTGAAATGACTTTATGTGCACAGGTATTCCATTAACTTCAAATGGTAAGGAGAAAAGAAGGTAAGTAGATTCAAGAATGGTCTACGTAATAGTGAGTGAAATAAAGTTATAATACTGCCCCAATTCTAGAACAATGGCAACACATTTATCATGAAGAAAAATTTCCGTCAGACAACAAGATGGCCACTCTGTTTTCCACCACACTCACTTTAGAGTAGACTCCAAGAAAACTCATGTAGAAAAGCACTACTGGGCTATGTCAAAGAACTCTAGAACAAGGAAAGAGATGGGAGTTGTTTTAACTCAAATATCTTTGATTTTGTCACTTGTGATTTTTAAAAGAAAACCCTGTTAAGTATAAATGAATTCAAATAAGTAAGTGCAAGTGTTTATCTTTTATATCTGCTTTTAAAAACAAAAAAATATATATCTGGGAAAGGCAAATTGTGGTGCCCAACTATGAAAAATTTATTGACAATTTACCTTTCCCGATTCCTAATTTTTAAATAGTTCCCAATTCCAGGAAAAGTGTCTTGTAATTAGTAAAGAAAAATCCAATGCTGGTGAATCAATATCTTGACATAGTATTGTAAAATTGATAATTCGTAGAGATAAAAATAAACAAGTATATTTTAATAAAGCATACATTAAATAAGTCAAATTGGGAAATTAATAGTACTTCAATTTCTAATTGTAATTATCTTTCTATCTTTCAAGAAGTCCAAAGTATTTTACATTACAACCTTGATGGCTAGCTCTTTACCATCATGGGAGAAGGTGTGAACACTTTCAACTATACCCTGGATGTTGAGGTGGGGTTGAATCTACTATAGTACTTGTTCAGGGATGCTGATCTTCACAGTCCTTTGACAACTGTCACGTTAACTTCCTTATTCCATCTTGCAGTGACACAAGGAAGTGCATTTTTTAATGAAAAGGTAGCCATTTGTTATTTTCCTTTTCAGAAGAGTGGACTCCAAAAGTTTGAAAAGGATTTGGATAGAGGAATAAGTGGAGTAGGAATTTCTCTTGAAAAGATTAAATAAATTTTTTTTTTTTTTTGCTATATTAGTATTTGGCAAGTTAAGAAGATCCAACAGAACAAACACATTCTACTTCCTGAAAATTTTCTAAACCACATAGAGCAGAAAATGAATTCTCAACCTATTTTTCTTATATGAAAACTATTTGGTTGTCAGGTTTCAGTTTTGTTTTGCTTTGGTCTTTTGTGAGTTAGATTTAGACCATCCTGCAGGCAAAGGGTAAAAATATTCTTCCTCCCCCCCAGGGAATGAAGATCAGGAAGTTTTGCTCCTGGAAAGTTCTTTCTTGTCCTCAAGGAAGAAGAAATCAATTTTACTGTTGTAGAAATTTGGTTGTTCCAGGCTCTATTTCTAATTGCCTTTCTAACTGTCCATCAAGAACTACTGTGAAAGAAAAGAAAAAAATAGAACTTTTGGAGCTAAGATAAAAAAGTGATATGGTACGAAAGCAGTGGAGACTGAAAAGGAGGAAGAAAGAGAGGCCACCCTAAAGACCCCTAACCAGGAGAGTGGTTTGAGAGTGGGCCTCTGCCCAGGAGTCCAGGGAAGGTCAAAGAAGGACGCACATGGCAATGCTCAGAACTCCTTTGGATCAGAATCTTGTCTTCAAATTGTCCAGTTTCCAGCTTCAACTTGCTTTCTGGCTACCTAGCCATCTCGGGAGTGGGTCCAATGCCCCACTGGTGTTACAGTCTTTGTTCTGACACCATGTGCCTACTTCATAAGGACATCTTTCACAGTAGCCCCCAGGACACTGGAGACCCAGAAGGGCAGAGTGGAAGAAAATCCTTCAATAGTGGATACTAGAAATGGACAGCTACATTAAACCAGTTTCCTTTCACTAAATATAATTAATTACTTAAGGATTCAAAATAATATAATGAAGAGTCAGCTAGACTAATGGATCAATATATATCTTTGAAGGAAGTGACATCACAAATCTTTGCGTGAAAGAACAGATTATTCAATAAATGGTTATGGACAACTGCCTATCTACATGGAAAAAAATAAAAATAGACTCCTCACCTCAATGTCCACACAAAATATTTTCTAGATGGGTTAAAGACCTAAAGGAAAAAATAAACTCAAAGTACTAGAGTTACTTCAAGGTAAGGAAGGCTTTCTTAAATAAGATTAAACCATAAAATTTGAAAATCATCAAAACTTCTATGGAACAAAAAATTTTTAAGTTACTAGATGCATGATAGATTAGAAAATATTTCCACCCTAAATGAAAAGATAAAGGCTTGGTACTAGAGTATGTGTGTGTATATATATCTATATACATCTCGTATACATCAACGAAGGGGGAAAACAACAAGCCACCAATAGAACAATGGCAAAGGGAATGGAACACCAGCTCACAGAAGAATAAATCTGCTTGGCCAATAAGTACACTCCATAAAATGCTTTCACTAGTAAAACAATTATGCAATACTATTTTCATCTAGACTGCAAGAAAGTTAAATGTCAGACAATATCAAATGTTGGTAAGAATGTGGGGATCATGCATCTCTGGTGGGAGTACAAATTGGTATAACCACTTTGGAATGCACGTGGAAATACCAAAATTTAGAAATGCACACCCCTATAACAGATCATTCCTTTTCAGAATATATGTCTGAGAGAAACTTTCACATCTGTGCAAATGGAGGCATGTACATTACTGCATTAGTTGTGATATCAGACATTTGAAAATAACCCAAAGATCCACAAAAAGAGACAATTACATGGTGGAATTTTATATTGTAATGAAAAAGAATGAATTATCAAATGGATAGGTGCCCAAAACAATATTGAGTAGTAAAATCAAGAAGCAAAATAATGGAGTACATTATATATGCAATATTTTTAAAAATGCCAAATAATCTATTATTCTTATGATTTGTGCATACAAATATATGCTAAGATATGAAAACAGAATTTGAAGCACAGATTTTTAAAAAATTGTAGTAGTTGCCTGTGGAGAGTGAGAAAAAGAGAATTGGACAGGGATGGTGGTTATGGGGATTTCAGCTATATGTTTAATATTTTATTTTCTAATGTGGAATATAAGTGATTATCATACTATTCTTTATACTTTTCTATATTTCAACATTTCTTACCCCAGAGTGTAATACGCTACTTTGAGAGAGGTTTCCTTTAGACTTCCCAAGATGTCGATACAGACCGGTAAAAGGGAAACAGGGCAAAGTAACTGTGAGACGCTCTAAAGATGCTACTGAAACTATTTTATAGCAAAATGTTTTTAAGCTTTTTTTAAAACATAAAATTTTATTGGGGAATATTGGGGAACAGTGTGTTTCTCCAGGGCCCATGAGCTCCAAGTCGCTGTCCTTCAATCTAGTTGTGGAGGGCGCAGCTCAGCCCAAGTCCAGTTTTCAATCTTTAGTTGCAGGCGGCACAGTCCACTATCCCATGGGGGAATTGAACTGGCAGCCTTGTTCTTTATAGCTCACGCTCTAACCAACTGAGCCATCTGGATGCCCCTCCGTTGGCTCAGCGGCAGCTTGTCTTCAATCTAGTTGTGGAGGGCGCAGCTCACTGGCCCATGTGGGAATCAAACTGGTCACCCTGTTGCTCAGAGCTCGAGCTCTAACCAACTGAGCCATCTGGCCGCCCTAAGCTTTTTTTGAGAATAGTTTTACTCGTGCTATTCTGCTATGTGAATGGGATAATAAAATTAAAGAGACTTTGTTTTGAAGAGGATCTGAGGTATCATTATAAAAGAATCCATCCTCCCTCCACACACTCATGAATTCTACTCCTCTATTAGTATTCTTATTACAATTGGCTTGATGTTATTTATGTATATCTGTTTCCCTTACTAGAAAATGAACTTTTACTCCTGGAGGTTGAGGACCACTTCTGATTTATCTTTACAGTTTTGCACATAGTAGGTGATCAATAAATAGTTGTTAAATATTCTAGCTCAGTTATTATATTTATGGTATTGCCAGCTTGGTATAAAGGACAATACATTAAAGAAATTTAGCACTCAGATTTGTTATAACTCTAATAATATAGCAACAGAACTATTTAATATCATATCTTCATTTTAGAGATTACTCGATTCAGGGAACGGAGCCATCACATGTCTGCCGTATTTTTTGATATATACATTATAGGAAAGATGTGTTTCAAGTAGCTGAACTTGCCTTATCACCCAAATGGTGTATGACTTAATACAGCATAGGCAGGCTTTGCTTAGAGGGGTGAGCATGAGTGACCCCAGTTCTCACCAGCATCGTCTTAATCTTTTATTTCTCAACATTCAGCCCCGGTAGCTGATGCATATTTAAAAGATTTTCACTCACACTGTTTTACCAATGTGATAGATTTTATTCACCAGCTGGGATTTTCATGTGTTCTTCAGCTTCCTACAGCTTTTCTTTGGGCTTGGGTCTCTCTGCTTCCCTCTATTAGTAATGATTCTGGAATAATGGAAAAGGGCTCAGATTCAAGCTTCACAGCAATTTAAATATCACTTTTTATAGTTTCCTCTCTCACATTTCTACAGCATCCTGTCTACTAATATTAACACCACAGCTTGAGGCAGGCGCAGACCAATTTGCCTTTATGGATTCTTCGACCCCTAAAAGTCCTTGCTCTGTTTCTGAGCCATTTCAGCATTTGCCTCACAAGTCCATATCTACGTGTCCCCTATACAAAGACAAGTAAGAAGAACTAAGACAAACTTTTCCTTTTCCCTCAAAACAGACTGTACAAATTATAAATGTACACAGATCTCTTTCTCTTAGTAATTGAAGAAGGAAATCTACATATTTACAGGACATATGAAGTAGAAGATTAGAGTTATTTTAATTGAATGATAATACCAGGCTAAGGGAATGAACTTAATACAAACTTATTAAAACACTGTCATTGACACATATATGGAAGAACTTGGATTCCTAGTGAGGTTTTTATGGAATCAAAGTTATGTTTTTAACATTGTGTATACATTACTTTTGTTGATGGGATTACTAAAAAATAGTGCTTATTTCCTACAGAATTCAGGTAAAATAACAGAGCATTTTATATTGAATACTTTCTTCTCGGCACCAAATGAAAGACTAATTAAATCTGTTATGTGAAAACATCATAGCAAATGGTTCTTCCTATTAATGAATACATAATAAAATAATGAACATGCTGAAGAGGAAAATGTGAGAAACTGCAGACTAGTTGTGCAGTAAGTAATTTATCTCAGGACCTAGAGGTCAACCAATGGGAGAGCTGTCATGAGAACTAACACTGACTCTTTTCTTCCCCTATCGTGTTGGTCACCTATTGATGCCTCAGATGAGCTATTCAAATTATTGAGTCTTCATTGTGAGGTGTCACAGAAAAACACACTACAATTCACTCAGATGAATCTGAAAAGGGTAATCTCATTTTTGAATATATAAGCAAAGGTTATAAGGTAGTAGCAAATGGAATCCAGCAATGTATCACAATTATCATGAAATATGGCCAAGAAGGGTTCAGTCCAGGAATAAAAGAGTATTTCAATATCAAAAAATCTATCAACTTAATTCATTATGTCACCAAATCCCAACAGGAAAAACAAAATTACTATATCAGTAGAGGTGGTAAAGGCATTTAATATAAACTCAAAAGTCAGTCCTAGTAAGTAATAAATAGAAGGTATCTACTTAACTATATGATAAAGGTGATTTTCCAGAAACCAACAGAAAATGTCATTCTAAATAACAAAATTCCAAAACAATTTCAATTAAAATCAGGAAATATTTTGGAAGGTCCATTGATAGTAATTATTATTTTAATATAATCTTAGAGATTCTAAGGTGCCAGAAAAAGTGAACACACACTGGAAAAGAAACCACTAAGACTTGTATGCTGGATTGTTCTAATGTTGAAGAGATTACACAGGGCACCATGCTTTTCAGAAGCCTTTCCCTTTTGAGCAAGAGTTGGCCCAAATCGAAAGTCACGTGAGATTTGGGAGGTGGAAATGGAGCAGTAGCCATTATCTTTGAAGATGAGTCAGATATGATGAAGGATTGCTGCAGTGGTGCCCAGTGAACTTCAGTTTGTCATTGTTTTCCCTACTCCATGTCCAACTTGATCTCCTGGCTACTAGTCCTGCTGACCAAAAGTAGACCCAGGCCCACCACCAAATGAATACCTCAGAAGTGGGAGCTGTGCAGATGTTCCAGCTTTCCAGAAACTTCTCTGCCAATCTCCCTTTATGTTCCCTCTCTGGCATCTCCACGGGTCGAGCTTTCCAGATTTCCACGAACACACATTTGAGAAGGCTAGGCAGTGACTTTTCTCTGATCCTCCAACTTTCCCTTTTGGGTCTTTACTTCCTAGGAGAAACTGATGCCCTTGGTTGTGGAGTGGAACAGGCAGCTGACACAAGAGTAGGAGAAGCTGAAGGAGATTCTGTGGGAACTGGTGAATCTGTGGGCCAGGCTGCTGCTGGATGCCAACAAGGTGAGCCACAGAAATGTGTATAAGCTGCCTTAGTACCTGAGTCTTCCTAAGCTAATAATTCTGGCTGCTTTATTTTTGCCTTCTAAACCTCATGCAAATTCCACTATGGTCAATCCTAGCTCAGAACCATACAGAGAAGGCAATTCTGGGGAAAGGAATTCTGGTAAATGTATGTAAGTCTCTCTCTCTCTCTATCTCTCTACCTCTCTCCCTCTCCCTCTTTCTCTATCTCTCTCCCTCTCCCTCTCTCCCCCCAGCTATGACCCCTATGACCCCTATGTAAGTACATGAATACTTTGTGTTGGTATGCATAAGTAAGAAAGCATGGAAAGATACAACCCGGGCTGTTAAGCCTGGTTTCATCAAGGAGATGGTAGTGGAGGGTTGTGGCCAGAGGTTAAATAAAATAGAATATATTTAAGCAGCACTATACTATGCAGCTGTTATAAAGAACAAGATGGGTCTGTATGTACACATATGGAAAGATTTTCTGATGTCATGACGTTAGTGGAAAATGTAAGTCTCTGAAAAATATCTAAATTCTAATTTATAGAAAATAACCCAGCACGTGTGGAGACACAGATTTAGATCACTTACTAGCTGTGTGACCTTTGAGCAAGTTATTTAACCTCTGTACACCTTGTTTTCCTCATTTGCAAAATGGACATAACAACGATCGTGATATTATCTAGATTGAAGGGTTGTCGTGAAGATTAAATGAGACCCATGAAGTGCCTAGAATAGTGTTTGGTAAATAACAAATGCTCAATAATACTAGTCATCATTATCATTATTTTGGTTATTTCCATCATTATTAGTATGTCTGAACAGAAATAATTTCCTTCCTTTTCATAGCCTATCAACTCAATTCTATCCTGTCAAATCAAGGTGAAAAGGAGGAAGGGAAGGGGATCTGATTTAAATAGAGCTGCCCAAGAAGGTTGTCACTGGCCCATGGGTCAGTGAGTTGTAACCCCGGGTAGTCATTAAAAGGATGTCAATGGCAAAAAGACACAAAGTCAAGCAATTCTTACCCAGAAAAAAGCCTGGGATTGAGACAGGCTGTGTGTGTGCGTGTGTGTGTGCGTGTGTGTGAGCGCGTGTGTGTATGCTTGCGTGTATATGTGTTAGCACAAACATACTTGTGTATAAATTAAAAAGAATCAATAAAATAACTGAGAATGAATGCATGTAAGAAAACATTTTAAAATTCCTGGAAAGGTGAGTCACACATGACAGTTAAAAGAAGGGACTGCCAGCATACTCATTTATGTACTCTGAGCCCTGCAATTTATTTCATTGCGTTTGATGTTAGCAGACAAACATTTAATTTAAAATTACGCAGAATACAGCAGAAAGCTATTCTGTAGGTATAAAATGTGTCTAAACTGGGAAGGGGGGGAACCCTCCTGCACTTTTGACACTTTGTGACCACAGTAAAGGGGCAGCGCAAGGCTTCTTTTGTTTCTAGACTCTGCTGGAGAAAACGAAACAATGGGGCATGAATACAGTTCTCAATCTTTTTTTTTTTTTTTTCCTATGTGGGCTCACGTGGCTGACTAATGTTCCCTAGCACAATGCACTTCTAAACGCAATTCCCAGCACACTGGCCATTACTTCATTTCATTCACTGCCACCCAAGAGAGCATTTCAGGATACAAATGAGTGAGACTGACATTGGAAGAGGATAACCTCGGAGACATTCTATTTTTTAATTAAAAATGTAATACGTGAATATATTCTCATTGTAAAAGACTAAAACAATATGAAAATATATAGAATATATTCCCGTACCAGCTCTCTAACACCCAAATTCCTCCTTTCCACAGACAGAAGTTAATAAATTATTAACAATTTGGTGTGTATCCTTTGTATCTTACATTTGAATTTATATATATTTGTGTGCATGCATATGGCCATCTATATATCTTTATATCTATGTCACACACTGGATTGTTTTTCCATAAATAAGATTATATTTTAGATATTTTTTTGGTGACCTGTTTTTTTCCACTTAACATCATAACACTGGGATATCTTCCATACAGGTACATCTTGTTCTTTATAACAGTTGTGTAGTATTGTATTGCTTATATATACCTGATGTAACTTGACCTCTCCAATAAGTGATGGTAATTTGTTTCCTTTTTATTACTAAAAACAAAGTTGCACTCAGCATACTTGCTCATCCTGGGACATGTCTCTTTGTGCCCAAATGTACTAAAAACTCTTACCTAGAAGTGGAATTGCTGGGACACCCATATTATTTCTACTTTAGTATTTAATTAAAATGCAAAATGTCCTAAAATTTGGTACCAATTTACACTCTCTCCAGTGGCATATTTTTTCATTTATTCAAAAAACTTCATGCAGTGGTTACTTACCTACCTACCTACCACCTATCTAACATGTGGAGGGAAATAAAACAGGTCAATAGGTAAGAGGAGTGATAGGGGCTGGTTGCATATTTAAATGAGGAAGTACCTTGCGGAAAAAGGTAATCTCTGAGAAAAGCCTGAAGGAAGTACTGGAGTAATCTAGATATCGGAGAGAGGAGGATTCCAGGTAGAGGCAACAGCAAGTGGAATTACTGAGATGGATAGATAGATAGCTGGCATGTACTAGGGAAAGCAAGGAGGCCAGTGTGGCAGGGCTAGAGTGAGCAATGGCCAAAATAGAAGAGAGAGGTAATGGGTTTATGAGAGTATCCATCTCCACAGGCTCTTCTGAATACCAATAATTACTGATCTTGAAGTGTTGGCCAAACTATAGGGAAATCTCACTTCCTTTCTTCAAATGGCATTCTTCCTGACTACTAATGAGATGGCAAATCTTTTCACATGTATATTGGCCATTTAAGTTACTATTCTACATTTGTCTTTTCATATCTTTTTCTCATTTTTTGATTTGATTTTTTTCCTTAATGTTTTTAGGATTTCTTTATATAGTTTGATTTTTAATCCTTTTTCAATTATACATGTTGCAAATATTTTCTCCTAGTTTATCTCAATTTTTATGAAATCCAACCTGTATGTTTTATTTATGACTTCTTGGTATTACTTTTATCTTAAGGAGACCTTCCCCACCTTAAAAATAGAGAAATGTTATATGATATTCTCTACTGATAGGTTTAAAATTTGTTGTTCATTATGTTTAGCTTTTTAACCAACCCATTTATATTTGTGAATGTCAGTTAAGGTATGATCATGTGTCTAATATATGCACAGATATTACTTTTTACTCCTTTTTCTGATTTAAAATACAAAATTTATTAATAAAATTTCATGTATATATGTTTCTGGAATCTCTATTCTGTTCTATTATCCTATTTTCTGCCACACTGTTTCAATTATTGAAGCTTTATAATGTATTTAAACTGGATCACTTTTCCTCATTGTCTTTTAAAAAAATATTCCTGGAGATTCTATTTTAGATGAATCTGAGAATTAGCTTATCAAGGTCCATTTTATTGGGATTTCATTTAAATGTATAGATTCATTTGGAGAGAATTAATATTGATAAAATATTAAGTGTTCTTATTTAGACCCTAGATAGAATATCTATTTGTTTAGATTTTCTTTAATAATTTTCAGTAAAATTTTACATTTTTGTTCCATGTAGGTCTTGCATATTTCTTATTAGGTTTATTCTTAGGACTTTCCAGCTTTGTGTTGCTGTTTATGAATAGGCTTTCATTTTTCTCCTATCTTGATTTAATTTTATTAGATAAAATCAGCAAAAAACAAACAAACAAAAACCAAACCAACAAAAACAAAAACAGAAAAACCCCACAAAACCCTGTGGTTCATAAAGGTACAAGGGTCATTTAATAATATATTGTTAGTAACAGAGCATTTGAATTGATTCCCTCATCAGGACAATCTCTGGGATATGACAAGTCAAAGAGACTACCTTCAGCCTTTACTTCGGGACACTTACTTACTTGAGTAGCAGGCAATTACGCCAGGCCCCGAGGCTCATACATGTTCAATCATTCTGGAATCTGAGAGCAAAGCAAAGTGGCTGGAACTTCTTCTTTCAACATTCACTCCTGCTGTTTTATTTTGATTTCTTTGTTTCAAGCCTTTATTTTACACAACTAATTTTTAAAAAAATTATGCAATATTTTATGCACATAGAAAAGCACATAAAATAATATGACCTTAATTTAATAGCTGGGTCATTTAAGATGACCAAGGTTTAATAGCTGTTAACTCTTTGCCATATTTGGTTCAGAATTCTTTTGCTTTTGTTTTTATTAGTTTTAAGGAAATAAAACGTTACAAATACAGCTAAAGAACCAACCCCTTATCTTCCCACTCACTTTTATATTGGTGCGTTTTACTCTTACGCACAGTTATAATATTTTTACGATTTTTTTGTGCATTTCTAAGTTACATTTATTATCTTGAGTGTTTTTAACATTAACATAGTTGGTATCGTGACATGTGTAGCCTTTTGTAACTTGATATTGTGGGATTTTGAAATTCATACTTGTTGACAAGGACAGTTCCTTGAAGTTACTTGGAATACTTTTGTTTATGTCCGTTGGTCAGACTTAGCCAGTCTAGTTACATGGCTATTCCTAGTGGCTAAGGAAATTGAGAAATGTAGCTTTTATTCCAGGCAACCATGAGTCTGGCTAAAAATCAGAGTTTGTATTTCTAAGGAAGAAGAGGGGAACTGGTAGTAGGGTACATCTAGCCATCTCTGCCAAACACCTTTAATTATAATGTTTATGATGGATTTGTGATATATACCTCTATTGGATTAAGGTGTTTATTTTTTCTTTTTGTCAATTGGGAAAGGATTTTTAAAATTGTTTTTAATTAGGAATAGCTGTTAAACTGTTCTTTGACATCTCTTGAAATGATTGTATGGATTTTCTACTTTAATCTGATAATGTAATATATTAATAGGTTTCCTAATGTTAAACTATCCTTACATTCCAGACATAAATTTTAATCAATCAATAGCTTGAATCTTATATATGTTAGAAAACACATTATTTTCTTTTAAAATAGTGCAGAGTTTCATTTATGTAGGATTTAAACATATGTTCATAAATTAGTTTATTCTGTTGTTATTTATTAGTTGTATGGATTTATCATCAAGATTATGCTAGCCATATAGTTAGTGGGGAAGCTTTCCATTGTTTTTATATTCTGGAAATTTTATTTAACCTAAGAATTATCTCTTCAAGTTTTAACATAATTTACCCATAATACCATTCGGTCTGGAGTCTTTTTAAGGGATACATGTTTGACTACTTTTTAAATTTCTTCTATGATACTATTTTTTATGTTACTGGGCCAATTTTTGTGATAAAAACAATTTTTAAACAAAAAATCAACCTTTTAATTTAGATTTCCAAATTTGTTGGCATTAAATTATACCTAGCTTTCCTCTGCACTTGAAAAAAAAATTCTGTGTATTTAAATTCTCTATCGTTTGTTGTTTATTTTTGTCTCACTATTTTTCTTTGATCAGAATTGCCAGAGTTCACAATTATGTTGGAATTTTAAAGAACCAGGTAATGATTTTATTAAGTAGTCCTTTCCGGCTTTTTGCTTCACTATTTTCTGCTTTTAACTTAAAAATTTTTGGCATCCAAATTTGGTTTATTTTATTGTTTTTCTTTTAACTTACTGCTTTGTGTATTTAGGTCATTATTGCAGACATTGCTTATTGGTTACCCATACCTATCCTCTTTATCCCTTGCCTACTTTTAAGAATAAAGGCTGAAATAGCTAGATACCCATTTCCCAGATATTCTTAGAGCTTAGCATGGCCATGTCCAGATGTAAGAGGCAGTCTTCTAGGGGCATATTAGGAAATACATATATTTTTTAACTCACTAAAACAGAGAAACACACATCAACTCTCTTTCTCTCCAACTAGTAGAAGGAAAAAGAGAGCATGGAGAAGGCACACCTGCTTTCTTACAATCCCCAGCCTAGAAGTGGTATGCATCATGCCCACTCAAATACCGCTGGGGAGAACTTACTCATTTAGTCACACTAACTGTGATGGAGGTTGGGTAATATGACCAGCCATGTCGCTGGCTATAACCCTATTATGATGGAAGGAAAGAAAAGATCTGGAAGATAGATCAGTAAATTAGTTTCACTCTTTCCCACATCCAGTGACACAGCAGTTAAGAACATAGGATACTTACGAAAGTGCAAACTTGGAAGTTGTTATATAACCCTTAAGGGGCCTATGTGGAAAAAAACTGAGCTTTAAAATATTCATCCAATTATGAGATGATAGACCACCAGCACTCTTACCTGACAAAAATACCAAAACTGGAACTACAACAACCAGACTCAAGTAAGCAGCGACAGAAAGTCTGAGCAGCCAACTTGAAGCAATAATGTTATCTGTGTTTCTGTAAAGAAGGATAATCAACCATACACATTGGCACACAATTGAGTGGCTTCTCAGTTCACCATGAAATCATATATAACTCAAACCAAATTCATAGTCATGGATGGCTGTAATTGGCAGCATCATAAAAGCAATTAGCATTGGTTTTTCCCAACTGTATCCACCAGAACTAGCACAGAGTTAATGACAAGTGTATGCACAAGCAGCAGTATTCTGCTACGCATTTAGAAATGTTAAAAGAATAGAAAAAGGGATACTACTTTTTTTTTGAGTTAATCGGTTTAATTTTTAAAGTATTATGTCTTATATCTTTTTGCAGCTTTCTTTATAAGTTTAAAATAAGTGAATGAATAAGTCTACAAACCACTTTACTTGATTATCTTTGTTTTAGCATAGATATAGGTATCTTTTATAATCTTATGATCTTAAGTCAGGTTTATTAAAGCATAACTTACATTCAATAAAATTCGCTCTTTTTTTAGATGTACAGTTCTGTGAATTTTAGCAAACAAATAGAGTTAAATAGCTGCCACCAGAATCAAGGTATCAAATATTTCCACCACCCCTCCACCCGCCAAAAAAATACTTCCACAACCCCTCATGCCCCTTGGTACTCCCTAAATAGAACATTTTGGGGATGAATCAAAATTTTAGGTTATGTGTCCCTGCTGGTAAGCCAGGTTTTTTATCTGGGATAATTCCGTGCAGAAATCAAATGTGAACAAGCCAACTAGCTTATTTTTATCCACCTTCCCCAAACTTCAGTTGTTTTTTTCCAAGTGCCTCATTGGTCTCAATGATTATAGCAGAGCACCACTGTTCATTTTGCTTTGCAAATCTACTTTTCCTTAAAATTAATTGTGGAGGAATACTACTTTTTAATTCAACATAGAACATCATTGTCTTCCTTAAATACTTTCCAAATCCATTAGGCGCTTAAAATATAGAAATAAACAAAAGAGGGCATAGTGTTTGTTCTCAAGGAGCTTTCACATTGACAGAGAGAATAAGCAAAGGCATATTTATATTAAATAAACATGGTGTATGATAACCAGTAGGTGCTTAAGTAGTTTTCCACTCTTTGTTTCATTATTGCTAGGCTGTGGGGAACAAAAGGTGAGAGGAAGTGGGTTGAGTAAAAAGAGGGGCTGGATTCAGCAGAATGAAATAAATACAAGATACAGAGGCAGCGTGAGGAGGACAAACTAGGGATTTGGAAAAAGATGGCTTTATAGGAAAGATGACCGTCAGCGTTTTCTCTGGCTGAAAGAACCCTTGTATAGTGAAGCCCTTCATTTTATAGATGAGCAAACAGGTCCAGACAGGTGCAGTGACACGCTCAAGGTCAACCAGAGAGGTTATAGCAGAGCCAGGACTAGCACTAGCTCTCCTAATTCTGTCTTATATTAATTTTTGCTCCAAAAGACGCATTAGAGCCGATTGTCCATCTAGGTCTTATTTTCCGGAAAGCACGATATACTCTCTCAGTCATATTGACATCAGTCTTGAACTTCATTATCATATGGCCGTATGTGTCAAACAGACAAACATACTCTTTGGGTATGGATGATGATGATTATTCTGTACCAGAACAATGACTGTCACTGATAACACTCAGATCTGATTTCAATCCCTTCGCAACACAAACTTTAAAGCAATCTCATCAAGAAATAGCAGAGCTGGTTGGTCTTCACTAGCAGGTACTTCTCCTGTTTCACCTTTGAGGTAAGTAGCCTCGGGGACATGAACTAATTTTCAGCAGTGATTTGCTAAGATATTGAATACACATCTCAATACCCTCGTAGATAGAAAAGGAGGGCGTGATTCATCAACACTTTTCTTTAGGTCAGCAAACACTCAGGGAACAATTAGGCTGTTTATAAAGCCTTGGTACCTGCAATAGTGCAAAGTCAATTTAAAAAATATATTGAATATGTGAGCTTTTCCAAATTGTCATCAACAGTTATGACAACCTATTAAAGAAGCTATTGTGGAGGACTGAAGGAGCAGCTGATTTCAAAACACTGAATCAAGTCTTGGTCAAGAGCACTGATGAAAAGGGAACAGGAGGCTTGCTGTGTTTATGAGTGGCTCAAGACAGCTTTCATACACATCAATCACAGGTCGGCAGCGTGCTCTGGTCAGGGCCCCGTCTCTCAGTGTGACCTTTTGTGAGTCACCAGACAGCTTTCAGGCTAAGTTACTCAGCTGAAAACAAAGCTGAGGAGCAGAATCCTCAATGAAAAACAGGCACTGCATCGCTAATGAGATTTCCTGGAGAAATAAATTCCTCACCTCTACAACCCCCTTTCTGTGACACTTGCCACTCTTGACTGCATGTCCCGCACATTCAAGAGAAGGTGGATGAAGTGACTTGCTCAAGGCACACGGCTGAGCTGTGCTATGCTCCCAACTTCAGAGGCATTTGTTGGGAAGAATTTACTTAAAATGGGAAAGCCACGGAGAAAGAAATGTTCACACTATCTTGCTCTAGAAATTAGAGCACTAGGTTTGCATTTGAAATTTCTCTATTGGCTGTGGTTTGCTGGCATGGCTAATTTGTGGGTGGCTGGCCAAGGAATCTCTCTCTTTCAGTTGGTTCTAAACAGTTTATCTCTCTATAACCAGTATTTCAAAATATGTCTACCTCTCTAAGCAAAAGCATTCAGTATTGTGAAACTTTCTGCTAAAATCCTAAGTGTAGAGTTGTATGAATGTGTAACCGTGACTGTGGATGAAACAAAGCAAGGAAGAGTGTGTAACAAGAACAGCAGCTTCTTAGGAGGTTAGTAAAACAGGCTGAGGGTGGGCCTGGGGTTTGGGAACGCCACCAAAGCTGCCAAACTCCACAGCTTCTGAGCTCCAAGAAGGAAGCTCAGAAGCTCAGAAGTAGCTCTTGGCCCACAGAACCTATGGCCCTGAAGAATGAGGCTGCATTTTTGCTTTTAAGATGGTTGGTCCCTTGGAGGTGGCAATACACACGCTCGTGTCTGTTTGGCACACAAGTGTCTCCTTTCTGAGGCTAGCCCCCTTGGAAAGGTTCCACATGACTGAACACTACTGACTCAGTCGGTCTATTTAGTGGCTTGTAGGAAAGGCTGACGATATCACGGCTCCAAGGCAGGCTGCCACCCCAGAGCTTCAATCGTAACTAATGGGGGTTTAAAAGGGAGATCAGAAAAAATCATGCAGATAAAATACAGAGATAGGAGAAAAGACCATAACCTCAATCTGCAAAATGTAATAGCTTTGTCAAAATAAAAGCCAAAGCTAAACTCTCCCGCTGCTGCATACCTCCCAGCTCGAGGGAACTATTCAAGCAGAGAGGCATTTTCTATTAGCACAAACTCTGAATGCAGCAGGGAGAAACGCAGCCATAATATCTGTACAATGGCTCCTCCATGCAAACACCATTCCAGTAATGGGAAATTTTAATGATGTAAAGCAGCAAGGTCACACGATATGTCCAGGCAGCCCTTGGAAAGACACTGCCTCGGCAGATATTACAGAGTAGAGCTCAGAATTGCTCTTGGTTCATTAGGCTTTGCCTGAGGGCTTTTTTTCTTCCACTATTAACTACAAACGAGGTTGAGGTTCTTGTTACTAAGTTCCTTGTATGCAATGCAAAGAGGTGAAGGGCAGAGTTTGTAAATATGGAAACACAGACAGCTTAGACGTGTTTTTTTCAATCCTTGAAATATTCTCTGAGTCACCTTTAAATATGAAAATTGCAAAAGCCTTATCAATGTTGCAGTGTTTTTTTTCCCTAACAGAATAACTTTTTATCTACTCGTGTATAGATAAAGGTACTGTATGCACATAAATATACACACATGGGGTGGATTCATTCCCTCCCCACCATACAGCACCACCACATCTCCTCACACTTTGCCTCCTTCTCCCAGCTTTATGACCCCATTGAGATTGCTCTTACTGTTTTCTTCCTCGTTACGTTCTGATATTTCAAAGCATGGCCTGAATCTCACTCCCATCTCCCCACTCCACATTATTAATGAATTGGAAAACAGACATCATTAGTTTTCGGAGATCATTTCTTTTAAAATTTACAGACCCCTTCATCTGATTCCCCAGAGACAGTCTGCTGTTCTCATCTTAGAATCTTATTAGCATCATATCTTCTGTATCCTGCCATGCAAAGTGCATGGCTATGCACTTTCTAGCACTTGACCCTTTTGCGGACGGAATTAATTTACTCTTTGAAGATGCAGCAGCATGCTGTTGTGCTTGTTAAAGAAAGAAAAGCCAAGCGAGGAGATGGCAAAGCAAGCAAAGAAAACGCCTGGTTTAAAAGGAAGCTCTTGTAAGGCAAGTTAGGTGGAGACTGGGCAGGAGAAACTAATAGCTAGTCACTACTGACAGAAACAGGCAAATTAGCTGATTAGCAGGCATCGTTGCGAATTTCTACATCCCAAATACTAATAAGCATTGAAACAAGCTCCCTGGTATGGAACAGATGACAGCAATTAGTTTGCGCTAGAACCTTTTATTCTTAGGAGGCTGTTTGGTTTAATATGGCCTGGCTCAGCATTAGAAGACAACCCAAGCAACTAATTCTGATTAGGTCAGCCACCTGACCTGCATTGCGAAATCTTTCAGACTCGTTTATTCAGGACTCAGTGTGTGCCAGGTATTGTTCTAGGTGCAGGAGACACAACAGTGAGTAGGACCACATCCCTTCAGTCACAGAACTTACTTTCTAGTGAAGCAATAAAAAGTAGGAAGTAAATGGACAAAAATGTAACTTCAGGTAAGCTATAAGTGCTATGAAGGAATAGGACGTCACGTAAAAGAACAGAGAGTTAAGGGGAATTATTCGAAAAGGTGATCTGTTACTTAGGAGTTGACATTCAAGATGGGACATTAATGATGTGAAAGAGCAAGCCCTCTGGAAGTCTCGGGGATGAGTTTTCCAGACAGAATGTAAAGGCCTTGAGACCAGAATAAGCTTGGCATATTTAAAAAATTTAAATCTAGCTGATGTGGCTGGAGTGGAGTAACAGGGGAGAAAGTGGTGGGAGAGATAAAAAGTAGCCAGGAGAAGTAGACTCCATTCTGAATTTTATCCTAACCACGACAGTAACAACTGAAGATTACATATTTATGCTTTAAGATGACTCCTGCTGTTTTGTAAAGAACAGATGCAAGGGTGGAGATAAGGGAGCAGAATGAAAGCAAGGAAACAAGATAGAAGGTAATTAAACAAGTTTAAACAAGAAATTACTATGGTGTCTTGAACTTAAGGTACTAGAAGCAGAGGTGTTGAGAGGTGGAGGAATTCGGGATATATTTTGAAGGTAGAGCTATAGGACTTGTTGAGGAACTGGATGAAAGAATGAATGGTTATGTCTTTCATGAGTGACAGAGACTGAAAGAAGAATGGATTGAATATGAAATAAAAAGCTTTATTTTGGCGAGGTTAAATTTAAGATGACCACTGGATATCCAAGTATAGATAATGTGGGGCTCATAGGATAGGTCTGAAATTAAGAAAGACATACATTTTGTAATCACAAACTTATAGATATCATTTCAAGCCATGCAACTGGACGAGATCATCATAGGTGTGAGTTGAGACAGAGAAAAAGCCCAAAGATGGCTTTGGGACATTCCAAAAAACAGAGGTCAGGAAGAGAAAAAGGAGGCATCAAAGGAGACTGAAAAGGAGTAACCAGTATTACAGGAGAATAACCAGAAACCACCACCACCGCCACAACTAACAACCAAAAACGACATTTGAAAAAGGAGGGAGTAATCAACTGTATAAAATGCCACCAAGAGTTTTGGTAAAATGAGAACTGAGAATTGATTATATGATTTGGCAAGATGGAGGTCACTGGTCACCTTTACAACAGAGTTTCAGTGGCATGAAAAGGACAAACACTTGATTAAAGTTGAGTTACAGTCAAAATAGGAGATGGTGGTAAAAAAAACTGAGTCGGCATGCACAGCCTAATATGGTAGCTGATAGCCACACTTGCTAATAAATGAAGCTCTGAATTGAGATGTATTGAAAGTGTAAGATACACACCAGGTTTTAAAGACTTAGTGTGAAAAAAAGGTAAAACGTCTCATTAATAAATTTCTAATGTTGATAACATGTTGAAATGATAACATTTAGGATATATAGGGTTAAACATTGTCAAAATTAATTTCACCTGTGTGTGTGTGTTTTAATGTAGCTATCAGAAAAATCAGCCTTCATATGTAGCTCACATTACATTTCTATTGGAAAGCGCAGCTCCAGACTATACTGGAGGAATAAAGGGTGTTTCCACACAGATAGACTGTAGAGCAGGGGCTGGCAAACTACGATCCACAGGCAAATCTAGCCCACCTGGTTTTGCAAATAAAGGCTTTCTGGAACACAGCCATGTTCATTCTTTTACATTGTCCGCAGCTACTTTCATGCTACAAAAACAGAGTTGAGTAATTGTGACAGAGACTGTTGGGCTTATAAAGCCTAAAACTTTTATTATCTGGCTCTTTATGGAACAGTTGCTGAACCCCTGCTGTAGAGGAAAAATTGAGAGGCCTTATTGTTTTCCATTTCGGGATAGTCCAGATTCATATTCAGACTGGAGAAAGCCTTTGTTTACAGAATGTTTGATTATATCTTGAAAAATATTCTTATGATAGTGTTGGAAATCAGGATTAGTATTCTTTTCCTTTTACAATTGTATATGTAATTGCACTCTTCTTTTGCATTATTGAAACCATAATTCTGTTCCCACTAAAAGTATTTTTAATAGGGAACACCTTTTGGAATTTAAGAGGCTTCATTTATTAGCTTGGATTCTAATTGTAACCAGATGCAATCAAACTGTTAATCATTTAAATTGGTTTATTTGCCTTTTATTCTCCTATTGCACGTTGAATAACAACTTAGCAATAAGGTACCTAATGCTGGATGTGCATATTGTACGTATACCACATATGGTATATACACCACGGAATACTACTTGGCCATAAGGAAAGATGAGATACTGCCATTTGCAGCAACATGGATGCTAAGCAAAATACGTCCGACAGAAAAGGTCGAGAACCATATGACTTCACTCGCATGTGGGATATAAAACTGCAAACTGCAAAGGAACAAGACAAACAAAGAAACAGAAACTCATAGACACAGACAACAGTTCAGTGGTTACCAGAGAATAAGGGGGGAGTAGGGTGGTAGGTGAGGGTAAACGGGGTCAAATATATGGTGATGGAAGGAGTACTGATTCTGGTTGGTGAACACACAATGTGATATATAGATGATGTGGTATAGAAATGTACACTTGAAATGTATATAATTTTACTAACCATTGTCACCCCAATAAATTTGTTTTTTTTAAAGATTTTATTGGGGAAGGGGAACAGGACTTTGTTGGGGAACAGTGTATACTACCAGGCCTTTTTTCCAAGTCAAGTTGTTGTCCTTTCAGTCTTAGTTGTGGAGGGTGCAGCTCAGCTCCAGGTCGACTTGCCATTGCTAGTTGCAGGGGGCACAGCCCACCATCCCTTGCAAGAGTGGAACTGGCAACCTTGTGGTTGAGAGGACGCAGTCCAACCAACTGAGCCATCCGGGAGCTCAGCGGCAGCTCAGCCCAAGGTGCCGTGTTCAGTCTTAGTTGCAGGGGGCACTGCCCACCATCCCTTGCGGGACTCGAGGAGTTGAACTGACAACCTTGTGGTTGAGAGCCCACTGGCCCATGTGGGAATTGAACCGGCAGCCTTCGGAGTTAGGAGAACGGAGCTCTAACCGCATGAGCCACCAGGCTGGCCCAATAAATTTAATTTTAAAAAAGTGCATAGTAACCTTGAATATGAGGAAACTTGACACAGATTCAGATTAGTCCTTTGAGTGGTAATGATGTTTCCCTTCATAATATGGAAAAGAATAAACTTATTGAAATTGTTATTGGTTATCATTATTATTCTTTCATCTCCATTCCTACTATACCACCAGTTTAATAAGTAATGAGGTTTAATAAGTAATGCATATTATACCAACATCCTTCCCATCGACTTTCCCTTTCTTAAATTTATTTTCCTCTCTAGTCTGTCCTCCTTGCCATTCTATACTAATATTTTTAAAACACTACTTCAGTCTCTAAACATCTCTGCTTAAAAAACTTCAAGAAGACAAGCGACATTTCCACTAAGACAAAGACAAAGATGGCCAGTATCTTCACGACTATTGAACATTATACTAGAGGTATTAGCTAACGCAATTAGACAAGAAAAATCAAATAAAGGCAGAGGAATACATATAGAAAAAGTAAAACTATCTCTATTTGTAAATGATATAATAGCATGCTTTGACATTCCCAGAAAAAAATGATAAAACTAACTGAAACAATTGAGAGAGCAAAACTAACTGAAACAATTAAGAGAGCAAGATTTAAAATTAACATACAAAAAATCATAAGCTTTCATGTATATAAACAATAATCAGAGCATATAATAGTAGAGAAAAAATCCATTTATAGTATTCATAAAAAATATAAGCAACTATAAATAAACTTGACAATAAATATGTAGAATTTTATCGGAAAAAAAATGTTAAAAACACTCAAAAGATCCAAAAGTAGACTTCACGCAATGGAAAGACATCACCTGTTCTTGGATAGCACAACTCAACATTATGGAGATGTCAGTTCTCCCTATATTAATTTATAAATTAAGTGCAATAAAATATCAGCAAGTTATTTATGGAGTTAGACAAGTAGACAGTAAATTTCATATGAACACAGAAGAATAGCCTTGAAAACACTAAAAGTGAAAAACTCTGAGGGCTCACTAACTCTACAGGTATTAAAACCTACTACAACAATGTCAACTTCTATGACTTGGGTTTTATTCTAGTTTATTTAGCATTTCCAGATGATTATACCTGGAGGGTTTCTAAGTGATCTAATCTACCACATTGCCCAAATCAGAAGTCCTCTCAGCTTGTACTTTGTTTTCTTCTACTATATTTTTGATCTGAGGCTGGGAATCTGCATATGCAGAGAGTGAACTTAAGTTATGCATGGATTTTTGACACTTCGGGTGGTGGGTACCCCTAATCCCCGTGCTGTTTAAGGGTCAACTGTATTTCTAAACACATATCGTGTGGTCTGGTTAGGCTTTTCTTCTTCCTAGTCCATTAATATGCATTGTTCCTTAATAATTCTGTGCTTTTGCTCATGCTATTTTACTAATGAAACACCCAGCCTTCCCTAATTCTAGTCTTTAAATGTCAGCTTAACCTTCATCTCCTCCATGATGCTTCTTATTCCTCCAGCCTTCATTGACTTCTTTCTTCTCCAAATTCTGCTAGAATTATAGTTCTGTACTTATTCTTAAGTTACATATGGTCCTTTATTATTTGCTTTTATTTCTTGTCTTATTTCACAATTTCAGGGAATTGGATTTGAAGAAATATGATATCCTTATGTTGATAAAGCAACAAAAGACCAAAATATTTAATGTGTTATTCCTATAATGTGCTAATTAAAATTAATAACAATGTAGCAAATCTATAATTTGTGCAGACCTCTATTTAGACAATATATAAATTAAGGATTTTTTTCTGTTAAATACTCAAGATAATTTTCTGTACTAAATCAAATGTTATGTCATACATTTTTGCTGAATAAAATTCTACCATTAAATTCCATTTGTGACTCTTAATGTTGTAAGCCTTTCAGAGGAAAGTCTACATTACTTTATAGGTGGAAAGTATATACTTTTCACCTTTTTACATTCTCGAATCAGCAAAATATCTGAGAAAGGGAAAAGCTAACTACAAACGCAATATACAGTTATGTTGTAATGCGATGTCTCCTTAGAGGACTGATATCCTAACAAGCTTACATTGTAGCTATCCCCTCTAAGATTTTTTCATTCTTGTAGAACTTAAAACATGGAGATTACCAATCATTACTTTTATTTTATTGGAAATTTCTTTAAATTTTTAAATAAGATTTGTCATATATAGCAACATACTGATTGGTGAGGTAATGTCATCTTCTAAATGAGGATTCTTGAATTCAAAGAAAAGTTGTGTTGTCCCCATAGCACCAGAACATTCCCACTTCTGTGTAATCCACACTGAGACCTGCAGTGGGACTCATTCCTAAGGGATTAATCAGCGTTGGAACAGCCAGTGCTCATGCCAGATAAAGACTGGCAGGATGCTGATGAGGCAGCACAATGAATGATCTACCATAAAGGCCATGGGCAAGAGGTGGCCATTAGTCTAGAGCTCAGTAATGCACTCTTCAAGTATATTACTCACCAATCCATCAGGCAACCTGCTACAGGACTGAGAGATTCCAGCACTTTTAAATCTGTAATGCGATGGCTGCCAGCCTGCTCTACATGCCCTAGGTTACAAGGGCACAGTAGTGTGGGAAGAAGGCAATTCATTTGGTGTCATAGCTAGTATTTTTTCTGTTCTTTCTTCTGTGTGTACTTAAGAAATGGGCCTTTCATTATCCACAGATTAATAGCAGAGAGAATGCTCTGGTGTCTCTATTAGCATTAACTACTGGCAGATACTTTCCCAGTGCCCAATCGGCAGAATTTTTGTTAGCAAAAGTAAGAAAAACTTACATAGGGAAATATGTCAACTTTCATTCCAAAATACAGCTACATAAATTTTATATTAAGATGGACTATCAAAACAAACTCAACTTAGTAAACATAAATAGGCCAAAACTTAGCTGTAAATCAAGAGTGAAATGTTTGTTTGTTTTTCTATTCAGGCAGCATTTACTACATTTAAAGGTTCACTATGCATTTTCTAAAATTATAATTGCAAGGAAGGTTCAGGCAAAGAAAGTGATGATGTTGACTAATGCTGAAGTTTCCAAATTTATAATTAACAAAGATATGCAATTAAACAAACTATAGTCATAGACAAAAAGAGAGGTAATAGGTTGAACTTAATTATGGTGGCCTTATTATTTATTCTGAGATTACAACTTTGTACTTCTTTAGTGTTTCAGTGTCTTTTATGATAGTAAATATGATTATAATTTTTGAATATTCCTTCTTGGTAATATGAAAGGTTGGCAAATCTATGTTCCCATTTTTTAAAGTAGCTTGTAAAATCTGAAGATGTGAGAAGTGCTGATTCACAGCATTCAGTGAGTGTAGCGGGGGAAGGGAGAGGCATTGTCTCAGCAGCAGTTATGTTCCTGATGACCACCTGAGAATGGAAGTCTCTGTGGGGTCACTGTGGTGACAAACCGATGGGAAAGTACGGAATTAAGAATTAGGAATTCTTGCTTGAGAAAGGTAGGAGAGTCATCTGTAATCTTCCCCTTCTGACATAGATGACTATCATGTCATAGATAATAAATTTAGGTTGAACCATATGACATTGCTGACATTTAACCATTCTGACCTATAAAATGACGATTTAATATGAACATAATACAATTGATAGATGTTACTATAAAATTATGTAAAATTCTATGAGAACACAGAGAAGTGAATCACTAATTCTGTCTGAGAAAGCCTATGGGGAGGATGGGATTCATAAGAGATTATTTTAAGTGGAGATAATATAATAGTTGAGCTACATATAAAGGACAAGCAAGACATTTTTAGGTAAACAAACATGAAAGAGCCTTCCAGGCAGATAGAACAGAATTAGAAAGTGGATGGAGAAATGGAAAGCATTTATGATTTAAGATTAAAAGGTCTGTGTTTCCCCATAGTATGTATAATCTGTAACAAAGCTGATATTCTTCCCCCCCCTTTTGTATCCTTTATATTCTTTACTGAGTAGATTGTAGATATTTATCAACCCAAAATACTAGGAAGGCTACAACAGGTATGAATGTAGCATTACTTCCCCCCATGAGCACAGATTTTATGACGAGATAGAAGAATGCATATGAGGAGTGATTATGGGCATGAGTATTACAGACTGGCTGGCTGTGGGTCCCAATATCAGCTCCGTCACTTATTAATAGTGGGCCATGGATAAGTTATTTAGCCTCTTTGAGCCTCATTTTCTTCATCTATAAAATGCATAAACTAGGTGTTTTATCTTCTACACTGGCACACATCTATTTCCTTTGTTATAAAAACAAAAGTGATTTTACTTTATGCTCTCAGTTCATATCTGTAGCATATAAAACATTAAAAGATAATTTTCTGGACATTTTTTTCCTTCAAGTAAATTTTCTGCTATTTTCAACAAAGTGAGACAAGTGCCAGCTCTCAAGTAAGAAACCTGCTCTTTGAAGTTTCTAGACTACCTCAACACTAGAGAAATTGGCTCTTCCAATACCACATGTAGTTAAGTCAGTATTTATGAGGAGCCCAGGGATTTTGTTCTAGGGGGAAAAAATACTTCCTGCAACCAAACAACTAAATATTCTGAATAAAAGATTTACAACATCCTTTTAAATATATAGCTGAGCTAACAATAAAGTAAAGAAAACCCTTAGAGGCAAAGAACTAAGCAGAAGCATGAATCCAGAGAGGTAAACATGCTATAGCCGGCAGCTGCCCTGAGGGTACCTGCCAATCCACAGAAACCTAGAGCTTCTTATTTGAGAAGCTGGAACGGAAACCCCACCTTAAAATCAAGGTTTCTGGGAGATACACCTTTAGTGAAAGAGTGAACTAAAAATTCTGCCCTGGAAAAGGAAAAATAATAAAACCTCTATTCAGTCTTGGCTATAGTTGGAAGGGACAAAAAGTCTGTCTTCTTAGGATTTTTAACAGGGCAACATATAATTTATAATCCAAACAGGGAATTTTCTGAGAGTGGAAAAACATAATTATTAATAATTACACCAAGACAAAGGGCATTTAACTGGGACTGTCTTGGGCAAACCAGGATGTATGAATGCCCAATTCATAATCACAGGTTAGCTGTCATGTATGTATTGGGGTTGAAATTACACTACACATATGGGTTAAACAAATATCCAATCTGAGAAATTAAAATTTCCTTGGTTGATAGTTCTTTCCAGGCATATAACAGGAAAAAATTCAAATCCATTCTAGGAAAATGTACCCTAAACTGTGGATATATAGAATTTGCTCAGAAAAAGTCCCAGTTTACATAATCTCATGATGGAAAATAAAAAAGAAAAATCACAAAATCCACGAGGAAATAAAATACTATGAGAAAGAGCCAATGGAGGTAACACGGAGAAAGATCTGATGAAGAAATACAGTTTTTCAAATATTGGAATTACATAATTCAGAATATAAACTAGTACATTTAATATGTATAAAGAAATAAAGGAGGGAATGGAAATATAAGCCAGACAAAAGAGAATACAAAATATGGCCAAACAGATTTTTACAAAAGATTCAACTAGATTGCTTATGGAAAAAAATAAAATTTAAAATTCAATGGACAGGTAAAACATCAGATTTGACATAGATGAAGAGAGAATTAGTGAACTAGAAGATAAAACTGAAGAAATTAGCCAGAATAAAGCATAGAGAGACACAGAGATGGAAAATACGAATAAGAAATTATGATATGTGAAGGAAAAGAAGTACTATCACAGCTATAGGTATGATAAGAATAAAAGGTAGGACAGATACTCAAGGAAATAATTACTGAGAACTTTCCAGGAATACATGAATCCTTAGAATTAGGAAGTATAGCATAATTACCTTGAGCAGGATAAAGAAATCTACACATACATTTTACCTTACCACAGTGAATTTGCAAAACACCAAACATGAAGAAAAGATCTTAAGAGCAAACAAAACAAAGTGAATGACAATTTACCATGAAAGAAACAACACTGCTATCCGACTTCTCAACTGCAGCAATGGAAACTAGAAACCAGAAATGGAATATATTTAAATTTCTGAGAGAAAATAATTTGCAACCTAAAATTGTCTTAAAGGATGAAGCTAAAATAAAGACACTTCAGACAAAAATTGAGAGTTTATGAGTACCTGACTCTCACTGAAGAATTCTTCAGGGCTATACCTCAGGAAGAAGGTAAATGATCCCAGAAAGAAGGTATGGGGTTCAATAAGAAATGGACAGCAAAAACAAAGAATCAAAAAAGGAATATATCAGATATGGGTGTATCTACATCAACACTGCTGTATAAAATGATAAAATTAAGTCTCTACTTCAGGCAACAGTAGAGTAAATGATATCAAGCAAATCTTTCTACAGATAACAATTATAAATTCTGGGATATATATACATCTAAAAGTTAAAATTATCAAGTGAAAAAAAACCTCATCAAAGTGCATAGTGCTTAAGACATGTACATTCAAATGGCCTATAAACTTCAAAAGATGTTCATCCTCCAGTAACAAGGGAAGTATAGGAAAGTGTATGGAAAGTAGAAGAAAGCGTTTGTTATTTCCCAACCTTTTTCATCTTATTTGGTCAAAAGGTCACTGATTTTTGGCTGGCTATATCACCACTTAGAATAAAGACCTCACTTTCCAGTAACACTTGTAGCTTGGTGTGACTATGTGATTAAGGTCTGGCTAATAGGTAATAAAGTATATACAGAGTGCTCAAATTCTAGGAAATGTTCTTATAAACATCAGATAGAGGAAGCATGAACTTCTTTCTCTCTTCCGTTTTCTGAGGAGTTGAATGCAAGCACGGTAGCTGGAGATCAAGCAGCCTCCTTATACCATGAGGTAAAAACCACATGTGGTAGAAAGGAGACTTGGAACCTAATGATCCTGGAGCCATCACACTGCACTGAATTGCTTACCTCCATACCTTATCTACATGAAGAGAAATAAACCTTTTTCGGTTCTTTAAGCCACTGTTATTCCTGCTCATTTCTTTGTTGCTGTCAGCCATAGCCAAACCTAATCTGAAGTAATACATGAAGATGTGATGGGAGTGTGGGTCAGTCTAACCACTTTGGAAAGCAATTTGGCATTATCCCGTAAAGTTGGAGACGGAAATATCCGATGATCCAGGAAGGTACATATCCTAGAGAAATTTGCACATGGGTCCTGGGGGACAGAAACAAGAGTTTCAGAGCAGCACTGGTTTTAAGGACAAAGAAACTGGAAAAAAACTATCCATGTGTGTGAAAGTTGATAGAGTGTATTCATACAATAGAATATTCAACGGCAAAACAAATGAACAAAACCTACGTAAATCAATGACAATCTCAAAAACAAAATTGAATACAAGAGTGAAATCACTAAAAAAAGTACAGGATAACATGTATATTAAAATGAAAAACTATGCTGCATTTACCCGGGTTAGAAAAACCTCTGGGCACTAAACACAGAACTTATTTAAAACACTGGTGTAAGCATTAAGAAAGAGAAGGACTTGAATGTCTAGACCAGCACTATCTAATAGAACTTGCTACAATGACAGAAATGTTCATGTCTGCACTGTCGAATATGGTAATCCCTAGCTACACATGGCTTTCGAGCATTTGAAATACCCTTAGTGCCACTGAGCGATGGAATTGTACAGTTTATTTAATTTTAATTAAATTTAAATAGCCACATGTAGCTAATGGCTATGGGTCAGTACAGGTGTACACAATAAATCATTCTATAAGCATGGTGGGTTGCCGACTCTTTGCTTATATATTTGGTACGTAACTCAAAAGGAGTTCAAAGAATAATGACATTACTATAATAAAGCTCTTCCTATTTCCATCTATTTACTTATGTGAACAAGTTTTTATCAAGGCTTACATCAGCAAAAAAAAAATATACATAAAAATTGATTCAGTCAAGTCAGTAAAATTTGTATACAGACACATGAACTAATTGGGGGGAAAAAGTCCCATGCTGCTCATTAATAGGTGTGTTTTTTTGATAAAAAAAATACTTTTCTGCTTAATAATTACTTGTCAACATTTGGGTAATACGTTAAGCTGTTTTGATCAATTGTGTACAAAAAAATAATTATAATGTTAAATTTGATCATTTTAATGCTCAGAGGAGAAGATTCCCAAATTTTCTCAGTTCATGGGGCCTTCAGTGTTGCAGTGGTTTTTCCAAGGCTCTCCTAGGCTGAAAGAAAAGCAAGTCCCAACAACTTAATAGTAGTAGTTCAGGTCATGTCCAACAGATGTCACTGTGTTTCTCCCCACATTTAAAATATCCTGCAACGCCCCTGTGAGCTGACTGCAATGCCCAAGGGTACCTTGGTGCACAGGTTGGAATCCATGCATCGAGAGCTTTTTGGGTATAGAAAACAAAACAATTGGCAAATCTGGATAAAGGATATATGGGAGTATCTTATATTTCTAATGTTCAGGAGTAGTTTTCAAGAGTCACTTAATGGAAAACATAGGATGACATCTAGGAAAAGGCAGATTTTTATGAATTTACAAAGATTATAACATTTTGGAGTAGGTTAGTAGTGAATGGTATGACTATCTTGGAGTTCACAAATACATTATGAAGTTTAGATAAAAAGATCCTACAAAAGAAATGGATAGATATGCACATATGTAAACATACCGTGTTTCCCCCAAAATAAGACTTAGCCGGACAATCAGCTCTAATGCATCTTTTGGAGCAAAAATTAATATAAGACCCAGTATTATATTACATATTATATTATATTATATTATATTATATTATATTATATTATATTATATTATATTACATTATATTATATTATACCCGGTCTTATAGTAAAATAAGACAGGGTCTTTCTTATATTATAGTAAAATAAGACCAAGTCTTATATTAATTTGCTCCAAAACACACATTAGAGCTGATTGTCTGGCTAGGTCTTATTTTCGGGGAAACATGGTACCAGTGCATATTACAAGGAAAATATTTTTAATTGTTATGTGTGTAAAAAGCTGTATTTAACTTAGAAAATAAACCTCACATCTCATCTTCTCACACATATGGGGGGGGGTTGTCTAATTAGCTATTCCTTGTTGATTGGCTAGACCATGCTAAGAAAACAGATCCATGCTGGGAAGAGAGAGAGAGAGAGAGAGAGAGAGAGAGAGAGAGAGAGAGAGAGAGAGAGAGAGAGAGAGAGAGAGACTGTGAAGTGGAAAAGGGAAGTACAATGAATTGAAGAAGTACAATGTTACAGGGGGTTTAGGAGGAAGAGGAGGGGTTAAGGGTTAGCATGTGCTTCTTTGAATCTACAATAAAACGAGAATAGTTGTATTTTCCATATTGTATTTATAAATTTACTTTCTCTTTGACATTTTCTATAAGTAATCTCTATCTACAGTTTAAATCAGTTGTTCATAGAAAAACAAGTTTCTCAAGAATATAGAATTGAATATAGTCTTGACAAGAATATAGTCTTGTCAACATGAAATATCTCTAGCTAAACAGATACATGTATTTTGAATAAAATAGTAAGATATTTTATTCACCATTGAACCCATCAATTTTTAAAAATAAACTTGGCAGAATTTGAAGGGTATAGATGTCTTGGTTTGCTTATTATTGCTCTGCATTATGAGAGTGTATTTCATGGCAAACTAAAGAACGTTTTTTCAGTTTGAGCAACGATTTTTAAGAGAGCAGAAGAGAAGCTCCCATCTTTAAAAGAAGGTTAATGTGGAAATAATCACAAGGTAAAATTTGAAAAACTAGCATGATGTTCTTTCAAATGACTTCCTTATCCAAATTTGGTAATTTTCCCCATTGTTTTCATTTTTAAAAGAAATTTAGACAATTAGCCCTTCTTTCAGTTTCTCATCAGTACAAAGGGGCGAGTAACAGTCATTTCGCTGAGTTGTAGAAATAAAGATGCTGTCTGGGCAAGCCCAGTACAATCCTGCAATGTCATATAATGTAACTATGGAAGTTATTTTTCCTCTCTCTCTCTCATTCTGGCTTGAGTGAAACACTGTGTCTCCAGGTTCTTAAAAACAGACTGGACTTTCACTTTAGATATTTAGGAGTGAATTCATGACATTATGGATTATATGAGAACTTGGAGATTAAACAATTCCTTCCAACTCTCTCTGAGGTGTCCATCACTAGTTCATGTCCTATCAATCTGGGAATTTCTCAAGGCTAAAGTCCAAATTTTTGCCTCCACATTCTGAAGGTTCCAGATGAGTCTTATGGCTTCAGCTATTACCAAGTTCGGGGTCCATACACCCATCTACAAATACACTTCTTACCTTCTTCCCAGTTCCCTACCCAACCTTGTCCACAGAACATTTTAATTTAAATGACACCACAACTTCTGAAACATTGAACAACAGGTCCATCGCCCCCTAAGAGCTATCTTTACAAAATTTCCCATATTCATCAACACCTTCAGTATTTCCAGGTTCAAACCTTGGCATCATTTTCTGTTTTCCTACTTCTATTTTGACTGACAATACAAATTCTGTTAACCTTTCTTTGTAAAAATCTTGAGATTCACTTTTCCGTCAACACCATAGTCCCACCACACCCTCACTCCAGTTCCCGATTTCTCCACTTTCCAGCGATCTGGCCTTAACTATTCAATGTATGGATTATTATTGCCATGGTTTATTAGGAATCCTCATCATTTAACTTTTCCATACCTATTAAATTTTGAGACTATTTGTACACTATTATTTCATCTTCAGCTCAAGTATCCACAGTAGGTATTACTCATTTTATAAAGTCCTGATTAGTAAATCCATCACTCGAGGTACTTCATTGGAACTATGATTTTTATTAACCACAACTTTCCTCCCATAAAAGATATTTCACTTCAGCTGCTCTACGATGCTCGCTATCCTCAAGTTTGACTTTCCTTACCTTCCATGCTTTCAGGTCTGCAGTGGGTATAATATTGCCAAAAGACCATCTTCATGGCTGTGATGAGAGTGCGAGATCATTAAAACTAAGGGAAAAACTTCTGCAGATGATCATTTGTTCTGCAATAAAAAAAAAAAAAAAATTCAACTGGATTTTGTTTTTTTTTTGGCTTAGTAGCCTAGAATTTAACTTTATACCACTGCTGTCTTTTATCTTTAGAGGTTCATAGTCTTCATCCTCTTCAAAATCCAATTCAGATTTTAACGTCAGCAATCTTTCCGGGACTGACAGCCCACAGATACAATATGCCCTCTACACATATCTGTGCTCTTTATTTAGAATTTTTCAGTATGCAGTTGATATAGCGTTACTTTGCAGTACATCCATGTTTGGTACATGTGCCTATATACATTCCTTAATATCAGTCAGGGACACAAAGTAATGTTCTATTCCTCTTAATTTTCAAATTAAATGCCTCTATCTCTTTCCTCTCTCCTGGGGATATTCACTTAAACTCCAAAACCTCTAGGAATGCTTATTTAGACTCACAGGTCAGTTCTGGTAACCATCCTCTGCTTAGTCAACCAAGGAGATGAATTCTTTTCTGCTGGTTGTCACTGGTAGAAGATATGCCTGTTGAAACAAAGACAATTCAGCAGCTGCAGCACAGTATTTGTTGCACCCTTCAAAAGATTCTTGTTCAGTACTGGATGAGCCACAATAAACTCACTCTGGCCACCCTGCCTAGTGCAAGACTGCCTAGCTTATGAGCCCATGAGTGGAAGGAGCTCAGCTGCAGTTACCCTACCTTGCTTCTTATGACCAGGCTCAGATCTTTGAGCACATACATATAGGCACAAGTATTTTCTCTAAGGCTGCCTGTAGTACCAGAGTCAATTTGAAAATATTTCCAGATTCAGCTACTACTGTGACTAATTCTCTCTTCTGTTGGTTTCTGCATATCTTTAAGTGCAAAAGAAATGTCCCCTGTTGTTTCCAAAGACTACTCCCATTGCTTCCCCAGGATAAGTAACAATGTTTTCAAGGGAAAACATTGCCTTGTTATAAATATAACCAGCTAGTGTTAGGGACCAGGCAATCAATCTCTTCTCTTTTCTTTGTATAGTCTCCACTGTGATAGGTACTTGTAGAGACACTGTTGTTTGGTTGACCGCGTCCACCGCGTCCCTAATCTCAACATCTTTTACCTATCTCCCTTAAAAGGGCTGGAAAAACCCTATACAGGTTTTCCTCACTATCTGAAAGTAGCAAGAGTATTCCTATGAAACCTATCCTAAGCTGAAATGCTGTAAAGTGAAGAACTGACTACCATTAATTTACATGGAAATATTTTTGAGCGTTTCCCAGACCCCTCCCCAAACAACATACCAAATCATACCAAATACCACATAAAATCTAAAATAATGCTAACATATATTAAAAGAGGGAATAATATGATAAATACACACTACCCTTTGTAAACCCATCAATCCACTCAGGCAATAAACTTTACATTTTATCCACTACTGATTGTCAACTAAAAGAGACTGCTTTGCTACTAGCAGAACCAACAGTGACTTCGGCAGCTTTCGAGATTCTGTCTCTCTGCGTGTAAACAGTATGAATGGTAGACAATGGCAATTCCAATGCATACACAATGTCTTAATTTCATTCACCATGACTGAAACACTTAATTATATGTTTAGTTTTATGCTAAGTGTAACACCCTTACGAGCTCTCTTAGGCTTTCTGATACCTTAGGAGACATCTTGCTAACAGATGTACCCACCAGACAATTGAGATAAAGCACAGATGCTCACATACACAGGGCAAAGCGATGGGGGCCTGATGCTGAGATGCTGAGTGCTGTTCTGGGAGGAAGGAGGGAGGTGGTGCCCGAGGTGAGCACTGCCTCTATAATGACTCACTGGAAAACAAACACTGAGTGCTAGTTTCACTTTTTGTTTTTTGGGGGGTAAAAGCGAAAATCCTCTTGGGATATCTTTTGGTTAGTGAAAACAGGTACTCATGTAGGTCTTTCGCACAAGCAAAGTGGTGTAAGGCAACCTTTCAAAAAGCAGAGGATACCTGTTACTAGTTTTTCTAGCCTCTCATTAGTTCTAACCACTTAGACCTACATGGAAATATGCTGGAGAAAACTGTGAGACAAAAAAAGAAAAAAACTGCATCAAATCTCTTAGACAAATAGAACTCCTTTTCTAGGTTAGTAGTTGTCTCTAAGGCTATAATTCTAAAACAGTATTAACAAATCAATTCCTGTTGAACGTGACATTAAAGGTCATTAACTATCTTGCCCCATCACACTTCGCCACATACGCGTATTACCAAATCCTCTATATCTAACAGAACTAGTTACTTGCTGCCCTTACAACACACCTTATAGTTCCTGACCAAGCATTTTTTTCAGCTCATGCCATTCTTTGCATCTGGAATTCTGCATCTCATTATGGATAACAAAGTATTTTTTTCCAGCTTTACTAAGGTACAATTGACAAATAAGGTTATATATATTTAAGGTGTCTGATGTGATGATTTGGTACAAATATACATTGTAAAATGATTACCACAATCAAGTTAATTAATACATCCATCGCCTCACAGTTATTTTTTTGTCCTGGTGGTGAGATCGCTTAATATCTACCAACAAATGTCAACCATACAATACAGTATTATTAACTATAGTCACCATGCTGTGCATAAGATCCCCAAAACTTATTCTTCTTGTAACTGAAAATTTGTACCCTTTGACCAACATCTCCCCACTTCCCAGCTCTTGGCAACCTGACATCTGGGGACACCCCAATCTTTCAGGATTCCCAGATTGAGAAATACTGGCATGGAGGAAAAAGTTTCGGCTTTGGAATCAGAGACCTGAGTTTGGATCTATTTCTTAGCTATTATCTCTTATTCTGCTGCTTACAAGTTGCATGACTTCGGGCAAGTTACTTAGATTCAGGAAGTGTGTTGTTTTCTCGCTAGTAAAATGTAACATTTGTTAAAAATGAGGAAAACGGCTTATGCATAAAGTACCTAAAATACCGGCATATATGGAGATCATTATTACTAATAGCGATGTGCTAGAAAAATATTTTATTACGAAAAACTAAACTTTTCTATGATTTCCCCTTCCTTAATTTATGTTACTCATAAAAAGGTAACGTAGGAAACGCATTTGGAATAAAAGAAAAGGTAAAAAAAATAGGACGTAAAACTTCCACTGAAAAAACTGCATGAAAATACTCAGAAGATGTTTTCATAATAATCATGTGTCAGATGTTTGAAAGAGCTTGGCTATAGCTGTAACAGGGCTGTAAAATAATCCAAAAACAAAGAACAAACAAGAAAACAGGAATAGATGAAACACAGGAAATAAAGATGATCTTGTGACCTCAGCTCCACGAGTTGTTTTTCTCCCTGAGCATTCAGTGCACTTTATCTGGCCACCTTCTTCCTACATCTATGTCCTACTTGGCCCATCAGGAACCTTAAACCTGAAGGAAGACTTAACCTACTGACTGAAACCTTAGGTACTGTGCATGGCTGGGTATTTGGCAATAAACTGAGGTAATCTTGGCATTTTACTACAGTGTCTCACAACTTCTGGAGGAAGAGGTGAAAAGCGATTTACTATTAATAAGAAAAAGCAGTGCAAATGTATTCTGTGGTTTGAGTTTTGCTGCCAAATGGAATTCTCAAAATTCTTTGGAAGTACAAATAGATTTAAGATCTGTCTCAGGTAAATGTTATTTATTTTATAAAAGGAGGGTAAAATATTAGTTTTAGGCAAGGGCCGTTTCATTAGTATTCACAGTTCAGCACATACAAAAAAGCAATTCTGGATGGCTAAACTTAGTCTGGATGGCTTAACTTATCTCCAAACCATGATCCAGTGAAGCAAAGTGGTTTGGTAGATTCAAATGGGTTTGCCCTCCGACATCCTTACTAATGCTAAAAAATGGTTAATTGTGAAATCTACCCTTGAAAATAAATTGGGTGTTAACAGCCAAGCAAACACAAGCCCATAAACTTTCTCTTGCCCTCACTTGTCACCTCATTCTGCCAATGTGCTAGTTCAACTGCTGATCTTCTAAAATCCAGTGTGCAGTAGAAATTATCTCAACCAACCTCCACTTAGCTGATTCACTACATTGCCCTGCACTCTTCATTCTCTCTATAAAAACATGATTGATACACACCTTGCTGAAGGTTCATGGCTAATAAGCTATTTTGTTGTATGGCCAGGTACTTCTTCCTCTAGTTAAGCAGATGCTTACTAAGGATTATTTGTGTTTGTTTCCAATACTGTTTGTGTCTGTTGTACTTGTTACTTTTATTACATACTCTGCTTAACTATATGTAAGCTTATAAAATATCAGCGCAAAAAGAAAACTGTAGGCTGTACAAACAACAACAACAAACTAAGTTGAATGTTCTAAAAGGACTCAATAAAGAGGTCACTAAAAACAAGCTGAATTAGGTGTGGATGAGACGCTATAAAAAATCAGAAGAATAATTGTAAATATCTAGAAGTATTCTGCATTCAAATTGTTTCAAAATGTCTTTACTATCTCCAAAAAATCAAAACAGAAACCATATAGCACGCATTAAGGGTGTGACTTTGGCGGGGGCTTTGAGAACACCCATTAATAAACTATACTGAAAAAACCTTAACAGTTTTACACTTAAAAGATTGGTGAATGAATAGTTTTATGTTTCAAAGACAGTAAAATGTTTAAGTACTAACATTTTTATTAGTCTCAGCTATAACCAACATTTTTGGTTAACTGACAAATTACAGGTCCCAAAGCTGTTAGTGAAGAGGGTTCTACTCTATTAACCTTGATTGTTTCTCCTCTGTGTCGGAATGCTGGACACTTCAGATTATAGGTTTCCCCACCACCATTAATTTCTATTGAAAAGCATCTGCTGAAAAATATTAGTTGTTAGTTAGAACCTAAGGATTTCTAGCTGAATTTCAAATTTAATGTAAAATCTCAAAGAGGAAGTAATAACAAGAAATACAACTACCTGAGAAGAATAAGCAGAAAAAAAGCAAGGGTAACTAGGAACATTGAAAACACAACTTTGAAAGGCAGGCGAGACGTAAGGAAGCATGAGTGTTCTAAAAACAAAAACAGAAAATCAAAAGAAGGAAATTTAAAGTAACACCAAAAGATGGCTGACTGAGTGACTCAAACCTGAAAACACAATTGTAATTATTGGTTATAGTGAACAAGGCTCATCAACTGGAAAATGATTATTTAAACTATAGTGTATTCATAGTGTGGAATTCTATGTAGTTGCTAATAATGAGAAAGATATGTAGACACAGACAGGAAAAAACTCCAGTGCTTTAATGTTGAGTAAAAAATTGAAGATGCTGAAAAATATGATCCAATTTTGTTCAACATTTTGCATATGTAGTTGTACATGCAGAGAAAAAGTCTTAAAGAATATACAGAGAGCCGACAGCAATGGTTACCCATGGAGAGTGGCAGTTGGATGCAGCATACTTTATATTCTCATACATCTACAGGGCTCATTGTCTTATAACAATAATTTGTTATTTTCTAAGTAAAGAACAAACGCTCAGCTTCAGAAAAAGGCAACGTGAACAATGTAAATACACAGAATTGGAGGTTTTAGAAAAGCTACTTTATATCTCAAACACTTTGGATATTGTTAATGTTCATAGGTTTATGACTTCTGTTGTGATAGTGGAAAACAGAATGAGATGCCTTTTCCAAAATAAAATGACTAAGAAAGCCTAAAGAAATGCTCTAAAAGAAATCAATGATACCATGGATGATGGATCTTGAGATTATCATACTAAGAGAAATAAGCAGACAAAAAATTTGAGAACCATATTTCACTCATATATGGAATATGAAAGTGAAAACAACAAATGAACAAGACAAAGAAACAAACAAACTCATGGACACAGATAACAACTTAGTTACCAAAGGTGAAGGGGGAGGGAGGAGGTAAAAGGTAAAGGGGGGTCAAATATATGGCGACAGATGATTTGACTTTGAGTGGTGACACACAACGCAATATATAGATGATGTATTATAGAACTGTACACTTGAAACCTATATCATTTTATTAACCAATAAATTTAATAAAAACCTAATGAGATAAACTGATAACCACATCTCAACTTGTCTGTTTGTCTTTTTGCTCTATGCTATGGAGGATTTCGTGTCACATTAATTCAGTCAGTGACATGTCATTTCATTAATTCTATTGAATTTTCTGTTTTGACTGTCATGTCTTCTAACCTTTAAGAATTCTGTTCTGCTCTGATTTCTCCTTTGCATGGAAGCCTATTCTGTCTTCTTTCTGTTTCTCTGTCTCTCTTTGTGAATCTAAGAATTCAAATTAAAGTTTAAAAATGTATGTGTTCCTTGCATCAACAGTTCCTCCGGGGGCAATGATTCATTTTCCTCATTTTATTGTTTCACATTCATTTTGCTGGTTTTGCTCATGTTCTTGTGATCTTTATTTTCATGTTTGTAAATGAAGAATTAAGTTGTTTGTCGTAGGTGGTTATTGTACCTCTGGATTTCTTGTACCTCTGTCTTAACTGTGTCATGTTTCTCCAGCAGGATCTCCCACCTCCTCCTGAGCTGGCTATCACCTTTGATAAAATGGAAAAGGAATGCCAACAGGCTTATGATCCATGAACAGGCAGCAACAGATAAAGAAAGGAGACTTTGCCACCGTGTTGAAGGGCACTTGTGTATGTGAGAAACTGTTAGTATATTGATAGAGTATCTGCTACTAAATATAAAAATAGTTATCATGGTTTTAGTGCAAGGACAAATCCTTTACTGAAGTGTCTGTACAGGAGGGAGAGGATGTCTTCAGTCATCATGTCCCTTTTGTCTCTAATCTTTGACAATTTCTTAGTCTTCCCTTGTGTTCCCGTGATCTTGACACTTTTGAAGAATATTCATTATTTTGTAGACCATCTCTCAATTTGACTTTGTCTAAAATTTTCCTCATGACTAGGCTAAGATTATGCATTTTTGCCAAGATGACGCTAAACCCAAGATGTTACAGCAAAAGTGCCTCATATCGGAGGTCCTCACACTGGTTGAAAGTAACTCTTAAAGTATAGTTAAGGTGGTGTCTGCCAGGATTCTCCACAGTAAACTTATTTTTTTCTTTGTAATTAATTCATATCTTTCAGGGGAGATACTTTGATGGGATAAAAGAAACAAAAGATAACTTCTTTTTTGTCATATTTCCATCCAGTAATTTCAGCATCCATGGATGATTACTGCCAATAATGATTATTTCTATAGTATTTACCAAATAGTGATGTTCTATTTCCATTATTGGAATTTTAAGGAAGAGCTGACTTTTTGCCCCAATTTATTTAATTTTTTAAATGTAAGTATAGCTTCATGGGTATTTATTTAATGTTATGAGTTATAATCCATTACTGGCATTATATAGTCTATTCACATGGGTTTTTAAAAATTACTTTTTAGGTTGATTTCAAATATGTGTTGCTAAAAACACAATCTGAATATCACTTTTTTTGACATTTATTGAGATTTCCTTTGTGACAAAGCACATGGTTAATTTTTTGTAAATTTTCTTTGTATGCAAGACATAATAATAAACATTCTTTTTTGCTTGTGAATTTTTGCATTATAAACTATATAACATGTAAAAGTACACCAAATGTAATTATATGCTTAGTGGATTATTATAAAGCAGACACCTGTGTTACCATCATCCAAGTGAAAAAACAGAATCTTTGATAGTGACAGAAAAAACATCCCAAGTGCCGTGTTTCAATAGGTCTTCCCTGTTCACCCCTACCCCTTCAAAGAAAACCAATTCCTTGATTTTTATGTTTCCTAGGTACCTGCTTCTCCTGATAAATTTACCACCTACATATTCATTACTAACACCTATACTTTAGTGAAAAAAATATATATTATGAAAACATGATTAGTCAATTAATATCACAAAAGGAAACTTCAAAAACGAGGAGACAAAGTAAAATATTACATAATGATAAGAGGTTCAATTACTAAGACTGCATTACAGTCCTAAATGTGTATATACCTAATAAGAAAACTTCAAAGTATGTGAAACAAAATTGACAGGCATAAAGACAAATAAAACAGTTCCTCCTCATAATTGAAGATTTTTATTCTCCTTCCTTGGTTATTGACAGGACAGGCAGATAGCAAATCGGAAATACAGAAGTGAACAACTATCAACTGGTACTACTCTACACATAACAACAGCAGAATGTACTTTTTTTGTCAAATGCATATGGAAAAGATGGTATCTCATTGGATTTTAGTTTCCATTTTCATAGCTAATGAGCACAAACACAGTTTCATGTGTTTACTGGCTACTGGGCTATTGCAGATGCTCTTGGGGCTCTGCCTTTAGGGATCCCTACCTAGGACGGCTACTAGCAGGGCTGACATTAGAAATATAGTCTAGAAAATGTCCTGGAGTCTGGCAGGCTGTAGTGGTGGAAATGTTAAGACTTTCATGTGTGGAGAATGAGGACGTGATACAGGTGGAAAGAAATGTACCAGCCTGTGTAATTCTCGGCATTTCAGAACAATGATGAAGGAAGTATTAGGACTGTGGAAATGGGTGGTTATTGCAGAGCACCACTGATTTATTGAAGAGAATGACAGACTTAGGTCAACTAAGCACCAATTTAAAGCAAAGCAAATGGCACCAGAGCAATAACTAGTCAAATCTCAGCATGGCCCCACTGGGGAAATCTTGGGCCTGCTACAGGAGTAGAGAGATTTAATGGCAAAAGAGAGTGGCAGCATCTGGCTAATACATACCGTAGACACTGGCAGAATATGCCTGGCAGTAGATGCTAAGGGTGAAGGACCATGGAAGTGGAATACAAAGCTTCTTAATGGGGGAACTTTTCCATGACTCAGACAATATCCTGACAAGGGTCCTTGGAGTCAGCTTTTAATACACTGATGAGGTGGTTCTTGGAAACCTGAAAAGAGCAATTAAATAGAGATATAATAACTGGTGGGATAAACTATTCAGGAAGCAATAAAAACCTCAGGGAAGTGGGTCTGCTGGAGTGGATATGTTACATAAAACCAAAAGCCTAGCTCACTGTGTTCCTGGAAGGATTTGGAAGATGCTTCATGTAGCAGCATCACAGAGCAGCTTAGTAGTGACTGTCCTCCGTAGTTAGGGACTTTAAAGGTGATAGTGTTACAGAAATGGAATCCCTTCTATAAATGTGGATCAGATACAGGACTACCAGAGATTATGTGGTAGCACTTAATTATCAGGGAAATGGTGGAAATAAGTACTACGACAGGCAGCAAGTTTCGAATGGCAGCCAGGGGGTGCTTACCCCGTAAGGATTTATGGAGCTAGCTCATAGAACTTGATGTTACTAGAGGCTAGACGGGCAGTGTGTGTGCGCGTATGTAATATATTCAAAAGAGACCAAGATTGGATGAGCAGAGAGATAAAATCAGTTACTTCAATGAAAAACCATAATCCCTTGCTCAGTTTCTAGACCAGAGCCAGTTCTCAGATCCAGAATCCATCAGTTGAAAGAGAAGCAAGGGTTCACTTGTGGCCACAGACAGCAAGAGAATATGGTGGCTGACTTCATCTTGCTGGGATCTGGTTTTATGAGCTCTGAAATATACTGTCTTAATATAGTCTATCCACTTCAGTTTCATTTGATTAGTGTTAATATGGTATATCTATTCCCATCCTTTAACATTTAACTATTTACATTTAAATATTTACATTTTAAGTGGTTTTGTTGTTCACAGTATATATTTGGGTCTTGCTGTTCTCTATACAATCTGAAAATCTCTGCCTTTAATTAGAGTATTTAGGCCATAGGCCATTTACACTTAATGTGATTACTGAAGATGATGCTTAGGTCTATTTATCTTGCTATTTGTTTTGGATTAATTAGGCATTTTTGATAATTCCATTTTCTCTCTTTTGTTAGCTTATTATCTATACCTGTGTGTCATTTTAGTACTTTCGGGGATTTATAGTATATAACTTAACTTATCATAGTCTACCTTCAAGTAGTATTATACCACTTATAGTATAAAAACTTTATAACAAAGTTCTTTTATTTCTGCACATTTTCTTTCATAGATTTTGTGATACTGTTGTCATGGATTTTGCTTTTACATGTTATAAAAAAATACACTGTTATTATTTTTGCTTCAAATAGACAACTACCCTTAAATACATTTAAATAAAAGAACTGTAAAAATTTACCAATATAATTACCATTTCCAAGGCTTTTCTTCATTTTCCATTTGTCTGAAGAGTTTCTCTTAACATTTTCTTTTTAGTGTAGGTCTGCTAATGATAAATTCTTTCAGTTTTTGTACATCTGAAAACCTTTGTATTTCACCTTTGCTCTTGAAAGACATTTTTGCTGTTTATAGAATTTCAGTTTAACTTTTTTCTTTCAGTACTTTAAAGGTTTTTCCAATGTCTTCTGTCTTGCATTGATTACAATGAGAAATCTGCTGTCATTGTCATCTTTGTTCCTCTGTACATAGTATCTTTTTTTCTCCTGTTGCTTTACAAACATTCTGCTTTTCAATGACTTTAAGCAACCTGATTATGATGTATCTTAATGTAATTTTCTTTGTGTTTCTTGTGCTTGAGTTTCATTGAGATAGTTGGACCTATTGGCTTATACTTTTCACCAAATTTGGGAAAATTTTGGCTATTTCTTTGAATATATATATTTTTCCCTCTCCTATTTGTCCTTCAAGGGTTTCAATTATACATATAATAGGTCATGTGAAGTTGTCCCACAAATCATTGATTCCCTGTTCATTATTTTTCTGTTACTTTTCTTTCTGTGTGTCATTTGGATAGTTTCTATTTATATGTCTTTAAAGTGACTAATCTTTTCTTTGGAATATCAAATCTGTTGCTACTTTCCTGTGATGGCATTCTTCATTTCAGATAGTTTTAGTCTCACAAGTTCAATTAGAGTATTTTCTTTTATATTTCACATCTCTATTTAACATGCTCCTGATTTATTCTAGCTTCTTGAATATGTGGAATTCAGTTGTGATAGCTGTTTTAATGTTTTAATTCATCTACTAATCCTACCTTCTGTGTCATTGTGGGTTGGATTTAGATTGATCAAGTTTTCTCCTCACTATGGGTGGCAAAATGTTGTCCCAGTCTGTAGCTTGTTCTTTCACTTATTTAACAGTGTCACTGAAATAGCAAACGCTTTCAATTTTGCTAAAGTCAAACTTATCTTTTTCATTTATGGTTCAGGTTCTTTCTCCGCTATGTATAAAATCTCTTGCATAGCCTAAGGTCACAAAGATTTTATCTTGTATTTTCTTCAAGAACTTTCATAGTGTTAGGTTTTTTTATTTTGTTCCAATATCCATGTAAAATTAATATTTGTAAAAGTGAAGTATGGGTAAAGATATTTATTTACTTGGCTCCAGAACCATGTATTAAAAAGACTATTCTCTCTTGGTTGGATTGTCTTTGACCCTTTGCCAAATAATTGTGTGTCTATTTCTGGGCTTTCTATTCTGTTCCACTAATCTTTTAAGTCAATCCTTATATCATTATCACACTGTTTTGATTACTGTGTCTCATACTTTTCTACATGCATTGAATTGAAGACTTTAAAAAAATCTGGTGATTTGGTGAATCAAATTGATTTTAGAATGTTGAACCAACCTTTCATTCTTGGAATAAACCTGATTTGGTAATGATGTATCATTCTTTTTACATATTATTCAACTTGCTAATATTTTGTTAAGGGTTTTTGTGTTTATGTTTATGAGAGTTATTGGTCTGTAGTTCTCTGCTCTTGTATTGCCTTTGGTTTTGTCATCAGAGTAATGCTGACCTCATAAAATGAGTTGAAATGTGTTCCTTCCTTTTCTATTTCCTAAAAGAGACTGTTTAGGACTGGCATGATTTTTTCCTTAAATGTTCATAGAACTTCCCAGTCAAGACATCTTGGCTGGGTATTTTCTTTATAGAAAGATATTTAACTACAAATTCAATTTCTTCAATAGACATAAAACTATTTAGGTTATTTCTTCTTGAATGACTATTGGTACTTTGTTTTTCAAGGAATTTTTCGATTTCATTTAGGTTATCAAATTTTGATAAAGTTGTTATTTACTTATCTCTTATTATCCATTTAATATCTGGCAGATCTTTAGTGATGTTCCCTCTTTCATTTCTGGTTGTGATAATTTGTGCCTACTCACATTTTTTTGTTGTTCAGTCTGGCTAGGTGTTTATCTATTTTTTGTATTCTTTGGAAAGAACCAGCTTTTGGATATACTGATTTTCCCTACTGTTTTCTTTTTGCCTTTTTAAAATTTTTATTATTTTTTTATTTCCCTACTGTTTTCAATTTCATTGGTTTATGCTCCTATCTTTATTGTTTCCTTTCTTCTTATTTTGGTTTTATTATAATTTGTTTTCTTAAGACACAGATCATTGATTCAAAACTTTTTTCGTTTCTAAAATAAGGCATTAGGCTTATTTCTCTGTAAATGATTCTTTAGCTGTATCTTATAAATTTTGTAATGTGTTTTCATTGTCATTCAGTTAAAAACATTTTCTAATTTCCCTGTGACTGCCTCTTTGACTCATGTGTTATTTAGAAATGTATTTAATTTCCAAAATTTTGGGTTTTCCAGATATCTTTCTGTTATTGAGTATTAGTTCAGTTTATTTATTGTCAGAGATTATATTTTGCCTGAATTAAATACTTTTAAATTTGTTGAGGTTTTTGTTTTTGTTTTTTTAATGGATGAGAAAGTGGTCTTTGTGAATGTTCCAAGTGTCCTTGAAAAGAATTTGTAGTCTGCTCTTGTTGGATGGAGTATTATTCTTATTTTTATTTCATGAAATGATTAGTAACTTTTTGAAAACATAACTTTGCAAAAAAGAGGGAATATGTCACATAAAGTTAGATTCACGTACCTGATGTTTCAATGTGCCACTTTGAAAAATCAATAATTATTTTATAAGAAGTACTATAATCATAAGTAGTTCTCAATATGAACTTCATTAAGAACATATAAATACATGTGCATACAATTAACGACATAAGAGACTAAGCACCAGTAAATAAATTTAGATAATGGACAAGTTACCTTTTTACATGCTTACCTCTCAATCTATTCCCTGTATGAGCCAATGATCCATTGTTTATAGTCGTAGTCACACTGGTTTTTAGTTCTTCCAAGCAGCCATGATCTTTTCTTGCCTCAGGATTTACTGAACATATTCTCTACATGGAAAATACTTCCTCCTTCTTTTTGTCTACTTTCTTTTCAACTTTGAATGACTTTGAATTCACTTTCTTTAGGAAGCCTTTCTAACATGCCTTCCAAGATCAGGTCCTCCCTGTTGTACACTTTCATGGCATGCTCGCTGTACCTCTCTTTCACAGAACTCACTGTGATTGAAATAAAAAATAAGGCCAGACTAAGTCAGATTATCAAAAATGTTATGACTTCTCAAAAGGTTCACAATTATCTACTCAAAAAAGTTATCAAAATGACACATGGAATGGCCAACTAAGCTGACTTAGCTAAAAGTTGGTTTTTATTGAATGGCATTTCTCTTTTGAAGACTTCTCTGAAAGCAGAATTATACTTTCAGAAAAATATTGAATGCATGAGTCTTCCACATTACATATCTAATAATACATTCAAAAGACTATAATTTATAAAATATTGCATGCAGAAGGGCACACACAAAACCAACCAAAATGAGAAATTCCTTTTTTCTGCCTTCAGAGAGCCAAACAACACCCAAATTCTTTGCCTAAAAGTTTGCAAGAAAAGATTACACTCTAAACCATTAATTTTTAGAAAAGTTACTTGACATACACTTGATATTTGTGTATACATTTTCCTTTCTAAAGCAAGGAACGTCTTAGAGTAATACATGTAAATTAGAGTAAATGAATGCTTTAGAGTGTGATAGTTTCTTGCAAACTTTTAGGCAAATATTTGGGTGAAGGGCGCGAGAGGAAAATCTTCATTTTTCATGAACATTTGAAACCTTAATTTCTTTTAAATAGCTCTTGACAATATTACTAGGGAGCACTTGGTGGAGAAAAATACAGAGATTTCCTGGCAATGGAGTTGGAAGAGCTGCCTTTCTCATGTCTCTCAGGCTCACTTTGTAAATTACATGAAACACTTTTTAGACAGACACTGGCACTCATAAATTATACAGCTCATTTGCATATTCCAGTCATGAGACATTATGCAAAGTGACATGATTTGCATAATGGATTCCTCTTGTCGCTTCACTTGCTGCCTGCTTTTAAAAAACAAAATGAAATAAAATGAAAGCATGCAAAGGTGAAAGCATCAAGTTCCCAGCCTTGCCTATCTCCTTCCCAAGTATAATATCAATTGCTTTCATTTCTACAGGGGATTGGGGTGAAAGGGACTGAAAGCAAAAATCTATACACATACAAACAAAAAACAAAAGCTTTCATATGAATTTTGTTCTTAATTACAATGTACCTACTTTGTTATTGAAATACTTCACCATAAATAACCCATCTGAGTCAAGGGGAATAGAAACAAAATAAAATAGAGAAAGAAAGTATAGAACATTTTCTTTTAAAAAAAAAGTCTCCTTTGCCTATGATATTTAGGGAAGAGGTAGCCTTCCTCCTTGTAACTTAAAAAAAAAAAGCACCAGTTATTTTCTTATTATTTGAAAAAAGTATATTATGGGTGAGACACATGGGCTGGGGGGAGGGATCTTTCCCCCCAGAAGAACTTCTGAAAGGTTTTCCTGTTTTAGAAGAGGAAGGGAGAGGAATACAGACAGGGCTGTGCTTTGATTATTTTTAAAAATATAGAAGGCTAAATATACTGTAAGGCTGACAGTACCACCTCGACTTCTATCGGCTCTACTCCAATGAGCAGGCAACATGCCCTCAGCAGTTGCTAGTTTTGCTGCGGGCTGTCCCTGCCCCCCTGCACCAGTGCGAAAGGCAGAGTATGCCAAGCGGCTGGCGTCTGTACCCTGTGGGAAAAGTTAACTGTAATTCTTCGGCTTTTAAAATCAATTAACCCGTGTGTTAATTAACGTCAAGTCGACGGGAGGAGGAGAAGAAGGGGAGGGAGGGAGGGAGGAAAGAAAAAAGCAGCAAGGGCGGATGGCAGAAGAGTTGGCACAGTGCCATCCATTCAGGGGCAACGCCACAGTTTCGTGTGATAGCAGCAGCGGGTATATGTTACCGGGGCCCTGTATGCGGGCCAGACAGTGCGGTAAAGCCAGGGGAGATTATCCAGACCCCCAGGAGCGAACAGCAAGCAGCAACCGAAGGCGCAAGTGCCAGGATTACAGCCTAGGCTGCTCCAACTATGAGCCCTTCCCCGGACCCAGGGACTCGGCTATTTGGGGTTTGGGGGTCTTCCACACCAAAGAGGCACAAAGCTGACTTTAATCACTTTTTTCCTTTAAACTTGATTCTGCTGCAGTGGAGCCAGCACGGCGGATGCTTTCACACCCAGCAAGACAAAGGCCGTCGTCTCCGCCATGACACTGTTCCGTTCCAAGCAGAGGCCGGGATCCTGGACTCCTTGAAAAATAAAAAGGAAACAAGGAAAACAAACAACAAATACAGCAACAAACAGAAAAAATTAACCACCACCAAAATCGTGTACCCGTTTGCCCATGCCAGGGGTGATCTGGGCATCTGTTGCAGCAGAAGGCGCTTGTGAGGGGCTATTATTATTATTATTTTTTTTTGGCAAGCTGTTGGCTTGTTTGCTATTCAACTTCGTTTATAATTAACTTAAAAAAAACACCATTCAGCCTAGTCAACAACAAACAAAGAGAAAAAGCAGACATCGGAAGAGAAATGCCACAGGAAGCGGCTTGAATACATGCCACAGCCGGTGCCACTTGCCATTCGGAAAACCTCAGGGAAAGATGCCAATTTTACAGCTCGGAAGAAGGCAGAGAAGGGAACATAAAGGTCTACAAATAGAAATCATAAGGAAAGAATATCGCTTGTACAATCCTGGATTGCAATTGCACACAGCTTCTGCTGGGAGAAGAGAGGGAATATTTAAATGGAGATATAAATGGGTATAAATTAAAAGATAGGCACCTATCGGTGGCATAGAGACACATGTGTAAGGTTGTATGTGTATATAATATACATACACGTATTTTCAGACAAGTTAAATGTTTAGATATGTATATAGTTTTGTATTATAGGCATGGGCATGTATATAGGTGTATATGTTTATGCATATACAGACATATGTGGGATGTATGCATGTGTGAGGAAAAGGAGAGGAAGACAGACGGAGAGAGAAGGAAATGTGTGTATGTGCATGTATGTGTGTGCACACATCCTACTTTTTGACCCAGGTACACAGAGAAGACAAAACAAAAATCATACTCCAGCAGCAAGCAGGCAGTCAGAGATTGATCTACATTCACTGCTATCACCAGGGAGATGAATGGGGCCGATGTGGAGCCCTTTTACAAGATCCACTATGGGAGTGCAGGAGGAGGAGGGATGGCACGCAGACATGCAGAAACTTGAAGGCAGAGGGATTTGGAAGGTGCTACTCAGGAAACCCTGGTGGCATAACGCAGGGGAGAAGAAGGGGAACGAGGCTGGTCTCTCTCTAGGTTTTAGGTGGTTGTTTAAAAAAAAAAATCTGAAAAAGGGTTTCAGGAAACGGCTGGTACTTACGTTGTCTGCGTTGCTGTGGATCCTGAAAGGTGTTCTGTTGGCACCGGGCGCTGAGCCAGGGGCAGGCGCTGGAAACAAAAGGGAGAGACCAAAAAAAAAATAAATAAAGTCATTCAATGGGAATATTAATTGCTGCTCTGGTGGATTTTACAAAACACACAAACTGTTTTCTTATTCTTTCTTTTTTTTTTTTAAAAAAAATGTGGATTGGCGCGTGTCCCTTTCGCATGGAATATACAAGTAGTATGGGATGTACAGCCCAGTACGGGACGCAGGATTAACCGCGCGGGCATCTTTTGGGCATATTCTTCCTTTTAATGAATGAGCTTTCGCTGTTAATGAGGAATAATCGTTTGGCTAATGAGCTTTGAAACATTAAGAGAAAAGAGGTTTTTTTCCCCCCCGTTAATCGCTCTGGTGCGACTGCATGGATGGATTACAAAAGACAGCAATAGGAACGCAGTACAAAGGGGGGGAGACCTCTCCTGGAGTGGGAGAAGCACCGAGATGGGTGATGTGTCCCTGCATCTTTCCTTCCTTCTCTCTCTCTTTTACTCTCTGCCAACTGCTATGGGTTTCCATAACTCCGCAATCAAAGTGGATGGTCGGGAAGGATTATTACAAAGAGTGAAGCCTCTGCTGTTTAATGTCTCCAGTGTTTAATCATCATACAGTAGAATGGTTTTATGCATATTTCATTTGCATATCATTAAACCGTGTTAGCAGGGGCATTCAGAGCCAGGAGTACAAAGTTGGGGAGAGAAGGAAGAAAAAAAGGTCCCTATGATGCTTATCTTCAAACAGGGACTTGTTCCATGATCTGTCTTCTACTTTTGCTAAAAGCATTATGATTTGGAAACCTTTGAAGTTGGATACAACCTTGGATTCTTCTAATTCCTGCAGAGCGGTATATTTTTAAAAACAGCAGAATATTCTTGCACTAGACAATTAAAGGAATATAAACTCCAGTGGGTTGAAACTAGTAGCTCTTTGGGGAATGCAGTGGCAGAGGCTTCTACAAATACCAATACACACACAAAAATAATAAAGAGCCTCATATTAAAATAAAAGAAAACGAAGACAAGAAATATTAACATGTGGATTACACTTGTTTCTTTTAGGGGGTAATGAACTAAAGAGAATGAAGAAGACATCGGTAATTTATCCCTTCATTAATGCACAGTCACCTTTTTGTATGTGTTTGTTTTTGTCGTTGCTTTTTGAAGAGGGATGCTGTCACTTTTGAAGCGATTAGTCAGTCAATTATTTTGTAGTTCTGATTTTTTTTCTTCTGTACCCGACAGGAAGAAAAGGTGGTGGTTAGGGAATATGTGTGTATTGGGGGGATTTGTGGGGACAGAAGGAATACAGTTAGTTCTTTGTAGATCTAATACATGAACAACATATTAATTGGGAGCTTTTAAAGCTCCGTCAATAGGCTATTTCATTCCTGGTAAAATAGCAGCTGGATAGCCATTGTGGGTGACACTTCAAATATCACTTTTTTCATTTTGGCGCTGTTGTTGTTGTCTTGTTTTATTTTTCCTCAGTCAAGAATGAGAATATAATGCCACCCCTTCTTTATCGAGTCTCTTTTCTCCTCTGTGTTCTTCTTCGCTTCCAATTTCCAAACTGTAAAACAATGTTGATTTAATATTGAATCCTGGTGCAGTCTAACTGGCACAACTCGATTTGGAAATGACATGCTGTTTTATATTTAAATTATTCCCGCTCCTCCCAAACCCTCCAAAGCTTTGTCTCTGCTATGAATATTCAGATGAGGCATGATGTGATTACACTGTACAATTACTCCTGCCCATGGTGGTGGCAGGGGCTGCTGGGGAGACAGAGAGCCAGACTGCCTCCAAGCCAGTACAGAGTTTGTTTTCCATATTTTCCCGTCTCCTTGGCACTGCGACACATGCAGATGTCGCTGTTGTTCTTTATAAAGCCCTAATGATATGCAAAAGCATAACGACTCAGTTTGGATGGAAAGCATCAACGAAATATTATGGATGTCTTTAAGAAAGGGGAAGAGAAAATCCTGACTGAAGGAATGTCCACATAAATTATTTTTATTTAAATGAATTCAAAGGAGGGTGAGGGCAAGTCAGAAGGAGTCACATGGAAGACATGCATGATATTAATATGCACACAGAGTTCTCACCAAGAAGAGGCTCCTCACTACAGCTCATGGGACAAACTGGTTCATTAGGAAATAGCTCAGAGCGACGACAGCATTTCGCTATTTCAATTTTTTCCTTATTTTAAATGAAGAGTCAGACAGATGTGTTTTCTTTGCATGGCAGCATCGAGATGGATCCAATTTGAGAAATTTGCTACCCAAATAGCATTTCTAATGGAAACTGGAACTAGACAAGGGCATGGAAATGGAAGGGAGGGGAGAAGAGAGAATGTACGAAGAGGAGTATATTCAGAGCCACAGCATAGTATTTTGTAGTAGAGGAGGTTTTCGGCAACCACCTGTGCTTCGTTAGTCTCAGGCTGGGGCTCCTGTTTCATGGAGCTTAGCAGGGTTTTACCAAGATGAGCACCGAGACAGTCCCTTCTAGGTCTGAGGCTGAGGAAAGCAGCGACAATTTGATGCCTCTCCCCTCCAGCTGTCTACAGCTCGGAAGACAAAAGCACAGCTACTCCTAATTTGGGGATGCAGTAGAGTGCCTCCTGGTCCAGGTATTTGTGACAGAGGGAATTCTTGGGGCTATCATAGTGTATGTTGCTAAAGAGCAGATGGAATGGTCCAGTGCTTACACAGGCCTGATAATGTTCGCACTGGGTAATTCTCAGGGTAAAGATACTGTGGTTTTCTAACATTTTCAGAATGTTGAAATTAGCAGTGTGGATAGTGCATGTTGACGAGGAGTAGAGATGAACAAATAGTGAATAAGTCTATCGGGTAAATTCAGGACTGATAAAATATGTGGAATATTACTAAGGGCCTCAAAGGAGTAATAAAGGAAAGCAAAGCAAGAAGCAGCAGTCAGAAAGAAAGAGATCTCATTACTTTCCTTGGTCAGGTGGACACAGTTCAAATTACTTTAACAACTCACATTAAAACAATTTTGTACTTCTGTTTAAATTGCTGAAAGACAAAGATACTTTTGCTCTGTTCTGTAAACCTGCACAAATTTCTACTTGATGCCATAATATTGACCTGGAATTGGTCTCTATACATGAGCATGTAAGCATGTTCTAAATTCTGCTGCTCTTTACCTGTTAGTCTCCAAAACTTCCATTTATGAGCCTCCATTATAACACACACACACACACACACACACACACACACGTTACACAATTCTCAACTGGTAATGTTACCAAACTGTTGAGTACAATAAATTAATGATTATGTGGAGAATGGCTATTTAATCGGAATCTGAATCATGCCTTTAATCTCTTATCTTTCGATCCTAGTTGATAGAATTATGGCTATTAAATATTGAAACAATGTATATAAAGAATGTAGCACAGTATTTGTATATAACAAGCACTAAATAATATTTTATTGTTGCTATACTGTTATTATTATTATTTCAGTGTATTGGTCAGTATTTTCGAGAAATAAGGAAAAGGAAATAACATTCAATCATTACTGCTACTACTAAGTAGCGATGCAGGTAAAAGGTTTAGTGAGAAAACAACAAATAGGTATCCGTGGTGGATAGATTATGAATTATCAATAATCAAAAGTCAAACTACAGCTCATATAAATGCAGTTCATAATAGACCCATGAAAGGGTTTGTTTAAAAATATATGTGCAATTCTGAGATGATGACCATGTTGCATGATATCTACAGTTTGATACGAGGGTTCTATCCTGGTTGGTCTACAGGGCTGTGGTAACTGAGAGGTGATCATTATTTACCACATTGACCAGGTAATGCCGACTTTCAGTCTTTTTAAAACAAAATAAGTTATATTTTTGAATAGGTAACACATTAACTATTTTTAAATGCCAATAATTTAAATAATGTAGAAAGCAAAGTTTCCTTCTTGCCCGTAGTCTAGCCATGAGTGTCTAACCTCACCCCTAAATTGGTCTTCACTGTTACTAGTTTCTTGTTTATCCTTCTAAATACTAGTATATTATACCCAGATATTAATAAGATATTAATATATTTTGCCCATTTTTACACAAATGGTAAAAAGATTACACAAAAAAATTTACACAGATTTTATGAAAGATTCCTTAGAATTTTCTGCAAGATGCAGTTATTTCATCTTTGAATAGAAAGCTGAACATCTTCATTTCCAGTAATCACATCCATTAGTTTTTGTCTTTAGTTTGTCTTATTTTATTGATGAGGATATCTAGTACAATGTTGACTAGAAGTGGTGAGTGCTGAGAGTAAACATTTTTGCCTTGTTCCCAATCTTATGGGGCATCATTACCTTGTTCCTGAACATAGGGGAGAAAGAATTTAGTTTCTCATCACTAAGAAAGAAGGCTTTTATTAAGTTAATGAGGTTTCCTTCTATTGCTTGTTGCTAAGATTGTTTTAAAAATCATGAATAGTTGTTAAATTTTGTCAAATGCCTTTTACACCTTCACTGAAACCAATAACTGCTCAAAAGTGGTTAGTACAATGAATTACAATTACTGATTTTTTGTATGTTAAACCAACCTTGCAATCCTGGGACAAACCCCACTTGCACTGATGTATTTATCTACTGATTTGACTTGCTAATATTTGGTTAAGAATTTTTGAATCCGTGTTCACGAGAGATATTGATCTATAATTTTGGTTTCTTGAAATGACTTTGTTAGTTATTGTTAAAAGGGTCTTGCTGGCTTTATGGAATAAATTGGAGAGTATCCTCCTCCTCTATACTCTGAAAAAGTTTGTGTAAGATTGTTACTATTTTGGTCTTAAATGTTGGACAGAATATACCAGTGAAGCTATCAGGCCTAAAAACTGTGGGCGATTTTACAATTATAAATTCGATAATTTAAGAAAATGATCAAGAACTACTCAGATTTTCAGTTTCCTTTGTCAATTTTGTTAAGCTGTGCTTTTCAAGGAATTTTTCCATTTCATCTTAGTTATCAATTAGTTGGAACAAAGTTGTTCATAATATCCTATTATTATTCTATTTCTGTCTGCAAAATCTTTAGTAATGTTCCCTCTTTCGATTGTGATATTGGTGATTTGTGTTTCTTTTTCTTTTTTCTGGATGAGTCATTTAAAAATCAATTTTATTAATCTTTCCAAAGAACCAACTTCTGTATGACTTTCTTTTGATTTCTACTCTTAATTTCCTTTCTTTTACTTACTTTGGGTTTAATTACTTGTCTTTATCTAGATTCACAAGGACAAATCTTAGATAATTTTACACTTTTCTTCTGTGTAGAGCTATACATCTCCCTCTAAAGACTGCTTTAGTTGTATCCCCGCATACTTTCACAGGATGTGTATTTGTTATCATTTATTTGAGATTTAAAAAAATTTTCTCTAGTAATTTCTTCTTGGACACATGTTATTTAAAAGTGTGTTGTTTAATTTCCAAATATTCAGCTATTTTCTTGGTATCTTATTACTATAAATTTCTAATTTAATATCACTGTGTTCAGAAACTATATTTTGTATAATTTCAACTCAGAGCTCAACATGTAGTCTATCTTTTTGAAATTCCATGTGCACTTGAGCATATTTTGCTGTTGTTGATTTCCTGTATTACACTGTTGATTTCTGTCTAGTTATTTTCTGTTCTTATTGTTTTCTTTCTTCTGTTTTCTTTGGTTTTCCTTGCCTATTCTATCTCTAATTTCTTGAGAATATATTTAGATCATTGATTTTTCAGCCTTTTTTACTTTTTAAACATTCATTTAAAGGCTATACATTTTCCTTTAAGCATAGCTTTCGATATAACCCCCACGTTTTCATTTGTTATATTTTCATTATCATTTGGTTCAAAATATTTTCTAATTTACATCATACTTTTTCTCTTTAGCCTATAGGTTATTTAAAAGTATATGGCTTAAATTCCACACCTTTGGGGATTCACAAAAATTTTTCAGTATCTTATTTACTTTTAGCTTCTTGTTATTGCTTTCCAGATCTCTGTGGTCATAGTCTATTATGAATGATTTAAATTTTTGACTGTTTTTGAGATTTGTTTTTGGCCAAGTTTGGTAAATGTCCACTTGAAAATACTGAATCCTGCTATTGTTAGGAGCAATGTCCTACATACAACTAAGTTACATTGGATAATTATGATTTTTAGTGCATCTACATACTTACTGATTTTTTTTGGTCTGGTTGTGTTCTTGTTTTGTTGGTTACCACAAGAGAGATATGTTTAAAGTCTTACACCATCATGTGAATTTGTGTACATACTTTTTCAGTTTTGTAAATTTTGCCACATATACATATTTTGTGGCTATGTTATTACATGCACACAAATTAAGAATGATTATATTTATTGGACTGACCTTTTAATAATTATTCCACATACATCTTTATTTCTTGCCTTAAAATCTACTTTGTCTAATGTTCACATAGATTAGATTGTTCTAGTTAGATTTTGATATAGTTGGCTTATATTTCATTTTGTTACTTTCAACTTTTTCTGGTTTTTAGATTTTGTCTTTATCCAATCTGACAATTTTCTTTTAACTGGAGAATTGAGTCAATTTATATTTAATGTAATTACTGATATATTTAAAATTATATCCATATCACTTTGTTTCCTATTTGTTCTACCTGACTTATGTATTCACTCCATTTTTGCATTTCTTAAGCTTAATCATGTATTTTTCTTATTTAATTTTCTTTTTATTAACTTGTTAGACATACATTATTTTACTATTGTAGCCCTAAATATTACAACATGACTTACTACAGACTATTTACTACAAATTAGTACTTTTACCACTTCTCAGACAATAGTAGAAAACCTTAGTCTCATTTTGTTCATTCCTGCTACCTTTTATGTGATTGTTAACATTTATTTTATTGTTCATATATTTTAAACTTCACAAGATTTTGTCACTTTTTATTGTGTAGTCAAGATTCATGCAGCCTTACCACCGTATATACCTTACGCATTGCTCTTTGTTCCTCCATTTCTATGTTTCCTTCTGTAATCACTTTTCTTCTATCTAAAGAACTCCCTTTGATATTGCTTTTAAGTCAGGTCTGTTGCTCCAAAGTCATCTCAGTTTTTGCTTGTCTATATATAACATTTCATCTTCAGTTCTGAAGGATATTTTTACTGAGTATAGAATTCTAGATTGGCAGTTATTTTTTTCCAGCATTTTAAAAAATGCCATTCCATTGGCTTTGGCCTCCATCACTTCTGTTGAGAACTCAGCTGTCAGTTTTACTGTTGCTTCTAAGAAATAATGTCTTTCTTTAACTTAAGCCACGGTAATCCCAATCCCAGGATAAATATGAAGAAAAACATACCCAAGGCACATCAGTCAATCTGCTTGTCCTATTTCTTGATATTCCTGGAAAGTACGGAATGGATGCAAGACATTATGCATGAATTTTTAGAGGTTCTGGATGGTGATACCTTACTCTGAAAAAAAATGTACCCTATCATCTGGGAGGCAGTAGGGTGGGACAAGGGCAGATCACCTCAATCCACTAAGAGAGTAAGTTAATTTAAAGCTAGCTTGTATTCTTTGTAAGGCTCAGGTCATATCTTATTCACCTCATCTCCTAGGTCCCATTTCCTTGACAAATCATGAACTCCAATTTTGTCTTCACAGCACTGGAATGCTGAAAGCTCCATTTGGCTTTCAGCAGCTTTCTGCTTGCTTATTAGCCTCTTATACCAGGCAATGAAAACTGAAAGTCTGAGATACACTCTGATGATAGAATCACTTTGAAATAATGCCATCAAAAACGGATGTGAGGACATTTGCTCTTTGTGAAACTATGTATTCTTAGAGATCAAAATTCCCTTTTCCAAGTGCCCACAAAAATAACTTCTAATTAACTGATTTTAAAGTCAACACTTAACATTTTGGAAAATTGGGAATTATTCTTCCTCTTATTAATTCATGTTTTTGGTACCTCTTCCAATCGGCATAGTCTCTCAGAAACACCTGTAACTCCTAAAGCTCAACTGCAGATGTAATTTTTCAAACTTCACTGCAAATTCTCATAGTACCTTTGACAGTAATGTGTCTGGGATAGGAGACATGAATTCTAACAATCAGTTGTTCCCTTTCCTCTTTTTATCTGATCTTGGGCTACAATTCCCACTAATAAATGTCATTCTTGTCCTTTCTTATCTGGAGGCCATTCTTATTGACAGAGAAAAAGAATTTGAAGAATAATTCAGTCCCTGTCTCCTCCCATCCTTCCTATTCTTAGTAATTTCTTAACAGAACATCAAAATCCTGCAAGTCTCTCTCTTATAATTTCCCTAGAAATGATCCCCAAGTTCTCTCTCTTATATGGTCCTCATATCCTTTAGGCACAATTATTTATCTAAATGTAATCAAACAGATCCCTATGAAATCAATTGTTCTTCACATATCCCTTTTTTCCCTGACAATTTATTTTATTCATTAATTACTTACTAAGTTTCTAGCAATGTACTTACTACATACCAGATACAGTGAAACAGACATACCCTCCAGGTTTAAGGACTGGTTTGCAAATAGGCTATAAGCCAATTACAATTTTAATGTTAAGTGCAATTTTAGTGTTATTTTGTAAGTCCTTTTATTTCTTGTGAGCTACTTTTTAGTGATAATGTCCATAAAGTTATATTTATCCTTAATCGGCATATTTTCTAATCTGCCTTTCTAAAGTCTAGGATAACACTGTCTAAAAGAACTTGCTACAATGATAGAAATGTGATGTCCGATAGTGTAGCCAGTAGCTAGTACAACTGAAAACTGAATCTCTAATTTTATTTAATTTTAATTAAAGGGATTAATTTATTGGACAGATAGCTATAGGGCATATGTCTGATTATGTCCAATATTCACTATCCCTGGCTATTTTAAGCTCCAAGATTAAATGACTACTTTCTTCCAGGGTTATAATATTTTTCTTCCTCTCTAAGAAGTTCTCACTTGATCAAAATTAGGTTCATATAATTAGTTTCCCTATCATTTTTCCCATCTACTGAGGATGCAAATTATTAGCAAGGCAAAGCATGAATCTATCAGAGATCCTACATTTACAGATCCTACAGTTGACTCCATATGATCATTGTATTATGAGTATGTACTTTTTAAAGGATCTCAATCAGGATTGTAAGATATATATTCTTTATTCGGCCAAGCAAATTGTAGAATATCTGCCCTGAGCAATTACTCTGGATCCCTATTTTAAAGTTTACCCAGATGCTTTCCACCATGTTTCCCACTCAAATTCTGTCCCCTACTGACATAATGGTCATTAAGGAGTGCTATGTCTAGTGTCAGGAATGAAGTTTGTGATCATGGAAGAGACTGCAAACAATGTGACTTTTAACTCATTAGCACAATGTTTATAGGTGCTTCTTTATGTGTGCAGATAGATTTATACATAATACACATATTTCATGAAAGCAGAAATAGTGTTTACCAGAGGTTAAAAGAAATGGTTAATAAAATTAACAAATGCAGCATAAAAAATTTAATCTTATGAAGTGAAGGATGTCCTACATTAAGAATTAATTGCCAAAGAAGATTTAAAAGTTTCTACTGAGTTTTTAGTAAAAACTAGAAAAATCCTATTTAAATAGAGAACCAGATGTTAAGTTGTCTGAAAGTAAATGAGATGTAACACAGGCATACCACATGGCCTCTCATAATATCTTTCAAATCTGAGTATTGCACATGTATGTACATGTGTTCAATGCATACATGAAATATATGAACTGATTTATAGTTGAGGACTTAATCTTTTTCTAATGAAGTATGCCTGGTTGTCCATATTTTAGTGGACATCAATGTGTAGGGGTAATAATTCAAGCTTTGAATTAACATAAATGTAGGGATTCTGTAATGTGTAGCTCTAATTATAATGGTTTCTGACCTCAAAAATAAGTTAGCAGTTTTCCCCTGGTGTCTTTTGGACAATTACTTTGAGAGATTATAAGTGCCAGTCAACATTTAAGAGTGCCCTCTTTTAAAAACCTGAATGCTAAAAAAATTAAGATTCAAACAGATAATTAGGGAATGAGTCAAATTACAAACTAATTATTTACTTTGTTATAGGCTTCACCCAGAAATAAGGAGCTCTTTTATACTTTTAAAATAGTATGTTTTAAAAGAATTTCCAATTACTTAAAATTTTTCAGAAAAATCTTTTCTTACACAGAGCAAGATATACTTATATGTGAGATTTTTAAAAATGCCATAATTATTGACAAGGTTATGATAAAAGTGCTTCAAATTAATTACTATTATAATTATACCTTACATATATCTAGGACTTCATAACATATAAAGCACTTTCACATACACTGTATGTTTTAAAAGAAAGGCATCCTAAGAACAAAAACTAATTTTTTTCTATAAATAGTAGCTCTTTTAAAATAGAAAAAGAAACTATTCCTATTATTTTACAATATAAAAATAAGCACTTTTTTTATTTTTATTGCTGAGCTTCTCAAAGCACTGGCTTTGGAGTCTGTAAGACCTAAGTGTGAATTCTAGTTTTTACTTATGAGCTATGTGACCTTGAGGCAAGCGACTTAACCTGCATATGCTTCATGTTCCTCATCTGTGAATTGGAAATTCTGACCTAATAGAGTACAATTAAGGGGAAAATTTTTACATATCCTAAGTCATTACCTAGTATATAGTAGCAACTCAGTCAATGATAATAATAGTAAAAACAACAATGATGATAATAATGTTATTACTATCATTAAAATTATCCTTTCTCATTGACCTTCATAACATTTCAATGAAACTTAATATGCAAAGGAAATAACTAGGTATGAGACAATGATTGGTCCAATATCATAGATCAAGTCAGGAAGAGAGGTAGAAGTAAAAAAGTCTGTTTCAGAAGCAAATTCGTCACTACAACTAGGGAAAATAGAACTCATTAGGGAATCCCAGATTACACCTATGCAGGTTTGAATTTATGATGTTTAAATGGGGTAAAAGTTATATGGAGGACATCATAGGAAGAATAAAATGGAAGCACATTTGTGATGTGAATGCTGAATGAAAGAAGAAAATAAAATGATATCTGTGAAATAAGAACTAGTATCATATAAAATGGGGCAGTGTGCATGAGGGAACATGAAGCTGAAATAATTTGATTTGTATAAGCAAATTAGCTCACTTAGATTGGTCATATGGAGTATAAAAGCTTGACCTATATAGTTTTGCATAAAAAAATCTCTCCGCTCCAGAGTAAAAGACCTAATGAGTCTCCTCACAAATGTGTGCTGTCAGTTAAACAAGGAGCCTCAATTGAAAGTGTTTATTGCTTAAAGTAACCCATCAGTATTATTATATAAACAACTGAACTTATATGTCTTATTTAACTAAAATAATTACCATCTTTGCATTAACATTCACTTATTTTGATTTTTTTCTTGAAGTTCTTCTTTAGATAGTGTAGAACAGTTAGACAGAAAATTAACATTATTTGAGGGCTCACTGTATAGGTGTTTATATAAACTATATAATTTTTATGATGCCCATGTCACAGATAAGAAAGGCTAGGTGATAAGCCTAAAGTAATTGCTAATATATGGTAGAAGTAGAATATAAATCAAGATTTTTAAATTTATAAACAAATGTTCTACCACTATTCTCTTCATGCTCTTTCCAGATCAAATGCACTGGGTTCTCTTAGAAACTTTAGAATGTATGCTAAGTGAAAAAGGCAGCTTGGTACAGAAATGCAGAACTGAGTTAGCGCCATGGGATAATACATGTACCCGATTAGTGGTAGGCATTGAAGAAACACTTGTTCGGGCATTCCCCAATTCAGCCTCCCTGCCCTCTCCCAAGGGCGTTCACAATTTTTAGGGGTTCATAAATTACACTGAAATAGAAAAATAACAGTAGCTTGCTTGGAAACATCCTAACAGCTGTGCAGGGCACACAATAAGCACTCAATACATGTCTGACTTCTGAGATTTAAAAAATGAGTCATTAAATATTGAAAATCATTTCACGGCACAGAAAGCAAATCGGCCAACATTCAAAAATAAAGTACACAGTTATAAAGAAGACGAGAACACTAAGGTGTTGGTATATTATTCCTGATTATCTTTTATGACTCCCTGAGACAAAGGATGTCTGAGCAAAGAGGGAACCCTATTTGCTCATTGTAAGCACTCGTTTAGTCTACAAATTTAAAGGCTATTTTGTACACTGGGTCTGCAGAGAGACAGGTGATTGCTCTCTGCCACAATTCCAAAGTCCATCTTCGTTACCTCATCAATTTGCAGCTTGGTAGGGGTGAGGGTGAGAGCGAGGGAAGAGTTATATTGTACTCCCAGGAGCAAGGGGCTGTTTTCTTGCCTGTCATTCTACCAACCTCGTAGAATAAATTGCTACTTAGAAAAAGGAAAGTCAAACATTTATGAAACACATTGCTATTTAGGAAAAAAAAAGAATTGTTTTGCAAATAGTAGCACTATTAAAAGAGGGAAGAGAGAATACCATCAGTCATTTCATATTACATATAAGCAGTTTATTAAAGAATTAAATATTTATAGACTATAAAGCAAGGCGGGCGATGAGTCGCAAACAGCTTGCTGAGAAGTACATTATAAAACAATGAGTCTGTCAGTGATTGATAAAGAATGGAGAGAGTGCAAATGCTTTATAAAATCCCTAAGTTAGCTATGAATTTCCAGACTAGCAAAATAGGACATAGTAGCCAGCAATGTCACACCAATTCAAACTGGTGTATATGCTAAAGGCCTTCAGTAAACAAAAATGTACGTACTTCGGCTCTGGTTCTTCCACCACTGTCTGTCTAATAGAGGGGAAAGGGCTGCACAGCACACGGAGGTCCTGGCCAAGGGTTTTATGGATGCTTAGTTCCAAAGTAATACTCTTTAGATCTAGATATCCACATACTTCACCTCACTTTCTTCACTCTTTTTTTAATAGCTAAATGAGGCTATAGAATTTCAAAGAAAGATATCGCTCCCTTTCTTACAAAATTATATGCATTAGAGATCAGCTCACCTAATCTAATCCCCTTAGTTGAAAGAGGAGGCAAGTGAGACTTAAGTGGTGAAGTGATTCATTCAAGTCCGCACAGCTAGTTAGTAGTAACAAAATTAAAACTTGGGCCTCCTACCTCCTAGGTCAATATTCTTTCCATAGCATCACCTTCTTCTGCAATCCCTTTTTACAATTAGAATTCTGAGCTCATTCTGTCCATAAAATCAGTTCTCAGTTAGAAATTATGAATTCTCTCTTGTAAAATTATATTTCAATCCAGTTTGTAAACTGGTTTTGTGTAGAGAGAGAAAAAAAGCTTTAAGTGGATAAAACTTTAGTCTAAATAATTCTTTGAGAGAAACGAACATAATCTGCCTATCGAAAATCATTCTAGAGTTTAAGATAACAGGGTGCTATTAATGAAATGTTGGCTCTTTCTTGGATAAATTGATGATGTGGCATTCTTTCATGCACTACCTACCTGGGTGGATGAATAATTTTTCATCCTTCATGAAAATGACTGGTCGAGACCTAAAGGTGTTCATAATTTTAAATGCCAGAAGAAGTCATCTTTTCTCGACTTTGTGAGAGTCATAAGTGTCTCTATGTTCTGGATACACTAATTTGGAATTCTATTCCTTTCTATTTTCTGCCTTCAAATTTAAACAGTCATTTGGTTTCTACATAATTGAGTTTGAAGTTCCACTTGCTGTCTGCAAATTAGACAGCAGAAACATTGTGAATCAAACAAAATTATGGATCAAATCCTTCTGCCTATAAAGAAGGTGCCTATAAAAAAGGTAAAGCACAAGGTAGTTTATTTTTAAAAATTGAACCACTGCTGCCCGTGCAAAACCCCACCACTATTTTTAAACAAGTATAGTAATACCTGAATTTCTATGAAATAATATCACATAGAGAAAATCCATTTGAATACATTATATGCTTTCTTCATAAAGCATGATTTAAAGGCTTCTTCATGAGAAAGAATAACTCAACTATTTTTGGCGTACAAATTCCCTCATTTCCCCAATTCTCATCAATACAGGAAAATAGCAAATCGTATCTCAAAAATTTGGCACTGCCAGTATAATAAAATTGAATGATGTAGAGGGTAAAATGAATACTTAGTAGGTGCTGTAATTGAACAAAACTGAAAACCATGTTTAGTTAACAGTTGGGAATAACTATCTTTCAAGTAGGAATAAAGATATCCATATATTAAGGTAAATCACTCCATAAAACAACAAAAGCCCTGGTTCCCTGAAATTTTCCCTTCCAAAGTTTTCCTAAGATGGGTGGTATCAAGGAAATTCAATTTACTCTGTGTACATTAGGTATGAATGAGTGTATTGGGTTGGTGCAAAAGTAAATGCGATTTAAAAGGTTAAAAATAATTGCAAAAACTGCAATTACTTTTGCACCAACCTAATATATATCGTTATAATGCTTAAAGTAAAAATGTAAAAATGTGTTTTATAGAGTACATCCTCAGAGAAGGATATGGATCCTGAGGCCATGTTTGCAAACAGTGAACAATAGGTTTCATGAAGTGAATGTATCAGCAAAAATGGCCTATGTGTAAAGTGAGCATCAGCATATGATTAACTGTGGATGATGGTGTAATGAAACTTATGTGTGTGTGAGTGTGTGTGTGTGTGTGTGTGTGTGTGACCATTTACTTTTAAATACACCAAATGTGTAAAACATTAAGGGAAAAATAACATCTGCCATAAAGGATTTCAAAGACTCTCTTAATTGTTATTGATAGATGATGTGTAATGAGGAAAGTATAATTTAAGGAATTTAATACAAATGACAACATAAATAACGTAACTGTCATATGGATGATTATTATTGCTACTGTTATTCTTATCAAGAAGAAAACAAGCCACTTTTCATTATCTCCATTGCTATTATCAGGGTTTGCTTGGATTGTTGCTATAGCCTCTTAACTGGTCCCCCGTTCTCACTCTTGCATTTCTATAGTGTATTTTTTTTTAGCATAACAGCCTAAGACATCTGTTCACCGCATTCCTCTGCTTAGAAACCTCTAGTGAGGTTTCCACTCGTGTCAGAGTGAAAAACAAAGATTTGACAGGGCTCTACATAATCAGGCCCTCCATTACCTCACTGATCTCACGCAGTATTGCTGTCTCCCTTTCATGCTCTATTTCCCCAAGCTGGCCTCCTCAAACCTGCCAGGCACACTCCTACCTCAAAGGCGTTATATATGCCATGCCCACCTCCTGGTATGCCATTAGGTATTATTGTGGTTTACTCTTCACCACCTTCAATGTCACCTTCTCAGTGAAGACTTTCCTTCATACCCTATTTTAAATTGAGAGCACTCCCTGTTCAGTATCGTTTCTTATTCTCCTTTATTGCTTTTTCTCCTGAATACTTACTTAACAGAAATATGAGTTACTTATCTAATTTATTCCTTGTCTCTCCTTACTGGGATATCAACTACACAAGGTCAGGCATTTTGTCTGTTTTGTTTACATCTGTGTTCCCTGGTGTTTACACTGAACCTAGCATATATTATGCACTAGGAAAATATTGTTTAATCACTGGAAGAAACTGGTGTAGAGTGCAAGTCTCTGAAGTCTGACTGACAGAGCTCAGGTTGTGACAACCATAACCTGCCTTCGTAAAGCTTCAGGTTCTTTTCTACTAAAATGGGAAAAATTATAATTCCCACCTGGAATGTCTTGTGAGAGTTAACTTAGATGGTTCATCTGAAAACATTTAACAACTTTCTCAGATGACCAGTGGAGTTACTGATACCAGATTTGCCTTACGTTCATGTTCTACTCAGATCCCCGTCTCTAAGCTTTGGTCCAGAATATGCCTCCTTAGGGAATGCTTGTGCACTGTTGGTGGGATTGCAGATTGGTGCAGCCACTATGGAAAACAGTATGGAGGTATCTCAAAAACCTGAAAATGGATCTACCTTATGATCCAGCAATTCCACTCCTAGGTATCTATCCAGAGAAATCCAAAACTCCAATTCAAAAATCTTTATGCAGAATATACCTCCAGACAGAATGCTGGATGTTAATATATGAAACAACTGGTTTTAGACACCAGACAAAAGACAGCACAAGATTACAATCCCTGAGATAAGGAAATAAATAAGGCAAGCCACCAGCTTTGTGTCTGGAGGCACTCTCCAGACCACAGCCTAGGGAGGAGGAGCCAAGCAGAGCAAAAGAGTTTCATGTAGTAAGGAAACAAACAAAAGTCTAGGAAAGTCAAAGTGCTTGGAATTTATGCATGGTGCCCAAGAGGAGGGAGATCCAATGAGAAAGAAAGAAGAAAAGCTGCCTCATGATTCTCTGGAGCAGTGTTCTAAAACTTTTTGGTCTCAGAACCCCTTTACTTGATTAAAAATTGAGGACCTAAAAGAGAATTTATTTATGTGGATTATATCTACTAATAGTTAGTTTATTAGAAATGAAAACATAATTTTTAAACATATTTGTAATATTTGTTTATCAATTCATTTAAATATAAAAGCCATATATAATACATTTTTATGAAAAATATACTTTATGAAAATAAAAAATAAATGATAATAGTAGCATTGATTTACTTTTTTTGTAATTCTCTTTATTTCCTGGCTTAAGAGATGACATTTGGAATTTCATACCTAATTTTGAGATTAATTTGTTGTAATATCAAATGTCAGCCTCTGGAAAACTCCACTGTACATTACTGAGTGAATGAGAGTAAAAAGGCTAATGACATGTTAGCATAATTATAAAAATAGTTTTGAAGTCATGGGCCCTGGTATTTTTATAAAGTATTTTTAAACGTATAGACTCCTGAAAGATATCAGACTCTCAGGGGACTCTGGCCCACACTTTATGCCCTAGTCTCTGGCTAAATACTAGGCTGGTATGTCAATGTGAAACTCCACACTACCAGGAAAAGAACTGCCAAGAAACTGTAACTCAACAATTTTCAGAGTTCACACAAGATTGGAAGATATCCAAATTCTGACCAGCTCGTATGGAGAGACTTGCCCATGCAGGGCATTCAGTAAAGCTCTCAGAAAGATCGTATCTTAGCTAGATGGGGTAAAGATGGGGTAAAGATCGTGTCTTAGCTAGATGGGGTACTTTAGACTGAACAAACCAACTTTTAAAAACAAGGCACAAAAACACAAAACTGATACATAAGTAATTTAGTTGCCTGATAATACAAGTTCAACATATTTTAACAGAAAGCAACAAGAGTCAGACTCAATAGCATAATTATTCCCATTCAATTTAAAAACGAAAAGATCTGCCCAGAAGCAGAAAAATGTGACTCAATACCTGGAGAAAAATCAGTGAATAGAAGAAAACCTAAAAACAACACAAATGATGGCAATACATAAACTTTATACAGTTATTATTAATGTGTGTAAAGACTTAAGAAAAAACATGAACACAATGAGGAGAGAAATGGAAGATATAAAAAAAACACAAATGGAAATTCTAGAGCTGAAAAATACCATATTTAAAATAAAAAAATTCATTAGATGGGCTTTAAAAGCAGAGTAATTGAAGACACAGCAGTAGAAACTATCCAAACTGAGGCACCAAGAAAAAAAGTAAATGAGAAAAAAATGAACAATAGCAAACAATAGCAAATGATTTAACATACATGTAATTAGAGTCCCTGGAAAAGAGAGAGGGGCATAAAAATATTTGTAAGAATACTTGCTGAAAATTATCAATAATAAAAATTGTAAAGCCAATAACTCAAGAGCTCAGTTAACCTAAGCACTATAAACCAAAGGAAAATCATACCAAAGCAAAACATTGGCAAATTATTATTTCACAATAGGCTGCAAGAAGTTAAAATGTGCATTGTCACCCAAGAGGAATAACTAAATAAATAAATAAATATGTAGGTTTGGCTAATGAGACAACAGAGGATATAAAACAAATATTCAAAACAAGTCAGGGAAAAAGAAAAACAAACAAACAAACAGATGAGACAAAGAGAAAAATGACAAGATAATTGATTTAAACCACCTATACTGATAATGTAAAATAAATGAAACATAATGTCAAATTAAATATAAATGTTTAAACAAAAGTCATAGATTGTAAGAATAAATAAAAAAGCAAAACCTAACTAGAAGCTGTCTACAACAAACATAATTTAAATACAAAAACACAGGTTTAAAAGTAAAAGGATGGAAAAGTATACAACATTCCTATACAAATCATGAGACAACTGGCATAGCTATATTAATCATCAGACAAAATGACATCAGGATAATGAATATTATGAGAGACAAAGGGCATTTCATAGTAAGAGGGTAAATTGATCAAGAAGAAATACAAATCCTCAATATATATGTACTTAATAACATAGCCTCAAAATACAGGGTGGAAAAATTCATAGTCATGAAAGGGGAAACAGACAAATCCACAAGTATGAATTAATGATTTCCACACTCTAAGTATATAGATAGAACAAGTAGGTTGAAAATCAGCAAGGATATAGAAAAATAAAAAAGCACTTAAAACACAGAGGTACTCAATACATAGTAGCTATTATTACTGTATTATACATATAATTAATTATAGCTGATAAACATTTAAAATGTGATAGAAACCCCTGTGACCTCAATGTATGTAATAGGAGCCACTTATTACAATGGCTCAGGAATACAGATTCCTAACGAAGTCTATCAAAAGAGAAAGTACATCACACGTGGGGCTAGAAACAGCAGTATCACTGAGTGATAGAGATACCGCCAATCATAAGACAGACTATACAAAATTACAAAAGCAAAACCTAGGTATGATACTTTTATAATACTTGCAGTGATAGCACTAAAAAAGGAAAAAACTGAGAGTTGTTAGATGGGCGGCGGGGTGGGGTGGGGATAAGGGGAAAGGTGAAGGATTAGGAAGCAGCTGGTAACCACAAGATGGCCTCAGGGTTTTTGAAAATTAATTTGGGGAACGTATTCAATAATGTTGTAAAGATTTTGTTGGGTATCCGATGGACATGCGTCCTATTTGGGAGACCACCTCAGGGATACTGTGGATACCTGATCATGGCATTGTACACCAGAAGCTAAACAATAATGAATGCCAACTATAATTTTATATATATAATGTGATGGCTCGGTGTGAGGTCGGAGGGATAGTGGATGGGGGGAGGGGGGTTCACAGTGTGAGGGATATAAATGATGAATGTCTAAGTATTACCTTGTCTTGTACACCTGAAACTAATAAATTAAAAAAAAAGAAAAGCCAGAGTTGCTTAACAGTACTTAAGTGTATAGATTGGAGATTATGGCGTCTTACTCTGATGGTGACATTCAAAATATTCAATTCTTTATATCAAGTTTTTAGCCAAATGTCACATTCCTGTTATACTGTCTTTATTTTTTAAAAATCAGCTTTAATGAAACATAATCCTCCTTTTTAAATTTTTGTTTATTTATTTTTTACAAATAAAAGTTGTATATATTTATCGTGTACAAGATGATGTGTTTTTAAGATTTTTATTAAAATACAGCTAACACACAATATTATATTAGTTTCAGGTGTATATCATAATTATTCAACAGTACCCACCTAGCACTATACAGAGTTATTACCATATTATTGATTATATTCCCTATGCTGAAGAAGTGATCACCAAGATGTTTTGGTATCTGTATATATGTGAGATCACTACCCCAGTCAAACTAATATATTCATCCCATAGTTACCATTTTTGTGTGTCTACAGTGAGAACACGTGATATCTACTGTTTTAGTAAATTTCAAGTATATAATACATTATTAGGTATAGTCACCGTGCTGTACATTAGACCACCAGAATTTACTCATCTATAACTGAAAGTTTATACCCCTTGATCATCATCTCCCCTTTTTTTCTACTCCCAAGCCTCTGGTAACCACCATTCTACTGTGTTGTTTTCTGTTACTGTGAGCTTGACTGTTTTAAAAAAGCTTTCATATATGGGTATAAGTGTGATCATGTGTTATTTGTCTTTTTGTGTTTGGCTTATTTCACTAGGTAAAATATTCCTCAGATTCATCCATGGTATCACAAATGGCAGGATTTCTATCTTTTTTTTTTTTTAAGGTGGATAAAAGTCACCCTTCTTCAGTGCACATTCCCGTAAGTTTTGACAAATATATTCAGTCATGAAACCACCACCACAATCAAGGTACAGCATATTTCCATTACTCCTTAAAGCTCCTCATGCCCCTAATACAATCAGTCTTCTCCCACTTCTAGCTTCTATTGACACTGATCTGATTTCTGTCCTGACAGTTTTGCCTTTTTTAGGTTTTCACATCTTTTGTGTGAATACTGAGAAATGGGAATTTCTAGGTCATCTGTTAAAATGTGTGTTTAACTTTATAAGTACATTACTTTCTAAAATGGGTGTACCATTTTGTATTCCGTCAGCAATGTATGGCAGGTCTAGTTGTTCTGCACCCTTTTAGCAGTTAGGGTTGTCATGGTTTGAAAAAACTATTTCAGACATTTTATACATATCTCATTGTGGGTTTTAATTGACATTTCCTCAAGGACTAATGATTTTGAACATTTTTTCCTAGGTTTATTTGCCATGTTAATATCTACTTAAATAAAATGTCTGTCTAAATCCTTTTCCCATTTTAAAATTTGTTTTCGTCTTTTTGTGTTGAGCTGTAAGAGTTTTAGTATGATCTGGATAGAAGTCCTTTATCAGGTACGTGTTTCGAAAATTTTTTGTTCCAATCTGTAGCTGGTATTTTTTCTTTTTAACATTTTGAAGAGTAAGTTTTTAAAAATTGTGGTGAAATCCAATTCATTTATGTTTTTCTTTGAGGGTTAGTGTCTTCGATTCTCTTTAAAAAAATCTTTGTCTAATACGGGATCACAAAGATTTTCTTCTACATATTCCTCTATGTTTTGTAGTTTGTTCAATTCATTTTAAGAAATTTTTGTATAGGTACAAGGCATATGGGTCAAGGTTTATGTTTTTTCTTCTTTCCCTATTCTCCCTGTCATTTCTGTATATGATGCCCAATCATTTCAGCATATTTGTTGACAGGTTTACCGTTTCTCCATTTGAATCAACCTGGCACCTTTGTCAATTATCAACTGAATATATATATTTATATATTCAGAAAAATATATATATATTCAGTTGATAATTGACAAATATTATATATATATATATAATATTCCTCTATTGTTTTCTATTGATCCCCTGATCTAACTATATGCAAATACCACACTGTCTTGATTCCTATATATTTATACTGATTCCTATATATTTATACTGTCTTGATTCCTATATATTTATACTGAGTCTTTAAATCAACTGGTGTAAGCCCTCCAGCTTGTTCTTCTTTTGTTCCCTTGTTTTCCACATCAATTTCTATGTTTAAAAAGTCTGCTGGATTTCTAATTGGAATTGCACTAAGTCTATAGGTATATCTGGGGAGATATGACATCTTAACAATATTGAATATTCCAATCAATAAATAGTTCTATATTTAGTTTGGTCTTCTTTAATTTCCCTCCGCAATATCTTGTAATTTTCAGTGTAAAACTTTTGCACGTTTTGTTAAATTTATCCCTCTTATTTCATGGCTTTTGATGCTACTTGTAGATGGTATTTTTTAAATTTTAATTTCCAAATTTTCATTGCTACTATGGAGAAATAGAAATATAATTGATTTTGTATATTGTCCTTGTATCATGTTGTCTGTGACTAAGGTTGGTTAACACACACCATTTTGCAATTACTTTACTTTTTGTCCCTTCTTTCTTCCCCACCGCCATATTATACTTTTTTTACTGGATTAACTGAATATACCTTTATGGCTCCATTTTATTTCCCCTACTGCCTTAATAATTATGTCTCTCTCTTTTTTTTTAATGTAGTGGCTGCTGTAGGGTTTATAATATACATACTTAGCTTATTACAGTCTCCCATCAAAATCATATCACTTTGCACAATGACTTCTAGGTCCATTCACGTTGTTGCAGATGGCAAGATTTCATTCTTTTTTATGGCTGAACAATGTTCAATTGTATATTTGTGTGTGTGTGTGTGTGTGTGTGTGTGTGTCTTTTTTTAGCCATTCATCTACTGATGGACAGTTAGGTTACTTCCATATCTTTAAGAGATTAAAAGGAACAAATTGGAAGTTATAAAATAGTCATGGGGATGTAAAATATAAAATAAGGGTATAGTTAGTAATATTGTACCATGGATGGTGTCAGAAGGTGTAATGGTGTAATAACTATGTATGTACTAGATTTATTGGGGTGATCACTTCATAAGTTATATAAATGTCTAATCACTATGTTGTACACCTGAAACTAATACAATATTGTATGTCAACTATAATTGGAAAATAAAAAAAATATTTTAAAAACCTACAAGAACACATTACTTCATATACAGTGTTAGAAACTTGTAACAGTACACTTTCATTTCATCCCCTCTATCCTTTGTGCTATTGCTGTCATATGATTTACTTCTACATATGTTTAAATGCTATAATGTGCTGCTACTACTTTTACATTAGGGGATGGGAACACTTTTTTTAAAGACCAGATAGTAAATATTTTAGGTTTTTTGTCTCACATATGGTTTATGTCATATATTCTTTCCTTTTTACAACCTTTTCAAATGTAAAAGACACACAGATTATACATACTCGTAAACAGGACATGTGTCAAATTTGGTCCATGGACTGTAATTTGCTGACCCTGCTTTACGTAATCAATTATATATAGAGAGATTAAAAATAATTTAAAAAGGGTTTCTTTATATTTACCAACATATCCTCACCCCTCCCCCCCACCTCCAATTTGGTGTTTTTGATTTTTTTGTGTAGATCCAAATTTCCATCTGGTATCATACTGCCTCTGATTGAACAATTTCATCTAATATTCTTCTAGCATGGGTCTGCTGTCAAAAAATTGTCTCAACTTTTGTTCACTGAAACATCTTTATTTCTCCTTAATTTTCTATAGATAGAGGATTCTTACTTAATAGTTTATTTCAGTATTTTAAAGAAGTTGGTACATTGTCTTTCAACTTGTACATGTTCACCAATTTCTGATGACATGTCTGCCGTAATTTTCATCTTTGTTTCTCCTTTCCCCCGTGGCTGCCTTTTTAATTTTTATAAGTCTGTGTTTCATCCTATTTTTCCTCTTAAACCTGTGCTATTTTGTTTACTGAATTTTGGAAAATACTCAATTTTGTATCTTTAAATTTTTCTTCTCTCTAGTTTTCTTTTTCCTTTTTCTGGGACTTCGATTACACATAAACTGGACTATTCAATGTTGTCCCACTGTTTTTGGATACTCTGTTCAGTTTTTTACCCTCACTTTTGTTTTTCACTTGGATAATTTTTAATGCTCTATCTTCAGGTTCACTGATTGTTTCCTTAGATGTGTACTATCTGTTGATAAGTAATCAAAGGAATTGATTAATCAAATTGAAGTAATCAAATCTATGATATTTTTTTCCTAGCATATCTACTGAATTCTTTTTTAAAATAGTTTTATTTTTCCTGACATTCCCTACATGTTCATCAATGTCATCTACCCTTTCCACTAGATCCCTAAACTTATTAATAATAGTTCTTTTAGGGCCCCTATATATTTTCCAACATTTGTATCATCTTTGAGTCTAGTTCTGTTAATAGCTTTCCTTCTCAGAATTGTTTTCCCTTGAGTTTGTGTGTCTTGTAATTTTTTATTGAATCCTAGACATTGTTTGTAGTACTGTAGAGACTGAGGTGAAAAATATTTATTGATATATTCATACATGCACTAATGATAGGGTTGTGGCTGCTTATTCAGATTGGCCCTGCCTTTCATCTCTATCACTATGACCTTGCTGAAGGTTTTTCCAAGATAAAATTTCTATCAGAGGAAGATATATCTTAAGATGTTGCTTCTGAATCTATAAAATAAATATATATGACTAACTACTTTGTAAGGTTTCTTGATATCTAAGATATAGAATATTGCTCTTCTTTTATCATGTTATATTACTTTCTCTTTCTCATGTGACAATATTTATTATGTTTTAGCCAGCTTTGTTGGTCCAGTGATTCAATTGAGAGCAAAACTAGACACAGATCCCACTCCCATAGATTTTAATCAAATAATTATATGAGTAACTTGTCAAAAGTTATAAAAGTGGTATAAAGAACATTATAAGGATCTATGAAAGCATAGGGGGGAATTGACTAAGTTTCATAGGGAAGGAATGAGAGTATGAAAAAATTTCCTTCAGTAATTCAATGCTAAGCTGGGATCTAAAGGATGATTAAGAGCTACCCAGGGAAAAGGGGAAATGGGAGGAAAAAGATTATTCTAGACAGCAGGAAAGATTTGTGCAAAGATCCTATCTCATAAGTACGTAGCTGAGATAGAAACTAAAGGAAAGAATGTGATCTAATGAAGTTGGAGAGTCAGGCAAAGTTCAGATCATGCTTGGCTTGCAATGACATGTTAGGAATGGTAAGTCTTCATCTTAGGAGAAATGGGAAGCCTTTGAAGAGTTTCATGAACAGGAGAGAAATAATCAGTTTTATGTTCTTTTAAAAAATCTTCTTGGTTGTAATATGGAGAAGTGATTATCAGAAGAATGGATGTGGGAAAAACAGGAAACCCCTGCAGGTTTCCAGGTGAAACATATGGTAACTTGGCTTTGAGTGGTAGCCATAGATAGAGACAGAAGTGGTTGAATTTAAAAGATATTTGTAAAGTAAAATTAACAGAACTTGATGATGAATTGGACATGGGGAGGAGTACAAAAATAATTCTTATGTTTTTATAACTGGATGGAGAGTGAAGTCATTTAAAAAGGTAAGGAATGCAAGACAAAAGAACAGACTTTGTTTTTATTTTTTTAAGGGGGTATTGAAGATGATGAGTAAAGCTTTGGACATGTTGAGTTGGGGCTATGTATAGAGATGTCGAGTAGAACAGAAATCTGGACTACAGATAGAAATTTAAGAATCAAAGGGAAAAATAAAAACAAAGAATTAAAAGGAGATCTTTGAACCTTGGCAGGGTTAAGACCTCCTAGGAGAGAAATATTCTCCAATTGTTTAAAATAAAAATTTAAAAACCAAATAATTTTAGTACCTTTTGGAGAAAAGAACACATTTACTGTAACAAATTCTCATGAGCCTTCTGATGTCAAATAATAATCAGCTTTTTAATGTATTATCTTGACTATTACTTTATGGGGTAGGTATTATCATTATTCTTATGTTACATATGAAGAAGCTACGGCTTGAAGTAATTTAACTTATTAAGGAGCCAGAGTTCAAACCTAAGGCTGATCTAACCATTCTATTAGACCGTTTTCTAGTACATCTTATACTAAACCCTCCTCTCAGAAACAATAGCAGCTATGACAGTCAACATCTTTTTTTTTTTTTTTCAGATTTTTTTTTATTGGGGAAGGGGAACTGGAATTTATTGAGGAACAGTGTGTACTTCCAGAACGTTTTTCCAAGTCAAGTTGTTGTCCTTTCAATCTCAGTTGTGGAAGGTGCCGTTCAGCTTCAAGTTGTTGTCCTTTCAGTCTTAGTTGTGGAGGGCGCAGCTCAGCTCCAGGTCCAGTTGCCGTTGCTAGTTGCAGGGGGCGCAGCCCACCATCCCTTGCGGGAGTAAATCCAGCAACCTTGTGGTTGAGAGGATGCGCTCCAACGAACTGAGCCATCCGGGAGCTCAGTGGCAGCTCAGCTCAAGGTGCCGTGTTCAGTCTTAGTTGCAGAGGGCGCTGCCCACCATCCCTTGCGGGACTCGAGGAGTTGAACTGGCAACGTTGTGGTTGAGAGCCCACCGGCCTATGTGGGAATCGAACCGGCAGCCTTAGGAGTTAGGAGCATGGAGCTCTAACCGCCTGAGCCACCAGGCTGGCCTGCAGTCAACATCTTTTGAAGACATGGTGTAGAGAATAAACACTGCATATTTATAGTAATAATGTAGGAAGAAATGATGACAGCCTTACTCTGTTACAATAATGAGGAGAGCAAAGATTTTAGGAATATCAAATTAGTTTACTGGTTTGTCCAAATGACACAGAAATTAATCTCCTGCTCAGTTATCTTAAATTGCTTCATCTTATATAACTAGGAAACATCTTTTCAAGAATATGTTGTCCAATAGTAGCTGTTGAGGAACTGGTTTCAGTTTTGACACATAGGAAGAACACTTCCGAGAAAGTCATCAACGTCAACAGACTGAGTTTTATTGTAAAACAGACTTAGTTTTATATGAAAATCTAACTCAGTTTATTAGACTCAGCAGGATCATAGAGAAGAAAAAAAGCTTTCTGAGTGATAACAATTTGGAAATCAAGATATGGTAGATAGCCTTGTGTATTACCATCTAATTAAGAAATCTTGTTTTATGTCTACAGTCTTTTTACGTATGTGCTTTTCTGTTTGCAATTGTTTACATACTTGGGTCACCAGAAAGTATGAGAATGGAGTCAAATTAGGCAAATACATGAGCTTTAAAGAGATAGATTTCTAAATGAAAGTAATGAACAGATTATGTGTTTCCACTACCTGCATTAGGAATGCTGTGGAACTGTGGAATGGGGAGGATACAGTGTCTCTGAAGAGCAGGAATGCTGCTGGTTCTCTGATCAGATATAAATTTTTAGTCTGGCATGAGAACACCAAAAGGTCATCTTTCTTCCCTTATAGATGCATATCTCTCATTGGTGACCAAAACAAATACTAGCCCTGTCACTGTACTAAATTGCAATGTTGCTATTTACAGTCTAAACCTAAATGTAATTTTAGCTTCTGGATATAACACTGGTGATTCTTATTTTACTTTAGTTATTTGCAGCTGAAAGGAGTTGTGTGCAGTAAGGATGATTGGAAACCTTACCAGAATGCCCTGAAACATGCTGTGTCAAAGACAAATTTAATTCCCAAAAGGATTTCATGGCTAAAGCTGGATTTTTAGGTCATAACATGCCTGACAACAATAAAAAGAGTTAGTATATCATATTTAGTATTCAAGATATATAAGGCATTTTATTATTATGAATTAAATACCCATCTGAACAACAAAGACATTTAGTTTTTAAGTCAGTGTGTAGATTGGAAGGTCTTGAATAATTTCTTTAAATTGTTCTATGCCCAAACCCTTCATATAGAGTGAGCCATATTCAAATTATCTTTTTTTTTTGATAAGCATTGATTCCATGAATTTAAGGCAAAAGCCAAAGTGAAAATTGAGGTTTGTATTAGGGCTCAGATAGAAATGAGGCAAGAGAAACGCCTAGGGTACAAAATTTAAGGAGGCAATTAGTTTCAGGGTTATGTAAGTACAGGGTTGATACCCAAGAGCAATTACTTCCTTTAAATTCTGCTACATAGGAATCTTGCTCTCCCTATCTTGGTCCTGGTCCTGTTTTTTATTCCCAAAGCTCTTTCAAGAGTTAAGGCAATGCTATCTCTGGTTCCATACTGTTCTCCCTCGCCCCCTTTATTTGTTAATTGAAAGTTAACAAAAATCAAGTAAATAACTTTAAAACTTTATCACAAATAGGCACTGCATAAAAATTAAATAAGTAGGACAATAATTAGAGAACACAGATAAACTCAAATAAAGATAACTAATTGCAAATAGTTTCTTAGTGTTTATTGTGTGATTGAGAGATACTGTCTATATGCATATAAATATTCTCTTTCAGGTTTCAACTCTGAGTTAAAGTGTTATTACTATTATTACTATTATTCCCAGTTTTACAGATAGGGAAACTAAGGCTTACAGACATTAAATGATTTGCTCACACTCATATAGGCGGTAGAACTCAAGTTGATCTAACTCCAAAGCCCAATCTCTCAATTACTGTGCTTTGCTACCTCCCAACTATAACTATTTAACATTGCTGATGTGTCAAGTTATCTCTACTATACGTCGACAAACTGTTCACACAGATTTAAGATTTTTGTTAGAAAACCTGAGTTAATAACCTTTAGATAGACTACTTTCATTCCTGCAGCCTTATAATATGGTATATTAAGAAAGGGAAAATGAAAATGTAAGAGAAAGAAAAAAGGAAATAAACCCAGAGGATTATAAGAGAAAAGATATTTAGAGGTCAGGTCCCTTTTGTGAACTAGGGTAAAACAATAATGGGAAATAGAATAGTGTGCAAAGAGGGTGCTTCAAAGCAAATTCCAAAGAATAAAAAGGAAAAGGTTTTCATCTATAGCGGAGGAAAAGACAGGAAAAAGGCTAATCAGAGAAGATAAAAATGTTACTTTAGGTTAATTTCAGCTTTTTAAAATTAAGAGGAGGAAAAAATACACCTTTTTTCAGAAATGAAGTACCAATAGTTTTTTTTCTATTCACCTAACGTAGAAAAGGATTTTGACATAAACAGAAACATGGAGGAACAACTTTACAATATTTAATTTTAAAACCAAATAAAATAATAAATGTCACCTTGAATTTATGTAGAAAGGAGAGACACTTGCATGTAATTGAGATTATTAATTTCTAAGAAATGCATGCTTCATGGAAAATTTTAAAAATGTGTTTTGAGAAACATAGTATTGTATTATTGGTATTGATTGCGATTTTCTAGTCTTTGGGGAAGAGTAGATCTTATAAAAGGTTAAATGCTGCACCCCACAGCCTCCAAGCTCCTCAAACCTCCATTACCAAGATAGGCGAATACCAGAAAGACCTTACTTTGCAACCTGCTGAAGAGCTCCCTCTAGTGCTGTTTTGCACTAAAATGTGCTCATAGCAATTTTTTTTCATTAATTGTTCTGCTGAGAGTGGACCTTAGATTTTCTTTGGAAACTTAGTTAAGAGAGAAAGATAAGTGATGCTTTTGAACAATTTTCAGCCTTGTAATTCCAGCTAAGTAAGACTACCACAATATATTAAAGGGTGAGAAGGTGGTTGTTGTTTTAACTTTTGAAAAACGAGGTACATCTATGTTTAAATAACATCCTTTTGTTGAAAGGTTAGTTTTTCCATGGTACCCAGAAAAACAGGAGTTTGTTTTATCAGAAAAAAGCACTGAATATAATTGCTTCTCTTGACCTCTCAATCTCTGAAAATTTATTATTTAGGCTAGTTAGGTATCCTAAGAAAAAATTTTAAAAACTTATTCGTGTTTAACTTTTTTATTTCTGGTGACATACAGCAAAAATTTTACTCATGCTTTATCAAAATCCAAATGGGAGGACATCGAAAAACAAATGACCTAACTATAAAGTGAGTATATCTTTAAATTCCAGGAAAGAGATAACATGAGATATTCCAAAAGGCAGCATTAAATAAAGGCAACATATTCCTTTAAAGTTTTGACACCAGCACCAAGAAATTTAAAGGAGTGAAGGAAATCAGTGTTTTTGTTGTCCAACACACACCCAAGAAATTTGAACCATGAGACTGATAACTCCATAAACTACCACTTTATCTAGGGCATAATTTTTTCCTAAACTTTTAAAAGAGCCTATGAACAATAAATTAAAGCCAGAGCGTGAGAAAGATCAGGAAATGCTAAATGCCTAATAAGCACTAATAAGCATGTTAATTCATGTATGTGTGTTTGGTATGTCTGTGTATATATGCGTGTCTATATATTGCTATTATTCTATAATAATTAAAGTGAGGATCAATCAGACACTTGGCCCCGAACATGGGCAAATATAAGGGCTTCAAAATTGCGCTCTGGTGAATGAGGAAGCCAAGAACTCGGAAGGAAGAATTAGAATTCATACATCTATTAGTCTTGTTTCATTTTGTTTCGTTTGTGTTTTGGGGTGTGTTATTCTGCACTGTGCACATTAAGAATAAATGTGCACAATGAATGAAAAAGTGATTAAACTAAGTATGTTAAACAAAACCAATCCAAAAATATAAGAACTACAAATAAAAGGTAACATATCCTAATGTTTTCAGACTAGGACAACGTGTAGAGATGAAATATTCTTAAAACATGGCCTTCAAGTACTGGGTTATCTAAATCCTTGACTGGTGTCCAAATAGAACAGGGGCTCTAGCAAACTCACGACAACAGTAGACAGAGAAATGGGTATAAAAGGGACATGACACATTGAGTAAAAAATTCTGGATTGTTTCTGTCCCTGACTCACCATTGACCTGACAAAGTTAGTGATTTAGCTTCTCCATCAAATGAGCAGTAAGTCTTGCCAGAAACTGCACAGAAGCGTTGATAATGGGGAGGCCAGTGTGGTAATGGACAGAGCCTCTAGAAATGTTACTGTGCAGTGGACATCTTTGGAAAATATCTTGTTCTTTTGCTACCCCACCAAGGCGTAAGAAGAAAACGGATGCATTAAACGTTAGGTTAAATTCTGCTTAACACTGTCATTTGCATTTATCTTGATAGTTTCTACAACGTACTATTCTCATTACTTGTTATTTGCTAATATTTTAATGCCCAGGAATTTCTAATTCCCCTTCTATCTTATTTGCCTTGTTTTTAATCATCTATTTACACAAAACAATGATTTCTTCTTGCCTTGAGTTTCTCCCAATACACAAACACACACACAGACACACACATAAATAAATAGATCGATCGATCAATCAATCAATCCTGGATATTTTCTACCACTTATCTCTATCTTGTTCAATTATAATAAAAGCAACCACAACAATGATACTAGCACTTAATATATTGGGAAAGTCCTTTGTAAACAAAGTATAATCTCATTTCATGTATTTATTCAAGTTAATCTCAATCAGAAAAATTGTTGATGGTTTATGTATCTTACTTATAAGCCTTAAACAGGTAAAATGTTCAATAGTAAGAAAATGTTCACTCTGTCACTTTGAAAGACGAAATAACCACTGGACATAACAAACTAACAATAAACTCTATTATAATTTTTCATAGATTTCCTAGTATGGATATTTCAGAAAATTTTCAGTTATGAAATATATATTTATCCCAATTTATAGAATGAGATATCTTGTATTTGTATTTTATACAACATCAGGGTAAAAAAAATTAAAATGTTTCACACTTCTATTTTCAACTCTATTACTTTTGGTTGAATAACAGTAGAAATCACTGAACATATATAAAATATGGAAACGACAACCTCATTGTGCTCTTGGAATGATTAATTATGCTTTTACATCAGAACAAAGGCTATTGAGCATATGGTATTATTATTTTAATACAGGTAATTCATTGTAGTATGAAACAGTCATATATAGACCAAACAATAATCACTTACTATATACGATAAAATAAAACCCCCACTGAAAAGTGGAGAAATGTCTCTTTCTGTTCCTAATTAGTTTTTAATAAATGATACATAATAAATGGCAAAGTTCTAATTTATCACAGTTTAGGCATAGTCCTTGAATGGGAGATAGGAGTGTATGAACACTGACAGCTGTTTAAATAGCCTGTGAAACCTTTTCTGTTAAAGAGCCCTGTTCTCAAAGTTTGAAAAGGTGCGCGCTCTTTTCAGATCCTCTTAGGTAGTAGGCAGTATGGCTAGTAGGAAGTAGTCCGTATAGTGCACAAAATTCTAACTGCAGACAAATTGTCTGTTCTTGATCCACATTTTTATAAACATCCATATCATTTACTATTTACTGTAGGTTTTAAATCATACACACACACACACACAGACACACACAATTAATACTTAGAGTAAGACTCAGACCTTTTTATTTCACAGATGTGAGAAATGCATTCATATTAATAATTCTGATTTTTTCAAGGCTGCTTTTAGGTTCCCTGTCATTAAATTCTATAAACCAGGCCTATGTAATTTTTTTCATGGTATATTTCAATAGACTAGAAAACCTGGTGATGTTTAAGTTTGTCTTTAAGGATCCAGATGGTATTCATTTTCCCTACCTGGTTCCTGCTTAAGTGCAATGGTGTATTTTAATGTTTTTCATTCTTCCTCAACTAGTAAAGATAAAGGGACACATTATAACCACAAGTATTTAACAAGTATGAAACAGTGGTGTTCTACTTATGAGAGAAGAAATATTTGTGCTCTGCTCAGTAAAAGTCTCATCTAGACTTGCCTGGGAAATAAAGCAGGTGGAAAAGTGGGTTTTATCACATGATATAACTAACAAAATGGTCTAATATGTTCACTGAATGCACCCTTCCCCTCACGCTGCATTTGTCATATCCATTGCTTTAATATCATACTGCCTGCACGCATGCTTTCTGCATGCAAAGACAGGGACTCTAATGCTTTGTATTATCCTGGAATAAAAGAACCTGGAAGGAAAGCCATTGTTTCCTTTAAAAAGGGTAGAATGAAATATACTGACGATACCACAAACCATTTCCACATATCCACAGTTAAAGAAAATTTTATGCAGATTTTCTATAGAAAAATCTTTTTCCCCCATTGGAACACCCTATGAGTGCTTTGTTCTCTATCAGTATGCTTTCCTTTTGTTGAAAATTTTGAGTAAAGCTCGCTCCACTATGACCAATTTGATTTAGGGGGTTTAATTTTCTTAATCATTAGCACAAGTAAACCTCTTTGTATGTGTCCTTTATGAAAACACACACATACCAAAATATGTATGCTCTTCATAACATGGACATTCATATAAAGCTAGATCACCTTCTATCATATATTGGACACAAACCATCACGTCCTTGCAAAAATATAGGTGTATCTTTATATAGTTAAGTGTACTTTTAGCATCACGCCTTAACACTCCCTCGCATAGCTGACGTGCTCAGACACACACATACATACACACGCACAACTCCATTACTACAAAGTCAAATTCATCTAGCGTTGCATAGTCTGGTTGGTATTTCTATATCTTTTCCTCCTTTAAATGTGACTAGCTATTTACACCCTAACAATTCTGGTACAGAGCTGATTTAGCATTTTTATTGGAATGTGAAAGCTCTTAAAAGAAGAAAAAAATCTAATCAGGCAGAAGAGATAGAAAACTTGCTGAATTTTCTCTCCCCTCTCCAAGACCCCCCTGAATCCTATCAAAAGCACATCTTCCATTCATTGCTTCCCGGTGTCATTACGACAAGCAGCTACAAATCAATAGCAGAGGGAAAGGCAGGACCAACCCACACTCACCAAGTGATAAAGATTCACTCTCAGCCCCGATTTGCTAATAGCCCATAATGGCAGCCATTGGCGCCCTGCATTAAATCATACATTTCACTCTGCGTTTATTATGGGATTTTTAAAACTCCTCACCAAATTGGATTTTCTCGATGGTCTCTAATTTCCACATTTATCATTTAAAATTAAACTCCTCAGTGGAGAGGAGGAATAGAGAAGGAGGAGAAGGTAGATAGAGGCCAGAGAGTACTGTATTTTTTCTTGTCACCCCCCTCTTTTTTATGAAAACCCATAAATAATACCAGGTATCATAGCCATAAGCAGCAGGGTGTTTTTGTTTAACTGTAAAAAAATTCCAGAAATCAGGCTGGAATGGTTTGTATGTGCCGGTCTGTAAATAAGATGACAATTCAAAAGAAATATATATATATTTCTTTTGAATTCTTTTTGAATACACACACACACACACAACAGGTTTAAAATAAAAGAAATTTTGTTTAAAAATTCTTAGTAACGTTGCAAAGAAAGTGAATTGCAAAAGCAATAGAAAATAAGTTGATGTTAACATTATACAAATAATCCAAGGAGCTGTACGGAAAGTGTTCAGCAAGTATAGTATTGTAGCTTTAAAAAAATACATTTATCTTATTCCAAAGCTCAGTGAGAAACAGATGAAAAGCAAAAATTCTTTTATTGGTTTCCAATTAGGTAACAGCTTGCTTTCCTGTCTATACATTCTTAGTATAAAAAATTATTTTAAAGTTTCACAGAAGCCAGTGGCTAAAGCTGCCTGTTGACTGCTGCAGCAACTCCCCAAATAAGTTCTTAAGTCTCCTACAGATACCACTGAAACAATGGAATCAACCTATGGGAGCATAAATCTCTACAAGTTTAGCTATATATTGTCTTTTTAGATAAAATATTTTTTTATTCTTTAGGTTAAAAAACTAAAAATAAAATTTGAGGTCTATATCATAAAATGAAAAGGCTGTATTTTCCCAAGGCTGCATCATTGAAACTTAGTATGACTTAACTACAGTACTAGCAGGATCCAAAGACATCAGAAAACTATCAGTCAGTCCGTAGTCAGAGATGCTTAAAAAGGTGAGAGATTTAATGAAATGTCGAATGAGCCTCTGATTTTTTTCCCTTTAGAAATTTCCTTGGGAACAAAGTTCATCTACATAATTTTCCTTAAGAAATAGAGACGTGGCCTTTTAAAACAGAATGTGAAACAGAGTTTAAAAATTTCAGTCATTTTATGTCACTTCATCTTCACAGGCCCTCTTTTGTTTTGAAATTTTGTCATTGATATAATTATCTAAAACTTTTTCAGTGATCCTTTTTAAAATATCTACCATTGATTGCTATGCCTTTTCTATCTTTTTTTTTTTTTCCTGGACGAAAACTACCGTTGTATATACCTCTTTTTTCCCTTCTTCAGTTCCACATAACTACTAGCCTCCCATTTTAATACAGTATTTTATTCAAATAACATACATATTGAAACGTGCACAAATCAAGTGTAATCTATGAATTGTCACTAACTGCACACACTTGTGTGACCAGCATACAGACTAAGAGGCAGAATGTTTTGCTGGTGTTCCAGAAGTCTTTCTAGTGTAGTCACTACCAACTACCCCCGGGTAGTCTATCATGACTTCTAAATCACAGATTAATTGTGCCTACTTTGGAACTTTATATATATGGAATCATCCATTACATGCTATTTTGTGTATAGATTTTTTTCACTCAAAATTATGTGAGATTAATTCACCTTGCTGTCTGTACCTGTTGTTTGTTCATGCCTATTGGTGAGCAGACGTCGGCAAACTATGGCCAATGGGCCAAATCTGGCCCATTGCCTGTTTTTGTATGATCTGTGAGATAAATGGTTTAAAAAATCAAAAGAAAGATAATATTCATTATGTGAAAAAATATATGAAAACTGTAAAAATTGTATGAAATTTTAGTGTGCATAAGTAAAGCCTTTTTTGGGGGGCGGGGGATATCACTATGTACATTTGTTAAGTGTTGTCTATGACTGCTTTCACGCTACAATGCCAGAGTTGAGTCATTGGGGTATAAACTTGTATGACATACAAAGTCTAGAATATTTACTGTCTGACTCTTTATTAAAAAAAGTTTACCAACCTCTGCTGTAAAGTGTTCCATTGTGTGATCACACCACAATCTATCTTTTCTACTGTTGAAAGATGTATGGGCTGTATCTGATATTGGGGCATTACAAATATATGCTATAAACATTCTAGAACATGTCTTTAGTGAACATGTACATACTTAGGAGTGGAACTGCTGTGTATATGATATGCATTATGTTCCGTTTAATAGTTGCTGCCAAACAGTTTTCTATACTGCTTTTTATCAATTGATACTACAACCAGCAGTGCAGTAGAATTCCAATTGCTTTTTTCTTGCCAACTTTTGGTGTTTTAGCTATTCTTGTTTTAATATGCATTACTCTTATGTTCCATAATGTTGAGAGCACTTTCTCATATGTTTATTGCCATTTAGGTATTCTGTTTTGTGAAGCATCTATTTAAGACTTTTATCTAATTTAATGTTGGGTTATCTGACTTTTTCTTATTGACTTGTAGGAGTTACTTGTATATTACAGATAAAGTCTTTCGTCAGGTTATGCTTTGTAACTTTCTAGGTTGTGATATGCCTTTTTACTCTTTTAAAGGGTGTCTTTTGATGAGCAGAAGTTCTTAATTTTGACATAGTTCAATGAGTCCATTTTCTTCTTTGCAGTAAGCACTTTGTGTTCTGTTAAAGAAATATGGCCTATCCCAAAGACATGAAGATTGTATATTCATTTGGATTTTTCATGTATATTAACATGTCATTTATGAATAATGACAATTTTTTATTTCTTTCTTTGAAATACTTACATAGTTTTGATTTCATTTTCTTGTCTTATTGTACTAGCTAGGACAATGCTGAACAGAAGTGATGATAATGGGCATCTTTGTCTTGTTTTGAATTTGCTGTGAATTTTTATAGTTCCTCTTAATCAGGTCAAGAAAGTGCCTTTCTATTCCTACTTCTTATTATGAACGGGTATTAAAGTTTATCAAAGACTTTTAAAAAAATCTATCAACATGATCATGTGATTCTTTTTTTTAATCTGTTAATAGGGTGAATTACATGGATTGATTTTGAAATGATAAACCACCTATGTTCTCCTGGAATATACTCCACTTGGTCATAATTTATAATAATTTCTATATATTGCTGGATTCAATTTGCTGGAATTTTGTTTAGAACTTTTATATCTATGTTCATGATAAAGAACAGTTTGTAATTTTCTTGTAGTAACCTTGTTTAATTTTGCTATCACCTTCCTTATATTTAAAAAAAGTTTCTGGTGAAATCACAGAGCTACTTTTGACAAATTGCAAATTTTAGTGGAAACTGAACTGCTGTACTTTTATAATGACGGCATAGGGAGCTCTGATACTTACGGGTTTTTCTTACTCTCTCTAAGGTCCCTAAATTTCATGACTTACTATTCCCCAGTACTTGTTTCTAAAATAAAAGCTTTTGAATATTCTTCTAAACTTTATTTAACTTCCCTCTCTGGTGAATTAAGAGTCCATAGTAAGGTGTTTTTGTTTTTTGTTTTATCAATAATTACACATTAGGCTGCTACTATTTGCAAGAATAAGTATTGTGGGAAGTTATAAGAAGTGGAAGATACATTCTCTGCCCTGAATGAGTTTTTAATGCAGTAAGCTAAATCACTCTCTTTTAAAAATTATGAATCAATTATGGCATCATCTTTAATTAAGTTGCTTCATTCAAATTCATGAAGCTTTAAAAATGACTTCTATTATAATGGGGAAAACAAGTTTTCATTCATGAAAGAAAAATTAGAAATAAAGAAAAGGAGAAAGAAGGTACAAAATCACTCATAGTCCCACCAACAAACACAATCAATGCTAACATTTAAATTTTGTTGGAAATTAGATAACCTTCAATGTGTTTATTCTCATATGTTTGTTAGACACCTCCACAGTTGGTGTTTCCTATTAATTTCATCTGTGTATACCTTTCCATTTTATGTAGGGTTCTCAAAAAGTTTTTTCAAAGATAAATTTAGAAAATAGCTTCTGTAATTTCTATTATTACAAAACAGTAAAAAGATTGGGACAGTTTTTGAATGTGTGAAATGAAATTCCCTTCTTTTTCTCAACTCATGAGAGTTCTCAACTCAGGAAGCTTCAATTACATGCTTCATAATTCCTGTATCTTGGCACATCTCTACCTTTAAACTATCCTCATCTCTGATACATGACAAATTAAGACTTGTACAAAAAATACTTTTAAATTTGTGTATAACATTGAGGTACAGGATTGTGATCTTAGAGCTCGTTAAGTGCACAGGCTCTGATGCTAGACTGCCTAAGTTTGAAAGCTGGCACCACCACTCACAGGGTATATGACCTCGGTCAGTTCCCATTCTCTGTGCTTCAGTAACTCCTCTGTAAAATGGGAGAAAAAATAGCAATGACCTCATACAGTTGTCGTGAGGATTAAGTAAGTTGAGACATGTAATGTTGGGCATATAGTAGGTGCTCAGTAAATACTGTCTTTGCATAGGCAAGCTAAAGAGCTGCTCTTTTTCAATACATACAAGGAGGAACTATATGTACTGTCTTCATATTGAAAGACCTCCTTCAATTTGCCCCTAATATTTAGTTCACGTTCATTCTTACTGTCTCCTGTCTACTGTCATATTTTCTAACTCATTCCCGAAACAATGAAAAACTCATCTGCCTTAAAAACTTATTTCTAAAAGCTTACTTCTGTTATGAAGTCTCTATCCAAGCTAACATCACTTGATTTAAGTGGATAAAAGCTGGATCTGAAGAAATGAAGACAACAGACATGTTAAAATTGGTGGCATTGTCAGGTTTTCTCTTTTATTTGGCTAATCCAGAATTCACAGGGTATGTAGACCATCTCTGTTTAATTAAAGGATCAATTAAAGAGCTAGCAATAAAAATTTATCAGTCTGAGTTATGCAATTCAATATGGAAGAAATTAAAATGAACTTAACATCAGGCCAGGGGCAAGAAAGAATTTAAGTAAAAATTCAAAATACAAATCCTAAACAGTTGTGATGCTTTATGTCATCACAAGAGACTGGAGAGATTAGAATGAACTGGTTTAAGGTCTTAGAATCTGAGCCTGGAGGCTTTTTTGAATCTGCATGCAAGATTGTTTAACACTGTAGCAATTACAATGTAAGTACCACACGGTATGCGTTTATTTCTTTACTGAACTGTACTGCTATTTTGTAAAACATTAATTCTGTGAAACATTCAGATACAGTGAAGGTTATGGGTTCTCTCAGGCTGACTATGTAAAAAAAGGAGTTACACTATGATAGGGAAGCTTTAATTATGGGCGGGGTCCTCAAACTCTGAGTACCAGCTTTGGACAACCACACTGAGACTCAACACCGTGGCTTCGCTGTTTTTTTTTTTTTTTTACTGCTTCAGAATCTGAAGTATCCTGTGGTTTATTGATTCTTGTAACCACACACTCTGCCACTAATGTTCATCACTTGTGTTTCTCCTGACTCCTGCCTCTTGAGGAGAATGAAAGGTGGAAAATGTGACACAATAGTCTTAAATTGGATGACTCAGTTTAAATACCGAACAGGAAAAAAATGTCTTAAACCATCACTGGAAACATTTTCCTTTCAAATGGAACTGATCTTGAAACCCAGTTCAACCCGGCAAATGGGTAAAGAATTCCTGATGGAGGTACTTTCAGAATATACTGTGATGTGTCAGAGGGTCAGTCATCTGTAGGACGACAAACTTTCAGTTCTTTAGTTTTTTGTGATACTTGCTGATCTAACTCAAATTTAATTTTATCCAGCAGCAATTAATTTTCACCCAGCCTAAATATTGCCACTTAGATCTTAATCCTTTTCCTACCTTTTAAGTTAGCCTTTAAATTATTTATGGAAATTTATTCCTTCAATATAAAATTCTCTTCACACACACACATTGCACATTTCTTTTATACGCCATTTCCCCCCTCATGCCAATGATCTACCACAAGTTGTATCTTCTACCTCTGAAAGTATTTATAGAATTTATTTCTACTATAATCCTAGTCTTTTCATTGCCTCATTGGTTTTATATACTTGATGGATTTTAACATTTTTGAGAAATACACACCCACACATTCCTCACAATACCACCCTGAAGTACAAGAGGCAGGACGACATTTTTGTTAATTAAGAATGGAAGCAATGAAGTCAGACTGCTGGGGTTGGAATTTGAGCTCAGTCATTAGTAGCTCTGTGGCCGTGGGTGATTTACTGAAGCTCTTTGTGTTTCACTTTCCTCATTAGTAAAATGGGAGATAATTATGACCCTATTTCATAGCATTTGTGGTAAGGATTAAATAAATGAATATTTTAAAAATATAGTATAGTTAATATTTATTAGCACATGAATATTAACTATTATTATTATTTCATTAAAATTCTCCAAATTATAAAGGAAGAATCACTAATAGGCATCTTCTCTTTTCCACAGCCAAAGTGATCCTTTTATAATAAAACATAAGTTAGATTAAGTTCTTCCTTTGATCAAAATCCTTCAGTGGCTGCCTGTCTCACTCAAAGTCAAAACCAAAGTCCTTCCCTTGACTGACTAGGCCCTACTGGAGCTGACTGACTGCATCCCCACCCTTCCGACCTCATTTCCTACAATTATTCATCTCCTTCACTCCACTCTAGCCTTCATTGGTCTTGCTGTTCCTGGAATGTGTCAAGTATACTTACTTCCAAAGACCCATAATTGTTGCTCCCTCTAGCTGAAATACTCTTTCCCCAGAGTCACAAGCTTCCCTCTCTTATTTCGGGTATCATCCCTGACCACGCATTATAAAAGAATAATCACTCCTGGCCCTTGGCGCTCTCTATCTCCTTCACTTTGACTTATTTTTCTCTATAGCACTTATCATCACCTAACATAAATGACATAGATTTGTCTATTGACAACAGAATCTATAAGGCTTCACCAAATATGACAGCTAATTGAAAATTTGTCTTAGTACTTTATTGTGCTGGTTTGGAAAACCATGACATATATTTTAAAAGTCCTCCAATTTTTAAGATAAATCAGGTAGAATCCTCATAGAATCAGATTCTTTGCAATATATTACATTGAATGGATCTGATCTTTTCTTATAGGAATTAACAAAGGATTTGTGTGTGTGTGTGTGTGTGTGTGTTTATGGCTTCTATACTATCAAATTAGTAGCTCTTTTAGTAGATAACAAACACTTGACACACATACCTGTCCTGGTAGTGAATGTCAACCAAGAGAGCGTTCTATGTGAAGAATGTTAGAGATAAAAGGGAAAAGAGAACTGGCTTCTGCAGGAGAATCCTGAAATGTTACCTCCCAGTTTTTGAAAAAAAAAACTTCTTTGAGGATTTTTATAGGCATAGAGACTTGGTTTAAGTTTTTCATGTGTGCCCTTTGACTTAGAAAAGGGATCAGTTGAAATAAAGAAATGTTTCCTGCTTCTCATCAATAGACGAAAGGAGAAAACATGACATAGCATCACATCTAGGAAAGAGAAGAGAGAGACACATTGGAACATAGACAGAGAGAAAAACAACAAAAGAGAAATAAAATAGTAGTCTGGTGCGTCTCAGCCTGTGGGATTCACAGATACCCAGTACCTCACACATAGAGGTTTAAATTAAATATTTATTATGGTTTCTCCAAAAATTAAAAATGTCATTACCTTATGACCCAGCAATCCCTCTTCTAGGTATCTACCCCCCAAAATCTGAAAACATTTGTCTGTAAAGATATATGTACCCCTATGTCCACTGCAACATTATTCATGGTGGCCAAGACATGGAAACAACCAAAGTGTCCTTCAATAGGTGACTGGATAAAGAGGATGTGGTACATATATATAATGGAATATTACTCAGCCATAAGACGAAATACTGCCATTTGTGACAACATGGATGGATCTTAAGACTATCATGCTAAGCGAAATAAGTCAGACAGAAAAAAATCGAGATTTCATTCATATGTGGGGTATAGAACTGAAAGCAACAAAGGAACAAGACAGACAAATAAACAAAAACTCATCGACACAGACAACAGTTTAGTGGTTACCAGAGGGTAAGCGGGAAGCGGGAGGTAGAAGAAGTAAAAGGAGGTCAAATATATGGTGACAGAAGGAGATTTGACTTTGGGGGGGTGAATACACCGCAGTGTATAAATGACAGAGAATTGTACACTTGAAACTTATATAATTTTATTAACCCCAATAGATTCAATGAAAAACAAAACACATTTATTAGCCAGTTACACAGGCACAAACTGACTAACTTCACATACACTGTGTCACTTATCTTTTACAGTGGTCTTTGATAATTTTTACTACCTCTCTTTCTTTTCACATTTCTATTCCTAAAATAAACTGCATGTGTGGTTCCTGGCTCCATCAGCAAAATATTTTTTTTTCTGTTTTTATTCTTTTTTAAAAAACTATGAAATATTTCAAGCATACAAAGAAGTAAAAAGAATAATGGCATTTGAGACCTATATAACCACTATCAAGTTTTTGTCAACTTAAACATGTTTCCATATTTGCTGAATTTTTTAAAGACATAGAACATTATAGGTATGGTTTAAGCCTTATGAGGAACCCTTTCACTCCTCATTTCCTTCTCTTTCTTGCCTCCCTAGATGTAAACCGCACCCTAAATTTGACATCCATCATTCCCATGTATGCTTTGCATGTTTCACAAATTTATATTAATGATACCACATGCACACATTCTGCAATATTTCATGCTCAACATTATGTTTTAGAATTTTATTTCAAATGATACATGTAGTTGTAGTTCACTGAGTTTAATTGTCACATATGTTCCATTGAATGAATATTCCCAACTTTATTCATCTATTGTCTTATTGATGGACAATTAGGCCTTCCCAATTTTTCATTATTATAAACAATGTTGTAACGAATGTTAATTTTAACTTTCTTTGTGGATATATATGAATTTCACAAAGGTACATATATGAGCATCTTCAACTTTTCTAGATATTGCCACACTGCTCTTCAAAGTAACTGTATAAATGCTTAAGGAAGAATTAATACCAATCCACAAAATATATCCCAGAATATAGAAGATGGAACATTTTCCAGCTCATTTTATGAAGCAGGATTACCAGATACCAAAACCAGACAAAGATAGGAAAGAAAGAAAGAGAGAAAGAGAGGGAAAGAGAAAGAGAGAGAGAGAGACAGAGAGACAGAGAGAGAGTAGAAAATTACTGTTTCCAACTTGAGCTTCATATTAGAATCCCAAGTACCTTAGTAAATATCCTAATGCTTTTAGTACTTTCTTGACCCATTGGCATTTTCTTTAACCTAAAGTCAGGTGACCAGCGTCAAATGTGGATCACAATCTGTTCCTCTACAATGTGTCATGAGAATTCAGTCACCTCAGAACAAAGACCAGGTACCATATTCTTTCATTTTTGTTAGAGGTTCTAACATTTTGGGTAATAAAGGCTTTTTCAGACTTCAAAAGTCACAAGTTCTGCTAATTCTTATTAGCAATTCTTATAACAATTCAATTCTCAATTGTTTTTCAACTGATAAGACCATTATGTCTAGGGTAATCCAACAGCTTATCTGGTCTCCCTATATCCAAAATCTTTTCACTTTAAAATATACTGCAACCTATGGTCAGATACGTGTTTGGTTTATTTTTTATATTTTACATCTCATTGCTATTTGAATGTATTTAATTGCTTTCCATTTGCTAAGCACAATGTTTTCAAAGGGTGAATAATCTTTTGTGAAACTTTCCCCCCAGGATACAATGTAAATGTATCCTGTGGGTCATGGTTAAATAAAATAAAAATTGAAAAACAATGACCTGAAGAATAATGTCTAAAATTCTACACCAGACATTCAAGACCTATCATGAACTTTCCCCTAACTACCTGTATATGCTTGTCTTCTACTTGCTTCACAAATGCATTGACCATTTCAAATTAATCTACTTGCCCTGCCTTAAAACATACCTCATGCTTTGCCAACTACGTCTTTTTGTGGATATGCCATAGCAATTTCACTGAATCTATAATGAAGGGAAAAGGACAAGTAGAACCCTAGAAACAAGTCTATCAGAATTTTACCCAGATGAAATGCCTCCTTCTCCAGGAAACTTTCTTTTATTCCCATAACAGTGAAGGCACTGTTCACTGATCTAAACTCTTACAATACCTATTCTTTTTACTATTCTGATGGTGATTATGTAATATCTTTTAATATAATGATTTGTTATAATCTTATAGCTCTTATTGTAATATAAGTAACCTAAACTTGGCATTGTATTTTATCTTTCTTCAATAAAATATTTAATGCTTCCAAAAAAGATTAAGATCAATTTAACCAGCACCCAGCTGAAGAAACAAAACATTAAAGGTAAAACTGAAGCACTCTGTAGAGATCTCTCCATCTCAATCTTTTGTTCTACTAGAGGTAACCATCATCCTAAATTCCCACGCATGTTTTTATATTTTTATTACATATATAACTGTATCTGCATATTAAAACTTAAAGACATCCCAATGTACACTTTATATTTCGACTTTCTATGCTCTACATTGTTTACCGTATTTGTTCATGTTGACACAACAGCTTTAGTTCATTCATTAACTGGCTATTCTTTTTTCTTTTTTTAAGATTTTATTGGGGAAGGGGAACAGGACTTTATTGGGGAACAGTGCGCACCTCCAGGACTTCTCTCCAAGTCAAGTTGCTGTCCTTTCAATTTTAGTTGTGGAGGGTGCCGTTCAGCTTCAAGTTGTTGTCCTTTCAGTCTTAGTTGTGGAGGGCACAGCTCAGCACCAGGTCCAGTTGCCATTGCTAGTTGCAGGGGGCACAGCTCACCATCCCTTGCGGGACTTGAGGAATTGAACTGGCAACCTTGTGGTTGAGAGCCCACTGGCCCATGTGGGAATCGAACTGGCAGCCTTCGGAGTTAGGAGCATGGGGCTCCAACCACCTGAGCCACCGGGCCAGCCCCAACCGGCTATTCTTTTACATTAATCCATCACAGATTTCTTTTTTCTTTTTGATGGATAATTTAGTTTGTTTCCAATTATTCACTCTTACAATGATGTAATGAACATTTTTGTACATATCTCTGTGCATATACATGAGAGTTTCCTTAGGGTAATTCCTAGAAGTGGATTTGTTATACCATAGGGTATAAACATTTTTGCCTTTTTTTTCCATGTTATCAATATGAATTCCCAGTCTCTGGGTTGTATTTTCACTGTTTATCATTTCTTCCAAGTGAAGTAAACAAAAAAAATAATAATTTCTTAAAAAGTTATAGGTATATTAATTTCTTACAGAGTTATAGTTCTATTTGTGTTTTCTAATTGCTCTTGAGTCAATTAGAAAAGTTTTATTTTTCTGGGAAATTGTCCATTTCAGCTAAGTTTTCAAATTTACTCTAATTTTTGCCCACCAGGGGAAGTTTCTTGAGTTTAACTAACAATTAGTAATGTAACTATTATAGGCCTTTCTTGGCATGAATTCTTTTTGCAGAATACAGGGCAGGATACATAGTATACTGGCAGGCAACGTCAGGCATTTTTTCTTGAGTAAGAGTAGTCATTACAATAGGCAAGCAACCCAAAAAGGACCTAATCTCAAATATGAAGGAATAAGACCATATTGGGTGGGTACAGGAGTCACTGGTTTTTCCCTTAATAATTCTATAGCTTAAAGTCACTGCACCCAGGGAAGTTTAAAGCTATGATTTCCTACCAAGAATTAATAGCTTATTTACAGCCCTCCCAGGCCAACGTGATTTACTCATCAAGTGTCATTTTATAAAATGGTGCCTGGTATAAACATAGCTCACATTCCAAAAGTCAGCTGCAATTATGATTTGCAGCTCTAAGGGAATAGAGGAACAGGTTTCCAGGGGAGCAGGAGCTAGGTAACCCTTAATCCACAACTGTATTCCCTTACATTTTTAAATATCAATGTACCTGTATTTATGACTCCCTTTTCATTTTTAATACTGATTATTTGTGGATTTGTTCTTTTCTTGATCAGTTCTGCTACGTTTGTCTATTATATTAGTCACTTCAAAGAACAGTCTTTTTATTCTATCTTTATTTTCTAATCCCCCCATTTCTGCTCCTTATTTCGTTCCTTTTACTTTTGGTTTACACTTTCTTGAGTTGAATATTTAGCTGTAGCTTTTCCATTAAGCATCTCCTTAGCTTCATCTCACAAGCTTTAAACTAGTACATTTTTATTATTGTGCCATTCTAAATATTTTTAAACTTCTATTACAGTTTTTATTTCTAACTCATAAGTTTAGGAGTATGTTTTAAATTTCCAAGGCTAAAGGATATTTTGGATTATCTTTTGTTTTTGATTTCTAATTTCATTGGTTAGAGAAGACGGTTAGGGTGATATTAATTTGTTTTCAGCTGTTTGTTAAGACTTGCTTTGTGCCCTAGTATATGGTAAGTTCTTATAAATATTATACATTTATTTGAAAAGTATATTCACTATTGGAATCACTGTGCTAATCTATTCATTAAATCACAGTTACTTGTTTTGCTCTAATCTTATCTAACCTTACTAATAATCTGTATGCTCAAGCAATTATTTAGAGAAGGGTATTAAATCTTCCATTATGATTGCAGATTTGTCATTTTATTCTTGTAATTCTGTCAACTTTTGCTGTCTGTAGTTTTGTGGCTTTGTTAATAGCTGCATACAACTTTTTCTTATAGATCTTCTTTGGAGTTGTTCATTTTATAATTTGTAGTAGCCTGTTTTTGTCTTATAAATAAAGCTTTCGCCTTAAAGAACATTGGATCTAATAACAATATGTTATATTAGCTTTCTTTTTTATTAGTGTTTGCCTCATTCATTTTTTTAAGTTCGAATCTCTCTGAGCCCTAATGTGGATACGTGTAACCACCACTGCAACTGAGATATAGAATCTTCCATCACCACAAAGTTCTCTCTCATGCTACTCCTTTATGGTTATCCCAGCACTCTCTGCTCCCCGCCCCAACCATGCTCACACCCTGGGGGCCATGAATATGTTCTCTTTTACTATGATTTTGTCATTTTGAAGACACTGTATAAATGGAATCACACCTTATATGATCTTTTGAGACTGGCTTTTTTCACTCTGCATAAGGCCCTTCATCCTTCTAGGCTCGTTCTGCTATTACTTGAAGTATTCTTTAGTAATTCTTTCAGTCCATAAGTAAGTAAACTCTTTCACTTGTTTGTTTTGAAAATGCCATTATCATGCTCTCATTCTTAAATAATAGGGGGGAGTATGCATCAATCATGGGTCAGTCAGGGAAGAAAAACCATTGCAGATATTTAAAGGTAAAAAGCATTTGATACAGAAATTTAGGAGCTTACAAAACTGTTGGGAAAACCCTGTCATTTCTTCATCAAATATTCTTCATTCCTCCAAGGTCTCCATCTGGAACTCCTTTTATATGTATGTTGGATCTTCTCATTTTATTTGTTATGTTTTTGAAACTTGACTTCATAGTTTCTATCTCTACAACTCTGTACAGCCTTTAGGGTAATTTCCTCAGATCTATCTTCTGGTTGTTAATTCTCTCTTCAGAGGCAAAATTTTAAAAATTTGTAGTTACTCTGCTTTTATGATTTGGTGTTTTGTTGAAAACATTTTATACTTTTCTATTTATATCCTCTATTCAGTTATCTAAAGTTAATGGTTAATACTGGTGTATATTGGGTCTTCTGACCCTTGTTCACATTGGCTGTTTCCTTGCATATTTTAGAACTTTTGTAAAATGAGCCCATGTTAAGTAGTGTACTTTTCTGAGGAAATACAGTGTAGCCTAGTTTGAGAGTGCATCCTTCTAGAAAGGCTTTTATCTTTGTTTCTTGTAAGGCACCTCGGAGTATTCATGTTCAGTTACTGCTTACATGTTTATTTCTCATGGGATGTAAGGAATGTAAATTTAAACCTCAAACCTAAAAGATGGTATGGCTATGGTTAGAAAGTCTCAAGGAAGTTTTTTAACTACTTTAACCTAGGTTGAGGAAAAAAAAAATCTTCCTTGTGGTCCACCTATGCTGGACAGCAGATTTCTAAATATATGTCCTGTTCTTTGATAAAATTCCTAGGGTTCCCTTTACCTCGTCGGCCCCAAATCTTGTCTCCCAATCTTCTCTGTCTATTAAAGCAATATGTTTGAGCCAGGACATTCCCCACCCACACTGCCAGGGTAGCCCATGTTACCACTCTATTTTCTAAACTTACTCCATTTTTAGGTCTTCATGATTTTCCTTGTTTCTCACAAGCATAGGTATACATTCAAAATGATATTTGTTATATTTTGTCTACCATTTCTGGGCGTTTAGTAGTGGAAGAATTTTCAAGTTAATAGTAGGTCGCCTATCCAGGATTTCTCTTATAAATATTTTATTCTTCATATAGTCCTAACACAGGGTCTGGCAGAGAGCAACACATAATCAAAGTGTTGAGTGACTGATTGAATGAATTATTATTCTTTATCAGAATTTCTTTCCTTAATGCTTTTTCTTAAACTTTTATTTTTCAAGTCCCTCATTATAAATTTGTGAATGTTTTATGGACTTCATTTAGACTAGTATAATTTTCTCACATTGACTACTAATGTAGTCATAGCAATCCTCCCTCATGCTTCTTTCTTCTTCTGTTTATCTCATGTGGATCTGATAGTCATCTTTTCAACACGAAGCTCTTGCTATGTCATTTTACTGCCAATGGACTTGCAAAAATCTTTTTGTTCTTAATGTCTTACACTCTTTTCTTCTTTCAACAGTATACTCAACTATAATTTTCACTGAACAATGCAGTGCCAAACGTAGGTAGCACACATTATTCGTAATCATTTGTTGCTATTAGGTTGGTGCAAAAGTAGTTGCAGTTTTTGCAATTATTTTTAACCTTTTAAATCGCAATTACTTTTGCACCAAGCTAATATTATACTCGTATTCTGCTTTATTCTTGATAAGTCATTAACTTGAGGAAGATTTTAAATAGAGATTCGTTTTAGTTTCCTGAAGTAAATATAGAAATTCTCCATTTACACCTCTTTCATCCTATTTCTGCCACATTTACATGCATTTGCCACATTCACATGTATTAGGGGTATATTATATATTTGTTAAAAATACCCATACAGTCTAGTTATGTAATCATTTTCTTCATAGTTAAATGTGTATAAAATTATATTCACACAAATATTCTCCCTTTTATACCTTAGCCTACCCCTGAATGTTATATACTATTGTCTACCTTCTGTGCAATCTCTGCACAACCTAGTATAATGTCAAGACCCAATGGACATTTAATAAATATTCATTTGTGACAATCATGATGATCTCATACAGGTTTGTTGAAAGTGATTTCCAAAAATCATCAGCTATTTCTTAACTTAGGTTAAGAAACATTCCCCTAGAAGAGATGATTACCTTTCAGTCAGAGAAGAAACAAATATACAGGAAAAACAAGTGAGATCAAGTCTTAATTATTTATTTATTTATTTATTTATTTATTTATTTATTATTATTTTTTTTAGCTTAAGATCCTGTGTAACATAGCATTAGGCACCATGAGCATTTTGGATAAATAAAACTATATGGAAACTCAAGTTAGTGACATAAAATTATACATAATTAAAAATTTTTCCACATACTGTGGTATGCACTATGAATTTCCGACTTGCGGTTTTATATACACTAGCACTTAAACACTGGCACAGAGGGGCAATTATGTCAATGGACCTTCTAGGAACATCAGTACTGAAGACACAAATCCACAGCAGCAGGCTGGTTAGCAATGCTAATGTGCACACTACACAGTCATATCATTAGAAAGAGATTTACTCGCAGTGATGTTGAGGTTATAGGGTTAGGACAGTTTCCATTTCAAAAGACAGGAAAATCTGGGCTACCAGGAAGGGAAAAAGTAAATCATCTACTTAAGCTGTTGAAAATATGACGGCTTATTTAAGTACAAACAACTTTTACCTTCACTTACGAAAATTAAGGTAGATTATGAGTTAATTCTTACCCAGGTAAAGGAGATTTTAGAAAAGAAGAAGCAGACCCTCAATAGGCATGACAACTAAAGAGTCTCCCTCATATTAGACTATATTAGTACAACTAGGTTGTCACCTCATTGTTCAGTTAAGAGAGAATGGAACTTGATTAGAGAGAAAAAAATGATAAAAATGCTCATCCCTTCTCCTGAAATGGAAGGATGTACAGGGAGATGGGGAGGTAGAGAAGAAGCGAGAAGTGCTCAGTAACAAACACTTGGTTGTAATGATGAGAACCCATTTCCTTTGCGCTATTTCATAAGTGTTTTTTCTTTATGTTCCTTCTTAGCTATAATGATCTACAAAACATCCCTATGTTTCACAATCTGTAATTGGCTAAGATATATAGTTGTCTTTACTTTCAATGGAGAACATGTTAGTTGATCACTTATAATATTTACAGATGATTCCCACTGTCTCAAAATTTAGGTGTAAATACACTTAAAGTTTAGAGACAAGCTATTTTATTTATTAGATTATTTATCACAATTAGAATACATCACTCTCATCATGATACTTTGTGGTGGGATAAGGATGTGTTGTCACTCTGCTTTAGAGGAAGACTGAATCATTTCTTTTAAGTCTTGTGACTTAAAGACATTTGAAGATTATATATGTGCCCTAAAATGAAAAAGCAAAATTTCAACTATGTCTTTAAATAACATTTCTAGAGACATAAGGAAGCCCAAAGGATCTGCTCTTCAGAAGACCTAAAGGCACACAGGCACACACACACACCCCACTTAGAGAGCCTCCTTAGAGAGTTATTTCTATTTTCATAATATGGTTAAGTTAGGATTACCCAAGGAAAAAATTTCAAAGGATTTATCATTTAACACTTCAATGGAGTTACTAATAGGAATTACACTGAAGTAGGTCATGCCAAAATCCACCCTCAAACTACAACAAGAGATCCTACATAAGTCAGCAACTATTTCAAACACAACAGTCACAAAACACAATCATTACAAGAGCGTATGTGGTCTAGTAAACTGAGAATCAAAAGATGTGAATTGCAACACAGGCTTCCAGTTACAATCTTACTATTACCTCAGTTAGCCACCTCTAAAATAAGAGATAGTTCATATTATAAGGGTTAATGTAATCATACTGACAATAAAATAAAATTTTGATTTTCTCTCAGTCTTCCTACAAAATAAAGCTAGAGAAACAAAAATTCAAGCTGAAGACATTAAACAAAAACAGTTTCTCTTATCTAAATGAAACATACAAATAATTTCCCAAGTGGCAAATTCCTGGAGTTCCTGGAATGTACTTCTACATTTTGGAAAACGCTTTCTAAATCATTCACATAGAAAACACTGCAAAGTGTTAATTAATATTAATGATGAAATAGCTTTTAAAATCTGAAGAGGATTATTTATCAGGTCTTCCTCATTGACCTATACATACATGCCCCCCAGTTAATTTGTGAGGGGAAAAAATGTCCTATAAGTGTATACTATTGGCCATTGAGGGAAAAAGCATTATAAATAGGAATAAAAATACATAATACTTCTTTTTAAAAAGTCAGACCGAATGAGTCGAGAACCATATGATTTCACTCATGCGTGGGATATAAAACTAAAAGCAATAAATGAACAAGACAAACAAACAAAAACTCTTAGACACAGATAGCAGTTTCGTAGTTACCAGAGGGTAAGGGGGGAGAAGGGCGGTAGAAGTGGAGAAAGGGGGTCAAATATATGGTGATGGAAGGAGAATGGACTCTGGTGGCTGAACACAATGCCATTTATGGATGATATATTATAGAACTGTATACTTGTCAAACTTTGACTTCTGTGGCATTTGGATTTAAAATTCCTTTTGGATCATCAGAAATCTTACTATTTCAACACGACCCTTTTCTATTTTTCTCTAGCCATACCACTATGGAACATTTTCCCTACAATTTGCCATTTTAATGAGTTTTTGCATGGCCTTTTTATATTTTGCTTGCTCTTTTTGCCATTATCTGTTTTTAAGGTAAGCTTTAATTTGTTTGAATTTTCAGTATTTGTGCAGATTTATCTAGAATTAAAGAATAATTTCTAGAAAAACATTAATAATGATTAAAACTACACTTCAGCAAATTTCACTAAAACCCAGAAAGAATATAATGTAGGGTGAAATCCATGCGTACACTGGTTTTTGAGCACCTGTTTTTGGTTGCTGCTTGTTTTACGGACCTAGAGAAAGAACTGTATGAACTATGCAACTTAGGTACACGAGGGGCATGTTAAAAATAAGAGGCAACATAAACTTCTTGGCGGAAGTCAAAGCTTTAATCATAATTTGAATATAGATTTTCATATCTAATTTCATGAAGCCTCTTTTAAAATTGTTTGCCAGTCCTACAGCCTAATATTACATTCATTTTCACAGCTTATAGCCTTTGGCAAAGATAATGACAGGCAAATATTTATAAACCATAGATTTGTCATAAATTTGATCCAATCAAATGATCAGTACGCACATTTTTATTGTTTTCTATCTCTTTTGAAAAAGCATTGGAAACTTTAATTTTGTTAATTTCAAATCAGCCAATTTCCTATAATACACTGAGGTTCCAGTGCGCAATGAAAAAATGAAGGAATCGAACACTGCTTCCTTTCCTTCTTCACTCCTCTCTTATGGACATGTATATGTGTGCATATATGTTTGTGTGCGTGTGTGCATGAGTGTAAAGAAAACATTATTTTTGCAGCTTTTGTCCTGAATGCTTGTCACTCTATTTTCTATAATTCAATTTACCCCCTTGCAAAGAGATAGATGTTTCAGTTGCAATCTCTGCCTCTTTAGAATCTTCATGCAGGCAAGCTTAGCTAATAAATTTTGATTAATGTAGCCAAATACAACTCCCACCTCAAGCCCCTTTTACTTAAAATACTATCATCAGATTGGTTTACCGAGAGAAGGAAATAACAATAAGGTTAAGAGGGAGGAAGATAGGGGTAAAACAGCAATAAAAAGTAATTATATAAAAATGCTAAAGATATAACATCTGTTTTTTTGTTGCTTAGCCCACTGAGCTTGACAGTTCCAGATTTATAGTATTGTCCATGTTTAAACAGATATAGAAAAGGGAAAGAGAAAAAAATGTTTATGGGAGATTATTAAATAGTGCAGGAAAAATAAGATTCGTTATTACACTGGTGAGGAAAAGAAAAACTCAGTGAAATTTCTTTTCACAGATTTGCCTTTGTGATCTGCAAGGTGCTGTTCCCCTGCTTACATTCCGTTACCCTGGCAACGCACTCCTGTAAAATAAAGATTATTAAAGCGCATATGATTATTTTGCTGCTGAGTGAATAAGACAAGCCGCTTCTGAAATGCCTTATCAGAGAAATTCAATTTTAGGCCAAATTGTGTTTTTGCTTCCTTCTAGCTTTCTCCTCCCTCCCCCAACTTCAAATAAAACCATCATCTCCACAGTTACTACATGATATTTTGCTACTCATTCACACTCTTAGTATTTTAAACTAGCTTTATTTTAACTTCATGAAAGCATTTTCCCAGTTTTTATTTATAACTCTAGTCTATTTTCCAGCTATCTACCATCTGTTTGCAAATCAAAAGAAGAAGGCAATGGGTCCTTGCCTTGATTTTATTATGTAGTCATAATAGAAATATTGGGATCTGTACCAAATATAAACATATATATTTCATATGCAACATTTGACCAAAGAATGAAGCAAAGAGCTAAAGCAAGGCACGCAATGCCATTTTTAAAGCTGCATATATCCAGCTGCACCAGTTGTCCTCGCCCTTAAGTTTAGTGCCTTGTGCTTTCCCATTTGACACTGCCCTAAGGTAATGTTTAGAGATGGGTAGTTTTATAGCCTCTTTGAGAGCCAGTCACAACTTTGTTGCCCGGTACTTCTATATTTGCTCTTCAGTTATTAAAGATAACAGAGGAAATATTCTTGAGATCTCTGAAATTATTTAATAACAAACTTCAGAAGGTTTGCTAGAACTATCTCGTGATTTTCTTAGGAACTATAGCTTTACGCCTGTTTCATTTCTGAACAAAGGTAAGTAAAAAAATAAATAGGTAACAGTAACCTCTTGCTGTATTCATGTTGTCTGTAGATGAAAAAGTTGTAATTTAAATTGTTTTAACACAGGAATAAATTAGCTTTGAAGTAGAGGTGGAAGAAATAAAGTCTGACCAGAAATAAGCAAGGTTCCAAGAGAATCTCCATAGAAGACTCCTTCCATGTTTCTTCAAACTGATGAGAGGTGTGGGTGGGCAAGAATTGCTCTGGAGAGATATTTATGTTACACCACAGTGGATGGTCATGATGGATGACCATGTTTCTACTGAGATTGTTTATAGGACATTTTCCCACTGCTATGAAGCACTGGAATGCAACCTAATATTGTTGTATCAGAGCATGGAAAAAAACAAGAGTGCGTACAGTGCTAATACTCTAACAACATGTAATCATTAATTTTTCCTCTGTTAACATTCATTTTCAGGCCCAACCCAGTACCATATCCTTACACTGATTAAGCAGGCAGGTCTGCTGGCTTTTTATTTAGCTCACTACAGATATCTGCTCATTAGTAAGAAATGACATCAATAGATAACAAATTTTAGAAACTCTGAGCAGAAGAAGAATGCTGTATTTGTTCTTTTGACAAAACAAACTAAATTTAGTAGTGTACGTGAAATCTTTGCTGTGCTAGCACCACCATGGAACTTATGGCTGTGATTCACTCCCAGCACTGCCCAGAAGGTGTCACCACAGCCTCATTGGCTTGAAGGACTTGGGGACATGTGGGGGAGTAGAAAGCAAAGGGAGAAAAACAGACACAAAGAAGAAAAAAAAGTCTTCCTGCAGACAAAGGAAAATAAGACAATTATCAGGCAATAATATTCCCAAATGTAGAAACCCAAACATTTACCCAGTGCTAAAACTACAAATCGCTACAGGAAAAAGTCAACCTCCACTCATCAGTAACAGTAGAAAGAGGGAGGTTCAAGGAAGGTACTACTTGAGGTAGTTCTTTTGTGGAAAGTAAAAAGCAGATGGTGAATAGGAAATATCCATGTACTGAGCCTGGTCCAAGCTTATTACCTAAACTGGTTTACCTTATAATCATATCTAGCTGTATAAGCTGCATTGGATTGCACGAAAGGGAAGATAAAAGAACAGCGGGGAAAAGATGCTAGGAAGAATCAAAGAATATAAAACACAAAGTCTTTTACTGAGAAGCTGCACAAATTAACTCCAAATTACTGCCACAGTCAGACAAGAGGAGGCTTCAAGGCACAAAACTTGTTGCTGCACTCCATCTCGCTTTATTGTGGTGTCTTCACTCATGTACTAGTGGCTAAAAGCCATCCCCTTTATAGTACTACATCTTTTAATCTTTGCTCTCCCTTCTGTAGTTTAATTAAAAGACAATGAACCTTTTAAAATAGTCAAATGGAAAATATAAAATTGCACCATTCTGTCAAAGCTTAAGATATTCCTGTTCTCAGAGAATGAGAAGAATTCAAAATAACACACATGGTATTTTATTACACTGCAGTCGCTCTGTGCCATTTCCTCATCAGAAGGCTCTTGGTTGGAATAGCAATTTGGGACCAGGAAAGCAGTTCAACCCCAGACTGATAAATAGAGACAAGAATTAAAACAAAACAAAACAAAGATAAAACAAAGACAATGGTTATGTTAGATCAATTCGATCTGTTCTCTAGATCATTGTACTTGATTTTTAAATTATAAAATGTTGTAACTGCATTCCTCCAATGGTTAACTGATACAGTTCTAAAAATTAGTAATCTTTCTTATTTAATAGTATTTATACAATGTGTTGTCAATTTTAGGGCATCTTGGCTAAAATAAGATAAATAAATATAGCAAAATATTATTGAATAAGTAAACATGAATGCTTAGCTTTCCTCCAACTCTGCAGTCCAAATCTATTAATTTTGGCAAAGGGCACCAAGACAAATCCATGCTGTTTGAAAGGTTCCATGGGAGTCTTTAAAAATGAAGGTCTTGTCTACTCTTTATGGACATTAAAATGCTTCATCCCTAGGACCCCTTTATAGCAAATTGCAGGCTGTCCTGTTTTATCTGCTTTGACAGGATGAAGGGCTGAACTGGCCCTAGAGGGAAGGGATACAGAATCTGAGTAGTTCAAACTTGAGATTTCCAATAAACCATCTCCTACAATTAGAAGAAAGCTATGGAAGTGATTCATTTCAGCAGATAGTTTCAACCCATTAAGACTTATTCTATTCCCCCTTCCTTATTTCATCACTAAAAATCTAACTAAAATCATGTTCCTCCAACATTACACTCTATTATCAGCTTAGTAGAGCACTGGCATGCACACGTCCTTAGGCATTTGATTTTTATACCTGCTATCTTAATTCTTGATTTCTTACACATTAAAATCCTTTACAATACTACTATTGCCCAGTCATTATTATTCTTTATCCTTAAGTTCAATTATCCAGTATAGAGTGAGAATTTCTGTAGTTTCTTTTTTTTTCCTTACTGGAAATACCTAAATATTTCCGTTACTAAACGCTAGTAGGATATAGGGTTTAGGTTTAATTCTTCAACTACAGATTCCTACTACAGGAATCTCGCCCCAAACTTCCAAAGACACCACTAAATTCATTAATGCCAACTCTATCTTTCTTTTGTTCTGTAATTAGGTTCATCTCATTTTTTGGTACTCTCCTTAGAATGTAAATTCTAAGAATAAACCCTATAGCAAAATATGAAGCTCCCAAAGTCACATAACCACAAGTATCCCTCTATGGAAGAGATCTTATAAAAGAAAATGGACAGATGAAAAAAAAGTCTCTCACCATCACCTTCAAAAGTTTCAACAGTATCAAAAATGATAATTTATTAGGAATGATCCCCCTAGTTCAGGGAATGTCCCACAAACAGATTCAAAAATCCTATACTATACTAAACAACTGTTAAAAAACTCTGACCAAATGCTTAAAACTTCTAGTCTGTTTCCTTCTTAGAGAAATTTTCTTAATTTTCCATAGCAAAACATCATTCAAATTTCACTAATTTATAAAAAGAAAGAAAATGCAAACCTCAACAATTATCTATAAAAGCATTAAAAAGTGATTTAAAGCACAAGCTTTCAAATCAGACAAAGCTGGATTTGAATAGTGGTTCTATTGACTACTGGCAAGTTCTTGAACTGTCTAAACGTCAGGTTATTCAATATCAACTTTGTAAGGTTGTTATAAATGAATAAGATAGTATAGGTAAAATGCTCAGCACAGTGCCAGCCATAGAGCGAATACATCCAAGTAATAGTTATTACTGAAAATATAATGTTCACTTTATGTGACTTGTTTGATATTGACAACGTAACATTCCATATGTGAGAACAGATACATAGTTTCAACCTAGTGACAATTTAAAATTAACTTAAAGAATAAATATTATTGGGCTTTTGGTATTGACCATATAGTAACTTCACAATTTCATGTAAAATTTGATGTACATCCTTTGCTCAAAATAGAAAACATAGCAGATATAAGTATGGATAATTAAAAACTAAAGACAGAAATAGGTTTATAAATAAGATATATGCCTCTATGGACCTGAATGGAAAAATACAAAACAGTGGGTAGTAGCTGAGGCTACTTGCTTGATGGACTCTGGAAACAGTGGTAGCCAGGAGTTAGGCTCCAGTGTAGTAAGGAGACTAAACAGGTTTCACAGAAACAAAGTATAAAGTTACATGGTTTGACAGTGGGGAATGGTTTGGGGTAACCCCTCACATGAAAGATGGCTCAGTGGCTGAATCTGTAGAACTCAAAATATCACTTTGGGCTGAATACCAAACTATGAATATAAGATCTATGTCTGGATAGAAGAAGCCTTGGAGAGCCAGATTCAGGTAACTGAAAGATCATAGGAATAAGCAGAGTCCAATAAAAAGAACAAAACAGTCATAAAACTTCTCACTCAAAACAGGCCTGTAAACCAAAATTCACAGAAATCTAATCTTGACAAAGGTATCCAACAGAATGAACAAATCGACAGTCAAAAAATGCTTCACCCCACATAAAATTAGTTTTATTGAAACAGTCTGAAAAAAACTTTAAAAAGAAATATGTTTAGGATGTTTGAAGGTATAAATGAAGAAATAATTTCCAGCAAAAGAAAATAAAAATTATAAAAATGGCAGAAATAAAATAAGAACAGGTAGATGTGGACATAAGTGAAAATACAGTCACTGAGATTAAATACTCAACAGTGTGAATAAACTCTATACTTGATCCTGTATACAAATCCCTAAGGAATCAAAAAAACGAAAACAAAAACAGAAAGCTGTTAGACCTATTAAATGAGTTCAGCAAGGTTCAAGAATATGAGACCAATATATAAAAATCTGTTGTATTTCCATATACCACCAATGTATAAAGAATAATTTGAAAATAAAATTAAGTGAACAATTCCATTTACTATATCATCAACAAAAATAAAATACTTGGGAATAAATGTAACAATAGAAGGGCAGACTTGTACACTGAAAACTACAAAATATTGCTGAAAAATTAAAAAAAAAATGAATGGAAAGACACCCAATGGTCATGGACTGGAAGATTTAATATTGTTAAGATGGCAATACTCCCCAAATTGATCTACAGATTCATCACAATTCCCAGCAAAATCCCAGATGCCTTTTTGCAGAAACTGACAAGCTGATCCTAAAGTTGATGTGAAAATGCAAGGAACCCTGAATAACCAGAACAATTTTGAGAAAGAAGTATAAAGCTGTACAACTCACACTTTCAAATTTCAAAACTTACTACAAAGCTACAGTAATTAGGATAAACATATGTATTAGATAATGAAATAGAATTAAAATTCCAGAAATAAACCCTCATGTTTATGGTCAACTGATTTTCAACAAGGGTGCCAAAATAATTCTATGGGGGGAAAGAATACCTTTTTCAACAAATGGTGCTGTGACAAAGGAAAATCCACATGCAAAAGCCTGAAGTAGATCCCTACCTCATATCATATGTAAAGTTGTCAAAATAGATCAAAGACCTAAATGTAGGAGCTAAAACTATAAAACTCATAGAAGAAAACATGAGAGTAAGTATTCTTGACCTTGGCTTAAACAATGATTTCTTAGCTATGATACCAAAAGCACAAGTAATAAAAGTTTGATGAACTGGATTTCATAAAAATTAAAAACTTTTGTACTTCAAAAGATACCATCGAGAAAGTGAAAAGACAATCTAAAAAAAGAGAGAAAATATTTCTAAATTATATATTTGATAAGGAATATGTACTCAAAAAATATAAAGGATATATAAAGCCCAATTAATAAAAAGACTAAAACCCAATTTTAAAAATAGGTGAAGGATTTAAATAGAAATTATTCCAAAGATATAGAAATGACAATACACATGTGAAAAAATGCTCATTAGTGAGTAAGGAAATGTAACCCAAACCACAATGAGATGCCATTAAATAACTGCTAGAATAATTATAATAAAAAAGAGAGACAATAACAAGTATTAGCAAGGATGTGGAAAAATTGGAACCCTGGTATATTGCTGATTGGAGTGTACAATAATACAGCTACTTTGGGCAGTTCCTCAAAATGTTAAACATGGAGTTATCCTATGAACCAGTCCAACAATTCTGGAAAATAGCGCCCTCCAAAAAAATGAAATATATATTCACACAAAAACTTGTACGTAAATGTTCATAGTAGCATTATTCACAATAGCCACAAAGAAGAAACAACCCAAATGTCCATTAAATGATAGCTAGATAAATTAAATGAGATATTATTCAGTTAAAGAAAAAAAAAGAAATACAGATACATGTTACAACAAGGTTGAGCCTCGAAAACATTATAACTGAAAAAAGCCAGTTATAAAACACCACATATTGTATGATGCCATATATACAAATGTTCAGAATAGGCATACCTATAGAGACAAGAAGCAGATGGACTGAGATGGGGCTGAGACGTGAGCAAAAGGAAGGATGAGTAGTAAGAGTGACCACCAATAGGCACAAGGTCTCTTTTTGGAGTGATGAAATGAAAATATTCTAATTAGATTTTGGGTGATGGTTGTAGAGTTCTGTAAATATTCTAAAATCCACAAATTACACACTTTATACAGGTAAACTTTATGGCTTATAAATTATATCTAATAAACTGTTTATAAAATGGCAGAGAATGGAGCTGACATGTAAATTGGTACAACCACTTTGAAGAACAATTTGGCAACATCTAATAAAGTTTAATATACACATATAGCCAGCAATTCCACTCTTAAGCATATAACTAGGCAAAAAGTCTTGTACATGAATGAGAACAAAAAAGAAAAGCCCAAGAATGTTCATTGTAACATTGCTTTTAATAGTTGAAAAAAGAGAAAACTATCCAAATGTTTATGAATACATGAATAGGTAAATTGGAGCATATTCTTAAAATGGGATGCCATATAAAACGTATCAATGAAAATAAATCTCAAATATAAGATGTTGAGAGAAAAAGCAAATTGCAGAATGACTAAACAGTGTGAATGCCATTTATAGCTTAAAACCATGCCACACAACATAACATACCACTTTTGGATACAAAAATATATAACAATGTAAAAAATTCTTAGGAATAAAGTCCACTAATTTCAAGATACAAATTACTTCTGAGAAGGAAGGTAATGGGATTTGGGAAGACATAAATTGTATCTACGACGTATCATCATTATTATTTAAAAATTCTACAACAATCATGACAAAATGATAAGAATTTATTAACCTGTATAGTACGCATATGGATATTGCTTATATTTTAATCTTTCTTTCAGTGTGTTTAAAATATATTTTAACACAAAAAATGGCATGATCCAATAAATTTAATTTCCTCAAACAGTAAAACTCCTTAAAAGGATTTTTCTATTTTTCAATCACTATATCAAGGGCAAATATTACTTACTGGAGCCAGCATTAGAGTACTACTAAAAGTCAAAGGATTCAATTAGTCAAAATGTTAAATTTTTTTAAAAGGTGAAATTATTATGCATGAATTCATACACTTTGAAAATCAGATGCTCTCTGGCCTTCCCACTAAGTGTCACCTGACAAGGTCATTGTTTCAAGAATATAATAATTATTCAGGAATGAGAGAGAACATTCAGTGAGGGTATTCTCCCTACTATTTTCTCAGTGTAGAAATCACAGAAATGACAACTGTAATTAAATCTTTTTTAAAAATTACCTAAGAGTTTAAGTCAGGATGAAAATTATTTCTAACCTTATGAACTTTCACACTGCACTGCACTAAAAGAAATTCTTTCAGTTTTCCTTTATATCAGCAATGCATATGACAGCTAAATAAATAGGAAGTCTTCACTTTCGACCTTTCATAGCTATTCAAAAAAGTAATTCTGTTTGCTATTATTCCACTTACCAAAGATACAAATGAAGTATGTATAATATTTAACACCAAGTCATTTCTTATCTTAAAGAGCTGCATGTTTCAATGAAAATATTGCTATATATAAAGAGGATCATATGATATGTGGCCTTTTGTGACTGGCTTCCTTCACTGAGCATAATGCTTTTAAGATTCATCCATGTTATAGCATGTATCATTACTTCATTCCTTTTTATGGCCAAATGATGTTTTATTGTATGGATATATTACAGTTTATTTTTCTATATATCAGTTAATGAACCTTTAGGGTATTTTTAGTTGGTGTTTTTTTTTTAATTTAAGTTTACTGGGGTGACAATTGTTCGTAAAATTACATAGGTTTCAGATGTACAATTTTTTAGGTTATTTTCACTTTTTAAAAACATGAAATAGAGGAAGCTGAGAGCGAGCAGGAGCTAGGTGGGCACCATGGCCGGGATCACCACCATGGAGGCGGTGAAGCGCAAGATCCAGGTTCTGCAGAAGCAGGCCGACGATGCAGAGGAGAGGGCCGAGCACCTCCAGCGGGAAGTGGAGGGAGAAAGGCGGGCTCGGGGGCAGGCTGAGGCGGATGTGGCATCCTTGAACTGTCGGATCCAGCTGGTTGAAGAGGGGCTGGATCGCGCCCAGGAGTGCCTGGCCACCGCCCTGCAAAAGCTGGAGGAAGCTGAGAAGGCTGCTGAGGAGAGCGAGAGAGGTATGGAGGTTATTAAAAACCGAGCCTTAAAAGATGAAGAAAAGATGGAACTCCAGGAAATCCAACTCAAAGAAGCTAAGCACATTGCAGAAGAGGCAGATAGGAAGTATGACGAGGTGGCTCATAAGCTGGTGATTATTGAGGGAGACGTGGAACACATAGAGGTACGTGCTGAACTGGCAGAGTTCCGTTGCCGAGAGACGGATGAGCAGATCAGACTGATGGACCAGAACCTGAAGCGTCCGAGTGCTGCTGAAGAAAAGTACTCTCAAAAAGAAGACAAATATGAGGAAAAGATAAAGTTCCCACTCTTCCTCCTGCCCCCAGGGTCCTCTTCCTCCTACTCTCCGTGTGGACGCACACCTGGCCTGCTCCTTTAACGACTGAGCCTTACAGGTAGCTGGCAGGTGGCAACAGACCTAGGGGGCTCTGAGCCTTTTGCTAAGCTGCCCCTGGCCCAGTACTGGTGGCAGCTGGCCTAGGTTCACAGCAATGCCACCCCCACATGCTTCCAAGTCCAGAACAGGCATCAGCCAACCACATATGGCACTGTAGCTGCTACCAGGTATGATACTATCTATTGAGAACCCCAGAGTCCACAAGAAAACTATCAGAAATGATAAATCAATTTAGTTAAGTAGCAGGATACAAAATTAATATTCAGAAAATGGTTGCATTTTTATACACCAATAACGAATTATCAAAAACAGAAATTAAGAAAACCACCCCACTTATGATTGCATCAAAAAATAAGATACTTAGGAATAAATTTAACCAAGGAAGTAAAGGACCTGTACTCAGAAAATTATAAGATATTAAAGAGAGAAATTAAAGAAGACACAAATAAATGCAAACATATACCATGCTCACAGATAGGAAGAATTAACATAGTTCAAATGCCCATATTACCCAAAGTAATATATAGATTCAATACAATCCCTAACAAAATACCAATGGCATTTTTCACAGCACTAGAACAAATAATCCTAAAATTTATATGGAACCATAAAAGACCCCAAATAGCCATGGAAATCCTGAGAAAGAAGAACAAAGCTGGAAGTATCACACTATCTGATATCAAATTATACTACAAGGTCATAGTAATCAAAGCAGCATGGTACTGGCATAAAAACAGACACATAAATCAATGGACGAGAACAGAGAGCTCAGAAATAAACTCATGCCTATATGGTCATTTAATCTATGACAAAAGAAGCAAGAACTTACACTGGGGTAAAGACAGTCTATTCAATAAATGGTGCTGGTAAAACTGGACAGATACATGCAAAAAAATGAAAAGTGGACCACCTTCTTATGCCATATACAAGGAAAAACTCAAAATGGATTAAGGACTTAAATGTAAGATTCAAAACCATAAAACTTCCAGAAGAAAATATAGAAAGTCAACTCTCAGACATTACCCTTAGTAATATTTTACTGATATATCTCCTCAGGTAAGAGAAAAGAAAAAATAAACAAATGGGACTACATCAAACTAAAAAGTTTTTTCACCGCAAAGTAAATCATCAACAAAACAAAAAGACTTCCTACTGAATGGGAGAACATATTCGCCCATGATATATGTGATAAGAGGTAAATGTCCAAAATGTATTTAAAAACTCATATAACTCAACACCAAAAAAACCCCCAAACAATCCAATTAAAAATAGGCAGAGAACCTGAATAGACATTTCTCCAAAGAGAACATACAGATAGCTAGTAGACATATGAAAAGATGCTCAACACCATCACTAATCATCAGATAAATGCAAATTAAAACACAATGAGATAGCACCTCACTTCTGTCAGAATTGCCATCATCAATAAATCAAGAAACAACAAGTGCTGGCAAGTTTGTGGAGAAAGAGGAACCCTTGTGCATTGTTGGTAGGATTGCAAATTGCAGGCACTATGGAAAACAGTCTGGAGGTCTACTCAAAAAATTAAAAGTAGAGCTACCTTATGACCCAACAATTCTACCCCTGGGTATTTATCCAAAGAAATCCAAAACACTAATCCAAAAAAATATATGCACCCCTATGTTTATTGCAGCACTATTCACAATAGCTAACAAATGGAAACAACCAAAATGCTCATCAATAGACGAGTGGATAAAGAAATTGTGGTACAATATATACAATGGACTATTACTCTGCCATAAAAAAAGAATGAAATCTTACCATTTGCAACAAAATGGATAGATATATGCTAAATGAAATAAGCCAGACCGAGAAAGAAAAATACCATTTGATCTCATTTACATGTGGAATCTAAAGAATAGATTAAACGAGCAAACAAAACAGAAATAGACTCATAGAGAACAAACTGATGGCTGCTAGATGGGAGGGGGTTTGGGAGGTTAGGTGAGAAAGGTGAAGGAAATAGGAAGTACAAATTAGTAGTCACAAAATAGTCACAGCGATGTGAAATACATTATAGAGAATATAGTCAATAACATTGTAAAAACTATATTGGTATGAGACGGGTACTACTTATTGGGGGGATCACTTTATAAATTATATAAATGCCTAACTATGCTGTATACCTGAAACTTATAAATATTATATTGAATTTCAACTATAATTAAAAATATATACATATGTATATAGTCACGGGATGTAAAGTATAGCGTAGGGAATATAGTCAATGGTATTGTAATAGCTATATACGGTGTCAGATGGGCAGTAGACTTGTTGGGGTTATCATTTTGTGAGGTGTGTAAATGTCTGATCATGTTGCTTGGTACACCTGAAATAATAAAAAATAAATTAAAAGTACACAGAAGAAACCTATTATTCATATTCTATAACCACTCAATTCATAGTTCAGGAAAATGCCAGTCTTACTGGGCATTACTATTGGCAGAAACTGGGTTCCCGTAGGACCCAGTGAAATATAACTGCCCTTAACATAATGCCCAGTTGCCCAGAATCTGTACAGAAATAATGGCTGATTCCACTAGTTCTTAGGAAAACAGTTTTGATACATTCCCAATGTCCATTTAGGCTTATCTTAGTTTCTACTTCTAGCTCCAAGTACATTTCATTTTTTGGTATTATAAAAAATGCTCTTGGGCCGGCCCGGTGTCTCAGGTGGTTGGAGCTCCATGCTCCTAACTCCGAAGGCTGCCAGTTCGATTCCCACATGGGCCAGTGGGCTCTCAACCACAAGGGTGCCAGTTCAATTCCTCAAGTCTCGCAAGGGATGGTGGGCAGCGCCCCCTGCAACTCAGATTGAACACAGCACCTTGAGCTGAGCTGCCACTGAGCTCTCGGATGGCTCAGTTGGTTGGAGCGCATCCTCTCAACCACAAGGTTGCTGGATTTACTCCCGCAAGGGATGGTGGGCTGTGGCCCCTGCAACTAGCAATAGTAACTGGACCTGGAGCTGAGCTGCGCCCTCCACAACTAAAATTGAAAGGACAACTTGACTTGGAAAAAAAAGTCCTGGAAGTACACACTGTTCCCCAATAAAGTTCTGTTCCCCTTCCCCAATAAAATCTTTAAAAAGAAATTCTCTTATGAATGTGCAATACAAGTTTTTATGTGGACATGTTTCCGTTTCTCTTGGGTATATTCCTAGGAGTAGAATTATTGGGTCATATGATTAATTCTGTGTAACATTTTGCGAAATTGCTTTCCAAAGTAGCTGTGCTATTTACATTCCCACTAATAATACATGAGGGTTCCAATTACTCTACATCCTTGTCAACACTTTGTTACTGTCATTTTTATTTTAGCCTTTACAGTAGGAATGAAGTGGTATCTCATTGTGGCTTCTATTTGAGTATCCCTAATGACTAATATTGAGTATTTTTCATGCATATATCTTCTTTTGAAAAACTTCGTATCCTTTGCAGATTCATTAAACTGGGTGGTTTGGTGCTTTTTATTGTTGTAATGTGAGAGTTTAAAAACACATATATTCCTGATACAAATCCCTTGTGAGGTATGATTTGCAAATAATTTATCTTATTATTCTGTGGTTGTCTTTTCACTGTCTTGACAGAATCCTTTGAAGCACAAAAGTTTTTAATTTTGATGAAGCCTATTTTTATCAACTTTTTGGGGGGGGATCACTGTGCTCTTAGTGACTAAGAAACCATTGTCTAACTCAAGGTCATCAATATTTACTCCTGTGTTTTCTGCTAAGAGTTCTATTCTAGTTCTTACATTTAGGCATACAATCTACTTTGAGCTGTTTTTTATGCATGGTTTGGGGTAGGTCAAATTTCATTCTTTTCCATGTGGATATCGAGTTCTCCTAGTACAATTTGTTGAAAATATTCTTTCCCCAGTGAATTGCCTTGTCATTTTCAAAAATTAATTGACCATAAGTTTCAGAGTTCATTTCTAGAACTTTAATTCTTATGTACTCGTCTATATGTGTATTGTTATGTTGGTGCCACAAAGTTTTGATTACTGTAGCTTTGTAGTAAGTTTTGAAGTTGGGTTCACATTGTGGGAACAAGTGTATAGAAATATAATTTATTTCTGTATATTGGTCTTTTATCCTGCAACCTTGATCAACTCATTTAATAGTCCTAATAATATTTGGTTGCTTTTGTGTGTGTGTGTGTGCACACGTGTGTGTGTGTATTATTTAATGTTTTCTATATATGAGATCACACCATTTGCAGAGTTACATTTATTTTTTTCTCCAATCTGGATTCTGATTATTCCTTTTTCTTGCTTAAACTTGTAGAGTTTTCAGTACAATGTTAAATAGAAGTGTTGACAGTGGACAACCTCATCTTGTTCCTGATCTTAGGTGGAAAGTATTTAGTCTGTTACCATTAAGTAGGATGTGAGCTGTGGATTTTTTCATAGATGCGTTTTATCAGGTTAAGGGATTTCCTGTCTATTTCCAGTTGCATTCTATTTCCAGTTGGTTAAGTGTTTTATCATGAAAGTATGTTGAATTTTGTCAAAAGCTTATTCTGCATCTATTGAAATGATCATGTGTTTTTATCCAAGTGTACATGAGATATTCTCCAGAGTAGGCTATATATATCTCATGTACACTTGAGAATATCTCATGTACACTTCAGCTGCTGTTGGGTGGAGTGTTTTATAGATGTCTGTTAGTTCTGTTAGTTCTTGTTAGTTGGTAGTGTTAGTTGGTAGTCTTCCATTTCTTGGTTGATCTTTCTAGTTCTTCTATCAATTACTGAGAGTGGGGTATGAAGTCTACTATTTTTGAATTGTCTATTTCTCTCTTCAATTCTGTCAGCTGTTGCTTTGGGTGTTTGGGGGGGTCGTTATTAGGGTATATATGTATAATTTTTTGTCTTTTTAATGGATTAACACTTTCTTATAAATTGTCCTGCTTTGACTCAACCAGTTTTTGTCTTAAAGTCTATTTTGTCAGTTATTAGTATAGCCACTTCAGCTCTATTTTGGTTACTGTTTCCATGGTCTATACTTTTCTGTCCTTTATTTTTAACATATTTGTGTCTTTGAATCTAAAGTATGTTTTCTGTAGCTATCATATGATGGGATTATGCTTTTAATCCATGCTGCAAATCTTTCTGTTGATTGGAGTGTTTAATCTACTTATGGTTAATGTAATTACTGATAACATAGGATTTACATTCCCCATTTGCTTATTTGCTCTCTGAAGGTCTTACAACTTTTGTTCCTTTATTCCTGTATTACTGTCTTCTTCACTACCTGCTTATACAAAACATTAAGTCTGCACAGAGATGAGATCTTCAGATCTCAGGTATTTCTGGACCTGCACATGCATGTGACCTTCTAGATTTCTAGGAGTGTGTTTGAGATTTTCAAAGCCTCCTATACACATCTCATTCCCTAGATTTTTTTCATTTATATATATCAGTCACCCTTTTGTTGGCCCCAACTTGTATCACTGCTTTGGGCAGCTGTGATATTAAAAAATCGGTTCTGTTTTCAACAACTACCCCAACAATAGAGTTTTACTCACTGAGTGAGCTCTGAGTGAGATCAAATAGAGACAAGACCAGTGAACAGGGCTTTTCCAGGGAGCTGTCAGGTCAGTGACAGTTCTCTGGGGATAGAGTTTCTCGGAGAGCTCAAACCCATTCTACCTCTTCCAGTAGCTGCTGGTTTTCATGGCTTCTGTGGTTCTGCGGGTATTGGTTTTCAAGGCAATGTGGAGCTTGGGAGAAGATAATAGAAATAAAGCAAGTTAAAACACCACAAAGTTTGTTGTTCATATTGAGACTCGGCCATTTTTCTTGATTAAGTGCTCCTCAGATGGTGGCAAGGCTTTGATTAAATTCCAAAGGTCTCAAAAAGTTGATTTTGACCATTCTGCCAGAGGTTTTTTTAATTCAATGGAGGAACAGATTTTTAGATTTCTGCCATTTCAAAGTGCTTAAATGCTATTTTTTCCTGTTTATTTACATTTTAATACATGTTCTTTGCAATATAGAACCTTAATGAAATTCGTGTTTGATACTGTGCATTTATTTCATGTCACATATAAATATGCTCACTGAGTTTATTATACACTTAAAAAGTAGTTAGTTTTTAAAGGCTTTATGTTTTGCATATGTCCTTAGTGGATTGTAATATAGGTTATATTTTTTTCAATTTAAAGTGATGTGTTATTTATCAATTATATCTCAATAAATCTGGAAAAATAAAAAAAAATAAATTAAATAATGTGATATAGTCTCCTATCATTGAAATATGTTATTCAATATGCTTTGAGGAATGAAACCAGGAAGTGCACGAAGCTATGGGAACAAAATTTGGGGCACTTCCCCAGACATGATGATGATGGAGAGAAAGCCCATGAACAGGTGGTGGGTAGTTGGGAAAACCATTCTAGTAGATGTGGTTGGCGAGTTATCTTGAAGTATGAATAAAAGTCAAGTAAATAAGACCTGGAGTGAAACAGCAGGGCTCCTGAGAATCAGTTGTTCCTGGTAGAGCAAACAGTATGAAGAAATAAAAGTCCGATCTGTTTGAAGCGCTAAGGGTTGTTTCTGTATTGGTACAGTAGACAACAGTGACAGTGAGATGTGGTTTAAGTTGCCATAGATTTAAATCTGGGAAAACTATTAGAGTTGATGATATTATGCAGGGTGAGTATAAGGAGTAACAAAAGATAAAGGCTTACATCTCAACCCTTGTTTTATATTTTAAGAAATAATTTTAGAGCAACCCTGAAAAGCAATGGAAATTGAAAACCCAAACATCCCACTAGCAATTTTTTGTACTGAGACCTAATACAATCTAGTTTATAGTTTTATATGTCCAAGTTGAAATATTCATTAATAATCACTGAAAAGTTTGGAGCAGTGACAAACTTTCACTGCGTTGTCTTTTCTGCGTTGTCTTCTGAGAACAGCTGCACATGTTATGACAAGTCTGTGCCACACTGCAATGCTTTTTTTACAGTAGCAAGAACTATTTTGTAATATCTTTTAACTGTGAACCTAAAGGTACCATATATATAATAGCCCATTGATCCTCACTATGCTGCTCAGAAAATAAGTTCAAATATAAGATAATGTGGAATATAAGAAAATCTTAATTTCAAAATATATATGAAATCCCACTATGTAGTTATTACATAATTCTCATGTAATAACTATCTTAGTTCCTTATTTTCTCCTCCATATTTTTGCCTACATGTCTGTAGAAGGAAACTTGTTAGCTACCCATCACATTTTTTATCTCTATTTCTTCATTATATCTAAAATGCACACATATGTGCACACGCACACACTCTACCCACCCACTCCAAGAATATACGCGTATATTCCTACAAGGTAAACTTTGTCTAATTCATGTTGGCAATCATTTTATAAATTAGAATTTTTCTTTTTTCCCCTGCTGGTTCAAATAATCATGGGAACAGGTTACATAATGTAGAAAGCGATCCTTGTCCAGCACTATTCTTTGCTATAGTATATGTGATTACCCACCATCATAGTGGCACAGGTTTGCCATTTTTCCCCGCCCCATCCAAAGCACTCAATATTTTGCTGATTTGGCAAGGTAGGAGTAAATACTAGTGAAAATAATAGTAGTTCCATCAGTGTCCACTTCTATATTTTAAACATGAAATGGTTCATAACTATTGGAGAATATGAAAATATAATAGTTGTCACTGCAAAACTAAGCAACTTGCCATCTTCCTGAACTTGATGAGAATCTATTTGAACACTTATATATTGTAAGACAAGTATGAACCAAGTGAAAATCTAATTTACAATAACATCTTTTCTATTCCTCTCTATGCTAAAGTGCATGAGATCTATTACATATTAAATCCAATATTCTGCTATTCTTTCAGCATCTCACTTTCATCCTCTATTCCTAAAGTGGCAAAGTATAAAATACTGTAATATTAGACCTGAGGAAATTTAGTAATAAGATAGGTATAGGTTAAAGGTTTTCGGAATAAATGGTTTTCATAAATTATTTCTGCCTATACCTAACAAGTCTGATCTAGGCATTGTTAACTCAAGTTTCTATCAACTCAGAACATCCAGGAGATGAAGAGCAACTCCACTCTGTTTTTTTTTTTTTTTTTTTTTTTTTGTCTCCATGTCTGTAAGTTATTTGACTCCATATTTTCTTCATGGTCTTAGAGAATGTTCAGGAACATTCCACTACTAATGAATCTAGAAATGTATCTTATAGTTAATGGGGAAAAGCATTATAATTCAACTCAACAAGTGTTGCTGAACATAAGGTTTAATACTATGCTAAGTATAAGTATAGTTACTCAAAAAGCATTACCTATGTTTAAATGTATGTTACATGTCACTAGTCTTATATCTCATCAAATTATCACAACAACCCAATAAGGTATATTGCCAGGTAAACAAAATGAAATTACAAAACTAGTAAGTGATGGTGGTAAATTTGAACCAAGAGCTATCCAACTCCAAATTCTGCATCTTCAAACACTTTATTAAATTTTCTTCCTAATGGTGTATTCACTGGCTTTACAATCTATTTGTGATTTCAGGTATAGTCAGGTCTAAATTTTTAAATTGTAATTCTTTTAAAGGTAATACACTTAGATGATTTGAAAGACAACACTGGGCCTAGAAGAACTGAAAATCTGGTGATAATAAGCATACCTAATATACAGACCTTGATTTTAAGCATTAAAATAAACCAGGACTCCTTGGAGAAATGCTTATTGAAGGACTGAGGGAAGCAATGTATAAGATAAGCCAAGAATGTCTTCTGGTATCAGAAAGCAATGAAGTGATCAAAAAATGCTGGAGATAGTCAAAGGGACACAAGGACCAGCTTTTGACTGGCTAAATTTGGAACAGCATAAGCATTGAAACAATGTGAAATCCATGAGTCCATACTGATATAAATTTATTTTTAAATGGGAGAGAAGGTAAAGCTTTTCCTTAGAGTAGAACACCAACTAGCAAATGTAGAAGGAATCATAGAGTTAGAATATCACTATTAGTCAAGTAGCATAGCAATAACAGATTTAGGTAAAAATCATCAATATATGTTATAATAGTGAGTGAAAGTTTGATGAGGAATAGGATATCTGTCTACAAAATTCTTATTAATTACAAGGGAGATAAAAAGTATCTTCACAATGGATAAAACTGCCAACTACCACCTAAACCAACTGCCGTAAGGTAATATCAACAGAAATGGGGGAAAAAGACATCAAATACCTCCAAACATGATACACTGAGGAAGATACATCACTTCTGTGACATCCTTAACGAAAATTCATAACCTGAATCTAATCATAAAGAAACATCAGATAAACCAAAATTGAGGGATATCTTTCAAAATATCTAGCCTATACTCCTTAAAAAATGTCAAACTCATGAAAGACATAGACTGACAGAGAAATGATTCCAGATTAAAGGAGACTAAGAGATATGACAACAGTAAATTCAGTGTGTGATCCTGGATTGGATTCTGATCCAGAAAAAAATTATTTTATTTGCTATAAAGGCCATTACAAGGAAAATTGGTATACTATGAATCACTTTTAAAGATTAAGTAAAAGTATACATGATTTCCCTGCTCAAAATCTGATGCCTTTCAATGTTGACAGAAAGAAGCACAAAACACTTTAAACAAGGAAAAACTCTCTATAATATAATCCTTCTCTAATTCCGTAGTGTTATTTTCACTACTCTCCCGTAAATACTTCATTTAAATGACTTGTGCTGCTTGTATGTACTTGCTGAATCTGCTACTACTAAATGATCCCCTCCCTTTGTGTGTACCTATCCTACAAGGTCTAGCTCAAGTAACATCTCCTCTCAGGACTTGGACCATTACAGAAGGATGAGAACCCAACCCACTCTGTGCATATGCAATACTGTCTAAATCAGTCCCTAAGAGTTTTCTTCCTTATTTGGTAGTCATGTGTATGTTCTATCCGTAACATTGCATTTTAAGATCCTACAGCAGTGTTGTTAGCTAGAACTTTCTACAATGAGGGAAATGTTTTATCTGTGCTGTCCAATACAATAGCCACTAGCCACATGTGGCTACTGAACATCTAATAGTGTGGTCCTAGAAGGCAATTAGTTTTCTGACCTTAGCATATTTATTGAGAAGTAAGTATGTTTCAGGTCCTTTTTAAACACTTTATACATATTATTTCATTTATATTTTCTAATATTACCATTTTGTCTCAGATAAGTAAACAGTCCCAGAAAGGTTAAACAACTTACACAAAGTTCTAATTCTTTGTGATTAACAAGGATGCTTATCCACCTTGTTGAGTAGTGGAGTGAGAATGTTAGAAAATACAAGGAGCTTAGTAAATCATGAAACAGTATTCTTAAAATAGTTATTTTACCTTCTTTTGGTCTCTCTTATGGTGTTTATCACATCATCTTGTATGCAGTAATTATATCTGAATCAACTGAAAATTTCACATGGTTTACAAGTGGTCTTCTACCCTTGTACATAACGTTAATAAAAATTTGTGTAAGTTGAATGTGCAAAACTGGAATCATAAAAATAAAATATGGTAATACGAGGTCTGACAACTAAGTTTGTGAACTTGTTGCAATGCTGTTGCTAACCATTTTTGATATCAGAGGGATTATTCATTATGAATTTGTACCAACTGGACAGTTAACCAAGTTTACTATTTCAAAGTGCTAAAAATGCTGCATGAAAAAGATGACCTCAACTTTTCACCAACAATTCATGGCTCTTGCATCATGACAATGCACCTCACACGGCAGCGTCTGTGAGGGAGTTTTTAGCCAGTAAACAAATAACTGTATTGGAACACCCTCCCTAGTCACTTGATCTGGCCGCCAATGACTTCTTTCTTTACCCAAAGATAAAGGAAATATTGAAAAGAAGATATTTTAATGACATTCGGGACATTAATGGTAATATGATGACAGCTCTGATGGTCATTCCAGAAAAAGAGTTCCAAAATTGCTTTGAAGGGTGGACTAGGTGCTGGCATCAGTGCATAGTTTCCCAAGGGGAGTACTTCGAAAGTGACCATAGTGATATTCAGCAATGAGCTATGTGGCACTTTTTCTAGGATGAGTTCGTGAACTTAACTGTCTGACCTCGGTATCTACGTGGAATATTATTCAGGAATAAAAAGGAATGAAATATTGATTCATGCTATAACATGAATGAACCTTAAAAGCATCATGTTAAGTGAAAGATGTCATTCACAAAAGACCACATATTATGTGATTCCTTTTATATGAAATGTCCAGAATAGAAAAATCCATAGAGACAAAAAGTAGATTAAAGGTTGCTTAGGGCTAGGAGGGTTAGGGGGGAATACAGAGTGACTGCTAATGTGTATGCGTTTTATTTCCTGGGGTAATGAAATTGTCCCAAGATTGATTGTGGTAATAGTTGCATAACTGTGAATATAATCAAAACCATTATTAAATTGTACACTTCAAATGAGTAAATTGCATGGCATATAAATTATATCTCAATAATTCTGTTTTAAAAAGTAGAATCATAGTTTTATGTTTATAAAAGAGTTCTATTCCTAGAGTCAGTGGAATTATAACAGCTATATACAATATCAGAGGGGTAGTATATTGGGGGAGGGGAGTTATCACTTTGTGAGGGGTATAAATGTCTATTACATTGTTTTGTACACTTGAAACTAATTTAAAAAGTTCTATTCCTAAGTTAAACATAGATTATTTAAATATCTATTATTAAATATATATTTATATATATTATTAAATATCTATTAGTATTTGCCTTTACTTTTAGGCAAAACTGACAAATATTTCTAATATATTTGAGTAAAGTATAATAAAATTGTGGTTTTTCAAAATTGTTTTTTCAGGAGTGGAAAAAAGAAATCCTTTTTGGGAAACCAATAAAGCAAAAATAATCTGAAGTTGCCCTGGTTGAAGGAGAGTGGAGATTCAGACCTCTCCCACTCAGACTCCTGCGCTTTCTTCAGTATTGGCATCTAAGGAACCTCTACAGGGTTTGGGAGAAAAGAAGTTGGAAATTACAGCAAAAGCAATACAATAATAAATACAAAGAAGTAAAAACTTTGCCAGTTGAACTGTCTGCTACCCAGCAGACATAGACTGCTATTCCAGTACCATGGAATAATAATTCAGAATTATCTTAAGTTAGTATTATATAAACATATAAATTCTATTTATGTAAGTTTGAATTATGCTTCTGTGATTAGACTTAAGGTATATTGTTTAAAAGTATGAATTGTAAAAGCCAAGATTTACCTCTAACCTATGTTTTTCTTGCCTACTTAGATTAGGAACTTTTGAATTTTGTTTATAACAATGCAAAACATATGTAAACATCGCCAAACTAAAAAACAGGTGCCCAAGTTCTGTGATATTAGAAGAGTTGCTTTCTTGATGTAATACCACTTAATGAACAAGGGCGGGGTGGGGGGGAAGCAGTTTTCAACTCACTTGTACGTTTATGCCTTGTATAACTCACTTCTCCTTGGATGATTTGTTAACATCTAAATTTTATCTTATACTATTACATTCTTTATGACATATTATACTACACTATGGTTTAATTATACCAAAATTAGAACTGATCCTTTATTTCCTTCAAAATTCAAAAAAATATGTATTTAAGGGTAAAGAAGAAAATTTTGGTTTTCAAAATTATTTTTCACAGGTGGACAAAAGAAATCATTTTTGGATACCAAATAAAGCAAAATAATCTTCTCAAGTTTCCCATTTCCACTTAACAGCTGTGAATCACCAGACTAATATCTATCTTTAAATTCAAATTAGTCTTTCTTTTCACTTGTAGCTCATGACCAAGGCATGATTTCTCCCCTCTCAGAAATCTTTTGGAATCTCTTTCTTTTCACACAGCTATAAACTTCTCTTGAATCACTTCTGCTTCTCTCACCTTTTCTATTTACAGCTATTAGAACAGTCTTCAAGTGCTACTTCTATTATGTTATTTCCCTATACAAAAACTTACAATTGTTCTCTATAGTTAAAATTCTTTTCAGCCTGTGTGACAGTTAATTTGTGTCAAATGACTGGGCCACAGGGTACCCAGATTTTTGGTCAAACTTTATTCTGGTTGTTTCTATGAGATGTTTTTGGATGAGATTAACATTTACCCAGTAAACCGGGTAAAGCAGATTTCCCTCTATAATGTGGGTGAGATTTATCTGATCAGTTGAAGGTGTGAATAAAATAAAAGATGGACCCTCCCCTGAGTAAGAGAGAATTCTCCTGTGTGACAGCCTTCACTGCCATATCAGCTCTTCCTGCCTGCTGGCCTTTGAACTGGAACATCAGTTCTGTAGAGTTTGGACTTGCCAGCCTCCATAACCATAAAAAACATGTAGATTAGATCAGATTGATATGCACACCCACACACACTCACTCTCCATCCTATTGGTTCTGTTTCTCTAGAGAGACTTAATACACTCTATTCCATATCTGTGGTCCCAGTTCACCAACTCATTTCTTATTAGATCTCACAGATTCTTCACTCCACTGAATCAAATCTATTTGTCACCTTCTACAAAATTTGCACAATTCCATCTAAATGCTTTTATTAAATAACTGATATGTATTTGCCCCACCCATATTTGCTTCAACATATTTCTCTCCAGCTAGGCTGTTAAGCACCTGAAGGGGAAGAATTTCTATTTTCTTTACTTCTTTTTACACAAATAATAACAAGGACGAATAATGTGAAATATAGTATATGTGTATATGTACTTTAAACCATAAATATATGTATATATAACATTTACCTCTTAAAGTCTGGTACATAATTTAATTGTAATTTGGCTTTGCTTAGAATAATTATACTTTGGGATAAAATTGATTATTAGTTAAAAAGAATTCTTACATATTCATTTTGCTAAGCTGGGAAACAGAAGAAAGTTATAGACAATCTTGAGTCAAAGATAATTTAACATAATGTTTTAATGTTGGGATGAAGTGCATACTTTATATTTTTCAAATTCAGTTATATTGCTTTGCTAAAAGTAAATAGTACCTCCAGGACACCATCTGGTAAAAATCTCTCTGTGGATTAACCCAGAAAGGAAGTGAATGAATTTTTATATATTGCATAGTTGTGGTTGCAAAACTGCAGCAAAAATATGTTTTCAATGCACTGCTGTAAGTGAGACTTCAGAGTTCAGCTACCTCATCTGATCTGATCCAAAAAGCTTGGAATACTTAAGGCCATATCTCATCAACAGGGAAAAAGGAGGGGTGTTTTCTTTGCTAGCATTTCTATGACTTGGAAGAAAAAAAATAATAACCCAGGAAATTGAAGTCCATGAGCTGGAAAATATGAATTTGGCCTTTTAGAAATCATTAATTAAAAAAATAACATGCAGATCCTTAATGATAGGATATAACATGTCAGAGAAGTCTGAGACCATCTAAGACAACTGGATGAGACTCAACAACGTTGTTGTGTGCATTCCTCCCAATGCAGAATGGTCAAATTAGTTTTTACTTGTTTTTTTTTTTTTTTAAATAATGTGTCATCCAAGCCTTGATCTAGTCCAATGACTACAGCAATGGAACTTCCCCTCACCTCTCTAGGGAATCCATTCCAGAGACTAATAGATTTCACTGTCAGAAAACATTTCCCGAATTTAGTCTTAAATTTCCGTTACTTAATTTCATCCCATTACTTGACTATAAATCCCTTATTTTACCTTTAAAAATGACTTGGCTTCCATGACGTTTACATCTTTCAAATATTTGTGAAATGTTATCATAACTAGACTCAGTAAGAGACGAACAAATGTTCTATGTTTTGTTATTTTAAACTTTTCCTACAAGTTAAAGTCTGAATCCCATTATACATTTATTTGCCAGTTTAAATGATACTCAGTTTACTTATTTGAAGCATTAATTATCTAAACTGGTATTCTCATTGTGATCTCAACAGTACCATAACTTTTATCTTCCAGCTATATGATGTGAAGCTTTTGCATATACAGACTAAAATCTCATTGACTGATTTTACTCTCATATTGCATTACAAGATCATATATTATTTGCTACCCACTATCATCTGAAAGTCTCTTGGTATTACTGCTTTCCAAGTACTGTATATCCTGCCAATTGAATGGCTGTGTTTCTGATTATTTTCCCCAGATGTATTAGCTACATTTTTCAAGGTTGAATCACATTTCATTTCCTGCCCATATTTCTAACCACTTTAGGTCCCTTTTATCCGCCCTTACTGTTTTTGTCAACACTATCCAATTTAGTATCATCTGTAAATTTAATTAACATGATGTGTATCCTCTCTTATAAATCATTAATGAAGTTTTTCTATAATTTGTTTATTTTTGAAACCCTAATGCTGCTTAATGTTTATAGTCTTGTTATATTCTTAAAAACGTACCATTTTCTTGCCACTTAACATTTGTTCCTCATTGTAGGAGTGGCTGATGGTAGACTAACAACACAATCATGCTCACTGTCACAGAAGCATCTGCTTCTGTGAATTTTATGAAAATAGTTTATCTTTTTTTTGTTGTTTATGCAGCTATATATGTATCCTTGTAGCTAAGATGTATTTTTTTTTCAAAAATTGAACATCTCAGACATTTGAGTTATCAATTTCCATTTTATATTAATTCATTCTTTTTTGGTATTTTGTTTTTCCTACATAAACACCTTGTGATATGTTTTCAATAAACTTGGAAGAAAGCATATATTTTTTTCCTTCAATTTTTCCTTTACCCAAATCCCTTGTGTTAGCTTTATAAACAACTTTCCTTTCTTCTTTTTTTAAAAATCCATCCCCCTTAACTTATGTATTTTTGGACAGTTTCTTGTGCTGCCTCCTTCCCACATATGGGTATATAGCTATTCATAAATTACTTATTATGGAATAATTGTGACATACAGGTCTGAGTTCACAAACCGAAAGTCAATAAGAGGATCCCTCAACCTGCTTTTCAGCCAAGTCTTATATTTCAATATATTTATTAAGGGGTTAGAAAATTCATCTGGGTACCTAAATATTAGAACTATATTCTCTAACAAATTTAAACTTCTACTCTTTTTTACTTATCAAAATTTTCCTTGCATACTTTTTGGTTCCATTTTCATTTCCATTTCTTATCTCAATAGCCATGCAACAACTTTAACATATTTCCATCTTTTAAACCGAATCTAACTCAGATTTCATCCTTTAATTGTATAGATATGACACAGCAAAAAGGTGATGAGACGGGCCGGCCCAGTGGCTCAGGTGGTTGGCGCGCGGTACTCCTAACTTGTGCTAAGGTGTGCTCGGAGGAGCGGCCGGTGGCCAGCGTGAGTGGCTGGCAGACATCATGAGCGGCCAGCAGCCAATGAGAGCTGCCATGTGAGCAGACGACTGACTACTGGTGACCAACAACAGACTGGCAACCGACAACAGACTGCCTCAGCTGTGGGGAGAGCAGGGCTCATAATACCAGCATGGGCCAGGGAGCTGTGTCCTACACAACCAGACTGAGAAACAACAGCTTGAACCAGAGTGGGGGCAAAGGGGAGGCGGAAGAAGGGGGAAATAAATAAATGAATAAATAAATTTTTAAAAGGTGATGAGTCTAGGATTTTTTTCACATTTTGCCAATTCTTGTTAATGCTTTTTAAAAATTTACATGTACTCAATTATTTAGAGAAGACATTCATCTCCATTGGTTTACAATAGAAAAAAATGAGGAAACAATCAAAATGTGCAATAATTAGGTATCTAGCTAAATAAAATATAAGTGCAATCCTAGAATGGAACCTAATTAAAATTGGTAATTGCCAATTTTACCCTCTGTCAGTGAGAGTCTCTTGGCCCAGTAATATCTGAGTTATAAGAGTCAACTGTCCATCAGAACTGACTTTGGGTGTTGAACACACAATACGGTATACAGATGATGCATTATACAAATGTACACTGGAAACCTATATAATTTTACTAAACAATGTAACCCCAATAAATTGAATTAAAAAATGATCTAAAGCAAAAAAAAAATAATTAATCAAAAAAAGAGTCAACCACCGAGGGGTGGCCCACAATAGGTAACAAATACAGGGTTACAGAAGCCAAGTCATCACATCTTGGCCCCACTGACCCATAATCGGGAGAGTTAATTCTGTGGTACCATTCACTCTCCAGAGTGCTCCACGGGATCAAGCTGAGGTGGGACTTCTTTTGAAATCACATCTTTGCGTACCTTCTTCCTCTGCTCTTTCCTGGTTTCCTCACTTTCTTTTGAAGAGTATTCTCTTAATAAACCACACAAGGATCTCTCTTTTCAGTTCTGCTTCTAGGGGACCCAATCTAAGAGAACTGGTGACACAAGTGATTCTAAAAAGCACATTCTAAGGGTGAAATTCTAGAGTCAATTTATTCATTGGCTGGTTGGCTGTCAATGAGAATAAAATTAGCAGTCAGTGTTTCCTGGTATGATGTGGCAGGACAACTGCTAAGACTTTCACCTGGGTGAACTGAGATGTAAGATACGTAGAAAATAATTCATCAGCTTATACAGTATCTCCAGATATTGTACAATATCAGATGAGATTTCAGGAATAGAGTCATTAAGACAGAAGATAACTAAAGTTAACAATGTTAAGGAACTATGTGACTATGTTATCAAACAGGACAGCTCTACTGAGTCCAGTGATGTCATTTAGAACAAAAGAATAAAATGAGATTAGGAAAAAAGACTCCCAACCCGGTATAGGCCTTTAATTTACAAGGAAAAATAACTTGAAGAGTGGTAGAAGATGACCACAAGAAAGCGAAATAGTCATACTGCCCAAAGATAATTGGATTACAGGAGATTATTTTTAGCAGAGAATAGAGAAGTGATAGATTACAAGCAGCAAAAAGAAACCTGAACAATACTAAGCACCCAATGTTCCAGACATGAAGATGTACAATGAAGAAGACAAAGTAGTTTTCACTCAAGAGGGACCCAGGGGTAAATTCTTGGAGTAGCTCCCAATGTAAGCCAGTGCAAGAATAATTCTGAGACAAGACTGAGGACCTAAAGTAACCTTTTCTCATAAGGCAAGTTCCACAGGACACAATGGAAAGGTTAAGGAGAAGCAAAACAATTGAAAGGTCGTGAGACCAAGCACAGAACATTACTTGGATGAGAATTTAAGATAAAAGAAAAGAGTACATGAGCTAGTATTTGGGCTCATGACCCTTAAGGAAGATAGAAATATAGAACATGGTAGAATTCAGGAATGTTAGGGAAATGAAAAATGCATGCTACTGTAGAAGATACTTCAGATAATAAGATCCCGTTACAAAATTTGTGATTAATATCTTCTACAGTAGAAGGCATTTTCAGTAAGACTGAGAAGCCAAATAATTTTCTCGAGCTTGCACAGCTACCAAAGGAAGGAGCAATGAGTTTTACTCAGTTATGCCTGAGTCTACACTCTCTACGTTTATAATTATGCCCACCAGATGTTCAAGGTTCCAGAGGCAAACTTAGTAGGAAATGCTGAAGTTGAATCCTCAGTTAAGTGTGGAGGGCTTGACCACCAGATGAGGATCTTTGTACAGATTCTGTTGGTGCCACCAAAGGAATCCTAGTCCAGATATATTGGGGGAATAAATAGTTCATTTCCTAAACTCTTCTGTCTTGGTGGACATCATACGTGCACCTAAAGGATAGAAGAACTTTCTCAATGGAGCTGGCTGTGGCATAAATTGGTGGCTTGGAACATTAATCCCAGAGAGAAGTCAAAAGTCATTAGTTCCCAAGAAAGACCCTCATTTACTTTGTGGTGGCACCAACCTAATTCTGAAGCTAGAGGAAATATGTACTTTGACTTTAAATTGACTGAAGAAATAAAAAATTAACACTTTGTGGGTTATCAAGATTAGTTTGTAGTCTCTGTTTTTCTGTTTCAGTTGTACAACCATTAAAAGTTGGTTTAGGAGAGCAGATTAAAACCAACTAATTCATTTCCCTACATCTAGCCTCTTTGGAAAAAAAATTGAGATTCCTAGTATAAATGTGTTTCAAATGTTTATTTCAAGAATCCCTCTCTTATATGTAAAATCATTATATATGATTGTAGATAGATTACGTACACATGCAAAGCAAAACCTCAAAATGCAACTGGTCACAATACCATTTAGAGCAAACAATTTTCTCCTTAATACCATTACCTTTTTGAAGAACAAAATAGAGCTGAGAAAAGTACTGTGGATTCTCTTCATCTGGTAAGTGGCAAAAGGGCAAAAATCAGAACATTGTTTCACTATATTAATTTTTAAAGTCCAATTAAAGGTAACATCTACAACCTTTTTTCTGTTGTGTTTGCCAAACATTTTTAAACATTAAATATAAAGTGCTGATTGCAAAAGAAGATGACAGCTCTTTGTGTTACACTCTCCCAGTGATAAAAGCTTTGTCCTTGGGGACGTGGCTAACGTCAGTCACATGATTCAATGTATATTACAAAAAACTTTATTCTATTCCAAGGGCTTTTTAATACAAATGACCAAATATAGCCTGATATTATCTGTGATTTCATTACCTCCTATAAAAGCATAGGCATCAGATTCTGAAGGAAGAATATTAAGCCAACAAACAAAAAACTGAAACAGTCTATGCTTGGGAAAAAACTGCTTTAATAACAATTGTTACATACTCTTAAATACTCATCAACTTGCATACCTTCATAATTCAATTCTAGGAATAAGAGCTATCTACATTTGGGCAGACTCTCCGGTTCAGGTAGTTTACGTTAAGGAGATTCTATACCTTAAGGAGATTATACCTTAAGGTTAAGGAGATTCTATACCTGCATGTACTTCCCACTAATCAACTTGCCTTGAACTAACTGTATCAGTTAGGACTCTTCTGGTTACAAATGACCCAAACCATCTTGAATTAGCTTAGCAAAATGAGGAATTTACTAAACTGGTGCTGTCTTACCGAGTACAAGGAAGAATTGTACAAAATGAAGGACAAAAATATAGAGGAAACTTGTACAGTTTCTTTCTCATATCTCGTCTATTTCCCTGGGCCAGTTTCGTCTGCTGTCAATCCAGTAAGGCTTCTCCTACATAAAGAAAAACATGGCTGCCTAGAGCCTGGGAGTAGTAGTACATTTCAGACCTTCAATCATAGTCTTTCAGTCCTAAAGCGCTGAAGTACGTGTACACATCTGGGATGAAGAGGTGCATTACACATACGGATGGGGAAAGAAAGTTCCAGAGAAGATACACTGGATACACTATCCCACAGATGTTCCTTACCTTAAAAAAATCAAATCCTTTTCCCTAAGTTCATATATTAAAATGTATTAATGTCATTGTACATTTTTTTCTATTGAATGAAAAATGGTAACTACATGGAAGATAGAACTGATCTCATTTTGTTTGGCAGTTCTGCCAATTTAAACTTCTGTAAGCAATGCTATAACTTCTGGGTCTATTTATTTATGTATTACCTTGTTCCAGAAAGAATTTAAGACAGCTTGAAAAAAAAATACATTATATAACATCAGAACATAAATTAAATGTGAAGCAAAGAAGGGTGGAAATAGAATGAAATCATAAATAATGTATTCTACAATGCAGGGATACACATTCACTAAAAAATAGGTTACAAAGTTTTCTAATAACTTCTCTAATAACTGGCTAAGTTTTCTAATAACTTTGTCAGTTACATAATTCATAGTGTACATTAGGTAGTAAACCAACTGCTTAAGAACCATAAATGATCACACATGATCATAAAGGGCTACTGCTGGAAATCCTCACTTAGCTTGAATTAGATGTTTGATGTTTCCCTTCATATATTAAGGACGAAGGGATAGAGAGTAACTATGCTGGTAAGAGGACAAAGAAGGAGAATTCCTATTTTTAGACATACTCTGTGATACGACTTTGAACAGAGGCTTGAATAAATAGATGATGGCAACTTTCAGAATATCTGGAAGAACATTTAGGAAGAGGAAACAATGAGAATAAAGCCCAGAAAATGGAGCATGCGTGGCACATTCCAGGAAAAGCAAAGAGGCCAGTGTGTCTGGAGCAGAATCAGTATGGGGTAAAATGGCAGGGCACTGAGAAGCAGGAACAGACCATACAGGGCACTATAAGCCATGGTGAAGCCTGGTGGCTAGTCTAAGCGTAAACAGAAACCATTAGGTTTTAAGCAGAAAGGTGAAATAATCTGATTTTGATTTTAAAAGGATGACTCTGGCTGCTGTGTAGAAAATAGACTTTTAGGAGGTAAGAATGGAAGCAAGGAGACAGGTTAAGAGGCTATTAGAGAGCTCTAAATAAGAGATCAAAATATCCTGGATTAAGGGGGAGCACTAGAGGTGAAGAAAAGTGGTCACATTTGGAATATATTCTGGAGGCAAACCTGACAGGTTTTGCTGATGGATTGAATGTAGAGTGACAGAAGATTGGCAGTTGGAGAACAGTCTCCTAAAGTTGATGGAGATAAGATTGGTTAGTATACACTTCAGCTAATGTTATTTATCTTGACAGCAAGAGATAAAAGATGTTAAACTGTAAAATAGGAAAATGAATATTTTGTAACTTGAAAGCTTACTTTCCTTTTTTTTAATGCCTCAACTGCTAATGTACAAGAATAGAACTTTTTAATTACTGTAGACAATGTTACAAAGAATTTAAAAAAATATCCTTCTATTAATCATCCACAGTGCCTTGTACAACCTAGTGTTGCCTCTTCTTAAAAAGGCCTATTGTGTAATGAGATAACTGAGCCTACCACACCAAGTCTACAAAATTGGTGAAACTAGAGACCTTGTAAGCAGGTCACCTACCTTGAATTTGATATGAACTGGTATTCCTTAATAATTGGGGCAATAAAAAGAGGACAGAAACTGTGAAGTGAAGTAGTCTGGAAGGGGTTACTAAAACTCACATTTTCCAAACTGGTTAATGGTTAGAGTCATCTTGTAATTTGGAAATGAAGCACTTGGCTTCAAGGGAGCTAGGAAGAAAGGAGGGTAAGGAAGCAAGTAACGTGGGTATTTTATGTAGAAGCATCAACAATACTGTCTAAAATCTGTAGATTGATTAAAAAGTTTTTCTAAGAATTTCATATCCCAAACAAAAGCCCAGGGATTTCTTGTCAGAAGACTTGCACTATAAGAAATGTTAAAGGAAGTTCAGGCTAACAGAAAATGTTAGCTCTACTCAAAGAATAAAGAGCATTAGATGAAAAATGTGTGAGTAAATACAAAATATATTTTTCTTTCATATCTTAATTCCTTTAAACATTGTACAGTTAGTTTGTATTATAAATAAAATTTAAATGTATGAAAACAAAAACACAAACAATGGGGGGGGTGTAAAATTATATTTTATCTGACCTAAGGCATGTTGTAAACCCTAGAGTAATCACTAATAATAGTAAAACAAAAAACATGGCTAATAAATCATAGAGTGAAAAAACTATATTTAAAAACTATCAATTAATTCAAAAGGAGGCAGGAAAAGAAGCAAAAAGAACAAAGAGATAAGACAAATAGAAAACAAACAGCAAGATGGTAGGCTTAACCCAAAGCATATTAAAAGTTAAATTAAATGTAAGTGATAAAACATTCCTGCTAAAAGTAAGAAATTGTCAGACAATAAAAAACATGAACCAATATTTACAAGGGGTATACATCAAATACAAAAGTACAGACAGGTTAAAAGTAAAAGGACAGAAAAAAAATATACCATGCAAACATTAGGCATAAGAAAGCAAAACTGGCTATATTCAGATCAGACAAAATAAACTACAGAATAAGGAATATTATCAGAGGTAAAGAAAAACATTTCATAATGATAAAAGGTCAATTCATCAAGATGATATAACAATAGTAAACATGCATCCACCTCATAACAGAACTTCAAAATGCATTTCCAAATGCCGACAGAAATAAAGGAAGATATAGACAAATCCACAGTCATAATTAGAGATTTTTAGTATTTCTTTCTTAGTAGTGGATAGCAACATTAGACCAAAAAAGTAAGGGAATAGAAAACTTGGATAACCAACTTGACCTAATGAACAGTTATAGAAGAGTAAACCCACAAACTGCAGAATACACATTTATTTTCAAGTGCTGAAAGAATATTCACGAATTTATATGCTGTGTCTCAATGAATTTTTACAAGTCACAATAAATTTTAAAAGATTGAAACCATACAGAGTTTGTGTTGTGACCAAAACAGAATCAAACTGGAAATCAATTACAAGAAGATATTCAGAAAAGCCCCAAGTGCTTGCAATAAAAATAACACATTTCTAAATACACACAGGTCAGGTAAGAAACTACAGGAAAATCACAAAATGTTTTAAAATAAATAATAAAACACAAATAAATAAAATTTAGGATGCAGCTAAAACAGTGTTTGAAGGGAAATCTATAGTTCTAAATGTTTTTACTAAGAAAAGGGGTTTAAGGTCAATTATCTAAACTTCTATCTTAAAAAGTGGGGAGAATGCACAAATTTAAATCAAAGAAAGTAGCGAAAAGAAAATAAATGTATCAGTGAAATCATGAAATAGGAAAACACAATAATAATAGATAAAACTAGTAAAAAGCACATACAAATTAACCTAGCAATTCCTAGATATACATATATAAAATCACTATCATACAGTAATATCCATCACAACAGAATTCATAATTAAAAAAAACCCCTGAAAACAACTTAAATGGCAGAAACGAAGGAAATGGTTAAAACAACTATATAACCAACTGCTATGCTTCACTTCTAGAAATACATACCAGAAACTGATGACAGTGGTTTCTCCTGAGAAGAGGCCTGTGTGGTTTGGATTATAAGGGTAGTATGTGTTACATTTCAGTGAGTACTAGTTTTTCCCTTTAGAATTTAATGCTGTGTAAACATTTCCTATTCAAAAATACATTGCAAGTAAAAAAATAAAGGTAATAAATATCATAAAGTAAGAAATAGGGAGAGTAAAAGCAAAAAGAACTGGACTCAGAAGTCCTTAATAGGTTATATAGACAGTTTGGCTTTCTATATATGCAGTCTCCTTTGAGGCAGCAGGCCATTGTTTACCTAGATAGAACAGCAAAGAAACAAAGAGCTTCTGTGGCCTTTTTCTCTTTACCCTTACAGTTGTATCAAAAGCAAACGTGGCAGGAGTCCTTTGCTATATACCTAAAGGGATTAACAAGGTACAGACTGACAAGCTCATAGGATTCCCCATTTACGGCTAACGTGGCCCAAACGCAGACATCTTTCTTTGAGCCTGCAGATTCCATCCAAGCTACCATGTATCCTTTGCTCTCTATGATGGAGGAAAAAAGGAATGGTGCAGTAATTGCTTCGTGACCACATACACAGGGCAGACACAAAAGCTGGCAGTCAGAAATTGCTATTGTGGTGTTTTCAGTCTGTCAAGAACCCAGGTAAAAGCAATTTTCAGAAAGTAAAATAAAAATATTTACCTTTCCTTGGATAAAATGTTTGAACTCTCCAGATTTTAAAATTAAAGTTATCTTCTGTGTTCCAAAATGGAATAGTGTGACTATTTATAGCTCTCCAAACAGCCAGGTTCTATTTTATCTTCTAGAATAATTTCACCTCTCTGGTTTTGTTATCTTCTTCTGAAGCAACAATAACTTTTGGGAGGTGTGTGTTTTAAATATCTTTTCTATTTTAATAAATACACGCTTAAATTATATCATTTTTGGAGCAGTACATTTTCTAAAAATCTACAAAAACTGACTTACTATCATTAAGATAAATCTTTGCATAAATCACACAAATGTGTCTTATTAGAATCATTCATAAAATAAATAATCCTTATTCGATTCATTTTTTTTTTCTAACACTACCATTAATACAGAAAAGGTGATGTGATAGAAATCTTAGTATTTGGAACTTATCTTGATTCTTAACTTTTCCATGAAATACTCCATTTAAATCTCCATTGATTTCCTTAACCCATGATATTCTTTCCAGCAAGGAAGCAGTTCGATTTTTTAGCCATTTGAAAAAGCATTATAGTAGTAGCTGGTGAAAGCTGATATACATCCATGTGCCAGTTCTTAAAACGTGTCCAAGGATTGATATTTAGCTCAAAGTAGGCAAAATATCACCTAAATTTGTTTAAACTTTGGGAAAGGATAAATCCACAACCAGGGAATGCCAAACCAGATTTCTAAATCAATCAAGAAAATTCTTTAGTTTACTTCCAGTCATCAGCAACTATCCAACCAAAAAAGTGACTATTTTTGCCTTTCTTCTCTATCTTCAGTGTCAAAATTAGAGAGAAAATTTATAGATAAAACCAGAATGATCTTGGTTTGGAGAATTACGAATATACTACATATAATTTAGGTTATCTTTTATTTGCTTGTTTATGATTTATTTATTTTGCCCATGTATAAGAAATGGGGCTATGGGTGAATAAGACAAGAGCTAAAAATGCCTAAAGATCAATGGTAGGAAAATTTCACCTCATTATAATTAACTCCAACATTCTCACATAAAATGAAAATGTCAGTGGGGAAACATACATGATTAGGTTCAAATATAGTCCATCATTTGAAAAATTTATACCTTCCTCTCTCTAGAGGTTTGTCAAAGAGAAAAATAGTAACCGTTCCAAAGGTGGAATGATTTAGTGAGAACACAGGAGAAAAATAGGAATTACTAGTACTGTGGGTAGAAAGGCTTTCTTTAGAGACTATTTTCTACTAATACAAAAAAAACACACTGCTTTAATAAAGGACAGTGATCCATTTACATTATAAAATACATACAACAAGACTTTATATTGTTCACAGATACACTAACATGTAGTGAAATATAAAAACATATACTAGAATGAAAACATTGGATTTGTGAAACACTAGAGAAGGAGGGAGGGAAGGGAATGAGCTAGGAGAGGATCCCAGTGGGAACAGTGATTGTATTTATAATGCTTAATTGGAGGAGAAACAGTAGCAGCAGGAAATAAGGCATCGCATTATATTTTATAAAGCTGGGAATAGATCCATAGGTGTTCATTATATTATACTCTATTATTATCTATGTATTTAAAATATTTCACAATAACATAAATAAAATATCATTTACAATAGTAACAAAAAGGTATATGCAATAAATATAGCAAAAACATACAGAAGATTAATGAAAAAAATTATAAGACTTTATTAAAAGACATTGAGAAAGCTATAAATAAATGGAGATATAATCATGCATGCTTATGGATAGAAAGGTCCAATATTTTAAAGAGAGTTATTTTCCCCCAAATTAATCTATAAATTTAAAAAATTTCAATAGCCTTTCATCTGAATTTGACAAGTGATCATAAAATATGTATGGAAAAGCAAAGAGCAAAGAATGGCCAATATATTCCTGAAGAAGAACAAGTTGGAGGGATTGTCCTACCAAAAGTCCTCTTCCAAATACTGACACTTATTAAACCCAAGATAAAGACACACTGGTAGTAGCACAGGGATCAGTGAGCAAAATAGAGAACTCAGAAATGACTAACCTACTGAAAAAACTTCATTTATAACACAGCTGGCATCGATGATCAATAAGGAAAGGTTAGACTAATCAGTCCCATGGTGGGACGGTTTCAATATGGAAAGAAGTTGAAATCAGTTCCCTGTTTCTGTCCATATATTAAAATCACTTCCAGGTCGATTACAGCCCTAAATCTGAGAGACAAACTATGAAAGTTTTAGAAGACAATTTGTAACAGAATTTTTACAATATTACAGCAGGGAAGGATTTCTCAAACACAAGACCAAAAGCACTAACTATTAAAGAAACAAAGATTGATGACTAGACCACAATAACATTAAGAACTTTTGCAAAACAAGGCAAATAAATAACAAACTTTTAAAGATATGCCATAACCTAAGAAAAGCTGTATGCTATATATATATATATATATATATATACATCCAAATGGATTCACATACAAAATATTTAAATAACTCCCACAAGTCAATAAAAAATGACAAACGAATAGAAAAATCATCAAAAGAGATTTTCAGAGAAGAGAAAACACAGATGGTTCATAAATATATGACAGTCTTGTTATTAGTGAAGCAACTGTACATTAAAACCAAAAGATACTATTTCAGACCCGTAAGACCCAGAAAATACTGACAGTATTTAAAAATCCTAACTAATCTAAGTGTTGCCAGAATGTCAAACAAGAAGACTCATGCATACTGTTAGTGAAAACAAAACAAAAGAAAAAAAACAACATAGGCTCTTCAGAAAATAAGTTTGGCATTTCTAGTAAAGCCGAACATAAATACATTCTCTGACCCAGTAGTCCCACTCCAGGTGAACACAGCCTAGAGAATATAGCCTAGATGTGTATATATATCACATCAGATACCTGTATCAAATTTTTCTTCGCAGCATTGTTTGTAGCAATATAAACCATAAAAGGGCCTAATTTTCCATCAATAGTGGAATGGATGAACATTACACAGCAGTAGAAATGAAAATGAAACTATAACTACATTCATCAACATGACTGAAATTTACACACAAAATTGTATACTAAAGAAGCACAGAAGAGTACATACAAGATGGTTCCATGCATATCAAGTTCAAAATCAAGCAAAACTAAAAGACTATGCAAAGTAGGAATTCATACATAGTTGGGAAAGCTATAATGAAAACCAAGGGAATCCTTAAAACAAAATTCAGGACAGTGGTTAACTGAACAAAGCAACAGTGGTATAACAGGGAGTGATACATAGTTGCTTTTAAGATACTGGTGTGTCCTATTTCTTAAGCTGGGTAATATGTATATGGATGTTTGCTTTATTACTCTTACAGCCACATATTTATATCTATGTATCTATGATAGATATGGCTTGGGTAGTTTAAAAACAACTTTTAAAGAAGGCTGATATCAATAAAGACAACTCACAGACATTTCATACTAGGCGTAGTGATAGCAGAACATTTAAGAGGGACTTTAAGTAGCCTACAAATGTCCAAAGAGCTAATGGGAAGAAAGAGCACTGATAAAATAAAAATGAGAGATCATAAAATAGAAAAATATTAAAATGAATGTCTGGGTATGAAAAAGACGTAATTTTAAAATCCATTTAAATGGGTAAATAGTGTACCAGACAAAGCTAAAGAGAGAATTAGTGAATTGAAAAATAAGGGTAAAGAAATCTCCGAAAGTGCAGTAAGAGAAATATAAAGATGGAGGATATGAAAGAGAAGTCAACAGATATGGAGGATAAAATACAGAACTTCACCCTAATAGGAAGCACCAGGAGAAGAGAATTAGAGAAAAACTAAAGAAGAAATATTTGAGAAAATAATGGCTGAGAATTTTCCAAACATGCAGAAAAAGACAGTCAGATTACTAAGGCTCACCAAGCATCATGAAGATTTAAAAAAAAAAAAAAATCACACTTTGATCAATATTATAATGAAACCACAAAGCATTAAGGGGGAAAGAGAAAAACATAAAAGCTACTTTCCAAGAAATATACTGTCTACAAAGGAGAGACAATCTGATTGACAGCAGACTTCTCATGCGTAATAATAGAAAATATTACCAAAATGTGGAGCAAATAATAACTGTGAACTTAGAATTCTATCACATAAGAGAGAAGGTGAAAAAAGATAGTTTCAGACATATAAAAACAAAGAAATTTTACTATCCATAGCCTTCGTTTAAAGCAACACTAAAGATGTACTTTAACAGGAAGAAAATCAAACCCAAAAGAAAGCAGTGAACAAAGCAAAAATGAACAAAGATATTAATGTGGCAAGGTAGTAATTGTAAGTAATTTCTAATTGTAAAATTAGTAAGTTTAATAACAAAAAGAATTTGTGTGTTTAAAAACCTGTGTGACAAGACAGTACAGTGTACAGTGTACAGACAATAGACTCTGACACCAGACTGTCTGGGTTGGAACATGAACCAAGTAAAGTTCTCCCTAAAACTAAAAATAAAGTAATAACTTGATTCAGGAGCATTTATGACATCAAAGAAATATAATTCATATTTTTTTGTCATTGTTGGCCAACTGTCATCTTTAATAGATGAACAGCAGGAGAGCAATACAGGGGCTAAAAGGAAAGGCAACTGATTTTCAGACCAGTTGAACTTTCATTAGAAGTCTTAAGCAAAGATATTCAGAAACATAATCTTCACATTGTTCAAGAAAAATTTTCATGGATGGCTAGTTTGGATATTCAACTAGGAAGTAAATATGTAATGTCTTTGCAAAACTATTTCTACCTCTTAAAAATCTTCTTTTGTAGAAATGCTACCCGACAGAAGATAAACATGTAAAGGAATAAAATTGTTTTATAGATAGCTGGCCCTCTGGGCCAGGAAGAGAACTAAAACGCTGGGTTGGTAAAGTTGACTAATTTTTTTTAGTCTTTTATGATAATAGCAGCCACAGGGCGGGATTAAGTTTTGCCTGATTTCCTTGGGTCAGAATTGAAAACTACTTCAATTGAATTGATGAGCAGATATTTGGTCCTCTCCAAAATGCCCATGGAGACATTTGTCCACACCAACAGATCCTTGATATTTGGTCCTTGACATGTGCCATAACCAGCTAGGATACTGGGGCAACAAAGGTTATTACTGGCCATACAGCCACAACACAATTATTGGACAAATAAAACATGACAGTATTTTTATATATTAATCTTGTAAACCAAAAGTATAAATAAATGTTATGGGCTATTTGAATTCAGGGACATTTTCTAAGTGTGTATGTTTTTGACAGGACCAAATATCAAGGACCATTTGGCATAAACCATATTACAATATGCTCATGGATGGTTTGGACAGGATCAAATTTCAAGGACCATTTGTCTTGGGTCAAATATCTTAGTAGAAGTTTTGGACAGGACCAAATGTCTTGCAAGCAATTCAATAACATTCTTAGTTCTGTAAGTATTTAAGGGCTTAGTATATACATAGGCCATTAGCAATTTGCAATGAATTGCTTCTATCTAAAATCAACTCCTTCCCATCATTTTATAAGCAAACTGACCCCTTCAGGTCCCTAAAGGATGGCCACCAAGTTCTGTCATGTACTTTCTAGATAGCTAGCTCAATTTCAAACACAATGGGCATTTCCTTGGACTGAAAAGATTCCACCAAATGTCTTTCAGAGAAAAAAGATAGTTTCAGACATATAAAAACAAAGAAATACCGAACTCCTTTCTCACCAGGATCTCTCCTTTTTGTGAGACATTTCCATTTTATTGTTAAAAGCTCTCATTTCTAAAATAAACAAACAAATCTTATAGATACAGACAACAATTTACTAGAGGGTACAGGGGGGATGGAGGTAGAAGAGGGTAAAGGGGGTCAAATATATGGTGATGGAAGGAGATTTTACTTTGAGTGGTGAACACACAATGCAATATATAAATGATGTGTTATAGAATTGTACACTTGGAATCTATATAATGTTATTAATTATATGTCACCTCAATAAATTTAATAATAAAAAAATGGAAAGTCCCTAAGGAAGATTTCTCTTTCCTGATAAACACAAGCCTAGCAAGATGAATTTAGCCCTTGGCTATTTCTCCTTTCATCTTACCTGGGATGTATAATACCTGCAGTTGCAGCAACCATTTTGACTGGCAAAAAAAAAAGCTTCACACTACAGATGGAAGAACAGGAAGTTGCCAGAAACTTGATGACTTCTTCAAGTAGTTGAAGCAGCTGTGAACTGCCTGTTTCTGGATTACTTGTTTTATGAGACAATATTGGATTAATCTACTGTTAAAATAAAGCTGTAACTGACATATTCTTAGAACCCACATTAAAATCTGTCCTGATATGTGTGATATACAACTAAAAGCAACAAAACACCAACACAAACAAATAAAGAAACAGAAACTCATAGACACAGACAATAGTTTAGTGGTTACCAGGGGGTAAAGGAGGATGGGAGATAGCAGAAGAAGGTAAATGGGGTCAAATATATGGTGATGGAAAGGGAACTGACTCTGGGTGTTAAACACACAATGTGATATATAGATGATGTGTTACAGAATTGTACACTTAAAATCTACGTAATTTTACTAATCAATGTCACCCCAATAAATTTAATTAAAAAAAAAAAAAGCTCTGTACTGAAATGGAAAAGAGGCCAAATGGTAGTCACAATGACAGTAAAAGGTGTCATAAGAAACATAATGTCCCCAACGAACTTCTAAGTTAACTTGTAAGAATAGAACAGTATTAACAAGAAATTATAATTTCGAATTCTCATAATTAACCCATTCTAGTATGTATTTGGATTGCTGGGTTCCTCATATAAACAATGTGAAAGTGTCTCCATTGATTTGTTGTCTTCTATGTCATAGGAAAATACTGTGAAAATGCATAAGGCTGAAGATCTAAAGAGAATTCTGGTTTTTGGTCATGTCTAACCATGACCATTAGGTATAGCTCAGAATTTGGTATAAAATCACTCTGTTAACATTGCAATTTAAAAATAAGAGTTACAGAATAGTCTTTTAAAATTACAAAGCCTCAAATCCTACTATTTTAATTGAATGAATATTTTAAGATGATGATGATATTTTAAATTAAGTCCGCAATAAGAATTATTCTATGTTCATGTTTGATTTATTGCTTTTAATTTCTTTTGTAGGATGCTATCTTCCTAAAGCATTTATAAGAAGAGACAATCTTCAACCCCACTCTGCCGTGGAATGAGGTATGTCATTCAATGTAACACATATTTTGGTCCATCTACTTATAATACTACAGATATAAAAAGAAACATTTTTTGAGAAATAGAGCCAGTGTGAAATCAAATATTGTGATGATAATGGCAGCACATTTCCTTCTTACTAAAAATAGCAATAAATTTTATTTTAAAGGTTTTGAGTCATTTTTTTAAAGTACACTATCACATGGCCAGGATATTATAAAAACTTAAAAAAAACTGAATGGATGTAGAATATTTTTTTAAATATTTGGATAAAAAATAAAAGTAGAAGGATTCCTTCTCTGTTCTAAGTATAATTTCTTCAAATAGATTGATATTAATTACTGACACTTGTCTATGGAATTAATTTCCATCAAATTGATTAGATAATGGCAAAAAGCTTGGAATAAGCAAAACTCTTGCTTATTCAGGAGCATGTATTATTTCTGTGCTGCAAGTAGCCATGTCAAGTAGTTGCCAACTGACTTAGCAATTCAGGAGAAGATTTTGATAACAGAAGTTCGATTGGTATATATAGTTTTAAAATTACACATTCTTGGGAGTTAATAAAAACAGGTAGTCAAATCTAGGCAGGACTATAACACAGGGAATCATTTAATCAAGATTTACTGATATGAAAAGCATGGTCAACCCCAAATTTATCTCTAACAGGTAAAGAAAGACTAAATCCAATAAAAAACACTTTAAAATTTTGATCAAAATCCCAGAAAGTAGTAAAAGTTTATTAACTAAGAAATTAGTCTGTTCTCTGAACAGTTCTTTGCAGAAGATTTTTGTTTTATTGCTTGTTTTTTGTGGTTAAAAAGGTTTTCCTAGGCTGATTCAGTCACATATATGTAGCTTGATCATCAGCATTTGGGAAAAGCAGTACAAAATGCTGTAAGACTATTTGATTGACATTTGATGAAGCCATTTATAAGAGAATGGAGGTATAAGCTTTAGTTAAATAAAGTGGATAGCTATCAGGAAAAAAAAGTTCACGCCTATATAATTATCACATATATGTTGGTTGACATCCTGAAAACAATTTTGTAAATAGTAATGCAATATATACACTGCCTTTCTGAGAAATTCTGAATGAAATACGTTGGTCATACATTTAAATCTCCTAAATGTATTATAGATTCTCAGACATGGTAGTCAACAGGAACATGCAACAATGCTGAAGGGAAGAAAAAGATAGCAAAAAATCCTAACAACCCTTCCCTCTCTACCCTTTCACAAAATTTCCAACCCATAACATCTAAACGCAAAAATCCCTATTTACTATCAGATTCAACTTCTCCACTTCAGCTTCTTAATTTTCCATAGTCCAAGCCCAAACAATTGTTAACATCCTTAAGATTTGTAGGGAAAGAAGCAATCAGAAAAGGTACTTTGAGTTCCAATTTCAGTCACCTCTCTGAGAATATATAAAGAGATGTCACATATTCCTAGATAGTACGATTCCACTCTTCCTAGTGTTTAAGTCATTCCTGGTAGTGAGTAAAATGACACAGAAAATTGCATGAACTCTTTCAGGCCACGTGGGAACTATTTGGTGAAAGGCACTAAATGTGCGCCTAAGTGCATGACTATCCATTGTTGTTTAACATTATCTACTAGATTTTGCTTCTTGTTAAACTGGGTCTAGCAAAAGTTTTAGGAGATGATATTCAAATCAAAGTATAGATCAAGGAACTACTAAGTCTTAGAAAATAATAAAGCTATTAGGCAACCATGAAGCTCAAAACTGTACTACTTTGATAATGCAGTCTTCATAAATGTTTGCATGTGAAATGAGACCATTTGTTTAAACTGATTGTGACGTTGACTATTTTAAAAACTGAAGAGGATGTGTGATATGTATATATATAAAATCAGTATTTGTAAGAGAAATAGAATACGTAAATATATCATAAAGCATTGAATGTATGTACAAATGTGATTAGAAGACAGACTGTGAGATCAAATATCCATCTTAAAATTCAGTGCCTTGGTGGTTAAAACAGTAAGAGAAAAAACAACATTGTTTTGCACTTAGAAACCTGTTTCTAATCAACTGAGCTACTCCTATGGGGTCAAATAAAAATGATTAGCTTATTAAAAGCATAGCTTTGCTATTTAATAAGGAAAAATGATTGAAAATTCTGCTCCAGATCCTGATAATTTTAGTGTTTCTAGTTAAGCCTGCAAAATTGCATTCATTATTAGTGTCTAGATTCATTAACAATTCAATTTATAGATATTAATGCTTATAATGCATGCTTCGCTTGCCAAAAGTTGAAGAGAAATTGTTTCAATTAGCTTTCATGGATCATGAATCCTACCGGCTGGGTATTTTTAGACAAAAGATACAAACACATCCCCAAGCAATGCTAATGCACAGCTGGGACTCGTGTGTAAGGTCACTTGAGCTAACAGTTTAAAAGGAAAAACAGTAAATGAGTTTTACCCAGATGAGCAAGACAGGAAAAGTCTTCTGTTTCCAACCAAATATTTGAAAGGCATATACACACCTTAAGAAAAATGGCAACAGAATTACCTGCTTTTGCAATTTCTAGAAGATAAAACCAGTAGACAGAAATTAGCAATATAAACTAAACAAACAGTCAGTATTCAGCATATAAGACAATGTGGGAAGTCTCAGTGAGAGATCTTAAATTGTCCCTTTGTAGAAAAGAAAGGGGATTTCTTAGAAGTCTCAAGCTTAACGGAAATGCAAATTCTGTCACTCACTCAAGGATCATACTCTAAAGGTAGAAGAATAAAAAATATATTGATGTCCCAAATGATCCAGATGACAATCCAGATTTACAGATAATTAATAGTTCCCCACTTCATTTTAGGCTGCATACAAATCAAAGTTGCTATTTACTGTCAGTGACAAAGGCTATTCTTATATAAAAGAGATAGTCTTTTGAAGATACCTATCTCCTTCAGGTACATTTCTCTCACACTGATCTTCACGTACATGGAGGACAGAGACTCCTTCTTGCACTCTTTACTCAGTGTAGTGTAGTTTCGTACAGTAAAGCATAGCATAATATTGCATCTCCTTCCCCATATGGTCTCTGGTTGTTCGTAGCTTGTTATTTAGTTGAGTATCAAGAGAATGAGGTGATTTTTTCCTTAAAACTAAGAGACATTTCACTTGTGTTCAATGAAACGCTGACGCATGTCATATACTTAAGAACAGATTGAATAATGATTTTTGATTGCCTCAAGAACTACAATTCCAACTCCCTTAAGGATGGCATGAGAGAATCTTAGAGAACCTTAAAACTAGTAGTACAAAATCAAAATAAGGTTTGAGAAGACCGTGAGATGCTTGAAAACCAGTGAAACTCTAAACTCTAAGGACATTCATGTCAGAAAAGTACAGTTGAGAGAGAGCAAGAAAAGCATATAAACTCTTTACGAACATTTTAGATGAGAAAGTCTGAGAAGACGAAAATGTTACTTCTGAAACTAAATTGAACTTTGGATTAAATCTTCGATATTGGTCTGGAGGAACAACAAATACATGCCTAGAAAAAATATTCATTTTACTGCTATTGTTTTTAGCTTTAAGAGTGGTATAGCATCTCCCATTGAAAACTGGGAGAATGTTATAAATTATAACTGCCAGAAAAGGCACTTAACAAAACCAAACATATCAAAATATCAAGATTAAAGTTTAGATTTCTAAAAAAAATGTAAATATGAACAAAAGGAAATCTGATTGCCTCTAAAAGGTTATAAAAACTAATGTTTGAGAATGACTTGAAGGATGATGAAAGAAAAATGTGGAAAAAAATTTAGAGAGGAAAGCAAAAAATTCAGTTTTTGATATAACAATTTGAAGAAAAGTCTAAAAGACTGACAGAAAAAGGAGTAGGCTAAAAGCAATACGAACATGGGATGAAGCACAAAAATTAATTATGTAACCTATTTGTTTATTCAGTCAGTATGATTGCAGAAATATATATATATGTATATATATATGTATATAAAGTACATTTCTCATACTGCCAAATTCATGATGAGTAAATTATTCGTGAACTAAAATTTATTTTAAGCCAATTAAGGTGTTTAATAAATTACTTGCCCCCCATACATATACGAGTGCGCGTGCACGTGCACACACAAATACACATGCACACGCACACACATACACATATACACAAAGGAATGACAAGGGCCATGGTCCTGATGAAATTATTCAGGTCCATAATTCATTCTTTAGTATTAGAGTCCATAGGGGCCTGCTTTGCTTTGCCACACTGAAAATAGAGCACAGCAGGAATCCCTGTTACAAGAAGCTCACTTCCCCATTCTTTCATAAGCTTCCTCTAGCTTCTAAGTGCTCTGATTATTCTTTTGTTTCTCTGTGGCTAATCTATTACTTAAGGTACTTCTCCCTCCCTGCTCCTCCCAAACCTCTATAATGGATGCAAAGGTTAGTGACCTCCTCAGGAATAGGAGCATTTTCAGCAAGGGGTGTGGTGAGGTCGTCATGGGATTCCCATTACTGTTAACAGGAGTTAGAGACTATATTCCCTCACTTAAAACCTAACTGAGTTCTTCTGATGCTGAGAACTATATTTTCACACACATATACTACCTATGGAGCCAATATAGTTTAGGTTATAAGACAACAAAGGCTGTTTAGAGGATGACAACATACAGCAGTAAATATAACAGGGTATACAGATAATCAGAAATCCAACCTGGCATATACTAACATTACAGAGCAGTTTGTGAAGGTGGCTAAGTGTAGAGATGTGGAGTTAACCAGATTTCATAATTTTGAAGAAACACATTGGGTGGTGGGGGGATAGTCAATATTACTTCACCCATAAGGTAAACATTTCAGTGCATTTTCTATAATGACTTCCTAGAGGAACAAGAAGGAAACTAGTTCAATGTAGTATATAGCACAGAACAAATAATATAAATATTACAACTCCATGAAAGTAGACATACCATCTTACTTACCAAAGTATCCCCATGGCCACCCTAAAGTAATGCCTGCCACATAATATGTACTCAAATATTTATTGAATTAATAAATTATTCCTCACAATGTAGCCTAAGTTTCTTCTAATGAAAAACAAAATAACAGTACCCTGTTTTCCCGAAAATAAGACCTAGCCAGACAATCCGCTCTAATGCGTCTTTTGGAGCAAAAATTAATATAATACCCAGTATTATATTGTAATTATATATATTATATTATACTACATTATATTATATTATATATTATGTAATTATATTAAATTATATTAAATTATATATATGCTATGTTATGTTATATGTTGTGTTGTTATGTGTTGTTATGTCATGTTATGTCAGGTTATGTCATGTTATGTCATGTTATATACCCGGTCTTATATTATAGTAAAATAAGACCAGGCCTTAAACTAATTTTTGCTCCAAAAGACGCATTAGAGCTGATTGTCCGGCTAGGTCTTATTTTCGGAGAAACACGGTAGTTTCTTTCAAGGGCTTTTTGTGAGGATTAAAAGAAACAGTAATGTAAGATGATAACATGAGGGGAAAGTGAAATCTGGTAAGAGGTATACAGGGACTCTGTACTATCTTTGCAACGCTTCTGTAAATCTAAACTTACTCCAAAATAAAAGCTTACTTTTATAAAAAGTTATCAAGCAAAGCACTTAAACCAGCATCAGATATGTGGCTGTTATGATCAACAACTATCTCCTGACCCACCTCGTAACACCACTCATGCACTCAGGGGCATCAATAGCTTGCTAGTGCCATTGCCCTAGGGAACTAACCAGCTAACCAACAAATCACAGTAGAAATTTGCTGGCCTTACCTATGTGTTGGTTAGTTCCTGAAACCTATAATGGCCCTAAATTATATTGAATATTCTCACTAGATACTACTAAAAAACTCGACTACTACCACTCCTCACTTTTGCTTTTCTTCTGTTTTTCTTAAACTTGTTTACCCTCTTATAGTTTTTTTTTTCCTTTGTTGTCCTCCCAAGTGGTAACCATAGAAGTTCTTGGTATTGGCTCCCATCTTAATATATGATCACTAAATCTACTACTTTTGGAAGAGAAGAGTTTGACATCATTCAAAATCTAACTCTGGTTCCCAGATATTTCAATGCCCTGAGCCTAACAGTCATGAATAGAATGGCAGCTTAGTTAAAACATAAAAATATTCATCTCCTTGTAATGGAAAGAAATGTTTCCACAGACAATTTTCCAGTTAATGGTGGAATAATTGCCAAATGTCTACGTCTACCTATGAGACTTCATAATATATTTATTCTTGCAACTGACAATTACAGTTTTAAAGTTTTTTTCAGAAAAAAGAATCGGGGATTCTTTCTAAAAAACAATCTTTTTTAATATAAAAATTTTTGATAAAAGATTTAATAGTAATTATCAGTTTATGTCACTTTTGAAAAATACACAAAACCATTCTTGAAGGCTTAGAAGAAAAACAAATATAAATGAAATCATTTTCCCCATGACTTCTACTAAAAACTGGCAATGCGTGACTATTTTTAAAAATTAATTTAAAATAATTTTTTTCTAAAGTAGATTTTTAAAATGATGGATGGATCTTGAGAGTATGATGCTAAGCGAAATAAGTCAGACAGAAAAAGAGAACCATATGATTTCACTGATATGTGGTATATAAAACCAAAACAACAAAAGAACAAGACAAACAAATGAGAAATAAAAACTCATAGACACAGACAATAGTTTAGTGGTTACCAGAGGATAAGGGGGGTGGGGGGTGGGAAATGAGGGTAAGGGGGATCAAATACATGGTGATAGAAGGAGAACTGACTCTGGGTGGTGAATACACAATGGGATTTATAGATGATGTAATAGAGAATTGTACACCTGAAATCTATGTAATTTTACTAACAATGGTCATTACAAGAAACTTGAATTAAAAAAAAAAGAAGAAAAAGAAAATTAAAAAAAAAAACAACAAAAAACAAATTTAGTTGTTTACATCACCAGGTCTGATTCCAAATGTTGTCTGTTAGGATATGGGCCTGAACCCCTTTCAATGATACAGGGAAAATAAGCACCTTACATTATCAGTTTCTATAGTGCTAGACAATCTTGGCCTCATACAGAGGAGTTCCCAAATACAAGAAGGGGTGACCAAACTGCTGGGTGACCAAAATGAAGGATAAATGTCTCCATTTAAATAGGCTCTCAAATATTTCTTGAATGAATAAATCTTAAAATATATTGAAAAATAATATTATGAGGGCAAGTTTTTTAAAAGTACATATAATTATAAATTTTCTAGTATTTAAACTATCAATTACTCTTTCTTCTAATTCTGGTTTCCTCCTTCCAGACTTGAATAAAAAACATCTGTGCTTCCAAGCAGCTTGAATTTCTTTAACCATGATGTGAGAGGCAATGTGAGGTACTTTCCAGATTCCTCTCACATGAAGGCCTTGTTGCCCAGCTGCTGGGAGGGTGAACAGCCATCATCCGACAGGCCTGTCTGCTATGGCTTCAACAGCAGAGTCACATTCCCCATGGTTGGGCCCCTTCTCAGGGCGGCCTGCATCTGATGACTGATGGAAAGACTTGACTACCTTGCCCCAACTAAAGATAACTATAAAGCCAATCAAGACCCAGAGTTCTCCATGGGGTCAGTCCAGGCTGGCATTTGGCCTTCATGCAGCTTGACTTCTCCCACTACCCAGCCTTGCTTTCTTCCCCTGCCTTCCACAAACGTTGACCCCCCAAGGGCACTCTGTAACAGATACTCTGCAAGCTAAGCTCCCTTTCAGAGTCTACATCCTGAGGGACTCAGCCTGGGACAGTAAGTACCAGCGGTGATCCAAGAAAGTAGGCATTCAGATGGGGTTTCGAACTGAAATACACCTCCTGGCTGACAGAAAAGTAGCTCAAGTGAACTTTCTGAGATGATGTTAAGTATCCTATACTTAAATTGAGTTTGTGTTTACATTTGTATACAGTTAACATTTGTTATAAGTTTGTTTAATAAAATAATTTTAAATTAAAAAATAAATGTGTAATTTGCTTAATAAAATATATTTTATTGTTTATAAATTATACATCAATAATATATATAGAGAGAAGGCAGAAAATTAAGAGTATCCTATTGATTAGGTGACTTTGTGTTCCTTTCACAGTGGACATTGACATGTGATACAAAAAAGATAGGATGATTAGGTTGAACTAACAAATTGTTAAGAGATCACGTGTTAGCTACCATATTCCACCTGAATAAGATAAATCATTATCAAAACATGACAGGTAAAGTGATTACCAGGAGATTTTAATTTTCTCCATTAAGCTAAATTGCCTTTCAACATAAATAAAATATCAGGTACTGTTTGAAAAATTATTTAGTGTTCAGTACTTTTTAATTTTGCTTTAAAATTCAGCGAATACACACCAAACAATTAAATTTGAGCATAATGCATAACTAAGCCACAAACACTCTTAAGGGTCAAAATTTGAACTGTTTGCTGCCTTTAATTTAAAAAATGCAAAGAAACTAATGGAACATTGAATATTCTTAACCAAAACTTCAATAGAAACCTAGAAATATCACCCAGAACCCCTTTTCTAGCTTTATATTTAAATATCACTACATAGAAGTCTGGGTTATAAAATATTTAAATTACATTTTTACTCTCCTTTTCTAGTACCTTTCTCCTACCCCCACCCCACCCTAAATCCTCAATTTTAAATAAGCAGTATATAACATTGACATTACCTCATAGTTATGGTGTCTATAATTATCATTTTAACAGTATAAGTAGGAAAATGGAATTGAGAAATAGCTTGCCCCTGGGAACAGTTCAGGTTGTAAAGCAATGAACCAACAAAAGCAAGAATTCTGAACTTTACCTTCCTACTAACAGATTCTAGGTTGTAGCCTGAAAAAAAATAATACCCAAACATCCTGTGCTGAAAAATAATTTAGCTTAGAAAATAAGTTAAACTCCCTCCATGCAGAAGCAAGTTTCTTGGTGTGACTTGAAGTTAGTGAGAGGAAGCCACTCCCTTATTAAGACATAGCCAACTATGGAAATAACATGGAGCTCCAAAATTAGTAACAGTTTTATTATTACCACTGTGTGGAAATAAATTATGTTCTTTTGCTCTGTTACTCAATCTGGTTAATTATCCATGTACAGTTATTCTTGGCAACTCCCAAGCCAAAACTCTAACTTTAACATTGTTAGTGTTAGAAAAGAGAGATTTCTGCTAAAGGGGAAAAAGTACAGCTTATTTCTTATATATGTGCTACACTTTACTGACTCAAAGGAATGTGATCCAACAACCACTAACACTGAACACTCTGGTTTCAAAGCTAATTAGTTAACTTACTTTCTTTTCTTTCTATTTTTTTTTCTAATCAGATAACCTATATGATATGAGACACAACGGTTTTAGTCTATAACAATGGCAGCATTCAAAATGCTAGAATAGAGACAGGAAGATGAAGAAATTCAGAAAGTACTCAATATGAACCTTCCATGAGGATCACTGCATTTGTATAACCAACAATTTAACACAATAGTACTATTATAAATCATGAAAATGCAGAGATTTGTCCAATTGGATTTTTTTTTTTTTTAAATGATCCAGTTATATGCTCTCTACAGGAGATATACTTTAAATAGGTATAAACTAAAAGGACAGAAAAAAGATACATCATTCACAGAGAAATCAAAACAAAAGCTGGAGTGGCTGTATATTAATACTAGACAAAATAGGCTTCAAAACAAAAATGTTGCCAGAGATGAATAGGAACATTTTATAATAGTAAGAAGAGTCAATCCATTGGGAAGATTTAACAATTATAAACGTGTGTGCTCCTAATATTATAGCCACACAACACATAAGGGGAAAAAAACTGACACAATTAAAAGAAGACATAGACAATTAAAAAATAGTGTTTGGAGACTTTAATACCCCATTTTCATTAATGGATAAAACAACTAACTACAAAGAAAATCAGCAAGGAAATAGAAGACTAGAATGACACTATAAAAAAACCAAGACCTAATAGACATGTATAGAACATTCTGTCCAACAGCAGCAGCATACACATTCTTCTCAAGTGCACATGGAACATATTCCACAATAGGCCATATATTAGGCCATGAAATAAGTCTCAATATTTAAAATGACTGAAATCTACAGAGAGAATTGAAATTAGAAACCAGTAAGAAGGAAATTTTGAAAATCTACAAAGACAGTAGTCCCTCCTTACCTGTAGTTTCATTTTCTGTGATTTCAGTTACCTGCAGTGAACCACAATCTGAAAATATTAAATGGAAAATTCCAGAAATAAATAATTCATAAGTTTTAAATTGTGCACGGTTTTGAGTAGTGTGATGAAAATCTTGCACCATCCTGATCCATCCTGCCCAGGATGTGAACCATCCTCTGGTTCAGCATATCCACACTGCATACATTTCCTACTCATTAGTCACTTAGTAGCCATCTTGGTTATCAGATCGACTATCATAGTTTCACAGTACTTGTGTTCAGGTAACCCTTGTTTTACTTAATAATGGTCCCAAAATGCAAGTGCAGTGATGTTAGCAATTCGAATATGCCAAGAAGCCATAAAGTGCTTCCTTTAAGTGAAAATGTATGTATGTTTAGAAAAAAACATAGTATATAAAGAATTTAGTACTATCTGCAGTTTCAGGCATCTGCTGGACATCTTGGAATGTATCCTCTGTGAATCGGGGGACTACTCTATGTGAAAAATAATAAGAGTAAAATAGCCTATTAAAGATCAATTTCTAATCAAAATTAGAAAATACTTTTAGGTGAATAAAAATGAAAATAAAACATAGCAAAATTATGGGAAAATTATAGGATGCAGCTAAAGCAGTGCTTACATAGAAATTTACGGCTATAATGCCTATATTAATAAGAAGATCTCAAATCAACAGATCAGCCTTCCTCAATTAGATACTAGAAAAAAGAAAAGGAAACTAGATCTAACGCAAGCAGAAAAACATAAAGATTTGAGTGGAAATTAATAAAATAGACAACAGGAAAAAAGGCAGAGAAAAATCAACAAAACCAAAAGTCAGTTCTTTAAAAAGATTAACAAAATTGTCAAACCTTTAGCTAGACTGACCAAGAAAAAAAGAGAAGACTTAAATTACTAAAATCAGGAATGAAAAGGAGACATCACTATTGACCATATAGAAAGAAAAATAATTTAGAAGGAAATACTCTGAACAATTGTATACCAAACAAATTAGACAACTTGGATGAAATGGAAAAATTCCTAGAACAATACAAACTACTTGAAACTGGCCGAAGAGGAAATAAAAAATTTGACTAGCCCTGTATAACAAATAAAGTGACTGAATTAGTAATTTAAAAGCTTCCAATAAGTGCTCGCTTCGGCAGCACATATACTAAAAGCTTCCAATAAGCCCAGGCTCAGATGATTTTACTAGAGAATTCTACTACACATTTAAAAAATTAATTCTATGCCATCACAAATTCTACCAAAATTCAAGAGCAGGAAACACTTATCAACTCATTCTATGAGGCCAGTAATAATACTGATAATAAAACCTGATAATAAAACCAAATGAAGGCATCACAAGAAAACTACAGACTGATGTCTCTGATTAATATATATGCTAAAATCCTTGAAAATTACTAGCAAACTGAACCCAGAAACACATAAAAAAGATTATAGACAATGACCAAGTGCGATATATCCTAGAAATGTAGAAGTGGCTCAATTCACACAATATACTATATCAATAGAATAGTAGGACAAAAATCACACGATTATCTCAATAGAAACAGAAATAGCATTTGTCAAAATCCAACACCTTTCATGACTTAAAATAACACTCAACACACAAGAAATAGAAAAGAACTTAGCCCGATAAAGGGAATCTAAGAAAAATACGTGGCTAACATCATGCTTAATGGTGAAAGACTGAATGAATGCATCCTCTCCTAAAAGGAAAAAACCCAGGATGTCCACCGCAACCACTTGCATTCAACATTGTATTAAAATTTTCAGCCAGGGTAATTAGTCAAGAAAATAAAATAAAATACACCTACATTGAAAGCAAAAAAACAATAAAACTATCCCTATTTTGAGATGAAATAACCTTCTACATAAAAAATCTTAGGGATCCAATAAAAATAAAAATTAAAAAACAGTTCAGTAAGGTTGTAGCATACAAGATCAATATACAAAAATCAATTCTACTTCTAATATAAACTTGAAATGAACATTGCAAAAATGAAATTAATAAAAAGATTCCATTTACAACATCATCAAAAATAAAATACTTTGGAATAAATTTAAATTTAAAAGAATCTAAAACTTACACAGTGAAAACTATAAAACACTTGGAAAAACTAGAGATCTAAATAAGTAGACATTTCATGCTCGTAAATTGAATAACTTAATATTAAGACGACAATACTTCTCAAGTTGATCTACAGATTCAACTCAATCCATATCAGAATAACAACTCCTTTTTTTCAGAAATTGACAAGCTGATCCTAAAATTCAAACAGAAAGGCAAAGGATCCATAATAGCCATAACTACCTTAAAAGAATAGCCATAACTACTTTAAAAAAAAAAAAGACAGATGTACAATCTATCGAATAGAACTGAGAGTCCATAAATAAATCTTTGCATTTATGGTCAATAGATTTTTTTTTATAAAGGTGCCAAGACAATTCAGTGGGGGAAAATAGTCTTTTCAACAAATAGCACTGGAACTGGATATCCACATGTAGAAGAATGAAGTCTGACCCCTCCTCCCACCATACACAAAAATTAACTCCATAGATCATAGGTCTAAATATAAGAACTAAGACTACAAAATTCTTAGAAGAAAATTTAAGGGTAAATCTTTGTGACCTTAGGTTGAACAATGGTTTCGTAGATCTGACACCAAAGGCACATGGGACAAAAGAAAAAAGTAAATATTTTGGGATTCATCAAAATTAAAAACTTCTATGCTTCAAAAGACACTATCAAGAAAGTGAAAACACAATCCCACAGAAAAGGAGAAAATAATTGCAAATCATGTAACTGAGAAGGGACTTGTATCTAGAATACATAAAGAATTCTTATAATTCAACAATAAAAAGATAAAAAATTCAATTTTTAAAAATTATATCTGAATAGATATTTCCCCAAAGAAGATATACAAATGGGCAACAAGCACATAAAAGATGCTTAACATCCTTATCCATCAGGGAAATGCAAATGAAAACCTCAGATACCACTTCACATCCATTAGTATTAGTATCAGCGGCTATTATCAAATAAAAAAAATAGAAAATAACAAGTATTGGCAAGAATGTAATTGGAACCCTTATACATTGCTTTTGGGAATGTAAAATGGGTCAGCTGCTTTGGAAAACAGTCTGGCATTTCCTCAAAGGACATATGATCCAGAAATTCCACTCCTAAATACACACTCAAGAGAAATGAAAACATATGTCCACACAAAACCTTATATATGAATGTTCACAGCAACATGATTCATAATGCCAAAAAGTAGAAGCCACTCCAATGTGCATTCACTGATGAATGGATAAAAAAAAATGTAATATGGTGATAATGTGATAGTGAGATACTATTTTACATTTAATCCTGTGAAGGACTGGATCACACTGGTGTTTTAAATAAAGATTTACTACAGTATCAGTGTGGATAATCAATTGAGGATGGAAAAGGATACTGAGAATGGAGAAAGGAAGAACACTAGGAGATTCCTGCTGTAATCCAAAGACACCTGAACTAAGGCAGTAGCTGGTGTGATAGAAAAGATGGGACCAATTAGGGAGATACAAAGAGCCTAGAATTAATGGGACTCAGCAAATAATGGAGTTAGAAAGGAAAAGGGATAGAAAGGAGTCATGGCAAGCTTCTACTGCTGAGGATTCCACTCAGCCATCACCTTCTCCAAGAAGCTTTTCCTAAAGCCACAATTTGAGTTCTGTGCCCCTTTTTGTGTTATCAACGCATGTGGGACACACCTCTATCATTGCATTTACCACCTTGTAATGTACTGAGTTCTCTGTTTGTGTGTCTCTCTCCCCCATTAGTCTCTGTGATTAAGGGCAGGGACTTTATCTCATAATGTCTTTGCAGCACTGTACTCCAGAACTTAGTGCCTGGCACAGAACATTTAAAATAAATAAATAAATAAAATAAAGCTTTTGAACTAAGTAATGGATGTAGAGGGTGCTACCAACTAGGATAGAGAAATAGTGAACACAACAAGAAAAAGGGAAGCAGGTTTAGTTTGCGGAAGCGATATACTGAGGTAAGCTAATAATAATGTCAGTTTTTCATGTATGCTTACAACACATCCAAATATAATTACCAGGTAGAAAGTTGAAAATCAAGAGAAAGGTCTGGAGTAGAGTTAATAATTATCAGGATATAGGAGGTATAGGCAATAACTAAAATCTTGTACCATGTTTCCCCAAAAATAAGACCTAGCCAGACCATCAGCTCTAATGCGTCTTTTGGAGCAAAAATTAATACAAGACCCGGTCTCATATATTATTATATTATAAAAGACCCAATCTTACATTATATTAAAATAAGACCGGGTCTTACATTAATTTTTGCTCCAAAAGACGCATTAGAGCTGATGGTCCGATTAGGTCTTATTTTCGGGGAAACATGGTACATGTGGACCAGATTGCCCAAAAAACACATAAAATAGAAGTCAGATAAAAACAGAATCTTAGAAAACTACATTTTAGAAATGGGCAGAGTAACTGAAGTTCACAAAAGGAGTCTGAGGACGGATTACAGAGAACAAAGGAAAAATCAGAGAAAATAACATCAAAGAAGGAATTCCAAAAAGGGCAAAAGATATTTTACGGAATTTGGCAAAAGTCAGTGGTGATTTAGACAGAAGTTTCAGTGGAGTAAAGATAGATGAAAATCTATCCCATAGTTGAGGAAGAACAAATGAGAGATCAGGAAGTGGAAACAGAAAAGTCAAGAACTTGACCATGAGGTAAAGGAGAAAGGTTGGGTGGTTCAGGGTCAAGAGTAAACTGTATTATCGTTTGTTTGTTTGCTTGTTTTTGTTTCAATTGAGAAGTCTCAATCATGCATATATACTGAGAAGAAGTCAATAGAGGGAAAAGGGGATAAAGTCAATTACTGAGAAGATAGAGGGGATGGAAGCACAGCTTCAGACAGGAAGGAAAGATAAGGGTAGGTTTCTAACTATAGGGGATCAATAAGGAGGCTAGTAGGAGATAAGGGAGTTCCCTCCTGATTGCTTCCACTTTCTTGGTAAAGTAAGATCACATGCTAAAAGGTAATACAGAAATAGTAAGAAACAGCCCTGAGGATAGTGACAAAGATTTTAAATAACTGTTGAAAGAGCGGAAGAGAAAAGCTGAACTGGAAAACAGAGAACTGCCATACAATGCTAGGATTCCAAATGAGGATGAAACCCAAAACTCTAAACTACATATAGCAGGCTTCAAGATTATGGGATTTTTATTCCCTTCAGCCAAAAGGGATAAAAAAGGAAAAGTTAAATAAAATGGAAGTGGAGCAGAAAGGAGTTATGTATATGCAAAAATTCATTAAGCTGTGCATTTCAGATTTGTTTACTTAACTGTTTATAAGTTACACCCTAACATAAATGTTAATTTTGAAAAAGAATTCTATAAGTCTGATTTCAAGTAACCTCTCCCACCCCGAAATCAAGAGACAAAAAATGTACCACTAACACAACGTCTATTTAAAAACAACAGGTTTTAAAAAAAGAACAAAAAGACTAAAAATGAAAACAAACAAAAACCTGGGAAAAGACCCTCTTTACCCTCAAAGGTATGTTTTTAATCTAGAGTAAATTACAGACCACCAAGTATGGTCTGACTTGGGTATAGAGCACCAGTTCCCACACAAAAATTGTTATTGTTGGCTTTAGCACTTTAATTCAAAGAGGACACAAATTCTGCTCATGTTTGAATAACCCTTGCCAACAAATTGATCCCATAGCAGCAGGGCTGCAGGGAGTAGTTTCAGTGATTGAAGAGAAACGTAAAGGGGAAAAAAACTCAGTAAACGTATTTCCTCCTAGTTAGAACCTAAGATAGATCCCCTTAAAAAGAATAAAAAGGCTTTTTATCTTTCCTCGTTTTCCAAAAGCAGCCCAAAAGGGCATTAGAGAACATCTGTAATTTACATAGAAAGGAACAATGCCAAAGAAATACAGATTCCACAGCTGTTGACCCAAGGGACAACTCAGACCAAGCAAATCTCTACATACGGTCTGAAAGGCACGTGCTCTGTTAGAAGGCAGCTAACTTCCAAAACCAGGAGTATGGAGTGGGCACGGGGAATGCTAATGTCTGCTTTTCTGGAAAGCTACCTTTTGGCTTTATATGGGCAAACCAGAACAATTCATAATCCCTTGGCCAATTAAGATACATCCAAAGAAGACTAGAAATTGTGCCTGCCTACCACCCACTGCATGAATATAAGGGACTTTCCTTGTCATTTTAATATTTATCTTCTTCATCTACTCAATACTACCTGTTGGATTAACAATATCACCAGAGTTAAAGCTCCCAAACTGCACGATATCAAAAGTTAATAAACTTTCAGAAACTCTCTAATAGAATAGGCTACAGAAATAGACCCGATGGATTCTAATCCAGCTTCTTTATTTCCTGTGTTGCCTTGGGCAAGTTACTTAACTTTTACAGGCCTCGGTTTCCCATCTGTAAAATGAAGATATTATTACCTACTCATAAAGCTGTGAGGATTGGAAAGTCACTATATCAATACATATAGACATTTACAAATGTTACAGATACACTGTAAATGTTCCATGAGTCTTAGCTCCTCTTATTAAGTCCCTGTATCATCAATTGGCAGCAAGTCTTCTCTTTACTATGACTTCTAAAATTTGCATGACACTTAGAATTAATTGATGTAGCTTATAGCCTGTGAATGCCTGATAGGCAGGAAAGGGTCTCAAGCTGTGGCATGATAAATTTACTGGCCTATTCACCAATAAATAGCTAGCAAATATTAATGACTCCATTGTAAAAATAGATATATTCAGACTTATGATTTGAAGGTTAAAGGCTCAATACACCAATTCCATTTCCCTTGACTAGTAGGCCTCTTTCACATAATATATGTGTTTACTGCAATGATTGACTAACTACCTTTTGCAGAAACTGTCAATATTCTGCATACACAGCATCTGGAAGAATTAAGCAGAACACTAGGGAATTAAAAGATACAATTAAGTGAAAATTAAGAAGGAAATAGAGAGACAAATGTGTCCTAAATCCCTAGGAAAGTGTTTTAGTAAGTTTTCATACCCCCCCTGCCTTTTTTTAAGACCAATATTAAATGGAGTTCTGTCCCTTTAAGTGTCAAATGGTTTTCCACCCTACAAGTAATCTTTCTCCACAGAGTAGTCTTTTAAAAGTTATAAATAAAATATCCCAAATATTTTCATTTTCCCACAGATGAGAACATTAGAACACTGACATTTTAATCTTCTCTGTACATGAGTGAGTTGTGTCAACACAGTGCTCCCAGCTACAACACAGAAAAAAACAAGTTTAATTAAAGACAGAGAAGAAACCTCATGTGGAGCCTAAGCCATTGAGATATAATGAAGAGTTGTCATGGTCAGAGTCGGTGCTGTATGAACAAATCTCTTTGTCAGTGTCAAAAGGGAAAAAAAAAAAGACATAGCAATGTAAAAGTGTGATGCTATAAAGGAAAAGCATGCTGGTGTCAAATGTCAGTGTTCAGACTAAGAACTAAAAAATAGTATTTATGTAGTACTCACTTCCAGAGTCCGAACACTACCGCTAACATCATAAAACATCTTTGGGTATAAATAGATGTCTATTAACCACACATATATTGTAGAAGGTAGAGCTGAGGCACAAAAGGGGAAAGCAGCTTAGCCAAGATCACAAGGTAATAGTTTAGCGACAATGACTATTGCTTTTACTGGTTTTATTCCAGAATATTAGCTACATTCCTTCCGCAAACTCTAATTTGAAGGGAAAAGTAGCATTATCACGGTACTAGCTTCCAAAATTAAGCCCAGCTCTAACTACATTCTAACAATAGCTTGCTTGGCTGTGTCCTGCCCTTCGGCCAGGCCACACTATCATCAGAGGCAGTACAGAAACAATGAAAAGAAAACAGGACTGACATGCCCAAATTGCAACCTCAGCTCTGCCACTTCCCAGCTCAGTAACTTTGGGCAAGTTACTTATTTGAGATTCTTTATTATTATTTTTAAAATAGGTATGACAGCAACTTCTCGATAGTGTTATAGTAAGGTTTCAATGACATAACTATATGTAAAACACCCAGTTCTTTTCTTGGCACATATAGTACATGCCCCATTAATAATACTCTTATTAACTTTTGATTTTTATAATACTGACCACTTGTGTGTCATCATACTCTCTAAATTCTGTATTTCCTCTGACTACAACTTCTCTTTGACATATAATACGCGTATAGCCTGACTCACTTTAGTGGGAATGCTTAGTATTAGGTATAAGTACCTTTGTGGTCTGTTTATATACATAAACTTGGGGTCTTTTTTGTAGCATAGTATTACAGAACGGTTATCTATACCGGCTCTTAGGTCAAAACTGCCTGCAGTAACTGATTACATTTCAAACCTAGCATTGACACTTAATAGGTGTACAACTTTTGGCAAGTTACTTATCTGTGCTTCAATATCCTCCTTTGTAAAATGGGGTACAAAAATATTTTATATTTTTAGGCTGCTGTGAAGATTAAATATACATAAAGCTATTAGAATAATGCCTGGTCCAAGTATGAACTCAAAAACATTTGCTATTACCCGATAAATATATGTGTAAAATAAATATTATATTTATTATAATAGCACTAAATATTTCTCAGAATTTATATGATACAAAGTTCCATGGAGAGGGGGTGAACATCATGGTAAGAACAATAGGAACAAGTACAGGGGAAAAAATTGACAAAGATAAAAAATAAGTGAATAAGAATTAATACAAGGAAAGAATCCAGGATTTACAGAGGGCACCAAACTGTATGAATTAGTGATGTAATGAAATGAAAAGAATACAACACATAAAACTTCCATATGATAACTGTATTAAGGACAGCATCATGGAGAAGACAGTAGGAAGATTAGACAGATGATGAGGGAAGTCCAGGTTATTCAAAACCAGTAAAAGAGATGAGCAAAGGTATAAGAGGAATACAGACGGCCCATCTGGAGGACAGTAAACAGATTTGCCTGCCTGGAACTGAGGGTTCTGGTAGAAAAACAGTTGCTTTGGTGCGCTCAGATCCTTACCCTCAAAACTCAGCACTCACACAGACATGCTCATTAAACATCTACGTAAAAGACTGAATGAATTCCCATTGTAACCAGTCTCACATGCTAGACAGATAAGCAGAGCTTGCCAATCAGTATGCCAACACAGACTGCTGTGCCCAAACTGGGTGGCAGGTGTACAGAGATGGTGATACTCTAGGACCCTGGAGTCCAAAACCTCCAGTCTCCATAAGATGACTTGTCTACTACTCAAGTGCACTATACAAATATCACAATTTTCTAAGTGTACCATGCCATAAAACATTGGGAAACAATGGGTGAAAAATATGGCTATTAGGCAACATGCAGTAGAACAAAGGTAAAGAAGACTAAGTTGGAGAGGATATAATGTACAACAATCGTTGCCTCGTTTGGTGCTGTGGAAGATCAATTAAATAGGTAAAAGACAAGTAGCAAAAAGAGCAGTTCAAAAACTACTGTAATGGACAAGGCACAAAAAATAAGAGCCTAAATTAGGGTAGTAACAAAAGGGATGAATTCAAAACAGGTTGTGAAAGAATAACTGCTTGGACTCAATTTAGTTCAGTTCAATAAACATTTATTGCTGCCTATTATGTGCCAGCCATTTGCCAGACATTAGGGATTCAAAAAATTGAAGAAATAATTCCAGTCATTAGGAATTTTTTTATTGTAGAAACAGAATTCCAGGTTTTCCTTAATGCATTCTATTTCACATTAGCTTTTAGAAGAAAGGAAATATTAAAAGGTGTTACATATTGCACTATAAACCAAAGGTAGCTTTAACTTACCCATTAAAGTTTCCAAAAGTAAGCCTTTGGGTTAAAAGGCTCAATATCAGGAACCAGAGGGCTATGAAGAGAATTTTGTGAAATGATCACCTAACACAATAGTTGTACCAATAGTTCTTAATATGTTTATATCTGAGCAAGTGTTAGAATGCATGCTATTAGCAAACTCCATTTAGCCTTTATGAGATGCTAACAACAGCTATCAATTATTAGAGGCTAACTATATATCAAGCATTGTGCCATTTTATATACCTTATCTCGTTTTATCCTCCCGACATCCCCAAAGAATGCATTATTATTCCCACTTTGTTCATGAAAACTACGGCTTAGAATACTAAGTCACCTGTCCAAGGTTACCTGGCTAGTAAAATAGAAAAGCCAAAATTCAGCCCAGGCCCATCTCATGCTCAAGTCTATGTTCTTATTAAATGTGATTTAATAGATAAGTCATTCAAGAAAGGGCTTTGTGGAAGGCATTTGAGATATGCAGAAAGAAGAGCATATCTTTTTCTTTTGCAAAGAAACTTTGCAAAACCCATGCACTGTTCTAAGAGAGGGTGTGCTTGCCCAAGGCTCACTGACTAGATCCAAATAGTAAGAAATCTAGAGATCTGTGTATTAGTTTTCTACTGCTGCCATAACCAATTACCACAAACTTAATGGCTTAAAACAACATAAATTTATTATAGTTTTAAAGGTTAGAAGTCCTACATGAGTCTGACTGGTTTAAGATCAAGGTGTCAGCAGGGCTGCATTCTTTTTGGGAGGCTCTAGAGGAGAATCTATTCCCTTGCCTTTTCCAGCTGCTGGAGGCCACCATTCCCTGGTTTATGGCCCCCTGCCACCATCTTCAAAGCCAATGATGGTCGGTTAAGTCCTTCTCATACTGCTGTCTCTTTCATTCTTCCATAATCCTATCTCCCTTTCACCACTAAAAGGTTCTCCAATTATTAGGAAACGTGATTATACTGGACACAGCTAGATAATCCACCATAAAGTCCCCATCTCAAGGACTTTAACTTAATCACATCTGCCAAGTCCCCTTTGGTATGTGAGGTAAGAGGTTGTGGGGATTAGGACATAGACATTTTGGGTGGGCCATTATTCTGCTTTATTACAGTCTGATTATAAAAGAGTGATGCATTCAATGTTTGAACTATGGAACTAGCCTCTTTGTTTTGGTTCCACATATACAGCACCTTACTGATAATATTTTGGCTTGCCCTACAGGTTAGTTATAGGAAAAAAATGTGCTGTTCAGAGGATACAGGGTCCAGTTCCCTGGGCAAATATGTTTTACACTGTTATTGAATAATTTGTTTTCTAAGTTGTATGTTAGTGTCTTGTGAGTGATGTCAGAATGTGTCAGAATCTCTTACTCTTGAACTCAGAGAATATTCTGAATCTTTAAGTTAAGGATCATAGTCGGGGGTGAGGGGGGTGTGTATATTTAACAGGTCTGTATCTATGATAAGAACCTTTTGAAAATCATGTTTAGGAAATTATATATAATTAGATACATCTAAGAATGCAGTTATATGTCACTCTGATTTACAAGACTTGTATCAACAAAGAGAATAGTTACGGTTTTCTGATTGTACCTGTGTAATCAATCAAATGGTTTGAAGTAGAATGTCTTTGGAAGGCAGCAGGGAATTTCAAATTAACAACTTTTAAAACTTGGATCACTTAAATGAGTGGTGCCTAGGGCTGGGATATTGGGAGCGACTGCTAATCAGTATGGGGTTTCCTTTTGGGACAATAAAAAATGTTCTAAAATTGATTATGGTGATGGCTGCATAACTGTGAATAACAAAAAAAGTCATTGCATTGTACGTTTTAAATGGGTGAATTGTATAGTATTGAATTATATCTCAATAAAGTTGTTTAAAAAAACTTGTCCCAAAGAGAAAACAATGATAGGAGGATTTGATTACTAGGATTAAATGGGGGGCGGGGGTCTTATGCAATTTACAATCTTAATAGAGATCCTTCCTTTATATCTACTACTTTTGACCTTGTTCTTTACTCTAGCTTTTTACAGATTCTGTTTTTGGAAAAGTCACAACTGCCCATGCTTTTCCTTTCTTTTTTGTGTTTTAGTTTACTAACCAATTAATATATACATATAACATATGCAACACACATTACATAAATTATAAGTAATATTGAGGGTGATTCTGATGTTAACTCCCAATGCTCTTTACTAAAGTATAAGTAGAAATAAGGCAACCATCCCCATCCTGATCTTGATCCTGTTTTAGATGCTCATGTTTTGTCACGCTTACTCTGGACTGTGTGTTGATTCTCTACAAGCCCTAAATCATTCCATGTGCCACAACTGCCTGTGTGAGATTCATGCCTTCTTGTATCAAGATTCTGATATTAAATTCAAAGAATTTTTGGTCTCTATTTGTAAATGTGGAAAGTTCACAATTTAGTAGACAAACTTCATTTGCTCTGTTTTATAGTTATAACTATTATAATGCCTGACAGTGCTTCCATTGATCTGTACAATGTTATTACATGACCTCCCTGCACTTCTTTTTACCTGTATCTTCTTTCTTGGGAGCAATAATAGCCCTTTTATCCAAACACCATAGCAAAGTGAAAACTTGCTGTCAGAAGTCACTAGGTAGTATGCTTGCAAATTAGAAGGTCAGGCAAGGTTTTGCTTGAAGCTTTCTTGTACTTGATGAAAATAATCAACTAAATAGCCTCCAACATCCCCTTTGAATAAGTGATCCAATCATTTCAAGGAACCATTTTGCTGAAACGGATACATTAAAGCAGTTCAGTTTAATTAATAAAATACCATTATCCAAGCCCATAAGCAGGGGTACCTTCAATCTTGAGATAGAACACTCCCCTCATGTGAGCATAAACAAAATGGTTTAGTTACTTTTCTACATGAGAGTTATAAGAGACCACTCTCCATTCTCTGAATAACAGAAATAATTGAGGTTGCAACCCTAATCCTTAGGTATGACTGTGCTTATATACTGGGTTATCCACTGAACCACAAGCCTATCACAGGAGTGATGTCAGAATGTGTCATGCAATACAATTTATTCCCATATCATGGTATATCTAGTTGTATATGCAGAAAGAACGTGATGGTCCAAGAAGAGAAAATCAGTATATACAGTCCACACTGTAGAGTGCAGTTATATAATTTACTTGCTCTTAAATACAAGGGAATAATTGACCTTCTAGTACAAATGTACCATAAATTCAGTTTCTGATACAAAACTACCTTTGCCAAACAGTTTATACTATTCAGTTTTTCAGGTTTCTGCAAAAAGTAAGTATTGCAGTTGAAACTGGAGATCTTTGAATATTGTTACAATAGCTTACAAAACAATTTATAACACATTTATAAGTTTCTCATGATTGTGTTGTTGTGGGTGGTGGTGGTGCTTTAATGTATACATAGATCCATATTCTAAGGATCCTTTCAGACAATCGAAAGCTGAATTTTCCAAGGAGGCAGCTGTAGCTCATTAGACCTGCCATGGACTGTGAAAGCCACTTGCCAATAGTGTAGAAAGACTATTACTCACTTCAATCTTGCCAAAGAGGAACAGATCTTTCTTTGACAAAACATTAGTGAAAAACAATGAGTTTGGGGCTGTGACTGGAACAGCGCCGCACACATAGCCGGAAACTCGATAGAGAAACTAAAGCCAAGTGGAGATGTCAGATTGATGCTCTAGCTTTTCACCTTCAGAGACCAGAGCTTCCACCTAGATTTCAAGAGGAAAAAAACAGCAATAACAATGCACTTGCAGCAGGTATGATAATCACACCACCTGATCTGACAGAATTGTCAGTCTGAATGGCAAAGTCTCTGCATATGATTGAGTTTTGTAATTTCAGCAGCTCAAAACAGAGTAACTTAAGGTGCCAAGCAAATCAGCTTTGAATGTCAGTCACTGTCCAAGCAACGTTAATAAGAAAAATCAGGGTCAAACTTAGAAATTATCTAAGTCCTTATTCAGCAATCACAAAGACAACAAAGGAAACTCTAGACATTTAAAATTCTGTCAAATTAAGTTGAATATTAGTATGCCATAGCTAGTGTGTCAAAGATGACAATATAGTTATCTGGATAATTTATGCAAATATTAAGTAGCCTTGTTCTTCAGACAGTTTTTAAATCTAGATTACTACTTAATACTCAACTAAAATTTAGCTGGGGACATAGAGCCTGATGTCCATTTTAGACATTAACACTAAGAGCTATTCCAGGGTACAAGTTATGTTCTATTTCTTATCAAGGTGCTACTACACGGTATTATCAGGTCATAAAACTCATTGAGTTGTACACTTACAATATGTCATTCTTTGTGATCAATTAAGATTTGTGATCCAAGAAACATCATGTCCTCTAGTCAAGTGCCCCACGAACTTAGTCTCTAAGAAAAGCTACATGTAGTATCAAATTCCCATTTGATCGAGATTATCCCAACTTCACAAACTCGCTTGTTTTTCCACTTTTCAAGCTAAACTGTTTAAGAATAGACTCAAGTTAGACATCTTAGAGCAATGGAATGTGCTACATTACATTTGGGGCTATTATTTCATACTTTGTAACAATGAGAATTATTTCTATTCTAAACATTTAGGAAAGTATTTTTTAAATAGTCCTGATAATCATGATGCTTTATTCCTGAAAGACCTACGAAACCACAGATCATGCATATTACTCTTTAATAGTCGCAAAGTAGTCTGTGAAAGAATACATGAGATTGAGTACAAACTTCAATAAGAGAGGACACTCAAAATATTTGCTATTGATGACAGAGGCAGATAAAGAAATGTATTAAGACATTGTCAAAAGTATTGACGAGAGATCATAATGGGAAAAAGAAGGAGACAGGTATGAATTTCAATTTTTCAAAACACTGTTAAAAGACACATACATCTATCTCCCAGGTCATTGTTAGACTGCAAGAGATGGCAAAAGTCTTCAAGCTGTGCTGGATTACTTAAAATTCTATATTAGCCTATTTTACTTATAATGCAGAATCACTGCTCAGCATCAGTTTAGCCTACTATATCCACAACTGGGAACCATAAAGGGATCCCTTTTTATGAGACAAATGTTATACAAATGTAAAATGCAAGAGACAAAAAAAAAAGTATGCTTTTAATACCAAAAAGTCACATTTTATATATACTGGAAGAATCTGAAAATTATGATAGTATATGAGGCTGAGACAAGAAGTAGTAATTAGCTACATTATTTTCAAAGAAAAATTCATAGTTACTCCCTATATTTGTTCTAGGAACATAAATTATCCAAGAAGGCAAACCCCAGTATTCAATACACATAGAAGGTAATGTTATCGGTCAGTATGTGTTTCTGTTAATAATACAGCAACAATTTTATATCTGATTCCATAAAAGGAGCATTTTTCTTCCAAAAGGAACATTTACATAACCCACTATAACTTAAAATTAATATAATGGGTCAAAATTCTGAGAAAGAAAAATGATTAAATTTAGTCTTAACCTTTGGTTAAAATAAAATTTTAAATGACTGTCTAATATTAATGCTGTGCAATACTCAGTTTTTTTCACAGTAGTTATACCTTTTAAAATGTATTTTTAGCAAATGGCAGTATAGAGTAATCAGCTCAAAGTTCATGTCAGTTTCTCCCTAACATTAACCAGAGTTTCAATGAAATACTCAACTTAAATTTAAGTTAGTAGCCTAATATTTTCAAATAACCAAAGGTTGAATTAACTATTAGTTGAACCATATGAAATTTCCATTAATATAGGTCAAAACAGGTCAAATCTTGGCAATTTCATGTGACTTGACCTAATAATAGTTTTTTAGACAGTCCCAACTCTGCTCTAGAAAAAGGCAAATACACATACAAAAATGTTTACACGATGTGAAAATACATGTAAAAAAAATGTTTCCAAAGGAAAAACTAAATGCAAAGGTATAAAGAGAAATAAAAATAATGGGTTTTATGAGAAGGGGGAAGAAATCAGGTAGTTCCACAGGTGACTGAAATCCTGGTAGTGATCGATAAATCGACTTCTGCTTCACCTTTTATGAAGAAGCTGTACTTAGTAAATCACTGTGTAAGGTACCTCAATAACAGCACTCCTGCTATCAAGTTTACTTGCAATGATTCCAACAAAGAAATTAATTTCTTAGATGACAAGAAAAGGTTATCTGAAACGGGGAAAACACAGGAGACTGAGCTTTCTGCTAATAAAACAGACAAATATCAGTCTAGGCACTGAATTCAGAGCTGTTTTATGTTCTGTAAGATCTGAATTCCCTGTAGCCTAACCACTACCATTACTTTAGACACACACACACACACACACACACACACACACACACACACTCACACACATGTACATACTTGCCCCAACTTACCTGGTTTAGCAAAGTTCCTAGTTTTAGCACTAAAAGTTCCATGACCTAAAAACCCAAGCCTAGACAAACTAAGATGGTTGTTACCCAAGTCTACGGCTACTAATCCATGCATGTGCATGTGCGTGCATGGACACACACACACACACACACACACTCACCTATCCATATCCCAAACGCGAAAAACTGTTTTCTAAAACTTGTAATAAAAGTATTAACGCTTCAGAAAATATATGGCATTATAAAATTATCCAAACGCTGTTACTTGTTTTAAGACTACATCAATAGAACATTTAACTGGCTGTGATCAAATCTGAGAACTTGGAAACTGCCAGGCATCACAAGTCATCAGACCCACTCTTTCTTAAAAAGATTCATGTTTAAATCATATTCACATTGATAAGTATTGTTGGTGACCTCTTTCAATTCCATTTTGTAAATATGAGGAAAATCTCTACAGCATTCGATAGGGTTGAATCTCAGCTTTTAACACTTACCAGCCTTAGGAAAAATTGCTTAACCTCACAATTCTCTATTCCCTAGTCATGTAAAATTGGAATAATAATAGTACCTACCTCATAGGATTTTCATGAGTATTAAATGATGTAATATCTATAAAATGCTTAGTATCATACAGTAGCATAAAGTTAATTCTTAATAAATATTACTTACTAGTATAATTGCTAATATTAGGGTGGTGCAAAAGTAATTGCGGTTTAAAATGTTAAAAATAACAGCAAAAACTGCAATTACTTTTGCACCAACCTAATAGTATTATTGTACATTTAAGAACTTGCAAGTGCTTTGAAGGCGGCAGCATTAATCTATGTCTGTCTTCTTTGGTGGAAACAGTTCCTGTTAAAATAATTTTTTCCTTTTATAATGTTGAGATTTCCAGAGTTATTCTTTCTGACTGTAAAAACTAAGAGAATTTTGAATAGTTTAAAAGAAAGAGTGGCCTTATAATAAAATTAATTTCTTCTTTATTTATAATAAAATTAATTTCTTCCCATTATTGAATTTCAACATCTGATCTAATAGTGCAAGTAAATAATAAAAATCAGAGCTCCTTGTCCCCTAACTTTAAATAAAATATAATATTTAATGGGCTAAAATACAGGTGGTAAAGTTTTATCTGTGCGAAAAAGAACAAGTGTAAATAATCATTCTGTAACGACATTAAATCAAGAGTAAAATTAGATTTTAAAGTTTGAAACAAACCTTTAAAATTACCTGGTCTGATGCTCTCATTTTATGTAGAAGACCCAAAAAAAGTGATTTGTCCAAAGTAATATGGCCAGAATCAGAGACAGCACAGGAATTTAGGTTTCCTGATACCTACTCCAATTATCTTTTCAATATTCTGCTCTCCATGTGAAAATCATGAAACAAATCCATATTCCAAAAATTCTAATAAAAGCCATCTTTGAATACATACAGATAATTAAGAGGAGGTACGATGAGAAGGATGAAGGATAAATAACTAGTATGATATATCGTAAGTAGAACATATACTTTGAAGTCAGACAGAGTCTGTTTCAAACGTCAGCTCTGTTACTCCTTCACTCTGTGTCAGTGGTCAAAGTACTTACTCTATCAAGCTTCTTCAGGTTCCTCATTTGTAAAACAGCGTAGACCATTTAGAACAAATAAATAAATATAAAAAGCGTTAGAACAGCACAGTAGTTGGGAGTCACACCATCTATTTGAATCCCAATTCCACAACTTACTTGTTGTTTGACCAAGTTATGTAACTTCTTTGAGCCATGCAAAGTATGTTAGCACAGAACATGGCACATGATAACAAGTTTTAGTATCATCAATACTGTATGTAAATCACCTGGCACTTAGTGGGTAGTGAATAAACACCACCACCACCACCCACAACAAAACACCTGCTTTTACAAGTAAAACAGATTGATAAAGCCAATGTGCTATGTAAAAATCAATGCTATGCAACCTAAAATATGCCCATACCCTGAAATGTGTGCAAAGTTCATGAGTTTGGGATTAAATGTCAAATTCAGAAAGTATAAATCTCTCAGGTAAACAATCATTCTGTAATGACATATTTTTAAAAATTGTGGTTTTCAGGGTATTGAGCTTTAAAATACTCAGCTCACAAGTCAGAAAAACATGGTATGAAGTCAGAAGTAGGTGATAGCAGAAAGCTTACAAAGTATTAAACAAAGCTAAAATTTTAACAATGGTACTTTAGAAGATCTGTAAAAGACTAACTATATAGAAAGAAGAAACCCTGAGCTTTGGAAAACTGTCTTTGACATGGTTTTCATAAACTTCTAATCAAAAAGATAATAAAGAAAAAGAAACAGTAGAAAAATCACATCCAACATTTCACTGTTTAAGAGAACCAAAGCCCAGGTGATGAGAAAAGATCTCTGAACTAGGTGGACAGGCATGATTCTTAAATCCAAAGGGAAATTAAAATCACAAAGTTTAAACAAAACAGCATGAAAAAAATCAATACCTCACAAAATAAAAAGGAATAATTTAGTTATCAGCTTTCTTTTTAGAAAAACTATTTTTAAATCAGATATGATGGTTAAAGATACTACCACGTCTTAAAGCTTCATTTGGTAGGGAAATACCTATTTGGCTCTGCTACTTCTAAAGGTAAATAGGAGATTTTGCATTTAAATTATTATGTGTAATACTACAGAGTAACCTCATGCCAAAATGGCACATTTCTGAGGGATGCAAAGGTATTCAATAAAAAGCTTTTAAAGGCATATTTTTAAACTTGCAGCAGGAAAGCTTTTCTGTGTCAGGACAGTAATTCTTTTAACAGCATTGATCAAAATGTCATTCTTTTATGAGTGTACAATACCTTTTAATGGCATACAACAAGCCATTAGGGTTATACACCTCTGTATAGCAGACAGCTTACTGGAAAAAAGGGAACACTGGCCAAGATACAGTCAGTAGATTTTATGCTTCTAATAAGGAACCTTTCTTCCCACTAGCTGCTTCATTTTAAAGTCCACAACTGAAATTATCCAAAGATTAAGTATAAGCTCTCTTCACTTCTGTAATTTAGAAGTGCTTTCAGAGAGGCCTAAACTGTATCTTTGTAGATACCATAGGATGGCCTTGAAAACAGCCTCTCACCCAGGGCCAGTGAGAAATTATTCATGAAGATTAGAAAAGAATGATGGTTTTATTTACTTTGCTACTTTCTGGGGAAAAAAGAAAGTGAATTTTTAAAAAACGTTACAAGACAATCACTTTTCATATTTATTTACAAAGCCAAACACTAAAGGAACATTAAAGTTATGTATTACTCTACCATAAAATATCTCTCTTCATCAACTAATATTGATTAGGTAATCTTTCATAAAAGAAAACTATTTAAAAATCATCTTAAAACAAGTCCTAGTCTTTGGGTTATTCATGCTCTAAGAAACATAAAATACATTCTGAAAGTATTTTAGAAAGCTTAATCACATGAGTACACAAACTCTTAAACTTACATCAATCTACCAAATTTCTAACAATTTAGGAAACGAACAAATAGAGTGGGACAAAATTAAAAGGTGGGGTATTCTTGCTTTTAATGTTAAACTTTTACTTATTTTTCACTGTAAAGGAAATATGACTTAAGTAGAAGTCAATTCTTAGAATTCTTAGAATTATAGAAATATCCCAGATTTATGCATTGTAGCCTAAATCTCTACCTTCTGAAAACTATTTAAGTTTAATAGAGTCTAAAGAATGTTACTACTAATAATTACAATCCTGCACCAAAAAGTAAAACTCAACTTTATAGACAATACCAGATGCATTTCAGAACCTTTTTTCCTAAAAACAAAGTTTAAAAAGGAGAAGAATCTGTCTCCTTTTAAAGGTGTGAGTGTATGCTATGGGTATAGGTATATGGGTTTGTAGTGGAAGAAAATGGTAAGACAAAAAAAAAGTTACTATGAATGGCTTTCCAAATTTTATAATCAAGCAGAAAGTTGTATTTCAGGCAATATAGAGAATCAGAGTATTTGCACCAACTATATCACTGAAAACAACTAAAAATACATGGTAATATACAAAATTAAGATCTTAAAAGTATCCCAGTTGACAAAAATAGTAAGAAATTATCAATCCAATATCCAAGTGAAAGAGAACTCAAAATATAGTAAACAGAGTGTTGAATCAGCTTTTGCGCTGAGGGTGTTTGATCAACTATTTTGGCCAGAGTTAAACTTACAGATTTTGTTTGGAGTGAAAAATAGAAAACAAACACAAACACCACCTAATGGCCTAACAGGAGACTCTGCTACCATGAAGTTGGGAACTCAAAGGGTTACCCCCACAATGTAAAGTGATCCAGGAATCCAAGCCTAAGGGACTGCAAGGAAAGTCTTGGCAATGAGCAAAGCAGATGAAAACATAAAACTACAAGACAGTGTAACCACAACCCACATAGCACTCAAGTAAATATACATGTCAAATTCATATCACCTGAGTGGATCAAAAATAAACAAATAAACATAAAGTGGTGAAAAACTTAGTGCCCCCAGAAGCCAGATTACAGCAAACACAAATGTTATCCGGTGGAACACACTATTAAATACACAAGTAAACAAAGTATAGTGAAAGAGAACCAGCAAAAACAAACCTCTAAGGATTACATTTCTTTTTTTTTTTTTTAATTAATTAATTTATTTATTAGTTTCAGGTGTACAAAACAAGGTAATACTTAGACGTTCATCATTTATATCCCTCATACTGTGAACCCCCCTCCCCCCATCCACTATCCCTCCGACCTCACACTGAACCATCACATTATATATATAAAATTATAGTTGGCATTCATTAATGTTTAGCTTCTGATGTACAATGCCATGATCAGGTAGGATTACATTTCTTGGAATTATCAGACACAGGTTATATAATAACCATATTTAATATGTTTAAGATAATTTTAAAGTGTAAAAATAACAGAACTAAAAAATTAAAAATAAATGATCTAGAATGCTTGAAATATTTATGTATTTTATTAATATATCATTTAACATATAAATTAAATATTTATGTAATTTATATATTTATACAAAATAAATATACAATAATTGAAATTTAAAAAATCAGTGGAGAGGCTATGCAGATTATCTCAGAAGAGACTAACTCTCATTAAAAATAACTAGAAAAACTAGGTTAAATATGAAACAATTATATGAAGGCATAGAGAGCTACCAAAAGCATCCAAGGAGTACAAAAGAGAAGTACAAAGAAGTAAGCTTAACTTTCAGCATAGGTTTCTTAAGCCATTTGCCAATCTTTAGTCTGGAGGCTGAGAAGTGAAGCAGAGCTGTTAGCAGTATAACAGAAGAGGGGAGAATAAATGAAGTTTGAGCACTGCTAGTGCTAAACCAGATATGTAGCAGAAGAAACTCAGCTATGTACCTGCTCAAGCACGGATTAGGTTAATTGTCTCTAATCCACCTACCTTACAGAAGCAAAAATAAACCTTCTCTGGGAAAAATTACTATCATCCAAATCCTCAAAATATCATATCCAGTGTCTGACATTCCATTGACAATTACTAGGCATACCAGGAGACAAAACCACATTAAGATTGAAAAGAAAAGAAACAGACCTATGAAAAATACAGGTATTGGAGTTACCAGATCTGGACTATAAAATATCTTTTAAAAAGCTGGGTAGCAATATTATATTAGGCAAAATGGACCTAAAACAGAGACTATAACAAGAGACAAAGGAGAACATTTCATAATGATAAAGGCATCACCCAACAAACATTCACACACCCAATGTAGGAGCACTTACTAAATATATGAAGCAAATACTGAGACATTAAGGGAGAGATTAGCAGTAATACAGTAATTGTAGGCAACTTTAACACTCATTGACATCAATTAATAGGTCATCCGGACAGAAAAATCAACCAGGAAACAGTGGCCTTAAATTACACATTGGACCACATGGATTTAATTGATATTTTTAGGACATTTTGCTCCATAGCAGCAGAATATACATTATTTTCAAGTTCACATGGGACATTTTCCAAGATAGACCACGTTAGGCCACAAAACAAGTCTCTTAAATTTAAAAACACTGATATCATAATAAGCATCTTCTCCAACCACAGTGGTATGAAACTAGAAATCAATCAAAAGAAAAAAACTGAAAAACACACAAACACAAGGAGGCTAAATAACATGCTACTAAATAATGAATGGGTCAATAATGAATGAGATCAAGGAAGGAATCGAAAGATACCTTGAGTCAAATGAAAATGAAAACACAATTACCCAAATTCTATGGGACACAATGAAAGCAATCCTAAGAGGGAAATTCATAGCAATGCAGGCCTATCTCAGGAAACAAAACAAAAAATCTCAAATGAACAGTCTAACTTTACACTAAAGGGAACTGGAAAAAGAATAGCAAACAAAGTCCAAAGTGAGTACAACGAAGGAAATAATAAAGATCAGTGTGGATATAGACAAAATAGAGACTAAAAAAAAATACAAAAAAATCAATGAAACCAAGAGCTGTTTTTTGAAAAGATAAACAATATTGACAAACTGTAAGCACACTCATCAATAAAAGAGAGAGAGGACCCAATAAAATCAGAAATAAAAGAGAAGTAACAACAGACACCACGGAAATACAAAACATTTAAAAAAAATACTACGACCAACTATATACCACCAAACTGGACAATCTGGAAGAATGGATAAATTCCTACAAATATACAATCTTCCAAGACTGAATCAAGAAGAAATGGAAAATCTGATCAGACCAGTTATTACTAATGAAATTGAATCAGTAATCAAAAAACTCCCCAAAAATAAAAGTCCTGGAATGCATAGCTTCATAGGTGAATCTTACCAAACATTCAAAGAAGAATTAAGATATATCCTTCTCAAACTATTCCAAAAAATTCAAGGTCAGGGAAGGCTCCCAAGCTCATTCTATGAGGCCAGCATTACCCTGATTCTAAATCCAGACAAAGACATTACAAAAAAAGAAAATTATAGACCGATGTTCCTGATGAACATAGATGAAAAAATCCTTAACAAAACATTAGCAAACTAAATTCAGTAATACATTAAAAAAATCATACACCATGATCAAGTGGAGTTTATTCCTGGGATGCAATATTGGTTCAATATCCAAAAATCAATTAAAGTGATACACCACATAAACAGAATGAAGGATAAACACCATATAATCATATCACTAGATGCAGAAAAATCATTTCACAAAATCCAACATCTATTTATAATAAGAACCCTTAGCAAACTGGGAATAGAGGGAACATATTCCAACATAATAAAGGCCATATATGACAAATCCACAGCTAATGTCATACTCAACAGTTAAGACCTGAAAGCTTTTCCCTAAGGTCAGGATGACCACTCTCACCACATTAATTCAACATATTAATAGTACTGGAAGTCTTAACCACAACAATCAGACAAAAGAAAGAAGTAAAAGACATCCAAATTGGAAAGGAAGTAGTAAAACTGTCATTATTTGCAGATGACATAATACTATAGAGGGAACCCTAAAGAATCCACAAAAATGCTGTTAGAACTAATAAATGAATTCAGCAAAGTAGCAGGATACAAAATTAATATTCAGAAATCAGTTGAATTTCCATACACTAATAATGGACTATCAGAAAGTGAAATTAAAATGGAAATCCCATTTACAATTGCATCAACAAGAATAAAATATCTAGGAATAAATTTAACCAAGGTGGTAAAAGATCTATATTCAGAAAAGTATAAAACATTAAAGAAAGAAACTGAAGAAAATACACAAATGGGAGGATACACCCTAATCATAGTTAGGAAGAATGAACATAATTAAAATGTCCATACTACCCAAAGCATTCTATAAATTCAGCACAATACCTATCAAAGTACCCAAGGAATTTTTCACAGAACTATAACAAATAATACCAAAATTTATATGGAATCACAAAAGACCCTGAATAGCCACAGCCATCTTGAAAAAGCAGAACAAAGATGCTACCTGATATCAAACTATACTACAAGGCCATAGTAATCACAACAGCATGGTACTGGCATAAAAAGACACATAGATCAATGGAAAAGAACAGAGAACCCACAAACAAACCCACATCTATTTGATCAATTAACCTATGACAAAAGAGACAAGAATATACAGTGGGGTAAAGAATATAGAATGGGGTAAAGTAAATGTTGTTAGGGAAACTGGACAGACACATGTTAAATAATGAAATTGGATCACTGTCTTACACCATATACAAGAATGAACTCAAAATGGATAAAAGACTTAAATGTAAGACCCGGAACTATTATGCTAAGTAAACCTCCTAAAAAAAAAAAACATAAGCAGTAAACTCTTTGGTATCATTCTTAGTGATATTTCTTTAGATATATCTCCTAGGGCAGGGAAACAAAAGAAAAAAAGAAACAAATGGGACGACATCAAACAAAAAAGTTTTTGCACAGCAAAGTAAAACAATCTGATTAAAAAATGGGCAGGAGACCTGAATAGACATTTTTCCAAAAGGACATACGAATAGACATATGAAAAGATGTTTAATGTCACTAATCATCAAAGAAATGCAAATTAAATGCAAATTAAAACCACAATGAGATATCACCTCACACCTGTCAGAATGGCTATCATCAATCAAACAACAGGTGTTAAGGAGAATATGAAGAAAAGGGAATACACATGTATTGCTGGTGGGATTACAAACTGGCGCAGCTGCTATAGAAAACTACGGAGGTTCCTCAAAAAGTTAAAAATAGAACAACGTTATGATCCAGAAATTCCACTCCTGGATATTTATCCAAAGATATCCAAAACACTAATTTGAAAAGATATATGCATCCCTATATACACTGCAGCATTATTTACAATAGCCAAGATATGGAAGCAAACTAAGTGTCCATCAATAGATGCATGGATAAAGAATATGTGGCACATACATAGAATGGAATATTACTTGACCATAAAAGAGAATGATATCTTACCATTTGCGAAAACATGGATGGACCTAGAGGGTATTATGCTAAGTGAAAAAAGTCAGAGAGAGAATGACAAATATCACATGATTTCACTTGTATGTTGAATCTAAAGAACAATACAAATGAACAAACAAAACAGAAACAGACTCAGACACAGAGAACAAACTGATGGTCGCCAGATGGGAAGAGGGTTGGGGATTCTGCGTGAAAAAGGTTAAGAGATTAAGAAATATAAATATATAGTGACAAAATAGTCATGGAGATATAAAGTACAACATAGGGAATATAGTCAATAATATTGTAATAACTACGTATGGTGACAGGGGTGTACTAGACCTAGGGAGATCACTTCATAAATTAATTATATATATTATAATTATATATAACCATACATATAATTATATATATAATATATATACAGCATAGTGGTTAAATATGTATATTTAAATATATAAAATTTACTATATATTTATTTAAATATATATAAAATATATATATATTTAACCACTATGCTGCATACATATATAAATATGTAGACATATATTTATATACATTTTTATTATATATTTATATATAAATAAATATATACATATTTATATACATTCAACCACTATGCTGTATACTTGAAACTAATATAATATTGAATGTCAACTATAATTGAGAAAAATAATGAAATAAAAATTTAAAAAGAAAAAAAATTGGACTTCATGAAAATTTAAACATTTTGTGCATCAAAAGATACTATTCACAGAATAAATAAAAAGGCAACCCACAAAATGAGAGAAAATGTTTGCAAATCACATATCTGATAATATGGGGGATTAATACCCAGAATATATATAGAACTTCTAAAACTCAACAATGAAAGAACAACCAACCAAATTCAAAATTGAGCAGAGGGCTTGACATATCTCCAGAGAAAATATACAAAGATCCAATAAGCATATGAAAAGATGCTCAATATCACTAACCATTAGGGAAATGCAAGTCAAAACTATAATGAGATACCATCTCACACCCATTAGGATGGCTATTATCAAAAACACAGAAAATAAGAAGTGTTGGTAAGGATGTGGAGAAATCAGAATCCTTATGGACTGTTGGTAGAAATCAAAAAAGGTACAGCCATTATGGAAAACAGTATGACAGTTCCTCAAAAAATTAAAAATAAAACTCCCATATGACCCAGGACTTCCACTTCTGGATAAATACCCAAAAGAATTGAAAGCAGAGTTTTGACAAGTTATTTTGTACACTCATGTTCATACCAGCATTATTCATAATAGTTAAAATGTGGAAGCAACTGAAGTACCCACCAACCAATGAATACATAAGCAAAATGTGGTATATACATACAATGGATTATTATCCTACCATAAAAAGGAAGAAAATTCTGCAATATGCTACAACTTAGATGAACCTGGAGGATATTATGCTAAGTGAAATAAGTCAGTCACATAAATAAAAATCCTATATGATTCCACTTACATGATGTACTTAAGAGTACTCAAAATCAGGGACAGAAAGTAGAATGGAGGTCGCAAAAGGCTAGGGGAAGAGGAAATTGGGAATCATTGTTTAATGGATATAGAGTTTCAGCTTTACAAGATGAAAAAAATTATGGAGATAAGTGATGGTGATGGTTGCAAAGCATCGTGAATGTATTTAATACCATTGAACTGTATGCTTAAAATGGTTAAGATGGTAAATTTTATGTTACATATATTTTACCAAATTTGTTTTCCAAAATATTTTTAGTCATAAAAACTTTTGGAAATTTTTTTTCCAAATTTTTTTATAGTCATAAAAAATTGGGGGAAAAATCCTAATTGATGTTGGTAATAACGAGAATTGTGGTTGATTCTGGGGTTAAGACGGGGTGGTGGTAATCACTGGGAATAAACACAGGGAATCATGGAATGCTGGAAATGTTCTATTTTATATCTTGATCTGCAAGTACATATATTTAGAAAATAATGTTTTTAACTGTACACATAAGATTGGAGCACCTGACATACTTTACTGCATGTCAAACAACCAAAACAACAATAATAGTCATGAAAAGATACTTCATCAAAAAAAGTAATCCAAATGGTAAGATTTCTTTCTTCTTTATGGCTGCATAATGCTCCATTGTATAAATGTACCACAGTTTCTTAATCCAGTCATCTACCGATGGGCATTTCGGTTGTTTCCATGTCTTGGCTATTGTGTATAGTGCTGCAATAAACATGGATGGATCTAGAGAACATTATGTTAAGTGAAATAAGTCAGAAAGAGAAAGATAAGAACCATATGATCTCACTTATATGCGGAACCTAAAGAAAAGAATAAGTGAATGAACTAATCAGAAACAGTTTTGGGGACAAAGAGGAAAAACTGAGACTTGTTAGACGGGCGGGGGGTGGGGATAAGGGGGAACGTGAAGGGATTAGGAAACAGTTGGTAAACACAATTTGTCCTCAGGGTTTTTGAAAATTAATTTTGGGAACGTAATCAATAATGCTGTAAAGATTTTGTAGGGTATCCGATGGACACATGTCCCATTTGGGAGACCACCTCAGGGATACTGTAGATGCCTGATCATGGCATTGTACACCAGAAGCTAAACAATAATTAATGCCAACTATAATTTTATATATGTAATGTCGTGGCTCAGTGCAAGGTCAGAGGGATAGTGGATGGGGGGACGGGGTCCACAGTGTGAGAAATATAAATGATGAACATCTAAGTATTACCTTGTCTTGTAGACCTGAAACTAATAAATAAATAAAAAATGAAAAAAATATATTAATGGTTTAGTCACAATAAAATAAAAAAGTAATCCAAATGGCTAAAACACATAAGCAACTATGTTCAGTCTCATTTGATATCAAGGGAATACCAATTAAACTACTACTACAACCCCCACAAAATTAGCTAATAAACTGTTTGACTGATTGATTATTAATCAATCAGATTGACTAATACACTATTTATGGGAGTGCAAATTGATACAACTGTTTTGGAAAATTGTGATGTATCTGCTAAGCGAAAATATACAAATCTCTCAAAAAGTTGCTTGGCTTCTTATCTATTTTATTTCAGTCAGTTCCTTAGTTGCACAGTCACATCCACAGTTCTTTTTTTAAACATTTTTGGTTTGATATACCTCTTTTTTCTGACCCTTTGGCTTCAGTCTCTCTTTCTAATTATGAATATCTTAGGCATATCAAGGATCTGAGGCAGAGACTTTTCCATAAGATATTCTGTTTAATTAAAAGAAATGTAATAGATACCATACTGATAGTTGAACTACACTGAGACATCTTGATAAGTTTTGAGGTTTTATCAATGGATGTGAAGGTCATGTACTTGATTTGTTCCTTGCTTAAAAGACTGAGTTTTAGCTGGCCTTTGTCACTCAAAGCCTTTATCAATTTTATTTTTTAGAAGTTAGTATTAAAAAACAATTGAACCTCCCAATATTATTGTCCCTTCTGATTCCCTTTCATGCCTTTCTTAAAAAAGAAAAAAAAAGTTCTTTTTCGAGCTCTTCTTTCTTGTAATGCCTTGTAAATGGAGCCAACAGCAACCAACACACATAATATTGAAATTCTGTTTTCCTGCCACTCATCCTGGAGCTACAAATGTACTAAGTACATGATCTGAATTAAATAGAGATGGTTAAAAAAAGCTAGGTCCAGTATAATAGTTTATCATTTGGAAAAGTTAAATGAGCTATATTTTATTATGTCCCACTTATTAATACAGTTATTAGTAAAACAAGAGTAACACCAGATGGAAAAAAATTATTCAAATACCAATCAATACCCATTCCCCCAATTCAGATCATATAAGCCTATATTTAGCTACTACTCTGAAACATATTTTGGAACTCACAATATATCCTCTAGCCAAAATAAACTGGCATTCTAACTTTTAGATCTCAAATATAACTCAATCAGATACAGTAGGGCAAAATGAATCTGGAATTTTAAATGATTAACTACCTGTAGTTTTGTGTAAAATTCATAGATAATAAAAAGCAGACATTTAAAAATCATCTCCCCAATATTTTCAGTGTAGATACTTATATAAAATGTCTATCACATTGAATGAAACACTACGAAGCCAACTGCATTACACCTTCCATTTACCCTGCATGTATAATTAAACTCAATAAAATAAAGAACACATAATGACATCTTTCCACAATGTTAGCAGGTCACCCTCAAATATCTTGACCTACACGTGGCTTGCATAGCCAACTCAACCTATCATTCACAAATCAATCTTCCTCTCTTCTCTCCCCATAATATTCCATACACAGCAACAACTAGAGAAAAATAAATCCAGGAGTAAAGAACAAAAAGTCCCTACTACACATTCAGGCAATTCAAGTAAAAAGCTGATAGTAGTCTTAAATATTACACTTTTTATAAAACATTCAGGGGAAACAAACAAAAAAATATACCTATTCTATCAGGAGACATTACAGACAGCAAAAAGTTTCACGTGAAAGAGAGTATTAGATTATTTAAATAGTAATTCCTCATTTAATTTTAAAAAATATAAACCACTATGTTTTACATGCTGATGAGATTTAACCACTCATTATTTACAGAGCAAAGTTTGGTTCATCTAGATACAGCATCTATAAAATTATAAACGGACATGATAGATTTATAGCATATTCCTTTCCCTGGTCAATTAACTGAGCTCTTGTTTTCCTGTTCTATAGGCATGGAATATCTTCTATATCTCACAGTACTAACTTTTAAATTCTGAGTCATTGTTCACAAAAGGACATCACTGAAAATCTCAGAGTAAAGAGCTCTGAAAGCCTTCTCCTCCATAAAAGCAATGAGAACACTAGCAGACACTGTCAGAATCAAATTTTTTCAGAATGCTAGAAATTAACCAAAGGCTTACAGGGAATGATTATTCAAGAAAAACAGTCAAATCTCCATAATAACAATGAGCTTTGCTGCATTTTAATTTGCCGTATGCCCATCTGCCCATCCCCTGCTCCACAGGAGTCTCGAAAAACAACAGCCACAATCAAGTCTGGCAGTCCAATAAGCTGGAATTCTTTCAAAGCACCATTCCCAGAGAAAGGTCATTATTGGACATGACAGACTCCACATGTAAGGCTGTCATTATGTGAACTTACTCAGAGCTCACCAGTACAAAAGCATTTTCCCCAAGAGAATTGTCAAAAACAACCAGAGACAATTGTTGAACATAAGTCTTAAACATAACTCTTAAAACTCAACAATAAGAAAGCAACCCAATTAAAAAACAAGAAAAAGATCTGAACAGATGCCTTTCCAAAGAAGACATACAGATGGCAAAAAAAGCATATGTTCAACATTATAATGCATTAGGGAATTGCAAATTAAACAATGAGATGGAACTACACACCTATTAGAATGCCAAAAATCCAAAACACTGACAATACCAAATGCTGGCAAGTGTGTAGAGCAACAGGAATGCTCATCTTTCATCATATTTTATTGAGATAGAGTAAACATTTTCTTAAGATCAGGAATAAGGCAAAGATGTACCCTCTTACTTCTATTAAGGTCCTAGACAGTGCAATAAATAAAATTAATTAACAATAAAATAATAAATAAAATTAAAGCCATACGTATTGGAACAAAAGAAGTAAAACATTACAAATGTTGGAGCAACAAGAACTGCCATTCATTGCATTTTGGAAGACAGTTTGGTAGTTTTTCTTTTTTACAAACCTCAACATACTCTTACTATACAATCCAGCATCTTGTAAATGTAAGCTAATAGTGAATTTTATCAAGGTCACAAGATTTTAGATTAATATACAAGAATCAATTTCATTCTTAAATACTAGCAATTGGCAAAAGAAAAATAAAATTAATGGACAAAAACAAAAATTGCAATGTTATCAAGAAACATGAATTACTCTGGGACAACTTTAATAAAATTTGTGCAAGATCTGTACAGGGAAAAGTACAAATTCTGCTTAGAGAATTTAAAAATGATGCAAGTAAATGAAAAGCGATACCACATATCCAGTTTGGAAGAATCATATTTCTTACTGAGAAAATTGCCCCATTTCCTTCAGGATTGACTGCAGAATAGGACACATAGGCCCCAGTGTTTTGTTTTGTTTTAAATTTACATCCCACCAAGCAAGCTTAGTAGTAATTTTCATTTTAAGAATTTTATTGGTAATTGCAGTAAGGAACTAGGTAGTACTAACAAAAGTAATGAAGATGCAGAATGTATTAGTTTCCTAAGACAGTGGTGACATATTACCACATATGGGTGGTTTAAAAGAAATTTATTCTCTCACAATTCTGGAGACTAGAAGTCTGAAATCAAAGTGGCCACAGGGCCATGCTTCCTGTGAAGAATCTAGCAAAGGATCCCTCCTTCCCTCTTCTAGCTTCTAGTGGTTACTGGTAATATCTACTGTTCTTTGGTTTGGAATTCACATCACTGCCTCCATCATCGCAAGGCCAGAAACTTCCCTCAGTGTGTCTGCTCTCTGTGTCTCTATATCTGAATCTCCCCCTTTCTCTTATAAAGACACCACTCACTCAATCAGTACCCATCCTAATCCAGTATGACCACATGTTAACTTGGATTACATCTACAAAGACCTTATTTCCAAATAAGATCACATTTTTAAATACCGAGTGTTAGGACTTCAGCAAATCTTTTGGGAGCATATTTGGAGCAAAGCCATCTCACACTAGAGAATGTCTCTAAATTTAAGAAGCTATGAAAAATTCTTATACATTATCCCTATTCCTGTTCTGCAGGTCTGGGTTTCTGGAAGTCCCTTGGCCCTCCTGTTGTCTTTATGTATTTCTGTGGATAGTGCTTTTTAAATGACCCTAGTCCTTTGCACTCCTATAAAGCCCTCTCTTCACAAAAGTTTCTATTCCCAGGTAACAGGCTTGATGGTATAGGTAGACTAAATTCAAATTTTTACTATTTCCTGATACCAGAATGGGGTCTGATATCAATAAATGGGAAACCATTCGAGTACCCTCCAGTTTCAGCTGTGTAATCAATTTGTCATGGGACCTACAGACTAGGTGATTACCTTTTAACTGAGCTCCTAGGCCATGTAAGAAAGATATCCTTATGGCTTTTCCTCACACCCTACATCCTTATGTTTTCCTCCCTCCGAGAATATTTTATACTGTTTCAAAAATCTAGAAGGCATTGATTTACTTCTGAGAGTAGCACCACTTTGCAAAATACGCATTAGTGAAATGGCTTCCAGGTTATCATGCTTTACCTTTTTGCTTGGTATAATATTCCCAAGGGAAACCATACTTTTTAAAAGGAACTTATATGATAATGACTTCATGTAAACAAACCAGTCCTCCCCCAACATTATTTTCTCAATTGGTTCTGATTTATACTCAATTCTAGATTTTATATTGTGTTCTTTTGTAACTAAAAAAGATTAGTTTGTTTATCCCTTCCAGGTTCTACCTCCATTTTGTTCTGTCCTTTATATTTTCTTATACAAATTATTTGAAATGTTCTAATAATATTTTATTCTAAAATAAAACTTCTGTAGACCTATCATACAGCTTAAGAAATAACAGATTACTAAATATAGTTTCAGCACTCTATGAATTCTTCTTCTATGGCATTCTTCCTCTCTTCCCCATCCACAACTACATACCACAAATTATCCCCACAACTAATTACTATGTGAAAGCTGATACTTATGATCCCCATGCATTTTTATATTTTTACTAAATTATATAGTGTTCTATGTATTTTTAAACTTTAATTCTGTATTATACTTATTATAGATTCCTCTATAATCTTTTTTGCTCAAATTATAATTGTGAGATTCATCATATTGATACAGTATTATTTCTGAGCTTCATTATTTTAACAGTTTCTTCACTTTTTCATTCTGAGAACATACAACCATTTTTATAATCGTTCTACTGATGGACATGGAATTAATTTCCATGTTTCTGCAATTACAAACAATGCTGTTTGGACAACCCATTAGTGGATCACAACTAGTGGGTTTTTTCCCTTTTTTTCAACCGCTTTATTGAGATATACCACATATATGATATATGGTATGTGATATATTCAGATACCATAAAATTCACCCTTTGAAAGTGTACAATTCAGTAATTTTTAGAATCTTCACAAAACTGCGCAGCCACCACAAGTATCTAATTCCAGAACATTTTTATCATCCAAAGAAACCCCATACCCACTCCCATTCTCTCCGTCTCAGACCCTGGCAACCACTAATCATTCTGATTTGCTTATTCTGTCAATAGATTCATACAATATGTAGCCTTTTGTGATTGGCTTCTTCCACTTAGTATAATGTTTTCATGGCTCATCCATGTTGAAGCATGTACATTAATTTGACTGCTATGATGCCTTCATGGGTGTATATATATGTCAAAATGTATTAAACTATACATTTAAATATATGCAATTTATTGTATGTCGATTATAATTCAATAAAGCTGTCCAAAAAAAAGGCAAAATAGTTCAATAGATATTTGAAGGATATCTATTGAAGAATACCAAAGAACATATACATATAGCAAATAAGTACATGAAAGATGGTCTACATCATTAGTCATCAGAGAAATGCAATTAAAATTATAATGAGACATCAATACCTACTTACTGGAATAGTTGAATTTTAAACTATTAACAACACCAAGAGCTGATGTGAATGTAGAATAACTTGAACTGCCATACGCTGCTGATAGTAAAACGAATGGAGTAGCCACTTTGGAAAAAAGTTTGGCAGTATTTTATGAAGTTAAACATGTACTTACCATATGACCTAGCAGTACCACTCCTAAGTAGTCACCCAGCAAAAATAAAAATCTCTGACCACACAAAGACCTATAGGCAAAATTTTTTACAGCATTTTATAGCCAAAACCTGGAAACAACCCAAATGTCCATTAACTGGTGAATGAATAAACAAATTGTGGTACATACGTATAATGAAATTCTACTCACACACAAAAAGGGATAAACTACTGATCCATGCAACAACATGGATGAATCTTAAATGTATTAGGCTAAATGAAAGAAGCCAGACACAAAAGGCAGAATACTATACGATTCCATTAACATGATGTTCTCAAAATACAAACCTGTAGTGGCACATAACAGATCAGTGGTTGGCAGGGGATAGGGGTAGGGTCAGAAAATTAATGATAAAGGAGCATGACAGAACTTTACAGACTTACAGATATACTCTATATCATGGTAGTAGGTCACAACTGTTTACATTTGTCAAAACTCATAGAACTATATTCCTAAAAAGAATGAATTTTACCATCTGTAAATTAAGACTCAATAAAACTGACGTGAAAAAAAGCGCAGCAGCCAGGAAAACAAGAAAAGACATATTACACACAGAACAATGAATGACTCTAAATATCTACCTAAAAACAACACAAGACAGAAGACAATAAAATATCATAGTGCTAAAAAAAAGACTAAGTTACATATCCAGTTTAAAATCTTTCAAAAATGAAAGCTAAATAAAAATATTTTCAAGTAAATAAACACTAACAGAATTCATCACCAACAAACCACACTATAAGCAATATTAAAGGAAGTTCTTCAAACTGAAGATAAATGAAGAAAACTTGGATCTACAAGAACAGTGCTCCAGAAATGGTAAGACATAGGTAATAGAATTTACTCTCATTTCCTTAATTTCATTAAAATCCACTCACAAAAAAATGCCAGGCCTAGATGAGGACACCGGTGTATTGTATCAAACATTTAAAAAAAAAATACAGTAAAAGTCTTCACTTAACATTGTCGACAAGTCTGGGACTTTTAGCAAAAAGATAATACCAATTTTACCATAGGCTAATTGATATAAATAACAGTTAAGTTGCTATGGTATCTCATCAACATTATAATAAAACAGTGTTATTTGAGGATCTGCCATAATATCAATTCATACAACTCTTTTAAGAAATAGAGGAAAGTACAACACATTTCAGATCATTTAAAGAAGTCAGCCAGCATAGCCCTCATTCTAAAATGAGACAATCACAAGGAAGCAAAAGCAAAGACCATCTTCCTTATGAAGGAACACTTAAGGAAACAGTTATAAAATTACATTAAAAGTCATAAGAACAATCAGGTTATACTATGTTCATGGATGAAAAGACTGCATATTGTAAAGATGACAGTTCTTCTCAAATTTATCTGTATAGTCAAAGCAATTCCTATCAAAACCCCAAAAGATTTCTCACTGTATTTAATAAATTGATCATGAAATTCCTATCTAAGGATCTAAGGGCCAGGAATAACTAAGGCAAAAGAACAATTAAATACAAGACACAAGGGGAGCAGTTAACTTATTGCACATTGTCTTATTTTAGAGCTAAAGTAATTAAAACACTGTGCTATATGTGCAGGGCTAGACAGACTAGAAGATCTCAACAACAAAAGCAAACATAAGGGAACCATATGGGACAAACATTACATATCCATTCAGTGAGGAAAGGATGTTCTAATCCAGGAGTTGACAAACTTTTTCTGTAAAGAACCAGACAGTACTATATAGGACCATATAGTCTCTGCTACAACTACCCAACTCTGACGTTGTAACACAAAAGTAGCCAGACAACAAGTAAACAAATGGATGTGGCTGTGTTCCAACATAATTTTATTTACAAAAACAGATGGTGGGCCAGATTTGGCCCATGGACCATGGTTTTCCAAATAGCAACAGAACAATGAAACCCCAATAAACTTTAATTAAAGCCATTCCTCACATCATACACAAAACTAAGTTTCAGGTGAACTAATGTTCTAATGTGAAAAAATAATGCTTGAAATAGTTCAGAAGACAACCTGATTATATTCAGGACATACTAGTAGAATCTCACAATAAAATTATTTTAATATAAAACATTTAAACAAGGCACATAAATTATTTTAATTCTTCGCATTGATCAAGAACTTTTATGTTAATTCAAAAAGACCCTGAATACAAAATCTTGTCGATTTTCACATGTACCTATGTGCCCATATACTACCCTCATCTGTAAATGATCCTCCTATAACTTCAGAAAGCATTTCAGTGATTTCTCTAAAATTCTAAAACCAGTGCTCATTTGAAAGTTTTGCTACTAATACAACTGCTTCAGCCTTCTCAATCCCCCTTCCTTCAGAACAACAACTCTTAAAACAACCGGATATTAAATGACACAACCATTTTTTAAAAAGCAAAACACTTAGCTGGTTTTGCTGCTTAACTCTTTCCACTTTTAAAAAAAATAGAAATAAGCTTCTAGAATTGGACTGGGGTCCTATGGATATCTATTTCAAAGTAGACTCTAAAACTCCCTGAATTGACATAAATGTTTTGTGTGTATGTGTCATACTCTATACAAAAGCTCCAGGGTTTTTCTTTCTTCTTAAAGGGATTATGACCCTCCAAAAAGTTAAGAACCTCTTTCTAGAAGCTGGACACGTAGAAAAATCAAGTTGAATTATCAAATTGGAAAGAAAAATATAGGATTTTCGTAGTCAGTAGACAGGAGATGTAGGCAAGCTGTCTATTTATACCATAAAACTCCTGAAATGGTCCTGAATCTCAAGTTGAAATTAAATACGGGGGGTGGGGCAGGGAGTCATATCATAATAGACATGGAATCTAAAGGTTAGATAAGCGGTTTTTCAATCAGTGGTTGCTTTTATGTTCGGATCAAACCTCAGTTTGTACTCCAACAGACGTATTGGCTTTATTCTGTTTTAAGGACCGGACAGTATTCATTCAAAAGGTATGTTATCAACAGGGTCCAACCAAGAACAAAATAGTCACGTTTTCCATATGACTCATCATTCAGAGTCAGCAACTGCACAATAGTAACTTACATTTCTGTAGCTCTTTATAAAGCGCTTTCACTGGCTGCTTTCCACGTGACCTTCACTGTGTCCCAGGTGGGAAGTGTAGGACAGCAGCATCTTCTGCCTTGATAAAGAACGTTCTGGATTCAGTTTGTGCGGTTTGGGACGCCCCCCGCGTCGCTCAGGAGACATTTTTCCACACTGCCACGTGCAAGCGGAAAGTTTCTGATGGTGTTGGTGATGGAGACGAGGGCCTAATTAGGAAACGGGATCAGTGGGGAGTAAAATATACGTGGCGGGGGGCGGGGGGGGGTGTAAGCAAGTAGGAGCTGAAGTGTTGCTTCTGGAGAGGGTAGGAAGCCGAGGAGACGCTGTGAAAGAAGAGGGAAGATAGCGTCAGAAGGAGAAGCAGCCCGGGCGAAGACCCCATCTCGAGGCGGCCTGCTGGCCCGAACGCCCTTCCAGTCGCTCTCCCCCTAGACTCGCTCACCATCAAGAACGCTGGCTCGCGCAACGAGCCCAGCTGCGCTCCGCACCTCGCGGACTCCACGCGCCACGAATTCAAACAGGAGTTCCAGCGCCTCGCGAGACAACGTTGCCAAGACGACGGCTTCCGGGTGGGCGGGTCCAGGTGACTGACGGCAGGAAGGCGAGTGTCCGCGGGAAAAGCCGCGTTGCCAGCTGGACGAGGTGTATTTAGGGGGCTGAGGCGGTTTCGTCCAGAGTGCCCGCGGGTCTGTGCTGGGGGACAGCCAACAGCCTCCGTTTCCTTTATCCTTCTCTCTCACCACACGTTTTTCCTGTCCAGTTATAAAGTTCAAGTTGTTTTTCTAAGGTAAGCGTGTGGTATACCCCCGGGTTATAAAGGCATTACAGAAATTCTGGTCCTCTTTGTCACACCCGGAGCTGGTAGTTAAAAAAAAAAAAGAAAGAAGCGAAAATTTGTACCTTTAAGCATTCAGTAACTTCTTACCATGTGAATTTTGTTGTTTGTTGTTTTTTTGGTTTTGTTTTTACTGCGCTGTACCCATTTTGTAGTCGGGAATCGCTGGCTGCACGGTTAAATTTAAAATTCTTTGACTTACGGTTAAATTTAAAATTCTGGTTCTTTCTGACCGCCAAATTCCATCTGAACCTGGTAATGGGCAAAGACAGGAATTTTTAAATTTTCTGTAGTCTCAAAGCTTCTCTGACTTAACGTCCTTAACCTCCCATAAATCGGAAGGTAAGTGTTCTGAGCCCACACCATTCCAAGCATCAAACTAATTCGGCGGAATCTCCTCGTTTCTTGAAGAAATTCAGCTTAATCTAAAATTGTTGAAACCAGATAATGCTAATCATGGCTACTTTGGTTCAGTGTGTATGGCATTTGATGATGATGGTCCCACATAAGTCTATCTCATTTAGGGAAAAAAGTATAAACGTTGAGGTCATAGGGGAGAAATAAGGCTTTCTACAGACAGATAATTCTTTTTTAAAAAAAAAAAAATCTTACAGCTTGGAAACACATGTTTTAGCAACAAAAGTCGTTGTTAAATGTTTGTCGCCAAAATCTAAAAGAAAACTTCAGCAAGACTTACCTGCGTATCAAGAAGAATTTCTTCCTCTAGAGTTAAGGCAGTGAAGCATTTCTGAAAGCTTAGATCTCTATGTGTTTAGATTCCTGCCAACCCCTTTCTGAAAATTCCATCTTCAAAACTCCCTGCTAATGAGCACTTTTCCAGCAGCTTGGATGAAACATTCTGAATAACTACCTCAGCCTGAAGGTTAGAAATTTCATTAAATAAAAAATTAAATACATTAGAATACTTAGATATGAAACATTAATGAAATGAGTAATACACTCTTTAGAAGAGAAGGCACTTAAGAAAACACAGGCCACCTGCATTGTGGAGCCATATAACATGATGAGATTTGATAGATAGGCAAGAGATACAAAGAAAAAAACACGGCCAGGATTTCAAAAGAGAATGCTCCATGAGCTGCTTACTGCTTTCGTGGACCATTTGAAAATAACACTAACTCAGCAGAAGCCCAAGAGGCCTTAGAGATACCAGAAAGCATCCTTTAGATGTCAGTATTGTACTGAACAAAGTTAGATGCATTGTTATTTATCTGGCAGGAACAAAAAAAATACATGCTTACATTTTATAAGGACTTAGGTCATTAATTTAAAAAATAGTGATTTTAGAGGTTAGAAAGCTGAGAAAGGAGACTTGAACCTAAGTTAGATGTACTTGGAAAAAAATGTTCCCTCTGGTAACAGGCATATATTTTGACTCTACATTCTATGTCTCTCAATTAGATAGATGTTCTCTCCCCCTCTGCTTCGCTGTGTTTTATTTGTCTTTCAAAACCCACGTCAAATTTTGGATTTTTTAAATTTTTTGACAGGTAGCTCATAGTCAATTCTCTTCCTCCAGAGAACCTATAGAATTACAAAATACTCTTCATTTAGCTTTAGGCCTTGTAATGTTTCTTATCATTTATGTCCATGAATGTATCTTACATATAGTTTGCCACATCCACTGGATTCTAAACTACTTAGAATCGTGTATACCACTCTATATACTGACAGAATGACTTGAACATGATAAACATAATTTTGATGTAAAAATGCCTAAGTTAAGATTAATGTTAAATATAGTTGGTAGCTGTATTAGTTGGCTCAGACTGCTATAACAAAATACTACACACTGGGTGGATTAAACAACAGAAATTTATTTTCTCACAATCCTAGATGCTAGGAAGTCCAAGATCAAGGTGTTGGCAGGGTTGATTTCATTCTGAGGCCTCTCTCCTTGGCTTGTAAATGGCCCTGTTCTGCCTTTGTCTTCATATGATCTTTCCTATGTGCGTGTACACATCTGTGTCCAAATTTCTTCTTATAAGGACACCACTGGATTAGGGCACATCGTAAAGACCTCGTTTAACTTAATTACCTCTTTAAAGACCTTCTCTCCAAATATAGTTGCATTCTGGCATACCAAGGGATTAGTACTTAAACCTGTGAATTTTAGGGGAGAGTGACACAATTCAGCCCATAAATAGCCAACACTCAAAAAGCAGAACTTATGGAGCACATTATTATGATTGGGAGTCATCATTAGAACTCTCATCTTTAGATTTACAGGTAACATAAATGTGTAAATCAAATTAGTGTAATATAACAGGGAGTGGTAGAGACTGTGGTGAATCAGAATATTTGCCCAGACAAAAGATTTTCAAATTCAAGTTTGTAAACAAAACAAAACACACCCCAAAACAATGCTAGGCCATCCAAGTAAAACAAACAGGCTGATTGATTTTAGCTTACAAGACATTGCTTTGCAAAAACCACCAAAACATTATTTCATTTGGAATCTATAACCTCCTATGGTGGGTACTGGACATATTAAGTATGTTCTTGCATATACAGAGACGTTTTCCCCAAACCCCTAGGTTCACACATAACTTTTTTATTGAGTACCTACTGTGTTGAAGGAACTATACTAAGTGCCAAACTGAGATTAAAATCCATAAATTTGGCCACATATATCCAAGAGTTACAAGAACATTCTACTTTTGAGATTATTTACTAAATGCATTCTATGCATAATTTAATATTTTTAGTATAGTTTTATTCTGTAAATAAATTAGAACTCAGAAAAAACATCCTTCTCAGATTATGTGCCCTGATAAAGCCAACCTCTGTGTTCAAGTAAAAGCATAGAGGAAATGAGACATATACAAAAATAAATATAGTGCAAAATAAAAGTGAGAACATAAGAGAATTATAGATAATGTGAGAAATTAAAAGAGAATATTTCTTCCAGCTGGGTGTGTTACTAAATGTATTTAATACAGTTAAAATTAATCTTTCCCATGGCACTTGGTACTTCTAATATGTCATTAATCAATGTGTTATATGGTAGTTATATGCATATGCTCATATCTCCCCCAATGCACTCTGAAATACAGAAGAATGTTTTAGTCTTTATATGCTCCAGTCTAGTGTTGCCCAAATGTATCAGCGTCACGTGAGGAACTTTTTTAAATTAAACTTTTCTCAACTCTAGCTCTGGAGATTGCAATTTAATAAGCCTGAAGAGTGGTAGAGAATCTGTATTTTGAAAAGTTTCCTCCTACTTAATGATTCTGATTATCAGCCCCATTTGAAACCTTCTGCCCTAGAGCACCTAGTATATAGTATGTTCTCAATAAATTCTTGTCACATTAAATGAGCAAAGCTGTGATTTAGTGAGATTAATAAGACCTCAGTGTGTAGGATGAATTAGAATGGAAGATATCCTAGAGGCAAGGAAATCCTATTACAGATGTCCAGCTAAGAGATCAAGCAGCCCTAAACTAGGGTAGAGGCTATAGAGAAGGAGAGAAATTAATGAGAAATATTGAAAAGGTAGAATCTACAAAATTAGATGAAATTTGATATAATGCACTCATTCCCAAAACATAGTTTGCCTAAGACATACAAAGGGTGTTTATTTAAAAAGCAGCTTGCTGAGCTCCATTTGTGAAATCCTGTTTAGCTAGCCCAGGATGAAGCACATGAATCTGCATTTTTAACAACCCTTCCCCATGATTTTGATTAAGTTATTTAATCCATTTCAATTTAAGACCTCAATTTAAGAGCACACTGATCTGTTGACCATTGCAAGTGGGGAAGAGGGAAGATTAAAAAATAATTCTGAAGATTAAATCTTGTGTGACAGAGAGGATGATAAACCATTAACAGACACTGAGAATTTGGCTTAGAGGGAAATAAAGTTCATTCATGAAGCTAGTCAGCAAGTAAGAAGAAATGCAGTTTAAGAGTCTGGGAAAGAGATAGAGGGTGAAGAAGAAATTAGAAAACATTTGTGATAATAAAGATTAGTAAGAGCGGGATCAAAGAAAAGGAAGAGAGTTATGGAGAAAATTGAAGGAGTATTCTTTTAGAGATCTTGAAATGAAGGAGGCAGCACATGGGCAAGAAAACTTGGAAAAAAACAAAAAACGAAAGTCTCAAGCAAAGAATATTTTCATCATCTAGTGAATTAGAACTGCAGAGATTTTGGGGTGGACGTGAAGAGACTTCTAGAATTGACATCTCTCTGGTACCCTTTAACAGAAGGAGTTGTATAGAATTGTGTGGTTGCTACCAGTTGGGAATTAAATTGATGGTAAGGCAAGAAATTCTAAGCTAAGGATGATTAAGCATCCCTTATAATGTGAAGGAAAAAAATGTAAGAGATTGTCATTATGTGAAAGAGCTAACCCATCAAGTTGCTTGTAAGCTGTTAGGGATTTCCGTTTCTTAAATAGAAAATAACTTTTTATGAGCAGGATAAATGGAAATAAAGGGGAGAAAAGGACCATGATATTAATAGTAAACACGCATCATTAGCAAAACCTGGATTTTACTAAGGTCTTTCCTGGATAGAAGGGGGGGAAAGGAAAGGAATTAATAAGCATAATTAAAAATCCACTTTTTAACAAGAAAACAAGAGAATAAAAGGAATATCTGGATTAGAATCTAGTTTTTAAGATAAGCTTTATAGAAGGAAAGCTTTTAGAAGAAAACTAATATCATTTCTAGACTTAGCAACAAAATGGTTTTATAAACATTGTGCCTTACATGCCAATCTTATCAGCTATCCATAAGTACATAATTACTATAGTATATAACAGACATGGATTATAAACTCAGGTCTGCCTCTTACTAGATGTGTGTACAACCATGATCAAGGTCCTGTTACGTAAAATGAAAATTTATAATACTTGCTTCATAGCATTAACTACAATGATATAATGTTACATATGTGCCTGCCATATGTGGCAGTAAATGGTGACTCTTTATTAATTGAATGATCTTCTATAAGTTAATTGCTCTGAATTAATTTTTTTTTCTTTTTCAATTATAGTTGACATAAAATGTATTAGTTTTAGGTATACACTATAGTGATTAGACATTTATATAAGTTACAAAGGGATCACCTGGATAAGTCTGGTATCCATCTGAAACCATACGTAGTTAATAAAATATTACTGACTGTATTCCCTATGCAATAGGTACTTTACATACCTGCAACTGTTTTATAACTGGCAATTTATAGTTAATCCCTTCACCTTTTTCTTCCATCTCCCCAAACCCCATTCCAACTGACAACCAACAGTTTATTCTCTGAAACTGGATTTGTTTATATTTTCTTTGTCTATTTTGTTTTTTGGATTCCATGTATAAGTGAAATCACATGGTATTTGTCTTTCTTTGTCTGACTTACTTCACTTAGCATAATATCCTCTAGGTCCATCTATATTGTTGCAAATGGCAAGATTTCACTCTTTTTATGGCTGAGTAATATTTTATTGTATATATGTACCATATCTTCTTTATCCATTCATCTATTGATAGACACTTAGGTGGATTCCATATAATGGCTATTGTAAATACTACTGCAATGAACATAGGGGTGCATATATCTTTTCGAATTCGTGTTTTAGATTTCTTTGGATAAATACCCAGCAGTGGAATTCTGGGTCATAATGTAGTTCTATTTTTGATTTTTTGCAGAACCTCCGTACTGTTTTCCATAGTGGCTGCTAAGCATATTGTGAAATGCTTTATCTGCATCTATTGACCATGTGATTTTTATCCTTCATTTCATGTGGAGTATCATGTTAATTGGTTTGTGGGTATTGAAACATCCTTGCATCCAAGGAATAAACCCCACTTAACTGTGGTGTATGATCTTTTAAATATATTGCTGAACTTGGTTTCCTGATATTTTCCTGAGGATTTTTGTGTCAATGTTCATTAAGGATATTGGCTTATAATATTCTTTTTTTGTAGTTTCTGTCTTGGTGTTGGTATCAAGGTAATTCTCGTAAATTGAGTTAGGGAACCTTCCCTTTTCTTGAATTTTGAGAAGGATGGATAGAGTTCTTTCTGAATGGTAAAATTCACCTGTGAAGCCATTTGGTCCATGGCTTTTGTTTATTGGGGGTGTTTTGATTACTGATTCAATTTTGTTAGCAATTATTGGTCTGTTCAGATTTTCTGTTTCTTCCTGATTCAGCTTTGGAATATTGTATGTTTTTAGGAATTTATTTATCCATTTCTTCTAGGTTGCCCAATCTGTTATATATTTCTTCATAGTATTTCTTTATAATCCTTTGTATTTCTATGGTGTCAGTTGTCATTTCTTCCCTTCGTTTCTAATTTTGTTTATGTAGGCCCCCTCTCTTATATCTTGATGAGTCTGCCTAAATGTTTATCAATTTTGTTTATCTTTTCAAAGAACTAGCTCTTGATTTTATTGATCTTTTCTGTTTTTTATAATCTATTTTTGTTATTTCCTTTCTTCTACTCACTCTTGGCTTTTTGTTGTTGTTGTTCTTGTTCTTTTTCTAGTTCTTTTAGGTGTAGGCTTAGATTATTTATTTGAGATTTTTCTTGTTTCTTGAGGTAGGCCTGTATTGCCAAGAATTTCCTTCTTAGGACTGGTTTGCTTGTGTTCCACAGATTTTAAATTTTGTGTTTTTATTTTTATTTATCTCAAGGTATCTTTTGATTTGTTTTTTGATCCTGTTGTTAGCCTATTCATTGTTAGTAGCATGTTATTTAACCTCTACGTGTTTGTGTGTTTTCAGGTTTCTTCGTGTAATTTATTTCTAGTTTCATTCTATTGTGATCAGAGAAGATGCCTGATATTATTTCAACCTTCTTATATTGAGACTTGTTTTGTGGCCTAATGTCTGGCCTATCCTAGAAAATCTTCCATGTGCACTTGAAAAGTGGGTCTTTTGTAGGCAGCATATCTATCGGTCATTTTTTTAAATCCATTTAGCCATTCTGTCTTTTGATTGGAGCATTTAGTCCATTGACATTTAAAGTAATTATTGATAAATATATAGTTATTGCCACTTTATTAATCATTTTCTGATGGTTTTTGTAGTTCTTCTCTGTTCTTATTCTCATGTTCTCTTCTCTTGTATGTTGATGACTTTCTATAGGATTGTGTTTGGATTCCTTTCTCTTTATTTTTTGTATATCTCTTGTAGATTTTTGATTTGTGGTTACCATGTGCTTCATATATACCAAGCTATGTTTATAGCAGTCTATTTTAAATTGATAGTAACCTATATTTGAACACATTCTAAAATCAGTACAATATTCACTCCCTCTCTCCACATTTATGTTTTTCTCATTATTTTTTAAATTCTTTTTTGTGTGTGTTTATATGTATCCCTTGATTTATTTTTGTAATTACACATGATCTTCCTACTTATGCCTTTTAACCTTCATACTAGCTTTATAGTTGGTTTATCCACTGCTTTTTCTAAGTGTTTTTCTTTGTTGGTGAAATTTCTTTTCTCTATTCTATTATTCATATTTTAGATCTTTTCTACTTAAAAAAAAATCCCTTTAACACTTCTTGTAATACTGGTTGAGTGGTGATGAACTCCTTTAGCATTTTCTTGTCTGGGAACCTCTTCCTCTCTCCTTTGATTCTTAATGATAACTTTTCTAAGTAGAGCAACCTTGGTTGTAGGTCATGATTTTCATTACTTTGACTATTTCGTGCCAATCTCTCATGACCTGCAAAGTTTCTATAGAGAAATCAGCTGCCAGTCTTACGGAAGCTGCCTTGTATGTAACTAACAGCTTCTCTCTTGCCACTTTTAAGATTCTTTCTTTGTCTTTAACTTTTGACATTTTAATTATGATGTGTCTTGGTGTGGGCCTCTCTGGGTTCATCTTGAGACTCTCTGTGCTTTCTGGATCTGTATGTCTGTTTCCTTTGCCAGGTTAGGGAAGTTTTCAGTCATTATTTCTTCAAATAGGTTTTCAATGCAGATATCTGATAAGGGCATAATATCCATAATATATGAACAACTGCTACAACTCAACAATAAAAAGACAACCAAGTTTTTTAAATGGGCAAAGGACTTGGATAGACATGTTCTGGAAGACATAAAATGGTCAATAAGCAAAGAAAAGATACTCAACTCCATTATTCATTAGGGAAATGCAAATTAAAACCACAGTAAGATACCTTTTCACACCTAATAGGATGGCTGTTATAAAAGAGAGAGAGAGAGAGAGAGAGAGAGAGAGAGAGAGAGAGAGAGAGAAAGAGAGAGAGAAAGAGAGAAAAAAGAAATAACAAATGTTAGCAAGTATGTAGAAAAATTGGAACTCTCTTACACTGCTGGTGGAATTGTAAAATGGTACAGCTGCTGCGGAAAACAGTTTGGCGGTTCTTCAAAAAGTTAAACATAGCAATTCCACTCCCAGATATATATACATATATATGTATTTGTACACATATATATATACATATATGTACATATATGTATATATGTGTGTGTATGTGTATATGTATATATGTATATATATGTATATAAACAGGGACTCAAACAGATTCTTATACACCAGTGTTTATGAACACAGTTCCCAAAAGGTGGAAACGACCCAGTATCCATCAAATGAATGGATAAAGTGTAATATATCCACATAATGGAATATATTTAGCCATAAAAAGGAATAAAGTTCCATACATGCTACAAGATGGATGGACCTTGAAAACATTATGCTACTGAAATAAGCCATATCCAAAAAGCCAGTATTTTATGATTCTAAAACTTGTATGATTCCTAAAGACAGTAAGTCAATTTGAGGTTACTAGGGACAATGGTGGGAGGGTGGTGTGTATGGGAAGTTATTGCTTTATGGGTATGAAAAAATTCTAGAAATAGTTGTCATGGTTGCACAATATTGTGAATGTACTTAATACCACTATATCATACCCTTAAAGATGGTTATAGTGGTAAGTTTTATGTATATTTTACTGCAACAAAAAATTTATATATACATCGTTTTTGAGAATCACTGTTTTAATCTACGTTAATGAGAAAACCCTTTGGTTTTTTTTGTTCTGAGTCTTTATCTTTTAATCTTATTTGGGTTTTTAAATAGATTTTTCCTTTGAGGATAAAACATAGTGACTATGTATTACAAATATTTTAGTATTCTGGTAAAAATTTTATAAGTAAATGAAATACTTTCCAAAAAAAAATCATCCTCAGAAGAGTTTTGGGACACTGGCCTAGGTTTTGGGGGATTTGATTAGGCTTGACTGAGCCGAAGTTGTGAGGCTGAGAGTCCAGAATATAGAGTATTTATTTATTTACTTATTTATTTATTTATTTAAGATTTTATTGGGGAAGGGGAACAGGACTTTATTGGGGAACAGTGTGTACTTCCAGGACTTTTTTCCAAGTCCAGTTGTCCTTTCAATCTTAGTTGTGGAGGGTGCCATTCAGCTTCAAGTTGTTGTCCTTTCAGTCTTAGTTGTGGAGGGCTCAGCTCAGCTCCAGGTCCAGTTGCCATTTTCTAGTTGCAGGGGGCGCAGCCCACCACTCCTTGCGGGAGTCGATCCGGCAACCTTGTGGTTGAGAGGACATGCTCCAACCAACTGAGCCATCCGTCAGCTCAGCGGCAGCTCAGCTCAGGGTGCTGTGTTCAATCTTAGTTGCAGGGGGCGGAGCCCACCATGCCTTGCGGATTCGAGGAGTTGAACTGGCAACCTTGTGGTTGAGAGCCCACTGGCCCATGTGGGAATCAAACCGGCAGCCTTCGGAGTTAGGAGCATGGAGCTCTAACCACCTGAGCCACTGGCCCGGCCCCCAGAATATAGAGTATTTAGATAACAGCAAACTTGGAAGCTGAGTAGAAACAGGTTACCTGACTTGTGTTACATAAGCATTGTGATTTAAATGACCTATTTAACATTATTAATTGAAATAATAACTCAAACCATAATTAATGTTACCTTCTTAATCAGATAGGATAGGCTGTGCTGCAGCAGCAAACCCCTGTATTTGTCTCCCAACACCCCATCAACAACTAACTATAAGAGAGGCTCGAATGTTCCCCTTGAATTTAGTCCCAACCCACCTACGTTGGAGGCGAATGTAGATTTGGTGTGATGAAGATATAGCATTGGCTTTTTCATACTGACCTATATTTTTAAAATTTCTTCACAGTGATGTTTCAAGTGAGGTTAGACTTAATGAAGTTTTGCTTCAGCCTATTTCAGACAAAATAAGGAAAAGTTTTCTCTATAGATCTGAGATGTTTATAGGTGTTGGAGATTTAGTATTTCACAGTATTGGCAAAATTCAGTAGTACAACTCTCAACTTTGAAACTTATATCAACTTCGATGTGAGTGTTAAGTATCAACTGTGTAAATTATTAGTTGTGTGTTCTCAGGCAGTTGATTCAACTCAGTTTCAGCATCTAGAAGTGGGGACAATAGTCCTGACCACATGGGATTCTTGTAAGGATAAAATGAGAAAGAGAATGAAAAGTGCTTTATACAGTGTCTTGATACATTGGAGATTGGAGGTTATCATTAATGGTAGATGTCATTAAGTACTGATTAAATATTATTTACCTTTCCTATCTTTATGTAATTTTGGACTTTCAGTTGAGATAACATGAAAACTTATTGAAACTTGTAAGGTGATATGCAGATATACATTGAACAACTGATTATAGATATTTTTTCTCTTTTCTGAACTCCTTATTTTCACTGTCATGTAATTAAGTGTTTGATATACTTCCTTGCATTTTACTCTTGTTATTTCGTGGGTCGTGTTCTCATCTCCCAAACAAGAATGTCTATACTGCTTGAGGATAGCTAATATTACATATTTTGTCTCCTACATCTAGTACAGCACTATGTACTTTAGTAAAATAATCAGTAAACAGTTGTTTACTTTTAGTAATTGCCGATTTTCTAAGCAGACCCTTAAGCATATCATAATTGCAATTAGAATTAACAGTCAATCTGAATATGTGATTGCTGCTATGCTCTTGAGAATTCCCATTAGTCAAAGGTGACCTTCTTGTATATCCCAACAGGTGAAAACCTGACAAAAGTGATTCATACCTCTTAACCCACAACACAGATCTTTGCAATCTGCCCTGCTTTCCAAGCTACTCTAAAACTAAAGCTACTGAAATAAGTAAAGTAAGATATATTTATATATAAAATATATTTTATATATATGTGTATATATATATATATATATATATACACATATATATATAATTTTTTTTTTTTTTTAAGGAGGGCACAACTCACAGATGCGGGGATCAAACCAGCAACCTTGGTGTTATTAACACCATGCTCTAACCAATTGAGCCAACCAGCCACCCCAACAAGTTACTTATTTAGTGAGGATATTGCTTACTAAATAGAAAACACTATTAATAAGCCTATTTGTAGAGTTGGCTTAATATTGGTTCTCATGTACAATCTCAGATACTATTTCCTTTAAAAAACTTTTTATCTGAATATAATTTTCAGGAAATTAGCATAGTACATATCACCCTATAATATGTTTTCAATCTTTTTTAGTGTGTGTAATAATGATTTAAAAATTTATAATAATGATGATAAAATACAGTACCTCAAGTGCTGTTGTAGCTGTGAACCTAACTTTGAAGTAAAAAGTTTGAATTGTCAGCTGTGCCATTTATTAACTATGTGACTGTGTGTCACGCAGGGGCACCCTGCTCGCTGCGCCATCCGTCGTGCAGGGTCTCAGCTCCCACTCCCCGTCCAAGAACGCAGGACACGGTAAGGCCAAAAAGGAACACCCATGGAGCCATAAGTAGGGGAGTCAAACCAATATATTCTCGCTGGTGGCTGGGCTGGAAACACAGGAAGCAGGATCTACATAATCTGCCTAACAGCAGTCCGCACTTGCCAGCCACCATCTTCTTGCTAGCCCCCATTTTCCTTTTTGCTAGCATAGCCACAGCCGTTATATTAGTGGCCAATGGCTTACGGGTTACAGCTGACGGCCAACTAGCCACAGCTACTGGCATCTGATCACAGTTTATGGCCATTTACTACCCGAGCCAGCACCTTTCTATGTGAGGCCGAGAGCCTGGAAACTGTTTTTTGGGGTTTTGTCCCCACACTCCACCCCTACAGGGTCTCGCCTCACAATCTACGCGACAAGCATCTTCTGCGAGGGGCCCTGTGCAAGGAGCCTGGAGGTGAATGCACTATCCTGAACACAGCCAGGCTCTCTGGGCACAGGCAGGGTTTCTCAGGGCACCACCAGTACTTCTGGGCACAGCCAGACTTCCTGGGCTTCTTAAGGTACCACCAGTCTCCCTGGGCACAGCCAGGGTTTCTCAGGGCACCACCCCAGTACTTCTGGGCACAGCCAGACATCCTGGGCTTCTTAGGGTACCACCTGTTTCCCCGGGCACAGCCAGCTTTTCTCAGGGCACCACCACAGTACTTCTGGTCACAGCCAGACTTCCTGGGCTTCTTAGGGTACCACCTGTCTCCCCGGGCACAGCCAGAGTTTCAGGGCACTGCCACTCTCTCTGGACACAGCCAGACTTCCTGGACTCAGCCAGGGCCTCTCAGGGCATTGCCACTCTCTCTGGACACAGCCAGACTTCCTGGACACAGCCAGGGCCTCAGGGCACTGCCACTCTCTCTGGGCACAGCCAGACTTCCTGGACACAGCCAGGGCTCTCAGGGCACTGCCACTCTCTCTCTGGGCCTCTCGGGGTACTGTGCTGGAACAACAGCGGCTCACATCAAGGTGCTTACATATTATCAATGGCGGCCAGTCAAGACACAAAAGCCAACATCAAACCAGTCCCACTACATGGTGGTATGTTCCCAAACAGTCAAGCGTCCATTAAATTAGGGATGGAAGGCAATTCCCCATAGTCCATAGTCATTCGCCAGGGCTGTCCTGGGGGTGAGGGATGACCTTGACCTCACCCTCATCTCCCAAGGAGGACTCAACAAGCATTTCCTCCTGGGACTAAAAGTCCTGCATCCGGGCTGCCTCAGCAAGCAGTTCCCAGCCCACAGGGCGGCAACAACCTTCGCTTTCTCCGCTTTCTCCGGCCTCTGCTGGTTGGAGAACCATCCACGTCTTTCCACCCCTCCACGGGAATCGAGCTCTCCGGCAGCTGCTCCTCCTGGTCTTCCTCAGACTGAGCTTTCATACGCACAAACTGCTCCACTGCCCTTCGGAAAGCTTTGGCCAGCACTGTATCCTGCCGACTACGCCATGTGTCACGCAGGGGCACCCTGCTCGCTGCGCCATCCGTCGTGCAGGGTCTCAGCTCCCACTCCCCGTCCAAGAACGCAGGACACGGTAAGGCCAAAAAGGAACACCCATGGAGCCATAAGTAGGGGAGTCAAACCAATATATTCTCGCTGGTGGCTGGGCTGGAAACACAGGAAGCAGGATCTACATAATCTGCCTAACAGCAGTCCGCACTTGCCAGCCACCATCTTCTTGCTAGCCCCCATTTTCCTTTTTGCTAGCATAGCCACAGCCGTTATATTAGTGGCCAATGGCTTACGGGTTACAGCTGACGGCCAACTAGCCACAGCTACTGGCATCTGATCACAGTTTATGGCCATTTACTACCCGAGCCAGCACCTTTCTATGTGAGGCCGAGAGCCTGGAAACTGTTTTTTGGGGTTTTGTCCCCACACTGTGGGTAATGTACTTTAATTCTATAAGATGAAGTTTCCTATTTTGTTAATGGGCATTATAATAGCTATTTCGTGGGTTTATTATATGAAATGAGATAATTCATGGACAGCACTGAACATAATACTAGATACATTGAGAATAATTTCAACTGCAATTAAAAAAATTTTTTAAACCTCAAAATTACTTAAAAGTTTGGAAAATGTATTCTCAAATAAGAACTTTCAAGAGAGGAGAGCTCCCAGATTGGTGATTTCAGCTGCTCAGTGGCATCATAGCATTTTTTGTAGTGCAAGTCTGTTGGTCACATGTTATCTCAGCTTTCATTTGTCTGCAAATATCTATTTCACCTTCATTTTTGAAGGATATTTTCATTGCCTATAGAATTTTAGGGAGATATTTTATTACTCGTTACTTTAAAGATAGTGTTCCATTGACTTATGTTATCTGTTGTTGCTAATGAGAATCCAGTCATCATTCTTCTTATTGCTCCCTTGAATAGAATTTTTTTTTGTCCTTCTGGCTACTTAAAACTATTTTTTTCTTTATCTTTGGTTTTAGGTCATTTGACTATGATATGTCTAACTGTGGTTTTATTTTTATGTATCCTGCTTGTGATTTGCTGTGCATTTTGGATCTATAGGTTTATGTTTTTAATCAATTTTAGAAATTTTGTCCAATATCTTATCAAATATTGTTTTTATCATTTTTCTCTTTCCTTTCTCTCTGGAACTCCAATTACAACCATGTTAGATTGCTTAATCTTGAACATATACATCATTGACTATATATTAATTTTTTTCCAAACTTTTTTCCAAATTTTTTTCTCTGTGCTTCAGTTTTAATAATTTCTATTGAGTTTTCTTCAAAGTCATTGAGCCTTTCTTTTATACTATCCACTGTCTGCTATTAATTCCATCTAGTGATTTTCTTTAATCATTTCAGGTATTATATTTTTTCAGTTCTGGTATTTCCATGTGATTTTTATTTTCAGTTTTCATATCTCTACAGAAAATCCCCCCTCTTTACTCGTTATATCCTTCTTTTCTGGTACATTCTTTAACATATATGTCATGGTTACTTTAAAGTCCTTGTCTATTAATCCCAACATCTAGGTTGTCAGTGAGTTTATTTCTTTTGACTTTGTTCTTTTGACAATGGGTCATATTTTCCCAAATTTTCTCTTATCTTGTAATTTTTTGATAGTATATTACCATTGTGGATAGTATGTTTAAGAAATTCTTGATTCTGTTATCTTCCTCTGAAGAGTATTTTGAATTTTGTTCTAGCAGGTGGTTAAATTATTAGTATAATTTCCTTGATTCGGTGGAGGTTTGGTTTTAGGCTTGGTTCAAATTTATTTCAGTTTTCCCTTTAGTCTTAGGCATGGACCTTACTCTTAATGTATGGCCCTTCTGAGGTTTCTAGAAAGTCTGAGGTGTTTACCAAGACCCTCTAATTTTAGGGATTCACCCTCCATACTCTGACTCATCATCACTGGTAAGCTGCTGAAATTTCTGGTTAGCTATTTCAGTCTCTTACCTGTTGTTTTCCTCTAGGTTTCCTCGGGCTCTCACTGTGCACATGAACAGTTCAGGAGTCAGTGAAGGATTTGAGAGGAGGCATTATGCAGCTTTTGGAGCTCCCCGCCCCTCACCCCCAATCCATTTTGAAGCTACCCTCTGGTGGTTTCTTCTTTTTAGAGACTTCCTATTTTAATTTCTAGCTGCTCCACTAGCCTCAGACTTCAAATCTGATGTCTCAGCCCCCCCAAACCTCTGCTTTCTGCTTAAGCTCTATTCGCTATATACCATGCATACTGAAAAATAATCTTACTGGGAAAAATCAGAAAATGTAGATATCATCTATTGGCTTCCCTTCTTTCAAGGGTCATATCCCCTTAAGTTTCTGCCTGCTTTTGATTGCTCCACAGTGCCTTCAAATAGTTGTGTGTGTTTTTTTAAATATTAGTCAGAGTTTATAATTGTCATTTGTCAGGAGGATTATCTAATTTAAGATATTTGACTATTTATGAGTGTCAGACGTCATTAAAGCAATATTTTTAAGTGGAAAAACAAGTATGGTTTCTAAGAAATTGTTAGTTGTTATATGCAACTATGTTTAGAAAAGTAAAAAGATACTTCATAGAATGGAGAAAGAGGTAATATTCTTTCAGAACTAATTTCTGGTGTTTTAATAAGGCTGTGCAAAAGTGTGATGGGCATGAAATGTACTGCTTAGATCTCTTGCTGCAGGGAACATAATTGACTCATGACCCTACCCCAAGGTTCATGCTAAGGCTATAATTCCCATGTGATCTATCCAGACAATGTCTGCATATGGTGGGGTTGTAATTCAGGTCTTTTCGTATGAGACACAGGACTCCTCGAATGGGTTACTTTGGCAAAGGATTCCTCATTGGCTGGGCCAAAACTTTCTTATAACTGTGTTGCAGTCTGAAATAATTCCTACCCAGTCCTCCTTCCTTTCCTTTCTCCATCACAGGTGTCAGACCTGCATCGCAGTGTGAAAGCTCTCTTGCCTTCCCTTGCTCCCTCCTCTTTACCTTTTGTATGTAAATTCTTTAATAAATCTTTTGCATAGCTAATCCCATCTTGGCATCTGCTTCTTGGAAGATCCAAACTAACAGAAACACAGACCCAAGCTATTGACAGAAAGTGGTCCCAAATGATGACTTAAAGGAAAAAAGGAATAGTCTTACAGAAAAAATTCCAAATAATATATGTAGGTACTCCCTCCTCCAGGAGGCAGAGCTTTAATTCCCCTTCCCTTAAATATGAGTTAGGCTTAGTGACTTGCTTCCAATGAACAGAGCAGTATCTGTCAGCTCCCCTCCCCACCTTTGCCAATTCCCCACCCACAGACACACACAGGAGACTTTTTAGACATTTTTCCTGATGCCCCCTCACTCCCGATGAAGTTTTACTACCACAAAATATACTGTACATCTGTTTGTGTGCTATATATACCCATGTTTTATGCATAACAAAGAGTAATTTTTTCTTTTTTTGCCCCCACCAAGAACACATTTTCACTTTTTTGGGGCCGTTATAATAACCCTCACGGAGAATGCATGGAATAGATTGTGGAAAGGGAAAATTTCTAACTTACTATGGAGAAACCTGGTAGACAACACAGCAACCAAGTGATCAAAGTTAACATTATCAGTGATAACTCACGTTAATGCCATATACTCCAGTTTTATGCAATGATAAGGGTATTTTGCTTCTGGTGTAGCCTGTCCAAAAAATTGTAACCCCAGTCTTATGAGAAAATATCAGACAAACCCAAACTGAGGGATGTTCTAAAAAACACCTGACCAGCACTCTTCAAAAGCGTTAAGGTAATTTAAAAAACAAGGGTATAAGGGCAGACTAAGAAACTGTCATAGATCCTTGGAGACTAAGGAGACATGACCACTAAATGCAATGTGGTATCCTAGATCCTGGAACAGAAAAAGGGCAGTCATGGAAAAACATTCTGTAGTTTAGTTAGTAGTATTGTATCATTATTAATTGATGATCTTACCATGGTCTTAGACATACCATGATTTTATAAGATATTAATATTAGGGAGAACTGGGAGGAAAGGTGTAAGGGAACTCACTCTGCTATCTTTGGAATTTTTCTGTAAATCTAAAATTATTCCAAAATTAAAAGTTAAAAAAAAAAGGGGTATTCAAAAAGTAAAGATCATTGTGTCATCTGTATTCATTACATGAAAGTAATGGTGCAAATATTAAAATAGGTAAATATATGTAGATCACTAGAATTATAAACATTTTTAAGTTGGTTTGAAAATGTGAGTATTTTTAGATATAACGTCAGCAAATGAAAAAATAAATATGCTAGATGTAGCATTTCTCAAATTTAGTGAAGCCTTTGATGTAGTGTTTGATGACATCTGTGCACAATTAATTCAAATTGTCCTGGATATAAGCAGAGTCACATGGATTCAAAACTGGCTGAAGAACTATAAAAAATATCGATAAACCATAAATGGAAATGTATCACGTTGGGGGATGTGTCTAGGTGCTGCAAGGGTTAGTATTGCGTCCTGTCTTCTATAGCTGCTGCATTAATGATGAAGAAGAAGGAGTAAAAAGCATGTTCGTGAAATTCACAAATGATACGTATTAAATTGGGAGGCGATGCAAATAGCAGTATGGGCAGCAAAGCGATATGAAGGTACCCAGAAAGCATAGAAACAGAATGGAAACAACAAAATGAGAATCTGCCCCTCTTGAAATAGAAACAACTGCTGCATTAGGAGAAAAACAATAAAACAAAATGGGTATTCAAAGGTAGCAAGATCTGAAAGTCATCAAATGGTCAGAAAGACCTATGGGTGAAAGTGAATAACAAAGTAGATATGAATTTATGATACAGTGATTTTGGAGATTATGGCCACATATATTGCATGCCACAGAGAAAGAATAGAATAGTCAGTTCTTCATACCTGTAGTAAAATGACATCTGGAAGACAGAATTCATTTTGTATCAAGTTGGTACCTAACCACTGTCGACAAAATAGAAATAGTAATAAAAATGATAAAGCATTAGAACACTGCAGACAAGTATATTTATCTTCAGCAAATTGTACTGAGCTATTTTACCAGTCTTTTCATTCATAACTGCTGATTCTACATCATATCCCATGTAGGTGACCCCTCCTTTCTCAGACATAAAACTAATACTTTGCCTCAGAGCACTTTACCTCTTTTTAGCCTTCTCCCTTTTTCCCAAATTAAATTTACAAATTGATTCTTTCTAATGTGTTATTTTCATTTATATTAAATTACTTATAGGATCCCTTGACTACTTTGTAAAACTGACATGGGCCTGAGTCATGTCTGCATCTCAGTACTGCAAGCCTTGTTTATAAATCTAGGCAGATGCCCCTACCAGCACTTTAGGACAAAGAGCATGAACAAGAGTAGCAGCTGAGAACTGTGTTGCAGTTGAGACCTAAGTGAATAATAAAAACAAAACAAAAACCACAGATCAGAATTCTCTTGCAATACAATATTCCAGCGATCGCAGCATAAATCAGGTAAGCCCAAGACGTTATCACCCATTGACAAGGAGTCATTCAGAGTAATAAAGTCAAATATGTAGAAACCTCTTTTATGGATGACTACATATGCTTTTTAAGTATTGTGTGATACATGCCTTTAAAAAAATTTTTTCTCAGCATGGAAAAGTCTGTATAAATCTTCATTTTTTATGGTTTAAGACTCTGGTGAACACACAATATGATATATAGGTGATGTATTACAGAATCGTACACCTGAAACCTATGTAATTTTAGTAACAATTGTTACCCCAATAAACTTCAATTAAAAAAAAAAACTTCAGCACTGAAAAAAATTTATAATCCTGAGGGCACATGTAATTAGGCTCAATAAAATCCAACTGGCAACAAATATATGAAAATCAATGAGTTAAGGAGGAATATTTGAAATCTTGTTTCAATCTCTTCCTTTTATACATACACTTATGGAGGACACAGTGATGAAGGAAGAAACACACCCCCACATGATGGAGGAAAGGGTGTTAAACAATAAAATAAATAGATCTTTTATTTTTGAGAAACTGAGGAGACTCCTACTTTGGATGGCAGACTGGACCAAATCATTTCTAAGGTCCCTTCCCATACTTTGAGGGTATTTTGTGTTAATCATTTATCTGGCTACTTGAATGCCTATACAGTACAAACAGAATTTGATCGTCTCGAAATCTTTACAAACTAAATAGAGTAGTACTTATCCTTTTCTTTCAATATACCTCCCCACTGTGGTGAGATAGAGCACTTTGATATAAAGTATAGCAAATTTCACGTAATATGCAAAAAGAATGTATAAAGTGCAACAAGTACTGCTCCCTCAATTTGGACTCCAGTTGCCTTAGTGATATGCTTGGTTATTGCATTGTTCATTACTAGACAGGCTGGCCTTAACTCGCATAAAATGCAGAACCCTGAACACCAGGAGGATAGAGAGGTAAAAAGGCTAAACATAAGCACATTTATCATTAATTGTTTGAAAAACTTTGTGATGAGAAATTAAAAGTGGGCATGGTGCGCCAATACCTGAAATAATTCATACTGTTCAGTTTTTTCTTAGGCATTTTTATAGTAAACTCCAAGAGGCTTCCTTCTTTATATTCTCTGAGGTCACCCTGTCATAATTTGATCCTTATGCATCTGTCAGAGGCATAGCTGTCATTTCTACAGTCACTTTAACAAAGGATGGTAAACGGATGATGTCCGCTGACATCATCAGTTAAAGCATAGAAGAACCTAGTTTACTATTGATATTAAACATCTGTTTTGCTCATCTGGAACTTAATTAATTTGTTTAGAAAGCCACATATTCCTCAATATCTTTGTCATCCTGGACACGATTAGCTACCATTTCTTTTCTTTTTAAAAAAATTACATTTATTGGGGTGACAGTGGTTAGTAAAATTACATAGGTTTCAAGTGTACAATTCTATAATACATCATCTATGTATCACACTGTGTGCTCACCTCCCAGAGTCAGTTCTCCTTCCATCACTGTATATTTGACCCCCTTTACCCCCCCTCCTTGCCCTCTGGTAACCACTAAACTGTTGTTCCTGTTTATAAGTTTTTGTTTGTTTGTCTTGTTCCTTTGTTGCTTTCAGGTTTATATACCAAATATAAGTGAAGTCATATGGTTCTCGACTTTTCTGACTTATTTCACTTAGCATGATGATCTCAAAATCCGTCCATGTTGTTGCAAGTGTTATTTATGTCTTAACATCTGCATTTCTTCCTTAGAAACTAAGACTATTCCCTTGACTATGAGTTCTTTGCTGCCTAGTATATCTTTTTATCATTAAATCTTTCACGGTGTTACAGCCAAAATATTAGGAACCATTGTGAATATTTGTAGCTGAGAAAGGCTCCTGATCTTTGGTAAGGTTGTTTATCTTTCATTTTAATCATTTCCCAAATATTCTTCATAAAAATGACAGCTATGAATTCTGGACTTTACCAACTTCCTGTGTTTCCATCAAATGATTTTCACAACATCTCAAAACAGAAAAATGAATAGAGCAACAAAATATTTGTTACAATCAAATGTAAACTTGATTAATTAGTAACGATATTAAATTGTTTGGTTTTTTTTCTTTTTCTTTTTTCTTTCTTCTTTTTTTGTAATAGGAAGATTTTATTAATCCATTCATTTCATTCTGCAAAATTGGGGAGTTCTCTGGACTTTCCTTAATGTTTGTATCATGGTGGGTGGTAGATTTCTCATATTGTTTCTACCACCTGGAAACATCTTTGAATGTAAGTGCCAATAAACTACCTAATTCTTCAAAATTTCATCCTAAGACCTATTACCTTAGCCTATGACTCCCAACCCTCTCTATAATAAACCAATCCAAATACATGTACACCCTCTAAGAAATCCCGATTTCTCTGTGTGTTTCATTCACTCTAAAGCTTAGCTATCATGGTCTCTTTACTCATTCTTCTTGGTTTAGCCAAGCTGTCATCACCTGTGATATATTGATCTTTATATAAGCATGAATTAGAGTAATCTCATGTAACTCACGTAACTCTGACACCTTTAAATAAGCTCTATATTGCTAAAATATATTTGTAAACTTCAAGGTAGGTTTTGCTTATATGTTTATTTCTAATATGTTTACTGCCAAGGTATAACAAGAGCTCTGGATTCTTTTTATGATTATTTATTTATTTATTTAATTTATTGGGGTGACAATTGTTAGTGAAATTACATAGATTTCAGGTGTACAATTCTGTATTACATCATCTATAAATCCCATTGTGTGTTCACCACCCAGAGTCAGTTCTCCTTCCATCACCATATATTTGATCCTTCTTTATGATGTGTACAAAGAGGAGAAATACTCTCCTTTTGCTGCTACAGTAATTCTGAAGATGGTCAGCAGAGTTGTAAAACTTTAGTCTTGACCACAGTTAGTGGAGGAAAAAATACACACATGCACACACATTTTTATATACATATATGATTTAGAAATTGTTATTTCTTGTTTTATTATTGCCATTCACATTTTTAAATTGTGGAATGAGATCTCTATATTAATTTTTTATTATTGTAATCCATTTCCTACACTATGTAGAAAAAAAGGCAAGTAAGAATGCTAAACTCTGAGTAAAAAATATCACACCATTTAGATCTTTTGGAAAACTTCATCTAGTGTTTACCCTCTAACCCCTGCAGCATAATTTGAATTCACTGAGTTATTGTAACTTTCTTTTGCAGTGATGTTGGCATTTATAGAGGTATAATAGAATCTGCAGTATCTTTTATCCACATGTGGATTTCTGGGGTAGGATATGTGTTCCATTAACTTAAAACAAGAGTTAATGCTTATTTTAGACACTGATAAAAAGAGAAAATAATGTAGGATTTAGCTCCATTTCTTTTTAAATTAATTAATCATTAAATTTTTATTAAATTTATTGGGGTGACATTGGTTAGTAAAATTATATAGGTTTCAAGTGTACAGTTCTATAACATATCATCTATATATTGTTTGCTCGCCACCCAGAATCAGTTCTCCTTCCATTCCTATGGATTTGATCCCCTTTTCCCTATTCTACCCTCTTACCCTCTGGTAACCACTAAACTGTTGTCCGTGTCTATGTAACTTTATTTCTTATGGTATTTCTACTATCATTCTTTTTTACCATAGATCACTATTTTTTATTCCTGGCTTATTAAATCAAACTGTAACATATGGTGGGATGATGAACTTTAAATTCACTTTTTTTTTTTTGCACTGAATTCATTGCAACTGCATGTAATCAGGCAATATGTGATTGAAATTGAAATAGTGGGATTTCAGTCACCTTTACAGACTGTCATATAGAACCCAGGCCATAATAATTTTAGTTTGTTGAAATCTATTCATTGTCACAAGACGCTTTTAAAATAATAATTAGGCACAGCGAAATGACACGATATCCAAATATTCTTGCTCTCTCTATTCTAAATTGTCATTATTAAGTAAATCCTAAGTTTTATGAAAAGCCTATGTGGTTTATTTGATATGGATGATTTAGGAATTGTTAGGGTTGCTAGTCATCAGTCAGTCATCTTTCTCATTATACCGTATTTGCCGGCATATAAGACGATTTTTTGGCCCCGAAAAATATGCCTCCAAGTGGGGAGGGTCGTCTTATATGCCAGGTACACTTCAGATAGACTGCCCATAGTGCTTGCCCCGTGCCATAGTGGCCTCCCGATGCCCACCCACTTCATTCCACATACCGTTCAGGCATCAGCAGCGCTGCTGGGTGTATGCTCAGCTGTTATGCGATTTTGCTGTTATGCGATTTTACCACACTCGCAAAATCGCACACAGCCGAGCATACACCCAGTATGATAGCGCAAAATCGCGAATCGCGATACCATACTGGGTGTATGGTCGGCTGTGTGCGATTTTGCGAGTGTGGTAAATTCGGGTTACCGTATATTTCTTTACATATGCATTGAAGATTCGCGATTTTGCGCTATCATGGTGCCTGTTAGAATGTTGAAGAGCTCGCACTTGCGCACTAGTGAGGTCCCAGGGAGATGCTGATGCAAGGGTGGACCAGACTGCTATAGTGACAGGGCGGGCAAACAGGGAGCAGGGACCAATCAAATCAGGCTTTGTATACAGCCAACAGCCAACCACAATACTGCACCATTGTACAGTACAGCATAGAAAATGTCGACCAGTCAAACCCCTATCATCCCTATTATGGCACCAGCCAAAAGAAAGAAGTATGATGCAAATTTTAAACTGAAAGTTATTTGGTGTGTGGAAGGTGTGCGGAAGAGGGGGTAGTCTTATACGGCGAGTATATAACAAACTGTATTTTGAGTGGAAATGTTAGGGGGTCGTCTTATACGCCCAGTCGTCTTATACGCCGGCAAATACGGTATATGAATTAGCAGTGAGTTTGTAGTTTTCATGGAGCCAATGCGAAACTATGTGACACAAGGTTTCAAATTCTGTTATCTGGAGAAGTAGAGGTAGCATCTTTTCATTTGTTTGATTTTTCTTTGTCCCTTGATAGTGGGTTTAACTCTGGACTCTTAAGATTAATTATGGGTGTCCCACAATTTTCCATTCTTAAGACTGCTTCATACAAATCTGTAGATTTAAATATAATGACATATAAGTGTTTTTCTAATCTCTTTATTAACTCTTTAGGTTCAGGACTTTTTCAACTATTGGCTTCAATTACTGGTGTCTTATATAATGTCCTTAATTTTCTAGTAATTATTAGCCTTTATGCATAAAGAGCTATTCAACTTTCCTGCCAAATCTCATTTGTTGTGTTTTGTAGTAGCCCTATCCCACTCCCTTCTGAAACTATTTTTTAACCCTTTCTGATTTTCTTTAACTCCCCTGTTGAGAATTATTTCATTTTGCTTTTTTGTTTCCTATTTTTTCTGACCCTTGATGACTAGCATATCATCTCCTTTCATTCTCCCCTCTTTTCTGTTTCCTATACAATTCTTTCTTTTATTCATTTCTCATTCATTCATTTTATTTTATTTATAATCTTCATTTTAACTGTGTGCTTTTTAAAAATATAATATTCCACTGTGTCTACTTGTAACCACAACCCTTATTTACATCATAAATTTGACTCATTTATGGCTACAAACTCCCAAGTTTTTTTTCCCACCTCTAAATATCCTTTCATTTATCTTTATAGGTTAAAATTCAAGATGAAAGACAAGCCCTGGGCAACTGATAAAAGGGAATTTATGCTAATGTGGGAGTGGTGGAAACTGGGATAGCATATGGGTTCATCCCAGAGCTACTGGGAGGACTTGGTTAAAACAGTTATTTAGTATATTGCTTAGGCTGGCACTTATATCTGTTTGTGCCTTTTATCATAATTCTTGCTCTTAAAACTGGGTTACTTTGTCTTGGAGGCCCATTGTATATTCCTCAATAAGCACATCTCAACTCTTAAAGGTTGTTTAAAAGGAGGAAGGAATGGAGGAACCCTAGCCATGACAATCAGTTCAGATCTGAAAGATACACACAATTTGAAATGCTTCACTTCCTTTCTGAAACATGTCCATGATCTCATTAGAAGTGGTTTCACTGAAGCAAAAATGCTTAGGTTTGCATCTCTCCATTGTTTAAAGCTAACTCTGCACACTTGATGTTATATTATCAGTATTTTGTCTTGAACCATAGTGGATTCTGCTCCAGAGTCACCTACCAGTATTCCCAGCTTCTTAATTGTTCAAGTGTCTTCTTATTCTAGTTTACTTTATGTGGGCTATATCATTTAACAAGTCTTGTTTGTTTTATAGGTTTACTTTCAGGTCTACAATTTTCAAGTATGAAAGTTTCCCTTTACAAAAAAAAAGTATATTTACCCAGACATTTAAAATCAAATTGGTAATTGGGGTTTATTTTCCACAGAGTAAGGATTCTTGAATAAAATTTTGAGAGAATGAAACTTGAGATTGTACAATTCTATTTTTATATAATACCCCTCTCATGAATAAACAAAAAGAGAAAAATGGGGGGAGGGAGGAGAAGGAGAGAGAGAGAAAGAGAAAATACATAGCAGCTTTTAAAAGAATAAATGCTAGAAAGTAAAGTCTGAAGAAAAGACAGAAATCAAGAACAGTAATTTCCACCAGGGTAAATCTAAAGCCATGTAAATGAAACTGAAGACAGTTGATAGATTAGAAGAATAAAGACCAAAAAAAAAAATACTTTGCAGTAGGATTAGTTCACTTGGAGGGTACTTAGTGCTTGTGGAAAGTGTAAAGGAGGGTGGAGGAAAAAAAGGCTTAGAGAAAACACTAAATTATCTTTTTGCTTTTTAAATTATTTCTGCAGATCCTTTTACAGTAGTCGGGAAAGGGGCTGCAGAACAAATCATAAGAATTCTTATATCCAGCTGTCCACCAGTTACTAAAAAAAAATGAGAGAGGAAATAAAAGATGTTTTCATGTTCCATTCATCACCATGTCATCCTCAGATGCAGATACTGTTTAGCACCATTGCAGAGCTAAATTTTGCTGCATATTAACATACTCCCTGATTTCAGATATTTTCCCTTTCACCAATTCAGAATAACTCAGCCTTTTCCTCTTTATTTTTCTCAGGAAAACATCATCTGATTCATTTTCTTTTAGACAATTTTTTTTTTTAAATCTAGGAAGTGACATTTTGTTCATGTACTAGAGTTAATAGTTCATAGTATAATTTTTGAAATGCTAAAACTACTATTCCATTGTTTTTCTCTAGCTTCAGAAATGGTGTCACAGTGTCTTAGACATTTTCTTTAAACTGCCCTTCTTTCATTGTTAATCTTTTTTGGAGCTCAGCAGAAAGCAGTACATTTCAGACTAGCAGAATTGAGTATTAGCTCCAGTATAAAGTATGTAGGGTGTGTGTTTTGAACCAGAGATTATAAACCATAAGCAAAAATCATCAGATGCTGAGTCTAAGTGTCAAAGTTGAACAAGAACCCCATACTCAAATAACAACTGAATTTACTACATAAGAGTATAAGTGCTTTTGGATAATTAAATGGGCAATAACGGAAATATCTGTGTAACAGTATTCTCATTCAATTAAATATTCTTCCTCAAAATTGGAAATAACATTTTTGCAAACTGGATCCTTTTCTCGGCCTATTCATGGAGTGCTCAAAGCAAATTTTGAGAGAAGAGGTCAGAAAAATGTCATTGATATAGTTTCCATTCACTGTATGGATAAGGCAACAATAACTTCATTTTCTACTTCAAAAAATGTTTGTATAGAGTAGGTTTTCCAGGGGGGAATTCCCACTCATTCTCAGGAATTTTTTTTTGCTTTCCTATTCCTGAATCCTGAGAAATTGATTGGGAAATTGTGAAAATCAGCTCCTTGAACCCAGTAATACCCACAATGGGAAATAAATGTACTACTCACAATGTATCTCTTAGACATTTTTCCTGTTTATCACTAGGGTTTCCGGGCGGGAATTCCCGCCCGTTCTCAGGAATTTTTTTCACTTTTCATTCCCGAGAAAAGTTGGTCTGGAAATCGGGAAAATTGGCTCCCTGAACCCAAGTGGTTGGTAGTATCAGCCATCACTTTGTGGAAACGACTCATCGTGGAGAACAGAAAATAGTTTATATCTCGGGATTCAGGAACGGGAAAGTGAAAAAAATTTCTGAGAACAGGTGGGAATTCCCGCCTGGAAATCCTAGTATAGAGCCCTTGAATTACTTTATCAATAAATGATTTCTCTATCATCTTTGTAATAAGTAGTACTATTCCAAAAGCACAGAGTAAGAAAAGAAATTTAAATATTTTATACGAAATAAACTGCCATAAAATTAACATACTTTCTGAAACATGTCCACAATTTCTTGGAAGAAAACCAGTAACAAATGTATTAGTTCATTAATTTTTTTCTTATTTTCTTCATTGTTGGCTTCTTCCTTATCCCCATTTTAATTGTTTCTCTATCTGGAGGAAGTAGATATCTATTAAGACTATAATTTTTATTCTTACCTTTTATCACTTTTTTATTATATTTTGGTTAGGCAATCTATTTGTGGCATCAATATATGTTAGGCCACAAGCAGACTCTTGCATCTAGTATTATGGCAGTAAGTAAAAAGGGTGAGTAAATAAAGAAGGGTGAAGCATTAGTTATGTTCATTGGTTGCTGATTGCTCCTGTGGAAAAACAGAAATGTTTAAAGGCCTGAAGATGTCTGAACTGCATCTGTGACCTCATTTAATACTATGATTTCCATATTTGGAATGATCCATGTAAAATCCTTTGAAAATGCCATGTTAAGCTAAATGTTTACTGTATCATAAAAATTTGATGATTTGACAATTTACATAAAACTGACCACTTAAAGCAGTCACTGTATTTAAAGCAAGGGTGTATTAGAAAGGGCTATTAGTGTATCATTCTATATGCTGTCCCAAAATATGAACCCTCTATCCAGAATATAGAAAATAGACTGAATAGACTAAACATGCAATTATGATATATGTAGGCTAATGCAATAAACCTGATCATTCATTAATTGTGTTATAAAGTGAAGTTGATAGGATAAATTTTCTGAGCCTTAAGTTTCCTGCGTGCCTCTGCTCAATTCATTTTTACATGAAAAGGGGCATTTCTTTTTTTTTTAAATAATTTTTTTTAAATTAAAGTTTATTGAGGTGACAGTTGTTAGTAAAGTTACATAGGTTTCAGGTGTACAATTCTGTAATACATCATCTATAGATCAAATATATGGTGACAGAAGGGGCATTTGTAAAACAAGATTCTGACTACAAGTCCTGACAATTTGGTAGATTTGTGAACCTGAAAACTACTGCCCAGAAATATTTCTGGGCAAACTTTTTAAAAATCCTTTTGAATACATAACTGAGGTAACAAGAAAGTAAGGAAAATTATTTTCCAGGAGCCAAAACCTAAGATGATAAAGAAATTGAGTAAGTATAAATTGACACTGAGCTGCCTGAAAGAATTTGCCAATCTCAGTACCCAAAGGTCTATGGTTTTAACTGCCATTTGGACTTGGAGCTGTGAAAGGCACAGTATTGTAGCTAAGATTCTCATATGTAAAACTGAAATCCTCCAAAGACTACCCCAGGTGAAAGGACAGAATTGGGAGAGGAAAAAATCTTATTAGGACAGTAAAACCTCAAGAGAATTTGGCTCTACATTAAGGGGATGAGAGTGAAGAGAGACATACAGAGAGCGAAACAGAGAGAGAAAAATGAAACATCTAATATCCTCTACATACTCATAGCCATAGTAGGCACACCCTCATTCTGGTTGGATCATATTTACCTTGCTTGCATGTTTCAGGAATTCTCAAACTGAGAAACTGGCACAAAAAGTCAACCTGGACTGAAAAGATCCATGCAGCATCTATAAGTAGCAAAAGCAAAGATTTTGGAGAGACATTTTGGAAAGATTTGTGGGAGACCTTTATCCAAGGATTCCCACAAACAGAACTCTGCTAAAAATTGAGCTCATAATCCAAAATCAGAAACTGTAGAAAGAAAGCAATCCACCCTAATAGTCAACAGATACAATATAGCAGTATCAGATGCCCGAGAATGTTCAATAATAGCATTACAGATAGAGATTATAAAATACTTGTCCTAAATATTTAAAGACATACAAGAAAAAAGTGGAAAACATGAGAACAGTATCAAATATCCAGGCAGATTTTTTTTAAAAAAAAGAACTTTTGGAAATAAAAAATTAAATTTTATTAAAATCAAAAGATCCATTCTAAAAGACAAAGATTCTGAGATTTCCTGAGACAAAATATTTCCTTCTGAGTTAAACAATGAGATTCCTTATAGACACTTTCTTTACTCATACCACATGCCATTTTGCCAGTGACTTCTGGATCCTGACATGTAACTTTTATAACCTCTGAGAGCTAACTTACTGAGTTCCAGCAAATCCCAGCCAGCATGCCACGTGTTAGTTTGAATAGCCTCTTCAAAATAAACTACACAACACTGATGTTGATCCTGTTAGATTAAGACAAATTAAAAACCTAATACATAGTTTTGCTGTCAGGTCCTAAAGGTCAAAGGTCAGTATAGTATATTGCAATAAGGCTATAGGTTACTCATGCCCCAATATTTTATCGTAATAAACCAAATAGGGATGAAACACCCAGCGGTAGCCCATAAATCTATTAGCAGTGAACTGTCAATGTTCCATATACCAGGGTAATTTGTTAATTCAGAGCTGGGTCTCTTTTTTCACTAGACCTTGTAAACTCCTTTCTGAAACATCAATAAACCATCTGCTTTGACTTGTTAATCAAATGACTTTATTCAGTCCAAAGCAATTTTTTCCTAATAAAAACAGAGTATTTATCTCCATGGCTATAAAAGAGGATTGTTTTCAACTGTTCACTTATAGTTAAGAAGCACATTTAGTTTGGATTGATTTCCAATGCTTCGGTCATATCTTGTCACTTTCCATTTCTTACACACGGCATCTCAGTTTAGCCATTTAGGAAAGGAAAAACCGTCAAATTCTAGATGTGGTATGGGACCAGCACACAAAAACTGAGGAAAAAGTTTGAGAGAAGAAAGAACTCACCCAAAATAACTGTAGATCAACATTTTAATATTATGATTTCCCTCTGTTTGCAAGTTTTCTTGTCACTCTAGGTAGTGTTCACACTAGCCACTGTTTCTCCCTCAACTGAGATTTCAGATGTTTGCCTTTTAGTCAGTGTTGCTCTGTTCTGAGTCACAGGGCAGATAATGTTTATCTATAATAGAAACTTTTTATCCTCTCTTAAGCTTTATTGTGTTAGTGTAAAATAAAGTCAGCCTCAGTGAGATTGGATCATAGCATGTGAAGCTCTGCAAAGCTACCCCAGAAAATTGACCCCCTTTTCTCCAACTCACCAAACTGAGATAAAATGAGTATTTCTGAGGTATCCGTGGGGATACTCTCAATGCTCTGTGAATGAGCATCTTGAAGAATCGTCACGCTTCTTGCACCCTCTGTCCTTGGAGCTTACTGCCAGCTGGCAAATGGAGCACAGCCTATGACCTCTGACCTTGAATCAGCTCTTCTTGAACTGTTAGAAAAATGATGTCTGGGGAGAGGTCTGAGCATTTGAGTTATTACTGGATTCTGCCCTCTTAAAAAACAAAGAAGAATCTCATAGGTGTCCTTAATGAGCAGAGGCCTGAAATGTAGCACACATCATGGTGCATTCTGGGAATTGCTTCTAGGGCACAGCATCCTTTCCCACTGCAAGTCCCTGAACAAAGGAAAATATATGCAGCATACAAAAAGTGTAATTAAAATGTCTAAAGTGTTTTGCGGATTTATTTTGATTCTTTTTATTCAGGCATTATTTGGTGAGCCATCATTTAGACTTTTTATGTTGGAGGTGGCATCATAGAGGGAAGAGAGGCCAAACAGTCCTGTTTTGCTCAACCTTTATCTTCTCGCTTTTACAGAGAGGAGAAAAGAAAACCTCCTAAGCCCTTATTTCACATCCTAGGCTCTTTTTGGAGCTTAAGGGGGGAAAAAATGAGAGAAACATCTGAAATTTTATAGTTATAGCAATGGGTTTCTGATGTGGCAAGTTTTTCCCAGCATTTCACTTTCATTGATTTTAACATTGTTCCCATGAGATTTTTCTCTTAATATTTCCATTAAAAGTGTGAACCAAATACATTAAAATAAACTGTCCCTCAGGCATTACATTTTTCCAAACTAAATATTAATTATTTCTCAATAAGTGAATTATTGAACTCTACCCTTCACCTCAGCATTATGTCTTCTCACCTAACTCATATCATAACTAGAAGAGATTACCAATCATGAATTCTGCTATTTTCCTTACTATAGTGTTTGTTCTTCACAATGTAGGTTATTTTCATGAGGATAGGTAAAGCCTATTAGTGGAAATCTTGGTGCAAACAGTCCATTAGGTATGGCTGAATAATACAATCCTTATCTGCATGAGAGGAACTCATGGACAGATTCCATGGGTTTAATATTAAGAAGGATAAATAGGGGCGGAATGAGAATGGGAGTACAAGAAAATTATATACATACTTCAAAACATGTGCTAAATTAAACAACACAATCGTTTTTTTGAAAACCCACCTTGTCATTATCAAACTCAGTGTTGTAGATACCCAGAAACTTATTAAGGGTTAATTAATTGACTCAACACTAGTATTTTGGGAATAGAGAGTAGATCAGAATACAATCATATTTAGAATTCAGAATCAATTAAACAGCCGATTCATGTAATTCATAGCAAAGCAAAATATGCTTGACCTGAAACTTGAATTGACTATCAGTATGATTCCAAATTTAACCTTGTTGATTTGCTTTCTTGGCTTTGTTTTTCCTTAGTACTATACAGTTTGGATTTGGTTTTTTAAAATGTTTCATAAAAAGTTTTACAAAAGGTGTAAGTTATAGGACAGGAAATAAACAAAACATTGGTTTTGAGAGGCAGACATTTTGAATCAGTGACTCAAAATGCCATGAGGATTGGATAGCACAATTGAAGGTCACCTTTTTTACTAGAGATGAAGAGAATGAATAGAGTGCTAGGAAGTATTGTGGTTAGATTGGGTTAAAAGATCAAAGACTGTGCAGAACATTTATGAACATGGCTAAGCAAAAGCTAGTAACACATTAATAGAGAAATAAAAAAATTGATTAAAATGTTCCTACCTGGCAAAGCAGTAATCATATGAAAGCTAGCATATAACTGAAAGGGATATTAATTACATACTCCTATTCCTTCTAGTAAGACTATGCAAGAAAATTATGTTGCATTTTGAAGATCTTAATAAAAGGACATGAACGACTGTACTTTCAGACATTAAAGGGTTAAAGGAAACTGAAATCTCATCAAGTTTAATAGAAGTTAGGATGTGGCTGGCTAAGCAAAAATTAAATGAGAGCTGGCCATAAACATTTAAAATTTCGAGGAGAAATATAAGCTGTCTAATATGCCACTGGGGGTTATGTATGTAAGAAAATAAAATTATTTCTCATTTCTTCCTAAATATGAAAATTTAAGTTCACCATTAGGAAATTTTAACTAAGATTTATTAGGCTAAGTTTTAAATATGTTCTATAATGTTTATCCTTACCATTTATCTTGACCTTATAATTGTTTGATCTAACAATTCACTAAATAAAAATCCCAAATTAGTACAGAAAAGATAAAATGGTTTCTATTATTGGATAGTTTCCCATTATAACACATCTGGATCTTATTAATAAGATGAGATTTTCTTGATTTGGTTCTTTCCATTTCATATTAAATATATAGACAAATATAGAGATATTGGTCTCCTAATCATGTTTTAAAATAACAGTTTACATTTAAATTAAAAAACCAGAAATATAATATATGTTTTTATGTGCAAAAGTGACAGTATATTTGCTTATCCATTTAAGAAAGATCATTTTGAAAGAAGTTTGCTTCATATTTGTCTTTTAATTACATTTTAAAGGTGCAAATATACTAGGAACTTTTGTTTAGAAGACAAAATACTTCCATTAACTTCTGTAAAGTAGTAATTATGACTGGATGGTTAATTATTTTTATATAAATAAAGGTATCTCTAGTTATTTTTATATAAAGATCGGCACTCAGTGAACTAGGATGCTGGTTGAAAATGCAATTCTGACACAGCTAGATTTGCGAGAGAATTCAGGAATTTGTATTTTAAACCAGCATCATAGGTGACTTTTAAAAAAATTTTTTTTCATTTTTATTGGGGAATATTGGATATTGGGGAACAGTGTGTTTTTCCAGGGCCCATCCGCTCCAAGTCGTTGTCCTTCAGTCAAATTGTGGAGGGCGCAGCTCAGCTCCAAATCCAGTTGCCATTTTCAGTCTTTAGTTGCAGGGGGCACAGCCCACCATTCCATGCTAGAATTGAACTGGCAACCTTTTTGAGAGTTTGCACTCTAACCAACTGAGCCATCAGCCACCCTTCCAGAAGCTCAGCGGCAGCTCTTGTCTTCAATCTAGTTGTGGAGGGCGCAGCTCACTGGCCCATATGGGAATCGAACCAGTAACCCGTTGTTCAGAGCTCACTCTAACCATCCAGCTGCCCCTAGGTGATTCTTACATAAATGACCAGCAGACTCGTTTGTGGAAACTTATTTTGACAGTTAAATATGCTTTTTAAAAGTGAGGGATGGAGTTTGGTTTCTAGTAATAATAGTAGACTAAGTAATTTGGACTATCCCTCCTACTGAGAATATTAAAAAAGCTGGATAACATAGAGACAAATTTCTGTTTGAGGCCTTATAGTGCGAGCAATGTTGTGAAAAACTATGAGACAAACTCAGAAGACATTCAAGAAAGATGAGTTTGTCAATTAGAAGTGCTTTTCCCCAAGACTGCCATTTCCTGTAGATCCAAGCATCTGCCATTTCCAAGAAAGATGGCTAAAACACTGAAAAGCTGAATAGAGATATTCAGAAACCAATGGGGAAAACAAGAGTTCATGGCCCACAAAGAGAATAATATCTGATTAAATCTAAGAGGAAGGGTGAACCTGAAATAGACCAGCCTACCCAGGGACTGAAAATCAGCTTCAAATTATTTCAAATCTTGATCTAATTTAGATGATACAAAATTGCTAGTGTCCTTATCCACTCCCAGAAATAAGTGTAAATTTTTTATAGAGGAAGATAAAATTATCCCAAGCCACCATCTCCACAGTTTTTTATGTACACTTACTGGTGTTCAACCAAAATAAAAAACAGCCACAGGAAGATAAAACCACAAGATAGAAAATCAAGAGAAACAACACCAAATAGAAAAAGACTTACATGGATGATACAGGTAATGGAGTTTTTCGACACAGATTTCATAAGTGTTTAACATAAGCATTCTCTATATATTCTATTATCAATCCCTTATCAGATATGTGATTTTCAAATATTTTCTCCTGTGAGTTGCATTTTTACAGTGTCTGCTGATACATAAAAGTTCTTCGTTTTCATGAAGTTCAGTTTGTCTCTTTTTACTTTTTTTGTTTGTGCCTTTGGTGTCATATCCAAGAAATCATTAGTGCCAAATCCAGTGTTGTGACACTTTTGACTTACGTTTTCTTCTAAGTGTATTATAGATTTAGTTCTTACCTTTCAGTCTTTGATCCATTTTGAGTTCATTTTTAGTGGAGGTGCTAGGTAAGGGTCTAACTTTATTCTTTTTTATATGGGTATCCAGTTTCCCCAGCACCATTTGTTGAAAAAACTGTCCTTCCCTCGCTGAATGGTCTTGGCACCCTTGTTGAAATCATTTGACCATTGAATTGGTGAGCTTGGGATGCCATGACAAAACACCATAGACTCAGTGGCTTAAACAACAGAAATTAATTTTCTCACTGTTCTGGAGGCTGGACATCCAAGTTCAGGGTGCTAGTGAGAGCTCTCTTCCTGGCTTACAAAGGGCTGCTTTCTTGCTGTGTCCTCACATGGCAGAGAGAGAGAGACGTAGTGGCTCTTCCTCTTTTTATAAAGGCACTATGTCTATCAGATCAGGGCTTCACCCTCATGACCTCGTTTAACCTGAATCATTCCTTAAAGGCCTTATCACTGACATAGTCAGGGATATATTAATATCTGTTTTGCTAACAGTATCATCCCTAACACAGTGCCTAATGTGCACAGTGCACACAAAAATAGTTGTTGAATAAGTGAATAACTTTAATTCCTTGGAACTAACTTCCGTTCCTAGAGTATATGAAGCAGTCCCATTCAAAAGAAAGATAGTGTAACCTTGGGAGCAAACCTAGTATGAGAAGCCAAACTTGGAATCTGAGAGCTGAAAATCTTTTACTTTCAAATTAATAATTAAGAATCAGAACAGCTTTTGAGATCTATGCTCAGCTAACCATGACATTTTAAACATGGCCAATCTGGCGCATTGCATTTTAAGTTATCGTTTATTGAATGTTTTATATCTGCTATCTCATTTAATCTTCCCAACCACCCTATATAGTGTGTACTATTAGTATCTCCAATTGAAAGTTAAGGTTCAGAGAGGTGAGATAACATGCTCAAGGTCACAGAACCAGTGAAAGACAGAACCAGCTTGTCAACTCTGGTTTGTCTGTTGGAGGCAAAAAAAGCACTCTATTAATCACTGTGTATCCTAGGTATTTTGGTTTTCTGTTGCACTGGAACAGAGTAGTTTTTGGTGTTGCAATGAAAAATACATCCTTGCAATGCCAATACATGATTATGGAGAAATACTTAAAAATTCAGGTGAGCAAAAAGAATATAAATTGTACCTATAATTCTCTCATCCTTTGGGGGGCAGTATTCTTTATCTGAAAGAAGTCTTCACACCTCTCAAATTATTACAATTCCTGTCATTCATTTGTGTTCACTGTGTATAATCTTACTTTGAAATGTGGGTACTTGCCATGCATGGAAAAAGCAGCACAACATATATTTTAACTTGACCATTAGCTATTTTTTCATAGCATTCATTTGTCAATAATTCAATCATAAATGTTTACTATGTTTATTCTCTATTTTATTTCATGCTGCCTTTTGAGAATACAACAGTGATCAAAAACAGACATAGTCCCTGCCTTCATGGAGCTCTCAGTAGATTTGAAGAGTGTGACATGAATAAAAAATGACACAAATTAATGTAAACCTACTACGTTGTAATAAGCGCTGTGCAAGAAAGGGATATGAGTGTACAAGAGGAAAATTAGACCTAGTCAAAGAAGGCTTTCCTTATGAAACAAGTAAGCTAATATTTGATGGAAAGGTAAAGTAGGGAAGGAGGAGCCTTCCAAGGAAAGGTAATATGTGCCAAACCCTGAGGTAAGAGAGAGCTGGAGAATGAGAGAGGTTGACATGGCTAAAGGTAGAGACAGTAGCAGACTGTCAAACAACAAAAACACAGGATGCGGGTGGACAGGAAGGCAGGGACCAAACTGTGCAAAGACCTTGAGGCAGGATAATAGCTGGTATACTCAAGGAGCAGCGAGGATTCCAGTATGGCTAGAATGGCATAAGCAAGGAGAGAATGGTAGAAAATGAGGTTAGAGAGGCAACAAGGTGCCAGATAGTCTCGCAGTACTGTCCAATAGCACTTTCTGCAGTGATAGAATTCTCCTATCTGCTGTTCACTATGGTAGCTACTACTCACTTAAAATTAAGCACTCAAAATATGACAAGTGAAATTGAGGAATTAAATGTTTAATTTTATTTAACTTTAATAGTCTCTATCTGCATTGTTCAATATAGTAGCTATTGAACACTTCAAGTGTGCCTAGTATAGCAGAGGAACTTAATTTTAAATTTCATTTTAATTAAAATGAAATTGAAATAGCCACATGTGGTTAGTGGCTACCATGTTGAACAGTGCTGCTATAGCTTTATGGCCTTTGGCTTTTACTCTGAAGGAACTCAGTTTGAATTACCTAAGGCTTATAGCCAAATTGGTGTTTTGTTTTACTTTTAAGCTAAGTAACAAAAACCTAAAGATATACATTATTTCTTTGACTCCCCTTTTTAATTGACATCTTGAGATGTACCTCAGATGGTGAAGTGTTGGTGGTTAGACCACATCTTTTTCTTTCTTGCCTTGGCTTAAATGTTTCTTTCTCATTAAAGCCTTCCCTGAACCCCTCAGGATGAGCTAGGTTCTCCCAGTTAAATTAAAATTCTCATAGAATACTGCACTTTCTTTTCAAATATCTTGTCATATGTTAATCTATGTAGATATTTGTATAACTTCTTAATATCTTTACCACAACCTCCAACCACACATAAGATTATTATGTAGGGCAGGGACCATGTCTTGCACTGAATCCACAGGACATGGAATTGCAGTAGGCCTATAATGAATATTTGATTACTGAATAAATGAATAAAGAAGTGAATGAATATACAGCAGTCTCTTCTCCACTACACTCATCCATCTGCTTATTCATACTGACTCTCATTCACCCATCTCTGGCCATGTTGGAGTATGGACTTCCCTAACCATCTATTTATCACAGGTGCTTAAAACTATTGATAAGCATAAATCTCAATACTATCTTTAATCCATTAAGCAATCATTATTGAGATATCCCCCCCCAACCCCCACCAATAAAAAGGAATTTAACCATCTTAAAGTGAGACCCAGAAGTACTAGTAGTAAAAAGGTAGCTTGGTGACTTCTATAGCTAAAACTAAAGTATTCTGCAGTGATAACCCACTGTTTGTTCCTTAAGATGTCACAGCTTTCATATAAGTCAGAAGAGTATACCTTAGTTTAAGTGAATTGCCCATCTTGAGACACACAGAGTAATGAATGATGGCATGTAACAAATAGCAGTTGTCTCATGGCATTTCATTTCAATAGCTTTACACAATTCAGTCATCGCTAGGTTATTTAAGGCTGTGTATACCCAAACATTGAGTTTGTCTTTGGGATTCATTTTCTCTAAGAGCCTTCAGTTCTTGTTCTGCGTCATGTGACACTGCCTTTCAGTTACTTTGGTTCAGAGTGGTGCGGCTTTCTCTACTATATTAGAGAGTTCGAGGACTCTGAGTACAATTTCTGAATTGTACTAAGAAATGGAAACTTACCGTTGAGATATTCCCTTGCATGAAATATACAGTGATAGTTAGAGCTGAAGTGAGCGTCCAGGGACTTGGGTTTCAGTCTTAGCCTGCCTCCAACTCACTGTGTCACTTTTAATGTATTTAACCACTCTATGCTGAAGTTAGAGTTTCCAAAAGGAATCTTTCCTATTCCTTACCTCTTTCAGTGATAGCAGAAGTAATAAAATAATTACTTCACCTTTGTGAAGCATACTAAAATCTTTCTACAAAACAAATTCTGTGCCACGATTGTTAAGTGTATTTGTACATGATTGCTGGTGTCTCAAGCCAGGTAAAACAGTAGCCCCTATTCAATTCAACACCACAGGGGGCATCTTAAAAGTAGGTTACTCAGCCATGTGATAGCTTAGGATTTTTATTAATATATAATTCTCTTTTCCTGCTAAAAGAAAAGTTTTGTGTCTGGAAGGAGGAATTAAGAGTAGTAGTTTCTTAGGAAACTAGTGCCACAGTGAATTGTATGTATGTCAATTTGTTCCTTAAGCAGGACTGGCAACTACCTTGGAATACTAGGCCTTCATATTTTTCCCCAGGGTTTTTCTTTATGTATCATCATTCCTGATGAAAGAAAAGCTACAGGTTACTCTGAAAAGGCACCACGTTTCTCGGAGGAATGGTTGTCTTAGATGGCGCTCTGACCACAGTGCTGAGAGCCACACTGGTCCAGTGAGTAAAGCGTGACACTTTTGGATCATATAACATGCGGTACATTTCTATTCCCATTGCTGCTCCCAGGATTTCTTACCTCCTGCCCTGGCAAATAATGCACATGTACACCCCCTTCTCTGTCCAGTGCACCCAGTGGGGAAGGAGGGGGCAGAAAAGACAAAGTCATTTATATAATGTGTCTCCCTGCTGAGCCCCTAATGGCCAAAGCTTTTGTTCTGCATTCAGTGGCTGCATGTGATGGGCAGGAGGCTGCAGTCTCCCTTTGTTCCATGGTCTTATTCAGCAATTTAGATCCATCATAAAAATCAAATATGCATGTTACAATCGCCTTGCCTACAACAGCTTCAATTTTCACCTTTCTTTAATTTGAACTCCACAGGGGAAGAAAGAACGAAGGGAGAAAGGGAGAATGGGGGGAGGAAAAAAAATTGCTTTGTACTTTTGCTTAGTGGACTGTGAAAATAAGCAGTAATGAAAAAATATTTTTTTAATCTCCTGGATGCATCCCACTCAAAACAACACATACCACCAAACCAGGCCAGTAGGATCCCTCCTGAAAATGCCCTCAAACCGTTTGGGTTAGTTCAGGCTCCACAACTGGATGTGCAACGGTGGGAAAATGAGAACATTACAAAAGGGTAGAAAGAGGAGGGCTGTTTTTTGGGCTTGAGGAGTCATCTTGTTCAGAGAGGTTACATCTACATCATTTCTAATTATGACCAAAAAAGAATGTTTTATGTTCAGCTGACCGTCAGGAGTTTCTTTTGTAAGAGAAATGATTTGGGGAAAGGGTTCATAGAGGGAGTGAAAGAGATTACATGTAAAGATATATTTCCTCTCCAAATAAAAATGAACACATTGACAGAGATGTTTTTGTCCACTTATTGATTTGCACACTATATTTAAAATTTTCCCAGAACTTCAAAGGATGTGTTCCCAGGGGTTCAAATAAATTTACATCAGCAGCTTTGGTATTGATTATTCAGAAAAATACAGAAACCCTTTACCTACTCCATTATTAGACTTGAGGAATGACTTTACAGAGGGGTTCATGCCCTAATATAAACAATATGGCCAGTATTTATTCAATTTATTAAAAAAATAAAAGATCTGAAGACCTTTGCCTCTTTATGCCTGGTTTCACTTACTAATACAGATTTTGAAGGTTCAAGCTAAAGTTGAAGCCGACTAGTTTGAAGCTCCTTTGCCAGTTCTTAGAAATGGAGCTCTTGAAGGGTAATTCCAGGGAGATTTGCTGTAGGCAACATTAGACAGACCCTGAACGTAATGTAGGATGGATGCTGACGGAAAGAGTGATTTTGGGGATTATTTAAGTTTGAAAAGCCTTTGACTGTCATTAGTGGGGCTTCCTCTGGAAGATGTAATGAATGAGTCTGGGATCCAAACCAATTTCACAAGTTTGATCCAGTTGTAATATGGAAACCCACCAGATTCTGCTATGACTAATTAGAGATGTGTGAAGAGGGTTTCTCTTCTCCAACATTATTGATTTTTCTTTCAACCCCCCCCCCCCCAGTTTCACAGAGAAAAATCTCTGGCATGTAAAAATGTTCAATTTAGTACAGTTCACTGATGCATGTAATCTTTGCTACTGCATCCTATTTTCTTTGAACTGGGTTTTTTAGCCCTCTTATGTTTGGGGTATATTTTAGATTTGCTTTACGTTTTAAGTGAAATCAAAGATATACCCAGGATACATGAGCATTGAGAGGATAAGTTTAATATTTGGATTTTCAGTTGCAATTTTTTTCTTCCCTCTATTTGGAAATGTAAAAAATTATCCATCCCCACAAAAAGAGAAGTATAATTTTAAAAAGTGGATTCCATACAATTTCATCTTATATATGAGTCAAGGATTTGTTCATGTCTTGAATCCCATCTGTCCTGGAAAAAGTGAGAAATTTTAGAGAATAATAACACCTGGAAATTTGTAGCATTGGAGAAAAATCTGTGATTGAATAGCACAACTCGGGCAAAAGCTATGGCTCCATGCCACCTCCTCTCTCCCTACCTCATCTTTTGACTTTGTCCCATATCTCTTACGCTATTGTGGACAGATACCCTGTAACTTCTCATTAAAGTCAGGGCCATATGCTGGCATTTCATGTTTCCAATGAGGAAAGGTGCTAGACAGATGTATCAGATGATAAAACATTTCATGTTGGAGAGTGAAGGCTTTTCTCTTTGAATTTTTTTTTAATTAATTTATTTATTTATTAGTTTCAGGTGTACAAAACAAGGTAATACTTAGACGTTCATCATTTATATCCCTCATACTGTGAACCCCCCTCCCCCCATCCACTATCCCTCCGACCTCACACTGAACCATCACATTATATATATAAAATTATAGTTGGCATTCATTAACGTTTAGCTTCTGGTGTATAATGCCATGATCAGGTATCCACAGTATCCCTGCGGTGGTCTCCCAAATAGGACGCATGTCCATCGGATACCCAACAAAATCTTTACAACATTATAGAATACCTTCCCCAAATTAATTTTCAAAAAAACCCTGAGGCCATCTTGTGGTTACCAGCTGCTTCCAAATCCCTTCACCTTTCCCCTTATCCCCAACCCCCTCCCACACCCCCATCTAACCACTCTCGGTTTTTTCTCTGCGTCCCCAAAACTGTCTCTGATTAGTTCATTCACATAGTCTTTTCTTTAGATTCCATATATAAGTGAGATCATATGGTACTTGTCTCTCTTTGAATTTAAGATAATTTAATGTATAAAGGAACATTTTTTTTCTCTCCTATTCTATGAGATCTTTTCTTGGTCCTCATTTCTCCCTTCTCAAGAAATAAATTGTAGAAGCACTAGAGGAAAATTTTTTTCGCAACTTTCTTAAGCAGTCTTCCTTTTTATGTCCCCTGGTTTACATTTAAGGTCATTCCAACTACTATCATTATTTTTACTTATGCTTTAAAAATAAACATTAGATTTCTTTTCCCTCAAGATCTGAGTCCCTCAAAGTGCCTTTTTTACCCTCAGTGTTTAAGACATGTTGAACTAATGATAAGTCTCAATTACCGAAGCCTTTCTCTCTGCACACAATCAGGTAGGGGTTGAGAGTGCAGTCTGCAGAATTAGACAATCTCAGTTCAAATTCTGTTTCCATTCTTCCACCAGATCTATGACCTTGGGCAAGTTAAGCCTTGGTGTCTTCATTTGTAAAATGAGTATATGAGGATAATAGCACCTAATTCATAGGATGGTCAGATTATGTAAAGTGTGTCTAGGTTCCTAGGGAAGCAGACTCTAAAGTGAAGATTAACGTTCAGGATGTTTATCATTTATTAGGGAGTGCTCTTGGGATCAACACCTAAGGAAAACGAGCTGTAGTGCAGTCCCACCAAAGACCTCAACCAACCTTAAAGGTAAGTTTTTTTCAACTGAGAGCTGACAACTGATCGCCACTTCCTGTAGGACTCCCATCAGCTGGTGAAGTAAGTCCTTCATTCCTGAAGTGGGATCTGGGTGGTACATCACGGTGTCCACCAAAAGTGTTTAGTAAGGGCTCAATAAATATTAGTTATATAATAGAACATATATTTACCTGTGGGTAAATAGTGTATTCACCTATGATGCCATTCTCATTTTCAGTATTCCAAATAATTGCTTTAATTATAGATTTAAATTACAAGAGGCAGTATAATGTTGTGGTAAGAGCACAGCTCTGGAACTGGACTTCATGGGTTTGAGTCCCAATTCCCCAGTTAGCAGCCGAATGACCCTCATCTGTGACATGGGATTAATAATAGTACCTATTTCCATAGGGTTGTCATGAGGATTAAATGTGTTACTATTTAACATTTTGAACATGCTGATGTAATATGTTCTCTTATTGTGTGATTTGTTGTTATCTCCTTTTTTCTCAAGTTAACTGCTGGCACTTATTATTGTTATTATTTTCCCCTCTCAAGTTAAACATGTGGTGAAAAAGTATTTTGGAATCAGACAATTCTTGGTTTAAATCCCAGGTCTGTCACTTACTAGCTATATTGATCATGGACAGGCATGTTATTTAATCTGTGATACTCACTTTTCTCAACTGTAAAATAGAAATAATATCCCTTATAGAATGCACCAAGATTATGAAGGTATTGTGAACCTATGTTGTAGTTCCTTTTCTGAAACATGGGAAGAATCCTACCCTTGGGATGTTGTGAAGATTACGTGAGTTCACATATGAAAAGCACGTAGAATCATGCTGACACAAAGTACACATTCGCTGAAGTGTCAGTTAATATGATGATGATGATATGATATTATATGATTATTGATGATGACTAGATAGATGTGGATTACATGATGATTATATGATGATGATTATATCAGTATTGATGAATATGATCATTCTGTGATGATGATTCTAATATGATGATATGGTGATGATTATATGGTGATGATATGATTATATGATTAGTGGTGATAATGATTATATGATCCATGATGATATGATTATTGATGATTATTGATGATGTATAGAGCGCTCTGTACAGGACCTTGCATGTAAAAAGCACTCAAATCTTACTTTTGAAGCTTATTATGGATCTGTTTTATTTGTTCTCTCATTTTAGCCTTTATTTCCTATTTTTTCTGACCTGCTGTTCCTTCATTCTTGATTATTCCTTTCCTCTTCCCTCACTTGCTTAAGGTTTTTGAATGTTATATGTGGGTCAACATTAAACCATATCCCCTAACATCCTTAAAAAAAAAACAACTTTATTTTTTTATTTTGGAGTAATAAGGCTGATGAGTGATTAAATATTATCTGCAAGTACAGGAGGGCTCTCATTACAGAAAAGGTAGTTGCCAGTACAGAAGAAGAGAAATAGACTTAAATGTAGTATAAACACAACATGGATGACCAAAGAGGATGACAGACTCTCCAATTCTAAATGAGGCCAAAAAGAAAAAAAATATTCTTAATTTATCTTGAATAGATATGTGCATGTGTTCCCAGCCAAAGGAAAGAGAAAATGCTAATGAATCCCCTTCTAGCCCCATGATTCTCTGATTCTATTATCCCAAAATGTCTTAACTATAAATATTACCTGCTAGTGTATACCTTGCTTGTGCTATGTTCTTCTGTTGTCATATTATATTTTCTGATTTCATAATGGCAGGTATCTTTTATAAACTCATCAGAAACAATCTTGGTTTGGCACAACCATTTACTATTTATAATGGCTTATAAACTATTCCTCTTTACAATAGTATATAATAATAAATAATAAAGGGAAAACTTTCTATTGTACTCCAAGGGAAAAAATGATCTGGATTAATTCCCCTTATTTATACACACAAGGTTTTTATATTGTTTTAGATTTAAACACTGCCAAGTGTTAATGTTTTATGTTACATTGTTAGTTTGACAGGGATTTGATAGTTTAATTGTGGTCTCTATGATCAATCATGTAGAAAATCATCTTAATTAAATAAACAAAAACTGAAGGAAAAGGAGCATTTTCATTGGGTTTATTCAATAGGAATAAGAGAAAGATTGGCTTAAAATAGAAGCAGACATCTGTGGAAATAAAATCTCTGCAGTTTTTAAAAATGTAGTCTTCTGAGGATATTACCATATAGAGATCTAAGAAATAGCACAGCGTCAAACATACCCTTTAATATATGTATTAAAGCTGAATTTTTGACGGCAGATAAAGCTATCATCTTTGTTCAAACTTTGAACTACTGTAGCATCTTCTACCAAGGAATCTCAAATTCTCACAAATTCTACCAGTAGACATAGTAGTTATCACATGTTAAATATGTATTTCATTTTTCTTTTTGCAAGTCCATGGGAGTGTATGGATTTAATCCCATTGTTTTTAGAACTTTTTCTTTGGGTTCTTCCTGATTGTCCCCACTGAAGGCATATTCCCTGTTGGTATGTTTTTTGTTTTTTTTTTAATTTATTGGGGTGACAATTGTTAGTAAAATTACATAACTTCAGGTGTACAATTCTGTATTACATCATCTATAAATCCCATTGTGTGTTCACCACCCAGAGTCAGTTCTCCTTCCATCACCATATATTTGATCCCCCTTACCCTCATCTCCCTCCCCCCACCCCACATACCCTCTGGTAACCACTAAACTATTGTCTGTGTCTGTGAGTTTTTGTTTCTCATTTGTTTGTCTTGTTCTTTTGTTGTTTTTGGTTTATATACCACATATTAGTGAAATCATATGGTTCTCTGCTTTTTCTGTCTGATTTATTTCGCTTAGCATCATACTCTCAAGATCACAAATGTTCCTATATCATCTTTTCTTACCGCCGAATAGTATTCCATTGTGTATATATACCACAACTTCTTTATCCATTCATCTATTGAAGGACATTTTGGTTGTTTCCATGTCTTGGCCACCATAAACAAAGCTACAATGAACATTGGAGTACACGTGTCTTTATGGATAAATGTTTTCAGATTTTTTGGGTAGATACCCAGGAGAGGGATTGCTGGGTCATATAGTAATTCTATTCGTAATGTTTTGAGGAACCGCCACACTGCCTTCCATAGCGGCTGCACCAGTCTGCATTCCCACCAACAGTGTATGAGGGTTCCTTTTTCTCCACAGCCTCTCCAACACTTGTTGCTATTTGTTTTGTTGGTGATAGCCATTCTGACGGGGGTGAGATGATATCTCATTGTGGTTTTTATTTGCATTTCTCTGATGATTAGTGATGTTGAGCATTTTTTCATATGTCTATTTGCCATTTGTATGTCCTCTTTGGAGAAATGTTTCTTCAGGTCCTCTGCCCATTTTTCAATTGGTTGTTTGTTTTTTTGTTGTTGAGTTTCATGAGTTCCTTGTACATTTTGGATATTAGCCCCTTATTGGAGGAACGGTTTGCAAAAATCTTCCCCCATTCAGTTGGTTGCCTCTTTATTTTGTTGATGGTTTCTTTTGCTGTGCAGAAGCTTTTAAGTTTCATATAGTCCCATTCGTTTATTTTAGCTTTTACTTCCATTGCCTTTGGAGTCAAATTCATAAAATGCTCTTTGAACCCAAGGTCCATAAGTTTAGTACCTATGTTTTCTTCTATGCAGTTTATTGCGTCAGGTCTTATGCTTAAGTCTTTGATCCACTTTGAATTAATTTTGGTACATGGTGACGGATAGCAGTCCAGTTTCATTCTTTTGCACGTGGCTATCCAATTCTCCCAGCACCATTTATTGCAGAGGCTGTCTTTCCTCCATTGTATGTTTTTAGCTTCTTTGTCAAAAATTATCTGTCCATATTTTATGTGGTTTTATTTCTAAGTTCTCAATTCTATTCCATTGGTCTATGTGTCTGTTTTTCTGCCAATATCATGCTGTTTTGATTATTGTAGCCCTGTAGTACAAGCCAAAGTCAGGGAGTGCGATACCTCCAGTATTGTTCTTTTTTCTTAAGATTGCTTTGGCTATTCGGGGTCTTTTGTTGTTCCAAACAAATCTGATGATTTTTTGTTCTATTTCTTTAAAAAAATGCCATTGGGATTTTGATGGGGATTGTGTTAAATCTGTATGTTGCTTTGGGTAATATGGCCATTTTAACTATGTTGATTCTTCCAATCCATGAGCACGGAATGTCTTTCCATTTCTTTGTGTCTTCAATTTCTTTCAAAAATGTCTTATAGTGTTCAGCATATAGGTCCTTCACATCCTTGGTTAAGTTTATTCCTAGGTATTTTATTCTTTTTGCTGCAATTGCAAAGGGAATTGTTTTTTGTATTTATTTTTCTGAGATTTCATTGTTAGTATATAGGAACGCAATGGACTTTTGTACGTTGATTTTGTTGCCAGCAACTTTACTGTATTCATTGATTGTTTCTAATAGCTTTTTGGTGGAGTCTTTAGGGTTTTCTATATATAGCATCATGTCATCTGCAAAGAGTGATAATTTAACTTCTTCATTCCCAATTTGGAGGCCTTTTATATTTTCCTCTTGCCTGATTGCTCTGGCAAGGACTTCCAACACTATCTTGAAAAGCAGAGGTGATAGGGGACAGCCCTGTTGTGTCCCTGAACGTAGAGCAAAGGGCTTCAGTTTTTCACCATTAATTATGAGATTAGCTGAGGGCTTGTCATAGATGGCCTTTATTATATTAAGGTATTTTCCTTCTACACCTATTTTATTAAGTGTTTTAATCATAAGTGGATGTTGTATCTTGTCAAATGCTTTTTCTGCATCAAATGATAGAATCATATGATTTTTGTCCTTTATTTTGTTTATGTGATGTATCACATTGATGGATTTGTGGATATTGAACCATCCTTGTACCCTGGGGATGAACCCCACTTGGTCGTGATGAATAATCTTTTTAATGCACTGTTGTATTCAATTTGCTAGAATTTTGTTTAGGATTTTTGCATCTGTATTCATCAGAGATATTGGTCTGTAGTTTTCTTTTTTTGTGTTGTCCTTACCACGTTTTGGTATCATGGTAATGATGGCCTCATAAAATGAGGTAGGGAGTACTGTCTCTTCTGCAATTTTTTGGAAGAGTTTGAGCAGGAATGGTATTAGATCCTCTTTGAAGGGTTGGTAGAATTCACGGGTGAAGCCATCTGGTCCCGGACTTTTGCTTTGGGAAGGTTTTGGATGACTGATTCAATTTCATTACTGGTGATCGGTCTGTTTAGATTTTCCACTTCTTCATGGTTCAGTCTTGGAAGGCTATATGTTTCTAAGAACTTGTCCATTTCTTCTAGGTTATTGAATTTGGTGGCATATAGTCCTTCATAGTATTCTTGGATGATCCTTTGTATTTTTGTGGTGTCCGTGATAACTTCCCCTTTCTCATTTCTGATTTTGTTAATTAGTGTCTTCTTTCTTTTTATCTTAATGAGTCTAGCCAAGGGTTTGTCGATTTTGTTAGTCTTTTCAAAGAACCAGCTCTTTGTCACATTAATTTTTTCTATTGTCTTTTTGTTCTCTATTTCATTTAGTTCTGCTCTGGTTTTTGTTGTTTCTTTTCTTCTGCTGACCTTGGGTTTCACTTGTTCTTCTTTTTCTAGTTCTTTAAGGTGTAACATGAGGTTATTTATTTGGGATTTTTCTTGTTTCTTGATATAAGCCTGTAATGATATAAATTTCCCTTTTAAAACTGCTTTCGCTGCATCCCAAAAATTTTGGTAGGATGTATTTTCATTGTCATTTGTTTCTGTGTATATTTTGATCTCTCCTCTAATTTCTTCTTTGACCCAGTCATTCTTTAAAAGTATGTTGTATAATTTCCATGTATTTGTGTTTTTTCCTGCTTTCTTTTTGCAGTTGATATCCAATTTCAAAGCCTTGTGATCAGAGAATATGCTTGGTATGATTTCAATCTTCTTAAATTTGCTGAGGCTGATTTTATGTCCCAATATATGGTCTATCCTTGAGAATGTTCCATGTACACTAGAAAAGAATGTATAGTCTGATGTATTAGGATGAAGTGCTCTATATATTTCAATTATGTCCATTTCATCTAATGTGTCATTTAGGGTTGCTATTTTGTTATTTATTTTCTGTTTGGATGATCTATCCATAGCTGTCAATGATGTATTGAAGTCCCCTACTATAATTGTGTTTTGGTCAATTTCTCCCTTTAGTTCTATTAGTAGTTGCTTGGTATATTTCGGTGCTTCCTGATTGGGGGCATAAATATTGATGACTGTTATGTCTTCTTGTTGTATAGTCCCCTTTACCATTATGAAATGTCCATCTTTGTCTCTTGTTATCTTTTTCACCCTGAAGTCTGTTTCATCTGATATCATTATGGCTACACCTGATTTTCTCTGGGTACCATTTGCTTGGAGTGTCAATTTCCACCCTTTCACTTTGAGTCTATGCTTGTCCTTGTAGCTGAGATGTGTCTCTTGGAGACAGCATATGGTTGGGTTTAGTTTTTTGATCCAATCTGCTACTGTGTGCCTTTTATTACATTTAGGGTGATTATTGATAAGTGAGGATTTCCTGTCATTCTACCTTTAGTTTTCTACTAAGGCTGTGTCTCCATTGTTTCTTTGCCTTTTTGTTGTTGTCTATTATTTCTTTGTGGTGGTATTCTATGATGTTTCCCACTGTTTCTTCTTTTATTACAATATATATTTCAGTTCTGGATTTTTTTGAGTGGTTACCCTTAAATTTATGTAAAAGAAAGTTTGATATTTAGAGTATTCCATTTTCTTCAGCACGCTTGCTTTGTCCATTTCCATATTCCGGTTCAGGCCTTTACTCTCCCCCTTTTTATGTCTTGGTTGCCACAAATTGTCCCTGTTGATGGTGGTCAAATAGCCTCCTTTAGTATTTCTTGTAGTGCAGGTCATGTATTAGAAAATTCTCTCAGTTTCTGTATGTCTGGAAAGGTCTTTATTCCGCCTTCATATCTAAAGGATGTCTTTGCTGGATATATTATTCTTGGCTCATAATTTCTCTCTTTCAATAGTTTGAATATTTGGTTCCACTCCCTCCTGGCTTGTAGAGTTTCTGCTGAAAAATCTGATGATAATCTAATGTGCTTTCCTTTGTAGGTTAACGTCTTCTTTTCCCTTGCTGCCTTGAGGATTCTTTCTTTGTCATTGATTTTAGACAGCTTCAATACAATGTGCCTTAGAGAAGGCCTGTTGGGATTGAGGTAATCAGGTATTCTATGTGCTTCTTGGATTAGAGGATCCAGTTCTGTCCACAAGTTTGGGAAGGTTCTCATCAACAATTTGAATATATTCTCTGTTCACTTCTCTCTTTTTTCTCCTTCTGCTATGCCCATTATTCTTATATTGCTCTTTCTGATTGAGTCAGAAAGTTCTTATAGAGTTCTTTCATTTCTTTTAAGTATCAAGTCTCTGTCTTCTTCCACCTGTGTAATTTCCAGATTTCTATCTTCGAAGTCACTGATTATTTCCTCCATCTGGTCAACTCTATTACCTAAGCTGGTTATTTCATTCTTAATTTCTTCTATTGAGTTCTTAATCTCCAGAAATTCTCTTTGGTTCTTTTTAAAAATTTCAATCTCTTTCGTAAAATGCTCATGTTGTTCTTTGATTGTGTTTCTGAGTTCATTAAACTGCCTTTCTGTGTTTTCTTGCATTTTATTGAGTTTTTTCAGAACTTCAATCTTGAATTCTCTGTCATTTAAGTCACATGTTTCCATATCTTTAAGTTCCTTTTCTGGAGACTTTTCACTTTCTTTCTGAGCTGTCTTGTTGCCTTGGTTATTCATGGCAGTTACTGATTTATTATTTCTCTTCCTAGACATCTACAGGAGTGGCTTCTGAACAGGTTGATAGGAAGAGGTCTTTCTTTTGTTTTCTAGTACTTGTTGGTAGAATGTTTTGTTTTATCTCTGACTGCAGTCTTTTTTTTCTCTCTCACACAATAGTGCTGTGTTTTCTCTGCACTATTCCAGCTTCTCACACAATGGGGGGATTCCCTGGAAAGGTCCCTGGGAGATGGGCTTCTCTGTTAATAGTTCGCCTGGGTCACAGGGCGCAGTGTCCATGTGGGTATGGGGAGAGCTTTTCAAATTCTAAAGCTCTTCCTGCACCAGCTTCAGAGCCCGTATGTTTCAGCTGTTCTGTTTACTCCTGCAGAGATCCGCCCAGATAGGTGGGGTGAGTTGTGAGAGGTGGCCCAGAGCAATGGCAGCGACCACCAGCACAGCCAGTCCTGGTTCCACAGCTCCTTCCCCTTTGCCAGAACTAGTTGGGCTGCGAATCTGTGTCTGCGGTCCACAGTTCTCAGAATAGCAAATATTCTGTTCTTTTGATCTGACACTGCTACTGTTTCGCTTCTAGCACCGGGGAGGTGGGGGCAGGGCGAGCTCTGGGAGGATAGGGAGGGGGCTGCTAGTCTCAGTGCCTAAGGCTTCCGTTCTCTGCTCGGCAGTGAGGGCTTAAACCACCGTTTTCAGCCTTCTTCCCTCAGTCTTTTCTCCGAGGTCTCTGCCATGAGCATTGGGTTCAGCCGTGTTATATGCTGCCCCCTCAGCCCTGTGGGCCATAAGCGGAGCCCTAGCAGTCCGAGTTCTTCCCTCTCCCGCAGCTGTGGTAGTTCCGGGATGCAGCGAGCTCGGAGCACTGAGCTAGGTCTGCATCCTGCGCCAGCACGGCTCCGTCTCCCCACTTCTCCCTTCCCTCCTCCCCCGATCACGTGATTCGTTCACCTTTAGGTGAATTCAGTAGTGGGCCACTTCGTCTTGCCTGTCTGCTATGCAGGGCGTCCTTTGTGAGTTATTGCTCTTTGATTAGTTGTAAATTCCAGGGGAGCTTTACAGAGGCTCACCTCATGCCGCCATTTTGATGACGTATCGTTCGGTATGTTTTTTTAAAGACTTATAGCACAGGAGAATTCCCAATCATATTTTCCCATTAAGACATATTCTTTCAAAAATATGAGAGAGCAAGATGGGAAGAGAGGGAGAGAGAGAGAGAGAGAGAGAGAGAGAGAGAGAGAGAGAGAGAGAGAGAGAGAGAAACACACTAGAACTTTTGTATTTTTATATCTCTTGTGCTTGGCGTGTAGTAGGTATTCGATAAATAAGAATAGTTGAGTGAGTCCATAAAATCTATTGTCACTTTAAAGTGATTTTTTTTTACAATGCTATGTGTTTATTACATCAATGTCCAAAACAATTCTAGAATTGCCCTCAGAGCCTGTGGTACAGTCTTTTGAATACACTCATCTTTTCATATTAGTTAACATTTACCAAGTGCCTGTAGTATATATTTTTAATATCATGATTTCACCCATCAGTAGTTCATATATTTTCAGTTATAACAACTGCCTGTCAATCTACCTGTGTCACTAACAATAATTGAATGCTGAAGGGGGACACTGAATAAGAGATGGTTCCACTCCTTCAAGAGTTGTAATTTAGAAATGCATGTACAAATTAATATAATACAAAGTACAGTGTTATAATAGTTATAAGAAAAGTATGCAGTGAGGAGGTATTTGGGTGAGTTTCGTGGAAGAGGTAGAATTTCAGAAGGATCTTAATGGATATGGATAGGAAAATATGGGAGAAGGGTATACAGCCAGCGGGAAAATTGTAAGCAAAGACCCAAAAGTAGAAAAGCACTTGGTTAGGTCAGAGAATGGTGAAATATTAGGTAAGGCAAGAAAAGAAACAGAGAGAAAAAACTCTGGAGCCAGAGTCCCTGGGTACAGATCTCAGTACTGAAACATATTAACTGGTTCCTCATCTGTGAAATAGGGATAACATTTTTACCTACCTCACAGGGTTGGTATGAGGAATAATGTGTATAATGTTCCTAGAACAATTGCCAGGCACACAGCAAGCACTATATAAGTGTTAGAAGGTGAAAAGTGGAGAATCTTCCCTGGAAGCCACTGAAAGTTTTTGCGCAAGAGTGCAAAAAGATAGGAGCTGTGCTTTGAGAGGATGATCCTGGTAGTACTGTGCCTAATTAATCGTCACAAAGGCATTAGTTAAAATATACAGATCTGGGAAGAGGAAATGAGGGCTTGGACCAGGCATTAGCTGTGGAAATGTAAAGCAACAGATATTGCAAGGTCCCCATGACATGCCCACACTAACTTTTCAAGTTTTCGAATTGAGACTATCTTTGTTTTTCAAACAATCAAAAGTCATTTGGAAATAAGTCTGGTGACCATGGTAGGAGATTTTTGTTTACAAAACAATAAAAGAAATGGATTTAAAAGTAATGAGATGAATTTTGTTCTGTGGTTTCTTAAACTGATACTACAATTTCAAAAGAGATTTGTTAGAAAACAAAGAAAATGTATAGTACATTTATCAGTGGAATAGATATACAATTTCCCTAGGTTATCACTGTAAAGGAAATACTCACTTAGTAGTACGAATGTTAGTATGCTTATTTAATCATCACTAACAGTGTATATACTATCTTTCTAATGAAAAAATTTAATAAAGTTTAAAAAGTCATAATTTATAATGATAATTTCTTGAATACATTATGATATAATGGGAGTAAAAATATTTGAAGGATAAAGGACCAGAATTTGGCCTTTTATTCATTTTAATTAATATTTCCTGCTGATATACAAGAATGTATCTCCAGGATGCTGCCATATCTTCTTGATTTTCTTTCTGTTACTGTTTGTTTTCATATTCTATTAAAAAAACTAGCTTATTAAAATGAAAAAAGGAAGGGAGGTTAAGAAAGCCAGTATTTGTTAATTTTAGGTACTCCTAAAGCTAGGGAGGGGACTTCTATTACTTTTGGGTAATCTGAAAGGCTTTGCATAGCTGTTCAAAGATGCACTTTTTTTTCTTAATTTATACTGTTTTCTTTTTAAATTAAATTAAATTTTATTATTAGTTTCAAGTGCACAAAACAACATAACTATTAGACATTTATAGCCTTACAAAGTGATAACCCTACCAAGTCAACTACCCACCTGACATTATATATAGCTGACAATGTATATAGCATTGTATAGTACCATTAACTATATTCCCTATGCTGTACTTTCTCTCTCACTATATGTATATACTATATATGTATAAAATTATAGTAGACATTCAATATGATTTCATATTAGTTTCAGGTGTGAAGCGCAGTGGTTAGGCATTTATGTAATCTATGAAGTGATCCCCCGATAAGTCCAATATCCATCTGACACCCTACATAGTCTTTACATTATTGGTTTTATTTCCCATACTGTATTTCACATCCCTGTGACTATTTTGTGACGACCAATTTGTACTTTCTAATCCCTTCACCTTTTCACCCACCTCCTAAACCCCCTCCCATCTAACAACGGTGAGTTTTTTTCTCTGTATCTATGAGTCTATTTCTGTTTTGTTTGCTTGTTTATTCTGTTCTTTAGATTCTACATATAAGTGAGATAATATGGTATTTGTCTTTGTCTATCTGACTTATTTCACTTAGCATGATATCCTCTAGGTCCACCCATGTTGTTGCAAATGGTAAGATTTCATTCTTTTCTTAATGGCAGAACAATACTCCATTGTATATACGTACCACAATTTCTTTATCAAGTCATCTATTGGTGGGCATTTCAGTTGTTTCCATACTTTGGCTATTGTGAATAGTGCTGCAGTGAACCTAGAGGTGCATATATCTTTCCAAATTAGTGTTTTGGATATCTTTGGATAAATACCTAAGAGTGGAATTGCTGGGTCATAAGGTAGCTGTATTTTTAATTTTTTAAAGAAATACCATACTGTTTTCCATAGTGGCTGCACCAATTTGCAATCCCACCAACAGTGCACGAGGGTTCCCTTTTCTTCACATCTTCACCAACACTTGTTTGTTGATTTATTGATGATAGCCATTCTGACAGGAGTGAGGTGGTATCTCATTGTGGTTTTTATTTATTATTATTATTTTTTATTATTATTGGGGAAGGGGAACAGAACTTTATTGGGGAACAGTGTATACTTCCAGTCCTTTTTTCCAAGTCAAGTTATTGTCCTTTCAGTCTTAGTTGTGGAGGACGCAGCTCAGCTCCAGGTCCAGTTGCAGGGGGCACAGCCCACCATCCCTTGCGGGAGTTGAACTGGCAACCTTGTGGTTGAGAGGATGCGCTCCAACCAACTGAGCCATTCGGTAGCTCAGCGGCAGCTCAGCTCAAGGTGTCCAGTTCAATCTTAGTTGCAGGGAGCGCTGCCCACCATCCCTTGCGGGACTCGAGGGATTGAACTGGCAACCTTGTGGTTGAGAGCCCACTGGCCCAGGTGGGAATCGAACTGGCAGCTTTCGGAGTTAGGAGCGTGGAGCTCTAACCGCCTGAGCCACCGGGCCGGTCCTGTGGTTTTTATTTGCATTCCTCTGATGATTAGTGACATTGAGCATCTTTTCATACGTCTATTGGCCATCTGTATGTCCTCTTTAGAGAAATGTCTATTCATGTCCTTTGCCCATTTTTAAATTGGATTGTTTGGGGGGTTTTTTGGTGTTGAGTATATGAATTTTTATAAATTTTGGATATTAACCCCTTATTAGACATATCATTGGCAAATATCTTCTCCCATGCAGTAGGATATCTTTTTGCTTTGTTGATGGTTTCCTTTGCTGTGAAAAAACTTTTTAGTTTGATGTAGTCCCATTTGTTTATTTTTTTCTTTTGCTTCCCTTGCCCAAGGAAATAGCAGTAAAAATATTACTAAGGATAATGTCTGAGAGTTTACTTCCTATATTTTCTTCTAGGAGTTTTATGGTTTCAGATCTTACATTCAAGTCTTTAACCCGTTTTGAGTTTATTCTTGTATATGGCATAAGAAGATGGTCCAGTTTCATATTTTTGCATGTATCTGTCCAGTTTTCCCAGCAGCATTTATTAAATAGACTGTCTTTACCCCAGGGTAAATTCTTTTTCCTTTGTCATAGATTAAGTGATCTTATAGGCATGGATTTATTTCTGGGCTCTCAAAGATGCATTCTTGCACTACCATTGTCTATATTCTATTGTAATCCTGATACCATTATTGGGTTTATTAAGGGTCTTCTTAACATGCTGTTTACCTATGTGCCGGTCACTAAATACTGCTCTGCATGCTAATCCAATCAGCTTTCTTATCACCTTGTACCTGCTCTGGAATGGTGATAAAGTCAAAAGCTTCCTTAGAAAAATTTCATCTGCATTGAACATTTTTTTATGTAAAACACCGTTGTTAGGCAAATGAACTACAATGCAAGTTTTTAAGGTGAAATTGATACAAATGTTTCTAAGATAAACATATAGTCATAAATCTTTAAAAATGACTAATTAATCAATACATAATGAGATACACATTTGCACAACACCACCACAAAAAGAGAATGGTTAGTAATTTGCTGTCATTTAGGAAGGGTTCTTGTGACTGGAGACTATACCAGGTTGGGGCTCTTTCCCACCAGATATGTCCAAGGAACTTCACATCTGTTTTCACTTCCTATAGTGAAAGGTTTGAAACAATGTGTGATGTTCTAAAAATGAAACAGAACTCCTTGATGAATGAAGAGCAGAAACCTGGATGGAAGTCATCGTGAACTGTAGTCTCTGCTTCTTGTTGAAAAGACTCAGTAGAAAAAACCTTCAGTCACCAGTTTAATAAAAAATAAAAAATGTCTACTTCCATTGGAGATATTGGAAGGAACTAGGATTTCTTTATCAATTCCAACATAGGATTTTCTTATTGATATTTGTTACCTATGCCTCATTTTGCAAAAAAAACCCACAAAAGATCATTTGGCAATGAGGATTCCAGTGATTCAATGTTTTTGAAATGTAATTGCTTCTTATCTTCAGGTTAACTGTTTGCTAGATCCTGTATCTTCTGCCAAATCTATAAATACAGAGGGGGACAAAAAATGAATACCCATTTTTAAAAAGGAAAAAAACTGTATTAAAGTTACACTGATGGTAACCACGTTGAGCACCTCTTGTAATTGCAGAAGTCAAACGTGACTCGTATTCATCTTTTGTTATCGGTATATATTGAGTATTACAATTTTAAAAGTTTTATCCTTTCTAAAAATGTGTACACATTATTTTGGCACCCTCTGTATGTTGGTTCTTGCCAAGCCCTGTAGTGGGAGTTTAAGGAGTAGGAGGTAGATTCAGGCTGCTAGTTCTTCAGTATAACATCAAGCCAGTGAAAGTGGAATGTGATGGAACCTATGATGGGCATGTTCCTAATTCCTAGATAAATCAGCAAAGAAAACATATAAACATTCGAGAGTGTGAGATTGAATTCTCAGCCCAGGATGCCATTCTCTCCTTCAATACCCAGTAAATTCCAAACTAACTCTGGGTTATAAATAAACAGTTACTTGCTCTTTTTTTTTTTTTGTCAACTATGGTCACTTAGTCTTTTAGGGCCACTGTAACAAAATACCATATGCTAGGTAGCTTATAAACAACAGAAATTTATTTTTTGCAATTCTGGAGTCTAGAAAGTCCAAGGTCAGCGTACTGACAGATTCTGTGTCTGGCGATAGCCCACTTCCTGGTTCATAGATGGCCATGTTTTCTCTGTCTTCACATGGTGGGAGTGGGGAGGGCTCTCTCTGGGGTCTCTTTAAGAGCACTAATCCCACTCATGAGGGCTCCACCCTCATAATTCAATCACAGCTGAAAGGCCCCGCCTCTAAAACATTGGAGGAATAGGTCTCAACATAGGAATTTTGGAGGGATACAAATATTCAGTCTAGAGCACATGATGGTGTTATCTATCTGTTCAGAGCAGTAAAGTATACTACTTAGAAAAGTAGAAATAAAAACTTCAGTACTTACAGAGACATTTTGGCAAATGAAAGCAAGAACTTTATTGTCTGTTGGAAATGGCAATAAAAACTTCCAAACTCATTGAAATAACACATTTTGTTACTCTTCAGCATTCTATTAAGCATCCCTCTTACCAATGCTTTAAAAGGAGCTTGGACGGTAACTGGGAACACAACTATGCTAAGAATTTAAATTGAACTGAGGGCCTTCATGCAAATAAGACTCCTGATAGCAAACAGAATTTCCTGATTTGTAGGTGTTTTTATATAACTAGTTGATATGCAGGTAACCTTCAGTGGACTATTGACTATTGTGGTATATATAGAAACACTTTCTAAATTATGAAGCATTACCAAATGTGTCTCTTCTAGGATTATCCTATTCCCATTGGCTAGTGTAGTGGTTATTCATTCAGAAAATATTTACCAAGAGCATACTGTGTACCAACTACTCTTCAAAGTACTGGAAAAATAGTAATGAATAAGACATAACATTAAAAATATTAATGAATTAAATGTATAAATAAAACAAAAATATATAAAATGAAACAAAAATAATAAAGAACTTCAGATAGTGTTAAGTGCTGCAAAAAGAAAAAAGACAGCGTCTGAGGAAGAGAGTGGGCTGTGGGCAGGGATGAAGGAGAAACATTTTGAGTAGGTTGGTCAGGAAAAGTCAATCTGAGAATCTGACAGCTGAACAGAGCCACAGGTGTTGAGAAAAAGTCATCCATAAATCCCAGGTGGAGGGGAACAAGCATTGTAAAGACCTGTGATAGGAACAAGCTTGGCTTATACAAGGAATGACAAGAAGGCCAGTCATGAGGTCCCAAAGCTCATAATCTTTATAGCCATAGAATTGCAAATGAATGAAGATGGCTAACATCTTTTTTACTCATAATTTTTTATCTTTTTACTTGAGTCCCTTCATAGCTCAAGGAACAAGATGAACCATTTTAGAGAATGAAATTATCTTGACTATTTCACTACTTTCCCCTACTGTCCTAAGAAATCTTTACCTTTGAATACCATGTCTCCATTCCTCCACCTTCAATTATTCAGAAACACCCATTCCAATGATTATTTCCTTTTCGGCAAAATTTCCAAAGGAAATACAGATTAATTTTTATGGCTTTTCATCTAACCTTATCTAAGGAAATGAAAATGAGGAAAATGCTGAAGAGATGTCTGTTATAGTCAACGTGCCTTATGAAGCAAATTTTGCCTTTGTTGTAATAGATTTGGGTCATTGTGTTCCATCAGGTCCATGCTCTTTACTGTGTGAATTTGGGGAGGTTACTTAACTTCTCTTGAACCTCAGTTTCCTCATCTATAATATGTGGAGGCGACTTTATCTCAGTGTTGTGAGGATCACATGAGATCATGCACATGAAGTGTTTAGCATAGCACTGGACGCATAGACTAGATAATGTTTAAGGTGCACTTACTGTTGTCATGAAAATCATTCCTTCCAGTCACCTCTCAGTAAAACTTTTCTGCAAACTTTTTCGAGTAGCCCCAATAACTTTTATGTTGGCTTTTCACCTAGCTCATGCCTCTGATCAAATATCTTCTCCTGTGTCTAAATGAAAAAAACAAACTGTATATTTAGAAACCATCCTTTGGTAACAAAACTGCCAGGAGTCAATGGTGTATTAAAAACCTACTATTAATTCGGACTCCTGTCAAGCTCCTGACAAATCCTATACATACTGTGTAGCTATACCAAGAATTCCAGAGCATAGGTGAAAACGTGTGAGTATATAGCCCTTGATCTCCTCAGTTGCATTTGGCAAGTTTCCAGTCATTCATTTCTATCTAATTAATGACATTCCTGGCATATGGGGATCGTATAACACGGAATGTGTTCATACTTTGCCTGCAAAAATCCACTTTGTTCTCCACCTGCAAAAGGAAAAAAAAATTGGCAATCTCTGCTTTTCATTTCTTTATTGTGTCATTTTTAATGCAATTGTCCTCCTTCCCTCTCCCTTCTCCCCCTCTCCCTCTCCCTCTCCCTCTTTCTTTTTTCTTTCCTTCCCTCCCTCCTTCTTTCCCCTCCTCCCCACTTCTTCACCCCCACATTCTCTATCCACTCCCTCCCCTCTTCTTTTCTTTACCCTCCCTCCTTTCCTTCCTTTAGTTTCTAGTGAACTGTGGAAGGAAGCACCTTGGAGATGGGGGCTATAATAGGAAGAAACTAACATCATCATCTGAACTGATTCTAGAAGTTTTCTTGAAACTCAAGAATGGTTTGCTTCAGTAATGCTAACATTATCATGACCTTCTGAGAAGACCATGACCACAATTTAGCTTCTGCTCTTTTCCTTACCTAAAATGCTTTTTTCTCTTCTCTTCTGTCCTTTAAGACCAATCTCAAATTTCACCTCTTCCAGTAAATGTTACTAACTCTGGACTTAACTGATCTTTTTTCCTTCTCTCCACTCTGCTATTATATACTTTTTGCTATTTAATTCATATTATTGAGCCTTGCACTTAATGTTTAAAGGTTTGTTTTCCCATTTAGATTTTAAGTTTTTTCAGAACAGTGATCATGTCATATACAATTTTCATTTCTTACTGTTTCCAGCTCTCCCCACTCCAACCATGATCATGCTTTTAAACACCTGACTATTCCTCTTCCTTAGGGGAAAAGGGCATGTCAGCCAAGTTCTAGAACTTCTGAACCGAATCAAAGACAGTTGTATATTTTCTAACAGACACTATACAGGGACAACTTAGCTGTTTTTGCAAGAAGCCTATCTGCAATAATAGATCCAGGCCAGTTTGCATGCCTCAGGGCATACCTTCATACCGTTTTACCCCAAATTTCTAAATGAGTTTAGAACATCTGAGTCTGAGCACCCAAGTCAAATCTGGGGAATAGTCAAGGCAATCCACGAATAAGATAAAAGTCCTTGAAAAACAAATAGACTTTTTGTTTCTCCTATTATATGCCTTCGATTTATTTAGCTTCTCATGTATATCACCACCAGAAGACAAAGAATGAATGCCAGTCATTCGCATTTTAGAATTTTTTTGTTGTTAGCTTTAGCAATTTGGTTAGGGACAAGTCTGGACTAAGAAGAAATTCATAAACTCTGATTTTCATTTATCCACTTCTTTATTTCATTAGTTAATGACAACCCATAGTAACAGGTTAACACATAAAGGAAAGATCATTATTTATCGTCAGAAGAAAATAATACTTATTGAAGTTAAAAAATATGAGTGATAATGAAGATAATAGCTAGTGAGCTCTGTTGTATAAATCAAAGAATGTATTTGAAATCCTGAATAAACAGGGCATCTAACAGAGGAAGATATCTGTATTCGGTAGTAACTGCATCCTGCTATGTAAGTTTAAAAAGGAAGGAGAGAAGACAGTGCTGAGTGAGGAGCCCTGTATACCTGGATGTGCTCTATTAAAAGAGGCGCTTGATTGCTCAGTAATTGCAGAGCCAGGCTCTTGGGGAGGCCTTTGTCATCCCTCCTTGGCTGACACCAGACGATAGTGTGGCTCTGTGATAAGAAACAGAGGACCAGTGTCTCCATGGTAACTAGCTGAGCTCTATATATTACACCTCATTACAAATGAGGATAGATAGTAAAAAAATATATATTAACACAGAGAGGGATACACACACACACACACACACACACACACACACATACACACACACACAGTCTTCTATCTAGAAAGTGAATAAAATAAAATAAAAATGTGATTGCATTGAAAGGACAAGTTTGATAGGCCTTTTTCCCCCGTTGGTGCAGGTAAATATTTCATTTTTCAGTTCCTCTGATGGTTTTGTTCTGAACCCACCCAGCTGTAGTTTGAAAGATTAATGATGGGCAGCAACAGAACCTGAGAAGAGGCAGTGAATGAATAGAAACCAGCACCAGAGAAGAAAGAGTACTGCCTGGCCTTTGGGACAAATAAATAAGGATTTACTAAGTCTGCTAGTTTCATCCCCGTAGCAGGAAAATCTGGAACTTATTAGAATGGAAACCTGGAGACTTTTATAATGTAATGATTCCTAGAGTCCCAAACTTGCACAGACTAGTGACAGGAAAAAAGAAAAGAAAGAAGGAAGGAAAATCAGCAGTTTCTTTTCTAATGTCCTCTTCTGTGGGTATTGATTTTACTTTCACACAACTACCTTTACTGTGTCTCTCCTCACATAAGACCATTACACCTATGTGTAGATCTTTATAAGGTTAAACACATATCCTGAAAACAGGCTGCCTTGTGTCATGTCTTTTAAAGAAAATGACCAAATTGAAGAAGTCATCAGTGAATAAACCATTAGCAGTAGAAATTAAAAGTTTTGATTCAAGACACAGAATGCAAATATTTGGCCAGAGAACAAAGACCCAGGGGCTTTTGTGCAGCTGTTAATATTAGCTTTGATGTATTAGTCCATCTCCCTTGGTAGCCCAACAGGGATTTTTTGCTGAAATTTAGGATTGGTTTCTTCCCCACCTGTGTTTCTTTCTCAACCACTCCAATTTCTGAAAAAGTATTTCAGTCATTGCTAAAAAGTACATATATGTATTTTAAAAACAAAATAGTTGTTTCAACTAATGTAAGTAACCTAATTTTCTGCCTTTCAGTCCTTCTCACTAATTTCTTGTTCGTCTACAAGTCTTGTGAAAACTGTTTATCAGTCTTCCAAGGTAGGGGTGACCAAAAAAAGTGGGGTAGATGAGGTATACACCCAAAAGGAGTGAAAACATGTGTCCCACAAAAGCTTGTACACACATGTTCAGAGCAGTATTATTCATAATAGCCAAAAAGTGGAAATAACCCAAATATTCATCAACTGATGAATGGACATATTATATAATGTGGTCTGTCCATACAATGGAATATTATTTGTCAATAAAAAGAAATGAAATACTGACAGATCCTACAATGTAGATGAACCTTGAAAACATTATCCTAAGTGAAAGAAGTGAGTCATGAAAGACCACATATTATACGATTCCATTTATAGGAAATTTCAAGAATAGGCAAATCGACAGAGACAGACAATAGATGAGTGATTGCTTAGGGCTTGGGAAGGGGCATGGAAAGATGAGGTGACTGCTAAAGGCTACAGGGTTTCTTTGTGGGAATGATGAAAATGTTCTAAAATTGATGGTGGTGATTATGGCAAAACTTTCTGAATAAACTAAAAAAAAAATTGGAATCGGACATTTTAAATAGATGAATTTCATGATATATGAATTATATCTCCATAAAACGGTTATAAAAATGAATAAAGGACCTAGTTGGAGACGAAGATGGTGATCTCTAACGAAGATGACCGTATGTCTTGATTTACGAAGAATTATCCCAGTTTTTGCCAGTTGGGCCAATGAATTATTAATAGCCCTGCTTTCACTTTCAAAAGTGTCCCGTTTAGATGATGGACTATGTGGTCACCATATATACATACAACCAGAAGTATTATGACTTTCTACAGTGTATTCCTAAAGTTGCCTAATGAAAATAACACTTGGGGTTCCTATTAAAAGTAAAGATTCTTGTGTCCCTCCCTTGGGTGTTTACTGTTCTGCTTGTTTACAAAAAGAGGTGACCAAATTACCTTTTAGGGCAAATAGAATTCCTGGGAAGTAGGAGAAGGCTCGGCAGGAAATTTGCCCGTCATAGAAGGCTGGAAATGAATTCTGACTGTGGGAGGGTGAAGAAAACAATGGGAATAACATACAGCACAGTGATGCTTCTGAGATCTACCCTTCTCTTCTTTCTTACCTTTGTAGAAGAAAACAGAGCAAAGGCTTATTATTCTGTAAGAATGAGTGTGGACAGAAACCAGTGTTGGTCCAGCTGGAAGTTTCTCCAAAGTGGCCAAAGATAGAGGCAGATGGGTTCTGGAATATCCCTGGCTACTGCCATCCCACCTCAGAACCTGATATCCACTGTTCACTCAGACCCTTCTAGCCGGTTTCGTCCTTCAGCCCCAGACTCAGAATTTTTATGTTGCTCAAAATCTTATTGTTGAGACCCCTTTAACACCCAGGTTTGGAGACAGAAGTAGAACCCTCGGTTGAGGCCAAGAAGTCTCCGAAACATAGGAAAATGCAAGAAACTTGAGGCTTAGAACAGTTTTGTTTTTTTAAAAAACTGCCATAGACTGAAAGCTTATTTCCCCCTAAAATTCATATGTTGAAACCTAATCCCTAGTGTGATGGTATTTGGAGCTGGGGCCTTTGGGAGGTGTTTATGCCTTGAGGGTGGAGCCCTCATGAATAGAATTAGTGCCCTTATAAAACAGACCCCAGAGACATCCCTTGCCTGTCCTGCCTTGTAAAGACACAGCAAAAAGATGTCTGTCTGTGAGGCAGGAAGCAGGTTCTCATCAGACACAGAATCTGTTGGTGCCTGGATCTTGGACTTGCCAGCCTCCACAAGTGGGAGAAATAAATTTCCATTGTTTATAAGCCACCCATTCAATGGTATTTTGTTATAGCAGTCGGAGCAAACTAAGACAACTACAAAGAGGAACAAAGGAAAGTGGGCCATAGTTTTAAAAAATAAATATGAGCAGTAGGGCACATAGCATATTATGAACCAAACTTTAATAATATGCATATACAAGTATATGCATATACTTATATGCATATACTCTCATAATATGCATATACAAGTATATAAAATATGCATATTATTAAATATTTGAAATTATTTGTGACTCATCTGAGTACAGTGTTAACTTCTGTTTAAAATGCTTAGTCCTCATTGCTTTTTGTTCATATGGAAGAACTCTTCACAGTTTCAAAGTCTGAAATGAAAATTGTGCGGAAAAAGCCTGTACATTCCCATATGTGCAGAATTGTCATAAAATGTCTAAGGAGGAGGGAAAAAGTCATTATGAACCTGTTCTCTCATTTGGCCAGATTGCTTTAATTCTTAGCCCTTTTTGCCGCTTTAATCAATCAAGAAAAAGCTCTCCTGCAGATTCAGAGCTCAGAAGTACACTCCTCCTTGCTCCTGTCCATACCCAAGCCTCTTGATCTCCAGGGAAAAGGTTGACATCTGGGGAGATTTTTTTTGTTTCACTTTGTTCCAGCAAACTGTTTGAAATATTCAGGCTTTTTACTGAAATTTGAGTCTTCTTTCTCTCTCTTAGGTACTGTGCAAAATTTTTCAGTTTTTTAGAAGAGATTCGTAAAATGTTTTAAAAAGGATTCCTCATTAGTTGAGGGACCTCTAAGGTGAATATTACTATTATTAAATAACACAAATTCAATTTCAATAGTCGCCAAGCTACTTTTTAATAGAACATTTCATGCATGCCTTTTAGGCTCCAATAGAATATTAGTAAGACATGTTAACGTAACACATCAATCTGGCAATATTAATTATCCTAAGAATAGTTAGGTGTCCAGGTTTGTGCTTTTGTATGATTGGGCACCCATGGACTGGCAGTGAAAGCAGCAGTTTAGCATTGTCCAAAAGACACAGATTTGGAAAAGCTTTCAAAAGTTTTGACCAAATGGATTATAAATTTTGGTCTGATGCAGATTTACTAGATTCTGGTAAGCAACAGGAATGAAAAGCATTTTCTAAAGGAAAAAAACCTGTGATGAATTCCAGGTAACTGATTTCAGATGAGATCCTTAAGTAATAAAATATCGGAGATTTAGGAGACTCATAAACACGAGGCTACATAGGACTCTTAAGATAATAGACAGAAGACATCAGAAGCAATGTAAATACGAAGCAAGATCATGCCCTTGAATTTTGATTGTGGGCAGAGAATCAGGACTGAGGATTCTGAATACAGAGCATTACAACCAAGAGAAACAGTAGTATGGCAAAGCAGTTTAAAAAAATAATTCTGATATATATTGGGAGGGACTTTATTGAACTTGAAATCAGAAAATAACACCCTCTAAGATTTTATTTGTTGTTTCTCCTGATCCTGATCCATTATTTCAGTTCTATGTTTCTATTAAGGTGCTTAGTAAACCCCAACAATCAATCAAGGGCCAGGCTATGATAAGGGTTTCTGTTTTAAAGAAATCCAAATAACACTGAACCAGGAAAAGAAATAAAGTCCATATAAGGCATTGATGTGTTTATAGAACACCTGGGTTTATAGTGGAAGAGCAGGGTAGCAGTAAAGAACAAAGGCTCTGACATCAGGTAGACATCATTTCCTCCATTTCCCTTCTATGTGACTTTGGGTGGGCCTATGATTTAACCTACTGTGTTTCCCCGAAAATAAGACCTAGCCGGACCATCAGCTCTAATGCGTCTTTTGGAGCAAAAATTAATATAAGACCTGGTATATTATATTATATTAATTGTATTATATTATATTATACCCAGTCTTATAATATAGTAAAGTAAGACCAGGTCTTATATTAATTTTTGCTCCAAAAGACACATTAGAGCTGATGGTCCGGCTAGGTCTTATTTTCGGGGAAACACGGTATATGATCTTTGATAGCCCTACAGTTAGTCTTAGTAGATAGCATCAGTTTTCTAAAGTGGGTTTACTATTTTATACTCCCACCAGCAGGGTTTTAGAGTTCCAGTTTTTCACATCCTCACCAACACACTTCTGGGGTTATGGTAGTTTCTCATGATTTTTGTTTGCATTTCTCTGATAATGATATTTAGCACTTTTTCATATATTTATTAGACTCTTGGATATCCTATTTTGTGAAGTGCCTGTTCTACTCTCTTGCCTATTTTTAAATTTTTTTATTTAAAAAATGTCTTTTTCTTATTGATCTGTAATTTAAAAAATATATGTTCTGGATATCAGTTCTTTATTGATCATATGTATTGCAAATATCAACTCCTACTTTGTGACTTGCCATTTAATTCTCTTAATGATGTATTTGATAAACAAACATTCTTAATTATAATATAGTCAAATTTATTAATATTTTCCTTTAGGATTTTCTGTGTGCTGTTTAAGAAATCTTTGTTCACCCTAAGGTTTTTTTCTAACAGCTTAGTGGATTCATTATAAAGTTTACGTCTTTAATCCATCAAGAATTTATTTTAGTAAGAGATATGAAGCAGGGATCCAATTTTATTTCTTTTCCCAAATGTTCTTGTAGTTGTCAAAAAAATTTCTTAAATAATTTGTATTTTAAATGCCACTGCCACTTTTAGGGAATTTACAATCACGGTGACTCCATAAGTTTATGATAGGAAACTCTAACTCTTAGTAATGTTAAAAAACATTAAAACATCGAAGACACAGGTAAACTCAGAAAAATATCTATGTGGCCCAAATATAGAACAGAAAAGCAAAACAATGAGTGGAGCAGAAGACACTTTTGTGTCGTGGGTTTTTTTAAATGGGGCACGGGGGCTCCAGTATTTGCCAGGAGGTTAGCCCCGGTGAGATAAGGAGTCTTTAAAGTGCCCTATGAGCCAGGGGTATGAATTTGGATTACCACGTGCTTCCAGGGGCTGGGACAAGAGTTCATCTTCTCATGAAAGAAGGCTGGGGAAGAAAAGTTTCCTGTCACTACATTGGGCTGTGACTTTCAGAAAACTTCAGGATCCATTTGAAAGAAGATACATCCTTCTAACGAGAACAGAACCAAGCTGCCTGTACGCTTTGTGTCAGCATCAGGTCTATCCCCAATATCAGTTGTAAGTCTAACGTGCCATTATCCCCTCATTCTGGATTGGGGGATCAGGATTTGGGTGGAGGTAAATGTAAAACTACCTGGTTAGGGATTGGGTTAAACACTGGAGGAAGAGAAGGGGGTGCGGTGGGGAAACTAAGCCTCAAAATAGATCAAAATTCCAGAATAGATTGAAGCCAACCAAATTAATCAGAATATGAATCCACTCCAGACAGAATTAATGTCATGGAACCTAAAAGTAAGTATATTTAGGGTGCTCAAGGAGATAAATAAGGAATAACTTAAACGAAAACAAAAAATATAAAGAATGAAGAAATCTCTTCTAGAATGAAGACCACAAGGTATAAATGCAAGAAGACAGTGAAGTGATGGTGAAACAGCAGGAGGAAATAAAACATTGGCTATAATTACTCTGGGAAGAAGTAGAAGGAAAAAAAGGATGAAGATAACATTGAACATAAAGTGAATTAACATTCGTAAAAGCAAACAGGAGAAAAACGAATAAATTGAACAATACTAAATAAAAATGAATTGGTTTAAAAGAGTTTGAGGGAGAACAAGATAGATATATAAAACAAAGGAGATCTAATATGCTTAACTGTGGTCTCAGAAGAAGACAGCAAAAACAACAAAATAGAACAAATGTTTAAAGATAAAATACAAGAAACATTCCCAAAGTGAAAGTTTTAAGTCTTATTGCATATTGAAAGGACCACTTACTATGGGTGTGTGTGCTCAACAAAATTGATCCCATCTAGTCAAAGTGAACTTTATACTAGCAAAGTTACTAGATTCCAAAACATAATGAATTCTTCAGGTAGTCAGGCAAAAAAAGATTAAGTCACAAGGAGAAAAAGTATCAGGCTTACTTCAGTGGCATGGGTTGGGTTCTCTGGGAAGTAGTTGCTGAGATGGAGTTAGGAGTATGAATAACACCTTTGAAAGGAAATGGAAGAAGCTCAATCGGGCAGGGAAAGGAAGGGATCAATCTACACATACTGGCCTGGCCCAGTCTGCAATGAGGAGCTCCAGAGCCAAGATTTCCTATTGGAGGAGACTCGCATTTGTTAGGTATTAGGTGGGCTCTGGAACCACCAGTCATTGCTGGGACTGACTTTAGCTACCACTGCTATGCTTAGTCATTGCCCAGGTACTGCCCTGAGAAGAGCATGACCCTGTTGAAGCAGACCCTGCAGAAACTATTAGCTGGAGTTTATTAACTAACCACACCGCTCAGCTTAGAGCCAGGCAGCAAATCCTTTCGTGTAGGATAATCTGAGTAGCACTTCTCCGAGTCTACTGTAAAGCACTCCTTGTGTTGTGCACATCTCTACTCCTTCACACCCATGAAGCAGCAGCTCCTCCGGGACTCTGGGGGCCTCTATTCCTGAGGGGAAGCTTAGAATAGGGAAATTAGCGGGACGATCTACAACCTCACTGCTGTAAATTGATCTCAGGATTACAACAGGTAACTCATTGTCTTCAGCTTCCACTTTCCATTGTAAATTTCCCTCATCGTAGCTATAAGCTCCATGTGTCTCAGTGACTAGCCCGGTCAGGTGACCAAAACCCTCATTCCTGAAGGGCCTGCCTGGGTCCTTGCTAACCATAATCTTTGTAGGCTGGGATTCATGCCCTTGACAATTCAGTCACAATTGGGCAAGAAAATACCAGGAGATACTAAATTATATGACTTGAGTGTCACACATATTTCTTTCTGCCCCATTGTATAACAGAAACCCTAGTTTCTTCTGCTGTTTAAGGTAATGTTCCCAGACAGGGTGGTGACTCCTCTTACAAGGAGCCCAGAGTGTTCACGTGGCAACTGTAGCTTGTAGCTCAAAAATAACAATTTGAAGGGAGTCTTGCTTTATAACCTGGTGAGAGTGTTCCCTCTTGGGGGACCAGGACCTCTAACTCTGTAGAGCCCAGAATTGTGGAGCTGGGAAACTCAGAATCCCCTGGTGTAGGTCATTGGAGGAGATGTCAGATGGGACCCCCTCCTGCTTCCACTCCATGGTTCCTGGATCCTGTTTCCTGCTGAGGACACAAGCATCAGATAAAGGTCACTGATTCCATGTACATACCATGACTTGGGGGATGGCTCTCCATCCTTGGAGGGTATTGCCTCTGAGCTGGTGCTTCATCTGTACCTTCAGTAGTCTATTCCAATGCTCTATTAGACTGGCAGCTCCTAGCTGGTACAGTAAGTGATAAGAGAGGTGGATCCCATGGGCCACTTCTGCATTCCCTTTATTGTAAAGTGGATTCCCTGGTTTGATGCTATGTGTGGGATTCCATGCCTATAGATTAGATGTTCCTTAAGCCCCTAAATAGTAGTTCTGGCTGCGGCCTTGTGGGACGGAAAGGCAAACTCTCATCTGGAATAGGCATCAATTCCTGTGAGAAAAAAACTGCAGGCCCTTCCAGTATGAAAGGAACCCAGTATAATCAAGTGTCCATCTAAAGGCTGGTTGCCATATTGGAAGCTCAGCATTGGTGTCTGTTGTTGGCAGGTTGGACATTTGCAGGCAACAGTAGCTAGATCGGTGCTGGTTAATGAGAGTTTATGCTGCTGGGCCCACGTATAGTCTCCATCTCTGCCATTCTGGTGACTTCATTCATAAGCCCATTGTGCTGCATGGCCAATGATAAAAATGGGCTAATATTAACTTACCAAGTCATTTTGTGTTCTTGGTTGGTTGATGCTCCTTCCATAGATGCCTCCAGGTGGGCATTAATGTGTGATACCAAGTTCTTCACACTTCATGCCTATTCTCAGGCCTATCCATATGCCTTTCCCTCAGGACTCCTTATCTCTAATCTTTCAATATTTTACCTTCTAGGTCCCTGATCAGTAGGCCTGGCCCATGACGTATCATCACCACAACCCACTTCTCTTTCCACACAAAGTGGATGGCCACTGCCGGAAGCTCTGGCATCAGGAAGGTTTTCTCTCTTCACTGTCTTTCAGAGCCACCTCTGAATGAGGCTGTAATGCAGCTGCCATCTGTTTTTAGCTTGAGTCTAACCCTTTCATTACCTCAAAACTCAGGCTCCCAACACCTCCTTCATATGGTTTACATAGGTGTATATCGGTGCATTGTGCATAGGTTGTACATAGGCAATAGATGTGAGCTGAGGGAGAGGTTCTGGTGAACTATGGTGAATGATACAGGGGTCTGGTCTGCCTCCTCATGCAGCTTACATGTATCCCATGGTCCTGGTCATGATTATCCTATATGTACTATTTCTAACTTATAATGGATGACTGGTGGGCCAACCTAACTTTATGACATGCTGAGTTCAACAGTTCTGGACATACGGTCACTAGATGTCCTAGGGTCAAGTGTTCTATCTGGTTGGTCCCAGTATCATGCCAGAAGCTGCTTTTAAAAGTCATGTAATTTTATGCTGCATATGTCGTGGCCTTGCTCCAGGACCTCAGGGTTTATGTTGTGATTCTTCCTGTAGGGCTTGCTACAAACAACTGCTCCTTTTATCACAACTGATATCTACAGCACCCTAGGGTCTGCTGGACCATGCTGAGCCACTTGCACCACAGCCTGTGCCTTCTCCAGAGCTCTTTCATGTTCCTGGGCCCATTCAAAGCTGGCAGCCTTCTGTGTTATCTAATATGTGGACCAGAGTAGTATTCCTAGTGATGGAAGTGTTGCCTACAGAACCTGACAGGCCTAAAAGTCATGGCGCCTCCTGTAAACAAGGACAGTGTTACTCTTATTTCTAATTTAAGACTCTTTTCTTTCTCTTGCCTAATTGTGTTAGCTGCTTTTTCTAAAATATTGCCAAATAATAATGGTGAAAAGTGAACTACTGAAAACTTCATGGCTTGGTGTATTTTGAGGGAGAATGGTAGCTCTTTGATAATTAAAAAAAAAAAAAATTTTTACAGTGGTACTTGATCTATTTAGATTTGCTCTGTCCTCTGGAGGTACATTTTTATGATTTACATTTTCCTTAAAATCCATCCATTTCAATATTTTCAAATATATAGAGAGTTAAAATAATCTGTTATAATGTGTTTTATATTTCCTCTGAATCTGTTATTTCCCCATTCTTTTTTCTTTCAGTTTTATTGAGATGTAATTAACATACAGCATTGTATAACTTGAGTGTATACCATAATAATGTGATTTACATATATTACAAAATGTTATTTCCCCAGTTTCAATTTTATGCTATTTATATTTTCTATCCTTTTTCTTGGGTAGACTATTAGCTAAATGATTTGTTGGTGCCCTCCAGTTTCTTAAATTGGGAATTTAAAATTTTATTCTTATGTGAATAACTTATAAATTAACCTAAATATTTAAGGTTACATATTTTTCTCTGAGCACTGTTGTTATCCTATATGGTCTGATGTATGCTTTTCTGTTGTGTTTTGTGTGGTTTTTTTTAAAGAAATTGTGTAATTTTGGTTTTGATTTCCTTTTTGTCCCAATAGTTCTTATAAAAGTCCTAAAAATATTTCCAGGGTGTTTTTCCTCATTCATTCAGAGAATTTTATCTATACTATTTCTACATCTTGGAATTTATTGATTTTTTTTTTGATGACTGATATACGGTTAACTTTTGTCGATGTTCCAAGGTTCCTAAAAAGACAGTGTGTGTGTGTGTGTGTGTGTGTGTGTGTGTGTTTCCTGAAAATAAGACCTAGCCAGACAATCAGCTCTAATGTGTCTTTTGGAGCAAAAATTAATACAAGACCCGGTCTTATTTTACTATACTATAAGACCAGGTATGAAATAGAATGGAATAGGAATAGGAATAGGAATAGGAATAGGAATAATATAATACCGGTCTTATATTAATGCTTGCTCCAAAAGACACATTAGAGCTGATTGTCCGGCTAGGTCTTATTTTTGGGGAAACAAGATATATATATATGTATATAATGTATGTTAGATAACATATTGAACATAAGTATTACTGATTGTTAGATCTTCACTATGGGTGTATTATTTATTGCTGTATAACAAGTGCTCCTGCATATAGCAGCATTAAACATCATACATTCATTGTTTCACAGTTTCTGTGGACCAGGAATTCAGGCACAGATTAGTTGTGCCCTCTAGGTCAGGGTCTCTCACAGACTGAAGTTAAGGTGGCAGCCAGGATAACAGTGATATTAAATTTCAACTGGGTGAGGATCTGCTTTCAACCTTACTCACCTGGCTAATGTGAGGCCTCAGGTCCTCACTGGCGTTGGCTAGAGATACCAGCTCCTTGCCACGTATGTCTGTCCACAGGGCAACTTAGAACATAGTAGTTGGTGAGCCTCAGAGTGAATGAGGGAGAAAGCAAGAGAGTGATCAAGATGGAAGCCATAGTCCTTTTGTAACTTAATCTCAGAATTGATATCTTATCACTTTGCCACACTCTTGTTTAGAAGAGAGTCACTAGGTGCAAACCATACTCAAGCAGACAGGATTACACAAGAACATAAATATAAGAAATCAGGTATCATTTGGGGCAATTTTTGAAGCTGTTTATTATGTCTTTGTTACGTCCCCTGCACATGCAAAATGCCTCCATGATCCCCTTACCTAGGTCCCCCAAAGTCTCATCCAGTTACAGCATCAGATTACAGTTCAGAACCTTGTCATCTAAAATAATATCCAGGTGTAGTTCAGCCTCCTCAGGTGTAATTCTTTAGGAACATCTCTTGCAGTTCCTCTCATTCTGTAAAACTCCTCGCCATTTATACCCAACATACAATAGTGGGACAGCATAGGATAACCACTACAGACATTTTTGTTCAAAAAGGCGGGATATAGGAAGCACGAAAGAATTTTGTCTGAATTATTTCACTTAGCATAACTCAGGGTTCATCAATGTCTCAAATGGCAGGATTTCCTTTAATGTTAAAATAATCAATAATTAGGAATAGAAGGAAACTTCTTTAACATAATAAAAGTCATTCATGAAAAATCCACAGCAAACATCACACTCAATGGTAAAAGACTGAAAGATTTTCCTCTAAGATCACGAACAAAACAAGACACTGCTTTGGGCATTTCTATTCAACAAAGCATACCAGAAATTCCAGCCAGAGCAATGAGACAAGAAAAAGAAAAGGCATCCAAATTGCAAAGACGGAAGTAAAAGTATCTCTGTTCACAGGAGACTTGATCTTATATGCAGAAAACCTAAGAATTCCATAAGAAAACTGTTAGAATAAATGAATTCAGAAAAATACCAAGATACAAATCAGTACTCAAAAATAAGTTGTATTTCCATACACTAACAATGAAGAATCCAAAAAGGAAATTAAGAAAACAATCCCATTTACAATAATACCAAAAAGAAAAATGAAAGGGGGACAATCTGCCCACCTTTAAATCTTGTAGAAGTTGTTTCATCTGGAGGGAATGGGATTGCAGCAATGGCAGTGAGGGTTGCCACAATGGCTGCCCATGTCTGTGTCCACACTTAAACAATCAGAAGCAGCAATCAGTGATCAGAGCATAGATCCCCAATATTTGGAGGACAGGTTTCTTATTGCCTACCCTGGCTCTACAAGCTGCATGCAAGCTGCTCTTAGAATGTATATGGTTGCCTGTCACTGGCCTATGGGGTGAGCAATGATGCGTAGTTGCTGCCAAACTAAGACCTGAAATTGACCTAAATTGATTTACTGTCCAAGCCTTCCCCTGGAAGTTGCAAGCCTTTGAATAAGCTCTAGAGTTCCAAAATAGTCATATCAGACAGATTCTGCAGGACAAATATTGTCTAAGTAGGGAGATCAATCCCTGGAGCTTCCTACTCTGCCATCTTACCATAATCCTCCATTTCGGATTCCTTTTTGTTTAACAATTTTTCCTTTTATGTAGCACTCGGCACTCTCTTTTTATTATAAGCAGCAAGAACAGATTAAGCAGCAGCTTTAGCAGTTTGTTTGGGAATCTCAGCTGGGTCACTCAGGTCATTTAACACATACCCTGCTTTCCATGTTGCTAAGCTTTCTGCTATTACATAGCAAGGATCCTGCTTCCTCTACTTACTGATAACATGTTCTTCGCTTCATTTTTGTGCCCTTAGTGGCAGCATTCTCAAAGTTCAGATTTCTAATTTGCTGTTCAAAGCAATTTAAACATTCTCTAATGTGCTCCTCAAAATCCTTCCAGGTTCTACTCACTGCCGGGTTCCAAAGCCAAGGCAACACCCCAATTCCAGGTATCAAAATCTGAATTAGTTACCTGTCGCTGTATACTGGAATGTCCCAAAGCTTAGTGGCTTCAAACAACAAACATGTATTCTCTCACACTGGAATCCGATGTGGCTGTTAGGTCCTCAGGCTCAGAGCCTCTCATAAGGCTGCCATCTAATTGTTGGCCTGGGCTGCTCAACTGTGGGAAGATCCATGTCTAAGCTCACTCACATGCAGTTGACAGGACCCAGATCCTTACTGGCCATTGGCCAGAGATATCAGCTCCTTGCCACATGGGCCTCTCCAAAGATAGTTTATGATGCAGTAGCTGATGTCCCTCAGTGTGAGTGAGAGAGCAGGAGAGAGAATGAGCAAAATGGAAGCCAGAGTCCTTTTGCAACTAAATCTTGGAAATGACGCCTCACCGGTTTTGCCATATATTTTGGTGAAAAGAGTCATTAGGTCCAATCCACACTCAAGGGGAGAGCATCACACAAGGGCATCCAATACCAGGAAGCAGGGAACCCTGGAAGTTATTTTAGAGGATTTACCACAATGGGGTATGCTGTTTTTATTCCAGAGTACTCCTTTTACTGTGGACTAATGCTTTTTTGCCCTAAGTGCCTTTTTTCCCACAATCTTTACCAATATTGTGTTTTAGCAAACTTTGGACATAATATGTCAAGTTTTTATTTTAGTTTTTTTAAGAGATATTGAGCACATTTTTTTTCTGTGAAGGATCTGCTCATAGCTTTTATATTATTAGTATTTAGATTTTTTGTATAACATGAAGAAATTAGCCCTTTTCTGTCATGTATGGTTAATAATTTTCTCACTTCACCATTCATCTTTTGATTTTGTTCATGATGTTTGTGCCAAGTAGACTTTTTTAATTTTCATATAGTCAAATTGATCAAGTATCTCTTTTATAAGGAATCATACCCTTAAAAAGGAAATTTATTCATGTTATTCTTTGCTAAATTATTTTTGGTATCTCACTATAGCTTTTTGAAGCATAAATTTGAATCTTCTCATTGTGAAATACAAGGCTTTTTATTGTCTCATTCCTACTTAGCTCTTTTCCTTTCATCTGCTGAACAAACTCCTACTGAGAGTTCCACTGAAGTCCCCTGTCCACACACGTGTGCATTGTTGTCTGATTCCTTCACATGCCTGTGGGAAGATACACAAAGGCAGGACTTGTGTTGGCGATGCTTCTGTCGGCCCAGAGCCTTCTACAGTACCTGGCATGCTTGCTTTGTTAGATGAATAAATGAGTCAGGTGATCAAAAAACAGCGGTTCAAAAACAAGCAAAACAACATGACCATCACATTAGTTATTACCTGTACTTTTCTTCTACTTTTCACCTTTTCCAAGAAGACAGCACAACTGTGCTAGTTCAATTTATAACTCTCTCACAATTTTACAGTGCTCATTGTTATCTGAAACAAAATGCCACGCAGGCCTCTGTGGCAAAGACGACCAGCAGCTAAGGAATTCATGTTCCAGTTACCCTGGCAGCTAAGTGTGGACACGTGATTCGTTTCAGGACAATGGAACATGAGAAGTCATAAGTACAACTTAACACCTTTAAAATGGAAGGAGCGTGCCTTCCTCTCACTTTTCCCCTTTCCTGCCGGCAGGAATGGGAATGTGGGCACAGGAGCTGGCAAAGCAATCCTAGACTGTAAGATGGAAGCTGTGTGTTGAGAATAAGAAAGCAAGCAGGATAGAAGGAGTCAGGGTACCTGAAACAATGGAGCCACCTTTTCAGCCCCACACTGCTCATGCTTGGAATGTTATATGACACAAACATCATCTGCTATCTTGTTTAAGCCCTTGTTTTTTTGACCTCTGTTACAGAAGTCAAATCTTTCTTCTAACTAATCCAGAACTCTTGGGTATCACATCCCACCTCTGGGGTCATTCCTTTGTGACAAGTCAGTATCAGGCAGTTAGGAAATTGAAAGTATAGAAGGTTAGGATCAAGGAAATGATAACATAAAATTGAAGGAGGAAAAGGGAGGGAGAGAGAATGAGAATGGGAGATGAATGTCAGTTGAGGTTGTTGGTGAAAAGCCACTGGTGATGAGCAAAGCTCGCTCTCCATGACTATGATATAAAGTTACTCAGGAACCTTTTCAGGACCAGACAGGAATACATGGCAAATGAACAACCCAGAAGAAGAAAATGAAAGAATGGTATGAAATACTACAAGTTAACACACACTAAAAGAGCAGGTTGGGCTCTAGTCTGTGACAATAATTTAATGAGGCCTAAGGCCTGTGATTGTTAAAATAAAACAGTCAGAAATACCAATGCATGGGGGAAAGGGCAAAAGATACAGTCCTGGCAAAATGGACCCTGGGCTCCTATTTCAGGCACCTGGTTCCCATTAATCTCTCATCCCTATAGACTCTTACAGAGCCTCGTGCCTCTCCCTAACCTTGTCCTGAGCTGGTATGTAAATTAAACCAGCAGCTTTAATTTTTATAACATTATTGTAGAAGGAATGAAGATAGTAAAAGTCAAGGAGGGAGCCAGAGTCTGTAGTATCCAAACATGTAGTAGCAGAATGCTCCAGATAGGGAACAGGGACAAGAGAAAGAACTACCATAAAACCAGATTTGATTTCCCTCTTTGAACCCCTATCTTTTCTTTACCCCTTTCCAAAGTATGCATACATAGGTTGTGTTAAGAAAACCTTTTATAGTTGGCCTTTTTCCAAGACGAGGGTACAGCTGGGCTGAAGGGCCACATGTTGAAGTTATTAATATGCCTATGCCCTTCTCCCCCACTGAGTTCACTGATCAAAGGCCCTGCCAGCGCAGCAATGGATAGCCTCACATAATGGGAACTGAAATTCTACTTAAGAAACCAGCTTTGCCAAAACACACTACCTTTTTAAGTGAAACATTCCATGCACATATTAACCTGATTACAGAAAGGAAGGAGGATCTTTTTTCCTTCTGTACCCTGCTAATAATTTTCTGTCAAGTCTGATTTGGCTTTAGCTGCACTCCAAGTTCTTGTGATGTGCCCCGATCACCAGTAAACTAAAAACAGAAGGGACTGCACAAACTCCAAGATAGGATACTCTTTCCATGAATACAGATGCTGCTGCAGATTTCAGTTCCTTGCCAACAGGGAAGGCCAGTGAGTTTTCCAGTCTTTTACAACCAGCAGCCTGCCTCCAATTCACACAGTCAGTGAGGGAAATACATGGAGAAAATGGTGGAAATAATTAAGGGTTCTTAGAGTTAACAGAAGCATCAACTCATTACACGGGGCTCCTGCCTCAAAAGGGAGTAAACCGTTGTGCTTATTAGAAAAAAAGAACAAACAATAACAAAGCATTTCAAAGTCCCAATCAGTTCCAGCCTCCGGTTGAAGATTCAGGTTGAAGAGCTGGGTAGGTAAGAAATCAGGAAACAAACCAGATTTAAAGGAAGCAATATCATTTTGCTCTGCCTGATAAACAGGAAGAAATGTTCTATAGTTTATTTCACTGTATAGAAGGATAACCTGTTTCCTGCACAGCTGACAAAATTTTGTCCACACAGGATATTAGAGGTCTAGATATTATGTAGTTGTACAAACAGAGCGTCAGTCCATGAGAGTCAGAGTATGATTGTCACCTTACTTTGTTTTAAATTACAGTTATTGAGGTACGTTGGTTAATAACATTACATAAATTTCAGGTGTACAGCATTATAATTGATATCTATATACTCTATTGCAGGCTCACCACCCAAAGTCTGGTTTCCTTCTTTTATTATATATTTGACCTCCTTTACTCAACTCACTCTCCTCCTACAACCCTTTCCCTCTGGTAACTACCATTCTGTTGTCTGTATGTATGAGTTTGTTTTTGTCTGTTTTATTTATGTGTTATTTTTGTATTATAGTTCGCATATGAGTAAAATCATACAATCTTTGTCCTTTTCCCTATGACTTATTTCACTTAGCACAATACTCTCAAGATCCATCCATATTGTCACAAATGGCAATGTTTCACCTTTTTGATGGCTGAGTAATATCCCTTTATGTATACATGTCACATCTTCATTATCCGGTCATCTGTTAATAGACATTTAGATTGTTTTCATGTCTTGGCTATTACAAATAATGCTGCAGTGAATATAGGGGTATGTATATCTTTATGAGTTAGTGTTTTCATATTTTGGGGGTACATACCCAGAAGATGAATTGCTGGATCATGTGGTACTTCTTAATTTTTTGAGGAGCCTCCATACTGTTTTCTGTAGTGGCTGCACCAATTTAGAATCCTTGCAACAGTGTAGGAGAGTTCCCTTTTCTCCACATCTTCCTTAACACTTGTTATTTCTTGTATTTTGGATAATAGGCATTCTAACAGGTGTGAGATAATATCTCATTGTGGTTTTATTTGCATTTCCCTAATAGCTAGTGATGTTGAACTTATTTTTAAACATCTGTGGACCATCTGTTTGTCTTCCTTGGAGAAATTTTTATTCAGATCCTTTGTCCAATTTTAAAAACTTGGGTTGTTTGTTTTTTGTTGGTGTTGAATTGTATGAGTTCTTTATATATCTTGATATTAACACCATATCAGAAGTATCATTTGTAAATACCTTCTCTCATTCAGTTGATAGCCTTTTTCTTTTGTTGATGGTTTCTTTTGCTATGCAGAAAATTTTGAGTTTGATATATTACCATTTGTTTATTTTTGTTTTTGTTTCCCTTCCCTTTGGAGTCAAATTCACAAATATACCTCTGAAATCAATGTCCAGAAGCTTAGTGTTTATGTTTTCTTCTATGTATTCTATTGTTTCAGGCCTTACATTCAAGTCTTTAATCCATTTTGAGTTAATTTTTCTGCATCATGTAAGATAGTAGTCTAGTTTCATTCTTTTGCACATGGCTGTTCAATTTTCCCAACACCATTTATTGAAGAGACTTTCCTTTCTCCATTGTATATCCTAAGCTCCTTTGTCATAAATTAGTTGCCCATATATTTCTGTTTATTTGTAGGCTCTCAATTCCATTCCATTAGTCTGTGTCTGTTTTTCTGCCAATACCATGCTGTTTTGATTACTATAGCTTTGTAGTGTAGTTTGAAATTGTAAAGTGTGATACCTCCAGCTCTGTTCTTTTTTTCCTCAAGATTGCTTTGGCAATTTGCAGTCTTTTGTGGTTCCATGCAAATTTGAGAAATTTTTGTTATATTGCTGTGAAAAATGCCATTGGGATTTTGATAGGATTTGCATTGAATTTGTAGGTTGCTTTAGCTAATGTGGGCACTTTAACAATGTTAATTCTTCTAAACCATGAACACAGAATATTTTCCCATTTCTTTGTGTCTTCATTTTTTTTTTTTAACAATGTCTTATAATTTTCTGTGTACAGGTCCTTCACCTCCTTTGTAAAGTTTATTCCTAGGTATTTTATTCTTTTTGTTGCAGTTGTAAATGAGATTGTTTTCTTCATTTCTCTTTCATTGTTAGTATATAGAAATGCAACAGATTTGTGTATATTGCTTTTGTATACTGCAACTTTACTGTATTTGTTTATTATTTTTAATAGTTTTTTTTTTGTGTGTGTGTGGAGCCTTTAGAGTTTTCTTTATATAAAACATGTCATCTGCAGATAGTGACAGTTTTACTTCTTCCTTTCCATTTTTGATGCCATTTACTTCCTTTTCTTGCCTAATTGCACTTACTAGGACTTCTAGTACTGTGTTGAATAACAGTAGTGAGAATGGGTATCCTTATCTTCTTCCTGATCTTAGAGGTAAAGCTTTCAGTTTTCACCATTGAGTATGATGTTAGCTGAGGGTTTATTATACATGGCCTTTATTATGTTGAGGTACTTTCCTTCTATACCCATTTTATTTAGAGTTTTTATAATAATTGCATGTTGTATCTTGTTAAATATTCTTTCTGCATCATCTATTGAGATGATTATGTGGCTTTTGTCTTTTATTCTGTTAATATGGTGCATCACATTGATTGATTTTTACATAGTGAACTATCCTTGCATTCCTGGAACAAATCCCACTTGATCGTGGTGTATGCTCTTTGTAATGTACTGCTAAATTCAACTTGCTAATATTTTGTTAATAACTTTTGCATCTATGTTTATCAGGAATATTGGCCTATAGCCTGTAATTTTATTTTTTTTTTTTTTGGAGTGTCTTTGTCTGGTTTTGATATCATGGTAATCTTGGCCTTGTAGAATGATTCTGAAGCTTTCCTCTTCTTCAGTTACTTTTCTTTTCTTTTTTTTAAAGAATATTTGAGGAGAATAGGTATTAATTCTTCTTTGAATGTTTGGTAGAGTTCACCTGTGTGGCTGTCTGGTCCAGGGCTTTTGTTTTTTCATTCCTAATTCAATTTTGTTACTAGAGATTTGTCTGTTTAGATTTTCTGTTTCTTCCTGATGTAGTATTAGAAGATTGCATATTTGTAATTATTTATTCATTTCTTCTAGGCTATCCAATTTGTTGGTGTATGATTATTTGTGGTATTATTGTATAATTCTTTGTATTTCTGTGGTATCAGTTGTCACTTTTTTTTCATTTCTGATTTTATTTATTTGGTCCTTATCTCTTTTTTTTTGGTGAGTCTGACTGAAAGTTTATCAATTTTATCTTTTCAAAGAAGCAGCTTTTAGTTTCTATGATATTTTCTTTCTTTTCCTCTTTTTTTTTATCTCTATTTCTGCTCTGACCTTTATTATTTTCTTCCTTTGACTGTCTTTGGGCTTTGTTTATTCTTTTTTTAGTTTCTTTAGGTGTAAGGTTAGATTGTTTGAGATTTTTCTTGTTTCTTGAAGTAAGCCTCTATCACTATGAATTTCCCTCTTAGAGCTGCTTTTCCTGTGTCCCATAGCTTTTGGATCATTGTCTTTTTATTTTCATATTTTTCAAGGTATTATTTGATTTCCTCCTTGATTTCTTAACTAATCCAATGATTGTTTAGTGCCATGTATAGCCTCCACATGCTTGCATTTTTTCTACTTTTCTTCTTGTAATTGATATCTACTTTCATACCATTGTGATAGGGAAAAGTTGTTTGATATGATTTCAGTCTTCTTAAATTTATTGATAATAATTCTGTGGTCTACCATGTGGTTTATTCTGGAAAATGTTTTATGTGCACTTGAAAAGAATGTGTATTCTGTTGTTTTGGATAGAAAGTTCTAAAATACCTATTAATTTCATCGTGTCTAATGTGTCATTTAAGGCTCCTTTTTATTTTTCCTGTCTAGATGATCTATCCATTGATATAAATGGAGTGTTAAATCCTCATACTTTTATTGTGACAATGTTAATCTCTCCCTTTATGTCTGTTAATATTTTCTTTATATATTTACTTGCTATGTTGGGTGTGTAGATGGGTACAAGTGTTATATCCTCTTGTAGGATTAATCTGTTTATCATTTTATATGTCCTACTTTGTCTCTTGTTACAGTCTTTGTTTTAAAGTCTATTTAGTCTAAGTATTGCTACCCCAGATTTTTTTGTTTATATTTGCATGAAATATCTTTTTTTCATCCCTGCACTTTGAATCTGTGTGTGTCTTTTGATCTGTGTGGGTCATTTTTTTATTATTATTGCTTTTTTATTCATTAAGCCACCCTGTGTCTTTTGGTTGGAGAATTTAGTCCATTTATATTTAAAGTAATTATTGATAGGTATATAGTTTTAGCCATTGTATTAATGTTTTCTGTTTGGTTTTGTAGTTCTTCTCTTCTTTTCTTCTCATGCTCTCTTCTGTTGTACATTGATGACTTTCTTTAGTAATTTGTTGGATCTTTTTCTCCTTATTTCTTGTGTGTGTATTATAGGGTTTTGGTTTGTGAGATTCACATATAACAAGTTATATTTTAACAGTGTAGTTTAAGTTGATAGTCTCTGAAGTTCAGATGCATTCTAAAAGCACTACATTTTTTACTCAACTTCTCCCCCTATTTATGTTTTGGACATCATATATATTTTGTTTGTTTGTGTATCAATTAATTTACTGTTGTAGTTACACATGATCTTACTACTTTTGTCTTTTAACCATCATAATAGCTTTATAATTTGTTGATCTACTTTTACTACATATTTGCCTTTATTAGTGCAATTTTTCTTTCCTATATTTTCTTATTTTCAGTTTTAACCTTTTCTTTTCTGTTCATAGAAGTCTCTTTAACATTGTTTGTAGTGCCAGTTTAGCGGTGATGATCTTCTTTAGCTTTTGCTTGTCTGGGAAGCTCTTTCTCTCCAATTCTGAATGATAACCTTGCTGGGTACAGTGTTTTTTGGGTGCAGTTTTTCCTTTTGTCACTTTGAATATATTATGTCATTCCTTTCAGGCCTCCAAAGTTTCTGGTGAAAAATCAGGTGATAAGCTTATGGGGGGAAATCTTGTATGTAACTAGCTGCTTTTCTCTTCCTGCTCTTAAAATTCCCTATCTTTAACTCTTGGCATTTTAATGTGATGTATCTTGGTTTGGGCCTCTTGTTTGGGACTCACTGTGCTACCTGGACTTGGATGTCTGTTTCCTTCACCAGGTTAGGGAAGTTTTCAACCATTATTTCCTCAGTTAGGTTTTCTTTCCCTGTCTCTCTCTCTCTTCCTTTTGAGACCCTTATGATTCTAATGTTGGTATACTTGCTGTTGTCCCTGAGATTCATTAATTATCCTCATTTTTTTATTCTTTTCTTCTGTCTGTTCCTATTGGGTGATTTTGACTACCTTGTTTTCAAGATCGCCAAATTGTTCTTGTCTGTCATCTAATCTGTTATTGATGCCCTCTAGTGTATGTTTTTCATTTCCATTACTTTATTCTTCAGTTCTGATTGGTTCTTTTTATTATTTTCTGTCTCTGGTGAAGTTCTCACTGAGTTCATCTATTTTCTCCCAAGTTCATTGAGCATCTTTATAATCATTGTTTTGAACTCTTTATCTTGTAGATTGCTTGTCTCTTTTTCATTTAGTTCTTTTTTGTGAGATTTTGTTCCATTTTTTTAAATTTTATTTGTAACATGAAAAACTCTGTCTCCTAATTTTGGATGACTCTCTGTATTTGTTTCTATGTATTAGGTAGGTCTGCTACAACTCCTGATCTTGAAAGACTGACCTTATAAAAAAGGTGTCCTGAAGTGCACAGTAGTGCAATTCTCCCTGGTTATCAGAGGCAGGTACTCCACAAGTGACCCCCGTGTGGACTATGTATGCCCTTGTGTTGTACATGGGCTACAGCTGCTGTGTGTATGCTGGTGGGTGGGGTTGATCCTCAGGCTAACTGGCTGTGATGACCATCCATGACTACTGTGTACAGTCTTGTGTGTGTGTGTGTGGCGGGGGGGCTGGCCCCACAGAATGAGAGTTGCTTTAAAAATGCTCTGGTGCTAGGTAAGACTCCCCATGGAGTGGATCAGTTGTGGAGTCACTTGGGTGAGACTCTGGTGGAAGCTAGGGTGGGCTGCTGGATGTGTTAGATCTGCAACCTCTTGGGAGGGGCTCTGGTGCAGGCCAAGGCTGGCCACCACTAGCTCTGGACTTTGGACTGCTTGGTAGAAGCTATGATGCATGCCAAGGCTGGCTGCCACTTGTGCTGGTCTTAGGGATGCCTGGTAGGAGCTACAGTGTGAGCCGAGGCCAGTTGGCATTTGTGTCAGTCTTGGGGCCATTTGGTGGGAGCTACAGTGCAAGCTAAGGCCGGCTGCCTCTTGTGCTGGGCTTGGGGTTGCTTGGTAGGAGCTATAGTGCGATCCAAGGGCAACTGCTGCTTGTGCCAGGCTTGAGCACACTTGGGAAAGACTCTGATGAGAGCTAAGGCCGGCCTACTTGTGCCAACTTGAACACAATTAGGAAAGACTGTGAGAGGAATTGAGGTTGGCCACCACATGTGCTGGCTTGAGCATACTTGAGAAAGATTGTGATAGGAGACAAGGACAGCCACTGCTTGTGTGGAGGGTCTGGAATGCACTTGGGAAGGGCTCTGGCTAGGGCTAGCGGGTTGGGCGAGGCCAGATCTCAGGGGAACACAGGGGCAGAGCAAATGGTGTTAGGTTAATGGAGAATGACAGACTGGCACCCACCTGTTCAAGTCCAGCTAGCTGGATGGAGTGCAGAACAAAAGAAACAAAGGAATGGCACCCTCCAGTGTTTCCATCCCCAGAGAGAGTTCCCACTGATCCCTGCCCTTCCAACCCTCACCCTTCAGTTAGTCAATTTAATTCCACCCAGTTTGACTCAGCCTGCTTCAGCTCGGAGCTGGTAGCAAGTGGGTTTGAGCCCTTTAATAGCAGTGTCTTGTTCTCCCACAGTCCTTCATATCTCTTGGATGTGATCCTCCCTGTTTTTCAAAGCCAGATGTTTTGGGGGCTTCTCTCCCTGGCACAGGTTCTCCAGGCTGGGGAGCTGAGATAGGGCTCAGACCCCTTGCTCCTCTGGGGTAACGTCTGCAGCTATGATATTTCTCCAGTTTATGAATTGCCACATTGTGGATGTGGGACCTGACTAGATGTTGTCTCTGCCCCTCCTGCCCATCTCAACGTGACTTCTTTGTATCCATCATTATAGGAATTCTGTTCAGCTCGTCTTCAGGTGGTTTAGTGGCTATTGTATATTTAGTTGTAATTTTGATATGTTCTAGGAGGAGGTGAGTTCAGTATCTATGTACTCTACCATCTTGACCTTGCCTCGCTGGTCAAGGCAAGCATGATCTTGCCTTCTGTAGATATATTTTGGATATTAACCATTCTCAGATATATGATTTACAAATATTTTCTCCCATTCTATATGTTACCTTTTCATTTTGTTGATGGTTTCCTTTGCTATACAGAAGCTTTTTAGTGTGATATAGTCCCACTTGTTTATTTTTGCTTTTATTGCCTTTGTTTTTGGTGTCAAATCCAAAAATCATTGCCAAGACTGATGTTGAAAAAAGAGCTTATTTCCTATTTTTTCTTGTAGGAGTTTTATGTTTTTCCATCTTACATTTAAATCTTTAATCCATTTGGGTTGATTTTTGAGAATAATGTAAAATAGTGATCCAGTTTCATTTGTATGTGGCTGTTCAGTTTCACAACACAATTTATTGAAGACTATTCTTGCCCCACTGTATAATCTTGGCTCCTTTGTCATAGATGAATTGACTACATATGTATGGGTTGATTTCTGGGCTCCCTATTCTGTTCCATTGATCTTTGTCTGTTTTTATGGCAACACCATACTTTGTCAATTATTGTAGCTTTGTAATGTAGTTCAAAATCAGGGAGCATGTTGCCTCCAGCTTTGTTGTTCTTTCTCAAGAATGCTTTGGCTGTTTGGGATTTTTTTTGTGTGGTTTTATGCAAATTTTAGGATTGTTTATTCTTTTTCTGTGAAAAATGCCATTGGAATTTTGATAGGGATTGCATTGAATTTGTAGATTGCTTTGGGTAGTGTGGATATTTTAATGATAGTAATTCTTCCAATCCATGAGCACAGTTATATCCTTCTATTTATTTGTATTTTCTTCACTTTCTTTCAGTGTTTTACAGTTTTCAGTGTATAGGTCTTTCACCTCCTTGGTTAAATTTATTCCTAGGTATTTTATTCTTTTTGATGCAATTGTATTGTAAATGAGATTGTTTTGTATTTCTCTTATTGTTTGTTATTTGTTTATAGAAACACAACTGATTTTTGTGTATTGATTTTGTATCCTGCAACTTTACTGAGATCATGTATTGGTTCTAACAGTTTTTTGGTGGAGATCAGTAATTAGATTTATTTACATACAGTTCAGTATTTTAAAAATATTCAGATTCTTTTTGCATCAGATCTCCTCTCTGGGATCATTTTCCTTATGACTAAAGTACATCTGTTTGTCAGTCTACAGGTAGCAAACTGTGTATTTGAAAATTTCTTTATTTTGTCTACATTCCAAACTTATACTTATCCTGAGTATAGGATTCTACATTAGTAGTTATTTTCTTCCAGCCAACTAAAATATCCTTCTGCCTTCCAGCTTCCATTGTTGCTGTTGCACAATCAGTTCACTATCTAATGGGTATTCCTTTGAAAATAACGAGTCTGCATTCTATGCCTACTTTGGCCTCAGGTTTCTGCACATTCACCATAATGGGGCTAGGTATAGTTTTTGTTTTCTTTTTCTTTTCTTTTCCTGCACTTTTTATTGGACTTACACCTCTGATTTGTGTCTTTCACTATCTCTAGAAAGTTCTCGCCATCATCTCTTCAAATATTGCCTCTTCACCAATCTCTGTTCTTCTCCTGAGACACTGAATAAATATGTCAGGTCTTCTCACTGTATAATTTAATTTCTTACCCTTTCATCTGTATTTTAAAAATAATTTTATCTCTCCATTCTGCAATTTTGATAAATTCTTATGATTTGTTTCTAATCACTAATTATTCAGCTATGTCCTATCTGCTGTGAAATTCATCAATTGAGTTTCATTTATATCATTTTTGTCATTTTTATGTTACTTTCCCATCCATAGGAGATACCTTTAAGCTTTTATTTCATCAAATATAATCAACATAGTCATTTTATGATCTGCATTTGATAATTTCAATATCCAAGTCTTTGAGGCTGTATTTCTATTGTCCGCTAGTTCTCACTCATAGAGTCTAATTTCCTTTGTACTTGGTTGTTTTTGTGAGCTGGATACTGTATTTGAAAATTAAAGATAATTTTAGATATGTGATGAATGTACCTTCTTCTAGAGAAGCTTTACATTTGCTGTGTCACATAACTGTGACTATCAGTCCAGAAAACCAAATTTAAAGTTTGAGATTCCATAGACTTCCTAGGGAATTTGAATCCAGATTGTAAGTCTATGGGAGGCCTGTTCCACCTCTGGATTACCACAACCCTAAGGTTGTAGCCTCTTGTGGTCTTAGTTTATTGTGTAAGACGTCTCCTGTTAGAATTTTTGTGTTTTTTTGAGGAGGGTGCCGCTCACAGTGGCCCATGAGGGGATCAAACCAGCAACCTTGGTGTTATTGGCACCACACTCTAACCAACTGAGCTAACCGGTCACCCCTCCTGTTAGAAATTTGATCAGTTCATTTTTTGTGTTTTTTTTTTTTTTTTGTCAAGGCAACTTTATAAATGATGCTATATTCTTCTATAAGTCACATAATGTTTGGTTGCTTCTTTTTTGATGCACTGTGTGTAGAACAGTAGGGAGTAAGGTAAATAGTATTTATGCCTAGAAATAGGCATGTCCTTTCTCTGTTAGGGGATTGAGTCAAGAAAATCAGGAGTTGGCTTCCGTACACCACAGACTTCAATTTCTTCTAACCACAGGCTGCTCTGCCCTGTGTTTAGGTTGGGGGCTTGGGTATCAGAGGGGTTTTCCCAGTGCTTTTGCTCTCCCCTTAGACTTTCAGCTACTCCTGCATGCCTGCACCACGAAGAGGGTTTTTCTTCACACTCTGATTGTTGCTCATCAATCAGTGGTAGGCTTGTGGTGGGAATAGGGAGGTGTTCTCTATCATGTGGGTCTAGCCTCAGTTTTCGTGAGGTCCTGTATACCTTGGATGGGGCTTTCTCAGAGTTCTTGCTCTTCCTCTCCTTGGCTGCCAAACTCCACCTTGTCTTATGTAGTTGGTCTTGGCAGGACTTTTCTGCATCTCCCTCAGTGGTAGCAGACATCTGCTTGTTATTGGTGTAGGACCTTGTGCCCAAGACCTTTTCCTGCCCCCGCCCTAGGGCTTTTCTCCCTTCTACCTCATCCCAAGCCACAAAGTGTCTTTTGCCTGTGACCCCGGGGCAATGCAGTTAGCTATCCCTTCCTTCTGTGTTGCTTTTGCTTTGGAGGAGAGACGGGTCCAGGCAGCAGATAGTGTTTAATGCCTGTTTGTGAGCCACAGTTGGTCACCTCCCACACAAGCCTGCGGTATTTCAGAGCACCTGGTGGAGGCCTGCGGAAGAGCTGCAAGTGAATGCCCTCATGTGGCCATTACCATTCTGCCAAATTTGTAGTTGATTTCTTCGTACAGGCTTTTATAGTGGCCACCTCTTTCTCTTGTGCTTTTCTAAAGGTGAGACAGCCATGAGCCCCCTCTCTTCTTGGAAGGGCCGGTTCCTCTTCAGAACTCAGGGTACATCATTGTTACCTAACCTTAGCTTTCTAGTGGATTCAAGAAGAAATTATAATTTCATAGATTATCCATTTTTTTAATTGCTTGGGTGGATGGGAGTGAGAGTCTTTGCTGCTTTCTACATCCTAGTTGGAAGCAGAGAAAAAAAATTCTTTTTGGATCTTAAAATTTCTTCTTGTTCAGTTTCCGGTTTTCTTAAAGAAGTTTTGTTCTGTTTCTTCAGTCTTCTGTTCATTTCTGAAATGAACTTTTATTTCTAATTTTGTTCTATTGCCTCAATTCTGATTTCTAATTGTGGTACTGTTTTTTTAATATATCTATCTTTCTAAAATTTTCTTTTGGCTTATTTTGAAATATTAGGGGGAGGGGAGAAAGTAGAAGAGGGTAGAAGGGGTCAAATATATGGAAGGAGAACTGACTCTGGGTGGTGAACATACAATGTGATATATAGATGATGTATTACAGAATTGTACACTTGAAACCTATGTAATTTTACTATCTATTGTCACCCCAATACATTTTAATAAAAAAAAGAAATATTAGGCTATATAATGTTCATCTGTTTTATGGGCATATCTTTTCTTTCATTGTAGGAATGTTATTCTGCTCCTTACTATTTTTTTTTTTTTGTAACAACTTTCTATGGGATTCAACTACAATCCTTTTCTGTTGATTATTTTAAGTGAAATTAGTTTTCCTGAACTTTTAGGAGAAATGGATGAGTCAAGAAAACTTTTTTAGCTTCTTGCTGATTCCTCTTATGTTATTTTCATGAAGTTTTCAAAAATATCATCTCATCCTATGAGAATTCTTGACCTGTTCCCCTCACTCAGTTTTTTTTTTTAATTTATTGGGGTGACAATTGTTAGTGAAATTAAGTAGATTTCGGGTGTACAATTCTGTATTACATCATCTATAAATCCCATTGTGTGTTCACCACCAAGAGTGAGTTCTCCTTCCATCACCATATATTTGATCCCCTTTACCCTCATCTCCCTCCCCCCACCCTCCTTACCCTCTGGTAACCACTAAACTATTGTCTGTGTCTATGAGTTTTTGTTTCTCATTTGTTTGTCTTGTTCTTTTGTTGTATTTGTTTTATATACCACATATCAGTGAAATCATAGGGTTCTCTGCTTTTGCTGTCTGACTTATTTCGCTTAGCATTATACTCTCAAGATCCATCCATGTTGTCACAAATGTTCCTATATCATCTTTTCTTACCGCCGAATAGTATTCCATTGTGTATATATACCACAACTTCTTTATCCATTCATCTATCGAAGGACATTTTGGTTGTTTCCATGTCTTGGCCACTGTAAACAAAGCTGCAATGAACATTGGAGCACACGTGTCTTTATGTATAAACGTTTTCAAATTTTTGGAGTAGATACCCAGGAGAGGGATTGCTGCGTCATATGGTAATTCTATTCGTAATTTTTTGAGGAACCTCCACACTGCCTTCCATAACAGCTGCACTCACTCAGTTCTAACTGGGTATTCTGGCTTGCTCTAATACTAGTACTCTTGCATGAGTTTTTTCTTTCCGCTCCTCTGCCTGTTATCCCTATCTCATTCAGTTTGAACTCTCTTAACTATATAGTTTCTTCTCATTGCGGCATTTTGTCCTAAAAGAGAACTTCAATTCCAGTTCTTTAAGGTCTTGCCTCGCTTCCCAGCTCCCTGACCCATAATTAGAGCATGTAAGCTCTCTCCTAGTTCCAACTGTTTTCATGAGTACCTGTTGGTTATTTTAGGGTTTCCCTGTTTTCAAGCTCATCTGACACCTCTTCTTCTCAGATACTATTGATTCCATGCAGGGCATGTAGCTTTAATAGTTTGTCCCTTTTTGCTCATATTTCGAGCTTTGTGAAGATACCTTATTACCTAGTTTTTTAAAATAGATTTTGTGGATTTTGGATTTCTTATTCTAGTCATTCTGATAAGTTAGCTGGATATATAAGCCTACTTTGCTAGTTCTTTTCTCTCAGTACCTTGTGGTTGTTACTCCATTGTCTCGTGTGTCTGTTCTTGCTGATAAAAAAATCTGTTCATAGTCTTAATTGTTGTATCTTTACCAAATATTAGATGTAAAGAGAAAAATTCTTAAAAGCCATTGACAAAAATAGTTTTATAGATTACCTAAAATTTCACTAAGGTGTGTCTCAGTGTCCACTTATTTCATTAATCTTTTTTGGAATGTCATGTGTACTTTCAATCTAGAAAGTTATTTTTCCATTCTGGAAATTGGCCATATCATTATTTTTCTGATTATCACTTACTATTGAATTTAACTCAGTTACTATGTTTTTCATATATAGGATTTTTAATTTGATTTTTTTAATTAAAGTTTATTGGGGTGACAATTGTTAGTTATTTTTAATTTATTTTCTTCAGTCATACCTGCCTGCTTTTATTTTATAAACAGCTGTTAATGGATCATACGCCATTAGATTTTAAGTAAATCCATCTCCTGATTGTTAAATTGTTGGTTATCTTGCTAAATTTTTTTCATGTGATTTGGAATTTTTATTTGGGGGCTTACCTTAATGGAAGTTTCTTCCCCTCACATACGTTTTTCATATTCATCTATCCCTCTTTACCGTGTTTCCCTGAAAATAAGACTTCATATTTATCTAAATCTCTCTATTAGGACTATATTCTGATGGTCTTTCTAGGTTTGGGGGAGGCCTAGCTTTCAAATATTCTACAAACATTTGCATTTTGATTAGAAAGACATAACCATATATAACTCCTTTCAAATAACTACTTAATACCACCCTTCAATTTGGGGGACAGTTACAGAGGGTTTTAAGTGGTACTTCCAAATTCTAAAACTGTTTTTATTGCAATTATATTCTCTCCTAAAAACATTTGCCTAGTATAGTTTTTATACTTTCCAGTTTCACTTTTTCATGGATGTCTATTCTCCACTAGTATTGCTGAAAAATGACCCTCTCCTTTTACTTTATAGAAGGTATGGAGCCTGAAATATACCTAGTGTTTGACCCTAATTTTACATAATTCTGTTTGTACTCACCCATTTAAGATCTCCTCTCCCATAAAAAGCATAAAGATGAGGGTGAATACCCCTTTCTTAATTCATTCTTTAATTAATTTACTCAGTCATTCAAACATTAAATATAAATGTAGGGTAGGAGGCTAAGGATAAGACACATACACAAATCACCGCCAAACAAGACATTACATGGGCTGTTATAACAACCCCTTATAAGGGGTTGGAAAAGGGACTGGGCAGATGGAATATGTCATGGAGTAAATGATATTAGTTAAGCCTTTAAATGTAGGAAGGACAGTACAGAGTGTGTTAGAAGGTGGATTAGTTTTAGTGGAGCAGGTTATCTGCAGATAAGTATAATGGGAAAGGTACCCCAGAACAAACTTTGAGAGTTTTGAAAGCAAGTAATGAGTTAACACTTTAAGAACCTTACTTATGGGTGTATTATATGCCCAATTAATGTAGGAACATTTTTTTTTGCCAAAATAACAAACATACAAACAAAAACATGATTTAAGTTTAGCAAGAATAGCCAGTGTCATTTACCTACCTTTCTTCCACCTCTGATCATTGTGATTAAGCAAAAGCATGAATTAGTTGCAACCCTTGATCTTAAGAGTGAATCAGCAACATAGCATGTCCAGATAAATCAGATTCCTGTGTTAATTCAAACCTTTTGGGAAATTTTGCATGTGTAGGTAGCACTTTTGAAAGGTACACAGGACTCTTACCTCATACCCTTCCCAGCTGAAATATTAGGTTGGTGCAAAAGTAATTGTGATTTTTGCAATTATTTTAAACCTTTTAAACCACAACTAGTTTTGCACCAACCTAATAACTAAAAATGCAAAACAAAACATATGAAAAAATGGTTCTTGAGACACTGGATATCACACAGTGAAGGACAGCAATCCCTAAGACATGAGAAACAAACAGGTAAGCCCTATGATTATCTCACCTTGAGAGCTTCAGGCCACAGCACAGGGTGAGGAACCTAGGTACAGCCCAGCAGACTACCTGAGTTGAGATAAAGCGGAGGCTGAGAAGACCAAGGCAGCTAGAATTTGCAAGACTGAAGTACCAGGAAACCTCTGGAGGGTCCCCTACAAGTATTCAGAAAAGTGCTGACCACTGCATGCATGTTAGGACACTACTGGAGGCTGGGAAAGAATAAGCCCAAAGGATAAGAGGGACCAGCACCTGATGCTCACACACAGGGAACAGTTTGTGGGACATTTGAAGAGTTCTCAGAAAGGTCCTTCTTCAGTACTGGAGAATAATTAGCCCTTGACTAAACAGTGTTCTAGTCCTGTCCAACAAAACTTACAAATAAGACACGAAGAAAACTGTTTTCATCCTAGAACCAACTCTAAATTCATAGGAATACAAAAGTATCCAGCACCCAACAAGGTAAATTCACCGTGATTGGTATCCAATAAGAGATTACCAGACATGCAAAGATACAGGAAAACACAACTCATTGTGAGGAGAACAATCAACCAACTGAAACCAACTCAGAACTTAGGTATTGTGTTTCCCCAAAAATAAGACCTAGCCAGCCAATCAGCTCCAATGCGTCTTTTGGAGCAAAAATTAATATAAGACCCAGTATATGTTATATTATATTATATTAATTATATATATCATATCATATCATATCATATCAATCATATTATATTGTATTATATTATATTATATATTATACCCGGTCTTATATTACAGTAAAATAAGACTGAGTCTTATATTAATTTTTGCTCTAAAAGACGCATTAGAGCTGATTGTCTGGCTAGGTCTTATTTTCGGGGAAATACGGTAGCTGTTAGCAGAGGATGACAGTAAAGCAGTCATTAATAACTGTATTTTATATGTTCAAAATTTAGGCAGAAACATGGAAGATATAAAAGAAAGACCCAAATCAAACTTCTAGAGATGAAAACTAAAGCCTGAGATGCAAAAATACACTGGATGGGATTAATGGCAGATTAAAAGAAAAGATTAGTGGACTTGAAGACATAGCATTAGAAACTATCAAAAATGAAGCACACAGAGAAAAGCGTAACCCCTGTCGCCCCCCCCAAAAAAACGCCCCGCAAAACCAGAACATCAGTAAGCTACAGGTTAACTTCATATAGCCTAACACATATATAATTGGAGTTCTTGGGGGTGGAGGATGAGGGACAGAGAAAATATATTTGAAGAAATAATGGCTGAAGAATTTCCAATTTTGATGAAAAGTAATACCCCACAAATCCAAAAGCTCAACAAACTCCATGCACAAGAAACATAAATAAAACTGCACCAAGGCACATCATAATTTGAAACATGATGTGATAAAACTAGTGATAAAGAGAAAAATCTTAAAAGCAACTAGAGAAAAAAATACATTAAAAAATAAGGGTGACAGCAGATTTCTTACTGGAAACAATTCAAAGGAGGCAACAGTGGAGCAACATCTTTACAGTATTGAAAGAAACAAATTCAACTGAATACAAATCAGACTCTGGAAACTTTTCAAACAATGTCAAACTTAGAACCATATAACAAAGAAATCAAACACCCTGTATAATGAAATTCTATCTATAGGCAATATGTCAAAGTTACATTTATACATTATTATCCTCAGAGAAAAGGAGAAATCGTCCAGCAGTTATCCTCCATAGACGTTACTAGCTTTTTGATGCCAATATCAGGAACCTTATTTCCAATACCATTGTTGTTTCTATTTAAAATGGGAGAAAGTTCACAGAGCCATACATAGCTTCCTAAAGCCTGTACCATCAATGAGTCCTTTTCTGCAGAGGCTATCAGGGAAACGCTCTCCTCAACCTTTTTCTCTGGGCTAATTTTCTTTTCACTTGTTCCCAGGCCTCTTCCAGATGTCTATTTTGCAGGTTACTAGAATAATAGTATTTTTTAAAAAGTCTTCCTGTGTTTGGGGGTGAAAGATCCTCTTGCCGTCAGGATTGTGTGTATTCCTCTTTCAGTTTGGTTTCAGATACAATTCATTCACTCTCACAGTCTGTTTAGATGCTCTCAACGCGTGCATCTGAACCACCTCAAAACAGGCAGTGGCAGTGGGCACAACCTATTCCATTTTCTCTATCCGATAACCAGAGGCATTTAAGCTGCTCACCTGTCAAGGCATGGAGAAGCAAGAATATGTCTTGTCCTGCAAACAGAAGTCAACTACAAGCCATCCTTTGCCCAAATGAATCACTAGATGTTGGGCATTGAATGACTGAAATGCAAACTCCTGTCCTATATTCCTGTACAAAGCATGAGCAGAAGCTCTCTGAAGGATTTCTGGACCCTCTATGAGATAAGCACAGATAGGGAAACATCAGATATAAATGTATGGCAAAGGCTTGATGGGACTGACTTAAACAACTGCAGTCACCAAGCCCTCTGTGAAGAATCAAAAAGTTGCAATCACAGGGGACCTAGAGCAAAGGAAAAGAGGAGCGTTACTACTTACAGTAATAGTAGCAACAGATATTTAGCACTGAGTATGTGCCAAGCAGTGTTTGAAACATTTTACGTAAAATAATTTCTTGCATCTTCACAACTACCCTATGAAGCAGGTGCCATTATCCTCATTTTACAGTGGGAATAAGTAACACAGGCAGTTACACTGGTGGAGTACAAATTTGAAGGCTGTTAGCCTGACTCCTGAGTCCACACTCTCAACCACTCTTCTCTAGTGTCTGACAGGAGAGTGTGTGGGAAAGTGCTCTGGACAGAGACCACACAACATGATCAGTGCCTTTTCCCCTCCCTCTTTACCTCACTATCCTAAACACCTAGGATAGACTCCCCCACTTTGCCTACGTTCTAGATCATTTTCAGGAACAGGCAAGAAATAATTCTACAAAATGTATTTCAAGGGCATGCAAATATAAGTGAGGCGTTTCGAGGGGCTCTAAAAGACAGCAGCAATGCGTAAGGAGGCGTAGGGAAGGAAGAGCAGTGTATTGAGAGTAGCAAGGCAAGGAATAATGCAAGTCCAAACAAAGCTGTTGATATTACAGAATATCTACTGATGCCTGTCTCTCTTGGTAGTCTTAGTTCCTAGCACTCATTTCTCAGGCCAAGGGATCTTGGCCCAAGAGCAAAACAATTCATCTGAAGGTGTTCATTCCCTTGTTAATAAGGATTCATACGTTGGATTAAATAGTCTTTGTTCCACATAGGGTAAAGAACATATTTTTTTTAACCTGTAATTTAAAAACTGGAGAACATAGAGGGGGATCAAAACCAATTGGGTAAGACAGCTTAAAAACATACACCTTTAGTTTCAAAAAGAGGGAAAGAGAAAAGGAGGAAGGATGGTACACTTTTGCTATGAAGTAAAAAGTAGTGGAAAGCTGTCTCTACTTTAATGGCCCTGAGAGCACTCATTTCTTTGCAAGTCTTGCCATGGCCTTGGCTGGTCTACCCCCAGCAGTAATGTAAGAGGCTGAACGAGCACATCTGCCCTGCTGTAATTAAGGCTGCAGAGCAGAGCAGCAGGTGCAAACTTCTCATCCTTCAACTTGACTCTTAAACTGCTTGGCTCTTGTAACTTAAAGTCTAAACTTGTTAAAAGTGAGATTTGGAAGGTCATTAGTCTATAACAGGAGCGAGGCACCGCAGACATTTCTTTAAAGCAAAATTAGAAACAGCTACCTGACTAACACATATCAGCCATGTGTGTTTTAAGCTGTTGCCATTTCACATTTTCCAGGGGGGGAAATGCTATTAATTCCAAGGAGATTAGTATCCACATGAGCATGATATTGAAGCCAGATTGGAAGACTTCTTTTCCCTTAAGAAAAAGCTTTTCCATAACAGAAAAGAGTCCCTTACTCAACCTTCTCTCGATGTAATTTAGGTGCTTAGAGATTTTCTGATACAAAGGGCTCAACCATCGTGAAGGTTTTGTCTTATTTTCTTGTTAAAAATTTATCTTTAGAGGAATTTGAATTGTAGTCACCTTCCTCCAAAGAGCTAAGGCAGTAAAACTCTGCAAAACTATTGTTAGGTTGGTGCAAAAGTAATTGCGATTTAAAAGGTTAAAAATGGCAAAAACCGCAATTACTTCTGCACCAACCTAATCGTTCCATTTAAAACATTTCAATGTGATCCTGCCAGATCCTAAAATAATTGTAGCCTAGAAAGGCAGACGTGGCTTTGGGTCTGAAAATTTTTATCATACTGTACCTTTTTGTGGGGTAGGAAGACAGATTAGTGATGTAACTGTGTGCCAAGGAAACGTACTAAGATAGAAGCCATCTGCTTCTCCAGGAACACCCAAAAGAAAGGTGCAATGCCTAGGGAAAGGGCACGGTTTCATTAGGGACCGTGACACTGTTTGTTTGGCACAGAGGTTCCAGCACCAGCAAGGGAACCAACTATTGCTTCCTGAGCACTTAGTAATGCCTGTGCCAATTGTAGAATTCTTTGAAATTTTGAGTCAATAGGGTCACTGCTTCTTCTTGAATGCCTGCTGCAGGAACTAAGAAAAAAATACTTGATTGACAATGGCTGTCTGAGCCAACAGAAGAGGGTTTCATAGCTCAACTCCTGGGGTAGAAAAGACCCCTGTTGGCCGAGGGCAGATGCTGCAGACCCTGCAAGGGCACCATTAGCCTGCAGTGCTGGCCAAGCCCAGCTGCAAAAGCTTTATAATTTATCCATTGTGGCTATAAATTAGAGATGAATGGAAGGCTTTTGGGCCCAATCTTAGGTGTACTTCTTATTAATGAACTTCAGGTATTTTCTGTTATAAGGGAGGGTTTTTGATAAGAGGACAGCGTATTCTCTTGTATGTAGGAACTACTAATGCTATTACTATTTTGTAGACAGTTCTTATCTCAAATTCTGCTCTAACAGTGAGTAGAAAAGTCCATTGCTAGGAAAGGTAAACGTAGACAATAATCCATTCAATTCAACTTACCTTTCATATTCTGTCATAAACACTGGATCCCATTCCCATTTCAGAAAAGGTGAGCTTACCTCTCTCCTGGCCATCAGCAAAACTTTTGCTCGTGATTGTGCCAAGTGTCTAACATTCTTATGTAAACATTTCAATTAAAAATGTAAGGCTATTAGGATTCTCTGGGGTCAAATATTATTTAAGCTGTCAGGCTTACTCTTCTCAATGAAATAAGCTAGTCAGCATCATGGCCAAAACTTCTGGCACTTTTATGAGTGCCAGGGATGGGAAGTACAATGATACTTAGAAATACCAAAGTTTGTGTTGAAATAAGTATCCCTCAAGATACTGTTCAAATTTACACTTCGTCAGTCATCAATGTCTTTCTTTCACACATGCACACACACAAAATCTGTTGACAGAGAAAAGAACTTTTGCTCATATTTTTTTAATGTATCACAATGAGCAGGAAACATACTTGATGAAATATTTTCAAAGGAGTATATTCAATTACCATCTACAATCAACTTAACTATGACAACAAAGTTTTTGTGACAAATTTTTTTTTCAGTTTGAAAGTTCCATGTGGTTCTGTTTGTTAGTCTCCATGTATTTTGGTACAGTTCGAGATCAGCATTGTTACAGTAACAAAAAAAGCTAACAAGACTACATTATAGAAAAACACCAAGAACATCATTTTTGGTTTCACTTGCTCTATTTTTTTTTGTTTTGTTTTTTTTTTGTTTTTTGTTTTTTTGTACATTGCAAAGGCTGTTCATATACCTTTTCACCTCAGGGTCACGTTCATTTATGCTTTCTTTCCTACCCAAACTTGCCCCCCTCCCCCCTGAAAAGTAAACAACAACAAAAAAAAACTAGTCAAAGCTTTGTTTCACAGTGGGCAGTATCTCAGCGCCAACAAACAACCAACTCAATTTATGCTTCTATTTAAAATGTTTTAATTTAATTTATTATTTAAAAAAAATATATGTCCATGAACATCAAGTGCACTGGCTTGGGTCACTGCCTCTCTCTCTCCTGCAACTTCCTGCCATGCCTGATAAACTCAGGTTTAAACACATGCCGTCTGTTTTACTTTATTTTCAGTCGTGTAAAACTTTGGCCACATTCATCTCTTTAAATAGCTTTTAATTAAAAAACAAAAAAACTTCCTAGATTTATTAAACCTTTCCATGTGTTTCTTTCTTAAGATTATTTTGGAAGGATGGATGATTATAACTCCCATCCTGTGGGTCAGTGGTGCTACGACTGAATGATGTCTAGCACCCACCCACACTGTGGAGTATTTGGGGGGGGGGAAACAAAAACAAAATATGAAGTGTCAATGGAAGTGAAGAACTAATTTAAAAAGTGAGTTGACATGTCCTATTCAGTTACCTACTATGCAGCAGACAGGAATAAATTCTCTGAGTGAGACCAATCCAAACAGTTGAGCGTTGTAGTGAATTCATGCTTTGTCAATGATACTTGTCACAGCCAAGGTGGATGTCAGCCCACAAACATCTTACTAGCTCATGTCTGACCTCTAATTTTCACCATCACTGACTGCTTTGCTACTTCTGGGTTAATGCTGAGGAATTATTTTTTCTTTTTTGAATGAACATATATGTGGGCAGTAGAGTTGTAGAGGAAAGCATTAAGTGTGCAACCCACACCAGGTTGAAACAATCACATAATCCCTCTGAGGACCACTGGTGGGTGGAAGCATTCTTAGCCAATCTACCTAACCAATCACCTTGCTGTTGCCAAAATACACCCACAGGTCAAGGCATGGCATAACAAAACACAGTCACTCTGCCTCACAGAGGGAGGATGGCATAGTAGCTCAAAAGAGAGAGGTGGGGGGTGGGAGGGAAGGAGAGAGAACCATTGGGGGGAGGGAGGGAGGGAGAGAGAGAGAACCATTGTGGGGAGGGGTGGCAAAATTACAAGGAAATGAACTTAAAGTTGACGGGGGGCAGGAAAGGGATAGAAATTGCACTATTACCAAGCAATATCATTTTTAAAAACAAAGTTTACAGAAAAGACCTAGCAGAATTTGACAGATAAAGCTAGTGTTAAATTGTTAATTGGTATCACAGAGAACCAAAAACAAACAATTTTTTTCTATATGATACAGACACAGAGTAACATACAACAATTAAATGGCAAAAAATATATATATATTTCATAGAGTTACAAACGATAAAATAATGGAAAACAAAAAACTGTACAACTTTAAAATTTAAAAATGTTCATCTCAAACACAGGGAGAAATACAAGAATTCTTGTTAAAAGAAAATAGCTTGTTAAAACAGCAAATGTTTTGCGTACTTGTTTTTGACACCTTATGCTACAACTGGATACTGGTATGAATAGTTAGATGGTATTCTTTAGTATTTCTACTTAAAAAAATTAAAAAAGAAATTTGCACTGTGCATCAGCCTAGTTAGAAATATGTACAACAGTTCAGGATCTACTCTTTCATTAAACTAAAAACAAATTCATAAAAATAAAATAGTCCCGGCTAAAAAAGGACAAAAAAGAAAAAAAGAAATCCATTTTCAGATCTTGGAATGCTCCAGTCTTTTGCAAAGTCGATGAGTGGCTTCAGCACTGGGGAAAGAAGCCCGAAAGGTGACCAATGGAACCTGCATTCACAGTCTTCAAAGTTCCCTTTTGAAACATAAGGAAGAAAATGAAGGGGAGAAGGATTTCACACTTTCTGGGCAAGGGGAGATTGTTTCTGTTGATGTTTGGCTATGAAAGTGAAACAGCAAAGCATCTATTTGTCTCCAAAATCTACGTTATAGCAGCACAAAGTTTTCCTTTTAAAGTTCAGACCATTTTTATTGTTGTTTTTTTAAGATGAGAAAGGGTGTATGGTGCGTTGTGCTGTGTGTTACAGGAATACGGATATTAACAGAAACACAAGTGCCTCAAATACGGTTCCTTTTTTGCTCTCTGTACATTGCTATCTGCTTCTTTGTTGGCTGCGCTCTGGATCACTCGCCGCTCAGACTGCCTAATACAAGGACAAAACTTTGAAGTAAAAAATGTGTCTTTTGGTATATGGAATTGTCATTAACAGTTGCCTCTCTGCTTGCAGAAGAAGCACATAACAACCTGGGAATCTTTTGTTTTATTCTTTCTTTTATTAAACTAAATCTTGTTTGTTTAAATCAGAAACAAATTCTCAAGTAACAAGAACCCTTTCCCTTTTTTCTGCATCAGCAGTGAAAGGGTATGTCTTTGGATTTTATTTAAAGCATGAAATTTCTTTTTCTGAGAGAGGAAAGAAAACAAAACAAACCAAACCCCTAACCAAAACCTTTTTTTAGAAAAGAAAAGCACACAGTCTAATTACACAAATCGAAACAAATGCTTTAGGTTAGGAAAAGACTATTTGAAGCATCTACCAAAGGAGGAAAAGTAGGGGTGAAAAGAAAAGCCAAAGGAAGGACAAATTTTAAAAAAATAATAATAATAAATGCACAAGGCTAACAGATACAGGTAACTAGAATTATTTGCCTTTAAAATGTTTCAACTCTCCAAACAAAAATAATCTGTGAGGATCCTAATGACCCCTAGAACCCTTTGAAATTCTTTCTTTAGTTTTATAAAATAATTCTGCAGCTACCCTCTAAGAAATGAAGGCAGCTACCTTAAATGGGATATTATAGGATGGGAGGTGGGAGGAGGAAAGAGAAAAGTCGAATTAAGGGACAAAGGGGAGAAAAGCTTAGGCGAATCAACGGATTGCAATCTATCTGCTAGGAATGAACAAGACAACATCAAATGAGGAGCTGTCAGCTGGACCATACAAAAAGCTAAATGTACACAAAAGGTTTTTTTTTTTTCCTTTTAAATCTACCATACTGCTTCAGTTCATTTCCAATGCAACAATCTACTCAACACCAAAAATGGTCATATCTATCATAAATACAGAAAGTCAGTTTTTAAAACTTATTTTTTTAAGCTACGAGTCCTCAACACTCTTTGTGTGTGTGGGTTTTTTTTTTTTTTTTCTGAAAGTGGGAGTGCTTAACTTTTCATCTTGAAATTGGCTTCAGCAGAAAAGCTACCCTTAAAATCCCCAGAAAGCTAAAGCAGTTCACATTGTTTTTCTCGAATACTTTCTGCCCTTTTTTAAATTAAGAAAACAAAAAATCTTTTCTGGAACAAAAACAAACAAACAAAAAAAAACCCCCCCAAAATAATATATAAAATAATGATTCTGAAAACAGAACAAAGTGTGAGCGATTGACCTGAGAATAAAAAGACATTACATTTCTTTTTTTCTTTTAGCAAGCCATTGGTATCTGAATGCTAAGATAGCAAGAAATTTAAAACTGGAACAAGGTGGACTGCTTTCCCATACAGTGCATGCCGGGCTCCTCTGTGCTATCAACGTGGGGCGTTTATTGAAAAGGGGCAAATATACAAGGGGTTTAAGCTCCAAAGACGTTAGGGAGGCCCTGCGGACTTGTGTTTCCCAGACCAATAGTACCTTCAAAAGGACACAATGTAACAGGGTTAAGGGGTGTTTTCTTTATATATTAAAAGAAAAAAGAAAAGACAAGAATGTAAAATCACCGGCATAGATAGGTATATGGGAAAACAACCCACGCTTTTTCTTTTATTTTCTTTTTTTCTTTTTTTTTTCTTTTTTTTTTTTTTTTGGTTAGAAGCTTTGGAATTGCAGTTAGTCTATTTTTGAAATTGGTTTGTTATTAATTTTTTATTTAAATTCATTTGTTTGTATTGTTCATCTTCAAAGCTTACAATCTGAAGGTGTCCGTTCCTACACTGGTCAGACCACTGTCCTGGGGGCAGCTGGGGTCTTTGGGACCCTCCACCGGGCTCGCCGGTCCGTCGGACTTTTGGCTGAGATCCGTGTCAGACTCCTCCGAATAGTCGTCTGTTGGCATCGAGGGCTGAACCCCTGAGGTGCTGCATGAACTTGAGGTAACCGTTGAAGATGAGGAGAGAGGAGGAAAAGAAGGGGGCTTCGCGGCCGAAGCCCGGGAGACCACTGGCGGCCAAGACTTCCTGGAGGCGTGGGGGGAAGCGGAGGACGAGGAGGGGGCGGCGGCCGACGGGGGAGGGGGGCTGTCGTTTGAGTGAGCGGCAGACTGCGAGGTAGATGCGGTGCTAGGATCGGGGAAGCAGGCAGAGTGAGGTAATAAACTAGGGTGCTCTTTGGCGTTTCTTGCTGCTCTCGTGATTGTTCTGTGTTTGTGCAAGGCCGACTCGAGATGTTGACTCAGAGCTTCCTCCCCACAGAGCGCGCTCTCGCACGCCAGGCAGTGGTACGAGCCGCCGCCGCCGCCGCCGCCGCCGCCGCCCGTGGGGACGCGAAGCACCATCTCTTGCAGGTTCACCACAGACTGGCCGAAGAAGCAGAGGGACTTCAGGTGGCTCCTCGCCGCCTCCTCGTCACCGAAGCCCGCCTGGCACTTGCGGCAGACCAACTTGTACTGCACCTTTGGAACAATGAAGGGGTCGTAGAGGGAGTCCGCACTTTTGCTTTCTGCTTCTGGCTCTTCGGGGGGTTTCGGCAGGAGGGGGGACACCTCGCGGGGTGCGTTTTTCTGCTCGTCTGGTTTGGGGGATTCTTTGGCAGGGTCTTTGTCTGGGGAAGCAGCCCCCGGGGGGACTGGGGTCTGGCTTGCTTTGGGCTGCTGCACTTTCTGCTGCTGCTGCTGCTGCTGCTGCTGCTGCAGTTGCCGCTGCTGCTGCTGCTGGATGGCCTCCTGCAGACTCTGCTGGTATTGCTGGTACTGCTGCAGAAGGGAGCCCGGGGACAGCCCCATCAGGGCCTGCGACAGCGCGGGGCTGTAGGGGAACAGGCCTTCCATGCCATACATAGGCTGCAGGTACCCGCTCTGCAGGGCGCCGGGGATCTGGGGGGCGTAATATGGAGAGAAGCCTGGTACGAAGTAAGGAAGGAACTGGCTCGTGAGCAACGCTGTGGGGTCCGAGGTCAAGGCCGCCTGCAGGGCCTGCAGCTGCGCAGGGTCCACCGCATACTCCATGGTGGGCAGCGGGGCTGAGATGGTGGCTGTGGTGGCCGTGGGGGGCTCTCCTTTCTCCTTCTTGGGGACAGGCAGGGGTTCCCCTTTCCCTTTGTGTGCCTTTTCCTTCTCCTTCACCTTCTCACTGTCTTTGTCCTTGCGCTGCTGTTGCTGTGGCGGGAGCTGTGGCGCAGGTGGCGGCTGGGCTGCTGGAGGTGGCTGCACCTGTGGTGGCGGCTGCTGGGGTTGGGGGGGTTGCTGAGGGGCCATCGCCATGGTGGCTTGTGCTGGGGTCGGGGAGCTCAGCGATGCTGAGGACGGTTTATTTGGTAATCCAGATGTGGGGAGGCCAGGGGAAGGAACTGTTGTGCTGGGAAGACCCATCAAGTTCGGTTTGGGAGACGTTAAAGCTGAAAAGGATGGAGACAGAGAAATCACGTGTCAGTCTGGGTGATGAGGAGGCAGCTCAAGATGTTTGACCTGTGTCACTGGCACCAAGTCTGACATCTCAATGTTTAAACTTGAGGAATCCTCCCAAAACCGACGTTTTCAACAGAGGTGTCCTGCTCGGCTCAGGGTTGGATAGCCTTGTATTCTAATCAGGACCCAGTCCTGGGTCAGCTCCCGTATTTTCCCTTTTGGCTAAACACCTCCCAACACCTTCCTGCCCCATGTGCGGCACCCAGCCCACTCATTCATATTAACTTTGCCTTGCTCCCAGCTACCATTCATTCAGCCCGAGGCAGTTAATCTGGAGGGCCCCAAACCAGCTTCCAGCTGGGACCAAAGGCCTTCATCAAAGCTTCACAGAAATACTACAGCTCAGCCGTCCTACCAGAAGTTGTTGGAGGAGAGAGGCAACAGGAGAAGAGAGCGAGCAAGAGGAGAGAGGCAGCAGGAGAAGAGAGCAAGCAAGAAACCTGGCCAGGCCCCAAGACCATGTGAAGAGACAACAGGCTGTCCACGTGCACCTCTGTGACTTCCATTGCTGTAGCTGAATGGACACGTCCGGAGTCCAGAGAGAGGATAAGGAATGGGGAGAAATAAAAACAGTCCATTCAAAGAAAACTGTTCCCTGCCTTGCCTCAGCTGACCTGCTTTAACAAATCTGTTGAAAAATGTAAATATCTAGGAACAGGATTCTGGAGTTCACTGGAGAAATGAACATTTTCTCCCCTTGCTCCTGTTTGAATGACACATAGGAGTGGTAGGGCTGTAGATGGTTAAAAAAACCAGCAACAGGAAGAAGGGAAAACTATGTCAGAAATGCAATAGCCCAAAGACACGACAATCTACGTCAGGCACCACTGCTTATGGTTGGCAAAGGCTTCCGACCACGTCACTGTTTCCGCATGGGGTACAGCCCCATCCTCGATGATATGCAGGCCTAACCTACCACTACAAGAAGGCCTCCCCTCAGCCCAGAGCCTGCCATCCTCCCGAACCCATACCTATCTTCTGGTTCGAGTCTTTTGTTCCGGGGTGATGGAAGATGATGCTGCCGCTGGTACAGGTACCCCCGTTTTTCAAAGTTCGCTTTATGCCACTTTGCTTTTATGAAAAGACCTACATTAATACCTGTTTTCACTAACTGAAAGAAATTCAAAGAGGATTTTCGCACTTTTACAAGAAAAAGCAAAAAGTGAAAATAACGTTCAGCGTTTGTTTTGCAGTGAGCGGTTACAGAGGCAGCGTGCACCCTGAGCGAGGAGAAGGCCACTGCCAAGCTCCATCCCCAGGAACTACACTCAGCATCTCAGCATCAAGCCGCCATAGCTTTGAGCTGTGTCTGTGAGCATCTATGCTTTTTTAAAATCTTGATCTATTTTGTGTATCCGTTAGCAAGATGTGTCCTGAGGCAACAGCTTCTTGACGCCATTTTGGCTTAACAAAAGGTTTCCTAGGAACGTTCTATTTTCGGATAGCGGGGAAAACGGTACATCAAGCTGTAGGTGCGTGAAGACTAGCAAGGTGGTGGAGAAAGACAGTACAGTGGCACGGGGCGTGGGGTATGATGGGTGACGAGATGCTGAGAAAAGACGGGAGTGGAGAAGAATTCACAGGCAGCAGCCTTCAGATCACCTTTATATTCACCACACCCAAAAAACTAGACAGTATACACCCCTTCATTTCAGACAGCACCAAAATGCAAACTCAAAAATCCTACAGCCCCTCACCGTTTCATCCGGACTACCTTCTGCCAGAAAGCTGTGGTCGGGGGTTCTGTAAATGACACTCTGTGAGGAAAAAAACACTCTGAAGCCCAGGCCTGGGTGAAGACAATGTTGCCTTCCGGTTACAGTGGTGTAGTGTTTACTGGTCTATCACACTGCATTTGAAAACTCTCAAATTTCAGACGAAGAGAACAACATTGTCTCAAGTTGCCAATCCCAGAAAAACATCCGTTCACATTTGAATAGTCAAGTACATCATTAATGTACTCTTCCAGAACAGCAGAAAGGGACCACTAAGATTAAGTCATCCAGTTTCCTCAGTGCACACATGGGAGGAACTGAAACCAGAAATGCATCTGACTCAGAAAAACTTAGTAAAGTCTCGTAGGTTAAATTGGCACAAACGAGGTGAACACAGAATGTATTATGAATTCTAAACTTGGGACATGGCTCTTTCTGTCTTCCTCTAGGCAATGGGCCTGTTCCAAGTTTTAGGTTGGAACCAGAGCCAAAAGGAAGGGTGAGGAAGGACTGTCTAGAGATTTCCCCATTTCTGTGACATCAAGTTTTCAGGAGAAAGATCCAGGTCAGAAGGTTTTAAACTGACTTTCTTCCTGTATCCTGAACTGATAGTGTACATATGGGATTCAAAATTGTAAGAAACATTTACTGAACCCCTGCTATTTACACCAAGCTCTGCACTAGCCATGTTCAATACAGTAGCTCAATATGTTCCCACAATAATTCCGTGGCCTCAGTTTTCTCATCTGTAAGATCAGAACCATGCAAGGCATTTCTTCCCTGAGACTTAACCATGCACATCTGGAGCCAGACTGATACGGTATGGATTCTGACTGACACACATCTGCCATGTGATCTGGGGCCTGTTAGCTGACTGCTTGGAACCGCAGCTTTCCATAGTAAATGGTTGTAGGGATTTACATGAAAGGTCATATGGAAAGAGCTTACCACTGGGCCTGACATATTAAACCCAAGTTTCTTCTTCCCTCCCATTACAGATCCAGTGCTCCTATGAGCTGCAGTACAGTCAGGAGGTGGTAACTGGGGCATCCCTGGCTGCTTTGAATAATTAAGAGCATCTCTTTCTACTGTGAGTGCGCTCCAAGTGGTCAGAACCTGAGTAGCACCGAACTTCCACCTGTTGACTGACTGGCTCCTAGTGGGCATTGTGGGAGGAGCACAGAATACTGAGAGCTGGGAGGCCCCGGGAGCTCTGGCTCCTCCCCTCGCTTGCTGAATGGTCTTGACCTCCCAGAGCCTTAGTTTTCTTATCTATAAAACCAGGGGAATAGATCAGACATTCAGATTCTAATTTTTTCACATTATTATGAACTGTTGGGCCTTCCCAAGCCCCTATGCCAGGGTCCTGGGCTGAAGGGAAATTCCACGTCTGGCCACTTTCCATAGCTCGTTTCTTGGCTTATGTCTAGCTGGCTTGAACATCATTTTGTGACATTACTTGCCAACATATGAGCAACAACTTCTCATCTTAATGCTTTCTTTTCTTGCTCTTCTCTTTGGGACCAGGAATTGAGGTAGCCTCACGTTCCGTAAAACACTGCCAAAACTGTAAAAGTTGGATCTCATTAAAGCAGAAACCAGGACTGCTCTGGGACTGCTCTGGGAAGCAGCAGAACTGCTTCAACCCCTGGAAACAGGGACAACTTCTGAAGGCAAGGAGGCACTTTGAGGGCCCCCCCCTTTGGTGATGTGCACTGGTCAGTGCACGCTGTGGGGGGACCTTGCTGACCTGTGCATGAGTCTCACAGGATCGTGGAGGCGAAGGTCCAACTTAGGAAAAACAGGTGCGTCCAGAGAAGAGGGGTGAGGACAGAGGAATGAGAGGTACACAAGAACAACTGTGGAACTCCCTAGTAAGCGGACAAACAACAGTACTGAGTATATGACTGAATTAGGGGGTTGGGGGAGGGAAGAAAGGAAGCTGGGCAAAATGAAATGAAGGGGTGGTTGGATACCCATAAAAATGACCATTAATGTTTTTTGTCTGTCTGGAAGACTAACACAAACATGTTGAAGTTCGAAACCACATTGCCCAATACAAGATTCCTGGTAAGTGCATTCAGATACGAAGGCACTCTCATTAGAAACTAACACAGCTCTGTAAAAGGGGGGCAGGGACCACAGGTGAGGGCAAAGACTTGGTTTCAATTCTCTTCAATGAGTTTCCATTTGGCACAATCCAGAATTAGCTAGGATACTCAAATGTTTTATATTTTCAGCAAATACTAGATGGGATCAGGATTTCCATAATGAATGAATGGAAACATTTATGATGGAAACTTCTTTCTTGAAAATATCCCAGGATCTAACATGGTAGGACTCTCAAAAGTTCTTCCCTGTCGCATACACCCTGGTTTTGCTATTGAACACAGGGCATGAGAATGCTTTCAGAGGAGGCCAGTCCACCCAGGAGGTGCCATCCCTGAACTGGGAAGTGAAGAACCACGTACACCACAGCTCTAGGGAGACTCCAGGAAAGCGACCTGAAGTTTTGTTCCTGATAGAGAACTAGAAAGGGAAACTTCCTACAGCATCTGCCCAGCACTCAGAGGGTCTGGGAGGTAGCCACAGAACAAAGGTCAGCTATTTAATGCTGACGGAATCACCCAGAACAGAACCCACCTGTGTTAGATGGAGTAAAGCCCGGCAAGGAGGGGCTGTTGAGGCCGGGGAGCAACACGGGAGGAATGCCCTGGAGCGCCGGATATGCCGTGGGAAGATTAAGAGCCTGAAGAGGGGCATTGTCGAACATCCCTGGCTGCTGAGCTGCCAGTCCGAGGACCTCATTGGCCTTTTTAATCCGGTCCAATTCTTGCTGAGCCATCAACTGACGTACAGTGGCTGGGTCAAAGTATTCTTTCTCCTTGTCCAACTGGCTTCCAATGGTGTCTTTAACTTTGGAGATATGCTGTTGGGAAAAGATATGGTCACGTACAGACAGCCGAGCGCTGTACTTGATGCCACACAAAGTGCACTCTGTTTTGGGTCCCTCGTAACTTGTTTGGTTTATACCAAAATGCTTGGCCATGCTTAACTTGGACTTCTTTTCTTTTGCCCGGGCATTCTGGAACCACACCTGAACAACTCTCTTTGGCAGTCCAATGTCATTGCCCAGGACCTCACACTCTAGCATGGTGGGTGTCCTGTAGTCATTAAAGCATGACTTGAGGACCTTCAGCTGCAGATTGGTCATTTGAGTGCGAAAACGTTTCTGCCCGGGCCGATCCCCACTGTCTCCAGATTTGCCTGCTGACCCACTTGCACCAGGACTTGGGGAGCAGGGGTCTGCAAGGCTTGAGGTTTCACTGTAGTCCACTGTACCTTCGTTGTCATATTCCTTGCTGTAAAAACTCGGGGCTGGGCTGACCAGACCGGATGACAAGCGATCTTCATACTCAGACATTGCCATCATGGCCGCTTTGGTCAGCCCTTCACTGGGCGCAGAAGAGGATTTGGTTTCTGTTGCTATTCCCGTCGCACTGTCGTTATCTGCATTGCCCTCGTCTCCGGTAGTGGTATCTGTGATGGCTGTGTTGACAGAGGAACAGTCGTCGTTGTCCAGCTTAGTTTGGTCAAAGTTTAGATTAACTGAGGACATGGAGGGGCTTTCAAAATCTTCAATCCCTTCCACCTTGATGGAAGAAGGGCTAAGCAGAGTTCTGGGAGACAACTCCATGGTTTTACTCACAGGTGAGAGGGGAACACCTTGGCCATCACTACTGCTTGGGGGTAGGTGGGAAAAGCTCGTTCCATCAAAAATATCTCCTTTCATCTGGAGTCCCCCATCACAGTCTAAGAGCATTGCGGACAGAGTTAGGTTATAGCCAGCTCTCTTGGCTTCATGCCAATGACGGGACCGGATATGAGCTTCCAGGGCAGTCTTGGCTTTGAAGAGGGCTCTGCAAAAAGGGCATCTCCTGTGGGCCTGGGCTGGGCCCACAGCCCGGAACTGTCCTTTCCTTTCCCGGGCGCGGGTGTTCTGAAACCAGACTTGTACCACACGTTTCTTCAAGCCCACCTCATGCGCAATGTGATCCAACATCTTTCGCGTCGGATTGGAGTCTAATAGATACTTTTGGTAGAGAATTTCTAGCTGTTCTGGTGTAATAGTTGTCCTCAAACGCTTGTCTCTCTGAGGTTCTTCTCCCGTCCCACTGTCATTTTCGCCAGGGCTCGCACTGGCCTTTTCCTCCAGCTTCCTCTTCAGAGTGTTCATCGTGGAGGCTGGAGTCGAAGGAGAAGTGGCCGAGCTTGCAGGAATCTGAGGTATGGCCCCAGAGAGCAGCTGGCTCGCCAGGAGAGGGTTACTAGGGTCAAACAGCATGAAAGGCATATCCAGTGACCTGTCTAGAAACTGAGGGTGGATGAACTGGTTCTGTGCACTCAGGAAGTGAAGCTGCTGATGCTCCTGCCAGTGCTCAAACGATGGAAACGCCAGCTTACACTGGTCACACTGGTAGGGGATGAGCTGAGGAGGTAGGTTGGCCAACTGTTGAGGAGTTGACGTGTGGAGGGGCTTGAGGGGCAGGTGGGAGAGCTGAGAAGGACTGGGGCTCGACTGGGGTAAGGGGCACGGAGGGGGCGCTTGTTGAGGAGGCTGTGGTAACGAAGGGGGGGAAGTCATCTGTGGGAGCTTTTGCTGGGCCAGGTTTGTCTTCTGCTCGGGCTGGTCTTGCTGCTGCAGCTCTGCCTTTGGTTGTCCTTGCTTTTCTTGGGTTTGGTTGGGCTGTGCACTGGAAGGTTCTGCCTGCTTTGGTTTCTCATCACTCACCTCTGTTTTTGAACTGAAGGTGGCGAGTTCATCAGCCTCTGCTGTAAGCTGCAAGAAAGCGGAGGAAGCTGTATTGGCTGAGGGAGCCGGGGCACTGTAAGCCTGTGAGGGCATTGGGGTACTGCAGGAGGAGCTGGTGGGCGTCAGGAGCTCCATGGCATCCATGGAGTCCTCATTTTGGCTGTCATCCTGCCCCTCCTCATCCTCATCTTTGTAACACAGTTTCTTCTGGTGCTTGATGAGATCAAAGATGCGCTGAAACACCAGGCTGCATTTTTTGCACTGGTAGTTCAAGTTGCTCGTGCGAATATACCGATCATTTGTAAGCTCACGCCGCTCTCCGTCTTTGCCCTCTCCCTGATTCTCATAATTTTTCCTGGCCTTCTGTCGGGCATTTTGAAACCATACCACTATCACCCGGGTTGGAAGGTTCAGTAAATTAGACAGTTGCTCAAATTCATCGTCCTTTGGGTAGGCATTGGCGTCAAAGAAGTCCTGTAGGACCCTCAGCTGGTAGTCAGTAAACCGTGTTCTGGAAGACCTCTTGCTTCCCCAGTACTCCTGCTTCTGAGGCTCCGGTGAAGGCGGCCGGGAGTCGATCTTGAGCTCCTCCAGGCTGGTGATGGGAGGGTTGCTGAAGTTGTAAGGGGAGTCCTTGTTACGCTGCCGCTCTTTGAAGAGAGTGTTTCTGAACCAGTGCTTGATCACTTTCTGGGGCAACCCGGACTTGTCGGCCATCTCTTTGATCTGCTCTTCACTGGGGGAGTTGTTAATATCAAAATACTGGCGCAGGACTCGGAGCTGGTCATCTGTGATCCTGGTGCGAGGCCTCTTGTTCTGCTGCTGGAGCAGGCTCGGGTTGAGCTGATGCTGGTAGAGCTGAGCCAGGTCCGCAGGCAGAGGCTCCACAGGGCCGAGCTGAGGGGGCAGCTGCGCCGGCAAGGTCTGCAGGGGCATGGTCTGCATCATCAGTGGTGAGAAGATGGGCAGCTCCATGGGCATGGAGAGCTGGGTGAGCGGCACGGAGGGCTGGGCCGGTGCAATCGTAGGCGAAGTGATGGGTGGCGCCGATGCAGGGATGGCTGGCGTGGAAGCAGGCTGAGGCGGGGCCGCCGGAAGCGGGGGTGGGGGCGGCGGAGGGGGGGGCGGCGGCGCCTCTGGGCTCTGGGGCCTCAGCGGGTACAGTTTATCGTAGTGCTCTCTGTACTGCTTGGCAAACCTCTCCAGCTGTTTAAAGGGAAAGTAATTTTGATGAACATGCTCTTGATGACTCTTTAAAATCAAGATGTTGGAAAACAACTTGCCGCAGGAGTCACACTCGAGCTTTTCCAGGTTCTCTCCTTGCTCGGTCTTGCCATTCTTCTTCTGCACCTTCTGCTTGTTCTCGTTGTACTGAATGACCAGCTCAAAGCCAAAGTTCTCCAGCAAGGCCTTGGTGGCGTTCCCTCTGGCATCTGAGGCGATGCGCGGAGGAAGCATGGAAGGCTCGGAACTGCCCCCTGCGGCCAAGTCTTTCTTCTCCTTGGCCTTCAAGGCATCTGGCAGAGACTCCTTTGGTCCCGTGCTGCCCTCTCCCCCTTCCGCACTGTCTCTCTCTCTCTGGCTTTCTTTTTCTTTTTCTTTGACGACCAGTTTGTTTTTCTTTTCAGGATGCTGGCTTGGCTGTAGGAGGGCAGAGTGACTCTGGGACAGAGAAAGCTGGCTTTGCTGCTGCTGCTGCTGCTGCTGCTGCTGCAGGATCTGCTGGTGGCTCTGCTGTGGCATCTGAACCTGAGCCTTCAGATCTTCCAGGAGGCCCGGGCCCGCCCCGGTCAGTGTCAGAGCCCCACTGGTCACCGGCAAGCTCACGTCGGGGTTGAGCTGGAACTCGGCGCTGGGGATATAGAAGGGGAAGAGGAGATGCTGCTGCTGCTGCAGCTGGAGCAGGGCCTCGGTGGTCATGGGGAAGGGAGGGAGGAGGGTGGGGTTAAACAGCTGAGACTGGATCAGGGCCGCCTGCTGCTGCAGCTCCTGCTGCAGGTGGGCTTGAACCTGAGCTTGGGCCTGGGCCAGCGTCTGTGCTTGCTGCTGCTGCTGCTGCTGCTGCTGCTGCTGCTGCTGCTGCTGCTGCTGCTGCTGCTGCCTCGATGCAATCATATCTGCCAGCTTCTTCCGATTGGCCTCCTTGGGCTCTGGAGGGGAAGTAATATTGGCACCGATGGGATTCCCCAGGGGCGGCATCCCTACACTTTCAGTGGGTACTTGGCTCAGTAAGCTGGAACTCGGAGCGAGGCCAGCACTGCTTGGGTTGGTGGTGGTGAAGGTGTTACTGCCACTGGTGCTCACGGGACTTGGGGTGGAGGAGCTCAGGGAGATGCTGCTGCTGTTCCCGGTCCCATTGCTACTGCCACTTGCAGCCTCCAGCTTGGCTGCCCGGGCCTTGGTTTGATGCAACACAGACCTCATGTGGATCTCCAAGGTGGAACTCTGGCTGTAGGCCACGTTACAAGTGTTACACTTAAAGGGCTTGTTGTCTGGGCTGCTGGTGGGTTCTGGCTGACCAGTTGCTGATTCTTGAAGGGCTCTCTTTAACTTATGCAGGTGGGAGACAGAATTATAGTGCACAAGCAGGATATTCTTTTGAGTGAAAGATTCCTTGCAGACAGTACACTTGTAAGGGCGAGAAGGGTCTAGAAATTTCTCCATGGTGAAGTTGGGGCCTTTTCTGAAAGGCAGAGCTCTCTTCGGTTCTGAGCCCGAGTCTTCTTGTACAGACCCAGAGTCACTGCCTGTTGGGCTCTGTTTCTCTTCCAGGTCACTCTCTTCCTCCTTGTCTTCCTCAACGATTATGGTGTGGTCCTCGGCCAGGGTGGGGTCTCCCATTGCCAGGAGGTCCCCATTGGCCAGAAGGCCACCATAAAGCTGCTGGATGTCAGCCTCGCTCAACTCCAGGTGGCTCGTCTCAAGGTGTTTCTTCAGAGCCTGGAAAGTTCGGAAACTGCGCTGACAAAGACAGCACATAGTGGCAGCTCGGATCACGTGGTACTGAGAATGGAGCTGCAGCTTCTCAATGGTCTTGAAAGCCAGACTGCACTGATTACAGCGGTACTTGTATACGTGGCGATCCGACACGGGCAGCTGGGGCCTCTTGGCGTGTACCTCGTTGAAGTGCGTCTGAAGAGCAGCAGAAGTTTTAAAAACCTGGTTGCATCCCTTCTTCCAGCACAGGAAGCCCGAGTCTTCTCTCACAGAGCTTGGGTCAGCAGGAGAGGGTTTCAGGTCTCCACTGTGCTCTGTGCTCACGGAGGGCAGGATGTTCTTTCCAAGATCCTCTGAGGTTTCTGTAAAAAAAAAAAAAAAAAAAAAAAAAATCAAGCCCAATGATAAAGAGGGCTTTGTTTCCAGGATAGCACCCTGAACTGTCTACCTAGCAAGGCTTCCTGAACACAGAAACTTATGATGAGGGAGACACCCAACCTGAACAGAGAATCTCTCTACACAGCCTCCCACTTTCTCCCCCACCACCCACTCCCACCCCAGTAGAGTGCATGTTATAAGCAGGTACACATGAATAGAGAGGAATAAAATACAAAAAGTGTTGACTCAGAATAGGCCTGGATCATATCGCAATCTGTCTTTTTGATGATATTTAATTGCTTGACTCAGAATCCTCAATTTCTCAAGGACGGGTTTGAAGGTTTTGAAGATTTTCGACTGAATTCACCTTTTACATGGACCGGAATTGCAGAATATGTGAATTAATGCTGTCCTAAGTTATGAAGAATTTATGAGAACGCTGTCCATTGTAATTTAAGAAATGTTGGAATATATATGTTTTGAGGCACTTATTTTTTGGTTATAATGTGATCTCTTGTCATCTCTATTCAATAAGCAATGAACATTCGAGTGGCCAGCTATAAAAATACAGTAATTTTTTTTTCTACAGTGAGATTCATCACACCCGTAAATATCCTGACCCTTTTTCAGGTCAGCTGTCCACTACCTCATATGGAAAAATCACAAGGGATCTCAACTTAATTCTTTCTGACAAGAGGTGAAAATGTACCATGTTTCCCCGAAAATAAGACCTAGCCAGACCATCAGCTCTAATGCGTCTTCTGGAGCAAAAATTAATATAAGACCTGGTGTTATTTTACTCCAAAAGATGCATTTTTTTGCTCCAAAGCCTACATTAGAGCTGATGGTCTGGCTAGGTCTTATTTTCGGGGAAACACGGTCGGAGAGCCTCATAAACGGAGGTCTAATGATCTGTCTTGCTAGGAACCACCAAAGGGCACCACCACCAACATCACCCATGTTTACAACAACGTTCTCTCCACACGCACCCAATGCTGCACCCGAAGGCAATCCCAAAAGACTCAAAGAAGAACTTTGTGCAGAGGCAGCTATTAGAGAGACAACTACCCCAGTGCCCTGAAATCACCTACGTGCTCCACGAGTCCCAACAATTAAGTCCTCGGAGATGGCGTGTTTAGCAGCTTAGGATGGTGAGTTACGGGTCTATTGACTGACTCTCTGGTCATTCATTCCCTAAGGGGACATGCGACCACCGAAATCCCTCTGGTTCTCACCTGATTTTTCTTTCACTTTAAACCATATGAAGAGTATACAAATACATGCCAAGAACTAAAGGAGAAAGTAGCTACGACAGTGCCCCTCATCTCTTGATCGGTTGCACTCAGCTTAGGAAAGGATTCTTGGCCCCCTCGGTCTGTGAACATTCTGGCCCAACGTTTCATTTTGTTTCCCTTCGCAGGGGTCAAGAATACTGCCACTAACCAGGGTGCTTTCCCGTCTCCTCCACATTGGAGCTCCCGTCTCGATCTGGAACCGCTGCTGGGAGGAACATGCTGCTGGGCATCACCATCTCAGGGGTGGTCACCTGAGGAGCAAGAGGCAGAGAAACAAGGAGAGTCAAATGGAGAGGAAAGAGACACAAAACAGGGAAATGTGTAAAAATTATTTAATAAGCAAAATTAGCCTTCACCAGTGCAAAGCTGGAGGTGTCACTTTTCATAGCTCACTGAAGATTCATGTTTATTAGACAAAGCTCACATCAGTCAAAAGTGTTTCTACGGTTACATTCTGGACATAATTAGCAGTGCACACTTGAAGAATAATCTCATTATTAATATTTTTCCTTTATGCAGAATTTTGACTTTGATCACTGACAATGTTTTGTCATGGGCTGTGAAACTTCTTGTGCAACCAATTAGGTAGATAAGTTGAAAGGCCCACCTTAAGCTGCTGAAAACATAATAAGGGCCCTAATTAAATCATACCTAGTAAAGTACACTGTAATCTTGAAGCAGGGAGCATTGTAGTACTGTTTTCAAAATGTATTCAGGCAAGAAGAGGAGGGGAATAAGAGCAAAGGAAAGGGTAAGAAGAAGAGAAGAGAACAAAGGAAGGCTAAGGACATGCAGACACATTGGCAGATTTTCCAGGAAACATTTTGTAACCCTTTACAAGCTGAGATCAAGTGCAAACGAACATTTCTTTTGACTCACTTAAGCTAGGATTTCTTCTGGGGTCTTTGCCCAAGGTACAGAGTGTCAGACGGAACCTCTGGCTGCTGTCCCAGCCACAGAGGATGCCCTGCACAGCCTTCTGCAACAGGGTAGCCCCACTCTGACCATGGCCATTGTTTCCTAATAGAGCGATTCCAGAATTAGCCCAGATCAAAAGAGCTATCATTTTAGGTCAGATCCTCAGACATTTCTCTAGGCTTCCCTGCCATCTGGCCAGAAGCTTGTCCAAAACCACTTATCATTTGCCCGACATTAATGTGATAAGCAGCCCTCAATATTCAATGTCGGGATAAAAGTTTCTTTGTTTAAAAAGAAGCAGTATCCCTTTGCCTGCTGTAGGGTGGGAAGGCAGTTGGTGATAATATTCTCAAATGCATCAGAAATCCTCTCCCGTTTGATGACAGCCTGAGAAATGAACTGACCTAGAGGTTACAGGAACAGAAACTAGTCACCGTGAACAATTCTACACAGCGCCCAGCCCCACTTGCAGGCCTTAGTTTCCCATCAACAACGTGAATATCATCATAATGTCTGCACTTGTAACAACTTGAACCCCTAGATTACTGTTCAAAATTAAATATTTTAAATAAATTGTTAAATTTGAATGGTTGGAAGATCCTGGCCTTGCTCAAAATAGCTGCTGACATGTTACTAGACTCATCAGTGACAGGCTTGACTGGTAGAGGAAACCCAGACAACTGTCCCCATAAACACCAAAAAGGAAACTTCCCAAAACATGTAGGGGGATTAGCATAATTTCGGCAACCCAGATGCCAATAGGTGGGAAAATTAAGCAATAGGCACACGGAGAGGGCTTCCGAGAAACCCCGGGTTTACCAAGAACAGGTGCATGGCAGGTGAACATGTGTGACAGAATTCCTGCTCTCACAGACACCTGCACCCTCACACAAAGCTCGTCGGCAGCTGGGTACGGCTAGCTTTGATGGATCATTAGGAACGGAGCGGAGATTGCCAAACTCGTTCCATCTATTTTCTTTCTAACAGAAAGCATTTCTGACCGGTGTGCTTGGGAAGTCCAGCGGGAATCCAAGAAGTGAAAGGTCACCGATTAATTTATAGTCCTCAGCCAAGGGGGAGCACAGGTTGGGGGCAAGAGGGGGAGAAAGGGAAAGGAAAAAAGACTCCCCCCCACATCCTTTCTCGGTTGTAGCTGCAAGATCAGTCCTTTCTTGGGATCTTTCGGAATTATGAAAAATGAATCATGAGAAATAAAAAAAAGCCCTACAGAGTAAAAAAGAATAAAATTATCTAACACCTCAGCTGCACATCATTATAGAAAACTGTGGGCTTTTTATACACATTACAGTAAGGCAGACATCCTCTCTAACAGACTCAGTACGACGGATCAGTAATTGTTTTCATACACTTTAATTAGAAAAACTCAGATGGCTATGAATAATAATGGAAAAGAGAGACTTTTGCACTTGAAAGGTTGAAGTCAATCAAGTGTGAATGACGGCAAAAAAGGGAAAAAAAAGACACCAATTCATCAGGCCTCTGTTGTCTCGCCGCGACTTTAATCATAATTCCTGATTGGGATTCAAGAAGGCAGTACGCAGCGGTTCTTTGTCTGCCTTCACCTTCCATCAATTAACTCTCCCCGAAATATAATCATCAACCTCATGTGCTCCTCTGCATCTTAATCTGGGCCTCCAAACCTGGACGTCTTGCCCCATATGTGTTTAAGTAATTACTTTTATCTACCTGCATCTTCACATCTTTAGCGTACCCAACCTCTCCCTGAGAAGGAGAAAACACGCTTGGTATATAAAATTTTGAAGGGCAACAAATTCCCAGGAGGCAAAAACGAACATCCCTAAAGGGGATCCTAAGGATCCAGAATTCCGGTGGGGTCTGTCTGCTCACGTGTCTGAACAGAGAGGTTGAGAACGGGAGGCCCCATGTCAGCTCCCAAACACTAATGTTCCCGTGCCTGTGTCCATTCCCCTCTCTTCTACCAGCTCCCAGAGTTTTTCACTCAAAGTCTGCAGGCTTTTCACAAATCGAGTCCTGCCAACAGCTCACTGAGGCGTTCTACTCACTGAGGAAAAACAGAGTTGGCCAAAGACGAGTTCCTTCAATATTTGCCTTGGCACCCCCCCCCCTTGTTTTTCAGTCATATCTGGCTACCCAAACTGTGTGGGAGGTTCAGACTATCCCAGCCACAGTCTCTGATGGGCAGCTCAGAGTCAGTGAGAAAGGCAGTCATTCAGCTGTGTTGAGCACTGTTCTGTAGACCTTCCCGTTCGCAAGGCGCACTGGAGCATGTCAGTTTTTCAGAGGACAAAACCTGGCTACAGCATGTCCAGAGCCACCCCGAATATGCATTCAGAGGCTCTCAAATAACTGGGCCCCACCACCAGCTCCCCTGCACAGACAACACGTGTGTACACATACGATCTCCCCCTTCCCTGTCTTCCTCTGCCTACTGCTCTACCCCATCCATAGACTCAAAGCCAAACACAAACTTTTAGGTTTGGCTGGATTAACAGCACACAGTCAGTCCAAACACCCACACTTTCTACACTGACTATATCATCCACGTTGATGAATTCTTCTAATAATCTGTATGCCCATAAACATCGACTATGTTAAATTATGTGCCCCATATTCTACCCTTTAATGTAGAGAGGGAACCTAAGACTATTGAAACAGACTTTTAACCAAAAGTAAAACGAAAGTTTTCTCTCATTCAATGGATGAGAGCCATTACTTCCTCAGAATTTGGGTCCCTCAAGACTAGCCTCAGCCATGCAAAGGGCAGTTCCATGGTAACCTTCTCGATACCACATGTGTTCCTCCCACCCTCTGAGCCAGGTCAACTACATTCCTTCCAGTCTGTGCAGAGCTGATGGGAATGTAGGAAGAAACCATCATCTGAGCTGAGGTGCTGAAAGTTTGAAAAACAAACAGTGGCTCTAATCTTCCTAAGAAGTAAACAGGTCTCATGTTTAATAAGGGAAGCGTGGAGTTCTGCTCTGACGCTGAAACTCTTCAAGTCTAAGCAATTCTCATATATAACAACAGAAACAGAAGAGTTCCACAGTGATACTAAAAATCCTCAAGCTTGGCAATGTCAGAACTTAGCTGTTGAGAAGAAAGGGTCTCAGGTGACTCTGCTCTTCCAGTCACTGACCATCACTCAGTAAACACTGTTCAGATCCTTGTGCTGCCTGCTTGTGAGAGGAACTCCTGGCCCCCATGCCCAAAGAAGCTCACAATCCAGAGCAACTGACCTTTCGGAGGTCATACACTCTGTAGAACATCCGATCAAAGCCGTAGACTCCTAGGTCAAGACTCTCACACACAGACGACTGCAGATAATTTTGGGAAATCACAGGCTACCTAGAGGGAAATCCATGGACTCAAGTTGATTGCTCTTGACTACTCAGAGAGGTGACATGGGTTCACAAATAACTGGTTCCTACCGTGTTTCCCCAAAAATAAGACCTAGCCGGACCACCAGTTCAAATACGTCTTTTGGAGCAAAAATTAATATAAGACCGGGTCCTATAAAGATTATTCTTTTATTATAGTAAAATAAGACCGGGTCTTATATTAATTTTTCTCCAAAAGACGCATTAGAGCTGATGGTCCGGCTAGGTCTCATTTTCGGGGAAACACGGTACCTCTCGTTCAGTACACCATTACATTTATGATGATGATTTAATGCCTTTTAAATTTCTGAGGTGAGTGGACCCTAAAGCCCCAAGGACACATCTTATTCAACCCAGAGGCTTCGCTGTGGGCCTGGTACCCACTATGACATTTGGTAGAGGCCGCCAATGTTTACTCTTCCTTGGCAGAAGAAGCTGGGATTATAAGGAGCATTGCACCCTCTTTGCCTTCTCCAGGTCATGGATGTGGAATGGCCAAACACAACACCCTGACCAACCATGCCGTGTATTTTGCCAAGTTCTTACAGGCCTGTTCATGCAAATTCAGCTCTGAGGGCCACCCTGTCTGAGCTTACATCCGTGCAACCAACAAGTTCCACAGGCTGGAAAGCAAAGATAGTTTTTTAGAAAAAGTACTGAACCTGGTTTCTCTGAGACCCTCATCCCTACAGCCTAGGCGTTGTTTACCTTAAGTGGGGCTTCTTTCTGAAAGGCTCCCTTTTTCAAGTGAGTATAGACTTGCCAAAACCTAGACTCCCAAAGGAGCGCTCAAATCCTTCACTTTTCAGTGAAAATCAATAGAATGAAGAAACTTAGAGACGGGGGAAAAAGAAGGAGAGCCTCGGACACGGGCCCTCTTGGCACAGACCTGGCCAGTTTCTATATCCTTGTGAGGAGGTTCTGTTAGAAAAATTTAAGCATGAAGTTAAAACCCACCTGCTTCCAGAGCTGAGCATTCTAGCTAGTGGCGTATCTAAAGCCCATCACTCCAGTCAGGCCAGGTGCTCACTTCCTCTCCTGCACCTAGACGGCGGCCGGGGCCTGCCAGCTGGTCTCTGCACTAATGCAGCCAGCAGACCAGGGCACCTCTTGACAGCAGAGCTTCAGAGTTTTTTTTCCTTCCTTCACTACTTTCCAGATGTGCCAGGCTGGGCACCGGACCACAGAGTCTACAGGGCCTAGTTTCTCTTTGTCTCATTTTCTTTCTAAAATATCTTCTGTGTGGTTGTCTGTCCTTTTGTTTTGTTTTCTAAAACATAAAACCCAAGAGGAAACCTGAAGGCCTACATTAACATTCATGTGGGCCAGAAACAAATGTGACCATGAACCAGATTTTAAAACAAAGAATGAAAAAGACTGAAAAAGGAAGTGGGTGGGAGAACAGGAAATGCATGAACAGTTGAGAGAGAGAGAGAGAGAGAGAGAGAGAGAGAGAGAGAGACACGAGAGGGAGAGAGAGAGGAGAGAGAGCAAGCTGAGGAGAATGAATTGGAGAGAAGAGCTTCATTAGACTCAGAGAGGCAAGCAGTGGCAGTATACCAAGGTCACTTCTAATTTAGACCATCTAATTGGCAAACAGGCTCCAAATGGCTATCATCTCACAGGGCTTGGAATTAATGAAGCCCGATTATTTTCATTACCTTCCTCTGAGATGGAGACAAAGTGAGAGAGCTGGTACCCAGGCGGGTGAGACAGCCCCAGGGCCAGTGGCCACCAGAGAGCCCGTGTGTGTGTGTGTGTGTGTGTGTGTGTGTGTGTGTGTGTGTGTGTGTGTGTGTGTTGGGGGGAGGGGCAAACGGCCAGCCTGTCCCAGAGGCTCATTGAGGTACAGGCACACAATGAGTCCAGAAAAACACAGATACTGCCTGGAAAAAAAAAATCACAGGAGACAAACTATTGCTTGAGAGAGAGAGAGAGAAAGAAGAAGGGAGGGAGGGAGGAAATAGAGGAGCAGAGAAGGGAAATCTCTGCATGCACAAAAATACAGAATAATAAAAACTACCAAAGGGAGAGAAGACGAAGGGCTAGAGAAAGGTGTTCCTGGGCTGCTCAGGAGCCAATCCACATCTCCACTGTGAGGTCACATTTTGTTCTGTGATCAAGGAACAAAGACAATTTTCCCATATTAATGCTCCAGGATCCCAGTGGTGTGTCCTGTCACTTACAGTGATAGTGACCAATTTGAATAATTTAAGAGTATTGAAATGCATGGTAGGTGGTCTTTTCCTTCGCACTTAGGGCTAGAAAGATGTCCCCCACACCCTCGACCCTCCTTCTCTGAAAAGAGTGGGAAAACAAGGGCCCCGAGCTGCAGCTCCTCCACCCTCAGCACCGATTTGAAATCTCTAAGTTCACTGTAAATAGGTGAGAGCTCTGTGGAACTGACATTCGGGGCGGGCTGCTCACTCAGGTCTGGAGGGGCACTGTCTCCTCACCCTTAAGCTTTACAGGTTGCTTTCTTTCATATGACGTGTGTAAAGATACCCTTTGGAGCTCAGTTTCCAGTAGGCCAAGCAGAATGAAGTGCTGTGGGTGCAGTTTCCACAGTGGAGGGCCAGAGCTGCAATTGTTCCCAGTGGAGAATATTTTTCAAGCCCCTTCATTGGTAAAAAGAAGGGGACCCATGGAAGACACAGATATGAGATGCAGAGCATAAGCAAGCAGCTGTTACCATAGCAACAGACATATTAGACACTGCAGGTTCCTGAAAGCTGTCTGATAAGGTATTATTAAATGAAGCCTCCTCAAAACACTCTCCATTTACAACTGAACGGAAAGACATTGTGTAGAAAGTAATCTATTTCCATTTATCAGGGTGGAATTTACTTTTAGAGGGACTGAAACCCAATTCAAGCCAGATTCTAAGACCTTGGACCTAGACAGCAAAAAATATTTACCAGAATTTATAGCTTTAGATACCATAGACACACCCTACATCTGCCAGGAATGGTCCATTGGGTGGATTTTTGCCAGCTTTTCCTATTTTGCAGCCCCCGGCACCTAACTCTGTCAAACCATTGGGCAAGGAAGAAGACTCTCTCCTCTCACTCTGTTCACCCTAGCCACTCAGGGACAACACCCACGTGACTTTCTCCTGTTGGAGGATGTGCATTGGCCATTCCTTAATGATACCGTTTAGAAAATGGAGCTGTGATTTGAGGGGCATTTCTCAACATGCTGTTTTCCGATTTTCCTGCCCCAGTTGGGCAGGAACAAACAGATTTATAGTCAGAAAGACTAACCAATACTTACTTCCCCATGGTCAATTTTCTAATAAGATTACCGTAAAATACCCTGGGGGCATGGTTTTGTAACCACAAGGTTCATTATAATCACTTAGTTGTAAAACAAATGCAAATTTTGTTTTAACACCAAACTTTTCAGAGGAAGGATATGGCATCTGTTTTGATTCATCAGGGCAGCAACCCAGATCTAGTCCTCAGGCAGGATTCTGGGCGCACCTTAAGGGAGGCCACAAATTCTCCTAGCGCCGAGGCTGCTCATCGTTTCCTACTGGAATTAAGGATCTAGGTGGAAATGCTCCATTTAGCTCAATGCAAACCATCCTCATAACTTGAGAACTAATTCAATACTGACAGCCAGGCAATAACTCCATCTTCTCATGCAAAGAGACAGTACCAAAGTCAGCCTTACACACACCTTTAAGAGTTAAAACCCTTGTGTAACTACGTTTCCTACAACTTCAACTTTATTTCTGAATCCATTAACTTTCTTTTGTTTCTAGCAAATGGACTTTCTATAATCAGCACATTCCCCACAATTTGCACACTTTTCAGAAACGTCTAGAAAACATCTCCATTGCCCGCTGTGGGACAATGAGGTGCCCAGGGGATTCGGTACAAGGTGCTAAGAACAGCCCCTTTCGGGAGCATGAATTAGGGTGTCAGGGATTCTTCTAGGACAAGGTTTATCAACCTGGTTACATGGGTGAATTTTAGGGTATCCCTGTGCTCCCTGGAACTGCACAATTTTCCATATGCATAATACTCAATGGAGATCTTAACAGTGGTTGTCAAACTTTACACACAATAACCTAGGAAAGCTCCTGAATCTTTTTCATCAGTCTCCATAAAGGCTGAGAGTCACTGCTTTAGAAGGTGCCAGTGAGTGAGTAACACCCGAAATATCTCAGGGATTGGTACCCAAGCAATCACAACACTAACATCGCCCTTAAAGACTGTTGGTCAATAAGAAGATTCACAATGACCACCAGACTCACTACTTGAAATGTTACCTCTGTGACTAAATATTACTGTTGTTCTAAAAACGTGACAAACAATGGATATTTGAAATATAATTTATACTCTAGTCCTTAGAGATGTACAAAGGAAACCATACAGATTACTGTAGGCCCCCATCCTAGACCAGATTTACATTAAACAGGAAAAATGATCACCTCAGCAAAAGGAAAATGTAGCTAGGTGTTGAAAATGCTTCTCTCCCCACATCTCTTTCTGTACCTTTAAGCTCCCATGGTTCCAGGCCATCAGTGGGAAGTGTGATGAGGCCTAAGAAAATTCCCCTTGTTATTTCCAAATAAGGCTGGTGAGAATGCCAAGGAAACCTGTAACACCTACAGAAAGCCACCCATGCAAAGAAGGAGGTTTCCACTTACAGAGAAACTTTCAACAATGTTAACCAGTCTATTTGAAAATACCCATGGAAAGTGAATTTATAGTTGAAAGAACTCTGAAATGAAACTCATGCTAGGTCACCTTTGCGTTGCCCCACTGGGGGCTACAGTTCTCTTGATGCACCATCAATGATATGTTCCTCATGACTAAATGTCACTTACAACGTTACTCGTTAATTTTGCGTAACCAAAGGGAATGGGAAATGCCTAGAGGTTATGTCTGTGACCCACACGTTGTACCATGGAATTCTGAACAGACTAAGTCTCTGGGAATCTTCACACGAAAAGGCAATCAAATTAACTTCTCATCATTCCACTGTTGAAATAAGTTGGAGAAATATTTTTCTTTGGCGGTTTTTCCTCTAGTGATCAGGAAAGGGCTTTTAGCGCAGCCCCAGCATAGACAGAAAGTAGGACATTAGTGTTACCTGTGGTACTTTGTAAAGTTTTACAATTAGATTTAAATGTTTATAACTAACCTTCTGGGCCATGTTTATAGAAGCCACTTAGAGCCACGCTTTCAAAACCTGCAGGTATAGCACCCTGTACGCAGTCAGGTTCAAAATGTAAAGCCCTCGTTCAAGAATCAACACGTGCTTTCCAACTGACCACTTTCCTGCTCTGAGAATAAAAGTGTCCACTCGAGAGATGCCCACGTTACAGGGCTACACTCCTAGAGGTGTAAAATGTGGGGTCACATCTCAACTCCGCCTTACAAGTGACATCAAGTCAGTTAACTTCTCTGAGCCTCTTTCCTCAGCCATTAATGTAAATGTGTCAGATTCTTGTAAGGATGAAATATGAGAGCAGAGCATGACCTGCACAGTAAAGGTTTCGAGAATCTAAGTAACAGTCTCTTCACATAAAAGGTGAGCTACTCTAGGCCTCCACATTCCTCAGGGAGAGGATGACGAGGAAAGCATGAGAATCGTACAGATCCAGCTCTTTGGGCCACAGTAGTGCCAAGTCTAAGGTAGGCACAGTAGGACAGAAGTCACAGGCCCAGGCCCGCTTCTGACATTTCCTGCTCTCCACTGGCTCTCCACTGGCCTTCTCGTCCAACACCATGGTATCCTGTCCATGTTACTGCCTCGCTGTTGACCCCTGGGAAGGAAGAGCCCCGGGGCCCTGCTGCTGGCTCTTACCGTCATAATGAGCTTGTCAACGCAATCGGGCGCCACGCTGTGCAGGTGTGTGAGGTGCAGCTGCAGGTGGGTCTTGTTGCTGAGCATGTCCTGGCACAGTGGGCAGCGCAGGAGGGGCTGCACGGAGTGCTGCGTCATGGCGTGCACCCGCAGCCGGTTCACGTCCACGCTGCTGTACTTGCAGTAGGGACACTGGTACATCTGTGGGGACACACCCAGCCCTTTGGCTGAATCTGCAGTTCCCACCAGCGACCATGCCCGCCCCAAGCCCGCCGGTCTGTCTGCCCATGAGCTCAGTCCCCACCGATACCTGAAACGCTCCCCCGCCCCCAGCAGCAGGCCGTTCCCGCCTCACCTGCTCCGCTTTGGTCTCCTCTGATGGTTTTGGTCTCTTCGAAGACAGAGGCGACTCCGAGCTACCTGGGAAGGAGATGCGTTTGGAGGTTGCAGGAGAATCTGTCAGCTCCTTTTCTGCTTGGCTGGACGATGCTGGAGGAAAAAGCAGAAGATGCAGTACCCCGGCCAGACCAGGCCGGCTCCCACAGGGCGCGTGTTGGGTGACAGTCAACAGTCATTTATCGCACAGGATTTTCTTGAAACACCAAAATTCAAGCAGGATGAGCATCCGGACCAACTTATTGAGCATGTTGGAAAAGAAGCAAGTGTTTCTTCTCCCCCTGCCACCAGCCCCCCATGAATTTTCTGTCACTAACAACTGAACACTAAGAAAGAAAAGTAAAGAAATGGACTCCAAGGCTGAGCTGGATTGAGCTAAATTCAGTCTAGTCTGACCTCCCACATCAAGACATAATCCACTGGCTTGTGGGAGGCATGAGAGCTGAAGGTGGGGGGCAGAGGGGAGTCTCACCAATGGCTTCACCAACCACTAGTCCACTTGACTGCCAGACACACTCTGTTTTCACAAATGTGATAAACTGTGTGCCCCAACTTTACTGGCCAGCTCTTGGAATCACAGCACAGCACATTGCAGAAGACGTGATAAATGTGACCTGAGAAAGGTTCACACAGATACCTGCATACAAATAACTCTGGGTTCAGCAACTTGCTTTTGGGGAAGAGTTTGGGAATTGAAGAGTAGAACAAGGCAGGGCATGAATCTAACTTACAATCTAGCCAAAGCTCCAGACACAAAAGTTTATTCAGAGTGAATGATATGCGGGAATGTTTCCTATCTGTTTGCCCAAACCATGCCCTCTGCATCCCACTTCACGAAAAAAACCCAAAACACTAATTAATGAGGAGTCACATGACTACAGTAGCAAACAGTGGATACGGAAGTTGGTGGAAGTTCTCTGAAGCGTGCAAAGGGAGCTGGAAGATTTGGATGAGAAAGCAGCCAGGCTCAGGGTTTAACCAGGACAAAGCAGGGCTCCTCCAGCGTAAAAAACTCACAACATGGTTGGATTTAGTCATTCCCAAACCTGCTCAGTATTTAGGATTGGCTCTCTCACTTGTTTTGGACGTGGGACTCCATTTTTTAGAATTTTGCTAAAAGTAGTAAGAAATAAAAAATTCCTGAAGATGGTAGAAAGAAAATTTATACCCACTGCCCTCATTGAAAAATAATTTGACTTAGCATTGAGGTCACTGGTTTAGAAAGCTTAATTTTTACTCTTTGGCCAAACTGCTTTCTGTCTCATCCAGTCCAGTGACCTGGCTCACGTTTCCACTTTACACTCAGCTTTGAAATTGGTCCTGATGTGGATACTAAGATGCTGTCATTATAGATGTGTGCTTTAATAAACAAGTTTAAAAAATCAATTTTATTCATTAAAATTATAAGGCCACAAAATAATTTTGGGGGGAAAAATTGCCAAACACAGGAAATATTCCAGGAAGTCGATGCTCTTCCCTGAATGCACATCTCGTGACCTTTAACCCCAGTATCTTGGTAACCTGGTCTACATAAGTTTGTAAGACATCTATTATTTAAAAAGTACAAGGACAAGCATATTACACACAGACCTCTCCTCCTCCCAACACACACATTCATAACAGTACTTTAATCTGTCTCGAATCGACTTCAAACCCATTTTGCTCTTAATGGGAGTTATTCATTTTCACTTGAAAGGTAATACATGACGGCTGGATATTTAATGTGATGGACTGGCTGCCGATTAACTAGGTGCTGTAACGTTCTAGACCGGTTCCCCCATGGCCCACTTCCCATCTCCTGGCCGCCCGCAGACTTGATCCTGTGGAGCCTTGTGTCCCAGGGGTTTGACCTCACGGTGTGATGGGGGCCTGCCTGAACACTCCCATGAAAGGAGTCGTTAACTAAGGTTTCGGGGACTTAAGTTTCTCCTATCCCCCGCAGGTTCCTTATTCTCCATCTCCATTTTTGCTTACTGGTTATCTCCTATGTGTTAGTTCTTCAAATGCATTCCAAAGATGGGGGGGGGGGTAGCGGCATTCATTAGCTGGTACTTTGGATGCTTGTTTCTCACAGCCATCCCTTCTCCTTTCCTATTTCCACCTCCAACCTGCAGGCACTGGGCCAGGCTCAGAGCCTATAGCGAGGAAAGTGTGATCTTTGCTCCTCCTCCCGCTAGAGGCAAACCAAGACACAGATTCTATTCCGGATACCCACCCCTGTCTTTTTGCCGGTCCGCCTGACCTGAAACAACACTTGCTTTTACAGGACGATGACATTAACCTTGTAAACCTGCCTGCCCCTTTAGAATGATTGTCAGTCATGCATTTGCTCGACAGTGTGAATGAATGGGCACCGAGGCTGACACCACCCAACTCATCTCACTCACTCGGAGCTGAAAAGCACACAGTGTAACCCGGCGCCGTGTTAGATTCCTCACAGGACCAAAGAGTCCATCCTCTTCCTTCAATGCTGAACACAAGATGAATTGTGATGAGGTTGCAGAGGTGAGAATTCTGGTTTCAGAATCCACTATTCTTCCCCCCGGTGTGGAGAGGGGAACTTTTATTACTTTTTTTTTTTTTTTGAAACTTAAAACTGCTCTGGAATTCTAAAGCTTCCTTTGTGAGCTCGAGCTAAGGAGTCCTTATAAAGAGTTTTAAAAAAATAAAATCACTCCCTCATTTCTCTTTCTCCCCAGTAACACAACAGCCCTGCTACATAACATGAAATACTACATCTACGGGTATAAAAACTTCGGGGGTTCATCTCCCGTCCACCCAGGACAACATGCATTTTTACTAGATTGGATCTGTCTAGAAGTGGACATTAGTCACCTGCAGTTTACTAGCTCCTTCTCTTAACTATGCTGACAGGCCCCCTCCTAGCTTGACCTCAGACATTAAAATGTCGATCCCCATCAAGCCATGGTACCCAAGTCTTTTTATAGTTTCTCTAGACAGGCAAACAGTTGTGTGAGTTCTCCATCAGCATGCTGGATGCAGGTTGAATCTAGGCCTCAGTCTGAGGTTTTCTCAAGCTTCTTCTCTCTGAACAACTTCAGAAGGGCCCAAGTCTCAAAATCAATTTCTACCTGAATTCCATCACTAGCACACATTGTAGACATAAGTAAATAAGGCTGTACAAACAACAAGAGAGAAAAAGCACTGTGGTTTTCTAACTTGAAGACTTTTCTAAACTTTGACTTCAATTCTGGCAGAGAGGTCACAGTCTAGAAAACATTAAAAAAATCAATTACTGATCACTTTAAGGACACTACGACATCACATTAGTGAAATGGAAACAGATGCAATCCTGAGGCAAGACATAGTTTAAACAGCACCTGGAACCTTTGGTTTATACTGACAACAAAAATGCAAACAACTTGAAGGATGACTACCCATAGTGGTTTTCACAATAACGACAAAATGAACTAGAAACAATGTGGGTCTCGTACAACAGGGCCTGGTTAAGTAAATAATGCTACAGCCACTTTGTTGGGTAGTAGACAATATTAACAATGACAGCTACGAAACTATATGGTAAAGTCCTTCAGAAGGTTAATCAGAAAAAAATAAGATAAAATGTGCATCATACCACAGAACAGCTATATATATATATATATATATATATTTAGAAGAAAATGATTGTTGTATGTAGCTGATGGTATCATAGACCGTTTCCCCATTTTCTAAGTTTGTCATGTAGTTCTATTATTTTTAATATTATAATTAAATAGTTCAACATTTAAATTGAACTGTCTATGAAAAGGTTGATATTTAGATCCATACTGTGCAAAACATCAGGTGGTATTTTTTACTTTGCTGGTTGAAGCATTTTTTTTCTCATTTTGGCAGCAATAGCCTATGAAAATATGTGTTAAATCCCAATGAATCTTCCACAGACAACATGCTGGGATCCTGGCACTTCAAAGAGGATAAAAATGTGGCAAGGAATCACGTTGAGTGATGAACTATAGATTACATACTCTGTAAAGCTGGGCGAATGGGATATTGTGACAAGGGAATGCTGGGTCAAACCCTTACTGAAACCTGATAGGATGTGAACTGTGGATTCCTTGCCATGCAAACTTTATAAGGAGTGAAGAAACATTTACTCGCCTTGTCAGGAGTTACGGTTGTCCTGTCCAACTCGCTGAAGAGGCACAGAAAGGACTGGCTTATCCCTGCTATGGCGTACAAAAAACTCAAACTTGGCTTTCTGGGCTGAAAGCCACCATTTCCCCTTCAGCTATGAGGGGTTGGCCACTGCAACTGACAAAGACATATAGAGAAGCAGACCTGATTCATGACTCCATGGTTCTTCCAGATTCCTCTATATTCTAGGCAAAAGAATTTCATTTCAAAGGGAAACATAGTAATCAATGCATGGCTTCTTTATGGGGAAGAAAAATCACTTACACATGCACATATCAAATTCCAGATATCCTTTGTTTTTAGCATATTTGGGGAGTGTTTAACCTCTAAAAATATTTATTTAAAAAGTTACCCCTTTTGACATACTAATTAGAGGGAATAGGAGAGAGAAAAGAGCCAATCTGAATCCATGCAGTTTTTATTTGCAATTTTCAAGACATGGTTTTATTATGCTCTAAGCACACAGAATAATTAAAACAAGCCCAGTAAAGCTTCAGGTAGGAAGTGACTTACTTTAAAGAATAGTATAATTTAGGGGTTTTATAAAGTGTCCAAGTATGGTAGAAACACAGCCCCATGTAACTTCACCGGATAAAACCACTGTTCCTAGAATGAATTCTTGCCCAATTCCAATTCTCACTAACCCATTAACATCCAAGTGACCGAAAACTTGGGCATTGTCCTGGCAATGCCATACCATGCCAGTGGACCTAATGCCAACACATGCCTCCTTTCTCATCTAGTGACACAGTCTGGACAATTGTGAAGCCAGGTAAGACATGGGATTACTGCCTCAAGAAAAAAGAAACCTGAGGAAAATTTGGAAATGAAGAAGAAATGGAATCTTAAGGTACCCAGTTTTGGGCTTTCTCTCATCATTAGCCGAGACATTGGCTGCCCTCCAAAACCAAAAGTATTGGTAGAAATCCTTTCTGTTTCATGAGCGAAATTCATCGTCTCCTCACTCAACACACACAAGGTCTCCTGGGAGGAGGTCCTGGGCATGAGCTGAACTGTCCATGCTGCTGGGAAGTCTCCGCTGCATTTCCTCTTCATGGTAGAGTAGCACGTGGATGTAGTGCTCACCAAAGTGCTGACCCTCTTCCTTTTGGGGGCCCCGAGGTGAGCCCACTGAGGGTCTGGGATGCTGCCTGACACAATTCTTGTGGGGAGGCCAAAGGCAGCCTCTACCCCCACTTCTCAACCATCAGACTCTTAGCTAAAGTACCACTGACAGCCCCTCCATCTAAACTTCCATCTCCCAAACCAGCAACATAATGGAGGAGCCAATTAAATGATTATTAATTCATGCTACTTTCCGTAAGCCTTGTGTTCCGTAAACCAGCTTGCCACCTGCCCCAGAAATTTACAGCAATCTTTTATCTATCGCCATTGACTAAGGAGAAAAAAATTCACACAACTCCATACTCAGTGTTAGAGTTGGGATAACTATCTCCAGCACACTAGACACAGAAGCTTCAATAGATCTGAAAATGGTCATTCAGCTCCTAACAATTAAGAAATGAAAGGGGCAATGTGCTCTTTCTATGGCCCTTCTCCCTCAGCTTCTCATCCTTCCTCGTCCTCCTTCTGGACAGCAAAAATGCATTGTTTTCAGAGGGTAGTCTATGCTTCTGGACTTCGTGATCTCCATGCGGTCGTTGAAAGTGGAGCTGCCGTTGGCATTTGCTTGCTATTCCCTCCCCAGAGCAGAGGCTAGGATTTCATACGCGCGTCTCCTGTGGAGCTACTGAATTTGATAAGTGGCCAGAAATCTGGCTAAATTCTCTTTCTCCCCTAATACAGAGAACAGCAGTTCCTTTAAAGCAGGCGTGTCCAAACTGCGGCCCGTGGGCCATCTGCGGCTAGCAATCTATTGTTAATTGGCCCGCAGCAAATTCCAAAAATATATTCAGTTTACTTAAATAAACCAGGTGAGTCAATACATACTTCACCTCGAGTGAGTGGCCCGGCTCTTTGTGTATTTTACCACATATGGCCCTTGGTGAAAACCGTTGAAAAAAGTCTGGACACCCTGCCTTAGAGGGTCTGCTCTGCTGCCAACTTGGTCTGTAAACAAGCAGGGTCTCCTTCTGCCTCCAACCAAGTACTTGAAGATGTTTCATGGAGGAGTCCGGGAACTTGTGTGAAGCAGAGGCGTGCAGGGTACACCCAGCCGGGGTGGTCTTCACGCCCTGCCTAACACGAAGCCAGGGCTTCTCCCTTCCCAGCAAGGTGTGGAATCTGCCTCAAAGTCCAGACAGTCAGGTAAAGAACCTTCTATTCAAAACACAGTCCCATTCTCAGTACCCGCAAGCTATGCTGCTCCTGTAGGTCTCCAGAAAGCATTCTAAAGAACTCCAACCACCTACTCAAACAGTAGAAGAATATGGCTAGATAGACAGAGCACGACATACAGGTCCCACCAAGTTATCAGACACGTCTCTCTGGTTCCAGAAAGGATTTCAAAGAAAATGGAGTTATACTACAGAGGATGGCCACCGGTCCTCTGGGATTGGCTGATTGTTTTCTTCCTGCAAGTCCAATGTGATGAGACAGGCCAGCATTTCAAAACTTCAGAAGCTCTTAGGTGTTGTTATGACTTGTTTTCTGCTTTTTACTTGGAAGTAATTACAGATTCGCAGGAAGTTGCAAGAGTAGTGCAGAAAGGTGCCGTGCCGTGTCCCCTTTGTTCAGGTGTTACTTTATAAGCAGCGTTGAGAGCAAGATTTCTAGGCCTTTGATCACTCTTCATGGTGACCTTATTTCTCTCACCAAACCTCTCTCCTGCTCCCCGTCCTACTACCCAGGATTACCTCTGCCAAGACTCAGAACCTGTGCTTCTTCTAGCTACTTTTCCAGTCCTTTAGGAGAGCTCTGTACCTCTGTCACCCAGCAGGGACTCAGGGCTTGCCATCCAGTTAAAGGAGAACTAGGTCTCCACACTTCATGCATGTCACTGAGAGGTCACAGCCCTGAGATGACCTCACTTAAACTGGAGTGTGGTCAGAAATCCCCTGGAGGGTTTGTTAAAACAGATCATCGGACCCACTCCGGAGAATAGGTCTGATCAAGAGAATTTGCATTTCTAGTGAGTTCCCAGGTGAGGCCAATGGTCCAAGAACCACACTTTGAGAAGCGCTGTCAGAGCCAAAGCTTTCTGTAACTGGTAGGAACCTTAGCACTTTGTGGTTGGGCTAGAATTAAATGAGGGGGCCCAGCAGGTGTGGGTGGATCTTCCAGTCCACTTTTGAATGATTCTTGCCAGCAGGTTACTCATCATCGATCTACAATCCGGGACAAAACCCGGCGGCCTGGTCTCAAAACTACAAGTTTTTCCCCTCAGACTAAAGATTAAATACGGCTGTCCCTTAGCGGGACACAGATGCATTTTCAAAGAAATCCAAAAGGAATAACCGCCATGTGTTCTGCTAGCAGGGCAATCCAGAATAATGACAAACTGCCTTGCTTATGGAAATCCCGATCTTTCCACATGTCCTAGAGAACCTCTGCGAAAAGAGGACAAACACCACTGGGTGCTTTCCGCTTTGCGGAAGGAGAAGCATCTTTTCAGTGCTGGCTTCCCAGGCCTGGGCACCTGCAGACCACACCTGCCCAGGGCCCGCTTCGCTTCAGGTCTAGGAAGGATGCTGAGATGCACACTGGCCCCTGTGTGCACAAGGCCACAGTCTGGGAACGGGGGATCACGCCACATTGTGCGGCCTCTGCTTTCCCAGGTGGAGTGGCGGGCCCGTGCTGAGTGGTGGCTCCAGCTGCCTGCTGTGCATCTTTGGGGAGAAAACAGTGCTAAGCCCTACACCAGAGGCATCAATCTGTTGCACTAATTCCTTGTTGAAATAGGCATAAGGCTGCTTAACCACACGGATTTGAGCTCCCAATAGGTCATCCCACAATTTAATTTCAAGATACCTTGCTCCCCCTGGGTCAGGTTTGTGAATGAACCACCTATCAAAACAGCCACCAGCCACTCCTCTTTTAGACCAACATTGGCTGACGGTCTATTCAATAAATTCTAGACATTGAGCTGCCATCACGAGCCCAGCTTGTGCCAGGAGCTGGGGACCAACGGGACTTGATATCCCTTTGAGGCATCAAGTCAGCTGGCCTGCCTTTGGTCTCATCAGTTCCCCCAAAATGTCCTGTCCTCCCCCCACACAGAGAGCCTCCTGCACCGTGCAGACACCATCTGCAGCTGTGGTCACAGTGTTCTGTGAGGAGGGTGGCCACGGTCGGGGACTACACCAGGGTCTGCATTATCACCCTGTCCTCTGGCTTAATTACAGGATTAAGATGACCATGAACTTGGAGAAAACCAGAATGGGCAGGACCTTAGAGACACTTGAACTGACAGAAGAAAAAGTCTTGAGGTACAAGATGTAGGTCAAAACACGGGGACACGTGGGTCATTCTGGGACCAGGCCGGAGTTAATTAACAGAAGCTCATCTAGTCCCCATGGAATCAAACATTAATTAGGATAGTTAGGGTCTCTGAGCCCTAACACAGCACAGACTCCCAGAGATTGGAGTATAACAATGCTCTTCCAGTTTTTTCTTCCTTCCAAACCTATCTTACCGAATTTATACAGTGAAACTGAACTTATGAAAATAGACACATACGTAAAATCTAGGTTCAGCATGGTGAAAAGACACAAAGAGCCCTGGGCTTAACTTTTCAGTACCTTTAACAAATCAACTTTCCTCACGCTCCCCCACGGACTTCTTCGTGCTTGTCCAGGTTTGACAGGGGTGTGTGAGAATCGGTATTTGGGTAAAAAAAGACATCACTCAGGTCCCTGTAAGGCTGGCAAATGGCAGTGATTCTCCACTTTCTCCTGTAGGTTTAAAGGAACCAAGACCGGAAATGTTTCCTCTTGGAATTTTGTACTGTCCAGAGACAGGGAAACCCCTCACTGAGTCACATTCACGTCTGCGTTTCTCAGTATCCACAGAGCCCCCACGCTCAGCTTGCTCAAAGCCTTCCCTGGGCCTAGGACAAATGATCTGTGTGACAGAGTGGGACGTGCTCTCGTGCACCTTTGGGGACACCTCAAGGACTGATGGTTTCACGTGTTGTTCTCCTGTGGCCACGTTCTCTGTACAAAGGCACAGTCTCCTGGCTGAGTCACAAAGCACAGTGGTTTGCAGTGTTGCCACAACCTGATTCAGATCCCGGCTGTGTGACCTCAGGCATTTTACTCGACCACATGGAGCTTTCAGTTTCCTCGTCTATCAATGGGAGAACAGTCTCTGCTCACAGGGTTTCTGTGAGGCTAGCAAGAAAGATCAGGCGTATGAAATCTACCACAGAGTCCAGCACAGGATGAGAGCTCTAACATTTGTTGCTATGGTTTCATTTTTGGAAGTATCTCTGGGAAATAATATGGGTCGACGTGTGGCCATAGAACCACAGCGTGCAGGGAGAGGCCTGGTTTTAAAGACAAGCACAGACAACCTTGATTTGCCTTCTCCACGGATCAACATGGAACCGTCTTACTAACCCATAGGCTTGAGGTCTACAAAGCAGAAAGTAGAATAACGTGGACTCGAAAGTGTTTATGGTTACGCTATTTTACCAACAGATTGTGGATGAACATTCTAACAGTACTAAGCACTTGCTAGGTGCTGGAGATTACAAAAATGGATGAATGAGGGGATGGGCAGAGATGAACAGGCAGAGCACAGAGGATTTTAGGGCAGTAAAAACACTACCATACTATAATGATGGATACATGTCGTTACACATTTGTCCAAACCCACAGAATGTACACCACCACGAATGAACTCTAAGGTAAACCATGGAATGCAGGTGATTATGATGTGCCAATGTAATTTCATCATTGGTTAAAAAAAAGACACAAAACAACAACTACCATTCTAGTGAGTGATGTTGATAATGGGGGAAGCTATGCATGTGTCGTGGCCAAAGATAATGGGAAATCTCTACCTCCCTCGAAATTTTGTTGTAAACCTAAAACTGCTCCAAAAGAAAAGGCTTATTAAAAAACAAAAATGAATGAATGAATTAATGAATGAATGTGACATAGTCCTGACCGTAAAGAGCTGACAATTCTGTTTGACAACTAGAGAAACAGGATTTTCAACTTTTCTCCGATCTTCTTATAATCAGAGAAAATTACCACGTTATACGCTCTTTAGCTCTATAATCTGGGGAACATATCCTTGACCCATCAGGCAAATTAGGGTTTGATCACAAATCCTATGCCCAGGAGTTCCCATCGATGAGTCCTGGTTCTCTGGCCGGTACAATAGAGATAAAGTTGGACCCAGGAAGAATGTGAGTGGCTAACAAAAGTGCTCTGATATTCCATGAGAAAGGTACCATGACATTTTTTAAAAAATCATGACCATGATTTTAATAACAGAGGTACTTCCCCCCATCAGTACAAAACCTAAAACACGAAAAAGCCAGAAAGATGAACATGACCCCTTTTTAAGAACAATATGCAAATTTACAAGGTATTTTTCTATAGTGATGAAAAATGATTTGCTCCTTAACCTATATTTTCATGGTCCTTTATCTATACACCTTGATGATAATTCTCATGACACTGCGAGGTAGTCAGGTAATTACATACTAGGCCCCTCCTAACAAGTGAGTTCTTCACTTTTTTGCATATCCTATAACTGCCTTAGATATATGCTCAAAAAGTGTTTGCTCAGTTGATGTGGTCGCTATCTTTCTTATGACTTACCATATAAATTCTCAAAGCCAAAGCCTCTGAATTACTGGAATTCAGGCGAGTCCAGATATGTACCACACCCTATATCTATTTTTGCTTCCCAATATAAAAATAGTTCAAATGGTTTGTTTTCAATTGTGACAGAATTCTGCCTGCAGTGACTTTAAGCAGCTAAGTTACACTGAAAGTGGCCTGGACAAAAAAAAAAAAAAAAAAAAGGTGGGAAGTGGAGGTGGGGGAGGGGTACATGTGGACTCTGGAAAAGCTGACATAGCGGCACAATTCCCATCTGTGTGCAAAAATGTAAAACCAAAACCAGTTTCCGTTGGCAAGAACAGGAACCACAAAGGGGCCATGCCAGCCAGGCTCCCAGCATTCCCTCACATGCACCCTACTGCAAAAGCAAATTTACTTTTGGGTGAGGTGGAAAATGGAACCAAGTGCCAGAAGGACACAGAATTCGGCCAAAATGATTTCTGCATCGGCATGGTGGTGGTGAATGGCCTGGCTTCCAGCCAATGATGGGGCTAGGACATGGGCAGCCACTCAAAGGCACCCACCATGAGTCTCCAAGGATTTCTCCCTGGATGTCTGCATCACACTGAGCTCTGACTGTGTGATGGTTCCCAGTGACCCAGGACTACCACGTTTCCCCGAAAATAAGACCTAGCCAGACCATCAGCTCTAATGCTAATATAAAAAATCTAATATAAGATTTTTGCTCCAAAAGACGCATTAGAGCTGATGGTCCGGCTAGGTCTTATTTTCGGGGAAACATGGTAGGCGAGAGAACGGGGTGCTCTGATGCCCCACCAAGAAAGGCGGGCTTGGTACTGTCCTACCTTCATGGAAAGATCCCCAGGGGCCAACTGAAACTCTGCCCAGGCTTCTGACCCACCTAGCTCAACTCGCCACAGCTAAGGGAAATCCTTCAGTTACCAGCATTCTGACTTTAGAAACTCATACTCTCCAAGACTCGACACTACCGTATAACTGTCCCTCCTTTAATTCTATGTTTAAGGCGTTCCGGGAACTGCAAGAAACCATTTAGTCCAACATGCCATTTTAAAGATCTGGAGACTGAGGTCCAGAGACCTAAGGTCAAGCTGCTAATCTTAGTGGCAGTAAGGCCTCGAGCCCTGGGCTTCTGACACCGAGTAGCCCAGTGCTTTTCCTAACACACAACACTTCCTCTCAGCACATACTGTCTTTTGTCTTTATGGACTCCATTTGTAAAAAAGGGTTTTTGTAGTCCCCTTCCATTCTCTGTCTCTGTCACAGATTGCATTTCGGGCACTAAGTTCCCCATACAATGGCATCTCTATTTATACAAAGCTGTAAACAACAGGGAGAATAGGGGGAGGGCTGGTAATAGATTTCCACCAGGATGTGCCTGACCTGCTCTTTTTCAACCTCAGTAATTAGAAAGGCACTGGGTCTGTGGGAATTATTCATACACAGTGAGAAAGGCACACTATACATTTATGTTAAACATGTCAAATCCGATTGAAATCATGCCTGCCAGCACCGTATTCCATAAACACACTTTCCCTCACAGTCGCCCAGCCCGTGCCAGCCCATTAATACGTCCTTTAATAGCAATCTTCCGCAGAGTCAAATCAGGGACGCTCCACTGCACTAATTGCTCTGTGCTAGGTGAGCATCATGGATTTAAAAAAATTATTAAAATAAAATCCCTTCAGGCCGTTCCCCTAGAAAAACAACACTCAAACTATAGTTCCAACTCAAAATTTTACAAATATATAAACATGGATATTACTCAGGGGTTTCTGAAGCATTATCATGGTGTTTAACTTAGGCTATCCCACCCCCACCCCCCACTTCTGTTTTGTTTTGTTTTTTAAAGCACCAACACCCCCTGGTCATCTTGTCTCAAATTAGCTTAACTAGACCCCACTTAATGCTCTGTGGCTGGAAACCATGGCGGCTACAGGATTTAAATAACCATCTTGCTATGATTCTTTGCCAAGAGTTCAATTTTTTCCCCTAATTATTGGTGATAAAGCATCACATTAATTGTATATCACTTAATTTATAGCAATTAATGATTGATTGGACAATCACAGCATTAATTATTGTTCAGTTGCTGACACTGGGGGCTCTTCAATCTAGAGCACACACGTTCGAATGCACACTGCTAAAAGAGAACAAGGGACCATTTTCACGTTTCAAAGCAGAAAACCACAGAGTTGGATGGTGAGAATGGCGGTGCATTAGGGAAGAGGCTTTGCTTCACAGAACTTTCCTGCATCCTCCATTGGTCCACGAGAGAGCTTGCCACTTGCCCCGAGCAGATGTGACCAAGGGCTGGTACACGTGCCACCATTCGCCATCATGGGACCCAGGCTGGGGCTGGCTGGCGGGTGTCACTTGTCCACGTTTTACAGGTGAGGCAACCGAGGCTCCAGGAGGCCAAGTGCCCTGCCCAAAGTCATTCACTAATGGGTGGGCTGCATGACTCCAAATCGAGAGAGTTCTTTCCACTTCACCATCCTGCTTTCAGACTGAGCACAACGCTGACTTACCACAAGGCACACTCATCTTGAACATACAGGTGGCTGTCATGTCACTGTTGCCACTGCACAGCTTTAGGAGGGGCTACTCCTCATACTTAGAAGGGAGATGAAAGCTAGATGAAATGATTAGCCTGAAAAATGCCATTCTTGGAGAGCATACTGGTAGGAGCTTGGACTCTTCCCTAAGTTAGTGAGTGGGAGAGCCAGCAACAAGTCTGAGCCTGCCTGCTTGCCTTCTGGCAACTTGCTTTCACCCCAGGACTCAGTCTACTTATCTGCAAAATGGCAGGGAGAGGAAGGTAGCTACTTACAGTATCTGTTTCATGGAGTGTGGGGTGAGAATCAAATGAAATCATGTATATAACATATATAAAGTAATGCTTCCCACCTCTTTTTCACCTTATAGCACACGCAGAAAATGATGGCAAATTGGCAAAATAGATGAAGTGGCAACTGACCCTGCTTCCAACCTAAGGTCCGTGGGAATCAGCACACCTACATACCTGTGAGCCATTCCTGGCATGGCTGCTGGGAAGGACAGGTGTGACGCACTCGAACGGTGCCTGGCAGAGTGAGAGCGTAATATAGCCTTAATAATAACTGGAAAGTTATACCTGCACTGCATTCTCTCAGGGTTAGTTCTGAGTATCTATAGCTGCACCGTCCAGTATGGCGGCCACTAGCCATGTGCAGCTATTTAAATTTAAATTTAAATGTGGACTAAGCACACTTCAAGCTCTCAAGAGCCATACCTGGCTAGTGGTGACTGTGCTGTACACCATACTCGCAGAGCATTTCGATGGCACAGAAAGTTCCAAGGGACAGCACTGGGCGGTCCTCACATCCCCACCTGAGCGTTCCATTCCCTGAAGGTGAGACCTGTCACCTCACTGAACCTGTGACCGGTGGAACTCTGCCCAGTGCCCTGCACACGGGGCGGGACCTAGGCACCGACCGTGAGACTGGTGCTGCCATAATGCAAATCACTATCTTGCTTGTCTTGCTGCCACTCAGGTAAAAGGCCTGCCATCTAAATAAAATAAGCCTAGACAGGGTTAACAACAGACACCAAAAAGGAAACCGGGAGTCCCATCCCAATGTGAAATAACTAAAACTTTTTAGTAAAGATTCTCCATTCCTGCACAAACTGGTTACATAATCGACAGCTGAGAAAATGCCAGTTATCCAGGCCCATTTGAAATATTATTAATCTGCATCATGAGCAGTCACTAATCAACAGTGCAAACTGTGAAATCCCTCTTTATTTATTTATTTGCCAGGATGGAGCACTCCCCATCACATTGCATCAGATAGAAACACTTTAATTTAGGGAGTAAATGGAACAAACACGGACACTTTTTATAAAATACTGAAGATCCCAAGGAAAGTTCAGAAGAGGTTGCTGGCACTGACATCGATTCCAAGATCAAATCGACCGAGTTCCTTAATAAAGCCTGTCATTATACACTCAGACAATATAGACAAAATTCTGCTTCGGGTCAAGAGAGGATCATTTACAGGAGTTGGGAAATAATTTTCCCTTCTCTCTTTACTACTGCACAACTGGCAAGGTGCACCTCTGAGTTACTCATTCATTCTCTGTCCTGTCTTTGTCTTTCAGAGATAGAGATTAAGTATGGCCTGTTGTTTGAATGAATGAATGAGAAAGAGAAGGCTTATTAAAGACATTTGTTTTTATGGTGCTCATTTTAAGTCTCCTAGTAGGTTCCCGATCACCTAGTATGTCCACGAGCACCGAGCATCGTGGAGACACATTCCCACTGAATTATAAAGACTCTGAATGTGATTTAATTGAACCACCCTCAATAAAGCTTGCCCATAACTTGTGTAAGGACTAGAGAAACACATACAAAGTGCCTGGCAAAGGGTCTGGCACACAGTAGGAGCTTTGCAGATGACAGTTACTTTTTGTTGTTTGTTTTCTTAGTGTCCTCAGCATACAGAATGCAGGAAACATTTGCACCAAATATCATTTGCCAGATCCCTCTAAATTCTTATGTGTTGTCCCCCCTCAGCATCTCAAAAGAAGCCACATGCTACCTAGCAACTTTTGCATTTATATGGGAGGACCCAAAGGGAAACAACTACTAGTTTTCCTAATCTTATTTAACTTAGCTATTAAAAACAACAACAACAAATCTTCCTAACAGAGCTTACTATATGCTGGCACTGTTCTAAGATTCATTCCCATATTCGCATAATCTGCACATCTATCCCATGGAAGTAAGTACAATTTTGAATCCTCATCTCATGTAAGGAAACAGGCACAGAAAGGGGAAGGTACCCCGACCCAGGTCACACAGCTAGTAAATGGCAGAGCCAGGATCAGAAATCAGGCACCAACACTGTGGAAACAAAAGACAGCCAGTCTGGAAGCTTACTCAGTCTTCAAACTGCATTTGTGAAATCCTCTTCCCAAGTTCAGATTCTGTGGGCAGATGTGTTTAATTGCTATCTGTCTGCAAAGTTTGTTTAGATCTCACCTTAACAGTACAGCACACACTGGGATCTTGGTCCATGCAAAGCAACCCAGGACGATCCTACGCCCACACTCCGGGCCTCTGAACACAGATGTCCATCCTCTCCTTTCTGGTCCTACATATCTCCCTAGGTGCTCATGCTGGGCCCTATCCCTCAGCATTATCTCGAGCACAGGCCTCTGGACGGCACAGAGCCCAGCCCCAAGGGGGAGGTAAGCAGCATGGACAGTACACAGCTGCGAGGACGCCCCGTCGTCATCTCCCAGGACACAAGGACGGTGACTCACAGCCTACACTGCGCATCCCGCCCGATATTTGGAAATGGCAATGCTGCCGCTCGATTTTCTCTTTTCCGGGCTGAACAGCCCCAATTTCTTCTGCCTCTTCTCAGAGGTAGTATTTCTCAACCTTCAGTCATTTTCATTACTCTCCTCTGGCCTCTCTCCAAGATTCGGTATCTTGTTTAAATTGTGAAGGCCAACACTGAACATGATTTAAGAACAATTGTGCCTGGAAACGTAACAAAGGCCCAACCAGTACAGACTCCAGAAGGTAAATATTTTCTCAAAAAGAAAAAAATTTAAGTATTACAATATTAATAATGGAAGGCAGTAAGAATTAGGTTGACCAAATACAATAATTTCTGTTGCTTGTCATATCATTTCCTCTAATTATTGTGGTGGTTTCGGGGAGACTTATCTGTCCTGGTAAGTCTTCTCAGAAATGCTTTCGCTTCTCCTCAAAAAAACCTGAGCTTTTCTTCTTAGTTTTAGCTCCTCCTTCCGTCAGTACAGAAATCCAACATCATGAGAAATGGCAGTCCCTCTTCTCTGGACGCCAGCTTTTCCAGAAATAGCACTTCCTTTCCTGATTTCTTCAATTTCTGCTGCTTTTGGTAAGAACTTTGCCTGCCTGGCTGCACTGCCTGCCTCAGTTTTGGGTGCATTTTAGGGTGTGGGTGCTCACCTGGGGGCCAGGTAGGACACACAGGACATGCAGAGTCTGCCCGTGCCCCCACATGCATCAGTGCTGTCTCCTTAAGAGATCCAGTCGTGACCCCAATCAAGTGCCACATGGCAAAACCCTCTGCTGGCCTTGGGAGCACGTGGGGGAGGGGACTGGCCCTGAAATGGAGGAAGAATCACATCTAGAGCAAAGCAACACGGAAGAGCTGCTAAAGAAACGTGACCTCAAAAACACAGAAGCCCTGAGCAGAGCCGGACACCTGGATGCTCAGTAAACAAGATGGCTGGGGGGCTATTTAAGAGAATTTTAAAAATTATTTTTCTTCCCCCCTTCTTTTGCCTCCCCCCCAACTCCAGTTCAAGCCGCTGTTTCTCAGTCGAATTGTGTAGGACACAGCTCCCTGGCCCAGGCTGGTATTAGGAGCCTTGTGCTCCCCTGGCTGAGGCCATTGGTCGCCAGTCGTTGGTTGGCCGCTCACGGCAGCTCACGGCAGCTCTCGCCGGCTGCTGGCCACTCACACTGGCCACTGGCCACTCAAGGCAGCACACAGTAGCCCACAGCAGCTCACGCCAACCTCCAGTTGCTCACGGCAGCCCAGCTCCAGGGAGAGCTGTTGTCCACAATCTTAGTTGTAGAGGGCGCAGCTCACTGGCCCATGTGAGAATTGAACCATGATCTCAGCGTTAGGAAGACGGCGCTCCATTCACCTGAGCCACCGGGCCGGCCCTAAAAATTCTTTAATACAACATAACAGGAGAACGGAGGTGACCACTCAAAGAAGCAAAACCAAAATCCTTCTCCAACCCGCACAGAGCCACCCGTTTTTCTGGGTAGATTAAGGGTGTGCCTGCTCCCTGACCCCCCAGCCTCACTCTTTCAGGGCAGACACCTGGGGGCTGGCGGGTAGCCACACACACTACCTGTCCACTTGCTCTGGTCCTTCTCGCCTCCACTCTCTTGGTCTTTAGCAACCTCCTCCGGATCAGCAGCCGCTTCACTCGGCCCTTCAACATCTTCAACAGTTTCTTCTGAAACAGAAGAAAAACAAAACGTCAACGATTAAAAGTAGATAGAAGGTGCAGGACTGTTCGCTCCTACTCCCAAGAATTACCAACCAGAAAACACAGGCGCCAACGACAGTCCCTCCTTTCTTCCCAGTGGCCCCTGAAAGGCCAACGGCACTGCAGCTATGCCAGGGTCTGGGTAAGCAGTGGGGACAATGCTTGTTGGTACGAGACTGTGACTTGCTCTACATGTCTGGACATTTCCAGATGGATTCTGAGTGCCTCATTTGAGCTTTTCTTACTGAAAAGCCAATTCCGTTGAAGAAATAACTCTATCCAAATTCCCAAAGTTACATGCAAGCCTTTTACACTTGAAAATGCAAAATTTTACACTTTTAAAAGGGCAAAAAAGGAGTTTCTTCCCTAGCTCCAATCCCAGGGCATCCTGGCATTGAACTAGACTGGACCCATTCCTGGCCCCTTGCAGGACCTGTGCACATGCCAGACTGCCTGGTTTTGTTTTGGTTTTTCAACAGTCATTTCATACCCTGAAGAGTCATAGAATATCAGTGATATGACTTCATCAATGTGAAGAGTTCTAGAAAATGTCATCTGTGGGCATGCTAGGCGCCAGTGGCAAGAAGTTAGATTTGTAGAGAAAGGGGGGGAAATGTAACGGAATCGACTTTCCTTTTGAAGTCACTCCATTCCTTACCCATCACTGGTTTAAAACTAAGGAAATTGTCTCCAGCTCAACACCCAGTCCTCTAGTGAAGGTAGAAGAGCGGTCATTTCCAACATTAGGTTAATCATGAAGTAAAGTGCTATTTGCCCAAGTGGGGAAGAAGAGCATAAGACGCTCTAGATGCTGGGGGGAAAAGGAAGTGAGACATTTCTCTTCTGCTCTCCTGGCCCTTTGGCTCATTATCCAAAGCATTCATTGAGAATGGGTTAAACGAATGAATAAGGCAGACAAACCAAGGTGGGTTACTGCTGACGTTATCAGGACACTGAAGAGCACATCTTCCTGAGCGTAGAGGTTTAAGCACCTGGCTACTAGAGCACCTGGCACTAGATCAGATCCATGGGGACCAGGTATTAGGGTCCAAACTCGGACCGTGGATTTGGCGCTCTGTCCAGTGTCACCCTAGGTCCCTCCAAATGCAACTCTACTTTTCAATATTTCAAGGTATAATACCCTCCAACACTCCAGAAAATGGCTTCTAAATTTCATCCCACAAAGGAAGTAAAAGGAGTTCAAAGTAAATGGACCTCAGAGGGTTTATGATACGTTTGAGGAAGAAAGTATCTGTTTAGTCAGATTTTCCTAATTCTTCCCCAAAAGACAATGGAAGTCCAAGGAATGGAAAACTGAGCTAGGGGTCAGGGAACATTCTTCCTTCATTATCACGAATAGGGGATTGATGAGGCAGTCATGGGGGACACAGGTGAAGTAAGATACCGCTTATTTTCATCTCCAACTAAGAGGCCTCCACATATAATTTCTACGTCTCCTTTTAGCCTCACTGTATGGCAAAATTAACATTGTCTCCCCACAGCCACCCTTAGATCAAACCGAAAAATCAGGCAGCCATGGCTTGAAGTCAATCAGATACACAAAGCCATATTAACACTATACATAGTTTAGTAGGGGAATACACACACACACACACACACACACAAGTGTTAGTAGAGCAATAACAAGCAAGTTAAACAGTATGATACATTTACCATCTTAATTATGTTCAAACAGGATGTTCAATGCATATTTTTAGGCATTTGATAAAATTATTCAACATTATAATTATAAAATCCATCTCTGAATGGTGATACCAGCATTCAGTCAATCGATATTATTAAATTGGGTCTACCAAAGTAGCTGGGTCTCTTAAAATATACTCATTTGCCCCAATACATGCTGTGATGCAAAATATCTATAGTACCGATACATTAATCAAATTTGATTATGCAAAGAGATGGCTCAATGGCCTCTCTCCAGCAGGCACACACATATTATCATCTTAGACGGGGGCAGTCTGACACCTACGAAACAGGACATTCTGATGTGGTGATGGACAGTGTCTAAAGGTAAGTGCTGCCTGCCCTGCAGAGAGAAGGAATTTGTCCACTGGGAGGCTGTCTCCAAGGCCAGCGCCTCTGTCTTGTGCATGTGGTGGGCTACAGCCATCGGAGCACCGAGTGAAGACTCACGGTCACTCTGGCACTGACCCCAGTTCTTTGGGCCTTTCTAGACATATCTATTCAGCAGAGACTGTAAAGGATCAGCACATCATTGATGCAATGAGCAAGGAACCCGCAGTGCTTTGTTAAATATTCCTGGAACCTTCATTCATGAGCCCACTGGAGGCTTTGTTTTCTTCCCTCCCTGCCCTACTACAAGCAGAGAAGTGAAGGCAGCTGAGTTCCAATAAGAGGACAGACAAGAGAGATTAATGCAGGGACTTATTTTGCCTCGCTCTCTCTCTCTCTCTCTCTCTCTCTCTCTCTCTCTCTTTTTTAACTTTTCCTTCTTTTTTAATGATTTAAAAATCAAGTCATGGGCGAATGGGTGGCTCAGTAGTTGGTTGGAGCGTGAGCTCTGGGCAGTGTGGCTGTGGGTTCGATTCCCACATGGGCCAGTGAGCTGCACCCTCCACAACTAGAGTGAAGTCAATGAGCTGCCGCTCAGCTCCTGGGTGGCCAGATGGCTCAGTTGGTAGGGGCCTGGGCTCTCAACCACAGGTTTGCCTGTTTGACTCCTCAATTCCCGCAAGGGATGGTGGGCTCCACCCCCACAACTAAGATTGAACACGGCACCTTGAGCTGAGATGCCGCCGAGTTCCTGGGTGGCTCAGTTGGTTGGAGCGTGGGCTCTCAACCCCAAGGTTGCTGGTTCGACTCCCAAAGAATGGTGGGCTGTGCCGCCTCCAACTAACAACGGCAACTGGACCTGGAGCTGAGCTGTGCCCTCCACGGCTGGGACTGAAAGGACAACAACTTAACTTGGAAAAAGTCCCAGAAGTACACACTGTTTGTTCCCCAAAAAAGTCCTGTTCCCCTTTTCCAATAAAATCTTAAAAAAAAAAAAAAAAAATCAAGTCACATTTTGAGTTCCTACATTTGATATTATCATTTGTGACTCATTCACTAAAAGGCTGTTATATCCTTGGTGGGAGGAGAAATAATTAAGAAACCCTTGGAAAAGCCAGCGGCCTTCACAAGCAGATCAGTGTCCTCACCCCTAGCTGAAAACCAGGTCCACTCAGCCCAGCAGGCACTTCCCTGCAGTTCCCCATGTGACCTACAGGTGTCGCCCTCTGCATGGAGAGGCCTGGAAGGACAGCTAACTGTAGGAGGAAGACACTGTCTGAGCCGCCTAACCCGAGCATGTGGAAGTAATATACGCGTTCAAGTGAACTGTCTGGTCCTGGGGAAATAAAACAGGACATTCATAAGCAGTTACACCATCTGTCTTTATACCATCATCATCAACAGCAAGAGGAAAAATAGCTCTTTAAAATGGATGAAAGCCCAGGCTGTCAGTAACCACAAAACTGGGAGCTCTGAATACCAATAAAGGTAGAGAAATGATTAAAAAAGAGATGCAAACTATGAATTCGTCTGGACAGCACGATGCTTTGCAGGCGGGGTATGTTTTATTGGTCCCAAACACCTAAAGCAACCCCTCTCACTAAGACCCAGGCCTCAGCATCCCCTGAGGGGCTTGGTCTCCCCGCACTGCAAACACAGGGAATCCAGGAGCCCAACGGCATCCAGCTCTGAGACCGAGAACTGCGTCCACACACTGAGCTCCTGGGGCTGGTTATCTAACCCTCGCTCCTTTTAGGAATGTGTATTCCATACCCATGTGCTGGTGGTAGAGTGCAGAGTGGAGGGGAGGTCCCCCACCCCCAACACCCATGTAGTTGGTAGCAACTGGCCAGGATCATGACAGAAGTCGATTTTTTTTCTATAATATCAGCTACTGACAGTTGGTGGAAACAAGTGAAGACTTGATGGGCCGACAGTTTGGTTTTAGCTGGAAAATCCTGTCTTTCCCTCAGAAGACAAAGCTGCTTTCCTTCACCAAGACACATAATAGCCACCGTGCCATTTTTACGCCAAAACAGACAAGTGGAAACCATCTTCTCCCCACAGAGTTTAATACTATTTCAGGACCCAACCAGAACACACCAGGAATGCTTCCTCCAGGGCACCTGTTCACGGCAGGAGGTAGCAGCCCCAGCACATCCCAGACAGAAGGTCTGTTTGTTGGAAGACTTCAGAGGAGGCCCCGTGAACCCCTCACAGAAGGCCTCACCCTGCAACAGCCCTCACACTAAGGCACCCCTCCTGTTTGCATGTGTTTTTATGTTAACGGACCAGGGAAACAGAAGCAAATCTTGAATAACTGTGAAGTCTTCCTGGTATCCCTTCTGCCTTCCACTTTCATGTAAAACTAGCTGAAGGCCTTAAAAAAAAATCTATTTCCATCAGCACCTCCTTTTTACAACTGCTTCTCCCAGAAAGCACTTACCAGTGCTCGAGCCAAACCGAGACTGCTCACGTCACTCATGTCTCCTGATTAAGGGCAGAGCCCTCAGGTGTAAAGTAAGAATTTCAGCAGATAAATACATCCTAAAAGGGAAGAGGTGCTAGGGCAGCTTCGGTTATTGGGGCGATGATAACCAGAGCTCCATAAAATTTCCCTTTCCTCAAGGTGGTTTTGCTTACCACAAATGCAAACTGTTCTCTTAACAACCTTATACTTAACCATGTTGGTGAAGGTGACTGCATGATTTCCGAAACGGTGATGAATTCTGCTCCCCAAGGAGGTGGGTGTGCCACCTGGCAGCCCCATGAGGGATTTGCAATTTTATGAACAACCTGGAAATTGGTTTGTGGAAGGAGCACGGGGCAGAAGCCAAAGCAGAGGTGGCATCATCAAGAAGTCAGCACTCACACCACCGCACACACTCCCTCCGAATATGTTACCTGAGAAAACTTCCCAGTTGCTACAAAATAATACTGTTCATCAAGTACTGGGGCTGAGTGCTGTGTCCACTGGGTGTATTCACAAATCGCTTATAGACTTGGAAGGAAGGGGACTCAACCAATGACTCAGACTAGTCCCTCTGTTCCTAACCCTTAACAGGATAATGTGGATTAATTCAAACCTTCCCCCAAACCTGACAAAGCCCCCTTAGAGCCTCGATGTGAAAGAAATTTGGAAATTCTCGTAAGAATCCGGGTGTCTGTACCCAAGGCTCTCAGGTGATCATATTACTTAAATAATACACCAATCTGGGATCCCTGAAGAATGAAATCGTTCTTTCCTTATTCTTTGGGGGAGCAGTGTTTGAAGGTGGGGTTGAAACAAAGTGCGTTTGCCTGTCGGCGGGCTCAGGAGCGGAGAAACATTAGCTGTCATGAACCACAATCAAATCAGGTTTGAAATATTTAGCAGTGGCTTGGAAAATGCGGCTGGTGCAGCCCTGACAGGCGGGACGCACAGACACCCACTTTCCATTATAATGGAAATATCAGGCCTGTTCTGAATATGTATAACCCAGAAAAATGTATTGATTTTTCATTCGGCATTAAAAAAAATGCAATAGCCTGCAGCTGTCAAAAGCCTTTTGTTAAAAGCTCATCTTTCCTGGAATGAGGTTTACCAGAAACAAGTTTTAATTGTATAGAGGACCCCTTCTTTGAAAAACAAAATAACCAATCTGCTTCCTCTGCAGATAGGGTTAAAGCTTTTCCTTTCTCCATTTTCAACCTAATTAACCAAGGACAACCACGGAAGCAGGCGAAGCAGGCGGGGGGAAAAGCCTGGCACGCTTTGACCAGCAGGAGTGACACGCAGGGTGGAGGCCACTTTTTGCTGGCATCTCTGTGGTGGGTAGCGGGAGACACTCCATGACTGTGTCTCATCCTCTTGTTCCTGTAACTCCTGGGCAGATGCTGGATTCTGTGGCTGCAGGCTCACTGTAGGACACGCCGACCAGTGGGCTGTCCTGAAATGTCTGTTGGCACAACTGGAAAACGAGGGCAGAACACTCCAGTCCACCCAATCCTCTTGGATTTCCTTTTACTATCCATAAGAAACCACTAATGGCTGTACATAGTCTACAGAACCTGCATGCTTTATTTTGCTAATACAGGTCAAATCAAATCCCACAATATAAAAGGTCTAGACCACTTACTTTGAATAAGACCCAGTCCATTAAAATTCTGCTACAATAGAAACATAGGAGAGGATATGATCTGCAATGCTGATGGGCAGACCCTGCTGCTCCCAGGTCCTCACCCCTAGTCTCATTTTCCCTCTCAAAGCCAGGAAGGAAGACATAAATAGTGGCGACGCTTGTGGCTGCACCCAGGGGGTGGGCCACTAACTACGCCATTCTCCCTCCGTGACATTTTGGCAAGTGTGTCTTCACGGAATGGTGACTACAGGTCCTACCAGGAGATGACTGTCCATATACCCCAGGTTACATCCCACCTGCACAGTGACACCCAGATCCAGGGTGCAAGCATCTACTCTGCACATTTTCTCACATGTTTACTCCATGCTTTTACTCCTTAGGGTCTTTCCAGCCCTGACATTGTGCCTGGAAACTGCCTGAGAGGTAGCTTCGAGTGCTTAGGTTTTCAGGATTGACAACACCCCAGCCCCAGGAATTTTCCCTTAAATCAAAGTGATTTTGCTTCCCACAAATGCAAACTGTTCTCGTAGCACACCTTATACTTGCAATGTTGGTAAAGGTGACGGCACGTTCTCACACCTGCACATGGAATAAGGAACTTACAAATGTACTTCAAAGTTCTCTGTGAGTAATCATCTGAATATTATTTTCGATTGCTGGCAAACTCTGTCCATCCCGTTTTGTACACCTTAATAGGGTGTAGACTGGTGGGGGATAACGCTAAATCACAAGATGAAGGGCTTGGGATCCCAATCCACACTGGTGAGTGGAACATTTTGAAATACAACTATCAATCTAGGCAGGAAACCTTAAAGGGGTGAAGGATGAGGGTAGGTGTGTGTATTGGGGCGGGGGCGGGGGGGAGGCAGGCAGGGGCTCCAAGCCTAGAACACTCATAGATTCATCAACAGTGTACTATTTTCCCACCTTCTCAGAATAAGATGCCATTTCTTCTCCAATGGACATTAGAACTCCAGTGCATTAGCAAAGCCCAAGGCATTCAGTGAAAAGCACACTCTCCAGTGGATGGCAGGCCAACTGGCCTCCTGCCCAACCACTGGCCCAGGCCCTTGTCAGATCCCTCTCTTCTGCAGGACCCCTTGTGCTGGGTCTGAGGCACAGAGGACAGGAAAGGCAGAGGTGTAAGTCTTCCCATCCAGGTCACCCTTATCTTTGGCATTTTCCATTTTCTCACCCATCTAAGCTCTCTGCACAGCCAGCCATCCTGCTGAGGACCCTTCTCTACCAGCTGGAATGAACAGTCAGGGGTCCGCCTGGTGTTTCTGCAGGAAATTTTCCCATCCCAGTGACTTTAAAAAAAAAAAAAATGTGGCCAAACTGCTCACCAGTTGTTTTATACAAAGCTGCCATCTGGAAGATGACATTTATAAAAACAGATTTCATTCCTCTGAGCGGTACGAGGACGTGAGCAGGAGAGCTCAGACACACTCCCTTCCTCCAGTGACCAGTCCTTTTTCATGTGGATGCTTTAAGTGATCGTTTTACCACCAAAATTCCTTTTACCACTAGGTGTTCGCTTACCAAATACACCTGGGGCAGCAGCGCCTGGAGTTTCTGGGCAGGGCTTAAAAGGCGGTGGCAGCCAGCCAGCCTTCCGCAGGGGCCGCTGGGCAGGGCTTTGCAGGACAACCCGACACTGAAGGAATTCGCCCTCCTCTCTGCCCCCACCCCAACCTTCTTTCCCGGTCCCCCACGCCTTCGACCCTGCCTTGGGCACCAGGCAAAAAGAATCCACACTCTGAAGGCAACTCCGGGTATTATTAAAATGACTAATTGGAGAATAGAGACCATTTATGCTTTTGTATATTTGAAGATCTTGCCACTGTTTATAGAAACAAGAAAAATGGGGACTGTGCGGTAAGAGAGAGCCTGGGAAGGCCGGGCCTGGGCTTCAGCCTGCGTGCTCAGCCTCTGCTGGATAAAGTAAGGCTGCTTAGACAAGGACATACTCCTGGAGGAGCCTCTCCATTTACTTTTGACTTAATTTCACCTCTAACTTGAGCATCGACGGGAGAGAGCATTTTATGGGTCCAAAGTGGCCACAGTCTGTCTAGGCCTCCCAGAGGAAATTTCCCCTCTTTGAGTTGTCCTCCTGTGCGAACAGCGCAGAACGCCAGAGCACGAAGTGAAAATGCTGCCGTTGTGTGGCGAGGGACAGGTCCTGCCATTTTTCCTCCCCTGGGTAAGACCACTTGGTCATTTGTACAGTTTGTTAAAACCGCACTAGAATTAAAGGGGGTGGGGTGGGAAGGGTCAAGAGAGGAGAAAAAGGGAGGAAATGCCTCGAGCCAGTATTGCAACAAGTTCCATTTATCTGTGTTTTAGCAAAAGCACCTGGGTTGTCCCTTGCAGAAATGCAGAAAGGATAAAAGCAAACATGAGGTGACAAAGCACAAGGGAACTAAATGTGTCACTGACTCGCCTGGTGGCTATTCACAGGAAGATTTTTTTTTTTTTAAATAACTGAAAGACGTGAGTTCCAGTTTGTAAAATACAAACCCAACCCTGAAATGGTTTTGGAATCCACGCTGAACAAGAAACCCAGCTCTATCCCAGAACTCTGAAGTAAACTGAATTCAGCAGGGATTAGTCCCCTTGGATTTCCACAGAGCTGGGACTGTTGCTGTTACTTTCACACATGAAATGTAAAAAAAAAAAAAGAAAAAGAAAAAGAAAGAAGAAAAAAAAGAAAAAGGCAAATTCCCTGCATGTTTGTAGCAGAGCGTGATGTGATTGTGTTGTCATTTATGGGAAATAATCATGGGCCCCTCTCTCTCCTTCCCCCTCCCCCATTTTCCAGTCCAAATAACCATGAAAAATTACACTTCAATGTCAGGCGACGACAAAGAGGCGTGCTCTCGGGGAGCTCAGCAGATTTGCAGGGGCTTTTCCTTTCTCTGGACAAAACTACCTTCAATTGTATTTCATTTAAAACGTGATCTAACAAATGCATTTTGACAAGTGCCTTTCTCTTTTTCTACTTTCTTTCAAACAGTATTTTGCACAGTTTAACCTCACACCGAACTGGAATGTTCTGGAAAGAAGAAGCATGCAAAACAGAAGGTCCTTGAAACCAAGAACGGTGGGTTTTACCCCCCTCTGTAAAAAACAGAGCAGTGGAGGAAAATAATGATTGTAACTCAGTATGCCACTGAGAAAGAGAGGAGGAGGGGAGAGAGTAAATGGTTATGCCTTCGCAGACAGAAGACTTGATAGGTAAAGGTAAAAACAGCCAGGGTTAGTAGAAGGAGTGTCTTGATGGAGGAAAGAGGGGCCTCATATGCTTGCTCATCAGAATAAACCATTTCATGGATTTCAAAACATCATTTGAGATGTACAGTCAGAACTGAGGGTTTATGACCACGTGGGTGGTGAAGATGGGAAACCTCTCTGATGGGGTACCACTTCCCTCCTAGTCCTCCCTCCTCTACAGGAAGGGACATTTTTCAACCGAACAGATCTGCCTGAAAGCTTTTTAACATTCCAGGTGTGAGGCCTGAGCCGTCCCTACAAGCATCTGTCTTTCAATAGCACCCTGCTAGAAATAAACACTGCCAGGCTTCCACGGTTGGAGGAGAGAAGACAAGACAGATAAATACACAAGAGTGATAGAAAGAGTGTAAATAAAAAAAAAATTAATAGTTTCCATTAAAGAAGACTGGTATCACCTTCTGAGTCAAAACTGACATGGCTTGTCAGAGAGGGATCTTATGCTTAATGTAAAAAAAAGAAAAAAACTCTGTGACGTGTTTCCCAATTTATTTATTTGTAATTGGAAAATGTTGGAAACACATGGATGAAAAAAAGTCAAGGCAGGCCTGTAAGTGTACTTAAGCATCTGTATACAAATGAAGGTGTGTGGGAAATGAACAGGATGTACCAGAAGTGATATTAAATGATGGTGATTAGAACCTAATGGGTGTAAGTGAAACCTTGTGGGATGGTTCTCGTAACAGGAATGTCAACGTTGATGGATGCCATCTATACTGGAATGATAGCAAGGGAAGGAAAAGTGGAGCGTGATGGCCGAATAGACCCAAGGTGACACGATCTGACAATGTCAAAGGGAATGATTGGATATTTGGGGTGAAGATATGCCAAAAAGCAAACTGAGAGAAAAAAAGGTGAACATTTCATTTCTAGCCTTTAAAACGAATAACACACGGCAGAGAAAAAATAAAACCATGACTGCAGGGGTCTGAGTCCGATGACCACCAACAGAGAGACTCGAATTCCCAGCTTGTTCATTGCCTCACTCTTATGCCCACAGTGTCTGAAGGGTTTCTAGCTCTTCAGCATCACCTCTGCAGAGCACAGAATGCATGCAGAAATAGTCTGCCCCCACCAATGGACAGCAGAGTGAGACACTAACTGAGTGTCAACGGGCTTCATGTTGCGTGATCATAAGCCACTTATATGGACAGCTGGTAAAACAAGCTGATTCATAAAAACAAAGCACAAACAAAGGCTTACACTTTCCAAACCAAATGTGGGAAACAGACATCAGGCAAACTTCAGGCAACACTGTTCCCAAAAAATCACCAGCTAAACTGCTCTCCCTTGGCCAGACGCAAGCGTGCACCAAGGTCACTGCATATGTAACAGTACTACACATCCCAGAATGCAAGGCTAGAAACGCACACCGTTCTGAGGATGGCCCAGAATAGTCTTACATCTCCAAGCATGCCTGGGGATCTGCAGGTGCCCACTCATTCATTGGTGCAAGCGAATAAGAGCCTGCCTCTGCCAGGAGCGCTTACGGTCACACCTGAGACATTTAAAGATGTGTCTACAAGTGGACACGCCTACACGTCTACACGTGGAAAGTAAAAACCTGGGCCATCCTCCAAAACCCTCAAGTCCCCAAATGTGCTTCAGGCTGAAACAACCAGGCAGCAGAAAGCAACATGTTTTACTTGATGTTTCTTCCTAGGAAATTGCAAAGAAAGTGAAGCAGGAAGCTGAGGTACAGAGAAAATCCAAAGGTTTATGTTCAAGAGCTTTCCTGCATTAACAGGAGAAAAAGCAGACGGGATTGCTAAACTGTTTTCATTTTTAATATACACCTTATACAGCTCAAAGAGAGAAACAACATGTTTGGACCTTCTTCCTCCTTTTTAGAAACTTCCAAAGTTATGCCAGTGGTTGAATACTAAACCTCTATATTTTTAAAAGTTGGATCCTGTACAATGAAATATTCTTTTTCAAGGTTTTTAACAAAATGCTATGGCCACCACCACCACACCAGATCCTTCACAATGATTTTAGCTACAGCAGCCCCTCCTCAAAACTCCCAGAGCTACTGACTGCATTTTGGACTCAGCTTCAGGACTCCCTATGTATCTATTCAGCTTTTCCACTTCTAAGGTGTCTCTTAGACCTAATAATACGCTGGTATCCCTTGAGAAGCAACACATTCCATTATGCAAACCCCAATTTATACTGTGATACTCAAGGTATGAAAATATGCAGTCATGATTATCAAGGCAAACAACTCAATAAAAGAATTTAAATTCTAAACTCATACCCCTACACTTTAATGGTAGGAACATTGGAATAGAACTGATACGTGCAACCCAGGAGAAAGTAAGTATTGCCACAAGATGAGACAATCATCAAGGATCTCGGAAGCAAGTGCAATTCAGTGACAAAGAATTGGTACTTGGGACAGTTAGGAATAAGGAATCTAGAGAAATCTGTAGCACACAGTTACATTAAAAAAAATAATTTTGGATGTTTAAATTCTGTGTGCACACTGCAACTGGAGAAAGTAGTAGAAAGCCCCAATAGGGAAACTCTTAAATCAGAATCCTCCCCAAACTTCCGAAAGTGGACAACTCTTTCTAAGTGAATATAGACCTCAAGCAGAAAGAGAATAAGGAAAGAAAACCTGCAACAACTAAAATATTTTGCTTCACTTTGTAAGGCCAAGATTTATAGCAAGGAAGGGAGAGTAAAACAAGCCAAAGGTGTAGTAAGAAGTAGCCAGAAAGCAACCTGAAAGATGAGATCACTAGTGAGGAGGAAGGAAAAAAAAAAGTGATTCCTCACTTACCAAGCAATGTCTTTAAATATAAAGGGGGCTAAGGAAAAGGATTTAGACAGTAACCAATTGAGAAACTTAAAAAAAAAAAAAAAAAAAGAAAGAAAGAAAGAAAACCTAGGTAAGAATGTATCTTAAATATGTATTATGGCAAAAAAAAACACCACACTGATCAATTTCTGTCTGAAAAGGTTTGTGAATTGACTCAACTACTAAAAAAAACTTTGGTGATGGGTTAGAGAGAACAGGAAATGTTCCAAGAGAATAGAAATGACAGAAAACCTTCATGACAGAGCCTTAAAGAAAAATAATTTGAAGAATGGAGACATAAGCAAGAAAAGATGGATGGGTCAATGGACTAAAAAGCTACCTGTGTAAAATTTAGCTAGATGCAATTAAGGCAGACAAATCAGAAATTTCTGTGTTTTAGAAACATAACAAGGATATACTCACAAATGTACCAAATATAAAATAGGCAGAGTAGTCCAAATAAGGATAAAGCATAAAAGCATAAACGTGAGTAAAATACATTTAGGAAGAAGAAATGATGGCTGTTCGCAGAAACTTGGTCATCAGAGGGATATCCCTTTGTTTTCAGGGATTTGGGGGAGCTGACCACAGCACCTCAATTTTACAGACTAGGCGACCAGGTCTCAGAGAAGGGTAGGGCTCTAAGACCACTCAGTGAGGTGACCCGAAGAAAGAGCTCCAAAGGAGGATGGGGGCACTGGCCACGGAGGGAGCACGTGGTCATGGTGACACTTACGCAGTCAGACAAACAAAGAAGGAAGCAATGGGCATTCTGAAAGGTGACACCTGGCCCCCTTTCCCAGACGCTGGCCCCTCAGCAAACTTCCTCAGGCAGAGATGTGATATTGAGGCGAACGGATTGGTACCATGATTGTCCAAAGGAATACCTACTTTTTCTTTACATTTTGAGACAAAAAGCATAGCAGGGATAAAAAGGGGCTCACGAAAACCACAACCAACCACAAAGCAGCCCCAGATACCCAAGCTCCCAGGCAAATAATGCCATTAGGTTTCTGCCCTGTGCCAACATGGTACCCCAAAACACTATCACGTTTAAAGACAAGGACGAGCATAGCTTGCTTGCTCCCCACCCCACCCCCATATTTATATATATATACACACACACACACACACACACACGCACTCCTCCCTTCATGCTATTTCTAGAAGGGGGAACCCCAAATGGCTTGGGGCAGTGCCTGTCATAGATATTCTGGATCTAGGTTGAGGTCCAAGGGGCTGTCACAGCCCCGAATCCCTGCCACAGAGAACCAGCAAAAGCAAGTAATTGCTTTTTCCCCTTCCACTAATAAGCTTTTCAGCAGAGGAAGAATTCAGCTTCCTGTAGTCAACAGACCCTTTTTTCCCTGCCTCTCTTCGCTCCAAATAATCTAAAGTGACTGCAATTTCAGTCCTGGCTCTCCAGCATTCAGCTCCACCGGCTGAGGTCAGAGGGTGTCAAGTGAGGGCTCTCCATTTCTTTTCTCCTTTGCCTTCACGCCACCCATGCTTCTTTGTAACTGAGGCAATCTGCCTCCCCTGTCTGGCCGTTATTGTCTCAGCAGCCCACGTGCACACGGGCATCAGTCAGGATGCCAGGAAATGTTTCTGAAGGCCCAGAAAACACTCGGGAAGGAAAAAAAACATCTTTGTGCTATAAAGAACTGATTAGTAACGACCAACTACAGACAGACGTGCTGATACCTGAGCCACTAATTTCCAAGTTTTGAGAAAACCCATTGCAGTAGGACATGTGTGTGTGTGTGTGTGTGTGTGTGTGTGTGTGTGTGTGTGCATGTGTGGTGGTGGTGGTGGTGGTGGTGGTGAAACCATGTGGCTGGTGGTGTGGTTTTCGGTTCCTACATTCTTTCCTTAAGATCTTGCTGTGTATTCATGGCGTTGGTACCTTTGAGCCCGGCTTCATGTGGAATCAGCTGCACGTAGACTGCTTGGAAAACTGCCCCACCCCTTCTGCCTCATTTCCCAGATGAATGAAATGCGATTTCAATTAAGAAGGGCAGCACCCAAGCTTCCCCATCTCTGTCTTCACAGATCTAAGCGGAGAGCGCAGACAGAACTGAAGGTGCACAAACGGACAAAGGGAGATGGATTGACTGAAAGAACAGGTGTGTGAAGGGAAGGAGGACATCCCCGGCAGGTTCCTGGCTCTCAGAGTGGACGCAGAGAGGGTGACGTGCAAATGTAAGAGGCCTGTTTCTGGAAAAGCAGCTCCAAGCAGGGGAAACAGAGGCAGGGCTGGAGAGATGCTGCTCCCGGGGCCTGCAACCAATGCCTGTGAGGTTCTTGGAGGGAATGGGAGAAGGGGTGATGCACCCAGAGGAAAAGGAGAATGCCTACACACAGCCCCACCCCACTAAACGTGCCGAGAGGAGGTGGACGCTTGCTCCTGGCTGCAGCCAGGCCTGTGATGGGAATTTATTTCCCTCAATTATGTGTTCTTGTCCCCAGTCTCAGTTCATCAGCACAGTGCAGCCAAGTCAATGAAAGGCTCCATAATGAAGTAATCCCATGCACGGGGACGCCCGGCACCTGCCCGCTGGGCTGCCAGGGTTGCAGCCACACCTGGCCCCGCATCAAGCTGACACGGGCTCTCCAATCTCCCCCCACCCCGTGCTCCACGGCAGCTCCGTCTGTCCTGCTCCAGGAGCCTTTGACCAGGGTGCCATTTTCTTTGACCCAATCACAAATGCCCTGATTGCAGCAAGGTGGAGGAAGGGGCTAGCAAAACGGGACTCATCAGTACAAAACGCTGGCTCCTTTCCTCTTCTCCTGCCTGGGGAATCCTTCCTTGCGAAGAGCCTGCTTGTGAAAACCAATGCCAAGCACCTAGAAAGCCTCCATTTAGAGTCAGTAGTATCTAATAATAACAATAATAATGGTAGTAATACAAATGTCACTCAACTGAAGTAAATACCATTATTACTCCCATTTCACACATGAGGACACTGAGGCTCAGAGAAGTTAAATTACTGGCAAAGGTCTCACAGCTCTAAGGCAGTAGAGCTGATGGCAGGCCCACGCTCTTCATGGCTACCTTAGCCACCTGTCCATCCACCCACCAATCGTATGCTCATACAACACCTTTCCAAGCACTGACAATATGGCTGTGGATAAAAAGAATCCCTGCTGGGGCCGGCCCGGTGGCTCAGGCGGTTAGAGCTCCATGCTCCTAACTCCAGGCTGCCGGTTCAATTCCCACTCCTCGAGTCCCGCAAGGGATGGTGGGTCCCGCCCCCTGCAACTAAGATTGAACACGGCACCTTGAGCTGAGCTGCCTCCCGGATGGCTCAGTTGGTTGGAGTGCGTCCTCTCAACCACAAGGTTGCCGGTTCGACTCCCGCAAGGGATGGTGGGCTGCACCCCCTGCAACTAGAAAAACGGCAACTGGACCTGGAGCAGAGCTGCGCCCTCCACAACTAAGATTGAAAGGACAACAACTTGACTTGGAAAAAAGTCCTGGAAGTACACACTGTTCCCCAATAAGAGGGTGGGGGAGGAAGACAGATGAAAAGGAGCTACACAAGCAAACGGATTGTAAGTCAACGCTGAGGGAGGACAGAAAAGCAGGGACACGGGTCAAAAGGAATCCCAGATTCATGTGGGAAGCTCAGGGAGAGTGACATCTGAACCCAGACCTGAAAGAGTGAGGGTATGAGCCTCGAGAGGTCTTCCAGGCAGAAGAACAGCAGGTGCAAAGGTCCTGAGCGGGTAAGGGATGGCTGGAGGCAGAGCCAGTGGAGACAGAAGGTCTTAGGGGGCAAGTTCCCATAGGCCTTACAGGCCACTGTCAGGCCAGAGGCAGTGTTGACATGTAAGGGACACCTGGGAAAAGGACGAGGCGCCTCGCTCCTCTTCAGCACCCCTTCCTCGGAGCAGATGTGGCCCTGGACTCGCCGCCCTACTCGGTAAGTAAACTCTGGAATGGATTGGGCTCCGTATGTCCCCTTAGCAGAGAACACCTGCACAGCTTCACACAGTGGCCCAGGGAGGGCTTTCCAGTAGAATGCCTACTGTATTTCTCTAAATATGTGTATAAGTGATATGCAAATGCAGATATAGGTAAAATCTTCTTGAGCCTTTGCCTTTCCTGGATAGTGGGGGCGGGGGGGGAGCTGGCCTCGAGGTGAAGAAAAGCAAAGAGGGGAAGGGGAAACTGACCATCCTTTGCCACAGGTCATGTGGCAGCACGTGGACAATCTTGATACCCCATAAACCAAAAGTGCCCATCTGACCATTGTGGTCCAAACCACCTCCCCGAGGGGCTGAAGGGACGGCACTGGGACCAGGTGAAGGACTCAGGGCTCAGAGGACTGCAGCTCCAACCTAGAAACTCATTACCAACTGCTACGTGTCCCTTCTCCAAAAGTGTATTGCCCTTCCACGTAAATGAATTTCAACGCACTATGGAAATTTAATAACCATATAAAGCTACAAGGCCTTGGCGGGTCTGCTGTTTTAATGCTAGATCTTTCTAGCACAGGATGAATTTGGAATGTGTGTGGGGAGAGTGAGGAGGTACGCTTTATTTTTCTTAAATGGGCTGTTGTGGAAAAAAGACTGCTCTACTCAAATCTGAGTAAAAGGTGTCTCCCCCTAGTGACTGACACACACAGCTGCCTGCTACTGGCACCGCCCCCTTCAGTGACTAGCTAGGTGTAGGTAAACAAGCATCACAGATCTGTTCAGCTGCATTTGATCCTTGAACCAGCTATCTCAAAGGATCCTGGGAACTCCAAGACTGAATAAGCCCTCAAGTGTTCTGGGTTTTGCTGTTACACGTTAAGGGGTGAAACCAGAGCACTGTCAGGCAGCGGGTCCATACACTGTATCGATGGCCAGGAGACAAGAGGGGCTAGATCTGGGCCCAACGCGAGAAAGGGAGGAGCCCTGAGGAAAACAAAAGAAATGCAGAGAGGCAGGTAAAGGGGCACCGGGAGGAACCCCTTCCAGGCCAGCTGGGGGTCTGCGGGGCCACCCAGGACTAGCCCAGAAAGGCCTAAAGCCAGAGCAGGAACAAGGCAGCACGAAGCAGGGGAGTGTAGGTGATGGGCGAGGAGGCCAAAGCCAGACATTGGAACCTGAATGGAACAGAACTCAAAATGAGCCAAACCCCTCGCAGCAGCATCCACAGGGATGGGAAGTTCAGGGAGGAGCCTGGGAAAGGCAGATGCTGTCCCTCACCCTTCCATTCCCTTCCATTCATCAGGAGAACTGTGTTTTGGAGAAGGGGCCAGAAACATTATTGGAGCCTTAAGTTGGCTGCTGCCTTTTACAGTACAGCTCCCAGAATAAACGGCCCCAAGACTTTGTCTATCACCAAAAAAGGCAACTGGAAGAACTCATGACCGGCCCCTTCCCTCACACCAGCACAGGCACCCTCCCTTGCACTCGTGGGCAGGCGGGGAGGCGGCTCAGGCCCTACTAATTGCTCTTGCGGATGCTGTGTGGTGTGGGGGCCGGCCCTGCGCTGAGCAGTTAGGAACTTCCCAAATCATTAACCTCTCTCGGAGTGCATTGTACTGGGAGGTGCTCCCTCTGCAGCCTATTCAGGGGCCCTATTGATCTGCCACACTCGGTGCCTTCAAAGTTGTTTATGATCAATATGCAAATTGCCCATGGCATTGATCTAGTATTAATTTTCAATTAGGGAATCCACCAGGGGTCTCTGAGGGTCAATACCTAACAATGCGAAGGAAACTCAGCTGAGGAGCAAGGGCCTGGTGCTGATAAAAGCTTCCCTAAGCCTCCTTCTCAGTAGTTCTAGGCCCTCGGGGCTGTCACCTTCCTTTTGGTTCATCTGGGTCCCTCTTAAGTCAGACCCCTTTGGCGGCTGTTCCGAGGCTGGATCTGTGGCCGTGAGCCTGTAACTTTCCCTCTACCCACCCCCACCCGGTGCCTCAGGGACACTCCCTGGCCTGCCAGTGCATTCCCTGGACACCCGCCCTCTTGATGGGTGCCCCAGGACATGCCTCCCTGTCTCCCCATGCCACACCCAGACCCAGGACCACTCTCTCCCCCGGCTCCCCAACCACACATACCTTTTTCCTCCCTCTCTCCCTCTCCCTGGTTTCTGCTTAGTCACAGAACGTCACCTTGGCACGCTGCCATGGCTGAAGCTGGCGAGCTGCACGGTCCCCAGAAATCTCAGGCAGTCAGGCAGAGCCGCCGAGCTGCCAGGTTATGCTTGGCAAACAACCCGCTGATGTCATTTCAAAAAACCAGGGGGGAAGGAAAAAGGCACAGCTTCAAATCATGTTTCTCCTTCTTTCTTCTAGTAAAATTATTCTTCCTAATGAAACCCGGGGGTGAGGGACTGGGGGGATGTTAATTACTTTACCACTCGTTCATGGTTCCCAGAAGAGACCAAGGCCCGCCCTCCAGAAGCAAGGGGCAGTGCGTGTGAGCCACTGATGGGGCTGTCCCTGGGGAGAGCGTGCCCAGCTGGGACTGGAGTGACCCGGGAACTCAGTCATTCCATTACAGCCCCTAACAGCCCCTGAGAGGCTCGCGTGGGAAAGCTGTGCAGCCAAAGGAATTGGAAAAGAAAAGTGTGTCCCAATCTCCTGCCAGCAGGTATGGGGGAGAAGCAGGGCACAGTGTGGGTTCCAGCAAAGACACTGCTTGCCTTTGCTCTCTGCTAGGAACTGAGTGCCCCATGTTTTCTTTTCTCCATCTGGAATAAATCTTCCAGAGTCCAGGCTCTCTCATATCCCATGATGCTGCTTGAAGGCCTACCTCCACATGGGACACGGTGGTTGCCTGCCCACTTTCAGCACTGCCACTCATTGTGCAAGTGGGCACTTTCACTAGCCAGGCTAATTGGTTTATGGATAACATTAATTACCATGTTGCTCATTAATGGATGAAATCTTTATTGGTGCCATTGATCAGCGAACTTGTTAGCTGGCCTCCTAACCAATGGCGGATGTAACAAGCTCTCTTATTGGCATATCAATTAATGCAATCAATTCCTGGCCGGCGGCTGCCATTCACTTCCCTGGTTGTTCAGGGGTAGGAGACAGAACCATGTCGAGCCTGCCTGTTCTCGACTTCCGGGTGGTCTCTCTGCCACTTGGAGCTCATCTATCGGGGGGGAAAAAATCACACCTACCCTTCCATTTGAAATTCACCTTTCTGTGTTGAAGAGGTGACAAAAGTGCTACACTCTGTCAGGATATGTGAACCAGAGGAAAGGTATGAGGGGCAGGGGGACTGTTATAGCAAACAGGGGGAACCAATGGAATCAGGAGATGTTTCTAGATGAGGCACTGATAGAAATGACGTGGTCTCCAGCCTGGACTCTGAACGATACTCCAGACAATGATGGGACCAGCATGGAAATACAAACCACAGTCATCAGTCCTCTGCCCATCCGGGGACACCCTCCCAGAATCCCCCAGTCTCCCGATCCACAGTCATACCTACTGACCACAACTCGCGGCATCCGCCTCACTCTGTGCCTCCATCCAGCGGGCCCTGTGTGAAAACACTGCCTGCCCGTCTTAAATCCCAAGCTCCAGAATGGAAAAGGAGCCACCACCCCACTATCGCCACCAGTAAACTTAGGCACACAAGTGGCATAGTAATGTTTATTGAAATACCTACAATAATAAATTGTTTCAACAGCACTTAACATCATTATAAAATCACTGTTGGGAAATTTTTTCTTTGGGCAGAGATGTGTCTTCAGGTCGATTGTTTTAGAAAAGACTTAGGGACTAGGGGTGTGGGATGGTCCAAAAGATTGTGGATTCAGAGCTGGACCCTACCGGTGACTAGTGAACATCAGGGCATGGATGTCACCACACAGGGGATGAGCTGACATGCTTATGGCTTTGGAAGGGTACGTGGGGAATGCCTGACCCCCAAGACATGCTTTAAAAGCATTAACTAGAGTTTGCCCCAAAAGGGAGCAGCTGGGAATATTATTCCAGATTTGTTTCTAAAAGCCAAAAATAAAGTTGAAAAGGGTAGAAAATCACTATTCCACTCAGCGGTCCTAGTGCTATTAATAAACTTTGCAAGCACAAACATTTAACTCAAGGAGAGAGGGTACAGGCAACAAGAATTGGTGAAAAGTGGATGGGGGCTGGTGACGAAAGCAGCTTTTGGTAGATCAGTGACAGAGCACAGGAGGCTGGTGAGGCCACGGCTCAGGGACATAATTCTCAGTGTTTGAAAGCACCACTCGGGGCTTCTAGGATAAACAGTAGAAATATTTCCTCTCCTTTATAAATAGAAAGTGACATTTTTCCACGTGGGCCTTCAGTACTTCCATATGCACAGGGCAGAGGGGAGTCCTGTACAGACCAAGTCAGGGGCCAGAAAGAGATACCCCAGCCAGGTGACACTCTCTCGGGGTGGAGTCTGACAGGCAGCAGAGAGAAGGGGCAAGAGGTGTCAGAGGGGAGGCCAAGACCTCCTCAACCTCAAAGCCACTCTTCCTGTGGAACAAAAGGCTGCGTATCCTATGCAGTGGTCACCCAGTATAGATGACAGGGAGATACCCAGACAAGGGGCACTTCATCAGCCACTCAACGCCACTGTCATTTTTCCAGCAAGAGCGGACTTCACTTCTTCCAATGGCACAAGTCCCAGTGTACCTCTCGGGTAGAGTTCCTGTGGTACTCTGGTGTCTGAACTGCTCTGTGAGCCCCGTAATGCTGCAGGGATGTCACAGGTTTTGATTCCAATTCCATTTTAAATTGATGATTAAGTTACCGGGTATTATGAAATGCTGTAATAATAAAGCATACTCAAACGTGATACATGCCAAAATTTAACATACCAGAGACCAGGGCATTAACTGGTATAGCCACGTTCACGAGTTTTTGTGACGATCTCAGAGTAAAACAATGTCTGCTATTTCTGCTTAATTGAAGACTCTTCTGAGATTGCAAGGCACCCAGTTAAAAACCCTTGCCATATGGAACTACTTCCACATGAATGAGGATTTGTATAATGGAACCAAACCAAAATATATAAAAGCAGAAGCTTAGTCCATACTCTTTAACTACCTTCCATAACTCTTCATTTTGATTAACATGTTGATCAATTCTGCCCTATTCTTATTTTTTGGTGTATAAATGTTACCAGTCTCAACTCTTAAAACAACTAGTTATAAAGCTTTTCAAAAAATACATATATATGTATATATTTCAAATTTCATTTCATTTTTCAGAAAAAAGGGCTCCACTAATAAAAGTTTACAAACCACTGTTTTCATCCAATGTACAGTTCTAGATTAAAGTGGAGTGCACTCTTTGGAGAGACTCTCTTAGAAACAACAGGGAAAAACCTCAAATTTCTGGTAAGAATTTAAAAACTCAGAGCTCTAAGTTAACAGAGCACTCTTACGTACATTTAACCTCCTGTTAATACTACCCTGGCACGTGAGAATAATGTGTCAAAACGAAGTAAGCTGTGCCTCGATAGTAAGATTATAGCTGACTTAAAAGCATTGTTTGCTGTCACGTAGTTTCTTTACAATAAAAAACGAAGGAGAAGAACAGTGCCTTGATGACTTCCTTTGGGAGCACAAACCCAGTCCCTTTCTGACAGGGCGGCTTTCTTCGTCTGCAATGGTGAATGCTCAGAATGGCAGCGGCCCTTGTTCTGATTATCTAACCAGACGGGAAGCTTCATTGGCGTGTTTTCTTCCCCAAAGACAAGACCTTAGAAGCTCTCTCTCTAAGACAGAAAAGAAGAGCTATCTAGTTTGTTCATTTATTGATTCAAGTCATGACACATGTTATGAGTTTGCGCCTACTAGGTTCTAGGCATCGTGGATCGAACTGGATGAGGAGGACACAGGCCTGCCCTCATGGAACTTACCCTCCAGCAGACTCACCATGGGTGACCGTACGATGACCGTGTGACATCCATCCTTGTCAGTGAACCATCATGTCAACATGCAGTTGAACAAGAAAAATCACCTCCTTAATTAGATGTATGCTTGCTCACTTGAGGGATAAGGTTGGCCTTGGGTGGTCTAACAGGGCTGCCATGCGAGGGTGCTAGGTTGGCCACGTTCCGTACTATCAGTGAACAGCAGGAAATCACTGAAGACTGAAGCCCCACCCACTGTGAAAAGACTCATTCCCAAGACTCTGATCCACGCTTCCCTGAATCTTCACCTGGCTGATTATGTATCAAGGTTCTTCCACAACAACCACAATAATAAATCAAATCTTATCAGAATTGAGCTATAAATCTGTGAAGACTCCAATAATTTCTAGCTAAGGGAATAACACCACAAAAGTACTTTTTAAACTAATTACTCAGATTCCGAAATGCTGCCCTAATGAGCCTTCTTTCTGCCCAGAACTTACTAAGAGGAAAAACTACCTTCTGGTGCAGTAATTACTGCTTTCCCCTTCAAACTTCTAACTGGAGATCGATGCTGCATTTTAAGACCCATTGATTTACAATTAGCCTGGCTTTCCTGCTAAAGTGTTTTTTAAGCAGAGTTTACTTTTATTTTATTTTGAAATCTCCACGATCTGGTTCTTGGATTTCACATCCTCATGAGAGGGGACTGGAAATCTCAAAGAGGAAGATACACATCAGAAGAGACGGGACTAGAGGGATGCAGATCAGGTTCAGAAGAGGCGGTAACAGGGAAAGGGAAGTTGGTTTGTCCACAGGATAAACTCAGAGGCAAAAGTTAAAATAAAAAATAGAAAATTAAAGCCAAAACTCGTGGCAAAGGGGAAGGAATGAAAAAATTTTTTTAAAGCTAAAACTTCCGAAGAGCGGAAGCAGTCGGTGGCAGGGGGAGAGAGCCAGGCACATGGCCTAATAAAGTGTAGCCACTGTCAAGGTGGCTACAGCAGCTCCTTATTGCCTCTGCTGTTTATTAGGGAAGGGGAGGGGGGGAGGGAGGAGAGAGAGAGAGAGAGAGAGAGAGAGAGAGAGAGAGAGAGAGAGAGAGAAAGCTTAGTGCATCTTTGCAAAACAAAGCACTAGTTAAAAATAGTGTGTGCAGCAGGGACAGTGTGCTAACGTGAAGGTCCTGGCAGCTCCAGCATTTGCACAATCTGTCCCATGAGGAGAGCAGAAGTAAGCGAAGCAATTAAGAATTTCATGCTGATTGCTTCAAGCATGTTTTTCTACACCATAAAGATAATAGCATAAAGGATATGGCCTTGCTTTCTCCCCCTCCCCTGCTTCGCAACTTCTGCCTTCTGTCTTTTGGACCCTTTCTTTTCTTCACCACCCGTGGCTGGGGACTCAAGATGCTGATATGCTGGTTAGCTGGCCTGGCACCACTTGATGGAATCTGTCACATCCAGGCCTAAAGAAACGTGGTTGTGCATGAGAGCCTCTCCATGTCCCTGGCCAACAGCAAACCCGGAAGAGGAGACATAAGCTGAGTTGCATTACTGAAGCCCCAGAGATGGGAGGCTTACGAAATGGGAAACTGTCTGTGAGGCCTGGAGATCCACGCTGCCCATGGCCGTCTCCTGTCACTTCCATTCTGCGTTTTTCACTATCGCTAGCTCCCAAGAGTGACTGGCAGAAGATGGCTCTGGGGAGATGAAAGTGAAAAATAAAATTCTCAAACAATACAAGGGGGGAAAAAAACAAAAGCTACCAACTTTTTGCTTTTTTTTTTAAATGTTATTTTACAGCAGGGTTGTATAGGCCAATTTCAAAGACTAATACGAAAAAAGTGCAATTAAATCCTTGAAAAACTGACAGATCAGCAAAACAAAACCACCCGGAGGAGAGCCCGATTGAGCCTCATTAAGAAAGAGTTCAGCCTGTTTTTAAAACCCTTCTTAACACTTAGCTGGGTACCTCCTAGCAGTGAGGGCTCCCAATGCGGCTGCCATAATTAGTGTCAGAATGGAAAGGGGAAAAAAAAAAATCAACCTAGGAAATAAAAATTAAAACACAACTTTAAGGGGTAGGGGAGGTTCAAATGGAAAAATGATTCCAAATTCAAACAACAAACTGCCATCCATCCATCTGAGAGCAACAGGGAGATACCGAAATACTCCACCATATCCAGCAATAAATATGTTCCAATTAAACAGAGAAAGGGTTGGGGCAGAGTTAAGAAGATTTATGCTACAATCCCCTATCTTCAACCTCTCCCCTTCCCCCCAAAATATATTCTACATTGTGGTCGCGTCAACTCCAAGAGACTGGGATAATGGCAGACGGCCAGCAAATGACACCAACCTCTCCATCAGTTATAGCCATAATGCCTGACAATGGGGAAAATGAGATCTGGTGACAAATTTCCGCACCTTCAACCATCAGGATCCCCCAAAGCGGGCGTGCATGCGTATGTGTGAAACAGCATATGCGTGAGAGTACGAGCGAGTGCTTTCCATGTGAAGCCACTGGCCCGTGACAAGGAGATAGGGCGCTGAGATCCATTAGAGAAGAGCAGGCCACCACGGAAGGAATACTCTGGAGATGGGAAGCATGGCAGGGAGACGAAGCCATTTTATTAAATCAGGCAAATTCTAATTTATTCTGCAGAACAGAGGGAAGAAAATGGATTTATTTTCAGAATATCCTCTGAGCCGGCTCCTATCACCTTGGTGGGGGGGTAGAGGGGAAGGTGCCGACATTCAATGGGAAATCAAGGGAAGGTTTCCCCTTAAAAAAGCAAACATTAAAATATATCTAGTTCAACTCCTACACTAGGAATATGGAAAATAATGCTTACGCCAGAGAAACTTGGGGGTTTTTTCTCTGGCTTTCTGATTACTCCAGCAGGTGAAGGGGGCTTACAAATTTAATTCGTTGCAATATGAAATCAGAAAGGCAATCGCAGCTGAGATAAGATGCTGACAAGCACTGACAAAAGAAATTGTGGAACATCTCCCCCAATGGCAAGAAACATCACCTGCCACCTTCCCCACGGTGGGAACTTAAATGTTGATTTTCAAGTTGGGAAAAAATAAAAAAGAAATGCTGTGCACAAGAACACAAGCACAGAGGTTGCCTTTCATTAACAAAAGGCGCTTGTGTTTAGACTGCAATTAGAAAACCAAGGTTTTAATTAAACAATTACATAAAGTTAGTTTGGTTCCCCATATGGGCCAACACTTCACCAGCGTCTTGGGGTTAGCTTGGTAATGAGCATTTAGTTCCAGCTGTTACAAAGGGAAAGAAGCTGATGAAACGGAGTAGATGTAACTACAAAGCTAGACTCTATACCTGTCTGCATGTGATTCCCCCGCCATGTTCCAGAATGAAGGAGAAGCCAGTGAAATGGACATAAACACCTGCACTGTGGTTGCACCATCAGGCATCATCAGTAACACTGCACTACTCATGGTGAAACAGACAGACGATTACAAGTATCAGGTAAAAGCTGGCGGGAGCGGGGCGGCAGTGGGGAGGACTTTCAGTGCCCCCAAGTGAAGAACTGTTTCTCTGTCAAAGCACAAGCCCGGTGCAACTAGCTCACTGAGAGACCCCTTTTAACTAGAAAGGATTCACAGGAGCTTAGATACCTTCAAACTCCCAAAACCACCACTGGGAGGGGGAAAAAAGCAATCTGCTTTTTCACCTGCTGCTTTTACACCACCTGGGTGGTGGCTGCAGACAGAAGGCGCACATGGGTCCAAGGGCCCAGATTCCCAAGGAAGACGTAGATGATGATTCTTCCTAATACGCACAGAGAAAATACCTCTGTGGCTTTCAGCCATCAACATTCTCCACGTCCAAGAGCTGCAAACTAATGTGAAACTGGTTCTTCCAGCATCTGCTTTAGCCCTGAGAGAAAGAAGGTGGCCACCTTCTGATGCACCCTGTTGAATGAACAGCTTGGTACTGGTTAAAGTAGATTTCGTCAAGCAAATGGAGCCTGGCATAGAAGAACACACAGGCAGACTGACCAGTTTTCATTTCAAGGCTCCTAAGTCCAGAGCACAGCCCCGTCAGCCAATACAGAAAACTCCACACTGACACCTGCAGGCGATGCTTCAGACTGCACCTCCCCAGGAGCTAAGTGCAGCCTTCTGTTCCATAATTCCCTGGGGTTCTCAGAAGGCTGCAAACACTGTTTAAAAGGCTTCCTGCTCTGAAAATGGCCATGCCAAATGCTGAAGAATCCAAGATGGCCAGACAGCTAACACTGACTGACAGCCTCATACCTGCCTAGCACTGGGCTATCTTGCTAGGCATCTCTAATCAAGTCACTGAAAGAAAACTTAGTAACAGCTCATTAGTTGGCAAAATACTCTATCCCGTGTTCTACCCAAGGCTCACAAAATTACAGGGTAATCAATACAACACGCTTTACGTTTTATAGACTAACACCATTTTGGTTTTTCAAGAACAGGAAGTTCTTTAGACCACCTGGATAATGGGGACAAAAATGAAAACAACAACAAAACTGAATTTGAGGTGTTTTTCTTTTTAAAAAAGCAGAGGAGTTCTTTTTCCCCAAATTCAGACTCCTGCCCTTTAAAGTCTCTAATGATCTGGGAAATTTGAGGATGGCTCCGAAGACTGTATGCCTAATCCATTCCATAGGAGCTGAAAAGCAGAGCTGCCTTCCCTACCAGAATCCTTCATCTTCCAGACAAAGGAAGGTTTTTCTTGCTGTTTCCACCACCTGATTGTGTGAATTGCCTAAGAGAGCACGGAAAGGGGACCGAAGCGCCTCAGCCTGAATGCGAGGCAGCCAATCAGAACTAATCTCTTCACTGGAAGTAAATTCTGCGGCTGTTCCATGATCTGGTGCCCAGGAGGGCTCAGGCAGCAGGGGGTGGGCTTGCGTCCCTTGGTGCGCCCACCCCGTACCCCAAAAGATAACGGGGGACTTTCTGCACAATGCCTTTCATCACAATCAGCCATGGAAGAAATCATTTTAGACCAAGTCCAAAACTAAATGCAAAGCAATGGGTTTGACTTTATGACTTATTTATTTATTTCTTCCTTCATGAGCAGAGAAGGTTAATATAAGAGCAACTCCTTGGCAAACCTTTAAGGGTAATTCAAGCGACACTGATGTGAATCAATGTTCCCTTTGTGAACACATTACTTGGCAGAAACTGGCGTTTTGTAACCCCCTTAAACCTAGCCGGCAAAACAAAAAAGAAGGGGGAAAATGTCCTTCAAACAAAAGGAAGAGGTGAAAATAAAGAGAGAGTCGACTGCACTTTATTCTCTTTCATAGGAGCAAATGGATCTGGTGCTTTTATACATTAATCAATCAATATCACTGACTGTACATCAGCAGGGTAGCCAAGTTATGAATGACCTTTCTGGCAAAGAGGACACTTTTAATGCTCATAAGACTGCTCATAGCTTAGCAACTTTCCGAATTTATGCCTGCATGATTACCCCTTAGAGGCGAGTGGCCGTTAGCGCTGCACTAAATATGGCACAGTTAGTCGTTTCCAATTTGTGCAAAAGGAAGGAGAGATGTGGACACGCTGCCCCACTTATGCACGAGCTGCCGCAACCTGCGTGAGGTAGTGGGCAGTGGCACTGGCAGCCATGGTCCCTTCCCTTCTGGAAAGCCATTGGGGCCTCCTGTTTAGCTTCAGGCCAGTCCAAACAGAGCAGTGTCACGGAACTAATCTAGAAAGCAATGCTGAGATCAACGGCGGCCTCTGCCTGCTTGTCCTACTCCGCTCCCGAGTCCAACGAGCTGGCTGATAGGCTGGGCTGGCCCCTGCAGGGCAAGCACAGGCTACCCCCACATCTTCTCCCTGCTGGCTTCACTCTGTGCCTCTGCAAGGTGGGCGTTGACTGGACCCCTCCAACTAGGCAACATAGCTTCATGTTTCCAAAAGAAGAACAGAACTTTCATCTTTCAGTCATCTTTTTTTTTTTTACCCAATTCACAGAAGGGCATGTCTACCAAACCGATGATGCTGATATACTCTCTCCAGAAATATCCAGCGGTTGGGCCAATCCTCTTTATTTTTCACTCTCACCAACTCAGTCATTCTCTTCATGCTCAGAAGACAGGAGGGTTCTCTGGATTCCATTCTTTGTGGGTGGAAATGGGGCAGAGGGCTGTCTGTGGGTGTGGATTTCTATGACAACCATTATCGTTTCCATGAGGCCACATGGGGGCAAGAGACAAAAATCCTTCCCCCCAATCACCACCTTAGCTTTCTCCCAATTTCCCTTTTACAGTTGTGGTTAAAAAAAAAAAAATCTCTGGAAACTTGTTGGTCTGTCTACAAGGCCTCACTTTTTTTTCTGTCTCCCATAGAGGGAAATAAAAACAGAGAATTGAAAATATAGCTTTAACTTCACATGAATTACAACGGAAGAAACCACAGGCTCAAATGCACTGTCTTCATTAGAACACAGGCAGAGTTCAGGGCAGGGGTGGGTTTGACTGACGCCACTGTTCAGTCTACAAAGAGGTACCCAGCTACGCGGGACACTGGTTAGACAAAATGGTACAATTTGGTTGCGGCCACATCTGGTTCTGGACATAAGAATACATCTGTCTGGCCATTCCTTGTTCATATTCCTAAAGTCAGTGGAGTTTACTTCGGGAGGACCCAACTCCAAACGTGTTACTAACAGAGGCTGGGCCCCCAGGCCGCGAAAGACTCAGAGGCCAGGTTACAGAAACAGGTGACAAATAACAAAAACAAGGAGAAGAGAAGCTTACTTGAAAGGAGGTCACTTGGGCATCTCTGAAAGGGTGGAGAGTTCTTATTTACGTGCCTCTCCAACGTGATGGATGTTTGTGACTCCTCACACGGCTGGGAACAACCTTCTCCGGCAGCTGAAGCATTGTGTTCCCCTTCTTTCCCCACCCAGGCCTCCCTCTCAGCGTTCCATACTTAAATAAATAATACTGGTCTCGTTGCTGATTATTTTTAATAGATCCAGACTCCCAGCCAGAAAATCTACTTTCTGTTCAGAGCAAGGAGGAAACCACGGAGCCCATGCTAGCGGGTGTTAGAAGTGGGTCCAGGACAGCCCGCAGGCAGCCCGTTCCTGTGGCATCAGGTACCATTTCGAATGTCTGCATTTTCCTGCGGGAGGTTGCAAATCCACACATTTAGCAACTATGAAAAGCTTGCTAAGTTCACCTTCCCCCCCTTTCCTTCATCGTTTCACAAACACCCAAACTTGTCCCTCTCTGCCTCCTTCATAATTTACAAGCTTTGCAGTCACCTTTGGAGCTGCCACCCTGTGGCTCTTCCTCACAAGCAGGGCAGGATTTGCCTAAATCCTCAATCGCCCTTCCTTTCCAGATCTTTACCCAAGCTTGGCTGTTCCTTTGACATCTCTCAAAAATTCATCCCTTGTCTAACAACTAAAAATTATGATAGTGTGTGTGTGTGTGTGCGCGCGTGCACACACAAAGTTGCCTTTACAGCCTCTCAGTGTTTTCCCTGAGTCACATACACTCCTTTGACCACTTCTCTTCATCTTCTCCTCTTTCCTGGCCATCAGCAACACGTCCCTTTACGCCTTTCTCTTGCTCCTTCCCTTTTCCACTTGAATGACTAGCTGCCTCCGCCCCCCTCCCCCACCTCCTGCAGCTCCAGCCGCAGACACATGTGTCCTCTGTGCCATGTGTCTACACCGCTCTTGTGGAAGTGCCTGAGTGCTTCACATGCCCTACAGACACAGGGCTGCCTTGTTGCAGGCTGTTTGTCATGCAGCATGTCCCCCTTCTGCGTATTTACATCTCTATATGAAGAACATCAGCCAAAGTAAAGGGGTGTTAGATCTTTCCTCTAAGCATCTGCTGGAAACGCTCATGAAACACACATTACTGTGTTTCCCCGAAAATAAGACCTAGCCAGACCATCAGCTCTAATGCATCTTTTGGAGCAAAAATTAATATAAGACCCGGTATTACATTATATATTACCTTATATACTATACTATACCATATTATATTATATTGTACTATATTATATCTGGTCTTATAGTAAAATAAGACCGGGTCTAATATTAATTTTTGCTCCAAAAGACGCATTAGAGTGGATGGTCCGGCTACGTCTTATTTTCGGGGAAACATGGTAGTAATCGTGTGAAGTGAACCTAACCCCAGGACGAGGACAAACAGCAACTCAGACACAGACACCCTTAAGAAAGCCCTAAATGCCTGTTTGCAAACCAAAATCCAGGACTGGAAGAGTCCATCACAGAAATATTCTATCTGAAAAAGTGAACTCTCCAAGATACAAAAGATGCAAGAACATGAAAGTCCATATGATTTTAAAATTTCACACAAGAATAGATGTAACTATTTTCTGTCTACTTTTCTGTGTCTTTCACTCCCCAAGACAGTAAGTGCTATGAGGACAGGAATGTGTGACAAATCGCAGGCCACATCTGAACTCCTTCCCCAGAGCACTCAAACCCCAAACTTAGGACCCTGCTTACAAAGGTGGGTCTAGTGATATATGCCACCCGCCTCTCCTCTCCCAGCTGCACTAGCCTTTCTTCTGCCCCAGCTGTGCCCTCAGCCTGCCACCCCAGGTTCATCACCATGTCCCCAGGGCTTTGAAGATGCCTGGCATAGAGCAGACTTCATTAAATACACATTAGCAAACACATAGACACATGTACAAACATGTGACCACATCAATCATTTAGTAGCAGCTCAGTGTACTCTGCTCCCATGTATTCGTCTGCAGTTTTGATTGAAGTGGTGTTCACGCCACATCTTAGGAAGATGCAAAAGTATTCCTGGGCCACTCCAATACTTGAAGCATTATATCTTGGCATCAGATTGTCACGTATCAAGAGACACATACATAAAGCTTTAAAACCTTTTTATAAACTTGTGAATGAAGCACCCAATCATGGTGGCAGAGAAACAGCTGATCTTGCAAATGTCCATGTCCCCCTGGGCCTCTCCATATGGCTACCGATGTTAGTGAGGCAGGGCGGTGGTGCACATCAGGACTTCTGGCTCCAGTTCCAACAACTGTAGCATAATCAGAAGCCACACTAAGAAGGAAAGCCAATCATCCACATGGCACGCAACCTGGAAACGTCCAGACATTCCAGGTTTGAAGATGGAGACTAGAGCAATCCCATGGAAGTGGTGTTTAGTTTGTGAGTTGTGATGATGCCGATTGAAAACACGACAGACTCTCCCAAATCCTGGAGTGTGTGAATGATGACGTAGCTCAGTGCATTTCCAGCTGGGAGAGCCTGAGCAGGCGTTAGGTGAGGCAAACATCTGTCTACCCACTGGAAGTGGCTCCGATGTCCCTTCCTACCCTTAGGCTAGTGACAGCCAGCAGAACCACCTTAATGAACCATGTTAAATCGAAGCTGAGACACCAGCATGAAAACCTAAGAGAGTTTTTATATTCTTGAAATGAATCCGGGACTTGAAGGAGTCCCATCACTAAGTATTCACAGGTGACTGCCATGTACCCAGGCAGAGTTGGAGTCAAAACACAAGACCAAGGACCAGGCAGGCTAGAAGGCTGAAGAGGCCAATGGGAGAAGGCGTTTGTGGCATTCCAGGTCCCTTCTGTAATCCAGGTGATTTCTCACTTTAAAAATAAGCCCACTCAGTCATGAGAGTTTCAGATAAGCCTTCCCTCTTGAAGGTGGCTCTGTGCTTGGCCACATCAGGACCCTGGGCTGTGACAGTCCTTTGTTAGCACTAGCTCTCAGCTTGCTCTCCAGTGAGTGCCAAGAATGAACCCAGACCTTGTCCCCATCCCATGTGTCAATGCAAGGACAGGAGTCGAGACCCAGTCTATGGGGAGGTGGTACAGGAAACAGGAAGAGACACAGGTTTTTTGCTACTGAGATGGCGGGGGCCTCCCATTACCCATGACTGGCTAAGGAGGCAGGACACCACTGTTGTCAGGGTCACCTCCAACCCACAACAAACGAGTGTTTGCACCATCAGGGCTGGCTCTTCCCAGTTCCACCACTGACCAAGGCCCCAGTATCTGCCCGGTGTCTCCATCCCTTGGTGGAGCCACGTGCCCTGCAGGCCAAAGACGTGGTTATGCCACACGTGCTTGTTTGAAGTACAAAGTCTGGAGCATGGCCTCCCTTGCTCTTGAGGGTAGAGGAAATGCCACCGTGAAGATTCTGCATAACTCCAGGACAGATGTAAGTGGGAGAGACAGACTCAGGGCTTCTCTGAGACCCCTCCCACAGAAAGGAAATGGGTGTCCTGAAGCGGCAGACCAAAAAGATAATACAATGCTTCCGGCCGTGAGATGCCCAAAGTGGAGGGAGGAAAAAGGGAACAAAGAGATCATTGTGGACACATAAAATGAAAATCTGGCAGGGCTCTAGCCTAACAAATGATCCAAAAATGAAATGAGACTAACTTTTCTCCCTTGGCAATGTACTGCGGGCCAAGGCACAGCCGTTTGGAAGAGAGTGGAGAGTGAGAGGGACGGAAAGAATCTGCATCAGCTATGTGCCAGACTTTACGTAAGTATGACACTTTTATGTACCTTCTCTCGCTTGTCCCATGGGAATTAATGAGACAGACCCCCAAAACATGCATGAGTATCCCCTTTTACAGATAAGAGAATTGATGCTTTAGAGGTGTGCAGTTGGGAGCCCCCAAAGTAAACATGCAAAATTGTTTGTATACCTGCATTTTTCTGGGATAAGGGATCATTTTGTTCATCAAATTACCTGAAAAGGTCAAAAAAAAAAATCCCTGGATTAAACTTGACCAAAGCCAGCTAGCTCAGAAAAGCTGGGATCTGAACTCCCATGTGACTTTGTAAAGCTCTCACAACCAGGTCTAATCCGAAAGTCCCCAATGCTCGCTGTGTGAGAAAGGAAGTGAACCAGAGGACAGTTTCCTCAGAGCTGAGGAGACGCAGAAGGAAATGAGGTGGGTGCTGGGTCACAGCAGAATGTGTGAGGACATTCCCAGGGCCTTTCCACTCTGTCCCAGATGTGCTTCAAAGCAAGTTCACCTCTTTGAACCCATTCAATGTGCATGAGTGACATTTTTTCATGGAATCTGACCCCATGCCCCCTCTCCAGTATTGACACAGGCACAAACCCACCAACCTGCAGTCCCAGCTCTGAAATCAGAAGTCAGAAGTCAGACCTGAAGTCAGAAAATGATCTAGGGATGGCATAATAAGCAATAAACATCCAAGAGTCCCTCAATTATGGTCTTTCTGGAAGGAAGTTCCACAAAATATGAACAGTCATTATCTTTGGGGAGGGGAAAGCCTCATTTTTATGGGCTGTGGGATCTCCCAACCCTTCAGATACACATTGCAACTGTAAAAATAATAAGCACGTATTGCTTTTCAATAAGAAAAGCAATACGTGCTTATTATATTTTGGAAGAGGAGATGCTTATGCGCTAAGAATGCATCTCATTGATATGACTGTTTCCCAGCTACAGGTAGAGCAAAAACAGCTTGCAGGGTTCAGTGTCAAGTCTCCCTAACCTAGCATGAGACCGTCCCGACGGCATCCTTAGGCCCAGCCCTGTATGTACCAGAAACCTGTCATCTGTGACCCTGCTGAGAGAAGTGCACCCTTAATTCTACTCCACAAAGCAAAGGATGGCCAGGTGGCACATTATGGGACAACTCTGTGTCATTACACTAAATTTAGAAAAAGCAGCAGGATTGGGGAAAAGTCTAGAATGACATCACCTCGATCACAGAACCCTGGCAGTGTGTACTTGGTCACAGGGAGAGGGAGAGGGAGATTCAGGGTCATTCTGAGTAGGAAGACAAGTCCTGTTTCTTAAGTGTGTCCCCCTTCCATGCAAAGGATGGAAAGACGTAGGAAACACCTTTCTGAAGACAAGGCATGCCCGAATCTGAGGGCCACAGGAGCAGCTTGTAATCCTATGAGTTAGTGCCCTCTGGAGCCAGTGAGTAGTTCAACTCTTCTTCCATTTACTGCTGACACCGTTTTAAACCTGTAATCCACATTTATTTTAGTTGGATCATCTGTTTTTGCTCAGGCAGTTATTTCCTGTCAAATTTCTGGCCAAAGTGAAAACTATGACCCAGGGAGAGTATGATCTTTTGCAGAAACAAAAGAGAAGTGACTCTGTATATGACCAGGCACTTTTTTCTCAAGGTGGCAGTTTCCCTCTTCTGATGATACAGGAGGTCCTCAAATAATGTTGTTTCGTTATAACGTTGATGAGATGCCACAGGAACTTAACTCTCGTTTATATCAGTTAGCCTGTGGTAAAACTGGTTTCATTATATGTCGTTCTGCTTAAAGTCGCAGAACCTATCAACGTAAACGAGGACTTACTGTACTCCTAGTCAATACACAAAACTGTTCAGGTGGTATTTCTGCCTAGTTCTCATTAATCATAAAAAAAGGGGGTGAATGTTTATAGAGGCAGGAAAAAGACAACAGTGGAATAAGTATGTAGGATAAGGAATGCTCAGAGTCCACCACAGGACCCAGCATTTCTCTAAATCCAGAAAGATGGTACCCAAGGAAGCAAAGCCTTGGATGAGCTACTTATCAGTGGGACAGACCCTGGACCAGGTGCCACACAAGTAGCATAAGACATGGTCCCTGCTCTGCAGAGATTTACAATCTTAGGGATGAACAGTAAGCAGGTATTGAATTATCAGCCAAACAAGGCTGTCACATCTTTTTGGAAAAATATGAGATACATAAACAGCACATAACTATGTATAAGGCTCTGGTACACATTAAGTATTATATTCATTTGGAAAAGTGGGAGATGAGGAAAAAACATGTGGTTTCAATGGCAGCATCTTTTTCACAGTGCTTTTTTATTCATACCTGCTTCTTGACTTGCCCTCTCCCACTTAGAGCATCAGAACCCATCCAGGGACCCCAGCCAGATACCTCACAATCATCCCTTGTTGCTTTCTCTCCATTTCTCCCAGATGGAACCACCTAAATAGCACTAAGTGTTTCACTCTTTCCACCACTACCCCTATCCCACTAGCTCAGATCCTCCTTCACCTTTCACTTTACATGAGCTTCACCTTTAAATCTGTCCATCTTCCACGAGGGAGCCAGTATTGCTTGTCTAAAACAGAGTGAGGTCACATAATTTGCCAAGCGTGAGCATCTTGTGGTTCCCTGTTCCCTAAGAGGAAAGCCCAAGTTCCCCTTCTCATGGAGAACATGCCCAGACTCGTCTTGCTCAGATCTTACTTCTGTCCTCCCCACCTGTTCACTCGGGCACAGTGGTGCAGAGAACACCCCATGCCCTTTAAACATCAGCATATAAGCAGTTTTCTGAGTCCACGTCAAAATGGTCTTTTTAGGAATCCTTGCCTGTTAGACAGTGAGCTCCCTCAGGCACAGAGCATGTCCCGCCTTCGGGGCTCAATAGACCTCTGTTCACCTAAGGAGGCAGGAGATAGGGCCCTATTGTGTGTACAGCCTTGAAGATGAAAGGAGGAATAATTACCTCCAGAAAGGAAGAAAGGTAAGAATGGGGCTTGGCAGGAATTCTAAGAATGGACAGGAAAGAAAAAAAACTAACAATGATTTGATGCAAGACGCAGAAAAATCAGAAGGCTGTATTTCCACCAAAGTATGTACGAGAAAAGAGTGGAAGGTGCAGACGAGGCTGTGCCTTTGGAGACATCCCAGGACAAAGATCAGCCTTCTAATCTGTGCCCTCAGAGAAAGGGGAGCAGATGGAAAGTAAGGGAATAAGGACCTAGACTTTTTATTAGACTTAGCAGAGAAAAACGGAAAGCTAATCAAATGATCCTACATTAAAAACAAACAAACAAACAAAAACAACAACTGCGAAACTGGAAGTAACCAGAAACATGGAACAGCAAGCAGCACTCCAGAGTCTTCCCTCTTCTTTCTGCGCCCCTGCACACCTCATCCAGGCCCAGAGCCAGCTAGCCTGAGCCTTCCACAGCCAGTGGCCCACTTACAACAGAGCACACCAATGAGAACAGAAGGTGCTAGTTTTCCTTAAATGAAGGAATTAGAAATGAATTAAGATGTATCATAGCACCAACTTTCACATTCCTAAGACCCTGCTAATCAAGCTCTGGGCAAGCTAATACTGTGTCTTCCTTCTTATACTATAATCGTGTCTTTGGCTATTCAGTGGCCAGTGGCATTTTAGAAAATCCTCTCCACTCTTTCGCTATTCTGGTCTGCTGAATGACCTAATCATCAATTAGGGTGGTGCAAAAGTAATGGCGGTTTTTGCAATTATTTTTAACCTTTTAAATCGCCATTACTTTTGCACCAACCTAATAGCAACTGGTAAATAATACAAAAGCTTTAAAAATCAACTTTAATGACTGTACCACTTTCTCTTTTTGCCAAATACCTCCACCTACTGATTTTTATTAGTGTCTATTTTTTTCCAAATAATCCCGTTTAAAAATTCAATTCCTTATTAAATAGATGCAACGTAGCTCTATACTAGATCCTTGTTTATTACAAAGGGGGAAACAGTAACTTCACAATGAGTAACTCCCTGATCTTCATAATTACTAACTCTTCACTAACATTACTAAATAATCACTATCACCCTAACTAAGGGATCAAAGTTAACATCATCGATGAAGAGACAAGTCAATATCATGTCCCTCCTGATATGATGTCCTAGAAGAACAACATCACTTTTTTGGAATTTCTACCAAAATGCATAGCCTGACTCAAATCATAAGGAAAAAGATGAGACAAACCCAAATTGAAGGGTCCCCTACAGTATAACTAACCTGCACTCCAAATATGGCGACAAAGGAAAGACTGAGGAACTGTTCTGGATTTAAGGAATGTAAAGAGACGCTGCTCTGCATGCAATTCTTTTAACATATATGGTATTACGGGGGAAATTTAAATAAGATCTATCGATTACCTAGTAGTTTTCTATCAATGTGCATTGACTGATTTTGGTAATGTTTCTTTGGTTATGTAAGATAATGTCCTTGTCCTTAGGAAATACACAACGACATATTTAGAAATCAAATGGCACCCTGTCTGAAATGATTCAGAAAAAAACAGCAATGAGTATATCTGTGTGTGTATATACATATTTTACAAATGCGCGTAACGAGTGAGAGCGTGTGTGAGAGAGAACTTGATAAAGCAAATGTGGTAAAATGTTAACATTTGGGGAACAGGAGGAAAGATATATGAGAATTTTTTTTTACTGTTTACTTTTCCCTAAGTCTGAAATTATACCAAAATTAAAAATTTTTCAAAGAAGTACAAGTAAAATACAGCACCATTCCTAACATCTCTAGTCCAATTATGTAATTTTCCTATTCTTAAATATTTGCAATTATACACATCACTGCATAAATATTTTAGTTTGTATGCAAATTTAATTTGCTATTTATTGTTTTCAAGTTACTAATGAAAATGTTAAATAAAAACAGAACTCTCACTGGCATTTGCAGTTCCCCTCCACACAAACAGCCCAGAAATCAATATACGATTCCTTTTTTTTATTAATATATATTTTTTAATCTTATTGGGGAATATTGGGGAACAGTGTGTTTCTCCAGGGCCCATCAGCTCCAGTCTAGTTGTGGAGGGCGCAGCTCAGCTCCAAGTCCAGTTGCTGTTCTCAGTCTTTAGTTGCAGGGGGCGCAGCCCACCATCTCAGGTGGGAATTGAACCGGTAATCTTGGTGTTGAGAGCCCGCGGTCTAACCAACTGGGCCATCTGGCTGCCCCATACTATTCCAGTCTATTAATTTTTCTTTTAGTCAGGGTTCAACATATGTGGAAATTTCTTTTTAGGCTCTGAATTTGATTAGGTGATTAGAGAAAGACAAGAGTTTTTATGCATTTGTTTTTAATACATTTATGATGGTCACATTTGCAATCCTATTTGTCTTTCAAAAGGGCACAGTGGCATGGTAGAGGGGAAAATGGAAGAAGCTAAATATACATGATGGAAGAAAATGGGACTGCATTTGTTGGTATTCGCCCCAAATCCTTTCTCTAGCTAGAACGGCCTGCTCACTGGCCCCTGACCAAACTTCCTGAACTCCCTCAGCACCTAGGATCTTACTGCACCTGCTTCTACATCTATCCTTCCAGGAACAGGTTAGCCCGCTCCTTGGAGCTTGCCAAGTCATTCTACCCAAGAATTCCCCACATCTCGGACGGCCCAGCATATTTCCAGCCATACCCCATCATCTGGTAATTACCACCGATCATCTCGAACCATGTTAACTGTGTTTGTATGTGTGTGTGCGTGTGCGTGTGCGTGTGCGTGTGAGAGAGAGAGAGAGAGAGAGAGAGAGAGAGAGAGAGAGAGAGAGAGAGAGAGAGAGAGAGAGAGAGAGAGATCCCCCCAATAGATGATAGGCAGGGGTCATTTCTTCTACTCTTTCATATACTCTCACAGAAACTAGTATTTACAACTAACAGGTGCTTAACAAACAGCTGCAAAGCTCAACATGCCCTAGTGTTTCCAATAAAAAATGGGAAAGAACTGCTAATGAGTAACATTGAAAAGAAGCTTGGAGAGGATGGTGTATGTTTCTGATGTACACTTAGAGATCCCAAAATATAAGTTTATATTTTTACATACAACTTCCCTTTGCAACGAGAATCCATGTACTTTATTTCATTTTATCATAGCAGCACGGTGAGATTTGTTCCTGATGAGTCCATGGAACTATAGTTACTCATCATCATTCCATCATCACTAGATGCTTATAGAGTCCTCCCCTTTATTGCTCAGTATATTTTTTTCCATCGAGTGTATTTCATATATGAGGTAGTAATTACCAAGTTCTCTACTTGTTATACTTAAAAGTTTGCCTGTTATTGAAAATCTTGAAAATACAAAATGTATGAAATAAAAATCACCCATAATCAGTGATAACATCTCAGTGTGCGTGTGTATGACTCAGATGATTACGTATGATTTTGTGTCTTGCTTCCCTGTCTATTGAGCTTCTATATTCTTAAATATTAATCAAGAACATTATTCCTAATGGCTATTCAGAGTTCCACCACATAGTGGTAACACAGTTTACTTAATCCCCTTCTTATCTTTTAAAAGATATGTGGCAGAGACTCCTAATTGCCTTCCTAATAACTTGTCTTCCTTGCAAACAGAACATTCATTTTCCTTGGGGTGGCAATACTCCCAGTTAAAAAACTGCATCTCCCAGTCTCTACCGTGTCCAGGGAGAGTCACGTGACTGAGTTCCAGCCAATGAGGTGCAAGAGAAAGTAACTGGGTGAGGCTCTGGGGAGAGCTCTCTAAAGAGGTGCTGCATGTACTTACGCCTTGGCCTGGAGTGCAGATGGAGCAGCCATCTTGAGACCATGAGGGAGGCTGTGTGGAAAGATGGAAGGGAGCTGGGTCCCTGTTAGCCTTGTTGGGGTCTTCACCCCGTTACTTAACTGCCCTCCTCCCAGGTCTGCTTATGGGAGGAAAAATAAAACCCCTAATTCATTTAAGCTCCTCTTGGGGTACCTCTGTAACTCACAGTTGAATGCTATGAGATAAAAGAACTTTTGTTTGCCCACCTTCTACTATCTTCACAGACTCTACAGCTTCGAAAATACATGACCGAGACCTCATATACAAACCAGAATTTCTGTGGTCATCCATTCCAACCCGAGACAGACCGGCACAGAGGAGTAGTTGAGTCTCTCTTCCTCCCATTGAGGGTTGCCTAGCCTGTGGATAATAACCTGCAGAGAATGACATGGGTCTGCATTTGTCCATTTCTACTGTTCATACAGCTCCAGCTGATACTAACCAAGAAAGCTGCCCTCACTGGTTCAAGTAACTTCCATAAAAGAATTCCAAAATGACAGGCTGCTGGGCTGCATGGTCTTCCACAAGAACACAGCCAGCTGGGGATGGCAGATGCCTGCAAACTTGGGGGCAGTCTCTGTGCTCTTTCTCAGAGATCAGACCTGATTTGGTTTGAACCCAGCCCTGCAGGCAAGTTTTCCATCCAACACAGCTCCTCTTGGAAGCCCCAGCACTACCAGGCATAGCCCAGAAGCCTGAGGGGGGGTCCCCAGGCCCCCAGAGAACCTTGATGGAGCACGTGACTGTCCACATGGCCTGCCAGGGGCCCGGTCATGACTCACAAGCAGCTGGGTCAAAGCCTTCTCAATGCAGCGTCTGCTTGATTCAAGGAACTGGAGTCACAGCTGGCACTAGAAAAACTGCTTCTCCACTGATGAACACACCATTCCCCCCATAAAAACACTGGACAAATACTATCGAGCATTAATGTGGCCAAAAACTTCAAGATTGGTACATATAGGATTCAGTGAACTTATCTGCTTAAGTCAGGTTTAACGATGCTTTAATCCTGCTAAAAAAATGGCAAATCAAATTTCCATCCTTCATGAGAATAGAAGAATGAACACAATTTCATCGTCTTCAGGTGATGCAACATCCTGCCTGGCATGCCTTTGCAGAGTTTTACAGCCACGGAGAGAGGGAAGGCTGCACTGAGCCCTGGTGAGTCCAGTCCACACCCAAGTGATCCTGGACAATTGAATTAACTTTGAGATAAGCTTATTTCACTGCCCTAAAAGGAAAATGAGCCAGAAGTCCTGTTTATCTAGGATCCTACTTACTCTCTTTCACCATAATTTATAGGACAGCTTTTCTATCCAAGAACATAAGACTATTTTTATCCCAACTTTGCTGTTGCATAAAACATATACACTACAACCTCAGAGGTTTGGGTCTAAACCAAGTCTTTAGAATCTCCACGTTCAAATATTTCACTATTATGATGAAGGGTAAAAGAATCTCAGAGAAGTAAATGTTATTGTTCTCTGTAAATTCTGACTTCTTCAATTGGAAACGGCTTGGGGACCCAGTCCCCTTGAAAACCACGACAGACCGTCAACAGTTGGAGCTTCCTCTCTTTCTGTTTAATGAAAGCCAGGAGCTCCCCACGACAAATGTGTGCTGGAGGTGGGCAGGAAGCTTCTGAGATTCTGGCCACGTTTCAGTGTTTTCACAGCGTCCCCTGGTCAGCCCGTTCTCCCCAGCCATCCAACCACTTCCTGCCCATGTGGTGCCGCCCACTAGGGAGTTTTAATAACCAAATGCTTGGGGGTTTGTGTATATTTATATTACGTCTCCTCTCCCTTCTGTTCTACTGGGGCATGTTGGGAAAAAAGTTATGATAAACTTTAATAAAAACAAAATTAAAATGATTAAACCTTTCATATCCTTTAGAGATAATCTCTCGTCTGCTGGCTGGTCAAATCTGGAAGAAAACAAATGCAAACCATACCTTATTACTGCCCTTCAATTTTTTTTTCCCCTAAGGAAACAAACAGAAAAGGCTGCCTGTGGCCAGATTTTTAAAAATAAATTAAATTTCTCCTCACACACGGCAGCCAGGTGTGGCTGAAACATTCTTTCCAAATACCCATGATATATACCAGCATCTTTCCCTCCAGGGGTCTTTCAGCACAAGCCTGACAATCTTCAGGGGGTGGGGATTCTGAGGGGGGGAGGAGTGACCCCAAAATAGTTACTGAAAAAGAATCACTATTTCCCAATTAGCCATGTAATACTGCCTTACAGAAGGGACCAAAAGTCCTGCACACCGTGTACTGGAAACGGAAACACACACACACACACCTCTGCCCCAATACACACACCCACACACACACACAAACACACACACCTCTGTCCCAGTATGTACACACGTACACACACACACACACCTCTGCCCCAGTACACACACACACACACACCTCTGCCCCAGTACACACACACACATACACACACTCAAACACACACACCTCTGCCCCAGTCTGCGTTCTTGGCTAAAGGAAAGTCCAGAGCAAATAGTACAGTATGGCACAAATCTCTCTGGTCTTAAGAGTTCTAAGGAAGTCTTCAGATCTAACTGGGGTGTGGGCACATGTCTGGGGAGAAATAAATGGCTGCAGAACTAGATCAGGCCTGTGTGTCAAAGGCTGGCTAGACCCGTAAGTCAGAGCTGGGTGTTCAGGACTTCCAGAATGGGATAATGACGTCTGGACACCCAGCACCGGGGACACCAAGACAACAAAGGTGTTAGGGCACTAAGCTGTTTTGGGATCCCAATAGCAAGTAGTAAAATGAAATTCTTCCCTGGAAATACACATTGCCACCTTACATACCAAGGTGTTTCGTGGACCATGAAGGTCCATCAGCAGGCAGAGGGTAGGAGGAGAGGAGACGAAAGGTTCTTACTTTGCTTTAGTCATCCTGACACATGCTCTGACCAGAGCCGGCTTCTCTTCCTTTGAATTTGGTGTTTATATTGTAGTACAGACAACTAACTGATCCTCAGGTGAAAAGGACACAAGTCTTCACGCTTAGGTGACAGACACCAGGAAGGATTTTTTTGTTGTTTTAACTGCTGACCCTTGAGCTAACGCAGAGAACTCCAGAGCTATGCTGATACCAGAGAGTGGCTTCGAAGCAGTTCAGGATCAACGGGGCCCCTTCTACTTTCAGTCATTCTGCTCACATGGTTCCTAGGGAGACTGCACACAGCGGCACCCCCTCTCCTCCCTGCTTGGAGGGGGGTCTCCTTTACTGGCATGGTGATGGGGTGAGAAGGAGAGAGAAAACTCGCATCTGAACTATGGTGGACATGCAAGTCAAGTTTCCACAGTAACTTGCACAGTGGAAGTCAGCTGCCACCTCCCCTGCTTAGACCTTTCCCTTTCTGATGGGAACAAAATCCAAGTTCCCCACACCCTGCTCAGACCACATCTCCCAGCATGCTCCCTCCTCTCCAGGCCTCCACCCACCTTCCTGCTCTGGCCAAGGCGGGTTGCACTTACTGGACACTCTGCCTGGACACTTGCTCACTGTTCTGCCACTCAGCTCCAATGTCACCTCCCCAGAGAGACGTTTTCAGACCACCTTATATAAAACAGGTCCCCTATCTCAAACTTGCCCCACTTGGTTCTATTTTTACAGCTCCTAGCACACCGAATATTCTATATTTATTCGGTATCTGTTCCCAGCGACTAGTGGGAAAACTCCAGACTTTGTGTTTTCTCTCTCTGGCAGATTTCCCAGAGCCTAGAGAGGTGCCTGGCCATACTAAGGGCATGTCCACATTAGCAGGATAAAAGAACTCCACCTGGACTCAACTCAGTCACACCTTCCCCAGCCACTGCTCTTTTTAAAAGAAGGAAAGTCAGGCATTGTCTTTTCCCTACTTATGCTTTATCTATACCTCTTCTTTTCCAAGCTCTCTTCAGCACTTGCCCATCCATCCTTGTACCTTCTCCCTCCTGCCCTTTTAAAAAAATATTGGGCCCCAATTCTGATTTTTACTGCCTACACAGCCTTAGTTGTTTTATGAATAATTTAAGACCTACCGACCCAAATTCCAGCTCACTCTACTGTACATTCCTAGTTATTCCCATAAAGGTGCCTGGGGTGGACACAAGTTTGCATGGTCAATGGCCAGGCCACACCTTAGTCACATAAGTGCCTCTCCAGGTGACAGGCTAGAAACCACTCAGGTAAAGACCACTGCCTGAGCCAACCAGATTAGAGCTGCCCTCTGCTCTGTGGGGTTTCTCAATGCTCCTGGAATTGACTCATATAAGAAAACCAGAAAAGGGCTTTTAATGTTAGAATAACCACGCAAGCAATTTCTAATTCTCAAAGAAGACCAAGGCTGACACTCTGATGGATGCAGTCACAAATAATCGCTGCCCTTCTTTCTTGCCTCAGTTGTGTGGGTTTCTTCATTATCCTGAGAGAATCCAGCAATGATCGCATTCCTTTCTAGATATGAAGAACCCTACCCCTGGGGCACAGCACTGCTTGTCCCTGGGATGAATTCGTCATCCCACAGCAAGCAGGCAAGACCCAACAGGGAGGGCAATGCCCTGAGCCGTGGGGCTCTGCTCAGAGTCCCAGCTTTGCCCCTGCCTAGGGCATCACTGTCCACGGGAACTTTCTGCAGGGAAGGAAATGTCCTCTATTGCACTGTCCAATATGACTGGCACATGTGGCATTAGGCACAAACAGTCTGGAACAGCAGGACCCCGGTGATCTGAGACATCTAGGATTGGCTGTGAAGCGGTGAACACACCTTTTCTTTCCTCTCTTGCAGTAAAGGGGGGGCCGTTCTGGAGGTCAGCCTTGAAGTCTGCAACCCAGGCTCACACCTGGGAAAGATCAATCAGGGCTGGGAATGAGGATGTACCTGCCCTGCGGATACCTGTCAAGGATGGATCCTAAATAAAAGTTATTACTAGGACCTTTGTATAATGGCAAGCCTAGAGTCTTCGGCACAGAGTAAGGTAAACCAAGGAATAAGTTCTTCAGGTACTTCCAGCAACCAAATTCCGTCGGATGGAAGCCCAAGCAATTTACACCTTATAGAACTCTATACCATAGCAGGTCATAGAACGTGCCAAGGCTCTGGGGGGCATTTATCCCAGCCAGAGCACAAGAAGAAAAACAAAAACAGGACTACCAAACACCATGCACAAATCCAGTGACTCTAGCTTGTCCTTGAGAGCACCACTGGGTAACAGAGAGGAGTCATTATTTCTATAAATCCCTTACACATGAGCCACACACACAATAGCCTGCTGGAGCAAGTCGTACAGATGCCAAGACTGTCACGTTTCACAAGAATATCCTTATGCAGGGCCGGCTGGCCAGCTGTTCCCTTGGGGCTTACCAGTAGGAGGTTTGAGTCGAGGCTGTGTCAGGACAGGTGAGAAAGGACTCAGGGTATAACAGGCCCAGCGGACACAGTGCTCTGACCCCTTTCCTGCCCTAACAGGTTTCCTCAAGCGCTTCCAGCTTCCTCTGGAGGCCCCGTACAAAGAGATCGTTCTGTTTCTTCACATGCCAAGAGCGGAGAGTAGAAAGCCCATGAGGGACCGGTGGGCACTGACAGCACTGCTGGAGGCTACCTCCAGGGTCTTGCCCGCCTCCCTTCATCTCTGGGTCCGCCAACACATCCTATCCTCCGTCACATCCAAAATGACCACAGAAGAAGAAACAAGAAACTGGCTTCGGATGTCAGAAAGCCCATGTTATGGACCGAAACGTGTTTCCCCGAATTCCTATGTGGAAGTTCTAACCCTGATACCTCAGAGGTGACTGTAGTGGAGATAGGGCCTTTAAAGAGCAGATGAAGTTAAAATGAGGCCCTTAGGGTGGGCCCTAATTCAATCTGACTAGTGTCCTTATAAGAAGAGATTGTGATGTACAGAGACACCAGACGTGCCCACAGAGCAAAGGCCATGTGAGAACAAATGAAGGCGGCCATCTGCAAGCCCAGGAGAGAGGCCTCGGGACAAACAGAACCTGCTCACACCCTGCTTTGGACTTCCAGCCTCCAGCACTGCGACAAAGTACATTTCTATTGTTTAAGCCGCCACTGGTCTGTGGTATTCTGTTATGGTAGCCCTAGAAAATTAAAGTAGTTCACAAGGAAAAAAAAAACTGTCCTAAGCATAGAATTTTAAACCAGTGAAAATGGTGACAGCAAAGTGCATCAATTTTTTTTTTCTTCGTAAAAAGATGACGATTTAGGGTAAAATTTCGAGTTAAAACAATAGACAGGCCTGTTCCAAGAAAAATCACATACTGTCCAATTTTTAATATTCTGATTAGAGCAGATCTTCTAAAAGCAATAAAGAGCTCCTTTTATTAACATATACACAAAAGATAGTCTTGAGGTATAAAACTATAAAAAGCCCTTTACATCCATTCTGAAAGATACATCTTTACAAAGTCCTTTCAAACTCCCTCACAACTGCTAATAGAATAGGCTTAAGTGGTAAAACCAAAATTAAATGACTATTTGAGAACCTATTTCTCCCATACTGAGAAAAACTGAGAAAAGGAAGCATAAAGAGAGATGGAAAGACAATGAAGGATACACCTTACCCAGGACGGCAGAAAGCAGGCCGCAGGTGAGCACGGGCAACATATTCCTTAAAATGGAAGCCAAAAAACATTACGGAGAACAGAGCCCAAACCCAGGCTGGACCGACTGGAAATCTGAGGGACCCCAGTGAGGAACTCAGGACTTAATTGCCTTAATTACCTAGTTTAAGAAGGCTCCTAGAAAGTCCAATAGAACTTTCTAAACTATTCTATAAATCTGTAATATGTCCACCAAGGCAGCCATGAACCACATGTCCCTACTAAGCACTTGAAATGTGGCTCATACGAAAGGGGAAACTAAATTTAAATGTTTTATGTCATTTTAATTAATTTAAATTTCGATAGCCACGTGTGGCTTGTGGCTACCATACTTGGCAGGCAGGTGGAGAACCTGGAAAAGCTTCCTTGCTGCTCTCAAGGAATCTGGAAAACCAAGGACCAGAGAACCATGGACAGACCATCCGTGTTCACACGGATTTGCAAGGCCAAAAAACTTTCCCCTGCTAGTCAATGTTTGAAAAGAATAATACTCATAATTGGGTCACAGTCTGAAGGGGGTTCCTTCACATCTGTAAGGCTGAGAAGACACCTTTGAGCTATTTCTGTTAAGCAAAGAGATGCATGTTCTATTTTCCTCCCTGGCCCCCGACCAAGGTCAGGAACAAGTTTAATACAAGATGTAAGTAGCCCAAGAAATGGATTCTTTGCACATTTCCAAAGGCAAAACAAGGACGAGTCATTATTTCTCTTGAAAAATACATTGGCAACACAGGAGGTGTTAAGTGCGGCGGTGGAGGGGAGAGCCGGGGTCTGCACAGCAGACAGTAGCTGGTGACCGCTGTATCCTGCGTCAGTTATCCTCCCCTCACATGAAATCCAGGCCCAGAACGCCAAGCCCCTTCCCTCAGCAAACACCCATCTCTGGCTAGTGATCCATGTTCACGGGGGGATCAAGTTTCAAACTTTCAGGTTCCTGGAGAGCCCGTCCAAAGGTGACTTGGCATAAATGTTTCACTCGAATAACACGTGCTGTGACATGGCCTTCTATGCCTCTCTTGGGTATTCCGGTGGTTCTGGCTCTCGGGCATGCTCACATCCTTAAACAGGGGACTCAAATGCTCATCATCAGCGCCCGCGCACACACGCAGCCTCTCTCCTAATTCCAGTAACCAGCAGGTGCCCTTTTCTTTTTTGCTGTGCCACTTGGTATCACCGTCTCAAAGTGGGCAGCACTGGGTAGCCGTGAGGGCACACTCTACCAGCTACCCAAGAGGACACACTGCATGGGAGACCACCTATAGCCCCCACCAAGAACAAGTCTACCTGGCCCAGCAATGTAGGACCCTCTGGATAGTCCAAGATAGGGCAATGTACGCTCCAGTTTTCTACACTGAAATAAAACAGAAAAACCCTGGTAGCTTTGATCATCCAATAAAAATAAAGCCACTAGTGAATGGCTGGTCTAGAATAGAAAGGCTGAGGGAATAAGAATCACTGAAACTCAGCTACCGTGGGTAATTTCTAAAAGGTGCACTATCTTGGTGTGGATACCCGTCTCTCTTTGAGAAGACAAAGAAGTAGAGATTAGCTATAGACTCTGGTCCGAATGCCCAAGCAACGATCCTGGTGATATCATATCCTCTCTGGAAGGCCCTTTCCAGACCAGAAACATGGGACAACAGGGAAACAACACTTCGCCCGTGTCCACCTTCCAACAGACTAGATCATTAGCATATTTTGCAGGGAGCCAGCAGAAAAGTTTAATTGTCCTTAATTACCTAGTTTAAGAAGGCTCCTAGATAATGGCTCTCAGATTTCTTGCCTGGTATCGACATAATTTCCCTGACACTGGCTTCATTCTGTCCCTAACTTAGAAAGAATAGCTTTCCAAGATGCCTTTCCATAACAGACGCTCGCGTTCCCAGGAAGGCGGGGCCATCACTAAGAAGCGTGCTTGTGCGAAGAGTCAGACCCTAGCTTCCACACAGCTCTGGTGCACTGGGTATGTGTGGTGTGGGGGTTTGGGAGGAGGGGGAGGGGAGGACATTAGCAGATACTTAGAGAAAGGACTAAGACAAGGAATATGTAATCAGAAGCCATCACAATTACAAATGTAAATGAACAGGCAATTGGCGCTGACCTTTGTAGATTGTTAGAGGACTAATTAAGGCAAATCAGGAACTCTATTCCAACAGAAAAACAAGACAGCATACACCCAAGAACTACTGTCCTCTTCATACGGATGCAAAATGCAAGAGAATCAGGCAGTCATCAAACTATGTATGCGATACGCTGACAAACAGAAAACTATCTCCACGAACAAAAGACAACCAAAATTTACACCTCGGTATATCATTAGTGATTCTGCTCGTATCTCTGGCTATAAGCTCCACCAATATTTGAGCTCTAGCCATGTGCCTCACACTCTATAAGATTCCATCTACATAAACAGATCCCACCCATGAAACAGCCAGATATGCCCATTATAGACTTTGCTTAGAATGGTTATTTTAAAAGCTTGAAGAAAAATACTTTTAAAAATAGAACCAAACTGTCCTTCTATAAACTCCATTTTTCATCTAACAATATTATCTTCCATTTGATACATAATGATCTCCCTTTATCCCTGCGTTATAAAGCACCTTTCTAAAAAGCTCACCCTGAAGTTTACAGCCCTTGTCCAAATAGTCCTTCGTCAGGGAATGTATTTATGACAGGTAAAGTCATATTTTCTTCATTCCTTTGTAACCACTTAAAATTTCAGTCACCCAATTTGTTCTGATGTGCTTTCACATTTCACTTCTCTAGTTAGAAATACATTATCCCTACGCCTTCCCTAAGCCCCGCCAACAAGGTGTGCAGTAAAAAGAGAGAGGAAAAACAAAAAAAAGAACACAGCTATCTGATTTTATAAAAACAATGCTTCAGAATTACAGAACTGGCCACAACATATTTTAGTGCTATGAGAAAAATTACACTGAAATTGCATATAATTTAATTTAGCTACTTACAAAAAAAAAAGATATATTTCATATTTAGAGGGCAGCCTTATGCCAGTTTTGAAAAATACAAACAAAACCAAATGAGAAAGTTGAAAACAGGACATTTTCTTATTCTCTTCAGCTGTATGGACTAAACAGAACTCCCTGAAACTTGGTTCAAAAACAATGACCCGTGAAGCAAAGCCAGATTGTTGCAGTACAGGTTGTCACCAAGACCACATCATCACTTGGCAAGCTGCCTCCACCTCCCTGACCCCGGGAATTCACTACCCTGAGCGCCAAAGATGTGTCCTAAAGTGATGCTCCAAGTACAATATTCTGCACAACTCTGAATGAGCGTGCCCTCTGTAAACTGAGTCATCACCCAATTGCCTCAAATGCCTGGGCTGGTGTATGAACCTGTGTATTCACGACAAGAGCTGAGATGCCAGCTATGCCCCTCAACTTACAAAGTCTCGTGCAGAGTAGGCATTCCACAAAGAATAGGTCAATTACATCTGTGCAAAGTTTTGAAATTTATGTCTACATGAAAGAAAAAGTAGTTAAGGCCAGGGTAAGAGAAAACAGAAGGAGGAGTAGAAGAACGAAGGGCAGGAACACAAAGGGCCTCTTGTCTTCTCAAAGCCCAGGGCACTGATAGAGTGAAATTAACTACAGTTGCACCCAGGAGCCAGAAATGCCTTTTTAATAAGCACACATGGAAGCTGATCCTACACACAACCCACCTATGAGAACTTTCCATCTTTCAAGAGTTTCTGGTCAGCTAAGGGAAAGTAAACAGCTGATGCCAGCAACTGAGAGATATCACCCAGTTGTCAGCCCACAACGACAGGCTTTCTCTACTTCTACCTGCATGTAGGGATAAAGTAAAAAAGACCAAATCCCAACAAACTCAAGAGACCACTTGGTCTTGCAGAAAATACACGCAAGCCAATAATCAAAAGAAGAGGTTGCAAAAAAAAAAAAAAAAAGTTGGGGGTCGGGGGAACCTTATCTGGTTAGGTTACTTTCTGTTCTCTGAGATGTGTATTTCAGGAAAAAAGAGAAGGCACCCTGCATGTGTGTGAGTGTGCGCGTGTCTGCATGTGTGTGTGTGTGTGTGTGTGTGTGTAGCACAATGATAGACACCATCACACTAGGTTAAAGAGAATTCAGTACAGGGCTCGGCCTGCCCACAAGCAGGACCATGTATGGGAGGGAGGCCTAATTACTAGCACATTGTTGGCAGCTAAGACGTGGCCCTTGGGTGGGGGGCAGGCCCAAGATGCTCTATGTCTGGCTCTGAGGCCTCTCACAGGGGTATGTGGCCAGCAGCAGGTGTAAATTCTGGCCACTCCCCCAGAGTTCTGAAGGGCAAAGCAGACTCACAACTTCTCCTTCTGCATATTTACACGGTCATGAGGGTTGATAGGCTAAAGGGTGAATGTGACTGATTGGAAAACATGTTGGCGTATGTTAACAAGTAAAATGTGAAAAAATGACACTTTTGTCATCCCCGGGAAGAACCTATCCTAGAGTTCACCCCACCAGCCCAGCAAGGGAAGTCCTGATACCTGTAAGAAGGTGAGAGGAGAGCACGGTATAAAGTCCTGAGCTCAGAAAAGGAAAGGAAGTGCTTTTCAATGATTTTTGTGAAAAATTTCTGGTATGTGAACAACAGAGGAAGAAAGAAAAGGAAGGAAAGGAGAAAAACCACTTTCGTTTAATTAGAAGATGTCAGAACACCAGAGTCAAAGACGCTGAGAGAGAGCACAAGCATCTACCTGCAGCTGAGAGGCAGAACAGGCAGGCTCCCAGGTGCTCTGACACTTCCTTGTGCTACAGATAAGGGTCTTCTAGCGAAGATTAAGGCCTGATCCTCGTGTTAGAGAGGAGAAAACTGGGAATACTTTATAAAGCTTGAAGGTGATGACCTTCGGTGTCTTAATTCCACCATGTCCACAATCTCCCTTTTCTTGAAGACATGCTTTCAAAAGGTTTTAAGAGCCAATTCCTGGGGGAGGGGAGATGATATATATTTTAAGATGAGTTTTCTTAAAGGAGTTTCCAAAACAGCATGAAGATACTTTTAATGTCAATATGTATATTACCTAATAACTTGTCCCTTTTGTCATTAGTAAAGAGTACTAATTAAGCTGCAGTGTATGAGACAGAGGGAGGTGGGTGCAGGATGGGGAGGGAGGGGGGTGGAAAGCAAAAACATGACTCCAGGCCAAAGACAATACAAAAGGATTTTGAAATACAGAGAGGAAGTCTATCATCTAGACTAAAGTTGCTCATACACTTCAGGGAAGAAAAAAAAAAGAAGAACCCTAATACGCATTACATGAGAGAAACCCAGAAGGCAATGGTGTAAGAAAGCAACTCCAGAGCGGACTGCATAAATAGAAGTATTACATTATGAAACAGGGAACTGTTTGTTCCAGTCCATAGACCCCGGGTGAAATGGCAGCTGTACACTATTTAGTTTGGGGCACCTCATTAATAAAAAGGGAATTCTGAGCAGAGTGAAAGAAAGAATTGGAGAGGGAAAGGACCAGCTTTTAACAGAAGATTAAAACAATGACGTAGGCAGAGCTGGCAAAAAAAAAATTAAAAAAAAACACACACACAAAAAACCCTGAAATAAATAGGTCTGCGTATATTGGTAGAAAGAGAATCCGATGAAATGAGCAATAGTGGCGTAATGAGGAGTGGCAGGATCAAACAGAGGCCAGACACCCCAGCAGGGAATGGGAACCCCCATAGCCAGATGGCACAATGGTCTCAGTCTTTGGGCACAGAAGTGTCCTGTGCTCCTGAGAGCACCCACACACAGAAGGATGGGGTCAGACACGAAGCAGAAGCCCCAGGGATTAAGGCATGTGCACTTTAACCAGAAGAGGCATTTGAAAAACACATGGGAGAAAGGGATCAAATATGTGGTGATGGAAGGAGAACTGACTCTGGGTGGTGAACACCCAACATGATATAGAGGACGTATTACAGAATTGCACACTTGAAACCTATGTGACTTTATTAACAATTGTCGCCTCAATAAACTTTAAAAAAAGAAAAAAGAACATAGGAGGGGACGGTCTTGCAATGACCTGGAGGTGACAAAAATGATCTTGGTACCCAACAGCACCTTCCCAAAGAAATAATTCACACTGACTAATGAAGACTGGCCTTTCTACTGATATGAAACCTCAGCTCCTCCAGGGGGAGGAACCAGGCTCAAATCCGGGTATATCTTGCCATACGGAATCCAGTTTCTGTATGGAGAAGGGAGCAAAGTCAGAGCAGGGTAATAGGGACAGGGGGAGGTTGGCAGAGGGGTCTGCAGGGGCTCAGTAGGGAGGCCTCCAGGAGGAAATGAAGCTCACAGAACAACTGGTACAGCAGAGCCTTCGGAAATTTGGAAATGTCTACTCTGGAGAAGGGTTAGCCATGAATTAATCAGAGGTACCTAGAAAACCAGGGAAAACAAAAAGTTGTACAGGAAGGTAAGTGAAATTATAAAATTCTACATGGCTTAGTTGTGATTAATATTTATAGTTAGAATAATGAAAAACACTGAATATTAATAAAACCCCAAATTATTATTTAATCCATAATGGGAGATAGAGGGAGGAGAAGAAGGGGGGGTCTGGGGAGTGTGGGTGGAGTATGGAGGGTTTGTGTGTGTGGTGTCTGTGTGGGTTTATGGATGGAGTGTCCGTGGGTATAAGTGTGTGGATGTGTAGAATGGCACACTAGTGAAACCCTCTAGTGTGAAATCCTCTAGAGTAGAAAACCAACAGATAATGTCTCACACTTTTTTTTTTAAGAATCAAAAAATAGTAGTAGAAGTATGTTAAGAAATATGGAAATAAATAATGAAACAGAACTAAAATTTGAAAGGCACAGCTCTGGGAAACGGGATGGGGGTTTCATGCCATTTTTCACAATAAGGCTCATATAATGTTTGCTTTTAAAAGCTAGAAAAATGCGAAATTTGATAACATAAAGATTAAAAATAAACACCCACACAGCCAGGACAGCTCAGTAGCTGAGAGAGTGCTGCGGGCGATGGAAGGGTGAAGAACGGCCCCAGGTCTCCAGCTGGGCCAAGTCATTGGACAACGTGCAATCAGGAGAAAGTAGTCTGGAGCGGAAACCGTGAGCTCAGTGTCTATGAGGGGACACCAGTGAGAAATCCAGGAAGCTGTTTCAAGGACATCTGATAACATCAGGGGATCAGAGCTTCCAGAGGCTGGGAGCCAAGGGCCAGGGCCTCATGGCCGGTGACGCCAGCACGTGGGGCACCCTGAAGACCGTCCAGAGAAGCAGGAGGACAAGAGAGGGACGCACCCTGGAAGCTCAGGGAAGGGGGCTTCATTCAAGATGGAACGGTGAGACAATCTCAAATACTACAGCTACAGAAAGAAAAGAGTAAGGTCCAGCAGGTAGCTAGCAGGTTGGACAATTCCAAGGTCAGTGGTGATATCTCAATGGTAGTCAGATGAAGGGAGGAAACAGGCTAATGGCAGGCTGAGGCCTGCACTGGCAATGACGAATACAGACTGTTCTTTCAGGAATCTTGAAGATTCTATTGTAAAGAAGGTGCAGGGCACAAGATTAGAGGAGAGCCTTCATTTTATAGATTTTAAAGAGGCAAACGACTGTCCTGTGCTTCCAAGTTGAGAGAAAAGAACTGGAAGGCTGAAAAAATAGGAGAGGGGTGATTCTACCAAGTGAGGTCCAAGTGGGAATGAGAGTCATAAAGAGGAGGGGGGAGGTTCAGAAAAAGGTGACTGTGGATGAGACGACAGGGCAGAGGCAGCAATGATGCAAGTTCCCTCTGGAAGGTCCTGACAGTGGGAGGTAACAGGCAGCACAGAGCACAGAACGGGAGTCGCTTTCCAATACAACTGGAATGTTTACAGTAAGTACTTGTTTTGATACTCTCACTTTATTTCTGACAGACCAGAGTTGAAGCCACAAACTGCCTATTCTTACTACCAAGCAAGGCATAATTTAGCCCTTGCTTTATGTCACTCTGAGCCAACATACTGAATCTGGAGTATACAGTGGAGGAATTTTGGGATTCAGACAGAACATCTCCTGTTGGCCTGCTCATTGGGCAGTGGCTTGTGACACCTGAAGAAAAATGGTGCTAAGTTCCTTTAAAAACAAAAGCAACAAACCACGCATGTTCCTTCCAGAATACAATGGCCACCTGTGAGGTGGTGATGGACAGGAGGGGCCAGCGGCACCAAACCAAAGCCCTCAGGAGGCCTCACGGAGGACAACCCCCAGCCCAGCCCGGGCCTCACAGGCCTGGCAGACCACTCACCTGGGTCAGTGGAGGGGCACCTGCGGATGGTGAAGATCTGCCCCAGGTCCTCGTCTTCCTCTGGAAGGCCCTTCTGTAGCCGCTGCAGCTTGCGCAGGCTCTCGCTGCGCTGGTGCTTCATGGAGCGCACGTGCTGGATGAGGTTCAACTTGGCCTTGGTGGAGTAGTTGCACAGGACACAGTGGTAGTAGCAGCTCTCACCCTCCACGCCGCTCTCATGCTGCTGCAGGTGCTGCGAGGGCAAAGAAGAGGGGCACGCCTTGGGTGAGCCACATGAAACCCACCGCCGCCACCAGCCAACCCCATCCTGCGTGCGGCCCGATGCTAAGATGCCTCAGAGGGTGTGCTTTGTTTTCTTCATGGACCCTCCTCCAGCAGCTCTCTGAGGACAAGCAGCAAGTTGTCTCTCATTCCGTGTTCCCCAGGAGTTCCCTCCCCTGTGGCTTTTCACAGTACTGAAAATGCTGATGGATCGGACCTTCCCCGTAATACCGGTTTTCCTGGCACAGTAATTAAAAGTTCCCCTTTCACTCTCCAAAGCGTCCTGCTTTATTGAGATCAGGGGTCAGCAAACTACAGCCCTTAGGTCAAACTCACCTGCTGACTATTTTTATAAATAAAGTTTTAATGGGACACAGCCATGTACGTGACTTTACAAACTGTCTACGTCTGCTTTCAAAACACCAGTCGCAACAGAGACTGTATGACCTGCAAAACCTAAAATATAACTCCTCTGGCCCTTTACAAGGAAAAAGTTAGCCAACCTTTGCTTTGGGTCACCTGTCCTGTCCTATATAGAATCCTAGTTCAGTAGCACAGAGCCAAAGAAGGTGACTCAAGTTTCTGTATTTATAACCATAGTCTATTAAGAGAACCCAAAATTAGGTTTCCCTTTGGATCAAAAAAAAATGACAGAGAAACAAATTTCTCCCAAGTAGTTCCCTGTCAACACCTCAAGGTCATTTGGCTTAGTGCACAGACGGTCAACATTACACTCTGTATTGTGTTTGTGCAGACACAGTACTCTGATTTGAGAACATGGAAGTCCAAGACTTTGCAGGAAGCAGGCACACACAGGATTCATGTTAGGGGTGCGAGAACAGTAGAGGTCATGAAAATAGCAGGCCCCAAAGACGTAAAGATTATGCAAGTATAAAATGTGCAACCTTTTCATACCACTTTGAGAATATGAACAAGGCTATGGACCCATTTTACTAACAGTGAATTGACTGGCTCTTAGTATAAAAAGGCCATCTCCTTTAGTACAAATGACTTATTTTAGGGGAGGAGGGAACTTTTATATTGTGTGCCCATAAAGCAGGGGAAACAATTCCAAAATGCGTAAGTGTCTGAACCAAGGTAACCCAGCTAGTTAGTGGAAAAGAGAGACCTAGAACCTGACTCTCAGCATCCTTTTGGAGGAGAGTCAGATAACGGAAGTTTTTATGTGTTCACATCATCAACTGTCCTTCCCTCCCTCTCCTCGCCCTCAGCCCCACTCCTGTTCCTGGAATCTGGTCCAAGGAGCACACGATAAATGCCTCGGAACTGCTTTCTGCTGCTCCTTTCTGACCCGCACTCATTCAGTGCAACACCCATGCCTCCATAACTGTTTCTGGTGCTGCGTAGATATGTTTCTTGCCTAGATTATAATGAAGGGCACTGAGAAAGAAGAGCAATTCAAATGCCCTGCAGTATGCTCAATACTGAAAATACCGGAGTGGCCCTACCAGCATTTCCTCTCGAATGTCACGGCTCTGAGGCTCATGTGCTCACATGCACACGTCCAACGATCATTGAAAAAGTGTAACAATTCCAGAAGCATGTGTGTTCCTTATTGCAAGAGGAAATATGAATGCATCTACTAAGTGTTACAGAAAAATCACTATGGGGAGGTGAGGGGGGACCAGGCCCTCAATCACGTAAACTGGCTAAACTAGTCCACAGTAACTCTTGCTCTGGGGCCAAAGTGCAGGGAAAAATGCAAAAGGCTCCACAGGCACCAAGAGAGAAACATTCCCTTTCCCCAAAATGGGTGACTTCACAGAGTTAAGTGCACAGCCTTGGAACTAAACAACATTTCTACCGTCAACAGCTGTCCTTGAGCCATTTCACAACCAGAAGGAATTTGAAGAACGAGCGAGCTCAGTGTTAACCGGTTAAGACATTAAGACAATTGATAATTAAAAGCTACTTTTCTTAAAATAAATTTGAGCTGTTTTGTTTTGTCTTCTTTTTATGGTTATCTTTGATGTGCCTCCTCTGAGATAAGGCACCATGCAGAGAATTTCATGAAGATGGAATGCACCAAAGTGATGTGTTCTGGAGACTACAACCCTTCCTTCCAGAAGGAGGGCCTGATGGAATAAAGATGAGCATGCCCACATTCATTCCCCCCTGACCTGTCTACAGGGCCCCCCAAAAGCCAAAAGTTGAACCAAGATATTCCTATATTCCTGGGAAGGAGGATTTGGCTTGGGATTGAGGTGCAAGAAACTTGCCCAAGAGCCAGGAAGTGCTGTGTTAGGTCACTAAGGCCAAAAGAATGATATTTATTAAAGCTTCAACGAAAACTGACTGAATAAAAGATAACAGGGAGAAGAATAACCATGGAATCCAAAGCCTTAAGTTCTATTGCGGGATTGTGGTGGTATCATAAACTGTGAAACCAGAGCAAGAATCACTAAAGCATTAGCCCCAAATTCCCATTATCTCCCACAAAACAGGATTTCCTTGCAATAGGCACTGAACTTTTAAACATAAACATTTAATATGGGTGTGATGGTTCTTTTCAAAATGGCTGGGGTTTCCCATCTCAGAGCCAGAAGAGAGGATAACATGGCCAGAAAGAGTTGGATGGGAGGTAGGATATCACATCTTTTGTTCTCAAATCCATGGGCTCTTTCTTGGGTGACAGGGCTGTGTGTAAATTCTGAATCGAAATAAACATCATACTGGGCATTTTGCTTAAAAAATTACTGATATGATGAAGATCTTCCAAAATCACTCTACTACACTTGAGCTCATGGTGGTATGGTACATACCAGTCTCTCGTGACACCAGGAATTCTTCTGCCACTTGAGAGCCATTTGGGAAGAGAAATGGGCACACGCCACAAATGGTGGAGGGAAGGATGACAGGACGCAAGGCACACCGAGGCGCAGCCTCTCCCACTTACCCCGCTCTCGGGAACATTTAGCGTCCTCTCTTAGAGACTTGCACAAAAGCTTCGTTCGCAATTCCAAGCTTGCTTTTGCACTCAAGTTCATTATCCAGACACATACACTAATCCAGAATACACTATTCCCCGGTTGCTAGGAAACACCTACCTGTAAAGGAGATGTCCCAACTTAAACGTCCTTCCGCTCACAACCTAAGTCTCCTGATGTCTACCTGAATGTGACAGATCCTGTTCTTACCAAATTCTTAAATTCCTGCTTGGTATTTCTCAGGCTGCCCAACCTGGGGCAGACAGAGGCCCCAAGCTAGCAGCAGGCTGCTGACCTCTGTGACCTTCTCCACACCATCTGGTCATTTCCCAGGCCATGAGTGGGGCAATGCCCTGACCCTGTTGGCCAGATACTCTCTCCCTCCCAAGGGGCAAAGGCCTCATCCCCAGAATTCCACCCTTGAAACCGGTCTAATAAGAAGCAGCAGGAAGGGGTAGGGGTGGAGGGGCCGACAAGGACTCCACAGGGGCAAGTCAGTCAGCCAAAGACATGCTCTCTCTGCAGAAGAGAGTAGATGTTTTCATTTGGAGAAGGAGGGAGAATAATTTGTTCCTGACCCAGCTAATTAGAATACCCTCAATTGGGATCACAATGTATTTAATTAAATTCACTGTAATATAAGAAGAATCCACCAAGGCACAAATCCCAGTGGAGCATCAATAAAGGAGCTGCCTCTTTTCAGAGTTCTTGCTCTCCTCGCCAGGCAGGAAATGTTTTTCCCATGCAAACCCTCAACTTCCCAACCCTCTCGGCCTCTATCACAGAGCTCTCCCATCCTCAGGGAGGGGGACCCAGGTTTTGTTTTGCATTTTCCATTTTTCTTTACTCTGTTCAAGATTCCTATCTGCTCACCTCTGTCAGTTCAGGTGTACAGTTTAAAAAAAGAAAACAAAACAACTTCAACTGTGGTTAGTGTGCATACGTGCTACACTTGGGCCCAAAGAAAACTTGCTGCCGAACCCATTGGGCAGGGTTTGCTGCTGGATTGATTCTAAGTGTCTACAACACATTAGACACCGTGCAAACACACTTTCCCCCAACACACACAGAGATTATGCCTTACCCTAGGTGCGTAGCCTGCAGACGATTAAGGCAGTGGTGACTTAGAGAGGATATGCCAAGGGACATAAGGAGGGCATCCTCTGGCTGCAATACCAGTATGAGAGTATACCAACTGGACCACTGAAAATCACTGACTCACTAGACAAAAATTGGCATCTGCCCGCAAATTAATAATGAGGAAGTATGACCAACTAGTAAATCAAGAAATGTCAATTAATTTGGCTAAACAGGAGTGGTGACTGAGGTACACCCACACTCACGCAGTCCCACCAGGCTTTCCCTCTAACCCTGAATCAGCCTAAGGCTTTCCTGGATTTTCCCCAGTCTCACGGACTGGTGTAAAAAGTGCCTGCAAAAACGCTGAGTTATATGAATGGCACTGTACAGTCCTTTCCACTGAAAGAAACTTCTACACTTGGCAACAGGATTTACTTTCTGAAAGCTCCAAGATGTACAGCGACCTATGAGAAGGAAATAAGTATCCAATTTGACTCACAAAGGGAAGCAGAAAAAGAGCTCAACAATCTCCAACTTCTCCAAACTACCCCCAGGCAGTAGAGAACAGAGCATCCTCACCGCCAGGGATGAGGAATTTGACTTACACACATTACGTCCTGGTCAGCACCTTGTGCTGGAAATGATCAGAGTCCTTTTCCTGCACCTCTGATCTTGTGGGAGTTATTTATATTTGAAAATGCTCATCCCACCTTGGTTTAGATGGAAACATCTAATGTCTCACATCTTCCCTTCTGGGTCTGCTTCCGGGGGAAAATCTTGGAAAAGAAAAGCCCTCGCTGCAAAAAGCGGTGCCTCCAATAATGAACCTGGCATGTGTAAAGCCAAGAACAAAAGCAGATTAATAATTAAAAAAGAAAGGAAAGAAAAGAAGCCAGCCACGTTACTTTGTGGGACTCTACACCCCATTAATATGTTACACTCACTCACCCTGGCCAATGCCTGAAAGTCAAAGAGACGAGAAGAGGGCTCTTGTTAGAAAATAATTCATCGTGAAAATCAAAAAAATGTGTTCCTGTTACTTGTTTCCCAGGAAAACTAACCAACTTCTGTCAGAGAACATTGATTTCTATAAATCTGGAGGGGCCCTGGCTCCCTCCTCCTCCCCAACAATAGGAAACTTCTAACATCTGGTTCTTCATGCATGGAATGTAAAATATTGATCAGGTTTTGTCAAAGCCTCCTCTTTAAAGCAGAAATGGACAAAGTACATTCTGACACTGACACACACACACACACACACACACACACACACAGGATTCACAAATGAAACTTCTTGGGGAATAACACCTGTTAATATAAACACAGGCACGCACACCCACCCCTCTCATCACACTTTTCTGTGCACACAGCACAACTCCATTCCAAGAGCAAATGGAACGGTGAAGCTCTTTGATGGGGTAAAACTGCTCCCAGGCATCTCTCTGAGCAAATGGGCTACCCCAGGGAATACCAGCCGCCTCTTTCAGAACAGAGAAGCCCCCCAGCGGGAATCCAGTAGGGCCCCTGGAGACACCTGTCAAGGCTCTGAAGCATATCTAGGCGAGGGCAGGTGGAAGGGCCTCTCAATCCATAAAAAGGTCCCCGATGGAGGAGCCGCTGTACATCGTGCCTCTGGAGGGAAAAACCACTAACCACAGCACGCCAAGGACTCCAACTTCTCCCTTTGGGGCAAGAACTATAAAAATCTCACTAACACTTCCTTTGAAAAGGAATGAGAAGATGAGGGTCCAGAGCTAGTTTGCTAATTCCCCACATCATAAAATGAAATAAGGAAGAAGTAAGGGGGTGTTTATTCACCACCCTTCCCATGCACAGCATTTACAGCTGAGGAACATCCTTCTCGAACTTAATCTTCTCATTACAGCCCCATGAGGTGGGTAGATTTTAGGTTCTGTCCTTGGAGGAACCCAACGCTCAGAGAGGTCATCACATAAACCCCCAAAACTTCCCGAAGTGTGGAAGAGGCAGGACTGGAACCTGGGACTCAAGGCCAAGTTCACAGCCTTCAAGTTACGCTGCACAGACCACGGCAGGTTCCAGAACACAAGACTCCCCCGACCCAGCTATTCACCTTGAATGCCTAAAAAAAAGGAATTGTTTCAGGTGTGATGCAACCAGGATTGGAGGAGATAAATTTTTTAATCAGGGGCTTGTATTGCAAAGTTTTAAAATTTTTTAATCAGAGGTTGTGTTACAGTTCCAAATTCAATATCACATTCTTAGGAAGGATTCTAGAAGGTCAACCTAAATATATATGTTCTTTCTGTTTAATGTTGGCTTTTCATCCACTCATGCCCTCATCCTTGGCACATGCTAATTTAGTCCTGTTTCGCTGTAGGAGCCCTGCAGACGCCAAAAGGTATAAGCCCAGACCACGATTTACAAGAGAAAGTGAAAGGAAATAAAAACGTTCCCTTAGATCAATCCATCTGCGTTGCTCTGACCTATTTTCTGGTTTCTAGGCCAGGTGCCTCAAGCCCTGGATCAAGCCATGATTGTTCGCTCTCAGTATCCAAGCTCCAAGGCTGAGGTGGAGATGTCCCAGCCCTGCGTCTCTTCCCTCAGGTGAATGACATTTCCTGATTCAAAAGTCTCAGTACGAGTGTTTCCCTTGAGAGAAGTAGAGTAAGTTCTAGAAGGAAAAACATAACAGCATAAATCTACTAACCATCTATATACAGGTTGTACCTGCCTTGGCTTTCAATCTTTTCCAGAAAAATCCAAATATGGACCGTTGTGGAATGCTGATGCCTTCACATGACAGGTTTCATTTCCCTCTGTTAGGACACCTCCAGAAAGGAGGGGAACCTCATCCCTAGGTAGGGCCTCCCTAGGGAAAAGGCCCATCAGAGCGTGCGGGCACGTACAAAATGATGGTTGCATGAGTATCTACATAGGGAGCTCGGAAGTGGAGGGAGGTATGTGGGTACATAAAACAATAAAGTGGGTCCCACAAGGCTCACATCAATCTGACCGCCCTCCAGAAACTATCTAAAGCTCCTGGGACCTGAATGTTGCCCCTTCCCTGGGATAGTTATGGGTAACAGTCACTTTCTTCATTCATTAAGATGCACTTTTTCCCTAGCACCGCTTACCACCTCTCCCAGATGTAAGCCCCCAAACAAAAATGAAGGCCACCGTGCGCACGCTACTCTACCTTGTTCTCATTCAACTCCATGTCAAACTGCTGCCAACAATGGTGGTTTAGGTGCACTCCGGATTAAGACAGCACGATGGAAAACCTTCACTCTGGCTCTCACTCACTGTGCTACCTTGGGCAAGGTATATACACTGTTGGGCCTCAGTTTCCTCCTCTGCAATATTGGGACAATAACAGAACCTCCTCATAGCACCACTGGGAAGATCCAATGAGATAATTCCTCTCAAGTGCTTATTATAGTGCCAGGTGCACTGTTAGCCTTCATAATAAATAAGGTTATCATTACTATCATTATTTTTCAAATTAGTTAAGCTTTGGGATGCACATGAACATCGACTAAGTTTACTTATTTGACATTTCTTTCCTTATAATCATTCTCCTGCCCCAGCCCCAAAGAGGAATTCCCACTCGACACACAAAAAAAACTGGAATACACAGAAATTATGACACAGAAAGGCCACTGAGCACACACGGGGCCTACTTCTTTCTTAGAAGGATGCTTAAATTTTAATTTAGGTCACTTGCCCAAGGTCATGCCGCTGATGCAGGCAGAGGCTGGATCCACACCACAAGCCATGTCCTTGCCACCAAATCTTATCCATTTACCGGACCTCTTTGCCTACCAAGGCGCCTGTATAATGAAAACCCAGAATCGTGTTCTTTATCATGTCGGCCAACATCCTGTGTGACAACCAGGAAAGGAAGGAAAACTCCGCTGAAAGGGGTGGCAGACACCTCCCTGGTTCCCCACATCCACTCTGAAGGATTTGCTTATTTGTATCTCTTAATCCCGTGACAGTCAACGCAGCAGAAAAAATACTTGCCTGGTGGTCAAAACAGGTGTGTGACTTCATCTGTAAAATGGAGATGTTTATACTTGCCCTGTCTTCCTCAGAGGCAATTTTAAAAACCACATGAGAAAACATGGGTGGAAAATCCTTTGGAAGATGTGAAGGATTGCCCAAATATTTGGCACAGTCGTCGTCTTTCTACCTCGAGCCCAGATTTGGCTTCCTCACTTCTGATTGGCAGGTGCAGCACCGTGGGCTTGGTTGTTAATGAGGCAGACAGTGTTCCAGCTCGGTGGTTCTCTAACTCTGAGCGAGCGTCAGAAGCACCTAGGAGGCTTGTCATGCCACAGACTGTTGGGCCCAACCCAAGGGATTCTGATTCACTCGGGAGGAGGCCCAAGAATGTGCATTTCTAACCATCTCCCATGCTAATGCTGCTGGGACCATACTCGGAGAACTGCTCCTCTGGCTTGGACAGTAAAGGTCACAGAACAGAGACCCAAGTCAGAACACACAGAGATATTACCCTATAGAAAGGAAAATTGCCCAGGCCTAAAATCTCTGCACCCGCCTTTTCCCAAAGAGTATTTCAGATTCTAACAAACTGCACTAGATAAATCATGCAATGCCCGCACACAAGAATTCACCTTTTTAGTGAAAAAGTCACACGGAAGCAGCTGCCTGCTACTGGTCTGTCCCAGATACTTCATAAAAGTCGGAATTGGCTCTATTCATCTTCCTCTCCCCTCTCACACCTGCAGTCTCAAATTTCCTAGGGCTATCACTGAAAGCGTGACTCTTGATGGTGAGGCATGAGGCATCACTTTTTCCTCCCGAGCTCTGCGTCCTGCTGAGCGCACCTGTCCAGATGTCTTGCTGGAACAGGGCCCACAGAAGACTGTCAACCAAATACGAGAAAAATAAAATGGTCTTTAAAATTCCTCCCACGCTCTTGAACTTTCTGGTTGCTGCTGCTGCTGAGAGCATGAATTTGGTGCTCAAACCCGGAGGCTTTTCATGAGTTCCCACAATTTGCTGACAAATACCCTCATCACCTTCATTACGAGAAGAGATGCAGGCAGCCAGCATGAGACGCACAGGGGGCAGTGAGCACACACACAGGGTTGACTTCTTCCTCAGAAGAGGTGCTTAATTTTGATTTCATTTCTCCCTTGAAAGAGGAAATGGGAAAAGTGATGAGGCAGGAGAGAAAAACTCTCTCTAAACAAATGCCTCTGCTGGTGCTCAGGAGGTGGCTGCTAAGATTTTTCACTGTTTCTCCCTAAATTCCATGGATTTTGTTGAAGGTTGAAGGAGATAGTTACACTCGTGGGAAGAGGACAAGGGACCAAGACAGTGAAAAGAGAAAAACACTTCTTTGAAGAAGTAGAGCTGAGTCGGAGTCGAGGCCAGGAGAGAGCGGGCTGCAGAGTGAACGGCCACGTGGCGACTGGGGATACAGTTTTGCGAATGATGACATGGCTCGTTTCTCTGCCCTGCTTTCGGGCCCCCCCCATAAATAACCCAGACAAACACCCTGTGCACTGAGTTTTGCTCTCCCCCCACCCAACCCCCACTTTTAAGTCTCATTAAAAGCCGATATTGTTCAGCCTCAAGATGGAGAGCTCAGCATGGATTTTACTGAACGTTAAATGAACCAGCAAGCGTAGCCAGCAAACTCTGTGGCACTTTAACTTTAAATAATGCAATAATTATTGAATTTCCTTTTTATAACTGGAGTGCTGGAATGTAAACAATGGGGCTGTAATTGCAGGAAGGGGGGATCAATAGAGGCAATCGTTTTCAGCCATGTTAATTGTAAATACAATTGCTCCAAGATGTCAGCCTTGTTCTTCTTGCTCCCAGAATCATCCTAACGGATGACAGAGTCCAACTTTCCCATTACAGCTGTTCGTTCCTTTAAGAGGTTCTCAATCAGGTCTGATCAATCTGTCAAGATAATGCATGGAGTAAGTAAGACTCTTCCAAACACAGGCTCCCAATCAATAGCCCAGACGAGCTTAATGAGGTGGGGCTAAGGCCCAGAGGGAGGTAACAGCCCCCAGCTTGCGCCTCCGTTTGGCAGGCTGGCTTCCTAGCATGGTCCTGGTAAACAGATCAGCCCTTAATGAGGACATTAGTTATGCATGCTTCAGCAAGCAGCAAGGCACCCGTCCCTTGGGACAGACGGACAGAAAACAAAATAGATTAACAGAAAACAATATGGTGCCAAATTAGGTCTAACTGAAGACTTTTCCCTCCTTCTCCTGCTTTCCTTAATTGTCCAGCAGAGAGGAGGACATCAATTAATCATTCCAATGGGCAGGAAGCTCACAAGCTGGGGCATCCGTTGGTCTGGAGGGTCTCTGGGTGTCTGCTGGCCTCCCTCGGGCTGAACCCTCATCTCCTCAATGCCATTTCCAGACCACAAGGGGTGTCTCTCACAGACAGGTCCTAGAACTGACCTGCAGGAGAGAATGAACACAAGGCTGAATCTTGGAGTCCGACAGCCACACTGGGAGGCTGGGGGAACAAAGATGGACGAGAACAAAACTGCCAGTCCTCATGGCTGGCATCCGTTTCCGAGATCAAGTCTTAGTCTTGAGGATGGCTGCTCCCTCACAGACAAGGAAGTGGAACGTCAAGAGTCTAGAAGCCCATTTCACACGGCCCAGCACCTTTGCAAGTCGCACAGGCATTGCAGGAGTCTGAGTTCTCACAAGGATAAGCTGGAGGGCTTCGCGGTGCGTCTGGAGAACTGGCTTTCCTCCCTCGGAGGCCACTGTGCAACTTCACATCTGGTCTTGCTGTGAAAGGTTGGTTAGAGCATCCACTGTGGAGGTCCTCGAGAAAGGGTGAAGCTAAAGGAAGGTCCCACCAACAACACAGCAGTTCCTTTCGCCAGGGGATGCATGGCTTAGAGCAGGAGCTCTCCAGGTATGGCCCCCGGACTAGCAGCATCAGGAACCCCTTCATACCCTGACAAGGCCTACAGGAACTGTGGGGTAGGGCCCGGTAATCTGGGTTTTAACAAGCTCTCCAAGCAATTCCGATGCAAGCTCATTGGATGACCTGCCTTAGAAGGTGAGTGAGTCGGCAAGTTGGTCCTTTCTGGCTCAGAAACAGTTTAATGCCCAAGAAATATCTAGAAACCAAGACATTTCACTGAGGTTTGGATCAAAGCCCAGCACCCACCTGCAAGGGTTCTGGGAACAATGCAACCAAAGGAATGAGGCCCGTGTGAAAACACCATTCTATTAATATTAGTTGGAAAAGTGCACGGAGTGGGTCACACTACTTAACTTTAAAAGTGAATGGTCTCGTATTGTTAATGAAGTAAAATGAGAATAGCTGGGTCTTTTTAATGGTATCGGGATGAGCAGAACAAAAGAAAATATACAGCTGGAGAGATCAGACCTCTCCTTCGTGCAAGGGCCGGGTTCACAGGCCACTCCTTCACGTCTCCTTCTTCCGGCCCAGAGCCCAGTGGCAGCAGCTTCCACGCTGACTTACCTTACGGCGTCATAAGCCACATCTTGCCCCTCCGTCACACCATGAACACTGTCTCACAGGCTGGAAGACCAAGCTGTCTTTTCTACCTCGGTGCCCAGCACAGCTCCTGACCCACAGCAGGCACTTAAAAACTGCTGGCTGGAAAGTCTGAACAAATGAGGAAGAATCTTGCGATGCTCCTTTGTTACTCCTGGTCTTGAGCTTGCCACTGAAGACCTGTCTAATCTAGTCCAAATTCCCTTCCTCCATCTCCAATTCCAATTCCAATCCGCCACTCCATTCCACTCTCCACAAAAACATGAGACGCCAGGCAGTTCCTGCCTTATCCACCCGCTCTAGTCTTCCTGGTCTCTGTGCCTGTCCTGTTCAGAAACCCTTCTGAACAACCTGTTCACCTGCTGAAATGCTGCACAACTTCCCGGGCAGGTAGGTGGTAGCTCCATGTGGACTTCTTTGCCCATTGACGACACCTGAGCTGGAACTGTCTCCTCACCTGTGGGCGCCCATCGCACTAGGTCTTCCCCACCGGGGTCACCATTCCTTTGAGCATACGCTTCCCTGGACTTCCACAATTCCTTGATGACCAAAATGGGAGGTTGGGACTGAGAGAATAAATATGTTTGCTAATAGTTACTGCTTGTTTAAATAAAATGCTATGGCAGGATATAATTATTATAAATAGCTGTACTTAGTGACATAATTTTTTTTAGTATATAGATTCTCAAAAGTGCTTCTCCTTCCCCCTCTGAATCTGCCAAAATGTCCCCCCAGCCAGAGGAGAACTTAGCCAATCACTGTCGCTCTGTCCTTCCATTTCGTCTACATACCTAGCTGTATTTACATATGTTTAATACCGCTATGCTCTTTTACTATGAAACTGACAAATAACTACAAGACGGGTATACTGAGAGACATCTAGAACTTAGAGACCATCACAGATGACAGGGACCAACCACAGATGCCTCTCAGGAGAAGTAACTCGAGCTGTCAGAACTGCGAAGGAGTTCGCAGTGTCCACCACGCCTTTACAGATAAAAAGAATTTAGTGCACAGTTGAATTCTAAACATAAAATGTCTACAAGAGTGAATGGAGTGATGTGACAACGCTCAGACTTCTGAAAGGTGGTGGCCGAATGGGTACTCACTCCCGGAACTCATGGCCGAGCAGCTTGCCTGTCTCCAGGTTTGGACAATCAGGATGAAGACTTGGTTTGTTTTTACATACACACACATACATCCTTATGTTCTCCCTGAATTTCTTGTCCTCCTATAGGACAGATGCTGCTGAGAATTCCTGCTGGTAGACCTTAAGGAACTGGTTACATCTTTCACTTGCACCAATTGTCAAATTCTGGGATCTGTGAGGAAGGGACCATTCTCCACATGGGGTCAGAAGGGAAATGCTCAGCTATATCACTTTCCCTTTCCAGTTTAGGCCCAAACTCCAGGCTCCCCAGTCCCTCTGCCTGGCTGGCCAGCCCCATTTACAACAGACCCTCCCCAGGGACTTCCAAGCAGCTTGGTCTAACGATGCTAACTCCCAGTTCTGCTCTCATGCTCCCAGTGGAATGTGGCTGCGAGGCCAGTCAGTGAGACATTTTTTGTAAAACTAGTTTTAAACGGCGACATATAGGGAGGATTTTCATCAGCCAGTCCACACCGACCAAGACATCCTCTCCTTGCATTCAACAAGTTCTTTCTTTTCCAGAAGACCCAAGAACCAGCGATGAGATGGGGAGGGCCCACAATAGAAGATGATGGTTTACAAAACCTGCTGGAGAATCACGAGGCACTTTCTTCAGTGAAATCCAAGTTCTAGAAAACTGCATCTAAAAAACCAGCAACTGGGAAAATTTCTCTGAGCAAAATGGTGGGGTTTAGAAGAGGGTGGAGAAAGGTAGGACAAGAGAGAGGGTGGCTAACATCCTGCCAGCTCTAGAGAACTGGGGTGCTAACAGCAGACATTATGCATGTTAGTAGTTAAAATGTTACTGGTGCATGATGACATCTGGACACAAACCTGCCTGGGGTTTCTTCCTGAGGTTACAGTGTATGACGCAGCCAATCACTAACCGCCACACTGATTGGCAGGTGGTATCTTTTTGGAATCTCAAATCCAGTAGCTTGCTCTATATTCATATAGACTACAGATATTTTTTTAGTAGGTATTTTAACCTTTTTTGTTTGTTTGTTTTTAAGGAGGACACAACTCACAGTAGCCCAGTTAGTAGGTATTTTAAAGGTTTAAGTCTTAAAATACAAGTTTTCAATGACTTTTCCAGATTACTCTGTAATAACATAAGGCCAAAGAAACCAACAGCCAGTCCCCCTTATGGTAAGACCTGTATTATTTTAGTGGTCTTTCTACCCGCTTTGGATTCATTCATTCACTGTCTGCCTGTCCAAGCAAGCTTCTTGTTTCCTCACACAATAATGAAGGAATGAGTAATCTTCTCTAAACATTATTCCCATCATTCTCTGTACATGAAAAAGGTCCTCCACTATAGTGTCTCACCACCCACTACTCCCCTGCACCGGCCTTGTCTCCAAACAGCTGTACTGACTCTCGGCCCTTCAGTGGCTGTGTGTGCGTGTGCGTGCGTGCGTGCGTGCGTGCGTGCGTGTGTGTGTGTGTGTGTTAGAGAGGGGTGCAGGGGTGAGATTGGCGCATGGCATGTCCTTCTGTGTGTACTTCCATTCCAGGTCAGCCAAACTCTGCTCCCTCTTCTAAGCATCCCGCCTATCATGCCAGTTGTTTGTGATGCCTCTTTCTCCTCTCAACTCAAAGTCTCCATCTCTCAGCACATCTTCTCCCACCGACGTCCTGAGTACGGGTTGGCAGCTATATGGATGTGGCATATTCCCTGAGACTGGAAGGATCCTAAAGGCAGGAACCACGTGCTTTCCTACTAGGCACACAGTAGTCAAGTCATTCCACAGCAAGAACATGGGCATGGATGTAGGGAGCCATGCCGGTGAGAGGGGCTCTGACATTAAGCTCCTCCTCAGCTGTAAAATGGAATAACGCTAACACGTAGCGAGGGGCCATGAGGCTCTGGCCAGTAAATCAATGCAAACACACTTCATAAATGGTCAAGCAAAAAAAAAAGTTTTTTTAAGTTGTTTTTTAGTGAGAATCCGTTGGAAAGGGCACTTGAGGACTCAGAAAGCTTTTCCCAACATCTGATTTCATTGGGGTCCTCAGTCTACACAAAGACGAATTAATTACTTGATCGCCCATTCACTTACCTCACTAATGAAATCATCGGGTTTTCCCGGGGAAGAACCTGTTAGAAAGACTGGCTTGCCTCTGGGTGTGAGCCCCGCTGGTGCCAGCTGCATTCCCCAGTGCCAACATGACTCATGAAATGACACAAATTGCCAGCGGGCTTTGTTATTATGTGACCTTCAGCAAGTCACCCGTCTTTCCCGCTTCAGTGATAAAATCTGGATGGCAACACTAAGAACCTACTTCATGCATTATCGTGAGGAATGACGATGGCACACAGCTAATAATGACTGGGAAGCACTTTATCTTTGTAGAGAGCTATATTACTTAACATTTAGAATAATACCCACTGTTTCAGGTTGAAAAAGCATTCCGATTTTAGCCAAACTGAAGGCTGAACATATCCACTAATGAGCAGTGTCTTTCCCATAGAAACGTTGAAAGCTACTCAGTCTACTGAATAAAATGACTAGCAGTACATTAGGGAAAAGCTGATGCAGGTTTAGTTCCATGAAACTAGGGTCATTGCATTAAACATCTAATAAGCAAATTCTTAAGATCACAGAAATAAACCAGAGCCAACAGAGCTGACAACTGTAGTTTTAAGATTGGTCGAGGTAGAATGATTTTTCACTCCGTATATTCCCCAGAATTCATAAAAATACGGCCTCTAAGAAAACATGTTTCTATCATCTAGGCCGACACTCAGCCAACTCTTTCTATAAATATCTGGACAGTAAATATTTTAGGGTTTGAGGGCCAGACCGTCTCTGTCACAACTGTTCAACTCTGCCATCATAGCACAAAAGCTGTATATGTACAAGAACAGATATGGCTGTGTTCTCATAAAACTTTATTTATGAAAACAAGTGACTGGATAGATTCTCCCCTTTGGCAGTCATATGCTAACTCCTGAGGAAAAACTTTGTGAAAAATGATTTAGCCAATCATTCAGAGTATCAACACACACACACACACACACACACACACACACACACACACACACTTTGTTAACCAAAATAAGTTTCTTCCAACTTGTCAAAATTCAGTAAGTGCCAGGCTTGCAAACTTGATATAAAAATAAGCTGCTTCAAACTGAAGGTCACCAGTAATTCAAGTACCATTTAACTCTGAATTATGACATGACTCCAAAACAATTAAGCTTCATCCCTTGTTTTCAGGCTTTTGAACATAAGAACTTGCATTGTAAGTGTGTTCTCCAGTCCACAGTGAATAACATCATATGAGTAAGAGTTAAGGTTATATATTTATTCAGAAGTAAACAATACCTGTAATTGAATTCAACTTTCAACTAACCCAATGATAGAATTACCAACAACAAAAAAGTAGGGCTTCTTCTACTGGCTTTAGTAGCTGAAAAGAACCCAGGTTTAAAACAGCAAAGGAGTAAAACAAAAAGGTGAAGAGTTAGATCCCTGTGTATCCTCCTACATGCCATGCTTTTACTTTCTAAGCACCTCTTAAGAGGAGAATGCTAGCGATGACCTTGACATCCAACAACGCGTCATCAGAAAGTCTGGATTTCGGGGGGAAAAATAAGCATTCTCTCCATCATACCATCTACGTGTATCTAGCCCTGCACACACTAGTGGAGAGATTCTAGTGGGCTAGAATTCTAGAACCTAGTGGACTAGATCCTAGTGGACAGGAGAGTTAAGTCAGAGGTGGCAAACTGGCAGCAAGTAGGCAGCCTGCAGGTAAGACCTGTATAACTCTCGGAGTTTTAAAACATTCTTAATGAATGATTAACACTTTAAAATCTGAAAATTTCCCATGCGACTGAGACTTTCAAATTCTATGTAAAAAAAAAAAAAAAAAAAAAAAAAAGAAGAAGGTACTATCTGGCTGTCCGGGCACCACAGCCCCTCACACCAACATTTACCTTGGTAAGATGGGGCGGCCGCTCTCCAGGCCAACACGAGCACCCAGTTTAGGTAACTGCATGGCCCTTGGAGACACCTGGGTTTGTCACCACTGGGTTGTGCCATGTGTAAAAGAACATGGCGTGCAAGAAGGGGCCACGGACGTCAGCCCCACATCTCCTCGTTCTGGTTCAGGCTTGGTCAGGCCACACGGTGCTACCCTGTGAGTAATCTGGGACAAAGATCCCCCTAGAAAACACACCTCTTGTCTGAGCTGCGCACTGTAAAACAGGAAGCAAATAGCTAGGCTCCCCCAGCCTCAGGCACGAAAGGAGTTCAGGATGGATGTGGCTTCATGAGGGAAGCCAACTCAATCCTGCCACAGGAGTTAATATTTGTTAATTGGTAGGAAAAGGTAAAATTAATGAGGACATTAACATAGCTATTTAAAAACAGCTTCATGTTTCTCCCATTGTAACACATGGAACTATCAGGAAGTAATTGAGGGAAAAGGACACTGTCAATTCTCAATTATCTGCATGAATGAAGCGCTCAGTGACACGGATAATCCAAGTCATTTACATTTGGATTTAGAAAGTAACATCTTTTTCCTTCAGAAAACTTACCTTCCTAATTACAGCTTGCTGAATGTGAGGTTGAAATCAGTTTCCCTTTTCTGCCAGAGAAGAAAGGGGGGTGGGGGGACAGGGGGGGCGGGGGCCGGGTATGGGAACTTCTGGGGGGGGGGTGTCAGACCTGCCACAGATAACCCACGGCACACAAAAGAGAACTAACAGTGACTGCCCACCACAGTAGCCCGGTGCCACATGTGACTATTTTAATTTAAATTAAATAAAACTAAAAGGTCAGTTCCTCAGTCACACTAGCCACATCTCAAGTGATCGGTAGCCACACGTGGCCAGGGGCTCCTGTGCTGGACAGCGCACACACAAAACACTTCCATCATCGCAGCAAGTTCTAGTGGACGGCGCTGAATCCTAGATCAACGATAACCTCTAGTTTCCTGGATTCAGTAGAAAGTTGGGGGTGGGGAGATAAGAATGCAGGAGATGCTTTGCAGCCACTTTTACAGAAACAAAAGGGAATTGTAACACCTGACTCTCTCAGCTAGTTTAATTTCAAGCCCCGTAATGGAAACTCTGTCTAGGGAATAACACAAAAAATAAGCATTCCATTCTAAGTAAAATGAGACTTTTTAATTAACAAAGCAGAAAATGAGTGGATAAAAGGTGAGGCAGGAAAGCCTGATTTTAAGCAAACATTTGCCTTGGGGTACCTGCGCCTAGTATGTCCACACAGCCTGGGAACCAGCAGTAGGTAAACAAGGGGAGACCACAAGCCCAGAGGGCCCGCTCGGGTAGGTGCCAGCTCAGGTGCCACTGGGAGCAGTGTCAGGCTCAGTGTCACTTCACATCCTCATTAATTATCTTGAAAGGAGAGGGTTAGTAAACAGCAAGTTAATTAAATTCTCAGATGATGCTAATTTGGGAGGCTTTAGAAAGACTAGCAAGGGCAGAGGCAATATAAATGGGACCTGGATGGGTTAGAAGTCTGAGTGGAAAATAAAATTAAGCACTGGCTAAACAAACACCACTTTAAATAAATCTCATGGAAGAGCCAAAATCTGACCGAAAAGGGAGTTTATTTGGAAAATAGTTGTGCTAAAATGAAAAGGTTTGCAACGTCGAAGGCATGTAATCAGAATGGAAATAAAAAAGGCTTTTTAAGATTTTTAATAAAAATGTTTATGTGCACTTAGAAAAAAGGGCTGGAAGGAACACCAAATGTTAACAGTAGTTGCCCTTGAGACGGTGTGACCACAGAGAACAGGAGGCGGGTTGGAGCTTCCACTTTTTACTTCATAGTCTTCTAAAGTGAGGAAACATTTTTGAACAAGGATGTATTGTGCGTTTGGGGTTGTTTTTGTTTGTTTAGTTTGAAATGATTTCATATGTATGTGTACAGAAAAGCACCAAGATAGTACAGAGTCCCCAAATACGCTTCACTCAGCTTCCCCTAATATTAATAGCTTAGCTCTTAATATCTGGTACACTCGTCGAAACCAAGAAAGTGACATACCCTTTTTCTGTTCAAGGATCCCATGTTGCACTGAGTTGATACGTCTCCTAATCTGAGATGGTTCCTCCGTCTTTCCTCATCTTTTGTGACTTGGACACATTTGAAGAGCACTGCTCAGGTGTTTGTCGAGCTTCCCTCAATCTGGGTTTATCTGATGTGTTCTCACAACTAGACCGAGGCTATGGATTTGGAGGAAGTACCCGTCTCATTGCATCCTATCAGGGGTACATGACACCAACGTGGCTTTTCATTGGGCACACTGCCCCTGATCACTTTGGGAGGGTGGTGCCTGCCAGGCTCCTGCACTGGCAGGTATACTCTTCGGCTCTTTCCACACTTTATTCAATAGAAGTATGTCACTAAGTCTAGTCCACAGTCAAGGGCAGGGCGACGAAGTTCCACCTCCTGGTTATTAGGTTGTTAAGTTAAATAAAATATCTTGTAAAAGGGGTGGTTGGATAGCTCAGTTGGTTAGAGTGTGAGCTCTGAACAACAGGGTTGCCGGTTTGATTCCCACATGGGTCAGTGAGCTGCGCCCTCCACAACTAGATTGAAGACAACAAGCTGCCGCTGAGCTGCTGGAGGGTCAGCCAGATGGCTCAGTTGGTTAGAGAGGGAGCTCTCAACAACAAGGTTGCCAGTTCAATTCCTGCATGGGATGGTGGGCTGTGCCCCCTGCAACTAAAGATTGAAAACAGCGACTGGACTTGGAGCTGAGCTGCGCCCTCCACAACTAGACTGAAGGACAACGACTTGGAGATGATGGGCCCTGGAGAAACACACTGTTCCCCAATAAAATTTCAAAAACAAAATTAAATACTAGAGCTATATTACTGAAAAATAAATAAATATTTTGTAAAAAAGATAAGCTTCTCCTCATGCAAACAGAAGTATCTCATGACAATGTCTCTCTCAAGTTGGAGAGCTGTTGTCTTTGTTTTGAATGCTTAGATTCCCAACAACAACACCGATGAAGTGATGCTCACAGCCGTAAAGCCCTCGCCACATGCCAGGCCCGGAACACTTACATATATGAACTCATTTCACCCTCACCACAGCCCGAGGAAGGCAATGTCGCGACATTACAATGGTTGACGCCAAATTACAGATGAGGAAGGTGGCGTCAAGAGGGTAAATCACTCGCGCATGGCCACAGAGTTCATGTGGTGGGGGCAGGATTCGAAATCAGGCCGCTCGGCTCTGGGACCATGCTGTCCAGAGAGCTTTCCATTATCTGGCTCCTCAGTACACAGTACTTTACGACAGTCAAGCAGAGCAGCAAAATATAATTCAGAGAGAAGAGTCACTTGGGGCGAGATGTCTAGAGGTACGCGGAACAGAGTCTTCTCTGGAGAGAAGCATTCGTTTGTGACCAGCGCTGCAGGTCTAAGGACTCCCAAGCCCGCAGAAGACAGTCCTCCTTTAGCTCTGTAGTGTGGCAAGGAATACAGAACACCTGAGCTGGTCAAAGGAACTTTCTCCTGACAGGGATGGAAGACGCTCAAAACCCAGGGGATACTGCTTACTGATATCCCAGTCCATTTGTCCCAGAGACCAGCCCGGAATTGTCTCCCCCAATAACATTTACTTTGCTTACTATTCTGAGGGTTCCCAGTGGCAGAGACAGCAATAAAGCACAGAAGTCAGGGTTGGAGCAAGTCCCTGGCTGTGGGGCGAGAGGATGCTAAGACAGAAAGAGACCGACAACTCAGACAGAAGGGGAAGGTTGGCCCACGCACGGCCCCCAGACCCACCACCTGCAAATATCTCAAAGTGTGCTTGTTTAATAATCCCAACCGTTACATACTTCATGTTTTGACATCAAAAACAAAGAAATGAGCTGCTTCTAGAAAAACAAGGAAGGAACTAGGCAAGTTTGGATAAGAACTGCCGCGTTCGCCCAAGCAGTCCACGTTACTTAATCCCCACATTGCTCTCTACCATTATCCTTTGCCACAGAGCAAACATGATGAAGAAGTAAGCAGGAAGCCAATGACTGCCCACCCCACACTGTCTTCTCCAAATATTTGGCATTCATGTCTCCTCCATGTAACCCAGGCTTGTAGTGCTCTCTAATTGTTTCAGCGACAACAATGTGCCTTTAAAATAGCACTAATAATAAAGACCCAATCACACAACTGTTACTAACACCACACGGATCACCTCTCACGAGTGGGCACAGAGCAGATCTTCTGTAAACACCTAGACTCACAGAATGCAGAGACAGAAGGGACAGCCCTCGGTGCCCATCTCAGTGTAAGTTCCCCAGATCAGCAAGGTCAGCCTCTGTTTAAACACATCCATCCAGCTAGATCTTAGAAAACAGAAATGCCTCCTCTCAAAACAGAGTCTCAGTGTGTGTTTTAAAAGTACATACAGTATATGCTCATTTTATTACATGCAGAGGTGTGTGGCTAACAGCTGCTGCCATCTGAGTGCTTACTATGTGCCAGGCACAGTTCTATTAAGGGCTGTTTCTAAAAAGAAACAGACACAGCCCCAAATAACAGCTTATCATTTCAATGAATGCTTTCCTATGTGTTTCAATGTTTTAACTCATCCAGAAAAAATAAAATAGTATTCAAGACTGGAACATTTCCTGATTGTTAATGGCACCAGTACCTGATAATTACGGGCTGAAGCATTAGAGGTGGCAAAAATCTAAAATCATTTAAGCAGATGTTTGTAAGCACTTTGAAAAGCAATGAAATTAGAATTAAGCATAAATTCACTGAGTAGAGAACAAAAGACTAACTTCTATTTTTCCTTAACTCTCCCCTAGTTTTCCCCCCCAAATAATGTCACTACTGCTGTTGTGACTAATACTGAATTGGTAGATCAGAGGAGTATTCGAGGGGACTTACTGACACTTGATTTTGTCTCTCAGGATATCCTTGAGAACAATCTACAAAGAGGAGAATCTAATTCTCATACGGTAAGGTGTCTTTGTACTTAAGAATTTGGGCCGAAGGGACACTGGTCAGGAAGTAAAGTCAACCTGGAGGAAAACGTCTACAGTTCATAATTATCTAATTGGACCTCTAACATTTCTAATAAGATTTGAATAGAGATAGGAGTCACCCCCCCCAAAAAAAAAAAAAACAATCTAAAAGTCACAGAGAGGAATAGGCAGGTAAAACTAAAAACATTTTAAAAGATGACTGATGAGAAGTATTGTACTTAAAACCAGGCAGTGTAAAACTAAAATGATTAAAACAGTTCTGTATGGGCCCAAATCAAGGCAAATTAATGAAGTGAGAGAAAGTCTAGCACCAGATCCAAAGAATTTAGTGTGTGCTATGGTAGCACTTCTAAGCCCTGCAGGAAAGGGTGGGTGGATTGCCTAGTAAGTGGGGCTGGGACAGATAACTAATTGAGAAAAAAACAAACACAGAGAGATCCTTGCCTCACAACATATACCAAAATAAACTCCAGATGGATTACAGAGTTTAGTGTCAAAACATGAGGCCATAAAAGAACTAAGAGGGGATACAAATGAACATGATCTTGGCAGCAGAAAGGGATTTTTAAGCTTAACAAAGGAGAAGGAAGCAAAAACGAAAAGATCTCACTATGTAAAAATTTTAAACTTTGGAATCCCAAGACATCTTAAACAGTAAAAGATAATGATGAATTGGGGAGAGAAAACTGTAAGCGAAAGTAAATACATTTTGACATCTATGATATTGAAAGAGCTCTTTCTTTTATTTATATTATGTATTTATTAAAGTTTTGTTTATAGTAGTGAAAAACGGAAAACAATCGGAATGTCAAATGGAGGGGTCACTAACTAAATCACGGTACCTTCATACAGTGGAACACGGCACAGCTATCAAAAATCATGTGTTAGAAAAAGATTCAGTGGTATCAAAAAGTCAAACATTATAAAGTTAGAAAAAGCCAATCATACAATAATACACAGTATCATTTAAATTCTACAGAGTAATAGTAACCCATCTGTACAGAAAAGGCTAATGTCATACATGTCAAAATGTTTGAAATTCAAATCATCTTTGGGCGGTGAGATTAGGGGTGATTTTCTATTTTGTATTTCTCTGCAGTTCCAGAAAAAAATTTTTTTACAATAAGAAATACGTCAAAAATAAAAAATAAAAATAAATGAATATGTATACATATTATATATATATTGTGTTATATATATGTGTGTATAAATATATGTGTATATATATATGTACATATATATATATATGTATATATATATATATATATATATATATGTTAGAGAGCGAGAAAGAGAGAGAAAGATGACAACTTTACTGTGACATTTCCAGATATTATACATTTGAGAGGGCAGCCAGCTAACGCACTGAAACAATGAAAAACAGGATGAAGGAAAACAGAAACAAAGGTCAAATCCTGTCCTCAGGTTGAGGGGACAGGGAGACCTGTTCCACGAAAACAAAGGCAACAACAAAACCCTGATCATTTCATGGGCCCACAAGTTCCATAGAAGCCAAGGGTTTGATTTGGCTACTTAAGAATAGAAAGGTAATGATTTGGTGTCTATACCAAAGAGGAGAAAGACTCCCTGTAACAAACTAGTGAGGTCTCACCAAGAACCACATCCAATAAAGAGCAGCATCACCCAGGGGACATACCAACAAGCAAACGTGTCAGAGGCAGGTGACGGAAATGGCAAGGAGCTTAGAAACCAGCCATACTAAGAACGTGTTAGAAATGCCCGCGATGTGTACTCAGCTGAATGGAGAAGGTACGTGCACAGGGGTGAATGACCAAAAGAGCAGGGGTCAGTTAGCTCAGTAAACTATGACACCTTCATACCAGGGTGCACTGTGCAGCTGTTAAAAATCATGTGCTGGAAAAATATTTAGTGACATCAAAAAAGTACACATGGAACAGTTTAAAGAAGCCGGTTCCAAAATCGCACAGTATCATTTAGATTCTACAAAACAGTAATATCACAAGGAAGATTCTCTTATGGGAGAGGAACAGGAAACAACTGTGTCCATCCTTGCTGGTAACAAAGTAGACAATAACTCAACAGGAAAGGATTCTAACTATCAGAGGTGTCTCGAGTCATTTAAGTAAAGAAAGAGGAAAATGGAGAAACTCAGTGACACTGTTTCAAGACAGTATTTCTATGGGAAATTCCTTCATCAGGGACAGTATTTCCTACATGCCCTTCAAAGAACCAGGTACGTTACGAACTTGTTAAAACACAGGTCCCTTAGATTTCCCCAGCCCAGCTTCACAGTTAAACTCAGGGGTGGAACCTCAGAATTTGTACTTTAAAAGTTTCACACGAGCTGATTCTGATCCACACTCAGGCTTGGGAACTCTTGGAAAGGTGACATCTTTAATAAAGTTTAAGAAATCTGGTTAAGATATCTGGTTATTTTTTAAGGCAATACAGAAAGAAAAAAAGTAAAAATCACTACAGTCTATCACCAAGATGAACACTGTTGGCCAATATCCATCTCAATATCTCTAATCTATACATGTGTCACAATTTTACATAAATGAAATATTCCATATGCGTATTTTTATACACCGTTGAGGCCATCTTCCCAACTAAAAAATACACAGGTACCAGTCATTTTTAATAGCTACATAATAACCCACAGGAAGGACACTATATCACGATTTTAACCAGTTCAAGTGATCAGTTTACCAACTTTTAAAACATGGAAATAAACAGTGCTATAATGAGGAATATCTCGGACACGACGCACAGAAGTCAGGCTGCCTCATCCAAGAATAATCTCACTTTACATTTGGACAGGCACTGGCAGAAAAATTACATGAATTTACATGCTTACCAACAGGACACCAGCCCCAGGATAAGCATTTAAGGGGAAAACTGCCAGTACATGTGGAACCTGCAGTTTCCCCAAGTGAAAGAAGACAACTTTGTTAGGTGTTATAGCAAACCCGACAAACATCAGAAGGAACATCCTTGCAGAATGGACTTTTTGCCTCTCAACTCTCCAGAGCCCAATCCCGACACTGAGACCCTGCTCTCTCCTTCTCTCAGCACTGTGCTCAGAAAGCAGGGCGGTAAGAAAACAATGGTCGACAAAGCATCCAGGAGATGCAGCTTCTAGGAACCTATGTAAAAGTTCTCCATAGAAATGACACTGCCGTTACTTCCCTCCAGGACTCCATGGCCAAAAATGCATCCAGCTCTTTTTTTGTTCAAAAGGTGGCTGTATCAGGAGACCATGCAAATGGAGGGGCGGGGGGAGAGACATAGACAGAGACACAGACACAGAGACATAGAGACAGAGAACCAAGAAGGGATTGGTTCTGCTCAAGGGTGACCCAAAAAATAACCAGAGGGAATCTCATTGTCATTTGGATCTGGGGCTATCCTCACTCCCTGATGATGACGGGCATGTGAAGATGAAGGCATGTGAATACCAACATGACAGGCACGCCAGACAGCCGACGAGGCACGGCCTGTCCTGAATGCTTCTATGTGGCAAAGGCCACCGACTGTGCAGAAAGAAGTCAAGGTGTGTCGAGGGGAAGGATCAGGGCAGAGAGCACAAGTGAGCAGTGCATCCGGCTCAGCTCTCATGTTCTTGTGATGCTTGCTGGTTCGAGGACCCAGGAATCTGGCTCGTGCCTTGTCCTGAGCAAGGAGAATACAGACCTCTGCCAGTTTCCTAGCAACCCTCACAGGCAGCAGGCAGTATCCGAGGCAAGGCCATCCAGGGAAAAATTAAAACAGCCACATTCAACCATGCAAACCTAGAGCAGTCCCAGCTCCCAGTCGGGCCCAAAGGAAGGCAGGAGCCTCTGCCAGCCAGCTCCCAAAGTAAGCTCCACGAAAAGGCATCTTAGGGAACTAGATATGGAAGTGGTCTCACGTCCTCCTTCTCGGCCCTGCAGCCTTTGCAGAATACAGCCACACCTGCGAATTTGCACGCTGGCAGCAAATAACAAGAACAGCAGACTCACGTCCACATCGCAGCAGTGCAGTAACCAGAAAGTGCAGACCTGATTGTCCTTCTGAGAGCTTTCACCTCAGGCAATGGCACCCAACGTACTACATCTTGACTATGCTCTTTGCACCCAAATTCTTCCCTCTGTAGTTCCTTCGACAAGTCCACTTCCATTTGGTATCGCCCCCTGCTAAACAGGCTCTAGGTGCCTCTCATTTCCCAACCACTCTAGGACGACTGTGAGGCCCACCCCCTGTCACTAGTTCAGGCCCACCTGTTCCAGATAAATGACCTTCCCTTTGGCCACGGTCACCTGTTTCTTCTCTAACAGCCTAAGTCCATCACATTCTATCCAACCCTTTATGCTAATGCATGCCAAATGGGAGGTGGGACGATTGAGATGAGGACATCTGCTGACCCCACAGCACCCCTAGAAAAGGGTCAACATCGAGTCACAGCAAGGACATCTATCTGGTTGCCACCGTCAACACAGGGACTGGGGTAAAGCGAGTGCCACATATGAGTAGGCACGGGTGTGGCCAAGCACACAGTGTGGCGTCATGGCGTCACTGTCACTCCAGGTGCTCTCCCAGTGCCTGATTTTTGTCTCTGAAATTGTCTTGTGTGAGCAGACATTAATCATAAGAAACGTGCTCCAGACTGCTATGTGTTGGACCGCTTTTAGTACTCCTGCACATCTCTCAGGATATCCAATCCTAGTAACTCTGGGAGGCAAACGGCTCCATTTTACGGATGACATCAAGGGGTTCGGACATGTCAGAGCTAGGCACAGAACACAGTCCCAGCCCCTAATCTAGCTTCCTCCTCTGTCTACACGAGGTTCCTTAGAGAGTTAAGTCCCTATGTGGTCAAGTCAGTACAAAGACTGATGAAACTCGTAGTATCTAAAACACTACACCGTGCACAAAAATTACAACAAATATATATATACACACGTGCATATATTTACATGTATACGAGTATGTTACATAAGCTGGCATCCATCATCTATGCAACCATCAATGTATCTGGATATTAAGGATGGTACGTGTGTGTGTGTGTGTGTGTGTGTGTGTGTGTAGTCAAGCTCCTCACTTCATTTATAAAACTAAAGTATCACATTAATGATATTCCAGGGCCCCAACTTTTAGGGCCCTGATTTAGGCCAGGCCATCAGTCCCCAGGGCTGTTTGAGACACAGTGACAAGAAGCCCAGGAATTAAGACTGTTCCACAGCCGGCAACGTTGCTTCCCAGATCTCTGTCCTGACCTCATCAATCTCAAGTCTCTTCTCCTTGGTAGCAGATGAAGTGGGAGCTAATGAAAAAGCTAAAGAAATCAGCACCACTAAGAAAATGCCAATACTCATTCGGAATCAACATCAATAGTTGATGGTGGTTTTGTTTGTTTGTGTGTGTTTTTTTATCCTACTTTGAATTGCCTCGTCCTTCCTGAAGTGCCTTCCAGGCAGGCTCATGTCTTTGCGTTCTGTATAACGCCTGCTTCACAACACTGTTACTCATTAAGTGTCAAAATAATAATTATCCCAGATGTCGAATTCACAAGTGGGTTAGTCATGGGCTTTACCGGGGCTGGCTTGTATCTGTCTCAGGCATTCAAGTTCAGCCATCAGAATGTTCTAAAACATACCACTCTCTCTTCTGGTTATTTGTTTGTTTCTTTAACATCAAGGAAAGGCTCACATTTTCTCTTTCTGGAGTTGGTTTCAATAGGTTAAACCTCTTAGAAGCCACAGAAAACAATTTTCACCGTGTAGTTCATCACTAAAACTAGAATGATTCTATATTTGACTACCATACAGAAGACCGTCTTATCCGTGGGGGCTGCATTCCAAGACCCCCAGTGGATGCCTGAAACTGTGAATAATACCAAATCCTATACAACTGACCCTTGAACAACACAGATGTGAACTGCGTAGGTCCACTCATACGCAGGTTTTTTTTTTCAATAAATACCTTAAATGAATTTTTCTTCCTTTACAATTTTCTTAACATTTTTGTTTTCTCCTAGCTTACTTTAAGAATACAATCTATAATACATAAACCATACACAATGCATTAATCTACTTTGTGTCATTGGTAAGGCTTCTGGTCAACAGTAGGCTATTAGTAGTTTATTTGGGGATGGGAAGTGCAAAAAGTTAAACTCAGATTTTCTACTGTGCAGGGGGTTTGGTGCCTCGGATGCCACATTGTTCAAGGGTCAACTGTACATACTACGTTTTTTTTTTACACATATATACCCATGATAAAATTGATAAATTAGGCACAATAAGACAGACATTAACAACAATAACTGATAATAAAATAGAATAGTAACAATAAACTATAATAAAAGTTATGTAAATGTGTTCTCTCTCGCTCTTTCTCAAAATATCTGGAATTTTCCATTTAATATATTCAGTCTGCAGTTGAGCGTGGATAACTAACTGTGGAAAACAAAACCATGGATGGGGGGGAGGGGTGGCTACTGGACTCTTAACAGGACTTTTTCCCTCCAACCCAACGCGCCTCTTAATGATGGCATCTGGGGAGCAACATTGTGGTGGCTTCCTAGGAATATTTCAAGAAAATAACCCCTACTTTCCTATAAGGATCATACTAATGGTGGCGGTAAAAAAGTATCAGAGCCAAAAGGGTTCCTAACCGACGCTTGTCTTATTCCTCACTCTGCTCCCACAATGAAAAGAAAATAGCTACAACACTCATGGGTTTTGACGTAAATTGTTTCCCTCCAGCTGAGGGGATGTCCCTGCGCTGGTTCCAAAGTTGCCCTGGGTATTCTCAGGCAGAATGAGGGTGGAGTGGCACCCATGCAGCAGCATATAGGCTGGATCTGGGGCTGTACCTACAACACCAGCCTTAAAAAGCCAACAGGCTGTTGAATGCCATGCCTGTCCTATTAATTTGCATATGACATTAATTTTGCTGTCAGTGTGTTAATGTGTGATTAATTCCGTCCTGGGTTATAGCAAGGAGAATTAGTTAATTGTCAGAAACCTTTCTCATTCTCCCTCCCGCCTCCCTCTAACTTCCCAGGTTTTTCTCTTCTTATTCAACTAACCTCTGGGGTTTTCTTCCTCAGTGCACTTCTTTCCTATGGGATTTTAGTCCCATTTCTTCCTACCCTTTATATAACTGCATTTTCAGACCCCGGAAGTAAGAATGCAGATGGGTTAGGCACCCCCCCCACACACACACACACACACACACTGGCAAGTCTGAGCTCTGTCCAGGCAGTAGCGGGGCTGGTGTGGGGAGGTCTTACAACAGGGACACACAGGTCCCATTCATATCCATGGTCCATTGCCAATGCTGGGGATACCTGTATGCATTGTACAATCCGCTGTCTGTGTGCTATGCAAATAACCTGTGGGGCTAGAGCAAGCTGGAATGCGGAGCCAACACAAAGCTATTGCTGTGCTATAGAAACGGGTCAGTCGGCCGCCCATTTTCCCTGCTGCCCAGAGGCTGGCTGGCTTCTTCCTTCTGAACAGTCCTCAGTCACCATCCACGGAACTCCAAGTTCAGCTTGGTCATTGTGAGTCCAGTGCAGTTTTACTCTGCCGATTATTCCATCAGCTAGCTAGCTACTTTTTTTTTTTTTTAATAAAAATGAATTCCAGTAAAAAACTTGAGGCCCCTACCTCTATAAAGGAGAAGAGAATTCTAGATCTCCCCAGTGAGTGTCAAAAATTTCAGGGGGTTTGAGTGCGTAGCAGGTCAAAGAGCTCCCAACCATAGCAGCAAAGTCAAGTTCACACGCCACCGATTAAGAACGGAGGATTCTGCTGACGACATTCCCCAGCTGTGCTAAACAGCAGCCCACACCTGTATCCACTTACCTGTGTCTTCCCAGTACCTTCCATTACACCTTGAGTTGCCTCTCTCCTTTTTTTGGTTTTGAGGAAAATGTTAGAGTGAAAGCAAATTCATTGATTCCCCTCCTTCCCTCACCTCCAGTTCTATAATCATCCAGCATTGTGCTCATTTGTAGGGCTGAGAAACCAAGTGTCACCTCGTGGCCTACTCCTTCCCTGACCAAGTGACCAGGGGGCAGGAATGGACACCAGCCAAGGGCTGGCAGTGACCGCAACTTTACATCTTCTGGGAGACGTGAACAAAATGAAAAGACACACTGGATACTATTTCCCTCATCTTAGCAAGTTACAGAACACAAATCAACTTATTGAAAAGGCCCTAAAATTGTCTCTGAAAGCATGTTTTCAATAGTTAACTTATGTTCACCACAATAAAGAGAAAGTAGGTAACTGAGAACTAAGTACATGTTGCAAACATTTTATGATCTTTTTACAAAAGCACAGGGCTCATTGTATACCTTGGAAGTCACTGTTTAACTTGGAAAAACATCAACTGGAGCTCTTTATAATTAGCAAAGACTAATATTCTTGTGGGCCGTGATTATTACAATAACTTGCCATTTTATTTCACATCTACTCTTGTAGCTGAACTCTAACTAGATATTGGAGAAGGACCAAACATAATTTCTTATCGTAACCAACTAAACAGTTCTCTTGAAGAATGTATATTGCTTTCTCTTTCCTTCCTTCCTTATTTTATTATAACTTTCTGAAAATGAATTAAAATTGAGAATCTATTGAAAAACTTTTTTGAGCACTCAGGGAAGTTACCAAAGAAATCAGTGAGCTGAAAGTGTCTGATCAACAGGAATTTGGGTCCCTTCTTCCTTTTCAGATTATGTGTAGCTCTAATTGCTTTAATATGGGCATTATTCACACATGAAACTGGAATTACTCAGCACGTGGGAAATAGGTCCCGACCACCCATGGCCATTAAAGATCCCATGACATTTTTGTAAACCGGCCAAATTCCAACACAGACAGCAGGCCCAGCAGTTGCTGTATTCCGAGGATGGAAGATCACATGCCCCTTCTGGGCAAAGCAGAAACCAACTTTCCTACCTCTGGTCCTTTCTTACAGTCTGTCGATGGTATCATATTGACCAACCCCCTCCAGGCACAAGACATCAAATCTCAAAATGGTTAATTCTAACTGTTTTGAGCATTTACATTCTGCACACAAAACATGGCCAAGAAGCCAGCTCCTCTAGGGCTATTCATTTTAAAGAAAAGTCTCAAACAAGGAGATTAGAAGCTAGTAAATAAGAGGTTAAGGATAGTGAGTGGAGCAGAGTCCTAGCAGAGGGGCTTCTCAAATGTTCTCCCTGGAACATTGCCTCAATTGAATTTTAGAATCTGAACAGTCAGAGTCACGGTTCCACTCTTTCTTCATCTCCCCCACAAATAACGAGTCTTCCTTTTTCTTCCATCTAACAATCCTTACTTTTCACCTTTTTTCTTTTTTCCTCAACTTCTCAACCTCCATCCATCACTTCCTTAAAAATCCCCCTTGAATCATTTCCCCCCTGGGACGGTCACGTCCTTTGGAGGGAAACAACTGCTCCAGGTAATGCTCCCGTGGCCCCCTGGTTTGCTATGCGATTTAGGGTAAGTCAGTTCTCATCCAGTGCTGGTGAGGGGAGGAGGTGCTTTAAAACAGGGGCAACAAAGCTGCACAATGATTGGGGAAATGTTCGGCCATCAGTATACCCAATGAAAATATCCCACGACTTGTTCCCAAAGGTGGTGGCCGTCCCTGTGTCCTGCGAGGAGCTGGGAGGCGAAGAGCATGGAGCTGGGGCTGGCAGAGGCCCCCGCACAGCCTGCCTGCCCTTCAGAGCCGCCCTGGGTAACTGTAAAAGGCTTGCATGCCAGGCACACTCCCAGCATTGTACGCTCTCCAGCGCTCTCTCCCCCACCAAAAAGCCCGAGGCCTCCGGAGTGTACACTAACCACAAGCCTTTGAGTGGCTCATGTATTTACAAACTGAGGCATGTCGAAATCAAAGGGGATACCACATGACATAATTCGCATTAAAATGTCAACAGGCTGACAATTTATAGAGTCAATCCACGGAAGGTGGGGAGGACTAAGACTTCGTAATTGTTTAATTCCTGCTGAAACCCACGGCCGCTGTGCCTTCGGGAAGCTGGGATGAGCTGGGGGCCTCCAGCCTGCACAGCGCCCCATGGGGCTGGCACGGCGCCAAGGCCAGGCAACAGGTTTAACCATTTAGGGTGTTCTGTGTTGACAGAGAGAGAAGACAGGGAAAGGGTTTAAGTGAAAAATGGAAGGAGACGGCGTGAGAGGTAGGAAAGCGTGTCCTTTTCCAGTGTGTGTGGTTGACAGAATGGCTTAGGTCGGTCCCCAACGAGGGACAGGTCTTCTTTGTTGTGCCTCTGGCACACCCTTTATTTTCCATGTGTCCAGAAGCTAGAGATTTGAATACATGCAAAAGGGCCGCCCAGCTTTCGTTTCCTGACTGCCTGGAGGCAGCAGCCTGCTCCCCAAGCTCAAAGAAGGGAGGCAGCAGTATTTGTACTTTGATTGTGATGGCCTCCAACTACCAGGGCCCCACCTCTCCAAAGCAGCAAGAGCAACTCAGAACGCAAACCAGACCCCTGTTCACATAAAATTACCCCTGGAAGTTTCTTCTGCCTCTTCTACCTATCAGCAGCACTGCTCCAACCCCACCACACACAAAATACAAATTCGTAATGCCTACTTCAGACTCTCAATATTCCCCACAAAGAGGTCTGGGTTTTCTAAATTGGTTTCACTTATGTTACTTAAAATGAACTGACGCTTTCTTGGGGAGGGGACCCTCTAGGGCTACTGGGCTGGAAATGGAACATGGAGTTTGCAGAAGCTGTTAGTGGAGGGTTCACCAGTGCCCTTGGCTGCACCCCAAGCTCGGAGCCAAAGTTAGAATCTTTTCATCGTGCCATGTGAAAGGCACATCATGAAAAAGAGAAAAGACCATTTGGTAAAGCTTATGGATGACAATCATGATCTGCATTAGCCATGAAACACCATGTTCCAAAAAGGTGCCTTTACTCTGTGGGACGTGCCCCCCCAAAGACACCAGGGGTCACATGGGCGGTGGCAGGGCTCAATGCACAAGCTCACTGTCTGTGTATAAACAGTAACACCTCGTTCTCTCTTCTACCTCATTAACTGAAACACATTAAAACAAGCGTGCACTGGGAGCAGAAAATGAGACTGTTAAACCAAGCTGATATAATCCTCATCAGCTGTGGGAAATGAGACTGCATCAATTATGCTGAACCAACTGCAGTCATGGGGATGCACTGGGCTCCCAGCTCCCCAACATGAGAAGAGGGAAAAGAGGAAGGGAAACCTTCACTTAAAAAAGTACACACACACACACACACACACCATACTTCACACATACTCCCCTTACAAATAGAGCTTCCTGCCCATTCTTTGTATCACCCCAAGGGAGAGGAGTGGCACCTAATAAAATATTCCTTGAAGATGCTTCTGCACATAAAAATCTTTGCCAAACTATTTAGAATTGGAAGTTTAAGAGAAAAATTAAAGCAAACTTATTGAAAAATGGCGGTGGGCAGGGAGAAGAAGATATGAATTTTGTGACCTACTCTCACAGACAGGTTTTCCAAGTCCACGGTATCTTGAAGCCAACAAAAGTCCTAAGTCCTAATATCCAAAATGACCAGGACACAAGCTGCACACTGAAAAAGCAAGAATGCTTCAAAAATGGAACAGCTAGGAAGACATGAGTAATTCGAGCTATCCAGCAACAAAACAAAATGAGCATTTGCCTTCACCTCCACTGCCAAATGTGAATGACACCTCAGATACATTTAGAAATACCCACAAAATCTTGTAGGGAAGAAAATGAAGATACTGTCTGTACATTTCTCAAATAAGAAAGATTATGATTATACTGACAATAAATGACACAATCATTACTTATATCCCTGTGTGGAAGAAACGTAAAAGACTTGCATACGATAGTTATAAAATGTAAAGTTTCGCCCAAGGAGTAGTAACTATGGGGCGTAATAACGTCCCACATCCTGGACATTAGAATATATCATATTTGAGAATAATAATTACCACATGTGAAATGAGTGTTGTTATGCAAAACTTTCTTTTGCATTTCCTCATTTGTGTGCGAATTTGCAACCGTAACATGTTATTGCCATTGATTTGCATTTCATTTCGTAGGTGTTTCCTAACACAAGCAGTGGACACGTTCCTTAGACACCTCAACACTAACATGAAACTTAGGTTGCCAAAACTCAGTCCTCATAGTCCCCATTAAATGCACCATTCAAATGACAAAGAGCTGCTGTGTTTCTCAAGTACACTTCCCAGATCTCCTCATGCTGATCTAATCATCAGGCAGGCAATGAACTTGGTGAGATTTTTCTGTTGCACATACTTTGCACATCGTTTCAGACGTTAAAGATTGTTTCACATTAAGTTTTGCTTCTTTCAAATCAAGGAGGGAGGCACCTCCTCCCACTTACTGACTCAGAGCTGTAATCAGAGATGCCAGGTTTGGCCATTTAATTCATTACCACCCTCTGTGCACCTCCCCCCAAAAAAATCAGCTTTCAAAAGAGGTGGGGTAGGGAGAAAACATCCATAATGTGAGTAGCCAGAAAGATTAACTACCAATGTACAAATAAGGGAAAAGGAGGCTGCAGGTGCTGTGTTTTTTTTAAAGTTTCAGCTGAAGAAAAATGTTGGAATATTTTAAATTAATGGATAACAAAGGGTTGCCATGGAAATGGTTTTGCATACTTGACTGCAGGTGTTCCCTCCAGTGAATGGAGACTGGACTGGGACAGCCACAAGCAGGGACATAAATGTAAACACTAAAGGACAACTGGAAGGCAATGTGAAGTCATCCATGCCACCAACGCTGTGGTTTTCCATATAAATGAACCTGCTTAGGGAGGGTGGGTATGGCAGCTTTGCTGCGCCCGCTAATACTTCACTGGTGTTCAGAGGCTGCTCCCCCTGTACGATATTCTGTGGCATTGCCAAGGTTACAAAACGTAAACAGACACAAATACAAACCATAAAGAGACACCAAAGCCAAATGCATTCTAGTTTAACTGGAATGTAACTTTCACTTTTCAATCTCTGCCCTCCATGCTGTGCATTTCTGGATTATAATTTTGTTTTAGTCAGGAAAAAAGTGTGTGTGGGTGTGGGTGTGGGTGCACACCCACACCCACACCCACATACACATACACACATGTACGTATACAGAGGGTGCCAGAAAAATGTATACATATTTTAAGAAAGAAAAACTATTAAAATTGTAATACTCAATATATACCGAAAACAAAAGAGGAACACAAGTCACGTTTGACTTCTGCAATTACAAGAGGTGCTCAACGTGGTTATCGTAAGCGTCCAGACACTTCTGATCGCAGCGAACTACCACTTGAGCTACGCTGACCAAAGGGTCCACTTGTATGCGTATCTTTGGCACGCCGAAAACGGCACTTCCAGCATATGGGCATGAACAAAAAAGAGAACACAGCTCTGAGCTTGCTGTGCACTCTATACCAGTTTCCAAGCCTGAATTCTTAAATATGGGTGTGCTGGTGCTTGTGGGAAGTCCTGTTGTTTTTTTAATCAAATACTGAATTCCTCCCTAGGTTATGTGAGACAGTATTATAAAATGGGATTAATAAAGGAATTTCACTGATCATTCCTCTCACAACTGAAGAACACCTAGGCACTTCTGAGAGAAGGGGTCAAACGAGTAGTAGCAAAAATAAAGCTGCACTTAGATTCCTTTCTAGTTTTCAGAAGTATTTCACTAGATCACTTCTTGCTTCATTACTCCTTTAATTTAAAAAAAAAAAAAAGTGTGTGATGTGATCTCTCTAAGGCCCTCATTCTTCAGATGGGACCATGATTGTCGGGCCAAGGTTAAATCACTTGCCCAGAGTCATTTCACTACACAGTGGTCACATTTCTTTTCAAGAAAATTCTTTCTCCCTCCTCCAAACCAAAAACAAAACAACCCACCAGCTTTCCCGTCCTCTAAACCAAAAGTGTGTCAAGTTCAAAGCTAATGAAAACCAAGTTATAAAATAACTTCAATTCTGTGGTCTTCGTAAGACAATGGGAAATCTCAGGCAGAAAGTGGTATTCTTAAAGGGTCACACTGTTTCGTGCTCCGTGCTGGCTACACTGTAAGCATATCCTATGTGGCATGTCTTTTAACGCGCTCACTAGTCCGAGCAGGTAGGTCATTTTACGAGTCCACTTCACAGTGGAAGAACAGAGTTACATGTCCAAGGCCCCACAGCCATGGAGGACAGGAGCTGGGAATCAACCCCAGGTAGCGGACACCAGGGAGCCACCTGGGTTTTCCTTAAGACACTTAGACATCCTCTCTTGATGTTTTCTAGTGCCTGGAATCTAGTGGGCATCCGAAAGTTCTGGAATGACTGTTGAACTCCTACTATCGCGCCTGCAGTGTTTGCGCACTCTCAACTGGGCAGTATTTCTGCTGCCAGTGAAATGTATGCCCTTGTCTGAAAAAAAAAAAACACACGAAATAACTCATCTGAGCCCTGTGTTCAGAAACACAAGAGAACATCAATGTCACTCTTTCCAGGGTGAAGGAAGGCAGAGGGGAGGACAGTGGGGTTGGTGGGAGAAGAGACGTCATATCCAACAGGCAGCTTCTACCTCGTGAAGCTCAGAGTGAAAGAATACCTAACTGTTAGGTTTTGGTGTTTTACCCCCACATTGTATTACGAAAATTCTCAATCATATAGAAGAGTTGAGGGGAAAACACTATAGAGTAGACACCTATATATCCACCCCCCAGATGCTAAAACTAATGCTTTATGGGATATCTATGGTATCTATCCTTTTATATGTCTATCAATGCAGCTTTCATTTTTGATGCATTTCAAAGTAAATTACACTCATCATTACACTTTCCTCCCCACACCCAATACTTCAGCATGTATAGTGCTAACTACAGTTTTTTTTAAGTATTTTTATTATTTTAACAGATCACGTGAGCAGACCTCCTTACTAGCAAAATACCAAAAGGCCCAATTCCAGTGCGTTGTTAGTATGAGATGTTTAGCTCGCAACTGATTTTCTACTAAAAGTTACAATAACCCACAAGTGCATGAAAAGAAGCTCTAATTACTAGAATCCGTTTAGAATTACAGCCTAGAGTTTGGCAAGTAGAAGAAATGAATCTGCCTTTGTCCTTTGTCCAGTTTGCCTATGTGATCCCTCCCTCTTCAGAGCTTGCCCAAACTCCAGCTTCCTTCTCTTCCAGAAGTTCTTTCCTGATATAACCAACTGGATGTGATTTCCTGCTCTCCCCCCCTCCCACCAGACTTGGATAACTCTTGTGTACCCATTTGACAGCTCTTACTGAATGATCATCTCCTCTTTATATCCTGCCTGGCAGTGTTTTTCAACCTGCAGGTTGTGATCCATTAATGCTGTGGTTCTCAACCTGGGGCTGCCCATTAGAATCCCCCAGTAAACGAAATCAGAACCTGTGAGGGTTGGGCCAGGCATGCACACTTTTTAAAAAAATTCCCTGGGTTAAAAGTCATTGCATTAATGGAGCATGAAATCAGTACCTTAAGTACAATCAGCATTTGTGTAAAACAACAGAATAGGATAGAAGAGAAAGTATGGAAATGAAGCCATGCCATAAATATAAAATTATTTTGTAAAACTTTTGTTTCAATTCCATATATTATATATATATACTATATTCTATATATATATATACACACATATTTATGTGTGTGTGTACACACACACACACACACACACATATATGTTGGGTCATCAATATAAAGCATATCTCTTTTGGGAGCACAGTCAACCGAATTTACAAAGTTTAGGGCCTGCTCATAGAAGAAGCTCAAAGATGTGTGGCTTGAACATGGGGCAGGAGGAGAGCAGATCTGAGTTCCTCTCTTACTGAGATACATTCTGTTGCCAGGAACATGGTTCTCCAGGGGACAACCAGATCTGGGGCTAATTAGCATCATTTAGAGACGGACAGAGAGTTGGAGAGTGAACAGAGCAGATTCTAAGGAAACAGAAAAAAAAGGCTTTTCAGGACTGAACCTAATCTTTACACATTTCTATATTTAAGATTCTGTCTTTGGATATCGAATCTCCAGCTGACACTTTCTGACACTCTACCTAATATCTGCACGACATTGGAAAAGACACCTATTTGGATGAGAAGAAACAGATCCCACTGTTAAGGGTCTTATAACAGATTAGAGGAGAAAGACCACTATAAAAATGGGCTAGAATACTAAGTAAAAAAAGGCAAAGCACCGTTAATTTTTCTACCGCAACATCAATCTCTATGACTGTTGAGTGGAAAGAGTTGTAATTTAGGTCTGTAGAATTTGGGGATATAGAGCCAAAGCCAGCTGCATGTGGGAATTTTCAAAATACTTGGACACAAGCTGTACAATTGTACCAGGAATATTTCTCAGTGGGTCAATACAAGAATAAAACTCTGTGCAAAACTGATGGTGAATGATAAGGCTATAAACAGTTCTGGAATGCTCTGGTCCACACAGGACATCTAATTTACTCCGACATATGACTCTGGACTCTAAACTATGAAAAGCCAAGCGTTCAGACAGAGCTGCTCTACCAGATTCTGTGGCAGGGGGAAATTCGCGTGTACATTCTGCAAGTACTTTTGTCATTCAATAAATCGTTATTGGGCTGGTGTCAGACACTTCTAAAACCCAGGAATATGGCCATTAAGATGACAACCAATGTCCCTGATCTTTTGGGAGACAAATAAACAAACAAAAAAATAGATAACTGTCAACACAGAGACATAAAGTCGGATGAAGTGACGGTGTAGAGTGGGTGGGCAGGGAGTCTCTCTGAGGACAAGACATTTACTGAGAGATGATTGTCAAGGTCAGGGGAGTACATTCCAGGCAGTGGAACAGCAAGTGCAAAGGCTCGGAGGCAGGTGCATACTTGGCCCATTGGAAGAACGGGAAGAAAGGCAGTGTGGCTGAAGAGGAGAGAGTAAAACAAAGGGTGTTACCAGGCTGGCATAGTGGGTGGAGTCCAGAAACAAAGAGGTTTCCAAGCCACAGGGAAAAGTCTGGCTTTTATTTTACATGGGAAGGGAAGCCACTGTTGGGTCTTTGCAGGGGAGTGATATGCCCTGGTTTACCCCACTGTATGCAGAATGGATTGTAAGGGACAAGAACAAAAGCAGGGAGAGAGGTGACACAGTGAGAGACAATGGGGATGGTGGTGAAAACATATTCTGAAGATGGAGCCAACAGGACTTACTGATAGTTTGGCTGTAGGGCAGTGAGAGGGAGAGTATCCCACAAACAATTCCAAGCTTTTTGGCTTGGTAGAGCAAATGGAAGACTGGCGGTAGCCTTGAACAAGATGGGAGAGCCCAGAGGAGAAAGGGGTTTGGGGGTTACATTCACCAAGACGTCTCCCTAGACCTTACTAAGTGTGAGGAGGCAATTACCAGACATTCAAATGGAAAGATCCGGGAATGAGAGGGATAAAGGGAAAGCTCAGGACTGGAGATACAGACTTGAGTGTCATCAGAAGGCAGATGTTGTTTTAAATCACTGGATTGAACAAGACACTTAGGGAAAGTCACAAATAGAAAGAAGAAGGGGGACTGGGCCAAGCCCTGGGGACGCCAACATTTACTGTTAAGTGACAGGAGAGAAGCCAGCAAGGAGAACAAAAAGGAGAGCCAGAGATGGCCGAGACAAACCAGAAGATGGCGTCACAGAAGCCAGAGGGAGGAGGAGAAAGGTGGCAAAGGCTGCTGAGGGGTTACACGGGGTCGGAACACGGTCAGTGGAGTTGGTGACACGGAGGCCACCGGGGACCCATCGCATCAGCGGTGAAACGTGTCATGTCTGGATCCAGGGATTAGGAGAGGACATTGTAAATGCACTTACACAGTGGGCCTGACTGAGGGAAGGGGGTGATAGCAAAGAGAACTCGGCTGATGTGGCCTCCAGCAGGGTGCCTCCACCCCCACTAGGAACCAGTCACCTTCTGGGGGCGCAGACGGCCAGCTTGAGGTCCAGGGCCACCAGCAATCCCCACAGGTACTCCCGGGCCACCTGCAGAAAACGGTGCCATTCTCCCTGTCTGTTCCGTGCCTACCACTGATGGGGACGGGAATGAAAACACTGCCTCCTCTCCCTTCTTCCTGTCATCGCTCCTTCACCTCTAAGAACCCTTTTAGAGGTCCCTGTCCCACTCAGGAGTTGTCCGGTATCACTAACTAAATCACACATGTTCTATACTCTTTAACCAACTTCTATCAAAACAGCACCTTTCAAACACTTTTCAGCTATTTTCATCACAAACAAACTTGCTTTCAGGAAAGACAACAAAGTGAAAGGGAAAAAACTGGTAACCATCTCCCGGTGTCTACTTCTCTTGTTCTGCTTTTCTGAGTGATACCCTCGGTGGTTAAGGCAGCCTCTATTCTGAAGAGGTTTACAAACCAGCTGGAGAAACAAACTAATACATGACCAACCAGCTCAGTGCCAAACGGTGTGACATGCACTCAGGGCACAGATACCACCTGTGGCTACATGAACGGGAGAGAGCTTTCTGGAAAACCAGGAATGTATCACTAGAGTATAAAAAGGCCGAACAGAAAATATGCTAGTCCTTCAAGTCAGATTAAAAAAAAAGAAACAAGACATTTTGCAACAGGCTCAAAGCCTATCTCAGCGATGTTGAATGTGCATATCCAAATTACAAAGAAATGAGCACTTACAATGACATCTGCTGGATTAATTAGCTGTGTAATTAGTCTCCCCCCGGTGGAGTTGGGCTTTGTCGCTGCTGTCTGAGACTTCCCCAGGTGAGATTTTATTCCAAATGCCACACCAAGAGGAATAAAGAACAAGCTAGGCAAAGAAGAAAAGCACGTGACAACAGTGTTCGTGGGAGGCAGTGGCAATGCAGAAGGAACATCCAGGGGACTTTCGGGGTCCTCCGGGAGCTACACCGTCAACGAGTAAAAGTCATCACCCAAAGAATGACTCCAGAACGTGCCACCTCAAAACAAACCCACAGATGCCCAAGTCTGAACTCTGGATAGACCCAAAGCACCAAAGTCTCAGAGACATGAATTATCATAGCAAGAAAGTGGCGATGGAGAGAGCGGGGAATGGATTCAATGCTGGACATGACGACACTGGACAAAGTACAGAATTCTTGTCTCTGGAGAAACTGTTTGGTCTTCCTACACTGTTAGCGGTGGCCATGACTAATGGGAACCCAGTCTGGGCAAAAAAATAATAATGATAAAAATGGCCAGATCCTAATCCGAGAACCAGAAAGAGAACAAACACACAAGCAGCTTCCTCTAGCCAAATCGCTCCCCACGGTGCTTCCTAAACCACAGCTGGCTGCAGTCACACTCGCTGACTAATGTCTAGGACACGGAGAAAATCGCAGTCCCAGGACCCACGCCTCTCAGCTTGGCTGACTGGAAGAGCCTAGGAATGCATCCCAAGCTCCCTCTATCTTTCATTATTTTCAAAAATGAGAGACGTAGTGGCAGAAATACAGAAGCATGAAGGCATGGCGGACGTGAGCAGATTCTGCTGAAATCCTGGCCTGGGGACCCTTCGGCTAGAAGTGAGGCTTTGGGTGGCCCTATATCACCCCCACGCCACACCACCACCACCACCACCTGCGCACAGAGTGCCCTAAATGGAGGGAAAACATATGATGCTGCTCAAAGAATCTTCCTGGCTCATGATAGTCAATAGTTCATAAAGAATCTGGAACATGAAGCACTCAACACAAATGAGCCCTATTTTAAGTCAGCAAGACGTGTTCTAGAGCCAGACAGGGTCTTTCCACCAGGACAGTCTCCACCGTAAATACTATCAGAGCCTTTCCTGGATCTTCAGCAGCACCGACATCTCAGCTTGCATGTTCTTCTCAAGGCCCTCACAAGGGCCAAAGGGAAAAGGGGAGCAGACACCAAACCCCGACACTATCGTCCTGCTTTCCCAAAGGCCCTAAGACGCATCTACGTAAAAGAAACTGAGTAAAATCGACATGTGTGCACCAAGACCATGCAACCAACCACCTACCTGGTGCTGCTGGTGTCCCTGACAATCCAAAGGGACAGAATCCTGTGGAGAGCCTTGAGGTCCTTCAGGATTCTGACCCCCTCAGTTGTCAAAGGAGCACAGGTATCACCAGGCTGTGCTGGGCTGCCTAACCTTTCCAGTTTTTTGGCTGGAAGAAGATATAAAGGAAGTTAAGAGTATACCAGAAAAGCAGTTTCAGCCTCACACAGGGACGACTTATCTGCCCCCAGTTTAGGAAAACTAATCTTCTAACTCAGAACCACACCTGGTATCTACTCATTTCCTTGTGTGGCCAAGGGGCACTCTTCAGATGGAGTGAAGGTTCTGCAGAAAAGAGTAATGTTGAAGGCAAACAGAAACTTGCAGGGACTGGGGATGGGGGTCCCCCAACACAGAGCATGGATGCTGGAGGTGAAATACACTCCCAGCTCGTGTTGCCCACAAAGAGCTCCCTACATAAAATAGATTCGTCAGCCTGTGTCTACACAATATCCTCCTCCAGAGCGCAGCAGAAAATCGGCACTCCATTAATGCTGTTGACCCAGAGGGAGAAATGCCCTTTTCATTAATTTGTGTCCCAGAGACCACACTGCAGAATGGTCTCCTAAGTGCTGGGGTCCAAACCAGCAGAAGAAGTGCAAATCAAGGGGACAGGTTCTGGAACATCTTCTGCAGTAGAGCTGCTGGTCCCTGGGGCCACTCTTCTGCCTTGTTGTACGGGACAGGAAAACAAGGACTATCTGGTGTGACACATCACCCAGGAGTCCAGAGGTCAGCTCAGAAGTGGTCACTATGGCCCAGCAATCCTCAAGAAGAAACCTGTCACCAGAGAGAGCAGAGAGGGAGAACCTGACTCAACAGGGACAGCAAGGAGATAAGAAACTCCTTCGTAAATCCAAGGCCTAGACCATCCCAGCAAACACAATGGTGGTTACAACTGTTGACCTAAGAGACCAGCTATGCTTCTGAGGCCCTCATCCTGGGCCTGGGAACCTGCCCTGCTAATTAACAGGTTACAAATCAAACATTCTCTGTAGATAAACATTTCTAACCTTCTAACTAGTTTGTCTTTCACAGGATGAGGACGCAGGCCCTAGAGAAAGTTCCCTAATGGTGCTTGATGATCAATCCTAATTCAAATCTACTTTCGGCATTTTCTGTTAGTGTCCTACATATGGTAGACATTTGGAGTCTTCCATATACAGCAGCCAACGCTCGGTGCTAGGGATTTCTACCACCTACATATAAACAGCAAGGAGGAGGCGCAAGGAGCCCAAGTGTGGGCAAGGACACGACACATCTGGCAAGCTGCATGCAACTCGGCTGGGCATCCTGACATGGACTGCGCTGTGTAACGCGAAGGCACTTCGGTCAAAGGGAATCATGAAAAAAATTATTGAAAAGTGAATTTTAACAAACAGCTCTGAAGAAATTTCATATTTCATTATTGGAAAAGCACTCTGATGTAGAAAATGTGAAAATCTGAAATGACAGTTTTCTATAAATAACAAAACTTGGAAATCATCATTAGAGGCATTTGTAATTTTCCTTTTCTGTTTGGGAATCACTGGGTGGGGGCATGGAGAGGTTTTACCTACAAGGAAGCCACTTATCTCTCTTTATGCTCCTGTCAAGCTGTTGACAGGACACTAGGAAAGAGTATCTTCACCGTCCAGAGGTAGGGTTGCCAGATAAAAACATAGAATGTCCAATTAAATGTGAATTCCAGGTAAGTAAATGTAGTAATTACACGTTATGGTACACACTTATAATATAAATTATTTGTTGTTTATCTGAAATTTACATTTACTGGATATTCCATATTCTGATTTGCTGAATTTGGTGGCTCTACCTGGAGGGATCCATGGTATTTTCAGTGTCCCACAGGGTCACCACTCCAAGGGACTGGGGTCAAGAACCTCCAGCATTTTGTGGGCAACCAATTTTCTGTCATTAAACATTTTTAACGTTCACCCTACGGCCTGGGGTTTTTTTTTTAAGTGCTGAAAACCTAATATTATTAAATATTAAAGGAGAAAATGACTCAGTTAGTAGTACCAAAATGGTTTTCATAGTAACAGCCTTTCCCACCCTACATTTAAATAGTATTCACAGTTTCAAATTGTGTTGAAAACAGAACAAAAAACATGGTTTAGGTGTATTATGTAATTATTTTAAAACTCCCACCTTTTACCTGACAATGTTTCTGACAATGCTTAATTGTTCCCTTACAATTTCCCTTGCAAAACAAACAAACAAAAACAGGAACACCTGTTGCGACTCAGAGTATCCAAATTTGTCCTTTTAGACCACGTCCTTTTAATTCAAGTCCTCTGCAAGTTGGGAGGACTCAAAACTGGGTTTCCCGCCTTTGCCCCGCTCTATGGCACCATTTTCCTGCCAGACTGGGTTTATGTAGTACAACTATAATACATGGAGCTATTCTGGAATGTGAAGGCAACGAAATATCTGCAGTAAAATTCTTCTAAGGGTTACAGACCACCCCTAAGACGGCAGATGGCATCTGTGCAAAGAATTCCGCAAGTGTGACTTATTCTTCTACATGGGGGTGGGCTGAAGGGGACTGATAATTTGAGATTTCTCTCTCACCAGAAGATCTAGGGCTTTCAGCTTGAGGATTTAGGGGTGGGGAGGCTTATAAGGGTGTTGACAAAGTGGTAGTTCTTAGATTTTCTGAAATTAGACCTCCTTGCTCCTCAGTATGAGTCAGGGGCTGTGGCACAGCTTCTTTGGAACCCAAAAGGAGACTTGTCGCCAGTAGCCACAAACTGTTTATACTGGAAATATGCAGACACAGTCAGGCTTTCCCCATGCTATCTGAATCAGAACTTCAGAAAAGGGAACATTTAGGACTTTCACTATGTGTTCCTGACCCGTTTTTTTTTTTTTTTTTTTTTTTTTTTAAAGATAAATGGTGAGACCCACAGTCTTCATTAAGGAACAATAAGAAACTCGGCTCCTCTCCCAAGCCTGTCTCTCCTGGAGACTTCCTCATCCCGGTGATTTGATGAAGATAATTAATCCAAGAAATTTCACCCTGGGGAATATGCTGGGGAGAAACGGGGAAAGGTGAGAGGAAGAAACTTCATCCACAAGACTTTACATGTCTTGAAAGGAGAACTGTGTCTCTCTGTTCCCTCTTCCTGCTCCTTTGGTGCTTTTGACAAACAATAGTGTGTTCAGACTGATCTAAATCCGTGGAGTATTCGAGAGATACTCTATAAGATTTAGAGAACAGGGGACGATAAACATGGCTTTTCACATCAGCAAGGAAAGAATGGTTATTTAAGAAAACCGTTGGACAATCAACTATCCACTTGGAAAGAAATACAGTCCTACATCACACACTACACAAAAAATGACTCCTCCAATGCCCCATACATTATATACGTTCCTCGTAGATTAAAGATGTAAATGGGTATCAGAGAGATATTGAAGAAAACATTGATCAAGTAATGCCAAGCAGCCTGGGCTTGAACACTGACTCCAACGCTCACTCGCTTATGACTTGCAAGCTCTCTCTGCCTCGGTTTCCCCATTTGAACACAGACGAATAAACAGAAGATTGAATCAACTAACATATGTAAAGCCAGGCTAACAGTCCCTGGGCTGTAATAAATGCTGTTAGCTGTTATTTTTATTTGATAATATCAGCAAAGCGACAGGTTCCCTGGGAAAAGAGAAAATCAGAAGCATAAGGAAAGAGATGTACAGATTGGACACCCTAACAAATGAAAAGTTTCTAAAGTGCACCATGATCTGAGTTAAAGGCCAACAAAGCCTGGGAGAAACTACTGCAACATCCACAGAATAGTGGGGATTGTGGGCCCCACATGCAAGACCAAGAGCTCTTGCAAATCCAGCAGATAAAGGAAGAAACCAAGAAACATAAAGGCCAAGGCTATGAACAGGAAAGCTGCTACAAACGGCCAATAAATATATGAACAAATGTTCACCCTATCTAATAATTAAGGAGACCCACATTAGCACAATTTTGTCAATCTGAGGAAAACAGAAAAATAACATCGTGGCGATCACCGTGTGGGGGTTTGAGATAGCAGGGGGAAAGATCACCTTCTTTCTGAAGAGCCAGTAAAAACTACTGTATATCCTGACATTCCACCCCGGAGCCCAGCGATCCCACTTCTTGGAACAGCACAAACATAGAGATGTATGTAAACATTTGTTCCCTGTAGTAAAATACTGCAAATAACCTACATTTACATCAATAAAAGACTGGTTTGTAGCTTACTGTTTCTCACCGTCTTTTTTTTTTTTCCATGGGATCAACTGTTTATTTTTTCCAAAATACTATGCATGTAAAGAAACTGCTACACTGAAAAGACCTGGCAATTTTTGGTAAATCTATAGCAAAGGAATGAGGATTTCTGCTGGTAAGTTTTCATAACCAAAAGCCAATAAATGGCATACTATTGTAAGCGAAAAGAGTCAACTAGATCTATATGTACTGTCCTGAAATGATTTTCGTGATAAAAAATTATATGCAAAATGCAAGCTGAACGCATAGCACACGTCTATAAAGATTTTTAAGTTAACAACATGTATGTGTCCACACACAGGCTAATACATTTCTATCAGTACAAACACAGAAAAAGCCCAAAAGGATATAATCTAAACATAACAGTGACTTACTTCTGAGGAACAGAGTTGGAGAGTAGGAAAAAAACATACATTTAAACAAATGACTGAAGAATACTCAACGATACGAGAAAGGGCTCAGTTATACATGCCACATCATTCTAATTTTGTAAAACGCCTATGCTATACGCAAAAAGATGGAAATATGTAGTTATATGGTACGATTAGGCCAATACTTATTTTCTTATACTTCCCTAGATTTTTCAGATTTTCTACAGTAAACATATATTATTCATACTAATTTTTACCCTAATAAATCCATCTTTTATTATTAGCTTACATTTGAGGTACCCATGGAATGCTACGTAGTCTCATAAGAAATAATTAAGAATACAGTAATACTCTAAAAGGGTCTGATCAGTTCTTCTTCATCCATAAAAAGGATTCAGGAGGAAAACAGGAAAACAAAAATACTAAAAGCATTTGGAAAAAAAGGATTATGGGTAATGGTTGTAAAGTTGGTTTTTCAACAAGTGGCATATTTAGTACTGGATTTAAAAAAAAAAATAGGCACATCTAGTAAGATTTCAATTCCATGATGTGGTGTCTAAAGCGTGGAGCCAAAATGGAGCACTGACCCTACCTTCTTGACCTGAGGGGGTGGACAATTCTATAACCAGGTTCAGGACAAAGTTTGGGTTTAAGGCCAAGCAGCTGAGTGAATGTATTCAATGAAATAATACCCACTGGGGGGATTCAGATATAGGTGGGTGGGGGGGTCTGAAGGAACTGGGCAGTGAGGTGCCAACCTTTCACACCGCCCACAATGGCCATACGATGGCCGTATGTTCCTACATCATACATTGGCCGCAGCTGCTACAGCGGTGAAGGATTAGTTTGTCATTGCACAATCACTCCCTCTGAAAAAGATCTTTCCATCTTCCCAGAGCCCCCCTGAAGTTAACTGGTGGCCAGAAACACTGCCTTCGCCAACCCGGGCTCTCCAAGCAATGAGCATGGGGCCCTCGTGCAGTCTCCCAACCCAGCTGCCCAGCCATTAAGTGGGGGAAAATGAACTTCAGACATCCAGCTGCTCCAGGAGATGGAGAGCATGAAGGCTAAAGGTGCTAAAATCTACCCAAACATCTGGCCATTCACACCTTCTAAATCAACCACATGAAAACATTCCCCTCTCATTTTTGGTTGAAGGCACTGAGGTATGAGAAGAAGGCAGAAGTATGCACTTAAAAAAAAACAAACAAAAAAAAACCCTAGTCAACCTAATGAGAAAACAAGGTTTGAGGAAACTGGTTCCAGAATGACGATGTAAACCAGATGACACTCGCACCAGTGCTTCAAACACGTAGCCACACCAGGGCAGAGAGGACCAGGTGGAGAGGCAGCTCACCTGAGAGTTTATGCTTCCTGCTTTCCAAGCCAAACAACGGCCACCAGTCACCACCAATGGGCGTAAGCGTGCAGCTGTCTTCCTAAGACTCCTGCCCCAGCCCAGTGCACCATAAAGGAGCGCAAAAAATGCAGATTGTAAACCAAATGCTTGACTTCATCTACATCTTCTGATTTGTCCATGCACCTTACGGTGAATTTATGGCCCTGCTGGAGTGTGAGCCCCAACCAGCTTCTTACCCAGCAGGGAAAGAACTAAGAAGATGGATTCTAAAGGAATGCAGAGTCCGATGGAGGGTTTCTTACTGCCGTCTTTCTGCCCTGCATAATCCTAACAGAATGGCCAAAGTGAAAGTCCACTGTGTGGAAAACTGGGGTGTGTGTCTTTCAGTCAATGGGTGCCGAACGCCTACTTGAAGCCAAGTAGAGCTGGCATCTCACCCTGTTTGCCTGGCTGGCCCAAGGCAGCTCACATGGGGCCCAGACCCACCTCTGTGGTAGAGAACCTTCTCTGTGTATGATTTAAGATTAATAGGAAACCTTCAGGCTTGGCCCAATCAAAGGAACCTCAGCTGGGAACTGTTTGAGTAATAGATTCTGGTGGGATCTTAATCTATCTGCTCAAGTTGATGGATTTCCACTCCAATGACTCTCAGGTGAAGAAAAACATCAAAGTGAAAACCAGGATCTAATAGTTGGCAGGTGTGCACTGATCACCCACTGCCCTTTCTGCACCCTCCTCTCCCGAGCTGAACACACTACAAATTTCAGAGAGCTCACCAGGGACACCACACAGCAGAGAAGTCCGAATACGCCCAGAAGAGCTCGCTCACACTAGCTCTGAACCCACACACCGTGGACTCAGGATCAGCGCTGACATGCAGGAGAGCAGAGGGCAGGCGTTTGTCAGTACAGCCGTCCCTCTTTTATCCACGGTTTCACTTCCCACAATTTCAGTTACCTACTGTCCACCACAGTCGAAAACTATTCAATGGAAAACTCCCGAAATAAACAATTTGTGTGTTTTAAATTGTGCATCCTTCTGAGTAGCATGATGAAATCTCGTGCCACCCCCCTCCATCCTACTGGGGATGTCAATCATTCCTTTGTCCAGGTCTCCACACTGTCCGTACTTCCTGCCTGTTAGTAACTTAGTCTTGGTTATCTGATCAGCTCTTTTGGTATCACAGTGCTTATGCTCAAGTCGCCCTTATTTTACTTCATAATGCCACACCCACATAACTTTTATTCCAGTATATTGTTAAAATTGTTCTATTTTATTATTAGTTGTTGGTGATAATCTCTTACTCTGCCTAATTGAACTTCATGCTAAGTACGTATGTATAGGAAAAAACAAAACACATAAGAATCAGTACTATCTGTAGCTTCAGGCATCCATTGGGGGTCTTGGAATGCATCCCCCATGGGGAAACGGGACTACTGTTTCTGCCCTCCCCTATTTAAGACAAGCAAGAGCACCCCGCATCTCTATGGATGGAAAGAGAGGAAGAATGAAGCCTGGGTACTGGTCCTCTAAGCAGGAGTGATACATTTACCAGGGAGAGCAGAAAGGTGCAGACCTCATGTGCTGGGACACGAGCCCTAACAAGAGACAAGTGCCTTTTCCACAACATGCCTCCATTCTGACTCAGATTCAAACCAAGAGTCCAGCCCCTCAACTGGACAGGGCAGCTGGTCTTCCTGCTGCTCCCATCATTCACAGTGTCCCATAATGGCAGGTGCGAGGATGTGGGCATATGACCACTAGGGGCAGGGCCAGAGTCCACCACCACTTAAGATGCAAAAAATAAATCAGTCTAGGAGGTCATTGGTGAGCTCTTCACAAAAGTAACCTGGCAGTCCGGAGAAGAGGAGACATCTTCCATCTGATGTCTGGGGCTCTGCAGCCTCCTCCAGCCAGGAGGCAGGGAGGAAGAATTCACTAACCATTAATCTCAATTTAAAAACTGGCTCTCACACAATAATCAGAACTAGACAATTCCAGGCACAATGGAAATAATATCACCAGGTTTGGGGTATTTTTGTTTGTTTGTTTTATAGATTAGCCCAACCCTCTCTCATGTCCAGATTAGAAATTAGCTCACGCTTTCAGACAGGTCAACCCTGGTACAGCAACATACGTCCCAGCATTTATGGCACCAAGAGAAGTGACTCTGGACCAGTGTGAGGTCAAATGACAAACCGGAAAGCTACGCCTCTGCTTGAATCTCCCGAGACTGCCGCTCTGTCTCCTCCAACATGAAAAAGGAAGAGGAGGGGAAGAAAAGCTTCAGTTGAAAGAGAGGGTGGGAGACCCATCAGGAAGTCAAGCACATCATAGCCATTTGAGTAGGTGCAGCAGAAAGCAAGTTAGGGAGTCTCCCTGACCAATAAAGAATAATCTACCAGGGAAGTGGGGTGGGGTGGGGACTGGGAAGGGGTGAGTCAGGAGGACTGTGTGAGAAGCCTGGGGCCCTCCCCGGGTCAGCAGCATCTGGGGCTGTTTCTCTAGCAGACAGTAAAGAACTCGATTACATCCAGTTAACTGTGCTCTAAACTGATTATGCATGTGCTGGGCTAATGGATTACATTAGCAAGAGGAAAAATAACATGCAATCAATCTCCATTTACTACAGGCCACACCAGGGCCTAGAGAAAAACTGGCTCTCAAACCACCTCCAGACCCCACCCCAAATCCGTGGAGTCATGGAAACCATGGGAGAGGGAGCCCCCTCGGGGGCAGGAGAAGTTTGTCTTAGTCACATTGTGGGACAAAAAGCCTCGGTGCAAGCACTGGAATGCTAAGCCCATCTCTGTGCCATCCGGGAGTGGATGGGAGAGCTCCCTGCCCCCACCACAGAGCCACAGCAAGCTGAGGACCATTCATTACCCAAGAACTAACGAGACCAGGCTAACGACCTTCAGCTCCTGACACAGTGAATTCTGCCCTGAGGGTCGGGGGGCTGGTCAACCCCCTAGGAGGTGCCAACCAAACACACTGTTCGGCACCTCTCCTTGAGGCACGGGTTCCCATACTCTATCCTGTATCCCAACCCCTATGGCCCTTCTACCTACACTGCCCCTTTTGAGCAGGAGTTTCCTCCATCTTTAAAAAAAGGAAAAATGAGAAAATCAGGCCAAGGAGAATGAGTGGCTAGAGTTAGTTCAGCAAAACACGAATGGAAACACACCAACAGCTTCTCTCACATCCATCCTGGAAACTGCCTCAACCTGACTCTCTAGGTGTGACCCATGGATGTGGTTTGGGGACCAAAAAGGGATTATTCTCAGCGAATCCTCCTGGTTCCAGGCCTTTTGGAAGCAAAGCCAAGGGCCTGGTATACTCTTATTGGAGAACATAGTGTGGAGTTAATCACCTCCGCGCACATTTTACAATCTGAAGGGCACCTTTTTCCTTGGATGGAAGAGCCTGGGTTTGTGCCAGCTCTAAACGCCCTTCATCAGAGTTGCACAGAACCTTCCATGGCCACACTGAGTCCTCTGCACTAATTTTGCTCAGTTGGGTCCTTTGGAAACTCTTTTTTCCACTGTTTTTTTCCCCATCAGGTTTTCTGGACCACACTGGCACTTTCCTGTGGCCAGTTAAGACCTTCAATTTAAACTGACCACAAGGAGCCTTTTCTTTCAATGGTGGAACAAAGCTAAGCCACCCAATGAGGTTCTTGATTACGCAGGACAGGGGCTGGCTACTTGCTGTCCAGACCTTCCCCACTGGAGCCCCTCCACGCTGGAGTCAGCAGTCAATTCCAGAACATTCTATTGCCACTACCTCATGCCTGCATTCTCAACTCCTTTCCCTAAAATGGTTTCTCATCCATGTTACACAGCCTTGCGCCAGCCTGAGAACAAGCAGTTGTAACACGCATTAGTTATCAATCTCGACAGAGACCATATGGGGAAAGGATCAGAAAAGTCTTCCTGATTTGGAGTCTCTATTTAAAATCACCATGAGTAGCAAGGGGACGAAAACAGCCTAGGGTCAGCAGAAACTTGGCACTCACTGGCCCAAAGACATGGGAAACGGTGTGAAAGAAAAGAGGAGAGACTTAACAATAAAGGGAGGAAAATGGAGAGAGAGGGTGAGGGCGTGGAAGGTATGTGGAAAGAGGCTGGGCAGATTTATGGCGATTTGTACCTGATTGTTCATACTAAAGCCATTATGGGATGATTAGAGAAAAAGGTGAGGCTTTAAGTCCAGTGGAAATCAATAGAAACGTCTGGAGCAATTCTGCCGTGCAAGTGAAAGGACTATTTACAGCATCTGAGCACCTCCTTCTTGTTACCGTCTACGGACTGGAAAACGGACTGGAGGGAGCAGGGAGAGGTTAGAAAGGAGGGTAGAAGGACGGGGAGAGAGGACAGAGGCAGAGGGGCAAGATGGAAAAAGTCTGGAAAAAGCAATACAAATACGAGGACGAGAAAGGGGACATAGGACATGGCAAGATAAGAGGAAGCAAACAAAGGAGCCCCCTTACCCGACCCCAGTTTTCTCCATGGCATTTACCACTTTCTAGCCTATGGTGTAATTTATTCATTGTGCTCCCATCTCCCTCCAAAAGAATGGAAGCTCTATGAGGGCAGGTATTTCTTGTCTATTTTGTGCACGGATGCAGGTATGCGCCCAGAACAGTGCCTTGTATATAGTAGGCGCTCAGTGTTTATTTGCTGAATGAATGAACTGAATGACTAAATGGACAAAGCACCCCAGCGGCATTTAGGAGAGAAGTGATTTTATAAAATAAATAAAAAATGGGTGGGAGGATGAGACAGAAAAGGAGAACAGACAGCATGCAGGGGAGAGGGAAAACACAGAAGCACCAAGGAACACAGAAGCCAAGAACTCAGGAAACAGAATGGTGAGTTAGCGAAGAGTCGATTATAAAAACAGTCAGAGGGTACAGGGAACAATGTGACAACACCGGGCTGCTGTAAACAAAACCTGCCTAACTGGGGCACCCCACAAAGAGAACCTTCAGGTACCAGCTGACGCCTGCCACCCCATTGCAGCTTCATGAGGAAAGGGATGCCAATTCCGCTTCCAACACCAGCTCACCATCCAGCCACCAACCCGGCCCTGACACACAGACTGTTCATCCACCCCCAGCCCTTGCCATCGCCCAGGGAGCCCACCCACTCCTTCCGGAGGCAGGCTGGGTCTTACCTTGTACAACTTCAGGCTGGCCTCGTGCCTGGAGTTGACCGTGTGCAGCCGCAGCTTCTCCAAGCTGTTGGTGTAGTAGTCGCAGGCGTTGCACTTGAGGTGGACGGGGTTGCCGATGGCCACGCACTTGAGCCGCCACTCGTTGGCTTTGCCTCCCTCCTTGATGTGGGCCACCAGCTGGTACTTCTGCACATGTTTATCTGTCTTGCAGTGCAGCTGGAAGTTGGCCTTGAGCTGGGTGTTGTAGCGGCAGAGCTTGCACTGGTACGAGTCCCCCATCACGGCCTTCCACTCATCCTCCGGGAGGCTGCGCTCCACGTTCATGTGCAGCCCCAGCATGTCCAGGTTGTCCGTGGTGAACTTGTTGCACACGGCACACTGGAAGAGCTTCAGCGACGGGTCGTTGGTCTGGATGAAGCTCTCGCCCAGGTTCATCAGCTCCTCCGACACCAGCTGCCCACCCCCGAGACGCATGTCTAGGGGGATCTCACCGCCCACTGCGGGGAAGGAGAAGAGAAGAGAATCAGAGGCCAGGCTCACAGCTGCAGCCATAACTGAGGCACCACCTAGCCCTCCTCTTCCCTCAACCCTGGGTCAAGGGAGACAGAAGACCATGTTTCAAGAGTTGCAAGGTGCTATTAACTGGAAAAAAACACCAAAGCAACAACAACAAAAATCAATTTCATGCATTCAGATCTTTCTAAAAATTCGTGGAAGGCTTTATGTGTGGGTGTTTTTTTTTTTCCTTTTGCAAAGGAACACCTAGAAAAAGGTAGGAAATCATAAACTCTTGAATATTTCAATTCAGCCCCTCGCTTAGATCCTAGAAAAGATAGAAATAAGCATCATTCACCGGACATAATAGAAACTGAAACTCCAGACCCCAACAAGTTGGAAATGAGCTCTAGCTGCGATCTAAGGTACGAAGCCTTTATAGTGAATCAGAATCGGGTCCAGCATTTATCTAAAGCAGCGCCGTCCAAAAGAACTTTCTGCGATGATGGAAGACGTTTTACATCTGCACTGTCCCGTGTGGTGGCCACTAGCCACGTGTAGCTACTGAACACTTGAAATACGGCCATGGTGCAATTGAGAAACTGAATTTTCAGTTTTATTTATTTTTTAATTCAATTCCATTTAGATGGTCACATGTGGCTACTGTATTGGACAGCACAGGCCTGAATCTGAGATTTCAGGAACGATCTCCCTATGCCTCATCACATCCCGCTGATCAGTACCCCACCGTCCCATCAATGGTACCAGCTCCCCCCACATCTCCCCAAGAGTACAACCTTTTCCCTTTTCTGAGCCCCCACACTGCATGATGGCATCTGTTATGTCACATGTCACATTCTCCTTTGTCGTAAGTCAGCCACACACACAGCTATAGGCTGGCCAGTGTCGCCACCAGGTGCAGCCTTTTTAGGACAGAGGGCAGGTCTTTTCCTCACTGAACCTCTAGAAAATCCCAGCCTCCTGCACAGATGTTCAAATGTCTGCTCTACCAGACAAGGGTAAAACAGAAACAAATTGTCACAGATATGGGAAGTGGATTGAGATGGGCCCTGAAATGAAAAGGTCAGTTCACTGTCCACGAGAAAAGGGTCCACGAAAGCTCTGCTGCTCCCTCACCACCCCTGTTCTTTCTCAGTCCATCATTGCCCTGCACAAACCAGAGACAGGCTCTCATTCACCAGCGGTAAATTAACACCTCAAGCTCTTATTTAGATCACGAGAAAGGCTTGGAAAGAGCAGCCTTCCCTCCATTACCTGGAAGCGGACAGCCGAGCGGAACACGGAGTGTCGGCTTCTATTTTCTGCCTCTCCCCAAAACACATACACATTTGAGCTGTCTGCCCCTACCTATCCCCAGCTGATACTTAAACTCGACCTTTTGCATGTGATTGGGCTGTTACTTGTCTTTTAATGACTGATTAGAATCCAAGTTAGTGGTTAATCAAAAGATATATATATATATATCCTTTACATATATATTTATTATATATTTATATATATATTACATATATATATACTTGATGATTTTCTCATTTACGCTACACAAGGCACCTTACGTGAGAAGATGAGTACAGGCAGGCTCTGCAGAGCAGACTGGCTGCGTTTGAAGCCTGTGGATAGTCTAGCAAGCCCCAGAAACCTTTTGCATGCGCATTCCAGAAGGGTCAGGAAGCTTTCTGCTTGTTTTCTCTCTTGCAATCTCCCTTGGTGAGACAAGCCATAACTAAGACATTCTTTTTAGGACAAGAGGGAAGAAGAGGGGGGAAAAGCCTAAGAACTCCATACCTTAATAGGGCCGGGGGCCAGGCAGCATCCATGAAACATACATAAGATTCAGTACAAGTGGGAACTACCCAGAGGGTGAAACAAGGAGCGAACACATATTTGTTTCTGATGCCGACCACCTGAAGCATCAAATCTTCTCCACTTTTTAAATTTAACCTCAGCACATCGATATGGCTCTAAAGAGAAATTCAAGAGGCGGCCGGATGGCTCAGTTGGTTAAAGCGCGAGCTCTCAACAACAAAATTGCCGGTTCGATTCCCGCATGGGATGGTGGGCTGTGCCCACTGCAACTAAAGATTGAAAATGGCAACTGGACTTGGAGCTGAGCTGCGCCCTCCACAACTCGGTTGAAGGACAACGACTTGGAGCTGATGGGCCTTAAAGAAACACACTGTCCCCCAATATTCCCCAATAAAAAAAAATTTAAAGAGAAATTCAACTGTCACTTGTTGGAAGCCTCAGTGAAAATGAGAAGTCCTAAGACCATTCAGAGGAATAAGTCCCTATATGAAATGCAAATTAAAGAAAGAAACAGAGAAACAGTGAAATGAGGGTGACTGGCAAGCCAAAACTCCCTCCGAGAACCACATTTTGGAGAAACGAACCCAAGGCTTAGAATCCTATAAATCCATAGAGCCAGTAGGAACTAATTAAGCCTCCAAAAAGTAGAACCTTCCCTAATTCACAAGGATTAGCAGGAGAGCCCCAGTAAGTGAGAACTTAGCAGGCATTTACTTTCAAGCCATGCTAGATAGACAGTCTTGGAAAGGAGTGGGCCCCCATCTTTCCACATGCACCTGACTTTAACACTGGAAATTTACACCCTGGCACATGTGCCTGCCCATTAGGACATTGTCAGAGAGGCACATGGATGAAGATATCTTCCAGGCTCAAAGGCAGTGCAAAGGACCCATTAAACCTCATGTAGGTGTCCTGTGGCCGTCTGGCTATGTGGGAAACACGAGGAGGCCCCCACAAGCTATCCGTTTCTCAGGGCTGTGCTAAACTTTAGAGTGCAAAGGGATGATCAGAAAGATATTCAGATGGCCCCAAGTCTATCTTATCTACAAATGGTGACACATCCAACCAAACTAGACCAAGGGTACTGCCACTTTCCTTAAAGGCCTCTAGCAGGAAACCTCCCAGAATCAGCCTGTTTGGTATCACAAAAGAGAAGGTTCTGTCACAGGTAGTATGAGAATAACTTTGTAAGCAGTACATCATACACACACACACACACACACACACACACACACACGCCCCTACAGAGCCCAGTAATCTCTAATAACCTATAGCTTTCTCACAAATGGCCTTAAGAAATATCAGTAGAACTGCAGACCAAACTGAAAGGTCTGGCTCCTCTCATTTACATACGACGCTTCTACTGAGGTCATACAACTTCTACTGAGGTCGTACAAGTTAATGTCCTTTGGACATGTCCTATCATATCCATGCCCAGTTAGGCTGTAGCATAAAGCATTTGTGGCTCTCATGCCATCTCAACAACAGCTCTCGTGGCCTAAGGCAGACACAGAAGGTTTCCACAGACATGCCTCAGCTGACACTGGAAATTCAAGGGCCCTTCCTGATTAGGTCCTTAGAAAGAAGAGCTCTGTTTTGTTAAGAAAGAAAGTGCAGATCTTTGGCATATGTCCAGAGCATAGGGATTCATTCTGCTCTTTCTTTTGCATCTACCAGATAGCCATAATGCATGATGCCCCACGGATTCACAGACACGTGGTGTAAAAGCAAACTATCTCTCTAACTCTCCATTCGAGCCTAAGTCAGACTTACTGGTTTTCAAGATAATTAAAAAGATCTCCCTTTGACCCAGCATGAACCCATCCATTTTCTGTGTCTTCATTCCACCTACATTATATTTGATTTACTGTAAGATCTCCCTCCTCAAGAGTTTAAATCTCCCGACTAGAAAACCCCAATTCCCAAAGGTTCAAAAAAGAAAGAAAGAAAAACACAGGGTACTGATGCCACTCCTTGGTGCGCATCCCTTCCCCTCTGGGTTCACTCTGGGGACAAATAAGACCATTGATCCTCTGCACCCATGATTCACCAGTCCGTAAGACATCTTCCAATCACTTGGTCATAAAAGATCAACAGGTCAGTGTTCCAAAACAGAAAACAAGATTAAAGTAGCAACAATTCAAGTTTAAATGCATAGCAAGAAAAACAAATTAAATGTTATGAAATGTAACTCATCCGCGGCAATTAACCCTAAAACCCCACACAAATAAAGGCATGTCAACTGGTGAGGTTTATCTCCCTGGCATTGACCTAAAACCATGCCAGAATAAAAGTACTTGCTCACACTTTGTTGCCGAGAACAACTTATCCCATGCCAGTAAGGGGATACTGCTGAATTCAGGCCATCACCACTGGTCCCAAGAGGTTCGCAGGATCAGGGAATGGAGACCAGGCCACGTCTGTCCAAAGCACAGGGTGGGGGCAGGAGTGGCCCAACCATCATGCTGGTGCTAACGAAACGGATTTGTACATTTTCTACCTATAGAAGTTCTCCCCTCAAAGTGGTCATGATTCTTTTATGCAAAGACTCATGGTTTTCGGCATCCAAATCCTATCCTTTTGGTCCCATTCTGTATCTATGAAGCCAATCGGTAAGACTTGGTGTCTGGACACAGCCAGATCACCTTCTCTAAATATGGGTCGTTTTTCATGGCAACAAAGGCTCCATTAAGCAGGATCTAACTGATATTAAAACTTAGCTTTCTTTGATGTACAATTTTAGAATTTATTCATTCCCATCTATCACACCAGTCTTTACAGTGCCCCAGGGCAATTTAATTCCTAACTATACAAATCACCGACGGCTCATGCAAAACAAGAAAGGAAAAGAACACATCTCTTTCATTGAGATCCTCGTAAACGCACCGAAGAACTTGGAGAAACCTATCTGGGTGGTTCCCAGCTCAGCACAGAACCAGCTTTTGGTTACCTAAATAAAGCATGCTAATTTCCAGTTCCTCTCATGGAGATGATTGTTCCTATTTAAAACTCCAGCTACAGTTTCCTGTAAGTTTCAATAAATATTTAATGGAATCCAAAAATTTCAGATAATTGTGGCGATTTTTCAAATGGAGACAGAGACAGAGAAAGGGAGAATGGGAATAGGAAGGAAGGTTGACCAGAAGCCAAAAACTAGAGGAAACACTTAAATTTTAATCCTGGCCTAAGGAGCTGGAGTCTAATCACATCTCTGTTGAATGCATACAATCTTCCATAGACACACACAGAGTTCAAGGGATTCTTGAGAAACATATTTGATTGTCAGACACTCGAGTTAACACGAAACGACTCAAGGGGAAAAACAAAAAAAAAATAGCAACCGAATCCACAGGACCTCAGCCTATCTTCAATTTTCCCCAGTTTAAGTCACATCATAGAACAAACAAACATGGAGTCAGCCTCACCTAGAGCAGGCGTCATGGCGGCCATGGGCCCCGAGGGATCCAGCTGGAATCCACTCATCATGAACTGGGCGTCCGAGGCAGCATTGTCCATCTTCAGGTTGGGCAGGTTCATGTTCTGGGCCAGGTAGTACTGGTAAAGCTCGGCCTCGGCGGGCGAGGGCAGGCCGCCGAGGCCCAGGTGGCGGTTGTGTTGAATCTGGGTCATGTTCTGCTGTAGGAGCATCATGTTATGCATGTGCTTCTCGCTGGTCATGTGGATACGGAGGTTTCTCGCCACGTTGGTCTCATAATCGCACACCTCGCACCGCCAGGTGGGTTTGGTTTTTGGTTTTGTGGGTGAGGGGGCCCCGCAGGAGCTGCTGATATTGGCCGCGGCGGCAGCGGCCACAGCTGCAGCCGCCGCTGCCCCGGCGGTGTGGCTGAAGACCTGCTCCCCGCCTCCATTCTGCAGGTTCTGCATGTTGTTGAGATGCTTGTCGGACTGCATATGAATACTGAGGTTGCCTTTGGTAGTTGTGGAGTAGTTACACACCTCACAGCGGAAAGGCTTGTAACCACACGTGTAGCTCTCGCCTCGTGCCAACCGAGGGTGGGGCTGCCCGCTTTTGCAATAGACACAAGAGCCCCCCGGCTCAGGGTGCTTCTCCTTCATGTGGGCCTCCAGTGTCTGCTGGTACTTATAGTGCCAGTTGCACTTGGGGCACTTGAGTGTCTTACACGAGTTACGAGAATGCATCATGGTCATGTGGCCACCCAGCGAGCGGGAGGAGCCCAGGACCGTGTCACATTTGGGGCATTCCACACCGCTCCCCGAGGGGCACTCCCCAACCCCAAGCTCGCAGAGGGAGCCAGCGTGCTGGTGATGGGGGACAAAGCCCCCATCGTCGCCCTCTGTGCTTTCATTTGGTTCTGGTGCTGTGGCATTGTCTTTATTGGCACTTTCGTCAGCAAAGTCCAGCCTCCTGCCGCCCTCTGCCACATTGGCCCTGACGCCCTCACTGTTAAAGCTTAAACGATTCCTCCTGTTCGCACCATCAAAGACAACAAAGGAAGAAGCAGAATTAGAACTAGTAGAAGCTACGCTCCTCGACAGGGTCTGGAGCACATTAGGCATTAAGGGGGAGTTAGAAATGCTTTGGTTTGAGAGAGCAAGGTCCTTTTTGCTGCTGCTGCTACTACCTGCCACGGCCCCAGGCTCCTCGTGGGGCCTGTCCTCCAGTTCGTCGTCCAACTCACTTGGAAAGAGTCCTTTGCAACCCTCGTCTTCCTCCTCCTCTTCCTCCTCGTCTTCCTCCTCGTCTTCCTCCTCGGCCTCTTCCTCCTCCTCCTCCTCCTCGGCCGCCTCCTCGGCTGGCTCTGCTTTCTCGGAGAAGCAATCCGGATCACCCACTTCTTGCCTCTCTCCGTCTGCCGCCCCAGAGTCCTTGCCCTCTGAGGATTTGGTAGGACTGGAGGCCACAGGCCCCAGGGGGACTGAGGTAATGGGGGTCTTCAGGACCGAGCTGGTGAGCCCGCCAAGGTTCAAGAGGGTGCTGGGGGTCAAGATACCAGCCTGGGGCTGCTCGGGGCCGGCGGCAGGGCCAGCTGGGAGAGCCTCTTCCCCTTCCATTCGAATGCCACTAAATTTACCATAAAAACTGTGTCCGGGGCCTATGAGGTTAGCTGTGGAAACTAAAGAGTGTTGAAAGTTTTTGTTTTTTGGTTCCAGAAAACTTACAAGGGGTTCCTTGTCTTTGCCAATCCCTTGGATGATAGCGGAGATGTTCTTATTGCTAAGAATTTTCCGCTCGTCCTCACTCAGGGTCATTCGATGGTCGTGCACCGCGTGGGTCACGAAGGAACGGACGTACCCGAAGGACAGTTTGCACAAGAAACACATCAGGATGGGCTTCCTCTTGCCGTAGAGCACAAAGCCATCGAATTTGGACAGGTCCACATTGTTGGGAACATCTTTGGATACGCAGGAGCTTTTGGCAGAGCCGTCGCTGTTCAGGTAATCCTTGTTGCTTTTGTGTCGCACGTCAAAAACGCGGAAGCTGTGCAGGACAGGGCTGAGCCCCGTCAGGGCTGAGGTATTCGGGAAAGCCTGGTCTGGGCCCTCAAACCATTTCCCGAAGGATGAGGCTATGTGGAAAGTGTTGATGATCTGTGGGTAGACTGGTGCAGCACAAGAAGGGTCCCCTTGTTTGCCCCCCACACCGGGGAGAGAGTTCAGAAAGAGCGAAGGGAGAGGCCCACTGCCACTGCCACAGGCGCCCCCGCTTTGGGTCAGCTGGCTCAGGCTCTCGACAATGTACGCCGAGCCGTCCGGCTGGTAGACTATCTCCCCAGCCAGGTTCTCCACATCACTCTCCTCGTCCCCTTCCTCACTGGTGTCGCTCCCGCTGTCCTCTCTCAGGGGCAGCGGGGGGCGCGCGCTGGGGCAGTGGTGCTCCATATAGGTCTGTAAGCTGGCGAAGGAGGCCGAGCATTCGTTGCAGCTGACCTCCTTGCCAGCGGGCTCGGCGGTGGGGCCGGCCGAGGCGGTGCTCTCCGTGAGGCGCTCATTGAACGGGGCCCTCAGGCTGTCCAGGGGCCCGTGGTTCTCACTTGTGGACTGCTCCATGCCACTGGGTTTGTCGGGGAGGTGGGTGCTGTTGAGTTCAGTCCATTGCTGGTGCTGAGGGATACTGCACCCATTGTCCTTCCCCGAGACGACAGGCGAGTCACAGCCTTCCATGGTAAGGCCTGCGTGGAGCTTTCATTGCACCCAGTACGGATCGGACCTGAAGAGTGGAGGCAAAGGGGAGAGGAGGGAGAGAGGGGGAAGAGAGAGAGAAAGGAAAGAGGTTAGGAGGGCCGAGGCTAAGGTCCCGCACAGAGCACTCTAACAGGTTCTGTCCACACCCACAACAGAGACCGCAGGGGCAGCAGGGACCCCAGCGATCGCCCCATGCTATCCAACTCGCAGAGGGTAGACGGCATCCCAGGTGTCACGGCCGGGGTCCATGGCAGGAGCAAGGGGCACGGGGAAGGGACATCACGAGAATCCCTCTTTGTCTTCAGCTTGTCGGCTGCTCTACCCCTGGAGACCAGTTTGAATTTCCGTTCTTTGCAAGCACAGCGTTAGTGAGCATCAGGGCTGGGCGACAGCCACAGCTGAGGATGACCGCATCATCTTGCCAGACCCTGCCTAGGATACAGATGGGCAGGCCCCCCACATGCGTACGGCCAACACAGAGTGCCCCCTGGCTGCCCAGGCTGTCTTTGGGCCAGGGGAACACCATGGAGGGACGCACGAGAGGAGAAAGATTTTATACCTCCAGAAAAAGGATGGTAAACCTGTGCGAGGATAGACTTATTTAGAGGCGAAGTTGCTGTTGTGGCTTTTATCGACCATGTTTCTGGTTTGAGTTCAAAGAAAAACATTTGAGAGCTGCAGGGCTCAGAGGACAAGTGTGCACGCCTAGACACATGGCACAAAGACCCCTTGAGGGCCCACGGCTGCATTCATTCTCTCTGGGTCTGGGAATCATCATCCCATTTTACAAGGCATAAAATTGAGGGGCAAAAATCTTAAAACTGGCCCCATGCCACCCCGACACTGTGAAACATAGAAGACAGATTTCCGAATTCCCATCTCCTCCCCACACCTGGTAGAACACCCGTGCTTGTGACTCAGCTGGCTTCAGACTCAAAACACGTAGGTGCAAAACATGAGCTTGATATTTCTAGGAGGAACCTCCCAGACTTTGTGAGCTGACTCCCCCTCCTGCAGCGTCGAGATTGCCCTGTCTGGATGGAGCCTGGTCACCACAGGCTGGGGGCTTTTTGCTGTCAGGATCTTAGCGGCAAGCTGAGACAGCAGCTGGGATCGGCCAGCCGCTGTTCCACACCTGCCTCTTAGTTATTAGTCGCTCCCCAAACAGCTGTCCTTCAGCCCTGGGGCTTTTCCGTTTCCGACTCCAAAGTGCCACTGAGCTGAATTTGCCCTCTGAGACCTCGAGTCCCTGGAGAGGGAGTCATCAGATCACCCGCCGCTGCTCTGCTCCTGTGGCAACAACATCACAAGGGTATTTCTTCTATCCAGGCACTGCTCCTACAGGCAACTCAGAGCTTCACACGCCTCGCACGGCCCTGATCCTTGCCAGCAAATCCCAGGCCACCCTCCCCCCAACGCCTCCTTCCTGGAGAACACTTGGCTGCTTCTCCACCCACCATCTCATTCATACACAGCGGATGGAGGTTTTGGCTGGGTTTGGTCTCCCTCCCCTTGCCCAACCCCCATCTTCCCATTCTCTCTTCATTTCTTGATTCTTGACTGCACAGTGAGCCAACAGCTCCCCCTCGGGAAAAGATGGGGAAGGCAGGTTTACCAGAAGTCTTAGGAGGAATAACTTTTTGGAAGAATATGTTATGTTTTGTTTAAAACTCTCTCTCTTTCTCTCTCTCTCTCACCCCCTTTCCGCCCCTCTCCCTCTTCTTCTCCCTCTCTTTCTCCCTCTTTCCACCTCTCAATTTATAACCTCAAACTCCATTACGACAAAGTTCTGTGTGCCTGAGAAAAGACATATTGATTTTAAACAAGATGACTACACTAAACCAAACCAAACAACAAATGCAATGGGACTTCCTCGTACAGCTTGGCTGGCACACAGGTGAGAATCCAGGGTAGCTCTTAAGAATGTGTCTGATTGGCTGAACGACATCTGATTGACAACTTGGGCCAACAAGGTTGGCAGGCCTGAAGGGGCGGGAGGGTTAACAGCCCGATTGTAAAATCAATGTCATAAATGCTTGGTAAGTTACAGGAACATGCGGGAAGGGGAGGCCACGATTGATAAAGGAGAACAGCTTTGATGCTTCACCAGGGACTTGTGTATCGACAGCAAAGCCAATCTCCTCTCCAGCCGGGGCTGAGCCAGAGAAACCTGCAAGCGTTTACCAATTAATTGGTGGGCTTTTCTTGCTGTGCTCTTCTTCCACAAATCACACACTTAAGGAGTTGGGACTTTTAAAAACTTGTCTGACTTTTGCGCAAACAAATGGTGTCAAGAAAAGATGACACCGTGGCCGCCTCTGAAAGACAGGTGACCCCACGGGTGGTGACATGAGCCCCATGTGAGGGGACATGTGGAAGACTACCAATTCACAGGGAGGGACAGCCCATTAAGACATTGGTGGGAAAGAAGGATCCTACTTCCAGATCTATGCTGCCTGCTCTGGACTTCCTTTCAATGCATGCTGGCCATGACAAGAAGAACCTTTTACAGCTTTGCTAAGCAAAGTGTGACTCAGGGACCAGGAAACCTTGAGAAATGCAGACTCTCAGTGCTGCCCAAGATCAGAAGCTGCATTTTAACACGGTCCTCAGTGAATGTGCGTTATTAAAGCCTGAGACACTCTCTGTTTCACCACATCTTCACCAGATGGCCAACTCGTCCATGCTTTGTGCCTGCACGGCTAGGTGACCAGGCAGGGTCAGTCTTGGGCTTTCTTACCAGTCCCTAGAAGGCGCAGGGACAGGGGTAGTCAAGAAAGGACCAGAACACAGAGATGAAGAAGTCGCTTAAAACGGCCCGATCCTTCAGCTCAAGGACCGCAGGCCATCCACCACTCTCCCACCCGGCTAGCCGTCCCTCTCGCTCTGTTTATCAGCCAGTCAATAAGAAAAAGGTAGTTCTTACTTAAGGAGGCAGAAGTCAACTCAGCAGGTCGATCAGCACTCTGTCTGTAAACACGGTTTCCCGTAAAATCAATGATCTTCAGTTACAGAGGGCAGCCTGGGAACCCAGCGGGTCCCCACACTCTCACAGGCAGCCCTGCCAGCAGGCTCTGTTAAGAGCCCCCCACCGCACCCCCGGATCTGGGCCTCCTTCCTCAGCCTTCACACATGCCAGGGCCAGCTCACACATCACAAACCCTTAACCGTTCTTGCAGCCTGATTCTCTCCAGCTACTTATACCCCAACATTCCCTTTAAATATAGATGCATTCTACTCATGCCCACCCATATTATACTCAACATGGGGTTTTTTTGTGTGGTTTTAAGAATTCAGTTAGATTTCAAAAGAGCACATCTCTCCAATACCGTGTTTCCCCGAAAATAAGACCTAGCTGGACCATCAGCTCTACGCGTCTTTTGGAGCAAAAATTAATATAAGACCGGGTCTTATATAAGAACCGGTATTATATTATATTATATTATATTATATTATATTATATTATATTATATTATATTATATTACATTACATTATATTATACCCGGTCTTATGTTAGATAACACCAGGTCTTATACTATATTAAAATAAGACCGAGTTTTATATTAATTTTTGCTCCAAAAGACACATTAGAGCTAATGGTCCAGCTAGGTCTTATTTTCGGGGAAACATGGTAAGAATTAAAGGGAAGACACAGGAGTGATCCAGTATTTGCTCCCTCTCTCTCTCTCTCTCTCTCTCTCTCTCTCTCTCTCTCTCTCTCTCTCTGCTTGGCTCTTCACTCGGCCATTTGAGAAGTGATCTTGTTCAGAAAAGTTTCAACATCTTCATGAAGAATCCCCGACCCTTGCTCCTCTTACAAATTAGTTCCCTTGGAACCTACCTGGAAAGCTCCCTGCATCTTTGCAAATATCAGTCTTTATTTTTCAAAGTTTGTTTAAAATGATAAAACTCCACCACATTACCCTGGGGGCCCCCATTAACAAAGTCATCCATCTCCCTCTTTCAACTGAGAAGATGTGATGTGACAGTTTTATCACATTCCTTTAAGGAGACAAGACTGGGTTCAATGCAACAGTAACAGGGAAGCTGGGGTGGGGGGCGGTGCAGTTATTAGAAAGGGGTGGGGCCTCCCGCTATTGCTCTAGCTCCCAGAGAATTAAACATGAACAGTCGCACTGTGTAATTTTAAATTGTTAATTAGCACAGGGTTAATTAGGCGGTCCTTTCACAAGAGGCTATTTGGCAGAAAACCAAGAAAGGAAACAAAGGGGTAGAAAAGAAAAACAAAGAGAGAACTGAGACAGTGAGAAACTGTTGCCTCTGTGAATAACCCACGGAGCCTCGCCAGAGACAAGTAAACCATCAGGCAAGCAAGGCCATTTCCCAGGTACTCCCTCCTCTGCGGGAGGGTCTGTCGATCGGCACCTTTTTCCTGCAGCGACTTGGCAATAGGGAGCAAAGCCTCAAAAATACACATGCCCTGGGACTCGGCAATTCCTCCACGCTAGGAAACAACCCAAAATACCCACAGAGACATAGGATTATTTATCACAACATGTGTAATGAAAAAAAAAAGATGGAAATAATCTGGCAAAACAAGGGACTCTCTAAATGAATACCAGTGCATCGAGTTCCATAGGATGTTATAACATATTTTCTAAAGAAACTATTTACAGGCGTGGGAAAATGATCACAGGGGATACTAAGTGAACAAAGCATATATGGGTTTGCATATGGAAATACATGAGATTTATATCAAAATTTTTATGATGATAATTGCTAGGGGATGAGGTTATGGGTAACTTCATTTCCTCCTCGGTGCCTGTATTTCCCAGAGCTTTTTAAAATTAAAACCACCGTAAGAGAAGCCATCATCTCTTGAGTTAGGCATCATGTTAAGGTCAGTAGACATGGCACCACTTCGATGCTCATTACCACGCTGTGAGATGAATGCTATTGTTCCATTTTAAAGACGGGAAAACTGAGGTTGCCCAAGTGATGCAGCTTAAATAACAAAACTATATCCTGGCTGTGTGGAGTTCATATTCTTAGCCACTCTACTACGGTTTTTCTTTAATGCCTATTTCTCAAAGAGAACTCCTGAACGCCCTACATCTGACATTCACATTCAATCTTTATGTACCCAGGGACTGCTCTAAGATCCTGGGATAACGGGATTGCTATGTATAACATTGCCAATTCGTACAACACCCTTTTTATGCTTGGTAGTGGTGAGGGGAGGAGTTCAATGGACTTCTTTACTTGGATATCTTCACACAGGAAAGGGGATAAAAGGAGCAGGAGAAGCTGTTGCAAAGAACTGTGTGGTAAGCCCATTGTCCTCAAGTTTTTAAGTGGGGGAAAAAAAAACAGATTCCAGGAACTATAAATCAAAAAAAGTATTCATTCATTCATTCATTCATTCACTCAATATTTATTCTGCACCTACTTTGTGTCAGATGCTAGGGCATCGATGATAAACAGGTCTCAACTTACATTCTTGTGGAGGAGAGACCGCCAACAAACAAAAATATAACATTAAGTGGTGAAAAGCACTCAGAAATAATATAGAACAAGAGAAGGGGCCAGCGTGATGTGTGTGTACGTCATCGTGCGTAAAGCACTGGTATTACATTTAAAAGGATATGTTGCAGATTATATATCACAAGCGCCTCATAGTTTTAGAACAGAGTAAATTAGCTGCTGGGGAGAACCAAAAATAAAAAAAATAAAACAAAAATAAAGACGGTCCTGTAAAATTCACAATCATCTGTAGGTTCAGTAAGAACATTCACGTAAAATAAACTGAAAAAAACAGCCTCACTCAGATTCAAGAGTTCATGCAAAAAATCCCTCGCAGTGTTACTTTACTACAAACTCAGTGGAAGCCCAAAGCTGGCATAGCAGCCAAAGAGGTACATGTGACCTCTGGCGACAGCAGTGCACTATTCCTGTCGGAACTCGGCTGGTGCACACTCCCATCATCTTCTCTGCATGAAGAACGTTAAGATCCACTCAAGGGAATCTCGTCAGAAGCATGGTCAGAATGGCTGACGAGGAACAGCTCAGGAGTGCACGGAAAGAGACGCCCCAGCACTGGGTAAGACAACTAGCCTCAACCACGTGAAGGCCTGCCTGCCACATACAATGACGATGGGCTACCCGTCTTCCATGTAGCTTCAGGGCTTCACTAGGAGTAATGAGGGAATTTATAAGCAATTCAAGTTCAGTTCAATACAAGTGAAAATCTTTCTCAAGATTATCAAAGTTCCCAAATGGAATGCTGACTCTGAAGTACTGCACTCCCTGGTTTCATGAATGGAAAAGGGGATTTTGCTGTGACCAGGAGGTTCCATCAGTCAGCCTCTCAGGTCCTCTGAAAGGTGAAGATTCTTTTCATTCCTGGGTTATCAATCCGGTTACTCAATCAGCTTTAACCTCCTCCTCTGTGATCCCATAGTGCTTTTGCACATGGCGGCACACTGTAATTCTGGGGTTATCGCACTGCTGAAATTATCTGTTGACTGGTCTATCTCCACCACTAGGCGGTGAGCAGCTTGAGCGCAGGTTCCATATCTCACTCATCTCTGTATCCTCCACATCCAAGATGTAATAGGTACTTAGGAAAACTAAGGGGGAAATTAAGGTATTGGGAGAAATAACACTTGGAAAGGAAAAGAGATGATTCCTGAACATGTTCTATTTCTGTTTCTCTTAGTTGAAGAAATCTCTGGTGAACTAGATGGAACCAGGGCTCCTTGGAGAAATGGACAAGTCTTGGGCTGGGGCCGGTAGAGTGTAAGATGAGCCTGGGGCATCTTCCTGAGCCAGAACACACAGAAGTGCTCTAAGAATGATGAGAGTGTGTCAAAAGGAGACAGGAACAGGTTGAAGGGGCTCCCACTGCCTAAATCTGGGACAATGTGAACAAGAAAATACGAGAGTGAAGGATTACAACCCAATGTATAAACTAAGAATCCATAATTGTATACTTTTATAAATTAAAAAGATAAATGTGAGAGAAGGAAAAGTTCTTTTTTCGGGTAGAAAGCCAACTACCAAATGCAGAGGGAATCATGGAGTTAGAAAATCACCATTTGGTAACCATCATAATAATAACCCATTCAGGTAAGAATCATTGGATACCAAAACTGGTGGATGAAAGTTTGAGTGGTAACAGGATAGTTACATAGTCTCCAAGTATCTCCCCACAAGATACTTTTTAATTACAGAAAGAAAAACAGTAACTTTACAGTGGAGAAACCTGGCAGACACCACCTTAACCACATGATCAAAGTTAACATCACCAGGAACGAGACAAATCGACATCATGTGTCTCCTGAGAGGATACACTGAGAAGAACACAACATCCCTTCCCTGACATTCCTGCCAAAAATGCAAACTCTAAATCTAATCACAAGGGAACATCAGACAAATCCAAATTGAGGACAGCCTACAAAATGTCCTATGCTCTTCAGAAGTGAAACAGAAAGACAGACTGAAGAACTGTTTCAGATTAGAAGAGACTGCAGAGATGCGGCACCATCAGGGATTTTCTTTTCCTATAAAAGGGCATAACTGGGACAACTGGCAAAATCTGAATAAGGTCTGTAGATCAGATAACAGTGGTATATGAATGTTAATTTCCTAATTTTGATAACTGCAGTGCGGTTATATGAGAGAATGCTTTGTGTCTAAGAAATACGTACTGATATCTATTTAGAGGTGAACGGGCATGATGTCTCAATTTTCCAGTGGCTTAAGAAAAAAACGGGGTAAGTGTGTGTAACACACATATACATAGACAGACAGAAAGAATACAAAATAATGTTAACGTGGGAGGGGGTATGGACGAAGGGTATATATGAACTCTTTGTTCTCACATTTTAACTTTCCCGTATATCTGAAATTATATCAAAAGAAAACAATTGTCCAGTGTTAAGAGTTCTACTTATTGAACCTCCAAAATACATATGAACAGCCAACCTACCTTGCTTCCCATATCCTTCTCTTCACGTGAAATTCATTGCTGGCACAGCTTCATGAAAGGAGGGAGGCTGCAAGGCTGGACAGGGAGGTTACACACAGACCAGAACAGAAAACTGGTCTGCCTCCTTCCCGCCATGAGGTGCTACGTAGATCTCTGCAGCAGGAGCAGACAAATGGCCATTCTAACTTGGGCAGAATTTCAACACAACACAGAAAGACATTTACCCAAGACGCCCATGATCCTGACTCAGGACAGATTTCCCTAACTTGGTAAAAGCAGTTCTGAATGTAAGGACAAAGGCAGCCAACGCAGAGAAAAAGAACCCTAGCAACCTACAGAAGGTGAGCGTCGCTGAATATGGACTAAAACATATTAGAGAGAAAAAAAATCCACAACCATGAATAAACCATGCACATCTCCTCAAAAATAAAAAATAAAAAATTCCGACATAAGTGGGAACCTCATTCAAAGCCAAAGAAATAACACCCTCATCTGTGTAGCTTGGAATCTACTGAAGAATCATATCCAATTCTATTCTGTGCTCTGTACAATAACTGTATTTGTGTACTGCTGCTGAATACAAGTCAGTAAGTGTTAAACCATAAGTAGGTGAGATTCCGTCCTCTTGGTAGCAATATCCTAGTAGCCTTAAGAATTATTCTGTAACTATGGCAAGGTCAGAGAACACACACGTGCTTGAACAGGTCCCTTGTGTTGCAGGAGGTCCATTGCCCGGAAGGCCCAGAGAATCGTCCAGGCCCTGGGCTTCGTGTTGGCTAATAAGTGCATCTGTGCTCTTTCCAGAGCGAACATAAATCAGCCTGGAAGCGAAAAGCGCTAGCTCAGTCCATTCTACAGGGAATCCACAACCACCGCGATATACTGGTTACAGCGGAATAATGGAGGGGAAGAGGAGGGAGTCGTGAGATCAGAAGCAGAGCCAGGTTTAGGAACCCAGTCTGTGGGTATTGGAAGAGATGAGCTGGTATTTAGGGGAACAGAATTTTTTTTTTTTTTTTTTTTTTTTACTATCTATGTAGATATACCCACCATTCAACAACAACCAAAGCTATGGCAACAGTAATAAAAAGTGAAATTACCCATTACTTATACTCTACCTTGTTTTAAAAAAGCATCTGGGGCAATTGAACCAGCTATTCGAATAGCTGAATACCAGCACTTACGTACTTATTTAAGCATCTACCCTGAGGCCTTTCGCCATATCCTGAAGACAGAACCCGCATCTTTTGTCCATCACTGGACTAGATGGTTCTCTTCTGACCTGGATTTAATCACCATAAAGCACTGACCCCCTCCCAGATTTAAAGCAGCACCTCCTTTCACCAAACATAGGAACTTTAACTACCCCTCTGCATTCATCCCTTGGACCTTTGCCTGATAAACTGGATGCCTTCCCACACGGACTATTACCAACAACTTCAACGCTTTCTTTGCCAGCACCTAAAACTTCTCATCTCCTCTAGTTTCCTCAAAATCCCTCGCATTTATCATCTCTCCATTCGTGCTATTGAGCAAAAGCTATCAGATGATGTAAAAAGGTGCCATCTGGCCCATTACAGTTACAATCTGGCATCTCATGATGTTAAATTTATTTTAAATAATTTCTACTAATTAAAGTAGTATGAGCTCATTATTTAAAAAAATTTTTTTTGGATATGTGCAGAAAGACTCCATAAAATAAAAATCACCTATAATTCCTAAAAATTCTAAAAATTCTAAAATAAAAATCACCTATAATTCCTCCAGCCAGAGAGCCACTGGCAGGAGGTTTTTCCCCCTGCACATCTATAGTTACTGATTTTCTTTACCAAACTCGGATCCCACTGCTCCTTATGTGTACTGCCCTTTTAACTTAATTTAGCATGAACGTTTTCCCACGACATTAGATATTCTTCATAAGTTACAATTAATGGCTGCATAGATACTGCATCCGATGGACACGGCATCATTTCACTAAATTCTATTACTACACATTTAGGCAATTCCTACTATTTTGCTATTAAAGCTGCATTCATCCCTTGGTGCTTTCATCAATCTTTGTGTACTCATGTATCTATAATAAGAAAATAACTCATAAAAATAAGTAGCAGGTCCATTACTACCCACTTAGGCCAGGTGTGGTTCTAAGCACTTTTAAATTATGCACTATTTCATTTGATCCTTAAAACAGTCCATTTTACAGATGAGGAAATTGAGTCTTAGAGGGTAAAAGTACCTTAACAAGTCACATACTAGCTAAGTCAGCCTTTCTAACCAGATGAGCTTTCCTTTGTACTCTAAAACCTAGGTTCTTATTCTTGACATTCCATTTCTATTTCCTTAGGACATATTTCTGGAAGCAAAAAATGCTGGCTCAAACTAGGGATATTTAAGGCCCTCTAGAATATGCCAACCTGTCTTCTAGGAAAATCCTTCCAAGTCACGGTCGCAATGGCACATGAGCATCAGTTTTCCTGCACCCTCATCAACTGTAGATATTATTTGTGGGTTTTTTTTAATGTTATCGATTTGGCAGGTAAGAAACAGTATCTCATTTTAATTTACATGTTTCTGCTAGGAATAACCCATCTGCAGATACTTATTGGCAATTTATACTTCTTTTGTGAATTCCCTGTTATTTCTACAGCAGGGGTGTATTGTCCTTTCCTTGATGATGAATAAGATAGCTTTAAAGGATTTTACTGGTCAACCCTCTTGCTCAACTCTCTACTAAATTCCAGTAACCCGTGAGCTCCTGGATGAGGAGATTCTGACCCACTCACATTGCTGGTTCAGACAGTGGTCTCGGTCCTACCCTCGGAGCTCAGCTCCCTTTAACAAGCGGACTCTGCCACTGCTTCCCTTTCTCACTCAACACAACCTCCTAATGCCAGGGGAGCTCTTGTCCTTTCTCTGTTTACTGTAACAACTGTTTTCAACTTTTGAGGCCCAGTACAACCAACTGTGGGGTTTTGTGTAGATACACGCAGATGCCCATCCCAGAATACACCATCAGACTCCTGGAGGAAAGGGCTGGACATTACTTGGGGTGGGTCAGAAGACCCTTCGTCTCCACGGTCACCAATGCCCTCTGCATTGCAGCCAATGGCTTTTCTTCTTCTACTTTCATCATCTTCTGTCTTCCCTGCATTGAAAGCTGCCGACCATCACACCCTGTCCTGACATCTTCTCCCCACCTTTGCTTCTCTAATATAGTTTTCGGGTTCTCCTTTTACTTCTCCGAACATTATACCGTCTGCCCTGCTTCCCGTTCCTACCGCTCTCCGTGGATGCGCTTTTCCACTTACTCGAAAAAAATGTCCTACTACTTTAACCCACAGAAACCTCTCCTCTCTGTTCTCCTATAATATTTAACTATCATCATACTTCTTCCTTTGGCGCTCTGCCCTTATCTCTGTACATCAACTAACTTAACTACCTCTGTGGTTTCAATTACTGAAATTATGAGTCGACTCCCAAAACAAAATTTTTCCATTCCTGACTTATCGCTTGAATATGTGTCTCATACTTTCCATAGGCCACAAGATATCTGTAAGTCGCTAACCTTCCATCACTCAACACGCAGCATGGCTCAACATGTCCAAAAGGAACTGCCCCTCACTGACTGCCCTGATCTCTCCAGCTGGAACTCTTGGTATCATCTTTGAGTCCAGAACACAGAAAGATCAGTCTAGCTTTCCACAATGTCATATTCCTCGGGTCTCTTTCCCATACAAGAACCAAATGCCAAAATATTCAAAATCACACTATTCAGACTGGTTTCGAAACTCTCTAACCTCTACCCACACACTATAATTCAATCATCTGTCTCACTTCCCTCCAACAAGAGGATCTCCTCCCCATCATCTCCATGTTCTTGTGCATTCTGGCCTCGCTTCCTGCAGCCCCAAGCTCTTTGGATGCCCTTTCTTTTCCTCAACACGTATCCAAACCTTGGACATCCTTTAAGAAGCACAAACTCAAGTTTCACATAGGCAATAAAAGCTCACTCAAACCCACAAAAACGTCTCTCCTCTCTGCCCTCCTACAGTTAACATCACCACAATGTTTGTCACTAAAACAATCTCTCCTTGTTTTACTTCCATTGCTTGTATGTCTACAATTGGACTGTAAGCTACTTGAGGGCAAAAATCAGCTTGTATTTCTGTTTATCTCCCAGCACAGAGCTGAGGATACAGCATGGACCAAAAAATGGGATTAATAGTTTAGGAGACATCTTAAACATTAGTGGGAGTGTGCTGAACCCAATATTCCATCTACTTAATCATCAAAGACCCAATCATCCTACTTTTAAGGCTCAGGTACGATACCTGAGTATTTCAGTATTTTGTGGTTTACAGCATTAGATTTATTACTTCCTGTTCCAAAATTACGGAGGGTCTGAAGTCTACAAAAGCAGCCGTTGTTCTAGCCATCTTAAATAGTTGGTCGATGAAACAGAAATCCAGGAAGCCACACAAATCCCTACATGCAGTTCTGCTGGAGGGGTCTGGTATGGACTATGTACAAGTGAACTTCTGGGGTTTCCACCTCATGGGAAGTGTTCTCAAAGCGGCACTCACTGGTTTCACAGCAGAAGGCGTCTGCTAGGGTCCCTGAATTCTTATTATGTCGTTCTTAGTCAGAACATTTACTTTGAATAATAACACAAGTAACCGCTGAAGTTCAAGGCCGCCCATACCCAAGAGAAACCGAACTTGGGCAGATTTTTTTGTTTGCACTTGCTGTTTCAGGAATGCAGGTAGAGCAGCCACAGCCTCAAGCTTTCTTCTATGCAGATCTGATCTAGGTAACAACAAATAGCTTCTTACAGCTGCTGTTTTCTGGTCCTCTGGCAGCACCTGAGAAACCCCACCCAACTTTTCTGGCTAGAGGAAACCCCTACTCTCAAATAACTCCACCACCTGTTGTTCATGGGCTGATGGGGAAACCCATTATGGGCCAAGTGAGAGGTGGCCTTGGGGAAGGAAATTCTCCCTCAATGAGCATCTCCAAAATGACTCTTTGCAAAAGGAGTGTCTTTTCCTCTCAGCAGGAAGAAAGCCACACAGTGGGCTCAGCAAGCTCTGGCACAAGGCTCCGGAATTGGCACCGTGACAAAACAAACAAGGGTTGCCCTTCGAAGGCTCATTAATGGGGCAACACACACACACACCACCCACCCTCTCTCACCAGTGCCGGCACAGCAAGTTCTTCAGATCTTCCCTGCCTGGCTTGTTGGCATAAACAGCTTTTCAAGCAGCAGGGAGCGAGAGGCACCACTAAATAAAGCAGAAGTGGGAGCTGTAAGGCCCAGCCATTGGCAAAGGCCTGTAGAGGGGGTCACCATGACAAGGCAGAACCAAGGCACAGGGTCTTCCCATGCCTCAGGAGGGTATGACTCTGCGGAGAGGCCCCCAGAATACTCTCCAGCTTGTGTTTACCAAGCATCCCCCCAACTTCCTATTTGGATGGCACACTGTAGGTGGTGATTCCGGCACAGAACCTATTCCTAAAGACCTTCGTTTTACTAAACAGAAGATTTGGGAACAGATTTCATATTGGTAGTCTTCAAATCCTAGAGGCCTAAGGAGTTGTTTCAAATGTAAAGTCCCTTCCGCATGGCAAAGTGGGACAAGAGCAAGAACAGCCACCAGGGCTTTGGAGGCCTTCAAGATGAACGGAAGGGGGCCCCAATGGGTTTTAAAAACTTGCAAATTCCAAAGATTAACCCCAATTGGGCAATGGGCGGGTGTGCGGGCTGTGGGCGGAGTAAAACTTAATTATGTGCCCCATTCTTCCCGTCCCTTCCCCATTCCACACGGTAATTAGGAAGCCCATTATGTGCACTGTTACTTTTCATCAAGAAAAACAGATTGAGACATATTTACCACTGGCCACTTCAAAGAGGGTCCCTGGGAATTAGGCAAAACAACAAAGGAAATTTACTTCTTCCGGTGTAAGGATCCAAGAGTTCGCACTCCTTTAACCTTCCAGAAGCCACCCAAAGAACCAAGTGATGGTGGGTAATAATCACACCCTCACAGACTCAGCAGAAATGGCCCAGATGGTCTTTCTCCTCTGGCTGCTCCAAATGCTGCTTTTGGGTCAATAGCCGCTGTGAAGAATCACCATGGTCACGTTAAATAGTACTTGGATTAATTATGCTTGAAAGTCTCTTATCCAAGCACTGCTAAGACCCAACAATTGAGTTTGGGAACGAATGTGGTTACATATTTTTCCTTAATGGCTTCCTGCACACCCTGGTTAGATCTGATCCCTGGGGGCAGAAGGGTTGCCAGTTCAACTCATAAAATGTGATCAATGTAGATCAAGAGCCTGTGCTAAGCGTCTAAGATGAGACAGGAGAAACGTATTGGTGCAAACACACAAACGTATGAAAGATACATGTTGACCTGAAGAACTTCGGCGGCCGTTCTGAAATGGCACCATCTCTCCTTTTGCTCCTAGAACTCTGCTCATCCCACCAAAACCTTCCGCCAGCCATCCAAATCTTGGATAGCGCCTGAAGAGAAAGTCGCAGAAAATTCCTGCAGCTCCAAAAGATTCCCACATAAACCATGCTAAGACTGGGGGAATCCAGCATGGCCCCTTAACGGGGCCAATTCCTTAGGTCACATAATAACGAGGGTTCTGGGGCTTTGGCCCCACTGTTCTTAGCTTTAAGCTCCTGGGCATAATGCTTAGCCAAAAACTCACTGGTTACCCTAATGATTTTTATTCATTCACACAAGTACTTATTGAGAGCCCACAACATAAAAGGCACCCCTCCTATCAATACAGACTCCTGCTAGCTTGCTCTCATTAGAGTCCAGACATGCAAAGTAAGAGCCTGGATGGCAACCATCAGGGCACTGGTAGGAACAGACTCAGCACTTCAGGTGACCAATGGATTCACCTGAATTCAATAATTATCCAGAGGATTGTTCCCCTCTTTCCAGAGTCTTACTGCTCTCCTGCCAGAATCTGTCCTTCTATTAACCAGATATGGTCAGTGATGACCTCTGACGTCCACTGCATTTAAAAACACAGTTCAACGATTGCAACACATGGTGGTTTGGCAGGTTGAGAAACTGCCCTGGAACCCTATGGTGCTAAGGACACTGCGGCCCTCACACATTGGTTCGTCCCACTACGTCCCCTAGCCATGGTAAACCCTCTCGGGCTCTCACCCTCAATCCACATGCGAGTGACCAATTTAAGGAGCACTAGGGATGTTTACCACTGACCATTTCTCAACAGCCTAGGATGCCCCGCCTACCACCACGGCCCCGGGATGAAGTGCATGTTGTCCCACACACAACCTGAGAAACTGCCAGAACCACTGGACCTCTGGCCTACACATAAGCCTCTCTTCTCATGTGATGCTGACAAGTTCACAAGAGATGACAGGATTTCCTTCACACTGGCTCCTCTCAGGTGATCCAACAGGTTTCCCAGATCCTCCCCTGCCCTTTGTATTCCCCATTCTGGTTTCTTTGGCCTCAGTGTCTCTTTAGGCTGGACCCAGTGACTTTCCCGGCTCCATACACAAGGAGGGGCTGACTTTGGTGTGTCCCACGTTCACTGCACTCCCTAGGGAGGTGACTTGGCCCAAACAATGCCTTTTCATAGAGCCTCGTGTTCATGACAGGGTACTGGGAGTTACGGGGAATAATGCAGAGGGGGGAATCTTGTTCTTAATGGATTGATAATTGAAGCATAAAGTCTAGGAATTAAAATGAACTAGCTCTGAGCAATCTATTCACCCAACTTAACTCATCTCAAGTTGTTCCGCAGCCCCCACCTCCCCCCCCCCCCGCCACACACACACCATCTGGCTCTTTATCACAGGTCAGTGGAAGAAGCTAAAATTTCTATAATTCATTTGGTGTCTATCTTCAGGGTACTCAGAAGAAAAACAAATGCCATTCCAACACGTGCCTATCACACAGAAATTTTACTAACCCCAAAAGTAGGGCAAAAAAGAAAAAGAACTGCACAGTTTTAAACCATCCATACATAGGGGGTAAGGAGGAATTCAAGGGAAGTGAGGAAAAAAAGAATGGAGAAGAAAAGGCCCAGGAACTTCCTCGCTTTTCTTTTCTTTTTTTTTTTTTAAGGGAATCTTTCCTAAGCATTTGTTCCCCATCCTTTTCTGTCTCCGGGATGGAAAGTGTTACTCAGCTGCAAGGCCTCTTGCTAATTGTGGGTTTTTATTTTTATTTCCTATTACCCTCTCGCACGCCTGATGAGATTATTTTACCGGAACTGACACAGCTGGAAGCAGCGGGCGTACATGGAGCCTCTGAGGAGGTGATGCAATTTCATTTTCATTGATCAGAAATCAGCAGGGCAGTAAGTGATGGGAAATTCCATTAGAAGAAAACTTGCAAGACATGAGCCTCAACTTCCTTGCCACACCCAGAACCCCCCCACACTCCCTCCCACTCCCCCAACACTCAGGAAGATCATCCATATCTCTCCTGGGCAATCGAGGGGTCAGGGGTTCTGGGACATAAGAAAGAGAGCCAGTTGGGACCAATGCCTTAGTAAGAGGTAGCCAGACTCTCATGAACCGCAAAGGAAGGCAGAGTAAAGGTCAAGGAGACAGCTTGCTCACTCACACTTGAGTCATGAGAGAAGACATCTGATTGCCTAGTCTACTCTTCTGCAGATAGAGCAAATGACAGACTCCGATTCATCCATCTCCATCATCTTAAATATTCCAACAACAGGGCTCCTTGTATCCAAGGCTGGAACCAGAGGTGAACTCTTCAGAATGCACAGAATGGCTATTGTCTTTGGCAGTTAAGATCTACTCCAACCAACTGTTTGCCCGCAAATATCACTTCACTCACGAAAGGCCTATAAGAAAAAAAAAAAAAATCACTAGCCAGGTGGCTCACCAGACTTTCTTAGACCCTTCTGCCATATAAAAGCTGACATTAGAGAAGAACCAGGCCTCAGGCACAAAATTAATAGTGAAACAAACAGCTCTTCAAATGGAAATTTTAAAATGCATATATTGATGACAATATATCAAACCAAAATCTACCAGTAAGCTTTTATTGAGCACCTAAGCTGTGGCTCAACCAAAGCAGAGAATACACGAGACAGGGACCCTGCTCTCCATGAGCTTACAGACTAGGTCACATAAGAATACCCAGCACACAGCCATTTATTTATACTCCTTACAAGAATATGAAATACAACATCATAGCATAAATTGAGGCCAGGGCAAAAGAAGAAAAAAAAAAGAGTGGAAGTAAATTTGAGCCAAAAATGAAGCTTAAAATGCATACAGTAATAACCCACAAAATGAGCCATAAATTTGGTTCTAAAAGTCCAGAAGAAAACCATAATAACCTTGTTTTAAGCACACTATTCACAATGTCCAAGAGAAAAAGAAGAAGCCAGTTGCTCAGGAGTATTTAGTACCAATAAATTCTCAATTGCAAAAATTGGGATGAGGACTGAAAGCCGGCAGTGCCCGCAAACCTATGTCCCTGATCTCTTCGGGGAGGTCATAATGAGAATGCTTGAGTTTGAAGCCATTTAGTCTCACAGCCTCCTTTGATGGACAAGAATAATGACCCCAGAGGGTGTTGGCGGTTTGCCCAAGGTCAGACAGCTGGTCAGTGACAGAGCTAGCAAGAGGACCTGGGGACCTTCACACCACACTACACGAGGCTACTCCCACTATCCTTCAAAATCCATGGGTTGGCTGGGTGTGGGGGTGCACACACGGAGGCTGAAATTAGGGGGCTGTTCTAGATGAAGAGACCTATGAATCAAACAACCAAATGCACAATGTAGACCTCATCTGGATACGAATTCTAACAAACCAACTGTCAAAAGCCATTCTGGGGACAATCAGGTAAGTCTGAATAGCTATTTGGGATTTGATGATGTTAAGAATGTGTTAATTTCGTTATATAAAGGTAATATTATCATCACCTAAGAAAATGATGAAGCATCATGATTTGGCTTTAAAATCAAAGCCCATGAACAGAAAGATTAAACAAATTGGACAAAAAGTGAATTGTTAAGTCTAGGTGATGGGATCTCTCATTTTATTCTATTTTTACATAATAAAATGTTTTTCTTAAAAAAAGAAAAAAAGAGAAAAGAAAAAAAGAAAAGAAAGCTCTAGCTTTACCCAGTTCAGAAGAATTTTCTGAAAAGAGAACAGCACTGACCAGATCCAAGCTTTTCAGCCTTGAGTTGACATATTCATGGCAAACTAAGCCTTTTTTTTTTTTTTTTTTTAAGAAATACAGGTTCTCTTTGCCTTGGAAGAGCTGAAGGACTTCCTAAGAAGTCCGTTAGGCCCGGATATCTCTAAATCTTGCTTTCAAAACTCTCCATCTGCTGATCTCACTCCTACTCCTCCCTTTAGAGGATACCAAGCTCCACCATACTGCTAACATTAACACAGAAAGACTATCTACATCACATTCTGGGCCCAGTACCTGACACATTCCAACTTTCACTGAGCATAACTGAGCATAACTGAGCCCAACGGAACAGCCTAAGATTACGTAAGAGCTTGATTTACAGCTTGGAGCCAAACTAACTCTGATTAAGAAAAACACAACCACTGATAAAAGCCTCTGTATGTTGATTTAATGGGTTAAAAAATGATTTAAAGCACTTCCAATGAATTTACAAAATAAGGCGATGTTTACCAACCATTGTTTTTGAGCTGATTGTCTTTCAGCTCAGCATGAATGTTTTATAAGTCACAGTAATTGCTTTGTAAAGTCTGAATTGAGCTGGGTCCCATTGGGCTGGTTCTCTTGTGCTCATCTACTCCACAGGATGGCCCAAAGGTACGTGGGTCCCCGCACACCCGTTGCCACACTGTGGGCTCCTGGGAAATACTCTTTGCAATGGACTTTTTCAAAGTAGCGTTAGGATTTGAACCAACAAAACAGTCACACCCAGCACCAACCTTCCCAGGAACAAATAACAATGCTCCTTTGATTTACACAGTGGTTTATACTTTCAAACCCTTATATTCATTTCTCATTTGACCTCCAATCTTATCTTGTTAAATGGACAGAATGGGAATCATAATTCAGATTTTACAGGTTTAAAACATTAATCAAACATAGAGTGACTACTATGAGTCACTCTTTCCCAAGGTCGCCAGGTAGTGAGGAGCAAATCAGGGACCAGGAACAGGTCTCTGGGTTTCTGCTCCAGTGTTCTTATCTCTATGAAGACATTACTTCCTCAAAGAGCATCATCTTCCTAAGCCCTTCAAAATCACATTTCATCTTCTAACTAAGTAAGACAAATATCTGAGTATGAAAGACCCAAAATAATATATTTCACTGCTCACACTTTAAAAGCAGAATTATGAATAACACCAAATACTGGGTTGTTCCACACAGCCAAGAACCTTGATGGAAGACAGTGAAGTCTTAACATTTTCCATAGGTCAGAGTGTTGGAGGAAAAACGCCCAGTAAAGCACCAAATGCTAAAGCAAAAATCTCTGGCCATAACAAAAGGTAAGACATGAGCAGGCAGAGTGTAACTTCCTCGAAGTGTCCTCTACTGTGTAGATGACAGTTTGAATACTCTCGACTCAAAAAGCTTTTTGTGAGAAGAAAGTAAAAAGCCGTCGAGCTCCAGGAGCACTTCATGAATGAGGTCATACTAGTATCAATGCAGAATTCAAGTTAAGACCAGTAGGGGAAAGCGAAGGGTGATTTTTGGCCACAGTATTAGTGCATCATGACCCAACGTGCACAAATCTACATAAAACCAAAAACTGGGGAACTGGCTTCATTCCCATCATGAATGCTTCTTCTTCTATGGGTCTGAGGGGTCTCGTCTACCCTCTGCCATCATGGCGGAACCCTTTGAGCCACAGTCCCTATCATGACAGAAAACAAAGAAACTTGGTCAACTTAACTCTCGTAACCACTATCCAATCTGAATCTGACTGATTGATCTAAGTGACATTTTTAGGAAGAGCATTCTACTTAAAATAAAACTTTCCCGTTGGTGGAACCAAGGTAGTCTAGGCAGAGAGAGAATGGGGACAGAAGTGGGTGGGTCCAGAATAAAACACAGTGACTGGGATCCCTTCACATCCCCGTGAGAGGGAATGATGACCTTCGGGTGGGGTCAGGGTCAAGAGAGAAGGCTTGCTTAAGCCGTGGCCCTGTGCAGACTCTCTTATCCTGTGTAGAGAACCACTGCCACCAGCTGCCCCTCCATACAGAGGAGACCCACCATTACCTGTGGGTCTTCCCCTCACCTGCACAGGTCTATCTACTCACTGACATCTGGGGGCTCAGCCCTGCTCCTCAGGCCTCTGGCTTGATACCAAGGCAAGTCTTGCTATTACTACCCTGGGCCTCGCCGTAGAGAGCGTATAGCCTTATATCTCGCTGCCCAGATTCTATGGCCTGGCCTCCTGACCTCCTCTTATATGGACCCTTATCCTGTTGGGGCTTGTATCTCGTGGCCAGGAATCCCATCCACCTGTACCTACCTGCACTTCCAGCTCAGTCTGTGGTACTCGCCTTCATCACATACCTACTGGCCTCCTCCCCATCTGATAAACGTCCACTCCTGGCTCCTCTTGGATAGATACGAGGGATAAGGAAGCCACAGGCTGCAGCCTGGCAGGAAGAGCAGGAAAGCAGCAGCTGTCGGCACAATTCACTGTCCTAGACCAATTACTGTCGCCTCCGCCACCTCTACTCCCCAGTGACTCCATGGAACTCACCAACTTTAAAACTGACTCCTGGATATGGCTTCTCATTCAAGGTCAGTGCTGCTCAGATTGAACAGAATCTGTGTTGTTGGGACTGCAATGTTGAAGACCCCTGTGACAGTCTTCACTAAAAGTGGCCAAAAGGGTTGAGCCACTAGATGAATATATATGCAACCTCCCCCTGCCCCCACTTCATATATTCCTATGCATACAAACATATACTCCTCATTTAAGACAAAACAAAATAGGGCAGTTAAAAGAGAAACACAACATGGAAAGTCCACACACACACACACACACACACACACGCACACACACACTCCCTACTGCTGGCCAGATCTTGTCCTGAAAGTTTCTGGATGACTATCTGCTTACTACTATCTAATCCCTAACTACTAGTTGGTCTGGGGACTCCCAGTTGCTCCCTAGAGCAAAATGTCCTTATTGCCTTTGTTTCATCAGGAAAAAAGGGGAATGTAAACATTAACCAGACCAGAGACAGTCAGTGAGAGTGATAGAATCTAAAGTGGCACCAGACTCTACCTCCAGCATTCTGTCATCTTAGGATCGACCAGTTCACTTCGAACACTCACTGGGCCAGAGGAACCTGCACCCTAGAACTAGATGTCCCTGAATATGAAGTTTCTCTCTAAAAGTAAAAAGTGGATCGCAGAACAAATGCCTGAAGGGTCCCAGCAATGCCTGCCACAGACGGGCGTAAGCGCAGCAATCCACAACTCAATTCCACATATGTCCATTTCCCCCAGGGAGGGCGGAGATGGAATTGAGAGGAACACTGGAAGGAGCCAAGGCAGGGAATAATCGGAATTTCCACTCTTTAACATTCAAATTCCTGAGTCACAGCTGAAACCCCACTGCTGTAATTGTTTTACACACTGTCTACACACACACACACACACACACACACACACACACACACTGCCTTCAAAAAGTTACATTAGCTTCCAGATTCTCTGTTTAAACCCTTCCTTCTGTTGGGCACCTTGAGATAAAAGCTGTGTCTGACTCTCTGGCCAGCTGTCAAATGCCAGCACTTGCCTGGGCTGGCACCCGTGCAGTCTTCCATCCAACCCTGGAAGGCACGAGCCCTGCCGGCAGAGCAGGGGTTAATGGAAACTGACCGCAGCACAGTTGTTAAGGTAATCAATACCACTGAGATACTAAAGCAGCATAAGCCACAATATTGATTGCCAAGCAGATGATAAAACTGTTTATTATGATAATTGCAGGGTCCCTGCAAGATGCTCCCAGCGCTTCCTAAAGCTGTTTACAAAACTAATAAAGATTTGCCATCTCAAGGTCTTCCATTTTAACCACCCTCTCTCCCCCAAACTCCCAACCCTAGCCCACCACCCCAAAGCAGAGCTCACCCCCGGGCTATTAACATGTTCTTCCCTGGGACAGCATTTGAGCCTGTCCTGGGTGTGTCATCACTCTCAGGACCTCTGAGAAAGGGCTCTCCTTCAACACCCCACCCTGCCCCCAACTTCAGGATAAGGGAGGCCGGAAGCACAGCAGACTAGACACTCAGGGCGTTAAGATTTCCTCTTCGGAACCCACCATGTGATAATTATGGGGTTTTATTGATGGAGGGGGCTGCTCAGGGTTACTTGGGCTAATATCCATTTGTTGTAACACATTTAAGAAACCACATCACCTTGGTTTGTAATTAAAACTTCTCTGGAGAACTTGGTGGCCATGCAACTAACTGAACAATGTCAAACACCGATTCTAGAATGCACTTCCGCTGACCCAACTCAAGGGTGACTTTAGCTGCTACACCGGGCTCAAGTTCCCAGTTCTATCATGCCCAATGCACCAGCTTAGTTTTATTAACAGTGGAAATTAACTCCTTCTTGGTCACGAACGCAGCCATCTATCTGCCTTGAGACAAGTTTTTAAATTAACAGCACCACTCATGATAACTGTGATATTATGTTCAAGATGAGCTGGATGAGCATGGAGATGTTCCTCAACAGAAGTAGGCATCTCATAGGGAGCCCTGTGTTCTTTGAACTGCTCCAGGGAAAATCCATTGGGTCCGAAGAATAAGTATGGAAGCTGCGGGACGGCAAATCTCGCAAATATACTGAAAGTGTGTTTTCAGAGCACACAAGAGGAAAAAAAGGAACCCAAGCTTTGAGAAGAACTGAGTAGCCATTCCATTAGCAGTTACCTAGAAGGCAAAGCCCCCATCCTTCATTCAACTTTCAACAGCTCTGGCTCAGTCCACGGCCGACCAACGAGATATTACCCTAAGAGAATTTGATTGGACTTGGCCTTCATAACCACATTTGCACATCAGGGGCACTACTCTGAGAGTTGGGCCAAAGGAAGACCATTTGGAGGAAGCTTCTTCTTCTTTTTCCTATCAAAGCGTGGAGAAATGGTTAACCAATGCTCCTGTCTTTACCTTGCACCCCCACCTTAGATGAGAGAACAAAGTCCCTACCCTCCCAAAGCTCTCCCCTTTCAGTTGCACCCAGCAGTCCTAGGAAGTAACTGCCCCGTGCACACACATTCTGCGGGCCAGTAGAGACACGCAGCTCCTCCGTAGACACCTGTCTGCTCTGCCTACTCCCAATCACACAGAAATCAGGAGGCTGGAGCCAGCTTTTTATAGAGTATAATCCCCTTGCCAGAGACCTTGCCATGAACTCAGATACCACAGCATGGCTGGAAGGGAAGCACTGAGATGAATTTAACCTGGTTACCTGCTCTTACAGCAACTACTTGGCAACCAGGAACAGCCGGAGGAAATATGAGGCTTCTGCACTGTTGCATTTCATGAACAACACACTCCTAGGCAAAGTGGCAGAGGACAAACCATCACCAACTGCGGGATCCCCAGCTGGACGCCTTGCTCATTCACCATATGCCCATAGGGCCCATGTGAACAAACACATCCCTGGATGTGAGACCAGGAGAAAGTTGAATATTACGTCTGACTAATTCTGCTGTTACCTTGTAACCCGCCTTACACATACAAGTTGTGCTCTCAACAATAACCTCAACAAAAGACATACCCTCCAAATGATATGGTCCACACTTGGAAAGCCGCCCACAATGGCCAGCCCAGCCTGCCTAAGTGCTAAGAACCATTTAGGAGCACTGTAAACCATTAGGGCCATTAGCTCTAATTTGACCTCAACAAAATAAATCAACCCACTAGGAACAAATTTAGAAGCTTTCCAAAGTCAAGTTCCCCAACCCTGAAAGGCTCAAGTATGTTCAAGGCAGGGACTAAATGGCCAGCCGTCAAGCTAGTCTTCCCCACTCCTACCTTGCCTGCAGCTGACCGACAACAGCACACTCAGCTGGGATGGGCACTGCGAATCCTTCTCAGCCCACTGGATCAGGAAGCTGTGACCCTCGACAGTCAGTGTGCAAGTCAGAACTCATTCACTGTCGCTGTGTAAGGGATTCACTCTTTTCCTTCCTGAGTTCACATCACACAATTTTCCATCTGAACTGCTTTTAACGTCCTCTTTCAAAACATGTGAACATTCCGATTTATTTTCAAGATATCCTGATTGGCTTTCAACTCCGCTGATTCTCAGCTCTGGGTCAGAGTTCACCCAGCCTTTATATCTTTAAATGGGCGGGCATCATATACAATAAGATCTATGACACCCCCCACCACATTAATACATGTGTCAACACAATACATAATTTCTCCAACAAAACTTACAACCATCAGCATACACTCTAAATACATTTCAATTGCAAAATCGTCCTGATTTTTCATCTTTATTCTTCCCTGATAATTACTTACTGCATTTTTTAATACTGATGGCACTGCCTTGACGAAGAAGCCGGAAGTGAAATAAACTATGACACCATCAAATTCCACCAGCCGAGGGGAGAAGAAAGCTAAGAACATGCATACTAGAGAAGCAGGCAGTCCATGTGCAAAAGTCAACAGCCCTTCAGCTGCTTAAATGATAAAACCGGACTGTATCATCATTTCACTCATCTTCACAGGACACAAGGAAGAAATAAGTAGTGAGCATATTGGCAAAACAAGTTAGCAGTAACAGGAGAGCTAGGACGCGGTACATAGAGTTCTAATAACCCAAGAGTCGGAATTGCTAAGAGCTGAGTAATTCTTTCCAGCTCCACCCAGCATGATTTTCCAGGTATCAAATTATATGTTAATTACATGAACATGAAGTTATATGAGGGGAAGTGGTGTCAGTCAGCACCCAGGGGGAGGAAATTCAGTAAAATAGTTTTGTGAAACATGTTACGCGCACAGGCTCCTCCAGCTCAGGGGAAAAGAAAGGAAATCAGGAGTCTCTCTCCAGATCTTTCCCTTCCATTCACTGGACCTCTCTTTAAATGGGCAGGTATCAAAAATGGTAAAATCTATGATTCCCCCCACCACATTAATACGTGTGTCAACACAATACATAATTTCTCCAACAAAACTTAACCATCAGCATACACTCTAAATAGATTTAAACTGCAAAACCGTCCTGATTTTTTCATCTTTATTCTTCCTTGATAATTACTTACTGCATGTTTTAATACTGATGGCACTGCCGAACTTTCCTAACTTACGAAATAACACAAAGTTCTTTTCCTTTCTGTACATCTGTTACACAAATCAAAAAGTCCTAGGTCTGGGTCCATTTCAGACTCAACTAGTCCCAAGAGGGGCACACATTCCTAACTACGACAGTGTGGGGAACCACAGTTCCACTGCATGTGACGGAGGGGCAAGTGCTAAACCTAACACTGTCCCTGGGCCATTTCGGAGGGCCAGGATGACACAGGATCCTCCTGGGTCCTGCAGAGCCAGAGCCTCTGATACCAGCAAGACGCATTATATCTGCTGGAGATCGAACACAGAGTTCTGAAACTACTCCAAAGCTCAGGCTGCAAGCACTTTATCAAAGTAACACATCGTACCCCTGCCTCCCAGGCTCCTAGGGATCAACTGCATACTGATCTCACCCTGATTGGAAGGGGGAGAGCTATGGCGAAGTCCAGGCCTGTCCCAACCAGTGAAGGGCCAAATGGACGACTGGAATTGAGCACTTAGGGGCCATGCAGCAGCCGCTGAGGGAATGGAGAGATTGACCTGTGAGCAGCTGAGCACTTTTCTTTCCATTCCTTCTCACTTCGAACCATTTTTTTTTCCCTAACACGGCACCCAACAGGCAGATATCGGAGAGGCCCAGGAAACGAACATCTTGAAGTGGGTCAATAACAAAAGACTACAAGCACATGCCCTGGGCTAGCATCCCAGCATGGAGGCCATTTAAAACCCGCAAGTTGTTAACCTACTTTGGGTTCACTGTACATACAAGGGGTGCAGAGATTATATTTGCCCCATATGGTTGTAAGAATTAATAAAACAGTGAAGTGTTTAGCACAGTAGATGTTTAATAACTGTTAGCTGTTAATATTGAGAGAGAGAGAGAGAGAGAGAGAGAGAGAGAGAAAGAGAGAGAGAGAGAGAAAGAGATATTCCCATTTCATCTGCATAAAATCTAACAAAGACCATATCCTCATTTTTAAGGCTCAGAGAAGCAGGGAGACTCACCAGTCACACATCTCATGAGAAAGTCAAGCTGGGCTTGGTGACAAGCACCCAGACGTCCAGTCTGAGTGTCTTTTCCACTATTATTGTCCGGCATGTCCTATAAGCACCACTGGCCACAGGCTAGGTGATGGTAGGCGATACGGTGAACATTTTACATTCAAATCCTTATCTATTTAATGTTTATTTGAGCCAATGCAACCAGCTGAAACCTGAGATTCCTCAGATATCACTGATTGGGACCAAGCTACAGCAGGTAGTTAGAGGTTTAATAGGGAAGCCCATGAAAAGAAAAAATTTAAGCACGTAACACACAGTACAGGTGGGGAACAGCTACACCAAAAAGGACACCCCAAGTTTGGGGAGCTCTCTCTTAGGCCCTGCTTCCCTCTCAAGGGCCCTGGCTGAACTGATCTTTCTAAGAGTCAACCATAAAAGTCACCGACAGGCACGTCCTGGTTTCCTCTACGTATCTATCTCACCCTCTCTAAAGCAAAGCCTCTCAATGAGAGGGCTTCTACTTCCTCTAGGCTTTCTGAGAAAGGCTGCGAGAAGGGTTATCAGCTTCCATGACCCCTTTAGTCATCAACAGCACTTCTTCCTCTCCCATCCCCCCACTAAGGACCCTGCAGCCTGGAGCTGGCTCCCTAGCCTTTCCCCATTAATGCCTTTTTCCTTGTACAGCTATCACAAGAGGGCTGTTTCGTGAGAGGACCTCAGGCTGACCTTTGCTGACAGGCTCCAAGCTCCCTCTGTAAACTGATCTAATGTTAGGCTGGGTAATTAGCGACCAAGTAGTAATTGCAGCTTCTAACTGTGCTGGACCAAGATTGCAAAAATTCCCCGGGGGGGGCCCTGCTGGGGACCCCAACCCACACAGAGGCATCTGCTCACAGCCAAAAGGAGGGACTCAGCAACATTTCTGAGGGAGGCCAGCACTTTTCCAGGTTTTAATTAAAGTGGGACCCGGGTAAAGAGACAGACAGCTACAAAAGGAAATTAGTAAATAAAAGAGAGTGGCTAAGAAAGAAATGCATGGCGAGCTTGGAAGAGCCCATTCAGGAAAGTACAAGCTCTCAAGGCAGACGGCCATGTGCAAGAAACTTTCATTGCAGCCACAGAAGGAACAAGGCAAGTAGCCTGAAAGAGGCAGCGAAAAGGCAGGATGAAAATGACAGCTCCACTGCTGGCCTGCCCACACTCCGCCCCCCCCCCCATAAAAGTGCCACCATCGCCTGCTCAATGCAAAATCACTCCCCTCTCCAAACACCTTAGACTTAGAAAATCCAAGACGCCAGCTGTGTGGTCTACCCTAAGGGATCTGTACCATCTGCTATGATTTGGTAGTTTCACCAGACCTGTCCAACAGGCCACCTGTATGAGCTGCCTACACATGTATGTAACGTGTCTCAGAGTAACCTGCCAAGTCCCCAGGGGGAAGTAAAGAGGCGAGCGTTTCCATGTACAGTAGACTCGGTGTACATCATGACTCTAAAAATAAATACAACTGCACAAAAGAGAACATGATCAGAAAGACTAAAGAACTGTCCCTGGGTTGAATCCAGTGACAAAAACCAGGGTAACAGCGGCCGATTGCACTAATTCATCCTCCATTTCCTTGTCCAAACAATTAATACTCTTAATAACTCCAGCCCCAAGACAGATTCGTCAGACACCCCTTTCTATTAACCTCTCCCCGCTGCAAGCAGTGGGTCTCCACCAGAATTCTTCTGTTCCCTATCACTTAATCATGTTTTAATCCACAACAAAGACTTTACACCACACTGTGGTTTTGTTCTCTCAATCTTTTATGACGGACCTTATCAAAGGCTTTTAGAAAATACAAGTGAATTTTGCCTACCAGGTCATCTTTATTATTTTAGAATTCTTTATGAAGAAATTACAGACTTTAACAGTGTAAATGAATATTTAAGACGCGGCATTCACTTTGACATGCAAGTCTGACCCAGGTTACATTTAAATCGCTGTATTACCTCCATCTTTCGGGAAAGATTCTTCTCTGCCTCTTAGTAAGGAGTGACTGCCCGTCCCCAACTCCCAGGTGTGGGACCCCCACCCCCACACCAAGACGTTCTGCACCTCCTGAAACTGAGTATGTACTGACCACCAAAGGGATATATAGTGCATACCACCACTTCAAACCAAGGACTAGAGGTCACTGAGTCAAGGAAGGCTTGGATGCGGCAGCCTGTCCAATTTCTACCTGCTCTGCCTCTCCCCAGGTGGACAGCAGGTAAGCTGCAGGGCTTCCCTGCACCCCAGCTGGCCCACACAGCCACAGGGAGCCAGCACAGCTCCTTGATGTTGACACTACTTACGTTCTCTCCTAACACCTGTTTGTTGTTGCTATTATTTCTAATTAGCACTCTGCAACAAACTCAGCCCTGAGCGCAGGGGCAGGTTTCCCCCTGATGGAACAATTACAGATGCTTGAGGGGTGGGGTGTTTCCTGATCGCCTAAAATTATTTTCTTGGCAAGTTTAAAGGTAAACCATCTAGTCAAACACACATCTCTTCAAGCGCTGCCTTTGGGCAGGGTTCAAAAGCTGCAGTGTGATTCTGGAATCCCCATCTGAAAAGCTTCCCGTCAAGTAAACAAGAGGGTTAAGGTAATCCACACTTACACCGACACGTGTCCTGATCACACAGGAAATCCTCAGCCTTTGTTGCACACGCACCAGCTTCTAACGCTACATCTAGTCCAAGGCTGCACTCCAATAACCATAAATGTAGGCAGGGTTCCCGGTCCTATGGCCAGATGAGATGTGCCTGCCTCTTCCCCATGACCTAATGGTGAAATTAATGAGGCCAGAAAAGTCCACAGAGTCTAGGGTACTGGGAATTTCTTATCCTTGAGGAAGACCATCAGTATCAGGTCATAACGGGACGTCTATGAAAAGGGTGCTGGAAAACAAGATGCCCAAACTCTCTCCGTTCTCAGCACGACCTCTTCAATCTGGGTGCCCTACAGGGTGGAATGGGAACTGCGGGTCTAGTAGCTCCATTATGGCAATGCCGTAGTAGTTCAGCCTGGACTTAATGAGCTCTTGCAAGGAAACAGGAAGTCTATAAAGTAATTTAAATAACTTCCAGTCCTGAAATAAAGGAAATTAAACCGCTGGCACAAACCTCTCTGGTGGACACCTTTTTTGTCCCTCCAATCACATCCACAACTACAGCTGTTGTAGTCTTTTCCCCAAGGCAAGCCCCCAAATTCCTCATATGAAACACACAAAGGGTATCTATGAGTCCGTCTTCAGAGCTCTCCAAGCTCCTGCAGAAACACCACGAGGGATGTGGCATGGTGTGCCACAAGAAGACAGCAGCAGCTCCCAAACCCACACTGAGCCCCGCCACTACCCAGACGCATGCCCTTGGGTGGATCACATCACTTCCTGGGGCCTTGGCAAATTGCCATCCACCCAGGGCAAGTCTCAGTCTCGCCAAACAACCTGTGAGATTGTTAAGAGGGTCCAATGAGCACATGTGAGAATACTGCAAACTGAAAACGCAAATAAACGTTGGGATTATTCCGGCCACCAAATACCTTAGGCTCCGAAATTTCTCAATTTTCTGCACAAGAGGCACTGTGCTATCTCCTTGCCTTCCTCTTAACTATGAATACTTATTCATAGGTTCTTCTACTTCTCCTAAGCCCCTAAATGTAGGCAATTACTTGTGTGGATAATTATTAGTCCAACTAGACATGGTTTCCTTATGGGCAAGGACTATGGCTTTTTATCTTCTGTAAATCTGTGTACACCACCAACCAGCACCAAGTACCGTGTTTCCCTGAAAATAAGACCAGGTCTTATATTAAGTTTTGCTCCAAAAGATGCATTAGGGGTTATGTTCAGGGGATGTCATCCTGAAAAATCATGCTAGGGCTTATTTTCCGGTTAGGTCTTATTTTCCGGGAAACACAATAGGTTCTCAATAAAGGGTTGGAACTGACAACCCACACAGTTACCTATTCCTTCTCGAGTATCAATATGCTAACAACTATTCACCAACTCTATAAAAAGAGACCAACCTCGTGACAAGATTCATAACTGGCTGTGAGTGTATAAGAAGGGTGGGGGTTTGGGTGACCTCTCTGTGCAGAAAGGGCCTCCATTTCTCACCTTTAGAGGCACTGCCCTTTGTGAAATACAAACCACGGTCACTATGGTAGTTTCACCTGGTCAACCAAAGCTGCCAGATGCTAGAGACTGTTTCTGGGCATCCAGTTAAGTTTATCTTACTGATAGTAATCAGCCAGATAGGGACTGGTTTGACCAGTACTCAGTACTCTGGATACAGGATCACAAGAAAGAGAAACTCAAAAGCAGCTTATGGTCAATCTTGTCTCGCTAGCCCTCATGACATTACTACTGACAACCAGTATGGCGAACCCTTGACCCCTTGGCTGGTGAAAACCAATGGTGAGGCTGGATGTAACCTGGTTGCCAAGAAAACCTCCCTGGCCCTCTCTGGGCAGGCGGGCAAGACCTTGAAAGAGAATCGTTGGGTCCTGCTCAAAAAGCGACCCTCCCAAATCATCCTGAGAAAGGAAATCATAAACAGAAATCTAACTTTGCTGTATACAGAGGCACACCTTCACCCACAGGTTCTATGTGAACTGCTCTATCACTCCCAGAGATGACTGTGGGGTAAGATCGTAATACCACTGAAGAATTAAATGGTTCTGTTTTGCCCGTGGGCCTCTGTAACTGGAACGATTGGCTTCAGAGGGTCCAGAAGTCCATTTGAGCAATAGTTGTCTTCCCTTAAAGGTGTCACCATTGAGCAAGAGGCCTTTACCCTGGAGAGCTGCTGCAGCTCTTGAGTAATCAATCATCCCGCCCCCCAGGGCTTGCTAAGGTAAGGCCCATAGCCTTTGGGCATCATTTCATGGCACTCAGGCCTTCCCAGGTATGTGGGGCGACTCATTCTCCTGGCCACAGCGTCTATTTTACAGTCCGACCACAGCCAAAGGGATAGCATGGAACGAATTTCTGTCTAAAATGGGTTAATCCAAGAAGCAAACACAGATTGTCTCCCACGGCAGGATTCAACATACTCCCAACTGGAGCCAAGCTTGACTTGACACAAAATCACTGACCAAGAACCATAACCAGCACATCTCTGGGTCTCCCTTGTTTAGTCATCCTTCATCTAAATCCTTCCTCTGAAATGGGAGCCGCATCTGTAATTTTACATTTCCTAGTAGCCATATTAAAAGGGGGAGAGAGAGAGGGAACAAGCAACATTAATTTGTAATATCTCTTATTTTACCCAATCTCTCTAAAATATTATTTCAAATATAATCCATCTAAATTTTCTTAAGGCGTCTCCTTCTTGTTTTCAGACTAAGCCTTGAAATACTGGAGTGTGTTCCACTTGCAGCACAACTCAATGCAGATTGGCCACCTTTCAAGGGCTTAGGAGCCACGTGTGGCTGATGGCTACCAAATGCCAGAGATCTAACACGCTGGCTTCCTCTGCTGAGAACCTAAAACATAGCTCTCATCCAGCTTCACTGTAATAATTCATGCTTGTTTTTCCCCCCCTCACAGACTTCACAGAACTCACCCCTACTCAAGATTCTTTCCCACGGCACTTGTGATTATATTTGGGTGACATGTCAAGAAGTTAAGCTGACTGGGTCTGGGGTGGAGAGATTTTCAAGGAATTGTGGACAATTTATCTGGTCAATCAGATATTCTCTCCAGGGCTTGTCTACCATTTAACTAGACCCACAGGGTTTCTTAGTTTAAAACCCTCGCAACCCTGCAACTTAAAATTTACCATCTTCACGGTGACGTATAGTTAACTGTGTGGGCGCCACATAAATGTGTCTGGGTTGGCGCATTGTACGTCCTACTCCATTTCAAACTCAAGATCACACTGAATTATTTCTGCCCTGGTCTCACGAGATGTCCATACACTACATACACAAAATTACATAGAGTAATTAACTGAGGTCGTGCCCGCGGAATCCTGAGGCCCAAATAGACACAAAAGAAAGCCACAGGTTTGGGAGTTGCTATAAATAGAAGAAAAATTTTCCCATGAAAGAGAAAATGTTGAGAGTGTCTCAGCAACCGTTAAATAGAAAGCTGTGCAGGTTCAGTCTAGCTCTGTGCAGGAGTGGCGCGAAGTTCCTCTAAGGAGGCTAGCTCAGGAACGATGCATCTGTCCTGAGCACTGAGCCCCGACGGGAACCTCCTTCTGCAAGGGCAGTGAGCACACTGTAAGTCGGGGTTGGAACAGCATACCTCCCAATGCCAGGGTGGGGTCCTGCTGAGCCCCCAGACACATCATCATCCCAGCAGCAACTCCCCAATCAGCCCCTTTCCCTGATTTTATGTGGGCCTTATCCAAGAGAGTATAGGATTTGATCTAGAAAGTGACCCTGGAAAGTTCAAAAATTCTGCAGCTCATCAAGAGCGGTACAACCAGGAGGAAACTGAAACACAGAGAAAACAGTTCACTTCTGGCTCGTTGTTCTGGCTTCAAGCAAGAGAAGGTGCGCACAAAGCTTGGGAGAAAAGACTGGAACAGGCTGAGGCCGGGATTTGTTCCAGGAGCCTCCAGGGGACAGGCCTGGCTCCTGAACCTGGAAATGCAGAGGGCTACTCTCCAACAGGTGGAGGGCTCCCCTACTATGTATTCCAGGCAGGAGAAAAGAGGGGGAGCACTGTCTGTCAACACTGTTCTTAGACTCCTCCCATCCCTGAGGGTCCCTCGACCTGTCCCCAAGGCAGTGCGGGGAGCAGTGGGGCTGAAGAGCACGCAGAGAGAGGAAGGAAGGAGGCGGCTCGTCTTGGCGAGCTGGTGGGTGTGAGTGGTGAGCACTAATTAAAAAGCCATCCGGGAACAATGGTCTTTTCATATTTGGAGCCCGTTCTGCACAAAGCTCAGCTTGTTCTAGGGGGAGGTCTCTGCTTTAAATTTTTTTCTTACTCACTTCCGAGGGTTGTGGCAATGTCTGGCACCCAGCTCAACCCACTGGAGTGTCCCCAACCAGAGGCTGTGCCAGGAAGACCTCTTCAACTTCATAGGTGGTGGCATTCAGATACAAAAAAGGGCAACTTCAGGAGGCCGTTCTGTTTCAACCCGCAGGCTCCCAGAGAGCTCCCGGGCGTTTCCCTGAATAGCTGCCTAACCCATGGAAACACTCACTGGACATTTTCTTCGGCCAAACACCCATTTCCCTCTCAAATTATGCTAAACATGCCACACCCAGCAAGACACAGGCCAGGAGTTGTGGGTCTAAGAGACTGGCCAATAGACACTTCAAAGGCTTAGGTGTAAGAAGACAACAGTGGATGGAGATTAGATTGTGCAACCAGACCTCACCTACCCCCCACCCCCATTCCAACCCACGCCTGGAGCCTCTGCTCAAACCCAGACTATCCTGAAGAAAAGCAGTTTTTAAACCAGGGGCAGGGATGGGGGGTAGGAGGTAACACTGAGCATCTAAGGGTTCCTGACACTAACAAACCACCACCTCTCTCAGTCCTTACAACCCCTGTGGGAGCCCCTCTCATGCCACCTCCTGGCACAGACATCCTTGTGCAATCCCCTTCCCTTCAGTGTGGGCTGTCCACAGTGACTCACTTCTAACCAGCAGTCTACAAATAGAACGGGTCACTGGTTACAAAGAGACTGCAGTTTCAGTCTCCTGCACACTCCTTACCCTCTCTAGTAGAAGCCAAGTGCCATGTTGGGCGCTGCTCTAAGGAGAGGCCCCTGGGGCAAGGAAGGAACTGAGGACAGCCTCCAGCCAACAAGGAACAGAGGCCCTGGATCCAACAGCCCTCGAGGAACTGAATCCCGCCAGCAACCATGTGAATGAGCTCAGACACAGGTCCTCGCCCAGGAGAGCCTTCCAATGGGACCACAACCCCGGCCAATCCCATCAGTGCCACCAGGAGACAGCATGAGGCAGAAGACCCAGCGGAGCTACAAACACCACATTCTGACCCACAGAAACTGTCAGGTTATAAATGTCGTTTTACCACTAAGTTTTGCCACTAAGTTTAGGGATAGTTTGTTATGTAGTAATAGATAACTAACACATCCCTCCATTTTACAAATGAAAAGGAGACGGTTTGGGCCAGTAAGTGGCAGGGCTGGGCTTCTCACTTAGGTCAGACTGATCTTTTACAGCTGCTTTTCCTCACCTTGTGACTTTAGCTGTTGAGCTCACATTTTGATCCATGCAGCTAGGAAGTGACAAGACACACTGGGCCTCTCCATCACCACAGATACACAGATACCTAAATTACATGGCTTGAAACAAACAGACCTCAGATTCCTTCCGAATGTCAGAGCTACAAAGAGAGTGAAGAGATGATGGAGTCTCACCTTCTCCTTCCACAGATTAAGACACGGAGACCCAGTCACAAAGGAACAAAGAGGGAACTCGAATGCTAGACAAGATGACTCGTGAATCTTTATAGAGATCCGGGAAATTTCAGCCCAAACATGCTGAACACACTTCTGATTTGCTGGTCAGGAAAATTCCATCAGTGACTCTGATCTGCTCTTTCAGCACACCACCACTGAATGTTCTGTAGCGTCCAGTCCCCCAACCTTGACACTTCCCCTAAGTTGGCAGCTTCTACACGTGTCCCCCAAAGTCCTTCTGCACAGCGATAGGTGAACACAAGTAAATCATCTGCCCCTTGGTTAATAAGGAGGTTGAATTGTGCTGAGGCACAATTGAAGTTGACTTTGAAATTCTATGACATATCCGGAAGATGACACAACATTCCCATCAAGAAAGCTAAACCAGGCAGAGGTGTTCTTGTATCTCCTGGAGGACTGCACAAGCTTGCATATCACTGACTAAGACCGCCATTACTTTTACAAACACATGCTCTAGACACTTACAGTAAAGATCATAAATAATTAAGACTAAGTAGCCTAAGGACATTTTGTGAAGTATTCTTGCTGATATTTTTTTTTAATTAGGCTCTTGCTAGTTCGTAAGATTGAATAATCTCCAAAAGTCTTCCAGACACAGCCACAGACCAGTGCTAGGCAAGTGACTCTGCATTCTCCTGTCAGACTTATGTATTTTATATTATGAAAGGCACAGATACTCACTACGCAGAGTTCAGAAAACAAGGTATTAAAAGTAGTCTGCACTCTATCACGTGGAAATAACCACTCGGTTCATATTCTGTCATAGGCACCCTTTAGCCTCTCCCTTCATGCATATTTTTTAAAACAAACTGAAGTCGTGTAGTACACATAATCTAACATCACTGTTTTCCCACATCCATAACCATGAGAATAGAGTTTTAAATAGCCACAGAAGAATTTGCCATATGGGTGCACCACAGTTTAAATCAATCCCTAGTGAAATATTTAGATTGTTGCTATTTTTCACTATTATAAATGTCTGTAATGAAAAATCTTTATAAATGTCTTATGCACAACTGATGAGTTCTTTATTATAAATGAAGATGCCGGGTGTCACCAGTCTGTGGTAGGCACAGGGACAAATTAGTGAAAAAAACTAATCCCGGCCTTTGTGAAGCTTGTATTTTGGTGGGATGTCGATCGAGGGTAATAAATTTTAAAATTACATAGTATTTAATTAGGCGATGTAGGCTATGGTAAAAAAGAAAAGGCAGAACAGAGTACAAACCATCAGAAATTTGTGGTGAGAAAAGCTACAAATTTAAATAAACCTTATCTTAAAGCTTCTTAACACACACTGACAAACAACTCTCCAGAAAGGGTGCACCCAGTTTTTCTACCCTCTCACTAGAGATAGCACGATATTTCCTTATAAAAAAATCTTGGTTGAAGAACACAAAGAAGCTGAATCTCACTAGTAATCAAATAAGCTACAACCAGCAGCTAGCATTCAGCTCTTCAAGTGTGCAACCTGAATTTATTCTTCACGAGTTGCTTATTGGTTTTCTTTGCTCATTTTTCTACTTTCCTTGTCTATCATTGATTTTAAGTGCCTCTTTTATTTTTTTATTAATTAAAGTTTATTGGGGTGACAATGGTTAGTAAAGTTACATAGATTTCAGGTGTACAATTCTGTATTACATCATCTATATCTCACACTATGTGTTCACCACTGAGTCAGTTTTCTTTCCATCACTATATATTTGACCCTGTTTACCCTCTTCTAAACACCCCCTACCCCTTTACCCTCTGGTAACCACTAAACTATTGTCTATGTCTATGAGTTTTTGTTTCTTCATTTGTTTGTCTTGTTCTTTTGTTGTTTTCAGTTTTATATCCCAGAATGCGCCCCATCTCATCTGACCTTGGAAGCGAAGCAGGGTCAGGCCTGGTTAGTACTTGGATGGAAGAGCTCTTTATATATTAAAGATATTTAGGACAAACTGTCAATCACATGCATTGTCAACATCTTTTCAAACTTTGTCATATGCTTTTAAATTTTGCTCTTAATGTCCAGCATACATTATTTTTCTCATGTAGTAAATCCATCTTTGCCATTATGCCTTCTTCACTAGGAGACTTAGGCCTAATACCCCTCCCTGCCCCATATCCACGTTAATATTAACCTACGCATTCTTCTATCTCTTCTTGGATTTCAGTGTTACTTTTACCTCTCTAATTCATCTAAATTGTATGGAAATATATGCTATGAGGAATGGCTCTAATTTAATTTTTTCCTATTTGCTTATCTAACGATCCTACAACCATTCACTGTATAATTACATAATATGCAATATTGTACAATACTAAAGGCAATAAAGTACAATGACAGAGATGACTGGTTTTGCTGTCAATCAGATCAGTGTTCAAGTCTGGGTGACTTTGGGCAAGTTACTTAAAGTCTCTGAACATCAGCAAATGGAACTATTCAGTGCCCACCTAAACAGTCATTGTGTGGATTAAATGAGAAAGTTCACATAAAAGTGTTTAGCGTAATACCTGGCACTTATACGTAATGAAAAATGTGAGCTTTTATTATGTTAATTCCTCTCACTTATTTGAAATGGTACCTTTACCAGACACATTTCTATTTGATTCCATTCCATTGAGTGGTCTCTATAATACTTTCTAACTGAGTTTTCCTGATATATGAGAAAGCTAATGATTTTTGAAATTTTACTTTGTAACTGAACTGTGTAATTAATTCAATTTAAATGTGTCTTGGGTATTCTAGGAAGACAATAACATCTGCAAACAATTATTGTTTCTTTTTAACTATTATTTGACTTTGGTTTGTACATTCTAGACAATTCAATAAGGCAGGAAAAAAGAAATGAGTACACTGGGCAATCTTTGTTTTGTTCCCAATTTCATTATGCTGCCTCTCATGGTTCACCATTAAGTCTCCAGCTGTTGGGGCAGCTGGTTTCTTCATCAAATTAGTACACTCTCTTTGTAGCCTGGTTTGTAAAAATTCTAAGCACACTAGGAATAAGAATAGAAAACTACCAAACGCCCTTTTTTGATATATATTATGTTTTTCTTCTTTGTTCTACTTATGTGAAGTATTTGAAGAATAGACATTCTAATGTTAAGCCCTTCTTACACGTCTGAGGTAAACTCCATGTGGTCACAAGTCTTTTAAAATACTGCTGAATTCCATCTGTGACTGTTTTATTTGGAGTTTTTGCATCTATACTCATGCCTGAGCTCAATCTTCAGCCTTCTTTTTGTGTAATCTTTGTAATGATGTTGGTTCCCAGAGTTGTGCTAGCTTTGTAAAATCAACTGGGATGCTTTATGGTTTTTTTCTATGCTCTGAAACAGTTTATTTAGCAGGCAATTATTTTATCCCTCAAAGTTTAAAAGAACTCATCCATTAAACTGCTTGCATCCAGAGTTCTTTTTTGAAGTTTGCTTTTTTTTTTTTAAACGTTCAGTTTCTTCTCTAGTTCCTGATATAAAGTTTCATTTCCCTAGAACAGCTATGCCCACTGAGATTTTCCAAGTTGTAGTATTTTAAATTACTATATTTTATTTTTATATTACAAAATAATTATTTCAAGTATAATTTAAAATTTGTTACTTCTTTTTTGTTCCCATCACATCAACTCACTTTTAGTTTTGCATATTTAGGTTTTCTCTTTTCCACGATAGTGGTCTGGTCTATTTCCATGATTTTTTTCCCCCTAAATAACTAGCTCCTAGACTTATCAGTTCAATGTTTTTGTGTGTTTTCAAATTCATTAATATCACTTGCATTTTGTTAGGCTTGTTTCATTTTTTCCAACTTTGGGTTGACTAGTTAATTCACTTATTTTCATTTTTTCTTATTTAATAATGAAAGAATTTAAAGCTACGAATATGCCCCTGAATATAACTTTGGTAATAACCTACACACTTAGATATACAGAGTCCTTAATATTTCCTAATGATTTTGTACCAGTAATTTCAGTTCCTCTCTGACCCAAGTGATACAAGAGAGCATTTTTCAATTTTCAAGTAACTGGATTTCATTAATATTTTTAATATTAAGTATTCTCTAAGGGATAAAAACATCTCGAAAAGAAGGTAAAGAAACTCTGGCAAGGGAAAAAAATCTTTTCAGCATAAAACACTACTTAACGTTTAAGTAGCCGGAAAAAAACTACTTACATAATGCTATGATGGTTAGCCAAGTGTATACTTATGTGAAGTATACATAAGGCGTATACAAGTGTATGCCTTACAGAAGCGATGTAACAGCAGGTGATTCTGGGGAACTGGGTGATTGACGGGCACGCAGCACAGGAGGAGAGGAAAAAGGAAGTCTCTTCTGTACCTTCTGAAAATTTTATTATGGGCATGTATTGCCTCTTTAAAAATTAATTTAAAAAGCAAATCCATCTCTCAATAAATGGAATAAAACCATCCCAGATATACTAAGTATATAACCAAGTAAATTTCCATACTTTCTTTGATGAAATTTAGAGATTGGTGTCATTAAGCAAGACTTGGCTCCAAGATGATAAACATCTGTGGCTAGAGAAGGGAGGAGAAAAAATAAACTATAATTCCGTAACCTCCAAGTTCAGAATAATTGAGAGCTTCAAGGAAAAGGAAGTATCAAAAAAAAAAACAAAAAACTGTTGAGTCAGATTTCAAACTGGCTACCATTTTGAAACCTGAATTGCATGAATGCTTGAGAAGATGGTAGAATTCCCAGTTTCCTCCCACCACCTCACCTAGCCTTTCCCATTTTAGGAATGTTCCATAATGTGCATCTTGGTGTTACAGACTTCCCCATTATTCTTAAAATGGATTTCAATCCCAAATTAGTTCAATTAATTTGTGATTATAAGGGTTAGGCCACTCTCAACGCCCATCTTTCCCACAAGCTTTGCAATGTCAACTAAAAGGAAAAAAACAACAACTCTATAAATCAGTTTTCCAATTTATGTAGAAGAAATCTGCTTCCCACTTTCTAATTCCTACAACTGGGAAGTTCTGTATATTATCTTACCATAAATGAAGGATGCCAGTAAACAGAAAGCTGCACACACGACAGACTACACTGTATATAATTGCAAACACTACCAAGTTACAGACTCCTGGGAGCATCAGTTAGATGTTGTTATGTAATGCTTCATCTGCTTAAAAAAAAATTCATTCCATGTGGATGAAAGATGAATATACTAGCCTGAATATGAGAAAAATATAAAATGTAACCATATATCACTTAAAATCTATACCACGTTATGCAAGGATAAGATGGTAGCACTAAAACTGAAGAATTCAGAATCTGTCACATTACAAGGTATTAGCTCATCGCTGGCTACTAACATCTCCACCCTGGCACTGGGGCTGGAGTAGGCCAGCGGTGGAAGTCAGAGTCATCCATTTAAGAAACTCATAAGGGATACAGCACCTTGGGACTTCCATTGACAGCACCCATGAAGGTGCAGCCCCAATAGGACCCCTTAGGAAGGCCTAAAGGGTCATAGGGTGACTCTCTCTGCTGAGGAAGAGCCATTCAAACAGACACCCTCAGAGCCTGTTGAAGAATACCCAACTCTGGGGAAGGAAACAGCCCCACCTCCATCAATCACCCATGTGTCAAACAGAGTTCAAGATGCTGCACCGTGCCCCATTCATTCCCCTCTGTCTTGATGAGCACAGGAGGTTTAGCATCCATCCCTGCTAAAACAAAAGACAGATGACAGGAAAACCTACTGCCCTTTGGCCATTCCCTAGCAAAGGGGAAGTGTAAAAGTGCAGAGGGGAAAGCAAGCCAGCTGCACTAATCCCTTTTTGTCCTGCAGTAATTAACAGTATAATCCACATTTAAGATGCATTAAAGCGAAAATGCTGCATTATCAGAGCACTGGGCACATAGCCCTAAGGCAGAACCTCCCCTGCTGACCTGCAAAACCAGGTTACCTCATCTCAGCCTCCTCCTCCCAGGGGAGCTGACTCTAGACACCTCATAAAAGGACTGAGCTGGCAGCCAGCAGTCTCCACTTGGCTGATATGCTCCATGTCCACCTTCAGAAGCTACACCGTCCACGGCTAGGCTGCCCGGCACACTGGCTCTCCTCAAAATAAGGGGGCATTCAAATCAAGTCCTACTGTCCGGCTAACATGGAACATTTTAAAGTTACAATTCCACCAGTGGCTTTTTAAGTTTTAAGGTAACCTCCCAAAATAACGCTGGGATACTGCAAGGAGAATTAAGACACCCTTCGACTCAATTTGGTGGGATGTCATTTTTTGGTGTTACCTGGACGTTTCACACAAATTCTGGGGAGTTTTTCTCAAGGAATAGAAGCCGACTGCTGCCATCCAAGCCAGAAGTGGACATGCTGACTTTAGAGGGAAATAATGACTTTAGAGGGAGGCATGCCGTTAGCTCATCAAGCACAAAGTACATTCAAGCCAAGTATTAAAATCATAGATCAGAGCCACTTAAAACGAGAGGCACCTGAAGAAGCCATTTTCTCCACTATACTTTGAAGTCACCCCTGACTTAGAATTTGATTTCAGCTCTCTAATACCATCCCATCTCACTGAAAAGGTACAGCCCGGGACCCCCAGTGGATTCCTGCAACCACGGATAGTACCAAACCCTCTATATACTATGTTTGTTTTCTTTTACGATGGAGTTTAATTTATAAATTAGGCACAATAATAAAATAGAACAATTATAACAGTATACTGTAATAAAAGTTATGTGAATGTAGCATTAAGCAAAATAAGGGTGATCTGAACACGAGCACTGTGATATTGCAACAGTCGCTCTGATAACCGAGTCGGCTACTAAGTGACTAATGGGCCAGTAACATACAGTACAGGTGGAGACCCTGGACAATGGGATGATTCCCATGCTGGGTGGGACGGAGCGGGATGGCACGAGATTTCATCACTCAGAACACCATGCAACTTAAAACTTGTGAGTTGTTTATTTCTGGAACTTTCCATGTAATATTTTTGGACTGCGGTTGACTGCAGGTAACTGAAATGGCAGATAAGGAAACTGACTACTATACAACTAACAGTAGGCGGAGAGCCTCACACTCCCGCTCAACTCCAGGATGCACTTGGGTTACCGTCTCGGCCCTACCTCTGCACCATGACAGGGGCCCCAAGCCTGCGGTCACCGTCTAATGGTGACCGCAACTGGCCTTCATCCTGCATGTCCTCTCTGGAACTCGGTGGATACCACTTTTTTCTTAATGTTGGCAATTGGATATAAAAAGAGGGCTCTGATAGAAATAATTTTTAATCTCAAAATTTTGAGATCCTGAACTGTATGCTATGATCTGGGCACCTAACTATCTATACCTCTTCCCAAAAGTGTGCCTTTAAGATCCTTACCTAGCACCTAACACATTCCTCCATAATGTTATTTAATTACTCTAATCCCAAAAATGGCAACTCTATATAGTTGCAACTAATACTACCAGGGGTTGGCCAAGGAGAAGTGCCATTTGCAATTATCACTTATAGTACAAAATGTAGTTGTGATGGTCCTAGAACTATATCCCCATTCTCCAAACGTGCTTCCCGCTAAGGCTGCCAAAAAGCCATGGTCCAGTGACTGAACATATCACCCAAGCACACGAGTACCATTTCTGGCAACGTGTTACAGACCTGGCACTCGTGTAGGGTGGCACCCAGCCTCAGAGGCCCTACACGGAGGCACAGAGGAGGCCGCCACCCCACCCACCCACCCACGGGCTGCCTACAGGTCAGTTATACCCCACAACTGACCTCTCAAGTGCCATTGGGCTCCCATGAACTTCTGCGCTTACTCTCACAATGCCCGGATTCTTCCTTGGGAATCCTTTATAAACACCCTCTCAGGTTCTGCTCTTGGTACCGCACCACAACATAATTTAACAAAACAGTATCACATTATTTTGGAAGGTGAGAAGCTACCATATTTTACCTCAAAGCCTCCCTCATTCGCAAGGAAACACTCTTTGCTGGACCAGCTAAGCTGCCTCAGCTTTCAGGATGCTAATTGGGTTAGCTTCACCCTCCTGAGCGCTCTAACTCCAGGTCCACGTGGGGCTGGCTTTCTTTGCAGACCGCACCAACTCCTCCACAGGACCCCTGTGGCGGGCTGCATAATAGCCCCCCAATACGTCCATGTCCTAATCTGGAACCTGTGAATGTGTTACCTTGTATGGTAAAGGAGACTTTGCCGATGGGATCAAGTAAAGGATCTTGAGACAGTGGAGTTTACCCTGGCTTACCCAGGTGGGCCTGACGTCGTTACAGGGGTCCCTTAAACAAGGACACAGGAAAAGTTAGGAGCCAAAGTAGATGTGACATGGAAGAAAGAGATGGTGTGATGAGCCGAGGAACGTGGGTAGGCTCCAGAATCAAAAGACTGCAAGGAAGAAGATTCTCCCCTCAGAGCCTCCAGAAGGAGCCTCACCAAAGGACTCTGATTTTGGACTTCTGGACTCCAGACCAGTAACACAATTAATTTATGTTGTTTTAAGCTACCAAAATGGTAGCAATTTGCTGTAACAAGTCACTTGTTACAGCATCAATAGGAAACTAATACGACCCTTCTGAAGAATGGGGAACTACAACACTGAACAACTAGAAGCAGGAACGCCCCTGAACTTCAGGATGAGTCACCCTTACAGGGTTCACACAACCTCCCTCCCTGGACTCTAAGAGCCTGCTGAATCCTCTCTTTCTCCATCACCAAAAATCAGAACCAAAGGCCCTCAACGCCATGAGCAAGTGTTATGTCTTATGGGTAGTACCCAGTGGAGCACCTTAGCATAAGACGGGAAACAAAACCACCCGTACTAGCCTACTACATTTGACATTCATAAATATCCCAAGTAAACCACAGAAATTATAGAAAAAGAGTAAACAAAAAAATATGTGTACATTTTGATTTTACCTAACAGGAGATACTAGGATTAAAAAAAAGTCTACAGGGTAGACCCAGATCCATAGTTCCTTTTATCAAATGGACACAAGCTAGGCCAAGCCAACCTGACCCAACGGACCCCACAGGTCGGAAGGCTCACCTGATGCCAAGCAGCCAGCCTAAAGAACGGGAAAGTCAGGGCCCGTGCCTACCGGGCTCTTGAAGACAAAGAGAGGAGGAAGGCTCTGGAAGGCGGTGGCATCCTGCCCGCCTCAGTGGTACCCTGGGGCCATTAGATCTCGCCATCTTGCCAGCACCTGAGAGATGCAAGCCAGGCAGCCAACCACATCAGAAGCTGGCTGCCAGCCGGCCCCAATTGCCCAACACCTCTGCCGGAGCCAGCTTTCCAGGACTGGGTTTTACATACCGCATAGGTACAGGCCACTGTTGACCAGATTGAAGCATGGAGCCTTGAAGAACATCGCCCATAATGACGGGCCGGATGGATAGGGGAGGATGTCCTGATACAGAGCAATTAGGGGCATTTCTGCTCAAGGCCTTTATGCAAAGAATATTCTTCTCATTTGTTATGCAAAGGAGGATGCCACAAGGGGCTTCGTCCTACTCCAGTGCACCCCACGTTTCTTCCAATCACACGTCAGACCACCCATCCACTTGATTCTCCATCCCCATATACGACTTAATTCTCCCATTTCTTCCAGTCCTACAAGTTTACACTCTCCCAGTCTAGCCCATTTTCTTTATGTTAACAACTACCATGAAGTATTATGTTATGATGTTTAGGGTTGGGATAACCAGAATTATTCAATAGGAATTAAACATGCAACTTCAGTGCACATGCACCAGTGCTACTTTAAATGGGATGAAGTAGTTTAAAAAAAAAAAATCAACCACCTTCAATAAAGCATTCTCATTCAGACTCTTTTTGAATACTCAAAGTCAAAGAGAGGGTGAATGCTGGCAAAACTGGCATCTAGTTTGCCCAGGATCCAAAATCTTTACGTTATTTGACTCGTTCTCTTTATCTCTTGCTTCTTCGGATGTCCCCCTCAAAATAAACCAGCCCTAGAAATAGAATCCCATCTCCCTTAGCTCTTATGACTAATTTATGGCCGTCTTTTAAAGCCCTTGCACCCAAGCTCTGACTCTAGTAATTTCCTCTTCTTCTGTATGAATGTCCATTTACGGCCACTCTGTAACCTCTGTGTGAAATGAGAATGTTCTCTGTGCCTCCCACGGATGTGGGATCGTGCCCTGGTGAGAGCTGCAGTGTGAGCTCCCTTGGAACCCTACCCAAGTCCGGCCTGTATATCCCTAGAGAGTTGAATACGCCTTATGCTTGAATGTATCTTTAAAAAACACACAAAGGAATGCCAATGGCTGGGTCAGCAATTAGTATATGATCTCAACTCAGGCTTTGGGTTTTCTTACGCACTTGCATTCAGGGGATTGAGGGAAGGGTCTTGTTTTTGTTTTTCTTCAGGGAAGATGTCCCAGAAAATAACTGCCATCAGCCAGAGGAGGATGGATACTTAAAAGGCACATCTGAAAGAGCTCCCAGTTTTTTCCAGACCCCCCCATCCCAATGGTTCCCCTTGCCAATGCCGTTCCGTCCTGCACTTCTGTGGGGTCTCCCTCCATGTCTTGGCTGCCCTCACACCTAAATGCTGCCTTCTTTTTTCCATGGTCGACCCAGGCCTTTCTGATCTGGAGCACAGCCTCTCACTTGACTTCTCCGACTGCAGGGTGCTAGAAAACATGGTCCCACATACAGAGTGTTTCCGGCTTCCCAGGGAATTATCCATCCGTGCATTCAAATATCTGAGTGGCTACGGTGTGGTGTGCCAGGACCGTACTATGGGTTAGGGACAGTGAGACAAACATTCTAAGATGCCTAACGCCTGCACAGAGCTCACCCTCCACAGACTCTCAGAGCACAGGGGCCCTCGTAGCCAGTGCTTCAGGTCACCCTCTTGGCCCTGCTTTTCCTCCTTTCTTTTCATAGAAGGATCTCCTCATTTTCACTGAAAAAATTCTGAGGCTTTTTAGGGGAGTGGGGAAGGGAAGATTTATGTTTTCATGGTTTTGATCTTATGGAAAAACTAAACTTTAAGCAATAAATGGCTAGAAATTTCTTTAACTGAAGTTTTTTTTTTTGGGGGGGGGAGGGATCCTAAATAAATCGGCTCTTGCTTGATATGTCACCCCATTTTCTTCATCTTGGAGATCAGAAGTATCTCTTTCCCTTACAGACGGAAGCCAGTTTCTGTAAATGCTGAACTCAGTTGTCAGATCATCTCCCCAGTGCTCATGCGCTAGCTATGATTTTATCCTGAAAGCTGCAAGTCTTCTTATGCAAAGGTTACTCTCCTCAAGCTAACCCAGAAAGCACTTGCTATCCAGCTTTGCTTGGGCCCTCGTGCTGGTGCCAACGTTTCCGGTACTGCAAAGACTTTGACCTAGCTTTCCAAGAACATGCACTTCACAGACCTAGCCTTCCATTCTGCCATCACGTTTCCTCTCATCATTACACTTCCTCAGATACACAATGCTCGGGTCCTAAATGCTGTCACTGGACGTGAAAGTAAAAGAGCAATACATTGGTAGCGTCTCGTCCTGCTCCTGACATTGTGTCTGGATTAAATCCGCTTGTCACTTTACAAAGTTATCCCCTAGCAAGCAAGGACCCTGTAGCCAGTTCATTTCTGGAAGTAGCTCAACGCCGCTCAAGTTGCCAACAGCCAGTGAACATCTGCGGCACTCTGGCTTTATCTTTACTTGCCCAGGAAGACAGCGCTCGGGCACAACACTGAGCCCTGAAAATCTCCCATCAGCACCCACGTATGTGTGCATGTGTGTTCGTGTGTGTGCGTGTGCATGTGTGAGCTGTGTGGCTTACAAACCACTGCCACCCTCCCTGTGTGTCTGAACACAATCCACCCTTCCTGTGCCTGCGAGAGGCCCCGCCCCATGCCCTTCCCAGCCTCCCTGCAGCATCAAGGGAGCAGCTCTATCCTGTCCAAAACCTGAGCTGACCCTGGGCAACTGCTCCGCGCAGCCTGCATCTGCACCCTTGGATTAGCATTTTTCCTTGTGTACACCTTCCTGTTCTGAAGGGCATGAACCTGGAGACTGTGACTCATCGTTACTCACAGGAAGTAACTTCTCCATCCCAAACTTGAGCCACTTCCTAGAGAGATTCCTCCAGTCTCTCTCCTTCGTCTCTCACACAGTGCTCGGGCCTACCAACCCCCATCCCCTTTCTCTACAGCCTTTTCCAGATCTCTTCTTCCATCTACCCACAACTGGGCCTGTTTACATGTTGATCCCACTGGTAAGAAACATGAGAGAGCTGTCGGCCATTCCTGGCATGGCATAAACACTTTAAAGAAAAAAGTATGTGCCAACTACATTTGAGTCCTACGCTGAGTCCTCGAATAGCGAAAGAGCCACAGACAGTCCATGGGAATTGACTATCACTATTCCTTATCATCGCTGAAAGACAAGATCCACTGTACCCGGCGACATCTTCCAGGGATCCCTCACATCCTTAGTCTGAGAGCTGAGTACGTAAGAGACAGAGAGGATCCACCGGGAATGGGGGAAAGGCCGCTATCACTAGCACAAGAGGCACCAACAAGAGTTCTAAGCAGAAAGGCCCGAATACTTTATTTAAAGGCTTTAAAAATAACTTTAAGGAACCACATGTAAAACTTTACATTGGAAGAACTCGCAATCAAGACCAAATTTCAGATGAGACCAAAGGGAGATGGCTCAGGGAAACCTTGAAGAGAGCTAACACAGGTTATCAGTCGATCAAAAAATACAGTTCTGGTTTCTATAAGACATAGCAAAAGAAAAGGTCTCCTTAAATTCTGAAGGAAAGCCCCCCCACACACACACACACACATAGCCTGTAAGGCCCAAGAATGGCCTTACCATATGGGACAGCTGCTGAAATACACAAAAAATGGGAAATATAGGACACACAGGACACTGTGAAGGCGGTGGCCCCCGCCAGACCTGTTGTATTGACTTTGGCAGTGTTTGTCAACCACGCCTCTGCCAGAGTTATGGAAACCGAAATCAAGTGGGACTGATCAGTTCAGACGCCAATGTGGAGTTCCACCCAACAATTCTTCAGTGTTCCATGCACATGTTCCTGATGTTTTTCCATTCACATATTTACTGGTTTCAGAGTAAGGCCAGAGAATTATGAGCATGGTCATCGGTCCTTGCCTGTATTGCTCTCTTCAAATCTAGCTCAAGTGGGGGAAACATCCCAAAGAATTAGGGTGCAATTGCACAATTAACACCTGTGCAATTATGTGCCAGGAACTATGATAAACATTCTTCCTGCACTCTTTGTTTCATCCTCCTGACAACCTATGAGATGGGTACCAGCATCGATTCCATTTGGCCCGCAGGGAAATCACAGCCCAGGGAGTCCGAGTAACTTTCCCAAGGTCACACAGCTAGGAAGGACCACTGCAAGAACCCAGTCCCTGTGTTTTCTAACAGCAGAGCCTCTTGGAACACAAATACCTGCAGATATGCTTCTAGGTAGGGGAGTCCACATACCAGCCAGCAAAGCAATTATGGGAATCAACTGCAGAACATCTGGTTCACACATGACATAGTTCCCGCCAAAGAGCTCATCTCGACGTCCTTCTCTACACACTCTGGAAACTATTCAGGAAAGGCCTGCTCTTGTCAGCAAGAGGAATGCAGCCCATTCTGTCCCCTATACAGGCCCTCAAAGGCTGAGTCCCCAACATGCATGCAGGTGGCTCTGAGACCTCCCTCCGTCTGGATTCTGAGCCATCCCGGGGTGGTGTCTTGGTAGGTGCGGTGGGTAGACAATGTCTCCCTACAATCCACCATCTCCCACCCCGCCCCCAAGACTCTTCACTATCAGTGCCCTGCCCAACCAATTCGAATCTGAAGTTGAACCAACTGCTAGGAGATCCTCGTAAAGCACTTAGCCTCTGAGTTTTTCTCTTCTAAAAAAAAGAACACAAAACAAAACAAAAAAAAAACAATGACTTGAGCCCAGCCTGCAGACCTCATAGAACAACTGTGAGGATTAGCTGAAAGGGCGCAGCCTCCAGGGCTTTGAAAAATTAAGCCTCTTAAACAGCTGTCCAGTTTTCCTCAGACAGATGTGGACCGACCCTCTCCATTCTATTTAGAATTACACAGTTAAACATCCAAGCGGCGAGCTCAGAGACCTAAACAGTGATACTGGTAAAAGTGTAGTAGCTCAATAAAAAGAAAGATGAATGGGGCTCAGAGCAGGGAGGAAAGACCAGCCGCAGAGGAGAGCTTACAGCTCTGGAGAGAAGGGGAGCAGGGGAAGAGGAGTTGCCGAGGGTGCCACCTGCTCCGGCTCACAGGGATTCCCATCCTTCCAACTGCTCAAGGCACCTTTGACTCTTATTTCCCTCCCACCTCAGAATACATCCAGAGGGTGACTACTTGAGTGGCAGGTTGAAGAGTGTCCCCCAGAATTTCATGTCCACTCGAAAGCTCAGAATGTGACCTTACTTGGAACTAGCGTCTTTGCGGGTATAATTAATTTAGGGTGAGGTCCACCTGGATTAGGGGGATCCTAAATCCAATGACTGGTGCCCTCGGAAGAGGAGGGGAAACACAGATACACGTAAGTGAAGGCGGAGGCAGAGATCGGAGGGATTCAGCTGTAAACCAAGGAATGCCAAGGACCGCCAACAGCCACTGGAAGCTAGGAAGGATCTTGCCTAGAGCCCTCAGAGGGAGCGTGGCCCTGCCAACACCGTGATTTCAGACTCTTAGCCTCCAGGATGGTAAGAGATCAAATTTCTGTTATTTTAAGCCATTCAGTTTCGTAATACTTTGTCACAGCAGCCACGGGAAACTAATATACCACTTCTCAACCCTGCACCGTGAGGGCCTGGCTGGATCCACCTCTTGCTGGCTGGCTCCAGTCATGTCCCCTGGTCCCTTGCTTCCACCCTCAGCCCAGCCTGGGTCAGATCAGTCACTCCTGCGGAAGGATCCCCCCACCCAGACCCTCCCTCAGAGCAGAGGGGAAATCCTCACAAAGCCCTGGAGATTTTCTCCCACCCCTCACACACCACAGGGACCTCCTGATGCTCCTCAGACATGCCAGGGACTCTCCACTCAGGATTTTCGGAGGAGTCTTCCCTCTGTCCAGAACTCGCTACGTCACTTCTTCCAGTCGTTGCTCAAAGGGTGCCTTCTCATGAGGCCTTCTTCACCCCCTACTGAATCTGCAAATCACCACCCTCCAAGGCACTGCTTAAGCGCTTACCTGCCTTCTAGCCATAGCATTTAACACCTTTTAAAATAGTGCATCTTCCGCACTAATTACCTATATTGAGGGAGAGGTGGAGTATAGGCTCCATGGAGGCAAGGGTTTTCCTTTTCTTCCCCATTGCAGTATCACCAGCACCTACAACACTGTCCAGCACACAAGAAGTTCTCAAACATTTGATGAAGGATGGGCAAAAGGCCAAGGGCAGGAAAGCGCCTGAGGCCCAGAGGAGGCGGCAGCAGGCAGTGCAGCCTGCTGAAAGCACCGAGCCTGGGAGCCTGAGTCCAGAGCCCGGAAGCAGGCAGGCAGGAGGAGCCTGGCCTCCTGGAGGCGAGGCCTGCAAGTCCGTACAGGCAGATGGAAAATGCTGGGCGTCAAGGAGCCACTGCAAGCCCCATCAGGAGAAAGCAAAGAAGAAAACAGAGCAGGTTCTTCTGACCTCAGTACTATGACATTTGTGGCGGGAAAGGTCTTTGGAGGGTCTGTCCTGTGCATTATAGGCTTAGCGGCATCCCTGGCTTCCACCCACCAGATGTCTGTAGATCCCCCCAACCCCCAGTTGTGACAACCACAACCATCTCCAGACAGTGCCAAATGTCCCCGTGAGAGAGGAAGGCAAAACCATCCCCACTGAGAAGCAATGAAATCAAGTTTCAACCCATTGATGATACACACAGAGTGACCATGAAAAGCACATGCCCAGAGGGGCCAGGCAGGTAACATACGTGAGCAAGCTGGCCAAGTATAAGGTACAGGGGGTGACGGACCCACCCTGGTGACCTCAAAAGTGCATGTCCCTTCTAAGAGGGGTAGCAACTGTCCTGCTGCCGCTGACATTTGCCCTCCAGGCCCAGAAGTACCAAATAACACAACCCCTTTTTTTCAAGAGAAGAGTCCAATCCAGATTTTTATGTTGAAATATGCCAAATTTTGAGATATAGGGGGTGCTGAACAAAACACATACAGGCCAGGTTTTGCCTACAGGCCACGACTTTGCAATCTCCAGCACAGAGGCTATCTGAAGGTGGAAAGAGATGGGTGGATGCGAGATCCCTTAGGAACTTATAACTGAGCCACAAGGAGACAGAGGCCAGGACAAGGCCTGTGAGCGTGAAGATGAAAACCTCAGAAACTGAAGGTGAAATCAGATAAGCACTCCCCAAGACAGCTCACCAAAGTTTACTAAAACACAGGCCTCTAAGCCACACGTGTCAAAGGAACAGCCACAAGCTTTGGAGAGTCTGTTCAAGATCAAAATAAATGGAGCAAGTCCCACCCTTAATTCTAGAAGGTGCATGAGCCTGTGCCTACAAGACCCAAGGCCTGAACCTGTTCTGGACAAAGCCAAGTCTTCCACATCTTCACACTGGTCAGGAACCAGCCTGGCCACCTGCGTGGAACTTCCCCGCCACTCAATCCACCCAGACCTCCAGCCTAGAACAGCCAGATTGTGGTCAGTCTCCCCCAGGAATCCAGGCAATGTCTGCGCTAAAGGAACGTGCCCCCTGCTGCCCCCAACAGGTCCAACTGCCTCCTAGACTCACCCCCGTGATGCTCTGGACAGCAGTGCTCTGCTTATGCAGTCACAGGCCTCTACGGCATCCTTCAAGTTGGCCCATTTGTGGTAGAGAAAACCAGAGCTTAGGAAAGGGTTCAAGCGAGCATTCTGAAGGCTGCTGGAATCAGAGCTCAGGTCTTCAGCCTCAGACCCACCAGGCACACTTCGAGTCGTCTTGCCACCACCCACACTGATCGATCTCGGCGCCAGGAGTAACCAGGACACTCCGACCACACCGCGGTGTCGATCCAAAGGCAATGTGGTCCCATCTAAATTAGTCTGTGACAAACAGCAACAGAGCTCTGAGCAACACCTCCATTTCTGGACAGACTTGCCGGGGGGAACACCAGCTTCCGCTGTCCCATCTGTAAACCAGGTAGAATGACTTCCTTAGAACGCTGTCACCTTCCCAGAGAGAGTTATCCTGTACACACAGCATGCGCACTATCATAATGGACTAACACCGTCTCCGGCACGTGCTCCATCCACAGCAGAGGCACGAGCCGATGCCCACACGTCTGCGTCCTAGTCTGGGCCCAATCCAGTCGCTGGAGAAAATGTAAAACTGGCACAGCCCCTAATGTCACTTTGCTTGATATGAAGGATCACTGAGTCTTTGGAAGAGGGAGGAGGAGGCTGGGTGAGGACGGGAAGGTGAGGGAGGAAGAAACAAGGAAGGAGTGAGGCGAGACAATTTGCCCACTGGAGAGACACATCCGGGCTGGAGGCAGCAGACTCCATGGAACGGATGGCCAGTCTCCGCAGAGTCTCATGATATCCCACAGGCAAAGGCTTCCTCCTGCTCCCTTTCCTCCCCCACCCACGGGCACCAGGCACCACCGGGCACCAGGCACCAGCTGTGGTGATGGAGTTTGAACCATCCAGTCTTCACAGTACAAGCCTAATTCACCCTTCACCCCACCTCCAAGTAGTGGTTTCCAAGAAACCCATGTAAGACACACTGAAAGAACATTTGGACCGGGTCTCAGGGCATGGGAGCACAGACACAACACTCAGATCGCACCAGCATTCAGTGGGGCCAGAGAAGCCCGTGGGAGCTGGGGAGCTGGACGCCCCGAAATCGCCCTGTGGTCGGTTCCGCCTCCCAGAGTGGGTTACTCTGATTTGCTAGCTGATCACTCCGAGAAGAATCCAGGATCTGAAGGCATCTAAATGACTTGGCCATGTGAAAACACTGTAAATCAAGCCGCCAGACACTTTGCAGACAGACTCCACATGAGTAGTTACAGAAGGAACAGAGTGTTCAGCTGAGCCCCATCCCAGCAGCCTGGAGTCACACGGCCCCCTCCCCAGTGCGTGGGCACCGGGAGGCCCTGCTCCCCTACCCTGACTCCCACGGGTGGGGGCGGGAGCTCTCTGCTGCCCCACACAGTACACTCCCTCAGACACCCAGCCATCTCCTCAGCTCTTTCCAACATATGATTTCCTCATGTAACCATTTTAAGGAAGGAACTTTTTTATGGAGAGAGGAGGAGAAAGTTCCCACATGCAGAAAACCCACACCCCAGGGAGGAATGAAGAGAGGGTCATTTAGCACTTGTTGAAAGAAGGCAAGTACAAGAGCGATTAGGAAGAGAAGAAAACGTCTTGTCAGCTCTGAAAGTTAAACAGGAACATCTCCCCCACGGCTACCCCACCCTGCTTCCTCCCCCCACCAGGAGGGGGCCACCCCAGGTAGGAGAGGGCCCCAGGAAGGGGAGGGAGCTCCATGGCGGCTTGCAGAAGCCCCACCTCTGGGAATGGATTTGACGTCAAGTGTCAGCAAGTAAATTGCTATTGGCTTCTCAATAAGCAGCAGTAGTGAGCTAAGTGTTTCCCCGTATTGTGCGGGCTCTGGCGGACTCAATACGGCAGTATTGACAGCACAATCACACAGTAATCCAGGCTCCACTAATACCTACACTTCCTCAATGAAAATACACTTTCCACTTGGACATCAGCCCATTAGCTTTGGGCTGGAATCGCAGGCCTCCCCCCTCCCCCACCACCTCTGGGCCCTGGAACTGGCATCTCACCCCCAAAACGCCCAATGTGAACATCCCGCCAGCATATTGTCAGGGCCCAACCGAAAAGATAAACAGTCAGAGACCTACAGGAAAAAGCCTGCTCTCTCCATCTATAAATCACTGGTGGGAAGGAAAGAAAAGTGATCCAACTCTTTAAGGATAAAAATCTCAGTCGTTGCAGAGGAAAATTGATGTTCCCTTGCAAAGCAGAAGATGTGAGCTCTGGGAAGATGCATGCCTTCAAGTTTTCAGAGAGACAAAGAAACTCCAACCTCACCTAACACGACACAGGAATGAGACAAGGTACACAACCCCTGCCAAGTCCAAACTATGGCTCCAGAAGCTACATTTCCATAAGGAAAATCCCCAAATCCTAACAGTCTTAAATGGGTTTACAGCTGGGAGGGTCTGCTAATGTACTACTAAATGCTGTGCAAACACGAGCTATTTTTCAAACCCACTTCTCATCCATTTTCATTTGACTTTCAGAACACCCTGGAGTAGACAAGGGACAAGATTTTAGTAGAGACCAATAAAACAGAGAAGTCAAGTGACTTACACAAGGTCACACAGCTATTTAGCAGATTTGAAATTAGAAGCTATACTAGGGGTTGGAAAACTTTTTCTGTAAAGAGCCAGGTAAGTATTTTCAGCTTTGTGGGCTACACAGTCTCTGCTGCCACTACTCAGCCCTGCCATCGTATCACAAAAGCAGTCACTGACCAGTGTAAACGAACAAGCGTGGCTGTTTCCCAATAAAACCTTATTTCTGGACACAAGTATGAATTTCACATAGTTTCACGTGTCATGAAATACCATTCTTCGTTTGATTCCCCCCACCATTTAAAAGGTAAAAACCATTCTCAGCTCACAGATCATACAGAAACAGGCGTGGGGTCGGATCTGGCCTACGGGCTGTAGTTTGCCAATCCTAGACCCCTGGGACACTTACTTGTAAATGTCTAAGAACACCACAGCACCAAAAAAAAAGGACAAATCATGATCATTCTCAGACTTAATTTTAATCATCTAGTCCAGTCAAACTGCTTGACCATCAAACACCAAACATAAAGGTCAGCCCCCAGGTGTGGGACAGCAATACAGCCGTGACCAGTCACAAGCTGGCGTGGTCTTAAGACTTCAGGACCAACACTGCCTTTCTATGGGAATTTCTGCACCAATTTCAAAGTTAAGCAACTTTCCATAAACATAAGGTGCATGCCCAAGCCATCGCTGGCTTTAAAACGCTCTCCGCAAAAGGCATTTCCAAAGGCAGCACAGGAAGGGTCCTTAAATACAGTAGTGGGGGGGCAGAAAAGGGACTCTGTCTCCGACCACCGCTGTCTCCGACCACCGTCCCCTGCAACCAGGGAGGAGTTCTGGTCTGCGTTCAGTAAAAAGAAATCTGTCCAGAAAGAGGTTAATGCCCTTCCAGGGTTGTGATCTGATAAATGGCTGTGCAGAAAGCAGGTTCCCTCACTTTGAGATATGATGTCACTAACCTTTATTGATCCACTATCAGAGAACTTTGCTTATCTCTCTCCTGTGATATACTGCCCCTCCTGTGCTCAACTAGTGTTTAATACACTGCCGGGTGCCCTCCACTCCTCATCGCTCAACGCTGCAGGGCGAGGCTGCCACAGGGGCCAATATTTTATAGCCAGGCCCTGCCAGCACAGAAGCCTCCCTGAGACAGTGGGGAGAGGACACCCCCTCCCGCCTCCTTCCGGGCTGCCAGGTCACAGACACGCCTTGACAGTGGACCAGGGGAACACAGGACGGGGCATGGCCCCTTTGAGCATCTCTTTTCTTTTTTGTTTTTAAGCTCAGCTTCGGTCCCCCCAAGTCCCCTTTCTTGTTTTTTTCTACCATGAAAAGACAACTATCAGCCGACTGTGTTCCTGTGGCAGAACATAAGCACCTCCAAGTCAAACCCTCCTATTAGAGAAATGAGCTTCCTGTTTTTCCCTTTCCACCTTCTCAAGACCTCAGTCCACCAGGAGGTGGAAAACACTGCCCATCAAGGCACCTAACAGTCATTCACGAAGAATTATGCCAGGAAGAAAGCCAGAGAACATACCCAGGTGTGGCCAGTCAGGCTCAGATGCCGAAAGATAACAGGGTTCCACGGCCTGGGGCAGCATGATGCCGGAGCTGCCACACACTGGGCTCCGTGTCTTCCCTTTCCCCTCCCAACCCACAAACTGTGCGCCGTGCACAGCCTGCACCGCACCCAAGGGTGGGAGCGTCAGCCAGTGCCAACTCACAAGGAGACTGTTACAACAGAAGATGCAGAGCTAGCAGCAGACCTGCTCCCTTCACCCTCACCAACCTCCAACGCCAGGAAGGGGCTCTCAGGCTCAGCCAAGACCCCACCTGGTGCCCCTGGAGGAGCCTGTGGGCAGGGCTCTGCTCCTCTCGCCCCATCCCTGCCAACAGGGGCATGGGCGGCCAGGGAAAGTCGTACGCCCTTCCACTGCCCCAGGGCACCCAAAATTTGCCTAATTGAACATTAACAAGTAGCTACAATAAAGTTCCTCTGTTGTGAGCTAGAAACCTTTTCGGCAACAACAACAGAAGTCTTGTTACAAACTGCTCTAAAAGCCAGGCCCCAGCCTCGACAGGTGTGAACAAGATTTAAACACCTCCTACAATACAATGCCATCCAAACAAAGGGAAAGTCAATCCCAACCTCCTGGGGTTTCTCCTTGTCTAACATCTTCTTCACTCACTCAGCCCAAGGGAGCCAAGTGAATGCGTGGACAGGCTGTCTCCAGGCCCGGCCCCGAGGAGACCTATCTAACCCTGAAGCGGACTTCTTTCACCACCTCAGGCAGGCTGCCATCTTGGCTGCCCTTGGGCCGTTCTGCAAAGGCTTGGCCAGAAAGGGGAAGCCATTCCACACCTCACACCTGGTCCTGGGCCCCCATGCACTTTCCATCCCCTCCCTACCTAGCTCAGCCAGCCAATGAACCCCACTGCAAACTTCCCACATTACCTGATCCCAGCTCACCATCAACCTCTCCAACTTGTAAGGTAAGGAGAGGGAAAAGGAAGCAGACAGAGAAAGAAGATGAGAAATACTCCCAGGTCATAGGGTCCAAGCTGTCCTTTCTACGAAAGGGAACATAGGCTCCTCCTAACACTTCCTTCCTCCGCATGCTAGAGAAACGATGAGGCTCCAGGACTGGATTTGCCATTAAAAAAGGTGAGTGCCGCTCAAGGTAGAAACACATGAGAAGTTGTGTGTGTCGGACACGGGGCGGAATTATCCCTCCCATTGATTTTTCACTCTGGAGTATTAGAGAGCACACAGCATTTATCTGGAGATTTCTTCCCAAAGCCAACCACATAAACGGGACTTGAAAGGAGCTTATCGGACAAAGGTCTGCTCCAACAGCCATTGCTGAAAGTGGGCATCCCAGTAGGGAAGTCTGTGAGCCCCATTGTTCCTGCTCGGACATCTTTAAGCAGTTGTTATTGTTACGGGACTTCAAACGAGTGAGCGAGAGGGCAGAGAGGGGAATGACAGAGAGGATGCCATGGGCAAAAGTTACAATGGACAAAGACGTGAATTCTCTCTCCCTCATTCCCCTGCCCCATTGAGAACGCAAAACGACAACAAAATCCAAAAAAGCAGCTAGCACGTATGCATTTCTATTTTGGGCACCCCTCCTCTGTGTTCTTTTCCACCTCTCAGGCCTTATTTTAAAAGTGATACATGCTAATATTCCAGCTTTTAATCCAAACTTTCATCCTCTCCCAGTGCAAGAGAAAGGCTGCTGACAACTTTTGTGTGAGACAGCCATGGAATATGCCAGGGTAACCTCCAACAGCAGCTACTCTCAATTTTCTCTACCTCCCAACTTGGAGCAAATCCAAGGGGAAGACTTGCTATAAAATGTACGTGACCGCCATGATGGAATTTGTTTTCCAGAAATTTTTACTAATGAACCTTGTAGCATGAAAACAGCTTCCAGACAAGGAGTTAAGCTGGTTCATTTTCCTCCACACTCCCCCTTCTCCTACCAGATAAGCAAGGCAAACGCCCCCAACCCTGTGGAAGGACAGCAGCCCACTTGCAACAACAAAAAAAGGTTCAAAGGCTCAAGTCCCCTTTCCAGGTAGCTGGAAGGATGTAATTGGTGAGGCAGGAGATTAGAAATATCGGCAGGCTCTAAGTAAGACTTTAATTTACTGACAGATCAATAGAGCCGGGGTTGTATTGGCAAAGTGTCTACAGCTCTATTGACTCACGCTATGCCTCTTATCAATTTATCAGAAATCTGGAAGTCAGAAGATATTGTTTGAAGGGAAAGGAGGAAAAAAAAAAGGAGAGACTGGGAACGTGACACAAGAGCTTGAGAAGTTAGAAATGGGGGTCCCCAATGACGAATTTGGTGTGAAGAGTTTTACACCCACGTGTCTCCTGGAAAGGAGGCCAATGTGATATAATACAGTTAATTTGTCCCACTAATAAGGCCCCCTCAGCCTTCTCCATTTTACATAAACCTTGGATTCAGGGGAGGGCGGGAATCCTACCAAAGCAGAAGCTGTTCCTTTACTTCTTTATTTGTTTATTTCAGAAGGAGCAACTACTTCCTTTGGGTTCAGTGATTCTTGTCAAAGTTGCAGGAAGTTCACATGCACACACACCCTTTTTTTTTTCTTTTTTGCATTCTAATGCCTCTCTGGCTCCATCTCTGCCAGAATTCTTAGTCTTAGCTTCTCTTCCACCAATCCATTAAAAGATTTCTTAAGTAAAAGTGATCTCTATCCTAGCATTCCAACACTCTCAGGAGGTCATAAGGGACCTATCAAACAAACAATGGTACCTGGTCTCAAGAAGCTTTAAGAGAATATAAGTCAAGTTCTATAAACCATCACACAAGGATATGCAACAGTTTTCACAAATAATCTTCATTTGAAAAGGTTTTTGAACTATTCCAGGTAGCCAACAAAATAGCCAGGGGGAGAAAAAGTAAACAGTAACACTTCACCAAACCTAAAAATGAAGGAAGGCCACAGGAAGACAGGAAGTTCTGAGTATTTCTATCAGATAATTCTAGGGGGCAGGTCACGAAGAAACAGAGGATTTGGAGCACTCCGGTTATCAGGAAGCCGAAGGGAAGAGCGGTTTTACTTGGTCTGGAAGAACCTCGACCTGCTTTGACAATCTACTTCGGTTCCTGCTTCATACAACAAATTTCTGCTTAATTGCTGTTTTGCATTTCGTTGAGACATCGAGTAAACAGTACTTAAGTGTTTCCAGACAAAAACAATAACTCACTAATGACTAAGGCACTGCTAATTAAAATGTCCCTGTGATGGCGTGACTGGACTGGGCGCCAGCACAGGGAACAGAACTGCCTGGGCCTTGAATGCATGAACCAGAACACAAATGTTGGGGGGGGGCGGTGACATTGAACATTCCACTCCTTCCTCTGCAGGTCACAATGGCCCTCTGGCTGCAAAGAAGGGAGCACCTTCCTGGAACTGTGCCGGGGGGGAGTAGAATAGGAAGCGTTTGGGAGTGGGGGTGTAGGGGCACTGGGATTTCAGAGGGAATGCCAGATCCCTAGCAGAATGTGCATTCTAGAAACTTGTGGGTAAAGTGACCTGTTGTGGCCCTTGAGACTTTAAGTTCCCATGTTCCCCCTGAAGAAGAAAAAAAAGTACGTGTCCTACTCTAGTAGGGGAGAAAGCCAGAAGATGTGTTAAACGGACCAAATAGATCTTCAGAGACCACACTTCTTACAGGGATGAGGGTCCAAAAACCTAAGTTCCCAATTACCCTTTAAACAAGAAAAAAGACTCAGAAAGATGCAACCAAGGTACACTATACCACATGATCGATGCTAAGGTATTGGTTTAACCAAATACCAGGGCTGCCCAAAAAATGTACACAAGTGGACACTTTGGTCAGCGTTGCTCGAGCCGGAGTTCACCGTAAGAAGTATCTGGAAGAAGTTCACGGTAAGAAGTTCAGCGTCAGAAGTATCTGGATGCTGATGGTACCCACTTTGAGCACCTGTTGTAATTGCAGAAGTCAAACGTGATCGTACTCATCTTTTGTTATCGGTATATATTGAGCATTACAATTTTAACAGTTTTTTTTAAATGTGTATACATATCTTCGGCACACTCTGTGGTCAAGATTCATAAGTGCACGTGACCAAGTAACGGGAACATAGAAAACTTCTCTTCCTCCCCAAATAAGAGATTAAAAATAACTAGACTTCCCATAATAGCTTTCCTCTCCGCTCTCTTAAATTTTCAGTCCTATGGATGGGGGCCTCCCGACGTCACTGTTTAAATCTCAGCATTCAAAACCAGAAAGAAAAGGAAAAGAGGCGGCCGGGAGTCCAGGAGCTTGCAGAGGGCTGTATCTTCCTCAGGGCAGGTTAAAGACCTGCTAGTCAGCAATGGTAAGGGGTGGGGACAGTCATTGAAACCGCAGGGGCCTAATACCCATTTGTATTCACACTCAGACCCTTTAGGGATATAAAATCGGAGAGGTTGAACTGTTTACATTCACCTAATGCTCAAGTAAACAAATCAGAGTCAGAATGGAGGGGTTTCGGGCTGGGCTGTGGCCAGACCCCCCTCTGTGCGGAGGAGCAGGATGGGGAAAGGGGGAGAAAGCTAACAACACGTCACTACTAGGCACCGAAGACAGACAGAGGCCGGGCTCCCTGTCCCACCCCACCCCCGCTTCTTCCCCCAAGCCGGGGCCCTCCAGGACCCCACACGGCCCGTCTTAATTCTGCCCTCAGAGACCACAGCAGCTTCCAGAGGAAGATAGAGGAGGAAGATGAAGCTGAGAAAGAAACTTCTTTTTCCTTCCAGGCCATTGGTGGTGGGGGGGGTTCCTAAACAACTATTGTTACTGGAGAACTGAGCCCCCTCCCCCACTCTCTCTCTCCTGGCTGCCATGTCACCCCCCACCCAGCCTCATCAGGTTATGGCAGAAGTGAACTAGGAGCCGCTGGATCCCACAGCAAGGCCTTATCATATCCTCTAAAAACGTGAACGTTTTCAACTTGACTGGGAAAAGGGGGGCGGGCGGATCCTGGCACTCCTTTTAAATGCAGATTTGAACTTTTCACCCGGGGTCAGACAGCTGCGCTACTCGGTCCCCGGCAGAGGCCGGCGCCGGGGCCACTCAAGCTCACACTTTCACAGTTTTTTTCCTGCCTGCACAGGAGGCCGGCCTGTTGAAGGAATTAGATACCTCCTTCCCTAAACCCCCAAACTCACACCCGCCTCTCAGCTTACCAGGGGCACAAATCCTACTGTCCTCCCAGAGGAGGCCCTCCCTCGCATGGGCAGATGATTGGCTGGCGGGGTGCTCTGGGCCCAGCAATGGCAAAGGGAAATTGTCCTTATCACAAGCATCGACTAAGGAATGCTAAGATCAATAGTGAGAAAACCCGGGTACTTAACCACGGCTCTGGAAGAAGGCGCGTCCTCTGTGGGACACGGTTTACAGCTGCTCTTTCTGCTAGCAGAAGCCAGTGGACAGCCTTCCTGGCTACGTACTCATAAGCACTGTAATGTTAGAGGGACTTAGAGAAGTCCAGCCAGCTTTGAGAAGTCACTTCAGGAGTGAACCAGCGAAAAATACAAACACCCTTTTTAAAAACTATCTAGGCTTGGACTCCTTGCCTCTATCATATCCCTTATCCTCCTCCTGTGTAAGGTGGTTTCTGATTTTTCCTTAACGCTCTCTGTCCCTCCCTTTCTCTTCCTCCAACCAAAGATGCCCACTGGCTCGAGACTCTGAAGAAAGGGTTCCACTATGTGCCATTAAGATCATGTGGGAAATGAGAAATCCAAACACACACTAAGGGAAGAAGAGATGTGGTTTCTTGTGGGGATTGGTGATCTGGTCAATGGGTCCTGCACTTCACGTCTGGCCAGCACTGGAGCCTCCAAAAGAAAGGCCCCTCCCAGTAACACACCACATGGGTCAGGCCAACCAACCAGGAAGCCTGTGTGATGTCGGAGAGGCAACTGCACAGGTTACCCATGTATCCAAGGTCTTCCATTCATGCCCCGTCCCACCACAAACTGGGAAGCCACCATGGACAGGGTGAAAGGAGTGTTTCTAGAAGCTTCCCACATACCTGCCGGTCTGTAGTTTCATGAATAAAGAGGAGGTGACATAGAAAGCCCTAAGACTGTTGTAATAAACACACCAGGACTCACACAAAGGAGAGCTGTCCTGTCCTGTTCTTCCTGTGCCCCTCCACCGCCAGCACCACCCCACCCTAACCCAGCACCAGAGTCTGGCCCACCTTGCTTCCACTGCTGGTACCGGGATTCTTCGTTTGGAAAGGCCTTCAAAGTCAGGTGCATACACCTCCACCTCCCACCTGCATGCCATAAAGCGAGTTTACAAAACATTTGCACAGCAACATCACATTCTGCCTCCTAACAATCCCATGAGGATGCCGGGGAGTCGTGTAGTCTTTACAGAAGAAACTGTGTAGATGCAGCCCATACTCCCTGAACCCCAGTAGATGGAAACAGGTGGTCACAAGGGACGATGAGTGACTCAACTCCATCGACTGAATGTTTCAGAAGAGCCCAGGGCAGCAGCCTTTTATACTATCCCTGCGCTGTCCAACAGGTAGCCACCCACGGCCCTTGTGGCAACTGAGCCTGTGAAATGTGGCTAGTCTGAACTGAGATGCGCTGTTAACTATAAAATACACACAAGATTTTTTTTTTAAAGAATACAAAATGCCTCTCATTAATAGTTCTTTTTCAATATTGATTACATGGTAACACAACATTTCAGATATACTGGGCTAAATAAAACATATTCTTAAAATTAATTTGACTGGTTCCTTTTTAATCTTTTAACGTGACTACTAGAGCCCTTTAAATTACATACGTGGCTCACAGTGTGTATCTATCGGTTGGGGCTGTTCTAGAATCTTGGCCTGTCTTTCAGCTTCAGATTCAGCCAGGAGTTAAGTGTTCTTGAATATGATTGAGACAGAATTTTCTTGCCTAATTTGAACATCCCCCTAAAGCTACAATGTAGCGACTCCCAAGGAATACTTTTAATTGTGCTGAAAAATCTTTGTATCCAAACGATTGTCAAATTGCAAGGTTAAAAAAAAAAAAAGGTGTAAGGTCAGATGAGTGTCAGAAGCTAGACAAGGTCGGTGGAATGGGGCATCTCTTCCAAAGTATTATCACTTACTTCTGAGACCAACCGTTTGCTTTAAAATAATAAGTTGTTTATTGTGGTTGAATACAAGAATTGCTTTTTACAAGGCTTGCCTAAATAGTCCAGCTTGATTTCTTACTATCAAGAGCAGAGTCTCTCTTTTAACCGCTCTTTCCATAAAATATACCCAGCAGGAGGCCTGGTACCCCACCCCCAACTACACACACTGTAGAGTGGGTGGGAAGGGAAGGAGGAAGGGGCAGAGAGCACTGACATGGCCCCTTTCCTATTAGAAAGTGGCCCATCCTACCCTAGGGATCACAGGCCAGTCTCATTTCTTCATGTAAATGAACTTTGTAGCTACCTCCTCAAAGAAGAAAAGCTGCACAGATGCGGAAGGCCCATCCTGGGGCACACAATTACAGCCATTTGCATTCCTCCAGCAGGAGGATTAGCACAGGAATGTGCTCTGCAGCTTTGTGGGGGGAACGGGAATTTAGGAAGAAAGGAATGGGGGGGAGGTTATTTCTCCCTGGTCTGTCCATCCAAAGCTCTATGATACACTTCCACTTCTCTGAGAGTCAGAAAGTGGAAGTAACTCCTGCTCGAGCTTTCTAAAGAGGAGGAGGTTGAAAAGGCGGGGGGAGAGGGAAGGGGAGGGGTGCTGCGTGTATTAGGAGAACTGCCCCTCCTGGTGCTTTGATCCCCTCGGTCGCTAGGAGAAACCAACTTTTCTCCTTGGGTTAATCAAAACCAAATTACTCAGGAATGTGGCAGGACAGGTCTGAGCTTCCAGGTCCCTTTGTCTTTGAGGATTTAAAATGAAATAATTTTTTTTAAGCAGATGTAGTGGCTTACTGGGTAAGTAAAGTGAAAAGTCCGAAGGAACCTCAGACCACATCCCCCATCGTCCAAAAAAAAAAAGGACATCCATAAAATATCAATAAAGAAATTATTTGGTAGATTAAGGCCAAAAATCAAAATAACATTCCATTTTATCCTTATTGCCCCCCCCAGAAAAGACACCCCCCAAAGAAAACTATACCTGTCAAAGTGCAAATAAGAAACCATGCAAGATGTAAGCAACACCCAAATGCTGCACCCAGATTATAGAATGTATTATGGATAGGAAAGCTCCCCCAGCTCAAGAACATACTTTTTCCAAGAACAAAGCTTGGAAGTATTTTTCCATGCAAGGTTCTTCCTGGGGAATAGTGGGTGCAGGAAGGAGAGCATCCAGTCGCTATCCAAATGCATCTATCAAATCCATGGTGACTTTGTAAACTTTGGGATGTCTTAAAGTTGTAAGACGGGGAGTGTTCCGGGAACAACTCAATGTAAGTAGGGATGAAAGGAGCTCATTGAGTGACAGAAAACACCACTGCTCATTGGCTGTCCAGAAAAAGCTAGGAACTCACCATTCAAAGCTGCCCAGTTTACTAGGAAGGTGTGCTGGGTGTGCCGAATGCAGTTTCAATAACTCAAGAGGCAACAGGAAAAGGCTGACCTCAAAGACGAAAGAAACCTGGGGCTCAGGACTGTAGTAAGGCCGCCACACCGCGCTGGTTCACATCTCTGGCAGGCTTGTGGCACTGTGAGGGGTGTGGGCCTGCACTCCGGGCTACTGGAAACCCTACAATGCAACACCCCAGTGCATATTATTACAGACAGCAAGGAGTGACCCGTCCCAAGGCACCCAGGAGCAGTAAGTAACATGAGCAGCTCTTTGTGCATTAGAAAATGCCACCAGGCTTCACTGCAAAACCTGATGAGTCCACACTGCCCCTCTCCAAAAAATGATAAAATAAACAGAGCACCACCAGTTACACTGCGGAGCCTGGTCTCAAAAGATAAAATGAGGCCAACACACAGGCCTGACTACCAGCTTGCCATAAATTGTAACTGGCCACAGGCCTATGGTTATCTAGAAGGTTGCACTAAAGTAACTTTTAAAATACTCTTCACCTTATCTTTAGGCCCAAACACACACATACATCATCCGTCTTAGATCTCTGCCATTAGTGTTCCATTTAGATTTTCCAAAACAAGGTCATCCCAGTAGGCCCTTCCCCTGTTTCCGGTCACAGCTGCGGACTTTCACCCCCGTCTCCAACAAAAGGGACCTTGTACACAAAATTAACCCAAACCATTAGTCTTTGCAGTGAGAGAGAGAGAGTATGCTGAGCGCCCTCGGAATATTTACCCTCCTGCCAGGCCGGGCCCAGGGTGCTGCCCAGAGGGCCTCCCCCACAAAGGCTGGGGGAGCTGCCCCAGAGATTAGAGGCCCAGCTCTCTCAGCCTCTGCTCCATGCTGCAGCTGTGCAGTCAAAGCCCTACTTTTCAGAAAATAAACACACAGAGCGTGGTGTGTTTTTTTCAGTTTTTTCAAGAGAGAAGGAAAAAACTTTCTCCTAGACTCAGTAACTGTAGAAACAGTTTGATTTCACAGCTGGAAAGGGCCAGGCCCATCCCAGGTATTGCTGAGCTGTCCAATATCAATATAGAAACCACTAGCCACATATGGCTTCCAAGCACTGGGAACGTAACTAGTCCCAACTTCTGCAATGAGAATGCTGTGGGGATATTGTGGGTTGCATAAAATATATTTTAAACGTAATTCCACCTGTTTCTTTTTACATTTTTATTAATGTGACTGCTAGAAAATGTATAATTACGTATGGCTGGATTTCTATTTCTGTGAGACGGCACTCTAGAGGATGAAAATGTTACAGTCTCAAGCACATGCCCATTACCATGTCCTACAGGGAAATGCTTAATTTTTAAATGCTAAAAAGGCCCTAACATTAAGCAAATGGCAACATCTGATTTAGCTAGGTGAAATCACAAGCTCAGAGGATGCGCCACAAGTATGTCTAACTTGAAAGAGGCGGCAGGGATCTGACATCCGTGTACCCAGGAGAGACAAATGCCATCTCTACCCCAATTCTCAGCTGGGGACGATTCTGCATCTTCATAAGAGTGGGCAACTCCTGGAGACATTTCTGATTGTCAAGACAGGGTGGCAGGGTGCTACTAGCATCTAGTGGAGATGATTTAGCCAGGTTGCTGCTAAACGTGGTAGGGTGCACAAGACAACCCCCACCCCTAACAGAGAATTATCCGACCCCATATGTCAACAGCGCCCACACACAACCAGGAAAGGACTGGATCTGAGGTCCAAGCAAGCACATGTAAGATTTCCAGGGGTAGTGGGCTCGGGGGAGGAGAGGAAGAGGGCAGGGGCATCACTTTGCAAAAAAAAAAAAACAAAAAAAAAAACGGCTTCTCTGCAGGCAGGGCTCAGAACTGGTGACAGGTATTTTTAGTGGGATAAACAACGTGGGCAAATGAAAACAATAAAAATGTTAAAACTATATGCAGTTTCTCACTAGACTGAGGACTGAGTGTCAAGAGTTGATAGGTCTGGGCAGCTCTGTTTTTCAAGCTCGCGGGTGAAAAACTGGGGTTTAAAGCTCAGAGCAACATGAGCCAGTCACCCCTACATACAAAGTGATGCCTCCCATGGAGGATTCACCCAGTGGCTTGCCCAGCTCCCCACTCCTGACCACACAGGTTCCTGTGAAGGGCGACAGAGCAGCCCAGGAGATGTGATGGGGCCTGCAGGGGCAGGAAGGGAACAGGGCAACGGACGGAGGAGGCGAAGACAGGAAGAGCACCGAGATGAATGGGAACAGCCCCTATTGCGGAGCCAGGCTGGGAGGCATTGCAGGAGGGGGGCGGGGAGGCCACAGGATAATTAACTCAGCAAGTTGATAGTATTTGCATATAAATGCCTCCACAAATCACGACAAACAAGCCTGGACGAGTCAGGCCTATTAGCATATACAAGCAAGCCTGGGAAGGCCTCTCTAGGTGGGTCATTGAGTGGGCTGCTCACTTAGAAGGCCGCCTGCCAGCCTGGAGGAGACAGGCTGGGGGGCAAGTGAGGGGAGGGCTGGGGAGGACAGAAGACACTGTGTCTATTTCAGATCCTTTCACTCCTGAACTCAGTTGAAGGATATCAAAAAGAGCTGGTTTTCTTCCCAGACAGTAAGTGAAGAGCCGAAGAAATGTGCGGCTCTTTCAGTTTCTTTCTTCCAGGGTGTTGAGAAACAAAAGGTAGCAGAGGCCATCAGCAGCAACAAAAGAAATACAAAGGAAAAGGATATGGGGATGGGAACTAACATCTGTGGGGAGGCTACTGGATATGCTATAGGCAGTAGGAAGCCTTGTTTTCTATTTAATTCCCATGATAAATGCGAGGTCTATTATTATGCCCATTTTACAGATGACGGAAGTAAGGCTCAGAGAGGTTAAATGAGTGGTCCACAGTCACACAGGTAGGCTGGAGCAGAGCTGGGCCTCATGCCTATGATGCCAAGAGGTGGATACAGGGTAAAGCAGAGTGGAGATCAGGACCTGGCTTCCCAAAGGGCAGGCTCATTGGATTCATCTCTGCTTCTGCCAGGACCAGAGTGTGAACAACAGAACCCCATTTCAAGGGCTGATTCATAAGTGGCTCTCTGATACTGAACGGGACCCTACCCTGTTTTATTTTGTAATTATCTCATTCCTTCAACCAATGACGAGGACCACACCTCCCTCCAATTAGATACTTGAGGGTCTGTACCAGCCAATTTCTCCACTGTCTGGACAATTGTTACAGATTCCCCAGCAAGAGCAAAATAAATTAGTGGTCCTTTGCCAAAAGGTGTAAAAGTTCTCTGCTTTCACCAAAGACATCTCTACCTCTGGGTTTCATACCTACTGAAGGAAAAACCAGCTTCAACTCCTTCTTTGAAAACGTTCGGGGGGGGGGTCCCCCTTTTATTTTCACTTCTGCCATTCTTTACCTGGAACTACATTTTAAAAGTAAGCCAGGTGGGCCCAGGTAGCCCGTGTTCAAATTGTCAGGTACACAGGTTGACAGTCTTCAATGCCCATCCCTAAGCAACCATTATGTATTGAATATAAAAGTGATACAGTTTGAGAGCCTGGCAGAACAGAGGTGGCATTTAAAAGCAGTTGCTTTAGCAGTGACATCAACCTCCTGACACACGGAATCCACAGGCCTCTCTCCTTTAAGTGTCCAAAAGTTGACTGGACGCTTTAGCAACGATGCAGATGTTCCATGGAGAAATACGGAGCTGTTACAAGAAAAGCAAAACCACTCCCCCTACTAGCCAAATGTACATTAAGAACCAAGGCCCTGAGCCAAAGAGCATTTTTAAAAGCAGGGCCTGAAATGGTGGAAGAGGCTTGCATTGTTTCTTGCAGTGAAGAAAAATTGTTTAAAAAAAAAAAAAAAAACAGAAAAAAAAGTTGCTGAGAAGGAGAAAAAAAGGCATACATGTGTTTTTTGGCATATTTTCACTGGACAAAGATGGCAGGAAAAGTTGTCCAAAATAGGCCACTCAGAGACCAGAAGTATGAGAAGTAAATAAGCTCATGTCTACACATATGTACTTTTTATAGACTTACAGGAGTTTCAACTCTTTTGAAAAGAGTTTTTTATACACTACAGGGAGAGTTCCATATTTGAACAGGCACTTATATGACTGAGGTGGGGGGTAGGCGTTACACGGTTGAAATCAAATATCAAATTAAGCCCCTTGGTCTTTTCTTCATCAGCTAATCTGACTCCAGCCTCTCCACTAAGGAAATTCAAGTGAGAAGACAGCCACCTGTGAACTGGAATTTTAATACTGAAATGCAGAGCCTACAACAGAGAGGCAGTCACAAGTCCTCATTCAAAATCAAGCTCAACCAATATACTCAAAAAATGTTTCTCCAGTCACATTCCCAGATGAAACTGGGCAACACCAAAAAACCAAGAAGCACACAAATTTGCTCTTTGCCCACTCCTTAAGATGCCCAAGTAATTCAGCCCTTCTTACCCATTAAGAAATCTACACACCGCCCCCTCCCAGGCTACAAGCCCACATCATGCTTAACCAACCCTTCTCTTTAGTTACCACGCCCCAACACACACACACACACACACACACACACACACACACACACACACACACACACTCTAGGAGGTGTGAGCAGTCACCAACTCCAACCTCCAGAAGCACACAAGTAGGGGAAAGTCTCACTCCCAGATCAAAGGTTTGTGGCTGAAATCACTTTCAGGACAGTGCATGAAATCGGCAGCAGATGAAAATTCCACCGTCTTTTCCCAGAGTCCAATGGAGCCAGTTTTCCCAGTTCAGAGTCTCCTTATACAGATATTCCATAAACTCCCAACTGTTGCTCCAAAGACCCACTTAAAATTAAAGACAAGATAATCATTTAAGAAAGCCTCTAAGGCCATTAAGTGATTAGCAGAAGAGAAGGGGAGAAGGATCCAGTGTTTCCCGGTCTTCACAAGGGGCAGGCTGCAGGGGCGAGGGTGGGGTAGGATAGGGGTAGCTGATGTCTTCAGCAGCAGCCAGAAGGAGCAAGGGTGGGAGGGGAGCACTTGTTTGGCCCATCCCACTCCTTAGACCAAATGCAGGGCAGGAAGAGGATGGAAACATCTGGGAGGTGGCACAAAATTCAAAGAAAAGTAGCTGAACCACCTTAGACCCTACCTCCCCTCACGCCCCTCCGCCCATAGGATGCCAGCTAAGGCCTCTCTGCAAGGGTGCACCCCCATGCATTAATCCTATCGCTGACAAGACTGGTGGTGACCCTCTCAAGGGAAGGGAAAACGGCTCACCCAAAAGGCAGATTAAGTCCAGGCATTTTGCTAAGAGGCCCTGCCTGGGGTTAAAACCAACAAAACAGAAGTCTTGCTCTGTGAAATGAAGCCAAATGTGCCACCCCTAGCAAAGGTTCTCTGTCTCCTTCCCCATTTTAATTCACGCCCTTATCCCTGCAAAAGCAAGAAACTCCAGGAATTAAGAGTAAAAGAAAGAAACATCTAATGAAAAAATCATTTTTAAAAGTAACAAATAGGGAGCCAAGACACCTTCCTTGGGCAAAGAACTCTCTAGCAATCCACCCGTCACTTCTGGCCCATGCAAAGCCCTGTCCTCACCATCTTGTCCCGTGCTCCAAAGAATGAAAACCAGAAAAAAAAAAAAAAAAAAAAAAAAAAAACATTCCGTTGTCTCAGTGCTTCTGAAGCTTCAGCATAATGCTGCTGTCAATTGGCCAGTTCCTGTCCATATAGAACTCATTTACCATATTAGTGAAAAAAGTCCCCCAACATCTGATTGTCACTTCCCACATGTTCAAAGAGAAGGATCTGGCAGCCAACTTTAAGTCATACAGAAAAGGAATTTGACAGTTGTTGATTTTGTAGTTTTTCTCCTTAATCTGGATTTGGAGAGTGGCTTGCCAATGAGCCAAGACTGTTGCTGGGTGTCTCCCTCCAGGCAGTTTGACTCAATCTTAGCTTCTGTGTGTTTGTTTCTCAGAGCAGCCTAAGGACTCAGGACACAGCACTTCAGACAGAACAGGCACACTGTAATATTTGATTGAGATTAGCTCCTGCAAAGGAATTCCCTTGCCTGGATTCTAGTAAAACTGGCTCCCCTTTGTCCCTGACCACAGTTTGGAACTCAGGCAGAGAGGATGGGGATTCTGAGCTGTGCTGCGATTTCTAACAATCACCATTACAACCAAATTCTCACACCAGAGCGTGTGGAGACCCCTACGAAGTTCACTGTGATGGGAATCTGCCTTCCTGTGGTGTTTTCAACATAAAGCAACCATGCTGGTTAATTACACCAGTCTCGGGAACCAGAGTAGGCCAACAGGCGCAAGCATTACAGAAATAGGCCAGGCTAAGAACCAGCAACCATTTTAATAACAAATGAAAGTATAAACCACAGCACATGCTGTACTCCTTGAGTTTACTGATGTTCGACGTCAGGTACATTATCCCTGTAATACTGTTGGCAAATGTGTGAGATGGAGCTTGCAAGTTTCTTCAGGTCAGAATTACCGTTGCCTCCCCTATAAGACCAGGCTAAGCCCTTCTGGTTAAGAAGCAAGCTAGCTACTAGCTGTCAAAAGTGGGTGTAAGGGCAGCTGGTTAGCTCAGCTGGTTAGAGCACAAGTGCTCTTAATAAGGTTGCCAGTTCGATCCCCACATGGGCCACTGTGAGCTGCACCCTCCACAATTAGACTGAAACAACTACTTGACTTGGAGCTGATGGGTCCTGGAAAAACACACTTAAAATAAATAAAAGTTAAAAAAAAAAAAAGTGGGTGTAAAGACAACTCACTTTCCCTTCCAAGCAATTTCAGCCATTTCCTACACTTCTATAAAAATGTTACTTAGTGACTTAAATATTTACTTTTTAACATGAAACTGTTGCAACTTTGCAATAAAAATAATTTAAGTAACGTTCTGCTTTGGGCCCTGGCATATTTCTCACACTAATGCTTCAGAAGAAAAAATAAAAAGGCCCCACTATCCAAAAGGAACAATAGCAGACAGTGACAATAAGGACACACTCCTTGGATACCACCTGTGACCAGAACTGAAGGAACCAAGCTAAATCATCGCCAGCCCCAGATAATATTTCACTAGTATTTATTCTAACGAACTAACAACCTTTAGGTCACCCAAGGTGAGCCAGGCATGTTCTGGGAGCGTCTAGTCATCATCATTTAAGGTCATAATGACGAAAACTGAAATCTCGCTTATTTTAGCTCCTTGCCACTGGGCAGTCCAATTGGCAGCGAGATTACAAGGCAGTTAAATCTATTCCCAAAGCAGGAAGGAAGGCACTTCACTGTCCTGTTGGGAGGAGCCAAACAGAGGCCTGCTGAGAGCTCTGTTTTATTTGGGTCCTTTCCACCCCGCCTGAGCATTCATTTGTGCAAATAAAAGAAGGAAGGGAAGAAACCAAAATTCAAGTTTCAGGTGGTTGGGGAAGCAGCTCAGATTTTTTATTTTGGAAGAGGTAGCAAGGGTTGCTCAATAGTTCTGTCAATCAACACTGTTTTCAGGAGAACTGGAAAAAAGCAGCTCTATCCCGCAGAAAGTTCAGCCATTTCAAAAGAGAGTTGAGAAAGGGAGGTGACCCATGTCATAGACAGTAGGTCTTCAAGTCATTTAATTCCCTGTGATTCCAAAAGGGCTGTTTTTAAAGAGTGGAAGTGCTTGCTTCTGCATCTGCCCCATGTTGTTAAATAACACTTGTGTAATTAAATAAAAGAGCAAAGTGTGACCCTAGCCCATTCTGAGAGGCACTTACACGCTCCCTGAAAACATGCTGGAAATGCAATGCAGACAATCTCTTTAGTCATGTAATTTAAGCAAGGGAGAGAGAGGAAAAGTTTCTTTTGGCCTTCACAGCCACACCCCCTCTGAAAGGGGGGCTTTTGGGGTCTCTGCAAAGTAGAATGAACACAAACACAGGTATGCAAACATCCAGGTATGTACCTCTCTCCAATGACCCCATTCTTGAAACCCTTAAATTATTTCGAACTGTGGTCCCCTGACTCCTCTCAGACTCCACCTCTATTCTCTAATTGCTGTTCATGTTGGGGCTGGGTCATGAGACAGGTTCCGAATCTCAGGCTGCCAGTGGCAATTCTGATAACAAGGAACAGGCCCACGTTCCTGGTCTCAGCCTTGCTCGATCAGGTTACCTTGGAAGGTGTATGTTTTCCTCTCAAATGCAATCGCAGCCCCAGCACTCAGGCTTCCCTCTCCAGCCCAGCCTACTGGAACTCATGATTTTTAGGGTTTCCCCTTGAAAACTATCCAGAAACCACAGCCATTAAAAGAACATGAAGGTTTGACACCTCCTGAATTTAGGAATGAGGGGGACTCGAGGGGCCAACTCTACAAACTCGCACCTGCTGCTTGAGGGCAAAAAATGAAGTTCCCAGGCTAGCGTGAGCTTTAAATTATACTCTATTTATTTAGTGACAGTCTCCAAAGATCTCAAAGCATGGGATGAAATAAGATGATGCGTAACTTTCTCACTATCTACCTTCCAGGTTTAAGTTTGTTTTCCTTGCTTGCCTTGATACATTCCACCCAGCAGGCCGCAGCCTGAGGGAGAGGCATTCTCCCTGCGTCCAAGTATCTATCCACTCTGAGGTTATCTGTCAGTGGTCTTTAGAGTCTTCAAGTCCAGTTAAATGACACAAACACAGGGTGGGGGAAGGGATGACCCTTGTAGATTCACCTGCTCCCAGGTTTCATTTAAACCAGTTTATACACCATGCACCATGTGCCAGGCAATGCACTCCGACTACCTGTGGTCTCTGCCCTCCGGGCGTTTTCCCATCATAATACAGGTATGTCCAAAGCAGACAGGACCATTTTCCATAAAGTTCTTTTCCCTTTAAGCCTACAATCATTACTTTTTTTTTTTTCTTTCTTTCTGCTACTGACCTAACTTGGGCATTCCTTCTTTAACAGGACAAACATCTCAGCTCTCCCTCTGGACCACCCCTCCTCTCCATGGAAATGAAAGCTGCTCTGGTTTTTCCAGAGTGGAAACAAACAAAAATTACAGGGTGGCCAGGTGGATTTCCAAAGGTGCCTCCCAGTTCCCAAACTCTGATTCTCCCTTTAACTGCTCCCTTTAATGGCTCAACAAGGCATTCTTCATCTTGATTTGAACTGACCAGTGACTTCTCTTGGGCTGAGAAGGGTGCCTTTTTAGATGGCGGAACCCAAACTCTAAATGACACCAGCATCTCAAGTATTCAGAAGGAAACTAATCCAAAAGCAAAACAAGGAAGGAAGGAGGGAGGGGAAGGAAGATGGAAGGGAGGAGAGGAGGAAGGACTCTCCTCTGTGCCCAGCAGAATTTAGAAGCACTCCGTCCAGGTAGGTGCCAACTGGATCTAGTAGTTCAAGTGCATCCAGCACGCCCTTCCCCCACACGCCCCGAGAGAAGGGGAAGTTCAGCCAAGACTCGCAGCACCTGCCTGCAGCTCCGGGCCGGCTGCGCGAGCCGGCGGCGGGCGGGCGGGCGGGGGAGGCGGCCGCACTCACCTGGCATACAAAGGCTCCGCACACCTCGGGAGGGAGGAGGCACTTGCAGGTCTGGGGGCCGCTGCGAGCGCGGCAGCGGGAAATTCCTGCGGCATCCGGGCCCCAAACTTCCCCACCCCCGGAGGCATTCTGCCCACCTCCCGCTGCCCCCGGGGCTGCGAGGTGGCCCTGCCTAGGTGCCAGGGTGCCGCAGTCAGGGGAGGGGGGCTCATGGTGGTGGCCGGAGCTGGCAGGCGTCCTTCCCCGGGAGGGAGGGTCCCCGGCGTCACCGGGGAGTCACCCACGGGGCGAGGCGCTCGCGCCCCCGTCCCCGGCCTGCCCGCCGCCGGCTCGGCCGCCCGCCCGGAGTCGCTTTATGTAAATGAAGCTCAACTCGCAGTTGGCGGCGCGCACGGCCGGGGGGAGGGGGCGGGCGGGGCGGGGGGCCTCCGGGAGCCACAGTACCCGGCAACAAAGCGGAAGGTTAATTTGAAACTCACAGCCCCGCCGCTCCGCTCCCCGGGCAAAGCCTGACATCTACAGTCGTGCCGGGCGCAGGCCGGGTGCGCGGCGGCGGGGGCCTGGGGACACGGCCGCGGGGACCTGGGGACACGGCCGCGGGGACCTGGGGACACGGCCGCGCTCCGGGCTCAGGCCTCCGCGCTCAGGCCTCCGGGCTCCGGGCTCCGACCGGGCCGCGCGCCTGGCGCCTGGGGACGGGAGCCCGGGGCTGCCCGGCCTGCGCCTCGCCCGGAGCCCGCCCGGCGGGAACAAAGCGCGGTCCTCCCCAGGCACTGACCCCTCGCCCGCCCGCCCGCAGCCAGGGGCCGGCCGAGGAGCGGGCGAGAAGAAAGGGATGCGCCCTCGGCCACAAAAAGCCGCCTGGGGCCTCCAGACCGGAGCCATCGGTCTCTGGGCCCCATTCACGTCACTGCCAGGCCACTCCAGCATGGGGACATTCGCCCGTGTGGACAGGAATTTATTTGAAACACACACCCATCCTATTAACTGCTTTACAGAGCACTTCTGTTTTTCAGCTGCAGAAACTTATAAAAACATCCCCTGCTCTCCAGTGAGACTTGAAGGATAGCGTTTTTAATGAAAAAGAAAAGTGAAAAGAAAAAAAAAAAAGTCTCCGTTTGCAATTAAGCTCCCAGTCTCCTTAACAAGACTCGCCTTATAAAGCCACATCGGTTCGGGTCAGGCATAGATAGATCATGCCCTGCCTGGGGACAGTCTACCCCCAGGGGTCCAATTTCATGCGGCCACCCCTGTTGGTCGAAGCAATTGCTGGACACTTTTATATCTCCCCAAGTTCACCTTTCCCATTCTGACAGGCGAAGACGGCACCACAGAAATCTCACCGGAAGTCTCCTGTCCTCCCTGCCAGAATCCCAAGCTCAGTCTGCATTTACTCTGAATTCTCTCAGCACAGAAAGACACCTGCTTTGACCCTTGCTGAAAGCCTCCCACCCAGGCTGGCCCCACAGCCTTGAGTCTTTCCTGACTGCACAATAATGAACCATGCAAGTGTTAGAAATAAAATAAGCTCACGACGCGAAGAGCTGTATGTATGGAATCCTATTAGCATCAAGCACACACTGATGCAGGAGGAAAAGGGCTGTTTGGCTGATGAAAACTATCATGTCACCATGTATAAGGCATTTTACACAACATAATTTGAGTTCAAATTAACAGAAATATCTAACCTGTTGGGGACAGACAGCCCCTCTTTCCGTTTTAGTCCAGAAAAGAGACTACTCAGGGGAAAAAAAAAATTTTTTTTTCAGCTAGGGCTTTGGGAGAAAAGACTGCCTCTAGGGAATCGTGTCCGATCAGGGACAAAGGAGAGAACACAAGCCAAATTCTGTCACACATGAGAGAACTGGGGGGCGGGGGGGGGTTACAGGGGGCAGTGGAGAATAGAAAAAGAAAAAACAGAGGATGATTCCATACACCAAAGTATGATCACTGCAGAGCTGTTTCCCGACTGCCTGACTTCAGGCCCAAGAACAGGTGGTGTTTTCAAAACACACCATTATTTATATTAGCCACATGAGTTAAGAACACCTTAAAGAAAACCAATTAATAATTTAATTGAAAACTGACTATTAATAATACATAAAGAGGATGACGCTGGCAATAACACAAGTAATGTGGCACACACCACGCAAAGATGTCCCTGGAAGTCTCTTCACGAAAATGAAGGCTCCAGACCTGGAAGTAACCCATGGCCCACCAGATAAATTAAAGACAAATAAGGAAATGTTTATACTCGCAGAAAATCTAATTTTGCCTTTGTTTTAACTTTTATTAACAGGGGACAACCTTGTAATCTGGTGACATCACAAACTCGGTGGGCCTACAGATAAATATCTTCAATAAAATGAAAGTTAGAAAGCCCATAGTAGCAGCTATAAAGTACTCTGGAAGGATGAGGAGGTGCTGGGAAGAAGGATCCGAGGGAGATCTGTCCACACGCTGCCAATGTCCCAAGCAGCAGACACTGCAACCCGCCTCCGGAGGCCTGACAAATAGAACTAAGAGCCACTCACGTTCCCTCCTTCCTTTATCTTAGTCTGGCACCAGTTACACACATGGTAAAGCCTGGTCAAGCTTGTCTGTTACAGGCAAAAATGTAACCGGCAATCCACAGGCAGGCCATCTACAGTCTCTGTACCAGTATGAATACAAAGGCTTGCACAAAAGCTGGGGTGTTACCTCTAACTCAAACTTATTTTCACCATTAACAAAAATAAGGCCTCTTCAAAGGGAATTGGCAACGTTTGCACTTACAAATGGAATCAACAGTTTCTCTGAAATACATGTTGCAAATTCTGTCCTACTCTGGAAGGCCCTGGCTCCTCTGAGGGCAGCTGCCTGACGTTCAACCACTGCCTACCCAGCACTGACAGCCCTGGACGATCATCGCCCCGTCCTGAATGCTGTTGACAAATAAACCGACTCGCAGAAAAGACGATTCTTCCCTCTGAGTTCTCCAAAACTAGTTTCACCTCATCTGGAAAGCGTAATTGGCAACAGCCAAAAGGATAAATATTTAAAAATAAATCAGGGAATGCTAACCCCTTCCCTACTCCTCCCCTTACCCACTCTTGAAGCCAGAGGCCAGCCCCCAAACGCTTAGCTGGCTAGTAAATTACAATGATCCCAACCCAGCCAACTGGCTTCTCTCTCTCTCTCTCTGTCTCTCCCTCTCTCTCTCCACAGTCACACTCACTCTTCAATGCTGTCTCCTTTCACTTCAGGAAAGGTAAATATGATCTCTGAGCTGAGATACAGTGAATGTCAGCATTCTGACTTCCCGCTAAACCTGGGCTCTAATGTTCACAGCACAACGGGTTATAGATGGATTCGTGTATTCTTCCAGATCCTCTGTCTTTATTAAATTATACATACACACTGATTTTAAAACTAGTACTCTTAAATAACCTTGAGGCTTTAACAAAGAAAAAAGCCAGAGGGGAGTGGAGGAAGGCCCTGAAATAAAAACAGAAACATTTGGAGATGAATTGTACTCCATGCCCCCAATTCACCCCATCGTTTCTAGGCAGTTATATTTAGGGGACTGGTATCCGGTGGGTGGCCAGGCCCTCTTGGGTACGGGACAGAATGCAGGCCCACACTCACCCTCAAGACCATGGGGGGCTGCTGGGCCAAGGCATACACACAGATGTTCTGATTCACATTTCTGTGACACAAATGTCAAAGCTTCCCATCTATCGCTACAATGCTAATTCCATAGATTAATTTTTACCCCCAAATCGTAAGTGGAACATTATCTAGCTTGCTTACCCATCCTCCCCAGCTCAGACCCTGAATCTATCAATGACACACATAAGAAAGACACAAATGAGTAACCATTTTTTAAAAACTGTGATTGGGAAGAGCTTTTCCAAATTAATTTTGAGTAACAAAGCCCAAGTTTTAAAAATAAAGAACTTGCCTTAAACCAGTTTTAAAACGTTAGGTAAAGAGCTCGCCCTTTCCTTTTTTTTTTTTTTTTTTAAACAAAAATAATATTTCTGAAAGGGCAAAGAGAATTTGCCATGCAAGACTTTTATACCCAGGGGGATTCTTACATTTGTATTTCTAAACCTTGAAATTGAGAATTTTAATGAAAAGGCGGACAGATGCTTAAGGACAGCATCGCAATTAGGGTCCATACATTATAGGGCAGGGACGCTTTGTTTGGGGCCAGGAAAAAGAGGTGGACTCAGGCCCCACTGTCTGACACATCCCTTCATACTCGGCCTGGCGCACACCACTGAATTCTTGGAGGGGAAGCAGGTTGGAGGCAGAAGAAAGGAAAAAGGAAACAGGAGAGGAAAGAAAAGGGGGAGGGGATATGGCCTCTTTATATAAATCGTAGTTTTTAAGAAATTCTCAACACAACATCAAACTCCCCTACATGTGTGTTAAAATAATCAATTCAACAATATACCAGAAGCACAATAACAAGGGTTTTATTTTATTTTATTTAATGAAGAATGTCCTTTGGGTTTGCAATTCTTTCCCATCAAGCGACCACTTCTTGGGGCAGCATAAGTGATAAACAAAAGATGACCCTTTTCACACTTCCCCCAAATGATTCTAGAATCCCATTTTCTTATTTTTTCATTGTAGCTGCATTTTTGTTCAAAATCTGTACTAATCTGACTTAAGAGCTCCGAGCTGAAATTTCACATCTCCTCCAAGTCAGCCAGTGTTTTAGAATTTGGATTTCTATTGAGACTGTTCCAATCGCCAGTGAGGCCTATGGTAAAAATGTGCTTCATGCTGTTCCGTTTGTCTCTCTGCAGACAAATAGAAACTGTGAAATTTAAAGAATGGATAAAAAAAAAAAAACTAAAACAAAGAGGTTAAAAAAATAGGACAAATGTTTTTGCTTTTGTGTCTCCCCGGAGCAATTGTTTGGGGGAGTCTGCATTGACAATAACCATGAGAAGGCCATCTAAAGGCGATGGGCACACAAGGGGACTCCTTGCCTGCTGCCTTTGGTCTGCGAGAAAAAGCACCTTAGCTCCGTTCTCCAGGAACAAAAGGCCAGGGCCATGGAAGGGGGGAGAGGTTACTGGGGCTTTCACATGGAGCCAAGTGTCAATGCAGGTTCATTTTTCACCCGTCTTAGTAGGAAAGCAGCTCACTGAACTTCCTAATGACTGCTTTTCCCTCTCTCCCTATTATTTCTAAACCTAAAAGAACAAAACAATAATATAATTTCTTTTAACCTAAAACCCATCATCCTATTAGAGGAAACCCTTGAGGGCCTACCCAGTCAGTTTTCCCTCCTTCCTTTCCTTACTCTACCTTTTTTCTTTTTTTGAAGAGGAGGGTTTCCAATTGTAGATCATATGGAAATAAGAGACCCTAGACATTGCGGTCATTTTCAGTAATATTAGAACGGCCTTCATGTCTATGAAAAGGCAGAGAACAGAAACATCAACGCAAAATAAACCCTGAACAGGGATGGAAGGTAATAATGGTGGGGAGGCTGTGGGCAACGCCTGGAAACATTTTCTTTTTTTCACAGCACGAAGTTGCTAATCCCAGCTTCAGATATGCAACTGAATCCAAGTTATCATTACAAGATTGGTTTTGGGGGGGAGGGGAGCGCATGGAGAAGTAGACAATAACATATATTAAAGACACAGATAAGGTGTGTGTGTGTGTGGGGGGGGGGTGCTTCAGAGAAAAGAAGCTGAGATGAAGCACTGCATGCCATAAGAATACCAGAGCAGTGGATGTCGGAGTGTTTAACCAGATTCGAGGCTGGAAACATCTTCCCCAGCAGGCGAACCCTAGGACGAGGCAGTGACACGCAACTCTCAGCCTTTGAACCCAGACCTGGCAGTTTAGGAGCATGTCCCCCCGCTTCCCTAGGCAGCCACAGGCTCTGGCTGAAAAGCGAGGTGGGGGTAGGGATGAGAGGGCCCTGCGAAGAAGCACAATAAACAACTCAAATATGAACGGAAATGACATCAGCAAAGTGAAGGACCTGTTTATTGCAGATCAAAACAAAACAAACTTCCAAACCTTTTGTGTACACACGATAACTCTATAAAAAGCCCTCCTAAAATGTCACCAGGGTCAACACATCAGCATCCCAAGAAAACAGATAACAGTTACCATGGTCGGGAGGAGGGAGGAAGGGGGGTTAAGGGAAGAAGATGGGAGGGGACATAAAACCAGAAGGGGCCAAAAACCAGCTGACTATTCCCCCCACTCTGCTGATCCTTAATATTTATTGGTGTTTATAATCTAAAAGCCATGCTCTGTGTTTCACTTAATACAAGGCCAGACAGTGCTGTCTAATGAGACAGCATTACAATCAGCTTGTAATACTGAATTTTTAATGCTGCCAAGGATTCTGTTACATAATAATATGAAAAACAGAAGCTGAAAGTGGGCTCGTGGTGACAGGACACTGGGGGTTCCATGGAGGCAAGCACCACAGCCTGTCTTCCCTTCCTTTTGACTTCCCTCTCCCTCTTGATTTGCAATCAGCCCTCCACCCCTATGCAGGTCAGTGTGGAAACCCAGGATTTCTTAGGAAGTCCACATTATCATTACTATTATTATTTTTCTGATCCAAAGTTACAGTTCTCAAGTTTGAATTCTAGCTTATCTGGGGTTAGAGGTCTGAAATGAACATTTTTTTTGGTGGGGGGGGGGGGCCAAAGAGACAAGGAATAAGGAGAGGGGGGGATAGCCCATTTTAAGCAAACCAAACAATTTGTGGGGGGAACCACAGAGGGAAAAAGAACTAAGATGCTAGGGGTGGAGGGGATTGAAGTCGGCCTACCATATTCACAGCTGCTGCTCGCAGTTTACATCGGTGTAATTTAAAAGCATATATATAGCGGCCGATGCTCCTCTCTGCAATACCCCAAGACTGTAAATCTATAACCACTGCAATGATTTAGTGATTAAAAACATGATAACATATTGTGTAACTGCAAACCACAGAACCCCTGCCAACTCTCCTCTAAAGATAAAGGGGGAAAAAAAATACAGAAAATGTGTTGCTTGCAGCGATCTTCCTAAACCCAAAAGATTTTAATAAAAGAACCTATACAGTAGACGAATTGGAAAAGGGTGAGTGAATTGTATGTGAAGCCAGCACAGGGAGGGGTGGGGGGAAAGAGGCAGCTTTATGTGGGATTCTTTTCCTTGTACTAACAAATTATGACCTAAACATGCCTTTTCTTTTCTCTCTCTCTCTCTCTCTTTTTAATAGTTTGTTGTAACTGGACTAACTGGTCTTGTGTGCTGTCTTGCATATTCAAAGCTGCTTTGTAATCGGATCTGGAGACCCAACCTTATTTGCCTGAACTCAATAGGGGTTTTTTCCTCCCCCTCCTCCCTTGTTTTGTTTTGGATTCGGTATTGTGGGTTTTCTGTTCTTGCTGGGAGCAGATATCTACGCAGGCAGAGGCTCTGGTGCCTTTAAACTACAGAGCAAACACCTGAGAGGAGGAGGCACAATTTGTAACATGGCAGGAGGAGCCTAAAATATACACACAAAAAAAATAAAATCAAAGCAGCTGTAGGGGTTTTGGCCTCTGAGCAGCTGACCTGACCCCAATTCTGTATATTCTTTTATTTCTCCATCACAGGATTCCTGCACCTTGGGTCAGATTCGAACTCAATGTGACCCTGAGGAGAAGGCAGTCACTGAGCCTAGAGAACTCCATGTTTAATGGGGTGTGGGGGGAGTGTAAGTGCATATGCATTCAGACTCCCCCAGTGTAGACACACACACACACACACACACACACACACACACACACACACACACACTTGTCTGTACTGCTAGGCCTTGGGGCCAGCTCCAGCCCAGCTTTCTTTGCACACACTACCCAGAGCTTGAACTCTCTTCCTTTGGGGGTGGGGGGTGCAAATCTTCATGTCACAACTCTACCCATAAACACATGTATGCACAGACCAACACTCCTCCAGAGACTTTATATGTTTAAAAAGTCTACAGATCTGAGTTGCCTCCTCTCTGGACCTGAGCAGGGCAGTTTATTCAGAGAAATCAATAGGAAAGAGCATTTGCAAATATTTATATAAGCCCTGTGCGTTTCAGCATTAAGTAATTAAAAACTAAAACTCGGAGAGGGGGAAGGGAGGAGACACATAGAGGAAAGCTGCTGGCCTAGAGTGGGTTTTCCTGCCCATACCTCATTTCCCCAAACCACAATCCTTTCAAAACTGACTCCGTGTACACTTTTTATGAAATCCTGTTCGTGCACCATTTGCTAGACTATTTCAAAATCATCTCCAAATATGGATTCACCTACCACCAAGCTTTCAAGCCTGACTATAAGATAAGTGTCTGTATTCTCTCTCTCTCTCTCTCTCTCTCTCTCTCTCTCTCTCTCTCTCTCTCTCTCTCTCACACACACACACACACACACACACACACACAGAGCAATCCTTACTTTTGACATTACTTCAATCTCTGGTGTAGTATTCTCTCGTATTCATATCTCTAAATTACTTGCACCAGTTAGATATCTAACAGTTTAAGATAAGAAGAAGGCCCCGGAAGTGGTAATTCAGTAAGTGAATTCCCATCCCCTAACCACCCCCCCACAACACTTTCCGCTTCTTACCAGCTACAGGATACCTATACTTTGGGGATTAGGTACCTGAAACCCCTACATGTAAACAGATTCGTCAAAAAAATGTACAGTAAAATGGAGTTTTAAAATGAACCACTTCCAGAGTGGACTTCCCCTATATTGTTACGGAGGGCTGGGCTGTGAATTCTGCTTGGGCGGCCTCTAAATCCGCTCGAAGAAGTGGAGCGAGGCAGTGGAGCACCCACGCTGCAGATATTGTAGAAATTTACAGTAAATGTAGGTACACGATTGCAGCATGCTGCCCTATTGATTATGTAGATTGTGATCAATCTTCTCCCCTCTCCCAGTTCCCAAGGCTCTCTCCGAAGACCTCCAAATAAGTTGGTCTGCAACTAGTCATTCTCCCAAAGTAGGGAGAAAAAAAGTAATTTTTAAAAAAACATAATAAATCCTCAAGTGTCCCCACTGAAAGGGCTCAGTCCTTTTTTAATTCCAAAGTGAATTTACGTTCTGTAATTTGCATTGCAGCCACGCGATCACCGTATGTCATATTCTTCAAAGGTACTTAACAAACTCCCTTTTAAAAGTCAGGAGAACTGGAGGCCAGAAAAAGGCAATCAGCCTTTCTTCCATATAATCCTTAGATCAAATTTCAATAATTGAGACCAATAAAAATTGTCATATTTACCCTACTTCAAAGCAACAAGGGGGAAAAGTTAAGAGTGTGTGATTTTTGAAAGCACTTGTAATCAAAGAATTTGCCCCAGTCGAAGAAATTGCACATTTTCAAAAGTCATATTCTGAGCAACAGATTAATTTGCAAAGTAAAACGCGTTTTTACATTTTAATAGCTCAACAAAAAGCCTGCGAGTACTGCGTCCATATGCAATTTAAATGCACTGAATAAAATACACCTAGCTCTACTCTCCAAAACATATGCAAAAAGATGTAGATGAAAATAATGTAAAATTCTGGACCGTGGTTTTTGCATCTAATGGAGAAAATACAGGGAAAAGAGGAGTGGAGCAGGACGAGGGGTAAGAGTGGGGAAGGCAACGTAAACAATCACAGATTCGCGTGAGCACACACACACACAAAAAAAAAAAAAAGAGAAAAAGAAGAAAGAAAGAAAAATAAATAAATAAAGGAATCCTCCGATGTCTCTCAATTCAGCCGGCCAAGAAGAGGCTGGCAGCCCGGCTAGGTCTAGCCCTGGCCGCCGGCGCAGCCACTAGCCCCCGGGAGCCCCTAGTGTCCGGGGCAGAGCCCCTGTGGGCGCGCGCAGCGCTGCCAGTGGGGCAGGGCGGAGACCGCGCAGGTAGAGGGTCGGGCGACCGCCTCACCCCTCACCCCCGACCCCTGTCGGACTCGGGGCTCCGGCCCTGCGGCCGCGTTCCCGGCAACTCGAGCCCTGGCGCGGAAGGCGCCCGACCGGCCAGCGGTGGCGACGGCGACGGCAGCAGCGGCGGCCGCGAGGCTGCTCCGGGCCGGGTGCGCGCCCCGCGCGGCGGCTCAGCCCGGGGCCCCGGCGCCTCTCGGGGTGGGGCAAAGTTGGGGGCCGGGGGCGGCGGGGGCGGGGGCGCTCCACACCGCGGACCCCCCCCCCGCCGGCCACCGCCTTTGTCTCGCCGCCCGGACCCCGGCCGCCCTCCCGCCCTCGGCCCCGCGCCCCGGCCGGCCCTGCCCGGCGGCACCTCCAAAGTCGCAGCGCGGGCCTCGCCCCGGGCGCCTGCACCCTCCCGGGGGTCGCTGGCGGCCGGCGGCGGCGGCGCGGGGGCCGTGGAGGAGGGGGCGGCCCGGGCTCGGCGGCGGCGGCGGGAGGAGGAGGAAGAAGAGAAAGAGAAAGTTTGGCGCAGGGGGAAGGCGAGCGGGACGCAGCGAGCGAGCAGGGCGCGGGCGCGGGGAGCGCGGGCGGCGGCGGCGGCCGGGCGCGGGAGCCGGGAGGGGGCAGGACGAGCCCCATGCAAAGCAGCCCGGGCGCCCCGAGGAGCCCCGCGTCCGGGCGGTGGCGGCGGGAGGAGGAGGAGGAGCAGGCGGCGGCGGCGGCGGCGGCGGGAAAAAAAAAAAAAAGAGGGAAAAGTTGCCACTTACGCGGTTGCTTCTCCGGCGGCGGCGGCTGCAGCGGCGCTGCTGGCGGCGGCGGCGGCGGCGGGAGCTGGCGGCGCTTTTAATCCCGAAAAGAGGCGCTCGGGCCGCGGAGCCCATCAAGGCAGCAGCGGCGGCTGGCGGGGGTCGGCGGCGGCGGAGGACGCGCTGCTGGCGGCGGCGGCGGCGGCGGCGGCGGAGCTGGAGCGCGCTCGGCGGAGCCCGGGGCGGGAGGCGGCCGCAGCCGGGGAGCCGGAGCCGCCGCCGCCGCTGCCGCCGAGCAGCATGGTTGGCGGGGAGTTTACAGCCCCCGGAGCGGGCAGGGGCCACGGAGGAGAAGCGGCGGCGGCGGCGGCAGCGGCTCTAGGCTGTAATTGGGATGCAAAGCAGGCGGCGGCGGCGGCGGCTGCGGCCGGGAGGAGGAGGAGGAGGAGGCGGCGGCGGCGGCGGCTGCAGCGGTCGGAGGGGACGCGCTGGAAGTGGGAGCTGATGAGTGAAAAGAAAAAAAAGTCTTTGGATCTTTATTCTGCTAATTAGTTTCCTGCAAAAAATGGCTGTGATTAATTCAGTGCGCATGTGCTTCATTACCCAGGCACGACGGGAAGGGCTAATTAGCCACCTTCTGGATCAATAAGATTCAGCAAAAAAGAAAAGGGGGAGGTGGAGGGAGGCAGAGGGGAGGAAGGGAGAGAGAGAAAAAAAAAAAAAAAAACCAGGGGAAAGTGATGAGCAGGGCGAGGAGAGCAGGAAGAGAGGATGGGAGAAGAGCCCAGGAAGAGGGAAGGAGGCACGAAAAGTTTATGCATGTATTAAAAACACACACACATACATACACACACACACACACACACACACACACACACACACACACCGAGAAGTTAAATTCAGAGAAGCAACAATAGGAACCTGGATAAGATTTTTTTTTAATATTTTTTCTTTTTTTTTCTTTCTTGTTGTTCTTTCCCCCTTTCTTTTTCTTTCTTTCTTTTTTCTGGCAAATGCACCAATGTTTAAATTAAATAGGAAGAGAGCATCTTCAAAGAAGAGAGGAGTGAGGGGGGTAATAATGGAGTGGGACAGCTTAAAGCAAAGATTTAAGTGAAAGAGCAGACTTAGAATAGAGGCCACTTTAAATTGCAAATCTGAGATTTTTTTAAACGAGGAAAATTACCTCCCTTCAAATCAGAGGACAAATAAAGAAAATATGGAGAAAACTTTAACACGTACCATAGACTAGACAAATATATATATATATATATAATATGTTAATTTTGTCTTCTGAAATAAGACGCAATCAATCTTCTCTGGTTCTTTAGAAGGAGAGGGGAAGAGGGGAGTGATGATTAGAAGAAATAAAAGGGGGAAAGTGAATCAGAACTGAAAGGGGGTAACTTAAGGAAAGACAAGAAAAGGAAAAGTTGCACTTGGAAACAAGTCCAACTTTCTACCTTTCTGGACTTAAGAGAAAAGTAAAATCAATTTTCTCGTGTAAAACCTGGAAAGCAGATGTTTTCAAAACACAGGAAGCTATTTTGCCATCAAAAGCAGGGATGTAATAAAGGCAGTGAAAAATAATTTCAGACTAAATTCGTAAGAAAGAAAGCCAATATATTTAAATAGCGAGGAAAGGTCTAGAGTGGAGAAAGGGGGGGAATTACATACCCCTTCCCTAATGCCAGAAAAAAAAAAAAAGTCTTACAGCTACCTCCAAGAGTTTGGAGCAGAGTCTCTAAACCAAAGGGCTTGAAATGAGAGGATGGATTTCAGATAAAGACTAGGAGCAGTACATCCCACCAGAACCTAAAGGAGATCCCTGGAATCAAAGACAGCACCAGGGACCCTGCTACTGTACCGATTCCCAGTACATCAAAGCCATCATTTAGGCGGGGGTACGGTACCTCCAAAAAGCAAGCAAACAAACGCAGAAAGAACACGAGCCTCTCTCTCTCTCTCTCTCTCTCTCTCTCTCTCTCTCTCTCTCTCTCTCTCTCTCTCTCTCTCTCTCTCTCCTCCCCCTTTGAAATCCTACCATAAGCGTCACTGCTACTGCAATAGATTTTTTTAATGACAAGTATGTATTTATGTAAGTTCTAAATATGAACTAGTACCATTGAAATTACAATGTCTGGAATAAAATAAAATGCAATTTGCACTTTAAGTGATCTGCAAATAAATGCAAAAACATTTTTGTTTGTGAAGGCACCCTGTACCATCAGGTAGAGAGCGCACACTAAAACTTATTTTTCTTAGGAAAAAAAAATATTTTTTACCCCAGCCTAGATGGATTATTTATTTTAGAGAGAATTTGGGAATGAATCGGGAAATCTGTTTGTTTAAAAAGGAATTCTTCCTTTTGAGAGATTTTCCCGTGCTCTTAAGAGCATGCAGTTTCTTAGTCAAGACTAGGGGGAGAAAACCGGTTTAGGATTTTGCAGGGTTACCTCATCTAATCCGTCTGAATTCACTCTGGGAATAATGCTGTTTTATTTAGGGGGAAAAAAGAAAATACATTTAGAAAAATCGGGGGTTTCCTCTCTATGAGCCAAATCCTGATTGCCATTCAAACTTTTCCTGGAAGCTTTTCCATGCGGGACAGTTGATCAATAAAGCCAAGTCCAGCCTGGCTGGCTACAGGTTTCACCAGCCAGTGCCTGCAAAACCTTTGTCATTTTCTAAAAATAAAAAAGCTAAAAGTTATTGTAGAAGAAGGGGCTTTTTTTTGTCCCCTGCACAATGTGTCTTTTGTGAGGTTAATGCCATTCTGGGCTCTCGATAGCCCTGGACAATGGGAACTCTCCAGGAGCCTGCAAAGACTCTGGCTTTTTTCTTTCTTGATTTTCTTTCTTTCTTTTTTTTTTTTTTTTTTTTAGGGAAGGATGAAACATTCCTACAGTCCAAACACAACTTCTACTTTGATTAAATAAATATTTATCTGTATTGTAGCCATTGTATATTTTTACCTTCAGTTTGTCCGGTTTCTGATTATTATTTTAAATTTTTCCTTGGCAACAGTTAATATATATATTTTTTTTCCCTTTCAGTCCAAAGTGCAGGTCAGTGTAAAATGTAGCTGACTGATGGAAGACTGGTAAATTCTGAATTTTTCCATAATACATCAGGTAAGGAAAATTGTTCAGCCCCTCAGGAGTATATTTACTTCCTATTTATCTGTCTTCGTAAATCTGCATAAATCTGTTAGTTTATTTTTTTAAGATGCAGCAGAATTAAATTTCTCCTAGTAGATCTTGAAAACTCACTTAAATGCTATGTATTTAATTTCTTTTAAGAATGTAAATAGTACTAGAAGTGAACTTGTAGCTTGTTTTTTATACAAAATAGTGCGGAAGAAGTCAGTATCTCCACTGGTATCGGCTATTTGGGGGAAATTCTGGATATAAATGTATTTCATGTAGCAATATAGGAAAACGTCAGCTTAATCTGGTAAATACTTATGCTAATTTTACTGAGTGAATTCATTATAAGGAGGAGAGGTACCAAGCTTGTATGACTGAATTATGCTTAAGCGATAATCCAGCATCTTATATGGGTTATTTTATGTACAAAATGAAAAAAGAAACCAAGAAATTCAGAATCTAAATCCTTCATTTAGTTGGCAAGAGGGCAGAAAATTTTAGACCAATCTGTTTTGAAGATATTTACAGTAGGGAGAGAAAGTGGAATGTAGGCTAAATATTGCATTGATGTGTATATTTCTCCGCCTCTTGCTCAAAGGAATGGATATATACATATATAAACACAAAAATATATGCATAAATGGGTACATAAATATACATTTGAATGACTTTAGATGTCTTTGCATCTCTGTGTGCGTGAATATATATGTGCACACAAATATACAAGGTGCACATGAATGCAGGTACTGTACAGAGCGGTGTGTGTGTTCTCTCGCTGGGGGTTTTTGTTTCCAAATCTGTTTGAAGTTACTTTTTTTTGCAAATATAACATAGAAGTGTTGGTTTGATGATGAAGATATAGATGTTGAATTTGAGTGAGAATCTGCTCCCCTGCGATGTTCAGAATCTGGAGTTGCACTATGAGCAGTTATTCTTTGGTCCAAGGTGCGATGGGCCAGTCTTAAGGGGACAGGGCTGAAGAAGGTCTTAGGAGATCTTACTTCCACAGAGCCTAGCGTTTGGGCCCTAGGTTTCCTTCTGCTGGGGGTCTGAGGGACAGAAAACACAAGTGGGGGGAGGAGGAAGAAAGAAGAGCACCCGTGTAGAGGCAGGGGAGGTTGAAAGGACGCCTCTCCGTGCACACTCCAGAGCTGGACCTAAGAGAAGGGTTGCAGGGTGAAGAATGTACGGGTCCCTTTCTGAATGTGTCTTGTTATTCTAAGTCTGTTGTATGTACGTGTTACTGTCCTTTCATTTGCCACGACAACATATGGATTCCATAAACGCAGACATGCCGACGTGCATCTGTCTGGCTAGTTAGCACGATCCAAACATCCTTCTTCGTTCCGCTGACTCCGGCTCTTCCTCGGGCTCCCCGGCAGAGCTCCGGGCCTCCCTCCCTGTGCCCCAGGCTCGCAGCACCCTGCAGTCTCGCCCTTTCGTGGTCTCCTCGTCGAATCCAAGGTGCCTCGCCGAGGAGGTGGGCTGCTCGCCGCCGTGCGGGGGTCAGAGGCGCCGCTGCCGCCGGCCTCTGAGCGCGCGGGGACGAAAGGGTTAAGTTGCCCGAGCCCAGGGAAGGGGCTGCGCTCGTCCCAGAGCGAGGTGCAGCCACCAGCAGCTGTGATTTAGGGGTCAAGTCCGAGATCACCTTTCTCCTGCCTCTGGAAATGGCAGAAGATGAGGTAGGGTGGGAGAAACAGGAGCGAGAGGCAGCCAGGCGCGCACTTGGGGCTCCGTCCATCCGTTCCCCACCCCCAGCCCCCAGTCTACCTCCTGACCCCCAGACAAATCGAACAGTTCCCCTTTCTTCTAGGGGTGCTGGTGAGGTTATTCTAGGCATCCGCAATTGCTCCATCCGCAGGTCTGTCCTACGGTTAAACCACTGTGCCCCGAGCCTCAACCACCAAACCACAAAGTTTGCTCTTCATGTGCCAGAGGGTGAGGAGCAGAGGCTGGGTAAAAATTGCTCCCCGTTGGAGGAAAACAGGGGTGCCCTCGATAGGGTGGGGGAATTTGGGTGTTGGCGCCAGCCCCTCAGACTCTGGTCATGCTCTTCGCAGCTGTGAGCGGAAGTACACAGTGGTGTCCATTACGTGCAGCTTCTTGCTTTGTACCCACATTCTCGGTCAAAAGCTTTCTCTCCTTCCCCCACCCTCCACCTCCCCAACTCAGGCAGCCTGCAGAATACTTTTGTCAAAATATTTTTCACGCCTGAAAGATAACCAAAAACCAAATTCAGATTTGTTTCTGAGGCGTTTCACTGCAAAAGAGCAAAGCGTCTGAAATCCCCTTTTGTTTTGGTGCTGCGCCGCGAGGCACAACTCCTTGTGGGTGTCAGTGCCCAGGTAATGTGCTGGGGACTGTATGGGGCGCATACACGGTGTCCACAAAAGGGGCTTTAATTGAGAATGAGCTTCCCAAATTCACCCCCACAAGGTTGGACTTTAGGGCAACGACAGTTCTTTTGGAAAGTTACTCCAAGAAAAAAGAGTTTGGGGTGGGAAAAGAACTCGCTGGAAATGACAGAGAGTAAGGGGAACTAGATCCCCGAGGGACAGGAGGCAGGTGGGGGGTGCTGAGAGTTGACAGGGAGTTGAGCGAGGGAGGAGGTTCACAGACTAGGCGTGTAGGGTACGGCCGACGAAGCTCCGCGATGCGCTCCCCAGACGCTCCCGCCAGCTTCCAGAGTAAGGGCAAATCACCCCTATTTTAGCTTTTGCTTCCAGGGCCAAGAGCGGACCAGCTGGTCCAGAAGGCAGCTGAGGTCTGTCTTCGGAGCCCTGCCGCCCCCTAACCCCACCAGAGCTTCCAAACCGCGGAAATCAAACCAAATTGGCCGCTAGAATCTTGAGAGGTTTCATCCCTGGGGCAACGGGGAGGGAACAAGCCTTTTTTTTTTTTCCTTTTGAACTCCCGATTCAAAAGAGACCACAACCTACTCTTGAGTGCCATCCCAGTACATGGATTGTGGGTATGTTTCATTCTTTCATTCTCCCCACACCCCCCACTCCATTTCTCAGAAGTAAAACCTTTAATGAATTAGCCCCAAACTTGGAGCGCCCGGGTCCTTGAAAGAGTTCCGAGTGATAAAGCCTGCCCTTCCTTTCGAATACATGGCGCATTGTGAAAATGCAGGGCAATTAGACAGTTCCAGGGTTTGAGTCAGATTCCCAGTTTCCTCGGCTCCTTTGCAATGGAAATCTGAAATCCAACCTTGGGGCAGGAGGCGCCTCGGAGCTGGTGGCTCTTCTGGGTTCTGCGCCGCCCGCACCACCGGCAAGCGCTGGCTTCCCTTTTGGTGACTTGGTACCAGAAGTTTGCACTACATCTAAAGCCTGGGGCGGGTGAAGAAGAGACGGACCTGACCTCATCTCAACGCAACAAAGTGAACAACTCAAGGGCAGGACACCCTGGGTCCAGCTACCTTCGCTTTAGGGATTTCTAAGGGCAGAACTTGGGGGGAATGACTGAGGCTTCCAACTTGCCAGCTGGAGGCAGAAAAAGGGATCCTTGAGAGGCACAGGCAGTGGGCTGGGGAGCAGGGCTGTAAGCGGGCAGCTGGGACCTGGCGCCCGTTTGCACAGAGCCCGCTAGGGCGGGTGTGGGGAGCAGGTAGGTACCCACCGCAGCACGTGCATTGTTGATACTGCCACGCAGCGTGCGCTAATGGAGGGACGCGTGGATGAGCATCTTCCGCTGCCTGCATTTCTTGCAGGCATGGCTTGTTTAATAGCCAGGGAATTGAGTGCTTTATCCACCACCCCCCCACCCCACCCCACCCCTCCCTTTTTTTTTTTTTGCTGAGAAGTGTAAAAAGGAACCTATACCGTGTACACATTCTGAAGAAACGTGCATGTTTTTCCTTGAGAAATACCTAGCGCCATAATATTTCTGATTTAAGGGGCGAGGGAAATCTTTGAAGTGAAGGAAATCAGTGGGGGACGAACTATCTTTTCCTGATTTTTTGTGCCTGTCCTCAATGCCCGTAATGGGATTTAAAATGAGACACTCCCAGTCCTCATCCTCCCTCCCCCTCCATTTCGCTCTCTTCGCCCCAGAAAACATCTGCGGTAGCCGACTGCACGTCTAAGGGGACGGTATAAAGAGAAACAAGGTTTGGGGCGTGCATCAACTTTCTTTTTCTTTTCAAATGAAGCTGAAAAAAAATTCCAAGGACAATTTAAGCACTAAACGACATCGAACAGATATTTTCCCACAGCAAAAATTTTCTAATTCGTTTGTTTCCCATTCTTAGAAATAGAGGAAAGAGCAAACCCGGTCTTCCTGCACGCGGATGGCACGAAATTTGGGGCCATCGCTTGGTTAAGGCTGGCGGGTGGAGGGCAGGGCGCAGTCCCGCGGGCTCCGAGGACCCGGTATGCGCCAGGCCCGGGCGCGCGGGCTGGGGCGCCAGTTAGCTGGGCTCCCCAGCAGATGTCCTGCGGACCCGGACTGTGCCAGGGCAGCGGGCAGGGCAGTGGCCCCGTGTGGGCGCGGCCGCCTCCCAGTTTAATTTGAGGGCTCAGCGGGGCAGCAGGGACATTGGACGCCAGTCTCTTCGGCCCAGGCACGAGGCGCACCCTTTCCTTGGCTGCACTCCTGCCTCCAGGGCTGGGCGTTTTAGAGACCAGGCGCTGTTCCCTCCCTCCAAAGATCCATAACCTCAGGGATCCGGACAGTTTCCCGAGACACTGACCACAGCTCGCTCACTCAGCCAGGGCGCGCGTCCCTAATGGCTGGCTCACCCACTCCCATTTCGGGAAACCTTGATTCTCCCGCCGTCTTGGGGCTCTTGAGAGGAAGCCCAAGTGCTCAGGCTCCTGGCGAGGCTGCCTGGAGAATTTAAGCCAGCGCAAAACCGCAGCACTGGTACCCCCGCGCCCCTCACAGGTGCGCGCACCAGGTGGCCCCCATGGCCCCACCGCCGGGTGGGAAAATGGCCCCTGGCGGAACAATTCCAGCATCCACTGAGCCCCTGCGGGGCATCCCCCAGAACAACCAACAGGCCGGGGGCCTGGCCCCAGCCGCCAGCTGGAAAGGGTTGGGCACCACCGCGGGCGCACCTCGTGCCGGTGGCCTGAGCTGCCCAGGCCCAGCGCCTGCCTGCAGCTCACTTTCTCACTCTTGCACCTGGTCGCTAGTGGTTCGATTCACTCGTCACCGCCCTCGCCCCGCTTCCCAGCTTCTTCCAGGACATAGGTGCTCCAACTGTGTCCTGCAGGGCACCAAGGTGGGGGTGTACTGTCGATGGGCGGGGGTAGTTGAGGGCCCTGAACCCAACTGTAGGAAGACATGGGGCGGAGTTCTCGGGCAGCTGCTCTTGGCTGAGGCCTGGGGCCAGAGGGCTGTTCTGCACCTGCTGCCCCCCAGAGAGCTGGGAGTGGACAGCCCCCTGGGGCCCTGCTGGCCACTGAGGCCGACCAGAAAACGGGCTGTCCAAGGAGGTGGGAGTGGATATTCAAGGTTAGCGAGGGACCTACTCCAGCGCTTGTGTCTGCAGGTTTGGTTCTGCACGCCGCCCTCCCTCTCATGTTGTCTGGGGAGAAAAAGGAAAGCAGGCAGATTTGTGTCGACCCTTCTTCCCGCAGTCAGAACGCTGCAGCAGGAAGATTTGCTCACAACGACACTTAAGCCCTGACACTTGAATGCTAAAGGTTAAACTTACAGTCTTCAGGGAAGGGCTTCCTGCCAACTGGAACAGTGGTGCGAGCTCCCACAGGCTCTCCTCCACCCCGCCCTACCCACCTCCAGGTACAGCCAACATAACGGTCTTTTGACATTTGTGCACTTCGGCAAGAGGTGCCTTGGGTGCCGGCTCTGCCCACCACCACTCCCATCTTCAGGGAACCTCTCCTGCTTTGTCTCCTCCATTATTTAGCCTGTGGCTGTTTGTATCTCAGTTTGCCCTTGGGATCCCTAACCTCTGGGTTCCTACTAGTTCCTGTTGTAGAGAGGAGTAAACCCTCCTTTATCACAAAGACTCAAGGTTCACACAGGTGGACACTTTGGGAGAAGCCACATTTGTCCCTTGTCCCTTTGCTCTGGGTACTTGGTAGCCCCTGCAACTTGGCACAGGCAAAATCAAAATCAATACATTGAACTCAGTGCTCAGCATAGAGGGATTTACAGGGAAACCCTGACTGTAAGAAGGCAGGTGGGGACCAGATTTTCAGGCAGGGAAGTGTCCCCAAAAGGAAGAGCCACGGGGGGTCTCTATCCCTGGCACTCTGTGCTGAGAGCCTGAGAGGAAGAATACCTCTTCCTTCTCTCTCATGCCCTCCTCCCCCCACCAATGATGTTGAGATTCAATTCAGCGCCCTTAAAAAGGGCAAACCTGCAGGAGATGGGTGATGTAGTAAAGGATATGGGGGTTAGCTCTTAGGAGCCTGGCAAACTGACTCTTTTCTCTTCCTCCCTCCCCCCCCCCCCAAGGCCCTACATTTATTGAGCACCTACTATGTGTTAGTTCCCTGACACCTGTATGTAACTGTATTCAATTCTCCCAGTGGCCTTGGGAAACTGGTATTATTACTCTTATGTCAGCTCCAGAGATTAAGATCACGCAGCTATTAAATGGATCAGCTTGAATTTGAACCCAGTTCCATCTGGCTTTAAAGCTATTTCTAGTACACTGTCTGCTTCTTTTTTATATTTTTATTTTTTAAAATATATTGGGTTGACAATTGTTAGTAAAATTACATAGATTTCAGGTGTACAATTCTGTATTACATCATCTATAAATCCCATTGTGTGTTCGCCACCCAGAGTCAGTTCTCCTTCCATCAGCCACTGTCTGCTTCTTGTCAAGGATAGGAGAACCAAGGACCCATGGGAAAATAAAGGAGAGATACGCAGCACAGTATGGGCTAGAGAAGGAAAGAAGAATATTCTGGGAAAGGTGCTCTGGTTTGGATATGGACTCAGGGCTGGATTCAGGGCTAGGAGACGTGCCACTGAAAGTCATGACAGATGTTTTCTAAAGGCTAAAAGACAGAAATGACAAAGAAATACAACAGTGTGAACAAGCCCCCAAGATGACAGAGACATACTATCACCCCCGAAACAATTTAAACAATTCCCAGTGTACCTCTGGATTTGCAGGCCTGTACTGGCTATACCAGGGGGAAGTTCAGACCAGGCCTTATTTTTTTTTCTTTGTAATTTTCTTACTGTCTGAAGCTCAGACATGTTCCTCACTTCTATGAGTCAGCAGGGCTAACAGGAAAGGATGATCAGATGACCAATTACTCATGAACAAATATGAGGAAATCCAGAAAACTGGGGAGAGGGCAGCAACATTCAAAGGGCTGGCCTTTGGAGGGTCTCCTGGCCGTGGGGGCAGGGAAGTGGATATGTGGCAGCAGGCCTGCAACCCCCTCAGAAGCAAAAAGCCTGCTTTGTCCCTGCTGAGGTTTGGCTATGGGAGCACCTTACGATGACTGTGGCCTCCACGTATGCCAGCAGTACTGAAGCACTGCTCTGGGGGGGTGTGCAGCAAGGGGATGTGGTGGTCAGGTGAGTGGTGTGGGCTGATGTCTCTTCTATGTGTTTAGCTGGTCTGACCAGGCCTGAAGCCAGTGTGTGTAAGTGGTCAGGACTGGCCAGGCCCACACAGAGGGCCTGCTGAAAGCCTTGTTAAGGAAGTACTCCTGACCAGGCAATCCAATTACATAATGCTGCAAAAATAACTCTGGGCGGGGAGTCTTGTCAGAGTGACGTGTTTTGTTAAGGGAGAGGGGTATCAAATATCTATCTTTCAACCCAAGGGCTGAAAGTACACTTGTGGCACTGATGGACTCTCCCTCTCTCCACCGAATAAGGGAAATTGGCGTGGGGGCAGAAGCAGCAAAGATGAACATTCCCCCCCCTCCTTTTTTTCCCCAGGGGGCAACTAAAGCCCACTGTTCAACTTAGTTGAACTCTGCCAGCTCCAAGTCCAAGTACAGAGTCACACATACTCAAATTAGTCTCAGAGTGGTCCCTGCTGTAAATGGATCAAGGGAGATTGAAGGAAAGAAATCAGGGGAGGGAGAGGAACAAACTAGATGAAAATGAATGAAAAAGGTTTTTGCGTGTGTTTTGTTGGTTGGCGCCTCAGGATAGGGGTGACTTCTCTTGTTATTTCTATCTAGACTAGACTAGGCCTCCCATTACAGTGACCAACTGGTCTCAGTTTGCCCAGGACTGTCCTAGATTTCAAACTGTATCCCAGGAACCCCTTAAACCCTGGAAAACTGAGACAAACGTCACTCTCCCTCCTATTTGGCTTAGGCCAAATTTCCACAAGGACACAGAAAATTACGACCAAAATAAAATAGATTCTTTCAATTCAAAATTATTCAAAGAATGACCTAAATAAGCTATTTCATCATAGATGCGAACGAAGACTCTATTTCCTGGAATTTGCAGAAAGCCATATACTTCCCCTGAACCCCCAACCGTTTTGGGCTCTAGAGCTTTTCAGATGGAAAAACTACCTGTTCCATCTACTTTGCTTTTTCAGGTAAAGTCGCCTGACATACCTTTGCCATTCTAAAATGCCCCGAGCCCCTGCCATGTTTCGGTTGGGGGCTGTATTATATCATTTTGGGGAAAAAAACAACCAAAACTCTGCTTGAAAGTCATAGTAACTTGTCTTTTTTTTTTTTTTTCACCTAATCTCTTTTGTGAAGTCTCAATTCCTCCCTGTGGCATCATGGTCCCATACTGAGCTGTATCAAACTCCTTTAATATATTCTCCTTGAGTCTGTTAGCATTTTCTTTTTCCTAATGTTGATCATCACAGCATCTGATCCTTTTCATTCTAAACTGCAGCCTTCCAATCCATCCTTAATCTAGACCCATCTGACCCCCTTCCCAAGGAGACCAGGGAGGATAAGCCACCCCCCACCCCAGACACCCACAGCATCTGAGCTTAGATGTACATTCATCTCCATCTCCATTCTTCTTTAAAATCAAAATGTCTTTAAACTCCTTGAGCTAATTATAAAAGCAAATAGCTTTCCCTCCCTGAGTGATATTCCTGGGCCCATAAAAATACAATTCGATTCGGAAACCACCTTGTCACAAACATGAAAACCCGCATGTTTAGGACGCAGCAGAGAGGAAAGGGTGAAGCGCCAGAGCACCCCCCCCCCCACCCCCGCAGGCGCTGCCTTTATGGAGTCTATTTCCAGTCTGTTTACCTGGCAAGGGCCACGTGACCAATCCAGAAGGAAATGCTGACATCATTGTCTCTCTCGCACACGTGTGCAGCCTCCCTCCCTCCCAGCCAGCTCTGCCTGCATTCCGGCATCCATCCTCTCGCCTCTCCAGCGCCCCAGCCCCCTCCCCCAACACTCACGCCTTCTTCCACTTATTTCTCTTTCTCGTGTCACACTTTCCTTTGTTTTCTTTTTCCTTGCAGACTATCTTGGACACAGACACACACACACTCTTGGGGGGGGGGCTTTTCTTTTTCCTTCAACAAGCCTTTTTCCTCCTTCATTCTCTTTCAGATAGGGGCCAGTGAGTCTTCACTGTTTTAAAAATTCACTTCCTCTTTCTCTATAGATTTGAGATTTCTAAATTAAAAAAAAAAAAAAAAAAGAAGTCTGGGAGGCCTAGAAAACCTTCCAGGCCAAGGGTGGGGGGAGGGCAGAGAGCAAGACTGCTCAGTCCAGCCACTCAATTTCCTGCTCCAGTGGGCTTGGGGATTTAGGTGTTGGGGGTTTGGTCAAACATGCCTTTTTTATTTATTTATTTTCCGTCTCTCCTCTTCCAGTTTTCCTCCCACGTTTCCATCACTGCTGCAGGCGGGGTTGCCCTCCCTTCCCCAGAGGATCTCAGATCCCAGCAGCTCTTGGCCTTGCCTGGAGGGAGCACATGCAGTTGGCTCCTCAGCTTTGCTCTGCTGCTGGGGCTGCTGCTCCTCATTCTGTCAGAGGCCGAGGAGGAGGCTTCTTAGCATCCTTCCAGCCCCAGAACCAGGGAGTTGGGAAGACCCCCGAGACAGAGAGGGGCAGTGGTTAGCGCAGGTGCCTCCTGCCTGATTTACACGTGGTACTATGTGACGGGGCTTTGGGCTTCTGCTGCTCCCGGAAAGCTTTTTTGGTGCACGGGGGCACACAGCCAAAGAGCCAAAGTTTAGAGGAAACGTTGAATAAAGACATGGAGCCTCAAACTGTTTATTTTATTCATATAGAAAGGTGGAGATACGATGTCCCCGTATACTGCCTCAAAAGTGGACCAGAAGGTAGTGAGGCCAGGGGGTGAAACAACGGGGGAAATCAAACGGAATGGCTCGCTTGGGCCAAAGGGTAGAAAGTGGACTCTCGCCCCTCGCCCTTTTTCTCCCACCTCCTACTCCAGGCTGTCATATCCTAGGCTCGCACACCTTGTAGTTTGGGGTGGAGCCCTGAGGTGGAAGGACATATGGGAAGGCCATGCAAGAATAAGGCCATTAAGTAATCATCACTCAGGTGTGAATTCATAATCCCCCAAATGGATATAGGTGGGACTCTATTGGGAGGCCATAGTGCTTGAATGGGCACATTTACCACTGAGTTATCTAGAAAATCAGAAACACAGCATCCTGTTGGAAGACGTTAGAAAAATCTAGAGATTTAGAGACCTTCAATGTTAAAATAGTACCGGTCTTCAATGTTCACATTCATTCCTATTTCTTGAAAAATATTTCCAGCACTATGTCCGTTAAAACGGCCCTGGCAGCCAGTAAAGAGAGAATTCAGATACAAGGTTCATTTCTGGAGCCCTTTTCAGTATACAAAGCTGTCAAGGGTGGCTGGCTGAGGAGGTCCAGTTATGGATATGTCTCTTCAGGCACGTCAGGAACTTAATCCTCTTCAGACATGCTGAATCCAGAACTTTCTACAAGCTTTTTGTACCAGTTCTAATTTTAAACTTCCAGTGTTATAGGCGGCCAAAGACTCACTGTTTTGAGTTGTCAATTAAGTAGATAACTCTGCTGGTCACTACAGGATTTTTGCGATTTTAAAACCCAAGTGGTGTTGAGAGTTTCTGTGTCATTCTTATCTCCATGAATATTTACGGGGGACCCCCTGGCTGAATTAAAGTACAAGATACTAAGAATGGAGCACAGGTTCCAAACTCTCTGCTGTGGGCTAGAGATGGTGCTGTCCTGGATTCTACCCTATCCAATTATTATCCATGTTTGTCAAACTAAAGCCCAAAGTGGTGGAGAGAGGTGATAGAAGATCGTGGGAGTTATGCAAAGAAGGGTTCTAGGTTTTCATTTTAATATGGTGCCTTTCAAATTTGGAGGGATCTGGGAGAGGGTGTGTCGGAAGTTCTCTTCCCATGCTCGAGTCTAGCTCCGGCTCACCTCACGTGGACCTGGTCCCAGGCCCAGTGTTGGAGTTGACCTCACCCTGCTTCTCATATTCCGCTCTCCAGGCAGATTTCCTGGATTAGTTTATAACTAGCCAGGCGCCAAAATAACATCAATAAGATCCATTTGTTTCACTACTCAATACCTGTGATGATGTGCAGATACATATGCATTTATGAATAGATTTGTATTCATGTTACCAGTTACCCTGCCTGCTTCCCCAAGGGTAGGCACCATATGGACTACACACTACCCACATCTCCATAAATGCCCACAGTGCTAATTGGTACTCAGTGATGTGCTTATGGTGAAGAGGAGGATAATGAGAATGATGATGATGATGATGACAGCATGGACTGCCAGTAATGATTCCAGGATGAAAAGAGTTCTGGGTATAGACATGTGCTAGACGGAGATTGACTGACCGACCGAATGAATGAGTGAAGTTTTGGTCTTCCACTGAGTGTTTTTCTGAGATCTGGTCCTTTATTTTAAAAACATTCCTTTTTGAAAGAAACAGTCTCCACAAGCGTGTGGGCTGGGCTTACATGGCATAATGATAATAGAAGATGAATTTGACAATCGCTTGTATCAGTTACCTAATGCTCCCCTCTGTCAAAACTGGCCACAGAACAGAAAGTCCTTTGCTGGTACCTACAACATAGAACCTGTCTCCTAATCTGCTCAGGGCAGGACATCGGAGAGGTGGTGCTGGTAGCTCAGGACGGACATGCTTTACAGTCAGGGCATGAAGCAGGACTGCAAGCTAGAGATGGAAGCACCTCCCACTGATATATAACATGTATAATATATAAATCAATAAACAGATTAAGAACATATAGAAAAGTAAATAAATATAGGAAAGAATTCCTTAACTACTTGGAAGAATCAAGATCTTTTCTTAAAACTTAGAGAGTGGAAAGATCACCAAAAACTTGGGTTCTGGTCCCAGCTCTACCACTAACAGCCAAATGACCTCCAGCAAGTCACTTAATGCTTGCAGTGTATTTTCTCCTTGTACACACCCCACAAGATTGTTTGAGGATCAAATGAGATCGTAGATGTAAAGTGTTTAGCACAATGCCTGGCAGGTCATGGCTGGTGTTCGATACATGGTAGCAACGATTAATATTATCCTGATACTAGTTACCTGTCTGCACTTCCAGGCTGGAATGTGAAGATCAAATAATTGTGGAGGTACTACATGGGCCAGAGAGCCTTAAAGAATTCTACAATATTGTTTTTGTAGGTATTATTGGGCTCTGGGTTAAATATATTAATATTGGAAAATAAGGGCAATGAGATAAAGAAATATTATCAAGGACAAACATTCTCCATATACATGTGTCTAATTCCAGCCATAAAGTTACTATAATATGAAGAATGCAAGTACCCTCCAGACTTCCTGGGGGGAGGGAACGGTTTGTGAAGATTAATAGTTAAAAATGACACAACAATTTATTAGGGTGCTTGGGCTCCCCATAGCAGAGGGGATATGTAAAGCCAAGCAATAATCATCAATGTACTGTCCTCACCATTTGTAGCAATAGACTGTCTTACGCTAGGATAGAATTTCCAGAAGTTATCTTTCCCTTTTGGAATTTACAGAGTATGACAGATTTATTTCTGCACATCTCACCTGCTTTCAGAGTTATTGTTTCCTCTCATTCCCTTGCCCCCCTTTGGTGATAGAGAAGCCTGAGAACTGATTTTGTCAGGAAGTTCTTGGGGAATTTTCAGAAGGATGTACAATCAGGGTATATGAATGACTGTGAGCAGCCAGCATTTATTTTATTTTATAAAAATATATATTCATAACTGATCTTCTGAGCATATCTGAATAATCAAAACCACGAATGGCAAACAGGTGAAATAAATTTTTCAGGACTCGAGGATCCTTTTGGAGTAAGTTACCATCATTTCTTCCTCTTAAAGCAGATCAGGTAACTTTTCCCCTGTTGCTGGGCCTCTCAAAAAGGCTCTGCTATTAAATCCAGACCCCAGAATAGGTGCTCCATTGCTCCCTGGACGTCTAACGTCAATCCCGAAGTTTTCTGAATTTATCGACCACGATGTTAGACAGAGCATGTTCAAGCATCTTGCAAATGAAATATAGATTATATTTATCATTTCTCCTAAATCTACTAAAATCTTGTTACTCTTTCATGGTAGGAAATGAATCAGTTTGACAGGACTTGTTCTGTCAAGTGATATAAGTTCCAAACACTGTATTCACTACAGATTATTCTAGAAATGATTTGGTGATTTTTTTTTTCCCAAGTAAAGTTCCAGATTAGGACATTACAAACTTCCCTTTCACTTTTTAAAAGTAGAGGCATTAATCCTGGTTCTTTTCAGTCTTTCCAAATTCTTAAAAATAAAGTTACTCTCCCACAATTTTAGCCAATAATAGAACTCCTTTATAAAACAAACAAACAAACAAACACAAAAAACCTTTCACCTTGCAAGAAATCTGCTTCAAAAAATAATGTGTTTCTACCAGTGTTTACGAGATATTTAAAAGTTGATCATGCAAAAACAACGAGGAAGCAAATGGTCAAGGCTTAAGACCTCTACTTGGACAGGCTTGTCCCAGGGATTCAGCTATTATCTGAAGAGATTTCTGGATCAAATGGGCTCAAGGCCAAAGACAGGTATGGTGAAGTTTTCAAATTGTGTCAACCATGTAAGTTTCATGCAAACCAAAGTCATTGTTTTCCATAAATGTATTGAAAAATCTACTCGGAAGTCAATGAGAAAAATGGGAGAAAATGTATGAAAAGCTTCATAGCTTATATCTTTTAACATAAATTACAGTGGCCATAGGGTCTGCCTACTTGCTAGAATCTCAAGGCTTAATAAAAACCTAGAGTTTCCAGAAACATACTGCACAGATAATAAAAACCTAGAGTTTCCAGAAACATACTGCACAGTCAGAACAGCCCCAACTCTATAATGACAAAGATGTGTGCACGAAGGTGATATCTTTGAAATGAAACTCAGGTATCTCGGGTACTTCTGGATATCTCTAGGGCCTGGGGTTTCTAAGTTTAAGGTAGATAGATGCTTGTTTAAAGGCTCTGAAGGCAGAAAACCCGCTTTGCCCTTGACAGGTCAAAGCTTGAAATCTACCAATCTTTGTGAGTCTGAAATGTAAGCTCCTGTATCCTTTCTTTGGTTCACCATGCTGATTCCCAGCCGAGGTGACTCCCAGCTACCTGCTATGTTCACGCTGGTCTCTGGATTGCTCAACACTGCTGGGAACATGAACAACTTGAGTTGACTGTACCCTATACAAAGTACTACAGTGCAATAGACAGTCATGGATGGCTGTTGACTCCTCAGCAAATTCCCCAAACCTGCTACTCCACACCTTTCCTACACTCCTCAAACTCCCACCAACCCCATTTAACCGGCAAAAAATTTAACCGTTTGTTTCTTGAAACTGTGATTGGAATGAACTTCCATCAACTTGTCTATCGCATTATCTTAAGGTACCTTGCATGGCACCCTGTTTTCCACCATAAAATGATTTGTACCTTTAACCATTAACCTCCTTGCTCCTAGTCTGCCTTGCTTCCACCGCAAACATTTCCTGAGCTCTAGAGCCCAGCACTTCCAGGTCCCTCCAATCCCTTACTCCTTCATTTATTTCTCTCTTCCTGCTCCTGTACCCATGGTGCACCTGCCCCATCACTCTCATATCTTTCTTTAATTGATCCATTTCTATTCGGAAACCTACACATACTCTGTGTTGTCCTATTAAAAACAAATTTTCCCTGGGTCCAATCATCTATTCAACATGCCACCCTTCCATTCACTACCCAACTTCCTAAAAAAAAAAAAAAATCATTTTAACAGGTTCTCCAGTCCATGACTGAATACCTCCAAGGCTTCTGACTATCGGAGAAGGATGGTCATTATTTTGAGCCAAAATTGATTCCTTGGCAGCTCCTGCCCACTGGTTCTATTGTCATCTTGTGAGGTCCCACAAAACAAGTTTAATTCCCTAATGCCAACAACCTTCCTCCTGTCCTGTCTTCTTCTCTCTGATCTTTCTGAGCTAGGCACTACCAGTTCGTTCACTGCTCTTTACACGACCTAGTTCTGAGTCCCTTTGCCTCCCTGTTTACAGTTTGTCTCTTAAAGGGTTGTGGCTGAAGATTAAATGTAAATTATTTATATCTGCTCTGCCTAGTACAATAGAGCAGGGTTCTTACCTCTTTTGTCCTCCTCATTACACTTTGATCAGTACAACTATTGAATCTCCTGCTATTAACTTAAACCTCTAAGACAGTGGTTTGCAAAGTATGGCCCACGGAGCTTCTATGTCAGAATGACCCCTGAAGCTTTAATAAATGTAGATTCTTGGGTCCACCTGAAACTTGTTGAATTTTACAACCTGGGGGGTGGCACCTGGGAACCTACATTTTAAACAAGTATGCTGGATGATTCTTAATACACACAAAACCTGGAAAAGAAATCCTTTCTCAACATCTGTTGCCAAGCCTGGCCCCCTCCCCCTGTGTTTGTGCAGATGGGCTTTTGGACCCAAGACAAGACCTTCCATTTTCTTGCGTTATACTTCATTTTGTTTGACTTGGTGCATTGCCTCAGCCCATCAAAATCTGTTGCGATCTTTACTCTGCAACACATGACTTCATGACAATCACACATGGATTGAGACTAAAAATCTTAATGTCACAGCACCAGGAATCTCCTTTCACACTGATACCAACTACAATCAACCAATTACTAACAAACTCATACCTCATCTTTTTTCCCCCATGAGATAAATACACAGATTGTAATTTGTCATGTTGCCAAATGCCTTGGTAAAACCTGGTTGTTCTTGGTCTTCCATATTTCCCTGACTCACTGGTTTGTACCAATCCTGTCAGAAAGGGAAATGAAGCATTCTCACGGGCCATTTACACATGCATTCTAGAATCTGTAACCAGGCAAAGAGCTGGAATGTGAAGAACCCCCCTTCTTTTCCGTAACCTTGTTCTGAACACCTACAGCACTTAGGTTGTAGGACCCCTGACTTGTATTATAAATGCTCCCATCCACATTTTTGCTGTACTACTAACAAAGAGCTTTGGAACTCTGAAGTTGTGTCTTATCTGTCTCTAAATATCTCATGGTAACTAGCACAATTTCCAAATCAGTGACTTCGCTTTGAATGAATGCATTTTACATTTTATTCCCACTAATTTACCTTCATTGTTTTGGTACAAGATGAAAGCAGATTCTGCAGTGAATATTGGGAGACTATGCTTTGTAGGCATGAAGGAAGTAGTGGGCCTGGACAGATCTCCACAGGCCCAACTGTTTCTCTTAGTCAACGCTCATTTAAATGAGCTTGTTAGAATAAAGGCATTCTTAGAAATGAAGTGTGATAAAAACATTGAGAAATGATGACACAGTTTCTGAACCATCACAACTTTACTAGAATCTGTGGCAATGGCCAAATGAGACAGAAGAAAGAGCATTTCTGAAAAAGCTTGTCTTACTGGACCCACCTAAGTCAGCAAAAGATGCAAACAAAGTTTATTATAGGCTTAAATTAATTAGACCCCTTGAGATAGCATAGACAAAGTATATCACTAGAGCATGAGAAGGCTGGACAAGGAAATCTAGCTTCCCTCTACATCATATCTCTGGTTCCTTAGGGTAAGTGACTTTCTTCATGGTCACATCTTGGCTTTCCTGTTTCTTATAGGCTAGAGAAGATTCAACAAAAATACCCAAATATTCCCCTACTGGAAAAGCCACATAGCTCCAGTTCTACGTATCTATTCTGCATTAGGTCTAGGGCAATGGTTCACAACTGGGCGGTGCCTTTGCCTCTGCCCCACCCAGGAACATTTGGCAATGTTGGGGCACATTTTTTGGTTGTCACAGAGGTGGCATCTATCGGGTAGAAGCCAGGGATGCTTCTAAGTATCCCCCTCCACCAACAAAGAATTATCTGGCTCAAAATGCCAATAGCAATTATCTCCATAAAAAATTTCAATTAAAAAGGTATCAAGAGTATCACTATTGGGAATCCTTGGTCTAGGGCTATGATTCTAGCCCCCACCCTGGAAAGATTGGTTCATCTCAAAAGGTCCTGTTGTGGGTTTGTGAAGTAACTCACAGGTGACAGACACTGTAAGAGACTCTGTAGTTCTTTGGTGAGGCGAGGGTACCAAGGCTGGAAGCTCTAACCAGTGGACTGGTTTGGATGGTAGCTTGAATGGAAGTAGAGAGGTTCTGGGACACTACCGATAGCTATAGGTTTGACCTCAGAACAGCTCGCTGGATAGGCCGTGGTGCCCTCCACTCTCAAGGCAGCCGACTACTTCTCTACAGATGGAGGAACCCAGGCTCGGTAGAATCATGCAAGAAGCATCATTGAGCCATATTCATGGTCATAAAAGGTCCTGAACAACAGGTTATGAAGATGCAAATGAAGGCTACAAGGATTCAGAAATGTGAGGTGGACATGAAGCAAACGTACCAACTGGAAAGGGTGCTGTTTTTGTGCTTGTTGCAGGTAAGTCTGGGTCCTCTATGAATGAAAGGGGAACGCACTTTACCTGAAGATACATTTTCCTCAACTTGCTATTATTTTTGATATGGCCAAGATTTTAAACATCACCAGTTTTATATATCATAGGGAAGCTGGAAATTTTAATGAAGCCTCCAGATGCCCCTTGAGAGACAGTTACAGCTCTAATTAAAAATGGAGGATGACAGACAAGAATCCCATAGGACTCTCTAAGCAAGTGACATTCATATATCTTCTTTCATGGACAAGATTACTTTGTTCATGTCAGTCTGGGCTCTTTCCAGTAGTAAAAATTAGTGTTGCCAAATTCTAATACATTATGATATTTAATGTGGTTCAAAGATCAGGAACTATTTAAAATTGTAAGGGACAAAAATGTTTATCAACCAAGCCAGACTTTCATTTCTTTTATTTCATAAACCTGTACTTACCATCTCCGTGATCACACATAGCCTAGAATACAAGGGGAAGCACCTAAGTGAAGTCTGTCTCAGTGTCAAATCTAGGCATGGAGAAGAGTAAGGGAGGAATGAGGGACCGACAAAGATGAGGGCTCCACACTCAAACAGGGGGTACGGGTCCTGGGAAGTATGGCAATTCAGGGTAGGTAGTGGGAACAGGTAATGAAATCCAGGTAATGAAATGCGGTTTAAAATATTATCAAGTAGGTCTTAAAGGTCAAGATAGTCAAATGTCTAAGCTCAGGAGGTCAGCGTTGTTGACACATTAGTTTCAGAAGACAGAACCACTAATAGGAGCTTGTCTTATCACAAGAAGGCTGGGCTTCTAACTTCTGTCGTCTCATCTCTATAGTGCTGGCCAGTCATTGGAGAGTCTTGGTCCTACATAGGTCCTGAAAAGAGGTCATACCACTTAATCTCCATAGTGGAGGTGCAGGAGGTGGGGTATAGCCAGAGAGAGCCAGAAGCAGGCCCAGAGAGACTGGCTCCCAAGAAACTGATCATTTAATAATGATCATCAAATATTTTATTAATGACTGGCAAGATTTGGAGATTCCCTTCACCAATGTCCAAACCTGGGGAATTGTCTGTAGGATTTAAGGATGAAGAAAAATTCCTGAACCCAAGCTATGGTTGCTTTGAGGTTAGGGGCACCCAACCTCATCTCCAGCCTCGATTCCTCCCCAAATCCTACATGCGATCCATGATTCCCAAGTAGACTATGTTTCCTCTGCTGGGAATATCATCCCCCTCTCCATCAACAGCTACCTGCAATGTTTCCTCAAGCTCCCCACTCCCTACTCTCTGCTCTCCAAGTTCAGTGCCCATAACTCTTTTTAAACTATATTAGTCATTATTTTTCTATTTACTATCTCTCTCATGAGGGAGAAAATACTTTGAGCTCAGGAACCATTTGTTTAAGTATCTGAGTTCTGTGTGCCTCACAGAGTGCCTGCCCCATAAGATATGTTTAATAAAAGTTTGTAGAGAAACAGAAGGAAAAAAGGTAAATAGGGAGGTTAAAGGAGCAGTAAAGACCATTAGCCAGGCAGACAGCAGTGTCAGGCCCTTCTGCAAAGGGTTTGAGTGGCCAGCCTGGGAGAGACCACCTCAGGGAGATCTACAAAGCTGTTGGCAATTGGCTGCAGGGTTGTGAGTCTCACGGTGCTTATTGGCAGAACCCCAGGGGATCCCTCTTTCTTGGTCTAGTTAGTGACTTACCTTCCTGGAAGTCCAGCTCACAGTTCTATGCTGGTGACATTTCTACAGAGGCAGCCAGTGCCAGCCCGGGGCTGGCTATGCCAGAGGTCACCTAGCCTCCCAGAGGCCACACCTTCCTAAGTGCCGTCACTATCCTACCAGTTTCCTCAGAGACCTCTAAAATGTGACAACATCATCATATTTCATCATTATGAACGATGATCGAAAAGAGTCCACCTTAGTTTCGATGAATTGCTTTTATCTAGTGGCCATCCTCATCAGACGAAAGAGTTTGTTTGCAGAGCTGGGCCCTCAGACATTCCCAATATACAGCTTTCGAAAGGGCTTCTTAATTCTCAAAATCTGATCCACTGCTGACAAAGATGATTGTAGCTGACCATCCGCGATACAGCTATAAGGATTTTTCAAGACCCTAGAACTTGACAACACAGATGTCTTCAACTTTTCACTACTTCCCATTCACTTTCGCCAACCAATAAATTCAGTATTCAGGAGATTCCATAGAACATTCCGCATCTACCCCTGTCTGTTCTGTGAAATCATTTTGGTAGATGTAGAAGCTATTCAAAGAAAGCGCTTTTCAGCTCGCTGTTGAACATGGTAATGTAATACCTTGCAATCACAGCGTTAAAGAATGCTTGAAATGTAACTTATAGACAGTTGAGTTTGAACTGAAGGTTCTGATGCCCAGCTAGACAGGGTAAGTAACTTGCCCAAGGACACACAGTTAGTGAGTGGCTGACCGTGGCTAGAAACCAAACACGATGACCTCCAACCATCTTTCTGCTGCTCAGTACTGATGGGCTGTCTGTGTATGTGTGTGCCTATCTATCTATATCTATCTATGTACTAATACAGATGCGCACATAAAAGAATAAAGTCTTGCATCACATAGACAGAACTGTCTGCAGAAACCAACAGCCCTACTAAACAATAACCCATTGACACTTTGAGCAGCCTGCTCAGGAATAGGCGCAGAGCCTCACCAGCCCCTCGGAAAAAAGAGCATTGTTTCCATCCAAACCTTGCACTGAAAGGAAGACTGTCAGCTGGCAATGACCTCGTGAGACAACTTTGGGGAGAGCAAAGGGCCGAGAAGAGAAAGGCCTCATTCTCACTGCAAACAGGAAAAGGAAAGAGAAAAAGAAAGCTCTGTCTCCACATAAGGTTTGCTGGGCTGGCTATGAACTGTTCCAGTACGTTCCATCAAATAGCCGCCTTCATAGAATCAAGCCAAGCGCAAACGGCGGGTCTGGGACTCCCGCTCCCGGGACACGGGACACACGTGGGCTAGCTCACACAGGCTCCTGCTCTCTCACACCCTGGGAGGGCACTTATATGGGCTTCGTGAGGCTAAGTAATAAACACTTTGTCTTCACCCTGCTATTTATGGCTTGCTTGGGGCATCCTGCTCTCTCCACCGCCCTTACCTGGACAGACGGTTCCCACAGACCCCACGTTTAATAGGGACAACAGTAAATGTGAAGGGCTCGGCGTGCCCCACACGTTCCTGCAGTCACAGCCACCAGTGCTAATTGCAGAGAAAGGTCAATCTACATCCATTCCTCGACGATAAATCCGTTCTCCTTTTCCCTTGCTCATTTTCTTCCTTCCTTTCAGACATCCCTCTCAGACATCTCTCTAAGACATCTCTCTAAGATAGCCTTCTCTATTTTACCACTGCCAGGGATTCTTTCATCCTTCAGTGATGGACCAGCCATCTCGGAAAACAAGAACAACTGAATCCTCCAAACCACTACCTGTCACCTCTGGCAGAGGTTCTGGGGATCTCCGGATGACCACGCACACGCAGAGTTAAGGAGTGAATCTGGTCCTACCTGTTGCTGACTTCCAGGTTCACTCAGAAGCCTTCTGCTTTCCCCGCACGCACTATGTTTGGGTTGCCAAGTGGAGAAATGCACACTTGAAAGCAAGAAGTATGTCCAGGCCAACAGATGTCTGAAAGCTGCAGATGAAGGTGCTAACGTGTCCTCCGGATGTGAGACCAAGGTCTGTCACTCTGGTCCGTTCTGGGACCCTTCTCACTCAGCTCCTTTGGGGGCTGCAGAGCTCTCAGAACTGATGGGTCCTGCATGAAGAAACTGAGTCACGGCTGCATCCTGTCCACCACGGGGCCATCACACAGGCCTGGAGCCCTGTCACCTCTCCGCCTTGTCTTCATGTTGGGCTAACCTGTCGTATCCTAAGACAGACAGGACAGAGAAAGATGCGTTAACTCAGCTTCTCCCCACAGAACGCAGTTCGCCATTGCAGTGCTGATTAAATACAGGACATTATCTCACCATAATGCCCTCCTGGCGGCGTTCCCAGGAAAATTCTAACTAATCATAAAAATAGAAAGAAAAACGCAACCTAAATTCCATTCCTCGTCTTAAATGAGTGATGTGTTCACTTTTATTTATTTTTCTGGAAACGAGGCGGGAAAAGAAAATGAATTTTAGGACTTAGAAAAACAAGCTACTAATAGTCCTAAGTAGAGCTGGGCGGCGGTGCAGACGGTGGGATGCAATCTGCATGGCGGGGCGAGTCCTGGCCCTGCACCCCACTGTGAAATTCAAGTTTTAAACTGGAGCACCTGGTAGGGCAAAGCCAGGAAGGGGAGTGGGAAGGTGGGAGGTTAGGTGTGGACACACGCATACACGCACAGCACACGTACTCATACCCATTCCTGCTGCCATGGCAGGCAAGCGCTCCTCCCGTCCTCCTTTTCCGCAATGCCTGCATCTTTCTCTAGCACCACTTTCTGGAGACTCAGGCACGTAGATATCCCGCTGTCTGGAAGAGTGTTTCCTAGCTAAGTCCTACTCACCCTTTAGAGATCAGCTCAAATGACACTTCCTCCAGGAAGCCTTCTCCAAGAGCCACGACCCGGACTCCAGTCCAGGGACTGGTGTTCTAAACCTTTCCCCCCATAACAGTCATATGGCCGTAATTAATACACTAATTGGTTGTTTAAGGGCTGCCGCCTCCCTTAGATCTAAAAATACATTTGTCTTGGGAATTACTTTATATGTGCCTAGTACATAGCAGCTTTTCAAAAAATGGCTGTGTTGGTTGAGTGCTGACGGATTGGCCAGGCCTGAGAATGGTACCTTATGTTACTCTGGGAGGTCCCAAACGAAGAAGCAAGAAGCGGATGGGGAAACAGGTCCACAACAGTAAGTACCACGCCCCTCCCAAATACTATGTACTCCTTCTTTCTGGGATGTATTCACGGATAAACGATGGGAGAGTTCAAAATCCTGAAAACCAGCTTCTGATATGCTTCTCGTAATGTTACGCTGGATGAGAAGAAAATAAAGGACGCACCCCATGCCCCTCCTGCCTCTATCTGCCCCCGCTTCTGGCATGACAATCCCAGTGCTGCCATCCTCCATCATCGCTAGGGCTGCAGTAATGGGCACTGATACTTGATGGCAAAGTTCTAGCTGGGCTAATTAAGCATACTGAGCTAATAACCTTCCATTTTGGGACCAGTATTATTCATAATTTAATGTATTGCTGCTGAAACATTAACCTTTCGACAACTGGCATGTTGCCCACAGCAGCCCAAAAGCTGAGCATCTTTCAGTAAAATGAGTATTATTGTTAAAACAGGTATAAATCATTCATGGCTGCAGCTTTTGTGTCAGACCCTACGTGAAAATAAGCACTATGCTTGGTAATTTATTTACCTTTTGGTGATTATTTTTTATGATTTTATGATCATATTCAATGATTCATAAACATTGGCCTGGTGCCATTTTGTAATCATTTCACATGTTAAATATGGTGGGGCTGTTCTGCTTTTCATCTTTAAAAATTTCAGGATTGATACCAGGCAACTTAATCCAGACCCAAGTGCAATTTCATTTGAAAGAAAGGGGTGGGAGGGAGAGGCCCAGCCCCATTCATTTTAACAAAACCATTTTCAACAGAGCTGTTTTGGAGCTTCCACTTATTACAGCATCATGCTCACTGCAGCAAACTTTCTTTGAAGTTTAACACACAGAGGGTGCCTTGAAATCTGAATAAAAGCACAGGAAAACAGTTAACAAGCTTCTGGTTGGAAAGATGATGGGAAGGAGCCGAAGGGTGGAGAGAGGCCTGGAAACTCTGGCCTCACGCCAAGAAGGTTGGAAGCCACAAGCCTTACTCCCAGCACCTGGCTGGAGAATGTGATTATATCCCCTGGGCTTCTGGAAACTTTACGGCCCGCCTGCCTGTTCCTGCTGCCTGCGCTGCTTTGGGCTCCCATAACGGTTCTAGAAAGTAGTGTTTTCTCCTTATGACAGCGAGTAGGAGCTGGAGGCTGAGAGGTGGGCAGGTTTCTCATGGCCTGTGAGTCCGGAGACTGCCCTGCCTTCCACAGACTCTCTTACAGTTCCCTTCACGTTTTCCAAACCAGTGAAAACACAGAATTCCTAGTATGTAGTAGGTGAAGCTGATTTTCTGATGGTGAAAAGGAAGCAGGGCTGGCTGGGAGAAGGCAGGGAATGTGATGTCATGTAAAAACTCCTCCTCATGGCAGAAGTATGTTCAGGAGCAAGCTTGCTCCTGGAGCCTCTTCTCATGGCAGGTGTGTTGGCACAGAGGGCACTCAACCAAAGAAGACAGGCATCATTACCCCGAACTTGGAGATGAGGTCTCGAAACGCAGCCACAGGTATGTACTAGAAACAAACCCCCACATCTGTAGGGGAAGTGCAGGCAAGAGGAAGATAACACATGTGTTGCTTTCTGAGACAGTTTGAATTGCATAACTCTGACACGTACCCTTGCTGTCTTTCCTACCTTCAGTTTATTTAAACTGCCATTTATAGCTTTCTTTGTTTTTTGTTTATTTGTTTTGTTTTTTTTCCATTTTGGTTTTCTGGTCTTAGGATTTACCTGGATGTCTACACATATATGGGTATATATAAATTGTTATATATAAATTATTTATTGTTTTCATTATACAATTCGGTGATGTTAATCACATTTCCAACGTTGCGTAACTCTCACCCCATTTACAAAAGTTTTCATCACCCCAAACAGAAACTCTGCACCAATTAAACATTAAGTTCCCAACCCCTCCTGTTCCCAGCCCCTGGAAACCTCTAAATGTACTTTCTGTCTCTATGGATTTGACTACTCTGGATATCGTATACAACTAGAGTCATACACATTTGTCGTTTTGTGTCTAGCTTATTTCACTTAGCACAATGTTACCAAGGTTCATCCACATTATGTGTCAGAATGTCATTCCTTTTCATGGCTGAATAATATTCGACTGTATAGATAGACCACATTCTGTTTATCCATTCATCTGTTGATGTCTATTTGGGCTGTTTATACCTTCTGGCTATTGGGAATAATACTGCTATGAACAGTGTGGTGTATGAGAAGCTGAGTCCTTCATATACAGGGACTAATGTTTTTTCATAAAACGTCATTGCACGTCATATACACTATCTACATTGCCCTTGGATTTCTGCTTGCTAGCTTGGCAGAGCTGGCCTGGGCACAAGTGGCAAAGCCACCCATGCCTGGGAATTACTCTTTAGCCATACTGTGACACTGCTGCCTTAGAAGACTTCTTGTAGCCCCCTTCCGGCATCACCAAGGCTGATATAGGCTTCCATTCTCTATACGGGGCTTGATAAAACAGGGTGCTGCTCAGGTATGACAAAGAACAAATTAAGAAACAAAATACCTGGCATGAGTGAAATCCCCGTTCAATCATGTCAGCCAGAGCAGATGTTGTCATGAAATTTGATATTGTGGATTTATTTTCTAATATAAAGTCTAAAGGGGAAAAACAACATTAAGAGCTGAAATGTGAATTGGACATGTCTATAGAGTGTGAATTGGATTCAAGACAAAATATTGTGAATGGTTAATAGGGTCAGTCTAAGTATACTTGCTGAAATAATCTCTTGGATATGCAAATATTCTGAGAACTACACTGTCAAATACCTATTGTATCCTCTTATCTATGTGTTCACAGAACTGTTACATGTTATAACAAACGAAAAATGTGAATTTAAAAAATAATGTCGCCCTAAAATAATACTTTACTTTGAATAGTAATTTTTGTTATGGGGATTTTGAAAAATTTTTGTCACACACCAGACAGCCAGGTTCTTAAAAACAGCATTATTTGAAAATATTAAGAGGTGAGCTTTGTGTGTCCTATTCTGAGCAGAAACAGAAGTGGGGTGGGGCTAGAGAGGGAGCAAGAACAGGTCACATGTTCATCTTGATCTGGGTCCCTCAGTCTGCCATTGGCATCTGCCATGCCTTGGTATTATCCCAATGGGACGTCTGCTTCTGACCGTCTTGGACACGCTCTGTGGAATTCCGCTTCCTGGAAACATTGTCTTGAGGACTTGAGATGCTGCTTTCATGTTCACCATCTCATAGTAATCAGGCCCTTACACATGAGGATGGGGGCAAGGAGAATTCAGATGAAGAGTACTTGGAGAGAAGCTGTTGGTTCTACTCTTGACAATTTCTAGGACTCCACCATCAAACTGCTCCCTACAACTGTTAGCAAGTAGACCCACTGGTTGAATTTTTTATTTTATTTTATTTTATTTTATTTTATTTTATTTTATTTTATTTTATTTTATTTTATTTATCAATCAATTGCTTGCAATCACAGGAGAATTTTATTTTATTAGAACAACATAGTGATCCAGACATTTACATAGCGCACAAAGTAATAACCCCAATGAGTCTACTACCCACCCAACACTGTAGTTATTAGAACATTATTGACTATATTCCCCATGCTGCACTGCTCATCCCCATGACTAGTTTTTAATTACAGTTGACATTCAGTACTATTTTATATTAGTTTCAGGTATACAGTGTAGTGGTTAGACATTTATATAATTTATGAAGTGATTCCCCCCCCCCAGTAAGTCTACTATCCATCTGACACTATACATAGTTTTTACGATATTATTGACTATATTCCCCATACTGTATTTTACATCCTTGTGACTTTCCTGTAACTATCAATTTGTATTTCCTAATCCCTTCACCTTTCTCACTCAGGCCCCAACCCCCCTCCCATCTAGTAACCATCAGTTTGTTCTCTGAATCTATGGGTCTACTTTTTTTGTTGTTTATTTATTTTGTTCAGACTCCACATATAAGTGAGATCATATGGTATTTGTCATTCTCAGTCTGACTTATTTCACTTAGCATAATCATAATAGCCTTTGGGTTCATCCATGTTGTCACAAATTGTAAGATTTCATTCTTTTTTTTTTTTGGCACATTTTCTTTATCCAATCATCTATTGATGAACATTTCGGTTGTTTCAGTATCTTGGCTATTGTAAATAGCACTGCAGTGAACATAGGGGTGCATATATCTTTTTAAATTGTGTTTTCGATTTCTTTGGATGAATACCCAGAAATGGAATTGCTGGGTCATAAGGTAGCTCTATTTTTAATTTTTTAAGGAAACTCCATATTGTTTTCCATAATGGCTGCACCAATTTGCAATCCCACTAACAGTGCACAAAGGTTCCCTTTTCTCCACTCCGCACCAATACTTGTTGTTTGTTGATTTGCATTTCTCTGATGGTTAGTGACATTGAGCGTTTTTTCATATGTCTATTGGCCATCTGTATGTCCTCTTTGGAGAAATGTCTGTTCAGGTCTCTGCCCATTTTTTAATTGGATTGTTTGGGCTTTTTTTTGGTGTTTTTTTTTTTGGTGTTGAGCTGCATGAATTTTTTTTTTTAAATAGATTTTGGATATTAACCCCTTATCAGATGTATCATTGGCAAATATCTTCTCCCATTCAGTAGGAAGTCTTTTCATTTTGTTGATGGTTTCCTTTGCTGTGAAAAAATGTTTTAGTTTGACGTAGTCCCATTTGTATATTTATTTTTTTGTTTCCCTTGCCCAGGGGGATATATCAATAAAAATATTACTAAGGTTAATGTCTGCAAGTTTACTGCCTATGTTTTATTCTAGGAGTTTTATAGTTTCAGATCTTACATTTAAGTCTTTAATCCATTTTGAGTTTATTCTTGTGTATGGAGTAAGAAGATGGTCCAGTTTCACTTTTTTGCATGTATAATATCTTTCTAGTTTTCCAAGCACCATTTATTGGATATAATGTCTTTACTCCAATGTAAATTCTTGCTTTCTTTGTCATTATTTAAATGGCCATAAAGGCATGGATTTATTTCTGTGCTTTCTATTCTGTTCCATTGATCTATGTGTCTGTTTTTATGCCAGTACCATGCTGTTTTGATTGCTATGGACTCATAGTATATTTTTATATCAGGTAGTGTGATACTGCCAGCTGTGTTCTTCTTTCTCAAGTCTGTCATGGCTATTCGGGGTCTTTTATGGTTCCATATATATTTTAGGGTTATTTGTCCTAGTTCTGTGAAAAATGCCATTGGTATTTTGATAGGGATTGCATTAAATCTATAGATTGCTTTGGGTAATAACGATACTAATTCTTCTCATCCATCAAACTGGTTGAGTTTCATGTAGTTTCTTTTCTCTCCTTTCCCTAATTTCTGAGAGTTGGGCTAATGAGCCGAGAAAGAATGAAAAGGTGGACAGCAGATGGATGACCCTACCACGCTGTTCACATTCTAGAACAGCCCTGGCCCATGACAAGTACTCAAAAATATTTGTCAAATGAACACATAAACATCACTCACTAGATCCTTAAGAGTTGACATGATCTGACCAATGGGTGTGTCTTTTTGTCATTTTGATCATTTAGAACATCTCCTGGTTTTTTGGTCTATAGGTTAGAATTCACAAGATAAAGGAAGAATTCTGAGGGTAAAATGTCAGAAAACAGCAGCTGCCCATCATCTCCCTGTTGTTATCTTCTATCCACTCTTAGGAACTGCCATGTCCTTTCCCTTGTGCTTCAGACCCTTCTCACCTCCTGCATTCATTCCTTATCCATCAAAACCCACCTGGTCTCTGTCCCATCAGCTCAGAGCCCTGTTTGCCTTTACCCTCCTCAATCTGATGCAAATGCCCGTTCCATTTTCCTTCCTGCCCCACCCCATTTGTACCCCAATAGCTACGGCTTCTCAGTTGTGACCATGGCTGGCCTTCTCAGAATTTCTGGGGTCCTAGTTAAATATACACATTCCTGGACCCCATCCAAGACCACCGAATAAGAATTTCTAAGATGGCCTTTGGACCCCCAGAATCACTCGTAAAGTTGAGAACATTATCTTTTGATGTAATACCATTACTATATTCATAAGATATTGTTCTACTGTGTAGCTACCATGAGTGAAATTCTGTAAGGCTACTCCTTTCCTGAATGTGCATGGAAGGAGGGCGCAAAAATCAGGGGTGGTTTGAAGTTGATCCCCACCATGTGTTGACAGGAGAAAGCAGGAACCCAGAATGGGTTCCTGCATTCTGTGGAGACCTAGAATGCAGCCATCAGAGGTGGGTGTTCTGGAGCCCTTCTCAAAGCTCTCTGTTGCCCTTCCTATAAGTTTACAACTAGCTGTGGACTTTGAAAAGCAATCATTTGTGAATGGTCTTTGAATGATCCCTATTTCTCCATCTTCTCACAGGATGCTAGGTCACATTTCTGGGCATGCTCTAAGACAGGGCTTCTCAGCCTTGGCACTGCTGACCTTTTGGCCCAGATACTCCTTCGTTATGAGGGCCATCCAGTGTACTCCAGTGACATCCCTGGTCCCTACCCATTAGATGCCAGTAGTACTCCCAGACCCCGACTTGTGACAACCAAAAAAGTCTGCAGACACTCCTAAATGTCCCCCGGGCAGTAAAATTGCCCCCGTTGAGAACCTCTGCTCTAAGAAAAATCCAACTCAGTGCTACAGAGAAGTTTAGCATTTTTTCCAAATTCAATTTTGTTTTGAGATTGGCTACTTTGTGACTTTCTTCTCTTTGTTAATGACACCACTGCTGTGCAGGCCCTAAGCTTCAAACCTCAACCCAAATGCCCTCAGTCACCAGGTGCTACCCCCTCAGGATTGTTCCTTCTGTCCTTACTTCTGCACCTCTAAATTAAGAACTGGGAACCATTCAGGTGAGCTGGCCACACGATTCACGTCAAAGGCTGCGTCTTCCAGCCTCTAAATCGAAGGTACATGTCCCCCCTCTTTTCCAGCATTTACTTTCTGTCCATTTGGGGAGAATAATCTCTGGATGCTTATCTATTTCTTCCACTGAACTTGAAGGTCCCAGAAGTGAGTTTCTTTGCTTTAAATCATCTTTGCTTTCCTATAGCAAGGACTTTGCATGAGGTTGGTGCTTTGAAAAGTATTTGTTGAATCAAATTGAACAGGTGAATTTTTAAATCATATGCCCACTTCTGACATGTGGTAATATTTGTATAAATATTTTCGACCTTTCAAAGCACTTTCACAACCACAATCACAGCTAGCCTTTCTCTTCTTGGTATTTGTGTCTTTCAGTTGATCTGCATTTCTTAAGAAGAAAATAAAATAAAAAAACAAAAAAACAAACCAAAACTGGGCCTAAAGTCAGAACCTGAGCTCTATCACTTATTGGAGTCCTTGGGCAAGTTCCTAATCTCCCTAAGTCTCAGTTTCATCTTCTGCAAAAGGGGAGTGATAATAACACCCATCTCACAGGTTGCTGTGAAGAGAGAAGACATGTAAGCGCTTAACATAGCTCCTAGCACATGTTTGGTGCTCAATGCCGGCAGCCATTAGATCCTGGTGTAAAGCCTCCACTGGCTCCTACTTCTACTGGATAGGGTTTAAAATCCTGGGGCAAGAGGTCTCAGGTCTCTCGTCCCACCTGCAGGCATTGCCCCATGTACCTCACACTCATGCAGCCCATACCAGACTCTCCCTCTTCCTTCCTCAAGACCTGTGCCCTCATTCCCCTGTCTTAGAGCAGCTCCCTCCACCTGCAGCTCTCCCCTCCCCTCAGCCGCCCATTCACAATTACTTGCCGAGAATTAATTACTTCCTCATCCATGTTTCCACAGTCTTTGAAGTCCCTCTATTATAGCAGTTCTCACATTGAATTACAGTTAATTTATTTTTGTATCTGAACCCTTTTGTGAGGCCATGAAGTCCTGGGGGGGCGGGTAGGGAGGATTATGTCTCATGCCTCTTTCTGTCCCAATCACAGTACCTGGAAAATTCTTAGAATTTGATGAATGTTTTCTGGGTTTAATGAAATGAAAATACCTTTATTGTAAAAATACCTTTTATCTTTACAAAGATATTTTATATAGGATCATCTTCAGACCAAACTAGGATTGTCCTGGCAGATACTGTGAGAAAGATGTAGAAACCAAGACAAAGAATTTGGTAATTTGGTCAAAATCTCAGGCTAACTGGGGGTATGCTGAGGCTTGTTGTCAAGACTGTCTCATGGCGTAAAGTGTCTTATGGAACATGTGGTGATTCTGGCTTCAGAAGAACTGGCCAAGTCTTCTTGGGACAAAGTACATTGACAGGCCATGAAATGCACATGTTTCCCCCTGGTGCGCCAGGAGGTGTCCAGAAGGTCATCCATTGATGACCACAGTAACTGTGTAAAATGACATGTTTAGTCTCTGTAATCTCTGTAATCTGGAATTAGGTGCTACCTATAGATTCAGGTATGACCATTTGGACAAATCGCTCAGTGAAGGGAGGAGGATGTTTTCTTTTTGAGAGATGCTGGAAAGGCCCTCACCAACGAAGGCAGGCTGGCTGATAGTCCACAGGCTAACCTATATAAAAGTAATGGGCACAAGCAGGATCTCTAGAGAACAACCCCTCCTGGGCCACTGCTGACTTCCAGTATAGACCTGACTCTGAATCCTCTTCACTTGGCTGACTTGGTTCAAAATGCAAGTCAAGTGTCATTTCAGGAAGCCTTCCCTGACTACCCTTCAACCCTGCCTTCTGTCCTCCCAAGCGCCCCACAACATTTTATGTTTGCTTCCATCATCACACTGTTGAGTGATGGAATGCAAGTCTGTCCCTCACTTGACCATGAGCTACCTGAAGGTAGGGGTCTGTCGAATATTTCTGTCACTGGACCATTCTGAGAGCACATGAGATGATGCAATTGCCCTGTAGAGGGAATGGGACTACAAGATGTCAGGTCTGTATACCCAGCCACCACTCATTGTGCTTAATGATACAAACTCTTACATAAATATATCCTTGACCACTTTTTAAATAGTCAATTTCTATTTGTTAATTGGGAGAGAGAGAAAGAGAGAGAGAAATAGACACTTCCATGTCTTCCAGGTCAAATCTTTTTCTCATGGCCTTCAAGACCTTTATGACTGAGACTTCTTTGGATCCAGTCTTCCCTATGCTTCCTCATATCTCCCACTGTCCTGTATGCACACTGACCTACCATCTCTCACCTCTGTGCTTTTGCATACTCAGTCCCCTCTGCCTGGAACACCGCCCCCAGAAACAGGGGCATTCTCTCCATCATCTAAAACCCAGTGCACATGTCCCTGCACTGTGTTCCCAGACCCCTTTCCTCTAAGCCATGTTAGGGGTTTATCCTCTTAGTTTCCAGACCTTCAGCTACTGCTTGGTCTTTCTTATCGGGTCCTGATTATTTCTGTTTCTTTCAATTAGAGTGAAAGCTTTGTAAGGGCAAGGATCTTGTCTTTTTCTTTTTTTACACATCCAGTGCCAGATGCTAGATGGCTGAGTGGATGTTTATGAAATAAGAATCTATGTAATTTTACTTTTTTAAATTTATTTAATGAAGCTGAAGTGTTTGTTTGTTTGTCTTTTTTACCAGCACTGAGAAGACTAAACACACACTGGTTTTTACATGGTGTTAGTTTTTGGTTTCCAGGACTTTTGTTTTAGCAGAATGAGAACCCAGGATTAAGCAAATGCACAAACTCTTTTCTAAGGGTGATTCTTCAAAGGCTATAAAAAACTGAGCAGTGACATGGCTGCCGTGCTGCTGTCCGTCTTCTCTATTGTTACTGTGCTCTCAGACCTGGTCAAATCCATCCATCAAGCTGATATGACATTTGCAGCTAGTTTTACACAAAAATGCAAAATCTTGTGCAGCAGCCACAAGAGAAGCTGTTGTAATTATGGGCAAAGTGAGAAAAACAGGGGGGACAATTTGGCCTTTGCAAAAGTAATGCTATCTCTTTGTCTCCACAATTCCTCACAGAGGCTCAGCTTTGGAAATTTTAAGTAATCAAGACATTTATCAACTATCCATTGACCATGATGACGGTGGGGCTGTGTGCAGTTAGTCGGTCCACTTCCAAGGCTGTTCTCATGTGATAATCGTGTAGCGATGAACTTGGTTGCTACATGGGTAATGAGAAATGGGTCATGACACTATTATCTTATCAGGCATTATTACTCAGTTTTGCCAGTGGATGGGACTAACTTTCCATCAAGCTGGTTGGCAGGTGAGTCACTTGCAACATCAAAAAGTAAGCATTAAGTATGTATTTTACAATTAATTACTATTGAATTTCATTTATTTATATCTAACCTTATTAAGAAAGAAAAAAGAATTTAAGGCAGCTTCAAAGACAAAAGGAGAATCACGTTAGATGCTGGTGTCTAAATGTTAGCCCTTCATGCCCAACCAAAGGATGTTGTTATATTCACATACAAGATATCACTTTACTGGTGCATTTGTCTTTCCTAATTCAACCCAGCAAGGATGATTAATAATTCCCTCCTCTGTACCACCTCTGTGCCCTGAACAAACCTACTCTGTAGTGTAGCTCCTATTGTGCGGCAAGCCTTTATTCCCAGGTCTGTGAGCGTGTTGGGGGCAGGATCATGGCTTCGTTATTTTTGTACCGCATATACCTAGCACAGCTCTTCAACTAAGCATGATGACAGTGACGGTGACAATGATGATGATGATGCATATGATTGGGTAGACCCAATTCTGGATGTCTGTGCCCTGCCCCATTCCTTTCTCAGCCCATCCCTTAGCACACCCACCCGGACCTCTCTGGCTCTCTTCCCACTCCCTGCTCTGTCTCTGCTCCAGCGCTCCTGTAGAATGAGAGGCATAGTACTGCAGTGACTCTGGCTTTCTCTGCTGTGGTTATAACAGGGTTAAAGTTGAGGTTTCTAATCGTTCCCAGGAGGTCTTATTACCTGTTGATTAAGTCCTTTTGGGATCAGCATCAAACCGACAACAATAATAAACACTCCCTTCATTGGAACTCAGTAATGACCCTGTCTGCCTGCGGGGCTACGGGGAGGGGCATTGTGCGGGCCTGGAAGTGGCAGGCCGTGTTAGGGGGCATTTCCAGGAAATCTGGTGGGGCAGCTAACAAGCTGATGGGCACCAGCTTGAGATTTTTGGCTGGCTGGAGGGACCTCTGTTGTTAGAGCACAAGGCGCCTCAGAGAGGACCCTCCACAGCCAGCCGAGGACTCGAGTGATGGAGCTGGGTGGTTTTTCCATAGGACTAGAGGAAATTCTGGAGAATGGTTTGGTAACTGTTTCATGTGTATTTCTCCAAACTTTTTCCTATGTACATATAAATGTGAGTGAGTGTGTGTGTGTGTGTGTGCGCGCTCGCGCGTGTGCATGCATGTATGTGTGTGTATGCAGTTTTAGTGTTTTTATTACAAAAACACAATCATACTAAACATTTTGTTTGGCAAATTGCTTTTTTTCACCCAACAATCTATCTTGGGCACCTTTCTCTGTCAGTGTATAAAGATTTACCTCCATCTGGTGAAGAGCATTATAGTAACTCAGAATAAGAACAAAGAAAAATATATTTTACCATTCTCCTATAGTTGAACATTTTGGCCATCTCCAATTTCTCGGTAATACAAATAAAGCTGCAAAGAACATCCTTACATGTTTTCTCATGTACTTCGGCAAGTATTTCTGTAGACTACATTTAAAAAGGTTGTGCCTATTTGCACACCCAGTAGTAATGCTTACTGGGTGTGCAAACAGGCTTATCTCCTTATCTCATTTCTGATTACAACTGAATCCAGAAAACTATGGTGACAGAACGAAAGGAAATAACATGAGAAGAGGAATCAGGTGGTTTCCATCTCCCTTATTTTTTTGGAGGACACATGTTTGGGTCCTTGCCTGCTCTTTGGGGATTGCAGCTCTAGAACTGATGAGGTTTTTATGGGCTTTACCTTAATCAGTATACTTATGTTTAGTTGTTGTTGTTGTTGTTGTTTTTTAACAACTTGGATCCTTAACTGATAATACTGCCTACAAACTAACAGAATACTAGAGATGCAAATGTTTGGAAAGCAAACAGTAAACAAACAGTAAACATGCCTGAAAACATAGAGAAAACCCAGCCAAATGCCCAAGTTCTCACTCATAGTAACAAACTGTAGTTTCTATTCCAATCAGAAATAGGTTTCATGGCTCATTTCATGGCTCCTGGATAGTATAATTTTACTTGTGACAATTTAATTGTAATAAAATAAATATCAGTAATATTTTAATTTGCATTTCCCTGATGTGGTGTTGCATTTATTATGCAATTAAGAAGATATAATTCAAACATAAAGAAAAATTACAAGAATAATCCAAAGAATTTCCATACACCTTTACATAGATTCACCAGTTCTTTATCTTTTGTCCCATTTGTCTTATTATACTTCCCCTCTCTCTGTTTATATTTGTGCTGTCCAATAGGGTAGCCACTAGCTCCGTGTGGCTGTTTCAATTTACATAGAAGAATAAAATTAATAATTCAGTTCCTCAGCTGCATTAGCCATATTCCAAGTGCCTGGTAAGTGACGTGTAGCTCTTGGCTCCTATATTGTCAGAGCAGATATAGAACATTTCCATCACTGTGGAAAGTTCCACTGGAAAGCTCTGAGCTATATAAACACATATTTTTGAACCATTTAAGAGTCAGTTGAAGAAATCATGTGTCCGTTTTTACCCTTAAACACTTCAATGTGTATTTCTTAAGAACGGGAACATTCTCTTATACAACCGCTGTTCAATGATCTAAATCAGGAAATGTAATATCAATAGGAAATTATCTAATCCACTAACCACATTTGAATTTTATCAAATGTCCCAATATTTTTCTTTATGGCTATTGTATTTTTCTGGTCCAGGACCAAATCCAGGATCAGACCTTGCATTTAGTTGTCATGTCTCATTATGCCATTGCATTTTAAGATTTAAGTATTTAAATATGAAACCTAGATTAGGAAATCTTCCAGGGTTTGTAGCAGTTCTCAATTATCTTTAGGTGCCCAGCATTTAGAGCAAAACCTAGAATGAAATCAACTATTGGAAAAATGAATGAATGAATTTCTCTACATCCCCTGATCTCTTTCTAATTATCATCTTTCCTCCTCCTTCCCTGAAATCAAAACAGAAAAGGGCTACAGATACGATTATTTTGGAACATATGATTATTTTGGAAACACACACCTAAGAAAAGGTATTATTAGGAGGATTATAGACTGGCACTGCAGTCTTTGGAAGATATTTTGGTAGTATTGATCAATATTTGGAAAAAGAACTCTTCTTTGCCCCAGCAGTTCCACTTCTAAGATGTATATTAGAGAAATCCATGCATATGTGCACAATAAGGCAAACATAAGGATGCCCACTGCAGTGTTGTTTGTAATGGGAAATTTAAAAATAATAATAACCTAAATGTCCATCAGTAGGGGAGTGGTAAAAAAGGAACTATGGTATAGCCATGTTAATTCATTGAATCATTTCAGGAATGCTTGTAATTGTTAACATAGTACTAAAATACCTATTAAGTGACAGGTAATGTTAGAGGTTTATGGGCTAAAGAAAAGAAAACAACAACATCTCCTTATCGAGCTTATATTCTAATGGGAAGGTTATGGAATACACTGTAGCAGGTAGAAAAAAATAGGATAGTGCTCCACATAACGACAAGAAAAGATCTTCAGAGCATCTTTTCTTGTCATTATGTGGAGCACTATCCTATTTTTTTCTTAAATGAATAAAGAAACAAACAGCCAAATTGAAAAATAATAAAAGCAAGGATACATTTCATATTTAAAATCACAAAAGAAATCTATGTATTTCTACATGTACACATATGCATGTGAATGAGGTTTTCCTTTTGGTCTGAACAGACACGCCAAGCTCTTATTACCTCTGGGACAGGGTTAGGATTTCTGGGGATGGCCAAGGGGCATTTTCATTTTATCTTATCTTGTTTGATTTTGTTTTTTCCCCCCATGAGAATGCTTTCATGCATTGCTAGTGAAATTAAAAATAAATAAATAAACACACTAATGGGAGGTCTAACCATCATGCCAGCTAAGGGAAAGCAGGCACTATTTAAACATTAAAGAATCAAATACAGTCACTACAGCACACCCAGAATAAAAATTAACCCATAGGCTTTTGCCATCCACAGGAAACAGTACCAAGCAATACACAAAACGCTGTGCTCTCACCAGCTTCAACTGCCAAGCTTTATCATTTATCCTGTCTTTACAAAGTCAATATTCTCTGGGAGGAAAGAAGGAAATTAATATTCACTGTGTGCTTAACACATTCTATTTCATTCTGTGCTTGAAACTCCAAGAAGTATTATTATCCCTCCGTGGTACAGATGGGAAAACTGAGGCTCAGAAGGCTTAACACATTTGTGCAAGGTCTTGCACACAGCAAGCAGCTGGTGATGGAGGCTGGATTCAGACTCAGTCCTTCCTGACCCTAAAGCCCACTGACTCTCCTCTCTTAAGAATCACTTACAAGAGGCTAGAGAGCAGGTCTGCCATTATGGCATCTTGGACTCATGGGTCCACGTCTCTCATTGTCCTTTCCCTACATTTTTCAGGATGCTCGAGAAAAATCTTTGGTAATTCCCAAGGCATATTTGCCAAACCTCTGTCCAGGGTGCCCCACTTTCCTCTGCTCCCATCTGCCCACAGTACCCCAACTCAAGAGAGCTAAGAGAGAATGAAATAAGGAACAGTATCAGAGAAGAAGAGAAGGGTGAGATAACTGGAGAAAGAAAGGCAGGAAAGCACAGAAATCAACAAATCAGGAAGACAGAGAAAAATGGGCAGAAGAGAAGGGGAGGGACCTATGATACAACGAACTATGGGAGTCTTGGTCTCGTAAATTAAAAGGATGACAACAAAGCCACACAGGAAAGGTTCTTTTATTAAACAAACCCTTTTCCTAATAGGGTGGGAAGGGGAGTTAGTGAAGGGTTGAGAAGAGAGAGGCACCCCGGATACCACCACTTTCCTTCTGCATCAAGGGGAACTGGTGGAAGGGCCCCAGCTGCTGCCCTTGGGTACCTCACTGACCAGGAGGGGGTCTGCAGCCCTTCTGGCTTTGGGTGTGTCAGTTCTCCTCCTTGCCTTGGAAATATTCCATGCACTTCAGGCCCAGACAACCACAGAAACCCTGCACCTTGGATGTTACTGTCTTGGGGATTTTCAGTTTGCTCTTTGCCTGGAATTCTCTAGGCACACATTGAAAATGATAAAACAAATTCAACAGTGCAGCAGTAAACCAACTAAATGAGTCATGGGAGAAAAGGAGAGGGAAGGAGAGAGAGATGAGAAGAGAGAAATGAAAGAGTGCCAAGAAGCATGAGATAAGAGAGAGAGAAGAGTTAGGGAAAGAGGACTGAAGGAAAGAGGATGACAAGAGAGAAAAGGAAAGATGACAGGAAAAAGAGAGAGGGTAAGAAACAAGGAGAGGAGGGAGAGAAGTTGGCAGAAAGAGGGAAGGGAATGGAAGAAGAAAGGCATTTCATATTCCTAGGAAGGAATAATATAAGACCTTTCACAATATCCCGAGGGTTAGTAAACCTGACAGAAATGAAGAACAAGTTCTAATTGAGGGCTAGCAAAAGCCCTGAGGAAGTACAAAAACTTCCATAAAGCTGCCTCCTAGAAATTAAAAATGCCAGGCCATGAGACACAAGGCCCATGTCTATCCACGCCCATGTCCACATTACAGCCTAGAGAATGAAGCACCCTCTAAGGCATTGTTTTAATGTGAGTAATTATAATTAAGCAAGAACCCTTCCAGGCTATAATCATATACACCCACTATGTGAACTACTGGGGTGAGGCAACGAGGCAAGTGCCACAAATACACAGGAAGAAATGTTCTAGAAGAGATAATAGGAAGTGGAATCAAACACAGATGGGTCTTAATTCCTACAGGTGGGCTAGAATGGCGTCAATTTCTGTATTTCCAAGGTAGAAGGTTTAACTCAAGTGGTTGTTCCCATGACCAGGACATTTTTAACGAAACTTTAAGTGGATGGATTTTGCATACGTTACCCATTTTCTGAGACTATTTGGTGAATGGTCTCACACTATGGTTGAAGGTAAGTTGGAATTTTATGAACTAAATTTGCATTTTTAATATTCTTTGTTAATCCTCTCTTCAATAGTTATCAAAAATTGGGCAGACTCACTTGGTAATCTTCTGTGAAGATGTAAGTGTCACCACCTCAAGAGCTGGATGGTTGGCCTGTCTTTCATTACAGGGGCAGCTCATAGGCAAAGGGTGGCCTTGATTTCCACCCTGGGATTTAGGCCCTGTTGTAACTGTTCCAGAAGAGTCTGAAGTCACTTAAGTAGCTGTCTTCAGCTTCTCTTTTCAAGCCTCTTTGTTGGCTACCAACTTTGAGCATGGTTTTTCGTTATGGGAATCAACACCTGAAGTGTCAGGGCTAACTGCTGAATAGAGCACATTCTGACCCTGGCTGTCCCTCATCTCTAAGTCTTAGCAGACACTGTTGAATTGGTGTCTTGAGGGGCACCATTGAGTCTGATTCTAGGAATCCAAAGGTCATTATCCGGAGCCCATTACCCATACTTGGCTTCCTTCAGCATCTCCCACTGCATCTCTATGCTTCTAGAATCAAATACCAACATCCTTTTGACACCTACTGTTTAGCCGTCACAGTGCTGGTGCTTTGTGTCTGCCATTTGTCCTTCACAATTATAGGAGGTTTTGCTATTCAGTATTTCACAGACAAGGAAACTGAAGCTTAGAGAGGTAGCTGCCTCAAATCCACATAGTTCATGATAAAGCCAGTGCTCAAATCCAGGGTCGCACGGCTCCAAAAGGTTTGCCCTCTCCACTCCACAGACCTACCTCAGACCTGCACCCGAAATTCTACCATTAGACGTAGCTCTTTGGATTGAAAACTGTTTCTACCTACAAGAGTTTCTCCACTTAAATCCAGGCACTCCAGAGGTGGTAAGGGGAGGAGCTGGGGATGGGGGAGGCCTCTATGAAAATTCTCACTTTTACATTAACGGGCATTTGCTGAAAGTTACTTAGTTTAAGGCATTTTTCTTAGGACAAGGGGGGCTTGGAGAAGTGAGGCAAGTTTTCAAGAGGAGTAATGAGAGTTTTTATCTGAAAGTGTTGTAAGAAATCCACCCTAAATTATGGAATTGCAAGTGGAGGAAGCCAGGAGTGACCAAGGCGGGGTTCCAGACTCCAGTTTGGGAAGTTGGAGGTCTTCATTATGCAGTGGGTGAAACAATCAGTTTTTGTACCGAGGGATGCAGACCGAGTACTTATCAGAGCTTAATTTTGTAGAAAACAATTCAGGATGGGGCAGTGGGTTGCTTACTTCTGGCAGCGTTCAGTAAAGTACTATTGAAGGTGGCCTGTTTTCCAGCAGAAAGTGAAGGGAATATGCCTTTGCTTAGAGACGCCCTTTCTACCTATGGCCTCTGATTCACGATGGCAGAAAATCCTTACCCTGGGGCTCATAGAGCTGGAAAAGCCACATTTTCTATCTCAAGCCAAAGTTAACACACACAGAAGCAGGGAGACCAGAGAGTTCCCAACAGATGAGCTTGTGACATGGAAATACCCTGACCTATCCCATCCTAGGTTCACTCAGCACATCCTGTTAAATGCTGTCTAAGAAAGGGGAGACTCACATGCTTTGTGAAGTTGTATCTGGGAGCAGACGAAGGGCATAAGAAATGACAAGAATTCTTATCCAAGGCTACTGTTTTAATTTCTTTCAAAGCAGAGGCTAAAACGAAGGGGAGGCTGTTAAACCAGGCCTCAATCTAAAGGTATTACTTTCACACTCTGTGTGTGACCCATTAGTGGGTTATAGAATCGATCTAGCAGATTGTGACTGGTTTTTCCTTCTTTCCTTCCTCCCTCCTTCCTTTCTTCTTTCCTTCCTCCCTCCTTCTCTCCTTCCCTTCCTTCCTATTAAAAATGGAATAGAAAATAATCAGCATGTACTTCATGCAGGGAGGATAGATGTTTTGTACAAAACTTGTGATTTGTTTATACACAAATGCATATTAATACACACTCATGCATAATTATATACTGGGTCGAGAAGTAAAATTCATTTCTTATCATGAGTCATGGCCAAACAGTTTGAAAGTTAGTAATTTGGGCAGATAGATAAAGCATAGAGGTTTTGGTTAGACAATAGAAATTTCCAGGTTTAAAATACATGATCAAACAAAACCTCTGGCTATGGTTACTACCCAATGGAGTTGTCTAGAAGCAAAAAGATGGAAAGTCTATTAACTTTTTGTGAGATGTGCACTGCCAAAAAAACTCTATGAAATGGTGACTGTAGCCTGCAATTGCTTAAATCTTAGACTGAACTTTAGGACAATCCCTGCCCTGAACTTGTAGTAAATGACTGTGAACTGTTAAAGTGGTTTAACTCCTAGAGAGCACATCTTCCCAATGTCTTCCTCTGAGATGCTCAATGGACAAATGGACAAGATGATCCTCCTTGGTCTATACTGGATACCAAGAATGTTTTCTACTGCCAGGAGTCTTAACAGAACATACCTTCTGTTCTGTAAGGTATGATATGTTCTATTTTTCATTTTCCCCAAACAGAATTTCATTGTATAAATTCTGTCCTTTATCCACTGTACTGGGTGCATTGGGGGTATATAACTCATCATTTAATCACAGGACATTGGACCACAAGGAGTTATCTCTGGATTCAAGGAGAGGGATTTCACAGAATATAACAACTGTATGAGCATTTAGCTTCTTTCCATGTGAGTTGCATGAATTTTTAGGTGGCTATGCATTTGTGAAAGTGTTTCTGTGGAATATGGGCATGAATGGATGTTGAGTGGCCAAAGGGGTGGACTGTAGATGACAATTATTGGTTGCTATCCAGCACTTACATTCCCTTTCCCCATCTTCACAGTATGTGGATTTTCCATCAGGTTAGTACACTCCTACGCAGTCTGTGGAACTCTTGGGCTGTTCCAGCTATGAACCCTGAATAACTTAAGTCAGTCAGCACATTTTACTCCCTGATTAGTTATTCTTTCAGGAGTGGGCAGTGTGTCCTGAGATGGTGCCATCAGGTAAATTTCAGGAACCTTACTTGAAGCACTCTACCACTGAGAATGAATAAAGAAACATGGTCTCCACATTTGGCTGGCAGACACTCAATGACTCCAAGAGGAGCAGGCCTTAGGATGAGCTCAACAATGTGCATGACAGATGAAGGAGCAGAAGGGCTCTGGGCCCTTTGCTATTCTTTTGAGCACTTGAACCAACCGGCCACATGGTCTGCCCTACCTCTGGACTGCCTCTGTGAGCCAGTAAGCCTGCTTGTTGATATCTACTTGAGTTGATTTCTGTTACTTATGTCATAGAAAATATATACTTCATCCACTCTGAACTTGGCTTTGCTAAACTTCCCTCTCAGAAGTGGACCTGCTGAGCCACTGTCCCAGGCCACCAGGAGGGAGGATGCTTTCACATTAGGGTCTAATTGCCCCCAGCAAGAGACTTCCCTGCGTGCTCAATTTCCCCCGTGTTAAACTTAGGAAATATGTGATTCTTCATTCTTTTGGCACACATGAGGTTCATTAAGACCGCCTTTTGCCTATCCCTCCATCTTTGGTTCATTTCCCATTACTAGTCTTAACCATTATGCCATGGTTATATTACACGGGGTAGAGTTCCAAACCTATTCCATTTTACGTGCCTCTGCTCATACTAGTTTTCTTTTTCTTTGTCCTACCAAGATTACCCTATCCTCTCTACTGTCTTTGCTTCACACCTATTTAACTTTTTTCGACCTATGTTCTCCATTATGATAACCACTGGGTAGGCACAGCTACTGGTCACTTGAAATGTGGCTAGTGGAAATGAGGAACTGAATTTTTAACTTTATTTCATTTAATTTAAATTTAAATAGTTTAACTGAAGCAGTATAAAATATGTTTCCATTAAACACAACTTTAATGCTTTGATATGACTATATTTTACTTCAACCTAAAAATTTGGTGTCCAAATTGAGATGTGCTGTAAGTTTAAAATACACACTGGATTTCAAAGACTTAGTACAATTAAAAAATGCAAAGTATCTCAGTAATAATTTTCATATTTTTGTGTAGTGAAATGGTAGTATTTTGGATGTAATGGTTTGAATGAAATATATTAGGATGATTTTCTCCTGTTTGTTTCTTTAATTTGGCTACTGGAGAATTTTAATTACATATGTGGCTCATGGTATATTTCTCCTGGACAGCCCTGACTAGACCTGAGCAGACATCATCTCTTTGAGAAAGCCTTCCCCAATCATCCGGCTAAGCATCGGGGCCTCCCGTCTTCTCATGACACCCTCTAACATAGCCTTATGGTATTAATTGACATTATCTCTTCATGTGTCTGTCTTCCTCCTGGTCCCAGACTACAAGTTTCTCAAGGGCAGGAGCTATGTTTTATATTTCCAGGGAATGCACAGTTCCTGGCACAATAAATACTGTTGAAATAACTGAACGAATGGTGAGCCACGGCAAGTTCATAATCTCACAGGTATTTTTAAATCTAATGTCATGTACAACTACTTTTTAATATTCTGTCTGAGGGCTTCCTGGAGGTCTGGTCTTCTACATCTCTAGGCCACTGTGTGCAGTGGGTGGGTGGGGGTCTGTACAGGGCAGCCCTTTAGGCAAACCTTCCAGCTCTTCCTAGACTCCTGCTGCCAGCAGGGAAACTGATGGGTGCAGAGCAGCAGTAAACAGTCAAGGACGAGCTCCAGGGGGAGTAGAGGAAAGAAAGGAGGAAGTGAGGCGTGCAGGAAGCAAAACTTCTCCCTCTGCTTCTGTGCAATGTGAGCTGAGGGCTGCTGCCAAGCAAACCGTGGTGTGGAGTACTGGGAAGGAGAAGCCGGCTGGCTGTGGTATGCCACTGGGTGGAGTTTCAATTTATAACAAGGGAGAGGCAACTGAAGAAAGAAAGATTCTTTTAAAAATTCTGCTGAAGCCTAATTAAAAAAAATTCCACTCCCTCATGCTAAAGTTTTAAGAGACTTCCCTTTCAGAATTATTTTCAGTCTGGTGGTAACCGGCAGGAAGAGTGTCAGATGTTCACCAAGCTGTAAAGCGGATACTCCCCACCCCCTAAAACACAGGACCTGACCACAGTGCTTTTCTGACTTAGGTTATGAGGATACAGGATATAAAGTTGTCAAGGCATAGATCTTTCTAGAAAGGAGTGTCCCATGTGATAGATTGAAAAAAAAATTGGCAGCAGTATTTTGTAGATCCTCCCACCAAGAGGTGGAGTGGATTTTGCCAGCCCTTGACTCTGGATTATACTTGTGGGACATTCGACAATCCGATGCAAGCAGAGGCTTGAAAGGTGCTTGCAAACTGAGGTTTGCTCTCTTTTGCTCTTTTTGGAATCTAGCCCTGGAGAAGTCTAGGTTAGCTTGCTTGATACTGGAGACACGTGGCCTGGCCACCCCTGTGGCTCTCCACCAACTGCCAGACATGTATGTGACCCCATCCAGGCCACCAGGCCTTGGAAAATCCTCCAGCTAACTGCAGCCATACTAGCAAATCAGGTGACTCCAGCACGAGAACTTCCCAGCTGAGCCCAGACCAAACTGCAAACCCCCCCACAGTGGTGAGGTAATGAATGATTGTTGTTTTAAGCCTCTAAGATTTGAGATGTTTTCTTTTCTTTCTTTTTTAATGTGGCAAAAGCAAATTAACATTCTGACTAAGAGGTGTGGAAATCCCTAGAGAAACAGCCACCTTACACCTTACTGTAATAGGAGTGATTCAGAGTATGAGCGTGGGGGCATGTCACTTGCTAGATGTGACCTCAGCCATCCTCGGTAACAATGACAGGGTAACAATGACAGGACCTCCTTGGTAGGGTTGTCAGGAGAACTGTGTCAGCCGGGGTGGCACATGGGAAGTAGAATAATTCAGGGAGAGTTTATACAGAGATAAGGGCATTTACAAAGGTGTGATGAGGCTTCTGGGAACCCAAGGGAGAGTGCAATGCCCTGGGGCCACATTACTACCCCAGGTACGAAGAGGCAAGGAGAGGGCATCATGACCAGAAGCTGGAGACAGAGCAGGCTGGGCCAGGCAGGGCACTGACAGGACCTACGACCTTGGTGTGAGCCATGAAGCCGTTTTGCAGTGACTTGGCTGGGAAGGAACTTGGGCAATAAAATCTCCGATCTCCATTTCTTCCTCCTGCTCGTTTCTTGCCAGCATTCCTTGTTGGCCAAATCCTGCTCAAAACCACTGGATATACAGATCAGCCTCCTACAGCAAAAAGCAAGATGGAGGAAGAGGGAGAGTGGATCTGGGAAAGTAGAAGGTATCCATCCTAAGGACTGAAAAGCAATAATGCCTCAAAAGCACTGGGCTTGTACCTAACACCCACTCACTATTACTACATTATCAGTATAAACCAAACCCATGAGTGGTGGTAAAGGAAATTAGTATTTTTAGCTAGGGAGACCTAGAGAATATTCACGGAGAAGGTATGCTTTGGGTAGTGGCTTGGAGGGAAGGAGAAAATAATAAGAGGAAACATTTACATGGAATTTACTCTGTGTGGGTGCCATTTAGAATGCCGTACACACACTGATTTACTGAATCCTCATAACCATTTTATGGACTAGGTACTATTATTATCCCGATTGCACAGATGAGAAATTGAGGCAGAGAGGTTAGATACTCCTGAGGCCACAAAGCTAATAAGTAGTGGAGCCAGGATCTGAACCAATTTCAAATTGGTGCGGGACACGACATTCGTTTGTCAGGCATGGAACTAGAGAACTCTTGCAGAGGAACTAGGGCGTCATCCAGATGGACTAGAGTGTGGGGTTTCTGCTGGAGGACAGTGAGAGGCAGTCTGGCGAGAGCACTTAGGATCAGACCTCGGAAAGCCCGAATGATAGGCTGAGAAATTTGGCTTCCATTCTGGGAGGTGATGGGAAGCCGCTGAGGGTTTCTGAGAAGAGCAAGGCAACCACAGCAGAGCACCAGGAACTTGAATCTGTGTGCAGGGCGAAATGAACAAAGGCGAGAACAACTGAAAGCCCGGAACCAGCTAGAGGATACTGTAGGGGTCCAAGCACCCGGAGACGAGGACTTGCATGAGGATACTAAATAACAGCTGAGATGGAGGGTGGGGACACTGAGATTGCATTGCAAGGGAAGGCTTAACAGGACTTGGGGACCGACCAGGTGGGTGTGTCAAGAGGGGCTAGAGAAAGAAGAAAAGGACGGGCATTTTGGGACCCAGGAACAGGGTCCTGATGGTATCAGATGTGTACTCATCTTAGTGTACTCAACTTAGTGTACTCATACATGTTGGGAAAAGAGTCTATATCACCCAGTCTTGTGTGTTTTCTGGTTATAACACAAATGTCAGGAAGTTGTACCAACCCCCATTCAATTGCAAAATAGCAACTGGTTTTGCAATATCAGCTCCTAGCAAATTCACTTGTGAGCTTGGAACAAGGATGGGGGTGGATTCAAGGGCTGCCGCCTGAGGTGGTGAGAGTACCAGGCTTTGTGGGATACTGTGAGATTAGTTCTGGGGAAGCTGGAAGGATGCTTGGTTGCCCGGCGACAGTGCTGCCTCCACAGCAGCCCTTAGCTTCCCGCAGTCCTGGCTGCATCTCACTGAAAGGAAAGAGGGATGGACGGCTGTCTGACACAGTTTTTGAAGTGTCATTTTCAGTGTCCCAAGTCTTGGTATCTTGTTTATAAGTGCACTTACAACATACAAGGGAAGGGGAAAAAAGGGGCGAGGAAGAAATGTTTCCTAGGATCTCGAGCACACGAAGAGTTGATCTTGACTCTATGATTTCAGCTTGTCTAACAGAGATGGGGTGCAGAGCCTCCTTGAAACCCACCTGAAATGAATTAGCCTGAAGTAAAAGTAGGTGTTTATCTCAAGTCATTGCCTCAAATAGCTGACTACCTGTTGGAAGAAGGGTCTGATCGATGCAAACGAGAGCAGCCGTGCATGAGCTGTTACACAGCGGTTAGTATTGATCAGAGCTAAAGGCTGCCGATAGGAATGTGGAGTGAACTGACAGGCAGAGAAGAGGAAAGGAGGAAACAGTCTTCGTTGGTGGCAGCTGTATAGAGGAGAGCCGATAAAAAGTCAATTTCACTTAACTGACCAGCTGCTAACTAAATATTTTTGGGGGCCAGACCCTTCCCACGTAGCAGCTGGACCATCTCTGTTCCAGAACTGAGATATCAAATGAGAGCTGGCATCGACAGGCAAGATCACAGGGCCCTGGTGATGGGTGGGGGCAGAGGGGAGCTCTGGGATGAAAGGATGAGTGGCCTTGGTCTTGGCTGAGCTGACTCGGGGAGCACTGACCAGGGAGTGCTGCTGATAGGCAGGGAAAAGACAAGAACCACGCTGGATTTGTGGAACAGTTGCTGATTAATTCGTTCATTTAAAGCCCTGATGCTTTTCTCTGAATTTAAGTAAGGGGTGTTGAAATTCACCACAGTAAGGAAAAGTTGAACAATGGTTGGTCCTATTGCAGAGAGAGGCAGAACAGTACAATATAGGGTAGTTAAGAGATTCACTTTGGGGGAGGGTATAGTGTTCACTGACAGCTTGTTTTCCATGCAGAAGGATTGCACTTTTCTTTCTTGAATTAGGTATAACTATGTAACTTGTTTTGGCTAATGAAATATGAGTAGAAGAGGTGTGTCCCTTCTGGGTGGAAGCATTTAATCACTTGTACCCAATTTTCCTGCTCTCGGCTTGCCACTGTGATCATAGGTGCTTGTGTTGATATGGATAAGAGCAAAACCATCTGGATAGGTAAGCTAACACATGGATAGTTGTCCAGAACTGCAATGGATTTTGTGTGAGGGAGGAATAACTCTCTATTGTGTCACATTACTGAATTGTTGGCCTTGTTTGTTACACAGCATCACCTAACTCTTTCTGACTAATACAGGGACGTCAGATTTTAGAATCCTGTGTCTATCAGTTGCTAGTAGTTAAGTGATTTGGTCCATTGCTTAACGTACACAAGTCTTGGATTATGTATATAAGTCACATAAAAATAGCAGCAACAATAAAAATTATGATGGATTGAAGGCTTACAAGGTATAGGCATGGCACAGGCTCTGCATATATTAACTCAAATAATTCTCAAAGTAGTCCTCCAAAGGATCTATTATTGTCCTCATTTTACAAATGTAGAACTCAAAGCTCAGAGAGGTTAAAAGACTTTCCCATGGCCACAGCTTGTAAATGATAGGCAGGAATTTAAACCCAAGCAGTCCACTTCAGAGCACTTTTCCTTAACCATTTTTCTATCCTACTTCTCAGCTTAGGTGCTTAATAAATAACAAGTCTCTTAGTACAGTCTTGGGAGTAAATTCACCAACTGACTTATACTCAAGCACTCTATAGGGGAGAAGAAGAAAGCGTGTCTAGTATTTCTTTTGATCTTTTACTATCCCCACCCCCCAGTCTCGATAGGGTTTGAGCCTGTCTGGAATGTCCTTCTTCACTGGTTCCCCCAATCCTGGGTATTTCTAAAGCTCCAGATCAATTCCCTACACATTTGTGATACAAACAAGGGAACTCCTTATCAATGGAAGAGGCTCAATGGACTTCTGTCAGAGGATGTTGTTCTGAGGAGTTCCTCATCTACAAAATGGGGAATAACACCCTGCTCACTGCATTGTTATACTATTTTTTTTCATTTTTTAACATTATACTCATATTCTAGATTTTAGACACTAGACACTGTACTGTGATTATATACACATATGTATATATACATATACACACATATGCCTCTATGTGTACACACTCATATACATACATACATTATCTATCTATCTACATATCTATATACATACATTATCTATCTATCTCTTTTCATCTTCACAGCAATTCTAAGAGGTAGACATTCTATTTTACAGATTAGGAAACTGAGGCTCAGAGAATTTAAATACTTTTTCATAGGTTGCCCAGCTAAAATGAAGGATGTGGGGGGGAGCTAATTCAAATTATGATTCCAAAGTCTGTTCTCTTTTCTATTAAACTTGAGTGCTTCTCTCCCACTTGTGGAGTTAAAATGGACTAACATAGTTAAGCTTTTCTTGGAGTATAGTGCCTGGCACCTAGTAGCAGCTCACTAATTGGGAGCACTTAGGATTCATTTGCAAACATTTATTGACCATCTACTATGCACTGGGTAGAGTGCTCCCCAAAATTCCTAAAGGAATTCTTCAGGGAACTTGGAAAACAAGCACATAAGGAAATCACATCTTGTCCACACTGCCTTTCAACATATCCGTGGACAGTGCCAAATCTCTAGAAAGCACTGGTCAGAGGGGATCCCAGGCCAAGCAAGTGGGCAGGATGTAAGGAGCAGCAGCAGCTCTCATTGAGCGGGTGGGCTTTCTCGGTGGCTCTAGGTCCTGCTGAAAGGTGCCTTCAGCCTCACGTCCAGCCTGCAGGGGATATGGGCAGCTGTGCGGGTTTGAGAGGAGCCCCTGCACCGTGGGGAAGCCCAGAGCATCCGGAACCTGCTGTGTGCTGAGCCGCTGTCATTCAGGGTCACATTCATTCTTCACAATGAACCTCAGGAAGGTGATGTGAGTTGTCCTGTGTCCAAAACTGGTATTTGAACCTGGGACTGAGCTTTTAGCCACTATACCAGCTGCCCTTTCCTTATGATCTTAGGTGTGGAAGAGAAGGATGGTGACTGAATACTCTGTGACCAGAGTTGGAATTTACCTGGACTGAGGTGTAGATTCCTTCCAGCCCCGTGGGTAAGATTCCAGCTGAACCAGCATGGGATCCCCTAGGAATAAGGGACCTTACACTAAATACCTCCTTACTCTGCACCGAGTATCATATTAACCATCTCCTTACACCTTTCCACATCCTTCCAAAGGGGATATCACTGACCCCCTGTGATGGATGAGGAAACAGCCTCAAAGATGTTAAGCGGTATCTAGTGTCGGTCCCTATTTTCTCTGTGCCTTTATAAGATCATGTCATCATTGTCCTGAGTAACTGGCTCTTCTAAGCACCTTAATTAGGGGGTCATCTTTGCTCTCTGTTTGTTGAATGCTAGTTACTTATGAAATGCATTCCATTTATTGATATATCAATATATGGATGTGTGTGTATGTGCCTGCATGTGTACGTATGTCTGCATCTTGCCATCTCTAGGCCTGGGCTCCTCTCAACCGATATTTTTGGTGTATGCCAAGGGGAGTGTGCTGAAGCTATTTTGAGTTTCTGTACTTAACGCTTAGCAACTTTAATAAACTCCATTCCTTTAGGTAGTAGACTTAATATTTTAAGTATGGTTTTAATTACCATACTCCTCATGTTGAAGGCAAAACCAGGAAAAGGGGCGGGGGGTGGGAGAAATCTAACCTACAAGTGTTGCCAGCTATTCTACTCTTTGTGAGAATGAAGGCCAGAATGTAGGAGCTAGACATTGTTCCTTGGGCATGGGCACATCATGCTTAAATCACTTCGAATTTCATTGGGTCCTATTCTCCCAGCAGAGGCTGTAAACATTTATCTTTGGGCTTTCCCAGAAATGTGTCTTATGGAAGGGATTAGCTGTTTGCCCATTTAAAGTTCCAAAGGTGAACTCCTCTAACCTAACCCACATAATTAAAGTGGAAAAATTTCTGGTGGAGAAAAAAAACAACATCAGGGAAAATACCATGTTTGGGAAGAGAGCTGTACTCCTACGGTCTCAGGAGATGGCTTTGCGTTCTTGGCACTTAATTATAACCCGTTTTTCTGGGCACTGCAATTCTTTCATGTGTTCTGTCTTATCTCCATGCTGAGACGATCAGCAGCTTGAGGGCATAATGTGGTTGTTTTTGCACTATAATTTTTAAACATTACATTCATTGATTTTAAAGTATGAAGTACTTAAGGAAGAAAATAACAAAAAACCCCAATACTTTTATTGTTCGGATAAATCCTATCGCTATTAAAACAAAACCAATTTGCAGAACCGTATTTGAAAATTCAAATAATACAGAAGAGTACAACATGAAAAAAATGAAAAGCCCTGCTATGTTCACCTGAGCTTACAGTCCTTGCTCCACGAAAACTACCACTGTTATTCCTTGTGATTCCTTCCTCAATTTAAAAAAGATATTCATGGGATAATTTTAGCAGTCCTCATTCCTACTCATTGTCTGTCATCTTTGCCATAATGGCGGAGAGTTCACCATCACAGATTCACTTCTCTCCAGGGTACCATATGCTTATGCTATTTCTTTTATTCACAGATATTCTTATTTAAAAATGCAAATGGCAAGAAGCAACATTAAGTGTTTGTTACCTAACCCCACCCCCCTCCACCTGGACCTTGTACCTGACCTTGCTACTTCTGGAGCTACGTCCCTCGGGCCAGGTTCAGGTTCTAACCTTTGTTGGCTCTATTTAACTGCTCTGTGTCTCAGTTTCAGCATCTGTAGGGTGGGGTAATAATATAGTACCTGCTGCATAGGGTTGTCATGAGAAATCAATGAAAGAATACATGGAAAGCACTAAGAACAATGCAATACATAGCATTACATAGGTTTTGAAAAGTGCTAGCTATTATACCTACTATAATTAACAACTAAATATAAATATGAATTATTTTTAAAACAACTGCCCCTTTGGAGTGCCTAATAAATACCAGAAATACCACACATGGTCCGGAGTGCTTTATGCACATGACTCATACAATCTTCCTCACAGTCTCAAGGAGTAGGTTCTCGTAATAATCTACCCTACAGAAGAGGGAACTCAAAAGCCTAATGTAACTTGCCTAATGTCATGCAGCTAAGTCTCAAGGGCAAGTTGGACTTGGAGGGCACATCTGTCTTTCCACTGGGACAGCTAAAACCAGGGCAGTTTCAAGGGGGGAGGGCAGAGCAGAGAGAGAGAGACTTCTGGACTTGGAGATGCTCGTGAAAGTGGGGGCTGACACGGTGGGAGGGTGGGAGGGCTGCCTGAAGGAGAGGGGAAAGGCTGGGGAAGGGGCTGAGGAAAGGCATCCGAGGAGCTTTGCCTATAATGTGATTTTGCCTGGGGCCAGCCCAAGATCTGATTTCCTCTGAGGTCTCCCATGTTGCCTGGAAGTTGCTGGAAGCCACAAGATCTGAGTCCTAAAACCAGGTGTCCCGTTTCTACCATGCGTTCCTTGACCATGGTAACTCGTATCATTTCCCCAGCAAGTTGCCTCATCTATAAAATGGGGATCACAAGTCGTGGCTCTCGTACTTACCTCAGGGGGCTGTAGTGGGGTTCAAATTAGCCTGGGGACTCTTAAGGTTTTGGCTTACTGGAAAGCACTGCACAGAGAAGCTAGATATGTTACTGACTTGACAGGGATAATGTATCCATAGGACCAAAAGGGGGATGCATTTGGTCTTATACAACTTAGATTTAGAGAGGACCCCCAAAATATGCCTCCATGGGGAAGAGCTGGTGGTGCCAGGGACGATGATCAATTATCTGTAATCAATTTAAGAACAGGTATGGAGGGAGCCTGGGAGGCTTGTGGGTGAATGGTTTCGTTAATTGTAGGTGCAGTGGCAGCAGGTTCGAGGAATACACCACAGTCGGCACTCTCTTCTCTAACTTTCATTCCCAGCAATTGGGGCAAGGTGGGACTGGTGATATCCTCTCAGAAGTGTTAGAATTTGTCCTGCTTTGTAGGCTGGTCAGCTGCCGGTCCACATAGCACACAGAGACGCAACGCCATTGACGGCATCCTGGCCATCTCTCACGGATCCAGTATCTTGTGTCTAGGTTGTACGTCAGGCCAACTTTCAACGAAGTGGATCAATGCTTGAGCACATAATGTACCGCGATGCTTCGGGGGTTTGATTAATTGTGTCACAGGCACAGCCTCCGTTCAGGTTGAACCTTTTAAAAGTTTTATTATTGTATAAAGTGATCAATCAGGAGGAGAGGAAAGACAGATGCTCGACTTTGGCCATTATCCCCTCTCTTCTTTGTCAGCAAGTGTTCTTCTCCCGGTCAGTTCATCTGGAATGTGCTGGCGAAATGGGGGTTACTGCAGATCCCTGGCAGAGCACAATGTGGATCGAGAAGGAGGCAGTCAGGTGCTCTCCGGGGGAGGGAGATCCCTCTGCTGCTCATCAGCCTTGGTTTTACATAGGGAGCAGCTGGGGAGCTGTGAGACATTCAGAGTCCTGCACCCCACCCGCAGATTCTGATGTCAACCGTCTAGGGTGTGATGTGGGCATCTCCCTGGGATTCTAATGTGCAGCCAAGGGTAGGAATCACCGGTCTCGTTATAGTGGCTGCTGGTAAAACTATCAAGTGTGGCAAGTTTCTTTGAGGGTCCTAGTTCCCCAACCTCTATATTCTCAATCTCACTGTCTCTAGGACCCTCTCCTATGTATCCCATCCTGCTGGAACCTACTTTCAAAGTCATCCCCAACAATATTTATATTGTTTATATTTATATTATATTTAGCTTATAAAGATATTTATATTATATATATATATATATATATATATATATATATATATATATTTAGCTTATAAAGATGTGAGGTTTCAGCCCTCCCAGAAGTACTTGCATTTTAATATGGGATTCTTAAAGTCGAAAAGACCTGGAGTAATCTAGCTGTAATAGAGGGGTTCTGGCCCTACTGAGGTGGCTGAGATGTACTCTGAGCTGATGGTTTTCTAATCATCATCATTATAAGAAGTCAATACATAGTATGTGCCTAACACTGTTCTATGTTCTCTCTCTCTCTCTGTCTCTCTCTCCCCCATATATATAGGTATATCTATATACCTTAATTCATTGAATACTTCCAACAGCTCTATGAGGTAGGTGTGCTTACATGAGGAAAATGAGACACAAAAAGGTTAAGTAACATATCCAAGGTTCTATAGCCAAGAAACAGTAGAGCCAGGATTTGAACCTAGGAAGTCTGACTCCATATACCATGCTTTAACCACTCTTCACTTAAATGACCTCAATGGTCCCTACCAAGATCAGAAGGAAGCCTAGGAACTAGCTTTGTTTCTCCTACTGGGGGTTCCCCATCAATTTTCCTTCCAAAGCCCCTGAGGCAGTGCCCTCTGTGGGTGATTGTTCTATTGTTCCTAAATATTGCCTTCCCAGTGGGAGGGTAATACTTCTCCTGCCTCATCAACATCAGGCTTGGCCATATGACAAATTTTGGCCACCAATACAATGGGAGAGAAAGTGAGGTATGCTACTTCTGAGCAGAAGCATTAAACGCCATCATGTAGTTTCTCTTCTCCCTTCTAGCATGATATTGTTTTGAAGCCAGGGAGGAACTGCTCCTTCAGCCCAGGGTTCAGAATAAATATGAAATGGAGCAAAGACACAAATATGCAATTTAAATGAAATGGAGTATGATGAAATGGAGCAGAGATGCTTTCATGTAATTCTGTGCAGGAAAAATGTATCTTGGTTGTAAATCACTAAGACTTGGGAGTTGTTTGTTACTGTAGCATTACTTAGTAAAAACTGACTGAAATACTCTCGGAATATCAACATTTTTAAGCTGAAATGCATGGAAGGTTATTAAAGATAATGTCCTTAACTAATAAACTGTATTATAATTTATCCAAGAAATTTTGCAAATAGGCTCAAAACAGCTTTCCACCTTCTACTAATACTTTCTATGCATTGATCCTTCTCCATTTCAGAAGGTTAAGAGGGCAGAAGTATTTGCCTAGCTCACTACACCCTGAGTTCATTCGCCAGCCCAGTATTTACACAAAGAGAATCAGAAAGGATGAAGCAGATTAAAAGTTATTTTAGGTTTGAGGACGTTGAATAGAATGGGAGAGAAAAAGGATATATTTTCCTTTATAGATGGGAATTATACCAAGACTTGAACTCTTTTAATATAAATAATCCATTCCGTGCTTCAGAACCTGTTGCTATTTTCAGTTCCCAACTGCTTACTTCTGTCTTATGCAATTTATAAACTTATGGCCCGTAAGTTTAATGTGGCATGTAGAATCTTTATTTGGTTGTGTGGGGTTTTGTATTAAATTGATCGCCAACATTTAAAATTTGAGATATTTCAAGTAAAAAAAAAAATCTGTATTTCCAACTTCTCTTGAAAAATAGAAAACTCTGGTTACACAGGGTCTGGGAACCATCAGCTGGAGTTGAGCAGCAGCTGCCTTTTGGGCTGGGATGGTTTCCGCTGTCGCTACCTTTTCCTACTGCCTTATGCTATGCCCAGTTCACTTACTATGGACTTTGCTTAGTTTGTGCAGTCATTTGAATTTGTCACTCCAGGGTTCAACTTCCTTTCTTCTCTTTTCATTCCTATTTCTTCCACAGTAAATAAAGAAGGAGATCTCTGTAAGCCTGGCTTCTGCCTCTCTGAGGATACCATTCTCTGCCTTTTTCTTAGAACTGACCCAAATTTCACAGTCTGGCTCTTTGGTTCCTAGAAAAGTCACCCTAAACTACCTAAAGCCATTCTGGGGAGTGGAGGAACGAGATACTTCTCTGTGGAAATCCTGACCATGCTTGTTCAGTGGATTCTATAATATTTACTGATTTGCATACTCGTGTAGCTAGAAGGTCTTGAAGCAGCATAAACCTCCTGCCCACTAGATAATTCTGTCGCTTAACAAACCATAACAGCTCTGATTACATGGAGAATACTAGCAGTAAATGGTTTGAAAATGATTTTACTGTTTTCTGTTATGAAAACTCAAATGTAGGAACATTATAGAAGTGTTTTGAAATTTCTTTAGCCTTCCAAATGTGAAATCACTAGACTTTGATATTTCAGCAACTCTCTACTTAAAATATCGGAGCTAATGAGACTGGAATCTGCTTTATTGACACCTACACTAGAGAAAGCCATCCAAAGCCATCTGGATGAGGTAGTCAGTTGGTAGGCATTTCCAAGCCTCTAGCATGCCCTTTTCTTTTTCAGTACAAATTTTATTCCTAGACTGAGCTCTCATTGCCTAAACTTTCACTCAAGCCTCAAGGATTACAAACCTAGGACTAGAACTATGCAGACTGGAGTATGGAGTATGGTTATCAAGGCCTACACGGGCTTTCGTGAACTGAGTAATAAAATCATGCTGAGAGTTCTCATGCTAGCATCCAGCTAGCTGCAACCTTTTCCTGCTTGCCTTCTAAGGAGATTAAGACGGGACATTTTATTTTGTTTCCGTTTTAGTTTATTTGAAGGTTTTATGATGTCTTAGTTGAGTAGCTCATGGGACTTCCAAATAAACATGCTGCTTTTAAAAATGGCAAGTTGTTTTTATTTATTTCTTTTAGGTGCCCAGTGACCTCTGGATATATTAGGCAGCTTTAAATTATAATTAAAATAATAACTGTGGTCCTAAAACAATAATAGATGTTGAATTATACAAACACCAAATTAGGATGTCCAGAAAATCTGTTTGAAGGAAACCAGAGTAAGCATAGAATTAAAAAAGTTATCTTTATGGCAATGTGACCAAAGGAAACTTCTCTGTAACAGCAGCCTTGTTATTATTTTTTGCTTTGTTTTGTCTTCCTACAGGGTTACTAAAATTTCTATTTTTTGTGTTTGCTGGATTTGCGGTGTGTGTGTTGGATATCCATTTCTTTAGTTGACCTTACTATAATTTTATAGGCAAGAGAAAACAATGAAACCTGCTTGTCCTCTGCGAAAATCCCTGTATTTTAATGATTTCTGGAAATTTCCTCAAGTCCACATGCACAAGCTGTAGAAGCTAACGTCGTGTCTCCCTGGATGCCAAATCCTCAGTGCTTTGAGTCCCTCTAAGACATACCCCTCTGCATTCCTCCATCTGTCATCTTAGCTCATCTTCCTCTCCCAACTGTTTTTAAATTAAATGACTACGTCTAACGGGAGATTTTCTCAGGAAAGCTTATGAGAATTTGTCCTAAGACAAATGAAAACATTGCAATGTAATCACCCAACTCAACACACTGCCTGGCCGGTCTCTGTGCAGACTCTTCCCCAAAGTTGTTAATCAACCTTTGGGCCCCATATGGAGAACAGCCAACAGGAAGAAAACCCAGCCAAGAGAAAATGGAACCCACAGGCTGATGGGCCGAGTGTCAGGGGATGAAGAGTGCTGCAGAGTAGGCTGTATGATGTGCAATGGATGTAAAGACCTGGGCAAGAAGAGGAGGAGGTGGGAAAGTTTACAGAAAGGATTTCGTTCTAGAACCTCATGGCATATGCTTTATCACAGCAACAGAATCATACACCTTCTCTCTCCTTCATCACTCTATAGATCAATGGATATGGGTCACTAGGACGATGGGGCTCTTCAGCTTGGCCAGCCATTGCCCTTTTATTCCCTCACTTCTCCATGTAAACCCTTCTTAATATCTGGTTGAGGGGGACAGCTTTTCCAGCAATACCAACTTGTGGGAATTTATCCTAAGGAGACAAATCGATTCACCAAGCATAAGGATGTTCATTAGAGTATTGTTTATGATAACATTACTGCCCATCCACAGGGGATTTGTTAAATAACTGATGGTACATCCAACACTGGAATGCGATGCAGCAATTGAAAAGGAACAAGCAATTCTGTAATTCACTGACAGGGTATATTGTTTTGGATGGAATATGATACCACTGATATAAAATAGGACCTATCTATATGCACATGAATAAAGTAAAAACATCTGATAGGATATTGTCCAGGTTTTGTGTTTGCTTCTGGATAGTGGAACTTTGGACGATTTTAATTTTCTTTATATTTTGATAAATTGCTTGCATTTTAAAGATAGATTATGTATTATAATCAGACCAAAAAAAAGCTTAAAGCTATGTCCATCTTTGAAAGAAAACAGAGAGCAGCCTTGCTGAATGGCATATGATTATTTGTGTTACTCTGCTGGAGTCTCCGAACCCAGAAAAGTCTCAAGGAACTGAATCCTGAGAAAGAGGTTTAGCTGGGTCAGGATGGGAACAGGGGTTGGTTGCTTTCTTCCCAGGATGCTACAGTCTAATTTGATCGTCATTTCCATTGGAACCTTATTCTCCCCACTACACATTCCAAGAGCTTGCTCAGATCGGTGCTTCCTGCTCATCCTCATATCATCTCTGTAATGCAGAGGTGGACGGGAAACGGAAGTCAGCTAGTCCAGGGACTTGAGACATTGGTGGCTGTGGGACTTGAGGGAAACCACAAGCTGCTGAGTGAGACCAGTGTGCTGGTCCTCCATCTCTCCATCAGTGCTTCCTCCCCTAAAGCTTAGTGTTTCCCTTTTAGAAATGAGATGGAAAAGGTTTAAAAGAATCTTTTTAATAATTCAGGAAGTGAAACTGAAACCTTCTTTATCTTTGGGCGTCGGGACGTCCAAGAGTTGGGTCATACTCTGGCTGTGATGATGCGCCAGTCGGGAGAAACATTTCTGGACCTCGGAAGCCATCAGTGGTCTTGATTCACCCGGATGCGGCTGACAAGGCTCCTCCTGGAGTCTGGGTATCAGTCTTAGTTCTACTATGAACTGCCAACAAGCTATCTTCTTATTCTACAGCTCACAACTCATTATCCATTTTTTAGAAGCCCTGTACCTTCTCTCTAAGATCATTAGAGCACGTGGAATAACCAGAGTAAGTGTTGACATTTGAGTGATTACTTTGTGCTAAGCACCACGTGAAGCCCTTTACATGAATTTTCTCATCTAAATTCTACCAACCTCCCTGTGAGCTGGATATCTTCATCAGTTTTCCAGGTAATGGCCCTGAAGCTCAGAGGGTAGTTTGCCCAGATCCCAGAGAGAACTGGTCGGGAAGCCACCTGCATGCCCTTGACTACTTTTCCTTACCGTGTGTCTGGAGCTGATCTGAACCAAAGAGCAGGCTGGTTTAGTACCTGCTTATTTTCAGTCTAACTTGGGATTTACATCGAGTTGGAGTCTTCTAAGTGCTCTTTCAACCAGCCCATGATCTGTAGGTAAAAAGGCCACACAAAGGCTCACACGAGCTGCGTGTCGCCACCCTGCCATCTGACAACATGAGAGGGCAGGGCGAGCAAAAGCTCAAATGTGGTCCTCTTTCTTTCCCTAATGTTCCCATTTTCTTTGACTTCTCTCTCAGTTTCCTTGTAACCAGCTGAGTGACAGAAACTCAATGCTGACCACTTCATTAGCCTATGACCTTGTCCCTCTGGCCTTCTGGCCCTCTTGCTCTCCTGGGCAGGTTGCCTTACGTCATAAGTCCTTGCTAAAGGTCAGGACCTTGGAGCCATCAGCACTGGGCATGTTGTTTTAATACATAGCTAGAGAAATCAGGCCTGTCGGATCACATTAGGCCCTATTTGCGGACTGTGCTCCAATCTCTGCAGTGGAGATGAACTGTTACCTTTGAAATACAATCATGGCTAGTTACCAGTGAGTACAGGGGAGGGATTATGTTCCATCACTGAGGCCCTTCTGATCTGTCTCTCCCCTCATTGGCAGGGCTGCCCTTCTTCCTGTACAGAGAAAATCCTCATACACACGTTGTCTGGTAAAGGATCAAGGCTAAGAGATACAGTGTGTTTGTAAAACCAGATATGTTAAAGAGCTCACGATGGTCAGTATGGTATGTGTTAAGTCAATGCTGAAGGAGCCTGTGGTAAATCGGAGCATTGCTCCTGGTAGTTGTTGATATGATAATAAAATTATAAAGCTGACAGCCACTGTTTGTTGAGTGATTACTCTAAGGCAGGCATAAAAGAAGCATTTTATATGCATTAGGTCATTGGATCTTCACAATATCCATGAGAGGTCAGAACTACCATTAAACCCATTTTATAGATGGAGAGATTGAGGCTTGTAAAAGCACAGTGATTTTTTCCAAAGTCACAAAGCAGTTAATTGATGGGGGTGGAACTGATTAGAAAGCTGATTCTACGTAACCACAAGGACACCACAATTTTGCTGTGGTACTATTTGGTCTCTTCTTTGGGGTAGGGTTTTAGGTAGTGTTTAAAGAGAGCCATATTATAATTCCTCGTGTAGGGTGGGGCCCAAAATATCTCACTTGACCCAACAGAAGATTTGTGTAAAAGCGGAATCTGGGACTAAGCCAACTCCTTTTTTTTTTTTCTTTCTTCTCCAGGATTGGTTTTAAACTTATTCCTACATCCCGTGGGAGTCTGGCTGGACAGATCCCTTGACAGTGGATAGAAATAGCTCTCAGAGCCTATTTTTAAGGAAAATGTGATGTCAGAAAATGAGGCAGGAATGGACACCGAGAAGAGAAAAGAACAGGCTAGAGACTAAAGCAAACTTCACCAGGAAATACTCAGAGAGGAGAGGAGTGGGTATGCCAACAAAGAGACTAAACTTGGCAAAGACATACCAGGGTGGGTAGAACTGCTTTTTTTTTTCCTACCTGGACAGCATATTTCTGCCACATGTCTTATGTTGTGCCCATAGCAATATCAGCCAGGGGAGGGAAGTGCTGTTGTCTCGCAGCAGATCCACTTTTGTAGCTGGAGAAACAGAGCCTGACAAAATGCACCTAGAAATGCTCGCTCACCTCTTTCCTGGCACCTCAAGGCACAATGCAGAGGTGTCTAGTAACACTGCAATTTCCTTTGAACCTTTTGGTTTTGTTTGATGCCCTTGTCTGGCAGGTTAGTCTTTTTGACTGCGTTCACTCACCTGGTATAACATTTTCTTTCACCGAGAAACGAGAAGTCTGGAACTCACCTCTCTGATTCCGGTAGAGCTGGACACCATCCAAATGCAGTCAGCTAGAGTTCTGGAGGCTGTAAATTATATCTCCCGAACTAAGGAAGAGAAGAAAGAATAAAAACACTTGGGGAGACGGTCGGTGAACCTTTGTAGGCCAAGTGTTAATGAGAGAGATAATGCTTCCATCCCTCTTCACTTACTTCTCTTGGGTAAGATTTGTATCTAGGGTGAGGGTTTATTCAAGTTGATCCCCCCTAGGCCAGCAAGTGACACAGCTACCTGTATTCATCCAAGTTGATAATGCTGTGGAAAAGCATTTTAACTGGAAAAGCAGTCTTTCAAAATCCAACTCAGGGCAGCCCAACCTCAAGACAGCATCTGATACTAATTAGAACTTGTACAACACTCTAAGTTGAACTAAAGAAATATTGGTAGAGGGATCAGGGCAAGAATGAGGAAAATTGAAAGTGAAATACGGTGCTGATTGAAAGTGACTGTAGCCCCCGCATTTCTCCCCAGCCACTGCCTTTCTGCCTGTCCATCCCAGGGAAGGCATTCCAATGGTGTTAACTACTGAACACTCGCCTGGCTTTCCATTCCCCTTTCCCTGGGTAGCTGCGGTGAGTTGGCTGCCGAGATGTAGCCCTGAAGCTATCCATCAAGTCTAGGGAAGAGAGAGTTAGAAAGGCAAACATTATCTGGGATCAATATCTTTACAAATCCAAAGGAAACCCCAGCTCCCGAAGGGTTAAGCCAGGGAAGGAAAAGCCATCAGGCTGTTTAGTGAGCTAATGTTTTTATTGATGGGGGAGGCCTTTAAGTCCCTACCAGGAAAAGTGGGGAAAGTGGCAGATTGTTTGGCTGGGGAGAAAAAAGAAAGGATGGATCATTATATATACTTCATGCTCTCATTCCCTGTGTATCCAACTCCTGAGATCCACATAATGCAGAAGATGTTCCGTAACCTTGAATAGTATTCAACACAAGGTGTTTTCTTCGCTCTTATCCCCCTCCCAAAGTGGAATCCACCTCTTTCCCTAACAATTTTGCTATAATGCACATCTCAGGCTAATGCCTGCACTGAAGAGCACATCTTAATTTAACAGCTGTATTATAAAGCACATCTCACGCTAACATTCCTAGGGTAATCCATATTTCAACCTAACTACCCTGGCATAACACTTCAATCTAATTCCCCCACTGTAAAGTACATTGCAATCTAACACCCTCATATAATGTACATCTCAGTCCATTATTTTGTATTTTGTAAGCCATATTTTGATATGTCTTTTCCATTAAGGAGCAGAACTGTCTGGAGACAATGGCTATCCCTGTGCTGAAAGCTTCCATAGTTCTTACATGTCCTTTGGTGACAGGCTGCTGATGGATATGCCTCTGAACTTTCACCTTTGCCATCTTGGGTGTAACTCTGGCTTGTTTCAGTGCTTCAAGCCTTAAGCCCCCTGTTGGGAGCAGGGGTGACCAGGGAGCTTTGCTTGGTCCTGATGGGCCTTGTCTCAAGCTAACCAGCAGGGCAAGCCACCTCAAGTGATCAGAGTCTACCTCAGGAGAGGGCCGCCTGAGGTCAATGTCAGGGTCAGGGGTCAGGGTGTAGCTGTTGGGTAATAGAGTGTAAGCTAACACTGTTGTCAAATTGCTGGGCTAAACAACAATGCCTGCCTCCTGCTGATGACCTTACCCTGGGGGAGGGGGCTATTGGCTTTATTGGAAACCTGCCAGTCTCAGAGGTGATGGAAGCGGCTGATCGCAGCTAAAGACTGTTTGATTGTTGATGGAGAGCCGGTTCTGCGGTCGGTCCCTAACTGAAAGGCCTGCAAAGCTGCTTATTGATGGCTGAGTTTTCCACATGTGATAGATTTCCCTTCCATTTCACACATAGCTGGGTTACTGTTCGGTTGGGGAGATGGGCGGCTGTGGCTCACAGACATGGGTACTTTCTGGAACTGAGAGCGTCTAGAGGCGATGCTGTCACTGATTGTGGGATGACACCAACTTCCTATTTCCAGCTGAATGGGACTGATTGGTTCTTGAAAGGAAACCAATCCAAAATTAATCTAAAATAGATGTAAGAGGTCCTTCAGTTCCAAGGTATTTTGGCAAACAGGAAAGAAGGCAATGAATGTGTGTTCTGGAAGAGATTAGTGTTCTGGCCTCACTAAGCCTCAAATTTTCAACCTATCCCAGGCAGGAGGAAGAAATTATGTTTCTTTATTTACTGGTGGACTATACCCAAACTAGCAGTGCCATTAAATATCTGAAGTAAAGGAGGTTACCGAAGATTTCGATTTCCAAAATTTTCCATCATAGTATGAATCCAAGAGAGACAAGTAGAGGAGGTAGAGAACGAAGCATAGACATAAAGCATGACCTTTATAAAAGATATACGCATCATGGAGGATTACCACTTAATAAAACCCCCAATAGCCCGCTAAGATAGACGATAAGCGACTAGAAAGCATAAGTGGGAGAACCGTTTACTGAAATTACAAGGCTATTCTCTTGTGTTAGGCCTTGGGAAAACTCATCCAGAAATGGTACCACTAGTCTTTAAGTCTCTAACTTAATAGAGATGGTGAAGCATCTAGGGGGAGTAAAGTGAGGTTCTGAAATGAAATTGAATGGTTTTTCCTGGGGAAGAATCAACTGAGGGTGGCTTATCCATAACCCTCCAGTCTATTAAATGACAGGGTAAGTGATGTGTCTTTAAGTCATGTCAGTATGGTGTGATGGCATATAGTGAGATTTTGGTTTGATTCCAGTTACTATTTTTACCTCCTTAAGCCTCAGTTTCCTTCTTTGTTAAAGAGGATCACGCCATACACCTTATGTAGTTACAGTGAGGATTCATTCAGATGTAGAATACTCGACACAAACTTCACATACAATACACATTAGTTTCCTTTCCCTTTAACTGTGGCCTAGGCTTTCTGATGATGAGCGTTAATAAATATGGGGGTCTGGGACAATATATCTCCTCTTTGTGAGCAATTAAGACAACTGTATTTACAAAGTTTAGACAAACTCCACTTGACCACAGGGGGATGGCCTAGACCAGAGGTTAGCAAACTATGGCCCACCACCTACTTTTATAAATAAAGTTTTATTGGAACACAGCTTCACTCATTCATTTACATATTGTCCATGGCTGTTTTTGCACTACAACAGCAGAATTAGATTATTGTGACAGAGACAGTGGGACCTCAAAGCCTACAATATTTACTATCTGACCATTTACAGAAAACATTTGTTGGCCCCTAATGCATTCCAACGGAATACTCTCTCTTTTGTTTAAAAATAAAATGTTATGTGGAAATCCCATATGCAAAGGAGGTTCAAGCAGCAAATATTTTCCCAGGGAACTGAATTCATCCTCATTGGCCTAAATCCTTTATTGTTGGTAGAACTTTTGAAGCAACTTTTGTGGTTCCATGGAGTAGTTTGAAAACTATGAACTAAATAATCTCTGGATATTTCTTTAAGGTCCTGGAAACTCAGGGATCTCTGAAGAGATTAGAGAATGGCATAGTAAATAGGTCTGTGTCTGGAAAATCCTGGGCTTTTCTTGTACTACTAACTGTGTGATGTTGGGCAGGCTATTTACCTTCTCTGTGCCTCCATTTTCTGATTTTAGAAATGAGGATAATATTTGCCTCACAATTTGTTGAAAGGATTAAATGAAACATACTGAAAGCACTTGAAATAGGGCCTGACTCATAGCCTGTGCTTAATAAATGTTAATTACTGTTATAATTGTCATTACTAATATTTTGGGCCTTCATTTCTGCTATGGAGATCATCTGCATATTGTTCTAAATATTCCCTAATGACATTTTCTGTTGGTTAATTAATTCAGTTGGTCACTCAACACATATCTTGGGTGCTGAAGTAACAGTAAATGAACTGAAGTTCATTCAGTGCCAGCTGCACATCTAGGCTTTGCTCCCTCTGTCACTTTAGGCAGTGTGTGTTGATGTTTATCATTCCACATCCTACGTGGAGTTTCAGAGTGACACCACTGCTCAAAACAACTTCCCACTGCTCCATCTCCGATGCTCCACAATTAATTTTTCAACTAGCAGTTTGGTTTCAATGCCTACAAAGTAATTAGACCTTAAGGTCTCTTTATCGGGATTTTAATCCTGTCAGCGAATGTGAAAGAAAAAATAATTATTATTATGTTTATTGAGTGTCTTCATCGTGATATGTAGACACACGGAGGTAACCTACCTGCCTTATTGTTGAAGATGACAGCATAGAACAGTCAAGTGTGAAAGCATTTGGACAGTTCTCGAAGCCCCACATGGGAGGCCTGAGTTCTCACATCCTGCCATTTGTCATGCCGCTCTATCAAATGGCACATTTTGGGGATGGAAAGGGTCCTACTTTATTATCCCTAAGTGTATCTTCTGAAGTTCGATCCCAAAGTGGTAAATTCCAAAGATGACATCCAATGACTTCTTGTACTAAGCAGAGAGAGCTCTTTGGGGAGTTATGTTTTCCACCATTGTCAAGAGAACAATGCAATGGACACAACCATCAATGCCACGAGATGAAGACTTGAGAATTTTTGGCTTTATCCTTCACCCCAAGAAACGACTTCAGATTGCCCAGACTAAGACGCAGCTCTGTCCACCAAAGTGGCAGGTGGACAATGTCATCTATTGTTTTTTAGGAATGTCCTCCTTACGGGTGGGGGCTAGTGTGGTCCAATGACCACCCTCACCAGACGAATCACCTTCAGCAAGCTGCTTTATCACTCTGAGCCTCGGTTTCCCCATCAACAAATGAAAATAACAATAGCTGCCGAACAATAGGGACTGTTTTGCAGATCAAATAAAATAAATACACAGCATACAGTAGCTGCTGTAGTTATTATAATAGGAAAGAAACAGAAGCCACAGTTCTTGTTTTTGGGTGGCTTACAGAATAGCATGGTATAACCATATGAAATAAACTTGAAAAAAAATGTATGTCGACATCCAAATAATGTGAAATAAAAGATTACGTAAAGGCTGAAAGTATCAGAGTGACTCACAGACATGATTTGCTCTTATGAGTTGCTATAAATAGATTGTAACTTCTATATAACAGAGGCTGTGTCCATTCGTCTTTGTATCCCTAGCATTTTCTAGCAAATAATCTTGCACATTTCAATACTCAACATGTATTTGTTGAACTGAATTGAACTGGATTTCTTTGTAAATTCAGTAGAATCCTATGAAAACTAATCATTGAAACAATCAGAGACTGCACAGATGGGAGATGGGAGGGTCACTCGATTTGGTAAAGTACTGACTTCAACATCACAAAAACAGAAACAGAAACTCTTAAAAAGAATAGAATATTATCACACTGTGTGTTCACCACCCAGAGTCAGTTCTTTTTCCATCACCATATATTTGTACATCTGAAACCTATGTAACTTTACTAACAATTGTCACCTCAATAAACTTTAATTAAAAAAAAGAATAGAATATTATTTGGCAGTAAAAAATAATGAAGGAATGCTAAAACATATGGATGAATCTTGAAAACATGCTAAGTGAAAGAAGCCAGTCACAAAAGACCACATCCTGAATGAATCCATTCATATAAAATGTCTACAAACATGAAAATTCATAGAGACAGGAAGTAGATCAGTGATAGTTTATGGCTAAAGGGGCTTGGAGGGAAATAGGAGTGGGAATGATGCCAGTGGGTATGGGGTTTCTTTTTTGGGCTGACAAAATGTTTTAAAATTGAATGTAATGATGGTTGTACAACCTTGTGAATATACCCCAAACCATTAAGTTGTACACTGTGGATGAATTGCTTGGTATGTAACCTATATTTCAATAAAGGTGTTAATAACTTTTAAAAAAGAATGGGCAAACATATTGATACAGCTTTGGAATACTGGAAATATAGGAATATGCCCAAAGATTGTTCAACTATGTGTTTTAGGAACTAAAAGTTTACAGACAACAAAGTTTACAGACTTCTCAATAAAGTACATAAAATATAAAACTCATATTTTTGTTTAAAATACATATAAAGTTCAGATGCACACTACACATACTCTTTTCTATGCATAACATATAGATATATGATCAGCTTACTGAGGTATAATTTTTATATAAGAAATTATAAAACTCACTCACTTTAAGTGTATGTACATTTTTTACAATAAAATCCAGAAATATTTCATAAGAAGAGTTAGAAGCATATACATCAATGTGCATATCCTGATGAAATTATAAGTCATTTTAATATTCTTCTTTTTTGTATATCTATTTTCTAAGATTTCTACAATTAACTTATAGTATTTTAGAAAGAGGTAAGTGTTATTAAAACAAAATGTATAACAGAGACAAAAAGTGGTAAGGGACGTAAAGGTGAGAGTCAGGTAACTGGGGCAGACAGAGGGGAAAGGAGCGTGTGTGGCCATTGGAAAAGGCTTCCTGGATGGAAAAGAAACATCACATGTGGAGGATGGCAAGTGGCCCATGTAACAGGGACCTGAAGGGGAATGAACCCAGTGAAATGGTCAGAGGCAAGTTGGAGGAAGGCCTTGAAAACTCTGGGAAGGCTCTGAGTCTGATATAATTGGTTCTGAGAGGTAAAGTGATTAGAAGATTATCCTAGCCACACTACATCCTGGTCCTAGTAATTGAGGGAAAATGGAAGGAAATCCACAGGAGACAGACTTTCTGGGACTCAGGAAAAGGAGTGGGGTGGCTCCTTCTGAGCAAAGGTTTCCAATTTGCCCAGTTGTACCAGTGATTTTTGGAAGCTACAGCAGACAAAAGGACCATGCCCTTGGTCTCTATAGTCTTTCTGGCATTGTCCCCAACACAATGGGCCAATATGATCAAGAACAGGAATAGGAGCCAGCAGCAGTACACAAGACAGGCTAAAGGGAAATGCTGAAATCTAGGAGATCAGTCAAGAGTCTCCAGGAGTAGAGCAGGACAAGCAGGAATGGGAAATAGCTTTCAACGTATGTCCCAAATTGGATCCACTGCAGGTGGCTCACAGGGCATTGTGTTGAGAATGAAACAGAGGCTGCCTCCTGACTCAGGATGAAAGGATCTTGCAATTGACTGGTGATGTCTGCCATGGGCAGAGCCATGAGGAATAATGGCTCCTATGCCACATTATTTTCAAACCCTGGAAAAGGAGCACTTCTTGGATTCAGCCTACCTCATTCAGCAAGTCCTCAAGCGATCAAATGCTTTTAGGTCTGCTTCAAGTGTTGAGGTCTGACAAAGTACACTTGGAGGTCTAATCTGAATTCCTTTAAATTCCCATGAAAATATTCCAGTCCCCTGGAGCTCCTTGAATTAAATCCAGGAAGAATTCCCTTGATAACACTGGCCTTGCCAGAGGGCCTACCCAAAGAAATGTAAACTTTCTATTTCCAGTATTATGCAAGCTAATAGACTGAAAAATGTAAAAATGGAAAGGATGGGTGAGAAGGGAGCTGGAACTTGTTAGTTACTGAGAAGCCCCTCTGTGAGTGATGGATGCAGGCTGCTACCTCTGAGAGAAAGGCTTCTTACTCTAACGGAAGATATTTTTAGTATATCCTGGGCACCAAATAACTGTTCGTATGTTCCGAGTGATGATGAATTCATTCAAACAACAAGTCAAGAGCCTGGATATCACTCAACTCCAGTCAGTCATAACAGCTGACAAATATAAAATATAACATACACCCTGTTAGTCTTGCTTTTCCTTTTCTTCATTATGCATATTCAAGAATCTCATTCCATTCCTGGTTGTCAGAGATGGTGATAGTTGTGGGGGTTTTCTAGCTTTATCAAAGGAGATTATTTTTTTAACCCAAATTATTTTCCATTGTAAATGTTTAAATCCATATTAAGTCCAGATTAACGCAGGAAGCAGCTTCAAAGGATATTGATTGAGGGGAAAATAATAATAAATGAAATTGTTAAGGATGGGACCCATCTCTAGGAATATTTTCAGACTAGAAAAGAAAGTTGTTTGGATTTAAAAGCTATCTAAAGAAAATACGTTTCTCCGTGATTGCTGGCCCCTTTCACAAACACCCAAACTTTGTATACAAACTAGGGCCTGGAGCCCTTTTTGTGTGTGTGTGATCGGAATTAATAATGCAGATAAACCCTAAATAAATCAGGATTAGTGTTAACTGTATCTTGAGGTTTAGGATGCTATAGGAAAATGAAAAGAGAGGGGGAAAAATTGGTTGCTTTAAAAAAAAAAACCCCACAAAAAAATAAAGGAAAACTGGCCTGGGCTACTGGGTGAGGTGAAGGGGGTTGGGGGAGGGGTGAAGAGAAATACTGAGAAGGGAGGACTAGCTGAGCTGAGTAATCAAAGACTTTCTAATCGCTGCAGCTCTGGAGATGTGTTCAAAGGCTCTATCCTGACCACAGGCTGTACAAGGTCACAAGTGAAATGCAGTTGCCTGCAAGGGGGAGGGGTGTCTGGGATTTTTGGATAGCTCTGCTCTCAGACTTTGTTAGGGGGAGGTCAGCTGGACTGTCAGATTTTAGCATCTCTTCAGGAAGCAGGTTCAACTTTCTGGTTGTTAGGGAGCAATCACTCCCCTTACCCCCACCACCACACTTGCCAAACCTGCAAAGAAAAGGGACGTTCAAGCCTGGAGACTCTGTCCAATGTCCAACAGAGGAAAACAATCACCATGACAATTTCTCCCAGAGCTCTGAACTCAGGAGTAGGAATCATGTTTAGACAAATCATTGCACCTAGGGATGAATTTTAACGAAGCCATTTAGATTCTTTGATGTTTCTTGATGGGGGTCATGGAAAATGACCCATTTAATCCAGACTCTGATAATTTCTTTCCTTTCCGTGAGCCCTAAAGGCTGCAGATGTGGGAGACTGAGTCCTTTTCCTCTGGCCATTATTACGAGCTTAATTCCTATGAGTATCTCTTAAGTCTTAGTAAAGAAAGAAGTATTCTTAACTCCAAATGCCATGATTACAGAGATTTCAGCTGCCAACGTGAAGCTGGAGTTGAGGCAGTTACTGCACGAGTGGATGCCTTCTCCCCGGCTCTCGACCAGGTTGAGACTCAGTCCTGGTCTAGTTTCTCACTTCCTGTTGGTACCGCTGAGCGGCAGCCAGTTGGATTTGGTGTCCATGTGACACGACTCCTCACTGTGCCTGCTTCTGAGGGCCTCTCTTTGGGAAGTGCACAGATCTCACTTTTGTCCTATTTTTCAAGCCACCAGGCTGGTTTGAGGTTTTTCAGAATTTTGGGAGTTTTGAGAGATCACATCTCCCATCTGTTTCCTGTTCCGTTTTTCAGCACTTCCCCTTCTCTCTCGCACCACTGACTGGGCACACACAGCCACTGGACAGTCGCTGTCTGCCTGCGAGATAACAAGAGGCTGTGCTGACAATTTTATTATCCCCCTACATTTGCCATTCAGCCTCCCCTAAGATGCACTAAAATGGAAAGAAATTAATGATGGTGGGTCTTTTCTCAGCCCTGGATGTAATTTTTATGTAATCTCTGTGGCCATTTGTGGTGGCTCTGCCGTAGGTTAAGTACAGAAAAAGTGACACACACATTCGGGACTCTTGATAGTTACCATGGTAATTTGAGATTCTGGTAAATAGAAATACATTCTGGGGAAATGGTGTAACTAGATACAAAATGTTCAACCTTTAGAAAAGCTCGTAATACTGAAGATGGGTGAAGAATGGGGAGATGTGTGTAGTAAAGGCCATTTTAAAAAACGAACTGAAAGATTGTGGAAATGAAGAAGCATGTATAGAATTCCAGCATGAAGATAAGGAAGGATGTTTTTTTCAGTTGACACATATAACCCTAATAAACGGTTCCACGTGCTCTAAAGCCAAAGCAGCACATGTTTAAGGGTACGTGTCCCTTAGAGCTTTAGGTTTTCATTGTTGATAAGAAGGATGTATTTCCTACATGAAACTGGGAGCATCTCCCAGACACAAGGACTCTTGTTTCCAAAAAGGAAGCCTAGTGAAAATAAAGTCCTTACCCAATCCCTCAGGTTTCTCTGTAAACAGATCTGCCAGGGGGACAAAGTCCAGCCTATTTCAAGCAGATGCTAATGACATAATGGTACACACACCTACTTTAGATCTATGTCATTATATAAAGTGTATTTGTATACACACACACACACCATGTATATATCATACCGCACATACAAATATATATAACTTTCTTTTATGGTAATGCAAAACTCAAGTTCGTTATAAAGACCTACCTTGATAGGTAGGTGGGTAGTTCCCATTTAAAGAAGTGATTTCAAGTACTGTTTTTCAAGGAAACTGTTTTTTTTCTTTTTCAAAGATAATCATTAGAGGCAATGGACTAGATTGCAAAGCAAACTGAAATGGATTTTCAGAGGACTGCTACCGTGAATCCACCATTATTTCAAGGAGACATCTCTCAAATAGGTTGTACTCCCTTGAAGGAAGGCTTTGCTCCTAGCCCTACCTTCTCAGCAGCCATGTTTCCACAGTATGGCCAGATGCGCCTGACTCCGAAGTCCATCCTTTCACAGGAAGGAGAACGAGTCACGAGTGGGATCACTGAGAAGCCTCAAAGGCGCTGTCTCCCAACCTCAGTTCCCTTTCCTCACCCAACAGATGGTGTGGAGTAGCTCCCAGTCTGTTTTGGTCGATGGTGACTATTAAGTCCTGGATTTTCCACGGTGCTACTTGCTTAGAATGCCCTCTGCTATTGTCAGCTTAGCTCTCAGACATGGGGTTTGGTGCTGGAAATGACGATCTCTATGGACAACTCACACTTCAAGACTCATCGCAGGTTAACTTCATTCTTGATTGATGAAAAATGGGGAGAATTTAGGGATGTTGGTAAAGAAACAGCCAGCCAACAACAGAAATTTGATCAGAAGAGACAACAATTATACACTTTCCTGCTCCCCCTTAAAAAAGGAGTCAATTGGCCATCCCTTAGCAATAGTTCATTATTTCCAATTTTACATAATTGAAAACGAAAAAGTTCTTAAAGTTTGAACAGTGGTAATTAAATGTGAATTGGATGGGATATTTGTAATTTTAAATGCTTGAATTCTGAGAGGAAAAAACTGTGTAATGTTGTTGGCTAAATGACCCTAGTAATTAAGATTCCTATGGCATTATTTAGTTAGTTGGCTTTTTATAACACCAGGAGGTTTGCTGTGGGATGCAGAGGAAGCCAGTGGCCTCACAAGCAGGAGAAGTGTTTTACAGAAGAGCTCTGAGTGAGAGAAGCAGCCCCTTAGATGTCTACTAATAGTTTGCTTTAGCATTTCTGGACTCCTTAAGATCACGGAACTGAGACAAGTTGAGGAAAATGAACAGAAATAACTATTTTCATGAGGCTAATGGAAACCACGTTCAGATCCAGGAAAAGAAAAATGAGACAGGAAAGGGAGGGTCACATTTTTGAAGGAAATCATGTGGTATTTTGGTAATCCTTTGTTGATGAAAAAAATTAACAGCACATTAATTATGTCCTAAGAATGGGGCGTTGCTCGTCTGCGTCTTCAGTCTTTCAAAGGCTGGGCCAGTAGTCCAAGCATTGACCACCTCATGGAGTAAAAACTTGGGCTGCTATTCTCTGAAACTGCACTGGAACTACACAGCCGGGACCTCTGCACAGGCTGAAATCTGACCCATGTAGGAGTGTAGGAGATAGGAGGCTATTGTACAAGGAATGACAATCAAAAAGTTTGGAATCTTTACAAGATTGGTAATGTTCTGTCAATGCAAAGTAATGAAATTGGATATGCTAAGAAAGATATTTTCCCCCTCCCTCCCTGCCTCTCTCTCTTCCTCTCCTTCCTTCCTTATCTGTCTCTCTCTTCCTCCCTCCCTTCCTTCCTCCCTCCCTCCTTCCCTTCCTCTATCCCTCCCTTCCTCCCACCCTCCCTTTCCCACCCCGCTGCTCCTTTTAAAAGCTTTATCATCAGTAATATATATTTATGAATTTCTTTCATAATAGTTCAAATATTCACATTCAGACATGTACAGCGTAGGCCCAATATTTCCCGCTCTCCTTACAGATCCTTTAGCAGAATGAAGCAGATGATCGCCAGTTCCCTTAGAGGTGCATGATGTATTAAACTTACATTGCTGTGATAGTAAAACTGGTCACACACATCCTCCCTTCTTTTATCTATGCTCTCAAGCAGTGCCTTCACAGATTGTGGTCTGGCCGTGTGACTTTTTTTGGCCAATGGGACAACAGCAAATGTGACACAAGCAGAGGCTTGAAAAATGCTTATGCTTTCAGGCTGTTTTTCTTGCCGCCCTTTGAAACCCTGAGGCCACCATGTGAAGACCCCCAGGCTTATCTGTTGAAGGGTGAGAGAATCACTTCAGCTGACATTGAGCCTACTGCCAGCCATAGAGTGAGCCCATTCTTGTTTATCCATTTCAGTCACGCCAGCTCAGACCAGGTGCCCACAGCGCCAGAGTGACTTATCATTGAATTAATTCTTCTACTGTCCTGATCTCCACTTGCCACTCTCCTGTTCAAAAGTTCTCACTGCGTCCCCACACTCTATAGGTAAAGTCCCAGCCTACCCACAGAATTATGAGTCATGGCTCACCGTGTGAAGCTATTTTGTTTTGGGGTGCTTTGTTACATGGCAAAAGCTTTTTTCCTTTAAGTTCTATTATTAAGGACATTGTTCCTTAAACATAAGGCATGGTTTGGATGTATGATTATTAACTATTACACAATGACAACTCTCTTGTTCTGGTTAAGAGTCTTCCCAAGTTTTCCATAGTAGCCATTGTGGTCATTTGTAAAGGTTGCTTCTAATGTGTTTGTGGACCAATTTCAGGGGAATCAGGGCTTCTCATTCCAGCTCTCATGAGCAAGGTCCTCATGTTGAGAACTCCAAACAGGGCTTGGCAGTCGTGGTTTTCCATCCCCTTCTCTTCCGCCGCCCACAGTCATTTTTTTCTAATCGCTGAAGCGGATTAAATCCTTTTTTCGATCTTCATGTCCCTTATTACCGCTATGGTAATCTCACTCCCTAATGGCCTCCTTCAAGTCGGCAACTTTCTTATCATGAGTGTAAGAAAGAAAGGATATTAGTATTGCTTTACTCTTGTAAGTAAAATAGGAATTCTGTCATGGCATGCTTATTCTTTTGAAGGGAGGGAAGGCTGCTGTGGGGGAAGGTTCCTAGACCCTCCAAATGGTTCTCTTATCTCCAGTCTCCTCTTGTTCCAATCCATTCTGGATTATGCCTCTATCGTGCTATTGCTCCGTTATTTATGTGTCATTTCATTCCAAAAATGCTCACCGTGACTTATTATCAAATTAACCCTTTTCCAGCACTGATCTCAACTTGCCACTCTCCTGTTCAAAAGTTCTCAGTGGGTCCCCACATTTTATAGGTAAAGTCCCAGTCCCTTGGCCAGGCATTTGGGGCCTTCCAGAATTTGGCTTCACTCTGATTTACTGACTGGGCCTCTTTTTATGTTTCATGTAAACGTACTATAGTCAACTGCTCTGAGACAAATCTCCCTTATTGTCTGCTCCTTCTTCTATTTTCGTCTTTAAAATCAATTACCGTTTAAAGTTAGGCCTAAGTGATTCCTCTCCTCCCTAAAGTTCTCCAACCACGTGAGCCCAAGGAGTGGTTTGGCTTTTCTGAATTCCTGCCGCCTCGAGGGTCTCAGTCACTTATTTGCTATTGACCATGCCCAGGATGCAGTCAGTTATCATGCTTGTGTCTCTCTAGTCTTCCAGACTTGATTATGTGCTCCTTGGAAGGGAGGCTATATGTCTTAGTACCACCCCATGTGCTTAGATGGTGCAGGTTTAAGGTTGGTGCTCAATAATCATCCTGCAATGCACTGGGGTCCAACCTTTGAGAGTCAGTATTTCTCAAAGTGTGGTTCATGTCTTCTTGTGTCAGAGTGACTTGGGGTGCTATGTCTCCTGGGCTCCTTCTCACACCTGCTGAGCCCGTCTTTCTGCTGCTAAGGCCTAGGAATCTGCATGCTAAACAAGCTTCTGGAGGATTCTCCTGTTCATAAAAATTTGAGAATCCCCCTTTCCTTGCAGATCCTCAAGTGAGAAAATGCAATCCCTCTATGGCCTGGTGGACTTCTTTATGTAAAACTTTTGGAATCCAGAACTGTGATTTTCAGTTGGGGGTGGTGTGCCCCTGGGGAAAAGGCAGATTTAAGTTTGAAAAGGCAGATTTAAGATGATAATATATTTATATTTGGGAAAAATCCCATTGTTCTTATGATATGAACTACAGAAAAGTGGAGCATGACCAAATCATCTTGGTTGGTATGATGTACAAAGAATGATTGAACCCATAAATTCATGAGCCTAAGATCTTGTTCTCAGGATCCTATGTGTCTATGTCCAAGGTAGCGTGTAGCACACAGTAGGCCCTCAACACACAGTTCTTGACTCTGAAAAATTCTTACAACTAACTGGGATTTATAAATAAAGATTATATCTACGTACTCTTGGTGAGTACATTTAAACACCATGGATGTATGAACTTAACTAATAACTATCTACTTTAAAATATATCTATACATAACACATTTTTTTTGTGTGTGTGTGTAGAATTCTCAAACCATAAACTTCTAGCTCATATCAAGGGAGAAAAGATATATATTACAGATTAATTTTTGATGAGAATAGCTAACTTAATTTACTTTTTTAAAAAAGGAAATGCCTTAATTTCCTTTTTAAATTTTTTTTATTTCCTTTTTAAATTTTTATTAAATTTTTTGGGTGACACTGGTTGGTGAAATTACATAGGTTTCAAGTGTACATTTCTATAATACATCGTCTGTATTTTGCATTGTGTGTTATGCCCATTGCAGCATTATTCACAGTGGCCAAGACATGGAAACAACCAAAGTGTCCTTCGAAGGATGACTGGATAATGGAGATGTGGTAAAGACATTCAAAAACAGCTTTATTGAGATATAATTTCCATAGCATAAAACTAACTCTTCAAAAGTGGTTTTCGTATTTCACTGAGTTGTGCAACAATAACCATTATCTATTTTTAGAACATTTTCTCATCCCCCAAAGAAAGTCCATTCCTATTACCAATCACTCCACTCTCCCTGACCCTCTACCTCGGGACATGGCAGCCACTAATCTGCTTTCTGTATTTGCCTATTCTAGACACTTCATATAAATGGTCTCATATAATACATGGTCATCTGTGACTCACTTCTTCCACTTCGCATAATGTTTTCCAAGTTCATCCATATTGTAGCAGGTATCAGTACTTTCTTGCTTTTTATAGCCAAATAATATTTCAGCGTAAGGAGAGACCACATTTTGTTTATCCATTTACCAGTTGATGGATATTTGGGTTTTTCCACTCTTTGGCTATTAGGAATAATGCTGCTATGAACATTGTCTGTAAATTTCTGTGTGGATGTAGGTTTTCATTTCTCTTGGGAATATGCCGAGGAGTGGAACTCCTTCTGGTCATATGGTAGTTCTATGCTTAAAGAAACATTTTACTCCTGTGACTTTGACTGCTACTACTACTGCTATTACTGGATGCTAATAATTGTTGAATATTTACTCTGTCCTGAACCCTATACTGAATTCCTCAGATACATGGTCTCGTTTAACCCTCACAAAATTCCCATTTCACTGAAGGGAACGTTGAGGCGTAGAGAGGTTCAGGGACTTATTCAAAGGCTCATAGATTTAATTAGGTGTAATTCCAGGCCCTGCTGCTCTTAATCACTATTCTACCGGCTCCTGGAGTATTATATTTCAATAAATAATAATATTCATTTTCAGATGAATCTGCATGGGAAACAATAGTGAAATTATTCTAAATTGAAGGATAATGATAAAAGAGTTGCCCCTAAAGAATGATAGCTGTGAATTCAGAGTTATAACTACGCCCTTAGGAAAGAGTCGGGCTACCCACGTTCCTGGTCTTACATGGCATCATTCATGCACAGAGCTCGGATTCCAGAAACATGTGGCCTTCAGGTGTTTTCCATCGCTTTTCCCCCAGGGCTTGACAGTGATCAGTGGGCAAAGTTTCTCCTGCACTCATGAATTTGACATGCAGATGGCCATCTCTCATTCCACAGAGACAACACGTCTCTTCCCTCATTTAACCCTTCAAGGCATTCAGCATGGCTTGGCTGCTTGAATTCATTTATTCCCAATAAATATACAATTTTCCCACGAGACAGTTTAATCCGACAACTATGAGCTGAACCAAATTCTTGGCCCAGAAGTAGTGGGGAATCGGGCATTACAAACACCTAATAAAGACTCCTGTCTGTGAGGTCGTGACCATCTAACTGGGTAGACAAAACAGGCACAGATGAAGCTGAACAACAAAGCCAGGCTCTTGAGTAGTAGGTGCCAATACAGACCATGGGTCTCATCTGTTTTTGTAAATAAAGTTTTATCGGAACACTGTCTTGCCCATTCATTGCCATACAGTGTATACGGCTGTTGTGTTACAATAGCAGAATTCAGTAGTTGTGACAGAGACAGTATAGCCCACAAAGCCTACGGTATTTATTGTCTGGACCTTTATAGAAAAACATCTGCTGACTCCTGGAACAGATGCTCAAATACCAAAGCAAATGCAAAATACAGTAGTAAGTGGGCTAACAGTACAAAAGAGTGAAAGTTTAATGTTGTGTCTGTGATGTAGGTGCAGGGATGGCTTTTTAGGAAAAGGAAGGCTTACTTTGGAAAAGGGTTGAACTTGGACAACGAGATGGGAGGGATGGACTACTCCAAGGGTATTTAGCAATATTCTGCATAAATATAAATAATTAATTTTAAAAAGTGTCACTATTGATTTCAAGATAGATTATTTAATTGAAGCTGTGTGTATCATGGTAACAATGATTATATTTCCATACATATTTCTTTCTTGCTTGCAACAGTCTTGTGAGGTAGGCATGCCATGAATCATCCCAGTTTGGCAGCTGAGGGTCAAGAGGTTGGTGAAAGTCATGCTGGAGATTGCAGAGCTGCTAGACCACCTTGACACTGTAGCAAGGTTCTGTTTTTTACAGGGAGCCCACACGAGAATTCTGCAATTTGTGTGTCTGTGAAGCAGAGGAACCAATAAGAATTCTGACATGAAATCCTTTTGTGAATTTTTATGTCAATGTTTCCATTTCCTGAGTCTTTATATCCTTAAATAATACTAGGCTGTGAAGGGTTGAGTCATGGGTTGACAGTTTTGATGTAAGGTTGTGTTTAAATGCTGCCAAGTGAGGTGCAACCTGAAGACATAGATGTGCTCATTACTCATCTCCTTGAGAGACTGAACATCTTAGGTCTTTGAAGGACCAGTTCATCTCAAACCAAAACAATGTAGCTGAGATTCCTTAGAAAATCTGGAATATAGCCAAACTTATTGAAGGCTTGCCATGGGCCCAGAACTCTCATTAACCCTTTATGTGTTCAATCCTCACAATGACCCCAGGAAGGAGGTACAGTTATTCTCTATGGTACAGGTAAAGTCAATGAGTCATGAGAGTTAAGTGCACGTGCTTGAGGTTGGACAGCTAATAAATGTCAGAGCCAGCATTTGAACCCAGGTGGGTCGGGCTTCAGAGCCTGTATTCTTATTCACTGCACTATGACATGCCACCACTCACTGAAAACGATGGGGGTGTATAATTTTGAATCATGCTCAGGAAGATTGCTACGTATAAATTGCAAGGAAAATGACCATCTCCTCCAACATGGCCACAGTCAGATTTAGAAAGCAGCGAGCACACACAGTAAAGGTACCTAACAGGTTCTCAGTCCCACACATTATCTCAGAGGGAAGCAGGAAGCACAGGAGAAGGAATGGTACATGTTGGAATTACCTCAGCCTGGAGGCAAAACATGACAGCATCTGAGAGGAAAAAATGGAGATAAGTTCTTATCTTGGGACAAAGGTGGGACAGGCTCAAGTGTGGAAAGGTTCCAACAGGCCTCCAAGAAGGGCTTCACAACTATGTTGGAGCCCCTGGATTCTTCACATACCAAAGTTTGCCCCACTTACATCAGCTACATGCAACTCCAGCCACACTCCACCTGGCGCCTTGTCATGGCCACATGTGTACTTGTCTGACTTTCACTTCTTTCTGAAGTTGTTATGGAGACATCAGACATTGACAGAATAAAATGGCAGACTTGTGTCCATGCAAAATGCAACCAGACATGGCAAGAAAGAGGAATGCACCTATCTCTCTCAGAGTGGCCTGGGTCAGTCTCATTGATTTCAAGTCTCTGGGGACTCGACTCAGTGAGTAACAATCCACAAGAATCTTTTCTCCCCACCTTTCATGATCCAAGAAATAGCCAAACTCTGGGGTAGGGGTATGCATTTCCTTACCTCTCTTAGACAAATCTTATAAACTGGCCTCTCTAGAGAGTAAGGTATGAGAATAAAAAAGAACTACCTAAGATATCAAAGGAAAAGCTAAAGCCACTTAAGAGAATCAGACAATTCCCAACAATGACATGGACAGTAGAGTCGAAGGTAATTGTATTTTGTACAAAATTGGGGGATAATACAGAAGAGCACAGCACAGTTCTGAATGCCTGGAATACATTAGGGCTGTGGGCCTAGTAACAGGCTTCTGTAATTTAATGAGCAGAAATATAAGTTATAAGATAAACGAAGAAACAAGAATATTCCTGGAGGGCTTGGAATGGACTTTTGAAAGATGTGGCAGATGGTCCCCCAAATTATGGAGAATATAGAGGGTTGTATTGAGCCTAAATAAATTTTTCTCACTGCTGTGTAGCAAATTTCAAGGCTTTATCTCAACACGGTGCTCAGTTTGAGCCACCTATGATAACACAAAAACGGGCATGCTAACATGGTCAGAAGCCCATGCTAGACGTCAGTGCAACAGGGAGATTTATGGGGCTTCCGATGCTAATGTTAAGAGCAGACTGGACTGTGGACCTCCAAAAGGATGAGTCAGAGTTGAGTTCAGAAAAATGGAGACAAATCAGAAGGCAGGTGGGAATGGCTGCAATGAGATTTTCCCGAGTGATGGTGAAGTATAAAAAGCTTGAGCCTGGCAGCGATTTGGATCACGTTTCTTGTTGCTTTAAGGAAGGTGTGGCAGGACAAAGCCACCGAGAAAGCAGTCAGCTCAGTCAGACCAAGGAAGTGAAGAGCTGGGAGTGGGGGAGAGCACGGAAGCAAATTCACCAGCAGGGGAGGTAGGAGGTGGCCTGCTGCCTAACTTCCTTCTTCCGGTTAATCTCCCGTGGGCTCCCTCTGATTTGGGATTTGGCGGGAATCTCAAGGAGGATGTTTTCTTCTTCAAACATTTGAAAAAAGCTATTTTCAGCTCTTTTTAGGAAGGGAGGAACGAGAGCATTCCTCTCTCAAACCACAAGAAACCTTCATGAATATGGCCAGACATTGCAAGCAAATTTGTTATTATGCTGTTTGTATGATTTGGACCTTCCCAGAGTCACCTGAGGACCCCTCAGATAGGGAAAATTTGGACATGATAAAAGTCCTTACAGAATAAAGCTCATCAGAATGTTGTACCCCTTAATGTAATGGACAAACCAATGCAATACATGGCACCCTCATCATGCTTTCAGCATTTAAAACATATCCCTGAATTAGATCAGTTTGAGAAATCAGTGCCACATCATAGCCACAGTTGCTCGCCCATCAAAAGAGTTTCTAACAGCTGTTCTGTCCTCTATCTATGAGGGTCCAGGGCTGTTGGATGGGTAATGTTTTGTTGTTGTCGTTATTGCTAAATAGGGGAAAAGAAACACTGGTTTTGTAACTGTACTGGCCTTAAGACTTACCTGGTAAACAACCCTGAGTAATAAGATTGGAAATTCTCTTAAAAATTTTTGCACATTATTTGGTTACAGTCTCCATATGGCAAGAAGTCGAGGGGAGAAAACCTTCCATTCCATGTTCCCCCCCTCCACCCCAACCACATATTTAATCCATGCGCTTATGTCAAACTTAATTACAGGACTTTTGGCATAAAATAACAGTCCACATCCTCAGAGAAAAGAACTTAAGCAGTTAATATGTGCGATTGAGTGAAATTGCTTTGCTGAATGTTTATGAGTAACCCAAGACCAGTGAAATGTGCTGATATTTTAACCATTTCAGTGCAGAACTTGTGCCAAGATGCTGCAAAATAGGAAAAAAAACCCAAAAAATCATTTCTCCTGATCTGCTGTGTATCATATTTCCTGAAACCGAGAGCGTGGGGTAAGACAATTTTATGGCACATTCACAAATAGGTTTGCGGAGGAAAAACAATAAAGCTAGGGCAATTATGGACTCATCACCATCTCAGGGACCTGCAGGGATTCAACCAAAGAACACGAAGTTCAAACCCATGTCCAGTTCTACAGAAAATCCTCTGGAACATTAGAGCTCCCTACAAGGGGCAATTATTTTTGCCTTCGGATTTTTTCCTATCCCCTTGAACCTTTTCAGATATTTTCCTCTTCCATTCATCCCCAGTGTAATGTAGATAGTTTTAAAATGTAGAGATTTCTGATCCTAACAGAACTCTGTGTTTTCCACTGCCATCTTTGATGAAATAAACTCCTATCTGTTTAAATTTTCTTTTGTCTAATCATTCATACTAAGATTTGCCTCTTTCAGACTAGAGAAACAGCTTAAAATATAAAATCATCTGCTTAGTTTCCTTCCTTATCCAATGCCTTTTCTTAAACCAGTGAGACTCAGAGTTACTACTGAGTTCACACTTCCTTTCATCACCTTTGCTTCAGAAAATGGCTCTATTACCACCTGCCCCATAAATGCTAGCCTTTTGACATTACCATTTCTGAAGGTTCTCTGCACTTAAATGTTCCACTGAGCTCAAATTCTCTTCTCCTCATTCTCCCCAAATCTAATCTCCTCCCAATACTTATGGGGGTATACCCAACCCTTGTCCCAAGGACGACAGAATCCAATTGCATCATCTCTGTCTACAAAACATTCTGTGGACCATTTCAGGAGCTCAGAGTGCTCTCTGGTTTCAGCACTGCTGCCCATCTATCTCACCCCACTGTAAAGCCTCTTTCTCGTCCTATTTCTAGTGGAGGCTTTGTACCTCTTCACTTCACTGGCTTGCATCTTCCCTTGCCATTTCAAAATGCTCCTGAAAATGCACTTTCTCCCGTATCTGCTTCTCCAAACTTCATTAAGGTTGTATTTTATAATTACTTTCAGAGCTATTGTTTAGTGCAGCCCATTAGAATCCCAGCCTTGAGAAAGGTGCAATAATGTTATGATGATGGAATGAGAGGGTATTTGTGAAAACACCTGGCACAGTGCCTGCTCTGTAGAAGATATCCTATAACAGTTAATTCATTTGCTCATGGATCCCTTCATTCATTCAATGTATGCTGAGTACATATACATAAAACGACTACATGGCAGCAATACATTGAATCATGTTCAGTGCTGGGCATTCAGATATGAGAGACCCTACATTTGCTAAAATAGTTCCAGAGAGATGAATGTCATGCTCTGAGCACTTCCTGCATTGCAAGTACTGCACGAGGAGCTGCCCACACAACTAGCAATCTAGAAGTGAGGTATTATTACTGCCTTGTATTCTTGTCAATGCAGATTATAAATTTGTAGGTTTGAAAGTCATACCCCAAAACTCTTCTTGTCTTGAAGTAAAATATTTCTCATGGACTATTGGACTCTTGATATAAATGGACTTCTTTGTCTGCTTCCCATTCATCATCCAGGTTCTGGATTAAAGTTGCTTTATTAGGGGGTCTTTCCCTGACTCACCCAAATGAAAATTAGATCCCCTTGTTATACTTTCCTTATACTCTGTACTTTTCCTTTGTGGTCCTTACTATAAACCGTAGGTATGTATTTATTGTAGGGTTATCCCTGTAATGTCTGTGTCCCTCACGATGGCAGGGACCGTGTCCATTCTATTCAATTCTATCCCCAATCTCTAGCACAGTGCCTGGCACACAGCGAGTGCTCCATAATATTTGTTGAACAATTATTAATGTTGTAACATTGATTACAAAAGTGTAGACAGTCCATAAATTGTCTTTTACTTTGAGATCAGTTGCATAACTTTGGAAGCATCTTGACCTCACTAGTTACTTCTGTAGAGCTTATTATTAAATTATTTTGGGGGTTCCACCGACTGGTTGTGAAGGAAGGGGACAGAAGCAGTTAGTTGCTTTCACCCCTCCCCCCACCCCAGGACAGCTCTGTTGATGGGAATTGGAGAAAAAAACTGGGCTAGAAAAGTTCAAACATCAGACAAGTCTGGGTGGTGGGGAAAGCTGGACATGGGAAGAGAGTGACCTCGGTGTCTTCCTGTCTTTACTTCCTGTCTCCCCAGGAAGTGTCAGTCAGAGGTTTTCAGGAAAGAGTGTTGCCACGGTAACATGAATTGGCTATTCCCCTTACAGTGACAAGTGCCCTCATGTGCCCCAGCTGTCCCCATGCATGGTGGAAGAGGGAAGTCACGTTGAGGTTCCAGATGCATCACGTAAAATCCAGAGCCAGCAATGTCTGCGGTGACAAAACCAACTGCAGCATGTGGCAATGAGTCAAGCCCAGAATGCAGTAGAGCCTCTTCTTGAACTAATTAAAATTTAATCTGCTAAAGCCATTTTCTTGATAATTTGGGAACTCTCTTGATTTTTGCAAGTTCCAAAGAGCTTTGAAAATAGAGGATACTATATTTTTGTACCTTTCTCTGTATATTAGATTTCATACCAAAAAAAGCATTTTTTAAAAAGGGACTCTGGATAGAATAACCATATAATTTATCATCCAAACTGGGACACTCAGGACAGTGAAAAAGAGCGCTATTAATAATGACCTGGGGACAACAGATATAAACGGGGGCTGTCCTGGGCAAACTGGGATATGCGGTCAAGAAAACTATAGGGTCTGGGAACAGATCAAATGCATCCACAGAGCTGAATGTCTCAGAGGTCAGGACTGCGTCTGTGTTATCCCACCCCTCCTACAGTGCTTGGTGTACACTAGGTGCTGAAACTTGTTAACCGAATAAGTAAATCCAAAGTTGTCCTGGGTGGGCTTTTTGAACAGACATTGATGTGGGGTCCATGAAGATAGGGAAGACCTCACAGACCCAACAGTGACATTGTGTTTCCCCAAAGTGGTCAGGTCCCCAAGGCAGAAGGAGATGTGTATTCTGTGTTTACTCATTCCCTACTGTTGGCAGTTAATTGCTATCTGCTGACACACCCGGAGGGGAATTGTGAAGCAGTTCTCGACATTGCTTACACAGTCCCTGCTTATATATTTTGCTAATAATACGTGTATGGGCCCTAATTTCCTAAAAATCCACAGGGCTGTGCCCTAATATCATCATATCTACGTACTAGGTGTCACACTTTGGGGTCTGACTGGTAAAAATGGCCTCCTCAGGACTTCCTTCTGGGTCAGCCAGAGGTGCTGGTTGCAGTCTGGGGCCTGCCCAGTCTAGCTAGGCCACTCTTCCTCCCATCCTTCCTCCACTCACCCACCTTAGTCCTTCAGGAAAGAATGACATGGCCCATTGACCTCTAAGGAGCAAAAGGGCATGTTCAGCTTTTTTAGAGGTTATGGGCACGCTGAGTGACCCTAGAGCCCACGCCTGGAGAACAGGGGCAAGGCCTGGCTGCATCTCTTCCATCCACTTTTCATCTCGCCTGGAACCAACCAAAATCCGTGCCCTCCTTCCTCCTGCCTGCCGAGAGCTTCATCTTCCCATGTCTTGGGAGAGATCTGTCTCCTCTGACAAAGTCAAGATTCCAGGCCGAACTTTCCCATGCCACCGTCCCTCAAAATAGCCCGAGCTGAGCTGTATTTATAGCCGTGTGAGACTCTAATGGGCCAATTTGTTTGAATTTCCACTGCTTTTGTGTTGAATGTACCCCTCGCCCGTGGGCAGTCTCTTCAGGCCTTTATTGATGGGGTGTGTTCGGGGAGAGGGGCCCATGTTCAAGATGGTAGCTGTATAGAGCACGGGGGCTGTTTTGCATATTTACTGTTCTTTAAAGCCAGTTTTTTGAGAGAGAGAAAGAGACAGAGAAAGAGGTTTCTGTAAGTAGCCTGGACAATGAGAGCAAGACCGGCTGTATGCCAAGCACGGGATCCCGGCCAAAACACATATCATTAGCTTGGACCAGCTATAAGCAAGGAAATGAGAAACATATGTTAGAGAGCAAGGTTAGGAGTGAGAGACTATGGGTCAGTGACAGTCACCCTAAAACTTTTCCCTTGTTCTTCAGCTGTGGCCTGGCGGTGTCAAATGTCATTTCAACTGCCTTGATTTCTCATGGTGGGGCTGCCTGTGTGTTTTTTACTTTTTTCCCCCTCCCCCTGCTGTTTCCTGATGGGAGTTTTTTTGGGGAGGGGAAAAGGGAGCAGGCGGGGAAGGGTTTGTGTGATAGTTTTTCTCAGTTCTGGGAAAACCACAACCTGGGGATGCTCTCAGAAATTCTTCACCTTCTCTGAAATAATGTGTCTCTCCGTTTGGGATTTGGACGCGTTTGTGAGGGAAGAAAGAGGGGAAGGCTATGAAAGTATTTCTTGCTGTTTCTTTCTGAAATATAATTAGACGCGCCTCATTACCTCACATTGAAGGACTTTTGTACTTTTTCTGAGCTGTGTTTCCTGAGACCTTTGATGGGCCATGGCTTGTCGAAGCCACTCGCATTTTATCATATTAGCAGTTATTTTTCCTCCCCAACATGTTTGTCCTCTCCTCTCACTCTCCCGGAGATATCTGGAGTTGATTTTCTTGTCTGAAGGCCACACCCAGGGAGTCTGCTGGGGCCTTGCACTCCATGACAGGCCTGTATTCCTTCAGCCCTTCCCAGTTCCCCTCTCTTCCACCACATTCGTTTTCCTTAAAGTTTTCCCTGGACAGTTTGCTAACAAGGCTATGCTCTCTTCCATTCCAGGGTCAAGACCCCTGTTCTCTATAAAACCCAGATGAAGAACTGTATCGCATGAAGCTCAGAGGCGGTCCCTGGAGAACCAGCTGTGGCTACTGTTCTGAAGCTGAGGACAGTTCCAGACGGCCGCCTAGAAAACTCACCAGGCTCCGGCGCCCAGCTCTGGCCAAAGTCACGAAACAGCCACAGATATACCCAGCTGCTCCCATTAAGGAAATGTCATGGAACCGGGACATTGGGGCTGTGGCAAGCCTGGATGGCAGAGAGCTGAAGGAATATGTTTTCCCATAAATCTTCCCTGACCTTCATTCTTTTAAGATTTGGGGAATGGTGTTGGGGTGGAAACCATTCCAAATAATTAAAACATTTGGTCCCTGTTTATCCTTTGCTTCCTTCTTCAGGCCTTGTTCTGAAAATAAACTTTGCTCTGAGTTTCCGGGCTCCTAAAATTCCCGAGCGTATGAGTGTCCAGCGTCCTGAAGGGCAGAGTTAATGATTGACTTGAGGTTCGCTGGACCTGTTTCCATCAGGTGAGCCTTCTTCATGTTTCAGTCTTCATTTTTTGCCTTTTTTTTTGTGTGTGTGTGTGACTGCATTTTCTGGGCTGCAGGTCTCTCCTCTTTGCAGAGAGACTTCTCTGGTCCCAGAAGAAAGCCTTACTTGTTGACTGTTCCTAAGTGCACAGTGAGTAGGAGGCATGTGTGTGTGTTTATGTATATGTGTGTGTCCATTGACCAACAACAACAACAGAAACATGAGAGGAATTGGGCCAGCCAAACCACAACCTACAGGCAATGGGTCTTTAAGTCTTATGTATAGTAACAGCAAGGCACAATCCTGGTTCGGTGCCTGAAAATCTTGCAATTTCAAGATTTCTATTTCTCAACTCTTTCCCTCTTCCCTCTCTTTCGTAGCAGAAGGCAGCTGGCATTAGGTTTGAGTCTATGTGTTTTCTTTCTGTGTCCTCGCTGTTTGGCTGCCTTTCAAATCTCCACGCAGCCAAAACATGCCTCGAATCCACCATTTCCTGCCATCTCTTCTGCCACCTTCTTGGCTCAGCCACATCGACTCTTGCCTGGAAACTGAAATGCCTTCTAAACGGTGCCTCCATTTCTTCTCTTGCCCTTTTTCAGTCCACTCATCAATGAGTGGCCAGAGGGATTTTTTATTAATAAATCTATAAATCAGATTAATCCCACTTCCCTGCTGTAATCCTTGCTGGTTCCTACCTACTTCTCCGACTTGAATTTGAGCTATCTCTCCTGGGTCCTTTATGTGCCAGACATGCCACCCTCATTTTCCTCAGCAGTTAAGTGTGGGATAACAGCAATGCTTACTCAGAGGGTTGGGAAGAGTAATGCTTTAACACACATAAAGCATCTAGACCAGGGTCTGACCATGATAGGTGCTCAATAAATGGAAGAGCCATTCACAGTTAACTTCTTTGAATTTGTCAAGGACTTCCCTGCTTCAAGGCCATCACAAAAGCCTCTGTCACTTGTTTTTTTCTCTTTGTGTGGCTCGTTCTTTCTTATCCTTCAAGTTCGAGTTTAACTGTTAACCCCTTAGAGATCTTCTCTGACCAGACTATTCAAAACGATCCCCATGCCTTGAATCCCCAACCCCATTATTTTCTCCGTTAACGACCTATTTTTTTCCTTCATGGCACTTATTCCAACCTGTAATGACATATCATTTGTTTACCTGAAGGCAGGGTTATGTCACTATATCCTCATGTAACACAAGAAACATTGGTGGAACGAATGCATAAATGAATGAATCTAACTCCTTACCTTTCCTCATTTCATCATCAGAGCTACTCCCAACCCACCTTGTGTCCCGGGCCACACTCTTCTCTCCAAATCCTGCATTTATTTATTTGTTCTCTCATCCTTTTGCCAATATTGACCCTTATTTCTTGGCGATAGACACTGTCTGAATCCTCCAGGGGCTGTCCCATCCCTCTCCCACCACTCCACTCTTCTCTTACTTATGGGACAGTTTCTCCTGTGAGAGGTTCACACTTTCATTTATATGTAAATGATAAATAATAGAATATGTAATGCCCAGAGTGAGACTGATGACTAATAACTCCACATCTGCCAAGTTAGAAGGGTTTGGGATGAATTAACTCATCGTCTACCATTAAGAGATCAATGTCTATGCAATTATTCCATGCATACCCAAGATCAGGTATCTTACAGCTCAACCTGAAAGCTTGAGTGACAATAGGAAACCAGGTAGGGGTGAAATCATAGTTCCAATTTTCGATCCTTATCACCACTTATTATATGTGTATATTGTATTATATAGTAGCTCTGTAACATGAGCTAAGAAGGGATAACCTTACCCATTCTCACGAATCTCTCTCTCTCTCTCTCTTTCTCTCTCTCTCTCTCTCATAGCCAAGAACACCAAGATAGAAAATGCTCTCGACTGAATTTTTTATTATTTATTGATTGATAGCCTGTCTTTTTTTTTTTCCCCCTTAAGCCTCTGTGCACTTTGCTAATTACTTCTCTGGAAATCATTTTACTTTACCATTCACCAGAATGCTGCCACCTTTGGGAAAGAATGTGGCAGTGTGATGGAATGCAGGCTTGATAAGAGCTAAGCTTCCAGAAAGGTCTTGTCACTGAAGTACTGGTCCAGCCCCACCCTGCAATCTCATGCAATATGAAGGCAATGATGTAATCGTGAGAAATAGCACAAGGCTTGCCTCAGAGCAATCCTTTTCATCCAACAGAATAAGTACAAGGATAACTGTCTTCATCATTTCGTCCTTGGAATTTCCACCTGGATTTGCACCATCAGTGTGACTAAGTCGTGGAAGCAAGTCACATTTGAGGCACTCTGTTCCATTAATGTGATCTGAAGGTGAAATCTTCATATTCTCCCAGACTAAACCATTCAGTGCTTGAGTTATTAGGAAATGCCCAAAGAGTCATTAATTCCTTTAGGAAGAAGAGAGTAAAGATTCCTTCTATTATATGCAAAAAACTCCATTAGTTTATACATGTTTGGTTGGGTAACAGATAAATGGGTTTTATTAAAATGAATTTTCTAGAATTTCACAGAGGGAACTTTGAGTAGAAAAGAAAATGCTGATGGTAAAGGACAAAGAAAAATGTTTCTTTAATATGATATATAGCATCTTAATGGCACCTTAAATTCAGAAATTACCTTCATTTGAAAGAATATGAAACACTATGTATCAGTATTGCAAATCTCAAGAATACAGGTATCCTTACTTTAAAGATGGGAAGAATAGATTCACAGATGAGGTCCTCCCCCAAATACAGAACTTTGAAGGACAGCCAACACTGCTATACTGCCGTTCCAGAGTCTCTGTGTTTCCCCAGATCTCAGACTAGACCAAATGAATTTTTTTAGTATTAGTCTTGAATCAAAGAGGCAGCCAAGTTCTATTTAACTCTACAAAGTAAATGTTGGTTTTTCTACTTTGTATAAAGAATACAAAAGGCACAGGCCTGTGCCCAAGAAATAAATAACTATAGACATATAAAATGAACGTAATGTAAATCACTATTAAATAAAGCATTGAGAAAGGAATATTGACAACGAGTTGTGGAGGCAGCATAGGGGAGGAGCTGCTCCAGATAGCTACCTATGGCAGTTACCCTTAAGCAGGAAAGACCTATCAGTAGAATCAGGCCACTTCCCTTTAGGCACCAGGGAACGCTTCTAATTGGTAGAGATTTCTTCCATGTTCTGAGCTGAAATCTATCTGTAGCTTCCATCAGATGCTTCTAGCTTTATCCTCTGAAAACAATGTAAATTATTTTAATCTCTCTCACACATACTTGCCTGCACAATTCTAAATCTGGATGACATTGCTCTCCCCTTATCCAGTGACCCCTTCCCCTTGCCCTACTTCAGAATAAATACACCAATTTCTCCCACTCTTTCATCAATGGCATGATTCCCAAATCCATCACTATCTGGGCATTCTTCTCTTGACACATTCTACTTTATTGTATCCTTAAACATGGCACTGAAAACTAAACACAGTATTTTAGCTATGTGTTGACTGTGCACGTCAGTTTGTTCCTTTATTATCCATCCATCTTTCAATCCATCCATCCATCCCTCCATCCATCCATTCATCCAAATGATACTTAAATAAGCCTCTGTGATATGAGGCATTGTTCTAGTGCTTATAGTGGATAAAAAGATTAAAAACTTCAATGAAAGTCGAGTCTAGTGAAATGAAGATTGGAGGGAACCATGCTCATACCAACACAACCTAAGATTTCATTAATATTTTTGGAAGCCATGGGTCATTCAGTTAGCATCTACCGAGCTTGTGGACTCCTAGACTTCTAACATAGTCTCACAAAACTTACGTTTAAACAGATTACCCTTGTTTGGTGCTTTGGCAATTGAAATTTGGAACCAAAGTTCAGAACCTTACACTAATGTTATCCTTTTAAATTTCAGCCCATCCTTTCAGTTCATTGAGGTATTTTGGGGAATCTTGACCCTGGTCCTCCACATTGAGCCATCCCGTTTAGTCCCCACCTGCAAACACAAGTAGCTTAGCACAGAACCCTGGAGCATATCACGCCAGCCTTGAACTAGCAAATTCTCATTCCTTTATCTTGGCCATCAAGGAGATCATTTCTAGTCAAACGTGATACTGAAATCAGGATATTGTGCGCCCAAGGAGTTTTACCAATTTACCAGTATACACATGAAATAAATAAATGCATTAATAAAAAGTAGAAGTGAGTACCAGGCTTTATCCAACCCCACATTTACAGAGGGATCAATCTACTAATGTGGAAATTGGCAGCTCCAGAAGGTTTGTGAGGGAGGATCTCCCTCCTCAACTCGGAGATACTAAATCAGTGGATTAAGTCTCCAAACTGTCTCTGGGGCTAGAGAGAATAACAGTGTTCTTTATAAGCATCTTGGATTTCTACTTTTAAAGTGAAATCCACTGGGTCCTATCAGTCTGTGGTTTGTCTGCTCTGGTTTTAGCAAGCTCAAGATGGGGTTGTGTCGTGATTGGTTAGAACATGCTGCTCTTCGGAAGGGGGAACCCACTGACCCCTGACCACAGCCGGGTCGTAGGGAAGAGTGTCCGAGGCGGACCAATTACCTAAGAGGACTGAGAAAAATCAAACAGAGGCCGGGCACAATGAGGGGAAAAAACACACAGCAGGCCCAGCTTTAGTTCCACTGCTTGAATTACCACTATGTCAATAGAAGGTGATAAATCAAGGGAGATATTTACTGATTAAAATTACAGACTCCTACGGGAAACTGTATAAACAGACTGGAGAACAAAGCCTTCAGGGACTGAGCCCAGCTGAATACATCCAGGCTTTGGCCAGTCATTTTCCAGCCAACTCTTGGACCCAGGGGTCACCGAGAGAGCAAGTGGCTCCACGAAATCAGACTTGCTATGCACCGATCCAAATATCTGTAGGGAAAATTGAAAGCCACGTTGGGAAGAGAGTCAGATATTCAGGCCCATTCACAAGGGATCTTCTTATTTAATTCTTATTTATTTATTTATTTTGCTTTTACTCTCATGTCTGGTCTCGACCCACTAGAAGGATCCAGAACACCTGGTCTGGGTGCACTGCCAGTCCGTGGAGGTCCTGAGGTCACAGATACTGAAAGGAGGACAACAGGAGACGTGAGTGGGCATGAAGATCACTCCCACAGAGAGGTTGGGGGCTGGTACCTGTGGCCAATCATCTTTCTATGCCAACCCACTTTGTCAACCATTTTTGGCATGCCCATGTTGATGTGCCCAGGGGGAAACCGAAGCTTTGGTCTGCCATCCTGGCCTCTCCAGGTGTATCACACGGTCAATGTCATTCTGCCTCTTTACATGGTGTTCTTCTAGAGTAAGAGAAATGCCTTTGAAAATGTCTGGGAGCGACTTGGATAACGAGAGCTTTACAGCAATGTTGCAGTTTCCTTTTCAGAGCACTGCCATTTTATTTTATTTTATTTTATTTATTAATATTTTTTGCCAGCTCTGCCTGTGAGAAGGACTATCACCCCAAACCAGTCTGTTCTGATAACGGGCAGCGCAGGTTTCCATCTGATGAATGGGGGAAGCCCACATGGGGCTGTTTCACATCACCACCGGCTCCATTATCTAGGAGTGGTCTCAGGGTTAACCTTCGCCCTCCGAACCCAAGTTCCATTCCTTTCCTTTTGTGCCCTTGGCTGTGAATATGCAATCATCATTCAAAGGGAATTGGGTAACAACATTCTGGAATAAAGAGGCTTTGATGATTGGGAAGAGGGAGATGATCACAGTTGGGCCTTTTGGAGGTTTTGTAAAGGTGCCTGGCTGGCACCCGCGGATACTCTGCCTGCCAAGTTGCTGTGCCATGTGCCCTGCTGCAGAACGGTGGCCATTTGGAGGAAGAGGTAACTTTCTTCATGTACAGAAAGAGCCGGTAATACATGCTTTTGTCTGCCCAGTGGGGGCTCCTTTTGCTAATTGTCCCTCTAGTGGGAGTGCCTTTTTCTAAGTGGCACAAAGTGATAGAACAGGTTGGACACAGCCCTGATTCTTCTGGCCTTTTCCTTGGAATTGGGAGGAAGAGGAGGTGAAGATCCCAGCTAGAGCATTTAGAAGTTCATACTTTGCCTTTTAAAAGGCAGCAGTGAATAATAAAATGCCTGTATAATTATCCTGGCTCGCTCCCCTGTTCTTTCGCAACGAGGTTACTGTAAAGGGAGGTGAGTGTTCCTTTGTTTGATTTTTTCTCCCCAGAGGGATTTGTCAAGTATTCCCTGCCTAGGGAAACTCCTTGTCCTGGAGTGTCACTGAGCCCATCTCTCCACTGGCCTCTGGAGATGGCTGATGGTATAGTATAGTGCAGATGTCACAGACTGCCTTACGTTCTGAAAAACTCTGAGACACACACACACACACTTAAAGGAAGTTATGTTTATAGCTGCTGCGCTTGACTGCTCTGACCCTCTGAGCTTCCTCTCGTTTCCAGCATGTGCGCTTATCTCCAAATGGAAGTTCGTTTTGGAGATGAGGAGAAATTAATGACCACTTCACCAAGCTGAGAAGGTGAGGTTGGCTGCTGCAAACCGTGGGGGCGCTCTGATCTCATTCTTCTGCTCTGTTTGCCGGAAAAATCTCTCTCTGCCCTGGAATATCATGGCCTGGAGGCCTTTAAATTAAAAACAGTTGTGAAACTGGCAGCAATTTAGAACTTATGCCAGTGCATGAATCCGTAAAGAACAGGGCCTCAGGGATGCAGGTCATGTGTCTATGAAGAGGCCTGTTTTGTGTCCTTGGTTTTTACCAAGGCTTTTGGTCTAGTGCTTCTTTTCTCTCCTAGGGGAATACTGGTTCTTGGGGGTTGTTTCTCACTCTCCCTTCTGACTTAACTTCCCACGTGGTCCCACCTCCTGGTTTTCTAGAGTTTGCCATGTGCACAGCAGTGCCACCAGGGCCTGGGTGTTTCTCAGTCTCCCAGGTCAGCAATGGAAGCATCTGGGCTGTGGCTGACACCTCCCATTTCAGTTACAAGAACACAGAGCAACCCAGAGACAAGACCGCAAAGGTGAGAGGAGACAATGCAGCTACAGAGGAAACCTTTGCAGACAATGTGAATCCAAGCCTGGAAAACCCAACTCGGGTTTTATAGAAGATACTTTTGTTGATTTCAAGAGAAGGTTGAGGAAATGCCAGAAAATAAAATAGCAAGTTGAGGATGGGCCAGTAAAATTCTTCCTTGGTGTTTATGGCCTGGCTCCTTCTAAGCCAGGAGGTGAGAGGTTGCTCCCTGAGTAGGCATTTAGCTCAGACGGGCTTGGTCAGTGGGAGGGGCTGGTGGTGAGCTTAGAGTCAAAACTCAGATTCTTTTCCTGATAAGACTCTTCTGACTGACACTTTCTCTAGCATTCGACCACTCCAGTAGGGTGTCCTGGCTTGGAGGGTTTCTAGAACATCTAAGTTATCTGGCATCTTGAATTAAAAAGTGAAATCTGCCTATAAGGACAAGAGGCATAAGGATTCAATAGGAGTTAAATCCTATTTGGCAGGAAAAGAATTCACACTTAAACCTGAAAAGGCAATTGTTTCCTTAATCAAATTCAGAGTTATACTCACCCAGGTATCCTGACAAACACTGATTGACTGTCTCCTATGCGCAGAAGTAGGAAATAGGGCTAGCAAGTTTGGCAGGGCCAAGGCACACAAGTCATCACAAAGTTAGGGAATTTGCACTGTCTCTTATAGGCAGTGAATGTTTTAAAGCAAGGGAAGCAGAGTAATGCTTCAGAAGTGCCATAGTAGAATGATTTTGAAGACATAGGTAATAGCTAATATTTCTTGAACACCTACTATGTGCCAACAACTGAGCTAATTATTTCATTACATGCATTCTCTTTTTAAATCTCCACATAACCTTATGAAGTAGGCAGTCCTCTTGTCTTCCTTTTACAGAGAGGCAATCTGAGGCTCAGGGAGGTTGAAAACCTTGCTCAAGGTCACACAGCTTGCAAGTGGTAGAACAAGGGTTTGAACCCAAGTCTAAATGACTCCGAAGTCCACACTCTTAACTACTACAGATCAAACACAGTGTATGCATTGCTTGTTCCATCAAGTATCCAGAAAAACCCATTCCTTTTGTGTGGAGGAAGAGGCAAACCTCTGGATTTGAGATTAAGAGTCCCAGGTGTTAGGGTTGTCAGCTTTGGCAAATAAAAATACAGAATGCCCAGTGAAATTTGAAAAACCTCTCTAACAAACTTTTGTAACTTATTAAAAATAGATGGAGACAGGAAATTTAAGATGCCCTGACCAAAATGAGTAAAGATGCAGGACAAAAATCATTAAATACAGGACATGTCCTCTCTACCTAGGATGCTTAGTAACCCCACCAGGTGTGCACCTGGGGGTCTGTCTGCGTGACCTTGGGTTAACCCACCCTCTCTTAGTCTCATCCTCTTCAACTGAAAAATATGGGTAATAATATCTACCTCGTAAAATTATTATAGGATTGACTGAGATGACATAAAATGCCCGTGAGAGTATCAGGCATAGAGTAGGTACTTAGCATATGCTTTGTTGGTGAACTAGGCAATTCCCTAGTTTCCAGAAAAAATGGGTTTGTTTTTTTTTTCTTCTTCTTTCCATTCAGAAGAATACTTATCTCCTATTGAGTGCTTTATTCATCAAAGACTTGGCCTTTTCTTCATGAAAAATGTAACTTTTAATGGGGGTCACTTGTTGATGTTTTGTGTAGCCTGTATTTAAAAACACCAGCCATTTCCTCTAATAATAAAGTTGCTACTTAAGTTAAAAAAATAGGGCAACAGAAACAATGCCCATTATATTATCTTCAAGCCTTTATTATGTAGGTATTAAATTTGAACTCAGAGGTCGTCACACTTGGGAAGTGTTTCCATCTGTAGCACTCCATTCTCCTTTCTGTCGGTTCAATTAAGCCTGAGAATTTAAATTATCTCTCTAGCTCTAAAAATATGGACAGATACTTCTGAAACTATTCCAGGGCTTAGAAGAAATTCGGTGGGAGTGAATGTGCTTTCAGGCCAGAAAGCCTGACCCTTCCAGATCTTTGAAAGGTGTGGAAAGACCGTAAAAATCAAATCAAATCAAGTCAAAATAGACAGCCTCTCCCTCAAGAAGAGGATTTGGAAAAGAGGTGGAGGGATGGAAGAGCTGTGTGTGAAAAACACATATACACACACAGTGGGAAGCATATTTGTCTAAAAACATTAAATTAAAAACTTCTTAGAATGACAGCATTTCTTCCTTTCTTTCTCTCACTTCCAGTTCATTCTTATCAGAATTCTGTCAGCTCTCAAACTGACATTTTCCTGTTCTGATCTTTTCTCAGACAGTAAAGAGGGATTTTTTTTTTTTATTGGGCTGATGTAAACAGCAGATCAGTCTACAGAGAAACGTCAAGGACGATTTGGAGTCCTAAGCCCTGACCCTCCTGCCCTCTCCTAACTAGCTATTGACATTGAACTTAAAAAAGCTGCAATGCTGAGATGAGATAATGTTTTAGAGCGAAAGAGAAAAGGGCTTTGGGGAGAAGGGTGGGGGATGCGGGACTTCAGAAGTGAATGTGCTGTCGGCCTGCGAGTCCAACTTCAGGCTTTTAAAAGTTCAGTTTTGCTAAAAGTATCCAGTAAAGAAAAATGGGCCTCATCTTTTAGACCACATGTGTAGTAAGGGAGTCTCTTTGGATGATCCTCTTCCAGGAAATGTGAAGTGGGAACGTTTTCAGGATTTTTGGGGTAGTAAAATCTTCTCATGGTTTTGCATTGGGCCAATGAATGAATGACTCACTTTTCACTTCAGCCATGTCATAGAACAGATTTGGAGTTTACAATGCATGGATTTGGAATTTTAAAATATGAATATCTACAGGCACTCTCGCCATCATTTCAAAACTGAGAAGTGAAAAGAACATTGCCTGCCCTCGGTTTTGATCCCTTTGTTCTCTGGATCCTATTAGCTGTGGCTTCTGTTTACCCTCATTTAGAGAGTCGTCTACCTGAAATTGTGAATTTGACTTGCTTCCTCTCCAGCTGGGAACAGAGATAAAAAGAGAAATGATTTTCTCAGAAAAACCCTGACTAGTATTGTGAAGTCATCTGCCTTTATTTTCATATCACTGGGTCCTGAATGTTCTAGAATACAGTCCTGGCATCTCTGAAAATGTTTCCTCCATTTTGCCACCAGTGGGAAACGTGGTTTAGTTGACTGCTGGTGACCAACCCAGAATAAAACTTGTGAGAGAAAGCTCGATTCCTTGGAGAGAAGGTTTGTCTTGTTTTAAAATGAGTCCTGGTACCCCTGGACTCCCTCGTCTTCCTTTATGGCAATTTATGTACAGAGAGGCTGGTGTCTAACTGCTTTTGGAAGGCAGCGTGGCACTCTGCTTAAACACAGAAAGGTAAAGAAGGTCTCTGAATGTCTCTACTTTCTTTCTAGAAGCTGCTTGTTTCTTCTGGGCCAACCCCTGGGGAATCCAAACCCTTCCCGGGCATGCCAAAGGCCAGCTGAACAGCTCAGAGAACTCTAATCACATGATCATTGTTCAGTGGGGTCGGCAGACACCACTGTCTCTGCCTCCTTCATGTTCATTGCTTGAGACACTTGAAATTAGGCCTGACATTGCGCTAACAAATGCACTACAGGGAACGAGCCTGCACTGGGCCCTAGGGAATGATCTAGAAGACTTAATAGGTCTTTCCCATCTTTAATTTCCATGGTTCTAAATATGCTGGCTGCTTATAAAGCGGCAGATTGATTTTCAGGCGGACTGGTTAGTTTTGAAAGCACTTAGTGGAGAGGATTTGGCTTGATGTAGCCACCCCCCTTGACCTTCACTTCAGTAGGTCCCCAGTTTATAAAAGCAGCCCTCACATATCTCCTTTCACCTCACTTTGGCAGAGAACAAATGGACAAGGGGAGCTCCCTCCAGAGCTCACTAACCAGCTACTGTTGTCTCGTTGCACTGGGGACTATCTCTCATCTCTCTGGTTACGATGCGTAAGAACAAGAGATTGGGGCATGGGCGTGATGTCAGCTTGGCTGACCAGGGTCTTATGACCCCACTGAAAGAAGCCAAGTGTTCAGATTAGGTGGTAAGCCTTCCTAGGAAGGAATCTTCTCATTTCTCGTGAAGATGTGGTGAATGCCATGATCATTCCTTATCCGAGGCCTAGGGAATAGGACTCACCTTGAAGAAGGCACCTCTGTAAGCAGGAAGTTGCTGACATGTGCGGTAGTGTGAGTTCATATTATGCAGCTGGTGAATTCATTTTGGAAATGGCTGTTTGGGGGAAAACTCACTATTTTTCTTTTGGTAATTGTTCCCATTGGCTTTCCCCACCCCCTCCCACCCTCAACATGACGCAAGGAAGCAATTACAGGCAATAAAATAGACACAGCTAAGTTTAGGGAGAGGGAAGAGCTCTAGGAGTTTCCAAAGTTTCTTTGAGCTTACACACATAGATTGGCTTTTTCAGGACATGGGAAACGCAAACAATCTCAGTTTTTCCCTCCATAAAACAGGGGTCTTAATTATTTCTTGCATCCCAGGAAATGTTTAAGGACTAACCAAACTAGCTTATATTTTTATACTGGTTGGGAGATAAACTATATATATGAGGTGCACAGAATCTTTCATGATAGTTAAAAGTACTCTTCAGAAGAGAACCCAGGCATCCTCTCACTTAGCATTCTCCATTTCCAGGGTGAAATATACAGCTGCAAAAGCTACTTTGTGGCTGATGAAATGCCAGGATTGATATCATGCTTTGAACTATTTTATCGGGATTTGAGGAGCCAGTTCCCAATTATTCAAACTTCAAGGTCATTCATCGAAACAATACTTCAGGTAGAGGAAAATTCATGGATGAGAGAGGAGGGGAGGTGTGAGGACCACAAGACAAAAGAAGGGAGGGGAAAAAGATAATGACCAGAAGAACCAAGAGGGCTTGGATTATTTTTCTGGTAACTTGTCTGAATTTGAAATAATCTTCGGTCAGACTTGGTCATATAGACGTGTGCCAATTCCTAGAGTCCCTTTTTTCTATTTGCTGCCCCTAAAAAGAGCCAAATCTGTGCCTGGAAAGGATCTTGCCTCCCTTGTGTCTGTTTGGTGGCTCTGTCCAGTCTGAATGTCATATTCAGAGGCGTGGAAGAGGCAGCACCGCCTCCTCCTTGCGCTGTTTCATCAGGATTCTGTGAGCTTCATATGTAACCCCCCTTAAAAATCTGAAAATGAAACAAGACATATTTCTGAGGTTGTCAGCAGGTAGATCCACTGGTTTGTGGTAAGTAATCTCTCTGGGAGGAAGTCTTGGCTCTGATGTCTGTGTTGAACGTTCCGTGGCTCCCCCCGGCCGCCCCAGCGCAGGTCTGTTCGCTGGGCGAGGAGGTGGTGATGATATTGCTTCTAACAACCAGACTGAAGCGTAGCCTCAGGCGGTCTTGCAAAGCCCCCTCCAAACAGCCTCTAATTAATTTTTATCCTGCCATCCCAATGAGTCCCGGGAGTGCAGCAACCCAACAACAAAAAACCCTCATCAAGTCATTTGGAGAAAGCTTTGACGTAACACTTGCAGATTTTAGATCTCTAAAGGAGAAACTGCAGAAAGAAAGAAAGAAAAAAACAACCAAACCCTCCCCTTCATTCTCCATGCCTCACTTTTTTTTTTCCCCCTCCAGTTTCTTGCCTTTTCTTTTACAGTGGCCATAAGTCAGACCTTTCTCTGGCTCCCTCCTGGCCATAGTTCTTTGGCGAGAACTCTCAATATAAGTATATATATATTTTTGCTGCAGCAGGAAAACCCAAATTCTCTGGGGACTGGGCCAGGTACCTGCGCTGGGTGTCCTGGGGATCCCAGCCACCTTTGGAAGGGAACTTGATGGCCTCTCTGGCTTGCAGCCACCTTGGGGGCCAGGCCTTCTGCGTGCTGTGAAAACACTCTTCAGTAGACATAATGTTGGAAGCTGAGGGAAGGTTCCACAAAGAGGAATTTTACCCACTGAGCACATCAAAGATATGGCATTCTAGGCCTCTCCCTTTGGAAGCATTGCTGGCATAAGCTCAGTCGCACCGGTCCGCTGTCTGTGACAGGGTTTCATGCAAAACTCCTGAAGGCCTCTGTTCAGGTTGCTCTCCTTCTTATTCTGAGGGGATTTGGTGACAGGAGGGCCCCTTCCGCCCTGGCACGTGAGCCTCACTTGTTGCCTTCCCTCCAGCTCAGAGTCTCCCTCCCAAACACTTTATCCCAACGGCCTTTTAAAGCCCTCCCCACCCGTGTGTATCCATTCAGGATGCTTCTCCTGGGACCTCAGAATGAATTCAAATTTAGGAAGAGTGGCTGTTTGAAATGATGCATTCAGAGGTGCTGAAACCCAAACCCCCCGCCACCAGGGCTTCCTGGGTTTTCAGAACAAAAAGGTTGAGTGACTGTTCCCTTCCTGAGGTCTCAACACAAGAGAGTGATCCAGTGCCAGCAGCTCTGGTGTTAATTTCATGACCCCTGAGTGCCAAAGAAATTTCCTCAGGACCCGATTGACTCGACAGCCCCTGAGAAATGGGGCCATTGTTTCTAACGAGCTTCAGCAGTCTGGCTCCTTTAAGAGAGTTAATCACAGAATCACAGGCCTAGAAAAGACTTCTCTGACGGCTCCTCTGTGCCAGGTCCAAGTGAGTGAGTGCTGATCCTATTTTTGAAGACGCCCATGGAGCCCCACTCCAGTGACTAATCGCTCATAATTGTCCTCTTTAATTTTAACCTCATGTGCTAGTGCTTGAAACAGATTTCCGTTTGTGCCGTCCTCAGAGAAGGTAGAAAGCATTGCTCATCGTACAAACAGGGCTGTTCATTTCCTCCTCCCCTGCCTTTTCCTGTCTCCTTGGAGGGTGGCGTGGCCCAGAGGTGAAGAGCAAACACTGGGGACTTCGATGCATTGGGATCTGAAGCCCGGGTTCCGGAATTGACTAGCTGTGCTACTGTGCCTCAGTTTCCCTGTCTGTGAAACGGGAGAAATAACAGCCACCTCATTGGGTTGTTTTGAGGATGAAATGAGATCATGGAAACAGTGTGTTTTGCATTGGGTCAGGGGAGTGCCTACTATTTGCCCACAAATAAAAAGGTGCCCACGGTAGCAGAGTTGGATGCATGTAGACTCTTGCCTGTCAGGCTGTTCTGTTTTTCACTGCCAAGTGATACGGATGGGCCAGGCAGCAAAAAGCAGTAGAAAGAGAACTGGACCTGGGGTCCTGAGTCCTGGGTCATAGATACAGCCTCTACTATGCCCTCGCCTCGTGTCCCTAAGGAAGGTATAACGTCTCTGGTCCTCAGTTTTCTAGTCTATGGAATCATCATCACCCTGTCTTCTTTGTGGGGGTGAGGGGAACATCAAATGAAGGGTGCGACGGGGCCATGGATTGTCAACTAGAAAGTGCAATTCAGATGTGAAGTGCCGAGGGTCCTGTAGGTTGATGACCCCTAAAGCCCAACCCCTAAAGCCCACAGATCCTGCCTACTGCCCTGGGAGCCCTCTCTAGCACCGAGAAGTACCTTGGCATTTTGCTGCTAACCCTCTGAATTGCCAAAGGCCTGGGAATGAGAAGTGGGGTGAGGTAAGTTAAAGCTTATTTTCTCATTCACTTTTCGTGGTCATATTTTCTTAGACTCTCAGTTCTATTTTGTTTTGAAAGGAACGACCCTTGACTGAGATTAACCCTCAGTCAAGGGCATTGTAGCATTGTGGTTAAGATTTGGTCAAGGCCATGGACTATGGGGCTGGACCCTGATTACGAGGTCTGACAATTAAGTTTGCGAACTTGTTTCAAGGATGTTGTTAACCTTTTTGGACATCAGAGGAATTATTCATTATGAATTTGTACCAACTGGACAAACAGTTCACCAAGTTGACTGTTTGGAAGTGCTGAAAAGGCTGCGTGAAAAAGTTAGACGACCTGAACTTTCCGCCAACCATTCATGGCTCTTGCATCACGACAATGCACCAGCTCACACGGCACCATCTGGGAGGGAGTGTGTAGCCAGGAAACAAATAACTGTATTGGAACACCCTCCCTACGCACCTGATCTGGCCCCCAATGACTTCTTTCTTTACCCAAAGATAAAGGAAATATTGAAAGGGAGACATTTTGATGGCATTCAGGACATCAAGGGTAATACGATGACAGCTCTGACGGCCATTCCAGAGAAGAGTTCCTCAATTACTTTGCAGAGTGGACTAGGCTCTGGCATTAGTGCATAGCTTCCCAAGGGGAGTACTTTGAAGGTAACCGTAGTGATATTCAGCAGTGAGGAATGTAGCTCTTTTTCTAGGATGAGTTCGTGAACATAATTGTCAGACCTCGTATGTCCTCACTCTGCCACTTTCCTACCTGGTGTCCTTGGGAAAGCTGCCTCCCTCTCTGTATTTCAGCATCCTCAGCTATAAAATGGGGATGATTATAATTCCTGCCAGGTACGGAATAAAGAATATACGTATGTGCTTAGGACAGTGCTCTGGCCCACGATAAACACTCAGTAAATGTGAAGAGTATTATTCTTATTAATTAAATTTTTCTAGTCTGCACAGTGATGAGGCCTCAGCAGGAGATTCCTGACTTGGTTATGGAAGATCTCACGCAGCCAAGACACTCACGTCCAGTGCGTTCTTGAGCTGCTGGGGGGCATGGCTTGTTTGAAGAGATGACAAATGTTATAGATTCTGCAGAAAATTTAACATATACTCAAAATTGCACATACACTTTTCAGGGGGTTTCAGCCTATCCACGGAACCTTGTTTTATTGCCATCTTACTTATTACATCAGCAGGACGATCCAAGTAGAGCTTTGGATGTAGTAAGGATAAGCATCCACTTAGAAAATTTTATTATGGTTATTATCAATTGAAGGTCCCAAAATAAAGTGTATGATATAATTGAACCTAAATTAGACTTTGCAGAATCTCTTTCTTGAGTACTATGCCTTTGATGCATGCCACTGCAATTTTTGTCCAAACCCAAGGTATCCAGCTCTGAGACAAATTCTTGGAGAAATTCTCTTTCTCTCCCTGTATCCCCACTATTTAGCAGCTGCAAACAGCCAGGGGTCACTTTCTTAAGAAAGCCCATTCTGGAGAAATAGAACATTAAAGTTGTGAATCTCTTAGTGAACAAAGAAAGTTTCCTTATTTCAAGTTAGACAAAGAATTCTCTTATGCATGGTGTTTATAGGCCAGGGTTTGGAAGAACTTAAATTTAAAAACAAATAATGGCAAATACACCCTAAGATATGATTATACCCTGGCCAACTCCATTGTAATCTGGTGGGCATCAAGGTTTGGACTCACAAGAGTTTAATTTTTAGGTTCAACAGAAGCATATTTCAAGTCTCTCAAAATACCTACTTAAGAAGTACCTACCACCTTTTGCATGCTTTCGATTTATTTCTCTACTTCTGTACCATTGGCTTTGCAAAATCAAATCGCTACACAGAAGTATGTGAAAACACTGTCCCACTAAATGACAGTTGTTCTAGAAGAAAGGGGCAACCCCTTGTCTTTTCTATCAAGGACTGATCACCCACAGAAAAAAATTGGTTGATAGCTACACACAAAAAATAATCAAAGTAATATCAATGTTTTCCTTTCTTAGAGAAAGAAACGCCTCTTTAAAAAAATACATACAGGAATGATAAACACACACTACAAAACTGGCTAGAGAGCGAAAAAGAGAATGGGTAAAAGTAAGCAAAGGGGATTCCAGAACTGGAGCAATTCAGGAGAAAGTAAGAGACTATGACTGAATAGGGTGGGAGAGAAGCTATGACTGAATAGGGTGGGAGAGAAAGTAAGAGACTATGACTGAATAGGGTGGATGGAGCAGGCTTATATTTGGGTAAGGCAATTGCACAAATGGTGAGGGCAGGGAAGACCAAATAGTAACCACTAGTTACCTTCTTTGAACATGTTTATTGTTGTATCTTCCCCATTCTCCAACACTTGCCTCCACATAGTAAGTATTCAATTAATAAATGAAGAAGAAACAAAGAGAACATGTAAAAAAAAAAACCTAGACACTTTGATATTAATTTTGACTTAGAATTATATTTTATCTAGGCTATGAAGTTACTGTTATTATCAGTTGCCATCTGTTTTCCTTGCAGTACTGCTTTTTGTGGTTTAAATGCTGTTCACAGATCTTCAACTGCTTTAATTCTAGCCTTCAGAAGCTCTACCCCAAATGAGATAACTAGAGCTTCCTGCCTACACTGGAGGGGTGGGTAGGATTATTCTTAAGACTGAAATAGGAGTAAGCAGAATCAAAGCACTGTGAGGTTGGGGCCCCCTCTGGACCTGGGCCAACAGTTTCCCATTCTGATGCTAGGGGTTGTGGTAGAGCCTGATGCTAAAATATTAGTAGATTAAAAATAACTGCCTAAATTCCTTCCTTGTAATAATTTTTCGATCAAGGATTGAAAACACAAAAAGACGAGAAACAAAGGAAGAGCGAGACATTAATTTTTTTAGTCAACAACACTCAATAGAAGTATCAATCCTGGCAAGTAAAAAAGTATTGTCCTGGTTTGAGAGACTCAGGCTTTAGCAGAACATTTGAATTGGAATACTGTGTGGTTATTGAATGAAAATGTTGTATATTTGGTTAGTTGGCCTGCACCTCGCCCCCTCCACCCCCCCTCTTTATTGTTACATTTAGCCCAAAATAATGGATTGATAACTCTTAGGTGGCCCTTAAAAAACGTCATTCACCAGAAAGAGGCTTAGAGAGGACTCTACCCCATTATTTCAGTGGTGCTTGAAATAATTGCAAATGGTCACACGTCATGAACGATAGGCACTGAGCAGCCACATTCCTTGAATAAACAAGGAGCCAAGAGTTCCGGGACGGTAGGCACTCGGGAGGGCAATGGAGCCAGGACACTGGTATTAATATGGCGACCCCTAGTGTTTCGTGGTGGTAGCACTACTTGGAATCACACCAGCACCCTAGCCTACATAGGGCTTCTCCACAATCTTCTGATTGAAGGAGATACCTCCCCATCACAATTGTTTACATCTTTAAAAACCATCACGTTAAACAAAACCGTCTTCAACTTCAATGCAGTTTCCTGCACAATATCCATTTTCAGCCCCTGCCGAATAGAGTTGTGTTGACATTGCTTTTTCTTATAATGTGTGGCCTCCTGTCTAAGCATTTCAAAGAGCAAGACATATCAATTCATTAATGCGGTTGCAATGTCATAAACAATGGATAATGGCATCAACAAATGAGTTGTTGGAGGAGGTAGGTATTGCTATGGCCATGGTATGGGCGCATGAATGGCAGGTATTTACTATGAGAACATCAAAGAGAGGGCAGACAGGCAAACTGGGTACAGTGAGTGGCACAAGCACGTATCTGTTGTCTATTGGATTTTTCATCTTGGTACCCTCATCCAGACATGGCAGCACACGATGAGGACAAAGAAAGCAACGTGATTCTGTATGTTCATGTAAGGAGAAGAGGGAAGTCAAATTGCCAGATAATCAGGCTACTAAACCACTTCCTTATTAATTATTTATCTGGATATTTCAGAGGAAAGTGTTTTCTGGGACCTGAATCATACATATGTATTTTTGTTAAGTGTGATATATTCCTTCATTTCCAATGCTACATACTATTAGTAGACATAGACTGAGTAAAATAATGATAATTAAGACTATTCGTTAGTTATCAAGAAACATACTCGACATATCATACATAGGCTAGGAGTGGACTGGCAGTTGGTTCAAGTTCTCAGTAATACTTGATGGCTTTTCACTTGATGGTTATTGCTTTGTTTTATCAAATAAAGAAGATTCTGTTTGTCAGTGATCCCAGTGTACTTGGGTATCATTAAAGGGAAAAGAGATAAGTAGAATATTTGCTGGTGTTTTAAGACTTAAGTCACAACATTACCAAGACTGTAAGTCTGTTAACTGAATAAACACCCATGGTTATTTTCTTGTCTTAAGTTTCAACCCCCATAGCTGGTGTCACCCCCATAGCTGGAGTGACACCAACTGACCCAAAAGAGAGCTTGGGGGACATTCTCCAGGTTTCACTGGTCTATTGATAAACAACGGTCAGTAGCTACATATATATCAAAGGGAAACAAAAAGCAAGTGTAATCCCATCATTTCAATCAGTTCTTGGGTAACATCTTTACAGTTCCCTTTTCCTTGATCTGGATCGCAGATACAGTTGCTGACTGGCTCATACAGAGAGCTTCATTTATACACCAGAAGGACATGTAAGGAGCCAAGGCCATCTATCGCCATTGGAAGGAGACAGAAGGGGACTCCCACTCAGAAGCATTTCTCCCAAGCAAAGCCAACTGAATTAGATCCCTCTCCCACACCTACTCCTTTCTTATATTCAAACACTCCACTATCTTCTTTTTTATGAAAAGCTGTTCCATCATCTCAAAACAAATCATCTACATCAAAAACACAGATGATATAATTTTAAATTAAATAAGAAAAACAAGAAAGAGAAACCAGAAGATTTAAATATCAGCTCTGGGACTCTCAACCATGTAAATGTTCCTTAAGCTAGAGAGTTTTAGAATCCAGGTCAATGTATCTAGAGTCATCTGTGCATGAGTGTGAACCCTTGGGAGGAGATATCCAGATTCAACCACACCATCACATTCTTGGGTACATTGCTAACACAAGATCAGAAAGGATGGAGAGGTTTGTAAAGGCACTGGGGATGGTCCCTTACAGATGGAAGAAATGGGGTACACTTGGGTATTTAAGGTACAGAAAACCTGTGGCAGGGAGACACCCAAACCAAAGAAGAAAATGCCATATTTATTGCTTGACAGGAATAAAAGTCATGGTTGTCTAAAATGAAACTGTCGTACCAAGAAGTCCATAGTTTATTGAGTTTTGTGGTATGCTGAAGTGACTCTCCTGCCATCTATACCAATAGCCTCTCATTTCCAAGGAAGCCCGTTTTATAGAAACATATCAGAACATCTTCTTTTACCTTTTGACAAAATGAAACTGCATCCTTGGGAGTTTCCCACCCATTGCTCTCTTGGCTACTTCACTCCAGTACTATTTCATTACTTATTGATTTTTCAATGTCTCTCTGCATGGCTGTAATTTACACAAGTCCTTATAGCCCTCAGTGATTCTTAACACCTCAAGGTAAGATCACTGAGTCCACTAGAGAGAGTCAGTCAGCTATTGTCTTTTCTGGAATAATGAAAAACTGGTGAATCTCATCGCTAAAACAAGTACCTTTGGGCGGCCATGGTAGGTGAAAATGTAGCCTCACCACAGTTCAGATGCTATGATGCGAGGATAAACAATGCTGACTCCAAAATGAATGTTGTATTCTTGATGAGCTGCTGAATTCCACACAACTTTTACTTCGGAAATGAAGTAGAGTGTTTTGTAGATTGGCATTACTTAGTTTTCTTTTTGGTTTTAAAGACCTATGAAATAACCCTAACTCTGATTAATCTGGGTTTATTATGACCTTTAAAAAAAGAATCACGACTTTTGTCAATTTGCGATATATCTTTGCATTTTGCTGTAATTGAAGTTCTATATGGAAAAAAAAATGAAAATGTACATGATGGAAAAAAATAAAATAAAATGGTAAGTATCATCTGGAGAGTTTTTGTTTGGGTAAAACACACCAGTGTTATAAAAAAGGAAATACACTTAAAAAATTATTTTTTTTCCAGAAAAGTATAATTAAGATTTATACCAATAAATCAAGTCAAATTGGTAGAATTTCTAGTCTCATATTTGTGTTTATTTTGTTTTTAAAAGTTTATAATTAAAAAAGATTCAGCTACTTTATTATCTGTTTCTAGAGATACATTTTATTTTACCCATAAAATTCCTCATGAATCTCTATTTTACATATTTAGAATTATGGTGAGAATATAAATTTGTAGGAAAAATTTAATATTATTCAATAATCATATAAAAATAATGGGATGGATTTTCACCCAAATATAGAGTTGAATTATCTTTGCTTCTTCTACAAAATGATATTAAATAAAGAATCCCCTGGAGGAATGTATCTTAGATTGGCCTTGTGGGGAAGCCATAGTTGAAACAACCTGATAACTGTCAGACTGTTTACACAGTATCATGTAGTTTACCTAACTCTGTGACCTGAAAGCCATTTCTAGATGGTTCCAAAACAATGAACTAATCAACCTAACCAATTCATAAAATTGCAGATTTTTTTTAAAACTTAAAGTGAGTTTAGGAATCCTCGGGGCCAATTATAGTTTAATTTGTTGAAATCACTCAAAATAATCCAATCAAATGAGCTACGGGCATTTGAAGATTTAAAAAAAAAACCCTGAATTTTTGATGACACATTTTACTTTGTAATTGTCTATTACCAATTACATGGTTATTGTTCTTTTTTGCTTAACCTGATTCGTACCACCCAATTTTCCAATACATTAGGACGTATTGAGGCAATTGTAATGGACAGTGGTTGTTGCTTGGTCCGTCTCTCTTCCCTTTCTTTTGGAACATGCACTCTAAATTTCTGCACACTGCTCTCAGTCCATTTGGTTTGCATAGGGGCGACTCTACCCACTGACTCTGGAGTGGACCCAAGCCTGGCCAGCTGGACCTCACACCACTCTGTCCACAATGATGGACCCACACTCAGACAATGAGAGCCCAAACCAGGACCTAGCTGGAGCCATTGGCAATGAGAAGGTCTCTCCACCTGGGGTGGTTATATAGGTAGGATGTAAGCCTGCAGCTGCCTGAGACCACCAATGCAAATAGCCCACCGAGAAAGGAAGCAAACAGAACCCAGGTGTGGGGAGAGTGAGATAGATGTCATTGTTTGAGCTATTGAATCCAGCTGAGCCTGAAGCCGTTTTAGTAGGTGAAATAATACATTTCCATTTCTACTTAAGCTAATGTGAGTTTGGTTTTATTTAGTTTAAACCAGGGGTGTCCAAACTTTTTTCAACGTTTTTCACCAAGGGCCATATGCAGTAAATTACACAAACAGGCAGGCCACTCACTCGAGGTAAAGTATGTATTGCCTCACCTGGTTTATTTAAGTAAACTAAATATATTTTTGGAATTTGCTGCGGGCCAATTAACAATGGACTGTGGGTCACAGTTGGCCCGTGGGCCGCAGTTTGGACACCCCTGGTTTAAATCAAAAGAGCCTGATCAATTAAGGCAATTTTGCCTATGAACGATCTGCAGGTTTTAAATGGATTTCCTTTGTTCTGAAAGAAACCTGGAATGTTTAAGCAAGTTTACTGAATTCAAAGGGATGTAGTGATTTTGTTGTCCATCTGAAAAGAGAATGCTGTTAAAGCATCGTAGACTTCACCCTGCCACTGCCTTGGTCTCAGAAAGGCTCTTTGTAGAGCAAGAAAAGAGATGGTGACAATTCCTTTAAAATACTAATAAAGAAGAGGAAATTTTATTCTTTTTGTTTTAGGTAACCCTGAATTATGTGAAATCTCTTTAAGAAAAGGCACTGTGTTTAGTTGGCCTCTCCGTAATATCCAACTAAGGGCTCGGCGCACAGTAGGCATTTATTTAACTAAATTTATTACAAAAAAGTTGCTGTCGGTTATTAATGCTGACTATGTATGAAAAAATGAAAGACACTTACGGCATGCCAGTGTTTCTGAGGTATTTAATGCAATCTAAAAACGATCAGACCATTCTTTGAAGACTGGGAAAATTCCCAGAAAACACCAAGAACATAAATGACTGGGAAGAGCCTTCTTTTTCTGTGCCTCACATAATCATCTTCTAAAAAAAGACATTTAAATGCAGATTGAAGCTCACTATTATTCACTCTATGGCCACTGCAGCCCAACACCCATCCTGTACCTTAGAATGGGGTGTAAGAATACTGACCTTGTTAGAATTCATAGATGTGGCCAAAATCTGGGCTACGTCCAATATTTCTGAGCTCTTGAAATTCTCTAGAATGAACACCGTTAAAAGAATGCCTTCATTTTGAACCAACTATCTCTCAGGTATTTATTTCCTAACCATCTTTTTTTCTGACACTAACTGTTGGTCAAAATATGAAGCCAATCAAAAGCCACATGGAAGAGAAATCTGAAGCCCGAGAAGAAAATATGAACATTACCCAGGGCGAATGGCTCAAAGAGTTTCTGTACTGAGGCAGCCCAGCCATATGGCCAATTTGGCCCAGAATCAAAATCAGAGTTGTAAAACCATCGCTATGGCAGGGGAAGACGTTAGAGTTGCTGGAGTCAAAATGACTATACTGTACCACTGAGAACTGAGGCGACCAGATGGTGCTGAGGGAGCCAGACAGGAATTCCACAGGAGGAAGACAGACTTTGCCCCCATTTTACCTTTCCAGACTCATCTCTCTTCCAGCCACACTACACCACTTATTGACCTTCATTCACATATTCACTTTTTACAGCTCTGTGCCTCTGATAATGCTGGTCCCTCTGTCTAGAATGACTACCTCCTTTGCTCTCCTCCACCCCCAATAAAGTCCTAACCATTCTGCCAACCTTACTCTGCTTTCATTCCCAACCCTCCTGCAGGTTCTGAACTGCCTGACATGCCATAAAGCTCCCTCTCTTTTATTGCCTCCAGGCCTCGATCTGGCTTGTTTTTTCTTTCTTTCCTATCTTCTACTCTCTTCTCCATTCCCCCAAGCTAGTGTTCTGAATTTGGCTTATGCATCACCTCCTCATGAAATCCTTCCCTCCCTGATCTATCATCTCAATCTAGAAGACCCCTGCTGTGCTTCTATAGACCTGCTGTGCCTACGTTATGAACACGTACCCTCACCGTCCAGTAGTTATTGATCTACACATGTATCTCTTCCATACGACTGGAATGACCTTGACAGTCAAGGTCATGCATCCACTAACTTTTTATTCCTGTCACTTAGTATCTGGTGTTCAGTATGATGGGTAGATGGCTGAAAGGGAGATGGAAGGAAAAGAGGGAGAGAGGGAGGGAGGGATGGAGAGAGGGAGGGAGGGACGGAGAGAGGGAGGAAGGGAAGGGGGAGGGAGGGAAGGAGGGAGGATTACATGATACTCCAAAGCTCTGTTCCCATGTCACTTCCTCTGGGAAGTTCTATAATCTCTCCCATCCTGTTGCACTTTATATATGTAATATATATTATATATGTATACATACATATTATATGTATATATAAAGTGTATATATATGTATATGTATGTATATATACACATGTATATACAAATGTATGTATATGTATGTATATATGTATGTATACATATGTATGTATATGTATATATAAAATATATATAATATGTGTATTATATATATTATATGTGTATAAATATATATATAATATATAAATGTATGTATATGTGTATATAAAATATATTTGTTATATGTGGATATATATGTGTGTATATATATATTAATTCCTGCTGTATAACTTGCATTATTGACAAGTCCTAAACCACTCCTTCAACAACGTGTAAGCTCTTTGAAGTCAGGATTCAAGACTTCTTCATCTGTGTATCTCTAAAAATGCTTTGCCCATAGTGCATACACATCTGTTTCTGTTCTGTAAACATTTATGAAAAGTTATATGGTATAATTAGGCCATAAAAATGGGAGAGCCATTCAAACAAATCCCAACCTGGACAGGAGAATCTTCCTAGCTTCACACATTAAAAAAGCTGATCCATCAAACATAACTAGTGGGGTGGGATACAGGTAGGGCAATGCTCAGAGTAATAATACTAGTTAACAGAATACTGACTGAGCAGTTACTATAGGACGCGTGCTGTTCTAAGAACCTTACGTGCAAAAACCCACCATTCAATAATGCTCAGCAGTACATGAGCATGACTCCTGCTTGAAGCAGTGACAACCGTGAATCTACCACTCAGGAGCGAGGTGGATCTAGTGAGGGTCAGGCTTGTATATGAAAGCGGAGATGAATGGATCTGTTCTGAGAGCTGGCAGAGCGTCATCAAGTGCTCTCTGCCCACATTAAGTATTTTAAGCCCAAATTGTTGTAATTTCTGTTCACCTGTGATTTTGCAAATTAAATTGAAAAGATTTCTCTCTGAATTCCAAGATGTTTTCAGTAAATAAACAGCAGGTTTTCCGACAGGAAAGACAACTGAGGTGATATTCTCTCCCTTATGGTATCATAATAACAATGGATACTGTTTCCTGAGGATGAGTGTGGATCCTGTTTCCGGAGCTCTGTACGGAGACCCCCTCCACCTCTTGCAAGGCTGTGGTGCAGATGAAACACAGTAAGGAGTAAAAATAGCTTAGCCCAGAAAACCCTTAGATGGGGAGCTGTTATGGCTTCAATCCTCTCAGTAACCCCAATGGGGTTTGCCTTGTTTTCCTTACTTTCAAGAAGATGACAGTGTTACAAGAGAAGGTAGGCAACCTGCCTGATGTCACAGCATTAGTAAGTGGCTGTTAGGATTCGAATCCAGGTCTGTCTGAGTCTGTGTTAATCATTAATTTACAAGAGAGCCTAATCTTACTACCTCTAAATTGTTTTATGACCTTCGGAAAGTGATTTCCTCTCTGGCCAACAGTGTTTATTGTGGGGGTAGAAATGAATAAATGAAATAATGAATTTGGGCCTGGCAGAGATTCTGAGTTCTGGGACTCTAGGTGACCCTGATCTACGGTCTGGACCACACTCCTGACTTGAGGGCTGAGGTCCGAAATGGAGGCATCTAGTGCAATTTCAGAGGCCTCTCGAGAAAGGGTGCATCTGACCCACCTTTTGCTCTCACAGGGTTGTTACCAGGAATAATAAAAAAGCCTAAGACATGTCCAAGTGCCACAGTGACAGATGTGACTATACATAAATTAGTCTTGCAGAAAGCTACTTGCCTGGGGTCATCATAAATTTCCGATGGTGAAACACAAGACTGATTGTATTTACTTTTGCTCTCTGTCGGGTAGAGGAGTGTGATAGGCCAGTAAAACAATTTAGTTGGCTGGTAAATTATCCGCAAGATTGATTAAAAATAGGAAGCAAGCAATTGGCAAATTGTCAATGCACAGAAAAGAATACTCAATAACTAGATTGAGAGATTAAATTAATTTAACACAGGGGCACCATTTGAGGAGGATGTTTCATTGGACTCTTGTGATATTGTTTGGACTAAAATTACAGAGAGAGAGAGAGAGAGAGAGAGAGAGAGAGAGAGAGAGAGGACAGAGAGAGAGTATATGAGTGAAGCAGACGTAACATGGTGCTCATCTTGGCTCTCAATTCAAGATTAGGAGAGCAGTAAAGATAATACACAAGGGACAGCCATCCTAGACCTCATCATTCTAAAAGAGATCATTTGGTGGAAATTAGAAAGAAAACATCAGCCACATAATAAATTACCTTGAATATCCCAAGAATTGGAAGCTGGCTGCTATTGTTCCCTCTTCTCATAAATGATGTGCCTAGATTATACCATCACTCTAACGTGATTACATATGCAAATGATGCAGACAGTTACACAATTTACAATTTGGCTGAAATTGTTAAAGAACTGGCAAATGGACTTTGACAAATTGCAATTTGAGGTTTTAAAAATGAACTTTTATCACAGAGCACGAAAACAACTGAGATTCAGCTGCATTTATGTAAATTCCTTGAGCGACGTACAATAGAGATGCTTACGCAAATACATTTTAAGAACTAGCGTCAAGTCTCCACTGTGGTTGGGAAATGGATTACTCAAATATTGCTCTGGTCCAGTCAAATACTGGATTGATAGGGAATTATCACATATACCACACACGGATTACCAGTTTTAAAAGAATTAAGACTACAACGAAATACATTTAATTTAATGTTTCTTTGAAGAGTCAGAGGGCACTTCAAGATCTTGCTCTGCCCCCAGGTCATCGTTATGAAGCACAACTGATCCTGAGGAGGCCTGGGAGGTAGTTAATAAAGAGATCTGGTCAACAGAACACAGGAAAACAGAGTCTGCTGTTTTTAGACATTTATGTCAAGGTGTTTCCCTTTCAATTTTGATCTCGTTCTATTCCTAGGGAAGCTTATAGTTCACTATTGCCTTTCCTATTTAGGCCATAGCCTGGTTACATTATAAGTAGGATTTCTCAAAGTTTGTCCTTCCAGGGTTCTTACTGGCATCTGGAATTCTTATTTATTATCATGTATTCAGTATTTCTTCTATTAAATATATTTACAACAATTTTCCTCTTCACCCTCCTTTTTTCCCTCTCTACACATGGCCGCTATCTCAATATACAACCAAACAGAATGCTTAGAGAGTATCTCTTTTGTGCAAGATTGTAGAAAGAAAACTAGACATTGGCCCCTGTCTTTTAAGATTGGCTATCAAATACGTCGATACACATATACAGAGAAAGGCTGTCGAGATCATTCAAGGAACTTCAACCCAAAGGAAACACTCAGCAAGGTACTAGACGATATGCAGGACTTCCTAACCACTCGTTTCTCCATTAAATAAGACCAGGTTCAAGTTTACTCTTCTGTTACTGCTCTTTGTTAAAGTATAAGTTATTCACTTTCCTCTTAAATTATAAGGCCCCAAATTAGACCATAGTGTGGTGTTGACCAGTGTAAGGTATAATGACAAGGTTACTTGTGGTTCCAACATTTTGTATTTCTACCAAGGATATTTCTAACAGTGGCTGGTTAGTTCATTTGATTAGCAAATAGGTAATAATGAAACCAAAAGAATGAAGTGCCCCGAGGGCCAGTTGGCTTCACTCATTTTACAACAACAGACAAGAGATATTAAGGTCTGACTCCAGTGCTAGTCAGACACATTGAAAATAAAAGTGACTCACCAGAGAGAGGCAAAGCGGCCAGCGAATATTTGCAAAACAATTTCTACATCACTAAAGATCAAAGTCATGCCAATTAAAATAAGATAACATTTTTCCTGTTAAGCTCCTTTGGAAAACAAGGAGGAGAGGAGGAGTGGGGAGAGGAGGGACAGAAGAGAAGAGAGGATAATTAAGAGACATAAAGAAAACTCACTTTTGGCATGGCTAAGTCCAACAGTCGCTCTATCATGGCAGATGAAAATGCAAATTGTGACAACTTTTTAGAAAACAATTTGGCACTAAAAGAGCCAAATGTATGTCCTTTGGCTCAGTTGTTCTACTTCTAGCAATCTAACCTACAGAACTGGGGAAGCTGCCCTTTCCTCTGGAACATTCTTTCTACTATCTCCTGGTGGTGATTTACACCACCAGCATGTTTGTGTGACAGAAGCTGCTCGGTTGAAATGGGATGATTCCATTTTTGGGAAACGAGGTGAAAACACCTCCAGTAGAGAAAAGATTTATGTCTGCCCAAAGATGTTCATATCAGCTTTATTTACATTTGTGAAAAAGTGCAAATAGTATAAAAATAGAGGAATAGTTAATAAATAATATTCCATGCATATGATAAAATGTATCCCAGAAACAAACTGTTTATGACAAGCTTTCCACTGATACCAAAAAAAAAGTTCATCATGTGAAAAATAGAATAGAAAACTGTATAAACAATATGATATTAAGAGTGTAAAACAATATTGTAAAAAGAAAAAATACATCAAAATCATAAGCATAATTATTCTGGATAGTGACATTTACTTTAATTGAATTCTTCACAATTTTCAAAGATTAAAAAATTAGCATCTTAATTTTTATAATCAGAAAAAATATTTACATAATAGGGGAAATGTTTATATAACAGTGTTAAATGACAAAAATGGGATTTAAGATTGAAAAATACAGTGTGCTCTTATTTAGGTAAAATGTGCCTAGAAAACTGAGTGAAAGTAATATATTGGTAAGAATGTTCCACAGGAAGCTATCTCTAGATGATGGATTATGGATACCCATTCCAGTACGTGTCTGTACTTCTCCTAAGTCATGTATTACTTTTATAATCAAAATTAAGGCATAAAATACTTAGAAGAGAAAATGCTATTTTACAAAAGGAACCTGGGTAAGAGTGCAGACAAAGCAGTGAAATTCTTACCAACATTGCCCAAACAACGTAACTATAACCCATCTGGTAGGTTAATAATAATGTCTTTTTGTAGATTTACCACATGAAATGTCCATTTTTGTCAGCAAATAATGGTCAAACATTGGCAATTTCACATGGTTCAATCCAATATATATGAAGAAAAGCACAAAATGTCTACTTGTAAAAAATTATAGTTATCAGACTATAGTTATCAGACTATCAATCTATTGTTATTTCTACTTTGGCCTGTCAGTGTTGCTCAGAGAAAGACCCAATCTTCTAAAGTAGTGATTTTCAAACTTTTTTGGTCTCAGGGCCTGTTTACAATCTTAGAAATCATTAAGGATGCCAAAGAGCTTTTGCTTTTGCTTGGCTGGGTTATATTTATAGATATATGAGAGATTGAAATAGAGACATTAAACAAATATCTCTTAATTCATTTAAAAATAAAATAATAAAACCATTACAGGTTAACTTATGTAACAGTTTAATGAAAGTAATTATATTTCCCAAGCCAAAATAATATAGAGAGAAGAGTAGCATTGTGTCACATTTTTTGGTAAATCTCTAATGTCTAGTTTACGAGAAGATAGCTAGATTCTCAAATCTGCTTCTGCATTCAGTCTGTGGTAATATAATATGTCCTACAGCCTCTGGAAATCTCTACTGTATATTTGTGAGAGAATGAGAGTAAAAAAAGGCAAATAATGTCTTTGTATTAATATGGAAGTCCTTTGATCTCAGAGACCACAGGAAACCTAGGGGTTCCCAGACCACACTTTGAGAACTGCTGCTCTAGCACCATGACTCATGGCCATTTCAGGGTCATGGTTCCCCCAAGAATCAGGCATGTTCTGCCTTCTTGAAGAAAGGGGCATGTACACGCATGTACACACACACAATGGTTTATAAATAACTTTGGGGGTTCACTAACACTTTGAAGTCTATGGATACTCCAGATTAAGACTACTTGGCTTGAAGGAAGGTAAGAATTATTCTGGCTACAACATCTGCTTTTTGAAATGTCACAGGTCAAGACCATGCCCAGTCAAGGTGCTTGATAAATACTGTTGCATAAGAATAATAAAAAAAAATTTCTCAGTAAAATCAAGAAAACATCTAAAATCACTGAAAGACTTAATTAAATTAAACGGTAAATAGCTGTTGGATCTGGTTAGTTGTGCTCTAACACTGAATCAAAATGCCTCCCCATACAAAGTGGGCAGGAATAAATGCAATCTCTTTCATGTCTCCCCCATACTTACCTTTCTCAAAGAACCTAACTGGCTGAAATGCAAAGACATGTTGGAAAATACATAAATATATATTTGGGGAGGGGGGTAAAAAAATCCATTAAACTTTTTGATTGCATTGAGTTGCTTATCAAGGGTGTGTGAATAATGCCAGGAAAAGATACTTTTCTAAAAATCAATAAGTTGAAAGTGCTGTTTTAGGGTTGCTGTAGTTGTTGGTTGTGTTTCAGAGTTATTCCTATTGACCTGAATTCAAAAACAAGGTATTGATTTATAAAGTACCTTCAGTAAATAAATGTACATTCTTTCGGCTAACCCTAATAACCTGTAGCATACAGAATAAGATTTCAGTTCAGCTGAGTAGAGTTGAGCTTATACTGTCACAATTAATCCTTTCTAAGAGTCACGAGGCGACTCTTATGTGGGGGAACAAAAGAGATGGCAAACAAGAAAACCATAGCAAGAGGAAAGAGGTAGGAACATCTTGGCTTCTTTTTCAGAAAGATTTTCTTCAAATATTATTTTGGCTTCCTGAACAGTTGTGGGCAAAGATAACAAAACAATAGCTGTCCAATGATTGAATGATGGCTCACCCAATTCTTACACATTATGGATCTACTCAGCTTTTCTCTTGAGATTGAATGATAAATATAAGCAGAAAGGTATCTCTTTGGTTGACTGTTGGGTCTATTCCGGAGAAACGAAGGATGAGGTCAATAGTCCCTGGCTTTAGATTCAGAGCTCACCCCAGGGCAGGGCTGTGGCTGGGTTCTGGTCTGTCTCCCCTGCCATTATTGACCTGCCACAAATGGTGGTTGTTGGAAACCATATTACATTTAAAAAACAACAACTCAGAGTTCTTTACAATAATTTTCTACCAACTGCAATTGACTTTCCCCTTGAAGAGGCAGGTAAATATCACGAAAGCAAGCTTAAACAAGGCTTTGTAAAGTAGTTTCTGGGCATTGGGCTTCTTTCTGGACTTTTCTTGAGGTTCAATGACACCGAAGGACAATATAGAAATGAGTAGACATCAAGCAGTAGAAGTAAAACGACAAGGCAGGGGAAGTTTACCTGTACCTGTGATGAAAGCATTGTGCTAGATACAAGGAGGCTGCCACATGGATAAACCACCGGGCAGCTTCTATTTAGTGTTCATAGGATAGGAGCTCACAAAAGCCTATGCTTTTAAATTTAAATCCCAAAGAATTGTTTTTTAAAACAATCATGTTTTCTATTATTTCTCTCAGTTATTGTATTTTGATTATTTAAACAGATTTATTGCTTCAAAGCATGTTTTTTTTGGGCTACCATGATTCTCCTGTACTGGCCCAGGGTAGCATTTTCTGAACCAGGCCCACTGGGAATAGGATGGTGGGGAAAGGGGTGGTAAGTGGGTGGTGGGCTCTAGGCCTCACACCTTACTCCAATAAAAGTTCTATTTGATCTGTGTTTATATATTGAGAGTATTGAACAAGACTTTACTAGAAAAAGAACTCTGCTGCTAAAAACAATGACAATGAAAGGTTGGAAGTCACTGGTTTGGGGAAACTATGTTTAGACTGACATAGAAACTGAACATTAATAAAACCTCTGTACAATTAAGCAGGTGACTTCTCTCCTTAAAAAATCTTTTAAGATATTTATGTTCTTTACAGAAAAAGAATAAAGAAAACAGACAAGAAAAAATAAAATTTAAAAAAACAAACACCTATAATCCCACTACCCTGAGATCAGAGCTGTAAACATTTGGTGACTATAACCCTGTTTCTCTCTCTCTCTCTCTCTCTCTCTCTCTCTCTCTCTCTCTCTCTATATATATATATATATATATATATATATATATATATATATATATTTTTTTTTTTTTTTAATGAAAATGAGCACAAATTCTACATACTGTTTTGTCACTTGATTTTTTTTAACATAATGTGTCATGAGCATCTCTTCATGCCAACAACTATAGTTCCACATCAGACTTTATGAAGGCTCCCTAGTACATCAGCATATGGACTTTATCCATTTCTATTATGCATTTAGTCTACCCAATGCCTTGTTGTGAGGCATCTGTTTTGCTATTACACAACCTGCTAGGAACATGCAGATAGCTCCAGAGAGCAGCTCTTCCTAACTGGTATGCCATGCTGTGCTGGAACAGTGTGAATGAGTTCCAGGGTGGGAGAGATGGAACTACGCGCCACTTCCGATCCGCTCCATCCAATGTATGGGGCTGGGAGCTACCTCCCATGTTTACCTCAATGTACTCTACAAATGGGCTTTTCTTTGTGACCAACAACTCTAACATTCTTGGAAAGCTTTGATACTGAGTAGGAGTTGCAAATATGCCTTCTCCGGCCAAAGCAGCTGGCTTGGAATCTCAGTGCTACCATTGACCAGCTGGGGACCTTGACGAAGTGACTTTCATCTTATGGCCCCCCAACTTTCTCATTTCTTAAGTGGAGGTAATGATATTATCTAGCTCATAGTGATTGTGCTGTTTAAATAAATTAATATATGTAAACACTTAGAACAATGCAAAATACATGGGAAACAATACAAATATTAATTATTATTATCCTTGTATAGACATTCTCATACTTCTTGACCATTTCAAAGCTGGGATGGTGTCTAACTGGAAAGACAGAAGGTTACGTTTGGGTTCTGGAAGCTCTAGTGCCTCTGTGTGGCCTAGGACACAGCATCCCAGTGTGATGAGATAGTGACTCTTTTGCCCATGAGATGGCATGGCCATGCCTGAGCGATCAGAGACCCTGGGCGGACAGCACCCAGCCTTTAATTACTCCAATCTGCTGAACAAATAGAATCATTTTTGTTGAGTGTGAAGACTTGTCAAAGGTGGAAAGCATGGTCATAAGCTTCGTGTTTTATTCCGGAATTCACTCTAAGATACCCTGTCTCTGCAAAATTTTGCTTTCCCTTACCTTTCTCTCAACGTAAAGCACAAATTATTTAGCAAACAATCATGCGTAATCACACTCTTAGCCTGACCTAAGAGTGTGCAAGATGAAAGAGATCAGTTTTCAATAGTAGTTTTCTGATGTAACTTCAATAGCATATTGCAATATAATATGATAATTACTACTTTTTAGAGAAAGAAAAACAAGTTAATAATCCTTTACCTACATATCATGTGACTCTTTTGTTTTCTAATACTTGGCTAGTCCCTGCAGTTTGGGGACATTTGAGGGGTGAATGTGTGACATTGAGAATCATGTACAGCTAAAACCTCAAGGTATATTGAAAACACTGGGGACGTTTAGTGAGCACGTTTAGTGGGGACGTTTTTCTGTCTTTAATTTTAGTCGCTGTTTCTCCTAGTCTTTGGGTTTCAGAGTTTATAGTCTTCTCCTCTGTGGGCCTGTGTCCCACTTTTGCTCTAGTTGAGCGCAGATACATGTATCAGATTCTGGCTGCAAATCAGCTGTCTTCTCAGTTTTCAGAAGATGGCTCTCCTATTCTTCCCATAAGCTCCTTTAGTCTTTGTTCTTTGGTCCAATCTGTAAGCCATCTGCACCCTTTATTATTAAGAACATATTTACTGAGATTTCACAACTGTTTAATAGATATGTATCTTATTACATGTTTGATACACCTCATTAAACATAGGATTCAATTGGTATTTATTTAACATTCAGTAAACACTGAGACCCCTCAGCCGAGATGGGGGGGGAAGGGGGAGGACCCCAGCTCAGCATCAATGCTTTCCTTTGTCCTAAAGGAGCTGCTCCTGCTGGAGGCTAGTTCTTCATCTTTAACCCTTCAACACTCCAGCTCAAATGGGCTTGGGCAAAGGATCAAAGTTGGGACTGAATGAAGCCTACACTGCCACTTCCAGCTCAAGCTTCCATGGGGGCTACCAGTCTGGATACAGTCCATGTTCCCTGGTGCCATCTTAGCAACGCTCACGGGTGAGCTCTGGGGTATCCTGTCTTTCCAGATCTGCTAGTGTGACTGTGATTTTCTTTTTAAGTGACTTACGGTGGGGCCATCAAGACAACTCAACAGGAGGAGGGTGCCAAAAGCCTCCTGGCTGCTCTCCCAAACCAGACTAGACGCAGCAGCAGCCCTACTAAATGAACTCAATAGATGTCAGGATGCTTTCGGAGTCTATCAGGCTACTCTGTCTTTCACTTGCCTCAACTCCAAGACCCTTGATTCATGGTGCAGGCCTCTTAAAGTTCACTTCTCATCTGCTAAAATCTCCTTTGTTTTATTTTAGAAAAATCACGGTACACCTCAGTCCTGCATAGGGGGCAGCCAAAGATAGAAAATGTGACCAAACACAAGACTCATTCTTTAAATGGAACTTCTTTGGCATGAGTTTCTCATCCCTGCCAATTTCACTTTCTCTTAAAGTAGAGGTTTAGAGAAACATTACTCCATTTAAACATTTAAGGCTTTTTTTTTTCTCTCTCTCTCTCCAGGGTTTCCAGGACTTGAAATGAAGAAATCCAAAGAAGCTGCAGTACACCCCTAGATGAATGAAAAAAGTTTTCCTTAAAGAAGGCTACGTGTCTTAGCCAAACAACTGATTACAAACTGTAGGACTGAAATGCTTTCTGTGAGGGGTGCAGGAGGCAATTTAGTTCTTAGCTCTTTGCCATAAATAACGGATTAAAAAGCTTAGCCGATGCTATAAATTAAAAATGTGAAACTAATTATACCAGCCCCATAAAAGTGAAACAATCAATTCATAACCCAAGGATGTGATGTGACAGCATCTACTGGGTATGACAAGAGAAGCAGAGGGGACCCAGTAATCCTACAAGAATCTGTCCTCCAGGCCAGAACCACAGACCCACTTCCATGTTGCAAAGCAAAACGGCAGTAGCTCTGTTGTTCTCCCTACCCATTTTTCATGACAAGTTTCATCCTCCTCTTCCCTTTCTCCACCCCTTCCATGCAGGCCCATTACTCAAAAGAAAGGCTCACCCATACCAACAAGCACAGCTGCAGTTTTGCCAATTCAAACCAGATGGGCCTGGAAGGCAGCTGCTGCCAAGACTATAATTCAGCCAAGAATTCCTAAATGTTTCAACCAACCATTTAATAATGTTCTAGATAGAGTTTTCTCCCTGTTCTAACTAGATGGGTGAGGCCAACTTGGTTGGATTGCGCAATTTTAGAATTCTGTGTTGCTCACTGGATTTGTTTGCTTCTGCTTTACATGGACCAACTCAATATATCATAAGCTGCCTATGGGTGCCCCACCCCCAGCTTGTCCTGTTCCTGGTGTAGAGGAATGTGTCACTGTTCACAATCCTCATGCCCACTGTGTATCAGGATTGTATATCTACACCTATACATCTACACTTTAGATTTTGTGGTTCTTCCCACTGAAAGTAGAGTGTGTTTCTTCATTGAATTGGTCTGTAGTTCAACAATGTGACTTGATTTGGTTAATGGAGAAAGAGAGAGAGAGAGAGAGAGAGAGAGAGAGAGAGAGAGAGAGGGAGAGAACGTGCACGCTAGCTCTGGATTGAGACCTGGATTGAGACCTGGAGAGGTACTGCATCTTTCTGTTCCCGCTCTTATGCTCTGTTGATCTACCATGAGTATAACATCCCTTGGATAGTGACTGGATAAGAAGAATGACAAAACACTTGGAGTTCACTTGAACCCATCTCACAACCTGAAGCCAAGACCAGCTGATCCCAGACAAGCACAGCAGAGCCAAAGCTGGCCTACAGACACACAAGGGAAAAATATATGTTTGCTGTTTTAAGATACTACGTTTTGGGAAGGTTTGTTACACAGCTGCATTGTGGCAATGGCTGACTGATGTAACTGCCACCCAAGTTAGCTTTTAAAAACTCTCATGTGATTGCTTCATGGCTCCTTGTTACTTACAGGGCAAGTCCAAACTCTTTACCATGGCATACAGGGCCTTTTTTAATCCAGTTCTGGCCTAAGTGTCAGTCTCTCTGCAAAACCTTCCTGAAGTGAATTGGTTCCCCTCCTTTGGGTTCCCAGAACACACCCATGATCTGGTACCAGGGTACTTGTTATATTGGATATGTCCAGTAGTATATCTATTTCCCTGGAAAGACTGTGAAGTCCAGAGTCAAGAGTTAGCCTATCATGTCTGCAGTCTCAGTACTAGCCTACAGTAAGCAATGGATGGAATTTGCTTAGTAATGATTACAGCCTGCCTCATTTTGACAGAAAATATTAATAGACCATTTGCTTACAACAGATTCAAATGTTATCTGAATATTTTCAAAAAAGTAACATACAGACCCCAGTTTCCAGGTTCTGGAGTCTAAGTTTACACAGTGATCTGGGTTTCGATAGGAGATAGATAGTGGCACAAATATAACTGAAGGTCATAAAGATATGTGCCGAAAGCAAGGCCATGGGCCACTTAAGTTCTCCCTTGGGATTTCAGCCTCATCCTTGTTCTAATGTTGACCCACGGCCATTGCCCAAACAGAAGGAGCTGAAAGAAGGCCGGAATTTGATTTTCCCAGCTGATTTGGTCGCAGTTTTGCCTGTCATAATGTTGCTGTTTTCCTCGGGCTGCCTGCTGCACATGAGTCAGAAGGAGTGGAGTTATAGTCCTGGGGTAGGTCGATGTCATCGATCCTCAAGGCTCCGTGTCATTTCCAGGGGATTTGCGAAAGAAGCTACTTATATTCCTTTTTTCATTTTCACCAACTCATTACCAGCTGCTGCTGTCTTTGTACATCTCAGCAACACCTGGAGGAGGGGAACATGACCATCCGATTGGGGTTCAGACACCTTCTTTCAAAATTAAACAGAAGACAACATGCGACCCACCAAAACCTGAGCCACATGAGGAAGTCAGGTCACACTGGCCCAAAGGGGTTTGGTATTTTTTGTTTTGTTTTAAAAAGGGCAGCCTGGCCCTACACTAAGCAATTGATCCCTTGGCTTAACTTTTAAATTAAGACCATTGTAAATTTGGGAACTTGAGAAGACATAGAGAGGACACCCATAATACTTTGCAAATGTCAAGTGCCTCTTGATGTTGGTTACTTTTCAAAGGTAGCTAGGTTACAATGTACCGTGGTAATGAAAAAACCCCGTCAGGCCCACTCTACGGGGTTTTAGTCAATATACATAATATTATTGGGCTTTGCAAGGATTAAAGGTTGTTTCTCTCACAGCCTCACAATAGGACTATTTTTTTCTACTGAATGCACAAAGGAAATCTTCCTGTTTACAGACGAGTCCAGGATATTTTGGGGTCCCAAGGTCCGACATCTCTTTGTATACTCCCCCCTGCTGGTGGCTTTGTAGCTAACCTGAAAAAAAAGTAATTTCTTTTTACCTATAGATGTCTGGTTCAAAAAAAATGATTTATTGGTGATTTATGTTGTCCATGAGTCATTCTAGAGTACAGAAGTTATAGTGGCCTCCAGTTTTATTCAGAGAGTGAAAGCTTTTATGCCACCCCATCCTCTATCCTCAACTTTCATGCCTCTTGAATTTTTTTCATATTTAGTGTAATTTTGGAATCATTCATCTCGCAGAATGGGGTATCCAGAATGGAGCATAATATGAGTTGTGGCCTTATCTAGATTTATACACATTAGGAGGCTAGAGATAGCACACCACCAAATTCTGTAATATATCACAACCATGCCTAAACAAGAGAAAGAAAACTATTCAGTATACTTGGCCCACATGATTAAAAGGAATTCCAATTCTAAAATCTCACGACAGAGATACGGTGATGAACCTGTCCAATGAAACTTTTTGGAAGAGGATTATGGAAAGTAATCCTGGGATGGCTCCAGGGAATGATCTAACTAATTCTTTTTAAGCGTCTCTACAGTGCCCAGGACTGTCTTGGAATTAGTTTGATTTAAAAAAAGGTCGTAAAACCATATAACATAAAATTTATCATTTGAACCATTCTGAAGTATATAATTTAGCAGCATTGTCATTCACAGTGTTATACAACCATCACTACTATCTAATTTCAGAACTTTCTCATCACCCCAAATGGGAACCCTGCTCTGATTAGTAGTCTCTCCTTATTCCCTCTTCTCTCCAGCTCTTGGCAACCCCAAATCTGCTTTCTGTACCTATGGATTTGTCTATTCTGGATGTTTCATATAAATGGGATCATGCAATATGTGGTCCTTTGTGTCTGGCTTCTTCGACTTAACATAATATCTTCAAGTTTCCTTCATATTGCAGCATGGATCTTTTTATGGTTGAATAATATTCCACTGTATGGAGAGACCACATTTCGTTTACACATTCATCTGCTGATAGACATTTGGGTTCTTGGATCTGATTTTTGTTTCTTTTCATGGTAACAGAAATTCATATAAAGTAATATTGTTGTGGTGGTTGTTTTTAACAAGTCATGTTATTAACATATTTTACTCTCAGTAGTCTGTCAACATGTACCAGCACTAGAGACACTCAATCAATATTGCTTAATGAGTTCTGGGTTTTGTCTCCACAGGCTCTGGTTGGGTAGATCAGAAATAATGAAATAATTATGCAAAATAATTAGCGGATGGTGCAGGTGTTCTATGGCTGTGTCATACTACAGAGCAGGATGGAGTTGATACGGGTGTGATCTGCTGACTGTGGCAGAACAGGTACCAAAGACATGCCCAGTTGATAGCCAAGGCCCCAATGGACCTGTAAGGCCATTTGTCTGAGGGATATTGCAAGTTCCTATCACTGTTTCTACAAATAGCTGGTGATAAGAGATCCTGAAATAAAAGGGATGGCCCACAAGACAGAGTGCTGTGATGGCTGCTTCTGCACTGGCCCTATCCAGGCGTCCAGGTTGGGGTGAGGTTGAAGGCTGCCATCTCTAGTCAGCAGGGTCCCCGGAAACTGGCAGGATTTCCTTCTCCTTCTCCTCCTTCTTCTTCTTTTTCTTTTTTTTTTTTTAAGGAGTAGTGGTCTTCAATGACAAATAAGTCTCACAAATGTGGTCAAAGTTTAGGTAAAAGGAAAGTTAAATAGGTCTTGGTTTCCAGATCTTTGCAGAGCCATTTAATATACCCATGTACATTCTAAACCTCCTAGAGGCCAGACGCTACGCAGTATTTTCTAAAATTCTTTGACTATTAAATTCCTCAATGCTGTTGTGTTTATTTGTTTGGGTTTTGTGCTATACAAAAGCACCTGCTGAAGGGAGCAAGTGGGAATGGAAATGCATGTGCCTTGCACTCTGTTGGCCATATTAAGGGTCTGTGGGGCTGTGCTCTGCTGGAGGGGTTGCATTCTTATGTTTGCTTGTTTGTATTCCAAGAATAGTCTCCATTTCCTGTCATAAGGATGCTCTGTTGGTAACAGAGCCCCCAAACCCTTTCTGGTGGAGCACGGAGGATGAATGCATTTACGTGTGTGAGGGAGGATGTACGCAGGAAACACGAGTGTTCTACGGGATTGCTGGGCATATCTTATGTGGGGCAAGGCTGCAGCCCTAGTAATGAGCACTGCCACCAAGAGCAAGGTAATTGCTATAGACTGAAAGTTTGTGTCCCCCAAAATTCATATGTTGAGACCTAACTGCCTTTGGAATGGTATTAGGAGGTGGGGCTTTTGGAAGGTGTTAGGTCAGGAGAGTAGAACCCTCATGGATGGCATTAGTGCTTTCATAAAAGAGATCTCAGAGAACTCGCTTCCCCCTTTTGTCATGTAAGGACAGAGTGAGGAGAGGGCAGTTATAAACCAGTGAAGTGGGCTCTGACCCAGACACCAAATCTGCCAGCATCTTGATCTTAGCCGTCCCAGCCTCCAGAACTGTGAGAAATAAATTTCTGTTGTTTATAAGCCACTCGGTCTATGGAATTTTGTTATAGCAGCCTGAATGGACAAAGACAGGAACTCAAAGATTTATCCCTAGGGTCGCTGCCCCTTGGAATTCATTAGGGACAAGGAATCTCAGGAAACATGGTAGAAGCTTATTGTTGCAATGGAGCCCCCATATCTGTGGTCCTAAACTTGACGTAATTCTGACCTCCCTAGAAGATTGAACTTGAGGCTGTGCTTTCCTCCTTGGTCAGGAATGGGGGGCCTCGGGAAGTTCAAGGTGAGGATCGGGGAGCCCAGAGGTAAAGAAGGAGCTAACAGAATGCCAAAGGATGAGGTATACACTCTGAAAGCCTAAGAATTGATAGAGGGACCCATCAGTGAGACGGACGAGCCAGAAAGTCTTCAGGGAAAAGTTGAGCTGGGCATTAAACCGGAGACATCTATTAACTCTCACCTCTGTGCTTTCTCCACTCAGAGGTCATTGATGTCCAAAATGAAAAGAATATTGGAGCACTAAGGGATTATGAGACTCTTCTGAATCAACCCAGGATGATTAAATTATTTTTGATATTGCTTAGTTTCATGTATTTATATTCGAATTCTCTGAAAACTGGTATTCCATGTGGGATACTTCTAAGAAGATTTGAATAATCACAACATCCCAACCTACGGCCATGAGCATAACAGAAAACAGGGTTTACTAGATAAACATGATTCTACAATTACAAAATTGGTCGCATAAAAGCCAAATGGCTCATAAATAAAAGTAATTCTGTATGTCAGGTTTCTGTCTGTGTCTTACTTTGTAATAAAAACATAAATACATATATTTATATATCATGTGTTATTTTTTTCCTGTTTATAAAAGATATGTGACCATTGAAGAAAATTTGGAAAATGTAAAAAACACAAAGAAGAAAATAAGAAACGCTGTAATACCTGTTTACAGTTACAATTCTGGTGTGTATGTTTTATACACCTGTATATATAAGGATGTTTTTATTTTTACAAATTGTTTATATATGAGTATATGTTTTATTTAAAAAGTTTCATTTTTTTATAGGTTAAAAATACAGTTGGGATCTTCCTCTATGCTATTTTTAACCTTTTTAAAAAAATCACTTATCAATGTATTGTATATACTTTCCATGCTTTAAAATATCATTTTACAATATGACTGCACAGTATGTCATTGTATGGACAAACTGTATTTTATTTAATACATTTTTTATTACTGAATATTTAAAAAATTTTCTCTACTATACATACCTCAGTGATGAACCCTTTTTTTATTTCACATATCTGATTAGTTCTCAATCTCACATCTTTTTCTTATATTTCTATAACACCACAAATCCCAAAATTGCCATTGCCAGTTATAATTATTTTCCAAGGATGAACAAGACACTTACCAGGTGTGAATCATCTCTCCTCATATGAGTGTCACACAGTAAGATCAACAGTGCAAAACAGCATGTTGAAAATACCTGGCATTCCAGTATTACTTTCTCTTACAACATAAGAAAATGCAAAATAAAAAATGGATTTAGCAGCCCCATATGTACATAAAATTCTCAGAAATTTTTCTTGTTCAAATCAGCCTCATATTGAGCTTCTAGATCACTTCTCTGAGGTTGTATTGATTTTCCTGACCTGGAACTTTCCAATGGAGAGCAGGCTGAGCTCACCTAAACAAGACAAGTCCAGTCAAATAAGCAATATTCCTCAAGTGCCGCTTCTAAGTGCCTTGCGCCTTATTTCTCGGCATCAGGAAAGAGGAGCTTTTGCAGAACTGCGGCCAACAAAGTCTTATTTACAGGGGAAAGGACACCATGTCGGCGGACTGACGAAACGCTGCACCGGCCACCTAGAATTGCTTGCTAAAAAGAAGTCTTTTGGGCATCTTTTAAAAATGCAGGCCTGTGAGTGGAAGCCCAAATGTATGAATCAAATGGACAAAGGCAGGAAAGCACAGAAAACTGGCACAAAATCAAGAAGGTGAGTTGCTTCACATGAACACACACTACCTATGGCTTCCAGAATCTTCTGCTTGAAAAGTCTGAATGTTAGAGTGGCTGAACTGTAGAATACTTGAACTCAGAGATATCTCTTAAAGCTTCAGCTGGCTTTCCTTAACTTCAATCATTTGACTATTGCCATCATAATTTTGTCCTACTCCTGTACCACCATCATTGTGACTTTCTGTTTTTCTTCCCATGGACTCACAATTTTACTTAAATAGATCTAGCTTCATCCTAACAGAACACATCTATGATATCATGATATTATGTGCTGGTTATATTTTTATACACGTGTCAATGTTAAACTTAAAAAAAATGTGTCAATGTACCTCCAAACGCAGCCTGTCATATCACTGTGGATATGCTTTCCACACGTGAGGACTTACGGGTTTAAGGAGAGCTTGTTTAGGACAAATACAGAAAATAATCACTGTCTACAATAGAGAGTATACATTTGAGACTTGTTTTTTTTTTGAATATCCTTAGAGGCTCTAAATGAGGTCAGGTTTAAGAAGATTTGAATAAATGTCTGGAGGTCAGAGCCACAAGCTGTTCAATTAGGGGTATCCAAGATCCTAACTTGACTCCCTGATGTCAGGTAGATCCATTACCACTGTGCTCTACGTCGTATAATCCTAGCAAGACTGAATATTGAATATTGGCTCATGTGGATCTTTGTTCTGACCCAATACTGCATTTTTTTTTTTGTCTCTGGGCTAATCTTTCTGTTTATGGAGTAGAAACTCCTTAAGCATCCAATTCACTGACTGACTGAATGGACAGTCACTCTCCATTCTCTTTGGAAGCCCTGCTGACTGATGCCCACAGCACTCCACGTGATCCCAGATAATAACCCACACCCTGGAGCTCCCGAACAGCCTGGCCCCACCAGTTGAGTTGTATCCTCCCTAAGAGTCAGTTATGTTTGTCCCCAAAGCTGTTTAATGGATTCTTGTTCATGTAATTCGTAATTTAATTAAATAAAATACAAAGCAGAGACAGATGAATACAAAAAAGAGTTATTTCTATGCCAGCTAAACTAACTGAAAATACTCAGGTGAGTTGCTGAAAATTGCCATGTGGGCAGGGCAACTGTAACGGAAGGATACCACACTCTGATGGCCTCTTGGGGACTTTACATTCTCCCTTCACTTCAAAGACCGGACACTGTAGATGAGCAACATGGCAGTGGTTAATGCAAAAAACAGGTATGTTGTTTTAAGCTTAAAATGCTTCAAGTACATGGCATTATATATATTTTTATGTGTCCCTCACTTTAGTCAACTTTTACACTAACTGGCCAACTACTGGTCTATTAGAGGCTTCTTGGAGGCATGTGTAACAGCTGTTTTCACTGCTGGGCCTCAATACTGTTAGTCATATGTATCTTGGCCTTGGTTGGTTTCAAGAGATGTGAGCTCCCAAAGGACAGGGCTTCTGTTTTAGCCATCTTTACTAATTACATGGAGCTAAGGCCTTACAGCTATTGATCAACATTCTTAGAATTGAAATACAATGTCTTTGTTCTCATTAATTTGAATTCCTTCAAGTTGACTGTTCTTCTACCCTGATCCTGAGACATTTTTCCTTATGGCCAAATAATTCACTGTATCTGAGATGAGGAAATGCCTGTCATTGAGCTGTCCATTCTGCCAGGATTGGCCAGTAAAGAGAAAGCGGAGGAGGGGACTTCTGGCGGCCTGAGCATGATTGAGGTATGGCTCTGCCAATTAAGTACTTCATGCTAGAATATTCCACCAATGCTATAGGATGGTGAAGTAATTCATCACATATATTTAAAGTTGAATTTACTGATATTTTATGGTATTGGATATTATTTCTATTAACATTTTATGCTGAAATTACAGAATGATTCCTGAGTACTGAATTTTTGATTGCTTTTACACTTGCTGGGACACTATTAAACTTGATTTACGTTAATAGCACTGTAAGAAGATATTAACAATGAAATTTCCAAAAGCACTTAGCATCTCATAATTGGAGTTAAATGACAAAAAAAATGAGGGGATAATAAAGTAAAGAGAGAAAAGGAGAGAGAAAGTTTTGACAATATTCTTTTTAACCTGTGGTTCTTAATAAGATTTCTGCAAAATTGTGTTAGGGTAGGAAAGAATCAAATCTCCAATCAGGAGAGATGACACTGATTTACTAGAGTTTTATAATATAGAATAAAGACCTAGCTCCAGATAGAGAGTACAGAATTTACTAATTCTAGGAGAGAAAATTTGTGATTTCCAGAGTAGAGAGGAAACTTCAATGACCACCTTTTTCTCCATGGTGACTAGAAGATAATCTAATTTTTCAAATAAAAGGAATGGGTTTAGTCATAGCTGCTGGATTACAGAGAGATAGGCATTTAAAGCAAAGACATCAAAGCTAAAACAGTAATAACAATTTTTATAACCCATTTTGTCGAGCCCTCATTATGTGTAGGCTCTATGCTAAGCAATTTACGTCTACAATCTCATTTAATCTTCACAGCCTCTGTATGCATTAGGTACTGTTATTATTTCCATTTCACAGCTAAGGAAAGTGAGATTCAGAGAAACTGAATGACTTTAGAAAGTAGTGACTGTAGGATTGCAACCCAGGCAATGTGGTTCTTAATCCACCACATTCTTTTGAGCATAAAGACTAAGTTATAAGTAATTTGGTTAATATCAGAGGCACATTCTGCATGACTTCCATTGGTCTGGGTGCTTTTGCCTTCATGGGTCCCTTTCTCTATTTTACATACATACATACATATATATATATATATATATATATATATATATATATATATACACACACACACACACACACGCATATATATTCAAACTTCTCCTTTATGATTGCATTGGCATAAAAATGAATGTTAATGTGATATATTTAAACACTTTCTTTGACCAAAAAGTGTATTTTTAAATGGTTTTAAAAGAAATTAAAACACTTTTGTGGGCCTCTAAAATGATTTTGGGCCCTACGTACTGTGTCTGCTGGGCCTAGTGGAGAAGTCAGTCCTGGTTAGCATTACAAAAAAGCCAAGACTAGAACATGAGATCCTGTAATCTCATTTCTGATTACAACTGAATCCAGAAAACTATAGTGACAGAATGAATGGAAATAACACGAGATGAGGAATCAGGTGGCTTCCATCTCCCTTATTTTTTTGGAGGACACATGGCTTGGGTCCTTGCCTGCTCTTTGGGGATTGCAGCTCTAGAACTGATGAGGTTTTCCTGGGCTTTACCTTAATCAATATACTTATGTTTAGTTTAGTTTAGTTTTGTTTTTAACAACTTGGATCCTTAACTGACAATACTGCCTACAAAAAGAATACTAGAGATGCCTAGTGATGTCAGACACAAGATCAGCCATGCGCTTAGGATTCTGGCCTGGGCTACTGTTTGGGAAGCAATTCCCTGAAAACATAGAGAAAACCCAGCCAAATGCCCAAGTTCTCACTCATAGTAACAAACTGCAGTTTCTGTTCCAATCAGAAATGGGATTCATGCATTAACATTTCTCCCCAACCCAATAACACTCTGTTAGACCCATTTCTTTGGAGCTAACAAACTAGGGGTCACCCTGAGAAGGTGCTATACCTCAAGTTTGGTCCCAGACTTCAATATATTCCAGATAAAAACAATGAGGAAAAAAACCCACTTTTTAGCTCCCAAATTGCTACTTGACCACAACCTGGATAAAGGATAAATCCAAACATGTATAACCTCATTACCATGTTAGGGTTTAATATCTGTTTTGCTTTATTATAAAAGTAATTTTAAGTTAGCTAGGTTTGCATTGAATCACTTGTATAAAGATTTCTCAGGGCTAGATGTAAGCCTGAATGAGATTTACATGTAGGTGCTATCTGAAATTCCTCTCTTTTAAAGCATGGTTTAAAAGGGAGTAGAGATGCATCCTTTTATTTGCAAAGAAAATGCTCTAGGAATCCAGGATAAAATATTTTCCTTGTAGTTTTTTAAACTCATGGAAAATCATGTGATTTAACTGACTGACTTCTTTAGTTCACAAGACTCTTAAACCAGAGAAAAGTTAATCAAGTATATAGCATTTATAGGCTTCATTTGGAAATTGGGCATTATTTATCTTAAAAATGATTGAGAATGTGAATTGGGGAGTCTGTTAAGATCATAGCTAACAAAAGACACAAATTAAAAAGGTAGCTGATAAGCAAATGATAAATGATTGAATGGATAGATACATGAATAGATTAATGAATAGATAGAAAAACAGATAGATGAATAAGACACATGAATGAATGGAGACACAAATGGATAGACAAGTAGATGACAGATAATAGAAAGATATTCATAGATCAATACATGGTTAGAAAATGGATGGCCAGACGCACATGGATGAATAGATGACTGGGAAGCAGAATGAATAGTTTATATATAAATGTGTATAGCTAGATGAATGGATAGATAGATGCTGGAAACTGACGCATGTAAGGATAAATTTGGAATTAAATTGTAGCTAGACGAAAGAGTACAACAATATCATGAGTGTACCCAAATGGAATGGAATGCCAATGAAGACAATGATATTTCTCTTCATGGAGCTATTTTAAATAGTTTAACTATTTTGGGGGAGGTATACGCCAGAGACAGGAAATTAGTTGGTCTCAAAGAGTCTGAAGTTTAATAATGTCTTCATGATAGGAAGACAATACATGGGTGGTGTGCCATGGTTTAGCCAATTCTGAATCCTCCAGAATGGTCAACTCTGGCCCCTCAGCCTCTTTGACACAAACTAGAAGAATGTGAGGTGGAGAGTGGGGGAGGCACAGTACAGCCTTCGGGCATCCTTGGTAATACACAAAAGTCATCCCTTTTTGCCTTTTCTTTAATTCTGATAGTCACATATTCCTTCACCAACGGACCTCCTTGGGAAGGCCTGGTGCTGTAATTAATCCCTGTCACGGGAAGATGTAGTATTGGCAGAATTTATGAGTGGGTTTGAGCTGCTGTGACGAGTAGGGGCACCTCAGCCTGTGTGATATAAATTCCTCTGCTAATTGGATTGCTGGAGCTAATCAGAAGCCAGAAAGGGAATAAAAAATCCTTGTTCCTCCTCCTGCTGCTGCTGCTGCCGCTGGCTGATAAAGCGGACAGCTCTTTTCAAGACACAGGGTGCTGGAATTGAGTCCTTACGCAGAGGTCTTACTCTAGATGGTTATCTCAAAGGTGACGCATTCCTTCTGTCGCCAGGCCAGGAGGAGATAGACAGAGCAATAGGAGGCAAGAGTAGAGCGATCCCAAAGACATTTTACTATCGAATCACAAAAACAGAGTGAGTGGGAGAGAGACGAAAGGATAGGCAAACAAAGGGAGGGGGACCATCCAATGGCCTGAGAGAGTTTGAAGGTTTTTTTGGAAATGAGGTACCATATCCTGGACACGTGAGCATGCTGCCATCCACTTGGGGGCATAACTCCAGGGAGCCTCATCTCCACGACCATGACTTGGAGCAGGCAGGAGAAAGTCATCCATAGCTTGTCATTTAACTTAGGACACTCTTGTGTCCCTTTCCCTGAAGGTGCAAAAGCCAAAGCGAGGGTGCAAATTCCATTCAATACTAGGACAAGAGCAATTCAGGAAACTCAGTTGAACTGCTCAAGCTATAGGGAAGGTCAAGAAGAAAGACCAAGGTGTGAAATTTCTCCCCTGCTGAAAAACCCTCTGCAGATAGCAGCTGAGAGGGAATGCTCTATCTGCTCTCATGCTTTCTAGGTTTTGGATGAGGGCAGAGAAAGCAAGTTTGCATTCAATGTCCTACGTATCTTCTCCCTCAAGGATAAATTGTACGTTCGTACCAGCCCAAAGACTGAAATGTGCATACTCTGGGGCATGGGTTAGACCTGGCTGGTCTTTCCTCTTCTTTGCTTATCTAAGGCCGTATCATTTCTTCATAGAGGAAAGTGCATCCCTAATATTTCGTTCCACCAAGCGGAGTGCCCTGCAGCTATCTTTAAATTCCTCTTTTTGTCTGTCCTGTGTGCTTTTCTCTGTGATTACCACTTCTGTGCCCGTCTTTCTTCTGGAGCCCTCTACATAAGCTAAACCCTTAGCCATGAAGAGTAGGCAACAAGCCCCTCTTGTACACAACAAAGACTTCTATGTGTTTTTTCTTTCTATCTTTTGGGCGACACGATAAAAAATAACCCTGTATTTATGCAAATTGCAAAGTAGCGTGTGATAATGAAAACAAAACAGTGCTGGCCCGCAGCCAAGGCATGGCACTGACGGGGGCTCCCGACCATTTGGCTCTTGATTCTTCGGGGAGAGCAGCTGTAGAGAAAGGAGAATACAGAACACCCTCGTCACACGCGCGCTCCCACGCGCACACCCTCGTTCGCACGCATTCCGGTACCGTCACCTCGGAGCCAGCAAGACTTGGGATCCAAATGAAGTTCTGCTTCCGACCGCCGCCGCCAGCCCTTCAGCGTCGTCCCCCACGAGCCTCCCTGCTCTCTGCTCCTGATTCCCTTTCAGGAATTTACAAACATTTTCCACAGATCAATATCTGTATTGATTATTCATTGTGAGTGAGTCGTGTGTCTTTGGTGATCCAGCTTGCAGGGGTTGCAGCCAAAGCCTGCTGCAGGGGGAAAAAAAAATAACAGAAGGCTAGTGGGACCCAGCTCTTGCTGGGTCTGAGGCTGTCGGCAACACAGAAAGGAAGAGAAAAAGAGGAGAGCGCTGGAAAACGAAGGAATGGACAAAGGTGGAAGAGAAAGAGGGAGCAATAGCAAGAAAAAGGAGGCGATGGCTGGACGTCTGGTTCCAGGGATCTTAGTGGCTTGGAGGGAAGCCCCATCTTGGGTCTGCTGTTCTGTGCACCACGCAATGGACTCACTCTGCTCTGGGAGTGAGAAGTGACTCACAGTTTTGGTATCTCCTACGTAAGAGCTTTGGGGGGATTCCTTGGCTTGCTGACAAGGAAAGGAAGAAAGCAGCAGCCGTGAGGTAAAACACGGTTGCTTCCAACTGCCTTGCGGAGGATATGCAGTCGCTTGGTTTGACTGGAACAGCTTGCAGCTCTCTGATGGCACGCGGAGGGAGAATAATTAAAAAGGCCAGCATCACTTACTAAGTGAGTAAACACAAAGCCGTTCCAAACGTGCTCTCCAGCTAATGAGAAGCTGTAATTTCTTATACTTCAAGGCAAAACAAGACAGTGATGGGGCTCAGTGGAGTGTGTGCGTGGATATGGGGGTGGGGGGGTGGTGGTGGTGGAGATAAATCGACTAATTGTTGGCAATGTTTAAAAAAGGGATTACTGGAAAAGACAGTGAAACGATGACAGGAAAACATCTTGGACCAGAGCCAAAAAAAAAAAAAAAAAATCGAGGCAAATCAAGTCTGCAGCCCGAGAAAACACCCGTCGCTCCTGTGGGAGATTTCGATAGGAATTGCCCGGTGTTCCTCAGCTGAATATGGAATATTGTGTGGGCACCGGGGAACAGGACCAGGGACCACCAGTGTGTCCAGAGGAAGGAACCACAGCATGCCAGGTTACACAGTTATGTCATACTTTGAGAAACAAAACAAAACAAAATAATAAAAACCAGTCTGTCTTTTCCTTTTAATTGGAGCTCCTGCTTGCTCAAAATTGCTTCAGTCTATTAAAAGCAACCTCTAAATGTGCCTTCTGATAATAGGAGCTGCTGATTCTGTTTGTCTCCAGGAAGCTGCTGCAATGTTACAAAAATATGCTGGAAAAGGAGGTTGAGGAAATTCAGTTTTCCGTTGACCGGGCGTCTGGCAAAACGTGCCAGGTGATTGTGCCATTCGGATTGCCATGTGGGAGCTAGTTTGGGATTCCTCTTCTGTTGTCACCCAGCTGTGGCTTGGTGAGTCCAAAACCAACCATGAAGAGGACTCTTTTAATACAAACACATACAACAAAGTGGGGACTGCAAGAAATAAAATGAGCTGGATCTTCCTTCTTTCTGGGTGTTCTGGGCTATCTGGTTTTCTTTCACGTGAATGGAGTTCGGGTGTTTTTTTGTTTTGTTTTGTTTTTAAATTTCTGGAATGAGAAGGTCAATAGATAAGATGTCCTCCTTTTGACTGAGGTTTTACTCTCCATCTTGCTTCTTTATTTTGGAGCCCCCGATACATTGCAAGTTTCCCGAGCAGGAGAAATATATCTTGCAGATGTGTGCCTTGGAGACCCAAAGGAGGAGGAATTAAGCCAGTTGTGGATGACTCAGGCACCTTACACTGCATTTCTTCAGCATTCATAGAGACCTGTGTCTGTAGTGTGTGTGTGTGTGTGTGTGTGTGTGTGTGCGCGCACAAGTGTGTGTGGTGGCATTATGTATGTGAAATGTGTGTTTGCACATGTGTGGCTCTGTATCTGTGTGTCTCTCCGAGAGGGAGGAAAAGAGAAAGAAGTCAGAGCAGACGGAATGTCTGGGCATTTATGTAATTCACACACAGAATGTTCAATGCTGCAAGGCAGACAGCCACCCATCCCTGGGCTCTGCTGCTCTGCAGGGCCTGTACAGACCTGATCTGAATGTTAAATGCAGGAGACGAAATTAGCATACTAACCAAGGATGTCAACCCCTCCTTGCAATCAGTAAATGGCCGTCTCCTCTCTTTAAAGCCGGCATCGCCATGCACGCCAGCCACTTAACCATGTCCTCTGTCAGGTCCTTTTTTGTGTTTGTTTTTTTGTTTTTGTTTTTTGATGAAAGACTGGAAATTCATTAATGAGGAGGGAAGGAAGGGCTTCAAGGGGCTGTAATGAAAACAAATGATCCTCTTTAAACCTCATGACGGCCAAAGCTGGGAGGTGGGGGTTGCTTTCTGCTCTGGGGCTGGAGAATAGGAAATTCCACAGACAACAGACCACTTGACGAGAGCCCAAGAATGCATTGCTTGGGAATTTCTTCTATGTGGCAAAGACATGCCATGGCCAGTATGTCTATGTTAATAAAACTTAGAATGAGCTTTCTCTTCCTAATTCTAAAGTGTGGTCTACCAGATGTCTTTCCATTCCGTCATAGGTTATCAAAGTTTCTTGACCTTATGAGGATAGGGAGAGCCTTCTGGAATCTTTTGGCCAATTGCCTCAGCTTTTGAAGCAATACAAATTTTTCTTTTGGGCTATGCATTAGGCTTCTCCCAAAGGAAGTAGTTGCTTTTATTTTAATCTCTCTCAGACAAAGAAGCACACAAAGGAAAAGAATTGACCTCAACTTCTGTAGAGCCAGCCTCATACTAAAGTAGACAAAATGCTCTCTAAGAGCTAAAAATCAGGCACTCCTCCCAAGTATTTGGCTGGGGAACACTTGTTTCCTTTTTTTTTTTTTTTTTGCCACTCTATATTCAGAAACAAACTTCTTCTCTTCCATTGTACTGTACTATTTATCTTTAAAGCAGGGGTCATTCACTCTGAAATCTACAGGGACCTGTGGGCACCAGCCTGAGGAGACAACAGAGAGGAGTGGGGCTTGGGATGAACTGGAGACAGAGCTACTTGCTTTTATTCAGGGGAATAAAAGCTGGGCCTTGTGTTGCCTAATCTTCCATTGTTCCAAAAGGTGACAGAAATTGGTATGTTCAGATACAAAATTTATCAATTTTGGAATATTGGCTCTAAGTGTTTTTCTTTTTTTTCTTTTTTAACAATCCATGGGTCAAATATTTGTGAGGATAACCTTGGCCCACAGCATGTCAGTTTGCAATCTCTGTTTCAGGCTAAAATACCTAGCACAGGTGTTTTTGTTTTTATTTTATTTTGCACATTTTTAAAGCCCAGTCTTTTGGGGAAATAGTTTATACTTTGTTCTAATTTTAAAATATAGATATTAGCAACTGCATGGCAAACATCATGGGAGTGTGTGTTTTGTTGGATCAATAGGGAAGTGCTAATTTAGAACAATAAAGAGGGGAAGGAAATGGATGTCTGTATGGCCTGCTTGCCTTGCGGTCACCGGCATCTTCGCAGGCATGGTACACTGTCAATGTCATCTTTATCTAAGGTAGTGATCTCCACAAAGGACTTTTTTCCCAAGGATCATAACTGGGAAGATTAAATATCTAGAAAGAAATGCATTTGCATATTTTTCACGTATATCTTCATTGATGAGTGATTAGTGCCATTTTAACATTTAAAATAATAAAACAAAAAAAAATGTTTCTTACTATTCATCCACAGAACTCTACATCACAAGTGTGTAGGTAAAAAAGATAGACGTCCCCAGGAGAGAGAGATCCTGCCTGTAGTTTGGAAGAACATTCTCCCAGAGCACCTGAAATAACTTCAATAGGAAAAGGCAACTCAGCAAACGGTGAAGGGAAGAAAGAAGGCCCCTCTTCTCACATAATTGTACGGGACTTTCCAATTTCCAATGTGCTCTTCACACATATTATCCTGTTTAATTCTCACTACAACCCGGCAAGACAGATATTATTTAGCTTATTTTACAGATTAGGACACTTAGGCTTAGAGAGGTGATGAAATTATCTTAAGGTTGAAAACTAGTAAGAGGCCTGCATGGGTCTTCTGAGTCTTAATCTGATGACGTTTTATTATTCTCCATAGGCTCTCATAAAAAATAGCCTCTTCGGAACCTCTGACCCAAGGCTTCCTCTATTCTCGATCCTCTCTCATCCCCCTATCTCACTTCCTCACTATGAGGTTTTCATCTCGTTGTCTATGCAATTTGTAGTCATGTGCAATTTGAAAATGCTCCCTGTCTCCTGCCAGCAGTTAAGAACCACTGCTAGTTCCAAATGGCCGTAGCAGAAACCTTCCCTAGCTTTCCATTCCCTGCTCCTATCTCCCTCCCTCCCTTGAAAGTCAAATTTACCCACAGGCTGGTCTACATTTGCACTCTACTTTGTCACCCCCTTTTGCATCTGTACAAAGCACTTTGTTTTCCTTTCTATTTCGCCATGAAAACTGCTCCAGGTCATGACCCACTAAATTGTACTGTCCTTCTCTGCAAGGTTGGATTCCGTTGACCACTCCCTTCTCCACGACGCTCTTCTCTGTCATATCTGTGCTACATTTTCTCCTCCATTGATGGCTGTTTCAACTCAGGCTTCCTCTCAGATTTAGCTTCCTTTGTTTATCCCTTAAATATTCGTGTTCCTGAAGAGGGTTTCTATTTTCAAGTGTACACATTTTGCTTTGTGCAAATGTAAACCTTTGACTTCAGTGGTCATCTGTAAACTGATTATCAAATGGTCATCTCCAATCCAAACAACTCTCCTGAAGTCAGTCTTGGGTATCTGGCTTTGTGCCGACCTCCCCTGGGGATGGTCCATGACACCCGCAACTCAATACATCCCAAACTGAACTCATCATCATCTGCAAACCGGCTGCTCCTTCCTCATCCCTCTCCCTCTTCCCTCTCACTGCCAACTGCTCTTCAAGTTCTTTCAATTCTACTTTCCTAATTCCTCTCCAGTCTCTTCCACTATGTTCGTAGTGCTCCTCTCTTGGTTTATTTCCTCAGTGGCTTTTCTAACAGCTCAATTATTCTCTTCACTCTTAGATGTGCCCAGCCCCCAGTGCATTCTCTAATCAATCCAAGTAAAATGCAAATATGATTATTTTGTTCATGTCTGGGAAATCCTACAGTGGATTCTACCTCCCCAACTTGGCCTTCAAGGCTCCTTGTGGTCTGGGTCTTGCCTTCCACCAGCCTTCTCTCTTGAAACCCTTCCATTTCCCACTCTATGCTCTAGGTCATAGAGCATGCCATCGTCTTTCATGCCTCTAGGGTTTCATACAATGTTCCCACCTCATAGAATATTCAACTCGACTTTCTTCATTTGGTCAATTCCTCCTCCACCTTCAAGACTCTGTTCCATCAAGAAGTATTACCTACTGCCTAAACCTCCTACTTTGGGTTATGTTTTGCCATACACCCCCTAACCTTACTTCTCTCTCACATGGCATTTACCCCACTTTTACAATGACCAGGTTCTGCAATTTCATGGTGAGACACTTATAGGCTGAGACCATGCCTTTTATCCCTGTATTCCCAGAACCTAGCACAGGTCCTGATATATATTGAGTGCTTAATAAATTAATATTACTATTTTTATTATGAGTACCAGAAATACTTTTTTTGGGGGGGTGGAAGATTACGGGCCCCCCAAATAATCAAACTAAGGGAAATACAGCAATCATTTCCCATAGTGAAGAAAGGATTTCCTATGGAGCAATTCTCACTTACATCAGTTTTTTGACTTCTGTCAGGTGAGAAATGAACACTGGGGTGGTCTTTAGGTGTTTGCTGATGTGGTAGAGACTTTGGAGTTAATTAGAAGCTCTGGCTCAAGCTGAACTTCCTTTGCAGAGTCCCTGGGAGGAAACACTAAATTAACAGTTCAAGGTTACTATTAGAAAAATAGCCTGTTTCCCTTAGGTTATGCCTTGGTGAGCTTGTTGTTCTCCCTGCCATTCCTAAGATGCTTCCACTTTCCTTTTGACTTGGCTACATCTGCCCCCTTAAGGCTGGTCTTTCCAACAAAGGTGAAATTTCTGGTGCTCAGAGATTGCTAAGTGCTTCTTTTGCATATCTCCCAGCTCCAGTAGATACTGGATCACTCCATTAATACTGGTTGAATGGAATGGTGAGAAAAGCTGCCCGCCAGAGAAGAAAGAACAAGGATAGTTTTGTAAGTTCCTATCTTCCATGAAGCAGAACATGATCTGAGAACACTAGTACCATAGCTCCCTGGCAGTACCAAGAAATATTTCAAGACATCACGACTCACTCCTAAATTTGCAAATACAGTCGGTCTTCATTATTCACGGTAGTTACGTTCTATAAAGCCACCACAGGCTCTGAATTAGCAAATACTGAGCCACTGCTCCTAGGGGAATCACAGGGTCAGGTTCCTTCAAGCCTCTGGTGACAATATTTGTGTCAAGTGATCAATGCAAACACTTGTTCTATGTGTGTTTCTGTTTAAAGGCACCTTATACATAATAATATATATTGTTAATGTATTAATATTTAACTCAGTAGAACTATCAGTCATGCCTGACTGAAGCTTCTCTCATGCTTGTGTTTTCTCTGTAAGGCACATCACAGCCTCCTTGAGCTTAAGAACACTAGACAACGCTTCAGCACTAGGCTGGGGATGCATTTGAAGCAGCGAATCAAAGTTATAAAAATGTGAAAAATGTGGCACTAGACAGACAGTGAAAAGCAAGAAAACACTTGTTTACAGGATGAGAGTTGAAACAAGAAGATAGAACATTGTTTTATTCAACCTCAGCTACGAAAGTGCACGTTGGATGACTCAAAAGTCTAGCGTCTCTGTACATGTCCACAAATGACCATGACAGCACTGCAAGTTACAAATAAATGTGAGTAGGTGAATTCGCAAATATACCATGTTTCCCTGAAAATGAGACCTAGCTGGACAATCAGCTCTAATGCATATTTTGGAGCAAAAAATTAATATAAGACCCGGCCTCATGTTATATTATATTACACCCAGTCTTATAGTAAAATAAGACCAGGTCTTATATTAATTTTTGCTCCAAAAGATGCATTAGAACTGATTGTCTGCCTAGGTCTTATTTTTGGCGAAGCCCAGTAGAATATACAAATAATGAGGATTGACTGCCCTACTAGAATATATTGGTGAAATGGTAGAACTTTTGCTTATTTCCAAATAGAGAGTATAAGGACCTTGTTCACAGCACAATTCTGACTCTGAAGTTCTTTCTTTAATTTGTACAAAACTTCTTCCTGGCACAGGATCACTTTCACTTGCTTAGACCTCTTCACATAAGTCATTGACACTCACTACAAGTTGTTTGGTTGTTGGGTGTGGGGTGGTGCTTTTTTTCTCAAAGAAACAAAACTGGTTTGCTGTGATGAGATGCAAAAGCTGGGCGATCAGTTCAACTTCATCGCCAGCTGGAAGAAGGCTCCCTCTGCCAGCCCTGCAAGGTTCACGATGCAAAGATGGCCTCAGCAAATTTACAGATGACTCCTGAGAGGCATCTTTGCCCATATGAAGAGGATCTGACACTGTTGCCTTAGAAAGTTATTCTTCTGTGCTAAATCTTGCTCTCTTTGGGTCAGATCTTCACTTACATTTCATATTGCAAGTGGCTACTCAGAAATTCGTTTTGCTATTTTCGTCCTGCTTCTCATCTGGTAGCCAAGAAGGGGTGCAGAACTCTAAAACACCATGCTGTCTATCCTTTTCACACAAGCCAAAGGCACAGACACATGTGTTTTAGAAGTCAGGAAAAGGGGGTAAATCAGGAATTGAGAGTGTAAATAAAGAAGCATGGCAAGATTTCAGACCATGAGGTGATGAGACGAGGTTCTGGAAGGGCTTACTATGCATCACTACAAGTGAGTTTGGAGTTGGTGCCAGCAGGATTGGAGTCTATGCTCCGTTATTTATTCATTCCAGGAATCTAATACGTTGGGTAACCTCTCTGAGAATTGGTCCCTCGTCTGGGAAATGGGGACCATGATACCGACCTCCAGGACTGCCTGTGAAGATTAAATGAGATAATTTTTATAAAATGCTGACTTGAAATCTGACAGAAAAGACTGAAAATGGAAGTTGGGAGTTGTTGCTTTAGTATAATTTTCTAGATTCCTAACTAGCTGTCTGCCTAGACTTCCGTGTAATGTATATTCATGGAAACACAGAAGATTAGAGTTGAAAGACCTGTTCTAGGTTGACTTCCTCATTGTACAGAGGAGATAATCGAGTGAGTGGGGCTCAACCAGCTCAGCATCGCATAGCTTGTCAGGGCAGAATCAGGACAACCCAGCTCCCTGAAGCGCATTTCACAACTACGCAGGAAAGTCCTGTGTGTCCAGATTCCCCTTCTCGACCCTCCTTCCATTACTATCAACTACCCCTCACCTTCACCTCCTCCACTCCGACAGCCTAGTAACCATTGTTCTGCGGGTTACCATCTTCTTTGGCAGGAAAACAGGGTGCCAATAGCATCAGTCAATTAGAATACTTTAGCTCAGGAACCACAGAGCAAGATTTCTCTCTTTTTTTTTTTACTGTAAATGTAAATAGCAAGGACAAATAATGTTCATGGCACAACAATCTAAGATAAAGCAAAAAGAATCACAGAAGCTACAGAAGGAATGTTCTTTGTAAAAGGGATCAATTATTTCCCCAGTTCTCTGTAGTCATTTGCAAAATACTCCCTTGGAAAAGCCCACAGGGGAATGTCGTGGGTCTGTAAAGCCCAAAGCTTCTGACTGATCATGAAACGGTGGGACAGGAGAGCTGTGCTGGGTGGGCGAAATGCTTCATCTACACCAAGCCTGACTTACTGAGCGGAGTGCAGGTGGAAAGGGGGTTGTTCCAACAACCTTCCCATTAGTGACGAGGTGTGGGATGGGAGGTGGGACAAAGTGGTCCCGGGGCCCTTGCAGGAACTGGGTGGTACCATGGAATGATGCATGGTGTGACATTGAAACAAAGAGTTCTATTCAGCAGGACAGTGGCAATAGCCAGACAAGCCAAGATGTGCACATGAGTCCTGAAGGTGAAGCTGAGGTCAAATGGAGGGTGTGGTCAAAGGAGAGAGGGGTCTGCTACTGTACAGTTCAGCTAAGGGAGCTGTGAACCTCACATGACAGCAGAAGCACCCAGGTGGAATCAGCATCACAGCTCTGGCTGTTCCCACCTCCCCTCCTATCTGAGTTGGGTTACACAAGCAGGTATCAAGATTTGGAAGCACGTAGGCAGGCCTGGTGGGGGTGGGGGACCCTGATCCATTTCCTTACCTAAGAGAGAAATGTTTCCTATAAATTGCTCATATTTATCTTTGAGCAAAAAACAATATTTCTTAGTCAGTATTGGAAGGCCTGGGAGGCAGATCCTATTTCTTCATAGCTGTGTCCCATTCACTCTTATTCCTCACCCATTTTTGTCCTCATTCTACTCATATTCAATTGAACTGATGAACCACAAAAGCTGATATGAGATGTAACTTCATTAGAATATCCTCCTTGCAAAAGATCTGGGAACTGTATTTAATCTGCCAAGGTAATAGGTTTAAGTGAAACACAGCTGACACATCCAGCCCACTAAGCTATTATATTTGCATTTTATATTGAACATGCCTGTAATATTCTTTTTGGTAGATGGAACTGACATTTCCATATGATGGTAACTGCTAAATTGTGAATAGCTTTCATCAGGGTTTGCTTCAGTAATTCCATCATTCTGGAGGCATAGAAAAAGAGCACAATGAATACGCATAAACATCTAACACACGGTGCTTTTTTTTGGCGACAATCTGTTTAGAGCCTTAATTTGGATATATGCAACATCTCACTTATCCAGAACCCAACTATTCAGCAATTAATGACCTTACTTATCTGGAATTAATTTCAGAGGGAAACCCTGGAAAAGCCAGAAAAGTTGTCACTGAAGTGACAAGCCTGGAAGTTCAGGGATGTGAGAGAGACTCTCAACCATTCAGTTTCAGTTGGATGCGAGGCCCCCTTCCAAGTACCAGGTGCGAATACCACGCTGATGGCTGCTTCCGGAGGTAGCTGCACCATGCAAGGCTGCCCTCCCTTGAAAGAAAGGTTGGTGAGAGCAGGATAGGGGGTCATGGTTTAAGATTGGGATAGACATGAGGGATACTGGGTGTGTTGGTCTTCATTGTACAGAGGAGAAAATCGAGTGAGTGGGGCTAAACCAGCTCAGCATCGCAAAGCTCGTCAGGGCAGAATCAGGACAACCCAGCTCCCTGAAGCCCATTTCACAACTACGTAGGAAACAGAGTTAGGAATGGGACGTGGGACCACTGGCCCAATAAAAATTGTTGCTTCTACATCTGAAATTGTTCTTGGTTTTCGGGGACTCCTCCTTGTTCAGCTGCCACTTCTTTAGAGGGCACATGAGGATATGTGAACAGAGACACGAAAGACAAGGTGCTGAAGAAACCTGAAGAATGCCAGGAACATTGCCTGGCACACCAACAGAGTTCTAAAATTTAGTAGCAACAGTCACAGGGATTTCCACACCCTGCGCGTAGCTGGAGAGCTGTGGAAAGATCTGCTGGGAGTATTTTTGAGTGGCGGATGAAGGAATCTTCTAGAAAATATTCATATTGAGGAGAGGGTCAGGCATATACACTAAAGAAAAATGACATGGTGATCAAAGGGGCGGGCAGATTTGGGGCACAAGATGCCTTCAGCTGTGAAGGTGATTCTTCTCTCCTCCTTCCTCCTTCCTCCAAGCCAAAACCCAGCATGCAGGTCTGAGTTGTGGTGACAAGTGAGAGGCTCTAGAACTGGTTTCACACAGAGCCTCTTTGAATGATGGGCCATGAGAGCCAGGGGCACTTTGGGACCAAGGCAAATGAGTGTGGAACAAAAGTCAAGGGAAGACCTTCTTCCCCAGCAGAGCAGGGATTCCCAGCTGGTGGCACCAGGAAAAGAGTGACAATGGGAAAGCAGAACTGTGGGCAATGTCAAGCTGAAGCAGACACGGGGCTCATGGCCATATCAGTCCCCACTTTAGCAGGCTCCCCTTGATGGCTGGCACAGCGACATGGGATATTACTAGCTTTGGCATCAAGGAGAAGCTGGCAGACAGCAATGCCACCAGCTTGGACAAGGACAGGAAGCAGTGCTTTTGCACAGACGGTGGCCATGTGTGCTCACAGCAGCTGTGACAGTGGGAGGACGAGGCACTTTCACAAAGAATGACATGCAGCAGTAGACTCAGAAATCAGTGGGGGCTGCAAGGGCTTATGTGAGCACACACCACAACCTTCTGCTTGTTGCTTTACAGAGCACATGGGGCAGAGTCTGCGTGAGAATGGACGTCCTACGACCGTGGTGGTCAAAGCTGCCCTCACTGACATGATGACCCCAGCTCCACAGGGATGTGACCTGGAGAAACTAATTGTCTCAGCAACCTATACCTGGATGTCCTGTGAGGAAAGGATGGGTGTCAAGAACACGACACTGCAGATGGTCACACTCTAGTCACATGAGCATGATAACGGAGTCAGAAGCATCCAACTCCATTGCCCCCAAAGCTCATAGTAGTTACCACATTGTTTTCTAATTGTTGATTCACTTATCTGTCTCCTCTCCTAAACTGTAAGCTTGAGAAACTGAGGGTGACAGACTTCTTCATGATACAACACTTAGTGTTTTCAGAATGGAAGATACATTGCTTTATACTAAATTGATGCATTTGCATATTTGCCTCCAGTTTTTCAATCACAAAGTGTGAGTGTGTGTGATGTACATGTATTTAATATGTGTGTATATGTGCATTTGTGTTTGTGCATGCATGTGTATGCATATGTGTACATACAAGGTTGGACAATTAAGTTCGTGAACTTTCCACTGTGCATGTGTAAATGCATGTTGGAAAGTTCGCGAACTTAATTGTCCGACCTTATATGTATACTCTGGATATAATACGTCTGTGTGTACATTTGTGTGCGTGGTGTGTGTGTGTGTATGTGTGTGTGTGTGTGTGTGTGTGTGTGGTGGGTGGAGGGAGCTATAAGAGATGTCTTTACTACATATACAGTAAGCACCAGAATAAAGTGTCTGCTTTTCTGAACCACCTAAGATCAAAGACACTGCAGTCCATCCTTAATGTTGAAATGAAGTTAAAAAGTGCTTTTTTCTTTTTTTTTTTATTGAAAACCACGTTTTTATTCCAAAAGACTGAGTAGGGTGGTACTTTAAAAAATAAATCTAGTCATTTACGTTTAAGGCTCTGTAAAAGTCCCATCCATGGTCCAAATCTATTCTCTGGCCCAGAGCCCAAAGCGTTTTCATTAGATTGAGAATTGGATACAATTTCATTCACTTGAAGCTTTTGCTGAGCAGAATTTTGTTCTTCAGAGACAAGCTAACAAGTGTCGACGGCCATGTTGGCCTCAATAATAGGTCTCCTTTCTTTGAATGATCTATTTCAGTTGCATTATTACCATTTAAAGACAGTCTCATGCTTACCGACACATTTTCAGTGAACGTATGAAGAATACTGATCTTTCCTCTACGCGGTTTTGCCTCTACAGTTAGTAACTTGTTTGGAGAAAAAAGTCCTTAATTTATTTTCTATGAAGCCATTTGCAAAAGAGGTTGCCTAAAGAATTCTCTTCTGTATCTTATTCTTGCTATTACTGAAGGAGATTTCTGTCCAACTATACTAAGATTTCTTTAAGTTTAAAAAATTAATTAATGAGAATTTTACTGTGGTCTTTTCAATAAATAGTAGTAAAATACCCGTAAGAAAAAGACAGATAACCCATAGAAAAATGGGCAAAAGACTGGACTAGGTGCTTCTCGACAAAAGAAATCCAAATGGCCAATCAGTGGTCAAATTCACTGTAATTAAGGAAATGTAAATTCAAACCACAATGAGAGACAATTTCCACACCCACCGCCTTGGCAAAAATTGAAGTATGACAATAACAAATGTTAGCATGGGTGTAAGAACAACCGGCCACACATACACTGTTGGCAGGAGTGTAAAGATGCTACTTTGGAAGATGGTTTTGCATGAGTTTGTAAAGCTGAAAAGATGCATGCCCCTTGTCCCAGCAAATCCCTTCCTAGAACAAAGCAGTGGTTCTCAAAGTGTGGTTCCCCTCTCCTGGAGGGCAGCATCAGCATCACTTAGGAATTTGTTAGAAACATAAACTCCGACTCCACTCCCGTTCCACTGAATCAGACACGCAGGGTGGGGCCCTGCCATCTGTGAACCTTCAGGGTGAGGTGCTGAGCTCTCAGGTGGGAGAAGTACCACCTGAGAGCAATCCGTGAGCACGTGCACAGGATACATGGAAGAATGTTCCCAGCCATAACTAAGCATCCATCAACAAGAACACTTTGTATTTGTACAGTGGAATATTACACTGCAATGCAAATGAATGTATTCCATGGATAAATCTTACAGTCAGTATGTTGAGGGAAAGAAGCAAGACACACACACACACACACACACACACACACACACACACAAACCTAAAGAAAAGCAAGGAAATGATTACCATAAAATCCAGGATAAAGGTTACATCTATTAGAGAAGGAGGTTATGACCAAGAAGGAACTCACAATGGGAGCTGGGGTTTTGAGAGGCTGGCAATGTTCCATGCTTTGACCTCAAAAGTGATTACATACTTTATGAATATACTTTAAACTGTGTATGTGTGCTCTTCCAAATATATATTACATTTTACAACAAAAACAAACTATTGCATCTACCAGAGCTTTTCAGTGTTGCTACCCGGAGCAAGTTTAACCAGGTTATAACCTACCTACCTTCATGAATCTGCTTAATTCTCCTTTCCACTGGAATAAGCTGTCTGTTCTGTTACATCACTACTTTTCATTCTTACTATTTTTCCCCCTTTTCCAACTGGGAAAAGACAGTTAGGATTAGACTCTAAGATGATCATTTACATCAGCCAGAGCCAGTGTCTCTTCCTTGCTCACTCTCAATATACAGAAGAGTCCAAAAGCCGTCAGGCAGATGTACAAATTCTCAGTGAGCGGACCTGATGTCACATATGTGATCCTCGGTTCTGCTGCCACTTGCAAGTGACTCTGTTGTTTATTTGCAACCTTCTTTAGTGATTATTGTTAGATTAAATTCATGCAAAGTTAGATGGGAAAACACAACATATTGGTCCTTTTAAGCCTAACAGTGACAACACAGGAGCTAGTTGGCTCATGATTCAGTTACCTATGTTTAAAGCAGAAGGGACTTTTCAAACACCTTTGAAGTCAGGTCCTTATTTTTTTCTTTTCTTTCAATTAAGACACGCATGCTTTGCCCCCAGGTCTGTGATGATTGCATTGATAGCCATTTATGCGTTCATGTATGCTATCACTTTCTCCTCAGCAGTAATAAACACTTTAGTATTAACACATAAAAAATATAGCTACACATTATGATAAAATGTACCAAACACAGTGCTTGTACACAGTAGATACTCAATGAACACTAAGCTGACATAAGCAGATCTGTCATACAAAAAAAAAATTCTGAAATAAAAAAATACATCTTAGCCGTCCAGTTTTTTTTTGGTGTGTGCATGTATTACATATTTTAATATGTGAAAATATATGTAAAGTAAAATTTGCCACTTTAACCATTTTAAGGGCACAATGAAGTGGTATTAATTGTATTCCCAGTGTTGTGCAACCATCTCGCTCTCCAGTTTTAACATTCACATGAATGTCTTTGTTAGAATCAACTCTTATAGTTCAAATTGCTTTTCCTGAAACCTCCTCTAATATAGCCCCTCCTCCTTCCTACATTTTCTCTTTTGCCATCTTTGCCAGGCCTATGGTCTCATTTACAGTCTGAGCCAGGTTTGTTATTTCATGTGGGAGATCAGAGAGCTTCTTCGAGAGTTCTGTGTCAACAGGACTTTCTTTCCTTCTTCAGTTCAGCTTACAGTTGTTCAGTGGTGGAAGCTGCTGCATGAAACTATGGAGAGCTAAAACTAAAAAAAAAAAAGAGTCCATTCTTACTAGGAAAAATGTGGACTCTTGCTTTCACGATCCTCTGGGACCCATCATGGGTTATCTAAAGTACCAAAAATTATTAGCCTGATGTCTTAGTGGAAGTACTCGGGATATTAATTCACCAGTTGTGTATAATTCCCAAGTTAGTCTCTCGTGCCAAACAGTGAATAATTAAGCTGTAGATAATGTCATGCTGCAAGGGTGATAAAACAATAACAATGATGACAATAACAATAGCTAACACATTGTGAGGGGCCCAGCACGGCTCTAAACCTGTTACGTGCATTACTTTATTTAGTCATCATAAGAACCTCATGGCGCATATATATATATATATATATATATATATATATATATATATATATATATATATATATAATTATTAGCCTATTTTATAGATGAAGAAAGCAAGGCTCAGAGAGGTAATTAAATGTCCACGTTCACAGGATTTCAATCCAGACAGAAAGGTCGCAGAGCCTTGCTCTTAGTAACCATGCTGTAACCATATTTAAGAGTAAAACCCAACAGAATGCTCTGATTTCACATCCCTTCAAGGAGACTGGTTACTCCAGATGAAAACATACAGGAAAAAGTTAGGAACAAGAACAACACGCACACACACGCACTCCACTTCATCCCTTTGAGGGGGTAGATGGAGGAGGGAGCTGGAGAATTCACCAGTTCATGACCAGCTGGTAATTGCTAACGAAAATACATTTAGGAAAAATACCATGGGAGTTTATTTGGGAAGAGATTATTTTTATCTAGTAGGCAGGAAGGAGTTAAGTACGCAATGTAGATCCATCAAAGATTTTTCAGCACAAAAGGGGCATAATGAAAGCTATGCTTTTAAGAAAATAAAACTTCTACCAGGGACTATTATGACCTGGAAAGAGAAAAGACTCAAGGTGGAAAGGCCAATTTAGGAGTGTCGTAGTGGGGGCTGGAGGTCGGGCAGTGACCGTGGGTCTGGCATGGAGAGTCTGGGAGAGCTTGTGGAGGAAGGATGGACAGAGCAACGAATATGAAGGGTCAAGTGGACAGCAAGATTCCAACCTGAATGACTTGTAGAAAGGGGTCTCTGTAAAAGAAACAGGAAAGCCGGGAGGAGGAGAGGGATAGGAAGGAAGTGTAGGCATACAATTCACAGAATTTGAAGCTTTGGCAAGATGTGCAGGCACAGTGCCCAGGAATTGAAGTCTGAGAGGGAAGTTAGAGTTGGGATCTAGAGTTTCTGCAGAGCACCGAGAGTCAAACTCATGACAACGGATGAGGATGCAAAGGGAGAGAATACAGAATCACATCACGAGTGGTAAAGATGGAATCCTGGGGCGACATTTATTTTTAGAGGTGATGAGAAGTCAGAAAAGGTCAGAAATATAGAAAGAAAGTTGAGAGCAGCAAAGCCTAGAAGCCAAGGGAGGAGAAAATGTGGAGAGTGAGGGGGTGACAGATAAGACAAAAGGTCACAGAAGATGAGACCCCAGAGGAAGCATTGGGTTCAGCAATGCAGACCTGTGAGGAAAAGTTTCATCTGAGCATTGGGGGAACTGGGGGTGGGGGGCAGGGTATGAGTATCTAGTAAGAAGGCGGAGGACACAGCAAGTGTAGAGACACCTCTCAAGTGGTTTAATGGTGAGGAGAGGTGAGATCCATGAGGACAGAAGGGTCAGGAGAAAGTTTGGTTTATGATAAAGTAGCCAATGTTCAGAGATCAAGGCGAAGAATCTGATGGAGCTGAAAGGAAGAAAATGCATGAGGGAGAGACGGATAACTAACATAACCAAAGGAGATGGGTACAGAGCAAGTGAGAGTCCAAAGAGAGGGGAGACACTAGAGAGAAGTACCTTTCTTTCTCCAACACACAAAGAAAGGAGGAGAGGATGGAGAAAGCTGTAGATTGGAGAGGAAGTGTACTTAGAGTCTCATGCAGGAAGGTCATCCAAGAATCGGTGAGAATGTGCACACTGTAGAAGGATTTGACAAAAGTAGAAGAGGGTTGAAATAAACACAGTGAGAACTGTGACACCGCATCAGTAGAAGGAAAGTGAAAGATGCTTGAGGTAGGTGCAGAGAGGGTCGCCTGATGTTGGATGATACACACAGATGGTGGATCACTTGGTTCCCTTCTAGGTATGACTTTCCTTACACTGCACTGGGTAGCAGGTATATAGAAGCAGCAGAGGGTGGAATTCACTCTGGTTTGGGAGTTAGAATATGAGCCAAACAGAGGGACAAGGGGTCAAGGTTACTAACAGGCTGGGTAGACAGGCAAGAGGACTGAAGGAAAAACATTGGTATGGTGGCTTTGGAGCTGCGCTGCCCAACTCTCCCTTTACGATAACCCATTCTGGGGACAAAGCTGATTGACAACCTCCAGCTGTCTTTGCACCTTTGGGTTCACCCAGTGTTCACTCCAGGCCAGGATTTTCCCATGCTGCTCCAGCAATGACTGAGCAGGTGGAGGCACAAGAACCGGGTCTACCCCCCACCCCCACGTGGGATGCCTCAAACAGGAAAAGTTAGCTCAGAGGCTCCTCATTGGCTTGGTTGAGATTTCTCTGATTTGTGTGCCGTCTGAAGCCCTTTCTACCAATTCTTCCTCCCCCGTCTCTTTTCACAGGTGTTAGAACTTCCTGACACTTGGAAGACTCTACCCTCCATCCCCACCTCCTTCTTACTTTATTCTTCCCAGGCGTTTCCCCTAGTAAATCTCTTCCTTGTCCATTTTTTTTTTTTGAGGAGAATGCAGCTCACAGTTGCTCATGTGGGGATGGAACCGGCAACCTTGGTGTTATTAGCACCATGCTCTAACCAACTGAGCTAACTGGCCAGCCCCTTCCATGTCTAATTTTGATTTGGCTTTTTTGGAATTCCCAAACTGATACACTTGGACTTGTTGTTGTTAGTGGACGGCCTAGGAAATGGAAGATATAGGCAGTTAGGTGACTACAAAGATGTGAAGGCAGAAGTTCATGTGATTCTTTCTTTAAGGGATTATAGACTCATAGAAAGTTGCCAAAATAGCGTATTCCCCTATCCTTTCCTCCTGCTTCTTCCAATATAATTCCTCTTTATACAATTAAAAACAAGAAATTAACATTGACATAATATTGTTAACAACTTCATATGATTTTGTGTAATCGGTTTCTCATTATGTTTCTGTTCACCTCCTAGATATATTGATCTCATCTTCATTGCAGAAAGCCACTTAAGTAACAGCTCCCTTCCAAGTCAGCCAGATCTATGATCACAAGGTTTGTAATAAACAAAACGGTGGGTAGAGGGACAAATAAGAAATGACAGATGTCCACTGATAAGAGAGTTCTTTATCCATCCATCTATCCATCCATCCATCCATCCATCCATCCATCCATCCATCCATCCATCCATCCATCCATCTGTGTTTGCTAAGCTTTTCCAAAGTGTCAGAAACTATGCACTGACTTTATTGACTCTATTTGATACTGACATGAAAATGGTAGAAGTAGCTATCACACCTCTTCTGTGTGGGCCCAGATGCAGTGAGGAACCAAGATATATAGTTGTTTGGGGGCAAAGAATATCCAGGTCTCGCCTGTGATCACTTCTACATAGGCAGTAATTCAACCGGTAGCAAGCTTATGCTCAACGGGCAGGGTCATGTCTTTTTATGAGTCATTGTAAAGCTCCAAGTGCATTGACATCTACTCCATAAATGCTAAATAATAACAAGTCAGTGAACCTACAAGTATTGGATTCAGTATTTGAGACATTAAATCCAACTTACGCTATTCCAGAAGCAAGACAAACAAATAAATCAACCCCAAATCAAATCAAGCCCATATCCATCCCCGGCCAGCAGTGGGTGTTGTCTGGAACGCTCTTTATGGGCCAGTGGCTCTCTCATGATGGGGCACTTGTTAGTATTTTACCTGACACATCACACACAATGCCTTGCCGGTGATTTGGGAGGAGAGTTTTACATCTGACCCACAGCGGACAACAGTGACACTACGTTCTTAAAGCTCCAATTCCCTTTATTTGATGCCAGAAAATAATATCTGCTGAAGCTCTGGAGAAGAGCAACAGTCACCCACTGAGCAATTAGACTGATCCTGGCGGGGAGTCTCTGGAGGCAGTCCTGGGAGACCCTGTTTGTATTTCAAAGCCAGGATTTAGTTTCCCTTTAAGATGTAAGTCTCTTTAGGGGTGCTTATGATTCCTTAAGGGTTTTGGTACACAGTTTAGAAAGCCTGAAATGCCTCATATACTGCACTGGCAACTGAATTGGACTCCCGCACAGTCTGAATGCTTTTTCAATTCATAGTCCCGATCTCTGAGCATGGTCTGGTGCCGTCTGGTTTGGGAACTCTGGGCACGGCCCCTTCTCTCTCTGAGTCTGCCATCCTGGTTCCAAGCACAAACATAGTTTATCTCCATCCACATCCCTGTAGTCATTTCAAGGGGATGACACCCTTGGGAGCAAAGCCCAACCCTCCATAGGAAAAGACTGACAGAGAAGCCTACTGCACACAGGAGGCAATGACTATGACGTCTCTGGGAACCACACAGACTGACGATCACGTTTTGAATAGAGTCTAGAGGACAGCCTATCCATCAACGACCATTTCCAAAAGGATTTGACTCTCGTTCAATTGCAACCAATGGGAGGAGAGCTAAATAGCCCATGCAAGACACCTGGATCTGTCCAATGAAGTGTTCAGGGGAGGACGGAGCCAAAGGAGAAGATATGGGGCCAAGAAAACAAAGGCAAAACAGCCGCCAGATACCGACCTTTCACATTCTTCTATGAATACAAGTGATTCCAGCCAATTCTTGGCTGGCCCAGGTCTAGCTTATCACATCATACAGAACTGAAGATTCATGTGAACAGAATGACGCTTTCAATACTTCGGGCAGCGATTCTCAAACATTACAGTGCACCCAATTCACCAGGGGAGTTTGTTAAAAAGGCAGATTTCTGCTCTTCAGCCTCAGAGATTTTGACATAGTAGATCTGGGAAGGGGCTTGGAAAGGTACAGTTTTCGCAAGCACTGCAGTAATAGAAGCAGATGGGTTTCCAAAGCCCATCACACTTTGGAAGACATTGCTTTAAATTAATGTTTTTCAATCTCTATGTGGAATATTGAAGAGTTTAGGGAAATACATTTCAAAATAATCCAGCCCCAATTTCTCATTTTGCAGATTAAGAAACTGAGGAGTTAAGTAGCTTTCTCAAGGTCACTTGATGAGTTATAAACAGAAAGTTAGGACTTGAAGCAAAGCATAGTCATAGGTCTTTTCTGTTCACTACACCATTTGGTTTGCTAAACTTCCTGTCCTTCAAGTCCTGTTGGACATATATGCACATATGTAGAAAGTAGACCATGTCTGGATTATTAGCAATTGTTATGTCCCTCGAAATAATTGGCGAGAGCGTCAATGTTGCCAAAGCAAACATTAGAAAAAATGAGTTCAGAAAGAAGTGGTACTCACCCTCTCTAAAATCGATGGTGAAGAGAAAGATAGCAGGGACTCAAAGCTGTCCTCTGAAAAACCACCATGTCTGGGTTCCCCAAATCAGTGCCTAGGATAAAGCAAAAAGTAAACAGTTGCAAAAAATTTGTATGTATTCCTGTTGGTTGCATTAAAAGAATAAAAAATGTTCTCCGTAAGCTGTGATAGAATCAAATCAGATTTAAGTGTCATAATTATGCTCATCTTTACGTCAGTCCCTCACTTTACTTTCATATCAGTTTAAGCTGAAAAGTTCTGTGTCATAGCAAATTCCAGCGGCGTCTTGACAAAGGCTAGATGAGGCCATAGTTGTTAGAGGACCCCTCTGAGATGGGCTACAAGGCTCTGAGAACTTCGGACTCACTGTTTTTTGGTTCTTTATATAAGAAAGTGAAAACTGAGTAGGGCTTCGTTTCAAGTGAATGGGAAATCAGAGAAGTTATGCCAAGAATAATGACCAGATCATCATGATTTAAGAGGTTGCACTCATTGATTGACTCATTCATTCATTCAAAAAATATTTATTCAAGAAGACCGTCTATAATTCTAGGCAGATGTTCTGCTTACTAACATGGATTGTGTAGAAGTAGGGTAAACACCCATCGCCAGTTACTCTAGTGATTAAATAGAAAGGCCATAGCAGGGTTTCTCAGCCTCAACACTATTGAGATTTAGGGCTGAAGAATTCTTTGTTGTGGGCATGGGGGCACCATCATGTGCACAAGAGAATGTTTAACAGCATCTCTGGCCTCTACCCACTAGATGCCATTAGCATTCCCCAACCCCCATATTTGTGGCAACCAAATATGTCTTCAGACATTGCCACATGTCCCCTGGGGTGTGGGGCAACATGTCCCCGGTTGAGAATCACTGGGTTACAGTAATAACTACTATTCTGAACGCTTATTAGGGCATCGTGCTGGGGCTTTAGATACATCATCACATCCAGTCTTGACACCAGCTTTTCAAAGTACGCAATATCATTCCCATTTTACACATGGTGAAACTGAGGTCCACAGATGTTAAGGAAACCATCCAATATGACACAACTAAGGAGATTTGAATCCAGGATTAGTTAACCTCAAGGCTCATGTTCATTGTTCTCCCTTTTTTCTTTTTCTATGATGTATTTTAAACATTCAAAAAGGATATAGGATAATCTAATAAACACCTAGGTACTTAGCACCCCAATTTAACAAATACTAATATTTTTGTCATATTTGCTTTCTCTTTTTTTTTTTTTGTAATAAAGTGTTACAAATACAGCTGGACTCTCCTTTTAAGACTTTTTCACTCCTGTTCCTCTCACTTTCTTCCCCCAAATAAGCATTCTATGGAAACTGGTGCTCTATCCTCCCTGGAAAAGATTTCATCCTTTTCTTTCATGTATACATGTTCACAAAGAATATATAGCACTGAAAACATGCACAGAAAGGGTACACTTTTTTTTTTGCAATTTGATTCCTTTTTCCTCAGCCTTATATTTTTGAGTTTTTTCTATGTTGAAACTATAGTTTTAATTAATTTCCTCATTGTAATAAATAGACAACATATGAACCATTCTCCTTTTGGTAAACATTTAGTTCTTCTCCCATTTTCACTATCACAAGTCACATTGCTGGCATATGGCTGTGTGTGTGTGTGTGTGTGTGTGTGTGTGCACGTGCATGTTTGTGGGTGTTTCTCCTGGAGGTCCTACAGCGAGAAGCGGGGTTGCTGGGTTGCAGGATGCGTACATCTTCCACCTTATTAAATATTGCCAAATTGCTCTCCAAAATGATTGTAGTCAATTACACTCCCTCCAAAAAATTATAAGAGTTTTCATTTCTTCGCATCCCCGCCACCGCTTGGTATTTTCAGACTTTATAATGTTTTCTAGTCTGATTGGGGTGATCTAACATATAATCATTGTTTCAAAATTCTGTGTTCTTAACCACTACACTTACTGCAGCTCCTACACTTCTGGAAGCTTCAATTACATAAAACGGAGAAAAGGTTGGATATAATCTGAGGGTCCATCAACAGGGGACTAGCTAAATAAATTATTTAAATCCATATAATGTAATACTATGTATCCATAGAAGATTGAAGAATTACTCCCAAAATATACTGTTAACTAAAAAAAAAAATCAAAATATAGAACTATGTATCTGACATGTTATCATTTATATAAAACGGGAAAACTATATACATGTGTGTATATGTATATGTGCTTGCTGATAAAATAGCTCTGAAAAAAATGTACAAGAAACAAATAAAAAAAACCACATTGACTGTTTCTGGGGAGGAGAATTGGGCAGCTTGGAGAACAAAGGGAAGAAGTCTTTTCCTATAAACTTCCTGGTACCATTTAAATTTGGGACCATATGAAGTACCAAAAAATAAAATGCTATAAAACAAAGTATTCATTACTCATTCAAACTCAGAAAAAGAAATCTGTGTTCTGGCGCAGTAGGCTAGCTAAGAGCATAAAGAATTTGATCAGCATCTCTTAGCCTAAACGTAGACAGTCTTACGATTCTTTTATGGTTTAACTTCTCCATCTGTAATGTGGGTATACTATCTTCCCTATGAGCCAGAGAAAAGGAAATCGAAACAGGAGTAATGAGTGAAGCAGTCTGAAAATACAAAGTATAAGGCTACTGTAACTGTTAATGACACAATTCACATTTATGTAAACTTAATAAATATTATTTATGAATGAATGAATGGATGGATGGATGGATGAAAAAAGTTATAAGGAAGGTAGGAGAAAAGTTATGTTTAACCACTTGAATTTCAGGGAAAAAAAAAACCACTTTTAAAAGCACAGGAGTACATGTGAGGAGCAGTCCTGATATAGGTGGGTCACTAACACATTGCTGCTGTTCCTGTGAGATCTGTGACGCCCCAGGCAGACAACACAACCTAGCAGTTAGGATGACGGGTTTTGGAGTCAGGGAACAGGTGCTCATATTCTGGCTCTGCTACACTACCTGGGTGACCTGGGGCAACTTATTTAACCTCTTTTCACCTCAGTTTCCTCTCCTGTAAAATGGGACTTCTGAGACTGGTGTGAGGATTACATGCAAAGCACTTAGAATCATGTTGATACATGGTAATCACTCAACAAAAGCAAACTATAATTTATTTTTACTTTATTTTATTTTATTATGGTCAGACCATTTAACATGAGGTCTACTTTCTTAGCAATTTTTAAGTGCACATACAGCATTGTTAACTATAGGCACTGGATGGTACAGGAGATCGTTAGAACTTACTCATCTTGCATAATGGAAACTTTATACCCATTGATTTGCACTTCCACATTTTCCTCTCTCTCTAGCCCTTGGCAACCACCATCATACTCTCTGTTTCTACGCATCTGACTAGTTTAGATACTTCATACAAGTGGAATCATGCAGTATTGTCCTGTGCCTGGCTTATTTCACTTAGCATAATGTCCTCCAAGCTCATTCATGTTGTCAACTATGGCAGGATTTCCTTCTTTTTAAATATTCCAGTGTATGAGTATGTATATACCACATTCTCTTTATCCATTTATCTGTCAACGGACATATATATAGGTTGTTTCTACATATTGACTATTATGGATAGTGCTGCAATGAACATGGCAGTGCTAATATATTTTTGAGATCCTGAAATCAATTCTTTTGGATAAATACCCAGACGTAGGATTGCTAGATCACGTATGGTAGTTCTAATTTTTTGAGGAAACTTCATACTGTTTTCCATAGGGACCGTACCATTTTGCGTTCCCACCAACAGTGCACAAGGGTTCCAATTTCTCCACATCTTCACCAACACTTGTTGTCAAGCTATAATAAGTCTTATCATCAACAAATTTTAGAGCTAGATGGGTATTCAGAGATAATCGAATCTATGTCTCTTAATTTCCAGATGACGAACGGGATAAAAGTAGCACTCGGGGAGACATAGCAGTTGCGCAGGGTCGTATAGTCAACCAGAGCAGATTCAACCCCGGAACAGAGTTATCCCAGGCAGGGCTGCTAGGTGTGGCAGACTCGAAATGACCATAGAGTCCTTGTAGCTCCTCCCATCATGATGACAAATCTATTTCTCTACTCGAAGGCAGTGGAAGTGAGGTTGTGTGAGATCTGAGCCTTGGCCTCCAGGGATCCTGCAGCTTTTGCTTTCACTCCCTTGGATGTTGTGGCCGTATGAAAAGGCTTGGGTTAGCCTGTAGGGGGATGGGAGACTGCATGAAGTGGAGACATGAAGTCCCAGGGAAAGCCCTCCTAAATAACCCAGTTGGCCAACTGCCAGACATGTGAGTGAGACATCCAGTTCTAGCCAAGCCACCAGCAGACCACAGAAATAGCGTTGGTCCAGAGCAAAAGAACTGCCCTAGCTCTCCAGCCATTCCTTGGAACCGAGAGCTAAATAACAAATGTTTTATGTGTGAAAGTCGCTAGGTTTTGGAGTGGTATTTCATATAGCAAACCCAACGATGGCCTCTCGTCCATGAGACCACATTTATAATCCATTTCTAGGATGTCTTCACCTAGATTGATTATCTCTCCCCACCCATGTGTTGCATGGTTCATGTCTCTCTGTTCCCAGGAACAGCCCCTGCCATCGCCTGGGACCCCATCAACGGAGGGACCTCCATTGAGGACCCCCATGTCCTCCAGAGTCACAGACCACAGTTCTGCAGCCCAGAGCCTTCCTGTCCCACCTCTTCCTCCACAGACTAGACCCATTATTGGCTATGCAAATACCTTCTTGTTAAATTATTTCTGTAGGAAGAAAAGGGAGGGTACTTAGCTGGCACTGGCTGGAAGGAGGAGCCAGAAATGAGAATGATTTTCTTGAGTCACATGATCTAAAAGGTTTCCCTCCCGATCGTCCTTTTCTCCCTCATTTCCCTTTTCCTTGATTTTCATTAATCATTTTCTCCCCATCCTCTTAAGGTGCCCATTCCATTTCCAGAAATAAATTAAAGGTTTTTTGGTTCTCATTAAATTTTATGCCTGTATTCTCCACCCATTTCCCTTTTTTTCACAGTCAGGCATCTTATTTTTTTTTTCCTTTTACAACTTCCCTAACTGCTCTCATATAGAAAATTCTAGAAATACTAGGCTCCTGACAAATGTCCCATGGTTCTTCAAATCAGAATCTTAGAAAGTTGTGGCACCTCTGCTACTAGAAGGCCAAGTGCAGATGGCAAAGGAAGAAACTGGCTTTGGAGACAGGGGTAGAGTCAGTTGAGGGCCTGGAAATCAGGAGGGGAGGAATAGCTGAAAGAGAACAGGAGAGAGGTCAGCTTGGCCGGTGTTTCCTCCTCCCCGGGGTTAATTCCCTTGTTCCTAGCTGGGTGCTTGACACGGCTTTCAGAATTCCATCATCCTTGAACCGCAAAATGGTTTTCTGTGATGATGAGTTTCTTCACAGGATTCTCGGAATAAATGGAGGTGCTTTGACCATGTAGGTTGGAGGAAAGAGGTTTCAGCCACTCCCATCAGCCTGTGGGGTATTTGGTACTTTTGAGAGGTACTTTAGAAGAGAGAGAAGGAAGTGTCTGTGTCATCCCCCTGGAAACTGGTCAGTGACCTCATCAGCCCTTCCGGAATTTCACTGGTTGGTTTTCTGTCCCAAATGGAGATCACCCACTTTTAATTGAACTTTCTGGGCATTTGTTTGGAAATGGTTGCAGTGATCTATAGCGTTCTGACTGGTGACCAGAGGAGGTAAGTCTGGGTCTAGTCTTCCTATGAGTTGATATTTGCTGCTCAAAGCACAAAGGACCCTGAAGAGGAGAGCAAGAGTTTCCAAGGACAGTAATAAAAATGTAAAGTGCCTCCGGGCATGGGTGTCACAGGAGCTACCGTGTTTCCCCGAAAATAAGACCTAACCGGAAAATAAGCCCTAGCATGATTTTTCAGGACGGCATACCCTGAACATAAGCCCTAATGTGTCTTTTGGAGCAAAACTTAATATAAGACCTGGTCTTATTTTCGGGGAAACATGGTATGTCATTTTCTAGCAGGAACTTCCCAAACCTGACCACTTTCTCCAATTTTAGGATATGTGCTGCTGAAGCGAGCACCCTGACCACTTTCTCAACTGCTAACAGAGAGTAGAGGAAACATGGCAATTGAGCAGTCAATTCTGAAAACAAACGGCTCACTCTATACAGCAAAGAGACTGAAGCAAAGAGAAAGATCTAGCTGTTCTCCAATTTATCAAAATGTGACAGAGCAGTGATTACAAATGCAAATGTAACCTTTAGGAGACATAAGCAAAGACAATAGTCATTGCTGAACTTGTTGCCAGCCTGCACCCAGTAGGCAGTTCAGGCTGGATTTTTTTTTTCTGAATTCCAGTGTTTATAAACCTATTAAAAATTCTGTTTTTTTTCCTTTTTTTTTTGGTGAAAATGTAACTACGACACATTTAAAGAATGACTATATATTTCCCTTTCTGAAACAAGCTTACATACATGGTAATATTTACACTTGTCTCTAAGATTCAAGAAATATATGAGCAGATATGAGGTGCCGGCAATCATGAAAAGTGTCATTACCTAGCTTTTTCACGCTTCTGTGAAGGAGGAATATTCATCAGTGTGTCCCCATTTTACAGATGCAAAGATAGAGTCCAAGCACTTAAGGGGCTCGGCCATGGTTACTTGGTTACTGAGAGGCAGAAAAAAGATTCGTACTCTGGTATCTTGCATCTAATCGCCATATACTTCAATATATTTTGCAGCTGAGTGCATGGTATTGAAACAAAAACAAAATTTGTAGCTTGATTGTATTTCTGTGAGCCTCAGGAGCATGGTGGAGTCAGAGAGAAAATATATCCGTGGCAGAGGAGCTAATTCGGAATAGGGTAAAAGGAAGAAGAAGGGGGTTTTTGAATGCATCAAGCAAACACTTTAATTACCATCTCTCTCTTCAATTTCTTGTGAAATACCCATTCCTTTCGTGACACTATCCCCTTTTGCCAGTATGGGGGAGTGTCATCTTGGGTCCAGGGGCACAGAGTATGAGGGGGTCATCCTGCTTAATCAGGAAACCGATGGTTTCCACATGACCACCCTAGACTGCAATGGACGGCTGGGTTTCAGTGGGGAGAATAATTCTGAAGAGGCTTGGGAGAAGTAGGATCTGGGCATACAGAGTAGTCCTTGGTGATGACTAACCAGGCTCAGCTCTGTATTTATCTAGGAAACCAGCCTTGAAAATGGAACTACTACTAAGACATGGAACTTTCTCACCTAAAGCGGACAGCCTGGAGGACATCAGAGGGCAGCTCGCTGTTACACGGTGCACTGTCCCTCCTGAGCCTTGATCACCTGCTGTGACACCTTTGCATTCTGCCTGACAAAGTCTCCAACAGAAGTCTCGGTGCAGTTTGGGGCAGCCTCGCTGGGCAGCTGGGAGACTCTTAGGAGCAGACAATCCACCCCAGGAGATTCTGAAAGTCTGAGCATCGCTGTTTCCATTTATCTTTAAACAAAATTTGAGTGAATTTTTTCCTCTCATTTTATTTTTTCCAGAGATTTTGTTTCTAATTATAGGAGAAGTAATGAAGAACCACAAAGAAGGGTATTTATTTTTTCAATTCATGAAGACCCCCGCATCACCACCTCTGAGTGGATGTTGATAAAATGGACAGTGACATTAGCTCTATCATAGACCTCCATTACTACATTTGGGAGATTTCAGAAGATTTGGTGTATTGGATATTTTTTTATCTCTGCATGGTGATTGCTGGGAAGACAAGAAGAAACATAGAGAAACAGGATGTGCGCAAAATATTTTTCCACAATCAATCACACTGAAATATGTCATTTTTCCTAGACTTGCACTTTTGAAGAAGTCTGGTGTCTGAGTTAAATTTGGCCTACAATGAATGGGCTTTGCTGGAGCGTAATCATTCCCTTCCAGAGGAAATCCCATATCCTGCAGAGCTTTGGGGAGATGCTTTAGACCGTGCACACTATTTCCCTGTCTAACTTTACGCAAGTATAAAGAGCAGCCCTGAATACGAGTGCTGAGCACATTGCAGGGGAGGAAGAAGGGTGTGTGGTTGCCCAGTTACCCAAGCAGAATCATGCTGGATTCCAGGCTCACTTCCTCACACCCTACCCACAGGAGACTGACAGTTAGACAAACGTGTTCTCAGCCACCAGCACAGCGCCCGACGCAGGGTACGGCTCTGAATGGCTTTGGCATCTGTTTTGTCTTGCCTCATGCCCACATACTGGGGCTGCTTGTTTTCATCCAATAGCAATTAGCACCGTGGTAAATGCCTTGTGCCCTGCGCTAATTCAGAAGAATAAGCATGTCACACTCTGCCAAGAATTACAGCTAATCACAGAGGGCTCCGGGCACACCTGCCCTTTCATTAGGCTTTTGTTTTAAAATGAGGGGTTGGTGCAACCCGAAACATTGCATTCTCCCCTTGGTTAGGGATAACCATGGAGACACAGGGGAGGCCTGGAGGGTGGCCTGGTTGCCAGCCCTGAAGACATGCTTCCTATAAACAAGGACAGATTGCAGCCAGAGGACCCAGGCAGCTACTTCCAGTGGAGCAACTGCCAACAGGGTAGGTCCAGAGAATTCTCCAAAAATGTGCAGAAGCACAGTTTTGAGCAGTGCGCAACACTGGACACTGTTCAGAAGGCAAAACCCACCGGGAACACAATATATGGGAAATAAAAATCTGGACTGGCTTCACTTTTGGGGTGAAAAGCTCTTTGGTTCATTTCCTTTTAGTCTCACCATCTAACCTGGCCTGTGTCCTTATTCTAAGACTACACCCTTTATCCTAATTTTATATTTATCATTTATTTATAAGTTTTTTTAAGTCAGGCTTATTAAGGTATAATTTACATTCAGGAAAATTCATCCTTTTAAAGTGTGCAGTTCTGGAAGATTTGACATATGTGAACAGTCACACAACCATCACCACAATCTGCCAACACTAAAGACTCGTGTTTTGCTCTTTTTTTTTGTCAATACCCCTTTCCATCCCCCAGACCAGGCAACCACTGATCTTATTTTTGTCCCTTTCATCCTGCTTTTCCCAGAATTCCAATGAAAGGGGATAATTCAGTAGTGGCTTCTTTCACTCAGCTTAATACTTTTGAGATTCATCCATACTGGTCGTGTATCACTAGTCTGATTCTTTTTATTATGTGATTTTCTGTGGAAGCACCACAATATATTCTCCAGTGTTTGCACATTTGGGTTCTTTCCACCTTTTGGCTATTATAAACAGTGTTCCTCTGAACAGTCACGTACACGTGTTTGTGTGGGCACAGGTCTTATTTCTCTCTGCTAGATACCTTGGGCATATTGAACTTGATGAGAAACTGCCTAAATATTTTCCAGAGTGGATATGCCATTTTGCATTCCCATCAGAAAAACATGTCAGTTACAGCTGGTCCGCTTCCTTGTCAGCACTTGGGATTGTCAGTTTTCAAAAGTTTAGTCATTCTGATAGGTATCTACAAGCATCTCACTGTGGTTTTAAATTCCATTTTCCTAATGACAAATGATGCTGAGATTCTTCTCAGGTAATAATGTATTTTAAAAAATCACTTTGAATCCACTTTGCCCAGATTCCCGTTGAAGCAAGTTCTCGTGCAAATTACTGTAGTAAAGATTTGTCAAGCCCCTCCCAAGTGCCTAAAAAATGTGTAGCCCAGGAACGGCAAACAACGATGACCAGAAAAGTGCCTTGACGGCAGACATGGTCCTTGGTTAATTTTCCCTATGTGCTGAGTTCATCTCAGGGCAGAGACCCGGTGTCCGCATGTCCCACAGGGCCCAGCTCAGGGTCAAGCACACAGCAGGTGCTTCGATAAATATCTGGTGATTGGCTGAGGCAAGACAGTGGCTCACGTTCAAAGGGCACATGACTGGAGTGTGCGCATACGCAGCGGAGATGCTAAAAGCACAGACAGCTGATTTGGATACTTATTAAGGGATTCTCCTGCCCTGTAGAGGGCATTAATGCTATATAGACATCAGAAGTCCTCTAACAGGCTGCTTAGTAGAATCAGGTGAGGAGTTAAAAAAAAAAAACAAAAACAGATTGCTGAGACCAGATGCTGACTTCCCTTGAAGTTCAAGCTCCAGGGCCCCTCCCTTGCAAGGTGCCCTATGAATGCTGAGAGGCGCTGAAAGTTACAGTGTTCTAGGCAGGGAGGGCAGAAGCCAGGCTGCAATCAGACCCTCAAAGAGATCTCGGAAGCAAGGGACCAGAATTTCAGTAATTTGTATGATTTCTGTCCTCATTTTTAAGAAATACTAAGCATAGGGCTTTGTTTTGGGTTGTGGTGATTTTTGTGTTCTTTTGTCATTAGGAAGTTTTCATGAAACTTGGATCTGTCCCTCTGGGCCTGAGCCGAGAGGATGTAATTTAATTTTTCTGGGGTGTGGCCCAGGTATGGGCATTTTTTAGAGCTCAGCATTGAGTGGAATGTGCCCCAGGGTTGAGCCACTAATGACCAAGTCTAGGCTACAAGCCACAAGGAAAGATCCTGGGCCTGAGAGTGCTTTCATCATTCTAACTTGCAATCACCTCAACCAAATGGGCCCTTTTTGTTTTCCTCTAAACCAGTCTTCTTGCTTTTAGTTCCTCCCTCTTTCATTGTATCCCATACTCTGTCTTCCTATGTCATCCCTTTGGGTTGGTCATGCCACTACTCACTCGTCCTCGGCGGCTTTTCCTGGCCTACTGGATAAAGCCCAGCCTGTTCTACAAGGCACTGTGGCATTGTCAAGAGCACAGGGCAGACTACGGGGCCCACATGGTAGCCTGGGTTTCAAGACAGAAAGAACTGGACCAGAATCCCACCTGTACCACTGATCCGCTTTGGCACTACGACCTCAGTTTCTTCATCTGTAAAATAGGAATGACAATAGGTACAGCCACATAGCTTTTGAATGGGGGCAAAATGGCATGACTGTAAAGCACCTGATACAGGCCTGGTGTGCGGTAAGCACCCGTTAACGAGCAGCATTCCACCCTGGCTGACTTAGACCTGCATATCTTCTGGTCCACCCACCCCACCTCCCCACACTCCACGGCGCTGCCTCCCTCCTCTGTCAACACCTGTGAGTTTCTCATCATCCACATCACTCGTGGGACATTTTCTCATTGCGTGCTTCTCTCCCCAGTTAAATGTGGAGTTCTTAGAGGGCAGAAATGAGGTCTTATGCTTCCTGTTACCCTCTGTAGTGACAGTTCCAAGACAACAATGTCACCATCCACAGCAATAATAGCTCACATTTGCTGAATGCTTACCATGTGCCTGGCACTGGCAGGGGATTTACATGTATCACCTCATTTAATCCTCATAGTAACGCCAGCACTGGGTACTGTTACTGCCCTGTTTTACAGACAAGCACCTGGAACCTCAGGAAGGCTCAGTAATCGGCCAAGGTCACTCCGCCCATTGGGTAACATTCATCCCTGATCGAGTTTTCACCAATCAGAGGCCAGCATGAGAAAAAATGAGTGCTAATTATAGTTATTTAAAGAACTGGCTTTTATTCTGAAAATATAGCCTCACTTTTTTGCTTTGTTTTCTGGTGTTAAATGCCTGTTCATTAATGGCACGGTAGTGGTAGTAGATGCTTTTTGGTTTTGAGTACGTTAATTTTAATTTTTCAATGACAGTTGACACACAATATTATTTTATATTAGTTTCAGCTGTACAACATAGTGGTTAGAGATTATATAATTTACAAAGTGATCCCCTGAGTAGTCTAGTACCCACCTGGCACTATATATAAAAATAGATGTTTTTAAATGACTTTATATCGCAAAATAAAATATTGGGTATCCTCCATTTGTCTCTCCCAATTGTTCTGGTGAAATGTTATTGGTCTGTGAAGTGAAGAAGTCTGAGAGTCACAACTCTAAAGAAAAGCTCTGTATAAAAAGATGTGCAGTATATATTTGTTAAATCAATGAATATCGCATTTTATCGTCCAGGGAAAACACGCGGCCAATGGAAGGAAGGAGAAGTCCATGAACTTCTAATGTAATTCCTCCACCAATAGTGCCTGCGCATCTGATGTGTGCTAAGCGCTGTGCAGGAGTCTGAAGAACATTGGTCTGAGAAAGAACATCAGATAAAGAAAACACAATCGCTTGCCCACAATGCGCTTAACGCCATCTCAGTTAGTTTGGAAAAGTAAAAAAAACAACAACAACAAAACAAAACATGTCTGCTAGAAATATCAATATTATCAGTATATTACCAAAATATTCCATTAATATTTGTGATTCTTTTGACCCCCAGGGGAAAACAATCCTGCCAGACAGCACACAATGTTTCTGCCCCATATCGGGCCATCAGCAGGGTGAGGCTAAGCTGATTAGGGTGTCCTAACGCTCACTTGGTCATTTTCTTGGGGTCCACATGTTACAAGGGGGTAGTGCAGACAGTAATAGATATAGGGTTATAGACCACTTGAAAATAATTTATTAAAATATGAAGAATATGAGTGGTCCATAAACCTACTATCTAAATAACCCCTGATGGATGTGGAAATATGAAGCATTTGATCGTGTGGTTAGAATAGTCAACTTAAAAATAGGAAGACGTGATGGCCTCAGGGTTTTTTTGAAAATTAATTTGGGGAAGGTACTCTATAATGTTGTAAAGATTTTGTTGGGTATCCGATGGACATGCGTCCTATTTGGGAGACCACCTCAGGGATACTGTGGATACCTGATCATGGCATTGTACACCAGAAGCTAAACATTAATGAATGCCAACTATAATTTGATATATATAATGTGATGGTTCAGTGTGAGGTCGGAGGGATAGTGGATGGGGGTTCACAATGTGAGGGATATAAATGATGAACGTCTAAGTATTACCTTGTTTTGTACACCTGAAACTAATAAATAAATAATAAAAAAAAACAAAAAAAACCAAACAAACAAAAAAAATAGGAAGACGTAAAATAAAAATCCGTTCTTGCTCCTCTCACCAGGCCATTTACATGTATCTGTTCGGAAACATTTTCCATGAGTATGCGATCAAAATTCGTATATAAAATATACATGATACAATATACATAATCTATCCATCTTTTTCTTTTTACTCAAAGGACTCACGCTAAACCACATTCTTCTACATTTTGTGTTTTTCACTTGACAGTCTGACCTTAGGGATGATTCCTTAACAGTCCAGTCAGCTCCATCTCCTTTTCTAAAGGCCGTATAGCATTCCATCATAGATTATACCACATTTCTTTTAACTAGTCCCCCATCTGACAGATATCTAGTGTTTGTTTTCTTCTATTAAAAATAATGCTTCAATGATTGTCTTTGTCTCTATATTTTGGTATGCATTTGAGGCATATCTTCAAATTCCTGTAAGTGGAATACTGTATTAAAGAACACATGCATTTAAACTTTTTATAGTTATCACCAAGTTATCCCCAAATAGTTACACAAATTTATCTTCCTACAAAGAATGGTATTACATTTTCTTGGTAGGAATTCGTATTCCCAAATGTTTGCATTTTTGCCAATTTGACAGTTGACTTGATATCACTGATATTTTACATTGCTTATTTTTGTATTGGGTTGTCCAGCTTTTCTTTATCGGTTTGTATACAGTCAATTTTATCAATTTTCTGCTTCATAGCTTCTTTTCTTCATCTCCTTAGGAAGTGTTCCCACTTCAGGATACCAGGTTCATCTATGCTCTTTTCTGTAATGTTCATGCTTTTGTTACTTTAAAGCCTTCGATCCATATGAAATGTGTTGGGTTTATTGTATCATTTTTTTTTGCCTAAGTGATTCACACTATTCATTAATAATCAGTCTATTCTTAATTTTCTCTATGCTCCCAAAATAAAATGACTTGAATGGGAATGCTGTTAAGTGTGAGGTTTGCTGTTTATTTTTGAAAGACACTCTTTACTGGGTTGAGAAACTGTCTTATGCCTGGCTTGCTAAGAACATTCAGAGCAAATTTGAATTTATTTAATTGAATGATGTTTCTCTACCAGTTGAAATGATCATATAGGGTCATTCCTTTCATCCGTTATTACTCGATTTTCTGAGTTTGAACCATTTTTGCACTACTAAATGAACTCTTTATTAATATGAGTTTTATATATTTCCTATACTGTTGACTTCAGTTTGCTAGTTTTTTTTGTTATTTGCTTGCTTTTTTGGGACTTTTGCCCCTAGGTTCATAAATGAGTTTGGTTTCTATTTTTTACTTGTTTTGGTCTTGCCAGATTTGGGGATGATACAAGCATAGTATAAGTTTGGCAACATTCCTCTTTTTTCATTCTCGGAAATAGGTTGAGGGATTTTTTTGGTTCCTTAAAGTCTGGTAAAAATTTGTAAAACTTTCCGAATTCAGTGTCTTCTGTTGTGGGCTATTTGATTATATACTCAATTTTTAAATTGTTACCATTTCCTGTCCCTCTTGAGACAATGCACTTTGTATTTTCTCTTGATAAATATAAATTTCTTCTCAGTTTCAAATTATTGGCACATTATGATTATTAAATTGAATATTTTTTCAATTGAATATTTTGGACTATTTTTTCTAACACAGCAGATTGTATAATATGTATTCTCTGATCTAGTTGTTTGTGCTCTTTCATTTAGAAAACCTGGCACTGAAGTAATTGTTTTTTCAACGGCTGTATTACAGTATTGTTACTTAACATGGTACAGGTTTGCATAATATTGCAATCAATAAAATGTAAGAAAACTGCACACTTCCCTCATTTCCTTTTTTCAAAGTAGACAAGACTTGCACACTATCATGGGGAGCCACTTAAGACAAATACCAAAATTTCCAGGAATGTGGGAATTCTTTGTCTATATGAGGAGAAAGCATGTTTTTGAGATGGCACAAACATTCCACCTTATGGACTAAGTCAAGACGTTCAAAAACTTAGGAATCTTCTCTATCATTCTCCTTTCCACCTGCCAAGGTTTAGGAGGAATTTCCGATGATTAGAATCGGTCAAATACGTACAAAATACCAAGAGTCTTACAGGAAGGATTCTCTAGAAACTGAGAAATTGGTGAACTCACATTTTGGGATGTTTGGATTTGTTTTTATTAAACATACTGTTCTGACCCTTAAGAGAGTATTATGCCTCACTTTTTTTTTTCTCTCAAAAAAACCTTGCTAAGGGCTTGACAAACACCCACGTCGACTTAGGAAACACTGTTGGTACAATCTCAGCATTTTAATCATGATAAATCTAAGGGCTGACGAACTGCATGTTGATGTCCTTGTTTTCTGTCTAATGAAAATATTTAATTTTCAGAATGAACTGCAAGTCACCCCAGATTTACTTAATTCCAACCTTGCTTAAGATGATGAATCATCCTCAAGGGCAGCTCCGTGGCTCCAGAGTCCCCCGAGCAAAGCCACCTTCTTGCTTTCAGCTCCAGCTGGCATCCTGTTTGTCTCTTACTGGGCGTGTGAAACCTTTATTAAAATCCAAAAGTATGATAATGTTTTCCTTAGGGTCCACCGCCGATAAAGGAGAATAACTCCCCAAATTATAGGATGAATTACATTTCCATGACTTCATTCACTCTGTAGTTGTTGCCCCATGAAAGCATTTCTGTCTGTAGGACGCCAATGTGCCTAATACAAGCTGGGAGAACAATCACTGAAGCTTTTTGGATTCACTCGACTTGAAACTCTGCTTCCGTGCTTATAAGGAAAGAGAGGTGTGCCGTTCAGGTTTTGTGTCCAAAAGGAAACGTTCTTGGGTGCTTTATTCTTTTTTCATTAATTTGATAAATGATCATTTAAACCCCAGGAAGAAGTTTCTCAAACTGAATCATGATAAAGGTATACATCTTGATAGTCTACTCAGTTAAAATAAGGTGTTTGTTATTGGAAATCTCCTGTGAAGCAACTTTGTCATCATTGTGTTATAATTATAGTCTCAGACAGTCAAAATAGTGAGTCAATTCTTGCATGCTTGTTTTTGGCAAAGTGTTCATATTGACGGAGGAAGAAAGATGTAATTGCTTGCTCAGAGGATGGCTTCAAAGAATTTTCACCTCTCTTCTATTTTTTTCCTACTACTAAGTGGGGGGGGCAATCCCACACTTCTCAGTTGATTGTAACACAATTTCCTTCGCTGTCTTAACTCTCCTATCGATACATCACATTCATAATCTTTACAAATTAAGATGCTAGTCATTTTACCTTACAGATTTTGTTTCTTTTTTGCCCACCTTAGTGTTAATTCATTTTGCACAAACTTTAAACAAGGACAGCAGTAACCCCAATGAACCAATCAAAAGTATGTGTTTTTTCCCTTCTAGGAGTTTTCACAGAGCTGCGTCCCAGAGAATAATCATGTTCTTGTTACCAGACCTCAAAAGACGCACATATCCGCCGTAAACAAGCCTACTGGGTGTTTTACTTGACTTGGAGTCAGCAGTATACAATAGGTCTGTAGTTTATCACATGTGAGAGATCTGGAAGTGATATACTAATGTTATAAGAAAGAAAGAGCTTATATTCAATGGAACATTGTGTTTTTTACGCCGAGAAAATGATTTTAATTCAAAGGTAATGAGAAACCCAGTGGAATTTCTACTGAACTCACTAAGATATCAGTACTGAGTAATTCCTTTGTTGCTACACCTGTAGTAGGACATACTAAAGGCAGTCAGATCTTTTCATTCATGTGGTTTTGAGATCTTCTCAACAAATGGCATTGTTCCTTGTAGTTAGAAACTTGGCAGGCACTGGAAGTCATTTTTCAAGCAGAACAGGCTCAAGGCACGAGGACATATAGCTGGAGCTTAAAGGAGGTTGCATGAAATATTGACCCTGCTCCTCTCAGAATGGAGTCCTGCAGCTGATCCAAAGGAGCAATCACCAGCTCTACAGATAACATACCGCAACTAATTAAAAAGTATCTAAGATGCTAGTGTAAAATGCTGACAACAACCATGCATGTTAGAAAGGCTGTGGAACACACTAATCAGAGAATATAAATAGCAGGGCATCAGGGAGTTCGAGAGGCAGCCTAACTGATTAACTGGTCTGATTTGGGGCCAGACTTGGTGATGCCACCTTTAGAGACAAGCAAATGAGAATCTGCTGGACTCCCAACGCAATAATGCCTCAAAGAAATTCACAGGTATGCCAAAACAAAACGTAACATGAAAAAACCTAAGTGCAATTTTAAAGAAAATTTCTGAAGTCCATAGATTCTATGTGTGTGTATTTGTTTCATTTTTCTAGATATATGCTTGTCAACTAAATAACTAAATACATTTTTTCTTCCACCGTGGAGTCACATTTCTTTTCCCCAGTACGAGTAGACATCATCCCGTGTCTCTCTCAATGAGTGTCACTTTGGCAAAGTCAAAAGGCTGTCGGATTCCCACTCTGTGGCCTTTGCTGGTGACTGGCATGTTAGATTTCAGAAAAATCTAAAATATTTTTCTTTGTGTTCAAGGTTAAAAATTTTAACCAGCATAGCTCAGGGTTAGCATTCCTCTACCAATCTGTAATTTACTTTTCATTTGCAATGTGGTTATTTCATTTTAAGGATTCTTCTATTTTTTTTTTTTTTGGCTACTTTATCTACGAAAAAATTTTCATTTGTGGATTCTCTACTTCAGGAATATCAATTATGTTTATGTTAGATCACTTTTGGACTGTCCTCACACTGATTACATTTTCTCTCCTTCATCTTTTTTCCCCCTTCTGCACTCACAATGATTAATTGAAGCTTTTCCTTTATATCAGAATTTTATTTTAGCTAGTCATATTTCAGTCTTCGCTATTCTAATTTATCTATGAGTTCTATAATAGTGCTTTTATCCTCACTTTCCTTAACTCTGCAGTTTCCCTTCTCTTTTTGTTGTGTGCTCTTTGGGTTCCTTTTGAAAATGTTTGTATTATATTCTTTAACAACATGATACAATGGCATTGGCTTGTCTTCTTTTCCTTGGCTTATATCATCCACCAGATTAAGTCCTTCATTTGTCATTTTTACACTCAGTTTCATTCATTCAACATTGATTTATTGAGCATCTACTATTTGTCAGGCACTATTCTTGAAGCTAGGGAGAGAACCATTAGAGAAACCAAGTTCCCTGCCCTCATGGATATTACATCCCAGACAGAGAAGCCAGACAATAAAACCCAACTATGTAATGAAACAGTAAGTAAAACTTTATCTCTAAAGGGCCAGACAATAAATAATTTGCGCTTTGTGGGCCATGTGGTCCCTTTTTCATCTACTCAACTCTGCCACTGTCGCTCAAAAGCAGTCTTACAGACAGTATGTAAACTAATGAGTGCTGCTGTGTTCCAATAAAATTTCGCAGATACCTGGTGCAGGGCAACGCTTTACCAGTTAGTCTCATCCTCTCTTTGGTATTGCTTCCTTGAGGGCATGCTCCCAATTTTATGACAGTGACGTACGTATAAGGCCCTGCCTGGGTGGAGTGAGTGAAGAGACACAAGGCTAATGACTACCCAGCAAGGAGGAAATGAAAAAGAGTTGTGAGTGATTCTCCACGGGCTGAGCCCAGTCCTCTTACTCAGAAGTATTTCGAGAGCAAAAGGAAAGGGTCATTTGGGTCATGAGCCACAGCCATTTCCGGTTGCCAGTGTGAAAGGACTTCAAGTTTGGAACTTGTTACTGGCTTCTCCCTGTAGTTTTCCAGGCCTGGTCCTGGGGTGACTACCAACTAATGGGGGACCCAGAGAATAAGAGAACAGGGACATCCACTAAATGAAAGTTCCCAAAAGGAGTGTGAGGGTGGAGGTATGTTGGAATAATATACTTCTGACTTATTTCTTTTACTGCCTGATTTCTATTTTACTCACAGTACACTCTAAGCCTACTTAACTGTGGGCTTACTTTCCTAGGCCACTAACATACTTGTTAAATACAAATTTTATCTTTATTAAAACCAGTTTTTATTCATTGCAGAAACAAATGCAGACAGGCAAAGAGAAGAAATATCAAATTCCTCCTCCAGAGATAATCAGTGTTAACATTTTGAGGTATATTCTTTCAAATATTTTTCTATAAATATAAATGTATCTTAAATATTAACATATATTAAGTGTATAGTAATTATCTATTCTTATATATAAAAACATTACAATGGGCTCATACCGAATATCTAGCATTGTCTGCAGCCTTCAGTAAGTAATACATGATGGCAATAACATAGGTAATAAAATACAAAATGCTCTTAAATTGGTCTGTTTTGTAACCTGCTTTTTCATTTACTAATATATCGTGAAACTTTTCAATTACTCTAAATGTTCTTTTTAATGGCGGCATAGTATTCCACAGCACACAAGTACCATTGCTCATGTAAAGAATCTCCCATTGTTGGAAATTTACTTTGCTTCTATCTTTCCAGTATTATAAGGAACAGTGCAATGAATATTCTTTCATCTAGACATATGCATATATTCTTTTTTACCAGTATGCACTTTGCAATAGAATTCTTTTTTATAAATACACTTTACCTTATCTGGGAACTTGTCTTTTTTTTTTTTTTTTGCTTTTAGAAGCTTGGCTACAGCACTTGAGAGCTTCTTGTCCCTTTTGCTAGTTTTGGTTGGTTGGGTGCAAGTTGACAGAGGCAGAGTGGAGAAGCATGTGATGGTCACTGTTTACCCATCAACCCTGGATGAGGACTAGGCTACTAATGCCCTGTGAGGTAGTACCCACAAGGAGATGCAAGATTAAGGGATCCAGTAGAGATTAATTGTGAGAGCCAGAAACCCCACTGTGACCATTTCTACTGAACACCAGGAGAGCTCCATTAAACCATTAAATACTAAAACCCGGCCTGAAAAAAAATCCAAAGGGTATCTCCAGCTGACAAAGGGCACAAAATTCATAGTCTGGGTTGACATTTAGCCCTTAACACACCATGACAGCCTAAGGCTCCATGGGGTATGTCAGAGGAGGGCATCTGACGGAACTCTCTCTCTCCTCTTGCCTACTGTGACTCTGCCCCATGTGATAATATTACAGGCTATCAAATGCTTAGCTTTTGATATATGAAGCCTGGGCTGGTCATGTCCAGCAGGGAAATATATACTAAGATGGGTGGAGCTTTCCCACCTTATTCATATTTATACTTTTTATGTAAGCTCCATGCTATTTTCCTGAGAGACTAGGACACTGCAGACTCCCGGGAAATAACTATTGTAAAGTTGGCAGGTAGAAGGGGTTGTGGGCTGTTGTTTTTCAAATGTATTACACATATTTTTACATTATTAAAAACACACACACACGCACAACACCATTTCCCCAGAAGCCTCTTCGGCTGACTAGTGTCAAGCCTAGTGATTTATAAGACTGTTTGCATATATTACATTTTAAAACACATATTGCTTTTGTAAAATGTGTATTTATTATACATTTTGGAATTCATGATATGTGCTGGAAAAGCTACCTCTGCCACACGAGATCTGAGACAGTCTGTCATGCACACACGTTTGTAGGAGGGACTACAATACACGTGCTTTAGGCTGAGCCCAGCAGTCCTTTCCTTTGCAGTTCCCAAGCGCGTTCTCTCTCTCTCTCTCTCTCTCTCTCTCTCTCTCTCTCTCTCTCTCTCTCTCTCTCTCTCTCTCTCTCACACACACACACCCACACACCCACACACACACTCCCCAACCTCCTGTATGTCACACCCATACAAATAAATAATGAAAACAGTAATGGAACAACAGCCCCAGAGGAATCCTCTGTTAGGAATAAACCTGATTTTCAAAGCTGCACAAAAGCTGCTAAGCCAAGCAACCTCACGAGAAGCAGCAATTCAGTGTTCTAGAGATTGGGCTGCCACAGATTAGGGAACTGGCTCTGGGAATCCCGTGAAGTATGAAGTGTGACCCTAAGGACAAAAGCCGAATGTGAAATCAAACTGGGAGGTTGGTGTACAGGAGGAGTGGTCCAAACCCTGATCACTTTGATAAGTCTGTGTTGGGGGGGATTGTTGGGGTGTGAGTGTCTGGGGATGTGGGTGTGTGTGGGAGTCAGCACCAGCCTCATTCAAAGCCCAGGGTAAAAAACACGCATATTCCCTAGGACCTCCCTCTGACAAGTCCCACTGTCCCTCCCGATCCCACCCTCTTACACACAGGCTGAGACAGGCCAGTGAGCATATGGGCCAGGCAGAGACGGACTGCCTGAGCCTGCACATTTGCTCTTAGAGGTTCAGCCTCAGCGGGGAGCCCTGGAGGAGGATGGGGGTCTGACTCTTTCATCAGCAGGGCTGCCCACATCTCCTGCCTGCAACACATGGAGGGAGAGAGGGCGAGCAGGACAACCATGGGGCTGGGGGTGCAGAGGCCGCGAGGAGCCTTTGAAAACATCCAGGATCATTTCCCAGTGTGAATCCAGCTGGGGAAACACAGCGCTCCCAGACCCAGACAGAAGCCCGACTCAGCATCCCTCCCCGTGGTTGTTTCTCGATCCTGTCCTGTTAGCGTAGAAAGGAAAAAGGAGCCCAGGTGCCCAGACCTCCTTGCTGGTGAACACTGCCAGCTCTTTAATGACAAGACACAATCCTACAGAGCTGCTCCTTCACTGATAGCTGAAGATGCTTTTCTTCACCTATGGAAAATGGGAACCAGCTTGAAAAACACAAAAGCTCTGCTGGGTCCGGGAGGCTCTGTGACTCGGTCCTAGTTAAAGCTGCTGGCCAGATGTGCCTACTTAGCTACTCCGTCTGCTGTCTACAGCGGAGATGGATTTCTTTAGCCTTTGTGTTATCAAACCCCTGTACTCTGTCACCCACTAACTCAGTTTCCCCACAGATGTCTGGGTCCGCTGCATCCCAGGCTTGCAGCAGCTGCCATCACCACAGCTATATACAAAAGGCGGCTCCCCGAGCCAAGATTATGTCTTCAGTGCATTACGGGCACATGCAGTGCGTATATCTTCTGTAAATAACTGTCCACTTTCACATGGATTATTTAGAATTTCTGAGGAAACTGCAGAAATGTCAATGCGGGGTGTAAGCCTCCAATCAGCGAGCAGCTCTGTGACCCCTCTCTTCTTCAATCCGACTGCTATTATCTTCAAGGGGAAAAAAAATCCTCCTTGTCTCTTGTTATACCTTTTTTATGATCTAGGATGCTGTTAATAACGACTTTGTGTTACATAAAACAGATCCATTAATGTCACCAGGTCCCCAAAGTACTGAATCAACCCTGCTCCTTTGCAAAGGGAGGTGTGCAGTGGCTGAACTGAAGGCAAAGGCTGAATGGGGGCTCCTCTGTCTCCGTGGCCGTGTGGCCGAGGAGAAGAAAGATGCTGTGTCTGGTCGAGCCCCCTCCACAGGGAACACATCAAGCGCTCAGTTTTAGTTGGTGATTTAAAGCTTCTTTAATCCAGCGATGCACAGTGAAGGGGAGAAGGAGGTATACAGTGCCCTCATCCGCAGTTACACCACCAAAGCTTTGGGGGAGTATGAGGTGTGATCCCAAAATACTGTGAATGTTTAAATTAAAAAAATTATTACAGTAAAAGACACATTGCCATTAATCCCCTCAGACTACTCCCCCTCCCTTTGAACACACTCATCCCATCGTTCTTGCCACTTTCTGCAGCAGTCCTGGAAGTCCTCTTTTGTGAGTGTCTTTAATGGCACTGTCGTGGCTGCCTCGATGTCCTGAATCATTTTGACTTTGGGGAGGAGCCAGAAGTCACATGGTGCAGGATCCAGTGATTAAGGTGGATGAGGACACACCGTAATGTTTTTGACAGAAATTGCTGTACCAGAAGTGATGTGTGACACGGAGCGTTGTCATGATGGAGGATGAAGTAAAGACACTCATGAAAGAGGACTTCCAGAACTGCTTCAGAAAGGGGGCAAGAACGACGGTATAAGTGTGTTTGTTCAAAGCGAGGGGGAGTATTTTGAGCGGAATTAATGGCAGTGTGTTTTTTACTGTAATGAGTTTTTTTTTAATTTAAATATTCACCATATCTTTTGATCACACCTCATATGTAAGTGGTGATTCAAAACAATGTCTTCAGGGGAACCCAGCTGTTTGTTTTCAATATGGAGGAAGCCATCGCCCAGTTTCACATCCTGCATGGTGTGCCCTAGATACTCATCTCTAACAAGGGGAGGGGGGTGATGGGACAAATGAAGCATTTTTTGCAGCTCAGAGGTGGGGCTCTCTCACCCACAGCTAAGGGTCTGGGGTAGCCAGCCAGGCCCTGTCATGGCAAGTGCCATCCCGAGGCTGTAGGCTATAACTACAGGAGCCACATCCATCCATGGGGGCTAAAGAGACAACCAGCTACTTATCATTCTGAAGAGGGTCAGGGGGAGCCAAAGAACTTAGCAGGTGAATCAAGATATGGACATATGCCGGGAATAAGGGAGGTAGTGTGACACAGATAGGCTCTGCAGAAAGCCCTGCCAGGTGGGATGTCCACACCAAGCCCTCCATGCAAAATTACTCAGGATGCTTTGGGATAGTCCCTGCTTTGGTTCAGAACTGCTGAGGAAAGGTAGTTTCTGAGCAGTTGTAGGTAAAGATTATAAAGGAGAAGCCATAAGTATTCATTAGAGTATAAATCACACACTCATATACACGTAGATATAGTTATATATGAACTAAGAATATAATCTCATTTCTGTAAATCACAAGGGTTCCACAAGTATTTAGTGAGCGCCTACTGCATGCCAGGCACTGTACTTGGCCCAGAGGAATCAAGGATGAGCCCAAGCAGATTCTATGCTTACATTCATCAAGATTATAGTTTAGTAAAGGAGACCACCTCGAACCAAAGGATGAAGTGAATATAAAATTATAAAATTGCAGAGTATTTAGCATCACGAGAACCTGAAATGGCAACTGGACCTCATTTGAGCTGTCAAGAAAGGCTTCTCTAAAAAAATGTGGTAAAGCTGAGATATAAAAGATGAGTCAGCGTGAAGCAGATAAAAGGACATTCAGGCAGAGGGAAGAGCCTGTACAAAGGGCCTGAGGTGGGTAGGGACATGATGAATACAGTTGCCCACCCTCTATATTCATGGGTTCTCCATCTGCAGATTTAAGTGACCAACAACCAGGGATCACAAATATTTTGGGGGAAAAAATGGTCAGTTTATTGCTGATGTCTACTATGTAGTTAGGCCTACAATGGTTGTGTCTGTACTAAACATGTGCAGACTTTTTCTTATAATTATTCTCTAAACAATACAGTATAACAATTATTTACATAGTACCGTGTTTCCCCCAAAATAAGACCTACGCTGAAAATAAGCCCAATTAAGATCATCAGCCAGATGGACGCATTTAGTACGTTATGACGATGTTCCAGAAAAAGATGACATGACTGTATTTGATTAAATGTAGATTGTTGTACATGAAAAAAATCAGACATCCTCTGAAAATACGCCCTAATGCGTCTTTTGGAGCTTTATAATATAAGACCTGGTCTTATTTTTGGGGAAACACGGCATCTCACTGTATTAGGTATTACAGGTAATCCAGAGACGAGTTAAAGTATACGGGAGGATGTGTGTAGGTTATACGTAAACACTACACCATTTTATACAAGGAACTTGAGCACCTGCAGATTTGGTATCCACGGGGGAGGGGGGCGTCCTAGACCCTATCCCCCAACAAATCCTGAGGGACAACAGAAATGAGGCCGCCATGGGGCTCCCCATCAGCTAAAAATGTCCAAACCTGAAACACACATGGAGAGTTGGTGCCAAGGGGAAAGCCATCTGCAGTGCTATGTAAAAACTACCTGTTAAGGAAGGTTTCCAGAAGGAATAGAAATGGAGAGGGAAGAAGCACAGAAAGGAGCCCCCTCTGAGCCTGGGCTCAAAGAGTGGGACCAACAGTCAGGCTAGGTTTCTTCTGTCATGTTACCCATCACCACAGTGATGTCCGGCTTTCACCAGGGACCTGCCCCATCGCTCTAGGGCAGCGCCCCCCTCCTCCCTGTGTCTGCATGTTTCAGAGTGGGTAGAGGAGACAGGAGTGACAAAAGGGCTTCACAGAGCCACCAACCTCTTTGTCTCCGCTTTCCCAAAGTCCCAGATAGCCTTGGAGGAGGGTTAAGGAACTTAGCTGTGTGCTTGGGAAGAGAGTTAAGGAACCTTGGTTAGTGGAGTAAAATCCTAGTCAAAGCAAACCCAGGACAGCATCATGTACATATGGGCAAATGGGAAACCCAGAATGTGAAGAGCATGAAGAGCAAACGGGGCACTTGGGAGGCTTCCAAGAGAACCTGTGACGGGGGCTGAGTAACTTCCACAGCTGACTGGGAGAGTTTGCAAGATGGAAAACCACCAGAAAGATGCCATCAGGCTGATCTCTCCCACCACAACTTACTACACCCCACCAAACACCATAGGCAAATGCACAGTTCATAAAGCCCAGGCCCACTGCTGCCCAGGGCCCTGTAGGGTTACCCTACTCTCTTCCTGACAGTGCCCACAGCTGGGGCTTCCCACAATTCAGACCCCACGACCCTCGTGTGGTGCGAGTCAGCCTACACTCAGCTGCACCCCGTCTTCCTCCCCAAGGACTTCATGGGCTGCCTAGTGCAAGCTTGGCTCATGGCCACCATCACAGGACATGCAGGAGACCGCAGGCTGGCATGAGAGACACCCATCCCCAACAGGAGCAGCTCCCCGGTGTGGAACAGAAGAGTGTGGGCAGCTGCTAGCAAAAGCGGCTTTCTGAGTTTTCTGGAAGTTGAATTTTCTTATGAATGAAGGTTTATTGGCTCTTTGCTGGTTATGAGATTATACCCCAGTCCTCTAGGGATAGGTGTGAAGGATAATGCAAATCCTGCATTCTGGCAGAAAGAGAAAAACAGTAATTTTTACATTAGTGACATCTCAACATGGAATTGTGCAGGAGAGCATCTGCTCGCCCCTGACTAGACAGCCTTTCAGTGTGGACGGCATCTGCCCATCTCATCTCTCCCCTTCTCTCCAGTGGACAGCCACCCAAGGTGTGCTGACCCTGAAGGAACAGGCAGGGGCCTTTAACTCATTGCATTCTGGAACCAGAATCCACCAAGGGCCATCACGGCCACCTGAAGGAAGCTTGTGACAATGCTTTTCATCATTCCACCAGAGCGCCAGACGGCCCTGCCGAGGCTGACTGGGCTGGCTTTGGAGCTGGCTCAGGGCCTTCCCCGTACTCTGGGAAGAACTTTTGGGCGCTAGTCATTTGTCAAGTTTCTTACTTTTAGCTTTGTTCGATGTTTTATCTACCTATGCACAAAAAAATCTTTATAGTGTCCTCTGAACTTCCCTTCTGATAAGCACTGGGCATGCCCAGAACTGCAGTGGCTAAGAGTTGACATAAGGAAGGTTGTGAGATGCTGTTTAAGACCCAAGTTTAACATGGGTCTTAACAGATAGTTGCACAGACTGGGGAGAAAACTAAAACCATAAATAAAATAAAACAGAACAAATGTAAACATTGACTACTACCATTTGTAAATCTAGAAAGAGAAGGAAATGTATTATTAACAGCAGAAAGAAGTGGAATCAGGGCAGGGTAATAACCTTAGCTGTGATCACTATACGTCACTGAGTGTAGCACAGGGTACAACCTTTGGGAACAGCCAGTACTTGAGGGAGGTGAGTAAGAAGCCTCAGACCTGCAGTAATGGGATTCAGATCCTTCATCGAAGTTCCATCCTTCCCCACACCAGGGTGATGGCGCATTTTAGTGTCAGCAGCTTTAATTTCTAGCCCCAATCTAGAATGCTTTAACATTTGTGAGTTATAGATATGCCAGGCTTCATTCTAATGGGAAACTTCTAGGAGGCTAAAAGAGAAACTTGAAATATTTAAATTCTGGAGGGAACAGGGCAATGATTTTAAAAGGGATCATCTTTTAGGGGCATCAATTCCTTCCAAGTCTTCCTGAAGTGTTTAAGAGAAATTGCCTGGCTCTTCTATTGTGTGTTTGTGTGGGGTACACATAAGAAAATGGGTACCTGATGGGTCACCAGAGACAGCCTGAGGCCATGAATTGGTTTGATCCCAAGACACATCAGCCATCTTTGTGCGTTGGTTAAAAATAGAAGGTGTATTCCTTAGGTTGGAAGTAGGAACGTTTTGCTATGTTCAATAGGGGACTGAATTTTGGAAGAGGCAGACACAACAGTCTGCTGAGAATTCTAGAAGAAGCTAACCCAACATAGCTGGGGTGCAGGGGGGGGGTGTCTATCCCTGAAGCACGTGGCCTCCAGAGAAAGGCTATTCTAACTAATTTGGAACCAAAGAGGAGAGACACCCAGTGGTGCCTAACGGTAGAATCAGCCTGAAACACCAGCTGCTGTTTGTAAACCTACAGAGAGGAAGGACACAGGTTTGGGGTCTGGAGAGGGGGCAGAAACAGGAGTCACAGGCGGGTGAGATAAACCATCTGTGAAGGAGAATTCGTGGGCAATGCCAGGAGTAACAGTTGTGAGAAGTTTGGCACACAGGCTGTGAAAGACTCATTCCCACTAGACCTGGAACCGACTTACAGAGCGCTTAATTAGGCATCCAGCGCCACTAGGGTAGAGAGGGACTGATCTTCAGGTGGAGACCACTGACATTTCTAGGAAAGGGATTAAGAATTTAAGCGAAAGCCAGGAATTACTATACATATATTGTACTTTTAAGATTTTTGTGCCTGTAATATCCCTATAGTTGAATTAACTCTATTCTCCTCTACTCTAGTTTCTGCTATTGGTGCATGAAGGCAATTGCGAGAAGATCCCCCCAAGAATTTGGGAATGAGGGACATGAATGAAAGGGATGTGGATTTTAAAGTTTAACTCTTTGTGGGCAATCATTTCAAAGAGATAGACTGACACACAGGCTGGCACTATCCCTAGTGGGTGTGCCACCATCCATAAGGGAAGAGAATGTTTATCAGAAGCAGGGTGGGTCACTGGCAGCAACATAGAGTGGGGAGATTCACGGAGATAAACACTGGCAATGCCTAGTAAAAACCATTTTTGGGGAGCTGGAACAGTATTCGAGTTTTACTGGCAAAAGCCAATGTGGATGCATAATAGATTCAGCGTGTGTTGGCCAACAGATTTCGCATATGTAGGCTCATTGGCAAGACCATCCATTACATATTTGCTTAATCTGTCTTGCTCTGATTAGAGGCTGCTGTGAAGTAGCTGATGGTGGGTTACTGGGAGGAAGTGAGGAGTCTGGGCCTGGGTTGGGCAGGGACTGGATGAAAAGGCAGTATCTGCCCTTTCACACCTGGCCAAGGGACGGGGGGGGGGGGGGGGGGATGTGAGGAAGGGGTTGTTGGGAGGGACGAGATGCACAGGCAAGAAGGGTGGGGGACAGAGGGAGACAAAATCCCCGGCTGGATTTTACCCACTAGGGACCTCCTTGGCAGGAAGTAGCTTTCTCCAAACACAGTGTGCGGTAGCTGCCTGCAGCTCTTTTCCCATTTTGCATTGCACTAGCAGCAGGAATGATGTCCCAGCCACCCTTGTGACTCCCTGAATGGGGTCTGATGGTTCAGCCACAGTTCATGCATTATTCTCAGAGAGGTTCACAGTTCTAACCCTTTCATTACAATCCTGTGTGTGTGTGTTTGTGTGTGTGTGTGTGTGTGTGAGACAGAGAGACAGAGAGAGAGAGAGAAACCATAGTATCCTGACCTTTGCACATTCTGTTTGGAAATAACTCAGGCAATTGGTTCATGTTACCAGCTAAATGCTTATGAAATTTCATTTTAAAAGACATAACAGAAAAATCATAAAAATGTCCAAATTCTCTCATTTAAAAACATCACTACAAGCCAAGACCTTGTATGATAATGTGTAAGTGCAATGTTACAACTGAATTATGAAGATCACGGAAATAAAGTCCGGGAAGGATCAGAGAACTTTAATGGGCCTGCCATACCCTCGATGTGGGAAATTAACACTAAATGGCTGCATTTCTAGGGCTCACTCTGAAAATATATCCAAGGACATACAGTACTGTTCTAATGTGAAGATAATACATATGAGCACAATTAGATAATTAGTCTCGTTTAGCGTGTTCAAGATTGCTTGTGCATTAGAAGGTCTAACAAATTTACCAAACAATAATTCTGTTAATGGTTTCCTTCTTGCTTCCTACTCCTTTATTTCTCAGTCCCTTATTCAGAGATGTACAAATGGAATCCATGCCCTTGATCAGTTACCTAAGATAAACTGTTATGTATTAGGTCTTGGTTATGGGCAGATTCTTTGCATTGGTTTGCCTAGGACAAATACTACTGATAATGATATTGACCGTGCTAATGATAATAAACATCTATCGAGCACCTATGATGGGCTATGCACAATTCAAAATGCTTTATATGCATTACGTCATTTAATTTTTTAATAGCCTTGTGGAACAGAGATGCCTATTATCCACTTTTTAGATATGGAAACTGAGATTAAGCAAGGTTAGATAATTGCCAGTGTTACTGAGCTGGCAAGCAGTGGAGTCAGGATGGAAGCACAGGTCTCAAAGCCCAAGTGTTTAGTGATACAGGCACTAATTCTAGGCCAAACCCAGGTGAGTATGAAGAGGGACTGTCATTCCCCAGACTACTGGCATCTTTGGGCAACTTACAGAACCTCTCTGAGCCTCAGTTCCTTCCTCTGAAAAGTGTCTGTGTTATAATAACCTTAACTTGCTGGGTTGTTCAGCAGAATAACTGAAATCATCCTGAGCATAATGCCTGGCACATAGTGAGAACTTAATTAATATTAGACTTTACTTATGTTGTTTTTTTACTCCTTCAATCAACAATTTTAAGACAGACTTTTGCTGACTGTTACAGAAGACAATTAGGTAGAAAGCTCACAGGGTATATTTTAGACTTCTGGGCCTCACCATGTGATTGAAATGGCTGACTATGATGTTATTAACTGCTGAGGCCAATGGACAGAAGCTGGGCTAAACAAAATCAGCCAGTGAGTTTTTATTGAGGATCGTCACTCTGATAGGCATGCGGTGGGTAAGGGAGATGCAGTAGGTGGAGAAGAGAATAACAATCGGCGAGTATCTACGACATGCCAGTTTCATAGCAAAAATCTGTTTCATTACTTTATAATGATGCCTGAAATGAGACAAGGTCTCTACTTTGCAGAGCTTTGGATATGGCTGGGACAACTTCACTTTAGTTTGTAAATGCACAAAAATGAAAACTATGTATGTTTTTGATATTCTAAATGACATCAGTATCTGTGCAGTTAGGCAGAACTATGAGCACATAAAGGTGCAGGAAAGGGTGCTATTTCTTTTTGATGCCAGAACATCTCAAAAGTGACTAATGTCCTCTCACCTATAAATTACTATTATTTTATAGGCCAGGGTCCCTTAGCTGGCCCCTAGGGTCAGAGATAACATCTGGGCCCAAATTCTCCAGTCCTTAGACAACTTGGTATACATTGGAAATACGTGTTCCTTAATTTATTATTCCAACCAGAAAATGAAATAAGTTCCAGTACCAGAATGTTGCTCTTCAATCCCTTGAAGAGAAAGGGTGTTTTCCAGGGACATCTTGCTAGGAGTTCCTAAGATGGAGAGGTATGTAACAATAGATTCTCCGACCCCAGCCACCTCCTGACTAGGCAGTTCTACCTTGAACATCAAAGCTGCCGCATTAAAATTTAATTTGAATTTAAAATCCCTGACAGGGACCAACACTGGGGAAGCAGGGGTTAACCGGGGAGATAATGAGGCCGCTGCTGCCACCACTGATTCTGTTGACAGTATTGTATCACCTAATGAATGCGGGATATAAATCTTGATGAGGGGCAGGCTAGAGTCTCTGAGAAGGTAATGATAATGAGGAGGGGCCAGAGCCCATGCTGCAGATGAAGAAGAAAACCAATAAAATGCCTCAGCCCAGGAGGGCAGGCTGAGGCTGGGCCCGGAAAGGGTCAACCATTTGGCCCTATGGATGCAGGATGCCCCATATTCCACCAGGCATATTCTAGGGACTGCCAGGTTCACAGGAGCTGACGGAAGCAAAGGAAAAGTGAAGGGAGGCATTCCGCGCTTCTAAATCAGTTCTCCACAGGCCCAGCAAAGAACAGAACGATGAGAGTTACCAACAAGAATTGGGGCAATCTCCTAATTCTCTCCTTCTCTGTCTCTCTTCGGTGGCAGAAGAAGACCGATTTTACAGATCTTAATTATCCATGTCATCATCTGAAATCTCTGCTTTATTTTGACTATGATAAACTACCATAAATTGCTCTGCCTTTTATCAGTTAATGAGTTTGGTGTGATTCCTTTGGACAGCACTGAGGAACAAAGGTAACCTTGGTATGGCCTGCACTCGCCCTGGGCCCCCAGGCATGAGGGTCTAACAGCTGAGAGTTCCCTTCTTTTTCAGACCAATGGTCCAGGCTTTCCCAGTTCGGGAAAATGAGACATTGGGAAGAGTCCCACACATACCAGAGCACAATGTGATTCTTAGGTGGAGAAATGAACCACGATGCTCGAGTATCTGGTAAAAAGGAACTGCATTGTTCTGAGTTGTGTTAGGCTGGTGGACCTTCCTCCAATTCTAGAACTCAGGAAACAGATTTCAGACTGAAAAAACAATCTGGACACGTGCTTTAACACTTGACAGCATCTTGAAAGGGCCCCCTATCTTTTTCTAGGAGTCTCAAATCTGGTTGTGTAGAAGAGTCACTTGGATAAATTTTCAAAATATAGATTCTTGGACCCCACCTCCAGAGAGGTTGGTTTATGAGAACTTGGGTGAATGTGGCCTAGACAAAAAATAAGCACCCTTGTCTTTCCTTTCCTCTTTTTTTTTTTTTTTAAATTCCCTAGAGGTGACTATCATATACTACTGGTTAAAGAAATACCTTAGGTAAAAAGCAGAAAGCGAATAAGAGAGTAAAAAATAGGAAATCATACTTTTTAATAGTTTAGAGCAGGGTTCCTCAACCTTGGCTTTATAGACATTTCACACTGGATCATTCTTTGTTGTGAGGGGCAGTTCTGGGTAGGGTAGGTTGTTTAGCACCATCCCTGGTCTCTACCCATGAAATGCCAGTAGCATGCCCCAGTCATGACAATCAAAAATGTCTCCAGATATTGCCAAATGTCCTCTGGATAGGGGTGGAGAGTGCAAAATTGCCCCCAGTTGAGAACCACTGGCTTAGACAGACCTAGTGGTCTTGCTTTTGCAGCCTGGGCATCTTAGGAGGTCTAGGTACAGAATGACAGAGAAAAATCATTGCCAAGTCTCTGATGGCTTATTGCTATGAGCTGGTGTTCTATTTGTTAATTATAATCCTTAGAAATTATATCCCAGCCTTTTTTTGGTTGTTGTTACGAGAAACACTCTTTTAAGATGGGTGGTGGCTATGAAGAGAATCCTGCAATTTTCATCAACATTTCTCACAGCTTTGTTCGTTCTGGTAGAAGCATTCTCAGCCACGCCCCCTCATTTGCATAGGAGCAGAGCTAAAACCAAACAGGTACCAGGACTCTACACCATTCCCGAACTCCCACAGGTACACACTAACACACCCACCAGCCACCCCTCTGGACACCCTCTGCTCAATCCAGTTAGTGTTCACCAGAAAGTGAAAAATGCTCTTTTATCAACAAAGGGAGAGTTGAGACTCAAGGAGCAGAAAGATAAAAATCCTTCAAGATTTTTATTAGCAAAAGAAAGTTCTCTTTCCCTTTCTCCCTTTCCTTTCCTTTCTTTTCTTTCTTTCCTCTCTCTCCTATTTCTCTCATTCCTCCCTTTTCTCTCTCCCCTCTCGCTTTCTTTCTCATCCCTTCCATCCTCTTTCTCCCCTCTCATTCTGTTCGATTGGCTTGCTGGGAACCTTACAGAAACTTCTCTCAAGAGCAGGCCTATTGAGCCTCGCTCTCAAATCGCCCCCAGAGCCCACTGGATATTCCTTCAGATGTCTAACAAGCGTTGAACACAACTGAGGTTTAGAGAGACACAGAAATCAATACTGCGGCTTCCACCAGTCACGCTGAGGGATTAGTTGTCCCAAGGAAAAGCACAGACAGTTGAATAAGAGAATCATGACTCCGAATACCCTAACAGGTTTATGAACTCGAAAGCAGCCTCTGGCCTTGATAACCTCCAGTTGGCCTGGAGAAAAAGGAGACTGTGAAAACATTCACTTAGCTTTCTCCTCTTTTGTATTAATGAGGTCAAGCGTTGGACCTCAGGGGGTCAACGGTGGTTCTCAGAGGAACGACTGTTCAGGCCAGTAGGCAAGAATGACCATCTGAGCAGTGATGCTCAGAGGCTCTGAGTGTCCTCCTGGATTTGGTGAAATCATTGGTCACATCCCTCAGGACAAAGCTTGCAAGGAGGCTAGATGTGGAAACCAAGTAGAAAAATACAGTGCCTTCTACAATACTATCAGCTGCAAGCAGGCCACGTTAAACAGCATTAGGAGCTTTAAGAATTATGCATGGGGGAGACCAGTAGAGTATGCAAATTAATTATGGGGAGACTCTAACTGGCAGAGTTCTGAGGGAGCAAAAAGCAATAAATTCTAATTGTTTCTCCACTTTGTTAAGAATTTAACTAGAGGAGGCTCATCTCAGTAAGTTTAAGAAATTTCACGCTCCCTACAGTTCACATTCTAGAGCAGGGGTGTCCAAACTTTTTTCAACGTTTTTCACCAAGGGCCATATGAGGTAAAATACACAAACAGCTGGGCCACTGACTCGAGGTGAAGTCCGTATTGCCTCACCTGGTTTATTTAAGTAAACCAAATATGTTTTTGGAATTTGCTGCGGGCCAATTAACAATGGATTGCGGACCGCAGTTGGCCCGCAGGCTACAGTTTTGACACCCCTGTTCTAGAGGCTAACCTTATCAACCCAAATGGATATCCCAAACACCTCGTGTGTATGGGACACTGATTGGGAGGAACATTTAAAAACAGGTGGCGTTGAAGATCTAAATGATGTCAGTTTTAATAAAGAGTCACTTTTCAACTGGACCTACCAGCTTGAGTGAAGAATTAAGGCTATTATCTGTATAATTCAAACCAAAACCTACCTTTCTGTGAATTTATAGGACAATTTAGGTCCTAGCTGAATAATTCAGAAAAAGATAATCACCTCAATTATTTAGATGACCATCTCATCCCCTTATATATTCCATCTCTCTAACTCAGATGTGGAAAGTTGACAGGAATTAAGTCTCTTAACCAAGCCGCCCATAGGAGGCCACGGATTTGGACTATAAGTGTGATGTCCCCCAAAACATGATCAGTAAAACCTGACCCAGATAAGCACACTCATGTCGAAGACACCGGTTCTGAATCTGTAAGTGGTGCTCACCCCTCTGACTGAGGTTCTGAAACCCCAGACTCAGGAAAAGGCATGGAGACCATCTCCCCAGAGCCAGCGTTCTCCTGGCCTGATGCAGACATCACTGATTCAGAAAAGCCCTTCTACGGCAGCCTCCCATCAGTCTCAGCTCCACTGAGCTTGCAGAAGCGCCTCCTTTCTGGGCTGTGTCTGGGTGGACAGGGGCCAGGAATTTGTACATTCGAGGCTGGTGAGAGAGAGAGCAGCATGGGGAATGACACGATTTACATGGGGCTGATGGAGAGCCTGTGAGATACGATCATGTTGGCAGGGGTCAAGGGGAAAGCAGTCCCTCCCCTGGGTGGCTCTGGGACAATGGGGAGGTCATAATGGCTGGCCTGGTCTTAGCTGTTTCTGTCTGGGTGGCACCTCCAGGTCCCCGTATGTCTGTCTGTGTGTTCCTATGCAAGTGGCTTTATGTGCACTGACTCAGGGTGTCTGCCGTGTCTAGCCTGGTGGGTTCAGCTTTCCTTTGTGTGAACATTAATCCTCCTGATCCCATCCCCCATCTTCTCCCCCCCACTGCACATTAACCTAAAATATGAGCGCATGCTCGGGTCTTGCCTATGAGGGCTGCTCCTGCGCCCACAGCATCCCTGCCCCCTTCCTCTAGCCCTCTTATCTAAAGCAGCGTGTCACTGCAATTTTATGGTCAACATTACAGACTCAAGCCCTCCTTTGAACCAATCAGACTGAGCTGAATATGTTAAGGGAATCCAGCTTTCTGGAAGGGGCTGTGTCCTCAGCCGCACCGCCTGACCCCTCTAAGAGCAGCCCCCATAAATCTGCCTCACGTGATGGGAGATGGGCTTTTCAGGATCTCTCAGGGTGCTTTGAGGTAGCACTTCTATGAACTCCTTGCCACAATAAATAATGCTACCTGCAATATGTCTTTGGGAGTGTGTCAGCAGCTGCTGTCCTGCCATGAATTTTTATTCTTGTGCCGTCTGGAAGATAGATTCCAGATTCAGCATTTCCCTGCACTTAGTGTCAGGTCTCTTTACCCCCTTGCCCCAGCAGAATGACAGAGACCGCAAATAAAATAAAATAAAATAATAATTAAAAAAAAAAAGCAGCCTAGGCAAAATCGCCCAAGACCAGTGGGAAGGAGCCACGCTCACCTCACGACAGCGGAGGGAGCCACCAATGTGACAGCAGCAACCAGTGGGGAGGAGGAGGAATAAGCTGGACGATTCAGAGACCTCAAGAGGAAGTAAGTCACCTGGGGTGGCTGGAGAAAGGGGTTTCCTACCAGGGAAAGCTGGTGGATGAGAGGACAGTCCATTATGAGTCAATAATTCATTATAAGAGAGAGCAACAGAAATCCGTTTTCCAACATCAGTTAGGTGGTCATTGCACTGGTCAGATTCTAGGCAATTGGTCCATGAAAAGAAAGCAGTGGATTCCGAAATAGCCTAGAGATGACATCCAAGATAAGGTGCTGTGGTCTGAAAGCTAAAGATGAGGAAGAAATACACGACCATAGCTTCGGAATAACAATCAGTTCATTCCCAAATTTCACTGACTTGCACATCTCTGCCTATCTAGAAATGAGCACCCGCATGCTTGGGGATGTTTTACTAGCTATCCTCTCTGCAACCTGAGACCTCCCGGCAGTGCTGAAGCCAAAGCTCACCACCGAGATGCCCAAGCATTTCCGCCTCTTTGAAATGTCCCAAGTCCTGGGAAGCTTCTGTATTACTAACATGCCAGCCATATCCATTACGGTGGGAGAGAGCACCGGAAAGGAAGAAAGAAAATATGGCTTTGATATGTTAACATCTCACAATGGCAGATTATTTCACTTTATATGCTACTTCCTTTTCAGAGAGGGTAAAATTCAGCTGGTGTCTTGGCAGGAACAACGCACAGGCCTAGCTTCTGGGTGCATTGAGCTCTACACAATCCCGGTCTGAGAACTGAACCAAAACATCAGCCGACTTTGAAATCAAGTTCTTCCAACTGTGATGTACACAAGAGTCACCTGGGAATCTTAAAATGCGGATTCTGGCTCAGCAAGTCTAGGGTACGGCCCGGGAGTCTGCATTTCTAACAGGCTTTCAGATACTATTGATGTGGGACCACCCGTAGGAAAACAAATTTAATTCTACCAAGTTTCCATGTGCACAGTGCCGCTCTCCTTCCCTAAACTTTGTGTGCCTCAAATCCAGGAAAGATTCCTCTGTTCCTTTGTTCACATTTTTCCCCTCTGTTCTCTCTCTCTCTCTCTCTCTCTCTCTCTCTCTCCATATATATATATATATATATATATATATATATATATATATATATATATATATATATATATATATATATAAAACCACTTTGAGCACCTCTTGTAATTGCAGAAGTCAAACGTGACTTGTATTCATGTTGTGTTATTGGTATGCACAGAGGGTGCCAAAAAAGTGTATACACATTTTAAGAAAGGAAAACTGTATTAAAATTGTAATACTCAATATATACCGATAACAAAAGACTAATACAAGTCACGTTTAACTTCTGCAATTACAAGAGGTGCTCAAAGTGGTTACTACCAGTGCCCAGACACTTCTGAGTATGGCAAACTACTGCTTGAGCAACGCTGACCAAAGTGTCCACTTTTACACATTTTTTTGGTACCTCTGGTATTGAGTATTACAATTTTAATACAGTTTTTTTCTTTCTTAAAATGTGTATACATTTTTTTGGCACCCTCTGTATATCAATAAATGTTAAAATAGTTTAAAGATTGTGCAAGTGTGAATATTCACACTTAACACATTAATACTTCTAATTTCCCCAAATGGAATGTATCATCTCATTTGGAGATCATGACAAGAGTCCATATTTGAGACTCCTTGTGAATGTCAGGACTGGGTCAGCTGACTTCTGGGCCCAGCAATGATAGGCTACTAGGCTGCCAGGCCCCACCCAAAGGGAATATCACTGTTCATGCAGAATGTCAGCCTTGGGGGTGGCCTCTTAAATAATGTCCTCTCCTTAGTCAATGCCACATTTTCATCTCTAGCTTCCCATGGTGGTGTGGTCAGTTTCCCAGCCTGGACAATAGCAAGATAAGGCTGTGAAGTTGGGTGGGTATTAAATAGAAATCTTCGTGGATTAAGTTGTCAATGGCCAACTGATGAGTGAGACCATGGGTTCATTGGACATATCGAAGTTCCTCTCTTAACACAACAAGAACAGCAAAATCACAAAATTGTCAACCTAAAACGGAGGTGGCCAACAAGGTCATTGACAAATGCATTTTTTTTGATGGGAAATTAAAGTCTCTTGTGGTGAATACAGTATTGAAGTAATAAGTGCAGAAGCTTCTCATGTATGCCAACATGTTTAAATAAAGTAGCTGAAAATATAGGCTTCCTTGTCAGTCAAGTTGTCTGAGGCCAAACACAATCACTCATTTGTAAACTGGGCTTCCTGCCTGCTGAATACCTTTCAAAAACAGAAGCTCTCTCCTAATTGCCTGGGTTGACCTATATTTAGAAACCTGAAATGTGCTGGTATAGTGGAGAAGCCAGAAAAATGCTGGAGTTAATCACTAAATCAATCTGGGCTGACCCCAAGAGGACAGTGAGCGCAGAAGGTTGTTGGTCAAGGAGCTTTCGGAGGCTGGACTTAAAAGAACTCTCCTGTTTCTCTGAAACTGGAAAATCTGCTTCTTTCTGCAAAAACCCATTCTTGGAATAGAATTTGGTCTGCTCTAGGACAGCCCTTTGCATCCCATGCCAGGACCCAAGTCAAGGTTAACTTCCTTTTCCCATGTACCCTCGGGCTCCCCTGTGACTTTCAGTGGCAGCAGCTGCCACAGAAGGATGGACAAGAGCAATAGGCTCCTTCCCAAGAGAAACCTAGCTACAGGATCTCTCTTTTCTTCCCTTCTCATCTTGGTCAGCTTTCCTCCTCTCACAGCATCTTCCTGGTTTCTTAGTATTCTGGGTTGTTAAAATTCATAGTTTAAATTTTCCTTAAATATTTTTACCCACAACATGCTGATGATACTTTCCTAAAAGTTCAGAGATTGAAAAATTGGGGGAAATCATAAGAAGCACTAGGCATTATTTGCAATTAAAATGAACTGTGGGATGACATTTAGAAATAGGTACTTGGTATCTAATAGTAGGTACCTACTGGTTAGTTATTACCTTTACAGGAACATTAAACAGAAATCTAGAAGAGTCCTTGATTCTATAGAGCCATCACCCTCATGATTTCTGCAACCGACGCTAGACAGTGGTTTCGTTGTGAATGCTGAAGGATATAAACAGGAAAAGGGGAAGAGGGTAGTACCTAGGACTATTCCAGATAGTTACTGATCATTTAATTCCCACAGAAAATACTTGTCAGATCAATGAGTGATGGGAAAATCTGGTACCTTTTCTGTGATTTAGGTTTGGATGACTGGCTAGATGATTTGAAGGTTAAATTAAAATATCTGAATGATACAAACATATATTCATTTTTTAAAATTTTTATCAAACGTATTGGGGTGACATTGGTTAGTACAATTACATAGGTTTCAAGTGTACAATTCTATAATATATCATAGAATTGTATTGTGTGTTCATCACCCAGAGTCAGTTCTCCTTCCATCACCATATATTTGACTCCCTTTACCCTCTTCTATCATTCCCTCTCCCCCCTTAACTAACCACTAAAGTGTTATCTGTGTCTACAAATATATATTTTTAATACTTGCATTGAATTTTATAGAGCTAAGCTAGGAAATGAGCAAGTTAAGTAATGTTGAAACAGAACAAATAATACATTTATCATCAGCTATTTATTGAATATTTACAGACTCATTTTTTGAGAGATATGCAAGTATAAGACATCTTTCCCTTCAGGAAACTGATATTCTAATTGTCAGTATGGGACTAAGTTACTAAAGCAATTAGAACTCCACAGATATGTAAGTTATGTGCCAAAGGTACAGCATGGTATGCTACAGACCACATAATAAAGATAAGAGTTTAGAGTAGCATAATATCAATGAGAGATGTAGAACCCCAGAAAGGCTTCCTGTGCACAGGGTTTGTGTAGGAAACAGGAAGGGCATTCCAGGGAAGTGGAACGACATACTCAGAGCCATGAAGTCCAGTGTGTGCTCACGGGTGGCAGGGAGATTGGTCCCAAGCAGCAGAAGTGGCCTGCTGTGGGATTGTGGGAAATCAAGTTTGATGGTCTGGGAAGGGACAGGTTAGAGCAGTAGGAAATGAAGACACTACAGGTTGTTTTTTGTTTGTTTATTTGTTTGTTTTTCTTGACAGTTGTTTTTAAACAGAAGAGTTTTATAATGGGAACACATTTTGGCAAACTAGGGAGAAGGGTCCCCCGTACCGTCAAGTATATAGTCCCAGGAACCTGGGGGATAACATCCCCTAAGAGAAGAGAGAGTTAGGCTCCTTGAATCTGATCCAGTAAGAAAACAGGACTTAATGGAGAAATAAGATGATTGTGAGTATAGAAACTATCTCCTAGCCCTGTCCCCAATGGGTGTGACGCCTGTGAGGACCTCAGAAAACAGTAATCAACAAAATATGAGTAATCAACAAAATAGGAAGGTCAGACAATTAAGTTTATGAACTTGTTGCAACGATGTTGCAACTATTTTGACATCAGAGGGATTATTCATCAAGAATTTGTACCAACTGGATAATAAGTTAACCAAGTTTTACTATTTGGAAGTACTGAAAAGGCTGCAGGAAAAAAGTTAGACGACCTGAACTTTTCACCAACAATTCATGACTCTTGCATCACGACAATGCACCAGCTCACACAGCACTGTCTGTGAGGGAGTTTTTAGCCAGTAAACAAATAACTGTATTGGAACACCCTCCCTACTCACCTGATCTGGCCCCCAATGGCTTCTTTCTTTAACCGAAGATGAAAGAAATATGGAAAGGAAGACATTTTGATGACATTCAGGACATCAAGGGTAATATGATGACAGCTCTGATGGCCATTCCAGAAAGAGTTCCAAAACTGCTTTGAGGGGTGGACTAGGCACTGGTGTCAGTGCATAGCTTCCCAAACGGAGTACTTTGAAGGTGACCGTAGTGATATTCAGCAATGAGGTATGTAGCACTTTTTCTAGGATGAGTTCTTGAACTCAATTGTCAGACCTGGTAGACAGAACTCACTGAGAGGGTTTTTGTTAAAATTCTGTAAAACTGTGGGGAGCATAAACACCACGCTTTGGGGCTTTTCCTGAAAGAGACAATGGCAAAACCATATGTGGGTGGTGGTGGAATTTTACCCTAGCAGGAAGAGGAATTTCATTATTGGCACTGTTGGCACATGATGATAATAAAAAGCAGACCGATTTTCAGTTGGCGTTATTGTTTTTAAATGCGTTACTGACAATGTATTCCTTTTCTCTCTGCAGTTGGGAGCGACTGCTCCCACAGTCCCCCTTGCCCTATACCCAACTGAAGAGACAAAGACCAGTAGTTCTCTATGGGGGGGGCAATTTTACCCCCCTACCCAAGGGAAAGTCAGGAATGTCTGGAGACATTTTCAGTTGTTACAACTTGGGGTGGGGAACGTGCTGCTGCCATCTAGTAGGTCAGGGCCAGGGGTGCTGCTAATTACCCTACAAGGTACAGGGCTGTCTCCCACAACAAAGTCATTCGGCCCCAAATCTCAATCGTGCTGAGGTTAAGAGACCCTGATCTAGACAAACATGCCCACTGAAGCATTATTTATAACAACAAAAGCTTGGAAATAATCTTCATTTCAACAATAGAGGAACGGTTAAATAAATTATGCAATATCCACGTCTGTAGGATGTACTGTGAAGTTTTCAAATATAATTTAAAGATGTGGGATACTGCTCATAGTATAATATTAAATGGAAAATATCCCACTGTATATACGGGGCAATCCGAATTTTGTAACAACAAATGCACACACACCATACACACAAATAATACAAGAAACAGGAGTGAGAAGAAGTCACCAAAATGCCAACAGTGGTTATTTCTAGATGGTGAGAAATACGTGGTATTTATTCTCTTCTTTGCACCTTTCTGCATTTCTCAAACATCTTAAAATAAGCATGAATTAATTTTCTAATAAAAACGTAATAATTGTTCTGCTAAGATACCTCAGTAGTTCCAAACACAGGCCAAACTTAACAAGATGAAATGTAACTGGACTCTGAGACATTTACCTACAGGTTCAAAGCATCAGCTGTCAAAGGAGGGGGAAGAATGTTTTGCTTATGACCAGTCAACATATAAAGGGTGTGAGGCAACTGAGGCTCAGAATAAAACAGAAGAGAACACACGCGGTTGCTAAAAGAATGTCACTGGACACCTAGGATGCCTTAATAAATTAAGAGTACAACAGGATGAGGCAGGTATTCCTCTGTGGAACAGTCTGTCCACCTGGAGTGCTGAATGCAATCCATGTGACATGTGTTAGGATGACCACCAAGAACCTGGAGTAGGTCCAGAGGAGAGAAACCAATATAGTGGGGGGTTTGGGCATGGTGTTATGTGACAAAAGGGTGAAAGAGCTAGAGATGTTTAGTCTGATGACAAAAACACTTAGGAGAGAAGTCAGTGCTATCTTTAAATATTTGGCGGGCTGTCATAGGGAAAAAGGACAAACGTGCTCTGCCTGGGCCCAGACCGCAGAGCGAGCACGAATCACTAATATTAACTGATAACTTATCTTCTTTCACATAATTTCCAAACAAAACAAGAAAACTCTTCCAAATCTAAGAGTTGTCCAAAAATGGGGTGGCTAACTTGGGACATCATATGGTCCTCATCATTGACTTCATTATAGTGTGTCAGGCTTGCAGACGGAGAGCTGATGGAGGGCTGAGAAAATGAGACAGCAGTGTCGCTGCTAAAGCATCCTGGTGCCTAGTGCTGGCAGCGTGAATGAATGCATAGCAGCCAACATGTTTTGAGTAATTTCTGTGGGCCATGGGCCAGGACTGGTGCCAAGCGCTTCACATGCTCTGTCTGACTTGTTCCTTACAGCCACTTCGTGAGGAAGGTGCCATCATATATCAACCCCATTTCCCAGAGGAGGAAATGCAGATTGGGGGAGGTTGAGGACCTTGCCTAAGTTAACGGCTAAGAAGTGTATCAGATTCTGTACTAATGCTCGTAATGGTAATACTCGTTATCGTAGTAACTGTAGCAGAAAACACTTGTATAAATAATGCTTACTATGCATCAAACATAGTTCAAAATGCTATACCAATATCCTCATTTTACAGCTGAGCCTTGGGGAGGTTGAGGAACTTGTTCAAGGCCAGGAATGTGTCAGCTTTTGTAGCAATGCTAATCATGATATGATTCATCATTGTCATAAGAACTCCAGCTGCAAACACTTGTGTGCTTCTTATTGTGGGTCTAATACGTTTCTAAACGTTACATCTATAAAACTCATCGAATGCAACAGCCCTACAAGGCACCTTCTCCTTTTATCCTCATTTTATAGATAAAGAAATGAAGACTTAGGAAGGTTGAAAACCCTGTTCAAGGTCAAACAGCTAAGTGGTAGAGCTGGGTTTTGAAACTTGGTATATCAGACTCCGTGGTACAGGATCAGTGGTACTAACAACTCTCACTGCCATCCCTGTCATACTGCTAATGGCACAAACACATAGCACATACGATGTGTCAGGGAGACACAACAGCCCTAGGAAGCAGTGTGCTAGTTAATTTTATATGTCAACGTGGAGGGTAATTTGGGACGAGTTTAACGTTTGAATCAGCAGACTCTGAGTAAAGCAGATTGTGCTCCATAATGTGGGTGGGCCTCGCCCAATCAGTTGATGGCCTGAATCCGGGGTGGGGGGGTGGGGACTGGTCTCCCCAAGCAAGAGGGAATTCTCCAACAGACTGCCTTTGGGCTTCATCTGCACCATCAGCTTTCCTAGGTATCCACCTGCTGGGCTTTGGACTGGAACTGCACTCTCAGTTCTCCTGGGCCCGAAGCCTGCTGGCCCACATGGCAGATTTTAGACTGATTAGCTTCCATAACCGTGTGGGCCAATTCCTTACATATATTAAAAATATATACACATCCTACTGGTTCTGTTTCTCTGGAGAATCCTGACGATTGCAGGTAAGTACAGTTATCTATCACCATTTTAAACATGAGAAAACTGAGACATGAGAAAACTGAGACATCAAATGACTTGCTCAAAGCCACATGGCTAGTAAATGGCTGAGCCAGGGTGGAAGTTCTGACAATCTGACCATATAGTCTGAGCTCCGATGGGAAGTTCTCTGGAGCTTCTGCTCTCTTGGCTGCTGCACGTTTTACTGACTTGGTGATGGGAACTTAGAAGCCTAACAGAGCTAAGCTCTTAAAGCAGGAAGAGATGCTGGATGGAGAGAAAGGATCACACTCTAGGCTCCTCCCTCTACCAAATGGCTTTTTACTCCTTCCAGATAGCCCCTGTCACTTTAGGACATTTCTCAATATATGACAGGTCAAAGGCAAGAACATCCAATACCTTTGTTTCTCCTGTTATCATTCAATTCAAGGGAAAAGGAATTTACTGAACACTTTCCATTTTTCAGTAAGTTAGAGGAAACTGTATTGCCACCCCCATCCTCCACACTCATAGGATAATTTGTGTTTTGAATACAGAATATTTAAAATAATTCAACCACAAGAACTTCCTTCTCAGTTTCTCCTACTGGGTGCAAAAGCAAAAGCACATGTGCTGTTATTTTTTTAAAAAGGTTTTTTAAGTCTTCCCCTGATTTCAGCAATTCCTGAGATAAGGTTTCTACCTTTTGGTTTATTAAACCCTTCACTGAGAGGAAAAACCCTCTTCATAGCCTCAGTTTAAATTTCACTTTTGCCAGATTTCTGTTAATACCAGTATCTCTTTGGGCCATCCAAAGTGTATTCTCTTTTGGTGGCTCATCTTTCACATAATTTCCAAACAAAAAGACAATACAGACAAAAGCAGCACAAAACATGCCATGGGACCAGGTATTAGGTATTGAGGAAAAAAAAGAAAGAAAGAAAGAAAGGCATTGAAACAGACCCAAACAAAAATACAATGGTTTTATTATATGAGGCTTTAGCAGTAAAGAAGAAAGAAAAAAGCAAGGTTAGCAAAAGAGGGAAGGAGAGCAAAATAACTAACACACGCAAAGTGCCTAAGGAAATGGTCTTTTCTTTGTACGCATCAACTATGCTCAAAGAATATTTCTCTGTGAGGATGTCATTGCCCGCTCACTTCCCGTTTGCAGTTATATATAAGAGGAGCTTTTAAATCCATTTGCAGCCCCGCTGGGAGTTGCAAGGAAGAAGGTGTTGCTGCTAAAGTAGGAGAGGCTATCCATGAAAGTCAAAGACATGCGAGACACAACCTCATCACCACCCACAGCCCTTGCCCAGCCTGTCCCTGCCCAGGCCCTGCCTCAGAGAGGGCCATAAACAGCCAGCCCACATTGGCCAGTTCACTGTGAGAGGCTCTCAGAAGACAGTCATTTTTGGGGGGGATGTTTCATCACAAAGAAGTGAGATGCCAAGAGGAAAACAAACTCAGGAGCTTCTAGTCTAAAATAAATCCTCGGTGTTCTGAGAACATCAGGTTTCTCACCCCAGGGGAAATTTTCCACTGTGAACCTATTTGTTGTCACAGTATAACCCCGAGCATCAGTGAACACCATTGAGGAAAGCCAAACTGAATATGGAGAAAAAGCAGGGTTTTAAGCAATAATATCTAAAGGCCACAGGACACTGGGCTTTTTACATAGGCACATGCTGCCTCTTTCTTGCAATCCCAGCCCCTCCATTCCTACCTTCCTATATCCACCCAATGCCCCGGCCCCAACGCCTTTTACTGTCAACCTGCCTCGAGGGTCATCGCTTGCACTGGGTTGCCCCCAACCCACAAGGATTCTTTATCGGATGGCTTATGTAGTCTCCACCATTCGACCCAATACTCAGGAGATGCCATTTGGTATTCTTCTCAAATGGGTCCATGTCTATAGGGTCCTTTCTGCCACACGATACTCTAAGTGCCTTGAAGGAAAGGACCTTGTCATATACTTGTTGGAGATTCCCCACTCTTAGTTGATCTAATACGTTGGTGACTTCGGTAAATTCTTGCTGATAAACTGCTTGATGTGTATCACCTCCATGTCTGTACTTTCAAACAGTGCTAGGCATAGGCTTCCGCATTCAAGCTTCCCCAACAGTAAATTGAACATACAAGGCATAATTTTGCATAAAAATTATGATCTGGGTGGGGAAAGGAACTGTCATTGCTAAAGGTTCTTCATTTGTTTTTTGGGCTAAGAGGAAGGAACACTCACAGGGATTTCCTGGCTGAGGTCGGTGCTGGGCTCTTGGCGCTTTTGCCGGAAGAGCACAGATGCTTCGCTCAATCCGTGAGCCTCTTTGGCACAGAAAGAGGAACCTTGAGACTAGCCAGGCCTCTTTTTAATAAACACAGGAGTTCTGAGATGAGCAGGTCCAGGGTGATGGGAAGAGGTAATACTGAATCTCACTTGTCAGCTATTTGCTAGGGAATAAAGTGTATTCTTGAGGGGGAAGGGTGCCCTGGAAACAACCCCTAACAAGGACATCGATTGGGGAGGGGGCGGGGTCCTGACTGTTTAACTACTGATGAGGTTCAATAAGATCCCAAGGTGAGATTTCCAGGTTTCAGGGCTGCTTTTCCTTTAAACAGAAGCTGGGGGTGATTGTTCTGGCTTCAGCATTAATCTTGCTTCCATTTGACTTGTACCTGCCCATGCTACCTGGCAGAGTCATAGCCACTGCCCAGCCCCCTTCCCCCCTCCAAGTTTATTTATTGTGGCTATTTTACCAGCTATTGGCTCAACACACTCCACTCAAATATTCATCATTTAGCTCTCTGGGTAAATCGTATTTAATCAGCACAGGAGAGAAAATAGCATAATTATAGATGCCGGATGCCATTACACTCAGAAGAAATTAAACCCTGTCTCAAGCCGACCAGCGGTTGCTGTGATTGCATCACCACTGGGGTGACGGAGAGGTTAGTTGCCTTTTGGGGCCAGCACTACCTTGTAGGATGCCTGACCCAGAGGAGTCTTAAGGAGACACACCCACACGTACCCACATTCGGGGCATCAAAAACTCATCAAGCAGCAGCCAGTAAATTAATCCTTTATTGTCCTGAGAATGTGATGAATGAGAGCGTAATAAAGCAATGTTTGTTCAGGGAGATGTAGGAATGGTAAATAAACAGGCCCCAAGAATTCCGGTCCTAAAAATTCCCATTCCCAATCTTCTCCAGGGTACTTTCTGCCCAAAGCCAGTGATACTCACAATTAAAGCAAAGGAGGAAGGGAATCTTTTCAGTGAAGGAAAAACATCCATTTGGGGCATGTGAGTTCTTACTAGAAATCCCCTTATCCATGGAAGGTATAAGAGAAAAGGCCAAACCAGAACCACATTCGCCCTGGTCCTTACCATAAGTAGACTTGACTTTTCTCACATGCAAAATACTACGTCAGTATTGCTAATAAGGTGTTTTGTTTGGGGAAACTAATAAAGGAGAAAGTTTTTTGTTAGGTTTTTTTGTTGTTGTTGTTGTTTGTTTGTTTTAAAAAAAACACAAAGCAACAATAACGTACTATCAAAGCACTACCTGCTTTCTGCCTGCTGAAACAGCTTCCTGGAAAAGGCCAGAAGCTTTGGGTCAGCTTCCTCACAGCCATTCATGCCCAGTCTCTTCCCACACAAATCCAGGGCCATCTGTGCTTCTCCAAGTTACAGAATAAGAGTCACCTTTAATCTTACAACAAGGCTTTCTCTCTTCTAGGCCTAAACCTGGCGTCAGTAGCCCTTTGACCATGGAATACTATTTGTAAAAATTCAAAGATGTCCAAAGATACAATTAGGCTTTACTTATTACTATTGGGTGACTGTTTTTGCTTTCTTTTTTTTCCCTCCTCCCTTATTCTTTTTTCTTTTGGCTAAGAATGCTTCTGAGGTTTGGATAAGTAACTAAGAGGAAGGAGATCTCCTTCTAGTCCATCCTGCTGCCGACAATTAAGAAACCTCAAAGTCCTTTTTGAAAATGTCAGTGTCTCATTTAGCAAAAGGGTAAATAATAAATGAAGCATAATCACCGTCCTGTGCTGGTGGTACGGCTTCGCGGTGTCATTAGTAAACTAACGGTATAATATCTTTGTGTCACAGTTTAATTATATCTTGTAATTAGTTTCAGCAATGGATTGCATAGAGTCAGGCCCCCTGAGCTAAACAAAAGGTAATAGAACTTTCAGCGCCCCTGCATAAATCAATTATGAAAGTGTCCTTCGTTATTTGAAGCTTGTTTGCCATAATTTTATGCACAAAGCTGAACTGGGCCTTCTTGTCCGTGGAGGGCAGTTCATCCCACCCAGACTTTGCCTGCAGCTGAGCCTTGGGTCTGGCCCACACACAGCCCCGTCTGCGGGTGCATTCGTCTCGACGCGCGGTAAACGCCTTGGAAGGGGCGAGGAGCAGAAGGGGAGGGGAGTTGCGGAGGGGGGTGGGGCAGGGGAAGCACGAGGACCTGAGCAGGTAATAGATGAACCATGCACGAGAGAGCAGGGGATAAAATGGGAAAAGATGTGAGGCCCTGGAAGAATGATTTTTTATGCTTCCCCGAACAAAGATGAGAAGGTCAGGGGCATCAAAGGCCAAGCAACGCTGATGAATATGGGCAGGCGGACACGACACATGTCCCTTTATCATTTGTCCTTTCAACATCCCTGCTCTCCCCACGCGGTTGGAATTGGAACCAGCACAGGGAACAGGGGAACAGGGAAGGAGAATCCACATCTTTAATTGGGTCTAATTCGGGTCCTACCGAGCTCAGAAGCTGCAAAGGGCTGCGGAGCATAGTGGAGGGCTTAGCTGTGGTCACCAGGCCCACGCGGGAGAGTCACGGAGTCCCTGCTGGGGGAAGCTAAGAAGAAACTCGGGGGCGGGGGTTGGTTAAGTCCAAATGCCACCGATACGTGTGATCGTCCCTTTTTTTATCAAACTGCAAGGCATGGCAGAGAGTGGGGGTGGGGTCCACATTCAAAGTCCTCATCAAGCCGTCTTTGAAAGTAAGTCTAGTGCCACACTGGCCTTTCTGTTTATACAACAATTTACAGGTTTAAACGAAACCCCGCTTGAAAAAGCAGACTGAATCTTCCTATTGTGAGCACTTGAACAAATTTAACAAAAGAAAGAGCCCAGGCGAGGAAGAGAGAGAGGGGAGAAAAAAAAGGTCCAGTCCTTAGACTGGTGTGCTGCAATCTGGCTGGTTGCTATGGTGACGTGATGGCTTGTTCACATGGCAACATACCTTAGGTCCACTATTAAAATGATGAGAGTGAACTCGGTTGCATTAAGGAGAGCACGCTGTATGCTAAAGCAAGTCTTTATCTCTAGAGAGAGCTGGACAGAGACTAGCAACCAGTACAAATGAGGGAGAAAAGGAAAAGGAGGATAAGGTTGGAGGTCTGGAAGAGGGGAAAACCGCAAGGATTCAATAACTATGAAAAGAAACGTCTTCAGCTCTGTGTCTAAATTGAGGGCCTGAGACTCGGAAGATGGACAATGAGTTTTCTCTGATACGGAATTCATCACCCCAATTGGCCCATCAGGCAAATGACCCCTTATTTAAAAAACACATTCCAAATGAACTTGTACCTTGCTTGGCTCCAGAAAACAGCGATGGTGAGCTAAACCAAAACTATGAGCTGCGGCCATGACGAATAGCCCAGCTACTGCCACTTTAATAAAGTACTCTAATAACGGACGAAGGTGGCAAATTGCACAGCATTTATTTATGGAATATAAAAATCCGTTGACAGCCACAGATCACATCACATCAGAGCTGGTGGGGGAGCATTTCCTTTGGAAATATGCTTTCATGTTTCCTTTAACGTGGTGACAATTTTTCCCCCTGCTGACGTTGAGAGGGTAGCAATAATTCTGTGGATATTATCCCAACCACCCTTCCTACCCACCGTGCTTGATTTCTCTCTGCTGTTTAGCAGGCACTGCTGTGGCATACATAAGAGGCAGCCAGGACTTATGGGGCTATATAATTCCACTGTGGGCTCCGAATGAGATCATAAACCATCTGTGGGATGCCTGAGCCCCGAAATTCCTGTGCCCCTCACTTATTCTGACCCTCTTCCCACTTCTCTATAGCTGGCTGTGCTTTATTTAAAAATCTCATTACCATAAAGTGAAGGCCTTATAAGCCACAAGGTTTCCAGCTTTGGGGCAAGACACCACAGAAGATGAGCTTGGCTTGTCACATTTTTTTGATGACAATTGCCCTACAGTCAGAGGGTTCAGTTCCACGTGTAAGCCACTGACTGGGTACCTACTTTATGCCCGTGTTCTAGATGTATGGGTACCAGCAGAGGGGACCTGGACCCCAAGAGCACTTGTCCTGGCAGACAAGAGATGACCCAGAGCTCTGACACTAGCAGACAGGGCCGAATACTAGGATAGAGAGCAAAGCCAAACACCATTCATAAATTTCCTTCTCTTCACTCTGAACGCCATGATTCACCTGAGTCTTAGACCAAAGAACATTGCTCTCTAATATTTCCTAGGATTCTAGAACATGCTTTGTCTTCCTTGTAAATCTCTATAAACAAACCCAACGTGGGGAGGTAGGACAGCCAGTCTTAGCCCTGCACTTTGCAGCAGAAACTTGCTTTGTCACTGGCTCTCTGGATGACCTTTCTAAACCTCAGTTTTCTGATCTGAAAAGTGGGGACATATAGTACCTGACCTTCTTGGACTGTTGGCAGAATTAAATGAGGCAGTAGTTGTAAATGGACATGCTTAATCTAGGGCATTCGCATTATCATTGTTATTTCCTGATGACCTAGCAAGTCGCTGATAAGCAGTGCTATTTCCATTGCTATTTCAGCAACAGAGAAAAGCACAATTTTCAGCTGATAAGCTCTTGAACAATAGGCCACTGCCTTTTAAATCTGTTTTAGAAGATTCCAGTGCAGGAATCAACTTGGACATATTTGTTCCAGATCCTTCTTCCCTAGATGCCCCAAGAGGCAGGCCTAAGAGGCAGTTCAACTTGCCTTTCTCTGCTAGATGCTGTTCCTTTTGTTTTGCGTTTGACAACAGACAAAATACCAGCTTTATCCCTGTTCCTCAAATGGTGGGCGAGCGGCTCCTCATAAGCATGGTTAACTGTATGCTGAGAAAAAGAGAGGGAAACCTTCTGGTGTCTATCAACTTTCCCTGACAGCTGCACTCCTGTTCCCTCCTGAGGACCAAAATAACTACAAAGGGTACGAAGTCGTTAAGCACATAAAATTCCCGGAGGTAGAGGCTGGGAATAACACTCGCGATTTCCCAACCAAAAGGCATCAAAGCCCAGCCCTCACCGTTCATTTGCTTCCCTCCGCTCGGCTCAGGCAGACCTGACTTTGTTCAGTAAGCAGGAAGCATTGGCGGAGCCTACACACACACACACACACACACACACACACACACACACACACACACACACACACCCTCAGAGAGGGAGGCTGGTGACCTGCAGGTGGGCCAGCCTGGTCTGCATAATAAAGACATGGGGGTGTAGGAGGAGCCCAGACACAGAGGAAATCAGAAGGCACTGAGAAGAGAGAAGGCATCTGACTTCTCATGACAGGTTTTTTTTTGTTTTTGTTTTGTTTTGTTTTTGCAGCTTATGATATATCTTTCACACATATAATGGCGAGGCAGCTAGGTCTAAAGAAACTTTTCCATTGAAATGTGCCACAACAGAATAATAAAGTTAGGCAGCCTGCCTTGGTGTATGGTCCCATCAGGAGGAATGCGGATAGGAAGATGCCAGCATATTGAAATCTGAATAGGAAATTTGGAAAGGGATATCTCTCTGCCACTGCAATGCAAGCCCAGGAAAGTGGTGTGGCTTCTAGTCATGCAGGAAGAGTGGCTCTTGGTTTCCAATCGTCTACAACAGACCCTGATTTGGGAAGCATTTTTAGGAAGAACTACAACATAAAATACTGAACGCCTAATGTGTTCTGGGAGCGCTGCTGAGTGCCCCCACTATGCAGCAGCCAGCTATATAGACCATTATAAGACCTGTCTCCACATTCATTCATTCTCTACTCAACAACTATGCAGGCTTACAGAATCTCATTAATGCATTCCAAAGCACTTAGAAGTATGAAAAAGTTTCTACCTCCAACGAGTTAATAACTTAGTTGGAAAACAAGATGTTCATTTGTGAAATGTAACAAGCTACTTAAAAGACTAAGGCTAGAAATGGCTGATATCAAGGGTGGGTAAATTACAACCTATGGGCCCAAACAGAACTATCATCTGTGTTTGTAAATAAAGTTTTATTCAAACATAGCCATGCCCCTTCATTTACATCTTGTCTGTGGATGCTTTCTCCCTACAATGGCAGAGATGAGTTGTTGCGAGAAAGACTGTATTTACCACATGGTTCTTTAACAAAAGACTTTGCCAACCCCTGGTCTGGATGTTGTTGGTTGAGGAGAGTGATCCTGGTGGCTGGTAGTAACTATGGCAGGATTAATGGAAAGGACGGCCCTTCACAGGGCCTGGTGGGATCCAGACACCCTAAGAGGAGTGGGGAAGACATTCTTGGTGGGGGGAACAGCAAGGGCAAAGATACAGAGGAAAAAAATCATGTTGTTTGAGGGACAGAAGAACCATCTGGGTAGAGTGGCCAGTTTCATTCTGGAGCAGTTGGCAGGAAGGATGGTCAGAGAGGCTGGAGGCAAGTCAGCAGAATGTGGGATTCCCAAAGCCAAGGAGGAAGTCAATTTGTTAAGAAGTGAGAGAGTGGAAGAAATAAAGAAGGCCCAGTCTATCACTCAGCAGAATAAGAGTATGAAAGGTAGAGGAGTAAAAGGAGAATGAAGAGCTGGAAGTAGTGAATAGGGACCACTTGCTGGGGAAATTTGACAAAAATAAAGAAATGAATGAATGAATGAATGAATGAATGAATGAAATGAAATAATGGAGGACCGAGGTTGGTAACTGGGGTAAATGGCAAAGTTTAGTGTAGAATTTGTCAGGATCAAGAGGTTGTGTATGCATCTTAAGGTGAAAGAGGAAGCAGCATACAGAGGAACTGAGGGGCTAGGGAACTAGGGAATCAGGAGGAGCGGAGAAGGAGGGAGTGGAGAGGGGTGGATAATATCTCCCTCATGTCATGAAGGACATCAGCAGAGAGCAATGATGGGACAAGTGAATACAGGATCTGTTCAAGAGCTACAGTCTCCTTAAAGTGTCCCGGCACTCCTCTGAGGGAGGTCATGTCCACCCGCTTTCATGACTTCCTTTAGCAGGGATCTGTGGCTTGGGTTCAAATACATGGTAGAAGTGATTCAGGTTGATGTTGAACCAGGAGAAAGTCCAATGGATAGAAACACCTATAACATGAGTGAAAAGGGACTGGAGTGGCTGACAAGAGTATTTGAGTTGGGCAGGGAGCCGTGTGTAGCCAGACTGGACCTCGTGGAGCTGGTGAACAGGAGGCAATTAATACTCACGACAGCAATGGAGTCAGAGAGACTCTGAAATTCACTGAGGGATCAGGGCTTGATATTGCTGGATTCCTTATTTTTTCCCTCCAAAGCATTTTTAGAGGCCAAGAGACTCAGGGCCCAGTTTTTAATCATCATGGATAAATTGGCAGTGGTCTGTTTTCTGCTGTAGGCTTATAGGATTGATCTTTTGAGTGAGATAGGCCTTACTGTGTTTTACTAATATCCATTGTCCTCTACTTCTGGGCACTTGAAGGGTTGTAGTTCTCACCTACCTTGAAGTAAGCCATGACCATATGATATGATTTAGCCAATGAAATGTGAATGGATATGACTCATACTACTTCTTGGTTAGATAATTTAATTTCCAGTGTGAGACACTGTAGAACTCTTTAACCCTGGTGTGGCAATCATGGAAGGGGCCTTGTGTTGAAATCCAGGAGTCTGGATTTCTAAAAATGTAGAACAACAGCCCTGGATTGTTACCTGGACTCTCAGCAGACTTAGGGTGAGGGAGATGTATCGGCCAAAGTACACCATCGAAAATCATGTGTGGAAGCCATAACTTCCCTCTGTACCTCAGAGTGTGACTGTACTCAGAGACAGGTCCTTTAAAGAGGTGGTTAAGTTAAAGTGAGGCTGTTAGAGTGAGTCCTAAACCAATGTGACTTGTCTCCTTATAAGGAAAGGAGATTTGGACACAAGAGACATCAGACATATGCACACACAGAGGAAAGACCAAGTGAGAAGACCGTCATCTGCAAGCCAAGTAGAGAGACCTGAGGAGAAGCCCAACTTACTGACACTTTGACCTTTGACATCCAGCTTCCAGAGCTGTGAGAAAATGAATTTCTGTTGTTTAAGCCACCCAGTTTAGGGTATTTTGTTATGGCAGCCATATTAAAATAATATAGGAAACACATTTTTTTCTTTTAAACCACTGAGATATTGGGGTTGCTTGTTACCACAGCACAACCTCGCTTAGCCTGACTAATATAGTGGGATATTTTAGATTGGGTGGCACAAATAGTCTCTCTGAGGAGATGTTATTTAATTTGAGAACTGAATGGCAAGCAGGAGATAGCTGTCAGAGAATCTAGAAGAAGAACAATCCACACAGAAGGAAGAGATAGGACAAGGTCCTGAGTTTGTTTGTGGCAGAGAAGAGAGGTAAAAGATAAGGTAGAGCCCAAGGCCCAATTACATAGGGGTCATAGGCTAGGTTTGGGAGTTTGAACTCAATTTTATTTGCTTTGGCAAAACCCTGTGTAATTTTAAGCAAGGACGTGATATAATCTGATTCAGTTTATTGTGTTTTGTTTCGAGAGCATTAGAATACTGTGTGGAGATTGAGCAGCAGGGGCGAAGCACAGAAACTGAATGGCGTCCAGGCATGAGATACGAAGGTGTCTCAATCTAGGGTGGAGAAAAAGCAGATGGATTGGGGCATTTTGATTCCAGCAGCTTGCTCTTTGGGTAGCAATAAATGTTAGAGTCCCCATGTATTGGCAATTTCATAGTCCTATTTACAGTGTTTATCATGAGAAGATGCCAAAAATTTTAGCAGGAGAAAGAATAAGTTCAGTTTTGTGGGAAGATCATGGATGGCATAAGTTTTATGGTAGTTTCCCCAAAGGAAATTGAATAAATCAAGAGGGCCTAGGAGCATAGAGTAATAGAGAAAGAGAGAAGAGAATGCAATGAGAAAAGTGGATGGAAGGAAATTGTCCTAGTGACTTTAGGATGGATGTGACATCAGCTGCTACTCTCAAATTTACATGCAGTAGGAAGAAAGGCCATTGGTAGGAGGTGTAGAAACGAGTAAGGCTTCACCTGAACTCGGATTTTAGGGCCTCTGGCAGGAATTATAGAATTGCTGGAGCAGATACCCATGAAGACTGCAAGGATGAAGTTAGAGTTTCCAGGCTCTAGGTGTGTGTGGAGCACAGGCCTGAGAAAACAATCATGCATCTTTTAGTTCTCAGCCCCAGTTCTGTGACAGCCCAGAGTGCTTCTAATTATCTCAAGGGATGCAGCACTTACCCTTTCTCTTGATCACTTTCATTCTAAAAATCAAAATCAGACAGGCATAAAATTAAACAATTAAAAACCTTCTGTGTGTATAGTTCTTTCAGAATTTGCAAATCTCTTTCATGTATATTAATTCTCATTGGACTCCTTCACAATCTCTCTGACTTGTGGGTGGAACACGGGTTATAGGAAGGAAGAAGGAAAAGAGGCAACATGGTTGTCCAGTCGAGGATGGGGACATGAGGACGGAAAGAAGTGGATGGTTAATTTGAGGTAAATTCTCTCAAGTTAATTAATTTGTAAGTTTAACAAACATTTATAGGGATCTACGATGGCCCTGACATGGTGATAGGATTTGGGTGCTTAGCGGTGCTGTCTATTAAGATTGCCTAAGATTTGATGTGGGATGGACTGAGGCAGATCTGAAAACAAATAACTATGGCATAGTAAGTTAATGGCTCTAACGGAAGCATGAACTAAGTGTCCTAGGATCTGAGGGGGAGTCTGACAAACTGCCTGGGGAATTCACAGAGTCTTTCATAGGGCAGTGGGATGTGTGAGTAGGGCCTAGGAGGATGAGAAAGGATTTTCCTGGAACAAAAAGGCAGGAGGCCATGCTAGGTGAAAGGAGCAGTCCACACCAGGGTACATGTGTGACGGAATTAGGGAGTTTCATCCGATACGACAAACGCATGCGAGAGATGGTGCTGAAGGGGTGAGCGGAGAGACATTGTGAGAACAGCACGTGATTATGCTAAGAATTGCCATTTAATAGAGACAGTGGAAATGTAATGGCTCTGTGCGATGTCAGAGCGGTAGTGGGTGGGGGGAGGGGCGTTGTCACTGTGTGAGGGATATAAATGATAAATGTCTAACTATTACATTGTTTTGTGCACCTGAAACTAATAAAAAAAAATTAAAATAAATTAAAAAAAGAAAAAGAAGAAGTTGGCATTTGGTTGTCCGGCAGCGGGGGTGCCGGTAGAGGTTGGACACCTCAGAGAAGCATGGCCATTTTAAAGATGAGGAGACAGAAGTTGAGAGGCTAATTGACATGCTCGTGGCCTCCTGGTCCACAGGGCTAGAAGCAGCAGTCAGGTACAGATCAACGCCTGGCTCAGAGCTCTTCCTTGTTCACACCCAGCTCCTTCAAGTCTCATTACATTTATACAATATACAGTTATTTTTTCTGCCAGCAGTTGTCCATGGAAAAGAAAGTTCACAAAATCCAGAATACTGGGACTAATCAATGTAATGACTTGTTATAAAACAATTTTTTTTCAATGACATGCTATATTTCACTAACACAGATACATGATAAAGAATAACATCTCCTATCCTATGCCAGGGTCATTCAAGAATCTGGGTATCTAAAAGGAATTCTCAATGGCAGACCAGAAAAAACTGAAAATCTACAGTCCAATAATGGGCTAATGTCCAACAGTCAATAAGTTGAGAAATCCATTTTGAGCTAACATTCCAGCTCTCTGTGCAATAGGTGGTGTGTGCATGAGAGTTTTAAAACTGAAGCAGTAAAGGAATGAAGTCCCGATACAGGCTAAATGTAGAGGAACCTTGCAAATGTTATGCTAAGTGAAAGGAACCAGTCAAAAAAGATCTCATATTGTATGATTCCATGTATATGAAATGTCTAGAATAGATAAATCTGTAGAGACAGAAAGTAGATTAGCGATTGTCAAGGGTGGCAGGAGAGGACAGAAAGGGGAGTGACCATCAATATGTATTGGGTTTCATTTTGAGGTGATGGAAATATTCTCAACTTAGATTGTAGTCATGATTGCATAACCCTGTGAACATTGTAAACATTGCAGATTACATACTTTTAATGGATGAATTTGATGGTATATGAATTTTAATTCAAAGTTGTCAAAAAATTGAAGATGTTAGTCTTCATTTGGGTGTTTCACCCATTAATTAACCCACTAAAACACCGAACACTAACTCACCTTGGAGACAATGCTATCGATTCCTTTGTTAAACTCATGAAACTCCATATATTGACATCTTAAATAGTTTTCAACATATATGTGTGCTTCTAAAGAATTCCAATGGGACTTAAATGTTCACAGGGAAAGAAAAAGACCCACTCTTGAGAAGAGCATATATCACAAAGGCTCTTTTAAAGGCTTTGTGTAAATAACACAAAACAGAAAGGAGCTAGAATTTGGCTAGAAAGGAGCCTGAACAAATGGTTGCAGGTCAAACGATTTTTGGTTTTCATTTGTTGGCGTAGCAGTTTTCTAATAAGCCTTTTGGCTTACTTGTTCTTGAGTTGTGTGTGTGCCCTCCATTACTCTTACCCACTTGAAAAAGAGAGAAGCAATCCATGGCATGTGAGCTGATTTTAAGACCCAAGCAGATTGCTTTCTATGACCATGTCCTACCCACCACTGCAAAGACGGCTGCACAATGTCTCAATTACTTCATAAGACCAGGTATGGTGACTAATTCCCTCACCTCATTCCCACCCCTCGAAGAGTCAGTGCTTAATCAAACATCTCTCTTCTATCTACTCCCCAACTTCCCCAGAAAGAGACCTGGCCCACCATTTTGAATATATTGATGAACCATGCTTGGATTAAACCACAGGTCCCTTCTCCTATGAGAGCCATCTTTATTAAAATGATTCCTTCTAAAAGGGGCACCTGGCAGGTGAATGAATGATGCTCCAAGGAGAACCTAGGCTGACTTCCCCTTTTTGAAAACCCAAAAGACAATAGCAAGATTCAGAAAGTGTCTTGCTTTATTACTCAAGAATATTGCTTTTATGCCAAGCTTAGATCTGGCAGGCTGGTGTGTCAGATGTGGAATTGCTCTGAAATGGAATCCCTGTGACTGATCACTGTTGCAATCTCACATGCTGTCCACGTGTGGTTTAACTGAATTTTGTGCACCATAGACAGTTTTCTTTCTGCCATGTGCCCCTGGGGGACTCTTGGGGTCCTGAGGACCTTGCTGGCAAGAAGAATGCATCGTGTGAGGACACAGTGAGAACAGATACTAGCATTTAACTTATTTTCCCGGTCATCAACCTTTCAGCTCAGAATAAGGAGCAACACCAGACAGAATACTAAGCCTGTTTTACTATTTTAATATCCCTTTTCTTTTTTAAAGGCAGAGTGCCCAAGGGTCTTTTAAACAATGGTGTCTTAATAAATTATTTAAAAAGAAAATAGAATCCCAGGTCCATCTGTAGTACATCCTGTTATCAATCGAAGGTACCAGATCTTTGAAGGGGAGTAGAGAAGAAATTGAAACATGAGAGGTGGTGGTCGCATTATAATCTATTTTAGAGATATTTTTAAAATCCTTACTGTTGATAAGCTAAATATGTCGGTAAATAAACTGCAGTTATAGGAAATAAGTACCGGTATTCCCTGTATTTGGTCGGTAAAACACAACGCTCGACAAGACCAAGTTCCTCAAAACATTCATAGTAGCCATCATTTTTGAGAGTCTACAGTATGTGTTATGGATTTGGTTTAGATTAACTCAATCTTCACAAAATACTGGTGAGTTAGGCATTACTCCTATGCCCATTTCAGAGATGGGGAAAAGGAGATTCAGAGAAGTCCCATAACTTGCCTAAGACCGCACAGCTGGAAAAGAGTGAAACTGGGATAAGAGTCCAGATGCACCTGAACAGCGAGTTTTCCGGCAGCCATTATTCTACCCAATGAAATATACCAGCAAACTTAATATAATGAGAGGAGAAATAAGAGGAAAGTTGCAACAGCATTAAAGGTAAGTGCTCAGAAGAATAACACTGGGGTAACTGCTGCAACAGCTGTTCCTTATGAAAACATTCCATTTGTTTCCTTATTGAAATATACTAAAGGGTAGGCTGAAAGCAAATGTGAGCAGGCAGAGATTTCCTTGTTCTGATCTATGCAAAGCTCTTCCTCAGTGGACAGTGGGAGCCATGCTTCTTTCCCCTCCTCCTCCTCCTTGGCCAATCAGGACCCTGACAGACTCTGGCCTCCTGATATTTGCAAAGCTACCTTCGCTTGTTCTTTTCCTGCAGGATTCTTGGTAACTGGTACATTCAGACTTTGATACCCCACCTCTCATGTGCATCTTTCCTTCTTGAAATTCACTGTATCAGTAGCTTGCAAGCTAGTGTACAGTTAAAACAGAACCTCTTCAAAGGGCAGAAGAGTAGGTTTTGCTCTGCTGTTTTGATTTCTAGATTTAAGCGTGGTGAACTAGATTCACCTCTGGTGTTTCACTGTGGACTCCACAATCCATCACACTTTTAGCAAGTGGTTGTGCTTCACACCAGGGGATTCCAAGGATTTTAGGTAGCGTGGGCGGTATTGATGAAATCACTTCCTACCCTTCCCACCCTCCTGCTTGTGTCGACTATATTTTCGAGATTCACTCAATGATGGAGTTGTTTCTTAGCATCTTGTGCGCTTAGCCATTTAATTAAAGCAATCCATATTGAATTCATGTCCAGATGCCTTGACCGGGGGAGCCAGATCCTCATTGGCATGCCAGCTGCTCAAAGATGAACACGGCCCCTTGCATACTAATCAGGAGAGGAGGCAGTGATTCATCAGCCCATGATACTGCTCCAGCATCTACAAGCACTTATGACATGTAATTGGTGGTGCATAAGCAAGCCAGGCCACATTAAAAACCCTACAGATAGTCAGAGATAAAAATTAATGACTTTTGCTTTGTGTAATCCTGCATGCATTGGTGGGAAAGGGGGGGGGGGTGGGATTAATGGGCAAATCTAAGTAGGCACCAAGGAACAAAGGCTTTCCCGGCCTTGTTTACATATCGAACAATAAAAAACACAAGTGACAAGTTATGGGAAAGGCGAGTGTGAATTTTCGGCACGAGTGAGTTGAAAGACTGCTTGCAGTTTATTATGGATTCCAAATTTCCATATTCATTATTCCAAAACAAACGTCCTCAGTAGGCTCTTCTGGGACTGGCTAGAGCAATTGTTATTATTCATCTTTCACTGGGGCTGAGGTTGTCATGATTAAGGCCAGGCTGGGCTCACTCTTCATGGCATGCCCCAGCTACTCAGGGACACAATGCAAACCTTTGACAAGCCCAGAGGAATGGAACAGGGATCAAGTAGGGTCATCCTAAGCAGGTGCTCTAAGAGTGGAATCTCAGGTTTAGGACAGGAAAGGGGAAAAGAGGGGAGAGAGTCTTGAGCCGTCTACCACTGGGCAAGGAAACTGCCCAGGTGGCCCAGATGGGAGGGAAGAAAGGAAAGTGGAAGCCATGGATGAACTGGACTTCACACTGAATCTGACCAGATGAAGCAATAGAGTTACTGTGGTGATGTCATTCAGGCTCTAGTTAATAAAGATATGAAAAACAGGACTGATGGCAGTTGTGGTGAAGGGAAAGCATGTTATTAGTAGATAATGCAAAGTGGAGGCAAGTCATGCGTATATGTGTTGGAAGACAGTCTGTCTATTACACTGACTATCGCGTGAGACAAACGTCAGTGTCTTGCAGTCAGGAACTGCCTTGGTTGTTATTTAAGGACTTTCTCTAAGACACAGATGGCCTGGATTTTGAAGACAGGCTTGAGTGGGGAAGAGCTTGCAGGCTCATGATTGGGTGTGGATACAGGTAGGTAATATGGTCACAGAATAAAGGAGTGGTGAGGGCTTGTGGGTGTCAGGGAGGGTGGGTCATTTATTAAAAATTTATATTTGTGGTTGGGATTTGGTGATGAGGAGGCAGATAACTGAAAGACAGATACCAAGACAATAGGCTTAAGACACCATGGTTTTCCCCATTGTCTAGTTTTGTCCCTTCTGAAAGGAAAGAACATCATCAAAACCATACTCATTTGTGCTTCCTTCTTTCTCTAATCTTTGGTCTTATTCTGATGAATCCTTATACTTCTCTTTTTCTGGATGATCACAGATGATCTCAGTTATCCTTGATGGGAAAGCCATGGGCAGCATTTACAGAAAGGGCTTTGCAAGAACAGAAAATGTGCGAGAGAGATGACTAGAAAAAATGTGTTCAGCATCCCCCAGCGTGAAAAGAGCAGTGCTTTGATTTGGGCCATCCCTGGCCTTTTGCCCAGAGTCCTTTGTTCTTCTGTTGACACAGAATAAAACCACACTACCTGGTCTGTACGGAGAGTGCATCTATAACTTTGGTCTATGAGTGTCGTGATTCACCCATGAGATGTGGTTAAGAGGAGTAGTAACTCTCCAACTATTTCAGTGTGAGAATTACCGAGAAGTCTTGGCACTTTCTGTGGATGAATTCAGAGTGCTGATACAGTATATTAGAATAACAAATACGCAAGTTTTGCTACATTTACATTGATCTGAAACTTGAGTTGGGTGCAGAGAGGAGGTCAAAATTTAAGAACAATATGGGGGGAGGGATTTTAAATCATGACATTTCTATTCAATAACTTGTATCTGGAAGTTGGGAAAAGACTGCCAGGACTAAATCTCAGGGGTGGTATCCTTGATCTGGAGGAGAGAAACCAGGGTCACAGGGGAGTGGAGTTGATGAATCAGTGGTTAAAATTACTGTATCAAATACCAGCACAAAAAAAGAAGTAAGCAGTGAACTCTTCTGAAATTCCCTTTCCCACATGAACTCTGTGTCTTATGGTAAGTGGTTTAGGACAAGGTGCCTGAGCAGTCAAAAATGCATATTGATTCTCACAAAGTTCCTTCCCAAAGAAGGGCTGGCTGGGAGATATTTCCAGTATCCTGAAAAAAGTTGGCTTATGCAGTCAGATGATAAAAATAGAATCGGGGGAAAATTGGAGCTATTAAATAAGTAGGAAGTCGTTTTCAGAAGATAGGGAATATATGTGGGCATTTTATGCAGTAAAAAGAAAATTACATAACCAACTTTTTATCTACCATCAAGGGATAGGAAAGAACCCAAATGTGTTCATGAGTGATTAAATCACTTAGATAAATAACAATGTAGAGTTCTAACCTGGCCTTTCTTCCCATGAGGATGAACCAGGAAACTTGGCTGGGCCATTCTTATTGGCTGCGAACGCTACAAAGTACCTGAAGTCACAAAGGATTGTGTACCTTCCCAGTAACACAGGCTCTGGTTAAACGGCCACCCAGAGAAAAACTTACTAATTGTCTTTTTGCCTCTTTCGTCTTCATTTATCAAACACACTTTCTTTGAAGTTCTCTCAAAACTTGTATCTGGTTAGGAGGAGAAATTAAATTCTTTGCTGATGTTTAAGACTATAACTCAGGATGGAAGTAGGTCATTTGACCGGCAAACACTCATTTTGACCTGGGACTAATCAAAACCACACACAGAGGTGATGAGGCAATGGCATTAATCAATGTATAGCAATCTCTTTCCATGAAGGAATTGTGGAGGCCTTGAGTAGTCAGTGAAGAATATATTCTATGCAACAAGGGTGGTGGCAAGGTTTTCACAATTTCCAAGAGGAAAACTGAGGCATAGGGAAGGTCAGTGATTTTCCCAGAGGCTAAATTGACAAACCTAGAAATAAATTTATGGTTTCTGTCTTGTAGCTCCTTTCGTCCTTTTTCTTCACTTCCTCCCTCCCTTCCTTCCATATCCATCCATCCATCCATCCATCCATCCATCCATCCATCCATCCATCCATCCATCCATTTATCCATCCTCCCTTCCACATTTATTTACCCCACATTTTTAGGGGAGAAAAACATTAAATACATGTATGTGGTGTCTACTGCTGTCATAATCATGGGTGTATTTTAGGGATATTCATTTGATAGTGGGGTACAAGATGAGTTGACAAGGAACAATAAAAAGGTGTGTGTGTGTGTGTGTGGAGGGGAGTTATCAGAAGGTATTTGGATTTTTCAGGGATAATGAGGGCCCTGAACTAGAAGTAAATGGCAAAGGGAAGGGAATAGGAGAGAATGGATGAGAGAGATGCTTAGAAACAGTGGGACTTGGCAACAAATTAGATATAGGATGAGGGAACACGGGAGGTCATAGGAGGTTTTTATCCTGAGTGACCAAAAACAAACAAAAAACCCAACAATAACAACAACAACAACAACAACAAAAAACCACACAAGAAGAGGGACAGGTTAAGGGCAAGTTGCTAACTTCCATCTCGTACATTTAAGGTCCTGACACGCACACAGGTGAAATGTTTAGAAGGGGAAGTCTCAACTATATAAGGTTGGAGATGAGGATTTGAAAATGGATTATGCACACAGCAATGAATGGGGTAGAATGTCCAGGATGAAACCAGAATGAGAGGTGGGAGGGGCCAAGGACATATCTTTGGGGGATATGTCCCCCACATGCTTTGAGGGTAAAAGGAGAAAGAAGAGACCATCTAACACAAAAGGCAGCACAACCAGGAGGGCCATCCCCAGAGCTGGAGCAGGAGAGAGCAGAGCGACCAGGGCAGATCATCAGCTTCATCTCACCTGTGCTGAGGGTAGGCTGCCTGGGTAAGAACGGAGAAGAGGCTGTTGAGTTTGTTGACTCGTGGTGGGGACAGAGGACAGACTGCAGGGGGTTATAGAATGAGGGGATGGTGAAGGCAGAAAGGCAGTAAGGGCAAAAATCTCATTCACTATCCTAAATGCTGAGGACAAATAGAATAAAACTTATAGACAAGAATGAAATACAGTCTCCCTCCAGGAGACCACTTCAGTTCTCTGAACTGAAGGAAATGGGACTCGGTGCCTTCACTGCTGTCAACTTCCTGTTCCCTTCAGGCCTGGAGGGTGGCAGAGAGCCCATTGTTCTTCGAGCTCCTCAAAGGACCGCCAGCTGAGTGGCCACTCACAGTCGCTCTCTTTTGTGCTTGGAGAGATTAGAAGCAAGCTGCTGCCAGCTCAAGAGGCTCTAAGACAGAAGCAAGGGGCAAGGGGAAAGGTTTTAAAGTTGCCACCAAGTTTGAGTCTGGCCCCTCCTCCTCTGAGTCCTAAGACCTTCCATTAAATTGGATAAGGGATCCCTTTTCCTCCTTTTCTTTCTTATTCCTTTTTGGAAAATGAATGCTTTCGGAATCTGCTTGACATAAGAACTCTCTTTGTTCCACCCTAATGTTGATGGCTTGTTTTGTTCTTGAGTTTCTTTGCTTCTCACAAAAGAATAAAAAAATGAAACTAAACTAAACTTGGCAGCTCTATTCACAATAAAGTTTAAAACATTTAAAGGTAAATTCAGTTAGCAAATGTGGAACCAATTATTATGTGACAAAACCATGGTTTTAAATATCCCAAATGTGATTATTTTTTCAGGAAAACCAAGAAATACATAATGCATATCATTTTCCTAGGTTAATAAGATAAATTTAAGTAAGAAAAGGGTGCCAAGCTATTGTAGTGATAACAGTAATAATAATAATATTTACCAAGTGTTATGTGCTAGGCCCTGAGTTTTCCCCCAGAAAACAATGAAATCAAACAAATATGTGAAGGCAAGTTTCTTTTCCCAGTGACTTCAAATTTTCCAAAAATTTAAAACTCTGAGTTCTAAAACCACTGGAGTGAACTAGAGATGAAAAGATAAAGTGATAAAGAACTGCACACAGTGCTTATTTTTTATCCTGTATAACTTTTTTGAATCTATCTAATAGTATTACCAGTAGCAGGGTTTCAGCCACCGAATATTTTTCTCGTTTAATGGATGTAACCATCCCTACCTTTATAGTTAAAGCAATCAAAATAAACTCAAATACAGTTCTGACAGCTATTTCTACTGTTGGTTGCCAACGAACACTCGAGATCAGGGTATTGATCACATTTGTTTCAGCTAAATTTTATGCACTTACAATAATGCCCCTAAATATACCAAAGGTTTTGCCATTCAATTCTCCCAATAGTCGGGCTCAACAGCATCAGCTTTTGCAACTGTCTTGAAATGTCTGGATCACATTTCTACCAACTGCACACTACAGATTCCTTTTCTTCAAATTCAATGCCCAGTTCTGCTTCTAGCTATTTGCAGCAGTCCCCATGTTTCAAGTTGTTTTAATAGCTGGAGATACATCTATACTGATACACAGTCTTCCTCCCATTAGTCCCCAGGGCTCCATCTGTGTGCATTTGGAGGGGGAAGTTGGAGGCGATGGAAGGTGACAGAGAGGGAGAGAACGAACCCTATTCACCTACTTAGCACCAGAGACTATAGTTATCTCATGGGTGGTAGCTATCTCATTTAATCATCCTAACAAATTCTGGTCCAAAGTCTCCCACCCACTAAAGCCAAATCCATTCTCTGCCATCTTGGTGCCCTCATCTCCTCTACTCTGAAGGGTTATTAGCCCTTACCAAATGTACGATGTCCACAACTTCCAATTTACTTTTCGTACCCATCAGTTCCAAACTTCCACTCTTGCTCCTTACGAGCTCCCTATTCAGCTGTAATGTCACTCACAGAAAGATGTAAGGCAGGCTCACAGGCTTCCCTAGTCTCCTATCTTACCACTAGTTTCCACCACCACCACCACCTGCCTAAGGGATAGCCCAAGAATGAGGGGTAATTCAGAACATTCTCTTAAAAGACCATAAGGCTCAATACCATTGTTTTTCATCTTTCTTTACCTCGGTGTACTTATAAGTCCAAGACACTAAATTATCCATACATTCCCAGATGTTTGTCCCCCATGGCTGTGGATTACAGATCGGACCCAATCTTCTGTTCTTCTCTAAAACCCAAATCCTTATACCATGTTCTCAGGAACTCGTGGTCTGTTATGACGAAAGTCGCCTATCACCTGAACGTCTCCTTTGAATGTTTCCTACACCATTTTGTGCCAGCATTCTCCCAAGATCACTGCTTCCCCTGTACTTCCCTTATGTGATGACCTTTTTGCCTTCCACATCCCATATACCATAGAGCCAGAAGGTTGATGGGTTTATCGCCCCTCATTGCTGCTTCCAGACTACTTTTATTTTCTCCTCCAAAACTTCCTTTGAAACACAGGCCAGCAACTGTACTACCTAATGCCCCTCCTCATGGCAGTCACTGATCACCTTGCACAGCACATCTGCTGACTCACTGAATATTGTTGTACCAGGCTTACCGTCTCTGTCTCCGTCACTTCCTGTCATTATTCTTGATGACTTCAATATCAACATAGACAATCCATCTAACATGTTGGCCTCTCAATTTTTTGACCCACTCACTTCTAATGCTCTTTTCCTTTATCCCACTTATGTCACCACTTTCATGGTCATACCCTAGACCTTGTCATTACCAGCGACTTCATCACTTGTAAATTTCTCTGTTTGAAGCCTCCCACTGCTTTTAACCTTCTATCTTCCTATCTCACTCTAGTATTCCAGCTGCAAGAAGTCTTCAAACCATTTTGGGGATCCTCCCCCCTTTTCTGTGCCCATCATCTGCCTTGTTTCACTTCCCTCATTCATTTTAGATTCCAAGGTTTATAACTAAAACCACGCTCTTGTGCATGCCCTCAGCCTCCATGTAACCCTCTTATCTTCCACTGTCCTTGCTTATCAAAACCCTAACTCCGTTAAACCTATTTTTTTTAACATCCTTACCTGCAGGTAAGCAGCAGAATGTAAAGAAAATAATACAGCCAGGCTGACTGATCTCCCTTTACATTTATGACCACGAATGTCATATGGACTTCAGCTCTACCCAGCCATCCCACCACGTTTTGCTAATCAGTTCACTCACCCACTCTCCAAGATGACAGCCCCCTAGTCCTTACTCTCTCTTTGAACTTCTGACCCCACTTCCTCCATCCTAACTCTCAGTTTGCCTCTCACTTCACTAAGAAAATAGAAACAATAAGTACTTCCTCATTCTTCTACTGCCAAATCTATGAACTTCACATCTCCATTCTTTGCTCTGCATCCCCCATTAAATGGACAAAAAGCCCAAGCTCCTATCCTGGCCTACCATAGCTACCAAACTCTCAATCGCCCCCCGCCCCTCCATTTACCAATCATGTTCTTCCTCATTTCAATAATTATTTTCTGCACACAAACATACTATAAGGTGTCCCTTCTTCAACAATAGCCCTTCTTAGACTCAACCCCACCCCCAACAAATATCATTCTGTTTTCCTGTTCCTCTTTATTGTAAATGTCCTAGAAAGATGCTCTTTATTTTCTGTTTCCATTCCTTACCTTCCATTCTCTCCTCAGATTCCCGCCACCCACCACCCTCACTGTACAACTGAAACTGTCTGGCAAAGTCACCAACATTTCCTTTTTGCTAATTTTCTTGTCAATTCTCTGTCTTCATCTCACGTGACCTCTCGGCAGCATTGACACATCATCCCCTCTTCTTTGAAATGTTTCTTTTGCATGGCTTCCTGGCAACCACGTTCCCCTTTTTCTCCTCTTCCTGGCCCCTCCTTCCAAGTCGCCTTTTCACATTCTTCCTTCTCTTTGTTACCTGTAAACACTGACATCGCAAAGCCTAGTCACGAGACTCCTTCGAGTCTCTGTCTCCCTAAGCGTCTCATTCGGGTTCAGTGCCTTAAATGCATCCATATATTAGTGATTCCCAAGCTGAGACCTCCAGCCTCTGCTTCTCCTTCGAGCTCCTGTACCCCACTGACTGCTCATTCTCTTTACTTTGATGTCTTCTGGGCATGTCAACTTCTCAAATCCAAAGCAGAAACCCTGATTCTCAATGCAAAGTCTGCTGCTTCCTCTGACTTGGAAATGGCAGCCATCCTTTATTGCTCTCTTTCCTCACATCTTGTGCTTAATTCCTTCACAACTTCTACTGGCTCTAATGTCCAAGTTTATTCAGAATCTGATCACTTCTCACCACCTCCACCAGATCAGTTCTCTTCCTTTCTTATATCCTTTTAGTCAATGCTCTACAAAGGAACTAGATAAAATTTAAAAGGTCATCTCTCCAAACTCAAAACCCAGCATGCTCAAAATAAAAGCCAACTCCTTGCCATGGCATGCTCTTGCTCTACCCCATTACATGTCTTACTGGTTTCCCCACTTCTCGGATTCTGTCCAGCCATCCTGGCCTTATAGCTGATCCTCAAATGCTCCAGGCTTGTTCCTACCTCAAGACCTCTGTACTTGCTCTTTCTCCCTGGGGCTCCCTTCCTCCAGGTCTTCCCATGCTTCCTCCCTGACATCAGTCAGATTTCTGCTCCAACGTCACCTTCTCTACCAGCCCTTCCCTGACTATCCACAACTTTCCCACCCTCCCCAGTTCTCTTACCCTGAATAACGCTTCCTTACAGGGCTCACCACTCTCTGCCATCACACTACATATTACTTCATCGCCTGTCTCTGCATTAGAGACAAGTGCCTCTCTTGTTCTTTGCTGTGTTGCCAGTGCCTAGAACATTGCTCATCACAAGGTGCTCAATAAATACATGTGGAATGAATGAATGACTAGATGGGGCTCATTGGGAGTCTCCCAGTTCTGAGTTGGCATCTCTACAGACTTCTGGTTGGCCTTTTCTCTCTTGCCTTTACTTTGATTCAGTCACAATATCTGGAATCAGTTCCCTTTCTGGAATGGCTTTCATTTCCATTCTTTCTATCAACTATCATATCTATGCCTCAGGCTCTCATTGGCCCTTCAAGTCCTGGAGTCCCTAATTGGTCTTCTCACCCATAGTCTCCCCTGTCTCTAGCCCACCATGCCCAGTCCTGCCAGAATTATCCTTCTGAAACATGGCTCTTTTCTCAGAGTTCCCCACCCAGAAGGCTGGGCGTTTCATAGGGATTTAACATATATTTAATAAATAAATAATTAAACGAATCTCACAAAATAAAAATTAAATTCTTTACCTTCCACTTGGTCTCCCGGACAGGATCTCTTACCCCCTCTAAAGTAGTCTATTAGTTCTACTAGATCTACAAGCAGTCGACATTATCCTCAAACAGGATGGATTGGATTGAATCATATGCACTTGCCACTATGTGACTGCTTTGACTTACAAAACAGTCATTTCACGTGGCTCAACTCAGTATGTTTCTGCCTCTGTTTTCTTCTGCACTCCCATAGCATTTTGCAACTTTCCTTTTCCATTTGTTCTCATTCGTCTTGTAATGACATTGTTTGTGCCTATCTCTCTCTCCTCCCATTCTCTCCTTCAGCTGTGAGTGAACTCTTGGAGAGCAGCATCTTGTCTTATTCATCTGTGAATCCTTCACAGGTTTTGTTAGGATGTTTTTCACAGAGCAGTTGCTCACCAGCTATTTGTTGAATAGACTCAGTTAGTGGTTAATTGTCTCAAGCAAATAATCTTATATTCCACCTTAGAACAGTGAAAAAAATAGGTTTACAAATTCTACAAGTATTTCTTTTCTAAAAAACACCACAGGTATTTCTGAAGCATAAATATATTTCCCAATTAGACATTTTGCTATCACACCAAGAGTAAAAAAGAAAATTCATTCAGGGTGGGGCGGGAGGGCTGCTTTTCCAACCCTTGCAAGAGATATCAACTCCTCAGCCATGTAGAGTTGGTGATGTGTGATGATCTTTCTCCTGGCCCATCTGACATCTCTAAGATGCGAACTGACCTATAAGGTCTTCTGACTTTGGATATTCCGCAGATAAAGCCTCTGTTCTGAGTGTCAGCAGCGACTTCATTTGCTCTAAACAATAGGTAAAGGAAGGGAAGTAGGCGATGCTTCAGCTGCTGATGATGACAAAACCGCTAATGGCATTTACATGATTCTGCAGGGCTTGACAAACTCAGCAAATCACTTGTAAGTCGGCAGTCAGGGCTGTCAATGAGAGAGAGTCACCTCTGGGCCTTAAGGCAGCGACCACATTTGCATAAAAGAAGAGAGCTCATAACACCTGACAACGCAGCGGGAGGTGTACAAGAAGAGTCCTGCGTTCACAAGAACGGAACTCACAGAAGAAAGGGGCTTAAGAAGCGCAGATACAAGGGAGGACTTCCCGAAGGTAAAGGTCTTAGCAAACGAACAGGAGGTTATCGAAATCACTCATAAGAAATAAGACATAAGGAATAAGAAACAAGACAGCATGGTGTTGGTGCCCAAATAAACACACAAGACCACTAGAATGGAACAGAAAGTTTGGGAAGAGACCCACACATATATGAAAATTCAGTATGTCCTGAATATAAATGTGACATTGGAAATCACTGGGATTGAGATGAGCTTTTTAATCAGTGGTGTTTGGACAACTGGGTAGCCAGTTAGTAATACCTCCAACCACACTCAATAATATACTCTAAAATGAATCAGAGAGGTATATGAAAAAAATGAATGCTACAAGTACTGGAAGAAAGCATGAGTGAATTTCTGGGTGTAGAAAAAGGGTGTTTAACCTGAATCACTATCTGGAGGCAGTAAAATAAAAATAAAAGATTGATAAATTTCATTAAATAAAACAATTTTGAAACCTTGCTTGAAATACCATAAGCAAAATTAAAAAATAAATGGGAGAAGATGTCTGTAACATGTATCACAGATAAAAGGCTAATTTTTGCAATATACAAAGACCTCTTAGATATTGAGGAAAAAAATCAGCAACCCAATAGAAAAAACAGCAAAGGACATGGGCAGGTAATTTGAAAAAATATACAAAAATAGCATTTACACATAAGAAAAAAGTTCAATTTCACATGTAATAAGTAAAATGCAAATTAAAACTATATTGAAAATTCTGGCAGTTCTTCAAACAATCAAACATAGATTGTCCATGTGACGCAACAATTCCATTCCTTCGTATATAATTCAAGATAAATAAAAACATTTTCACATACAAAGCAACACACAAATGTTTATAGCAGGATTTTTCTTAATAGTCAAATGGTAGAAACAATCCAAATGACCATCAACAGATGAATGGGTAACCAAAATGGAACATAATTTGACCATGCAATGTAATATTATTTAGTCATAAAAAGGAATGAAGTTCTGATATGTGCAATAACATGGATGAACCTTGGAAAAACAAAGTGAAAGAAGCCAGTCACAAAAGACCACATACTGTATGTTTCTATTTATACGAAATGTCCAAAATAGGCAAATCTATAGACGGAAAGTAGATTGGTGGTGGCTTGGGGCTGGGGAATTGGGAGATAGGAGAATGATGGCTCGTAGGTACTGGGTTTCTAAAATTGACTTTGGTGATGGTTGCAGATATCTGTGAATATACTAAAATCTACTGAATTGTGCACTTAAAGTGGGTGAACTGTTTGGTATTAGATCTCAATAAAGCTGTTTTTAAAAATGACATTAAAATATTAGAGATCTGTGGGTGAGGCTGTGGGAAAACACGACTTTCATAGCTCGTTAGAGGGAATATCAATTGGTCTAGCAATGAAGGAGTGGGATTTTGCAATATCTAACAAAAGTATATATTTGCATATCTAGTGACCCAGCAGTCTCACGTCTAGGAATTCCCCCTGAAGGTACCTGTCCAACTATATGAAAATGCAGATATACAAGGTGCATATATACAAATGCATTACATACAAATGTGTACATACAATGCATATATATTGTAGCATTGCTTTCAACTACAAGAAACTGCAAACAATCTCAATGCTGACAAGTAGAAGACTGGTTGGATAGACTTGGGCACAATCACACAATGCAGTACTATTCAGCTAAGAAAAGAAGAATAAGGAAGCACTATACAAGCTATAGGGAGTGATTTTCAGGATGTATGGTTAAGAGAAAAAAGCCAAGTGCAAAAGGTCATTTATAGTACGTTCTCTTTTCTATGAGAAAGAAGAGGAAATAAAGTGTACATGTATTTACTTATTTTAGAAAAAGAAACATTGGGAAGAAAACCAGAAATGAATGAGGTTACCTGCAAAGGCTAGGTAGACACAGGGAGGAAGGGTTAGGAGGTGGGGGCTGACACTTCCCTGAATAAGCTTTTTAATTTAGTTTTGACTTTTATTAAAAAAAAAATCCACAAGGATGGGGAGAAAGCCCCTCACGGAAACAAATGAATCAAATTACGTTGCAAATGAATAGCATATCCACACTGAGCAAGGGGTGTCGGGGAACTCTTCCAACTAATTTCTGAAGACAGTGTTTTGACTTATGCACCCTCAGTCTAAACACAAAAAGAGGCAGAGAGAAATATTGAACTCTAGTTAATAGTTGTGTTTTTCACAATGGTAAAAATGGTATACGTGAACAATTACAACACTACTTCCAAAGTCTTCTAGGATAGAGTAAAGAATAAATATATTAAGAAAAATGGGAGCTAGATGTCTCACTATTGGAAAAGTAGGGATCTTTTTTTCAAATACACAAAATAAAAAAGGGAGGACCCTAGAATGCTATAGGATTAGAATGGAAAGTATCGGTATGTTTTAAAATCAGATATATCCTAGCTCTCTCCAGTGAGAGGACCTAGAATTAATGATACCCCCTCATGCCCAGAACCTGATGCCCAGATCTTGGTTTTTCAATTTGTTTCTCCACAAAAAACATTCAGGACCCTGGCAGAGATGGCTGATTACAGGGTGGGTAATGTACAAATTGAGCGTGAGCATCTTGTTCCAGAAAGTGCCCAATAAATTAAGAAGGCATGTGAAAGGACAGAAAAGACTCCCATTGTCCAACTCTGGGACAATCTGAATGTGAAAATATATAGCAATAGTAATGGATTACAACCCATTGAACAATGCATAACAATCCATGAATTCATACTGATATGAATAAATGAATGAATAGATAAATGTGGAATAGGGAAGGCTTTCTGTTGCAGCAGAATTGAACTAATACATGTAGAAAAATGATGGAATCAGAAAAATCACCATTTGGCAAATATAGTAATAACTGACTTAGGCAAGAATAATCAATGGGTGCTAACGTGAGTGGGTGCAAGTTTGATGAGAACTGGATATCCACATAGTCTCAAAGTATCGCCCCACAAGTTTCTTATTAACCACAAAGGGAAAGATAGCAACCTTACAGTGGGGGAACCTGACACATGCCCCCTAGACCAAGTAATCAAAGATAATATCACCCATAATGGCACCAGCCCAACATGGTATCCCTCTGGCTGGATTCCGCGAGGAAGACACAGCGTTACTTCTGTGATGTTTCTGCCAAAAATTCATCACCCAGATCTAATCACGAGGAAACATCAGACAAACCCAAATCGAGTAACCTTCTACAAAATAAATGGTCTGCACTCTTCAAAAATGTCAAGGTTAAAGAAAGAAAAAGATCGGGTGAAGATAAAAAATGACCGAGTAACTGGTCTAGTTCAAAAGATACAAAAGATGTGTGACATCTAAAGGCAACATATGTTCCCAGGTAAAGCATATTATTGGAAGGATGGACAAAATTTGAAATAGGACTGTGGATTAGTTGATAATAGCATATAAATGTTCAACTTCCTAATTTAGATCATGCTACTGTGATCACGTAAAATAATATCCTTATTTTTAGGAAATATACACTGCAGTGTTTAGGGATAAAAGGGGTGCAACATCAGCAACTTATTCTCAAATGATTCAGAAGAATTACACACACACACAGTTACAGTACGCCACATCTCAATTTAAACATTGCCACAGAAACCTGGGTCCCTTGGGTCTTTGTTTTCCCAGCGACACCAACTTGCCATTATGCCCTGTCTTGTTTGTTCAATTACTCAGCCCCATTCTTAGCTGAAAGGGTGTGAATGTGACCTGTTTGGGAAAAACTCATGATCCTGGTTAAGAGCATTTTTTTTTTATAGCCCTGGATTTAAATCCTTTTAATTAAAAAAAAAGTGTATTATCCAATTAGACCCAGCTACCTTCAAATATGATGTTAATCTGTGAGTGAGACGTGCCAAAGTGGCTCTGAAGCTGCCACACCCTTCGTGATTCCTGCTCGTGCCCTTCAGGGCGGAGATGGGCCATGGCTGCAGCTGTGGCTGGGATTTGGAACACTTGGCGCTGAGCCATATACGCTCCTCTCTAGTGAGCCCTGTCTACTGAGCCTTCCTGTGCTCAGTATTTCTTGGGGAGGTCTCTTAGGCCGGGATGAGGTGCTGTACCTCTGTCATAGATCCTCTCACGCTAGTCTTTCCCTGAAGGCTCAGAGGCCCTGCAGCACCAAGTTATTACTAATCGATGGATCTTCTGCCTGTCTTCTAGACCTTTCTCAGCCTTCAGGTAAACATCTATACATCATAGGCCCCTGACACCTGGCTTTGAAAACCTCACACACCTCTGACCCTCTGGATTCTCCCGGCATCTGCCGCCTTGTGCCCCCATATGCACAGGCCTCCCTTGTCTGGGGGAGCTCAGAAGAGGACAGCCAGCTTCTGCTGACTCGGTCAAGCCAGTGACACCTGAGGCAGTGAGGAGCCACCAACTGGCTGAACAGCTACGGAGAGTGGCAAAGCCATGGGATGGAGCACCCCAGTTATCATGAACTTGAACCTAGACATGAGGACCACAGCCCGAGCCAAAGATACCTGTGGCTTAACGAGACCAAGGCAGAGACAGGAGCATCTCCTCTTTCCCTCATCATGAAGTTAAACATTTACTATCGCCATTACAGTAATAATAATAATTTAAAAATAATTATTTCATTTAAGAATGATGGTGATGATGATGATTTTCATTCCAATTAACCCTCATGCTCATAAACTGTAAGGAGGTACCATCATTCCCACTTTACAGGGGAGGGAAACAGAAGCTCAGCGGGATAAGATAACCGGCACAACGTCACACAGCCATTAGATGTAAGAATCTGGTTTCAAATCCGAGTCTCTGTGATACCAGAGTCATACAGAAGAGATCATGCAGACAAACATTTGCTGTTTCAAATGACCACAAAGTCCAAGTTTATTAATTCGGTACGCAATATATGTCACTCCAAAGAAACTTCTATCCTACTTCCCATCATAGCAAGACTCACAACTGCAATCACTCCTCTCTCCTGGAGCACCCTCAGCCCGAAGGGAATCACCTCCTTCTCTTGGCTTTACCCCCTTAGCCTCCTCTGACCTCGATGCCCAGAACTGGATATTCCTGAAACCTGTAATGGCCTCAGCGTGGACTAACTTGGCTCACATCCGTACTTCAGCCCCTGCCCCACACCGGAGCACTGACTCTTCCTCACACACACCCTTCCTGCTTCTCGCTCAGGGGGTATTTCTGTGCCATACTCACTCTTCCCCAAGGTAAGTACCAGCAATCTAGTGCACCGGGGCTGAGAGAGAGAGAGAGGAGAGGGGAAGAGAGACAGAGAGATAGAGAGAGAGACAGAGAGAGAGAGAGAGAGAGAGAGAGAGAGAGAGAGACAGAGAGAGACAGAGAGAGACAGAGACAGAGACAGAGAGACAGAGAACAAGTCATCTGCAGGTGGCTGAGCCAACTTGGAGCTATGGGCTGTGTTCAAGCATGACTGCTGTGGTAAAACATTTGCTCTGAGAACTACACTGTCTATTTATCTGTTACAGTAGTTAATTTCATCTGTTTTGCAGAAATATTTACTAAGGGTGAGTGATGGAGGCAGGCAGCTGTGGCTGCATCCACTGTAACCGTATGGTTTATTTACAACCAGGACTCCGTGGTGCAGATAGCTCAAAGAGGATTAAATTATACTTTGTAGATTAAGGTCCTGAACACTGTAAAACTCATAAGCCTTTGTATGCTAAGCAAGAACTTTTACTCCCATCGGGTTTGAAGCTGCTATTTTGCACACGCAGAAAAGAGTGAAAACTTTTGATATTTAAGTATTCTCTCCAAAAGCTGGCAGAATACCAAGGTTGTTCTTTAGGCAGTTGACTGGTTAAAGTGTGGAGGGTGGGGGTAGGGAAAGCAGCTTCACAAACACCTTTTAAAAGACCAGTGTGTCTAGTTTCATTCTCACTATACACAAGGCCTCTCCATCTCTGTTTACTAATCTCCTTGAACTTGGACAGGCAGCCTACTTAAAAGGAAACTGCCCCCAATCTGCCAAAGCCATGGTTTATTTTCTGCTGGCGGTCAAGGCGTACCCCATGTAATTACGTCTCAAGCACTCCACTACTCCAAGTTTACTTGATGTTGGTTAGAAAATAAGCCTTAAGGGGGAAGCTCAGCATTGTCCCAGTCTTCCCTGCAACTGGGATCAACTCAGCAAGTCTTCCTGCCATGGGTTGTGAATCAACTCTCTGGAAGGATCCTTCACCCTCAGGGTATATCATTCCCCACCTCCACCCTCGCCCCCGCCCCTAAGCCCAGCCTCCATCCCTTCAGACCCTGAAAGAATTCGGTTCAATTTAGCCTTCTCCTTCATCTTTAAAGTTACGCTCTCAGTCACTTTCCACTTGAAGCCACTTTTGATGTTTCCACGAGCATTTCTACTGATGGGCTTCACCCAGAGAGCTTTGTGGTCGACTTTGAGAGGCTGGTGTTCAGACAGTGGACTGATCTTCACAGGTGTTATTTTCTGCACACAGTGCAATTAGCCACACAAGCCAAATTGGCCCAAGCAGTGCACTCAAATCTCTTCTCATGGGAGGCTTGGGGCTCACTGGAAGGCTCCCAGGGGGCCCACATTCCCAGTGAAGGATGGGAAAATTCCCTGCGGATGACCAGGCCTCACCCAGGCAGGCGTGGAGCGCGGAGCAAGGCTCTGCCAAGTCGGCCAACAGAAGTCCCTGGAATTCTCAACCCTGGAGGCGAGGCCGATGTGTTCATGAGGGAGTCAGATATCTTCTTGTGGCAATAAAACTGGTTCAGTGGAGAAGCAATGACTTCATTAGAGCACAGTGGGAAAAGCTGTATTTTTTAAAAAAATGGAGCAAGAATGAGGATGGTTTCATGATCCCGTCAGGATCTTGCATGTTTTTGGCCTTTCTTTTGGGGCATCAATAACACCGATCAAAGCAGAATGTATTCCCAAGGAGTGTTTTTAAACTTTTCCACCCAGGGGTCCCCCAACGTTGGTCCCCAGGCTCCCCAATGTATCTACATCTTTGTTCTGTTCTGTTACCACAGCCACAGCGATGGTAAGGAAAATCTTAAAATCTGGAAAGGATGCAGGGAAAGGTCTTTGGAGACTCTTCTGTCATTGCTCCCCACACACTTACTTGGATTCCCCCAGAAGTTCTTCACATACTCTTCCCTTCTCCTTTCCCCTGGAGTCACACTGGAATCCTGACACCCGATCTAACTGATCAGAAGAATTATCTTGAGCCAAGTGCACAATCATTATCATCAGACAGGACCTGTGAGGTCCTGTACAGTGGTTAGTACTGTCCTGTAGAAGTGTGATTAGCAGCCATGTTAATGAAAGGTGACTGCATCAGATCTTTCATCCATGGGATCTTGTTTAATTTTCACAATCATTTCAAGGGATAAGGAGTACAGATGTCATCACTCCATTTTTGTATGTGAGGAAACGTGGGTAGACAGGGAGTTTATTTCTCTTCCTACAACTTTCCTCCCCCTTCCTTTTTCCTCTCTCCCTCTTCCCTCCTTCTCTCTCTTCCTTCCTACCTTCCTTCCTTCCTTCTTTGCTTTTCCTCCTTCCTACCTGCCTTCCTCCCTCCCTCCCTCCTTCCTTCCCTTCCTTTTCTTCCTTCTGGCCTTCCTCTCTCCCTTTCTCTCACTTTTGCTCCCCTCCTCTCACCTCCTTTCTCTTTTCCTCCCCCACCATCTCAGTGGATCACTGAGAGCTCAAGTCTGATAGCTCTGCACGGCTTCTGTCTTCCCAGCTGTTCATCTCAGAAGCCATGTTGCCTTTCTCTACACAGGACAGACTACTTTCTTCTAAGCAAAACTGTTAGAAGGGGACGCTGAGTCTCCTTCAGCCCGGATTCCAATTACAAGGGACCTATCGCGAGCTGCAGTGATAGCACATTTGATTTATTCAAACCCTTTCCCCTGATGATTACCTTCCCCATTCGGGACAAGAATATCTGCTCTTTCTGGGTGAAGGAGCAGCCTGCTTATAGCTTCATTAGAAAATGGGGCCGCTCGCTCTTGCAGTCTAATTGGTTGACAGGGTTTAGGATACGGAAATGTAAATCACTGACAGTGCGCGTGGCCCTACTTTTATCACAGTGAAATCCTCAGCTGTCAAAGTGAGTGGATATGTGGAGCGGTTAATTTCATGTGTCATTAAAGGAACCATAATTGCAGCAATAAGTCTTTCCCGGATTCTTTTAAGAGGTGTACGCAGGATTTCCTCAGCTTCTCAATGTCTTCTTGACACCCTACACCATGTTAGGTGCGGTGGCAGCTGTTACAGCTCCAGGTAGTGAAGACCCAACCAAGACAGTTGGCCCCATGCGGGATTTCTCGGGCTGGTCATGGGCAGCTCCTTCAGTCATCATTTCTTCTGCCTTCTAACCCTTCCATCAAGGGCTGCAATGCTCCTGAGTCCTGGCGGCAGCTGGTCCTGGTGGCTGCATGGCACTCCCACTCAAGGGACTTTGGTTGGTGAGCATGCTTGAGAGTTCTCAAGCCAATGAATGTGTCTTGGGAGTAATTCGACTGGAAGGAATTGGTATGTTTGAAGGGAAGTTTGTGTTATCCCTGGGCTTGTGTTCTGCTCCCTGGAAAATGAATCACAGGCTTGCCAAGCATGAATTCCTCCAGAACACACAGGCCAGCTCTCCTGGATCCCAACTCATTCACTGGTACAACCAGTGACCTGAAAAACGCACGTGTCAGCACCTGATAACCTTTCCTACGTAGGAAAGGGAAGTGACACTGGTGGCATTAAGCATTAACTGTCCGAGAATACATAAGGATGGCAAGTTAAACAGTAATCACCAGGTAACCATCTCAGACAGATAGAAAGAGAGGGGAAAAAAACCCAAGAGTAGCTATCTTTAAAGAGAACAAGCAGATCTGAGTAATCCAATTTAGGGGAGATAAGAGCCTGCTGCTAGTACTGTCCTTTAACTGGACAAACGCCTTCGTTCAAGTGTCAACCCCAATCCGGAAGAGGTCACCGCACTGGGCCTGCTGCCTAATATACTCCTGAATTGGCTGAGTGGCTTTCCGAACAAACACACTGGTCCAACAGAATTGATTTTCAACAGGCCGTATTGGTCCCTAACGTAATTATCCAGCAGTGAGTCAGTTCACGGCAGGCCCTGCATTTAAACGCTGCTGGTCAGCCCCTGAGAGGGAACGTCCAGCACTGAGGTTCCTTCTCCAAATACCACTTGGGAAACCTTTTCTTCCTTTTCCAGCTACTTTTCTCCCCCACTTCCTCAATAATTTAACCAGCGTGGGGATTTCGCATAGCTCCATCTTAAGTGGGCATTGTCTTAATCCTGTTGACGGGGGGCTGCGGAGATATGGGTCTCATGTGCCAATGAATGATCAAGTCCTGGCGGTTTGATAGGTGAATTCAATTTACAATTGAGAATCAAACGGAATCCTTTCAAAACACTACCATGTTTCACCTCTTCCCTTCTCCGAAGGCATCTCAGCAATACAGTTCATTATCTTCGTGTATGAAGCCAGTAAGGGGCAGTTCTGTGGCGGTGACCTCCCAGTACATTGCTCTCCCCCAAATGACTGTCACTCAGATGACCCTGGGCCCAGGTTCTAGATCACCAAGCATAGCATGACCATTGAACTTCTAGTTGAGCATTACAAAAACTGACCCTCAATGGGTCTCCATAGCTGGGAGATCTGCTTCATGCAGTATGATGACCTTTATACCCTGCCAGGATATTCAAATAAAATTCCTTCTCCCTGCCTGCAGGAATAGTGGCAAGCCCAAAAGGCCTCAATTTTTCTCTCTATTCATTACTTCCTCATCTCTTGAGCAACTTCCAAATATTTCCCAGTCTGGAGAACCACGATACTGCTTCTGCCTCTTTCGTGTACACATCTCTTTTGTCGGTGCTTCCTGCCTACAGAGAAGGCAGGAATGGGGTCCAAGGTATCTGTCAGCACCCAGCCCCTGGTACACTGTATTGCCTAAAGTAGTACACAGCCACGATTTATAGTGTCCCATCCAAGTGGTCTGTAATGATAAAAGGACCACCCCATAGTTCTGTGAAGGTGGGCAATAGCTTGACCTCTCTGAGCCTGTATGTCTTTATCTGCACGATGCAGGTGATAATAGTACCTGTTGCAGCAGGTTGTTATTGAGATAAGCGGAGTTCATGTTTGCCAAACCTTTGGGACTCGGCCTGGCATGTATAAAAGCGTTACGTAAAGGACATGATCACATAACTTAGGGGTAGTACAAGGAGAGTACAATAAAATCAGCCTGCCTGAATCTTTTCTTCATTTGGGACCTCATCTACTGTAAAATCCATAGCCCGCTAATCGATTAGAAGCGCTCTCCAGACTGGCCTCCCTAAATTGGCTTGGTTCAGGGCAAGGGTTCTCCACCTGAGCATGTGTCTGAGTTTGGCTGATTTCCCAGAATCTGAGGGGTCCAAGGGTGGAGCAGGGCACCAAAGAGACATTCCTGCCTGCCCCGACCTCGTTCCAGGGGGAAGCCACACAGGCTGTGGCAAGGAGGTCGTGGTGACAGTGGCCACTGGGGAAATCGATCATCTAAGTTCTCAAGAAACACTGTTCAATCTCAATCGACCTGCTGGGAGCCTCTGCTCTGGCAAATGGTAAGGCACTGTTAGAACTGGTCTGCGAGAGACAAGAAAAACGTTTGCATTTGCTTCTAACACTGAAACCATGCAAGGGCTCATCTCACCAAAGGCATTCTGGTTTTCACTTACATCTGATCTCTTCTGGCCAGAGTGGAACTATGAAAACCAAAGCGAGGACCCACCTCCATTGACTCAATTCCTTGGGGTGAAACAGCATCCAGCTTGGCTCAGGCGATCTTACTGAAATGAACACTAACTGCATTATTTCCAGGGGAACCCAAACTAACACATACGTGTTATCAGTAAGAATAGTAATAATGTGCGGGCCACTATTTTAAGTGCTCTCCTTATATGAATTCATTTAATCTGTATGTCACATTACTAACATTTCATATGAGGAAACTGAGGCATGGAGAGGTTAAAGGTCATGGCCGAGACCATACCCTTAGCACCCTGAGCCAGCTCATGGTCATTCATCCATCTTGCCCCTCTGCTGTGGGTGAAAATGGACAGAGATGCAGCCGTTTACAAAACAGTATTATTGCTGTTAGTGGAGAGCGAACGTGCAGTGAAAAATGGAAGAAAGGGAAAAGGAAAAAGGCAGGAGGAGAAAGAGAGGAAGAAAAGAGGTTGGAGAGAAAGGACAGGAGGAGATTAGACAAAAGGGAAACCCATTATTAATAGTTAACATTATAATATTTATTTGTCAAATAAATCCTGTTCGCTATAAATCCTGGTACCTATAACCACAGGTAACATTTACAGAGAACATCAAATGTACCAGGTACTGCATTGTCTCACATTCAGTTTTTCCACTTACTATTCATAACAAAACAATCAGTTCCCGCTATGAGACTCATTCATAGAGAAGGAAACTGAGACACAGAGTTCTAACTCAGTAAGTAGAGGGCCAAAATCTAACCAGAATAAGGCTGCGGGATTCAACAAGTAAAAATACAGGATAGCCAGTTAAATTTGAATTTCAAAGAAACACCAAATCATTTGGGACATACTTACACTAAAGCAACAAATAATTTAGGACATACTTATACTAAAAAAATTCTTCGTTTATCTGAAATTCACATTGAACGAGGCATCCTGTGTTTTATTTGGCAACCCTAAACAGAGGCATTATTAGGTTGTCTCAAGTCTTTATAGTTTTAAGCTGGCATAAACTTTTAATTTAAGGTCCCAAGTGTATTCTTATGGTCAGATTCTCAGGGCATCTGTACAGATGCCAGCAGGATCTAAATTCTTGGCTGGCTTCAAATGCAAGTTTCAAGTGCCTGAGGAGAATCTCAGGGATGCGCGATGGCCGTTCTTGTGCTTCGGGGTACATATGGGGTCTTGTCACAGAGCTCCCTTCCACCCCTGGTCACCTGCAGAATTCTACCCAGACTTCTTGATCTCACGTTGTTCAGCCTCTTGCCCAGCTCAGCGTCTTGCAATCAATCCCTTTCTGCCCCAAACAGGATGGCAAGGCTTTCTCCACATCAAGTGTGCCCAGCTGCAGGCGGATAAAGACAGCATTTCTGTCCACACTTCCTCCTGCCTGTCCTTCCTCTAAAGTACTCCGGAATAGGGTCAGCTTCTGGCTGTATTTTTCAGTCTCTAATTAGCAGATTCCAATTCATCACCCTGAGTATCTCCTGGCATCAGCCCTGAGATTCCCTTCTCTCTCCTGGTGAATCGGTCTTCATTTAAAACCCTCTCTCTTAGCCCTAAATGGAAATCAATTCTGCAAGTTTAGCAAATAGTTAATTACTCCACAAAGGGGATTGATTGGCCTTTGATCACCAGAAAGCTCTGCAGTGCTATTAGTCTCTTTCATCTGTGATTAAACCACAGAGAGAAAGAAACAAAAACTAAATTAGGCTTCTCCTGTTATCCTACAAATATTTAATGATGGGCTAATCTCCTAGAGGTGTGTTCAGGGGATAGTCGGTCCATCAGGAGCCGGCTTCCCATTCAACCTTGAACCCAGATTCCATCTTTGTGGAGAGTGCAGCAAAGAACTTTACAGAGGAATAGAGCCAGGCTCAAAGAAACCCTTTGTAGGGCACACTCGTCTGCCTTTTTGTCTCTCTTCTTCTAATGTATGTTTTAATGCAGATAAAGATTTTCCCAGTGGACTCCTGGCATGAATAATAATAATAAAAAGGAAACCTGTCTTGAAAAAATTCCATTTGGGTTTTTCTGACTCTGACCAGAACCAGACAGGGTCCCATTGATTTACAGTTGACAAGGAGCCCTTCTCCCACTTGATAGATGTCTTCACTTGGTGCAGAAGGGGCTCATACAGTGGAGTGTTCTGGGGTAACCTCTCCCTAAACAGGGGTGCCGAATAGCAGGGCAGGACCTGGAGGGCCCTACCTTACCTAATAGTCTACAGTGATGTATACAGAAAATTATACTTTTAAAGGTACTTGATATACATTTGATACACTTGTCCTAGAAAGCACATAGGGAAACTGAGGCACAGCAGGGTTTAAAGAGCTAGGATGTTGAAGTGAGCCAGAACTGAATTCAAATACTCCTCTGCTTAATAGCTGGGTGACCTCGGGCAAGCTGTTTAATATGTCAAACCTCTGTACAAAGGGCATGATAACGTCTGCTTTACAGGGTGTTTTGTACTGACCAGCCGCAATAGAGCACGAAGGTGCCAAGGCCGGTGCCTGACACACAGTAGGGGTATTAGTTGTTAAGTCCACTCCCCTCTCTCTTACTCAGGGTCATGCCTCTGGCTACTGAGAACACCAAGCCTGGAGCCATGGTCCTTTTCAAGCCCAGGGAATTTTCTCCGCCATATTCATGTTGCCTCTTCAGCAATCTGTCTGTTCCATGGTTGCCATTCGCTTAGAACCTACCCTAGAGATTTTTGAAATAACATCAAGGCACCAGAATAAAAGAAGGGATTATGGCCCAGAATTGATACAACTAAGGAATCAACTGGTTTTTACTTGAACGGGCCCCTTCTCGATGGCGGATTTTCCCCCATAACCAACGAGAGAAGGTAGTTTGGTCTCCAGAAGCAAACATGAGACAGTGTCTCATGGATTGCTTTCCAACCTGGTACTTTCGGCTTGATAGAGACAGTTGGTATATACATTTTATCACCCTCATTTGTTCTTCCAGTATTCGCATGTACATCCCTGAAGGTCCCTCTGGGGTTTTCCTCTTCATAATTTTATCAGATAAACCCTGCCATATTGGGCTGATCCAGAGCAAGGGGGTGATGGTGGCGAAGCCAGTCCTCTGTGTTACCCATTCACCTTCCTCATCAACCGTCTCCACCGCTGAGGTAGGACCCCTCACTGTGGTGACATAGTCCTTGCTCTACGGTCTCAAGATCAATGGACTCAGCACCGATGGCCTGGTGGGAGTCCCAGCCTGACGTTTACAAGCTGAATGACACTGGACAACACAGTGGCAAACACTAACAAGGTTAATTAACATTTGTTGAGCACAGTCATTTGTCAGGACCTAGCTAACATATGTATGAAGATAGAATAGACTAATTACATAAAAGTATTTTAGCTATTACTATTACATTAGGTTTTGTTAAGTTCTACACATGTCCTTTCAATACACCCTGCACAGGAAGGCTGCTGGCTGCAAACACCTGTGATCCCCCTCCTGGAGCTTTCTTTTCTGGGGGACTCCCCAGGCCTGTGCTGGGACATGCCAAAGAACCAACAGGGTGGCAATCAGTCAAGCAGGAATGGACCCAGGGCTCCTCACCTCTAGGGTGGGACCACTCTGAGTGTCTGGTCTGCACTATCTCTTGGGGTGGCCCTGCAGGCTGAAGCTCCCGTTTTCCACCCTGAAAATAGCGATAAGATACACATCATGGGCTTCTTTCACTTCCCCACTTTCCTACTAGTGTATCCTGGGATTAGCTCCCAAATAGATAATTTCCCAAATTTTTAATCTCTGGTTCTATTTTTGAGAAAACCCAGACTGAGACTTAAGTGTCAATAATGATCATGATAAACATTGAGAGAGAGAGAAGAAATTGGAATAGGAAAGCAATGGTAATGGTAATGGTGGGGGGTTTCAGATGGCAGAGAAAAGTAGAGGGAAGGCCAGAGTCTTCTGGAAATGAGAGAGGGAGGGAGAGAGAGAGAGAGAACACACAGGCTTCTGCCAGATGAGTCACCTCAAAGATGCCAAGGTGGTTCTTCTAGGAAACAAGAGGATGTACCCCAAAAGCAGCCCTCTCCTCCAGATTCTGAAAGAAGTCCAAGGATGACAGATCACCTAGGACCAGCAGACAGAAGGCTGGAAGAAATCGAACTCACCTGGCAGGAACGTTTTAGTGTTTTGGCATCTGGACAGTCCTTTGCCTTGGGTAGTGAACTGGTTGAGTGGATTCTTCATCCAAATTACATCTCAAACTCACCGTATCTCTCCCTCTCCAGCTCTAATAGCCCCCCGCCACCTGTCACCCTCTTCCATTCCTGCCCTCTCTATGCAGTCTCCGTACCCATACCCCACTTCCTAAAATCCTTCAGGGACTTCTCATTGGTCTCAAGAGGAGGAGGAAGTTTCTGGACCTGCCCATAGGGCCCAGGGTTCCTTTCCCCCCACCCTCACATTCTAGTCTCATGTATCTTGCTGCCCCATGAACAAGCCCACCTCCTTCACAGGGCCTCCCACAATCCGTCTGGCTTCCCCATCCCATGCATGCACCTTGGCCAGCTCTTGTTCATCTATCAGGGTTAGCTTAAATGCTCCTTCTTCAGAGAGACCTCCCCTCATTGCTTTTATGGACGGTGGCAGGCAGCTTATGACATGGTTCCCAATGATTTCTACCTCCTGGTATTCAGAGCCTGTGTAATCCCCTCCCTTTGTGTGTAGGCTGGACCTAATGACTTGTTTCTAATAAACAAATGATGGTGAAAATGATGGGATGTCACTTCCAGGATTAGGTGACAGAGACTGGGTCTTCTGTCTTGCTTGCACTCTCTCTGCCTTTCTCCTTGACATGCTTTGATGAAGCAAACTGTGAGCTGTACTATGGAGAAGCTACAAGGCCAGGCACTCAGGGCAGCCTCCAGCCAAGTATCCTTGAGGAACCGAATCTTGCCCGCGACCTGGGACGTGAGCTTGAAGCGAACCCTTTCCCAGTCGAGCCTTGAGACGACTGACATTTGGGCTGCAGGCTGGTGAGGGACCCAGCTAAGCTCTGCCAAGATCTCTGACCCATATAAGCTAAGATGATAAATGTTGTTTTAAGCCACTAGATTTGGGGGTAATTTTCTATGAAGCAATAGAGAATCCAATCCCGACGATACCTTATCATTATATGTGGTCACTCCATAGAGTCAGTGACAATGTATGCAGTAAGGAATGATTCCACAACTGGTATTGATTAAAAACAACTCTGTGTTTAGGTATAGGAGGCCTCGTGCTCAGAGCATGCGCTCTGGTCAGACTCCCTGGTTTTCAACTCTGGTGCCACAGCTTGCCGCCTAGACAACTTGGTGCCAGATATCTGACCCCTGGGCTATGGCTCTTCATCTGCAGTCTGTGAGAATTAGACAAGATGTCACTTGCAAATTGCTCAAAACACTACCTGAGATTTAGTAAGCACTTAATAAATGCTATCAATGATATGCTTACAGAGATTATAAAAGAAAGCATATACCATAATTTTTGGAAATTGAGGATCTCACTTTCTGCCTTGGGAGATGCCACAGCTCATGAAGGAAGACAACAGAAGGCAACAGTCTATTGCCAATTCATATTCTTTAGATTCGAACAATTGAAGGAGTTTAGAAGAGGTGAAAACAAATGGGCTGGACTCTTCTGGGATGTTTCGTGGGGAAACTTTAACAAGGTATGAAAGATCATTAGACCCCAAGCGGGCATAAAAAGAAGGTGTAGGGAATTGTAGCGGGAACCCTGGCATGAGCCCAGAATGAGAGGTCAGAGCAAAATAGGAGACTAGTAGAGCAAGGGCCTGGAGAGGAGGGTGAGTTCTGGGAAAAAAGTGACATTAATTAATGTGGAAACTTGTACAGCAGTGACAAGTGTAAGACTAGAGCCTGTAGGGTGAGGGAAAACTTTGTGGCTTGCTAAGTATTTGTGAAAAGTGCTGAGGACAGGAAGATTTAGAGAGGGAAGAACCTGGGGACTTAGAGGTCTCCTACTATTACAGCTCCATTAGGATGAAGTGGAGACCAGAGGCTTCCTGTCTGTGTACCGTGTGACAAGGGACGTTGGGAGACACCCCAGGTCCTGAAACAAGGGAAGAGAAGGCCTGGGGTTGGAGGGCCATGACCTCTGGGCTCACCGGGGCCTGTGGGGGCACGGCTTATCTGCAGCCGCATTCTCACCGGGCTCAAGCAGATGTGTCTGAGAGTGGCTCCCTTTACCCACAAGCCACGGAAGCCCCGAGGCATGAGTGTGTGCAAGTTGGTACGTGTTTAAGGTCAAGAGAACATTGATTTCTGCCCTGAGTTGTGGTGGAAGCTGCTAATTTGATAAGACAGAGCATTAAAGATTCAGTGTGGATGGATATTGATCATGGGGCAGGTCTTGTTAGATGGGGTTTTGTTTTTTTTTAATGATCAAACAGCTATTGATAGAAAACTAAATAAGGATCACCCACCAGAACCTACCTTGTTTGAGGGGCTGTAAACCTGAGTAAGATATCATGTAGTGATATCTTGGCATAGCTTTGAAGTCAGACAGACTCCTGGTCCACTCAAGTTTCAATATTGGGTTTACCGCTTATTAGCCGTGTGACCTTGGATAAGTTATTCAACTTCTCTGTGCCTTGGGTTTCTGATAGGTATAGTGAGAGAGCTAATCTCTACAACATGAGGTTGGTAGGAGAATTAAGGTGATGAGAATGATAATAATAATATCAACAACATTGTATAATCTTACTTGAGCTATTAGTCTAATTTAACCCTCACAACAACCTAATGAGGAAACTGAGGCACAGAAGCTTGCCGAAGGTAACACAGTATGGAGCCAGCATCTGAAGCCAGGTAGTTGATGTCCAGGGCTGGCGCTGTTAACCCGTGATTATGGCCTTAATGTATGTATAGCAGTGTCTGGGGTATAGATGCTGAATGAATGCTGAATAACAGAGCCATATAGTTAGTTGATGGAGGACCCAGAAGTCTGTGATGTCCCTTTTATTAAATCTTTGCAAGCTACTATAACCAGTTTTTCTATTTTCCCAATAGGAGAGTAATATAACAAAAAGTGATGGAGGATCACGAGACCTTTACCCACCTCCTCACCCCCCCCCAAAAAAAAAAAACTGGATGAGGGAGGGAGGATGAGAAAGGAAGAGACAATGGAAAAGCAAAAGCGAGTATAAGAGCAAATGAGGAAAGGTGGGCAGTTTTGGCACTCTGAGTTTGAGACCTAGGAGAGCTCATCAGAGCTGGAAAGCATCAGCAACCCCCACATCACAGGCCTAAGCCCTGTCCCCGAGAGAATCTCGTGGTCGGGGGTAACTGAAGGATTATGCCAGCTACTGCACAGGTGACCACCAATGAAACACACCACCTGGGAATCCATTCATGTTTTTAAAAAATTAGAATACCACCGATAAAGATGAAGTCCTCTTTGATTTCCATCCCTATTTCTGGTCTGCTTCCCTTGTTGTAGAAGTAAGCAAAATTAGGGGTTTGGTGCCAGGCCATCCAAAAAAAAAGTTTGTTTTTTAAAAACTTTTTCATATACAGATATATACTCATAGATAATATACTGGTTTTTGAGACTACTTTCTACAGCAACTTTGGGGCAGTACTGAAGTGACCATCTTTATTTATTTGAAGATGAGGGTGACAATTCTCCCCCACAACACATAGCAACAGCTCAGCCAATGGGAGAGATTTCTCCCCTTAAACATTGACTCTGAAAAAAAAAATCAACTTGCTTCCAACCACGTTATCCATCCCTTTGCTACTGTTCTTGTAACCAACCTAAATCATCGTGTTGATTCTCTTTCTAATCATCCTCAGAGAAGGATACACTCCCAGAGGACTTAGGAGCAACTTTCATTTTCCAGATCCTCATGGAGGAGAAACCCCTCCCAGGCAACTTGTTTCAACATAACTTGGGAGAATTATGGCAGCCCAAATGGTTTGGCTCTCCGTCCTGGGCTACGTGCCTCCTTGCTTTCCTTGGCTCCCGAGCATACTCCCTATCTAAGACCTGCATCTGAGGAAGAATCAGCAGAAGCTCAGATCTCCGAGACCGCTGGGTTTTGTCAGTTTGCAAACAGGATACAGGAGCTGCCAGTTCCCTACTGTTACATACTTTGGAATCTCCCTACCCTTGGGCAGCTGAGGTCAGGCTTGCTGCCTGGAGGCCTGGTCTGCCATGGGATGGCCCAGGAACAGAGTCAGGAGGCCAGAGGAACAGTCGAAAGCGTCTCTATCTAATTCACACCTTTCACCAGCTCACGGGGCCTGGAGCATCCAATTTACAGCAGGAGTGTCTAATGGGTGTCAGGCCTCGCCAGACACACACAGCACACTTCCCAGAGTGTTCAGAAGGATTGTTGAATATCCTGCAAATGAGTCACAAAGAAACACCCAGAACTAGAGATGAATTCATCTCATATTTCATTACCTGGAATACGACCAGGGCATGTGGCTTAATGCCAGATGGTGCAGGACAAATAGGGCCCTTGACCACCAGCAAGTGGTACTGCCCACAGGAGTTTATGTGATAAAGCTCCCAGGGGTGAAAATGAACAATAGCATTACGCTAGTGTGAACTTAGAGGGAGAGCAGACAGGCTGTCAGAATTAAGGAATCTGAAACAGTTACCAAAGAGTTGCCAAATAAAATTCCTGGAAGCTCTGTATCTCTTTAAGTATCATGTTTAGTTTACGTACAAATGAGAACTACTAAAGTAAGACATTAAGACTTACAACATGCTTTGGTAAATATGATGTGGTAATCCGAAAATATTGAAAGGAGGGTCTCAATGAGCTACGTGCACAGCCATGCTCACAGCAGCATTATTCACAATAGTCAAAACTTGGAAGCAACCCAAGTGCCCATTGATGGATGAACGGGTCAGTAAAATGTGATACGTACACACAATGGAATATTATTCAGCCTTAAAAACAGGAAATTCTGACATCTGCTACAACCTGGATGGACCGTGAGGAGGTCGTGCTATATGAAATACTCCAGTCAGTAAAAAGACAAATGAAGTATGATTCCACTTTTATGAGATACTTAGGAAGAGTCAAAACCATAGAGAAAGAAAGTAGCAGGAGCTGGGGGGAGGGGAGAATGAGAGCTACTGGGAAAGGGCATAGGTTTCAGTTTTATTATAATAATACAATATGAACAGTTCTGGAGAGGGACAGTGATGATATCTGCACAACATGATGAATGTATGTAATACCAGTGAAATGTACACTTAAAAATGGTTAAGATGGTGAATTTTATCACAATAATACATATATATGTATATATATATAGTGGTGGGGTTCTCCAGGTCCATCCAGGTTGTAGCAGATGTCAGAATTTCCTCTGTTCATGAGGCTGAGTAATATTCCATTGTGTGTACGTACCACATTTTGCTGACCCGTTCATCCATCAACGGACACTTGGGTTGCTTCCAAGTTTTGGCTATTGTGAATAATGCTGCTGTAATCATGGGTGATTACATCCTCATTAGACCCTCCTTTCAATATTTTTGGACGACCACATCATATTCACCAAAACGTGTGTTGTAGATTAAAAAAAAATCACCACACATGAAATTAAATGTTGCCTGCCTCTACTGCATTGTTCTTTTCAAATAATTCAGTATTAAATCTCATTCTTATTCATTCAATTAGAAAGCATAATGAAAGAGTATGTGTATACAATTTAAATCTATCCATCCATTTATGCAATAAAATAGTTCCTGAGTTCATACTGCGCATCAGATACTTGTTAGGTCCTGGAGATATAATTATGAATAGGACAGAGGTGTCCGCTGACCCACCCAGTGCACACAATCTAGCAGGTAAAACAGGCCATAGCCAGAAAAACAAATGGGTAAATGAATCAGATGTCACAAATTGTAAGCCCAAGGTCAGACATGGTCAGCAGACATGTTTTGTTCAGTCCTAACAGTTATTTCAAAAATATTCTTTTACAACAACAATAACAATATGGAACATTTACATTAAAAAAGGTGATCACAGTACTTTGTAACTCATTCCATCAGGTGGAGGAACGTATTTCTCTACCACTTGGATCTGGGTTGGCCGCGTGCCTTTCTTTGACCAATAGAATGCAGTAGTGTGACACTTGTGTGGCTTCTGGTGGCTAGAACTAAAGAGACCTGCAGCCTCTACTTTCAAGCTCTTGGAAGCCTGAGCGTTCCATGTGAGTGAGTCTCAGCTAGCCTACTAGGGAACGAGGCGACGGGGAACAGAACCATGGCGCCTCAGCTAAGAGCCAGCCAGCCAGCCCCCAGCCCAACAAGCGGCTCCCTGTAGATGCTTGAAGGAGCTCCAGCCAACATTAGTTGAGCTTCACCCACGTCAACAGAACTGCCCAGATAAAACCCGACCATTTGCTGACCCACAGAGTCACAAATTAAATAAATAGTGCTGGTTTTAAAATACAAAATGTTTGGAATCGTTTGTTATGCAGCAAAAGCCAACTGTTACCTAGTTTAGAAACTGCTCCAAATTCTATCGACTTGCTTAGCCAACATGTTTTCAATCCTGTAAAATCCACTGTGAGCTGGCCTCCCTCCCATTATGTTCCCATCATCTAACCCCGTGTACAGCAGAGGAGGCTCTGAATAAATATTTGTTGAATAAAAAAAGTGTGACACAGACTTATCTTGCTGGCACCTCAATTTTTTTCTAAATGAGGAAGGAAATAATGATAAATACAAGATAAATAAACAAAATACAAAGAAAAAAACTCACTTAAGACTATGTCTTAATTATCCAATAATCTTAATGGAGCATGGATTGATGAGTTTTAAAGCATTTGCAGGCTCCTTCCATCCACTCTTCAACAAATATTTATTTAGTTCATAATTTGTGCTATGTACTATGCCAACCCTTAGGACACGACAGATAAGCAAGACGGATAACATCCCTGGCCTCACGGAACCGTAGACATTTATGCCATTAATTCTGTGTAACACAGAAAATAATGAATTTCATTTTACAACTGGAGGTAGAAATTACAAGTAAAGCTTATGAGTAGGTATAGTCATAACAAATGCCATCTCATCCTGGTATGAGGTGTTTTCTTTTCTGTAACTTGATTTTTTGTTGTTGTTGGCTTATTTATTCCTATTCATTTAAATTTTATAATTCATTTATCCACCCAACAAATATTTATTGAGTGCTCCGTGCTCCATAATGGGTATCTATAAGATGAACTAGACCAAAGTAGTCTCTGACCTCATAGAACTTTCAGTTTGGTCCGGGAGACTAAATGTGTAATTGGGAGGTGTGATCAAAAACTACGGTGAATGCTTAAAAAAATTCCTGTATCTGTATAATCATGCTAATAAATAATTACAAGTTAGCCCAGTGTCACCAAGGAAAAGTGCAGGGTATTATCACACGGGAGCCTGGCCTAGGCCGGGTGGCGGGGGGTGGCTGGGGAACTCCTGGGCATCGCAAACAGCCTGGCACAACATCACTGCAAACTGAGCTGGCAGTTGTAGGACCTTCTTGTTCTCTGTAGTTTTAAAGACTTTGGAACTGAGTTTTAAGGAGTTTATGGATTTGAACTGTTAGATTATGAGCGCTCTGGGTCTGTATGGTTTTATCTCCCTCTTTGCCCATCTCACAGTTGCCACTGGGTGGGCATTTTTCCATTCACGGGAGCACCACAGACAAAGCCTAGCGAGACCTTGGGGCTGCAGATGTACGAACGAGTCCCAGCCCAGACCAGCCCAGCCTGACCCAGGTCAGCAGAACTGCCCAGATGAGCCCAGACCACAAAGAAATCCTGGACTTGCTCCCTGTGCCCTACTGGCAAGTGGGTGAGCCATTGGAACCTGTCTGGTAGCCTTTCCACCTGTGGAATGAGGATATGCACTTCTGCCACCCTGCCCTGTCCTTTCACGTCACCAATCCCTTTTTGCCATGTGCCTACAGGGCATGCGGCAAGCCATGCTGCATTTTAGTCCTCGCAGGAGTGTGGTGACAATCCCCGAATGATGTCTGTGAAGTGCCATGTGTTCCAAGAAGAGAGACACTCTCCAGAAGGAACGTGAGGGGTTGTCATGATTACTGCACCTCTGTGGAGAGGCCATGGGTACTTGGCATGGAGCCACCACCTTCTCTGGTGACAGCTGCTGCCTGGCTGCATGTACACTTGGGACTGCAGACTTTTCTGCTTCACGTTGAAATTGCCCTGGGCTGCAGCAAGCACTGCCTGTTCATCTGCTGGGCTGTGACGAGCAAGGATGCAGAGGAAGGCCGGTGCCCGCATCTTAGAGCTATCAGTCGGTGTTTACTCATTCGGCAAATATTTATTAAGTGTTTACTCAGAGCCAAACATGAGGCTAGACATTGCTGGGGTATAAAGGCTTGTAACAGAGGAGAGAAACCATTTATGAAACACACTAGCTATGGGAATCAGCACCAAGCCAAATAATGTCATCAATCCTTTTACAGATGAAGAAACTGGTGTTTAGCAACATATATAGGGTCACAAAGTTAGTAAATGGCAGAGCTGAGATGTGAGTCAACGTCAACCCAATTCTAAACACCAGCACACTCTGTCCGGCACTCTGCCTGCTTCAGGAACTCACAAAGATCCCCACGATCTCCACCTCGGCAGAGACTGGTCTCCTTCACCACGGGCACAGTGACACACCAGCCCATTAACATACAGTTCTCACAGAAAGTCACATTCTCCCCCTTCCAAGCCTGGAGTCACCTTGTAAAGTAGTGACGTTTCTCAGTCTAATGCTTGGGAGAAATTGCCTGGTGCAGGTGGGAAGGAAGACTGTTCCAGGCAGAAGAACCAGCTCATGAAAATTCATAGAGGCAAGAGAGATTTATCTAGGCAAGGAGAACCTGGACATGCTTGGTGAAAGGAACGAACAAAAGGTGCAAGGGAATAAAAGGAATAGCTGATGGTGGGATGATGGGATGGAATCAAGCATCCAGATGAAAGCCACTGCTTCCTGGTTAGGAGGAAGGATAGAAGCCAAGTACATTTAAATCAAATAAACGAAAATGATGACCACCACGACACTTCAAAAGAATGGAAAAGGTTTGGCAGCTGAAGTGGGGAACGGGAAATTGGTTGCTGAAATGTTAGTTAAAATAGCCCCAAAATGAAAACCGTTTCAGTGTCCAGCAATGGGGAGAGTGCTAAAGAAAATTCTGAGACTGCTCCTGGATGGAATATTTTACAACTGTTAAAATGATTATTAGAAAGATTTTGTAGCAACATGGAAAAGGGATTATGATTTAACATAGTGGGGGAAAAAAAGTAGAAAATAAAACCCTGCCCTGTTTTGACTCCCAAGCGGAACAAGCGACAAAATGAGATGAATGGAAAGACAAAGACGTTGGGCTTGGAGACTTGAGACAAGAAAGAAATTCTAAAGTAGTTCTAACGGGCAATCCACAGATTTCACGAATCACTTAATATTGCTTAGAAAAGAGTGTGTGTGTGTGCGCGCTGCATGTGTGAATTTTGTCTGGGATGAGGTGAGGGCTCCAAGATTTCATTATTTCTCATGTCAAGACTACAGAGGACAGTTCAGATTAGTGTATCTCAAACTATCTTCTGGCTGGGACCACGCATTTGGTTGGGATTCTAAAGTCCTCTGAGATAGCGGTAAGGGTTCTTGTCTAACATCTGTCTACCACCATTCTGAGGACCCAGTTGGCAGTCCACATCATGACTGCTTTGCATGTGGGGCCCATTCCTTCCCACTGCTGGATTCAACACTGAGCGTGAGTGTACACACACACACGTGCACACTTTCTCTCTTACACAGTGAACAACTTTCATCCAATCTCTCAGGGCCAAGGAGCTCACCAGGTAACTCTTCAGAGGAGCAAAGGGATTTTTGATTAAAATCATTTCAGTGACCTCACTTTACAAAGTCTTCAATTCCCTCCCAGTGAGTGGTCACTGAGAGAATCAAACTCTATGGCTTTGGAGACAAGTCTAAGATACATAAGACAGACAAAGATCCCGGGAGACTGTTGAACCAAGATGGCTAACTGCCCAGAAGACCACATGCCCTTAAATCAAGCTGGCTCATTTCATGGTGTGAAGGAGGAAGAACAGTGTGCAATAAAGAAAAGAAAAATGGCCTCTTAGAAAAACAAATGTTTCACAGCTTTTGAATAATTCAAAACAATTGTACATCTGACTGGGTCACGCATCCAAGCCAGTTCATACGGTCATTAAAACACTGTGGTGTTCTTCGGATCCAGCTCACATTCCTGCCCTCGCTAACCAGGTGCTGACTGCTTTTCTTATGCCTGGCCTCGTTCTCCTCCTCAAAGAGCACAAAGAGTAATATATGGCTGGGGTTGTGGAAAGAATTAGTGGACCTTCAGGAGTAGTGGCTCTGAATCCTCCACCACCAAGCAACCTTAGTTTTATCCACTGAAACTCACTTCCCTCATCTGTAGAATGGGTGGTATTAATTATCAGGCAGCTTGTATGAGAACTCTGCGAGCGAATGTACGTACAGGATGGAATATAGGATATACGCCCATTGTAGCTATACTCTGCTGGGTAAATACGGAGGAGATAATAACAGAAGGTCTTATGCCACATCCCCTTTCTACCACACAGGGTGTTGGGTGGTTCAAATGACTGAAGAGTGAAATAACTGCCAAAAAAAAAAAAAAACCCATGGTAAAATGTGATAGAGATATCATAATTATGAGTACGCCCCTAGCCTAGGCCTTTTCCTCCTGTGGGTGTGAAGCTGCCTGGCTTCTCCCAAATGTCAGAGGCTCTCCATTTTACTTATGGTCTATTCTTGTCTCTGAAAGCATGTGACTTCAGTTGCTCTAGTGAGCTTCTTTCTGGGCTCTAGCAGAGATTTGGACAAGCTTTACTACGTTAAGGGTCAACGTGTCCCCAGACAGAATACTATTTTAATTCAACAGCATTCAGTAGTTATTAAACTATGATAAATGCTAAAGTGGGAGAGATTACACTTAGACGTAAAAAGTGTCACTTGAATCACTTAAAAATATTATAATGTATGGCTAATTGCACCTTGACTATATTATCCAACGCTATGAAAACACTTCAGGCCCTTAAGTAAGGTACCATTTAATCATCTATTTCGGTATGTAACGGGTAATATTCTTGAGGGCAAAGGTTGTTAAATGCCCCGACATTCAGTGAGTATCTGTTATGTGCTGGGCACTTTGTCCATATTCATTCATTTCATCCTCAAAACAATTCTTTGTAGCAATTATTACCATCCCCATTTTACTGGCTTAGAAATTAAAATTCAGAGATGTCAAGTAACTTGCCTAAGGTAACACAGCTAAGTAAATGAGAGCACAGATTTGAGTCCATAATCCATTATCATCATAGACATACACAATCATATTCAACATGACCTCTGTTGTTATACTTAACTTCTCTGTGCCTCAGTTTCCTCACTTATCAAATGGTGATAATAACTACACTAGGTTGTTATGTGTATTTTAAGTGCTACGATTTATGGAGAGCTCATAAGACAGTGCTCAGTAGATGGAAACATTATTATACATTGTTATTATCTCTGGTTTCCATTACAGCAGACTGAAGCTAACGACTACAGAACTGGGAATCTCTTTGGAGAGAAACACTTCCGATTCCCCACCATAGATTTAATATAGCTGACGCAACCCAGTGCAGTGGTCTACATGATTTGTGTGGCCCAGTGCAAAACGAAAACGTGCCTTTGTTCAAGAATTATTAAGAATTTCAAGAAGGCAGCAGCAGAGCTTTAAACCAAGAGTGGGGCTCCTGAGTGCTAGATTCTGGGCAACTGCACAGGCTGTATCCCCCTGACGACAGTGCCAGCAGTGGGAGCCAGGCTGCCGTGGTGACTTATCAACTCTGTGGCCTTGAGCAAAGCACTGGGCCTCTCTCTGATTCCTCATCAATGAAATGGAGACCATCCCTGCCTTATGGGTTGTAGGGAGAACCAAGTGAGACTGTGGGTGAAAATGTCCTGACTTAAACTGCAAAGCACCTTGCGGGTGGTTTCCCATCCTGACCGTGCAGCACAACAACCTGCGAGCCTGTTACAACTGCAGAAGAAATGCAGATCCTAGTAGTTCTGCAGATTTAGACCCAGGAGCTCTGGTCTGTGCATGTGATTAACAAGATCCAGGAGATTCGGCTGCATAGTCAGGACCAAATAGCAGTGCACTAGCAAGCAAAAGACATGACTTGGCACAGAAAGATCCCGATTAATGACGCAGAAGTCAGATGGTCCTTTCTTTGGTTTTGAGATTACAGTCAAGGCACATTTGAAGCTCCAAGTCCCCAACACTCACTCTATGAATTCATTTCAGTCTGTCGCTTGGTCAGTCTGTCAGTGATATGGCTCTAGGACACACAAATGTTCCTTTTGTGCCACTAGGCAAGCAATGATTCCTCACTTGAAACTGGAACTGCAAGGCCAAACTTCTCACCCTGAGAACTTCCCACCCCCAAGCTCCCGGCATCTGGTTGCCACGTAACTAGAAAAGACTAGTGCCGGGGAGAACAGAGATGCAACAGCAGCCTTTCTTTGGAAATACTTCAAATCCAGACGGAAAACTGGTGGTATGGTGATAGCTCTCGTGCCACCTGGCACATGTCACTGTAACTCAGCTGCATTCTCACCTGAGTGTCTATTTCAGGGAATGACAGAATGGCTACGTTGACAAGTCACATGCATTCTCTCATCAAAGCCATTTGACTTTTTTTTTTAACAGATTGTGTCCTGCTGCAATGGGAGTATTAATTACAGTTCTATTATATGGGAAGGCAGGCTGGGGGTAGCTGAGAGCTGCAGGGTAGTGGTGACAAGGCACAGCCAGTGCATGTGTACAGCCATGAACGCGGTGTTAAGTGGGTGGTACATGAACATAAATGGGAAGCTCAGAGGTGCCTGGGGTAGTTGGATGGCATACAGTAAGGCCCACATATTAACCGCAGGTTCAACTCAAATTTCCTGGCTGTAAGTCCCCCCCGCCACATATTTGTGCTGGGGCTCTCGAGGTGATTACCATGTTGTCAAGGTCAATTGGCAGAGGCTGCCATACCAGCATAGCCGTGCACAACACACTGACCTTGGCCAGGCAAGGTCAGTCTAGGGCTGGGATGGAGACTGCCGGCTTCTTTTCTCCTGGTACTGACTGCTCTGCAACTCGACGTATATGTGCCTCACCAGCCACAGGAACACCAGTCGTTATTTTTCTTTGTCCAGCCATCTTAGACTTAATGGGTCCTTTCCAGTTTTCTGTGCTATCTATGGTGGGGGCGTGGGTAGCTGGCTACCCAGACAGCCAGATGCCTAGGGATACAGAGAGGATAAAAGGCTCTTTGGGATAATGTTGTACATATTGGAATCCTTTCAGGAAGCCAAGCTCTTCCCTCTCGTACATCATTGATGAATTACAGAATGTTAAACCTGCCAAGGTTCTTAAGGCCAGCCATTGCAATCCCCAACTTCATGGTGAAGAAACTGAAACCCAGAGAAGTTAAATGAGTTGCTCATCTTCACCTGAAGAGAAGTGCTATAGGCTGAACTGGAAGCTCCATCTGCCAGCAGGAACCAATGTGCTTTTTGCAACCCTGCCTTATCCATCTTAGTGTGCTAGAGTGGACATTTGGGAGGCCCACAGCTTCTTCTGAACAGTAGTGACCCTTTCTCATGCTTTCTTTAATATGATTTCTTCATCTTCATGCTGAGCCCACCCTCCATACCTTGCTCCAGTCCTTGGGTTATTGCTGTCAGAGTTGGGACTCTGAAGTTGATGTCACTGGCACATAGTTCAAAGTCTCTCTCACTGATCTGGATGCCCTTTCCCTCCCATCCAAGGTCTCAGCCCAGCCCTTCTGGGCAAGCAGTTAAGATTTTCAGTGGCTATGAGCCCCCTTCATGGACCTCGTCACTCTTTTTCAAGCCTAAACATCAGTGCGGCGTTCACATGCACATGTCACACAAATTTTTCTACTCTTTCCACTTCCAACATAGCTTCTATTTCCAAGGAGTCAAAGGGCTTTTCAGAGTCCATAAAAGTCTATGTACACAATGGCATTTTATACTCAGCAGTCTTCCCTGGGACTTTTTCATTTTCTGCAGGTGATCCTGAGTTGAGAAATGACTTCTAAATCCTGCCTACTCTGGTGGCCGATTAAAGTCGAGAAGTCCCTGTAGTCTGCCCACCAGTACTTTTGTGAAGATTTTGCATAACTACTGAAAACAGTTTAAAAGATCATGTCTGTGATCTATTAAACGAGATTTTTTTTTAAGGGAGATAAAGGGCTTACAGAGAACACATGACACAGAAATGGCTGGGTTCTGCTTATTACATGTTAGAAATTATAAGAATAATACACTTACTGCTAATTAAGCAAGTCATTTATCATGAAGCACCTGCCAGAAAATGTATTTGAATTCCCCCAAATTCAAATAAAGAATTAATGGGTAAATAATTTATGTTCAAATAATTATTTGCAAGACTTTATTTAAACTCGAATGCAGTGAAAGTAATTCAGAGATTTTAATCCTTGCACCATGTAATAAAGTTGTTGTTTAATTAGAATGACAACTTGCTCCACCAGGTGAAAGGAAAGTGGAATGTGAAATTCCGAGATGATTCTCTTTGGCTGCTCGGAATGATCTGGTCAAAATAGTCCAGAGGAAGGATGAGGTTTTGGATGATTTCAGTAACACAGGGGAGAAGCACAGAATTCCAGATGCATCAAACTCGGGCTTAGGGGGGCATTTCTTCAGTAGGAACCACACAAAACAAAACTAGTAATGAAATCCTCAAAAAACTCACACCCATCCCTAACACACAAACTCAGTGACACCTACATCTGAAACATATACCTTCGCATGCAGACACCTTCACACACACCTCTTCCTGGCTAAAATAAATAACAGTGCAAATCCCACCCCAAATGACAAAACATCCCAGATGCTGTCAAACTGCTTTCACAGAGTTTAATGAGTTGAGCATCCAGAGACGACTTGTAGTTGCCGCCTGTCCTTAGGCTTCTTTTCCAGTGTGAAGAATTAGAGATACTTGGGTCTGGGGACTTAAATTTGTGGGGCTGGGAGGTTTCCAAAGTCTCCAGATTCATTTTCTTTAAGAGAGAGAAATGCTCAGCTTGCTTCTCAGCTTCCATTTCTCACCATTTGGGTGGCTATTCATTCCATGGACCTTTGGCTGAGCTGCATTGATTTTTATGAAGCGTAGTTCTCGGGTCAGGAATTTCGGATGAGATGAGTTAGATAAGGAGAGTCCAGCTACATCCTAGGATCCATAGAGTCCCCTGCTGGGCAATCTGGAAGAGCCTCTTACCTTAATACTGTCCCATCGAAGAGAGACACCTTCAGCGATGACCCCCAACCAAGAGTCTTAGGGAACCAGGATGTGGAAACAACATGGGGTTCTGTCCCTTTTACCCCTCTGTTCAATTTCTGTTAGCCAGGAAATCAAGCCACTGCCGGCCCAGCTGGGGAGTTGATGGCAAAACCAAAGCAAAAAGTGTAGTTTCTGCTAAGGATGGGTGCGCGGTATTATCCGTGTTCAAAGGAAAAATGAGGCAGTACATGATCAAATTCTCCTTCCATGCCTCAGGCCGTGCCTCTGAATACTTTTTTGGTCTAGACATTTACAAAGAGAGCTTCACAAACTTCCATCTTTGTCACTACCACAATATAAGATTTCCCCTATATTACACAATAAAGTGCAACTGAAAATTTCAAGTTAACCCGTCATTCCGACGATTAATGATGTGTAAACTTTGGAAGACAATGACTTACAAAGCTTTTGAAAGTTGTGCTGCTCAAATAAACCCTACTTTACACTCCATTGTTGCACATGAGATTGACAGAATCTGCACAATCAAAGCCGCATAGCACATGTCCTCTTGGGATGAGAATGAGGATGGAATGTAGCACACACAGGGTTCGCTGGGATACAGCAGGTTAGCCAGCTCGTCTAGCCCTTCAGAATCTCCATCAGAATCACCTTGAGTAGCAGACGCAAGGGAAGCAGTTAATGGAGAACACAGGGAAGCCCACACTGGGCAAAATGTGAAGAATGAGAGGGTGGGGTGGGCTGTTTCTTAAGGAATGACATGTTTTTAATTATAGCATATGTAATATACCGTGTTTCCCCGAAAGTAAGACCTGGTCTTATATTAATTCTGGCTCCAAAAGATGCATTAGAGCTTATGTTCAGGGGATGTCATCCTGAAAAATCATGCCAGGACTTATTTTCCAGTTAGGTTTTATTTTCGGGGAAACATGGTATGAAATTGTCTTTAAAAAAGCTTTTGTTATGAAAAAGAATAAGCCTATCACTTAGCTTCAACAATGAACAACTCATGGCCAGTCTTGGTTCATCACCCCCACTCGCTCCTACCGTGTTATTTGGAACCATCATCACACCTAAACATACTTCCTTAACATCTGCGGATATCCAGTCAGGGTCTAAGTTTCCCCGCTTGTCCTACAGATTTTACTTTTTCAAAGTTCAAAGCAGGAGCCATAACATCTGTACCATACGGTTGGTTGACCAGTCTCTGAAGCCTCTTTCATCCCTGGGGTTCCCTCTCAATCTCTTTTTTTTTCTGTCATTGGAAGTTTATTGTTGTTGTTGTTGAAGAAATTGGGTCATGTGTCCTAGAGAGTTTCAAACAGTCAGGATTTTGCCAATTGCATTCTCCTGGTGGTATTTACATGTTCTGCTGTCCCCCTCATCTCTGGTAAACTGGTGTCTCAATCCAGAGGCTTCATTAGACTCAGTTCTTTGGAAAGACTACGTCATGGGTGGTGTTTTCATCTCCATGAGCAGGTTTAATGCCTAATTAGCTCTCGCTGCCTGACACGCACTCCACTGAGGGACACTGCCTCGATCTATTAGCTCTTTAAGGATTACAAAGTGGGGGGCTTTTAACTCTTATCATCCCAACTTTCTTCTTCTTTTTATAATAAAGCTGGACTATTTCTATAGAGAGGCATTTGCCCTCATTTGGTTTCCTGGAGGTTTTGCTTTTTTTTCCTCTTTGCTTGCTTGTTTGTTTTAAATCATTATGAACTCACAAATATACACATATTTGAGCTGTGGTTTTGATACATTGAACTTCATTGTGTGTTTTTTTATGATTATTGCTAATAAACTGTGTCATGTTTGGCCAGTGGGAGCTTCTTCAAGTTGGCTTATGGGTGTTTGCTTTCTGGTGTGACGAAATGTTCCAGGCTTACGAGTATCTATTTCCTGCCCCAGATGTGACATGAGCCATTTCTCCAATGAGTCTTGGATCCTTCTAGTAAAAATATTTATAGACTATGACCTAGGTGCTAGGGTTTGTCATTGCTAATGGCTTCATCACTATTTTCAGGTCTTTTCAGTGGACACAGCAAGGAAACATACACACACACACACACACACACACACACACACACACTATAAACATATGCATTATACAGAGGGGGCCAAAAATATGTATACCATTTTAAGAAAGGAAAACTGTATTAAAATTGTAGTACTCAATATATACTGATAACAAAAGATAAACACAAGTCACGTTTGACTGCTGCAATTAGAACAGGTATTCAACGTGGTTACCATCAGTGTCCAGATACTTCTGATTATGGCAAACTACTGCTTGAGCAACACTGACCAAAGTGTCCACTTGTATACTTTTTTTTGGCACCCTGGTATAATATATAAAATTACATAAAATACATAAGCACATATATTTAAGATAAAATACATTATAAGTTAATACTGACATTCTTTCTTCAAATTCAGGATTATAAGGTTTTAATTTAACCTTATTGCTCTTTCAGCTGTATCTATTTCCCATGCTAAAAAAATCTCAGTGGCCAACGGCACCGATCTACATATTTATTTGCTGTATCCTACACCGCACACCTAATAGTCCCAGACTAACGACGACACTACAACTCTCCACAACACCTTGGTATTTTTTGCAGTTCTCTTTGTCCTCAATGAGGTATCTCAAATTATTATGTCTTAAACTCATTTAAGACAAGTCCTTCCTTGTGGACATGCTACCCATTGGACACAGAGTTGAGTTCATTTATTTCACTTTGATTTTTACGACTGGCTTTTAAACATTTACATTTGTTTTATAAGTATGTAAATACATACACAAGTCTAAAGTCACACGCACAAAACAAGATATATTCCAAGAAGTGTAACTCCTGGCATTCACCACCGTGCCTTCACTGTATTCCCTATGTAAGAAACTTAAAAACAGTTGTGGTTGATACTTCATTTGTATTCTTTTTAAAGATACAGGCAGCTTCCTTTTTACCTTACACTTTACGTAGTCTTTTAGACACCCCAATGAGTTAGCTGTGTTCCTGCTGGATCAGAATTACTGAAGTACAATTTACAATCCTAGAACAGTTCACATTTAAGAAGATCATTTCAGACTTGTTGTCATTTTCTAATATTGTGGAAAACTCCTGAAAAATTATTTTAGATCATGGACCATTTTCTCTCCCTGACCTTCAATCCGCTCTTCTGTAGAAATTTTCAGCCATGTCAGCAAAGCTTTCACCACCTTCTTGTTAAACTTTAATTTATTTCGTTTTCATGAAAGGAAGGAAAGCCTTTGAAATCACTTATTAGTGCCTCTAAAAAAGCACAACCATTTGGGATTTCTTAATGTTTGTTGCATGAGCAGCCGTGATGTTCTTCTTTCACCATGGGCTTGAGTCAACGTTGAAGTCTTAATTCGTGGTGTTTCTAAGGCAGAGATGGCACAAAGTAATTCACGCTTTCTGGAAACTGTGGTTGAGAGACTGATGGAATGTAGTAGTGGGTGGGACGGGGCGATATGTGTCTCCTTTGTATCTATGAATAAAGGGAAGACTCAGGGGACACAGAATTTTAAATTCAATGCTCTGCTCGGTAACTGATTTCTCTTCCTTGATAATTATAAAACTGGTCCGAAATCTAAGATATTTTATGAAGCTGCCACTCGATGGGTTAAGAAGCTCTTATCAGTGCTGCTGATACCGTGGGTTCTGCAGAGTATTGGAGTAACCCCGATATTTTCCAGAAACATTTCCACTACCCTCTCTACTGTTAATTACTGCTACAGTGCCCCAATTGGTCTCTGTGCTTTAACCTTGTCGCTCCACCCAAAATTCTTCTTCACATAGCAGCCAGCCAAATTAGACCTACCAGGTATCAAGATTTATTAGAAAGCTATAGTGATTAAGACAGTGTGGTATCAGCATAAAGACAGACAATTAGACCAATGGAACAGAAGAGATCACCCAGAGACAGACCCTTGCAAACTGAGATGCTTGCTTTATGACTGAGAGGGTCCTAAAGACCAACAGGAAAAGATGAACACACTGTCTCATGACCATCTTTCCACCTCAGCTGCTATTCACAGACATCATTTTTAATAACTATACATACCCCATTACATGAATATACCATCATTGTACCACCATGTATTTAACCAATCCCCTAACCCTTAACATTTAAGTTACTGTTGTGTGTGTTTTTTCTGTGATAAACAGTGCAGTAATGGAGACTTTTGCATTTAGAATGTTGAACAAAGACTTATTAGTTTCCTTATGATTAATTCTTCAGATGGAGATAACAGGTCAAAGGGTTTGGATATTTGGGGAAATCTTGGTCCACATTTCTAAATTCTTCCCTCAAATGTCTGAGAGGTCTTATGTGCCCAAGAGTCAAGGTCACTTTCCCTGATAACACTGAATATCATACTTGAAAACTGTTTTGCATTTAAGGGATGAGGAACGATGCTTCATAGTTGTTTTGATTTGTATTTATTTAATAACGAATGAAGCGAACCATTTTTTTTGAATGCATATTGGCCCTTTAACGTTTTTCTTTTGTCAAATATTTGTGCTTGTTCTTGGACCAGTTACTATAGCGCGCGCGCTCTCTCTCTCTCTCTCTCTCTCTCTCTCTCTCTCTCTCTCCATTCCAGCCCACCATAACCACAGAAATTAGTATCTCTAAGCCACCGTTGTGTACCTGGCATCTCTGCTTTAATACTTTCAAGAGCTTCCTGGTGCCCACAAGATAAAGTCCACAGTGTAACCAGACTCTGCATCAAAGCAGCTCCAGCAGCACCTTCCACTATGGCTCTTCTCACACAACTATGTCCTCGACCAACTTGGTCTGCCCCTAGTTCCTTCTCACAGGATACATACCCCTCTTCCTGCTGTGGCTCTCATTGCTCTCATCATTTCCTTCTTTTCACTTTCTTAGTTTCTTATCTCCCTTTAGCCTAGCTCAAGTGCATTATCTCTTTAAATCTTTCCTTGGGAGAACATCATTTCTGACCTTCTGGGACACTTCCTGTGGCACTTTCCTGTGCTCTGTGCCATCTACCTTTTAAAAACTTTTCCTTTGGGGGTACACATCCTAACCAAAGTGCAAACTCTCAAGGAGGAAACACACACCTTACGGTTCTTCACACCCAGTCTCCATGGTCCCAAGAACCCAGCGCATGGGTGGTTCCCACTGTCCAGGGCGGGAGGAGCTGTCTGTCAGTGGCAAGGTGGGGGAGATCAGATAGTTTATATTCATATACCTGTACAACCCCAAACCTTGTTGTAAACGATTTTATACTGGACTTTCCAATGTTGAACAATGTCTGATGGTTAAGTTCCAGTAAAGTTTATGGTGGCATTAGTCAGTGCCAGAGGTGAAGCTGGCGAAATAGCCATGAGGGGGTCATTCTGGAATGCTTGCATTTTCTGCCTGTCACCCCCCAGCCCTGATCTCAACACAGGTGGGGCTGCAATGCAGGCTGGGGGGCTCTCGAGAGGGGAGAAGCAGTATATGGAGTAAAACAAAACAAATGCCGAGTTTCACTTCTGCTCTTTATAGGCTGTGTTTCTGTGAGCATGCCACCTCGCTCTCCTCATTGGTACACTAGGGATAGCACTGTCATCTCCAGGATTATTATGAGGGTGAAATAATGTGTGTAGAGTATGCAAAGTGCCTGCCATAGAGCCAGACTCAGTACATGGAAGTTACTGTGTTTCCTTGAAGGCAAGACCTAGCCGGACCATCAGCTCTAATGTGTCTATTGAAGCAAAAATTAATATAAGACCCAGTCTTATTTTACTGTAAGACCAGATCTTATATATTATACTATATTATAGTACTGGGTCTTATATTTGTTTTTGCTCCAAAAGACGCATTAGAGCTGATTGTCCAGCTAGGTCTTATTTTCGGGGAAACACGGTAATGCTATATAAGCACCAAGGAGGAGTATCCTGCCAGTCACTTCTGTCCTTGCATGAATGAAGAGGTTGGGTCAACATGAGCCAAAATAAAACCAGGCATCTCCAGGACAGTAAGGGATAGCGGGCTGGGGTCTTGTTTGGGGGCTATCGCTAAAAGACTTACCCTACTTGGCAGGGCACTAATGCTGTTTGAGGGGTGGACTAGTATGGAAAGAGCAGAGTGTACGGGCAATGCTTGCTTCTGACGGAAGGCAGCATCCAGTGTTACTGAGACCCACTGGAAACGACAACCAGAGCTCAGAGTCTAATAACACAGTAACTGTGGTAATCTAACTTCTGGAGACCTACAAGAGTGATGGCTACGTTATTTGGTTCTACATGAAACTGAGAAAGGAGAGTTGAAATGGAAAGTATAAATAAAGAGTAACCAAGCAAAAATGAATGTAAAAGCAGCAATACGGATTTCAGAAAAGGTAGAATTTAAGGATGAAGGTACAGAACAGAATAAAGAATGACAGTATAATGTTAAAAAGCACAATTTATAAAGGAGATATAATATCTGTAAACCTGTATGCACCATGCAACACAACAGCTAAATATATAAAGAAAAAAAAGCTATTAAACATATAGAAGATTTTAAAATAGAATAAGAGTTGGAGATACCCATACATACCTCTCAGAACTGGACATATCTAGGAGACAGAAATTGAGTAAGTACAGAGGGACTTTAATTAAGAAAAACTCAGCAGAATACATAAATTGCTAAAGTTAACATTATCTGAGGAACTAGTGAATGGACTGAGGCAAGGAAATGAAATCACTGCTAATCAATATTGAGAAAAATAGATAAAATTATCTCTTTTGTGCTGATATGTTTAAATACTTAGAAAACCCAAAAGACTCTAATGAAACATAGTCAAATAAATGAGACAATTTAGTAAAGATAGTAAAGATAAATATACAAAAATCAATAGCTTCACTATCTAATAGCAATAAGCACCTAGAAATGACAATGGAAAAATGTGACAACAAGAGATTTAAAAAAAAACACACAAAAAAAACCCCCAAACTATAAAAATACATAGTAATAAATTCAACATCAAAGTAGCTTGAACCCAGGCTATATTGTCCTGTGGCAGCTACACCCTCACCAGTGATGTCTAAATTTCAGGGTTGGGTTTGGGGTGGGGGGGGTCCCTCTTCTAAGTTCTTTGTTCCATCCTGTGTTCTTTCCTTCAGCACAGGAATTGTAGCTGCTTCCTGCATTTGCTATTCCTTTATTCCTGAAAGTCTTCTTTTAACCCTTTCAAAAGTTAACCACCTTTTACTAGTTAATAAGTCTTTATAAATAGTCCATGTTCAAATTACTGGCCTCATTTCTGTCTCTGACCAGACTTTGACTAACACAGATCTATATGAATAAAATTATAAAATCTCATTAAAGAGCCCAAACAAGAACTGAAAAGATAAAAAGCTATTTCTTTGATAGGAAGACTTACTATTATTATAAAAATATCCATTCTTCTTAAAATACATATATAAACTTAATACAATTCTAATTGGAATTCCAACAAAGTTTTCATTTTTGGTGAAGAGATAAAAATACCTTAAATTATAATGGAAGGGTAATCATTTGAGAACAGTCAAGGAAAGCATAAAAAATAAAAATTGTGAGGAAGGATATGCCCTGCCAGATAGAATGTCACAGTAATCAAATCTAAGCGGTATTGGCAGAAAGATAGACAAAGAGATCAGTGGAACAGAATGAAAAAACCCAGGAAAAGATCCTAGGACACGTTAGAATTTCATATATGACAAAGACAGAATGTTACTTCAGAGGGCAGAGGGTGGTGTATTTAACAAACTGTGCTGGCACAAATGCTTAGCCATCTATAGCAGGGCTGGTCAAGTTTTTATGTAAAGCACCAGATATTAAATATTTTATGTTTGTTGGCCACACTATACGGTTCTGTCATTATAGTTCAAGAACAGCCACAGACAACATGCAAATGAGTAGCCATGACTATGTTCTAATAAAACTTCACTCCCAAACAAGGGTAGCTGGCCTGTGGCTCATAGCTTGTCAACCTCTGGTCTAGAGGAAAATGAAATTAGCTCCCCTATCTCTGATCGAATACAAAAATAAATTCTGATGGAGTCAAGACGTAAATGTAAACTATAAACCACGAAAAGCTCTTAGAAGAAAAATCCAGATGGACCACAGGTGAACGAGGGCATCCATCTTAAGTCAAGAAACCCAGAAGCCATAAAAAAAAAAAAAAGAGTTGGACATATTTGACTACATAAAAATGTAAAATTTGAACGTGACAAAAGATGCCATAAGCAAAGTCTAAAGATAAAACAATAGATTCGAGGAAAATAGTTACACCACACATGACTGACAGCTCTACCTTACCAAGGGTTCTTACCAAAAGGCAAGAAAAATAAACCACCCAACAGGAAAATGGGCAAAGGGTATGGATTTTGGTTTAAGTGCAATTGGAAACCCTTGGAGGTTGGGAGCAGGGGAGTGATATGATTTGTTTTAAACAGACCACTCAGGCTACTGTGTTCAGGATGGATTGTGGGGGTCAGGGGACAATCATGGAACCAGGGGGGGCCGGGGGATGGTTTTTGCAGAGTGCCCAAGAAGGCTTAATAGGTGTTCAATACACGTGGGCTGGGTTTTGATGAAACCCTCTATGTCGTGCTCCCTATGGCATCTAGGCCAAGGGTTCCTGAGCTGACACGGCAATCCTTTTTTTGAGGGAAGGTGAGGTTCAGAATGTGGCATGACTTTTAAGTTTTTCCAGGTAAATAAATGTGCATCCAGGTGGTCCTGGAGAAAATTCTGCCTTCCTGGCCCAGGTGGTTCTGTCTGGTCACCCTGCTTGGCTCTGGTTATGGGGAGGGGGTCGGGCAGGCAGGAAGACTTGTTACAATCTTAAGGAATTGGTGGATTTTTGGGCCTAATTAAGCTGGGCATGGGAGGAAGGCAATGGGAGTGAAAAGGAAGAGGGAAGATTGACAGGGGACAGAACATGTGCCTGCAGCCCCTGTCTGGGGGAAGACAGTACCAAATAATCTCCTCTCTGCTCTTGAGGTGTAGAGACTCAACAACCTGACTGCGAGTCATTTTTTCCACATGTGAAGCCAAGAGTTTTCATCTGATAAGTGGTCAGAGTGAAATAACAATGTCCTTCTCCTCAGCTAGGAAGTGGGTTCTACCCACCCCGCAGCAGGACTGGCAGCAGGAGTGACAGCACAAAGGAGTGCCTGCCCTCCCTGTGCAAGGTTTAGGGAGCCTGAGGCAAAAATCCAAGGCTGCACAGCAGTGTTGGGCCTGAAGCCGGTGACTCAGGCTCCGTGCAGAGCTTCTGTTTTTTCAAATGTAAAATAAAAAACGTCCTGGACAGGAGGAATCTCCAGAGAAAAATGAAAGAATGCACACGCAGACGTGCGCTGCTGGGGAGAGACGGTGGAGCTGACATTTGCTGCAAAGGGAAGAGAATAGCGTCTCCGCAGAGGGACCCCGTACCTGCTACAGAGCTCTGTGTGGCTTATCTTTGTGGAGGCCTCTCTGTGGCACTGAGGGGTGGGGGTGTCAGCTCTCCTACAAATCTGCATCTCACAGCCGCCTCTGGGCAAGTTGAGGATGTTCTATCCTCCATGACCAAGCCTATGTCTGGTTCCCCAAGGAGTGGGCACAAAGGGCCCCACTTGCCTAACATGTGGTCTTGGACAAAACAGAAGTGTGTGCTTTCTGGAGAGTTCGGCCATGATGGGAGGCACTCAAGAAATTCTGAATTCCTTCAATCATTGTTGCATGGCTTACAATGTCTCCCAAATAGTGGATACTCAACACACACACACTTTTAAGGAAAAATGAATGAATGAGATTATTTTTGAGTCATGTTCTAACAATCCATCTGGATATGTGAATGCAAAGCACAGGTGAGAACCAGGCAACTCCAATCCCTGCGAGGAAGTCTGATCCTCTAGGCAAGAAATCTGCAAACTATTGTCTGAGGGCCAAATCTGGCCTGAAGCCTGTTTTCATAAACAAAGATTTATTGGAACACAGCCACACCCATTTGTTTACATATCGTCTGGGTTCCTTTCGAACACCTATAGCAGGCAGGATTGAGTAGTCATGACAGATGAGTGGCCTGCAACACTGAAATGTTTACTCTCTAGCCCTTTACAGAAAAATTTGCCTACCCATGCTCCAGGCCACTATCTAGATTCAGCAAGTTCGGGGTGTGATCCAGGATTCCCGGTTTCTAAGAGGCTAGTCTGTGAACCATTCTTTGAGTAGCAAGGTTCTAGGGCACCCTTTTCTGAAACAAAACACTGGTAAACATCAAGTGTCAACCATGTACAGGGCATGCATTTGGCCTTGCAGCTTCACATAACCTGAGCATGCCACAATCAAAGAAAGGCTTGGGCATGCATTTTCCTTGCTTCATGGGCTTTGCTTACTGATAGAAGCCTAGCAGCATGCAGCAAAGGAAAGGACGGGAGCACACCACTTAGTTCCTTCACATGTTTGTGGACAGCCAAAGCCAGAAAGACCCTGCACTGGACACTCACTGCCTTTTGACCCTCAGCGTGAATTCATCCCTTTCTTGATGGCAGCCATTTGGAGATATATCTCTTCTCTCATTTCTGTTCACATAGTTTGGGTGGGGCTGATTCCAGGGATGCAGCACCTGATCCAGGCCTAGCTTAATCAGAATGACCCCCTCCCCCGGTGACTGGGATTGATTGAGGGATGGGTATGTGACCTAGTAGGTTCCCATGGGACTTTTGCAGGGACTTCTGTGAAAAAGATGTTCCCTCTTTCCCAAAGCATTGTGTAGTGAGAGAACATAGGATATAAGCTGTTGTGGCCATCACAGACCTTGAGAGGACACCCCTCCAGGGAAAGGAACTAGTACGGGGGAGACAACTCCAAGTGACAATGGAAGAGAAGATGCCTGGTGATCTGGTTTCAGTCCTAAATCAAACTCTACCTCTGACTTGGCTACCTATCCAACTGGCCCTTCCTGGGGTTTTTTACTTACATGAGCCCATTCATCTCCTTCTGCCATTTGGGTTGGCATTGCTTTGTTGCCAATGTTACCACTGCTTATTGACCCTGGAAGCTCCAATCTCTCCAACTGCAACCAGCTCATGTCACAACATTCCCTTAGTTGCCAGAAGAAAAATACTAGGCACAGGGCTTAGGAATCCTGCCTCAAGTTAACTGAACAAAGAATTACCAAAGGGCAGGTCGTCCCAGACAAAACTGCAATATATAATGTTTTCTGTAGTACCATTCCATGTTCTCATAACATTTCCTCAACCTTAAATTAACCACTATGTTCATTCTCTCTCTGTCCCTCTCCCTGTCTCCCCCTCCTTTTTCTCCTCTCTTACCAAAGTGGTTTTCAACTAGTAAACAGACTGGGAAGGGGATTGGAAAGGGGATTGGAAGGGTATATTATATAACCCATGGGAATCAGGTACATTAGTTTTCAAATCAGAATAGTTTTGGATTTGAATCCCAGGCCTATCACTTAATAGGTATGTTGAGTATGAATAAGAAATTTAAACTTTCTAAATCCCAGTTTCCTTATTTTTAATATATTTATCTTGCTGAGTTATCATAGGGAGATGACATAATGCATATTGTGGTTAGTTATAAGACTATGACTAAAAATTAAAAGTAATATTACAGCCATAACAGTAATATTATTTTAGCTCCTCAGAGGTATTTGCATATTCATAGGGAACAATTCCTTCTTTACCCACTCTTAGGAACTCTGTTAGAATTTTTCACAGCAACAAAGCTGTTCCCAGGTTTATGTCTGGAAGATGGCCATTTAATGACGGTACGTAAGAGTCCTGCAAGGTCCTTAGGCAATGACCTTGAGAATCAGAAACACAGGCCATATATGTAGAAGTCAAAAGAGGGATGCCAGAGATTGAAGTGGCCATTGGGTGACACTTGGATCTTTAAAAATTTGTTCTCTTGACAAACAATTTGTTTATTTGTCATTATCATCACTGAATTCTGATGGACTACCTGGAATTGGTTTGGGATGGGACAGCCTGAGTTTCCTACCATTTAGGCTTTCCTTCTATTGGGTCAAAGGTGGCATAATCCAGTGAGTGAGTCCAAGTGATCTCTTTCACATAAACTGGCAATAACCTCAGAATCCATTTTTCTAGTAGCTTGGAGAAAATCCCACTAGCAAAGTGAAGTAGTTCTTTCACTTCAAGAACAGTCATCCCAAGATTCTTGCTTAAGTGACAAAATAAGAGGGAACCGCAGGCAGGCAGTCAGCACACCCCTGGTATTTCCCTGCCATCTGACAGCACATTCCATGAGATTGTGTGAGTCCCGTTTCCTTGGTATACTAATAACCCATGGTACATGCATTATTTGAGTAAATGACAAGGCTCTGAGGGTAAGATGCATTAACACTGAGAGTGGTACCCAGTGGGTCCGTGCCATGCAAACAAATCCTTATCATTTTCCATTTCAGAAATTTCACATTACATTCTGCTTCGTGAATTCCACAACTCTATGGTGATATAGATTAACATTCTGAAAAAAATAACAAATAATATTCTGCTTGGAGGAATTTCAGACATTAGGCTTCTGATAAGAAAAGAGGGTTAATGTTGAAGACGTCAGGATAACATATTATCTTGGAGAATAAAAAGCCATTCATTGTTTTCATTCCCCAAGACCGTGGGAAGAATTATTTAAAGATTATTTTCCTAACTTTGAGTACAATTAATTTCTAGAAAACCTATGTACAATTTTCCTATTTTTAATGATTTTTCCCCCCAAGAACGTTTGAATTGGACAAAATTTTTCTTTTCAATTAAAAAAAAAAATTGAATGAATGTGCCTCAAGCGGGCTGGCAGTATTTTCAAGAACTGGTAATAATTTATTCAGGTCCATATATAGCAATATAATATATCTTTACACACGTTTCACAGAAACACGTTTCATACACCCACTGCTATTCGGTGTGGTACTGTTCCTTGGTGGAACACACAGGAAACTTCCATATATCAGAGATCACTTATGACAGCCCTATCTTCTGTGGAAAAGGTCATCTCCCAGCAGAAGAATAGCTCGCCTAGTTAAAGGGATACCAATTTTTAAGCGCTCTGCCAAGCTGAAGACGGAGTGAATGAGAGAGGAAGATGTCAGATTTCAAATGCAGGGCACGCTCATTGCGCGCTCCAGTGAGCTGGTAGGAGGGGGAAGAGAAACCTCTATTTAGAGATGATTGGAACAAAATCAGTACTACACAGTACACTTCAGGAGGAATAGGGGAAGCTGTTGATTCCCTCTTCCGATGTGACAAAATGGCCACCATGAAAACTTGAAGCAGCAGCAAATTGTGGCCGAGGGCCTTCCCAGATGCTTGAGGAAATGCATGTGTATGGCTGGGCCTGGATGGGGGCGGGGGTGACATGGGCTAGGAGGCTTTTTCAGTTCAGATGGAGAAAAAGGATGCAGAAGGAAAGAGTAGGGGACAAGAAAAGATGTCAGAGAACAGCAAAGGGTAATCATCTGGAAGAACTACCCACCAGGAAAGTATATTGACTTCAAGAAACTTAAAATTTGAAGTATTTTAACTCCCTTGAACTATAACCATCACCGATGACCAAAGACCCCAAAATGTCCCACTCTCTGTGAATGCTCATCAGCTGCTTAAAAACATCTGTTTAAAATGACGTTACTGACGTTACTACTCCAGATAGATGGGTAGGGGATTAGAGGCACAAACTGTGGATGATCTCTCAGCAAGCCTGCCAAGCAGGCAGATCTGTGCCCTTCCCCACCTTCTCTTTCTCTGCTGGCTCCCTAGCTACCTTCCTTCCAGCTGCTGAGGACTTCCTTGCCATTCCCGGCAGTGCCAGGGACCAATCAAGTTCGATTTCTGTATTTGAAGGCCAGTGTGACAATCTGATAAACCCAATCTGGGGAACTGTCCTTTCCCTCCTTCAGAACAGAGTTACATTTAGTTAGGCCTTTTTCTTCACAAGGCAGATGCCCAAAGCGAAGAGAGTGGAGCAATAGGAATTTCAGACACTATGTCTAACTCCCCTTGGGGTACCTCTGGGGCTGGAGGCTTTCCATCACTGTGACAGAGAACTGGTCTGTGTAGACCATGACCCGGACATCTTACAGGTTTTCTGTCTCTGTGTGCAGACTTGTGTTCTGTCTCCTTCTCTCCTTGCCACTCCCCAAACTACATTCACACAAATACACTCTCTTACACACACACACATACAAAGATACACATATGTCTGCTATATATGAGTGTGATGCTCACAGCACACTGTGGCACTAGCATAGCCATTTTATTCCTTGGGCTTCTCAGTATTGTCTAAAGAGGGAGTTGGCAAAGTATGGCTTATGGGCCAAATCTGGCCCACTGCTTGTTTTAAAAATAAAGTTTTATCGGAACACAGACTCACTCATTCGATTGTGTGTTGTCTATTTGTGTATTGTCTTTTGCACTATAACAGGGTAGAGTAGTCACAACAGAGATTATATGATCCACAAAGTCTAAAATATTTACTCTCTGGCCCTTTAAGAAAAAGGTTGCTGACCTCTAAAGTAGCACCTCATATGTAGAATATATTTTTCAATTTTTAAAAAGGTGTTTCCCTCATTTTAAACGTGATTCATGAATACCACCTCTTAGACTCATAGAACCCTATAATTAGAAGGCATGTTTTACATTATTAGTGCTACCTAAGGACTAGTGTGTGACTCTCTGGAATCTATGGATGTCCCATCTCCCTTCACACTTCCAATAAAAGGAAACTCACACGGAAGCCTGTGATGTTATCCAACGACTCTGAGATAAGGTTCTTTTTAAATCTAGAATGAAAATCTGATTTCCTATAATTTCTACCCATTGATTCCCATTCTGCCTTTGGGGGCCAGTCAGGAAGAGGGGGGTCAATCCCTTTTAAATAACACAAGTATTTGGGGACCACTGATAAGCCTTACCTTTGTATTTTGCTTTTCCAGATTAAATATCTTCAGTCCCTTTATTGTTCCTTGTGTGGTGTAATGTAAGCTCTCTGCGTCCTTTGTTACTGTTCCTGGATGACAGTGCCCTTTTTATACTTAAAAGGTTGTGAGGACACTGGGTCCCTCCTCAAGTGGGGCATTCATTTATGGTCATAGTTTTGACAGTTCACCAGGGGAGCTTCCAGAGGGCAGCAAGCCACTCTCTTTCTGGAGTTCCAGGCACAAGGAGCAGCCTGGTCTGATGCGGCCTTGTGGTGCCCTCTGAGAATGGTCACGCCAAACCTTTGTGCTTGTGCTGAAGGCCTAGCAGGGATTCCACCAGAAAGCTGGCTCCAGAGAATGGTATATTTTCAACTAACCACTCAACAAATCATAAAATGGGATTGTCAGATTCATTATGGAAAAGGCTGTGCTGAATATAATGCTTTAAGTACGTGTTGTGGCTGCTGGGGATACAACTGGTATTAGTGGCTTAAGGGGCTCAGAAAATTTCCGCGAGACCATAACAAAGGAACAGCCAGCATTTGGTGAGAACAATGGAGGATGGACCCTTTTCCTTACATTGATGAAAGGAGCGCTTTCTTATTAAAAAATTTGCCACTCCAAACACCCACTTCTCCCCTGGTGCACCATGTAAGAGCTACTGAGAAGGAGGTTAAAAAAAAAAAAAATCACTGAACAAGTCCCCAAAAAGAGGGCTCAATGAGGTCTCACTCCATGGTAATGAGCGCCAATTGAACATGACCATTATTTCTGACATGAAAGGCCTGAGAATAGTGTCACATGCCCAGAAGCTATTTTTTTTTTTTTTACACGCTAATCCCAGAAATAAGAAGATGCCATTAGGGACAGTGAGTTAGGGGCTGTAAACGTGCTTTAAAATAGAAATGTTACAACAAACTGACTAAAATAGGGGAAGCACAGCCTATACGAAGCCCTTAGCCACCAGTGGGGGCCTCCAGCTTCTGCCATCTTAGCTGATCTCTCAGCCAGGATGGCCACAGGTCGTGTCATGACTGTTCAGTGAGTAATTAGGGGCACGAGTTTGGTGTCAGATGGATTCTAGATTTGAGGCCTGACTGTGCCATTCCCACATGCCTTTGGGAAATTTCACTTAAATTCCCCCATGCCTCAGTTTGGCTTACCTGCAAAACGGAACTAATAATAGTGCCTACCACTGGGTGTGGATTAAATGAAATGGGATGCAGAAAACAGAGATTTCAATACACTACAGAGGAGAAAGGAGTCCCCAGGCTGATGGGGAGGAACATCCTGAGGCAACAGATAAGGCTGCAGGTTTATAGGTCAACCAGTCTTTATGGGAGCAGGTCAGATAGTTCTAGGAGAATTTTTATAAGAAGATAAAATTGATTTAATATTCAATATATTTGAATACATTGACAGGAGGTGTACACAACTGGGGGAGAATTTATAGACATGTCCATAATAATTACATAGGAGAGAAAAAAATAAAGCCACTGAAAACAGAGTTATGCAAGAAAGCAAGAGTAACCATAGTATACTATATGGCTCAGCTAGACTGAATATTGATCTAATAAAAATTATAATATCACAGTATTGGGAGGATGGGAATTTTATGTGGTTTTTTAAAAAGGGGATTTAAAATAGAGCTGAGTCCTCATTTTCTATAGTAGGGAGTCAAAAGGTAATGCCTAGAAGCAAAAATCAAGAAATAGAAATTTAAAAAATGATATTTAGAGATATGGAGATAAATGCCTATGGAATCAGTTAAAAGAAGTGAAAGAGTTTGTCTTTGGGAAGTAGCCACTGGGTGGGAGACTTTCAGGGGAGATTGTGGGGTTTTTGTTTGTTTTGTTTTGTTTTGTTTCTTTGTTTTAAATAAGGCTAGTAGGACTATATGAATCTAAAAGCTATGTGTATGAATAACTTTCATAAAAGTAAAATTAAATTTAAAAAATTAAAATTCATATTGAAAAATGTCCCACCAAATGATTTCATCATCAGTTCTTCTAGATTTATTAGAATTAAGTCCAGAATTAACAGTTAGTCTTGTTTTTCTCAACCTTCTAATAGATGAAATGTTACACAAGGGAGGTCAAGAATGTTTCGGGAAGTGTCTCTTTAACAGAAGGAGATACATAGCCAATGGGGGGAGAGTTGACAAACCCTGAGAATGGTGCACTTTGCATATGTGATGTTCACAAGCATGGGTCACAAAGTATGAGCCGAGTGATCTCATTGGGTAGTCTGAAGTATACTCCCATCTAGATGGCATTTCTATTTCTTTCTCTCTTTATCCAGATGCACACACAGTCTCTACCACATTTCAACCCACTGACTCAAGTATCCCCACCTTGCCATTCGATTTCCAGGATCTTCATACCTGCATTAAGCTTTCAAGTTCACTTTGTTTCTTACTCACATAAGGTACATTGAGGTACAGATAACTGGGGCACAAAGATTATCTGATTATTGCTCTTGTATTTTTTTCTTGAAAGTATAAGAAGACTTATTCTTTTCATGTCTTTTCATAAGCTTCCATCATATGTAATTTTTAAAATATATATTTTGCTGCATAATTTTTTCCCTCCATCCCTCCAATTTAGGCTTAACATTCCCTTGATGAAATCAGCATGTCACTTGTCAATATATTCTTGTCAGTCCCAATAGTCTGATGATTGGGCCTAATGATCTGCTCCATGATTGTTAAGTGTTTCACCATCATGATACTGCAATTCTCGGTCCTCCCCCTTCCTCCATAAAACTGTAAGTACTATTAATCCGGCCAACTGTCCACATGCCATTTCCTTTGTTACCAAAGTTATGATCCTGAATTTGAAGCAGAGATGAACCTAAAGTAATTGGTGCTATTCACAAATGTAAAGTCACTAGAGATAAAACTAGTTGCTACTGGCAACATGCATACCTTCTCAGGTGAATCTTCCTTTTGATACTTTGTGCTATTCCCCAGCTCTAATTACAATGAATCAACTAAGGTAAGTTGGGATCTGATGTCTGGAAAGAGAAGACAATGTTACCTACAGGAAAGCATACACTCTTAGGAGCCACCACAATATCCAGTGGGCCAAAAAATTGTTGCAAAGGAAAGTGCTAAAAAATACTGAATTGTTGATTAAGAACAAGTAAGAACTCTTTAGTAATTCCCATCTCTATGCCACCAGTGATGTCCTATTTAATATTTCAAACAATACATAAATTAAGAAGGACATAGATATGCTTATAACGGTACACAAAACCCTATTAAAATCATAGAAATTGACATTATAAGTAAGGGTCTAGATTTTATATTAATTGTAGCTTTTTCATGGTCCCAGAGCAAATCAAACTTCATATCCTTTAGATAACATTTCTAGAGCACTTCTAAGTGCCAAACGCTGACCTAAGCATTCTACAAGTGTATCTTATGCCATCCTCTTATTAATTTGAATCCAGATCTGATCTCAGCGACTATGCTCTTCCCCACTAGAGCAGTGGTTCTTAAATGATGGTGATTTTACCCCCAGGTGACATTTGACAATATGTGGAAGTACTTTTATTTGTCATGTGGGGGTGGGGGTGCTACTGGCATTTAACGGGTACAAGTCAGGGATGCCACCAAACACCCTGCAATGCACAGGACAGCCCCACAGAAAAGAATCATGTGGCCCCAAATTCCAACAGGGTCAAGGGTGAGAAACCTGTACTAACTATGCTATACTTGTCTTTCTTTAAGAAATTCTGAATTAAGTGCCCATTGCCTTATCCCCAGCATCCAGAATAGGGCGTGGTACATAGTTGCTATTAATGGCCTTATAACCGTTACCTAACAGATTGTTTTTCTGAAATTATTAAAGCCCTTACACTGCTACCTAAAGGACACCAATTGTTTTTCTCTCATTATGTGACTCATGCTTTAAAATGGCCTGTAAACTGGACTTCAATGCAGATCCTCAGAATGGGGGCCCTGATGTACAAAACTCACTACAGAAGAGAGCTGAAATCCTACTAATAAACCCCAATTCCCACATTAAGTGCAGACGTGTAAGACATCTACAGATTTGTTCCCATCCCTACCAGTTGTCCCACAGGACTTTGTTAAATATGCTCACACGCACATCTTAGGTAGAGTTAGACTTTTAATAAGGCTTAGGAGAAAACAATGGCTTCCTATAAAATTCTTAGCTTTTTCCTTTGTTCTTTCACAATCATCGCCCTACCTGGAATATATAGGACAGGGCCTTAGAGGAATGCAGTTTTCTGTTCAAGTTGGGGAAGAGTGGCTGAGGGGTCTAAGGAAAAAACACAGAGTTACAAAATGGAAAACATGCATTATTCTCTAATAGTCTCCAAGTGGTATCTTTCTCCATTACTTTGTTTGCATGATGGGTATAGGTTTATGGGGAGGAGAGAATGGAGAATTTGGTTAGCCCCGTGATAACTGAAGATTGGTTTCTATAGGAACACCTCCCTGGTACAAGTAAGCCATGTAGGATCAAGCTGTATTTTACCTTCCAAACCAACTTCTGCAGCTTTCAAAACAGTTTCTGAAGGGGACTTGAAATGTTTACTTGCTAAACTAGAAGACCCCCTTTTTTTTTAATCATTCATTCAACAAGTACTAAGTGCCAGGGTATCTTTCGGGGTCCACTTAAGCTACATTTCCCAGCCTGTGTGTAGTTAGGTGGAGCCACGGGGATGAGGCTCAGCAGTGGCAGGGATGTGAGCCATGTCTGTGCCTACACTTTGAGACGGGGATATGCCACCTCCTCTCTGATCCCTTCCCAGTGTGGGAAACGTCAGGGACCCAGCTTTGACCCTGCCGATGGCAATAATGCTCTCACAGACAGGGGAGTGACATGAAAGAAAGAACCTGGAGTTCTCCTGTGAGCAAGAAATGAACTTCTTTGTCCTTTCAGTTGCTCTATTGGTGGGACTCTTTGTCATAACCTTTGCTCCGTATGCCTCACTAATAACGGTCTGTGGCCTCATGGAACTTACATTTTAGACAGACAGTAAATCCCAAAGGTAATTAGGGAAGGCCTCTCTGACAAGGTGATGTTTACGATGAGACCTAAATGATAGTTAGTCAGGGCTGTAAAGATCTGGGGACTCGGGCAGATGGAAAAGCAAATGCAAAAGCAGAAGCTAACTTGTGTCTGAGGAATAGAAGAGTAAGGTGTCTGGAGTATAGTTATTAGGGTGACAGGACTGGGTGAGGTTGAAGAAGAGGCAGAATAAGGAGTCCAGAGGCAATTCTAAGTGTGATACAAAGCCACCGGGGTGTCTTAAAGCAGAGATAGGTGTGTGCGTATGTGCCAGAGAGGGAAACAGAGAAAGCGCTATCTCTTGATTTGAATATTGGAGATTACTTTGGGTATGGTATAGAAAAGAGATTGCAGGGGTCAAGACTAGAATGGAGAAGACCGGGGAAGACATAACTGCAATGGTTCGGTGAACAACGATGGTGGCGTGGACCAGGATACTGGTAGTGAGAATGGGAGAAAGGGCTGGACCCAGGATGCATTTCCAGGGTAGAGTTAGGAAGTCTTGCTGATAGAGTGGACATGAAGGGTGAAGAAGAGCTTTTACCCTGAGCAACAGGGCAGTGGTGCCATTTATTGTGTTGGGCAAGACTGGGAGAGATTTAATTTTGGGGGAAAGATGTTAAGAGGCTTGTTGCAAAAGTGTTAAGGTTGAGATGCCTATAGACGTTGAAGTGAAGAGTCTGGGGTTCAGGGCAGGTAATTTAGGGCTTACTCAGCAAATAGATGGAATTTAAAGTCCTGGGCCTAGATGTGTCCTCCTAGGCTATGGGAAGGAGAGAGAAGGAAGGGCTTCAGGCAACAGTAGAACTGACCTAGCAGACATTTAGCATTTTCCCCACTAATCTCTGGGGTAAACAACCCACCAGATTTCTAGGGGAAGGAGGAAGGCCATGCCATTGCTGGTGATTCCAGTTAGTATTATGAGATTCCCTTTCAGTGGGGAGTCCTGGGACTGGCCCCTTGGCTCATGAGAACTGGTTGTTAAATGTCCGGGAATTGTGCAAGCCAGTTGTTAACTACAGATGTTATCATGGGAGTCAAGGTGGGAGCATTTTCACCATGGAAATCAGTAAAGGTTCCAAATTGGGTCCTTTTTGTAAAATTTGAGAGCCAATCTGTCAGCACACCACTGATCCCTTCCCAGAGTGGGGGCACAGTACTCAACCTTGTCAGAGGGTTGGCATGAGTTGCCCACGTTCCACCTGTAGGACCTTCTTCCTACATCAGCTGACCCACCTGGCACATGATGGACAGCACATAGTGGCACAGTCCTATCAACCAGGATTTCCCGTGACATTCCAATCTCCATCCACCATCACTCCTTTGCCATCTCCTTTGCCGTAGTGGGTCCTACGCTTCCCTGGGAAAGTCCAGGGGAAGGTTTGGGGTCTGAGAATCTAGCATTTTTATGGAATGAGCTCTTAGAAAGGTAGAGAATTTTGTTTCTATTAAACAGTGGCTGAAAAGAACTGAGGACTTGGGGAGTTTCTTCCCTCTGGGATGTTGATGGAAACACAGAGATGGACATATGGCCCAAGGAAACAGGAAACTCCAGGCTTCTGGGCATCTGGGACATCTCTCCAACCTTGCCCCAACAGCAACCCCTTCCCTTTGGGAAGGCAGCAAGTGTTTTCTTTGTAACCCTTCTCTTTGCCCTTTTCCTCCACTCAATGTTGGCATGTCTCTACCACACCTATTTCATGGACTCCAAGATGCGTTTTCACGAAGGTGCAAATGGGCTGATTAGCTTATTCAGGAGTATTGACAGGCGCCAGTGCACTGGAGCATGCAGACTACTTCCCTGCACGCTCGCGTGGGCTGTGGTCACCTTGCCTGCCTCCAACAGGAGTTGGGTGCTGGTTCGCGTTGGTGCTCGGGGCTTGAAAGAGGTGGCATTACAGCATCACTCTAATTAGGACTTTCAGAGCATACAGCTGTCTGGATAGGATGGGGCATCCAAAGTGCATGGAAGGAGAGGAAGAAGATAGCAGAGAACGTACCTATGGAGGCTGGGCTCAGGGGACAACAAAATGGAGTCTTCACAGTACCTGCTGTGCGGACCTGGGGCATATGCCCGCAGAGGCACACGCACATACACACGCAAAACCCATGAGCTTTCCTGAGTGATGCTTTCATTTAGAAATGCATCCACTGCATCAGAGAATGTTGAGTCTGTAAGAGATCAAACGTCATCAAATCCAAACCTTTGTTTAAATGAGGAAACTGAGGCCCAGAGACATTAAGTGATTTCCCCAAGGACACACAGCTAATAAGAGCGGCGGTGAGTCCCTGCCATCCTGATGTCCACCTCTCATGCCTTTCCCCCCCCATTAACAAGCTGCCGAAAATAAAGTTCTAAAACCTTGACTGCCCTGTGTGTGTGTGTGTGTGTGTGTGTGTGTGTGTGTGTGTGTAGAGCTGTTGGTGTGTGGTGGGAGTTTGCAGGGATATTCTCTCCTTGCTTCATGTTTTCACATCTCCCACAAGACAGGAATTAAAAGGAAGGAAAAGCTGAACTGTTCCCTCCGGCAAGTAGATCTGTAGAAAAACAAAGAGTCGGTAGCTTGGTCTCCAAGGGGTCAGGCTGACTTCCTTCTCTCAGAAGCATCCGGGCTACTTTTTCATCTCTACCATGTTCCAATCTTGCATAATCTCTAATGATGCGATTCCAAATGCATTTTATTTAGCAAATGCAAGATGGAATGCGACTCTCTCAGCTCCTACCAAACATCTGATCCGCAAAACCGAAAAGGAGTTGCAGTGGAAAGTTTACTGAGAGAAAACACAGACAGCTGCTCATGTGGGGGAAGGTTCTCCCGAGTTGGTGGCTCATGGTCATTTTTGTTATTGTTCTTTAAAAGGGGATGACACTGTGGAGTTGGAGACTCACCTTTTGCTCTTGTGTTTAATTGCTGCAAAAGCCATTTATGACCTTGTGTTCTTCCCCAGAGGGGAACATGATCTTCTGTAAGAACCAGGCTTGGCTATGTCTGGCTCACCTAACCACCCACAAATGATCCTATCACCTCTGCGTGATTCTGGGTCAGCTCTATCACCACGCTGTCTGTCTCTAGTTCAGGAAGGCCCTCATGAAAGGAAGAAGGGCAGGAACTGGGATTTCTTTCTTTCTTTGAATTTTGCATAAAACTCCCTCCCAGCCCACATAATGAGAAAACATCAATCATCCGTCTTTCCCTAGACTGTCAGAGGCCATCCAAGCCCATTCTCTGTCCTGCTCATCTGTACACAGGCAGGGCTTGTAAAATTGCTTTCTCTCAGAAAAATATGTTCATTTCCACCTTCCTCGGATGGCTCTCACAAATGAAAGTGCTTTGTCATTTTTAATGCCCGGTGTTCCCTTTTTCTCTGCTGCCTCCAGTCATAATCCAGCCAATAAAACCCACAGGTATTTGGCTTAAAAAAAAAATGAAAATCCTGAAATCCCAGAGGACAGTGGAAATCCACCAATGTCCCTTTGCTTGTTCTCCTTGTGTTACACAATGCAAAAATGACTGCAAAGGAAGGGTCTGTCCATTCCCTTGGAAACTTCTCAGGCCTTGGGCAGCATTTGGATGGACACACAGAAACAGTGGAGGGAGTGAATGAGCTTAGGTGACAGATGTCTGCCTTAAAATGCAGGTGTGTCACAAGGCCGGCCTGATCTCTCTTGCTGCCTAGCTTCGAGCACCCAGGGAATTACTAGAGGTGGACATGCTTCGTAAATGGGAAAGTGCAGTAAAAATTCAAGTTACTATTTCTAAAATGTCTCTAGTCTATGATTCGTCACAGACACCTATCATTCTCCTTAGATAACTGGGAAAATTGTTCCTCATGCCGGAGGGAGCGAAATTCTCTCTTTGAAATATTTATCCATGTGCATGGACAAAGCATAGAGAGCCCTGTTATGACAAAGTTTTGACTCCATGGAGATTTGTACATGCCACAGGAGTAACAATATCCTCCTCCCCAAAACAAATGCATCGAGCTTTTAGTAGGTAGGTTAGTAGGATAACCTGATTCCAGTGTTATAACAGTCACCCTCCAGAATATGGATACGGGGGTCAACATTCTAGGATACAATGTGGCTTCACATGATAGATTTCTTTTCCCCAAAGTTACTTCAAAAGAGAATTTTTGCACAATGTGATTATTTCCCACATATCTACATTTATTCAAGACTGTGTTATCTTCTTTGCGATCTTTCCTTAGATACATATTAGCTTGAACTTTTCCTGCTTTTTCTTGATCACACCAGCCACTCAGTTAAAGATCTGCACACAGACATTTAATTGCACCAAAATAATCTAACTATTCAAAGGAACCCCTTGTTTTTTTTTAGGTAAACTTGAAGATCTCCCTGATAATGGAGAACTGGCTTCTTATATTAACTGTGGCCCAGAAGAACTTGTTACTGTTGTTAACATCCAATCCTTCAGGGACTGATACTTTGTGAAATTCTTTCAAAATGGATTACTAGGAAAATAAAATATTGCTTAAAAGTTGCAGCATGTCAGGTGGCTCTAAAAGTCTCTCAACTCTTCCTCTGAATTTCTGCACTTAAGTTGCTGAGGATCTTTAACAAATGGTTCACAGACATGAGTGTCCTGTGGACCACACTTTGAGTAGTACTTATATACAGGCAATTAACTGTCTTGCTATCTTACTTACAATGGCTCAAGGTCCAATTACGCAACTTCTCACTCCTCATAAGAGTTCGTAAATCTGATGTTTTAATAGTAGGTTTATTTAAGCAGAGATAGGTCTTTATACAAAGATTCTAAGCTAAGTAATCACGGGGCTATATCTTTATACAAAGACTCTAAGCTAAGTAATCAACCGATAACTAAGATGGAGGGCACAGTTAATACCAATAGAAGTTACACAAGGCACTGTCCCAGAATAAATCAGGAAGTTACCCTAAGGTATGACAGAGGGAAAGGAAGGTTTAGAGCTGGATGCAGTACAGAAAGAAGGTTAAAAAACCCCACAATTTAAAGTGATTCTTAATTTGTATTCCACATGATAGTAGATGAAGGGGATAGAAAGACAAAACCAGGCTGGACTAAAGAACGGGAAGTTTGTGAAGGCTGTGAGACAGAGTATACCCAAGTGTATGCACGTGTGCACGCGTGTGCATGTGTGTATGTGCGCATGTGAGTGTAGGAAATCCACCTGGTGGGCAGGCTGATTGGAGTTGAGTAAGAGAGGGCAAAAAAATAAAGGTTGAGGGAGCATTTTCAGAAAAGGGATCCAATTTATATCCGTTGCTGTAATTGGTTTGTTTGTGTAGAGCAGGAAGATACGGGCAGTGGGGGACATGACGGAGTCAAACACCGAGGGCTGCGATTCCCTGGCCTGATGAGTTGGAGAGAAATTGTTAGTAACCAAGACGGGTCCCGCAGGGGTTCATTAAGTGACTGGCCCTCCACAATATCCTGTCATTTCCAACCTGGGTACATCCACATTAGCCCGCGTTGCAGTATGCAATTGTGTTGTGTGCGAGGGTTTGTGAAGGCATGGGGGGTGTCTGCTGGCTGGGTTTGCCGTGCATGTGTGTGCCTTTTCTGAGGGATCCAGTTAAGTTTTGCATGAGAATTAGAATCATGAGGGTCCCACGCAATTAAAAAAAAGGCAAAAAGCAAAAGGTGCTTTCTTACTGGAAACACAAATTTGCTTTGACACTTAAAAAGTACCGTGGAGTCAGACAATAGGGAAACGGAGAAAGGATTTGAACTGGGTGGGCGGGGGTCGCTGGGGAACTGAAAGGAAGCCAGTGGTGAACACATCCAAATGGTAACTTCTTAAACCGCCTCTGAAAGGAAGAACTCTGCAGCATTAGCTCCAGATTGTGAGGCCTGTCAGCCCCTTGGGGTGGGGGTAGGGGGACTAGAGTTACAGGGGAGAGTGAGGAAGGGACAACGGGTGAATAAGCCAAAAAAGAACAGAGTGCCCAAATGTTGGTGCTGGTGGCATGTGGAGTCATAGAGGTTTTGGCTTTGGATCTCAGGATGTTCCTTTGCAGGCAGAGATGGAAGGAAAATTTCTGTGAGGAGTTTTAAGGGAATAGGAGTCCCTTTGGGGATCCCACAATTCAGATCTGAGAAAAGCACTAAGGGGGAAAAAAAACTCAAATGCTTCCTGTGCCGGTGGGAACTTTCAGGATTCAGCCTCAGGGGCACTCTGCCTGTTGGGAGCCGCCAAGAAGCCAGTGTCAAGGGCCAGGGAAAAGCTAAGGCCATCGGAGGGAAGCCCCCAACCTTCCTACCCCCCAGCTCTGTCATCTTGACCTTGGATGAAGCCAGCCTTTAGTCTCTGGATAGAGGATCCTCCGTCTGGTGCAAAAGGAGACTTGATTTCAACCTGTGTTCTGTGGTTTGTAATGCTTTCCTGGAACTAACTACAAAAATGTAAGACCTACAAGGCATGAAAGCAGCTGTCCTTTCTTTCTTTCCCTACTTCCTAAAACATGTGTTCATCATATCTGCAGGGATGGAAAACCTCTTCCATTTCCTAGGATGAACCGTGGCTCAAACTTAGCGCGGTGGGTCTTAACCCTCCATCGTTTGCAAATCATAAGTAGGAGGAGCCATACAGCGACTATTGGATCACGTGACCTAAGTGTTTGCAAATTCCAGGTACTGCTGTGGGTGTTGTCAACAGGTGCCACCCATTGAGTACTTCACGCTTCATACCTTCTGTCTTATTGTCATCATCATCATACCTGTGCAAGAGAGTAAGGCAGGGGCTATTATTATTGCCTCCATTTTCTTTTTTTACAGCTTTACTGAGATATAGTTGATGGATAACATCGTGTGACTTTAAGGTGTACAATGTGTTGAGTTGCAAAACGACCATCACACCTCCGCTGACACCTCCATCATGTTCCATAACTACCGTTTCTTTTTTGTGGTGAGAGTGTTTAAGATCGCCGCTCTGAGCAGCGATTACCTTGCACATGAGGAAACTAAGACTCTGAGTCCGGGATGTCCCACCTGACCCAAGAGCACCTGAGTCCCCAGCCATGCTCTTAGTCGCTTGCTGCACTGGCCCCTCCAGATCTGAAGTGTTGCCATTTTCTGAGTGTTCCCAGGTGCACAACGTCCTGAGCACCTAATTGTCTCACTTGGTCCTCAGAGCCACAAACCCAGGTCAGGAGGCACTGCCCAAGCTCCACGCATTCATTAGCTGGCTGCCCCCACAGAGCTGCATCCTCCTCTGGCCATCTGAAATGCTTCAGGGTGGTAAAGACACCGCTCATGGGCATGAATGTGGCCATTACAGATGGCCAAGATGGGACGTGCGTCTGTGTACTTCAAGGAGCCTCTAGATAACACAGGAAAGAAACTTTCAACCCTCCCATTCCTCCCATCCATGCTGTTCTCAGCATCAGTGACCAAATAGATAGGAAATAAGGAAAAACTTTCCGAGGCACGTTCACTTTGCAATTAACAGTAGGAAATGGGGCTTTCCTGATTTTCTTTTTAATGCTAGGCAGCGAGAATTGAAATAAATGTCAATGTTTTGATACAAATAGTCTACTTTTCTACGTCTACCAGGAAGGACAAGACCTAGCTATACTCTTCCATACTATCTTGCATTAATTATTTTTTTAAAATAAAGCAACATAAAACAAAAAAGAAGACTAGGGTCCTTTCCAAACAGAACCCAGTTCTAGTAAGGGAATTTTGGAGTTCTTTATATAGGACGTCTCTTTATCTGTACAAAGCGAAGTCTCTTTCTAGGTATTTTCAGTGGCTTGATCACATCAAGAAGCAGATTTATTACAAAGACATACAGATAGAGGGAAACAGGCCACTGTGATTATACATTAGTTTTTTGTTTTGTTTTGCTTTGTTTTTTAAATAAAAATTGGCTCCCAAGGTTTTTGAAATGGGTCCTGCACATCATGTATGTAATGCAATGACAGCTTCAGACAGGGGGTGCTTTTGATGCATTGTTAACCATAAAAAAGACATTCAATGCCAGACTTGAATGCTATGGGGATGCATATTTCACTAGGAATTATTTTTCCATGTATGCTTAAAGTTTATTTTGGTAAACAGATGCCTGGAGGCTGTCAGAGCTGGGGTGGGATTTATGTTCCTTTGGAATCTTCTTGAAAAGAGAGGAAATGACTGGGACCTGTTGAACACCGACAGCAAAATGTAAATTTTGTCTCGGCTCCAGGGGGGCTGGCAAGCGCCACACAAACAATTCCTCCTAGGAATGTGGTTTCCAAGAGGCATCCGTGTAGATGCCCGCAGAGGCTCACCGTGGGGAGGGCACGAGGAGGACAGACATTCCATTTTCTATAGGAGGAGGCAGCAGAGCTAAAACATCTGGACTGGAAAGCTGGCTTCAGGAGGCCCCATGCGAAGCCTTGTTGTGTGGCTGCTGCAAAGAGCACCCTGAATTAATTGCTCCATCTCAGACTCAGCCTCAAGAGCTTTTTCTGTACTGACAACACATTGCCAGTGATCCTCGTTTGGGCCATATTGACCATGGGGGCTCTCTGATGCTTGGTAAACATGGGGGCCACCACTGTATGTATCTACTATACCGTTCCTTGGGGGCAGTCACAAGACCTAGCACCGAATTCAATCAAGGAAGGACCTTGCTGGACCTGAACACAATTTCATATAACCACATAATAGGGTCCACCTTTAGGGTCTGTTCCTGCCTTTTTACTGTTTGATATTTTAAGTCTCATTCTAAAAACATACCCATCTTGGCAGATACTGGTAGCTTCATGTAGCTGCTCCTGGCTCATACATTTATATGGAATGCAATAAATTCTGTTTAACATTTGTTACATAGACAACGAACTACAGATCCAGAGCCAAATGGGCACATCTAGCCCATATGAGTCTGTAAAATACTTTCCTGCGTACATCCTGCCTGTGCCTGAAAAACTCTGAGTGCCCTACAGATGTTACTACAATGCTAGGCCTGCAGGGTGGTCTCTAACAGGTCAACGATCCATGATGTGTACTAACAGGATATTAGTGGGAAGGAGAATGCCTGTGAAATAACAGCGAATGGCTTGGGAATGTGTTTTCTTGTTGAAGCCTTATCTTCTTGAACTTTGGTTGGGACTGACGTATATGCTCTGATGACATTCCAGTTCCTGAATAAGGCACGGAATTAGCCCAGGCACTTGTGTCTCAGTTTCTTAGAGTCACAATTCAACAGATCAGGGTGTTTGGTGATGCCTCCTCCAAGGTGGCTGACTCAAAGGCAGTGGTCCTCCAGCGGGCGTTTTGTCCTGCAGCAGACATCTGGCAATGTTTTCCGAGTCATTTTTGATTGTCACAACTTGGGGTTGCTATAGGTATCTAGTGAGGAGGGGCCAGGCTGCTGCTAAACATCTAACAATGCACAGGACAGACCCTCCGCTACACAGAACAATCTAGCCCTAAATATCTGTTGTGCTGAGGTCAGAAACCCTGTTCTAGGGGATTGCAAAGGTAGCTTCTATGCTTGGTGATGACAAGCATCTGGGATTACCGTTCAGCTGTGCACCATCCAAAATTGATCGCATTTCAAACAGAGAGAGGGGCCCAAATGCTGATTTCCCACTGAAAGGTGATTCACATGTTGAGTCCTGTGTAAACCGGCCAGTGCTATAATGATGTCACCACCACTCTGGGACCCACATAGCAGAGGACACATCAGTAGTCCAGGGAGGTGTCATTATACTTATTCTATGGCTCATGAAATGGAGGCACAGACCAGTGCAATGCCTTGCCAGAGGTCATCTCATGAAGGAGTGGCAGGGTCAAGAAGACACCAACCAACTTTTCCACCTGTAGTCTCCCATCTCCTCGTCCGGTGTTAGAACCAGGAGATCTGGTGGAACACACGCAACTCCCTCCCTCCTTCCTCTCCTGTATATAGAGATATAGCAAAATGCAGGTTAAGTTGCCTTTAATCTTTAATTCATACACAAGGACGTGCTGCACAGAGTGAAATAAAGAGTAAACTCCAGGGGCAGCAAGTTCTGTAGGTTTGGCCAGATCTTCTTTTTCAAAGACAGACAGCCTGGGGAATTGCACGGATGGCCTTCCATTGCCCTCTTAGATTCTTTTTATGGCAAAATGCTTGCTTTTATCAATTTCTACCCCAACCTCTGATTCCCACAGGCGGGGGAAAGCAAACAGCAGTTGAGGGAAGTGCACCTACCCTTTCCTCTGATGGAAACAGGAGACGGGGGCTGCTGGGGAGATGGCCAAGGATGGGAGTGGGATGGGGGGCGGGGGACAGAGCTCTGGTTGCAACAGCCCATGGAGATGCCTTTTCTGCTTGGGTGGAGGGACGTGGACTGGGACCTACAAGGATAGCACTCGTCTCAAGGCCCCTGTAGACATTTCTGCATTACGTTCTATCAGTGCAGATACGAGGAAAGAGAAGACTATTGTATTGTTCGATCATCAAAATAGCAGAATGGAGACAATGATCTTGGGGCAGAATTAACTACAGAGAGTAAACTTGGGGGAAGGAAAGGACAATCCTGAGTCCCCAACAGGGGCTTGACATCTAACGAAACCCAATGGGGTGATAGAAATAGGGACCTGGATGCCAATAATTCTAACCAGCGGCAGGCGCAGCTGCCAATGGCTCCTCATGGACACATCTGCCCGTCCCTTTCTTCCCCAGTGCAGTCCAGCCAAGAAGTAAAGGGAAGTTGGAATCTCCGCAGCTGGGAGGGCTGTGGTTCAGTGTCTGGTGTCTGAAAGCCTCCGGGCTGAGAATGCTCAGTCCTTTGGGAATGAGAGGAGCACACGCATAGCAGAACGTTGGAAACCTGGTTTCCAAGTAGCTGCACTTGGGGTCCTCTGGACGTGGAGTCAGAGCAGCGGTGACCTTGATGGTCCCACTGGGTGGGCCAGCGGGTCAGGCCTTGGCCTAGATGCTGCTGTGTGTCAGTGTTTGAAGAATGGCTTAGCCTCTGCTCAGAAGGGAGACAGCGATGGCCTCGCATGCTGTGGATGTGTTTTCCAAACTGTCCCTCGGGAGAGGACCACGAGCTACATCAAAGCCAGCCGAGACAACCAGACTTGTCCTCATCTGCCATACTGGGTCAAATTTTACAGACATGAGTTTTATGGATCCCCAAGATGTTGGCTCTCTCCCCATTCATTTCAACATGGCTTTGTGCAAAGGGATTTCAGCTGTTCCTTTAAAAAGCTCTTTCCCTGCATTTAGTCAGAGATGCATTCATCTGGTCAAAGCCAACTACGGTGAGATGAAAGTGTTAATTCATCCCCTAGATGAGTAGTTCACCCAAAATGAGTAGTTTCCTTGCTAAAAAAGCAACTTAATAAGTACCTTTTTGTTTATAGTGCCAGCCTAGGCATTGCAGACAGCAAGATAGAAGGACATGCTACGTACGTCCTTTAAAGCTTCGTGCTCCCTAGAGAGCCCCATGATGTGTCTAAGCATGGACAAGACACATCGTGGCTGAATCATCAACCCTGCATATGCCCAGAGACAAGAGTAAATAGTTCTGTTTGGTCTGGAGAAAACTATGCCCTGGATAAGGTAACAAGAAATCTTGACTCATGAAACACACTCGCACCTCTCACTTTTAAGACGTGTCTCCAGTTTGTACCCACAGCTCAGGCGGGTACTGACCCATCTCCTGTTCCTTGACCTGTGATCTTAAGGGTCAATAGCTGCTGGGTCAAGGAAGACTCTAACAGTAGAGGCTGCATCTTCTGGTGATGCTAAGGATATTACCAAGAAAGACTGATCCCAGTGGTTACCATTCACTGAGTACAAAACCATGTGCTTCGCACAAGCATGCTCTCATCTCATTCCCATAACAACCCATGGGGCGGGGGTACGTTTTTTGGTGATGTGGACGCTAAAGTACAAAGAGTTTAAGTGACTTGCCCAGGTTCACGGTGGCAGCTCTAGAACTAGAATCCAGCACTTACATTTAGGCAAGATGCCGTGCATTTGATGTCCATTTGTCCCCCCACGCAGATACAGCATAGTGCTCCAACATGTGTGATAGATAGAGCTTTTGGGGACTTCTTTTTGGAGGAGAGGGCTGCTGGAGGCATTGAGGTCTTCATAATACGTCTCTGACAGCCACCAAGAGAACAGCTTTCTAGTTGGCGGAAAGTTCCCAGAGTGTGAACAGATCACAGCTGGGATTTTTAGGCCCCTGGACTTTGGATGAATGACCCCATTGGCTACTATAGAAAGACTGAGAATGTTCCAGACAGTGTCCTGTGACTCTGCAGAGAGTAGGAGTGGCACGTGACGGAGCTGACTTCAAAAACGCTGACGCAAGTTTCTGTCTAAAAGGGCCCGGTACTTGGTTGAAAGCTTCCTCAGTTTCCTGAGTTAGTTCACCGTGGTTTTTAGGGGTGCTAGCAAGTGAATTTAATAGAGGTTGGTGCATTATTGTTAAAATTTTATCGGACATTGGCATGTGCCCCTTGAAATATGTACACAAACTATAATCTGAAGTATGACTTTCAAGTGTGTTTTTGAACAGAAATCTTTTTCTGTGGAAATACATCTCTGAAATTTTCATGTCCACCAAATGAAATATATGATTCTATCTACAAAAATTCTATTTATAATTCCTCTTTTTTTTGGGGGGGACCACATTAAGTGACGTATGACCATGTTCAGCAAAGATTTCCTGGGTGGGACCCATAACTGTGTGTGTGTGTGTGTGTGTGTGTGTGTGGTTTGCCTTAGGCAATGTTTAAAACATTTTAAATCACCTGTCATGATAAACTCTTGGAGATAGTACATACATTCAGATTGATGTCTTCTGTTGAAAGAATTGAATGTTTGAGCCCTGGTGAACCCCTGAAGTCAGTAGGAGCTTCCACCTTCCGATGCGACCTGCGCTCTGCAGGTGGCCACCCCCGCATCTGCGCCCCTGTGCCTGCATCCCGCATCTCCACGGCCGGCCTGGCCCCTGCGGTATTTAAGTTTGTGGCCCCCAGTCTACATCACAGCAGGTCCTCCATGTATTGAAATAACCCTCTCCTTGGTTTCTTTGCTGACGTCCTTAGTTTCTCCTGTGGTTAAAACTAAAGGAAGAACACTCACACACCTCCAAGACAGGCATAGGCGGGCAGGCTTCCAGGACTTTCTAATCGAAAGAAATGTCAGAGGACATATGAATCCTCTAAAGTGCCACGCGTGGGCTCACATGGTACCCCTTACACGAGAATGGCCGTTGCAGACCAGATATCCTAGGGCAGTTTCTCAGGGCCACTCGCCCTCTGCTGTCCTCCCTCCTGCTCCGTCCTTCCCTCTTCTCCTCCCTCCTTCCCCTCCTCACCCACAGCCCTGAAGACAGTACCCCTCATCCCATTCCACCCTGCCTCATACTTTGCCTCAGGGCAAGGTCTGTAGTGGTAAGACTGGGGATGGCCTCTGAGAAGGGGCTGAGGGGCCCCTGGGGCTAGTAGTATCAGGCTTTAGACACTTTACAAGTTAAATAGGCTTTTGTGGGCTGGCTGGGAGACACAACCACCACCCATAATACTGTTGCTCAGAGAAAATGTAACCCCGGTTCCCACCAGCAGACTGACAGACGAACTTCTGCAACATAGCCCATTAGTAGATTGGATGCTTCTTAATTCGAGAAGATAATTGGTCTTCCTGTTTGGAACTTAAGCTTTCTTAGGATGAGACCTGTGACTCTCTGCTTCTCTATTGAAAGGCAATAATGCAGATACACTTAGAGATCTTAAGAGGGGTGCTCAACTCACCAAATATCAGCCCACTATGTGCAAGGAGCCCAGCTACGTACTGAAAACAAAACAAAAAACAGAGTAAAATGCTGCCTTGCAGGAGTTTACAATCCAGTGTGTGTGTGATGGGGGTGGGGTGGGGCAGAAAAGAGGTAAATGGAACAAACTGAATAGTAGGCAACTGTAAGTGATGTAAGCGAATGACAGCGAGATTTAGAATATAGCAGGACTTGAGAGAGTCTCATGAAGGAGGTGGTTGGAAAGGAAAAGGAAAAATAGGTAATATTACAAGAGGCCCTTTCCACAAATGATGTGGGATTCCCCAGGCATTCCAGACAGAGGAAAACACAAAAATAACAGCTTGGGAGTGAAAAATGTCTGAGTGTACTCCGTAAACTGGGGGATGCTGGTCTGAGTGTAATGTGTCCTGTGCACTAGGGGGTGACGGGAGATGAGGCTGGGAGGTGAGTTGGGATCAAGCTGCCAGAGGCCCTGGGCACCAAGCTGAGGATGGCCATGTGGCTAGTGACTGAGTGACACAGAGACATGTCAGGGCCGGGGCATGATGGGCTGAAGGAGGCAGGGTGTGGAAAGACTGCTGCTATAATTAGCGAAAGGTAATAGTAGCTTTAAGTTAGGGTGGGGGAGGGAGTGGCAATGGGAAGGGCAAAAAAGTTACATGTGAGAATGTCTGTGGTTTGGGTGTATCAACAACTCCCTTAGATATTGGAAATGATGATGTAATCTCTACATCATTTATCTAACAATATTATTCTGATATAGCTAGTAATCCACTTCATTCATTCATTCATTTCTTCATTCATTCATTCATTCCCTGAACAAGTATTTGAAGGCTTAGGAATGTTTTTCCATGTTATACACTTGATTCACACATAAGTAACTAGTCCAAAGTCAAGGATAGGAGAAACCAAATGTTCTAGGATTATTTATCCAAATAAAATGCTCTGTGTATTATCAATGTTTCTCAAAATGCTCGTTTGATCATTAGCATGAAAATGCTTCAAGAAAAGAAAAAGAATAGATTCAGAAGTCAAATACTTAATGGCTTTCTCAGTAGGTCCCAACACTCATTCAAAGAAAGTATCACAGACTGCTAAGTCCTGCATTTTGAAACAACAACAACAACAAAAAAACAGTTTAACCTTCACAGTTCAAATTTTGACCACAGAACCTTTCTGTGAAATAATATCTATTAACTTTCAAAACTGTATTTTGAAAACTATTCTTACAAAGTATTATATAAATACTAAGTATAGACTTCCACATGCAATTATTCCTGTTAGATCACCTTTCAGCTACAACCATCACCTCAGAGATAAATGAAAGGGGCTATAGCTCACAGAGCAATGCACACAGAGATAATTTCTATACCCAACCATTTATTCATGCATCACAGATGTATTGAGAACCTACTATGTACCAGGACTGATTAAGCACCTACTATGTGCAAGGAACTGCTCTTGGTATTAGAAATAAAGCAGTGACTAAGAGAGAAATATGTTCCTGTGTGTAAGGAACTAAACTCACAGTTTAATCAATAACAGAATCTTCACAATAATTTGTGACAAACTGGCTACTCATTCTTCCACCCTCACTTTCCTGTGACCTTCCAAACTATATTTACAGAGCAATTTTATAGTGAAATTTCAAAAGTGCCTTATTTAAAATGGAGAATTAAGAGGTGTGATCCCAGACTGGTGCATTGCTCTATTTGCTAGCAGATCTGAGAAAAGACTATTCGGGAAAAGGAGTTTAACAAGTACTGGTTGAAATAAAAAGAGCTGGGGACTAATTTTGATTTTACTTCTCTCTGGATCCCCTCTCCCTGTAACAGAGAAGAGCACTGCCCACTCCTGAGTGTCTTGCCTCATTCAGTATTCACAGTTACTTCTGGAAGCCAGCCATCCCTTTATAATCACCAATGTTTCTCCCTCAGTCTTTTTTTTTTCAATGATGTCTAACGTTCAAACATTTTTTAAACAGTGTCTGATATCTGGTGTATCGAAAAGATAGGCAAAATAAACTCTAATCGCTAATTGTATATTTAAAATATCAATCAAAATTGGCTCTGGGTTGAAAATCAGAAGACAGACTTAGTTTACAAAAGATTAGGAAAAATTTTCAGTTTTGAGGCCTGGATGTTTTGTGAGCTTTATAGAGAGGACAAGAGCTCTTAAACTATCCTGTTAAAAACTGTATTCTACATCCAATATAATTCTGCAACCATTAAGCCTTAAATGGGTATTAAGTCTGATGCAAAGTAATGAAATTGACAGTGGAAACACACACTATGGATTCTTCAATCTGAGGAGAAAAGGCTGATTCATCTGTTTCAAGGGCCAAAGATAAAAGACCTCATCGGGAATGGGGCTGCCTCCTCCCCAAACCTTAGCCTTCCCCTCCAATGTGCTTCTCGGTGTGGAAAGTATTACCAAGTCAGTATCTCTAGTGCTTCTCAAAGATTCATGGACCATTTCCTCTCCTTCTCCTTGCATTTCCTTGTCTGTAGCTGTTGCTACTCTGTGTTGCCCTTATTGTTGGGAAGTTTGGTGACACAAGCTACAGATTTTGTCACAACCCAACCGTCTGTCATAGAATCAAGCATTATAGCCGGGCGCGGTGGCGCGCGCCTGTAGTCCCAGCTACTCGGGAGGCTGAGGCTGGAGGATCGCTTGAGTTCTGGGCTGTGGTGCGCTATGCCGATCGGGTGTCCGCACTAAGTTCGGCATCAATATGGTGACCTCCCGGGAGCGGGGGACCACCAGGTTGCCTAAGGAGGGGTGAACCGGCCCAGGTCGGAGACGGAGCAGGTCAAGCATTATAGAGCCAGAAGGGTCTCAGAGATGGCACTTGAAGAAGAGAAAACTGAAGCTCAAAGAAGGACAGTCACTTATTTAAAGTCACACGGTGAGCCCAGACTGGAATCCTCCTAGGTTTTTTCACTCCTTTGTCATTTTTTTCCTCCTCTTCCTTTCCATTTCAAAAATATCTATAGAGCCCTTTTTAGGGACCAGAGGGTGAGGCGAGGTAAAACCCTACAAGGTGAGGACACGACTTCTGTGGATTGTCAGGAAAAAGGTCTTGGGAGTTCCAATTAATAAATATAGAAGGAGGGGGAGAAGTAGAAAGTTGCCATTAGAACACCACAGTGACAATTGAGACAGGCAAGATCTATGCTACTACGGATGTTAAAACCAGCAGACAAAAGTTTGAGGAGAAATGGGGTATTAGCAGAATCTCAAAGTATTTCCCCCAAGAAATTTATCAGTTACAAAGGGGAAAAAAGGGTTGCAGTGAGAACACTCTGTAGACATCCTCTTAACCAAGTGACCGAAGTTAATTTCAATAATAAGACAAATGAACACATGGAGCCCTGAGATGACACACCGTGAAAAGGACATCACGTCTGGGCGATTCTTGCACAAGATGCATTTCCTCATTCTGATCACAAAAAAAACATCAGGCACACAGTAATAGAGGGACGTCCTATAAAATAACTGGGCAATACTTTTAAAAGTGTCAAGGTCATGAAAGACAAGGAAAGACCGAGGAACTGTCCCAGATTAAAAGAGACTAAAGAGATGTGATAATTAAATGCAATGTGGGGTCCTGGCTGGGATCCTGGAACAGAAAAAGGACATTAGTAGAAAAATGGGTGAAAACCAAAAGGAGACTCATTTAGTTAATAACACTGTACCGGTATTAACTTCTTAGTTTCGATAATTGTACTAAGGTTATATATGATGTTACCATTAGGGAGAGCTAGGGAAACTCTGAACTATTTTCTCAACTTGTCTATTAAGTCTAAAATGACTTCACAATAAATTTTAAAAGAGAGAGAGAGAGAGAAAAAAAAAAGATTGTGGGAGCCAGGGAGAGGAAAGAGAGTGGGTAATGGGACAGAGATGTAACACAGCAACTGACTGTTCCTTCTAGAATCTTCTGGAAGCTACGGCCACTGGAAATTTGCCATCCCCCTTCATGGGTTAATCGGAACTTGTATGTTATTATAGCCATAGCATAAGATAAATAAACTTCTGAGAATAAGTCCCTGGGCGTGGAAGGGATTAAGGAAGATTCTGATTTCCTCATCAGCTGCAGATGAGGGCTAATACAGCAGGGAGTGATGTCAAGTGTCTTTAGGGCTGTCTGGGGTCTGAGGGCAACCAGCTTAAAGATTGTACTCCCAGAGGCTCACTTGGCTAAGTCACCTGGAATGGAGAATCTCATCATCACAGGACAAGATGGTCGGGGGGGAAGCCAAGCAAGGGTCGGAGGGAAAAGGACACCTTTGCCCATGGCATTTACTTTATGTGTATATGTTTCTGACAATGAAATGGGTTCATGGAAACATCTTCTTTATTTGTAGATGTATCACTGAGGAGTGTGTGTGTGTGTGTGTGTGTGTGTGTGTGTGTGTGTGAGAGAGAGAGAGAGAGAGAGAGAGAGAGAGAGAGAGAGAGAGAGAGAGAGAGAGAGAGAGGGAAATGCCAAAATCCCAAGGAAAACAGCTTAGCCCTGCATTCCATTATATATACAAAGCTCAGAATACGTTAGTGATAAATTTGCAGAAGGAGTGGGAATGTGGTTTTGTTAGTATTTCCAAATGCAAAACAGGTCTCCCTTCCCCTCTGTTTGGTTGTCACTGTTTTCCAACAGAATGGAAATGCCAGCATTCAAGACATGTTGCCAGAACCTTGCTTGGCAAAACACTACAATTCCTTTGTATAGAAAATGAGCATTTCTTTCAACGAACTTTCCCACGTTCGTTCTCCCCGATTCCCGTGGTAATAATGCCACATTTGTCTCCAGATCCACGGACATGGTAAGAGCAAGCCACCTCCAGATTCCAGACCCTTAAATCTCACGGAAGATTAACATGGACGTCAAACTGACATTGCCAATTTAAGAGATTGAAACACTCAGCTTTAGAGTAAACAAAGTCCAGTGGCAAGGTTTTGACAACTTCAGTGATGTTCGACAATACAGCCCAGATGTCGGGGAGTGCAAACTTCATAAATGTACGTTTTCCACTGCATTCTTCATGAGAAAAATGCAAGCAGGACGGAGCAACTAATGAAGGAAAGAAGAACTAATAATTATTGGGTGACTATAATGGGACAGGTATTACATCACGTGCTTTACATACACTGTCTCATTTAGGATTTGCAGTGAGGTAGCTATTACTATTTCCATCTCAGCGATAAGGACATGGGGCTCAGAACCTGCAGTGTGACCAGGTAACCCAACTGGTGAATGGCAAAGTCAGGATTTAACCTGTGTGGGTATGATTTTAAAATCATTTCTCTTTTCAAAAGTCAACACTGACTATATACAACACTCCCTTGCTTAAACCCTTCTAATTTCTTATGTTACCACTAGGTCAGCAAACGTCTTAGCTAACTTTCAGTGTCTGGAGAGTGGCACCTGTCCTCTTTTCTGGCCCTGGATTCTGCCACACATAATGAAAAGCAAGTTTTATCCAACGCTGGGGCTCTCCCAAGGGCACAGTTTCCTGAGCCCCACACATCTGCCAGCATTTACTCATTTCACAGGTCTGCCAACTGTTTCCTCAGCAATGAAGGTATTGATACTCCTTATCTATTGATACTCTAACCTCTGTGCCTAATACCCGCTGGCCAAATGAATGGATGAATGAATGGATGGATGAGAAAGAACAGGATGGTACAAATACTTCAGTAATAAATATTTTTCAAATCTTACATAACATCCTATGTAAGTGTTATGAATGTTACAACTCTTTGTGAATAATTCACTAAAGCAAGATTCTTAAAGATCCAAATTAGAAATTATTCAATGGTTTTATTTTGGTGGTTCCAAACCAGGGCGATTTTGGTTTCCTATCCAGGGGGGAATTTTGCTTGTCACAGCTTGGGGCAGAGGAGTGCTACTGGCATCCAGAGGGTAGTTGCCAGGGATACTGCTAAACATCCTACAATACATGGGACTGCCTCCCCAACCCCAACAAAGCATGTCAATAGTGCCCACGTTGAGAATCCTTGTTTGTTTAATTTAACGGCATACACTTGAAAGCAATCAAACTATGGCTTGCTTGGTTTTTTTCTGCTCTAATTCAGATTTTTGGCCAGCAAAGCTGGCTTTCATTGCCTCAATTTGTCATACCAAGGAATGCTGAACTTTTCCTGGGGATATGCTTCTGGAAAGGTCAGAAATACTTTGGTTGTCTCATATTTTTGCTCCGCAGCAATGTTTTTTACACATTTGTTGACTATCAACTGGTCATTGTCTACAACTCAAACTACATAACGAATCCAGCACATAAGTTATTTACCCAGATTTAATTCCAGCGACTGTTATCTTTGTATTTTTTCCTTTGCCAGCTAATCTGGCTCACTGCATTGGAATTTTGGTCATGCCCATTCTCCTTCCGCACTAAATTATCTCCTTAACGTAGTATAAACAGAACAAGCTTGTGTGTGATATGCTTAACTGTTAATTTACCTAATTAAACTAATTCAATTAAATCATTTACATCTTTTTGGTATCATGCCAGTTGATACCACTGCAGAAGTGGGATGTTTTAGAAGATGATTGTTCAGCAAATGAATGGAAAAAAAATAATAATGGAACACAAAATGAAACAACAGCTCAAGTCTCTTGGCTTGAAAATTAAATGATACTGAAAAAAATGCTGCTTTCACAGGGTACCGTAATTAGCTATTTTTCTTAAATCAATTTTCTCTAGAAATTGGTATTTTAATATAGTGATCATAATTTATTGTGTAAGAGCTATTTTAAACACTATTTATATGTTCACATATTTGGTATGTTTAAGTAATGTGTGTTCATTCCCACATTAGGGTGTGATTAGTAAAATGTTTCATGGTGCTAGAAAAACATGAACTGAGCAGATGCCTTTGAACAAACCTGAAAAATAATTTTGCGAAATTACGTAAATATCTTTAAGATGCATACATATTTCATTTACAGTCATCATCCAAACATCCCTGTCACAGTGATAAATGGGCAAAAGTAAATGTAAAACATTTTATGCCAATAAAAATCAACAGAAAAAAAAGACAAGAAACTCTAGACAGGAAAGACTAAATAAATTGTCATCTTTATAATCTACCATAAATCCTCACTTTGGGCTTGGCTGATAGAGAATTTGCATTTGGGTGGGACTCTGGATGCCCTTGGTTTGCTAATAGATGGGCCATCATAGCTTTATCTCTTTAGGGCTTCAGGCTGGCAGGGGAGGGATGCTGGGCAAGATGTGGTCTTCTCTCTAGGAGCAAAGATACCCAGGATGAGATTTGAGATAATGCTGTGCCTCCACTTATTCTGCATAAGTAAAGCCCTTGCTTTGGCAGAACTTCAGAAAAGCCACAAGTTAAACGAACCCCGATTTCCCTCAACTGGAGCAATCTCCTGAGGTCCACCGGGAAAACCTGTGAGATCCCAGGACCAATCAGAGATACACAGCAACGACCTGCCACCTACCTGGGGTTTCCTCACCCGTAAAGTACAATTCCTCACCATGCTACAGGTGGGGGCAAAGAGGCAACTTATTTTGTCTCCTGGAAGCCCTTGCTTTTACCTATTTCTACTTCAATTCCAAGCATTCTTTTCTCCCTCCATTTAGAAAGCACAAGGAGACTAAACAGAGATAAAACAAAATGTTTTAAGAAGACAACTAGGTTTTGGGGTTTTTTTTGTTTTTTCGTTTTTTTTTCAATTTGGGAGGTGAGCTCTGCAAATATTTTCCTCTGCTCGACACTAGGATGGGGCCATCTCTCTTTGCAACCCGTCATGACTCTCGCATGCACATCATAAACGTTCTGACAGTGGAGTTTATGGTGGGTGGCAGTCAGATATCTGCTGCTAATCTTCCCCCCCACCACCATTCAGGCTAACCTCCTTCTCTCTGAGTAAATAGCAGTTCCCTGAAGCCAGGGGTCACGGTATGCTTCGATGCCCTGGCACAGTGGCTGACACAGAGGAAACACATGAATTCTTTCTTTCATAGTTACCAAAGAGGAAAGAGACTATTCCCCAAATCAAATTCATCTTTTCACCCAGAGCAATGTCCCCTTTCAACTTCACAGTAGGTCGGTGACACTGTGCGTGGTGCAGGCACCCAGGCTTAAGGTCTCAACGTGCGGCCTAATGGATCCCTGTGCAAAGGCACATCCGCATTCCTTGTCTCACACTCACGCATGTGCAGTCTTTCCTCTGCATCTTCCCTCTGCTTCTTAGCAGTCATCCTCCTAAACTCCCTCCACCTTCCCTGTCATTCCCAATCTCCAATGGATACTATGGATTTAAAAAAACCACTGCAAAAAAATGACAATCTTCCTGCATGCGTTTCCCGGGGCTGCCATAACGAATTAGCACAGACTGGGTGGCTTAAACAACAGACATTTATTTTCTCATATGTCTAGAGGCTAGAAGTCTGAACTCAAGATGTCACTAGGACAGTTTCTTCTAAGGCCTCTCTCCTTGGCTTGTAGATGTCTATCGTCTCCCAGTGTCAACACGTGATCTTTCTTTGGTGGGTGTATCTACTGTATACGTCCTAATATCCTCTTCTTACAAGGACCCCAATCTTCTTATATTAGGGCCCATTCTGATGACCTCATTTTAAGTTAATTACCACTTTAGAGACCCTATCTCCAAATACAATGACATTCTGAGGGCCTAGGGAATAAAACATGAATTTGGGGAGGACAACCCAAGTCTATAAGACCTCCCTTTGCTATTCAAGAGCTGTTGGGAAAAAAATCCTCAACAGTCTTGCAACTTTGAGAAGCACTGGATAGACACAATTTTACAGATATAAGACTAACTTTTCCTCTTGTTATCAGGAAGAGCTGGAATGCTGGCTGCGGTTGACAAGGTGAACTGCCCCCCAACTTCGAGTTGCCCCTCTCTTCTTCAGATTCTGCCCTAGTTTCCATCCTTCTCCATACACTGCTGTGCCGGATGGGGACCAGGCTGGGCTGTCTTGATTATCCCATGCGCTTGTCAATGATTGCTTTAGATCTGGTCACGTGACCCAAATCTGGCTATGGTTTGCTATGAAGAGACCTAGAAATCGAGGCATCCTTTTTTACATCTGGACCATACTGGGTGTGAGTATAACGCCCTGGAATTTCTGCGCCCATATTGCAATCTTGAGGGGGCCTGAAGTAAGGGCAAGCTAACGTAAGGACAACATTATTCAGAAGAGACTGAAATAGTCCAGGTTGTCAAGGACATGACTGAACCACAAAATCCACCCATCAGAGAACCTACTTTACCCTTAAACTTGTTGGGCGAGATGAGGCTTTTTCTTATTACTTAAGCCAGTTTAAAACAGATTTTTACCACTTTCAGCCCAAAGCATCCTAACCAATACAATGACTTCAGGCCATGTAATAGTCACTAACTAAATGTTCACTAGTCACTCTTAGTTCCCCAGTTTGCTTAGTTATAAAGGAGAGATAATAACCTTAGCATTATTTCATAACTCTAAATGTGTCTGACACATTGCCTTGTGAGCAGGTGCTCAATAAACAAGGCCCTTTACTAGCTCTCACTCCTCCAGGACCTCTGGTATCTTGGAAATTGCTCTTCTTATCCTTCCCACCTATGTATTCACAAGCAGCATGGCCCAACAAGTCAGGCTACTAATATTTTTGCACATAGAATTATAATCAAATTTACCAAGGTGGCTTGCTTGCTATTTCAAGGAATTCTGCAACCCACTTGTTTGTTAAGTAGTGTGAACTATTGACCCAAAAGTCCATCATCTTTTTTCTTCCACAAAATAGTGTACATTATTCTGTAGGAAGTTCCCTTTCCTGAAACTGCTCATTGGGTAGGACTTTCTTATCTGGAACTTTCTTGAGTAGGAGACATCCACATGGTGGTATTAAGTGGGGTTTCATGCCGGTGTCCTGCCTGTCCACACCTCTTCTGCGTTTGGTTTCTTTCACTGCCCCGTCCCTTCTCCTACTTCACCTGCCCTGCTCCACAGCACCTAATACAGTGCTCTCCACTAATATTGTGTTTCCCTGAAAATAAGACTTAGTCGGACCATCAGCACTAATGCGTCTGTTGGAGCACAAATTAAGACCCGGCATTATATTATATTATCTTATATTATACCCAATATTCTATTCTATTCTATTCTATTCTATTCTATTCTATTCTATTCTATTCTATTCTATTCCATTCTATTCTACCGGGTATTATATTATACCGGGTGCTATATTATATTATATGTTATATTATATTAGATCTGGTATAATATATTATATTAGATCTGGTCATATATTATATTGTATTATATAAGACCTGGTATTATATTATATTACATTACATTACATTACATTACATTACATTACATTATATTATATTATATTATATTACATTATATTGAAGACCCGGTCTTATATTATAGTAAAATAAGACCAGATCTTATGTTATTTTTTGCTCCAAAAGACGCATTAGAGCTGATTGTCTGGCTAGGTCTGATTTTCGGGGAAATACAGTAATTATCAGTAAATGCTTACTGAACAAATGCTTGGCTGTAGGGATCATTGTAACAAAGGCTGGGAAAGGACTGGTGATAAGAAGACGGATGGGGCGGGAAGGAGGGTGAATAGGGAAAAGTATTTCTGGGAAATGCATTTCGGGGCATTTGTCCTTGTGTTCAACTTTCTGCCCAGACTGTGGCTCAGGGTGCATGCCTAACCTGGGGCCACTTGGGGGCGCCCAGATGGCCCAGCCAGGACAGAATGTTTATATATAAATACATATGTACCTTACATATATAGCAATTTACTAATTGCTTAACCCATGCCACGCACAATGCCCCAAGTTTTCTGATCTCATTTAATCTCCATCATTATCAGGATACGAAGCCCATTTTATAGATGGAGACACCAAGGATGTAAAAATTAAAGGGACTTGCTCAAGGCCCTATAGCTGATGAGCGAAAAAGTCAAAACTCAAACCAGAGCCCATATTTTTATGTCTAGGAGTCAAAAGGTCTGGGGACCGTCCACAGTCAGGATATGCTGAAGGACCCAAGCGTATGGCAGGATCATGTTATCCTTGTGGATACCTTCCTGTGTGTGATGTAAGAAAAGCAGCACAATAGGACGACGTCTAATCCCACACACAGCACGGTCCTGGGAAACCACAGCACAGGTGACTCAGTTTACCCATCTGAAAAATTAGTATATGTATATCAACCATATCTTTTTCTGGAGATTGTAGCAAAATCTATCAAAGCCGTTCAAACAGCATCAACAGTCTCCAGCACCAGGTTAAGGAACCACGTCCTGCTCATTCCTGGCACGTAGCAGGTACTCAATAAATGTTGGAGCAATCAGAGTACAACATAACTCTCTTCTTTACCTTTTAAGAACGTGTTTCTGCTTCTCATCGATCAATCGTCATCCTCTTTTTGCACTTTCTCTTCCTTCTCTCCCACTACCTGCCCCCTTCAGATGGCTTCTTCCCAGTTTGCAAAAGACCCACCTCAGTTCTAAGCTTCCTTTTGTTTCCCATCCCCTCCTTGAGTCCAGCAAGCCCATTGCATTCACCCTTGGGCCCCGTCAGGCCACACCTCACTGGGTACTAAGTGGCTCGTCCCAGCTGGTGTGCACTGGGCCGCCCATAAGCCCTGGGCAGCCTGGTTGTGATGGCCAGAGCTGTGCCTATGACAAATGGGCTCTCTGTGCCTGTGACCTGGTGGGGCCAATTAATCACCTAAGGCACCCTTTCTGCATATGTATGGCTGAGAGCATCCCTGACCTTCCATTAGAGGCAGGGAGCCCAGGCAGGGAGAGGATTTTATTGTCGTGGTTTGCAAACTAGAGACATTAGAAGTTGGTGGTGGGGGTAGTTCGAGAGAGACAGAGAAAGGACTGGAGGAAAGAAAGGGAAAGGCCAAGAAACTTAAATGCGGTACACACACACGCACACAAACTAAAATGGTCTCAGCCAGACAGTGGCTATCCTGTCTGGCCTTAGGAAATCATATAAATGGGGATCAGTAAAGAATTCAGATCAGAATTATAAAAACCATTCTTGTAGACAAAGACTTTAAATACAGTTCTGCAGCTAGAAGCACCTACAAATGTCTTCAAATCACATTCACTGGGTGTGTCTGTGTCTGTGTGCGTGCACAAGAAAGCAACAGCCACCCATGTGTACCTGTATTGATGAAGAAATATGTGTATGTGGGATGCTTGCAGGAAAAAAAATATATACGGCTGTGCTGCCTGAGCTGCATATAAAGCAACACTCATTATATCTGTTTTCATTGCAAAATGTAAATGTGAACAAAGAGGTCACAGAGTACTCAAAAGATACACCTTGAAGATTCTCTCTGTATCCTCAAAAAGCACCAGAATATGCTGCAAGTGAAATCTCAGAGAAATCCACAGCAGCGCCTTCCCCTCCCTGTGATCTGCCCACACGCATAAAGATGTCAGCGTGTTGATTATTCTGATTAGACTTTTAGTGTAATTTACGGGGTCCAGCCACTGTGCCTGGGTGTCTGGCCTGCATGAGCTGCCCTGACGATGCCATTTTTAAAATGTCAGCTCGGCCATGATTCACGGCTGCTGTAGTGACATTGCTGCTGACCTGAAAGAGTTAGGCAGCAATATTTAATTAAAAAGAAAAAAAAAAATAAAAGAGGAAGAAGAACCAGCCTAAGAAAAGGCGAGGGCAAAATCTGAAAGAACTGAATTCATCTCAGGGAAGATCAGCATCTCAAAACAAGGAAGAGAGACACGGAGAGTCCGACGTCTTTTCATTTATTCGTGGGGCTGCACGTCTACCTGGCATTTGGAGCAGTGAGGTCATCCCTGAAGAGGGAGACAGTTGCGTAGATCCCACTCACCATCATTACACCGGCTCCCATTCCGCCTCTCTGTGGGGATTCCCTGGAAGGTGGAGCGGTCACTTTTAGCCCTCACCACGTGTGGGTCAGCCTGCCTTCTATCCTGCCCACTGATTGAACATGCACCGGGCTCCTGCTACCCGACCTCCTCACATGGCCTCTCCCAGCTTGACCAACTTCAGTTCTAAGCTCCCAGGCCCAGGATGAAATGGACATTGTGAAATCTCTGTTCTGTTTGTTGGGGGTATAAATCCAGCCCCCCGCCACCAATGGGTCCCAAGTCCCTCCACCGAGAACAAAGGACCTCCCCAGCCTTTGTGAGGTTAGCAGTTGACGTGGGAGAATATCTCTTAAAACACACACACTCACGTACATGTAGACACACACCCACAGGACTTAGCTGGGAGACCTAAGAAGCCATCCCCTTTTCTAAACGTAGAAAGACAGACTTTGTCATTAATGGGATGGCTGCAGGGAGCTGAGGTTTGAGAACCAGTGCGGGCCTTTGTCCAGGCCTGAGGGAGCCGGGCTATTGTCTTCCAGGCTCCCCTTCCCCAGCGACCCCAGGGTCGGGGGCACACATGCCGGCCTTGAACTCTCCGTCTGTCTCCCCCACCATATTAATTACTATTCCCTTTGGTCAGGCTAGGAAAACAGCCTAGGCTGCATTAGTGCTAATTAAGAAGAGTGAGCTCGCCATCCTGGCAGCCTCCATTGGTCGGCTCAGGCCAGGAAGGGGCCCTGACAATCTTATTACAGGAGAAGAAAACACGTCCCCCTGCTCCTTCCTGATTGGCTGAGCAGGCAGTGCCCTCCCTCCCACCCCCAATGGTGAGTTTTCCTCTTGCATTATAGATGCATCTGCCCCCAGCGACCAGTGACCAGTGAGGACAGCCGGGTCAGCCAGACAGGCAGGGCAGGGAAATAGCTACATTTCCTTAAGCCGAGGGGAGTCAGCAGAGCAAATGGAAGTGGGGGTCATGTCCATTTCTAACTCCATCTGTTGTCTTTTTCCTCTTTCAACCACCATAAATAAATTAACAGATAGACAGACAGATTGAATAAATGTGTCATTATCCCCTAAATCTACCTCGCTCTCCATGTCAACTCACAAGTTATAATGGGTTATGAGGGGAAGCCAGTGCTCTGGAAGCATGTAGGGCCTCCTGCACGGACCTGAAGACAGTTAACGATTATCTAAGCTGTCCTCTACATCGTGTCCTCTCTGTCATCCTCACTGCCCTGATCTACTGCAGTGGCCTCCACACTGACTCCAGTCACTGTCTGCTCCAATCCATCTCCACGAGGTCACCAGAGTTCCCTTCTAAAGGACATGTGGGTATGCCACTTCCTTGGTTTACAAAACACCCACTTGATCCCTCTGTGTGTTGAATGAAACTCCCGCATGGCTTGCACAAGGTCCTTGACAACCTAGGCAGGGCCTCCCTTCCTTTTTCACCTTTTGTCGACCACCCTACTCCTGGGGTAGCAATGCCCCCCCAGCCAACCTACACCTGGGTAGCGGTTCTCCCAATCACTCTCTGCCAGGGGTGGCAAACACAGAAGCTTGTATGGTCCAGGAGGAGAGAATGTCCAAAGCAAGTGCTAGGAGAGTGTGGCTAATGGAAGAGTTGAACTTCTCTCTTCTCACCCCCACAAAAGAGATAGCTACTATTCACTTCCCATTGGAAATAATGACCTCTGGACTCCTGCCCACATGTCCTCCTGAAAACTTTACACACACACACACACAATTGGCCAGATTTTAAAAGTTGATAACTAATTACAATTAGAAGGCCAACCAAAACATGTCAGCCCACGTCCTCAGCTGGGGACTCTGCACCCCACTTGAGTCAGAGCATGCTGCCTACAGTTCCCGAAATAAACAAAGCATCCCCACCCCTCCAGGCCTTGTCTGTCTTGTGTGTTTGGTGAAGGCCTTCTCATCTCCTATCGATTTAACTCAGCACCAACCTGCCACTGGCCGCCATGACTCAGAGGCGCCAGGTGTACAAGGATACTCTCAATAATTTCAATCTCATTTAAAGATAACTATTAATTATGTCCTAAATGTTGCATGGGGCATACTTAAACTAAAAACTATTCGTGGTTTACCTGAAATTTACATTTAACGGGGTGTCCTTTATTTTTCCTGCTAAATCTGGCCGCCTCACTTTGGCTACAGCACAACCACCCTGAGTTCTTGCCAGGATCTGTGACAGAGGCGAGGGATACAGCAGGAAACAAAATGAACTGAAACGAAAAACAAACAAACCCTTTGCACATGTTGCTTACATTCTGCAGTCATTTCAAGGGTTTCCTTTTCTATTCCAACATCAATTTGGCTCAAGAGTTATACCGAAAGACAGTACTGGTAGATGAGTGCTACGTCCTGAGTCGACCACCTGCCAACTCGCCTCGGAGATGTCATCGTCCCCATCGCACAAATGGGGGGATGATGCCTGTGCTGCAGGTTGATGTGAACAGGTGAGGTGACGTCTACAGGTATGGTTCTAGAACAATGCCTGGCACGTGGTAGGTGAGATGGCATTGTACCAGGTGATACCTGGTACTAACCTTTACTTGCCTACATTTCTCTGACCCCCTTAGTCCAAAACGCCCCTCCAGAAAAGGGATGGCATCCTAATTATCTTGTTTCCAGTGCCTGGTACATTGTTGGCATGTGGTTGGGACTCAATGAGTCAGTTTAGTAGGTCACAGGTATGGCTGCTTTAGTACATGATAAGGCATGGATTTTGACTGTCTCCACACAAGCAAAAAGGAATAGAAGTTTGAAGCAAGTTCCCTGAGAAAGGCGGCCAAATACCTAATTGGAGAGAAAGAATGGGTCTCTTTTTGGCCTCAATGATGCAATTTGTATATTAACCCCAAGTAGATACTATCAGAAAATTCACTTTATTTTCCCTTTATAGATGTTCTAAGGCAGCTTGTTTCTAGAGACTTTGGTGCGGAAATACCCTTCAAGTTAAAGAACCCTAATTTTCATAAGAGCCTGGACTTTTCTTAAAAACATGTTTTCTGATTATAAAAGTAATTTGTAAAATAAAGTTACAAAAGGCCTCCAAACTCACCCGAGTTTCACCATTCAGGGATAGTCCCTGCCAACATTTAGTGTCTTCTTCTGTCCCTTTAGATGAGTGCTACGTCCTGACTCGACCACCTGCCGTGTGTGTGTGTGTGTGTGTGTGTGTGTGTGTGTGTGTGTGTGTGTGTGTATTTCTCCCCTTCAGGTATATACAATAATTTGGAATCCTATTGTATGTAGCTTTGTATCCTGTTTCTTTCACCTCAGTCTTCCAAAACATTCATATTCTTAAAAAAAAGATAAGGTCTTTACAAGCTTCATAATAATTTTACATATATACATATGGATGGATGTATAGATGTATACATATATATTCCATAAGTGTTTCATTATTTATAAATCCAATTACTTATTATTAGACATTTAGTTAATCTCACTTTTTTCATTATTTAGAATAATGGATGATGTGATGAGCATTTTTATTTACAATTCCATGATTTATTTCCTTGAGAGAGAAAGTCCTGGAAGTATGGTCGGGCAAATGCCCTCTGGTAAGATACTTCAAATGTATAAAGCACCTAACCTCTAAGAATCATTATACCCAAGTGTGAGGAAACCCCCTACAGATGAGACAAGCTGGGACCTCCAACAGTGTCACTGGAGAGGGGTCTCCACACACGGAGAAGCAACGAGGCCTTGGGATCCTGCTCTCATCTCCGAGACACCCTTCCATTTGACAAGGCGAAGGTTGAGGTCTGATTTTTGTGAAGGCAGCTGGTGGGTGTCCTTCCCCACAACAGGATGTGAAGAGCCGCTGAGCCGATGATGGATCACTCTGAACATTTACGAAGTTCATCGTTCAAATCAAAATGTATTTCCCTCCAGGTTTGGATGAAGATTACTATCTAAATGCAAGAAAATAGTGTTTGACTGTCTTCAAACTTGCAAAACATTCAAAATTCTTTCTTTAAAAATAAAGTTGGCAGTAGGGTTGGCACATGCATGATTTCCAGGCCAGTCCTCTCCAGTCCTGTACCGGCTGGGTATGGCCCTCTCTTTCAAAGATCCGGGATTTGGCCTTAGGGTCCTCATCAGAGCAATTTAGGGAGCCCAGATTAGGTGATGGGAGCCAGCACATAACTCCATTTTATAGTCTGGATATAGAAATGCACAATATAAAACAAATCAACGGGAGCCGGGCTGTTTTATGAAGGGGTGAGGAGTTCAGAGCCCAAACCACTTCCTTCAGAAAAGACTTTTCAGAGTTCTGTGTGATGGCCACTGATCCAGTCAATCTGTTCTGATCCCACCAAATCCTAACATTTCAAGATTCTTGCACCCTGTTAGTCATATAACAAGAGATCATTTGTATATAAAAGATCTCACTTGACATCTCTTTTGCCCTCTTGGCCATATGATACTGTTCACTGGAGGAGGAAGGTGTGAATGGACCTGGTCACGATGTGGGAGGCCTGCCCCTGCCTTCAGAACAGTAACAGCAATGGGAACTGAGGAGCAAAAATGGATTTCTGATACTATGTTGTCTTGGATGGAATCATTTTTCTGATTTTTTTTATTTCTAATTTGGGCTGTAAGAGGCTCCAAGATGCTTTGAACATAGGTTTTACTTAAATTGCCGTTAAGCTCCCCCAGCTCACCTCACAAAAGGACAGTCCTGAATCACCTAATCAAATGCGTATGGTTGTGGTTCCAGGGATACGGTAGAGGGTGATCAGTCCACTAGTGCCTACGGAGACTGTACCTGAGCAAGCCATCAGGAAGGACAGGCTGGTGGCTCTGCCACTGTCTAAACAGTCCTGTCCCACCCCCTGGTCCCGCTCCTGCTGGCTGGACAGAAGGGACAGGCAGGGCCATTCACCCAGCTCCAGGTAAATGGAGCTGGCTCCAGGGCCTCCATGGAACGGAGTATTAGGCAGGTCTGCGCCACGGCCATGGAGCTGCCACTGAGTATTACTATCATTCTAGACAGCAGCACGCTCCCTGAAAAGAGAGATTTTCAAACCCCACAAGTTCAGCTCTCCATCCCCTTGTTCTCCCGGCCTTATAAAAATAGAAAGAACACATGTTCCCATTAGTCACTTGCTTGAGGGTTGCTGTGGGGTATTTGCAAGCAGCCTGTACGCTGGAACCAAATTTGAATATCATTTGCATCTCCCAGGTAGACAAAGGATAGCGCATCTAACGCGTGGGCACAGCCCCCCTCCTTCCCCTCACAAGGCACCAAGTGCGGCAGACTAGCTGACACTTCCTGGGAACAAGGCCTAGCGTTTGTGTGTTTCCACAGCCACTTGAGAAGGCCCCTCCTGGCAAAGAGGCCCACCCCAGCTGGAGAGGCTTTCTGAGAGGCTTTTAATTAAACTTCTGCTTGCCAAGAGTGGTTTGCATATGTACAGGAGGGACGGCCCTCCTGGGGGGAGCCACAAAGACAGCCACTTCCTTTGCCTCTGTGTGTCCTTAACTGGGGGGGGGGGGGTCAGGGGGCAGAAGCATGGCCTGTGCTCGCAACCCCTTTGGGAAGAGCGTCTGCAGTGGGACACAGAGCCGAGCCCATGCTGCTATGGCATGCTGCCCCCTATCCTTGCTAGTCCTGGATTCACGGGCATCTGGGGGCCTCCCAGGGCAGCGGTATTGAGGGTAAAAGCAGGAGAGAATGGGGCTGCGTGGGGATTAGGGCAGCGTTAGGTCACAGCACAGCCAGAAGGAGAAAGACTGGAAAAGCCTTTAGACCCTACAGGTGGCTTCGTTATTGACCAGCGCATCCCTTCTGGGAGGGGAGCAGGCTCCAAGAGCAGGAGGGGTTCTTTGTGGCTCTGACCTGCCTTGACCCGACCTTTGTAACTCTATCAGGACTAGTGGTCAGTAGTTATCAACTGTCAATAAACCGCCAAAGCACACACTTTAATTCAGAATACTGGAAGGCCCATCTATTTGCTGATTGATCTTGGCCTTGCAAGCTGACAAAATGCAGAGTCCCTTGTCTTCTTATCATAATATTGAAAATATGTGCTGTGACAAATTGAATGATCTACACCTCTTGTACCTCACTCCTGAGGCCCTCAGTAAATACAAGACGACTGATGGAGATAAAAGGTGAGTGGGAGGGCCGTGGTGTGTTCCTCTAAAGAAACCATCGCCATGGAACCATGGGCTAGAGGACTAATTAGTCTGTCTCATTAAATTCACCTAATAAAATCCTATACACTGCCCCCGTTATCTGGGCAATGTAAGAACAATCTGCATGTGTTTGACTAAAGGAGACAGAAACACATGGAGTCACTAGATGTTTGTTTGCCAGTGCCTTTGACATGACCTTGTGCTGTGTTGATTTGTCTGTGGTTTTGTAATTTCTCCGTTTTCCCTCGCACAGAACAATCATGTGTTTTTGGAGGTGGTCCGATGACATCACTGGGGCTGATCTCCAGATGCAGAGCAGGCGAGTGGCAGGATGAGGCTGGTCTTCTGTTTTCCAGTTGCTGGGACGATGGTGGAGACGAGTGAGGTTAATGATTTCATCAGTCACTCCTGCATGGACCATTTGCCTGAAGGGACAGGCCACTCCGAGTGGCCAAGCAAGCACTTTGGCTGATACTTTCTCGTAAACTGCCAGCATGGCTATTTAAACTGTCTGTAAGTTGTGGGTAAGAACCATGCTTACTTCCTAGCGTGGTGCTATGGATTAAATGAGTGAATATCTGTGAAATGCTTACAACAGTCCTGCAGGTAGTAGATAGGACTCAATACATGTGACTTATTATTAGCGGCATCATTTATGTTACTGTGACCTTAGAACCTCCTCATCGTTAAACTGGTTGGCCATATGGCACATCGGTCAGTTCCTGGTATACAGAAGTAGGTCTGTATTTTCCATGGTCACACCTGCGTGTGGGATTACAGCGTTTCTCAGTCTCGGTACTACTGATACTTTGGACCAGATCATTCTTGGTTGGGCAGGGGGGCTGTATATTGTAGTATTTGTGTCTACCCATTAGATACCAGGAGTGCCCCCTTATCCACGATTGTCACAACTCAAAATGCCTCTAAGCATTGTTAAGCATCCCTGAAGGGCAGGTTGCCTTAGATGAGAACCACTGAGCTAAAGTCACATATATAAGAACCTCCACCTCTGCTCAAGACTCCCCAGTGGCTAGGCTGGTTCTCACAGGTACTCCCCAAATGAGTCACTGCAGCTACCACAGAAATCTGCCATTGGCCTCTTGGGCTGTCCCCACTCATCAGCGGTATCTGCTGGTGAATCCTGGGCCACCCCTGCAGACCTTGAGAATGCCTCCCAGCACTGGTGTCCACATCAGGGGTATCTGCTGTTGCTCCCCAAATGGGTGGTGAGTCTCCTGCAGCCCAGGGTACTGGGTGATGGCTACCCACCCCTGCTGCCTACTACTTACTTAGGCTATCCGGGCCTCACCTGCCTGGTTTGCTGTGTTCTGAGATGGTGACACAGTGAAGCCAGGTGATATCCTAGCTCAAGAGGGGGAATGGCTTCCTCCCTGATTATTTTTACACTCAGTAGTTGAACAGCAAAGCAATCTGACCTTCTCTTGAGGTGGCGCAGAGCTCTCCTGAAAACAGGTCTTTAGATTCATATGAGAGCCTCTGAGAGACTGGCCCGAAGCACACATCTGAGTATCCCTGGCTCTCCTAAGCTCCCAGCCATGCCTTTCCTCCCTCCACGGATGCCTTATAATTCATTCAAGGTGGTCTAGCTTCTCTCAGACAAAAGCTTCCCCAGTTTCTTGGCCAAAGAACCTCTGGGGAAGCCTGGAGTCCACGAGTTACCTGATACAATCAATGGGAATCACTGCTACATAAGAAGCATATGGCTTTTAACAAATAGTAGAAACTTAACTTTGGAGTTACACCTTATTTTGCAGATGCAAAAACTAAGGGCCAGAGAGATGAAATGACTGGTTCAGGATCAGATGTCTAATTGTTACTGTTTCTAACACAGGCAAAGGACACAAGGCTCAATCCCTGTCTGGTGACTGCCTTTAACTTGCACGCTACAGAGTATTGTAGAAATTAATGCATTAATTTTAGGAAAGAGGTTTTGCACAACAGGGCCTTTTTTTCCACCACTGGAATGAGGGATTTTCATGTATGAATGTGGTGGGAAATTGAAGCTTATGCTTTCAAGCACCAAAGCATTGTTTTCTCTTTAAATATTTTAATGAAATATTTCTAAAATATATTAAATAAGAACAGGCAAAAGATTTTAACCTAATCGCTATTCATGTGTGCATTTTATGTCACACCTTATTTTGTTTTCTGTAAAAGTCTTATCCCCACCCATTACTTTTGAGTTTTTTATTTTGTTTCAAATAGTCAATCTTACTGTATGTAATTTTGGATAAATGAGATAGTCTATTATTAGTATTTTCACCAAGTCTATGTTTAGCAGTTTTGGGAAGATAAAACTGTTTCCAAGTGGGAAATATTAATCAAAAGAAAGTCAGATTTCACTATTTCCCAGGTATGCCCCATCTGTAATTTTTACCCACTAAGCATTAATGCCTATTAATCTTTCAAAACATTTGCAGTGGTCCTTGCAAATTCTTATATAGTCTCTTCCAACATTACACCACTTTCTTAAACCAATGGGCACCAAAGAAACCTGAATGTAGGGTAATATTCTCCTTCAACATAAATGTTAAACATCTTATTTGGGTTCCCTTTCTTGAATTAGATGTTCTAATACAGCTTGATTTGAACAAGTGGTTCTGGGACTGCACTTAACTGGAGAAATGACAAATGCGGGTCCATCAATTTTATGTCTGAGGCAGGGGAATGTACAAGGTATATTTGCCTAATTCCGTGGTCCCTGTTTATCACGCTCTCCCATGCCTGCAACTCTCAGCTCCAGAGAATTCCGGCTCATCAAGGAAAAGTATAGAGTGAGTCTCGATGACATTATCTCAAAGTCAGATTAACAACAAATAGGGGGAAACAAAAATTGGATCTTCCTCGGTAAAGATGTTTGCCCTGCAGAAGGGTAGATGCTGATAACGCAGTACTTAGGATAAGGCCATCCGTCATTATGAACCCATAATGGCTCAGAGGCAGAGTTGGCCGTTTGGACAGGGCCACAGAATCATGAAAGAAGAGAGTGGGAAGCAAATTACAAAATGCACATAGCTAGATAAAAGAAATAATCATCCAAATATATTTTAAGTTCTACTGGATTAGTAAACTCCTATGCCAACAGGAAAAAAATAATAATATTGAATGCAAATTTTATTATTTATCTATGCATTGCCTCCGGGTTGTACAAAATTCACGAAGCGGGAAAAAAAAACTCCTTGGTGATAAAATAGAAAAATTAAAATGTATTAATGATAACCCTTAATCGTTATTATTACGTTTGTGTACAATTACAATTTATTTTCAGAACCTCAAATTCTTTCCATATTTCCAGCTTGCTCTTGAAAATTTGAGAATAAAATGTGTGGTAATTACGTCAACAATTGCAGCACCAAGGACTTGTTCATGGAAACTTCCTACCTGCTTTGTATGTGGTAGTGTTTTCCACTAGAGAGGAAATCAGAGTCACAAAAGGCAAAAGAATTGGCAGCCAGGATCAGACTGAAAGGTGACAGACGCTCACAGCAGTGAAGCCAGGGTGGCATTTGCCGAGGACTGTAAGACCTGTGAGTGACAGAATGCCAGAAAGGAAGGGATGGCCTTTGGAGAAGAGGAGCACATTTGTCTCATACCATCATACCCTGTTTCCCCAAAAAGAAGACCTAGCTGGACCATCAGCTCTAATGCGCCTTTTGGAGCAAAAATTAATGTAACACCTGGTATTATTGTATTATATTATATTATATTATATTGTATTGTATTGTATTGTATTGTATTGTATTGTATTATATTACATTATATTATAGACCCGGTGTTATGTTATAGTAAAATAAGATTGGGTCTTATATTAATTTTTGCTCCAAAAGACGCATTAGAGCTGATTGTCCGGCTAGGTCTTATTTTGGGGGAAGTACGACCTCTGAGGGTGTTGCCCTCCTCTCCAATCTGCAGAAAATGGAGGGAATCCGACTTCGTCATCCTTGGAAAAAGGTCTAGTATCAGCAGTAGAGGCCGGGTAAGAAATCTATCCGCTTCCTAACTTGCTAGAAAGTTTGAGAAGTCAGTCAGCAGAAGGGCAGTGCTGAGCCGGCTCCTTGGTTCAACACACTGCTTGATGATTCAACGCTGTTTGGAATATTAAATATTTAGAGGGCCACCTGGGAGATGAATTAGTGGCTCTGTTTCTCAAACCAGCTTTGTTCATCTAGCTTTGCTACCTTTGTGCGCACAGCACTACTGCCATGGACCTCCATCTTCAGATGATGAGCATTAGGAATTTAGGGGTGACAGAATCCTCAAATGTGGTGCATGTGGACTTTTACTCACACCAGAGCACCACGAAATGCAAAATGCACATGTATGCAGGAGGGAAACCACTAAGCTACTTTCCGGTGTCACATCACCTGCAACCCCGGTGTGATGCACGGAAAGCAACTTGCAATTATACAATTAGATCAAACATCCACGTCCCCCGGTAGTGTTGATTTTTGTCACCAGATATGTTGCTTACTGGAAAACGAAGGCCATTAGTCTGTGGGGCTCATCCTTTCTTCCCTCTATCAAGACATTTTGCTGGATCTGCTTCGGATTTCTCTTTTAGCAGCCTGCTGATTCTTCTCTTTAAGGATACTCCTTGGAATTTGAGGGCTCAGAGGTGTGTGGATTGCTGAAATTGAGCTTAACGTGGCATATTTTCTTTGAAAGCTGAGGCTTGTGTAAAGAGGCCCTTGGCAGCTGGCTATCCGTGGGGTAAGAAGAGGAAAGACAAAAGAAAGAAAGGAGAGGGATAAGGCTTCAGAAAGAGGGTACCTCCTGGACATGGGGCTGGGAGAGGTAAAAGGATGCTAGTTAGTAGTCACAGGTGTTCCTGAGTGCATGGGAGCTAAGTGAGAGGACGCTGGCGGGAATGCTACACAACTTGGTGGAATAATCACCGAGTGTTTACTGAACTGCCAAACTGCTTGGCAGCAACCCATCTGACCAGCCAATGAGCTTCCCAGCAGCACAAATCAGAAAGTCAATAAGACACCACCAGTTTCCAAATTCTACCTCACTGCACGTACACCGAAATGTCTCAACAATCAATAACATGTTACTGAATCACAATCAGAATTCAGTGTAGCAACACCTCGACGAGCACGTATGTCCAAGAGGCATGTGAGTCAACAAGTGAACTTCAAAAATGTGACACGGGATGAGGTGATCAGATCATAACTTTGGGGAGCAACATCACAAAGACAGCGCAAGAGAAATAAAGTGAAAACAAGAAACAGAGAGACTGTGGTCAAGCTGCTTTTTACAAAATGGTCCACTTCAGCGCTAATTAACCGTTCCTGTTTCTCTATTCCCACCATGGAAAATCTGTGTCACCTCTGTCTTTCTCAATTTCCTCAACTTCATTTCCGACTGTCTGAGAGTCTAATTTCTAAAGCTACTGTTGATTCATGGTTGGACCCCTACCAACCTTACCATTGGTTCCAAGGACATCTATGATGCTAATTCCAATTCACTAACCACTCTTTTCATAGTAGATGAACATTTTCAGGACCTAAGGGAACTATCGAGACCAGCCTTTCAAATGGTTTTGAAAAAAAATTCATCAGTTTCTCAAAATCTGCTTAGCTGAACAAATTGCCACTGATCCCATGTGTATAAACACCATCTCTCTGCTTTTCGTGTCATCTGCCTCCTCCCTCTTTATTGCTGTCATATTAGGAGATTAAAAGATCAGAAGTGCCAGCTTTTAGCAAATAGACGCATCTTTACTCACCTACAGATTTCCATGAGAACGAACACAAAATTATTACAGGAGAGCGATAAGTACATTACATATATTTTAGGCTTGCTGTCTGATTTCTGTTAGGCATGCCCTGATTTCTTTTAAGCACTGGGAACAAGTTCATTTTCCAGGTTATATGGGGGATCTTACGTTATCTAGAGTGCCATTTAGAGGATTACTAATTTACTAAATGGTACCCCAGTGCCCTGAAAGAGTTAATTCTCTTCCAAGAGATAAGCAATTTATTTTCTATTTAGCAGCAGGATAAGGCCCACTGCTTACAAATGACTATGAGCCCCTTAGAGAGAGAGTGAGAGAGAGTGCGAGAGCTATATAAATACAGGGTATAATAATTATAATTATTGTAATATAATGTCAAGCCACGCTATTATTTTTATACATACCCTTTCCTAACCTTTATCTAGAAAGACCAGATTAACATTGTGAAGAGTCTTGTCATTTTTGCATATATCTTTGGAAAACCAGATGCCAAGAGATATGGCAAATTCTTTGGTTAAAAAAAAAAAATCCATTTAATCAATCAATCAACAAATGTTCCTCAAACACCATAACTAAACAGGAAGCACTGCTTAGAAGCCACCTCCCCAGAGTTTCCAATTTAGTTGAGGTGACAATGATTCATGAGCGAACACCTAGGCAGAAGTAATATGTGCCAATAGAAAGATCATGACAAGTCCAGTTCAGAGGAGAGAGAAACCAGCCACACTGGAGAGCGGCTACCACTGCCCATCTGCACTGGGAGTCAGTGGCAATGCTCATCTTCACATTGCTTCAGATTCCAGTTCTGCCATTTATTATCTGTGCCATTCCGATCAACACACTTAACCTCTCTGAGCTCCAGGGTTGTTAAAAACCACTGACTTGAAAGGTAGGGAGAATTAAGCAAAGTTATACCTGCAAAGATACTTTCTAAACTATGATGTGCCATACAAACACAAACAGAAAACTTTTTCTAAAACATGTACTTTTTAAAAAATGGAAATGACAGAAGGCAACATCTAGTGTGCATGCAAACTCGCTCTTCAGTCTTGGGATTCACAATGTTTTCTCTCCTGATGGGATTCTCCCTGATGGGGCCTGGGTAGAGTCGCAAGGAAATGACAGTTCTCCAGGAAGATACCTCATTAGGAACCTGAAGGAAGGAAGGATGGGGTGTGTTCTAAAGAGGACTACAAAGAAAAGAAATGTTAGCCCGTCTCGACAGGCCATCCAAGAGAAGGCAAAGGGAAAGGAGAGACGATGACAAGGAGAGGACATCTGTGTTAGTTTGCTAGGGCTGCCATAACAAAGGACCACAGACTGAGTGGCTCAAACGATGGAAATGTATTGTTTCATAGTTCTGGAAGCAAGAAGTCTAAAATCAAGGTCTCACTCAGCAGGCTGGTTTCTCCTGAGGCTTCTCTCCTTAAGTTGTAGATGGCTGTCTTCTCCCTGTGGCTTCCTGTTTTCTTCCCTCTGTACACGTGTGTGTCCAAATTTCCTTTTGTTACAAGAACACTGGTCCTCTCAGATTAGGGCCCATCTGAATAACCTCATTGTAATTTAATTATGTATTTAAAGGCCCTATTCCCAAATACAGTCACATTTTGAGGTACTGGGGGTTAGGACTTCAACATATAAATTTGAGGTGGGGGACACAATTCAGCTCATAGGAGTATGTACATTCATAGATGAATTGGGAGCTCTACTTAATGTGACAATAAAACACAAAGAGTGAAAGAAACAAATTTGTAATCACATGGAAGAGCCCAAATCTTTAGTGACATCATTGTAAAGATTTGGAGGCTAAGGAGTTAGGTAAAGCAAATGGTTTTGTGGATGGAAGTTAGCCTCTCTGTGTACATTTCCTTAAAACAACAGACAAACCCCTTTCAGAGAATAATCAGGCTTCTGGACATTATCATAATGTTCAAACTCTGGCCTGAACCTTTCACATAAACCTTTCATAAATGATAGTAGTTTCTTCTCTAAAAGACTTCAAAAGTAGGCACTCCATAAGACCGCTTAGAAATCTGCTCTGATGATTTATCTACTTGGCCTAACAAGAAGTTAGACCAAAATCCCTTGCTAATGGAAGCCAAAGTTCAGCATTTCAAGGCTTCATGAACTTTGGTGAGTTCATCCTCTTTCACATTCCCTGCTAGTCTATCTTTCAGTCTATCTTAGTCTCTCTCTTCTTACCTCTACATATATGGAGAATAATTATTCAGAAACAACCACAGAAAATCCCATCATATATTTGAGTAGTTAATTTACTCCTTGGCTTTCTCTTTTCTCTTATTTTTGCCTTCCCCCACCTGACATCCTAGATTTAGCTTTTCCTCAATAAAACATAAGAAAAAACACTCAGGAATTTTTAAATAAGGATTTCTAGTACGTATGGATAATTTTGTGAAGTACCATGAAGTGAGCAAACTGGAATTCTTTATAACATGAATATATACACATTTCCAGTCCCTTGCGTGGGACTTCTAAAGTGCACTTGCCTTTCAAAATATATTCTGAATATACACTTTACATACAAAGTAGCTGACCGGAATTCCCTGACTTGCTGTATTTCACGTGATCATTTTCTGCCTATCTTAATCAATGAACTTGGAGATCTTTTTAGCTTTTTCCGCTTAGATTTAATGCAACTCACCATTTTTTTAACCACTAGGCTAGATGGCTCACATAGAGGGAAAGGGATGGATTTGAGGGACTCCATTCCAGCATATGACATGTACAGCAGTCAAAAGTCATGCCCCGTCTAAAATTGAAATCAGTATGATACCTTTATAAGAGGGATTATTTGAAAGCAGGATTGTGGGTAAGTGGATTGTGTGGTGGCCTCCACAAGAACGACGTGATCCCTTCCCTGTTAGATAGGAATTCATGGGGATGGAACTCAGCCACAGTCTTGATGTTCTCGGTAGATGTGTCCACACAGCACCCTTGCAACATACAACATCATACACATTCATTTTGTGGGTCACCTTACCCTATGCTCACCTCTTATAAAAATCTTTTCACATGTAATGAAATTTAAACGTGTATATACATATATACACTATATATATATGTATAACTCTAAAAAGTATTCATAGTGTATCCAACTTTATTGACTAAAACAGCTCTCCCTCACCTGTTTTTAAGCCTCCCAAGATAATTTCTCTATCGGTGCATGCTTTAAACAGCTGCTATAGCGATATGAAGCACAAGAGGCCACTGCCCATGAGCTCTACTTGGTATTAAGCAGACACCGCCAGAGAAGCACCCTTTCAGCTGCCCTGGGTTGATCTTCCTTCCTCCCAGTCTTGCTCCACCCAAGTCCCAAGATGCCTAAAATTCACAGTCACCCGATATGCTCTGGCCATCCTCCCTTAAATGTTTACCACTTCAGAGCATGACAGCCCAACTTCCAGCTTCTAGAGCCTACATCTTATTGAGATTTTTCCTTGACCACCTAGGCCTGTGCACGCAGTAGGCAGGAAGTGAAAAGGAATTACCACCCCTGGGAGCAGGTTTCAGCCAACGAATGACAGGAGTTAGTGTCCAAATGCATCAGCTCCCTTTTCCCTTGGTCAGAATAACTGTGAAGTATGGGTTCTAAACTCTTCCCTGAGTTTTGCCAGTAAAATTTAGCTCCAGTAGCCCACGATGGCAACTTGCTTGCTAATACAGTCTTTATTCCCATCTTTTTCTTCCCTGCTCTGCTTCCCCACATGTCTCCCGGTTCCCAAAACTACCATACAAATAAACTACCTTTACTTGTCTCAGGGTCTATTTCTGAGAGAACCCAAATGAAGATACATGATCATTTATGTGGTATAGCATTGCTATTGCTAAGGTATCTTCTACTAAAATGCAAACTCTTAGACTTGGGGGAAGACGTGCATTAGGTGATATGAATTTGAATCACAGAATCTCCCTGCTCCAATATCTAATAAAAGGAACAAAATGTAGTGAAAAAGCAGCGAGATGCTCAGTAGCAAAAGTCAAACAAAGAAAATGGTGCAACCTCAAGCCACGAACCTCCAAACATATCAGCTAGGAAGAGGAGGGGAATATTCGGATGTAACTCCATGCTGCTTTCACCTGCACCCTGAACCTCAGGGTGGGTAGAAAGAAGTAGAGGAAATATTTAGAATTTTCCCTGAACACCTCACAGCTTGGAGAGAAACAAACTGAAGGTGTGCATAGGAGTGTTTGGTTGAGTCAGGAAAGTCAGGGCAAGAAGAGAAGCCCTTTACCCATCATTATAAAACCTCAGTCTTATTTGGGGCACAATACTTTCGAAGGAGGGCTCCAGGGTAATCTGATAATATTCCCAACTAGGTGACGTGAACCCTGATGAAGGACATTTCACAAAATCTCAGAAAAAGGAGCAGAACCCCTCGGAGACAAAACCCGTCAGAATACCCCCTTGTTCAAAGCACTCAGAATATAGGCAACAGGATAGAACACATTAAGCTGCTGGTGATAGGAGAGAGGTCACAGATGAAGTAGGAGGTCAAGAAGAATTTACCCAACATCTATTTGTCAGCATGAAGATCTATAGGCCTTCACATATTAAGCGAGAACAAGATAGATGAATGAATGAATGAATGATAAAAAAACATGAAGGGACTTCTACTTTCAATAATGGCAAACTAATTTTTTAAAACTAGACTTCTGCTGAAAACAACTTCATACATTGGATAAACTAGTAAAAACACCTAAAAAGCACTGAGGACCTGATGAGAGATCAAGGAGCTGCTGAATCTAAAAGGACTGCCAGAACTATGAAAGGAAAGTGGAGCAGGAGGGACATTCTTTATCCCACAGGCATTTTTCAGTGAGGATATTTGCCAAATCTGCAAATTTGGCTTTTGGTTTTGATAGCCTCGTTGTATGTGAGGGGGGACACATATCAATATGCTTAGAGCCCATCCAGGGTAATGAAGCTAACAAGAGACCTTCCCACATTAAGCCAGGATCTCAAAAGATTACGTGTTAAGAAAAAGAACATTAAAAAAGGAAATAAGACATGCAAAAGAGAGATGGAACATCCACCTGGAAGAAAATACAACCCAAGAAGAAATAAAATTTATTTTTGAGTACTTCATGCTATCGAATAATTTGATAGGCACAAATTTACTAAAATAGTTGCTAAATGGTAAGCTATTAAAATAACATAATGGCATAAAAAAAGAGACTGAGGAGCTTAGGAGACAAACTGAGGATCAAAACATCGTTATATAACTAGTAAATAATTTAGCATAGGTAGAATAGAATAGACATGACTGAAAATAGAATTAGTGGCATAAGAGAAAGGCTTGAGATAATCTTAATGGAAAGAAAAAGAGAAAAAATAAAGAAAATAATAGGAAAAGAAAGAATAATTAATGTACCTGGAGCAAAGAATACAACAGATGTTGGGGAAATCAGATATATAAGAAAATAGTGTGCCTTAAAAGAGGAAGAAATAGATCAATCTAAGGGCAGAGTATATTCTCAGAAAAACAGATACAAATTAGTTCATGCTGAGCATATCTTGGTTTAGTTGCTGAGTGTAGAGAATAAAGAATACATTCTTTAGTTGATCAAGTAGAAAAATCAAGTTCTCTATAAACAGAAAAATTAGCTGAGCTTGTCTTCTCCATAGCATTTAATCCCAGAAAACAAGAAAGTAGTATTTTCAAGGTTTTAAAGAAAAAAAGTATGCTCCATAGAATATCATATTCAGTCAAGCTGATGTTCAGAGACAATCATAACAGTGAGAGAATCTCAAATATGAAGGAGTTCAGAGTATGGATCCATGAGCCCATTGACCAATCAAATAAAATACGAATGACAACTCTGGTCAGGGCACAGTACTCAGTGCCAGGAGACAACGGACAAAAGTTTACAGATTTCTGAGGAAAAGAAAGTATAACCTGAAAAATTTATGGCCAGCTAAAGTGTCCTTTCAATTATTCATTTATTCTTGTTTATTTATTTTTATTGTACTTTTTGTGCCTTCACACTGCACTGTGAGTGTAAAGGCAACAGGTATTCTCAAGCAGGCAAAAACCTAGAATATGGCATCCCAAAACTTTTCCAACTCTACTCAAAAATAAAATTCATCTGACTAAAAGAGATATAAAAAATTTAAAAATAAGCACGAGGAACACTAAAAATCTTGAGCACTGAACTGTTATTCAAATACAAAAAATTGACAAAATAAATGCAGCATTTATGGTTGCAGAACAAGATGACAAATGTTACAAACTATGACAAAGTAAAGCAATAACCAATAAATACCAGGAGATAGGGGAAGGAGATTGGGTAACTGTTTGTTAATTTTCTCATTTTAAGCAGTGTGTCAACCACTACAGTATAATGCATGAAGTTTAAACATGAAGTTAAAAAAGTGTAATGGATCTAGACACAGTTTTTTCCTAACATTTTGTCTTAATTAAATATAGATTATTTAAGAACTATATTCTAGTGAAAAATATTATTTTCTAAGGATGAGAAATTCCTTCAGTTTCACCTTTATAATTTTTCTTTGTTAAATTCTCATATAACAAAGTCTACTAACATTACATTTAATACTTCCTGTCTTTGTCATACACAATCCCTTTCTTTAAACCTCAGTCTGTTTGAGCCTTTTATTCTCTGTCTCTCTCAGGATTCTCTCTTTTCTTCTATATATACATGATGAACAAATGCTTGGGAACATGGTCACCAAATCTGAAAGGGGACTATTTTTGAGTGGTGAAATATTTCGTGAAATTCTGCTTTCTTCTTTGTACTTTACAGTATTTAAAGTTAACATGCATAATTTTTGTTAAAACAATAGTCATTGTTCTATAAAAAATATATAGGTTTCAAATAGCTTGTTGTGAATGGGTTTATGATTTTCTACTTAATAGGGAAGTACAAGCTGGAAGACACTAAGGGCCCAGCATGGGAACGTGAGACATAAAGAAGAGAAAGAAAATCATAACAGAAGTATCACACCTTTAGTTAAAAAAGAAACTATTTTGCCTATGGTTTCGAATGAAAGTAGCTGTCATTTAACTTGACGACATTGTTAATTCTAATATTTTCTTAGAAGATCTGGCCTCTTAGGAAGCTGATGCTCCTTTTCTCTTAGGGGCACCAGACCCTGAGTTCTGACTCCTCAGACATTTTAATCTGCAGGGTTTTCTGCACGTCAGAGGACTCACCAAGGCCTGCATGCACACATTTGCAGATTAAGAGCTTCTGCCATTAGCAAATTGGAAATCCTTTCCCTCATCCCTCTATAGTGGGAGTCTCTTTCTCTTAATAGTACTATGATTCCCATTTCTGCAGCTTCCTTATTAATGCAGCCTATAAAGCATTTCTGTTTTTCTTGGCTGCTGCAGCCTTCTGCTGAGTTTCCCGAGTATTAAATAGAATGGCGTATCTGAGAAAACAAAGACTCTACCTTCAGCTACCAGGAACACTGATCCTTCATGTGGAAGTTAGACACTGGTAGACAACAGCACATGTCACAGGAGTGATGCTTTGAGGTCCACTAAGTCACGGCGTTCTCAGGAGGTCAAAGAGTAGTTACCTGAGCAATAACATTGTCCCAGTGGGTAAAAGACCGGGAGAGTTCACAGCTTCTGACTTGGGGATCTGAAATGGGGTTCCTCCAGAATGTGACCCAAATCTTCCACATAAACTTTTTAGATCCACTAGGAATACACTAGACCTTGATAAGTGGAAGGGGGCAGACCAGATCCATCACAAAATACTTTAGACCCGAGTGCAAGTAGGAGTTGTAAATCTCTACTACGCAGTTGTGTGAGGCTACTTGTTACTTGCATTCAGTTAGTTGCATCAACTAATAAAGAGTCCCCTCTCCCCCAGTATTTTGCAAAATCTGTGGGTTCTCTTATGTTCAGAACCTAATGGCATCTAGTCATTGCTTTAAATAGCCTGTTAATAATAAGCAGCATCCCTATTTCTAATTACAAAATTAACATAGAGAGGCATTCTTGTTCAAGGAAGCATGAGTATTTTTGCTATTAATGAACAATTAACTTAGTTGTCAGAATGAGCCACATGCAGTCTGGATGTTCTAAGCGTTTTCTATGTAAATTATGTTACATATTAGAAAAATATATATATATATATATATATATGAAATATAGGAGGACATTTTATATTTTAGGAGAGAATTGTTTCATATGACAAATACAACCCATTCATTTTAAAAGCCCAACTATCTGCTTGAAAGGTATCAAAGCTTTCATTTAAGTTGCCATGGGGCAAACAGAGTTATGTACAATTCAGAATCATTTGGAGAGAAGGGGTATGCACACTGTATTTAACTTTCAAAACACAGTGAGTAGAATAAACTCAACACTACACAAAGAGCTCAGAGTTTCTGGGGTAAACACATGGAAATCAAGGTTGATGTGAATAGTAGAAAAAGGAAACTGAAGATTACAAAATTCAGTCACATTTCAAAATTTTCTGCTACAATAATTCACTTTATGTAGAATTAATGTGGCTGATTGAACGTTTGTGCTGTAATTTACTTATAATTAACATTTTATGGTGAACAGATTTCACCATCTCCTTCATGCTGTGAACTCTAAGCCATAGGTCAAAAATAGAGATGAAACAGATAAGCGCAAAATATTCTCACTGAAATATTAATGAGATTTTAATTTACTGCTTTTAAAAACACGTCTTTCATCAACGTCTGTATATAAAAAAAATTACCATTTTATTTTAATTTTTTAATCATATTAAAAATATAATGAACTCTTCTAGCTGGCAGAAAGACACTAAAAAGTCTAAGGCACACAGGCAATAGGAGGTAGGTAAGACATTTTGTGACTTCTTCAGTTGCCACAAATGTCCCACGAAGAGAAAGCAGTTGAAGCCAACAAAGCCAAGAATCTATTCTCCATTAACCAGTATTGAGCCCTAAAAGCCACAGAGATGAGAGGGAATATCCCCACTGAGCCCTACCCAAATTCTTGACCCACAGAACTTGTAAGCATAATAAAATCATTGTTTTACATGGTCCACGAAAAAACATCCAGCCTAAAAGAAAGCTTAGAATAGTTTATTTGAGCCAAACTGATGACAATTGCCGGGAAGCAAAGTCTCAACAATTGAGAAAATGCTCCGGAAAATGGCCATTTGGCAACTTAGTTTATACATTAGAATCAAAGGAGGAAGGTTACATGAAATCCATTGGTTGTAGATGAAGGGGGTGGGAGAAAGCAAAGCAGGAAAATCTCTGGGATTGGATAAAAATCAAAATGGAGAGACACACACTTCTTTTACAGTGGTGGGTACAGGATATTTAATAGCGTTTTACGATGGTATTTGGGGAATAAGACAACAATGAGAGATTTTGAAGTGCCCCCAGGGCGGGGGGGGGGGAGGATTACTCTGACATTCCAAGGGTATGTTATCTGAGATGCAAAAAGACACAGGTTCACTTAAGGTAAAGATTGACCTTCGTCAAGGAAGCTACAGGCCAAGGATGTGACCGGCCAAGGCCCACTTTAGTTAGGGATTTTTATGTTCACACCATCCTTTGTGGTTATTTTCAGTCTCCTGAGCTTGTCAGGTTTAACCTGTGGCCTCTTTTCCGTCCACAACACCACTGCATTTTGGGGTTTGTAAGGCAACGATACAAAACTGGCAAATCTCCAGAGGCTCTACTATGCTACCATGCCTTTGTCACTATCTCAGGTACTCGTTACTTTTATTCTAGAGAGAGAAAATCCTTATTCAACCAGAAATTATTTCACAGATGATATGAAGAGAGTGGGTTCTTTGAGGTCAACTCAGCAGACTTAATAAAACTAGTAGGAATTCTGAACCTAATACCAATCCAAAGGGAATGAATATCTCATGAGAATTTCATATGTGTTCTTTGAATTCCAGAAAAAAGTATTGGAACCATTAGACCCACTAAATTCAGCAGTGTCTCCAGAAATTTTATTCAGGTTAGTGGGCAACTACTGAGACTTTCTCTTCACTCTCACAGCCAAATTTCTTAAAAGAACCATTTACACATCTGAATCTCTTTACCTCCTATTCATTCTTCAACCCACTCAAAGCTTCACAGTTACTGTTTCCTTTATCAAGTTAGAATGTCAATGCTCCCCCATCACCTCCACCCCAGACCTCCTCCCAGGGCCCCACCCATGGAAAAAAGGGGACATTGTGGCTAAGGAAGAGGAACAAGAAGTGACTAGAACACAGGAGACATCTGGTTTGCATAAGTTAACATTCTATCCTTTCAGTCACAAATCTTCTATAATGTTATGCAAATATTCAAGACTTTTCCATCATTTATGATAACAGTGTTGGGAGAGCTAGGATATTAGAGCATAAGGCAGAAAAAAACAAAACAAAACAAAACAAAAAAAGCCGGCTATAGAAAACTAACCTGGGCCTTGCTTTATCTTTGCCAAGGTCAGACCAAATGAGAATTAGACCTTTTATGCCGAGAACATGCTACTTATTTTTTTTTAAATGATTTACAAGTGGAGGCCTATCGTCACAAATTCTGACCTAACTGTCTTTTTCAAACCATTATGACACTGTTTGGTGCCCATCACAGATGGGGTAGCTCATAAAATTAGAGCACAGCCTCTTGATAGGAAACAAGATCCACAACAGCCTGGCTTTCCTATCAGCTAACATCCGCTTTCGGAACAAAGGTGGATGTATTAGTCCATAAAAATAACACCTCTGATCTGAGAGGTCCAAACCCTTCGCAGAAACTTTGCCCTTGTATTCTTGGAGGAGAATTTCTTGGAAAAAGACAATTCTTCTAATTCATTCGTGCGTCAAAAGAACATGCAAAGTAATGGGTAGAAAATACAGACCCAGGTGGCTACATAAAAGGAATACACATAATGGTTCTACACAGTTATGCTTTCCACTCCACATGTGTTTCTGTCGCCTAGATCAACTCAACCACATTCCCTGGAAAGAAAGGTGACACTGAAGAGAGACCCAGGATGTCCATGAAGAAGCCAGTAAAACCTCACAGTTCAATGAAGACATTTCATTTCCTTTACTTCCGAACAAGCTCCAACCCATTCAAAGAACTTATTAGAATTTCAAATGAAAAGCTGAATACTAGGAGCATTGTAAATCAGCTGTAAACAGCTTTTAAAACTGTGTCAGGAGAAAATACACATGTAATTTTCTTCTTGTTTTAATATTGCATTTTTTTTTTGCCCTCAAAGGTTTGTTTGTTAAGAAGCAGGTAGGTACCAATTCATTTTCAGAGAGGGAATCTGTTTGATTTGGGGAGACTTGAGTAGGCCCAATTGGAGAAATCCTTTAACCTGGGTCGGTAGGGACTCCCAACATTACTTAATACTTGTAGAGCATGCACTATCACCCAGGTGAGGGCGGGGGCTTCACAAATTACAACGCATTGCAGCTTTCTTATTCTTTCTGTTTCTTAAAAACTGAAGTTCGAGTATTGCTTACCTGGAAAAATCACCAGTCAGACGTCTTCAGTACAGGAAGGCATACTGCTGTCTCGAACAGTCCAGAGAAGAAGGGATGCTGGAGGTACTCTCCCTCTCCTGGGGGGAGGGAAGGGCAGAGCCCTTCCCAAGAGTCAGGAGCCTCTCACCTCTTTTGCTAGGATGTCCCACAGCCTTCCATATGTTCATGTCCCTGAGGATAAGGCAGGGTCGTGGGATCGGGATACTTTATAGTTGTTCCTCTTTTCCCTTTTTCAAGTCCCTGGAAAGAAAAGAAAAAAAAAAGAGCTTTCTCAAATTTTCAAGTTCTTAAAAGTAGCTAGAGACTGGAATTCATTTCCAAATTGAAGAGATTCTTTCCTTCCTTCCTTCCTTCCTTCCTTCCTTCCTTCCTTCCTTCCTTCCTTCCTTCCTTCCTTCCTTCCTTCCTTCCTTCCCTCTCTCCCTCCCTCCCTTTTCTGGGGCAGTATGAGGCCCATGTGGTTATACAGATCACCTTCCATACTACACAAAGCAAGAAGATAAAGACAAACCAAAAGGTTTTCTAGAACTACATCCTCTAGAAAACCTCTACAACTGATCTTCTTGGCAAATGTTACTTTCTTGACACAGGGCACTTTCTGCTCAAGACTGTGAAAACATGGGACAATGCATCCTGACCAAAAACACCACAGCTAACTATGGTGGAAAGCAGGTGCCACTCAAAAATCGCAACCTTTCATCTTGTCTGTTTAGGTCCTAAAAGTAGCTGCCTCAATGTCAAAATGAAAATTACAACCTCAGAATGAATGAAGAAGGCCTGGAGAATGGGATCCAGATGTCATTTTACCTTCTACCTGGATGGAAGGATTGAATCAAGCTGCATTTGATAATTTACTTATTTAACAAAGAATTACTGAGCATCAACTACTGAAAACAATATGCATACACTTTAAGTACTGATAGTTCTCCGCCTACCTCCCCTTTAAGTTTCTCAATCACCTTTCAGGCAAAAGTACTTGAATGGTAAGAGGGTTGTCCCATAAGGCACAGTGTCATGGAAGGATCCAGAGCTCTAGGATCAGACCAACTAGAGGTAACATTCAGGAGGAACGAAATCCAATGATTGCTTTAGATTGGAAATGGAGGGGGACTGGAAGACCCACTCCTCTCCCTTTTCCTGAACCCTCCCTCCACAGCTCACAGTCCTCTTCCCATTTTGGAGGATTTTTATTGAGGAAGTTGACAATTTTCTTTCATGGGCAGCTCCCTTCAAACCAGCCTAGTGGGTCAAGAGGTGATGGTGAGAGACCCCAATGGGAGTGGAAATCCTGAGTCCCAGTGATGCAGACAATGAGGTCTGGCCTTTCCTGTCAAGAAATGTCCCTCTATCAGGGGTGGCCCTGGGCCACCTCGCTTTGATTGCATTGTGGGAGCTGAAATTTTCCTTCCATGTGGATCTGCTATTTATTAGCAGAATGACCTTGGACAAGCTACTTAACCTCCCTGAACCATATTCAGTCACCTATGAGAGAGTAATACTCGTTTTATGGTGATGCCTAAATGAGATAAAGCACGAAAAGTTCTTAGCACACAGCCTAGCTCAGAAGAGACATGCTAGACTGGTTGTAGTTTCCTTCCATCCCAGCTCCTTCTGGGAAGATTGCCACACTAGCTAAAGAATGGGGTGCTTAAGCTCAGTTGTCCCTTTCTATGTGCTGGCTTCACAGAAAGGTGTCTGAACCATTTTGGCCTACGTCATCACAACCTGTTACCTATTCTGGTAATGGCTGTTGGTGTTCATTTTTCTGTTCCCTCTTTAGCCAACTAAAAAGAAATTTCTCCCTCTTTCTAACCTCCTTTTGTTTCTCATTATTCTCCTTCATTTTCTCTCTTCCTTGTAGATATATGTTTCCCACCCCACAGTGGCTACCTACTGTCTAAGATACCCGAGCAGAATTCTTTACCTGAACTTCGAGCCTCTCCTGACTCTTTTTTTTGTCCTTAAGTTACTTTGCCCTATTCCTCACCCCCAATCTTCATCTTATTTTCATTTGCTTTTATATTTTTCCTTTTTTTGTAAAAACTCTTAAAATTATGTCCAATTGTCTGCTCTCTAAACTCTCTCTTTTCCCTGCTTTAAACATTTAAGGAACCAACATAACTGAAACCTGTCAATAAGGCTTCATATTAGTAACAACTGAAACTTGCCTACAATGACAGGGAGAATAAATAGCTCAGTGTACACTGTTCCAACTGACTTGCTTAAGAAGCTCATTTGCCTAATTACTGAAGCTAATCAAACTCATTCATCTGCTTTTGCAGCACTTCCACTCTTTCTGTCCCACTTATTTACCTGTTGATAGGTATCGGTAAGCTAAGAGAAATGAAAGAATACACACATATTTGACATCTACTGAGGAAGTTAATTCCTCCAAACAACACCAGAGAAAACACAGAAAGTTAACTTTACTTTGAATGTGGGAAAAATTGTGGAGTCATTGGATACACTGAGTTCCTCCTGTTTTTTGCTTTTTTTGTTTGTTTTAATTAAACGTTTTTTTGAGACAATTGTCAATTCACATGCAGTTATACAAATAAAAGAGAGAGATTACAGGTTCCCTTTTACCTGGTTTTCTCCAATGATACCATCTTCCAGTAGAATATTACAACCAGGATACTTACATAGTTAGGATACACATTTCCATGGCCCCGGGATTCTCCTGGTGCCCTTTATATGGCCACGCCTGCTTTTCTCCCAGCCTCGCTCTCTACTGAACCCTTGGCAACTATTAATCTGTTCTCCATTTCTACACTTTTGTCAGTTCAAGAATGTTATGTAAATGAAATCATACAGTACGTAACCTGTTGGGATTGGGTTTTTCCATTCAGCCTAATTCTCTGGTGATTGGTTCAGGTCTTCGGATATATCAGTAGCTGGCTCTTTTTTTATCGCTTGGCAGGACTTCATGGTATGGATGGACCACAGTTGTTTAACTATTCACCCATGGAAAGGCATCTGGGTTGTTTCCAGGTTTTCACTATTACAAATAAAGTTGCTATAGGCATTAATGTATAGGTGTGTGTGTGTGTGTGTGTGTGTGTGTGTGTGTGTGTGTGTGAGAGAGAGAGAGATGTAAGTTTTCATTTCTCTGGTATAAATGTCCAGAAGTACTACTGCTGGGTTGCATAACTGCATGTTTCATCTTAAGTTAAGGAACTCCCAAACTGTTTTTCTGGAGCAGTTGTATCATTTTACATCCCTACCAGCAATGTGTGAGTCATTTGATTTTTCTGCATCCTTGCCAGCATTTGGTGTTGTCACTATTTTTTATTTTATCCAATCTAATAGGTGTGTGATAAGTCATTATAGCTTCAACACCTATTTCCAAAACAGCTACTGATACCGGACCACTTTCTGTGTACTTTCTTGCCATTGGTATATTACCTGTAGCGAATATCTCTTCATGTCATTTGTCCATCTTCTAATTAAATTGTTTGTTTTACTGTTGAGATGTAAGAGTTCTTTATGTTGCCTAGAAACTAGCCCTTTGTTGGATATGTGCTTTGCAAATATTTTCTCATGGCCTGTAGATCATCTTTTCATTCTCCTAAAAAAACTTTTCACTCAGCAAAAGTTTTTAATTGTGTTGAACCAATTTTTCAGGCTTTCCTTATATAGATTGGGGTTTTGGTATCAAGTCTAAGAAATCTTTGCCTAACCCTAGATCCTGAAGATTTTCCTTTTTTTTTTCCTTGAGAATTCTATGGTTTTATGATTTACATTTAACTCTGCAATCCACTGTGAGTTCATTTTTATATATGGTATAAACTTAGGTTATAGCTCATTTTTGTTTGCCCATGGTTGTCCAATTCTACCATCACAATATTTGCTGAAAGGCTAACTTTCCTTCATTGAATTGCTTTTATGTCTTTGTCAAAAGTCATTTGGACATGTTTGTATGGGTCTATTTCCGGATTCTCTATTCTCCATTGATCTGCGTGACAATACCACACAGCATTGACTACTATAGCCATGGAAGACTTTAAATTGAGTAGATTGATTTCCTTTCACTTTATTCTTCTTTTTCAAAACAGTTTCAGCTATTCAAAATTTTTGAACTTCCATATAAAGTTTTGAATAATCTTACCAATGTTTACAAACAAAATCTTGCTGGGATTTCAATAGGAATTACGTGGAGACTATGTATCAATTCAAGGAGAATTGACAGCTTTATTATGCTGAGTATTCCAAACTATGAAATTAATATTTCTTTCCATTTATTTAGATATGATTTCTCTCATCAGCATTTTCTAGTTTTCAACACATAAATCCTATACATGTTTTGTTAGATTTATACCTAACTTAAGCGTTCATTCATTTTTTTTAGCCATTATAAATGACAGCATATATCTAATTTTGATATTCATATATTTATTGCTCGTTATAGAAATATAATCAATTTTTGCATGTTTATCTTGTGTTCTGTGACTTTGAACTTGCTTAGTCATTCTTGGAGGTTTTAATTATCTTTTTTTGAGCATCCTTGGATTTTCTTTATTGACAATCATGTCTTCTGCAAATCAATTTTCTTTCTTTCTTTCCATTCTGTGTGCCTTTTATTTCTCTGTTTGGCTTTATTGCACTGACTAGAACTTCTAGCGTTATGTGGAAATCCTTGCCATACAACCCATCTTTGGGGTAAAGCATTCAGCCTTCCATAATTAAGTGTAATATTCGCTGTAGGTTTTTGTGGATGCTCTTTATAAAGCTGAGTAACGTCCTCTCTATTCCTATTTTTCTGAGATAACATGAAAGGGCATTGAATTTTATCATTATTTTTTCTTTTGTTATGTGATTCTCCTTCTTTAGCTTGTTAATATGGTAGATTATATTGTTTGACTTTTGACTATTTAACCAGCTTTTAGCATTCCTAGAATCAACCCTGCTTGGTCCTGGTATATGTTTTTATATATCGATGAATTGTATTTGTTTATTATGTTTTGTTAAAAATTTTTGCTTCTATGTTCATGTGAGATATTGGTCTGTAGTTTTCCTTTTTTTTGTCTTAGTCTGGGTTTGGCATCAGGATATTAACTTCAAAAAAGGAATTGGAAAGTGTTGCTTCTTTTTCTTCCTTTTAGAGGAAATTGTGTAGAATTGGTGCTAATTCTTTAAACATTTGATGGAATCCTCCGGTGAAAACACTGGCGCAGAGACTGTTTTCTGTCTCTTCGAATCCCCTTCCAGAGCTTACTTCCCCACCTCTTCCACAACAGTGCAACCTTGTTACGTATAGTAAATTCTTTATTCCACAACACTCTCAGATCCACTTCCCTGATTAAATCCTGACTGATATCTTAACTCATTGGCCACTAAATTGAAATAACAGCAGTTAATAGTTACCTAGCACTTAAAACATGCCAAGCACCTGCCATGCACGTTCCATGTGTTATTTCATGCAAGCAACCCCATATCTTGTCACCTCAACTTTACAGAAAAGGAAACACAAGTACAGAGAAGTAAGCTGTAAACAGACCCACAGTAAAGGATCAGAGACAGGATAGAAATCAAACTCTTAGCCAAGCTGCTCTACTGAAGTTATTTCTCTTGACACCTAATTTCTCTTTCAGAAAACCAGGGCATATGGTGCCGAAAGAAAGCATGTATTTGTATCTGCATTGCATTCATGGTTTCCGGTACAACCTGTGCTGTTCATTGTGTCTGCTTTCTCTTTACACCCACATCTTTCCCTTGTTTTTTTCTTTTCTCTGTCCATTGAGGATTTTTACCCTGGACTCCTTTTCTATCTAAATGCCCCCTCACCTCCCCATCATGTCTTATATGGTTAGAAAGTAAGCCACGCCAACTGATGTGTCTCCTTCCAGATTCATTGGCCCCCACATAAGTAAAACACAGGCAGAAGGACAAACACTGGTTGGGGAGGTGGCAGGATGGACCTTGCAGCATGCTAAACAGAAGGCGGGTCTATGAGAGCAGGAGCATGTGGGGACATGTCCAGGCCAGCAAACATAAACCTTAACAACCAGAAGAAAATGGTGCACGGTTACTCTGAGAAGTCACCTCTCTTGTTCTGGCTTTTTCTTTGCTCAGTTTGGGGTCAGTCCATTTATTTATTACAATGTCTACCAGGCTTTAAGAAACAGTATGAATGTATTGAAATAAAAAATACTTTGGATGCAGAAATTAACATTTAAGCAGATGCGGCCCAGACCGATTCATTGTGTATGTGTGTGTATATGTGTGTGTGTGTGTGTGTGTGTGTGTGTGTGTGTGTGTTTCTTTTCCCTGAGTGTCTTTGCTTGGTAAAAGCCATTAAATATCAGTGAGAATTATTACTAATTTTTTGAACATCCCTGAAGAATTAAAGAGAGAGAGTAAGAGAGAAGGAATAAGAGGAAGAGAGAGAGAAAGGGAGAAAGAGAGAGAGGTTAAGCTTAAAGGCAGAGAGAGTGAAATGGACCAGATTATACAAAATTAAAAAGCAAATACGAGCAGACAATTTGTGCCGAGTGATTGCAAGCAATTACAGTCCGGCTTTTCTGGAGGGAAGATGGGGGGAGGGGGTTATTTCAGCTTAAAAGGAGACTTATTCATTCCTGATCAGCTTTTCCTACCATTCTCTCTTTTATTCTTGGATATCAATTTAAAAAAAAAAATCAGCGTTCAGATGTTTCATGTCCACCCCTGCGAATCCACCCCTGGGCAGACAGTGAGAATTTAAGCTTCCAATCGGTTCTTTCTATAGCCCTGAAAACCAATTTGTTCATAAAGAATAAAATAAGGAGGGGGAGGGGGTAAAACACAACAAGAGCATGTGTTTCTTTTAGAGGAGAGCTTCAATTTTACTATAATTGTCTAAAGACGGAGCTGCTTTGATCTGAAGAATTATTATTGTGCCTCAAATGCTGGCTGCTAATGTCACAGCTGTGCTGGGGCTCGGTCACGCTAAGGGGCTTAGGGACCCACTTCGTCCCTGACCCACCTCTTGGTCCTTCTCTCCTTATCTTTCCTTTGTCCACATGGGAAAGTTTGCTTTCCTGGTACATCCCTCCCTCGGCCATCAAAGGCCACTGCTCTGTTGCTTTGACTCAGGTTCTCTGCAAGGCTGGCACATAGTGGCAGGGACGTACCAAGGGAATGCTACCTGTGGGCAGGCGCAGGGGCTCTCACCTTCATAGGGACAGGCAGGGCTGGATGGGAATGTGCCCGCGAGGGCTGGCATGCTCACTTAGTCAGGGGACCCAGCTACTCTTGGTGTCCCAGTGCAGGCCAGAGCAGTTCAGGGAGAGTTCCAAAGCTTGCGAGAAACACAGAGAACCAGCCACTGCATTGCTCTGATTTCAATTCTCTGAGTTAATAGTTATTTTCTCTCTCTCTCCAGCTTATGCTGCCCCAAAGCAAAGGGCAGCTCAAGAAGCAGAATTAAACAATTTTCTTTCAAAAGAAGAAGGGCTAAAAACTATATTTAGGGTCTGAGAGCGGAGCCGTCTTCAGCACTGTTTTCCTTCTCGTGGCAGGGGTACAAACCAGAGGGCTTCTTCTCCCACATCACTCCCCTGGCGGGCAAGGCAAGGTGGGCTCAAGCCTACTGGGATTGCCCCGGCCAGCCCTCCCCTTACTGCCTCCCATCTCAGAAGCTGTCTTGCCTGTTTCTGCCAGGTACCTCCGAGGTTTCACTGGAGACACTAACCCTAGCAGGGTCCTCCTCATCCATTCCTTCTCTGGTTCCCTACTGACGTGCAGCACCCTCCAGACTCCCTAGCTTGGCATTCAAGGCTCGACAAGTAAGCTGTTCTTGGACCTTACTGCAGCTGCTGCCTTGGTTAGTCCTGCCACCCCAAGTGACGAGCCTCCCACATCCCAGAATGCTCCACTTGACTCTTGCCTCTGGGCCTTTACTTAAGCCTTTCCCCTGCCTGTAGTAAACCTCTCACTACTTTTCCCCTCCTCCTTTTTTGGCTCTATTTCTAGCCTGAAGGGAAGATGAAATGGGTAAGAAAATTACTCCAAATGGCCTGCAAAACAGTTTCTGGGACAGAGCCACCCAAATGGCCTGGATTATAGCCTGGGGCTGTGAAAATAAGGAGAGGACAGGCTGGGAGGGACAGACCCCACTCCTGGCCTCCAAGCCAGTGTTTCTCAAACGGGAAGAATGAATAGAGGCCTTTAGAAGAAAATGTAGTAAAACCCAAGAATGTTCGTGAACCCTTGGGGTCTGAAGATTCCAGTTTGAAGCACACTGCCTTGAGAAACAAACGAAAACCCAGCAGCATGAAAATATAAATATAACTGTAGCTCTATAAAGCATTAGGTCCTAATTCCCCACAAAAATCCATCTTTGTAAACTGAGCTTCCCTTGTACAAAAAATACACCTAGAGACTTTATTCGCTGTATTAAGTGTGCGCCAGTTACTTCACTTCTCTGTGCTTATTTCCTCACCTGTAAAAGGAAGAAAATAAAAGTACCTACGCAAAGTGTTATTGGAGGGATCAAATGAGGTAATATGTACGTACGCAGAGTGCTTAGATGATCTGATACATTGTCAGTTCTCGACCAGTGGCAGCATTTCTCAGACTAATCCCTCTAGGTACTTTGTTGTCACCAGAAAACTCAGAGACGTAGTACTGAATTCCGCATTCCCTCTTCAGCTCCAGGAGGTCTGATATTCTGGGGTTTCCAGAGAGTAAGAGGGAAGATGATCAAGAGACTGAGGCTTTCATGAGGCCAGGGTTGCAACCACAGGAAGCACCAAGACAGGAAGCACAGAGCAAAGCATGAGCTTTGGACTGGTTTTCTAGGGTGACATGGGTAGGACCTGACAGGAACAGAACACCTGGCCCTAAGGATACCTTAAGGATGGGACAAAAAGAGGCAAGCTTCACTGAAGGGTTTATGGAGGAAGATCTAGTTAAAGAGGATGAAGATTCTGGTCAATGGGGGATGATCTCTGTACCTCAGTCAGCCAGGAGAGTAAATGACAGGAGTCAGGTAAGGAGGAAGACCAACAGGGCTCAGGGAGATCTCCAGAACAATCTGAGAGCAGGTGTAAGAGTAAGCAGGAGGAATCAGGATCTCTCCAGGACAAAGCTCTGACTTTGGGAGCTATTTCCACGAACTGCCCAGTACCTTCAGATGCCGGAAGAGGCACGAACCCTCTGCAGATCTCCAGGTCAGAATTCTTGGTCCTCTGGAGCTCCTGCTCACCTTCCTTACAGGGATATGGGCTTGAATACAAACAGAGAAGAGGCTAAAAATGAACAAAATGTAGGTAGTAGGAAAGTATTCAGGGGGAAGTGTTCTGATGATGGCAACTTACTTTGAAATACAGTTTTTAAAGAGATGGATTGAAGGATGGGCAGAGGGATGAATAGAAAGAGACTGTAATAAAGCAAGAGTGTTCTGCTGTTAACAGCTGACTGTAGGTGGTGAGTGTAATGCGTGTTCACTGTAAACGTGTTTTCTGTGTTTGTAAATTTTCATAATCAATATCTGGGGAGAAAAACTAGGCAAACAGTAGCCAAAATAATCAACTCCTTAGGGTTTCCAGGTGGGAATTCCCACCTGTTCTCAGAAATTTTTTTGCTTTCCCGTTCCTGAATCCCGAGATATAAACTATTTTCTGTTCTCCATGATGAGTCATTTCCACAAAGTGATGGCTGATACTACCAACCACCTGGGTTCAGGGAGCCAATTTTCCCGATTTCCTGACCAACTTTTCTCGGGATTCGGGAACGGAAAAGAGAAAAAAATTCCCGAGAATGCGTGTGAAGGAATTCCCGCCTGGAAACCCTAGTGATAAATAGGAAAAACGTCTAAGAGATACTTTGTGAGGAGTACGTTTATATCCCATTGTGGGTATCACCGGGTTCACAGAGTCGATTCTCCCGATTTCCTGATGAACTTTTCTTGGGATTCGGGAATGGGACAATGAACAAAATTCCTGAGAACGGGTGGGAATTCCCACTTGGAAACACTACAGTTTTGGAAAAACAAAATGTCATTGTGGGCCCAAGACAAGTCCCAGAAGATCCGCTGGCAGAATGGGGAAAGGGTGGACTTTCTTCAGCTCTCCCCACTTGCCTTCTGCCCTTTCCACACAGCTTCCCAGCACTTGACAACGTTGCTTATACATATTTATGAATCTGACCTATGGAATCTGTATTTTATCAGATCTTTCCTGAGTGATACAAGTCTTTAACATCCAAAGAAATACATCTTCAGAAGTGGAATGCAGAACTTTAGGTGGAGCATCAGTTGAGATGAGGTTTGGTTGCAAGTGTCAGATAGACCAAAATAACTGTGACCTCACCAAGATGGAAGCTCCACGCATGATCGCGTAAACACAGTCCACATGGAAGTGAGCCAAGGCTCTGCCCTTCAAGCATCGGAAGAGCCCTAGTCCTTTCCAGCTCACTGCTGCAGCATCCCTAAGAGCTGGTCCAAGATGGCTATGACTATACTCCAAGCAGCAGGATGACGGAAGGAGCAAAGAAAGGGCACAACAGTATGCACAAGCTGTCTCATAAGGAAGGTTCCTGGAAATTGACTTGCAACATTAGTCATATGTTCATATTTAGCTGCAAGGGAGACTGGGAAACGTGGTCCTTATTCTCAGCAGCAATGTGCCCAGCAGAGAAATCATATTGCTATGAAAGAAGGGAGAAAGCTTTTTGGGGAACAATTAACAGTCTCTCTCTAAGGTGGGGAGAATGTCTCTCTAGTGTGCTCCAATCACAAATCCAGTGTTCTACTCAGTCTGCCTTCCTTATAGGGTCAGCAATGACCTCATCCATTGACCTCCATAACAGTGGTCTCCTTTCTGGCCGGATCACATAGTGAGGAGAAGGAAAAAAGAAAGTATGAAATAAGTGCTTTAGAATTTAATAAGCAAAGTAGAAGGTAGGTATTAGCATCACCATGGGAGAGCTAAGAAACGAAGGTTTTCCTAAAAGCAAAATGTTGGTGAAGTTCTCATCTTTAGAGGCCGCTGTTTAAGTGCATGAGGATGTAAAGAGCAAGGCTCCCCAGTCTCCACCCCCCCGCCCCTACCTCCATCAGATAACCAAAGCCACAAAAAGCAGAGGCTGCCCAAGAGCAGAGGAATTCTAACCAGGTGATCTCACCTAGAGGTGAAAACAAGCAACAAAAGCCCGAAGTGGACTTCAGTGTGTGTGGGGAAAGGGCGCAGTAAGAAAACATTAGGCCAAGAAAGGTCACCCAACCATTCTTGAGTGGTTGGGGGCTCTAGGAGGAGGCTGGACGTGGTCATGGAGAGGAGTGGGGAGGATTAGCAAATGGAAGTACCCAGGTCGGTGCAGATCACATATGATAGTCTCAGGTCTATTCCAAGTATTAGAATATGAGTTCTCAAAGTTCTGGAAGGATTTTAAGTTAATCTGGTTTTACAGACTTTTTGATCAGAGGTTCTCAAATCTCACTGTCCACTGAAATCATACGGGTCTTTTGAAAATATGCTAATGCCTAGTCCTAATCTCCAAGATTCTGATTTTATTAGTCTGGGCATTAGGATTTTTCCAATCTTTCAACAAGATTCTAATGTGCAGCAAAGGTGGAGAATCACTATAATCTAAAGCAGTGGCCCTCCAACGTGAACGTACATATCCATCACCTTGGGATTATGTGGAAATGCAGATTCTTACTCACCAGGTCCAGGTTGGGTCCAGAGTCTACATTTTACTAAGCTCCCAGGTGATGCTGACCCTGCCCATCCTTGAGTAGGAAATTTGACTCTTGCATTTCTCCTACCGATAATATGCACTTCTGCTAACTTCCTGGGGACTCTGATGCACTGTCTACTCTGCAAGCCTGTGGAGAGGCCGGAAGTCCTCCCCTGTCATGAGACCGTCCCTGACAGAAGCCCAGGCCTACTGCTCGGGGCCACTTGGTCTACATCCGCCTTTACATTTAGAGTGTCGTCCACAAAGCCGATGACCGAGAACGGCCCATGGTGGACACAGCAAGAGCAAGCTGCGGGTGCTCAGTGCAGCTCTTAATATTAATAATTAAAGCTTAGAGCTAATGAGTGACCAACGACTAATAGCAATAACGACATCGAGAAAACAGGGATCGCCTACATGGTACAGTCCCCTCGGCTCCCCCCACCACCAAATTACAGTTTTAAATGAGCTTCCGGAATCTTGTTTTGACAGGTACAACCTCATACACATTCACTTAATAAGACAGCTCGATGGAGTGAAATTCCACTTTTCAACGGACGTATGTTCAGTGTGGCACACAGGAAATTCAATGAGCAAGTGTCATTAACATGGAAGTTGTGAGTTTAATTCCCTACACAGGGTGCTGACACGGTGAGGTTGTTTATCCATTTCTCATCATGGCTATGTGTTTCCTATGGGAGGCAGTGAACTTCTTAGAATTCCAAGTCCTTTGTCTCCTTTTTTGGATGGACAACTACTTGTACCTTCAAATCTTATCCTCCAAGACACATATTGTCGGAAGCCAGAGAAGCTAATGGGAGCAACCCCAGTCAGGAGAATGGGGCTCCACAGTGTAGTTTGTGATTGCTAAGGATGGCACTCACAGCGGATTCAGGATAGTGGAATTTGTGTGTGTGTCATTTCCTTAAATATTTCTTCTTAGAGAAAGTAATGTAGCACTTAACGTTTAATGACATCTATTAAGGGATTCATTAAAGAAAAACTGATAACAAGCTATGTTATCATAGTCAACAATTAACTGTGCTGTGTAGGAATCTTGACTGCTCTTAGTGTTACTGGCACTGTTTTTGGAGCTGTTCTTACAAAGTGGCAAGTGGAACCTTGGAGGTGCCTCTTGCTGAGGGCTGATTTTGACCACTGGGATTTGACCCAGTCTGGATCACAAAGGGATGAGCCCAGGTAGGCTACTCACACCCTACCTCTGTTACATATGGGCAAGCGAGACCTCGACTTCATGACTCTCTGACCACCTCATCTGTCTTCGGGTCCATCTTTTACTGCAGATCCAACTCACTTGGGTGACACTGGTGAAAAGGAGTACTTCGAGGACCCTGTATAGGTTCTGATACCCTTGGAGACGAGGTGGGAGGGAACTAGAGGAAAGGCATTCTACTGGCAACCTGCCCAGAGAGGAGTTCACGTAAGGGAGACTCAAATGTCTGTTCCCTGGGTGGAGAAGGGCAGAGTTAAGAAATTGCCTGAGTCTTTACAATTAGTCTTAGACTGGGAAAGACCCGGAAGTAAGCTGAGACATCTGACAGCACCTAAGAGTTGAAGCATGTGAGTTAGCCCGCTTTGTGGTAATACATCCCCTACCCACCTTCTAATTCTGACAAAGGGATGCCCAGCTGGTCCAGTGGCCTGAGAATTTCAGACCTCCCCTGTCTCTCCACACACTCATGCCTGAGGATGGCTCAGACAGGGCCCATGTCTCCGGGTTGGACACTCCTCAGCTCTCTTGGATACCCTTGGGTGGAACTGTATCCGATAACAATAGCCTATCTTGGCTGACTTGTGTTTGGGTTCGCTTCCATTTGCTAAGGAAGAAGGGCAAAAACAAGGTAGGAGAGACATGGGAAACCAACAGCAGCTGGCAAAAGCAGCCTGAACTTGAGTCTCCTGGCCTACTGGAGACCATCCCACTCCAGTTAAAGGAGTCTACGGGCTCCATTCCCAGTGCCACCAATGATTTCTTCTGTGGAATTGGGCAGGTCCCGCTTCCACGTCTCTGAATTGGTCACTTGATTCTACTCCCTCGCATGCCTGCTAACTATAATGTGTCGCTATCTGTGACATCCAAACTCTACCAACTCCTGGTAAGCTGTCTTAAATGCTAAAACAAACACAAATTGAACTGGTTTTCCCATCTGTTTCTTTAACAAATGGGAGCTTAAGCCCATAGGGAAACTGCGTGGGTCAGGGAAACATCAAATGAACACTTGTGAATAAAAACAAATGTTTCTGAAGATCTCAAGATATTTTAAACATAGCACCCCATTGGCCAGGCCTACCCCCTCCGACGCCTGCACAAGATCCCGATGACAGCATTATTTGCTTGAATTGGATTTGTTTCTGTGCTCAGAAACAACACACGAGGAACCTGGAACAGGAAACAGCTACTGGGTCCTAAAAGTTTTTCCAGGACACTGTCTGAGACCAGACAGAAATGAAACAACAGTTGGAAACCACACCCAGGGAGCAGACAATCATTTTGGGGGATCTGCATTACTGCTTTTCTTTTGTTAATAAAAATTCCAAGAGCAAAGAGCAGGGGCCAGCATTCTGACATAAAACCCCTCTAGGTGAGACAGCCTTCTTGGGGGGGAGGGGAAAAAGAGGGAGGAGGGGGAAGAGGGGGAAAAGGAAGAGGACGGGGTGGAGGGGGAGGAGGGAGGAGGCTTATTTCTATTGGAGAACCTGGCATCACCCCCCCCCCCATGCCCAGTTCTACACAGATGCTCCTTTTGGGTCCCCTAAAGGCCTGCTCCATGCCTCCACTCCAGCTGGTGGCCTCATTGCCCATCTCTGGAACTAGGACTATGCACACCTTTGAGTTTTACCTTACTCCATTGTGTGCCTAAGTATTGCCTCACAAAATGCTTGGCACATACTAAGTACTCAACAAATGCTTCTTGGTTGATTGAGTTAATGAATGATTGAGCAGATGAATCAGTGAATGGAAGAATCAACAATTGTTAGCATTGTCTGTCTAGCTGATAAATTCTTTCCTTCAGAAAGAATTTGCCACCAGAGAAATGCTGTATTCTGAAGCCATGAGGCCCTTTGCAGGGATTCAGTACTGCTTTTTCCCCTGTTACCCACCCTCATGAGGGTAAACCAGGCTGTATACTCTGGTATACTCAGCACCCTTGAGTGGAACTGTGCCAGATAACAATAACTTACCTTAGCCGATTTGTGTATGGGGTCGCTTCCATTTGAACAGGGGGGAAGGGCAAACACAAGGTAGGAGACATGGGAAATCAATAGCAGTTGGTAAAATCCGCCTAAACTTGAGATTTTGCTGGCCTGTACCAGGGTGGCTAGGAGGGGTTACCTCCTGAGCAGTGGCTCCCCATCTCCCTTTCTGTCTTCCCTCCCCCTCTCACTGTGTTTCCATGGTTTGGGTTCCTCTTCCTCTACTCTCTTTGATCCATTTTTTTTTAAATCTCTTCTTGCTGAGTCTTTCTTCAGTTTTTATTCCTGTTATTGGGGAGGCCACATAATTTATCAACCAAATGGGGGCATTTTTTGAGAGTAAAAGGGGGTGCTAGGAATAATCTAAATTTTGTAATTTAAAATATTAACTTATTGACCAATACATTGATTTTATTTATACTGGTGGAATTATGAAATAGTTTTATTTAAAAACTATTTTCAAAATGAAATTATTCCCACCAAACAATGTATATCTATGTTCATTAAAGCAAACTAAAAACAATTTATTTTATTCAATGTTATTCAAAAATTAAACAATACCATTAGTAGAATAATGGCACTTGGCATATTTTCATATATTTTAATAGTTTTTTAGTCAATTTATTTCTAATATTATTACATGATGGTATTTTCCAAAAGAATGGTTTTTTTTTTTAACATGGATTTATTTATCTTTTAATCTGTTTGTTTCATAAGATAGCATGTAATCTTCTTCAAAGTTGCATTTTTAAAGCTTTTTGAAGTATTACATACTGAAAAGTACTAAAGTTGCATTTTATTGTTAATAAATTTGAGATTGTTGACACCCTCAATTGAATTTTCTCTGTAGATTATATTATCTTTAATTGAGAAAAATACTTTCTCCAAAGTTACTAACATGCCTTGTAAGTTCAGAGCAAATTCTACTAGAGTGTATTCCAGTGTTTTTGATATTAAAATGTGTAACTATTTTAGCCCAAATATTTCTGAGATATTGTCTTTTTTACCTGCAATGTACTTATCTTTCACAGATATTTTTTTACAGTGAAAACCTCTTCATATAAGTTGTCACTATGATTCCAAATCATAAGCCTTTCAGTTTCATTCCATCGGGCAAGAATATAACTTCACGCAATTAAAAATGGAAATGCCATCAAAGAGTTTTCCAATATACATCAACATATTCCAAAGAGCAATTATAAGTTTGAAAGTGAAATTTATAATTTTTGAGCTCTCAACATTTAATTTGTTCACTTTTGCTTCTTTCTGGTCTAGAGTTAAATTTCATTGTCTTCCTGTTTGCAAGCATTGTTTTCAACAATTATAATTGGTTCAAAGCTTTCAAATGAAGTTTTTTGAACACTCCATTTTTTTGGAGATTTAGGTTAAAGTTACTCAACTGCAACCAAAATTTACAACTTTGCTTACAGAAAAAGTTCAATACCAGAGTAAAACATATAGGTTGACTTACAAAGTAGTTCTTTAAAGGTACAAAAATCTTTAAAAACCCTATGGTGGTGGGCAACAAAGAAACAGTGCATATTGTCTCAATGAAGTATTTTTTAATATTCAGCATCAGCTTCATCAGAATAATTGTGTGGCCTGACTACTTTTAACAGGATACAATAAAATATTTGTAAGTTTAAACCCTACAAATTTTATTTCAATTGATTTAACACTGCAGCTTAGTGATGAATTATATCAACACCAAAACAAATCCCAAGCCTATTTCTGCCTCATAAGTTTCTTAATGTTGTAATAACATTGCTTGTACCGTAAAGATGTGCTTCACCAAAATTTGAATGTGTATTTTCACTACAAAAACTAATGATTTAATATTCAATGTTAAACTAAAAATGAATTTGGTACTAGCATTAACCATAAGATCAGATATTTCACCTTCTTCAGAATAAACTTCCAGAAACTTTATTTTGAGTTCCTCAATTGGAAGTGATAATTTGACCCAATTATTAGAAATAACTGATTTTCTTTATGAAGCATCTAATAGCACTAATAAAATCGATAGCCTTGAACTATTTGGCAGTTTTTCTTCTGCTTAACGTATCAACACATTAACTGCAAACATTTCATATTTTGCACATGCATAAGAAGACTTGGAATTTTAAAAAATTAATTTAAAAAAGGTCATTTTTCATTTGATATAAATGAAAAATCACGCTTTGCAGAGGACTCTGTGAACCCACCTTCTGCAGATTCATATATGAATTCATCATCCACAAGAGAGTCTTTTAATTACTGAATTTTAAAATTAGTTGCTGTTTTGTTAGCAAATTTTGTCTCCTGTTTTCATGTGGTCGTTTGCCATAGTGGATGGCAAATGTGGACATTTTGTGCAAGTTACACGCCCATCAACTTTCGTAAGAAACAAAAACTCAGTAATTTTTCATAAAGCATGTACTTTTGTTTTTTGACCTCATTGCTGCCAAAGGGTTTATTTTGAAATTAAAAAAAGAAAATGTTACCTAATAATAAAATAAATGTTGTGGATTTAAATGATAATAAATGACAAAACTGCTATTGTAAAAGCATTGTATGTTCTATGCCAGGGCTGCTCAGACAGCGTTCTGCATGGGACAAATAGTTTCCGACACTATAGTTTTCCACAGCTTGCCCAGACTCTGCCAACAGGGTCACAGTGGCTTGCTGCACTCCTAGCGCCCCAGCACCGGCCACAACACAGGTAGCTGGTAGAGTCAGCACCAGCCACTTTGAAATGAATCATCAGCAGCGGAAACGAGGAGGAGTTACGGTACCCAGAGCTCACAGCTGAGCACTCTTTACAGCACCAGCCAGTACCCTGCCTGCTGCACTTGAGAAAGGGGAATCAATTATGTACCTTGTGTTTGGAACAAACTGGGAAGAGATGGGTCATCCTGGTAGTGTTCAGCCATAACCACAAGTTAAAACGAGAACTCCATTCACTGACCATGCACTTCACACACAGCTGGATGAAAACCTTGGCAGGAGCCAGCAAAACGGAACGGAGGTCCACCGCCCTTCCTGGCTTATTTTAATCCAATGATAGTGGCACACTTTGTTAAAATAATACAAATAAAATCCAGGACAAATGCAAAACTATTTAAACTATTAAACAAGGGATGCTGAGAAAATAGGCATACACCAGGACTCCCCTGGGTAAATTGGGATGTGCTGTCACCCTACATTTTAGAACTCCTGGGTTTTCTTTTCATTGCAGCAAATCTCTACATTTCTTATCCTTTTCTCTAAGTGGTTTTCTGTGCACCCGGCTGTCCCTTTGGATTCCTGGCCCTTTCATAACACAGAAAAGTGAGGTGCGAATATCTGATAGGGTGTGGTTGCAAGAGGAATGCAAATCTCATCGAGATAACGGCCACAGAATACACTCGCTCAGGTGTTGGGAAAAGCTGTGCTAAAGCTTCCTCCATGCCTCTGCCATGTCCGCACAACCTTTCCTCCTTAGCAGTGAGGCGCACTTGAAGATGGAAGCCATCTATGGAGGGTGGCTCGGGAAAAGAAAAGAATCCTGATCGCTGATGCCTGGGGAGGCTCCACACTAATACACTGCCGACCTCCAGACCAGCGACTGAATCCAATTCCTGACTTACCCAAACGCCCATACGTACAGGTCTTGCTTCCTACTCCAGGCTCTTCTGTCCCCTCTCTGCCCTTGGTGCCTCAGATCCTTTGCCACAGAATTTTGCTGATGTGCTCCAAGCTCATTCCTCTCATACTTGTACATGCTGTTCCCTGAGCTGAGATGTTTGCTCAGCCATTTTGCCCTTCTGCTAGAAACAAGCTCCATCATCACCTCCTTCAGAAGGCTTCTCCTGCCTGCTCTCAAGATATCCACCATGCTTTCTGTCTCACTGCTAACTTGCCCGCCTCCTTCAACCTGTGATCAACCAATCTGAGGGAGGGGGCGGTGTGCTTCCCTCATTTTGTCAGCATGTACCACACCTGGTATAAAGCAGGCACACCTCATGTGAAATGAATGAATGTTAAAACTCACTCAAAAGGGGAGAGTCCCCCAAAGGTCTCTGGGAAGATATCTGCTTGGCCTCTAAAGGCAGAGGTCACAAAACGGCAGTTACTCCTTCTCCATCAATAGGATCATGCCCATTATCCTATTATACCTCCTCAGGGACCTGGGGTGGGGGGGAGAGGACATGCCTATTAGTAACCCCAGTTTATAGCTGGGCAAAGGAGGCACAGGAGGTTAAAAACCCCAGGTCAACCCAAGTGTTGGTGATGGACCTGCAAATGGCAATCAAAGCAGGGCAGTCCACATGTACCTGATGAGTTTCTGCTCTCTAAGCCCCCACCTCCAAGGACCCATCAGTTCTTTTTTTTTTTTTTTTTTTAAGTAGAATCTCAAAACTCTTCTCTCCAGATTAAGTCATCCTGGCTTCAAACACCTAAAGTAGTTTTTTTTTTTTTTCTTCAGCATTTGAAATGTTTTTAAGGGTTTATTTCAAACACCTTTTTCTTTGAACTGATTGTTCAGAACTTTCATACCACTTTGTCAGTGTTTTTTGTAGTTGGCTCTGATTTCTAAAAGGTTTTTATTTCTTCTCTATTAGTGGCCACCACCTGCTTACTGTTTGGATAGGGTTTGCTGTATTTTCTTTGCTTTCATCTATTGAAATGGATGAGAGGAACCTTAGGTAATGAACCTTGTTTCCAGTTTTCCCCCCTAAGCTCTCCTATTTTTAACTCCTCCTGCTTCTGCTAAGGATAAGAAAAAGGATGGAAAATTTCTCAGGCGCTGATAAGTTTATGGGATCCCCCCCGCCATTTCTCCCCAGGCACGAAGGAGTGGCTTGTGGAAGAGGGCAGAAGTGTGCCTGGAATGTTGCAGGTGCCTGGCTGGCTGGTACACTAGTTGGCTGTCCTGCTTGGCCATGGCAGGACCCACGATGGCCTCCTTAATGGCCTCCCTGGTGGGGGATGAAAAGGTCCCTGTCTTCATTCTAATGCTAATCTGTTGGCTGCATCAGGGGACACTGGTGTCAGTGGCCACTGCTGAGGTCCTGCCCCGATGGACACTAGCTCCTCCAACTTTGGGCTAATCTGCACACACTGGCCCTTACGAGAGCAGCCCTGCATGTAAATATATAAATATTTTACCAGTCCATCCTGCCCTCTGGGTATCAAGTTTAATGAATTAAATGTCCTCCATTAATCACTCAGCAGAATGTTATTTACTCCAAGCGTAGAGGGTGAGTGGCCAGCTGCAAAGACGAATCAAGGGCCCTGTCTGCACAGCTCTTCCCTACATCGTTGTATCTTCCCAAATCTCCAAGAACAGAGTCCTAAATCCAACAGTTTCAGAAGCTGGGTGGACACCTTGCTTCACTGCCCTCTTCTCCCCGTTACCATATTTCAGATACCAACTCAGCAACCACTTGTCTCCTTGAACATAAGGCCTTCTCCCCCAGTATCTACCCAGTGCAGAGATTCGAGGCCATGAGCTACTTCAGCACAGGGAAGTGGGAAGAAGTCTGGAACTCTTTCCCCATGATAACCCCATAGCCAGCAAGTCTAGTGCACTGTTAGGAACATTGAGAAAACGTAGGTGAAGTGGGTACAATAGCAGAGGCCCTTGGACATCTCTAAAGATCCTTGGCGGATAACATGTCAGCCAGCTTAGAGTTGTTACAGTCCCTCAGCACAAGTAGATGAAGTCCGGGAACGAAGGAAGGGAAGGACAGAGGGAGGGAGGGAAGTGGTGACCGGTGTTGGCAGCAGGCTTGGGGAGGTAACACAGCGGTGCCCATGCAAACAGTTTTCCACCCTCTGCTGCCCCAACCCTATTCCTACAGACATAGATAAAGCAAAGCTTGGAAGCTGACATCTCCCTTCCTTCTTATTGGGAACACGATGACCTATACATTCTGACCCCAGTGACATCTAAGGGGATTGGTGGGGGAGCTGCCATCCAAGCACAGAAAATGACACAAGCCAGCAAGGGTCTGATATGCCTCTTGCCCTTTGTTTCAGTTCTTTTGCAGGGCTGACCACAGCCTCGCCCATTCCCCACCCGCCAGGAGGGGCCCCTCCCTCCCACTGTCCAGGCTTCCCAGAGCATCCTGCATTTGGCCAGAGGTCCAGCAAAGCCTCTCCCAGGCTGTGCACTGCTTTAGCCCAACACTAATTAGTAATGCAATCCCGTAAAGAGTGAAGCTGCCTGCCACCTCCCCTCACTCATAGTGATTTATGTTCAATTTGTACAAATGGAGAAAATGAGATTTCAAATTTCAATGCCATTTCTGCAATGAGGTGATTAAAAGAGAGAGAGGTATCGCCTTCCACTGTATAGAATATTGATCCCAGTGCTATTTTCCTTTGCAATAACCATTAGCTCAGTATTATTTGCAAACCTCTAATGTGAACCTGGAGATGTAATTTACATTTGTGCCTCACTTATTTGCTTTAACAAAACAACACAAAAGCTTTGGGTCTTTCAATCTATCCATATTGTCAATAAAATTAGCAGCTTGAAGGGGAAAAATTATATTCAAAACTATAACTTCCCATTAACTACCGCAAGACACAACACATTGTGCCAAAGGAGGGAGCACGTCATGGTTTTAAGCTCCTTTCTTATTCTGCGCCTGTCCCCCTTTGCCCTGCTCCGTGGGGCTCAGATTCAAGAAGAAAACTTAAAAGTGAAGCATCTCCTGCTGCTGATGCGGATCGGCTCGGGTGCTCCCGGCTGGCCAGGCACGTCAGAGGCCTGATCGCTGGGAGCGGAGCGTGTCTGAGTGGAGCGCGTGTCCGGAGGAGCGCGTGTCCGCAGGAGCGCGTCCCCAGTGCCAAGTGCCGGCACACGCCTGGTCCTGAGGTTCAGGCCCGGCTGTCTGGACAAATGCGTACACACAGACACGTGCGGGGCCAGCAATGACCCTCGGAGAGGCTTCCCAAACGAGAGGGGGGAGCCCGGGTGGGGACTGGAAAGGGTGGAAGAAAAGAGGAGGAGGTTATCATGAGCAAAAGCACAGGGCTGTGTTAGCACAATTCAAGTGGCAGTCCGTCCGCCTCCGACTCCTAACAAATAGGCCACGCAGCTCCGCGCTCTCATTTCTTGTCTCTGCAAATCCGTCAGCTGCCTACCACTGCCTACCAGACCCTGGAAGACGAGAACAAGAAAAGGGGCGGGGGGAGGGGGGAGCTAATGACCCATAATTGCCATGATAGTGGGAGAGGGGCCAGGCAGCTGTTTTACATTCCTGGTATGTATAGTATGCAAATATCCACAAAGACTCGACACAGTTTCGCTATTGTGGATCTGGAGGGTAACCAAATTAGCCTTTGGCAGCCATGGTAATTGGGAGGTGCTGTTCCCATTAGGAGTCCTGCAAATTATGAAGAAAAATGGACCCGGGCTTTGTCACAAATAATAATACCAAGAAGAAAAGAGCAGGCGGCTGTCTTTTCTTTTCTCCCCCAACTCCTCACCCTCAGCCTTTCTTTTCATTCTCTCTTTTTTTTTTAATTTCTGCATTGTGTTGTTAATACCTCTCCATTTAGTAATAAGAAAACAGTCTGAAATCCCCCACTAGACTGTGCAGGACTGGATTGCAAGAATGTCAAGTTGCCAGGAGGATGAATAGGGGTGGGGAGAGGAGCTCCTTTTCTGTGCCTGAGCCTAGGGCCTGCAGGTAAGAAAGGTGCCACAGTATTTGCCCTGATGGGGGAACAAATAGCCCGTGTTTCTCTATGCAGCCAGCCTCTCCCAGCCCTGGGTGAGAAGATGAGGCTTTGGAAGTGAAGTGTCTGAGAAACCGCTTTTTCCAAGGAGTGTTCTCTCATTCCAGGGTCTGGAGAGCCCGGCCTCCTGGGACATAGCTGGGTGTTGTCTTCCATCTCACTCCCAAAGAGTCTAAAGTTCTGGCTGCCGGTATGTACTGTTTTAACAATTAAGATACCAGCCTAAAACCCTCCAATCACTATGCATTAAGCCCCAAACTCACGCAGAACAGGTTTGGAGACTTTAGCCCTGGGCATTCCCTTGACACAGCCTAATTTTAAATCCCCAGCGGTGACCAGATGGGCCACTGAAGTATCAGGTGACACTGAGATGAGCTCACCCTTTTGTGTGGCACGGGTGAGTGAAGGGGAATGGTCAGCTCGGGGCCAAACTGCCCCAGATGAGAGACATGGCATCAGAGGGGACAGCCAAAACGGTATCCCAAAAGCTACACTGTAAAGGACCATATTTCCAAAAGCACTGTCTCCTTTGAAGCAATCAACTTCCAATTTTCCTTGTTTTAGCATCTGTTTGTTCTGCCAGAAGAATGCCTTCAGTGAAAAAAGGCCTCTCTGGAAATACAATGTCTTTCTTTTATGTTCCTCTAGTGACATAGGAACATTTCTGCATTGCTTTGGCACTTTATTTTTATTTTTATTTTACATTTTATAAAAATGTGCAGTGTTAAAACATGGAAAGGAATAGGAACCTTCCACTTGGATAACTGGGAAGATACAGCTGCATACAGGCCTTTAAAATCAGACAGCATTTCCCATAAGGAAAAAAAAAATTTTTTAATGGATTTTTTATAAGGTTTGAAGTCTTCTCAGAGACACAGCTACAAAAGGATCCTGCCAATTTTATCCTCCAAAGGGTAAAGAAAGAACTAATGGCTAGTTGCACGTATTTGGAAAATTAACAAAAACAGGAGAAAGACTAAAAATAGATCAAGTCATAGCAAAGTCAAAAAGAGGGTTGGAAAATGAGTAGGAGGAAATGACAAATTGCTTGCACAATGTCACTGCAGATGGGACCAATGGATGATCTAGGGAATGGAGCTCAGTGGGGATATAGGGCCCAAGATACTGGCTCCTTTTGTTCTGTAATATTCACACCCCAGTGCGTAGACAGGGAACAACTGGCCTATGTGTCTCTGTGCAACCTCTCCCAGTCCCCCATTCCTGGCTAGTTTTACATGAAGAATGCTCAACTGTGAGGTATAATCCAGGTTTCAAGTCTCTTTGGAGAGAAATTTGAGAGTGGAAAAAACTTTAGTATTTACAATTTTTTTTTTTTTAAGACAAAAAAATTTTTGCTGGTGAAAATGTCCTCCCATTTTGTGATTATGTTTAGGCTTTTGTTCTTCTTCTGCCCCTTGACATGCCTGACAAGGCCTGGACCATTCAGACTTCCCAGTCACTCTAATTCCTTCCTTAGAACTCTGACTGCACTAGGTGTGTGTCAGTGTCGCAAAACCAACATGCTTTCTATCAGCTCTTACTTCCACACAAACTACTCCCTCTGCCTGCTGGGATGTCCCTGGGCACTGCCGCGCGCTGTCACCCAAGTACCTGCACTGCAGACATGTGGGCACATGGGCACGAGCGCACCCACACAAACACACCCCTCAGGCTGACTGCAGCTCACTTCTTCAGCTCCCTGCTTAGATGCTCCTTCCTCAGGCAGCCTTCTCAGACCTGCCAAGTCTGAGGTAAGCCCCTTCCCACTTGCTCTCACAGTGCTCAGAGCTAGAAATTACTATAAAGTTCTCTAAAGGTCTATTCACTTCTCCAGGACTGTGAGCTCATGGAGAGCAGGGACTGCCCCTATTTTGTCACATCATCATGCCCCCAGTACCTAATATGGCACCTGGCACATACCTAGTAGTTGAGCCATAAACATTTGTTGAACGAAGGCCATCTGATTATCCCAAAGGTTTAATGAGGTCCCTGACTGTCACTGGATAACACTTCTCCACCACTCTGGTTCTGCACTGGGGAATCCTGCCTGCCAGAAAAGGCCTATGAATTCCAGAATTCCAGGGAGCCCCTGACATTAAGATAGTCCAGCAAGTATTCCAAATACCAAATTAATTCAATGGTGCTCGTTGACCTTGTGGGTTCTGTCATGCAGTTTTCATTCTAGGTCAGAACTTTCCTCACTTCCTGCTGAATCTAAGGCTTCGCTTCTCTATTTTTTTCTCTTCAGTAAAGGAATTTGTTTATGTCTGCAAATGTTGCAAAGAATACATCCTTCAGAATACTGTGCTCTGCTCTGCACACTTTACGATCTCAAGCTTTACCCAGAACCCAGAACAAGACCTCTTTGACCTTTGCAGGGAATTCCGAAGCAATGAGGCAAATTCCTTTTACCTTAAGCCCCATTCAATTCGGGTTACTGAGTATTTATATCTTAGGTATATATGTGTTAGAACATAAAGCATACTTGGAAAAAAATACGGCTTATAAGATGATAGCAATAGCAGAAATGAAATGATGGGAAATGGGACGAGAGATTGAAGTTTGGTAGAAGAATAGTGTTTTGTAAGCTGAAATGGCTTGCTATTTAGAAAGAGCAAGGGTTTGACCTTGAGAAAATGGGAAGGGGTAGTGAATAGGAACAGTGGCTAGAGTAGAAGATTCTTGAGAAGATTTATAAAAAGATAATTTTGGAAGAAAGCCACATTGATGAGAGCCTTGAATATCAAATAGAAGAGTTCAGTTGATGGCAGGCAGTTTGGGTGTGGCATGGCAGGGCAGAGTCACTCACACGTCTCCGAACCAATTCCAGGAGGACTTTAATGAAGTCTGTTACAGCACTGGCTTCATGAATCACACTTCGCTTTATCCACGTGATTGGATAGTCCCTACCACATGAACTCTGGCATTGGCCATGGGACTTTCTTTGGCCAAGGGGACTTTAGTAAATGTGATGCCCACAGAAGTTTGAAAAGTGCTCTTGCATTAGAGTTTGTCTCTTCTTGTTGCATGCTGGGAATCCTTCCAGCATCATGTGATAAAAGCTTAGGCTAGCCTCCCTGGGGATGAGAGACTAAATGGCAGTGATTTAGGGAAGCATGGGATACCGGAGAATACAGCTGTATGCCAGGACATACATAACCCAGCAAAAGTCGTCTCTCAGTCTAGACGTTATTTTCGTTTTTATTTCCATCACCCCATCCACTACTGAAGTTGATATCCAATTGTACACCCAGTGGTTTGGGTTTAAGACAGAATGGTGATTAAGAGCATCTATTCAAGAATCAAATGCCAGCTTAATCACCTACTGGCTGATGGCCCCAGCCGATTTACTTAACATCTGTTTCCTCATCTGTAAAATGAAGATAATACTACCTATCTTGTAAGATTGATGTAATGATGAAATAAAATCATACATTAAAGAGTTAAGCACAGTGTATAGTACATACCATGTTTCCCCGAAAATAAGACCCAGCCGGACCATTAGCTCTAATGCATCTTTTGGAGCAAAAATTAATATAAGACTCGGTCTTATTCAATTATAATTAAAAATTAATATAAGACCCGGTCTTATATAACATAAGACCAGGTATAATATAATATAATACATTATATTATAATAATATAATATAATACATTAATTTTTGCTCCAAAAGACGCATTAGGGCTGATGGTCCTGCTAGGTCATATTTTGGGGGAAACACTGTAGCAAATTCTAAATATTATTATCACTATTTTCAATAGTTATTTAGATCTCCACATTTGCTCAAGGTTCTGAGTAACTCATTGGGATTATCCAGAAAGATTTCACCATTTGAATTCCGTCAAAACTTTCTGTGATACCTAAAATATATTAATTAAGGAAAATGGCCTCTTGATCACAGCATTTGAATCATGCAGGGAGAGAAGAAAGTTCTGTACTTTCCTTATGTTTGGGATTTTAATGTATTCCTGATGAAAATCTATATGCACATTCAAGTATATTTGATCTTTATTTCTATCCCATCCAGCTAGCAAGTTCTCATTAAGATATGATTTAAGAACTGAAAGTTCATTAAAAAGATCATTTTATGACAAAGTGAGATGAGCAACGTAGAAATGATTCCATATCTTCTCCAGATCATCCCATTTAGGGCTTTTTTCCAACTGAATCCAGCATAATTTATAGAAGCACTGAGATTTGCCTTCAAAGCTCTGGAATAATTCAACAATTAACATCACATGTCCTTGTTGCCTGATGCATTGGATCTAAATTGCAACAAACACCACTGCTAGCAATTTTCTTCTACAACTTTCTTTAAACAGCACTATCTTAGAAATCTTTATTCTAAATTCAGTTCTAAGGTAAAATATTCACAAATAATTTCTGGTTTCAATGTAATTTCCCCTTGGTTTCTTAAAAATAGAATTATGGTGAAAAACACTTTATAAAAAGGACCAATGTTCTGATCCAGAATGCATAAAAAAATATTTTCAGATTTTTTTTTCAAACTGAATAAAACAAAGCTCATAGTAATTGCATTATTATTAGCATTCTTTCAAGAGCAGGGATCAGATTATTTTCTACGACGTCGAAGTTTGTCTGAACTTCACTTCAATAAAATCACAACATGATAACAGTGTCTATTCTGCTATGTAAATATGAAAACCATCATATCATGAGATGCACCTTTTATATAATTGTTACAAGTTTTGTTGTATAATTAATTCTCACAGAAGTTCATTGCAGTTATTCAAATATTTATGGAAGAGTATCTTAAAGCCTTTACAGTTTGCTCCTTAAAGTTAACTTAATGGAAATAGTATCAGCTGACATGCTAATGATTTTATCAAAAATGTCGCTGTAGCTCAGAATAGAGAAATAACACCAGCTCTAATGCGTCTTTTGGAGCAAAAATTAATATAAGACCCGGTCTTGTTTTAGTATAAGACTGGGTCTCATATAATGTAAGACCAGGTATAAAATAATATAATACCTGGTCTTACATTAATTTTTGCTCCAAAAAAGACATTAGAGAGATATCTAGTTCCAGAATCATCACATTCACTCCAGTATTTCCAAAAATATATTTTTCAAAGAAGTTTCTCATTTTTTTAATATCACAGAGTTATAAAGTTTTGACCATTGTAAAACTTTTTAAGTATATAGGAAAAAAACAGAGATGATTTCCTTATTGTTTATACTAGTGAAAATTTTATCTCGAGATATGTGGACATTAGTTTCAAGGTGGACATGATATATCAAGAGGGAATTAGTATGTTACATAATTCCACCTTTCATTGACACAAACTCTGTTTAACAGAATCATCTCATGTTAAAATTGAATGAATGAATGAATACCAATTCCACTGACACCGGGAAAGTACAGAGGTGACAGCTAAATGATGTTTCTTTAAATGAATATATACTATGATGCCAGATTTCTCACTGTAATTAACATTTATATTACCTCTCTGTTAGATATAGTTTTTACGTGTGGTTGACATTGTTCCTATACAGTGGATATACATTTGGCAAAACCTCCTTAAAACATCCCTACTTATCCTGCCTTTTATACTAATGGGATTTCTATAAGTCAGGGTAAAGCCAAGCTCTGCTGTGGTAACAAATAAACCCCTAAGCCTTAGTGGCTTGATACATTGAATCTATGCAAAATCTGATTGGGTGCAGGCAGTCCTCCTTCATTTTGAAGCTAAGTTTAATCTGACCTCGAATGGAACTGTGTCAGGGAAAGAGAGACGGACAAGGTACCTACCTGGCTTTTATCTGTTTCAGCCCGAAAGTGACACATGCCACTTTCTCTCACCCAATCCATCAACTAGACCTAGTCATCTGGCTCTGACTCATGTGTCTGAGAAACGTAAGCGAGCACATGAGTGGGTGGTGAGCGCCAACGGGCTTTGACGCAGACACTAAAATAAAATGGTATGATTAAGTGATTTTGAACATGCCTCAAAAGATTTCAAACTATAAGCGAGTGACTGGTGCCAAAGCATTCAGAAATATTTAGCATTCTTATCATTTCATATCAGAATAGTATCAGTCATTTTTCATTGTGTGTGCTATTATAAGGGTAGCATTGATCCCCACTGACTGGTTAAGTAGCACAGGTATACATAATATGATCTATCTATCTATCATCTATCTATCTACCTATCTATTTATCTATCTATCTATATCTATCTATCTATCTATCTATCTATCTATCTATCTATCTATCTATCTAATGGTTGTATATTGTCATATGGACTAGAATGAAACATCCTTGGTCTACCTTAGTGGTTTTCAACTGGGGACAAGTCCTGAGTCCATATAGCTGTCAACATGTTTCACTATTATTTGCTATTATTATTATTATTATTATTATTATTATTATATCACTTTAAAAATCACCTTTAACGTGAAACTATTTCAATTTATAAGGGTTAAGCTTTCACTGCCAGTGCCTTAAGCCTTCAAATAATTGTCTCCTAAACAACTGTTGTGAGACTACAAATTCTACTTGGTGCACAGCCGTGTCTGTGTTATTTCTCACTATATCCACAAAGCTTTGGCCATATACCTAGTAGGTGGTCAATCAGTACACATTCAACACAAAAATAATAAAATAAATAAAATATTATTAAATACATACTTAGTAAGATAAATATATGATGATAAATATTTTGTCAATGTTTAAACCAGGATTTTTCTTTCAAAATTTAAGCGCTTCCGCCTCTAATCAATCCTTTTTGAAGTCTACCCATAACTACTACCTCTCTCCTTGCAACTAATTACTCTTCTCCTCTCTGTTCTAACTTTCCATCTTTCTTGAGTCCCCTATTGTTTTGCAGATGTTAGCCTGGTCTGCTCCTAACAGACTACATGTTGCTTTCTTGCCAGGATCCTATTGGGTTCACCCTTATCAGTATACTCCCCACTCCAATACACACATATATATAAACACAGATCTGTACACATCAGTTGAACTGACAGATTTTTCTCATTTATTTTTTTTCAAAAACTTTCATGGCTCCATGCCTAACAAACCCCTTACACATTCAGCCTTCTAAGTCCTATCACTTAATTTTCTGAGGGAGAGCTTCATGTCACAGAAAAGCACATTCTCATTTCCCAGGTGGCTGGAGGAAAACAAAAACTTGTACTCCAAAGGAGTGGGAAGCAGCTAACAGAATTAGTACTCAGATTGGGTCAGAAATGAGTGACCTCTTCCGGTATGGTCAGTACCAAATCAGGGTGGGCTAATGCCCTGCGATCCGGAAAAACTGGCTCCATGGTCCGCAGTCCCAGCCACACCGATACCAGCGCCTGACCTCTCAGGGTCACTGCTGGTCGCTCTGCCCAAGGCCTTTGCCAGCTCTATCAGGTAATTTCCCGGCTACTGAGAAAACAATTAACTCAAAAGCCATTGTTCCTAGATGCCTGGCAGCTTGATGGGCAGATGCACACACATCTGGGTTCAGTCATCTCCCGTGTCATCTGACACTTGGTGTCCCAGACCTCAGAGCTTCTAGAATGGAGGATAAAAAGCTAAATTGATGAAAGTTGTATTAAGTGCACCCTGGACTGCAGTATCCATGTGACTTTTGAAATTCCCTTGCTTCCTGCCTGGGATGCCTGCTTTCTTTCCACCCTGGGCTATCCTTGAAGCCTTCAGACGTGCTGCGTCACCCCTAGGTCTGCACGCCTTCCTCCCAGTTTCCCTTCGGGCCTCTTGAAGCTGGCAGCCGAAGAGTCACTTCCCGGTAGGTGCAGTTGGCATGCCTGCAAGTGTACTTAAACTTTGTGTCTGATCAAGTTATGTGTATTGGATCTGAAACCAGTTAGTCAATTCGTTGAGGTCCCTAAGTGGCGATTTGTGGTAATGTCCACATCAATACGAACGGAGCGGTTTGCTAGCTGGTTTACGTAAAGCAAACAGCTACAGGAAAGAGGGGCTGCCTCCAGCGTTCTCTCTGCTAATGAAGATATGGCTGGAAAAGAAAGGAGAGCCGTATAGAAACAAAAGTGGGAATCCATATGTGCGCAAATCTAAGGTGAGGTCTGTTTTCTGGGTGGAATCAATTTGCCTCTTCCACTCACCCCTTGTTTCTTCCTCCCCAGTGGCTGTTTTTGTTGATGCTTACATGTAATCATGGTGTTCTCATCCAAATCTGTGTATATTAAACTCCCAAATCCAGGGCCAATCTGTGTTTTTAAGAGAGAAACTGGGGTGCTGATATAAGCTCTACTTAGAGACTTATAGGAATGACTGAAACCAGGAAAAAAACAAACAAAAAAAACTATGTGGTGTTGCACTCCATCCAACATTTCCCTTTTGTATAAACAGTTGCTGCATTTGACTGGGTAGAGGAGGAAACAGCCAGTCTAAGACAGAATTTATTTAGTGTGTGTCTGCATATTGGCTGTATCTCTTTACTACTGCACAGTACATTGTTTCTAATAATTGTGATGGATTGATACTTATGACTGCCTGGCAGAATTCCTTTAGCATGTTAAAATATTACCTTTTATTCCTTGATCTAATGCCTAACCTGATATTGCAGTCAGTTTTCAAATGTAATAAACAAACTTTTAAAGCAAATACCCCTAAAGAAAAGGAAGGTGCTCTTTATTCCGCTGTCTTCCCTTTGAAATCACTGCCCTCTACCAGCCAAGGGAACCACTTAGCAGGCTTGTTCTTTAGCTCTGGAACATTCATGCCTTCTCGGAGTTTGATACAAGGGAAGAAATCTGTGTGAATAAAGTGCACTAAAATCTGTATGACAAAAATGCTTTGGTTAAAATGCACCTGCTAAAATCCACCAGTTTTTTTGTCAGCTAAGCTAGGTAGGAAAAAGCAACATGACTGATTCAAGCCTGTGAAGTGCTTCTTTGAGTCCCACCTCTGTCTTCACCTGTTGGGGGGAAATTTGGTTTCTGAAAATGGCAGTTTTGCCCTTGCAATCCCATCTCAATGCGCGGGCCCCTAAGAGCCCTCTGGAAATTGTGTCCCTGAAAAGACATGAAGGCTCCACAGCTTACCACCATCACCTCTGATCCAGCACCAGCCCTCGTGGCCTTTGCAAGGGACACGTTTGACATCGCAAGGACAGGCTGAGGGCTTAGCAGCCAAGTGGCTAAATGCAGACTGAATACTTGATTTCCTTTCCCTAATCAATGCACATTTCTGCAATAAGCGGCATTACATCGCGGGTCACATGCATTTTTATTTCATTTTGTTTTCTTGCATTTTAATTTGCATTCTTTCTTATTGTTGGTTACATCACGTTTCATCATGGTCGTGCTACAGACATGTAGAGCACGATTTATGGAGCCTTAGCATAAATAGGATGCGAGACAGAACGAGAGCGACATATTAGTTTAGAATTTGCAGACTCTCACGCATGGAGCGCACAGTGCTGATTTATGAAACTGAGATCGCCTGTAAATCCTAAAGTCAGGCGCTGCTTCCATAAGCTTGCAAACAGCAAGAGACAGAGCCCCTCAGCACACCCTCCGGCTGGAAGTCCCCGGGCCCTAAAAACAAAGACACACTAAATGTTTAGCCTTTCGCTTCCCTTAGAAGCACATCTTTTTTAAAAATTAGTGGTAGGAAGATTTTCTCTGTATCAGTTAGAAAGGGATGGGAAAGGGGGTCAGTTGGTCATCGGCATCTATTCTATCCAACCCAAATCCTCCCCTCTTTCCTTCTCCTCCAATTCCAGAGGGCTATCCTGTGCAAACTCTATTTCCCAAGGGCTCCCTTGCCAAGTGGCTTCTGGTTGGCATCAGCCAATGGGAGGCACTGGCACGAGTCTGCAGGATGGGAGGAAGGGAGAAGCCAGGTGTTCCTTTCCCCTTCCCTCCCTCTCTCTTACTGCCTCTGTTCTGGGTGGCCCCATGGGAAGGTGCTATTTCTCCTCCATATTCTAGCTTCTGCCAGACAGTTCTCTTGTGATTCTAACTTTCTCCAGACAACCCTGGTTCCTGGGCTCTGTACCACCAACCACTTCCCTTTGTTCCTCTAGCTTCCTGCTGTTGCTAACCTCTGGGTTGCCTCCCCATGCCCTTCCAGCACCTGTGAAACTAGACTCCCACATTAACTTCCCTGTATAAAGTGCATAGGCTCCCTTTTCTGGCTGAGGCCTGACTGATTCAGGGGGGAAGCTTGGAGACTGTACCACCATCTCCAACTGACCAGCATGCAGGTGAGGAGCAAAATACAAATCTGCTTCCAGCCTCTCCCAATCCTCAGCCACCGGAGGCCCATCGGATAAATTGGCCACAACCACATATTATTATTATTATTTCCTCTTCCCCTGGGAGAAAGAAATCCTCAATTCTGGACTTCAATAAATGCACCTTGAAACGCATGGGAAGGAATGAGACTGAATGTTGAAGCACCCCAAAGGACGTAGTTAGAAAAGGGGAGGGAACTTCAACAGCACTGGGGAAAAAAGGATTATAAGGATTACAAGGTGATATCTTATAAAAAGTGTGATTCCTGAAGAAAACAAACCCAAAAAATGGCACTATATCCACAACTTAAATTGCTTATCTTAATTTAACTTCAAAATCCCAGCCTAACGACTCCAACTCCAACCTAACCATCCTGCTGACTAAGTTACAAATAATTTGACATCTTGGTTGTGTAGCCTTTTGTAACCATTTCTCTGCAAACGATACTATAAATGCAGCTATACATGTGTACAATATTAACAATGTCATTGCTTATACTTTTAAGTGCTTCATATAATGTTGTTTTGCCGGTTTTTCCCTTGTGTGTGCTGCTTCCGAAATGTTTTTTCATGCCTTTTAAAAGCATAACAGAAATGGTGACTCCTCCACCAGCACTCACCAAGTTGCGAAGACCATCACTGAAGGCAGAAACTCAAAATACACAAAATGGCATTTTCAAATTAATTAATGTGGGAATAGGTTGGAACAATATTGGTTTTTGGTGGAGGAACACTGGCTGGGGGGAAAGAGGGCACATGAGGGGGCTTCCTGGGAGGCTGGATGAGCCTGACATGTTTTATAGGTTTGGTTACATGACTATGGATTTTATATATTTTATATATATATATATATATATATGTAAAAATCAACATGTAAGCTCCACACTTAAGACCTGCACTTTTTACTATATGTATGTACAACTCAATAAAAAATGCATAAATAATCATTTTCCAAAAGTCCTGTATCCTCTACCGTGGAACAGTTGAAGAAGGGATTCCGTTACAGTAGAAGAATGGAGACACCACCTTTGTAAAGGATGAACATTTTCATGACACTTGGCAGTTGGGGTAGACATACAAGTCAACTCAAGGAATAACTGCTTGGTGGTAAGCAGGGGGCCAAGTACATCGGACCATGTTTCCCAGATGTCCAGGGAATGCCTGGCGGTGCCTCTAGGGCCCCAAGCTGAAGGTCTTAATGGGAATAGGTCTTAAGTATGGAGACTCTGGGAGGGATATTTTAATGCACAAAGTTTATTGAAGAGTGTGCTTGGGACCAATACCACCTATGGTGGAGTAAAGGAAGCAAGACTGGGTTGAGGAAGAAATTGAACTGCAATGGAGACAAAACCGAGGCCTCATCCAAAGGGACACTCAAGAGCTGGGACGGAAGCTGCTGCTGGGGAAGGGGGCTTATTAATCTGGGGCAACTACTAGAGAGAGGACATTGCTGAGAGCTGTCAACTTCCAACATTTCCAACAGCCAGGGGAATGAATGCTTCTGTTCTGAAGTGGGGGGTGGAACTACATGGTGCTAGAAGATTCCACTACAGGGTGGAGGCAAGAAGTAAGGAGCAGGTACCATTTTTACGCCTAACAGTATCCCAACACCCCAAAATGTGTGAGCTATGTGCTTATGAGACCTGCAGTTGGGGTTGTAGTCATGGACGAAATTACAGAACTTGTTCATTTAAATAAGCATTCCATTTGGCATCCTAGGAAGCAGGATATTGAGACTGCAAACACCATGTGGCTAAAGAGAATTGGATGGCACCTTCCCAGTCCCTCGTGCCCATGGCCTCCTTTCCTGGGTCACAGCCAAGAAAGACAACTAGAGCTGCAGGCTCATCCACCCACGGATTATTCCCCTGAGTGCTGCCAGGCTAGAGAGAGGCGTCTTTGTGCAGGTTACAAATGAGTTTGCATGAGGGGGCATGAGTTAATTAGTACACTTGGGTTTGGGAAGGTGGTGACAAGCTGCCACTTTGCATTCGGCGATTCTGTTTCTGAACAGGTGGCAACTGACTGACAGGCACTTTCTGAAGTGGAGAAGGACATCTGTGTTTTTCACACTGTGGAAAACGGATCATTCCAAGTTACACGTTTGGGAAAACAGCTGAATTGCCTTCTAAGTTCCTCATGTTACGATACAAATATCCAGCTGATGCGCAAACACGAGAGTCACAGCTTTACGCGGAAACCACTTGAAGCATCGCTATGACAATCCAGATGGCAACCTGACAAGTGAAGACTATAGCTATCATAAGAGAAGATCTCAGCAATTAAAAAGAAGGAGATATGGAAATGGAAAAAATAGGCCACGGTCACAAAAATCCACATTAAAACTTTGCGATGTTTTGTTTCTCCTTACACATACACCCATGCACACCGCTATATTTTGGGACTCTGGCATGCACCTGTCTTCAGCATGAAATAAGCCAACCATTCTAGAAGAAAAGCTATCCCAGAAACTCACAAAAAGAAATTGTATCACATACAAGCTCCTTAATTCTGGAACATGAAAACAGTAGTCTCACCCCGCCCTCTCAGAACAGTGTTGTGAGCACTTATGATTTATAGGTCACTGCTGATAATCAAAGCCATCACTGGATTGAAACGGACAATCAGGTCAGGCGTCTAAATTAAACAGGAATATGAGTTTCTTCCGAAGGATCCACGAACACTGAAAGAATTCTGCTAAAGACACCAAGACATTTTATTGAGAACACCACAGAGCAGAACTTAAACTGTGAACAAAATGGAAAATGTCTCAAAGAGCTCAAAATTAATTACGAAAATTAAAGAAACCTGAAAGCAAAGCTGCTGTGGGAGGAAGACGGAGGTTCAGAGAGTTGGTCTGTGCCCACGTTGGGGAAGGCAGGCCTGACGTGACAGACTGCACTCAACGTCTCTGCCTTCAGATGACAAGGCCCTGAGAGGACAGACTCTATGGAGAAAAGGGCGTATTGCTGTTATATAGGACTTTAAAAAAACACACACACAAACAGCAAAGAGCCATTTGTTTACCTTGATAAACTGCCTCCCTCAGCAGCAGGTTATCTCTCTTTTCTGTTTCTTTCCACCAGGAAGTAAAACCACTGAAAAGTGGTTGAAGACAGAGCATTAAAAGTCACTGATAGGGTAAAAAAGGGCCATAGATCAAGAAACGTGTGATTCGTTCATTTTGAATATAAATGGGAACTTCTAAAAAGGCCATTAAGGAAAGCATCTGGAAAATGCATTTATTTTTCTTGGTTTTCTTGTGTCCAGTGCCAACAAGACCTGCCAGGCATCATTAAGTTGAGGAGCCTGGGACTTTTAATGATTAAAGGTATTGGCTGAGAAACTCAGGGGACCCACCAGGCCCATGTTCCCTTTTTGAAGGGGTCGTCATGACTCCTTGGTACCTCGTGGACCCAACAATTGGCCACAATTAAAAGGGTCAGAGATGGGCCCTGATCCTAAGACAATCACTGACATTGAGGCAGTGGCCTAAGAAGCTGCTCTGTCCTGCAGGAAGACTAACAGCCCAGACTCTTGACCATGGGAAATGTGGATTTTAGACCTATCAAGATGATTGATGCTGGAGAAGCTGAGACCCCCGCAGAAGGAAGGTAGAAGCCATGGGGGAGGAGACTATAGAGAGAATGGGTGCCAGCGGGAGAAACAGAAACAGAAGCAGAGAAAGATTAGTGGATCTCCTGGACTCCCAGTCCAAGACTCGATGTGTTTGCTAGAGTAAGAGCGATGGGCATCGGTACTGAGGGCGAGAGAAGATGACCTGGTATCCCCACAAGAGGAAGAGGGGCTGCTGAGTCACTAGGATTCCTGAGCGTCCCCAAGTGATGTTTCAGTTCTTCCTGACCTTTGCCTGTGTGCTCATGACATGGCTTCCTTTCCTTCTCATTTCCCTGGGTGTTTTTAAAATAGACTATAAATTGGGGTAAACTCCGAGAGTCTTGGCTCCTTGTAACCCCACGGCACTTGCCTGATACGCTGGCATAATAAGATGGCAGATGGGGTGCGCGGTGCATTTGCTGGTGTGTCCTATGGCTCCATGGACTGGGATAATCAAGGCCACTGTGTCATTTTCACTTGGAACTGTTGCTCCCCTTTCCTGCTTTCCCGACGCTTGTTCTAACCAGAGCTAGATGACGCAGACCTAACATGGGAGTCAGCGTACACAACAACGCTGTGGCTATCCCCAGTCGCATGTGGGAGCTATTTGCGGCCGTGGTGATGAGCGAGAGGCACTTGTCTATGTATCTACACTTAGCTGTTTGCAAGCCTCCCATTCCAGGATCTGTATGTCATGGTCACTCAGGTAAACAGCATTAGCAACCCAGGGTAAATCTACAGGTACCTTTGCCTCCGAAGATATCTGGGATGTTGGGCAATGTGACAACTGCGGGCTTCCTTTTGCTTCAAGTCACAACAGTTCATATACAGGGTCCGCCTGAGAAATGTCACATGGCTCCACACAAGGCCTGTCTGCCAAAGGCCTAGTCTGCAATGTCTGCTCCTGGTGGTGGGGGCTCCACAGGGGCACCTGCTGCATGAGATTCAGAGCCGCACATCCATTCTCCTCCATCCCCAGCCCGACTCCAGCGGCTTTCAATTACCAACGTGTCAATTACAGACAATGGGAGAATGGGGAAAAAGGGATGGGGAATTGTCCCTGAAGAGGGCTGATACTGCATCATATCTAAATGAAACACAGTATCAAGGAGAGATGGAAGAAGCTTCCTCCATTTTGGGAAAACATAATCAACTGAATTGGCCCAATTTCAGACTAAAGCCAATGGATACACAATTGGCATTTTTTGGTAATATTTTTTGACTTGTATCTTCTAAAAAGAAAACCAAGAAATCCTGATGGAATAAACTGGGGTTTATGCTCCTCAGAGAAAGAAATGAAGGGGATTGTGACACATTTCCTCATTTAAAAAAATACTGTTTTGCTCTGGAAACTGCTCTTTATGTCTAAAACAACACCAAAAGGTGAGGGGGTAGGTGCATAAACGGGAAAATATGCTTGCTGTTTGAGTCAAAGACAGGACGAAAAAAAAATCTGATTAATAGTTAAACAGAAATGGGGAAAATACTACAGTATTTTAATAACCCATGTTCCAACCATTTCTCTTTCTTTTTCTCTCTCTTTTAAATATCATCCCCTCAGTACTCTTCCCCACCCCCCAGCTTTGGAAAGAAAGTATTATTTCAATCTTAATGTTTTCTTTTAATATCTGCAGAACAAAACAGTGTCAGGATGATACACAGAGGGGGAGGAAAGAAACAAGTGAACTCAAATCACAGAATTCACATCAGCCTTTTTAAAAGCGGGAAAAACAAAAAAATACCCATCTTGAATCTCAACCCTCTATTCTTTTCTCCCCAAACTGTCTTTTTCTTTATTTGCTCCTGCATAAAAGACTACCTAGATTTCAAAACCAATTTCTCCTTTTTCCTAAGAACCAACCAAATATTGAGTGTGTGCAAAAACATGGTAGCTGAAAAAAAAAAAAAGATAATTATCAGAGGCAAGGAGGAGGGAAAAAGAAAGAAAATAAAGAGATATGACACAGGGAACTGGGCCAAATGAAGACAAAGCAATGCGCTTAACCCACCTGGAGAGCAAATCGGACCAGCAAGGTGCTCTCAGCCAATCGCCTGGGTCTGCGGCGGGAGGAGAGTCGGCATGGGTTCATTTGGCCGAGGAGCGTGTTTCATAAACCTTACGGTGCAGCTATGAAAGCTATCAGGATCTTCCCACGTTTCCTGTCATTCCGTGGAGATTGGCTGCTGGAGTGTTGGGTGGGGGGAACGGTGGGGAGTGGAGGTGGAGGGGGGAAGAGGGTGCTTGGGGTCGAAGGGGGAACTGGTTCGGGTGGGAAGGAGAATCACACAGAAATTTATTTTAAGTGCATATATAGAATGAAATGAGGGGGAAAACCCAGTGCATTTCTTTTGGGTCATGGGAGGGAGCCACTGGCAAAGATAATAATATACGAGTGGGGAGAGAGAGAAAGAGAGGAAGAGCGAGAGAGGCAAAGGCTTTCTATTATTCGGGACACCGGTGAAGCACACTGAGGCAGCTGGAAGATTAAATTAAGTATTATATCTGCTGACCCTATTGCCATGGTTACCGGACAGCGGAAAATATTAATCAACCCAAGCCTTTTCAGATGAATGTGCTTGAAAAAATACAATAAATATAAATATATGTGTATATCCTCCTTGCTCTGCTGTCTAAATGCAGGAGGCAGCCAGTGCACCACCTGATAGTGGAGATAAACAAATATTAAAAAAAAAATTCTTGCCTTTCTGAGAAGGCTTACGTCACTTATAGGAGGCAGGGCATGAATGGTGGGGCTGACCACTGGCTCACTTTCTCTTTAACTGGTTTCTTCTCTTACCCCCTTCAATAACGAACTCTAATGTCTGGCTTGATTGCAAAGTCAAAGGGCCATCTCCTTCGTCCTGGGAACCTCATCCACTAATTCCCTAGCCAGTCCCCCTTGTGCATTCATGAAAGCTGAAACACACTGAAAGAAAGAAAAAATACATAAAAATAAAATCATAAGCCCAATAAGTCAAGATAAGAATGAAGAGCTTCCTGTCCGTCTGGCTGTGAATCTAAAAGGATCTTTCAAACTTCACTCCTCGTACAGACTATACGTCTCAGTAGCTGCCCTTGATGATCTCTGAATCTGAGATTTTGCTTCTCACTTTACCCCCAGCCGCTGACACGGGGAGACTTTTCTGCTTGCCTTGAAATGTACTGTCACTGTTCCCAAGATAGAAAACTCGAGGAACTGCAGAGCAGAACCAAGGAACACAGCTGCATTAACACAGACGGGCTCACTGGGGCACATGCGTTCCTGCTCGATGCCCAAGGATTGATTGGCACTCTGCCTGCCACTAGATGTTTTCTTCCTTGCAGCCAATATTTTTCTGAGTTCCTACTATGTGCAAGCCACCCTGCTGGACAATGTGTGTGGGATATGGAGACAGTGAAGATGGAGGAGCTTGCATTTATGTCAGGATGGGGTCAGGGAGGCAGGTGCCTTGAAGTACATCTCGTTCAAACTTTACCATTTTGCAGATGAAGATGTTAGAAACCCCAGTGGATAAAGGATTTGCTGCAGGACCCCAGCTGTGTTGTTGTAGACTGGATCTTGCAGAGAATCTCAACATTTTTTTAACAGCAAGCTTATCTATCTTTTCATGCAATGCTACTAGTTCCACCCTCCCCCCTTCCCACCCCTCCAATGTCACTTTGCCTGGACTTATTGCAGATATTTAGGGATGCCTAAGAAATCTAAGGCACAAGTTCTGCCCTATCTTCTGTTTCACCTCCCTCGACATCCATGCCTTTCTAACTCTGTTCCCCCTGAAAGGAACAGCATATTGTGGACATGGAGACTTGGTTTCCAGATTTTCTTCCCCTGTTGAATACTCACATTCTTAGGTTAACAGAGTCCCAAGAAAATGCCCTGAAGTTTAGCACAGACCTGCTAACAGAATGCCCATGTGTATTAGCCAGGATGACCCCACGCTATGACACCAAAGCAGGTCTCCATGTCAGGCCTGGTTCTGACACCCCCTCACCAGGATCCACGGGGGTTCAGATGGCTTTTCTCCTAGTTAAGCCTTCACCCCATGTAGCCCTGACCGACACCAATCAGCCTCCTCCTTCTATTGAGGTGCAATTTTACACAGTAGGTGACATTAGCTCGGTAGCTGAGTCCCCGTGCACAGCCACGGCAACCACAGGGTTGCCCAGCAGATGACAGGAGGCAGCGGGTTGTATGATCCTGTAAATTATTTCCCCATAGTAACAGCAAGATTACACACTTTAATATGCATGTGGCCTCAGAGAGCCCTCTTCTTGGCTGAACCAAGGCGATAACGCATATTTTGTGTCCAGAAATCCATTCTCAACTGTGCCATGTGGAACAGTCAGCATTTCCGAAAGGATTCCAACGTGACCCTTCTCACCTGGCCCCTTCCACGGACTTTCACACAGAGCGTTTCTTCCTTCTCAGTCTCCCTCTGCCTCTAGGCTCTCCAGTTTTAGATCCCCACTCAGGACAGATGCAATACCCTCTCCAGTCCTAGAAAACCTTTTTGTTCTAATGTCTCCCTACAGCTTTTGTGTTCCTTCAGCTGGGCACAGCTTGATTTGGGCGTTCTCTTTTGGGGGGAGAAGAGTGACATTGTTTCAGGAAAGAGGGGAGGGGAATAAAATGGGAAAACAAGGTGGTGTAGAGAATCCAGAATGGGTTGTGCCTACTGTATACATGGTAAACCCTGGATGCAATACAAAATCCCTCTCACCCCATAGTGATGCCTGGAAGAACTACTTATACCAGACAGTCCGTTTATACCCTAGCATGCGACACGCTACGAAGGGCAGTGGGTCCGGTAGCAGAGGGTGAGCATGAAATCCAGCTCTGCCACTTTTTACTTCTACGACTATAGACACGTGTTTAAGATTCCTGACGCTCAGCCACCCCACCCGTACAAATCATTACAATTTTTGTAATCAGTTTAATAGCTAGACATAATAGATGCTCAACAAATGTTAGCACCGAGATGGGGGAGGGAGTGGCACAAGGACAATACGTGCAGTCCTTTTGCAAATACTGAACAATGATAATTTGGTTTTGATATAAAGTGACTTACCCCAAATGCCCATTGTTCCTATTAGCTAAGCAGACCCCTGACAATTCACATGGAGCTCTAGGAATACTTACCAAGGCTTTCAGAGGGGGAATTAGTGAATTCATTCTCCCACTAATGTACTGAATTATTTTTCCTAGGCCTCAATTCCTTCATCCGTGAAGTAGGTGAGATGGGCCATGTGAAAGCATTAAGGTTTAGTTTCATTCTAAGTGCTTTGGGATAAATGTCTATATTTTATGGGAAAAAGTTAGATCAATTAGTGAGGGCTATATTTTTGTTCTTCTTCATACATCTTAACAACAAAAATAGGTGTGTGGGAGGAAGCACATTCCAGGGAAACAGACCTGAGTATACTACCATGAATACTCCATGCAGGTAGAGGGGATTATACTTCAAGCACAGACTTGCATTTCTTCAGGACTATCATTACACATATGTGAGTTCGGCAGCGCTGAGCATAAAAACAAAGCTTTCATTTTATCACATGGAACCAGTTAAAGGAAATAGCGCGAGCTGAACTTTGGACAACCCTGAATCATACTCAATTTATTCTCCATCATCCAAGAAGTCATCATCAGAAACAGGCAAAACGCAGTCCAGGGAGAATAGTACACATTGGAAATAGACGCAGATGCAATGGTACATTGCTGTCCAGACATGAATGAAAACTGTGGCTTAGTGAGACTTAGGCCTTAAATGACAAAAATAGAACAGTATGTCTTGCTCCTCCTTTGTCAAAGGAGGCCGGTGGTGTGTCTTGGACACTTATACCAAAATAAGATCTGTGCTGAGTGAGGGTCTGTGATGTCTTTTGAATAAATCTTTGGGAGAGATACCTCTGTATTGATTGTACAAAGGCTCAAATAAGAGCACTCACGGAACCCTTTAGCCTCTTTAATAGACAGAGAAATTCAATGCCAATGGATCAACATTCAGGCATGGCCACCTCAAAATAGGCCAACTAGGGATGAAACTTAGTAGGAAATTGCTTCTATTTTTTATAACCCAGGTAGTCACCTCTGAGATCCATCTTGGAAAGTTCCTAGGAACCTTGAGGTGGAATTAAGCACCAAGGATCACAGTGGTGGCCAACTCAACCATGTAACCTTTTACTGGCTTTCCCTTATTCCATGCATCTTTTCTACAGTCCCCTCATTTCTACTCTCTGAAGTCACTTGCAAATCACCCCTCCCCGCTCTTCTTTCTGGGGGAACTCAGGCCAAGGCAGGTGGTAACAGGAGTGGAGACAACCAGAAGCATCTCAATTACTAAGATTCTCACCTGTGGTCCATTGGGAGGGAGGGCAAGCAGAAGGAGAACCATGAGAACATCTGCATGGCCTTGGGAAGTGTCAATTACAATATTACTGACTCGAATGACTTTTGTTAACCATTTTGGAAACCTTCCAGAAAAGTATACACTTGGATTAGACAACTACCAAGCTAAGGCAGCTATGAAAACCAGGAGTCTCTATGGTAACATTTGAGGAGGCTCTCATCTCCTACAGTCTCATGGCTGATAGAGCTGAAAATCAGGTCAAGGACATAATTTCGAGGCTAGAAGAACTACAAGGGAAATTAAAGGCATAGTGTCAACAGGTCTTCTATGCCAAAGTCAGGACTTTGATAGAAAAATGGTGGGACCTTGAAATCTGAAATTTGATAATCTCGGTGGAGGATCCTAAGACTTTTGAATTTCTGGACTGCCCTGAGTCCTTACACTCAGCAGAGGCAGCCCCATTCCCTTTGCTGGAAGACAGCAGTCACCCCTCACCCAGACTTACCTGCAAAGACCTCACCCGAGACAGGTGCTTTTTAAGAAAAAAAGTAACTTGTGGTACCCAGGATTCACTGTCACCACTCCTTACTAACTAGAGTCTGATAACCAGGGTTAGAGCTCAAAAGGAGTCAAGTGGGGAAATAAAGTACCTGCTCCATGAAGAAACAGCTAATATACCAAAGGAACGGTAGGACATGGCAAATTTCTACTGGGACATGGAGCATCCATGAAAATGGATGTAAAGGGTGGTAGAATAGGAGGGTTGGAAAATAAGGCAGGTAGGGTAAGAATTTAATGGAAGAAGAAGATTTGAGGCGAAGATGAAATAATGGTCTGAGATAAGATATACAAACACACAAAAGCAATGGCAAATGTCTAGGTGGTCAGGAGCCTAGAAGGAACAAGTATGGAAGATTGAAAACAAGAAAGTCTTAGAAAGAGACATATGAATAGATCCATGTGAGCACAAAGTACATGGATCTTTTATTCATGCCCACCTCAGGGGGGACAATGACTAAGCAGGAGGATTCATTCTGTGGCTATCAGCCATTCTTCTCCCTCGGCTACGCCAGGTGATTCGTTCTGCAGAGGCAGGAAGCGTTGACAATGGAGGGGAGGGTTTCACATAGGAAGTGATATTTTGGTCATAATGAAAAACGAATCTGTATTTGGTAGGTGTTAGTACTAATAATATTGACTACCATATACATGTGTGTGTGTGTGTGTGTGTGGTGTATGGTGTGTCAAATGTTGCTAAGCTCTTTATACCTATCTTCAAATTTATTCCTCACAATCACTCTATGAATTAGATCCTATTATTATGAATTACCATTTTATATATGATGAAGTTGAATATTCTGAAGTATTATTTTTATTATCCTTCTTTTATACTTCCACTAATAACCAAAGTTTGATTAAGAACAAACTTTGCTTCCATCATCTCATTTAATCATCAATAACCCTATAGGATAGGTATTATTGTCCCTGTTTTACAAGGGATGAACTGAATCTCAAAGACACTGAACACCGATCTGCCTTAGTTATCACCATCTGAGACTACCTTCTGCCTAAGGCTGTATGTCACTCCTATCCCTGTCTAGAAGTTAGAGGTGGAAGGTCGGTGATAGTGGGCCACTGAGCCAGATCAAATTGTTCTGAGTGAATGAATGGCTGAGCTGAGAGGAGCTGCCAGTGTTCCTGATCTACCTTAGAAGGATGGCTGTCTCTGCCTTCCTTTCCTCTCCCTTCCTCCCTCTCTCCAAAATATGTGATGGACAAAATGATGACAATTGAGCTGGTCTTAGTCATTTTTATGGTCTTGATATTTTATTCCCATTTCTTTTTTTCTCTAATAAACAGAAAGGACTAATATTTTGAGAAATAAATAAAAGAGAGAACTATAGTATATTTATTGTAAAGCATATATCCCAAATGCTTTTCAGAGGCATTTCCATGAGACTTCCCAGAATACTTTGAATCTCCTATGGGCCAGAAAATCTGCTTTCTGAAGGCCCCCTTTCCACGCCTTTATCTACATAACTTTCATTGACCTAAATCGGATTTGTGTGTGCAGAAGGGCAGCACAATTGAGGCTCGGCAAGTCTTGTCGTCTTTTTGTTAAGCTTCCCAGGCTGCCAATTACCAATTCTGTGCACTCGGGGATGTGCGGGACACAGCACATTAAATTGGAACAGAATGTACTGGCTAATGATAACGAAGTCAAATATGTAAAGGGATTCCTGGGTAACGAAGATGGAGTGGAGGTCTGAAGACAATAAGATAGGGCTTAAACTAGGATGGAGAAGCAAAAGGAAAGGAGAAGAGAGAAGGGGGGGAGAAAGAGAGGGGGGAGGGAGGGGGAAGGAGGGAGAGAAGAGAGAAGAGGGAGAACAAAAATGAGAATCTGAGGATATAGTTTCTTTAGAAGTACGTAATGGAGAAGGGACTGGAAAATAATCCCTTGAAATGATTTATGGCTAGAGGGAATCTGGGACCATTTAAAATCTGTCATGGAGGAATCTGGGACTCTATTTGGGAGACATTTCTTTGAGCTATATCATGTCTAACCATTTTGATCATCTGACCAGCTGTTTAAATGGAATAATTGTGTGGCTGGACGGATGGGCTAAATCAGTCAAACAAGCCCATCTGGAAGATGATGTAGAGTCAGTCAAAATATTACATTCTCTGTGCAAACGCAAACACATTGTTTCCATTGGTCATTTGCCATTCACGGGATATAACATGGAACTAAGTAATCCCTGTGAAATAAATTTATATTCAAAGACAGAAAGCAGGGGAAAACATGTCAGCACCTCTACTGCTAACTCTTCACTATCATCGTTAAACACTAACCCATGGGTTTTTTTTAAGAATACAATGCCATGACCTATGTAAACACATTTTGAAAAGTTAAATAAGTCACACAGAACCCTAACACTAAGTGTGATCACTGCTAGAAAAGGTAACAGCATTAAAATCGCTTCATGTAGCTGGGGCCGTACAGAGGAAGTTAGAGCAACATGTCCTCCTTTGTTGTCAGGGCTTACATTCTATCATAACTGATGTCTATAGAACTGTCTAAATGGTTTGAAAAGAAAATACATGTGTGCGCACGGGTGCACATGTTTGTGTGTACATACATGTATATAGTATAATTGTACACAAGAGATATACATATTCATACATACATGCAAAAATATATTCAAGTACCCAAAGTTTATCATCTTTACACTGTATGCAGACTTAATTATTTGAATGGTCTAACACATGACACATTGATGTGACAGGGTAGTGATTAGAAGTTTCAAATACCACCCCTTTGCAGGTCAGATAGACCTCCAGCTCAGCACTTTCTCTGGAATGACAATTCAAGTGCCTGTAGATCATTAGGAATTTTCATTTGAAAACTATACCTTGGATCCAATATATCTAAAAATAAAACAATCATCTTTGCCCCCAAACAATACCCCACTTCTTTATTCCCCATTGTTTTCATTATGGGAACTCCAGTGGGGCAGGTGGCTTTGACTAATATGTTCACCACTGTATTCCCAAGGCCCAGAGTAGTGTTTGGCACACAGTAGGTGCTTAGTAATCATGTGTTGAATGATTTGGTGGATGGATAAAGGGACGGAACACTAACATCACTCTCCTCTCCACCTGGGGGCTCATCTCTGATACTTTCCAGTTAGACACCAGGCCCTGTAAAAGCTTTCTTCAAAGGTTTCTTTGCACTTGTTTCCCTCACTGGGTTGGTGGTGGATAAAATGAGATCGAAAACTTGAAAATGCTTGATAAACTGGGCAACACCATACACACTTATGGTAACTATGAGTATTCCTTTTAACTTCTGCTTGCTAACCTCTGCGTTGAGATCTTTATCATCTCCCAACAAATCTAACAGGCTGAACTTTCCTGCTTACTTTCAGAGTTTGTCTTCATGGTATCCCCATATTCCCATTAAAATAACACCTCCTAAAGCTCTGTCACAATTACATTGTTCTGCCAATCAACACCTTCCCCAAGGAGCTCCCTGGGGCTTCTAAGGTTCCAAAACTATTGAGATCGTCTATATTTGGGGGCCTGCATATTTGTCTACCTGAGTCTCCCACTCATCTTTCCTCTAGAATTATTTGTCATCCCATGCTCCTCTATCAGGTGTGGTCATCTCTGCCTTCACAATGTCTTTCTCTGTTTATCGATAAAATTCATTGGTGAACAAATTACAGGTGAATGTTTCTTCCTGTCTACCTTTCCAATGCCACGGCTAACCCTACAGCCTTCCCTGACTGCTTGAATCTGGGTTAGTAGTCTCAGTGTGTGAGGCAAGGAATCTGAGGGCACATGGCTTTTTTGGGAAGGACAGGATAACCAGCAAGAGAGTGGAATTATGATGGGCGACTGTGGGAGAAATACTGGAGATGGTGCAAAACACCCTTAAGCTATGTCACCTGTGAGGTGAGGGAGCTGGGGCATTTATATACCAACTCCTGAAAGTTATTGATTATTAGTTATTAGAAGAATGTTAATTCCCACTTATTTCATCCGCCACAACTTCAGAAGCCTTCACATACAGACATGTAGATCCTGAAGTAGTTCCCATCTACGCAGTGCTGTTCAATAGAAATATAATGTGGGCCCCACATGCATATGCAATTTTAAGTTTTCTAGTAGCCACATTTCAAAAGAGAAAGAGAAACAGGTACGATGAACTTCAGTAATATATTTCATTATTATCCAATATTACACATTTTATTCAACTCAATCTATTACCAAAAATATTATCATTTCAACATGTGATTAACATAAATTATTGAGATTATTCTACATTTTTTGGTAATACATCTTTGAAATTTGGCATGTGTTTTATATTTACAGCACACCTCAGTTGGGACTAGCCTCATTTCATGTGCTTACCGGCCACACATGGCTGGTGGCTGCCATGACAGGACAGCAGGGGTTAGAGGTGTATGGGCAGGTCACTCAGTGTCTGTTACACATCGCTTCTAGTCACTGAGATAATTTTCTTTTGATTGACTATTTAAAGGGCTGCTCTATAAGAATCAGCCTGCATTGTTTAGAAATATCATTTCCTATTTGTATGTGATTAGGTCTTATTTCCCTGAATAAAGAAGTATACTTCTAGGATTTACTTGTGTTACCTTCCCATTAGCTCCATCTTGATTGCCTTGTTCAACGAACTTTTGCCAAATGATGGATTCTCAGAAACAACCTTATGCACAGGTCCCTAACCTTCTGCAACGTAAAATGACTGCTAATTTCCCACCGGGGAGCAAGGGGAGATGATCTGCCAGCTTAGGTCTCAGCAGAGGGGGACAGCTTTGGGGCTGGCATCTGGGACACCCTGCCCTAAACAGGACATGGTCAACCACTTGCAAGAGACACAAATTTAATATACCTCCATGGAGGGAGATACATCAAACTCTTCCAATAACAAACTTGAGTGTTTTAATAGGTTTCACTATGTGAAAAATAATTTCCATTTATCTAACCTAAATTATTCTTAAGCTGTTTTTTTTTTTTTTCTCTCCTGTTCTGCTCTATTGCCTGCCTTCATTTTGGAGTCCAAAGAGGTCTTTGAAAAGCACAGGATGGGTACTTGGTGACCAGTTTGCCATTAAAAGGTTACCGTGTCTTCCTAACTAAACAAAACAGGGGCCATTATGCCACAGAGCAAACAGCACTGAGATTTATGGCACGTTCAAGAGGCAAAGCAGCAAAAGGAAGGAGATTCTGCAAAGTCCAGAAAAATCTTACAGATACGATGGGGTATTCACTGTCTTCTAATGGAAAATGTGAATTTCCCATGTCTCATTTAAGTACGCAAAGAGATATAAACATTCCAAACCCATCAAATTCTTAGGAAAAAAGGGGCAATCTGCTGAATTCCAGAAGATTCAAAATGACCCATCCTTCTTGACCTCAAGCCTAAAAATTTTTCCAGTATCTCTAACTGACAGTAATTTGTGATAGTCAAACCATCAGTAAATCAGAAGACAGAAAGTTTCCATTGGAAAAAAGACATCTTCTCCATTATTGGTTATTATCAGGACCATAAACCTATTTCCTTCCCTCTGCATTTATTTATGATTAAGTGTTCTACATTTAATCAGTCTCTTTTTAAGATTTTTCCATGAAATTTCTCTTTTTTAAATCCGTTTTTCTGTAGTTCTCCAAAATCTTATTTATTTTAAAAATATCATTGCCTTTCTTTTTAAATAGTCTTCCCTTCCATTTTAACCCCTTTCCATTCCTCTCTGCCTTGGGCCTATTATTCATTCTCATTCATAAATTGTCCTACTTTGAGAATCACATACCTTTGAGCTTTCATGGTGGTCAATTGGAATTTCTTTCCTTTTCATTTTCTACCTTCCAAATGAGACCACCTTTCACTGCTCCTGGTTCTTCCTCGTCACATGTCACCTATCTAGTCTTTCTGTTCTCATTTCACCAGAATCTCATTAGTTAAGGGGCTCAGAAGGCAGACCCACTACTTCTCTGTCTTCCCTCTAGGGTAGGAGGAAGTGATGGTTCCACTATACCTAGGTCTGTTTCTTTTACCAAGAGTTACTTGCCACTAAGAAACTATTTGAGTAATGAACTGTACTCAGATATTTAAGTGATATTACTCATAAACTACCAGGAATTAAGACTATATCCTTTTCAAAACAAAAATTTTTAGAAAAGAAGTAGGTTTATTAGTAGTTTAGAAACTAAAATTATGGTATTTTAGGTACAACGCAAATCACATATTCAAAGATAAAAGAAAGTATGAAAACTGCTCTCATTTGGGGTTGGTTTTCATAGGCTCATTGTATATTTGATTTAATTTCATGCCAGACACTTTTTTACAAACTCAAGTCTGGGATGGAAGAGTGAGGTTTTCTTTTAGACAATGAATCCATTTTAAAAGTGTTGTTTTATAGAAGACAAACCACAGACTGGGAGGAAACATTTGCAAAAGACACATCTGATAAAGAACTGTTATCCAAAATATACAAAGAACTCTTAAAACTCAACAATGAGAAAACAAACAACCCAATTAAAAAATGGGCCAAAGACCTTAACAGATACCTCACCCAAAAAGATATACAGATGGCAAATAAGCATATGAATAGATGTTTCCCATCATGTATTGTCAAGGAAATACAAATTAGAACAACAATGAGATACCACTACACAAGTATTAAAATGGCCCAAATCCAAAATCCTGACATACAGCAAATGCCAGTGAGGATGTGGAGCAACAGGAACTCTCATTCATTCCTGGAGGGAAGGCAGAATGGTGCAGCCACTTTGGAAGAGAGTTGGGCAGTTTCTTACAAAACTAAAAATACTCTTACCATAATACCCAGCAACCTTGCTGTTTACCCAAAGGAGTTGAAAACTTATATTCACACAAAAACTTGTCCACAAACGTTTTTAGCAGCTTTATGCATTGTTGTCAAAACATGGAAGCAACGAAGATGGCCTTCAGTAGGTGAGTGGATAAATAATCTGTGGTCCACCCAGACTATGAAATATTATTCAGAGCTAAAAAGAAATGAGCTATCGAGCCACGAAAAGTCATGGAGGAATTAAATGCATAGTACTAAGTGAATGAAACCGCTCTGATAAGGCTTTAAACTGTGTGATTTCAACAACATGAAGACCTAGAAAAGGCAAAACAGTGGAGAGAAAAAAAAGATCAGTGGTTATTAGAGGGGTGGAGAGGATGAATAGGCTGAGCACAGAGGATTATTAGGGCATTGAAAATGCTCTGTATAATACTACAATGATGGATACATGTCATTACACATTTGTCCAAACCCCTTGAATACACACCACCAAGAGTAAAGCCTAAAGTAAACGATGAGCTTTGGGTGATTATGCTACATATCATGTAGGTTCATCCTTGGTAACAAATGTACCATTCTGGTGAGTGTGTTGATGATGAAGGTAGCTATGCATGTGTGGGGGCCAGTGATTATGCTACATATCATGTAGGTTCATTCTTGGTAACAAATGTACCATTCTGGTGAGTGTGTTGATGATGAGGGTAGCTATGCATGTGTGAGGGCCAAGGGTATATAGAAAATCTCTGCAACTTCTCAGTTTTATTGTACACCTAAAAATGCTCTTAAAAATCATCTTTAAAAAGTATTCCTTTAAATCCCACTTTTTAAAAGATTTAATGGAATACTGTTGTGTCTTTCAACAATTGTTCTATTTTACGATTAAGTCCAATCCCCAAAATTCCATTTTCTGAAACTTTCCATAAATCGCACCAACTGCTATAAATTAGAATTGGAATTATATAATCTTTTATCTTCACTGGGATTAAAACTAAAAATATAAAGGTATAGCCAAACAAACCTATCTTAAGTCTTCTAAATTCATGTGTTAAACAGAACACATGAATTTAGAAGACTTAAGATAGGTTAGATTGACAACAGGTTTTTACTTGAGCAGATAGATTTTTGGAAAATATCTCATAAAATAGTTGTCTGGGTAAATTTTAGCTCACAGAAATTGTACTTCTTTCTCTGTGTTTAGAAGAACAGCTGAGTTGCTTGTCAAAGTTCCCACCAGCTTCCTCACCTCACAGCCCCTTCTGCTCTGGAAGTCTGCTGTCTTCAAACATCTGGTGTCTTGCATGTATATGTAGAAGAAGTGAAATGAATGTTTATTGAAAGAGTACACTGGGTCATCTACAGAGTTAAATTCAAGTTTAGATAAAATCAATTTAATTTAACAAACATTTATTTAGCACTAAAATAAGAAATTAATAAAAAAAAGATGACTATGAAGACATACAGATTCTGACTTCAAAGAGTCCATAATAATTTATGGAAAAGGACAGAGATAATTATTTACCAGAGTGATACTGATAATATGTTGGCACAAGTTAACATACCTGAAGAGAAGAGGAATGTAAACTTTCAATTAAGGAGAGAAAGACCAGGAAAACTACCACAAAACAAAATACACAAAATAATATTTGGGCCCTTAAGAATTTCAGAATACCAGATACAGCACTTCAGAATATCATAGTGCAAAAAAATGAAACAAAATGAACAAATCCCAAATAATGTGTTTCCCTGAAAATAAGACCTAGCTGGACAATCAGCTCTAATGCATCTTTTGGAGCAAAACTTAATATAAGACCTGGTATTATAGTATAGTATAGTATAGTATAGTATAGTATAGTATAGTATAGTATAGTATAGTATAGTACAGTACAGTATATAAGACCCTGTCTCTTATTATATTAAAATAAGACCGGGTCTTATATTAATTTTTGCTCCAAAAGATGCATTAGAGCTGATGGTCCGGCTAGGTCTTATTTTCGGGGAAACAGGGTAGCACCCTGCTTTTCAACGCAGTTGGGGAATCCTAGACTTCGATATCAGTCTCAAACTAGGTCTTCTTGTTGGTGAGTTGGTTGGATACCATGCAGCAAATTAGAGAGCCGATATTAAAGTGGCTCTGCCACTTTCTAGTTGGGGAATCTCATCAACAAAACATAGGAAATAATAACTACCTTAAAGGGTTGTTGTAATGAATTTAGAATGAAGTTTGGTGCATTACCAAGCTCAATTGACTTTTATTTAAATTAACAGACCCTATAGATAGGTTGACAAAGGGGTGATATCTCTGGTTCACACTGAACCCCATACTTGTTCTATTCCCAACCCCCATACCCACTCCCTCCCCTGGTGACTCTCCTGGAAGCCACTGTGAGAAAATATAGTGAAAGGCAAGCAAAGTGGAAATCTGGGAAAACTCTAAGAATATGTTCCTCTACTAATTGGAACTCTGCTTAGAATGGTGGACTCTCAAACTGACAGAATTATTATTTTTTTTACTTCTGCTTATTATAGTGCCTAAAATTCCACCAGTAACAGCCGTGGTTTCCAGCCCTTGGTCCTTAGAATCCTGAGTCTGAACAGGCCGTATTTTCCCACAATAAAAGAGATTTCACAAGCCTTGACGAAAATGCTAAGTTCCTTTCCTTTGGCTAAAACTACAGCAAGTTTGCATGAAAGTCTTGCTTATCTAATGATTCACAGAAGTTCTGATTGTCAGTTTATATATGTCTGCACTAAATAAATATAGGAAGATTTCATTATTATTCAATCAATGAAGACCGGCATTGGAGCACGAATGTTCATTGTTCTTGAGCATAACAAATATGATTTGAGATTATTGACCATTTGAAAAAAAATTTAAGGCTAAACAAGCACAAACACGTGAAAGTTATTTAGCAAAGAATTTTTCCTGTCCCACAAACAGCATTCACTGACATCCTTGGGACCGGTGGCATTTTCTCACCTGCCCAGGTGGCACAGTCAGCCTTGCAAATGGCCACGCACCCTGAATGCTTGGCACATTTCAGTGCAGTTTGTACAGTGCTGAGGGAAGAAAGCTCAGTGTTTTTCACGTGTATATTCCGAAGGAAGGGATGATAAAGAAAATAAGAAAGGAGATGGATGAGGTTTTCTTCTTTTCACCTCTTCCTGAAGTTTCCTCTCCTTGTTTTGCTTGGCCTCTTGCATGGCCCTCACAGAGAAGACATGACTGTCTCAAAGAAACTCTATCCTTTATCAAAAGAAACAACCAACCAAACCTAAAATATTTAGATGTAGCAATTAAGACCTCTGTAATTGAAAGCACAGAAAAATGGATAGTTAAAGAAAGATCCAGCAAACTCACTGATGATTGATCGATTTTTGAGAACATAGGTAAAACAAGCAAATGAAACTTTTCAAATTGCCATCATTTCAGTTTGTAAATTCTTCAAGCAAATAATAGTCTTAGCACAAAAATTACATATAGGAAAAATGATATTCTGGCATTGTGCCAGGAGCTATGGTAAGCAGTTGATGTAAATATTCGAGTGAGTGAAGGACAGAAGGCTGAGTATGTACATGGATTTGAACTGAGTGGTTTCTTGTCTGTCATCTAACTCCTTTCACAAATCAGTTGCAGCCACCTTTATCGGCACCTACTATGTGCAAGGCACACAAGCAATCCTGACTTTTTAAAAAATATATAAACACATTCTCTTCCTATGACTTGGCTTTTTCTCCCAGAAAGTGAAAGGTAGTAGATTACAGAAATGTCATGCTGGGAGGAACCATAGAGATTAGCAAGCCCAGCTCCTTCACTTAAGATTTATAGACTCCGAAATTCATTATTATTCAGCTTCAGCTTCAGATGTCAACTATAATTATATATATACATATATATATATATGTATATATATACACATATATGTGCACGTATATATATACGTATATATATACATATATATTCATAAGAAGTGGAGTACAGCATAAGGAATAGAGACAGTGGAAATGTAATGGCTGTGTGCAATGTCAGAGGTGTAGTAGATTAGGGGAAGGGGGTTATCACTTTGTGAGGGGTATAAATGATAAATGTCTAACAATTAAAGTGTTTTGTACACATGAAACTAATAAAAAATTTTAAAAAAGATTTATAGACCTTGATGTTCCCAGAAAGGGGATGACGGAAAGTTGACACTTGAGTGAGCGATCAGGAATTCTATGAGGTCTCCAAATTTCAGTTTTGTGCCCTTTCCTTTAGCCTACATTCATGCAGTAGAAACAGAAAGACAAAGGAGTAAGAACAACTTTCATGGCAATTAGTTTTGTCCCATTTCTGAAAGAGCTGAAGAACCAGCTTGATTAAGGTGTCCTGATCATGGAATAAATTAATTAAGCTCATCACTCAACAAATCTATTTCTTCAGTGCCTACTACATGTAACTCACTATACTTGGTGTAGTAAAGAATTCAAAGATAAAAACAATGCAGACTTTGCCTTCCATGACCCCATCCCCCCACTCCGGCCAAACACACATACACCTTAAAGGACAAACATCTTGATGTGACTCTTATTAGGATCAGCATGCGTTCTATTCATCTGCCTTCATTTACACTTGCATTGTCAGAAGTCTTGGCTTTCCACATTTGTACAGTCTTTCCCCAGATGGGCTGAAGGCAGAATGAATATTTGCCCTATGTTCTTGGAGGGCCAGTGTGCGTGAACAATAAGACAGAAGCTCTCCTCATTTCTCCCTCCCTTCCGCTAGCCACTCTATGCAGTGTGATCACACCACGACAGTCTCCAAGATGGAGGGAGAGATGTGACCTGCAGAAGCTCTCATGCCATACAGACCCCAGGAAAAAGAATATTCTGTGTGTATAGAAGGCACTGTCCAATGATGACGAACAGACCAGGAGCCAAGCCAGGAGCCAGCAAGATGAAGAAATGACTTAGGTTTTATAAACACGTATCTCTCCCCTCACCTCTGGGGGTTCCTGTTGGTGACTTCTCTTCTTTGAAGTTTCAGCAGATACATTTAGTGATAACTAGTTAATGTCTATATACAAGAGAAAACCCAGGGCAGATCAGACCTATGTCACGGTATTTCTAAAACTTCACACACAAAATCCACTAATTGTGACTTGAGCTAAACAAAGGCGTACTATTTATTTGCTAAATTTTAGCTAATAGGAAGAATCTCCTTCTTGATTCTTTTGCAAACACAACAGTGGTGCAGTAAAACAATGAAAATGCCTTTCTCACAGGAACAGAGCTCTTCAGATTCACTTACTTAGTTTCAAGAAGAACAAACAGAAAAAGAAAAAGGGGTGCACAGGTTCTGAGTGGACACACAGTGCTTATTCAGGTTCAGATAACATTTATCAGGGTACAAGGGTACGATTTTAGCTGCACACCAGGGTACCCCAAGATACCACTAAGTTGAAATATACCACTATAAAAGATAAAAGGATGAAAGTCCCTATTCTTGCCTATTCCCCTCAGGACCAGCAGGCAATATCTCCCTGACCTCCTGGAAAGACCCAGAAAGGGTTCAGGCTTAATCACTTGTACACAATACACCCTTTGAAGCCTTTTAATATTTCCAGTAATTTTTTTCTTATGAGTTTTGAGCTAACATAATTCTCAAGACACTTCCCTTTTAAGCCTTACATCAGCAAAGACGAAAGCAGTGTGCTCGGAGACAAAGCAGGGTACAGCCAGACACACGATTTACCCCAAGCTTTTGGCGCTTGGTGGCCTTAATGACAAAGCTTTTAACTTTGTACAATCCCTGCCTCTCAAACAAAGACGTGATTAAAAGAAGGCGGGAGGAGGGGAAATAACATAAAGATGGAGATGTACAGGAGGCCAGTTTGGTCCCTGTCCGGCACACAATCCATTCCCGGCCAGGAAAATGATTGCCGCACAATGGCCAGTACGGCCAGCCCAGGGCAGCTGTGAGATATAAATTGTCAGCAATGACCATAAGCACTCAGAGAAACAATTTAATTCCTCACTTCCGCCATCATGGGCTGATATATTCTTTCAAGGTCATTACCCAAGGCTAGAAGGGTCGCTTGATTAACGAGTGACAGGCCCAATGAGGGCCAGTGTGCTCAAGCAAGGCCTTATATTAATTAGACAGAAGCTCAGGAAAATAAATGTTACGGAGAAAGGAGGGGGCCACGTCTTTGGCATAAGCTGTGACCTCGTCACCCCCACCCTGTTCACCCCACAAAAGATAACACCCTGACCTTGATCCTTCATGCTATACTTTAGCTTTGTTTTAAAACCTATAAAATACAAAACATAAACCATGCTTCGTTTCATATTCTAAATGACCCAGGCCGTGGCCTCCAGTTTTGACACTGCCTTTGTCTAACCCTTTCTCACTTAGTTATTCTAATTTATTGGTTAATTCGAAGTGGGGATGGAGAGAACTGCTTGCTATGAACTTCACATCTCAGAAGCAGCTTAAACCGTGGTGATCTGAGCCAAGGGAAGTAGGAGAATGATGACACTTCAGTGTTTTAAGCCCAGTGGCTAATAATCTAGCAATTGCTCTTTAATAAAATGTCATTATCTTGCTTAAGGAGTTAAGGAGATTTGGCACTAACAGTGGACTTTCAGGGCAAATGACCACACGAAGCAAAAGGGGCTTAAACACACCCTCTCCTCCTGGCCCAGCAGACTGTATTGCTTTGATTATATCTATGCTGAAAGGCTCGTTTGAAAAGACACAAAGGAATAAATTCCTAGGGGATTTTAGTCATTTCGAAGCATTCATTTCTAACACAAGAGACAACTGGTTTCAGAACAGAGTTTCATTTCCACCAACCATCAGGAAGGGTTTTTTTCTTCCTCCACCCACACACTTACTGTTTCGATCACTGATCCCATTGGGAAAGCCATCCTCCTTTCTCAGAGGGTCCCAGCCTAGGTGTTTACTGTGGATGCAGAGCAAGGCTATTCATTTGTTTGCATTTCCCAGAAATTCATCGCTATCTATGAAAGCGAGCTCAGGTGGTAAATTTAAGAGGCTCAGGTGCTACTCAGGATGTGAGGGATTGCTGGTAGAACTTTCCAGCAAGGAGTCTCATCTACCTTTGTATTCTGTCAAAATGGAGAAAAGAGATTTCCTTTTTGAGGCAGGTTGCTTCTGTGATCTCCTATTTGGCACCACCTTCTGACCCAACACTGTATATACAGACTGGCAAGAGGCAGCTCACAGTCCTTCTGGGAGCTTCGGGGCCCACTGTGGTCAACCGTGTCTGAGAGGGCCCCCAATGATTCCCGCCTCCTGGTATTTGGTCCCTATGTCATCCCCTTCCCTTGAGTGTAGGTACAGCCTAGTGACTCGCGTCTATCAAATAGAATAAGCAAATGTGACAGGCGTCACTTCCGAGGTTAGGTTGCCAAAAGACTATGACTTCTTGCTTGCTTGGTCTCACTCTCCCCTGGGGCCTTCAGTGCAGAGGCAACAAGCTGCCATGTGTGAGCTGCACTATGGAGCCCAGCGCCAGGAGTTGACGGCTCCAGACAATAGCCATGTGAATGCAGCCTGGGCACGACAGCAGCCCTCGCTGACCCCTTCATTGTAGCCTGTGACAGACTGAGTCAGAAGTATCCAGCTACACTGCACCCAAACTCCTGACCCAGGGAAACTGAGGTAATAATTGTTTGTTGTCCTAAGCTGGTAAATGTTGGGGTCATTTGTTCTGTACAAATTGATAGGATATACTCACTAATTCCACTGATCCTTGTATGGGCTGTACGCTATGCAGAACAATTCAACTGCTCTGTGTTTCAGCTTCCTTTTCTCTAAAATGGCAGCAGTCTCCCAGAGAGGCTTTAGACATGAATTACACATCTACAAGGATTTGGTTCTGTTGGTGGGAAGGGAAATTCTATGCATTCCCAGTGTATTATGAGTAATCAATGTACACTACATGATCAGATTTATCAGTTTTGTGGAAGATGTAGTATCATTATCAGGCACAATTATTACACTATATTTTATATCTCTGGCTATCTGTCCTTGACAGAGATCAGTAGAGATACTAGCCAACAAATTTGCAAAAATAACTTAACACACTTATTCATCCATCCATTTCTCTAACTATCCATCCTTCTATCCATTCTTTCAACAAATATTTATTGAACATGCAAGAGCATTGTAGGAGATATAAAATGTATTCAATAGGGTATATGTCTTCAAGGAGTTTACAATCCCGCAGGGAAGACAATACCTGGACACTAATTACTGGGATCTAACATAGAATGTGGTAAGTTTCAGGAGAGCAGAAAAGAGTGATGGGAATTCGGAGGGGGCAGAATTTGGGTCTGGCTGGCCGGGGGGTTCAAGAAAGGAAGCAAGGTACACACTAGCACTGAGTGTGCTTTGACTTGTTGTTCCTGAAGTCTCGATGATGGGTTCGTCAGAGCTGCTTGCTCAGTCTCACTTTGAACACCACCACACATCTGAAGTACGGTATCAGAACAGAGTTACAGTGTGCAGCCCGAGAGCAAGGTAACTGGCATCCTGGGAATCACACCCAGGACCTCAGCTTCATTACGCCAGCTACATTATAATGATACATTACCGAGCAGGAGTCTCCTGGATGTAGGACGGGCATCTGGCCGTCCAACCTTCTGAATTGAGAACAGCATGTAATGAATCCCCAGTTCCTTTAACATGTTTAACAATTAATAAGCTAGGGTTTCTTTGAGGACAGCAAAGGATAAAATATGAGCATGGCCAGGAAGAGGTCACACAGCATAAATGCACTGTATGAAAACAATACGTGTGATGAGGCTGCAGGGGGAGTAGCTTTTCCTCTACTTTGAAAATAAAGTATACTTGGGGTCTAAATTATCTGGACATTGGTGGGTTCCTTATTTCATTCTGCTACTTAGATCCCCTGTGTGCAAATGATAATTTTGCCCACTGGAGAGAGCAGCTGCTAAGAGAAAAGTTGTCCTGGTCAACAAAATATTTGATATTAATTTCAGGCAAGCTCATAACAAACAAAAACAAAAACAAAATCGCCTATATGGGAAAGGGAAAAAAATCAGGGATTTTGGTGCCAAGGAATAGAATTAATAAAAAATATTCTGCTCCTTCTAGAAAAGCTAATTCAGCAGGTTTCACTCAAGTGATGTGTTCAACCAGACTTCCACTGAGAGAAACCGCATGGCACCCATCCAGACAGGGTAGGCTACCGGCAGTTCCCCAGCAGTGGTGCCACCCGAGACAGCAAAGACCTATTGCCCCCTGCCCCCTCCCCACACATCCCCCTCCTAGAAGCCCGCTGAGGTCAGCTGACAGGCTGGATGAACCTGTTCTGTGGCCCCTGCTCAGTGTCCAGGTGACAAATGAAAAAGCACAAATCGGAGTCTACAGCAAAATTCCAGAAAGAGGCATACTTTGGAGGAAATGAATGGCACCGTAACTTCATATCTTCACCTAGATAGTAATTCAGTGGGAAATAATTGTCACACTCTTAAAATTCTGACTTCAAGTGCTGGAAATAATTGTGTCATTTGTGATTGTTGCTGCTACATTCCAATTGTACCTGCTTCTTAGTGGCTTAATTGGGCGAGCTTAGGCTATATGATGACACACAGCAAGTGGGCAACAGAAACTTCTTGGAAAATAATTCCCTTCATATCCAAGATTCAGCGCTGTGAGGGAGTTTTTAGGAAGGGTGCAACAACTGCCTTGTATTTGGCAGTTGAAAAGTATCACTTTTGTCTCAGGTTAATTATTTTCCCTAATCAGTTCAGTTCAGACGCGATGAGAACTTGCAGAGATGCATTCCCATAGCTGCAAATCGGCTTCCCTTATCCCAAAAGTTAGGGCAGGCTTTTAAGTTTTCTAAATCAGACCTTCTCAAACTGTAATACGCTCACAAAACTGCCAAAATGATGTCAATGTTACTGCTGTACGTACCACTTTTTAAAGAGGAAGTGTCTTAACTATGACTTTAACCCTATCGACATTTCTACATGTTTGCGGAAGCTGCTGTGGATTAAGAAAAGCTCATTATGGCTTTTACCTATTTTGCTGTCCATGCACTTCCACACTGCACAATGATTGTTTGTTCTCTTATCGATATTATTTCCTTATTACGATCTTCATGAGATCCAGCCTGCATCTCAATAACCTGTGTCTGACAAAAAAATGCTTGACAACCATGTGTGGATTTCAACTGAAATCTGTCCCTTGGTGAAGGTTAAACATCCAGTCACCAACTGGGACAGTTCTGTACAGGAGAAACATGCCAACGAGCTGAGAGTCTAAAAGCCGTTCTAAAGCTGCTAATTAACAGAAGAGAAGAGTTATAATTATTTTTGGTCAAAGATGCCAAATAGCTTTTCTTCTAAACCATCATTATTTGTTAGGAAACTTACAAATTGTATGGCTTTTACAACACTCAAGATATCTTGCCTTTTCTAATGGGAGTCTTCTTTTCAGGTATAATTGGTTTGGGGCTCAGGCCGGGCGTGGCCCAGGCCATCCTTTCTGCCCTTTCGTTCTGCCTAACAGGCTCCACTGCCAATATGTCCGTATTTGTCTCTTCCTACCTTCCAGGTCAGCATCTCCTATTATTTACATGCTTTCGAAAACCTTTCAATAATAACTTTCCTTTCAAGAAACACTAATCCAGAACTTACTTTGCTGCCTTTCTAGTCTGACAATTTTGATATAGGACTTGTTTTAGCTTTTTAATTAAGGCTATTACCTTTAATGGATCTGAATTGTGAATTTCCTATATTCTTTATACAGAATGCTGTTATGCTAGTAGTCATTATAAGAAGCAGAATCACAGTCGTTCATTAGTCAACCCTAACGCATATCTCATGGCACTTAAGAGGATGGATTCTGGAGCCAGACTGCCTGAGTTCAAATCCTGACTCTGCCACTAACTAGCTGTGTAATCTTAGGCAAGTAACTTAACCTCTCTGAGCCTAGGTTTCCTCATTGTTATAGAAAAATAATAACTGTACCCATATCGTGACCATAAATCTCAAGTGGATCTCTTATGCTGCATGGCAATCATATTGTATTTATATAACTCATTCACCATCTCATTCTCCAAGATGGCTATGACATTTTCTCCTTTCACCTCAAACCATCGAGGCATTCTTCCCCATCCTTGCTCTTAGCTGAGGGTCTGGATTCCTACTTTACCAAAAAAAGTGAAGCAATCAGAAGTGAATTCCCAAAGACTCCACATCCACCCATCGATCAGCTGCTGTACTTTTATATTCTGCTGTCTTGTTGCCATAGGTAAACGACTGACACTCTTATCTAAAGCCAGTCCCTACGCTTCATACTAGAGCCTACCCCTGCTGTCCAGTGAAGGATGTCTCTCCAGCTGGTCTCCCTTCCCAACTTGCATTATCAATTTTTCTCTCTCCTCGGGTCATTATCCTCATTGTCTTGGTGACCACATGCAGTTTCATGGCTTTAAGTACCATCTATGTCCCAAGGACTCCTGCACTGGCATCTCTAGGCCAGACTTCCCTTGTAAAATCCAAACTTCAATACCTAAGGAATGCTCAACATCTTCACTTGGGTTTTTAAGAGCCACCTGAAAATCAGTTCAGCCAAAATAGTTTTCTCCTCTACATCTGCCCGTCCCTCGGCCATCACTGCCTGAGGTGATGGCAGCTTCACCATTCTGATGGGTCGAGTCGCCCTTAAATTCTTTCTCTCTCTCACAGCCTTCACTTAAACCATCAGGAAATCTTCTTGGCCCTGCTTTCAAAGTACACACAGAATCTGACCTCCAACCACTTCTCCTCAGCTCCATGGCTGCTGTCCAGGTCAAAACGAACAGCACTGCTCCCCTGGATTACAGCAGTAGACTTTCTGTTTGTGCCCTCTGTTCCCAACCCAGAAGCCAGAGTGGTCCTTTTGAAACCTGGGTGAGGTCATTTTACTCCTCTGCTCAAGACCCCCTTTTATTCAAGGTCAAAGCCAAAGTTCTTCCTAAGGCCCACAAGGTGATCTATACCCCCATCTCCCTTACCTCTTTGACTACCTATTTCTCTTCCTCTTGCTCATTAGCTCCAGCCACACTGACCTCCTTGATGTTTCGTTGGCACACCAAGCATGCTTCTACCGTAGGGCCTTGCCACTTGCGATTTCCACCACCTACAATACGCTTTCCCCGAATATCCACAAAGGCATGGATAGTCAAGTCTTTGTTTAAATATCTTTGCATTGAGTTGTACTTTGACCACCCTATTTAAAATTGCAGCCCACCCTTATCCCCAGACATTTCACTTCCGCTTGCCAGGCTCTATCTTTGGTTTATTCCATTGCATACTTCACCTTCCACTGTACTCTACAATGTGTAACTTTATTATCGGTATTGTTTGTTTGTCCAGATAGAATGTAAACACCAGGGATCTCTGTTTGTTTTGATTTGATGTATCTTATGTGCATAGAATAGAACCTGGCGTAGTTTAGGTGCTCAGTAAATATTTGTTGAATTAAAATGAGTTCAGTTTGAATGACAGGTGTTCTGAGGCTTATATAAGATCACCTGTAGAAAAAGTCTTAAAACAGTGCTCAAAATGTTAGCTATCATCATCATCATCACAGTTGCCAAATATAATGGCATCTGAGCCTTTCTCACCACATTTTGTAGCATGAGGTATATAAAAAAAATGAATAACCAGCACTAGAATATTCACTTTGTACAAAAGTGTAGTCTTTAAATTTTGTGGATGGAGTCCAGCTTATAACGATTCTCTTAATGGTTCCATTCCCCTGGTCCTTTCCACGGGGTGGGATTTTGTCACCATTCTTTTTACAGGGAAAGGGAACAGGCCACATGCCCACCTGGAGTGGATACATTCAGTGGTGTGCTCATAAATGTGTAACAACCAGCTCTCTGGGAAACACCACCACCACCACCTTGTAGTGTTTGCCAAATTCCATGGTATAAATACTTCCACCATGGCTGATTTCAAGCTTCTAACGTGGTATCACTGAACTGAGAGTCGAGAAGAGCTATCCAGTAGCACACCATTACATAGTAGTTAAAGATAAAACAGAAGGACATCAATAACCGCAAAAGCCTAAATAATAGTAAAATGTAGTAAAGTGCTTCATTTTGATGAATTATTGCATTGTAAAGTGTAACTTATTTAACTGCAAGTTTAAATAATTTACTTTTCAATAATGGTCATATTGAACAACCTGCTCACCAAAATTCCTAAAAACGTAACCATCAGCTCTCAGGAGCTGGTATGAACAAGCTGCAGGGCACCACTGGTGAGATCAGTGTGGACACGTGATCCACTCCGGGCCAATCAGAATCTCTTCCCCAGAGATGGGGAATCAGAGCTGAAAGGGCCAATACTTCACATCCCTGCGACATGAACTTGGGAGCTAGGGACAACCATATTCCATTCCCATGAGGACAGGGCAGCAGGAAAAGGCCATCTACTCAGAGAGAATAAAGATCAGCAAAGAGAACTACAGTAAGAGACCCAAAGAACACTCCCCCCTAGGGTGCTGGTCCCAGTTCCTGGATCCAGCTGTTCCTGATGTTGGCCCTTGGATTCCATGAGAAGTCACGGTTGATTTTAAAAAAATTCCCCATTAAGGGGCAAGTTTGCAGTAGTTTCTGATACTTGCAAACGACTGCCCTAAGAACATATTATGCTTAGTGTTTTCGGGTTAGGAGTTACACCAATTCAGTCAGTAACCTTGACTACTTTATGTCTATCAACAAGTACAGGTACCTTTAAACGGAAAAATAAATTGTTACATAATGAGTGCATTTGTGTAAGCTAGGAAAGTCTTTCAAAATATAAAGTTTATATCAGGAAAAACTAATAACATGGTTCTTGAAGGTTAAAAAGAAAAGAGGGAGCTACAGCCTCAGTTTATTCTGGCCAGTGTTGTTACCCCAAAAGTTGTCATTTGTCAACTTCAGACATTCTTGTACCACTTTTATGATTCTTGTCATAACTCTAGCTCATCAAAGTCAATGTACAGCAGGAAAGAAATGCAATTCATTCAATCTGCATAAAGTGTAACCTCATTTAATTGAAACCTAAGCCAAAATATCTATAAAATCGTGGATTTAACGTCTTGATTATATTTTAATATACTTTGGAATAAAGAAACTATTAAGAAATGCTGTGGTGTGCCACGTAAAGCAGTAACCAGGACAGACCTGGGGAAACACCATGGATTCTCTAAAGCCATCCTCATTCTCACATGGTTTTCTTCTAGTCACTTCTGCGTAGCACACAAGATTCTGGATAATCCACTTGTTAAAACGAAAGCAATACATGGGATCATTTAACTAAGGGATCAATGTATTATTATTTGAGAAGATATATTTGCATAGATTAATTCAATGACATTCTGTATTAGAAAAGAAACTCTCACAGTGAGCATGGGCCAATTCCACCTTTGAAGACCATGTTAATTTGCCTCAGTGTTTATCTGACCTGGGCGTCCAAAAGATACCAAAAATAGGTTATCTATCTCATCACATGCTGGGTGAATAAGAGGCCTGACTTAGTTACAACCAATTGAATTTACTCAACACAGAGTATCCAAGCCCTGCGTTGACGTGATGATGCTTTTGGCTGATATGTATCTTTAAAACTTCAGTTGCTGATGGCTCAGAGTTCAACATCACCAATACTACTTTTGGCCCTAACAGATGAAAGCCCCAAGTATTTTCTTAAGTTTTGATTCCTGCTCTAATGTCACTCTTTAATGACTGATGCGGGTAGCCTGAGATTCGCAAATACGGGCCACAAATGTGCTTCCTGGGAAAGCAATGTCTGAGGGGCCTGAGACCAGCCAGTCCAAACTCACGTCCACAGCTGGAGCAGCTCAGCCATTCTTCTGGAGCCCCGTGAAATGATGCTGGTGTGTCATCAGCCTTCTCTTACACATTACCGTGAAAAAAGGACATGTGCTGAAGGGACCGAAGCAAACCAGGAAGGGTCTTGACTTTATTGAACAGAATTGTACACCTGAAATCTATATAACTTTACTAACAATTGTCACCCCAATAAACTTTAATTATAAAAAAAAAGGAAAAGAAATCCTGTGGATTTTCAAGCCACATCGTAGTATATTGAATCTGCACAGAGTTTGGGATTTGCTGATGCAGTATTGAAAAGGCCATTCTTTAAAGTAACTTTTCTCTCTCCTTCATTCTTCATATATTGGCTTTACTGTTTTACAGGTTTTCTGGAATGATACTGACTCGTCATTTCCACATTCTGATTTTTTCCTTTTTTGTTTTTTTTTTGGTCTGAATAAAATGTGATACTAAAAAAGGGAGGGTAGCCAAGTGATCACATAAGACCATCTGAGGGTGGAAGATGAGTAGCACATTATCACCTGACAATATGTACACATCACATCAATGACTGTTGTATTGCTGTTTCATTTTTTCACTAACCAGACTAAACTTAAAAAATGGAAAAACCTTCATGTCACTGCCTCCAGCTTTTCATCTTATGTCCTCTTCTATTTCCTCTGCTATAAAGGGTTTGGGAAAAGAATTTCACCAAGGAGAACTGGAATAATATTCAGTCCATGAAAAAGGAAAGTCGCCCTCCACTTGCGAACTGAACCCAAACTCTAGGTCTGAAGGCATACCAACAAGAAGTGCATGCTGACTGCATTCCAGAAACAAAGACCTCAGTATTTATTAGGTTGGTGCAAAAGTAATTGCGGTTTAAAAGGTTAAAAACAATTGCAAAACCGTAATAACTTTTGCACCAACCTAATATTTCTAAACTCGCATCTCTCTGAAAGAGTTGTAAATTTTCTCTCCTTCGCAAGGAAACGATCATACTTCCCATCAAAGTAAGGATCAGAAGAGACAGCTAGACACTGGATGAAACACACCAGTGTCACCATCTCCTACACAGGTGGTCTTGTTCCTCATATAGACCCGAATTCCTTGCTCCTTGGCACACACCCATCTGCTAACATACCAGAGACATGACAGTTTAGAACCACCATGTTGCTTACCCTGACACCCCACATAGAAGCAGTGCAGAAAAATAAACAGGTAGGTCTGCTTTTCCCGGGTCATCGAACAAACTCCAAACAACACCAGTACCTCCTTCCGCCATTTTTTCAATAACAACATTGTTTGGGATACATGTGCCTTGCAAGCCGTACGAAGTGGTTACCTCAATACACCAACAACATCCATTGAATCTAAAGGCACCAATTCCTCCTACTTGAAGAAACACCATGGGTAATAGATGAGGCAGGGAGCATATGCAATGTGGTCTGCCTGAGAAGGGGTGATCTGATGGGGAAGGTGGTATAAGTGGGGGAAATGACAGCATCTGATTCCCACTAAAAACAGAAACTGGTAACCTACGATGTTATCTAATAGGTTTTCTTTTTCTTTTTTTTTCTTTTCGGTCTTTGAAGACTGGGAGAATTGAACGAATATACCTGTGGCTTTCCAAATGTTTCTTATGTGACCATGTGACTCTGCAAACACATATTTCATACACCTTTCCCTGCATTCAAGCTAGGATGTAAATGAGTTTTTGAATGTCTGGAATTCTATTTTACATTTTTATCAGGTGAAACTGACTTTACATCCTTGCTTATGTGCCCCCACCTCTTCCTGCAAATGCCCCAAGCCCCTGAACATTTCCAAACTCCTTTGTCACTATGGCTGCTTCTCTTCTTGTTTTTTTTTTTTTTTTTATAAGGCCTCTGGCCTTACACTGCTGTTTATCACCTAAGGCAAACTCTCTCTCTCACTCCTTTTCCCTCTCTGTTTCTTTAAATCTCTAAACCACAAAGCAGCATGCGAGCAACACCGTGGGTCAAGATATCAAAAGAGGGAACTTTTATAGGTTTCCTCGATAACACGGACAATAAAAGACGAAGGCGCACAAGCAGCATTACTGACCTTATTTGATGCTGTACAGAAAAGAGAGACGGCTCTTCCGCCGTCTGCCCATGTGGGTCCGGGCCACTGGCGTGTGACGACAGAAGCTCTGAAGCTCTGGATCTACACTTGCTCTGGGTTTTCCTACACTCTTACGCCAAAGCTTTCCAAGTGTTTTCAGCAAATAATACCCAAATAAACAGAAGGTTACTGAATACATTAAACTCACTGCAGCAAGAAATTGCTTTTTGATGCCCACGTCCATACAGACACTGTTTTTCTGCACACACTCACATATATGAATAGAAGCAGGAATTCACAGACTACACGATGGATATCCACGCTGTGAAAGCAGGGGCCTAGACTCCACACGTTACAGATGTCAATCACCTGTGCCGATGCAGCGACAGGCTACATATTTCAGTCACTCTTACTAGGGTGAGGTTTTTGGCGCTCCTTGTCATAATTTACAATGAAGACACATTGCATTTAAATACAATGCATTTTTCTCGGGTGTGACACGACTACTGGCTTTCATGTGACATGGGTCCAAGAGGGCAAAGACTCTAGCCGCCCTCAGGAACAACTGCTTCCACGGCCATTTGGCCTAGTTAAAACCCTAGATGAGTAAAACTGAAACAAAACATATGTGCTTTATCGGTGCAACCTTTTTCTATCTTTTAATACTTAACATCACTTTTTAAATCTACGTTCAGGAAGATATGTTTTCTCTCACAATAAGAAACTCCATGAAGGAGATAACCCCGTTTTGTTTCAGGACCTCAAAGATCTGAACTCCTACTTTTTTTGTCTCACCAAAATTTTCTAAAACAGACAGCCCTACTCTCTCACTTTCCTAACTTAACAGGGAAAAGGGATCAGTCATTTCACTATCAGTCAAAGGGGGTGGGGAAGAATACTTATTTTCTCCTCTGGAGAAAATTCCATTTCCCAACCACCAAGAAGTCACACACCCCTTTCTTTCTGTTGGCCACCTACTCTTTTCCCTCCAGAAAGAATATCATTCCAGAAATCAGCTTATCAGCCGTATTCTAGACCAAATACCACGCTTGTTGACGAACGTGCCTTCCTTGCAACCAAGCCCAGAGCACCACATTTGGCTGTTTCCAGAATCAGCCGCCTGCAGAACCCATCACCACGCCCACTGTCTGAGGCCACTGTGGACATCAGTTTGTGAGGCGGGCTGAGCCCAAGTGCACGCGAAGGTTTGGGCATGTGTAGCGGATTCGGATCCAGACAAACGAGATGCTATTTTGGAATAGATGGTGGCAGTCATGTCAAAGACCACATTTCCTCTGCTCGTCCCAGAAACAACAGCACTGCCCCCTGCCCACTGGGCAGAAGTTGTCCAAAAGCGTCAACCTGACCCTCACTCTCTACCCACCCGTCTGCATTGTTGAACACATTCTCATCTTTATGAATGTTTATATTGGGCCCAGCAAACTTAGGTGAGATTTGACATGTCCCCCCGCCCCATACAAAGTGTTAAAAACATGCAGTCAGAAACACAAATAGAACTATAATTCTTCTATGTACTTGGCAGACTAAATAAAAGCTACGAACATGCCCTCTGACGTCCTGGGGAGCAAGCCTGAGGAGCCTGCACACCGAGACTGAGGCCTGGGTCCTCCCCATTCCCTAAGTGGGGCAGTGAGCTCAAAGACTGCTCACAGCTCGGCTGGCAATGCACATGCAGAAGTGCTTCCCCCTCTTCCCTCTGCCTCCTCTCCCAGCCCTGGGCTCTTGCTCTCCTGTTTGGTGGTTATTATAGCTTAATGTGGTAACATCACAAGTTCCTGAGTGAGGTCAAGTGCTGAACATGGAAGCAGGACACATTCTCCGTCCTGCCCGAGCACTTCCCAGTGACTGCATTGAGTGCATATGAAGGCTCCCTGCTCGTCACTGGAGCAGAAGATCCGGGCCTGAGTGGGCGCTGCCCAGGTGTGTACACATGCCTCACGCAGTCTGGGCAGGACCGGGCTGATACCCAAGCACGGCCAGAGGATGACAGTGTGGCTCGAGCATGTGTAAACGGGGGCTGGAGTTTTTTTATCCAGAATCCTCCTTTCTATACAACTGAGCCAAAAGGGCCGACAACACCTGTCCACTGTAACTGCTTGAATTGGTGGAATTTATACGTAGAGACCAAGCGAGATGGCTCTTGACAGAGCGAGGCATCTATACGTCGTATGACCTCTTACGTTTCTGTTTCCCAAGCTAGACTCACAAACATTCAAATAAATCCTTTTACAATCATGCATTTTTAAGCGACTTAAAATTATTGCTACCCATTACCCTGCAAATGCAGAAAACACCTGGATTTAAGAGGAATCTACATAGGTTGCCAAGATTTAGCAAGAAAAAAGGTACGAGATGCCCAATTCAATTGGAATTTTAAATAAACAACAAATGATTTTTTTTAGTATAAGTATGTCCCATGCAATATTTGAGATATGCGAAAAAATTATTCCTTGCTCATCTGAAGTTCAAATTGAAACTGGCATACTGTATTTTATCTGGGAACCCTAAACCTACAGAGTGTGTGTGTGTGTGTGTGTGTGTGTGTGTGTGTGTGTGTATGTGAGTGTGTGTGTGTACCTGTGGGAGGTGGTGATAGGGGATTGGGAAGTGGGGAGTGCAATGTAATTGCACACTGTTGTGTAAATTTTAGGGGAAATGCATTCTTGACCTCTGACTCCTTGCGTGGATAGAAATATGGTCACTGGAGAGAAGATCAGATGAGCTTTGTAGTTTTTAGCCATGTATTTCCAGGTGCCTGGGGACCTCTGAAGGGAAGGGTTCCAAATGCGACACTGAATTACCACGTCAGGAGGAAGCTCAGCTTGGGTAGGTATGTTTTTCAACACGGTGCTAAGAGAGCACGCACAGATGATTAACATTCGTCTGCTGAGGTTTATGACTTTATTAGAATATTTCTCATCATAATTGAATAGGTAAAAATACCTGGCTATTAAATACAAGCCTATCCCTTAGGATGATCAGATTATCACTTGAATTTAAAATCTTTCTGAATTTTTAATAGTGCATAACATATATAATGACTATTTATGCACTTTCTTCCAGTAGTCGAACTTGCCAGGCCTACAATTATTTGGACCGCCTTTGGTTTTATCGGGAGGGATTAAATCAAGCTATGCTGTTCTCTTGTGTCTCTCTTCCCAACCTGTCTAAACTATTTGGCCAACAGGTACCCCTTTTTCTTGTGTCCTGGGTGAGGCCCATCCAGGATCCTTTGGGGTCCCCGGCATGGCCTGGCTGTGTGTTATTTAGAAACCCCTGGTAATTACTGCAGGGAGATACAAGGAGCCGGGGTGTAAAGGGAGCAGCTGAGAACCCATAAAGCTGGCTGATGAGAAAGTCAAGTGGAAGCCTGCCTGGCTGAAACCTCTTCAGTAGGATCTGTAGTCTGGACTTGAACCCTGCCCTCTCACTTCAGGGTCTGATATTTCTTTCTTTTCCTTTTTTCCTTCCCCCTGCCCCACCTTCTCTTCTCCTCCCAGCTTCTCTATCAGGGAGTGATATACTCAGACTGACTGAATAAATGTGAGTGAGTGACCCCCACCCATCCACCCTCACTTCCTAGAGCCTTCTGCTAGAGAAGGGGGGTGGGGAGAGGAAGGGAGGGGAAAGAAAGGAGGGAGAGAGGGAGGGACAGAAGGGACAGAAGGGGGAGAGAGAGAGAGAGAGAGAGAGAGAGAGAGAGAGAGAGAGAGAGAGAGAGAGAAATCAGAGAGAGAAGGGAAGGGAGAGAGGGAGATAGAGGGAGAAAAAGAGGGTCCCCGACTTCCTCACAGGTAATTAAAGGGACTGTTTTCAAGGTTGCATGGGCAAAAGACAATTCGGCCCTAATGAAGCATCGATCGCCTGGCACAAAGGTAGAAAGGAGCTGACATTCATTCAAAGGTACCTTTAACTGATGTAAGACACTGCACCGGGAATTATTCATTCTCAGCTGTCATTGCCGAGGACCTGGGATAGAAAAAGAAAAGGGGTGGGGGGAGAGTTTGTTTAAATTTATTTTATTTCCATGTTGCCACAAATACATGTGTTGGGCTTTGTTTTCATTCTTTTTCTTGATCTGCATCAGGGCAGATTCGATTTGGCTGTAGGGAGGGGGGCCCTGACCCCCTCCCCCCCAGCGTAAATTTTCTTCATTAGTCACATTTAAAAGCCCACCAATCAGACCTGCCGGTCTGGGATTCACGAGGTCAGTGATGGCAAAGCAAGGAGTCCTGGGGTAGGAGTGACATTGCTGTCTGTTTGGAAACCCAAACCCGGTTCCCTCCGTGGGTTTGGTCACTGTCTACTTTGTGCTGGTGTTTGCTATTTCATGGCAAAAACAGAAACCTCAGAGGGGAAGGGTGGGGTGGGGGAAAAGACCACCGTGTAGGGGGCTGATGAGGATGGAGTGAAAAAGGAACTGAAGATGCTGGCTGGGAAGATGTCTTTGGCAACACAGGCACTGAGATGGGGTTTTCACATTAGGAAGGAAAGCCGGGCAGAGCCACAGGTAAAAGTGTGGGAAAGAAGCAAGCCCAGCATCACCTCCCAGCCCACCTTGGGGGGAGGCTTTCTGGGCGTTTCCTCTGAGCTAGACATACCATGGACATGGCTTCTAGTTTTTCTCCCTAAGCCCTAAAGATTTTTGCATTTGGAGAACATCTGAGTGATAATAAAAGGATATGAAAATGCTAGTCGTGCCAAGTAAATTGGGTGGATGACAGGGGAGGAGAGGCAGTATCGATTCCAAAACAAGTTGTGTATTATCTGCAGAGGCTTTGCCCACAGCCCACAGCTTGCCTGGATCTTACAAGAGGCCCCACGTTCAACAATAGCAGGTCCCTTCAGAGCAAGAAACACAAAGGGAATTTGCTCTGGTTCAGTCCCCACAGGGAGGCCCTTCGGAAGCTGAAGAGAGTCACTTTTTCCCCCCTGCTAAAAATAAGGGGGGAGACAGAATTCTCTTGTAGTCTCTCCCGATAGACATGCAGGGTACAATGAACTGAAGAAAAGGGGCCCTTTGACAGGACATTTCAAATCACTGGCTCCTTCTCACATTTTCTTTCTTTTTTTTTCTTCACAGGATTTATCATTGTTTCTAGATTTTGCTCTTAATTTTGGTTTGGTTTTGGAGGGAGAGGGTGGCAGGATATATTATTTAACTTGATAAACGGCATTAGCACACTGCCTCCCTGCCTCCCTGCCTCGGCCTCTCGCTCCTATTTATTCATTTGTGTTTACATTTCTAAGACATCCCTTTAGCTGAAGGAGGACACTTCCCACATATTGCAGTATTGGCCATTAAACCAAAAGGATAATTTATTGGCTGTACAGCCTCTGAAGTTGAATTTTTAAAAGAAAAATTGGAGGTCGGTTTACTTGCGTTGCTGCATTTGTATGTATTTGGTTTGTACCTTTCTTTTATCTTGGAAACAGTTTGTAACGTTCTATTTATCAACTTAATGCTATTTCATCGTGGCTTTTATTTTATTTTATTTTACTTTATTTTATTTCATTTAAGCCAAAGAACAGGTCAGGAAACAGAGGCAGAAATTGCATGGAACACCTGCTGAAAAAATAATAATAACAGTAACAATAATAATCATCATCATAATAATAATAATAATAAAAGTTTTCCCCTAAAAATGGCTCAACTGTAGCCCAGCAGATCCTATCTACATTAATTTGGCTGAACAACAAGATATTGCAGGGGACAAGCTCTGAATAAAACAGTTCCGAGTTCCCAGAATTGGCACAGCTCAGCCGAAACAATGGCTGCTTCCTATTCACCTTAACCCAGCTTTTCAAAAGAACATCCCCAGAAACACAAAGCATCAGCGGGAAATGGCAATTTTATGAATCCTAATCAATCAAAGGGCTTATTAACTCAATGTGAAGCCAGATTAAAATCTTTAATTATAAATCGTGCTAAAAGGAAAAACAAAATGTACTTATGGTACATTGAAAATTCCGGATATTAACATAGTTGCTATTATCTCTTGCAATATTAAATTCCCCCCTCTCCCTCTCCCCTCAACAACCTCACCTTTTTCTATTACTAAAGAACAGGGCTACAGGACCCAAATCATTTTTCCCCTCGATTTATTAAAATGTATTCTTTTTCTCCCCCTGTGCATTGAATAGGCTGCTGGGAAGCTGCGTTGGTGGTTGTAGGAAGGGGTATGAGAAATCCCATTACTGAGCCCCAGGCGCCTAGGGTTTCAGTGTGATGCTGGGGGTAGTTTGGGAAGCTGTTTATTAAGGGGGCAGAGTCTCTGTTATGGAGTTGGTGTTACAGGGTTTGGGTTTTTTGTTTTTTTGTTTTCTTTCTTTTTTGGGGGCTGGGGGAGGACAGCAATCAGATGTGGGGCATTTTCACTCATGAAAGCGGCATGCATGTCTGTGCTGGTAGGACCCACTGGCAGGAGTGGGAGATTACCAGCTCCAGGGAGGGCCCTCGCTTTAAGTCACAGTGTGAGAAAAGGCTCTGCTGCTGCTGCTCCTCCTCCTCCTCCTCCTTCTTCTTCTTCTTTTTTTTTTTTTATCAGGCAGACATTTGGGAAATGACCACAGCAAATTTAATCACAGTTGGGGGGTGAGGGAGGTAGAGCAGAGACTGTGATTCACATGTTTTATTTATTTGTTCAGTCACGGCCATCCTATTGTGTGTCCCTCATTCTGTCATTTCAGGCCCCTCGGACCCACCCCCTACCCCTGCCCCCATTGTTAATGTAAGAGGCAGAGAATATAACCACATTTTATAATAATAACATAGCCAGCACTGCAAAAGCAGGAACCTCATCTTGAGAGGGGTCTTTTTCTTATATTGAAATGATTTTATAAAAGAAAGAAAAAAAAATCTTCCTGTCCTAATGACAACAGTAGAATGGAGAGATTTGTCTTTGTGTAAAAAATTCAGTGATCTTCGTAGCTAGGGTACATACCCCATTTCCTCCCCTCCTGCACATGAGCTAGTGTACTATTCCATTTTTATATTTACAGAACAAGCCCCATGTTACCAAACTGACGCTAAATTAAAAAGAGAATGAATGGAGTAAAAGAAGAAGAAAACAACTGCAAGGTCTTATGCATAATCAAACTTAGAAGAAGAAAATAGTACTCTGGTTTAAATGAAATCCTACTTCATTCCTTTTGTTCAAAGTTCAGACTTTCTTCCTCTCCTGAAACATTCCCTTTCTTTGGCTTTCTTCCTTGAGTGCCAGGGACAAGAAGCCCTCACTCCAAATTAAGTCTCCTAAGATCCCTGTCACTTTCCTTTCTAACCCTAGAACCAGGTTTTATCTGTGAACAGAAGGAGGGTTACCAAGGGGAGAGATAGCTCTTGGTGGTGATCTTGATAATGAATAGGGCTTGATTTTCATAACACAAGGTTGACTTTGTAAAGCTCTTTTCATCTAACACTAGGTAGAAACTGCCTTATTTAAGCCTGAATCAAGAAATGGACTTGTGGATGGAGGCTAACCAAGCCTGCCCTGGTGACACGTCCTGGCTCCACCGCTTCGGTTAGGCCCTCACAATTCATTCCACATTGTATTCTTGTAGCCACTACTCTTTCTAAAGTGCATGGATTTTGATTAATTACTTTGGAACTTCTGAACACAGACAATGCCCAATGTTACTTTAAAACCATGTACCAACATCTTTATGTGCTTTGAGCAAATAAAGAGATACCCAAATGCTACCTTAGCATCTGAAAACTTACAGGCTCTTGTTTGAGTGGCCAGCTCCGTAACCTCAGCTGTACCCCCCTCACTGTGGACAGAGGGGTCTGATTTGTCTTGTGCTAAGATGGACAATTTCTGGTTAGCTCTATCCCTCCTTGATTTTTCCAACTTTGCCAACTGCTAATTTTGTAGTTATCTAACTGTACAAATATGGCTGGAGGACAAAGAGTGAGTAAAAGGTCCTAAATCAGTTTTCATGGCTAAAGTGCACACGGAATCCATTTTGGCAAAAAGCACTCAAATTCTCAGAATTCCTCTAAATCCTTAAATGCCACACGGCTGTGATATTCCTTTGAAGACGAGCATTGGACCTAATAAACCGAATACTGGAGGCACAGATCTCGTCTTCTTTAGTTCTTGCAACAGCTTTTCACTAAATTCAAAAAAGGCCTTTTGTGCTTAACTAACTTTTCATTTCATTGCTTTTAAATTTATTAAGCTTGACTTTTGACACTTTGGGTGTTTAGCCTTTTTTTTTTAAAGTGCAATCATATAATAAATATTTGTTCTTCCCAAAAGGAAGACATTAATCTGTTGTTAATGCTAGTATACAAAGAATAAAATGTACTTCAATCTTGTTATAAATAACTCACATAAATATGTACATTTTCTAAACATCATCTTTAAGAATAGTGTAGACTATTTTTGAAATAACATATCAAAATGTGTATATACTTTATATATACAATATATTTACTCCACTCCACTGGATATAAACAAAATAGAAAAAAAAGATTAACAAAACCAAAAAGGAAAGATAACATATAAATAATTTTGTAAATAAACTGTGGTTTTTGAATTGCTATTTAAACAAATTAGACATCAAATGATAAAAAGCACTTCAAAAATATAATTCTCTATCAAAAACAAAACTATTTGAATCTTTTCCCATTGATTTACATTCTAAGTTCACTTCAGCAAATGAAAAAATATGAAAAGAGACAGCTTTCATCAGCCAAATAATGAAACTAGGTATTTGTTAAAAAAAAAATGTGTATGGAATTTTAGTTACTTCTCAGAAATTACAAAAGGGATGTTTAGAAATTGTTCAAAAGATAATACTCAAAAATCAAATTTTCTCCTGATATACTTTTTTTCTTTTAAATATTCAGAAGTAATCATACTCTTAGATGAGGAGTGTAAGTCAAGATCTAATAGAAATGGTTTTTTTTTCCCTTTTCTGCCTAAAGGAAAATGATTTTAAAATTATTTCACACAGAAATGTTACATTAAAATCAATATAAAATGACATTATTAGTAGTAAATGGAACCTAATTCTTTAAACATTTTAATCCACTTATTTCAAATATTCCAAATACATTTAAAATATTTTTCATATATATTTTAATAAACATCACAATTCTTACTTGGGCATTATTACAGGTTTGTATTTTTTATGTCATGAAGAAAATGACAGTCATGATAGCAAGAGAATATGGACATTTTTCTATCTTCTTTAGTTTTGTTTCAAATCCAAACAAATAGAAATATAAAAATGGTTTAAATGGTTATTTTAGAACTCTGCAGGGAATCTTCTTTATAAAAGTATTTCAAGCCTTTTCTAAAGATTTCTCATATCAGTATTATGTTGTTGGTTTCCTTTTGAAAAATACTCTGCTTTTTAAAGGACCTTATAATTTAAATTTATTTCCTACGCATACGGTTTTGTCAAAATCCCAATCCAAACACAGAAAATGCCCTGTGTCTCCTTAACACCTACAAAGCTAATGTTTATAGGACAGCTTAAATCTGAGGAGAAAATATTCACCACAACTCCAGGCTTTTTTTTCCCCCTGGATCAGTCAAGCTCTACATTTGATATACAGACTGATTTTTTTTTTTTTCCATCAAAATTACATGAGAAGCAAAAAGCTGGAATCTAAGACTCGACAAACTGGGCGGTTCTCCTCACTCCTCCTGTCTTTTCTCAGTGTCAGACTCTATGTTTAGATAAAACAATTTATCTTTATCATTTTCAAGCTGGTCAGACTGGCTAGGGGATGGGAGGTGCAAAGAGGTGGAGGGGTGAGGGAAAAGGTGATTGTTTCACTTGTTGTCAGAGGGCATTGATCAGCCCGGCTGTCTGCTGGTCTCCCGAGGTGAGGCCACGTCCCCCAGGAGCACTTCCAGGCTGGGCCGTGTCACTGCAAAGCTGTATTGAGTCATGACCCAAATGACGGCTTATTGAGGGAAACGGGTATTGGCGTCCAAATCATTCTGAGACACCCTCAGTAACACTTAAACCAGTCCACTCCGTTAATGTCAGGTCACGGGGGACACGTTTAGCCCCCCTCTGCTGACCATTAGACCCTTTGATGGAGTGGACGATAAACTTGACGGGACAGGCTGGACCCTGCTTTTGAGCCTGCCTCTGTTGACAGCAGGCCCAGTACAGCGCTGCCTTTTGGAGAATGCGAGGGGTCCCTGTGGTCGGGTCCTCTAGGGATTCTGTCCCTTTTGCACCAAACAAGAAAAAATACACCTCAAGCGAGTTTTAATGTTACAGCGTCAAAGGGAGAAAAACTAGCCACCGTGACGCTTCTCAAAATTTTTCAACAATGAGGTCAGACACAAATTGTGGATAAAGTGGTCAGTCTCTACCATTTTGTAATTTTTATTTCTTTCTTTGATTTTTCTCTTTCTCTAAGCACTGCTGATCCAGTGCAGGTATTTTGAAATCCATTTGTTATACCTTGTGTGGCAAAGAACAAAAAGAATTCCTTATTGTTTCGCAGGGAAGTAGAGAAGAATTGGACAAAAATTCACTCTGTTGTGATCACAACGTTTGCAAGGCAGTGTTCTGGAAGGGAATTATTTTATTTTGTATGACCAAACATCAAATATACTTTAGGGGGCAGGGGAGTGGGAAGCTAAAGTTAATTGCATTCCCCATCGATGGAAGCATTAGCCTAAAACAAACTTCAGCTTGAAAATGAATCAAAAGCCCAAACTAACAAAAACCAGGTCTTTGTTAACATTCAAAGGGTGAATTAATAATCATTATTGCTACTATTTAAACAAATTATACCTAAATCTTCTGTTACACAAGAGATTGCTACTGTTTACTTTTTCTGCTTTCCCACCAGCAAAGCGGCCTCTGGTTTGACAGAGCAGATTTTCTGGTATTACAATGCTTTTATCCCAGTTTTAACACCTTGTCTGGATTCCTCTTGAGAATTAACTGATATTGCATTAGAAGGGAAAATGAGAAGGAATTTTTAAGTGGCCCCCATAATCGAAAACTGAATCCAATAGAAAGTCCTCCCTTCTTTGAATACCAGTTGGTAATACACAATTAGAAGGAAAAAAAAGTTAGTACAAATGGGCTAATAATTTGACCAAATTATGCATCTGTTTTGTCTTAAAAAGTAGAAATCTAATTAAAAAATAATCTATTTACCGAACTATTAACTACCCTTCAGATAAATAAGGAAGCAGCTGTGGGATATATTTAACCAGGAGTAAGGGAGGCGGGGCCAGCCTCTGGCTCTCACTGTCTGCTTCACATTCCAAACCTGAGCTACTTTTCCAGAGTTCATATGCTTTGTCTCCTCATGCAATTTGGAATCCTTAGAGCTTGCTAAAATTCAGAGTTGTTTTTTTTCTAAAAGGAGTCAGTTTGTCAAACCATACAGGTTACATCTCATTTTCATATTGATTTCAGTACTGTTTCGTTCCAAAGAAACTGGATAAATTAAAATACACACATCCACGTCATATCCTATTAATACCTTAAGCTCAAAAGTAAGATCTTTGTGGATTCAGAGACTTCAAATGATTTAAGGAGGTTTGTATTTTGGTATGCTTTTTGGAAAAGGAGTTACAGTAACTCATTTTCTTCCAGTGTACAATTTATATTGCCTGTACGATGTGTATATATGAACAACTAGCATCAACATTTGCTAACTCTATCTTGATGTTTTACGTTGAAAGAATATAAAAAAAAACCCAGCACAGATATATCTGTGAGTATGTCTGTGACTGAATGCGTGTATGTATGAGTGAGTGTGTGTGTGAATGTGTGTGTGTGTGTGTGTTTGTGTGTTTGTGTGTGTGAGGCGGGGGGGGGGAGGGAGGGAATGCATGGCCATGGTCAGTATCTTTTACTCATCTCATCCAAATAGACTTCTAACTAGAGCCTTAACTCAAGGAATAAATTGCATTGATCTGGTATTTATAATGGGGCAATCTTGAGTTTTTAGTGGGACGAGATACCAAAGGGAAATTACATCATTGCCAGTAACCTCTCTCTACCCTTTGCTTTCGGTAATTTTTCCCACCTCTTCCTTTCAATTTGCAAAGCCAAGAAAGTGCACAATTAAAAGAAATACATATCTATTATTCCCGATTCATCTTTTTAGCACCTAGTAAGTATACCATTAGTAACTGAAAAATTCGTCATGAAATCCATATTGACTAACATTATGCCATTTCATTCAGGAATCATCCTATCCTGATCCAAATGCAAATTTCTAAGGCAGAAGCTGAAACAGCCTGAGACACAGAATCCACTAAATTAATAAAATCAACCTGACTTTTGAAACAATTAGAAACCATAATTCCCCATTTTCATTTTATTCCTGCTACTAGAATTACAACTGAAAAATTAGTAGAATTGGGATGGGCTTTGCATGACTCCAAATCCTAAATATTTTTTTTCTGAAAACTAAAAGACTGAATTTTCTCTGAACTCTGTTCTCTGAGGACTTGAGTAGAAATGAGAGAAGAAAGGCATTTTGTCCAGTAGCAAAAGAATATCAGATACCTGTTTGTCATGCTGTTTATATTCCTTTTTGGGCATTAAAAAAATACTTAAAATTTTCCTGCTCGAGACTGATCTTTCTACCTATAAGATTCTTGGAAAATAACACACCAGTCAATATACACATCTGAAGGCAGCTAATTCTGAATTTGACTCTTATAATCGAACTCTCCTTCTCATGATCCCCATTTGGGTCCCCAAACCTGAGTATTCCAGGAAAACTTTATTCTTCAAGCACCCTTTGTCACATGTCACCATGCTCTGTTAACTCCTCTAATCACATCACCTGTGAATCTGACCCAAGGGGTGACAAGTTAGTGTATCCTACTCATTCATCGGCCTGATGAAGAATCAAACATTGAAGTTTTAAGCAATAAAAAAACAATGTTTCCGAATGTTTTAAATTGATACCTGGAAAAGAAGTTTTATAGCTTCTTTTCTCTCAAAGATGGCTGATGAAAAATATTCCTTATTTTTAATTTAAGTTTTGGACTTCACTTACATCTCAACACATTTTGAAGTAGCTCACTGAGCTTCATTCTCTGTGCTGTATGTCACTAGAGGTCACAATAAGGTCACTAGGCTATTCTCCGAAAACATCACACAATATAAATATATACATATTTTTCAACATCGTCATCAGGAACTCTAACCTCCATGACCTGACTGAATGACAGCAAACAAGGGTCCTTCCCATCTAAAGTGACCTAGGAGTCCAGACATAGACTCTGGCCTGTCCTTCAAAATAACCCTTGGTCCTTGTAATAAAACTGATAGAGTTCTGGTATATCAGAGCCATTCCTAATATAACCCAAACTAAGTGGTCACCTCCAATGTCACTTGCAATAAGTTCTTTCTATTTATATGGCAGTTATTAGACTGTAACCTATTCTGCATATACTGGTCCTATTAACCAGTTTACGACGACTTAATGGCAAGGTAAAGTGCAAAGCAAACTTGAGGGCAAGCTAGTGGCAGGGTGTCCAGCAGAAGTGAGGATCCTACCTGGCTAGATGGCAGAGTAGACCCCAAGTTCATCACCAAGTACAGGGTGGGGAAGGTGGAGCCTCTACTGCTTCTAGAGGCAGGGCTGGAGCTTCTTTCACATAGAGGGTCTAGGGGGGAAACTAGATTTTTCTCCTTCCATACATCGTGCTTCCTCATCTGGTCACTGAAATACTTAATGTGGGTTTTCGGAAAAACCAAAGCAAGTGATCAGAAAAAGTGACAAATGGGGGCCTGCATTTCACACAGTTGTTTATAACAAACTAAATCTGAGCTACTATACCGGGAGTCAGAGTACAAGGGGGGAAATGTATGCAGGCAACAGGGAGTTAAATAAATAATTTTTTTTCTTTTCTTTGTCGATGTGTTTAGTTCTCTTCCTGCCAAGATTCATCTCACTCTGCTATCTTGTGAGAGACACATATGGTGCAGTGAAATTGCCATCCAAGAAAGCATGTCCCAGCCTGTTGAGACATCATCAAATAAGATTAAAGCAAAGTAAAAATAAAAAGATAGAACGATTTTTTTTCTTTTCCTTGTACAGAGAACGTCTGATGAAAGCCACTGAGATACTTGAATTGCTTCTAAAGGTTTTGCAGCCATTTCTTTACTTTGGGTGGTTAAGAAAAAACCAGAAATAACACGACAATATCTTCTTTTCTTTCTCCAACTTAGTGGGGGGAAAAAGTGCTTTATAATAAACCAGATGTATATGAATAAAATACAATATTGCCTTCAGCACTTCTGTTGCAAATGGCACTTAAACATGCTGTAGACAGGCTTCAGTCTTCACTTTCACTCCTGTCTGGATTCTGTGGATTAAAAAAATTTCATCGTGGCACCGAATAAAACTTCTATGTTTTTGGGTGTGTTAGTTATTATATCCAGATTCTTTTTATGGCAAAGTGTTGCTAATTTCTTGCTTTTCAGACCTCAGTATAGGAAGGACTGAGTTTCATCTTCACCCAACTGGTGGTCAGATTTCCCTCCTACTGTTGACACTCAGGAGACATGGGATAGACAGGTAACTAACTCCTCCTCCTAGCAGCACCCCCTGGAGAAGCTTTTCTGTGAAAGAACGGGCTCCCCTCTTCTCATCAGCTGTGCTCATGACACTTCATGTCCAATATGCCAGGAAATTATTAATGTGCCCGCCCTCTACCAGAGTGTCCATGGTACCTGGCAATACCCAGATGGTGCAGTTGCGAGTTGGCTAGATTAAGATCAAAGTCACCTCCAGAAGGCTGCACTCAGATTCCCTGAGTGGAGATCGTCAATAATATCAAACTTCTTCCCCTGTTCACGTTTAAGAGCCTGCTGGCTTGGGGTAAATTGATGATGGGAGTAAGAAGAGGGGAAATCCACATGGCACTGCCTTAAGTCTCTTTTCTCGAACATGCAACACATTTGTTATTTTTCAGAGGCTTTCTTCCCCTGCCCTTCCCGAGTGGGATTTCAGGAAGTACTATAAATTCTTTGAAAGGATGCAGTTAGGAGGTAAATAATACCATGCTCCACATCAGAGTCGGGACCCAAAGCCAGGCTTAAATGTTTTTTAAGTTACTGGAGAGGAAGGGTAGCAGGCAGTGAAAGAACCTTGTCCCTTTCTTCGAGGCAGACACACTGTTCTCTGTGATATGAAGTCAGTTTGCGTTCAGAAGCAGAAATGAGAAAGCAGAGTGTGCGTCTGTTTGCAAACTGTTGTAGGTAAGGAGCCTTAGGTTTACAGGATCTTGTTTCCGATGTGCGGCCTTAATTGGACCTCTGGAAAGCAACTAAACATCAGTAGAGGAGATTATCACTGGCCTTAATAAGCTGTTGTTGGCTTTCATAAAAGCCACAGCCTAAAATGAGGCACATCGAGCCCAGAGAAGATCTCACCAATTGCCTGGAGCAAGGATTAAAAAAACAAGGATCCGAAGGACAGAAAGAAAGAAGTGGGGAGGGGGGCCAGTGCAAGAAACAGGGGCTAATGTAAAATCGTTTCCATATTAACCTTCTTCCCTTCTGACAATGGTCAAGTTCTGATTCAAAATACAAATTATCTCCAATTACTTCAAAAGAGACAGTCAGAAAGCTGTCATTTAACCTTCACCATCTGTTTGCCTCAAAGGAAAGCTGTACAGTCTGCCACGCTGACCTTAACTTTCCCTCTGCGCTCTGGACTAGCACCAAAGACGATGCACATTGTTCTCAGGAGAGAAATCTATTGGGATTTTATTGGGGAGGAGGAGGAAGGTGGTTAGGCAAGAGGGCAGGAAGAAAGGAAAGGTCCTATCTAGGTACCAGAGGAAGGCGTTCTATGAAGTAACTTCACACTGGGGTGATATCTCCTGTAGAGTGGGTGGCCTTACCCACTCTCGAAACCCTGCTTGCTGAACACCCTCGATTGGAGGGTTTGTTTTAAAATAAGACTGGCTTTAAGAAGGTCCTGCTCAACTGAGACAGTTGATGACTCAGGATGGGCAGAACGAATTAGGCGAAGCCGCCCCTATTGCTTGGTCAGCTGTAGTGGGAGGCCAACCATTGGGAACACAAATAAGATGTTTGCTGCCCAGAAGGTAGAGAATACCCAGTGAACAAAGATTTCCTGACACAATCAAAGAAGCAAGACTGTAAGGCAGAGAGAAAGGGGGCTTTGGGAAAAGAAGCAATCTGTTAGTACGGTACTATCCGATAGACAATTTATGAGCTGGGGGGAATAAAAAAAACAACTTACCCACCCGCTGTACGAAAAACCCAGAATCACAGCATTCAGGGTGGCCAGGTAGACACCAAAGCCCATTCTGGAGTCTCTCAGTGGAGATATAACATGTCAGTCTGTATCCAAGCAATTATAACTAGGAAAACCAAATTGAATCCTCCAAAGTGGTTCTACATGGGTATTCCTTCCTTTGGGAAACTGAGAGTTAAAGGAATGGGGAACACCAACTTATGAAGATGTCCCAGAACAAGGCCAAAAGAACCAGTAGGGAGGCAGCTTCCCACCAGGCCACGGCAAAATAATAGGGTGAAAATTTCTAACTGCTTTACATTTTATGAGGGCGATCTAATGTTTCTACCCAGATACATTATATTATTTCCACTACTTCTGATCTTTATTTTCCATTTTACAGCCCAGTGAATAACAGGTTTCTTCAAGAGGGAAAGAAAGAAAACAGACCCCTCTATAAAAGAGGACAACTTTGCCTCATAAACAGTTTGTGTGTTCAGAGAGCAAAGAAAGGCACCTGGAACTTTCTATAGGAAAGCACCTCCAAAAACCCTCACCACGTGGTAGGAGGGCAATTCTCTCCCTTGTCAAATAATATTGAAGTTTGAGAATTTTTAACCACAACGCCTGGAGTAACTGCCGGGGCCCCTTAGTTCTCTTTATAAAAGCAGATGGGGACAAGTCGATGAACTACAGAAAGCTGCGGTGCTTTTAATAACAAGTGTCAGGATGGCAGAGGTGGGTGTGAGGATAGGCTGCTAGCTGGAGAGACCACTGTGAGGCGGAGAAACCAGAACCTCTGAGGATGAGCTTTCCATTCACTCCCCCATACCCCCAACCCCCTGCCTCCCGTGTCAGGCAGACAAGAACACTTCTGTTTCCATTATTCTCTTCTCCCTTCTCTGCCATCCCTCAACCCCATTTCCAAACATAAGCCAAGGGTGATGTTGGCAGGTCATTGATGGTGATACCGGGCTTTGGTAACATCACCCTCTTTCAGATTGTCTCTCAGGTCTGTGCACTCTTCCAAGTTCAACTTAGGAGATGCTGGGCCATCTAAGGAGTTGTCAGAAGAGTGAAGAAGGGAAATGAAGACACACATGCTTCTCTCAGGTCTAGATGCTGCATCTGATTGAAGCAGCTGGGCACCTTCTCATTGGCACCTTCCCTCCCACCCATACTTCCTTGTTGAACGGTGCAAATGCTCCATGTTTTAAACAAACAGAATTATAAAGAAAACATGGCAGAACTGCTCGGAATAAAAAGGCCTTTGGTGGACTGCGGCTCACCCCAATTCCTGTCTCTGCCACCATCCCCTCCATGCTAAGGGATGCAGGGACAGTGAGAGAACTGTTTGGAAGAAGCATCTGGATCTGATTAATTGACAAGCTGGAGCATCTGCAAACTTGTCAGGCCTGAGCCCAAGACAAAGTCCTGTGAGCAGGTTTGTGTTCAGGAAGGGAACCGGCTGCTATATTTCATAAAGCAAATATCTGTTCCTCTTCCAGGATGCTTGTTATTAAAAGCTGGATTTAATAGAAGAATTAAAAGGGCTTGTTTCATTTGACATTTCATCCACTGAAGAAATGGGAGTGGGTGGGGTGTTGGGGGGAACCCTGGCCCATGAGGATTGGAGCTTGTCTGTCAAGCTTCCCCCGTTTTGCTTTCACTTGTTTTCTATTGACTGGTCTTTGCACCAAATGTTACATAAGTCACAAGATGCTGATGATTTCGCAATTACAGAAATCTTTTTGTGGCCTATTTCAGGAACCACAGATATGCAAAAGATATTCAGTTTATAATTTCTAGGTAAATAATGTAAAAAACAAGATCCCATTCCTTCCCCCTCTTACATGCAAGTAGCAGAGGAAACAAACACAGAACCCATCATTAGACCCATCAGCACCCCGACTGGCTGCAAAGTCCAAAGTCCTTTCAAAAGTCAAGGCTAGTTTATCATCAAGACACTGACCAGGCTGATTTTTAAATGCTTTCTGGATGCCAAGCTTTCCATTCATTTCATTGCTCTTTACACTTATGGCTCTATAGTTCTAGTCTTATGTTACCCCATCAAGTCAGCACTTCATAAAGCCTGAATCATCGTCACTATCATCTTAATTGCCAGGCGTGGGTTTGGAGTAGGTCCCGGTCAGAAAGATCCACTCCCTGTGGCATTCCAAGGGGCTAAGGAGTGGCCCTGGATGGGGAGTCCACAGTGGTCTCTGACTCTGCTTGGATCAACAGCCCATGATGCATATGGATGCTAGCTGTAATTTAAAAATGAGGTCCCATAATGAGGAGATGAAAAGGTCGATTTTAATTGCTCCAGGCCCTCCCAGTGTATTTGACCCATCTCTGTGGGCTTTGAGATGACTGAGCTGACTGGGCTGTGTGGGCCTCCTCTGTACCAAGAAGCAGGTTTGCACTTCGATTTTGAGAAATGAAAACAACGCTTCTAACGTACCTGAGTTCCCCACCCGTATTCTTTGGTTTGGAGTGGATCCAGGTTATTTGCAAGGTGGGAGAAAAGTGCCAACATGAATGAATGAATGAATGAACGAATGAATGAATGAATGAATGAATGAATATTGAAAAAGTAAAAGGGCAAGATAAAAATCTATATAACTCCTTTGATGAGAGTGGACATATTTGTAAACACTCAAGTGGGATATGACCCTTAATTTCTTCTTTCAAAGACAGTTTCACAAATTTATCTACTGAAGCAGAAGATTCTAGAATTGGGGAATCAATTTGAGATCTAAATATGTCCCAGGATCTGCCAGGTTAGCACCTGTCTTAGAAATACCTCTGTCAAAGTAGTTGCAGAAATGCGTGCGGGTGAAGGCTCTGCCCCGCAGTTCTTAACTGCAAAGTGCCCGGACTGGATGCATTTCCGAAGAGGCTGTGAGAAGCATCTTCATTCACTAGTCTCACCGAAGAAGACAGAGAAGATGTCTCCCTTTTCAAAGATGGCTTTAAAAATGACAATGAAAGGGTCAAAAAGCAACAAACAAAATGATACATACTTTTTTAAAGTACAGGCAGATCCAATGCCACGGTGTTTTTAAAAGCCTTTCTATGAAACGGGTCCTATTTATTAGCGGTGAAATACAAACCATGTTTGTGAGAATCTTAAGGAAATAGATTGCTGTTAAATGATACTTCAGAGTCCACCCCCTAGCAAAGCTCCTGCACCATTACAGGAAGGTAAGCGGAAAATCCTTGCCTCCATTAAAGAAGGCCTTTGCCTGAAATACTCTAAACCATTGAGTTGCAGTTCTAACACCAGTCATTCAAAACAGTGCTCTGGAAAATTTCAGTTCACTGGCGGTACCCAGAGCCTTTACAAATGAAGGCCATGACCAAGACCTAGTCTGTGGAGGGGATGTCAAAGAGGGTGATTAGCCTCTGAATGTGTGGTCTTAAAGGGACAATTTCCACATGCATTAACATCACACATGACAATCTATAGTATTAGAGGTTGTGAGCGATTGCTCTTGGCTCTTGTGGTGAGCGATACAGCAACAATCTAAGTATAATATCACCCACTACCCTCTTCCTGCTTTCCCCAACTCCTGGTTACTGAAAACGATTGATTGTCCCCTGGAATAGGCCATGTATCCAGGCTTTAGTTCTTAGTTTCTTTTGTTTTTGAATGCTAGGATTATTTTTTTCGATAATGAAAAAAAATTAAAGGTATAGATATTGTGCTGAAAGAGTTTATAGTCTAGGTGGGGAGATGAAGGAAATGTTATAACACTGTGTGAGACGAAAACCCCTAAATTAAATCCTCAAGTGACTCAAAGCGTTTCTCTTTATCGTAAAAAAAGCAATTGGATGAGGTCTTCAAAGATGGCTTTAATTATAGTCTGAAACAGGACATCCTCAGGTTAGGCCAAAGGCACAGACTAACGGATCATGTTCATAAGGCAGAGCATGGCTTGGTCACTTGGTCATGGCCAGGACTAGGGTGAGTCAAACATGTGCTTCCTATCTGGTCACAGGTCCCCTTGACATCCGGGTTCAAAATCCCCTCATCCTGAGTCCACGGGATATAAACCTGGCAATGTGTCGTGATCTCCATCCTCACTCTCCACAACGACCCAGCTCCCCTGGACCAAGGGCTCGGTGCCTGCAAATCTACTGCACTCAACCTCCTGCCACTCAATGGCAACAAAGCACTCCGCCCTGCACCTTGCTTTATGTCCAAGTTCCCTTCCAAGATGACAGTCCCTGTCTCATCTTCACTATCATCAACCCTTGGTTTCATCCCTCAAAGATGAAACTCACTCATGTTACGCTGAGTATTCCACCACTTGAAGATGTGAGTTCCAACATCATTACATTGGATTATGGTCATTGCCACTCTCCCAAGACTCTGGCTCCTATACTCTGTCCTTCCTGCCAATCGACTGCCATCATCACTCTAACTAGTTTAAATTCAATACAAACACGGTCATAGATCAGACCCAACACACGATTGTACCCTATAATCGGGCCCTCTGGCCAGCCAGGCCTGGCAGACCTTCAACTGGGTCTTTTTTTCTAGCCTAGCCCCATCTCAGTCCCCAGACTTCAGAACCGTACTGTTGCGATCCCTCTATGCCTGGTGGTCAGCCTGCTCGGGTGATAAGAATTAGAGCGCAGTTTCTCAAAATTCTGTTACACATTGTGGTATTAAATATTGGCAGCTAAGCAAATGTATGTAACTTTGGTGTTCTTTTTTGTTCTCTTGGGGACAAAACATGGGAATTGATGGGTTTGGAGATGTCTCTTAGTCGCCATGACTTCTGAGTAGTAGGAAAACATCTACTGTCAATTGTATCTGGTGCTAATTCTAAGGAGTCGAGGGGGTCATCGGTAGTTTATTCAATTTGGCTTTTTGCTTTCACATCGATGGCATGAAGAAAACTCCAGTGGCTTCTTCAGGACACCTGGTCTGTGTTGTGTGAACTCTGAAAGTCAAGAGCAGGGGCTTGGACACAAGGTGGTGCTAAGGGGTAAAAAATTAACTGTGGGTCCTTTTCCCCAAAGGTTACTTCAGATACAGACCGCAGGACAGCTAATCGGTTCCAAATTATTTTCGCATACATTATCTTGTTTATTCCCCAGAATTCTGGGAAGAGGAAGCTAGGCTTACTTTTTATAGATGACAACAATAGAGTTTCTATGGGCTAAAGGACTTGTCCAAGAGCGCCTACACTAGTCTGGGTCGTCCTTCCATGTCTAGGGTTAGTGCTCTTTACTACATAGGTTAGTCACTTTTCTATTTTTTTACTTTTTTAATGTAAACACATTCTCCAAGTTGGCTGCCACCAAAATCTGCCAGTTGGGGAGTTGTGTGTGCCGGACTTGCCCTAGATTGGAGAAAGATGGGTATTTGGTGAAACGCTCTGTGTACCCAGGTTCCTTGGCCAAATTCCAGAGCATAAGAGTAAAAACAACAACAACATAATCAGTCCTGGAGCTACCTGGGTTTGTATCCACTTAGGTAGAAGATCTTTTTTTTTTTTTTTTGGTAGAAGATTTTTTGGGGAAGCACCCTGCTCAACCCAGAGCCAAGGCAACTCTGGACCAGGGCTAGCCGGAGACTCCCAGTCACCCTCTCTTGGAGCAGTCATTGTACTCCCTCCTGATAGCCTCTGAAGATGTGTTTTGGATGCCAGGGGGCCCTGGGTCCTGTTAATGCCTTAATAGCCACATGCCATATAAGCCAGACCAAAAGGCCTCTGCAGATGGCCGACGAAAAGCAGATTTCTCTCCTGTCGGGATTATCTCCTGTTAGGCTTAAAATACCCCAAATGGGTGCTGTATATCTGGATGTCTGAGTTTTCAAGGACTGTCATAACAAAATTGCCACACATTTGGTGGCTGAATACAACAGAGATTTATTGTCTCAGAGTTCTAGGAGCCAGAAGTCCAAAATCCAGGGGTTAGCAGGGTTGGTTCCTTTTGGAGGCTCTGACGGAAAATCCTTTCCATGCCTCTCTCCTAGCTTCCAGTGGTTCCAGCATCCTTGGCACTTCTTGGCTTATAGACTTATCACTCTGTCTTCTCATGGCTTTCCCGTGTCATCCTCTCTGCGTGACACATCTCCTCTGTGTTTCCTTATAAGAACATTAATCATTGGTGTAGAGCCCACCCTAAACCCAGACTAATTTCATCTCGAGATTCTTAACTAATTACCTCTGCAAAGACCTTGTTTCCAAATAAGGCCACATTCAGAGGTTCTGGTTGAACATGAATTGGGGGGAGGCAGCACACTATTTAACCACATTATACCAGGTAATGCATTCCAGGTACTCAACATTTTTCTTCCTTTGAACTAATTTTCCATGTTAAGATGCAGCCCAATTTCTCTCGTCCTGCACTTGTAGAGGAAGAACTGTTGACCACTGTCATCCCTACAAGAGTACCTCATTTACCTTCATTGGGACACTTTGCAGGTGCTTCCTCTACCAGGATAAAACCAGCCATCTTCAGCTGCATTTTCTCTAAACACAACATTCCCATAAGCCAAGGTCATTCCACTGAATCAATGTCCAGTGTCTTCTCCTTCTTCAGAATCCACAGCACAATTCAACTGGCATGGGAAGATGGAAAATACCTTTTAAAGTTGGAGAGGACATGTACAGGCTTCCTCCATTTGTTTTGTTCCATTCCCAGTCAGGATTTCTTGCATATCTCCTGGCCTAAGTACCCCCTTAATTAAGACATGACTCCACAAATCATTTTCATGGCAACAGGCAGGGATGTTATACGCCTTAGAATATTTCAGTAACAAGCCTTGAACAGAACAAACTCTTTGTTTCGGTGAGAAATGCTAATTGAAGGAATTTTTTTTTTTCTTTCTAAAAGGACATTGAATAGAAAGCAATGTACTAAGCAAAATGTAGATGATGCCGCCCCTTTTATCTGCTGTTCCTTCAAACAGAAAACAAAACACAACTCCAACCAAACCAACTGTTCTGGCAGGAAAAAGAAATAGCCTTGATATTTTTATTCCCCAACAAAGTCAGTAAGGAAGGAAGAAAGGTAAATGCTGCAAATACCATTCAAAGCACCACAGAAAAGAGCCAGTTCGCTTTCTCTCAGCAGCTGGAAGGAAATGTCTCAGCACCCTCCTCCCCACTGCTTTTTTTTTTTTTAAGTTACCAAATACCTTTATGTTTCTTTTCTTAGAAAAGTGACTTTATAGGTAATTAAACAACTATTAAAAGCACAAGTGAGCAAAACCCAACGTATGGGATATCAAAATATCCCTTTGATATTTTTTTTCCTAGTTTTCAGAAAAGGGTTTTGAGAGTTGGAATATTTTTGTTAATGTCTTCGTGGGCATTTAAATCATCTTTCTATTTGTAACATCCCCTAAATAAGGCAGCTAGAGGAAACCTGCCTTGCATTAGCACACCTGCTGGGCCAAACCATGAATGTGTATTCCCCCAAATGGGACACCTCATTTGCCAAACAGACCTGCGCTTAAAATTACCTGCTTCTTTGGATCGCTACACCCGGTTTTGATCAACCTGCGTGGAACCTGATTTTCTACACCCTCTCTTCCTTCCCCAGTTAGACAGGAAAGGAAAAGTCAAAGAGCGAATGGGAGGAATTCCTCTGTAAAGCCAGGTAAGTACAGGTGAGTCCTGCTTGCCAAGATCATCACAGGGCTCAGGCAAGGTCCCACCCTTTCGAGTCACCAGACTGAGCTGGCTGTAGGGTGTAAGGGTCCCCTTCTCTTGAAAATTTCATTGGTAGTGAAATCTATCAAAGAAATCTCAAAACAAATTACACGGTAAATTATTGTCTCAGTTCTGGCCTACTCTCTCTGCCCCACTGTTCAGCTCCAACAGCAGTGGGTGAGCTGCTGGTGAAAGCTTGCAAGATAAGCAGATTACAGAATGTCATGTGCCTCGGGCGACTCCACTTCACAGCCAAACTTCTCCAGCCCAGGCAGTTCATCGGATTCATATGGGTCACAGGCTGTTTCAATTAATGCCTCTCTAATGACTAAAGTTTGTTCCCTAACGTGAAAGGGTAAGTAGATAGGAGTCAGGCCAGGACCCGAAGCATTTTTGCCCTCTCTCACCCTCTATCTTGGAATGTGCAGCCCCAAGCTGACTTAGAAGAAAAGAGGAAGTGGGCTTGGAAAGAATATAGAATTCCATTCAGACAGAAACCTTTCATGTCACTTTCCTATTGTTACCAACGCAATTCTGTGAGTCTTTAGTGGCCTATGGGTCCTAGGGAAGTAGTGAATAGCAAGTCCTGATATGAAAACAGAATGCAGAAAACAAATTAGCATTTTGAAAATAAAAAGCCTGGCTCTTAATCTTATTAAGATCATGGCTGCCTTTCTTTTTTTCTCCCCCTCCCCTAAAAACTCTGAAAGAGATACTGATGTTCCCATTAACATAAATGCTGAAATCAGCATTTCCTTTGAAAGAAGTTGTTAATATTTGGAAATGGTCGGATTTCCAATCCAAGCTTTGATTGTTATTCTATACTAGCCAGCAAGTGCCAAGGTCACGGGAGATTCACCTGCAGACTGAGCTAAATGAATCCACTCGGCCACAATGCATGTATAATTTAACATTCTCCTCTCGAGTACTTTCATGCATTCCTAAAAAATATTTTATTACAATAACAAATTGGTTTCAAAATCATGCATTATGTATTCTGAAATTAGGTCTGCCGGTGAAACCTGGATATACAAACATGTACACTCCGAGGCAGGGCCGGAAGAGTACATAGATGCTGAGATTGATGCCGGAGATGGAGCTTGAGAACAGTTAATTCCAGGAGGAATCCACTGTCACTTATTTTATTATCTTAATCTGCGTATTTGGAAAGAAAAATAACAAACTGATGATTTGCTGTAAACAGCAGTTAGAAACCTAATCACCCATTTTCCTTGTATTGTCTCTTCTCTGAAAAGGTAGAGTATGCTATTGGGCAGACGTAGCTGGCATCCTAAAAATAAGCTTGCAAGGTTGTTTTCACAAGCTTTACTTAAAAAAAAAAAAATTCCTTGAATATTTAAAAGTCTGCTTTTCCTGTGATCTGACACCTCCCAAGTATGCATTTTACACAAACTGGACTTTAACAAAGCATCTTTGAAACATTAAACATAAAGATATCAAATACCACTCTTACGAATTTGTGTTAAGAAATATACTTGCTCTGCTGTAAGCTTTCATCACTGAGTTATCCAAAAGAGTTAACATATTCAGAAAAGTCCTCAGGATTCCCATCACAAATGCAACCCCATATAAAGTTTCCCTAAGACATGCTTATTTCTGCTCTGCAACTTTCATGGGAAGTTAAGTACACATTGATTTAGCATCTTTTACAACATACGCATGGTTTTCTCATGTACAATTCGTGGGTTTCATAAGATGCCTATATATAAATACTTCAGATCAAAATGCTTTTTTGTTTCCTTAATTTTTTTTCTTTTTTTAGACATTTATATCATCCTGAAAAAAGTTCATTCTCACCAAATGGCATTAGTGAATTCTAAGAAGGCAAGATTTCTCCCCAATATGGGGAGTTCCATGATGCAGGAGGCATTTGATCTTAACAATATAAAGAAATTTAGAAGTTTTGCTCTTTGAAAGTTTCTCAGGCATGAACTTGATCTCTCTATATTAAAAGGAAAAAAATCTAGTTTATTTCAATAGGGGATTTGTTTTTCATTAACTTGCAAGCTAGACGTCATTGGTATGTTTCTATTGGTCTACTAACTTGGTGAATAAAACAACAAAATTCCTAAGAGAACTACTTATAAATCTCTTTAAATTAAAATCAGTCTAATTTTTATTATAAAGCCAACATCATGATAGGCTTTGTATTTTTAAGGCAATGCCCAGACCTAAAAAGTTTAATTCCCTGACAAGAGCTTTTAATAAAGACAAATCATGGGTAAAATTAGATGCTGCAACCTTTCCTTCTTAAGAAAAAAAAATCTGAAAACACTGTGTTAAGAAACTGTTTCTCCTTGATTTTGTTTCAATGTAGTGATATGACTAGACATATAGCTTTTCTGTAGTGAAATTCTAAGGCATAATTTTCTCTAATCTAATCAGTAATATCTGAAAATGGGAAATGTTAACAGCATAATTTCTGATTTCTTTTGTATTGTAATTTAGGCTGACACATTCAAGCTTTACTTTTCCGAAGAATAATTAAGAAATTGTTGATAGAAATTAAATATCACTGACAATTGAAAATCCACTTTTTTCTCATTTGCTGCATCTAGAAATACCACTCCCACCTCCCATCAAAGAAAAACCAAGACTAGAGAGGACAAAAGAAAAAAATGAACTAAAAACCTTGGTTCTTTTATGGTAAAAAAAGGTGTTTATATAAGTAAGTGCATTCCAGTGTGTGTGTGTGTGTGAGTGTGTGTGTGTGTACTAACATATATACACATTCACACATGCATACTGTATATGTGTGTGTGTATATATATACATTATATATACACACTGTATATCCACACACACACACACACTTACATACAGATGTACTTAAACATCCTCTAAAATGCCGTAAGTTATAATCTGCAGGCTACATTGACTGAATTCTCTCTGGGTTCTTTGACTGCAGAGCTCTATCCTTCATTCTTGCTGGGGGCGATTTAAAGCTGAATACAAAGTGCTTTTTCTTCGATATTAAAGGTACTTCACATCTTACACTAACCTTGTGTGTATAGTATACAGGCCAACACACGCAAGTTAGGAAAGTATCAAAATAGAATTAAAAATGGGAAAAAATAAAAAGCCTTCAGTAATAATTAAATTTCATTCCCATAACATTACAACAAATAGTTATATAGCCAGCTTTTCTAACACTGACATGAAAACCCTAAGTGATAATTCATGGCACAAATAAAAATGTGCTACAAACTCCTATTTAAATTAGGCTTAAAAAGGTGTTCCAATAACCATGATATGTTTTTATGTGAGTCGTAAATACATAAACTCATATATGTTAAGATACATAAACTCATACATGTTCAAAATTAAATCAGGGAAAGGACTAAATAAAATCACAAATAACAGGCCCAGAAATTCTGAGGGAGAGTGCCAGAAGTCAATGCTTTCTGATTCATCTTAAGCAGAACAGGAGTTTTAACACAAGCCTCTCTTAACAGCTACCCAGGCAGGATTTCAAGAGAAAAATTCCCTAACGCTACTTAAAAAAAGGAAAGTCCACGGAAAGCATCAAATGGGTTTTGAATCGACATATTCTTAAACAAACTTTTTCCTGAATGGGCAGCTCGAGACTCAGACAGACAGAATGACAATAAGGGATGCAGTCAACATTCCTGGTTTGGGACTGTGTCCGTAGGAGTGTGCCAGGAATTCCGGCTCTTCCAGAGTCAGGGCCTGAATTCAGCTGTCTCCAGGTCTGTTCCCAACGTGGCCATTTGCCAGAGAATGACACACTTACAAGGACAAAGTGAGAAGTTATCCCATGCTCCTCAGCCCCAAACTCCTGGCTTCAGAGGGAGAGCTAGCCCCTTTGGGCAGGTCAAAACCGGCAAGAGGGAAGGCGAAGGCAACACAAAGCCGTCTTGAGTCTCTCCTCTCCGTGGGTCTAATGTTGCTTGGGCCACAGAACAATCACAACAATAAAATGCAGTATGTCCTGGGGGCCCCTCTGAAAGAATAAAACTGGAAGCCTGCCTGTCATGCTGAACACTGAACCAGAAGCTTGCACTGCAGGGTTCGGTGCCTTGAGCCTGGCTTCATTCCTAGGCCAGGCAGACAGATGCATGGCCTTTGACAAAGACAAGAGATGGGCATTTCAAAAATAAAATCATCTCCCAATTACAGGGAGCCCTTCCTCCCTGGGACCCCACGGCACTCTATCAACCTAAATTGGAATCCTGTCTACAGAGCTGCCTGCACTGCAGCCTCTCCAGTATAAATTGGATCAAATGCTCTCAGATTAATTCCTGGAAACCTATATTCATCTTTGTATATCTTTATTACAAAACTAGCCACAAGACTGCTCTACAATTTTCATTACCAGAACGGCTTTCGGAGCTGGATTACGCCCTGGTTTATCCCTCTGTGACCTCAAACCATCTTGTTAGCCCCATTATTGTATATTCAGGCAACACACCTGAGCCCAAGATAATAAGAGAGTTATAGTGAATGAGGGGAGAGGGTGCATTTTATTGCATTTTATGTACTGCTCCTATGCAAGAATATTTCACCTACTGCAGGAGCCCCCAGAAGTCCGTGCATCACTCCGGGGCTCCCTGTCATGCCCCAACTCTAAGACCCTCACAACTCTCCCCAGTGCGAAGGAACGTGCAGGTAACCTGGGGAGTGTCTGGACTCCTCAGTGATCACCAAACCTCATATCTGAAACTGGAGGGAGGGTCCATCGTATTCTTTCCGGGCCGTTCTCAGTCAGGGAATGGAGGCTTCATACTATCTGAAGCCACAGAGAACCGCTGACCCTTCAGGGACAAGGAGCAGGATATGGGCCTGCAAAGGGAGGCTAGAACTTTTCCTGTGCATAAAACAGATGCTGAGAGTGGGGGTGGCCAAGGATGTTAGCTGTAGTCATACTTGATGAAAATGTTTCAGTGAAGTGTGGTTCTCAGAACGCTGCCTGCCACTGGCACATGTCAAAAATAAGGTTAACTGTACGATAATTATTATAATCTAACTATTAGATTACATTAATATATATTGATATATATTATAGATAACCATAATATTTCTAACTATTGTGTTACAATTAAATGGTTTATTTTCCATCAGCTTGGTCGTTTTCCTCCATCTCTCTATAATACGTGTGTGTGTATTTATATATTTTGTATATACATATATACTCATTATAATGTCATTACATTATATATCATTTTATACTTATATAGACATAGGCACATGCACACACATACACATATAATTTAGGTGTAGCTCTCTCTCCTCTCTCTCTCATACAACTAGTCTCCCCTAGTCAAGCAGTACATACAGTGACTGTCCAGCCTCCTTTTCTCCTCTGTCCCCTTCCTCCCTTCTTTTCTTTCTCCCTTCCTCCTTTTCTTTTGAAACAAAGCCCACTTGGTTCTTAAGACAGGAAGAACCTAGAAGAATAACACATTCTTTATATATTACAGGGAAAGTTGAAGGCGCCTATTTTCTTACCCCTTTCACGGACTGTGTGGCTAATGTACAACGAGACTGATTTCACATGTGAATGTAGAAAAAAGAAAAAGTCTCATGATTTTATGGTCATGTCTGGTTTCTCTTTAAAAAAAAATCACCTCTTTATTTTTCATTGCTTAAAGAAATGATGTAAAATTGCATCCTGATAGGTTACTGTACCTACATTGTTCTTCGGACCTTAGATCCCCTCAGACAGCAGGTCCTAAGCATACCGAGTTCTCAGATGACCCGGGTTTTCATACACCAAGTGTTGCCGGCAGACCATGCATCTGGGAGCTCCCTAGACTCACAGAATCTCAGGCCCCACCTGGGCCGACTGAATCAGAATCTGCTTTTCCAGAATGTCACCAGGTCATTTGTATGCATTTTAAAGTTTGGAAGCCCCAGCCTAGGGCACTTTTGATTGCCGATTTCTGGTCCCTACTGCAGACCTATTAAATCAAATTCTTTGAGATTAGAGAAAGACCAGGAACTGACATATTTTAAAATTCCACAGATGATTCTGATAGCCAGCCAGGCTGAAGACCCACTAAGTTAAGATTTGCCTGTGTGGCTTCTAACAGCTACGTTGACAAAAGGTAAGTCATCCCTCTACTCGGATTCCACAGTGGGTCTCCATCACCTGTGCCTCTGGCATCTCAGTATGAGATGCACGGTCCTCCGTCAAGATGCCACTTCTCTCAACTGTCTTTCGGCTCCTTTACCCAAATCATTCTTATGCGTCAACCAAGCTCAATAATCACCAGTTGATCTGATGTCATCTGACTTCTCTTTGTCCCTTAGGAGGGTCCTCTGTGCTCTCAGCGAATGTGCACCTGCCTCCCCCCTAAGGCACCTCTGAAGGTCCCCGGCCTCCTGCTGGTCTTCTCCACCGACCACATCCTACTTGGTTCTCTCCTTTGTTCTACTATCTTCCATCTTCATGGCCTTAATGTTAAAGCTACCACTCTGCACTCGTTATAGACTGAAGGTTTGTGTCCCCCACCAAATGTGATGGTACGAAGAAGTGGGGCCTTTGGAGACAATTGGGGTTAGATGAGATCATGGGGGGTAGAGCCTGCATGAATGGGATCCGTGCCCTGAGAAGAATCACAAAGTGCGTGAGCATGCTTCCCCTCTCTGCGTTCTGCCATGTGGATACAAGGGAGGTTGGCAGTGGGCGCTCACCAGAACCCGACCATGCTGGCTCCCTGATCTTTGACTTGGAGCCACATACAGAAGTGAGAAATACATTTCTGTTGTTTATCAGCCAGCCAGTCTCTGGTACTTTGTTACAGCAGCCTGAGTGAACTGACATGCTCTTTTAAATGATCCTCACGCAGTTTTGGCTGTATGATTTAAAACCACTAAGCCATAGGCTTATATAATTTTACTTCTTACAGATTACACTTGTTACGCTCCAGGTCACCATCACCTATGACCATGTTCTACCCACTACATAACGCATGACGGCTTAACTAATTCCCAGGACCCCCCTTCATGGTGCAAGTGAAAGGAGAATAAAACTTCAACAAGCATCCAGGATTCCAGCTCATTTGTTCCAAAAGGAACCTCGGGGAAACAGCATGTTCCCAGAAATATTTAAAAACCTGAGGTTTAGTCTCAGGAGCTGGGTAACAGGTTGCCGGCTAACACCTCCAGCGACTTCCCTGCTTTGGGCACGTGATCGTTTGTGCTCCAGTTTATTGTTCCTTCTGTATGCCGGTCGGTTTTGATGCATCGCACACCACGGAGTCCATGAGAAAAATCGTTTTTCAAGTGAACAGTTGCATGATGGAATTAGGTTACAGTTTTGTAAATTTACAGGTGAAAAAAACATCCCATGGGACCAATACAAGAGATCTTGAGTGAGAGAAACATAAGAGGGCGACACATGGAGACTTGCCTTGTTTAGGGTTATGGCTACTGCCCATTAACATGGAAGGGTTAGCAGGGGGAAATCTGTGCTTCTCCTTCTTCCATCTCTATTCCTGCCAGTTCCCCCCTGGAGCTTTTCTTGTCTTGCTCTTTCTCTGGACCAGGGTCTGACTCTGGGTCTTGCGGTATCTCACTCATGCCAGGGGAAGGAGGGCTCTCGGGGTCAGTAGGCAGAAAGCTGAGTGACCCGGGGCTGTGTGAGTGTATCTCACTGGAGATTCTGTGAGCCATCCAATTCCTCTAAGCCCTGACCAGCTCAGACCCCAATGATTGTACTCCTTTCCTGTGCCCAGGGTAAAATGTGGCAGGCTTTACCATGGGAGAAGTACACACAATACATATTTTCAGGATGAATGGAAGCCAAGGCCCATCTTCCTATTTCACTCGTTTCTTTTAATGTTTTTCTCTTCTGCATTTTATTTCTACCTGATATTTTTTTGACCGTTTCCCTTAATTTTTCTAATTTTCTTTTATACCTACATGCCCACTGAAATAATCACAGCACCCATCGGGAGGAAAACACACCATACCGCTATTTTTTAAAGCTCTGTTAAAAAACAATCCCCTTTTAAGCAGTGACAGCCAGGACTCTGTAATCTGTACATACAATTTAATCCTTTAAAGAATCAGCAGGGCCCACATCAATCAAGAGCCTTCATCAACTTGTAAAAACAATATTTTGATTCAATCAGATTCAAAGCCCTGAAATTCTCAGCTAATTAATGCAGGGTCACTCAGGGGCTGTGCAACGGTGGCTGAAGCAGCAGTCAAATATTTACCCTTGGCACACACACGTTGCATCACCCAAGGATCTGAGCGATGGGCAAGAATAGATGATGCACTGATGGCTGCCGCGAGTTTCGTCTGGCACCAATATGTGGATAAATAATTATTACTAAAGGAGGAAAGAGGAGAAATGATTCTTCCATCGTAGTAGATGCACTCGTGGAAGGAGGTCAGCTACAGGTGAATGGACAGGAAGCCATCGACACTGACCGTTCTGTTTCAACATTTCAGTATGTCCCAAGCAGAGATGTTTTGTACAGTCCTTCCTGTAGCAGTCAAGATCAATGACAGGTTTAAAACCATAAGACAGCAAATTCAATCCATGGAATCTTATTGTTAGGGCTAGATTCCAATAGATTTGCTTTCATTTGTACCTTGAAACATTTTGAGACCTTATGTATTTTGGGTGAGGAGAGTATGGGAGCAAAACCATACTGTATATGCTTATTTCTCAACATGACTACTGAGTATACTAACATGGTATGTATACACACACACAGACACAAACGTATGATTCACTTATATAGATGCAGAAAGAGAAGGTATCAGGATGCCTCATTATTAATACTAAATAGAAATTTGGATTTCTTCTCTTAAAACATGGATAAAAAAGACAGGTGGGAAATCTGAGATAAAGCTCATGCAGAAAGCCCCTTTCTTCTTTCTTTACTTTTGGCATCTCCTCTAAACTCTTTACAAACTGTACAGTGTGATCCTGGTTGTAATACTGTATGACATAGTTTTGCAGGATGTTATTATTGGGAGATACTGACTAAAGAGTACATGAAGACTATATGATTTCTTACAGCCCAGTTAGAATCTACAATTATCTCAAAATTGAAAGTTTGATTTAAAACTCAGGCATTGCATAGTTGTAGGACACACACAGAATTGAGCAGGCTTTATTTTATGTTGTTAATTAATCATTTCCACTCACGTGCTTACCCCCTTTCCCCAATTCATAGCCTTCCAAAAAATTCTACTAAGAGCAAACACGAGGAAACTGTTGACAGCAGCTTTTCCTTTCCTTAAAATTGAGGGACTGAGGGGTGGGGGGTGTAGTTATATTTTAAAAGCTCTGAATGTATTGTCAAGGAGGATTAAAGAAACAATATGTGTCTTTTAGGAAAAAAAAGTATTGAATGGTGGTCAGCCATGAACCTTCTTACAATCTCCAAGTATTTTTATGACTGAAAATTAGAGAAATTATTTGTATGTAGGAAATATGGTAGTTCCAAACACGTTCTAGATCATCTATCAAACCCATTCCACTTTCGGCTGTGGTGCTCATTTCAGGGACGCCTAGGAATATGTGGATATTGAACTTGCTCATTGCTGAGTGTTCTGATTGACATTCATCATTGTAACCAATCTGCTTGTTGACCAATCAGCATTGATGACAGTGACAGACCAAATGAATGTTGTGGCTTTGCTCAAGCTCATCACTCCACAAATGTAACAACATTTGGATTTAAAGGATGCTGCCAAGATTATTTTTTAAACACTCAAGTTGGTCTACCTGGGGCTACTTGATAAAACATTTGGACTGAATTAAATAGGTACTTCTGTTAGACAACTAATTTAATTGATTTTTCCCCCCACAGAATTAACTGGTTATTTTGATTCTCTATAGACATTTAAAAAACTTATAGACTCATAGACTCACACAATTTTAATGCCAAAAATGTCCTTACAGATCATATAGTCTGGGGTTTTCCCCAAAATTTCATAGGTGTTAAAAGAAAAAAATCAAGGGTAAAGATATTTTCATTAAATATGTTTGGGAGACACTAAACTAAAGAGGTTCAATTGTTCGGCTGTTTCCTTGTTTGTTGAGTTCTCAAAGCCTTTAAAATGTTGATATGCATTAGGACTCTAAAAGAGGGAATAGAATATGCAGGTTCTTGTAAGCTTCTATTCAACACAGAATCCTTTTTTTCCCTTCTTATTTCCTCTGGTCAGAATCTCAATTAACACGTTTTAAAATGCTATGATGTAGTACAAACTACTTTATAGATAAGGAAACATACTCGAAGAGGGATGTGTCTTGTGTAAAATATCTCCCTTATATGGAGTTAAAGCTAGAATCCAGAACTTTAAATTCCTACTCTGGTCTTTTTCACTGAACCACAAAATACATTCATTTTAATTTTTATTACGAAAATTTTCAAACATATTTACAAATAGAGAAAATAGACAATAATCTTTTTGATACAGTGTCCCATTTATTGCCCATGGGAGCCCAGTTGTATTTACTCTTATATCCTTTTGGCAGGATCCTTTAGTCTTTGATAGTATCTTTACATTCTGGCACAATAAGATACCTTGTTGTGACCTCAGATATTTTCTGCCACAGACTGGAACCAGCTAAGCCATTAAGAAGCCCTAGTTCCTTTTAGTGGGCAATAATATTTAGAGACAACGATTTGGACAATAGGTGTGTTTGTTACTTTGGGTTACCATTACTTTTAGGCCTGTTCAGTGGACAGGTCAAAGATATACCCATCTTGCCTTTTAAGGAAAAACTGTTCTCATTTTTTGGCATTAAACAAAGGCCAGACTATTGGCCTTCTCCAAGTACTTTTTTTTTAATTAAAATTTATTGGGGTGACAATTGTTAGTAAAGTTACATAGGTTTCAGATGTACTATTCTGTAATACATCATCTATATATCACATTATGCATTCACCACCCAGAGTCAGTTCTCTTTCCATCACCGTATATTTATTTGATCTCTTTTACTCTCATCTACCAACCCCTTCCCCCCTTACCCTCTGGTAACCACTAAACTGTTGTCTGTGTCTATTAATTCTTTTTTCTTCATTTGTTTTGTTCCTTTGTTGTTTTCAGTTTTATGTACCACATATCAGTGAAATCATATGGTTCTTGACTGTTTCTGTCTGACTTATTTCGCTTAGCATAATAATCTCAAGATCCATCCATGTTGTCGTAAATGGCACTATTTCATCTTTTCAAGTACATTTAAGAGAAGGGAATTTTACATTATAATGTGGACACAAGCCTACAAATACAGAGAATAAACTGGTGCCATTCATGACTGGTTCACCTTTGTTTATGTGCCTGATTTCATATGGAATATGTTAATTCCTCCTGATGTCCGATCTACATTAACATTTCAACGACAGCAGTTGGGAATTAAGCTTCATAATTTCTACTTCGATGTACTGTCTATATAAGAATTAACAATATAGTTCTGAATTCTCCACATCTGAAATCAGACTTGTCATTTGCAAAAAAATTACCTAAATGGACTCTTTTTACTTCAAAATAGGTCCCAGGGATCAAGTTAGAAGTGGTTAAGTATAAGCATTAATTTTTTTAAAAAAAGAATTACATTTAAATAGTTATTAATTCTATTACAAGAATTGTAAAGGGTTAATGTTTGCATTACCATTTATGTCACTCATTGATCATAAAACTTAGAACAAATTTTCCATTTAAAATAGTGGACTGGATACATACGTAGACTTTCCCTTCCTTTCAAGTTCCTTCTGAAATAACTGAAACTGCTTTTCAAACTAATGATATTGTAATTATACTATGAGACAAAATATGGATTGAGACAAGAACTAGAAAATCCTGGACTATAAAAAGCAAATGGAGTCACAGCGTGTTGGAAAATCAGAGTAAGAAAAACCATAGCCTGAAACCCTTGAAGCAAGAATATCCTTCTTGAAGGAGTTCTGTAGAAGTTCCAAGATACAATCACTACAAAGGCTGAGCCATATTAAAATAGGAACCTTTGTGAATATGTTCTTCACATTAGCTTTCACTCACCTTCCATGAGGTTGTCTAATCTTCATAAAGCCAAAGTTCTGATGTACTCATTCCCACAAAACCCCCAAATGGACACACATCTCATGCCTACTAACTTCCAACATTCTTTACAGTTAAGATACAGGAAGATAGGAAATTAAACCTAAATCTAATGATAACTATTTGTAATCCAGATTTCCCTTCTAGACGCAACTCTTCCCTTAGTGTGATATCAAATGGCACATAGCTAGAGAGCTTACGTAGCCATATAAAATCCACATGCTGAGGTTTGGGGATTAGTTTCAGGTACTAACAACTTTGTGAGGCCCAATCACTATTGCACTGTCTTATTTTAAATAAATTTTAGCATTTGATTATTCCTAATAGAAAGGCCCAGGTGATTCATTTCTTGCACTATTTTTAGAATGTAAGGAATTACAAGTGTAGGATTGTGGGGAGCAGCTACAAACCACAGCTTTCCCAAGGGGACCCTGACATGATCTTGAAAAATACTTCTGAAAATTTCAACATGTACTGACTGCATCTAGGCTAATCAAGCCCCTTCCCTTCTCATCGACTTGCATACCTGCAAACCCCTCCCTCCCGCAAAAGTGAGCCTATAATACCTATTCCAGATGAAAGCCCTCCTATTTGAAACAAACCCAGAGAATCTAAACAAAACATAACACTTTTTAAAAATCTGTAACTAATCTTACAAAAAAGAAGAAAATCTTCAGATACCAGGAAGAAAGAGTGGGCTGAAAACCAGAGGTAAGCACATGAGCTGTCATAGTGTATCCTATAGTGAGGACAGGGGCATGTGTTTCAAATTTAAAACTCCAGTGATTTCAGACTTAATGATCAGGAAGAGATAGAAGATAAGATTGTATGTCCTGTGTCCTGGGGAATTAAAATAACTCCCACGTAACTTAGGATCCTCCGAGGGCCCATCCTTGGTAAAAGTTAGGCTAGAAAGAAATTTTGCCATTCTACTTAGGGAAATAGCAATGAAATTAATCTCTACCTGGAATTTGAGTAGGAAAAAAGTTTTACTTGTGCAAGAAGGGCAGATTCCAGAAATTAATATAGTACAACATCATTCTAGACAGATATGCCCCAAGCTTGGTGACAAATGCCCCCACTGAAGATAAACTCACAAATCCAAATTTATGTGGGAAAAAAATATCTACCTCAAAAAAGAATCAGCAAGTCCCATCAAAAAGAATACTAAGACCCTCGAGAACTTCTAATAGAATCTTATAGATTCTAATCAGATTCTAATAGAGACCATGACACGAATGTGTATAAAATTATTAAAATCCAATTGAAAAAACAAAAAGCATAGAAAAAGAAACACTACTATGAAAAATGAGCAGATTGAAAACAAACTAAATAGAACTTTTTGAAGTAAAAGAAAATTTGCTTAGTTACCAAAATCTGAAAACTCAAAGAACAAGCTAAAGAGCAGATTGGTAGTAGATGAAGGTAGAATTAGTGAACTGAAAAAATATATATGAAGAACTTATCCAGAGTTAGTACAGAGACAAAAATATGGAAGATGTGGGAAAGTGATTATGAGAAATGACATTTAGAGGATGAAATTCTAACATACATCTAATTGGAGTCCCAGAAGAAGAGAGAGAGAAAATGAGACAGAAGATATATTTGAAATAATGACAGAGAATTTTCTGTAAGTAATGAAAGTCAGATTCACCAAGTCAAATAAAATCCAAGCAGGACAAATGAAAGTAAATCTATATCTAGACTCATTATTGTAAAATTGAGGAATAGCAAAGACAAAGAAAGGTCTTAAAGGCATATAGTTTACTTCCAGAGAAGAAACAGTTTGACAGCTGAGTGTTGATCAGCAACAATGGGAGTAAAAAGCCACAGAATGAATATTTCAGTGTACTAAGAGAAAATATATATAGATATCTACAAATAGTGGAATAAAGATCTAAAGAAGTAGGGTGAAAACAAAAAGAAGAGAATTTGCCAACATTAGTCAATTACTAAAGGAAAGCCTAAAAGATATATTTTGAGTACTATGAAAATTATTACAGATTTAAGATAAAGATTTAAGATACACAGAGAGTAGAAAGGCACAGAGAGTGGAAAATGTGTGGGTGAATCTAAACAAACATTGACTTTAAAAGTAATGACTTGTGGAGTGAAAGAGAAATAAATCATGGTAATGATATTATGGACAAGTGCAGTTAAAATGTCTTTGAAGTCTTGTATGATTCAGGACTACGGAAATACATTGAGTAATATTAGAATTTGATTAGTTAACATATCTTGTAATTAACACACACACACACACACACACACACACACACACACGGGAAAAAAAATAGAAATAGGGTATGTAATTTCCAAAACTAGAATTCTGTTCTTAATCGTCTTTGATAATTGGACTGTTTTTGCTATTGATTATTTTTTCCCACTACGTAAACATGCTTCCAAAAGAATTCTAAATACAATTTTTAATACATTAATTTAAACAGACACAGTGTCCCTGAAACAACTTGGAACATCAATTTGCCTTTGGAGACGGCTCTGTTAGTTAAAGAGCTATTCGCTTGCAGTTCAGAAATTATATTTTGGGGATCTGAGTCTCAAAGGTCTTGTGGGGACCCAACTCTTTTGAAAGGTCAATTCAGAACCATAGTAGAAGATAATTCACAAGTCACAATTTGAGATCTATAACAGTTTCTCAACACCTGACTGTAATAGGGAAGGTTAAAAAAACAAAACAAAAAAAATGACAAGTAGGAACAACTGATAATGTTAAAAAACTGAAACATTTAGAGATATGCCCACTGCTTACCATTGCAGAGCCATTTTTAGAGCAAATCATGATCTGTGACAAAAATTAGCTGTATGACAACTACAAATGACCTAGACAATTGCTCGATGTTGATGGAGCTCTCAAATATGCACCCAAACTGTAACTACTACCAAAATGGTTCTCATGACTGCATCTTGGGCTGGGAAAGTCATAATCTATCATTCTTTTCAAAACTTGAGTTAGATAATAGCAGCAGCAGCATATTATCAAAAATTGAAATTATGCATGTAAGATTGATCTAAAAGCAACTCACACTGGTTACCAGACATATTCCCAAACTTTCACATGCCGATGTTTTACCACACTCATCACTAATCACCATGGCAAAAGTGACGGAAGTTGAGCTCTGACATGTTAGCTGTGTCCACATTCTCACCAGACTTTTATCCAATATGCTACCACCTTTGTCAGGATTTGGAGCTCTTCCTGATAGATAAAACATTCCCAATGGAGAATCATTTAATTTATAGAGTCTAAAATTGTCAAATCGCATAAAAATGAAATATATCATTTAATATTTCATTCAGAGAAAAACTATCAATGCTAATTGCATGTATTTTAAATAAACAAAGCACACTTCTCAAAAAAAGGCAGAATTTTCATTTTGACCTCAAATAGCAATTTCGTATAGTATAAGTTAAATATGTAAAACATTGCATCTACCAACTACAGAACAGGATATACATTCTTTTCAAGTACAATAGAATATTTATAAAAATGGGACATACGTGGAGTCATGAAAGATAAAGCAAAACTCGACAAATGTCAAAGGATGGAAATAATAAACTAATTACATACTATTGCAATAGAAGTGGACTACTACTACAGCAGACATTCGTTTATTCTCTGACTATATGCAGTTGACCTAGAAATCAATAACATAAAGATAAATAGGGGAACCCCTCTGGGTTCAGAAAACCCACAGGCCAAAAACAAATCTAACAGAAATTAGCAAATATTCGCAACTGAATAACAATGAAAACACTAAGCTACGTTTTTAAAACTAGGCATTTTAGAATGCAAGCAAAACTGTATGTAGACAAAAATTTATCACTTTAAATGTTTACTTAAGAAAGGAAGAAAGGCTAAATATTAGTACAATAAGCATCCATCTTAAGAAAGTAGAAATGGAAACACAAAACATCAAAAGAGCTTAGAAGATTTTTAGCTCTAACTACCATTGTACAGGAGGAAGACAGGAGAGAGAGGAATACACTATCCAATGTCACGGACATGCAGTCAGCAATATTCAGACTGCAGAAAACTCTACATGACAAATGACCTGTTTTCTCTTCAACAAATAAATCGCTGGAGGAGTGGGGGGGGAGAGAGAGACAGATTGAGAGAGAGAGAGAGAGAGAGAGAGAGAGAGAGAGAGAGAGAGAGAGAGAGAGAGAGGAAGAGAGAGGGAGGGGAATGTATAGAATAGACTTAGGGTCTAGTTCACATAAAAATTGATTTTAAAAAATAATAAAAATGATCTTTATGAGACTATTGGGGAAATCTGAACCCTGACTGGATATTTAATTATATTGTTAAATTTTTAGATATGTTAGTGGTATTATTGTGTTATGTCAACATTTTTCTTATATTTTAAGGAAAAAAATCATGGTGTAGGAAAGTATATATATATATATATATATATATATATATATATATATATACACATTAATCTAAGAATGTAGATTAATTAATACCATTAATCTAAGAAGGGAGATATGATACAATGTAAAAGTACATTTTATCATATAATTATGTATATAGTAAATAATGAAAAACAACAAAAGAACAAGTCCAAAAATAAAAAGTAATGGTTACCTATAGGGAGAGAGGGGGAATAGACTAGATAGTAAAAGAAGTAATGTTAACTATGAACATACTTTGTCTTGTATTAACTTCGGAATCTGATAAAAGTATATAACAACATTAAATTAAAAATGTAATCCTTAAACATTGTAATTAAAATGTCACCTCACTGCATGACTAGTTGGAAATATTACCCTCAGAGAAGAAATATCTCAAGTGTCTTTAAAACACAGTAAATTGACAGTAATTCTTAATAGAAAACACTTTTTAAAAAGTCACTGACTTGAATAATCGTATTGTTGGTAGAGGTATTGCTACTGTTAAAAGCTGAGCCTTTTTTATGTATATTGTGGGGTAAAGCAAGCAAGGAATTTTTGGCTTGGGAGAGAGGATATGCAGATATAAGTCTGATGAAGGTAAGTAAAATCCTATAGCCCTGAATTTGAATTGGAAGTATCAGTATGAACTCATGATGCTAATATTAAAACATATTTCCTAATTTTATCGTGTTGAAAACTTTTAAAACCCATGACCCATCTGTTATCAATGAACAGGTCCCACATCAAGATTGTGGTCTCTAATTATTTCCAACTAAAAGGAACCTGGGCTCGTTGGAAAAATAATTGATTCCCAGTCTAGGACAGAATTGTACAAAAGGAACACAGAATATCTTGTCATTCCAGAAAGCAAGGAAGGTGCAAATGATGACAAGGGATATATCAAATGAAACAAGAGCCAATTTAAACAGGTTCCCACTGGCTACAAATTGAAAGACATAATAATAATAATAATAATAATAATAATAATAATAATAATAATAATATTAGCACATCAAAACATATCAACATATTTAACTCCAAGAGTTCATAATAATATTTTTGATGACATTGGTCATAATTAGATGATTCCATGTAGAAAGCCAACCTTTATTTTGAAAACTGGTAACTAAAGAGAACGAATCAAATATTTGTCTTGCATTTCCTATATAAACTTTACCTGTAACTAAATATTTGCTGAGGAGACCTTATTTTGCTTTAAGAAATGTTCTGGCTAATAAAAAAAAGACAAATTATAGACTATTCCCATGTTGCAACCACTAATGAATTAATGGATCAAGGCAATAATCATCAATAGCTGTAACATCACAACAAAGAAAATTAGACATCATGTGTCTATCTTGAGATATAGTCCTGATAGAAGCATCTCTCAATCCTATAAAGCATTTCGAAAAGGAAAAAAGTCAAGCCAGTATATTATTAAGCCTATAGAACTATCAATTTGCACAAAATAAATGAGGAACAGAACACCTTAAATAACATCAAGGGAATACAAAGAGCAAAGTCCCAATCGTGGATGAATCTGCAGGAGAAATGGTTTCTTTAATCAGTCAGCTTACAAATAAAACAACACAAAGCAAAATCTAAAAAGTAAAAGAGCCACATGAGGAATCTATAGATTAAAGAAAGACTTAAGATACATATCAATGAATGAAATGTATGGATTTGGATACATTTGAAGGAAATGGTAAAAAAAAAAAGAGGAAATTAGGAAACTAGATATTGGTGATATTAAAGAATTATTGTTAATAACTGTTAGATATGAACATGTTACTCTGTCTATACGATATAAAGAAGTCCTTAGCTTTTACAGATATATTCAGATAGTTGCAAATGAAAGATACGTATAGCTTTTTAAAAAATATATTTTATTGAAATAATGTGGTCGAGGGGAGAGGAAGGGATAAGAGGAAATATGATGTGAATTGATATCTTAAACTTAAACTGGATGATGGGAACATTACGGTCACTCTACTATGTTTATATATGTTTAATATGTATTAAACATATATAAACATAGTAGATATATATATATAAATATATAAACATATTTATTTATATGTTTAAAATTTTCCAAAATAAAATGTAAATTGTTTTTTGAAAAACCACCTGACCCTATCACTTAGAATATATACTAAAATATTTATGGGGAAATTCCATGCTGGCTGGAATTATGGGTACCTAATGGTTCATTTTACTATTCTCTCTACTTTTGCCTATGCTTGAAATTTTCCACAATAGAAAGGTATTTTTTAAAGAGATAAGTAAAAAGCAGGAGACAGTAAAAATAAGAACAGAAATAAATAGAACTTGAAAATAAATATGCGGTAGAATGATTCGACAAAGCCACAATTTTTAATTTTTGAGATGATCAAAAAATTAATAAACCACTGATCAGATAAATCAAGAAAAAGTAGAACAGATAAAAAAAAGCATTATTTTTTTAGCAATAAAAATGAAGATTACTTATGGACATTGCAGATATGAAAATGAATAACAAGAGGATAACATGAACAACTTTATACCAATAAATTTGAAAATAACGAAATTGACAAATTCCTAGAAAAATAAAAGTTATCAAAAGTGCCCCCCCCCAAAGAAATCCTAAATATCCTATAAACACTTTACAAATAATTGAAAGAGGAAAAAAAAAAAAAACAGAAACAAAAAAAAAAAAACAGCCTCTTGCAAAGACAACTAAGTGCTTCTATGGCTTCACCAATGAATTTTACCAATCAGGTAACAAATAATTTTACTATTACACAAACTATTCTTAAATACAGAAATAAAAGGAACATTTCCCCAATTAAATTTTCCCCCAATTAATTTTGAGAGGCAAGCAAAACAGATGTCAAACCTGAGAGGGACATTATGAGAAAACAGAAAACATCACTCAAAAAAAAAAAAAATTAAAGATTCTAATTAAAGTATTAGCAACACAAATCCAGCAATATATACAATGTATAAACATGGTAATATGTCATTTCCAGTAGGATTTATCCCAGAAATGAAGTTTAACATTAGAAAATTAATTACTATAAGTTACTACATTAACAGATAAAAAACAAAAATGGTATGGTTTGCTCAACAGATAAAAAAAGGAATTTGATGAAATACATCTATTCAATATAGAAACTGTTAGCAAACTAGGAATAGAATTAGAAATATATAGGAAATAGGAATATTCCTATTTTGCCTGATAAAGGGTATTTACCTCTGGCAAACATTTTATTATTGCTGAAATATTGGAAGTCTTCTATTTGAAATTAGGAATTAGAAAGGGTGCCCACTCTCACTACTTCTATTCAACATTATACTGGAGGGCACAGCTAGTGCAAAAAGAGAATAAAAGGTGTGATTGGGGCGGCTGAAACAAAATTATTCAAATAAGATGTAATTGTGAAGGTAAAAAAATTAAAGGAAATCTAAAGATAAATCATTAGGAGAGTTTGGCAATGTTATTCTGAATCAACATACAGTAAACACTTATATTTCTATATAATTCAACTCAGAGTTATAAAATTAAAATTTTAAAAGATAAAATTTACAATAGTATAAAAATAACGTATGCCCAGCAATGCATCTAAACATTTACTAGAACAGTTTTAAAAGAGTTGATAGAGAACTATGCCACATTCATAGATGAAAAAGCTCAAAGTAGAAAAATACCATTTACTATTGATTCAAGGCATTTACTATTGATTCAAGGTATCTATTGATTCAAGGCAATCTCAATAAAAAAAAATTGAGTCAATAATCCAAAACTCTCCCACAAAGAAAACTCAGTGTTACCCTTCCCTCCACCCCCCAAAAAAACCAAAAGGGGTTTTATCAGTGGAAATTTATAAGTGTAATTAAGATAAAACTAATATTGGGAAGAGATAGGAATTGTCCTACCACATTTTTAATAAATCCATATTAATTAGAACAGTATGATGTTAGTGGATAGAAAATAAGTTTACCAGTGGAACAGAACAGAGTCTAGAAGCAGATGTAGAAACAGACATGTGACATAGGAGATACAGCAGAATCAGAGCAGAAAGAAGCGACTTTTCAATAAATGATCCTGAGACCATTGGCTCTCCATGTGGTCTGTATTCAGACCATAACCAAATATTGATAACAAAAGGATACAACAACAATGGTCACAAATAAAACCCTTATTCTTGGAAATAAGGGCATATTTCTAAATATTTCATGACTCAAAAACCATAATGGAAATTAGAAAACATTTCAAAGTAAATGATAATATAATATTATAGCAATATTTGCAAAAAAATATATTGCAATAGTTTATACCAATCATATACAGAAGGTGCCAAAAAATGTATACATATTTTAAGAAAGAAAAAATCTGTATTAATTGTAATACTCAATATATACCGATAACAAAGATGAATACAAGTCACGTTTGACTTCTGCAATTACAAGAGGTGCTCAAAGTGGTTACCATCAGCGTCCAGACTGATTATGGCGAACTACTGCTTGAGCATAGATAACATCTCTTAAAATGTGTATATGTTTTTTTGGCACCCCTGATATATACAAAATGTGCGTCTGTATATATATATATATATTTGCAGAATGCAGAAAGAAATCCCTGGAGAAAAATTTACAAACTTAAATGTGTATGTTAAGAAAAAGAACTCTAAAAAATGAGAACCTAAACATCTAGCTCAAGAAGTTAGAACGGGAAATGCGATAGAAATAGAGAGTGGCTAGAAAAGCTATGAATTTCCCCTGCATTTCATCCAGGGACAAGGAAGATTAAGCCCACAAGTCGGCAGGTTAGTTTCCTAGAACTAATTACCTGTAACAAATTACCACAAACTTGGCGGCTTAAAACAACAGACATTTAGTCTCCCACAGTTCTAGAAACCAGAAGTCTGAAATAAAGATGCCATCAATGCTCGTTAGTCCTGGTGGCTTTAGGGAGAATCCATTCCCTGCCTCTCTCCTGCCGTGTTTCCCCGGAAATAAGACCTAGCCGGACAATCAACTCTAATGCGTCTTTTGGAGCAAAACTTAATATAAGACCCGGTATTACATTGTATTACATTGTATTGCCTTGTATTACATTGTATTACATTATATGACCGGGTCTTATATATTATATTATTATATTATATTGTATTATATTATATATTATATTATATAAGACCTGATCTTATATTAAAATAAGACCAGGTCTTATATTAATTTTTGCTCCAAAAGACACCATAGAGCTGATGGTCCGGCTAGGTCTTATTTTCGGGGAAACACGGTAGCTTTTGTTGGCTAAGGCAGTCCTTGGTATTTCTGGGCCTGTACACGCACCACTCCATTCTCTACCACTATCTTCACATAACTTTTTTGCTGTGCCTCTGTGTGTTTGTGTTTCCAGTCTCCCTCAACTATCTCTGATAAGGATACCGGTCTTTGGATACCAGTCTAAGGCACACCCTAAATCCAGGATGATCTCAAAGTCCTTAATTTAATTATATCTGCAAAGATCCTATAAGGTGACATTCACTGGTGCCTAAAGTTAGGACTCAGACATATCTTTTGGGGACCACAGTTTAATCTACTACCGTGAGTTTGAAGAGGCAATTAATATGAAAAATAAAACTACTTTTTGCTTATACCCTACTGAGACCAGCTCATTAAAGAAACCAGTTATAAGGGCTGTAAGTATTGAAAAGGTAGAGACATACTGTCACTTGTTGCAGATGATGTGATTATCTATAATAGAAAACACAAAAGAACATGATAAACTATTAGAACTAATAAAAATTGTTCAGCACTTTTGCCAGATATAAGATCAACTCAAAAAAATCAATAGCATTTCTCTGCCAACAATAACCAACTAGAAACTATAACAGAAAACAAGACGCCATTTACAATCACATCCCAAGCTAACAAAGTATCAACCTAACGCAAAGGGCACAAGACCCTAACAGAAACAATTTTGAAAATTTATTAAGGGATACAACGTAGATCAGAATAAGAAAGAGATAGATCCCATTTATGAGGTATTATTTTAATATAACAGTACGAATTTTTCCAAAAGTAGTCTGAAAATCGTCTCTAATTCAGTTAAAATTATACCAGAATTTTTAAAAGACAAGAACAAAATTATACTTAAATTTATATCAAAGTGTAAATAGAACAAAACTGTGGGTCTCATTCTATTTATGCCAAGATACAATACAAATACATAACATAGGACTGGAACAGATATGATGTGTTGCCAGAACAAAGAACCAATGTAACAGGTATGTTGTTTACCAAATGCTTTGCAAAAACTGATTCACCAAAGGGAGCAAGTCCGATGAATCACTATATCACACCATATTCAAATGGGTCTTCCAGGGAATTAAGAAGTATAGAGTGAAATGTAAAAGTATAAGCTAAAAGAAGAAAAAGAGTGAGAAAATGTGATGTTGGAAGGTGGTAGGAGAAAGAAATTATAAAGCAAAAGTATTAACAGGTATGACGACATCAAAATTATGGATTTCTAATAAATAAAAGCTATTTGCAGTATCTAAAACCAATGAAAGTTTAACATCAAAAACACACAATAAACAAACGAGCAATAAGAAAATGACAGGAATCAGCAAGAAAAACAAATGGGTAAAGAATATGACTATGCAATCCAAGGAAGAAAAAATTCTGCGTGTTTATAAATATATGAAAATATAATCTTACTAGTAACAGGTGAAATGCATTGGAAAACAACTGTGAGATACCACCTTACACTTATTGGCAAACATTAGTAAGTGAATTAATACCATGCGCTAGCAAAAAAATGAATTCTCACACACCACTGGCGGGAGCATAAAATGGGAGAGCATTTCTGAAGACCTACCCGTGAATCCTTATGGGAACTAACTATCCTTATACCTGAAGCATGACTCAGCAATTCCATTTCTCATCGATACCCCAGAGAAGCTCTTGCATGGGTCTCCAAGGGAACATATGCGAGGATGTTTATTTTAGGGTTGCCTGTGCAAGAAGAGATTTCCTCAGGATGCTTTCACTGCAAGTAATGGAACTCATTATCTTCTCTTCCCCACACATAAATAACTTCTGTCTGTGTCCCTCTTTCTGTCAATAACATCACCATCATCCCTTTACCCAAGCTTCAGACTGCCTGCCTGACTATTAATCACCTCATTTATTTCTGCCTTCACTCTCCTCTTCCAGGTCAGCATATTTCATGGGCCAGATGATAGCCTCCAACATCTTCTTGCAACTGCTTGGTTGCTAAACCCAATGGACAATGTTCAGACCTTATCTTTTTTAAACTCTCAGAGGCATTCAAAACAATCACCAATTCCCTTCTTGAAACGCTTTGCGTCCTTGGGTTCTATGACACCATTCTTTTCTGATTTTCACCCTACTTTGTTGGCCACATCCCTTCATCCCTTTGCCTGCACATTCCAACTGCTCTTGTTTCTATGGCTCTGGCTCAGTCATCTTCGATTTTGACTCGATTCACACTCAGTTACCATTAACATGCTGAGGGCTTTGACACTGTTAGCTGAGCCTAGATATTTTGACTCACACTCATATTTGTATCTCTTTACTGGATACCTCTTCCTAAATATCTCCTAAAAGCCTCAAACTCACTTAAACTGAACTCATCATCTTCCTGCGCCCCCTCCCCCACCCCCATACCTATCCCTTCCGCTGGCCTCTAACTCACTGAACCACTCATTTCGTTGTCTAGGTTTCAGGGTCATCTTCGGCTCCTTCCTCTTCCTCAGCTCTACATCCTTTCACTCTGATGTCTAGTAGATTATATCTCCTCAATAGCTCTCAGATCAGTCTTCTTCTCTCTATTCCCATTGCCACTGCCTTGGCTCAGGCCACCATTTTATCTCTTCCTGACCACCACTTTCTAATGTCTTCTCCACAAAATAGCCATTAGAAGCCTTTCTAAAATGTAGCTCTAGCTATGTCATTGTCTTCAGTATGGAGTTTCACCCTGCTCCTGTCTCTCCTTCTGGCTTTATTTCTGATGTCCCCACCTCAACACACTCTGCATTGACCATCCCCATTCACCACCCTCCTCCTGCAGGGAACTTCTTTCAGCTTCCGCTGAAGGCCCCAGCCTCTGGGCACTGAATATCCTCTTTCCCATCTCAGCGTTAACATCACTCTCTTTTAAAAGCTTTCGTTGGCCAGGATAAGTGTTTCTGCTGTATGTGCTCATAGCATCCTTCATCGTATGTTTCATCATAACGTTCAATTTCTTTTTCTTTTTTTTAAGTTAAACTTATTGAGGTAACACTGATTAATAACATTATTAACCATTAATAAACTTCATGTGTACAACTTTATAATACAACATCTATATACTACATTGTGTGCGCATCACTCAAAGTCTAGTCTCCTTCCGTCATAAAGTCATAAAGCATAAAGTGCAATCTATCACCTCCCTTAAAAAACAATCAGTGACTCTTCACTGCAGACTGAGCAAAGTTCAGATACTTTAGGCAGGCATTCACGATCGCCATGATTGGCTCCACCCTATTTCCTGGATATTCCTCACATCATGTATTCTATTTTCCAGCCAACCTGAATAACTCATATGTATACATGTCCCTCTGACTCTCACCTCTCTGCCCTGTCTCATGGTGTTTCCCAAACTATCTCAAGACATGATGTCTACATGTCTCAGTCCCATTTATCATTCAAAACTCAACAACTATGCCACTTCTTCCACGGAGCCTTCCCTGACCTGGCCCACTGGAAATTGTCTCCCCTTCCTTCAGCTTTCTACAGCATTTGATCTGTAGGTTTCTTATGGGTCTATCACTTTGTATCTGTAGAATATTTTCGTATTTGTCTTTTCCCACTCAGGATGGCAAGTAATTTGAGAGCAGTAAATGGCAGATCTTCTTGAAAATATGTTTGTACTTGGCTGAATAGTGTCTCCCCAAAATTCATGTCATTGAGAACCTCAGAATATAAACTTATCTGAAAATAGGGTCTCTGAAGATATAATTATCTAAGTTAAAATGAGGACATATTGCATAAGGGTGGTCTCTAGATCCAACAGCTGGTTAGGAAGGATATCTGGTTGGGGAAACACATGGCTAGGAAGACCATGTGAAGACGAATAGGAGAGAATGATACGTGAAGATGGAGACATAGATTGGAGTGCTGCATCCACAAGCCAAAGATTGCCAACCACCACCAGCAGGAGCTGGAGACAGGCCTAGAACAGACACTCCCCCAAGGCTTTCAGAGAGACTGTGGTCCTGATGACCCCTTGATTTCAGACTCTAGCCTCCAGAAATGCAAGAGAATAAATTTGTTTTGTTTTCAGTCACCCAGTTCATGGCAATTTGTTACAACAACTCTAGGAAACGAACACTGTTCATCTGCTAGAGTTCATTCAGTATAGCCTTTAAGTGTTAAGTTCACTAACTGTTACAGGAATAAATGAATGGATGCTGAAGCCTGCACTGCATTACTCTGGGACATATTATCACTGTTGCTGTAGGTATTTGGGATGGTCACTGTTGGCTCCCAAGCTTCTCTTCATTGGGAGGTGAAAAAAGGTGAAATACTTCAAATTTGATTTAAAATGAAACAGGGGATCAAAGGCTCCTCACAGGCACCTAGGGTATCCCAGGACCTTTGGCTCCTAGTGCAGCTCAGAAGTGAGGGGTAGGATAGTTGGGGAAAGGTCAGTCCCCAAGAGAGATGCAAGGTATCCCTGTGGGAACAAGGCCCAGGGCACTTCAGGAAGCTTAGAGACTTGTATTTACTTTTGCTTTCTCTGTGGTTTCCTCTCCATCAAACGCCTTCCTCAGGACAAATTCTTCTGGCCCAGCTAGGTCAAACCACACCACCTTTTGTCCATAAATCTCAGTTCATATCTGTCCTCTTTCATTCGCCAACAACAGGACTTAAAATTCATACTGGGATACTAGGACATCTTTCTTGATCACACATTTCTTTAAAAAGTATCTTAAAGAGTGGGTTTCTCCATACCTTCTTAGTTCTTCTAGAGGAGGACAAGTTTGTTCTCTTTTAAAGTCTGATGTCCCATCTAATACCCCATCTTCATGCTTTGGGTGCTTGGCGAACTCTCACAGCATGTAAGTTATCTCTCCATTAGACATGTGAGTCTCCACCAGACAAAGGAAAGTCATAGGCTGGATGTCAGGCACCAATCCTGCCTTTGGGAAGTCTTTTCCTTCTGTTAGTATGGATGTCCTCTGGGATGCAAAATCATGTTATAGTCCATCCAAGAAAAGCCAATCTGAAGCCAAGACCAGCTACATAATTTGCAGGGCCCAGTGCAAAGTGAAAATGTGGGGCTCATTGTACAAAAAGGATTAGAATGTCAGTGCAGTGACAGCACAGAATTGAAGCAGGTACAGGATTCTTCTGAGCAAAAAGGTCTGTGCAGTTGCACAGGTTACACACCCATGAATCTGAACCCGTCTGCAGTTGAAAACCAGAGGTTACATTTCACAAGCAAACACTAACAGCGTTTGGATTGTCAGTTGCTTTGGATAGCTGTTTTCCTCCATTGGTACAGGTCATCAAAAATAATGGCAGCTGATTGAGAACTATATAAACGGTTGATACAACAAATAATAAATTCAAGACTAGAATGTAATTAACAACAATAACAACTCTAACAATCCATTGACAAATATACTTCCTCAGCTATAACGAGGCTTACTTTCAGGATAGAGAACGATGAGGTCTCTCTTTAGCGAATAGAATTTTAATTTTGTGAGTCCCCGAGCCTGTTGATTTCAACTGGCTTCTCCTGTTTGTGAACTGTTATCCTCAGATTTTGGTGGATGTTAACTCTTTTCTTCTGATCTCCTCCCTACGCCCCACACACTATGCTATTGGGGTAAGGTTGGGTGAGCTGGAGTTGCTGGATAATGGAGTTAATTAATACATACTGAGCATCTCATTTGTGCAGGAAAATACCCCAACACTCTGTGAGAGATTTCTGAGACCTTCTTTGTGTGAGTGTGGAAGCAGCCTGGGTGTCTGTCAATGGAAGAATGGATAAAGAGGAGGTGGTACATATATACAATGAAATATGGCCCGTCCACGGGAGGGAATTGGTTCTTGCCATCTGCAGCAGCATGAATGGACCTGGAGGGTATTGTGCTGAATGGAGTATGTCAGAGAAAGACAGATACAATGTGATTTCAGTTATATGTGGAATCTAAAGAACAAAATAAATAAACAAAACAGAAACAAACTTATAGATACAGAGAACATTTTGATGGTTGCCAGATGGGAAGGGGGTTAAAGGAGTGGATGAAAAGGGGGAAGGGATTAAGAAGCACAAATTAGTTGTTACAAAGTAGTCATGGGGATGTACGGTACAGCATAAGGATTATATTGGATAACACTGTAATAACTACGTATGGCGTCAGATGGGTACTAGATCTATCAGGGTGATAGATGGGAGGATGTTGGGGAGCAGGATGAAAAAGGTGAAGGGATTAAAAAGTACAAATCGGTAGTTACAAAATAATTATGGCGATATAAAGTAAAGCATAGAAAATACAGTCGATAGTATGGTAATAACAATGTATAGTGCCAGGGGTACTAGACTTGTCAGGGGAAAACACTTCTTAAACTATATAAATGTCTAAGCACTATGCTGTACACCTGAAATTAACACAAAATAATGTTGAATGTCAACTGTAACTGAAAAATTAAAAAGGGGAGAAAAGGTGAAGGGCAATAAGTGGTCCAAATTTCCAGGCATAAAACAAATAAGTCATAGGGATGTAATATACAGCCTAGGAAATGTAGTAAACACTATTGTGATAGCGCGGTGCGGTGTCAGATGGTTGCTGGACTTACGGTGATCACTTCCTTAAGTTTATAAATGTTGAATAATTTGTGCACACCTGCAACTAATATAATATGGTATGCTAACTATATTTTTATAAAAAAATCTTTTAAAAAAATAAAACTATACTCAGGAAAAAAATCATGCTATACCATTAATTAAAATAAATACCAGAATGGAAACAAAATATAGCATAATCTCAACATTGTTTAAAATTACATATATGAACATAAAAACCAAAACTAAATGCACTGACCTAGTACCTCTGAGTAACTCTGAGTAGAAGGATTATGGATATTTTTCAGATTTTTTTTCATGCCTTCTAAACTTTCTACGTTTCATAATTCATTTCATAATTCAAGAAAGAGCACCCATAAACTCAATCTTTCAAAGAAAGAGAGCAGTCACTATTACTCAAAAAACATCTATGCAGGCTATTTCAACCAATTCATTGGAAGCACGGGTCAGCTAGTCGTTATGCCTTAGCCTCACGAATTGCCATCTTACACCTTCCTGAGAGTCACCGTGTCTCTCCACCTCTTGCTAAGGAGTGCAGAAAGAGTGTTTAACTCATGCCTACTACCATACCAGCATTAGCCGCCATGTGAAGACAACTTCTCACATCTCTCCTGGGGTAAACTGAGGCAGAAGACAATCCGTTTTCACCTCTGGTTTCATAGTGCTGTTTAAGTCCCATTCTTTTTCATCTGATTATTTGGAGCCACCCTCCTGGACTAACTGCTGCTACCCACTGGTGATCACCTAACAAGATCACACTCTAATGGCTGCTCGGGCTCTGCTTTAATTAAAATGATGATTTAGGCCTGAGAGTTTTACTTTCAGAAACATCTGCTGGTGGCAGATGTGGGCACTCAAAACACTTAACCTTCAAGACGCTCCTTAGTACTACCGATGCCCAAACTTTATGAATTGCAGCAGCAGACATCTTGTTTTCAATTATCCATAAACTTCATTTCAATGTAATGTTTTCCACACCCTCTACCTTGGCACAAATCCCTTTTCCAGTCTTGAAATGCACAAGCTGCGACTTCCATTCTGATAGAAAAGCAGACATTTTGGAATCACTCTTGCAAAATCTCTGCCTTACCGCCATTTCAGAAGTGAGAAGGCATGCAAAAATATTTGCTGTGCTCGGCATTGTCACCCCTCCATCACTGGGTTTCTGCATCACACAGGCAATTTGTCCCCCATGACCACCTTCCTTCGGGATGTGAAGTATCATTGCATGTTGCTTACTCCCCACTTGCAGAAAACAAATGATCAAGACAAATTCAAATGTTTGACACTTCCTCCATTTCAAAAAATAAAAGGATCAATTTTGAGCCCTTCATTACTTGTTCCTGTGAGGGGCAGAAGGGAAATCGAATGCGCTGCCAACAATGAAGAGAAGTTTTCTTTCAGAATGCTCCTATTTAAACAGAGGGGATAAGCAGACATAATGGGAAATACCCACATTTTTATTTTTAAATGAAAACTTAAAAAACAAAAAGGATTCAGACTGTGTATTTTACCCTCAGTCATTGGGAGACTACTTAAAAGGAAATCACAGGTTATGGGATAGGAAAACAAAGAGGGAAAGAAGGAAGAAAGGAAGGAAGGAAGGAAGGAAGGAAGGAAGGAAGGAAGGAAGGAAGGAAGGAAGGAAGGAAGGAAGGAAGGAAAAGAGGGAGGGAGGGAGGGAAAGAGAGGGAAGGAGGAAAATCAAGTGGGGGAAGTGAGGAGAGGAAAAAGTGGGGTAATTGTTTAAAGGCATATCTGCCTATATTAGGAATATCAAAAAGATGGGGATATGGATACTCATTGAAGAAAATTTTCTAGACATGCCAGGTGAGAATGGTTACATCCAAAAGTTCAAACCCAATCAAGTCAAATCCTCACTTCATTTGAACAAACTGTATAGAAAGAAGAGGCGCTATTCTTAAATTACTTAGGCTGTGAAAAACCCAGAGTCATTGCTTGAGTCGATCAATCTGAAACACGAGTACGTATGTATTTAAAATCTCTAAATATGTATTTGGATGAGGTGTGTGGAGGGAAATGGTCAGGCCGTGAGCTCCTTCTGGCTGTTGCTGACACTCTGCAGAGGAGCAGTTTTCCAAGGGGCAGGGTTCCTCATTCCTCACCGTTTCAGCCGGCAGGAAAAGGTCCCACCCCACGGCACCCCACTGCACGAGAGAAGACAAAAGCAGGATTTTAATTTTTCTTAGGGAGCCCTGCACTTTGGATTTTTCCTGGGACCAAAGTGCCCACATTTAATAGCATTAACTTTAAAGGGGGAAAAAAAAACCACACCACTATTCAGAGATTAATGGGAAATGGTGGGGGGGCTCGAAATGATGGATTCATTTTCACTGCAGAATGAAAATCTGATGCAGTCACTCACAAAGGGAGATGATTTCACACCTCTATCATTGTATTTTCTTTCTGGGTGCTGGGTGCCCCTTTTCCTTCACACACATGTGAATGTAAAATAGAGAAAGGCATGTTTAGGAGAGATCACTATATAGGAACATCAGGCAAAGCCTTTCCACAATCCCCTGCTTTCTACATTTCTTGCTCTGAAAATTCTTCACTTTGCTGGGGATACAAGCATGCAAAGTCACCTTTTTGTTGTTTACCCACAGGATAAACAGTCTGCTAACTGAAATACCACCTTGAAGGAATAAGCCTGTTAGCACTGAATTTATAAAATTATTTTCCCATTCCCCTAATGTTCCAGAATTTATAGTACAATTCAATTAAACAGTACTTTGTTAAAGAAACAGGATGATAAAAAAATATCAGACTGGGAGAGACAAGAAGGATTTCTAAGTATCTTAGGGAACAAATGCAATTAGGTTCTTACTACTAGTTTAGAATTGTATTTATTTGGTTACAAAAATATTGGCTTAGATAAATATATTCTGAATTCCAAGGACTGTCAAAAGCCAGGAAGTTGGGGAGCTGAGCCACTGTCTTTCAGGGCTCATGGTGGCGATTGCAGCCTCTGACGACCACAGAAAGATTCTGAGACAACCTTTCTCTGGCCCCTGCCGTAGCCTTTGTCAGCCGCCGCTGGAACCACAACTCAAACTGTCACCCTCGTGCTAGGTCTCATAAATCCAGATTAAACCTTTCTGTTTGTTTGCTGGTTTTGTTTTGTTTTGTTTTAGGGAGTCAGGAGGTGGGAGGAAGGTTAGAAAAACGGTTTTGGTTTTTGAGTTTTTGATTGCTATCAATAAGCGCCTGGGTGGGCAGAACAGTCAGTCGTGTCTTCATTCAACAAACCTGTGGAGACACAGTCTGTGCTGGGACAGGTAAATAGGTGTGGGAGAAAAGGGAGTCTCTGACTTCTGGGGAATTGGAGTCTACCCTGACGCGGACTTGACTGAAAACTGATTTTGTCTTGAGCACCGTATACATGTGGGGGACGAAAGAGCTGTTTCCTATCAAATTGTACATGTCAGAATACAATATTCAATAAATAATCTTTTGCCTTTGATTTATCTTTTCCATACAAAACATAAATTTGCATGGAAACTTAAACAAAATCATATCTTTAAAATATTAAAATTGTAAAAAAAATTTAAATTTAAACATTAAAATCGAGCAAAGATGAAACTGACTTCTAAAAAAAACAAGGTGATACAGAGACAGCCACATACTTACTGGTCTGTGATTGAAAAGTAAAACCCCTCCTAAAATTTCCAAGCGAAGATCTGATTAGAAGTTTCTGGCAATCGTGTGCAAACAAAGTCAAGATTCTCAATTATACTTCATTTAAACTGACACTCTAATATCATATTTTGTTTAATGATCATATATATTTTTGTTCCTTAACGTTTAAAGGCAATTTAATAATTTATGGTTGTTTCTGTATCCTCTACCACCTACTTTTATTGTTTTGAAAAAGGCAAGATCTGATCCTAAAAATGTAAATGATTTTCTTTCTAAATATTTTAAACTCTCTTAGAGAACATGCACTCTCAAATACGTACATATATATGTATAATTTCTCATGAGGTTTGACAGGTTCTCTATCTTTTCATGCGATCTTGGGGCTTTATTATGCACTGTAAAATAATTCTGTTAACGAAACTGAAAGACAGCAATTGTATAAACATTTTTTATAAAACCAAGTTGGATTTAGGTTGGTAAATATTTGAGGCAAATAACATTAATCACAAACTGAACATGGTGGAGAATTTTTGGAAACTAAAGGCAATTAAAAACTGCATATACATAAAAAAGTTATTTGGGGAGAAATTCCGAGCTAGGCTTTTTGACACTTGCAATGATTTTTTTTTAAAGGGCAATGTGGTGTTTTAAAATTTTAATTTAGTTAAAGAAAACTCAACCCCAAAAAGCTGCTCTATTGCACGGAAACCTCATGAGGCAAGCTTCAGTCCTGAGCAAACAAAAGCAGCTGCATTTATAAACCCTTGAAAAAAGGGTTTATAATGCAAACGCTGCTGTGACCTTAACTCCAGAGGTGCAAACAGGAGGCTGTAATAGGAAAATTATGCATTAAAACAGAATGGGGTTCACAGAACGTTTTAAGATTCCTATTTGATCATGTTTTGTAGCCTTTCCAGTTTCAAATAATAAACGTATGCAGTTGAATGAGAAGGAAGCTTCTGTTTCCTTAAAACATTTAAACTGGGTGGATTGCATGGCATGGACGTTATATCTCAATAAAGCTGTTTAAAAACAAAACAACATGATGTATTTCTATTGGGGACAAAAAGGAGTTTGAGAAGATGTGGGGAGCATCTTGTCATTGATTAGTAAATAAGCAATGTGTGGTGACAAGGGATTTTCAATCTACAGGCTAACTCATAAAATACTCCTAACATTTCCAAATGTTTAGTGAAATGAGCTGCATTCTAAAAGCAAAGAAACACACACTTTAAACATGATATAACAATTTCCATTTGCTGGAACTAAAAAATAATAAATTCGTTTTGAAATAATTTTCTAAAGCTCTTAACAGAAACATAAGGATAGTATATCTGAATCTTTAAAAAAGGAAGAAGGAAGAAGAAAGGAAGGAAAAGAGGAAGGGAGGAAAAAAGAAGTATTGCAAAAGAGAAAATGCAAAGGATGACATGGACCCCCAAAAAAGCAAAATTCAATAAAATGAAAAAAAAAGGAAGATGAAAGACAGTTAAAGACACGAGAAGATTGAGGGGCTCTTTTCAGTGCAACATCTAATATTTTAATATTCTAAGAGAAAAAATTATAAGAGAGTAGAAAATTCTCTAAGATAAAAGACCAATCAAATATCAAAGTAGAGGATTTCATTCTATTAGAATATGGAAAACAGATGAAATAGAAAGTGCGTTTTCATTTATATTAGTAAAATTAAAATCGAGTTCAGGAGGTTAATATTGGTATAGTGATATGCAGGAAACCAAATCCAAACATTCACAATTGTCAACAGCTATAAACAAATTCACCAGGATCTGCTGTAGCTGCATTTTCATTTGGGGAAAAGTCTCATGTGCAACAGAAGGAATTCCTTTCCCTAAACTGCGATGCACCCAAGGCTTCTTCTCAGGATTTTTTTTTTTTTTTTTAATGTTCAATAGAGACATAAACATCGGGATAAAATAATAATAAAGAGATGCTGACTCCGTATCTATTTTCATTTACATAAGAGAACTCAAACGTTCTTACTTTGGGCTTTTTGTTCTTGAGAAGTGAGGCAGGATTCTGAGATTCACAATGATCCTGGTGTAGCAGCAATACAAGACAGGAAAGGAGATGGAAGTTTCTAGAAGTGGGATGGTTGTGATTTGCTCTTTTGTGGACAAAGGTGGCTTTCATTTATGCAAGAGGAACGCTGGTAGAAATTGCCCAGGTACAGGCATAGTGAGCCGTTGGTCCTCCCTAAAAATAACCTCTCAGGACCAAAAGTTGGCCCTTGGGCTCCTGAATGGAGGATGATAGCTACTTAGAAATGTTTCTGTAGAGCCCACCCAGGGAGATCTTGTGCTCCGTGTCCTGGGAGTGGCATTCAGGACGGCCTGCTCTAGTGCATCTTGTGAGGAGTCTTATGTAAATAATCCCAGGCCCATCCATCTTGCAGGGACAATCCAGGACTCCATCCTGTGCCCGAGGTGGGGGGCAGGGTGCATCACAGTACCACCAACGTCCTAATAAAATCAACCTCTGGGATATGAACCCTAAGCTCTTTGACACCCATAGCACACTGCTGTTTCCATGAGAACTTTCCTTCGGATCCAAAGATCAAGAAACACAAGGAGTTAGGGCTTTCTGCTACCTCCACCTTACCCTGCCTGAAATGAATCACTAAATTTTAAGGTTTATGTAATAGCCTTAGTAACATCTATGTGTGGCAAGAAACGATTAAGCATACTATCTGACAAAAAAAGAAAGAAAGAAAGAAAGAAAGAAAGAAAGAAAGAAAGAAAGAAAGAAAGAAAGAAAGAAAGAAAGAAAGAAAGAAAGAAAGAGAGAGAGAAAGAAAGAAAGAAAGAAAAAGAAAAAAGGATTTGAGAAGAGGGAAGATAAACAGCAATGCTCACATCTCAATATCTCTGAGTCGTATGGAATAGTGGACGTGAAATTGGTATGGGGCCTCTGTCTAGTCAGGGACATAGCTGACTGGTCACTCAGGCATTTCACAAATAAAAGTCAGGGGCTTACATGCAACATGGAAACTCAGCTCCGATTCTGAACGAAACTTTCCTAGGAGTGGACAGACGTCCAGCCCTGAAATCGATCCTCTTATTATAAACACAATCATTCCTTTGTCATGTTGGTTCTTTGATACATCTAAACACCCTTTGGTTTCCCTTTTCCTCCTTTTTCCTTGAATAAAAGCTTAAAATGAAAAACAAAAGATTCTACAAGTACCATATATCTAAGAGAAAAACTAACACTGAAAGGGAATGCACGTGTTCACTTTTATTGCTTTCTCTCAGGCCTTAAATCAGGGGAGATTTTAAAGGCTCTTATTTCTTGGCTCTCTTGCTTGCATCTGGAACCTTGAATCTACAGGAGAAAGGTGGGCAGCCCTGCCTCACCTGTGTGAATGGGAAGCGAGTCCGCTGTGTTTTAACAGTGAAAACTGGTTTGAGTAACTTTTGCCTTCCAATCCGAAATGCGATCCTCTCTTAGAATAAACCCAACTGAATAACTTATTCAAGGGGGTAAAGCTATTTAAAAATAAATAACAAAAAAACCTTTGATGCCAGGAGGGGCACAGGGCTGAAGCTTAAGGAAAGGCGGAGGGAAGGGAAGGAATGGGTGAATGGAATGTGTGTGTCCCAAGACAACTGCTGAGTACAGACCAGGACAAAAATGGTCAGAGATGATGCTTGTCACAGGGCTTGGTCTGGGAGGGACCATGAGAACGGATTCCAGATATCAGGCGGATAGGAAGAGCACAGGGCTGTGGCCAAATTCTGTTGAAAAGGAAATGTTTCTGAATCCCAAATATTAACTGGTCCCTTGAATATCAGTACCTGTCTCAAAGAAGCTAGAAACAGGAGATGGGCAGTTACCTTCACATCCATAAGCCAGTAGAGTCCATTTACAAGTGACCTGGGATCCAGCGAACGAACTGCTAGCTGCTTACCATTACATGTCAACTACCAGGTTCTTCCAAATCACAAATTGAATTGAGTTTGGAAGATATAACTGAAACATGGTGTAAAAAAATCTAAATATTCAACAGATGATGCACATCATCTCAGAGCCAAATCCGGGATCCTAGCTGCCTTTGCAGAGAGATTTTACACTGCTTGGGTTGAGCACAAGAAGTACAGTGATATAAAAACAGAACAGGGACTGACACTTGCAGAAACACCTCCTGAGCATGTAGATACAAATAAAAGACATAGCAGAACAAATTGTAGCCATTCACTCCAGCTACAGTTTTATAATCTCAATGCTCGCATGTTACCTCTACAATGCATTTTTAAACTAGCAATATTGAAAATTTGAAGCCTAACGTAGGCTGCAGGAAGAGATTCTGGTGGTTTCACACCAGGATGATTCAGGAGAAACATAAAAGCTACATGAAAATTTAAATGCAATTATTTTAGATTAGAATATTCGGATTGAAAAGATCTGGAGGGTATTGTTTTTGATAAGACAGTCCCACTTGACAAGAGCTGTCACCACTCTGGGGCTCTCTGTTGTCAAGTCAAGATGAAAGGCCATCAGAAAGAATTAACATCAGCTTTTAAACAGTTTGAAAATGTCAGAGAGGTCAGAGAAGATATATTTCTTCATATGGCATATTTACCTGATGAGTTTTTGGGTAACACTGTGTTTTTACTTTCCATTCAAGTTAGTCTAAAATCATGGTAATTGATCACAGGCTAATGACAGCTGACAAGGAAACACTATGATTGGCCAAGGTCTGTGTCAATCAGAGCTGTTTCGGGTACAGGCAGAGCCTACTAGATCTTCTAATAGCAGTAATTGGCAACTACGGAAAAAACCCCTGCTAGGTCTCCTTTTGCATTTTCCGTAGCCATTTATTTGGTTTCCAGTTACATGGAAGCCAATTTAAAAGCTTTTATAACTCGTACCTCACTAGTGGACCTATTGTTCGTGTGTTCTCCTGGGGGAGCTCTACAGCCATTGCAAAATCCAATACACACACACCAACACACACACACACACACACACACACACACACACACACACACACTGCACCTGAACACTAAATGTAAATACTGGTTTGTTTCAAAAAGAGAGAGAGAAACAAGAAAACTTGGATATTATTTATTAATATGATGATCACCTTTAGTAAATTCTTTTGAAAGACACCTCTGATTAAATATTATACGGAAGTTTAGTTTCATTTTAAACAACCTGAGGCCTGAAGGTGATTTTGCATTTCTAACGTGACTTCCTCCTTCTAAAGAAGAAAGTGATAAGTTAAAGCAAGTTCAAGTACTATTGTAGCAAGCTAATTCCTTTTTTCCACATGCGATTCAGAGAGAAAGGTCAAGTCGGCTGTCACTTCTCTCTAACTGATGCTCAGAGCCTGTGTGCACTGAGCATGATATATTTAAAAGAAGCCAAGCGCTCGGCCATTTTCTGCGTCAACTGTATTAATCATAAACCCTCCATCTTGAGCTGAAAGGAAAGATTCAGGCGCAGATGAGTTTGTATACAGCAAATGTGCAGAGAAGGTCTTTCTGCTGAAAACCAAGACCCTATTTCCCCACCATTTTGAAATGTACGTAACCCTTGCAACTGGGAGAAAGGGGCTCTAACATCAGCTGTGATTTATATGATGGCTGCTTATAATGTGAGAATCTAGTTGGCGACCACTGGGGAAGCTGACTCCTCATCAAGCACTGACAGTGAGAGGGAGAAAACAGCAAAGGGCAAATAAAAGGCACTGAATATTTAAGACAAATACGAGATGTGAATTCTTCTAGGAGAAGTTGTTGAAATGCACACCGGGGACGATGCAGGAAATGTGGTGCCAGGACCTACAATACAATTGTTTGTATTCTGAATAAACTGTCCTCAATCATTTTTGAGTTGTAGAGGATACAACATGTTAAAAACATATGAAAAATACAAAGAAAACTGACCAGCTAGTTCAACGTTTTAAACTAGGAAGACATTTTTGTACAATTCCTTTAACAGACATTTATATAGGAGATGGAGGTGCCTGAAACATTGTTTCTGTATTAAAATTTCTAGAAAAATAGATACAATCACCTGAGCTGTTATTAGTCAAATATATTGTCTTTGCTAGAACTGTTTTTGCAGAAGAAAATCACTGAAAAAAAACACACCACTTTATTTATAGGAAATCATCATATACAAGAATATACCGTAGGGAGGACTCTAAAAATGTTATCCTGCTTTAAATTTGAAAAAAAAAAATCTCATTCAAATCATTAGAATTGACATATTTTTTGAGTAGGAGAATGACAGCGCCTTACTTCAGCTAGCCAAATGCTACCCCTTCCATTCATACACTCTCACCTGGGTGTCTTAAATAACGTCCTTGTCATTTCTCTTTGACTCCCAAGGCGGTGCTGCCCGTGAACTACTCCTGGCTTTGCACACTGGCCTACAAGGCAATTGAGCCACTTCTTTCTAAGTCATTAACTAATGTTCAGGTACTGTCAGATCACTCATATCGGAAAATCCATGCAACCCACAGGGCCTCCTTTGGCCTGGCAAATGAATTTGTTACAACTGGACACGAGCAGTGCTGTCTGGCGTCTATACTGCAGTCAATAATGATCATCATTTAGGATTCCGCATTCAGGGCAGTTCCTCATAGCTGAATTATCCGAGAGTCCCAGGCCGTTAGCGGCCAGACTGCCACCATGGTCCACTGGCGCTCTCAAATGCCTGCTGGCAATTCTCCACCAAATTACATTCCACCACATCCTGGGGATGAGAAAATTCCACCTAGTCCCAAACACAAAGATAGAGAAGATACAGGTACAGGGGGTCTTGCACAGGAGCCAAGCACGGCCAGGTTCTTTACATTCTTTACGGACTTGTTTATCATAACCCTGCAGAGTACGGGGTTATTTTCATTCTCCATTTACATACAAACAGTGATACTAAGGCTTAGAGGATTTTAGTCATTCACCCAAGGGTCCACAGCTCATGCCACGGGGAGGTAACGGCAACTCTACTTCCCTTATTTTATAGCTGAAACAGACTTCTCTTGACGGAAATGGGTTTCAGTTTTTAAAAAGACAAAACAAGCTTATCTTTGCCGGTGAAGTAGTGCCTCCAAATTAAGGTTGGCCCCAAAGATGCCGGTTAATGGATCACATCTTTGGTGCCAACTGGTTCGCTCCTGATCCTCGTTCATTTTCTGTTGCTTTCCCTCTGTAGTTTAGAAGATCCCGTTTCCCAAACCTGAAAACTGGCCTAGGATGTGACATGTGGCATGAGGGAGATGGGACTGTGACCTGTCACAGCTGACTACCATGGATAATTTAAAGGACCCTTACGGGAAAAGATAAAGAACGTATTTTCAATCAGGAATACCCTACTCTATGGAGACATTGACCAGCTCCATATCAATGGAAGCTTACTGTGGGAAGCTAAGAAAAATTAAGTATAAAAGCTATCTTATGAAAAGGTTCAAGACAAGGACACCTTCAAAATTCTACCCAAATTAAAAAATAATGGACAGCACAGGGCAAATAAAGCTCTTGGCATTTCTATCAATAGTTTTACCTTTTTTGAACTCCAAGTGTCAATGTTCTTTCAATGGCTCGTGATGGATGCCCTACAAAGTTTATAGAGCCCTCTCCAAGGGCTGCTTCTCTCTCCAATGTCCATGTATTCCTGATCTCCAGCCTCAGCTGCAGGCCGCAAGACATGCCTCCCTCCAGGAATGCTCTGTGCCATCTCCTGCCTACCAACCCCCCACCCCCCCAAAAAAAAAACTCTCCCTGGTCCCCACACACTGTTTCTCTGAGTGTCCACAACAGTCACTCTCCCAGAACTCACTTTTCACCACGTGATGTCCTATCAAATTTATGGTTAGTTGTTTGACTATATGTCTTCTACCTCCAAAATACCTAGCACACTAGTAGGCTTTAATAAATACTTAGTTATTATCCAATTAATTCATTTAACCCGAAAGCTGCCTTTCAAGTCCTAGAGCTACAACTGCATTTACTGGGTGGGGGCACCCAGGATGAGTGGAGATAGAAGAAGAATGTTCTATTGGAGGAGATGGAAGAAGAATGTTCTATTTGGGTTGCATCCTAAGAACAAAAGTACAAAAGTAATAGCACACATCTGTTTCTCGGGTTGAAATTTATAAATGGGAGCATTGATTTCAAGTGTCAAAGAAACATAAATATGGATCTTAGGGCAATAAATGGAAAACAAAACCAAAAGGCTTTGATGACATTTCCACTGAGTGGCTGTCACCAAACCCGACCTTCTTCACAAAAATTTTATTTGGTTTAGAGTAATCATGAAGCTTTAGGGACAGAGGTGCAGGAGTTGTCAGCAACAGTGTCTCAACAGTTAGGGCAGCCTAACAATGTCTAAATGTTTCCTTTGAATACACAGTCTCTGGTCTGAATGAACATAAACACAGTGTTTCACTCATAGAGTTGATGCAGATAAAGATGGAGAGTATAAGTCTGTCTGACTTTCTGCAGATTTCCTTTTCCTTCCAAAGTTCGTCATTGATCCCTTTCCCCTCAGTGAAGGAAATGTGTTAGGGACCAAAGTTAGGTGAGCTGCATCTTTATTAATTGCTCTTTATTCAAATTTTGACAATATATGCAAAGACTACGGAAGGTATTATTCAAGAGGTTCTAAAACTGGCCAAAAACTGAAGGGTAAACATCTCAAGCATATTTCAACATCTCAAAACAACTCAACATTCAGAAGTAGTAGATGAGTGGAAGGAAGGTAGCTAGGTGGAGATGAAACAAACCTGGCCTTTGAGTGAGGCACAAGTTGGTGGGAATCCCAGCCAGGTCATTAGACGACCTTAAGCAAATTGTCACATCGTCCCACACCTTCGTATTCTCTTGGAACAAATAGGGATCTTATTAGCTATCCTATAGGGTGGCTGTGGTTACTAAATGTAACAACGAATTTGATCAAAGATCATGATTAAGTGAGGAAGGGAAACTGGGAAGGTGAAAGAAAATCCTGCGTCCACGTGGTCCATAGGTCTCCTGCATTTCGCCCTAAGTCATTACCCTTATACCTCCTTCAGGAGTACTAACCTGTTATTGTCTCCCTTTTATGGAATTAACTACTATTCTTCCCCGTTTAGACTTGCCAAACTGGCAAAATTTCAGGTCTAGACAAAAACACGTCTGGATCAAACAAATATTTCATTAACAGTCTGTTCCCAGGTGCTACAAATGTTCTACCTGGAATCAAAGTAGAAATTCAGATGGTCTTCCCCTTCAGCAGTCTCATTTTCTGGCAAAACAGAGGTTTAATTAAGGTCAAACCTACAAGCCCTAGCAGAGGATGACTGTAGGTCAGTTGAAACAGATACTCTAGTTAATTTCATCTAAATGGTTGCGTTTATTTCAGGAGGGAAGGAAAAGGTCTTTAAAAGATAGAGGCTCCTGGTTAGCAGGGACTGGGGAAGAAGCCAACATTGGAACCATATGGAGCAGTACACTTCTCAGGAAAATACTTTCTGAGAATTTAGAAAATATATGTATCTGCACATTTCTCAACTCCAAGTTAAGTATCTACAATAACAAATTATGTGCACAGTTTTTTGGTAAAGCCAAGACAGAGAATGGTCTTGATCAGCTTCAAGTCCCCAGATAGTCAACTAAGAATGAACTGAAGTCATCCACTAAACAACTTAGCAGTCTCAAGGGAAAAACAATACACAAATCAGAGAACCAGACACAGGACACGATAGGAGGGTTTTAAATGGCATCAGAGCCACGCATGGCTTCAGCCAACGCTCATGAAAAAGAATTCTACATTGAAGGCAAACTGGAGAGATGAATACACGCCCTCCCTGGGATTTACATTCTTGTTTATTATTCTTCATTTTCCCTTTGTTTCTCATTCAACTTTTCTTTATACTCCATGCTCACCTAGTCTTATACCTCTCCTCAGCAGGACTCTACAGTTGGAGATGCCACTTTTGTTCTGGGCCTCAGACATACAGCTTCTGCTTATTGGAACTGTTCAAAAAACTAGGATGCAAAGAAAAACAATATCCTCTTTTAGCAACACATCCAGATTTCGTGGGGTCTGAAGCTTATTGAATTTTGAGAGTTCTCTATGAGAAAGGAATATGGACGTAGGTTCCAATATTAATATTTACTTAAAATCAGAAAGTCCACCACAACAAAAAGCCAGGGTCTTCATCATTCAGATTCCTTTCTTCGAAGGCTTCTGCCAGCTCCCTGATCACACCTGGTTTCCCACTCCCCCGCTTGAAACCCAGAGTCTTCCATAGCTCCCAGGACAGAAGGGCAGCATGCAAGTGGGGGACACTAAGTTAAGGCTCATTTGCATCATGGAAAATCCTCTCCACGCTAATTTCCCAAAAAGAAACCCAAGAAATGTGACCAACTATCTCCGTTTCACTGTTGGTCCCTGGCAGACTTATTTTACACCTAAAGATAACATCCATTGTTCATAGCCTAGTACCTGGTGATAATCTGTGTTGTTTTATCCCTGTCCAAAAAGTGAGACAATGGATTACAAAACAAGGGGCCTAATTGTAAAATTCAGAGGGGCGCATTACATTTTTAAAGTGCAACATATTTTTCCATCTAATTCAAAACTGTGAATGTTAAACTTAAAGACTCTTTCCAGCTTCTGCTAGTGACAGACAGGGCTCCCCAAGGGGTGGCTGCCTTCAAAGACAGGTAAATGAGGGCCCATATAAAACAGCCAAGTATTGATGTTGTAGTAAAATTCCAGAAAAATACATTGGCAGACAAGTAAATTTGTCACTAATAATTTAATGTAATTTCCCTAAAATGGAGCTAATAGGTACTCAGGGAATACACCTCCAGGGTTTACATCAAATGTGCATGTGGAAAATCATGAAATAATATTTTTTTAAAATGTAGATGCTTTGTCTGACATGTTGGTTTATGATGAAAATTATTCTTCCAAAATGAAAATGGGGAGGGGAAAATATAACCTCTCCGATACACACATCCTTTAGTTCCCAAACCTTTCCCGGCGGTGGCAGTTGAGAAGCAGTGACTGACTGGAAGCTGCAAACATTTGTTTGCATTTTATTTCCCCCTTAAAATGATGTACTGCAATTACCAAATATTAATGAACCAATCATGTTGCAAATAGTATTTCCTGTGTCACTCTGAGTTATAGAATCTAATATTGGGCTCATTTGAAACATCCCAAAGTTGCATATTTTTTCCCCTTTGCAAAGTGACAGCTCAAATTGTGTTTAGCTGCATCCGTCCAACCATGAGCAAATCAAGTATAAAAATTTCATTTTGTCTAAGTGTTAATGCAATTTTTTAAGCTCATATCCTAGGATGGCTCACTTTGCACTATGCTGGATGATATTAGATGCTGCTTAAACACTATTATCAATTATATTACATGGTGCCAGAAAATTTTAAAATAGCTCTTCTTTGGGACTCAAGTCATGAAGTTCCAAGAAAGGAAAAATACAAAGCAGAAAAAAAATTTTTTTTTGTTCACTTTTTTCAAATGCTCCAATGTTTATGTTTTATATTACAAATAGGCTGATTTCCAGGTATAAATCTGAATTTCACTGCCATTATCACGGGTTTAATATGAAAAAAGACCCACAGTATGCTAAGGCAATCAGGAGAGACACAGCTGTCATAAGCTTAGCTGCTGGAACAACCAGAGACCTAACTCAGGAGGGAGGAGAAGAAGAAAAGGCTATAAGAGAGAGAAAGCAGCCCCAAGGTGGAGCCATCAAAATTATGAATTAATATAAAAGTTAAAATTATAGAATGTCCGTCATTTTTCTATAGAATATTGACAGGGTGAAATGAATTCCGCAGATAATAAAGGATCTATCCCCCAGAAAGAAAAAAAAAAGTAAAGAAAGAAAGCAGTCAAATATGCCGGCTTCATAAGCACATTTCATCAAATGTGTGAGCTTAATACAACAGCCAGGGAAAGGCCTGATCCAATTTTGTGGGAGGTCACCGTCAGAAGTCTCTTGGCGTTAACGTGCCTCAGTATTCCCTGATTTCCTACTCCAGGTAGTGAGGCGAAATGCTGCCTCACGCTCAAAGACAGCTCTTCTTTTCCCAGATTCAATCTCGCACACACATGCCCAGGAAAGACGTGACTGTCATAATGAATGCTAATGGAGAAAGTTGCCAAATAGTGTCAATTATGGCCCCATTTTCATGGGCCCAGAGCATGGAAACATTCCATCTTTCCTATTACCACATTTCCAGTGGCTATTCTCCATACTCTGTGGGGGGAAAAGTGACTTTTACGTTAGGTGTCTGAGACAAAACGTCTTCGGATTCTGAAGTCATTTAAATACAATATATATGCGGAGCTAGGGAAAAAAAACAAAACAAAACGTGTGCAGTGCTTTTATGTACTTAATGCAGCCACAGGTAGATCTGCAGCTTTTGGGTTTGTAACTAGGCAGGCAAAGTTGGCTGGTTATGTTTTCTGATAATTCAGAGTAAAAAACAAACATTTCACCAACGGAAAGGCACACATGTCACCGTAAGATTCTAGCTCACACCTGCCTACTTCAATGTACTCACACTTATTGCAGTTTAGATGGCACAGAATCAGTCTGAATTCTCCTTCCTGTTCAGGATACTGGATGCCTTTCCTTATTGGAGATCCATAAAAGAATGAATTAAGCCCTAATCCTCGAAGGCTTCCATTGTACATAATGAATTGACTGCACCTAATGAAGTATCTGCACCTAGAATGTACGACTCAGGTACCAATTTGGGGAGATTGAGAATAGCCTCTCCATTCATTTGCTGTGTTTTTGTGGTTCAGATGAAGAACCCCAGTTGAAAAAGGCTGCAAGGCTCACCACTCAAAATGCAATCTACAGACCAGTAGCATTCACATTATGTAGGGAGCCTGTTCAAATGTAGATTCGAACTCAGGAGGTCCAGGGTAGGGCCCAGGACTCTGCATTTCTAATAAGTTCCCAAGTGATGCTGGTAGTCCTGAAACCGCTAACTAGCAAAGCTCTAAATGCTCCCTGTTCTCCATGAAATAAAATCCTTAAATGACATTAGTGTAAGACTAAATAACAGAGTTGACATGTCATATAAAAAATTTGTTGGTTTTTACTTCATGTTGGGCAGGGATATCTATTTGTCTCTTATATTCAGGATGGAAGCAGTTTAATAGGAATCATCAACCAAGAATAAAAGAAAATGGCATGGCTTTGGTTTCCTTGACTCCATTTGTGCCCCAAAGCAGATTTTCACTTTCAAATGCAAATTTACATAGGAAATTGTACCCATATTTTCTCATCTAAAACCAGGATATAAATTCCGATTTGTAAATCTGTTTATATGAAAAGGCTTACAAAGATGTGAAAATCAAATTACATTTAGACATTCATTTGACGAATGGCCTTCATTAAAAAGAATTAAGTGACATGAACTAAGAACCACCTATAAAATCTAGGCTATATGATCATCAAGGAAGGGTCTACCGCCCTTTGCTGCCAGTCCTCATTTCCTCTAGAATGCCATCCTTCTTTCCACCTGCCCAACACTCTCCTTCCCTTAAGTTTCCATCGTGGGCTTTCCACCTGCCTGGAAGACTCAGCAGCGCTCCTGTCCTGTACCTAGTTCACACTCCTCTAAACCATGGTGACATTTCTATTTGGGACTTGACCTCTCTAGATGATGCCATTGCTTTGTTTTGTTATCCAGTTGTTTCATCTGACTTGTACACGCTCCCTCAATGTTCAGCCCAATGAATATTTGTTTAGAAACTATTTTGTGCCAGGCTCTGTACTTGGTATAAGAGATAAAAGGATAAAGAGGAACCATATACCTCACATGTAACAATAAATATCCTTGCTCCTTACATCAAAAATCATCCTTGTATCATAGAGAAGATTGACATGAAAACAAAAATAATATCTAGTTACGATTCTAAAACAGAAGCCCATGTGAAGTGTTAAAGGAGAGAGTGGATTTTGCCAAGTGGGAAGAACAATTGAGCAGCGGAGATTTCCCCAAAGGCTACAGGGCAAGACATATGCAAAGACACAGAGGTAGGCAGTAGCAAGGGGAACACAAGGGTTTCACACAGTTTATGACTGCTAGGATTTGGGGACAGACAGAAGGCAGAGGAGACAATGAATAAAGAGGTAGATAGGGCTCATATCATGAAGGGTCATATATGCTATGCTAAGGAAAGATGTAATCAGATTTCTGATTATACATGATCGCTCCATTGACAACGTGGAGAATGGAGTATCCTAAACTCCTTAGTATCCTGTTCAAGCCGGAGACATGGAGGTACAGAGATAGGATCACCTCAACACCTTACCGATCAACTTGTCAACAGAAACCTGACTTTTGATTCTTAGGGCATCAGGTTCCTTTGAATGAAGAATCTTGCCTAAACCTGTGGTGGGTGTCTTCCTAAACCGTCTGTTCACATTAATGATCACATCTGGGAAATAACTTGAATAAAACAGTTGTTTCATGGGAGGTATATTGAGAGGTGTACAGAAGTAGAATAAGCTAAGGGGTTAGTGCACGGTATCCCCAGAATTAAGGGCGTCTTGAAGTCAAGGACTTTTATCTTGGTACCCAGTGCCTGGCACAGCGCCCAGAAATGGGAATATCGATTTACTCATTGTGCTTAACTACCCAAAATGTCTACCTCCAACACATTATTCCTTTTATCACATATCTGGGAATAAAGAAAGCAATTTAGAAGCTTTCTTTATTATCAAGCATATCACTGTTATAATCCTTTAGAAATTGTTACTCCAATTTCCCCCTCAAACACACACACACACACACACACACACACACACACACACACACACACTACTTCTCTCAAACAGCTATAAAAAATTAGACGATTTCTGGGGTTCAGATTTATGGATTTATTTATTTAGAGAAATAGCCTCCGTTTATAGAACATCCCCATTTGTCAAGTTTAAAAAAACAGTCTACCGAAAAGGGCTCTGGCCCAAGTGAGCTTGCATTTGATCCTAAATAAGATTTCTTCCCAGCAAATAAGGGGTCCAGGGGGACAGGAAGGGAGTTGTACCATTTGAATCGTGGAAAGTTAAATTTTCTCAATTCTAGAAACCCTTATGTGCTCCTTCTAATACCATTTACTAGGCCTGCCTTGCCAGTAGTAGATAATAAACACTTGATTTGACTAAATTTATAGCTTTATAGAATATTTGTGTCTGTTTTAATTGTTCTGAATCATTTCGGTAAACCTCTAAATTTCTTGTTATCTGGTGAGCCTCCCTATTTCTTTCAGTTGCTTTTGTGTCTCTTCAATGATCTAAACTTTAAAATGAAAAGCAGGAAGCCTTTAGCACCGAATCTATTTGCATGCGCTCCCAGCTCTGGCGGAAGTGTGTAGGATCCCATCACTGACTCAAGGGGCACTGAGCAGCACCCATTTCCAGAGGTCTATGAATGTCTGGGCACCACGTAAGCTCTTGGAAAGAAGGGGTGTGTGACTGTATAAATCCTGATCCAGGAGGAGAATGAATCTACAATGCACATACAGCCCCACACCTGCTGCCACACATTGTAATAAACCCCTACCGGTGTTCCCGTGACAAAGTCGATCCCAAAGGATAGAGAGCAGTGATGGGAAATATAAATCTGTGGCCGTTGCCAGCCATTCCTCCCATGCACCTCTCGTATGTATGTGCGCAGACAAGGTGCCGATACGTAAATACTGGGAGAGGCGCAATCCGTCTACTGCTGCCCATTCTGCTTCCATGCATGCTCTGGACATTGCCTGGAATTTCATACAGTATTCAGAAGGACTGAAGCTGCCCAGCCTTTGTTCAGAGAAAGGGAACGGGGAGGGGGTAAGGGTGGGGGTGAAGGTGGGGGGAAGGGGGGGTCTGACTCTAACAGATTCAGAGATAGTGGTTTTTTTTCCCTTCCCTCTTGAAAAAAAATCACCCTCTTAAAATTGCTTTGCTGGTGTTTATGATTCATATTACAAGCAGGGCAACCTCTACACCCAAATCGAAATTTCATTTATGATATTGGGGACTTAAATATGAATAAAGGCCTAGTGTTTTCCAAGGCACCAAAGAAAGATGCCCCTGCCACAGGACTAATCACACGAGGGAATGAGAAGATGGAGGCTGGGGGACGGTAATAAAAGACAAAAGCAAACCCAAACACCATCAATTGATATGAAGTAAAACAGAAATGAAAAGAATAAAAAAATAGAAAAAACAACCCATAGAGTGTCTGTCACTTGTGCTTGGGTGATGGACGTAAAGAGGGGAATTTAAGGCATACGTAAATTCCTGCCACTTTCCTACCCCAGCATGGAAATCCTCCTAGTTAGGAATATGACTGGGATAACTAAAAAATTGCTGGCAACAAGACAGGTTGCATACTAATGCCAGGCACACGGTGTGGTTTGAACAGATAGTTTCTTTCAGCCGCATAAGAAAGAGGTAATGGAGAGAGTGGTACAGGCGTAAGCAGGCTCCTGATGTAAATGAAAATAAAAACCACAAAAACTTTAATATCTTTGTAGCATTTGGCTAATGAGTCACTGAGACCATCTCCAGCACATCCATCATTTCTATTGCAGAGACGCAGAGACTCAACCACTCTCTCCCTCTAATTGGTCTAGACAGGTGTCATGATATTTCAGCACAGTGGGGGGAAAAATTCCAGAGGTTTTCTTCAGTGAGAGTGAAAGGTAGACACTTCGGAAAATGGTAGTCTAATTTTAACCTTCTTTGAAACAGTTTACATTTAGCAAGAAAATCAAGACAAATGAAATGAAAGTCTCCAGATTTAATTCCACCTTCCCAAAAAGCCCTTTGTGTGGGCAAAGAGGAAGCTAGAAATTCATGTGATCATTTGGAGGGGGCAACCCTGCTCTTGGAAAAACAGGTTTCCTCTGGGGCTCTCACTTCACCTATATTGTGTTTCTGTAGCAAGTGAAATTAAATACACAATGTTTCAAATGTCAACTTCACCTTGCCACAAAGTCACTGAAGACAATTTTACGTTATCAAATGATTTTAGGTGCTGCTCAGTATCTATCTTTCAGGGCACTGGGTTCCACCAAACCCGGGACTAATGAATGGAAAGGGAGGCAGACAGCAAATTGGAAAGCGACCAAATCTAAGGAATGGAACTGCCACCACGTTTTGCCCAGGAACAACAACTCATTAATGATGTTTTAAGGTCATATTTCAACAAAGTCGTGACATAGGTGAACACCAGTCAGGAAATAGAAAGTTCAGCTGGTGTCTCACTGTTAACTCATAAACTCGCAGAGGAATAAACCAGAACAGTCCAAGTCAAGGACAGAGCGAAACATTTAACTTTTAATTTCCTGGTTATCAGGAGGAATCACAATCTTGTTGCTATTTAATATATTCTTAAAAATCTGATTTTTTTGGGAGAAGGGCATGGCTATGCAATTAAAAACCACTCCCCAGAGAAAGAGACGACATGGGTTTCTACTTTTTTCTTTTGTTTGTTTTAACCCTGTAATTAGAGTCTAGTGCCAATTCACTAGACTTTACTAACTTAAAACTAATGTTGTACAACCTGGTATCAGAGCTTTCCCTGAGAATATTTTTCAATGTGGAGGAGTGGTAAGGAAACAGGGTGATTTCTAAGATATTTGAAATGAGAGATCACCAGTTGTCATTGAGAATGCCAAAGAGAAACTGGCGAAAGCTCTTTGAAACCAACGTGGCTCACAAATATCAAATGTTACCTGGGAATGTTAATTAATCAACTGGATATGTTAAAAATTCACATTTTCTTTAACAACTCACGATGTAGCATTCAGAGCTTCAGGGTTCAAGAAAAAACAATAAATGCTATAAAAGGAAATTCCAGTTTCAAACAAGTTGGTTGTATAACTTCAAACACTTATCTCTATGTATCTATCTTGTTACCTATTTCATCTATGTGTCATGAAGCTAAAGATCATGTCTATCTATTTATAAATTACAAATCTATGCACAAAATGGGGTTAGATAATTCAACAAGTTATTGTCTCTGGGTTGGAAGAAGCTGTTGTTTTTTTTCCCTTTGTGTTTACATTTTGTGTTTTTCTGTAATAAAAATGTTTTGCTTCTCTACATAGAAATATGGCTTATTTTAAATACAGCAAGTAAGTCAATTTACTTAGTTAATACACCTAAAAAATTAAGCACACAGGTAGATGCCTGGCTTTATGAAACTAAAGAAGCTCGTGGAAAATCATACAATTACACGGACTCTGACATAGGATTTTTATGTGTATGAAAGTAATGAAATTAACATAAAAAGGTTGATAGCTTCGCTGTACTTTAATGTCTATGTTTCAAAAGTCATCTTAAACTAAATTAAAAGACAACAAATAAAATGTTTTACACAAATATGTCTAAAAGTCGACCTCCTTAATATATAAAGTAAATACAAGTTGACAAGGAAAAACCAAAGACCAGTTTTAAAAGGGACAATTCACATAAGAGGAACTAGGAGGGGCCCACTAACATGAAATGTGTTCTAACTCACAAGTAACCACAGAAAGACTAATGAAATCAACAATTCAATCTTGTTTTGTCATCTGTCACATTAGTAAATATATTTAAGAAATGCTAGTGTAGTAAATGTGCAGAGGTGCTTGTGAGAATAATAAAGCCACACTCAGGAAAGGGGTCATCTTTGGAGGAAAGTGACGGGGCTCCAGGGTTACTTGTTGATGCTTGATTTCTTTAGCAGGGTGCTGGGTACATGGATTTGATTACATTATTCACTGGAACTTTTTCTATACCTGAAGGAATTAATTTCACAAAGGAAAAAGGATATATAAGAGTACTCAATGCTAGTGGCTGTGGTGATAGCACGGAAGGAATGGCCTTTCTTCTAAGTATTGGCGACATGCATCAAGGGCCTATTAAGGCTTTTGACTATTCTTGTAACTAAGAATCTACCCTCGGGGAAAAAGCTAGGCCAAAAACAATGGTTTAAGAAGCGTGATGCTTATCAAAGTGTTCATTCGAACAGCAAAATATTTAAAGTAAAAAGAGTAAAATACCCTAAATGGACAATAAAAGAGGAATAGTACAATAATTATAATACATGTTGGTTTCTTTCTGTAAGAGAGACTATTATGATGTGATTGAAACAATATTCTTGACATTTTTATGATAGACAGAAATGACCAAAACATGACAGTATGTGATCATAGCAGGACACAAAGACCTAGCTATACATATATACATACATGTCGATATATTACACATATACACACACATCGTATGATGTCAGTAGTATAAAAAGGAAATGCATATGTTATGCAAAATTGGGAAATAATGTTTCAGGAGTGAACTAAAATATAAACATTATTATTTTCTTTTCTCCTAAACAGGGACCAATTGTACTCCTTTCCCTCAAAGAAGATTTCACTTCAGAGTGGCTCCTATGAAGAGATGGCTGAACTGTAAGGAGTCGAAGGTCATTTTATACTGGGGAGAAATACAGTCATAGAGAAAGCAACTCAGCTCATTATATTTGCACATATTTAATTACAAAAGACATACTCTCATTAACACTCATGCTTAAAATATCAATATTTTAAAATACATATGTGGATGCTTTCCCAGATTTTTTACAGATGCAAGTGTTTACAAGTATGGCTATAGCGTTCATAGAATTTTGTATCAGTGAAACTATTTTACCCATTTTGCCTGTGTGGGTCCTACAAGTGAGAAGGGCACACAGTGGCCTCTTCCATAATGTGTATTGAGGACAACCCATGTGAAGGGCCGACAGTGCAGGTCCCACATGCTCTCTGAAGATTAACGAATGAGCTTTCCCGAGGAAACAAGCCCTTCCGAGTCACTGATAGCAGCATCAGGCGACAAAGAAGGTAGAGAAGAAATATGAGAGGGACTGCTTTCTCCCTTTATAAAACCTTACAACTTTTTTTTTTAATTTATTGGGGTGACAATTGTTAATGAGATTACATAATTTCAGGTGTACAATTCTGTATTACATCATCTATAAATCCCATTGTGTGTTCACCACCCAGAGTCAGTTCTCCTTCCATCACCATATATTTGATCCCCCTTACTCTCATCTCCCACCCCCAAACCCCCTTACCCTCTGGTAACCACTAAACTATTGTCTGTGTCTATGAGTTTTTGTTTCTCATTTGTTTGTCTTGTTCTTTTGTTGTTTTTGGTTTATATACCACATATCAGTGAAATCATAGGGTTCTCTGCTTTTTCTGTCTGACTTATTTCGCTTAGCATTATACTCTCAAGATCCAACCAAGTTGTCACAAATGTTCCTATATCATCTTTCCTTAACCCCGAATAGTATTCCATTGTGTATATGTACCGCAACTATTCATCTATCGAAGGACATTTTGGTTGTTTCCATGTCTTGGCCACCGTAAACAAAGCTTCAATGAACATTGGAGCACACGTGTCTTTATGTATAAATGATTTCAAATTCTTTGGGTAGATACCCAGGAGAAAGATTGCTGGGTCATATAGTAATTCTATTTGTAATTTTTTAAGGAACCTCCACACTGCCTTCCATAGGGGCTGCACCAGTCTGCATTCCCACCAACAGTGTATCAGGGTTCCTTTTTCTCCACAGCGTCTCCAACACTTGTTACAATTTGTCTTGTTGATGATAGCCATTCTGACTGGGGCGAGGTGATATCTCATTGTGGTTTTTATTTGCATTTCTCTGATGATTAGTGATGTTGAGCATTTTTTCATATGTCTATTTGCCATTTGTATGTCCTCTTTGGAGAAATGTCTCTTCAGGTCCTCTGCCCATTTTTCAATTGGGTTGTTTGTTTTGTTGTTGTTGAGTTTCATGAGTTCCTTGTATATTTTGGATATTAGACCCTTATCAGAGGAACTGTTTGCAAAAATCTTCTCCCATTCAGTCGGTTGCCTCTTTATTTTGTCGATGGTTTCTTTTGCTGTGCAGAAACTTTTAAGTTCCATATAGTCCCATTTGTTTATTTTAGCTTTTACTTCCATTGCCTTTGGAGTCAAATTCATAAAATGCTCTTTGAACCCAAGGTCCATAAGTTTAGTACCTATGTTTTCTTCTATGCAGTTTATTGTGTCAGGTCTTATGCTTAAGTCTTTGATCCATTTTGAATTAATTTTGGTACATGGTGACAGATAACAGTCCAGTTTCATTCTTTTGCACGTGGCTATCCAATTCTCCCAGCACCATTTATTGAAGAGGCTGTCTTTCCTCCATTGTATGTTTTTAGCTTCTTTGTCAAAAATTATCTGTCCATATTTATGTGGTTTTATTTCTGGGTTCTTAATTCTATTCCATTGGTCTATGTGTCTGTTTTTCTGCCAATACCATGCTGTTTTGATTATTGTAGCCCTGTAGTACAAGCTAAAATCAGGCAGTGTGATACCTCCAGTATTGTTCTTTTCTCTTAAGATTGCTTTGGCTATTCGGGGTCTTTTGTGGTTCCAAACAAATCTGATGATTTTTTTGTTCTATTTCTTTAAAAAATGCCATTGGGATTTTGATGGGGATTGCATTAAATCTGTATATTGCTTTGAAAAAACCTCACAACTTTTATCACAGGATTTCAGATATAATTAATGATCTCATTCAAGATCAGTTTAACCACAAAAGCGATCTTTTGAGGTGCTGGGTGGAGATGGAAAAGGTGGAGGAGAAAACTCAAACTTGCAAACTGCTGTGTTTTCGTCCCGTGTAACCTTGTGAAAGTTTCCTCACTAAAAAGAAATTCAGCCAAAGGTCTTTACATAGTACAATTACAAAGAGAAGGTAGAGGACTCCCGAAGAATTTTACTAGTGGTAATAGATGCTTGTTGTATTCCAGCAAAGTACTTTGAAATGTATGGGTATGCCTTCTTTCCGGAAGCCAGAACAAGCTATGGAAGGAGTGAATTACTCGTATTTAGCTGTTGAGGAACTTACTCAGCCTTCTGCCATACGTACAAGGAAACGCACACTGCTCAGGCACTCAGTCCAGAAAGAGGCCTTCTCCCACACATTCATACACACACTCTTACACACTCATCCACACACACATAGGAACACAAGTGTGGCCCAGTGTTCTTTTATAGTGCGTGCGGGGAACTCATGTCCGTGGCACAGGATAAGCTTACAATGGTGGGCTGAAAATGAAAGGGCCTTTCCTTTTCTCTTCTCTCAGAAGAACAGTCCCTCCTTTCCCTTTTCCTCCTTTCCAAACCTAAGCTCTCACTCTATGATCTGGACTGTTTCCTACTGACCACTGACCATCCCATCACTCCCACTGCTTATCCATATCCACAGACTAGTCTCCTTCTCCTTCATCTTAAACAAGCCTTTATTTCACCTTCTGTCAACAACGTCTATCTCTTCCTGATGAAGCTACTAGCCTGTCTCCTTTACCATGAAACTGCTGGCACCTGCATTTTCTGGATACACATTCTCTGGATTCTCTTGGAATTTCACTTCTGCCCTTATGATGTATGGCCTTCAATATGTTCTCAATAGTTCCTCTTATCATCACCAATGACTGCAGAATAATAAAATTGAATAGCTTATTTTTACTCCTCATCCTATTTAATTTCTCTTTACCATTTTTGTATACTTTCCTTGGGTAAGCTTATCTGTTCCCATAACTTCAGATCTACCCCCATAATTTCAATTCTCATATATGACAATGAAAGTCCTGGCCAGATCTCTTTCCTTAGTTTGACATCTCCAACAGGGTATTCCCAGACTTCTCAAACTCATTATCTTCAATTCTAAACTTATTACAATAAACTGGAAGAGAATATATCCTCAACATAATAAAGGATCTCTTATGAAAAATAATGACTAATATCAAATGTAATGGTGAAACCCTGGAAACAAAAATAAGAAAAGATTGCCTAATTTTATTCTTGTTATTATTAATATTCAACCATGTTTTAGCAGTTCCAACCAAAGCAATAAGAAAAAAAACTAGTAAGTATGTGTATTGGAAAGGAAGAGGCAGAACCATCATCATTTCCAAAGATATAACTGTCTGCCTGATAAAGAGAATAAACAGAAAAGCTGAAAACTAAAGCTATTCAACAAGGTAGCAAATTGTAAAATTCAGTTAATTAAAAAAAAAATCAATAACTTTCCTGTATGTCAGCAATAATCACTTAGAAAAAATAATGGTTAACATCCTATTCACAATGAAAATGGGAAGATATAATTATTAGGAATATATTTAATAAGAATCGCATGGTAACTGTGTAGTTAAAAATTGCAACATTTTACAGTGAAACATAAAGAAAGTTGCAAATACATATAGAGACAAAGTCATGTTTGAGCTATATGGAAAGACAATTCTAAAGCTATTAACTTCACCTAAATTAATCTATAAGTCTGACACAATTACAACAAAAATCCCCAACATTCTTTGGAGTGGGGTAGGATTTGATAAAATAATTCTAAAGCTTATCTGAGAAAATGAAAACAGGAGATTAACTAGAAAATTTGGGGGGGAAATGAAGTAGTAAGGAACTGTTGCTCTAGCAGATATTAAAATGCATACAGCTACAGTAATTAAAGCAATGAAGTTCTGGTTTGAAATAGGCATATCAATGAAACAAAATAACCTGTAAAAAAATACTTAAATATATAAAAGAATCTGTATAATATAATGTGGCATCTCAGGTCAATAGAAAAAGTAGCCAGTATAAAATAAATACATGGAGATGAGTGGCAATTAGGGGGAAATAATGAATTTAAGCCTACATCTTTTGTCTTTACAAAGATAGGTTAAAGCAAGAGAGAGAGAGAGAGAAGACACACATGCATATGTGTTGAAGTTCGGTGGTCGCTGCATGGGTATCTATTATATGATTTTTTGAATATTTAAAATACATATGATTTAGAATGAAATAAATGGAGGATTCCATCAAGCAAGAAATTGATAGGTTAGCCTAACTAAGATGTAAAACTTACACATTAAAAGATACAATTAGGACAAATTGAAAAACAAATTAAGCATACTGCATTAAAAGATAAAAATTTGCAACATATAAGCAGTGCTTAAACAAGTATGAAACGGTGAACACCAATAGACAATAAGATAAGAATCGGCCTAGGTAATTTGGTAAAAGAATGTTAATTATAGACCTAAGAAACTTGTGAAATTGTTTTCAGCTTCTCTGGTAAACAGACAGGCTTGAAAATAAAACAATAACTTGTCAAATTGGTAAATATTTTTTAAGAACTAAGAATAACTTAAGAACTAAGAATACCCTGGTAGGATATAAGGAAACTGACCTTCGCATACTACATTGTTCTCATACACTGTTAGTGTGAATATAAACTATGCACAATATCCTGAGGGCAGTGTAGCAATATCTTTCAAGAGTTATGAAATTATCATACTTTTAGAGAATTTTATTTTATGGAAATAATCCCGAATGTGAAAGAAATATACACATAAGAATGCTTAATGATAGTTTGATTTTAATTTTTCTCAAACTGGAAAGTAATAGGGGACTGATTTGATTTTAGGCAGGTAACTGATTTAAACAGATATATATTTATTAAAAGGTCTGATTGCTGTATACAGAATGCAATGTCAAGAAGCAACAATGGAATCAGACCAGTTAGGCATTGCAAATTGCAAATATCTTATTTAACAGATTGGTTTTCACTTGTGACTTTTTAATATTTAGACATATAGTCTGAGGGCTTTCACTTGTATCCTTCCCCAAGTCCTTCCGATGACTTCAAATGGCTACAAGTCCTTTGAAGGGTCCTATTTTTCATGTTAATATCTAGTATACCTTAAACATAATATGCCTTTAATAAACGTTTGCTAAATACATTAATAAACATCTATTATAGCAACTGCTATTAATATATTGTGTTTTATCTGGTTAAATGTCTGTGTTTTCCACTCAACTGCTCTCTGAGAGCAAGGGTCAATGATTTACTCATCTCTACATTTCCACCACAGAGCACAGGGCCAGATACATAAGAGGTGTTCAACAAATGTTTGTTGAATGAATGCATGAAATAGAAACCCAATTTATTTCTCCTAACACAGAACTCCTTATGTCCTAAAACACTGGTGTAAAAATGAAGGCATCTGAAAGTAGATTTTAAGTTATGGGCTTTAACTTTAATGAGCACTACTGAGGCTTCATTGGATCCTGTTGAAAAGAGAAGAGGGAAGCAAAAGAAAAAAGAAGGAAGGGTTGTATATTAACAATTAGTAAGACTTCCAGACACACAAGTAGGTGAGCTTGTGGTCCATCGAATAGAAGCCATGCAGAAAAAATACCATGTAATGGTTCTTTGCCGGTAAGTGGAGATACAAAATTCCCTTACTTCTTTTAATCCTCCTACTCCTCCTTCATACCCAAGAACCTACTAGAGAACATTTTAGAACCTCTTTCAATAGCCCGATCAAGTTCACAGTAGCATTTCCTCCTACAGACCCAGCAGAATCTGCAAATACCAGCTCCCATGCTTAGATATATTACACTGGAGTATTTATTTTTCCTGTGTTGTTTATGCAAGAAAAGTCACTAATATGTTTTAGAGAAGATAAACCCATTTGTTCACAAATAAAAAATTCTAAACCAAGAATCTCGAAACCATGAGTTTACAGTCGTCCCAAGAGACTCAACAGTCATTGAAGAGTTCTTTATTGGCATGCTTTTGAGAGCAGATTGATTTTCATCATATCCTTTCATGAAAGTTAATACTAAAACAGAAACATGCCATGTTACTGGGTTGTGTTTAGAGTCAGTGGCAAGGTCAGAATGCGAAATGAGGATTTTCCTCTCTTCTCTTAAAGCAGGAGTTTCCCTGTACAAATCCAATGGCATTAAAGGTCTAAAAGCAAAGCCGCATAGACTTCCGGGTAAACATGGTAGACTGAACATGTGTTTATCTCTCTTCCTCTCCCAATCCTACCAAAGTAATGAGAATTGTTTTAAAAAAGGAATAAAAAGAATAAAGAAGGCATAAACTCACAAGGAAAAGAAAAATGGGAGAGACAACAGTGGATGAGAAAAGTCAACAAATCTTTGGAAGAAAAGCAAGCCATGGGAAGAGTAATAATTACCTTAGCAGAGCAGATGAAGCTAAAATAAGTTTCTGTGGAGGGATGAGAAGAACACTGACTCTTCTTGCAGAATCCTAAAAAGGCTAAAAATAGGAGGATTGGTTGAAAGTTCATGGAAGGAGCATTTAGAGGTCTTTGTTCCTTCCTCCATCCTGCAGAACTGAGACATAACTTCTGTTGCATTTCTGCAGAAAATAGGAGCTTTAGGGAGCATGTAAGCTGAAGTGGCTCTAGACCCAGAAATTTTTGGCCCTGAAACAAAACAGGAACATTGAGTAAAAGTTTGCAAGCTACACAGTGTTACCTCCCAGCCCACATCCCCTGGCAGCTTCCGGATTTCTTCCAGCCAGGATTATACCCTTGAGGCCGGGAATGAGAGGTTTCTCTAGAGAAACTGAGCAGCACTCAAAAAGATATCTACCACTTGGGAGATCCCCCCCAATAAAAATGCTCATTCCCTACCCCTCCCTGCAGGAGACAAACCCAGCTAATTAATGTTTTAGTGCCTCACTCTTGAACTCAGGAAGTCAAAGAACAACACATATTTGGGGAAACTGAATGCTAGGGACTAAACTAAACTGCTAAAAAAGAACTCTGAGGAAGCAGAAACAACGTGGGGAACAAAAGAAAACCTTTAAAAAGAGGCAATATCATCAGAAAGACAAAAGAAGATATTGTATCTATGAAATAAAAATAATGTTATATAAATATGAACAATCAAAAAACTAGAATGCCATGGTATCAGAATTTTTAAAAAAATCCAATCAGATGACAGGAAGATAAAATTGGGAAATTTCCCTGAAAGGAGAATGAAAAGAGAATAGAAAAAAAAAAAAAAAAGATAATAAAATTAGAGAATATATCCAGAGATTCAATTTCCGATAAACAAAAGTCTCTAAAAGAGAGAAAAAGGAAAACAGAAGTAAAAAATTATCACAGAAATATTTCAGGAAAATTTCCCTGAACTAAAAGACACAAAACTGTCAGACTGAGGAGTTCCAACCAGGTGCCCTGTTCACTGAATTGAAACAGACCTATGCTAAGGGACATCTTTGTGAAATTACAAAACATTGGAAACCTAGAGAAGATTGTAGAGGTCTCCAGAAAGGGAAGAGCAGGTCATAAAAGCAACAGGAACGAGAACCGCATCTACCTTCTCAGCAGCAGCATTGGAGGCTAGACAACTGGGCAATGCTAAACAATCTGAGATTAAATTATTTTAAAACTATAATTTTATATCCAAAGTATCAATCGAGTGTGAGGGTGGATAAAGATATTTTCAGATATTTAAGTTCTCAAGACATCTACGCCTCAATATATATTTTCCGGGGAAGCGACCAGGGAGATGTCCTGACCAAATGAGGGACAACAATGAAAATAAAAAAGGTATAAAATCCAGGAAAAGTGACCAAAAACAGGAAGGAAGGAAATGGTATTCTCAAGGTGACACCAACAGACCGAGAATAAAATAAGTGGCCTCGGAGCAGGCCTAGCCAGGGGCTGTCCACACTGGAGGGAGTTATGTAGGGCTCCTGAAAAACACAACTACCAGAGCACCTGATAGGTAGGAGTGGACGGTAGATTTGACTGGGAACGCGTTAGAGCATATGGAAAACAATCACTGAGAAAATTAAGAAAATTAGGCAAGCAAAAACATGTTGTATAAAAAAAAAGTAATGTAACTATAGAACACATCGTATTTGGCAGAAAGATATAAACCTGGATACCGATTTAGGGAGGATGGGAAAGGGGAAGCAGGGGGTGATGTAAAGGAGAGCTAAATCTTCATCTACTAAAAGAGAAGCCCATAGAGGGATAAAACGGATAATTGAAGGAATGCATAGTAGCATTATGCAAAGTATATAAACACCAGAAGAGACAGATAAACGAATGGAAAGCAGCACCCTGTGGGGAATAGGATTAGGGGTGGGAGGTGGATTATGGAATTTGGATTCATAAACCTTTTAGTATTATTTGATTTTTCAAAACTATATGCATGTATTACTTTACCAAAATAAAAATCAGTAAACAAACAAAGGTCAATCGCTGCAAATTGGTCTCTCGGCCAAGTCCCCAGATATAAATGAAGTTGACAAGTCTAGTTGTAGGTAGGTATTGCAAGGGCTAGCCCACACCTTCCTCCAACTCCCTCTCCTCAGAGAACACTGAATGTGAGGAGTTTCTGAGAATGCCTAGTAGTGTCCTCCTTGTCACAGCAGCTGCTAAGGAAGGAAAGGAGGTCTTTGGCTTTGGGTGGTCACAGGTCTCAGTGATTCGCGAACTCGGGCTAATTTCAAGTCACTCACACAAGCAGCTCTGATTCCCAATGAAACTCCACTTTCTTTGATTTTATCAGATGGTTCATCAGGCTACTCGTATGCTACGCTTGGTCCTTTACTTCCAGGTCTGCTCTAAGACTTCGCCAGGATATAGACAGAGCCTCTCTTCTGTACCTTGGCTGGTTTCCACTGCCTCCTTCCAAGTATCACGTGCCTAACTCTGTGCTGCTGCTTTCCTTGCCATCTAGGATCCACACGTGCCCTTTCTTTGCCTCTGCCACATGGATATGTTTAATGATCTCAGTGAGAAGAACCTATGCCCGTAGAAAGATGTGCAAGTATCCAATCAATGGATACACTCCTCCACTACACAGAAAGCATATGTGTTCAAAGATACAGAGCCCTATTTTACAGCCACCCAAAATATTAACATACACCAAATTAATAAATGCCATATAAAAACACAACACACGCGCCACTCACATGCTCCTTTGTGTGTCAATACAGAATATACCTTCCAGGTCCGTGCTGCCCCCGTAACCTACAGTAAGTGTGGCACACGTTGGCACACGACTGTGTAGGCTCCCCAGAACAGAGCAGCCTAAACAGACGCTGTTTCTCCTTCCTGACAAACGGGCATGAAATAACAGGCTGACATCTGCCTCTGCAGGTCATTCAAGTCGGCCTGCTACGTGTCAGAATTCAAACTGCTCCATCCATCAACAGCAGACCCCAAATTAACGTAGCTTGGAAACTCGGCGGCAAGACAGTAACAGCCCAATTCAAAGTCTGACCTTCGAGAACTGGTGGGGTACGATGGAAAATTATTTTATGCCCTGCACCGAAGCCAACAATACAATTTGAAGAGATTTTCAGTTAAATTAATTTTAAAGAAAAATCCCTCAGTGTAGCAGTTTAACTCTTAGGGTCGTGTGAAAGGAGTGCTAGGCATAGAGATTTTGATATCTGGAGGCTCTGTCAGCACCTTCTGCGAAAGAACTAACAACATTAGTTTAGGAAAAGTAGTGTTAAGAAATTTGCACTGGCGTACGTATAAAAAGTCTTAATCAGTAATCGAAGAAATCATCAAGAGATTTAGTTTTTCATATAATTTTTTGGCAATGGCTATTAGTTAAAATTGTAAATGAGATCAGTCCTTCAAGATTACAAATACAAATGAATCCTTTTCGGAAGATTTTTTTAAGGTAATGATTTCTCTCTGCTAATCGTAACAAAATTTATGCAGAGAGACTACAACCAGTACCCAAAGAGAACTACCAACTTAATAAATGAAGCAGACTCTGACACATAAAATTATTTTACCTACTGCTTTGGCTATGATGCAAAGCACAACCCAATTTTCTTAAATGCCATTCATTTGTAGCCAGGAACAAATTGAACTATGCCTTAAATTCATGTTCCATTGAGATGAAGTTCCTTTTTTTCCTCCCTGCTGAAGAATGTTTCAAGACTCAATCTGAAGAGTTGTCCTAGGGTTCCTTTCCAGTAATGTCCATGTTTCCATGAACATGGGGTCCAGGCTAAGTGGACTGTTTCAGACTGTCCAGGCTGTTTCATAAGTTTATTAATAGAACTTTGTCCCATGTCCCAGCTGTATCTCTTGATCATGTGTTTTCTCTCGAGCCTACAAGCAGGCTTAAGCTCCCCCTAAAACAAAAGCTCTTCCCCTGGTTCCTACTCTTCTGAGTTGTGCCCCATCTCCCCCTTCTCTCTTCACCTGAATACTTCTTGAAAGGATTACCTACATCATGTCCCTTCAAATCTTCTACTCAAAATTGTTTCACTATCTGGCTTGCATCCTTATCATCACATTGAAAATAACAATTTCTGAATGACCAAATTCCACAAGCTGTGTTTAAGACCTCAGGTTAATTGACTTTTCTACAGGTTGGACCACACCCCTAATCCGCCCATCATGTTCTTTCCTAAAACGCACCCACAAATAACATACCTGCTCTGCTTGATCCTTGACATGGGTGGTTCTGCTTCAATCCTCTTCACCTCTCAGTCTACACACCCTCTCTTTTTTAAGGTGTTGAACTGCAAACACATGGTGATGATTCCCGAACCTTTTTTTCCTTGCTTGAAGCCTTGGAGCATATTTCCAACTATGCATCTCCCATTGGTTATCTCACAGGTACTGAAAATCTAACACATTCCCTAGCCTGCACTTCTCCATTTCCTAATTATCAAATCAGTTGAAAGGAACACAGCCCCTTACGTAGGACACGTCCTTCCACATCTCCATGACTTTGTACGCATTACTCCTTACTACCAGCTCTGTGAAAACACCTCAATTCTCCAAAGTAGTTTGGGGCTCCCCTCTGTCTGTTCTATGCACCTCACACAAACCCATGTCACAGTGTGTTTCTCATGCCACTGGAAGTAGTGTTTACAATGTGTGTGACTCTCTCCTTAAAGCCACAATATATTTCATGATTTTCTTCCAAGGACCCACAGCAGGGCTTGGCACGAAGACCTATTTGATAAAGGAATGAGTAGATTGATGACAGAATCCCTGACTTATTGGTGTGATAAATCAATTGACCACAGTTTGGGGGAAGTAGAGGTGGGAAGCAGGGTCAACTCTTATATTTGCTTTGGCATTCCATGTAGCTAAGATGATGGATTTTAGTTAAACAGTCAGGTAATACTGGAGAAGCTGGTTAACAGAAAGGCTTTTCAGTGCTAAAATCCTGGGGGGGTTTTCTACTAACAATAAATAAAAATATTTTCTTGCAGATTCCAAATGTAGCATTTAAATGACCATATTTAACCATAAATGTTTATTCTAAGGATTTATATCTTGTACCTAGTTAGAACTGAATAAATACATGTGGATGAACACAAAAACATGATTCTATTTCCTGATATGTAAAAATAAGGTGTCTAAATGAGATAATTTTTTTGGTACCTTCCAGATCTGAAATTTTGGTCCCATAATATCATTCTTCCCTCTTCTAATACTATCAGAAGCAATGGTAACTCCAGAGGGAGACCTATACCTTAGCCTCCATGTAAGAAATCAAACCCATTCCTTTAAAGGCAAAAACCAGTAATTCTCAGGGTTATGAATATGAGCAAATGAGCACTCTCATGCACTGCTGGTGAGAGTTTGAAAGTTGATATTATCTTTCTCGTGGGAAATTTGAAACGTGTATCAAAAGATGAAAAAAAATTCCATTCCTAAAATTTTATTTGAAAGAAATAAATGAACTAATGAATAAATATCTTCCTTGTAACATTATTAGAGTGAAAAACAGGAAACCGTATAAACTTCCAAAATTAGGTGATGGATTAAAGAAAGTAGGGTATGTCTTTATAATGGAACGCAATCAGAAAATTGTAAATAATGTAGATACATATTTATTGACATATAAAGACATTTGTAAAATCAAAACTGAAATTCCAAACTAACTAGAGATGAGACAATAAGATTTCCCTCCTCAAAATCTCAGAGATGTGGCCAAAGTTTTACATAGCTCAAAATGTAGAGTTTATATTGTATTTCATAGAAAATAAGAATGATAAACTAACTGAACATTGCATTTAAAAAGCTAGAAAACAAGATAATAACAACAAATTCAAAGAAAGCAGAAATGGATGAATTAAAAAACAAAAACACTAAATTTGATACATTAAATGAAATTTGCCAAGTATCTGGCAAAAAAGGAAGAGACATAATTAATACTAGGAAATAGAAAAGGGACATATTTACACATATGCGGGAGCCGAAGTGGGGTGATACTTATAAGGTACTTGAATATAGACGCTCATGCAATTGTATATTGATAAATGTGAAAACCTAAGTGAAATAGATGATTTTCTAGGAAAAACATTAATTACCAAATTGACTCAAAAATATTAAACAAAAATTTTGAATATACAATAATCAGGTGAGAAATTGAAAATGTTGTGAAAGCTCTGTGCCCCCAAATGCAGCAGGCTCAGCCGGTTTTATAAGAGAGCTCCTCCCAAGGGGACCATATAATTTACCGGCCAAACTGGGACACTGGGCGGTGAAAGATAGTACTTTACTAATTAAGCTGGGACAATATGAGAAACAGAACTGTTTTACGCAAATCGGGACAAATGTCTATACTGCTTGTACCAAATTTCAAAGGATAAGTAATTCTAAAGTTATGGAAACTATACCATAGTTTAGAAAAAATGTAAAGATTTTCCAGTTCACAGTCAAGAATAGCAGAAGAGAAAAAAGAAAAAGAAAAAAGAAGTAAGAAAACATTCTAGGCCTACTGATGCATGTTACTAAATAAACAAAATGCGTATACAGTAAACACATCCCTAAAGGACACTTATTAATCAATAAAGAACAAAAAATACAAAAGAAAAATGGTCAAAGTATACAAACTCAATTTATAGAAAATGAAGATCAGTCAACCATAAACATGAAATTGCTCAAACTTACTAGTACTTACTGAAACATAAATGAAAAATAATGTGATATTTTATATTTTAACACATCTGGTTAAAAATAATAATAATATTATGTGTCAATTATACCTCAGTAAAGCTGGAAAAAATAATTAATATGAAAGGTCAAAAAATGTGGTCTGTCATATAGTCTTGGTGAGCATAAAAATTGGTACTACCTTTTGGATGATAACCTGGCAATTGTTTGTCAAAATACCAAATGTGCATACTCTTTAATATAAAGCTTTCCCTGCTAGGAATCTATACTCCAGCAACACTCAGTCAAATACACCAAGATATATGTGAAGGGGCCCAATGTCATAATGTTTCAATAATAGCAAATATCTGGAAACAACCTAAAGCACTAATTTTTCAGTGAATGAAACACTCTCAGAGAAATTAAATGACTTGTTGTAAATTGGGTATATAGGACTAGAAAAAGATTTACGTAAGCAAGGGCTTTAAAAATCACAGAGCATTTCACTAATATAAAATGAAAATATTATGGTTTGACTTGTCCCACTGTTGGACAATTTCCATTCTAAGGTTTCCACAGTTGTTTCTAATCCTTTGATTAGAAACATACCAACTTTGCAACAATCAGCTCTTGGCCCTCAAAAATCACCTCCATTCTTGGGATGGGTAACTTTGCTCTTCAACATTTTCTGATTTTCAAATATTTAATGGAAATAAAGACTAATTTTTTAGAACTTTCAAGTGATATGTTAAAAAGTCCCCTACATGTAAATAGCCTTGTATTTGGCATTACGATTATCATTTTCAGTGTTACATACTTTGAAATAACTACTATACTCAGAAGAAAAAGATCAACAGGAACAAAATATCACAATAGTCCTTAACTACGTGGGATAATACTTTCTATGTTAACCACCATAACTATCTCTGCTTCAGAGAGAACAAGTGTTCTCTCTTTATAATGATGTACCATAGGTAAGTAATGATGTGCTGCATAATATTAGAAAATAGAAAAATAAGTCATATTATATTCATTCATTCCCCCCATCCCCCAAAGTCAAGATTGCAATATCTTAGAAAAAGCTCTGGCCTGACTTCCTGTTGCTTTCTGGCTTTGATCTCAACAATCTACACTGTCCCTACTCAACATGTAATCATCATTAAGGCATATGATACCATGCAGCCAAAACTTAGCTACAAAACAGCATGCATGACTTGATTCCCTTCTGGAATATAAATGTAAATATAGAATCTGTGTATACGCATAGAGAGTTTGGAAAAATTTCTAAGTGATTGTCTTTAGGTACGATTATAAATATTCTCTATTTTCTTGGTTTTACTCATTTATATATTCTGATATTCTATAATGAATATGTACAAGTTTTATATTAAGAAATGGTCTTAAATTTGGTTTTATCTATGGACTTTAATAGTTACAGAGAGTTTGGGTCAGTAAATCTGGTACAATGCAGAACTAGTTAGACTTTTTATAACATCTTTGGAACATAAATAACCTTTCCTCATGGTTACTACTCAAATTTCTGGGACCAGAGGCAGAGAGCTGGACAGACACAGGAACACCAGCCTGTGAGTACAGAGGCTGTGTATAGAAATAATTCATAAGACACCAAAGGCCAAAGCAGAGTGGTAAAATCAAAAGGGCAGTAAGAATAATTCTGAACCTGGTAAGAGGAACTATATGTATGTTTGAAAGCACAGGTTGTGGTTCAGACAAATATGGGTTTGAATTACAGCTCTACCACTTAAAAACGTTGTGTGATGATAATCAACTTACTTATTGGTACCTCAGTTAACTCATCTTTAAGATGAGGAAAATGATTATAAGCACATCTGTGAGGATTAATGAGTCCCACCAATATTGTAAGCACACCTGTGAGGATTAATGAATTAGGATCTTAAAATGATAGACTCCTATCATACGACTTCTGTCCTTCGCTCTAGACTTTCTCCCAAAGTTGAAGAATTGGGTTTGTTATTCACAACCTGAACTGGTAGTTCAAATAAGAGTTTCTTTTTAAAAATCAGGCTTGAAACTTCACTTTCTGAGACTCTGGCAGGTAGGTTAATTGGATCAACCTTTCTATCGAAAATAATCACAAATGACACTAGACATTTTTAAAAGTAATTTAAGATTATCAAAGATTTGATAAGGCAGTAAAAAATTAGTTTAAAAATATCCAAGAAAGGAGAAACCCAGAGAGGGAAGAAGAGCACTAAAATTTCTTTTGCCCTAGGGGCATTTTCCAAACAAGCAAATTTCTCCAAATTAAACTGAATTCCCAAAGGCTCACACTTTCAGAATAAGAGTGAGCCAGAAGTTAACCCCCCCAGCCCTCCTTCACAGGGGACTGAATTAAAGTAGCCTGACCACTAAGTAGAACTGGGAGAAAAAAATGACATTGAGAAAAAGCAAAAAAGCTATCCTCACTTGGATTTTCTGACTAAATTCACATCAGCTAACTAATCCAAAATATCTTAATGCCAAGAATTCAATTTGGAGTGATCTGGGAGATAATTCTCTTAGGTTTCTGGCTGAAGCAAACTCAAATCATCTATGGAGGGAGCCACTTTCATCCTAGATCTCAAATAATACCTACAAATGTTAACTTTCAAGGATAATAAGCAGCTCAGATTAAAAATAAATATTCAAGTACATAAGGAAAAATAGCACCATAAGAAGAAAAATAATAAAAGGACAAAGGACAAAAAAGACTTGCAAACTGGAATTATTCAGTACATTATAAAACACCTATGCTTAGCGAGGTTAAAGAAATAAAAATGAAGCTTAAAAATATGTGCAATGAATTATAAAAATATATTCCTAATAGATTTGATAAAGTACAAACTAGAACTTCTGGAAATAAAAAACACACAATAAATGAGTATAATTAGAAACTGCTAAAGAGAAAATAAGTAAATGGGAATATGGGTCAAATGAAATTACCTAGAGTGCAGCACAGAGTGGAAAAATAGAAAATACAGAAGAAAATTTAGAGTCATAGTATAACAGAGGGAAAAGGCCTAATATATTCAATGGGAGTTCAAAAAAAGGATAGAGAGAATGGGAAAAAGAAAATATTTGAAAACTGACAGAGACTTTTCTAAAAGGAATAAAAGACTATATGTAGTCCATAGGTTCAAGAAGCTGTTCAAATCCCAATCAGTATTAAATAAAAAAAGGAATAAAACAATACACACTAAGAAACATCACTGTGAAACTACAGAACACCTTAATTCATAAAGATAATGAATTAAGATCTACAGAGTGGACATTAAAAAGAAAAAAAGACAAATTACATTCAATGGAGCAAAAATTAGATAAACACCTGACATCTAAATAGTAACAGTGGAAGTCAAAAGACAGTAGACTCCTTCATTATGATGAAAGAAAATACTTGCAAAACCAGAATGATGCCACACTCAGAGAAAATATCTTTTAAGAGTGTTTTGGGCATACTACAGAGACACAAGACTGTTCCTCCCTGAAAATTTGATTTGCATGCTCTGACCAATCTCTCTCTCTCTCTCTCATACACACACATACACACACACACACACACACACACACACACACACACACTCACATCAAGAGGGTTTAAAAAGATTTACCACAGGCTTTCTGGGGAAATCAGGGCAGGCCTCCCAAAGTGGTCCAAAATGGCTTGAGAAAGCAAAGACAGGAAACTGGCTTGGGGCTCTTATTGTGGTAGAGGGTGGGCTCAGTGTGATGGCGCCCAATCACAGGACAGGGCTTGTGCGGTTTGTATCTATATCACTCGTGAAAAAGGGAAGAGCATCTAGGCTTTCTTATCAACTTACCTAGATGTGGGCAGAGGGGAAGAAGGAGAGGGTGAGGCTTCAAAGATGTCAATGGTCAGATTCCTTATTACAAAGAATGAGGAGTAAATAAAGACATTTTTTGAAACAAATGAAAACCGAAGAGGTTTGCAACCAGGATATCTTCACTGAAGAAAAAAAATAATTCTGAGGAAGGCTTTCTCCCCAAGAGAAAGATCTAAGAAAGGAGAAAATATATAAGAAAGCAAAATACTCCTATATGGATTCATTTAAACAAACATTGACATAAAATTCATAAAATATATAAAGTGTATTAAAACACATGGTAACAAAATTATGTAAGTCTAAAAGAGAATAAATGAAGTTAAATGTTCAAAGTCCTTTCTTTTGCCTGGAGAAAGAACAAACGTATTGATTAACTTTAAATTTTAATAAGTACACAAGCTGAAATTTTGAGGGGAAAAAAATCAATAAAAGAATAAAAACAGAGTATAATTTCTAAACTAGTACAAGAAATAATTGTGGTGATGAAAAATAATCCAAAAGATGGCAGGAAAAAAGGAAAACATATAACTTGGAAGAAAGAGATCATAAAATGATGGCAAATGTAAACCCAAATTTAATATTGATTACATGTAATGTAAATAAACTAACATCTCCAATTAATAACAAACGTCATCAGATTGCATAAAAACAACATAGATTTATGTGATGATTATAAGAGACACATATGAAAAATAAGGATACAAAGGTTGATGCTAGGAAGCTGGAAAAAGATAGAACATGGGTATATCAACCAAAAGAAAAATTGTACAGATATATAAGCAACACTATAGATTCTGAAGGACAAGCATTAATAAAGCATGCCACTTTATAATGTTCAAGATTAAATTCACACTTTTCTTCCCAATTATTGAATGGACAGAAACATCAATAAGGATACAAAATATTTAAACATGATTAAAGAAAACAAGAAAACAAACAATAGTCTGTGGCCTATATGGAACATTATACCCCAAACTGCAGAATTCAGTTTTTTCCAAGAACACATGGAAAATTTACAAAGCAAGTCTCAAAAACTTCTAAGAGCAGAAATTATAAAGAGCATCTTCTCTGACCAGATCTTAATTAAAATAGAAATCATCAAACAAAAATAAAAGCAGAAATTCCCCCATAAGTTTAGAAATTTAAAAACAACATAGTTCAAAATAACACATCACTCAACAAAGAAATATAATGGAAATTAGAAAACATTTAGAAATGCATGACAATGAAAAATACTATATATCAAAACTTGTAGGATATAGCTAAAGCAGTATAACTTTATAAGTGAATATTTGGAAAATTTATGAAATGCAATTATTATTTATCCATTTCTAAACATAAAAATAGCAAAAAACAAAGACAAACAAAATGCAAAAAAGAAAGTAAAAGGTGAAAGAAAAAATAATAAATATATGCATTTGATATAATAAACTTAAATAAATATAGATTAAAAAGTTGGTTCTTTGAGCAGAATGACAAAATTACAAAACATTTAGTGGTACATGTAAAGAAAATGGAAAGGACACTAAAGAAAGTACTATTCAGAATGAAATAGAACATGACTAGACATACTACAATCATTAGAAAGATAAAAAATTTCATGAAAAACCTTATCTCAACATATTTAAATATTTAAATTAAATACAAGAAAAATGCAATAGGAAATTTAACAATTTGGGTAGATATTTTACAACTATTAAGAAAATTGAAACAGTATTCAAAAATTTTCTCAGAAGTTAAAGTTCAGTCCCAGATAGCTTCAGCAGTGAGTTCTATTGCACATTCAAGCATAAAACAAAAACAATCTTACACAAATTAATCCAAAAAAATAGAAAAAGTGGAAATCTTCCCCAATTCTTTTTATGAGACCAAATTTACCTTGATACCAACTCCTAATAATGACTAATTACAGGTCAATCTCACTCACAAACATAGATATAAAAGTCCTAAAAAAATTTTTACCTCACAAACTCTAGCAATAGAAAGATAATATGCTATGATTAATTTGGTTTTATACAAGGAATACATGGTTAATTTAATATTAGTAAATCAATTAATATATTTTACCATGTTGATAAAGGATAAAGTTTATATAATCATTTAAATAAGATGCAAAAAATTGATAAAATGTAACAACTCATTTATGCTAAAAAAAAGTTTTAACAATCTAGGAATTCAAAGGATTTTTAAAAGATAAGACATAGGTTATTTATCCCAAAACTGCAGCAATTATCATGTTGAAATATTAATGTTGAAATAGTGTACCCTTTAGTTCCCTTTAGATGAGGGAAAAGATGAGAATATTGATTATCACTTCAACTCAGCATTGTCTTAGAGGTCACAGCCAACATAATAAAATAAGAAAAAGAAATAAAATGTATAAGAATTAGAAAGAAGGAAACGAAATGGTCATTTTCACAGATGATATAATTGTACATGTTGAAAATCCAAAATAATTTAGTGACATATATTAGAGTTAACAGGAGATTCTAGCAAATTTCCTGATACAAAATCAGTATAAAAAGACACAACTATATTTCTATATATCAACAAAAGAAAATTACAACATAAAAATTAAAATACACCATTTTTAGTAACATCAAAAATGTTGAATAACTAGGAATAAATCTAACAAAAAGTTTATTTCAAAGTCTAATATATTAAAAGGTGCAAAATCTCATTAACACTCCTGGTTGTGCAAGTAAAAAAGCACAACCATTATCACTAAATCGGCTAAAATTAAAAAGTCTAACATTACCAAATGTTGAGGAAGTTGTTGAATAATGCAAATTCTAAAACGCATCTAGTGATATTATAAAACTTAAAAACGACTTTGAAAAACCATTTGATATTTAATAGTAAAGTTACAGATGTCATATCCAGTGACCCATTATTTATATTCTGACGTATACATGTTCTCGAGAAATTCTTGTGCATTTGCACAAAACTGCATATAGGAGAATGTTTATAGCAACATTTTTGTAATATCCTATACTGAAAGCAACCCAAATGTCTATGAAGAATAAAATAGATAAACGAATTTTGATATAATTATGGAATATGATGCAATAATGGAAATGAATAAACTGTGGCTTTGCAATCACTAAAATCGGGGGTTGGCAAGCTAAAGCCTCAACTCTGTGCTGTTTTGTAAATAAATTTACTGGAATACAACCACTCTCATTACATTTTGTCCATGACTGTTTTCATGCTGTAACAGCAGAGCTGAAGAGCTGCAGCAGAAACCATATGGCCCATAAAACTCAAAATTTTTACTATCTGGCCCTTTACAGAATAAGATGTCTTTATTAAGCCCCTGTCTTAAATGAATCTTGCAAGAATAATGTTGACCAAAATAAGTAACAAAGAATATATACTAAATTATTCCATTTATATAAAGTTAAGAACATGGTAAAACTAAATTATATTGCTTAGGGATGCATACACATATGGTAAAATTTTAAAGCAATGCAAGGAAATGATTATCTCAAAAAGCATGATAGAGGTTACCTTTGGGAAAGGTGGAGGGGTTAAGACTGAAGAAGATTCCAAGTGGGTTTCCAGAGAGCTGACAGTGACCAGTTCCTTAATCTGGGTGGTAGATACATAGGAGTTGTAGTTATCCAGTTATTGAAACATATATGTGTATGTATATATGTGTATGTATGTATATATACATATATGTATATATATGCCATGGGTGCCAAAAAATGTATACAAGTGGACACTTTGGTCAACATTGCTCAAGCAGTAGTTTGCCATAATCAGAAGTGTCTGGATGCTGATGGTAACCACTTTGAACACCTCTTGTAATTGCAGAAGTCAAACATGACTTGTATTCATCTTTCATTACCGGTATATATTGAGGATTACAATTTTAATAGTTTTCCTTTCTTAAAATATGTATACTTTTTTTGTTGTGTCTCTCTCTACACACACACACACACACACAGTCACATGTTTTATATGATTTTCTGAATGGATGCTAAACTTTATACTCAAAAAAGTAAAAAAAAAAAATAGTCCTGCTGTCATTACTTAGTTTACAATTTTTTAAACAAGAAGCAAAGTAAAATATTCTAACTATATTCCGATTTAAATGTGAAAGTTTTAGTGCTATATACATTTTGAAAAATAGCAATTGATTCAAATTCTGATTACTCTTTTCTTACTCTTCCTAAATTTCAGCGTGACTTATATCAAAATGTTCAAAACAGCCAATATAAAGTATTTATTCGCAAAGTCTCACTCACAAAATAAATTATTTCTGTTATGACAGAAATGCAAGTCATAGGATAGAATGTCAATATGCATAACATATTAGCTAGAGTATTAACTCAGTAATTTCACTCTAGCCAAAATATCTAAACAAACGATAGTTTTCTTTTCCAAAATTAATTGATTTTTTCTTTGCTCATTAGTATTTAAGATACAAAAATACAAACACAAGTCCTAATTTTTTTTGTTACAGCTTTATTAAGCTATAATTCACATACCATATAATTCACCCAACTATAAAGGAAGTTTCAATGGACTTTCGTATTGCCATCATCCCCAAAAGAAACTCATTACCCTTTAGGTATCACCACCAAACACTCAATCTTTCCGTTCCCCAGCCATAGGCAACTTCTAATTTACTTTCTATCTATATATTTGCCTATTCTGAACATCTCCTATAAATGGAGTCACATGATATGTGCTCTTTTTTGTCTGATTTCTTTCACTTAGCATGTTAACAAGATTCATTCAGATTATACCATGTATCGTTACTTCATTCATTTTTATGATCAAATAATATTCTATTGTATGGATAGACCACATTTTGTTTATTCACTCTTCAGTCAATGGACATTTGGGTTGTTTCCACCTTTTGGCCATTATGAATAATACTACTGTGAAGATTTGTGTACAAGTTTTTGTGTGAACATGTTTTTTATTTCTCTTGGGTATATATTCTGATATATGGAATTAGTCCTAATATTTTAATATTTGGCTAATGCCTGACTACAACAAACTGTATAATTAAGAAGTTAAATTATAGCACCTATTTATTATTTATGGGAAGTTGGTTTTATGAAATAAACTTTAGTTTTCTAAAGCTGATTACCACATCACTGAAAAGTACATATAACTTTTACTGTGATAAGACAGTATTACAATTAACATCACATTTATTCTTTAACCACTATAATTAAATATGTTCAACTACAACACAAAAATTTTAAGAAGAACTAGTCTCTTAACTCATGGAAAGTTTCTTAAAATATTTCTCACACCAAGAATTTTCCAGGCTAAAATGAAAATCTTTCTAATTTTCTTTATTTGGCAATTTTTATATGACCTATCATCCCACCTATATAATCAGAACCCCATTGAATAAGTCCAAATATGTTTACCATTTTAAATGGAACCAAATCTTCTGCAATTTAGAAATATTTTTTAAGTAGGCTAAAACAAATTGAAAATTTAGTATGAAACTATTAACTAAGACTTAAAAAATGTATTACACAAAACTCTACCTTTATTAAAGATTTACCTATTTGCATAACTATAATAGCCAAAACTGAATTCTGGCATTATAATTATGACTAAAAAAGTAAAAATAAATGGAGAATTTAATATTTACCACTAACTACTGCTTTGTTCAACCAGGTAGCACTAACTTTTCCCCAAATCTACAAAGATCCTCAGGCAGGTAATCAAAAGGTAGTGGAAGAATTTTGGGCCTCTACACTGTCCTCAAAAATACAGGTTTTAGGACTGGTAGCCATCTGCTAAAAACTCAAAGTGAAAAGAAAGCAAAAATAGCTGGAAAGAGAAGTGGGAGAGAAGTTAAGAAGAGTTAAGGAGATTAAGAGTTAAGGGGAGGTAAGGAGAAAGAGACAGAGAAGAAAAAAAAAGTGAAAAGCTATGAAAAGGAGGTTTGGTTGGCTTTCCCTGATGATGATGAGAAAGTCTGCCCAGATATGCATGGCTCCCACATGAGGCACCTTGGCTGGATCTGCAATTAACAGACAAAACCCAAGAATGGTGAGACGGCAAAACAAAAAACTGAACTTCATATCCGGCCAACTGGCCCCAATGACAGACATGAATTCACACACACTCCAGAGTAACATCCCTGCTGCCAAATAGGAATGCGTGTGCAAAACAGCCCATGTGTCTGCTGGAGGACGTGGGGACTCTGCAAAGGCTTCAAAGAAAATCAGTATCCTTCAGTCTAATTAAAACTTACTTTTATTTCATTTGTATAAGGGTGTCAGGTTCGATTAGAGGCCACATCCAATTTGGCTCTGAGAAGAATGGAGGCTTTCTTTCATGAAGAAAAACAGAGGAAGAGAAGTAATTCCTAAATGTTATCATCAGGAGTTCTGAGGGCAGCATGCCTACTCACGAGGTCATTAATATCCCCGGGGACCAGGCTAAAGGGTCTGTTGTCAACTGTGTGGAAGGATTTCAGGCTCCCCTGAAATAGAGATATAGTCTCCTTCGTTAACTGGATACACAAATTCATTAGGCAAGCAAAGAATGGCAGATTTCCCCCTCCCTGTCCAGTCCCCTGTCCCAACGGGGGAGACTGTCACTGTATTTGCCGAGGGTTCCAGTTTATCTGTGTGCACTCGCCTAGGTATGTGTCATGTAGCATGCCATCTTATCGAAGGCAGTTCCAAAATACTTAACATGAGCCTCCTTATTAGCAGCAAGTGGGTCTGTTGAAGCTTAAGAAAACCATTTAATAAAAATAAAGCCACCCAAATGAACATGGATTGAAAAAAAATTTAGATTGATGGAGCTAGGCTGGTCACTGTAATTACGGAAGGTGTATCATTTCCTAAGCTCTCTTTGCATTAAGTGTATGCCATACATTTATCAGACATAATTAGCACTTTAGGTGACAATGATTTGATTTCTTCCCTTGTAATAAAAGCTCTCTGTGTTGGCATATACATTCAGAATGGGAAATTGAACACTGTTGCTGTTTATTCCCCCGAGGCAAAATTTAGGACAAACTGGGGAAAATATGAAGAGGGCTTACAGAACAGCCCTTTGTGAATTTTGCAAACAGAAAAAGAAAATAGTTCAATAAAAGCTTTTAAGGATCACAGTCAAACGCATGCTTTTTGAAAGCAAAGGATATGTATGGAACGTTTCTCTACTTTCAAAGTCAGCATTTAACTTTCCTTTAGATGTGAACAAACCCACACTAAATTGATTCGTAGGCACCACTGCAGAACTGGACGCATTTAAATTACTGTATCTGAACCAGAAAAGTATTTGTGCTGCCTTCTCTCAAGAGATAGAAGAAGAAAACTGTTTTAAAAATGATTTAAAATAAATATTGATCCTTCTGTTTCCTTAAATGCCACAATTAAGAATCATGTTAATCTGTTTTTCTGTGGATTAAAGTATTTATATAAATGTTAAGGATTTTTTTTTTTTATATATATAAGGGAGAAAGGAGAAACCGAAATGCAAGTTGCTGATCCATGGTATACGGCTCATGAAGGATTCTACATCCTCTTGAAATCTGTAGCCCCACAGAAATGATGTGAAAACTTATTTTTTCTGCATTTAAATCTTCTTGACTTTTTCTTCTTTTTCATTGAAAACAAAATGTCTGATTGGATTAGCTGATTCCTTTGATTGCATAAATTAATCAGAAATTAGTCACAGGTAATTCTTATTAAAATAAATATTTCTAAGGAAATCTCACGTCATTAACTAACTTAGTGCTATCCTTGCCACTGAACCTGACCTGGCTGACTTCTGCTTAATCCTAACGTTTTTTCCTACTCAGGTGCTTAGACACAGACAGATGTTTCTGTCTTACAGTGACTTCCGTGGCATCCTCTATCCCAAGGCTTCGGAAAGCTCACAATATTGCAGAAGTCGGGTGTGTGGGAGACGCTCAAACTGCACCTCTCACACCTTTCCCTAAGGGTGTTTATTGTATATTTTCTTAAGCTTACGTGGACCTCCTCCTGACTTAAATAAGAATAGCTTTACGGAAGGGTCCTGATTTTTATGTGAGTTCCTATTTTAAAAATGTGTAAGTAATAAATGAGAAATACATGATGAAATCTTTGAAAAATTTGTATGAAGAGAGTAGGTTGTGGCACAAACATATTTTGCTTACACTGTAAAAAATAATAGAAAAAAATAAGGTAACTGTTTAGAGCATTGAAGAGTTAACTTAGTATAATTTAGAAATGTAGACTCATGAAAGAAGCTCAACAGTTTTCTGCATCATAGTTTTCTAAGCATAGATTTGAATAAAGAATACGTGAGGCATTAGTAAGGGCTTCAAAAAAGAATTTCTTAGCTAATTATTAACTCAGGCCCAGTGGAGGTTAAGGCCATACAAAGAATTAATATTTACATATTTTCCCTGATAGTTGTACATTATTTTTTCTCAACATAAGAGAGATTTAGTTTAGAAACTCAAATTCAATTTCTGCAGGTTTGCACCTGTAGCCTAGGTTTTCTTGAGACGAGACACAAGAGACCAGAAATAAAAAGAAAGGAATCAATCATGTTACAGGGAAACTCAGAATTACCAGGCAAGGCTAGGCTTGGTGACTGCAGGTGAGGTCTGATGTTCATTCTCTGACCCCAAATTCTTATGAGAAAGAGTCATATTAAATTCCCCAAATTACAAGATAATATAATCACCTGTTACAGAAATAATACTTGTTAAACCCCACTAATTACTAAACAGGTTTGCAACCACTTATTGTTAGTACTTTCATTCAAATGCAAAGCCTTTTCCCAGATTCTATTTTATTTTATTTTATTTTATTTTTTTTTTGCTTTTTACATGCAATTTTATATCAGGGACATTAAGTGCTTTCCCTCTCATGTGAAAATATTATACAGCCATGACCTCTGATCATTATTTCTCTTTAGATGGTATCTTTTACCTTTATAACACACATGCACATATATACGTAACATACATATGCAGTGTCCGAAAGCACTTACGATTTTTCTCCTATACTCCCCTCGGATGATGTGGGGAACCTCATGTCAAAAACCCTCACTTTAGAACAATAAATAAATAAACCAGCCACAGCCTTCCTGAGGCTGGCCAACTCTAGCATAAGTAATTCAAGAGGCTGAGAGATGCCAGATAAATTTGATTACTATAAAAGATGGGAATATGTTTCTTTCCTTTGAGAATTCACAAAAAGGGGTCAAAAACAAAGCGATGCTGAAAGTGAACAATTTCATTTCGCCTGCAATTCAAGGCGAAAATTCAAAGGCAATTTTGTAGGAACATTTTATCACAATTTTATAGACCCTCATTTCCTGCACACATCACAATCTTTAATTTCTGAAAGAGGAAAGCAAGAAAAGGGGAAGTGGTGGGGGGAGAGGGTGAGGAGGCTGAGACCAACCGTGAGGGGCTTTTTCTTCTTCTTCTTTAAGATATAAATGCAGATATTTATAAAGCCGTGAGAGATTTGTAAATCTTTCTTCAAAGCTGAACCTACTGCTGGGACTGTGATTTGCTAAAAGCTGCTATAGGCATACTCCAAAACTCAGCAGGGTCAACCCTCCCCTTCCAAAAAATAAAAAATAGAAGAAGTGGGGGGAGAAAAAGCTACTCTGATTTGTAACGTCTCGACAGACATGAGTTTGAGAAAACTGTTTTCATTTTATACTTTCTCCTTGAATCATATATATATTTTTCCCTTCCCAAATACACAAAAAGAAAATTTAAAACTCAATTCTTTGCTTCCCATCTTGATGTCTAATTGACTCTCTTTGATGCCTTTTGAAAATGGCAGGTCATTTCTCAAAGACAGGCTGTTAGGTGGTTCTTTGGAAGGTCACAATCCAAGGACAAACGCAACAGCCAAGATCGAGAGGGTAGGTACCTTGACCATCTCCACTCCCCACCCTCAGGTCTCGTCTGGTGTAATGAAGGGGGAGGTTGGTGAGCTGGGAGTACAAAGATACAGTTTCCAGTTCCAATCTTGCTAGTAACTTCATGTGTGATCTCAGGGGAAAGCCACATACTCTGTCTCATTTCCTAGTGGGGATAATACATCAAAGTTCTACTGGCTTCCCAGGGTTGTAAGGATAACAGAAAACAGCACGGTAAAAGCACTGTGCTATTCTGAATATTGATGCATCCCCAAGACCAAGAAAGTGTCTGGGACAGAAGAGGTGGTGAGTAAATACTTAACAAAAGAATAAATGCACTTTGGAACGCATAAGCTATGAAATTCACAGTAAAATTATAATAGTGGAATACTAAAGTGAAATCAACGATGGATAGTGCTATGAGCCTTCCATCTCTAAGAGGGGACCGGACTGGCTTAAGACATAGCAGCGTTTCTTTCTCATTGGGGAAATTAACCTCTACTCACTGTACACACCTCCCACCCAAATCTCATGCCCTTACACACTTGTCATCTGTACTCAAAAGATTCAAAAGACGGCAGAACCTAGTGGGGCGCAGGGAACATGGCCCATTGGGAAATGTGGCACAGTGATTTTACATTACTCTCTAAATAGATACATTGTTTTCAGAAACAACTGGATCAAGATAATTTGACTTTGGGGAGGAAAAGTGGTTTAAAACAAAAAAGGGAAAAGGAAAAAAAATAGGAGAAAAAGAAAATCCTCTGGCAAGTCACTGTTTTCCAAACTGAATCAGGCTCTGCTGCCAACGAGGAGGGAATGTAACTTTGCCAAAAACGAATGCTGACCTTCTTCGGCATGTCTGCAGTCGTGTCTTCTGGGGGAAATTCTTGGGATGCCCTGGCACTGTTCAGCGCTGACCTAAATTCTCATCAAGAACGAAGAACTACAGTAAATGGAAGAACTAGGTTTTGACAATTGCGTCAATCTATGATACAAAAACCCAAGATGGTTTAATTTTAAAGTTAAAGGCTCTCGACACAGCCCAGGGCTATATATAATATATATACGGTCTGTGTAATTGCAATATACTGAGTTACATCTTTGTGGAAACCTACTTTTTAAAATGCTAGTCCCTTAAATGAGTGAATGAAAGAACGAACGAACGAATAAAACATCAGTTCCTGATTCAGTGATTACAACTGGTTAAATAAATCAATGAATATCCACAAATAACCATAGATGTATGCTGAAATTTGCAATTCCTTAGTATTTGCCATCTTAAACTTTCTAGACTAAGGAGCAATCACATTTCACGCACAGGTCAAGAGACCACCCGCCAACCACACATTCGGTGCCACTCATACATTGACTGAGAAGTGACACAGCACAAACTGTATACAAAGCTTGTTTGCAGAGCTGCCACCTAGTTACATCCCAGCGAACAGACATAGGCAAATACACAAACCATGGACCAAGGAGGATATTTTAAAAAAACATTCAGCTGTAACCAAAACTAAAATAATTGTAATGGCAATAACGTAGCGTTAGTCTAGAAAGAGACACATATTAACTATTTTCACGTTAGTTTCAACTGAGTTGGCTTCCTGGTCTCTCAGATACCAACTCACTGCTACTGAGTTGGTGACAGCCTTACTGGAAAATGTCATAGCCAAACCCCAAACAGCTTTAGCTGGAGTCTCTTTTTAAATCTCAGAAAATCACCTTTTACACCTTTATGTAAAACTGTGAGCTTGCGCTAAGCTGTTGTACTTGACTGTGTCCCTTCAACCTGGGGAACTCGCTGCCAAAAAATATTATTGAGGCCAACAGCTTAATAAGTTTTATAGAAGATTAAATATTTATATGAATAAAAATAGCACCTGCAGCGACACCAGGAAGGATAAAATTACAAGGGCTATGAAATCTTCATGCTTCGGGGCATAAATTGCTTACCAGCTGGATGAGGCCGTTTTGCTCTCAGAGCAACACTGCACGGCTAAATGTGTCTTCCCGAGAAGTACCTAACTGCTGACCACTCTCAGGACCAAAGGCTACAGCAGAAGGACCATTTAGCTCTTGGGATGCACCCAGTTCAAGGTTGTTCGGGGTTTTAAGGAAATGGATACGATGCTATCCCAATCTGAAATACAGGTATCACTGAAAAACAGTGATACCCGAGAGAGGCCAACAGCTCCATTCAAACTGAATGGGAGTAAAATGGAATAAAAGTATGAAAGATGAAAAGGCTCAAGGGCAGAAATGATTCCTAACTTTGATGGCCATTATGGAATCTGCAGTAAAGAACTGAGGAACCCCAAATGTTAAAGTTAAGACAAAATGGGAACGGAGATAATCCGCCAATGACTTAGGCTAAATCTTTTTTCATTAACATTTTCCCCAAAGTAGAAATGGAACATGAACATAAGTAATAGGACCTTGTTCTTCCAACCTTGCTACAGCAAAGGCCAATCTCTGACTAAAGACAAAAACAACAGGGAACACAATGCTTTAATAAAGAAAAAGATCAGGAGAAACTAACAGAATATGTGCACCCATTGTTAGATACTAGATTTCATTTCTCCCAGACCAAACTGTACAGTGGCTTTTACAAATGATTCCTTTTTCCTTATGGGTTACAGGAACAATAGTAAATATCAATTAATCCATTTCATAAATAAAATATTCAACAAAGTAAAGAGTAGCATCCAGCCAGCAAAGTATGCTAATAAGGTTAATAATTTGTTAGCTTTATCGAAAATTCACTTGACTTTGCAAGTTTAGATAACCCAGTGTGCACAAACATTTTACTGTTACTAATATGACTTGATATTCAGTTGCATAATTAGTTGCTTTCCACAGAAGGATTACTTAAGAAATAGCGATGGGCTCCAGGAAGATGCTCTCGTGCAAAACAGTGTTTGGAAGTGCATGATGGGCAGCCCTCAGAATGTCTAAATGAACAAAGGGCTCCTGTGGATTTTAATAACGCTGATCCACTTATGAATCATAAATCATATGGGAACCTCCTTGCAGTTCAAAGATTTCCAAGGTTTCTGGGGAGAATGCTCCAGCAAAGCAGCATGTTATCAGCCGGGATTAACCATAGTTGCTCACATTCTTTAAAAAATAGTGCTTTGTACCTTCACATAGGTGCTGGCAGGGACTAGCACAAGTGCAACAGTGGGAAAGGTGAGGAGAAGGGGCCAGAGCCACCACCAGGGCTTGTGATGGGTCTTTAAGAATCCAGAGTTTTGCACGGAGATGGGCAGAGCTGAGAGGAGCAGAGAAATGCAGGCTGACAAAGAGGGGCCATCACAACCTAAGTTAGAGAGACAAATAAATGGTTGGCATCGACAGGAGCCGTTTCTTATTATTTTTAGAAAAAGCCTTTAATTTAATGCATATTTTCTTTGCAGAAAAGGAAACAGTGATATTAACAAATTGGTTTTATTTCTAACCTGGCAGGCTGCCTGCAGTGAAATGTAAATACATGTACATGGGAGCCAGGATTAGCATTTACTGAAGAAAAAGAGTAGTCAATATTTTAATGAGGAAGTCTAAGAAAGCAATTGCATGAAACACACTCCAATGTCACAGGGGAGCTTTTTAAGTTAAGCCAACTAGTTCCAAATTACTACTTTCCTAAGCTTTCCGTTAAGGGAAGTTTAGACTTACTTAAAAAAATACAACTGTGGCATTTAGTCTTAAATATCATAAAGTAGCTGTAATATTCGTCTCTATAAATACATATATTAACCTATATACATCTCTCATGCCATATATAGAAAAAAAGGAACGTCTGACATGCCATTCTTCACTAAATGGCCCATTTAACAGTGTCATCCTTCTGCTTTTTTCAAAGACAGAAATATTAGGTGAAGAAAATTGATACTATTCAAGAATGGGGGATAGATTTGAGGGTGGGGGGAAACGTCTGATAGGAAACATGGGTAACCAAAACAAATAAAAATCAATGATATTGTTTAAGGACAGAGTCATGTATATAGGACCAGATCAGATAACAGATAAAAATCTATTAGGAAAACACTGTCTGTCATATAATTTCTCCTGTGCCCCTAGGAGGTATATTTCCATCTTAGAATCTGATTTTATCATGAATTAGGAAAAGAGGAACAAACGAGAACATTCTGGGAATAGATGAGGGTGGTAAATCTAGGATATAAATAAAAGACCTAAAATATCACCAATATCTCAGAACTGATTATTCACGCTTAAAGGAAATCAAATGATTCTAAGTGTAGAAGACTTCTATTTTAACATTTCTAAATTTCAGGCTATCAGATAGAACCAACTGCTTTCACAACCATGTTAAGACAGTATTTTCTATATTCTCATGAGCACTATCAAGAACATTTTAAGTCTGACAAATATTTAAACATTTTATGCTCTTAAATTAGCCAAATTTTACCTTATCCTTCAAAATTCAGTACCAACATCAAATAATAAGGAACAGAAATTAGTAAAATAAAAAAAATCGTAGAAAATGATCAACAAAGCAAAAAGTTATCATTTTAAAAAATAATCATAAAATCAGTAAGCCCATGATGAGCTAGAATAAAAAAGATAAATAGTCCATAGGATCAATATTCAGATTCTGCAGACATTAAAATGATTATAAGAAAGACCTTATAATCACCACACTTTATACTTTTATACATTTATAAGTATATATTTCTACGACTATGAAGTATCTGTATACCCAAAAGAAATTGTTACACGTGAAAACTAGAAGAACCATACCAAAATATTCAAAGCAATATTATGTTTATTAGACAAAAACATTGTTTTCAATTTAATTAACAGATTTTAAAAACATGACGTATTCCCACAAAGGCCTACTGTACAGCTGTGGAAATGAGTAAAATACATTTACATGCAACAACATAAATGAATCTTAGAAACATAACATTGAGTGCAAATCTGTCAGTTGTATCAGTCTACCATTCAGTACAATACAATTTTTATAGCACTCAAAAAACAAAAGTAAAAATCTAAACAATAAGTTGTTCAATTGAACAAACACATTAAATAAAACTTTTTTTTTTTTTTTGGAAAAGCAAGGAAGTAGTGAGCACAATATTCAGAACAGTGGTCATCTCCTGGTGGGGAGGACTAGGATACGGATTAAGGGAAGGTACAGATGCCATGGTCCTGACAGTGTGATATTCTTAAGCTGGATATTAAGTTTATGGGTATTCATTTCATTATTATGTTTTATAACACCCATATAATATCCATTTCATTTGTATGTATTAATTACTGATAAAATGACTGCAAAAATCATTAAATCATATACACAAGCAGAATAGACAGGAAGGGATCTCCCATTTCTCCTTCTGTCAAATGACCCCTCTCCCCCTTCATCACCAACAGGTGAGAGACTCCTCAGGGCCCATAGTCAGCAGACCCAGGTGATCAGAGGATGAGCTGCTGTCTCTATTCCATCCAAGAGCTGTGTTATGAAGAGCTGAAATATTTTTTTTCACAAAAATCTATCTACTAACCCACCTGCCATCCATTCAGAAACACTAAGTACAGAAAGAAATTTTTTAAAAAAGGGGGGAAGGTGAGGCAATATGACATCTCCCTGGGAAATATTATCTTCAAAATTGAAGTACTGAAGTTGGGGCAGAACAGAGAGAACAGAGTTCATGCTGGAAATTTGAGTTTTTTATGTATTCCATTTGAACAGAGAGCTAGGCTTTTGGTGTTTAGATCTCTAGATGATGCTCCCTGAAAGTAGAAATTAAACCGGGAGGTATATACATTAATACTTCCTCCATCTATAGATGCAAGAAGGAAATTTGATCATCACATAAGAGGACAGACATAAGAACATATCTCTAAATCTGTTGACAAACACCAAACAAAGCATCTCTGAAAGACTACTGCAGAGGAAGGGAACAAAAACATCCCATGAACTCAGAGGAAGATCATTGCCTCTGAAAATATTATATTGAGGAAATCAGAAATGTAACCCAACTGTAAATTCCTTGGGGACAGGGGCCAAGTCTTGTTTACTGCTATGTTTTTAGTTTTAAGCAGTGCCTGACATAAAGAAAACATATAATGACTTTTTAAAATAAATTTAACCATTTAGCATCTATAATAGGAAGTAAAACAGACCTCATTGTAAAAGATACAGAAACTATACAGAACTGTAAGAAGAAATAAAATATGAAAAAGTAACAGAACAAAGAAAGATGAATGAGATAAGAAAAGACTATATGTAACAAAAAATATATTGGCGGAATGCAAACTCCCATTAAAGGCAGTAAATACTAGAATAATAACATAGAAAGTACACAGTCTAACATTTCAAGGGGGATTACAAATCAATTGGAAGAGACCAAACATACATGGTAAGGTTACATTAATTTCCAATTTAATTGGCCAAGAAAGCAACATAGTCAGAAATAGATATGGCTCAACACAAATCCCCTTGGTCTCCATGGTCTCTAATGGGGATATAATGGATTACAAAGATGGCCTCAAATTTGCCCACTCCCTACGTCTATGACATTGCAATATGGCATGACAGTTCCTCTAATTAAGAACTAGTCTATTTCTGTACCTCTTGCATCTGGGATGGTCAGATGACTTTCTTTCTTTTTTGTCCTGTCTTAGAACCTTAGCATCACCTCAGTGATTCAATCAGCAGCTTGAAAAGTAATTTGCATTGGGGTTTGCCCTGGTCTGCTGCTTTAGCAACTCTCAAACACTGGTTCCAACACCAGACACATGCCTGAGGCCATTAAGACCCCTAGTTGACCCACCAGCTGACTGTAGCAATATGAGCATGCGCATGTGAGATTTACAGAAGAATTGCCCAGCTGAGCTCAGCCCAAAGTACTGGCCTACAGAATCACAAGCTAAGAAATGATTGCTGGTTTGTTGTTGCTGTTGCTTTAAACTTTTATTTATTTAAGTGCGATTTTCCAGCACCCATCAATTCCAAGTCAAATTGTTATTTCAATCTAGTTGTGGAGGGCGCAGCTCACAGTGGCCCATGTGGGGATGGAATCAGCAACTTTAATGTTAAGAGTACCATGCTCTAACCAACTGAGATAACCAGCTACCCCAGTGATTGCCCCAGTGTTTTAAGCCACTAAATTTTGGGCTGGTTTTTTATGCAGCAAAAGCGAGCTGCCACGGAGGCAGTCAGCTGTCAGTTATTCGCTCTGCCCAAGATGGGGTCGTTGGATCTGAGCTTGGTCCTAACAGCAACACCTCCTCCTTATACCCAGATTTAATCATCACTTAGGAGGAACTTGAACTAGTTATGGGTTAAGAGGTAATGTTTCAGACTAATGAGACTTTGCTGGTTCTCAAGCCAAAGACAGTTCTCTTGAAGCCATGTCTTCATGAGAAGGCAGGGTATGGGGACGAGGGAAGCCATACCCTCGTGAACTCTGAAGTATAACCCTTAGCTTTATGGTTTTCTGGAAATCTCATTTACCAAAACTCCCTTAAAATGCAGAGGAAAAAATAAGATGAAAATTATCAGAGGGGAAAGAACACATATGAAGGTTAGAGATGGGGGGTATCATTCATTCATTCATTCATTCATTCATCTATCTATTAAAAATATATACACTTAGTGAGTGTCTAGAAAATGAATATGCTGGGCTCTGGACTACATACCCAGGTAAAGAACATACAGAGTAGTGAACAAAACTGGGATGGCCCCTGCTTCATAGAACTGACTGTCTCAATATCTAGATCATTGCATTCCTGAAAAGATCAGGATAAAAGGGACAAAACTAATAATTTAAGCTATAATAGATGGAAACACTCATCAACTGAAAAAATTCCAATGACTACAGATGAAAAGGATGATTATTATCAAAGTTAACCCATACCCAGATGCATCCTGTCAAAATTTTTTAGTTACAAGAATAAAGTCTCACAAACATCCAGGCATGGAAAAACAGACACACACACACACACACACACACACACACACACACACACACACCAATTAACCACATTTTAACAAATCAGTCTTGCCTCAGACTTTTTTTGATGCAGAAATCAATACAACAAAATTACAGAATTTTGAGGGGAAATGGTGAACCTTGAGAATTATATATCTAAACTAAGAATAGAAAAAATATCCTCACAAAGGTATGAATTCAGAAAACATACCAAACATGCATTCTTCTTGAAAAATTATCTAAAGCCATACTCAAACTCACTAAGAGATTAAGAAAACATAAGAGGACAAAAATAAGAAAGATAAGGTATAATTATCTAATTGGGAATAACAAAACCAGTTAAATATAGTAATAACAAAATAATTAGAGCAAATCCATTTTAAAAGCTAAATAGAAATCATAAACACTATTTTTGAAAAGTAAGGAATATGCCATAAGAATAATGATTTTTTAAAAACTGAGACGTCTTCTAAAATACGAGATTATATTAACAAAGGCCAAGATATAAGGCTGGGGAAGAGTAGTGGTATCTTTGTGGGGTGGGAAGTGTGCTAAATTCTACCATTTAACTAGGAGACCTAAAAATGCTCTTTGTCTTTAAATTTGACAGAGATCATAGATTAAAGAATGCTTTTGAGGAACTTAAATGAAAATAGAAGCTAACACCAAACATATACTCTATGAAATATTAACAAAGAATGGAATAGTCTATATACCTAAAGACAGAAAAGAATGGGAAAAAGAATCACCCAAAGAATAAAAAAGAAAACATAATGAAAGAAGTAAGGTTAATATTTTGTTTGTAACAATATTTGTAAATGGCTTAAACTTCTCTGTGAGAAGACAATAGTAGAGTTATAAAACCAAATTGAATTATGTACTTGTTACAAAAGATACACCTAGGACAAATGAATACAAAAAGAATGAGTAAAAAGAAGAGATACAAATAAAAACAGAATTTTTAATATAAATGTTAGGAAAATTCAAAGCAAGACATATTAAATGTTCAGAGAGCTTTTATATCAAGAAAGTACAATTCAACACAAATATATAATGTTTATGTGTCAAATAACACTGCATTGTCAGAATGCATATATCTCTATAGATAAGAGTTAAAGAAAAATAAGAACAAATTAATAAAGGACTTCAACATCAATCACAGTTGGTCAAAGAAGGTCAAAGAAGATAAAAAGTGAACTATGATGTAGAAGAGCTTAATTCAGTGCCCATAGACTCCTTTCCAAAGATGATCTTGTATTATATACTCCTCCATAAGAATAATGTCAATAAAATTCAAGTAAAAGTCATCGCAGGTATATTTCAGAGACAAATAAAACTAGAAATTTATAATAACAGATGAAATCTTGAAATCCAACCACTTTAAAATATATAATTACTCTTTTAAAAGAATTTTAGGTCATAGAGGATATCAAAATACTACTTTGGGTTATTACATAGTGAATAAAATAAGAATACAACATATGACAAGTTATGATGCAGCTAAAATGGAAATCAGAGGAAAATTCATAGTTCTAATGGTAAATGAACCAAATAGGCAACTGAATAAGGTGGTAAGAAAATAGAAAAACTACAGAAATAGTAAGTAAATGTAATACCTAGTTCTTCAAAACTACCTCTAGCAAAGCAAATCAAGAAAAAGATATTGCATCAGTTGTATCGTGTGCAATCTCTTGATCAACCCTATTTTTTAACTCTGGTACAGTATCATTTTATACATATTCCCAACTACAGAATTGTTATTGCTTGTCTTAGAAAAAGAGATTGTTTGCACGGAAAGATTAATAGCACTGATTAGCTTTCTAATATTTTGTACTTTTTTGAAATTTCTATTTTTATGTGATTATATGTAAAACTTTAGTAAATACTGAAATAAAACCATATTGACCCATTTAAAAAAAGGAATAAGAAAAATGATTTAAAAATAGATTTATATGATTTTTTTAAATTGTAACATAATATTTTACACCTCTCTATATTGACAAATTTAACCTCTAGATGAATTGATATTTCAATAGGGAAATATAAATTACCAAAGTTGATTCAATGAGAGAGAGAAAACAACCTAGACATGTCAATAACCTTGAAAGGAAATAAGAGGTTTCAAAGAATTTATCTTTCCAAATGACCCAGACACAGACATTAATTCTATCACCTTTAAAGTAGGGGCAGTGTCACTCCCTGCTATTTAAATTGCTCCAGAGCATGGTGTAGGGGTAGGGAGGTTAGCAAGGATGGGGAAATCTTGTTAATTATAATTAATACTACAAAGCTACAACCACCCATGTTCAAAACATTAACAAAAACAGCACAAAAAGAGAACTTTACAGATACAACCTAGATATTATATGCAGAAATTCTAAATAAAATGTTATCATGACTTAGGGAGGTTTATTTCTTGTATGCAAGGATAAATCTATGTTAGAAAATCTACCAATAAACAGAGAGACATACAATGTCTCCAAAGAATGACAATATTACAGAGATGCCAAGTCTACTCCAATTGTTTATAAATATTATCCAATCATCATCAAAATCCAATACAGAAGAGCAAATATAATAGCCAAGAAAATTTTGAAAGAGAAGAACAACGGCAAGTTTGGCATTACCAAATAACATACCAAAATTACAAAAATCACATGAACATTGCAGCGCTGGTATAGGAGATTATTTACATTAGCAAAATAAGAAACAACCCACATATTCACTGTTCAGTAGGAATGGGTAAAACTTCTTTATGTTACACCCATGCAAATGAACGGTATGTAGTGATTAAAAGTTACATTGTAGCAGAGCATGGAAAGATGTTCTTTAGAAATAAATTAATATGATTTTTTTTAAAGACTGCAATCTAGTCACTTGGACATAAACCTTAAAAGATATATACTGAATATAAACAAAGGATATTTTTCCATAATGGGACTAAATGATTTCTAATTTTACTATTTGGTCTTTTCAATATTTCCCAAATTTTTCAAAACAAATTCATTGTCATTGTTTTCCTAAAATATTATTTTAAAGGTCAAATCCTCTGAAGTCCAGCATTCTATTAATTTGTGTATGCCTATACATGACTGAAATTCATTTGAAATATATATAAGGGAAATCTGTGCTCTGTGCCAATGGCAAGCATCTGGATATGACTCACCAAAAAAAAAAAAAAAAAAAGACTGTATGTCTGAAGGAAATATTAAAACAAATAGCCCAGCACTGCAGTGATTGCATAGAACTGTATATATTCGCTCTGTGCACTGGACAGGAATTTTTCATTTCATACATCATTTACAACTTGCTGCAGTGATTCTGCGAAATCAGTCCATACCATTAGCACACACAAAGAAGAAAAAAAAACACACCCAATGCTCTCATTGTTGGAAAATTCAAGTGTTTGGGGCTTCGATATGTCCGTATTCCATCTAAGCAGAAGTTGCTCTGATAACCAGCATGAGAGCACCAGGCACCACAGATAGGGATCAAATATCCAGGATCAAGCACACTGACTTTTTAAAATCGACAGTCCGAGCTTGGCTTGTGCTCATAAATATCCTTAATTTTAAAAACTACTTGGAAATAAATGAAAACAAAATGGTGAGAGTCATGAACAAATCCTTCCAGAGGGGTTTATTTTTTTTTTAATGGGAACCAGCTCTGATTTCCAAAAATATTTTATCAAGGCATTTGATACAAACCATCTGGTTTAGTCAACACTTCATCAAATGAATGTCTGATGCATTCACCTAAGTCCCGGCTCTTGCTTAACAGTGTCGCTATTTTCAAATCACCACACAGAGCAGTGTATTTCCCTGGCAATACAAAATCTCACCTTGTATACTTCAGGCCCAAGAGAAAGATGTTTTGCAGTATAATGAAATGCTCCCAGGGTCAGAACTGTTTTGGGATAGCAAAGAGCCTTAGGAATGGCAAATGTCAGCTTGGTTCTGTTTCCATCATGTCTTGACAGCCAAACTTTCCTTCTCTTCCCTTCTGTTTCATTATACAGGAAAAGTCAAACCACCATTTTCTGGTGAGTGCATTTGCTATATCCTCAAGTCTAGCAATAACCATGGAAATAAATTCCAAGAAACAGTCAATGAATTCCAAACAACATCCTATTTCACTACTCTATCACTGAATTTTGTTCATTTCTAGAACATGGGGATCCAGAGTTATACTCAGTCTCCACAAACAAGGAAAGCATCTATGAGCTATCCACACAACATTAAGACCAGCCATAACTAAGCACTGAAATTATCAAAGCTCAGTGACTTAAAATGACAACACCTTCCTTAGAAATTACCTATTGTCCCTACCTACATACCAACAGAATCTTTAGCAACTGGACTCATTTATTCACAATGGAAAGTTTAGTTGGTGAGTACATCTTAATGTGCAGAGAGCATCAAAGCTCTAGTAACAAAAGTCGAATTCATGCTGGAATATCAGGGAAAAAAAATAAGAGTTTGGAGAGTAAAGCCATCAATGTTTAAATTTCTCATTTTTATGTCACACATATTCAAAATCATTATGTCTAAGAAATCAGACAGGAGAATACCCTCCCTGTTGAAATCAACCTTAAACTACTTTGGGTGAAACAAAGTACTCTGAAGAAGATTGCATGGGTGATTCTAGGGCATTCCAATTGGAATATGTGTACATACCAAGGTAAGAGTTCTTCTTTGATTTATTCTTCCTTTGTTCACAGAAGAATTCAAGAAATCCAGAAGCCTGTAAATTTTAAAAAATAAAATAAGTAAAGGTTTGGTTTAAGAAAAATATCTAGAAAAGAGCAACCAAAATGATCAAGAAGAACTGAGAGTGGTAATATGTGTGCTCGGCTAAAAATGAGACATTCTGAGTGGGAAGTTGATAAAAATCTGCAAGCCCTGGAGGTGATGGCCAGAATTAGCACTGACTGCTTCACCACATCTCAAAATGGGAGTACTGTTTCCAATTGAAAAGAAAGCCTGTGAAGTATTATTCATTGCCCTTCTCTCCCTCAAAAGAGGTAGAAGATGGTAATAAAAATTCAATTCACATTAAGTAATAAATTACCAATGATGGATAGACTTTAATTTATTAGTAGTTTAAAGAACTTATTTAGGAAAAGACTGAATTTGTGGGTTTTCTTATCAGTCTCCATTTGAGTAAAGCACAAAGTAAGTAATAGCAAATTTCTTCTCCAAAAATAATTAGAGAAGAATTCTAAGTTGAGGATGAAACTCAATGGTAGGACTACATTGCGTAAATTTGCCTAACCATGACACAAAATTTTAATATGAAAATAGCCAACCTAAAACTACATTTGTTTTTGGCAAAAGATTTAAATTTAAGTGTACCTTTGTCTCATTTATGTTTTTGTGGGGGGATAAGTGCCTTAGATATTGTGTGAAAACTAGTATGGTTCATATATCATCACCAGCATCATGCAAACAGAATATTATAGAGCACAGGTAAAAAGATATAGTATGCAAAAAGCGATTACCAAAGAAGAAATGAGAAGTCCAGAAATCCAGCAAGAATAACAAAAGCAAAAAGTGACTACAAATGTTTTAGTTATTCCATACAATGTTAGTCCAGAATTAGACTACCTCTCAGTGGATTTCTAGTCTTGTGAGAGAGAATAACCTTATTATTTGTTATGAATATCTAAATAGAGAAATGGAATTTGAGATGGCCAAAGATGGCACTAAATGGTTTCATAACCATCTTGCCATTATTCCCAGACTAAAACGGGTATGTAAACTAGAAGAGAATGGAAGAAAAAGGCATTTTAATAGAAGATAACTTGTTTTAGAAGAGTGATGGTTTGGACAATGATTTGTCCAAAATCCGGATAGAAGTGTCTCACCAAATGAATAAAGCAGGACTACATTTATAAACCAAAACATGAACCTTAAAAGCATTGTTTTATTAAATTTATAGTTACAGAAACACGGGGAAAATAAGATTTAAAAGGATGAGGCTAACCAAAACTGGAAAGACAGAGAACCAAGCGATAAAGAATGAAATTTAATTCAAAATAGTCAGAAGTCTGGAGCAAACTGAGCCATTATAAAGATGAACACACCTTATTTAGCCTTTTAAAAAAAGAAAGAAATGCCGCCATTTGCGATATCCTTCATGAACCTAGAACATTATGCTACGTGAAATGAACTAGTCACAGAAGGACAAATAGTACACGAGTCCACTTATAGGAGGGGCATAACATAGTCAAACTCATATAAGCAGAGAATAGAATGGTATATGTCAGGGACTAGAGAGAGAGGGAAATGGGGAATTGTTTTTCAGTGCGGATCAATTTGCTGTTATACAAGATGAAGAAACTCTAGAGATCGGCTATATAAACTACAGCCTCTATAGTTAACAAGACAGTATTGGTATCGTGCACTTTAAAACATGGTAAGAGGATAGATGTCATGTTACGTGTTCTTATGAAAGAAGCAAACACACCAAAGAACCCCAAGAAATTTTTGGAGGTGAGGGATATGTTTAGTAGTTCCTTGGTTGTGGTGATGCAGGTGGACACACATGTTCAGATTCATCAAGATGTGTACATTAAATGTGTGCATTTTTGTGTACGAATAATATCTCAATAAAGCTTTAAAAAGGAAAACACCTTACTAAATGTTAAGCCTCATTAGTATTATCTAATTTGGGCACTCTCAGACACCTAGGACAGGTAACTGATACTGTTCTCCAGACCTAATACCCAGTGCTTCCCTCCATATATAAACAGCATTCAGAATTAAGGTTTTTAGCCATAAGCCACACAGGAATGTCACTTTAAAGAAAGATTGCTCAAAACGCAGAAATCCTTTAGAAAAAAATTCAAATCTACTTCATTTGGAATGGTCATAAAGAATGTCATCTCTACAGTTCATAACTCATATGTTATTATACACATGGATTTTTAAAAAGGCAAATTGCATGATTTTTTGGAAACAGACTTTAGATATTTCCAACATTTTTGCTCTCACAGGTGTCTTTTATTATAATGTTATCCAGTAAACAAATGGTATTTACTAAAATGTTGTGGTTCCATTTTGTAACCACCAAGAATGTATATTGTGAGTGAGTGATGACCATTAGACGTGTGAAATGTTAGGAGCAACTCAGCGCTCCCAGTCACTTCCCTCTCGGCTGTTAGTGTTTGACCACAGGGGACAGCAGGCTGTATGTATGTATGTATGCATGTTGTGTGGATGTGTGTGGCTGACGTGCTGGCCACCGATAAACAGAATTGAATCAGAGTCTTAAGACACCGTATAACTTTTTGAAAATATGTAGATATAATCTGACCTAATAAACATGTCATTCTATTTTTTCAAGTAACTTACATAATATTCACACTGTCCCAAATTCCCTGGGTAATTTTATGACCCTTGACTAAAACCAAAACTTAAAACTGACAATAGAGCTACCTATACAACATGTTTCAGGGATTTAAGCGACTTCTCCCTTTGCATCAAAGAAAGAGAGAAAGCAGCATGCCATTAAACTTCAGAGTATCTAGAACAGGGGCTGGCCAACTTGTTCTTTAAAGTGCCAGAGAGTAAGTTTTCTTCTTTGCAGATCACATAGTCTGTTCAACTCTGGCCTTGCATAATGAAAATGGCAGCCGTGTTCCAATAGAATTTCATTTACATATACATGAAGTGGACCAGATTTGGACCATAGGCTGCAGTTTGGGGACCTCCATTCATTACTAGTAGTGATTATTAGAGGTTCATTATTTCTACTATATTTTGAAATGGCTTATATGTGTATAGGAATGTATAATGAAGTGAATTTTAGAAGAGAATGATGATATAGAAACAAAAGAAAAATGAGATGAAGTCCTGTACAGTTACTAAATAGCTCTCAGCATCCTAGAAGCCAAAGCAAAGAGAACAATATGCATACTGGGTTGTGGTGGGCACAACAATGGCTCTCCAAAGATTTTTGTGTCCTACTTCCAGAACCTATAAATACATTAGATTACATGGCGAGGGGGATTTAAGGCTGCGGATGGAATTCAAGGTCGCTAATCAGCTGACCTTAAAATAAGGAAATTATCGGGGATTATCTGGGTAGGCCGCATGTAATCACAAGCGTCTTTAAATGTGGAAGAGGGAGACACAAGAGCAAGAATCAGAGAGTTGGAATCATGACAAACACTGGACTAGCTGTTGCTGGCTTTGAACATGGAAGGTTCCAAGAGACAAGGAATACAGGCAGCCTCTAGAAGCTGAAAAAGGCAAAAAAATGAATTCTCTCTGAAGAAAGAAACACAGCCGTGCCATCACCTTGATTTTAGCCCAGTGAGACCCAATCTCAGATTTCTGACCTCCAGAACTGCAAGATAATAAATGTGAGTTGTTTTAACCTATCAACTTTGTGGTCATTTGTTACAGCAGCATAGGAAATTAATACATGGGTCCATTATATAAAGCAGACATTCCTTTGTGGGTCTTTATAATGGGTGTATTATGTAACAATATGGATTACATACTTAATGATATGCCCACAATGAATAGAATGGCAATTTTCATGTATCTCTTTCCTGAAAGGACCCTTAAATAGGATGACAACCAGTAGCAAATCACAGCAGAGCAAATGCACTTGTATAAGGAGGCAATGTCATGAGATCCAGGTATGTCATTCTCTAAGAGTCTGGCTTAACGTAAAGATCAAACTTAGAATACACAGAGTAACGTTCTTTGAAGCGTGGGATATTAAGTGTCAAGAGAAAATCTGTGTTCACATATGTGTAGGAAAAGATAGCTTAAACAAGATTAAACAGTTGTCTTTATGTCAAACACCTCTGAATCCTGAATATGCTTATGTGAATCTCCAAGAGGAAAACAATACATGCAAACCTTTCTACCTATGAACCCTGTTTATTTTCCATGACTACCATGGGTGTAGTGTCCTGCATAATCCATTTTTGAAAACACTGACCTACAGCGATGGACAAACCCAATAGACTCTTAGTGAATTTTTGCATGCTCTCCAGGTATGAAGGAAATGAATGCCTCATGCAGTTAAGTGATTGTTCTCTCGAGCTGCCCAGTGTGATCAATACACAAGAGTCTCAGGCTCTCATCCATGCTGCAAGCAGCCAGGCTGAACCTTCCCTGAGTTTAGAATGAGCTTCAGGGCTCTGTCTCAGCAGGGCACGTCTGATGTACTAACTCACTATACTAGCTGTAAAAGTGGGCATGCCTGTACTCGTGGGACAGCTCCTAGAATAACTATTAAGTTTGTAGCATATATTTCTGGATTCAAAACACTATCTATATGAGACTCCCAAAGACTACAGCCTTACCACAAAGGGAAAGGATATAACGCAGCCTATTTGTTCAGGGTATCTTGGCCTTGACACACCCTCTGTTCATCACCCTTGCTAGAAGAGGGATTTTTTGTATGCCTCCAGAGAGGAGGAGCTTAATTTTTAGCATCTGTATTTAGAGAAAAGAAAAAGGGGGTTCTTTTAAGAAACATACTGTATCTTTTCCTTTAAGTTGTATTTTTTATTTTAATGGGTTTCCAAAATTCTGGATCTTATTTTAATAAATTTATACTGTATTGTTAAATGTCAAGAAATGAAATCTAAGTTATAAAATGACCCATAGTGTATTTTCTGTTAGGTACACCAAAAAGGGAAATACCATCATTCGCATCCTCTAAAGATTTAGTAACTGTTAATATTAAAGTTCACTCTTCTAGAGAGGTCCAAGATGGCAGATCAGATAAACACTGTGCCCGCTGCCTCCCAGAATTACATCCAAATTACAAACAAGTTATCGAACAATCAACTCAAGAATTATCAGAAGACTAAACAGAACTAGCTGAACAGAACTAAGGATCTAAAGAAGAGGCCACATTCAAACCGGTAGGAGGGGCAGGGACACAAAATGGGCTAAATCCAAACCCAAAGATGTGGATGAACACTGGAAAGGACGCTTCCTTGGTGAGGGTCCCCCCAAAAGAGGGAGAGACCCCAGTCACACACTGGGCTCCCCAATCCAGGGGTCCTGTACCGGGAAGAGAAATTCCCACAACCTCTGGGAGCGAAAATCAGCAAGGACTCTGTCCATCTCAGTAAGACTGAAGGCGGCTACAAACCCGGACACCCTTTTAGAGGTACTGCACACAGACTCGCTTGCAAGTACTCACCTGGTCTCCAGTGAAGAGGTGGAAACATGAAAAGCATCAGAGACACACAGGGAAAGACTGAGCTGTGTGGCTCCAGGGAGAGAGCTGGAGAAACCAGCCACTGTCCCTCTGTGGAGCCTGCCTCAAGTGTAGCTTACAGGAGAGGGCTATCTTGTCTCTGTTGAATCCCTCCCCAAAGGTCCAAGTCTAAGACCACATTGGTCGGGTAAAATTGGCTCACGTGCACCATCTTGCTGACACCCTGGGTCCCTACCCTGTATAGCTAGTACTGCATGACCAGGGGCACTCTCAGCTAAATAATCATTCTTCTGTTAGCCCCCAAATCTCCACAATATGTGCAACTTTGTTTTTAAGACAATGAGTTTTTACCCCCAATTTAAAATCCCAAATCCATAAGAGAACATTTACATTTCACAGACCATGTGACACAAGGAAAATAAGGTTTAGTGAATTTAATGCAAATTAACCCATTTAAAATGATCCAAGAAATATTTGTCAAAGGTTTGATGCTGCTTGTTCCAAGACATAATAAATTAAACCTAGAGGCTCAAATTCGGGAGAGGTTATCTTGACGATATTGCATTTCTTTCATTTCAACATAATTAAAATAAGATCTAGATACTTGAAAACTTTAAGTTTCTATTTCACTATTATGCATACTGCCTTGATTTCACACTATACTTGTATGCCATCAGGATGATGTTAGAATGCCCCCAAATTTCTAGATTCACTCAACACATCCTGGGGGAGCAGCCACATGGTCCTACGGGTTGATTTTCTATGGGTCACTGATTTTGCAGCATGTCTGAGCTGCAAGGTCAAGGTAAGGTATGGTGCGAGGGGACGCAGCAGACACATTTTCTGATCTAAGAAGTAAGGGAGCAGACTAGGTGCCATGCAGATGGTTTGTTGACTATGGAAGAATTAAGCCTATGTTCCCATCTCATTCCCACTCCTCCCTCACTTGCTCAGCATCCAATCAGCTGCCTCACTCAGATACAGAGCTAGGAGGGTGAGCATTTGGAAAGAAATGGGCTAGGCACAGCATGGCAACTCCGGAGAAGGCCATATCAGCAGTTCCATGGTATAAGTCAGATGGGATAAACAAAATTTCTGAGGGTTTCTTGGGGCTTTCAATGTTCTTAAGAAACCATGGAAAACATGACTATGAAGTTTCGTTAGCAAAGCGCACCCAGTTCTGGAGACATTCGGTCCTCACGGAGCATGCGCTCGGAAGTCCCAGGCTAGAACTGCAAACTCTTGGATTGATTTGCATTTCAGCATCCATGGGCAAGGTATGTGCGTGAACGTTCCAGTGATCACCAACTTATAACACCCTGCGGTCCACTAGTAACCTGCTGGCAGCAACTACGTGAGCAGCTCGTCTCAATTTAGTTCCGTCACATATGATTTTGAGCTGCAAACCCCTCAAAAGGCTTTTAAGGACTTGCTTCACACCTTGCAAACATGAACCTGCAACTATCTTCCACACGATGGCAACTGTTTGCCACACTGGCTGCAATGATTCCTCCCATCCTCTTACAATACGTGCCCCTTTGCAATGCAACGCTCCAGTTCGCTCAACAGGAGTGGTTTTTATTTATCCATCCCTTGAATCAGGGCTTGGCCATGTGACTTTCTTAGTCAATGGGGTATTTGCAAACCTAATACAAGCAGAGTTTTGAAAAGAACTTGTGCTTTGGTACTTTTCCTCTTCTGGCTGCCATGAGGTGAATGAGGTGAACGTGCCTGCTGGGTGCTGGAGACCTACGGTGAATATGCCTGCTAGGTGCTAGTCCAGCTGACAGCTAGCATCAGCAACAGACATGCAAGCGAGGCTGTCTTAGACCCTCGGCTCCCACTCGAGCCACCCAGCCCCACATGAATCCAGCAGCACTGCCCAGTGAAACTCAACCCAAATCAATGACTTAAAGATTGGTGAGCAAATTAAATGGTTGTTGTTTTAAGCTTCTATGGTTTGGGGTGGTTTATTACTCATCAATATATAACTGACACTAGACCCATCTTTCTCTGTGTTAGGCTAAACATTGTAAAAAGAAAAGCACAAAAGAAACAATTGTCCATAAGCAATTAAAGGTTTCTCACCTGTTCACCTACATAGGTTACATGGGGTCTCAGTTATCCAACACAAACTGGAGTGGGTTCTTGCTGCCGCTACCGTTGTTGTTGTACAGCTTGGTCAATCAAAACAAGTGTTGTCTAAAAATGGTCCTGGAGGTATTACCTACTACTTTCTAGAAATTGACCTAGAAAAGTCTGCTAAATCAGCAAACCTCAAGAAGCTCTACCAGATTCCTCCATCACTAAATTAAAAAGCCCAAAACTTGGATTAAAATCTAAGTGTTGCAGTATTTCTATCAAAATATTGACTGAAGGGGCCCAAAGAGTTTAAATATTACGACCCATGAAAGAGTAATATTACCTCCAATCTGGAAGGTGCAAAAGTTAGGATTGTGAGCTTTAGAATAAGACAGATATGGATTTAAATCCTAGCTCTACCATTTGACATCTGAAGACTTGAGTATTAAAAACAGTTATAATAATGGCTAATATTTATCAAGTGTTTATTATGTACTAAATATTATATCTAATAATCAATATCATGTAATCCTTATGGATTACATAATCCTTATAATAACTCTATGGGTTATTATATTAAAGTCACATGGCCAATATAATAACTCTAGATTCTGCTAATATTCCCATTTTTACACTGAGGCTTAGAGAGACTGAGTGACTTCTCAAGAAAACTCGCCTGGTAGGAGGTAAAGCCTGGACCTGAACCAAGGCAGTCTGATTCCACAGAACATCTTCACCATTTTGACAAGATATCTCTCAAGTTATATAGCCAAGTCACTTATTCTACATGAAATTTTCATTTATTGAGTTACTGATTCATCGATTCAGTCATTCTAAAAATATTTAAGGAGCACCTCTTCTATACAAGGGATTTGAAGTGCTGGGGAATCAATGGACATGTGGTCCAGGCCTTAGCAGAGTTTCAAGTGTAGTGGGTGAAAAAGAGAACATCCTCTCCTCGTACCAGCACACTCTGCACCCTATGTTTAAACCAATCTTTTCTCTATTGATGATCCACATCACTCCTTTGCCTAGAATCCTCCAGGATTTGAAAACACAAACACAAACTATTCAACATTTCTCCCCTCAAGAAGTAGAACTCGGTTCTCTTCTTTTGAGCATGGGCTGGACTTACTGACTCACTTCTAATGAACAGAATTCGGTAAAAGCGACAGTGTGTAAGGAAGGCACGGGCAGGGGAGGGGAGGTAGGAACTTTTTCCTGAGACTTAAAGTGTTTCATTTTCTAAGAGATTATAGAGATCAGTGTAATCTTCAAATGGGAAGCTACAGAGTTGGTCCCATGGATAAGCCTGGGAGTTGCTTTATATTCTTTTTATATGAATGAATCCAGCCACATAGACAGCCAGATCCCAACTAAACTTGCCATCTATTGTATCTCTTAATTATGGAAATTCTAGGAAGTGGACAGGAGAAGGGAAGGAATTAAAGGAAGACTTAAATGAAGTAACTAGTTTTAAAGGGTCAGAAGATTTCAACACAGTAATTAAGTTCTCCTCTCTCTCTATAAATATTGGTGGGACATCATGCAGCTTTATTTACTCTTGAAATCATTACAATAGAATCACAGACTGACATGGGTAATAGCTGAGTCCATAAGCAAATTGGGAAGTTCAGAAATGTCTCACCCAACCTCTGTATATTGTTAATTGCAAGAATTACTCTTCTCTGGGAAAAAGTAATTACTACCATTCCTCAACTGAATTACAGTGCCATATCTTAGTTCAACTGCAAATACTTCGGGATCTATATGTTCGCATTCACAATGGAATATTTTACCCATCCGATTTTAAGGAGGGACGTGAATTAGACTAGGTATTTGTGTAGGTGAGATTTTCAATAAAAATATGCCATTTCATTTCCAGAGCATCAGCATTTAACTGTCTAATTATTCCTGGCATGAAAGAAATGAAGTTAACATACGATCTAGGCAGAAAGGAACTCCGAATGAAAAAATGTTTTGAATTGTATAAATAGTTTTGAACTATGCCGTTTTATTTTGGCTGGCAAACAATAAGATTCTTAACATGTGAAATTAGACCCATTGAAGAAACTAAAGAGGACTGCAGATGAATGCCAAGTTGTTCAGCAAGAAATCACAAAAAAATTGGCAAGAGCTCCAATTCTCTTGAGGACTCCACAGGTCTCAGAAAGTAAAGTTAGCAGTCACTACTCAGCAATCAGGAAACATAAGAAGGACTTCTACAAGGACGGAGAGCTCCGCAGTTTTATCAGCTTATAATAAATAGCATTTCAAAAGTAGCACTTTTCAGAGATAATATATAAATATTTTAAGTACTGAAGCATAGGTGTGGGCTATTTTTCCCACCATGTCCAGAAAATCTGCACATACACATCAAATTCTGTATCTAGGGAATCTGTTCTATTGTGATGTGTACATTTTTAAACAATGCGCCTGACCTTTTGGGGGGTGAATATAACTAAACGGAGGTCTCTTTGCTGTTTATTATTTATAGAACATTCACTTTGGATTAGGGCTTCTCAGGACATTTGCGTTTGAGCTGCATCAGGAAGTGTTCCTGGATGGGTCCCAACACCATAACAGGCAAGAAGGTGACAAGGGAGAATACAGCCCAACTTATATCCTGCATTCTCAAGGGTAAGATCAAAGCCAAGCTTTTTCCTCCTCACAAAGACCACACTGGTCTAATACTAAGCACGAACTCAGGTTCTTCGAGTCACATAAAGGAAAACTGTAAGTCAGTGCAAAAGGGTCTTCTCTGAAGTGAGGATTCCAATGACAGGACACAACATAAAATGCCATTCTTTCATGTATGAGAAGATTTTCACAGAAATCCTTTCCCTGTTTCACAGCTATGGAAGGAAGCAACCTGTGAGCTTGTACGTCCCCTGACTGATTACTAAACACCTGTGAATGGCTCCCAAGGTAAGAAGAAACAAAATGATAAATGACTCAGTGTCAATGGGGGCTCTGCAATCAACCATGTCTATCTCACGGGCCAATTCTGGACAAGGTTATGGCTCCAATTCTGCAGATTCAAATAATGTTTTGTTTTGTTTTTAACACAAAGATTTGCAGGTTCTTTTTGTTGAAGAGATACATGCTGAGATAAAGGATCGTCCCTCTGAACAACTTTCCAAGTCTTTGTGCTGGGAATATGAACTTCTCTCAATGGAAATCGACCCAATCACCCACTGCACCTCTCCTTTTTTCTTTACGGTAATGAATGCTGGGAGCTTTCCAAAATACAAAGTCAACTTGTCAGCGACAAATATGAAATGAAAGGCCACATGGTATTTAAGCCATTTACTGACCAATGGGAAAAGCAGTCATGACTGACCCAACAGTTGGAAAAGCCAAGTGTTTCCCTAAGCTGACGCCATTCAGATCCACGGTGTGGCCACTGCAAGAGGCGAGAGCCACTTGCTCAAATACACAACTCTGCCTCATTACTGCAGAGCTGTTTACACAAGTGATTGTTAAAAAGCCATACACGTAAGAATAAACTACTTTTCACTACCCCTCCATCCCCATCCAGCCCATGGATTGGTCCCAGCTGGTAAATAGTTTTCAAGAGCCCTGTTAACCAAATATATCTATACTAATATTTTTTCTCTGTCTGAAAACGATGATATGAGTGCACCCAACTGGCTAAGACTAAATAAAATGTAATATAATGACAATCACCCCTTATTTGTCACTTCTCATTTGATAGATGAGAAAACAAGTCCAGAGAAAGTCAGCTACTTTCCCACTACCACACAATTATTAAATAAAATATCTTTGATTCAAACCCAGGATTTCTGGCTCTTGGTCCTGGTCTTTCTCTAGCAGGGCAACAGAGCAGGTGGGAAAGGGCATAAGCTTAGGTTCCCAACTTAGTTCTACTCATTAGCAGTGTAGTAACCCTCTGCATCCCTCTGCATATCAGTTTTGTTCATCTCCAAAAAAGGGATAATACCACCCACCCTTCTCCTGCCAGGGCTGTCAAGAGGATAAGATGAGAACCTTTACAAAGCACTTAATAGGGTCTGGTACCTGGTTCACAGAAGGTGCTTAATAAATGCATGATTTCTCTTCTCTGCCCTACCTCTATGATACATGTTTGTCTCAGCATCTCCACTGCCTTTTATCCTGCTCATCCCCAAGCTCTCTAGGAAGGAATCAGCTGGACAATAGGCCGAAAAACAAAGTAGACATAAGAACAGCAAAGAAGAGGTGGTAAGAGATGTGGAAACTATCGCATGCCAAGAGATAACTTAGACTTGGTCTGGCTATAGTTTAGGTTCTCCCAGAAACAGACCTTGAGACAAGGATTAGATTACAAGTAGTTTATTGGGGGAAACAAGGAGGCAATTAGGGAGTAAGATATGGAAGGGAAGGAGGCCAGTGAGGGTGCATTATCACGTAGGCAATTGGAGCTTAAACCCACTGGGGACTCTGGGAAATGATATATTATTTACCCTAGTGTTATTCCAACTATGGGAAGAAGTAGGTCGTACCCACCAAACCTTCATTTGTCATTGATGGCTGCTTCTGATGGTATCAACTCTCTGACAATTCTGGCTTGCCCTTCATACTAGCCAAGGTGAGCATGCAATTAGAAAAACTACCCTCTGGCAGAGAGACACAGCTGTTCTCAATAAGTAGCCTTCAGTGTCAAGAGGTCAATGCCCACTGGATATGGATGGGGCACCATCAGGGTCTGCCATAGTGACTAACTTGACTTTCAACTAGTAAAGAGGTTTACATAAGGAATAGCATCTTGAGATTCTTCCTGAAGTTGACATTGTGACACTTGAAACTTCCGTGATGGTAATTAAGATTGCCATTAGCCAAGGAAAAGTGTGTTGAGTCATAAGTTCTGAATTAAAGAGCCACTGATAAAAGATGTGTTAAGCTATCGCTAATTCTTGAGGTCAGAAAGCTCCTCAAATGATTTAGTTTTTTTTAAGACACACCAACAGGAAATGAAAGTAGCATCTTGCTTAGCTCTAAATTCATTGCTTCCCTATGTGTGGGTTTGTGTAATGTCAGCCCTGTCAAAGTCATTAGTTTGTGAACATGGTAAGTGGCAGTCTCATTTATTCTCTACCATTTTCCTTCTCCCACAGCAATCCCACACAAAAGCTCTTCCTTAATTTCCATTTATCCATTTGGCCTGTGGCTTTCATATTTTCAATTTTTCCATAGACTTCTGGAAATGATGAAAAGACTATTTAAATGTAAGTTGTAAGGCAGGAATAAAGTGTTGGTGAACTCCAAGCTTAAACAGTACTATAATCAATAGTGACCGTTATACCTAGCATGTAGTAATTAATTATAATAGCAGCTATCTGCTTACAGACCATCACAAAAGAACATAATAGATAATATAAAAATCAAAGGAGAAAAGAAAAACACATACAAAAAAGAAAAAAAGGAAGGTTTAATTACTTATAAAGTTTTTGTTGAGGGAATTAGGAATAGAAAAAAGTATCTTAATTGAATTAACTCTTAGAAAAATCAATTCTTTTTTTATCACTTATTTCTGGTATTTCAAAAGAAAATTATTCTGTGGGTTTAGGAAAATGTTTATTTCAGAAATTTTAACTTTTTCAATTAATAAGTAAAAGTAAGGAAAATAGATGGGGCACCATCACGGTCTGCCATAGTGACTAACTTGACCTTCAATATGAGGTTATGTAAACATCTTGAGGCACATAGATGTTTAAAATATGAAATTTCAGTAATCATTGATTTTTTTCACAAATTCATACATATTTGAATAAATATGGCCATAGTTTCAAAACACAGATGCGAAATGTTTTGTTTAGCACATATAAACATTAAATTGTCACCAATTATTAAAATATCTTCCCAGTTACTTCTTACACTTATTAGATAAATAATTTGACATTGTTCCCAAGGTGCCAAATACCTGACAGTGCAATTCAAAGTAAGTCATCACCAGGTCCCCAAATCACTTGTGTGCAAAGATTGTGAGAAACTTCTCATTCTGTTTCATATACCAACGAATCAAGACTTTGTCTAAAATCCTATGATAAGTTTACAGTTCTAACCTGGTTATATGTTGAATTCCAGCTTTACATTTTTTCTACTTTATTTTTCTACCTATGCAAACATACTAATTGTCTTCTTCAAAAGCTTTTACCACTTTTTTTCTGTGTTGGTCATTAAAAAACCAACAAAAATGACAGACAATTCTAAGTTTCTTAAGATTCCATAAACAAATATAGATGTGGTTATACACATGACATACATATATTAATATTTCCAAGCTCTATTTGTGGAGACGGCCTACAAGCAATGATACCACAGTAGTAGCAAACACACTTACACTTTAGATCTTGGTGTCTAAATACCATTATGCAAAAGAACCAGGGCTTCTACCCAAGATGAGTCGAACATCTTATGGTACCAGAGAGTAAGAAAATCCTAAAATATGATGGGGGTGAGTTTAGAGAAGATAAGAGCCAAACTGAAAGAGCTCCCCACGGCCAAAACTAGAATAATTTGAGCAAATAATAATAATAATAATCATCATCATCTAATAATAATAACAACAATAATAGTAGTAGTAGTATTGGGTTATCTACAGAATAAAATAAATATCCATGAATTAATTTTGCTATAAACAAACAACAAACAACTGAACAAATAAGAAATAGTGCATAAAAGATAACGCTTACTTTTAGAAGAATTCATTATTCAATGTGGAAGAAATAAGGAAAACAGAAAATCACGTTAGAACACCACAGTAATAATTGTTGCAGATAAGATCCACTGATGGATGCTAAAATTAGTGGGTGAAATTTGAAAAGAAATAGGACATTTGCATAATTTCAAAGCAGCTCCCTCAAGACATTTACCTTAGTATCACCAAGGGAAAAATAGAAAACTTGCACTAAAGAGACTCAGCAGTTACCATCTTAACCAAGTAACCAAAGTTAACATCATCATAATAAGACATATCAAGGATATGATAAACTCAGGGCATATCACCTCTGTGGTATTCTTGCCAAAATTATATGATCTCAATCTAATCATGAAAAAAAAATTCAGAAAAAAACAAATTGAGAGACAGTCTATAAAACAACTGACCAGTACTCTTCAAAACTGCCAAGGTTATGGAAGTCAAAGAAAGACTGAGGAACTGTCACAAACTGGAGGAGACTAAAGAGACTTGACAGCTAAATGCAATGTGTGATCCTAAACTGGGCATTGGAACAAAACGAGGACATTAGTGGAAAAACTGCTGAAATCCAAATCAAGTCTTAAAGTTTAGTTAATTGTATTCCATCAATGTTAATTCCTCAGTTTGGGCAATTGTACCACGGACACATAAGATGTTAGTATTAGGGCATGCTGAGTGAAGGGTATACAGGAATTTTCTCTACTATTTTACAAATTTCCTCTCAACCTAAAATTATTTGAAAATACAAAGTTAAAAAAAAGCCATGATAATTGAATACAAAACGACAGATTAACATATTTCACAAGAATAAAAGAGCTAGGTTTTGTGGATTGCCTTCTGTGTAAGTCAATTCGCCTAGTGGTTTGTGTTTCTTTGCTGGCTTCACTTTCAAAAGCTTTTTTATAAGTAGGTCAAAACTTAGATTGCTAAGTTCTTCTTACAGGCCTTTCATGGAATATTTCTGTCAACATCTATCTTGTGAAGATGATCCTGCTCTATAATTACAAGTTAACAGACGTAGGAGCTGGCATTTATTAAGCACTTACTATATGCCAAACAATGTTGTAAGCGTTTTGCATGTATTAAATTATGTGATGTGCTCAAGAACCCTATGAGGCAGATACTATTCTTCTCCTTAGTTTTACGAGTGAGAAACAGTTAAGTCACTTGCCCAAGGTCATGCTGCTTACCTCTACTTTTCATCGCCACTGGGCTTTGTCTACAGAGCAATGTCAGGGCCACTGGACCAGGTCAACTCTGCCTCAGGCATGAAGAAGAACAGAGAAAGACCCTAGAATAAGAAGCTTCAGGCTAATAACCTGAAATAGTATTCAGAGGGGCATCATTACATAGCATGTGCTGAAAATCAAAAAGCATTTCTTCTGAAAAGCTCGTGTTTTTGAGAGTTCTATTCTCCCTAAAAGTTTCATCCCAAAGCCTGTTAGGCATGTTTTAAGAAGCAAAAGTAACAGAATTTACTATATGATCAGAGACTGATAAGATAAACCTTAATAGGGCCTTATAAGACATTATTATCTTTCCTATAATATGTATTTAGATAATTCCTCACGTGCGTGTTCTTTACTCAATAAACAGTAATGATTTTTGCTACTGACGAAACATATTTAAAGAATTTGTAAGATACATGTTTTCTTAATACACCTGAAGTTGATTATGCAAATGCACAGTGCATTTTTTGAAACACATTATTTACCCAATTGATTGGGTGGTTAGTGAAGATGCTATTACATACAGACTATTGGATAAACAGATATTTAAACCATTTTCAATCAATTATTTAAAACACATGCCATTAAAATTTTATTGACATGATTATTTTTAAACAATCACCACCAAGATCATTAAAGCAACCAAGGTTCTATAGAGACAATTAAAATGTAACAATACGGAATAATTTGAACTAGAATAAATGCAAGCATTACCCCACAAGTGAAAGATGTAGTTTTACTTTTTTTTTTTTTTTTTTTTTTTTTTAACAATTCAACTGTTTTAACTTTTGGCTCATAAAACCAAACCTTTAGTCACAATTAGTTTTGTAAAATTGCTGACTTCCTATTGAAAGCTTGCAAAAGATATTTTTTCACAAATGACTCCACTCTTTTACTTTTAAACTTGCCCTTACTTTTTTATTTTGCAACAGAAGAATGATTTATATTCTGTAGCCTCTCTTTTGGTTTGTGTATATCCATCCCATAGATCAAATCTCATATCTCACCCACGGGAGATGCAAAATTGTAGATAGAAAGGAAAATAATAAACAAATACCAGAGGCCCACCTTTGTGGACATAAGCTTCCATGAGAAACAAACAAAGGAAAATCATCTATTATTCTAAAATAAATAATCAGGGTTTTATTTTTTGTTTTTTGGGTTTTTCTTTTTTACTCATTGTTACAGAGGAAGTATTTCTTCAATTTCAACAGCTTTTAAGCAGATTGTCAAATGTTTCAAAAATGTTATTTGTGAACATGAAAAACACAAACAAAAGATTTTAATTACATTTGCAAAGTCTTCAGAAATGTTCTAGATAAAAAAAGCCTCAAAATTCCCATGCCATGTTTTATCCTGAAAATGATAGTTAAATTAGAAATCCTTGAAAAATAGGATTGATAATGGAAATACCCACAGAAGGCAGGATGCAATTGTTCCGCCACTGTAATACAATCTATTCCAGAATAATTTTTCTTTTTATTATTTCATTAAGTTGTATCTCACTAAAGTTCCTCTTAGGGTCTCTCGGCAGTACCAAATTTTTCATTGAGAAAACGATAAATCACTGGCCTAAATTACAATTTAATTATAAACGCCTTTGCTTTCTAATGCTGCCTAGGACCTTTTACCCTGCTACATAATTCTAAAAAATGACCCCTGTCATAATTTCCTTCACTAGAATAATATGGGGAGATCTAATCCTGAATCCTGCTGTCTTATAATTTAATATAAGAGGTAATTATTATTCAAAAGATAATGTTGCCGATATTGAAAATATTCTGAAGTTTGAGTCTAAAATAAAAAAGGAAGTCTTAGGTGTGTGGGACATTTCTATCAACTGCACCTATCAAGAGAAGCAAGAGGAAAGAAGCAAAAGGGTTTTTAATGGAAAAATATTAGACTCTATATACAGCTGGTGTTTTCTATTGTGTGAAATGCATTTATATAGTCTTCAAACCATGGTTAGAAAGGAAATGCTTCATTTCCCAAATCAAGGAAGCAGAGAGAGCAATGCTGCCGTGAGTGACAATTTCTTTAAGTTCTGAGACTGCGTTAGTGCTGGGGTTTTAAAAACTACATCCTCTTTTCACAGCTGCCATAGGAGGATTTGAGTGGGGAAAGGCTGCAAAAACATGGAGGAGAATGAACCTAAGTGGCCAAGGAGAAAAGTCCCGAGGTGGGATGTTGGAATTTAGCACAGAGAAGGGGCTTCATGGGGACATTTTATTGGGCGCATCGGCACAGCCTGGGTGGGATATATACCAAAAACATAGTGGCCTCCCCAGCAAAGTTTCAAAACTGTGCCAAATAAGTGGGGTTTTCTCTCTCCTTCCAGAATTCACAAAGAAGTAAACCAAGAAGAACAGGTAACAGTAAATTTGTTGAACTCTGCTCAGAATTGACCTGCTCTTTAATAACCCCCCCAGTAGCAGGAATATAAATAAAATCAGTTGGTGCCCCAAAATGACAACTGCCCCACCTGTGCAGGTATCAGCCCTTCCACAATGCGCTTCCATGACACAAGTGAAAAGGCAGTTGTGTTGGTGGGAGATTCCTGTTATTATGTGACTTAAAAATATGAGGCAGCATAGGATACAGAGATGAAATTTAGTAGTCCTTTAGTGGAAAACCAAATCCAATGTTCTAGTATCTTTTCACAAAAGGGGGAAAGACAGCAGGTTCCTATTAAATTACAAATGCCCTTGAGATCAAATATCTAAGAGCTCAGTCCACTGTGCCTAACTGTCTGAAATAAAGAGGCCCCTCTTTCACCTTGTTTCCCCCCCCCAAAAAAAAATCAAGCATGGTATAGTGAACCATCAAAACTGTATAAAGACACGTGTATAATTATATGAGGGATCACTTTGATTGCTTGGTATAGGAGATAGAGGTAGGGATGGTGGTGATGGAGCAAAAGGAGAAAGATCTAAGAGGAAATAGAATACCAAAAAAGCGATCCAAATGAAATGATAACTCTTGCCTACCAATCTTAGACTAGTCAGCAAATCCCTATCTAGCTCACGAAACATCAAACTAAACAGACAGACACAGCTTTACTGCCCTTTTGTTTTGTTCGGTTTTGTTTTTGCTTTGGGAGCAGTTCATTTAAGATGTAATAAATTGGAAAGCTACTTCTCCCCCATACACACACCCACAGTCCCCCATAAATCTCAGGACAGTGCAAATGAGTTATGCCTCATTATGGACAGAAAGAAAAGGCCTCCCCAGGCAGGGACATCCTCGACTACCATTAAAGCAATCATTAAAAATAACAGTCCACCTCAGGAAAAAAAAGGCATTCTTTTAAAAGATATATATTATTATCCAAAATATTAAAAATAGGTTCTCTGGGTTCCAATAGGAATTGAAATCCAGAATGCAAGAGACGGCAGAAAAAATGATGTGAGGAGGGAAAGGGGTAAGTTTATGGGAAGGAGGTCTATAATTTCCAACCGCAGTAGCAGAGAGAGCCATGAAATGGTATCCATAACGAACTAGCAATAAAGAAGTGTGCAGAGATTGGTAGACTGTGCCTACCTGAATCATTTCACTAGTAACAAAGATTTAAGAGTCCCAAAAGGTTCAGAGCAGACACTGGAGTGGACGTTCCAATAACTAAACAAAAGTACATTAAGGTGGACACACAGGTAGATGGATAGAAAAGCACAGACAGGCAATCTTCAGGTTTAAGATGCACTAAAAATTTCCTGCTTCACTGTGGGAAGTTTTCAAGGGACCCCAGCTGTAACAAGGCAGAGTGAGTGAGTTAAAAGTAAGAAAATAAAAGGCAAGATCAAATTGAGCATTCGGTGGCCATACAAAGCAAGCCGATTCTGTCTTCACTGGCTAACTCTCATCACTCCCACCTATATTTAAAAGTACACAGGGAATTAAGATCTTTCTACAAAGTAGTAAATATCTATGAGATGTGAGCTGAGCAAACGCCAACATGTCTCTTACTAGCAGTCACAAAGATATACAAATTATAGACTATGCATAAATGATATAAATGTCTAACCACTATGTTGTACACCTGAAATTAATATAAAATAATACTTAATGACAACTGTAACTGAAAAAAAAATTAATTGAAAGAAAGGAATGGAGAAAGAAAGAAATGTACATTATATAAATTCAGATTACACAATTCCAGACTAAAACAGTGACAACCCTTTGCTCTTTGGTCACTTAAAAAACATGAATCCCAATATTTAAGAAAAATTAAAAAAGGCACATGCAGTTATTATGTGACTGTCTCCCCACACAATACATGTTGGAAGGATTGAAACTCATAGCTTCTGAAGAATTAATGATCATTTCTTCACCATACTACTATTTTTCAAGGAATGAACAAGAAATTGCACTTACAGAGTGCTCCCCAATACAGAAGAGAGGAAATGTAAGATTAAAAGATAAAATGAGGTTGGATGCCAATTGTTTTAGAGCTGTCATGACGATACTTCATAGAGAGAAGAAACATGTTGTTGCCATCCCCAGTGTGTCACTCACAGAGCATGTCCTCCATATGCCAGGGTGCTGCCACCCACTGGGTCACAGGCATCTGTTGACCTACCTTGTCATTTACTCTTATCAGAAAGAGGAACCATTTTCTTATCCTATCTTAGTTTTGGTTGTCCCAGAAGCAGACCTTGAAGCAAGGATTTAATCTGTCAATAGTTTATTTTAAAAGCGGTCCAAGAATTGCTGGGAAGGGAATGGGACAGTGAGACAGAGAGAGAGAGAGAGAGAGAGAGAGAGACAGAGAGAGAGAGAGAGAGAGAGAGAGAGAGAGAGAGAGAGAGAGAGAGAGAGAGAGAGAAGAGGCAGCCAAAAATGATTTGTCATCAAGCTACCAAAGTGAGAAACTGAACCTTATTCCTACTGGGGAATCAGCCAGTGTAGATGTGCACCTCAGCGCGGTCCCATCTGAGGGGTGTAGGAGCTCTAGTATTTATCAGTTCAGCAGTGTGCTGCTAAATCTTTTAACAACCAGTCCTCCAGCAGGGGTGGGAGTGGGGTTGAGTGACCCCTGATTTGTAGCATTTGCTAATTTCCATGATGTAAATACTCTCCCACCACTGCTGATTTCAAGCCATCAACATAACACCACTGAACATGGGAACGGGGAAGAGAAGCATAGCCACCTCCACTATACAGTATTGCCGACTATGGAGATACAAGATGAGAGTGTGGGGAATCGTAAAAAGTAGCGAGATAATTAGAAAGTGGAGGGTGATCAGCTTTACTTTTATTATAATTTAGTTCATTTTAAGTGTATGTAATTTAATTTTTAATAATGGCTGTGTTTAACAACAGACTCACAAAATTCCTGAAAATGTAACAACCAGGTCTTGGAAGCCAGTGTGAGCTGACTCCAGCCCACTATTGCACAAATTCCCCCGAGTCATTAGTTGAAGGACGCTCCCAATGGGATTTAAATCCCTGGCAGTTTGGGCCTGGGGTGTGGGCAGCAAAATGGACCCAAGAGACCAGTCAAAGCAGGTGCCAGCAGTTGGCCTTTGGGTCAGTGTACAATGAAGTAGAAATGGTGAGGGGATATGAGCAGGCCAGCTCTGCTACTCCACTGACTCAAGACTGGCCATATTTCCTATAAGGCCTTGAAATATTTCTTTGTGGTTTTCTGTGGTGTTGCTTCTTTTCACCCGGAGCAACTGAAGCCTTTGTCAGACATGCTCCTCCTCTGTGTTTACAAAGTTCTAATTCTCTATTCTTCACTGGGTTGTCCTGTCCTATGCTTTGAAATTGAGTGTGTCCAAAACAATTCCATCCACTCTCCTCACCCCATCCCACAAATCATTACCCCTCCTGTCATTCCTGTTGAGGAACTGCTCTTCTCCTGGTAAGCCTACTCTGACCCTCACACTTCCGACTCTTTCGAACCCATATCCAATCAGCTGTCCTCTTCAGTCAGCCCCCAAAAAGGTCTCTCTCAACTGCTTGCTACAGTTCCTTTGATGGTAAAGTGTTCCAGGCTGGTGCTGTGTCTCACAGAGACTCTTCCACATGCCTTCTCAGTCTATCCATAGCTCCCAGTGGTTCTAAGCTACCTAGAAATTACTTATGGAGGAATCTCTCTTACATGCCTTCAAGAGCATCACAATGACTACAAAGGAGAGACCTTAAACAAGCATTCAAGGTCCTGTGTGGTTCAGGCCAACCTCCCATTATAGCCCTCCTCTCCACTCATTCCTTTGTATAACCTGGAAGATCTGACAAACTAGACTCCTTGCTGGCCCTGTAATGATACCTCAAGTTTTTCCACCTCTGGGTCTTTGCCCAAGCTGTTTTGTTCATGAGCAACACAGTTCTTGATCCTTCAAAAGATATTTCATATACCAGCTTTTCCATGCACCATCTCCTATTCCCCCAACGCCAACCCAGAATCTCTCCCCTTTTTAAAGATCAGAATCTTTCTCATCCCACCTTTGTGTGCTTATTCTGACTGGTATTTTACTTACTTGTCTTCTGCTATTCATACTTTACAATTTTGTCCTCCCCTGGGGCACCTAGCACTGTGTGGTGCACATAGTAGGAGTTTAATATTTGATGAATTCATGTGTCCATTTCAATCCAATAAGTAAGTCAGATAAGATTGAACTGGAAGTTAAAAACCTAATTCAGCAGCCAATATATCTTATTATACAACTCATGTGTATGGAATTAATCAAAGATTTAAAATTTTTAGTTCAACTTATTAGAAGTTGTTAAGCTGATTTAAAAAACAAACAAACAAACAAACAACAACAAAAAACCTTTGTGCCCAGTTTCCTCTGGATTTGCTTTTCCCTTGTGATTTAACCTATAACCACTCTACCCGGTGTGACCCCTTTGCTTAGAGACAATTGAAACACGTCTGACCCGTACTCTGGAGAGGCATGGTGGTGAATTTAGTTAGAAAACAGGCCTTTGAAAGACTGTACAGTAGTTAAAGTCCTAAACATATCAACATGCGGCTATTTAAAAAATGCAATGAGTGAAAAAAAGCAAGCTGCAGATAGATACATACAGTATAACATTTGTGTAAAGTTTAAACACAGCAAATCAAAACTATATGCCATTTATGGTAGCACACACATGAGCAAAGAAAAGAAAATACCAAATTCAGGAGCGTAGTTAATTCTTGGGGGCAGAGAAGGGGGAACGAAAGAAAAATGAGATTATGCAGAGGTACACATGGGAAGCTTCAAATGGACTCAGAACATTTTATATGTTGGAAAAAATGATCTGAACTAAATTTGGCAAAATGTCCAGATTTGACAAATCTGGGTGGGTGAAATAGATACTAATCTCTACACTTTTTTTTGTACAGTTGAAATATTTCATAATTTGAAAAAATGTATTTACTCGTATTGGAAGAGTTATCAAATGGTTTTACAGAGATTTGTAACTTAACAAAGAACTCTTGTATGGCATTGGAAAAGACATGAAAAGTAGAATAACTGTACAAGTAACCAGAGCCTCCAGAGCTCTGATAAAAAAATATTTTATCAATATTTTTTGATCTTTTAATCTAACTACATTGATTATAATCATCTATTTTTTGCCTTATTACTCAATTTGCGCTTTAAATAAATCACTCACCTCTCAAGAATATGTAGCTGATTTAAAGCAACAAAAACCCAATGAACTGGAAGGTTAACTACACAAACCCCACATGAGGCTGGTGTACTACCGGTTCATTAAAGGAAATCTATTACTCCGGAAATAATCAGTGGGGGTAAAAGAAAGATTTCTTACAAACTCTTCATCCGGAGCATGGTCTTGTCCCCAAAATGTTCTAATTCATCTCCCCTAAGTAGTAGAATTACTATCAAAACTGCTATCAGGTATTATTTCCTCAGTAAAAATAATAGCACCTCCCCTCCCATTGGGGTTGTTTTCAGGATTAAATGAGTTAATACACTAAGCACTGAAATCAGAGCACACAGTTCATGCTGTTATTAATTATCCTTAAAACGGTAACAACAATGTGATCACTTTAAGTGAGATTTATGCTCAAAGCCCACAACAGAAGGTGATTTTCATTCCCAAATCTCCCCTTTTCAATATCTGCTCTTTCACCCCCAAAGCCCAATAATTGCCAAAACCAACGTCCAGTCATCAACTAGTGTCCAGCACAGAAGCAGAGGAAAGAATGAAAACAGCTCAGGGTTTACCCTGTCCTCTAAATTAAAGAAAGCAGGTGAGTTCCAGGCCTCTGGACCCATAAGGGATGGGAAACGAGCCCCTGGGCCTGGCTTGCTGCATTGACACAGGTTGGCTTTCCAGAGGGATCCAGGCCATGTCTGCCTCCAGTCGGTCCTCTGCCTGCCATGGGCCCCAGCCCGCTCAGTTCTGCTCTGTGTCCGGGCATCAAACAAGAGTAATTGACAGCTTCTCTCCTCCAGCCTCCCCTCTCTGAGCAGGCAGTTTCCCCAGGAGCCACCTCGTACAACCTCAAACACTTTATTACTGGTCAATTTGGGTTTCCTGCCCACTTTAAGTGGCAGTGCTGAGGGTCTGCAACTCTCTCTAGCCCTCATTGATCAATATTAACAGTCACTTTCACAGCATTTCCGTGCTACTCAGCAAGGCTAGGGACTGGCTGTAAATTATCACATAGCCTGGTCATTATATCCAAAGAAATGCTGTAATTCAAAAGTTAGGGCTAATTGTGAAAATAATTTCTTTTACACTTTTCAGTACCTGAATCAAAGAAGGGAAGAGAACGTGGAGTTTGTCCACTATGGGTTTGTTGGTTTAACTAAAATATTTAACTATATTCACCCCTGAAGATGCAGTCTCTGTCTGGTATCTCTGAATATGGGTCCAACGATTTCCAGTACCCACATAAGAGGAACCATCAGCTCTCCAGAGGGGTAGGAGGAAAGAAATCATCCTATAAACTTTTAAGTCTTGGGTTTACGGCCAATGCAGTATAGGTATAAAAAAAAGAAATCAGGATTAAGCAATTATTGGCTGGGGTTCACATAGTAATATTTGTTTATGAGGTAAAATTCAACAAGAAACAAACAGAGAGTGTTGTTTATAAGCAAATGCGAGCTGTTTAAAGGCATAGAGAGGCTTTGTAAATGCAAATCTCAGAACCTGGCAAAGAATGAATGGAAGTTCCCTGCTGCTGGCAGCTGACTCAGGCGTGTTGAAGGTGACAGAGCAAAAAGGCCACCAGGAACCAGCCTTCCGAAATGGCAGGTGTACAGATACACCGTCCAGAGGCATTTGGGGCACACCTCTGAGCTGGGGAAAGACTGAGCCCAGAATGCTCATGCGGACTCTCAATTTGGAAGCAAGACTAAAGTGCGGATATAGGAGAGAGAGAGAGAGAGAGAGAGAGAGAGAGAGAGAGAGAGAGGGAAAGAAGGCTGAGAGGGGGAAAGGAAAAGGCTGACAGAAAGAAACAATCATTATTTTCAGACCCAAGAGAGCCCTTCTCCAAAGATGGATTAGGCGTGTCACCTAGAACTACCTCAGCAGGGGTGTTTTCCTGTTTCCTTCCAAATGCCGCCACAGACGCTGGGGAGAGAACCCTTACTTTAGCTGGAAGAAAGAAATAACAAATCTATAGAGGGGCTCTCTGGCAGCTGCCATGTCCCGGGGACATCCCTGTGGCCCTGTCCTTGGCCACACCCTCTGGGAAACCATGTGCTCACACAGTACTGGAAAGGAGAGCAGGGGAGTAGAAAGATGGCAGACGCCTGCCAAACACTTAAAATAATCGAGTTATTGAAAAAGCAATCATTCTGCGTACTCTCTTGACACACAAGGCTCGGGTGGAGGTGGAAGAGGGGTCAGGACGGGTCCTACGAGACCCGTGGCGCATGCAGGGCCTCGATTCACGTGAGCTTTGCTACCACCAAGTTTTCAAGGGTGAACATGAGCTCAACTAACCCGTCATGGTTTTCAAACGAGAGCCCTGTGACTGCGCAGTGGTACCAGGGGCTGTTTCCCAGCCACCAAGCTACGCCCGGTCATTGAAAGGCCGAACTGCCCCACTACCTCAGTGGTCAACGGTCCCCTCCTTTTGGCCTTCGCCTCAGCGTGTCATCAGGAAGAGTCCCAGCTCAAACCCAGATCACTGAAATCTCCCTGCCCAGGTTGCCAAGCGAAGTTATTACCTGTTGTGGGCTCAGCCTACCTACCGATCCGTGCAGGTGGCACAGCCCTGTTTGACTGTGACTGTTGGGAACACACCTCCCTCACACCAGCCCCTCAGTGCCCCGCTGGCCAATTTGAGCAGCTGGCCAGGGGGGACACAGCTGGGTGCTGGGGGACAGCTAGCCTCTGGGAAGGATCTGCCCACCCAAGCACGTTCTCCTCGTGGAACAGAAGGAAAGCAGGTCAGGGCTGACAATCAGAGTCGATGTTCTCTAAGCTTTGCGTCATCTCCCACAGGTATTCCCCACCCCCCCACCTCACTTTTTTTTTTTCACTTAAAAAGAGGAGGAGAAGTAATCTTAGCTGCTCATAGAACATAACCTAAAGGACAGCAATACGCAATAACCTCCCCCACGAGGGAGAGATTCGGGCCCCTTATGCCAGCTCCTGGGGCTCGTTCGCGGCAGAGACGGAAGGTCGCCTGGCTGCCTGGGGGGCTCCACAGTGGCTCAGAACCCTCGACTTTGCTCCTACGCGGGGACTGGCCACCGGCCTGGTGATCAGCCTGGCTGGTCTCCCGGCTCCAGGACCCGGAGGGGAATTAGACACCAGCCACCCCATGCTCTCTTTTGTTTAGGGAAAAGGAGAGAAAGAGAGAGAGTGAAAAATAAAATCCTCAATCGTTTAGTACAAGTCATTTTACATGCTGGGATAATGAAGTATAAAAATGCCTTCAAAGAACTGATTTCCTACTTTTAACTCACTGCCAGCCAAGCTCTTTGTGAGGCCTCTCTGGAGCATGCATTCCCGTCCCACTCAAACAAAAGAGCTGCGAATTCATTAAACTATTTAATTATGCCTTTTTATTTTTCTCCATTAGCAAGTCCTACCAGCACAAAGTAAATAAAGCCACCGTGGTCTTTCCCCAGCAGACACACTGACTGTTTTTATTCTTTATTCAGTTTACAATATAAAGGGCTATTTTCCCCCTCCTATTCTTGGCGAGTTTCCTAGTACAAACCCTGTAAATAGAAGCACCCAACTGTACATGCAATGCATGAAGCTGGCGCGGGAGCATTCAGCATTGCAAGCACATACCCTAGACAGCTTTCAAAGTACCCGCAGCCAAAGGCAGCCAAACAGCACTTTACAGCCAGGCGCGGAAAAGATATTAGCTTTTTTTTTTTTTTATACTCTAGTAAATTTGCTTTTTACATCTATTTCTTTTCAGAAGGGCTTGTTATTGAGCTCACTGTCCACAAATTCCATTGATCTCAGGCTGTGACTCAATCCATATGCTCACGCTTTGACACCAGCACAGCGAGCAAGCGATACAAATCCTGTTCAGGCTACAAACTTATTGATTTTATAGATTTCCCCCAAAGTTGTGATAATGATATATCATTGTTAAATTTGGTAGAACAAACTGCTTTCCCAATCTGTCAATGTGAGCTTGAAAACCAATTCACAGCCTTGTTTAGAAGGCTTTCCCATCAGAATAAGTACAGCCCAAGGAAGCAGAGCTACGCTACCCGGCGGCTGGCACCAGCTTGATGTACGACCCCTTCCCCGCTGCCCTTTCCCACCCGCAGCACGCTGGGCTGCCAGCCTTGTACTTACTGGCTACAATTATCCACAGTGATTCCTCCCCAGGATGCTCAGTATTAATTATTAACAACTGGGAACATGCTGCTTGGGTGACCCACATCAGTAGGTTTTAAAAGACGATTGGAGTAATTTTAATATGCTATTCAGATGCAGTTGGATCCATTAGGATCCTGGGATTATTGACTTTAATGGGTCATTTTTTTTCCCTCTGCAGTTGCTTGGTCTTCCCCACCTTTAGGAATCAGGACAGCTGCTTCCAGCAGGGGGCAGACATCAGACGACTTTTCCTTTTGAAAGGATACACCTCTTCACTTCTGGACTGTGATGGGTGAGGGGACTCCTCTTGCCTCAACTCTCAGCTCATTTCCCACAGATAAAGCCTAGACCTTATAGTTCTACAATCTGGTAGGATTCCGTTAACTTTACTCATTCCTAGGGTATTTGGGACTCTTTCTCAAATTATGTCCCCAAGTGTCCATCCAAGTGCCCTCTAAATCACCCCACCGTCTGACTCACCTTCTGCTTGTGCAAATTCTTTATTGCATAGAGATGTCTGCCTAATTTATTTCAACATGTGTGTTACCTTCTTTCCTAACTTCCCAATGAACTGGAATATGTTTGCAACCATTATTTCCTTGGGTCATAATGATTGTAGTTATTGTTTCCAACATGTCCATTTCCTTTACCTTCTAAAACTTTAGTCTTTGTTTAGTCTCCTTTTTCCCCTTGTCTCACAATCTGTTTTTTCCTACTTCTTACTTTCTTACTCAGGATTCCATATGGACTCCTCACACTCACCAATCTATTAGTCCTCTTCCCACGAATTTAAACGAAAGAGCTTAACAAAACAATTAGAAACTGCCAGTCTCATCTCCACAGATAAAACTAAGCATCTCTCTCTCTCTTTCTCTCTCTTCCTCCCCCTCCCCAATCTTTCACTGGCTTCTAACAGTGCCTTCGTCTGTTTCTCTGCTGCCTTCCTCCCCACCAAAATATCAACTGCTTCTTATTTGAGGATACAGTGTCAACCCCCAATCTACCTGCCTGACTCAAGCTGGATGCTGTGGAAAACGTGGTTTTGTCAGATAGTAGTATTCAGCTAAAATTCCAACTGCTTGAATCTCCAGTTTCATTTCCCATTCGCCTACGTGCTCAGTTCTAACATGGGTTGAAACCTAGTTTTCTTACAGTCTCCACAGGACACTGACCTTCATGAAGAGTGTCCAAGATCAAATGAGATCAAGCAGGAGAGTACCGTATGGCCATAGACAGACCTACTTGGCCTCCCCATTCAAGTACACCCATGCCTGACCTTATCTTCTTTAATGCTAATAAGAATTTATATCCTTAAATGACATTAATGTTAGCCGTGGCTTTTCATACAGCTTTCTCACAAGATGTGAGAGAGCTTAAGGTGGTATCACCATCCCCATTTTATAGATGAAGACATCAAGGCTAAAAAGTACTACGAGTCAAGTAAGTAAGTAGCATAGCTGATCCTTATATCTAGGTCTTCTGGGCTCTAAATCCAGTGGTCTTTCCAACAGAGCATATTTCCTCCTGATCTTAGTTAAACAACAACCTACATAAAAACCTTTGGATTCCAGGTACTCCACATCTTCAACCCATAAGTGGAAAAACGATTTTATTGATATCTTTTTGTCTATTTCCACCAACTCATATTTCATGGCAGTAATTAATTTTAGGCTCCTCCTGCTAGAAAAGAAAAAGTAAATATAGCAGGGGTTGACAAGAATCATCCTTATGAAAATGACTCTCATTCCCTTCTATAATTCAGGAGTAGGATGGAATAGGGTGGGGTGGGAGGGAGTCCGAATCTTACAGAAAAAAATAGTCCCTAACGGAATTTGTGATATATTATCTTTTCAAAGACCACTGAGATGAGAGACTTAGAACATAAAGAAAATTTGAAACAGCCAAACATACAAGATTGTTTACAGTCATAGATCCAGTGTTGAATTCCCAAAGCCCTTGCAATAGAATTTCTAGAAAAGTACCAGAACAATAAGTCCCCAGCCAGGAAATCAACAATGAAATAGGCTGGCTATTCTCTTTAATCCACCCATTGCACCTTCCAAAGGGTTTACTGGGGTAACCGGACTCCAGGCTCTCCCACCTTCAAAGGACAGATGGAAGGATACACCTGAGAGAAGAGGACAATTAAAATTTTATGGTGAATAAGCTCCCGCATCCCCAGAATCCCTACTCTGAACATGCAGACACACACACACACACACACACACACACACACACACACGCACGCAGACCAAACCACCCTCCTGTTCATAATTGCACTGGCCCAAGTGTGCGGAGCCTTCACACAGAATGATGGCTTCCCCGTCTCCTGCATTTGTTCAGCTCCTTTGGGAGGAGCAATTTACAGAAAGCATTATCGATTTTTGCCATAATAGGTACAGAGATGCCTCACTGTCCCTACTCAGCCGGCTCGCTCTCCGCATCACAACTGTCAGGCCAGTTTGTGAAGCCCCGTCATTATTTTTTTTCAAGTAAATCCATCACAAGGTTGGGGTAGGGGTTGGTGAGGGAAGTGATGAAAATAAAATTATTTTCACCTTGCCATACGAAAGAATGTTCATATCCTTCGCTGGAAATGAGTGCAAGCACCACAGACCGGCAGAAAAAGAAAAAAGAAAAAGGAAATTTGCAGTAGCTCAGAAAGAAAACCAGATGAAATACAAGGAGACTTGGCCGGGGCCCATTTGAAATATTTTTAATGCAGTTACACCTGGGCTCCAGCTCACTGTCATTCGTCCTCAGGGAGCTAAGGCACCTGCAGACATGTTCTTTTGGGGGGAGTAACGGGAAAGCAGACATGTATTTATCTTTTTATTTTATTTTTTTTAATCTACATGTGTGCATCAGGGATGGAATCTGCCTTGAAGTGCCTTTCTCAATAGACTGCCCACCTCTAACAGAGACCACCACTTTCATTCAACTTCGGTTCTTTGTGCCACAGGTTTCCGGATTCTTCCCCACCTCCACTGTTCATCAGAGGCCATCACCATTTGGTTACTGACCAGCATGTGAATGTAAATACTTTTTACTTCAAATACTTCTTAAAATGAGAAGCAGCCTCTTAGAAATCACATGGAAAACAAACAGAGGGGAAAAAAAATCACACGAAATGTACTACTGGTGCTCAAACAAGCCTTTTGATATTTACGTCCCGCAGTGACTGGTCTTTGGTGCCTTCTCCAGCAGGTCTCCGAGCTCAGCGAGGAAGGTCAGAGCTTATCGCCCTGCATCCAATGGTTCAGGCCTCCCCTTTTCCCCCAGTTCTTACACACAGCCTTGTCTGAGGCTCAGAAGATTTAATCCAAGAATTGGCTCTGGATCTCATTCCCAGTTCCGCAGTTCATTAGCCATGAAAAGTGATAGCCGCTTAAGATTTTTATGAGACATTGTTCCAAAGGCGGACCACAGAAAACTACACAATTACACAGCACTTTGCATACAGCCCGCCAGCCTCTGGCTCAGACCTAAGTAGCTCAACAGCCATCAAACTGCAGAATGAAAAGTGGCCAGTCTGCTCTTGGTAAAAGGCGAGGATTTGGTGATGTTTTGTTCCAAGTGGTACTTTCTTGAAAGGACACACTTATTCTGATATAAATTCGACACCTAACATGTTATCCTTTCTCCACTCCCCCTGGCCCCTAACCTCTCCATAATCCAACTACAAGAACCAACCCTTAAAAGCACACAAGGCCCTCTCTCCCTCTCCCAGCTCCTGTTTGGCAGCAATATTTGCAAACAGACACGCGTAGAGGGACCAAGGTCAAACTGAAACAGGCAGATCTGGAATCCACTGGGACGCTGGCCTTCTGTGGCTAGACCATGAACTGAATTGTGTTTAAAAACAAAACCCAGCCCTCCTGTATCAAACCATGTGGAAAACACACTGAAATCAGGGAGAGAGATGGGATTACTTCCATAAACGCTGTAATTCAGATTGCGGCTGCCTGATTCTTTGTCACCTATGATACCACCTGCTCAAGTACAACATGGCAATACATACCAAACTTGAAAATCCTCGTGTAGCAAGAAGGAAAAAGAAGAAATCTTGGCAACTTTGAACCTTTACTCTTTAACTCTTTCAACAATCCCACCTGAACGTGGAGCCCAAGGGATGCTATTCAAGCTTGGGATATCTACCCCACCCAGGAGATTAACTGGGAGGTCTTGGGAGAGACCACAGTGAAGTCACATGCTTTTGTGAAAGACGCAAAAGTAAGTCACACCAGGCAATCAGTTAACTGCTGTGTCTTTTCACATCGACTCTTTTGCATTTCCTCTCCTGTCAGGAGACACCCAAGTGGTCACCAGCATTTTGGGAATCTGGTTACAATTTAGACAAATATATTCAGAGAACTGTATTTCTGTGAGTTTCACTGTAATGTCCATACACCCTAAGTCACTGCAAACTCAACAGAGGAAAAATTCCAGAGACATCTTGCTCCCAAAATAGCAGCTGATGCTCTTGGCACAGAGACTCTTAGAAGGACACCAAGAATAACCAGATAACTAACTATAGTATCAGATGAGTCAGACATTACTGTGGTAAGGGTAAGGGTATTAGAGACATGATATCATTTAATTGCTTTATCAGATGTTTGCTGTTTCCTTCACTGTTTTGTCAATGCCTAGAACAGCACCTGGTACATAGTAGCTGTGTAATAAATATTTGTGAAGTGATGGATAACACAGAGAATAATGCACAAGAGCATTAAAATAAGATTCACCAAGAAGAAACACAATGGACCAATAAATGCTCTGATCAATGAAACGGAAAATAAGACAAAAAGATAATATTTTCTATGGAACACACTGGCAAAGTTTCCTTTGTTGTATTCTTTAAGGACAGCCTCTAGTGTGGAAAAGAGCTGCAGACACGGGAGACAAGGGTATCAATTAGCACAGGCTTTCTGGGTGACAATCTGGCCATATTCATTAACACTCTTAAAAATATTCGCAAACTTTGACCACAAATTTCAGTGTTTGGGAATTGATCCTAAGCAACAGAGAATTATATATAGGTGCTATGTATGAAGATTTTTATCATTTTAAAAGAGAGGAAAATAATATATATGTCCATTTTAGTGGTTAAGTTTTAAATGGTAACATAAAATTCGGTACGTTCACATAATAAAATGTCATGTAGCCATTTAAAATCATGCTTTTAAAGCAGCATTTCATGACTTAGGGAAATACTCTACTTATATGGAGTCAAATGAAACAAATTAGATGATGTAATTTCAATTTTGTACAATTCTGTCTATGACTAAATATCTGCACAGAAAAAAACTCTAGGATACTATACATAGAATATAAAGAGGAGTTTCATTGTGTGATACTATTACAGGTAATTCTGTTTTCTCCCATACTTTTCCATTTCTTCCAAATTTTCTAAAATGAGCCATTTATTTCTATAAATATTTATTGATAATTTTAATATTGTAAAAATGTGAAAACGTATAAGAGGGTTACAGAGTTCATTTTTATTCTGATTATTCAGAGAAGAACAGACGATGTATCTTTTGTCCTTCCAAGTTAATATTTTTAACTTCTTCTTTAGGAAAATAGGGTATTGGATCCGTTTGTTTGTTTGTTTTGATAATAGTGTCACAGCCCAGGAGCCACATATGGCCCACAGCCATGTTTTGTTTGGCAACATGGTATTTTCAAAACTTCAATTTGTACTGAGGGTTGTTAGATGGGCGCGGGGTGGGGATAAGGGGGAAGGAGAGGGGATTAGAAAACAGTCGGTAACCACAAGATGGCCACGGGGTTTTGAAAATTAATTTGGGGAACGTAATCAATAACGTTGTAAAGATTTTGTAGGGCATCCGATGGACACGTGTCCCATCTGGGAGACCACCTCAGGGATGATGTAGATGCCTGATCACTGCACTGTACACCTGAAGCTGAACAATAATGAATGCCAACTATACTTTTATATATATATATATATATATATATATATATATATATATATATATATGTATGTATGTATATACTTACAAGAGGCGGACTACAGCATTGGGAGTGGAGACAGTGGAAATGTGATGGCTCGGTGCGATGTCAGCGAGATAGTGGATGGGGGGAGGGGATCCACAGTGTGAGGGATATAAATGATAAACGTCTAAGTATTACTTTGTCTTGTGCTCCTGAAACTAATAATAATAATAATAAAAACCTTGAATTTGAATACTTCTGGGCAGGGCCTATCTTTCACAGTTTGCCACAGTCCTCGCCCCTCCATATTGTAATATGCAGTCCTGTATCAGCTGTGTCCTTGGACTTGCTGAACTCTAAAGTATTTATCTATTTTAGTGCACTGGGTTTGCCATCAGAAACCCAACAGACCAACAGAAATCCTTACTGGAATGTGAAGCTCCCATCCGCCCTCTTCCGAATGGATCCACCCACATGCACACTCCCCTTTACCTATATGTACTTGTTATCCATTGGCATCTTTGAAATCAGGGCCTTACAGAAATTTTAGAAAGGCTCTCTTGTGCTTTATAAGTAGCTTGGTAAACATCGTGTCTTAGTCAGTTTGGGCTGTTACAACAAAATATCATAGACTGGGGAGCTTATAAACAACAGAAATTTATTTCTCACAGTTCTGGAGGCTAGAAGTCCAAGATCTAGGTGCCAGCATGGTGGGGTTCTAGTAAGAACACTCTTCCTGTTTGCAGACTGTCTACTTCTCATTGTATCCTCATATGGCAGAGAGCAGAGGGGGGAGCCAGCTCTCTCATGACTCTGACAAGTGCACTAAATCCCCTTCTTGAGGGCTGTACCCTCATGGCTCTACCATCTAACTCTAATTACCTCCCAAATGCCCCACCTCCTAATACCATCACATCTTGGGGGTGGGGGGCATGGGGACCTTAGTGCTTCAGTGCTTGTTGCTATTTATTTGATGTCTAGAATATGCTAGAAAACATGCCAAGTATTTATAAGCATCTTTAAAGCTCCTAACAATCCCACAAAATTATTTTCATTTCCAAGGTCCAACAAATACAAAAGGATTAGAGAGTTTAAATTGACAAATACTGAGCAGCTATTATGTGCCAGGTTCTGGTCCAAGGACTACAGTGACAAAACCTAGTTCTTCCCTCTGTACCACACTGCTCTCTGCCACAAAGGGGCCTCTATTTTATGACTCTTCACCTCTCCCAATAAGGGTAATCCTGTTCAAAGGATAGCTTACTAAACTATTATTCAATTGTAATTCATTTATTAATTTATTATAATTCTTAAATAGGTCTGGAGCAAAATTAACTAGGAAGAATGATGGGGGAATCAGATTTGGGTGAGGGATAAATGCAGGATACAGCCCCTTTTGTATGACAGTGCCAAAACAAAGACACATCATCTTTCTTTTTACTGCCCTCCTTGTTTTTCTGATTGCTAACTATATGAAGGAACTGAGAACGGGAACCAAATTATCCACAAGGGCAATTTTTCCATTTACATAAAACAGACAATAGTGAATGTAAACCAATATCCTGGAAATCATAAACACAATGCGTTCATCTAGTATCTAAGGTGCTTGCATAAGTGGATCTGGGTACCTTGGCACAGAGCAAGTGTCTCCAAGGCAGAAATAGTAATAGATAGCCTTGTGTTTTCTGCTGGAACATAGCTCCTTTTCAAGTGACACTTGGGCAAGGTGTTCCCACTAGTTCCTTCCAGGGTTTTATTTCTTCAGTGTTCCTGAAGATACATGCAAGGAGAAGCACTCTGGTTTTCCTGCTATAGACCGAGTCTCCAAGAGAAGACTGGAAACTGTGCATACCCCAGGGAAATTATTATTAACTGTTGTAAATAATGCCACTAGTAAATTACCCAGTTTGATGGTTAGTTTGTTCCTTCACTATTTCAGTAGCTATTAAGCCTTCCTATATGCTCAGGGTTCAACTAGGTGCTGAGCCTATAGCTGTTAACAAAAGAACAGGGTCCCTGGCTCATGGACCTTGTATGCTAATTGAGCAGCAGGCAATAAACAAGCATTCACATTCCACTATTAGATAATAATTCAAAGAAACCAAGGAGAAGGATGTCATACTCAACTTGTTGACAGTGTCTTGGAGCACTGCTCATTAGGACTTATGAGAAAAGTAGAGTGAATCAAACAAATTCCAACCACCGGAATTCAATTTCAAGCTATCTGGGACACCAACATTATTTTCCCAAATTAGCCGTGACTTTGTGAAACAAGAAATGTTCTCACACTTGGTTCTGATTCTCAGGCAGCAAAATCTAACTTCTTTCAAATGCAGAAGTTCTTTTCTCTCATCTCTCATTCAGAGAGGATAGTTCAAAGTGCAGTTGGCAGAGTACTCCATGAAATACAACTGCATGAAAATTAGATATGCCCAAATCTCCAGAAAAGTGTATATTTTTCCTAAGGAAGAACTAAATTGTAAAGGTGAGCCATGTGGTGAAAAGATTCTGAATCGGAATATAAACCATGACACATTTAATGAAAGTGCCTCCAACAACCTGGATAAGAAGAGCTTACAGGAAAGATTTATAACTTTTCAGTGCAAACAGGATCTAACACAAAGAGATTCTAAATCTTTCTGGAAAGGATACATTTTATAATTGTTTTAAATCTATTAAAATAACATAGGAAGATGCAACCAGAGACAGGCATTTCCCATTTCTTTCCAAACATAATGGTTGAATCGTGTTGTCCTTAAATTTCCAACCGTCTTAGTATCGAACTTGTCAATACTTACTGGCTTCCCGACAAAAGCTAAATGCTGGGGTCAGATGACATGGTGCAAAAGTTCTCCCTTCCATTGATGAGACCAGCGATTGTCATCCATTTTACCAAAGTACTCATTGTAGCTTCAGACTGATTATCTAATAACACCTGCTACGAGAAACAGCCCCAACTGGCCACAGAATTTATCTTTCACTGTTGATTCCCTGAACAGTTCACAAATGGTTTAGACTGAAAATACAGATGAACTGAACTTGTGTTTATGTGTGAGGAGTTTACTGGAATCACAATGAGATACCATCTTACACCAGGCAGAATGGCTACTATCAAAAGTCAACAAATAACAAGTGTTCGAGAGGATGTGGAGAAAAGGGAACCCTCACACATTGTTAGTAAGACTGCAAATTGGTGCAGCCACTATGGAAAACAGTATGGAATTTCCTCAAAAAGCCACCAATAGGTCGACCATATGACCCAGAAATTCCACTTCTGGGTATTTATCTGAAGAAAGCAAAAACACGAATTTGAAAAGATACATGCACCCTTATGTTCATTTCAGCATTATTTACAATAGCCAAGATATGGAAGCAACCTAGGTGTCTAGATAAATAGTGGATAAAGAAGATAAATGCATAAAGAAGATGGGGTACACACACACACACACACACACACACACACACATACACACGCAGAGGAATATTATGTAGCAATAAAAAAGAGTGAAATCTTGATATTTGCAACAACATGGATGGACCTAAAGGGTACAATGTTAAGTGAAGTAACTCACACAGAGGAAGACAAATCCGTATAGTTCCACTTATATGTGGAGTCTAAAACAAAAAAACAAACAAAAAAAAATACAGATTCATAGAAACAGAGACCAAAGGGATGGTTGCCAGAGGGGTGGGGACTCAGGGGATGGGTGAAAAGGTGAAGAGAAATATGGTCAGTAATACTGTGATCAGTTTGCACAAGGGACAGATGATTACTAGAATTAGTGGGGTGAACACACTGTAAGGTATACAAACATTGAATCACTATTGTATACATGAAACTAATATAACTAATATAATATTGTATACTAATTATACTTAAATTGAAGGAAAAAAAAGCAAAATAAGGTATTCAGAAGGTGGGCTCTACAGCTACAATGATAATCATTCCAGTGCTCTTTGGAAAATTCAAAATGAGAAAAAATGTGAACATAGAACCGTAAACATTAAATTGTGCCACAAAACATAATGTTAGTCAGGAATTTAAAAGTTCTGTTTAAGCTTATTGAGTAAAGAAAAATGTTCACAATGTATTATTGAAGTGAAAACACAGAAATAGCAGACAGCAGGATCCCAAACAAGTACACGATTAGAAAAAAGGCGGGAAGGGTACACACCAAAATATTTAGTGGCATCATATAGAAATAGAACTGGGACAATCTTCATTTTCTTCATTTTGCTTGTATTTTTGTAATTCTAAAAGTATTTCTCCCATGTGTGACTTAAATCCTTATTGCCCCAGTTATTAAGCCCAGGCGCTATATGTAACCCATAAAACAATTTTTTCAAATGTAGGATAAACTGGTGGAATTAAATGATCTTTAAAGTTCCTCCAACTCTAATTAGCTATGCTTCTAAGGGTCGGGAGCCACAGACAGCAAGAAGGGCGAGAACGATGACAAAACCCAAGAACACTCCAATGGTGTTAGTTGAAGAAAGCAATCTATGCTCATATGGATGGGTAGGATAGCTTTGCAATAGTACATAGATCACCATTGGTCTGTGATGAAGTGTTCACTAGAAAATTAGAAACGAAAGGATAATTTAAAGATTTTTCCATAAAACTAAAGTTATTCATATTAAGGTGTGTCCTTAAGTCTGAGATGATCTCCCTCCTACTCTTTTTTAGGGAGTGGGGGTTGGGAAGCAGGTTTATTTCAATATCCCTTTTTTTTAACGAAGCAAGTTGGTGATAGTAAATAGTAACTGTGTCTGTTTAATACCCTTACATAACAGAAAAATTTTTTTTAAAAGGCTACTAACTACTGTGTCACCTTCCAAATCTTAAAACCAATCTACTAGTCCTGGCAATTCAAATTTGGGTACGACTTATCTATACATGGTACATTTCTATTTAAACATATTTTGCTAGAACTAAATTTGTAAACCTGTGGTCCTCAGCCAGGATATGCCCCTGGATGAATTCTGTTCGCTAACAATTGGGAAATTTCTTATAAATATACTTTTACTGGGTTCATATCCCCATGGGGCAAAAAGGTGCTGCAGTTGAGGACCCCCTGTTCCTCTGGGAGCCCTGGGGTTCCCGAGTTTGCCACAGTGGGCTGTCTGGCTGACTTTGGTCATTTCTGCTCTCTGTAGACATTTGAGTCTCCCACCCTTTTAGGAAAGACTCATGGCCTGTTTTCAGGAAAGAACGTTAGGGGATTGTGGAGGCCATGTTCTGTTTAGTGGGATTGGGAAGAAACCAGCCCCTCCTCTGCATAGCAACTTCCCACATGTTGGTCCAAGAGCTTGGCATCAATAATCCAAAAGTTCTAGCAGTAGCCTTTCAGCAGTAGCCAGCAGCCAGGGCTGAAAAGTAAACCAAATACAAAAAACAACCTCAACTGTTCCTTGTATGTCTCCCTCCACCCCCGCTCCACACTACTCCCTTGGGGATGAGTCATTTAAATATATATATATTTTTTGCCTTGGTTTTCTCCTTCAGAATAACTCACACCATAAAAACAGAGCAAGAAAACACCAAGAATTTTAAACACCTCAGTCTGTAATAGGATTAGAGCATCTGTAAGGTGTAAAAACTGATTTCATTGTTTCCTATAAACTGGCTCCTTCCTCACGAGAAAGGGCCTCAGTCAAGATGTAGAAAGCAACTTTTTAAACAGTGTGTATTAAATCTGACAAACATCTGGTCAATCAAATTTACAGCAATACGTAGGGCCTAATAAAGGTTTATTTCTTCTTGAAGAACAAATTTAAAGATTTTCTTTTAAAAGCTTTTTATATATAAAAAGAAGACTAGACGTGCATTTCTTTGCCCAGCCTGATTTCTAATGCTCTGTGCTTTGCCAAGTGCCAGCCACGAGGGCTCTGTTTCCTGAAGGCAGTAAAGGAGACGTGTGCTCAGGCGCGTAGGCCAACAGCCCTCCTGCGTCATGCGCCCATGGAAAAGCACCTAGGACGGCCCAGCAGATGCTGTGGGGAGCTGACTGTGGTCCTCAGCAGGATAGGGGTCAAGGTGGCAACAGGGAGCCCCAAGGAAGCAGGAACAGGGGGCCCCAAGGAGCCTCCTATCAGCACCGCTTCTCATTGCTGCTATGTGTGTGTGTGCATGTGAGTGTGCATGTGTGTGGGGGAGCTGCGAGGGGTATATCAGGGAATGGGGTGGAGTACAGACTGTTTAGGGTCAGGGGTAAGAGAAGGGAATGCAGAAGCACTGAGGAGCTTCCTAAGTCTCCCTTTACTCCTTACGCTAATTCTCTCAAATAAGCAGCTATTGGAAACAAGCTTAAATACATGATTTAAGCTACCTGGAAGTAGGGATGGGCAGTGGTACTGAGAATGAAACTGGAGCTCCCACTTCAAGCCATGACTGAGTTGGGTTACAGAACAGGACAGCCACTCAGATATTGTACCTTTATGCACATGATACACCCTTGTGCCATATGCTCACCAACGACTCTGTAGTAACCCCATTAGCCATAGCATAATGGGGTGATATTTTGAAAATATTAAACCATTTAATTTTTCCCTTAAGTGGATTCCTCTCACCATCCATTAAATAAATGAGTTTCATTGTTTTAAGGGAAGGGTAGATAGGTAAAAGCTTCTCTTGACACAGCTAAGCCTGAGGCACCCAAATCAATTAGCCATGGAAAGAGTAAAAGTAGGATATAATAAAGAGGAAACGAGTAACAGATCAGATACAAGTGTCTTGAACTCCCCTTTGGGGTCAAAACTCCAGAGAGAGAGAGAGAGAGACCAAGGGATGATAGAAACCCTCACTTAGGGTGATGGTCCTTGCAATATGGTGGGGCTTGCTCTTTGGTTCTCGGGGTAAAGGTCAAGCAAATTGGAAGTCTCCTGAAATAGTACCTTCTTTAAGCACGGTACCAAGAGGACATGCTATTGCAAAGCATTGTTTGGAAATGACTGCAGGAGACGTTTAAAAGGATCGACTAGAAGGAGGTTTTCAGCCTCAGCAATATGACATCTTGGGCCAGATGCTTCCTTGTTGTAGGGGTTATCCTACACAGTATGGGATGTTTTAAAAGCATCCTTGGCCTCTACCAACGAGATACCAGCACAGAAATCCCCTCCACAAGTTGGGACAATCAAAAATGTCTACAGACATTGCCAAGGCCCCTAGAGAGGGGTCAAAATCACTCTCTGTTGAGAACCATAGGACTAGTAGCATCTAGTTCTCAGATCCTATGCCAGAATATAGGCAACAAAGGAGGACTGGATGCCACCAAAGGGGTGGCTGTGGAATTGGTGTGAGAACTGGTAGACCAGAAGACACCAGACATGGAGGAGACCAGAGGCAATGACCAGACCAACACAACATCGAGAAACACCAGCTAGGTCCAACTGAACCTCAATGAGTACCTTCACTGAACACCAGGGGTCGACCCAAATCTGCCATGCCACAGAGGAGACCCAAGAATAGCAAAATAGTGAAGACCCTCTCCTGGTGGCTCCTTTGAGAATACATATTTGTCCCCTGTGCCTAGAGGCTACTGGGATAAAAGAGGTGTGGTGGAATCAGACACAGATAGTTCAAAAGGGGAGAAATGACCCTCCCTGAAAGGATGTTTAGATCTTACATTAACCCAATACTTACCTTAAACAGAATTAACCTAACCTAGAGATGTGGTCAAGGATTGTGGCAGCTCAATAATAAGATAATTGTAATCAGAGTTGTAGCTAGTATCCAGGACCCTCTGCACTTTATTCCAGGTTTTTCTCTGTTTCCATTCAGCTTCTAGGATTCAGCCCCTGACTTTGGCTAATGGTTCTATTCTTGATCATCAACCTTGAGATCGGCTTTTCTGTTTCTTCCAACCTTGAATTTCACTGTAAACCAAAGAGCCATGGCTCTTTCTTATGTAGAAAATCCTCAGGACACAACTCATTGCCAGGTGTTCCAGATGAACCATCCTTGCCCTGAGGTCCAAGGGGAACCCCAACTAAGACACCATCAAAGAATTGGCACTTGAGTTTTTCTTTCTCATTTTTGGTGGTTACCAGAGTGTAAGGGGGTTGGGGGGTGGGTGATGAGGGTAAGGGGGATCAAACATATGGTGATGGAAGGAGAACTGACTCTGGGTGGTGAACACACAATGGGATTTATAGATGATGTAATACAGAATTGTACACCTGAAATCTATGTAAATTTACTAACAATTGTCACCCCAATAAATTTAATTAAAAAAAAAAAAGAATTGGCACTTGGCAGGCTCTCCCAGTCTTGACACACCAAATAGGAACGGAATTTCACACATCAATGTTTAATGCTTTCTAACGCCTTTATAACGAAGACATGAGGATGGCCTCCTTTACCATAGGAACTATTGGGTCCCATCGAGACAATGTTGGGTCCCTCTTCTCCAGAGAGAAGAAAACTAAAATTGCTTTTGTGGTATAATCTGTAGACTGCTTGACCAGGGATCCCAGCAGGCACCTTCCAGGATAACCAGAGAAATAAAAATAGGGTAATTTCTAGAGACAAACTGGACAGATCAGTATCAGTGCACAGAAGACTGATTCTTCTGCATAATTAATATAGAAGAATGCCATGGAACAAACTGCTATTTTATGACTTGATGACCGTTTAAAGGGCTCTTATTTGTGATAAATGCAGATGAGAGAATTCTCAGTATAGAAATGAGAATAAGAGGTAACTTTACCCACACCACAGCAAATGGTTCCATTCATGATTTTGCTACAGCTCAAATTCAATTACAACAAAAATTACTCCATCATTAATCTTTGTATAATGCCCTCTCTTATACAAAAACAAAACAAAACAAAACACAAATAACCAACCAAACAAAAATCTGTAAGTCTCAGTAGGCAGTTAACTTATGTCACACAAATATCCAGTGCATTATACAGAAAGAAGCCAAAATTTCCTGTTAAGGGATTTGACTCCTGGAAGCTGAGAAGAGTGGGCAAGTACCCAATGACATCCAAATTCCATAGGGTTTCCGCCTATCTCTAAAAGTTGGCATCAGGTTTCCAAGTGTACTCTTCCCAAGAGGCCCACTCCATGCACAACACAAAGAAACTTAAGCCTCCTTCATGCTAATCAGGCTCTTTATTGGTCCAACAAGCCAGAAAGAACTCTCAAAAGCTTGATATTTCCAGCCACTTATGTTTTTTTAAGACAGAGACCAAGCACCAGTTAGTAGGGAGCTCAGGAACAACTTCCATAGCCACCATTTTTGTCCCATGAAAGCAAAATAGGCAAAGGAATTCCAAGAAACTAGATACACAGCTTCTACACAAGACTCAAAAGAGGCCCTAGACTGTCTCCATAGGTGTCGCTGTAGTCCTCTCCAAGGCTTAGCAGAACATTCCATATCTTTGAGAGGAAAGGCAGCTAGGGAAGAGTGAATACTTGAAAATTAATGATGTCAGTCTGTCTTCATATATCAAGCTAATATGAAAGGGCTTTAATTTTCTTAAAGGATAAAAAAAGGTTTCTTTGCTAGATTAAACTTGCGATTGTCATTCATATATTGTTTATAAGGTAGTCATCTCTTCGCTCTGTATTTTTTTGTTTTTGATTTTGTATACTAGTTAGCAGTGAAGACTTGTCTGCGTGTATCAGAAGGAATAAAGAGAGAAACGTCCTTAACTGTCAGTTTTAATAAGAGGAGTCAACATGCCTCTATTCAGGTTAAATATTGTCCTGTCACATTTCAATAGAGTCAACAGATTTTTTTAAAAGAAAAGTCAAAAGCACTGTGTATGCAAAAAACCCTTCCTGTCATAGAGTGTCAAAGCCCTTCTTTATCTGGGGGAGGGGCGTGGAGGTAGGACAGAAAATTCTTTTGTAAAATGTGAAAAATTACCACTCATAATTGGCACTGACATAAAAAGGGGCTTTTTTTGTTAGGAAAAAAAAAACAAAGAAAATCTCTAATTTAATAATCACCTGCAAACTGTTATTGTGATGGGAACAAAAAACACACAATCAAAGTCATCTTTTTTAAGTCACTATAGTGTTTTTAAGCAATCACTGCACTTTACAGCAGCTCATACACATAAACCAATGATGTTCAGAGCATAAAACAGCTGCTCCAAACTCAAGGAAAGTTTTTGGAATAGAGAGTAACAGGCTACAATAAGAAAATGCAAATGGGGCATTATGCTCAAAAGAAAGCCAAACGAGATTTTTTTTTTTAACCCAAAATATACTTCTGTAAGCAAGAATCATTTGGGCTTAAGTTGCAAGAGAAGAACCATTCTTCATAGGAGGAAGGGTTAAATGTACACATTTTTGCAATGATGCACTAGGGAGAACTGAGCATATTTTATAACAATCTGTAAAATAAATTAGCAGAATAGTCATTTTTCTGTTTCAAGTGCTTGCTGATTTGTTAAAAATGTGAACCCTTGTTGGAGTTTTCAGGATTTGATGTTTTTCGTTGCAGCAAACACTATAATTTTAGAAATTATTCTAACTCTGAATAAAACTATTTCCATTTAATAACCATCTACCAATTAGGTCAGTGTAAAAAATACGTACAGCTTTCTAGAATAAGTAATATTCAGAATAATCACAAGTTGGATAATATCAAGCCACATGGAATCAACTCTCCTAAGAATGGCAGGGAAGGCTGAGTCAGAATTTCAACATTTACTTATTATTAACACCCAGGCTTTGTTATTGAAAAAAGAATGCTCCAAAGAGTACTAGCTTCTGTGGCAAATTACAGCAGTCCTGTCATGGATCATGCCATGCAGTAGTCTATGCGCTCTTGCCCCTGGATTTTGTACTTCAGCGTATGGTTAGAATCTACAACTATTTATTTAGTTTAATGTTTGATAATGCTTTTTAATGTTTTCAATAAACCCTTTAGGCAGCAATGAGCTCAAAACCACAATAATACATGTTCTTAAAGAGTTTAAGTTGTGAATTCCTACTTTAAAAAGTTGACGAGAGCTTGTAAGTTGAACAAAATGTGTGTTGATGCTTGCCATCTAGCATGGAAGGATCATAATGATATCATTGACTAAAAGACAAGCAAAAGACGTAGATCCGACAAAGAACTATTATCTTCTACTTAAAAAGCTCTAGTTATTCTAAGAAGACTGTTCCAACAAATGATGGTTCAACAGGCAAAGCCGTAGAAGGTTCAATGGCACATCACTCTATCAAACGTGACTTTTCATTTAGATCAAATGACTCTTTCCTTTAATTAATTTCATTCACTTTAGATTTTAGTTGAAATAGATGGTAAAATTTATATTATACTCAAAATTAAACGAATTCAAGTACAAAGATATTATGAATGAGCTGATATAAAATTTAACTTTTTAAAAAAGATTTTACCATGACTGTATGATTTAACTTTCTTTGTTGCCCATCATTAATTTTTATTTTATCAGTTAGATTTTCTATTGGAAACACTGAAGAACTACTTTATAAATTAGCCTAGGTTCTACAATGGTATAAATCTTGTAAATAAATAACTCCTCTAAGTTTTAGCCGCATTTTGGTCAAAATCAGTTAGACACTATTAATCAAGTATTGAACAACTAAACACCAAAAATGCTATATACCTGAAGAATTCAATGAATGTTAATTACTGGAAATAAAATTTGCGTATTACAATACATGAAAATTTGTCCCAGGAAAAACAAAAAGGAAATTTTAAGATATTAAATGATTAGAGCTCAAATTATGCACAAGATTTTACTTTTAAATTCTATAAACATGCTTTAAAATAACTCAGATTGTACAAAGAATATTTTGATGGAGCTCCTCTTTAAAAATTATATAAATTCATGTTTTTACTGGGATAAATCAAAAAGGAGAAAGCCTATGATTTTGAAACATCTTAATTTGGCAAACTTGCAAAAGAATTATACATGATAATTTGATGAGTTTTATGTTATAATAAAACACAGACAATAATTTAGTGGTTACCAGAGGGTAAGGGGGTCGGGGGTGGGTGATGAGGGTAAGGGGGATCAAACATATGGTGATGGAAGGAGAACTGACTCTGGGTGGTGAACACGCAATGGGATTTATAGATGATGTAATACAGAATTGTACACCTGAAATCTATGTAAATTTACTAACAATTGTCACCCAATAAATTTAATATAAAAAATACTATATTAATATTGATCCATCAATTATAAAAAAATATATACAACACCAATACAAGAATTTAATAATAAAGGAAACTGTGGGCAGGGAAAAAAAATTTATTACAAAAAGTTTCCCTGAATTAAAGCAATAGCTAGTACCCATGAAAAATGTTTTAACTAACAGGAGAGATGGTCTAAGATGGTGGATTAGGTAAACACTGTGCCCGCTGCCTCCTATGATCACACCAAGATTATAAATAAATCATTGAACCTCAAGGGTCATTGGAAGACTTGCTGAGCAGAACCCCTATAACTAAGGATCTAGAGAATAGGCCACATTGAATGGGCAGAGACATGAAACAGGCTAAAGCCAAACCCACAGATTGGGGTTGAACACTGAAAGGGACACCTCCTTGATGGGGGTACCCCCAAAGGAGGGAGAGAACCATCAGTATAGAGGGCTCCCCAGCCCAGGAGTCCTGTACTGAGAAGAGGAATTCCCACAACATCTGGCAGTGAAAATCAGTGAAGACTCTGTCTGCCCATTGCAGTGACACTGAAGGAGGCTGGAAACCCAGATGGAGGCACCACAAACAGACTCACTTGTCTGCAAACACTCACCTGGTCTCCAGTAACAGGGTGACAGCTCAAAAGGTGCCAGAGATATAAAGGGAAAGACTGAGTTATGTGGCTTCCAGTGAGGGCTGGAGGGTCCAGCCATTGTCCCTCTATGGAGCCTGCTAGAGGGCACCATATTTTCTATGTTGAATCCTCCCTCAAAGGGCCAAATCTGAGGCTGCATTGGTCTGGTAATATTAGTGTGGGCATTCCACATTGGTGCCCTGGGTCCCCGCCCCTCACGGTTAGAACTGTATAGCCTGGGAACTGTCAGCTACAAAGCAGCTGGCCCTACCCCACATGGTACAGAAGGCTTTTATGACAGTGGACAGCCTGCAGTGGCCCATGCAACTTTTGGTGCTGGGAACTGATCCAAAGCCGGTGTCTCAGCCACTCTTGGGCAGCTCTCGAGGATTTATAAGCCCAAGGCAAATGGTGGCTTGCCACAGTGTATTCAGGGCATTTTGCAAAGTAGTCACAGGCCCGGCACCAGTACAAGAACAGGAATTGCACTAACTTTATAAAAACCACCAGCAATACCCCATAACTCCCTGGAACCCAGACCCACCTGCCTAGGGCTGCACTGCCAGCGCACTCCCAACACTGGGTCAATCAGCCTGGCCAGTGCACCCAAGAAGGCTCCATATGGGCAGCCAGTAGTTTGCAACAGGCATGTGAGGCTCTGCGCCATTTGCTAAACTGCACCAGGCCCAGTACTGGTGGCAGCCAGCCTTGATTCACAGTGAGACCACCCCCCACATGCCTCTAGGTCCAGCACAGGCAGCAACCAACCACATATAGCTGTGTAGCTCCTACCAGATAGCCCAAGGCCGGCCACAGGCAAGGCTAACATAGGCCTGCATGGGAGTCCCTCCCAGAGACACCAGAGATAACACACCCAGAGACCAGCTTCAGACCACACCAGAGTACTACCTGGCCCCACAAATGGAACACCCAAAGGGTGGGCTTAACAGGCACAAGAGCCCATTGAGGGGAACCGAACTTGTAGGTTGAACCCCACACTGCAGCTCATACACTATGGGCAAAGCCATCCCTCACAGACAGTCAACCTGGGAGTCATTTCCACCCACTGATGTGCCAAAAGCAATCTAGGCTCAACTATAACAGGAGAACACACACAATACACACAACAGATACTTCTGGAACACACGCACAGGAGACCAGGGAGACTGTGCCATTAGACCACACAGGACAAATACTACAAAGAGCCACCCAGCAAAGACTGAGAGAAATAAAAGAACTACCTAATACATAGAGGCAAACAAAGAGAGGCAGCTAGAATGAGGAAACAAAGAAGCATGTCCCAAATGAAAAAACAAAAGAAACCTCCAGAAATAGAAGTAAATGAAATGGAGGAAACCAACCAACTGGAGAGAGAGTTTAAAACACTATTTATAAGAATGTTCAAGGAACTTAGTGAAAATTTTAACAAAGACACAGTAAACATAAAAATAGACACAGAAACCATAAAAAAGTCAGAAATAAAGAATACAAAAACAGAAATGAAGAACACGCTAGAAGAAATGCACAGAAGATTAGATGAAGCAGAAGACTGAATGAGCGATTTAGAAGACAAGGTAGCAAAAAACACCCAATCAAAACAGAAAAAAGAATAATAATTTTTAAAAATGAAGATAGTTTACTTTGGGAAAACATCAATCATAACAACATTCGCATCATAGGAGTATCAGAAGGAAAAGAGATCAACCAAAAGATCAAGAACCAATTTGAAGAAATAATGACTGAAAACTTCCCTAACCTGGTGAAGGAAATAGACATACAAGCCCAGGAAGCACAGAGAGTCCCAAACAAGATGAACACAAACAGGCCCACACTCAGACACATCGTAATTAAAATGGCAAAGGTTAAAAATAAAAAGAGAATCCTAAAAGCAACAAGAGAAAGACAACTAGTTAGTTACAAGGGAGCTCCCAGAAGACAAAAGTCCTGGACCAGCTGGCTTCACAGGTGAATCTTTCCAAATATTCAAAAAAGACTTAACACCTATTCTCAAATTTTTCAAAAAAAAAATTCAAGAGGAAGGAAGGCTCACAAGCTCATTTGACAAGACCACCATTACCCTGATTCCAAAACCAAAGACATTACCAAAAAAAAAGAAAACTATAGGCCGATATCCCTGATGAATATACTTACAAAAATCCTCAACAAAAGCTTAGCAAACCAAATTTAGCTATACATTAAAGTGATCATGCACCACAATCAAGTGGGATTCATTCCTAGTATGCAAGGTTGTTTTGATATCCACAAATCAATTAACGTGATACATAAACAAAATGAAAAATAAAAATCATGTGGTCATATCAATAGATGTAGAAAAAGCACTTGACAAAATCCAGCATCCATTTTATGATTAAAAACTTTCAGCAAAGTGGGAATAGAGGGAACATATCTCAATATAATAAAGGCCATATATGACAAACACACAGCTAATATCATACTCAATGAGGAAAAGCTAAAAGCATTCTCCTTAAGATCAGGAATAAGACAAGGTTGCCTACTTTCACCACTTTGATTTAATATATTAATAGTTCTGGAAGTCCTAGCCACAGCAATCAGACAAGAAAAAGAAATAAAAGGCATCCAAATGGGAAAGGAAGAAATATAACTCATTATTTGAAGATGACATATTATTATAGAGAGAATCCCAAAGATTCCACCAAAAAACTATTAGAACTGATAAATAAATTTAGTGAACTAGCAGGATACAAAATTAATATTCAGAAGTTGGTTGTATTTTATATACCAATAATGAACTATCAGAAAGAGAAATTAAGAAAACAATCCCATTTACAATTGCTTCAAAAAAGAAAATACTTGGAAATAAATTTAACCAAGGAAGTAAAAAACCTGTACTCAGAAAATTATAAGACATTGAAGAAAGAAACTAAAGAAGATACATATAAATGGAAACCTATACCATGACCATGGATAGGAAGAATTAATATAGTACGGATCATGGATAGTCTGTACTATCCAAAGCAAATTATAGATGCAATGCAATCCCTATCAAAATACCAATGGCATTTTTCAGAACTAGAACAAATAATCGTGAAATTTACATGGAACCATAAAAGACCTTGAATATCCATGGCAATCTTGAGAAAGAACAAAGCTGGAAATATCACCTACCTGATATCAAATTATTCTAGAAGGCCACAGTAATCAAAACAGTATGATATTGGCATAAAAACACATAGTTAAATGAAACAGAACAGAAAGACCAGAAATAAATCCATCCTTATATGGTCATTTAATCTACGACGAAGGAAGCAAGAATTTATGCTGGGGTAAAGACAGTCATATACACGGGTGCCAACAAAATGTACCATGTTTCCCTGAAAATAAGACCGGGTCTTATATTAATTTTTGCTCCAAAAGACACATTAGAGCTGATGGTCCAGCTAGGTCTTATTTTCGGGGAAACATGGTATACACATTTTAAGAAAGGAAAAAACATTAAAATTGTAATACTCAATATATACCAACAACAAAAGATGAATACAAGTCACGTTTGACTTCTACAATTACAAACGGTGCTCAAAGTGGTCACCATCAGCATCCAGACACTTCTGATTACGGCGAACTACTGCTTGAGCAATGTTGACCAAAGTGTCCACTTGTATATATTTTTTTTGGCACACCCAGTATATAGATAGAGATAGAGATAGATATAAAGATATATACAGATAAGTTTGAGTGATATAATCAAACAGTGACACCTTGCTATTCTCCAAGAAGTAAAGTTCCTAAAAAGGTGAATTTCTCCAAATTGTGAGGTCCCTACTATACATATGTGCCCAGCAACATTCCCTTTTGAATCATGTCATCATGTGGCTTTGTACAGTGCCAAGTTAACTAAGCAAGAACTCTGGTTGCTCCCAGCATCTCCTTCTCTGTATGGCCAAGAGTTAGTTAGCATTGCCCACAAGTAACATTTTGTGTAAGATTTAAAAGGCAGAAGTGAGACAGCAGCCTTTGTTTTTTCCAATGCTCTGAAGGCTGGGCATCTGGTTGAGCAGCAGACATTATGAAGGCTCATATACACTGTTGGGGAGCTGCTGGCTCACCCAGGTGATGTGCAGCCACACGTGGCCCCACAGTTCCTCCAGCTGCTGCTGGACATGCACCTTCAACTTCTCAGTCCTTGGCCAGGGGCACACACAGCTCCATGGTGAAGGGAGCCATCTTCTTTTCCGAATTGTCCATGGCATGGAGATTGAAAATGGTCAGAGACAGCTGGGGAATTGAGTCTGTGCTCATGGATTCAGTTATCCTTGTTTTTGGTTCACCCTCACTCTGGTCCATTTCCAGCTTTTCTTCCTAACTGCTCGTCTGACTGACCAAGGGCAACTTCTGTTCCTACACTAGCTGCAGAGGCTTCAGCCTCTATGAACCAACCTACCAGCTCCCACAATTGCATATGGTCTAAACCTTATAACAAATCCCTTATTCTAATCACTCAAGATGGTTCTACTTCTCTGATTGAACCTTGGCAAATCATCCCAATTCTTCAAATCCAGGTGGTTCCTGCGTTTGATTTTTATAAGCCACCTGCCAGATACAAACACTGAATTTCATGGCCACTTTGATGTTTATGAAACTGCTTTCAAATGATATCTGGCAAACTGAAATAAAAATGACTGAAGGAAATAAAGAAAAGACAATCAGAAATGCACTGCTTTTCTCTTTCAGAAAGAAGAAACTTCATTTCTCCATAAAAAGTAAAGACTAAGGGGAGGGGTCTCTGGCTCTCTCACAGGGATCAAATCAGATGCCAATTCAACTTCCCCACTTTATGGGAATCTTTCACCTCATTTTCCCTTTGCATTCTTTATCAGCCCCTCCACTCATTTAGGGGTTCATTCTGGCTCAAAGGGAAGACAGAAGTCAGTCATCTTTAGCAGGCAACAGACGCAAACAGGGGTGTTACTGTAGATCTTAAAGAATAATGCAAGGTGGGACTTTGAAGAGATCTCATGTTCACATCAACATAAGTTTTATTCATTGTCAGTTCTGCCAGATCTCTACAGCATGGGGGCACAGAGAAGGGTGGGGTAGATTCCCCAAGATATGTATGCAGCCAGCTGTGCTCTCGTCTTTTTCTACGGTATCTGTGACTCCATTTTGGACAGTCGATAAATATGTGTGGCAAATACAAAACAAACCAAGAAAAACAATTTCCCCTAGCCCCCAAGTTCTCTCTTGTTTACAGTCATCCCTGCTGGGATTAAGACAAAGGCCATCACCCCAATTCTCAGTTGCCTTGAAGTCTTTTAAGAAAATGCCTGGGCATTTTACCAGCATGAGGAGTAACATCGATGCCATTTATAAAGATGAATAATTAAAAATATTTCCCCAGAAAACGAATCCCATACAAAAGCTATTCAAAGCTTGAAAGCAAGTTTCTGTGAAGGCCCCGTATATTTGACCCATTTGAGTTATTTCAATTTACTTTAGGAGAAAAAGAAAAAAAATTCCCACAAAGCTGACATTATATAGCAAAGTTTCAGGGATACGGGAGCTATTTAATCATTTTGTGTGTTACCCTGGCTTTTCTGCAGTCTCTTTTTCCTGTGGTTTGTTCTTGTGCTGCTCATTAGCACCTCCCCCAGAGAGTGGGCAGGAGAAGGAAAAAAAGAGATAAAACTTAAATCAGACAATTTTATCAGTCAGGCTGTCAACAAGTTGAATATATTGAGAGCCCAGGGGGTGCAGAGGCACCTTTTAGTAACTCCGATAAAAGGATTGGCGGGGGAGGAGGTCAAAACTAATGGCAACATTGAGATTTTTTTGGATTATCAAGGGATTTTATTGATTTGTGCCTTCCACATCTCCATCAGTGCAGATAATCAAAAGTGGGGCAAAAATAATTAAGCATCTATAGAACTTCCTAAAAGAAGACACTTAAAAATCTATCACTTTTATCCCTGTGAGTTTGGGGACCTGTTGGGCAGTACAAATAGAAAACAAATACATTAATTTTCTTTGCTTTGTTGAGATTCTTAAAATTGCACTGGAAGGAAAAATAAAATCCATCACAGCAGGTTCTCTGGCTCCCCAGCAACCTTCTCCTTTCAGCCTGACGCCAGCTAAGAGAGGGACAGGACTCACAGAGGGGATACCTCTGAGTAAAGCAAGAAGCAAGATCACTGCCACCCAAATGAGCTGAAGCCCGCCAATGAAGGACGGAGTTTGCCGCAGACACAGTGAAATTACCAGTGTGTGCTCTGCGTGTTGACATGGATTTGCAATGAACCTTGCCATCTGCACAGAGACACGAAACCCTCCATCATGTTGTGGGGCCACTCAACACGTGACATTTGCTACTTCTGATGCTGAACAAAACAGAAACAATTGGGTCTGTTCTCTCTTTCTTCACGACATGGTTTATTAGTTTTAAGCCTAGAGTTCCAAGACATAAGGAAAGATGGTGTTCATGGTGGAACAATGCCAGCTGTAAAGCAAAACTCTCGGGATGGTTGCTTAAGGCTGCCATGGTTCTGTTGGTTGTGATGTTCTGGAAAGTTCACGGTGCTCTATGAGGTTGTGTGTACCGGTGTGGGCCTTTTTGCTCTCAGAGTTATTCATCCCTCTTCCCTAGAGCTGTTTCCCAGTTTCCCATGGCAGCTGCCTGCCTGCTGGGGCTCAGCTCAGATAGGCACCGATGGGAGATTCCACTGTGGAAGGAAAGGAAAATCCAAGTATTTCTCGCCCTCTTCCTCAGGTTGTACCTCCAGAAGCTTCCTCATCTCTCTAGCTTCAGCTCCCACCCCGACAGGCCTCCTGTGGTTCTAACTACCATAATCCGTAGTTAGATAACTACCATATCCTAACTACCGTAAACAGCAATGCCTCCATCTGTCCTTTGGCCAAGGAAAGGTAGTGACTTCCTGCTGTTGCTAATCTTGTTTCACTCTTCTCTCCACTTCCCAGCCTCTGCAACACCTGTACAACTGGATGTCTGCATTGAATTTGCTCCCTTGTAAACACCAAAGTGGTTCCCGCTTCCCTCGTTGGCCCCTGACGGACACACTGGGGCAGGGCAGTTTATGGATCATTTTCTATCTCGACAGCAGACTCAGTAGGTAGAACCCACTCTTCCACAATCTCATCTTTTGTTAAAATGGGGTTTTTCAACTTCAGCCCTGTTGACTCTTTGAGCTGATAGTTCTTTGTGGTGGGGGCTGTCTTATGCACTGGAGATTATTTAGCAGCATCCTGGCCTCTACCCAGTAGCACCCTCCCCGCCACTCATAATAATAAAAAATGTCCCTAGACTTTGCAAAATGTCCCCTGGGAGGGAAAAAACCTCTGCCAGTTGAGAATGGATGCTGTCCTAGCACTGTGCACACACCTCGGTCCCCACACCTGCTCAGTGACTGGGGACACGTGTGGGGATACATGGGCAGGGAGGCAGGGGCTCCAAACAGCGGGGCCCTTGGTGCCTGTCACGCGGGGTGTCAGGCGGAGTTCTCTAGTCCTCTCCCCACATAAGAACGCAGGACATGGTGAGGCCAAAAAGGAACACCCACGGAGCCATAGATAGGGGAGTCATTCCACTATATTCTCACTGACAGCTGGGTTGGAGACAGAGGAAGCAGGAGCCACATGATCCTCAACCTGCTGTCCACTTCTCTTTGCCAACCAACCCCACTTGCTAGCTGCAATCCACCGTGCTAACTGCAATCCGCGCTTGCTAGCCCAGCCACCATCTTCTTGCTAGCCCCCATTCTTTCTGCTAGGGTAGCCACGGCAGTTATATTAGTGGCCAGTGACTCACTTGTTACAGCTGCCGGCCAACTAGCCACAGCTCAGGGACATCCAATCACAGTTGACGGCCATTTACTACCTCAGCCAGTGCCTTTCCATGTGAGGCCGAGAGCCTGGAAACTGCACTCCTGGCTCCGTCCCCACAGTGCCTCACCTCGCTCATGACCACCATGGATTCTCAAGAGCGTGGGAGACAGGGTACCACAGTGAAGACTAAGAATGAGATTCCTTTCTCACTGAAGAAATGCGGACCCACGCTAGGTTGTGGCTGTGGTACGGCCCAGGGATTCTCACTCACCACCTCCCTTCCTTCAGAACATTTAGGACAGGTAGAGACTGGAGCCTCCAGGTATGAAGAAAAGCAGTGCCCATCTCCATGCTCCCTGAGCTGTTGCAGGTCCCTTCTCCACTCTGAATGTCTAAGTGCAAACCAGCCACCTGTGTGCGCCTGGTGACCATGGGAATTTCCTTCTACCCGTCCCTCATCATTCAGGTAGGGCACAAAGGTACCGCCAGCACCATCCACACAGCATGCCAGCCTGGCTCCTTGCAGCTGGGAGGTAGTATTGCAATTTCATTAAATGTCAACCCCGCAGGCATTATATTTCAAATGCAAATAATTTGGTAATGTAATATTGTGGCTGACACTTTAAACTCAAGAAAATCAAGTTATGGCGACTCCTAGAATTAACATTCCTCGGCACATTCCTTTGAGTGTTGGGCTTGCTTTGTGTTCCCAAGTACCATGAAATACACACAGAAGGGACTGAATATTCTCTGGGCAGGCCGTGGAATTCTTATCTCTAAAGGTTGAGATTCTCCCTATTAAAATGAATGTCCCTTACACCGGACTTTTGATCCTAGAGCGGGGGCTGTTGCTCAGAACTACGAGTGACAAGTGGGATAGTTTTATTCTAGCCCAGATCCACTGTTAGCTAATTGTTCCGTGTCTCTTTTTGGGCCTCAACTCCCCAACTTATTGAAAAAAAAGAACAAGAAAAAAATGCCATTCTCTTTTTTCAGCAAGATGGTAGCCATAATAACACAGTATTCATTTTTATCATGCTTTGAATGCCTTTTAAAAAAAGCAAATATAAATGCAAAATACTTTAAAGTTACTTTTTGGTTTAGAGAACAACCTAGTTCTGTTGGTCTTCTCTGGGCTGAGGTCCAGTGAGATGGTATCCGATGGACAAAGAAACACTAAGTCCCAGATACAGAGCCTGCAGTAAATTAATAAAGAAAACAGTCCTCTTCCTTCAATCATGTCCCTCATTGTGGAACACAAGGGGGGGGGAGTCAAATCACTGGGAAAAAAGTAGCCTTCCCTAGAAAGACACAGAGGGGTTGCCTCTTCATGTATATAGATGATGATGAGATGGCCATAATATCTATGTAATTAGGACTCTAAACCAATGTTTTTTTAAGTAAGAAATTATAAAGGGTTTCCATTGCCTGGTTTCTGAAATACTCTTGTAGGTAGGATGTGAAAAAGCAGAAAGGGACCACCACATCCTCGTCAGATTATTTAAGAAGTGACCACATGCAGAAATGCCAGCTTTATAAAAATATCCACTTTAAAAGTCAAATTGGGATGTTCTTCTTGCCAAAGTGGCAATTAAAGAAACAATGAGACTTGACCTCTCTTGAGTTTCTAAATCCTAAGAAGTCCATGTTCCTCCATGCCCCAAAAGGAGGTTTATAACTTCTCTCACAGAGAGATAGAGTCTCCATAACTTCCTTGTTTCATGCCATGTGCAAGTTTACGATGGGGGTGGGAGAGGCGGGAGAAACTGTCAACTTGCTCCCAACTGCACCACAGCCAACTCCAAGCAGCTTTGTTTCCCACAATAGCACTAGACACTCTGGTGAGCACCGGAGAAGCTTGGGCCCTGAGGCTCATCAAGGGAGAGACAAAATGCCATCATTTCCAAGACTATTGGGCTTAGGTACTCATCTCTCTATTTATATGCTGCCTTATTCTTAAGAAAGACTTACACCTTCACAATTATACATAATAAACACAAGGCAACCTATGTGAGAAATTGGAAGGGAAGGAGAAGAAAGAAAAACACAGGGGGTATAAACTGGACCTAGAAATGGATGAAATCAAAATGGCACTGAGGTTTATGTACTTATTCTGAACGGACCACCAATTTGGTTCTAAGGCTTTCTAACAACAAAGCCAAAAAAGTGAAAACTTAACCATTTACAAAGTCCTCAGTGTCTACAAAATGAATCCAAACCAAGAGAAGCCCAGCAATTCCTGATGCTGAGATGAAGTGGGTTCCCATTTAGCAGGTACTTATCCCCAACACCGTGATCATCAATCCAGAACCAACTCAAATTTCCAAAGTATCAACCTGGCATGATGGTTCATTACTCAAATCTTTGAAGAAGAAGGTCACGTTCCTAGGACCATCTTCCCACTGAAGTTACAGCCACTTTTAAATGTGCATATGAACACAAACATATATTACTTACCAACATACTTTTCTCCAGTTCACCAATTTTATTATTCTATTTTTGGGGGTGACATTGGTTAGTACAATTCTATAGGTTTCAACTGTAAAATTCTGTAATACATCATCTATAATATATTGCATTATGTGTTTGCTAACCAAAGTCAGTTCTCCTTCCATCACCATATATTTGACCCTTTTACTCTGTATCTCCTTCTCTTCCTCCTTAACCTCTGGTAACCACTAAACTGTTGTCTGTGTCTGTGAGTTTTTGTTTGTCTTATTCATTTGTCACTTTCAGTTTTATATCCCACATGAGTGAAAACATATGTTTCTCAACTTTTTCTGTCTGACTTATTTCTCTTAGCATGACAATCTCAAGACCCATCCATGTTGTTACAAATGGCAGTATTTCATCTTTTCTTACGGCCAAGTAATACTCTGTTGTATATATGTACCACATCTTCTTTACCCAATCATCTATTAAAGGATACTTCGGTTGCTTCCATGTCTTGTTCACCGATTTGAAACACCAGTAAAAATAGTGTCTTACTGGAATAGCTCTAAAACGTAAGACGGCCCCTAAATTATATACAAAATGATGTTTGAAGTGGAGGTGTAAGCAGATTGAGTATTGTTTCCACAGCTTCCATTAGATTCTCACAAGCGTCTACTACCCAAAATGATTAAGAACCCTTCCACCATGAGCAGCCCTTGATGACTGGGTAGGTTCTGGTCTTCTATTAGGCCAAGGAAAAATATTCCACATTGTGTCATTCTGATCTTTCAGTGATACACAAAAATTACAAGGACTTCTTGGAAAGGTAGGAAAGGATGTGGTCAACTGGGTTTGCGAGTATTTGAAATGTCCATCCTAGGGATTATAGATAGCAGTACCTTGTCAAAATTTGGTTTTTAGCATACAGAGCAAGTAACAACAGTACGATTATGGTCACCATTATTGGGGAAGAGTCAGGTTTCTTTCTTTCTGCAGAGCCACGAATTAGCTCTGACCTGGTCTCAGCTCCCAGTCTCTGCTTGTCTATGATACACATTATCATAAGAATTCATGATAATGAATGTGACTAAGCAAAACCCATAAATGTATTCCCATTCAGGAAGCTGGAAGCCTTATTTTTTTATCATTACAAATTTTTTAAAATTCTCCCTTTTTTTGTCATTGTTAAAACTTTTTTAATACAGAAATATATGCCATAGGAAGTAAGAGTCCTTTACAATCTCATCCTCCAGAGATAATCACAGGTAACGATTCAGCATCTATTCATAGAGAATTGTTTCCATATGTGTGTATATGTCATTTTTATTTACTTAATTTTTACATAAATGGGATCATACTCTCAATACTGTACAACTTGCTTTTTTCCACTTAATGATATATCTTGGGTCTCTTTTAGGTCATTTCTTACAGGCTTATAAACGCTGTGCACTGCACGGAGAGTCAGTCGATCTACTTGACTTTACCATTTCATAGCAGTTCACTACAACAACAGTCCTTAGTTGATTTAATCAAATTCCTTCTTCGGGGTGTGTCTATCTGAACATATGTCTTTGTCGTTACCAACTACAATAGACAATATTTGCACATATGTTGTATCCTTCTGAAAGCATTCCTGTTAGAGTTCTAAGGGGAATCACTGGTCAAAGGAGACACACATTTTTTATGTAACAGCTATTTCCAAATTTCCCTAACAGCCAAAAAGTTCTACTGATTTAGGCTACTAAATAAGAATTGAAGAGAATGCCTACTTCCCTGTTCCCTTGCCAATACTGGCAATTATCTATACTTTTAATATTTGGAAGTCTGATAGCTAAAACATTATATCTAACATTTTATTAGAAAATACACACATAAACACATAACTCCCCTATAACACAAAACCAAGAGCCATTGTATTCCTAATCAGAATGACCATAAATCCTTGTGGATAAACAAATTCTTGTTAATCCAATGAAGTATTACTCTCCCCACTACTATTATACAGTGTCATCCAGAAACAAATGATGGGCAGTCATGAGAAGATATTGGGGCCACTGCAAACAGGTACACTTGGCTGTGCATACACAATTTCAGGGGGTACCATTCATGTAGACCACACTGTATATGAATGAGCACAGTAACCCTATGAGAAACTGCTTGATTGCGAATCCAGAATGACATCAATCTGAATAACAGTCTCAAAGCTCAAAGTTAAAACTCGTTTTTTTTTCTTAGTTCCACAGAGCCAACCCCACCACAGACCCAAAAATTCAAGCCATGTTGCCTGTGATGTCAACTCAGCAAAAAGTTGGGCAAATCCATCCTTAGAAGACACTACTCATTAGTATCTAAAAGATCTTTGTCCCCTTTGTTCACCCAAAAGGCATAACATGAGAATGGCATGATCTCTTGTGATGTGCAAAAGTAGTTATTAATTTGCACTCATTAGCTGAAGATGTTTGCCAGTAGCCTTTGGGTACGTCTCTGGTGGGCACATATGGTGCTTGACAGAGAAGATCCAGAGAGTTGCCAATGACTACAGGTGACACCATTTAATTTGAACAAATCATCTCTGGATGGAGTTTACTCAGGGCTTCAGACGCAATTACTCAGCTGGCAAAACTGACAGGCTAGAAGTGGAGCTTTCAATTGTCTATTTCAGTAAACATTCTCTGCTACCTCACCCTGGTATTTCTGAAATGCTCTCGTTCAGGCTAGATCACGTGCATGGTCTAGACAGGTATAATAGTGTGGTGTCTCATGTGAGAGGAACTAACCAAAGACGAACGCACATTCATTTCCCTTATTTTGCTTTATTACACATATCTGATTGGCATCTATACTGCGCCTGTATTTTTAGAGTCTTTGGTGCTCTGTATCAATCTGGATGGGCTCCCTCGTCTCATTACCACCTTGATTCACAAAGCAAAACCCATTTGCTTCAAGATCAGTCTATATTTCTGACAGCTTGTGCATTCCAAGTGTTACTATTCCTTTTTTATTATTATTTTTTTAAGTTTCCTTCTGTTATTTCTTCTTTGTGACAGAATATTTGGCATTGACCCATAAAAGAGTGTTGCAGGAAGCCAATTTTTTGAGGACTGCCCTCCACAGATTGGATTAAATCTTGCAATCAGCCCACAATTTGCATCTCGCAAGAGGAAATTCATTGCTGCGACCACAATTTCAATGGACTCGGTAGAATAAGCTATTGTTGAAGTAATTCCTGTAAAAGGTCATATATTTAAACCCTTCAATTTTTTTTGACAGCCTCTCAGAAATGAGTGATACAGTTGCTCCAGTATCCAAAAAAGCAATAATGTCCATACCACTTTTCTATACAGGCAGGGTGGAATATTATTACCCCATTCATCACAGACTAGTCTGGTCATAAAGTATGTTTCTTGATATTTGAGAGACCTTTTTCTTTCACTGTCTTGAAAAAGCTGAAGGTCTTTAGGCAGGGTGTCAGTCCTGGTGGTTTTCTTGTAATATTTTAACTTCTTCAGGGTTTCCTAGACAACGGTGACATTTACCAATTTCCACTGAATTCCATTCTCTTAAGACCAGAGAATGAGGAGGCTAGTTTAAGATTCCCACTTCTTTCAATTGGGAGTCACTCCATGGTCCTATTAGTAGTAGAGGAATGGATTTATGGTTCAAACACAAAGGCCTTCATGGGCCAGGAGGTAAGGGACATATGTGCAGAAGAGGCAGAAGATAATCAGAAGAGGTCAAGTCCTGTGGGGGACTGCACTATGAAAATCTCTCTCTGAAAGCATTAAAATTCAGCTTTACAAAACAGCATCGTTCAAACCAAGTGAATGTACAGCCAGATTCACCCTCCAGCTGCCATTTTGAAATGCTGGATTAGGGCTTCTTAAAAGCTTTGCTTTTACAATGAACATACCCCACAGAGCCTGGTTCTCAAAGCACAGTGGAGTTTGTTTCCTGTGCCTACATTTCTGTCTTCTTGCCAACTCTGACCCATCAACGTTGGTTTAACTCAAGTTATTGATGTCCTTTGATGATGTCTCTGGTGTCCCCACAATTCAGGGTTGGCTTAAGAGTGAGGCAGTCAATACAGGCCTCTCTTCCTGCCTCTTAGGTTACTCGGATTCAAACCAAAAACTGAGTGGGAACACGTTTATGATGATGTTCCTTATTTTCATTTAAACTTTTGGCACAGAACTCTCATACTTTCTGAGTGAGTGTTGCCTGTGGAAATTGGGAGTCTACCCCTGCCAACCTATTCAATTTCAAATTCCCTCTAGTTTTCCTCAGGTGTAGGCAGAAGGAAAAGAGGGAGGGAAGGGAAATGGGGGCTCGGGTGGGAAGAGAGACAGGGAGAGCCCAAATCAAGCATGTCATTTGATTACTGCGTCAAACCTGCTGCTGTTGTTCCACAGTCTAATAAACTTTAGTGGCCGGGAGTTACTCAGCTGAACACTATGTTACTCTTACCATTATCTAGGGGAGGATTTGTCAGATTCATAAATTGTTCTATCACTGAACAGGGAAAGGCAGGCAGAACAACAACAAAAAAACAACTTCAGAGTTCCTTTGTTTCTTATTTATGATTTTTGTTATGAATCTCTTATATAGTGAACAAAAGCAGGCTTGATGGCACTTAGTTTTAAACCATTCTCAGGTATGATATATAAATACAGCACCTTTGTAGTCTCTTGACAGAATACTAAATACAGAGCTGTCTTTAGGGGCAATGCATTGGAGAAGTCCCTCCAGAGAGCACAGGACTCATTTCTAACCACCTGAGACTTATGTCCTCTATTGAGTGTCAATTTTCTCCAAATATCAAGACAATGGAGGGGAAGTTATCTAGACAGCGGCATTTTCTGTTTGGGCTCCCCCAACATCAAAGTTAAATTTACCAAATTATCCAACCTTCCCTTAGGCAAGATAACAAATGCCCTGAAATTCTAATTTACGTAAAAAACAAAGGAGACCAAAATCGGTCGTATATCCAATTCAGAGTCTAAATGTATCTACTATCAAAAGACCAGCTTTTTTATTTAATTGCCAAAGTGTACACTTTTCAAAACAAAGGTTCAGATTTAGATTATTATCTTCCAATGAATTCTAAAATTGAATTTCAAAATTTCATATCAATTATTTTTTTTTAACTCACAAAAATAGAAAGCAAAAAAGAAAATAAGTGAGTATATCTGGTAGACCCTGGCACTGGTACTGGCAGAGTCCTACATTGACAGAAACTCAGATTCCTGAGATCATTGCTTAAAGGAGAGCCACCAGCCCAGGACATTTGGACCTGACTCTGAGTAAAAAAACATAAACCTTACAATATTGAATCACTAAGACTTCCAGGGTTGTTTTTTTTTCTGTAGCAAAGCTTAGCATACCCTGACTAATACACTAGATAACCTAAGCTATCCGATGAATTTAACAATAGCAACAAAAACTCTATGTTAATTGCTCTCAAATTTATCTTCCAGGCCAACTGTCCCCCATGCGAGATAGACACAGAAATAAATATAAATAGAGATAAAGGTATATGTCTGCACACACACACATTTTGGACTTGATTTTTCCACTTAGATGGCTAACAGGCATCTTACATTTAAGATTACCAAAGAGAATCCCCTCTTTTCTGCCAACAACACACATGTGCACGAATACACACCACAGTATTTCTCCACTAGTTTTCCTGTCGAATTAAATGACAAAACTAGCCAGTTGCTCAAGCTCCAAAACTGGTAGTAATCATTGATTTCTCAGAGAAGCATCTGGAATTCAAGGTCTATAACCTGGCAAATAAACTGTCTACTTTTTATCATACAGCTGAATGTTAACATACAGATGGGGAGATTCCTATCCTTTGTTTACAAATACATGCAGTAAGAGCAAAAGAAAATGGGTGTAATATTCTGTCATCTGGGTTTATAAGAACTACTTAGAGTCATTGTTTCAGAGTGTTCTTGGAAAACTTCAAAATCTAACATTGGGAAATTTCACAGAGACTTTTCATTTCATGAAATGGAAACACAAAAGCAAATACAGAAGCTAACCACATGCCAACAAAAAGAAAACAGGTCTTTCTGCTACTGTTCTCTGATTGTTTCAATCAGCCATAAATTTAAATTAAATCTTCCTAAAACTATACTTTATGCAGATCCTCCCTCCTAAAAAACCTGGAACAGTTCCTCCATATCATATAAACAACCTTTGGATTTCCTAGCCTGGCATTCAAGATTCCTTCCTGGCCTCATTTATCCATTGTCATTCTACAAAAGTTTTTAAAAAATATTTTAGGTTATCACTGTTGTACATCCTTATTTAAAATGTTTTAATGATGGGTAATAATATCCAGTGACTTTGTGTCACAGGGTAAATATGACAAAGCAAAGTAGTTCCACGAATAAATCACATCTCATATATTCTTGTACTGTATCCTATAACGGAAAATGTACAAGCATCATTGTAGAGTTGCTGTGAATTCATGGGCTATATTGGTAGATTTCAAATTTGATTGTGCATAAGAACTTTATGAAAAATACTCATACTATACTTCTTTTATATAAATTCATGTTAGTCTCCTCCTTTATATGGATGCTCTTGCTGTTCCCTCTGCTCAGCAGGTTCTTAAAAACATCTTGACCTATACATCCTTCAGGACCAACCACTCCTGCCTCCAGGCTCACCTCACATTCAAGTCGTTGTCTAGTTAGTCTTCCTAAAATCAAACCTGATCCTATCACTCCCCTGTTTAAAAGCCTTTGGACCTACAGAATCAAATGCAAATGTCTTTGCCTGACATGAATGATATGCATAATCTCTCCCAAACTCTCCATTCCAAACTAATTGCTCCCAGCCTCTCAAATACACTCATTCTGGCCATACTGGACCACTTACCGCTTTCCAAATGCACTGTATATTTTTACTTGTCCATCCCCTTTTGCTGAAAATACCCTTATTGCTTTGTCTGCCTGGTGAACTCTACTTCTCCTTCATCTGAAGGATAATTTCTAGCTTTTCTGTTTGTATCACTCCTTTCCCACCACCCAAGATAATACTACCACTCCCTCCAACTAGGTTGAGTTGTTTACTCATCTTTGGACCCACAGTATTGCAGACATATCTCTTCTGTAATGTTTTCTCTTCATTTGTTATAGCTGTTATATTATAAATGGGAAATCTTTTGAAGGTAAAGTCCGTGTCTTTTTATTTTTGCAAGGTATTATGAAATATTTAAAATAAAAATATATAGAATAACAAAACAAAGACAAACCCATGAGAAACAAAGTCTTCCTAATACAGTTGAAATGCATGGGGTAACCCTTCCTGATGCTATACTATGTGTGACCACGTGGGAGAGTCCCAGGGAAGAGATGAGAATTCTAAAGTAGGGCACCGATGCCATGTGCACTGCAATGTATTATAAGACGTGTGTGACTTGTCATGCAGAGGATAAATGCAAGGGCTGAGTTAAAGGCAGAAATGCAAGGTTTGAAGATGGCAGAAGCTTCCTACTCAAAGGGTAGCCTGACACAAAAATAGACTGGATCACCCAAGGAACACTGTAACTTACCTCAAACCATCTCCTTGGCTTCCCAAGCCACATCTACTAACCTCAGGGAGGTAAGCAGCTTAGTGCCCGAGAGCTTCATTCATTCATTCATTCATTCATTCATGCATGCATGCATCTATTCAAAAATTAGTAATCTACAATTTTCTTTGGGGGTGGGAGGGTGGTCAGGTGAAGAACCTTACCTCTGAGATGGAACTGGAGAGGAAGGAACCCAACAGGGAGAAAGAAACCAAGGCTGACAGCTTCCTCTAGGTTTGGCAAGATGCATTTTAACATCCCTTTTATAAAGCTAAGTCTGGGCGGATCCTTCTGCACTGTCACAAGAAGTAAACACAGACCCCAAACCAAGCCCAACCATGACAAAGCTGTGAGAAGGAAGTCTGGCGTGTATGACCTGCAAAGATACAACAGCTTTACTTAATAAAGATACAACTTTATTAAGAATCAGGAAAGAGAAAGGAAGATCTTATTACTATTATCATGATAATCACATTTGCAGATGACACTAAATTGGGAGGTGTTCCCAACAGCAGTTGAAGACTGGCACACAATACCAAGCTATACATGGATCTTAGTAATAGATGTCAAAGTAACACAATGAGGCACTGGTTGAAAAAATGCAGATGATCTATCTGGGAATGAATAAACTTAAAGAAGAAATTTAACTTGAAGGGGACTCCTGGATGGCAGTAATAGACAAAACAACACAATAGTGAGTTTAGTGCTAAAGAGCCATCGGAAGGTTAGGCCAGTACAGCAGCTCAGCAATTCTCTGAGCTAGTAAAATGCTCAGCGCTGCACACAGGGTGTCCCAAACCACAGCTGAGAGTCTGTCTGTGTGTCAGCAATGAGATGCGACTTGGAGCATTGCAGGCAATTAGGGGTAATGTGATGCCTCAATGGGAATTTAGAAAAGAAAAAAAAAATCAAAAGAAGTGAAAGATGAGGAAAGGCAGAGGCAATACAATGAACATAATTTGACTACATAACCATCTAGGGGACTATGATAACCCTCAACAGAGTGTAAAAATCCAAGCCAGAGCCTAGCCGTCTACAGGTCGGGGCAGTATTCTGAGAAACATCCATGGTGACATCCGTTAGAAAACTGAATAGAAAGGCAACATTTTGCATCCATCTGATGGAAACATGGGGACTCTGCTATGCATGATAATCAGAGTGTGTTCCCAGAAGCCATGTATACCTCAAAACCAGTCTTCAAAATGTGTGGGCAGATGACCTCTAGGAGGAATTTAAGAACTAGTGCAGGAAGGTCCTTGAATCCATGGGCACAAAGTCACTCAGTCTTTCATTCAACAAATGTTGTTTGAACAAGTATTGTGTGTCCATACTTGGCATTAAGTACAGTGATTTAAATAAATAGTGTGTCCATATGTAGTTATACACTAGCTTAGGGAGCCATGAATGGAAAAAAAAATGACCTATAATGGAAAACCACTAAAGTGTTTTAAGCAAGAGTGTCATAATCTATTCCGGTTTTTAAATACACACACTGATATACTTTCGATCAATGGATAACATTGCGTATCAGCTTTCAAAATGTCTGTCCTTGTACCTGCAAAAGTTACATACTAACGCTTATATGTACTAACACATATATGTGAGGCCTCAATAGGAAGTTAGAAAAGAAAAAAACCAAAGGGAGTGAAATATGACAAAAGGCATAGAAATAGAGTGTGTAGGTAGATATATATGTGTATGTGTGTGTGTGTGTGTGTGTGTGTGTGTTTGCATACATGTCTACATAATTATATACTTAAAATAAATATTTTTAAAATAAAATAATTTTCTTAACAGAAATGTACATTTTTTAGCCCTATCTTCTCATGCTCAAAAAGAGGAAGTTAGGGGTCCTGAGAGAAAGGTAAAGACAGAGTTCCCTTCTGAGCTCTCTGGCTTCTTACTGACAAACCAGAACCTCAAGTCCAAATGCCCCCCCACCTGACTTTGGAAATGTCCCCAGATCTAGTATCAGAGATGTCTGTTACTGTACAATTGTTACCTCTGATGCTTTATAGCCATTGGACCTGAGAAGGGTCTTGTTGTAAGGAAAGAACCTACAGGCTAGTCTTATCAGAAAAGACAAACCAGGCTAATAAGGTATCTCTCCAGGGGTTTTGGAACTGGGATTCTGAGAAACTGGGCTGGTTAAGACACTGGAAATAATGTTACAAGTCAAGGTCACTATGCCCAGCCAAGAGCAAAATCTGTAAGCAGAGAAAGAGAGAAAGGAGGATGGAGCCAGGATCCAGAGAGAAACACTGATGAGCAAAGCCATGCAGCCCTTGATACAAAGGAGGAAAACCCTAATTCCTGAGTTTTCAGTTTCCAATTCCAGCTTTCCCGAGGCCCAATTAAATTTCTTGTGCTTAGATTCCATGTGAGTTTTTATGGCTTATAACACCCTCCTTTTTTATTTAAGCTAGTTTGAGAGGATATCCGTTCCTCATTCAAAACCCCTTCACTTGGGCACCTACTTACTATACTGGTCTTTTGGCTGTAACCCAAGGCAAAATATCTGAGGAAATAAAAATGCATTAAAATGGATTGGCTCATGCAATCAAGAAGACTAAAGTTTCATTCAGGCATGGCTGGATCCAGGTACTTTAAAAAGAAATGAAGTCTGGTTTCATTCTCTCTGTGGTTTTTTTTTTGTGTGTTTTTTGTGTGTTTTTTTTTCCCTCTCTCCCTCTTTTACTATGTATTGGTTTTATTCTCAGACAGACTCTCCTTTTTTGTGGTCCCCAACAGCTTCATGCTTCATCGTTTTGCAGCTATCAATCTTAGCAGGAAAACACTTCCAGAGATGAGTCTCATTGGCTAACGCTGGGTCATGTGCCCACTCCTTATTATGACCACTGTGCTCAAAACAACAAAACATCCTGATTGGCCAAACATGGGTCACAGTCCATCCTGAAGCCGGGAAACTATCGGCCCCATCCAAAGCATATACATTGAGTGGAGTAAGTGTTTCCTAATAGAAGATTGAGTTGATACCAGGACAAGGGGGAATGGCTGCTGGGAGGGCAAAAATAATCGAGGTCCACTACTCCAGTCCAAGCTCGTCTCCCATTACTCCCTGGCATGGACATTCTTTGAACTGTAGGACAGTCTCCTCACATCACCATCAACACAAGATCATTCCTATCTCTGCATATTTTCTTGGAATCCCTCGTGTCTGAAAGTCTCCTATCTTACTTGGCTTTAAAGTTCAATTCCAGTCCTACCTTCTCCATGAAATGTTCCCTTACTCCAGCAAACCTTCGCTGATTGCTTCCTTCTCTCATTTTCCACAGCACATACAGTAGTTCAGAACCTCAGATAATACCAAACAACATTTGTAGGTACAGTGGATCCTCATTATTTGTGAATTTGCCTACCCAATAATATTTATGTGCAACTGCAAACTCGATACTTGCGGTGCTTTCACAGTTATTTGTGGGCACGTACAGAGTGACGAGAACTTTGAATGAATCTCTTACACATTCCCAGTTGTGGTAACCGAGGCGATGCCCTGTCTCCTTGTTTCAGCATTCATATTGTAAATAAGTGTCCTTTTTATTGCTGTGTAGTACCATTTGCTTGTCTTTGTTTACCTTTTTGTGGTTTTTTGCTGTTGTTGTTTGGTGTTTGTTTGTTTGGTGATTTTGCTGTTTAAAATGGCCCCATGCACAGTGCTGAAGTGCTATCTAGTGTTCTAAGCACAAGCAGGCTGTGATGTGCCTTATGGAGAGAACATGGGCATTAGGTAAGCTGCGTTCAGGCCTGAGTCACAGTGCTCTTGGCTGTGAGTTCAATGCTAATGAGTCAGCAACATATATCAAACATGGTGTTTTTAAACAGAAACCCACATAACACAAGATTATGAATGGAGGAGTTGACACCATGCTGTGATCAGAGGCTTGCAGGAATCTAACCCTGTATTTCCCAGGGAGGTATGATTCAGTATTTGCTAATTCAATGTTTGCAGTGACTTCATAGAACATAACTACCACAAATAAAAAGAATCAACTGTGTGTTTCCTGAAAGTTCCATGTATTTTGTCTTTTCCAACCACATTGCAAACTCCTTTAAAACTCCTATCATATGTGCTCTGCACACAGCAAGGCACATAGTAGGTACTTCAAAACTTACTGATTTATGGATATATTACAGGACCCACATCAATTAAACTCAACTCATTCAATTGTTTCCACTTAAAAACTTCTAGTGCGTAATCTACTGTCTAACTGTTGATAGACTCTCCCCTCTGGGTGTGTTAAAGATGTAGTCAAATATGGTATCGACCCCAAAACATTTTTCATTTTAATGGTAAAGGGGAGTAAAGGAGGCAAGAGAATTCTGTACCAAAACCAAGTTCTTCACCCTTGGTCGAGAGAGATTGGTACATTTTATGTCCCAGCGGTCAATAGACATATCTCTCTGGTACCCCTGAGAATCATGGCACATACCTGCATCCCTGGCTTATTATTGTCCTTTGGCAGACCTTGCCAAACCAGGTGCCACACACTCCCTTGTTGGCAATAAGACAGAGGTATTAGACAAGAAAATGTTTCCTTGAGCTGTCTTTCATGACCATGTAATAATAGGCTGTTCTGTTTTTCAGACTTTTACCTTTGATCAACCTTGGTTTTATGAATCTGAGTTAGGAGTAGGCTTTTCTACACGTGTGCTGTTTCAGTTGAAGGAACAGGCAAACTTGACATCAGGGAAAAAAGTGAGGTGAGATTAGTGAGAGAGAGTTTCTAAAATTTACACAATATATTCATTTAAGAAAAGATTCACCTGGGGTCCTTTCTGCTTGTAGCTCTGAGCTCCTAGGTAAATTTGGTAGACTTGTCAGAATTCCAGTTTCCCTCCCCGCAACCCCACTACCCCTGAAAAAATCCCCAAGGAGTTTAGACTTTATGATCTTGATGATGATGATGATGATGATGATATTGATAACTTTTATTGGCTATTTTCTATGTAGACACTTTACATACACAATTTCATTAAATCTTCAAATACCCTGACAAAGGAGATGCTATTATCATCCCCCTTTTACATGTGAGGGTGCTATATTTTGGAGAGATGGTTTGAAGCTACCAAAAGTTATGGTTTGATTCAAACCAAAAGTTATGGTTTGAATCCAGGCAACTTAATTCATTTAAACTTGTCTATACCACCTGATTAATCGCTAAGATCTTTTTAATCTTAAATATTCTATGTTATTTCTCAAGATTTCTCCATTTTGCCAACCAAGTTCCCATGGCTAAGACCTTAGCCTGTTTAATTTGGATATAATAACATATATAAATTTGAACTGAAGAAAAGGGAAGAGGAGAAAAGGGAGGAGGAAAAAAGCGTAGGAAAATTCTGGAGCTCAAACTCCCTAATGGTCTTAGAAACTCTACAATCCGTCCTACTAATCCAGTTTTAATTATATCAATAAGTAGATAGGGCCTGGACTATTTTTCAAGACACAGCACAATGTGTGAGTAATTCTTCATACTACCTCTTCCTTTAAAAAAAAAAACAAACAAAAAAAAAAACCCTATGAGAACTTCTAGAACTTATTAGTATGAAAAAAAAAATCAAACACTTCATTTTAAAACCCAATAAATAAATTAAAAAATAAATAAATAAAAAATAATGTAGTATCCTTTTAATAAGATTTAAAGGAATGGTGTGAAAAGTCCCTATGAAGGTTAGGGCTTCTGCAAATACATCCTGGGAATTCTGTTAGTTCACAGTTGGTCCAAGTCCTGGACTTCAGCCAAAAGCAAAGAGTCAATCCTTCCATGAAGAAAATCAAGAGCCTGGGGCCCAGCTGCTTATCTGAATGGGACACAGCATCCCCCACCCATGATACCAGCAGGAGATTAATCCATAAATTAGAAGCAATTTTAATTTTTAAAAAGTAAAGAATGAAAGACCTACTTGTAGCAGACAAGCCACCTCATCAGGAAATGATGGCAGAAACTGCCATCATTAAGGGCTTCCCCTGGTCCTACACAGGGGCTCGGGTGACAGTGGCAGGCTGCAGTTGGGTCCTGATAGCACATGCCAACACTTCTGACCACTGCCCACTGCTCAGATCGGCTCACCAGGAACTGAAATTAGACTGGCTTCTATTCCAAGCCCAGGGCTCCTTCATGGCTGACTTTCTTTTGTAAGAGTCTGTGATGGTGGCTTGTTTGATTTAAAGAAAATCAATGAAGAGTTACATGAGAAGGAAAGACACAGAAGACCAGGTATTCCCAGGTTAAGATAAAAGTCCAAATAAAGGGCACTGCACGTATACTCTCTCACTCTCTCTTTTTCTTTTCCTCAAAGCAAAGAGAATGAGAGGCCTTTGAGGTAAAGTGGAAACCATTTTGTTGGAGTGGTAGCATTTTCTTTATCTTTAGAGCATAATCTGATAGACCTGATTCGGAAAAATGGCAGCTAGTCACAACAGGATGACTGACACAGGATACAAAGAGGAAAGATGTGTGATCACAAAATGCAGCTTTTGGTCTTTGCAGAGACTGAGGTCATTCATGCAACATGGACTCGCTCCTCCCTTTTCCCCTTTCCTGGCATTAATAGGGGGTGTACTGGACAAGAAAAACGCCTCCCTTTCCAGGGAGGGAAACCATGCTGATCTTGGCCTCTGATCAGGTGAAGCTCCTTGACTGCATAATTAGGCTACATGAATTGGAAAGATTTTCACAGACATGATGACATTTCCATCCATGCCTGAGCCCTGAAATCCCAAGTCTTCCTAGAAGCCACCCACTCCCCTGCCATGCATCAGGAACCAAAGCATTTCCATGAATCTCCTCAAGCTCCTATTGTGCATGTTATTTATGATCTTGGTGCCTTTTCTTTTCAGGGTATTGGCCCATAATAGTGTCGTCTATGTTATTTATGACACAAGGAATAACTTAAACCACATTAGGAACTACCATATTATAGGGACTTTAGAGAGCTACATTTTTCTAGTTATGGTGAAACTACTGCAGTGATAAATCCAATCCTAAGAGTGCAAGAGGGAATCCACGGACAGGTGTTCCCCATTAGTCACGGTAAGGAAATGCAGGGACAAATGCTGGCTCACAGATGCTTCAGCTTCTCTTCCCAAGAACAGCTGTGGGAATCCAAAATGGTGAAGGGCAGGGGGCAGTGAAAGCCAGTCATGAGAAGAGATGGGTCAGGTTCTGCTGGAAGGGGAAGGAGGGAAAGTGGTAGAGATGAGTTGGTATGGCACAGCGCCGGAGACAGGAAAACAAAGCCATGCAGAAGCGTGTCTGTTTCATACCCTCATCTCACCTGAGTTCTGAGGAATTTCCCCGTGTCTATGGATAAGCTACCACTGTGGGTTGGAAATTGGCAGGGAAATACCCAGAAAAGTGGCATACCCAGAATGCCAGCTGTGGAAGTCACTTCTGTGGCGATGTCTTCTTTTTCTGCAGTTTAGTTTCTTCATCCATGAACATCAGAGAACTATTTCCCCTTTTTCTCAACCCATAAAGATAGTAAAAAAAAATTTTTTTAAACTCAAGAAATATTTACTGAGCACTCATCAAGGCTGAGCTTAGTGTTAGGCATTAGGATAAAATACGAGTAAGACATCCATAGGAAGTCAGAATGTACAGATGGAAACAGATCAAAAAAGAGATCATCATAGTAGAAAATAAGGATTTTCACAATGGAAGTATGCAAAGGGTGCTGTTACTGGAGCACAGAGTTGAGGAGCCCTGCAGGACACACAGGTGTGAAATAATAAAAGCTGGACCAGGCTCCTTGCCTCTGGTTTCCAGGTGGCTTCAATAGCATCCATGTGCCTTCCTGTCCAAAAGGCATAGGAGAACGTGATGCCATTCAGAATGTGTGACTCTGGCAAAGACGTCAGACTTTAACTTCAGAGCACAGAGATTATTTCAATAAAAAATGATTAAAACTCCTGAAGAATAAGTTTCAAATACCCCAGGTCCAAATGACACACATGTTTAGGGAACATGCCTGCTCAGTGTTGGCAGGCATTCAGAAGAGATGACCCTCTGTTCGAGTGTGATGTCCTCCTCGTAAAACTTAACAATTCTCTTGAACCCTCCAACAACATGGAGCTCACTGCTTTCCAAAAGAGCTCCTTCCACTTTTGCACAGCCCTAGCTGTTCAAATGTCTATCAGGTTGAGTTTCGAACTATGAGAACTGAAATGTTACTATAATAGAAACTCATTCATTCAACAATTATTTATTGAACACCCACCGTATGCCATGCACTATGCTAAGCTCTAAGAATTTCGTGTGACTATTCATTATATAAAGCAACTTCACCGTGCAGCTCTCAGAGATAACACCTTGCTTGCCTAGCACCAACTCAGTTGTCTTCAAAGATGCATTTTTAAAAATATGCAGTCCCGGCCTTGCTCATTAGTCATTCTTCCCTCAGCTTGTAACAGGGGGCCTCATAGTTACAGCAGTGAGCAAGGCCAACACGCTCACTGCCCTTGTGGGGCACACAGCCTAGCCGGTGGGGACGGCCCAACCCCAAATCCAAGTAGTTTAATCACAGCTTTGTAAGAGCCGGGGAAGGGGAAGTGATCTCCAACTGGCCTGACCGCGTAGGCGTATCTGCTAGGACCACAGAAATGTGCTCTGCAGGGCTGTGTCCTTCTCGCTGGACTCCTCCGAAGATCCCCTGCTCATTACTGTCCTTTGCTCTTCCACAGCACTGGTTACAACTGGGCATTATTTATGCACGTGTTTATTTATGTAGCTGCACCCTGAGGTTTGTGAGGTTCTTAGTTTGCACGCCGTTGAATCTTTTCCCCCTGGTTTTCCACAATGTGCTGTGAGGCACTTACTATTAGGTTGGTACAAAAGTAATTGCGGATTAAAAGGTTAAAAATAATTGCAAAAACTGCAATTACTTTTGCACCAAACTAATATTATCCCCATTTTACAAAAGACAAAAACTGCACTTGGCGTCAGAGGTAGATGGTGGAATGGCTTTACAAGTTACTCCAGGTTCGCCTGATACAAAACTTTTGCTCTCAACCACTGTGCTGTCCCCTGACACCACTGGTGATTCACCTTCGCTGAACTGGTACACTTGTTATGATACCAGTTAGGCCGACTTAACCATGATACCAAAACGAATTGTGGTTTAAACAAGATCAAAGTCTATTTCTCTTTTGTGTGAAGGTCCAGAGTAGGCAGTCGCTCTACATTTTCATTGGCACTTAGGCTCCTTGTCTCTTGATGCTTTAATACATAGCTTCCATCACACGAGCCAGAATGGCTGACCCCACTTCCACCCCACATTCACATTTAGCCAGCAGGAAAGGAAAAAGGGAAAGGAGAGGCCATGTCCTTTTCCTCTAAGACATGACCTGGAAGTTGCCCACATCACTTCTACTCACATTTCTTTGCCCAGCTAAAAATTCTTGTTAAATAAAAAGGCAGAATGGCTATTTCCAAAACCTGGCTTCAGGAGTTTCAAGTTCCCATTGATAAGGCAGTGGGTGAAGTTACAGTGAAGCAGACGGGGAAGAAGGTAGTTAAAAAAGAAGGGGCAGAAATATCAGTTAGTATAGGAAAGTTGAACTCCTTCTCTTCCAGGACTCTCTACCTACTTAGGTCTTCTAAACTTTTTCTCCTAAGGATTTATTTCCAGAACAAGATCTCTGCCTCTCATGAGCCCTTAAACTGGACAACATTATGGATTTCTATACTGTGGCCCCAATTCTCTAGGTTTTGCCCTTCGAGTTCTGTGACTGAGAAAGAGCTCCAAAGGGAGGTAGAGTCCATTTTCTGGATCCAGAATAGTCTTGGGGACTTTGATTACCAAGAGTATATTGATGTGTGGGTTTGTCTCAGTCTCGGTAAAACAGGGGGAAAGTGGGCTTCCCTTTTCTAAATATCTCCTCCCAGTGTATTAGAAAAGAAACGCCCCTGAATCTCTTTACCTTGTTTCAAGCTCTCATACACTAACTCTCTAAAAATGACTTTTTTTTACAAAAATCAAAGTAGAAGTCATCAATGTTCAGAGCACAGTATTTTAAAACATTATTTCTTAATGACAAAAAAAAATTACCCCTCTTTGAAATTGATTTATCATCTGCTAAAGGCCTGGGAGAGGCTGATAGCAAACCTTATCAAATCTTTAAAAGTCCAAGGCATACACAAAACAAAAGCAATTAAAAAATAGAGAGTGTAACTAACAGGCATGAGTGAGGTGTGTAATTATAAATAAACTCTAATTAGTCCCTTCCCATTTCTTGGTTATTATCCACATGAACCCATTTAAACAAACTCACAAATGACTTTGCTAAGCAGGAAGGAATTGCAACCCATTATGAAAGACACATCTTTCTGTTCTTTTGACCACATTTGGTTGCTTAGAATGGTAGAGTGGTGTTGAAGATGAGCTTTGGGGGGCTCCTGGGCATCTTGGAGGATTGCTGAGCTATGGAGGATATACACTGAGATGACATGTGATGAGCCACACTCTCATACAAGACCCTCCTTTTGAGTGGGCCTGGAACTATGACTTCTAATATGATATGGCGATGGTGAAGGGATTTTGCAGCCATAATGAAAATCTCTCAGCAGTTGACTCAGTTGATCAAAACAGAGATTATCCTGGGTGGGCCTGACATAATCAGAATTCTTTCAAAGAGTATCTAGAGGTTAGGGCCTACAGCAAAGTGCTCTCTCTCTCTCTCTCTCTCTCTCTCTCTCTCTCTCTCTCGCTCCCGTTCTCCCTCCCCCTCTTCCTTTCTCCTACCTCCTTCCTCTCTCCCTTTCCCTCTTCCTCTCTCCCTGGCTTTGAAGAAGCAAACTGCCATGAATTCTACAGCTGCAAGGAAATGAATTCTGCAAACAAACAGGGGAGCTTGGAAGTGGATTCATCCCTAGTTGAGCCTCCAAATGAGAACACAGCCCGGCCAACACTTTGAGCTCAGCTTTGTGAAACCCTGATCAGGAAACCCAGCTAAGCAAAGCCCAGACTCCTGACCCACAGAAACTGTGATATCATAAATAGATATTGTTTCAAGGCACTACATTTGTGATAATTTGTTATGTAGCAACAGCAAACTAATACACAATGTGTATGGTCAGCATGTACCAGTGTGCTAGATGGACAGGAAGATACACTGCTCTTTGGAAGCCAATTTTTAAACCCCGCTCGCTTCCCACCACCGAAGCTTTTGCTCTCTGACACTGTTTGCTGCCATCCGGCCTTCAACCTCAAATCAGGTTTCTGCCTATGATTCAATCTTTGGCTCCCTAGGAGAAATCTTTTTTATATAAAATTAATATATAAATAAATTTGCTCTCGGAGCATTGCAGTGTGGAACAGAACCTGCCAGGCTCTCTAACGTTCATCACAAAGAAAGATTGCAGAGGGGAGGGGGAAGGCAGAGCTTTATCCTCCACGGGGAAGTAGAGAATTCATAGTGATCTTATTGCAGATGTAAAATTAGGTCAGGGGCTCTATAAACTGATTAAAGCTAATGCTTCACGCTTCCAAGGAAAACAGCTGATACAAAAGGGAACGATCTCTGGCTCAGGATAAGAAGGAAGGAGAGCCCTCTCTGTTCATCGGCAGTCCAGCCATGTAGGATGCTTGGACAAAAGGAACAGATAGGAAAGGAGCATCCAAAGAAGAGCTGGGGAAACGAAAAGCAAACAGCAGACAGCCTACATACACACAAACCTAAAATCGGGATTAAAGTGAGCGCACCGGTGTCTTGAATGTCCCAAAGTTCAGAAACTCTAAATCACCCTGCTTTGCCCCAAATGAATCCCTATCTGCTGCTCTTAGCCCTCAGGTATGTTGTGTCTTGACACCTTTTACAGACAACTGGATTTGAAATATTTTGTTCTGTGTCCCCAGAAATCAAAGTCTTGCCAGTGCAGGATAACTTCAAAGTTTGGAACAGGAAGCACAACCACAGTTCTATCCCCAAGACTCTTCTTCAACCCCCATTTTTCTCTAGGGTGCTACCCCCAACTTCCTTCATTTTGTCCTCTTTCCGCTTCATGATATTGCTTTCTCTCGATCCCTTCTCAAAGTTACAGAAACGCCATGTTTTTTCCCCTTATATCCTAGCCTTTCCCTCCTGCTCCCTCCCAGGCAAACATGTTTGTTTTGTTTTTTTGTTTTTTTTGAATAAAAAATCTGGTCCACATTCTTTGATTTGTCTAGTGGGTTCCCCAAGCAACCGTGGTGACAAACACAGATTCTCTAAAGCCAGAGTAGTGGCAATGCCAACGTGTCTGGTTTGAATGTGAAATGTGTGAGTTCCTAAAATCTCTTTACCTGTTTTTAAAAGTGTGTATAGATGGTGAAGTAACAGACTGGTAAATAACACAGCAATTCTGATCCTAAATACTCATATATCTACTCCTGGAGAAAAACACTTGAGTTACATACTTGGTTTCCACAGCACAGAAAGAACAGAAGAGTTGTGGGACTGGGTCAAGCTGAGGGTCACCTGTTGATAGCTATTGGGCCAAATACCTCAATTTAGACTTTAAATCAAACATCAGTAAAGAACACTTGGGACTTGAATCAGTTACATTTTCATTTCAGTCGTGACCAGAGTAATTCAGTTCATTTCTGGTTCAAGGCCAGTTACCAGTTCACACTAACTTGGGAAAACACTGCCCAAATTATTTGTTCCATACAGAGTAGAAAATAGTAGGTCTAGTTTGAGTTCCATGAAAAAGAAAGGATTTAGTTTGGTAAAACTCTCTGGGAAAGAAGTTCGAGGCCAATAGGTTCTCTGCATGAAGATGAACGTTTAGAATGGTCCACGTGTCTCCGTCACACCGGAGCTACACCACGGGCTCTGGGAGGAGGTCACATAAAAGCAGCTGTTGTGGCCGAACCCTAAGGTTGGTGCTTAGCATAAAGACTTAGGGTTACTCTCAGTCCATTTCAATATGGTTCCAGTTTTCAGGAATTGGATAGAAAAGTAAAAAATAAAGCTCCTGACCTACCTAGTTCCTACAGCAGAATTTCTTCACAAAGGTGCATCATATGACATTGAAAAAAAGCACCTCTAATCCTGCACTGCCTAAGAAAATCCTTTCTGCAAAAAACATTCACTGTCAATGTCACTTTAGGCCCCTACAGGTTGAATAAATCCAGTTTTATAAAATTAGCTAAAATAAAACCATGCAGTAGCAACTTTTTCTCCGTTAATGAAACTCATACCTCTCCTCAGAAATCCGTCAGCTCATTGTACATGATTTCAAGATATTTTAACTTAAAATGTCTTATTTATTCTGCTGAAATAAACGGCTCAGCTACTACACCAGAGTGACTGCCTAGGTATCATCTATTGTAGGCCTTTAGAACATACTGGATCTTTGGGGTGCCCCCGAACCCATCCTGGCATAAGGGGTGGTATCCTCCCCCTGACATCTATACCATATTTCTGCCTTGTCAATATCACTCATGCTTCTTGGAGCTGCCAGTGGACCCCAACCTAGCAAGTACCAATGGGAACAAAGCAGGAACTGAGCAACTGACAGGATTCAAGAAGAGTGTGAGCATTAAGCAGACTGATGCTTTAGAAAGATACATTTGGTAGGAAAAGAGAGAAATTTGACTGAGCTCAGAATGCATAAAAGGGTAAATGGAAACAGAATGGTCAGGCAGGCTGTCCAAAGTATATGTCACTCAAGAGAGGACAGCTGGTCAGCACTGGTCCTTCCTTGCCATGCCCAGGTGAGCTGGCAGCAAAGAAAACTCATGGAAAATGGTTTGATCCAAAAAAGGTGACAGAATTCCAAGCTATTCATAATTACATCAGACAAAAGAGGTAGATGGTATTAAGTATATCATCTACTTGTCAAAATAATAATAATAATAATAATAATAATAATAATAATGATTTTCCAAAAATACCTTCATACTCGGCAAAAGAATTTTCTTTTTAAAAGCTAAAGTTATTTGGACTTCAAAAAAAGTGATAAAGATGGACAGAAGTTACCGGAAGCAGTATGTTCTATGATACAGGGCACTAGGCTGAGAATCATAAAATTTGGAGATTATTGTACTTTCTTTTATTCGATTCTCAGTTTATTGAAAGACTAAGAAAGAATAAGTTCATGAGAAGTATTCTTATTCTGACTTTCCCAAAATGGAAGAAGAGAGACATAATGGATGGTGATATAGGTTTGTTTCCTTAGAATATTTTCCAGAGCAATTAAAAAATATAGATTACAAAAAAGGTACATGGTATTAAGTATGTCTTCTACTCGTCAAAAGAATAATAATAATAATAATTTTTCAAAAATACCTTCATGCTCAGCAAAAGAATTTTCTTTTTAAAAGATAAAGTTCCAAGACCATCACCAGATTCCCCATGGATCTCCCAACATACTTTCTTTTTTCTCTTATTTCTTTCAGATTCACTTGAAGATACTGGGTCTGAGTTATGTGATCTTGGACAGGTGACTTAACCTCTGTGAGCCCCTAACTGTCATAATCAGCTAATAATAGTACCCATATGTACTACCCAGAGCCCAGCAGGAAGCAGATGGCATACTCAAAATGAGTAACGTAGGAGAGTTTAATAATGAGACTAACTGTGAAGGTGAGAGCAGGGTTAGGGAAACTACAAAGAGCACAGCACCTTAGGACTCACAATAGCAGGGTGCCATTATCATCCCTAGATCTGACCGGGCACAGAGAGGAGTTAGGTCCTTTAACCTGGGAAGAAAAGCTATAGGAGGAATGTGCCAGAAAGGATCTGGGGTCTTCAGTAAAAAGGACGCAACCAACACTTGGTCACTTGCTGTGAAATAAATACCTCACTCCCCTCCAACTCGACAATCTCTTGAGTTGGAGTTGCCAAATCCAACTGGAAATCAGAAAGCAAGGGATCCCATTGATATGGTCCATACTGGTTGACCTCCCAGGGCATAAAGCAAAGGGAGGAAGGGAGGGGAGCAGATGTGGAAGGACAAATGAAAAATACCCAGCGGAACACCTCAGAAGTGTACTGAGCCCAACCCCTCCATTGGTTCTCCAGTGTGTCATCCAAATCCAAGCCACACATGAAATCCTATCTTCCATTTCAAGCTTTCAATAGGAAAAGAGAGGTATTAAGCACTCCTTCCTGAGATCCACATTCAAATCAATCTCTCTACAGTTTGCACAGAAACTTGTGCTTTGTCGATATTAATACACACCAGTTATTTGTCTTTATGCCTACCTACGCTATGTAAATATTAGAGAATCATCCAACTTTAGAAATAGAATGAAGGTAACAGATTAAATTAGGGATGCCAGCCACTCTTCCATTCCACAAACATTTATTGAGCTTGGATTTGATCATTCATGCCACCTCTAACTGATTGGCAGTGGTTAGCGAGAACATTGTGTTGAGAGAAATCAAAAGACAGACCCCACATAATAGGAAATGTTTCTTCAGCTGATAAAAGGGGAGAGTGACAACATACATACCTGAAACTACTTTATCTTGTCAATAAAAATACCGGATACCTAGTTAATTTTAAACTCCAGACAAACAATGTATAATTTTTACTACAAATATGTATATATAGATATTCCGTGTCATATTTGAGTCATATATTAAAAAATTTTTCATTGTTTACCTGAACTTCAAATTAGATTGTGCACCCTGTATTTTTATTGGATAAATTTGGCAACCCTGGCCCTAAACTTGGATGAGATTCTTAGCTAAACTTACACTTGGTAGATGAGGCATCTGAGGCCCACAGATGTCAAGAAACTTCCCAAAGTCACACAGCTGGTTAACGCAGAATCAGGACTTGAGGCAAAGTTTCTGCTGTCCCATCCTGTGCCCTACCATTTTAGACCATAAACTTCATGAGGATTTAAGCAAATCTGTAAGTCACCTAGCAAACCACCCCAAGCTAGTAGGCCCCTAACGAGCTCTTTCAGATTGATTGAAAATATAACATGGAAAATGTCATAATGACATTTCATAATAGTGTTATGTTCATTTGTAATGCATAGTATATTACACAAATTCATCAAATGCTTACAGAATTAATAGTACCATGCTACCATTCTTATTCAAATTTTAATGGGCATGAGCATCTATATTTATACTCAGGAGTTCCAGATCAGACAGCTATTTGGTTTTCCATAAAGAAAGAAAATCAGTGACAATCCAAAAACCTATTACAGCTAAAAAGTGACTTAAAACGTGAAATGAGAATTTCTACATTTTCAACCACTGAAACTGCTTCTAAAGCTAAAATATATTTAAAAGGCCAAATATTTTGGCTGTAGATTTTCTGACATATGAACAAACCAGTAATCCTACAAATACAGAGCATGCCCCAAAAAATGTATACACATTTTAAGAAAGGAAAAAACTGTGTTAAAATTGAAATACTCAATATATACCAATAACAAAAGATGAATACAAGTCACGTTTGACTTCTGCAATTACAATCTTTTGAGCAAACGTCATACTACACATTGCTACTGTAATTCAATTCAACTTCGAAAAGTAATACATAGATAACATCTATTGATATGTACATACATTTTTTTGGCACCTGATATATCCAGGGTTGACGACCTGGAAAAATACCATGGTTATTGCCTATGACCCCTATCCCTCTGAATCACCCATTTTTGACCCATTTATTTGGCTCCAATAGTCAACAGAATTCTCTCTCTCTCTCTCTCTCTCTCTCTCTCTCTCTCTCTCTCTCTCTCTCTCTCTCGCGCTCGCGCGCGCGCGCGCGCGCACAATTATAGCTCCAAAGCCAAACATGGCTTATATATATGAATAAAAAAGAAGTTACATCACACCATTCACTAGAATGATGCACTCAGATGTTATGATTTATCACTACCTGTGGTAGGCAGAAAAATGGTTCCCAGAATTACACCCACACCCTAATCCCCGGAAACTGAATCAGTTATGTTACCTAGCAAAGAATTAAGGTTGTAGAAGGAATTAAGGTGGCTAATCAGATGACCTTATGATAGAGAGATTACTCTGGATTATTGGGGTGGGCCCGATGTAATCACAAGGAACCTTACCAGTGTAGGTGGAAGGCTGAAGAATCAGTGGCAGAGTGATGTAATGTTAGAAAGATTCCACCGGACATTGCTGGCTTTGAAGATGGAAGGGTGCCATTAAGTGAAGGAATGTGGGCAGCCTCTAGAAACTGAAAACAGCAAGAAAAGGAATTCTCCCCTAGAGTTTCCAGAAAGGAATGATTTTAGCCCTGTGAAATCCATTTTTGATTTCTGACCTCCAGAAATATAAGAGAATAAATTTGTGCTGCTTTAAGCACCTATGTTTGTGGTAATTTGCGAGAGTAGCCATAGAAAAGTAATGTAACACCTTTCTAGAATTATGAAAAATTATGTAGTAGTGAACTGTTATTTATCAGGATCAAACAAAACATTTAGATAACATCATTCTCAAACATAAAGTATAAAAAGTAACTAAGATATTGAAATGAACAATCAAAATAAACAGGAATACACCACTGCTATCTGCAACCAATCTAACTGGAAAAGGAGATGAGGACACATGGTTAAGAAATGTACAGGCTATTGATCAGCCCAAATCCTGTATTAACAAAAAGAACAGAAATGGAATGGCGCCTTGCTGAAGAGACTCCTGCTAACCAGAGCTGAAATGGAAGCCATCGAAGACAAGGCTACCTGAGAATGGGGATATAACCAATAACAAAGGAAGAGTTTCCTTCTGATGATGAACTGAAAGGTGCAGATAGGCCCCTGAAACATGAAAGACATTGGACAAAGGAAGAGACAGCAGTGTCTGTGGATAGACAATGGAAGGATTTGCAAATGCTTCATGTGCTGCAAAGGCATTTGATTACAGCAATGATGGCATTTAGCTATATTGACCTTGTGCAAGAACTCAACTTCCAAAAGATACATGGCTCTGAAATGGCAAGTCACCTAAATAACAGAGCCTTGCTAGCTAGAGGAAACCTCAGTACACTATACATATAGCAGATACATCACAATATAGTGGCAGCAACAATGAGAATAACGGGATCACAATTGTTCCCACAGCATACCCATGAAGAAATGAATAGGGAGGTGATGTAACTCTCCAAGGGAAAGCCAACAGAAAAAAAAAAGCCTCAGAGTTTAGCAAAGATGAAGTTTGTTCAATACAAGAATATCCAGATCAACAATTGCTCAAAAGTGATACTATAATCAAGTTATTTAGATAATGAATCCACTTGTACTAATCAACCAGGTAAAAACAAATTGGCTGAATAAATTGACGGACGTATATATATTACATACACTATACATATATGTGTATATGTATATGTATTTATATATGTATATATATATGCATTATGTATTTATATATGTATATATGTATATCACACAAACATACATACAAATGTTAAGTAGATATTCAGAACCATCAAAAAGCTAGAATTAGAAAAATCAAAATTGTTTTAGAAAAACCAGTAGGCAATTAGCAAATATTTGCAGAGTAACTGAATTTCCCACAGTCACAACTAACAATGCCTCCAAAACGAAAAGGCATGGTGCTTAGGTGTCATAATTTTGAGGAAAAATGCTTAGCAGGAACATAAGCTGATATAGTCAGAATTGCAGAAAGTCACAGGCTGCAATAACAAATAGAGGGTTACTCTAGATGCATCCTCACACAAACCAATGGAAGAATATGGTAAGTTGTTCTGGAGACAATTATAGTTAACTTCCTAAGAGGAAAGTTTATAACTCAGCCCTGTGACATCCTAGCTGCATAATTCTTACCCAGATATTTGAGTCCATGTTCCCTCTTTTGCAAAATGGAGATAGTAAAATAATAATGTATATCAAGGCTATTTGCAAATGAGGCATGATATAAATCATATTATTATTTCACCACAAGACACAATTATGCTACTAAGATTTTTAAACCGCAAAATGGCTTTCAAGTGGAATGCTTCCCAACTATAAATATAAACCTAATAATATGTTTGAAAATGACTGCATCAAGAACACTTGTCTTGAGTCATTAATAGCAAGCCAGAAAAATTTGGCCAAGTAAATCAGGTATTTCATAATTTGACAAAATTACTAATGCAAGAGAACTCACTAGACATACATCAGCATTTAAAATAACACTGAAATAATAGCAAAATAATTCAATATATTGCTCGCCTTATAAAACTTGAAGATTGTCAAAGCAGATTAACTCACTGTCTTAGAAACTTGTGGGACCCCAATATACTAGTTTGAAATTTTTTGAAGCAAAGAATCTATCAGATTTGATACCTGTTCAGAAGGCTGTTCTTCTAGATGCTTGGTATATTATTTAGAGCATTTAATAGTATATAATTTATTAATATATTAATAATATGCCCTATACCGTGTTTCCCCCCAAAAATAAGACCTAGCCAGGCCATCAGCTCTAATGTGTCTTTTGGAGCAAAAATTAATATAAGACTGGGTCTTATATAATACAAATAATATAATATAAGACCGGGTCTTACATTAATTTTTGCTCCAAAAGACACATTAGAGTTGATGGTCCAGCTAGGTCTTATTTTCTGGGAAACATGGTAGTTATCATTTAATGGCACCTGCACATGGATTATTAAAAAAGAAATTAGCACTACTATCAACAGCAATCTTTATCACAGGGGTGTCTTCCACTCCTCTCCAAGGCCCAGCTCTTATAGGTTCTTCAAATTCCTGAAAATGGGAAGTACAGTTGAAAAGGTCCAAATAAATATGTAGTAAAAGTCTGAGTAGGACACCCAGGAGGAAAACTGTCCTAGGAGTCATTTTGTATGTGAAGAAGTTACTTAAATGGCACCTTCAAGTAAGGAAGCTCTTCATGAGGTAGCTCGTGAGACATCAGTACTTGAGTCTGATAACTAAGATGGAGGAGGTGAGAGGTGGCATTTGGTGAAATTAAACAATGAGCTCATCTGGAATATGCTTCCATACCAATTAAAGGTTCCCTTATCAACAACAGGGGACAAGGGTGGAAAAGGTGAGAGTTAACAATTTCCACTTTGCGGGGCGGACAGGTGGCTCAGTTGGTTAGAGCACGAGCTCTGGGCAACAGGCCTGCCGGTTCGATTACCACATGGGCCAATGAGCTGTGCCCTCCGCAACTAGAATGAAGTTAATGAGCTACCGCTGAGCTCTCAGGTGACCAGATGGCTCAGTTGGTTGGAGCGCGTGCTCTCAACCACAAGGTTGCCTGTTCAACTCCCACAAGGGAGGTAACTAACAACAGCCTGGACCTGGGGCTGAGCTGCACCCTCCACAACTAAGATTGAAAGGACAACAACTTGACTTGGATGGAGCTGATGAGTCCTGGGAAAAAACACACTACTGTTCCCCAATAAAAAGTCCTGGAAAGACACACTGTTCCCCAATAAAATCCCGGCCCCTTCCCCAATAAAATCTTTTTTTTAAAAATTTCCACTTTGCAACCACCTGTCCACAATAAACTTTGGGAATTGTTGATTGAGAAATGAAGAAGCAAAGCAGTTCACTGGAAGAAGTTCTACTGACGAATGCAACTCTCCAGCTGGCTTACTCTGTGACCTTTGTAGGTCGACCAACATCACGATCACTGACAGCAAACATATACATTCATATATTTAACAAATGTTTATTGAGCATCTATTACACACCAGGAATTGTTCTAAGTGCTGGGGACACAGCACAGAACAAAAGAGACAAAAACAAAAAACCTTGCCCTCATGAAGCTTACTTTCTTGTGGAGGTGAGATGTGACGAGGGCACTAAGCGATGCCTTACCAAAGAGTAGTTCTTTTAATGAGCATGGGCAGAAAAGGAATGTGTGCAAAGAAATAAATGAGAAATGACTCCTGACCTCCTCAGTCTCTATGTATAAATAAAAAGAACATTAAAAAATGCTATCAAGTGTCAATTATACCTTAACTTTTTTGGTCTGCCACAATCCTGCTTTCCAATCATATTTACTACTATTTTATTTCCTTATCCTGAAGGTCCAACCAATACTAATTACTTCATGTTTCCTGTATAATCCCTTCAGAAGTCCCATCTTAATGCTGTGAGGATTCTTCTTCCTACACTGAAAACCTGTCCACCTCTTCCACCTCACCAAATGCTATCCATCCTTCAAAGTACAGCTCCAACATCACTTCCTCCTCGATGCTCTCCGTAATCCCACAACATCCTGTTACCCAGAAATATCACTATTCCACTTACCATTACAATGACATGAGTATATCCTGCTGCTCTCATTCGAAATCAGTGTATAAAATGTTAGTTTGTTCATTCCCAGTAAATGTATATTTATTTCATTTCTAAATTATATATACAGAGGGTGCCAAAAAATGTCTACACATTTTAAGAAAGGAAAAAACTATTAAAATTGTAATACTCAATATGTATCTATACTAAAAGATGAATACAATCACATTTGACTTCTGCAATTATAAGAGGTGCTCAAAGTGGTTACCATCAGTGTCCAGACACTTCTGATTATGGCGAACTACTGCTTGAGCAACGTTGACCAAAGTGTCCACTTGAATACATTTTTTGGCACCCCCGGTATATATAAATGCACACACATATAATCTAATATATCAATATTATTTACATAATAGTACTTACACTACATAGTAGACATTTTTCAAGGATGAGGTAAAAGAAATGTAAATAGAAGCCCTAACACTTTCTTCTGCTACTCTCAGTAGATTGCATCATGCCCCCCTTGAGGTAGGCACATTCTACCTCGGGGACGGTCATCCTTAAAGCTAGAATCTATGCACAGTCCATATTTCAGCTCCTCCCTCTACACAGCTGCTGGATCTAAGACGGTGCCGTATACCTTCCTGTAAGGGACAAGAATTCTTTATTGGATGGGTGGCTGCATCATTTTCTCCCCTGGCAAGGCAGGACACTGGAATGTAGAAGACAAAGGACTAGAAATCAGAAGTCTAGTTCAGCTCCTAACTAGCTGCACAACCTTGAGAAAGTCACTTGATATTTCTAAGCTTTGCTTTTTCTCCTTGTGAAAATAGATTAGTAGATAGATGGATGGATGGATGGATGGATGGATGGACGGACATAAAGATAGATGATATGGTCTCTAAAGCTCCTTGGAACTCAAATGTTTAGGATGCTCAGAGATTGGGAGGCTAGCACGTGATGGGAAGACTGAAGAGAGGATCGATCCATCAAGTATTCAGAAGAAAGGTGAGGTCAAGCATTTTGATGACCATTACTCGTGTCACTGGAGCCCTGCTTTGTCTGCATGGATCAGGCTGAGTCAGGATTTATAACCGGGAATGTTGCAGATGATGCTGCAGATGGTGCTCCCCCAATGTAAGGGACCCTGAGAGCTGGCACCCTCTCAGCCCAACTCCCACAACAGAGCTGGTCAGATAAACCAAGAGTCCAGATGAGCAGGGTATGGGCAAATGAGGTCACCATGCCCAGAACTCCAAACTCGGGGTCCACTGAAAGCAACTGTCAGGAGGGCATTTTCCCCGTTTGCCTTGCTTCGGCATGTCTGGAGAAATGCTGGGCAGAGCGTCTACCTTTCTCCGAGGCCTCATGCATGGGCCATGGTGAAAGGCAGACCTCCAGACCTATCAGACCAATTATTTCACAAGATATAATAAGTCTCTAGTCTGATGTTCCTTTTATTTCCATTCCTGTCTCATTCGATCAGCTTCTGAGTGTACGACAGGACTTGGTTTCCTTCCTTTGAGATCTCTGCCCACTGTTCAGTCCTTATAGCCTAAAATAATTTGTTTTCTTTTACTAATGGCTACAATACTTTTTCTTTCTTAGCTTTAGGCTATGGCTTCTGGTCCTGCCATCCAAGAAGATGGTGACTAATCCCTTTCTCTCATTTATATGGTTACCTCGAAGGTATTTATAGACTGCAGTCACTTCCCTTGCAGAAGCCTTTCTTTGGGGAGGATATAAATTACTTCTTCAGTCAGACCATTCAAGTTTGCTCTTCCAACATTCATATCATTTTTGTGGCCTTTCTTTTATTTCCTCTGTATTTTATTTCCTTCTTAAACTGTGGGGATGTGATCCACAGCTAACTTTCCAGATGTGGTTAGAATCTTTTCAGGCAAGGCAAACCAATGCAATTCCCCACCTCAGCCCCTTGCCATATACCCTTCATTTGAAAATGGAATCGGCAGTGCCATGTAAACCCCTATTTAGTTGGTCATCAACTGTTTACGTTAGGTGATTTTCGGACCCATCAGCTCTGCAGTTAGTGAGTCTTGTTTTCCTCTGGATCTTGGTGGTTTGTATCCCTGTCTGAGTATGAAACATAGTATTTGTTTCAACTACATTTCATCCTTTGCCATGAGCTCCTATTTCTAATTAGTGTTGGTCACCTGGCCTTTTGATTCTACACTTATATGGTGTGTGTGTGTTCGTGTTTCTAAGCTATTTAGTCTGGCTAACAAAACAAAAAAAAATTGCTAAATATCACTGTTCTTGGACAGTTCCTGATCTTGGAGGATCTCAAGGCGTCATGGAAAACCAGTCTCATTTTGTACCCCGGCACTATCTATGAAGATTGCAGATCATTTTATTTTATTTTTTTCTAAAATCAGAAGCACTTGATTTTGGTTTCAACTCTGGCATGTGGCTATAACATGCTATCCTAGATTTAAAAAAAACAAAACAAAAAAACAACCCTTGGGGTCCCTAGACCTATGCTGATCAATGCGGTAACCATTAACCACACGTGGCTATTGAAAGCTAATTACATGAATCAAATACATTAATTAAAATAATATTAACTATAATCCAAGAACATTTAAAATTTCATTCCTGAGTTGCACTAGCCACAGTTCAGGAGCTCAGTCCACAGTGGCTAGTGGCTGCCATGCTGGACAATACGAGAATAAAACATTTCCATTATCCCAGAAAGTTCTGAAGAACAGCGCTGATCCAGACAGTTGGATTCCACTGCTTCCCCTTCTTTATGTTGGGCAGACCTCACCACCAGGCAGTGATTTTTTTTTCTCTTCCTTGTACTACAATTTCCATTCTCATCAAACCCTTTCTGTGTCAATGAAGATGAAGAACAGTGGGTCCCCACCTTCACTCATCTAACCAATACTCACTGAGCACCAACCATGGGCCAGGCCCTGCTGCTGGACCTGGGAATAAACAGTGAATGAGACAAAGTCTCTGTCCATATGTAAATCCATGCTAGTAGACGGGACAAACAACACTCAATCATAGGCATAATAACGTGTCTGTGAGAAGCTCTAGAGCAGAGAAAAGGATGAGCATACAGAGAGAAGGCCTCTCTCAACAGGATATATTTGAGCAGAAACTTGAACAAAGTGAGGCAAAGAGCCATGTCATGGTTTAGAGGAAGAGTGTGTGGGAAGGCAAGGAGATAGGGATGAGCTTGCCATGTGTGAAAAAAGTGAAGAGGGTTAAAGGGGCTGGAGAAAAGTAAAAAGAGGGAAGAGTGACAGAAGGGGTGAACCCAGGTATCACGGGACCTGAAGCTTATGCAACTTGGGGACTCACTTTAAGAAAGAGGAAATAAAATCACAAAATTGCTTACGTACCCTCCCAAATCTTAGAAAGGGCCTATGCAAACGAGGGGCCATGAAACTTAAACTTCACTCACTGCACACGAAAGCCACTTCCAGTGAAAGAAGATGTCAAAAAGAGAGATGGGGACCAGATCTTGCAGAGTCTTGGGGACCATAGTAAGGACGGGCAGTCACAGGATAGGATGAGGTTTTGAGTGGAGAAGGGCTGGGCTCTGATTTACATTGTAAAAAAAAATTGATTTACCCTTTCTCTGGCTTCTGAGTAGGAAATTGACATGGAAAACAAGTACAAGGGTGGGAGGAGGGAGCTCAGTCGCGTAGGAGGTAAGATCTGACGGTGTTTACACCAGGGTCATGGGTGGTGTGCACTGGAGGTGCTAAGCAGTAGATGGGAGGGCATTTTGAAGGCAGAACCTATAAAACTGCTGGTGACTTTGATGTGGAGGGTGAGAGAATTCTGCAATTCTGCAACTGGAGGAACTGGAGGAATAGTAGCGAAATTTACGAAGATGATTAAGCACTAAGTTTGAAGGAGAAAATCAGTTCAATTTGCCCACCCTTGCTTTAAACTGCTTCTTAGGCATTTAAACAGAAATGCTGAAAAAGCACTTGGCTATACACATCGATAACTCAGAGGAAAGAAGGGTCTTAACATATAAATTTGAGCATTATCTGCACACAGACAGCATTTAAAGCTATGGCAGTGGATGAAAACACCTAGGAAGTGAGTGTAGAGGGTTTAGAGAGAAGTTCCAGGGGACTCCAACATTCCATGGTACAAACCTTTTTAAAAGTTGAAGAGATACTAAGCTTTAATTATTCTCACCTTTCGATTCTTTATATTTGACTTCATGGACCAAAACTCCCCAAATTTAATTTTGTAATAAGTAAGGGTGGACACGGCGTCTATTTGATTCACTATAGAATCATCATGGCCTCCCATGGTGCTGGTATAAACTCAATAAGTATTTAGTGAAACCTGAGTTCATCCCTTTCATGATGCCCTCACAGCCCGTACTGGCTTTACAACAGTCACACTCATGACCCATCATGATTCCTGAGTGTGGTGGCCCAAAGCCATTTGAACAGAGACCCAGATGCTCTTTTCTTCCTAGGTGTAAAACCTGGTTCACCCTTATGCCCAATCTTCTTTAAATCACCGTATCCATCGTTGATGCTGAGTCTAAAAGACATTGGTCTGCACATGGCCTCCCAAGAAGACGCCATTTGTGAAGGGAATGGACATGCCCTCTGAAGGTCCACAGCCAGAAGTAGTGATTGCAAAATAAGCAGCTGAGCAACATCACTGAGACATGGATGGTAACTGAGAACAACCTTAGTTTATCAGACCTGGACAATGATGGCTTTGCTTAGTGGAAACAGTTTTTCCACTCTGTAGCGTTTGGTACTCTATGTAAGCAGTGTATGTGAATGAATACCTTTGCTTCAGGACGTAGTTTTCTTGACTTCACTCAATGCCTAAACTCTGTATTAATTGTTCCTGATCATATTCAACCCAGAAGTATGTCTTTGTAGTCTCTGCCTCCAAAATAAGTCTCATGTCCATTTACCTCTCTCCATCTCTACTGCCAGTACCCTGCCTGGTCTAAGCCCAGATAAGTCTCTCAACTGGATTTCTCCAATAGCTTTCTGTATGGCTTCCAGCTTCCATGATTGCCTCCTCCCCTATCTCTACTCTTTGAGTATAGACACAGTCTGGGGACAAACAAGATTTAAAACACAAGACTTCCAAAAGTTCTTTTAAAGGCACTTCTATGAGAAAGGGCAGTTGAACATATCCTCAAGCTTAGCACGGTCCCTTAAGTGAAGTACCTTCAACCCCCCTTTGCCTGCAAAGAGTTCTTTAAGGGTGCTCTACAGAGGTATCTGCTTTTCCTTCTTCCTATTAAAAATGGCTCGTGGATGCTTTTATTCCTCCTAATGCCATTCTATTGTAGCACCAACATAGTTAGATAAGCGTGTCGTTTCATGCTCTATTCACCTTCTGAATCTTTTAACCCGACCTTTTTCAGCTGAAAAAAGAAATACTATGGGTTTAAATCTATCTGCTATCAGCTGCAGCACAGTAATTCTTACCCTAGGGCCCCAAACCCTCATTTCAGATGGACTAATCCAAACCTCTTTTGGAGGCAATGCTATTTCCTTCACTACCTGGCTTGGCTATGTGCTGAGCCCCAGTTATATTTAGGCAGCGGAGGGGAAAAATGGGGATATTAACCTCTAACACTGATGAAAATAATAGCCACAATAAAATCAGGATGAAAAATACAGGGGTAGTAATTATTCTGCTCTACCTTACCCCAGAGGAAATAGTTTTCAGATAGAGCCTTAGGAATTTGTAAACGGTCCCTTCGTTTGGGGTTTTATAGAGCAGGTTAGGGGGCTCTCTGGGGGCAGTGTCTGCCTCAGACGCTGTGGCATTAAGTGATGGGACACCCAGTAGAATCCCTCTCCTCTCCTTCAATTCTTCAGAGGTTGAAAAATCTGAGGATGCATGTTCCTGGAACCAGCTCCCTCCTCGGTTCTATCTGGCAGCAGTCTAGTGTGGAAAATATACTGGGCTATATTTCAAATAACCTAAACCAACTGGCAAAAAGTACTAAATTCTTGCTTTTGTGTCTGGCTCTTAAATTCCTGCAGACCTGACTTAACAGACAAGAGAGGGCCATAAAACTGAACCTGTGAAACAAAAATAGACCTTTCGGGACTTCTCATACACACACAGCAGGGGTGCCCACGTCGCTTTCATTTTTTCATGTTTCCAATCGTGTTGTGCTTCCTCCCCATGCTTGAGTATCTGAGCAGGCGTGGGGGAGCAGGCGTCTTTCTGGGCACGGCGTGTCTATCACTGAATGTGCAGGGCTGCGAGGCCTAAACTCTAAGGGTCCCACCTTTATGTAGAACAACAACTCTACCTTGATACAACCTCTCCATTTCCCTAATTAATTTCAGGCACCTAAGACAGCATGTCTTGGTTCTATGTGCTACTCTAACTGCTATGGCTTAAAAAGGCTTTATGCTTTGAGGTTTCCTCCTTCAGAAATCAAATAATTTAAATCTAAAAAAAAAAAAAAAAGAAAGAAAGAAAGAAAAAAGAAAATACACAAGTGCCTTCTGGCTACCAATGACAGGGAGTAGCAATAATAAAAAATAATAATAGTAAAAATATGCAACCGCGCTAATGCCAGGGACCTGGGGATGCAATAGACGGAAATGAAATTAGAGGGGAAATCATGATATTGCTGAAGTGCTGGAGTGCTGCTCTCACACTAAGACCAGGGGGATTGGGATAAGGTAAAGTTAATTGCATTTCCAGATGACAAACCTCTCACCTCTGAACTGAATGGCTCTTTATAAAAGCTATCAGTAATAAACTGTAAATCTCAGCCATGATTGCAAATAAAGGTCATCCCTTTCATGCTGCCACTTTCCTGGGCCTTATTACATTCCCGCCTGAACCGTTTTCACTTCTTAAGGTGTGCCAGCTGTCCATATAAGCAATCAGCACAGCTTGCTTTCTTTATTTTTTTAAAGCGTGACATTATCAGATTTACATCCTTGTACCCTGTGCCACTGAAGTGGGCCAATCCCCTAGGACTGGAAGGGAAAGCAGCACCCAGAAGTAGGATTACTCTTTATCTTTCCCCACAAACAGGAAGGAGGCCCTGCATCCTCCTGTTTCATAGGCTCGCCTTTCCAGGCTTTATGTGAAGCAACACACCCCATCTAACATATCGGTCTTAACTGCAGTAGCCCTGCCCCACTTTTTCTTTCTCCATGCTCGTGGCAAGTATCCCTGTGACCCAACACTTTCTGAATCAACAAGCCTCCTTTAGAAAGCTGTGTTACATTTAATTTAAAGTGATTAAGGAAATATTCATTAATTTCCACTCTGTTGATGACTTTGTCCCCAAATCCTTTTTGCTTAGAGCATCTCTCCAATTCTATCAACAATAACAATGGTGACTATTTGGGAAGCGCTTACTATGGGCCAGTACTACAGTGCTAAAGATGCAACATTACCTCATCTGATTCTAACACCTGCTATGGCTGGAGGCCATGTCATCTTCATTTTGCAGATAAGGAAACTGAGGCTCAGGGAGGGTACTGCCTCAGGTTTCCCATCAGGGCAAGTGGCAGAGAGAGGGGTTTTTTTCTTTAGCTGAAGGGACCCAAAAGCATCCTGGAAGAGACTAAGAAAAATTAAATGGTACAACATGGCAAAGCCAACTGCTGGATACAAAACTGACTTCAGGGGCTCACTCCCAGGAAACAGAGCAAGCACTGGAAGTGACCTAGGCGGGGAAAGAGAAATAGTGCATCCAACATTCCTACACCACAACTCTGGCCTAAAAGATACCGCACCAACCACTACACTTATTTTTGATGGGGGCACAAAAAGAAAAAAGAAAAACCATTAATAACAGCTCTGACTCTAGTCTAACACTATTTATCTATCCATTTGCCCATTTATTCATTCAATAACTACGTGACAAGCAAGATAATCACTCTGTGATTTGTTCCTCTGTTAAGTACCTTCCCTTGTCCACAAAAATTGTTGTGTTAAACAAATGGTGAAAATATTTTGCCAAATATTAAATATTCTTCAAATGCAGATTTAAAATCTCAATAATCCCCAAATGGTAGCAGTAATGTATGTTCTCCTGCTTTCAGTTGGGTTCTGGTTTTAAAAATCAGATGGAGAAAATCTTAATATGAGAGAACAACCACTCAGGTATTTGCTTATTACCTACTCAGAGCTATAATCATTTCCCATGGGGATACGAAATGCCAAATGATTTATAAAGACCTAAAACACTTTGTTCCTGCCTTCTAAGAGCTTACAGTTTCATCTAATTCATGAAAATAAAATAGTGAAATGGCAATGCAGGATTTAATCGCTGATTCAAAAGAATACTAAGAAACCACGTTAATACAAAAATAATGACCAACAATTTAAAACTTAGTTCAAGGAAAGTCCAGATCACTTCTTACTGAGGAATTTCTGGCAAGGAGATTTTCTAGATCTTTGAATAAGGTACAGAATCTTGATTAATGAGAGGACGACATTCTCATATCAATTAATTAAAACGCAACGTACATGGTAAGGAAATCGCTGAAAGGAGGAATTATACTCCTTCTGTGGAATATTAATCATGAAGTTTCTAAATTGAAAATTCACAGGTGAATGGAAAATGAACAAAGCTACTAGCAAACTTTGAGGGTATAAGCTAGAACTTAGGGTGTTCTCGGCCATTCTGGGATTGATTTTCTCGGGAACAAGCCCCAAGTGACCTGGGCTCTGCTCTAGGGTGGGGGTCCAGCTGGAATCCCCAGCAGATGGCTATACAGAGTAGGATGCAGTAACCCGTGTGTCATACTGTGGAGACAGAAACTGGCATTATGACTGTAGCATCCATAAGTCTCCCAACATCTGCAAAAGTTTGTCTTGGGAATTCTGGGCGTCACTTTTTCTTCACTGACTGAGCTCAAATTCATATATTCAAGGAGCACCAGAGTAGCAAAATCAGTGAAGACAATCATTCCATACTGGAATGACACACAACCCAATTATAATGACTGTCCAGAAGCTAATTTTTAAGTTACTGATGTGTACAACTCACGGGAAAGGAAGACAAGAGTGAAGGAGAAGGAGCGTCAGCAAAAGGCGGCAAGTAGTGTTTCATCCTGGGGTGTGATGGAGAAGAAAACCCAGAGTGAGGTTGGCTTTCCTGGGTCCTAACATCTTCCACAATATTCATTCATTCCTTCTCTCATTTACTCTGTCATATCTGCTGTGTGGAAAGTGAAACCTTAAGGTCCTACAAAGACAGAGAAGATCCTAGTCTGTGAGGACCTTCGACCAACTAGTTCCAAATGAAAATCTGAGGTTTAAATGCACACGTCAACAGTGACAGCAGAATGGGAGCCACACTCTTACTGCGCACAACCAAGATCCCCTCTGATGAAACAACACGCCCAAGACGTCCTAAGAGTTTCTTCTCTCTTCCCGTCTCACCTAGACCTCTAAGTGACGACTGGGGTGGCTTCAGCCACCATGAGCTCCTGGGAGCCAGCAAGGCTCTTTTCAGTTGAATTCTGAGGTTGACTCATCTTTCTCTGTTAATTTCTTTCATATGTGAATAACTTCATACTTTAAAAAGTGGTTAAATATGCAGACTGCCTCTCATGAAAGTGCAACATAACTGCTAAGTGTTATTACTGTTCAAAGGCTGCTTTTTTAGACACCTATCTGCTATTTACAAGGCAGTCCCTCGGTACACATGAAAGGTAATACCAGTTACTCAATAACAGTAATGAAGAAGACTTGTGTGTCAAATCAACAGCTTTCACTTCTTCTATATTAAAAGCTTTAGCAGTGATTATGAGGAACAAAACAAAAAGGGATAATTTGCTTGGGAAGATGAGGAGATTAATATAATTGGGGCTTTGGAGGAGGCAGAGATGTTGAAGCGAGTTATTTTATTTAACACTCCCTGCCTCGTTAGCTGAGCAAGAGAGCTCCACATCTGAACACATCTGGAATCGCTAAGCTATTAGTTAGTGAGATTCATGTTTCTCCAATTTGAGCCTTCATCAGAATTTTGCCCAATTCTGAAGGCCCCATCCCCAAAGAATCTGATTGAGCGACTCTGGGATAGGGCCCGAGAATTTGCATTTCTAACAAGTTCTCAAGTAATGTTGTTGCTGCTGGTCTTGCAATCATAGTTTAAGAACCATAGTATAGATCAGGGTTTGGCAAATTGTGGCCTGATGCTCATTTTGTAAATAAAGTTTTATTTGAATGCAGCCATACTTACCACTTCCATATTATTTCTGGCTGCCTCACACTACAGTGGCAGAGTTCAGTAATTTGTGACAGAGGCTTTGTGGCCCACAAAGCTGAAGATAGTTACTTATGCGGCTCTTTACAGAAAACGTTTGCTGAATTTGGGTACTGCAAACCAGAGCCATGGAAACTCAGAGCTGGAAGGAACTGTCTTTAGCTGGAAGAAACCTTCCTGTGAAGTTGAGAGAAGTTCCAACGGGAACCCCAGCAAGGCTCCCACGGGCCAGTGCATGGTCCTGGTCACTACACAAGACCTGCCTTGGTCAGGAATCACGCCTCAGGTGCTCAGCTGGCAGTTGGCTTAGTGGAGAGGCTATTCTTGTCTCCAGATGATAAATCAGCATCTTCTCACTTAGGCAGCGGCAAAGCCTGAGCCTCTCTTTTGTTGGGTAGGTGAACCCACGTGTAGATACAGTAGTTAGTGACTTATCGAGCAGTGACTTCTAAAGTGATTAGGATCACAGACGCCTTTGAGAATCTGCTGAAAGTGATGGGACTTTACCCCAGAACATGTGTAACACTAGTGAAATTTTGCCCGCAATACTAAGGGGCTCAAGTATTCCCTGAAGCCCATGTACGCGTAGCAATTTAAGAACCGTCACTTAGGACATGATTAGAAGGAAACATTAAAACCTCATTCTCTTCTTCTGGTGGCAGATAGTCATCATTTGAGAATGTGAACATGCTTGAGTGAAGTGTATCAAAAGCATCAGCTGCTCCTTAATGTCTGTGGCTCCTCCCTACTGCCCAGCTGTCTTGCAGTTAGGGCTAAATGGCGAGGTCTGGGGAGCTGTCTTTGAGCAGAAGTGACGTGTATAACTGCAGGGTAGAAGCATGGAAAGCTGGCATATGACCCCCTGTTCCCTTCTTCTCAGCAATAAAAGAGGCCCTGTCTTCCAGGTTCCAGGCAGTTGCTGCAAGATAGTGGGCCTCAGAGCCTGGGTTCCTGAATTACTGTGTGGAAAAGTCACTGTATACCATTGAGTTAAGTATGTTCAATATGCACTGTAAGTTGCAAAGAAAACTTTGCCATCTGAAGCCCCTATAAATTGGGAGTTAATCTGTTACCACGCATAACCTAACCTATTCTGAATAGAATACACGAATCTATGGGACTACCAACTTCAGATGCTGGGGCAATATGAAAATGCTAGTCTCATGCAAGGTGGCATGTGGGGTCTCTGGTCCCGCTCCCCACATAAGAAAGCAGGACATGGTGAGGCCAAAAAGGAACACCCACGGAGCCATAGATAGGGGAGTCTACTTCTGTCTGCCAACCAACCCCACTTGCTAGCTGCAATGCGCGCTTGCTGGCTCAGCCACCATCTTCTTGCTAGCCCCCATTTTCTGCTAGCGTAGCCACAGCAGTTGTATTAGTGACCAATGGCTCACTGGTTACAGCTGATGGCCAACTAGCCACAGCTGATGGCCATCCAATCACAGTTGATGGCCATTCACTACCCGAGCCAGCACCTTTCCAAGTGAGGCCGAGAGCCTGGAAACTGCACTCCTGGCTCTGTCCCCACAGCTAGATTCCAGAGAAGCACTGAAATGGAGGCCGTGATGAGCAGCCTAGCTCCCTTCATCTAAGGTACTCACTCCCGCAGCTGCCGGGGGAGTTGGCTGCTGATGGCTCACAGCCTCATCCCTGGCTGAAGAGTCTATCCCGGGCACGACTCACAGCCCATGACTAGTTAATGTGGGGGTACAAAGGCCCAACCCCCTTTCCCCATTTGAGACAACTTAGAGGCCAACTCAGCCTCAGAGCTCCCCACAGAATAAACCACATCACTATTCAACTCCTCTGCCTAATCCTGCTCCCCTCCCAAGACTCTTAGCAGTGCTGTTCCCAAGTGTGCTTTCCAAAAACCTCCTGCATACAATGCTCACCTTATACTCTCAGCCTAAGACTGGCACTCAGGGAAGGAAAAAATGGCATCTGAGGATGGGCCACTGGCCAAATTTTTTGATTAATTAACCTGGAAAAAATGCAGCAGGAAAGACGTTTGTGCCTACAACAAGTAGATCAGTTTTATATTTTATTCTAGGAAACGGATGAATTATTCCTTCAGACTCATAAACTTTCTGTCCATTGTTAGTCAACTGTAAACCAGTCAACAGTGTTTCCTGCAAATAATAATAATAGCTAACACTATGTGCCTATTGTAGTTGTAAGGATTTTACATGTATTAACTCTTTTAATCTTTGCAACAATCCAATAAAGTATCACTACAATTACCTCCGTTTTCCAGATGAGGAAACTAAATCAAGTGAGATGATCTGCTCAGGGTCATGCAGCTAATAAGAAGTAAGGTCATAAGCAAGGCCATCCTCGACACTACTTTCCACCTTCTCCTTTACTCCACCTGTTCAGCTGGCACCCTCCCCTAATGTTGTTCCTCAGAACAGTTGTTGTTCTGAGGCTAATGTTGTTCCTCAGAACAGTACCCCAAGGAAAGGGTGTCCTCTGGGCGGGAAGACCAGCATGAGCAAAGCCTCACTAAAAATATGGTGAGGGGAGAAATCACAGGAAGATGTATGGCTGTCTTGGAGAGACGGCAGATAGAGGAAAGAAGACAGGCAAGCAGGTGGGCTCTGAAAGCATAGAGAACTATGGGACTTGAGCAAATTACATAATCTCTCTGAACTTCAATTCCCTTCTCTGTAAAAGGGGAATCAAAGAAACAGTATCTCAGGATTATACAGAGGATTAAATGAGAAAAATGTATGTCAATCACTTAACCAAGTCCCTGGCACCTTTCTAGCAATACCAATCCATATAATCAGGAGTCGTCTCCTCAACCATGACAAAAAAAAGATTCTCACATCCAAATGTTTTTAAATTTATTTTTAACAACATAACACATGTACATAGTTTGAAAAAACCAAATGATTGTGGAAGGCCTCTAATGAGGAATAGTTCCCTGCTTCACCCTCTTTTCACTCTTGATTCCTGCACCCCAGAGGAAACCTCTGAGAATTCTTCTTAGTTATTTCTTCTGGAATTGCCTCCATGTTTCTAACGTATCTGTTTCTTTGTGTTTCTTGACTTTCTTTCTTTCTTTCTTTCTTTCTTTCTTTCTTTCTTTCTTTCTTTCTTTCTTTCTTTCTTTCTTTCTTTCTTTCCTTCTTTCCTTCCTTCCTTCCTTCCTTCCTTCCTTCCTTCCTTCCTTCCTTCCTTCCTTCCTTCCTTCCTTCCTTCTTTCTTTCTTTCTTAAAAATATTATCTATTGATTTCACACTTCGGAAAAATGAGGAATCAGAGCTCTGCGTGTGTGATTCTTTTGATATAGTTGTATAACAGTATTTTGTTAAAATTGTATTATTATCATTGTATTTCTACCTTGTAAGTGTATTATTACTACATAAACATTGTTCACACATAAGCCATGTAGTTTATTATAATTCGAGTTCTTCTCTTGCACAACTCTTTGTTTTTCCAAGAGTTAATAATGTCTTTTTCTTTGTCTCCTTGGTTTTCTTTATATCTACCATTAACTTATCCCTAAGTCCTCTGCCACATTTATGAATTTCTTACGAATATGTTTAAACACATCAGATGACCCATCCTATTCATTTTTCCCCCTCAGAGACATCCTGGAGTCCAATGTCTTATTGCTCCAAACTAGACTGGGTTTCTATTTTAAGCCTTCTACCCAGAAGTTATTCTAAGGTTTCTCTTCCCCATCATCCTGAGAATTCCATTTAGCTCCAAATCAAGTTGTTGTCCTTCAGTCTAGTTGTGGAGGGCGCAGCTCAGCTCCAAGTCCAGTCGCCGTTTTCAATCCAGTTTCAGGGGACGCAGCCCACCATCCCATGTGGGAATCTAACTGGCTACCTTGTTGTTAAAACTTGTGCTCTAACCAACTGAGCTAACCGGCCGCTGCCTCAAACTGTCTTTTTAAACAGCATCCCACTCTCAGTGCATGGATGTGGCATCTTTCCTGTCTCTCTGAGTACCTTAATTTTATTTTTATTTCCATTTTCCATACTGCTTCTAATTCTTCTGAATTCCTTTTTCTCTTTGTTTCTGTCATCAAGATAAAGGTTTCCTTAAATGTATGGGGGAACATTGTCTGTTCATTCATATTTAAAAATGAGACACCTTTTAAATTTTTTTTCAGCTACAGTAGGCATTCATCATTATTTTATATTAGTTTCACGCATTCAGCACAGTGCTTAGACGTTTATGTAACTTATGTAGTGTTCCCTGCACCACCATCACTGATTAGTCCTAGGTGAATGAGATACTTTTTAAAAAGCTGTTGGAAATTCTGTGTGGAATTGGTGGTCTCCGTATTCAGGACGAGACCTGGTGGTTTCCTTGGGATCCCAGCAGCCAACATCTGTGTATCTTCCCTCCTGGGATGGTCAACAGCCTCAGAAAGAAATCCTCCAGTCCCCAGCTTGGAGATGATGAGTCAGGTCAATGTTCTCCAACCAAGTGGCAGGTGGGGGCAAGGAAGTCTCACCATTCACTACACAGACTCCATTTAATCCCCACATGCATGGAGTAGTACCCCTCACTTGGCTGTGTCTGATTCCCCAATTCAGAGCATGTTCAGCCTTTCCAGAGCTCCAAGCTTCTGATAAAGTTGGGCAAAAGGGTCTTCACTTAAAGGACAGGGTGAGGGAGTCTAGGGGACTCTTTATAGATCTCTTTTATGCCACTTCCAACCAGTTCTGTTCCCAGCCCTATCCATGCCACACCCACAGAGACAGCCATTGCCTCCAAGAGTAGATCTTTCATGTTCTAGCACCTCCACCTGGCTCAATTCTTGACTTGCCTTTTGTGAGCATGAAGTCCCACTTCTGTCATCCACTAAATCAGTTACCATCAGTCCAGTTGTTTTCCAGCTTCCAAAATTTTGTTGACATTTCTTATCTGCCATCACTTCCTCTTCTATGTTTGTTGTCCTTATGATCTTATGGTTTGTTTGTTTTTTACACACCTGAATTGTCATTTGAGTAAGGGCTTTGAGAGAAAATAGAGATAAACCCATGTGTTCAAGCTGCCATGATTCTGAATTACGTCTTCTTAGGAGATGCCTTCTGGTGAACCACTTCCATTCCATCATTGGGGTATTTGCTCTCCAGAATGCTAAGAAATGACATGGCTGATTTATCCAGTGCAATATCAGGATGGAAAGCAACCAAACAGTGTACACCCTTCAATAAAGCACAAGACATGCTGTGATAGAAATGTACTCAGGAATCTGTATGGTGGGTGTACACATGGGTCCACCTCAGCAAACAGCCTCATGTGTCCCATATTGGATGACTGAAGAAAACTGATGGCAATACTATAAGTACTTTTCAGTGACTCAGGATGTTCTATGGACTGGCATGTTCTGTGTCTCCTGATTTCATCCTCTCTAGCATCTTCATGCCAGCATTACCAATTTGGGTGAGGCCTGGGTTCATTAGGTATTCACAATGCATTTGTTTAGTTCAGGGAACGAAGGGGAATAAGTTTCATGTAGCTTCATCTTAATGAAAGTTTATTATGTTGTAAATCTGATGTAATTTCAGGGGTTTGCTGCCTTGCATGATGGATGCATTATCTGGCCTAGGAATCATAAGAAGTGACTTCATAATGTACTCACCACAAATCCCAACATTGGATAGACCTACTTTATAAATCTTCTGCCTAAATAACCTCACTGTTTTCTTACAGCGTGTGTGTCTGTGAACACACATGTGTACTCTGCATATATTTTGCATTAGCCAGTGGGCCACGGGGAAGCAATTCGCACACATTCAAATGCGGGAACTAAAAAGTGTTTAATGAAGGGACTACAGGTTTTCCCCACTATTTGAAAGTGGAGCTTTCCTATGAAAACTTACATAGCCGAAATGGCCTTAAGCTAAGAGTATCCCTCACTTTCCGAAAATTCGCTTTACGTCACTTTGCTTTTACAAAAGATCTACATTAATACGTGTTTTTGCTAACTGAAAGAAATCCAAAGAGGATTTTCACTTGTACAAAAAAAGCTGTTATCATACTAATGTAGGTCTTTTGTAAAAGCGTATTTACAGAGCTGTGAGTTGGGTTTAGAGGTGTGAGCTGGGTTTAGGAAACACCAGAAAGAAAAGGGAAACACCTGGGACTAGCACCATTACCACACCAGGCCTGAAGATGCCAGGGTTGCCAGAACCGGGCAAGAACAGTAGCTGTGGGAGAGGGCTACAGACAGGAGTTCTAGTCTGCAATAAAGAAATATAACCAATTCTGAGCGGGAAGGCGGGAAGTCACAGGAATAAGTACAGTAGTCCCCCCTTATCAGCTGTTTCGCTTTCCTTGATTTCAGCTACGCATGGTCAACCACAGTCCAAAACATATTAAATGGAAAATTCCAAAAATAAACAACTCATAAGTTTTAAGCTGCGTGCCATTCTGCGTGGCAGATTGAAATTTCGAGTTGTCTGCTCCGTCCCACTCAGAATGCAAGTCGCCCCTTGGTCCAGTGTCTCTATGCTGTGCTGTGTACACTGCCCACCCATTAGTCACTTAGTAGCCATCTTAGGTATCAGGTCAACTGTCAGGTATCACAGCGCTTGTGTTCAAGTCACCTTTGTTTTACTTAATAATGGTTCAAAGTGCAAGAGTAGCGATGCTGGCAATTAGAATACACCGAAGAGAAGAAAAATGCACTTGAATTTTATTATTACCTATTGTTGTTAATCTCTTACTATGCCTAATTTATAAATTAAACTTTATCATAGGTATGTGTATACAGGTACATGTATATACTTAAATATATACATACATATGAAAAAATAGTACATATAAGGTTCAGCGCTGTCCTCGGTTTCAGGCATCCACTGGGGGTCCTGGAACACATTCCCCATGGATAAGGGGGGGATACTGTACCACGACCTCACTTTCCTGCCTCCCATTCTTCTCCTGAGTCCTCTTTGATAAACCAAGGCAGAAGCTCCAGGACAAAGGAGGGAGGTGTTACAGTCCTAAACGTCACCCCCCTGGCACAGAGAGAATGGTAGAGCAAGTAAACTGCCCAGCACAGGTATATATAAAAGATGTTTTGGGGGCCCTCTGAAGAAATAGGAGTGATGGAATCAGGGATAGGGGTAAGTGAATGCCCACATTATAAAGTGACTTTACAGTAGGCTTCTACTGTTACAATGTCCTACACCATCATTTTTTGTTCTGTTTGCTTTATCCATTAGTCTGTAAGAGCAGGGGCATGCTCTTTCATGTCCCAGCCCAGTGCTCAGCATGCAGAGACCTAATAAGGACTGAATTGAATTTAGAGAAATCACACCAGCAATGAATGGCCTCAGTTTCTCCATCCACAAAATGGGAGCTCAGGAAATGGGGAAAGATGCTAAAACTGCAGGATATAATTGACTCCAAAGGCTGTCATCTCTGTGCTCAAAATACATTAATGTCTGGAATAAAAAGTGCTAGACAGCATTTCAAATATTATTATTTTTACTGCTACTATTATAGACATGTCCAAACAGGATCAGATGTTTGGGGCGCTTTTGGATCATAGCAAAATAGCCTATCTATTCCATAAAAAAAACATTGCTAGGCAGCAACTGTGCCGTCAAAACATAATCAGTCAACAGAATATGCTTCTGAGGCCTCAAAAACCTCTCTCTCTTGCTCTCCTTCTCCCTTTCTAAAATGGACACTCAAGCCCTAGGCAACATAACCACTGAGGTTTTATTATAAAATACATTTCAAAATAATGGTTGCAAGGCTTGGAAGCAGAGAAGAAGATGAAAGAGAAGAAGTAAACAAGGCCTTTTCTCCTACTAAATGATAAATTAAAAGTAGCACTTGGCTGTTCTGCCTCATTTATTATCGCATTGCACTCTCGCTGCTAGAGTTAAGGTTGTGTCAGCATTTCCATTATAAACCCCTATTTTCAAGGGTTTATAATTCAGCCATAAAAATTTGCTCCAGGCTGAAACTTGCCATGCAAAGGTCTCATTGTAGGACCAAACTTAGGGGCAAATTTAAAGGAGAGAGAATTGAGTTAGCTGGTCTGAGGTTAAAAATGGGAACAACAAAAAAATGTCATAATTATTGGCTGGTCTCTCAAATTCAGGATGTGTCCTGGATCTTATGGAAACTTGAAACACCAAAAGCAGATGAGAAAAGAAATATAATTATTTTATTCCTTGGTGAAAACAGTCATTGTAGGGACAAAATAGCATGAAATACAGATGTATACTAAAAGCCAACTTACAGCATGTGCTCCTGCATTTACCATTTACACATTGCTACTGATTTACAAAACTAGATCACATACCCAGGTGTCTGTTCTGTGGTTAGTTTTCATTTTACAACAACTCCTGTAAAATGTGAAGGATGGCTACGTGCAACTCAGACACAGAGAGCTCAGTATTTCTGACCGTGAACACTATTTTCTGCCATTCCTGCTCTCTCCACCACAAAGGTACAATCTGCAAAGTAACTATCTTCATGTTAGTGCCCCAACTCCAGGAAAGTCCTAGATGCCTTCTGCTATGGCATTATTTCTGCCTCTGTCTACACTTGAGTCCCAAACCTAAGCTTGATGGCCTTGTATCAGTGGTTGTCAATCTTCATTATAAGTTTATTTTCCCAGCAGGTTAAACTACATCCAGGTATCGTGAGACCGACACTACCAGCTTACAAAATGGACTGTTGGGTTTAGTGTGCCAATAATGCTCAGCAGAATTGATAAAACTCATTTCAAAACCAGAAAAACAACTGTGCATTGGCACTGTCCACAAGTAAGAACTGGAGAGGGCCCACGCTCCGGACAGACCTCGAGTGGCTTTCGGGTAACAAATTGAGTCATTGCTGAGCTGAGCTTCTGCTCCAACACCCGTTTGGGCTGATAGAGCTTTGTGGGTTTCAGTCTTGCCCTTGAAGCTAAAGGTACCGATCAGTGGTCCTCAGACTTGAGCGTGCGTCTGAGCTACCTCACCACCAGAGTTTCTGAGTCAGTAGGTCTGAGGGCCAAGAATTTACATTTCTAAAAAGGTCCCAAGTGACGCTGACGCTGCTGGTCTGGGGACCACACTTGCAAAACACTGGTGTAGATCATTCACGTGTGCGTTAATGAAAATAAATGGACATTGTCGTATTCCGAACAGCACGGTATTCTAAAGCACTGTCTTCTCGGGGCTTTTCAAAGTATCTTCAAGTGAAGTCCTTTGAGCTCACACAACCCTTCTACAGATACAATGATCCATAGCTTACAGATGGGAGAATTAAGGGCAAGAGTTTTGTCTAATCCCAGGCAGTAAATCAATAGCAGAGCCAGGATGAAGAATCAAAATCCCAGACTCCTAATTCCACAGTCCAGGTGTGTTCTGACCTACGCTGGCCAACTGGCCATTCTTCATAATATTAAATAACAGCATATGCTGGCCACAGACGATTTTAAATAGAATCATGATGTATTCAATATGCAGCATGAAAACTGACCATTTTTATAGCCATCCAGTACAAAGATCTCCTTTACACATTCCCCCACTTTTATTTCAGTAATTATAAAGGACACTTTCAGAAATGCAACACGAATATGGGGACATGAGCTCTGATTTCCAGGGGAAGGGACCATGTGAGTCCAATGTCATCACCAGACAGCATACCAAGAAATTTCCCCCAAAAAATAGCAAGGCAGCAACAGGCATAATTTTATCTCACTCCAGCAACCAAGAAAGGAGCTGGCAATACTAAATCACAGAAATAATGTGAGGGGGGGAAGAAAAAGACAACTGCGGACAAAATAAGAAGGGAAAGTTTTATTAATTCTAAATACACTTTCCCCATTGGGTTTACACTAGCATTTGTCCTAATAGGTTCCAGATGTTCAACAGTCCTGTAAGTAGCTACCTAGGATAAAACAGTAGCTTGCCCCCTTTACGTTAAGAAGGTGAAATCGTGGACCTCGGGGCTGATTTACAGTTTAGTTAAATCAGAGCCCACAGCGTGAAGGAACAGAAATCCACAAGCAGTGGGTGAAGGTGAAAATGTTTGTTAGAAAAGACTGGTGGCTCAAGAGTTAATACCAACCTTTTCTTTGAATGCAGCCTTCTGTAGTAGCTAATGAAGGTAATGAAATATGACATGTAGTTTGGCCCTTGACCATGGAGTGCACCCCCCTCCCCTCTGTGCTGCGAACAAAGCCAAAACAGATGTAGCGACTTCTGTATGGTTTGGGGTTGACGTTTGTTACACAGAGCAGGTCACCATGTACATTCCCAGGACATTCGCTTCTGACACACGCGGCATTATCTAAGAAAGATGCTGCCTTTGTTTGCAAGGTGGGGAGAGAAGGGAGGGACAGAGAGAAGCCAACAGGGGGACTGAAGCCGATATGAAATTAAGCCAGATTCCCCTCCATTTTTTTTGCTCTGATTCTCGGCCATCATAAGCCTGCCTATTTCCTCCTCCTGACCCTCTGAAAACTGGAAAAACAAAACAAAACAAAAAAGCATTCTGTCCTTTAGAGGGAATAAAGAGGCAGCTTTGCTTCAGCAGAGGAGCTTTCCTCAAGGCTGGATTTTGTAGAAAAATCTCCCTGTATATTTACTGCTGACCGATCTTTTAACATTAAAAGGAAGGAAATTATAATGGGTTTGCTGGACCCAAGGATGGTTTGGATTCTTATTTCTGAAAGTGACCTACGTCGGTCACAATTGATAATGAGAAGACAGAATCCCCTTGGCAAAAAACAAAACATCAACATTTTAGGTTTTCTGACTAATGTCAGTATCAGTGTCTGGTATCTTCACGCAAGCAGACATGTCTCAAATAAATACATGCTTCTTGCAATACAAAGCACTTGGCTTAGCTAGGCTGCTAATACTAATTGCAGCTGTGCTCTATCTAGCTTCTTCACTCTTGAGGGCCACTGGACTATTTGTGTGATTTTTTTCCCCCTGAGGGACCTCACTCAAGTGGTTTTCTTTCAGGAAAATTTCATCAAGTCTTGGCCTAATACAGCATCTATTCTTTCCAAAGGATCAGACCTTCAGCAAAGTTAAGTAAAAAGAGGAGGAGGAGGAAGAGAAGAAATCTTGACAATTGATAGCCTGTTTCAAATGTTATTTGTCATTCTCAGCAGAAACACTGACATGTGCCTTTTGAAAGGGGATACTATACCTTTAACCTTGAATCTGAACGCATTCTTAATTTGGGATGCAAGCTGAAGTTCAAAAAACGGATCGCCTTTGGGTGGTGGTTGGGGGAGGGGTGTGGCTGGATTTATTTATGAGACGTGTGGAAAATTTTGACATCACATGCTGCAGCCATTATTCACATGTTACATGACACACGATTGGCCCTTTTCATGCAGCAACAACACATTAAAAATTTGATTTTGTCCTCTGACAGCAGGTTGGTTCTCTGCCGCTCTCCCACCTCAGTACCCCCACCTACCGCCTAAATGTAATCTTCTTAGGTTAAAGGGCACAAGAACGTGATTTACGTAGGGTATGGCTTTCATCTGATGCTGGAAAACTGGGTTTGGACCGAGCTCCCTCATTAACAACAAGCTGCAGGAGGGTGGGGAACCAGGACTGAAGGAGAGTCTTTGGGAACTGGAGCCCCCTGCCTACCCCTAGCCCTCTGTCAGCCCTTCAGCAACCACAGCTGCATCGTGATGGCTGAGTAAGAAAGTGGTGGGGACTCAGAGGCCACTCATCAATTTTAAGAACGATCCACTTCTAAGGCATATTAGCCCAGTCCTTTCTCCAATCATGCAAAGACATCTGAGGCCTAATAAGAATCAGACCTAGAGGGTCGTGTAAGACACCCAACACCTTTAGGTTGTGTCATCCTTCATTCAAAGCATTCTTGCATCTTATATCCACAAGACAATCCTGGGAAGTGCAGGGACCCGACATTGCAAACGAGAGAACTGAAACTCTGAAAGAGTGGTCTAAGGTCCTGCATGTACAAGTGGCCGAGGTCTGAGCTGAACCTAGGCCTTCTGACCCAAAGCCCCTCACCTTCCTCCACAGTCAATAACTCTATACCTTTTTTGCATCCAGCAGAAGTCTGCAAAGGGCCAGGAACTATACCGGGTGCTTTTATCTCATTTAAACAGAGTTTACATATGGCCCAGACTTTTCTGGGATCATACATCCCACATTCAAACCTTGTGCCTTCCATGTCAGAATAATATCATGGCGTACAAAGGTTCTGAATTCAGTTCCTCGGCAAACAAAGAGAGGCTGCCCCCATGCTCTTCATCACACAAAAATATCCAATATTCAAAATTCCTGCCTTGCCACACTATTAGAAACACACCCAGGACTGAGTGGCAACGTTTTTATTGGCAACAAAAGAGTAAGTCCGCTGAAGAGCAAGCTCAATGCTTGGAATAGGTACTGGCTGGGTGAGCACGGACCCTGAGCGGACTCCTCTGGAAATCATGAGCTGCTGGCCAAGGGACAATGGAAGTGGGGCGACACTGCAGGCTCTGACTACAGTGAGGAGTCTGGGAGGAAGGGTAGATACCCTAAGCATCTGGCTTTAACATGCACACAGGGGAGAACCCTACCCAGAGCCCACAGACTATTCCTAGGACTTTGCTTTGTCTGGAATCTCCTTGCTTGAGTAAAGCAGATTCAGTCTCTTTGTTCAGAGGACACACATGCGAAGCAAGCCAAGGCAGTCTGTTTAACAGTTTATATTGTCATAGTCAAGGCTAAGATCTGAGATACAATCTCCAGCTAGTTGCACACCAGAGCCAGTCTTCACTGGTTTATGATGAGCATGCAAATGCAGACTTGGTTGGTGAGAAGTGAATAGAACAGCGAATCCTTCTTGGTTATTAAAACCCCACTCATGCCAACCAAGACTGGCTCTACATGTGAGGTGTCCTACAAGATCTTAAAGAGCAGAGATCACTGCCACTTCTGGAGAGCTTACAGAATGAGCCAGTTCCTGCTTTGATGTGGACAGTCCCTTAACTAACCCAGAACTGCATCGGAAATATCCTTCTTTGACAACAAAAGTGTGAGTTAAGACATTTTACTAAGTATGTCTGAAATATGATCCTGCCTGGAGACAGGGGGATGGACCACATGACGGCTCCTGCTTCCTGATATCAGTGTTGCCTAGTGCTGCTACTGTGTTTCCCTGAAAATAAGAACTACCCTGAAAATAAGCCCCAGTTAAGATCGTCAGCCAGATGGACGCATTTAGTACGTTATGACGATATTCCAGAAGATGACATGACCGTATTTGAATAAATGTAGATTGTTGTACACGGAAAAATAAGGCACCCACTGAAAATATTCTCTAATGCATCTTTTGGAGCAAAAATTAATACAAGACCATGTCTCATTTTTGGGGAAACACGGTAATATTGGTTGGACCCTGCGAAACTGCCCTTATTTGAATACTTCTGATCTACAAAATACGCAAATTCAGAGGATTCAACCTAATACATCCCTTAATTTGGTAAATAGACGAGTTTAACATACAATCCTTGCATGAGTCACAGCAAATGGGGAACAGCACAGCTTGGAGCATTCATTCTAGTAGAAAGACTTGTTATATAATGTCATGAGCATATTATGTAACAGGTGTCTAATTTTCTCTTGCCTCTAAAATACAAAACAGACAGACATTTTTTTATTTATTATCTATGCTCAGAAAAAAAAAGATTAACAAAATACTACAAAATATTACCAAAACCATTAAATCTTTTGCACAGCCATTGTCAATTTAGGAATGAAGATGAGAACTAAAAGACAAACAGAGAGGCTCAGAAGTATCAAGTCAACAAAACTCTAGATGCTAACAATATAAAAAAAATGATGTTGCTAGTTGCAAAGAAATTAACCAATCTCCTCATATTTTCACTATTGCTTCTTTCAGCCCATCATCTAAGGAAAACAGCTCAGGTAGTGGAAAATTACAGTTTTCCAATAAAAGAGATCAACCATAGCTCTGTAGTTTTCATTTCAGAAAGAGCATGTATGTCACATGAGAAGAGAAACGCTGGCAGAATCTAGAAGTCACCCAAACCTATTGAAAAAAGGTAAGGACCTGACATAGCTATAAGCTTTCCAGGTCTTAGAAGGCTGTGGTGACATCTACATATCCCAGTAATTGGAGTGGGGGCAAGGCATCAGCAGGCCAAGGTCAGCCAGAGGTCATAGCACCTCTGCTGATGGGTTCCATAATGGTCCAGATAATGCATACTTGGGAAAGAGAGCAGGGACAACTACATAAAGAGATGGCGAAGGAGACGAAAAACTGTCTCACATCTTCCTCATGAAATCCTATAGGTAAAATCATTTTAACCCCTTCTTTGATGGAGCTGCAATACATCCTTAATCCTATGTGATGAAGAACTTCCAGGTTGAAGAAATGTTGTATAGGTGGGGAAAAAAAGAAGAAAGAAAGAAACCTAAACACTATCCATGCAGGCCAGTTTTAAAGGCCAATGGAGAGAAGTAGTCCAAATTTTAAAGGACCAGGTTGCACTTTTAATATGGGCTCATGACCTGTCTCTACGAGGCCACAGTCCTCACTGAACAGTGTGTCTGGAACTCTAGAAAGAGACAAAAGGCTGGGGACCCAAGAACCCACCTGTGGCTTCTGGCTGAACATTTATAGTTGTCAAAGAGCAGAAAGTCAGATCCTCAGCATTTAAAGTGCAGGGAGTCCACTGGAAAATATAAATCAGAGATGGCTGAAACTTTCAAGTCTGATTCATTGCATAGTAATGAAACACAGAAGCCAAACAGTGCACAGGTGTGACCTAGAACAGAATTGGATCTACACTGATAAGGTGGAGAAAGAGCTCTGGAAAACTCAAGAAGCTTCTTGCTGCAAGCCACCTGGCCAAGACTGGGGGCATGCAGCAGATCTACCTAATACATAGGAACAGACAGATAGCCAAAATGAGGACACAAGGAAATATATCCCAAATTAAAGAACAGGAGACAACTCCAGAAAAAGAACTAAACAAAATCGTGACAAGCAACCTACCAGATACAGAGTTCAAAACAATGGTTATAAGGATGCTCAAGGAACTTAGTGAGAACTTCAGCAAAGAGATAGCAAGCATAAAAAGCAAACATAGAAACCATTAAAAAGAACCATTCAGAGTGAAGTATACAATAACTGATGAAGAATGCACTAGAAGGAGTCACCAGCAGACTATATGAAGCGGAGGATTGAATCAGTGATTTCAAAGACAAGGTAGCAGAAAATACCTGACTGGACAAGAAAAAAGAATCCAAAAAAATTGAAGATAGTTTAAGAGACCTCTGGGACAACATCAAGCATAACAACATTTGCATCATAGGGGTAATAGGGGTAGCAGAAGGAGAAGAGAGAAAGCAAGGGACTGAAAACCTATTTGAAGGAATAATGACTGAAAACTTTCCTAACCTGGTGACAAAAATAGACATACAAGTCCAGGAAGTGCAGAGAGTCCTAAACAAATGAACCCAAAGAGGCCCACACCAAGACACATTATAATTAGAATAGCAAAGGTTAAAGACAAAGAGAAAATCCTAAAAGCAGCAAAAGAAAGGCCACTAGTAAACTTATAAGGGAGCTGCCATAAGATTGTCAGCTGATTTCTCAACAGAAACTTTGCAGGCCAGAAGAGATTGGCACAAAATATTCACGTGATAGAAAGCAAGGATCTATAAACAAGATTACTCTACACAGCAAGGCTAATCATTTAGAATCAAAGGAGATGAAGAGCTTCACAGACAAGAAAAAAACTAAAGAAGTTCCATCATCACCAAACGAGTATCACAAGGAATGTTCGAGGGACTTCAAGATGAAAAAAGAAAAATCAAAATTATCAATAACAAAATGTCAATAACTACATATCTATCAAGAATTATTTCAGTGTAAATGGATTAAATGCTCCACTCAAAAGACATAGGATGGAAGAATCGTACATATGCAGCCTACAAGAGGATCACATCAGATTAAAAGACACAGATGGAGTATAAAGGATGGAAAAAGGTATTTCATGAAAACGGAAATGAAGAAAAAAAAGCTGGGGTAGCAATAGTTATACCAGACAAAATAGACTTTTAAAAAAAACTATAACAACAGACAAAGAACCCAGTAATCCCACTTCTGGATATTTCTCAGAAAAAACTCAAAATGCTACTTCAAGGGGGCATGTGCACCTATATGTTCATTGCAGCATTGTTTAAAATGATCAACCTGCCTCCTCCAACCTGTGGAGGCAGTCTGGGTGTCTGTCAATGGAAGAATAGATAAAGAGGAGGTTTTATATATACATATATATGTATGTATGTATGTGTATATGTGTGTGTGTATATATATATACACACACACACATATATAATGGAATATTGCTCGGCAATGAAAGGGAATGGGTTCTTGCAGTGCCATCTGCAGTGGCATGGATGGACCAGGAGGGTATTGTGCTGAACGGAATGTCAGACAGAAAAAGACAGTTGCAATATGATTCTGCTTATATGTAGACTCTAAAGAACAAAATAAATGAACAACACAAAACCAACTCAGATACAGAGAACATTTTGGTATTTGCCAGATGGGAGGGGCTTGGGAATGAGTGATAAAAAGGAAGGGATTAAGAAGTACAAATTGTTTGTTACACAGGAATCATGGGCATGTAGGGTATAGTACATGGAATATAGTCAATAATATTTTAATAAATATGTATGGTGTCAGATGGGTACTAGATTTGTTGGGGTGATAGATGGGAGGCGGTTGGGGGACAGGGTGTAAAAGATGAAGGAAGGAAGAAGTACAAACTGAGAATCATAAAATAATCATGGGAATGTAAAGTAAAGCATAGGGAAGAGAGTTAATAATATGGTAATAACTACATACAGTGCTGGATGGGTACTAGACTAGTCAGGGGGATCACAAATTATATAAATGTCTAACCACTATGCTGTATGCCTGAAATTAATATAAAATAATATTGAATGTCAACGTAATTGACAAATTAAAAAGGGGGAGAATTAAAGGGGAATAAAAGGTTCAAATTTCCAGGTATAAAACAAGTCACGGGGCTGTAATGTACAGCAGGGGGTAGTCAATAATATCGTGATAGCATAATGTGGTGTCAGATGGTTGCTGGACTTATCATGGTGATCACTTCTTTAGTTGTATAAATGTTGAATAACTATTGTGTACACCTGAAACTCATATATTGTATATTAGTTATATTTTAATAAAAATCTTTAATAAAACAACTTAGTGCAGAATTCATCAGCGGGAGAATTATTACAGCCTCATAAGTCATATGAGTGTATTTATTAGGGACTGCAATCGTGATGCAAGTGAGCTCTTTGTTGGCCTGTAAATTATTATTGTAATTTATTGTCTGCTTTTCTTCTTCTTTCTCATTCACCCTATTCTGAAGCCCATCCACAAATTCCACACATGCCAGTTAAAATCAAAGTAATGAAACGTCAGGGCTCCTCCAGGACTGCAGCCCTTGGTGCTTTCTCAGCTGACTTCACATCCCACATGACTGAAACCATGTCAGCTGCTGTGCTGCCTGCCTCCAACTGCCCCCAGGTACCTGATCAGGAATCAGGCAGATTTCTGTAGGTTGAAGTCCATGCTACGTCTACAGCCAAAGGAGAACAAGTGCCCATCCTCCCTTAGGAGAGGCCACAGGGAAGGGACACTTTGCTTTCTAAAGATGATTTCTGACACACTGACTCTATAAAAGGTCGATCAGCTAGTGTGTCTCATTCTTCGGCCACTTGCCAACCATGTCAGCTATAAACCCAGGGCTTCCTCCTTCAGAGTGCAATAACTACAATCTCCTAATAATGAACAAAACCAACATCAGTGACACTGCCTAGAAATGAATGTTACCACTTAGATTCTAATAAAAGAGAAGGAGGAACAAGCTGTACCAGGTACCTTTTACTTGTACTTTTATTCAATTAAATAGCATATGTTTTTAGTGGAATTCTTAAAAAGGGATTTATTTATTTTCAGTGAGATGCATCTTTTATCCCCATTAGTAAAACAAAATCTTAGTCACTTGCTCACACCTCTATCTCTGACACCTTAACAGTTCAAATCATTTCAATGTAATGCTACAAATATTTATTCAACCCTTACCACAGGGAATGACCAATACATATATTCTGAATGAGTAAACAAGACAACACAATCCTCCTTGGCTGGGAGGCAGGATAAAAAGGTGTATGTGAGTGTGTCAATAAATCCTGTCTTTCCATAAATACTGATCCCCCCAAAGAGTTGGTATTCACTCATTACTACTCACCAAAACTTATTGCTACAACTAACTTATTCCTACAACCAGGAGGGGACATAAGGCAGTAGAGACAGGACTAGATCAGAATATCAGGGCACATGAATTCAAGTTTTGACATTGCTGCTAATGATTATATTATTTGGGGACACATCACTTCATTTCTCTGTGTTTCCATTTCCATAGCTGTAAATGGGTAGAGAGATTCAGACCCTCTTCTTACTCTAAACTGTGGTTCTGAATTACCTTTAAGAGTTCTAGAAGTGGTCAGTGTCCTATGGATATACATGCTGATGTTTCTAGATGGCCCTGTTTTTGTTTACCAGAATCCACATGTAAATACCATATTGTTCTGTCATAAATACTGTGGTTGTCATAAATCAACAAAGAGAGACTAGTAGTGTACACTAATGTGCTATGAGACTTGAGCATGTCCATTTTACTTCCCTTTGCCTTAATTCGCTTGCCTAAAGTTTCTTGTAGCTCTAACATTCTGGCTTTCTCTAATAGCTTAGTCACAAGGACAGGGGAAAAGTGTATGAAAATCTACACATTCATATCTAGCCTCACCATTAGAGAAACAGCTCACCTAAAAGGCTGTGCCCTTCTGAAATCGTTCTTGTTTATGAAAGACAGTCCATTAGTCCTATTGAGGGGACAAATGACTCAGTTACGGTGGTGACTTGCCAAAATCTTCAAAGCCCAGGACCATGGAAACTATGCCTTAACAATATGTTAGAGGCAAAATAAATGGTATATTTTAATTATATTGATTCTGTATACAATCCAGCCCCCAGGATGTAGTACCAACGTGACAGAGGCATTGGGCAATTCTGATGACCCCTTCGGGGTAGAGGGCCAAAGAGAAACAAAGAAGAAGCAATCAGATGTGTAATTCCATAGGAAAGGGGTAAGTTAGTGTGCCGTGTGCCAAACTAGATATTTTGCTATGGTTGTTTCCCAGAATGAGATAGGGCCTTGAGATGTTAGGAAATGCGAAATTGTCTTTTAAGGAGCATTGCTTTCGATAATCTCACTTTGTGGTTCAAAGAATCTCAAACATATTCTAGCAGAAGTGTCCAAGGCATTAACGATAGGACACAAGATCTGTGACCAGCAAGTAAACCCACACTAAAATTAGGGAGAAGAGCAAGGAAGGAAAGTCTGATGCAGGTGGGCTCTGTATCCTAAGTGCATCACAGCACCAGACCCTGGAATGTTACATTACGGTCACAAAGCACCACAAATGCACATTGCTCAGAGCCAAAGACCGGGCTTATCCAGCTCACATTTTTGATGAGCACCACACCCAAAAAGTTGAAGAGGGATGTTTCTATGCAAGACAAAACAGTATAGAAATCATAAAAATAAGCAGATAGACATATCTGCTTACAATATATGACATAATAATGAAATCAAGATGTCATTATTTCTAATATAGAAAGAGCTTCCACCAATCAATAAGAAAAAAAACTCAACAGAAAAATAGGGGGGACATGAACAGGAATTTATAGAATGAGAAATACAAATGTCCAATAAATGTATGAAAGATCCCAACCCCAGAGACAGTCAGAGAAATGTAATTAAAGCAACGATGAAGCATCATTTTTGAGGTGCTACAAAATTATTCTCTTTGTTGACAAAACTTAAAAATATTGATGACATTGCGGGAATTAGGAAGAAAAGCACTCCTATATATTTGTGAAGGAAATATGAATTGCCACAACATTTTGGAGAGGTAATCAACCATGCTTATTAAAGATTAAAAATACATTTACCCTTTGGCATATTAATCACATTTATCAAAATCCACTAAACAGAAATAAAATCACCAATATATAAACATATATGTATGAAGAAGTTTATTTAAACATTGGATATTATAGAAAAAAATCTTGATTCACCAAAATGTCTATGAATAGGAAATTGGGTGTTATACTTATTGTATACAAAATTATGAACTTACTAAAAAAAAGGCATAGAATTGTGTTCATTAGACATTAGTAAGTTTTAAAGTACATTTCAGAGTAGTATGTGTGATATATCATTTTTGTTTAAAAAAAGAGGAAATTTTGTGTGTGTGTGTGTGAGTGTGTGTGTGTGTGTGTACACAAAGATAATGGCATAGAAAGATACCCATCAAATTATTTGAAAGATTAATTACCAGAGATGGTAGAAATGAGAAGAATGGAATTTTAGTCCCTTTTTCTTTACACAGATATATGCCTCTGTATTATTTGGCTTGCTACAATAAAGATATAATAAAACAATGGCAATAAAATAGAAATACTAAAATAAAACAACAGCAAAAAGCTACAGCAAGTTCTAGCAGCTTTTCCACAAAGGACTGACAGAATTGAAGCCAACCAAGGATAACCCATGGTCCAGCACAGCACCTCTCACATAGCTGACACTCAGTAAATGTTTGTTGAATGAACATACAACATGTAAGAAGATTTAATGTATGTGGTTTAAATAAGGTATAATTTCAGGGTCCAAAGAAGCTTTATCTTCAGCCCTGCCATCTCCATCCTTTAAAAAAACAACAGCTTAGTATGTGGAAAATTATTTGATATAATTTACAACCCTCAGAGGCCCATTAGAAGCTTCTAGCATCACAGCAAATGTGAGTCCCTTACTGAAAAATATGTGGGTCTCATACAATGCGTAGGCCCACCTGGGAGAAATGGAGCTGCTTCTATTTCATTTAGGGGAAAAGAGAGTGAATCCTTCACCTTTCTGACATACTGTAACATCATCACAAAACCGTTCTGAGTCCTTCTAAAATCTCTCTGAAATCTAATATGGTCAAAACACTAAACACACACACACAGTTTATTTGTGGCACTGATTTTTAAGCCACTGAATATACTTAATGCCAGTATATCATCTGCTGTTTCTCTAACACTGCATTTGAGAAAATACCCTGTCCATAGCTCATCATTCCATCTGCAAAACCTCTTCATATATATATATATATATATATATATATATATATATATATATATATATATATATATATAGAGAGAGAGAGAGAGAGAGAGAGAGAGAGATAGATACAGATATAGATGTATAGATATCTGGTATCTGTTTATGTATCCATCCCCACATCAAGACTATAAGAACTGTCTCCCCTGTAAGAAGACAAGGACTAGAATGTCTTCATCATTGCCCATTGTAGACACTTAATCACTGCATTAAATGGATAGATGAATGGATGGACAGGTGAAAATCAGTCTTTATTCATTCATTTACCCAACAAATTTATTGAGCACCTATGATGTGCTAGGCGGCACTTAGTGGTGCGATATAGCAATGGACAAACGATTCAAAGTCCCTGCCCTCGTGGGATTTACATTCCAGTGAGGGAAGAGGGTATACAACAATCAGATAAATGCAGAATATACTGCCTGGTGGCATGGGCAGAAAAGTATAGCCTAGTGAGAAGACAGAGGATGACAGGAGAATTTCTTTAGCTAGGGTGGTCAGAGAAGGCCTCTCTGAGAAGGTGACATTTGATGAGAAACTTGAATGATATGAGGAAGCACATCAGCCATGAATACATCTAGAACAGAACATGCCGGGCAGAGGGAACACCAAGTGCCAGGCCGAGAAGGAACATGATCAGTGCTTTGGAAGAACAGCAAGGAAGTCCACGTGACCACAGCACAGGGAGAGAAAGAGACTAAGTCAGAGGCAAGGCCAGACCCTGGAGGGCTCTGAGGCTTTAGTGCAGCCGAGTAAAGAGGGGTCTTTGGAGGCAATATGGAGAAAAGGCAATTGGCCTTCATGCAGGTGCACAGGCAGGTTTTCACAAGAAGGGCAAGCCTGGGTATGGGGTAGATCTCAGCCTACAACCCTGGTTGGTGGGACGATGGAGGTGGTCCATAAAGGGGGGCACACAGTGAAATGGTACTGTAAGGGCCTCACCCTGACACTCTGAGTGCACTGACCTTTGCTTTCTCATTGCTTACTCCTTTTCATCATCATCTTGACTCCCTCACATAAAATGCTACACCTTTTAAAAACTGGTGAATGATGCCACTTTTGGAAAATGAGACCAAGGAAAGTGATTGCTTCTAATCCACCTCCCCAAACCCTTGCCCCTCCCCACCAGCTCTGGCACTGCCCTGAACTTTGTTAGGGTTTGACTGGCCCTAGACTAGAAGGAATCCATCATCCTGTCAGCAGAGTTGAGCCTTGCCTGAGTGAATGGCAGGGTTCCGTCCAAATCCATCCACCACGTGATGGGGCAAGGAGGAAGGAGGACATGGCATTGAGCTTCTACCCTAGGAGGGGATTGGACATGAGCAAAATAACTGTGATAGGAAACAGGATGTGGAGGAATGTGTTTAATAGGTACACATAAGCACCATGGATTCCGAAAAGAAAGTCACATCTATTGAGCACCTACAGGTGAGGCAGCGGGGCCCACTGGCATTTGAGATGTGGGTGCCTATATTATCATATAAGTGGCCTCAAAAGTTGAGTATGCACATACATAATCTTCCATTATTATACAGACCTGTCCTGCCTAAATATGACACAAGTCCATCTGATCACCAACACCCTTTGACTGATTTCTCCCTCCCTCACTCCTTTTCTTTCTTCCTTTCTTTAGCTCAAGAGCATTCAGCTCCATTGATATCCAAATTTAGAAAAAGTCCAGATATACATTTGAGAAATATCTATAACCATCAAGCTAATTGCACCAATATAGTCTGTTAAATGTTACTAAAAATTATCCATTCTTTAAAGTAAAATACTTCACCCATCCACTCAGGATTCCAGCGTCTCATTTCATTTCCAACATACTTTCAATTAGGCATGATGCCAGGCACTGCGCTAGATTACATGTATTATTTCATTTAATTGTCCCCAAAATCCCTATGAACTTGGTCCTATTATTATCACCACTTGATTTTCAAGGACTATAACTTGCTCCATATTATAGAGCAAGTAATGGAAGATCCAGGGTTCAAAGCCAGAGTTCAATGCCCATGGTTAGGAGCTCACACTCAGTCTCTCTCTCAGTATTAACCTTGCTATTAGGAGCAGAGCAGGGGCAGGAAGGGATAGATGTGCACAACGAAAACAGTCCAGTTTCCTTCTTAAAATCACTCCATGGTGGAAACTTTGGAAGATGACGGGGAAAAATGGTCAAAACCATATCCTTGGATTACAAGTGCCTTTTTGTTATCGAATGAAATGACTTCGCCTTTGGGAGAATAATCAAGAAATGAATGCTGTAAGGAAATCTGCTGATTTGCATTCATTCCTTTTTGATAGAGAAAATATGGTGGATGGTTGAGATTCGTGTTTTATTGCTATCATTTTTATCATGGCTATAGTTTTAAATATCAGAAAGAAGAAAAGTTGGACATGCTAAGAAATCGATCTATAAGCTTTTATAGGTGAGGATTTATTATAGCTTGTGCTCCAGGTAGACGGAAGATGGATGACTAGATAGAAAGCAAGAAAGAGACAGACAGGCAGATACACAGCCCCAGAATCTAGCGTAGGGCTTTACAACACTCAATAAGTGTCAGTTAAATGGTACAGAACTGAATCAACTTGTAGGTAGTGTATCTGGATAAGAGATTTAAGAAGAGCTTGAAGCAGATGCCCTTAGTTATGTGACATGCAACCATTTAAACATATTAGTTTAGAGGGGAGTGAATGGATGTACTGGCTTGAGTCTCCAGAAAGTCATAGAAACAGCTTACAAGAGAAAGAAGAATTAAGAGCTGGAAAGAAGCATATAGTGTTCAGAGGGTGCAACCTACAAGGGCAATGACCCAGCTGCCTTAGAGGAGAACCTGCTGTAAAAGTGTTTCTAAAGAAGACATACATAATGGCCAACAGGACATGAAAAGATACTCAGCATAATTAATCATCAGGAAAATGCAAATCAAAACCTCAGTTGGCTATCACCTCACACCACTTAAAATGGCTATTATCAAAAAGATAAGAAATAGCAAATGGATGGACCTTGAAGGCATTATGCCAAGTGAAATGTCAGACAGAGAAAGACAAATACCACATGATCTCACTTACAGGTGAAATCTGAAAACGACAACAACAAACTCATAGATAAAGAGAACAGACTGATAGTTGCCAGAGGCAGAAGATGGAGGGTAGATAAAATGGGTGACGGTGTAAAATAATTTTTAAAACAGAAAAGGAAAAAAAAACCTGCTGGAAAAGGTAGCTGGGCCTAAGGACATACATCCAACAAATTAAAGTCGTAGCAAACTACCATTTTGAGAAACAGAATTGATAGCTTTTGATTAATGACAGAGTACTGGATAGATATTCTTCTATCATGTAAGTATTTTTACTTGGGTTTTGTTTTTTGTTGTTGTTTATTATTGTTTTCGTAATGCATTTGTGGTAAGCAATAAGTGCGACATTTCCTAAAGAGCAGCGGGTTGATGAAAGGATGGGAAGAAGAACCCAATGGCAGATTCTTGCTCTCCTCAGCTGTCAGAAGACAGGTGACCCTGCCACAATCCCAAAATGCAGGTAAAGTTCCCAGGAGGAACTGAAAGTCCTCTTTAAGGCTATTCCTGAGGCTGAAACCTCTTTTTGGTGACAAGCATCGTCAAAGCTGAGAGGCAGGTCAGCTGCACAGGGCAGACACAGTGTGCAGAGCTGTGGCAATCTACCTGGCATTGCAATGAAAACACGCCTGACCGGGGAGGTGGCGCCGCATGGAAGTATGCCCCTTCCTCAGTGGAGAAGTGGTATCCTGGCCTGCAGCCTCCCTCACGGGACGACGGCTCTCCTCAACTGCAGGCCTGTCATCCATGCAGTTGTTCTGAAACCCAGCTTTGAGTTGTCATGGATTTATGAACTCCACTCTCTACAGCTCTGTCTGTTTCACGGTGCTTCTTCTCACCGAGCCGACTTCATCATTTAAATTATTAACAGTGGAAGTGCATTTACTGAGGGAGGCAGTGGAATATTGGATCTTAAAAAGAGGGTGGAAGAGTGGGAATGCAGTTTCACCTCTCTCATATGAATTGCTCTTTGCAGCCTCTGATCTGTGGGTTAAACATGCACAGGAGAAATGGAGGGGGTTCTAAAGTGAGCTTCTCTTCTTGCTCTGGTCATAAAAAAAAAAAAAAAATTACCTTCATTATCCAACCTAAACTTGCCAATAGTTTCCAGAAATTAGACTGTTCAAACCCTACTTAATCAGGAGAAAGTGGCAGCCCCCCAGGTTTCCCTGCTCTCCCTCCCATCTTGACTTTCAGTTATTTTCCTTAGAAGCAGTGCAAAGGAATAAAACAATTTTCTTGCAACCTACCTACTGCAATGTCTGCCTTTTTATCTCTTAGAACAAAGCAAAAGCAAATTTAGAAAGGAGAAGTTGGTTACGTGCACTTTGACCTTAGAACGTCAGGGCTGTTCCATGCTACATCTGAGCCTGGTCCATGGTATGTATTTTCCAGGTTGCCCTAGGCCCTGCCATAGCCTCTCCCCGACTTAGCCTGCTACCCCTGAAAAGAAAGTGAAATCCTATGACTCACACCCAACCCTGCAAGAATAAAGCCGGACAGCTCAATCAAATCATCTCTTGCCACTTTTAATAAATAGGATTGTGGCTCAGTCTTAGAAATATCAGGGCCCCTGATATAAAGTCAGGGAGGTGGTCAAAATTTTTCTATTTACATCAAAACTCAGTTTACACATGCACATTTCAAAACACTCTTTGGTTTAATAATTAAACATGTAAAGAAGTCTTCAAATACTTAATTATTAGCCTAGATAACCTCTAAGGATCCTTTCCAACTCCAAAATCCAGTGATTTCTGTTACATGAGTTATATTTGTAGACATCCCACTATTTTATTGAATTACTTCAGACAATAATAACACCTAAAGTTTTTGTAGCATTTTATACAGTGTTTACAAAATACTTTCACAATCATTACCCTAATTGACCCTTGATGCAAGCCTATGAATTGTGGTATTTATTATTATTACCCCTGTTCACAAAAGAAGAAACGAAAGCTCAAAGAGGTTAAAAGGCTTAGCCAAGTTCACTCAACTATAAAAGGAAGAGCTGGATTACACACTATCAGGAAAGTTTTAGGACGAGGTTCAAGTGCAGACTATTATTAACTGGTTGCATGGTCTTGAGTAACTGTCTCGTTACTCTGAACTTCATTGTCAGTTTGTAAAGGGGGTTAGTTAAACTAGATGATCTCCACGGTCTTCAAAGCCCTAAAACTCTACAATCCTATACTGATAAATGTTTCCTTTCTCTGGGCTTTGACCCTCCATCCAAAAATTAGGGAACAATATGAAGCACACAGAAGAACTGAGATTAAAAACAATCAGTGTGGCACACTCAGGAACTTTGCAAATATAAATATAACAAATGCCAATAAACATTTTGTGATAGAAAGCTCAGAGCATAGTTGCCTAATATCCCAATTAGAGTGTGAAAGTACTAGAACTTCCACCGTCCAACGCCATTCAGTTCATATCTGTGTCCCTTCAATATGATGAAAACCAAACCAGAGTGGGCTTTGGACTTGATTCTTTTAGAGACCACCTCTAGCTCTTGTCTTTCTCCTGAACTGGAGACCTCAATTTGAGACATCTGAATCTACCTTCTGCAAGGCTCGTACTCGCCCCTTTGCTCTGTGTGATCTGGAAGTGACATGTACAGCCTCAATTTCCCAGGGCATGAAGCCAGGCAGTGGCTAATACCTGCAATACGTCAAAGTTGATCTTAAGTCCCTTCCCTGTCTAATAGACACAAGGCTACCAATTTCATAATGACTTTGTTCATGCAAAGTCTCTTTGCGGGGTTCAGTGGTTTCATCACCATTTGGGGAGCCCCATCCAATTCCCAAGCATCCTTTGGTTCAGGTTGTCTTGGAACAACTCTAGCTGACGTTTCTATGTATCAAGACTGTGCTGAGGTTTTACCTGTATTCTGTCCCTGTAACAATTCTAGTATTATCACCATTTACAGAGGAGGAAACTGAGTCACAAAGATACTCTCCCCCAAGGTCATATGGAGAATAAGTGGTGACATCTGAGATTCAAACCCAGTTGATTCCAAGCCTATGGTGGTCTTCACCACCACACTGCTGCCCACTCATCCACTAACCGGACAGACCCTGGAGAGACCTCCAAAGGAGTTTCCTAGGTACCAAATTTCCCATCCCTGGAGGCATTCAAGCATAAGGGGTTCTCCACTTGGCTTCAAACTCTAAGATCCTATAGTTATAAATTCATCTTTAAAGGCACCTCAAATCCCCTTGGGTGCCCTTTTATCTATTTCTGATACCCTTCCTCTGTCCTCCTGACATAATGAATAGCTGTCCTCTCTGTGTCCCCATCACACTATTTATACTCCGATTACAGTATCTACCACACTGCATATGGCAACTATGTTCTTCCTCCTCCAGAAAGTCTTGGACGTTGGCTGCCTTTGTTGAATCCTAATCATAGACCTGTTATCATGTTATAATAAATAGATGGAGCAGCCACAGTCTTACTCACTCCCTACTGTCTTATCTTTGCCAGGGCACACATCTACATGACCTGACTGCCTTCTGACGGGATTTACGATTTAACTCCTATAAGAATTATTCCTTTTTGAGTATCGATTATGCCTTATTTTTGTATTCATCGTGCCACCTAGTGCAGTCCCAGAAAAATAGCTCAACAGATGTTTGATGAATGAATAAGTGATGAACAGATGAACACATGAAGACCGCCAGGCAGCCTAAAGAGACCCACTGAGCGCCGAGGTGACAGATAAGACAGCAACTCATTGGGCAAAATCCCCAAATGGGAGCAGCCTTAATCTCTTTATGCCTGTTAACTCAATTTATAAAGCAGATGTGATAATACTTACCTGCTTCTCACGAGGGTGCCACATGAAATAATTAGTTAATGTCTGTAAGGCATTATCTGCACTAAGTGGTAGATATTAGTCCTACTGTGAATGCTCAGCTTTGGGCTTCCAGTGAATCCACTTTCAACAGAGCTGGCAAACTAAACACCAAGATTTATCCAGTTTCCCTTTTGGCTCTGCAAACATTCAGCTTCCAAACCAGGGATACAGAAAACCTTTCTCATAGCAAACCAACTTCTCTGTTCTCATTTCTCTCTCTCTCTCTCTCTCTCTCTCTCTCTCTCTCTCTCTCTCTCTCTCTCTCTCTCTCTCTCTCTCTCTCTCTCACACACACACACACACACACACACACACTCTCTTTCTCTTTGTCTTTCTCCTCTTTCCCATTTCTATCTCTAACTCTCTCATTTCAAGTTAATGTTTGGGTGGGAAGTGAGATGCACTGATAAGTGAGCCTGGACTCAACTGGATGAATTGCAATGGCAGAGGAGCAAAGCAGTTAGCGACCTGGAGTAATGGGGACACTCTCGATTCTGCTAATGTTCTTGGTCTTGATCTGGGAGTTGGTCGCACAGGTGAAAATCGATTGACCTGTACACTTATTTGTGCACTTTTCTGTATATATATTTCAATAAATTTTTTAAAGGAATAAAAGGCAAATCATGCAGTCCAAAAAACAGTGGGAGTTACACCTTCCTTCACTTGCGAAACCTAGAGCCCTGTTCCCACTCGTGTCAGGACTGTTACCAACCACAAGCTCTTTGAGGCATCCTGTGGCAGTCATTAGCGAGCCGTGGCTCTTGCACTGAGCCAGCTGTCTGCCTGGGCAGCTGTGTCAGTGGTCACTGGCACGATGTCCTTTCTTTTCCTCTACTCCACACTCAGTAAGTCCTCCCACAGTCAAAGGCTCCTTCCCAAGCAAAGGCACATATCATGCTGATCAGCGAGCTCCCTCGACAGCTCAGTTCCAGGCAAGATTTGTTCCCTTATTTGTCTTGGAGCTTTGGTTTTAATTTGCAATGTTTGCTAATCTACTATTAGTTGTGCTAAATTTAATTTAACTCATTGTAGCAATTCATTTCTTTCAATCTCCTATTATTGGGTATCACTCTTAAGTTGTAAGTGATTTTGCCTTCTCTAATCATCGTGGTGGAGTCTGTCGGCCCAGTTATTCCTCCTTGCAAGTTACATCTGCAATTCTATTTTTACATATAAATTTACATATAAATATGTTTTATATTATGTATTCATCTATAAATACATTTGATAAATATATTTATCATATAATATACTTATATATTATTAAAATATAAATATATTATTAAAATATATATAAGTGTATTTATTTATGTATTCATATAAATACATATATAATTGCAGGCAGGGCAGGATAATAGAAAAGCTGAATAGGATATGTATTCTTAATTTTTTCCATTAGCTTCTATATATTAAATGAAATCAGATAAAGTGATTACAAGGAGTTACTTCTTCCACCCACCATTGTCAACCGGCAGATGGAGAAACAACAGCAGCCAGACAGACCCTCTATATTACTATAAACCCACAAAGCCGAAACCAAAGAAACCATAATTATTTTTAAAAATTAAAACAATAGAACAACACCTCTAACTTAGATCATTTGGATGGTTCTAATCATTCCTGACTTACATGAAGAAGTAATCTTGAGATCTTCATGACTTAAAAAAAAAACAAGTTGTCAGCTGGTGGACTTTTTGTAAAGATGTCCTAAACAAATTTAAAAATATACAATAGGTATGTTTTTCAATGGAACCTTAGCACTTTCTTTTACAGAAGATTTTTTGACCTCACACAGTTCACAACTTCTTAAAAGTACAGATCACATCACACATATACTGAAACACTAGTATTTACCATGTTGCAATCAATTCAGCTTATTCCGAAATCTCTGGGGGGAAAAAACAGAAAATCACCATACTTAAAAGCAGGGTGATAGTCACCAATCTCAGGGAACATTTCCTTAATGTAATGAGAGAATGCCAGACAGCACGTCACATATGAATGCAAGCACATGCAAAACAGCCCAATGCCTGGCCTATAGCAAGCACTCAAAAAATATCAGAGTAATGAGAACAATACTAACAATAATAGAATCTAGTATTATTATCTCTAATAGCCCATTGAGTTTGACTTCCTTATCTCTGTGGTAAAACATAGCACGAGGCTATAACTTGCAAAGCTCACACTTCCGAGTGGGTGATCCTTCTAAGTATACCAGAATGCTTTGCACCAGGCCAGTGGCTTCTGTAGCCAAATCATCCTTCAGTGTAAACCTGAACTGAGAGCCAGAAGTGCCACACAGGAAGTGACTTCTAGGAAACCCTTGAAAGTGGCCCTCAAACATACAAACTACATACGAAACATTTTACCTAATTCTCTTTCTCTCTAACCAGAACATCCCACAAATTGTCAATTCTGCAGAATTTATCTAGCAGGATCTCTAAAGACCCAGATCTAATCTACTGTTTATCCATCTTCTAATCCCCAATGAAAGCAACCTCATAAAGACGGTGGTATTTCTTCCAAAGCACTGTGATGAGGTTGACGTGTGTCAGGAGACCAGGAGACTTAGGAATAGCTACTACTTTTCAAGTAACTAAAGTGTGTGACCCTAATGTTTCATGGGCTCAATATCTATGTCTTCATATAGAAATAAAATGGTAGAGAATGGGATGGGAGAGACCCAGAATCTGGATCTATAAGACCAGTTAGCCAAAAACAAAATAAAGCAAAACAAAACTCTCTCTGTCTCTCTCTCTCCATATATATATATATATATACACACATACACACATATATGTATACATATATGTATATATATATATGTACATATATATATATCACAAACACACACACACACACACACACACACACACACTATACACACACACGGTGCCAAAAAATGTATACACATTTTAAGAAAGGAAAAAGCTGTATTAAAATTATAATAATATATACCAATAACAAAAGATGAATACAAGTCATGTGTATACATTTTAATTTTTTTGGCATCCCCGAACAGAGCAATAAAGAGATAGAGAGAGAGAATGGGTATGAATAAAGAGCTATAGAGATATGAGATGGGACTAGATTTCTTTCAGCTCTGTTATTCTACATTAAGCTATCTGGCTGATACTTGTACAGGAGATATTTAAAATTTAATTATGGAGATGACAGAGTCATGTAACATTAACAAATCTAACATAATCTTCCTGTATAAGCTATCAAAAGGAAGTGTATAAGAGAGGGTTAAATTTGTCATGTGATTTATACATAAAGACAAGTGTGCTCCAATTTCATTGCAGCTTTATGTATGGTGGCCAAGACACGGAAACAATCAAAATGTCCTTCAATAGATGAATGGATAAAGAAGTTGTGGTATATGTACACAATGGAATACTATTCGGCGGTATAAAAAGATGAAATAGGACCATTTGTGACAACATGGATGGATCTTGAGATTATAATGCTAAGCAAAATAAGTCAGACAGAAAAAGCAAAGAACCATATGATTTCACTGATATGTAGTATATGAACTAAAAACAACAAAAGAATAAGACAAACAAATGAAGAAACAAAAATTCATAGACACAGAAAATAATTTAGTGGTTACCAGAGGGTATGGGGGGTGAGGGGTGGTAGATGAGGGTAAAGGGGATCAAATATATGGTGATGGAAAGAGAACTGACTCTGGATGGTGAACACACAATGGGATTCATAGATGATGTAATACAGAATTGTACACCTGAAATCTATGTAATTTTACTAACAATTGTCATCCCAAGAAACTTTAATTTAAAAAAATTGTCATGTGAGCTTATTGGAAAGGGATTTCACCATGTATCTAAGTCAGAGGTCAAAGGTTGCCCTCTAGACCCACGAGAAAGTCCAGCTTATCACCTATTTTTGTAAATAAGTTTTCTTGGAACACAACCATACATTTATGTACTGTCTGTGGCTGCTTTCTGTACAATGTAGAATTGAGAAGCTGCAATTGAGATTTTATGGCCCACAGAGCTGAAAATGTTTACAGCCTTGCACTGAAATAGTTTGCTGACCCCAGTCCAAAACACAGGCTTCACAAATGGAGTTCAAAAAAATTAAGAAAGAGCGAGCTGAGTCTTGAGAGTTGGTTAGGGACCGAACAGGCAGAGGAAAGAAGAAAGAAGGCACTGAGTACTTGAGTGGAGATGGGACAGGGCAGGCACACAAATGGCAGGTTTGTAAAGAAGAGTATGGAAAATGAAATGGGTTGAGACTATACAAGCCAGAGAACCATGAACATCTAGACCAATATGATGGAGTTGATTCCGCAGATATTCAGCCATTGCTGAGGGTTTCTGAGCAGACGTTTCAACAAAATAAAAGATTTAGAGGAACCCAATCAGGTCGTGGTTTTTGGATGGACTGAGCTTCCTGGCAGGAGATGCTGAAAGCCTGGAGCTACCCAGATGCCGTGGGACTGGGCTAAAAGGCATGAGTCAGGGAGACAGCAGGAAAGACTGAATCACATGACTTAGGAACCACTGGGTCTGGGGATGAGGAAGAAAAAGGCATAGCGAAGGCTACACCAGGGCTTCCAACCGAGGTGACCACACTGCTGACCACTTGGCATGGAGTCACATGATCGACACCTGTGAATTTCTGAGCTGATAGTGAAAGGCGTGCCTGAAAGTGTCATGTGACCAACCAAATGCAGAGCAATTTTCAAGTACAGGGTCAATAATTTCACTGATTTTTCCCCTTCCCCCACCCTTCTAATCAATGTAATACATTGACTCATTCACCATATTCCAGGGAAGGAGAAAAGCAGCAGTTTGCTGCTTCTCAAAGTTTCTCTGACAGGTCAATACCCTGTCATCACTAATCCTGCAAACCACAACAGATTCCTTCTTAAAGATTTCAAGTAAATAGGTTATTATCATCTTTCAGTGAGTTTCTCTACCCATTCTCCTTTTCACGTGACAGACACCCTAACGGTAGGTAAGTCTTAAAAATCCATTTTGACAAAAGATTGTGAAGTTCAAGTCAATTCTTCATTTACCTGCTCTGGATGCAAAGTAGGAGTTCCAGCAGCTCAGGAACATCCATCTGGTCCCCTTGAACACAGACAGGCCTGCTCCCCATGACTCCTTCGTTACAAGGCTCTCCTCTCCCTGTGACAAGCAGCGTCTCCCATTGCAAAGTGCTGGACATCGTTCTGGGAACCCTTTGCCCAGATACTCATTAGTACTGCATTAGTCTGTAAACTCAGAGTGGAACGCCTAGTTCTACTCGCTCGTACTTGATGTACTTGAAAGGCCTGGTGAATTTATGGCAGGATAATGTGGAGCCCAGCACCTATTTATGAGTTGATCATTTGTACAGAACCCCCCTCAAAGGGCCGAAGGTTACCCTTCAACCAGGGCCTGCACTAATGCCACTCGAAGGCCAACAAAGCCAAGTGTATGAAAGTTAAAAGCATTAATAAAAGTGTGACTTATAAATTACTTCATCTTTGTCACCCCTTTTGAAATGGGGTGAGAGAGGCCAGGGTAAATTTATTTTTTAAGTGCTTTCTGAGACCCGTACGGGTCAGGCTTGAAATGCGGTAGTCTATAAATCATTCTTTGCAGATCTGGGGGATGCTGCTGCATCATAACATTAACAAATATTGATTTATTTTATCATTTGCAACTGTTTATGGAAAAACACTGCATGCGGGAGTGGGGAAAAAGCAAATAATTATTTAGGGACAGTGCAGCCAATTAACAACTCTTGTGACAAGGAAGAAAAAGGAAAATGGCAGTGGGACTTCAGCTTATAAGGGAGTTCACGGCAAGGTGATTTTCATCAGGTTAGCTGACATTAACTCAGCCCCCACCCCCAATACCACAGAGATGAATGGATTTTGCACTAAGCGATTTTATGTACAAATGGCATGTATAAGAGGTTCTCTCACCAATACAGCACCATTATATGATACCAGCCAAAATCCTTATTAGTCCCAGACTCCTTGCTCTTTCAAGAAAGGTTCAGTAGAGGCTTCAGATATCTGGCAACTCTGCTAAACTTTATATCAAAGCATTAAAGAAACAGATACCCAGGCTCAATTCAACTACAGGTTCTAAGGAGATTCATTCTGGGTGCCTGCTGGTGCAATGAAGGACAATTAACACAAAAGCATTCGAGGAAAGGGAAATGAAAATGCACATTGTATTGGAGCATGCTCATGGCTCCACAGCACTTTCTCAAATTGCACTTCAGGATTGTTTTCAAACTTTTAATTGCTCACTATTTGGGCAGTAAAAAGCTGAACAGAGATTATTTGGAGAAGCTGAGGAAGCTTTGAGTTTCATTGAAATAAACAATGACAAAAACATACACAATGATTAAGAGAGCCTGACTTCAACTCCTGACAATGGTTAAGGCATATGAACTATGCAGGGATAAACCCTGGATATAATCATAAACTCATATACTTGTTTTGGGAATCTATGCAGTGAAGGTCATTACTTCAGTGTCTTGCCAATGGCACAGTAATGGCTGGGGTTCCATCTTAACAGTGTGGCCTAGGAAAATGTTCTCCCAATGGTAACAACAGCTGAGGTTAGAAGGGGGCAGAAAGGCTCTGTCAAATGTTACTCAAGGAATCCTATCAGAGAACTCCATCCTCTGATCAAAGATTCCCAGAGTAATATACACTCAGCCATTATTCTTCCCCATGGACTGGCATAAATGCCTCTTCTGCTTCAAAATGAGGCCAGCAGCATACTCAACAGGTACATGAATCAGAGGCCATCTGTAGTAGCAATTCTAAAGGGGCAGCGGGACCAGAAAATACCACACACTCTTTTAAAAAAATCAATCCTCATCCTTTAAAATATCTTTGTAACTTAGCTGTGCATATTACCTGTTGGGTGGCCATAGGCAAATCATAAACCCTCTGAGGCTCATAGTCCTCAGCTGTAAAATTGGAATTACTCTTACCCATCAGAGTTGTTACGATTTTTGAGATAATGTACTCAAGTGTGCAGCACTGCGCTGGCATGTTAGGTAAACTCAAAAGTGATGCCCTACCTAGGACCTATGCTTGGCATGTGCAGTCTGAGGGATGAGGAGGCCAGATTGCAATGTTTACATTTAGTCTCTGTCTAAAACCCTGGAAATTTGGAGCCATGTTGGGCACATTCGTCCCTCTTTCTACCTATAGCTGACACATAACTGAGAGGAGACAGTTGTTGGAGTGATGGGCTCAGTGGGAAATCAAAACTCCTCTAGTCTGAAACGCATGTATACACATATGGGCTGACCTTTGCAAATGCACTGCTCACACCCTTCTGAGGGATGCCCATACGTGCCAGGTTATGCACATTAGAGTGAATGCAGCCCAAAAACCCCATGCCAGGGGAATCCTGACGTTGGGAGGCCTGTTCCAAAGGGAGCTAACCTCTGCATTTGCCTTTGAGCACAGCTGAGGCCTTACCTTCTGAGGGACTTCTACATCTGCTCTTCACGCCATCGTTAGCCATACAGAAAAACATCTCTGCCGCCATCATCATTGACCAGCACAACCACAGGTAACCAAAACTTTCTAACAGGATCCAGTGCCAGGCCAAGCGAAATTTCTCTTTTTTGTATGTGCCCCTCAAGTATCTGTTTCCTCTTTCTCTTTGAAGCTTGCTCACATCAGGGGAGGGACTGGGAATGAGAACTCAAAATTGGGGCTCTGATCTCCATTCACCACACCTCCCCAGGCTTGAGGCTTTCTTCTCTAGAGGCCCAGGATATGCACTACAGTTCAGTTACATTAGGTTTCTGCCAGCTAAGAAGCCCAAGTTTCAAAGGAAACTATTCATCCCAAATTCACCATGTTATGACTTTTGTCAAAAACCCTAAAACACAATTAATAACACAATTGCATCTTAACTCAGAATTTTCCACTCAGTGGCTTTTCTCAGGTTGGCTGTCATTGAAAAGGCACCTTTTATTATCTTTTTTTTTTTAATTAAAAAAATACTAAAGGACGCTATAATGCTTTTTCTTAGGCACTAATGTCCAGTTGAGTTCTGCTCAGCATAGATATTGAAGGTTCCCCAAATAGGAAGGAATCATTCTCTGTCATTTATTGTAAAGTCTGTGCCTGGCAGTTGTAGCTGAGTTCAATTTGAAAAGAAATCAAATATTTGGATAAAAGTGCCACAATGTGGCAGGAGGCATAACCTACAAACTTCTACATGACACCAGAGGGAGTCAAAACTGGAAGTCCATGTCACTTTTAGATATTGAGAGTAATGGTAGTCATTCATTTTTATTCCTTAAAGTATTTATTAAGCATACATGTACAAGCTCTCAGACAAAACACTAAACCAGTGGTGAATGAATGACTGAATAAATTCAATCATTCAAACATTAGTTCATTCATTCACTCCCCCCCACACAGACAATTTTTATTGAGCATTTACTATATGCCAGGCCCTGAGCTATGAGCTAGACATGTAACAGTGAGCAAAAACAAGCCTGATTCCTGTTCAGTGGTGCTGAGAGCTTAGTGAAAGAGACAGACACTAATTGTCTAATCATAAAAGTTAACAAGATATTGCACTTGAGCCAAGGTCTATGAACTTCACGAAGGTTTGAGTTCTTATAATAGGGAAGTTTTACCAAATCCATGAGGTGAGGAAAAGCTTGAGTAGGTTAAGCCCTCATACCAAAGTGGGAGCTAATCAGTCAGGGAGTAATGGGGAGAAGAGTATTACAGGCAGGGGGTACTGCATGCTCAAAGACCAGGGAGCACAGTATGTTTGAGGAACCAAAAGATGGCCCAGGACACCTTCGTGGAGGGAGGAACAGAAAACCTGATGAGTGAAATGAGGTGGGGATGCAATGCCATCCCTGGTTTCCTCCATGTCTCGAGATAACATGATGATAGGTAGATGGCAGATTCCACTCCAGACAGAATAAAATAAGTACTAAACAAAGGTTCAAACTAATGCAGGAACAGTGGCTGGAACCTCAAGGAAGGCTTCAAAAAGGAGTCACCGTTGAACAGAGTCTAGAACAGAGGGGTTGGCCAAATTTTGCTGCTGCCTGTTTTTGTAAATAAAGTTGTTTGGGGACACAATTACGCCCATTCATTTACACACTGTCTATGACTAGTTTTGCGCTACAATGGCAGAATTGGGCAGTTCCTACAAAGATCACTGGGCCCACAAAACTGAAAATATTCACTAACTGGCCCTTTACACATAAAGTTTGCTAAGCACTGGTCTAAAAGGATGATTGTGACTTAAACCATGAGACAAGAGGAAAAGTGTGCCAGTACCTACTGCCTCTAGCACCTGGAAGACGGAAGCTTGAGCATCTCTCTTGTTGGATGCTCTGACTAAATGAACCACAAGAAGGAAAGGGCAAGTCATAGATATTTTTAACGGTGCCTCAGAAATCTCATAAAACAAGGTTCATGCATTTAGGCATATTCTGCTTTACAAAATAGTTCTATTCCGGGAAAGTCAATTGTACATTGGCATCTCCCAACATCTGTTCCCTGAAAAGGATCACACAAAGGTGTGATCCAGGAAGTAAATAATCAAAAACACTGTGCTCAAATAAGTTTGTAAACTCTAGATAAAGTTGAACCAGATCATTTATTGCAGGACCTTTAATATATCAGAGCCTTTAATACACTAGGTGCTTTGTAAATCTCCAGGAGAAAGAAAATGTATGCTGTGTTTCAATTTTGTTTAATCACAGACTCCTTCTTTTCCAACAACATCTTGTCAGGCCAGAGTTACTGGAAGCATAAAGTTCACAGTTGTGAACTTTATAAAGCAAATCCTCTTTTCCTAATTTTCTCCAAAACAATATCAGAAAGGTATTATCTTTCAAAATAACTTTGAAACTGCCAGAAGAAGAAAGGGTTAGCTGTGCAAGCTAAAAATCTGTGAAGACATAAGAAGTAAAACCCTACTCTTCTCAACCTCTCCTTTTTCTCCCATACAAACCCTTAGATTTTATTCCCATTTCCTACAAAAAAAAAACAAACAAAAAAAAACAACCCATGTCTGGAATTCCCTAACTCAGTTTTTAAAGCTTTAGGCATTTGCCTCTCTTCTTCTATCTTCCACAAATTGTCAACATCAGCAATTTGTATTTGGGTCAATTTTTTTAAAAAATTAAGGCATCAGTTTATGAGAAATAAATGAATGTTTTTAACCTCTTGAATTGACTATCTCACTGTATTCCAAGTCCTGTAAGCCAAATGTCTTTTAAATATTTCAAAAGACACCCTCCCCTGCCCCAATCATTCAATATTCAAAAGAACTATAGCCTGCAAGGCTTCAAGTCTCTAAGAACTCCATTGTGGACAAGACAACCAACCACACTCAATGCTTTCAGATCCCCCATGTCTATGCACTGAAGAAACAGATCCATGCTTCTGACAGACTAGTAACTAGGACTGATGTTACCTCCGAGAATGCAAATATTATATATTTCTCTTTTCTTTCAGCCACCTCCAGAAGACCTACTCCAAAAGGCCCATAAACATTTTCTAAAGCAACCATAAACATCTACAAACATCCTAGACCTTCCATAGGCAAGCAACTCTCAGGGTATTCACAGCCCTGGAGAAATGGACCAAATTTTCCATTCTCGAGGCTAAAGGGATTTGAAAATGGCAATGGAAAAATCACACCATTGATGGTGAGCATCCCTGAAGGCAAAGCCCTATTTCAGAGTCTGTACTGCCATCCGGAAGCAGCAGGCTATGTGTCCACTCTGAGGTCATCACACATGGGCAGAGAATCCCTACAGGGCTGGAGCAGCCCCCGGGGCTCTGATGAGAGGTGCTAAATAAATGAGTGCTCTCGTTTATTAGAGCATAAGAAACAGATGGGAATGGGCAAAACAACAGCTGGAAGAGTGAGGTTTCTGCAGAGGAGCGTGTGCTGCACTCGGACACTCATCTCCATGAAGCCCATTAACAGGAATGGGAATGGCTTTCCTAGCACTGTACACAGATGCTCAGCTTCTTGAAAATTCATTCCTTGACTTTCCGTCCTTCACACAGGCAGTTAATCGAAGACCTAATTATAAAATAATTGGTGATCCTACAACTTTCTCTTGTAAAACTCTCCCACCAAGAATGATTATTGTCAACGCATTGTTCCTTGCATCCACAGTGGGTGGGGTGGGGAGAAAGAAAGAGAAGGAGGCCAAGGGGAAATAGGTTGGGAAGTGGGAGGGAGGGAGAAGTTTGCTAATGGTAGACCTTCCTTCAGGGACAGGGGACAAGCTGTCCATTTAGTCCATCTGCCCAGCACTAACCCTCCCTAAATGAAGTTTCATCTTGTTTTGTAGCATTCTTGAAGCCATTTGTTTTCATTCCAGATGGCACCAACCTGCTGGGTCTGTGCTCTATGTTAAGGTCACCCCCAGTTCTTACAGAGTCCAGTACACTTGGGGTTGTTTGGACATAAACCCCTATGCTTACTATTGTAACCTGAGAGCCTAAGAATTGGCATTAAGAGCCCAAGGTTCCATTTCCTTCAGACTAGGAAAAGAAGAAGGGTAAAATGAGCATAAGCCAAAACAACATATTCAAGAAGCATATTTTAATATCTAACTTCTTATAAATGCAATTATTTTAAGCAAGGTCCTTTTTAATGTGCTACAGGTGAGAGCTTTGAAATAAGAAGGCAGGCTGTTTGACAGCCAAATTTGATATTGATCATCTAAGTGAATGTCTAATTCAGACTTACACATAGAAAACGTAATGGAACAGAAATACTTCCTGCCCGAACTAGACTTTCAGACGTTCTCCAAAATAAGTACAAATTCGTTTTATATGGGCTTCTTTCAGTAATTTATTTAGAATTGGTTAGCAATTCCTTGTAAGAGAAAAGAAATATAAAGCATAGTTCTTGTCCTCAAGGACCGCAGGGTCTTAATGATATGAGACATTAAACTATGCAAAACTACAAAGACAGTAAGAATAGTTACTATATAATGAGCACCAACTATCCATCAGGTACCTAACTATCTGTGTGTGATTGTGTGTGTGTGTGTGTGTGTGTGTGTGTGTGTGTGTGTTATCTTAACCACCCTCCTCCCAAAAATAAACGATGGGGAAGTTATACTCTAAAATGGATGGAAAAACTGAGGCTCAGAGAAACTAAACAAATTATGCCATAATGTGACATAGAGTTCATTGATGCTCTAGAAAAATGAAGGAAGGAAAACTCAGTGGTGAATCAGAGTCACTAGAGAAGTTTCTCTAGAAACTGGCCCAGGTAAGCCTCTAGAGGATAAAGGAAATAGAGTTGATTCTGGAATGCTTGGTCCACTCATGGCCCAGGGTGCTCTCTGGCCTTTTGTCGTGAAATGCATGTCTTAATCTCCTGGTATGATGGGGCTCAATAAATAACACCCTATCTTCTCAATCACCTTTTGAACAAATAGAGAAATAGAGTAACAGATGTAACAGATGAAGGTGCAGATACCATCTTTATTAATGAAAAAGGCTAAGTTAGAAGACATAGAGCCAAGAAGGGGATAAATGGAGCCCACACTTAGGTGTACTTTTCCCCACAGCGTCAGAACACACCATGGGCTCTTGGACAGAAGGCACGTCCCAAAAAGAAGAAGCATAAAACAGAGCAGATGCCTAGTTCTTTCTTCCCAAATTTACTAATCAGTTAAATCCATGGATACTGGGTCAGAGTGAGACAGGACTTACACTGGGAGACATCTCTGCTCACGGAAGGAAACCATGAGGAGTGGGGACTAAGCGTTTCCCCCAACAGCGTCTGCTACAGATACTACATGTAACAATGAGTAAACATGGTTAGACTTTTGCAGATGGTTTTTAGCATGGGGAAAGATATAAAGGTCTAGAGCAGTGGAAGGGGTTACCCTCAGAAATTACTGAAAAGGTGTTCTGGTAAAAAAAGGAACAACTCTATGTTATGACTCCCCTGCTAGAAAACAAACAAACAAACAAGGGAAAAAATAAGCAATATCTAAAGTAGCTCCTGCAGTACTGGAGAAGCCATAAGACAAAGTACTCTGCAAAAGAGGATTCCAATGAGATGGGGAAATGCAATGAGCTAGTGATTCCTTTGACTGGTTTGCCTAAGGATCTAGAATGGAAACTGAAAGACTCCAGAGATGACCCTCTCTACCATCGGGGTAACTTCACTTCCAAGCTGTGTGAGAGCTGATTCATTTCAGGTTGTTAAGAAACCTATGCTTAATTTTCCATTTTACTTTGAAGTAGTCAAGAATGTTTTCCAGTCAGCCAAGTAGTTGACCAAATGCACCTGACTTCCCCTGCTCTCATCACTTTTCCCATCTCTACATTGGGAGCAAGGTAGGATTCAAAAGGGCCACAAAAGAAAAGAAAATTGATTCACAAAAATTAAAAAATTAGTGTCCTTTTAAGGAGAGACACGCAACAAAAAATCTTCCTCTCGTCCTTGTGAGGTGACAGCGAGAAGACGGTTATCTGCAAACCAGGAAGAGGGACCTCACCAAAACCCAACCACACTGTCACCTTGATTATGGACTTTCAGAACTATGAGAAAATAAATTCCTGTTCTTTAAGCCACCCTGTCCAGGTTATTTTTGTTGCAGCAGCCTAAGCTAAGACAATGAGCAAGCATGAGTTAAATACTAGTTAAATACTAGTTAAATACCTGACGAGACCCAGGTTGGTGGAGTAGATAAGCACTGTGCCGGCTTTCTTCTGTGCACACATTAAAATTACAGCTAAATCATAGAACAATCAACCTGGAGAACCATCTGAAGACTGGCGGAACAGAAGTTTTATAACTAAGGATATAAAGAAAAAGCCACATCAAAACTGATAAGAGAGGTGGAGACATGAAACGGGCTGGTCCCAAACCTCCATGTGGTAGATGAAAATTGGGAGGGATACCTCCACTGCATAGGTCCCCTGGAGGAGCAAAGGACCCCAGCCCCACTCGAGGCTCCCCAGCCCAGAGTACTGGTGCCAGTACGGGCACAACATTTGGCTGTGAAAAACAGTGGGGATTTCAGCCATCTGGGTGGGACGAAAGGCTGCAAGAAACCCAGACGTCCTCTTAAAGGGCCCATGCACAGACTCACTAGTTCACAGGCACTCACCTTGGGCTCTGGCGGAGGGACAGTGACTCAGAAGGCATGAGGCATACGAGGAGCAGACTGAGGTGTGTGGCTTCGAGGCCAGGACTGGAGGACAGTCCCATTTTCTTCCCTGTGAAGGACCCTTCTCCTGAGCAACTGGCAGGTGGACACCATCTTTAATGTGTTGAGCCCTCCCCCTATGCTTATGGCCAAATCTGAATCTGATTGGTCTGCTGATATCTGGGTCTCCTTGCTGACTCACTGGGGCCCCTCCCCACCCAACTTCCCCAATGCCAAAGGCACTTTCTCTGCGAACAGCCAGCCCCGACTGCATTTTTGGAAAACTATTGAAGTCCATGGGCCCCACATGGGTAATGACTAGCCTCAGTGTGTTCTGAGACTTTTGCTGAGTAGCTCCAGGCTCAACACTACCACCAAGCCAGAATCGATATTAACCTGATGACCACAATGCTTCCCACAGTAGTGACTCCCTGGAACCCTGCCTCATCCAACTCTCATGCCACAGGTGGCTTTATCAGCAGCTATACTTTAAGGGAGCTGGCAGGTGGCAGCAGGACTCAGAGTGTCCTGGCTTTTTGTAGAGCTATCCCTGGCCCCGTACTGGTGGCAGCCGTCCTCAGTTCACAGCATGGCCTCTCTTATGGCCTCCAGGCAGAGGCAGCAAAAAACTGTGGATAGGTTTGTATTTCCTACCAGGTAGTCCCTGGCCAGTTAGAGGCAGTGGTTGAACTGGGCCTGCACTGGAGCCCAACCCAAGAGGACCCAGAACCAACATACCTGGAGGTTGGCTTCAGATCACGGCAGAGCACCGCCCAATTAGCCCCTGAAGCAGCACACACAAAGGGCGGCCTCAACAGACACCAGAGCCTACTGGGGTGAATCCCACTCACTGAGGTATGTGAGCTGCCCATAAGCTATGGATGTGCCCAAACCCCATAGCCAATCAGCCTGAGGGTCACCCACTATCATGCCAAAAGAAATCAAGACTCAACTATAACAGGAGGGCACACACAATCCACACAAGGGACACGCCTGGAGCACCTGGAGGAGGTGACCAGGGAGACTGTGCCAGGGCCCCACAGGGCACCTATTACATAAGACCACCTGGCCAAGACTGGGAGACAAAGAAACAAACAGGGAGGCAGCCAAAATGAGAAAACAAAGAAATACATCCCGAATAAAAACAGGAAAAAATTCCAGAAAAAGAACTAAACAAAATGGAGACAAGCAATTTACCAGAGACAAAATTCAAAACAATGGTTACAAGGATGCTCAGGAACTTAGTTAGAACTTCAACAAAGAGACAGCAAGCATTTAAAAAAGGACATAGAAACCATAAAACAGAACCAATTGGAAGTGAAGAAAACAATAACTGAAATGAAGAATGCACTAGAATAAATCACCAGCTGACTAGATGAAGCAGAGGATCAAATCAGTGATTTGGAAGATAAGGTAGCAGAAAACACCCAAATGGAACAGCAATAGGAAAAAAAGAATCCAAAAAAATGTGGGTAGTTTAAAGAGACTGCTGGGACAATATCAAGCATACCAATATTCACATCATAGGAGTACCAGAAGAAGAGAAAACACAAGGGATTGAGAACCTATTTGAAGAAATAATGACTGAAAACTTTTCTAACCTGGCAAAGGAAATAGACATACAAGCCCAGGAAGTGCAGAGTCCCAAACAAGATGAACCCAACGAGGCCCACACTCAGACACATTATAATTAAAAGCAAAGAGAGAATCCTAAAAGTAGCAAAAGAAAGACAACTAGTTACTTACAAGGGAGCTTCCATAAGATTGTCAGCTGATTTCTCAACAGAAACTTTGCAGGCCTGAAGGGATTGGTACAAAATGTTCAACATGATGAAAAGCAAGGACCTACAACCAACATTCCTCTACCCAGGAAGGCTATCATTTAAAATCAAAGGACAGATAACATGCTTCCCAGACAAGAAAAAGCTAAAGGAGCTCATCACCACCAAACCTGTATTACAAGGAATGTTAGAGGGACTTCTTTAAGATGGAAAAAGAAAAAAAAAGATCAAAATCATGAATAAAATGGCAATAGCTACATATCTATCAACAATTTCTTTCAATGCAAATATATTAAATGATCCAGTAAAAACACAAAGGAGGGCTGAATGGATAAGAAAAGAAGACCCTTACAAAATGCTGTCTACAAGAGAATCACATCAGATTGAAAGGTACATACACAGATAGAAAGAGATGGAAAAAGATATTTCATGAAAATGGAGAGAAAAAAACAAACAAAAAAAACTGGAGTATCCATACTTATACCAGACAAAATAGACTTTAAAACAAAGGCTATAACAAAGGCTAAGAGCCAAAGAAGCACCCAGTAATCCCACTTCTGGGTATTTATTTTGAAAAACCCAAAACGCTACTTCGAGTGGATGTGTGCATCTATATGTTCATTGCAGCATTGTTTACAATGGCCAACATGTGAAAGCAGCCTGGCTGTCTGTCGATGGAAGCATGGATAAAGAGGAGGTGGTACATATATACAATGGAATATTACTTAGTCATGGAAGGAAATGGGTTCTTGCCATCTGTGACGGCACGGATAGACCTGAAGAGTATTGTGGGGAATGGAGTATGTCAGACAGAGAAAGACAGATGCAATGTGATTCTGCTTATATATGGAATCTAAAGAACAAAATAAACAAACAGATCAGAAACAAATTCATAGAGACAGTGACCATTTTGATGGTTGCCAGATTGGAGGTGGGGTTGGGAGTGTGAATGAAAAAAGGGGAAGGAATTAAGAAGCACAAATTGGTTGTTCAAAAGTAGTCATGGGGATGTAGGGTATAACATAGAGAATATGAATATAGTCAATAATATTGTAATGACTATGTATAGTATCAGATGGGTACTAGATTTGTTGGGGTGATAGATTGGAGGAGGATGGGGGGCAGGGTGAAAATGGTGAAGGGATTAAGAAGTACAAATTGGTAGTTACAAAATAGTCACGGGGCTGTAAAGCATAGGGAATATAGTCAATGATATGGCAATAACTACGTATAGTGCCAAGGGGGTACTAGACTAGTCAGGGGGACCACTTCTTAAATTATATAAATGTCTGACCACTGTGCTGTAACCCTAAAATTAATATAAAATAATATCAAATGTCAACTGTAAATGAAAAATTAAAAGGGGGGGAGGTTAAGGGCAATAAGTGGTTCACATTTCCAGGTATAAAACAAATAAGTCATGGGGATGCAATGTACAGCATAGGGAATATAGTCAATAATATCATGGTAGCACAGTATGGTGTCAGATGGTTGCTAGACTTATCACGGTGATCATTCCTTTAGGTACATAAAAGTTGAACAACTATGAGATACCTCTGTATGTTAGTTATATTTTTAATTTAAAAAACCTTTCTTTAAAAATAAAAACACTAAACTTGTGTTGATATCTTTGGATGGGTTGTCTGATCTACCCCAACCAGTGTGATATGATGTCCCGCACAAAGCTCAGTTCTGTTCAATTCCAACTCTTCGAGCTTCATCAAAGGATGCCTGCCTTTTGGCTAGTGGGTGTTGATCTTTCATTCCCAAGACTCACTCATCCACTTAGGTAAAACCCTGGAATTGCTGGACAATGGACAGTTGGGGCAAAGACACAAACCCCTTGCTATACATTAATGGTGTTTTCCTTTCAAATCTTTTCACCTTTCCGCAGACACCTCTCTATGCCCATGCTTTACAGTGACTACGGACACAAGCGTTCTTCGAAACATTTCTATTTCCCCACTCTCTCTCTGAAAGAAAAGTTGGATTCTGATAAAATTAGGTACATGGACAAATAATAGAGAAAATGCTCCCTACCCCAACCCACCAACAGCGCAAAAAAACGCATGTTGCCAATTTAGTTTACACCAGGTGAAAACCAGCTACGTAAGGCTTGATTAAGAAGCACAGCTCAGACAACTCCAAAATCCTTATATAGTTTTCAGACAGATAAGAGACATGAGTCTGAAAGAGCTTTGCACAGTGTAAAGTGCTACTTAAAAGCGGGCTTCTTACATTTGGGTATCATATGTTAACAACGAGGGGTCTTTTCTAATGTGATTCAAGGAGTTGTTTCCAAACTTCAAGCTGTACCAAAAGGAGGAAAGAGCAGAATGTGTGTTTTAGAAAGGTCTTGCAGGTCAACTTCTATTACTGTGTGTGTGCACATGTGTCTATGCATGTGGTATATGGTGTGTGTCCATGTGTGTGGATGTAGGTGTGTTCGTGGTGTTGGTGTGCATTTATGTGTGTGTGCACATATGCACATATGTGTGGTGTGCACTAGCGGATCAGGAATGGATTGGAGTTGTTTGAAGCCAGAGGTTTAGCTAGAAGCTTCCTACAATGATTCACTGACCTGAAAGAGTAGCTCAGGTAAAAGTCCACTGAGAAAATCTAAAGCTCAAATACCAAGGCTGGAAGCCCATGGAAGGATCAGGGGCTCAGAGACAGGTAAGGAAGACATGAGAACAAAATCCTTTCAGGAACAGGCAAGAGGGACATCGCTACTAACAGACATTTGCTAATGTCAGTAGATACCTGGAGCGTCCTGTGCCAAGGTGGCTGGTGTACGGCATATTGGCTGCACTTTACAAAGGCAGAAAATAGTTAGGTCTGCATGGACAGTGAATTGAAAATATACTTAGGAGTATGTGGGGTATATTTTCAGAACCTTTCTGGCGACATGAGTGTATGAGAAGCTGACAGATTGGAAGGTGACCTCTGCATGCCCCTACCTAAGAAATCACTACGAATGAAAAACATCAGTCTTGAATGGAATACACATGTATAGTTGAATGGAATAAAATGATGTCCAAGGGCAATTTTAATGTCCATCTTTGTGAAGCTGCCTTGAGTCCATGATAATAAATTCACAGGATTAAAGCTCTTTTCACTTCCCTGAGGTGCACTCACAGCACCGAAATGGTCCATCAGCACCCATGACCTTATCCCAGTGGGAGAGTCCCAAGGAGACACACTGCTGGCCCTCTAATACAGTAAGTGGGTTCATGATTTCAGCCATCCCCATCACCCTAACCTTAACTTTGGGAACTGTGGCCCAAACCAACCTCTGAGAAGGCACTCACTGCACCAGGCATGTCCTGCTAGTCTTCCCCCATCCCTTCTCTTCCCCATTTCCCATGTCCATAGACCCTCCAGCCCTTCTCCATTCCCAAAGACATCTTCCTTCCATGGGCAACAACTCCCTCAAAACTCATCCCGCACAGTCAGTTCTCCTGGCCAAGCATCTAGGGCCGAAAGGGACTTAATCTTTGTCTCATCCAGCCCAGTATCTGGCACACAACAGATATTCAATATATGCTGAATGAATGAGGGAATGTATAACCCTAACCTACAATAAGGTTACTGGTAGGGCTCTGAGGGGTAGGAATGGAAATAACAGGAAGTGGCAAGGGAGGAAAAAGGGAGCCAGCAAAGAGGAGAAAATGTAAGAAGAAACAGGGGTCCACTCCTGCCCTCTTGCTGCTAAAAGTCACCCTTCCCCAAGCCCTTAAAGCCTCCGCCGCCAACACGTGAAAGAAAGACAGTGAGGCTGCCCTTCAAATACTCCACATATACTCCTCGGCTGAAAGTCATGTGACTGCTTCACCCCTAAGGATGACCTCAGTATTCATTCCAACTCAATCTCATTGAATACGCAATGTAATATTCCCTGGCCTGGTCCCCAGAAATTGACAGCCTTTTTTTTTTTTTTTCCAACAACAAAATAATTTCCTTTGATATAGGAACCTTCTAATATCATCATCTGACAAAGGAGAATGTACGTTCCCTGTGTTCTAGAGTGTGCTGGGGTCTACAGCACATTCAAGGACAGACAGATTATGCACCTACAGCATACAGGACAGTGCGGTTCTCAGCCAGTCTCTGTAAATTCCCACATACCCTGGGCTGTCCCACGTTCTACAATGTACCTCTTTAAGGCCTTTCATGCCTTAAATTGAGGTAAACCAAGAAAATATTTTGGAAATAGTAACCTGATGTGATTTCCATTCCTTCTTTCCATAAATCATGTCCCTTGGTAGCCCTTTCACTCTTTCAGCTCTGGGTGCAGAGGGCAGGAGGCGGTTGGTATGGAGCACTAGCTTGGGAAGGAAAAGGTTGGACGAAGGAAAGTGTTTCATCAAACAGCAAGAGGAAAGAGAAAGCCTACTCTTTCCACCCCAGGGCAATGGTAGGATACCAAGTCAAGCCACATGGAAGCAGATGGTAAAATGCATGTCCTAACTCTGTCCTGTGGGCTGGAGTCCTGGACGAGGAGGGGCATGTGAAACGCATTAAAGGGAAAAACCAGAGCAGAGAAAGAGCTTCCTTTCCACTAGGTGCTCAGACCAGCAAAGACTATGCTAGAGGTTGACAACACCCCCACTCCATACCAAACTGGGGTGTCTATAACAGAGTCAAAATGGGGGAATGGCAAACAAGGAATAGGAAAAACATAAGTTTAGCTTTCTAGCATCCCCTTTAGCACCAAGGGAAGTAAGACAAGAATCTGTTAGCTGTGGGTGCCCTGTGGAAGGACCCAAAAGATGGCTGATTGACGTATAATGGATCTGGGTGATCCATGAACTGCAGTGGAGATATCCCAGCCTGGGAATCATTGTGAATATTCAGGGTCCGGGTCAGGAAGGGCTGGCTTGGCTGGGAGGATTCTTGGCCTGACCAAGCAGAGACAGAAGGCATCATGATTTCTGAGCTGTAAACCTCGGCATCAGAGCAGGAACTTGGCAATCAGGCAGACTCAGGACCGGCCATGGCCACAAGAAAGTCCAAGGGGCAGTACAGGGACCTGCATGCATGAGTCACAGTCTACCCCTCACCATGAGTTGCAATCCCTCCACTATCCATGATTCTCTCGGAGAACAACAGAACAACAGAAGCAGAGGAAGAAAGGACGAAACCTTTACCCAAAGACATCTTTACCTAAGAGGCTATTTAAGCTATTGGATTAGACCAAACTTTGTTTTTCCTTGATACCTGGCGAGTCGGGCTACCAGGGGAAGAATAGATCTGCTAAGAAACATTTAACAACTACATTTTCTTTGCATATTGGTATGTAGTGTGTAAGTGTGCAATCCACTTTAAGAACTTCCATAATTTATATGAAAAACAATGAGTGAAGTCATCCCCAAATGGCATTGCCTGATGCCTGCTGCCACCAAGGGAAAAGGTGGCTGAGGGAGAGAAGGTCCTTGGAGAGCTACCAGTGCACGCACAGGACCCCAGTGGAGAGGAACCATCCCTCCAACCCTAGGCTCCACGAGCTGCCGCTGCAATGGGCTGACGCAAGCAGGTAGACCACACAGGACCAGAGCTAGACACGTGGAGCTGGAGGCAGATTTGTGCTAAGGATGCAGGGTCCACCTGTGTCTCATACCCGTGTCAACATATGTCCCCTCCTCTCTCACCCTGGTTCTCTCTGGGAAACAATCTGGTGACAGCTATGCTTGTGTGTGTGTGCACACGCGCGTGCAGGAGAGAGATAGACAAGGCTCCATGCTACTAGAAATACGGTAGGAGAGTTAAGAAAAAAACAACCACCTTTGCCCCTACTTTTATTTAAGGGATCTAACACATCCATATGTAGAGGTTCCAGGTTAGGGGGCCACCTAACCATTAGCCACAGTCAGGGTAGATGCCTGGCTCGATACCCCAAAATTCAGCATGAGCTGTCATCTCCCTACCCACTGCCATCTCTCATGACCCCATGAAAGTAGAGTCTGCCCAAATCAGAATTAGGCCTTTTGTGCCTTTTTAAAAAAAAAAAAAATTCTCTGCAAATGGAACCCCCACTTTACAACACAGGGATCAGTTGTTCAACTCTTGTACAAGTTTTCAGAAACACATTACGTACAAAATAAAGGACTGCCTGATTTCTTTTTTCCCCATTTTGGTATTTGGATTTCCTTCTTTGTTTTTGCAGAATTTTTCCAGAATAGGTGTCAATTTACATTGTAAACATTGTTCTTAATTGTTTGTAAGACTGAAGAATAACTGGCACACACTGAAGTTATTTTAGAAAAGAACAAACAATTTGAATATGGCAGTTAGTGGGGAACTGAGAACAAAGACTGCAGTTTTATTTAAAGAACAAGTCAATCACCCCCATAGAAAGACAATGCAAACGCTCCTTCCGCGTGCACAGCTGAAAAGCCTGAAGCTGCACTGTTTTAAAAACGTGTGAAGATACTCAGCACAAAAGGCCTGGTTTTGAACATAGATAAAAGAAATTCAAGAAGAGCTATGGTAGTTCACAAAGAAACAAAGCCTTCGCCATTGAGGAAAGGGATTGTGTCCTGTGAAACCCAAGAGTCAAAGATGACAGGGTCTGGTTTTACCGCCAGGCAGAGGATCAGGAAATTGACTTGACATGGAAGTTTTATGCAAACTGACTTAACACATCAAATATGTTAAATGCATCAGACAAGGAGGAGGAAACACTGAAAATCGGAGACAACAGCTACTCAAAGACAACTCTCCTTAAAATAACCTTTCAATCGCCTACTTCTCACATCAGGGTACTCCCTCTGTTTTCATTTGTGAGTTTACTTAGAAAAAGACTCCAAGTCAGCAGACAGCAAATATTTTCTGTAAAGAGCCAGACAATAAATATTTTAGGCTTTTTAGGCCATTCTGTCTCTGTTGCAACTACTCAACTCCACTACTGCGGTGTGACAGCATGTGACAATTCATAAACAGACGCGTGTGGCGTGGCTGTTCCAACAAAACTTTATGGACACTGAAACTGGAACTTTATACAATCTTCACATATTATGAAATATTTTTCTTTTGGGTTTTTTTTTCAACCATTTAACAATGTATAAACCACCCTTAGCTGACAAGCCATACAAAATAAGGCAGCTGCTGCCCTGGCTCCAAAACCCACAATCCTTGCAAAGGCTGCTACCTACGGTAATATTACCTGTGCACTCGGAATCATGCTTCTGAACACATGTTCAAAAAGAACGAACATCTATGAGAATGCAGCAACTGAATGGTGGCCGCATGAAGCCATAGCAGTAAAGAAAGGAGGGAAAACGAAGAAACCACAAATAGAAAAGAGAGCTTTACAATGTGGTGAAACTTATTCACATAAGTCCTGTGGATGATGTGAATGTGAGGAGGAGGGTTGAACAGAACAGCAGTTTTACTATCAACACTTGGACTTGATTGAAGGTAAGGTTTGGGGAAAGCGCCAAATGAGAAAACACGGCCTTGCTTTTGTGAATGGAAACATGTGAGAAGGAAGGAGAAAGAAAATCAGAAAAACAATGAAGACATGGATGGCTAATACTATAGAGGCTGCCTAGGTGATAGGAACTATTTTAAATGCTATAATACATATTTAATCATTTAATCTTCATGACAGCCCTGTGACACATTATTATCCCATTTTACAGATGAGGAAACTGAGACCCTGAGAAAATAAATAACACACCAAGATATGGATAAATAGAGAGGTAGATAGATAGATAGATAGATAGATAGATAGATAGATAGATAGATAGATAGATAGAGAGGTAGGTAGATAGATAGATAGATAGATAGATAGATAGATAGATAGATAGATAGATAGATAGAGAGGTAGGTAGATAGATAGATAGATAGATAGATAGATAGATAGATAGATAGATAGATAGATAGATAGATAGATAGATAGATAGCAGTCTAACGCTAACATTTAGCACTTAACCCCATACTATGCTGCCTCTGTGCAGGCACTGAGAAAGTAAGTAAGAGGCTAATGGAACACACAACAGGAACTAAAGAAGTTGGAGGTAGCAACTCCTCTTTTTTATAAACAGCTGTCACTGATAGTCTCTGTTCTTCCAAGAGGATAGTCTGGGTGGACGATTTCTGAAGGAGGTGAGCTTGAAGTCATTTTAAAATGACTGAAGGAACTAAATATTGAAACATGCACACGACCACAGGAAGCATGTTCATGGAGGACCTGGAACTGGGAAAAACAAAGATTCAGAGGGGATTTGAAAGTGAGAAGATGATTTAAAGAGCTAGACGTTTTTTCTCTCAGATCTAATATAGGGACAGATTTTCAAAAACACAGGTTCTACAAACTGCCTCCCTTTGATATCCAAGAGGGCCTTGTCGGGAATGCAAAACAGTTTATGCAAGGAGCATCTCCCTCCATAGTGGGTCCAGCCTCAAGTGGTTAGAAAGCTTGTTTTAAATACACAGAGGCCTACATCCAGCTATTCAGGGGTCGCAGGAATGATATTAATTCACACCAAACCACATTAACAGAAAACATCTTCATTTCATAGACAAAAGAAAAAGCTTTAGAAAGCTAGATGACTCACCCTAAATCCATTCTGGGTCAGCAGAACTGTTAACTCCCTTCTGACGATGTATCACTCCATTGAGTCATGCTGGCTCTATCAGGCTTTCCCCAAAATGGCTCTGGCAACCCCATCTGGTGTCATGGATCAAACCTTCCCCCAACTGAACTTTCACTCTGAAAACAGTCTTTTCCCACTCCATTGAAGTAACGCATGCCTACTTCAGATCTATTTAATTGATTTTGAAAAAGATAAAATGAAAAAAAAAAAAAGCTTTACTTTTGATATTCAGGAAAGCTATTCAAGATGGTGGAAGAGGTACATGTTGTACTCACCTCCTCTCACAAGCACATCAAAATTACAACTCAACTACAGAACAACCATCATAGAGAATCACCTGAACAGAAGTTCTATAACTAAGAACATACAGATGAAGTCATGTGGAGACTGGTAGGAGGGGCAGAGACACAGAATGGGCTGGTCCCACACCCACGTTTGGTGGTTAAAAATTGGGAGGGATATCTCAGTTACAGAGGTCCCCCCTGAGGAGCAAAAGCTCCTAGCCACACATTAGGCTCCCCAGCCCAGGCTTCCAGTGCCAGGAAGAGCAGTCATCATAACTTTAATTCTGGCTGTGAAAACCAGGGGAGATTGTGGATGAGTGATATGGGGGGCAGCTGGAGTCCCAGGCATTCCTCTTAAAGGGCCAGCACACAGACTTACTAATGAATTCACTCACTCTGAGCTCCAGCGCTGGGGCAGCGGCTTGAAAAGTGCCAGGGATATACGGGGAGGAACTGAATTGTCTGGCTTCAGGGAAAGGGCTGAAGGGGCAGCTTGCTAAAAAGCCCAGCCCAGCACTACTGGCAGCTAGCCTCAGTTCGCAGCTTAGCCTCCAACCAAGCACCTCCAAGCCTACAACAAATGGCAACCATCTGCACATCACTTTGTAGCTCATACCAAATGGCCCTGGTATGAGTAGGGCCGGGGTAGGGCACAGTCAGCAGCTGAACTTGGCCTGTACAAGAGCCCATCCCAAGAGGCCCCAGAACCAATATATTCTGTGGCCAGCTTCAGACAACACCAGAGCACCATCTAGCCATCTCCACAAATGACACACCTAAAAGACAGACTCAGCAGACACCAGAGCCCCACTCAGCCCTTGCACAGCAGTTCTTGTACTGTAGTCATGGTTAGTCCTCACAATTAGCCTGAGACTCAATTCTTCCCACTGAGGTGCCAACATCAATCAAGACTCAACTCCAACAGGAGGGCACACACAACCCACACAAGGGACACATCTGGAGCACCCATCTCCAGAGACCAGGGAGAATGTATCACTGGGTCCCATAGGATACCTACTACATAAAACTACTCTACTAAGACCAGGAGACACAGCAGCTCTACATAACACAGGGAAACAGCCAAAACAAGACAAAAAAACATGTGTCAAATAAAAGAACAAAACAAAGCTCCAGAAAAAAAAATGGAAACGAGCAATGTACCATTTGTATTCAAAACACTGGTTATAAAGATGGTCAGTGATCTCAGTGAAAACTTCAACAAAGAGATAAGAAACATAAAAATGGAGACAGAAAACATGGAAAAGAACCAGTCAGAAATGAAGACCACAATAACTGAAATGAAGAATACATTAGTGGGAATCAGCAGTAGATTAGATGAAACAGAGAACCAAATCAGTGATTTGGAATATAAGGCAGCAGAACACACCCAATCAGAACAGCAAGAAAGAAAAAAGAATCCAAAAAAATGAGGACAGTTTAAGAGGCTTCTGGGACAACATCAAGTGTATCAACATTTATATCATAAGGATATCAGAAGGGAAAGAGAGAGAGCAACAAATTAAAAACCTATTTGAAGAAATAATAATGGAAAACTTCTTTAACTTGGCAAAGGAAATAGACATACAAGCCCAGGAAGCATGAACCCAAAGAGGCCCACACCAAGACACATCATAATTAAAATGCCAGCAGTTAAAGACAAAGAGAGCATCTTAAAAGCAGCAAGAAAAAAGCCGTTACTTACAAGGGAGCTCCCACAAGACTGTCACCTTATTTCTCAACAGTAGCTTTGCAAGCCAGAAGTGAGTGGCATGAAATATTAAAACTGATGAAAAGCAAGGACTTACAGCCAAGATTACTCTCTGCAGCAAAGTTATCACTTAGAATCAAAGTATAGATAGAGCTTCCCAGACAAGAAAAAGCTAAAGGAGTTCATCATCACCAAACCAGAATTACAAGGCCCTTAGAGGGATTTCTTTAAGACAAAAAATAGATTTAAAATATGAATAATAAAATGGTAGTAACTAGATAGTTATCAACAATTACTTTAATATAAATGGATTAAATGCTCTAATCAAAAGACAGTGTAGCTCAATGTATAAGAAAACAAGACCCTTACATATGCTGCCTATAAGAGAATCACTACTTCAGACTGAAAGAGACATACAGACAAAGTAAAGAGATGGAAAAAGATATTTCATGAAAATGGAAATGTAAAAAAAGGTGAGGCAGTGATATTTATACCAGCCAAAATAGATTGCAAAACAAAGTCTATAACAAGAGAAAAAGAAGAACCCAGCAATTCCACTTCTGGGTATTTATCCAAAGAAACAAAAACACTACTTTGAAGGGATCTGTGTATCCATATTTTCCTCACAGCATCATTTACAATAGAAAGATATGGAGGCAGCCTGGGTGTCCATCAATGAATGGATAAAGAGGAGGTGGTACATATACACAATGGAATATTATTCAGCCATAAAAAGAATGAAATCTTGCCATCTGCAACAACATGGATGGACCTAGAGGGTATTATGCTAAGTGAAATAAGTCAGAGAAAGACAAATACCTTATTATTTCACTCATATGTGGAATCTGAAGAACAAAATAAAAGAAGACAAAACAGAAACAGACTCATAGATAAAGAGAACATTTTGAGGGTTGCCAGAAGGGAGGGACATTGGGGGGGATGGGTGACAAGAGGGAAGGGATTAAGAAGTACAAATTGGTTGTTACAAAGTAATCATGGGGATGTAGGTTACAACATAGGAATATAATCAATAATATTATGATAATTATGTGTGGTGTCAGATGGGTACTAGATTTATCAAGGTAATCACCTCATAAGTTATATAAATATCAAATCACTATACTGTACACCTGAAACTAATATTGTATATCAACTGTAATTGAAAAATAAAAAAAATTATTTTTAAAAATGCTTTACTCTTAAAAGACATGAAAATTGTTGTGTACCTTAATTGTGGAAGTAGTTACATGACTGTCTGTATTTGTCAACATTCATGGACCTGTATATCAAAAATACGAGTTTAAGTATATGCAAATTATATCTCAATTTGAATAAGAGTAACTTTTAAAAAAAGAAGAAAACATTGAAATTTCTGCCTGGACATAGAAGGCTTAAAAAAAAAAAAAAAAGAAAGAAAGAACAGAAACTCCTGTCTTCCCTAAGTGTCTGCCTGATTTGCAGAGGGAAACATGAATGTATGAATCAATACCTCATTTAGGGGTGACTGACAGGTCACATTAGAGTTACTGAGCTACTTCTGGTTTGGGGACTGGTGGGTTCTACTAAATCCAGCTGTTAACTCTGTTTAACCAGGAGACTTGAGTTGGCTGTCTTCTCCAAGCTGCAAGTGAGAAGCTTTTTGCAAGTGGCCCTATAAACATGTTAATGAATGAATGGACAACTAATTACCTTGTAAATATGCATGAACAAGCACCAATTCCTCAGCAGTAAGACAAATGTCTGGGCGCCCTCTTGCTACCTACTTGCACATGAAAAATTACGTGACAGTCCTACAGTGGAAGCTGAGGCTTCTCATACACAGAGGCCAACCTTTCAACACGGAAAGAAAACTAACTTCCCAGTGTAGAACACTTTCAAAGACATCCTTTTAATAAAAGTAAAAGACAAATTCTGCCATGAAGGATGGGCCATCACAAGTTTTTGGACCCTAAGAAACAGTAAACTGATTGGTTGAAACTTTCCAGCCAGTTGTTTTTTAATTTTTTTTTAAATCTTATTTACATCATTTCTTCTCTCTCTGTTTTTCCATTGTAGTTCACACTCATCTCATTGGTTCTCAATGATTTGAGGGCTTTACAAGTCCTCAAGGACGGTACTGCTCCCTGATTTAAGAATATTAGCATCATACTTCAAAATTCTTGTCAAAGGGGGATTTGGTTGGTCTCTGGAAAAATCATTCTTGTCAGAGCCTTGGTAGACAAAGGCTCCCTTGGAAAGCATCTGTAGACTCATCTTGGGCCAGATGGAGTCTCCGATTGTGGTGAATTGAGGTGCTGAGTCTGTTCAGATTGTAAATGGAGTTAGATAGAGTGAAATCCTGGATCCAACCTTTGGTAACTGAGTAACCTTCAGCAAGTTATCCTCCTGAGGCCTCAGTTTCCTCATGCATCTCATGGGATTTATAAAAGCTACCTTGTAGGGTTATTATGAAGATTGAATTAGACAACATATATGAAATGCCTAGTTCTGCAGCTAGCATACAGGATTTGATAAATAGTATTTTTCATGAGTAAGACCCAGAGGAACAGTAAACAAATTTTGTTTCTATAGCTTATACCCAATCTATCTGGACACAGGATTATTTCAGTGGCGACAGCACTTCCCTAAATACCAGTTGGAACAGGTCCTCATCTTAGAATTGAGGAGGAAATGTAGGCAGGACCATATCCAATGCAGGACCACAGATGGCAAGGGGAATGTAGACTCCATCGTTGTCACTCAGCAGTTCTGTTATCGGTCTTATTTTTTCACCTGGTCTATGATCAAGCCTGAGACCAACCAAAATGCTATTATGAAGCTGCAGCAATGATACCTGATACTTGATCTCTAATGGATAAATACAAGAACTGGCAAATCCTTTAAGATGGTGCTACCCATAATATGCCTCCTACAACACTGGCTGTGATAGCCAATGTATTACTTCTCTCTCAGTTTGCATACTGAAAAGGTATAGTTTCTCTGTTGTCATCTAAGTTACTGATTTAAATTTTTAAAAAATATAACAGAGCCTCCAGTTTGGGAGTGGTTATAAAATAAAAGTCATTCTCTCTGATTAATAAAATTTGCTGAGAGTGGTTATTCAACTAACAACATTCCACCAGTCTCCATCTTGTCTTCAAAGATATACAAGAAATGTTATTCAACAGCTTGCTAAATTCCAGGATATAACAATATCATAATCATTTTAAAAAGTGAAATATGATTAATTGATCACGATTTATTTTTAGTAAACTATTCTGACTCTTAGAAATCATGGCTTCCTTTGCCAAGACCTCATCATTTCCATGACTAGTAACTAGGAAGGCAGAACAACATGGTCAGACCATGGGTCTTGGAGCCAAATCCTAGCGCCATCAATTACTCATCCTGCATGCTGTTAGGCAAGTTGGTCAACACTTCTAAGCCCAATTTCTTCAACTATAAAAGACTTGTACAGTGAATAAAAGAGATAGCATATATATAAAGTGCTTTGTAGAGTGCTGTGGACAGAGCAAATTTCAACAAAATGGTCACTGTTTTTTAAAACAAGCCTTGCTGGAATTTGGTTGGCAATCAACATGATTTCCTTTTGAAAATTGGGTCTGTCTCAGGAATGGTGCACAGAAACAACCTTGGGACAGACACGAGTCATCATGCACATGAATTATTCAGCAAGGGCTTTCAGGAGAAAGAGAGTGAGGCTGGCAGGATGGGACAGGGGAAAAAGGGAACAGGAATGTGGATTTGGGTCATGTCTAGCTTCATTCCAATCCCATGGGGAGCTGTAGGTCATAAATTGCCTGGCAGAGTCCATCCATGCCATGAATAAAAGGAGCAAGGCTTTTGTCACCCCCAACCCAAGTCTGTTACTGATACAGGACACCAAGGGCTGTGGGTTGAGCGATATAATTCCCAGAACTTCCTGGCAAAGCAGTTCCACTTGGCCAAAGCCAATCTTCTGGAGAGGTTCCAGAGGTAAGCAGTATCTTCCTCAATAGCAGCTGGGGGTGATCACTCAACTGGTAAAAGGGATCCTAAAGGATTTGGGTGGCACATCATCACCAGCATCTACCGTGGCGACATGCCAATCACTCCATCAAAACTTGGGACCCACCACCCAGGATGACCAGGGGTAAAACACACATAGCTCTATGCCACCTCCATTACCTTAACCTTTCTTCACATTTTTCCTCCTTCTGAATTCTCCTTTTGTTGAAATATATTGTGATTAAGCACAATTACAAAAGACCACAATATCTCTACTTCCAAGTTACAGTCTGTCTTATTGCTGTCAAAACATGGTTACAAACTATTTTTTTCTACGAAGAGCTTGAACATAGATTAAAACATACAACTCAATTCAGAGAGGGGAAAATGAATGACTAGAACATGGTACAGAATACAACTTTTAACAGGGCACAGCATGTAAGAGAATCAAGAGCCTGAATGTTCTACCAGGGGATGGCCACATTTTAGGCACTCCTGAAGCATATTTTGGGGCAGTTTATGGAAAGGGAGGAAAACCAACAACTACAGCTTCCTGAAGTCGTCTTGGTTGAGGTGGTTTTGTGTTACTTCCTTGGACAAACACAAGCTCAAATCTTCCTCTGACATCTGTCAGCTGGGTAAGTTTTGTTAAGGTTCTAGCCTCTTAAAGCCTCTATCTTCTCTAAAATCTTCAAAAGTTACAGGTGGGATTTAAATAAAATAATGTATAAATATTGCTTAATGCATTACTAGGCATACATTAACCTTTCAAATGTCGCAGATACAGTAGCCCCCTTATTAGCAGTTTCAGTAACCCACAGTCAACCATGGTCTGAAAATATTAAATGGAAAATTCCAGAAATAATTCCTAAGTTTCAAATTGTGAGCCACTCTGAGCAGCATGATGAAATCTCGCACTGCCCCATCCACCCTGTCCAGACATGAATCACCCCTTTGTCCAGCATCTCCATGCTGTATATGCTAGTTATTCAGTAGCCATCTCAGTTATCAGATCGATTATGAGAAAGAGAGACGGAGTCCACATTTACATAACGTTTATTCAAGTATCTTGTTATAATTGGTTTTTTTAAATATTAGTTATTGTTGTTGATCTCTCACTTGCCTAATTTATAAATTAAACTTTACCATAGGTAAATATGTACTAAAAAGAAACAGAGTATATATAGGATTTGGTACTATCCTCAGTTTCAGGCATCCACTGGGGATCTTGGAACGTATTCCCCCATGGATAAGGAGAGACTATTGCATTGTTTAAAGTCCTTCAAAAGTCCCTTCAGAGGGGACTAAGAAGCTAAAAATGTAAGAACTCCTACTGAAATCTTATGATGATGACCCTTTACCACTGTATGTCAGAATGCATCAACATACAGCCAATGCTATTTTATGCCTGAATTGGTATCACAGGGACTTCATTCTGTAATATTGAGACATTAGCTTCTACATAGTTGTGTCTTTCAGATTTCTCCTCACACCACCATCATCCATAGTGGTTTCACAGTTTGGAACATCGTGGGACAGTTTTGATTGTCACAATGATGTCAGGGGACACTGTTGACATTTAGTGGGCAGATCCAGGTATGTTAAACATCAGCATGACCTAAAAAAATCTCTCACCATGAAGAATCGTCCCACCTACTTCCTGCATGACTTCCCAACATCCCACAAGACATTTACAAAAGTAAACATTTGTTAACCATTGTCTGAGCCTAGAACCTAAAAACATTCATATATAAACAATTTACCATTCAACGTGAATATAAGTGAATTTTCCAGGAACACAATTGTCAGGTAAATCAAAGGACAACTGTACACTGTTTTGTCCAATGTCTACTAACAGGTGCTCCCCATGGAAGAAAGTCATGACAAAGGCACTTAATAAAACCAAGTTGCCAAAATAACACATTTCTATCCATCTATATTTGTCACTGACCCATGGTAAGTCTACACAAAGGAATAGGTATTGACTTTATTATGTTCTCTGGTGTGGCTGTCCCGAGTATTTTCATATTCAAATGCATGTTTTATTATAAATCGTTTTGCTTTCAATTCTTTGCTTTATATTATTGTTGGGATAGTTTACTGATTTTTAAAATTATATGAATGGGTAGGTTATAATGTCTATGTGTTTCTTGTCAGGAGAGTAAAGAGAATGTTACAAAATATTTGTTAGTGAAAGGGGAGCGTTGGGTCTAATAGGACTGTGAACTGATGTGATGCCCACGTGGCTCCAGAGGACGGCATTGGTCACCATCACCACTGTAACACAAGTGCACGTGTTTCTGCCCTGACTCCTCCATCAGACGTTTCTCCTAGAAAGGCCAGGCCTTCTCACCCAGGCCAAAAAGCTTGGCAAGATGCTTAAAAGTCAAAGTCAGTGTCATCTCCATGTGATCATGTGGCTGGGACTAGGTCTCTGCACATTACGAAGTTTGATGATAAGACTGGAGCTGTTTCCCAACGTCTCAAGAGTCCCTTCTTGTCGAATGTGTTAGACTTGGTCATTCGTCTCCATTCTGCACCTCAGTTAAGACCAAAATAAAAACCTGTCTTTGATTCTGAGATTACACTCCTACAGGACCTTTCAGCTAAACAAAAAGAAAGCAACTACAAATAAACACATAAAACACGCTTTCTTTTGCTTGTATATATTTTCTGCGTATACATTTTTTAGCAGAGGCAAAGTAGATATTTGAGGAGAAAAAATAGATGTTTTCCTGTATCCTCAATAACAAAGCACCAAACCAAAATGGTACTAGGTCAAACCTACCTATAAACTTGCTAGAATTTTTAGTATCTCAGATTCTCTTTGGTATGGAAAATTAAAGAACATCATAAATAGTACACATTTGTTGTGTACTATCCATCCTATTTTGGATGGATAATAATAAGAATTAATATACCAAATTGAACCAGAAATTGACTTTTGCTTCTATGAAGTTGGATATTTTCTCTGATCCAATAGAAAAAAAAAGGCAAAATACCAAATTTGCTGGAGTTAATGACACAAAGAAATGTATCCCCCTTCCAAAAAACAAAAACAAAAGAAGAACCAGTTTTCATATTTCCAGAAGGCATCCTAAGACCTCTGGTTGTTTTTCCAGGACATAAAACACCTACCAAGCTGCTCTAGTACCTGGGTGTTTCAATGAGAGCATCTCCAAGAGGCTGACCACACGGGAGAAGCTGCAAGGCCCTGCAGCGGAAGGAGGCACACCCAGAAGCAGACTCAAGAAGCTGTGCCTGTTGTTACCTTAATCAGAACACATAGGCCCTCTAGGATGAATGAGGACCCCAAATCTCCTAGTGTCTACAGGCCTTCGAAAACCAATATTTTTCCAAAAACTCACTAATGTTTCCAATGCAGTGTGGAGAAAAATGGAAAACAAAAGATACCTTAAATTTTTCCAAGAAGTTAATATGAACAGAAGGAAAACCAGAAATTGTCCCCATTGAAATAGCAACAACTCCTTGCCTGCAGCCATTTGAATCAGAGATTGTTTGCATTAATAAGGCATTAGCCTTTTTTTTTCTTCTAATTTTATTGTCAAATGCCAGTCGTTCAATGTCCCACATTTATGCGTGAAATTCAGGGCAATGAAGCTGACAAAATGTAATTTACTGGCATTGAAATGTGCCAGATCCACGATTTACTTTCCCAGCCTTTCAGGCTGGATTTCCCATTCAGTGGCCTTTCTGAACTAGCAGAGAACGAGCTAATAATGTCCATGGGCCACAAACAGCCAGGTCACGGCAGGTGGGCAACTGGCAAGCAGCTGGCAAGGTCACCGATAACACAGGGACTTTTCCAAAGGAAAAGAAAGAACACTGCTATAAACTTCAAACAAATGCCAAAGCTCTCCTGAAATGAGAATTACTTCATCTTGCCCACACATACCTTAAAATTAATGCAAATGTATAGATGGAAATAAAATACACAGATTTAGTCATCTCTGGGAAATACAACAAACTCAGAAAGTATTTACTAGAGCACAGAACTTAAAGAGCTAAACTAAACTTCACAAATAACCTAAATGTATAAAAAGATTTCATCATCATTATGGAAAATTTTTGAAATAAAAAATGGAGGAAAAAAATAAGTCAGAGAACACAGCAAAAGCATCACAAAATGTGGGTATTTGGGGCAAGATTTTCCATGTATATAAAATCATATGGTGTCAAAAACTGCTTTCTAAGATTTATGTTCAAGGTTATCAATCATGACATTATTTATAATACTGAGAAATTTGGAAGAAAATAAATGCCCCATAACAGGGAATCAGTTAAGGAGATTATGATGCAGCCATACTAACGAGCCATTAGAAAATCAGGCTGTAAAAGTATATTTAATAACATAGAGGAATGTTACCAATTTAACCTTAAATTTAAAAAGCTGTTTACAAAGAAGTATGTACATTTTGATCCTGATTTCATAAACTGTATAAAAGTGTATATATACATGGGGGGGAAATGAGGTCGGACAATTAAGTTTGCCAATTGTTGCAACGATGTTGCTAAGCTTTTTTGATATCAGAGGGATTATTCATTATGAATTTGTACCAACTGGACAAATAGTTAACTACGTTTACTATTTGGAAGTGCTGAAAAGTCTGCATGAAAAAGTTAGACAACCTGAACTTTTCGCCAACAATTCATGGCTCTTGCATCACAACAATGCACAAGCTCACACGGCACTGTCTATGAGGGAGTTTGTAGCCAGGAAATAAATAACTGTATTAGAACACTCTCCCTACTCACCTGATCTGGCCCCCACTGACTTCTTTCTTTACCCAAAGATAAAGGAAATATTGAAAGGAAGAAATTTTGATGACATTCACGGACATCAAGGGTAATACAATGATAGCTCTGATGGCCTTTCCAGAAAAACAGTTTCAAAATTGCTTTGAGGGGTGGAGTAGGCACTGGCATTGGTGCATAGCTTCTCAAGGGGAGTACTTCGAAGGTGACTGTAATGATATTCAGCAATAAAGTATGTAGCACTTTTTCTAGGGTGAGTTAGCGAACTTAATTGACAGACCTTCATATACTCTTTAATGTTGCCAATGATTATGTGCAGGTGGGATTATGTTTTATTTTTATTTTATTTTGTGTGCTATTGCATAGTTGCTGTTTTTTAATTTTAAAAGAAACAATAAAAATTTTTAATTGCCTTATTTATGAAAAATGAGAATGGATGTAGTAGAAATTCTATAGTATTCATATTTAATTCCTTTCAGTGAAATTCCCCCCAGATTGGTAAGGACAAAAAAAAGAAGTTTTTTCTTAGAAGACTGGGATTAAGGATGGGATGAATACGTACTCTCTGCTCCAAAAGAAAAATACACATTTGCCTGTGTTTTAAATTCACATTTAAAATGTATTTCCTATGTGAAAATAAGCCATCATCTGATTTTGAAGGGATTTAGAGGAATCCATTTCCAAATGCCTGTAGCATCTGTGAATAGTTCATTTAACAACTAGCAGGATTTTCATTGTCAGATGGTTATTGGGACTGATTTACAAAGTGTCATACCAATAATCAGAAGTGTCCCCGCCCTTTGGAAAGCTCCTGATCTCATCTTGACCAGCCTGTATTCTGCCCCATGGAATGAAAACAATAATACCGGCAATAAAGATGAAAATTACAGTCTTAAAGGAAAACTAAAACACACCCAAAAACTCTGCGAGGCATGAAGAAGAAAGGTTTCCATGCCCCACACTTGTTTGCATCGCGCTGCCTGGTGCTGCGGTCCACTGGTCAGGAACAAATGTCCAACTTCAAATGAATTCAAGCCCAGGGCCCTTCCGTTGTGACCAAACCAAGCGGCACAGACAACCGATGTACAGAGGCAATTCCTTCAGCAGAAGATAGAAAACTCAGCAAGAGCCCTTCCTACCAATTAAAGGTAGTCAATATTGATTATCTGAGGGATTTCCATGCTCAGGAAGCAAATTAGAAACTCAATACCTGAACTATTCCTAAATGCAGTTATCAACTTCAGAGTTTTATCTCATAAAACCAATTCAGCTTAGAGTTTAATTTTATTAAATTAGGGCTTAGAAATAAGATTTGCTCTAGAATGAATGCATCATTAGTTTTAAAATGCAATATACTGAAACCCAAAATGCACTGTATTACAGTTTGAAGAATAAATGTGTAAAGATGGCATCGCAATGCACTTCTCCGTAGAAATATTTACCAGTTGAAAAAGTGATTGTCTGTGAAGGGACAAGTCCCCTCTCTTTTGTATGAAATAACCCCACTGGTTCCCCTTCCTTGTTGAAGTTTTCCCTTTGTTCTTAGACTTCCTTATTCCAACCATCAACATTTCTTAAAGAGAGAGGGTGAGTATCTTTTCTGATTATGCTCTACAATGAAGCCTCATGAAACCTGGACCATACATTTCAAAATAAAAGATGCAAATACAGGAACCCTAAACAGAGCTGCCTGATGTCGTGTAAGTTTTAATATATTGCACCAGGGTTTTGTTCTGTACTTTTAAATAAGACGGAGAGTCTATGAAGATTCTCCTTCCATGCACTGTCAAGAACAGGGTTGATACTCAATTTTGACATCTTGCAGAAATGGAAAATATGTCCCTGATTAAACCTAGCAAAGGGACTTGTCCTGCAATGCCTGCCTCTCCCATCCACATGAGAGTTTGAGCATCCTACACGAGAAAAGCTCAGTGGGTGCAAATCCAGTAAACAGCAATGTTACAAGACCAAGAAATAGAAATAAAATAGAAAGAGGCTCAGACTATGTCAAAGAACCCCTGGGAAGGCTGCAATATTTGGGGGAAAACGGCTGCTGATCTTGATGGAGACTTAGATGAGCTGATGACAACAGGTGATTCCCATCAGTGACAATGGCCAGAGTTGGGGTCGTTAGCACTGAAACCATATTTGCCATTTTGAAAGAAAATGATTATGTTTACGTGAATTGCACGGCATCTCACTGTAGTTTAGGACCCTGCATAGTGGTATTAAACCATCATGAAATACTGCATACATTGTCTGCATACATGAAATACTGAATACATTTTATATTCACTATAAAAGAAAACCAGTATCACGGCGTATTGTAAATAAATGACATATGGGTTAATCTAGCATTTGGATTTGGTAGGAATAATTCCACCTTAAACTTTTTGATACACAAAAACACAGAGCTAACACAAAAGATATCCAGAGAGCTTCAGCAAGTAGGAGGTGATCACAGCTTGGTCTGGTTTTAATACAGGGTTTTCAGGTGGACTGTATCATGATGATGGGAATCTTAGCTCCATAATAATTCACAACTTTCAGTAAATTACAGGGCATGAAAGATCCGAAGGAAAGGAGGATGAGACCTGATTCTGACCCAGCTTTTCCCCAACTGAACTATTCACAATCATTACTGCTCCCTTTCAGTTCCTCTACCAATCTTTACTTTATTTGTGTAAATTCCATTCATCTATTTAAAAACAAACCAAAACAATACCCAAGAGAAGATAAGGAAAGTACAAATCCCTGTCTTGTCCTCAGAGAAGAGCAGTTGTACAGATAAATATGAGGAAATATTTCAAAATTTCAGCCTGAGATGAGAAATTATGTTCCAAGCTTCCCGAAGCACCATTTGCAGGGTACCAGTGGAGGACTGAAGTCCCCTGTTGACTAAAATCAGTTTCTGGAATGTCCTATAGCTCCTACTTCATAAAGTGATAAATATCTCCAGGCAAAATGGTAAAAGGACATCACTGAATTTAAATCTTATTTATTGTCACATTGCCACAGATGGGGAGTCAAAATTAACTTTGTAAAATAAAGTCCGTATGACCATTTCAAACCTCTGATGTGCTTATTTAGGGACAGACGCTGCCCTTTCTTGCCTCATGAGCTCTCTCTGCATATCAGTGGTTTGATACAGGGAGAAGGGATTCGCATAGACAGTTTGTAGACCATGAACTAGATGAGTGACCCTGAGCAAGTCATGTCACTTCTCCAGCAACCAGTTTCCTTCCGTTCTAGGAGGATTAGAACAGCACACCTCCAGGTCCAGCCTTGTTCTTGAATTTGGACATTACAACTCCAATGGTTATTAAAATAATACTGAAGAATTCAAAAAACAGGTGACACCAAGAAAGCAACAACAACAACAACAAAACCCAGAACACAAAAAGAGAAATGTGTTCTCTTCTAGCAAGGAGACAGGAAACACAGGGAGGGACCAAGATTCCTAAGGCTCCAAAGCAAAACTGCTTCACATATTACTACAGTCTAATACAAAATTCATACCGCATCAGCAAGTCATACTTCAGTTCTGAGCATTTTTAAAAAGTAGCCCAGTGCTGTTTATGTGGGAATGTGAAGGGAAGTAAAAGCGTCCCACTGCGTGTCTTTTTCATGCAGCAAGCCTGTAGACACACATCAAGAGATAGGAATGGCTCATTTAAAAAATAGTATGCAAAGTCTCGTAGCCCAGTTCAAACTGAGTCTGACAGTGAAGGTCACAACAACTTTCCACTTTTGTTTAAAGATCCTGCCTTGATCGCTGCCAGACAAAATACAGTAGCCAACGGGAGCCTGGTATTAGTCCATCCAGAAGTGAGATCTCCCTGAAGTGGTTGTTGTTGTTCATTTGTTTTTCTAATAGCTTGCTTTCTTTTCTAGTTAAAAAATTGATGGATTATCAAATTACTAACACTTTGAAAATGATAAATATAATTGTCCCTCAAGTAGAGTGTGAACGACGATAACCCAAAATTTCCCAAGCGACGAAATCACTGCCTTTTGTACACCTCAATTTCTTATAACTTGCAACTTTTCAGTTACATTCTCTTCTTGCTTTTCTTATCTTCTTTCTCTTCCTCACATGTTTTTCTAGTCCTACCTATCACAAGGAGTGGTAAAACATTCGAGTTTTAAAAACCGTTCAAACCAGTTGTAAGATTCATTGTCTGTAAAGAAAATTACTTTGGCCTCCAACATGTGTTTTCAATACAAATGCATCGCATAAAAAAGTAAAAAGACCTCTTGTCTAATATGGCAATTCTCGTGGAGCCATTTTGGTCTTTATAGAAAGATCTCACTTGTATCTTGGTGGGGGAAAAAAAACGTGACACAAAGCAGACTCTGCACCTTCCTCGGGCCTGTTTTATATTTCTCCCATGCTGTCTCCTAAAGACACTAGCACTTGATAAAAGTTCAGGCCTTTTTGGTGCAAGACTCTGTTTGTCATTTCTTTGGAAATGATTAAAGACATTAGTACAGCTTCACCATAAAAGCCTGAACAGCAAGTGTCAGAGACCAACTCCCCACCTCCGACCCCACGCTTTCGCTACTTAGCACATTCCTAAAGGTCCTTATGGGGGAAGGGAGGTAGGATTTTCTTGGTTTCCCTTTTCTAGGCTCTGATAAAAATAATGCCGCTGATAAATTTTTGAAAATATTTCTAGAGGACATCTACTCTTATTATCAAAATCATCGGCTTTACAGCTGAGTTGCTATGTGATCCTTGCTTTCTGAAACAATCCCAGAGGCCAGGGAAGTGAAATGCTCTTCAATGCAACTAAAAATGGCGCCAAGGAAATCAGAGGGCTTTGGAGTCAGACTACTCAAGGTTTTAAGCCCAATTCTACTGTAGTTACCTACAGCGTACTACCTCAGCTACCCAAAGAAGAATCTAAAAGGTACATTTCCTGTCTCCCTGCTGTCCTTTAGATTCTTTAAATGAGAAGAACCCACATGAGTTATGTGGAGACAGAGGCCAAGTGCTAGGCATATATTCTCTGGGCACGGATCACTAGACAGCACGTGGTTCTGATCCCGTAGCTGCGGCCCCAGCTTCCTGATCACAGTAAAGGCTGCCGCTCTTGTGGCTGCTGGTCTGTGTGTTTCTAGGAGTCTTTCCTGGAAGATCAGCATTGGCTCTGCAGCTTAGGTCTTTGAACTGAGTCTATGAGCTATGAGTATCTATATCACTGTGACATAGATCCTGTGATTTCAACTACCTAAAGAGTATTCTGTTGCCTGAAAAAAAGAACCTCATCAAATACATATGTGAAAAGTTCCTGGTTTTCTGCTTGATATACCGTAGACACCTGTACATGTTAATTTTTTCTCTGTCACCCTCTGAGATTTTGGAGTCCCATCCTCAATAGCAAAATGAGAGAGGAATTAGAAAGGCACAAAATGAAAAAAAAAGCTAACAACACCAAAACCTCTACTCATCAGCCTGACATGATACCTGAAAGTGACATGACTTTAGAGTAAGTTCTTATCTCTGGAAGACCCCTGGTTGGCACAACTGAAACAGATGAATAATTAGTAGAAGCAGACCCTAGAGGAATGAGACATTGAAAGTTAAGTTTTAGTATGTAAATAGTAGGCAGAAAGTGTCATGAACAATGACCCTAGAGGGTCAGGTGAAGGTGACCCAAAAGGGATTGGGCTGAAGATTATGAAGAACACACACACACACACACACACACACACACAAAATGCACCTTCTTTGCCTAATATTGCAAGATGGCTGACATAAAGCAAGCCATCCTAGGTGAACCCAGTTGAAACTGTTGACTCACAGACTTGTGAGCAACTATACATTTATTGTTTTGGGGTGGTTTGTTATATAGCAAATGTTACCTCATACAATCGGAATCTGAAAATGAATTTAAAAAATGAAACGTCTGGAATGTGTAGGTATAGCCCTAGTTAAGGAAATCTCATGAGGAAGTCTCCTCGGAGAGTAACAACATCTGAGAAACTGAAGACAGGGTGTGGTTAGAGCTCAGTGAGGGGGAATGAGGCACCTCTGTGAAGCCTGTATGCCATGTGTTCATTTAAGAAGGTTTTCATATCCTGTTTCCTCCCAAATGTCTGAGGTTCCAGAGGTCTCTATGCTTTGTTCAGAATGACCCATTCTCACACTGTCAGTTTCCTTGCCACCATCCACCCCCAGCTCCAGGCCATGGGCACAGGGTCCTGAGTCCTAATTTGTGGGAAATCTCAACTGCTCTGACTCAGACAAACATCCAGTTGGGTATAAGAACACTCTACTAAGCTAGGGATGGCTTTGAGCAAACCGTTCTTAGTCTCAGAACTCAATTTTCTTCAAATGATAACCAGCACTCATCACTCCAGCCTCTCCTCAAAACCTATAAAAGTCCAACACTTTTCAAAGAGTTCGGCCTCAAATGACTTTGTCGTTCTGTATTCTCTCCTAATTTACTCTAGGCACCAAAAAAAAAAAAAAATCAATAGTAAGGTGAAAACATATTTATTTGTCAAAAATTGATTTATCCTTGGGGTTGGTCCTTCCTTTAACAGTATTTCAATGGGCAGTGACCGCTGTTTGAGTTGGGGTTCCCTCCAAAGCAGGCTTCGATCCAAGGACTTGGGTGTAAGGGAGTTTATTTAGGAGGTGGATCCAGAAAGGACAAGTGAAGGAGCAGGAAAAGGAAAAAAAACAGTAACGACGCGTTAGCAAGCCGATAATTGCTATAGGCACCAAGTGCTCGGTCCTGCTGGGGCATCTAAGGAAACCATGCAGAGAAAAGCCTTTGAACTGTCCCACCAAGGGCTGGAGATTGCACTGCTTATCCATGACCCTCTCCATGTCCCTTCTTGGTTTATGGTTGCCCCAGGTGCCATGAAGTCCTGAGTTTCGTGCTGCCCAGAGCTTGGGCTGGGCTAGTGTCCATGGTCCTGATATGTCCCATAGACTAAGAGACAGAGGGGAAGCTAGTGGCAGCCTGCAGCTGCCCAATTCAACTACAGGTGAAAACAGAGGTGAGCCAAGAGGATATGGAGAGAGATATTGAGAGCATCCACTATACTAACATTTACTGAGAATGCTCCACGAGCCAACTCTGGTGTCAGATGTTTCACAAGAGTTATCTCATGCAGTGCTCAAACCAAGACTAGGAGGTTATTGCAAGCTCCATTTTACAGATGGTGAGACTGTGGTCCCTGGCCTGAGTAGGTGGGGACAGATCCTAAGCTTGAACATCAGGCAGCTTAGTAAGACAGATTGCAAACCACAGACAAATCAAAAGCTCCCTGGCATTATAAAAACTATGAGAAGAACAGTAGACAAGATCTTCACCTCAAAGTCATTCACATCCTCATTCAAGGCCCACGTAGAGTTTCTCCCCCATAGTTTTGTACTTCTTAATTAGTCTAGCCACTTATAATTTTATATGCCAAAAGACCACTGTCTTTTCTTTTAACCTAATTCGCATGGTACTTAACAACTTGTAATTGCTATTTAACAAGCACTATTTAATTTGAAGGTACACCGGACACCTATCATTTTCTGGGCACCCAGTACCCATTCCTCTTTCCAACTACACCACGATTTCCACTGACAATTGCCTTTCCTCCAGTAGTGGATGCTTGCTGAGAAGCTAAGTCCAGAGACTGGCCTTCCCAGGGGAGGACCTGTGGTCTAAGCCTGACCAAGCAGATACCTTCTCAGAGGACTCTGCATCTGGAGCAAGTGATGCAAGAACAGAGAAGATGGTGAGTCCTTCATCGAAGCAGCAGCAATGGCCCTCCAGCTGGACCATTCTCGCTAGAGGTGCCATGCCTCTTTCTGGTACTTCCAGCCCTCTGAACTCCCTTGCTCTGCACCTCCCTAAACTTGTCCCCTGGTCTCTGGCAAGTGCTCATTACTCCCCTTCTTCTTTTCTTCCTAATAAATCCTCTTTTGCTCAATTGCCCGGGGTAAGTTTCAGTGTTTGCAACAAAGAGCTATAACTGATACAGATAGCAGACGATATGCTAATGGAATCTGTAACGTCCATGTTACCCACTGAAGGTGATAAGATATATACATATGTAAAGGTTGCTCAGTGGCATCTGCAGAAGCTTTCCTCTGCCCCCTCTGAAAGTGTATGCAGTTCTTCATTCTATTACATATGCAAAATTTACCTGGAAGCACAGGCAACTCCTCAAACTCTCTAACAAACCTAAGCATATTAGCAAAAGCCTACTTTTTTTTTCATTTGAATGCAGAGGTTGTCCTGTCCCAGTGCAAACGTTACTCATTACACTCTGAAGGGTTTCTTTATATGTTTTTTGTTTTTTCTTTTTTCTTTTTTAATGAGCTGGCTTTCCCCTCTTGTTCCATCACATGCCCAGGCCCCATATTTGTATTTCAATGCTCTACATTATCAGTTTATAATCTAAGGGCTTCGAGCCAGCTATTGATCTGCTTTTTAAAGAACACTTTTATTCGTTCTCATGATTTCATAATCTTCTTTACACCATTTCCCTTCCTTGGAAGTTCTACCCTTGAAAATGGTGAATATGGTCCTATTAAATTTAAATTAGGATGAAAGTGCCCTGTGCTCTCTGGCAGCCCAGGACGGATTCATCCACGTCAGTATTCTATAAGAATATGTCATGTTAACCTCGCCAGTAGCTAGTAATGTTTACAACACTTTTTCAAAAAAAAACCTTATCATGGTCAGGGCTCACATAAATTGTACAACTTTGGACACACAGTTGGTAGCAGAGTTGCAAATTCATAGTGAAGCAACCTACAGGCTGTTTTAGAAAAGACAGCATTTTAAATACGACTCATGAATAAGCAAACAGCCCCGACCACCCAAATCAACTCGAAGAGTAAACACAGAGGGTATGTTTAGTTAAATTTTAGATGCCATTTGACTAGGGAAAAGGGCTAAAACTTATCAGCCGAGAATGAATTATGTCAATACCGAAAAAAGCTAAGCATCTGCAGAGAGCCGTCTTCAAGTAAAAGTTACACAGACAAAGGGCTAACTGTTTTATGCAGCACAGATAAAATACACTCGACTACAAAGGGGTTGTCTGTGCAACAGATAACTGGAGAAATGCTTGAGAATATGTGGGATATACATACATAACTTATTTGTGTATTTGCATAACTGTACTTAAGGATTATCACGGGAAAGAGATAGGCACATACACATACACTGGGACAAAAATAAAGACAAGACAGGCAGATGTTAACACATTACCAAATATAAATGCTGGCACATGACAGATCGAAGCTCACTACCCTGACACGAAGCAGGCTCTGTGGAGGGAGCCATGTTCACTGCATGTGGGGCTTGAAGAGAAGCCAAGACCATCTCATAATTTCTAACCCTGCTTCCTTCCTATTTGTTTAGACAGAGGGAGTGGTCTTGTGCATTAGTAAGTTTCTTACAGCCAGGGACTCTGTCCTTTATATCTGGGGTTTTAGGAGCCTAGGACAGTGCCTGGAACAAAACAGATGTTCAATAAGTATTTTGATTTAATGAAACAAATTGTCCTGTATCTTCTTTCTGTGTCCAGCCTCCAAGTGTGCATAAAGAAGCTCCAACAAGCTTCTTGATTTGCTGGCAAATTAACCGTTTGACTCCTTATTGAGCTGTTTTTCAAATACTGACTATGTGTAGGTAGGTCCAAATCTCATCTTTTCCATCTCCCTCCCTATGTATCTATCTATACATCAAATTTAGGGATAAAGATAGCTCCCTGATAGTCACTTTATATACAATTGAGATGTGCTGCTCGCATCTCACATAACACCAGAGCCGTGAGACAATCTCCCCATACCACTGGGCATTGGATATACCAAGCAAGTTAGGTATTCCCTCTTAACTAGCAGGCTGAAGGCAATGCCAGTAACAAAGAATTGCCTCCAGCCAATCCTTGGGGCCATAAAGCATCACCACCAGCAGGTCATTCATCCGATCAGTCCCATGAAGTGGAGATAAGTGAGGAAAGAGAAACCAAAACAAGGACAGAAAGAGGGAAAAGCCAATGCGAGCTTCAAATCAGCCCACCCCAACCCTCAACACAATGCTTTCTTTTCCCCAAGAAGCTGAGAAATACCCAGACAAGTACCCATTAATCTCTGTGTTTCTTGGACAAGACCTGACTTGGAAAATGGCATTTCTGAAGCATTTGAAAGCAAACTCCTTTTCCTTTAACTTTATTCATAAAGTCACTAAGAGGAAAATACATTCTGAGATATAGTCCCCAATTCAAATCAAGTTCAAAGTCAATTCCGAAGCATGGAGTTTGCTCTGAGGGCCCTCCCAATATTAGGTGAACCTGAACATGAACACAGCAGGTGCTGAGCAGCAACAGGGTGTGACAGGAGGAGACACACATAAATACCTCACTGATTTCTTCTTACAACCGTTACACAAATTTAGCTCAACCTAAAACCAAGTACAACTCACTGGAAAGGTTTGTGTGTTTTTTAAAGCTTTGAATAATGTCTCCCATTGATTCAACAATTCCTGGGCCAATCAAACAGAGAATCTCATCCTTGCCGGACTTTCATTACTGTTCTGTATGTACCAGTGGGCTGTGAATTCCAAGGAGGTCATCTGACAGAGACTTTTGTGGGTCAAATAGGTGAGCATAAGTGGTCTAAATCAATAATATTTACAAGTTCTAATTGTTTACTTATTGACACAAATTTATATAAAACCACTTAATGAGTGAGGGTTTGCACAGCCCATGATACTCTGTTATGTCAGATTTTAGCCATCATGTCATAGCCAGGCTTGAAAGGAAAAATTGCTGGAAACTCATGGGCCAGGAATGAGCAGCCTATTAGGATCTGAAAAGCTGTCATCCACCCTGAAAGGACTTGCATCAGCCACTGATATATTTTAAACCGCCTGTCCGCAAGAAAACTTTAATAACACAGCCTTGCTCTAATGTCTTGTGAGAGGAGAGGCAATTTTACTTCTTCTATTAACCCAACGTGATTACAATGGCTTATTTCATGGAATATTAAGTTCAAATTCTGCTCCCTGGGAGGACAATAAAAAAAAAAAGAGTGTGCTTATGACTTTGCCTGAAATAGCCACAGGACCACAGCTCCTTGGTGCTTTTAATGCATCCAAGCAATAATCTACCATAATTCGCTAATGGTGAGATAAATTAGTGACCAAATAATAACCTGAAAAGATGACACCAAGATGGAAAGCAAATGTTTATCTTCTGCAAAAAAACAGCATAACAAAGCTTATGGTAGTTTCTCACCAGTCTCGCTTAAAAAAAAAAAAAAATCAAGTCCTTATTGGATACCTCTGATGGTAATTGTTTACTAGTGAGACCCTAGCTAGGCTGGCTAACAAAATAAATAATCACTTTGTAAAGCAACAAGCAGCTCCAGAGTCCCCTTGAGCTATATAGATGCTTAGGGAAATGAAACTTGGCCTCCTCGAAGAATTCCCAATGAGATCTACTCCCTGGAAATTATATCAAAGAGTAATTATACTGATAGAAAATGGCAGGTCCACCATAATCATGGTCACCTAGGATTTTCCATAGGTCCAACTGCAAGAGCTTACCACCAACTTTGAAAGCCATCTTCTCATTTTTAATCGTAGATGGATGCCTGATTGGACTTAGAACAATAATTAGTTTCCCATGAATCCTAAAGCACCAACAGGCAGCCCTCACCTGGTTCCCCAAAGCCATGACCAATACTTATTCATAATGGCTTTTGTTCTCCCATGTGCCTCCTGTCTAATCACTCTCCATGTAAATGGGAGGAGATCCTTTCTTAATAGCAGGAGACCGGAAGTTCATTTTCTTTGGCTCTGCATGCCTTTTGAATAGTGCATGAAGTGATGGAGATTGGACAATTACCTTGAATAAATTTAATTCACAGCATTCATGGTACAAAACTCTCTCTCCATCTGGGGTTTCCATAAACAACATTAATTTCGTGGAATGGGAGCTCCAGCTTACTTACCTACTCTGGTGGTGGTGGTGACGACCAAATTATCCAGGCCTGCATCAGTATAGCTGATTTGAAAACAGACAACCTCATGAACTACAAAACAAGATTCTTAGATCCATGTTATGTATAAGAAAATCCTTACTCGGTTTATATGTGTTTCTTTATCAGAAGTGGCACATTCAGGCAAAAGCAAGTGAACTCACACCAATGGCTCAGAAATGACGCATTACCTTATGGATGTGATTTATCGCTGTTTTTACTTTTTACAAAAAAAAAGTGCATTTACCTTTAACATTTTTATTTGAGAAATGTAAATGGTACATGGAATTTTAATCATCAGCCAATGAACCTAAAGAATGCTAGAAGTGAAATGTACATAGAAATGGTGTTCAGACCCTTTAAAAGGGAAAAAATTGCATACGAATAAAATGTTTATTTTTATTCTCTCTTTGGAGGAGTTCCCTGTTTGAGGCACACGCGACAAAATGATCTGATAAGAAGAGCAAGGCTAAATGGCAAACAGCAAACATCCCAACCTGATGTATTTCCTCAGCCCTGACCTTCAGATAAAAATCGTACAGAAATCTGCAAAACCTCCAAATATGCAGCACCACATGCTTCCAACATTTTCAGACACAACAGTTAGGAGGGGTAAAAAAAAAAAAAGGTAAAAAAAGAAGAAAGAAACAAACGTATCGCTACTGAAAACAGTTAGCCCTTTCTTTTTAGTATTTCAAGATTAGGGTCAGATAAATGCAGTGGCTGCCTATGCCATTTCTTTCTCCATCTGTGAAAGTGCATGTACAGGCACGTGTGTGATGTACATATGTATATGTCTGGCATTTTTATGTGTATATATACCCGATATCAAGTGTGTGGGTAGTTCGCATGAGATATATTATATACATACTGTGTGCATATTTAAAAAGAGAAAAAGACTTCAAACGGTAAAAATTTATTGCACTGTGAAATTAGCTAAAATTATGACAACTGTAAGGAAAAAAAATTATACGGGCCAAATTTGGGCCTGGTGGAAGAATTCTTTGATGTCTGGATTCCAATTTAACCCCCGACTGAGTTCTAAGAATCAAATGAACAAAGTATATCATACACCCCAAGTCTGCCTGTCAGCGCTAGTCATCATATTTTATTTTATTCTTTCCAGCTGCATGTATTTACAAGACTCTGTTCTGACATTTCCTCCCCTCAAAATGTACACACTCACTGCTACGGGCAGTTGCCAAATACATTTGTAAAACAGTTCAACCCTGTGTTTGTTTATTCATTAGGCATCTCTATCAGTCTCAATAAATACGTATCACTCTAATTTTCTCCATTTGCTATTACGTCAGACCTTCCTATATTTGACTTATGTGTTTATGTTTGAATATATTCAACCCCTATTTTAAAAATATCTCCTCAAATATACACTGAAAATAAAACAGAGTGCCTGCACACAAAAATTCTCCTACATGCTGCCTTACTGCCTAGGATAGATTAAAAGAATTTTTCAAAGATGAGAATTATAATTATATAGGGTTCAAAACATCCCTGCACATGCAGATAATATGATATTCCTATCTGGATCTATAGCAGTGAGCCCATGTAACTCTCAACAGATCCACAGATGAGTGTTTTATATACATAAGTTTGGCACCGGTGGACAGTTATACAGGCACCGCACTAGAGAACCGTGAAGTCAGGACCACTTGTATATGCTGCATGCAAAAATCACTTGACCCGGGTATATGGCTGTTCAGTGAGCTAAGTCTCCGAATATTTTAACGCAGTTATAAATGTTTAAAATGTTAATAATAAATCTAGGTTGTTTGAAGAATATTTCCAAATAACATAAAATATTTAGTTTCCCCCACCCAACCCATAAAAAGATAAGATTTATCACAAAATGTTTGAGGAATAATCAGCCATTTTTGGCTAATATATTTTAATATTTATACACATGACACATGCTGAATATAAATGATACACTGTGATTTCCCATAGTGTATGGAATTTATACAATTAACTGCAAGGTCCAATGGCTTGAAGGCACATAGGTGCAAACACAGTTACAAGCTTTTGCTGATTATTGTTATAAATCTTATAAAGCATAAAAGCATTAAAGTATATTCTGTTTACACCATTCATTGTAAAATACATCTTATAAAAATATTATTTCTTATTAAAAGATTTATAATTTTCTGGCTTTTTTCTTTTATGAGGTAAATTTATTTGCCAGTATTCAAAAAATACTTTCTATTTTTTCACTTCCAAATATGTGTTTGAAATATACCCTGAGATTCAATATTAATTTTCTAGTTATTTCTCAAGGGTTATATTTGTTCATAATAATAGCAGCAAACATTCAGGCATTATTTGTTTGCTTTCTCCAAAGTGTTTAAATTTAAAAAGAATCAAATAACAAAAGCATGATGAACCAAATTGCTTATTTTACACACACATTATAGCCATATACATATGTATGCACTTATGCATGTATATTTCCAGCACACCATTAATCATCAACGCCAAAATCATGTTATCAATCCACCTACACTGAACATTAAATGTTTTAATATTCATCTAAATTGCATCAAAAATACACACGTGATTTTGCTTTTAAAGTGAAAGACTTTGGTCCTTAATGGAGATATTTTTCACTGGGCCTTTCCTTTCTTTCTAAGTTATATGTAATGTTTAAATATACTTGTGAATAAAAATCTTCAATCAATTCTACAACCCGCCCCCAAACTGTCCAGTGTGTGAATTTTTTAAAAGGAGCTAATGCCACAGCATGTGAAACGTGAGATGGAAACATCCCGACATCTACATGCATGAACCTGGGGGTGTCCTCCCGTTAGTAAAAAGGCACTGGATTCTGCAGCTGCTTATCAAATCAGCTTCATGTTTCTGGAATGAGTTCCTGCTGCTGAGTCTGAATTTGTAGACAGTCATGAAAAAAATATCCTATAAGATTGATCTGGCTCAAAACAAAACCGCTGGAAAAGACACGTAAGTTTTATCAAACCCATTTACAGCTAGATGGTCTAAAGCCATATTAGCAACACGAACATCTGTATGCATACAAACACATGACAATATATTTAATATGTTTACTTATATTCAGACCACATATATATTACATGTCTTGTCTAGGTGTCAGTGATAAGACACATATACAGGGTATATGTTTGTAATATGAATAACATATATTCAGTAATTTGCATGCTTATATCAGCTAACGTACATTATCACTTCCCTTCCTTTTTCGCTTTTTGCTATAACAAGGCTGGCAATCAAAAGAAAGGAAATAAGTATAGAAATAGTTCCTTTCATCAACTACCCAGCCTGGTATTTGAGATAGAAATTCATTAGCATGGTTCCCCCCCTTCATTTGTTAACCCAGTATGCTGGAAAGAATTCAAAAATACAGCATTTCTCCTACTTTTCTTTGCCATGAAAAACAAACCTGTAGAAAAGGTCCAGAATCAGCTTTGTTTCTTTTTTCCAAAGGGCCTAATATAATTTCCCAGCCACCCGCGTGCACGCGTGCACACACACACACACACACCCTACTGTGTACACCCACTGTCCACTTGCCGCTCCACAACAGAGCTGTACGTTTGCAAGCACAACATCTTAAACATTGGAAGCCAATTTGGACTTATAAAAATCTGTGATCTGAGCAAGAAATGATGCTAAATATGAGCCCTGGTAACTTTATTTGTAATGATGACTTTTTATTTAAAAAAAAAAAAAAAGTATGGGAGAGCGATCAGCGGGGTGAATGTAAAAATTGTTCATCTTAAATTTCTACAAACCCAAGTGTCAGGGTAAGCATGTATGGTGCATCAAGCATAACAAAATGAAAACGAGGTTGCGGGGGAAAGGGGGGTCCCAGGCACTTGCTTCCTTGAATCCCTCTGAATACATTTCACAATTCATCAGTTTTTGTCTTTCCTGCCACGAATGAGGACAATCAGACCAGACACCCATTAGATTTTTCATGCAATTTTTTTTTCTTGTTCATGACATGTTGGCAGGGAGGATGGCAATTCTGAAATCTTACCAAATGAGAAAAATGTCAGAAGCTGAACTGACAGCTAGTGGTTACTATGGTGATAGGTGATATTGAAAAAAAATAAAATAAGACTCAGTTAATTCAAAAGGAATCAAGTTGGGTATTTTTAAGCCAGCTGATACAGATGAAAACTTAATCCTGATATTGGGACATTATCTTTTCAAGCTAACAGCCAAAGACACCATTTAGCTTAAATAATAACTAAATACACAGCTCATAATCTTGTGATTAAAAATAATGGAAAGAAATGGTATTGATAAATATACGTCAAATATTATTACCAAATGACTATCAGAGAAATATAGATTATATTCAGTGGAAAGAGACTTTGGATGGTGGGGGAGCGAGGACTTTACAGCTTCAGCAAAATATTTTTTAAAAAGAGAACACAGAAAAATAGGACTCTTTTAAGGGACAACCCAGATTCTGGTAAAGCACAGAGACACACAAACATGGTATTTTCATCTTCAAAGTTCATCAGTAAATAAGAAAATCTATTTTGATTGTAATTGTCAATACATTAAACCCCTATTTTATAATATAAGGTATTTACATAGGTAAATCCTCATTATGAATTTTTAAAGAAAATAATAATGCTATTCTTCCTATCATCATTTCTCTCTGGTTGAAATTCAGTTTAATGTTCTGACTATTCTTCAGGGAACTTCATAATAAGCAAAATAATAATTCATATATAGGCACCTTTTTCTAACACCAAGCAATGACAACTTTTCTTAGCTCAATCAATTACTGCTGTTATGTTCAGCTCTAATGATTTAAAAGAAGGAAACAGACTATCATGGAAACAATATTTATAATTAACCCAAAAACATGCAATTGCTTGTCCCACAAATAATATATATAAAACCCAGGAAGATTTTTTTAAAGAGTTTTAAAATAATTAGTTAATAAAGAGGAATCAAAGTTAGGGGTTCAGTCGAGAAGAATACATTGTGTCTGAAAATTTTTGACATGGAATAACTTTTTCAAAGCATCTTTCACATTGACACTTAAATACTGTAAGTATAAGGGATTGATACCAAAAAAGTGTACTTAGGAAGACAGAGGCAGCTCTCATTTTGAAACAGTGTAGTCTGAAAATATTCCATGCTTGCATATTTTTTCCATACGCCACACTCCCAGATCTATATTTTTTTCATTTGATATAGGGATATTAAATTATCTATTATATCTTTTCTTAAAAATCAAATCTTTTGAGAATTACAGGTAACTAGTGAAAACAAGATTCTTATTTATAACCTCAAGCTAGTATTTAATGCAGGGGAGGGGGTAAGTTATCAAGGAAGAAGCTTAGGGGAAAAAAATTAAAGTCCTATTGGTTAGGGAAGCTCTTTTCTACTGAACAGACTACAATGCCATCTACTGGGAAAGTGAAGTTCAACTTCACTTTAAACAGTAAGGCTAGTTTAAAAGGCGGATAGATGTAACTAGAGAGACATACAGCCCTACACCCTTCACTGTTCAAAAAAGAAAAGAAAAGAAAAATATATATATTGTCGTTGAAACATCAGTTATTATAGATCATTATGTTCTTCCTCTGAGATCTCCTCCCAGCATTTTGCTTCTTAATTTCCAGCGAGAGCCTCTCTTTTCAGCTCCTTCCAACTACTCTTGAGTAACAAGTTAACAACACCCAGAAAAATAATCACCAGCAGTGAGCGACCTTGGGGTCCTTTCTTGCAATCTCTAGCTTGTGATTTGTAGAGGCAGTTTGTGTTAGAATCTTCTCTGCAAAAGATTTTTTTAATCCCTAAAAACCACAATGGGAAAGGCAGGGGTCCTGGTCAGGAGTGGGTGAAGAAGAGTGAAGACACAGAGAGAGCCCTTGACATCATAAGCATAAAGCCTCTTTTTCTGTCTTCTTATGCTATCTGGGATGCAGAAGCGAGGCATCTTTTAAAAAATAAAAATCTGTCAAGTTTTGGCAAGCCAGTCTCATATTTCTACCAATGCATCCTTTGCTCATTTATACACTTTTCTTTCATTCTAGCTGCCTTGTTGTATGATTTCTAAAAGTGAGGAATGGAAAGGTTGCAGGGACAGCATTTCCCACCCTCTATACAAAACTATTCAAGTTGAGGGAAGCAATATTTAGAAGAAGGGACTATCACCCCCAATTAAATAAGAATTTATTTTACAAGCACTATCAAAAAGAAAGTAAGTTCCTACCTAAAAGCTGCTGCCCATATATTCCCAGTGTAAGTACAGGTTAAGTAAATAACAGACTCACAAGCTCCACACTACTCACACTTGGAGGGGGAGATAATTCTTTGTTACAGGGGGCTGTCGTCTGCCCTGTCGGGGGCTGAACAGTATCCCCAGCCTGTACTCAATAGATGTCACTAGCACCTCGACACACAGCTGTGACAATCAACAAGGTCTCCAGACATTACCAGATGTCCCCTCCGGAACAAAAAATCTCACACACACACACATAACAACTGTTGTAGGATACTAATTTCAATTTTATGTAAATTAGTTCTCATATGATTCTCTATCTGGCTGATTCATGTTGATGCATGAAATAATATTTTTAAAAGATATAATAATGGTGGAATAGGTGTGAATGGGACTGGAGTAATCTCCATTCAATAACTTCTTTAACCTCAAAGCTAATCAGGGCTCCTGACCTTTCCAAAGGGCGCTCTAGAAAATTCTAGGGAGGGAGCTCAATAGCAGAGTTGGCTTATGGATGTACGTAGCTATCAAAAGGCTATGTCTGAAAAGCAAGAAAAAAATTTTCATCATGATAAGATCTTTAGCAGGAGGGGTTAGATGGAAAATGGGGAGAGAAATGGGAAGCTGTTTTATTCAAATTGTTTAAATTATGGGGCTTTACCACTCAAAGGCAAAAACTAAACTGAAAAATAGGAAATCTCTAAATACAAAGTCTTTACTCCTTCCCACCCCACCCCCCAAAATAGACAATTTTTAACAGGGAAGGCATAAAATTTTAATTTCCAAATTAGGGACATAATTTGAAACTTTGCTGTGGATTTTTAAAAAACCATCCCTCTATAAGAAAATATAAGCTTGAAATAAAGGTAAGAGGAGAAAGTGGAGTTGGGGGGAGACACAGACCTACATTCAAGAGGTGTCGTGACAATCTGTACCCACTTTTAGGCTCAGGGCAGTGCAGATCTGTGTTCACCTGGACGCTAGTAACTAGGAATTAAACCCTTTTAGGCAGTACCCAAGGACATGAGTGAAAATTCTCCATTTAAATTTCTGCAACAGAAAAATTCTGCAGTAGCTAATGACTATATGACATGTGCACTGTCTATTTCTGTTGCCTTTTACCATGTCCAGGGATATCAAAGTTTGATTGGTGGGAAGTTTTCGATCACATAGTCATCTTTCTGTTGTCTCATACTGAAAAAAACGTTAACACCTGTCTCTGCTCCCCTGTTTACCAACCCTGTGATGAAAATAGGAAAAAGCAAAGAGAACACATTTTCAACATCTGGCATTTTTTAATACGCTGAAATCTTGCTTTTCCTGGTTGCAGTAAAAGGGTATGTGGGATTGAGAAGGACTTGAATGCAAAGTATATTCACTCTTCAACCCTGTGGGCACTCCTACGGGGTTGTGTAATACCGGTGGCTTTTGTGGAGGGCTTCTTTCTTTAAATGGGCTGGACCACACATACTCACTCATTCAGTATAAGTCTATAGATGAACTGTCTCTGTATTTTTAAAGAAACTCAGCTTGTGCGGTCTGCTGATATCCCAGAGAAACAAGGAACTACTTTCACATCTCATTCACGTAATGGATACAGCTCCAGAGCAGAGCAGACAAGCATCCCGGAAAGCATGCCGTGTGTCACGACATGCAAGAAAATGCTCTTGCATTTCTGTGTCGAGTTTTCTAAACTAAGCTCGATTTCCAAGGCAGTGTTCACGGATTACATTGCACTGCCACCAGAAAGGTTTACTGGTAAAGATCACTCATGCGCACACTTCCCACTCTGCCCATGACGACCGCACTTGTACATTTCAGCATCCCTAAATAGTCTGGCGATTTGCTAAGGCCCCTGCTACTAAGGTGGCGTTTTTTTGTTTTTCAATTGGTTTAAAAAAAGAAGAAGAAAAAAAGAGCTGATAATTACCTGTTAAAACTGTCCAAGGCTGTGTATCTAAAGGATTTTTTTTTTTCAGTTTTCTATAGATCTGACCTGAGCAGTATGTCCTCTATAGTCACCCACACCCGGCAGCCTGCCCAAGGTTCCCCTCCAGATAGAGACCTTCCTTTTGACTCCATGGAGGGGTGACAGTGCACAAAACGCTGGTGGAATTGGCCTCTTTTAGTCTCTTAACTTTTATCGTCAGTTGCTAAATTAGCTAATGATTAATTAGTTAATGTTTTCAAAGCACTTTGAAGATGAAAAGCACTGCCTAAGAGCTAAGTGTAAAACAGCATTAGTTATTCGACTCTGCGAAGACTAATTAGCTTTTGGGAAAAAAATGTTCCCCTCAAACTGATCAATAACGCTTCTGGTATCACAGTCGGGATGTTTGTCCTGCACGTCGCTAAGACCCACCTCACGATTCAAGGCTTTTACGCCCAAAGACACGCAAGCAATCCTGACTAAGGTTTATTGCTTAGTAACCCGTTGGTTTTCAACATGGCTGGACTTGGGCTAGTGATGTCATCTGTACACAACACAGCATTTTTGCTGTCCTAAAAGCTTGAAAGGATTATTTAACAAAGCTAAAAGTAAAGAACTAGACTCTAGGAAAGTGGTCTAGAAACATGATCAGTGAACTTATATTTAAGAAGAATTAAGCTTTTTAAGTTTTTTTTTTTTTTTTCCTCTAAAAAGCTCTTTAATGGTGGTTCTCCAGGTGGCCTCTGAATTTATTGTGAGATTTCACTTTGATGGCTAGGAGTCCTCATGGGGACTATTATGTCAATAATTTCTACAGCAACATTTTATTCCAGGTACAGAAATGACTTAGAAGATAGAGTCGGGCTCTGGAAATTCCAGGATCCTACTTTAAACTGCCCACACCAACTACTATAGAATGAAAAAGGATAGCTTTCACGATTTCCCCCCTTTCCCACACAACTCTTAATGTAATGACACTCTTGTAAGCTTTTTGGATGCTAAGTATTCCGAAAAACCACTAGAAAAAGTTCAGTATTTTGTTTATCCCATCCACTTTCAAAAACACGAATAATGTAAAGTTAATGAAAATTCTGAAACTGAAATAGGCATCTCTGTAAATGGAGGTCTGAGGGTCATTTATCCCCTTGGTACAAAAACATACTTCTTCCTATTGTCTACCAGCCAGTTTTGGTCATAAACACTGGGGACTTGGAGCGGGTTTTTTTGTTTTTGTTTTTTGTTTTTGGAAACTGCCTGAGATTATTATTTTTAATCAAGATAAGAATAATCTTTCAGATGAAAAATACCAACTAATTTCTATTAGCTTAAAGGCTAGTTTTGTTTTGTGGGTTTTTTTGTTTTTTGTGGGGTTTTTTAGGGGAGGGCAATTTCAAAATTATATTAAGATGCTGATTTCTGAGGACATCAAGCAAACACTATTAATATGTCACTCAAAATATGCAGTATTAACGGATTAAACCTTATGCACATAAACCGTAGAGACAACTCGGCTTAGAAAATAAAAAGTTAAGCTAAACAAAAGAAATTTTACACATGGAAACATATGGTCTTTATGTATTCAGTTACTCCAGGAATGAGTTTAGATGGAGCACAAACACTATAGGACATTAGACATATATATGTATATGTGTGTATGTATACATTACACATATATACACATATATCTAAAACATATGTATGATATATACATACAATCACACATTGCACCCACATCAATCAAGTATTTGCTAAACAAAAGAAAAACAAACAAACAAACAAACAAAAAGTGACATGTTCAAAGTCCCAGAACTAAAGGTTTGGTACCAACATCAGTGTCAGCCTTTTTTATACGTCCTAAAATATATCTGCCATAAAAGCACAGTAAAATCGCTTGAAAACAAAAAAAGGAATAGTTGGAATGAAAAAAAGTGGCCAGCTACGAGGTGATTTCTTTGCAATTTCCTACGTGAATATAAAAAGAGCAGACACCCGAAATAATTTGCAAATCATTGTAACACAAACCCTAAAAAACATAAAATATGAGCAGAGTTTGGAACGAGAAGATGGTCAAGTGAAAGGCAGCTGTTATTTCTAAGATCTCTATAAGGTATTGGGACATTAAATATAGGTAAAGAGAAGAGGACAAACTAGAGAATAGGTATGATTTTGACTGGAAGGAGAAGTTCCTTTGGAAATTTCAAAGATTATTTAAAATTCTTATCTAAATCAAGCTCCCTTCTGAATTTCTTTTTCTTATAATTGAACAAGTGTTAAGCTGTATCAGGCTGTCACAGCTGTTCCAATACATGAACCACACTTATAGTAACAGCTTTCGTTACACATTTTTGTGGAGTGGTTTCCAGCACACTGTGATCAGAGCTTGCATATTTTTATACTACTTGCATATAGAAAATAAACCCAACATTTTAGATTATTTTTCTCATAGTGCATCTGGCATGTATGGTTTCTGAAAGACAAAGAAGCGATTGTGATTTCATACCTACTAATCTGAATACAACACCTTGTTTTATTTTTGTATATTATTCTGTGTTTTGGTTCAAAAAAAAAAAAAACTTACATTGGGTCAATAAAAAAGTCCTGAAAAACTGCAGCTTAACCAAATCATTATCCATGGGCCAAATGCTAATGCAATTTTTTCCACTTGCAGAATATCGTTATGATGACATATCAAATATCCAAATAGTATATGGGTATGGAGGCCATGTCATATTACTTGGTCAGAGACATTACCGAAAGAAACATGGAAAAATCAACAGTCAGAACTTTCAATTAAATTGCTTGTTTCAGATTCAAAAGCAACTTGTTCCTTCAGCCCTGAATAACAGTGTGTTTCCAACCACAGGTGACTGTTTCCAAAATGACAACCAGTCACAACTTAAATTGTTGCTTCCAGAAATATTCCAATACTTGCAAAACACAGAAATTCTGAAATGCCTTTCTTTAAACAAGAATAAATACATTATGCTTCAGAAACCTATACAAAGAATAATCATCTTTCTACCTAAGTAAAAATAATTGTGTTTGAATAGATTTTTGAATTAAATATTCACATGCTATTGTTTCACTAGCTATAAAAGAAATAGCCATCTGTTGCTTATTTTCCTTTTCACAGAATTAGATATTAATTATCTGCAAAAGCCTTATCTTTTCCCAATCACCACAGTACACACGTTGTCTAAATTTTGCTTCTTGTTGTTCAAGCCCTCTAAATTAGCAGATTCGAAATTAGCTAGTTATAGCAATGCTTTTCACTTTAAATTTTAATAATAAACAGAGACATCTCCTTTCTTTTTCCCCCCCTAGACCCTCCCTCTTTTCTGAAAACTGAAGGCTGCTGCTGAAAGGATTGAAAATCTGGAAAGAGTTTGGGGTGGACTGGCCAACCCCCTTTCATTTCCTTCAGATGTTTACAATCTAGCACCTTTCTGAAGACAAAGATGGGAAAAAAGCTATTTTTCCCTTTGACTGAAGGGTGAGACAGGGGGGTATTAAAAACTGATCAATGTAATTTTTTTCTCAGAAGTATTTGCACATCTGTGAAATAATGTAATTTATAAAAAAAATTCTTTTTATATGACATTCATGATTATAGCCTGATCTGGAGAATTATTCAAATATAAAATTAAATGTTCAAAAACTCGCTGTGCTGTGGATGGCTGAGCTTAGCCCAGCTGTGCATCAAACTTATATAATTCTATTAAAACTATAAAAGTGAGCCTTTCTAGATCTCATTGAACCTCTGAACAGGGGAAGTAGTGTTTTAAAAGAAAGTGTGATGATCTACTTTTTGTTTCATTTTCTTCTGATAAGCCTGCCAGGGATCTAAAGATGTCCTACCATACCAACAACATACAAAAGGTTGTTGGTGTCTCACATACCAACAACAACAAAAGGTGATGGGGGAGGGCTACTGGCTAATAATGGAAATGTTCTATAAAGAAGACTGTATTTTCTTTTCCCAGAAAAAGCTACAACTTAAAGGAAGTTTACAAACCTTTAAAGTAAATTCTTCTATTTGGCTGAGATTGCTTGAGATATAATATGAGCCATCTGCAATTTACCTGAACTGCCCTATTAAACAGAGCATGCTACCTTTACTCCAAGGCCCCCATCCTCTGACCCCCGTCCAAACACAGTAAGTGCCCCCAATTTACGGAGGGAAATTTGCCCTTCAAATGCATGGTTTATAAAAACAAACTTTTCCTGACCAAGTATTAGAGGAAAGTTTCATCCCCATGTATATGTCTTTACATTGTTAGCTCTGAATATCCCTCCTATAAGGGAGAAATTCCATGGAATATTTGTCAAAATTCAAATTCATCCTGTTTTTTACACAATCAATTTAAGCTAACAAATGGTCAATGATTTTTAAAATAACTGGAGCCCAGAAAATAAGAGAGAAACAAATTTCTTTGAAGTGACAGACTGAAACCCACACTCCAAATTTTGGTACTTTCCACATCTAATTTTTTTTTTTTTAAATAAAATGCATTGCTAAAGCTTTTATTGTGGAGTCAAGGTTTAGAAATCAAACAGAATTCATTTACAGATTAATATTACCAAATTTTAAGTAGAAAGAAAAATACAATTCTTAAAAATGTTATGACTCATACTAGTAGTCAGATGATCTCAAAAAAGCTCACATTAGGATGAAAGTGCTCTGCAGTTACTGGTTGTTTTTTTTTAAAAAAAAGAACACACAAGCAAAATAAAGGTGAAGATATTGTTTCTGCTGCCTAAGACAGACGGACTTTAATAACACTTAACAGAATGATGTACATAATGATCTCAGAAAGCACTTCTTCTGCCTCATCCATCATGCCGAGGAGAAAATGAAGCCTCCGACAGCATTAGGAATTATTCGAGATCTTGTCAGTAATTCGCAGCTCCTCCGTAGTATCACAACACAAATGTATGTGTGTGAGACACTGACCATTAATCTCGGAGTTTTTTCTACACACAACAGCGTGCTGAGAATGTATCAATTGTTTCATGGAGCAATGGCCTATATGAAGCCACACTAAATAAAACAAGAAAAACCAGGGAGATATACAGATAGATTAAGCAAACAGTGGGTTAAGGAATGAAAATGTTTTCTATCACTAGGAGAGAAATCAAAGTAAAGTCCCAAGTGCGTGGACCAGGTGAATTGGAGACCACAATGTCGTCCCAGGGGAAGAGACACACTCTCTCTCATCAAAAGTTTCTGCAAAGTTGCAACGTACTGTCAACATCCTTAAGTAATAAGCGCTTATGTGATGAGAAAATGATTGGCTTCCTTTCTCTACTAAAGTGAAATGCAAAAAAGGTCCACTTTCTGTCCTTCAGGCAGAAAATCAAAGTGAGCACCTGGGTTGTTTGTTTCACTCATGTGGAGTCCTCGTGGGGTTCAAAAAAAGAAGAGAAAGATAACTGAGGATGAATAAAATAACCAGCTTCTTCACAGATATCTCTCGCATGGACAGTTTGTCAGTGGCAAAGCAAATTTGAACTTCCAACCCTCCGGATAAAACAAACAACAGAGTTTGGCAGCATGGTCCCCAAAACAAGCTCTGTCCTTCATAGTATGATGGCTATTGTAAAACAGACTCTGCTCCAGAGAAAAAGGTTTATAAATATTTGCAAAACAAACTCTTAAAACATTCCTCTGAGTCCACTCCAAATTGATTTCTGTGCGTGCACTGTAAAGATGAAAGCTGACTAGATGTCTGGTTTATGATAAATTAAGATGGTTTAACTTCCAGCAATCATATACCCCACACAGATGTATTTCTGTGAAGCTCTGTAAGCTACTCAACAACCAAAAAAATCAGGCTCTTGTCAAATGGAACGAAATGAGTGCTTCTTAGAGTGGAACAGGGCCAAGAAGGCAAAAAAAAAAAAAATACACCACAGGTGAGAAAATGTGGGCACAAACTAATAAACAGCAATAATCACTAAGTTTGAGGTTTTCTCAAATAGAATGCAGGTTTTGCTTTTTTAATAGTTATCTGAAGTATGTCAGAGAACTAAACACAAGGCAAAATCACTTGGAAATTGGTGTCCAGTGTAAACAGAGTTCCACCCTACTTTCAACACTCAAAATACGAAAGGCTACACTAAAAAAACAAACAAAAAAAAAAAAAAAAAAACACACAAAAAATCCTTTTTTTCCCCTTTGGAATAACGAAATAATTTCTAAAGAAGAGAGAAGTGATAAGTGCACAACTCACATTGGGCTAATTTACTCATCTCCCCCGGCTCCAGCTCGGAATAACAGTTTATTATTATTTACAAGTAACAAAGTCAAGGGCAAGATAAAAACAGATCTCCTGAGAAATGGATGCTGCCTGGTCCCCTTGCACCCCACCTGCATCAGCCCTCCTTCCCTCACCTCCCATCCTCCCCGCACCGAAAACTGTAAAGTGGAAATGTCACTGGGGGCATCCTCGCCATGGTCTGGCAATACAGATATTGATACCGAATAATACGTCAGGAATGAGTAAAACCAGGTTGAAAACAGGTTTTCACAAAATAATGAAGAGGAAATGTCACGCTAGCAGCAGTAACAGCATAAATTGTGCTTATTCATTATCCTTTTCTCCTCCCCTTCCCCCATGGAAATATAATTTTTATGTTTTAAATTTATATGCTTACGCGAGAACTTGGCTTTCACCATAGTTGTTGCTCTTTCAAAGCCCGAGACTAGAGACGAGGATGATTTTCAAAGGTTTTTTTTTGAAAAAATTAAAGAGATGGCAATAACACATTCCCACGATTTCAATTCAAAGAGAAAAGGTAAATAGGATTCCCCAAACAAAATTACCTGGAGCTTTAACTTTTACTTCATCTAATTGAACTACAAAGAAAATATCAGCTAAAAAATGTCACCTGCTCAACAGTAAATACACTGCTTTTCCTCCAGCAAAAGAACTGGAAGGAAAGAAAAGTGTTTACATTTCAATTGTTCAGATGCAGTCCTAAGAAGGATTACAAAAGAACACTCTAGAAGCTCTTTCTGTGGGCAGCTTTCCGGGGAGATGTCAGGGCTGGAGGAGACAACGCGGGGGCTAATTGTAACTGGAGACAATTCAGCGTGGGTGGGTGGGGTCCTCCTTGGAGGTCTGTTTAAGGTGCAGGCAGTTTTGAGACTGAGAAACAATACCCATAAGGATCCCTGTCCCCCTACCAAAAACAAATCCCGTAAACCTGTGCAGTCTGGCAGCAAGCCTGCATACTCTCTAGTGCTGAGATAAAGACCCAATCTGCTCATCAAACACCTCCAGGCTCCGCCATCTAATAGGAACAAATTGGCAATGACTGCCCAAGCTAGTAACACAGGCCTACTGATTTGTAGATTGATACAGATGCCTAATGATCCCCTTGGGCAGATCAATAGGAACAATCCTCATCCCTGCCTTTCTTCTTTATTGGCCTAGAAGACTAAGGCAAGGAGGAAGCAGGAGGTGGAGAGGCCGCAGTGCTACCTGGGGACAGATAGGGAATACACATCCAGGTGTTGATCTGTGGAAGGACAGCTGCTCAAGACCAGGGCTCAAGAACTTTTCTCAGACTGTCTTGCTTCACTCCATGTATTTGGCAGGCAAAGGGTGTAACAGGACAGAAGACACTTCTATTCATAGTAGCCATGCCTGGCATTCAGTGAGCCCCAGCTGATGGTAAGCATGGCCCCCTTCATCTGGGAAAGAGAAGACAAACCACGGAAGCCCAGGTGCCTCTCCAAGAAGGTGAACTTGGTGGACAGAAAATGCCAAAGATGTGAAAGACAGCAAGAGGGTGAAGATGAGATGCTTCGTCTTAGGAAGAGTTAGGACAGAACAAATTTGAAGTGTCTGTGATCAAAGAGGGGCAACCGTGATGGATGCTGCTTTAAATATCATAAAGAGGAGGCCAGTGAATTCCTCCATTGTATTGCTTGAACATGCTGAAAGTACCCGCCTACCCCCACCCCAGGTGGTCAGCTAGTTCTCACACATGCACCCATGTGTCTGACCCCTTCTCCTTTCTCTCTAGTGCACTATCTGAGCAGGTTTTCTAGAAGCTGACAGCACCAGCTCTTCCCCCTTCTGAAGACCAAGCTCTCTAACCCCAGAGTTAGGGCTTGCTTTCCATTTGTGTATTCTTCTTGTGAATAAAATTATCCAATTAGGAAATCCATTTAAAGTCCTTAATAATAACAGGGAAAAACTAATGGAGTTGCTTTGGATTTTCTTTTTCAATAAATTAATGTTAGTGATGTTCTGTGGATTCTTAAGTGCTCATTTATATCATCAGGGTTATTGCACACATAACAATTAGTCCTAAACTTCTATACTGATTTGTCCGTCCTGTAGGAAGTCTGCCGTCCTGAAGAAGCAGTGAACGAGACTAATCAGAGGAACACTTACTGGCAGCCAGAAGGAATTTGACTTCTAAAACAAATAAATGTGCAAAGTCGAACAACCTTTCTACTTTATGTTTATATTCTTTTTCTTCTTTTAATTATCAGAGTTTTTTTTTTTTAAAAAAAAAAAGCCTCTTTTTTCTTCCCCCAGGAATGTTTTACAACTACCCCATGCATATTTGCAGGTGTTGCATACAAAATAGCCAAAAGGAGGGGTGAAATGTCCAGTTTTTACTCCTGCATTCAGACCTGCAACTAGCCGCCGAGAAATTGCTTTGTTCAGTAATCAGTCTAGTTTGGTTTTGTTATTAAAGGGAGATAACACTGAATGCCAGAGATGAAATTGCAGTTTCTTTATTGTCGAGGGTTGAAACCCTTGCCACCCCACTGATCCTGTGAAAGATTCTTTTTTTTTTTTGTAATAATAAAAATGTTTTTAATCTCACTCCCCACCCCGGTTTTTGCATACGCAAAATAGAACTGAAGCCACGTGAAAAAACTTGGTATGCCTGCCCACTGTGTAACATCACAAATTAGTCATCTCATTCCTGCATGTCGCAACCTCCTTTTTAAATGAAAGCAAACGTGGAGGGAGCAGCGTTACATTTTGCTAGCAAAGGGTTTGCACTGACGGACCAAACAATCATGTGCACTGGAGCTCCAGCACTGACCACTTACAATTCAAATTTCACACTAATGATAAGTGTAATCGTGACAATCAGCATCACCACCACCACCATCACCATCATCACAATAAAAAGATGCATTCTGTTCACTGGTGACATCAATCAACTGTGTGGTGAAGATCAGAAGCCGCGCTCCCCTCTTGCTCTCTCACTGCGTCTGTCTTGCTAGTTTCCCCCCTCCCCACTTCACTGCTCCCCCACACACACAGCCCCTGCTCGGAGAAGTGATCACATTTAATTCATTGCATCATTATGTCATCTCCATACTAATCTCTGCCCTCACACCTCCTCCACTTTGACATGCAAATGAGCTAGAAAAAAGCCACACATTAATATAAAAAAGTCACAGCAATCATGTCTGATTTCCTGCCTTCCAGCCCCACAACACTCCCTCCAATCCCCACCTCCCCCCCCCCCCATCTCTTTTTCCAGCACGCTGTGCTGGTGATCACAAGAAACAACAGCAATCTGCTGAAGATCAGACGCTACGACAGGGAGGTGGGGAGAAGGATACAACACGTACACGTGTCAGCAACGCGGCCCAGGCAGTCCTATTTGCATATTCACATGAGTTCCATTCTCAGATTGCTTAAGCAGGGAAGAAGTTAGGTAGCTCCCCCACCCACCTACCCTCCCAGATCCATAAAGAAACAGCTTTTGAGAAGAGGGGTGAGAGAGAGGGGGAGAGAGGGAGAGAGAGAGAGGGAGAGAGAGAGAGAGAGAGAGAGAGAGAGAGAGAGAGAGAGAGAGAGAACATATGAATGTAAAGGGAAAGAGAGAGAATATGAGGAGGGAGGGGGAATGGAGAGACATACACAGAAAGAAACAGAGAGAGGGAAGGAAAGAAAAGACTGTCCACATCTGCCTTACCTCAGCTAGCTTGCTTTCTGTTGCTCTTAAAAGGAATTCCCTGTGGTTCCTTTAGAATTTTTGAGAACCATCCTTCAGGGTTTTTACTTCTCTCTCTCTCTCTCTCTCTCTCTCTCTCTCTCTCTCTCTCTCTTCCTCCTCCTCTTTCTGTGTTGTGACTGGGTTTATAAAAAAACAATAAAAAGACAACTCCATGTTCAGCTAGCAGTCAAGAAGGCATCATGAAGTCCAGGGCTACAGGGGGGAGGGAAGAGAGGAGGGGAGGGTCACAGCCTAATGCTTTACAAAGGAGAACCTGGAGTCTCTGTTTTTAAAACATCTCTCACATACAATGACTAACCAAGAGAAAAATATATGTACTATATGTATACACAAGACATATGTACGTTTTCACCAGTAACTCAGATGTCAAAAATGTTAAGACTGGGATGCAAACAGATGTAGGAAAATTATGAGTCATTGTGAAAACCCCACAGCCGATCCACTTTGCTGCTCTCTGATTGCAGAGGGGGCCAGGCAGCTAGGGGTTTTATTTGCTGAATCACATTTGTGGCAATACCTGGGTAATAAGGGACTGGCTTGAGATGGGGTTTCAGCTACTGCAATGAATTTCCCAGCTTTGATCAGTTTTCATCCGTACTTTGTGGAAATGAAAATGTGTGAACATGTCCACAAATTTTCTTGCTTTCTTTTTCTTGCAGCCAAAAAAGAAAAAAAAAAAAGGAAAAGAAAAAGTGCAATTAAATAACATATATGCAAGCTGATGTAACCAATACTAATAGTGTCTTTAAATATTCCCTATGAAGTGTAAAATTGGTATGAATTAAAAACATAGAATGATTCATGCAAAATGCACCTGATTTTCTAGTGGCCTTCTGTATCATATTATCCTAATTGACTTTATTAGCTCTGGTGAAATGTTGCTATCCCTCCGAGGAAGCCGCCTTCCGAGACAAGTGAACCACTGCAGCACTGATGAACAGCAGCTGATTCAAAGCAATTAAGTGCTAGTCTGTTAAGTGAAAGGAATAAAAACATTTTCAAAACACAACAAATGCCGTGTAGTTCAATTCCATTTTCAACCTCTTCATTTGAACTAGTAAAGACAAAAAGGCATCTGATGTCATAAGAAACTTTACTACAAATATAATTCTAAAAACTAGCCAGAGGGATGCTTTTGCAAATTGGTTTTGAACATTAATCCTAAAGTTAAATAGTATGAACAATGTTTCACTGTAAAAGGGGGAAAAATGTATGGTGAAGTTACAAGGCCCTAAAATTTATGCACGTGAGCATTCAGTAACTAATAGGGGCGTTATGAAAAAGCAGGATAATGATAAAAGCAATGTAAAAATATGAGTGACAGCATAGATATGTACCATGTACCAGGACCCAAATGTGCATCATTATCTAGATCACAACACATATTATATATGAGAGAATATATATGAGAGAATACCATTAAATATGTGCAACTGACTTTGCAGGAGAAGGGAGGAAGGAAAAGAAGAAGGAAGGGAACGAAGGAGGAAGTAAGATGGAAGGAAGGAATGAAGGAAGGAAGGAAAGAAAGAAGGAACAAAGGAAAGAAAGGAGTTTAAAAGATGTTAGTTCACACTAATAAAGAACTAGGGGGGGTCAGTTGTTGAGGATGGTTAAGGAAATGTGAAAATAAAAATTGTTTCTTTATTTGAAACAGAACTCTAGGCAGACACACATCAGAAAAATTGATTTCTCTGTGTCTCTCACACACACACACAAAAAGAAATATGTTTTGTATTCATGGCCTGAATTCAAAGAGGAGGAAGAAAAGGTAATTTTAAGAATCTGACCCTAATGTACAAGTTACAACACTCTACCCAAAATTGATGAAAAACATCTATGACAAGACTCATCAATGAGTCCCTGAAATAAAGAGAAAGAGAAAATAACCAAAACATTAGACCCAGGAACGTTATATTTCAATATTATCATATGAATTAAATGTAATCTTTGAAGAGACTAGTCCCTCGGGTCACATATTAGGCCTTCCTCCCACCCCACCCCCTTTTTTTACTTAATAGAGGTCATCCACGCTGAAAAGCAAAACCCAAATGAAAAGCATCTTCAGTGTGCTTATAACATGAGCTGCAAGGGGTCAGACAGCGTCTTGTATGGCCTCATAAAAAATACATAACCAGACAGCCTAATAGTATTTCTTTGCATTCATTTTTGGATGGGGGATGGGGGTTGGGGGATGGGGAGGAGAAAGGGTTGATGTTGGTAGCTATGATGGGAAAAAATGATGGGGAAAAAATCAAAGAGCACAAAAATACATTTTTTAAAAGGATAGTTAATCTTTCTCTTTTGTGAAAGGGTATCAAGTGCAATTCTAAAATGTGATTGACTTACAAAATATATTGATCTCAATTTTTTAAGACAGTAAAAGGTGTTTAAATATATATTTCTGTTCCCTCCTATTTTTTTTTTTCCTAGCCAGTCATGTTAATTGGAAGCTTAGCTATGCTGGGCCCCTCTTCCAGTTAATATTTTCAGCACAAATACTCATTTAAATACAGACTTATAAACTACACTTTTTCCAGATGATTTCTAAAAAGGAAACAATGAGAAGAAAACATTGACGGTGTTCTGTTTTAACGCAACAGAGACTGTATGCAGCCATACTACTAGAGAAGAATGGGGAGCTAGGGGGAGAGAACACAGGAAGAGAAAGGAAGAGAGAAAGGGAAGGAGAATAACACAAGTGGACAAGAGATAAAAATAAACAGCTCTTAATGCTGGGGAGATGAGAGAAGCTCTAAATATATTCCTTCCCCTCCCCCTCACTTCTTTCCTCCCAAATATAAGCCCAGAGATGAGTGACCCTGCTGGGGAAGAGGGAGGCCGAGAGGTGACCCGGTGCTAACCAGCCTGTTAGAGCTAATAAGGTGTCCTCCTAAGGCACTCCACTGACATTAGGGCAGTGTGCAGATCACTCTCCTTGTTATTGCCCATCCTCAGCTTGAAATGTACTACTCCTTTGCATTATTAAAGAGACAGCTCACATCCTCTACAGGACGGAGATTTGGTGAAGATAAATAACTCTGCATTATTTTTATTTAAATGTTATGTTTGTACTCAGTAGTCCAGATATTTAAAATCTACGATTTTACAACATACCCACATGAATAATCTTCCATTGGTGACTCCCACTGAGATAGGAAAGAGGCAAGAAGAGAAGCCTGATTTTATATTTTATGTTCCCCTCCTTCCCCACTATGTAGGGATCAAAGAATAGGGAATATGATCCCAAGGTGCCTAGTGTGGGGACTTCCGCATGGCACTGTCATTCGTGATGGGGACTCACTTATGAAGTGTTCATAAATAAGACTCTAGAACCAAAATTTCCCATTTAGTTCTTAGTGCTCTTAATCATGGTAACGCGGGTAGGTTTTCAGGGGGGTCACATAATATTTTTTAAGAATATGTCTTAATGGTCCCATAGTAATTGAGTTTGCTGAAAGAGCTTGGTATTAAGTCTTAAAGGGATGTGGAAGTCAGGAGATATGACGTTTATCTAATCCAGCGACTCCCACATAGGGTGCAGAGATGCTTGGCTCATAACCCAAGTGCAGTGTTCAATTAGGATTTGGGGCAAAAGGATTCAAACAAATGGCTTCCAAGATGTTACTATGCCAAGGTCAGAAAATTTATTTTTCCAAGTAATGATCCTCATAACAATTGATCATAGAGAATTAAACAATGGACAAATGGGCACAGGTACTATTTTATTAACTGCAACCTTGGATGTCTTGAATGTTAGCGCTGATACCGTGTTTCCCCAAAAATAAGATCTAGCTGGACCATCAGCTCTAATGCATCTTTTGAAGAAAAAATTAATATAAGAATGGGTATTATATTATAAGATCCAGTCTTATATTAAAATAAGACCCGGTATTATATTATATTATATTATATTATATTATATTATATTATACCCAGTCTTAAATTAATTTTTGCTCCAAAAGGTGCATTAGAGCCAATGGTCCAGCTAGGTCTTATTTTCGGGAAAACACGGTAAGTAGTTTTTATTGGATAAAGGTTTAAAAGTAGTCAGAATATTTCTCCAAATCTCCTTGAGCGGTATCTCTTTCAGAATGTGCACAGGTACAATATAACTCCACCAAGAATGAATGTAGCCAGCAGTGATGAGTAGAAGAAAGAAATACTGAACAATAGAGTAGTTGCTGAATAGTTAAAACCTCGTTTTCCTTATAATCCTAAAATGTTGCTTGAAAAATATTTAAATACAGAGATGCAGGGTATGTTCCCATTTCATAAAGATGCATACTTTGACTACAGTACATTTCTAAATGCTTTCTGATCTTTTGCATTCTTTCATATGCTAGCTTTTCATCTTCACTATAGATTAGCCAGTAAATGAATTACCTTACTAACATAAAACCTTCCACTCCTAGTGGTAGTAATAGATTGGTTTAAAATAATCTCCAACAAGGTGATAGCATAGCCTTAAATTGGGTGATAACATAATCTAATCAATTTAACAATGGAGGGGAAGGACTACAAATCAATAAATATATGCTGAATAAATGAACAGTCAACAATCAATCAGTTGAAGACACCCAAGGATTCTTTCCCTATAATCTATAGGAAAAGCAATTATGACCAAAGCAACTTTACAAATGGACACTTATAGCTTGAATGGAATTCTACAGGACTGACCAATAGTGATCGTATGCTAGAATAGACTCCACTTAATCTTCAGTCTGAACTTGTACCAATGACCTAAACAAATGATCCCATATTACTTGGGGAAAATTTTGTTTATGCTGAAATCTACTGCACTAGGGTACCCTCTAAATGTTTTGTCATTTTGTAAATTCGTTCAGTGAATGACTTGCTTCCAACAAATAGTTTATTAGTTCTGGTTCAATACCCTTTACTATTAAGCGATATCCATGGAATAGGTATTTGCTGTAACTGGATTTATACACAAATAATTACTATTAGAACATTGGTATATCATAAAGGAAGGCACATTAAGAATCAACATCTTCCAAAGGGATGTCTGAGAAATAGACAGGCTTCCTTCTGCTGAATAACACAAAGCTTTAGAAGACAATGCATATTTTGGGGTAAATTAATTGGGGAGTCAATCAAAAACCAAAACCAGGTCTATTTCACTTGCTTGTAGAGGACTCAGTACCATGACTGAATCGTATGCATTCAGGTGGCCAGATGCGAGATGGCTCAGTCACAACATATGAATGGTCCACCAAGAGTCAGGAGTCCACATTCTAGCCCTCACTCAGCCTTTGGGCTACTGCGTGAACTTGGGAATACCATTGCACACCTCTTGGTTCCAGTTTCCTCATATGTAAAATGGGCAAACTATGGGGCTCTTGCCAATAACATCTATTTCCATTCCTTTGTAAAATAAATAAAGGAACTAATAATTGAAATACCCTTTCCTTTTCAACTGGATAGTTTGAGAGCTTCTAGATATATGTGGAATGAGCATGAAGTCCGTGGTAAGGAGGATGCTCTGGACCCAGACCCACAGCTACCACAGGTCTTGGACCATCACACAGTTTTATGTTATTCATGGTCATGTGGAGAGTAATGCATAATCATCACAGACATTTGGTTAATACCAAACGCCAAAAAAAGCAGGGAGGAAATTGAAGCTTCATAAGGAGATTGAAACAGTTATAATAGTGCAAAATTGCCTCAAGAGGTTCATCCACTGTGTTTATCTGATCAAAATTCTTATACATTAATATATATCTAACACTTGAAAAAATATTGAAATAAAATATACACACACAATTATGTCCAAGTTGGCTCTTCACTGGGACTTTTCAGTTAGTATGATTTCTTTGGAAAAGGGAAACTCCAAACTTCCCTGATCTCATCATTAAAGCACAAATACAAAAATAGATTAAATTTTATAGCATTAAATCTAAGAATTTCAAATACCAGATCACAAAAGCAAATCTGCCTCTTTTTATGTTAATCTATGAGTACATTTCAATTCCAAACTACATAGGAAAATGGCATTTTTCAATTTTTTTGACAATGCCCTTTTTCCTTTGTAATTTCTTCTTGTGAATTTAAAAAGTATTTACCACTCATTAAATTAATAAAGGCAGAATTTGTTTACACATGCCATCATTAATGACTGTCTTAATTAAAATTTGTAAATAATCCTTAATAATATACTAATCTAAGATAAATATCTTTTTCATTGTAAATTACCTCATCATAATATACCACACAAAAATTATGAACTGATTTTTAAAATTCCTAAGAATGTTGACAAGATTATGAACTACTATGAAAATGGTCCATGGGTCAAAAGAGGTTGGGAAATGCTGATCGCTGAGGTCTGTTTCAGCTCTAAAATTCTATATTTTAAATGAGACACCTCTGACTTTTCTAAATTAGTGAAAAGTAAACTTGCAGAGACTGCCAAATCTCCCACTAGATACTTCCAAATTCACATGAATATAACATACGAAGTCTAAAAAAATTTAAACATGAAAATCTGGACACGGTAAAAATAGATAAGTGCATTTAAAATGAACTTACCCTCTGTATCTTATCTTTCCATATTATCTATTTGCTGTGTAGGTAATTTATTAATACATTATTCAATGTGCCGTTTGAGCTTTAAAATCTGTGAAACATTAGCCTACATACATTGTTATACCCTGGTAATAAACTGGATTTAAAAATGTACCTAAATTTCTAACCAAAATTTTCATCAACATCACTATTGTCGCTGAGTATATTCTTTTAAAGAATCAAGCCAGTAAAAGGAACAAGAAAAAAAAAAAAAAAAAACAAGACCTCAAGACGCCCACATCTTTGAACTTACGTGTTAGAAAAGGAAGGGTAAGACTGCTGCATATCAAAAGGGGACTCTCAGGGCCACTTAGTTCCTTACAGGAGAGTGTGGATCTTAAACAAAATGACATCATCTATCAAGGACTTAAGTTCCAGAAAGGGCTGAATTATACTTGGTCATATACTTTAGTGATATGCAACAGTGGGTACCATCATTTTTCTATAAAGAGCCAGAGAGTAAATATTAGGTTGGTGCAAAAGTAACTGCGGTGTTTGCAGTTATTTTTAACCTTTTAAACCGCAATTACTTTTGCACCACCCTAACAGCTTAGGTTTTACATGTCATACAGTCTCTGTCACAACTATTCAACTGCCGTTTAGTGACGAAGCAGCCAGAGACAATAAGCCAACCAATGAGCATGGCTATGTTTCAATAAAACTTTATTTACAAAAACAGGTGGCAGGCAGGACTCAGCCTGCAGTTTGTCAACATCTGACTTTTTAAATGATGCAAGTGAATGATGGAATAATGAGTGGAGATGTCTATAGAAGTGAATAAATTGGAGAATCTTAGTAATTGCAAATACATAAGATTTTAAACACATTTGATTAGCATTTGGAGTATCTAGTATAATAACAACACATATATGCATAAGATTTATCCTTTCGAAGTATAATCAACTTACATTATTTCCTCACAACTCTCCCCCTCACAGGCAGCTCAAGAAGCATGAGTCCCACTTTACAGATAAGAAAATTGAAAGACCCTGATGTTTCAAAGATTTCTGAGTTAATAAGTGGCAGAGCTAGCACTGGGTTTTCTGATGCTTCTGATTACTGCTTCAAATGAAATGACTGTTTAACACACACACACTCACACACTCACTCACACACACACAGTTTGTTGTAGAGACAAATCAATACTGTAGCCTAAAAATTTACTATAGGAATTAGGGTATTTATGAGTAGCTTAGGAAACAACTAAAGTTCGTAATAAAATATGTTAAGTATAAAGTATCAATTGACAAATTTAGTAGGCTTCAGCCACTGAAGTTTCTTGTGCTGATCTAAATAATTTGCAATGTTACCTCAATTTTAAAATGCTTTGGAAATCACTACCTTTTGTAACAAATACTCTCATGTTTTTCTTTTGAAAAATCAACTCTACGTAAGGTCAGGGTAACAGATGCATTCATTTCACAGTGAAACTTCCTTCAATTTCAGTTCTCTCTATTCTTGTTCCTCAGTGCATTCATTCCTACAACATGTCTGTGTGCAGCACTGAAGTTTTACAAAACTGAAAAATCCAAACGTGAAATTATCATGCCACGTCTATCATGTTATTTGTGTAGAATTCTTTACACTATAAAGACAAAATTGCTCTTTTGCAGAGGCAATCATCAACTGAGATCCATTTGCACAGAATAAGACGTCGATTCTTGAGTTATTTAATAAGTTGAGCTTTTGGTTTGTCATCATGAAAACGACAGTGTGGTAGTTTAATGTGTTCCTTTAATAGTTAGCATCTAATGAGAAAAAACCAAAGGCCAACTTAATATATAATGATAGGTTCTTGCCAAATGACTTTATAGGACATTGTAGGAACAAAAGTTTCATGGAAAGTGGAATGTTAGAAAATGGTAAGGAAATTGAATTATCATATGGCACACACTAATATAGGGAAGCCAAATTCCAGAGACCCTTTACCTTGACAGTTTATTGTAATATTCCCATTTAAAGTTAATAGTTAAAGTTAATGGAGACTCCCATATTTTACATGAGAACTTGCAACAATTCATTTCAAGAAATGTAGAAAATAGTGAAGAATTTTTCATTAAAGCACATTCAAAATTTTTTCAATATTTTATTTTGAGTAGCACTATCAAATTGATTGTCTCATTAAAATAATGGATCAGGGATTTAAAATGAATTCAGTGTGTAAAAAGAAAAATAACCATGATAATGAAAAGTATTAGAATGATAATCCCATCAGGCTCAAAATTCAAAGAATCAACATAATATGTAAAATACCAAATATGAAAATATATTTTTCCTATGATTAAATCCACCATCAGTGCTCTCAGCAAAACATCACATAGAACATTAAATTAATGTTGTTAAGTTAAGCTTTAATGGTTTTTATAGTAAATTTAAATAGTAATCTGTAAATTTAGTTTACTTTTATAGCTATGTAAAAGCTATACACATAGGGAATTAATGCCTAACTTAATGTTTGTCCAGATTTTAAATCATATACCATATAAAATGGCTAAAAATTATTTCCATCAATAGCAGGAGTCCAAGAGACTATACCACTTTAACAATCACCAGATTTGTTTCTTTAAAAAAAGCATTGAGGGTGCACAGCCCCCTCCTATCAGGCAGCCTTTTTCTTCCCTGCTGAGGGCTGGACTGGATGAGAACCTGTGAGAGCTCATGGCAGCCGACTACTAATTCAAGGTCAGCCTCAGCATGATTCTTGAGGTATACTGGGACAGGTCTGACCATCTGCCAAACCCTTCCCTGTTGCATCCCTCTGCCTACAAGGATCCGATCCCATTTGCCTATTTAATGTGTTTCAGCCTATCTAATGATAACATAGTTACTCTTTTATGAGATTTTCTTATCACGACTATCTTTTGAAAGTATCCTGAAATACACTCCTGTGCCTCCTAATTTATTGATGTCTCTTATAATGAGGTTTCTTTTTTTTTAAAAAAAAGTGAAATTAGAAATTGCTCTGAAACTGAAGAGAAACTCAGTTCAATGCAATTCAATTCAATATATACCAGCACTTACTAGGAAAAAGACGTTTACAAAGCATTAAGGATAAAGAACTAAATTGGATAACGGTCTCTACACAGAAGCAGTTTTACTGAGAACACATTTCATTCACTACCCAGTGGCTATCCTGTTATGATATTTCAAGCCAACAAAGGGGGGAAAAGTAAAAGATGTTTTTATTTTTAATTGGTAGTAGTGTTGTCCATACAAATACAATGGGTTATTTGTTTTGAGTGGTTTTATTTTAATCTTAATAACAATAGTGATAATAATAAGAGTTCATGAGCACTTACTGTACTAGGCATCATACTAATCAAGTTGCATCTATTTTCTCATTAAATTCTTACAACAACTTTATGAGACAAGTATGCTTGTTATCTCCATTTTAAAATGGAAAACCCACAGCAAAGGAATGGATTAGCCCTTATGGCTTGTAAAACACATCTAATAGAATCAGGTAGAAAAACAAAACTGACACTTTTTAGGTCAAAAATAACTGAGTATTAGCAATTCTCAATAAAGGTAGTAGTAAATACACAGTGGAAATTTTTTATAAGAAAGTGTAGTCTAAATATTGTCCCTTACAGCATTACACGACCAGACGTCAATGTGCCCATTTCCAGGTCACTAGCTCACCTACCAACTTAACGTGTTACTGGTGGATACTTAATAGAGCGTCATCTTCTACACAGAATTCGGACATAGAGGAAGTAGAGGGTAAAGGTGACTTTATAGCTTAATCAGGAAGTTTGCAAAAACCCAACTATCTTTACTTTTCTCAATACAGTCAGGAAAGTTTTCTCGTTTCTTATGTCATAGCTCCTCTTTTGCTCTAATTAAGTCTTTGGACTTGTACTCTGTACCAAGTGTGTATATGTGAGATTTTTAATTGTAGAAAAGACAATTACAAAGACAGTACAAGGGCATGAATGACACTGTGGTTTCACATAGGGCTCGGGTCCCCTTCTTTTATCTCTGTATCTAATATACAGTATCTTATAAATATAAAATTACTTGCAAAGAACTTACAAAAGGACAAGATAAACAATATAAAATAGTTTTTAAAATGCACATAGGCAACTTAGAAATCAACACCTATAACTCAGAGCACTTTAATGCTTTGATCAATTTTCAACTCTTTAAAATAGATTAGTATCAAAAAAAGTTTACTAAAAAATTCTCCAGAATTTCGGCAAGGCCACATTAAACCATTCCAGACAAGTGAAAAGCCAGGGTTATGGTTTCAAGACTTGCAGAAAAAGGAAGTTCATACGTTCCTGTCATTTCTTTTTTCAGTGGACAAGAACTAGAATTAAATTAAATGGGGAGTAGGATAGATCCTTAGTTTTCTAAGAAGATACATCTGATGAGAAGCTGTTTAGTGCACGTAGAGGTTCATTAACGTAATATTTGAACAACTGTTTAGATAGTGGATGTGTAAATACTATCAAAACAATGTACAAGATTCAATATACTGAGTTACAATCACCTACTATAGTCATTGACCAAAATCTCAAAAACGTCTACCAAGCATTTCTCAGGAAAGCAAGCAAGAGCTGGAATCTTTACATTTAGGGAAGTTTCACACATATCTGGATTTCAGGTCTGACTGAGCCTATGTTCAAAACGGTAAGTCCTGTCCCTACTCTACCCCTATAGTAGGTGGTACCACACAGCAGTTCTCTAAGAACAATGGCCTTAAATTCTTACAATCAAGAAATCGCATGGAGCTCATTCACCCAACTGAGCCCCTGGAGCCCCAAGACCACAGTGGAAATATCCTGATTCTGGCGTGAAAAGTTAATTCCCTACTTCGTTGCTCTATTGCCAGGTAGTTGGTTCTCCCAACATTCTACTGATTTCCATTGATTTAACTTGCTTAATTCTAAGGTGTATGTTGAAATGGACGCTTCATTGATTTTTCTTTTTCACTGGTTTCAGCAGTTTACTTAAAGTGTGGCATAGGGTTAAATAACTTAAAGACCCAACTATGGGGCTGGCCTGGTGGCTCAGGTGGTTAGAGCTCCATGCTCCTAACTCCGCAGGCTGACTGTTCAATTCCCACATGGGCCAGTGGGCTCTCAAACACAAGGTTGCCGGTTCAATTCCTTGAGTCCCACAAGGGATGGTGGGCAGTGCCCCCTGCAACTAAGACTGAACAAGGCACCTTGTGCTGAGCTGCCACTGAGCTCCTGGATGGCTCAGTTGATTGAAGCTCGTCCTCTCAATCACAAGGTTGCTGGTTCGACTCCCACAAGGGATGGTGGGCTGCGCCCCCTGCAACTAGCAACGGCAACTGGACCTGGAGCTGAGCTGCGCCCTCTACAACTAAGACTGAAAGGACAACAACTTGAAGCTGAACAGCACCCTCCACAGCTAAGATTGAAAGAACAACTTGACTTGGAAAAAGGTCCTGGAAGTACACACTGTTCCCCAATAAAGTCCTGTTCCCCTTCCCCAATAAAAAAAATCTTTAAAAAAAATTATTTAAAAAAAAAAGACCAACTATGGTAATCGGACCTTCACTTCCAAAACTAAAAGCTCCTGTTAAACACCCTTGAAAACAAAGTCAGTGCTTCATTTTCTTGAATCATAATTCACATAGCACAGTGACTTATTAAATAATAAACATTTTGGATAAAACATCTATTCTTTGTTTTACATCAAAACTTGTGTGCCTGTAAAACGTCACCACCAAATATTCCCCCTGTCCTCTGTCTTTGCATTTTGATATTGACAAAATGAAACTGGGATCACTACATTTTTGGCACACTGTACAATGATTGCTACCAAAATTATGTAACCATTCTAAAGCCCGTTTCCTCTAAGCACCACGATCTAATTTGTCAAGTTCCCTAAAGGAAGAAAGGCATGTGGGAAACAGATGGAGAAAAGCATAGTTGAGTAGGAATGGAAAAGAGATTTCAAATGAAGAGAACTGAAATAAGAAGAAAACCTGGATAGAAATTGGAGTCAAATATCCCAATTGGGACAGAGCTTTGAGTGAGAGGAGGATAAAAATCAGAGAAAGAGTGGAAAAAACAGAAAAGCAGGATGTGGAGTGGGGGTTAAATCCCAAGAGACACAAGGTATAGCGGTCACTTATAATGGCCACTCAATTTTATAATAATCAAAAACGTATTTTTATCTAAGTATGCAGAATGTTCAGTGTGGGTTCTCTACAGAACAGAGGTCTTAGCCTGGATGCGGAAACCTTAATAGGGTCACTGATGAAACTGAGGGAGGGCAAGAATCCTCTGAAATACTTTGACAAACCTGTGTTGTGTGTGTGTATGCACGCGAGAGAGAGAGAGAGAGAGAGAGAGAGAGAGAGACAGAGAGACAGAGACAGAGAGAGAGAGAGAGAGACATACAGACAGAGAGACAGAAAGAGAGAGACTCAAAGGAATCCATGACCCCAAATAAGAACCACTGCTCTAGAAGCTAAAGCCATTGCATATCCATCTTCCTCTGCACAAGTGAAAAAGTACCACATGACTTCCCTGAGTTACTTCCCCTGCAGCTTTTCTTATAGGTTGTAGGACTCATTTGAATAACAGGTCACCATCTGGGAGGGGTGCACTCATGGTCGCATTCACTGGGACGAGAACTTCTCCTCAACTACCCACACTGAAAACATCGTGTAAACAGATCCATTCAGGAGCACTATAATAAATAATGTACTCTACAGGGGTAAGGCAGGCATCCTACACCCAAGGGAAAGCTCCCTGAAACTCCCAATACAAAGGAAGGGTGTTAGCCGAGAAGACAGAGTACATGCCACATTGATGACGAGGAAAAGAACTGAGAACACTGGACAGGAAGTGTCTTTACTAACGCTGCAGAATAATCCAAACACTTGTGTTGCTATCAGCTAAGCAAAGACAATGAGCATATATACCACTCATACTGAGTCTAGGGATTTCTTGTGACTGGCTGACATTCCGTCATCTCTCTCTAGAAGTATTTATATTGGACCAGGCATGGCAGGTACAATGTTGGTTAATGTGTGTTGTAGCTGCTGTTGTTTCTGTATCTTCCCTGACCATAAATAAAACTCTGTTCACTGGATCTGTCAGATAAACAAACCTCTGACATCAACAATTAACACTTACACATAGGCATGTACACGCACACATCTACATACCTGGAGAGAGAGAATATATTCAGAGGTTTCAAAAACCAGATGTAGATATACGAAAAAGGTGTATTTCTACCAAACCAACTTTGTGATAGTTTTCAGTTTAATGGTGAACCTCAAGTCATCCTATTCTCTTGTTTTGTTCTATTAAAAGCATTGAAGCTCTCTTAAGGAACTTACTTTATATTATTTTACAGCATACCTTCCAAAACACCCCATTGTACAGTAGGAAATGTGTATGTCAAAGGTAGATCCATCAGCTGTTTTGCATGCCAAACAAAACTAGTTTTCATCACCACTGGCACTCTCTCAAAAGAAGGTGCACATATTTAATGCCTAGACCTTTCAAGATGTTTGAACAAGAGATTAAGCCTTGTATTTCATACTCTCACCAATTTGAAATATTCATGGGGAGCTAGGGTGGGTCAGAGATGTCCGGGAGTTATCATCAGGAAATATCTGATAACATCTGAAAACTCTGCCAACCCAAAATTAATTCTTACCAAGATTCACAAACCAAGAAGACTGAAGCTTCACCAATGCAAAAATACAGGTGAAAACCAGTAGGCTTCTGGCCAGCAAAATGAATCTGAATTGCACATGAAAATACTGTTGTTCAGGCTCCAAAATTCTGATTTCTCACATTTGATTTTTAGCTGATCAGAAGCCCCACTAAGTTAAATTTTGGATACAGGTGGACTAGACTCAAAACACAAAAAGCAAAGCTGAGTCTAACAATCTGTTTTCATCAGAGTGAAAATTTTGCCCAGGATCTGCTTTCATTTAATTTGAATAATGTTTTTTTAATCTTTATACTTTTATTATTTCTTTGTCATGCTGTAACTTGATGGAGTGAATCTAGTAACAGCCAAGAGTCAGTACCTTTTGTAAAGGTATGTGAATTGTCAAACATTGATCATTTCTCTAATTTATATAGGTAACTATAGGCTGTAATTTTATTTTTTGTAAGAAATTTGGTTTCAAATTATACTTGAAATGGGTTTAGGTTTTTTTCTTTCATTTTTGTCATTCACAAGATTTGTTTATTCATTTACAAAACTTCATAACCGGCCTGAGAAATTCTTAATATTTACTTCAGTAGACACCATTCTTATTAATAGATCCAAAAACACCTTTTTATATTTACTTCTGGAAACTTCAAACAGTTCCTTCCTTTTTTTCATTTCTCTGCAGATTCAATTGCTTCCAACTCTCGGAGGATAAAAAAAAAATATTTTCCAATTTAAGAATTCAAATAGAAATATTTCAGTGATTTAAAACCAACTCACTGATACAATATAAAACTATAAATGTCATCTCTAATGTCATAAGTGGAACTATCCAAGAAAACATGACAAGATTCCTCCAAAGTTATGGGGGGGACTTGATTTTGCTCTGCCTTCATCACCCTCAGTCCTTGGGGAGCTATGCGGCAGAGTGACTTATTTTTTTACAGCAAGCAGTAACATTCACGCTAAGAAACAAACAATCTTTGAATAGGAAACCCTTTCATATGCCACCTAGCATGTAGGATATGAGTGTAACTGAAAGACCGAGTTTCCCCGAAAATAAGACCTAGACGGACAATCAGCTCTAATGCATCTTTTGGAGCAAAAATTAATATAAGACCTGGTATTATATTATATTATATTATATTATATTATATTATATTATACTATACTATACTATACTATATTATATTATATTATATTATATTATACCCGGTCTTATAGTAAAATAAGACCAGGTCTTACATTAATTTTTGCTCCAAAAGACACATTAAAGCTGATTGTCCAGCTAGGTCTTATTTGGGAGGAAACAAAGGATAAAAACAACAACCAAAAAAAAGTAGTAAACTGCTTTTCCTGCACAAACATAGGAATTAGGAGGTAGGGAAAAGGAAAGATGAAATAAGGAGGATGTAGACTAGAAAAAGAAGATGTTTCAGGGAAAAAGCACTGTAACCAGAAATTTCTGGTGTTAAGAGTTCAAAAAATTTCCCTTAATAAATTCATGTAATGCTCATTAAGTTGCTTCTATCACTACAAAGAAAACTTCCCCTGACTCCAAACATTTAACAAAGTTAGATGTTCAAACATGTCTTACGCAAGTGATTTGGGAGAAAATAGAGGCAAGGGCTGACTTCCGTGTCTAGGTGGCTGTGGAATGCAGAGAGTTACAGAGATAAAAAAAGAAAGCTTGATAGAGTGTGGTTAATGTGGGGACTGGGAAGTCACTAGAAGCAAGCATTTAGAGCTCGGAATGGCCATAGAAAAACAAACCCCAGAAACAATCTGCATTTTTGGTGAGAGCTTGGGGTATCCAATAGGACACATTGTCAAGCCGTCCATTTAAATCTTCGAGGACTAACAGATGTAGGCTGACATCTGGGTAACCCTTCCAGCCCTTGTGTAGTTAAAGTTTGCCTCTCATAGGCTTCTGTGAATCAACAACTTCTTCACTAGAGCAAAGGAGCCCCACTTGACCTTATTTCAGGTCAATTTTGAAGTATGTACTTATCTCCTGTTACATATATGAATTTCTTCTTTTTCTCTAGATTTTTACAGTTTTTAATTTCCTATCTGACACTGTGGAAAAGAGAGGGGAAAAAAGATCTGATTTGTATTCCCTTTGGTGTTGGAAATGACTCACGAGGATGTCCTTGAATCAAGAAATCCCAGTTGCCATGACCTTGGCTCTTAACCTACAAAAGGAAGCTCAGGTTGACTCCCACATGCCACCTGTTGCCCCAGCAACTCTCAAGTTACAAAACTGAGGCAGTGATGAGAGCAACAGTTATGTCTGAGGGACAGCTTTGTATTCCAGATACATGCCCACCTCTGTGTGAGTGCTGCAGAACCCAGTATTTCATTTTAATCAATCTCAAGACAGAATTAGACCCTGGCTTATAGCTGAAAATGAGAAATAAATGTATTGTGCTTTCTGTCCCATGTATCCCCTAGTACTTCCTGCTTATAATAATATGGAGATAAAGATTCATTGTGTGTGTAAAATTGGTTTTCCAACAAATTCTTAAAATAAAATAAGATCCCCAGGGTAAAAAAAAACAAAAACAGTGAATGTGTGGGGGAAAAAAAATACAGAAAACAACCAAAGCAAGGAGGAAGTAACAGAGAAAAGAAAACAAACAGTAAATGTCCATTGAAAACAACATGGCATAACCTGGATGGATATTTTTCCCCATGAACTAAGATTTGATGGCTTTGAACTATATTGTGACTCCCCTCTGGAGCAAACCACAGAGGAAAGACATTTGTCTGCTTGGGCTTCTCTCCAGGCAGCTTTCTTGGAAGCTTCAGACAGTCTGAATTAGGAAACAGGAGGGTATGTGTGACAATCTTGAGAATGACCCAACGGTCTAGCCGCAACGGCACAAGTCCTGCATTGCAAAGGTCTGTAAAACATGCCAAACTTAGGCGGCTGCTAAAAGATTCTGGTCTGAAAATGGAACATTTAGGGTTTCAGGGGCAGGCCTGGATACAAGCCAAGTTTGAACAGAGTTAAGACAAACTGTCTTGTACTTCTATAGCCAGCTTACGGGAAGATAGCAGGAAAAAACAACATGTGTAAACATAGGCAGAGAGAAAAGATGACCAGCGGCTGACTGGCAAAAAGGCAAGCCCCTGCTCCTAAAAAGCATCTCTGAAGTTCTGCCAATGCCTTTTACGATTTATTCATCTCCCTACCTACCTATCTACCTGCAGACTTGAACAAAATCCTAAGGGACTGCCAAAACTTTAATAAGTCTTCTCCCCCTTTACCTGGCTTGCAGGAAAGGTGAATTAAATGGCAAAACAGTTGAAACATAAAACCATATTCACAATGTTTACTTCTCTTAATTTATTTCGGGCTGTGCGATTTCATTTTACAGTAACAAACATGTGACTTAAATAAACCCCAGCAATTACTGAATGACTGACTAGGTGTTGTTTTTGGAAAGCAATGGGTAGACTCTACCCTTACCAAAATTGGGAAGAAAATAAATACCACTGGAAAACAGGAAAATCTCTAGGACAGTGAAGACACAGTGGCCCACAGGCCAGCGTCAAGGTTTATCTTTTCATTCCCTACCTACCTCCTCTCCCGTAAGCTGCCTGGACACACAGATAACGTTTCTGCCCAGGGAAGGTGCTCTGAAATAGGGATCCGTGAACTTTGGGAGGGACAACTGCCACCAACATTGTGTGCCTGTGCTTCTCTCGGGACTCCCAAAGAAGTCACTGTTCCCAGCAGATGTTTAGAACTACATGTGCCAGTCACAAAGCACCACCTATTGTATGATGCCACTGATAGGAAACATCCAGAGCAGGCAAATCCGTAGAGACAGACAGTAGAACGGTTACCTACAGATGAGAGTGGGAGGGAGGGAGGGCAGAGGAAATGGTGAGTGGGGAACTAATGGCTATGGGATTTCTTTCCAGGGTGATGAAAACGTTCTAAAACTGACTGTGGTCATGGTTGCACAACTCTGTGACTACACCAGAAGTATGTGAATACACCGCTGAATTATGCATTTTAAATGGGTGAATGGTATGGTATGTGAATTACAATCTCAGTAAAGCTGTTACACACACACACAAACACACACACACACACACACACACACACACAAAAGACACATCTGTAAAACCCTAACCCATCAGAAAAGTACAATTTAGCCCTTCCTAAACAATAGCAACACCTGGAGGGGGCTTATCAGACTGACACAATGGAGAAAATGCCAAGGAGAGTAAATATAAAGGCTCTCTTAGTTATCGGTACAAATCTCAGAAGGAAGGAGACTTATCTGGCTTTCTGATGAGTTTGGTTTAAACTTAATTTTTTTTTTCTCTGTAGCAACTGGACCAACTACTGCACTAATTGAAATCTCCATGGGTCAAGTGCCTACAAGTTATTAGACACATCAGAAAATGAACATGGTAACAAAAGGAATTCTGCAAGCCCTAGTGGGTCAGTGAGTGGTTAACTGGACAACTGTCACCAGCTCCTCTGATTCTTTTGCTCCTGGTTATCAAACCTCTCAGCAGTTAAAAGTCAGTGAGTTTTCAACATCCAGAGATAGAAAGGAGGTTATAACGTTTGTATAAGGATAATTTTAGAAATGATAATATTTAGGAACATTTTCTGGTATACCTTATTATCCTGCCCCTGGTAGTCTAGTATAGTATATTATAGTGCAGAATAGCAATTTTATGAAGGCTGGGGTATTTGTTACAAGTTGTGCAATATCCCCCATACCATTTGTTTTCCCATGTGGACAACATTTATCTGGAGTTTGTCCTAGGAAATAAATGTAAATACCAGTAAATTGATGGTGATTTTAAAAAATACTTATAAATGTTTCTTTTCAACTAAGCATTACTGATGAAAACATCAAAATCAAGAGAGATAATTCTCTAGATTTAGCCACCAGGAGAGGAATTTTAGCACAAACACAATGAAACTCCAAATCAAGATTCACATTCTAGCCCAGCGTAAAGATGCTGAGGAGGGCCAGGGAGGAGAGCATGACTTTTAAAGCTGGCAATCTGACACCAAGTTGAAAGAATTGTACCACCTTCGTTCAGGAAGAGAGGCAGGACAGTAGGCAGTTTTCTCACAGCAATGGTCAGTTTTTAATCGTTTGCAGCATAGCCCAACCAGTGCGATTAGCTGTCACCCATCTGTCTGAACACAAAAACCCTCAACTTGCAACGTGTAAGTTCTACAGAGAGTTTTAATGTGCTATCAATTAAACAATATTTTCCTTCCACTGTGGTTTTTGGACTTGGAGATAAATCTGATTGATTTTTGTTGGTGTTGGAAAAGATGGGAAGGAAGAGTGGGAAGAGAGAATCTGAATTATTCCTTTATCAGACAAAAGTCAAATGTCATCAGGTTACAACTCTATAGTATTGATATCCTCTGTCGCCAGCAAACCAAAGGAATCCAAAATTGACAATGTACAGATTCAAATGCATTTTCTACATATCAGCCACACAAAAAGAAGAGGTATAATATGAACACATATAAACTATGTATACACAGACATCTTGCTGGCTGAGTAAGGATATGCAGTAAGTAATTTCTCCTGAATTATTTCCTTTTCAATGCAAAAGAAAGAAAGAAAGCAAAGCAACCAGGTTTTACTGTCCCAGCAAGGTTATGACAGCAACAATTTACAATTTCCTTCCATCTCACTCTCTCATCCTCCCTCCCTCTGCCTCTCGCTGTGTCTGCCTCTCCACTCACCATCTATCCTCCATTTCCTGATAACTTCTCATCACGTTAGTACATGCCTAATATAAAATGGTGGTGTGTGGAGGAATTTAAAAACAAAGATAGGAAAAAGAAAAAAGAGACAATATGATTGGGAGGACAGGAGAAAGAGAAAGATTGAGAAACACAGAGAGAATGTCAGTGCCCAAGCCTGGCATTTGCCTATTTAAATTCAATCCTGCAGCCCTGGACGAGCTGAGCGATAGATGGGCTGTGTTATGAATTTCTGATCAGACAACTGATAGGTTATGAGAAGGGACATAATCCCATTGAGAAGCCTTTTCTTCCAAGCAGGGGCAAGTAATAGCCTACCTTTGAGAGATAGCTTCTTGCTCTGGTGTGCGCACACACATGCGTGTGTGTGCGTGTGTGTGTGTGTGTGTGTGTGTGTACACTTACATATATAAATTTTTCCTTTCTTTAAAATAAGTCAAAATAAGTATTTTATGATAAATGTGTAGTAATACCTGACCGTCGCCTGCATCTGAAACAGGGATATGCCTTGGCAAATCAGACACACCAAATAAACTTTTTAAAAAAAAACAAAAAAACTATAATTAGAATTCTCTCCTTTGCCCATCTCCTTTTAGTACCCATATTGATGATCTGAAAAGAAAGTGAAAGATTCAGAACAAACAACTGGTGCTTTGGGTGCCTTTCAATATTTTGTGTTTACATAAAAAAAAAGGAAAGAAAGAAAAAGCATGAAATATCATGCATATACAATGGACAATATAATTCGTGTATAATATTCAAAGGAGAAAAAGAAGGCTTTCCTTTTAATCTACACACATATGAAACAATATTTTAAATTGCTTTGTGTAGTAATTATAGGCAGTTAATTACTCTAGCTCTAGTTAAGCATTACACTAACCAAGAGGTTCCCAGGTTAATTGAAACTTGTGTAATAGATACAAAGTATTAAGTATCCAAGTTAAGACATTGCAACAGCTGATGGCTACTGTATGGTAAAAAGTTAGAACCGGTAAACCTCGTATCAGGAGCTGCTGGAGTCAAGTCTGTTAGCCTCCCAGCATCCGATGCACAACCCACAGAAAAAGACCTCCAGGTCCAATTTACAAACAGAGGGAAAAGTCACTCAGAATAATACAAATGTCATGGAGAGCACAACAGACAAGAGAGGTGTTTATAAATAAAAGCAGAGAAAGCTTAAAATGTAAGAGTTGTCATTATGTTTAAAGCAAGGAAGGCAGTTGGAGCTCATCCCTACCCCGTTTTGAGCGACATCACATGGGGTGAACAGCGTCTGGTGCTCTTGAGTTTCCTTCTTTTGCCAAAAGGCATCTCAGTACCTAATGGAAATTTACTGCTAAGGATGAGCAGGGAGAGGAAGGGGTACGGATATATGTTTTACATAATGTTCATCTGATGGCACAGACCCACTGCAGGAAAAACCAGCACCCCATTTAACCCTGAGTTCTGTAAAGCAGCTTTGGGGTGCGAATCCATGTGTGGCTGTGTATTTCTGTTCAAAACAACAGTCCTTTCATGACTTAGGGAGATTTTTCTTCCATTTGTATATGTACCAATTATTAATTATAATCTACAAGATCAAAATTGTGAATGCCCATCAGTGCCTTTCTGCCTTTCAAAATAGTGTTTTCACTTAGGTCACATGCACATGACAGGGTAACTTCAGTTCTCTTTAACCTCCAAGCTGTCATAGATCCATTAAGCAAGTGTGGATTGGGGGGCCATAATCTGAGAGTGCAAATTATTTACCTGATTTAGATTCATTACAGTCAGGCATGCTGTCTGCATTTCACCATCTTTTTAAAATGGGGAACTTGCCCTCAAAGAATATTATGTAAATCTTTCTGTCACAGATTATTGCCTCTATACATGACTTCCACACCGTACATCTGCTTTCTGTGCAAGCTTATTACATACACATACACAATTTCCCATTTTTAACCTCCAGTCCTTCCCCTTCTCCTCCTTCCCCCAACACTCATTATGGGCAAAATTACCTCAAACAGGACACTACTGGTTTTCTTCCATCCAATTTACATAATTGCTGTTTTGTTGGGCTTTTTTTATGTAGAAATTTTACTCCCCAAAGGAAAGCATCAATGTTTAAGTGGCAAAATGGAGTCCCACTCTGGTTATAAATGTAGGGGTGCTCCTAGCAATGCATTCTGGGACATTCTGAATCCACCAGTCTACAAGGCATTTTCAAGGGTTATGGTCAGTGTTTTCCATGGTGTTGACAACCCACAGTAAAATATGTCAGCCAGTGACGCTAAGCTTCTGAGAACCACGAAAATAGCTGTTTTAGGACTGGCACCTCATTAATTTTTAGTACAACAGTGTGCCAAATCCATAATGAACTGACTTAACTTTGATTAATAATAATAATTAACATCCACATTTTGTATCCATGTAAAGGAATTTTTTAAACTTTTCTTTTTTTGAAAGAATCAACTTTTAAGAGAAAGCAAGTTTTCAAATAAGCAATCTTTTGTGGCTTCCAGATTCACATTCCCTTTGGCGCAATTTCTATATTAGGCACTACAAGAAAAATAAAAATGCATTTTTAACCATGAAATATGTTACATATACAGAATAATATAAATACACATGGACAGTTCAAAGAAAAATCATAAAACACACACGCTACATAATCTCCCATCAGGTTAAGAAGCAGAACTTTGCCAATACCTTAGAAACCAACCCTCTTCCCCTTGCATTTCAACCTGTCTTGGGCTCCACCATGATTCTTTCCTTCTCACAACCCTATATAAGGCTCCTACTCTCCTGACTTTTAAGATAGTCATGCACTATGTTTTTATCACACAGTTTTTCTATCTGTATGTTAACCCCCAAAAGATTTTAGTTTTGCCTGTTTTGTACTAGTAGAATTATTATTTGTCAGAGATGATCTCATTTGCTCAACACGGTAAGATTCACCACCTTTGTCATGTACAGCCATAATCCATTTGTTCTCACTGCTGTGTAGAATTCCATTTTATGAATATATCAGACCTTATGGATCTAATTGTGTTAATGAATATTTTGATCATTTCTAGTTTGGGGCCATAGTAAACAACGCTACTGTAAACATTCTTGTTCATGTCTCCTGGTACTCATGAGCAAAACTTTCTCTAGACTATACGAGGTGTGATCAAACAATATGGTAAATGTTTAAATAAAAGAAATTATTACCATAAAAGACACATTGCCATTAATTCCCTTTAGAATACTCCACCTCACTTTGAACACACTTATCCCATCGTTCTTGCCACTTTCTGAAGCAGTTCTGGAAGTCCTCTTTCATGAATGTCTTTAGTTGTGCTGTTATGGCTGCCTCGATGTCCTAAATCATTTTGACTTTGGAGAGGAGCCAGAAGTCACACAGTGCCAGATTCAGTGAATAAGGTGGATGAGGACACACCATAATGTGTTTATTTGACAGAAATTACCACATACCAGAATTGATGTGTGACACGGAGCATTGTCATGATGGAGGATGATTTATGGTACACTTTAAAACACACCTTCTCTCAACTATAGCTCACACCCGATTGCATGGAACAAGATGAAACTTGTCACACACTGTTACTAAGTTTTGAAGTGCCGCTTCCTGTATCTCCTGTATTGAAGATCCCTGCCTTTCCATTGGATGGCACTCAGCAGCGGCACTGACCATATTTTGTGATCACAATGGAAAGGTTCTGTGTCACACATCACTTCTGGTATGGAAACTTCTAACAAATAAAACCATTATGGTGTGTGGTACCATGTGACTTCTGGCTCTTCTCCAAAGTCAAAATGACCATGAAAGGTAAATGTTTTGGATCGATTCATGACATCGAGGCAGCCACAACAGCGCAACTAAAGACATTCACGAAAGAGGACTTCCAGAACTGCATCAGAAAGTGGCAAGAATGATGGGATAAGTGTGTTCAAAGTGAGGGGGAGTATTTTGAGAGGGATTAATAGCAATATATCTTTTACCGTAACAATTTTGTTTTTAATTTAAACATTCACCATATTTCGTGATTATACCTCATATATAGCCAGGAGAGGGGATGAAGTATCTTAGTATATAAGTGGGTTCAACTTTACCAAGTAAAGTCAACTCTTCTTGAGATAGTTATCTCAATTAACATTTCCGTCAGCAATGTTTCCAATGATCTTTGTCTTTGTCAGCTTTTTAAAATGTTCCTGAAATGTTGGGTATGTAATGATATCTTTTTCTGGTTTTAATTTGTAGTGACCTAATTACCAGTAGGGTGAAGCATTTTTTTTTTTTATAGTTGCAAATATCTTTCCCCATGAGATGGTTTTTTTTTTCTCATTTTCTTTACGTTGTATAACAATACATATAAGTTGTTAATTTTAATGTAGTTCTATTTATTGTATTTATCCTTATGGTTAGTGCTTTTCTGCCTTTTTGAAGAAATTTTCCCCATCCTGAGGTCATGAAGATATTCTCTTAAATTATCTTCCAAAAGCTTTATTGCTTTGCCTCTTATATATTTAGGTCTTCATTTCACCTGGAATTAATTATTTTGTATACTGTGAGGTAGAGGTCCAATTTCATTTTTTCTTATATAAATAACCAATTTCCTCAACATCATTTACTGAAAAGTCTCTCCTTTCCTCACTGATCTATAAAACCAACTCTGTTATCTATCTAATGCATACATATGGATTGTTTCATTTCTTTTTTTTTTTCCATTCCATTGGCCTGTTTATACCTGTACCATTACTTCACTGTCTCAATGTTGCCTCATAATGTCTCTTGACATCTACTAAGGAAATCCCACCTATGTTTCTCTTGGCAATTCTTCATCCCTTGCATTTCTATATACATTTCTTGTTTAAGTTGGGATTCTGACTGATACTTATTGAAGTTTTAGATGAATTGTAAGAAATTGCTATCTTTCATTAAAACGCTACGTTTCTCCATGTATTTAGGTCCTTTTTAATGCTGTTCATAAAGTTTTTAATTTTAAGGTTAGAGACATTATAAATCATGTTCATGCCTAGGTTGTTATTTTTAATACTCTTAGAAATGCTATATAGTTTAAAATCTATTTTCTATTTATTGCTTGTATATAGAAATGTGATTCATTTTTCCATTTTGATTTTGTTTCCAGCAACCTTGTTAAATTATTAATTTTAATAATTTGTCAATTGATTGTTTTTGATTTTCTACATTCATAGTCATGTTATCTATGAAGAATCATATTTTTATCTCCTCCTTTACAATCCTATACCTTTAATTTCTTTTCCCTGCCTTATTACATGGGCCAGAATGCCCAGTATTATTTTGAATGGAAGTGATGATAAGTACATTTATCTTTTTCTTGATCTCAAAAGGAAATTTTTTTTATTATCCATTAAGTACAATGTTTGCTGCAGGTTTTTTTGGTTTGTTTTTTTTTTGCATTAGTTGTCAAATAACGTTTCTTTATATTCCTAGTTTGCTAAAAATTTTCACATAGACTATAATAAATATTTCCAAATTATTTTTCTATACCTATTAAAATTTTTCTCCTTTAAGTAATGATGTATATATACATTATGTAATGTATAATAATTATATATTAATCTATTTTCTAATGTTAAACCAATATTGTATTTCAGAAACAAGCCCAGGACATAAAATACTATCCTTTATCCAAGGCACTGGGCTTGATCTACTAATATTTTTTTCCCTTGACTTTGCATCTCTGTTTCTCAAAGAGATAGGCTATAATTTTCCTTTTCTCATACTATCCTTGTGAAGTCTTCCTATCAAGGTTATTCTAGCCTCATAAGTTAGATGACGTCTTAAATATTTTGTAATTGTAAACAAGCAACTAACAGCAGAAAACCAACAGTGCCTTGAAAATTTCAAGCCACCTTCCCTTTCTCATTGTCCTCATCTATCTGTACGGTCAAGGTTCAAGTAGAAGACAAAAACTACAATAGTCAATGTAACAAAGAATATTTAATCTAAAGAATTATTAACTGTATATAAAGAATTCTTAGCCAGCTAATTAAAAACAAAAAGAACTCTAAAGTATCAAATAAGTACTCCTAGCATTGGAAGAATAAAGAGAAGAGGTTGGAATTACTAAAACTAAGGGGTACTGAGAAAGGACCAAATTTGGGTCTCTAAGGAGGGGGTGCTGTGGCTGGTGCTGGTGTATCTGAGTAGGGCATGATAAAACTGGTTCTAAGGATGTTAGGAAAACTGCAAATGGGATTCAACTGCTACTATAGGACGGAAATTCTGCAGACAGAGTCACAAAACGATGCTGGAATGATCATAGGGAAAAAGCTGACAGGAAGCCCACAAAAAGCAGACCAAAAGAGCATGTCATTTCTTCCTCTCCAGCCTTTCAGGTATCCTTCTAGTTGTCACTGCTGGCAGAGCTTAACAAGGAACCCACTGGCAAGGCAAAAAAAAAAAAAAGGAATTTGCAGGACTCCAGTCCCCATAATCACAAAACCGCATCTATAAGATTGGATTTGAACTGAAAGACAATAGTTTAATTGATGGCTCAGCATTAAAATGGCAGTATTAAAGTGATGGCAGGTGCTGCTTGCCAAAAGACAAACATTGTCTTACCGATAATAGAGGCCACCCGACACTTAAAGCTATGCTGAGCATCTAGGTGAGGAGTCCTATGGGTCATGTGAGCCCAAAGCGACAATTCTGACCATTATTTCACGTGCTAGATTGCAAATTTGCCACAAAATACTCTCTTCCCCATACCGATTATATACCACTTTTCAGCTTCTCCTTTCCTGGGAGAAGTCCTTTACATACGACTTTTCAGCTTCTCCTATCCGGGGTGAAGTCTATTTCTCCTTCCCTTAAATCTGGCCTTAAACATCATCGAAGCCAACAGATGCTTTAATCAGTGGAATATTAACAAACATGATTCATTCAGAGGCTCAAAAAGTATTTCTCCTGTCTTGCTGCTGGGCAACGAGACCACTATGTGCAAAAGCATGGGTTAGTTTCCTGGAAAAGGAGGGACCACGTGGAAAGCGACCTCACTAGTCTCAGTATTCCCAGCCATTCCACCTGAGGCCATATACATGTAAAGCTGTCCTGGACCATCCAACCTCAATCAAGCCAGCACAAACCACAAGAATTGCCCAGTTAATCCACAAAATTAAAAGAAACAATAAATGTTTGTTGTTGTAAGTTACTAGGCTGTGGAGTGGTAGGTTATGCACCAAAAGCTAATTAATACATACCACGTACAACAAGTGCTATCACAATTCTCCACTTGGTACAAAAGAAGCACGTCAACATCAATCAAATCAAGTTCCTATTCTTTCTCCACAGGCTGACAGAGCATCTTACGCTTCCCTTTGAAAATCTATCACCCTCACGAACATCTAAGGGTGTTCAAAGGCAGAGTTTCATGTCTGCTTACAAACTATCATTTCTACAGTCACCCTATAGCATGGGACATGTTTGCTCTGGCTTGCATGCTTGCCAAGCAACTTGAGTACCACGGTACCCACTGTCCTTGGAGTCCATTATAAGAAAGCTAATACTGGTCAAGAAGACTTTCTCCAGATGGTCTCAGAGTTGGTAGTCTGAGTATTCAAAGCATAGCAATGGGTTCCAGGGAAAAGTAGAAAGACCTTCCCTCTCCCAAACTCTGTGCTCTACTTTATCACCTAAGCACTAATAAGTATAGATTCCTGAAGGCACAGAATCTCAAGCTCTCATGAAAATATCACTTTCAATTTCTGTTAGCAAATCTAAAACAAAAGGACACACATCTTCGAATGAACAAACAAGTTTTCTAGGAGAATGCTATCTCAATCCACTTGCCAAAGAAATAGCTGCATAATAGCAATACTGTCTCTAAGATCCACTTTACCTATACCAGGGGAACAACATTAAATTATCCAGCAGAACTATCTAAACACCAGACCAGTGGAAAATTTTAATGGACCATGAGTATATTTTTTAAATAAACAAATAAGGACAAATGGTAAAATTCTGTAAGGAACACTTTCTTAAATTTAAAACACTATCCACTTTTATGATCTCATGTCTGTTTGTTTTTATTAAGCTGTTCTTTGTTTAACAAAATGATTATGATAACTCTTACCATTTTTTTCCATTTTTAACTTGCTCCCTTGGTAAAACTAAAAAGTTGGGTCCTATATTCATTTCTCAATTTTTTTCCAGGAACATAAAATCAAAAGTCTAGAAAACATCAATGCAGTGATTTAATTTGTTGGAGCCTATGAACAAATATATCTCTGTTTTTATTTGGCTTATTCAGGCAGATTTCCTAGAAGACGGGGAAAAAAAGGGAATGCATCCAAGTAACCTTCTCTTGCAAATTAGAAAACTATATTCCAATTGGAAATGGCTTTTTTTTTTCACTCTCCATCATTCCTACAAAGATTTCAGAGATCTCAGGGCTAAATTTTAGCCACAGTTCACGTTCAAGATATCCCCGTGCTTTTTTCTCACTTCCAGAAGGTTCTACCAACAGAAAACTTCTAGGAATGGTGACTCAGTTCTGAGATAAAGAGATGGAAAAATATTGTCTTTTCTATGCAGAGCAAATCCTATAAGAGAGTACTAACTCTGTTTCACCTGATACTGATTCATTAGTCAAGGTCAAATCAGAAAATAGACCACTCTAGGAATTTCTAACCCAGAAATTTAATACAGGGAATTGGCTAGAAAGGTATTAAAAGGACAGAGAGAGTATAAAGGTGGTAATCCAAAGACCAGTAACTAACTAGAGAAAGCAACTATCACTGCTAAAGCTAAATGATGGGGGTGGCTGTATCCAGAGCTCAGAAGTACGCAAGACAACTGACATGCAGAGCCAGGACTAATTAGGAGCACCTCAGGACTGAAGCTGGAACTGATGGAGGGGGGTGCTGGCTGAGTGCTGGTAATGGGACAAAGAAAAGGCTCAACATGGCATGTATTGGAACTGCCAAAAACTACTATATTCTATAGCTCTTAAAGAAATGTCAAAGGAAGCTGGAAGTGAAAAGAAAGTAGTTTCTCCCCATATTCTGTCTTCTAGTCCCTCCCAGGACCACTAATTGGTAGGACCTAAGAGAAGCCAGTTGACAGAGGAATATGGGAGAAGTTACCGTGAAGTTCTGGCTGTCCTATCTTAAAGAGCAATAGAACACAGAAAGGTGAGAACAAGGGTGGAGAGTTAACCAGCAGATGACTGACACAGTTTGAATGTGCTTGTTCTTTTATTTAACTTTTAATAACTGAAATTTCCTAAGAGAGTATAGCTTAAATGTTAACACACAGAGAGAAATATGTGAGGTGATGAATGTATTAATTAACTAGAAGGGGGGAATCCTTTCATGGTGTCTACGTATATCAAATCACCCTGATGTACATTTAAAATATCAAATGCAGGAATTTAACATTGGGGCAATGGACACATAGTATAGTTCTATGTCATTTTTATCATATGTGTCTGGAAATTGGGTAGACTGGTTCTTTCCACTTAATTTTGTTTCCAAAAGTGTTTCAACTATTTAGTTCCTTTGTCTTTTCATATACATTTTAGAATATTCATCTTTATTGACAAAAATCTTGAAGATTTTAATTTGGGAATTGCATTAATCCTGTACATCAAACTGGAGAGAACTGATATTTTCACTATGTTGAGTCTTGAAATCCATGAACACAGTATGCTCGTATCTCTCCATTTATTTATATCTTTGATTTCTTTATTTATAGTTTCCAGCATACAAGTTCTGCACAGGTTTTGTTAGATGTAAACCTAAATATTCCATATTTTTTAAATTGCAGTGGCATAATTTAAGTGAATAGATTGTTTTTGAGCAGCTTCAGGTTTACAGAAACAATGAGCAGAAAATACAGCGAGTTCCCACATACCCCTTGAAGCTGCCCTGGCAGTTTCCCCTATATTAATATCCTGCATTAGTGTGGTACTACATTTGTTAACAGTTGGTAAGGCAATATGAACACACTATCATTAACCAAAGTTCATAGTTTATATTAGAGTTCACTGTTTATGTTGTACATTCTATGAGTTTTGACAAATGTGTAATGACATGTATCTGCCATTACAGTATCAGGCAGAGTAGTTTCATTTCCCTACAAATCCCCTGTGTTCCATCTGTTCATCCTTCTCTCCTTCTCAACCCTTGGCAACCACTGATCTTTTTACTGTCTCCATAATTTTGCCTTTTCCAGAATGTCATATAGTTAGAATCGTACAACAGTAAACTTTTCAGACTGACTCCTTTCACTTAAGAATACAAATTTACGTGTTTTTCCCATGTTTTTTCCTGGCTTGATAGCTCCTTTATAACTAAATAATATTCCATCATGTGGTTGTGCCACAGCTTGTTTATCCAGTCATCTCGAGAAGGACATCTTCGTTGCTTCCAAGTTTTGACAATTTCTGATTAAAGCTGCTGTGTGTGTTTGTGTGTAGGTTTTTGCGTGGATGTAAGTTTTCAACAGGTTTGGGTAAATATAAAGGAGCATGATTGCTGGATCACTTGCTAAAATTATGTTTAATTTTGTAAGAAACTGTTAAACTGTCATCCAAAGTGCTTGCACCACGTTGCATTCCAACCAGAAACAAATGAGAGCTGCTGTTGTTCCACATCCTGGCCAATATCAGGTGTTATCAGTGTTTTGGATTTTTGTCATTCTATTATGTAGGTTTGTAGTGGTATCTCATTGCTGTTTTAATTTGCACTTCCCTAATGACTTTCTCTAATGATCTTTTCATATGTTTATTTGCCATTTTTACATCTTCTTTGGTGAAGTGTCTGTTCAGATCATTTGCCATTATTTAATCAGATTGTTTATTTTCTTATAGTTAAATTTTAAGAGTTCTTTGTATATTTTTGCATATCAGACCTTTATCAGTATGTTTTGCAAATATTTTCTCATCTGTGGCTTATCTTTTCTTTCTCTCAATGGTACTGTATTTTAAATTTCAGTTTCCCCATGTTCATTGCTAGACTATAAAAATATAATTGATTTTGTATGTTGAGCTTGCACCCAGAGATCTCACTGAATTCATTTACTGGCATTAACAGGTTTTCTTAAAATTGATTCTGAAAATATTCTACATAGACAATCTTGTCATCTGTAAATAGGAAGAGTTCTATTCCTTCTTTTCTAGTGAAAAGGCTTTTTTTTCCCATTGTTTTATTGCCCTGAATATAAGTTACAAAGTACTGTTAAATAGCAATAATGAGAGTGGGTATCCTTGCTTTGTTCCTGATCTGAGAGGAAAAGCATTCAGTCTTTCACCATTAAGTATGATGTTAGCTGTATGTTTCTGGTAGATATTCTTTACAATTTAAAGACGTTCTCTACTCCTAGTTTTATGAGATGATTTTTCACCACAAATGGGCGTTAAAGTTGGTCAAATGCTTCTTCTGCATTGTTTGACATATGCCTTCTTTAACCTGTCAGTATAGTGGATTGGATTGATTGATTTTCAAATATTAAATCAGTCTTGCATCCTTGGAACAAACTCTACTTTGTTGTGGTGTATAATTATTTTTGTGTATTCCTGAATTATATTTTGTAATATTTGCAAGGAACTTTTACTTCTATATGCATAAGATATAACATCTCTCATAAGAGATGTTGGTCTGTAATTTTCTCTCTTTTTTTGTTTTGCTTTATTTTGTACTTTTTCTGGGTTTCATATCAGAGCAATACTGGCCTCACAGAGTGAGTTAGGAAGTATTCCTTCCTCTTCTATTTTCTCTAAGAGACTGTATAGAATTGGAGTTAACTCTTCTTGAAATATTTGGTAGAATTATCCAGTGAAACCATCAGGGCCTGGAGATTTCCTTTTCAGGAGGTTTTAAATCTCAAATTCAATTTCCTAGTGAGTTAAAGACCTACTAAAATTATCTATTTCATAGTATGTGAGTTTTAGTAGCTTGTTGTCAAATTTATGCATAAAGAGCTGTTTATGCTATTTTCTTATATTTTTTATGTCTGTGGGGTCTAGAGATACCTGTTTCTTTCCTAAGTAATGTGTGTCTCTTTTTTCCTTTGTCAGTCTTATGAAGCTTTGTCAATTTTATTGATCACTTCAAAGAACCAGCTTTTTGTTTTATTGATTTTCTCTACTGTTTTACCGCTTTTTATTGCATTGATTTCTGCTTGTATATTTATTATTTCCTTCCATTTGCTTTGGATTTATTTTGATTTTCCTTTTCATTGAGGTGAGAGCTCAGATTATTGATTTTGATTTCTTTCCCTCTTTTCTAATAAAAGCATTTCAGAATGCTATACTTTTTCCTCTCAATATTGCCTTAGCTGTGTCCCACAAGTTTTGACAAGTTGTACTTTTATTTTCATTCAATTACATGAATTTTTTTTTTACTTCCTTGGATACTTCCTCTTTGATGCATGGATTATGTAGAAAAGTGCTGTTTAGTTTCCAAATGTTTGGACCTTTTCTTGTTATCTTTCTGTTATTGATTTCTAGTTCGATTCCTTTGTAGTTCAGAGAACACACTGTATGATTTAAATTCTTTTAAATTTGTTGAGATCTGCTTTATGGCTCAGGATATGTTCTATCTCAGTATAGGTTCCATAGGCACTTGAAAAAAAATGTGTATTCTGCTATTGTTGGGTGCAGTGCTCTATAAATGTCATTTGCATCCTGTTGATTAATAGTGTTGCTGCATTCTTTCATATTCTTGCTGATTTTCTGTCCATTTGTTCTATTAACTATTGACAGGAGGTGTTGAAGTCTCTGATTATAATTATAGATTTGTCTATTTCTCCTTTCAATTCTATCAGTTTTTGCTTCACACATTTTGCAGCTGTGTTGTTTGGTACATACACATTTAGGATTGCTATATCTTCTTGGTGGATTTATCTTTTCATCATTACATAAAGCAGCTCTCTGTCTCTGATTATTTTATTTGCCCTAAAGTCTTCTTTATCTGACATTAATTTAGCCACTCCTGCTTTCTTTTTATTAATGTTTGCATGGTATATAATTTTCCATCTTTTTATTTTCAACTACTATATCATATTTGAATATGTTTCTTTTAGACAGCTTGTAGTTGGGTAATTTTTTTTATAAAGTCTTCCAGTCTCTTTTTTACACCTGATCTTAGCCAAAAGGCTGAGAAGCAATCCAGTCTCTTTTTTAATTGGTGTATGTATATTATTTACATTTAATGTAATTATTGATATGTTAGGATTTAAGTCTGCCATTTTTTTGTTTTATTTCTTCTCTCTGAATTAGTTTTCTTTCTTTGTTTCTCTGTTTCTTTTCATTTGACTTCTTTTGAGTTGGTTGAACAGTTTTATTCATTTACTTTTACCTTTAGGTTTTGTTTTTTGTTGTGGAGTGTATTGCTTTGTACAGCTTTTTTAGTGTATGTTTTAGGTATTAAATTATATGTACATAATTTATTATAGTCCACTGACATTTTACCAGCTCAGGTGGTTTAGAAACCTTATTTTACTTTACATTCCTTTAGCCTCCCCATTTGTAAAATAATTGTCTTAAATATTATCCCTATATACATTAAGAAACATATTGAACAGTGTTATCATTTTATTCTTTCGACAATCAAATATAATTTAGAAAACTCAAAAGCCCATACTCATGTTTCTGCTATATCTGTTGTTCTCTTTTCCTTCCTGGTGTTCCAATATTCCCTCTTTTTTCATTTTGTTTCTGTTTAGAAAACTTCCTTCAGCAATTCGTTTAAGATAGGTCTTCTGGCAACAATTTCCCTTAGTTTGTTTTGTTTTTAGTTTTTTTTTTTTTTAATCTGAGAATATCTTGATTTCCCCTTCATTCCTGATCATTATTTTCACTGGACATAGAACTTGAGTCCACTGTTCTGTTCTTTATGGACTTGAAAACTCACTTCATTCTAGGCTCCATGGTTTCTGAAGAGAAATATTCTATCATTCAAATTATTCTTTCTATAGGTAATGCATTGTTCCTCTCTGGCTGCTTTCAAGTTATTTTCTTTGTCTTTAGTTTTCAAAAGTACAACTATGATGTGCTTTAATGTGGATTTATTTGGGTTTCTCCTGTCCAGAGTTCACTCAGCTTCTTTGGTCGGTAGGTTCATATCTTTTGTCAAAACTCCAGCCATTATTTCTTTGACTAATACTTTTTCAGCCCTGTCCTCATTCTCCTCTCCTACTGTGACTTCTGTGACATGGATATTAGACCTTATGTTTTAGTCCCATATGTCTCTGACACTTCATTTTTTTGAGTCTCTTTTCTCTGTGTTGTTCAGATTGAGTAATTTGGGTAATTTTTATTGTTCTAGTTTCAAATTTGCTGATTTTTTTCCCTTTTTCCTCTCCATTCTGCTGATGAGTCCATCCACAGAAGTTTTTATTTCCATTATTGTATGTTTTCAGCTTTAAAACTTTTATTTGGTTACCCTTTATATTTTTTATTTCTCTAATGAAACTTTCTGTTTCTTTGCTGAGACTTTCTATATTTTCATTTGTTTCAAACATGTTCCTAATTACTCACTAAGGTGCTTTTAGGATGGCTGCTTTATAACCCTCGTCAGATAAATTCTAATATCTCTGTCATCTCAATGGCAGTGTCTGTGGATTCTTTTTCCAGGTAAGTTGAGATATGCCTGGTTCTTGGTATGAGGAGTGATTTTTGATTGATAAGTGGACTTCTGGATATTATAAGACTCTGGATCTGATGTAAATTTTCTATTTTAGAATGGCTCCTCTGACTTGGCCCTAGCAGGGAAGGGGAGACATCATCTCATTTGCAACAAGTGGGAATAGAAGTCCAGGTTTTCCACTCGGTCTCAATTAACACTAAGAAAGTTTCTTGTTACTGCTAGCTGAGAGTGGAGGTTAAGACTTCTAACCAGACCTCCTCTGACACCACCACAGTACAGAGAATGGAGGGGTATCCTATTACTACTGTGTAAGTCCAGTTTCCCCAGATGGTCCTCACTGATGGAAACTGGTGGGGCAGGGGAGGGCGGAGGGCACTTCATTACAGCCTGGCAAGGGTGGAAGTATTAGCTCTCCACTTGGCCTTTGTTGATGGGAAATGGGGTCAGGTCAGAGGTTTTTCTGTGATGTTCGGCTGGAGGAGAGCAGTTCCTATTACAGGCTAAACTGAGTCATCCCAAAATTTATATGTTAAAGTCCTAATCCCTAGTACTTCAGAATGTCATATTATTTAGAGATAAGGTCTTTACAGAGGTGATCAAGTCAAAATGAAGTCATTAAGGTAGACCTTAATCCAAAAAAGACTGGTGTGCTTATAGAAAGGGGAAATTTGGACACAGAAGCACGCATAGAGGGAAGACAATATGAGAGAGAGAGAGAGAGAGAGAGAGAGAGAGAGAGAGAGAGAGAGAGAGAGAGAGAGAGAGAGAGAGAAAAGATGCCCACCTACAAGCCAAGGAGAGAGGCCTGGAAAGGATCCTTTCCTCATAGCCCTCAGATGAAACCAGTCCTGCCAACACCTTAATTTTAGACTTCTAGCTTTCAGAACTGTGACAATAGCTTCTGTTGTTTAAGCTACCCAGTCTGTGGTACTTTGTTACAGCAGCCCTAGCAAATTAATATACTGTCTGAAAGTTTTCTGCCTTGCAAGGCTGTCTCTTCCCTGGTCCTTTAGCGAGAGAAAGCAGTCTTTGCTTGAGTCTTTTTTTTTTTTTTTTGTCCTTGCTATTGGCATTTCCAGGTTGCCAGCTTCTCCAGCACCCAGAGTAGGATATGTGAGGCAAAAAGAAACCCCAGGAAAGTCACCACCATACTCTCAACGCCTGGTCAATATGAAAGATATTCCAAAACTGTAAAGATTTAGAGAAACAAGCAACCTCCAGACTAACAGGAGGGCCTTTATTAATACTACAGTTATTTGGGGTTTTATCTTAGTGAAAACTAAAAGGAATATGTGTACACTATGTCACAAGATGAAAATAGCTGAATTTAGGGGAAGTTATTAATTGAATAGACTATCTTTTCTCTCTTAAGTCCCTTAATCTGATTACTAAAAAGTTCTTATATTTATATCGCACTATTTTTTTCAGATTACAAAACCATTTTTCCTCTCACTTGTGCTCACAGATCTGTAAAGTAGATGAAAATGATAATTCCCAATTTGCAGTTGAAAATTGGTGAGGTTGCAAAGTTGCCTACAGTCACTGGCCAGTAAAGAAAGGAACCAGAACTGAAACTCTTCTCTTTTGATGTCAAGCCCAAACCATTTTCCATTCCACCTTATCAGACTCATTCCTGCTTATAACAGTGGCTAAAAGTTCTCACACCATCGTTTGTAACAAGCCTCACAACAATCCCCAAAAGCTTTCTAAAGCCTTTCATAACCACTCTGGGAAGGGTTATATAGCATCTTGTTACTTTGGTTTCACATTTTTTTAATTCTGTAAAAACCCTTGATAACTATTTGTTATATAGACCATCCTAAATAATCCAAAGTAATGGTTTTCAAAATGTTTTCCTCCGCGTGCTTAGGTGTCTTGGAGTCTACCGTGAGGATGAGGTATAGGGCTCAAGTCCTCTCTCTCCTGATCAGCCCCAAAGCTTCTGCTAAAGGCTTTTGATTTGAAAAACTATGACACAAACAACATAGTTTTCAGGGGCCTATCCGAAGAGAACTATTTACTTAGCGGCAGTTCTTTCTGGAATAGAGGACATCAGAGTTTGTGCTTAGCTAGCTTTATAAAGAGAATAATTATAAGTAATAGGTAAAGTGTTCTAGTCTTGGCTCTTCTGGTTTTCCCCGACAAGAAATCCCAAAAGTATTTATCCCATGCAATAAATATTTATGGAGCACAAACTTTGGGATGGTTTCTGATAGGTTATAGAGAAGCACATGTTAGAATTCCTGTCAGGAAGCTTGAAATCTAATGGGAAGACAGAGAGAGCCTCCAAGAAGGAATAACACAGGCAAAACAGGATGTGTGACAATAAATATGCAAATATATCATACTGAACAGGGAAAATAATTTAAAAAGTAACAACTACTATTTATTAAAAATCTACTCAGGCCAGTTATTCTACTATATCCATTAGCTCAAATTCTCACAAGAACTTTGCAAAGTAGAAGTCACTAACCCTATTTTACAGATGCAGAAACTGAGGTTCCTCGGGGTTAAGTAATGTGCTTAGAGTCAGTAGAACCAAAATATAAATCCAGGTGTATTAGAAGCCTATGTCTGTGGCCCATAAGACTTTCACATAGAAAAAGAGTCCTGATAAGGATATGGGGGTATCTCATGAACCCAAAGGTGATAAGGCAACTAGGTCTGGAAAAGAACTAGAATGAGGAAGAGAAATGCTCTCAGAAACCCTGGCAGTCCTTTCTCTCCGCCACTCACCTCAACTTCTCTCCGAATTCTTCTCCCTCCCCTGTAGAATCATCTTCGCTTAGCCACAGCTCCCATAGCGGGTACAAATGGCCATGCCATAGCTGCTGAATTTATGCTGCAGGGTCACCTACTTAAAAAGAGAATTTATGCCTTTCTCTGTGTTCTATCTCCTAACTTTCGGAAAAGAAGATATGTTTAGGCCAGTGGCCAGCCTCATTTAATGAACATTTAGTGGGGCAAAGGGCATTTGGTAGCATGAAGAAGATGGTAGCTCATGGAGGGAAGGAAGTAAATCCTAGACTGCAGGTGGTTGAGAGATAGGCAAACAACACGTATCTCCTACAAAACATCCCTCAGGCTCACAGAATTCAAGAGCTAATGAGGTTGCCTGGAATGTTCCTGTTCCTGATCTGGATAAGTGAGAAAAAAGAAGAAACTTTGCAAGACAGGAAATGTAATCAAATCTATCCCATCACTGTTCGCCGAAAGACCTAAACTTCTGGAATATTTGAGTTCTACTATACTACTAACTTTTTTTTTTTTCTTTGAGGAACAAAAGTATTTTATCTGTGTATTCAGAATCACATACAAGCTACCTTTACAGTTCAATTTACTACACAGAAATCATTTCCGTTTAGATTTTTAATTAAATTCTGAACCGAGATTAGATATTGTTATTTTTTAAAAAAGATTGTTACATTAACTCAGTACTTTTTTTAGCTTATCAATTTGAATGCACAAGTTCAAACTTCAGATTTATGGCAAACAGTCTTCAAATACAATACTATAGTACTAATTTGCCTGACATTAGAATTATACACACAGAAAGGCCATGTATATATATCAATTACAAATGAAGCTAGGAAACAAAATATATGGGTTTAGCTTTGTTATTTATGCTTGGGTATACGAATGAATGAAAAATATGCAAACATAAGATCAAAAAAATGTTATTAACCTTTCCAACCTTTTATTTTATTGATATAGTTATCTATCTAATCTAGTTAGTACATGCCATATAGCTCTAACATTACTTAACCTACTCAGTTGCATGATCAAATTTAAACCTTACAAAGTTCTTTCCAAATTCTCTAGTAAGAATTAATTGTTCTATGCACACATATGCACACACATTGTAGCAAAGATTATACTCAGTGATGAAACACTGAAAGTATCCCTTTGAAGATCAGGAAGTAGACAAGGTTGCCCACTATCACCTTTTATATTCATCATTGTACTGAAGGTTCTAGTCAGTACAGTAAGAAAACAAAATAAATAAAAGCTATAAAAATTGGCAAGAAACAATATTGTCATTATTTGCAAGAAATATTATTGTGTATAGAGAAATTCCAAAATAATTTAGAGATAAAATAGTTGAAGTAAAGATAAACTTTATGCATTTCTTTACACTAACAACAAAAAGTATTATTTAAAAAGCAACCAACCATATGACTTCTCTTTCTAGCATTATGACTATCTAAAAGCCCTGAGGGAGCCTCATAATTCAGAACAACTGTATTTTGAATGGGACACATTCTTAAGGCATCATTGGTCTCACAACTTACAGCGTCTCAAAAAAACAGGATTTCACACTCTCCCCTAAAAACCTAAAGCTGAGGTCAAAGCAACAGACAGTGAGAAGGTATAATGTTACCCTGAAAGCAATGAGAGGTGAAACACACTTATCAAGATAATGAGACTTGGGCCAACAAGAAAGGAGAAAGCTAAGCCCAAGTCTTCTGTGCTAAACCGAGACCCTCAAGATCAAGAAGTGGGGCTCACAAGAAAAGCACATTCAAAGGCAAGAAACTGTGAATGAGGACCAAAGAAATAACAAAGGTGAAGGCTAGCCCCTCAAGGAATGCAAACACTGGGACTTTCAGGTACAGAAAAGAGAGCATCTATGGACAAAAATGTTTAAAGAAATAAGAGCACAGTTACAATGATAAAAAAGCAACAAGAGGGTATCAAAAATGAGCAGATAAACTTGGGGGGAAAAAGAACGCTTGACATTAAAATATGCTGTTGAAATAAAATAATGAATGGATGAGTTCAATCAGAATCATTATGGCTGTAGGAAAAATTCATGAACTGGAAAAGCATATGAAGAAATTACCAAGAATTTAAAGACAAAGTGACATAGAATATAAAAGAGGTATTAAGAAGTATAGAGGAGAGAATAACTGGGTCTACAATATATCTAAGTGCAATACCAGTGAGGCAAAATAAAGAAAATGGAGGAAAGACAAAATTTTAAAGAGATAAATGTTATGAAATTTTCCAGGACTGATCAAACGCATAATTTCAGTGGTTCAAGAACCACAACATATCCCAAGCCAAATAAATAGAGACCCATCCCTAGACACAATGTAGTGAAATTATAGAATACCAAAGACAAGAGAATATATTAAGAGCAATCAGTGAGAAAGGACTGCAAAGATTATAAAGGACAATTAGAAATATCACAGACATCTCAATACTCATAGTGGATATAAGAAGACAGTGGAATAATACCTTAAAGTGATGAGAAAATTATTTTCATTCCAGAATTGCATATTCAACAAAATTATCTTTCAAGAATAATGATTAAGCAAAAATATTTATGAGTCCACAGAAACTAAGAATCTTACTACAAAGAGGCCTATATCTAAGAAAATGTATGTCCTTCAAAAAGAAGGAAAATAATCCCCAAAAGGAGATTTACCATAGAAATAAATGGTAAGCAAATAAAATGTAAACATGATGGTAAATCCAACCTATATAAAACAATACTAATGATGATGATGATGCCTAATTTGTGGTATTTAAAACAAAAAGGTAGCACTACACTATTGAACAATGACAGTACATGATTCTTACGGGTTAAGGTAGAAGTTCTGAGAACGTGACTTGTAGAGTACATTAAGATAGTATTTACCTATAAAACTGAACAGCAATCAACCAGAAAAAAAAAAAGGCAAGAAAGAAAAAGAAACAAGAAAATACCAAGACAAATAGAAAACAGAAAGATGATGATGGAAACATGTCCAAATATAAAAGTAAGTACAAAGAACTGAATCCAGGATGTTAACAGTTAATAGATGTTAAAAAAAAAAAAAAAAACCTTGGAAAAATAATTCAACATCCAGAGGCTTCTCTGGCCATGATGGAATGCTTGCTATCAGATTTGCTCCCTTTCCAAATATAAACAACAACAAAAAAAACTGGATAGAATATGTGAAGAACAGAGTGACAGAAAAAAAAAAATGCCACATAATCATCTCAATTGATGCAGAAAAAGCATTTGACAAAGTAGAATACCCTTTCATAATAAAAACACTCAGCAAACTATGAATAGAAGGAAACTACCTCTCTGACAACAAAAATTGGGGTATAGCATATTTCCATTATATATGTAATATATATTATATTTTATATATTTATATATTTTATATTATTATATATTAATGTATTATTATGTAATATTATATATGTATGTGTGTGTGTGTGTATATATATGTATATATATACATGATATAAATATGCTAATTTTGGCCCCCAGATTTAAACCCCTCCTCTCCAACCCATTCTCACCTATTTTTTGTGGTCTGCCTTGCCATGGATTGAATTTCCTAATGTTTAAAAAGAATATGTGCTTTAAGTCTATAGAATATGTCCAGAAGTTGTTGTCTGAGAACTTCTGAACAAGACTCAAACATCTCTTCTAAATAGATTCATCCACCTATCCACCCATTAATTTATTCATTTATTTATTCATTTATGAAATGTGACATGTCACAGACCCTGCTCTATGCTCTGGGAATACCACAGTGAACAAGATAATATCCCTGCCCTCGTGGAGCCAAAATTTGGATGGTGATGAAATGTAAAAAGAAGTATTACCGTCATGTTAATGGTTTATTCATTATGAAAGAAATATTTCAAAACTCAAATTGGCTAAGTTTTCAAAACAGAAATTTAATAGGTTTGTAGACTTCAGACTGACGTTAGCTCACAGGATCACAAAGTCCTGAAGCCAAAAGGTACCTTAGAGACTATCAAATCCAACAGCATATTCTCACCTGGGTTTCAGAGATGTTAAAAAGCTGGACCAGCGGTTCAAATTTGGTAAAATTACTATGAAGTATATTTACATTACTAAATGTATATATTAAAAGCCATGGTGAGCAAGATTTAAAATCATAGCATCATAGCATTCCAAGAGAAACATGTTTCTTTTTTGTTCTGGTATCTCAAGGAAACCAACTATGCTAGCTTTGAGTTACTCATATTCATAGCCAGCACCAAATAATTTAATGAATATGAATTTGGAAACAAAATCAAAAGTCAGAATTTAACTGAAAAAATGAAGAACACAGAAGGAAGGACTCTGTTTTGAACTCTCAAATGATAAAGAGAAAACATTGTTCTGTCAATTTTAAATATGGTTCTGAAGTAAGCAGAACTCTTTTGCCCTCACTTGAGTTCCTCCTTATTTTATGAGGAGACCACTGACCATTACACATACTTGTCTTTGTCCTTTAGAGGAGCAAACCTTAATGGGGAGAAAAACATCGTTGAAAAACAAACTGAGTAAGATTTCCTGGGTCACAGATTAAGGTCAACAGATGGAAGTTCAAGTTCTGTAAGATTCATTTAAAATATTGGGTGGTATTTTGACACCATAAAAACCTTTATTTTCTACCCAATAACCCAAGTTGCTCCCAGCACCTGTCTACTCATCATTTAACTACATAATATATTTCATTAGTTTCCTTAAGGTGAAATTACTTAAAAGGAACAATGGAAGAAAATTTAAGCTACCACTACAAGTTTTGCTCCAGTATTACTTTGGTTCATTAATCACAAAAACATACAAGTCACAATATTCTGATTTTTTTTAAGTTTTCTATTAACTGGAATCTTTTTACATCATGTAAAACATAGCAAATATTAAAATAATAATAATAATCCTCCAATCTTGAAAATAGCAGGTTTTCCTATCCATTTGGAGAAAATTTGGCAATGATTAGGTTCTCTAGAAATAGTGAGCTATCTTGTTTTTCTGTGATTTCTGAAAATATTTATTCCCCTGTTTAGGTAGTACTCAACCTTTTCCATTTTTCTTGGGAAGAACCCATTATATATAATAAGCTATTTATCTTTCCCCTGGAGGTGGCCTCCCAAAAAATAAAGAAAACATCAAGCATGCTTTGCAATGATGGTAAAGCTCATTTCAAAAGAAAAAAAAAAAGAACAAATTCTGAGAACATTAGTCTGACCCCAAAAGAGAGAATGCTTATAATCAATTTTCTTTTCATTAATGCAATAAATGCTGTCTGCACTTTGTGTTCCTAAAGAGAACCATTCTGAGATAAAGGATATCTCACCAACCTTTTATACTGAACTGGTGGTTTCCTAAATTTAATATGCATGAAGAGTGCACGTGAGCCCTTTTAAATCCAAGAACCAAACCCTGCCTGTGTAATAAATCTCACCACTACTCCACTATTAGACAGGGGATTAAAACTAATCTAGCAATCCCCAAACCAAGCACCGAGTGGATTAAAATGCAAAACTCATGGGAGCGGGAAGATGCTTAATGCTAAATAACAAACATTTCAATCATAGGAATCATTTTTATCTTCTTGTTTATGCTAAGTAGATACTATTAGACTTAATATCTGTATTAACGCAAGTGGAGGGAAGAAACAGTTTTATGAAGACCCTAAGTACTTGAATGCCTTGGTACAGCTGGCCAAAAATAAACAAAAGCAAACAAAAATGAGCTTAATAAAAGGACTATACTGTGATCTTTAGATTAATTGTTTACTTAAGGTCAACTCAGTGACACTTGACTTTTACATTTCCCTTTCAGCCACAGCAGTCCACGCTATAAGAGTTGCATCAAGAAGAAAAGAATTCCCAGGGATCCTAAAACTGAAGCAGACTCTCTACGCATGATGTCCATGTAATATTTAAATAAGCAAATGTTTTAAGCATCTATTTTTGCCACAACGATTATCGCAGCACACCATGGAAGATCCCCTGTTGCCATGGACCCAGAAGTTGCCCTTATGGTCTTTGAAAGCTGATTGCGAATAGAGGAAAGTGACCATGTGCAGGCCCTCGTTTGCAGTCTAGTCAAAGCACATAATACGCACACATCTGGCATCTCCTAACGGCTGTGGAACACATTAGATGCAGAACCATTCACTTAGCTCCAACTGCAATCCACATACTGCGGGAAGGAATCGGTCAAGTTTTATCTGAAATACTGTTGTGCCTTTCAACTCTGTCCTCCTCCTCAATTTTCCACTTCTGGGTCCTGTTATACCCTTTTTCAGACATCTGCATTTCAACTTGAATCCCTCCCAGGACCCTTCCCTGCCTCCCTCCCCATCTATAAAATAAACCATGCTTCAAATCTCTCCTGCTGTACCATTCTGTGTGATTACTACCAAGTCAGGCCCAGGCATTCTTGGGTAAAACAACTGCTACAAATGGTTATACTGTCGAAAGGGAGCTTGTCCTGGGACATTGTTTCCAAACACAAAATCTGGGTGGGAAAGAAAAAAAAAAAAAAACAAGAGTATTGTACCTCAGAGAGGTGCAAAATGGGAGGTAAATATATGTACGCGTATAATGCTTGGACTCATCCAGGCACTCACAACTGGTTTTTAGTCCTCAAGCACTAATGTTCATTTCATTTCCTCTCAACCAAGTCTTCCTGGTTCAGAAAGCTTTACATATAATACAGTAAGTAGTAAAAGGAGTTAAGAGTTATGATTAAAAGTTATATAATAGTAACAAGGAGATTCCTCAATTCAAACTTTATGATGCCTAAGTTTCTGCAGTGAAATTGCTAAATCATCTCATGTTTGTAACACTGGAAAACAGCAGTGTTTAATTACATGTAGCGTAATTTCCTCGAAAAAGCAGGTTTCACATCCATCTATACTCAAAGGGCCACAAGAGTTGCTAGATGTTGGGGAAACAATCAAAAAGTAAATTGGCTATTGGGGAAAATATTTAAGCCTCGCTGAGTCAAAAGGATGTACTTTCATTTTTGAGGACGTTTTCGTAAAAATATTCCAACGTTTCTAATTTTTTAGGACATATCTATCTCACCAGGGAAGATCACCAACAGCCAAAGTTGACTACAACTCCAGAAGTCACCTTGTCCCCTCAAGCAGATCGACTTCTAAACAAGCAGCTGGTTTTTGCAGAAGTGGGTCCCAGACCTAATCAACTGGCAGTGGAGGTCCACGATGAGATTTTCACTGGTCTTCACTAAGTTGTCACAAAGCTAAATTTGTTTAACATACAGGCAATCCTTTATTCTGAGAATATCTCTTTCCAATACTTTCAGTGTTCATATGTCTTTCCTTTTATGAAATGATAGTTATAGTAAGTGATAGTTGGTTATTTTGTTTTCTATTTGTTGGGTTTTGTTTTTTTAATTTGGAAACATCTCTTGGAAAAATTTTAATTAGCAAAATTTTCAAATTTAATGACCCCCTGAAGTCCAAATTTCTGGGATTTTGCAGAATAAGAAAATTGTATTAGGGTCAAGGTTCCCATCTCTTTTCTTTCGAAATACTAATTAACCTCACTGGTCTAATAATCTGACAAGCTGATAATAAATTATTGAGTTGGCTTAGCTTTAGCTAATTTGGATTTAATAACCAAAAACAACTACCACAGAGTTCAGTTTTCTTATCCAGGCCCTGCCTGACTGATGGGTCAGCTCATTGAGGAGTAGATTCTGTCATTGGGATAAAGACAACAGTAGAAAAAAGTATGGAATCCAGGTGCCATAAATTCCCCCAATAAGTCATCTTCAAAATATAAGCCTGTCACTCATGCTATTAGCTTCTTTTTTTCCATCCTCTTTTTCCATCTTCCTAATTCTTGGTTTCAAATGCTGCAAGTTTGCCGAACTTCTTGATGTTTGAGTTACCTGGCTCCAAAAGGTCTGTAGAACTCCTCCACTTTCCTAGTTGCCTGCTGTGAATTTTATTGAATGTACACTGGTGCTGACCCCATACATAATGGACCTAGAAAATATTCATTAGAAACTCAAATACCCATTTCTCATCTTTATGTGACCGTACGTGCGTGCACGTGTGTACGTGTGTACGTGTGTGTGTGTGTGTGTGTGTGTGATAGCTTATGATCCTGTTTATAAGAAGGTGCCATTAGTCACTTAGAAAACACAGTATTTTATTGCCAGGATTCTCCAAAAAAGCTGGGAAAGTTTAATCTCCAGTATTTTTCAGCACTGTCTCACTGTCTCTCAAGACGTGGGTTTTAATATGGCATACTGACAAAAAAGACAGCAGCGAGGCAATTTTGGACCAACGTATGGACATCCTTCATCATTGCCTCGTACATCAAACCATTCAAAGTAAGGAAAGTCAATGCCTGCAGGCCTCCCCACTTGAAATTCCAATTAGAAAGGAAAATGAAGGACTATTGTATAGATGATTAAAATTTGGAAGATTCCCAATAATACTGGGAGAAAGACTACCTGATGACCTTTGGATCCCTTGAGTATTCCAGATGATACTGTACTTACAATGTCTCATAAGCCCTTAGGGAAGGCAATTTTTATTACCATTGAAGGTGTAGGTAAAATCATCCAAAGAAAAAGACATGACATGAAACTGGTCTGAACAAATACTTGTTGGATTCCCATCTTCGCGCCAAAAAATGACATCCAGTATCAATTAGGATGATCAGAAAGGATCTCTGGAATATGTGGCTCTTTGACATGGTTTTTAATCAGCTGCCCCCGGAATTCATCTCTCGTGAATCACAGAACTAAAAATGATCTCCTGCAATTGCAGAATTCATTTGCCTCCCTCTGAGAGGAGCTGTATAGAAAGCATTGAAATAAAACCACCTGCCCTTTTCTTTCAAATGCCCTGAAAATGTGCCACAACTCAGCTTTGATTCTATGTTCCAATGTTTCACTGCTCTTACTGGCAGAAGAGATTTTTTTCCCCACATGTGGATGTCTAACCTAAATCCTTCATGCTGCAATTTGTGTCTATTCATTTTGTTCAAAATGACTGTGTTTCTTCTTACACCTGCTCCCCATTAAATGACTATTACATACTTCTGGGTAATCATACTCGGAGGGGAGCAAAGCATAAACTACTGCAGCTGAGGGCAGTAGCGTATATTTCCACACAGATGTGTGAGTCATCAACAAATTGTGAAATCCTTGTGAGTAGCACCACATGGGAAAGATTGTCTTTTACAGACGCCAAATCTGCTTTGATAACATGTTATAAGGCAACAGACTACAGGAGCGCAGTTAGAAACAGCATATCATTGAACGTAGATACACACACACGCACACACATACCATTTATGGGCTTTAGTTGGAATCAAATGTAAATTTATAAACTAGCAGTTGCCTTGCATTCTAGTTTCTGCTACTTGGATGCAATTTCTTATGCCTCCGTCATCTAAGACAGGCCATAGCTCTAGCTGCATAAAACCAGACTGACTAGCTAATTCTTTGGTTAGAAACCAAAACCTGGCTGTCAATCCGGTTGTTCTATGCCCTATGGTCTCAACACCCAGTAAGTGGTATTCTTCCTACTTTAATTAACTAATTTGAAACAATTGAGGTATAGTTTCGATTAGCAGAGTGGACTGCTTTGCTCCCTGGGTCACAGGCAAGCAGCCTTATCTGGTGAGTCACTCACTTGCTGCTTGCCTAGTAGGTCACACCTTTGAAACTCCAAGTATGGATCCCACACCAGCAGCATATGAATCACCCGGAAGCACGTGAGAAATACAGTTTCTCAGTTCTCTTCTCCAGAGTACGGAATCCTAATCGTCATGTATAAGAAGATCCTCAGGCACTTCACTATGCATGCGGGTTTGAGAAGCACTGATCTACTTAATTTCTCAGTATCTCTATTTCCTCATCTATGAAATGGATATTAACCAATGCTGGCTACTTACTTGCTTCCGGGCAAAGGAGAATGAATGTTATAGGGCTTTTTTTCCCTCCCCCAGAAACAGTCTCTACATAAACAGAACATTGGAGAGCAGTTTCATGTGTCGGCGCAAGCAATGACTGAACATTTTTTGGAAGAAGAACCAGGATTCCTTCCTAGATAATACATCTGTCCTTCATCCAAACTTCACTTCTTGGCATGACGGCTCCAGAAACAGCACAGCAGTTCAACCAACTGCTTTGGGAGAAACAAGTGAGGCTGATCCCAACGAAAACAGTTTTCCTGCTCCCTGTCTTGGCTGTCCAACACAAACACAAACACTCTGTGGGTTAAATCAGCCCAGCTGGGTGTCTGCTGCTGAGCCATCTGTGGAACAACTTGCAGACCAGGAGCTCGACTCTGGCAAAGACAAAAGCAAGAGGGAACCGAGACGGGCTGCAGCCTGACTCCAGGGACTCTCCACTTCTGCCTTCCTTGTCTAATCCTTTCCTCACAAGGGACATGAATGGGAGAAACAGATGAAGTTTTCATGCATCAAGAAGGCTCTTGCAGCTGTCAGGACAAACCCTAACCAGATGCCCAATGGGCTCTACAGACCATTCACATCATACCCGCACCCCAAGAGGCCAGCACAGGGACAGGAAGGGGCAGCCCCAAGGGCCCCCAAGTTCAGAAATCAAGGGTACGTGGTATCAGTACCTCCAGCCACGATCCTGAGCCCCTGTCAGGACACCAGACTTTAGCCTTAGGAAGAAAAGAAAAACAGACTTAGTCCTTGACCTGGTCTACCAGCTGCCAGTTCACTTATGTCTAAAGCCCTGAGAGAGAGACTGAGCGAGAGAGCGAGAGCGAGAGCGAGAGCGAGAGCGAGAGCGAGAGAGAACGCACATTCTCTCCCTGCCAGAGAAATAGTGGAGGACTAGTTTTCCTTAGGTTGAAATTACCTGAACAATATCAAACATGTAAGAGTAGTCCTACTGACTTTGGAACCAGGTAGACAAGATACAGGGATTGTATCATTCTATTCTGCTAATAGGGTAAGAAAGGCATTCCTAAACACAGGAAAGGTAGGAAGAGACTCATGTTGAATTGTGAGTATTCACACCCATACAAACTATAACACGCATGCACACCAGGTTTCAACAGGTCCCGTAGCCACCTCCCTCCAGATACCGCGGTTCAGCCCAGAGCCACCCTTAGCGCACGGACCTGCAGGGCAAGGACCATCTTAGCATAGCCCCAAGCCTGAGCCCACGTCATTTATCCCGTGGACGTCCCAACCTCTTACTCTTTCCCTTTCCCTCCTTTATTCTATCCTACTAGATCTCAAGACTAGAAAGGGGGCAAATTTGGGAAAATGAACGGCATCCATCAACAACAACAACAAAAGGCTGAAGATCCATGGAAACACCCTCAGACAAACTGAATGACCTGAAGAATTTGAGTGAAAGCAACTAATTCTAGCACAGTGTTGTTCTGTTTGTTTGTTTTCTCTCCATCTCCCTCACTCTTATTCCACCAACAGGACAAAAATCAACATACAAAGGAAGAGCAAAGTGGACGCCAGAGAAGCTTGTGCAGCTGCTCCTCTATTAAATCATGGCTGCCTCCATGGTACTGAATGTTTGTTGCTGTTCCAGACTCACTGGAAATTACACAGCTAAAATAAACATCAGAGCTGACACTACCATTTTGCCTAAAGCGATCCTGGAAACAGTTCTGGATGAAGAGTTGTCTTTTTAGCGTTCCCAAGTTATCGAAGTAGGTTTGAGTCCTACTGTTTGTCGCCTCTGAGTTGGAATTTGTCCATTTTATTTAGGTGCTTTAAGTAGGTGTATTCTTCAAATACAGCATATGGAAAGCTCCCTATGTTGCCTTCTTGGTGCCAAATACCAGCCCCAACCTCCAACCTCCCACCCAAGGCAGCTCATCACATCTTTCAACAGATCTTCACGCCAATATCTGCCACCCAACCCTCCCCAGGCCATCTTCCCACACACTCCCAGAAACCTACGAAGTCCGTTACGGAGACAGAAACAGAGGTTCTGAGAGGTTAATGGTGTGTTCTCGGTGATGACAACCACAAGAAAAAGAAGAGTCGGGGTGCATACGTCCAGGTCTGGCTGGCTCCAAAGCCTGTGCCCTTTGCTGTTCACCATGTTATCTCCTAAAGCGGACAAACGGTTTCGTCCCAATATCAGTGATGTACTTTATCATCCCCTCACATTTTTCTGAGTGCCTCCCTGATGCTGGGCAGCCTGCGTCTCACTGTGGTCTCCCAGATTTAATGCTTTCATCTTTACTGTGCCAGAGGAGGCAGGAAAGCATGGTGTTTACAAACATTGGAAGGAAAAAAAAATGCTTGGAATTGAATGTCACATCATCCACTTGTTAGCTGTAGGAGCTTGCACTTCACCTCTTTGTACCTGTTTCCATGCCCATAAAGTTGGCATAATAATATTCTATTTCATAAATAACCTCAATATGTCTGGATTCTAAACTTAAAATCTAAAACAGTACCTGGCACAAAGAATATACTCGATAAATTAAAACAGTTCTCTTTCTCTTCCTCAAATTCAAAGATTGTGGTGATAGAAATTTACTCAGGAAGCAAGAGAAAGCCCCCCATCACAGTTCAAGATACCACTCAAAGCATAACACACAGGCTATTTGGTACGTATGTTGGATCTACCCCACTCCACCTTTAGATCTCACTGGACTTAAGACAAAGGGATCTAATGCATTCCTGGCAGTTTTTCAAAGCATGGCAGAAGTGAGTGGGGTTTATAAGATTAATTCTTTTCTCTCCAGGCAGTGGGTCAAATCAGAACCTTCACTCAACCAACCCAGTGGATAATCTCCTTTTATTACTTTCAATCAAACTAAGTGTCTGCAATCTGTACAATGGCCAGTAATTTAGTGGAAGAAAAAAAATCATTTGTAGAGCATGATTATAAAAAGATGAGATAGAACACAAGGTCCAGACGGGGTAAGCACCTATAAGTTTGTTCCCATCTCATTGCTTAGAAAGCGTCTATGACCCAAACTGCGTTAAGGACATACAGCTGTTCTGCTAAGCTAAAAATCAAAGAAAGAAATGGACATTGTTCACAGATCAGTTCCTTATTTAAATAAGGGAAACAGCCTATCAGTTAAACTCAGATCCTTTGTCACACTCGCATGGAGCCATCCATTGCTCATACAAGTTTAACATGAAAAGGTTTCATTGTGTGAAAACCAGAACCTTTTTTTTTTTTAAGATAATAAAATTCTAGTGACACAACTGGACAACATCACAAAGCTGTCTGGATTGTAGAAACCACTCTCTTCCTGTGGTGGATAATAAGGCATGGGGTTTTGCTTGCTTTGATTAATTTCAGAATATTGCAGAAAACCTGCATAATCCCTAAGATAGGAAAGGAGAGAAGGAGAGACGATGGGTAATGATAAAAGCCTGGTAATGGAGCAGAGGCTGTGTGTCATCTGCTGTAGAAAAGCCCCCCAAAACTAATTTCATTTTGGCAAGTACTAACCACAATAAGGGTCAACATAGAAAAATGTCCTTTGGCTCTGGGGCTTAAATTATATGCACTGAGGCTGAGCAAGGCAAAACAAAAACTCTGAGATGTCGCCATGACTGTGATCAGATATATAACACAGCCAGAAAGTGCACATTTCCCTTTTTTCAAATCACAGCAAGCCATTATTTATACAAGTACTGAATATGGAAAAGGCTCTGACAAATTTACAGTGGTGTCTGGATGGATGAGGATGGCGGATGATGGATGAGGGAGACAGAGGGTTCCCTTATTAAAGCATCAAATTCTTCCTTAAATATCAAATCGACATCTTAGCCACAACTGCACCGCTTCATACTCAAAATTTCATAAACCAAACATGTTAAACGGTTTTCTTTAATCCAAAGAAATATTGTTAATTTGTACTATGGTATTTAATACCTTTCCTTTCCTGCACAATGTGGACTTCAACATATATGCCTATCAAACAAGAATAAATGTGACAATTCACAAATATAAATGAATGCCAGCAAAAACTGAATAGCAATCTCAAGCACATTATTATGTTCCAAAATTTTAGTAAATAATTTCAGTAGATATGATCTTCCAAATGTATTTTTGGTGTCTTTCTTGACAGGACAGTAGCTCTTAAGGGAAACTCACCATTCACTGTATGATTTTTTTTTTTTAATACTGTGCCCATGTTAAAAATATATACAGAAAGTTGGAAGCACTGCAGCGCCCACTAGTGGACATACTAGAATCACAGATGCATCCTGCCTCCGTGGAGTACAAAAAAAAAGTATAAAATAAAAAAGCATTTGCTTTAGAAACCATTTATGTGACCATTCATTTCGCATTTTATCTGCACTGATAACAGAGGCATGCACAAAGAGAAAAACTTTCTTTAGTAGGTCTCAACTTCTTTATTTGTTCCTACTGTAAAGCCAACTATACACAGAGAAATGAACTTGGTGGCATGAAAGATACTTTTTAAATTAATAAAATGGTCCGTGTCTAATGGATCTTGCTCCAGACAGAGTTAAAATCTAACATTTGAAAGTTTTTCTCAATAAAAAAGAAGTGCCTCTTTACAATTCTAGCCAATCCTACCTCAGTCAGATTACTCCTCAGTCTGTTGAAAATTGTTAGGCCAGCATCTTTTAATAGGAACAGATCCTGTCTACTCAGGGAATGTCATGACATCACTGGGAATCGGTCTTTTAGCATTAGCACAATGTAATGTATGATCCAATAGCAATCTGATTATAATTTACCAGGCAACAATGTTTACATATTGCAAGTGTTACCAGTTCTTTTTTAATGAAAAACAAGCCTTGTTTTGCATTTTAATGTTTCTGTTTAAATACAGGGGTGATTAAGTCCAACAAAAATCTATCTTTGACAGATAAGCCAAAAGTTATTATTTTAACTTGATTTCTGAGTAATTCATAGATTTTTTTAAATACTTATATGAAGTTTGAAAAGAAATATATGAGACAATAACATCTATAAAACTTCATTCATAAAACTGTAAGGGGGTGGGGGGAGGGAGATGAGGGTAAGGGGGATCAAATATATGGTGATGGAAGGAGAACTGACTCTGGGTGGTGAACACACAATGGAATTTATAGATGATGTAATACAGAATTGCACACCTGAAATTATGTAATTTCATTAACAATTGTCACCCCAATAAATAAATTTTTAAAAAAACTGTAAAACAACATGTTCCTAATTTAAGTTAACCCAAGACATCTTATTTAGCGTGAGTGTGGTGAAAGAACTAAACATAAGCCATGGACACTGAGGCTGTAAAGTAACTGTTTTTAAGATGCTAAAAGCACCTACACCTAAAATTAGACATTTCATTCTAACATACACGAACTGGAGACAGTACAGTTTGTCAGCAAATCATGGAGCTTTTATTGCTTACTTGATCTGGTAAAACACTGTAATGGGAGGAATCTGCAACACAGAGGATTAATGATGAGTAATTGAGAAGACCAGCGGCCCTGCCGGAGAGTTTGCTTCTCAGTTCTACTCCCCTACTTGGTTACAGCTTCTCTACCAGATTGGCCACAGCCACTTTCACACTCATCCACGGGCCACAATGAGGTGCCACCTCACTGCACTAAAAAGTGCCAAGGGGGGAAAAATAGAGAGGGGCTGAGGGAGATTCTAAGATCTTTCAAGGAACAAAAGGAAATGAAATTGTTTGTACAGTTGGTTGTGTTTTGCTTTTCTTGATAAAGAGCTAATTGTTTGGATCAAACAGCATCATTTGCTCCCCCCTCAGTTCGGTTAAGAGCAGCAAAAGAGGTTGACAGGACAGTGACAAGGGAGGTGGCAGCACGGAGCTGCCTCCTCTTCCCTTTCCCTTTGCATTACTATTATGTTCTTGATTCGGAACAATCAAACAGGCTAAGGATCTAACCAAGTCCACAAAAAGGGCGGGGAAGTCAATAGGTATCTCAAAAGCACGCCCAACATTCCCAAAATGCCATTCCCAATTGCAACTGGAGTTCTTTGAAAAACAAAAAACAAGCAGCAAACAAACTGTGATTAATACCAATAAACTGGCCTTCCTGCCTTCCGGAGAAAAGTCCAACAGGGCTTCTGCAAAATGAATCAGATTTTACCTCTGCACCAGACTGCAATATAGGCACCAAAAACACACCTTTACTTTGAAAACTTACACACACGTCCTTTTTTTTTTTCTCCAATGGCCTAAGTTATGGGAATATGTTTGTATTCATATTCTTAATATACTTAAAGCATATTTTACTGATCAGAGACTGCCTACCAATGTCAGTCTCCCTTCCTTAGCTAACCTCTGTTTCCAAAACTCCCCCACTAAGAATATATCTTCTTGGGATGTCTTTCTGTACTATAGGCCAAAATAAAGATAATTTTTACAAGTAATGCCGTAAGGACTATTCCTGAAATTGTTTTCTATGGAATACTAATTAATCACACTGATGTTAAGAGGTACTCGTTGGGGGGGGGAGGAAGAGTTCAATGGACAGGAGGGTTTGGAAAATAGTGGCTTAAATAAGATTAAACAGATTTTGACTGCAAATATTTTAAGAACCTTGAATATGCTAATGGATACTATCAACCTCCAATAGGTTAGGCAGAGTATGTCCCTGGAAGCTCATTTCAAGTGAATGCACACAGAGGCAAATACCAACTTGAATCCAAGATGGTTCAATACAATAATAACACTACTAATGGTGACATTAGAACAGCAGGTAACTAACCCCCAATCCTCTCGGCGCTTTACCGATATTAACTCTTTGACTTCTCAAAACAACCCTCTGAAGTTCCCTACTTAACAAATGAAGAAATTGACATACAAGTCAGTTAAGCAGCTTCCCCAGCCTCGTAAGTGATAAAGATGGGATTTGAATCTAAGCAGTTTAGTTCAGTGACTGCATTCCCAAGCACAGATACATTGCCACTAGAACATACACGGAGACAGCAACGGGGCCGGGAAATAACTGTGCACTCACAAGGAATTGAGCCCCCAGGTGTCTTCCTCAGACCTGCTGCCCCCGTCTCAGCCCCCAGCTCCTCATGTCTTCCCGGCCCCACCATAGCAGCCAGACTTCAGACGTGAACGGGCTGACCAGAAGGTCTGCCCCCCCCCCCTGTGTTCACAGCACCCTCCTCCATGGCCAGGAGAGCCACTCCATCTATCATCACCATTGATGCAGGAGTATCTGTGCTGGGCTTGGGAGGTAGGTGGGCATTGGAGGAGCCAGCGTGCACTTCGAAAACAGCATATTTGGCTGATCCCTACACACAGGTCCCAGAAGAGAGAGGTCTGAAGACTCATGAAAGGCCTGAATACGTGGAGCTATACTTTGTTCATGGACAGCAAGAATCCATTTTAAAATGGAAGTTCACCTTAAAATAATCTATGAACTTAACCCCAAATTAATCAAAACCCCCAGCAGGGTATTTCATAGCAGTTGACAAGCTGATCCTAAAATGCATAAGGAAGCAAAAATTCATAACAGCCAAGGCAATTTTTAGAAAGAAGGATTAACAAAAGGGGGTGTGGAGGGGCTCTCACCTCACCAGATAGCAAAGCTTATTATAAAGCTACATTCATTACAACTGGTAGTATTAGCATAGAGATCGACATGGAAAACTTAGAACACTCGCATAGACACATGGAAACCTGGCATACGACAGAGCTGCATTGCAAATCAATAAGAGAAATGATGGACTTTTCAGCAAAGAGTGTTAGGACAGTCAACAATCCATTTAGAAAAAAGTAGAAAATTAGATTATTTTCTCAGAAAACGGAAAATATATATTGCACATAGATTAAATATTTAAACACGAGAAGGCAAAATCATTCAACTTGAAGAATCAAGCATGGGAGAATATCTTTATGGCATTCCAGTAGGAATTCATTTCTTAAAGACACAAAAAACACAAACCATAAAAAGCTGATAATTTTGTGTATACTAAAATTTAAAACTTCTGACAAAACACACAGGAACAAAGTGAAAAGATAAGCCACAGAGCACATGGAGAGATTCTCCATATATTAATATATGAAGTGTGATCAACAAATATGGTGAATGTTTAAGTTTTTAAAAAATTATTACAGTGAAAAACACATTACCCTTAAAATACTCCCCCTTGATTTGAACACACTTATGCCATCGTCCTTGCCACTTTCTGAAACAGTTCTGGAAGTCCTCTTTCGTTGCTTTACTTGTGCTGTCATGGCTGCCTCGATGTCCTGAATTGATGTAAAATGTTTTTCTTTTGTGGTCATTTTGACTTTGGGAAAAAGCCAGAAGTTGCATGGTGCCAAATCCAGTGAATAAGGTGGATGAGGACACACCGTAATGTTTTTATTTAACAGGTATTGCTGTACCAGAAGCGATGTGTGACATGGAGCATTGCCATGATGGAGGAGGAAGTGAAGACTTTTGGGGGAGCCTGTAACACGTCGCATTGTTTCTAACAGATATACTAATATATGTATGGTGGGTATGGCAGACTATTTTTTCCAAAGATGGTTGCAATAATATATCTCATTTCACATGTTATTCTAACAATGTGACATTGACACTACTACACAGAAAGGTGGGGTCTCCACCTCCACCCCCTATGACTATGGCAGAAGTGACGCTGTATGTCATACGAGGTCTCACAAGGTCACAAACGCATCCTAGAAAAAGTGCCACATACCTCACTGCTGAATATTACCACAGTCACCTTCAAAGTCCTCCCCGTGGGAAGCTATGCATTGACGCCAGCGCCTAGTCCACCCTTCAAAGCAATTTTGGAACTCTTTTTCTGGAATGGCCATCACACCTGTCATCGTATTACCCTTGATGTCCTGAATGGCATCAAAATGTCTTCCTTTCAACATTGCCTTTCTCTTCAGGTAAAGAAAGAAGTCACTGAGGGGCCAGATCATGTGAGTAGGGAGGGTGTTCCAATACAGTTATTTGTTTCCTGGCTAAAAACTCACTCACAGACAGTGCTGTGTGGGCTGGTGCATTGTTGTGATGCAAGAGCCATGAATGGTTGGCAAAAAGTTCAGGTCACCTTTTTCACACAGCCTTTTCAGCACTTCCAAATAGTAAACTTGGTTAACTTGTTGTTCGGTTGGTACAAATTCATAATGAATAATCCCTCTGATATCAAAAAGGTTAGCAACATTGTTGCAACAAGTTCACGAACTTAATTGTCAGACTTCTTGTGAGGCTAAGTGAAAAGGGAAAACAGCTTTTGCTTGATCTTCTGTCTTGGATACTCACCCTTGGGTCTAGGTGTCATGTTGTGAGGAAGCCAAACACCACAAAGAGAGGCCATATGTCCATATTCTGACCACAACCCCTACTAAGGTCCTAACAGCCAGCATCCACTACCAGACACGTGAGTGAGAGAACATTCAGAGGATTCCAGCCCCCAGCCGTTCAGTCTTCCCAACTGACACTGAGAAAAGCAGAGGTGAGCTACGTCACCAAGCCCTGTCCCAACTGTATGTAGATTTGTGAACAAAATGAATGTTACCACTGTTTTAATCCCGTAAGTATCAGGGTGTTTTATTTCACAGTACTAACTAGGTGGGACAGTGCTTTCTAAATTCTTATTAATATTATTCCCATGTGGAAAATAAGAAGGTTAAACTACATTAGGGTTCCCCAGATCTCAGAAATTTAAATGACATTTTCATGGCTTTGCCATATCCTGTGCCATTGAAGTATTACTTGATGTTTCTTCTCCAAACAATTCACTTTTAAAAACTTAAATATGTTTACAACATTTAATCTTTAGAACAAAGTTTTAATGTCAGTTGTATGTTTCTCATTAATATTTTATTAAATACTATTAACTATTAATATTTTCTTTTTAATTTGAATAGCTTCATTTTTATTTTAATATATTATACTAGGTAAGTAATTATAATAAATATAATGTATTAAATATGCAGTGGTTAAAATTAAGAGTGATGTTTGGTGTAAGCCCCATGAAATCATCAGGAATCACTGTGGTTGGTATGCAGGACTGGATGACCATGAAGGTAAGGTCTCCTTCACCTCCCCAAATCTACAGACGGTATCCTGATTGAATCATTCCTTCTCTGCTAGTATATATAACCTTCCCTTAGGTGAATACCTTTCATGTTTGGTAAATCACTTTTAAATTGGAAGCATCCTTTCTGAGGTAACAGAGCAGTCAATAGCAGAAAAGCTGCAAAGAAGGAAGATTTTGGAGGTGGCCTCGTGGCAATAAATGAGTTATAATTATGAATCACCCAGGACCTACGCCAGAGGCTAGTCCAGAAACTGGAAGATCTGGATTTCCCTTCCCAGAGATCACGTTTTCTCAACAATGGCACTGCTGACAATGTAGCCTAGATAATTCTCTGGTGGGGACAGAGTGGTGCTGTCGAAAGCACTACAGGGTGTTCAGCAGTATCCCTGGCCTCTCCTCATTAGATGCCAGGAGCATTTCCTCTCCATCCCTCCCCCCCCCCCAGCTGTGACAATCCAAAACATCCCCCGTGGGAAGGCAAAATCATGCATAGTACCGTAGAAGAAATCCGTGATAATGATGATGATGGTATTTTATCTGTTCTTTATTCACTCAAGGACAAATGCAATCTCTTTTCTAAATAGCCCAAAGATGATATTTAACCTGAATCTTGTGTTTCCAGGGTTTTTTGTTTTGTTTTGTTTTTAACCACTTAGCTCATAGTTAACAAGCAGAACAGAAAGAAAAATAGCTGTTGGATTATAGGCAGATCTCTTCAGAATTGCATATAAAATGTGCGTTTGCGTATCTACCATCAGTGATTCATTGTACATTGAAGAAATTATAATAAAGCATGCAGGGTCTTCTCAGTCCTTATCTTAATTTACCATTTATTGGCTGTTGCTTGATGGAACTTTTGATGGGGAATAAGGTTTCATGGCTACAATTAAGTAATACTTTTCAAGGAGATTGGAATAAGCACTTCCAAAGTCACAGGCACCTCCTTGAAACTATGTATTCAAGGGGAAAATTGGATGTGACATTTAATAAGAAGATCATGCCTCCAAAAATACCTGGTTCAAAATCCCCAGACCCAGGGTCGGGACTGTCCAGTCCTCAACTGTGGCCCATCTTGTCAGCCCAGGGTGCTGAAACAGGCACAGTAGCAAAATCTGTCGACCACAATACCCCCAGCTCAGTAGCAACATGCAACTCTGGTGAGGACTCTAAGAGCCAACAGTCACTAAATACTTGAGATGCGCCAGACACCATACCACACACGTCACTTACATCACCTTTCTTAATCCTCACGACCCAATGAATAGGTGCTACTATCATCCCCTTTTCACAGATTAGGAAACTGAGGTTACAGAGTCGACGTACATAACTGGGCCAAGGTCACAAGCCCAATATGTAACAGAGCCAGCTCTTGGATCATTGCCCATGTAACCACAGAAATGACACGACTAACCCCTATATTCCAGCCCTCGTATTGAACTACTGAGACAGCACCACACTCTATCTCTAGCCCTTGGACAAATCATCCTCCCTTTTATGTACCTTTTATACGGGTAAACTAATGGTAGACATTTAAAATGTGTGTACATATACATACACTCGTATACACACATACACACATACACACATAGACACATCTATTTTACACACACGCACACATACACACACACACACAAACACACACATTTATGTTGGCCTCTAGCCCTCAAACCAAACCATTCACCCTTTTATGTAACCGTTATATGGGTAAACTAATACGGGCATTTCAAATACCGTGTGCGTGTGTGTATGTGCATGTGTGTGATTATATATTTTTTTCTTTTTTCTTTTTGTTTTTTTACACAAACAAGCAACGAGCTAGATGGGGCCCAGGCTGTAATTTTCCCACCCTTGTCCTCTCAAAGTGTAGCCACATAACAGAGTCACTTGGGCTACTTGTGTAAATTACAGATTCATGGGCCAAATTCCAGTCCTACTGAATCACGGACTGCTTCTTTTTTAAAAAAAAAAAAAAAAGTCCCCTGGGTGATTTATGAACATACAAACATTTGAAGACCACTGTTCCTAGCACTGGTTTTTTCTCAGTCCCCATAAAAGTTGTCATTCCAGCTATCAAAGATAGAGCATCTATCAATGGAAAAGCAAGACAAGTGATACAGACCGAAAAGGGAAAATTGGCTGCTTGTTGCAGCTCACCATCTTTATCAAGATGTCAAAATTCTGACCCATGACCACAATTCTCTTGGCTGGAAGATGTCCTTTAGTTTTATTGATAAAAAAAAAAAAATCTCATAAACCAGAAAAAAACTTTTGTTCCCAGTAGAACCACAATGATCCTCTAATCAACTTGTTGCACACAAACATGCACATAAAGGGCGTTTTTGAACTATGGATACCTCGTTTTAAATCTGAAAATTCAGTTGTGCTAAAACTGCTTTTATGTTATGTTATTGAGGGGAAATGAGCACGAGGTCTTTAGAAATAAGAGGGATGGAACAATAAGTAAGTGAATTTGTACAGAATTCGCCAATATACACACTGCCTGCTTCATGAATACATGAATGTAACCTGTTTTATCTTTTCTTGTTTCAGAACTAAAGGTATTCACATAAATCTGGATCTCCTTTTCTTTGGGGAATTAAGGCTGGCACCGTCAGTCTCTGCCTTTACCTGTATCAGCATGGGGGAGAAAAGGCCAACCCTTCACTGTCTTTCGACAAAGGATTGAAAAAAGGGAACAGGAGTGAAGAGAAATGAATACTAAGGCACATGCTGCAGCAGAGATGACCAGGTCGCCATCCACCTGGGATAACGCCCCTTTCCAGCTGACAGCCACCAGTGATCTGGCTTCAGTCACCAGCACCCCAAACTTATTAACTGACTCTGATCTTCTCTCTGTCTAATGCCAGGGGCCTCCCCCACCCCACCTTGCATCATAAGACTTTAGTTTATAGACCCCTTTGCTTCAGCTCACTTTTTATACCTTCCCTCTGATCCTACTCTACCAATGACCCAAATGCCTCCAAAGGCACAACCCTGCCAGTGGTGATGGCAGTTCCCCTCTGATAGCTGGGATGTCCGGGCATGGTTATAAAGCCTGCCTCAGTGCCACCACCAGGGGCCCAGTGGACTGAAACGGTGTCTACATATCAAACAGAAGTTGGCTTCTACTGCTTCCTTTTTTTCTCCCAATACTTTATATCCCATGGCCACCACCGTTATTTTGAAAGCGTATTTTAGAGCTGGGTGATGACATTTAAATAAAGTAATCTCAATGAGGAGTTAGGGATTAATAAAAATGTAGCACAGGACCCACAAGGTAGCACAATGGTAACAATTGGGGTTAAACTAGTACTGAGCTCATGATGCATTTTTATTTAAGTGAATCATGTCTTGTGTCTACACTGGCAAATGAAGTGGGCCCTTCAGAGTTGAATGGAACCTGATCTGCTCTGCGTAATCGTAAGTCAGTTAATTAACCTCTGTAGTACCAGACCATTTGAGCTCAGAGGTCCCTTTCAGCTCTAAAATTCTATGTTCAGGCTCAAATCTATTGAGTAGGCACATTTCTATTACAATTGGCTTTTCCGGTGAATTTCCAAAAAAAAAATTTAGGTTTGGTAATTTTTTTTTAATGCAAAGAAATCCTAAAATGGGTATGGATCGTGATATCCAGTGAACTATTTGAGAAGGAGTTAAATTATACTCAGATATTTTACAAAATTGGATCTTTCAAGTTATCCTCAAGTTGCAGTCTCTCTTGCATACCTAATTTTAATTGATAATGATGTTTTCTTTAAATAGACATTGTAATTTTTACCAAATAGTTGAGGATAAAATGGAATATTTTTCCAAAGATTATAAAGGTCAGGTTGTTTCTAAACTGGTTAAATAAGTGATGATCTTTAAAGAGCGGTTATGGGCAATGTTGATGCCCCTGGGCAATCTAATTTTTTCTAAAAAATGGCTTTGCCCTCAGGAAGCTTATAATTTAGTTGGGACAGCAGGACAAACACATAGAAAACAACACAAGAGAGCACACAATGAAATGGTAAGTGAAATTTTGTAAATACCTCTCCAAACTAATTTTGCAAGTAAAGAAGTCAAAAGCAGGTCTGCCTGCTTTGCATATTTGGCTAAAGCCCTTCATTTTCACACCACAGAGACTCTCCTCCACTGTACAGCTTCAAGTCCTGCATTTCAAAAGAGAGGATTCTGTTCTTCCCCAAACTTGTGGCTACACGCAAACATAAACAAGAATACTGCTAGATTAAATTATTCATACTAGAAAAAAATGCAGCTGATCCAATAGCCTTTAAAAAAATATATGTCAAGTTTGGCCTACATGTTAGTGGTAACAAATAAAATTAAGGGGGACAGAAAGAAAAACAATGATCCTCTCACTTGTTTTCTTAACTAACTTGTATTTTTTTAAGTTTCTTAGAATTCGAACTTATTGTAGCATTTAAACAGCATTTAAATGTTTATTACTTGGTCCTTTATTATTTCATAATGCCTTGTGATTCCTATTCATAGCTCTTTCACTTCCATAAGTCTTATATTTATAAATGAATTTAATGCATGGTGAAAAGATACGTTAAATAAGTAGTATTTATGTAGTGTTGCATGAACATGCTCTCATTTAAACTTCAAAACCAACCTGTGATGTATCGTTATCTACCTTTTCCCAACTGGAAGAACCAACAGAAACAACAGCTAATGAACAGTATATTGAACAAGCACTTATTCTAGATCTGCCCTGTCCAGCACAGTAGCCACCAGTTCCAGGTGGGTATGTAAATTTCCATTAATAAAAAGTAAATGAAATTAAAACTTCAGGGTTTTGGGTTTTTTTAATCACACTAACCACATCTTAAGTGCTCAACAGCCACATGAGGTTAGCGGCTACCATGTTGGACCCTGCAGACATAGGTCATTTCCATCACTGCAGAGAGGTCTATGAGACAGCACAGGTGTTACCTCATTTAATTATCCCAATAAGCACCTAAAGAAGTTGACACTATTATTATTTCCATTTACAGATGGATAAACTTAGGTGCAGTGAGCTAGCCAAGGTGAGAATGGAGCTTATGTTCCAGGTCTAACTAACAGGTTCTGTCCGATAGAATTTTCTGAGGTGTTTTATATCTGTCCAAGTTGATAGCTGCTAGCCCCTGTAGCCACTGAACACTTGAAATGTAGTGCCTGTGACTGAGGAATTGAATTCTCATATACATTTAATTAATTTAAATATGTATAGCCACGTGGGGCTAAATGGCAACCATCTTGGACAGCTTCGATCTACCCCAATAGTCCTTTAACTCTCACTGCATTTAACACTCCAGACATCTCTTCATTGCTACAAGCAACATCAGAGGAAACAAGATCCACGGTAGAATGAAAGAAAGAGGATGAGCCCTATTCAAACAGTAGCTTGACAAAAGGTTACTTGAAGCTGAGCCTTCTCTTTGGTTTCAATACCTAAAGCAAGCTATGCTGGGAGCAGGGGGGTTGGGGTGGTGATGGGGGTGGGAGATTAAATCTAGCATGGAATCTATTTTCAACATTTCCTCAATATTCTGGAATTACCTCTTTGCATGAGAGCCAATAAAAGTGTATATAGCATATGTTTTCCACAGGATGCAATTTTTATAGAGCAACCAGATGAATTACAACATTGGTCAGGCCACAATTCTTCAGTGCCCAGAAGATCAGGCTGGGGCGGGGGGGCAGCAGACTAGACACATAACTCAATGGACGTCTGACAAGGAGGGAGAGATGGACTGGCCTCCATTCTGCGGACACTTTTCCCCAACTTGAAACCTTTGCTTTATTATGTTTTAAGGAATCTCGAGCAGCCTGTTTGGCTTCCCTTGGGTTGTTTGTTTTGATATCAGCTTTTTATCTGCTTGGCTTTTTATGCACTTCTACTGGAAAATCTTGCCATGGAACATTTAACATAAAGAGGAAGCAAGCTTAAAAATTTCCATTTACACACAGAATTATTGCACATTTCCAGAGGCCTGAGAGTATCTTCCTCCAAGTTTTATGATGGGATTGTGATTTCAACCATCCCTCCAAACAGATATTCTGTATCTCTTCAGAAAAGGCAATTCTAGAAACCTCTATCAAACTCTAATGATAGCTTATGCTCTTCGCGGCTGAAGTAACAGCGGTAGCTAGTAGAACTGAGAAGCACGGGCAGCTCTATAATACTATAAAAGGGAAATCTGCTCCCATCTTCCTAGCTTGTTCTCAGTTCCCCTCAGCGGAATTCCCCCACACAAGAATGTTAGAAGAGAAAATCCAAACCCTTGTTTTAAATTTCAAGCACTGTGAGGTTTAAATCATCCAAGAGCTCATCCCAGACATTTGGGATGTTATCATGTTGCTATGATAGGCCCAATCTTTGGTGGAACAGGTAGGTTTTACCTCAGAACTCTGGCACAAACCATTCTGGTTTGGCCAATTCAAAAGAGTAAACTTAGTGACATCTTTTACCAAATTACCTCACTTCTAAATCAAGCGTTTCCTCTGAAAGCCAAGATTAAAATAGTTAAATGCAGTGACCTAACTTACACAGCATATGTCTAAGTTGAACCGATCAGGAGAAAATATATATATATAAAGGCTTCTTCTCCAATTCTATCAGTCTATTACTTTTCAATAGATGCACACACACACAAAGGGTTTTCTGAATGTAGGAAAACAAGTTTATAATTACATAATTATGCAGACACACCACAATTTTTCTTTTATGTTACCTTTATCTTTAAAAGCCAACAGACAGGGCTGTACTAAAAAGCAATAAAGCATGGGTAATTTAATACCAAATTACATCCATATTGAAAAGTTTACATGCAGTTGAGAGCAGACAGAGGTCAGCTTTTCAACAGGACTGTCTTTAATTGTGGCCATCAGTTTTAGCAATCCCGATCTCCGGATCAAAGACAGATATAATGGGCTTGCTCAGCGCTGAATAGTGAAAGGAGACAGCAGGAATGGCGCTATCTGGCACGCAAAGGTCATTAAAAAATTGCCAGAAAGGGAATGTGTTTCACTGTAAAATTATATATCTAAGATAAAATATATATTTATTAAATCATTCTACCTCTCCCAGTTTCCAACGAGCTATTTTAAAGTGAAGATTTTTTTTTTTGCCACTTTGTCACAGGTGCACAAGTTTTTCCCAGCTTTTCCGCTAATAAATGTGCAACCTTTGCGTAAATCTTTATTAATTTTTCAGTTGCTTTCAGTCATGATTTTCTCCAACCTGCACAGCAATCCCTCCTTCCTTGAGGAAGGGCTATGTGAGCTGAAACTGGGCTTATTTTCCCCCTCTCATTTTCCCCCCTAAATTAAATGAGGAGTAAATTATCAGCAAATCAGACAGAAACAAGTTTCCTGGATCTGCAGATCCATTCTACAAATGAAGCAATTTCATCTCTGCTGGCTTTGGGTGGGGGGAGGGGCATGGGAAAGGGGGGTTTTAAGTAGCCATGGGGGACCGGCACAGAGATGCTAGCTGGCGAAGCATCCCCACGTTTGCATGCACAGACCACTCAAATCTGCACCAAGAGACTACTTGTGAGAATCCATCTTTTTTCACTTAACAAGATACAAAATATAAAACACATTTGCCTCTTATTAAACCTCTCCTATAAGTGGTTCCAGGTCCACCATTTTTAAAAGGGAGGAGAGGGGAGCCAAGACCCTCTTGGGAATTTCAGTGGAGTGACTGGAGATGAGGTACAGGCTGTGAGCCTTTATTACTTTAATTTTATTTTTTTTCTAAAAGCACAGAAGGAATAACATTTTAAATCATTAGCATTTGCTTTAAGTAGTTATTTCTTCCAACTGTAAGAATCTCTGCTCCCAGCCCCCTTTCCCATTAGCACCACTCCCCGATCCTGCACAGAAGAACTGCCCAGATGGAATTTCCCTCCACCGCTCAAATCTGGAAGGTGCTTTTAAAGAATTTCAGGCTTTAAATTGAGGCAGCCATAGAAAAAAACTGCAATCACAATTTTTCCTTAAAGCACTTGGAGAATAAGGCTCTTGTATGTACGGCACCTGAGACTGAAAGTTGACTGTAGCATCTCAAAGTTATTTCAGTGGCAACAGTTACTGTTATGATAGAACACAACCTTCTCCATTAAAAACGAGTTCATGGTAGTTCCCATTCAATTAAAAAGGCTTTGTGAGAGTGACATGTGGGGTGCGTTTAAGTGGTAAAGTGCAAAACTTAGTGTTTTTTTTTTTATATAAACAAAATAAATGCAGCTGCTTTAAGATTGTTTGTAGTTTTTATCAAGAGAGCAGGAAAAGGTGAAGAAATTTGCAAAACAAGGAAAAGAAACTCAGTTCCAGAGACCATATTCAGGCAGAAATATTGATTAGATGGTTTAGCATCTTCTGGGTTGATTGGTGGTTCACAGACTCAAAAACTAAATTGCCGAATGTTTCTGTTTTTCAACTTTGCTCTGCCCAAAGAAAGATCCTGCTTGAGGCAAGGCCTGTCTCCTAATCTATAAAGCACATGTACCAAACACGGCAAGAGATCGAGAAGGCCTTTACCTACGTTAGAAGTGGAGGTGTCCCTGCCACCCACCTTTTCCATGGCAATAGAAGAGAACAACAAACTAAGCAGCAATTCTATAACAGGTCAGCGGGATAGATGAGCTGTGTTCTTTGGGCCAGCAGTAATCAGGCACGTTAATCAAAGGTGGGGTGTGGCAGTATTTTACTCGCAGCAAGATTTCCCTAAGCAGTCTGTGCCCAGACCTCCACACAGACTGCACAGGTTTGCCTTCTGTACTTCAAGGCTGTATGATGGAGAGTTGATGGATGGCTCTCCCCTTGCCTGCTCATTCTCATAAGCATTAGAGCTTATTTGTTGGGTACCAACAGGGCACCCAGCACCATCCAATATACTGTTGCAGCCACGGGGCCTAAAGTGAGGCATACCTTCCATCTACTTCAAAGAGAATTAAGGGCATTCCTGTTGGAAGCAGCAGAGGAGCTAAAGAAAAGCTCCAATTGTTGGTACAAATACAAGACCTCATGCTTGTGCAATGTGGTAAAGAATAGTAATTATTGAGAGAGAGCCCAATGGGAAAAGGGAAATAGTTTCCTACAACAGAAAGAAGAGTAACTTTCTGCTACAATTTAACAGAATTGAAGGAAAATGGAATTCCAGAACAAAGAGCCAAGAAGCCTGCTCCAGGACAAAGCAGCAGGTGACACCAACCTAGAGAACAAGGATCAACAGCCTGCCTTTGTCCCCATGTCCCCCAATTTCCAATTGGAGATGATATGTGGGACAGACAAAAGCTATCCAAAGGGGCGCAACACAGGCCAACTCCTGCCTACTGAAAATAAAGGGATATTTAAAAAGTATTCATTTCATATTTTAAATGACTTGGGAAATCTTCAGTAGAAATCACATATTCAAAAGCTTAAACAATAATGCAGAATACAGATTTTTAATTTCCGTGTCATCACTAACTCTGCAGAGCCCTAGGTACCTCTCTTTCTTCATACTCAAAACAGCGTGGGGTCATGAAGAGTCACTGCACAGTGACACTCAGTGGTAAGATCTAATGAACATTATGAGGACATGGTTTAAACATAAACTACAAGCAAGCTAATGAATCAAGAACAAAAGAGTTCTGCAAGCCCGAGGTAGGTTGAAGATGCATTTCAGTTAACTCAATACCAAGCCTTTGTTTCCCCACTTTGATGGGAGGCCCTGCAAGGTTAACTGTGGTCCTCAATGAAAGAACTGCCATGCTGGGATCTTCAATCTGAATAATAATAATAATAATAATAATAATAATAATAATGTAATAGTATGTGTGTCAAATGCTTTACACATATTATCTCATTAATTCTCAAGCAATCCTATTAGATCAGTACTATTGTTATACTAATCTTACAAAGAGATAACAAAAGCTACCTACCACCTGTGATACCATCTGGGGATTTAATAGACTTCTATTACACCTGAATTGACACAAACAACGTCAACCCATCCGGGATCTTTCAAGCAAAGAAAATGCCAATCTAAACGCATTCCAAACCTGAGAGTCATTGTGTTGCTTTGTCTCCCTCAGTCCCATCATCTAATTCACTACCTAATCCTTTCAATTCTACCTTTAAAGCGAGTTTTCTCAACCTCTTTAAAAGACTGAAAATTAATAAGCATCCAATTCAAGAACATAGGAAAACAGAAGCCAAAGAGAATAAAGGAGAAGAAACAGTACAAATAATTAGGTAATTATTAGGTAATATAAAACAAATAATAGAAATTAGGTAATAAAAACAAATAATAGAAATTAATCAAGAAAGGGAGGGAAAGCCCAAAAGCACAAGTACTTTTCAAGGTTCTGCTGTGTCACATTTGCTATTGTCCCATTGGTCAAAGCAAGTCACATGGGTGTGGCAACAAGGAGACAGGAGTATTACTGCAGCAATCTACCACACCATGTAATCATACCATTGGCTCTGGTCCCACCAATTTGATTTCTGCCACCAGAACATAACTGTTGCTTCAGTCTAGTTACATTAGAATTTGCTATGGTAGGTTCTCTACAATGTACACAATGAAAAAAAAACTTGCTACAGAGTTGTAAAGGTAAGGATGCTAAGCAATTGTTCACAGATACCTGAACAAGAGAAACTGGGCCCCAAAATGAAAAATTCAAAAGATCATGGCTGCAAGCCATTGTGCTTATCAATGATAATGACCAATGAAGTCAATTCCTAAAGTCAATTTCAGGGATTACCAAGAGTCCTTTTATTCAAACTGAGTAATTCACCAATCTTTGTTAATTATATTGATCATCAACTACTTTAATAGTAAAGATTTTTTTTTTTTTGCTACTGCTGTCAAATACTCTATTAATGGCCTTTATATGGAACAATTATAACAGCACATGACTCTGTCTGTGGACGGCTCCATCAAAATGGAATCCAGCCACAATTTCCTGTAAGTAGAAGACTAGATGAATCCTTGAATCACCATCAATGGTTTTCTCAACCAAGAATGAAGGATAGCATGATGTTAGGAATTCTCCCCCAAAATTATTTTAATGGCAAAAAAAAAAAAAAAAAGCCTGCTGTGCTCTAAGAAGAACCTAATTTGGAACATACATTTTCCTGGCAGATTTTACATCAGAAAGCTTTGAATTTAAATATGAAAAGCTAGGATTTGCTTTCTAGACAGAATGCAATTCTAAAATGTCATGCAAATTTCTTTTTAGAAGAACAAATGCAAACATTTTGAGAAGAGCTCTAAATATGCACAGGGCTTTTGGGAAACCATGTGTAAAATACTATTTTGCCTGAGGCAATCTATCTCCTACATTTGTTGAGAAAGAAAATAATAGCCAATATTCTGTATGACTGTGTTGACAGTATGAATGGTTTTTATCTGTATGGTTCTTGTGCAGTGCATGAGGCAATTCTTTGTCAGCTTTTCTGGGAGTTCTGAAAAATCATAGGATCCACAAACTGTGCACTAGACCATGTCTATTTTTAATATGTACCCTCCAGCAGCTAGTTTAGAACTAAGCGTCCTATGGACACTCAAATACTTATTCACTAACCATCACATTTACCAATACATCATCCCTACAACCTCTGCTACTTTCCATATGCTGACACGAAGGGATCTTTTCTTATTTTTCTTCTTGCCTACTGTACACACACTCAGAAATAATTTGCTTCACCTCTCACCTAAACAAAACAAGTAGTGGGTTCATTGGTATTGCTTTGTGTTTTGCTACCTTATTTTCTTGACTTTACCTGTTGTTCATTCTTTGGCATATGCACATGTAACAAAGGTATTAGACATTCTGTACAGCCTTTCTACCAGTCCTGTTCCGTAGAACTTCAGCTATGGAAGTGTTCCACAGCTGCCCTGTCCAATATGGCAGCCACTGGCCAAATGCGAAATAATGTTTAGTAGTATTTGATTTTAATTAATAGTAGTTTAAATAGCCACAGACCCTAACAGACAGCGCAGATTTATAGTTTCAGATAAAGAATTTCTGAAAGTCAACATTAATGGTAGAAAGAGAACTGAAGTTGAGCCCCTACTCTGCTTCTGTCTGTATAAATCTGAGCTGGTGACTTAGCACCTGTGACTCCAGTCTCCTAATTCATAAAACGGCAATAACAATACCTATCACGTGGTTGTTGTAGTGATTTTATGAGGTTAAAATTGTCAAGTGGCCTGCACATAGCAACTGATCAATGAAAAGTTGTGTCCTTCCTTTTTTTTTTTTTAATCTATGAAATAGGATTCAGGAAAAAGTATTTTCTAGGGCAACTGTAATCAAATGAGATAATGAATATAAAATATTTATAAACTATAAAACATTAAATAAATATGAAGTATTGCTCATTTCCTTTGCTGAAAAATGTTTAATGTATATTTTTCTTTCTTCAATCACCATTATCATCTTAGGTCTTTCTTTTCTTTCTGGAACTTTGGCATCATCGTGTTGTGTCCTTCAAACACTTTAGTGTTACCAGTTTTCCCAAAGAATCCATGAAGCCTGTTATCTGTAGTTCTCAAGCTTTGTTCTCGCCTCCTCACATTCTGCTACTCTTTCTCTGGGGTTTCAAGGACTTACAAAATACTAGAACTTTCTCAGTCATGTAAACAAGTACAATCTCACAGGATTCCGTTAAATGTTAAAGATAATGGCAGCAAGATTTCCCGGAATTCAAGTGTGAGCATAAGAAAAGTGAGCATAACTGTTCCGAAGAGTCATCATCATATTCTCGGGCTTCCTTTTTAATGCTAATATTTTCCATCTGCTGATTTAAATTTCCTCTATCCTTCTCTAAACCTCAGTTTCCTCACATGAAAAATGGAGCTCCCTGAGGTATACCTATTAGAAGGAGACTGCAATAATGATAGTTTAGAAAGCAATTTAGGAAACGTGAAGACTCATTGCAAATGGGTCCAGTGAAATGTAGAGAAGTTTCATTCTGAATATGGAAAATGCCTTTGAATACAAAGATGATAGATCAGGAATTTAAAACAGAACAACCATAACAACAACAACAAAAAAAAACAGATTTTGACAATGAGGGACTTGCTCTGGACATGGTAGAGAAAAAAATATTTTAAGTGTTTCATTTAGCTTATAGACAGGTAGCCACTGGTGAGGTAGGAAGCCCACTTCAAGGCAAAGAAAACTATAAAAGACAAAAAATGAATCAAATGGCAAAATGATAAAACTGGATAAATCTAATTTTAAAACATGATCTCTTATACATTTCTGTATATTAGAGATACTTTAAAAAGTAGACAAATTTATAATAGATAGTTTTACCCTGTTTTCTCAGGGAATTTGCTCTATATAATAAAATAAAAGGAATCTTCATTCATCTCCTGGCATCAGAAAAGGGAGAAGTAATTAAAAGTGGGCAGGATACTTCACACCCATTAGGACAGCTATTATCAAAACGACAGAAGAAAACAAGTGTTAGGATACAAAGAAATTAGAAGGCTTGTGTATTGCTGGTGAGAACGTAAATGGTGAAGTTGCTATGAAAAACAGTTTGGAGGGTCTTCAAAAAGCTAAAAATAGAATTACCGTGTGATCCAAGAATTCCTAGGTATATATCCAAATGAATTGAAAACAGGGATTTAAACGTAGTATTTGTAAGACAATGTTCACTGCAGTATTGTTCACAATAGCCAAAAGGTGGAAACAACCCAAGGGTCCATCAACAGATTAATAAATGAAATGTGGTGTATACATGCAATGGAATATTATTCAGCCTTAAAAAGTAATGAAATTCTGATACATGCTACAACTTGGATGAACCTTGAAGACATTATTCCAAGTGAAGTAACCCAGACACAAAAGGAACAACATTGTGTAATTCCACTTATATGAGGTACCTAGTTTCTAAGTACAGAAATTACATGGAAATTACACAGAAAGTATAATAGAGATTATCAGGGACTGGGAAGCAGGAGTTACTGTTTAATGAGTACAGAGCTTCTATTTGGGATGCTGAAAAGGTTCTAGAAATAAATTTGTAAATGGTTCTAGAAATAAATTTGGTAAATGGTTGCATAATACTGTAAATGTACATATTACCACTGAATTATACACTTAAAACGGTTAAAATGTGTATTTTATGTTTTACGTATTTTATCACTATTTTAAAAAAAGAGAGCAAGACTCAGGTGAGAGAAAAAAGTCTGCAGGAGGAAAGATAGGATTTGGGAACCCTGGAAGGGAGAGAAGAAAATATAGACAAAAGAATTAAGAAAAAGAGAGACAGACACAAATACAGAAAGCAGTAGCAAACCAGTCACATGGCTCAGGTTTAAGGGAAAAAATAGCCAGTGAGACACCCTTGAATGACCAAGGAACATTCAAAAAGAGTGAGAGTTAGTATATAATCTTAGCTCATTTTTCCCTATGCAATGTAACCACCCTCTTTGACCTTCAAACCTTCACTAAAATTCTGCCATACACTGCAGCCACATTCCTCTGGTGATATGGAGTGAGGAAAGAGGGGCATGACCAGCAATAAGCAAAGTGAGGCATAAAAAGTATAGACCTGGATTTGGGGTGCCAAGGAAATCCTAAGAGTTCACTTTGACTGTAAGACCTCAAAAATCCTCACAAAATTTGAAATGACATAGGATTTGAAACAGACACAAATGAAGATTTAAGTACAATGCTGGGCTCCAAGAAGACTGTAGGTCAGAGCAAGGCAGATAGGTATCTGGGAGTTCAAGGCAATGAGTAGGAACCAAAAGAATCCACACAAGATTAAGGGGTGGAATAAAGCAGAGTGCAGCAGATTCAAGGCACTCGAAATGGGGAGAAATTGCTGGTTTTTATGTGAGATGGACTACATACAAGTCATCTTAAGGCAAGAATTCTGCTCAAGGTATAAAGCAGGCAAACAGGAGACTCTGGCTGAGATACAAAGCACTTACCAAGATAAAGTTGCCCCTTCTGGCAAGCAGATCTCACCCACCAGGTCCTTGTGCCAGACTACGGGCCTTACTGAAAACAGTGATCTTGGTGAAGAACCGTAAGAAAAGGCCAATAACTCCACGATGGAAGCAAATTATCAGAGCAGCTGAAAGTTTAACAGAAAGAATGAAGAAAAGAGACATCCAAGAGGAGGGCTCTTAGGATCACAATCAACTCTGGGAAGAGGTGAGTGCATGCGTAAGCTGCTCCAACTCAGAAACAATCAGAGCCAGGTGCAGGGCAGACATTACTCAAACTGCACACAAACCTATCAACTGGTGTGGGACCCTCACTAGCACAAGGGGCCAAACACTGAAAAAACAATAATCTAATCTAATCCAAGGGCACCCCCTAAATTGCCAGGCTAGAAGAAAAAAAGAAGAGGGGATCTTAGCAAAGCTACTAGAAGATACACACTGCAAGAGAAACAGACTGCAAGTCAGCCAAGTCGCGCAAAAAATACACAAACAAAATGAGTAAACAACTACAAAATACCCTGGAATGTGGGGATCAGTATCTAAAGTTGCTAAAATATTTTATCTGATTCCCTTATGCTGAAAATTACAAGGCATGCTGAAAAAACAGGAAATTGTGATCCAGATACAATGGGGGAAAAAATCAAGCAAAGGAAGCTGCTTTCCAGAGGCCCAGATGGAAGACTATGCAGACAAAGACTGCCAAAAGCAGCTATTATGAATATGTTCAAAAAATAAAAGAAACAGTTATTAAAGAATTAGAAGAAGGTGGTAATGACTTCAGAAAATGGAGAATATCAATAGAGAGATAGATGCTATTAAAAGAACTAAATAGAAATTCTGGAGCTGAAAAAAAACATAATAACCCAAATGAAACATTCACTAGAGGAGCTCAACAAGAGAGGTGGCAGAAGAAAGAATCTGTAAACTTGAAAGGACATCAATAGAGATGATGTAATCTGAAGAGCAGATGAAAAGTAATGAATAAAAGTGAAAAGAATCTCAGAGAAATGTGGGACACCATTACATGCATCAACATACATGTAATGGGACTGCCAGAAGGAGAGGTGAGAGGGAAAGAGACAGAAAAAGTATTCAAAGAAATAAGAGCTAAAACATCCCAAATTTGATGGAATAAATTAATCTAGGTACAAAGAAACTCAACCAACTTTTTAAGTAGGATAAACTTAAATGACTCACACCCAGATAAATCATAATCAAAAAGTTGAATTCCAAAGATAAAGAAAAAAGTCCTGAAAGCAGTAAGAGAAAAACAACTCATCATGTAAAACAGAACTCTAATATGATTAAGATCAGACTTCCCATTAAAAACAGTGGAGACCAGAAGGCAGTAGGATGATATATTCAAGGTGCTGACAGTAAAAAAAAAAAAAAAAAAAAAAAAAAAAAAAAAAGTCAACCAAGAATCTTACATCCAGCAAAACTACATTTAAAAATGCAGTTGAAAAAGATATTCCCAAATAAACAAAACCCGAGATAATTTGCTGCTAGTATTCCTGCCTTACAAGAAATACTAAAGGAAACTCTTCAGGCTGAAAGTGACACCAGACAGTAATTCAAACGCACACAAAAAATGAACAGTGCCGTTAAAGGTGCCGGTAATGACAAAAGCCAGTATAACTGTATCTTTCTTTTTGTAACTGATTTTAAAATCAATTGCATAGAACAAATACACATATATGTAATTACATTGTTGGACCTACAACATAAAAATGTAATATATTTGACAATAACATCACCAAGGAAGCAGATGGTAACTGAGTTACATTAGAGTAAGAAAATGACATCAGCTGGTAATTCAAATCCAATAAGAAATGAAGAGAATCAGAAAGAGAATATTTATATAACAAACTCCATAAATATACACTGTTCTCTTTTCTACTCTCAGCTTCTTTAAAGGATATAAGATTAAATAAAGTAATAATTATAACAATAAATTTCTGGGTTTATAGCATATGTAGACATAGTATGTATAACAATAACAGCACAAAAAGAGGAGGGGGGAATGTATCAATAAAGAAATCAAGTTTGTAGATTTCATTGAAACACAGTCAGTATAAACCTGAAGTAGATTCTGATAGCTTAAAATGTATAATTGTAATTCTTAGAGCAACCACTAAAAAAATAACTCAAATATAATATAAAAGTCTCTAAAGGAATTAAAATGTTACACTAATACAAAAGAACACAATTAAGGAGGCATATAGAAAATGAAAAGCAAAATGGCAGATGTAATTCCAACCATATCAATAATAACACTAAATGTGCATGGATTAAACAATCCAATCAAAAAACAAAGATTATGAGACTGGATTTTAAAATAACTTTATCAATTATATGTTGCCTGCAGGAGAAATACCTTAAATTCAAAGATACAAACAGGTTGAAGCTAAATGATGGAAAAGGATATACAAACAACAATAATAAAAGAACTGGAATGGCTATGTTAATATCAGGCAAAATTGACTTTAAAACAAAAAAATGATAAAAAGATCCATCTATCAGGAATACATAACAATTATAAAAATACATGCACCTAACAACAGAGCCCCAAAATACATGTAGCAAAGACTTTAATTTTACATAATTTAGGGGAAAATAGACAATTCAATAACAATAGAGTGAGTCTTCAATACCCCACTTTCAATTGTGAATAGAAAATCAATAAGGAAATAGAGACTTAAACAATATACCAACTACATGTAACACTCATCTATATAACACTCCACCCAACAGCAGCATACAGGGAACATTCTTCTCAAGCACACATGGAACATTCTCCAAGATAAACCATATGCTATGCCTTAAAACAAGCCTCGATAACTTTTAAAAGACTGAAATCATATAATGTATCTTCTCTGACCATATGCAATTAAAATAGAAATCAATAACAGAAAATTTGAGGGATTCACCAATATGCGAAAATTAAACAGTATATGCCTAAATAACCAATGGGTCAAAGCAGAAATCACAAGGCAAACAAGAAGCTAATTGACATGAATAAAAACAAAAACACAACTACCAAAACTTTTGGGATACATATAAAGTATTACTCAGAAGGAGATTTACAGCTATAACACCTATATTATAAAAGAAGAGAGATCTCAAGTCAATAACCTAAACTTCCACTTTAAGAAACTAGAAAAAGAAGAGTGAACTAAACTTAAACTTAGCACAAGAAAATAGTAAACATTAGATTGAAAAAAAAATAACATACAGGAAAAAATAGAGAAAATCAACTGTAAACCAAAAGTTCTTTATTGAAAAGATCAACAAAATTGACAAACCTTTATTCGACTGACCAGGAAAAAAAGAAAGAGGACACAAATTACTAAAATCAAGAATGACATAAGGAACATTGGTACCAATCTTATAAAATTTTTTTAAAGATTTTACAGAAATACTATGACAGCTGTATGTTGACAAATTAGATGACTTAGATGAAATGAACAGATTCCTAGAAAGACACAAATTACCAAAACATACTCAAGAAGACATAGTAAATCTGCACAGACTGAAAAAGCAGAGAGAGCAAAATAGTAATTTTAAGACTTCCTGCAAAGAAAAGGACAGATGATTTCATTGGTGAGTTCTATAAAACATTAAAAAATGAATTGATACCCATCTTTCACAAACTCTTCCAAAAAATAAAAGAGGAAAAACCACAGTCCAACTAATTCTATTACCCTAATGCCAAAACAAGACAAAGATATCACAAGAAAAAGAAGGGAAAAAAAGTACTACAGACCAATATTTGTTATGAATATAGATACAATAATTCTCAACAAAACCTAGCAAATACAGAAACGTATAAAAAGGAATATACACCATGACCAAAGTGGTATTTACCCCAAGAGTATAAGACTGATTTAAAATCCAAAATCAATTACTGTAATACACCATATTATCAAAAAAAAGGACCAAAAAAAGATCATCTCAATATAAGCAGAGAAAGCATTTGACAAAATTCAACACCCTTTCCTGATGAGAACACCCAACAAAGTAGAATTAGAGGTAGATTTACCAATCCAATAAAGAGCATGTACAAAAAAATCCACAGTTCACATCGTACTTAATGGTGAAAGGCTGAATGTTTTCCCCCTAAGATCAGGACCAATACAAGGATGTCAGTTCTCAGGACTTCCACTCAACATTGTAATAGAGGATCTAACAAGGGCAACTAGGCAAGAAAAAAGTAATAAAAGGCATGCAAGGAAAGGGAAAAGGAAGAAGTAAAGCCATCTCTATTCACAGATGATATGGTGATATATGTGGAAAATTCTAAGGCAATCACTAAAAAAAATTAGCAGAAGTTCAGCAATGTTGCATGATGCAAGATCAATATAAAAAATTAAGTGCATTTCCATGCACTTGAAATGAACATTGTGAAAATGAAATTAAGAAAATTCTATTTATAACACCATCAAAATGAATGAAATACTTAGGGCTAAATTTCACACAGGAAATACAAAGCTTATAGATGAAAAACTACAAAACATTGCTGAAGGAAATTAAAGAAAACCTAAATAAATCTATTCCACATTCATGGATCAGAACACAATATTATTAAGATGTCAATATTCACCAAATTGATCTACAGATCAAAGTCTCAGTTAACTTTTTACATAAATTGACAAAATGATTTTAAAATTCCTATGGGAAAACAAAGAATCCAGAATAGGCAAAACAATCTTGAAAAAGAATAAAGTTGGAGATTCCTACTTCTGATTTCAAAACTTACTACAATGCTATACGAGTAATTATCAAGGTGGTATGGTACTGCCATAAAGACAGACATGTAGATCAATAGAACAGAATTAAGTCTAAAAATAAACCCTGACATTTATAGTCAATTGATTTCTGGCAAGAGTGTCAAGGCAATTTAATGGGGAAATAATGGTCTTTTCAACAAATGGTGCTAGAACAATTGGACAGCCACATAAAAAAAGAATGAAGTTGGATATCTACCTCACACCAGACACAAAAATTAAATCAAAATGAATCATAGATCTAAATGTAAAAGCTGAACAATAAAACTATTAGAAGAAAATGGGAATAAATCTCCATGATGTTGGAGAAGGCAAAGGTTTCTTGAATACAACATCAAAAGTATAAGTGACAAACGGTTAACAGATATATGAAAAAATGCTCAACTTCACTAGCTATTAGGGAAATGCAAATCAAACCCACAATGAGATATCGCCTCATACCTGTTAGAACGGCTATCAACAAAACAAGTAATAACAAGTGTTGGAGAGGTTGTGGAGAAAAAGGAACCCTCATACACTGCTGGTGGGAATGTAAATTGGTAGAGGAAAACAGTATGGAACTTCCTCAAAAAATTAAGAATAGAATTACCATAAAACCCAGCAATCCCTCCTCTCAGTAACTATCCCAAAAAATTTGAAAACATTTATCCATAAAGATATATGTACCCCTATGTTCACTGTAGCATTATTCATGGTGGCCAAGACATGGAAACTACCAAAGTGTCCTTCAACAAATGATTGGATAAAGAAGATGTGGTACATATGCACAATGGAATATTACTCAGCTACAAGATGAAATACTACCATTTATGACAACATGGATGGATCCTGAGATTATCACACTAAGCGAAATAAACCAGACAGAAAAAGTGAAGAACCACATGATTTCACACATACGTGAGATATAAAACTGAAAGTAACCAACGAACAAGACAAACAAACAAAAACTCATAGATACAGATAACAGTTTAGTGGTAATCAGAGGGTAAGGGGGCAGAGGGGTTGTAGAAGAAGGTAAAGGGGGTCAAACATATGGTAATGGAAGGAGAACTGATTTTGGGTGGTGAATACACAATGTGATATATAGATGATGTATTATAAAATTGTACACTTGAAACCTATATAATTTTACTAACCAATGACACCCCAATAAATTTAACAGAAATTTTAAAATATATAATTTTTTTAAAGTATAAATCACAAAAGAAAAAAACAGACAAACTAGACTACATCAAAATTTAAAACCCTTGTGCTTCAAATAATACCATCAAGAAAGTGAAAAGACATAATGGGAGAAAATACCTTATTTGCAAATTAAATATCTGATAAGGGCTTGTATCTGGAATACATAAAGAATGCTTATAACTCAATATTAAAAAGAAAATACCCCAATTTAAAATAAGGCAAAGGATCTGAATAGACATCTCCAATGAAGATATACAAACAGCCAATAAACACATAAAATGATGATCACCATCATTACTCATTAGGAAATGCAAATTAAAACCACAATTAGAGACCATTTCACACCCACTAGAATGGCTATAGTCAAAAAGAAGACAATAATAAGTGTTGGAGAGCATGTGGTAAAATTGGGGCTAACACATTGCTGGCAGGATGTAAAATGGTACTGCGACTCTGGAAAACAGATTTGCAGTTCCTTGAAAACTTGGAAAACAGAGTTACCAAATAACTCAGCAATTCCACTCCTAGGTATATTCCCAAGAGAAATGAAAACATCTTTACAATTTTCTTAACCTTTGCCTCATGGCGGTATTTCAAGGTCACAAGAGTGCTGCTTCACTTCTTGGCATCACTTCCATATTGCAAGACAGAGAAGGTAAATGTAGAACAAAGTTCAAAACACGCTCACCAGTTAAGTCAGCCCCTGTTTGTCAGAAAAACAAAAGCTTTCCCAGAAACTTCTCCTTGCTCATTTGGTAGAATATCTGCCGTATGGCTGGCCACCTTGGTTGAAGGTGACTAAATGGAACAGTTCTGTGGATTTGGATTGAGGCAACCACCCAGCACTGTCTGCCACCATAGCAATTTATTTTACTTACCACTACCTAACACAGATTACTACTTCCCCATGGTACCTTACAAATGTATGTGTTTGTTAGGCTTTGGTGAAGACAGTCCATGAGATAGGGTTTTAGAGATCATCTAGTCTAACACTCCCCACCTCATTATGGACAAATTATCATTCAGATCCTGCCTGAACAATTTTATGAACTACTATCTCACCAGTCAGTCTATTGTAGCCATAGAACACAACCAATCATCAAAAGTTCCTCTTCAGGGCCGGCCCAGTGGCTCAGGCGGTTAGAGCTCCATGCTCCTAACTCTGAAGGCTGCTGGTTCAATTCCCACATGGGCCAGTGGACTCTCAACCACAAGGTTGCCAGTTCAATTCCTCGAGTCCCGCAAGGGATGGTGGGCTCTGCCCCCTGCAACTGAGATTGAACATGGCACCTTGAGCTGAGCTGCCGCTGAGCTCCCGGATGGCTCAGTTGGTTGGAGTGCGTCCTCTCAACCATAAGGTTGCCAGTTTGACTCCTACAAGGGATGGTGGGCTGCGCACCCTGCAACTAGCAATGGGACCTGGAGCTGAGCTGCGCCCTCCACAACTAAGACTGAAAGGACAACAACTTGAACCTGAACGGCACCCTCCACAACTAAGATTGAAAGGACAACAACTTGACTTGGGAAAAAGTCCTGGAAGTACACACTGTTCCCCAATAAAGTCCTGTTCCCCTTCCCCAATAAAATCTTTTAAAAAAAAAGTTCCTCTTCATACAAGACATTGTATGGGTTCATTTTGTTTAAAATATTAGTAGTCACAGGGTCAAATTAATTAAGAAAGCACCATCTCACTTAAATCTTAGAACAGCTATCAAAATTGGTAAAACAGACATGATTAATCTCATCTAACCAATTAAAAAAATCTTAAGACTCAGCAAATTTAGGAGATTTTTAATCCAGATTATCTACTTAAAATGATGATACTAGGCCAATTTCTTTTCCAGAGGCAGCCCTCCAAATAGTTAAAGGAAGGGTTCTTAAGCTAGGGTCCATAGACAATCCATGGGTCAGCTATTGATGGTCCACGGAGCTCTTAAAGTTGCATTCAATATTAGATACATGATTCTTCCTTTTGTAGAGAGGGTCCTTAACAGTCAACAGATTTCAAGATAATCTGGGGCTTCCCACATAGTAAAGAACCACTGACTTAAAGATTCCTATGAAGCACTTTTGCTCTCCCCAAACTAAACATCTTGTTTCTCCAGTCATGTCTCTTGATTTCCCCTACTCTACTCATCACACATTCTTCCTGTTCCATTTTATCAAATGGCAGTCACCTGAAAGTCATGTTTGATTCCTCATCATCCCTCCTGTTCACCTCCAATCCAACAAGAGCTGCTAATATGCTCTTCCAATATATATAAATTCACACGTTTTTTCATTTCAGCTGCCACGATCATTTCTAGCCTGAGCTAATGCTGTCTAAGTGTCCACTTCCCCCTTCCCTGCTCACCCTTCTTTCAGCCATTCTTCATGAAAGCCAAAAGCAGTCCTTCTAAAATATAAAGTAGATCGTGTTACCCTCTTGCTTGAAACCCCCAATGGCTTTCTATGACACTCAGAAAAATATTTCAACCTCCTACCCATGGTCCTTAAGGCCTTGGGTGATCTGACCCAAGCCTCCCTCTCTGATGCTACTTCACTCTTCTCCTTTCCCTCCTTCATTGCATTAGAGTGACAACAACCTGCTTTCATTCCCTAGCACATGTTAAATTTTTTTCCCACCTCAGGACCACTGCACTCTTCTAGAATGCTCTTCATCCTGTTCCTCCCCATCCTTCATTCGTCAGTTAAAATATTATTTCCTTAGAGATACATGATTCTTCCTTTTGTAGAGAGGGTCCAAACAATATTTCTGTCTCTAACAATATTTCTAAATTAGGACCTACTCACCCCTCCCTATTTATCACAGCTCCCTCTTCTTAATTAGTTAGCTAGCTGGTTTGTGTGTGTGTTTCACTATACCATTTTCCCCTCTATACTGTAAGCTCCATAAAGGTGGGGTGCATACTTGTCTTACTGTTGGATTTCCAGTGGCTGGTACAGTGCTTGGTACCTGATAAACATTCAAAAACTTCACTAAATGAATGAACACCTGATTTCCAGGCCTCTCATCATCCTGGATAGATTTCAATGTGTGACATACCTCTTAAGATACAGTCCCCAAAACTAAACTCAAATTCCCAGGTGAGGCCTAACCCTTTCAGAGGGGTCTGGGCATGCCACATTTATCGATTTTTTCTCTTCTTTGCAGTATCAAAACAGCCTACTTCGCAAACTCCTCCAAGAAAATAGTCTAACAAGCTCTGTGTCTCTGTCATTGTCATTGGTAACTGTGACTGTTCGTGTACTCAACACATCAAAAATTAAAGAGAGATTCTGAATATGGACTCATAAAATATCAGTACAGAACGCAAGCCTCTGGTTCATAATTCAGTGCTCTTTGTACTGCCTCCCTAAAATCGAGTGAAGATGCTTCCAATTAAACTTTGGTCCCCAAGTAGAAAATATTTCAACATGTTGGCCATAGGGAATACAGCAGCCCCCCCTTACCCACAGGAGAGACATTCCAATGCCTGAAACCGCAGATAGTACCAAACCCTCTATACACTGCTTTTTCCTATACATACACACCTTTTCACTTGAAGCACTTTACAGCTTCTCTTTGGCACATCCGAATTGCCAGCATCACTACTTTTGTGCATTGGGGCCGTTATTAAGTAAAATAAGGGTTCCTTGACCACAAGCCCTGCCATACCCCTGCAGCCGATGTGGTAACTGAGACAGCTACTCAGTGACTAACCGGTGGGTAGCATATGCAACGTGGGTTTGCTAGACAAAAGAATGATTCCCATCCAGGGTGGGACGGAGCAGGACGGCCCAAGATTTCATCGCCGTACTCAGCACACAATTTGAAACTCATGAACTGCTTAGTTCTAAAATTTTCCATTTAAGATTTTCACACTGCAATTGACCGTAGATAGCTGAAACCGCTCAAAGCGAAAGCACGGACACGGGGGGACTAGTGTATGCGCAATGAAAAACTACTTCTATCACCCAGCCTCCAGGATGTGTGATGGCTCCCCAGTCTGTTTCTTCTTCCCTCTGCATGCTACAAAGGCACTAGGAGTGCCCAGGGATTTCCCTGGACACAACAGATGCAGCTTGTTTGCTGAGTGGCAGGAGTAAGTTTGAAAGATGTTCTATCATTCAGATGCACAAACAAGTGAAAGCTGGAAGAGGCTGCTGAGAAATCACTTGCCATCGCCAGTATGTTAGATAAGCAACATAAAACCAAACCGGTTGGCTAAAATTATTACCATCTTCATACTTACCAACAATGATGCAGCAGACAGCAGAGAGCATTAATCACCTGAAAAATATCTAATCAGAGTAGAGACCTTTCCTATTCCCATTCAAATTCCTAACTGCCTCCACCCAGCCTGATTTCTTTTAAGCAAATGCCCACAAGCCATCCACATTTCATGGTTATTTTCTCTAGTTATGCAGCCTTTATTTTTTTCCCTACTGTCTCATTTTTGTCCCCCCATCCCCTTTTATTCTTCCCCTTTAAATGGGCAGAACCTGGTTCCTATCACCCAGAGATGAATTAACCTTTCCAAATATCCTGACACTGCCTTCCTAGAAAAGTTCCCTGGAGCTCTGTAGCCGTTGGAGAAGAGAGGCAGCTTGGCTTTGACTTTAATATACATTTTGAAATACCTTTTGCAGGACCGCTGGAAATACGGAACTAATAACAAAGCGCTTCTAAAATTACCGGTAAATCTGAAGCATTCCGCCTGGTGCACGGCCTTTGAGAGTCTTTAATTCATCAATTAAGTGATCAAAGATCTTGTTCAAGATACAATTACATTTCTTTTGTTCTCTTTGCACAATCATATTAAAATTGATAGCATTCCTAAAATCAAACGGGTTCCAAAGCTAAAAATAAAAAGACAAAATGACACCCTAACATTCATCACTTTCTAAAGTCAAGGCTCTGATTGGTCCTTAACTACCCTGGGATGCACGTGCTAGGGCAAACCATTCCACACTGACGCCAAAGGCGGAACCTAAAGCAGCTACCACACACTTAGCTTGTAGCCAGTCCCATCTCAGCAAGGGGTACACAGGGACATTCTGGCCACTTGCCAAAGCCAAACCCAAGAGTAAAGAATTTCAGTGATACAGAATGGAGGTCTTTGAGGGGCTTCTGATGGCCTTTGTGACATACACAGGATTAGTCTTCCTTACACCACTAACAAGACAATGTCCAAGAATCAGCAGGAAATTTTTCCTACATTACCACAATCTTTCTTGACCCAAACTCCCCAGGAGTCAGTTAATTGTTTTTTATCTGAATATTCTTGATCATCTCAAAGAGGAGCTAATAAACTGTTTCTGTAAAAAGATAGTTTATATTTTTAGGCTTTGTGGGCCACTCTGTCTCATGCAATTACTCAGCTCCACCATTGTACCATGAAAGTAACTACAGACAAGCGAGTGAATGGGCATGGCTGTGTTCCAATAAATCTTTATTCACAAAAACAACAACAACAACAAAATAGACATTGACTAGATTTGCCTGCAGATAGTAGTTTGCCCACCCCTGCTCTAAAATACGGTCATGGCCATAACCACACTTGAGGAGCTTAGTCTACGTAACACAAACGTTGGGCAGTTTGCAGGAGAATTCTTATTATGGCCTCAGGACAGGAAAACAGAATTGGTCTGAAGGGGGGGGGAGGGGGGGAAGGTCACTGAGTCACAAGTGCAACTTTCATATGGTTTTCTCTTCTAAAAGTTCATTTTACTCTCCAAATTAAATTTTTCGGCAACATTCATTGTTTCTTTTAAAGAACATTAGATTTCACATTGCATCCCAGTTATTTATTACCTGAGTTTTGGTCTTAACAAATATGATTTTGTTATTCTCTGTCATCAATGGAGCAAGCACATGTGGTTTTGATTGACAAAATTGTGATAAAATTCACTGCATCCTTAAAAAAGTGATTGAAAAGTTTTCAGACTATTGCAGAGAACGTAGAGGGAGGAACAAGGGGATTGAATTTCAACAAAAGACATGCCAGATTTTTTTTCCTGCTCTTATTATTCAACATTCTCCCTCTACTCAGTATCTAATTAGATACTGGAGCAATCCAGGCATCATGTGTTTCTCTTTAAACTTTTGGCAAAGTCCATCGCACTATGGTTAACATTGGCTACACTTAGGTTCCTCTCCAGAGACCAGCACTGGGTGACGTCACATGCTATGTCACAAACAATGGAACATAAATAAGTGTGCATGCAGTGAGACATGCAAAACACTAGCAGTCATTTTGGTTTTCCTTCTTTTAATTTACTTCAAATTCACATTCATTTGGTTGCCTGAAAATCCTTCTTTGTCTCTTTAACTTTTTTTCAGAAACAAGTATCTTGTTATTATTGCCACCCACCAAAAGAATCACAATTCAATCGTTAAAAAAAAAAAAAAAAAAAAAAAAAAACCTTATGGGTTATACAATAGTTCTGTCTGAATTGTCAAACTGTTGGAATGGCTTTCTTGATTAATGAAAGACTGAACAAAACACAGTACATTCACTGAGAACCATGGCAAGTCACCTCATAACCTATTTGTCCTTATAAACAGGTAGCCAAGTAGACAAGAGAAAAGAATGGACACAGTGCAAACAACTTGACCTTCAAAGCATGTGGCTTGTTTAGCATGTGGCTGTTTCCCTGATGAACTGATACCCATATCTGAGAACCACCATCTCATCTTCATGCTAGGCCTTTCCTGTTACAGAACTAGAGCAGAAGGAAATTATGTAACTCATCAGCTACCAGGGAAATGTTGAAGATGCCAAAATATACAAAGACATAGTCAGACCTTTTTAATTTGAAAAAATGTGTTGTTTGTGAATGGGAAATAAATGTCCTGAAACTGTCTTCCATATGTCTGTTTTCCTTCTTCTGGGCTACGTTCCAAAGAGGTTGTAGTAGTTCCATGTTTCTCTCTAAAATATGAAAAACTATTATTGAATAGGTTTTATAAACGATTTTCTTCACAGCAACTAATGTGCAAAAGCTCCACATAATTGCTTTCAAATGAATTTACCAATATTTAGAATTACTTGACCAGGTAATTTCTGATTTTAGATGTACTTTGAAGAGTGACTCTCATCAGATGATTCTTACCGGTGTTGGGAAATAAGCACTTTTTGAAGAATACACCACTTGACAATAAAAACATTCTACTTAGTAACACTGCCCCATGGCTACAAATACTATACTATTGACCAAATGCTTGACATGAACTTCCTTTTTAACAAACTCTTATAAAATATTCCCTTGAGGGTTGAAGATGCCAATAAATTGTAGAATGTAAGCCTTTCACTGGGTCATCATCTAGACACAAAATATCATGGTAAATTATGGCCCTGCAACATACATGCATTCTAATATCAGACATTTTTGCTTACTAAAACCAGTAGGTCAGTCATCTCACTTATCTGGCTTATTGAAAAGTCCCAGAAAAATGACTATCATCTGTAGAATTCCCAATAAGCCATACCAAACTGACCAAAAGTCCTACTGCTAGCCAATCAGTTTTCCATTTCTCTTGCTTTTTCAGTGAGCCTCTTGAAATTCTTTTCTCTTTTGTTCTATGTCTTTATTTGTTATTCCATACCACCTCTAAGCCACAAATATGGGTTTAGGCATCTAAGAAAAACATAATCTCAAAACTGTGTAAAGTGAATTCAACTCAAATGGTGATAGATTTGGTGAAGACAGAACCATTTTGAACCCTTCCAACTCAAAGACTATTACCAAGTTGTATATTTAGCCTGGACCTGGTTCAAAGTGAACACACATAAAAAAAAAAAAAAATTGTCCCAGCTCACCCTCATCTCTCTGGACGTAGGAGCAATAATCTCCATATTCCATTTTTATAGGGGTCAAAGAGATATGTATATAATGATCTTTTGATGAATTAATGATGCTTTGAAGAGAAATACATTAGATTAAAATTTCATATTGAGGCAGCTCCCTTTTGTTCAGCATTCTGTCCTGTCAGTAGAATTATAAATCTATTATTTTAAAATTTCTGTTTATATGGAAGCTTCTCAATTGCTTTTAACTATTTTCATTTTCCATCCCTGAATCTTTTCTAGCACCATTACATTTTTATTTAATTACAGCAAAGCAACATGGGATGGCTATTCGTGGAGCAGATACATTATAGTCCTAAAATAGGTATATTCTTATATGCTAAAAAGTTTAACAAGTTCTGTGTACAATTCTGAACAGAAACTCAAGCTGTGTCCTGCAACTCTCAGCAGCAGCATTGGGTATTGCTTTCCTTGATGGTTCCAGTAGTAACTGGTAAGAGTTAAAATAGGGAAAATTTCCTTTCTCCTACTTATTAACCCCCTAGCAATAACAGCCAGAGAATGCTGCCAATTACTGTTTTGTTTAAGCTATTATTTCGGTCAACTTTGAAAATTATAAAAAAAATATTTAGTAATAAATGCTCTTGAAAGAGCATGATTACCATTTCTAGAGTTAAAGTCTGGATACATAATTTCCAAAACCAACAAAAAATAGAAGCAAAGAATATACAGCCCATGGTTTAAAGACAGGAAACATCAAAAATAAATTATAAAGAGGAAGCTCTGAAAGCAACAACAGTAATATAGATTAACCTACTAATTATAATAATAAATATAAATGAGTTAACCACCTCTATTAAGGGACAAAAATTCTTAGATTGGATTTTTAAAAAAACAACAAAAGTTGCTTAAGCACTTACAAAGTGACACAGAAAGTTGAAAATTACAAGAGTGGCAAAGGTATAAACCAAAATAAAATGGTAATTCCTATATTAGTACCAGTAAAAGCAAAAATCAAAGCAAACATTAAATGATTAGAGGGTATTATTATATTGGTAAAAAGCACAACATATAATGAAGCTAAAACAATCACTAAGTTTTATACATAAAACAACATTGTCCTAAAATAGAAAAATAAATCTAAAAGAAGCAAAGGAAAAAGTAACAAAAATACAATAGCAGAGAGTAAATTTGACAGATTAGTCAAAATATAAATAAAAATATATATGATTACCTCCATACAAAGCAAATATTTTGTTTTTTGAGGTTTTTTATTTTAAGTTTTGTTTTTTTTTTTCAGTTACAGTTGATATTCAATATTATATTAGTTTTAGGTGTATAGCATAGTAGTTACACATTTATATTTTATGCAGTGATTCCCCCTGACTAGTCTAGTACCCACCTGGTACTAATTGTTGCAACATTATTGACTATATTCCCTATGCTGTTGCTGCAACATTATTAACTATATTCCCTATGCTGTACTTTACATCCCTGTGACTATTTTGTAACTACCAATTTGTATTTTTTAATCCCTTTATCTTTTTGCGCTCAGCTCCCCAACCTTCCTTCCCTCTGGCAACCATCAGTTTGTTCTCTGTATCTATGAGTCTGTTTCTGTTTTGTTAAAAGCAAACATTTTAATACCCAAAGACTTTTAATATTATTTTGTCATATATTATTATATCTACAAAGAAATAGTGTGACTGAACTCCAAATAGTAAAAATTATACAGGCATTATGTTTCATTATCTGTGCACAGTGTAATAAGTTATTAAGGATAAACAAAATAAAACAGTGAAAACCTTCAAACAACTTGAACATTTTGGGGGGCATCCTAGTTAACAGCACTCACAAATTATTTAGGAAATAACTACAATGACAACACTACTACAGCTACACTTATGAGGTGTACCTAAAGCTATGCCCAGAGGCAAATTAATAGCCTTAATTGTTAGCTTACTAAACAGTAAAGAATCAAAATAAATTAACCAAAATATTCAAATTCAGATATTTTAATATATGTATTTTATGTTTATGGTATTCTATTAAAGAAGTTTATTACAACCAACCTCTATACTCACATAGGAAATGCTCACAGATGTCGGCTTCTCTTTACTGTTTGTGGATGGGGAAGGGAAGACCTGACCTATCAGTAATGAACCAACTGACATGCTTAGAGAAAACACTAACAACAACAACAAATTAAACAGAAGAAATATGCAACTGCAGCTAACAAAAGCTTTTACTAACTATAAATACTAAGAAACCAAGATCAGGGATTCCCAAACACTGGTCCATACAGACTAATGGTATCAAAGTATTTGAAACTTATTTTTTAAAGTAGGATTCCTGGATCTTGCCCCAGAATTTCCAAATCAGAATCTCCAGTGGTAAGACATAGGGATCTGTATTTTTGGTAAAGTCTTCAGGTGAGTTTAAGGTTTAGTCACTTTTAGGAACTACTAGATACAGATCCTAACTTTTAAGTTATCAAACAATAAGAGAAAGTTACTCAACACATGAAGATTATTGGCAAATTGAAAGAGGGGAAACTGAGAAGTAGAGGAAATAGACCTAATGTTATTGTAGGAAACAGTACAGAATGTTTCACTTGCAATCTCAGTGGGGATAAAGGAGGTATTTCATCATTGAAACAAGTACAGAATAGAAAGAAGGAAGGAGAAGACAAGGCTGAGATGGAGAAGAAACTACCTGAGAACAAGAATGAATTGTTCAAAATTTAGAGAGAGGGGAGAGGGTGAAGAAGAAGAAGAAGAGAAAGGAAGGCAGGAGGGAGAGAGGGAGAGACGAGGAGGAGGAGAAGAAAGGGAGAGAGAGTGAGAGAGAGAGAGAGAGAGAGAGAGAGAAAGAGGAAGAGGATGGGGTATTTAATAAAGTCAGTGAAGAGAAGATTAGAAACTACTTAATACTGAATGAGCAAATCAGAAGACCAGGGAAAATTCTCCATGTCATAAGAGCAAATGGGGGGAATAGAGGAGTGTAATGACTTTGCAATGCGTTAATTTGTCTAGACTACACTACATTTCCCAGAATTCCATTTCTTATGTGTGTGTGCATACATATATACACACACACACATACTATTTATGCACCACCGTTCTAAGTAATTATTCATCCAATCCTCACAGCAATCTTATGAAATTGATTCTGTAACTATCCACAGTTTGTCGATGAGGAAATTGAGGTACAAAGGGATTTATAGATGGCTTGCTCAAAGCCACACAACTAGTAAGTGTTGGAACTGGGTTTGAACTACACCCACTGACTCCAAGTCCACCCTTCTAATTACTACAAATCGCAAAGAGCAATTAAACCAGAAAAATGAATCATTGCCTAAATAATTGTTACTAATATGCTTCTGGAATTTCATGCATTTATCTAAGCAAATCCACTATATTTATCTTTTCCAATGTATTAGCTAATTTCTATTGCACCAATGCAATTAATATGGTTGTTCTTTCTCTTTTTTTAATTTATTATGTTCCTAAATGAAGAAATGTCCTCTCCTAAAAAATACAAACTACAAAGAAATGAAGGAAGTGAAAGCATCCTATGGTGCCTGCTTCTGCTAACAGTCTGGTGTACGTAATTCCAGGCATCTTTTATGCATACTGCTAGAAGGGAGACAGAGAAAAGGGACAATTACACAAGAGGCCTCAGTTGAGTGGTGGGTATATAGGAATTTATTTACTATTTGTACTTTCTATATATAATATCCCTTTGTAAGAATAAAATAATTTAATTGACAATAAGCAAGCCGACTTCCACCACAAATGGCAGACTTGTTAACATATTCACCAACTTTATCGAACTTTCTAATAGCAATCAGATATAAAAGTATATCTTGCTACTCTGCAGTTCCCAAGATGACCCTAAGAAATTTAAACTATGTGCTATCATGGTGCTTGAATGAAAAGCAAAGAACACTCACATTCAGAATTGGCAACTACAACTCCATTACTTATTCACTCTCAGGAACAAGCAAGAAAACGTAATCTTTTCCAAGACATTGTAATGAAAGTGATATTAAATATAGTCATACATTATATGAACAGCACAGTTATTCTGTGCTCAAACACTGGATCTTCCCATTGCTCTGCTTATTTAAAAACACAAATAATAATAAAAACAAGATGTGACAAGCCCAGGTCTAAGAACCTTTGCAAATATTACCTCATGTGATCTTTGTGCCAAGTGGTTGAGTTGGGAATTTTTGTTCCCATTTTACAGATAAGGAAGGTGTTGCTCTGAGAAATTACATAATATGCCCAGGACACATGGCCACAAGGTAGAAGTCCCTGTTTCCAACCCAGGCTCTCGCCCACGAGTCCAGGGCCCCTTCTGTTATATCATTCAATAGGCTGGTTTTCCTAGTGGCAAGCAAGAGAAACCAACCATGGCTGAAGAAAAAAAGAAGAGAGATAGTGAGTAATGCACAGAACTCCCAGAAAGTCTGGAGAGCTAGATTTGGCAACACAGACAAAAAAACTCCCCACATTACACGTCAGAACAAGTTGAGAGAGAACGTTACTACCGTCTGTCACTGCTGAACACAAGCAGGAAAGAACCCAAGATGCTCTCACTGAGGCAGCATCACTGCTTCCCCAGAAATGCAATCTCTCTGCAGCCGCTGCCCCTACCAGGGAGACAGCCTGGAGGGAGGCGCCTTCCCTGCTGTTTAGGACAGTTTTCCCTGGAGTCTAGATCATGTGCTTGCACTCCAGCTGCAAGAGAGCCAAAGGGTGTATGTGTGTGTGTGGGGGGGGGGGGGGTGGAAGCAAATAACTGGCATTTTCAGCTATGCCAGCAGAAGGTAGAAGGTAGGTAGTGCCTGCAACAAGCCTCATAAAATGAGAGAAAACCCAAGATATGGGAAGGAGGTTCAGAGGTTGAGTGGCCAAAGCAGACGACAAATGTTGTCGGAAAGACCACCCTTTGACGGCTCTATATCAACATGCATGTTTCTTCCTCATACTTTTTCTTCTTTCCCAAAGAGCTCTTGCCTAACATAACAAAACTGTCCTTATCTAATCTAAAAGCACACGTCTTCTCCTCCAGTAGTGGACAACCCAAAGAACTTTCAGTTAATGATGCCAGCTACACGTCCGAGATCTTCTCTAGTACTGTCACTTTTCAATACTCTGCAACCTATAAACTAGTAAGTTAATAACCACTGACGTACACAATATAAGATACAGAAATAGATATAGATATGAATGATAGCAGGAGAAAAGGAGAAGAAAATTTGTTAAGATTTATAAACATGCATGACACATCACAGAAGAAAATGTGGGCAGATGCTACAGTCATCTGCAAATGGACATGAAGCTGTCATTAATACTTTCGGCTTCCCACCTCCACACCTCCTTCCAAGTTCAATTTCACCCTGTTCCTCAGTTGACCAGGTTTCATTGCCCAATATGATATTCATGGGTATTCAGGATATTTATGTAGTCTTTCATTATATTTTATCACTGAAGCAGTAAAAGGCGGCACCCCAAAGCATCCCCTGGCTTCCATACTCCTTGTTGCTATCATATAGCAGTAACCTTATTGACAGGAACAATCTCCCATGCCAACCCTAAACACCCTTTTCACAATATATCAAATGGCACAAGAAGTCTGAGATGACTGGATGGATCGGCTCAGCGTGAATTCAATGGAATAACTGCTGCTCCCCTGATGGAAGCCATATTTCTTTGGGTATTAAGCCCCTAAAGCATCAGATACCAGAGTTTCTGAGATGAGAAATGTTCCAGATAGACAGTAAGTTCTCACTTAATATTGTTGACTGGTTCTTACAACTTCACTGAAATGATGCATGACAAAACCAATTTTACCATAGGCTAATTGGTATAAACAAGAATTAAGATCCTACAGTGTCTCATCAGTGTTATAACAAAACAACATGGGATGAAATGATGTTACTCGAGGACTTGCTGTAGTTGATAAGCATTCACCAGTCCAACCATTTCTTCATTTCAAGAATTCCAGAATTGTGGCTACGGGGGTTTTCTTGAACTCAATTATTCATGAAATGACTTCTGATTCTGACTCTTCCAGTTTTCCAATAATTTCATAAGTACCTAATTATCTATGTTAAAGCCCTTTCTGTCTAAAATACCTGATGTGATTTTTGTTTCTTATGATGAACCCTGAGTGACACAGGAAGTAAAACATTTGAGTGGATCATTAGCTGTACCTATGAGATGAACCACTCTCTTTCCCTCCCCCTGGTTCCCAAACTTATATATTCTTGATATGCCAGACACAGAATCACATTTTGATCACTAATTCAAAACATACATTGTATCCCATAGGACATCACCTCAACCTCACAAAGTAGTCTCTGATATGAAGCTATAACAGAGTCTTCAATAGGCCATTCCACCTTTCCGGGTGATTGCATAAATTTCAGAAAATGATTGACCCTTAGGATTCATTCCAACATTCTTTCATATGATTCCTTGAACTCCAGAGGCTGGAAAGTGACAAATTATATTTCACAAACTCCATTACAGCTTCTGGGAGATCACATGAATCTCATGTACTACACCTATTGCCTTACTTCTTTTGGTGTAAGGTGAATTCATGTTCAGAAACTATGTGGTATAGGACACCATGATGGAAAATAAAGCCTTTAGTGGATCTAATGATGGTGGGGCTGGCTAACACATGGCAGGCAATGAAAGCAAATTCCAATTAAAGATTTTTTTTGCTCCATGATGACACAGTCTAATAGAGTTAGGAGTCTGGCTAATCTCCCTTCACTATTATATCATATTGGGGGCTACAGCTAGCAAATTGGGCATTCAGCAATGACAGTAGTCAAGTCAACCCTGATGAGATGAAGGTTACGAATTAAGGCCGGGCTACCCCTGAGTATATCTGTAAAACTAAATGAGTTCACTTTGGGATGGTACTAACTTATCATGCAGAATCAGTGGTAATTAAGCCTCTATTTTTCTTTCCTCTTTAATCAATTGGTCATAAGAACCTCCCCTTGAGACCTTAAGTATGAACTGAGGAAAACCCACTTGAGTTCAATATGCTGTATACCACCTCAAAATGCATTGCAGTTTAGCACACCCAGAGATATGGCTAGGTGAGTCATAACACACATTATGGACAGCTTAGGTTGAATAGTTATCTGGTATGCCAGGGTTAAACATTTAGTCTCTATAAGAACTTTAAAGCAAGGTAAGAGCTATTTCTCCATACCTTACTTACTTGACCAAGAGAGCATGGCTCTAATCCCAAACCCCAGGAGTCTTTGCTATGCTTCTCCTAATAAGACTTAATATAATCTTCATACAGCATCCCAATTTGTCAAGACCCTTTGAGTAATGGGCAAGAAAGTATGTTCTGGCAGCCAGAGGACTCCCTCAGGAAAAAGAATGCAGGTGCTGACAGTTGTACGTTTTCTTAAAGTGGTATTGGGGGTAAAGTTGAGGGGATATGGGTGAGGCCCTGACAGCATCTACTGTACCTAGTAAGTGGCTGCAAGTAGCAGAGCCAAATGTGGTATATACTGCCTTCCAACTGAAAACAGACCCACTAAATTCAATGTCTCTTTCTTAATGGTAGAGGATAAACTTTAGCAGATATCCTGAAATTTTCCATAACACTGGATCCTCTACACACTTCACTGAGCAACTTAGACCTTGTATTTTCATAGATATCACGCCCATTTTCTGGGATGCACATACAAGTATCTAGGGTGTCTGCTACCTCATGTTCTCCAGACCATATCAGAATAAAATCATTAATTTCATGGTCTAACTTGATATCCTTTGAGGTAATGCGATGACCAATTTATCTAGAGATTAAATTATGGCTTACGGTCAGAAGGTTTACCTAACTCTAGAGCAAAGTGGCAAAAGTATATTGCTATTCATACCAAGCATAAGAAAAATGTTATTGCTGTTCTAGATATATTCAAATAGAAAAGATATGCAAGATCAGTAAAGTCTATGTTCATTTGCTTCAGTAAAGAGAACACCTGGAGCACTCGATTCAACTAAAGTTATGACAATGATAATTCAGCAGCATTCTCCAAGACCTACCTATACAAGAAGGTATGTCAAGAAGCGATAAGACTCAACATCCCTGCTTTTTGAGTGGTTTATGGTGACACTTAACTCTCACATTTCCCAGGGATGTGGTATTGCTTTTCATTTACTCTCTTGGTAGTGAGACGAATTCCAGTGGTTTCTAAAGGGTCCTTTCTAATATATCAGAAGCCATTATGGGATTCTGCTATTGCTGATGATGTATACTCCAACAATAAATTCATAAATTAAATAAATGAAGGATGCATTCAGGGTCCCATTGGGCCTCCTATGACACAGAGTTGAATCAAATCTCTATCATCTGACTCCCATAAATTCCATAGTCTGACAGAAGAATTACATTGTGTTCTGGGTCCCCTGCACTTAGTGTTAGCTCAGAACTAACATCTAATACTTTCAGAAAGATCTTTCCTGCTAGTGCCTAGTTACCCGCATCTTTTTCATGTCCCTGTGAAAAAATATAAGATTTCTGTACACTAATTGAAGTGTTATTGTAGGTTTCTCCCTCTTAAGAGTATCTGGCCTCCCCCTCATTTAAAGAATTTTGAAACTTATATAGATTTGGGACTTTTTAAAGAGATCATGACATTATGGTGGTTCAAGTCAGTCCTTACCTTCAAGTATGCAGTTTTTATGTTAATTATATTAAGTAGAACCTATAGGGCTACCTGTCTCTTTTAATCCTAGGTACCACCAAACATTGTAGCTGGTCAAACTAGTATCATACAACTCTGAGGCATATTATGATAACCATGCCTCCCTTGTCTCTAACAGTTTTGAGCTGCTACCTGTCACCCAGGGATCCATGTAACCTCCCTGACTTTCCGGAACCCTGACATGTCTCCCATGGGCACCCTGCCCTTATAAGAGAATGGCCACTTGAGCACTCTTCCAAGCCCTGGAATACTCTCATTAATGTATGTCTAAACACCTGAATCCTCTTAGAGGACATGGTTAGAGTTGGGCAAACATAATAAATCCTCTCCAACATTTCTAACTTCCTGAGGAGTGAATTCCTAGTGTTATATTGAGCATTCTCACATAAGCTACTATATTGAATCCAGAATCTGTAGTAAGCATATCCACAACAATTCACCCACATTTAAAATTACATTCCTTTCCCCATGTTCTTGCAACTTCAGAACCCATTTACACACACCAGATTTTTGCAAATAAAAATTAGCAAAGTCTTGCAGTTCTGACTCTATAATTGGTATTCCAGGGCACGCTGGGATACCAATATAGGTCTGGGGATGACATTGAGAATGCGCCATACAGAGGACTGGATTCCCTCTGCAAGGACGTCATTCCAAAGTTTTCAAGCAAGACAGGACAAAAAGGGCTGCTTCAGCCCACAATGGAGACTCATGGGATTGATAGCTCATTATAAGATGAATCATTCACACCTTTCCCTCTATCCCCACCCCAATTCTGAGGTTTCACTCAGTTTCCATCAATATACTTTCACACCAGGCAGTGAGTTCAACTGACTTGGTAATTCAACAACCTCGGGAGTCAATCACCCTTTACTTGAATTTTCTCAGCTCTGTGGCCACGAGAAAAGATATTCTTTTGGTTTGTTATAGAAAGTCCCTTTCAAGAACCAAGAATTTAGAACTTTGAGTTCATTGTTCTTTTTCTTTAAACTGTTTAGCAACATTAGAAGCAACCAGTCCGAGCCTCCTTTCATTTATGAATTAATATTTTGTTGTTAAGTAACAGAAATCTATGTTGGCATATTTACGCAAAAAGGATGCTTATTAAAATAATATTGTCTACTCTTTTAATAAGACAATAATAAGGGGTGGCCAGTTGGCTTGGTTGGTTAGAGCGTGGTGCTCTTAACAACAAGGTTGCCAGTTTGATCCCCACATGGGCCACTGTGAGCTGCGCCCTCCACAACTGGACTGAAACAACTACTTGACCTGAAGCTGATGGGTCCTGGAAAAACACACTTAAAATAAATACAAGATTTTTGTGTGTGTTTTTTAAAAAAAGAAAAAGAACATTGTCTAGCTCACAGAATTGTAATGAAAGCTGAAGATGGAGGTTCAAAGCTACAAAGCTGGAAGTAACGCCTAGAATCCCAGCAGGGAGGTCTAGTGAAGACATCACCGCTGCTCCTGCTGAGCGCTGAACAATGCAGCCTACTGCAAGACACTCCCCTCAGGAGATAAGGGACACCAACAGGGATGCCACCACTCCCCAGGAGCTCACTCTTTCTAAAACTGTCACAAAGAAGCATTCCTCGTGGGTACCTCTGAATTGAAGGCACCACGGGCAGAACATGTTATGCACACCTGTCTTCTCGTAAGGAAGATTTGGAACTTCTCAGTTTTTATGGTGGGAGGAAGGCTGCCACTAAGACTCAAAACATTGCAGAATGCTTCCACCATACACAAGGGATTCACACAAAATTTATCAAAACATCAACTATATCCACAGGATATGATGATGATCAAATGGAATCAAAACAAAAGTAGTTTTCCAGGATTGAAGACAATGCATAAAATAATTCTTTGTGCATAAAGTGAACAGATTTAGAAATCTAAAACACCCACTACTGGTAAGATGTGGGGGAAAAGGCATTCTTATACCCTAAAGAGTAGGGGTGGAAGCATTCTGGAGAGCAATAAGGCAGCACACAGCTCAAAGCCTTTCCATATCTACTTTTGTGCCTATCTGCAGTTTCCAAAATTTTTATAGTCAACATCATTTTATAATCAGAGGAAATAAAGTCTTAAAAATTAAATTAAAAAATTTAAATAATATTACCAGGCTTTCAGGCAAAGCACAGCTCACATTTTATCCTTTCTTTTGGAGAAATCTACCAAATGCTACATATTTTCTCCTTTTCCCCCCTATAGTTTTGTATTTGTTCCGCAAGTATTTATTGAGCATTTGTGTTTCCTTTATATCAGCAGCTGGCAATTGTGAAAATTATATTACTTTGTCGACTACATTTTTAATTGATGAAGAAACCAGAATACAAATTGGCATCTTCATGTTCTCAAGTTGACCTTGAGTTGGCATCTCAAGTCCTAAATGCTCTTCACTATAATTGCTCTGTTACAAATTAAGGTGATCACGTGCACTGAACTTCTGTACCGCATAGATCTTTCAAGCATTAGGAGCTGCCAGACTCAAGGATCCATACATTTCTAAAGCCCCAAATTTATTGCAAATTCACAGCAAATTTCCCCCAAGGTATATCTAATAACACATCTAGAGTTCTGAAACTATTGTTCACAGACAAAACAAAAGATCCATTGCAACGTAAATACTATATTTTAATGGAGGCTGATTCCCTTACTTCTAACCACAGCGTTCCAAGCATTCGGTTTACTGGTGTCTAGTACTGATAGAATTACTAAATATTAAAGAGTTATGTAAGGAATGTCAAGAGTGCCTCTGACCAGTCTGAGTCTTCAACATTTTTGGTGAAAATGTTGAGTTCTTGACGTTGTTTTTGTTCTTTGAAATTCTTTTTTGGACAATCCAAAATTTAGCAATAATTTCAAGGAGGCTTCCTGGCATGTGCTCTAGATTGGTCTTCACATTAAACCGATAAATCAAGAGATTTATTTCCTCAATAGGTCAAAATCATCATTACCTTCCTCTTGCCTTTTGGAGGAAAAGAATTTTATCCTTCTATGTGATTTATTCTTTTCATGGGCATCCATTCAACACTGAGCTATTGTTTCAGAACAGGGAAAATGTATTCCTTTTACAGGTTTATTCCTTCAACTGGAATTTGTTTAAGTAGGTTCCACTGCACAAACACAAAAGGCCCTAATACATGCAGACTGGGTCGGCCTCATGCCATCAAATGTCACCGCTGACGGGTGATGGCACTTATATAGATTTACACAACAAAAACTACATTAAAAATGTTAAGGTGGTGAGACAAAGGCACAAAGGCCTAGAAATTCACAGCTCAGGATTTAAACATACTATATCTAAGAGGAATGGAGTGCATTAGGGTAATGGGAAGGTGACAGCGTCCCTATTATACCTACAGTGCTAGACACTTAATCCCTAACTGAATTTCCTGGTGGTGCTGGCTTTGTCTCATTCTTGGGGGCTTATGTTTTTTTAATGACATTATTGTTGTGTAAATGTTCTTGCTTTATAAAGTAATTTCGGGTTGATTATCACCTGTTTATGCAATTAGTATAATTATACCGAATTATAGAGTAGAAACAACATATATAATTAGTTTATTAGAGGTATAACTGTGATATGTAATGATTTAAAAATCCTTATGAAACTTTGTTAACAAATATCCCATGAATGTGAAAGCAAAATATTTAGATGCCAGCTCTCTTATGTATGTTTTTTTTCACATGCTCAGTAATAATTAGCTTTACTGCCTGTCAAATTTAGTGTTAAAAATCATAATACCATATTAGAAGAAATACAAATATCAAAACTGTGCTTAGGAAAATGAAAAACACTCTCTGGTGTTTTTCTTTAAGGTTTGGTTTTCCATTAAGTTCTTCAATTAAGATTGACCTACAGAGCGTCAGCCTCAGGTGAATTTTGACAGTAAAGTTATAAACCAAGTAAAGAGACTTATATATAACACCATAACATATAATATCCATATGTGTTATGTGACATTCCTAACAAACTAATAATATTGCCCCCTTTACTCTCGTATTTGGCTTCTAAACCAAAAAGAAACTAAAAGATGAACTAAAAATGCTTAGATATATAAAATAATATTAAATGTGAATGGTTACTGAAAAATAAATTTAAAAATAATAAAAAATAAAATAAAAAATGCTCCGATATCAAAAAACAAAGAAATAGACCATAAAATGAGAAAGATGATGCATGCTTCCAAAACTCAACCAAAAGTCTTATGAAAAAGAGTTGAAAGTGATTGCTGAAAGAGAACATAAACTGAAGTCACATACAAGAAATGTGTATTAATGTAGATTATCCCTATTTATTTGTTTATTAAATTTCTATCTCTGTTATTGGTCACTTAAAAAAAGTATTATTTAACCATTCCTTCCCACCTCAAAATAATAAAACTAAAAAACGCAATATAAATAAACTGTTGCTTTTGAATTATGTGGCACTTTCTCCCATGTGGATAAAGACCATCAAATATCCTCAATTATTGCTGAACTGATGAGACAAAGATTAGAGGGTCTACTTTACACCACTGGAAATTTTAAGCAATGATATCAGAAAAGCAACACTTTAAACATTAGCAGCATATTACTGTAAAAATACTACTTTTCTCCTTTTGGATGTATAGTAACTTTATAAACAGTGAATTCCATCTTTATCAGAAAGCAAGTATTTTCAGCATTTATTCTACAAATAAACTTGTATTAAAATGGATCCTGGGCTTCAATTAGTACTGAAGTAAAATATCAACTTAAGTTTCTGGTCTTTCAGCTAGCACACCTGATTTTTTAGAATCATGCTAAGCATATTCAGTACATGAATTTCTTTTTTAAATTAATAGAACAAAAATTTTCTTAAAAATTCAAGGTAAAAAGGTTTTTTTGTTTTTTACTTAAGATCAACAGAAATGATCATTACTCTGAAAAAAAGGGGCATATATTTTCATTTGTTTCTTGACTCCTCCATCGTAAAAGACCTTGACTCAGAAAATTCATTTGTTGACATATATGAAAATCACAACACACCCCTGTATATGATGCAAATTAAGGTATACATTTTCTGAGGATAAGGACCATGACTTATTAATTCTTCCATTTCTCCATGACATCATGGACGATGCCGGGTATAAATGAGTTACCCAGTATATAGTTATTGAATGAAAACAAAGAATGAATGAATGAATAGAAAATCAAAACATGTAACTAATTTTTCCAAAGAATAAACAAACTGACAATAAGCTTTCTTCATCTTTTATTTCCTCCCTACTCTACTTTTCAGAAGGACTTACTAAGTTGGTATTTAAAAAAGTTAAATGTTCCGACTTCCCTCTGTTCAAATATATTAACTTGTATAATAAAAGTGATATTCTAGCAAAGTGTCTGGCACAAAATAATCATCAGAAGTGTTAGTCCAGAGGTTCAGAAAGAAATACAGATTCCCTGAAAAACCATTCACACAGTCACAGTGACTCAAGAAAACCTGAGTACCACCTGGTTCTGGCAAAGCCTGGCCAGTAACAGGTGCTTAATAATTATCCATTTCTTCCCGTCCCTTCTGGCCTCACTGCAGGGGAAGAGGTTATCGGTATAAAGAAGGTTAATACATTCTACAAGGGAACCCCTCTGCTGGCTCTCAAGTCCACCTCCGCATTGTTCCCCTCTGTACCAGGGACTGCTAATGACGTGGACCAGCCAGGGGGGCGCAAACAATCTGTGTGCAACATTAACAGGAGGCAGCGATAGGCGATAAACTTGGGGGAAAAGGGAAGAACGTGACTAGGCAGCTAGACCCAGACATGCTTGTTTTCACTTTCCTGCTATACTCGTGCATGTTTTAAAATATGTGAAACAATCAACTTGCCTTTGGCATCAATCTGTAAAAGTTGATATAGACCAAACAACAAAAAGCTTTCTTCCCCATCTGGATTTTAGACTCTGAGGACAAAGTTAGCAGAATAAGAAATGGGTTGTACGAGACCAATTTTTTTTTCTTTAACTTAGGAAATGTCTGTCCTACAGTCATGTCTGGGCCTAGCAAACTGATGCACTTCCTTCTTCCCTTCCATCCCTGTGGCCTAGACATAAACCCTATTGTACAGATAAGAGAGGCTGCAAATGCACGCTTTTCAGACAAAAATAATACACCGTAAGTTTGCTGACTTGTTTCAGCTGTGCCCAGCTTCTGAGAGGTTGAGTACCCTACCTTAAAATTTGCAAAAGGCCTAAGCCAGATGAAATGGAATTCACGGATGATACTGACAACCAAATGACTACACAGAAGCATCCACAATTTCTAAGCCAAGAACTGCATCAGTGCATGTCGGACCAGTGCAGCGTTAAAGAAATCTTGTGTAATGTCCTGAAAGGGGGTGAGGTAAAAAGAGCTAATAGTCACTGGATCACATTAGGTCTTTTATGCACATCAGATGAGGAATGTATTGCTCATCTTTGCTCTTTGAATTAGATCCATAAGTGTGAAAACTGTGTGTGACAACTTCTGGAATGTTTGTTAGTCTCTATCTGGCTCTTCCATATCTTTCTGTCTTTTTCTGTCATGACTTCTAGAAAGAGGTCCATTGCCCCAAACATGACAGCAAGATATTAAACTTTGAAAAATGTCTTTCCATATTTTCTCCCGTAAGCCATTACTTTAAAAGTTGGAGATTAAAAATGGAAACATTTCCCTAGCTTTATTCTAATGTGGCATTTACACATTCTTCCATACCGTTTGAATGCACTCACCAGGCTGGCATCCATTCTCAGCACAATGTAAAGTCTAGAAAGGCATTTTATTCGTTCCAGGTGTGCTCGACTGGCTTATTTATGGTCTGACTTCCTTTCATAGTGTGAGAAACCTTAGCCTTCTGCCAGCTGCAAAGGATTGTTAAGAAGAAGCATTTTAAGTTAAAAAATATATAGCAACACTTCTCTCTCTTTCTCTCCCCCTGCCTCCTCTCTCTCTCTCTCTCTCTCTCTCTCTCTCTCTCTCTCTCTCTCTCTCTCTCTCTCTCTCCCCACTCATGCACCTTCTTGCTTTGGTTAGTCCATGACATATCTAAATAGGCATTTAACTGTACTCACCATCAAAGAAGGTGCCCCATGCAGGCAACAGTATATTAACTTAATGAATACCAGAAAGGATAAGAAGGAGGGTACAGAGCTGTTAACTCAGCCCAAGTTATCCTTCCTGAGAACACTCATCACATTCAGCAGAAACACACACACACACACACACACTTCTCCCATTCTTTGATCCCAGAAAGGCTGGGGGTCACCACAGTGGAGTACAGCTGAAAGGCACACCTGATTTGCCAAGAGGCCATGTGACGTGCTTCTGTTGTGTGTACACAATCATGTAAACGAAGCTGAAATGTTTTCCCATTCCTGACTAAGGTCCCCAGCAGAAGGTCCCCGGCAGTATTTCCTTGACTGATGCCTTAACTAGTCCCAATTAAAGATCACCACTTGCCTCTATAATGGCCTCATTACAACCCAAATATGTAGATAAAAAAAGATAAATTTTGAAAGGTAAATTTTCAATACCATAACAGAAAAGAAAATGTATTCTAATTTAAACAATTTTCACGTACATGCAGAGCTCGATAAATAATTTAGGCTGAAATAACTGGTTCTACCCACTAAAAAAAAATTGCACTCAATTAGGACAAATTTCTAAATGTTTCTGAAATGACTAGGGTTTTTAAAAATTATTTGAGGGAGTCATTTATAACAATTATGACTTTAAAAAGAAGAAAGCATGTGAATGACGGCAAAGATGAGACATAATTGGCAATCAGTAATAAAAAGGTTGACAAGACTTGAACATTTTTAAATAAAAAAAAAAAATTACTAAACCCAAACAACATGGATTCCAGGAAAATTTGAGTGCTTAACTAATAAGATCACAGAGTAGCTATGTTTCTTGGAAAAGAAAATTCATTTTTATTGGGAAGGCGTGGTTCAAAAAATTACTACATAATTTAGAGATCCACGGGAATCTTTGGCATTTCAAAACTTGAGTGGAGCCTTTGGAAAAAGCTCATAACAGCTCCTTTCAATCTTTGAGGAAGCTGGCACTCTGCGATGGAGTTGTTAAACAGCCTGGCCATGCCAAAATTCATCACAGCACTGCCCCAGGGAGGCTGCTAGCTGCCTGACCCTAGCGGCTCAGAGTGGGGCTGGAACAAAAGGCAAGCATCCATTTCAAAAAGAACCCCAGGAAGCATCTGCGGGAGGATGAAGAGTGTCGAGGTGGAAGCTGGAAGACAGTGGGAATGAGGAAAGGACTCGCTAAGGAAGGCAGAGCGCTGGGAGGAAAGCAGCCTCAGCCAGCAGGTTTACTGGCAGAAGTCGCACGCATGATTGCTAGGCAATGGTCAATTTCCAGACAATAACAACAGAATAACCACAAAGCAGGAAAGATGAGAGATTATGAAAAATGCACAGAAAAATGACAAAAAGAGGAAAACGGAGAAGGAGGGAGTGAGGGAGGGAAAGAGGCAGGGATGCAGGGAGGGAGGGGAGTAAGAAAGAGAAGGGAAGAAGGAAGCAAAGGGAGGAAAAAAATATGCAAGTGCGGGAGTGGGGTGAGGGTGGGGGGAAAAACACCTGAAGAAAGTAAGATTTAGCAACATAAGTTACCAGGACTCTGTGTGTTTACAGACTGAAGAGGCTGCCTGGGCTGGCTAGCAGCATGCTGTTGCTTTTCTTGTGCTGTCAGGAAGTATTATTGATGGTTAATAGCATTAAAATCTTTATCACTTCATTTATTTTATTAATCCCATTCAGATTTAACGTTACTAGCACACAACTGTAAACAGCAATAATAACGCCATCGAGGTTGGTATCAATGACACTGAAGGGCATTATGTAAAATGCAGCCAACGAGCAGCAGGGAGATGACAGGCTCTTACAAACCTTTACATTAGATTAAGGAAAAGCCCTGCACAGATTCACCAAACTGTGATCTTAATATGGTATAGCATCCTCTGTCCTTTGATGTCCCTCTAGAATTACTTGTCATCCTCCAACATTTAGAAAACAACTCTCAACATGAAGGAGCACCTTAAAAAGAGTTCATGTCAAAAAAAAAAAAAAGAGTTCATGTATAGTTCCATAATGCATGATCTTTAACCCTGACCTTCAATTCTGCACTTCTCCCAAAGTTGAGCTATCCTTTCAAATAAAACTTTGATTTGTCAAATACCTTCTAAAAAGCAGGAATGCTATATACCCCCGTGAATCCCGTTAAAAACTCAGAGCTGTAGCTTTGGATATTTTTATTTATTCACTCAAACAAGTATTGTATCATCATTTAAGTTCACGTAATTAAGGCCTTGAACTATCTTGTGTGGGCTGAGATCCTTCCGGGGCATCTTCAATCCCCAGCAAAACAAATGTCAATACAACAATCAACCAGAAAAGGTTGATACTGCCTCATTCTGTTAGACTTGTGGAATTTCTCAAGGTTTTCTACATTTTTATTCACGTGTGAGATTTGTCAGTGAAAGCCATTCTGATCAGCTCGGTGGGCCCTATAGAACAGGATGTATCATACAACACGTACAACTGTCCACAGTCAACATGCAGAGTGAAGGTGATTGTAATACGGTGAGTGAACTGGATCATGGAATTAAAAACTCAGTAAGGTTGAAAGCAAGTATCTTGACAATGAAAAACCTCAACTGTAGTTAAGTTTTTGTGAAACACAAAGTTTACAGACATTAAATCTGGAGATTATTAGGATCTCACCTAATGAAAGATTATCTGTAATAGACAGTAATAGTAGATAAATCTTGGAAAGATGACACTAAAAAAACATGCAAAGAGGTTTAATTAAGTTGGCCTAAATATCAGACAAACCACTAATAAAGAATATCGAGGGGGTTTTTTGTTTTCGTTTTTGTTTTTCCTAATGATGAATCTGCTATATAAGCTTACAAATTGCACTAGGGACTCATTAATTGGATTATATTATGGTTTGTCTCAGCACTGAGTTTTGGAACTTATGTTAAATTCAGATGTGAGTTCTAGAGAGAAAGCTGAAAAAGCTGTGTCTGGTAATAAAAAGCTGTTTCAGGTAACATGTATTTTTTAAGTTGAACACTGTCATCTTCCAATGTATTTTCTAGTGTTTTCCCAGTATTTTAGGGGTATGTGCTAAACAATGAAATACTCTTGAGAAACGAGCTGCTTCGTCTAGGCTTATCTTTTACCTGGAGCCTCAATCAACAAATACTTATGAGTACATACTAGTATAATTATAACTAACATTTCTAGGCATCTGTTAGTTTACCAAGTGATATGAAACACTTTTACTTTATTAAACCTCACCAGACTGCTGGTGAATTTTGGTCCCCTAAGGAAGCTGAAACTCCACCTAAGTAAGTCATCCATCCCCTTGGCATCACACCAGGCCAGAGACAAAACTGGATTCTGAACCCCCAGACTCCAACTGCAAACCTCTGGGGTGCTGCAGAGAAGTCTAAACCAGGGTCCCAGCTCTACCTAACCCACAACTAAGTTGTAAAAATAAATACAGTGAAAACTACACAGCATAAGTTGTAAGTCACACTTTAAGGCACGAGAGATGCCAAAGCACTTTGCATCGGCTTTGAAACCCAACACCACCACTCCACTGGAAACATGGCATTTCCCGGAAACCTATTTAACTTAAAGGAAAAGGTTAAAGAAGCCAGTGAATACCAACAAGTGTTCTTGGGCTAATGCAGGGAGGTGGTCTTGGCAATCTCCTGGCCTTTGACATTTTGCTAATTGTTTTTCCAAGAAGATAAACTTAAGTCTCTTTCAGGCACTGTCTTCCTTTAAGCATTGCCATGAGAAAGTCTGGGTATTCCACTTTATATAGTGGTCGCACAGCTACTGTAAAGAGGGCAGGTAGCCGTTTTTGTAAGCAGCTGCCAATCACATCCTAACCCCAAGCAGCTGTCTCGCTTTATGAATATTGGTCATGCCAAGATGTGTGGATGGTGCGTTATAAACATCACCATTCGAGACAATGCAGAGTAAGTCTTGCCAGTGGTGGGAAAAGGTGGATGGAGGATAGAGAAAATCATAGATAGGTCTTCTCCTTCCATCTTGGACTATAAATGACTATGAATGAGACACACATTCTCATTTAAATGTCACTCTTCAATAGACTAGTTTACCAAAAGCTTCGGTTCAGCATGTAAGGGGACTCACACGTCAGAACTGCAAAGGCCTCAGAGGGAGCAGTCACTGATGGAGCATCGTTCCCCACATGTCCTCAGTGCTTTGGCCAGGTGGCCAGGAAGCACAGGAATGAAGAAAGGGCCGACTGCCCAGGCACTTTGGCAGAACCAGTCAAATCACCAATGTTACCAGCATCTTTATTAACTGGTGCCTAACTGAAGTGAAAAAGTCGGGGGGTTGGGGGGGGGGGCACAGCCTCTTGCAGGACTGCAACGATTAGAGAAGAAATAAAGCAGAACTCTTCAGTGGAATTCAGGAAGGTCTCTGGGTGAACCGGTTTCAGAGCCCAGAATTCCTGAACACCTCAGGGCGGAATTTCCGAAGGCTGAAGGGATATAGTCGGCTTGGTGCATTTGGACTAGGTGATTTAGTGTCCTGACCAGTTGATTTTCAGGGAATCGAGAAAAGAGTTGAGGCTGTAAAAGACCTTTCTGCTCATTTTTCACTGCTGCAGCTTCAGAGGTTACCAAAGTCTTTAAGGGCACAGAATAGGAAAACAATGTTTCCCAGTGCAGACCTGGAAGGCTGGGCCTCCAGTCCTGAGTGGCCCATCATCAGAAACCCTCTCCCTTTGTTACATCTGCTGGGCCTTCCACTAAAGAACTGAATTAGATAGACGGGGAAGGGGAGGAGGCAGTGGGGAGTGGGGGATGGAAGGAAGGCTGGTGCAAGAATATATTTTCTATGTCTGGATAAGGGAACAGGATTCTAGGTAATTGCCTGGTTTTCTCATTGTTCTCGTCTGCCATTCCGAGATTCATAGAGGGGCTGAAAAGATCTCTCTTTTTTCCTTTCCCTTCTAATTCTTCACTCCCCCCCACAGACCCTCCAAATCACCCCTCCCCCCTTAATCCTTTTCCCTCCCTTCTCATGGTACTTATTCCATCCTAGGGAGAAAAAAAAAGTAATTTGTCTGTTTTATTTATGATGCAATGAAGGTATGCTGCACGCATCAGGACAGCCTGACACTGGTCAAACTATCTGACAGCCAAGAAGAACTGCCTTCATACTCCAATGAGTGTATGTTTTAACCATTTGTCCACCACAGCACACCCCGAAGGTTTTGCCAGGATTCACAGCACTCTGTTTTTTGATCTATTTTTTTTTATCCCAATTAAAGTTGGAACACAAAGTGTTTTCAAGAAATCTTTTGTCTTACATGTGTACACTACAATATGTGGACATGCTCTATGTCATTTGGCAAAATTGAAAACTGTCTGAACATTCTGATGAAAGACAGACCTCTGGGGATGGTCTTAGAACCTCACAAAATTCAGGAATCTAGAACAGTTCTGCCACAGGTCCCAAATCAAGACACATCGTTTAGTGATCAGGTCGTGACATTAGCTCAAATGAAATCAAAATTTCAACCTATTTCTCCTCAGCATTAAAAAGGGAAGCACAGCCTTAGAGAAGTCCTATTATGAATAATGCTGGAAGATCACATGTCTAAGTAAAACGCCCTCAAGACTATAAAGATTTCTATCCCACAAAGAACCAAAGTAGTTAGATATTTGATAGTCTATCATCTAAGTTTGAATCAAAATGTTTCCTCCACCATTTGTAAATTGGGACTTTTAAAAAGAATTTGGCAGCAGCAAACAGAATGGCCAAAGAGACAATTCGATTGCATTCATTCTTTTTCATTGCCCATGGCACTGGACTTGGTAGGGCCCATGATCTACTTACCAAAGGTACACTGGCTTGGGTACACTCTGAAGTGTATTCTCCTTTACTTTTCACAACAAACCCCCAATTCCACAGGGCCTGCCTTACATCCATTCTCTCTCTATCCCCTGTTGCTTTGCCACTAGCAATTTAATTCTCCTTTTCAGACATAAAAGGACACACTGGGTTTTAACAATTATACTTTTGATTTCCTCATAAAAAACAATGCTCAGAATTAGGCCCCAGACAATCTGTTCTTGTCCTGCAAAGGCCTGTGGGGCAAGATTTCCAGAAGAACCAATGGGATTTCTGCTGACTGAAAATATTTTTATTTTAATAAACTACAAAAGAAAAATGCTGGGTAAAAAAAAAACACAAAAACAAAAAACTCACAACAGGTTCAGAAATGTAATGTAATGCACGCAGCATGAAACAGAAACAAAGACCTAGCAGACAGGGAGTGTGATGAATGGTCCTAACCACATCGTATTTATTTATTTTTTTAAAATCTGCATTTGCCTTTCATCTGCAAATGAAAGGAATGGGGAGAAAGTGAATATGCATTCCAAGGAATTTCTTTTGGTGTAACAAGAGCAAACGCAAATATTATAAATTCAAGCAGAATTAAAAGTCTAACAGCAACAAAGATACAGAATGGCTGAAAACTCAGGGTTCCCACTGTGGTGTTTTTTTTTTGCACTCAGACTGTGGAAAGTGGCAAGAAAACAGTACAATTGCAGACTCAAGACAGAAGAGTAACCACAGCACTGAATGCTCCTGCTTTTCAAATCACATGTGAAAGTTAGTTAAATTGAGTTTTCTTGAGACGACAAAAAAAAATACTTAGTATACTTTTTCATCATTTCAATGTATATATAAAAATTCTAAGACAGTCCTTTAAAAATCAAGGCATTAAGATCACTTAATAACACATGCATATGTAAGTTGGAATATTATTTAAAATTTGGAAGCCATGTAAAAGCCACCCACCCTTTTCTCTGTAAGCATCGTTCCCAAGATGTTAGGAGGAACAAGGAAAAGCCAACTATGAATTTTGTAGTGTGCACGATACACTGGACAGACAGTAACAGCTAACACATTTTAGGAAGGGTACTAATTTACAAATAGTTCATTAGGTGTACCTCACTAGCCATGGGATAAAGTACACATATTTTTTGTAGGAAAGGGTGTTATGTATTTTATGTATACATATATACGAGTGTGTCTGTGTGGGCGGAAGAGAGAAGGATAGTATCATTCTCTTAAGCTGTATCAGTATTGGCGACACAAAATGCACACAAATTTCACAGGTTGCAGTCTTCAATTTTCAGTGAAAAATAACCAATCTAGCCAACATTATAACTCTCTAAATATCTGGAAGGCTTAAGAGTAATCTGTACATTTTGTCATCATATTTAATTTTTAACATTCAAGGAGTTTTAAGCAATATTTATTTAAAACAAGAGGACACAACACAAATAACTTTTTAAGATTTGTTTAGATTAAGGGCATAAGCAATGTTCAACTGTTTATGATAGCACAGGGAGAAATACCCCTCAAAGATGAGCTACTTTGACATATGTAAACATTTTATTCTTGTTCTATAGTTCTGGAAAAGAATAATTATAGGTTGGCTTTGGCCACTATGATAGGATAAAACAATGTCAATATAACAGAGACTAGACAATTTGACCATAATCAACTTTCTAAAATAAATTCTTTCTAAATGGTTCAAACAACCCTGATTGTATGTACAATATGAATCCAATACAGAACAGGCCATTTGATGAAAACAAACTTGCTAATATAAAAATTCATGGCAGTAAAATAAACATCTGTGTGATAACCTATGCAGTTCTGAATCTCCCTATGTTTTAAATTTTGAGAGGTTTATAATTTATACTTTCAAAATAGTTCAAAATGGGCTAACAAGATAGATCACATCACTCTATGTAACCTGATTAAATTTCACATTGGAAACTGACAGGACGCCTCCATGATCTTCCCTTACAGTAATTGTCCTGCCATTTTGCGGCTTTTGCTCCACCTGGCTCGACCGCAGCCGTCATAAATCGCAGACTACAAAGCAGCATGATTTGGAGAGCCAGCTCCAAAAATATAAGTTTCAGAAATTAAACCACTTACAGTCCCTCCTCTTCATTTAAAGACAATAAATTCTGTGCTGGCGTTATCTTGCTACATAGTAATTGCACATTAATAAAAACATATGTGGTGAGAAGCAAATAAATAAACTGCCCTTCACAAAAGCATCTCAACACGAAATCACATTTTTCAAACTGCTTTAGAAAAGGAACTGAGAAAATGCTGGCAAGTAAACAGGCAGGCGAGCAGCGAAAGAGAAATTCTCAAAGGGATTTCCAAACTTGCATTCATGACGTGAAAACCGGTGTGAGCAGCAGATTCCTGTAATATTCCCAAGACATAAGTTTCTGAGTGTTTTCCCCCATATTAGTTATTGTGTTTTTAGGCATGTTTTATACATTTCTTTTTTATGTTTTTCAATAAACAAAAACCATATAATATTTTTGCAGTGTTCATGAATTTCTATACCAGGAAAATATCAGATTTTGCCCCTGGAAGCTGATCTACTGAAATTATCAATTACAGCTTGATCATTTTTCACACACCCTTAAACTAAGCCTTCACAATATCTCTAAGCACTTTTCTCCTGGTCAGCAGAAAGTGGAACCTCCTCCTTTAAAGTCCAGAAAACCAGCTATAAAACTGTTGGGGAATTCTGTTGTCTTGTATTTATCTGGGCATCAGTTACACGCATTTCAGCGCCTTTTCTTGAAAGGTTCCCAACTCTCCTCTGGAAGAGCTGCTGCCTCTATTTAATCCATTCCTCTCTCAGACAGAGGCATACATCAAACAGGAAAGAAATATTACGGAAAGAAACACCTATTTTCTCACACTTTTCAGATTAAATATCTCCAGCTGCAGATAGAAACCTCTTTAAACTGAAATTAATTTCTGCATTTAAAAAAAATACATCAGGTGGTATGTTTTACTTTCTCTGTATTTGTGGTGCAATTTGTAGGCCCTCAAATTCTTAATATAAATACATTTTTAATCTACAACACAGCCTGATGTTTCTCTTATTCTTCTGATTATCATTTTCCCTCTCTATTTGGGACCTTATTTGTTATCTCTCTTGCTCAGTGCTTATTCAAAAATGCCTTCAATCTTAAAAAAAAAAAAAAAAAAAAAAAAAGCTGGTCAGCAAGACAATACATAAAAGGGCAAGAGGAAACACACGCATAGAACTATACACAATCCGTAATTTTCTAATATAGAAAAATTTTCCCATAGCGTCATTCAAAAGAAAAAGAACTATTTATATTCACAGCTTAAAAAATAATTATATATACTTGTTCTCTACACTCAAATGCTGCCAGGGTCGGGTGTATTTTGTAGAGGCAGAGTGCCCTCTGCAGGGGGAAACGTCTTTGTAACAGCCCCCTTTCAAGCAATCTCAAAAAAAAAAAAAACTAAAACCAAAACCTAAAACAGTGTAGCTATAGCACTGAAAATGTAAACAAATAGTTTTTTTTTTTTTTTTTTTTTTATTAATTAATTTATTTATTAGTTTCAGGTGTACAAAACAAGGTAATACTTAGACGTTCATCATTTATATCCCTCATACTGTGAACCCCCCTCCCCCCATCCACTATCCCTCCGACCTCACACTGAACCATCACATTATATATATAAAATTATAGTTGGCATTCATTAATGTTTAGCTTCTGATGTACAATGCCATGATCAGGTATCCACAGTATCCCTGAGGTGGTCTCCCAAATAGGACGCATGTCCATCCGATACCCAACAAAATCTTTACAACATTATAGAATACCTTCCCCAAATTAATTTTCAAAAGAAAAACCCTGAGGCCATCTTGTGGTTACCAGCTGCTTCCAAATCCCTTCACCTTTCCCCTTATCCCCAACCCCCTCCCACACACCCATCTAACCACTCTCGGTTTTTTCTCTGCGTCCCCAAAACTGACTCTGATTAGTTCATTCACATAGTCTTTTCTTTAGATTCCATATATAAGTGAGATCATATGGTACTTGTCTTTCTCTTTCTGACTTATTTCACTTAACATAATGTTCTCTAGATCCATCCATGTTGCTGCAAATGATAAGATTTCTTTCTTCTTTATGGCTGCGTAATACTCCATTGTATAAATGTACCACAGCTTCTTAATCCAGTCATCTACCGATGGGCATTTCGGTTGTTTCCATATCTTGGCTATTGTGTAAAGTGCTGCAATAAACATAGGAGTGCATACAGATTTTTGAATTGGAGTTTTGGATTTCTCCGGGTAGATGCCTAGGAGTGGAATTACTGGATCATAGGGTAGTTCCATTTTCAGATTCCTGAGATACCTCCATACTGTTTTCCATAGTGGCTGCACTAATCTGCAGTCCCACCAACAGTGCACTAGCGTTCCCTTTTCTCCACATCCGCGCCAGCATTTGTTGTTTGTTGATTTATTGATAATAGCCATTTTGACTGGAGTGAGGTGGTATCTCATTGTGGTTTTTATTTGCATTTCTCTGATGGTTAGTGAGGTTGAGCATTTCTTCATATGTCTTCTTGCCTTCTGTATGTCCTTCTTAGAGAAATGTCTCCCCAAGTCCTCTGCCCACTTTTTAATTGGGTTGTTTGTTTTTTTGGAGTTGAGTTGAGTAAGTTTTTTATAGATTAGTGATATTAATCCCTTATCAGATATATCATTGGCAAATATCTTTTCCCATACAGTAGGATCCCTTTTTGTTTTATTGATGGTTTCCTTTGCTGTGAAAAAACTTTTTAGTTTGATGTAATCCCACATGTTTATTTTTTCTCTTACTTCGCTCGCGCGAGGGGATATATCAGTGAAAATCTTACTCCGGGTAATGTCCATGAAGTTTCTTCCTATATTTTCTTCTAGATATTTTATGGTTTCAGATCTTACATTTAAGTCTTTAAGCCATTTTGAATTTGTTTTTGTATATGGTGTAAGGAGGTGGTCCAGCTTCATTTTCTTGCATGTGTCCGTCCAGGTTTCCCAACACCACTTATTGAACAGACTATCTTTACCCCATCGTACATTCTTGCTTCCATTGTCGTAGATTAGATGGGCATATAGGCATGGATTTATGTCTGGACTCTCTATTCTGTTCCATTGATCTATGTATCTATTTTTATGCCAGTACCATGTTGTTTTGATTACTGTAGCCTTGTAGTATAGTTTGAAATCAGGTATCGTTATACCTCCCACTTTGTTCTTATTTCTCAAGATTGCTGAGGCTATCCGGGGTCTTTTATGGTCCCATATAAATTTTAGGATTATATCTTCTATTTCTGTGAAAAACGTCGTTGGTAGTTTGATAGGAATTGCGTTGAATATGTATATTGCCTTAGGCAGTATGGACATTTTAATTATATTAATTCTTCCTATCCATGAACATGGAATGTGTTTCCATCTATTTATGTCTTCTTTCATTTCTTTCTTCAGTGTTGTATAATTTTCTGAGTACAGATCCTTTACATCTTTGGTTAGATTTATTCCCAGATATTTTATAGTCTTTGGAGCAATTGTAAATGGAATTGTTTTTTTAATTTCTCCTTCTGCTATTTTATCATTGGTATATACAAATGCAACTGATTTCCGAATATTAATTTTATATCCTGCTACTTTACTAAATTCATCTATCAGTTCTAATAGTTTCTTGGTGGAGTCTTTAGGGTTCTCTATATATAGTATCATATCATCTGCATATAATGATAATTTTACTTCCTCCTTACCAATTTGGATGCCTTTTATTTCTTTCTCTTGTCTGATTGCTGTGGCTAGAACTTCCAGCACTATGTTGAATAGAAGTGGAGAAAGTGGGCAACCTTGTCTTGTTCCTGATCTTAGGGGGAATGGTTTTAGCTTTTCCCCATTGAGTATGATGTTAGCTGTGGGTTGGTCATATATGGCCTTTATTATGTTAAGATATGATCCCTCTATTCCCACTTTCTTAAGGGTTTTTATCATAAAAGGTTGCTGTATTTTATCAAATGCTTTTTCTGCATCTATTGATATGATCATGTGATTTTTATTTTTCATTTTGTTAATGTGGTGTATCACATTAATTGATTTGCGGATGTTGAACCACCCCTGCATACCAGGGATGAATCCCACTTGATCATGGTGTATGATCTTTTTAATGTATTGCTGAATTCTGTTTGCTAATAATTTGTTGAGAATTTTTGCATCTATGTTCATTAGAGATATCGGCCTGTAGTTTTCTTTCTTTGTGGTGTCTTTGTCTGCTTTTGGGATCAGGGTGATAGTGGCTTCGTAAAAAGTGTTTGGGAGTCTTCCTTCCTTCTGGATTTTTTGGAAGAGCTTGAGGAGAATAGGTGATAATTCTTTTTTGAACGTTTTGAAAAATTCACCTGTAAAGCCATCTGGTCCAGGGCTTTTGTTTGTTGGGAGATTATTGATTACTGATTCAATTTCCCTGGTGGTAATCAGACTGTTCAGGCTTTCTGTTTCTTCTTGAGTTAGCTTTGGAAGGTTGTGCGCCTCTAGAAAATTGTCCATTTCTTCAAGGTTGTCAAATTTGTTGGCATATAGTTGCTCATAGTAATTTCTTACAATTTTTTGTATTTCTGTGGTGTCTGTTGTCACTTCTCCTCTTTCATTTCTGATTTTATTAATTTGGGTCCTCTCTCTCCTTTTTTTAATGAGTCTGGCTAAAGGTTTGTCAATTTTGTTTATCTTCTCTAAGAACCAACTCTTGGATTCATTGATCTTTTGTATTGTTTTTCTGGTTTCTATTTCATTTATTTCTGCTCTGATCCTTATTATCTCCTTCCTTGTGCTCCCTTTGGGTTTATTTTGCTGTTCTTTTTCCAGATCCCTTAAGTGTGAAGATAAACTGTCAATTAGTGATGTTTCTTGTTTCTTTAGGTAGGCCTGCAGTGCTATGAACTTCCCTCTTAGGACTGCTTTCGCAGCATCCCATAGATTTTGGGTCGTCGTGTTCTCATTCTCATTTGTCTCAAGATATCTTTTGATTTCTTCTTTGATCTGCTGCTTGACCCATTCATTATTTAGCAACATGTTATTCAGCCTCCATGAATTGGTGTATCTTCCTGGTTTTTTTCCCCTGTAGTTCATTTCTAATTTCATAGCACTGTGGTCAGAGAAGACAATTGGTATGATTTCAATTTTCTTAAATTTATCGAGGCTTGTCTTGTGTCCTAACATATGATCTATTTTAGAAAATGTTCCATGAGCACTTGAGAAGAACGTGTATTCTGCAGCATTGGGGTGAAATGCTCTGAAAATATCAATTAAGTCCAACTGCTCCAAAGTATCATTTAAGGCTGTTGTTTCCATATTGATTTTCTGTCTGGAGGACCTGTCCCTTGTTGTCAGAGGTGTGTTGAAGTCCCCTACTATGATAGTGTTGCTGTTGATCTCTGTCTTTATGTCCATCAGTACCTGTTTTATATATTTAGGTGCTCCTATGTTAGGTGCATAGATGTTTACTAGGGTTATGTCCTCTTGTCGGATTGATCCCTTTATTATTATATAGTGCCCATCTTTGTCTTTTAATATTTTTTTCATTTTAAAGTCTATTTTGTCAGATATAAGTATTGCAACTCCAGCTTTTTTTTTGCTTCCATTTGCATGAAATATGTTACTCCAACCCTTCACTTTCAGCCTGTGTGTGTCTTTTGATCTGAAATGAGTCTCTTGTATACAGCATATACAAGGGTCTTGTTTCCTTATCCACTCAGCCACCCTATGTCTCTTGATTGGAGCGTTTAATCCATTTACATTTAAAGTGATTATTGATAGGTACATAGTTATTGCCATTTTTAGATTTGTAGTAAATTGTTTTCATCTTTCTTCTATTTACAGAAGTCCTTTTAGTATTTCTTGCAATGCTGGCTTGGTTGTCATAAATTCTTTCAGTTTGTTCTTTTCTGGGAAGCTCTTTATCTCTCCATCAACTTTAAATGATAGCCTTGCTGGATAAAGCAATCTAGGTTGTAGGCCTTTGTGTTCCATCACTTTGAGTATCTCCTGCCACTCCCTCCTTGCCTTCAATGTTTCTGTAGAAAAGTCATTTGATAGTCTTATGGGAGTTCCCTTGTATGTAACCTTCTGCCTTTCTCTTGCTGCTTTCAAGATTCTCTCTTTGTCTTTAAGCTTTGCCATTTTAACTATAATGTGTCTTGGTGTGGGCCTGTTTGGGTTTATCCTGGTTGGAACTCTCTGCACTTCCTGGGCTTGTATGTTGGTTTCCTTCATCAGGTTAGGGAAGTTTTCTGACATTATTACCTCAAATATGTTCTCAATCCCTTGCTTCTTCTCTTCGCCTTCTGGTATTCCTATGATGCGCATGTTGTTGCGCTTGATGTTATCCCAGAGGTCTCTTAACCCATCTTCATTGTTTTTTATTCTTTTTTCTTTCTGTTGTTCAGTTTGAGTGATCTCTGCTAACTTGTCTTCTAAGTCACTGATTCGATCCTCTGCTTCATCTAACCTGCTGGTCATTCCTTCAAGTGAGTTCTTAATTTCGGTAATTGTGTTTTTTAGTTCTAGCTGGTTGTTCGTTAAGATTTCTACATCCTTTTTTAGCTCTAACTGGTTGTTCTTTATGATTTCTATATCCTTCTTTATGTCTTCTCTAAGCTCCTTAAACATTCTTATCACCAGTGTTCTGAACTCTGTCTCTGACATGTTGGTTACCTCTGCTTCATTTGGTTCCAGTTGTGGAGGTTTCTTCTGTTCTTTTATTTGGGACATTAAACAAATAGTTTTTTAAATGTATTTGCTTGTAAGCAATTAAACTACCTTTATTCACCCTAAAATATACTTGTTCAGACTCCAGTATTTTTTTTTAAGTTATCCCCTATTTCTAGTTACACAAAAATAGGAAAAGGGCAACATTGTCACAAGCTGCATGGTGATATGAAACTGAACACAGGATTGTTCGTCTCTTTTATTCCCCAAATTAGAGTAGGCACAAAAAAATTGTTTTAATAGTCATTAAAATGTCATGTGATCATCGTACAGTAAGGCCCTGAATTCTTCAAGAAATCGCTCTAGATTTCCACGTTGGGCTTGGGCTGGGGACTGTGCAATGAAAGCATTTTTTCAATGCTTAGGAAATCGTACTGTGGTTCTTCTATTTTCACTTCAATGTTTTGAAAATGAAATGAGGTGATATGGATTTCACCTCATATGAATTTCAGCAAATAAATAAATATGCTAATAGAGAGAAATTTGGAGGACTGAGCCATAACTACCTAAAACTTCAACGTTGTGGTAAAAATGAGCGTGCCCTTCCTTCCATTAAGGCTTTCATTCTTTCTTGGATCTGTCTTGTACCAAATACCCTGAAAGCTTTTCCAGCAATTCAGGGAGAAGGGAAGTCTATGTTTTTAAGGAATGGGTTGCTTTCTGTTTTTTAAGGTTGTCATAGAGTGGATTCTGTAAATGGAAAGTGTGTGAAAAGGTGTCACAATTTAGTGGCATTTTCCAATTCCTAATCAAGTCTTCAGGGGTAATTCCTTACACTTAAAAAGATACTTCTGACTTCTGCTTTCATTGTTTTGCCCCTATACACCATAGAGCTTCTGCCAATCCCACAAGAGCCGACTTCCTTCCTCTGGTCTCTAAATGCGACCAGCAGGGGGGCTGATGAAGTGCTCATTTTTTACATCAGTCTTATAAAATTGCTTTCCCCATTAATTGTATCCATGGAAACAATACATTTGGCTGGTAAGGGACTCCTGAATAAAATTTAATGGGATTCTCAAAAAATTTGCAGGCCAGGGGGAGACGTGATGATGGGCTGTTCCAGCAATCCAAGTTTCAGCCCAGTGCCGATTAATTTCTTGTTTTCAAAAACTGTACTGAATTGAATCCAAATTAAACTAAAGATTTAAAAATGTCATATTACTATCTGAAAAAGGATACTAAAGAGAAGGACAAATAGAAGTAAATAATTCTAGAAAAATGAAAATTCTAACACCTCCTAGCAAAAAACAATCATCCACACTTTGCCAGTATGGTATTTCTTAATACTCAGGTTTAATAATGCAAGCATGACTTCTTCTGGATAACTGATTAGATCTTCCAAGTAATGCTCTCAGAGGCACTTGCATCATTCATTAACCGTCCCTGCAATATCCTCCCCTCTCTGCCCCAAGTGGGCATTCTACAAAGTCATATACATTTCCTTCTCTCTGGCTTTTTTATTCTCACCTCGCCCTCAATGCTTACAATCCTTGGGGAGATTTGGTTTTCATTTTTGTCCCTAGCAGGTAACATATCTGTATTATAGGATCGTAAGCCAGGCCTATATATATACCCAGATTTAATTTTGAAAATGTGTGCGTAAATACCACTCATTATGGGATTAGTTAACAACTGCAAGTCTGTCACTGTGTAAAGGTGATTTGTTTAAAAAAAAAAAAAGAAAAAGTGCCATTTCTTTACACTTGAAAAAAAAATTCCACTCAAACCTCTTGGATGTTTTCCTTAGAATTAGACTGATATGATCTAAATGACTTTAAATCAAATAATAACATGAATTTCACATTATCTGTGATTTTTTTCTAAGCCCTAAATCATTTCTGCCTGTGAGTAAATAAGTTAAATTTTTTAAATGTGTAAGAATCTAGTTTCACCATTTCCCCTTATAACTATTATCCTTTCCCTAAAACAAAATGATGTTCCCACTATAGCAAGTCTTTCTACACACGTGCACTTTAAAAACGCTTTGTTAATGCAAAATCAAGAGAAGAAATCGGACTGTATTCCTCAGTCCAGAAACCAAGGTCAGTTTGTGAGAGTAAATGGGTGTTGGTTCCTAAGTGGAGTGCACGCCTGGCCAGGTTCTCTTTAGGGAAAGGTCAGATGCAAATAAAACTCAGGAAATGTAAATCAAGCAAGAACCAGGCTGCAAAAGGCCCTGGAGGGTGAATCCCCAAGGAAATAAGACTCGAGATAAAGTGTCTGAAAGCCAATTCTCCTAAATAGCAAGGTGGCCTAGTTCTGTTATCCATTCGATTTGATAAATCTAACTTAGATGTTGCTTTTACTGTCATCTAAATTCTAAAATCCTTAAAAGAAGAGTTCATTTACTGAGGCATCAACAATTATCCAATTGCCGTCAAACAGAAATGACCTCTTCTCCAATATCATAGGCACATTTGAAAATTCATCTGAAGCAATGTAACAAAAGCCTTGAAAATGTTTGTTCCTTTGACCTAGTACTCTTTTCATTTTTTGAGAAATTGATCCCAAACAAATAAATCTTTGCGTAGTTGACACCTTATAGGCAGGACTATCATAGCATTATGTAACGCGTAATTTATAAAAGCAGATTAGAAACTATTATAACTATTATAACTAACAATAAATAATGCGTTCAATTAACCTTGGTACTGTCATAAGATGGACTAGCTCACAAAGCAATTAAAATTAGGTTCATGAAACTTTTTAATGGCATGAAGAAATACACACAACTTGTAAGTGAAAAAAGCAGGATTTAGACATCATTTATATAACTAATATATAATTCCAGAGAAGAAAGACTGGAAGGAAATGCAAGTGTTTCACTATGATTACTCTTTGTAACTTTCTATACCTTCTAATTTCTACAATGAACTTCTATTTATCTTCTACCGGAAGAGAACAACAAAATTTGCCATAAATGGATATGCATACATACACTATAAAAGATGCCTCAACAAGATATGATCAACCCCTAAAATTTGTTCCTTTATAAACTGAATAGATCAGAAGAGGCAGAGAAATGTTTCCTGGAATGTAAAGAATTCATTCTGTACATCTACCATGCAGAGGGCACTGTGCTATGTGGGTGAGAAAATTGCCTTGGGAAGCTGTGGGTCCGTCTAAGGAGGGGTAACTATGTAAAAGTAAAACAGGGTGCCTAAAATCAGGAATACAGACATAAATGAGACAAAAGCCCTGCCTTCAAGCAGCAAAAGGAGACTGAAAGTTCATCAAATAATTGCTACATGGTGTGAGAAGCACTGTAAAAAAATAATTTTAAAAAGCCGTGATCTTCAAATTCAAGACGTGATAGGGTACTTGAGGGGTTACAAAAACTATGTCATTTTAATTCTTCATTTAAATAGCATTTATTTCTACAGTGGTTATTTAAAAACATACACACAAAAATATTATATACCAATCTTAACATACCTGCAACTTTCATACATTATTATGCAACCAGGTTAAACTAGCTCTTTGGTGAACTTAGAATAAAGTATTTCTTACCATCCTTATTTAAGAACCTAGAGATAGCAAAGCAAGCTGTTTAAGCAAACAAACAAAACCCTTAAATGTGCAACTACTTTTCCACGTGAATCAGAATTCTCTCAACATGGGAATCTAAAACAAATGATTCACTTGCTCAAGATGTTCTCAAACTGCAATTGTCTCCCATAATCTCCAATTATAACTTGGAATTTATAAAATCAATTTAATCTAATATATCACAACTTTTCTTTTGGCAGGGGAAGTGGTGTTGATTATTTGGAAATCATTTGGAATTAATAAAAAGAGTTTCAATACTTGAAAAAAGTTGAAAATGAGTGACAAGCTGTGGTCAAGACAGTGAAGGCACAAAGGAGGCAATGAATCTCCTTTGGAAATTTTTACTTTTCATTGTATTTGGCCAAAAACAATTTTCATTGTGTATATTTCTCCCCTAATTTTCATGGCAAAGGAACTGAATAGGAAATACATGGATCAGTACTGTGCAACACCAATAGTTCTCTTGGTTCTAGGTCATTCAAACATCAACTGGAAGAGCCTACTTTTAGGTTGGAAGAGAAAGCTTGGAAAGAGACATTGTGATGTGGGACTGCAAACATCCAGTTATTCCAGTAACTGTCCCAAGGCAACAAGCAGGAAAGCAGCCCACATCACATTGTCTGCATCCCTGTAGGAGACACTTTAATACATGGTAGGGATTGGCCAGAAGTGATAAGCGTACCGAGGGACAGCTCTGAAATCTTCCCGCCCCATCTCCTGCATCAGTTAGCAAGATTTCTGCTTCAGGTAACAGAAAACACAACTCAACCCATATGGGCATTTAGCATCACAACATTAAGTAGGGCAGCCTCCAGCTTCCCTTTCTCCCTCTTCTTAGCTTTGCCTTCTCCCATGAATTGACATCAGCCAAAGGCTGATGGCAAAATGACTGCAGCAGTTCCAAGTACAACATCCAGACCCAACAATGGCCAGTGAAAGAAGGACCATCTCATCTTTCTCCCTTTGTAAGAGTGAATAAACCTTTCTTTCCAAGAAAGCCCCAGCAAAATGTTCCTTCTGCCAAAATTGCATCACATGTTTATGCCTAAAACAGTCATTGGCAGGGAAACGGGCTATGACTGACTTTGATGAACTGGGACCCTATAGCAGGAGATGGGCCTCGCTTCCTCTGAAGCACATAGCCATGTATGAGGGTGGTGGAAAACCAGACCAACAGAGTTTCTATAAGTAAGTTGAGAGGACTGTTAGGGTGTGGTTGCTGTAAGGAAGCTAAAGAAAGGGCTTGGCAGTGTTGCTCTTGCTGGCTGACATGGTGACAAACCATTTGGACCAGGAATGAGCCCTGTTAAGAGGCAATTCTCTCATACAAGGAAATGCTTATTGAGATAATTATAGTCACAGAATTATTAACTGCGGCAACTATTCCTCCTACAGCTAGCCATGTACTTATTTGCTGCTTAAACTTTTTTCTTGTCATTTTAAGGATCATAAATTATTACATAGATATGGCCCCTCTTCCAAATGGATTGTGCAGATTCTTCTTCTGAGATCTCCCAACACTCTCCTGTTACCTTTAGAATATTACTTAGTTATGGCTGCCTTTCTGTCAGAGTTCCTTGTAGTTCTATTTATCGTCACTGAGAGTTCACCTAGATTCTTCTGAAGAACAGAAACTATGTCTTATTCATCTCTTACCCTTCCCTCCCCATTACAGTACAACATAATTTCTCAAATAGTTGCACCAATGAACTAAATGAACAGAGATTTAAAGTTTATAATGGTATATAGTTTTAAACGGATAAAAATCCATTGTGCTTCTAACCTCCTCTTACCATTTTATCCTGTTTTTCCTTTATGTTCAGAATTTTTGTAATACATCCATTTTACTTCCCATTACTACTGTTTAATCGGTCATTCAAATTGGTAAGACCCTATCCTGTTACACATCAATTCTTCCACCTCTAAGAAGGTAGCCCTGGCAGAGATGCTTACAAAGATATGCACATAAAGATGTTCCCAGAAGCATTACTTATAATTGCAAGAAACAACTTAGTATGCAACAACAGGGACTGCACACTTAAATGATACATTTATTCTGTGGAAAATTACTACTAAAATATCAGGCTTTAGAAGATTAATAATGGTATAAGACCCATGATAAATTCTTAGAGCTAAAAAAATCAGTTAATAAAATAACATATATAGTAGAATCTCAATTTTATAAAATGAAAATAGTAAAATAAAAAATGGGAGACCATTCCAGCCAAAATAGCAGATTGATCTGAGATGTGAAGTCTCTCCTTCCGTTTCAAACACATCTAGAAAACTTTAGATAAAATTAGACGAAAATTTTCAAAGTACACAGCTGGACTTGAAAATAAGAAAAACAAATTTCTAGGGATCACAAAAGTAAGCCATGTGTTTCTTAGAAAGAGGTGGATGTAGATTTTGGCAAAGACTTAGGGCAAATTTGAACTAGAAAAACGCCCAAGAGCCTAAAGGTAAAGTTTGCTTCAAGATATGAGCAACAAACACTGACATGTTCAACTATGACAATTTAGAACTTTCTACCCTGCAAGGCATGCAAGCACAGTGTAAAATTCTTTGAGCCATAAGGCAACTCCAAACTCAGAAATTAATCTAAAAAGTGGTCCAAAGCTGGGGAGTCCATACATCCATAACAGAGTAAAGCACAAAACTGCCCCATAAGGATGCTTCCACAATCCAGCATGTAACCTATAAATATGTAGTTACTACTGAAGAACCCAAGTGAAAACATTACAAAGAATACAAAAAATCCAATACCACGAAAGTTTGCTAATGCAACAAAAGGTAATAATAACTTTGGATAGTAAAGTAATTCAAAAAGAACTTTAAAATAAATATTTATAAACATCAACCAGATGAACAAGATAATAGACTCACTGGAAAACAAAAGAATAATATGTTAAAAAAAAACATACAAGTCACAGAAGAAGAGAAATTTAATAAACTGGAAGACAGATTTAAGGAAATCATTCAAAATGTATCACAGGAAGTTAAAAATATGAAAGGGAAATTGGGCTAGAAAGAGAATGAAAAGCTCCAGCATATGATAAATAGTCACCTGAGAAAAAGAGACTACAGAAGCAAGAAAGGGATAACATATAAATTTCTCCAGAACTGAAGACATAAATCCTCAGAATGAAAAAGTTCATCAAACCCCAGACTAAATAAAGACAAAATCACAACTACAACACTGTAGTGAAACCACAAAACACACAAAAAAAGAAGACAAAAATGTGAGGAAAAATAAACTACCGTCAAAGGAATAACAATCAAACCAATAGGAGTCCAATTATCAGCAACAACAGATGCACAAAGACAAGAGTAAGTTCAAAATACTAAGGAAAAATAACATAACCTAGAATTCCATACCAGGCTAATAATTACCTGAGTTTAAATAAAAGGAGACTGTCAAAGATTTAAAAACTAAGAGCTTGCTAAGGACAGACCCCTCTGAAAGAACAACTAAAGGATGTATTCAACCAGAAGGAAAATGAATCCCACAGGAAGGAATGGGATACAAGAAATATTAGCAAGCAAAGAAGTTGGTAACGTGAGTTGGTAAATTTAAGTCATTAACAGGTAATTTGTAGGATTTCAAATCATAATGGAATCTTTGATACCAATAATATGAAACAGGAGAAAAACATATTTAGGTTCTAAAATTATTGTTGTATTTAAGAGAAGGATAGGATTTTCATCAACTTATACTATGTTAGGAAAACCTAAAGTTAAGTATACATGTCAAACAATTTAGGGTAAATATTGAAAAAACTGAAATAGCATGCAAACTTCAAATTCAGTAGAGGGGAGAAAATGTGCAGGAGAGATAAAGAAAACATAAATAAGTCAACTAAAGGCAGGAAAGAGGAAAAAAATTAAAAATATGGTAAACAGAAAACATAAACATACCAAAAAATTTTAAGTACCAGTTATTATAAATGCAAATTATTTAGATCACCTTTTTTAAAAACAGACACTCTCAAATTGAATCAAAATGAAAATCTAGCTATATGTTGTTTATTAGAGAGACATCAGAGAGTGGCACTGAAAGGATGAAAATAAACTGATAAACTATGGTAGGCAAATACCAAAAGAAAGCAGAGTTGCTAAGAATGGAATGATTTACAACTAAATGTTACAGTGATTATCTCTGCAGGGAGTGATAAGCGATTTTTATTATGCTCTTTATATCTTTCTGCACTTTCCAAATATTTTAAATGAAAATATATTTTTAGAATTTGAAACAATACATGTATTTTTAATTATTAAGAACTTTAGTAATAGCACTACTTAGAATAACCAACACTGCATGTTATTTGAATCCCTATCCCTATACAAAAATACATGTATTAAATCATTTAATCTTTACAACTTGCCGCATTTCCGTAGTGTAGTGGTTATCACGTTCGCCTCACAACTTAATGAGGCACATGCTATTCTTGCTTCATTTTGCCCATGAGGAAACTAAGGCATAAAGAGATTGAAATAACTTGCCTAAGGTCGAACTACTAGTAGAGACAGGACTAGGTGGGGAGCATTATTTGTTGCGAGTACTAGAGATATCAGGTCTAATATGGAAGATACAACTCAGAATTTACAAAGATTATTTTTTCATCTTTTTATTTTATTTTTTCCAGTAAAACTATTTCAATAAGGAGATATATTTAACACTTACTACTAACAGTGGACTTCACAGACAAAATCCCTTTCTATAATTTGGTTCAGAACTATAAAACAAAAGTACCAGTGTGTCTACCAATGTATAAATCATGGTTTTTTCCAGTTAAAATGTTCCCTTTCTGTAACAGATATGATTCTGTTTTCATATTTTAATTGCTTCTGAAAAGTTTAACCAGTTTTTAATGATGAAAACTTAGAAAATATTTCCATCCATGTTTTGAAATTCTGGCTATAAAATTCATGGCTAAGACTATTCTCTATTTGGATATGGTTGTCTTTCTCACATTATATTTCCCTTTTCTTTTTAAGCAAATATGCAATGCAGAATGAATTTTAAGATAACACTTAGTATATTTAAAAATAATTTCCACAACTACAAAAATAGAAAAAAAACCCTCACATTAGAAATTACCTTCCCCTGTATTTACCAAGCCAAAAAAAATAAAAGAGTCATCATTTATATATAATAGATGCATTCCTAACCAAATGGATATTGACAGAAAAGGGTACATTTTGCTAGCTCCATCAGATAGGGCCTTGCAAATAGCATGTAGACAATTACCGTTCCGGGAACATTCAATTGGCCACCTATCTTGGCTAAATTACAATAATGTGCATTTTGGCAAATCATATCATTTTACAGAGTCATTTTAAATGTACACTGTGCATTTCTTCTCCTACCTCTCAAAATAATTCTCTAGAACGCTTCAAACTTAAAAGAATATGCAGATACATCCTGGCTATCCCATCATAACCAGGTTTTTCTGGCAGCCAGAGTAGCTTTCTCCAGTTAGACTTCATATTCCTAGAAGATACCACCACACAGATCCACTTCAGTCCATACCAGGAGTGTCCAAACTTTTTTCAACGGTTTTCACCAAGGGCCATATGCGGTAAAATACACAACCAGCCGGGCCACTCACTCGAGGTGAAGTACGTATTGCCTCACCTGATTTATTTAAGTAAACTAAATATATTTTTGGAATTTGCTGCGGGCCAATTAACAATGGATCATGGGCTGCAGTTGGCCCGCGGGCCGCAGTTTGGACACCCCTGGTCTATACAGACACTTCCATGGCAGCATGTGAAGCATGTTGGAGTGGATGACACGATTGTCCTATTTAATAAAATAAAGACAATGGTAAATGGTTGATCAACACCTCTACTTCCATTGTCACAGGCTGTCAGAAAATTTTCTCTTTCAAGTAATGAGATACATTTATAATGTGCAAAAGCTAAGGCATTTTTGTACAATTTCATCCACTACATAAACTGTTCATATTCATTTGTGATATCACATTATAATGTATGAAAAAGTGATTTTGAGAAATGGGGGTGGAGGCATTCTAATGCGTAGTTATAACAGATGTGCGTGGGGCTCAGGTTTATAAAACTAATGATTTCATTTGTCTACCTCTGATGTTATCTGAGAGAATTATCTTATGCATAATTAACAGGGTTTTGAAAGGTTGGATATAAAATATCGTAGCATTTCTTGTCAACTTACATTGGGAACACCACTGTGACCAATACAAATAATCTATAAGTGTACTTTCTACCCAGTCTGGAAAAATGATAAATACTATACCGTGTTAGTACATCTTTGTTTCATAGATACTCTCTTTCTCTCCATGAATAACTATAAAGAGCAAAATAAAATCCTCTCTGAAGGCTATTATAAATTTTGGCTCACTTACATTTCACAAGTGACAATGCCTATTGACCTTAAAAGTGTAGAAATTAAATTACTGGCATGACCATATAAATCTCGTATGTGACTACAGAAAATCCTAAGGGTCTCATTCCTGGACCAGTGTCTCACCACGTATGCCACTGCATCATTACAGGAGTTGGTAAGGACACTGTACGCCACACAAATTCTATTAATAGTAAATGTGATAACTTAGAAAACCTTGCCAGTAGCCTTACTTTCATTCACAAAAGTGGTCACCCAAATAAAAATACTACCTTCTTTGTGTGACTTTTAATTCAAAATAATCAATGCTTTCAAGTCTTATGTTACTATTGTAACTAGTCTGACATGTGCTCTTTATAGGCTAGATAGCAAGAAGCAGATTGAATGGTCTGGGTCAAGTTAGAGCTGAGGCACCAAGACCAAAATGAAGATAAAAAAGCACCACTGAGAAGACAGGTGACGAAATGGAGCGGGGGCTGAATTACTGGATTCTGGAGACTGGGAGTAAAGCACACTGAGCATCAACGAATATGTGTGCCAGGCCCAGTGCCGGGTGCTGTTTTCAAACATTTGAACAGGGTCACTCAGGAAAATTACATATTTCCTGTAGTTGCACATAAGCGAATACTTTTAAATACAACATTTCCAAAACCTGGAGTGAAGGGTGACTCTACAACTAAATCTACATACTCCAAATACAATTAAGCCTATGCTTTTCATTGGAAGGGATGAATATTTTAAAAGAGGAAACAGAAATATCTTGTCTCATTTTAGAAAATGAGAAATAGAGTATGTACTATGTTTTAATAACCATTTGAGGATGATCTAAACTGGCTTCAAGTTTGCTTTGCTCTAGAACAGCACATACCAGGCATTCAGCAAAAAGTAGTGAGTGAATACTTCAGCCACTTTTTATCAAAACAAAAAATAAAACATGGAATTCATTCCAATGGACTTTTGAATAGATAACTATTGGAGGTATAAGACAAATTAGGACATAGTTTTGGTAACAACTGTTAGGGCAAGATCAACACTTAGATAGCATAACCTCTTTTAACTTCAAAATACCACGACAGTAAGAAGGTTGTTCACGCGTGACACTGGAAGAAGTTCAAGACAAACTTATCTTGCCCAAATATACAGCCATAAAAACTGAACAATTCTTCTATTTGGGTGAGAAAGCATCCACTTTATAACACTCTATATATAACCCTTTGGTAATTATCAGCATGCCGAGGATAAAGATCATTCTCTCAACTTTTGGATATAGCCCTTGAACATTTTTAAAAACAACATGTACACTGTGAGAAGCCCATAACAGGCAATGGTACAATAAGAATCTGCTGATGCCACATATAAATCAGTCAGGGAGATGACTAACGCAGGCCTTCTGTAAACCATTCACAGCAAACTTTTTTTTTTTCATTTTATGAAGCCACACAAAAGAAACCCCAGCCACTAACCACATTAAAATGTGTTATTTGCTGGAGACTTGATAACATTGAGGGGAAAAAAGTCAAACATTCTTGCCAAGTGAAAGCATGAAAAAAAAAAGTCTGACTCTTACAGTTACCTTCAAGGTAAAATTAATTATTAATTGGCAAAGTGTGGACATGGAATGATTGCTATCAATATTTTAATACTTTCAGTGCTAATTTCATTCTCACCATCGCAGTTTGCGTATTGAAGAAGCAAGAGAGGTCTGTTTACTTTCAGTGAGGCTTGCTATAATGATCACCTTAAGAAGGTTTCTAATGTTTTGAAATGCTTCGAATCTTCCTCTTCTTGAATTTCTAATATTAAACAAACTGAAAAAAAGATTCCCATTTTATTCACACAAATGAACAATTCTACTATTCTCAGCGGGCTCATGAAAGATTAGATTGATAATTTCTAAACAACATTATTTTTTAATTCCCACCCACCAGTACTGCAATTCACATTGTGTTCAGATTTATATTTTATCATAAAAGTACAGTGATGATTCATAAAACTAGAACTTTGTGAAATTAGAAAGTTAATTTATCAATTAGCTGAATTCAACCTAACTCACCTTTACAGCCAAGCTTGCAGAAATGCCCAGCTAAAATGCATCAGGTTTCAGCAGACTGATTTAAAAGAAACCATAAAACCTGAGGTATGAAATGGATATGTCACAAACAGGGTATGGATGAAGAAGAATTAAGAACTCTCCTCTTTAGCTACTCAAGGTTTCTTGTCCCAGAGGAAACAAAGCATCTTCAGAACCTGGAGCCCAAGAAAATCTGATTCAAGGTGACCTACAATTTGCTTCGGGAATAGAGACACAACACTTAACTGCTAATACCAAGGCTCCAGGTCAAAAAAGAGGAAGAGTCAACACAGGTTTGGAATTGCCTGGGGCATTTAAATTCTAGAGGCATTAAATTCTAGAATGTTCTGGGGACAGCATTCACTAGAAAAGAGTCACATTCGATTGTAAAAAACTAAAAGGCTGCCTGCAGCCAAGAGGAACACTGAGAGTGTGGAGGCTCTGCCCCCTGTTGTCCTGCACACACCTCTTCCACCTACTATTCACCCTCCCGACCAACAGCCTGTGATCAACCACTTCAGGTGTACCTGTGATGCTGTCTCCTCCAGACCCAGCCCCATCTGACCAGTTACTCCCCTAAGCCCGCTGATCCACCGCGACGCGAGGCACCTGCTCAGGGTCATAGGTCACGTCCTAGGCAGCCACTGTCTGGAACCTTGTCATGCTCTTCAACTCTAAACTCTTTCTCCCCTATCACACCAAACAATGACTGTATGCTACTGATTCTATCTTCTAAATGGATTTCAGATCTGTCCATTCCTTTACTCCTTTCGGTGCTCTGGCTGGTCCATCCAGGCCACCATCACCCTTGCTTCTCCACAGCTTCTTAATTCACTTCCTGTACCAGTCGAGGCTCCTCCACTCCATTCTCTGTACTACAGGCACAGTGGTGTTGCCCAAAACTCATCTCAGCATGTTGCTCTCCAATGTAAAAGCTTTGGGGCTGCCCACTGCCCCCAAGGTAGGTAACAGTCAAACTCTCAATCACATATTCAGGATTCGGCCCTTGCTTTCTTACCCAGCCTCATCTCTCACCAACTCAACAACTCCTGTACTCCCAAATGCAGAGACTCATGCTCTTTCTCACCTTGAAGTCTTCCATGCTTAGTCTAACTTCCCCTTACAAGACTAAACTAAGTCTCTTCCAAGACATGACACACCAGACCCACAGCTACTATATTGTTTGTGAACTAATCTGATTTGTAGTACTCTTATATTACTATTTCATTGAAGCTACTGTCTAAAGACATGAGTATTCATGATATATTATAAAAATTCTAATATTTATCAAGCACCTACTGTGTTTGTGTCACTGTTCTAAACATTTATTTGTATTAACTTGTATAACCCTCACAACAACCCTATGAGTTGTCTAATTATCATTCCCATTTCACAGATGAGGAAACTGAGACACAACTAGTAAGTGGAGGGCCAGGATTCAAACCCAAGTTCCGAGGTTCCAGAGTTAACTACTAAACTTGTCTGTTAACTACAGGGACACTCAGGAAGAGCAAACTACATTTGAACTTATAATAGACAATGGCAAATGTGTGTCATGTGCCATTAATAAAATCTTTGAATGTCAGGGTTGAGGGTAATTATGATGACCAGTGTGTCTGGTCTGCAAATCTCTGTAAGAGATACTTTTGTGATGCAAACATGACATCCTCTAGCTAAGAGCACACTTTACCAGGGGAAAATTTCCCATATCATATTAACATTTTAGGCCTACTTCAAGAAACAATAAAGTAGAAACATCACACGGTAGAGCTATGCTGCTGCCAAAACTAAAACTATAGAATTAATGTTACAGAAAAATGTGGGTTCCCAATGCTTTGAAATCTAAACTGTATGGCATTTTACCATTCACAGTTTATTAACAAAATTAGATGCAGCTTTTTTTATATTAACTGCTGTACATTTTTCTGATGTTAAATCAATAAGGTTTCCATTTTTCATGTAACAGAAATTTAGAAAATTAAATACATCAGACAAATGGTCATAACACAACCTAAAATGAAATCTGAAAGATTAAAATTATGGCTATTATTTATCATAAATATTTGCATTTTCAAATAGTAAAAGTCCCAATTGCTTGCCTTGGGTTCTTACAAGTATAAAAGTAAAATATGGACTAATAGATTGTCCTTTTCCCTCTTCCAGTCCAAAAATAAAAATCCTGGGCACAGAATATGTGGTCAATAAATACCTAATTGATTGATTTTTGTAATAAGCTTGTTTAGTTGCTAGAACATCTGATACTTAATATTTTCAGTATGGAGGATAGTAGAAATTACTTATATGTGATATAGTGAACCCTATTAAAAATCATTTGAGTGTTGGGGTAAAAAATAAGTGCATTTTAGAAATTAACTGAAAATATAGCTTTAGCATTGTAGAGCAAAACAGTTTTTAAGGAGCTTTTGCATACTGGGTTATTCATTCATTCACACATATTTACTGAGCACGCATTATGCTCTCTCATTGTACAGGTTGCTTGACAAACACCACTGAATGACTAGACCTTGTCTCTACAGAACTGTGCTTCAGTGGGAGGTTGTACTATCACACAATAAGAATCTCAACATGGTAGGTCACCAACATGAGGTTAAACTAGAAACTACGAAGTCATTAAAATGTGTCCTCCTACCTTCCCTTTCTGCACCCCCAAATGCTGCCTTAAGTATAGCCTCCTACCACCCCCACTTAAGCCTTACCTCTAACGGAGCTTCTACTTCAAATTATCCTTCTCTCTTATGCAGGATTTAAATTTCATTCACTAGAAACTCAATTCTTGGCTGGGAAGAGTCAGAGAGATGATCTGTACTGGGGCATGTATGACTGATAGCTGCTTACATTTTTTCTAATAGTGTTTGCTAACTCAGAGGAATGACTCGCTGATTGAAAAACTCAGATAATAGCAACTGATGGTATAGAGAAAGTAGAGTCATTTGAGGGACAACAGTTTTCTGGGTCCTGCAAGGCTCTCCTTAGAAATTTCTGCGTCTGGCTGTGCGTAAATTGACCTCTAATGACATCACTTTTATGAAGAAGCTGTAGCCCAGAATGCTCAACAAAACAAATGGTCCAGAGGGTGGGGATAAGGCGTGAAATCCCCAATGAATAACAAGATAGAAAATCCAGAAAGGGCAGACCATAATCAGCAGAAACAAAAACAAGCCCAGAATGATCTTTCCACTTATTTGAAATTTATCCAAATATGCAGCTGACTTTTCTTGGTCCTAACATCCTATCTTGCAAACATCCCATAAATCCACTTTGATGTAACATGAAGGTTTTTTAATCCCAAAGATTTCAGAGTCAATAAGAGAATTTATTTAATGCTATAAACGGAAAGCTTGCTGTATTTAGAGCATGGGCCTTCTTTCTTCTGTTGAAAATGAACAAGTGACTCTTTGAAATTTTGCCATACTGACAACGGTATTAAATCTTCACGTCACTTATGCTTCATGAAATTATGGGATGGATACTAAGCATTGCCATGTAACCAGTTTGAAAGGTGTCATTCACAAAAAGAAAGATCCTTAGACTGCCTTCGCTGGTATCCGTAACTGTTTACAACCTCGCCAACTACCTTAACAGCATTACTAATATGTCCAGAATTTTATTTTCCCTACAATAACCGAGTTAGGGCAAAGTTGTACATTGAACACTGGATGACCTATCACAACTAGCTTTTGTGAGATTTGGCCCTTTTCTCTTAAAAATAAGTTCCAGAAAAATGCTCTATTTCACAAAGATAGTTGTCCTCCTGTTTACAAATGTTTGTCGATCTGAACAAACTCGTGCTTTGTTAATAAATTAAACAACAATGCTTTTAAAATTCAACCACAATGAAACATTTCATCGAGACCTCATTAGTTGCCATTTCCATGCCTCTTCAGAATTTCTGAGTACTCCCCCGTCTGTGCCAAACTGACAAGAATAATCTGTTCCCAAGTTACTTTTAGCCAAGTAAATACTCAGAAATTCATTCTGTAGCTAAGAAAGCATATCCTTATGGCCTTTTCAAAGACATCCTGTAAACATCCAGCATTGAGCAAAGTAGATACCTTGTGTAGAAGAATGGAGTCCTATTTTCAATTTCAATGAAAGCATGGACATGGAAAAGAGCCTCCTGCATGTCTGCCCTGAGCTAGCCCAGTGGGAATAATCATCAGTCTGTATTTTAATTGTCCCTTCAATTGCCTGTACCTCCTACTAGATGGGAGAGCGTGGACTGTATTGTGGTCATTACTAAGAAAATGTACCCAGCATACAGCAGGTGCTCAAAACATGTGTTATATGAATGAATTATCTCCAGAAGGGCAATGGAGGACATTTAAACCTGAAGTTGTAAAGGAATTACAGAACCAAGTTCTCTGGGTCTTGGGTCCATTTCTTGCCCCACGGGGCCAACTCGTTTTCAGGCATCAGTAAGTTGGTAATGTTGGCATTTGAGGGCAGGGGGTCTGGTGGTGACTTTTGGTAAGCTTAACTTTACTGGCATTCATGGTCTGCTCAGCAGGTCAAATAAGTTACTTTATAGCTAACCCAAGGCCTAGAAGTAGAAATAAGGAAGAAAGGAAGAGATCACTTACTGCAAATCTGAATTCTCGAATAATTTAGAGATCAAATGTGTTGGCTGATTCATTAAGTCTATAATTCTAAAAAGCCACATAGCCTGCTGCTGGGCTGCCATGTAACAAGGCATGCCCTCATCTAACATTTAGGGTTATCATCACAATGTCTTCTTCCTTTAGAATTTATAGCCAAGAACTGACTCTGTGCTTAGCTAGGGAAGGGTTTAGAACCATTTTCAATAGGAGCAGGAGGAGGAAGAATGAGAAAGGGGGAGAAGAAATAGTAGACGGGAGCAGGAAGAGGAAGAGATAGAGGAAGAAGGAGAAAGAGGAAAGAGGAGAAGGAACAGCCTCACAGCTGCTTAGGGTGACCTCAGCCATAATGAGATTTTTTGCAGCACCCTCCAATCTCTTGTTGAAGGTGAAGTTGGCCTTACTTTGCCAAAATGATAAAATGTCAATGAGAAGCCAAACCATGAGCTCAGATACACAGTAAGAAAAGGGTAAAGGCTTCAGAGTACAGAATAGGAATGTGGTTATTAGAAAATAAGCAAATATTCAAATCTTGAAGAGCAGAGGATTGACTGGCAAAAGGAGATGATAACAGTGATGGAGACGTTGCCGATGATGATGGGAGGGTGATGACAGAGCTTACCATGGCCAGGCAAGCTCATGTCATCCTACAACCACTCTACCAAATAGATACATTCCATTTTCATTATTCCCATTTTATAGATGAGGAACAGAGAAGTAAGTTAAATGCAAAACCAGCAAGTGGCTATGTATAGTGTGTGTGTGTGGGGGTGGGGAGGTAAGTACAGAGGGTGCCAAAAAAAATGTAAGCACATTTTTAAAAAGGAAAAAACTTAAAATTCTAATACCCAGTATATACCAATAAAAAAGATGAATACAAGTCACATTTGACGTCTGCAATTACAAGAGGTGCTCAAAGTGGTTACCATCAGTGTCCAGAAACTTCTGATCACAGTGAACTAACTACTGCTTGAGCAACACTGACCAAATGTCCACTTGTATTATACATTTTTTTGGCACCCTAAGTATATATGGTGGCATTTTTCAGTCTACTATGCCCATTGTGCTGCAGCAGTTTTCAATGGCTTGGGTCAGCTCTTGTAAAAAGTAATGCATATGGTTATTGCAAATAAATTAATTGAAAAGACTCCAAGGTAGCAGCTGAAAAAGCAAAAGTGAAGCTGGAGATCATTTAAATAATTTTAAAAATTATATCAACATTCAAAGACTACTAACTATAATTCAACATTCTTCTTTAGATCTCTGATTTGTCATTGAAAACCTCAAGTACAGACGAGGGTGACAGCTCTTAGGAAAATATTCTCTTGGTTCCATCCCTGGCCACTGAGATTCAATCGACAACAACCAGAATAACACAACTAGATGGCTTCTACTATTATCAGACGGTCCAGTGCTCAAAACTCTCCAGGAGCCTCCATGATGACAGTGTGGGAAGCAGTGTCCTCCATCACCTGTACCACCAACTCCCCAGCCCTCCTACCTCACTATCCCCATCTTTCAATACAGTCTCTGTTTTCCTCAAATAATATGAACTTAATCTTCTGTTTTTCTCATGGTTCTTTGCTTACTTGGGAAATGTACTCCACTTTTCATCAGCTCAAGTCCATAATCTTCTAAGAGCTCAGCTTAAAACTTACTTCATGCAACAGCATATGAAAAGATGGTCACTAATCATTAGGGAAATGCAAATCGAAACCATAATGAGACACCCCTTCACATCCATCAGGATGGCAGAGAGAGAGAGAGAGAGAGAGAGAGAGAGAGAGAGAGAGAGAGAGAGAGAGAGAGCTCAGTATTGACAAGGACGTGAAAAAAACCTGAAACACTTGTGCATGGTTGGTAGGAATGTAAAATTGTACAACTGCTATGGAAAACAGTATGGAAATTCCTCAAAAAATTAAAAGTAGAACTACCATATGATCCAGCAATTCCACTTCTGGGTATATAACTAAGTGAATTGAAAGCAGGGTCTTAGAAATATCTGCAAACCCATGTTCACAATATATTCACAATAGCCAAAAGTGTCCATCAACAGGTAAATGGATAAATAAAATGTGGCATATAAACCAAAAGAAATATTATTCAGCCCTAAAAAGGAAGAAAATACTGACACATGGTACAGCATGAATGAACCTCAGGACATCATGCTAAGTGAAATAAGACAGTCACAAAAAGACAATTGCTATATGATTCTTATATGAGATACCTAGAAAAGTCAAATTCATGGAGACAGAAGGTAGAATGGTGGTCGCCAGGGGCTGCGGGCAGGGGAGGATGAGAAGTTACTGCTTATGGGTATACAGTTTCTGTTTTATAAGATGAAAAAGTTCTGGAGATGGATTCTACAACGATGTGAATATGCTTTACACTATTGAAGTGTACACCTAAAGAGGGTTAAGACAGTAAATTTTATGTTTATGTGTATTTTTTTATTCCCATCACCCCATCCTCTCCATTATTACTCTAATCTTCTAAATCCAATCATTAAAATACACAATGTTTAAGAATATTTTACCACAATAAAAAATGTTAATGCAAAAATATATATAACCTATTTCATGCAAAAAGCTTGTCCACCCCAATTCAGATAGCTCTTTCCTATCTATGCTGTTTTATTATATTTTTAGAGAAGTTTCATGTCAAGGAATTGGTGCCCTCCTAACTAGGTTTTCTTCTTTCTCCCTAAGGAAAGAGATCGTGTTTTCTCCTTTGTTATTTCCAAAGCACTCAGTATGGTATTCTTCACATAGAAAACTGAATTGTTGCACACACACAAAAAATGATCTGGTCAAATTGAAATAAAATTTTATAATACCTAAAAGCAACAGGGGACTGAACAACAACAAAATTAGCCAGGAAAGTATTTTACATATATGTAAATTAGGAACTCTTTTTCTTCTATTGTTTAACAATAATAAAGGAACAAAAAGTACTTGATAAACTGTCATGTATATGGCGGAGCTTAATTTGTGTTTCCAAAGGAAATTTTGGTTAAATATGTAATAATATAGTGGGTCTCCAACTTTGTGAGCTTCAGAATCACCAGGAGAGTTATTAAAGCACAGATTGCTGGGCCTGACCCCAGAGATTCCCATTCAGCAGGTCCGGGGTGAGGCCTGAGAATGTGAATTTCTATAAGTCCTCCATGGTATTGGTCCCAGTGGTTCAGGGAGCACACCTTGAGAACACTGGTTGGGGTTTTCTTGATTACACAAAGGACATCAAAACACGCAACTGGAAATGTCAGTCTATAGTGTGCTCCTGCTTCTTGACCTTTACACAAAGCCAAAGGAAAACCCTTTGCCTCCCACGAGGCTCTTCCCTCCATCTACATTATTTCTTTCAGAAAAGTTGGGAATTTAAGAATAAATATAATACAGCTAACAGTTTAAATTTCAATAATCCAGACATGGTTTTAGCAGTGTCTGGCGCTGTCCTTCACTTTTAAAAGGAACTCACAATAGTACCTCAGCTAGATTTCCTCACTGTGGTAGGATGCACTTAAGAGAGAAACGACTGCAGACTGAAACAGCTGTGCTTCTACCAAGGACATAAATCCAAATTCCTTGATACCCAGTAATTGGTTATTTTTCTACATTCTCCTAAGTCAGAGATCATGCATTTAATGGTACCTTTCTTAAAATGAACATTATGCCTAAAATAAGGCTGGTTGTAATATCAGTAATGCAGAATAACAAATTATTTAAAAATTAGGAACAAAACTAACTTTGAAAGAAAAACTACTCTCTTCAGCAAGTGAACATAATTAAATTCAATGCATAGGTTGAGTGGTGCATGAGGGTACAAAAATCAGTACATAAATTTCTATAAAATATATACAGTGCATGGAGACCATAATCCATTGAAATCTGTATGAGTGTACCTGTACACACCTGTACACACAGCTATGATTGAAGAGAACAGTGCTGTATACTTCAATGAAATTCCAGTTCATATTATCTTACTTAGCTAGAGCGTGAACATCAAGTAGTTTATGATTACGTTAGACCATTGATATGTGTGGATCCCTGAGTCACCATTTTCCTATGATTTATTAAAATTATATACAAGTTACCACAGAATTGAAATAAAAATATATGTCTTTTATTAAAATCCAAGTAGGAAACATTCCTGAAACATGCCTTATTAATCTTTTAATGAAAGATTCCATTTTTAGGTAAACCTTTCTCAAAAAAATAATCTGAAGTTTATTTTCTATAATGTTTCATATATACTAAATGGATCTCACTGTTGCAAGGATTCAAATTAATCAAATCATGCGCCACCAAATTCCCCATCTACGCACAGTATCTCACACCATAACCCAGTAAGGCCACAATAGAGCAGGTGTTATACTCATTCTCCAACATCAGCATTATAATGAGATTCAACTGATTTTCATTAGTGCAGGCAACATTATTTATTTCTATGTGCTTTTCTGAATAGGGATATAAAAGAGCAAAATCCAATTGGTCTAACAGTCCTACTTAGAAAATTGAATCACAATGACAAAAATTCACTCGACTTACAAACAAGAGCCTGAAGTATCAAAAGACTAGATAGTTGATATAAGGATTTGAATAACAAAAACCCTTATACTGTCACTAACGCACATGAAAATATGCCTAAAAAGAGCTGATAAAACACCCAGTAATATAAACAAATATTTTTCCAACTGCTTTTTTCCATAATACACATCAAGGCAGTTTTATAATAGATGATGCAAACAATGGTTTTGTTCTTCAAAGCCTATTCTTTTTCAGTCTTGGAAAACCAAAGAGAAAGGAACTCCATAAAGGCAAAGGACAGATAGTTATACCAAAGGAGCCCAACAGAGTGTCTACAACAGATCCCACGCTTGTAAAGAGGTGATAGATAACAAAGCTGGCTCTGCAGATCAGTGGAGAAAAGATGGAACATTTAATGAATGGTGTTGGGTTAACTGATTGTCCATGTGGGGGAAAAATGAACTTGAATCCCTACCTTATGCCATACACAAACAAACAATCCCACGTAGATTAAGGATTTTACTGTGAAAAGCAAACTTTAAAAATATTTTAATTCTTAAAATTCCATAAAATATGGCAGAATATTTTTATGACTTCTGCGTAGGGAAGGAGTTTTTACAAGATACAAAATCTTAAACCACAAAGCAAAAGATTGATATATAAGAATATATTAAAATGAAAAACTACTTTTCATCAAAAGATATCATAAAGGGGAAAATTTAATTTAATTTAAAACAATAAGGAATGAAAAGGCAAGCCACAAGATGGAAAAAGATATTTGAACACTCAAAACTGACAAAGGGTTATTTCCAGAGTATATAAGAAAATTCTACAAATTGATAAGAGAAAGACAAATACCTTATTAGAAAAAAATGAACAAAAGACATGAACAGGCATTTTTCAGAAGAGGAAACACAAATGACCAATATTCATTTAAGACTCTCAACCACACTAGCAATAAAGGAAATGCAAATTAAAACCACAGTGAGATAACAATTTTAGATCACTAGCCAGACAAAAATGTAGGAGTCTGATGGTTCCAGGGGCTGGCAAGAATATGGAACAATGAAAACTATTACATGCTGCTACTGGGGATATAAATGGGTGCTCCTATGTTAGAATATAATTTGACGTCACCAAGTTGAAAATGAGCATACCCTACAACCCAGAAATTTTCATGTTAGCTACATACCCTAAAGACCTGCTTACACATGTGAGAAAACGTTCCTTGTAGCAATGTTGGAAATAGCAAAAAGTGGAAGCAACCCAACTGTCCATCAACAGGAGACTGTTTAAATAAACTGGGGTACATTCATTCAATGAAATATTTTGTAACAGTGTAAAGGAGTGAACTATACCTATACGCAATAACTTGAACGAATCTTCGAAGTATAAATTTTAGTGGGGGGAAAAAAACCAAGTTGCAGGAGAAAACCTAAAATAGGATACCATTTTACAAAGTTTCAAAATTAGCAAAATTAAAGAATATTTTTAGGGACACATACATATGATTCCTACGTATTGCATAGTGAAAAAAACTGTTGTGTTTTAAGGGGCGACATAATGAGAAGAAAAAAATTACTTTAGGATATTAGTTACTTCTCCCTGGTAAGAAAAAAATGAGTCCCAAAGGAATTTTGTTTAATAAGCTCTTCTTTATTTAGACAGCAAAAGGTCAAAAATCAAACATGCTTTTTATAAACTTCATTTGTACATACTTGAAACCAGAGGTGGTAGAAGGCATCGCTGGAGTAACAGAGCGTGAACCTTTCTTGGCTGACCAGACACCAGCATGAGGGGTCTGCCTCTTCATATTATCCCAATAAATACACCCCAGGAGCTCACCCTTTGCAGGCCAGGGATGAGAGAGAGTAAAAGGTCTAGAGCATGGTTATACTCTCTAATAAATAGTATCCAGATTAGTGAGGGGGCCAAGATCCCTCATTCCACCCATAAATTTTATGGGTATTGAAATCAAGCTGTCATTCCTCATGGGGGTCAATCAGAATGCCAGATCCAGTGGGGCTCAATCCTTGAGAGCAAAGGGAAGAAGGAATGTATACAGAGAGATGCTCTAATGATTAAAAGTGGGAAAAGAGGACAGCGATTAGGGCAGTCCGCCATGGTTAATCTCATGTTTTCAGTCTACTATCATCGCATCCTAGCCTTTGGCAGCGTGGTGATTTTATACCTTATTGCTGTCCTTTGTTTTAGATGGGTTACCCATAAAACCAGATACCATGTCTAATATTTTAGTTCCATTTTTATTATTTTTTTCATAGTTTTAATACTGTTTTCTTTGGAGGGTATCTGAATCTCTTTTCAACGTCAACTATTTAATAGCAAATAGACATTTCTGGGATAGGAGCTGGGGATGCAGAAATGAATCAGACATGTTTCCTGTCCCCATGTCACTTATAGGTTTAGCAGAGAAACCAGATGAGTTCTAGTAACCAAAGTATTGAATGGGGTATCCTAGAAATATATGTGGGGTGTAGGAGGAGTACCCAGGAGAGAAGGTCAAATCTATTTATAAAATGTGAGCTGGGAAAGAAGGAAACAGCAATAAAAAGAATGGAAATTCTGACAGCCAAGAATGCAAGCCACTGGTGTGGAATCTGCCTCTGACTTTAGGGATTACTAAAAATTTCCTGTTACTTTACTGGGAATTGTTTCTGTCAAATGTTTTATGCATTATTTACTCTTCTGGATCCTAAGCCTAACAAAAATGAATTTGATGAATTAAATCTGAGTGATTTTATTCTTTGTTGAACGAATGAATCTAGTGAAATTAACAGTGTCTTTCATAAGTCTTCCACTGGACTAAAGACATGAAAACCAACAAGCTCTAGTCCCTGCCCTTAAAGAAAAGTACGCTATTTTTTTTTAAAAAAGTAGTCTGTACAATTAGGTAAGCATTATGGGAACTATACTGCCTGTAACAGACAAAGGGAAAAGCATACCATGTGATTCATACTTATTTAAAAGGATGCCCTCTAAATCATGGGTAACTTTCGGTGAAAAGGGGCAATGTGTGAACTGAGTGCCCATGCATTCACACACTCACACACACACACACAGTTTAAAATCTCCATATGATATGCTGAAGCATTTATTTATTACTTACATTGGAGCCTATTTTCAAATGATTAGGTTCCAATATATTTCACTGAATACCTATTTTTATAATGGTCGGTCCCCAAACATATTTTATTTCTAGCTTTATTTTTAATGTTCCAGAAGCAGCAGGGGGCAATGTAACGTAGGAAACCTGCTGTGTAACTGGTGAGAGCTAAAGCAAGGCTGCATTCTAGAGCCGTCTGGAAAAAAAAAATCTCCACTTTGCTAAATACAAGATATGGTGTCTAAGGAAAGAGGAAATATACATTGGAGAGAACAAATCCAGGGCAGTAAAATAACAGAAGGTGAAGGGTCCGCTCTGGGATAAAATAAGATGAAACAAAATAAAATAAATGCAAAATGAAATGTAAAAAACTCTCGTACAGGCTAAGAAATCTATGAAGGCATACAGACATCTTAGGATTTTTGTTCGAACTTTGCCTGCAGGCACTTCTGAGCCGAAATAACTGCAGATCTGGGAATAACAGGTGTTTATTGATTTCTTTGTGATTTTTCTCTTTTTTATTTCTTTCCTTTTTTTTCCTGTGGTACTGGAACAGAAAGACATATGTATTCCATATGTAACACTTTAGAAAATGAAAGGCAACAGAAACACTGAACAGATGTGGGGAGTCGGGACCCACTTTCCTCAATACAGCTTAATGTCAACATGCCAACTGTTTTCTCTATATTGTTCTTAAAAAAGAAAAGGCACCAAGAGTTCCCCATAAAAATATTAGCTGACAAGAAGCTTGTGTGTTAGCAGGGGCCTCTATACTAATCAGAAAATAACAACCTTAGGTTTCTTTCCCAGTTTAATTCTTCTTTTTAAAGGATTTACAAGAAATATCATACAATCATTACAGGGCAATCAATAGTTTGGTTGTACTCGCTTTTGAAGCTTAAGGGATCAGGGAGAACTGGTCTCCAAAAAACACCCATTTTTTTAAAACCTTTGATTGTTAAGTTGAGCTACAAAATCACACGTCAAGGTTGATTTAGTCTTATATATACATAAAAAAGTTCAAAAACCAAGAATGTGTGCATATGATGAATTATCAACCATAATCTGTATTTATATGCAGGTTGCAGCCTTCCATTCAGCACGTCAGGATGGGTCCCTCTTACGTTTCAAATATCTAGTAATGTGTAGAGGCCAAAGAGGAAAATGTACCAAAATAAAATACTTGCATTTTCCCCCAATTTCAGGGGGGGGAAAAGTCATACTCTCTCTAGGCACTGGGTTTAATTTTTAAAGCAAGGGAAATTACACCTCATGGTAGTACAAAATGTACTGAAACAGTAAAAAAGGAAGGAGAAATTGGAAGTTTAGCTCTGCTGATATGCTGCAAAAGATGAAGAGGTTTGGAATAGAGACAAGAAGGGGGAAAATGGGCACGGGATGGTATTTTCTGCATGTAGTTTGGGAGGCAAATAGAAAACAGTGTGAGAGACCTCGTCACAGAAAGGGGACATGTGGGGGTGGGCACAGATAAGCAGCACATAGAAAAAAAGGAGGGACGAGTAGGAGGGGTCCTACGAAGTCAGCAGGAAGCCCTGTGGTTCCAAAGATGAAACAAAATTCTCTGGGGGGAAAAATTGTTTAAATATTCCTACATACATCAAATGATGAACTTGGGCAGCAAATAAACTGCAGGGAAGACTAATGGCAGACCGTGCTAAAGAGCAGTGAAAAAGTACAATGTCCTGTAAAGAAGAATTCATTGTTCAAGAATTACAGTTTCATAAGGACCCAGATTTTTTTTTTTTTTAAATCTGCGGCAGCTGTAGTCTGCAGATGTAGTTGAAAAAAAAGCTCTGAGCAGGAGGTACATTCCCCTATGGCATGACCATATTTTCTGTAGCAATAATCCTATGTCCATAAAAGGAACGAGAGAAAGAAAGAGAGGAGGACAAGAGATGGATACAATCTCATTCAAGGGGAAAAGCCAGGGTCATACAAGCATTACACAAAGCCATATGCAGGGGCTCTTGTTTTATTATTTTAAATGTTGATAGAGGCTCTTTTTATACCCACCAGCTTGCATTTGGGGATTGGTGGAAATGCTAGTATATTAGGGGAGCAAAAGAAAAGACTACTGTGTCCATCAGTTTCTCTCTGTCTCTCTCTCTCTCTCTCTCTCTCTCTCTCTCTCTCCATCCCCCGCCCCCCGCCCCGCCCCAGTCTGGCTACAGCTTCTTTTTTTTTTTTTTTTGCTACAGCTTCTTAAAAAAATACAAAAAGCCTCCTTTAAATTGTTCACTACCACTCCAATTTCCTTTGTAGACCTGAATGTTTGTATGTTTTTCTATGTCTCCTAAGTTACCCAAGTTACCTAATGCCTGCCCAGTATGAAACATTTTTATATGAGTTAATCTTTATTGAATTATGATTTCCAGCAGACTCTAATCACAAAATTCAAATTGCTCTGGCAGACAAGAATTTTTAGAGTGCTGAGACATAACTGAGTTTTTAAGAGAATCTTTAAGAGCCACCCACCAAGTGTGTGCAGTAACTGGGTACCACTTGATGAAATACTTCGAATAGTTAATTAGATTTGCCAAGGAAAAAAATATCAATCGTTAAGAGTCGACACTCTAGGAGAGACAGATGATAAAGAAGTGTTATTGGCACACCCATGGTGTTGTCAAAAGTATCGTTTAACAAAACAAAGTTTTCAGATTTCCAATACACTGTCACTGCATCTACACAATGCAATTAGCCACACATCAAAAGGACAGGAAAGTAAATTTTGCCCTACGACTTTTTTCTCAAGAATTTCTTCAGCCTGCTTAAAAGGCATTTCACAAGGAAGGAAGAATAGAGATACGGATTCTATCAGGGTTTGCATCGCCTATGAACACCTGCACACTGAATTTGCTCTGTTTTGTTAACCATTTATTTTGTCTTTACCGGATTTTCAAAGGAAATGTGATAATCCCACTGTTCCTCAGATGCCCAACAGCGTGTTTCATCTAATCTAATAAAGTCATTACAATGGAATGGATTAAAGCTACATGGAGCATTCATAAGATCTGTGAAACCATTTTAACATCCGGGCACTGTGAGTTCAGTCTTAAAAATTTTACTGGTGGGATAAAGGTAGAGTGTCTAACTAACACCTGCTTTTCTCCTTTAAGCATCTTCACATTGCTGTCACTTCTGTGAGGCCAGAACAAGATGGGGTGCTGGGATACCATTCACTGAGTCTTTAGGGATTGTACTCAATCATTAAAAAAAAAAATACTAAGTCATACAGTTATCATCTGGCAAAAATAACAGAGTAGGAATAAAACAGCAATGAAATTTAAAAGGGGACTTTTTAGTATAAAATTATGAGGGACTTAACCCTAAATTTGAAAGCGGTCTTCTAATAAAGGTAACACAATTTACTTATGGATTAAAACATTAAATCAGTAATTCCCAAACATGTTTTGCACTGGGACATGTCTTCCTGGCTATAAAATGTAGTTACACCTCCCATACCTGGTCCCGTTATTTTTAATGTGTTTAGATTTTTATATTGTTCAGAAGGAAAGAAAGTGACAGTCATCACTCTTCTTTGTACCATTCATTTCAGAAACGATCAGCTAATATCAAACTAACCTATCTGGTAGAGGCTATAGACCAGGGATGTGCAGTAGGAGTGTGATGTGAGCCAAGGGACCATTTCAAATTTTCTAGAAAGCGAAAGTGAACAGTGACATTAATTTCAATGTTATATTTATTTAATCCAATATATCTAAAATATCTTTCACGCACTGTCAATGTAAAAAGTATTCAGTATATATCTTACATCCTTGTTTTAAGCTAAGTCTCTGAGATCCACCACGTATTTCATGCTCATGGCACAGCTCAACTAGGACTAGTCACATTTCAAGTGCTCAATGGCCAACATGTGGCTTGTGGTTACCATACTGAAAAGCTCAGCTCCGGGCAGACAAAGAAACCGCAAGGAAAAGGAAGGGAGGAGGTCACGGAATGATGTGCTAACTGGATGGGGATGTCAAAATGAGCGCCACACTCCCTTTCTTGGCCCCCTTCTTTCTGTCCCCATCCTCAACTATGGGAGTTTCCTAAAGCTTCATCCTTTACTCACTGCCCCGTTCCCTTTAGAGACTTTCTCTTGATGACTTGAAGCATTCATTCATGGATTCATTCAGCACAACTTTACTGAATGCCTATGATGTGCCAAGTACAGTGCTAGGAGCTGTGCTTATAAAGATGAATAATTCCTCCCCCTCGTAACAGTATGGTGGGTTATACATATAAGCCAACACATACTCATAACTTAGAGTAATAAGTGCCCTGGTGGAGGATGCTAGTGGGAATGCATTCGTGCGTAAGAGTTCACGCACGATGGGAAGGGGCGAGGGGAGGCAGATGGCTTACAGATCAAAAGTTTCTCCTCAGAAAGACCTGGGCTAACCAATCAATGTAAAGCAGAAATCCTCACCCACTCCCCAGTTACCTTCGATTGCATCATCATCTTTTATTTTCTTTGGGGCCTGTGTCAAAGAATGGAGTAAATATTCCATTCTGACACATTATGGATGTGTCAGCATCCATAATTCTTATTCATTTATTTGTGTTTTGTCACTTGTCTTCCTCCCATGACAGTAAAGACCTTGGAGGTCTTATTCAACCTTTACCTTTGACAGAGTAGGTATTCTATCCCTCCAATTGTCCCTTGATTTCTTTCTAATTATAATGCCACCAACCTGGCATCTCATTTCAGAATTTACTATAAACCTTCCTATGTAATAAACAACTCATACTTACTCTCCTCGAATTTGTCCTGAACACCAGGTTAAACCACTTGAAACACTGGTTTCATTACATTAATCCCTTGTTCAAAATGCATTCTTTTTAGGAAGAAGTCCAGACAATGAGGCAATCAAAGTTTTCTGTAATCTGGTAATCAAGGTTTTTCTCTAATCTGGCTCCATGACAACTTTCCTCAACTACTCTGCAAAAAGAGACTCCCATTCCGGAGCTAGGAAGACATGAATGGATCTTGTAACTTTTTTTACCCTACTACCAACCCACCAGTGAAAAATTAAAATACAATTCTTCCTCTCCCAGCCCTCATTCCAGGAGGATAGCCACCCAGTGTCTCTGATGTCCAGCCTTATGTTCCCCCCAGCTGAGAACTGGTTCTAAGACAAAGAGATAGCAGGTTCCATGGGTGGCAGTACCTTGTAGGTAACAGATCTCAGATGGCAGTGGCTGTGTGGGTATCTATGACTCAGTGCCACAGTCTTGGGAGCCACAGATAAGCTTGCTGGGGACACCACCAGGACAGCTGATGTATGAATAGCTCCAGGACATGGACTCAGTGGTGTACAGGGTGGGCCTGGCCAGAGATGGCTTCCCTCTTTGCCCTGGATGGCATAAGTCCTGGGCTCAGTTCATGGGAAATTGTATCAAAACTGATACCGAACCTCTCACCAACGGTGACAGGACAGCAGAGAGCCTGACTTGACTTGATATGAACATGGAACAAGTCATCCTATTATACTGTCTTCTAGACAAGTCACAAACACTCAAATTCCAGGGTTTTTTCCCTAATTCCATTCCCTCTTTGCTTCTGAAATGCTTGGGCATTTCAAGATATTCAGACTTAACTATTCTGTTGCAATGAGAGCATAGGAGAAAGATGCCTTTTTATTATTCATTCATTCATTTATTTTTGCTGATGACTCAATAGTAGGAGAAAAAAACTTTAGACACTAATAGACAATTCTAACATTTCCCTGACTCATAGTACATGAATAAGAAGTAGCTTTAAAAAATATGTAGAGAGAGGGTAACATCCCACCCAGTGACTAGGTTTATGTTCTAAGTACAGCACTAAATACTGATTCTAGCTAGATTTAATCACATAAATATGTTTAACTAAGAGGCTCTGCAAAGAATGTTCTTGGTTTCAGCATCTAAAAAACCAAGAGAAGGGATTAGTTCTATAATTTTCTTCTACTCACTCCAGGCTCTAGATCCCAGAGGACTGACTGACTCTAAGCATTTATTACTTAGTCTGTTAATTATTGTCCCTAATTAAATAACACCTTTAAGAGGTGCTAAACCACTGAGTGCATGTCTTGCCTCCTTAACTAGAATGTAAGATCCTCGAGCATAATTCTGAAAAACTGTATTAAGTACCCACTGGGCTCAAGGTGTGACAGGAGGACAGATATTTTTTCCCAGGTGGTTGGCACATTACTCAACAGTTAATAGCAGTCACTTTCAATGTGAAAAATTTTCCAACTCTGCCCCACTGCAGTATGTTTTCACTTGTTTTTTCATAGGGGTGTGATGCCTGGTATAACATATGGAGAGTCTTGGACAGGATCCAGAAAACAAACACCATCCTGGGATTTCTCTCAAGAGTTCTGAAATCCATGAAATGTTGTGGAAATCGGACCTATGATACTCCAGCTATTCTATTTTTCTGTTATGAACAAAGCCAATCTTTTGCATACTGTAGTGTGGAAGAATATAGTTAGTACTTTTACTTCTGCCGTACATGCTCTTTGAGAAAAGGTAGGTCCTGAGCAAGGAAAGAGTTGAGCACAGGTAGTTTATTTGGGAGGAGATCTCAAGAACATCAGGGGGGATGGGAGATGTGAGACAGGGAGAGAGAAAAACCAAAAAAGGTGTATTAAGGAAGGGCTGTTGCCATAGGCGACTGGGGCTCAGTCACACCGGGGACTCACAGAGCTGCCACATAGATCAGAAGTATCGCCCCAAAGGATGGAAAGCAGGAGAATGTATTCACTGACTCCCATCTCTCAGGAGCTGAGGGTTGAGCCTAGGAAAGTTAAATCCCCAGCTTCGCACAGAGCTAGAGAAAGTTCCCAGGGAGAGAAGCAGAAACACAGGACTAGAAATGGAAGCCACCACAATGCACAGTAACTAGTCAAAGTAGCCCCAAATGAACTCAGTGGTAAGCCAAGGGACATGGCCCAGGGCATCGACTGGTTCATTGATGTCAATCACCATAAGTCAGGCCAATAACTCCAGAAACTGGTCTCTACTCACGGTCCTATCAGTACCTCCCGACTGATGTCAGATTCCCATCACTACATCGCTCTACCTTAGATGCCTTTTGCCAAAAAGGATAAAGTACAAGAATGTTTAGAGATGTGACTAAGCTTTCATGTTTGATGGGTTCAGGTCAGGGGTCACGAACTCAAAGGCCTTCTGCGGCTTTGGCTTTATGACAATCACGAATATTGGTAAATGCTCAATGATCATGATCCTGAGAGAGATCCGAGGGCCCCAAGGTAGAGCCCCCCCAATGCTCACTGCTCAGGTCGTGAATGTTGGGAGGCGAAGGGTCTTGCAAAAAGCAAGCAGAGTTCTAGAGCTTCCACTTAATGCCCACTGGCTCCAGTCAATCTATTGACACATTGTCTGCTCTAACCACGCCAGACACCATGCTACATGCTAATAATACAGCCATTCCTGGTCTCTGCCTAGGGGGAACCACAGCCTGTGGAGGGAAAGAGATGTACAGACAATAAATGTGATGAATGCTAATGAAGACAGAGTCCTTCACTAACCCTGAAGTCTAGTCCTTAATGCAACTGTAGAATTGACATTTATGAAACCGTACGTAAGTTTATAGGGTCAGAGTACTGAGTTAACCAATGAGCACCTATATAAATATTGCATATTACTTCTAATTGCTCATGTTTAATGGGCACTTACTATATGTCAGAAACAATATGAAGGGTCTTTCATGCATTCTTATTTAATCCTCCCAATAACCCATTTTAGTGATTAAAAAAAACCTGAAAACATAGAGGTTTGGTGACTTGTGCAGTCATGTAGCTAGCAGATAGGTCAAAATTTAAACTCAGGTAGTCTAACTACAGAGCCCACAGTCTATAGGTGAATGAGTCACCTACAGAACGTGATTAAATAAAACAAAGGTAGCTCATGAAATAAAGAGAAGATGGACAATATTTCATACAGCAAAAATATGCAATGGAGGTTACTATACTATCAATTTCTGATATACAACAAACCACCTCAAACTTTAGTGCCTAAAATAAACATTCATTATCTCTCATGACTGATCTGAAGTGGCTCAGCTGGAGCTAAATGATGAAGGACGGCCTCACTCATGTCTATGGCCCGCACTGCATGGCTTGGATAATTGGGTGTCACTCCTCATAGTTTCTCATCCTCCAAAAGGCTAGCTGAGCTTGTTCACATGGTGGCAGGAGGGTTCTCAGCAACTAGAGCATGTTGGTCCTAATTACAAGTACTGTTCTATCCTCAGCCTCATATTTGCTATTATCCCATTGGTCAAAGCCAGTTCCATGGCCAAGACTGGGGTCCTACAGGAGTAAACCCAGTGAGAGGAGAACAAATTGAGGGCAATCTGCCATACTTTCTACAGAAGTTCTACACTCCTAAATTAGTTTTGCTTTGCTGCAGATGCGTAAATTAAGAGGAACTATATTCTGCGCCAGTCATTCATCCCTTTCCAATTTTGTAACTCAGCATAAATTCTTCTTCCCAAGCTCCACAAAATAACTGACTTGCAGAGTAACTGGATTAATAATATGATGAGAAGTAGAAATAGGCATGAGGAGACGGAGGATAGGAAGGAGGAGGAAGAAGAAGAGAGGAAGAAGAACGGCAGCAGCCGCCACCGCCATTCTGGGTAATGCTTCCTTAACCTACGCAGCATGGCTGAGCAAGTATTTCTGAACCTCCCACCCAGCCTCAGGAACTGTACGCCCATGCTAGCTCTGTCTCTCCTGCCACAGCATCAGGGACGTTACCCCAAGACCCAGGTTACACTCTCCTTAGCTTCTTTTATGTCTTCTAAATTTTACTGCACCAACTTTTATTCCCAACTACGTTTCTACTTTTGCAAATACCAGGATTGACTCACAGTTCACACACCATGTTTCCCCGAAAACAAGACCTAACCAGAAAATAATCCCTAGCATTATTTTTCAGGATGACATCCCCTGAATATAAGCCCTAAATGCATCTTTTGGAGCGAAAATTAATATAAGACCCGGTCTTATTTTCGGGGAAACACAGTATACTGCAAGCGAAATTCTCACAGTTGCCAAGAATGATACAAAAAAGTAACTCGTATACAATAATTTTCCAAAAAGAAAATGGGGAGGGATGTATAAATAGACTGTTTTAAGAGCAGGGTTTTAAGAAAAGCTGCTCGATGTGCTGGGAGAAGAGGAATAGGACTCTATCCGGAAGGTCGCATGTCACAGGTGCAATGAGTCATGTCAGTGTGTGACTTTGGCCAGTGATGCTTCTCTGTGCCCCTGCTTTCTCATCTGAGAAGGAGAGATGATCAGTAATAGATGTAATACACTGAAAACACTTATCCCATCTCTGGAAAAAGGCAGCCAACAAATACTAAAAATCACTATATCTGACTCGGCACTGCCTATTGTTTCACATTTGATGTTCGTCTGATTAAACTGCATCTTTCAATCAGTGCCAAAGAAACTTCATAGTCATCAGAACAAAGGGTGAACCTCTATCCGACATCTTCCCAGGGTGTTTCTTAGCAATGGTGACTATCTAGAAATTTCTGGCAAGGTCCCTAACCCTAGGTTCCTCCTCCATCCAGCATCTTCCCAGGCTAAAAGGAATCTCTCTCCCTGTTCTTTCTCCGTTCTCTCCCCCTGGCATACTGCTAGCACATACATTTTAGGAAAAGAAAAAGCTAGACAAGCAATTATTAACGTGTACACACACACACACACACACACACACACTTTTTTTGCTTTGTTGCCCACAACCCCAACCTCCCCTGAGGCACAGGAAAATGGACGTCTGGCTACAACTTCCACAAGATACAGGAGAGAGGTCTCAGCCAACCAAAGGCAAATTGCTTTCTCTAAGTATATGACACTTAGATTCTCTAATTATATGACAACCCAGGACAAGCGAAGAAGTTTGAACATCATCTCAGGTATGACCAGAGATCATAGAAATGCTTATATGGTCATTGACACAAGCAGATGTGTTTTAGAAATGAATACTTGCAGCAATAGGTTGGGATAGAGTCTAGAGCAGTGGTTCTCCAGGTGGGATCCCCATACCACTGTATCAGCATCACCTAGGAACTTGTTAGAAATGCTGGTTCTCAGGCTCCACCCCAGACCTGCTGAGTCAGAAACGAAGGGTCAGACCAGCACTGCTGTTAAGAAGCCCTTCAGGTGGCTGATGTACTCAGGGTGGAGAACCAAGGGAGTAAAGGCAGATAAGCCAGATGGGAGTCTGTATGGAGGGTGTCTGGTTCACACACCTCATCTCTGTTCTTAAAAGCCCCTTAAAGTGACACACAAGGAATATTTGATAATATATATGTACTGATGGAGGCAAAGAAAATGGGTACGGAGAGCACAACAAATAAAAGATGTATTTAGAGTCTGGAAGATAAAAGGAAAATGGAGCGCTGAGCAGCCCTGGGGAAGCTAAAACACCAATGTCTACAGAAGCAGACAAGGATAAAATGGGCATGATTCACCCCTCAACATCCTACAGGGGCGTGGGAATTGGAGGTCGAAGTGACAAAGAGACTCACAGAGAGAAGACATCTTTTTAGCATCTGCTCAGAGTATGGAACTCCAGGAAAGGAGGACAATATCAAAATACAAGTTTTACAAAGCTTTGCTCAGGAGCCTTCTATACAAAAGTCCTCTGTCCTCGCCTTTCCAGGTAACCTACTTATCATAAATAAAGCTACTGCAAATGTAGAACATGAGAGGGAAGGTTGTGCAAAGAGAAAGTCTTTCTAGGAATGTTCATTTTGAAAGATAGCTATAAATGTTTTAATTTTTTTAATTTAAAAATGTTTTATTTAGTCCATTACATCTAAAATATTACCATTTCAACATGTAATCCATAAATATTATTACTAAGACCTTTTGAATTTTTTATATTATATCTTACAGCACATCTCAATTCAGACATTATATTTTTCTTTTACTGAAGTCACAGTGTTTTTTTCAATTACAGTTATTCAATATTTAATAATATTGAATATTCAATAATATTCAATATTATTTTATATTAGTTGCAAGTGTACAGTGTAGTGATTAGACATTTATATAATTTACAAAGTTATCTCCCCAATAAGTCTAGTACCCACCTGGCACCATACAAGTTATTACAATATTATTGATTATAATCACTATGCTGTACTTTACATACCTGTGACTATTTTGTAACTATCAAGTTCTACTTCTTAATCCCTTTACCTTTTTCACCTAGCCCTGCAAACCCTCCCATCTGGCAACCATCAGTCTGTTCTCTGTATCTATAAGTCTGTTTCTGTTTTGTTTATTTTTTTCCGTTTTTTTTTATTAGTTTCAGGTGCACAAAACAATGTAATAGTTAGACATTTATCATTTGTATCCCTCACACAGTGACAACCCCCCTTCCGCCATCCTCTGTCATTGCACACAGCCATTACATTTCCACTGTCTCTATTCCTAATGCTGTACTCCACTTCTTGTAAATATATATACATATATGTATATGTGTATATATATATATGTATATATAAAATTATAGTTGACAGCTATTATTGTTCAGCTTCAGCTTCAGGTGTACAGTGCAGTGATCAGGCATCTACATCATCCCTGAGGTGGTCTCCCTAACGAGACACGTGCCCATCGGATACCCTACAAAATCTTTACAACGTTATTGATTATATTCTCCAAACTGACTTTCGTTTCCATGTGGCAATCTTGTGGTTATTGACTATGCTTTCTACTCCCCTGACCTTCCTCCTTATCCCCACTCCCCCCCCATCTAGCAACCTAATTTATTTTTAATTAACATCTTTGATTATGAGACCACATAGTGTTTATCCGAATGCAATTTTGCTTAGAGGACGCGACGTGTGGGTTTCCTATTATATTTAATCCAATTGTATTTGGGTATCTGAGATGAGCAGTGGAGGGGAATGGGAACCTAGCTGGGAAGTCCTTGGTCTGCCTTAGACTGAGGGGTACACATGTGATCATAGGACATACGAAGAATTTATGTGGTATTTCTTTCTGAGGGGTGGATCCAGGTTTTGTGGAGCCCGAACCTTTCAGAATTTGTTGAGCTTTCTTTAAGAATACAAAATTACAATAATACAATTATAAAGGCCCCAGGCCACTCCATATCATTTAAATAAAAACATTTTAAGATATGTAAGACCTGAAATAATTCACCTCCTGTTCACTGTGGCTCAGAAAGCTACTGGGTGTTATGCTCCAAGAAACAAGAAAGTCACCCAAGATGAAGGGAGATACAGGATCCAGAAAATAGGGTGACAATGCAATACGATTTCATAACCATTTACATGGCTAAAATAAAAAAGTCAAATAATAACAAGTATTGGCGAAGATGTAGAGAAATCAGAACTGCGAGTGGGAATGTAAATGGTGCATCTGTGTGGAAAACAGTCCATCAGTTCCTCAAAAGGTTAAACAAAAAGCTAACAGATGACCCAGCAGTTCCACTCCTAGGAATATACCCATGATAACTGAAAACATATGTCCACACAGAAACATGTACAAAAATGTTCACAGCAGCATTATTCATTATAACCGAAAGGTAAGCACAACTCAAATGTCCATCAATTGATAAATGGATAAATGAAATGTGGTATATTCATACAATGGAATATTACTCAGCCATAAAATGGAATGAAATAATGATACATGCTACAACATGGATAAACCTTGAAAACATGCAAGTGAAAAAAGCCAGTCGCAAAAGACCATATATTATATGATTCCATGTATATGTAATGTCCAGGACAGGTAAATCTAAAGAGACAGAAAGTAAAAGTTGCTTATGCCTGGGGGTGGCAGGAAGGTGGAGGGAAGGGCAGGATACAGGGCCGCTTTTTTTAGGTGACAAAAATGTTTTCTAATTGACAGTGGTAACATATCTGTGATTCACACATTTGTGAATACACTAAAAATCATTGAACACCTTAAATGGGTGACTTACATGATATGTGAAATATGCCTCAATAAAGCTATTTTTAAAAAATAAGAAAAGAAAGAAAGAAAACAGGGTCACTTCAAAATAAATGACCAAAACATAAACTTTAAGGAAAAATTTAGTGACACGTACCCCAAAATCTGAGCAAACAAACAAATAAGGAAATTATTACTTCTAGGAAAACAAAAATGTGGTCCCAAAGAAAAATAACAAATTGTAGAACATTATATGGCTCAGTTAAAAACAACATTTACATAGTCAAGATAACATAAACATTAAAATTTAATTTAACCAAAAATAACAGCGTAACTATATTTGCAGAATAAAGAAAAGGGAAGCATATGGGTATGGGATGGGGAGGTGAGTAGTGTGAAAAGGCAAAAACTTCCTCATCTTCCTATGAAAACATCAAGAATAATGTCTAAAAGTAAGTGTGGGGGCAGGAAATATAAGTAGTAGCAATGTACACAGATCATTTAAGAGAAAAATCCTGAACAAAATAGCTAAAAGGGTTGGAAGCAGCTGCTTTCAAGAAGTGGAACTGGGGAATGGGGAGCTACATACAGCTGTACAAATGTATAATCCTAAATCTATATAGGTATCCACACCCTTAAAAACTGTATTCATTATCTATTGACAACCCTACTAGAAGCCATACCTGATGGCTTTATTAGCATTTAATTGGGAAAATTAAAACATAATGGAAGGCATCCAGTGACAATTATACACAAAATCATCAGAAAAAAAAATTACCTAACCATCTGTCATGAAGGGTGTCATGCAGGGTCTCTGGTCCTGCTCCCCACATAAGAACACAGGACATGGTGAGGCCAAAAAGGAACACCCACGGAGCCATAGATAGAGGAGTCATACCACTATAATCTGACTGGCGGCTGGGTTGGAGACATGGGAAGCAGGAGCTACACAATCTGCAACCCACCATCCGCTTCTCTGCTAACTGCAATCCACCTCTCTGCCATCCACAATCTGCGCTTGCCAGCTTAGCCACGGCTGTTGCTAATGGCTGTTGCAGTGGCTAATGGCTAACCGGTAACAGCTGATGGCCAACTAGTCACAGCTGATGGCCATTTACTCCCCAAGCCAGCACCTTTCCACATGAGGCCAAGAGGCTGGAAACTGCTCTCTGGGACTCTGTCGCCAAAGTCCACCCCTCCAGGGTCTCGCCTCACAATCTACGCGACAAGCATCTTCCGCGAGGGACCCTGTGCGAGGAGCCTGGAGGTGAGTGCAATATCCTGGACACAGCCAGGCTCTCTGGGCACAGCCACTCTCTCTGGGCACAGCCAGACTTCCTGGGCACAGCCAGGGTTTCTCAGGGCACCGTGCTGGAAGAATAAATGGCTCACAGCCAAGGTGCTTACATATTCTCGATGGCAGCTGGTCAAGACACAGGAAGTAAACATCCACCAGTTCCACTGCATGGTGGTATGTTCCCAAGCAAATAGTCAAGTGGTTCATCAAATCAAGGATGAAAGGCAATTCCCCATAGTCCACAGTCACTCGCCAGGGCTGTGCACTGGCCCCACAACGTGTGCCCTTTCCGCAGGGTGACGGCTCCAAGTCCTCCCCAACCTGGGGGTGAGGGACGACCTTGACCTCACCCACATCTCCCACCAAGGACTCAGCAAGCATTTCCTCCTGGGACTACAAGTCCCACATCTGGGCCACCCCAGCAAGCACTTCCCAGCCCACATGGCCGCAATAACCATTGCTTTCTCCAGCCTATGCTGGTCAGAGAACCATCCACGTCTTCCCACCCCTCTACAAGAGTCCAGCTCTCCTGCAGCTGCTCCTCCTGGTCTTCCTGAGACTGAGTGTCCATACACACAAACTGCTCCACCATCCTTCAGGAAGCTTTGGACGACACCGTACCCTGCTCACTGCACCATTTGTCACGTAGGGTATCACGCAGGGTCTCTGGTCCCGCTCCCCACATAAGAGCGCAGGACATGGTGAGGCCAAAAAGGAATACCCATGGAGCCATAGATAGGAAAGTCATACCACTATAGTCTCGCTGGCGGCTGGGTTGGAGATACAGGAAGCAGGAGCCACATAATCCACAACCCGCCATCCGCTTCTCTGCCAACCAACATCACTTGCTAACTGCAATCCGCCTCTGCAATCCGCAATCCACAATCTGCGCTTGCTAGCTTAGCCACGGCAGTTATATCAGTGGCTAATGGCTAACCGGTAGCAGTTGACAGCCAACTAGTCACAGCTGATGACCATCTACTACCCGAGCCAGCACCCCTCCATGTGAGGCTGAGAGCCTGGAAACTGCTCTCTGGGACTGTCCCCATACCTCACGTGCTAACTCAGCCACCATCCACTGCTAGCATAGCCACAGCAGTTATATTAGTGGCCAATGGCTCACTGGTTACAGCTGATGGTCAAATAGCCACAACTGATGGCCATCCAATCACAGTTGATGGCCATTTACTACCTGAGCCAGCACCTTTCCATGTGAGCCAGAGAGCCTGGAAACTGCACCCCTGGCTCTGTCCCCACATTCCACCCCCTCCAGGGTCTCGCCTCACAATCTACGCGACAAGCATCTTCCGCGAAGGGCCCTGTGCGAGGAGCCTGGAGGTGAATGCAATATCCTGGACACAGCCAGCCCCTCTGGGCACAGCCAGGGTTTCTCAGGGCACCACCAGTCCTTCTGGGCACATCCAGACTTCCTGGGCTTCTTAGTGTACCACCAGTCTCCCCGGGTACAGCCAGGGCTTTCAGGGCACTGCCACTCTTTCTGGGCACAGTCAGGGTTTCTCAAGGTACCACCAATCTTTCTTGGAACAGCCAGACTTCCTGGGCACAGCCAGGGTTCTCAGGGTACCGTGCAGGAACAATAGTGGCTCACAACCAAGGTGCTTACATATTGTCAACGGTGGCCTGTCGAGACACAGAAAGCAAACGTCCACCGGTTCCACTACACGGTGGTACGTTCCCAAGCAAACAGTCAAGCGGTCCATCAAATCAGGGATGGAAAGCAATTCCACATAGTCCACAGTCATTCGCCAGGGCTGTGCGTTGGCCTCACAATGTGTGCCCTTTCCGCAGGGTGAGGGCTCCAAGTCCTCCCCAACCTGGGGGTGAGGGACGACCTTGACCTCACCCGCATCTTCCACCAAGGACTCAGCAAGCATTTCCTCCTGGGACTACAAGTCCCACATCTGGGCTGCCTCAGCAAGCACTGCCCAGCCCACACGGCTGCAATGACCATTGCTTTCTCCGGCCTATGCTGGTTGGAGAACCGTCCATGTTTACCCACCCTTCCATGGGGGTCCATCTCTCCAGCAGCTGCACAGGTCTTCCTATGCTGGTCAGAGAACCGCTCGCAGTGCCAGGTATCCAAGTGGGTGGAGGCCTCGGTGTAAAATGTCCACAACTCTAGAAGCTCAGAGCAGCAACAGACCACCAAGAGGAAGATGACGCTTGCTTTGGCCAACAGGGCGGGGTGCCATCTGGAGGCTTCAGAGGACCACCAATTCACTGAGGGGTCACATTTCTCCCAAGCAGATCGTGTTTCCTGGTTCTGGCACCGCTCCTCACGGGCTTCCCAAGACTGAGTGTTCATATGCACAAACTGTTCCACTGCCCTTCGGAGAGCTTTGGTCAGGGCCATACCCTGCTCACTATGCCATTTATCATGCACGGCGTCACGTGTGGTCTCAGTTCCAGCTCCCCACACGAAAACACAAGATATGGTGACGCCAAAAAGGAACACCAATGGAGCCATAGAAAGGGGAGTCATACCACTATATTCTCACCTGGAAAATGCTCTCCTGGCTCTGTCCCCACACTCCACCCCTCCAGGGTCTCGCCTCACAATTTACGCGACAAGCATCTTCCGTGAGGGGCCCTGTGCGAGGAGCCTGGAGGTGAGTGCAATATCCTGGACATCACTCTTGCTAATTGCAATCCGCGCTTGCTAGCTCAGCCAGCATCGCTGCTAGCGTAGTCATGGCAGTTATATTAGTGACCAATGGCTCACTGGTTACAGCGGATGGTCAAATAGCCACAGCTGATGGCCATCTGATCACAGTTGATGGCCATTTACTACTCAAGCCAGCACCTTTCCACATGAGGCTGAGAGCCTGGAAACTGCACTCTTGACTCTGTCCCCACACCATTTTCCCCATGTATCTATCTGCCAGGGATGTGCTTTTCCTACCTTGTTGTTTTATAATGGCTACTTTGGGATGTTTAGTCTGGAAAGCACAAGACTACCAAAAGTAACCCATTTTTTTCAGAAGCTATCTGCACATAACAGCTATCTCTCAGTACACGAATCATAGGTAAGAAATTCATGCTAAGATTTAGCCACCACTAACTTTCATTGCTTATCAGAGCATGAACCTCCTGAGGCCATCCAAATAAAAATAAAGAACTTAACAACTGCCTAAATGTCAGATTAAATTTCATAATATTAATATCCAATACTCATTGCAAGTTTCAAAGAGAGCAAATACCCTTCACTGCAACTCACAGGAGAAATTTCTCATCACAAGCAATGATTTTCTATCACTGTACACAGCCATAAATTTTCATAATAGTATCAACCCTTTAAGGTGATATGGCGTTTAATTTAAGAAAGTTCTGTCCTACAAGGGTAGAAAAATTCTCAAACTCACCTTTCAAAGGTCTTTCTTTTCCTCTGGTAGACAAGAGGGTAATGTTGCGTCCAGCGCAACACTGGCAGTGAGAGAACAAGAAGGGATGAAGAAGGGTTAATAAAAAAACAGAAGTCAAGAGATTTATGCACTAGGGGGCAAGGGGCTCACAGCTTCAGAGGACTAAGAACCCCGAATCGGGCCACCTTGTGGCTTTTATTGATGTTCACGCAAGGAAGTAACATTGTTTTCTCCATGGTCTATGAATTTCATACATTATACTAGGAAACTGATTCAAACCAATCACCTTTGCCTGCAAGCAGCCAGAACCAAAAGTCCCAGGATGTCTTAGTAATTGTTGTATGTACCTCCCCAAGGGACAAAACCTCTATGCTGAAACTTACTGATATGAATAAATGGAGAACTGATATTATCACATCATTGAATCTCTTCCCAAGCAGGTTGTGGGAAGAAATATAGCCACAGCAGAAACTCTCCTTAGCCAGGGGAAGGTGGGGGTCTATGCCCACCTCTATCAACCTCGTGAGTTCTCCAGATGGCCCCTATGTGACTGTGCCTGTCTTAGGTTGTTCCTCCCTTGAGGAATCTTACCCGTCATTGACTAACCAGCCATCCTTTGGGGCCAAACAGGGAGACATAAGGTGTAAGCACAAAGGTGAAGCAAAGTCCTTGAAAGGATCAGTCTCACAGACTCTTCTTTCTTTAGGGGCAGGTACGAGGGGACAGACTGGTAGGCTGCTGCGTGACAACTGGTAATACAGTGTTTTTTTTTTTTCTCTTCCTGGCTTTGAAATATAGGCATACCTCGGAGACATTGAGGATTCGGTTCCAGAACACCACAATAAAGCAAGTCTTGTAATAAAACAAGTAATAATTTCTATGGTGGTAGAGTGTCTCGCTTTCAATTTTGTGAAAATCCACAACATCTATGAAGCACAATAAACCCATGCCCAATAAAGCGAGGTATACCTGTAGCCTACTACCAATTTATGTTCTCCTAGAATTGAGAGCTGACTCCCAATCCTCTAGCTTGCAACAATTATTCAGAAACTTTGAAGCCAATCTATGTTGAAGAAAATCTACATGGAAGCAAACCTAAGTCTGTCTCATGACAGTAAATGCCATCTGGAAATGGTACCAATGAAAGCAATAATTATAGGCAGTTAGTTTTTCGTTGTTGTTGTTCTGTCCTTTTTTTTTTTTTTTTTTTTTTAAATGCAGAGAATATACCTGTCTTGTGGGGACTGGAAAACAGGACATATGGAAAACCCTAACCCAGAGAGGCAGTTAGTTCTTGTCCCCCATTTGTGGGTGGACAAAGACAAATGAAAAAGTAAATCTCTGCATTAAGATTAGTTCTGGTAAGTTTATCCATTAGGAATTGATCCAATTAAATGAAACTTTCCTGGTTAGCTTGAGTTAGTTTTAGTTTAGAAATCATAAGACAAATTAGTTATTTTCATCTAAAGCAATGAAATGATCATTTGGGCATTAAATTGAAAAAAAAAATAAAAGGTTTGAGGAGGCTGCACTTATTTATTCTAAATAGGTTCAAATGCTAATTAGCCTCAGCTAACAATTCAAACCCAGACTTATGACAGGAGATTCAGAGATGCAAATAAACATTGGGGGAAATTCTTGTAAAAAGAGCTTTTCTGGCATCTGTTTGCAATCGGAGAAGCAGTCTTTCAAATCACAGGTTCTCCAACTTTAGCAAATATCAGAATTTGGGCTTGTTAAAACACACGTGCCTGGGCCCCCTCACCAGAGATTCTGATTCAGTAGGTCTGAGATGGGCCTACAGAATTTGCATTTCTAACAGGTGATACTGATATAGCTGATCTAGAGATCACTTTGAGAAAAATCATTTTAGATATAGCCATCTTTGATAAATAATTTTAATCTAGTAAAATAAGCTTTCAAAGGAAGTCATGGGTGTGATTTACTTTAATATCTAAGACAACACAATCAAATTTTCCTTAGCATAAGCAACTAACAAAACAGCCAATATTTGCCTTAAGTTGGATATAGTTTAAAATCCTTTTTTCAAATGCCATTTTTGTGAATTATTTTAAGAAAGTGAGTCATCATTTCATTAGCACATATCTATGCAAATGCATCTAGTTAAATCAAGATCAAAACTGGAAAACCAGGTTATTTAGTAATTAACGTCTAATTATAAATTGCATATTTATTATAATGAAAACAATGAATTCAGATTATGTTTGAGACTAAGAGAATAACTACTGGTACTTATGGCTGGCTGAGTGATTATCTGTTCTCTTCCATAATGAAAAAAATGTTATGATTATTCAAATATTGTACTTGTGGAATAATCACTGTAACTTTTGAAGCTTGCAAACTGTGACATTTACATCCTGAATTAGTATTCAAACCAAGTCTTTCAAGAAGTAAATTAACTCTCTCCAACTACTGCCTCTGCCTCCAGGCAAATTTTAGTGACTGTTTACCACCATGTAAGTTCAGTGGTTAGTTGAACTTCAGATATGAATAACTGAACACAGCAGAAATACATGTAACACACCATCAACCCACTAGGCATTTTCAGTATAAACAAACCATTTTACTAACTTAACAATGTGTTTTGAATGAAGCCTATTTTCACTTTTAACATAATTCCCAATTAAAACAAAGAGCAAAATCCACTTCTAAGTAGAAACTGCACATTCTTACTATTTAAGAGCCCAACTAAACCAAAAACTTGTATCCTCTTCTCCTTTTGCATTTTTTCCTTGTCTCAGGAGTTTTTCAAAGCCCTAATCTGACTTTTCCAGCCCATATCATGACCCCCATTTAGATTCAAGGATGATCTCACTAACAGTTGAGCGTGTGGTCTCTTCATACAAACAAACTTGGGAAAATTCACTATTTGGAGATTAATTATGAAGAATGATGGTACAACCAAAGAAAAGAGAATTATAGAAGGTGTGTCATTCTCATTCTTCTTTGAGTTTGGTATTAGGAACCTGACACACCTATATGTGCAAATGTCACCTGGAAAAAGCATCACTAAATGAAAAGCTAAAGAGGGAACACAGAGAGAGGATGTGTTTCCACAGATGATTTTACTATAATGAATATATAATCCAGAGTACTAGCATTTCTAACACTTAACCAGAACAATGAATTTTATACACGTGTGTATGTGTGTGTGTATACCCATAATACACACTTGTTTGACTGCCCACAAATTTACAGTGTTTTAACTGCCTTGTATCCCCTAAATTTGAGCGAACATTTTTGGGTATTTTTTAAATGAAAACACCATCTTTTAAAAATTATGAATTGTTATAACTGCTATGACTATATATAAAATCACATATAGCCAAAACAGAGTGACAGACTGGATTTACTCTCCCACTTCAATTATAAAAGGGACATAACATGTGAAACAACAGTGTTGGATGGACATCAGACCACAAAGGACAATGATCCATGAGAAATGGGAAACAAATAAGGTGAGCCCTACGATTGCCCCATCCTCGGGGCCTGGAGAGAGTTTCCAGGCCCCAGCGCATGAAGAAGAGAACCCAGGCAGCCCAGTGACTCCCTGAGTTGAAGAGATGGAGCTGAGAATTTGGGGTGGCCCAGCAGCTGCAGTTCTCCAAGCAGAGTACTAGAGAGGAGAGAGCTGCCCAGAGAGAATCCCAGAGATCTGCAAAGGCTCCTCTCAAGCTTTCAGCGGAGAACTGACCGGCACACAGTGTGAGGAAACTCCCCTCACACTATGGCTGGGAAAGAAACCCCTGAAGGATTAGATGGAACAAAACTTTGAGCTCCCCCAGGGCCAAGCACAATACCTGTCCCCATCAGCCAAGCTAGGAAAGCTCATCAATCCTGTGGCTTTCAGCAGAGTACGAAGGGTCTTGCCTCAGTAGTGGAGAATAGTTAGGCCCCGATGACACCACTCTGGTAGTGCCTAACAAATCTTAAAAGCAGCAGCCAAAGGATTGAATGACTTCAAAGCAATGAAGCTGTGTCCCAGAACAAACCTCAGGAATATGTATAGTACACAAAAATATCCAGCCCCAAAAAAGCAAAATTCATAATGTCTGCATCCAAAAAAAATTTTTTTAATTAAAAATCCCAAGCACGCAAAGAAGCAGGAAAACTGGACCCCATAATGAAGAGAAAACCAACCAAATGAAACCAAGCCAGAACTAAAATCAGTCAGAGATGCTTTCTATGTGGCAACAGAAACAATTGAGGGACGAAACTCAAACTAAACTCTCACAGGAGTGCCTACATCCAACTCAACTGCATAGTGTGCAATTTTCTCATTAAAAAAAAAAAAACACCAAAAACCATTAATAGATCAAATTTACCAACCTTACATAATGCACACACTCCGTACACCTTAGAAAATAAATAAAAGAAACAACTCCCCGAAAAGTGACAGTTAAGATAAAAATAGCAAAACTTGTTAAAGCTGCATCAAAATACTGCTGACCAGCACACACTGGGATCACTAATAGCAAGTGGAGGGCTGGAGTTATAGCTGCTTAGAAATAATCACTCTTAGGATTTTTCTCACGTTCACATATTTAGGAATCACCCGTGGCAACCTCTTTCCATTTATTTTTCACATTTCCCCCAGATTGCTGGTTCTCGAACTTTGTCTGGAATCTCTAGGAGAACTGTGACAACACAGAGATTGGGTCCCAGCCCCAGAGGTTCTGATTCTGTAAGTCTGGGGGTGGGGACAGTTGTCCTAAGAGCTTGCCAATCTGGGGACCATACTTTGAGAATGACTGCCCTAGAGAATATGTGGTATTTCTGATCTATTGAACCTGGACTTGCAGAACACACCCAAGCATCTACATTTTTAGGAAAGCTAGAATCGTTGGCGATTATGTTCAGCAAGTCACGTGAGGCCAGGAGCAAACTGAGAAAATGTACAGACCTTCCCAATTTCAAAATGAAATTTGCCGTGGCAAGCTAATTGTTTGCATCTCTTCTGATAATGTTCTCTCCCCACCCCCATCACCTTTAGAGGATAAGTTGGATGCTGTGTTGGAGGGGCTGAACTTAGCAGAAGATTGAGATGTCATGCTTGGATAAGGAATTTCTTTGCTACCTACAGCAGTCTTGATCCTACATGTACACCTTTGAGAAGCTTGAGGTGCCACACAGGATCTGAGATCTCCCAAGGATTTCACCAACCAAGTCTGCCAACTTACTGTCTTCTTTTAAATTAACCCAGGACCTGCAAAACCAACAACTATCATATTTTATCAAATCTGACATTCATCAAATCACTATTTTATGTAGTACCAAGAAAGAAAAAACATGTTACAAACTACGGTACACGCCATCAATTGTAACATTCACCTTGATTTCCAAAATGTTAAACTATGATCTTAGAATCAATAAAACCCACTGTTAAAAAAAAAAAGAAAGAAAGAAAATGTGCCCTGACCTTGGTATTGTAACATTTGGGGCCATTTATTCACGCTTTCTTATAGCAGTTAACATAATGTCTGTTGTAATGCTTATATGGGCCTTATGAAATCAGAGAAATCCCAACAAATCTACAGATTTTTTTAATGGAGTTTTTTTTTTTTTTAGAACTTTTTATTCTGAAATAATTTAAGTTTAAATTTGCAAGACCAGTGGGAAGAACTTGCATAACATTTCTTTTCTTAACCATTTCAGAGTAAGGTGCAGACATTGTTCCCTTCAGCACTTAAATGCTTGAGCATGTATTCCCTAAGAACAAAGATAATCTCTTATTTAACTATATAGTGCAGTGATCAAAGTCAGAAATTTAACGTTAATACCATTAACCACTAAGCAGTCCATATTCACGTTTCTCCAATTGTGCCAATTTAGCATTTAGTATGAGATGCAATACAGCCTCACTCATTACCTGTGATTGCTATGCCTCTTTAGTCTCCTTTAATCTGGAGACCCATCTCTATCTTTCATGATATAGACTTTTTTTTTTAAGATAACAGAATAATTAGTTTGCAAAATATGCCTCAGTTTGGGTTTGATAATTCTTTCTCAAGATTAGATTCCGGTTATACATTGTGAATACATTTTTGGCAAGAATACCACTGAAGCAATATTGTGTCCTTAGTGTATCATGTCATACCATGAGACACACACTGTCATTTGTGTCCCATCAGTGGCAAAATAAACTTTGACGACTTGGTTAGGTGGTGTCTGTCAGGTCCCTTCACTCTCAAGTTACTCTTTCTCCCTTTATAATTTGTACGGAGAGAATTTAGGACCATGTCAATATCCTGTTCCTCATCACATTTTTACCCAACACTTTTAGCATCCATTGATGATTCCTGACTGAATTATAGCTGGGATGAGTGCAAAACATTTTCAAGAAAGATTTCAGCACATCTTAATTCATTCTAGTGATGAGGCCTGTTTTCCATAGCATATCCATTGAGCTTTCTTTATCTTATGGTGCTGTCTTATAGTTTTTGACAAGTTGTTTTAAGAAATACAGAGATATAGGGAGGAACATGACTTATTTTTCCAGCTTTAATGAGGGAACATGATTCTTATTTAAGGAAATTCAGGGAAGGGTTTGATGGTAGAATCTTACCCCTCCTACTACTTCATTTTATCTCCAATAGAGCATAATAGAGCAGTATATAGACCAATAGAGTATTAAATAAACGGCCATATAGAGGCAAAAATCAATTCTATTTAGGATCTATAGATCATTTTTAAAGATATAACTCTAAAATAATATAGGTTCAAGTTGCTTTTCTTGTATTTAACACTTAAAAGTGTAAAAAACAGAAGACGTGAAATATCAGAATAGTGTACCAAAGATGGAGCTTACACCTCTTTTCCTGAACAGTTTTTAGAATATTGCTATGTAGCAATGGGACAGAGAGAGTTAGATTTTGGCCTCTGACAAGGAAGAACTTACTGGGATGAAACACGTGTAATTGCCATTTTAGAGGTCAAAAGTGGTTGCAGACCAGCAATTTCATATGCCTACGAGCTTCCTGAGATGCAAGGGCTCAAGTCAGATGATCCCTGGCAAAGGAAGATGTGACAGAGTAAAGCCATCCATGCAGCATTATGAGGAAGGTGGACTAAATCTACCCTAACGGCCCTTCTTATCCTAAGAGTCCATGTTTTCATGAATGGTTTAGGCACAGTCCTGTTTCAGGCTGAGTCTGGAGAGGGACTTCTCTCTGCTTCCTTAACAGGATGGATTTACCTCTTTCACGCTGTTTTACTGTTCACTCACTTATCCCTATGACTATAAAAGACTTCAGAGCACATCATTTGGGTATAAAAGGGGAGGGTGACCCCTGAAGGCTGCAAAATATATACACACAGGTTACAAAATGGAAAATTTTATAACTGACTGTAGGAAGAGAATCATTGTTTTGTCTAAATATTGACTGAGACCAAACACCAAAGTTTTCCTCCGAGTGCCCTTAATGATAGAATTTGAGCACATGACTGAATCTATAATTTTTACATCTATAAAGTTATTACTATAACCCTCACCCTTGCCTTCCTGACAAGTATGTTGTGGGATTACCGTGTTTCCCTGAAAATAAGACCAGGTCTTATACTAATTTTTGCTCCAAAAGACACATTATGTTCAGGGGATGTCATCCTGAAAAATCATGCTAGGGCTTATTTTCCAGTTAGGTCTTATTTTCAGGGAAACACGGTAACTAGCTGATTAGTGTAATGAATTTGAGTTTCTTCAGGAAAAACATGACATAAAAACAAAAATAAAAACTAGCACTGATGCAGTATGTCCATACTGAGACTACTGACTTCCCATTTATAAAACTAGATCTCTAAATACACATAACAAGCTGTAGTTAGTAAACTCAAACACCATAAATGATTGATTTTTTTTTAATTTAAATTGTGCTCTTGGGACTAATTTTGCCAATTTGAAGGTTATTCCTAAATAACTAAATCCTCATTTACACTGCTAACTAGCTCTTTAGTACATCTGCAAATAGAACATATTACATTCCTATCCTCTAACAACTTTCCCATTAGCTACAGTAAATGCTGTGTACTTTCGTTACCCATCAGTTCCCCCACAGTTATGGGTTACAAGTTTAATCGTTTCATTTGCATATCCAGCTGAGGTAAATTAGAAAAAGTCGCCACACTCATTACACTTTATTGCATTACAAACACAGATGTCTGTTTTCCTAGACCCGCTTAACCTTGACCTAAAGAAAGGGATTAGAGCAATACAGTGAGAAAATATACACTGTTCACTTGGCTTCTCACATCTAAGCTACATTGAGTTTCCCAGAAAATGAGAGAAACTTAGTTTTTTAATTAAAAAAGGTAGCCTCAAAAAAATCACGATAATCAGATATTGCTTTCCTTATGAGTTGTCTGTTAAAAAATCTTTAGCTATTCTTCCCCTGCACAGACATGAAAAAATTATCTCCGTAAAGAGTAACTTCACTACTTTTGAAAAAAATACTTTCTTTGTTAGGAAATAATACCTAGCTAGCACCTAGCTTAGTGTTAAGGCTGGTGGATTTATTTCACAAAATTAAAGCCAAAAAGCCAATGAGTGGGCAGCCAAATGCCCTCCCGAGTTTGTGGCTTTCGCTCACTCGGTAGTATAATATGTCTCCATCACTGGTACTTTTAACAACTATGAATGAGTCAGCTGTTTCCTGCTGCCCTCAGATCACTCCTAGAAGATTCTTTCTGCAAGCACATGGTAGAGCACATTTGTTTATGATTATGTGGCAAATCTTTGATAAGGGACTATCATCCCAGTTGTCACATCCTACAAATGCGGCCAAGTCATTTGTATATGTAACTTATACATAACTATAATCAAAAATTCAATGCAAAATTAAAGTTGAGGAAGTATCTTTAAACCAAACGTAAAAAACCCACTATGTATATATGCTTATGGTAGCTTTAAGGGAGCCTCTGAAAGTCAATGAAAATCAATGTATAAGTGAACCATTTTCAAGTTGAAGGACATGGGAAACATCTGGCTTCACTCTCAAGTTAAAATTGGAGCTTGCCCAGAGAGATGTTTTCTTTAAGATAAACACATGGTTAGAGGGAACTGTAAGAGGAAAAACCAGAAAAAGGATGTAATGAGTAAAGTATTCCAGAAAATACTTAGATGCAAAAATTACCTTAGGTAACATGAAAAAATGCATGCCCCAGAAAGACAATGATATCAGTGACCAAGAGAAAACCTCGATAGAACATACAAAATTGTGTTTTATCTTCACAGCTAAGGTATCTTTACCATGAGGCTAATAAGGTTTCAGCTTTAGGGCCCCTCACTTGCACAGCCCATTCAAAGCCCTGGAGAGGACTTAGCAATATGTTTTTATAAAATTTTCAAAGCCAATATATTTTTAACCATAATTAGTTGGGACATTGTTTCTTTCCATTCTGACTTCTCTGTCATACTTCCTGTGTCAGGTGGCACTACAGTGACTGCAGGCAGTTTTGATGCTTGGTAAAGCAGTTGAATTGGAAATACATTGACTTGGGGGTTATGGGATATATTAATGTGTTTTGCTGTCCCTTCCGCGTATAGCTAAAATACTGCTCATCTTCCTGGAGGAATGGCTTCCAGGAGTACTGCATACTTCCCACTGAGCCCACTCACCCAACTAGGTGACATGAAGGAACAGAGTCAGGAGTTGTGTCATGATATGACAAGGTTTGAAAGGTATCAAGCCAGAAGCTACTCTGTAAAAAATTCTGCCAGTCATCAGATGTATAAAATTGCAAGCAGAGGATTCGGTCCTCATCAATGCATAGTCAAAACAGAAGCTCTCTCCTATCAGAAATGATATAGTGCATACAATGGAAACACACTTTTTTTTTTCTTTTAGTAGAAAAGTTTAAACATACCATTTTAATTACATGTGTAATTTAGAAAGATGTCTTATAAAGTTTTAATAAAATAAGACAGAAAGTACAGACTCCTGATTTGGATGTATATGAAGGATACCTTCTTTTGGCTTCTTTAAATTTATTTATAAAATAACTAAGTTCAGATAAAAATTAATGGAATACTAACAAAAGAGACAAAGATGAGAGTTGAAATCAATAGAAATTACTGACGTCAAGAAAAGAATTGTATCAAAAATGTTTAAGTCATAGCAAAAGCAGTAATTTATTAAAGGAAGAGATAAATATTGACTAGTGAAAATGAATACATTCTTGGAGTGTTTGATCATTAAATTAATAAAGAGGAAGAACCCAAATTAACACATTGGGAAAAAGATTACATTTCTTCCTGATTTGACACGAAGTTCTGACATTGATGAAAATAACATAAGACTTACAAATATATTAGACATTGACAACAATGAATGTTGTCCATTCAAAGATCAAGACTATTCTGTAAAAATGAAATGCCTTGAAATCTCATAGCCCAAATAGAAAAGAAACATGGGGGTGAGTTTCCTAAATTTAAATCTTAAATTTAAGATTTAAATTTAAATCTTAAAAATTTACATGGCAGGATTTCATTCTTTTTTATGGTTGAGTAATTTATACACACACACACACACACACACACACACACATCTCACATCTTCTTTATTCAATCGTCTACTGACAGACACTTGAGTTACTCCATATCTTGACTACTGTAAATAATGCTGCAGTGAACATAGGGGTGCATTTAGCTTTTTGAATTAGTGTTTTGGGTTTCTTCAGATAAATACCTAGAAGTGGAATTGCTGGGTCATAAGGTAGTTCTATTTTTAATTTTCCATAGTGGTGGCACCAATTTTCAATCTCACCAAATGTGCACGAGGATTCCCTTTTCTCCGCGTCCGCACCAGCACTTGCTGTTTGTTGATTTATTGATGATAGCCATTCTGACAGATGTGAGGTGACATCTCATTTTTGCGACAACATGGAGGGTATTATGCTAAGTGATATAAGTCAGACTGAGAAAGACAAATACCATATGATCTCACTTATAAGTGGGATCTAAAGAACAAAACAAACAAAACTAGACTCATAGATACAGAGAAAAACTGATAGTTGACAGAGGGGAGCTGGGTAAAAAAGATGAAGGGATTACAAAATACAAATTGGTAGTTAAAAAATAGTCACAGGACATAGAGCATAGAGAATATAGTCAATAATGTTGCAACATTGATGTACAGTACTATGTATAGTACTAGACTAATGGGAGGGATCACTGCAAAATGATATAAATGTCTAACCACTAAGCTGTATACTTGAAATTAATATAAAATAATATTGAAGGTCAACTGTAACTGAAAAAAATAAAAATTTTCATGGCATTACCAATAGCTAGGACACTAAAATAAATTTTCCTAAGCATCAGCAAAAAAAATGAAGTCAATCAACAACGCTAGAAAAAAAGACTGAATTATCTTTCTGTCCTCTGACTATAAAGCAAAATTTAAAAATCATTGTCCAATATGTGTATCAAATCAGCACGTACACCTTGACTTACATAATGTTAAACATCAATTATATTTCAGCAAAGCTGGGAAAAATTCAAATTAAGCTTAAAAATCATTGTCAAGTTTATGCAGCCAAAAACTATAAGGAAAAAAAGTATCATTGAAGTGTGTTAGGCAAGTAATTAATAAAAATGTTGTGTTATTTTCCTAGATCACGTGGCTCTTGTTGTATTTGTCTTCCTTTTTTTTTTTGGTCTGCTTTTTAAGCTTTGTAATTTTGTGGGGTTTTTTCAATCTAAATATTTACTTCCATACATAATTTGTACCCACCGTTTTATGTTTTCTTAAAGAGGGCTCTAAAATTGTCTAAGTTTTAGGCCCCACAAAATCCTGGATCTGCCTCAAAGCCCCACTGTCTATCTCATGTATGCATGTTTGCTGCAGAGAAGACAGAAGCCAAACGTTTAGAGTGAAGCAAGGTCTGCCCAGGCATGATGTTGTCCAGAATCCTGATGGGGCAAAAAGTCAAGATCAAAGTGAAACTTCCTCATGAAAATGGGACTGACCTTGTATTTCAGTGGATACACCTTCCCCCAGTACCAATAGCAACCCTTACTTGACTAGAAATAGAGTCTCTGGGGCTTTCTCGACTGCTGCCATGTTGATCGTCAGCTAAGTGTCATAAAACACCATGTCTAAAGGACTTTGCACAAGCCATCCTGTTAAGATTGTTTTCCCTCTGAAGTACATCATTTTTATTAAAGAATTACTACTGAAAAATAAAGAGTATAGGAGAATTAAACTACAAAGCTCCACTTTCCTAATTCTGGATTTTTGATTAGTTGGTGAAAACATAGAATTTTCACCAGTCTAGATTTCAATGTTTTCAAAAACCTTACTGGGTCCACAATTGATTTCCAAGCCTGTAACATTTCCTTGGTGCTCACATTTGTTATGTTATACCTCCTTCCTTTTGTCTTCCTAAACTTCCTCTCCAGTGTCCTATCTGATAAGACTTAGAGGATACCAACAAGCACCAATGACAAATTCATTCTGAATTCTTTTGTAAATATATAATCTTTGGGGGATTTAAAAGAAGGGCTGAGAATAGAAACTTTATTTGAGGCCAGCTGGTTATCATTTGGCCAACCTTGAAACCCTTTAATCCCTGGCAATGAGCCAGTCTTTATCCTCAGAGCAGCAAAAGACTCAAATGTAAAACAATGAACACTTATGAGTCCCTTGTTGATCTACTTCTGCAAGAGATTCAGTTAGTTTTTCCAGCAAAGAATCTTAAAATCACACTACTGAAAAGGGCTCAGAGGGGTCATCTTCTGTCCAGACTGCCAAAAAGGCTGCATTTAAAATAATCAAAACAGATAGTCATTGCTCCAGTTCTTAAAATTTTGATAGGACAGGAGTTTCTCTTAAAGGCAAGTCTGCACTGGTTTCATGAGCCCTGGTGCTGAATGAAAATCTATAATGCCAGCAAACTGATCAATATGCCCTCAACAGCAGGCACATTGTAAAGATGTCTACATCAGAATAAACAACTGGCTCCAAGAACGACAGTAATGTGTGTTAACTCCCAATGGGAAGGTTTTACCCCCATGACACATTTAATCAAATTAGGCGTCAGAAATCACAATAACTTATATGGAAAAGGAGCTCTTCTTCTACCCTTTTAATTAATATCCTTATTAATTATCCACCCAATGGAATGCTAATCTATACAGATCAAGTTTTGCTGGACTAAAAAGAAATCCCCTAAACAAAGATTCCTTTTGATTTGCCAGATATGTCAAAGTTTTTTGTTTTGTTTATTAATTTTAAGGTACAGAACAACAGAGAGGGTGCCAAAAAAATGTATACACATTTTAAGAAAAGAAAAAAATGCATTAAAATTATACATTTTAATGTATAGCTGATGGTAACCACTTTGAGCACCTCTTGTAATTGCAGCAGTCAAACATGACTTGCATTCATTGTTTGTTAGCGGTATGTATTGAGTATTACAATTTTAATAGTTTTTCCTTTCTTAAAATGTGTATACATCTTTTTGGTGCCCTCTGTATATATCGTACAGAGTGTAGACGGAATGACTGGCCCTAAATCTTTACCCTTACTCGCAATCCAACCCTTGCTGTGGCCTCACAATGGGCATGGGTCCACTGGTACAAGGCAGAAATAACAGTGAAATGGTCTCTCCTGAATGTTGGTCCACAATTCCACCGTGGCTGCTCTCTGTGCTTCCATCCTCTGGCGCACATAGTTCTGTTACTGTGCCACCTGCATTCCCCTATTCTACAATCACTGATGCCTGTCAGACGAACACAAAGTTTTATTTTCTCTCATTTTGTCTAATTTATAATCTCACCTAGACAGCTAGAACACAAGGTAACAAATACCAAAAGGATTACTGTTGCCTTCATTGCTTTCACAATAAAATTAGGTATTAAGCTACACACCACAAAAAACAGTGATTACTCTTTAAAGTTAATTGAATAAATTAGTGGCATAGTCAACTTTTAAAGCTATAACACATTGGAAAGATCATCATTTATCAGACAAGACAGAGGGTTAAGTGATTTGCTCAAGGTCACCAATGCTACTCTGAAAAAAACCAGGAAAAGAGTGTGCCCGATGCTGAGAAAAACTGCTATACCCTTAAATTCAAATTAAATTCTGAGAGGGGGATAGAAACCAACACCTTTAAAGAGACAGGTCAGAGTAATCCAAAGGGTGTCTGCAGAGGAAAAGAAGGAAGGAAAATGGATATTAGAGGGCTTTAGTAAAGAAATGAAAGAAATGAAAGAAAAGAACATTACACCACAAGGCAAATTAGTTTCAAAATAATTTCAGTGGTAACAACCAAGGTGATGTTCATCCCAACACGAAATTTGGGGAGAGCACATTCTTCTGCCTTCATGGCTCTAATACAATTGCACAAGCCATAATATATCATATTTATTTAATGGCTATCATCCTGTACTGCTCTGGGTTTTCCAGAAAAATAGACACAATAACCAAATGTATGTGTGTGTGAGGAGAGAGAGAGAGAGAGAGAAAGAGACAGAGAGAGAGAGAAAGAGAAAGAGAAGATACATTAGAGGAAAGGAAAGGAAAGGGAAAGGAATAGACAAATTTTAAGGAATTAGCTCATGCAATTGTGGAGGCTGGCAAATCCCAAATCCGCAGTGTAGGCTAGCAGGCTGGGGATCCAAAGAAGTTGATATTTTATCTCAAGTCTAGAGGCAGAATTCCCTCTTCTCAGGGAAAGTCAGTCATTTTCCTATTAAAGCCTTCAACTGATTGGATGAGGCCCACCCACAGTATGGAGGGTGATCTGCTTTACTTAGTGTACTATTGATTTAAATATTAATCTCATCTAAAAAAACACCTTCACGGATACATCTAGAATAATATTCACCTACATATCCGAGTACAATGGCCTACCTAAGTTGACACATAAAAATAACCATCATATCTGTTCATTCAACAAGGTTTTATTCAATGCTACAAAGTGCAAAACATTGCGCTAAGTGCTGCTGGCAAAGAAATGTTAGCTGTTATAGTAATGGTTTTATTTTCAACACGTAATGCGAGCTACGTTGGTTTGGCACACGATTTGACCAACAACTTCTTTATGTTTCTTAAAACTCTTAGTATCTTTACATAACTTTCCACAAGATTAATTAGCTAATGTGCTTAAGGAATGCATTAACTAACAATGCTCTTAAGATATGAATAGGAAAAATAGCTTAGTATATATTTCAAATCACTAACAATAAGGCTCTAATTTGAATATAGATACATGAAATAGAAATACTTTATCATCTTGCCACTATGGTGCAAACCAAGGTCTAATTTTTAAAGTAATTTACTTATCATTCTTTTGAAAATAATGCCTTGAAGTAACTAATTTTTTTCATGGCTAACAGAGCTTTGGAGAGCACAATTTGGTATGGGCAGAAAGGGCAAGAAAATTGGTTATTTTAAAGACAGACAATGACTTAACTGGTCAACTAAACCATGGGGTGTACTTTTTATCATTCTTTTTTTTTCTAAGGTTAGTAGGTTATTAACCTGTATCCTGGGGTGGGTGAGCACCAATTACATCAATGGAACAGATAAATGAAATGCAAATTTTAAAAAATAAATAAATTCTGACATTAGCGTCCTAACCATATTTTTATTAAAAATGAAAGGTAAAATGTTTCCTCCATTTTAACTTTTGATACATGGAGATGGGGAAAGAAGCTGGACAGGTAAACCAATGCCTCCAGGAATGTTTTCCTCCATTCCTTACTCTGCATACAGCATTATAATAAATCCATTTTAAGATCATTCAAGTGGACACTCTCTGTTAATCACTATTTTTTTAAATGGCTTTCTTTGGGAAATTGTTCCCTACTCTATTTCAAATTAGACTGGCATATCTAAAGGCCATGACTGGGTTTGCATAAACATTTAATTACTAACAGGAAAAAGCAATACTTTCAATAGTTTTCACCAGTGATGTAATTTCAGAAGCCTTGGTTTTTCAAACACTTCACTATAAAAAATATTTCCTCCTGGATAATCAGTCCTACAGCCTATGAAAATTCAGCAGATTCCTAGATCTGCCCCTTACAAGCTATGTGACATTGGATACAGACTTCATCTCTACCTGCCTCAGTCTCTTCATCTGTAAAATGGAGAAATTATGAAGTTGTTTTAAAGAATGAGTTAAGATTTGTAGAAGATTTAGAAAAGTGCCTACTACATAATAAGTACTACATAAGTGTTAGTTATTACAATTTTTATTTCACAGATTAAAACCAAAACTAATTACCCACAATGGTAACTTGCATCATAAAGGAATGTTTGTTTATTAACTTCTCTCCCTTGTTACACTTCCCCAAAGCCCTTCTCTGCCTCAGAGTCTCCTTCCAGGGGAACCCAAATTAAAACAAGCCACTTGATAAGAAATCTTAGAAAACTTTGCAGTAAAGGGTTTTAGATCATCTTAGGGGAGCTAGTATAAGTACAACTGGTTGACAAAAATCACCAAACAATCTCATGGTATGTTTAGATCTTAACCTTTATCATCTGTGTGGACCGGCATTTAAAATCAGTGAGGAAAGTTTGAATTAGTCAATAATTTAGCCAATAATTTGGGAGGCAGGGAGATTAAATTAGATCTCTTACCTCACAACCCTACAAATGCCAAATATGTCATTTTGATGTGAGAAAAGCCTTCTAAAGACAGAAACCTCATTCCTCCACCCCAAGGTCAGCTCTCAGGCTTCCCACCTGCAATGGAAATGAGAGTGTGGAATAAACAAAAACTGAAAAGTTTTTCCAAATTACAAGATTTGGAAATTAATCACACATGGAAAACCCGCAATTAAGAGTCTCAGAAGACTCTGTGACCTTAATCTTGATGACAGACTAAACAAACTGCACACCGCCATCTCTGATCATCTCACTCTCATGCTTTAATACTTTCCGTGGCTCACTAATGACAATCAAACGAAGCACAATAAAGTACAAAGTCCTTTAGCTGAATATTATGATATTCAAAACCCTAACCTGCTTTCCAACCCATTCTTTATGCTCCCCTGTGTCTCTCCCATGTCCAGCAATGATAGGTGACAGTACTCGTGGAGCATTACCACAGATGCTTACCAGAGCCCTGATATCTAAAGCTCTTATTGGGGTTCAGTTACCCAGATATGGCTGATTGCTCATGTGACTGGTCTTTAGTCTCCAGTCTTTCCAAAGTTTGAACTGGTACTACATGGCCCAAAGCCACCACCATGAATCTCATTGTTAGAATATCCAGTGTGGCTCAAGACCCCAGGTAAACATAGACACTCTTATTAGGCAGGACATTCCAAGAAGCTTTCAGGAGCCAAGAGAAAGGCCTCTCTTTGGGTAAGGTTTATTGTTCTCAATATATCTTAGAACAAAAACTCCTCATCACAGCCTTCAAGGTCATATAATATCTGACCCCTACCTGCCTTTCCTCATCTCCATTTTCCCATCACTTAATCTGCTCCAGTCACATCAACCTTCTTTCAGTTCCTGGGATACACCCAGCTCCATCTAAGAGCCACTGCTCTTGCAGTTCCTTCTACCTGGACGCCCTTCCCCAGATCTTCACACGGTTGGCTGCTTCTCATCAAATTAAATGTCACCTCCTCAGAGGGGCCTTTCCTAAACATCCCAGCAAAAGCAGCTGCAACTTGCCTCCTGACGGACACACACACACAGACACACACACACGTGCACACTACTCATATGCATGCACATACTACACACACATACATACTATACACACATACATACTACACACACATGCATGTGGACACAGAATATGTACAGACATGCCCACTCCGCCCCATTATTCTGTTTTCTATATAGCACTGCTCAGGACCTAAATTATATTGATTACTTGTTTATTTATTGCCTCTCTATTGTTTATAATAGAATGTCGTAAGCTCCATCTTATTCACCAATCTCTTCCCAGTTTACAGGTACCGAATATCAAGTATGTGTTCAAAAATATTTGTGGATTGACTATGTGCTGTATAGATTAGACAGCGATAGACACAAAGAATTATAAGTTGCCTGCGCTGGTTTCAGATCAAGTATATACATACAGCATTAAGAACAAGTCTCATTTTCTTAGCGAGCAAGAGACTAGATATCATATGCCATTTATAATTAAGCAAGGGAAACCACTAACAGGAATATATCAAATTAATGAGTCTGATTTTCCCATGTGGATTGTTAAATCAAGTCTCATTATTTTGTGGACATACATTATGCTGGTGACTTGACTCTATCAGGTTATCAGTGGTAGAAAAGAAAATAGAAGATGCCAGGCTGGACTCAGGAGAGCAAAGGTAAATCTCCTTACGTTTTCTTTCCTCTCAGAAAAATCTGAGTTCCTACTCAGTGGTACCCAATGAAAAGCTGATTATTCAGCAATTAGAAAGAAATGAGGTACCGAAGGAGAGAATAGTCAGGCCCAAAATGTGCCTCTTTGACATATGGATTATTGTAGCTGAAGACAATTCAATTCAAGGACCAAAAGACTCAGGTAGAGCTTCTATCGTTTTTTACCTCCCCCTTAACTGCCTAAAAGAATTTAGGTAAAGGAACTATCACCAGAGATAAATACGAAGAGTATGGGCGAGGCGTGGCAGGTTTGGGGGAGCCCGACAGGGCCTGTTTGTTCAAATTCCTCTGGCAAACATTTGTTTATCAAACATTTTCTCTTCCCATCTTCCCGTGAATTGTCTTCCCTCCCTTTGGAGCTTGAGACCCCTACCCTCTCACCTTAGCTCAGCATGGTATTTAAGCCTCAACTGCCCGTCTCTGAGCCTTTTACGTCTATATGAGCCTCCCGTATGTACTAAATTAAATTCGTTTTCTCCCATTAGCCTATGTCAATTTAATTATTAGACCAAAGGAATCTAGTAGGGTAGAGGAAAAATTTTCATCCCCTATAACACTATCAAGCCACAAAAGACAAGAACGAATCTTAAATGCATATTGCTAAGTGAAAGAAGCCAATCTTAAAAGGCTACTCACTGTATGATTCCAAATATATGACGTTACAGAAAAGGCAAAACGATGGAGATGGTATAATACCACTGGTTGCCAGCGATTTGGTGTGAGGGAGGGGTGGTCGTACAGTCGAATACATGGAGCACAGGGCAGTCCGACTATTCAATATCTACTGTAGTGGGAGACACATGTCTTTATTCATTTGTCAAAACCTATAGAATGTATGTGGGGGTTCAGAACAGGCCTCCCCAAAATGTACCATGTCGGCATGTGGATTATTTTGAGCTGAAAGCAATCAAGACGCCGCAGGTTCCTGAGAAACTTTTACTTCTCCCGTAAATAATTCAAATTAGAGGCCTTGCCCACAGTAAGAATTGTCACCAGAAATAACTTTTTATGATCTATCTACAGGGCAGGACAAACTTCTAATTACTGAACATCGACTCTTCTTATAATCCTGTGAATGATCTTCCCCTCTAAAGCTCCCAGATGCCTTACCTCACAATGTCATATATACCTCATTTTCCCTTGCTGTTTCTGAATTTCTCGTGTATGTGGGGTTCCTATACAAACACATGGAATTAAATCTTGTTAATCTGTCTAATGTAGATTCAATTATTAGACCAGCTGAAAGAACATTGGAGGATAGAGGAAAGCTTCTTTCTCCCCCACCTGTACGACACCAGAAGTAAGCGCTAACATACACTACGGACTTTAGTGAATAATGATGGATCAACATTGGCTCATCAACTGCAATAAATGGAAGGCAAGATCTTAACACGGGAAACTGGGCCGGGAGAGGGGAGGAGGGAACTGACGGGAATGTTGTACTTTCCCCTCAATTTTTTGTAAGCCAAAACTGCTCCAAAAAGTAAACCCTATTAATAAAGAAAACAAAAAACAAAAAAAAAGTACAAACTGCATTTCTTTTCATGGAAATTTAAGATGCTATTTCCTCAATTCTATATGTATTAAGACACACCGCGTCTTACCCATTTTTTCAGTTAATTACAACCTATTTCCCATCACATTTTTAGATTCTATGTAACAGATGGTGAACATGTCTATTCTGAAGGCCTAAAAGTATTTCTGTTCAAGAATAGTGGCTATTATCCAGCATCTAGCACAAGGGTTGGAATACCCTGGGTAGGGTGCAGGGAGAGGAGGCCACACACCAGGCAACAAGGGAGGAAAATAGAAAGCAAATCCTCAGGGTGCTAACAAGAATAGAGGTAACTCCTAGAGGAATTAAAAGTAACCCCCACCAGGAACCTAGGGAAATCATCTATACAGAGAAAGAAACGACTTGTTTGAAATTCATTCACACTGACAGGGTCAATAGAAAAATTTCAATGTAAATAACAGGAGACCTTAAATGTGTGTTTTCTGAATGCTGACGCATTGGGAGCAGAAACTAAGCAAAGCTTTCTGCAGTGGCCAAATGTTGCCTCTTATCACAGCTGAACAGCCATTAAAAAAGGAGCCTGAGAATGTTGTGAATGTAGATGGAAGCCAATCAGATACCCCTGCGAGAGATTTGTAAAGATTTTTTTTCCTCTATTTTCCTTTTGGAATGGGTAAGATTTGGAAGAGTAATAATTAGCCATTGTCTTAACCTGAGAATAGAAGTAAAATTTGAAAGTGATTAAAGCGGCTTTTTTCCCCCTCCCTGTAGCATCTTCACCTTTACGCCACCAATTTTTCATTCCGCATCAGCAAGCTAGGGATAGTAATTCAGGAAACAATGGCAGCAGCACCACAGCACTGTGGGTTTAATGCTATTTCTGTCTCTATAAAATCTTCAATAATTTGTTTACGACTTCCAAAATTCAACAATAGTGTGCAAATGCAATTCCACTTATGTTAATGTGTGCTTCCTTCTCGCATATCAGATTCTGAATAAAAATTAGGCAAGTACTCTGTTTTGAAAATATATAAGATGTGAACTTGCTTGGAGAAAAAAAAAAAAACCTTCCAAATGCACTATCCTATCAACCACATTTTTTTGACTTAATAACTTAAGTGAACTGTTAGTGAAATTACAACCTGCTTGTGACACAATAAATTTACAACAAAATTCATTCCATAAATTATTCAATTCCGTGACTGCAGTCAAGGAGAGAAATATCACCAGGAGCAGAGGATTAGCATGTGAAAGGAAAAACCCATCTCCCCACTGAAACAATCACTGTCAAAGCCTCCTATTGGAGTTTTGTAAAAATTACCATTAAGAACACACATTTAAGTCTTTGTAGTCCCTATAAAAGGGCTAAGTATTTGATTTACATTAGATTCATTTGTTCTTGCTTCAACTGTCTCTTTCTCCCACAAACCATAACTGCCTCAATAAATGCTTGCTCAATCAAGTGTGCATTAAAACAAAAGAATTTACTTCAATAAAAGTGATGAATCAGGGCCAGAAGTTAACTTTTCCTTCCTCTGTATATGTTGCTACCAGGTAAGTAAAGCAGAAATTTACATTTGCTGTTCCACAGAAGAATATTATCGGTTTCTATTATATGGTTGGTTGTATTTGTAGATTTGTGCATACATTATTTAAGCCCAGAGTTGCAGGGCAAAGGGATTTCAACCAAACCACATTTGTGAACATGTTCTATGGGCAACGTATCTATGTATATAGGACTGTCAACTTTCCACCAACTCAATGCATGAGAGATGGTGCTAGTGGACTAAGGAAAAATTTCTAAGATCAAGATGGTTTCCTAAGATCTGGAAAACAAATCCCCAGCAGTTGGTATTTTTAGCCAACTATTGGGGATCTTGCTTGCCCTACACGGTAGCTGCTCTTCAATAAACCAAAAGAGTAGATGTTGTCACTTTTCTTAAAACAAGATGGTGGCTGTCTTCACATAGTCACACATACAGAGTTTTCATTTCAGTAGATGCCTTGGAGTTTGTTTTTCTTTAGTTATTACTCTTTTTCTCATAAGTAGTGTGTGGTAGGCAGAATAATGGCCCCCGAAAGATATCCATGTCATATTTCCCAGAATCTGTGAATATGTTACATTACCTGGCAAAGGGGAATTAAGATTGCAGATAGAATTAAGGCTGCTAATCAGCTGACCTTAAAATAGAGAGATTATCCTGGATTATCCACGTGGGCCCTGTTAAAAACAGGACCATAGGCCCAAAATGGAGTCACTTAAACAAAGTCACACATCACCGAACTAAGACTTAATTAGTTTCAACTCTTCCAGAAATGGAATCTTAAAACAGTCCATCAGGAATCACCTGATCAGCAGTAGTGAGGTACGCTGCCTGATAGGCCCTTCCATCCCCTAAAGGAAAGTAACTTTGCAATAACCAACACTTTCTTTCTTTTTTGCCTATTATAACTTCCTTGTTCCTGCTCCCTTCTGCCTATAAAAATCTTTCATTTTGTACAGCTCCTTGGAGCTCCTCTCTGTCTTAGATCGGATGCTGCCCAATTCAAATCGATTTTTGCTCAAATAAACTTAAATTTTTTAATGTGCCTCAGTTTATCTTGTAATTAGCAATGTAATCACAAGAGATGAGGGAGGCAGAAGAGTAAGTACCAACGTGATATGATGTGAGAAAGACTTAACCAGCCATTGTTGGCTTTGCAGATGGAAGAAGGGGCCATGAGGTAAGCAATGGGAGCGGCCTCTAGAGGGTGGAAAAGGCAAAAAAAAAAAAAAAAAAAAAAAAAATGTCTGCTTAGAGTCTCCAGAAGGAATGCAGTCTCCACTGACACATTGATCTCAGTCCAATGAGACCCATTTCAGACTTGTGACTTTCAGAACTGTAGGATATTAAACTTGTATTATTTTCAACTCTCAAGTTTACAGTAATTTATTAAAGCAGTAATAGGAAGCTAATACAGTGTTTAGTATTGTCTATTCTGAAAGGTAATTGGTGTGAAGAAAGGAAAAGAATTGTTAGTGTTTATTCATAAAGGAAGTCACAAAAAGAAAGGCCTAAAGATTAATTTTATATAACCCTCATTAAAATTACATAGAAAAGAATAATTTAGGTTAATACTTATGTTTTAGTTGCTATTACCTTTCTTCTGTTTATCAGAAAGACTCTTTAGTATTTATGGATATATCTTCCACCAGTAGTGGAATATTTCACCCCACATAAAGTTATTCTTTCTTTCTTAGACAATGCCTATTTCTCACCTATTGTCTGATTCTCTATTACCATCACCTACTACCTGGCATGTCATTTGTGCCTTGATACACAGAAACTTTCTAAAAGATCACCTTTACTTATAAGGGTAAATTCTTATTAGATCGTGTAGGACAGGAAAACCTTTTCCACAACACTTTTAGGGCTAGGCCTGTATATTCATCTGACAAAGACAAACTAACAGGATAAAAGCATGCAACTTCATTTAATGTAAGTTTTGCATTGTATCAGAGCCTTCATAAGGAAATGAAGAATGGAAGAATTAGTTAAGCCTGAACATTTCTATACCAGGTTTGATGAAGAATGGAAAACCGTGGGAAAACGTTATAGGACAAAAGGGTATGAGATACTGGTAGTAACTGGGGAAAGTTAGCCAGGCCTGTCTGCTTGGACTCCAGTGCGCCTCCATCCTCAGACAAGGATGTTCATTTCCTCTGGATCTAGGAAGGGCACCTCTCACACAAGTTTCTATGAGCTGCTTCAGGAAAGAGGGGAAGGTCAGAAAGTCCTTCCTGCACCTGTTGTTGCTCAAATTCCGTCAGCTTATATTATTCAATATGCCACAGTGCCATGTTTTGCGGTAGCATGTCCTAAACCCCATCAATTGTCCAGCATGGAAGAAAACAGACAAAGAATCACAGAACAGAAGAGCTGTAAGAAACCTTACGTGATCCAGTTTAACCTTATTTTATCAGAAAAGCCATCAAGATCCAAAATGTGAAATTTTTCTCCTAAGATCACAATGTCTGGAGAAAAAGTAGCTTATAATACTGGCCCAGACCTCTTTCCATGATTCACAATGCTGCCCAACATGGGATGTTCAAATTCACTCCTTCATCCAACAAATTTTATCGAGGGCCTACCTGTGTGTTGGACACTGCTTTAGGCATTAATTACACAGTGGGGAACAAGAGAAATAACTACGTAGTAACCATGGAGTTATCTATATAACAGAGTTAACTATGTTAACTGCATAGTCACTATGTAGTTAGTAGTCCAACAGGAGTACACAGACAATACTAAATAAACATCAAACATATATATAACAAATGCTATAATGACAAGATGATATGAGAGAGAAGGACTAAGGACCATGTCAGATTGGCTGATCAGCAAAGGACTTTAAAAAAAAATCTAAATGATAAGAAGAAGCCAAGCAAAACGGGGAAAGAGTCTTTCAGGTACAGGGAACAACCAGTGCCACGTCTGTAGAGCAGGAACTAATTTGATCTTGTGGAGGAATGTCCTGAAGGCCAGTGTTGCAGGAACCTGGTAACGAGGGTGACAGGGGTAGACATGTGGTAGAAAGGTGGGTGAGGGAAAGAACAAGTTTTGGGATCTCTTTGTGTTGCATGTGGCTGTATTTGTGTTTACATTTGTGTTGACTTCCATGTTATCATGTGAAATGTTCACGAGGACAGACTTGTTTCATACAAAAAGCACCTAATGTTGCCAAGTAAATATGAACTCAGACCTGTCTCCCTCTTTCTCGGAGAAGGCTTGGTTTCCAAAAAATCAGATCAACAAAATTTAAGCGGATTGTTCGCACTAATCGACGACATTGTGCTAGGTTTTATGAAGTGAAGGTTCACAAGGGCACTTCAAGATAAGGATGAAATACTTTCAACTAAAGGAAGAGAGACGTACCATAGCACAAGGGGAAGCCTATTAGTGGTTCCTGAACATACACTATGTGCCAAGCACTCTACCGTGTTTCCCCCAAAATAAGACCCAGCCCGACAATCAGCTCTAATGCGTCTTTTGGAGCAAAAAATAATATAAGACCCGGTCTTATTTTACTATAATGTAAGACCGGGTCTTATATTAATTTAATATAAGACCGGGTCTAATATAAGACCCGGTTTTATATTATAGTAAAATAAGACTGGGTCTTATGTTAATTTTTGTTCCAAAAGACGCATTAGAACTGATTGTCCGGCTGGGTCTTATTTTCGGGGAAACACGGTAGTAGATATTTCACTTACATCATCACTGCTAATGCCTCACAGAACAATATAATGTCAGAAGCACTTGGATGTTAAGTAATTGGCTCAAGACAGCATACTTAGTGGAAGAATGGAAACTATACACTGGTCTGTCTGCCTCCAAGAGGGTCATGCTTCCCCATTTTGCCATCTGCCACTCACATTAACCAAAACCTACTCTGTGTAATTCACACCACTTCTGAACAACTCATTCTCCACTTGTATGACATGACAGGTGGGACCAGATGATCTCAAAAATCCCTCTCGTCTAACATGTTGTGATTCCATGATGCTATTATATTGGCAAGAATCCCCCAATTCTTGCAGCTCTCCACACCTGGAAATTTCCACCTCCACAAGGAGTACAGCAGTTGCCACCTATCAATCAGAAATGCTTCCTTCCATCAAGAAGTCAGATTGTTGCCTACACTGGAGAAACCAACCAGAGAAACAGCAGAGAAAACAAACCTACCTCCTCCCTGCTGGGTAGGGGAGGATCGTCACAGGGCTCAGTACTAGTTGATGATTTGCTCCCTTTTATTTCCTTCTCACCAAATGAATATCAACCTCCAAATGCATGACAGAGTCAACCTCAGCAAAGTTTGTGTGGAGACACCATTATGAGGAAATTGCATTCACAGATGAACTTTAAGTACAGCTCTCAGCAGCTCAATTTGCAAATGTCAGTATTTTCCCTCTCCATAGCGGGCTCACCTTCAGTTCAAAGGCAAATAGCAGCAAACACAAAATTTGCTTCTAGGAAGCACAAACTATTTATTTCTGGGGTGTAAAGTTCTCTGCCTTAGAGACATCTCTACTGAAAAATAAAGATTCGATGGCGAATCACAATAAAGCCAGTAAGTCAAGTTTCAAGATTTGGCATGTAGCTAATCATTTCTCTCTGAATACTAAATAAATTAGACTTATTTCAATATTCTTGAGCAAAACTTAAATATTTGAATGTAAAGAATAATTATTTGTAACATAGTAAATTATCATAATTAGAGAGTCATTTCTGGCTATGCCATAAGACAAATACTGTTTATAAAAAGATGCAGCATCCCTCCTATACAGTACTGTCCATTTAAATGTAGAGCAGCTTTTCTGTGCTCTGGGGTAATCACCTGACTGTTATGAGTCACCACCTGTAGTGGACAGTTGCTGTTTTTCCCTGTCCAGCATCCTGCATCTAGGTTTTTCCTTTAGCAATCACTCCAGTCCAATCCTGTGTTCCCATGGCTCAGGAGCAGCTGACTCTACCTCCAGGTCTGGGAACAATCCCATGATCCATGCCTTGCCAATCAGCCTCTTCCATCCTTCGAAGAACAGTGAGGCGCATGTAACCCCAGTCTAATCAGAGGTAATCCCTAGTTTGTTGCTGGAGAGTCTACGATAAAGGTGCTCTCCTTCCCCTGGGAAAGGCATGTCAGCCTGGAGCTGCTGAAAGCCATCTTGCCAACACAGATGGGAGCCTGCCTGAGAACAGACCAACAGAGAAAAACAGAATAAAGAGGCAAAGAGAGTTTGCTAAGTCTTGGTGACCCAGTTGGAACTACTAGATCCAACTCTACATGAAGCCTACTTGGACTTTTCAGGGAGTTGAGCCATACACTCCTTTTTTGCTTAAGTTAGTGGTCTAGGCTGTGTTTTCTGTTACTTGCAATCAAAAATAGTTTAGTATCCCATTTTATACTACAATGGTAATATAACGTCCTTTAATCACAAAAATTAGATGAAAGTCTACCAAGTATGTCCGCAGCACAGAAACACAATTAAAGTCTTAGAGAGCCAGGGGGAATATTTTTCTATGTAAAGAAAACGTATTTATAGAATTACTCTAGAAGGAACTATATAGGAGTATCTATATTCCTATCTCTACAAGAAAATTTTACCAGTCTGTTTTTTAAAACATAAGTTCCTCTATCTCTGACCCCATCCTTCATTTTCATTTTTAAATAATTACAGAACCTGGCAAAATTTGTTTTCTATTCTTCTGGGAAATAAGAATGCTATAGATCAGTAATCATTAGTAAACTTAACCAATGTGAATCTGGAGACCATAATGAGCGGTGAGCTCACAGTCCATCTGGAGAAAAAGGGGCTAATAGAGAAATGAAAGCCAGCACACAGTGCCATACAAGCAAATCCCATGTAGCCCATCCAGGGGAATTTTTAAGGAGATAATGAGGAGAACAGATGGCAAAGCAGTGGACATAATCTGCATTGATGTTCACGGTAACTACATAGATCAAGAGATGACAATAAGGACTCCACGCATTTATTATCAAGTGTCTGTTCTCCAAAAATCCCAAAGCACTTTGCCAACTTATGTCAAATGCCGATGGTCATAAATGAGATTGAAAGGCCCAATTCCTATTTTTCCTGTGCTACAGACCTGAAGCACTCAGATTCTGAGAAGTCAGCCCTATAGAGACATTGTAGAATATCTCTGATGAGACAGTAAAACACAACCACTGAAAAAAATATTATGGGGGAGAAAAAGAAAGTATTAACCCACAAAACACAGAAATCTATTTTTTTCAACAATTATTATGGTGTATAAATGATCTAATGTTAAAGTAAAATACTGCAGGCACATATTCCTGTAGTGACCACAAGAAACTGCTACCACTTAAGAAATACTATTTTTATAGAGTCATATTAGAGATCTTGTCATATTAATTTGCCATAAGATTGGGGTTCCCTAACCAAAAAGAAAGTACTTACTCTGGGAAAAAATAATAACATATGGATTAATGCAGAAAACCTCATGGTGTGAAATGTGATTAGCATAAAGATCAAGCATAATTAGCATGCATGATCATAATTAGCTTACATGATCAAGCATCCATGAAACAAATGTGAGCTACTGTGTCTATGGTCTATGTGAGCAATGTGTCCTGTGGTTCAGAGCAGAAGGTCATGTAGGAGTCCCGAGCAGGAAATTGTTTACTTGCACACCAATTTTCTGGGACCCATCTTAGAACTCACCTTACAGAAAGTGAAATGGAAAAGCTGTGTAACAAGACTATAATGATGAAATTCTAATATTTCTGCTATGAGGGAAGATTGAAAGTAATGCTCAGTGGAGAAAGATGGTTTAAAAAGGATATAAATGAGGTTATTAAGATGCACAAGAGGATAGTAAAAGGAGGGCAACTACCAAGGAGGGGTATTACAGGTGATGTGTAGGAACAGCTCAAGGTGGAAACAGAATGAGTATCAAATTCAGCAGCTTCAGATGTTTCACGAAAGCCTAGATTTCAATAGTTCGTCAATCAACTTAGTTTTAGGAAATATTTTATAATACTACCTTATGCTTAGTAAAATTTTAAATTAGTACTTTCGAATTAAAACTAATGGACCCAGGGCCGGCCTGGTGGCTCAGGCGGTTAGAGCTCCATTCTCCTAACGCCGAAGGCTGCCAGTTCGATTCCCACATGGGCCAGTGGGCTCTCAACCACAAGGTTGCCGATTCCACTCCTTGAGTCCCGCAAGGGATGGTGGGCTCCGCCCCCTGCAACTAAGATTGAACACAGCACCTTGAGCTGAGCTACCGCTGAGCTCCTGAATGGCTCAGTTGGTTGGAGCTCGTCCTCTCAACCACAAAGTTGCCGGTTCGACTCCCCCAAGGGATGGTGGGCTGTGCCCCTTGCAAATAGAAAACGGCAACTGGACCTGGAGCTGAGCTGCACCCTCCACAACTAAGACTGAAAGGACAACAACTTGACTTGGGAAAAAGGCCTGGAAGTACACACTGTTCCCCAATAAAGAATAAAGCCCTGTTCCCCTTCCCCAATAAAATCTTTAAAAAAAAAAAAAAGAAAGAAAAAAAACTAATGGACCCCATGTAATTTAGAAACCACATTACTCTTTGACTACTACCTATTATAATTATTTGGTGATTATTTGATTAAACATTGAAACACCAAGAAAACATGTATTACATTCTCACAGCCTAGGCACATACTTAAATTCTATTATTTAAAGTATTTTAAAAGCTATATCTATGAATTAGCTAAAGAACACATTTCCAAGGGCAATGAAAGCTCAAAGAAGATACCATCAATTGTAGAAACTGAATTCTCAAATTACAGAAAGATCTTTATGTCATTGCTAAGAAACAGTCTGTGGATATTGTTGGAAGAAAAACAAACTTACAAAACTCTGTATTTTCTGATGACTTTGCTAAAGGGCATGTCATCCCTGTACGCCTAGAAGGGTATCACCTTCAGCTTATACATATGGAAGACCAATCCAATGAGTCAGTTATAGCCCATTCAGGATTCACAGCTTAGGTCCAGGTCCATAGTCACTCATGTTTGTAATGCATTTTGCTTTCCTAATCTTAAGCCCCCTCGGGCCAGGTGTCATTCTCAGACTCACATTACGAGCGCTGCCTGATAAACATGTGCCACAAAAGATGCCTTAGTTTGAGAGCAGCTCTAGGGCTCTATTCCTGCCCTACTCCTTCTGTCCTTAGATGGACTGCTCCAGAGAAGACTACCCAAGACTCAACACAGCTAGGCACTCAGGGCCATTCAGGATAAGGTTAGAGCCCTGCCTTCCTCTAATCTCATCCTATGCTGCCTCTCTCCATAAAGAATATTCAGAGTGCCTGCCAGATCCCAAAGGCTGGTCAACAATGATAGCTATCGCCACCCCCAATCCTCTCCTTTTCCACACCTGGAGTACAGTATCCTGAGAGACTATGTGGAACACACCTCTGAGTTGTTCCCTGGGAGGGTGAAGCAGCCAGAGTATTTATCCATCGATTTACAAACCTCACTGGTTGGGGGCTTACTCCTGGGGAGAGCAGTTCTACAGGATAACCAATCTGGCCTGCACAAGGGCCAAGGACACCGTCCCATTGCTAGCGAACATGCTCAAGCAGAGAAAGGCAGGGAGTTTGCATTATGGACAGGAACTGTCTGCAGGTGACCTCTGGGGAAGCTGTGGGGATGTGGGTGGGCAAGTGTATGCATGCATAAGCATTCATTCACACACACACACACACACACACACACACACACACACACACACACCCAGCAGCCCAGAGGTCAGCTTCTGATATAATGGAGAAATACTGTAAGCATCCGTGCTGAAATTAGGCACGAAGATGCTCACAGTCATCTCTATATTTAACAGTGTTGAACCAACACAATCAGAACAGAGAAAGAATAGAGAGCATAAGATTGGAAAGAGGCAAAGCAATCTCTATCTTTGGATGATAATATTTTGTACCATTAAACTAAATACATCAACTGAAAAAAACCACTATAAAATATAAGATAATTCAATAAGATAGTGGTATGTAAAATTAATTTAAAAGAAATCAATATCCTTTATATAATAAAACAACAGTTAGAAGATACAATGGAAGACAAAACTGTACTTACAGCTAGTAACATGCTTGACAAGGGTAAAACCAAAGGATCGGAAGAAAATTGAACTATTACCAAAGGATAAGAGCAATGAAAAAGAGACACTATATTCTTAGAAATAAAGACTCAAAGTCAATTCTCCCTAAGTTAATTTAATGCAATACAATAAGATACCACTGGTGTTTTTTCTAGAACTAGATACATTGATCCTAAAATTCATATAGAAAAATAAAATTTTAAATAGCCAAGAAAACTATGAAAAAGAAGAGAAATGATCGAAGAACAGACCTACTACCCATCAAAACGCACCAAATAAAAATGAACAATGGTGACTGAAGAGACACACAAGACACTGGAACAGCATAGAAAGTCCACAAGAGATTGAAATGTATACAGGAATTTATTATATTATAAAATGACATCTCAAATTACTGAGATGAAGAAAGACATTTTAATAAGTATCAAGACAGCTGGGTAACAGTCTGGGAAAAAGATAAACTCAGTTCTCTACTTCACATTGTACACAAGTATAAAAAGGAATTAAAGTCTTAAAGGTTAAAAAAAAAAAAGTACTAGATGGGCATTTCGGTTGTTTCCCTATCTTGGCTATTGTGAAGAGCGCTGCAATAAACATAGGGGTGCATATATTTTTTTGAATTAGTGTTTTGGATTTCTTTGGATAAATACCCAGTTTTATACCCCTGAAACTAGTACACAAATTTTTCTTTAAACTTATTATAAAAAAAATAATAAAGTACTAGAAATACATTTAACATGCGTGTGAAAGTCCTTTATAAGTTAGACTTCAAAATCCAGAAGCCATATAAGATTGGTAAATCTGATTGAATAAAAAATCAAAACCTTCACACCAAAAAACACTATGGGCAAAATTAAAAGTCAAGTGACTAATTAGGGAGGGAGAGAATTATAATTTACATTACAAAGACTGATCTCCCTAATTTATAAAGATTGCCTAGAATTCAGGAAGAATATGACCAACAATCCAAAATAAAAATGAACAAAAGGCATAAATAGACACTCAACAAAAACAAAAAAGAAAAACAAAATCCATGCATACAAATAGCCATTATGCTTATAAAAAAGTCTCAACTTTCCTTATAATAAAATAAAGGTTAAATCAAAACTACATTGAGATACCATTTATCGCCTATTAGTTTGGCAAAAATTTAAATTTTGACAACACTCTTAAGGCTGGAGGGAAATAGTCATGGAGGGTATATTGCTAGTGAGAAAGAAAAAATGGTACACAGGGAGAAACTCTGGCTATCTTTATAAAAAAAAAATACAGATGCATTTACCCTTTGACCTAACAATCCTACATCTGGGAATCTAACCCACAGATATATCATCACATACTATATAAAATGGCATATGTAGAAGGTTATTCATTACAGCATTATTTGTAATAGCAAAAATTGAAAATGATCCAGCAGTCCATTTTAGGGTATTGGATGAAGAAACTACGGATACATCCACCCAATTAAATGCCATGCAATTGAATAAAAGGGTCAGGAATAGCTCTACTTACTGACGTGGAAACATCTCCAGGATGTATATTGTTGGAAAACAGCAAGATGCAAAGCAAATTATGTAGTAAGCTACTTTTTCTGTAACAAAGAGAGGGTAATAGAAATATGCATTTGCTTTCCTTTGAATAAAGATATACAAAAAAGATAAACGGCAATCTAATAGAAATTGTTGCCTATCGAGAGGAGAGCAGAAAGGAGGGAACAGGGGTGGAAGCAAGAATTCTTCCACCTTGCAATAAAAAGCAAGTAACTTTTTATTACTTTTACTTGTGAATTAGGTAAAAGTATTATCTATAATTTAAAATTTTTTGTAATGTTCTAAACAGAAAAAAACATAAGAACATAGGACTTAAGGGAAATAAGAAGAACATTGACTTCAGATTTCTAATGGAGTAAAATCACTAATATTCTAAGTGAAAAAGATTTGAGCCTAAAATTTTACAGAAGTTCTCATTATTTTTCAAAATAAGGACATTTTCAGGTATGCAAGCATTCATATACAAACTTTCTCTAATAGGAATTTCTCTAGAATGTACTCAGAAAAGAGAGAGAAAGAGAGAGAGAGAGAGGGCAAGAGAGGATATAAAAGCAAGGGTGAGCAAAGAAACCAGTAAAACTAATTAAATTTAAACAAAAAAAATTCTGTTAACATTTTAATACTAAAGACTTGAGAAATGTCAGAAGGTAGAAAGTGACAGAAATAAAAATACGTGAAGGTTTTCACTTTATCATGGGACAAGGTCTACACAATGATGGAAGATATACAATCAATATGTATGTTAAAATCATGGGAGTTATTACTAGAAGAATAGAAATAAGAGGTATATAACTTACAAACCACCACTGGAGGAAAAAAATGGAATAAAATAATACTATCAACCAAAATTAGGCAGAGGGGTGGGTTGAGGGAGAAAGGAAGAAGGCACAGTATAACAGAAAAACTTAATAGAAAATATAAATAAGATATGAATAAGTCTAAACACAATGCCAATTTTAATTTGGGTGAAGGATCAATTATCTATTAAAAATTGAACTTTCATGTTGCAATAGAAAACCCATAGGCTATATTTAAAAGGCATATCTAAAATAACACAGAAAGAGTGGGGATAACAATGTAAGAGAAGATACACTAAACAATTCTTAGTATCAGAAAAAGAGAATTTTAGGCAAATGCGTGAAAAGGACAAAAAGGGGTATTTGCCAAGATGTAACTCATGAACTTTTGGGCATATCTAATAAGACAGCCTTTAGGAATCAGCAGATAAAATAGATGGACAAAAAGTAATATAAAATATTTAAATAAGCTGATTAACAAGTTTGATCTAAGAGATATAAAATAGAACATTGAACATAATAAAGATCATTCTTCTCAGTCAGGGATACTCACAAAAGAAAATTGATCCCATATTAGGTCATGACGAAAAATCTTATCGACTCCCATAAAGCAGAAATCATATAAGCCATACTGATTGATCACAATGAAATAAAATTGGATTCATCATCAAAAAGATAACCAGAAAAATCTATGACTTAGAAACTTTAAAACTCCCATGACGATAACTTATGTTTAAGAGAAAAATCAATATAGAACTTACAAACTATTTAGAAATGAATGACAATAAGAGCATTGTAAAACCTGTGGGATTTAGGTAAGACCGTGCTAAGAGGAAAATTTAAGTGCACTTATTGACCCTGCTTTCCTATTTCATGGTATCTTCCCCAAAGAAATATTTTCACTATGCACAGAAGTATATACAAAAGTTATTATAGCACCATTGTTTATCATGGTGAACATTCTCCTGTGGGTGGATGCTTAGATTCTTTCCAGATCTTTCTAGCTCATGTTATAGAATACTATGCAACAGTTCAATAGGAAAAAGTAGACTTATATGTATCAAAATAGAAAAATGTCAAAAATATAATGTTAAATAAAATAAGAAAAATTAAAATGGGATAACTTTTACATTAGAATAATTTAACAAAAATTAAAACTAACATTTCTACAAGTGCATGTCTATTTTACAAGGAAAAATATCAGGAAGGATAGCTGCTAACCAGTGTGTTACTTTTAGAGAATGGAGTAGAATAGGAAAAATGATCAAGGGAATTTTCAATTAACTGTACTCTTTACATTTAAAAAACAAAAACAGGAAAGTATTAACCTAAAATTTGTGTAACAGAAAAAAAAGTTATTTATGTGAATGATCCTAAAATGATGATATAGGATTCTTCTCTTACAGATAAATTTTGCAGAAAACATTCATTCAGCTTGTGCAATAATTGTATTTTTGCTCAGGAAAATTTTGCCCAGGCAAGTTTTTATTGCTAAAGCTAGCTTCTTTTCATCCCTGGGGGATAGGAAGGCATTAGATGATTTTCATGAATGTGTTTAATTAGTTAGTTACATCATTTCACATTTCTAAATTATCAGACTGGAAAACACCTAACAGCAAAGAGGCAGAAAACATATGTAAGCCAAATTTTACAAACCCTACTTACTGTTTAAGAATTGTGATGATATCAACTATAAAATAAATCTTCAAAGCTTTCAAGTTCATCAATGTCAACATAACTGAAACCCAGGATCTTAGACTCAGTTTTAAATACAAAGGTCTCTTAGAATAACTTATCAGTATCATTAACAGTGCAAGACAGAAAACGAAATGTAAACTACAAAGAACAAAAACTGTAAGAATGAAATAAAATGTTATTTGAAGAAAGTGCAAGGTAAAAAATGTGTAACCCATTTCTCTAGCTATACAACAAAATATTAAAATAATTCTCAGATACACTGGTTGTGAAATGGGGAGGGTGAGAATGAATAAGAACGTTACTGTAATTTAAACAAAATTAATAAAGAAATGTTCTGCATGGGGTTTTTTCCTGTTTCTACTTTTAATCATTTATCATGCAAATGAAAGAAGTAATGGAAAATGTAAAGAAAACAAATTCTGCAATATACTGAAACCCATATCCAGCAAGAGATAAGATTGAATATCAGAAGGAAAGGGTCTGAAATTAGCTGTCTGTACAATAACTGGGAGGGAAAACTGTTTTATTTAGCTTGGAGAGATTTTTTTTTTTATAGCAAATTGACTAAATTAAAATCCAGTCTATTAAATCCAGTATCATACTAGAAAATGCCTTTTTCTTGCACTTTTAGATAAATTTTCATTGATCTCATTTTACGCATGATTACATTTTTAATGAGATGTGCAATATTTCCAGGCTAATTTTAAATCCCCCTCTCTTCTCTTCACCTCCCCCCAACTTACTACTTGCTGGATTAACATTTCTGATAAATTGTTGGACCAGAAAGAAGGAGCATTACCAAGATGAAATAAATTACTTCCATATTTTTGCAGCTCTAAAGCGATAATAGGAGAATACAAATGCCCACTGTCTAATTACGCCACATCTTCCAATTCATTTCACAAAAACAATTATTTTATTTTTATGTAATAGGCATGTTACATTGTATTCATTATAAATGAGCCTGACCACTATATAGTCTATTAGAATTTTTTTAAAAAATCACCTCAACCGTATCCAAGTAAACTTAGTGTATGACCATCTTAAAAGGAATGGCCAAAGGAGCAACTTCATAAACTAAAAAATATGGAAACTATTAGAAAATCTACACACTAAGATATAGTTTTTTAAAAAGATTGCCATTCCTTAAAATTAACTCTCACGCAAGATACAAAATAATATTGCACATAAATGCTTTAAAAAGACACATTCTAACTAACGTGGGACAGGAGGGCAAGGGAGTACTTTGAGTATAATCTCCCACATTAGGAAAGTTAAGGTCATTTTTCTCTATCAGTATTTTCAGGACTATATGCCAAGAAGATGATTTGATGAGAGCCACTGGAATTTCAGCCTCTTTTCAAGAAACTAAGTCAGAAACCATTAAATTGGGACCCCGATCCAAGGCCTTTGTAAGAGTTCTTAAACATCTGTGCTTCCCCCCATGTTAGCTATTTTTATAACTCTCTGCCTGATTCTTTGTGATAACTAAGAGCAAAACTCTGTAAACAGATTAAACTTTCTAAATCAAAGACTGATAAGCTTCAACAAAATAAAATTCAACTCTCTGGTGCCTACAAGAGATACACCAAAAAAATAAGGACCTTGAAACATTGAAGATAAAAATATAGGAAACAATTTGCCAGGCAAACACTAACCAGAAGAAAACAGGTAAAGCAAAGAAACCAGTAAAACTAATTAAATGTTAGTGGTTTTTAGTAATCTTAGTGTCAAAGTAAAAATTAAAGCAAAATACTTTAAAAGGAATAAAAAAGAAAAATCCACAGGAAAATTATATATGTATATATATATGTAAGTGTATGTATGTGTGTGTATACACACACACACACACAAAGTATTAACTTGTATGCTCCTAACACCATATAGCCTCAAAAACTCACAGAATTTTAAGAGCAAAATGTTAGAGGAAAGATTGAACAGGTTAAATGGACACATGGAAGATATAAAAAAGAAGATACAATTGAACTTCTAGAGATGAAAACTAAAATGTATGAGATGAAAAATATACTACATGGGTTTAATAGGAAATTAGACAAAGCATAAGAAAAGATAGTAAACTACAAGACATAACAATAGAAACGATCCAAAATGAAATGAAGCATCAATGAACTGGGACAACTTCAAATGACCAAATAGAATGTAATTGACATCCCAAAAAGAAGGAGCAGGCAACAAATATTTGAATAAATAATGCCTGAAATTTTTCAAATTTGACAAAACTATAAATTCTTTTGTGGGTGGTGGCGAGCGTGGAAAGATTACTATGAAAACCTGGGCACACTGTGTACAAGGCAGTGGGGCTTTGCCTGCCCACTCCCACATGCCACTCATCATATGCAAATCTGCGCACCCAATCATGTTGTCACCAAATCCTGCTTCTGGTACTTTGTATCTCAGCTGAAGAAGTCTTCAGTCTATAGTGTCTACTGTGGGCAGGTGTTCAAGAAATCCCCCCTGCAGGTGAAAAACTTTGGGATATGGGTGCAGTGCAGCTATCACAATGGCACCCACATGTACCATGTAAACCAGGACCTGACCACCACAGGCACTTTCACCCAGTGCTATCAAGACATGGGTGCCCAACACCATGCCCAGACCCCCTCAATCTAGATCATGAAGGCACAAGAGATCATGGTCAGCACGTGCTGCCTACAGTGGGCAAGCAGTTGCACAACTCCAAGATCAAAGTTCCCACTGTCCCACTGGGTCCTGCATTGCAAATACAAGCCAAGTTTCACTTCCAAAACGCCCAAGACCTTCTTTTAGATGTAGGGCCTTCCCCATCCCCAGATCTACACAAATAAACTCCTTGGAAATAAAAAAAAAAATCCAATAAGCTCGATGAACCCCAAGCACACGCACAAAAAAACCCCATGAAAACTAAGGTACATCATAATTAAACTACTTTAAATCGGTGATAAAGAGAAAAGTGTGAAAAACAGCCAGAGGGGGAAAATAGAGATACATTACGTACAGAGGAATAAAGATAAAGACAGCAGATTTCTAACTGGAAACAGTGTAAACTAGAAAGTAGTATAACGACTTCTTTAAAGTACGATTTGAGGCAAAAAACAGTGAAAATAGAAGAATAAAGTAGAAATAAAGACCTTCTCCAGACACCAAAAACTAAAATAATTAATCTCCACCAGTAGACTTGCACTAAAAGAAATGGTAAAGTAAGTGCCTCAAACAGAATGAAAATGATACCAGAAGGAAATGGATGTACACAAAGGAAGAAAGAGCACTGGAAATAGAAACTACAAAGGTAAATATAAAGAAGTTTTTCTTTTTTAATTTAAAACTTTTTAAAAGATAATTGTCTGTTTGAAGCATAACTAATAGCAATTAATATAGGAATTTTAACACATATAAAAATGAAATATATGACAACAATAGCTTAAAGTCCAGGAGAGGAAGGAGAAATCAAAGAATACTATTGTAATATTCTTATACTTTAAGTGTATAATATCACTAGAAGGTAGACTATGATATGCTAACAATGTATAATATAAACCCCAAAGTAACCAATATGACCAATAAGTTATATCTAATAAGACAAAGGAGAATCACAAAAATATTAATCTGAAAGAAAGCAGAAAAAGAAGACAAAGAGAACATAGAACAGAAGGGACATACAGAAAACAAATAGCAAAATGATAGATTCAAATACAATTATATCAATAATCATATTAAATGTAAATGATCTTAAAAAAAACATTGAAAAGGCAGAAATTATCACATTAGGAGCAAAAAGCGCAACACAAAACTATGCTGCTGCAATTTTTTTAAAAGATTAAAGGCAAAATGGATAGTGAAAGCTATTCTGTACTAACATAAATTGAAAGAAAGTAAAAGCAGCTATATTAATATCAGACAAAGTAGACTTCAGAACAAAGAAGCTTGTCAGGGATTTTTTTAAGAAGTCATTTCATAATGATAAAAGGGTTGATTCATCAAAAGGACGTAAAATTATAAACATTTATGCACCTAATAACAGAACTTCAAAATTCATGAAGAAAAGAACTATAAAAAGAAATAAACAAATCCATGACTGCATGCTAGTATTTCCACCCATGTCAAAAGTTGATAGGACAAGTAGACAGAAAATTAGTAAAGACATAGAAGACATGAAAAACACTATTAACTGACTTAATTTAATTGATATTCACAGAACACTCTACCCAACAACAGCAGAATATACTTTTTTCACATGCCTACAGTTTATATAAGATAGATCATTTTGGGGACCATAAAAGAAGTCTTAAAAAAAATTAAAAAGCATTCAAATCTCACAATGTATGTTCTCTGACCACACTGGAATTAAATTAGAAGTCAGTAATGGAAAAATCCCCAAACATTTAGAAACTAAGTAACATATACTTCTATATAATCCACAGGTAAAGAAAGAAATAAAACAGAAATTACAAAGTATTTTTAATTCAGTAAAAATGAAAACAACATATCAAAATCTGTGGCTCTATTTTCACACTGTATTTCTTAGAATAAAAAACTGCTCCTAAGACACTGTGGGTAACTAGGGTTACATTCATAAAAATTAGTTTGTATTTTAGGTCTGATGCAGTACGAATTTCAACCTTGAATTAAAATCTTCACCCTGGCTTTGAAACAAGAAGATGGTATCATCATGACTGACCAGCTCTTGTACTCATAGCATTAAAAAGGTAGAAGTCAATATTTTTATTGTCTTTTTATGGTCTTTCCTAGTTCTACCTCTTTGTTCTCTCTAAAATATAACCAAAAAAATTATAAGAGAATTGTAATATTTAAAAAACATCCAAATTTGACCACTTTCTGGATCTATTTGTCATTTTTATCACAGAAATATGCTTCAGGTAATTAAAGACATAGTAAAAATCCAAAGCCTGTGATTGAGCAATTTAACTTTTTTTAATGATGGTAAACAGTAAATACATGATCAGAACCATGAAATATTAACATCAAAGTATACATAGAAAGTTTCTGAAAGTACTAATGGCCTAAAGGAATGTAGTAGAGAGTTTAACAGACTATAAAGTTCACAAGAGAACATGACAAGAATCTAATGTTCAAAATAGTAAAAGCCAATCTTATATTTGTTTAACCTACTGGAATATTCTCTGTAGTCTGGACAGCCACAGTCTGAGACTTCAGCAATGAAAATGTAATTAAGATATGTTAACATTGGACAAGAAAAGAGTAAGACTTGGGGATGTGGAAATGTCTTCCATACCACTCAGGTGCGTAGTAGCTGAATATGGGAAGGGGTTTTCCAGGGGTGGTCTGGAGGAACAGCAGAAGTCCCACAAAATGTTTCTGCTTTTAGAGAAGCCATAAATCAGAAAGCTTGGAGGAGTTTCTGTTAACAGAAATACCTCACAGACCTTTGTCCTGGTTGCTTTGCCAAGAAGAGGAACATCTATTTCAGGGAAATTCTGTGAGCAGAATTCAGGGAACTCAACAAGTCTAATGAAGATGGATTTGATAGCAGTTTCAAATAGAAACTTGATAAGGGACCTAAAAAATATTTAGCATGTTTCAGTGTAAAAGTACCAACTTTGAAATCAGAAATCTCTAGTTTCCAGGGGGCGGCCGGATGGCTCAGTTGGTTGGAGTGTGAATCCTGAACGACAGGGTTGCTGGTTTGAATCCACATGTGCCCAGTGAGCAGCGCCCTCCACAACTAGATTGAAGACAATGAGCTGCCAGAGAGGCGGCCAGATGGCTCAGTTGGTTGGAGCGTGAGCTCTCAACAACAAGGTTGCTGGTTCAATTCCCACATGGGATGGTGGGCTGTGCCCCCTGCAACTAAAGACTGAAAACGGCAACTCCACTTGGAGCTGAGCTGCGCCGTCCACAACTAGACTGAAGAACAACAACTTGGAGCTGATGGACCCTGGAGAAACACACTGTTTTCCAATATTCCCCAATAAAAAAAAAGAAATCTCTAGTTTCCAAAGCTGGCTCTGCCACTTCATAAGCTGTGAAAACTTGGGCAATTTCTTGTTTAATCACAGCCTCAGTTTTTTTAATCAAGAAAATAAGGATAATAGTATCTTTCCCACGGGGCTGTTTGAATGACTTGATCATATACATAAAGAACTAAACTCAGTCCTGAGCACGTAGTAAGGCCTAACTAACTAATTATACTAGGAATAATTAGGATCATCTTTCCTAAAGGACCGGAAAATGCTGGCTGGAACTGGCAAGGGAATGTGTAAGATTATTCTAATAAAGGGAGCTGAAGATACGTGAGAAAGTCTAATTTATAAAATTAAATAGTGTTCATTTAAAGTGGGTAATGAGGCTCAGATAGGTATTCTGCCATCAATTTTTTCTCTGTATGAGCAAGCCACTCTCCCCATCAAGAAGTCGTTTACCTCCTTTCCTTGAATTGGGTTGGTCTTGTAACTTGGGTGGAAGAGACACTGTGCTAGATCCAGTCCCAGCCCAGCCTGTAAAAGGCTTGGCAACTTCTGCTTTCCCTCTGGAAGCCAGCTGTAGTATAGGAAGTCTGACTAACCTGAGATTACCATTCTGTAAGGAGGCTCAGCTAGCCACACAGAAAGAACATCGTGGGAAGCATAGACACCTGAGTGAGGATTTCTTGGAACTTTCAGCCCAGCCAAGATGCCAATTGAATGCAACCAACTGAGCAACACCAGTTGACATCAGATAAGGCAGAAAAACCTCCCAGCTAAGCCCAGTCCACCCACAGAATCACGAAGGGAAAAAAAAAAATTCTTTTTTTTTCCTTTAAAATTTTAGGCAATCGATACCTGAAACAGAGTCTAAAGCTGCCAACTATTTACTGTATTTATCTGTAACCTGAGACTGTCAGAAGCTGCTCATCAAATTTTCTCTCTTAACAGATTTTTATTGGTGTATATGCAGGAGTTTCAGACAATGCTGGAAATGAGCAGCACTCACAGAAGTAGAAGAGAGAGCTATTAATTCCAGAAACACTCTCTTTACATGACATCCCCAGATTCACCAGATAGGGGCTGAAAAAAAAAAAAAAATTCCCAGCCAGTGAAAGCAGCAGAATGCTTCTGGTAGAGGGATGGTTCTGTCTTGCCAACAGATAAAAGAACGTTTTTTAAAAACTTTTTCTGACAGAGCCCATAGAAGAACAATTTGCAACTTTGTATGTCCTTTAGGAAACCTGAATTTACTACCAAGAGTCTTTTTGCTGATATTTGTTCTTTCCGTACGTAGAACTGATGTTTAAGACCACAACCACAATCAGCCTTTCCAAATCCATAACCTTGTTGGGATTTGATTTATGGTTTAAGAACCTTTTGGAGTCAGGGTTTCTCCCCCTTTTGGAAATACTGATTACCCTGACTAGGGATTAATGCTGTGACGTTAGAAAATAGTTCTAAAAACACAAGCTATTTCAACAGACAAAGAGTCCTTGAAATGCTTGGTCCTCCCCTCTGTAATTCAGTCTCTTAGAGAATAACCTTTTCTTGGTCTTTAAATGATGGCTGTCTTAATATCACCTTCAACTGATTATGGAATTTAAAAAAAAAAAAAAGTTTTCCACCTCTTCCCACAAATCTTCTCCCTAGCCCATTTCCCACACACTGTGGCAGGAGATGGCATGAAGAATAGTTCTGGGCATAAAAGCATTTCAGGTCTTTAATACCATGAACTCACTTCAGTTTAATGAGGTGAAATGTTTCTCTGATTTGCTGACACTGACCTTGCTCTTAATAGCCTTCAATGAAATCACCGTACCTTTCACTCTCCGGATTTTCCAGACAATTATTTACTGGTTTATTCCTTTTACTCCACCATTTATCTTCAAAAAATAAGTTCTAAAGTAAACAAATTTTAAACAGCCGTTTCTAGTAGCAAGGCCAGGAAGACTAAACTTTTGATCTCACTGTGGCCTGTTTTGACATCCAAAGTCACATTCATTTTTACACTCATCTCTCAGGGAGAATGGAAGAGACAGCCTTGGATTTCAAAAAAGATAGAAACAAATAAAAAGAGAAATTTTCATTAATTAAATAGATATTTAATGGAAGTTATTTACTCATGTGTGCCCACTACATCCCAAGCTGTGGGAATACAAAGATAAAATAGCCCCAATGCCTAAGAAGTTCATGGGTTAACAGAGACACAGACACTGGATGACTAACCACAGCATCGTGGGAGGAGAAAATACAACAATGCGATTGGAACAAAGGACTGCCTATGGAAAGGCGAAGTGGCAGGGTGAGGAGGAAAGGAGTCTGAGGCGGTAAATTTGAGCAGGGCCTACAAACAGTTTACTACTAGATGGTGGAACAAAAACAGGAGGAGAGAATAAGGCAGAGTCCAGACAGAGGGAAAGGCCTGGTACAGAAGCCTGGAAGCACCATGCATCAAGAAATATTAAGAATAAGTATAAGGAGTAGGTTTGGAAAGACAGGCTGCATTTCTACAAGCTGCCATAACAAATGACCACAAATTAAGTGCCTTAAAATAACTGATATTATTCTCTCACGGTTCTAGAGGCTAGAAGTTGGAAATCAAGTTGTCAACAGAGTTGGTTCCTTCTGGATGCTCTAAGGGAAATTCTGTTTTATGCCTGTCTCCTAGTTTCTGGTGATTCCTGCAGTCCTTGGGATCTTTAGGTCTAGAGATCAATGAAGTTGCTATCATAATCTGTTTGGGAGACCACGAACGCTGAGAGTAGAGAAGTGGCAGAGGGAACAGAAAATAAGGAGCAGATCTGACAGCCGAGAAGTAAACCATTGGTAAGAGTGGCTGAAGAGTCAAAGTGACTGAAGTAGGCTTCCAGATTGAGTGATTGGGTGGCTGCTGATACCAAAAGGAATAAAAGAAGAGATGTGTGTAAGAAGATTATTGGTTTGGAGGCAGTGCCCAGCCTGTTAGAAATGACCCGTAAAAGCCCTGACCTTGAGACAATGATAACCACAGCCTTGGATATGAATCTGCTCAGACAGTAATCTCAGGAAGAGTAAGAAGAGTCCCTGGAGCAGAAAGCTTGGAATCACCAACCTTAAAGAAACAGGAGAGGAACAGGACAAATGAAGGTGAGGGGTCAGAAAGGACAAGAGGATTCAGAGAGCATGGCCACACAGGCCAAAACCACAAATATCTTCAAGGAGGAGGTAAATCCCTGTGAAATACAGCCAAGAAGTGAAGAAGGATCAAGAATTAAAAGAAGCCTCTGGGATGTAACCATCGGCACCTTATTCATGACCTTGAGAAGGGTTACATTCAGGAGAATACAATGTCAAAGCATGGACATGCAAAGTAACTAGCAAGCAAGTGAATGTGGCAGGTACAGACCACCAGTCCAAGACATTTAGCAGCAAAAGGGGAAAACATAGAACAGTAACTTTAGTTGGAGTGATGACTTGGTGGGAATGGAGGTTGTTTGTTAGTTATATTTCATATTTAAGGTCAGAGCAGGAGGGAAAGAGCCACAAAAGGAAGACTGAAAGCAGGATTGAAAGGGAAATGAGTGGAGGGTTGAAGCAGCGGGAAATAGGGTAACTACAGAGAAAACCAGGCAGATGAGTGGGGCCCTGGGTGCCATCATAACTGTCACCATTTATGCAGCTCTAGTGTCCAGCCGCTGCATGGAGTTTCTTATTTAGCACTGACAACAACTACCAAGTAACTACTATTACTATCTGCTGTCCACAGCTGGGGAATCTGAGGTTCCAAGAGGTGAGGAGACCTGCTGAAGTTTACACTGCCTAGAAGACAAGAGGCGGAATTGCGGGGAGAGGAGTTGAAAATGGAAGGAAACAGAAGGTGGAGGACGCTACATGCAAAGGACAAATTGCTGCTGCTTTCTTTCCTGATGGGGAGACAAGCTGGACCAGATATAATGAAAGGCCATTTCCTGCTCCAGACTGTAGGAGTCAAGGCACAGATGTCAAAGTTTCTGTAATTAACTTACATAACAGTGATCATTAGGACCTGTTTGGAGGACAAGGGGACACCGAGAAGTCTTTAAAATGGTCTAGATGTGGCACAGCCCTGCCCAAAGGGAGCTTTGGGCTAGATTCAAAGATGGGAGAGAAGCTTCCCTAAGGTCACTGGCTTTAACCCATTTACACGTCATTGCTCAATAACTTAAAACTCACCCCTTTCCTATGGCTTTGCTTTCCATCTAATGAAAATGCAGCTTTAATCCGAGGGAGGAGAATTGATTGCATCTAAATTTATTCTGCTGGTTAAGAGATCTGGAAGGCAACTACTAATTTACATTTTTATCACTGCCTTTTAAACTCGATTTAAACGCGTGTTCAGTCTATTGGTCCATTGTTTTAAGAAACTCCTCTAACTTCCTGGTTTTTCATCAATCTTTTTTTTTCTTCTTTAATACCTGTCATTTCTCACATACTTCTGAAGCATTCTGCTTTGTGCATATGAGAAGTTTCAGGGTGAGATTTTATTTTCCCTTCTGAGTTTTATTCTCTGCAGCAAAAGGCATCAAGAAACTTTTTTTTTTTTAGTATTTTTCTTTACGTAGATCTTGTGCGTCTTTTTTTTTTTCAAGATTTTATTGGGGAAGGGGAACAGGACTTTATCAGGGAACAGTGTGTACTTCCAGGACTTTTTTCCAAGTCAATTTGTTGTACTTTCAATCTTAGTTGTGGAGGGCACAGCTCAGCTCCAGGTCCAGTTGCCGTTGCTAGTTGCAGGGGGCACAGCCCACCATCCCTTGCGGGAGTCTAGGAGTCAAACTGGCAACCGTGGTTGAGAGGACGTGCTCCAACCAACTGAGCCATCCGGGAGCTCAGCGGCAGCTCAGCTCAAGGTGCAGTGTTCAATCTTAGTTGCAGGAGGCGCTGCCCACCATCCCTTGCGGGACTCGAGGAATCGAACCGGCAACCTTGTGGTTGAGAGCCCGCTGGCCCATGTGGGAATCGAACCAGCAGCCTTCGGAGTTAAGAGCATGGAGCTCCAACCGCCTGAGCCACCAGGCCAGCCCAAGAAACTTTTTATTTTGTATTTCTAAGAGGCTTCTTTCAAGGGGTGTTGATAGCGCATCTGATGATCTGGTTACAAATTGAGAATTTGTGGTTCTTTCTAGAAACACATAATTTCAATCAACCAATACCTGAAAGAACAGTTCCAGTGTAAACATAAGGTAACAGTTCCTATAAGTGATTCAGGAAGCTTCTTTCCCTGGGCAGTTTCCTTCATGAATACGTATAATCAACTAATTCTTATTCATAAGTAAAATTTAAACATACAAATGCAAGATCTCTACCCTGAAGGAGTTCACAGATGCTTCTCCCCATCTCTCCTACCCTCTCCATACATTCATGTGCACGTATACATGCTGTATAAACGTGCTACATACACTCACTACACGAGCTCTGGCTGCAAGCACCAGGGACCCTGCCTGCAGGCTTTCTCCGGCCAAAGGATCACACCTGACAGTGCTCAGGGAATTCATTCCCTGGGGAGCCTCCAAGTCACTTGTTCCAATGTGACAAAATGAAATACAGAATGAAATACAGTGGAGGGTCCTGAAATCACTTTCCAAATAAACTACTTACACTCAAAGTTGGGGACTGTTGGGGAAACAAGATAGATTCAAAGGAACTGTTATCAGGTTAGAGAGGGCAGCAAATTACCAAATAAAGTTGTAAAATGTACTTTACCACTCCATTCCTGACAATGCTAATAACTCTGTGGTTTCTTTCCCTCTTTTGCATAATTGGTTTCTCAGCAATGCAAAGAAAAAAGAAGAAACTTGAAAGTAGCCTTGGGTTTCATGTATAACATAAATGAAACCACCTCCGTCAGGACTCAGTCAAGGAAATGTCCATGCTAGGTGTTTTAATAGACGATATTTTATATAGGGAACTAGTTATAAAGGGGTTGGAAAAGCCAAATGGCCAAAGAAAGGACAATGAGACAATGCAGAGATTTGCAATGGAAAGAAGTCACTATCCAGTTCCTCAGAAAAGTTCAGCGCAGAGTTACCACATGATCCTGTCGTTGTATTCATCTGGTATGTCTCTTTTTCCTTAAGGGAACGTAGAATTTCAATCTGAGAATTGAAAACGCAAGTTCACACAAAAACTGATGCGTGAATGTTCATAGCAAGGTTCACAATAGCTAAAAAAATTGAAAACAACCAAATGTTCATCAGCTGATGAATAGATGGATAAACAACTGTGGTGTATCCATACAATAGAATACCATTTAGCCATAAAACTAAAGTATTGATACGAGCTACAACATGGGCGAACCTTGAAGACATTACACTAAGTGAAAAAAGCCAGCCGCACATACTGTCATAGATGTATTATAGAATGATGTATTATAGAATTTGTACACCTAAAACCTAGGTAATTTTACTAACTATTGGCACCCCAATAAATTTAATTTAAAAATGAAGCCAGTCGCAATATAATTGTGATATATATAATATATATAATTACATATGTATATAAAATTCCATTTTTATGAAACATGCAGAATAAGCAAATTCACAGGACAAAGAGTAGATCCCGTGGTTGCCAGGAGCTGTGAGGAAAGGGGAATGGGGAGCGACTGCTAATAGGTACAGGGTTTCTTTCTGGGATGATGAAAATATTCTGATTAGATAGTGGTAGTGGTTGCACAAGTTTGTGAATGCACTAAAAACCACTGAAATGTATGCTTCCAAAGGGTGGATTTTATGGTATCTGATTAATATTTTGATTAAAAGGAAGGAAAGGAAAAGAAAAAGGGAGGAGGGGAGGAAGAGAGGAAAGAAAGAAGAAAAGAAAAGAGCAAGTAGCCACTACCTCACATTGGGTAAGAGGGACAAAGGAATGGCATGCTTTCCAGGGCCCAGGAGCCAGAGCCTCCAGCAGAAAGTGGGGTCCATGCATCAGGGACTGGGGAATGCCTGGAGTCAGGGAGGAGACTCAGCCATTGCCAGGCTCTCATTCTGAAGCACAGGACACCGGAAGACATTCCCTGGCCTCTCCCTTCCTGCTGTACACTATTCTCTTCCCATTGATCAAACCTATTTGGAAACCAGTTAGCAAGGGAACCTGAGAAACACCCACTGCAGGTGTCAGCCCTGTAATAGGTACAGCAGGGACAGGGCATGGGTCTGAGAACAAACAGGCAAATGCCTTGCACGGGACCCCATTGCTTCAAACATGAAACTCTCTCCAATTGAGATTATTAATACAACCCAACCAAGAGGATGGGTAGTTATTATTTGTGCAAACCTACCATAAGTCTTCAATGAATGCTGTTTTGGAGGTAATAAAAGAGGAAAAGGACAATTATTTCAGTAGTAGTTACATTAAAATGGAAAAGCAAGTGTTACCATAAGCCAACTGGACACTCTCATTTGGCCTTCCATTCATTCCACAAGTATTATTGAATATCCTAGGGACACATAGCTCGAGTGACACTATCTTTGCCCTCAAGGAGATCATTAAGGGACAATCAGTCTATGGAAAGGAAAACATATTAACCAGGCCTACAAACTCAAGAATCATAACAGAATGGGAAGTGTTTAGTATGTCAATTTTAATAGTGTCTCCCTATCCAATCCCTCAAAGAGCTAAAAACTGGAAGGGCAGCCTTTGGAAGGGTGCCAAAGAACCCTCCATCCTCACTGAATTCCATTCTATCCAAACATCATTCCCTTGGGCACACTGCCGTCGTCTTAAACTACATTACCTCACACATATTTTCAACATAATTGCTGTTCACTTTGGTATACTGCAAGGAGTACCCACTAAAATACAGAACAGAATTTACAGCTTAAATTTCCCAATGTGAACTGAGGCCAGGGATTGGGGCAATGGTTGGGGAGGGAGGGGCACAAAGTCAAATTGAGCCTGACCTAAGTTTCTATAAACCCTTTAGGACATTTAAAACTCCCAAGCAGATATGACTCCAACCAACGCCTGACATTCAGATGGCCAGTTCATATTGTGACATCTGTACGCTGTTGCACCTTGCTGCTAATTTCATCACTAGAAATAACACAGGCAGACAACTGACTCTTTAGAGGCATTAAATATGAACGGAGGCTAGATTCCTGCTGCCTATGAGTGCCCTCAATCTAGGGTATATGGCATACCTTGAAGAATCCTAGAACAGAATTATTAAAGATGTCTTTCTTTAAGGAAAAAAAAAAGGCAAAAAAACAGCAGGAGGTTCTTTTCCTTTATGTAATCAAGTGAATTGCTTATATATATATTTTTTTAAAAAAAAAAAAAAAAAAAGCAAATTTCCTTTCTTTTTGCTTAAGGCCAAAAGAATGTAAAATAAAATAAAGCAAAAGATAAATACATACCTGTGAGGCCATACTTTCCTCATTTCCACCTTTCCCCCTGGATAATTCTCAATATTAACACAGCTTGGTCACCCCGAATTGGGAAAGAGCAATGAATCCAATTGAGCCAAAAAAAGCAAATGGGACTAATCGGTTGCAAGCACACACAAATGTTTCTAAGGATAAACTATTTCAACCAAATCCATATATAATAAAGAACTAAGTCTCCATTATAGTAAAGTTAGACTTTTCAATAGTTTACTGAAATATACCATTTATTTTGGGCTTTCGCCATACATCAAAGCACAGCACAAAGACTAAGCTTTCCTGCTTCTCCATATATATTTATGAAAAGTAGAGCCACGTCAAGCAGTCAACACAACCAATTTTGTTCTTGGATCTTCTCAGCCACGGACACCTGAAGTGAGCGCATTTGGGTACAAGACTTTAAAACAGTTTTTCTTTCCAGAGCTCCAAAGGAAAATTACCACTTGATGATATATATGTGTGAATCAGAAAGTATATTAACTTTACAATATATAATACAGTACTTAGTAATAAAGATATTAAGCGATGTATTTCATCAACATCTCAAAGCATAACAAAGCACTACTAAACAAAATCTTCCTCAAAAGCTTAATGAAGGTAAATTCCCAATTACCAGTTTATTTTGTTTTCCAGCTCTTATTGAAATAATTAACCAGAAGAAATTAAAAATTCCTGAGGTTGTAGTATTCATTATCTCTTGATTACGTATACTGCATACAGCCCAGCAGGGGGTATTTTAAGCTGAAGTACTTAATAATTGCATTCACATCGAAGAATATGTAAAACAAAAGAGCAGACAGAATAGTCCATTTTTCTAAGGCTATTTGCACCTATTTACTATATAAAGAAAAAAGATGGGATTATTCTGGACAGATGAAGAATCATAGAGAAAGCTGAGCTAGTTGGCTACAGTGTTTGTGAAATTATTAAACATCAAAGGTGCCCAGTAATCATATAAATGCATAATAGCAAATTGTTTTTCATTATCTATTCCATTAATGTGATAGTAAAAATTGACTATAAAATTCTGTACTCAGGTTCTGATTGATTCTAAAATAAAGACAGGGACTGTATCAGTGCACTACATCTGGGATTCTCAGATGTTACTGTCAGCGCTTTTTATCTAGTGCCACACAATTTAGCAATTAACAATACAATGTCTTAGGTAATTAATGGTTTGGTATATTGATCTCATCTTGCTAGTGAGATTAAAGATTCCTCTGTACGCCCCACATCCTTGCACATGTAGCAGGTGCTCAAAAAATACTTGCTAACTGATAAGCACGTTTACCTAAATTGGAGGTTTCTAGCCTATAAATCCGTTGGCTGACATCCAATTCTCTGTTTCACTGTGTTATTTTAATAGTCAAAAGTTGATATTTACATGTCAGGGACAACTCACACCCAAATAATGCATCAACATTCCTGGACTTATCCTTCCGGATATTTGAGCAACGTTTAAATTTTTGTCTTAATCTAGAAAAACACCAACCTGTGGTGTAAACGAACAATAAAACAGTTCAAGCAATTGGTAATAGGAGGATTCTTTTTTCCCTTTTCTCTTAGTTTTACTTTTGTGTATAAAATATATGTCCACAGCACATGCTCCGAAGCTAAAGTATTAATAAAGTGACAACCAGTAAAAGTCCCACTGGACTGTGTGTACCCTCCCCTGTTGCATCACCTGCTGTCCCCAGAGGTAACCTCTACCCTAACTCTGTTTTGCACTTCTCTTTGCTTTCTTTACAGTTTTACCATCAGACAGGATATTGTTTAGTTTGGCTACTTCTGGTCTCTAAATAAACAAACACATAACTGTATGCTTCCTTTCAGTGACGTGCTTCTTCTTTTGCTCCACATGGCCCATTCTCCAAGTCTATTTGCAATGTGGCAGCCAAAGCAATCTTATTAATCTATAAATCAAGTTGGGGTACTGCCTCTGCTCAAAATCCTACCGTGGCTGCTCAACTCAGTAAAAGCAAGAATGACAGTAGAGCTCTCCATGATCTGAATGCATAGCTACCTCTCTGATCTAATCTCACTCCCCTCTAGCCACACGACCTCCTTCCCAGAAATGTCCCTACCTTTGGCCTTTGCATTAGCTGTTCCCTCTGCCCATCCCAACCCCTCCCAAACCCCCCCCACACACACACACACAAACATTACCACCATCAAGTCTTTTCTCTAATCTAACATTCTCCATGAAGCCTATTTGATCTCCCTATTTACAATTTCAAATACACACACATTCTACCCCACTCCCAGAAACTCCTGATTCCCTTTCCATGCTGTTCCTTTTATTTTCCCACAGCACTCATCACTTTGACATGCTATTTATTAGGTTAGTGCAAAAGTAATTGCAGTTTTTGCAATTATTTTTAACCTTTTACGCAATTACTTTTGCAACAACCTATATTTTATATGCTTATTGTTTTCCGTCTTCTCTCTCACTAGAATATAAACTCCATTCGGTGTCCCCAGGGTGTGGAACAGTACCTGGCACATAGTAGGCACTCAATAAATACTTGCTGAATAAATGAACGTTATGCTTCTGAGATCATTCATATTGATAGCCCAGTTACAGTTTGTTTCACATTTCCATTGTACAAATAAATACCACAGCTCAGTTATCCAATCTGTTGTTGACAGACATTTAAGTCATTTCCAGTTTTCTTCTTTTGTTTTTGTTTGGCTTTTATAAGCAAAGCTACTATGCACCTTTATATATGTGAATCCTGGTGCACACAAATGTAGGAGATTCTCCAAGGTGGACCTGAGAAGGGACTTGTGGGACTGCAGAGAGTACGTAAATCTCAGCTCCCCAAGGATGCCCGACCGTCTGCCAGACTGTCTGCCAAAGCGGTTGTGCCAGTCCGGACCCAGAGGCCCTGCCCCCACACCATCCCCAACACCTGTTGTCAGGTCGTTCACCTGGTGAGTGTTGCTGTTTCATGTGCTCTTACTTTGTATTTTCTTGATTATTAAGGAGATGAAGCATTTTCCTGCCTTTCTTTGTGAAGTGCCTATTGAAGATTTTTGCCCAGATTTCTACTGGGTTGTTTGTGTTTTTCTTTCTGTGTAAGTTGATTCCGAAGTTGTATAAGTCAAGATCCCGTCACAGAAAAACCAAAACCACACAAGGTATTTTTAAACAGAGGGGATTCAATATAGGGAATGGTTACATAGGTGTTTGAAGGCTGAATAAACAAACAAAAAAATTTGGGGGGGTCAAGGAGTATCTTGAGGTGACCCAGATAATAGCATCAGGAAGCAGCTACGCCTCTTTTTAGGGTAAAGGAAAAGAGATGAGACTCTGCATCTCTCGGGCAATCAGACCATACTTGGATCCAGTGGGTATTCCAACGACCCAGAGGTGCGTGACGGAAGGTGGCGTTCCAGCTGTCCACGAGAGGGGTGGCTGCATTCCCTCTGGTACTTCCCGGGGAGTGGAGGAGGGCTGATGCTGGAAGCTGCCTCATGTCTAACGCTTGCAGGACTTGGCTGGAGAGTATAGATGGAGGACTGCCTTCTACTTGTCTACATTTAAACTGTTGAACAAATTATGTGCTATCATCACAGCTTGACAAATATCTTCGCAATATCCTGTATGTCCAGATTTGAATTTAGGTGAATGACTCCAAGTATGGCCCATGATGCAAGTCCGCAAATCATTTGTTATTGGACCATAATAAATAAGTACAGAAATTGAGAGTGTTTAGAAATTTTTCTAGCAGTTTGACAAAGTAATGCTACACTGGTTGTATACTTTCCAAATTTCATTTTTTGCAACTTATTTTTATTCTATTTAACAAAAGTATTGGTCTGTGATGAATTTGAATTTGGAAAAAAAAACTAGATTTTCATCATAGTTTGAGTAGCACTGATGTTATACATTTCAGCTTCTCAGAGTTCCTAGCCAGACCGTGGCAGCAGCCACCAGCAGGCAGGGAGAGCCATATGCTAGCCCTCAGAGCCCTGGGGCATGACCCAGCCCCTTGTCACTCAGCTCCATCTGCTCTATTAGGGGTCTCAAATGCAAACATGTTGTAGGGACCGGGCTGTAAACTGACAAGGGCCTTGCAGCTGCAAGTTCATCCATGGGAAGCCTCGTCTCAGCATCTTCCCAGAAAGTACAAGATAACACTAATGCAGCCACAGACACACAAACTTGCCAATACACAGAACAGAATGTTCTACTGATACTTGCTTGTTTTACTAATACCTGCTTGTATAGACAACTGTCTTAAGACTGTATATAAACCGTGTGTGAAATAAAGACTGTGCCACTGCTCCGCCATCCGTGGACTGTGGACCTCCGATCCCTGCTTTCCTGCCTCCATGTCTTTTCTTTATCTCCTCGCCCTTCCCCTCAGGCCGAGCCCTCCTGGCCGTGGCACATGTGATCAGCCAAGCCCATGTGTCCAAGCTCCATTCACCCCCCACCCACACACACACACACACAAACAATTCTACACAAATAACCACCCCTTAAGCCAAGACATGCACACTGGAGGCATGGCCCACCTGTGCAAGGAGGGACCCAGAGCACTTTGCACAGAGCATGTCAGGATTCAGTGTTACTCACTCAGGGGAAACAGGCTCCCAACGGTCACATCCCTTTGACCATCAGACTCTGTCTCTCTTGCCTCTGTCATGTATCAAATGTTATTATGTGTGTGAATCTCTGTCTGAGCTTCCTTATGCTCTCCTGTAGCGCTGTCTCTGTAACACCAGTGTCTCAATTACTAGGTACGGTTTTATAAATCTGGATCTTGCTAGGCAATTTCCTGAACTTTGTTCTTTGTCTTTAAGAATAATGTAGTTATTCTTGGTCCCTTGCATTGCCATATAAGTAGCTTATCAAATTTCACAGAAGAAAAATAAATCCTGTGTGGATGCTAAACAGAATTGCACTGAATCTAAATCAATTAGAGGAGAATTGACACCTTTACAATATTGAATCTTCTGATCCACAAGCACGGCTTATCTCTCCATTTGGGTAGGTCCTCTTTACTATCCTGCAATAAAATTTTACAACTTTTTCCATAAAGCTCTTGCACTTCTTGTTAGATTTATTCTTCAGTGCTTCATATCTTTGTGCTATTATAAGCATCTTTTTTATTCATTTTCTGAATGTTTGTTACTGGCATGCAGAAATGCAATTGTTTTTGTATATTGATTTTATATTCAACTACCTTTCTAAACTCACTTATTAATTCTAATAAATTACCTGTAGATTTCTTTTTATTTTCTACACAATCATATCATCTGTAAATAGTGACACTTTTCTTTCCTCCCATCTAGTCCTGATACTTTTTATTTCTTGTTCTTCTTCCTGGTGCTCAATAGAAGCTTCCATAGACTGTTAAATAAAAGAGTTGTAGAGACGTCCTTGTTTTTTGCTAATCCCAAATAGAGGTTTCAAAGTTTCACCGTTAAGTGTAACAATTACTATTTTTAGAAACCTTTCGTCAGTTTAAGGAATTTCCCTTCTGGTCTCAGTTTGCTAAGAGTATTTTCTAATTTTATGGTAAATTTCATCAAATGCTTTGTCTGCATTACCTGAGGTGATATGATTTTTCTCTTAATCTATGAATGTGGTAAATAACATTAACTTTCTAAAGTTAATCCAACCTAATACTCCTAGGACAAACACCACTTGCTCATGATTCTTTACCCTTTATATATATTATAGTTTTGATTTGCTAATATTTTGCACAGGATTTTTGCATGTATTTTCATTATAATATTGGCCTGTAATTGATTCTTATATTAAGTATGTCAGGCTTTGGTATCAAGAATATGCTATATCTTTTTTTTTTCCTATGCTCTGGAATAAAGTAAATTTAGAATTATTTTTCCTTGAGTATTTGTAGGTTTTGCTGGGATTGAAGTTTTCTTTGTGGGAACATTTTTTACTATGGATTCAATTTCTTTAATGGTTTTGTTATTGCTTGGGTTTTCTGTATGCTTGACTCAGTTTTGGTAAATGCTATTTTTCACAAGATTCTGTCCATTTCTTATCAATTTTCAAAATTATAGCCTGAAGTTTATCATTATAGTCTTTTATTATCATTGTAATATCCAGAATATTTTTGTTGTTTCCTTTTTCAATCCTGAGGATTATTATTTCTTAATCAATCTCACTAGGGCTTTGTCAATTATATTAATCTTTTCAAATAACTTACTTAGCTTTGCAAATTCTCGTCATAAAAGTTTAATTTCTACTGTATTGATTTTTGCTTTTATGTTTATTACTTTCTTCCTTCCACTTTTTTGCATTTAATTAAGGTGGAAGTTTTTGCATTAATTTTTACCTTTCCTTTTCTATCACAGCACTTAATGCCATAAAATTCCCTCTAAGTTCTGCTTTAGCTGCATTCCACCATTTTTGACATTTAATATTTTTATTATAAATCACTTTTAAGTATTTTCTAATTCTCATTGATTTCTTTATTGACTTCAATTGTTTAGAAGCTCTTTATTAATTTCCAACATACACTTTTTCCAGTTTTATTTTTGTTATTGATTTCTAAGTTAATTGCATTATAGAAGCCAAGTATGTTTTTCTTTGCTTATCATCTGCATATTTGTATTTTAATCCCCCCCTCTTCCCCTTATCATTTCATCTCATGTTGGTAGTGGCTAAATTTACAATTTAGTTTTCAGGTTACAGGATGTCCAAGTGGGATTGTTACTAAATTAGAAGAGTAATTAACATCATTCCAATATGGATTCAGTAATAGGATTCTATAGCTTCCATTTTGGGGAAAAAGGTAATGCATCTTTGTTTGGTACAAAGGACAGTTTCAGCCTGTTATGCAGAAGCACAACGTTACTTTTATTGTAGTTCTATGGGTGTTTAAAGATGAGTGTATATATGGAAGTAGCTAAAGGGACGGACTGGACTGAATAGTATCTGTTGTCCTCCATTTGCTCTTTAATTATCTCCTCCACAATGCCAGAGCTGGGAGCCTACAATTACATTTCCCAGACTCCCTTCCCGTTGGGTTTTCTCAGTCAGAGGCACCAATAAGAGACTGGAAGGCAGAGGGAAGGTAGAAGCCCCTCTTTCTTGACCTCTAGCAGAGTTTTGGCTGTGCCTCTTTGATGGCAGCCTCAGCTGCAGCCAAGGCATGACAGTGACAACCCAGAAGCACAGCAATCATTAATTCTATATAACCTTATTTTCCATTTTGTTCCCTCAACCCTTCCAACACCTCTGCAACAAATTCTCTACATCCTCGCAGTTTGAAATACCCAAAATGGTTTCTGGTTCCTTACTAAATGATGACAAATTCATAAGGGGTCCTTCTAGTTATTTTTTTATTATTGTTGATTGCATTGAGGTAGAAAACGTAAGCTATATGATCTGAATGCCTTGACATACAAGTACATATATTGCAACTTGCTTTAAAGCCCAGATTATGATCAATTTGCATAAATATTCCATGTGTACTTAAAAATATATATATTCTGCAGTTACCAGGTAAAGTATTTTCAAGTTTGGGTCAAGTTTGTCGTGTTGATCAAATTTTCTACATGCTTACAGAATTTTTATCTACTTGATCTACCAATTACTAAGAAAGATTATTGTGCTTTTATCCATTTCTTGTGGTAGTTCTCCCAATTTTTGCTTTATATATTTTGAGGCCTTGTTATCAGGTACAAAGCATATATCAGCATAAAATTATCAGCATAAAATTTTTAATTATTGTGTTTTCTTGTTGAATAAGACACTTTATAGTTAAAAGCTGATCCTCTTTATCTTCAGTAATGTGATTTGCTTAAACTTTATCTGATATTAATATGACTACGCCAAACTTTATTTTGTTTGGAATCTTCCTGGTATACTGTCTTCCATGTTTTTATTTTCAATCTTTCTGTATCCTTATGTTTTAGATATGCTTTCTTTCAATAGCACATAGTTAGATTTTGTTTGTTCTTTTTTAATTCAATCTGGTAACTTTTGCCCTTTAATTTAGTCTATTTACATTTAGTATAATTGCTGACATGTTTGTATTTATATCTACCATATTATTTCAGGTTTTCTATTTATGTCATCTTTTTTCTCCCTTTTTTTTTTTTTTCCTTTTTGGACTTATTTGGGGCTGTCGTTTTTTTCTCTTTTCATTTTTCTCCTCTACTAGTTTAGAAATTACCCATTTGTTTTTATTCCTTTAGAGGTTACCCTACAAATTACAATCTATGTATAAATGTATTAAAGTCAAAAGTTCATCAATAGCCTTACCTCCTTAAAACAACACAAGGACATTGGAACACTTTACTCTCAGTCACCCACCACTAACTCATAAATACAGATGGTCCCCAACTTAGGGTGCTTCAACTTATAATTTTTTAGCTTTACAATGGTGCAAAAGCAATATGCATTCAGTAGAAACCATACTTCAAATTATGAATTTTCATCCTTTCCCAGGCCAGCCATAGGGATACAATACTCTCCCATGACACTGGGCAACAGAAGCAAGTCACAGCTTCCTGTCAGCCAGGCAATCATGAGGATAATCGACTTGTACTTGAGAGCCCTGTGTTGCCCGTATTTTGGGGATATTGTGTTCTGAGTATGTTTAAGGTAGGCTAGGCTAAGCTAAGCTATAATGTTTAGTAGGTTAGATGTACTAAATGCATTTTCAACTTAAAATATTTTCCATTTATGATGGGTTTATCAGGACATAACTCAAGGAATGTCTGTACTTAGATTGAAGTTTCTTCACACTCAGGGAGTATGAATTCAAGCTACAAACCCTTTAAGTGCTGACTTGTAAATCCAAATGGACTACTCTAATCAAGGTATTTGACCTTCCAATCACCCTCAACTGCTTCCATTTCTCACAGTGTTCCATGTTCCATCGCCCCTGATCTTTTATAATCACTCATCCTTTGCCTGGGACAGATTTCCTTATTTGTCATCTGGCTCTGCTTTTTAATATATCACCTCTTCCAAAATGCCTTTCTTGACCGCCCCTTTCAATCCAGGTTATTTTCCTTGCTTAGATATTCCCATCGTGTAATTCTTCCCATCATAGTACTTATCACACTATTTTGCAACTGCCTTTTTTCTTGTCTATATTTTCCATAGACTATAAGTCCTTTGATAATAGGAACTCTGTCTGCTGTTTCACTTTTGAATCCCCAGTTCTTAGCACTACACCTGGCACTAGTAGTCACTTCATAAATACATGTTGAACAAATAAGAGCCCCTTGCTTGAAATCCTTCACTGGTTTTGCATTCCTTCTTACAAAAGCCTGCAGAATCTGGCCATTCTGAAAGTCCCACTTAAAACTGCTTAATTAACAGGACAATACAATGATCATAAAATCTGGTCAGACCACTGACCAATGCAGGCATCTATACGTCTACCTTGTCATGTATCTCAAGATAAAGAGGGATTGTGATTCTACCAAGGCAATTTTGTGGCAGGTGGGCATATGTGCCACAGCCAGTGTGAATTCTCAGAAGCTGGTCAGAACTGCGAGCAGACTCAGACACTGCCACTGGTCACATCTGGAGTGAAATAATGACAAACCAATGAACCTAGCAAATATTTCCTCATTTCCAGATGTATACCACACTGTTTAAATGTAGCCAGACCAACACCATCTTGTATCTGAAAGAGGAGGTTAAAACTGACTATTTGTCAGTTTAAGGAATATTCTCCGTGCTGTGCTGTTTGACATATTGTAATCTGAGCCTGCCTATGACTCAGGATGGTCAATTCTATAGCAGGAGCATTTGTGATCTATACAGGTGTTTAAACACACTTTTCCATTGGAAATGGTGTTTGTCACATGCTTCCAAATAAGCAAGTGACCTTCAATACTTCCAATAAGTATCGACTAGAAAAAGACTAAATCATAGAATTCTTAACGCCAAAAGAAATCTCAGTAAGGTATTAATTCAAATTCCCATCTATGAGTAGGACCTCATTTAAAATCAGTTGTGCAGTGGGTATCAAGAAATGAGATGTCTGATCTTTCATTGCTGATCCAGTGTTTCAACGGTTCCCACTATTAAAGAAGTTATTCTTCTTCAGCTTTGTCTCTGGCCTTTTAAACTTCCCAGGTGCTACCTAGCATTGGACAAACAAGTAAAAGTCAATTTAGGCCAGACAAACTTGAGTCTGTGCTAGGACCACACAGATAACCAAGACCAACTGCCCAGACTTGGCCTTTTTGCTACCTGTTTTCATATCCTGGTTCCATGTTTTAGAATTTGATACCTGACTCTGACTTCTTCATTGATTAAGTGACCTATTTGGCTTCCTGGCTTTGGCCAATGGACCTTAGATTTTTGATCAACTCTTACTATGCACTCCTGATTTTAGCGCCAACCACTGCTTTGTGGAGAAGAGACAATCCATCTGCCAGCCTTGTTCCTATGGATGTCCCATCAACCAGCGCAGTTTTCTCAAAAACCTTTATTCTCTCCTTTGCCTGCCCACCCCAACACTATTTATTTTACCCCACCAACCAGACAGCAACATCAACAATGTGTCAGCTAAATCTTACCACTCCAGACAAATTCCACATTCTCTGATTCTATAATCTGTTAAGATAGAGTAATTTGGTCATCATCCTTCATATACTCTCATTCCTTTAAAAAATATATATAACAATAATGTTTTCTTTAAAATGAAACAGAACATGTTAGAAACACCCCTGGTATTAATTGTATTTTTGTGGACTCTAACCAGTCAAGTCGACTCAACTCAATGATAACATTTGGAATAGGAGATCAAGGACATAAAGAAAACAGAAAAATAATATATAATTTTTCTATTGATATAAGGGGAAAGCTAAACAATTGCTTTTCCTCCAGTTCAGGACAAGTCTACATACCACAAAATTAAGTAAATGGCTTTGCAACCTCCTAGGTAAAACATACACAAACAGAGGAAAAGAAAAAAAAAAAAACAACTACTAAAATCTCATCCCCTTGCCCTCACGCACAAAATTTAACAAATTGAGTATCTGGGGAATTAACCTGAAAATGGAAACTAATCAGAAAATGATAATTATACAAGGTAATGGGGGAAACTCACTTCAGACAATGTCTACACAATGAGAGGGCAAAAAAAATAAAGTCACAAAAACCACACAGAAGGTGTAAAGAAATACTTGAACTCAGTAGAAACAATTCTAGAACAATAAGCAGGACTGAATGCCAAGAACCTAAAATAATAATAATACATAATAGATAAATAGATAGATAGATAATAGATAACAAATAAATAGATAATAGATAAATAAATAAATAGATAATAGATAGATAATAATAGATAAATAGATAAATAATAATAATAAAGTTTTAAAAATAATATAAATGTTCTGTGTCCTTTTCAGGAACTGTCTGAATGTCTTTTTATTCTTTTAATGGCTTCTATTTTCTATTTACTTGAAATTACTCATTAAAAATCATCCTCACATGGGGTTGTTAATAATGTTGTCCATCTATAAGCAAAAAACTCCACAAACAAATATGCATGTTGGGCTTTTCCTCCTGGTCTTTGTTGGACAGGTGATAGACAGATGTCATAATATTGTATTGCTGGGGTCTAAAATCAAGGTGTATCTTTGTTCATGGATGTTTTTCTTTTACTTCCTTTTGAGAAAGACTGTATAACATGCTGAAGTCTGTTTGGAATAGTATGTGAAAGACAAAAAAAAAGTCTGAAATAGCTGTGTTAATTAGGAAACACATCAATGGAAAGATTTGGTCCTCCATCCTATAGAAATAAAACAATAATGCCAATTAGCACTCTGTTTTACCCTGTATGTTTAATGTATTGTATTAAAAAAATTACTGATCAAAGACTGCTACCTGTTCTTCATTTGGTATTAATTGCCTCAAACTTCTCCATAGAAAACCATAGGAAACCTATAATATTTATGTATTAAAGGCCTTGCGATATTATGTAATACTATGTACTTTGACTAAAATAATTCTAAATTGCAAACAACAAAACCGAATGAAGAGATTGTCAAAGAGATTCAAGGAAGACATCAAAGTAAAGCAGAAATAGCAACATTAATAGCAATAAATATGAAATATAATTACTAAATAAAGTAAAATTATGTGATAATAAAAGGTAGCATTTTTAAAGGTGATTTAACATTCATAGAGTAGCTTATACCAAACAAACATACAAGAGCTAAATATATGAAGAAAAGGTTTTTTTAATGCAAATTTGATTATAATCCAATTAAAGGGACTTCCACTACCAACTAAGATGGAATAACAGGAACTGAACTTTGCTTGCTGCCAGAAATACCTACATGTAACAGTCAAAATATATGAAAAACAGTCTGAAAATCACCGAACATTAAGAAGTAGAAAACAGTGATCCCTGAGAGTGCAAAAAAAAAAAAAAAAAAAAATTAGATAAACTGTAAGCTTGCCCCATCCTAACGCCTTGAGAGTTTCTAGGCCATTGTGCAGGGAAGGGAAACTGAGGCAGAACGGAGTGAACTTTCTGATTGAGATCTAGAATTCTATACACAGTGAAAATATCTTTGAGCAAAAAAAGCAAATAAAGACATTTTCGGATATACAAAAGCTAGAAGAATTCATTACTAGCAGAACTGCATTCTAAGAAATGTTAAAAGAAGCCCTTTGGCCAAAAGGAAAATAATGCCAGATGAAAATATGGATCTACATAAAGGAATCAAGATAACCAGAAATAGAAACACCATGAGTAAATATGTAGACTTTTTTCTTATTATTTAAACCTCTTTAAAAGATACAAGACTTTGAACAAAAATAATTATAATGTAGTATGGGATTTGACATAGATAAAAATAATATGTATATAATATATAATATATAGTAGTATAAAAATCAGGAAGAGAAAAATAGAAGTAAGTTATTTTTTTTTAAATAGAAGTAAGTTTTTTTTACTAAATAGGAAATGGTACGTCACTTAAAAACAAATTGTAATAAGTCAAAGATGTATACTATACTATATGCCATAACACAACGACTTAAAGGAGTAAAACAAAGAGCTAGATCTGACGAATAAAAAGAGACAAAATGGAATCATAGAAAAGTTTCAATTAGTCCAAATGTATAACAAAAGAGGAAAAAAACAAATAGGACAAATAAAAAACAAATAGCAAGATGATAGATTTAAACCCAACCATATCAGCAATAACACTAAGTATAAATAGTCTGAATACACTAACTAAAAGGCAAAGATGGTCAGGTTGGATATAAAAGCAAGACTTAACTATATCCTGCCTACTAAAAACACATTTTTAGAAAATACAAAATCACACATAGGTTAAAAATAAAAGAACACAAAAAGACACACCATACAAAGTCAAAAGAAACCTAGAGTGATAATATTATTCAAACTATTGTCATTAGATTTCTATTAAACTATTATTATTACTATTGTTAAACTATTGTTATTAGAGTAAAAAATGTAGCTACACAGGGATCAATTTATCAAGACATCACAATAATCTTAAACTTTTACCATGTTTCCCAAAAAAGAAGACCGGGTCTTATAGGTATGCAACTAATAACATAAAACAATAGCTGATACAACTGCAAGGAGCAATAGACAAATCCACAATTATAGTTAGGGATTTCAATACCAGTCTCTTAATAATCGATAGAACAAGTAAACAGAAAATCAGTAAGGATACAGAAGACTTGAACATCATGAACAACCAATATGTCCTAATTAATTCTACTCCACAACAGCAGAATGCACGTTCTTTTCAAGTATATATGGAAGATTTATCAAGATACACAATATTTGGGGGCATAAAACAAATCTCAATAAACTTAAAAGGATTCAAGTCATACAAAGTATGCTTTCTGACCACAATGAAAAGGCATTTCAAGGAACACACACAAAAAAGGATGGTAGGTGTTAACTGTAACATCACATTCTATATAACTTAGCCTGGCATATGCTCCAAGTATAAATTAGGAGTAAGTGCTAGCCAATGCTTTACAAGTACATATACCAGGCCAATATTTGTCTTCCTCTCCCTCCTAAAGACCACTCTGGGCTTTATTACCCTGACACTTGAAGCTTACAGCTGGGTTCATATCAGGTTCTGTTCCTCTGAGAAGGAAAAGAAGACACTTCTTTCACATTCTGGTTGGCTTTCCTCATAGTTCAATCTTGTCTATAGAATATTTTGCAAGTTTCTGAGTATTAGTAATGGTGTATTCTAGTTTCCATCACTGGCATAACTTTTTCATGAATTTCATATTTCTTTGGTCATTTCAATGAGAATTTAGAAGGAATTGTTAAATGCATATACTCAAATCACTTCTTTAAATCATAACCCAAATGTCTTTTCTAATATATTGGGGTTTTTTTTCCCAAAGCACCAAGAAATACAGAATTTCACAAACTTTCCTAGTTCAAGAAACTGCATATTTATTTTTTCTCTACATAATTACCTTCTAACATCTAGTTAAAAGTAAAAAGTCTTCCAAAAAATATATATCAGAAAATACATATCTGTAGACTTATTAGGCATATTCTTTCTAAATTGCCTTAATGAAAATAGAACTCTGAAGGAATTCAGAATTTTCAGAAGCTGAAAGTTAAAGAGAGACACTGGGGGGGAAGAGGAAAAAGGGATGAAATTAGTGACAGACCAATTAACTAAATTCCTTGTTTAATCTTAGCCATAAATGTGTGTAAGTGTGCACATAGACACACACACACACACACACACACACACACACCTTACTTCTTTATTAAAATGCATAAAGCAGCCAGAAGCAGGAGCACCAATAAATTCTTCTGTATAAGCAGAATTTTTTAATGGCTCCCTGAACACTAATAACCACTGCTCTCTTATGTGTAGTTGACTCTGTTTAACCTTTTTCTGGTGCTTTTTAACTTCTCCAAGTCAGGTACTAATATGGAACTAATGTGGGGTTTATTTTTCCTATAGGAATAGCAAAAAGAGAAGTGCACATTATCGTAATCACACCAGTCCTTCGAGCAATGGTAGGACTTCAGGTCAAAGCCTATGCCTTATAGCCCAGGAAAAGAATTTAGTAACAATGGCAAGAGCAAGCTATCTTGTTTTTAAACATCAGATATTTCACTGACTACTAGTCATGAGAAAATTTTTAAAAATAAATAAATAAAAAATAAAAACCGCTTGGTAAGCCAGTGACTAAGTTGCAGGGCAAACGGACATCCTCTCCATTCTAAGTTGCTGTTGGCCTCTGCAGCAAGGCTGCCCTTGTGATGGCCAACCATCACAGCCTGACAGTGATGAAGGATGGCGAGAAACATGAACTCTTTTCATCTTCGGAAGATGAATTTTTGAGGTGGTTTTCACTACTGGAAATAACACAATTTAAGTGAATGGGGCAGGGACAATGTCACTTTTCTATTCATATCAATCATGCACCTCAATAATCCCGGTTCCTTGTGAGTTGCTAACTCGAAATGTATTATAACATATCCCAGACTCAGCACTGCTGCCTGTTTCATCTTCATTTAGGGTTTTGTTTGTGTGTTTTTTTAATTATAATTTTTCTCTCACAGGATACCTTGGAGATGCTGCAAACACTTCCTTGGTGGAACTGAACAAGACTGCATCAAGATATTTTCCTCCTGACTTTTAGCTGCTGGATACTTTTCAATTCCTTTATTTTTCAAATACAGAGGTCACCCCAGCATCCTGACACTAGCTCCTTGTGTCCCAGCTGCATTAATCCATTTCCTGCTGAGCTGTTGCAGAAAAAGGAATTCATTTGACACCAGGCAGGAGAATACAAAGGAAAAATTAAGGTTGAGTGAATAAATAAATAATTTAAATAATAGAGAAGATCAAGAACAAAGTAAATGACTATATGTGGGTGTGCATGTATACTTGTATATAAATGGGAGGGCGTGAGTAACATTGTACAAAGAGGAACCAGCATATATTACTTTTAAAAGAAAGAAACAAAGGAAGGAAGGAAGGAAGAAAGGAAAGAAGGAAGGAAGGGAGGGAGGGAGGGAGGGAGGGAGGGAGGGAGGAAGGAAGGAAGGAAGGAAGGAAGGAAGGAAGGAAGGAAGGAAGGAAGGAAAAAACGGAGAATTAGTTGGTCTCTGGTGAAATGTAGCCACCTTAATGTTTTTATCTGGATCCAATTTAAATACCATCTTGAAATAAAAACTTAGTTCATCACTGCTTTCAGCTGAATAAAGACATGTCTACTGAGAAGTCCATAGCAATAAAATCAGTTGCTTCCAATATTAGCCCACTAATTTCATCAAAGTCAAGTATATATATAATAGCTGAGCCAAAATAGTTTTAAATCATTGTTCTAACACCCTAAATATGTTCATCATACTTGGAATGCAGAATGTTTGCACTCAATTATTTTCAGGCACAGGAGCACACGTGCAAATGAACTTGGGTAATATCGAAAGTTAACTGGGAAAACTAAAATACTCTCTTCTATGACACAGATCTACAGAAAGAAAAAGTTGAAACAAACTTCCTTCTGTTGTGTTAATTATAGGATAACTAAAATGACTGGAATAAGCAGATGTACTTGGTAAATAAAGCTGAAATATTGCTGAAGCAGTTTTGAAAATACAGCCCTACGAGATCATTTAACAACACGACATCTAAGAAAACTTGTAATTATAGCACTGATACTAATGAAATAAAAAAGATACATATAGTTAATTAACCAACATGAATTTAACTTATGTGTCATTTCCTTAAATTATATTTCTGTAGTAAAAACTTACATCAAACCAACATATCTATTTTATGAATAACTTCCCCTCTCACCTCCAAATGTAATAACTAATAGCTATCAAAATTAGAGAATTAATTTCTATAACCTTTTTTTTCTCTCATTCTCTAAAGTGAGGAGCAGCAGAAAAGTAAAAGCTAGAAATCTTAATTATGCAGAAACTATATAAATATTTTGCTAATAACTGAGTTAAGAGCTACAATTTTAATCAGTATGATGGTAACATTTAGTTGGGATGATACATAGCCTTCATTTCTGAGAACTGATCTATGAGCAAAGCACTGATTTTAGTGTGCTTTTATTATCCCCAATATATAGATGAAGAAACAGGCTCAGCAAGGTTATTTTTTTTAAGGCCACTTAGCTGGCAGCGATTTGAATAGAGACCAGCCTAACTTCAGAGATGATCCTCTAATCCACTACACTTACTTCCTCCTTAACACTGACACATCCTAAGCCAAGGTACAGAAGTATATGATTCCTGAATATTCATAAATGTTTAGACATTAATAAAAAACCTGCATATCCTTCTGTGCATCCTGGAGTCTATTTCATCTAAATCTCAAGAGTCAGTGCTTTACAACTTCTATTTTAAAAAACTACGTTTTCAGTTTGACCCCTAATACCTCCAAGAACTGGCATTGCACTTAGATGTTATGCCTGGAAAATAATTGTGGATAGCATCATCTTCAAAAATGAACAGTTACAGGAAATCTGACTAACCCATTTTCTTTTTAAATTTTTTTCTACTACTTAGCTGTGTAAATTTTTCAAAACATGGAATTCTTTCAACTCCTGCTATGACAATTCTTCATTCCTTCTTAAATAGACAGTTTTTACAAAGGGCAGGTGGGGTTTCTAGCTCCGCACGATAGTAATACTGATAATAATACCTTGTGTTTCTATAGCGCCTTTTCTCCAAGGAGCTCCAAGTTATTGGATTAACTTCACCAGTTTCTCTTGCCAACACACTTCCAACTATGATATTACCTTTTATTACTGTGCTTTATAAGGAGAGAAAAAGTATTTGAAGAGCAAATAGTATGCTAAAGAATCAAATATAGATTATCCCTAATGCAAACACATTTCAAGAAAAATGTGTATATTTTAACACTTATGCAGGCCCATCATTAGGAGAATTCTTACTTCTTTTCACTTTTAACTGAATTATATTTCTATGCCTTAATGGTTAACAGTAAAGCTTTAACTATTTGAATGTTTGGTTAATGCACAAGAAGATAAACAATTTGGCACTGTACTCAATTTATTATGAAATTAAATATTGAGGAATATTTCTGAATGTGGATGAGCTCTTTTCTCTTTTAATTAAATGACATCTGAAGAAAATATCCTGCATAAAGGGAAAAACCAAGATAGCTACATTTTGAGGCACCTAAGCAACTGTTTTCTTGGACTAAGCCAAGATAGTAACCTGTGAAGTTAATACTAACTACAAGTTTGCTCCTATCACAAGTATTCCCATGTCATTTTGAAATAGCCAAACACTTTAATTTGTCTACACAGTGCTGATCGAAATACAGTGACTGCTTACTTATATCATGAGAGTGAAACTTATCCAAAGAATCAACCAAGATTTTTTTTTTCTTTGCTTCTTACAAAACATTGTAATTATGTGGACAACATGATGCTGATTGATCCACATGGCTTCTTTCTTTTCTTTCTTTCTTTCTTTCTCTTTCTTTCTTTCTTTCTTTCTTTCCAGAAATATCCACACAAGTAAGAATCCAGACAGCCAGATGTGGAATATTTACTTTTGTGATCTCATTGTTTATGACAGTCCAGTCAAACAGAAACTTTTCTGTGAATCAACCCCAGTTTCCCAGTCGCTTAGTATGAATGCTCCCGTGGACATTTGTTGTAAATAGTTTGACCACATTTGTCACGTGTCTGGAACTTACTTCAGAGGCAAAATGGAGATATGCAGCATATGGCCTTAAAATTCACAAAAAGTTCTCTTGTGAGGGTAAAGATTAGAATTACATGATCACAGCAGAGGAAGTTGTTAACTCAGCAATTCCAGACAGAGTGTCCTGCCAAGCAGTGGAGGGTGAATTGGGGGAGATGGAATAAAGTAAGAAATTAAAACATGAGACTAGAATATCACAAATTAAAAATGATAAAGTGAAAGTTAAAACAATGACTAAGTTATACTATATGCATATATTTTGCATATGTCTGTAAAAAGGGTAGAGCCTGATAATACTCTACAGTTAGCGTTAATCACAGTATTTCATTTCATCCTCCATAAAAAAATTTCTAAGATAAAATCAACTGATTTTGGTAGATAGTATAATATCCAACATTTGTAAGCATTTAGTCAGTGCTCTACCACATCTGCTCAAAGTAAATCTAAATAAATGTTAAAGAGAAACAATGAATTTAAACCCACCTGTATATGGTTGTGGTTTTTTAATTTGAAAGACTACTATACATAATTAAAGGTCAATTCTCCATTTCTAGTATTATTGAACATGACAAGATCATGTATTAGTAGCACAGATTATATTACCTTGAATTATATTCTACTCTTCAAAGTGAATGCCAATGATTGATCTACATTCTCTTGTCGAAGCTTTCTTGTGACAAATAGCATAATATCAGCTTCATTACATCCTACTGCGAAGTACAAATGCTAGCTATATATACAGAATATGGAGAACCCAGCCTGATTCTGCAATATAGCTTTTATTCTTTCTTTTGAAGGTGTTATCAATCCTGTCTCAATCGAGAAGAACAATAAATCTCTTAGGTCTAATGGCATACCGAGTGAGGAAGGTACTATTCAGAGGTGAAGTTTTTCTTCAACATCTCCTACACCAAGGAAAAACCTCCACTTTTCAAATAGGCGATTATCACTGTAGTCTTTATAAAGCTCTCTATTCTCTACTGGTAATAAAATCATGACAGTTTTTCAGGATGACTTTTGGGGGTAGGTTGTGTTTCCAAAGCTGATCATAATACACCTTTTGCAATGAGACCTTGCCACTTCCCTGTCGGGAGGTCGAGTTTATCCCACTCTCCTGAAATCTGGCCTGTGACCTATTTTGATCACAAGACCAATCGAGATGTGATGACACTGCCATTGTACAACATAAACTGGGCCTTAAGGGAACGCCCCATGTGGAAACAGCTATCATGCTGTGAGCGAGTGGGAGCAGTTCAACTAGCTCATCCTCGGAATACGCTCTTCCTACATTATTTCTTGCTAGAGATGGTTTTAAATAACCAGGGCCACTTCAAATCCCAACAGCAATAAGCCTTAATGCCTAAAGTAATTCTTCTCAAATAAAAAAAAAAAAACGTATCAACTTCCTTAAAATTCTGAAAAGGCTATAACATTAAAAAGGCTCAAACTTCTTATTTTCATTTGTTTGGGTGAGGATAATCCTTTGTTTGAGCTTTAAAAAAACCTGGGTTTGAATCCCAAGTAGGCCGCATTATTTGAGTCTACATTTTACCACCTCTAAAATGAAAAAAATATATACAATAATTGTAAGAATTCAATGAGATAATATGTAGCAAAGGGCTTGTAAATGATATGACATTGTGCAAAAAAAAAAAAAGGGAGAATTTATTATTCAGTAGGCCATTCTGTACATAGTAAGATTATAATCCCACAGAAGTGGCTCTGGATTGCTGTATCCAGCTTTCTGAAAACATGAATTTGGATTCTTACTTTCCCAGAACTAGGGCATCAAGTTCAAGTACGGCAGACTCAGCAGGCACTGGCCTTCATGTATTCATTCAACAGATATTGATTGGGCATTTATGATACAGCTGGCACTGTTCTAGGCACAGAAATGCAACACACACAAAATGAAACCTAGGCTGTACTGGAACTTTCATATGTATGACTAGAGACACGTTATCACGCTAATACGTGCTAAGAATAGAATAAAGAAATCCAGGTAAGAAGACAGAGAATAACCAACAGGGAAAGGAACAATTTTGGAAAGTCCTCTGTGATAAGGTGAAATTTATTTGGAGACCTGAATGAAGTACGGGAGCAAACCACACATATATGCGTGGAAGGATATTCCAGGTGGTGGGAACAGCCAGTGCGAAATCCCTGAGGTGGTATCATGCTCATTGTGTCCACAACCAGCAGGGAGGCTGATGCAGCTGAGACGGAAGCAGCAGGAAGAGTGGTAGGAAATGAGAGCAGAGCCAGAGGGGTCCAGATCAGGTAAGGTCTGGTGAGCCACGACAACAACTCTAGGTTTATTCCAAGTGAGAAGAAACATCCAAAGAGTTTTAGAAGAGAGGAGAAACGTAATCTGATCTACATTCTTAAGAGCTCACGCTGGCTGGGTGTAGAACACATACTGGAAGAGAAGCAGGCGCCTAAGCAGAAAGTGTTTGTAGCAGTCCTGGCAAAAGGTGATGCAGCTTCAACTCGGGGTGTAGTAGTAGGGGGTGTGGGGGGGAAGAAGAGCCTGCATCGTGGATCTATGTCAAACCAGCGCGCTGACAGATTTGCAAACAGATTGGGAGAAGTGGGTGGGGGGAAAAGCGAGGAGTCAAGAAAAATAGATTACACCATTGCCAAGAAAAAAAAAAAAAAGGATAATTTTAGGGTTAGCTTTGCTGAAAGATAACCAAAAAATCGGTCGTTCTTAGTATCAGGTTTTCAATGTCCTGGGTGGGTAAATAAATAAATAAATAAATAAATGCCAGTAAGCTCTTTAGAAATTATTTAACTGTCATATAAATATACTGATTTGAGGAAATATGAGATGCATAAAAGCAACTCAAATTCTATTTTCTTTAGTTAAAGCTTTATAACTAAGCACAGCTGCAAACTGCCCAGGCATAATTATAGCTCCACCTGGCAGGCAGGCCCCTCGGTTTGAAGCATAGCATTTCATTAATAAAATGAAAGAATGTGTGAAATTGTATTTTTAAACAGTTGAAATGAAAGGATACTCGTAGGTGGCAGGCTCTCTTGGCTCCGCCACAATCTAGTGTGCTGAAATGTCCCATGGACATTGCCTGTCACACATCCCATCTTAGCACAAGTGAGGTGGCCTTACTGTGGGGTGTCCAGGTAATACACGGGGCCTTCTTATTGCACTCTTTTAATTTCAGAGCATTCCAGGGAAGGAAAAGGCACAACCCAGAAGGAATCCTTATTGCACCTACGTTGTACAAATGTCTGTTTTCTTGATACTACCAGGTTACCAAGATGCAATATTAAGGGAAATGTACACAATTGATAATAATTATATTCATTACTGTCCATGTAGTTCTCATGTATTTATTCACTCAACTATCTGCATTTCACTATATTAGTAAATTATTGCATACGCTAACACCACAACTCCCAAAACAAATTTTCAACTCCAACAAAATTCAAGTACACTTATAAAAGCAAAAATCTATATTTCTACTCTGTAGGGTCTAATCCTTAATGAAGAGAAGAAAATGTAATCTCATATTGTTTCAAATTATCCATCGTACAGATGAGAATAATTAGATTTTCCAAACCCTAATGTCATATACTAAATCTTAACCCTTCAAAATAAGTAAACTAAAATATGTTTTTAGAAATGAAAGAATTGACAAACCACTATAATAGCAGTTGTTTTTAACACAGCTCTCTTAAAAACCTACAGACAACTAAACAAAAATAAGCAATGTTTATGAATAACAATTTAAGAATTGATTTAGTAACTCCATAGAATTCTTTCAAATGCTCATAAAACATTTTTTAATTGGTAATGCCAATGGTAAGCCATAAAGAAAATCACACAGCTACACTCTCTGGCTATAGGGAAATAAAATAAAGAAATTAACAACAAAAACACAGCCAAAACTAACCACTTAGAAATTTTAAAACACTTTTCTGAATAACTCAACACCTAAGAAGGAAATTACAGACTAGTTGTAAATTAAAGATGGTTCCCACGAATAAGAACTAGAACGTCTTCCTCAGTTTAATTTCATGGTAAACATTTAGTTTATATAAAGAAATAACAATTGAAACTCACCACTTTGCAACCCCTAATGAAATAATGTATCTGGGCAAGGATCATAAATGGCTGCTAAAACCATTAGATAAGACTGATGAGGAACCTTATAATGGATGGATCAAGCTGGAAACACTTGAGCCACTAATCAATCTTAATATCACGAGGAGAAACAATCAGATATTATGGGTCTCTTGATATGATGTAATAGGAAGTGCACAGCACCACCTATGAGAGATTCTTGCCAAAAATATTAAACTCAAACCTGAATCTGATCAAGCCTTTAGTTGTAACTAACAGTTTACAGGAAATATAAACAATATCATGGGGATACACTCAAATTTTACAAAACAAATGCCCATTTCTTTACAAAAATAAAAACAAAGAACAAGAAGGAGGAGGAAGGTCTGATACATACTGAAAGAGTCATATCAAACAAATGCCATATGTGATCCTTATCTGACTGTTGATTCAAACAAACTAAGTGTAAAAAGATGTTCACGAAATAGGTGGGGGAAATTTAAACACTGACTGGCAATTAAAGAATATAAAGAGGTTTTTTACTTTTTCATTTGAATATAATGATGTTTATTTAAGAATCCAAATTTGTTAGAGATGCAAATGAAAGTACTTACAGATAAAATAATACATCTAGCTTTGCTTTGAAATAATCCAGATGGTTGGATAAACAAGATAGGCCATATTTGTAGAAACTGGTAGTATAAAACTAGTGCTTCCTTATTCTAGTCTCTCTACTTTTGTAATGATTAAAAACTTTTTATAATAAAAAGATGTTTTTAAGGAATTAATGACAATGACAATATCACACATCAAAATGTATCAGACTAGGAATGACATCAGCATCAGGACAAAATAAGACATTCCTTGTTTTGTCCCCTCCCCCAACAATAATTCATCCAGAGACAAAAGCACATTGTAGGAGCCGTGGGATCCAGCCCCATAGGCAAGGGATCCAGGAGGAGTCTCACTCACGCATGCATACAGCTCTAAGTCCCAGCTGTGGACCCTGCAGTGACCCATGAACCTGCTCCAGCCTCTCCTGGCCACAGTGTTGGAGCCCCCAGAAAGCACTGTCTTTGACAATCACCCATAGACAAAAGAGCCCTTGTGGACATCCAGGTTTCCAGAGAAAAAGTACTATTATATAATTGAAGAAAAACGTGTATGAGTTTGGATGCACTGGAGAAAGAACAGCTTAACTTTACCTATACCACCCTTCCCCCAAGGCAGCACAGCTTAGGGCCAAGCGAGATCTTTTCAGCCTGTGATTTCTCTTGCTGGGGAAAGTGAAAGCATGTAAGTGAGCACACAGCTTCCCCAGCTGTGTGGGACACTGCCAAAGAGGCTCATTTCTCTCCTGCCCCATCCAGAGTACTAAATCATGAGCTGCATGGCTGGTGGGACAGGAAGAGGCTGGGAACGTGCAGCAGATAGGACATTAAAGTGACATGGATCCTACCAACTGCATGCAGACTCCATCAAGAAGTCTGCCCACGACCCCCTGGAAATGCCTCGCCTGCAGCTCCCCACCAGCTGGCCTGCCAGCACTGCCAGTGCTCAGCACATTCACCCCCACACACTCCAACTCTATGGCCAGCTCCTGTGCACACTCCAAGTGTGGTTGTAAGAGGTAGCCTTGGCAGATGGATAGCGAACACACACAGAAAGCTGGCCTAAATCGTGGGCTAGGGATGGACCACAAGCTTGAATGCTATCTTTTGAAAAACAAAAGAGAGGCTGTCAGTACCTGGCCTAGTGTATTACAGGATCGAGAGAAGACACAAGCTCAAGAATTCTGCCAAGAGAGCAAAAAGGGTGAGGCAGATATATGCATGGAAGGTCTAAGGAAGCCTCCACATCACTCGCAGAGTTGACAGAAGGTTGTTTCTCTCTTGAAGGCAGTTAAAAAAACTGGAGCAGGTGATGCTACTTCGAATGTGAAGACAATGCACCACTTCCAGGAATATGAAAAGTCAAGGAAAGATAACACCACCAAAGGATCACAATAATCTGCCAGTAACCAATTCCAAAGTCATGAAGACCTGTGATTTACCTGACAAAGAATTCAAAATAGCTGTTTAAAGAAAACTCAATGAGCTACAACAAAACACAGAAAGACAAGTCAATGAAATAAAAAAACTGTACATGAACAAAATGAGAAGTTTAACAGAGAAATCAAAGGGCACCCAAGAGAAATTATAAAGCTGAATAATATTATGAATGAAATAAAAAATGCAATACAGAGCATCAATAGCAGAATGCATAAACCAGAAGAAAGGATCTGTGAGAGAAAACACAAGAACTTTGAAATTAACCAGTCAGAGGAGAACAAAGAAAAAAGAATGAAAAACAGTTAAGAAAGCCAATATGATTTATGGGATACCATCTAAACAATCATTGTGCAAATTATTGGAGGTCGAGATGAAAAAGAGAGGAAGAAGGGGCAGAAAGTTAAAAAATAATGGCTAAGAACTTCCCAAGTCTGGGGTGATGTTTTGATAACCAAGTTCATGCATCTCATAAGATACCAAACAAAACTAACTTAAAGAGATCTCCGAGACACATTAAACTCTCAAAAATCAAAGACAAAGAATCTTAAAAACAGTAAGAGAAAAGAAGCTTATAACTTACAAGGGAACCCCCATAAAGCTATTATTAGTGAATTTCTCAGCAAAATCTTACAAGTTAGAAGAGGGTGAGATCATATATTCAAAGTGCTGGAAATCACAAAAACTGCCAACCACGAATACTCCATCCAAGAAAGTATCCTTCGGAAATGAAGGCGAGACAGAGACAAACAAAAGCTGAGGGAATTCATAACACTAGACCTGCCTAAAGGAGTCAATTCCTCAAAAAGATATAACAATTATAAATATGTATGAACCCAACATCAGAGCACCTAACTATAGTAAGCAAATACTAACATATTTAAAGGGAGAAATAGATAATACTGTAATAATAGGGAACTTCAATAACCCACTTTTAACAATGGACAGATCACCCAGAAAGAAAATCAACAAGGAAAGTGGACTTGAACTATATCCCAAGTAGAACTGATAATATACAAAACATGCCATCCAACAGCAGCAGAAAACACACTCCTCATCACACAGGCCAAGTGTCCCCTTCTTCTTGACTCAATGTTATGTTGTTCTCTCCTTGTATGATTTTTAAGGTGAGGTAGGGATATTTAATTCTAGACTATTACCATGTTCCTACAAGGAGCCTGAAAGGTTGACTACTCTGTGCGTTTTACTGTATTCAAATGATTTATAAATTGTTAATCTGTATGATACATAAGGGATATTCAAATTAAGTAAAACCCCTCATTGTGAATCTCTCTAAACAGCAATGTGTACCACAATATCATTGCTCTTTAATATTTATCACAAAGTTGGTGTCATTAAGATAGTAACAATTTTCTTCTATCTTCGACATATTAACAGTGTAAAAGAATATGCATTATAACCCAAATGTAAGCTTACCTTAACTCAACATTGAAGTTCTTCTGATTATAAGATGTGATTCTACAGACATAAATCAAATACTGTTTCAATAACCATATATAACCAACATTGATGGGTAAGGAGGCACTTATATGGGTGCCCTAAACATTGCTCAGAACCACAGCTGCCACTTAGATTCATGAAGACAGTGCCATAGGACATCGTTTGAATTCTAAAAAAACGATATGACAGGAAGTAGGAAGTGATTATTGCTATTATTTGGGGCTTTATGTCATTTCTCTGTAGTGTCATCCTGTGTTACCCTTACTCCAGGTAGCAATCTCTCTCCTTCCGACACTCAATGACAAAGATTACATGTTTGAATAAAATGTCAACATCCCACATTATGCAGGGTAATCGGAATCTATCATCTAAATATCATTAGAACTAAGGATTGTCATGTTCAAACTCTCCCTCACTATTCACAGCTGAGAGAAACAATATGTTTAAGACCCTGCCTGAGTTTTCAGCTAAAACTCACTTGATTTCAAGGTGACAAAGTACGTTCTTAAAAGCTGTTACCATCTTGGATAATTATAAAGCTGGAGAAAGGCTGCAAGAAGGAACAAAAGAAGATTAACACCCCTGCATGTTGATGCACCACAATTGAGGTGGAGTCACCAGTGACCCAGAACTAAGAAACCTCCTGCAACCACTGCCAACTGGGAAGAAAACTGAAATAAGGCGGAAGGGGGAAAACCTTTATCAACAATTCAAAACAAAGAGCTTTCTTTGTCTTTTTGAAAGCTACAGACGTTTGTGGCTAAGAACAGGATTCTGAATACTCTCAAGATCACAACTGCAAATAGTGAATTGGTGGGCAATATAAAAAAGTACAAAGAACAAAAGGATAGAAGTAAACAAAAATATTGTTGAAATGAAAAACACGGGGAACTGGGAAGAGGATTTCACATTTGGCCTTGGCCCATGCACGGGGATTGGAGAAACTGATTACCAAAGCGCTGGGGCTATATTGTTGTTCCTCAAGATTTTGGCTATTTGAATTCAATAATTCTCTTTTCAGGTTAGTTCAACTCAGCAAATGCATTCTAAACCAGCGACCCCTGAATCCTAACCCACTGAGATATATTTATATTTATTTTTTTATCTCACTTTTAAAATATCTACCTTGTTAATGTTATCAAATGTATAGTATATAATAGAACAACAGTACATGTAAATTACTAACCATATGAACAAGCCCATAGTAAGGAGATAAATCATCAAAAATTATTTACTGATAAATGGTATATGATCAAAAAAGTATGAGATTCTGTTTAACTAGGTCTAGGGCGGGGCCCAGGTAACTCTGGTCAATGTTTTACATATATTAATTCATTTTAATCCTTACAACAGTTGTACCATTGGGTTGTATAATATATGAAGGCATGTATTATAACTATCCCCATTGTGCAGATGAGAAAACTGAGGTATAGAGAGGTTAGGTAATTCCCCAACTTTGCATAGCTAGTGAGGGAAAAGTAGAATGAATCCAGACAGTCTGGCACCAAAGCCAGGGTTCTTATACACTAAACAACATAGTTTCAAGAAGTTAGGAAATTATGACTAACCCAAAATATAGTTAAGCAGGGAAGACTGAAGAACTGAAAATCCCAATTAGATTAGTGGGCACCCAGTGGGGAGATTCACCAGTCTGGATAACCCCCTAATACAGGGTTTCTCACTCATGAGCACCAACATAGACTCCCCATCAAAATACCTCACATATGTTAGTCACGTTTGATTGGTTTTGTGAGATGGGACTACTCTAGAAGACAAAGATAGGAAATAAGACACAAAAATTGCTTCAATAAAATATCACCCAACCAGAGCAGCTCACTGTCATTTTTTTTTTTTTTAATAGAAGCCTTTCACCGTATGGAACTAATTATCGCCATCTGCCGTTCCAAACTTCTATTTCCTCTATAACAGCTCATTCTTCAAAAACTCAGTAGCTTCCTCCCTTTACATTTGTAAATGCTGTTGACTATGGATAAAATCCATGTTTACTTTCTATTCAAAACCCCATAGGAAAGCTTGTTTTAATCATCCACAGATGTTTCATTCAGTTCTGCTTAGCTTGGCACAGAACTTCAGAGGGAAATAAAAGAAAAATCTTTATTTTATATTTCAATTGTAGATTGTTACAGACTAAATAAAACGCCAAATTGTTATTGGAAACAACACAGCCACTGTAATAACGATAGTCGACATCTCATTTTTACAATTATAATTTTTTCTGGCATTTGTTTAACTCAAGATGGTTTCCATATTTTACAAAGGGCTTTTTTTCCCTTCTCTGAATGAACCTGCATTGAAGCCATAGAACTTTGTAATTTTTTTTTTAAATATAGTCTTAAACATTTGAGAAATATTGAAATTGTTACATGATATTTAGTGATTAGGCTTTTAAATACTTTCCACCCTCCTGGTGTCATGTTTTGATATATTATCCTTATGAATTTCTTTAAAAACACCAGTTAGCCCCAAAGATGACATCATATACATCTAATACCTCTGTGGGTCAATTCTTCCTTTTTTTCATTTTTTATTTCTTAACTAAAAAACAATTGATGATGTATCAACATTCACTATCAAACACATTTACACTTCGAAAATATTAATTAAATGTTGGGGGGAAAAGCAGCTTTCCTCATGGAAAGAGTATCTCTATAAATTTCTGGTAAATTCTCTATTTATTTGTATCTCTAAACACTATGACGAGTGCTTAATATACCATTTCTTTATAATCCTATCCTTCAACCAACCCAAAGCTCTTCACCGATATCCTAAAATTTTCTAATGAGGTGCTTTGTAATTTTTTTCACTTTACTAATGCCAAGAATCAAACTACACTCCCCAAGACAGAAGTCCAAATTTTATCATTTACCTCTTCCTAAGTCCAGCCAATCACACTGCTCCTTCTGAAGCATTGCATTTAAATTACATTTACATGGCAGAGTTCATTTTTACTTTTCTTCTCATTCCAATGTGTTAAAATATCATGAATATTAACTTTTGTGTGTGTGCTTGATTCAGTACATGTGGTTTAGATGTATTCCCTTAAATCAGTAGAAGGAGCTGCGGTACACATTTTTTTTGAGCTGCTGTACACATTCTTTTTAATCTGCTCAAATAACCCCTCTATTGTTCACCCAACATTTGAAGAGAACGCCAGTTATGGCTCCTTGCAATCGTTTCAATACGCATGTCAGAACTCTGATTTCATCATGCTTATATAGCTCCATCAGAATTCTGTCCTATTGCTCTTCTTCATGTATCTATCTATTCAGACAACATAGGTCAAAGAAGTTGTGAGTTACTGGAGAGAAGAGTGAATATGTGGAGGAGAATGATCAAAATTCTGTCTAAAAGAAGCCACCAAATCAAATAAAAAAAGTTTTAAGTCAAAGTTAAGAAGGAAAATGTTTTTCTTCATATCGCCGTATTTTCCTATGTAAAAGTGACAGCTCTTCAGAGAACAGTTCTGAATTCTATGTTGATAATAACAACACTGACTTTCCCAAACTATCTAACCTACTAGCTATATGCATTTACAGTCCAACATCAAAGACAATGAAAAAATGCATTAAATATATGAGGTATTTTTTGATGTCAAGGTTTTGCATAATATTCGGGTAACTAATATTTTCTGTCTTTAATTAATTAAAGCTATTAGAGGCTATGCATCACTTAAGGATTTTTTTTAAATTATTGTTTCACAACTCTTTCATTTCAGAAAATGAAGTAAAGCTTAGCCATCCTTTGATATCCAGACACTGTAATCAAGACAACTGGATTCCTGTGAGTCAAAGACAACAAATTATAATCTACCTCACCATAAGAATAAACAAAACTTGAATTTACAAAGTAACTGAAGAGTTTTTCCAGCTATAGACTTCTGCCACAATTTACATAGTAATGACACAAAAATCTTGTTCTCTGGACATGTATCCCCCTTAAAAAAGGGAAGAACTGCAGTACCAGTGACCACTTGAGCACTACTTCTCTATGCATGTATAATATTAGAGAATCTTTTTATAAGCATAACACATAAGCAGCTAGTTGCTATAAAAATAATAGTGGGAATAAAACCAGAGTCGTCAACTTTCTAAGGTGATTATGATTAAAATAAAAAAGCAGAAGGGAAAATAAAACTACTATAAATCTGTAGGAAGAGAGGCATTATATTTTAGGCCATGACTGAAAGTTGGTATAATTTAATTCATTTTTTAATTCAAATATCAGGCTTTTAAACATCTCAAACACAGGCATGTATCACCTTGTAGATGGATCGATCTAGAAAAATGTCAAAAAATTTCCACGCATTTCTACTAAAAAAAAAAAAGTCAGATGGTTATTAGTTTCTTAATCTGTAAAATAGCCTTTGTAATAGCATATTTCCTCATTTTTAAGATGCCATCAATTGTAAAACATACTATTATTTTATTTACTAAGAAAAAAATCGTGACAATTAAGTTATGATAGTCCTTCCATTGTAAAACACATCCCAATTTCAGAGATATTAAAATGTGAAAAACAAAACTTACGTCTTAGATATGGAGAAATACAGTAATGTCCTTTCCATATATTCACATAGAAACAAAACCCTAGTTCTGGAACACAATCAAATTCTTCTCTCTTAGGAATATCAAATGTATAATAAATGCTTTTAAAAAGAAGACATCTCACAGATAACATGGAAAGTTAACTTGTCTATACAGGTTCAGAAATATGAACTTTCCAATACATTTTTTCCATCGTGGCCTTACATATCTATTTAACTTTAGTGTTGGCTATAAAAGTAAAAAGTGTTGGGCCGGCCCGGTGGCTCAGGCGGTTAGAGCTCCATGCTCCTAACGCCGAAGGCTACCAGTTCAATTCCCACATGGGCCAGTGGGCTCTCAACTACAAGGTTGGCAGTTCAATTCCTCAAGTCCCGCAAGGGATGGTGGGCTCCGCCGCCTGCAACTAAGATTGAACACAGCGCCTTGAGCTGAGCTGCTACTGAGCTCCCAGAAGGCTCAGTTGGTTGGAGCACATCCTCTCAACCACAAGGCTGCCAGTTCAATTCCTCGACTCTCTCAAGGGATGGTGCCTCCTGCAACTAGCAACAGCAACTGGATCTGGAGCTGAGCTGCGCCCTCCACAACTAAGATTGAAAGGACAACTTGACTTGGAAAAAAGTCCTGGAAGTACACACTGTTCCCCAATAACAATAAAGTCCTGTTCCCTTTCAAAAAAAAAAAGTGAAAAGAGTTTATAATTAAAAAAAAAAAAAGCTTTAGAAAATGCCAAAAAAAAAAAAAAAGATCCTGATAAAGATCTGGCCTGATTTCAATCTGTAACGATGCAGGTACTATAATAAAAACTCCCTTTTCTTGTTTTGTTCCTTACTTCCATATGGCGCCCTCCCACATACACACAGTTGCTGTTATAGTTACTGCTGCAGCTTCCCTTATCCCCTGTATTGCTCACCCAGCTTCTAGAATCTTTGCCCAATTTGCAATGGGAGACACCAGCCTCTGTCCTCCAATTTGATTTCTCTGAAGGAGGGAGAAGGGAAAGGGGCTGATGAGAATTCAAAGATAACAGGGCTTGGAATTCAGAGACAGCTTCAGGGAAGTTCAAGGTAAATGCTATTAATATTACTTCAACTTTTTCAACTACCTTATGGATGCAAAGGAGGAAAGGATGGTTATGCTTCTCCTCCAAGTTTTTTAGTGTTTTCTCGTGAATCCCCAAATTTTGTTTTAACTAACATGGTACTACATATGCACACATATTAAATAAAAAACTCAGAGCTGCATTTCCACCTATGAAGTTGAATGCTATAAAAGAACACTGCTCCCACTCCAACAATGACCAAAAAAAAAAAAAAAGCCAGGTGATCTACAAAATTTTAACTATGCTTGAGCCTATCAGAAAGCTGAAATTATAATGTAGTCAACTAACCTGAATTCTAAAGAGGGACAAGCCTTTCCAAAGAAAGACTGGACACACAAACTGTTTAGCCTTTGGTAGAACAAGGTAGAAAGACATGGTCACCCTCCAAGCAGGTAAGAAGAAATCAGCCAAAATTTTTATGACTTCTTAAAGGACAAATATGAGCTGGTATGTCCATCTGGAATAACTAGGAGCCCCAGACACAGTCTCTGTTCTAGGAACATTCACTGGGGGCAGAAAACCTGAGACAGCCCCCTTCAGTGGCCTATCTACTGCTGCTGGGGAAAAACTCCCCAATGAACACTTTTCTCTTATAAAGCGACAGCAGTTAGGTACTAAAGGAGGGACAACAAACCCTGTTGACCCCAGAGTCCAGGAAAAGATCCACTGCTTATGAAGGAAGAGCAGAAGCACAAACCCTCCGTCTCTGGAGTGACACAGGAAATCTTGGACCCAGGATTCTGCACTGATGCCAAGCAGAGATCAGCTTCCGCTAAGAAAGAGACAAGAAATTCCCTCCGACCTAAGACCAACCACAGATACAAGGTGGAGTTTAGCTGCTGTGAAGAAGAGAGAAAGGAATGAGAAAACCTTAACCCCAAGGCACAGGTACACAGGGGCTGCCTAAGGCTGGACCAACACAATAGAGAACTCTCTGCACCCACCACAAGCTCAGTACCAGTTCATTCAACAGCAGCCTGCGGGAAAAGCAGTATCATGAAGAGAGACCCCTCTAAGACTCTGGAAGGACAGAATGAGAACATTGAGAAAAACCTTCCAGCACCCCAGGTCCCTCTCGAAGAGCAAGGTAAAAGCAGCTCCCACTGGGGGAGCTTGAAGCCTGTGGTGAACTGAAGATAACCATAGCAACAGCAAAACCCAAATTAGTTCAGTTCCTGGCTAGACTGATTCAAGGTCCACTCTTATGGCATGAAAGAAGAGATATGCCCATTACCAGACAAAAATACTGTTTAAATCAGTCTCTTCAATTCTTCTACACATTGTGTGCAGGATTAAATAAAAAGTACAAGACATAATAATAACAATAATAATACACAAGCCATTGTCAAATGACAAGTCAACAGGAGCAAACACAGAGATGACTTATGTGTTGAAACTATCAAACAGGGAATTTAAAATAACTATCACTAATATATAGATGGTGCCAAAAAAATGTATACACATTTTAAGAGGAAAAAACTATATTAAAATTATACTGATGGTAACCACTTTGAGCACCTCTTGTAACTGCAGAAGTCAAACATGACTTGTATTCATCTTTTGTTATTGGTATATATTGAATATTACAATTTTAATACAGTTTTTTTCTTTCCTAAAATGTGTATACAATTTTTTGGCACCCTCTGTATTAAAAATCTAAAGGATTTTTGCTATATATAGAAAACCCTAAAGACTCCACCAAAAAGCTATTAGAAACAATCAACGAATACAGTAAAGTTGCTGGCTACAAAATCAACGTACAAAAGTACATTGTATTCCTATATTCTAACAATGAAATCTCAGAAAAAGAAATACAAAAAATAATTCCCTTTGCAATTGCAGCAAAAAGAATAAAATACCTAGGAATAAACTTAACCAAGGATGTGAAGGACCTATATGCTGAAAACTATAAGACATTTTTGAAAGAAATTGAAGAAGACAAAGAAATGGAAAGACATTCCGTGCTTATGGATTGGAAGAACCAACATAGTTAAAATGGCCATATTAACCCAAAGCAATATACAGATTTAATGCAATCCCCATCAAAATCCCAATGGCATTTTTTAAAGAAATAGAACAAAAAGATCATGAGATTTGTTTGGAACCACAAAAGACCCCGAATAGCCAAAGCAATCTTAAGAAAAAAGAACAATGCTGGAGGTATCGCACTCCCTGACTTTAGCTTGTACTACAGGGCTACAGTAATCAAAACAGCATGATATTGGCAGAAAAACAGACACATAGACCAATAAAAAAAATCTAAAGGAAAAGATGGACAACATATATGAACAGAAAGGATGTTTCATCAGAAAAATGAAAACTACCGTGTTTTCCCGAAAATAAGACCTAGCCGGACAATCAGCTCTAATGTGTCTTTTGGAGCAAAAATTAATATAAGACCCACTCTTATTTTACTATAAGACCAGGTCTGATATGATATGATATGTGATATCATACTGGGTTTTACATTAATTTTTGTTCCAAAAGACTCATTATTGCTGATTGTCTGGCTAGGTCTTATTTTCAGGGAAACAGGGTATAAAAAAGAATTAAATAGAAATACTAGAAGTAAAAAAGAAAAACCATTGTATTAGAAATGAAAAAGTCCCTTGATGGGCTCTTTAACAGGACACAATGAATCTAAAGATTAAGAAAAATATGAATGAAAATAAATTTAAATTTTTTTTAAAAAGAGAGCTGTAGGACAGTATTACATGGCCTAACATATGTTTAACTGATGTTCAAGAAGGAAAACAGAGAAATAGAAAGAGGTATTTGAAGAGATAATGGTTTAGAGTTTCCCAAAATTAATTTTAAAAACAACATATCACAGATCTAATAATCTCAGAAAACACCAAGCAGGAATTTTTTTGAAAAAGGAAAAAACAAACTAACAACAACAACAAATCTAGACATAGCATAGTCAAACTGCTGAAAAAATTACTGAAGACAAATGGAGAAAAAACAAAACAATTAATTTAGAGGAAGAAAATCAACTAAATACCTAAAGTAATATCATCTATATGATTTAAAACCATAAAAATAAATTATAACACTCATTTTGGCATCTTATATTGTGTGCTCGATGTTTCCTCAGAATTCTGTCCCTGATTTGACTGTAGAAAGAAAGAGACTTTCTCTTATCATTTTATTACTATTACCTTTATCCCTTCCCATGGTACTAGTCAAAGCAAGAGAGTAGATTTGTTTTCTCATGATTTTTTTTTTGCATGATATCAGTGAACTTTTCTTTCAGAACATAGTCTTAAAACATAAATGTATTTTTAAATTAACTATGAAGTTTTTTTTATATTCTCTACCTCTTATATTCCTAAAATAAGAGGTAAACATTTCTGGGGCTAGCTCTACATTTAGCAAAATGAGATCATGGATCCTTCCCACTTTAATATTTCTTTTTCCCAGCACTAACATATTGTATACGAGGTCAAACAATTAAGTTTGCAAACTCATCCAATAAAAAGTGCTACATACCTCATTGCTGAAAATCACTACAGACACCTTCAAAGTACTCCCCTTGGGAAGTTATGCACCGATGCCAGCACCTAGTCCACCCATCTAAGCAACTTTGGAACTTTTTCTGGAATGGCCATCAGAGTGGTTGTCGTATTACCCTTGATGTCCTGAATGTCATAAAAATGGCTTCCTTTCAATATTTCTTTTGTCTTCAGGTAAAGAAAGAAGTCATTGGGGACCAGATCAGGTGAGTAGGGAGGGTGTTCCAATACAATTATTTTTTTACTGGCTAAAAATTCCCTCACAGACAGTGCCATGTGAGTTGGTGCATTGTCATGATGCAAGAGCCATGAATTGTTGGCGAAAAGTTCAGGTTATCAAAAGTTTTCACGCTTTTCAGCACTTCCAAATAGTAAACTTGGTTAACTGTTTGTCCAGTTGATACAAATTCATAATGAATTATCCCTCTGATATCAAAAATTTTAGCAATATTGTTGCAACAAGTTCTTGAACTTAATTGTCAGACCTCATATTCATCAATGTATTGTCTTATTATCTACAATTTCTTATGGAGACTTTATCTTTTCCTCCACAGATTACTGATTCTTCAAAATAAGGCTTGAATTGTCTGTGTTTTATATTCCATACAGAACAGATGCATGGTAAAATGCTTGGTTACTAATGTTAGTATGATTAAAACATCTAGAAAGGTCCAGGTTCGCCCAGCTACTTTTTGGTCCCAGGCCTAAGAGGAGTGAGCCTAGAGTAAGCAGATATGGAGTCCACTGTTGAGCTTGATACTGACCTTCATCTGTCCTCTCAGCTACTTTTCCATGCTGGCCTCGCTTCACCTTTCTGGCCTCCCATATGACTCAACCCGTGGTTAGATTTAAGTTTTAAGATTTAAGTTTCCTTGATCTAACTTTCCCTGGATTTAAGTTTCTCTGATCTACTTTATTGCTCTGGTTCCTCCACCATCACTTTATTTCCTAGTCTATAGCCTGTTGTCTCCCAAGCACTATATTTGTTGTGACAAACTTTCTAGTATGTTCCTCATAAGCTACATACCAGGTTCTAATTCCAACCTCAGGAGTCAGACTCTGGACAAGGAGTAATCTTAAAAGGTCTGAAAATAAACAAATCTCTACATAAAGTCAAAGTAAGAAGAGGGTATTACCAAGAATGTAAATCATTCTTTACTAGAATTATATTTAAGGAAAATGCAACAAATTTTCACATAACAAGTATCTCTAAAATCAAAGAACATAATTCAAAACTTAGTCATTTAGCAGAACGTTTAAATAAATGGAATGTTCAGCTTGCTATGTTCTCATACAAGTAAAATAATTATTTCACAAAAACAAGTACAGCACTCTAAAGACTAGGCCAGTGTGCTCTTGAAAATCAGTGCTGCCAAGAAAACTCCAAGAATCTGAGCTTAAAAGAGGAGAAACGCTGAAGTGTCTAATCTATTTCTTTGACCCACCCATGGTATTACAGTCGACTCTTGTTATTCACGGTGGTTATATTATATAAACTTGCTGCCAATATTGAATTATCAAATACTGATTCGTTGTCCCTACAGGAAATACAGAGTTGGGCTCTTGTGAGCTTCTGGTCACAACATTTTCTTCAAGCAATCAATACGTAACCTTGTTTTATGGGTTTCTGTTTTTAAAGAGATTTAATATATATCGTGGAGTCACTCACATTGAACTCGCAGCCAACAGCACTTTAACTCATGCATGAATGAAGTTTATCTAACCAACACACGTGTGCTCTCTGTAAGGCACACCACAGCCTTCTTGTGCTCAGAACAATAGACAGCACATCGGCATTGCATTTGGGGGCATTTTAAACAGCAAAATCACCAACATAAAGCACAAACATGTGGGAAATGGGACACTAAATAGACAACAGCAACAAAAAACAAACTTCTTTATAGCATGTGCACTGAAAGAAGACTGCAGAGCATCATCTTGTTCAGCTTCAGCTGAGAACATGTATGTAGAGGGACTCAAATGTTTCCTCACTCTCTGTATGTCCTTGAATGACTACAAAAGCACTGTATTGATTTGGGGGTTGCAAATAAATTTTAGCAAGTGGGCAAATTCACAAATATGGAAACTTTAAATGATGAGGACTCCATTTCGAATGTTCTCCTCAAGGGCCCAAATTGATTATATACCTTGAACCTCGTCTCATCTCTCAATTTTCTTTAGTTTAGGAAATCCTCCCTAATTACCCCAACTCTACTTCCCTTTGCTAAGGGAATCTAATCTACTTGGTCAAATACTGTCTATCCTGTGTTCTCCATAAAGAAGTTATTAAAGAGGTGGTTGGATGGCTCAGTTGGTTAGAGTGCGAGCGCTAAACAACAGAGTTGCCAGTTCGATTCCCACATGGGTCAGTGAGGTGCCCCCTCCACAACTAAATTGAAGGACAATGACTTGGAGCTAATGGGCCCTGGAGAAACACACTATTCTCCAGTATTCCCCAATCAAATTTTTTTAAAATTAAAAAAAAAGTATTAAGTTTGTGGACCTCTGCTTTTCTTAGGGTATACTGAAGCTGGAAAGAAAGAGAAAGAGAGAGGGGAGGGAGAGCGGGGTGGGGGTGAAGGGAGGAAGGAGATTAGATAGATAGATAGATAGATAGATAGATAGATAGATAGATAGATAGATAGATAGATAGATAGAATGAAATATGATTATTCACTGGTGAGCTAATTTATTCTGACTGTTTAATTTAGTTCCTTCTATAGGGGAGAGGGAAGAGATCAGGAAAACTAAAGCACTGAAATCTAGACACCCTGAGCAGCAGGAACAGAAGTGTGCAAAAGGTTTATAGGACACTGAAAGATAAACTGTCTTAAAAAAAAAAAAAGATAAACTGTCTATGATACAGTATCAACATGTCTAAGCTTTGGAAAGAATCTTAAACGTCTTCACCTCTAAATTGCGGGCACCATGGGAGTAGGAGGATAAAGGCTTGTTTTGTTCACCATTATGAGCCCAATATCTATACTTCGGCTAGCACATTGTAAATACGAAAAAAAAATTAGTTATTTCTCAGCAATGAATAAATGATAAAGCATGTGGATGAACCTCAAAAAAAAGGGGAAAAAATCCTTAAAATAAAAGAGACATACTAGATGGTTCCATTTATATGAAGATCTAGCATAGGCAAAACTAATCCATAGTGGAAAACAATCACAACAGGGGTTCCCTGGTTGGGGGTAGGTGAGGGTTGGGCGTTGTCGATTGCCTGGATTGGGTTGTGAGGGAACCTTCTGAGGTGATGATAATGTTCTACATTTTGTAAGGGACTTGGGATTCACAGGTGCACACATTTGGCAAAACTCATAGAATGGTACACTTTTTATGTATTTCACTGTATATAAACTATCTCAATAGATATGTGATCAAACAAGTACAGTAAAATGTTGTTAATGAGAGAAACTAGGCAGTGGGTATATGGGTGTTCAATGCTAAATTCTTTCAACTTTTTTGTATATTTGAAAATGTTTTTAATCATTTGGTAGAAGGCAGGAATTCGACATTCTAAAATGTCCTGAAAATATATTTCATGAAATGAAGTTGCATTTCCCTCTGATCTTCCACCTAATGCCTGAATGCCCCCCATGACGAAGTCCGTGATTTCTGAATTGCTGAATTCAGTCATGTGATCATTTAGATCAGTGATTTCCTAATGCTGGTTCACAGACAAGCAGCATTAGAATTACCTCAGGTGCTGATAAAAACACAGATTCTGAGCCCCACCCAGACCCATTAAGTCATAACCATTCGAGGTACTTTCAACAAGCCTCTCCCCCAGGTTTTGTGATGTGTGACCAGATTTGGAGGTGACAGACCTGGATTATTCACAACCACTGCAATGATTAAGAAGTCCTCTTCTGGGCTGGCCCATTTCATTTTTTTTGGAAAGCTTTACTCAAATATTTTTTTCCTTCCATCAAATTAGAATCTGCCTCACTGGGATCTACCACTCATCTATTCTTATTTTTGAGCCATAAACTGAATCCCTCTCCCTCATTATTATAATTATAGCTTTCATTATGAGAGCTTATTCCACTGTACGAGGTAGCTTGCTCTGTGCTACACTCATGCATTATCTCCCAGCAGCCTTTTCAGTTTCATGTCTCCCCGTCCACCACTATCCCCTTTCCCATCTTCCTTTCCTGCTACCTGCAGGCGTGGTAACTTCAACTTTTGTAAAGTTTTTGTGACATAGCTTCTAGTTCCCTCACCATTTTTTTCCAGAAAGTGTTCACAACGTGAACCTTACATTTTACTCTGCTGTGAATGAGTTTATCAGATCTTTTTCTAAAAGTAGGTTTTGACCTACTAAGACACTAAGCAACATACATAGTCTGGAACCAAATGGAAAACAACTTTTAGCTACTTCACAGTTCTGCCTGACACAAGCTCCACTTAAAGGGAGATAGTGTGTTCCTCTATCCAGCCGAATAAAAGATTTCAAGTGATCTGGAAACTACAGTTTCTACTATTTACAATTTAGACACGTTTGACTGAAATTTAAAATTAATCCTTTCAGCTGCCATATTCCATGAGCTAAAAAAAATATTTGTATAATATCTCAAAGTAAAATAACGTCACCTCAAGGTCTGTTTAATTTTGTTTTGAATAATATGCTCAAACATTCTTGCTAAATGCAGAACTTTAAACAACTGGATTGGAAGATTTTTTAAATAAAATTTGTGGGATGAAACCACCAAGTTACCTGTTTTTTTCTGTAGTCTGCTTGAGGTTTCTCAATTTTATAATTTTTACATGAAGTATCATTGGATTCTGTCATGAATCAGATGGACAGTTTAATTACTTGGTGCCATCAGTCCAACCTTCATAAACGTTGGTATTCTGGATAGGACACATTTTTTTCATGAGTGTGATGTTCTTGTTAATATATTCATAACATGTTTGGTTAATGTATTCATAATGTTTCTTCAGCTGCTAATTTCAAAATTGCAGTGTTCTAAAATGCAGGCATATTTAGCTACTGCTATAGTGAACCATTTTGGCCAACAAAAATAGCAATTTCATGGTTCAACCTGACACTAACTTAATTTGGATTTTAAAAGATAAAGCAGAAGTGCTGTCAATTAGCAATTTTACTTTTTCTGCCTCCCACTGGAATAATTCTCAAACACTTTCCTTTCTACTATGAACTAAAGTATAATTTTCTACTATGAATATTCTTTTCAATAATTTTGAAAACATATACCTGAATCTGCCTCTAAGACTATCTTTTCACCATTTTGACTCAGCTGTTCTTGAATAGCCATCCCAATTTTGAGGGAACCACAAGTTTACATGCAGAGTCAAGGATAACATTCAAAGGTAGGATGGAAATAAAGATGTTTTATATTCTTCTCAATATTGTTTAAAATCTACTTCAAGTGGCTTTAAGGGTTTTTATATAGACAGTGCTTATAATTCTCTCATGACATGGTGCAGAGCCCAAAGGAACCCAGAAAAATTCAGCACCAGCAAAGATTAGGAACTGCCAGTATAGAAAGAATTTTAAAAGGTAAATAAAATCTTTCCATATTTACTTTTCCATAATATCTGATATCAAGAAGCTGTAGGCAGAAATTGCAGAAAAAAAGTAAATTTCTTTTTTCAATATAAAAAAATAAGATACTATCTAGAATAATTTATGATATTCTTTTAACCAATGCTTATAACTTACATTTTCCAACTTGGATTAAATATATGTATTTTGCATCTTTTAATGGCTAATTCCTTCCCAAACTTCACAAATATAAAATACTTTTCTTCTTCTGTGTTACCTGCTATTACCACTCATTTGACCCTTGTGCTGTCTTATTACTTATTAGTTTTGATACAAACATACATCTCATCTATTATTTGAACACTCCTAAGGTGAGAGACTATGTCTTAAATATCTGTTTCTCTGTTGCACACTGGAAACAGTCTTGCACACCAGACAGAAGCTCTGTCTCTTCTGTTTAAACAGAACACTGTTTTTTCCCCTTGACCAATTTACTCACTCTTATCTACATCTTTCCTATTGCATCCCTGCTACTTCTAGAGAAGCAATAGCTAAACAATAGACAGTGGTCTAGATACTGACACACCACAGTTTTATTTCAAACCAATAACTCAGGCAATAAACAGATTTCTGCACTTAAAGCAGATGTGTCCTGTATAATCCCAGAATGTACACTGGTAATGCATGAAAAATTAATTAGGCATTAGCTGAAAATACCTAATGATCAATTCAGATATTCCAGGTCTCAATTTTAGCCATACAAAAATATTTAATATTGTTAACCTTTCAGAACTATGTTAATATGCATGTATGGATTGAGTCCCTTCACTAGAGAAACCCACTCTCTGTGGGACGATACAAGGCTAGGAAATTCAAATTTTTTATACATGATCTAATGGCATCTACATAGGAGAGAGCTCTTTCAAATGAGCACACAAATATTTTCTACCTTAATTTCTGATTGTTATTTTCAAGTAGAATATGGATAGATTTCCAAGGCTGAAATCTATGACAACTGTCCAGATTAAAGTCAAAAATCACAATAAGCATCTAAGTAATTGAAATAACCTAGTCATTATCTAGATGTAGAATCACTGGTTCTATCACTGCCGTAAGCTGAGTGGACTTAGAATACTCATTTAATCTCTCCAAGTGTGTTTTCTAATATCTAGAGTAAAGAAACTTCTATATCTGTCCATCTATTTAAGAGAGGATATTTTGAAAATTAAATTAGAGCAGAGTTTCTCAACCCTGGAACTACTGATATTTTGGGGCCCAATAATTCCTGGTTGCAATTCTGTCCGTTGTAGGATGTTCAGCAACATGTCTGGTCTCTTCCCACCAGGTGTCAGTAGCACACATGCACACACATACACACACACACTGCAGTTGTAACAACCAAAGTGTCTACAGACTTGCCAGATGTCCTTTTTGGGGGGGGTGTGGGAGTCAAAATCACCCCCATCCCTAGGGGAGAATGACTGAATTAAATGGTTTATATAAAAGCCTTCATTTATATAGCAAATATATACCCATCACCTACTATATGCTAGACACTGTGGCCAAGTCAAATAAGATTTGATTCATGGCCTCAAATAGTTTACTGCCTCATAGGGCAGACAGATAAACAAATCCATGTTTGCAGTGATGGCAGTTTGGGAGCCCATGGAAGGGGGTCGCGGGGGAAGGATGGGGAGATCATAACATTTAAAGAGAAGAATCCACAGGAATTGGTGACTAAATGGAAGCGGGGATGAGTAAAGAGAGGGGAGAAAAACAAAATGTCAACAATGGTTAATTATTTAGTACCTAAGTCAAAAGTTTTTCCACAAAAACCAGAACATTTCCCAGCAGAAAACTTTCACCACGTAAATGTTCATCAAATAAATATTGATTTCACTATGTCTGCTTTAATTTTAACCAGTGGAGGGACACATGCAAACAAACTATTCCATTTCTTCCATCCAGTTGGCACTCCTATCACCAGAATTATCAAGACCAACAGGGGTCAGTTAATTTCCATACTGTAATTGCACTATCAAGATCCACAAAAATGGCAGTACTGTGGTTAAGAAACAATGTGCATCGTTTATGGTTTATTTATTTCATTCATGGAAGAACACATCATTTTAACGTTATCTAAGAGTTTTATTGGACATTAACTTTGAAAGCCCAAGTCAAATGCATCTGAATGAATGCCAGAAGAAAATAAAACCTAAACCAGGGTCAGAAGCCGCTTTTCCCGCAAGACAGTGGAGAAGTGTAACTTTTCAGAGTATTATCTGCATGTGAGGTCTGCAAATAGGTGACTCTATTAGCTCTCCCTCACTGTGGTACAGCAGGGCAAACAACTATCCCATTATCTCATGGCATTTTCTAGTTTGTGTGAAAGTAGGAGAGTACAGTTTCGAGACACAGAACACAGCATTCATTAGAGGAGAGCTAGTTAGAGGTTGCTAATGGGGCCCCTTTGGCTTCTGGACCCTGCAGAAGTATTTGGAGGGGGTCCAAGTGACTAACCACACTGATTTCAGATGAAATTCTCTTTGCAAATACATGTTACCCAATACCCCAAAATATGTGAAAGCCTTCCTGGTTTTTAGAGTTTATAAGCCCCCTGACAATGGAATTCTGTGTGCAAATATCAAGATTCAAATAACGTAGACAATTTTTGAGAGGATCAAAAATAGAAACCATTATTGGAATATAAAAACATTTTAGTTACTTAAGAATCCACATTTCTAAGAAAAGCAGCCTTATTAAGTGAAATTTGCTCAATAGGCAATTTTCCCCCATTTAATTTTCATAAATAGATCACTTTGAAATGTATTTCCCCCAACAAAGATTGCATATTAACAACAAATAATACAACATCTTCAAATTTTAATTACTGTCAAGTGCTTTAGTTTGCTTCCAAGCAACGTACAGAAACATCTTATTAATATAATTTAATTTAAGGGGGTAGGCATTTGTTTTCTATTTTTAAAAAGGTGGTTCTGAATTTCTGGCCCTGTCAACATCATTTGAACATTCCTGCTCCATGCCTCAATATAATAAATTAAATCAGCATTTTAATTGTGCCCATGCTTTGTGGTTCCTGGCAACACAAAAAGATTCTCTGTGAGCTCATGACTTCCCCCAAAAAACCCTACTGAGTGATTAATTACTAGTCTGGAAGATATAAATATGTCTCTCAATACAGACAGTATGGACTGCTAGAAGCTCCAGCCTTATGTCTCCATAGGGCGCCGTAACATAGCAGACATCCTCCTAATTCAAACAAGATTCTGGCTCCAGCATTCAAGGACAGCTCCACCATGAGACACTGTTCCTCTATTGAACAGCACATTTATTTTAATTAGCAGCATTTTGTAGATGTACAAGAATCAGAGTGAAATCAGGCTTTCATGTATAAGTATATAGAAATCTGAAGGTATCTCTTCTCCTTAAGTAAGAAAGAACTGAGAACAATGGAGAATAACCTTGAGTATTTAAAAAACACCATCCCTATATGTAGTATTTTAGGTTACACCCTGACATTACTCATGCTTCATTCTGAGTTCAATATTTGGCCAAGAGACCACAACTCTATATGAAGACATGAAGCAGCAGGTCTATTTCGCTCTACCTGAACCTCACAACTACTGCCTGAACTGAGACGCTATCATGATCACTAGAAGGGAGATAAGCTTAGAAAAAGGACTTACTGGCCACCTCTCCTTACCCCTAAACAGTGAAAACAAGAGCTGATGGAATTTCTAAAACTACTTCTACAATACCAAAATGAGAGGAGTTATACCAATCATTTAAACCAGAAGTTGCAAGCAAAGTCAACTACCTTGAAAATAAAGATGAATACATGAAATCAAGACTACAAGCTTGATTTAATTGGTTTTAATTGGAGAACTATGAATTTATTTATTTATTTATTTATTTATTTATTTATTTATTTATTTATTTATTTATTTATTTTAATGCTTTGCAGTCACAATCATGGCATTTATTGCCAGAACTAAATACCACATCTCATTCACTCTTTCAATGTGTTTCAAAAAAGGGGCAGTGGGGAGGGCAAGATTATCATAGATCATTCTGGCCAGTCTGGAAATCCAGACGTCATGTTCCTAATGGTTCTATTTAAAGCAACATGAAAGAAAGGTTCCCTAAAAGCCAATACACATTCACCCAAGATAAAAAGGAATTTGTAGACTTCTACTCCACTGCTACTTATACTTCTACCTGGCCGTGTCAAAGACAGATTTTGAGCATGATCATCACACATAACTGCAAGGATTAAATCACTCAGTAAACAGAAATCTGAATTGGAGTTCTGCAGTAGCCTGAAAAAATGGCCACAATATTTTAGTATCTCCCATCAAGAGGTACAATATATTTTCTTACCCCTTGAACTTTGGGCAGGTCTTGTAGCTTTGACCAATAGAATGAACAAAAATAGCAATACACCAATCCTGAGCCAAAGCCTCAAGAAGCCTTGTGGCTTCTGTTCTCAACTCTTGAAACTGTACCCATCATGGGAACAAACCCAGGCTAGTCTGTAAGAAGTTGAGAGCCCATGTGAGAAAAGGCCCCAGTCATCTCAGCTGTCCGAGATCATAAACAGCCATCATAAACCAGTCAGTACAAACAATCAATCAGCTGACTACAGATTCATAAGTGAGCTCAGCTAAGATTAGCCAAGCTTAGCCTACACCAGAAGAACTGCCCAGCTGAGCCCAACCAACATTGTCAACCTGTAATACTATGAAGCTAAATTAAATAGGTACTTTTTTTAAGCCACTAAACTTTGGGGTGATTTGTTATACAGAAAAAGCTAACTGATACAGGTCCTGTAACCTCATAACTAAATCTTTCCCAGGTTGTAAGCTCCAGTTTAAGTTTCCCGCTACATCATAGCCTTTACCAGGTACTTGTATACATACTCTGTTGACCTAGTTCCTTCTGATACCAATTTTTTTCTGTAACAAAATTCAATACTTAGCTAAATAACGCCCAATATGATTTTCTAAGATATATCTAAGTATTTGTGATGCACATACAAATGCCCTGAAGGTAGAGACCATTTTATATTTCTTTTTTATTATCTATCACACTAAGTGCATAGTAGGTATTAAATAAATACTTGTTGGTTAGATTTTAAAATAGCTGGAGTTTACAAGACCTTTAAACTTTTCTTATTTGTAACATATAAACAATATTAGTCTGTTTCACCACAAAGAATACTGAGTAACTTTTGAACGTTCACAGTCCTTTACAAATATAATATAAATTTCATAATAAGAAAGCAAAAACTAGATGAAATGTAAAACTTCTATATAGCCAAAGATACAAAAATGCAATTAAAAGACAGCAATTAGAAAAAATAGTTATGATATATTTTAAAAAGAACTAAAATCCGTAATACACAAAAAGCTCCTATAAAGCAATAGAAAAAGATGAATAACCCAAAATAAAACTGAGAAAAAGATATAAATTGACAGTAGTCAGAAGTACAAAGGGGGAAAAAAAACCTGTGAAAAGATGCTTAAACTCACAGATAATCAGAAAAATGCATTAAAACAAGAAGATGCTTATCCACCAGATTATTAAATTCAAAAAAGACTAAATAAGATTCAGTATTTGTGAGATGAATGTACAAAAATAGATCTTCTTGTACAAGGTTGATAGAAGTATAAAGTGGCATCGCTTTTAGAAGGACAGTGGGCAATATTTATCAAAATGTTAACCCTTTTAAACCCAAAATATTCACTGAAACCTTGTTTTTAGTATTAAAAACTGGAAAGCTAAATAATCATCAACACTCTGATGGTAAATAATGATTCATCATATATGGAAAACTAAGTGAAAATTTAAAAGAATAGGATTTGTATTACATACTGACATAAAAAGATTAAGAAATGTTAAGTTAAGTCAGGTCACCAAAGAAAATACCATTTCTTTAAAAATAATAAGTATGCAAATTCATAGAAAAAAAGGCTAGCATGATATACACTAATATGGAGGAACGTGGCTGGGAGAGTGAAGATGACAATACATTTTTACACACTTATATATATAATTTGAATTTCCCACAAGCATGGATTTATGTGATATGTGTATAATGTTTATATTACACATACCTGGGCAGCAGGAGGAGGCAGAACATAGGTGGATTAAACGGAAGAGCTGGGCATTCATGGAGGACCTCTCCACCTTTATCCTGGATCGAGGCAGTGGAGTAGTGGGCGTTGCACACAGATGTGAGCAATGACTAGCACGGGGTTCCCTTGTAATGTGACTTCCTCCGTGGCAGAGAAGAGGGGATACCAAGCAGTTAACTGTGCTGGGTACCCCATGTTTGGCCTCTCAGAACCACAGTGGGGCATCCTCCCGGAATCTGAAATTAAGAAAAACAAGATGAGCCTCTGAATGTTAAACTTGACCATCAATACAAACTGAATCAGGGGAGAGAGATGAGAGGCCACCTAAAATAATAACAAAGCTAGCCTTTACCAATCACCAAGCAATCTCCTCAGTCAAGAAGCAAGGACTTTCACACACTATTATCTCACTTAACCTTCACAACTCTCACTTGTTTTTATTTTATTGAAGGGAAAATGAGCTTAGAGAAGTTAATGAAATTAGCTAAGGTCACAGTTTATCTGAGGCAGTGCTGGGAATTTGAACCCAGCCCTGTTGAATTCAACACCCATGTTCTTAACTAACACAGTATACTCTCTTCTATAACAAGAGGCAGAAAGCCTTCTGTGTTGGCAACACTTGACTATATCCTTGCTGTATGTATTAATATAGCTAAGGATATAACGGGTCAATTAAGACAAGCATTGCTTAGCCACAAGGTTTCAGACGAGCACATGGTAGCAGAGCCTATTCAAATGTGCCACAGTCAACAGGAACCCCTGATCTCAGGATCCATTTGGTTCAAGCAGTAGGTTGACTGGGCCACACAATGGATAAAGGCCAGGGCCTGGACCATAGAGTCATCAAGGCAATGATACCCCAGGAGACTTCTTAAAAAATAGACAGCAACTCCAGGGGCCCTACATGAGCTTCATTCCTTATCTGGAACTGCTATGGGCCTTTAGGTATACTTTCATCATCTTTTGCTATTTTAGGCCTATTTTGAATCCACACAATCTAAGTGATCGACACAAAGCATTGGTGAAGAATATCTATATTACAAATCTGTCACAAACGTGGGTCAATTGGATTCTCCCACAGACCCAGAGTTAATAAAGAAATGGGACAAGTAGGGTGGGAGAAAGGAGTTGCAGGAAAGGGTGCTGTGTCCTTAAGCTTGAGAAAGGGATTTATGGAAGAATTCTGGCAAAACACAGAAAATTCACATCCACTTTTATCTGTTTTAAATATTGGGGGTCTATATGAGATTTTTTGAAGAATGGGTTCCATTGCTTTACACAAAAAAAGTCTGAACACCAACGACGTAGAAGGGAGGGATGGCTGATGCTCAGCCATGTAATGACTACTGTTTCTTTGGAAATCGATTTGCAGGCCTTCGTGGCAATGGCTGACTGCGACATGTGGTGGGGAATGGATTCCAAAGTGTTCTGCAGTGTGACTCGATTCAGTATTCTCTTAAGAGTCTGACTTGCAATCATAAAAAGAGTCCTCATAATTAAAACTCTCACTCAAACTTCAATCCTAAGTGGATGTAGGTTTTATTAGGCATTTATGATGGGCACAAAAGGAATGCAGAGTTTTCTGGAAATGCTAAGCAATCCCTTTGGAATCGAAGCCCATTATCAGGAGGCAGTGGCAATTATCAATATGGGCACTAGACCTGAACCACTTAGTTATTCCTTACTATCTGTGTGGTCTTGGGGAGGTTATGCAACCTCTCCAAGCCTCAGGATTTTTATATGTAAAATGTAAACCATATAGGAGTACTGTGAGGATTAAATGTCCATACAGTGCTTTGTACTAAGACTAGCATGTACTAAGCCTCCTTAAATGTTAGTTTGTACATTATCACAGTGGGAACAGATAAAATGGAAAGTGGTTTGGAGAACAGAAAGCAGTACAACATGGAGCGGGCATGAAGTGAACAGGAAATAGGGAGCGTGAAGAGGGGAGATGGGACACTAAAGAAGACTTCAGATGTCCTAAGGTTTGGGCTCACCTCTGTAGGGTTCTTTAGTAATTCACTAGTTCGGGAAAATATACACTAAGTGTTAACTCTGTGCCAAGCTCCATTTTAGTGGGAAAAAAATGAAGGTAAATAAGGCAATATTCTTGTCCTCAAGCAAGTCCATTTATTAAGAAAATCAAATAATCACAATCCTAAGAAATGGAGCTTACAATAAAAGTACACACAATGTGCTATGGAAACACAAAAGATGGAGTGCCTGAGTTTGACAAAGAAGGGACAGATCTTCCCGCAACTATAAACAGTTGGTTAGAGAGGGGACTGTCCACGAAAAATGGAAAAGGATCTTTAATGAATCTGAGAGGAAGACAAGAAATAGCTCCACCCGCTGAGGAAGTTTAGAATAGCTGGGATTCTAACATATTTGTACCTCCAAGCATCAGGCAGAACCTAAAGCGATGGCCCCTAAGACTGCTTCCTCCAAGCCCATAGGTCTCCTGAAAATACAGAGAGAAGTGCCAGACCCCAGGGAGCCGCACCTGCAAGACGCTTACTCCCCTGAAGCTGATCACTGTTCTGACTCTTAGTAGGAATGTTGGAGAGAATGAAAACACAACTTCTCTCTCTTGTTTAACAAGTTCACAGTCATTGTCAGTCGAGGATGAAATGAAGTGCAAATCCACAAATGGAAAGAAACAGGAGCATTACAAAAATGTTATGTAGTATAATGTTGAAAAGGTGGTAGGCTGGATAATGTGCCCTCCCCACCTGGAAGATATGCGTGTCCTAACCCCCAGAACATATGAATATGTTACCTAAAGTGGTAATAGGGATTTGAAGATGTGATTAAGTTAAGGGTCTTGAGGAGATGGGACGATGAAAGCAGAAGTGGGAGTGATACGATTTGAAGATGGAGAAAGGGACCATAAGCCATGGAAAGCAGACAGTCTCTACAAGCTGGGAAAGACAAGGAAACAGATTCTCCCCCTGGAGCCTCTAGAAGAACTATAGCCCTGCCAACATCGTGAGCCCCATACGCCTCATTTTGGACCTATGACCTCCAGAACTGTAAGAAAATAAATGTGTGTGTTTTTGAGCCACTAAGTTTACAGTAACTTCCTACAGCATCAATAGGAAACTCATGTGAGGAAAAGAGGTTTCCACCAAAAACTTCAAAGCCCAAAGAAGAGAAAGAAAACGGAAAAAAGTTAGAGCAAGTCACCCAAGACTACAGCAAATAAGTAGCATACAGGTAGGGGGAACACCAAATTTAATACCCAGAGAGGTACATGATCCCCCCAACTCCAAATATGCAGCTCTCCAAATATGGGGAACTTCTAAGCTCTATTTGAGTGAGAGGTTCAGATCCTGTCCATGCAGAAGCCCAGGCATTTCATTTTGATGATTTCTCAGAATCCTAGTACAAGAAAATGTGGCCCCCATTTGGTTATTCTTACCGCCAGTAGACTGGTGTCCATATCGTAAGAACTGGTATTAACTGACTCCACAGCCAGGAGCACCCAGCCCCATCCCAAATAAAAGGGAAGCGTGTTGATATTAGCACAGAGATAGAGAGAGATGAAACTCCCCAGAGCAGTCAGTTTGTGCTGATGTTTATGGAAGGCAAGGGAGGAAGCAAAGTCATGAAGAAGACACATCTACAATCATTCACATTCCAAGCAGATAAACAGTCTGAGAACTTGAGGGAATGCCACAGTTCTTTGCATTGTTCCCAATTTGCAGATCCCTTGCAAATACATGTAAATGCTATTATCAATAACATCACCTTCTAAAATAAATATCTTTTCATGTATGAATTTTTCCCCCATTTGGACCATGTGCAGTCAGCAAATTAAACATACACAGGAGACGACAGCAACAAGGCAGACAATCTCCAGCTAAGACATTTGAAAAAAAAAAAAAATAGGGAATAGAAAAAAAAAAGTCAACCTTTGATGAAATAATTGCTTCTGCTGTTATTTTTTGCTATTGCTTCAGAAATGTACTCTCTCTTTCCCTTTCTCGTCCCTATAGTGAGGTGCCCTGCTGTTGTGCAGATGAAAGGTCCAGCCTCTTTAAAATTTCATGCAGAGCTCTTCACAACATCGAAGCTTTAAAGGCCCATGGCAAATTCAACATATTGTTACACTTGATGGAAGCAGAGAAAAATTACATGCAAAATATACTGTACATTCATTGTCTGAAAACACTTTGGAGTTACAGCTTCCCATACTTCGAGAACCAATATGGACTGATTTCAATATTTAAAAATACAAAAGAGGCACATGGAGTAAGTATTGTAGCAAAAATAAGAATGAAACTGAAACCACATAAGGTTAGATTAGGGTCCTGGGATGTGTGAATAGTTTTATTCATAGTTTTCCTAAATTGTTTTAGTTATGTGAAGCATATTTAAAAAGACACCAAAGGATACAAAGGGCAAAACAATATATTTTTTTCTAAAACTTGTGTATATCATGGGGTTCTTTGCCCTATGTTACCTATTTTTGTATCTCTATAAGAAAAACATGGGGATGGCTGATTTTTTATTTTTATGTCTAGAATTACCTTAAGGGCTGAACTGAAGATACTGGAGTAGAGAGTAAGGTGATCTCAAAAGCAAGTTTATTGCTCATCATTTCATTGTAATAAGTGAACTGTAAAGCTAATTTTAAATTCACAGGTTAAACATTGTTAATTATACATTTAAATTTTAGGTTTGTGTTTTATTGTAGCTGACTTTATATGGCCCCATTTAGCCAGACTCATTCATTTGTATTCATTCATTCTCCTCTCTCAACCATTTATTGAGGATCTACTACATGCCAGGTGCTGTGCTATGTGCTGAGAATGAAAAAACAGAAAGATGCGGCCCCTTCCTCCAGAGGGATTACAATATAGTACAAGGAGACGAACACAGTACAAGTGGGATAAAGCCTTAGAGGTCCTATGGCAGAAGTGGGGATACCACAAAGTAGTTGACTGATTCCTCCCGGAGGAAGAGGAAAAGTTATATCCAGGAGTCACTCCTTGACCAGAGGTTTAAAAACTTTCTAGGTGCTGATGACATACACCAAGGCAGTAGTAGTAGAACTGAGTAAGAGGAGATGGAGTCTTGAAAAATCTACAAGACTTGGTTAGTGATTAAAAGAGAAAGCAAGAGCATAAGAGGAGTGTGGGCTGAATCCCAGGTTTCTAATATTGGTATCATTCACGCATTCATTTTCTCAATATTTACTATCTAATAGGTGTCAGGCACTATTCTACATACTGGAGACACGACAATCAACAAATCGTAATGGAAGTCAACTAACTCACCAAACGTAGAGAGGACAAAAGAAAACTAGTCAACAAATGAGTAAGTACAACTAGAATAGATAAGTGCTCTGAATAAAATAAAATCGGACAGGTTCAAGGAAGGTCAAGATAACTGTGGCATGGTGAGCAAAGTGAAATCACAGAGGCAGGCAAGCAGGGCCAGATCCTATAGGATTCAAAGGCCAGGGAGGAAGTTTGGATTTTATTTTAAGTGTAATGGAAAACATTTGTAGCTTTTAAGCAGAGGAGTCATAAAAGATCATTGGGGATCTATATTAGGAAGCAAAAAGAAATCAGACTGTCCACCTCATAGGCCCTTGCAACGGTCTGAGCTGTAGGCCACGTGGAACAGAAAGGTGGCAGTGCAGGTGAGAAAACCTGGGCATTCTCAGGATTCCTTTTAGAGATGGAGTTGGCAGGTCTTGCTAATGGGTTGGCCGTGCTTGGTGGGGAAAAGCGATCAATTCGATCCCTAGAATTTGGCTTTAGGGACTGAGGGAAGATCCAGGGGAGAAGCAAAATAGGGGAGGAGAATCAATAAGTGTTGAGGCATGTAAGCTTTGAGACGCCCCTTAGACATCACAGTGGAGATATCAAGTAGGCAGTTGGTTACATGAGACTGAAACTCAGAGGAGAGGTCAAGGCAGGATATGAATTTGGGAGTCTCTTGGTATATAGATACAAACTAATGGGGCTGAGTGAGATCATGGTGATGGGTGTGGGGGAAACTTTCCATAGATCCCTGAGGTTCCCCAACACTTAGAGGCAGAAGGGAGACCATGAAGCCGCAGCCATAGAGGCAGGAGGAAAACCAGGAAAGGGAGATGTCACAAAAGCCAAAGGGACAAGCAGTGTTTCAAGAAGTCAGCTAGGGGAACAGCACTTAAAAGTCAAGGAATATGAGGACACAGAAGTAACCATTGGATTGGAAATCTTAAGATGGTTATTCACCCTAAAAAGAGAGTCTCCAGGGAATTGAGAGGACATAAGATGTACAATTATTTGAGAAGAGAATGAGATGTAAGGAAGCAGAAATAGTTAGTGTCAGCAACTTTTATGATACAATTTTTTTTGTACAAAGTAGCCAAGAGATGGGGCTGGGTTAGGAAATATGAATTTTTCAAGGGCTCCTGAAACCACAAACAGAGGAGGAGTGAGGTAGTTGAAATTGCACTAAGAGTTCTTTGCGCTCTATTTTTTTTTTATTAGTTTGCACAAGATGCGCTCTAATTTTGATTGTTCTATCATGAACGAGCTGTGTGACCCTAAGTAAGGCACTTCTCTGCTCTGGGGTCCATGTCTTCCTCAGTTATGGGAAGAGTTTCTATCATAGCCGAAACTTTAGACCCAGACCGTCTATATGGTCTTACGAATGTTTATATAAAGAACGCTTTGATCAAATAAATGATGTACACTTTAAGGCGAGATCAATATTTGCAATGAAAACATTACCATCAATTTTAATGCACTTTAAGTGCATATACTTCGTGTTTATAAGTTTTTACTTTGTCCTAGTGTCTTCTAAACAACTTTCACTTGACAATGTTTTTCATTTAGGTTCAAGTATATTTTCACTTTAAATTAGTATCTTTACACCTGAAATTATGTAATTTCATTAACAATTGTCACCCCAATAAATAAATTTTAAAAAATACAAAAAAAAATAAAATGAAATAAATTAGTATCTTTAAATTCATGGCATCTCAATTTTTTTTTCATTTTCCAATGACACTTTAAAACTTCACTTATGTTGTCTGCATTTTGAGATGTTTCTGCCATTTTTGTTTACTATTTTTTCATCCCTATTATAGTAACTGGGGAGGAAAAATTTTAAGAACTATCCCCAATGGCAATCAATGGTTTTATTATACAACAGTACAAATTAATACATCCCTATTGACATGTATAAATATCACTATCTAAGCAGTGTGTTTTACTCAAACAATCTATAAATGACTTATACAAGTCATTTTGTGTTTGTGCTTGTGTGTGTCTGTGTGTGCTTGCATATAAATAGCATTTTCATGCACTTTCAAAATTTGGTCTTTGATCAAGATATCCAGAGATAATCAGTTTAGGCAATCAAATGTTAAAATTGCTCATAATTAGTACTGACCATAAACTAAAATGATAACATATGATGTGGGGAAATATTCTGCATACTGTAAAATATTACATATATGTCCACATATTATTATGAAATTTAGAAACTACCACGTGGCTCCAATGTTTAGCTGATAGATAAATCTTTGTAATGTATAATTCCTGGTAAATGACAATTGAATAAAAGACAAAATAATCTCTGGAAATAACTTAGATATGATCTGGAAATCTGATGAATTTTCATCTGCCTTAGGTAATAAATAGATGCTGGCTTTTATTGAACAACTACCGTGTTTCCCCGAATATAAGACCTAACAGACCATCAGCTCTAACGCGTCTTTTGGAGCAAAAATTAATGCAAGACCCGGTATTATATTATATATGGTCTTACATTATATTATGTAAGACCCGGTTTTATTTTAATATAATTAATTTTTCATAGGTCCGACTAGGTCTTATTTTCAGGGAAATACGGTATGAGGTCCCAGGCACCAGAGCTAAAGGCTTTACTTTCCTAATATACTTAAAATCTCACAACTGACTTTGTTCCTCAACTTTTCTACTACTTAACACAGAGAAGCTGGTCCCACTGCTGGAGGCCGGAGGTGACAGGACCAGGATCAACATCTGAGACCTGTGTCTGAGACACACACACACATTGGGGAGATTCTGCTTAGGAAACTGGTGCTTGACCCATTTTATAGATGAGAATACTGAGTCTTGAGGCATTAACCAACTTGTCCTCACAGTTGGTAAGTGGAAAACTGAGAACTAAAGCCAAGAAGTCCCCAGATCTTCATCATTATACTCCAGTGGGAAAGTTCATCAAAAATCTTCCCATGAATTAATGAAAAATTAAGGAACAACAGTTCTTAAAATAGTTGGCCTTCTCCAAAATTCATACCCTTCGGGAAAGAAAGACCATTTACGTTGTTGTCATTCACTGAACTTATAAAACAGTGTTACTGCCACTTCTCCAGCTCAGGAATCAGACAAAATTTTAAGCCCTGGGATTTACCCTGAAATATCCTGTAGGTACTTTTCTGCCTAATTCTCCCAAATCTTTCTTTGCTTCTATATGTAAAATATTAACAGCCTTGCCCCATATGAAGCTAACAACAGAAAGATATTATATAACTGATAGAGCCTGCAAAAATAATATTCACATGCAAATAGCTTATATAAACTTATAATTAAATTAGGGGGCAACTGAATAGATGCTATTCAAAAAGTCTCCTTTAAGTTCATCAGATAATGAAGTACACACACTGAAAGAATCACAGAAATAGAATGTACCCTCAAGTTATATGACAAAGAGAAAAAAAATTCTCTGGATAAGAAATTCAGGTTTATTTTATCTTAAATCAGACCAAGGGGATTTGGGTTGCTTTTTTAATCTACTTGTGCATAATGATCTCTCAGATTAATCATACTGTTTAATAGAATATTATTATTAATTAGACATGTCATTGCTTCAGGCAGAAAATTATTGGCAAGTAAGATGGCCGTATTCCAAAGGCTCGTAAGAAAAGATTTCCACTTCTATCATTGCACATCTCTTTCAGTTCCAATTCTCAGTGGAAATTCCTCAACGAACTCAGTACTTGTAACACTAACGATTAGAAGAGTTTCCCATTTAAAAGACAACTGAACCAGGGTTTGCCTTGTAAGATATTTTCTGTGTTATTTATAAGCCAATTACTATTTTTTTAGGGGATGTGGCTTCAGGATTTTTTTTTTTTTAGGGAAAAATCCTTTAGTGTTGCCCAGATTTTTATCATCCTCCACTAGAGATCTTAGGCAGGACTGAGGCATGGAGAAGGACAACAAGGTCATCAGTTTTACCCAGAAGGCTGGCTAAAATGGTCTCCTCTAAAATGGTCTCATTTTCATCTATTATAGTAGGCTCCCACAGACCACTGCAGCTCCCTCCTCATTCCTATAAGCCCATGTATAATATCTGCCATTCTAGCCACATCGGAAAACTATACTGCTCCCTCATAGACCAGAACTCCACAGGGCTTGCTCAGGCACCCTACACAGACATTTCTTTTGCTCCCAGGCTAGGCTACATGCAAGAAATTTCTAGAATCATATTGCTTCCAGAGTTCGACCATAAGGACAAGGACACAGGTGTTCTCTGTTCCCAGGTTCCTCACACTTAAGATTTGGTCCTATTGTCCATCCACTCTCACCCTCCATTCTCCCTTCAACTCTAGCCTCCTCACTGTGAGCATCCAAGCAAATGACCAAGCATCCAATTCCACAGTTAAAAATAGAGACTAACAAAGCCAAACTCCCAACTCCATCCAGCACAGATGCATTTTCCCAGCTATACAAAGTTAATCTCTTCACTTGTACCCTTTATCTCACGTCCACCCTCCTCTTCAGGAATCTCCATCAATTGCCTTCCTCTTCTGTATCTTCATCCTGTCTCTTTGAATCTTTCCCCTCAGCTTACAGAATAAATACATGACTGTCATTAAAATACACACACACAACATCAGCCATGAGAACCATACACACAACTCTCCCTTGACCCATTTAACTCCCATCTTCCCTTCACAACTAAGCTTCTTCAAAAAATAAGACTATTCCAGGCAAAGAGTATGTATGTGGGATGGAAAAGAACGTGGCCCTTCCAGAAACCTTAAGGCCTAGATGAGCAGAGAATCGTGAGTAAGTGGTGGGAAGCTAGACAAAGGGAAGACAGGCAACACCAACCTTATAAGTCATGAAGGATTTTAACCTGCATCACGGATTTATTTGGAAGATTAAATACAAGTGTGGATATTAAGTGAGATTATATTTTAAAATAGATGACCCTTTCTTCTAACTTCACTGGGGCACTTTTCAAGGCTACAGAAGTGAGAACAATTCCTTTGTTACTGGGCTTGAAGTCTACTTAGGAATCAGGATAAAGACGTAATATCTCAGGTCTGCTAAAGGCTCATGTGAAGTATTTGGAAACAGTGATGGAGATACAGAAGATACGTGTAGCACAATCAACATGCAGCACAAAGAAATATGCAAAATTAAGAAAAAAATCAAACTTGCTCTGAATCTCCTATTCCGGCAGATAGGGGTTTAGTGTGTGGAGTGAGAAATTGGATTGGAAATGGTCAGTTAAAGATAATTCAATTTCACAGGACAACTGAGTCCAAAAGGTGATCCTGGACTGAATCCTGGACTGGAAAAAAACACTAAAAGGATGCCATAGGAAGAATTGATGGAATGGGAATATGCACTATAGATTACATAGAAGTATTATATCAATGTTAAAATTTCTGAATTTAATGATATCTAAGAGAAGTTCCTTGTTCTTGGAAAATACACACAGAAAGACTAAAGGATAAAGAGGCATGATTTATGCAGACTATTCTCAAATGCTTCAAATTAATAATTATACTGGGGGTACCAAAAATATGTATACACCTGACTTGTATTCTAGTTTTGTCGGTATATATTATTACAATTGTAATACAGTTTTTTCCTTTCTTAAAATGTGTATACATTTTTTGGCAATCCCTGTATATGGTGAGAGAAAAAGAATATACTAAAGCAGGCATAGAAAATCGGTGTCTCTGGTAAAGGGCACAGGGGAATTCTTTGCCCTATTTGTACATGTGGGGCTCAAAGGCTGGCCCTCTGGGCCCTCAGTGCCCCATAACCTCTGTAGAGATGCCTTTTTCCCTCCTAGTCACTCCGCAGTGCCCTCTGCTGAAGTCCTCAGCTAGTGGATCTTGTGGTCTGTTTTCCTGGCACTGTTGGGGCCGAGTGGGGTTTCCCCATCTTTGCAGACTTGGCCCCATCTAAATCCTTGCTTCTTGATTCTGGATAATGCAAAAGCAGCTTTGGGAAAACAGAAATCCCTCTTCTCTCTCGACAAAGCCTGACTCTCAAGACTACCGTTTCACTGCTACTTCCCAAAAAACTTAATTTGATGCTCAAAGCTGAGTACTGACTTGATGGTTCTAATCTTTTGCCTTTCTCCTGACACTCTAAAACCTGTGCTTTAATGCAGGGTACTACCCATGGCGTCTTGGTTTACAGGAAAAGAAAAACACACATCCATGTAATATTTTCATAAAGATAACTCTTACACATATTTTCCATTTAAACAGCTTAACAAGTTACAACCTTTATTTTCTACTTCAGAAAGGTAGCAGAACCACAGTTAACATGCTGAGTATAAAAATCCTCAAGACCTTGATAGTCAACAACTACAAGCAAAAAAGACTATCCTAAATACTAAATGCAAAGCTTAGTAAAAGAAATGGGTAGATTTTATACACAGATTTTCACAACTCCATTTGATAAACTAAATGATGTGGTGATTCTTTAAATAGTGAGAATTCCAATTTTTTTAAAAATTGACTTTGCATGTCCTACTCATTTTCACTGTAATTAAAATTTATAAGCCACAGCTATTGCACCAAAACAAAGCATGAAATTATAGTTTTACAACCGGCCCTCCAGGCCTCATCTCCCACACCCAATAATCAGGATCAAAATATTCATTTTCTGCATAAACATAAGTAATCACCACAGTTGTGATAAATGTGTATAAAAATTCTCTATAGGGCTCAACAATTATCAATAGGTAGAAAGAATTTAAAGTGGTAAAGTTATAAGGATGACATAACAAAATTTGGCTGCACTGGGAATGTCTCCAACTCTCCCAAGGTGAGAAGAAGATCTGTGCGACTTTAGTTTGTTTGGACCCTGGTTGGCTATAAAGTCACAAAAGGGACCTGGACAGTGAGAGAAGGGGAAGCAGGAAGATGACATCTCCTCAATATGTTTAGGTTGGTCTCATGGCCACTCTAGTCCCTCTTCTGATGACTATATAAAGACCATGATGTATTTAAAGTCATTCTATGCTTACAAATCTTGGATGCAAAGAGAAAACTAAGAAGGATTTAAACCTTGTTATTTTAGCATCTTTCTTTTTGGAGTCTTTGATTTCCTTGAAAAACTTAAAAAAGAGGACCTTGCTTGATTTGTGTTAGGTACGCCATTAATAAGGCTTAGAAGGGCATTTATCCTTTTAAGGGCTATAGATACTTCTAGAAAAATGGAGTTCATAAAGATATAGAAGAAACTTCTACTTTAGGGTTAATGTGAAATAGTCGATGGTTTCGCTCTTTGCATTCTACTTTTATGTGCAATTTTATGTAAACTTATTGAACATTCTTCTTATGAACGAACAGCATAAGGCCTAAATAATCTTACAGAACAAATAAAAACTCTATTCCTCTCAAACTAATACCAAAAAAAAGCATTCCAATGTTTCTACAAATAATTTTTTTCATAAAGAGCAAATTGTGGAAGTTTATTGAAAAAGAAACTTTTTCATTATATTTTTGAGTAACTAGGAAAAAAGAGTCATGAGGAAATTTTCTTGGAGCTTTAACATTATAACTTATCATGACTACAAATGTGTATATATATTAAATCTGTATTATACAAGATTATGTATTTTAAATTATACACAAAATAGACACATGCACATACCCTAAGATTATTAAACTTTACAAATCTTCTCATATGTATTTTCTTTGTCTTTCTTTTTCTTTTATAAGAATTCCTGTTTTTGTATTCGTACTATACCTGATCACAAAGTAACCTAAATCATGTTCGTTTTAATAACTTTTACACATCCATAAATATTTTTAAACCCCATAAATGTTTAACATTAGTATAGCATATCAAAGTACTGTTCTTTTCTCTGTAAATAAATCATTTCTAATCTAAAGACTGGGAGAGGCGGGGAGGAGATGCAGAATAAGAAAAATCCTTCTGGCCAGCAAATCAAAGGACATTTCCAGACATTAACTTCTCTTCCCAAATGTGGAAAACATATTAAATATATATCTTATAATAAGATATTTTCCTCATGTTTCCTTTGGGTAAAATCTGTTTAGTACATTCCCCTTCACATTGTGCTATGGAATTCTTAGTCAACTTTGTCATTTTTCCCTCTGCAAAGGACTGCCTGCTGGAAGGAAGCCAGAATTGCTGTGATATCACTCACTCAACCAAGGCTAACCACGTTAAGTTCAGGCAAAAATGAGTTATAATGTAAATGAAAAATGATAATATATATAAATTATACATACACACACGCACACGCACGCACACACATACACACTAGCACCCTGCCCATTACACTACTTCTAAAGAAAAACAGATAACTCACACTCTTTGTGTTTTGAAAAGAAGACAAGCTATGAAAAAAAAACATAAGGCGTTCAAGATTGAAATGAACTTTTAGGACTGCTGAATGTTCTACAGTTTAAAAATTTTCCCCCAAGCCCATGTGGCCATCTGTATCTATAATTAGGAGTGAAATAATAAGAGATTTTTCAAGTAAACCTTTCCTAAGGCTGCAAACTGCCATGGTACTTAAAGGAAGAGGTGCCAAATGACTTGTGTGTTTCTGGGCAGCCTTATCGCCAACAATGGTGCACGTGGGTGGCCATGTTGCTTACGCTTGTCATATGTAAGTTAGTGATATCTGTTACACTTGCATCTCACAATCAAAGAAAGTCCCCATGTTACTCCTATGATATCTTTCTCACATCTTTTTGCCATGCCTATCACCAAGCTATGCAAACTGATTATATCTGTAGCTGTCAATAATTTTTCTGTATAAACATCCTCTTTGAATCAATCTTTCGCCACCTGCACTGTTATACTTCACTTCCTTTTAGCAGACTGTTTCAAAGGACAATTGCCACTAAAAACATGGTACTGAAGCAATCATTTGGTTCTGTGCACACATTTTAATTTCATGCCCTATGGGGGGGAATCACTGTCGGCCTTAAACAAAAATTGAGTCTTTAATGTTTTATTGTTTTATATAATTTATCTTTCAAATAGTCTATTAGCTCTTAAAAAAAATTTTTTTCAATTGGCACTGGATATTCACGGAGCATTCAACCCCCAAATCTGAATCCTACAAATATTTCCTCAACTTATTTTTATGAAAATAAACTGAATTTGTCAAATGTCTCCTCCTTCACGACCTATCCTGTTGTTATCCCAGCACAGTAAGACCTAACATGTTAAGCCATCCCTGTTGTGACTTCCCGAAGACAGAAGCGTTCAGTTGTTGATATCACAGATTTAGATGGGTTTTGTAGCATAGGGCTGTAATTTGAATCTCGAAGAACAAAAAGGACAAAAGCAGTGTGTGGGTGGGAGGCAGTGGGAAGCAGTGAGGAATCAAATGAGCAGGAGAACGTATGAATGTGTATGGACAATCAGGACGGGCCTCAAATCTATTGTGATTTTTTTTTGTTTTCCTTTGACACGGGTGTTATTTTTCTCCTTGGCAGAAACAGCTAGGGAAATGTTGGTCTTTTCCTTTCCTCCACATGTGTATTAAGGATGTAAAATCAAGAGTTGATGGAGACGTGCTGTAACAGTAGCCCAACAACACTAAGTCTGGCAACTAGAACCTGTGATTAGAATCCGGAGGAGGGAAAAGGGATGAGCAAAGCTGAAGAGTAACTGCCCAGAAAATCAGAGAAACATAAAAATCATCCACTCGTGGAACTTTTTTAAAAGGGGAGACATTTTTATATTTTAAAAAATACGTATGGAAGGTAAAGCACTTCTTCCCATAAAGACTTCTTTTGAAAATTTTTATTTACGGCCCAGACTTTCCTGCCCTCTTGTGGAGAAAATACAGAGCTCCCTATCGATATAAATATGATGATGGCTTTTCAAAATTTGCAGTTGGTTTTTCCCATGGTATATGTGATTTATTGACATGGTTGGATCCCCTGATGTTTACAGAACTTTACTAGCTGTTAAATGTACCAAAATAAAACAGAAAATCTGAATAACAAAGTAGAGCTAATCAAGTTGTCATGCCGGGTGTCATGCGGGGTCTCCCGCTCCCCACATAAAAACACAGGACATGGTGAAACCAAAAAGGAACACCCACAGAGCCGTAGATAAGGGAGTCATACCACTATATTCTCGCTGGCAGCTGGGTTGGAGACACAGGAAGCAGGAGCCACACAATCCACAACCTGCCGTCTACTTCTCTCTGCCAACCAACCTCACTTGCTAGCTGCAATCCTTCGTACTAACTGCAATTTGCTCTTGCTAGCTCAGCCACCATCTTCTTGCTAGCCCCCATTTTCCTGCTAGCGTAGCCACAGCAGTTATATTAGTGGCCAATAGCTCACTGGTTACAGCTGACGGCCAACTAGCCACAGCTAATGGCCATCCAATCACAGTTGATGACCATTTACTACCTAAGTGAGAATCTTTCCATGTGAGGGCGAAAGCCTGGAAATGGCACTCCTGGCTCTGTCCCCACACAAGTGTTAGACTGCAAGAAACTATCTAATTTGGGGCAAGGGAAAATTCCAATGATCAGTTTTTAATAATAGTTAGATATATAAGTCAATATTTTAAACAAGTAGAAAGAGAGAGAGAGAGCAGAGTTTTCCAAGTAGCCATCAGAAAGCTCTATTCCTGTTTCTACCTTTCTACTCAGAGAATGGGCCATCATCTCTCCATGGGGGCTGCCACCACACTTTGTCATCTGGGCAGGACCAGCCTAGGACAAACATCACACAAATCCCATCAGCAACTGCTGTAAAACCAGAGAATTCCCAAGTTGCCTTCTTAGGTTGTTTTTAAAGAAATTTTGTAGACATTGGTTTACTTTGACACCAGTCCTAAACCCTACCTTCAATGCCCAATTCCAGCCAATGGCCAACTCTACCCTGTGGCTGAGGTACAAGTCTACCCTGCCCATGCACAAGAAGACACTAAATTTCATTGTATTTTCTCTCGTGTTCTAAAATTATCAAATGAAAGGAGCTTCAGTAAAATCCAAAGGTTTGTTGCTTTTTAACAGGTTTTATAAGCTGGGGGGAGGGGGAAGACATTTTCATTATTATAGATAGAATTATCTTGGCAATGTCTTAAAACTTCTGAAAGGCAGTATAATCTATTGTAGATAGAACTCTTTCCGACGTTACAGGCCCTCAGATGTTCCCTAGCATGGTGCTAAGCACCAAGGTGACACAGAAGAAACACAAATCTTGATTCACACTTACATCCCTAGATATTTACCAAAGCACCAACCATGTCCAAGGGCTCAGTCTATTTGGGGAAACCAGGTATATGCAACAGCTGGGCCACAAGACCCAAGTGGGCAAAACAGACAATAACAAATGGAAGGCTAGAGCATCAGGGAATTGTCTGGGCGGGAAACAGGACATAGCCAGAGAGAAAGTTTAAAGAAAGAGGAGTATGAGAAAAACTTGCTCCCTGCAGCACAAACTGGGAATGGCTTATAAAAATATTAAATGTGTTGGATTTTAAAGACCTCCAAGACACAGTTCTCTAAGTAAAAAGTGTCCGTAGCAAAAGATGGCAAGTTAGGTTGCACAGGTGGAATAGACCAGATTTACATGGACTGCAAAGCTTGAATCTGGATTTCATCAATGGAAAGCCATGAATGATAAGTGGGGAGGGGGTTATTGATGACATTTTTGCAGATGATTCTGAAGAGAGTGTTTCCAGTGCTCTGAGAATAGGGATGCCTGCACAAGGAAGGGGGGCAGTCAGGTGGTTGTTAAAGTGATTCAGGCTGAACTAGAAGGGAGACAATGAATCCACAAGCTGTTGTCTGAAAAGATCAGTTAAATACAGTGATTAGTTCACTATCAGGAAAGAGAACCAAAAAATGCCTGAGGTTTAAATCCCATGGGAATAATGGGATATGGCATTGACAGGATCAAGAAACTGGGCTAATAGAAAATTCACATCCTTTATGTTCACTGGCTTCTCTCAGGTCAGCCTTAAATCCTACTTTATAAGAGTGGTACTTTTCTCTCCCAACTGTTTTTTAAAAATTTAAAGTTTTTCAAACTGCCTTAAAAGAAACTCAGCATAGTTACAGTCTTTGTGTCTATGCACAAAAATTGAAAGTTCTGGATGCCATCAAAATTTACCATCTATCATAACTAAAGACCCACAAGATCACATTGATAATAATGCCAATATTTTCTCAATACATCTTCATTTAAGCATTTAATGTATATGTCCAGGACTTTACTAGGTAATACAGGGAATTTGAAAATAAAATGCAGTACCTGACACCACACAATTTTTTATCTGTAAGAAGAATAAGACAAGTATATAAACAACTATAAAATAAGGCAGAATGTGATCAATGCTGTACAGTATAAACAAAGTACAAAAAAATCAGAACTGAATCATTTCCACTAGAAGTCAGAGACAGCAGTATATGTTCTGGGTCTTGAAAATCAGAGAGCATGAAATGTTGAAGGTCTCTCCCAATTCTTATACCCCAAGATTATCTGTGCAAAAGAATGGAAAACACATTTCAAGTTGAGAGAGAGTTTTGTTTTTGTTTTTTTTTTTAAAGGCAAGACGGTAGAAAAACCAGAGTCCTATTCAAGGTTCAAAACACTCTAGGTGAATCAAGACTGATGAAACTAGAAAGGTGGGCAAGTCCATTACTACAATGGACTTTGATTGGCAGATAAATAAAATAATTTATCTTATGAATTATTTTACATAATTCCACAGGCAAAGGCAGCCATTCAAGGTTTCGAACAGGATTTTGGTATGGTGGGGTACAACCTGTCTGTAATTCAGCAAATTCATGTTCTTTAGTACATTTAATCTGGCAATAATGTGCTTGGGACAGGGGAAACACAAAAAAATGATCGCAATAGGTAAGGGATAACAAAAACAATGATCCTGTTAAGTAGTCACTATCAGTGTCTTAGATCAACAGTGACAAACACTGTATAATCAAATATCATGTTTTTGCCAAATGCCTCCCCTAATCTCAGAAAGAAGACTGATAACAGGCAGATTTCCAGTAGCATTTTAAATAAGTAGACACAGGCACGCTCATTCCAGGCTACAGTCTTTCATTGGAATTCCCCGTACCAAGGCTGATCTTCCAACAAGGCTGCCAAAATAAACGGATGTAATCCTTTAGTAGAGTTCAAAATTGAGCCAGTGAGGTCAATCCATGCACATGTTGGTGAATTTTTATTAGTGAATATCCCAACCCAAACTAACATTTTCATTATTATACTAGCAATTCTTCTAGAAAATATAAATATTGATTAATTGGAATACTATCTGACATTCTTCTCTTTCCCAAAACCGGAAAGATCAAAGTAATCTATTTATTCCTAGTTAGCCTCTGTCCAAGGCCACCCATTCAATTCTTAATTTCAACCCCAAATCAGACTATTGTAGTCTTTAGACTCACGGGATAGTATCTGCAAACCCATGATTAGTTTTTTTTAATATAAATTTGCTGAGTTATATACAGGTAAAAGCTCATTAGAATCTATTTAATTACAATAAAAAGGTGTGGAAGAAGATCTGGGTCTCAAGAGAAGGATGATTCTACCATATTCCTGATTCTAACCAATGTGATGATTTCCACAACTATGGAATTATTACTAATCCTTGACGTGAAATAAACATTTACTTTAAAGGTATTCTATTTCCTTCCAATAGAAAGAAGAAAACAATTTTCTTTTGTTCTTTCATTCTTCATCAAGAAATTACCCTTAACATTATGCCAAGTGAATTAAGTCAAACTGAGAAAGACAAATACCATATGATCTCACTTATATGTGGAATCTAAAGAACAGATTAAATGAACAAACGAAACAGAAATAGACTCATAGATACAGAGAACAAACTGTTGGTTACCAGAGCAGAGAGGGTTTGGGGAGCTGGGTGAAAAAGGTGAAGGGATGAAGGAATACAAATTGGTAGCTACAAAACAGTCACGGAGATATAAAGTACAGCATAGAGAATATATTCAGTAATGCTGCAACAACTATGTAGAGTGTAGGGGGGTACTAGACTAATGGGAGGGATCACTGCATAAATTATATAAATACCTCACTACTATGCTGTATACCTTAAACTAATATAAAATAATATTGAATGTCAACTATAACTGAAAAAAACATTTTTTTAAAAAGAAATTACCCTTAAAAATACATATTTCATATGAGATAAACATGGAATCTCTAATCAGTTAAAATTTCAAACAATAAGTTACTGGTTTTTCCCTATAAAATTAACAAATATATTTTAATGATAATGACTGGCATTTAGGAAGCTGTGGAAGTATAAACTAGAACATACTTTCGGGAGGGCAATTTGACAACATTATATCTAAAGCACTCAAATGTGCATACTATTTAATTAAGAAATTCTAGTTTTAGGAATTTATCCTACAAATAAAGAAGTAATAGATATACACAAAAAATTAGGTTTCAGGATGGTCACTGAAATGCCATTTATAATAACATAAAATTGGAAATGACCTATATATCAAAAATATCTAATGATTTAAATTAATTTTAATCCATATAATAGAAGATTATGCAGCTATTTAAAATGACGCCAAGAAAACTATCATAATAATTGCTGAAATACAGCAAAATACAAAATACAGGGGGACTCTGTTTTTGCAAAATATACATATTTGAATTTTTAATATAGAATAAAAGGCAGAATAAACTAAAAGAAACTGAAATTATAGTAGTGGTTTTTCCTAATGGTAGGTTCAGAGGTATTAATTTTATTTTTATTTATTCATTAATTATAGTTTCTTCAATGAATACTTATTATTCTTAAAAGAAAAAAAGAAAAACAAATACAAAAAAACTACCTTTCAGCTGCCTTTTCCCCTCCACTCCTCATATATCCTGCCCTTCAGAAAATCCCACCTGAACTCTCCAACCACCTAGAAACAAAATACAAACATGCACCACAACAGAAATGTAATCCAATGCTATTAATTCCTTCTGCTCAATTTAGAGTACTTAATTTCATTGATTATTCATCACAGTGAGTTTATCTTTATAGGTTCTATTGATAAGCACTGTAATCTCTAGACATGCACTCTTCGTAACAAATCTTAATACAAAAAAATAAACAACTTGAACACTACACTAGAAATTGACTTTTGATATTATTTGCTTGTTAAATCTGGATAGATAGGAGGTGACAGTTGAACGAAAACAATAGTAATGCTTTTATAAATTTTGCCTGTCACATGATGGGAAACAGCAAAAAAATTGAGACTGTGAGTTCTTTTTAGAGCTTTAACCTAAAGAGCGCATCCTAATGATGCCCCTGGTGGCAGGTAACATTTAATTTTTCTCTGTGTCACGGAAAAAAATTAGATGTAAAACTCAGGTAAGAGATTAATATTTCACACCCTGAGGCTAAATACTTCAACATGAATATTCATAAAGGCCTATTCTGAGTGAAATCTCATGTGAGTGTAGATTTTAAATGATTGAATATTTTACATAGTTCAGAGACTGAACATTCCATAGAGAAAGGCAAGAATTTGGTCAACTATCAGGTTATTAATTGCAGGACTGAATATGTGAATACACATGCGCCATAGTATCCTACAACCTCCTGCCAAAAGTCTGAAGTTGGCTGTCTTTTTCCTGGTGTCTTCTTACTGGTGATGAAGGTAAGTGTCCATGATCTCTAGGGACAGAAAGTCAGGGTCATTCACTGTGGCTCCAGATGCCTAAGTCTGTATCCTCTGCCAGGCCTCAAAGGGACTTGGGAGGGTGGGAGGAAAGAAAAAGAAATGCAGGTAGGACCATCTTGGTACTCGGATTCACTTAATTGCAAGTCCCTCCACCCCATGACTGTAGGATCCCTGCTATGTAACAGGCCTTCAGGTGAGTGTCCTAACCTATCCTCCCCTGTGACGATCTTGCTCTTGGTCCCTGGAGGTACTTACCACCTTAAGAAAAACAAAAGGGACTGCTCAAAGAACTCTCTTAAGCCTTGTGAACAAAGCCTGAAGTTACATAAACATAAATCAGAGACAGGGGGGAAAGAAAGTAGAAATAAGGGCAGAAGAAATAAAGTGTATAGAGATAAAAATTAATAATGAACTGCCTAGCCAAACAACAACCGAGCTAGCTAGGGACCCATGATAATAGCCAATAAATGCCTTAAAGGTGTAAACAAAAGGAGAAAAAGTTTAGTGTGGTATACAAAGCAATGAAGTAACAGAATGAAATTTAATCAATGTAAAATGTAGGCCTAGGGTAAACTTCACAACACACCTAGGATTTTGTAGAATACTCGTCTCATGCTGTAAGGTCTTTTTCCCTCTGAATAACAATTAAAACATGGCAGAACAAATCAGTCATTAATATTCTTTAGGGAATGATCCTACCATAAGTCTATATTTCGACTGTATGACCATATAAACAGATAAACCATCTGAAGTTTAATCGTACATCTAAGACCTGAGATGTGCATTTGCTCCGTTCTCTCGTCTGGCAAGTAAATTACTCATGCATATAGCTGCTCCTCCATTTAGTGTTCCTATTCGTCTCCACCTCAACTTTGTGAAGTACTCTGTGTCACCATATATGAAATGTCCAGGGAAATAAATTTCAGCAACTGACTGAGGGTCACATGGCAGAACAAACATGTGACCTCTTAGGAGAGCTCCTTGAGCCCCAAGTTCTGTCTGTTTTCTGCCAATTCTGATGTCCCGGGGGTGTACCCCATACAGACATCTTTGTGGTTCTGGTACAATGTAAGGATCTATATTGTAGAAGAATGAGATATAAAGTAGAAACATAGGGACAGCAGGTCAAAGCACAGAGATGGAATAGGAAGCCTTACAATCATTCAATGAACGTTTACAGCACATCTACTAAAGGCCAAGCTCCAGAGACGCAAAAGTCAGTCTTCATCCATCATCCAGCAAGACAGTGAGTGAACAAACAATGTGATGACACTAGAATACAGGTTAAAAAGACAAAGGATCTAGAGAAAGATAGAGCAGGCAAAAAAGTGCTAAGCAAAGAAACTCATCAAACTGACAAATACTTTAAAATAAACATTTAAATTGAAATAATTTAGAACTATAATCCAAAATAATCTTAATATATTAAATGGTGGGATGGGAAATGTGAAGTAGAAATATGCTAGGATTCTTGTTTTATACATGACTAATAAGTATACAATAATTAATTTTAAGCATTGAAGAAAAATATAAGTGCGATTATTTTAAAAAACCACTCTAGAAATTATATATAATTTCCAAAACATAGACAACAGGAAATAGTGGAAGAAAAAGTTATAAATTTGACAAAGGAAAAGGAAAAAATGAGACCAGAAAGCATAATAAATTGGAAAAAATAAAAGATGGCAGGTATAATACTAAATGCGTCTTATAATTATAACATCTATAAATAAGTTAAATGTCTGTTTTAAAAGACAGAAACTCTCAAACTAGGTTAAAAATCCAGCAAGATGCTATCGAAATGAGATATACTTAAAATAAATTTTCTTGGTAGTTGGGAACAAAGGGATCGAAAAAGATATTCAAGTAATTGTGGTTTAAACGAGGTAGAAGTTTATATTAAGTCCTGGAGATCTAAGGCACAGTATAGTGAGTATAGTCAACAAAACTATATCATAAACTTCAAAGTTGCTAAGAGACTAGATCTTAATTGTTCTCACTACAAAAAAAAATGATAATTATGTGACATGATAGAGGTCTTAGCTAATGCTAAGATGGTAATCATATTGCAATATATAAATGTACAAATAAACACATTATACAAGTTAAATTATACATCACATGTCTATTATATCAACTTAAAAATGTAATAAAGGTGCTTCAAAGGAAATAAAAAGACTTCAGTTTTCTTCCTCACATTATTCTACCTACCATGGGGTCTTTGCATCAGTCTTGAGTTCTGCCTTGAATGGTTTTCTTCCCCCATATATGGGAAGTGCTCAACCAGCACTTCCTTGTCACTCAGGCCTTGGATACAATGTGACACCATCCCCACCAGATAGGGCCTTATGACCACTAATTATAAAGAACATCATCATCTTCGTTTTTTAATTTCTTGATTTTTTAAAATCTTATCCCACTAGAACACAAGCTTCACAAGCAAGGACCTTTACTACCTTCCATCCTCATTACTAAACACTGCTTGATTCTTAAGGGGGAAAAGGGAAGATCTTAATAAACCAGTTTGCACTTCATTGCTTTTCTCTATTGCTTTTTTGTTTTCTAGTCAATAATTTCTGCTCTTATCTTTATTTCCTTTCTTCTGCTTAGTTTTGGTTTCATTTTCTCTTTTACTTCTAAGGTAGAAGGTAGAAGTTTCTTAAGGTGAGGTCATTGAATTGAAGCTTTCCTTCTCTCCTAATATGGGCATTCAGTGCCATAAATTTAGCATTGCCTCAGCTGCAGCCCCAAACTGTTATTCTTTATTTTCATATTCAATTAAAAATACTTTCTAAGTTTCCATTGATTTCTTCTTGACACATGGCTTACTTAGAAGTATATTGTTTTGTTTCCAAATATTTGGGAGTTTTTCCACATTTCCTTCTGTTATTGATTTCTAAATTAATTCCATTGCAGAGGACATACTTTGCATAATTTTAATCCTCTTAAATTTATTGAGGCTTATTTTATAGACCATAATATGGTTTATCTTGGCAAATATTTCATGTTCATCTGAGGAAAAAAGTGTACTTTGCTGTTTGTTGGAATGTTCTAAATGTCAATAACAAAGTTGGTTGATAATATTGTTCAAGTCTTCTATGTCCTTCCTGATCATTTTGTCTCCTTGTTCTATCAAATGAGAGAGAATTAGTGAAATCTCTAGTTGCAATGGTCAATTTGTCTATTTCTCCTGCATTTCTCTCAGTTTTTGCTTAGTGTATCTTAAAGACCTGTTATTAGGTACATAAACATTTAGGATTGTTATGTTCTCTTGACAAATTGATAACTTTATCATTTTCTTTATCAAATAACTGTTTATCCCTAGTAATCTTCTTTTCTCAGAAATCTACTAAATGATATTGATCAGGAGAAAAAAGAGAAGACACATATTATCAATATCAGGAATGAGAGGTAACATCACTACAGATCCTGTACATATGAATAAAAAACATAAATAACTTTATGTCAATAAATTCAACAACCTAGATAGGCATATTCTTTGAATGGCACAAACTACCAAAGTTCACTCTGAAGAAATAACCTTAATAGCTCTATGTCTATTTAAGAAATTGAATTTGTAGTTAAAATCTTTCCCACAGAGAACACTCCAGGCCCCTAAAGTTTCACTGGTGAATTCTACCAAATACTTAAGAAAAAAAGTACTATGAATTTCTACACAAATTCTTCCAGAAGTAAATTGAAGAGGGCTCATCCCCAACACATTTTATGAATCCAGAATTACCCTGATAACCAAAACTAGACAAAGAAATTACAAGAAATTGCAAACCAATATCCTTAAAGGAACATAGGTGCAAAAATTCTAAAATTTTAACCTATCAAACCCAACAATACATAAAATGGGTAATACACCATGGCCAAGTGGGTTTTATCCCACGAATACAAGGTTAATATTCAAATATCAATCAAAGTCAACAAACTGAAAAAGACCTATTATCATCTCAATAGATGGAGAAAACATATTTAACAAAATTCAACCTTCATTCCTGATAAACACCTCTCAGCAAACTAGGAAAAGAAGAGAATCTTCCCAACCTGATAAAAAACACCTGTGTAAGCTTGTATCTCACAGCACAGTTCATATTAAAAAGACTGATGAATACTTTTCCCCTAAGATCAAATACAAGGCAAAGATGTCTACTCTCACAACTTCTATTCAAGATTATACTGTTGGTTTTTAGCCAGTGAATAAGTCAAGGAAAAGAAGTAAAAGGCATCCAGATTGGAAAGTACAAGTAAAACCATTTATTCAGAGGCAACACTGTCATCTATGTAGGAAATCCTACGGATTCTATTTAGAAAAGCAACTAGAACTAATTAATGTATTTAACAAGCTTACAGAATGCAATGTCAATATGCAAAAATCAGTTGCATTTCTACATACTAGCAAGGGAAAAAATTGGACAATAAAATTAAAGAAACAATACCAATTACAACATCAAAAAGCAAGAAATACATACGTATAAATTTGGTAAAAAATGCATACTGTTCTGAGAGAAAACTTAAAGGCCTAAATAAGTCACATGATATACTAGAAGATTCAATGTTGTTAAGATGTCAACTCTCCTCAAATTGATCTATACAGATTCAATGCAATCCCAATCAAAATTTCAGCATGCATTTTGCAGAAATTATACAATGAAACATAGCAATGAACTTCCCTCGTGCCCAGAAATGGTGATGAAAGTCCCAAAGAACAGGTAATGGTGATGAAATTCCCAAAGAAAACAGATCTTCTTGAAGAAATGATTGACTCTAAGTCTTTGGTGGGAAATGAGTAAAATGAGCCTAAATGTTTCGTAATCTCAGATAGCAGGAAAACTATCAAAGACTAGTAGGGTCATACCCAAAAGGCTCAGGACACAATTTAAAGAGCCTCCCACTGGCCAAACCTGGAATAAACTTGAGCTTCAATAAGGATGGAAACCTACCAAATATGTTTCAATCGAGTTCCTGACAAAATAATTTTTTAAAGAAATTAATTGGCCACCCTCAGAGCATAAGAAACTAACTCATTAACTTGAAAACAAATAACTAACAGGAATGAGTCAAGCATTTAGCCTATGCTTTCTTATTTGAACCAAACAGATGAGGGGCAATATCTCTTTAAAAATGTATACCTAATAAATTAATGCGTTAATTAATTACCCAGTTTGGAAGAGAAAACAAATTTGGAAGAAAAATAGTAAATCTTAAGGCAAGAGCAAAATAAGTTCCAACAGGACTAGAACGGAAGATTTCAAGGAAGCAGTGAATACGACTAAGTATAAGGGCTGGGGTTCCAAAATAAAAGGATCAGCTTTAGAGAGAGAAGAAACATCTGAGAAGGCCAGAAAAATATGAAAGTCATAAGGGCTATAAAATAATGTGCCAAATATAGGACACGCAATCCTACTGGGTAGTCTAATGGCTCTTAAGAGGTCAAGTCACATTCAATAGTGACTGTAAATTATTTACAGTGAGCATAAATAGAAAAAAGCCGAGGGGAGGCCAGGGCTTGGTGTATGCTACTGGTACCTGCATGCTATGGAGTTAGGAGGCAAAGTATGTGAGTGTGTCTGTATTATAGGGGTGAGGTGAGTAAAAAGAGAAGAAAGCCTATAAACTACAAAAGGTGAGGTATCTATCATAGACCAAAGGTACTGGACACGGCATCCTTGAGATGGATAATCATAGAATTTTACCAAACGGATTGGTTGAAACCAGGAGACTAGGATGATTGGAGATGCCAGTAAGGGGCAGAGAAAAGCAAGACATGTAGGGATCGAGTGGGGAAGAAATGGTGAAGAAAAGAGAATGAGATCCAATGTATTCATTCAACACTTACTGAGTACCCATCAACTGCCCAGTCCAGCAGAGACGTTCCTTAGAACCACAAGAGCCAGGTGTTATAGTGCAATAATGCAATAATGGGGTAGAACTGAAAACCTTGAAAACGAAGAGGAAGAGGAAAACATCAACAGGGGACTTTGATGCTACAGGATGCACAAGGATGTAGAAAAATAATGAATGCTCTTGGGTTGATTTTTTTTTTTTTTTGAATTCTTCATTCCTTTAAGCTCAAAGAGATGCAGCCATATTGTCAACTGTATTAATTTCACACCTGTTCCAGGGATGCTGCAGGAGCTTTCTATTCTGATCCAAAGCTAGGGAGGATGAAGGTTAGCTATTATATTAGTGCACAGTTTTACTACTGTTATATTTCAATAATATATTTTAAAACAACCAAAAAAAAAGACCAACCACTTAAGCAGATATTCCGTCTTATGATTCAGATCTATATAAAAAGTAAAACCCACTACACCCACAAATGTGCCTACTAAAATACATAATGTCATGAGAAAAACACATTAGAAAGTACATGAGCATTTTATTCATCATCTGAGATTTTTTTGAAAATGCAGCGACAGAGGTTGTAGTAACTTTCCTTTGAACAGGTGCTGACTTTTGCTATCCGTTGTTCTCATTTGTCAGGTTTCTTAACGTTCCTCTTAAAACAGTGTCTTTATTTAGTTCTCCCAAAGGAATATCAGCAATTTCTGGGAGCAAGAGGAAAACTTTCTGTCAATTCTGCATAATGACCAAAACAGAGTGATTGACTGAATCACTTAATTGAAGCTCTGTAGTTTGTAATGTATATTAGGCCCTGTTCACTGTGAAAAGGAAACAGTGGGTGGGTATTCATGTAGACTGTAAGAACAGAGAACCGAGTCTTTTTTCTTTGTTTGCTTGCTTTATTTCTCTGAAGCCCACACAATCCACGAGGGATTTCCTCTCAACTCAGTAATAGCTAAAGGGTGATGGGGGGAGGAAAAAAGATAAAACATAACTAAACAGGAGCACATAAGACCTTTGCATATAGATTGAGATTTACAATCCCCTAATAATTTGTTTTAGCCCACAACATTGCCACCATTCCTGACCTCCCCTGTTAGTATCACAGCAAAACTGCCATTGAAGAGTGTACAATTTCAGTTATGGCACCCTGGGTGTCGAGGCATCAGTCAGGTTTTCATATGTGGCTAACTTTGGAGGTATCCTAAAAGCTCTCAGTTCTCAAGTCTAGGAGCATGTACTTATTTAACTGCCTTGTACAGGAAATGCCCGGATGCCATCTAAGGGACCTGGGTCTGTATCACAGCTTCGAGTCATCTACAACACTCAGTCACCTTGCTCTTGGCCTATAAAGAAATTACTGTGTCCTTTAGGAGATGCTGGGGCTGAGTTTCCTGTTTCTGGATGCTTGTAAGCTCTCCTTCAACACCGAATAGACAACACTTTCTGTTACCCATTCCAGCTTCAGTTCATACTACTGAATCCAATTTGAGAAGAACCAACAGAAACATAGAGGGAATATTTAGGAATACAGTCAAAATCCCATTATCTGATTCAGTTTGTGGTTGACAGTTTAACTTTTTTAAAAAATTAATAATTAAAAGGAATTAAATATATTTTTTTTAAAAATCCACACCCAAACATTTTCTTTTACCTTAAAATGTAAATATACATTCATTTAATAAAATCTAGTATTAATTTGTTAGAGGATGAAATACTATTTCTCACATGTAGTTCCTCCATGTTTATGTACCGTATTGTTGATTGCTGTCCGTTCAGGTTGTGGTACAGTATACTGTAAAGAGGCATTTTGGGGGGCTACAACATGAGTAATTTTTGCCTCTGGATTTGTTTTTATCTTTTTCTTCATATTCAGCTACATCTTTTCTTTTTTTAGCATGTATGATTTCTACACCATTCACAATTTCACTTTCCAACAAATTGCCACCGTTAATCCTTTGTTGTACACCATCTTCCTAAAAATCACTAGAACCTATGATTTGTTTGAGATCAGCTAATAAACAATAGCCTTGATTTTCTAGTCACACATTTGGATTTTCTGCAGTAGTTGTCAAGTTCAGGCCAGTTTTCTCCAAAATGCAGGCTATGCTGAACTGGGAACTAGTCTACTCCAATACCATATATATATATATATATATATATATATATATATATATATATAAATATATAAAATAAATAATATATATGTTGGTGACTCAATTCTGTGCTACCTACATTTTTATTTTCAATTGTTTCCAAAATCAAAGTCAAAATCTTTCACTTGTATTATTCTATAAACATTTCAGAATTCCTTAACCCATTGACTAGATCAATGATGTTACATCTGCTGGGGAAACACAGGCTTTCTATCTCCTACACAGTCCTCAGAAGGAATGCAAAGGAGTGATAAGAAGAACATAGCTTCTTCAGTATTTTTTTCAGGTACAGTTTTCTTTAGAAAATATACAACTTCATAAAAAAATTATTTGTTCAGACTTCAATGATGCCACATTTTGTGAGCTGTAGTAAAGCGGTAACGACAAACAATTCATACTTTTAAATGCTCTAGGATTTGCTGGTAGGTCAATAACACAAAGTAGCAATATTTAGGCTCCAGATGGAAGGTTGTAAGCCACTGCTGTGGAGTTTCTTCAGATGATGCATTCTCTACTTTTGGGTCATTGTTTTTATAAGCAACATCTACACTTTGAGCCTATTTAGCAATATGGTAAAAATATCAACAAAATATTTTGATAAATGACAAAATATTTGACAAATATTTGACAAAAATATTTGTCAAAAATATTTGACAAAATATTTGACAAAATATTATGTCACTCATCTATAGATTACTAATCAGCAAGTTGTTGAATGGATAATTTCTCTCTTCTGTTGCCCAATAAATGGGCATCTTGAGTTTTTTCCTCACCATCCAGGCCATCTATTATTTGCTATAAGATATTTGCTACCACCGAATTTTGTTATAAAACCAAGACTCTCCCTTTTAGTATAAGTCCACCAACTGGAGTATCATACTTTTTTTTTGTTTTTTTTGCAAGAGCTGCACCTAAGATACACTGCCTATGATTTACAATTCATTTACTTAAAGTACAGCAAGGATGTAAAGACACTTGCACAGAAATCTAAGAACAGAACGTTGTTAGATTGATATTTTCCAATATTAAGCATCTAAGTTGACAGCATTTTCAGTGATGTGCCTTTAGGTTTCTCTACAGTATTCAATGTGATTTTCATAGAAGCAACTCTTTAGTCATACGCTCACAGTTCATCAGTCTACATAATATTTAACCACGTTAGTTTTAATATCAAGTAAAACTGGCTTAGGAACAGACTTGACTCAAGGTAAATATTTAACTCAAACGCTGAGAACCGAGGTGCCTAAAACTATACTGGCTTAATGAAGCTTACTGGCTGCAAGCACTTATCTTGTGGTGAGTACCAATCAACATACTTTACAGACGGAATGATTACATTGGAATCAACTGTTAATAGCTTGATTTTTACTCTTGGTACTTAAACCGTTTCTGCAAATATGACACTATCCCAAAACTGAGCCATGTGGCACCCAAAAATGACATTTTGGGGGAACAAAATGACATTTGGGAGCCACTCTCAAGAATTTGGGGCCTAAGGCATAGTATCCAGCAGAACTCAGAAATAAAATACTTATCTTGGAACTAAGGCAAGAATGAGTTTTCAAAAGGAATGTGGTTGATCAAACAAGTGCTGTTACAGGACTTAGAACACAACCTCACAGCCAGAACAATTTTGGAAATGATACCAGAGTTGAAATTACAAGTTGAGGGACAAGCAGGCTTCAGGACTAGATGTTTCAAGAGCAGAAATAAATTACGCAATGATATGTTAGTGCACTAAACTGAGAAAGTCTGAAAAGTTGCCATGTAAAGTTATTAACTCAAGATCACATTTCTTAAGAAATTAGAGTTGTTTATGCGAGAATAGAAAAGGGAGATATCCACTGTCATGCAGGATGGCATGTGGGATCTCAGCTCCCACTCTCCACATAGGAACGCAGGATAAGGTGAGGCCAAAAAGGAACACCCATGGAGCCATAGATAGGGGAGTCATACCACTATAGTCTCGCTGGTGGCTGGGTTGGAGACACAGGAAGCAGGAGCCACACAATCCGCAACCTGCCATCCACTTCTCTGCCAACCAACCACACGTGCTAACTGCAATCCTCTCTTGCTAGCTCAGCCACCATCTTCTTGCTAGCCCCCATTTTCTGCTAGCGTAGCCACGGCAGTTATATTAGTGGCCAATGGCTCACTGGTTACAGCTGCCGGCCAACTAGCCACAGCTGGTGGCCATCCAATCACAGTTGACGGCCAATTACTACCTGAGCCAGTGCCTTTCCATGTGAGGCCGAGAGCCTGGAAACTGTACTCCTGGCTCTGTCCCCACATCCAACCTGTTCAGATTACTTCAAGGTTTCTGCCGTACAATAAGTTACCATTTACAGAGCTCTGTTATATGCCAGGCACTCTATGTAGTACTTCGCACAGGTGATCTCATTTAATCCTCATAACTAACATGGAAAGTGTGTTTTCCAAATGAGAAAAGAGCATTTGCCCAGATGAACACAGCAACGGGCTGCAATGAGGTCTTGAGTTCAAAGGTCGTGACATTCCACTCTGCTATCCTGCCCTTCCATGACACCCCAAACTGCTCCTTTCAACATCACCAAGGAATCTCAAATCACCGCTGACTGTCTAGCAAAATCAAGCTATTTGCACACATAATCAGTTTCAATTATTTCGATTTTGGAAACTCCTAAAAGGTAACTTTGGGTTTGCAATGATGGGCACAAAAAAAGGCCACAAAATGAAAACCCTTCTGTGTTCCAAAAAATATGTCTAAGAGATTAAACAAAAGAAAAACAAACATATGTAGTAGGAGGAACCCTTACCAGCATTAATATAGCCTCTTTCCTAATTTACAGGTTTGAATTAACATTTATTCTTACTCATGTTCCCAGCTTTTCAAGCAATAGTAATCACTATTGTCACCTTATGCTATCATTTCTGCATCTATGAAAATTTCCAGAAAGATTTTTCACTTATTTTCCAGGTCAATTAATAGAATAATTTGGGATAATTTTAAAACTTTTTAAAAGACAAAAATTAAATTAAAATATCAGAGAAAACTGACAAAGGGTAGTTTTACCAGCACTTTTCCTCTAGCATTTTTAAATGAGAATAGTCCATAAAAAAAACACATTTCACAAATTGATCCAAAATTGTTATTAAGAGATTAACCTATTTTTCTTTAAAGCTAAATTCAAAGATCTATATTTTAACAAGAAAAATTCATGTGGAGGATTCATAGGCTTAAAAAAACCCAAGGAGGTTGATTCATTACATACAGGGTTAAAAGTTTAGGGTTAAAAATTTATATCAATGTGATGGCGTCTTAGGGTTCTCCGAAAAGCATATCCTGAGATAAAGCTGCAGGTAGTTGATTTGAGAAATGGTGCCAGAAGGCACCAGTAAAGAAATTGGGTAAAAAAAAAAAAGCCATATAAAGGTGCATCGATAAGGTTACCTGACAGACACCCAGAGCACAGCGCTGCTGAGACCCTCTGAGAGGCTCTGTGGCACACGCCTCAGAACCTGCACACCTGAGGCATTTACCTTTTAACTCCCATCCCTCATTGGCTGAGGATTGAGCAGAGAATCAGCTGCACCCTAATAGGCTGCACCTATGCTCAGGCCTGCTCTTCCAGAGCCAAAGCCCTCAGGAGGGGGATGGGAAATTGAGAAGCTCGGAATGTCCGGGACTGACCTTAGCTGCAGACAAATGCAGGTGGGCTGATAGGATATGGGGGGAGGGAGGTGTCAACAGCGCCTGTTACAGCTGGTTATGAGTAGTTTTTCTAGAGCTTCCTCATCTCAACTATGGAATCTGTTTTTCTACTGTTCATCACATACTGTTTACAAACACTGGCCAACCTAAATCAGACTCCTCGCCAATAGAACAGACTAGAGATCCTGAGTAACTCTCCTATGCCAAATGACTAAAACTGCTGAGTATAATAATTTCAAGTAAATTCTACTGCATAACTGAACTGATAGAAAAATAAGGACACCTCAGAGGCCAAAAGCAAAGTGGAAGCTGGAATCCAGAAATATAAGCAAGTGCCAAAGTCAGCTTTTGTCTTGCCAAACCCTTTAGACATTTACCATCTGCTTGGGCTGTAATGTAGTGGTGTGTGAGGGATGGGAGACCAGGCCTAGGGAATAGCCTAATAGAAGACACCCGTCTCCATCCATAGAATTAAAACACCAAAGGGCCACTCCCTCCAAGAAAGAGTAGAAAGAAAAAATCCACCTTGTAGAAGAAAAATAAACTGTATTGATCTAAGGTGCTAGGAATATCTGTTCAATATTTTTAAATAAACAGAACCAATTACTTAACTAATTAAGTAATTAATTAAATCCTAGGAGGCCACATAACATTTGCTGAGAACATTTAAATAATCTGTTCTACTTTAATTTTAGAAATCTTAATGACGTCCATTTAGAGTTGTTCACCATCCAAGATTTGTAGGGACAACCAAGAAGTTAAAATGTTTTAGAGTGCAATTTTCAGAATGTGTGCTTCAGGATCTGAAAGTGACCATTTTCCATCTGAGAAAATGATCACCCGGTCTACCACTAAACAACAATAGACCTGTGCATAGCCACTACCCCAGACCCTGAATTTTGAGCTCCTCACTATTGCACCTACATGTCCTTCACCACGTAGACCTCTGTATATAACTGCTTCAGTGTCCTTACAACACAGTAGCTGATTTTACCCAAAGTTAGCAAAACGAGAGAGTCCCCGTAACTGTTATGATCTAGTCTGAGAAGTCACATACTATCACTCTGCTTTATTCTATTTGTTAAATGAGAGTCACTAAATCCAGCCCACACTTGACAAAAGGGGATTCCAGCTTACATCTTGAAAAGAGAGTATTAAAGAATTTGTGGGCATATTTTTGAACCCCAACACACTTTAATTCCACAGAGACAACACTCTCAATTCTTTTAGCTCTTTCTTCTAATATGCACATCTATATTTTAACTACTATGCTGATCATTTCTTTATTGAAGATTAAATAAGAATTTATCAACTTTATACCACTATCCACCCACCCACTTACCCTAGCACACACACACACAATTCTTTTCAACTTATCTTCCCAACATGGTTGTGTCCGGTTTTTGGTTAAATCAATAATCAATATTTAAATTAACATAATCATGTAACTATTATTTACAACTGAGCCTCATGGTGTAATTTACTTCATTTCTTTTTTAGTACAACTTAATGTTTTCCCTAGAGATAATAATTATTATTTTTTTTTTAGTTACTTAACATTTTATGGAACCATCACAAACTTATACCCGAATTTTCTGAAAACACTCTTAATCTCCTCTCAATATGTTGAAACAAATAAGGTAATCTAGCCACTGAAATTTTTATTGGAGTTGGATTTCAGTCCTTTATCATTATTCTGTGATCTTTTGCAGAAGGTGAAGAAGGCTTTTGTCCCTCCATTTCTTCACCCATCAAATGAAGGCAAAGGTCAACAGATCAAACCTTCTTTTCGATCCGGCAACATTGGTGCTACCAGCACCGCGCTCTAACCAACTGAGCCAACCAGCCACCCCGAAAAGCAAACCGTCTTGAAGCAGACTTCATCTAAGAATCAACTGAGAGGCCAATATCATTTAGAAAAGAAAATATATTCAAATTCTAAAATTTTGAAACTTTTTATTGTGAGATATAGGTCTAAAACAACTGGCTTTCTTCCCCCTCCTATAATTCAGAGACAACTGGAGCAGACAGAAGCATGAACAATATAATGCCAGTCAGCTGGTTTCGCCCAAGGTAATTCAGGATGAGCTCAAGGGGCTTTCTTGACTCATGAAGCTCATTAGCATTAACAGCAGCTGTGAGTTCATATCCAAATGGGGAAAGTGCCGCATGGAGTAAAATACACTAATCTACCCGATAGACTATTCACTCATATTTTCAGCATTCTAAGGGTAAGACAAACTGAGAAAGCATTAAATGATAACATCACTTCCTGGTTAACTGAACTTCGTTTCCCTACTCTCAACTTCTTTTATACGGGAGGGCGGTTTAATGTAGATATCTCCATTAAGCCTCATTATTTATAGGAGTATATATGGTACAAGAGGTATCTTAGGTATTTTTACAGGAAAATATTTCCTCTGGAAAATAAATCTTAAAAAGTAATCTTGTTTTGCCCTAAGAAAAAAATAGTCATTCTACATTTCTGTAAAATATAATTCATCATTATTAAATTAGCAGATTACATGCACAATTAAACTTATTTATTAAACAAGACACATGCCAACAACTTTGCAATAATCCTTTAAACCGTAATAGCAGATTTTCAACTTTAATAACAACATCATACAGCTAATACTCAAAGGACTAATTTTAAAAGTAAGGGCATTTGGTAATTGAAATTGAAATTATACAATTAAGCACTTGAGTAATTTAAACATGAACATAAGTGTCCTGGCTGTGCTGTTTTTGGCTTTTAGTCAAATTTACTAGTGCCGGTTAGACTTTATCACTCTAATTATTTCTGCTTGTATAGGATCTCGCTAAATAGAAACTGAGAATTATTTGAAGTATTTTTTTTACTCCTATGAATTTCCTGCTTCAAAAATACATTACTATAGTCTTCTCATTAAAGCTTCACACAGATAATCAAGAATAACCTTGTGATGTTTATCAAAACTCCACAGAAATTCAAAAACATATTTGTATACCTACTCCCAGAAAAAGGCATCAAAGTTTGAATATAAATAGAAGTTATCCAGTTAACATATTTCACTTTTACGTGTTTTTAAATAATCTTGCTTTCCACCCATCCTCCCTTCTTCCGTTTTTCTTCATCCCATGTAGCCTCATCTTCTTACCCTTAGGAACGTTCTGGAATAAAATAGGCTGTGTCTTGACAATGAACAGGAGAGAACAGCCTCTAACGTGGTAGAAATTATCTTTGTGATTTTTACTCTACGATTAAGACTTTTGATATAAAATTACAGTGAGATTGAGACGTGTTAGTTCTTAAGGGAATCATAAAAATCATCAAATTTTTAAAGGTAGAAAAACAGAAAACAACCAACATAGTGAATATCCCCAAACGAGGCACAGGCTTTGAAACCAAAAGAAGCCGGCAGGCTATCTCTGAGCAGTGGACATATTAGATATAATGTAAGTCAGCCACCAAGGAAAGACGACACCCACCATCGAGACCTCACTACCACAACACAAGCACAGAGACACAGAATTGAGGGAAAGCACATTTCAAATTAAGGGAACTGCACAGTAAAGGGACATCGGATCAAAGTGCTAAGTTCCAGGACACCTTGCTGGTGTCAAGGGTGCAATAAGAGGAGTGGTAATAAGTGAAGCTGAACAAGTAGCCATATTCCAGATCACAAAGAACCTTGGATTCCAGGCTCAGGCCCTGGGATTTTATCCTGAAGGCACTGTGGGGAGTCACTGGGAGGTTCCTGAAAACAAAGGGGAACAAACATGATCAAATTTGCATTTTGGAAAGATCCTCCTGGCGACAGGGTGAACGTCTGATTGAGGCGGCTAGAATGGAGGAAAGGAAGGACACTCATCAGGGTAGTCCCAGCGGCCCTGGACCGTATTACCAGGTGCAGACAGCATCTGCCATATTCCCGTAATCCGGAGGAGCAGAGCATTTTGCTGTTTTCCAGTATTCCAGGACAGCACCTGCCCACGTTACAGTAGTCTAGGCTGCAAAGAGGGAGAACCTGAACCAAGAGAGCAGCAGCTGAAAGAAAGAAGGGACTAGACCTAGAGATATTTAGGAAGTAAACACTTGGTTCATGGTGTCCAATTGGGCGTGGCAGATGAGGGCAGGGAAGAACCTCGTTTCTCACCTAGGAAATTCCAGAAGAGGTGTCCCTCCTCTGGCCTTGTGATGCTGACCCCATTACCTTGCGCCAGCCCAGGCCCTTGCGCACCAATTACCCCTTTTCACTGCGAGCAACCTTTTACAGGCTTGGATAGTTTAAGAGACGGCGAAAGGTTTATGAGTTGCTGTTTTTAAAAAATACAAAATAAAAATAGCTGTGTTTAGTCCTATGGGGGAATAAAGCACAGATTCTTAAAATTTAGATTGCTTACTTTATTGAATAGAAGAATGTCAAGAAAAATGGCTGTGCTCTTTAGCCACTAAATTCTAACATTTGTTCATATCTGAAAGGTGGAGACACGGAAGCAGTTTTCTGTCTTGCCTGTTGCGGCGAGATTGAGAGCGAAGAAGGCAAAGCGAGGGGGCCTCCAGCAGCCTAAGGCTGTGGATTGCCTCATCAGTGCCCCAGCTATTATGCGGGGCACTATATACGTTATCTCATTTAATCCCAGCTTGATACTAAATACTGACCCAACGTGCCACGGGGTAAGTGTGACAAAAGATAGGATACCTAGCAGTTCTATTTGTAGTTTGTAAACATGTCATTGTTCTTCCACATAGACCAATCCCTAGTTTATTTCAAATACTCCTGATCCACCTTGTTCAGCAAAGGAGCAACTGCTACTAAAATTAGCGCACACACAGTATCAAAATGTTTAAAAAAAAATTCCTTTGGTCATAAAAGCTCCTTCAAAGATTTCAGTTTAAATAAAAGAGAAGACTTGTCCAACCAAGAAGGACGACAAGACACTCAATTTTATTACCAAGTAAAACCACAGAATCACTTTCAGAGGCATGTGAAGAAACTAAAGTCTTCCATGATTAAAGGTCGTTTCAAAAAAAAAAAATCTCATCCAGGATTAACATACTGCAACGTTTTCTATGCTGCAACACTAAGGAAATTAATATCTAAAGCCTTGATCCTAGCTGTATTTAGAGGGGAGACCAGAGAGTTCATTTATTTTAAGAACCCACACAATTCGACATACACTTTTTTTCCCAAAGGTCACTAAAACACACACGTCACGTATCTGCTGCTTTCTTTTAAGAATGCTGAATTTTAAACCCAATAAGTCTAAATGTAGCTCTAATATCTGCAAATGACCTTACTAAGTCTTTCTACACCCAATAAAAGTATATTAATGTATCATTTTATTTAAGTTCCCAACTTGCTGTGATGTATTAGCATATTAAAATTAACACTGCACTAATATATTGTGATGGAAAAGAACTGACTCTGGGTGGTGAACACACAATGTGAGATATAGATGATGTAATACAGAATTGTACACCTGAAATCTATGTAACTTTACTAACAATTGTCACCCCAATAAGCTTTATTTAAAAAAAGAAAAAAATTAACACTTCCAGCTCTAATCATTTCACCTTCTGAGAAAACTTAGCAGGACAAATTTGATAAAATTATAGTACCCTTTTGTGGTGTTACCTTCATACCCTACTAAATGTTTTGTAATATTATATTTTTTTAAATCTTCTTCCACTAAGATCAGTGGATACCTAATTAACCTTTTCTAAATTCTAATAAAATCAGAAAATTAAAGGGGCTATCACCAGATTGTGTGAACAGATTGAGACAATGTGGCATTTCATCAAAGTAAGTCTATTTGGAGACATTTGTATTATTTTTAACATTAGGAAAACACTTTTAAGAAATGTTTTCTATGGACTGATCCATACAGCCAAATTAAAGCACACAACTTTGAAATTACTCCCTGGATTTTAGTTTGCCTTGCACATAAATTCAAGTAACTGAAGTGGGGGAAATGGTGTTTTTGAATGGTAAACCAATATAAATTTTTCATAAACCAGGAAGGAAAAAGAAAGTTGGTAAAATTTAATTGCAAAGATTTTCCCCTCATAACTAATTCTATCAGATCCAATTTAATTGTATATTATTGTCATTGCTTCCAAATACTGTTTTAATTTTAGTAAAGTTTTTAATATCATTTAACAAAACAAGTAAGACGTTTGAGTATATATTTAGGTTTTCCTAGCTTTATTTCATTTTTTTCTATCTTTATTTGCTTTCCTACACACCCCACCAAAAAAAAAAAAAAAAAAAGCCCTCTCCTGATTTCCTCACTATTGATTTTCATCTTATTCTACAATGGGCTTTATGCAATAAGTCAAGGAATCATGGAATGAATGAATGGAAGGGAGGGAAAGAGAAATAAAGACTATCCACAATGTTTTGGCAAGCCCTGGAATAATCTCCCTTAAATCAGAAGATTATAAGAGATCCTGTGGTCTCACTGGAGGCAGGAAAAAGATCTCACCTATGAGTTAATATATTTAGATCCGCTGTCAACAAAATGGCAATTTAATATTCATAGAATGTCCAAGTACCTTACTAAGTAACTAGAGAATAAACCAGTATGTTTTTCAGATTAGTTCCACTTTGAATTCAGCGGCGCTGCAGTTTATCTCTGGTTCAAGCCAGTAAGCAATTCTAACTGATTTGCAATGAAAATATCAAGAGGCTTTGTTTCAATTTAGTCCAGGTTCAGGTTCAATACAATAATGCTGCAGTTCAGTTCTGGGAATGTGGAAACATATTTACTAGGTTCTGATTCGCATTCTATTGGCTTCCCAATAATAATGTAAAACAAAGAACACGTATTCAGGCAACCTTTTTGAAGCCCTTGTTTCAGGGACTGTCATGGATATGGGAATACAAAAATGAATAGAGCAAAATTCCTGCCTTAAAGAATAGCAGAGTCTAGCAAGGAAACAGACAAGCAAACAGATACAGTGATGTGGAGAAAACTGCAGTATCCTAAGAGCCACAATCAGAATTTCTCATAAGGGGACATCACCTTGGTTTGGAAAATGCCTTGCTGGGCCCCTAAAGGTATAGGCCTACCAAAGGGCATCCTAAAATAACCACAAATGGTCACTAAAACTCCTTATAAAGTCAGTGGGTCCTGTTTTCCTTCTTCGGAATTGAGCAGCACTATGTAGTTGGAGGTCTACAGAGAGCAAGCGAAATTGTTCTGCATGACAGATAGCAAGTAAGGGTCCCAAGGATGCAGAGAGATGTGTGACAAGACACAACTGGCCCAGGGCCACGATGCACATCTCCAGGGCACACCACATACAGCATATTCTAGGTGAATGGCACTGCACAGGTGCAAAAGCAAGAGGGACTGGGCAGTAAAAGAATCCCCAGTGGCCATGAAGAAATTTGAGGTGAGAGCAGAAATGTGTCGGAAGGGATTTCTGTATCTATTTGCCTGGAAGTATGACATAAACCCTTCTTCCACTTCCCCTCCAAAATCAACTTTTCTCGTAAGACTTTTATAAAAGTGAATTTGAGTTTCTACTGTTGGTTTTTGTTTCCGTGGAGGAGGGGAGGGTGGTGGTTCTCATTTGGGGTTTTGTTGTGATGGCCAGTTTTGTTTGTGAGCCCAAAGCCGTGCTGAACTTTTCTTCATTGTAGGCCCAGGGCGTACACTGATCGTGATGACGCTGGACTCAAAGCACAGGAGAAAAGCTGATATCTGAGTTTCAGAAAGTTATAATTTAAAAAGTAATAAAAGCTAAAAGAGAGGTTCCTGTGAGAGAACAGAGAAGGACGTATCTGCTTTGCCTCTGGGAAAACAGAAGCATCACAAAAAAAGTGACTTTTGAACTGAGTCTTGAAGGATGAGTAGCAGTTCTCCAGGAAAACAGAAATGGGGCAAGGCATTCAGCAGAGACAACAATGTGAGCAGAGAGGGACCAAGGAGCCCAGTGTGGCTGGAGGAGAAGGGCACTCCTGGTCCATTCTATGCTATCGAGAGGTTTGTTCTGTGAGGATGTCAATGGAACCTGTCAGTTACACAGCATTTACATGTTTGTGGGAACAAGGGTCCCCAACGGCTACTACCCCACCTCTCTCTTTCCTTTAACAAAACTTCTTGAAAAAGACTTGCTATCACTCTGTAGTGGATTGTGTTGTTTGTCCTCAATGTTCCTTTCCATCCCTATTCATCTCACAGCCCCTTTGTGGATAGAAGATAATTCCCCATCCCACTGACTTTGGGCTTGGTCATGTGACCTGTTCTAAACAATGAAACGTAGATAGCAGGGACATCGTGCCAGTTCTAAGCTGAGGTATTAAGAAGCATCCTGTGTTTCTGCCCCACTTAGCCACAGGTCCCATACATTTATATGGGCTGAATTTTGTCCCCTCAAAATTCCTATGTTGAAGTGTTAACCCCCAGTACCTCAGATCATGTCTGTATTTGGAGATAGGGTCTTTAGCAGTGAGTAAGTTAAATTGAGGCCTTTAGGGTGGGCCCTCACCTAATCTGACTGGTGTCCTTACAAGAAGAGGAAATTTGGATACACAAGAGCTACCAGGGATGCTCACACGCAGAGGAAGGACATAGTGAGGACACAGAGAGATGCGGCCATCGGCAAGCCAAGGAGAAAGGCCTCAGAAGAAACCAAACCTTCTGACACCTTGATCTTGAACTTTGAGCCTCCAGAACTGTGAGAAAATTAATTTCTGTTGTTTAGGCCACCTAGTCAGTAGTATTTTCTTATGGCAGCCATAGGAATTAATACACACTTAGAGTAGACCTAACCCATCTCGTAGCACAGAGCAGAGCCAGACCACAGATCCATAGTGTTTGTGGCTGTAAACTACTGACATCTCAAGGTTGCTTGTTATGCATTATTATCGTAGGAAAAACTGACCAACACACTTTCATTTCTCAAATCACAGCCATTTAGCTTCTGAAGTTGCTATTGCTAAAGAACATCATATGCTGTTGGTTTAAAACAGATAGTAATAAAAAAGATATACCATAATAGAAAACTTCGATAATCTAAATACCAACAGAGATAATTTCTTTAGTCTTTATTTATTCTGACTTTTCTTCTTCTTGCCCTTGGAGGCCATTTGTTATTTGTTATATAGCCATTAAGATTATAAGATCTAGAATCAGATTATCTAGGTTCAAATTCTTTTGGCTTTATCATTTACTACCTTTGCAGCCTTGGGCAAATTACTAAATTTCTCTGTATCTCAATTTTTCCCATCTGTAAAGTGAGAATATAATAATATCTACCAAAGAGTTGTTGAGAAGATTAAATGAATGAACAAAAGAGCTTGGAGCAATATCTGACACATAGTATGTTTGGCGTCATGTTCACTATTAGCATTGATTGTCTGACTACACTAAGTATGATCTGCTTCCTCATGTTCATATGTCCTATGCCTTTTCTCTTTTCACTCTGAACGCTCTCCCAAGATGACCTCGTCCATTCTCATGGCTTCTGCTACACCTACTCAAAACTGTACCTTTATGCAAGACCAAACAGTAATAGTTGTGCTTGTTTAGTGTCTGAGCAATTAAGTCAAGCCTTATTTCTGAGAGAAAGTGAAATATAGTGGTTAAGACTCTAGAATCTGACTGCCTGCCTGGTTTCAAATTATACCTTTTCCAACCTGCATGACACAAGTCATATTTTTCCTTATTTATTAAATAGGGATAGCAGTGTCTATTGCACAGAGTTTGTGTGAAGATTAAATGAACTATATGTGTTAAATAGAAAAGAATTTCTATAGAAAAGATCTCTATAATAACAATGATAGTAATAACCTTTTGTGACTTCAGCATGCCTTTGGTTTCTCATTAAGACACATTATTTTTATATCTCTGTTGGTATTTCTAAACTCCAAAACCATACTTTCTATTGCCTGCTAGATATCTGCCAGCTTTACCTCGGAGATTCCTGGTGAAGCCCAACAATGGTTGGAGGGGACCATCAGAGAAACTGTGATACCCCTGAAGAAAAATGAGGCAGAGTTGCATCCAAGTAAATATATTTAGGTTTCCTATAGCTTCTAAATACCAACAGAGATATAAAAATAATGTGTCTTAATGAGAAACCAAAGGCATGCTGAAGTCACAAAAGGTTATTACTATCATTGTTATTATAGAGATCTTTTCTATAGAAATTCTTTTCTATTTAACACATATAGTTCATTTAATCTTCACACAAACTCTGTGCAATAGACACTGCTATCCCTATTTAATAAATAAGGAAACCAAGGCACAAGAAGCTTATATGACTTGTGTCATGCAGGTTGGAAAAGGTATAATTTGAAACCAGGCAGGCAGTCAGATTCTAGAGTCTTAACCACTATATTTCACTTTCTCTCAGAAATAAGGCTTGACTTAATTGCTCAGACACTAAACAAGCACAACTATTACTGTTTTTAATAACAGTAACGGCTGACATTTTGGGGACCAAGCACTCTTTCAAGTGAAATGCTTTATGCGTATTGTTTCACCCCTCAACAACCCTGTGATGTAGCTCTTAGTATTGTGCCCACTGAACCTGTGCGGAAACTAAGGCCCAGAGACAGAGTAACCAGCCCAAAGTCACCCAGTGTGAAGTGGCAGAGATAGAACCCCAACCTTGGCAGTCTCACACCAGCACCCATGATCCTACCCACAGCTGCCTGCTGAGTCATCACTATTGAGTAACCACTGGCATTCCCTCTCCTATGCCACACACCAGCATGGTGGATGCCCTTGGAGGAAGGCTTCCCAATTCCAGTTCCCATGAGGCCCCACCTTGTGGAACTGACACAGCCTCTCTGCATCTCTCTCTGGGATTGTATGAGTCTTGTCACTGACACTCTCTATGTGGCTCTGCTCCATCCTCTCTACACCCAGCTTCCTGCTACTTGTGGTTTATGCTCCACCACATCTTTAGCTTTCATCTGACTTTGGCTTGCCATGGTGCTGACTCAGGCCTTTACCCCAAATGACTCTTTAGCTCAACTCCTGACAGCTAATTGGCTACAGTTTCTGTCTCTGAGTCAGATTCCAGAAAGAGAAAATTGGATTGGTCACTGGCCAGCCAGTGGAATGGCTGACTTTGGTGAGGTGTCCATCTAATTAGCTGCATTGGATGGGGACCTGGATTCATGTGGTAGGGGGAATTAGAAATTACTTAGCCTAGAAAAGAGAAAGCTTAAGAGGAAACGTGACTCAAGCTATCACAAGAAGAGAATTTTTATCTCTTCCTTTCCTTGAATGGTCAGAACAGCGATCTCCACACTGCTGATGTGTTAAAAAGCAGACACAATGAGGAAAGTCTAGGAACAGATCTCTGCTTACGTCAGCTGGTGGTTTTAGGTGCTCTGTAGATCCCTATGAATTTGTGGAAAATCAAGGGTTAGATTTAAAATATACTAAATGCACCTTAGGTAAGTATTTTAAATGTTTTCCCAAAAATGCTAGCTTTCAGATTGCTTGTTGAAGTTTCTTCACCCCATTAGGAAGTACACTTAGATGGCATCTGAAGAGGAACAAGGGGCACAGGGAGGCATTGCACAACAGAAGGAACTTCACCAACCCCTCCCTTCAGTGACACCTTTCACCCTAATGGCCATGAGTTCTTCCTAATAAAATGAAATTAAACTCCGCCCACTGGAATTATAATTAAATGACTAATTAATAGTTTCTGAACCTTTGAATGTCTCATGTTATAAGGGATCTGCAATCACCTCTGACAAAATTCCAATACTGAAGATTTAACTCCTGCCGATCTTGTGCAATCGTGTGAGGTGCTATCCCTGAGCAAGTGCAGGATACAACGGTAAGAATCACACTGCCCCTAACTGCCGGGGCCCACCGTCCATGGAAGGAGGGGAAGCACATTCACAATTAGCTTAATAAAGAAGACACTGTAGCAAATAGAGTACAGTAGGAGGGGAAGGGGAGAAATTTATTCCATGGAGCATATGCACGGATTTGGGAAACATTCTCTGAAGTGATAGTATGTGATCTGGACCTTAGAGAATGTATACGGGTTGGCATAAGAGTATTCCAAGTGGACAGCATGAGCAAAGGTACACAAGATATTAGGCACTCAAGAGACAAGATATTAGAGGGCCTATCTGGAGAATAGCAAATAGTCGGGCACGGCTAGAAGACAGGGGTGTGGGAAGAAGACAGGTGGAGGAGGAAAGACTCCTGGAAATAGTGGAATATATGTTTGGAAATGTAGGCTGGGAGACCTTGACTTAAAGATAATCCCAAATGAAAAAGATATCTATAATCATAATAACAAACTTCAAAGCAAGTCTACTAAACATCCAAGTTACAAACGCTAATGAACAAAGATGCACCCATATTTGATTTTAATAACAGACTCCTAAAAGAAGGCTCTCAAAAGATCTTGTCTCTGCCTTCAGGAAATATCACACGCAACGCTCAGGAGGGTGGAAATGGGGTATTCAAAGGCAACGGGTGGAACAAACCTTTCCTGGCCAGGAGCAATGCCTTTGCTGGCCAAAAATGCCTCTCAAACAACCTCTCCCAGCCCCACATGTGACCTAACCCTGAATAACGGTCTCTTTCTACACTCCCTTGCACAAGTAACGATAAAAATGTTGTGCCCATCAACCAGCACGTTTACTTCAGCGGCAGCACTTAAATCTGCCTCTCATTTTCCTAGCCCTTTCCTGAAATTCCAGAGGACGGGGTTATTGTTAAACAGCAGCAGGCATTCTTCTCACAGCAGTGCACATTAATAATAATTCAGTGCAGTGTCATGGAAGCCTGTAGGCTCTTAGCGGAATGTATTTGAAAATAAAGTTGTTGCTTTTTTTTTTTTCCCTGAAGATCTTTACTTAAGTCAGCATGGAACTCTTGTAAGATAACTACCAATAAGTCACAACTACCCAAGGAGCAGTCTTGTTATTTTTTTAATTCACTGCTCACTATGACAACATAATAAACACACCTTCAGAGGCTCATACATGCCCAACCATTGAAAATGTCATAGTTCCTCCTTCATGGTGCTCCCAGGCATAAACTTCAATTTTTTTTTTTTATTCTCTGAAATTCTAGTAAAACACCAATTTTCAACTGCAAGCTACTATGAATAATTTTGTGATAAGTTAGCAACTCAAGCCTTATTTCATAATCCACTAATAATTACTAAGCTCCTTTTTTTATTTAAAAATAAAATAGCAAACCATCTAGCCAATATAGTTTCGACATCTGTTTTTTCCATTTTTGTTTGGAGTTCTCTTAGATGTTCCTGTATCCTTTCATAAATGACTAATAGGAAAGATACAAGACTAATAGGAAACACAACTTTATGCAACTTCATTGACGGTTGGTTTCAGTTAACAGCTGGTCTTTAAACTACCCAACATAAAAGCATACATTTTAGGGGAAAAAATTGACCCCAAAACTGCTTCATAAAGTGAAGTATTTCATTTTTCAAAGCTTTAGGATTATTTGAGAGGCTACAGTACTAAAAAGTCCCGAGAGATTTTTTTTAAGAGAGAAAGTTAAAAGTTTCCACCTTTAAATATCAGAGACTAGAGATTTTACAATACAATAAGTGTCAGAAATAAACTGCAATTCCCTTCAAAGCGATATAAAAAAAAAGCAAGCCTCTGTAAAAAGTTTTTCCTTCCAACAGTGAAGTGTTGACCTAAAAAATCACAGCAAACAATTATAGAGGTCTTTCTGCAATGGTGCCCAGATATCCAAATTAGCCAAAGCTTCAGGCTTCCTTCCATATGCTCAGGTTGGTAACAATGGTTTCTCTGCTACCCAACAGCCGCTCCCCTTTGGTTAAGGAAATAAGAGAACTGCACCATGAATTGTAGTGTTCAGTTTCTCACCATCCTCCAGAGAGATACGGTCCCTTCCCAAGTACATAGATTATATTACATAAAGTACAAAAAAGATGTGACTTCTTTATTCAAATGATTGTGTTCTTCCTTCTTCATCCCATATCTTCTATACCAATGAATTTGTTTTAAGGGAGAGGGTGGCAGATAACTTTGCTCCAAGTAAACGTTAGGTGGATTCAAGAAGAATGTCTAGTGGTATGTCTCAGATAAAAAACAACAACAACAAAAAAAAACCATCTCTCACTGGATGCTTCTTGTTGGGTTCATCTCTATGGAGCCTGCCAGGCCTTTACATACCAGGGGTGGTTTGCTTTCTCTCCAACAGGGAGAATGGGCTTTGCAGCACTTTTGCCAAATTACTGACAGAAGGACCTATTTCCCCTTCCTGAGAAAAGAAACTGACAGTGACAGAAGCAACAGAATAACTTTAACCACTAAATAATACATTGCAAAGAATGGATGGGTAAATTAAACTCCCACATAATACCATTCCAAATTCCTTTACTAAAAGTTTATGAGTGGCCAACAAGTCACAAAAGTATCTGACCTGAATTTTTCCCCCCTGGATTTCTCCTGTCTTCTGCCTTACTGTCTTTTAAACATATTAGTTTTCATTCATACACCAACAAGAAGCATAGTTAATGATTGTGTAATTGGGAAATGCCAAGAGATTTTATTTGAGTGTCCTTGTCTTTTTCAGAGACTAAATTAACTACGTAACTTGCTCCTTTGGGAATAACATTCACAGTTTAACATGAGTGTTCATTTTCCCGTAAGTATAAACACTACCACTGTCTCTGGTTCCAAATCATTGACCTTTCACCCAGTAATCTTGGTGCCTGACACACATGACACACATGCATAGGTGAATACTTAATAAATACTATTGGATGATACTCAAGTATAGAATGCTCAAAAATGTTCCATTTTGTAAGTCTCCCAAACAGCTAAACTGCTGTAGCCTTTATGCCCAGCTTAGCTCAAAGTATGACAAATTCATACCAAAAACCCACAAACATGTAATCAATGTTCAGAGACAGCTTAAAAGTGTCCCAGCATATCACACCTGCCTGCCTAAAACACAAAATCAAATACAAAGTGAACTGAAAAAATGTGTACTGGAACTAGTTTTGCTTTTCAGCATCAAAATTTAGATGAGGCATTCTTTGATACAACAAAAAAAACACTGTGATTCAAAATCCAAATTTTTATGCTCTTTAAACAAACAAAATTCACATTATTTAGCATTCCCTTCTACTCCCTTCTGAAACAAAAGAAAGCACACACGCAGATAGCATTGTTCAAAGTAAACTGGGAATTAGTACTACAAATATGTTGGCAGCTGACTATTGTGTGTTGAAGATAAACACGTAGCACCATCCAGAGCCAGGTGTCCCAGGTGTGTATCATCAACGTTTCCATGTTAACAATTCATCATTAAGTGTGGATGAGGTGGTGCTGAGTTACCACCAGAGAAACCTGGTGTGCTCAAGTTTAGAGAACAGGGAACAGAGAATGTGTCTTGGTTATAGAACAAAAGAATTCGTTTTATCACTTGCCTTTACCGCTGGAGAAAATGGCTCCTGGTGTGCTGAACTCCATGATAAATGTGCCCCCTCTAGTTCTTTATTGCCTCTGTAAATCACAGGACTGACAGCAGTTAATAAGAAAAGCTTTTGAGTGGTTTTGAAGTTTTGCTTTGTACAAATAAAGTCTCATATTAAAGATTTTGCTAGTCCTCAAGGTGTAGAAAAAGCAGCACGCATAGAACTTCCATACTTTTAACCATTTGTCTCCTTTTTTTTAATTTTCACAACAAAAAGAAAGAAAACCTTTCAGACACACACATTGGAAAAATAAAAACAGATCATAGTTTAAATGGCTTCGTGTACTCACAGAGTTTCTGGTGCTATTGAAATTACAATCTCCTCTAGTTTTTATAAGCTGGATACTCAGATAAATACCAGAAAAGATATGTGGTGGAAAGAAAGTTGTTACAGTAGATTTATTATTACGTTTCTGACCATAATTGTATACTTTACCTCTTTTAGCCAAAGCAAATTTTGGTTCAGTGTTGAGAAAGAGAACTCTAAATTCCACTGAATCAATCAGCTGCCAGGTCAATCATAGGTCCTGGGATCCTAAAGTCTGAAATCATATTTCAGAATATAATTGACGTTAAAAGGAATAACAAATCTACCTCACTGAGTAGACTTTTTCTCCAAGGAGCTCAAAATACTATGCCACAACAGACTTACAAAACCCTAAAGGGCAGATTTTATTATTTGTACTTTTCTTGCAGAGAAAGCGAAGGCACAAAAAGCAAGAAATGTTTTTACCTGATTATTACTAAGTTCTCTAAAGAGCCAAAGACTGGAGGACTCGCTAGAGTTGGTATTCTTCTCATAAGACCTCACTTATTTTACAGTCCACAAAATAAAAATTTTGGATGCATTTTCCTCTGATAATATCTCCACAGCAGAATAAAGAAGGGTTAATAATCCATATAAATTGGTTGAATCACTATCTGTACACCAGAAGCTGGCCAGTTTACAATCTGGGGTTCAATTCCACTTTGCCCCAAGCAATAAAAGTAAATACAAATTGGACTTTCAAATTATCTACTTGTAGCAGTTTGTAGCTTGGTAAGCATAAAGTTAAAGGCTAACATAGCTAATTTTAATGTAGGTTTTTAGAGCATTCTGATTAAGTACACATTTCATAGCACTGGATATCCGGGACCCAGCTTTACCATTAGGATCTCATTAAATGACATTTTACTGAAACAAATTGGAACTAATGTTCCAGTAGTTTCGTTTCCTTTCTATGGTTTTGCTTTATCCTTGTCTAACTCTTGCCAATTCCTTCCAAAGTAGATTTTCTTAACCCATAGTCCCAAGTGAATAAGAATGAACAAGAATTCACATTCTGCCCAGACTCTCTGCTGAGATTTCCAGTGTGCACAGTTCACCCTGACAGTTAATCTGGGGCAGTCGGCACAGCAGAGCTTCAGCTCAGACCTGGTTATCACTTCTCGCACCACTGGAGGCAGAAGACAGATGTGTGGTTACTTTTCCACTATCATCTCCACATTCCCAGAGATTATTCCATGAGGCCCTCAACTCTACATGTGCTATCAACTCCTACAAAACATCAAGGCATTTCTCTGGAAGGAAAGCCCAGGTTCTGTCTGCATTGTCAGGATGAATTTCCTTGATTCTCTGAGTTCACCAGTAGAAATCTGACCCAGGTCAGATGAAAGTCTCACGTCGAGGAAGTCAGATCTGTCTAAATGTCACATAGGTGTGGTCAAGTGAAAGTCTCGGAGAGAGCGTCCCTTTTAAGAATCTGATGAGATAGTATGGGCACTAGGACCCATGGGTATTCACCAGGTTTCCTGGGGTTTAGAACAATAAGGCACATGCCAGGCTGCTTCAGAAGGCATCAAACCATAGTTCAAAGGATCAGAGACTCCACTGTGGAACAGAGCTGGGTGCAAATCCAAGCTCAGCCACTTTCTACCTTTATGACCCTGCAAATAACCTAACATGTTAGAGTCCCTTTAAATCTATCCATAGAACTGGGGTATGATAAAATTTATAAAGCACTTGCAAAGAGCCCCACCGGAAGGGCACCCAGTAAAGCACTCTTTAATTTATTCCACAAATACGATTTGTGCCAGGAAGAGTGTTGTATGATTGGCCTTAATGTAAAAGACACGCAGTCAGGAGGTTATTTTAAAAGAGATCCCAATCCAAAAGGGTCAGTAGAAAGAGGCTGGAGATGGACCCTGGACTGTAGACAGAGGAGAGGCATGTGACCTGCAGTCTGCCAATCCCAGACCAGGGACCCAGGAGCATGTGTCTTGAGAGTCAGAGCTGAGCTCTGCCAAGTCCACAGAACACCACCAGCAGATCAGAACAGGACTGCCAAGGATGACTTTCCTGTCCCTTGCCTCTCCTTCTCCTCACCCCTCCTAGCCTCCACCCAGGTGTGGGATGGGTAGGAAACAGAAGCAGCAGGAAGAGAAATAAAGAAGTCAACTCATCCCCACCTCCTACTGTGGGCTTCTCAACTTGAAACAGTACCAAGAGGGGCAAGAAGAGTGGCTTAATCTTTACTAAAAGTTGGGCTAGTCACTTTTATTACTGTAATTAGACTGTTCATATGACTAGAAGTAAACAGAGTATATTTCTTTAATCTAAAAGTGGCTAGAAAAGCTAAGGAATGTGTCTGAGATTTCATTCAGGAGCAAAGAAATGGCCCACAAAGTGGGTTTGACAGGGAGGGGGAGAACATTGAATCCTAGAGTTCCACTTTGTTAACATGTCATTTTTCACCATTGCCTTTAACATAAAATATATTCACCTATAAGCCCAATAATACTAGAAAATGAAAATGGGGGGAAAGAGCATGCCATCAACCAAATTAAAAAGTAATTCTGAAAACACTTGTTGCTAAATTTAAAGAGTATTTCATGCTCACTTGGAAGTCTATATGCATGAAAATTCTGTATGAGTCTCCGTAGCCAAATATTTGATTCTCCCATAATGCACTGGAATTTGTTTAGTCATCAATCTGGATATATTGAACAAGAAAAGGCCTATGAAGCTCAAAGCGAAGCAGAAGCTATAATTTGAATAAATCAAACTATTTCCTTTTTCAAATTATATTGACAGTTATTTAGCAAATAATAACTTCCTCTCCACCAAAAAAAATAATCTAAATTCACTAGACAAACATTCCTTCACTTCATCTTGCATGGATCTAACCAAAGATAGGACTAAAGAGGTTGAAGGTCTTGAGGGATCCAGGTTTTTGTGTGCTTTCCAACTAGATATAAGACTATGAAATAATTGGATAATAATAATAACTGGCAGGGCAGAAGGGAGTGGTTGGGGAGGAGCACACCAGGGCTTCAGAAATACTGGTAATATTCTGTATCTCAGCTGGAAGATGCACACATTTTATTTATTTCATTGTTCTTTATACATCACACACACACACAAAATGGTATATTAGACATTTCAAAAATTTTTTAAAGCTTTTATATTATGGAGACAGTAAATATATCAGTGGTTGCCAGGGGTTGAGAAGGGGTGGGTAATGAATCAGCAGAGCACAGGATTTGGGGGGCAGTGAGATTATTCTATGTGACGTTGTAAGGGTGGATACTTGTCATTGTACATATGTCCAAACCCACAGCATGCACAACACCCAGAGTGAACACTAATGTAAACTATGAACTTTGGGTGATAATGACATGGCAATGTAAGTTCATCAATGGTAACAAACGTACCGCGCTGATGTAGGATGCTAATAATGGGGTCAGGGGGCACATGGCAACTCTCTGTAGTTCCCCATTTAAATTTGCTGTAAAATTTCTCTAAAAACTAAAGTCTATTTTTTGCTCAACATCGCTAATCATCAGAGAAATGCAAATGAAAACCACAATGAGATATCACCTCACCCCAGTCAGAATGGCTTTCATCAACAAGACAAATAGTAACAAGTGTTGGAGAGGCTGTGGAGAAAAAGGAACTCTCATACACTGTTGGTGGGAATGCAGACTGGTGCAGCCGCTATGGAAGGCGGTGTGGAGGTTCCTCAAGAAATTACGAATAGAATTACCATATGACCCAGCAATCGCTCTCCTGGGTATCTACCCCAAAAATATAAAAGCATTTCTCTATAGAGACACGTGTACTCCAATGTTCATTGCAGCTTTGTTTACGGTGGCCAAGACATGGAAACAACCAAAATGTCCTTCGATAGATGAATGGATAAAGAAGTTGTGGTACATATACACAATGGAATACTATTCGGCGTTAAGGAAAGATGATATAGGAGCATTTGTGACAACATGGATGGATCTTGAGAGTATAATGCTAAGTGAAATAAGTCAGACAGAAAAAGCAGAGAACCCTATGATTTCACTGATATGTGGTATATAAACCAAAAAGAACAAGACAAACAAATGAGAAACAAAAACTCATAGACACAGACAATAATTTAGTGGTTACCAGAGGGTAAGGGGGTGGGGGGTGGTTGATGAGGGTAAAGGGGATCAAATATATGGTGATGGAAGGAGAACTGACTCTGGGTGGTGAACACACAATGGGATTTATAGACGATGTAATACTGAATTGTACACCTGAAATCTATGTAAATTTACTAACAATTGTCACCCCAATAAATTTAATTTAAAAAAAAAAACAAAAAAAAAAAACTAAAGTCTATTAAAAAAAAAAAAAAGCTTTTCTATTGCTAGTCTCTGAATGTTTATAACCAATTGTTCAAAACCTATTTTAAGTTACACACCCATGAGGTCTTCCACAGCACTTCCTCTTCCCACAAAGGAGCCCATGACTCCTCTCTATGTTGCCAGAGCTCCTGACCAAGGGTAGATGGACCCTTGCACATGTCCATCCACCATCCTTCCCTCACTGAGAGAAAGGAAGACATCATCTTGGTATTCTTTATATTTTAAACATGTACAAGAATGTATTGCATATAATGGATACTCAATATAGCTTAAGTTATTTCATATTATAACTTATTTATATAATTTATAAAAATATAAAATAATCAACAATGTTACAACTGAATCTGGTTTTCATCTTCAAATTAATATATTAATTCTATAAAGATGCTTCCAACACCCCCAATTTATTTGAAATGACAGCTATCAGCATTTTAACTCGTTTTCTTTCCTTGCTGGTGAATAATTGCCACAACTGTAGATATGAGCTCATTTGAAGGAAATGAAAGAGCTTTATCTAAAATCATTTAATAGACCTATGCATAATTATCAATTTCCTTTTGAAGCTAACATTTGCTAAAAGAAAAGGAAAGATTCTATTAATGATCAAAACACTTGACTTTCTGGACCTATTCCATTTAATGGGGAAACTCGGTTCTCCGTACTTGGGTTACTGCCAGGTGGTCTTTTACCGGGAATCATTCTAAACTTCTAATCACAGTTCAACAACCATCTGCCAAATCATATACAGGTATTGATATTTGCCACTCTACAGTTAAATTACATCAAATGTCAATGCAATCAACTCATTAGCGGGCTTGTATCGAGCTTCAGTGCTCACTCCCACTTCTGTACCTCTTTGATTAAGCAGTGTATGGACCATATTCCTTGTCTGTCTACCAAGTGGTCAGCTCAGTAATACGGCTAATACAGAATCAAATGAGCAGAAGAAGGAAGTGGTAAAAACCCCTGTGTTCCCTCTTACGCAGAATATCAATATACTATAATCTAGCAAGAAAAGCAAATGAAATTTAAAAATTGCTTCGAGAATCTTTTTTAACCAAAGTCATAAGAGATCATTAAAAAGCCCTGCAATTGCCCCTGCATCACATTTTGCTATCATTCTCCCACCTTCCTTGTTACCTAAGATTTTAAATCTTTCTTGCTGATGTAAAAATCATAGGAAAACCTGAAGTGTGACTGTCACATGCAGAATCTGGGTGTTAGAGGTCAGTATGGCTTACTAGTATGCTGGCCCACTGCTCCAAATTTTATATCTCTTCTGTCCCTCAGTTATTGCCTGACATGATTTAACAACTGTAATTCCTTATTTAACGATGTCAAAGGTTTTTAGGAAATTGACTGTATTTCACCAACGATATATTTCTTCTTGATTACGCAGTGGTTAAAATGATTTTAAACCAAGACAGCAAAATAAAGCAGTAATAAAATCAATAAAAGGTGCTTAAAACATTCCTTCTATTAGGTAATGGCATTTAAAATATCCGTAGCTTGTAATGGCACTTAGGATATGCCCAAAAATCAATGAACTAAATTACTTATTGAACTAGTTAATTTGAACATTGAGTTTTTTATGTATATTGATAAAATGGGCTACAGAATCCTCCTGGCAAGTAGCAAATACCATGTTCATGGTCAGATGTCTCCCTCTGCTGGAAAAACAAATTAAACAATTTCCTCCAGTTACAAAACAAAAAGATTTTAAAAAATTAAAAGATACAACCTCAAACTCCATAAGCCTCTGAATCTTCAAAGACTCCAAAAATTCATGAGAATACAAAATCATTAAGAGTTAAAAACACATGTACCTTTAAAATTTTTTGTCATTACCTGGAATATGGTACTTTACAGTCAATATCAAACAGCAGATGAGAACCAAAATTTAATTATTTCAAAACTCCCTTCCTAATTTTCTATCATCCTAGGGTTTTTTGGTGTCTTAGAAGACGATTTCAAAGCTTTGAATCCTTTCTCTTTGATGTCAGAAGGGAAAGGTTTATATTTTAAGAGAAAGTAGTTTAATTTGATCAAGTTTGAACTATCTTTGCAAATGAAGGTTTTTGAGAACTCAAAGTATGAATCCACTAAACAGCTTCACAATCTTTCCCCTGCATGAGGTGGTATGAGAGCTTCTAATACTATTATTACCTTTTTTTTCAAACATCTACTATTTAAAATGCTAAGTACTTTATTGAAAAGACTCTTCACTTCTTTTCAATTTCTCCCTTTGCCAGTTCAGCCCTAAGCAGGTGTTAGAGTTTGAAGAGCCTGACTCAGGACTTTTAACACGGACTACAAAGGGGACCTTCAGAAATTATGGTAAAAGGTAGTAAGAGAGAAATGAAGTTGAAGAGGTTATCTGACACTAACCTGAAACTGTACATAGTACCTTTGAAAAATTACAGTTACCTAAGAATATACCATTTGGTTTTGAATGGCTTCATTAATAATAGTCCATATATTTTTTTCACTCACATTTCAACACATTTCATTTATTTTTAAAACAATGGGTATATATAAAATTACATGCACTGACAGGAGAGATTTTTAATTAAAGAGATTTGCTCACTCGATAAGTGTTTGGTTTCATTTTGTGGTGGAAATAAACTAAATAGGAAACTAGAGAGAATATTATTAATTTTTGCATGTTGAAAGATCACTAACCAACATATTATGGATGTACTGTGTAACATACAATCCAAGTTACACAATACAGTTAACAAATATCTGAGTTTTGGTAGATGCAGGCTCTAAAAAAATGACTGCTCTATGGTCCTGGCCTTCACACATACCCTAGGACAGAAGACACACACGTCAAATGAACCATTACTGTTGGGCATTACTATTGAGCACTAAACTAGAAAGACGCACCAAGTGTTGTGGGGACCTAAAAGACAGAACTAACACTGCCTGGGTAAGGCAAGGAAAATTCCAATGGAAGAGATGATCTCTGAGTGGGGTCCATAAGAAAGACCTAGAACTTCTCCTGCGTATAAGGGGGTCAAAGGCAATTCAGAGAGCAAGAACTGGATGAGCACAGAGAAAAGCAAATAATTGGAAATAGCTGAAATGTTCGTTTCAGGTTGGTTTGGCAGAGGGCAAGAGCAGTAGGAGATGAGGCTCTGATGAGTTGGTTGAGGTCAGGGTGGGTAGAGTCTTGGATATCTTCCTAAAGTTCAGATTTTACCCCATAGGCATTGAAAAGGTTTTCAATGATTTTAAGGAAGTAACATCAGCATTTCACTTTGGGGTTGTGGGGTAGGGAGGATGCCAGCAACGTGGACGATGGCTCGAAGGTCCTGGCTGGAGGCAAATAAAAGGTACCTACAATAATCTTGGTGAAAGCCAAAATAAGGCACAGCAGATAACTATGACTACTAAGATAAAGAAGAACCTGCAGATATTTGGAAGACTTGAGAGGCGGTCAGTAATAATGAAGCATTACCACAAACCCAGGTTAACTTACTTCTCTTCTGACTTCCATATCAAAAAGAAAGAATCCTATGTATATGAGCAACATACTGATTTTTTAGACTTTGCCCTTTCCCACTCTTGCAGAAAGCAAAAAATTAGTTTATTGTTGATAAACACTGCTCTATTCTTAAAATACACAGTATGCCAACTTCAAATTGATCCAACTTGCTTTAAATTCTTTTCCTCACTAGTTTTTCTAGTTGCATTAAAACTTCAACTAAAGATGTGTGCATGTGCACAAAACTGGAAGGTACATATAAAAACTAAAACAAGTAGCTACACTTGATATTAGGATTAGGGTTGAGTTTTTTTTCTTCCAACAGCAGTTATTTAATATTATTGACCCAGTTTTTCCAATTAAATAATAAATGCTTCTTTGATTTACTGTCTTGAAGAAAATAAGGAAAGGAAAAATATCTCGCTCCTTAAAAAGATAAAAAGCTTCGTCTTGTCTCCAAACCTTGTACTAGTGTTTATAGTACATTTATCAATCTACATCTAAGAGTCAGGTAAAACTGAGAAGAAGAAAAAAATGTTTAATTTTATACAGCCATTAAGAGTGAAATCAGAATGGAAACAAAAGACAAAAGACAAAAGAAAAAGTGGCCTTCCAGACATTTTAAAATATTAAAGAGATGAAAATAATTGTTTATTGTATTAATTTAATGAATTCTTTTTATTAAAGCTGAAAGCAAGTGTAATCGAAGAAAGAGGTAAATTCAAAATACAGGTCTGAGGCTCAAACCAAAGTAGCTCCCAGGGCTAAATCCGGCCTCCTGGGTTTTCTTTTATAGTCAACTGTTATAAGTGTTCCTGTACCAATCTTAAAACGTCTTGTTTTAATCGCAGCAGCCCCTAGCACTGATCCTGAAAGAAAATGAACTCTTCGGATGGGAGATTTCCTACAGTCTGTGCACCACAGTCTCTTTGGGCTTCATCCAAGAGAGGTGAACTGTGCTCCACTGTGGCCTGCTTACAGCCTTTCAAAGCACAATGGAAAATGGTTTTCTAACATATCTGTACCATGCAAGGGTTCCTGTGGAGAGTTCTATTTCCTGGGTATAAACTAGAAATTGCTGTAATTTTTTCAGTTCTTCTTAATTTGCAGTTAAATGAAATATGACAACAACAAAAGGAATAACAACCATGCAGGTATCCAGGGCCAACACAGAGAGTCATCACTTATGGAAAGCGTAAGACAAGGCAAACCTCTTTAGACTAATTAACTCTTTCTGCAACAGTTAGCCATTCGAAAAATCAAAATGATCATAAATACATTCAGAAAACAGGAATTTAAAAAAACACATTTTCATAAACTAAAAACCTTGAGGCAAAAAAATAAATATTCAGTAAACACAAAAGATGAATTCAAACTCTGTTGTGCTGGATTACTTAAAATAGAAACATCAGGGAGTAAAAACAAATTCTTATAATATGTTTTAAAATATAATAATGATTATCTAATGATAATCATGTCTAACATCTATTGAGTTTTTACTATGTTCCAAGAACTGTGCTAAGCTCTTTATATCAGAGGATAGACTTGTTTTTGCCTGCCCAGCGTTCATTCCCCACTGGTTACAACATCCTCTTTTTCCTTCCCCACTCCAAATGATCCTGGTGAGCTGTTCCATCACAGTTGCTCCATCCCCAACTAATCCCTGTCTGGACATTTAGTGAACTCCATTCCCCTAGGCACAGTGGTTAGCTCTGAGATAGCATCCAGTGCTAGAAAAGCCAATCCAATTTCACAAATAAAGGTTTGGAGTTCAAGGTCTCCCTTCCTTTAAAGATTTAAACCTATAACTGTCTATAGCCATCAACATGTTTCCCTATCACTGGCAGGAAATCGGTCCAAAGATGGAACCAAAGCACTGAACATGCTGAAAGGTAAACAGAAAAACATCATTTGAGCCTCTAGAACCAGCAGGGCCCTTGAGCTTGCCTGTTACATGACATAATAAATTTCCCTCTGTGCTTCAGCTGTCCCCTACTAGCAATCAAGAATGGTCTGGCTAGTGCACGTCCCTAGCCCCTGCAGTCACATGAGTACACACCAACAGCTGGGGCCCCCACAGTGCTCATGTGCCCACAGCTGGCCCTGGCCCCTGCCACTGTGTGTGTGTCTGCAGCAGGTCCCTACCACCACACAGGCACCTACAGTTGGCCCCTGCAGCCAAGCATGTGCATACCACTAGCTCTGGCCACCACTGCTACCTGCCTTGTTCCTAGCTGCTAGACCCAGAGGCATTGCAAAGGACCCTGCCAGCCTTTGCAACCACTGCAGACCCCTAACAGCTCTTGCCAAGTATCATACAGTTGATGTTGTGGACCCCAGCTGCCTGAGCCAACAAGACATCACATACCTGGGGACTCAGAGCCACCACTTGCTCTCAGACTTGCACTCTGCACCACTAGACACAGGGCCACAGCACACTCCAGCATGCCCTCACCCACAGGTGAAGGTCTTCCCTTACTTAGGTCAGTCCATAAAATCTGGAAAAGGTGACTGCTTCTTCAAATGTACAGACACCTATGCAAGGCTATATGGATCATGAAGAACCAGGGAAGCATGACACCAACAAAGGAAACTGTAAACTTCAGGTACCTGAACCTAAAGAAATGGAGCTACACAAACTGCCTGACAAATAATTCAAAATAATGATTCTAAAGATTCTCAGAGAGCTACAAGAGAACCAGATGAACAATTTAACAACATCAGAAGAAAAAAATTCAAAAATAAAATGAGAGGTTCAACAAAGAGATAAAAAATAAAAAAGAACCAAACAGAAATTTTGGAGCTAAAGGATACATAATGACTGAACTGAAGAATTCAAGAGAAAGCTTTCAACAGCAGACAAAGCCAAGTATGGGGAAGAATCAGTGAACTCAAAGACAGATCATTTGAAATTATTGTCAAAGGAGCAAAAAGAAAAAAGGGTGAAGAAAGCCTACATGAATTATGGGACACCATTAAGAGAAACAACTGCATTACTGGAGTCCCAGAAGGAGAAGAGAGGAGAAAGAGGCAGAAAACTTATTTAAAGAAATAATGGCTGAGAACTTCCCAAATCTAGTGAAAGATTTGGACATCCAAATTCATGAAGCTCATCAGTTACCCCAAAATTTCAACCCAAAATAATCTTCTCCAACACACATTATAATAAAACTGTCAAAATCAAAGACAAAGATAATTTTTAAAGAAGCCAAAAACAACAAAAAAAAATCCCTTACATATGAAGGAATCCCCATAAGGCTATCAGTGGATTTCTCAGCAGAAATGCATACCAAGAAAGAGCAGGATGATATATTATTATAAAAGCACTGAAAGGAAAAAACTGCCAACCAATAATACTTTACCTGGCAAAGCTGTCCATCAGAAACGAAGGATACTTTCCCAAACAAACAAAAGCTGAGGGAGTTCATCACCACTAGACATGCCTTACAAGAAATAATGAAAGGAGTTCTTCAAGCTGAAATGAAAGGACACTAATTAGTAACACAAAAACATATGAAAATATAAAGCACACTGGTAAAGTATATAACCAAATTCAGAATACTCTAATACTATATGACAATGTGTCAGTCACTTAACTCTAGTATGAAACTTAAAGGACAGAAGTATTAAAAGAAACTATAGTGACAATAATTTGTTAATGGATACACAATACAAAAAGATGTAAATTATGACATCAAAAACAAAAAATATGGAGGAGAGTAAAATGGTAATTTATATGTGATCAAAGTTGTTAATCAGCTTATAAAACTATTATAAGATGTCTTATGTAAGGCTCAGGATAACCATAAAGCAAAAATCTACAGTAGATACACAAATGATAAAGAGAAGGGAATCAAAGAATGATCTGGCTAATATGGGTACATTAGTAAGTGTACTATCATCCACGTTTATGGATGAGGAAACAGAGGATGTTAAAATGCACAAGTCTGTCTGCTTGTAGAAGCCATACTACTAACCGCTATGCTCTTCTGCCCTGAGAATACGACAGCCTATTTCTAGTAATTTCCACTAAAAAAAAATTAATAATACAGAAAAATTGGAAAACACACAACAGTAAAAAAAGTGAAATATACTACTCATTGTCACTAAAAACAACCACTGTTAACAATTTGATGTATTTCCTTCAAGGCTTTTTTCTGAAGCATTAGCTAATAATAGTTCATATTAATACTTCAGTATTCACAGAGTACTTTTTAAAACTAGTACTTCATATTTCTTACATGTATTAAGAACCTCACATTACTGTCCATTAGGTAGCTAAACAAACCCTGCCCTTAAAGAGGTTAAACTGGAAGCAGAAGGCAGTAGACAAATAGAGGACTATGTTTGCAAACTAGTCTATCTTTACATATATACGCTTACTCAAAAGCAGAAAAATATCAAAAACATTCAGAATCAACTGAAAAGTCAGCCCAGTTTGCATAAGATCTCTTAGCAATACAAATGCTAATTTACCTACCTTCCTTGAAAGAATCAAAAGTAAAACACAAAATTATTAGAAGTTTCTCAAAGCACGGCTTTTAGAATTTTACTCATTCAAGTGTTTATTATTGAGTGCTTTTAAATGTCTGGCACTAACAAAGATGAATGGTACAAAATCCCTGCTCTCTAAGGCAGCTCATTCTACTGGGAGCCTGAAGATAAACAGGGACCGGATAATATGGTAAGTACAAGAACAGACCATTTGCCAAATGCTTGAATCTAACTGTCTAGGGGCACAAGGCCTTTATAAAGCTTCCTGAACTAAGATTCAAAGGATGACTTAGGGGGTTCTATAAGCATACAACATAGGGAAGGACACTGTAAGCATAGAAAACGTGTGCAAAGGAACCTAAACATGAGCATGGCACAGCAGAGAAATCACCACTCTGTTGTTTAGGTGGCATGTAAAGAAGAGCAGTCAGGGGCCAGAAAGTGACTAGTCTCTTAAGCCAGTTGCAGGGCTAAGTAATTAGATTTCTATGAAAAGGAATGGAAAATCTAGAATGACATCCAAGTTTCTGAATAAGCCACTTAGGTTATGGGGGCATCTACTAAGCTCAAAAGAAGCAAATCTGGGAAGAAAAATGACAAGTTCAATTCTGCCCAGCTCAACTTGAGGTGTTTATGGGACATAGAACATCCAGACTGAGAGATCCTATAGTCAGAATTCTGTCCTGATTTAGAACTCAGCAAAGAGTTTTAAGCTTAAAGTGTTTTAATAAACTGCCTATCATCAACAACCAGATCATACATGTCTATAGAAAATCCATACAAAATTCTTAGCAACTCAGGGTGGCTCACCTAAGTTTTCCAGAGAAATTAGTTTTCTCCCTCTCACCCAAGATACACTATACCTAGTCTCCACATGCTGTCCTCAATAAGGAGAAGAAAGTACAGGGTTTGAGGATTATAGGACCTACTGACGTTGGGGTCACAAACTTATCTCACATTTGACAGTCAAATGTGCAGACAACCTGTACTCTCATTTTTGTCTGTAACTAACCATCTTTCACAAGCCTCCATATGCCGATTAACATGGGAAAATAACTTTTTAAAAATTCAATGTCCAAACTGGCTTAAACAATCCCTTTAGAACAGTTTCCATCACTTAGCTGGTGTTCTCCTTACCCTCCCTTCTCTCCCTAAGGACTACTGGTATGTGAAGAGAGGTGTGGTGTGTACATGACTTGGTGGCGACGGAGGAAAGGGGCCTCGTCCTCATGAGGGTCCTTGGCTGTGCGTTGGCCAGAGTCTGTTGACCTCGGATACAATGCCTCATTGCCTGGTTGCTGGGGCAATGCTAGCCTCCAAAATCCATTCCATGGCTGGTGGACCTGGGGCATTTGCTTGTGGTTCGGCTACTCTAAGAGTGCTCTCAGGCCAAGTGGCCACACCTCAGCCCATCTGAGGCCAGCTCGGGCATCTTGTGCTGTGGGATTCAGCGCAGAGCAGAGATCTTCCCCCACTGTGGCCATCTTCTCTTGCTGTGCCACACACCAGAATCATGGTGGCTCAGGCAGCCAAACCTCAAAACCCTCATTCTACTTCCCTCACAGTGCTGTCAAATCAGTGGGCTGTACACAAGTGCAGGAAAATCTGAGATCTTCCTGAGTCCCAAACAAGGCACAAGATAGTAGGAACTGCTCCCTGCCCTCAGGTACCCTCAGTTGTCCAACACACCACCCACTCTCCGAGACATGAGACAAAGCCCAAAGAAGGGAACACTCCCATCTGACCACCTTGCTTGTCTTCACCCTTCACTTCCCTTGGAAGGAAAAGCAGTGGAATTTTTTATTTTTACCTCCCTTATATCGTATTTTCATTCTTCCTGATTCTGGCTAAGCCTTAGCGGGGAGCAGGACAGGACACTTCCTTAAACTATTGGATTAAGGTCCCTATAAACTGAGATCTCTAAGCTAGGATGGAAACAAGGAGAATAAAAAGATTTAGAAAATTATCTCTCGAGACAACGTCCGAGCTTGCAGAGGTATTAGCTTAATGAATAACCAATTTGCATGTCAGAAGCTAAATACTACCTATTTATCTCTAACTTACCTTGTTTTTGAACCACACCTTCCCCACAGATGGGAGCCTCCCAAAAACTAGAGCAAATGTTTTATATAGGAAAGCCAAAAGACAGGAAGGATGTTAATTTTCCAAGATTACCTCCATTGCATATATCTAATAGCCTCTAAGTCCATTATAACATAATCACAGTTCAATGCACAGACACACATATGTATCTTCATAATGCTTTTTTCCTTTGTATATATAACTTCTAAAAATCTTAATTTTTCATTGCCTGATGTTTCCTTGTATGCTGTCAATTTTGATTAATAAAGTACTAGAATTTTAAAATTATTTTCTTACTTTTATTATGAGATGATAGAGAAATCTAAAGAACTCCTCTTAGGAAAAAAATTTTAATGACCAACAGAGGCCTTGAGCAATGTATGTAATTTATAATAGGCAGGGAACTATTTTTATACAGTCTTTGTTGAATACATAATTCCGTCCTATACACACACATTATCAGTGTTTCATCAGCCATTGCATTCCACTTGTTATTGTAGAGCTCCAGCACTTTACTAAGTTTCTCAGAATCCCAGGGATTTGTACATGCAGACAACGAGTCGGTGGTATCCTTGGTTTTATTTTTTCCCGGCTCTAGCCCCTGTCTGGTACATGTCTTCACATCCTCCAGACCTGCTGACACTGCTAACCACCATCAACGCCTACAGACTCCAGTCTCTTGCCATCACCATTGTACAAGTACTGGGGCCTCAAGGGGCCAAAACTGCAAAGTGAATAAGAAGTCTTCTCTCCACGTTTTTAGGATACACTGTTAGAGAAATACTATAAGCAGTGCTACCACTTGTGCTAGAATATCTCACAGAGATTTCACAAAACAACTCTTTCAATTTTCTCATAAAGTTTACCCAGCATGGCTTTCTGGACTCAGATATAATTCCATGACAGGCTGAACTGAGAGCCAAATCTGAGTGGCAGATTCATGCTATCTCAAGAATCACTGTTCTCCCTCCAAAGACTGAGGCTTTGTTTCTGGGTCAAACTGGTCTACGTGACTCTTCTCTTAAGATGAGTTCCATTCTAGGTTTCTGAGTGACTCATCTAAGTTGAGTTCTGGTGGGTCTACCCTGGCTTGCCAGACATTCCCAAGAATGTTTGAACCCAACAATAAACACAGCTTAGGCTGAGGTGGTGTATCTGCTATACGTTTTTCTTCCAAATCTAGTAAGATGACAAATAGAGACGCAAAGTTCAAACGATTTGCTTCCACAGTTACAGGACCATTATTCCATGCTCTGGACTTAACAAAAATAAGAACACTTTCAAGATACTAGGGTTTGTGCGGACTATCTCCCTAAATCGAAACACAAAGATGGATCAGAGGGAGTGATGTGAGTAAGAGAGCAGTACAGGAATTCCTAGCACTCACACCTCCCAGAAATACCAATTTGAACAACTATCAACAGGCAAAAATACTTTCACAAGAGGTAAGAATTTCAGGTAAGAAATTATAGCACATGGGTAGAGCATAGAAATAAGAAAAGCTGAATTGAAGAAGATAGGGAAGACAGTTTCACATTTCTTCTGTCACCCTTTCCTCAAGCCTAGGCACCTCAGCAGTGGGGAGACACCCTCTCTGTGGGGGGAAGGAAAGTGAAATAAGCACCCAACTTTACCACAAACCCCAGCACCAGGGACAGGCCAAGCTCCTAAACCACCCTAGCTATAGCTCGCTCCTGTGGCACCAGATGGTTCCTCTGGCCTCAGGAACTCAATCCATCCCAGCACCAAACTGGCTGTGGCAGCATCCCCGGGGACTTGAACTATGAACCTAAGAGATATACAGAACATCCCATCCAACAGCAGCAGAATACATACTCCTCTCGAGTATACACAGAAAATTCTCCTGGATAGATCATATCTTAGGTCACAAAGCAAGCCTTAGCAAATGTAGGAAGATTGAAAGCATGCCAAATATCTCTTCCAACTATAACATTATAAAACTAGAAATCAATAACAGGAGTAACACTGGAAAATTCACAAACACTATTAGTTAAACAATATATTCCTGAATAACCAATGGTTCAAAAGGGAAATCAAAAAATATCTTAAAATAAATAAAAATGAGAATACAACATACCAAAACTTATGGGATGCAGCAAAAGCAGTCCTTAGAAAGACGTTTATACTCATAAAAGTCTACATTAAGAAAAAAGATCTCAAACAACCTAGCTTTATACTTAAAGGACCTAGAAAAAGAAGAACTAAGCCCAAAAATGGCAGAAGGAAAGAAAAAACAAAGATCAAAGCAGAAATAAATGAAACCAGAAAAACAATAGAAAATATCAATGAAACTAAGAACTGTTTTTGAAAAGATAAACAAAATTAACAAACCTTTAGCTAAACTAAGAAAAAAAGAGAGAAGACACAAATAAAATAAGAAATGAAAGAGGAGACATTACAACTGATACTACAGAAATATAAAGGATAATTAGAGTCTAACTACCATGAACAATCACACACCAACAAATTGGATAACCTAGAATAAATGGATAAATGCCCAGAAACATACAACCTACACAGACTGAAACATGAAGAAACAGAAAATCTGAACAGAATAAGGAAAACAAAGCATAATCAAAAACCTCCCAACAAAGAAAAGCCCAAGATCAGATGGTTTCACTGCTGAATTCTACTAAACATTTAAAGAAGAATTAACACCAATCCTTCTCAAAATCTTCCAAAAACTGAAGAGGAGGGAATACTCCCAAACTCATTTTATGAGGCCAGCATTACCCTGATACCAAAGCCAGATAAGGACACTACAAGAAAACTACAGGCCATTATCTCTGATAAACATGAATGCAAAAATTCTCAACAAAATACTAGCAAACCGAATTCAACTGTACATTAAAGGGATCATACATCATGATCAAGTGGGATTTATATCTTGTTGGATTTACACCATGGATGGGTTCAACATACGCAAATTAATAAATGTGATACACCACATGATCATCTTAACACAAGCAGGAGAAGCATTTGATAAAATTCAACATCATTTCATGTTTACAACTCTCAACAAGTTAGGTATAGAAAGAACATATCTCAACATAATAAAACACATACATGACAAGCCTACAGCTAACAACATATTCAATAGCAAAAGTTGACAGCTTTCTTTCCAAGATCAGGAACAAGACAAGGGTGGTCACCCTCACCACTCTTATTCGACATAGTACTAGAAGTCCTAGCCAGAACAACTGGGCATGAAAATGAATAAAAGGCATCCAAATGAGAAAGGAAGAAGTAAAATTGTATCTGTTTGCAGATGATATGATCTTATATACACAAAATCCTAAAGGCTCCACAAAAAAACTGTTAGAACTAATCAACAAATTCAGTAAAGTTATAGGATACAAAATCAGTTGTGTTTCTATATACTAAAAGGAAAATCTAAAAAAGAAATAAAGAAAACAATCACATTTATAACAGCATTGAAAACAATAAAATACTTAGAAATAAATTTAGCCAGGGTGGTGAAAGATCTTACACTGAAAATCATAAGACATTGATGAAAGAAAATGAAGAAAACACAAATAAAGGAAAAGATTCCTCAGAAAATTAAAAATAGAACTACCATATGATTCAGCAAGCCCTCTTCTGGATGTATATCCAAAGGAAATGAAATCACTATGTCTAAAAGATGTCTGCACGCCCATGTTCATTGTAGCATTATTCACAATGGCCAAGACATGTATACAACCTATGTGTCCACTGACAGATGAATGGATAAAGAAATGGATGAAGAAAATGTTATATACCGGGGGTGCCAAAAAATGTATACACATTTTAAGACATGTTATCTATGTTCAAGCAGTAGTTCGCTGCAATCAGAAGTGTCTGGACCGTGATACGTGTAGTGGTAGGAGGCGAGGGGAAACGTTAGGCTTGGAAAGTCTACATATTGGTTTGGATTTTATTCTCAGTGCAATGGGAAGCTGTTGGAGGGATTTTAACCTGAGTAGTGACAGAATCTGAAAAATATTTGAAAACGTGGGTGGAGTAGAGATTCCAGTGAGTCAGGATTGGGAGCCATATTTTATGTCGACTATAATTGAAAAATAAATTTAAAAATAAAAAAAATAAAAAAAATAAAAAAAAAGAAGTGTCTGGACGCTGATGGTAACCACTTTGAGCACTTCTTGTAATTGCAGACGTCAAACATGACTTGTATTCATATTTTGTTATCTGTATGTGTTGAGTATTACAATACAGTTTTTTCCTTTCTTAAAATGTGGATAGGGCCAGATGGTGGCTCAGGTGGTTGCAGCGCTGTCGAGGTCTCTGGTTTGATTCCCACATGGGCCAGTGAGCTGCACCCTCTACAGCTAAGAGTATGAACAACAGCTCTCCCTGGAGCTGGGCTGCCATGAGCAGCCAGAGGTTGGTGTGTGCTGCCATGGGCTGCTGAGTGCTGCCGCAGTTTACCGTGTGCTGCCAGGAGTGGCGGATGGCCCCACAACCGACTGCCTCAGCAGGGGGAGCGCAAGGTTCCTAATACCAGCATGGGCCAGGGAGCTGTGTCCTACACAACTAGACTGAGAAACAACGGCTTGAAACAGAGTTGAGCGGGGGGGAGGGGGGGCAGAAAAAGGAGGGGAATGTATATACATTTGTGGGCACCATATATATATATTTCACCACATATATTTCACTATATATGTATTTCACTATATATACATATATTTCATTATGTACATACGTATATATGTACATACTAAAATCTAATTCAGCCATAAAAAGGAAATCCTACCATTTGTGACAATATAGGACTTTGACAGCATTATGCTAAGGGAAATAAGTGAGGTAGAAAAATACTGTATGATCTCACTAAATCCAAAAAAAGCAAAACACATAAAAATAGAGAATAGTGTTTGCCAGAAGCTGGGGATAAGGGAGACGTTGGTCAAAGGGTACAAACTTTCAGTTATTAGACAGGGATCTAATGTACAAAATGGTGACTAAAATTAACGATATTGTATTATATACCTGACAGATCTTAAATGTTTTCGCCACAAAAAAAAAATGGTGAGTATGTTAGGTGATGGAGGTTTTAACTAACCTTATTGTGGTAATCATTTTGCAATATACAGAGGGTGTCAAAAAAATGTACACATTTTAAGAAAGGAAAACTGTATTAAAATTGTAATACTCAATATGTACAGGTAACAAAAGAGGAATACAAGTCATGTTTGACTTCTTCAATTACAAGAGGTGCTCAAAGTGGTTACCATCAGCGTGCAGACACTTCTGATTTACAGCAAACTACTGCTTGAGCAATGCTGACCAAAGTGTCCACTTGTATACATTTTTTTGGCACGTAAACCACCCCCCATATATGTGTATCAAGTCATGTTGTACACCTTAAACTTCACATTGTTATACCGTGTTTTCCAGAAAATAAGACCTAGCCAGACCATCACCTCTAATGTGTCTTTTGGAGCAAAAATTAATATAAGACCCGGTATTATATTAATATTATGTAAGACCCGGTCTTATATATTATAGTAAAATAAGACATATTAACTTTTGCTCCAAAAGACGCAGTAGAGCTCATGGTCCGGCCAGGTCTTATTTTGGGGGAAACACGGTATATTAATTACATCTCAATAAATCTGGGGGGAAAAAACATGAAAAAAAATGATCAAAGGAAAAGAAAATGTATTACCCTTAAACTCTCATCAGGTCCTTAAAATTAAGTCCAGAATTCAATGAACAAAAGAAAGGGATTACTTATATCTGCTTCTGCATTTTCTGAACGAATTCAGCCCCCAGTAGTGGCTACAATGCCAAGTATGATTTCAATTCAGTTCCATTAAAAAAAAAAGAGGGGGGGGCTGGCCCAGTGGCGCAGGCGGTTAGACCTCCGTGCTCCTAACTCCAAAGGCTGCGGGTTCGATTCCCACATGGGCCAGTGGGCTCTCAACAAAAACAAAAAAATAAATAAAAAATAAAAAAGCCAATAGTTTCTTTAAAAAAAAAAAAAGGGGGGGGGGTCAACGTGTAAAACAACTTCCTTATGATTTCAAATCATCTTTTTATACTCTAAACGTATTTTAGTCCAAAAAGTGCTTCCTTATCAAAATCAATCTTTGATCTTCCGATCGCTACTAAATCTTGAATTACAAAATTGAGGAGGAAAATCCTTCCAAGCACTTTACATAATATTTGCATATCTACTCTGTGTCGAATAACATTATATAACAGATGAAACAAGAATGCCTACTTTGAATCAGGGAATAAACACCAGCAAGTAAGCTTTAACATATCACACAACGAGGGCTAACTTAAATTTTCTTAAAAAGTTCTTTAAGGAGTAGTAGCAATCAATTCACTGCCAAATCAAAAATATTAAAAGGAATGAGGAAAAGCTAAAGATATGTTCCCCAAAGTAGGAAGAGTACCTGTAATAAGTGATGGGTAGGACCCAGAAAGAGTATCAAAAGCTTCCTAATTACACTGGAAGCAGGCTAAGATTCAGAGAAAAAGTCTCCTGGTTATTCTTCAGAGGTCAGATCATCTGGTTATATCAGGAAGGTAACAGGTGTTTAAAGACAGGATAAACAATTGTATGTCAATTGTAATTGAAAAATAAAACTTTAAAAAAGCAGATAAATAAGTAATTCTTATTCTTAAGAAAGTGTTAATTAAATAATTCTTAATTAATTCTTAAATAATCCTTAAATATACTTAAACAATTAAGTATTGTTTTTGTATAGAGAAACAGCAACTTAAAATTAGAAATATAAACTTGTATGGATTTTTAAGTAATTTGTTTTCTACAAATAAGCTTAAGTCCTTAATTTCCCCAGTTAGTCTTTTTTCTCTTTCCTGGCTAAATATCAAAATATATTTCCATATTGCCTTCCATTTTTTCTTCCTTTTCTAAGTTTTTATTTGAAAAGCAACCTGAATAGTCTGACTCCAGGCACAAACTGCGTTCTTCCAGCGCTACTTAAATGGTAGGTAATATAAAGACCGGTGGAAAACATAAATACAGGTTTGATTACCTGCAAAGTGTCCACAGTGAAGATTAAGGGGAAATAACGCGCCAATAAAATGACAAGAGACAAATTACCGAATCTACTGTAAGGACGCCCCTTAATGCTAGAGATTTAGTTTCCCTAAGAAGTTCTGGAGGATTTTGACTTGAAACGAAAGTGAACACTTTCTGGATGGTGGAAATATCAGTTATTACTATTTATATTTTTTCTTGGTATTTTTTTCTAGTCTTCAGACGGGAGGTGGGGAGGTGAGAGAACACTGAGGCGCAAAGCTGCTGCCGAGAACGGTGCGGGCCAAATACCAGGAAGTCAACCTTTATCAGTCTTCAGTCTCCCTTTAGCTTTCAAGGCCAGGGAAACTCGCAGCTAGTCACCCAAGGAAGTTCCCGCCTTTCTCTGGGCTTGCCCCTCCTCAAGCGGGCGACCGCAGGGACAGCCCGGGAACGACGCGCGCGCGCGGCACTCTGGGAGCGGAAGGAGGGCGCCGCGCGGAGGCGGCCAAGCCGGAAGAGGAGGAGCTGGGCCTGCAGGGTCTGCTAGAGTCCCTGCCGCTGAGGTTACCTGTGTTTTCGGGTCGCAGGGAGTGGAGCCTGGCGAGCGGGGTGTGTCGCGATGCCGGAGCTGGCGGTGCAGAAGGTGGTGGTCCACCCCCTGGTGCTGCTCAGTGTGGTGGATCATTTCAACCGGTGAGCGGGCAGCGCGGGGCGGCCTAGTGGGGCTGGCGGCACAGTCGCTGCTGAGTCACGGGCACTCTGGGGAAGGCGCAGCGGCCGCGGGATCGCTGATGGGCGGAGGGCGGCCCTGACTCGCCGAGGGGCCCCGACCAACCTCGGTTCTGGAAGCCCCGGGCCACCCAGCATCGTCCCCCCGCCCCAGCCAGCACTCCGGGTCCTGCCGGTTTCTTTTACCAAGTCCGTACGCTGCCAGAGTATGGGGGACAACCTCCAGTTCGCCCCGATCCCCCAGGCCTCGTGCCCACCTGTCACCTCGTCTGCGCCTGTTCACCTTAAAAGACTCTGTGTCTCGTAGCAAAGCCCTTCAGACCCGCTCTTCCGTGCCTCTGAAGGCTGTCACCGAAATTCTGGTCTCAGCACCCTGAATGTTCCTTGGAAGAGCCGTGGTTTGAACTTGTGCAAGTTTCTAAGCAGGAATCTGGTTTTACGATAGCTTAAAAGTAGATGAGGTGTCAGTTATCTCTTTTAAAAGTGAGATCAGTTGGAGACTTTGGCATTAAAGAATAAGATAACGTCCAGAGATGGTTTCTTCCGTCTTCCCTTGCTTGTTTTCAAGCTGTTCATCCCGCTGGACCTGTTACACGTGTTCATAAGTTTTACAAGATAATTACTTGAATTGGCAAGTGTGAAGACCCATTGGGAGCATCTGCTGCAGGGTCATAGTTTTTACGTTCGCATTCATTCTCCTGCATCTTGCCTTGTACGACTCCTAATTCAACCGAAGCCAACAACAAACTTGAGACCCCGTGCGGTTTAGGGTCCCCAGTTCCGTTCCGCTGCTTTGTAGGATCCTCAGCCTGACAGGATATGCGGGCTTTCCCACTGTGCAGTCCTGACTGTTTTTCTCAGTAGTATACTAGAGGTGCGAATGGGGCAGGTACCATTTTGGTTCTATTCAGTAAACGCAACAAACAGCTCCTAAAGGCATAGTGCAGGCAGACGCACTGCTAGCTGCTGTGTCAGATAAGGGATGTAGGGATTTATGAACGGATTTTTGTAGACCGAAAGAAAAGCCAGTTAAGTGTAGAAGTTTTCTTTGACATGTGAAAACTCAGTGCCTGCTGAGTTTCCCCCACCCCAAAATCAGAACCACCAGGAATACAAAATCCCTAACTTTGTTTGATCCATACCCCCCCAAAATTTAGTAAGCATTCATAAATTTTTAAATAATTTAGTTAAACCAATGTGAAGCCAGCGACTGTTAAGGGTACTATAAGGATCATAGTTCATTTCCCAGTGGCTTTTGTATCTCCTTTTAACAGAGTTGTACTGTGTCTGTCTCACTTGCTACACTTGTAGCTCCTTAGGACAAAATCACTGAGGTTTGATATGGAGATAGAAATTCTGAAGTAAAATCGCTCACTCATTCAGCCCTGCTCTCAGTGTGATTAGTCACCAGCTCACTTCTGACTTCCTCCTAATTAAGCCATTCAGAGAGACCACAAATGACACACACGTGCCTTGGGTCAGGATCACTTTCTGAGCCCCTATCTGGTTCAAAGAATTATAACATCTGGTGGGGCCTGTTGCCATGGAATAGGTATTCCAGAGAACAGTTATCAAGCTGGACCATAAAACTGGTTGTACTGTAGCATCTTTATCCCTGAAAAGATTCAAGGATAGAAAAGATGAGAAAAGTTAAAAGAGAAAGGTAAGCTACAAAAAAAATAAAGTTAAATGTGGTAACATAACTTAAATGTGTTTTTCAAAATACATTTAAACTTAAGATCAGGAGAGTTTTCGTGTTCTCCATTTTAAATTTCTATAAAGCTTGAGATTTTTCCAAGCTTGTATTACTTTGCAGTTAACAGTGAGTAAAAACTACCAGGTACAAAGTTCATGAATTACTCATTATATTTATTAGAATTTAATATTAAGGACTGACCTAACTCGATTACATTTCTTTAGTGGGATTAGTTCCCAGGTCGACTCATTCAATTGTATCTGTATCATGAATATTTCCTCGAGTATCTAATTGTTGGCACATCTCTGTGTGCCTGTCAGACTGACCTGCTTTCTCATTCAGAATAGGCAAAGTTGGAAACCAGAAGCGTGTTGTTGGTGTGCTTTTGGGGTCATGGCAAAAGAAAGTACTCGATGTATCCAACAGTTTTGCAGGTAAAAGACAAGTTTTACATTTTTCTGAGCCTGGTTAAAATGTCAATTAACTTTAAAAGTAAAAAAAAAATTTGTGGTTTTCTATTTTTTACTAAAACCCAGGATTCTAATTAAGAATTGCTGTAGAATAAAAAGGGAGGCTAAAGGCTACACACTAAACTGGATAGTACAAATTTTAAACTTGTAGCCATACAGTCTCCGTTGCAACTACCTAGCTCTGCTACTATGGCAGGAAAGCAATTATAGATAGTATGTAGACAAATGGATGAATCTAGTCTACTAAAACTTTATTTATAAAAATAGACAGTTGATGTAGTTTGTAAACCCATGCCCTAAATTGTTAACCATGACTACGGCTTAGCAAGGGGAAGTTGGAGACCATTACCCTTTTATTCTGTTTTGTGAGTCGTTTTACAGGAGCATATCAATGTATTTTATGATTCAAACAACAACAAACAAGAACAAAATAATTGCTGGCATGACCTCTGGACTAGAGGTCACTGACTCCAATGACTAAAAGGAGCAGATAGTAATGTAATTTGTCACAAGGGAAACATTAGGAAGAGATGGGGCTTTTAGCAAACTGAAGACCATGTGTCCTTTTTAAAGGGGGTAGCTTCTATCTGGCTCTAGGTCTTCTGATTTTTCAAGAGAAGCTGGAAGTCTGTATTTTTATGTGATACTTCCTAGCTTATAATGAAAGCAACTCAAAAATAATTATAATACAGTATTGGACAAACTACCTAGGTGGATCACATCTGGCCTAGGGGTCTTCAGTGTGGCCTGTGCTCTCGAGTTCTGTCCAGCACCCTAAACTAAATCTTACTTTTTTTTTTTTTCTTTAGTCCCTTTTGATGAAGATGACAAAGATGATTCTGTCTGGTTTTTAGACCATGATTATTTGGAAAACATGTATGGAATGTTTAAGAAGGTCAATGGTATGTCTCGATTTTTTTAAAGGTTTTGTGGCATTGATTTACAATCTGTGAATGTGTGTAAAGTTCTTTCTTTTTTAAGTATTCCCTTTAATATCAAGGGCCTTTTCCTTAGTTAAACTTAAGTAGGACTAGTGGTAGTAGACGAATGAGGTAGAATAAATGAGAAACTAGAATAGCAATTTAAGACCACCTAGATTTGGGGCGGGGGGGAGAGTTAGCCTTCTGCAGCAGAAAAATGAACTATCAAGTGAAGTCTACCTGCCCCTAGAACTTTGGTACCACCAGGATCAATATATCTCTCCATCATGTGTATTGTTTTCATTTTATTTCATTACAGCAACAGATTGCTTTAGAAATGTTTATTCCTGAAACACTCAAGAGTTGTAAACTATGTGACAAGAACTTGTATTTGTTTATATGTTGCCTTAGAATTATTTTCTGGTTGTTTTCATGTATGACTATTCTCCTAAATTAGTCTAAGATATGGATGTCTCTGGACTTCCCTTGCCGCTTATTTTCTGAGAACTCTGTTTTTGAGTTAAATGTCTTGAATTTTGAAAAAGGTAGAGAACATAACAACTGGAGTTCTTATCCTTTGGAGGGAATTACATAGATCTTCATGTAACACTTCAAACCCACTGATTGTTTCCTTCCCAGCCAGAGAAAGAATAGTTGGGTGGTACCACACAGGCCCTAAGCTACACAAGAATGACATCGCCATCAATGAACTCATGAAAAGATACTGCCCTAACTCAGTGAGTGCACTCTAGCTTCAAAACTCTTGAATATTCTTTGCCAACTAACTCAAATGAGAGCATCTTCGGAAGGATTTGGGTAACAAATCATTTCACTGCTTTTCCTCTGTAAGCTTGTGTTAATTTGCAATGTTTTGTGTAGCATACAATAACCCAATATGTTTAATAAGGAACAGTAAACACCTGCTAAGTGCCAGGTATGTAAGTTGTCTTCCTTTGTCCTCTCAATAACTATATGGGCCTGGTATCCTCTTTACAATAAGAAAACTGAGGTTCGTAGTGGTTGGTTAGGTCCTATAGGTGGTGGGGCTGGGATTAAAATGCTGGCTGTCTTAATTCTGATTTCCTCGTGCTTAATAAGCCACATTATACTACCTCTCAGCTTGTTAATTAATGGAGGTGAAGGACATAGTAAATGATAATTTGAATGTAAACTCCTTTTTACCAAAAATTCTGGCTCATATCTGGTTGAATGAATGAAATTGCTTCAGTACTCATCAGAAGAATAGTTTCTGCAAGTATTCCTTATGTGCTCAGTGTGAGGTGGATTGCTAAGATGTGTTTCTCTGCCAGGTATTAGTCATCATTGACGTGAAGCCAAAGGACCTGGGACTACCCACAGAAGCATATATTTCAGTGGAAGAAGTTCATGATGTAAGTCATCTTGCTGTGAGCCTACGAGATTAGATTTGTTACTTACGGGCAATTGTTTTGGGGTTTTTTGTTTGTTTTCCATTTTCAAGTCAACAAACCCTTTATAACAAAAAGAAGGTTGTTGGTTTCTGTTAGCAGTTTGACATTATGGGTTTTCCCTTTGAGTGTTTGAATCACTACATGTTAGAAATAGAGAGGACCAGAGAAATCTAAAGTCCCATTTTACAAAGGAAATTGAGGCCCAAGAGATGTTCACAGCAAAGTAAATGGAGAGCCTGGTGAGCTTAGTGTTAATCTAATGCAGTTTCCTCTGTTGGGCCCCCTCTGGGCCACTATTCCTTTCTCCTTGAAGATTTTCAATCCCTAAGACTAGAGCATAGATTTTCAAATAGAGTAAGTCAGAGCTGCCTGGAGCTAGCTGACAAGACCCATCTGTATGATTTGATACTTGAATACTCATCTTGTCCTCATGCAGAACCTGCTTTGTGGTTCGTTAACTTGTATTTTGGGTGTAGTCATAAAGGGCTGTCAGAATATAGCTTTTCTCTGTTTCCAGGAAAACTGAACTCCAATTCTAGGATAGAATTTGAAGTGAAAATGTGTTTTGTCAGGAGCATAAAATATTTGCATCTTACGTGTGCAGATAGCCTGATCTTGAGTTTCCAAAGTCAAAAGCCTGAGGGATAGATTAACATCTCTCTTTAGATTTCGATATGTAGTATTTATCCTTATATTCAGTTTTTATATCTGGTAAAAGGTATTTTGGGTTAGGTCCCTGCAAATGTTCGTGGCACTGAGCTTTATCCTCCTGTTTTCTCTGTCTTGCTATTGGGAGCTTACATCCAATTTATTGTCTAGTTGCCATAAGGTTTTCATCCCTGTCTTGATACAGTTATTTCTAACCTTTACGCTGCCTCTTTCAAAAAGGAATTTGAGGCTGCTTAGACTCATGCATGCATGCATGCACACACACTAAGGAAGCCAGATTTTTTAATAGCAGATAGAGGGAACATAAGGGTCATTTATAAGATGAAGCCAGGGAAAAACTCATACCTAAAAAGGCATGTCATGAAGTCCTGCAAGAGGCTAAAAGGCTCTAACCATCCTAGCATACAAAGTCAAGAGGAAAATAGCATTGGCAGGATTTATACTATCCTGGATAAAACAGTAACAGCTAAGGTGTATACCACTTAGAAGTTAAGTGACTTACCCAAGATCCCACAGCTCCTTTATCACATACATGGTAGAGTCAGACTTTGAACCCAGGCACTTTGGCTGCAGAGTCTGTAGCACTGCTGTGCTATCCTGCGTCGCAGACATTTTACAGCCTTTATAGGAGATGCACGGCTTCCTCTGGCACTAGATCGGAGAAAAGTCTCTCCTGAGTTCCATCAGGAAGTCAGTAGGTGACACAGTGTACCACATTCCTGCACAGATCCTTTGATAAATTCAGGCCACCAAAAGCTAGTTGTTCTAATGCATCATTTGGTGCTCTGGTATCATTTAATTCGAGGGACAATAATAGATGGTTAAAAGTTATATTTTCTGACAAGTTTGCCTCAAATTTAGGTATTCTGTATATTATCTTTTCTAGAAAGAACTATTACTTTAAGAATCAGCCTAATCAAGACTTCCTAATCAATCTCCACTGTGGGATTGAGAGGATTTCAAGATTTTCCTCAGAAAACAAGCTAATGGTGCCCCAGCAGAGCTTGTCACTGAGCAGGGCCACTGTGCTGTTAGCCTAGAAAAGAAGACAGCTTCCAAAGCAAACCTTCCCCACCCTTGCCATGGAAAACCCAGTAATGCACCCACGAAGTGGTTTGGCTTAAAGCAGAGGAATCAAGGTGTGAGAAGGAACATGTGCCAGTTTTCTTGTAAGTGAGTAACTATAGTTAAGCTTCCTCTCCCAGGATGGAACTCCAACCTCAAAAACATTTGAGCATGTGACCAGTGAAATTGGAGCAGAGGAAGCTGAGGAAGTTGGAGTCGAACACTTGTTACGGTGAGACTTAGTATGGCATCAGGACCGGAAGCAGCCCAAGAGGCCGCTTGGTGGAAGGGAGACAGCCATATCAGGGGTACAGAGCCCTGGGGTCTGGGCCTGGGTCATTTCTGAAGGGTCTGGGGTTATGATTGATGACTTTGTGACTAGTGCACCTTGTCTGGAAACTGTGTTACTATGACAGAAATTAAGTGTGAAAATAAGTAGGCATATCCTCGTCCAGTGTGCGTCCTTTTCAGGGAATGTAGCAAGCCAGTTTTCTGCAGAGAATCTACTTCTTGGGATGGGTTTTATTTTAAAATACTCTACTTATATAACCCTGACTTAGAATGGTCATAGTTTTTGTCAAACAATGACATCCCTTCCAGTTCAAACAGTTACTGCTGACTCACAGCATCATATAGATGCAGGTGGAGAAAATGCCACCCTTTGTTAGGAACAGGGAAGTGGAAGGAGAGAGCTTTTTTTTAAGTGAAAGTAGTTTCATTTGTAGCTCTCTCTCTTTTCTTTTGAAAATGCCCTGTGATGGGAAAAATAAAATACATGCCTCCCAATGAAAACAAAATTAAGGCAGTTTATCCTCAGTTCTTTGTAAAATAGAGAAGTAACATTTTTCTTTGGAAAACTTCCCCCTCGCTACAAATCTGGGTGTTTCCTCAGAACATGCGAACCTGCATGATAATACAGTTAAGTACACTGATCCTTTTTCCGGCCTGTTCTTGTGGGTTCTTACAGAGACATCAAAGACACTACCGTGGGCACACTTTCCCAGCGGATCACAAACCAGGTCCATGGCTTGAAGGGACTGAACTCCAAGCTTCTGGATATCAGGAGCTACCTGGACAAAGTGGCCACAGGCAAGCTGCCCATCAACCACCAGATCATCTACCAGCTGCAGGACGTGTTCAACCTGCTGCCAGATGTCAGCCTGCAGGAGTTCGTCAAGGCCTTTTACCTGAAGACCAACGACCAGATGGTGGTGGTGTATTTGGCCTCCCTGATCCGTTCCGTGATTGCTTTACACAACCTCATCAACAACAAGATTGCCAACCGGGATGCAGAGAAGAAAGAAGGGCAGGAAAAGGAAGACAGCAAAAAGGATAGAAAAGATGACAAAGAGAAAGATAAGGAAAAGAGTGATGTAAAGAAAGAAGAGAAAAAGGAGAAAAAATAAAACATGTAGCTTTTTAATTTGTAAATTAAAATCTTATAAACTAACTCAGTGTGCCGCCAGAGGGTTCTTTTCATTTTAAGTGCTTGTTAAAAAGCTGTACTGCTGAGAGCTCTCTGCCTCAGGTCTCTCACTGTGGCATTACATGGACGTGGATGGACAGAGGGACGGATCTCTTACCTAAACACAGCTTAGGCTGCTGTGCATGGGGGATGTGACAGCTCAGACTTCAGATTGTGAGGAAAGTGAAGAGAAATAAACATAACACTTTTGATACTCTTCATTGTTTTATATGTAAAGCCAGGAGTTGAATTTTCCCCATCTCAAAAGACTCTTAGGGTCTGTTGCTGGCAGTTTGCAAAATTGCTAAATGGAATGCATGAATTCCAAAAGTGCTCTGCCTCGGAACACCTCGAGTTCTGACCCTTCTGAACTCCGTTGAGAGTAACACGCCATGGGACTTTTGGACCCGCAGCTCTGGCACTCAGGGCTTGGGATCCAGCTCCATGTATTGTTTACCTTCAAAGACACAATTAAATGGCTTGTTTTTAAGTCTGTGTTCTAGTCGTTTTTGACTCTGGGAGTGGCGATCTGTTGTATTCAGAAGCAGCCAAGACAGTTGAAGCTGCCTTAAAGAATCATCTTAGACTTGGAATCTTTTATGAAAGCATCTCATTCCTTTAAAAACATCCTGCTGTAGTGAGGAGAGTGCTCAGCTGAGCCCAGAAGACCCTAGTTTGCCTCGAAATCCTCATCTGTGAAGTCCGTAGAGCAGCTTTTCCTCAGGGACACATTTCAGTTTCTACTGCAGTAGGGCCGAGTACCTCAGACCACAAGGTTAACGGGGACATTACTGAGACAAGAACAAAGCGCCCCCAAAGTAAGTGCTCAGGGCTCCTCTTGGAGCAAATAAGGTACTTTGTCATTTGACAGACAGTAGTCACTTGGATATTTCTTTTCTTGAGTAGTTAAAACCTTAAAGTTCTCTAATGCACCATCTGGGCTATCATTGTCCAAAGGTTTAAGAATACAATAAAATAGCACTAAAACTAAGTCAATTCAAGCTCAGAAACCATAATGTTATAATACTTAAAAGTTTCCAGAAGTATCCATTTTTATTACACAGAGCTAGCTAGTGGAAATTTGAAGGTCAGTAGTATGATGTTTAACTGAACTTTTATTCTACATAAATAGAAGCATGCCCACAACAGGGTTTACTTCTAGGTTCATTAAAATTCTGAGATTTAAAAAAGGATGGCAAAGGAAGAACTACAGGGAACCAAGTTTTACTTGTCTATTGCAGCAGTCAAAAATGAGATGGTTGTGCATCTAACAGTAAAAGAAATTTGAAGTACACAGTTCAAAGTTTCAGAGAGATTAAAAACCACAGGAGTACTAAAGGAGCTTCCGCATTTTGGCTTCCCTGTTTACAACAGACATGAGAAAGGAAACCTGGATCATTAACTTTCCAGGGAGTAGTCAGGGAAGCCAGGATGCAATGGTTCTGAGGCTTTAGGCAGGGGAATGAAAACGGCATCCCAAGCAGTGGGTCCTTTATAATAGAAAACTCAGGCGGCAATTTCTAGACCACCCAGGGTTCAGGTCTGCTTTTCATAGTACAATTTGGACTTAAAAATATTTCCAGGGTCTAATGAAATAATGCCACAGGCTTTTAAGTTTGTTGCTATTTGATAAATTAGAATGTTTATCGAGCATCTAAGAACATGGGAATACCCAGGCCTTGTTATATTTAAGTTTCACCCACATATGGAAAATTGACTTCTACCTTCCTAACAGGATCCTAAATTCCTACTTCTAACAAAAATAGTTGATAGCCTCTAGGCTCATTTTCTAAGGTAGAATTGCTGCCATTCCTATATGAGAGCATGAGCATTGTAAGGCTATTGATAAAGTCTTGCTAATACAAATAGCAGCTGACTGTGAAACCCAAGGCCCTCACATAAAATGAAACCTTGCATTTGTATAGCCTGACAGTCTCAAGATGAGATTTCTAAACTACTTCTGTTGTTTTGGAAACATTGAAAAAGTAACCTGGAAAAAGTCCGATCCCAAGACTATCCTATCCATAGCTGTAACATTACCTTCATTTCCACTTCCAAACATTTCAGAATGACTTGTTACAGAGGTCAGGCTTCTCCTGCTACTCATGTTACAGAGACAATGGTATTTATTCCTTACTGGTTTTGTTTGATAACTAACATCTGAAATATCCCTGAACTTACATGTTAGTTCTTAATGTAAAGATGGAAACTATCGGAATGGAACAACAGCTTTGGGCCAACTAGTTAGTTAAATGTTATTTAACTTTGCGCAGACCATCAATCACTAAAGGGACAAAAGGGAAGTAATCTTACTGAGAAACTATCATATTCTTCAATGTGCTAGATGCAAAGTAAACCTTTCCAGCAGGAATTAGCAACCCCAGAAGCTTAATTCCAATTTCTAGAGGACCCTCCAGTTATGAGAACTCAACCATACACAATCACTTTCATTTCAAATAAATGACAACACAGGTCCTCATAAAATAATGAAATATCCCATTCACTGGGAAGTTACGAACAGGCCTTTTCTTCTACCATTTTCCTACAAAAATATCTATAAAGCCGAAATAAGACAAGAATTACTTAGGATTGTTGGTTACATACGACACTCTAATGAAACTGTGTCACCTGCCCCTGTCCCAGGAAATGGGAAGGCAGAAAACATTTGATTTATGTGCCCCACAAGAGAATATGTCTACAATTTCCCTAAACAAATTCACTCCAAATTATTACACAGAATATAGGCAACTACTGATTTGCCCATCTCTATGCCATTCAACTCTTGGCGTTACCTATTTTTGCCTGGGAGTTAGCTTTCAAAAAAATGAATGGCTATTCTTGTCGGGGGAGTAAGGGGAAAGAGAAAATGACTCAGTAGAGAAATGGAAGTGAGGAAAGAAACCAGGAACAGAAAGGATGGAGAAACTGAAAATGAATCTATTTCCAGGGCCTAAATCAAGAGCAGTCTATCTAAGCCCTTCTCTTTGGAGCCAAGCTGTTCTTCGACACTAGGTGGCACCATTGACTAATCTCATCTCTTGGCAAGAGAAACATCTGATTGAAGTTCCACAGCGACTTGGGAACCTTCCCCAAAGTTGCTTCCAGGCACTTCTGCTTTGGGCTGCAACCATCCAGATAAGATTTTGAAGGAATTTGGAGAGTGTATGGGCACAGAAAGATCGGGTCAAGTTGCCAACCCTCCAACCCTTGCTGTACTCCACCCACACTACTGCTTCCGGGGTGAAATACAAGATTTTCTCTGCCCTTCAGATATCATGTTTTGATTTCTCCACTGCTGACACCACTCCTGATTTCTTTAGAGACTGTATTCAGTGGTGTGGTGCTGGTAAATATGTAACAACCAGTTCTCCAAAAAAGAGGGAAGAAGGTGTTGATTTGTAGCCTTTCCCAATTTCCTTGGTGTAACTACTCCCATCATGGCTGACTTCACTATACCAACATAAGTTGGGAAGAGATGCACAGTATAACCTAAATATAGATACGATAGATAAAAATAACCTCAGGAACATACATGATAGTAAAAGGTAGTGCAATAATTAGGATATGATGCATTTTGAGTATTACCTTTATAGACACAATTTTTTTCATTGTAAATTTCCACAATTTGCCTCCTGTATTAGAATCTCTGGGAATCTGTTTTTAAGATGCCCTCCATGTGGTTCCTGCACACATGGAAGCTAGAGAAGCTTTATTTCGATATAGACAAATCTATCAGTCTTTTGCCTTATGATTAGCACTCTGTAGGTCATATTTAAGAAGTCCCTTCCCAAATCAAGATCTCTTCTCATACACACACGTCTGTTACACTCCACAAATGGGCTTCCATCTCTGCAGCTTAGCACCCATGTCCAACCTCCATACGCTGCAGCATACAGCCCTCACTAGTCACCAAATGGCTCCCCTTTGCCAACCGAGATGGCCCTTCTCAGCCCTGACCTCTCTTCACTTGCCCTCCGAAGGCCTCTGTCGCAGCGCTCGTCCCTGCTCCTCTTGGACCCTCTTGGCCTCCTTTAGCTCATTTTCCATTAAGGCTTCATCTTACTCAACCTATCACTTAATATATTTTTTAAAATCCTCAATCTATCTGATGCCTCTAATTCCAATACTCGTCTCTCCTCTTTATTCCATATCTTGGCTAGTCACCCACTCACCCAGAATTGGGGAGTCGTTCTGGTCACCTGCTCACCTTCAGCCTTTACATTCATCCACCTCTTTGTCCTACCACGTGGACTATTTCTGACATCTGCACTCTGCATTCCCACTGCCCTCCTATGTTCAAACATTCATCTGACTCTTCTGTTCTGTTGCCAGGGTAGCCTACTTGCAATTCCTGCTTACCTCCTTACCTGCCCTCTCCTCCATATTCTATTCTCATGCCAGAGTTGGCTGGAGGATGAACCTCAGATGGAGAGTTCCTGACTCACTGTCATCATCGTTACCACTTTTAGGGCCCAAAAAAATCTTGTTTGATTTTTTTTTTTAAAACCTTTATTCCAACTTCCACTTCCATCATTCTAATCCCCCTAACACATATATATATATACATATATATACACACACATATATACACATATATACACATATATATATACATATATACACATATATATATACATATATATACATATATATGCACAATTAGTAAACACTTAAATGCGTTTCATAAATGTTCTTAAATAAGGATGTATCCTAGAAGCATATGCAGCATAATTTTGTATGTGCATGTGCTTTAATTTACATACGATATATTTCCCCTTAGGTCTTATTCTTTCCTATTCTACCCTTTTTTTAATTCAGAACAACGTTGTAAAGCTCTATCATCATCGCTATATGGATAGACCCTTTCAGTTCATAACTTAATGGCTCGTGGCAGAGGTAACTATGTGTTTCTCAAATCCCATTTCACATCCCTCGTTCTTGGACATACCAAACTACACTCCCCACCCATTCTGTGGGGGCGGGCCACGAGGTTAGTCAGAGGCAATGAAAAGATGTGAGCATGCTCAGGCAGTGAAAAGCCCCTCCTGCCTCTCTCTTCGCAGGCCTTGGCCATAGACAAGCCACACGCTGGGACCCACACTAACCTGCCAATATCATTCAATTCTCTCCTACTCACCCTCCATCAGTGCTCAGCCACACCAGCTTTCTACCAGTTTCTGGAACATGCCAGTCTCTTTCCCACTTGGGCCACTATACCTGACAGGTCCAGCCCTGAATGTGGCTCTTTGCTTGACTGGCTCCTTATCTTTCAGGTCTCCAGGCTGTAACCCCTCTTTCGAGATGCTTTCCCTAAGGCTCTATCTATTTGCCCAGGGCACAGCATGGTGACTTTGGCTAACCATATTGTATCGCATACGTGAAAGTTGCTAAAAAGTAGATCTTACATGTTCTCACCACAACACAACCATAAATGTTCTCAACAACAACAAAATGGCAATTACAAGAGGTGACAGATATGCTAACTAACCTTATTGTGGCAATCATTTCTCAACATATACATGTAACACAGTGTCACACTGTACACCTTAAACTTATACAATACATGTCAATTATATGTCAATAAAGCTGGAAGAAAATATTTATCCAGGGGTTTCCATTACCCAGTGGCAGACAACTTATTCCTCTGGGTTATGTATCCCCGTTGGAGAACAGGGATGGAATAAGAGTCAAAATTTAATGTATGAGCTACTTCGCCCTATCCCATAGGCCCAATATTTTTTACCAGTGTGAACCAATTACAAGGAGTTGGCAAACAACCATGACTATAAAATCCAAAAGCTCAAGGGTAAAATGAATTCTGTCCCAGAAGCAGCAACGCTTCCACACCCAGGGCCCACCACAGCTCAGATCCTCATGAGGGAGGCGTCTGTTGAGGGGAGACATGTCCCCTTTGAGCCAACCTCAGCGGGAGTCCTGGAGCTGCAAAGGCCGGCCTTCAGGCTAATTTACTGCTGTAATGGCACCACCTATTCTGCAGCTCACCCTGCAATTACACAGGAAACGGACCCAAAATTGTCCTTGAGAGACTGGACATGACTCTTGCCAACTGCGCTTGGCTGGAGGCCCAGAGAAGCACTAATGACATCCCCAGGCGGAGTGGCACAGTCACAGGCTGGGCCAGACTGAAGGCCTCCAAGACCTTCAGTGCTGACAGGCAAAAGATGCCAGGCTGTGGGCTGGGGGGAAGGATTGAAATTACTCCCATTTCCCAGTGTTTCCTTTCCCCAAGAAAAGGAACAAGAGTGATATTGGTACCTGCCTGCCAATAGTCCAGGTTAGTGTGATTTTTCTGATCTACAGATAATCTTCATGCTCTGGCTCTTTCCTTTATTAAAAAGCATGGCCCCATTCAGAGCCCAGGGTATGGGAGAGATGTTAATCCGAGCACATTGCATCTGACCTGGGCTGGTGCCTTCATTATCTACGGCTGCATCACACCTGACCATCAACGTTAGCATTTACAACAGCACAGGTTATTACCTCACCATTTCGGTGGCCCAGGGGTCTGCACAGCCTCGCTCAAGGGCCTTCGCAGTCATCTCACGTTCCACGCGCACGTGGTTGTTGGCAGGATTCACTTCCTCCTGGGCTATTGGACTGAGGGCCTCAATGCCTCTCTGGCTGTTGACAGGAAGCTGCCCTCAATCCGTTGCACGGGGGCCTCTCCAACGGGGCAGCTTGCTTCATCAAAGTTCACAAGCTGAGAAGGCAATGCAGTTAGCTAACAAGAAGCGGGTCCCCATCCTTCGTCATGTGATTACACAAGCAACAGCCCATCACCTTTGCCAGATTCTCTTGCTGAGAAGGCCATCCTTAGCCCAGCCCCACTCAGAGGGAGGGGATTACACCAGGAGGATGTGAAAACCAAGAGAGGACTATGGGGGGACCACCTGAGAAGTCTGCCTCCCACAGACGGGAATAAGAATTCACCAGGGTGATCCGTAATAGTCTTCAGGGTGTTTTCCTTTTTTAATTTCAGCGCCTAATTCATGTCTTACAGTGAAGATAATGTTAGCAGAACATACAGGAGCAAAACATCCCTCTTATTAATAAACAGGACTACCTATTGCCACCATGGCTTTGGAGATAACAAAACAGAACAAAGCAAAGCAAATCTCGAGTTAGGAGCTGAGTCAGGGACCTTAGAGAGGTCAGGTGCAATGGACTGAACCACGGCTGACTGGCAAAAACTCAGCTCGGACGTGTAGTATTTACATTTCCTCCCTCCCAAACCCCACTTAAATGATAGTAAATGAATGTAAGAGGTCTCCCTTTTGACCCTGGCCACTTGGTCCAATTTGAGAGGTAGCACCTGAGAGGTAGATGAGGAAATTCAACACATTTCTGGAAAGAGGAAAGCAGGAACTATAGCCAAGAATTCCCTGGAAGGAGCTTAGCCAAGGCGGGTTCTGGGGAGCCTAGCACAACAGGGAAAGGCTCAGGTCTGAGAGAAGTCTCAGTGCCATGGGGTAAACACGGGCAGATTAGTTGAAAGTCCATATAAGGAAACAATCAAATCCCCTTTGGGACTTCTCTGTACAGATTGCCAGCTGAAAGTAGACTACTCCTCTGACCCCAGACAGACCTATCAAAGGAAAGGAAGTTAACTGAGATAGCAGATTAACCATCTCTTCACCCTCTCCAGCCTAGCTAAATTGACAGCAAAGAAAGCTTCATACAAGTCTTACTCCAAGAGGTCAAAGCTACCGTAAGAGGATTCGGCGATAGATAAGGATGTTTAACAAAGTGGAAAACAGGAGGAATCATGTAACTGACCAAGCAGAAGTCTTAACCTAAGACGCGGCAGAGGGAGATGCAGATGAGAAATGAGCAAGACGCTGGAGAGACTCTTGAAGGCAGCAGGAAGGCAGGAGGGCCAAAAGCTGGGGTAATGAAGTTTCTACACAGAAGGGTGGGACACCCAGGTCTTCCCCAAGCTCCACACAGCCTAGCTGCCTCCCCTTTCCCAGCTGCAGGAGACCAGAGGCCAAGTGGAGCTTGTCAGAACAGAAGGCTGGGGGGAGATGCATGGCTGAAAAGAGAGAAAAGTTAAGTCAGTGGTGGGGACTCTGAGCGCCTCAGCTCCTCCCTGCTGCTGGTTCCCAGGAAGCCTACAGGCAGGTGTGCCTGGCTCAGGTATAGTCTTCCCCTCAGGAGAGGAGCAGGGGATTCATCTCAGGAAAGACTGAGAAAAGACCCCTGAATGGTGACATTTAGGGCCCCGGTGAAAAAACCCACTTGCCCCCTCATCCCCTTAGAGCAAAAACCAATAGGCAAAAGATCACCCATGTCTTCCTCTGAAATATGGAGAGCCAAAAATTTTGAGTAAGGAGTTTTCTATCACTCCTTCTCCATCTGTGCTCCCTCTTTCCCGTCTAATGGTGTTGCAGCTGCCTCCTCCTATCCTCCTCTAGAGCCTGGTCTTTGAATGGCCTGGGGAAACCTAGGAATATCACAGATCCAGGCCAGAACCAGTGGGATGGGTTGGCTTGCTGAGTTTCTGCCTCCTTAGGCCTACATCTTTCTCAAAGCCGAAGCCAGGCACATGGCAGTGACAGTTTGGTTTTGTTTGTCCTCTGGTTGTCCTGCTTCCATGAAACGGGAGGGAGCAGGAAACTGGTGCCTGTCCCATCTACACTGGAGTGTATTTTGACCGCTTACCCCACAGCAGCTGAACTCCCAGCCACCACTGCCAGCCTCTGGGTACAGCAGACCCACAACTTCAGTCTTGCTCAATGTTTTGCATTTTGTTGTTTCTGACCCTTGGAATTATTTATCTTTTTTGTGAACCATACTTTTTGTTTTTTTGTCTTTTTATATTTTGTGTGAAGTTATTACCGTGTTTCCCCGAAAATAAGAGCTAACCGGAAAATAAGCCCTAGCATAATTTTTCAGGATGACATCCCCTGAGCATAAGCCCTAATGCGTCTTTTGGAGCAAACTTTAATATAAAACCCGGTCTTATTTTCGGGGAAACACAGTATGTGTTTGGAGTGGAGAAGTTGATCAAGTTATGAAGTCACTGTGTCATCTTGACAGAACCCATCTTGGTTCCCAATACTAGTTTACACCAAAAAGAACCAGAGCTCCTAGTGGAGGAGTAGATTCCCAGTTTGTGGCAAGAGAACTAAAGTTAGGACTAGAATATCATGTAGATATCAAAGATATCCAGAGGGATGAGAACAAAATCAAAGGGGCCAAAACTGTGATAAGCATCAGAAAGAAAACAATTATTGCCACTGGGACCAACAGAGTTTGAGTTAGGCCCTGAGACCGTTATGATGTTCAAAAGGTACAAATAACAGAAAGTGTGCCAAAGAAGTCACATGCTCCGATCTGAGTTGGTTGATTGGTGCCTGATTCATGCAACATAGACTACAGGAAAGTGGGCTTGACTGTGGTACCTGAACCAACCTCAGAACAAGGGACATAGATAAAAAGGGTATTTAAAATTGGATTCATGGGGTAGACGGCAGGGAAATGAGCAAAGGCAAAAACTTTGGGCGCTTTACTCAATGTTCTTCCCCAAGATAAGGCTGGGGACTTGTTGAGGCTGAGTTTGCAAGCATTCCTCTAAATGGAAGCACATGGATCTTTAGATCACAGATTCTTAGGGTAAGTTTTTCCAGAAGGGTGAGGTGAGCCCCAATGTTGAAAGGCAGTGGGGTACCAAGAACTGAGCTTTCCAGACCCAGTGAGGTCCTACCTTATGTAAAGTCTTATTGGCACCTGGAGACCCCTTGGGGACCTTGGGTGACAAAGGGAGTCTCTCTGCTCTTCACTTCCAACATAATTTTGGCTAATTATATGAGGAACTTAATTAAAGTGTGTGGTGGGCTCCCTGCCTATCTAGTTTTACTTGAAACACTTCAGAGTAAGAAAAAAAACAATTTTAGGATATAATAAAAGCAAAAAGAGGTAATTAGAACACCCAGGAAGAAAGAGCATACGAGGAAGGAATAGTTGTCTACTTTATAGTATTTAGTTCTAAAGTTGACAGTATTTATATAATCATAGTAACGTAAACCTTATTGTTGCTTTTCAGCTTTTCAAATAAACCTTCCGAAAAAGTACACAAGATTTCATTATGGTTACACAATAGAAAGTAAATGTTAAAAAAAACAAAAACACTTTGTGTAAAAGGACAAGATGCCGACTTAGATGGAAGAGGGAACGGAGAGCTGGGAGGACAGAGGGGCGAGCTCACAGATTCAGTTCACCAAGTGGGGTGACAAGGGATCCTGCCCATTGCTAAGGCTGGTAAAACAAGAACCTTTTTGAAGGACAACTGGGTAGAATCTGTTGGGATTTTTGAAGAGTATCTAGAAGGACTCAAAAGAAACCAGCAACCATAGTTGCCTCTAAAAGGTGATCGGAGTGGCTGAGGAACAAAACAGTAAGGCCTTTCATTATAGACCCTTGCTGTCTTTGAATTTTAAACCAGTTTAAAATTTTTAAATAAAAATGAAGGTACATCATCAACAGTCCAACTTCCAGGATGACTGCCCCCTCCTGGAAAAGCAGCATCAGTGTGAAAGACCTGCCCAAGTGCATTCACGGAAGTGTTGCAGCCACGGACAAGCTGCTAGACACTCGCTGTGCCTGTTAGGACAAAGACAGGATGTTACAGAACCACCCTAACACGCAATATCACGCAGTGAAGAGTTCATTAGAGATATGTGGACGAACATGGAAAGGTGCCCCTAACATCTCATTGAACGAGACCAGTGAGTTTGCTCAACATGTGTAAGATCTCATTTTTGGTATATTTAAAAATTACATGTATATACAATTGGTATATGCACACAGTAGTCTGGAAGGACCACAGCAAACTGAGCAGCAGTGACTTCTGGGGATAAGAGTGAGAACAATTTCCACTTGGGCATGTCTTATTTGAATTTATTATGAGATGTCTGTATAATGTGTGGATTTCTGTCCATAATTTTCTCAAAGCATAACATTGCCCTGTCAAGTGAAAAAAGGATTTGAAGCTGAGGAGCGGGGTGGTGATTCAGCTGATGAACTCCAGGGGGGAGACGTTCTGAGCATCTCTGCTTCCCTTGAGAAGAAGCACAATCAGGGGAGGCTCGATCCACGACCAAGTCATTTCTATGTCAAATGCATCAAGACCCCTCAGCATGGTCATCTGTCCCATCGGAACTCTTAAGGACTCAAAAGAGTAGGTGGCGAGCCCCTGTATGACCAGGAACTCAATTTCAGTCCCTTTTTCATCATGGAACTTAAGAATCACCAAGAAATGTTTCCTGAATGAATGACTGCCCAGGACACTGTCTCCAGGCGCTGTTTTCCGAAGTCTGTCTAACCTGCAGCTGTACCTGTTAGGTGTTCTGGCCCCACAGCAACTGCGCAAAGAAACCCAGGCCTGTCGGGAGAAGGCTGAAGGCACCGAAAAAGGGTGCAGTGAGGCAACTGACCAAGGGCTGAAGCCAGTGATCCCTGGACCAGGAATCGGTCGCCAATCTGAAGTGCGGCTACTTGGTTAACGATGCACACACTTCTCAAAACCAGTACGATCATGGAACTCTCCCCGGCTACCCACCGTCCCCCCACTCCCAGGCCTGGAGGTTCTGTGGGGCACAGAGCCCTTTTGTTCGGACAGTGATTCTGGAGACAACACGCCAACGCCACCCACAGCTGCTGATTGTTTATTGCACAAGAAACTGGCAATACCGAGGCAAGGGGCTGGGCATTACAAAACAATCTGGTGACGAACCCAGAGCTACCAAAGGACACTCCATACAGACACCTCCATTATATACACGTATGTACACACACGCGCACATGAACACACTGAACACACGTGAGCCCGAGGCTTCTGAACCCGCACCCCGTCCCCTGACACGGTGAGACGCTGCAGAGAAGCACAGCAAACGACTCCAGAGGAGAAAAGGTTCAGTTGCAATGATCTAAGCCACTGAAATCAGCACACCAACCCCGAGAACATGGGCTGTCCCTCCACGGGCTAGGGGGAAGGACGAGGACCTCGGAAAAACAGACTATCCTCAGCAGGCCCGTGACCTGGGGTCCCAGGAAGCTGGAGCTAGTCTGCAGCTGGTGCTCGGCGAGAACCCTGGCGGCCTGCCCTGGGGAGTTCATGACAATCACCACTCCAGCATCCCAGTGGAGCGTTTTCAGCAGGATGCCCATGGTGGAGCCTGGCAGGGGCTCCAGAAATCCAATCAGGCTGTGTGCAGCAGCTCAGGGCCCTTTCTGCCGGCTTCCAAGAGCATGGCTTCCTGTGTGCAGGCAAAGCTGCACTTCTAGGCAGAATGAACATGCTCTAGGGTGGCTGGGACACACTGCATTCTCAGCAGGGGCCTAATGGCCCCCCTGGAGGTCTGGAGCCTGGGCGAGGGCATGTAGCAAAGGGCAATCTTCTCTACGAAAGGCAGCAAGGTTGGGGTGGCATCAGGGCACCATCCCCTTCCCTCCCTGTCAAGGCTCGGGGATGAGGCTGCTGGGACGCCGAGCTCCTGGGTCAGGCCCCTGAACTCACAGAACTGCTAAACAGGTTCCTAAGAAGAGCAGCTGTTTGGGAAATTCTTGGACCAACAGGCTGGGTCACTGCAGGTCCCAGCAATACCTGGTGCACCAGCTCCTTCACAGAAAGTGAAAGCCGCACACCAACAACAAAACACGAAGCAACCCTACACAAAAAATGCTTCAAGTTTATGTAAAAGAGAAAAGATAGTCTGAGTTTGCTGTTTCCATCCCTCTGACATCCAAGCAGCTGGCACAACCCTTCAGTGGCTGGGAAGAACGAACTGGCCAGCTGGAGTGGAGAGAGGCCTTGCCGCTCAGGCTCCATGGTGGGAACCTGCTAGGGAACGAAGCAAACGGCCTTGCTCCAGAGCTCTGGGTGTGGGAAGGGCTCCTCTCTCTCAGAACTTCATTTTATACAGATTACTGGAAAGCTTCTATTTAAAACCAAACCTCTTTTACTGGCAAAGACCCTGGGCCTTCTCAGCCCAGAGAGCTATCCCGAAGGGCTGGTCTCCTTCTCGCCTAACTACCCCGGGAGGCGTAGGGCTTCTGATGCAGCCCTTCAGCCCTGGCACCCTCCGTTGCACACTCACGCACACCTAGGGTTAGTCTTAGGGGAGAAGGAGGGCAAGCTTTGCAGAGGGGCAGCCCTCTAGACCGCAATGGGTGATGAGACCAAGGTGACTAGGGGGCTTTATTCCAGACTGCCACCAGTGGTAGGAGGGAGAGGTGGGCAGGGCCTCGAGGTCAGGCTCTGCTGCCACCAGCCTGATGACAGTGTGGCCCGACACAGGGCCACCATCCATGGGGGCCTCTCAGGCAGGGAGCACGCATGACTACATGTGCGTGCTCATGCTGGGGCGCGTGGGAGGGAGCAGCCTCAGTTACTCCTGTCCAAAGCCCTCGGTCTCCTCAATGGCATACAGCAGCTTCTCTTTCAGTTGTTCGTAGCTCTTGTATGGTGGGAGATCCAGACGGTTGAAACTGTTGGGAGAGGGGAGCAGTACGGTCAGCGTGGAAAGGTCAGGGCTCCAACAGCTTGGCCCCAGCCTGGCCGAGGGGATCAAAAGAGTTCACACAACTGTGGCTCAATCACAATGCCAACCAGCTGGCAAGATGCCGACACATGGTCCTCAAGGACCCTGCTCTGCCAGGCCTCAATGCTTCAGGTCCCTGGACCACAGAGGGGTGAAGGGAGGGAAGAGGCAGTGGGGGAAATGAGGACTGGGTAGGAGGGCCTTTGGGGCAGCAGCTCTTTGCCTGCTGGGATACAAGCATTTCAATATTTAATACCTGGTATGGCCGCCAGAGTGCCTACCTGCTGCCACAACTCCCAACAGATCAGAGGCCCACACAAAGGCCGTGGCACACCACAGCCCCTCCTCTCCAACCCGACACCCCAGAGTCATGTAAAAGTTGCTGGAGTCAAGGCCCTAAAGCCACCCTGCCCACGGGGCTGCCCCTAGGGGCTCATCTGGTTTGAGAGGTTCCAGGCACATCCCACTAATACCAATAGGCTCACCAGGTATGGCTTCTGGGCAGCCAGGTTTCCTTGCCAACCTTGTCGATGCAAAACTTCTGTGGTCCATTGCTACCTGTTATTTGAAGAAAAACACACCGTATGTAACAGAACCATCCCTTCCAATATCAAAATGCCCCGGCTCCTGCCACAGATGGCTCAGCCCCAGGAGGCACAGGCCACAGCTCTTCCCCCTCCCACTGACTTGCTTCCAGGAAGACACTAGGTCCTGCCTTCCCCTGGAGCTGTCCTTACCCCTACCCAAGGGTACCAACAGGGCAAGGGAAAACCTACCAATGAGTTCAGCAAATCCCCCGACAGGCAGGCGGCAGGTCCCTGTAACAAACTGCAGCAGCCGGATACTTTTCTCATTGTCCATCTCCTTCACCACCTGCAACTCCGAGTCAAGGCAGAGTCAGGTGAACCCCCTGGCCCAGCACTTCGCCCTAACCTGTAACTCTCCAGTCAGCTGGGGCCCCTTTGAGGCCGAGAACACAAAGCCAGGGATGGGTAGGGGTGACAGCCACCACCTGGGAAACCTCAAAGCCGCTCCCTCTAAGAGGTTGTGTTTGTAGAACACTCCCACCAGTCAAGGGCTATCTCTTTGTCTGAGGGACACCTCAGGCCAGGTATTCTCTTCTCATTCAAGTTCTGCTTTTAGTAACATACTAAGGACTGATTCATAGGTACAGATTTCTTTTTGAGCAGATGGGCTCTTCTGGAATTCGACAGTTGTGATGGTTGCACAATATTGTGAAAGCCACTGAACTGTGTACCTTAACATGCTTACCATGGTGCATTTCATGGTAGGTGAATTTCACCTCAACAAAAATAATTTTTATATGTTCTTTGTGTGTTTGCTATACTTCATAATGACAACAACCAGACCCACACATATAAAGGAATCAATTCATTATATCCGGAACGATGGGCTCATTCCGTTTCTCTGGAGCCAAGCACATGCTTTCCCATCCCACCAGCTAGAAAGAAACCCCACGACCCACAGAAGCACTCCTTTCTTCTCTTCCTGTGAGCTCCCTGCTGCACACCAGCGTTTAGAGCCGACGCCAGCTGGCCAACGACACTCCCTCAAATGCACTGGCCATGACCCAGCTGCAACAGCTCTGTTCGCCCCAAGGTGGGCTTTCTTGTCTCCTTTTGCAAGCTGGGGGGGGGGGGTGAGGAGTGTCAAAGCCGAGGGAGCCTACCACAGCAAGGCTCCACGAACACCAGGCCTCGCCTCTCGTTCCCGGCGGCGCACCGGCCCCGCCCACCCACCTGCCAGAACCACTGGATCTGCTTGCTGCTCCTGGTGTAGTGCCGGTAGACGGTGTTCTTCTGCCAGTCATTCATGTCTATCTCCTGCATGCCGCACAGCATCAGCTGCAGAGGGGCAGGGGGTCAGCTCCGAGCGCCAGCCCCCTCCCCGCTGGGACACACAGCCGCACCCGCTCACCAAACGAAACCACCCCAAACACTGTCAACTCCTTCTGCTGGCAGTTCTAATACTATGGATAACACAAACCTTGAACATGGACCCCCCTCAAACAAGGGCCCAGGGAAGGGTGAGTTTGAGGACCCCATTCAAAGTTATTTGCCTGCTGCCGCAGACCCGGGAGTAGGGGGTTTTCCTGGGAGTTTCTGTGGGGACACAGTGAGGCTGTCAAAGGGCAGGATCGCCCCAGAAGCAAGGGTCCGGGTCCCAACAAACTTAGCTCTCACCTCCAGCTCCTTCTCATCAAAGTAGCGCAACCACTCTAGGGGAGCCACCTCATTGAAGCCGTCCAGGAAGGCTTTGGTCTGTTCTTCCACGCCCCGGGTGAAACGCCAGTCGGTCAGCAGCCTAAAATCAAAGCCCAGCCATTGGTAGAGCCCGAGACCACCCGGAGTCAGCCTAGGTGAGCTCAGAGTCTGCCACGAGGCTGCTGTCACAGGACTACAAGGAACTTCCAGTGCAGCGAGACCCAGGCTCCTGCTGGCCCCAGAGCAAAGCCTCTGAAGCCTCACAGCAACCCTGACATGGAAATGCGTGGAAATGCGTGAGTCTTTGCTTCCAACTCCTCCTCCCCCACCCACTATTGCTCACTGAGCCTCAGATGTGTGGAGTCAAAAGGCGAAACCAGGAGGCCTGAAGAACACGCATGGGTGAATGTGTGCACAAACATACGTGAGAGTAGATTTAAGCACGTAGGACACAGAAATCCTTTCAGATAGAGAAAGAAGAGAAAAAGCTCTAAGTTTTGTTCCTCTTCAAAGAAATGCAGCCCTGCAATCTGCAAGTCTACCACATGGGAACAGAGCAAACAGGAGCTGTGACACAGGCCCGTGGGCTCTGGCAACCCCAGCTCTGGGCAGCGCGTGACCAGCCATGGGCAGCCATCTCAGGCCCATGCAAAATGGGAGGTTCTTGCCATCCCTGGTGACCTGCGGGCCACACGTGGGGCCTGGCTGAAGATGGCACCCAGAGGCAAGAGCTGGAAACCCTTTCTGTGCGGCCACTGTGTCTCCGCTCCCCTCTACCCCAGTCTCCCTCTCCCGAGCACTCAGGACTCACATGATGTACTCTTCCTTGTTCTCCTCTGTCACTCGGATGCTCTCACCACCTTCCTTCAGCTCATGGGTTGTCACCTTGCCCAAAATCTCCATGTCCTGGATGAAGTACAGCTCTAGGCCACACTCTTCTAGGTTGTTCTCTCTGAAGACATGAGAGCACAAGAGAGAAGATGTCTGTCTTAGAAGAGTCTTCCCTTGATCCTGCTTCATCACTCACTGTTAGTGCCCACAGGACCCGGGGACTCAGGTGGCCTAAGAAATGGAACAACCACTAGGCCCTCTCCCTGATGCAACGAGAGAATTCCAGAGCTGCCCTACGGGGTCCCAGAAGCCAGGCATCTCCACAAGCACTTACATGGCTTGGGTAAGCACTCAGGGGCCCCAATGCCAGAGGAAATAAAGGCCATCGCTACCTGCTCCCCACCCAGAGTCCCCTCTCCTCCCACCATGGGAAAAGGGAGAGGACTCACTTGATCCAGACGATAGAGTTGTAGAATTCGGGGTCAATGGATTCCAGGTCTTTCAGGGTTGGTCTCTTGTTGAGCATCCGCTTGTAGAAAGGGAGGGTGAAGCCTGTGTCAATGAACTTCCCGTGGTACAGAGCCTGTGTGCAGAAGGAAGGGACACAACCAACAGGTTTGGTTTTCCCAGGACTCTGTCCGAGGCAGGCTCTAGGAGGCTCTGTGTCAAAACCTGTGACTGCTACCTGCCCTCTGTCCCAGAGAGCACCTGGACATCCAGCTACTCAGGGCCAGAAGGGAGGGTCTAGGAAACACACAATATTCTTTTTCCGACTGGTACCTTGGGACAGACTCTTATCCAACCTGCAGACCGCAGTGACTAAGCGGCGCTGCCTGTTCAGAAACCCACCTCGGGCCCATGGCTTGCCCAGCACACCTGCCTGCTCTAGCAAAGATGTGCCCCCCACTCACAGAAAAGACGCTCAGCATAGCTCCAGGTGGCAGCCCTGACTCACTGACACTCAGAGCTCACAGCAGAGGCAGCCAAAAATAATGCAGACACCGCTGACGGCGAGAGCTGGCGGGCCAGTGGTGAGTAATAGTCTAGGGTTTTACAGGCCTGGCCTTTGGCTGCCGGGCCAGGCGGGTCTCTAGACCTGGGAAGAATTGCCCACTTCCTGAGCCCAGCACCTTGGCCAAGTACTTCCAGACCAAGGGAAGGGACATAGTTAGTCACGGGCCCTCGGGTCCTCCTGTGAGGGGAACAGGCCAGAGCACTCAGGAAGTCAGGAAGAAGCAAAGGAAAGTTAGCAGTGCAACATCTCTAACTACCAAATGTGGCAGCGGGACTGGCTCCCCCAGACCCCCTCCTCCGTCCTGGCTCTCCACACTGACAAGACACTCAGCAGCACGCACGTGACATGACCCCCTTCCCTATTCACACTGTGTTCCTATTTCTAGTTAAATACAGACACAGAGTGTGACCCCCCCCCCACACACACACACACACTTTGCCCAGCTCCTGACAGATGCTTCCTATGTCTCGCTCTAACAGGTCTGCTAGGGTTCTGTTCTAAGCAAGTGCAGGTTCCAAATCCCTGTTCGGAAGGTCCCATGTCTCAGAACACTCCCAATGCTCCCCACCTCGGCTTGTGACAGATAGTGGCATGCCCCCTGAGATGGGCAGCAGGTGGACAGTTAAGGCAGCACCCAGCCTCATCATCCCAACACCCTCAGCAGAGTATGCGTTCAAAGCAAAGTGAAGTCTGGGACCCGGGACCCTGGGCTTTCACTTGACGAGTCCTACACAAAGCAACACATGGAAACCCTGTCAGTGGGCAAGCAGCGGGCCCTGAGAGCACGCTGAGCTATGCCCAGAACTCTCTCTAGCTTTTTGCTTTTTTACTCAGGAGCTCTGTGAGGAGGGGGGTGGGCTGCTGTTCGTGTGTAGGGTCTGGCCTCCTCGGCTGCCATCCTCCCTGGAGGTCTCATGGCAACAACATACCATAGCAATGAATCTGCCGATAAAGCGGAAGTAGGTGAGATGGTCAGGGTTGATGGAGGAGGCGGGGTTGATCTGCAGGCAGTAGTTGTTCTTCCCAGCGTATTCAAATAAACAATACATGGGGTTGAGCACCTCGTGGGACAGGAGGAAAAACCACTCTCTGTGAGAGAAGAGAGACAAACAGAACGAATGGATCCTTCCCTGCACACCCACACTACAGACCTACTCTCCCCTGCCATCCGTTTTCAGCTCGTCTGGGGGACCGGAGACCGGCACCGGGGCTAATCTGTATTAACAGCTGGTCAGTGAACGGGGTGCGCTCAGATCTAGGGCGAACCAGGACAACTGCACTTGAGGATGACGCTCAGGAAAACCTGTGTGTGTGTCGGCTCCCGGGTGGTGCATTCCAGGACTTTACATCCGATATCCAGGTCGTCTAATGGCAAAGGGGGCTCCTTGCACCCTGGGGCCACCATGAACAGTTGTGTGGGCTGTGCACTGCACAAGGGCACTAGGGTAAAATATCATAGATTTGTACATTTATTATAACTATTTTTCTGTGAAGAGCAGTCAAGCTCTTTCTGATGAAACCAGAATATCACCATTTTCCAACATGGACAGTTGTCTTGAGAAAGGGAATCTTTTTCTAAATCTTGCAAAGGTGCTGTATGGAGAGTAGCCGCCCTGCTTCCACCCTACCGGAGTAAGCAGTGTAATATGAATACATAGGAATACATTCCTGACTCCCAATGCACGAACTCTGTAACGTCCGCTGTCTGTACATGATAGACCTCACTCCCACCAGCTACATTTCAGGTACCTCACTGCCTTTGCACTTTGCCCTCCCCTCAGCCCAGACCCCTTCTCCAGACCTTTTCTCATACTTCCGTGCACTCATCTGAACCAACTTCCACGCCTTAGCATCTCTTTGTACCCTAGGTAGAAGCCTCAAGCCAGAATTCAGAGTCCTTGGGGGCTTGAGCTAAAGCAGCAGGGGACTTCCCCCGCGGGGCCAGTCCCTGGCTGCTGGACTGTTTGTGGCCGGGCAGACGAGGAGTCCTTCGATGCAGAGGGTGCCCCGGTATCCTGTCCGTGGTTCTACCCTGTGGTAGAACAGCATGACGTAACCTACCATAGGGTAAAACCACTGGCAGGACACAGAGAGACAGACACACACAGGGCGGGAGCCACACCAGAAGCCCACCAAGCAGAGTCTGGAGAAGAGGTCACCACGGTCACCACAGGAAAAAGAGCAATCGATCCACCAAGGCCAACACCGAGGGCAATGCCACCAACGAACAGAGGACCAGAAGCAAGTTACCCAACACCAAGCGAGCAGACGTCCCCACTCCACGAGAGGTGAGTGAACTGAGCGGTCCCACAGGCTGCGCCCCTGCTTCCCTGCTTCTCTGCTGGGGCCCGTCAGCCCCACTGCCCAAGGCCGCATCGTGCCACAGACTCGGTTATCTTTTGCAGGGGGACTGCAGTGAGGGCGGGACAATGCTTGGGGCTCTTTTTAGGGTTACATCAGCCACTTTAATTTGTTGACCTTGTGCACATGACATGCAGCTGAGTACTGATCAAGGCCCTTTGGATTGTGACACTTATATAAGATAGCTTATACATGTCGGGTACACAACGGGACGCCCAATTTAACCTGCCCCAGCGGCCTTAGCGTAGGAGAAACCCAGGGTTGATTTTAATGGACAGCCACATTGGACCCATATTTAGCCACTGCCAACGGGTGCAGCCGGACTGGTTGTTATAGTATAGAAATCAAGACATATAGGCTGGTAAAAGAGCCATTGTCCTGATCCCCTCCCCCAGGAGCACACAGCCTCCCCATGACCAAGTACGGAAAGGGTGAGTGCCTGGCCAGCAGGGGACCCCAGGACCCAGCTCCAGCACCATCGGACTGGCCACATCTGTGTGTACTCCTGAAGATAAGCATTGGCAATTAACCTGAGCAAGGAGGAGCCAGCTTTCTGGCCACGGGTCCAGTAGCCTGGGGCTGTGGGGTGCAGTGCAGCCTTCCAGGGGCGCCGAGCTCACCTGGCAATGCCTCCGTAGTCCAGGCCCTCCTCACCGCGCATGATGATATAGAGCCGGCGGCGCAGGTCATAGGGTTTCATGTTCATGATCTGGGGAGACAGAGCATCATGGCCAGCCTGCCATTCCCTCTTCAGGGCAGGCTACGGGTAGGACGCCAAGGCCTGCTTTTCAGCAGACACCACTCACCAAGGCCCAGGCCTTGGAAACTCTACATGTGTCTGTTTAACAGGCCATGTAATAGCAGACAGGGTGGTGGAAGGGGGCCTCTGCCTGCCTCTGGTCTGAGACACTGTGATTATTCTCTAACCTGCTGGAAAGAATCCTCAAAAAGCGTCTGCCTGGAAACGCTGATCTTCACGTGACTGGGGAGTGCGTTTGACTGAAAGAAAAAGAAAGAAATCTTGAATCAGCCCTCAGGGGTTAACTATTCAGTCTGGTCTCCTGTCTGTATGAACAGGATTCCCCATCTTCCTGGGCCAGTGGGGGAGAGTCTGGTCCCTAGAAACGGAAGCAGGCTTCCTGGAGACAATGTCAGACAACTGCTCAAGGTTAGACAAGCGACCTGCCCCACCGAACCAGATTCCAATGCCAGCTGCTGGGCTGGGAAATCATGCTGAGAAAACTCCATGACCCCAAACTCCAGGGGAGGGCCCAGTACCAGCACTCACATGGCAGAGGAAACGGAACTGCTGATACTTCCACCGAAAACTTCGGTCGTAGGCACCAGGGGAACCTTGCTTCGTCCTGGGGAAAGCAAAGATGTTCTGGAATCTGTGTGATTTCTCAAAAATCAGCAACATATCTTGGTGGTCCTAATGAGATCTGGCGCTATGTTAAAGACGAGTACAGTATGGCATAAGGCAAAGGAAGTGGCAGCCATTACGATCTTCCACAGACATAGGAGTAAAAACAAAAAAACTAAAAATAAAAGCCAGACTCTTGCTTTTAGAGAGACAGAGAGACACTGCTGGTGTTATCTGAATAAATAGGGTGCCCCCTCCCTTCCCATCCCTGCTAAAGTGACATGGAAACTGGCCACTAGAGGGCAGTAAGAGCAGCCCAGACGCGGATAAACAGGGCCTGTGCTAACAGATATACTATCGTCTTTGGAAAGTCCTTACCCAGACTCAAACCCGGGGCGCGGGTCCTTAAAGGTGGTGGTGCGGGTATTGTGGTCCACAAAGTAGCGCACCCCCTCGCTGGTGTACTTCATCTCCCACCCTGGGGGTAGAGCTGGTTCCTGGATCATCCTGAAAACATAGGAAGAGAGGGGTCGAGGGCTGGCCTCACCTTCTGCACCTCAATTAGGAGGCTGGGGTCCCCAAATGCTCTTTTCTCTCTGCTTTCACCCAGGTTCTGCAAAGCCTTTGAGTGTGGGCCTTGAGGATATGCACCCAAGTCATGAGGACAGTTCTACAGCAAAGAGAGGTCATTTCCTGTCCCAAGACCGAAGAACCAGCCCTAGGTAGATGGCTGTGGCCTGCGTGGCCACCAACAATCCTAGGCACCAACTGCGCCAGTTCCAGACTAGTTTCTAGGGGGTTGGGAGTAATCTAAGGCATTTGGGGGGTTCCCTCCACCCTTCTGAAATCATGTTACCAGCAGCCTGCAAATCATCACAGAGATGCATCAAGCACTGTCCATCCACCAGGAAAGTTAATTTAAGAGCCAATTTTAAGCTCTCCTTAGGCCGACACTATATCATGAGGATCTCCAGGCACTTATGTGTGGCTGAAGGTTCCAGAACATTGACCATAGAGGACAAATGCAATCCATGACCCCTCAGCCAATGCTGGAGCTACACAGGGCCCAGCCCCCTCCGAGTCCTTACCCCTGGGTCCTAGGGTCCTCCCACTGGGTAGTGCGTGTGTTATGGTTCACGTAATACACCCGTCCATTGTCCTGTCTCTTCTCTGCCAGGGAGAAGAAAAGACGACAATCAGATTGAGACATCTTGAGCAATGCCCTCTCCCCTCTGACTCCCCTTTTCCACAAGCTGGGTCTGAGTATCTGACCCTGTTCCTGACCTGCTGAAGAAGTTTAACCGGCGAAAGCCTGGCTCACAGACATCTGTCACTGGCAAAAAGGACAAAGAGAATCTCACCCTATCGGGGAGTGGAGGAGGGACAGACACATTTCCAACTCAAGATCAAGCACTGTCTTTGGTTGCTTACTTTGTTGGAGAGAGGGGGGCAGTGTGGCCACATGGAGCGGGAGCAGCCCAGCTGAAACCAGAAGCGTAATTGCATCCAGCTGTGTGCAAAGTGGAGGTTCGGCCAGCCTCCCCTCAACCCTGGTCCCACCCCCACCAAGCCAGCGACATGTGGTCTCTGGTCCTGCAAGAGCTGTCCACAGGGTGCAGGTGAGCCAGGCGCCCGTTGGAGGGCTGCATTTTCCTTCACACTTCTCTGATCAGCACTCACAGCCTACATGCCCTCTACTTGATCTTTTTCCCCCTGCTTAAAGGCAACGTTTTGTTCTAAAACTCTCACATCCCAGCAAAACTTCTAGTTGCATATGTGCAAACACCAGGGCTGCGGCACTTATAACCCCCATCTTGTTCTTACACCTCAGTGTGTGCTCCCACACAGGGCAATGCTTGGGGGAGCTCATACATTTTTTTTCTCTCCTCTGGGCAATCTTGACTCTCTTTCCCTTTATCCATGCACAGATGATGGCTCTGGAGTCTTCTAGGTAAGGGGTCTGAGCTTCAGGGGGCAGACCCAACTTTACCGGGGGATTCCGGACATTGAAAAAGGTTGAAAGGGTCATCTCATCAGCTCTGGGTGGAAGGCAGGCAAAACTAAGAGCAAGGCTCTGAACCCAAGACAGGTCACCTTTCCCAGGAAGTTTCTGAGCCTTCAAATCTGTTTCTGTCCTGAAAACAAGTGGTGCTAATGGCCCTCCCTCATTTACAATGGCAGGGCAAAATTAGAGAAATAAAAATAATCAGTTCCAGAAACTACAGAGAAACCAAAAGCTGAAAAAGGAGCAGAACTGGGGAGCCCAGACCCCTCCCCTCAAGTGTCAGGCTCCAACGGCCCCAGTATCAACCCAGGGTCTTGGTCTCTGTCTGCCTTACTTGGTATCCATTACTGGACAGACATCTTAAAAACACAAACAAAAGGAAAGAAAGAAAGAAAAGGAGGTGCCTGGAATTGCTCCAAAGCTACCACCACCTAAGAACAGCTGTGGGACTGTCCCACAGAAGACAGGCTTCCCAAGAGGGGTCTGAGGGGAGGGAGGGGCCGCTTCCAGCCAGAAGCTTTGGCTTTGAACTAGACATTCTCCACGTCTGCTCCGCCGAGGGCCAAAGCCAACGCTAACCGCCTAGCTGGGCGAGCTGTCCAGCCAGTCTGAGGCCTGCACCCTTGTCTCTGGCACTGCTCCCTGCATGGTCCACTGGCACTGCTTTGCTGCATACGATTGCACAGTTTGGGTGCTGGGAGAGTCCTAAGAGCATGTAGCCCAACCTCATCTAGGTAGAAATGGACTCGGGAGCATTCGGTCATGTGCCCAGGGTCAGGGCAGCTACAGAGATGTGGAGCTAAACATGAGCTGCCCCGCCTCCTGGGCCGCTGCGCAGGGAGGACCACTGGGTCCCTCCTGGGGGAATAGGACGGGGCACTGGACTGAGAGCAGGATCACACGGTAGACTTGACATCAGGCTCATGCTAAAGGCAAGTTCTGTTTGGCTTTGCTGCTCTTTCTGTTCAATCTTAGCTCTCCCGAGGGAGGTGGCCCTGCCACAGCCCTGGGGAAGCAAACATAAAGCCCAAAGGATTTGATTAGGAAGGCCCCTGTCCATTAGCCAGATGGTTTTTGTTTTTGTTTTTGTTTTTTCAGTTTCACACCATTATGGTTTCGTGTGCTTTCCTGATCATTCGTAAAGAGCACTGACTCCGACCATGGCTGCTATTCCTATCTCAAATATTTCACACTTGGCTTCTGGGAGCTGTTTACAAGTCCTTATAGCTGCTCTTACTTGGCGACCATCATTTAGCAGAACTGGTATAGAAATAAATCATTGACTCTACAGAGCCAGGAACAACTCCAGGTCCCCAGCTCTGGGTCACGGTGTCAACTGGCTGCCAAAGAGCATGACAGATTCTTATTTAACCTGATGAGTTCTCCCCTGCCTAGCCAGGGATGCTATGTTTGACCCTCTCACACTTGACATGCTGCCAGTCTCTGAGATAGCCATGACCTTTCATCAGCTCAGGGAGCCAGGTGGATCATCTGCGTGCATAAGGGATTCCCTAGCAGAAAATCAAGAACCGTGTGGAGGCCTCCCTCATTGATCCATCCCACTAGGAGGGCTAGGAGGTCCTGCCGGTGCTCTGGAATGCAGTGGGAATTCACTAAGTGATACCCTGCAGGTCCAAGGGGTTGGTGCAATCTCGTAAATTATACCAGGGAGTAGTTGTGTCTGCAGCAAGAGGAGCGAGCTCCAAAGCTGCACTTTTCCAGGCAGACACTCATCCTATCACTGTCAGCTTCTCCATCTTCGCTGGGGAGCACGCCCCCACCCAGCTGAACACCACCAAACCAGCATTTACTATCTTCTGCTGGCCTAACCAAAAAATTAAACCCGATAGATGCTGATTCCTGCAAAACCTGCCCTCGTTAGCTCCCAAGGACTCTTGTCTATTGAGCAAAACCCTGACCCAGCTCAGAGTCACCAAATGCTCTGAATCTCCCCATCCCTAATGACCCCTTTCTGCATGGCCACTCCTTCCCAGAATAGCCATAAAGCCCGTAATTTCTCTTAAGTCATAGATGTCCATCCCTCTAACTCATTATTGCAAATCACACCAAGGACTTAGACTAGGTAAGAGGCAGCTGGCAATGAATGCCAAGGGGGCTGCAGTGTGGTGTTATTAGCAAGCAATGATGTGCTTTCGTAGCGTCACCACCGGGGGCTCAGCTCGCTTTTCTCTGGCCTCTTGCACAGCTGTGTTCCCAATAAAAAGGTGGCTTCTATTAGTCAAAATAAAGCTGGATTCCTACAAAGAAAGGTTTGGTAAGGTGGCTCCTTCTAACCACATGGCCACAAACCTGAAACAAATGCATGAGGGATTCAAGCCTTAGTCAGTGATAGGATGGATTGTTGGATAGACACCTTGAAAGTCAGGACCAAAATCCAACAGTCCTACCGCCTCTCAGGGACTTCTTTTGTAGGGTAGCCCTCCTTCAGCTGTCGCGGGGCAATGATACAGGGATGCCCAACCTTCCGTCTCCACCACCTGCAATTGCTCTGGCTGGGCACCCACGAGTGTGCAAAGGGAAACCGAGGGTGGGAGTGAGGAAGACGTGCAGGGGAGGACAGCGGGTGGTGGCGCATCTGCTGCTGAAGGCCCAAGGTCCAGAAGTAGAAGTCGGTACTTACCCCAGCCAGGAGGGAGGGGGCCCAGTGGGTCATGGTCGGTCGAAGCACTCGAAGACTAAACACAAGAAACACAGCAGAACACAGGTTTTAAAAAAGCCACTGGCCCAAAATAAATGGATAAAAATAAAAACGCCAACAATTCATTGCCACATTTGGACTCTTTGTAGAAGAGACAGTGGGGCCTTAGGTGGCATCTGCTCTCAAAAGTCTTTTTCAAAAAAGAAAAACTGAAAAGGAACCCTGCACAGATAGGCCCCAGATAGGTTTTAGAGCGGGTGGAGCGAGGGGGAGGAAGAGGTGTGCAGACGGAGGCAGGCTAGGGCAGTGGAGACAGCCCGCCGGCCCCATGCATGGCAGGAGGGCCCAGAGCAGGACAGCCGGTGAGCTTGGCCAGTGCCTCTGCTCAGCTCCTGCTCCCGGCGGCCAAGGCGACTGAAATCACCACCATCTCCAACTTTCTCCAAGAACCACACACGGGAGGGGAAAAAATATCGCAGGCCTTTCCAATGAAATCATTCCCACAAGCCCTGCCCACGCCCAGAGCTTCCTGGCTGGGGGCTGGCCCTCCTCCCTCCACCTCCCTCCTGGGTGCGCTGGGAGAGGGAGCAGCAGCGGTGTGCAGATTCAGCCCAGACTGAGGGCACATTCATGCCCTAGGCCCCTCACCTCCCCCAGGAATGTTTTCCTTTCCTTCACAAAGCACCTTTATTCTCCTCCAGCCTGAACCTGAAGTTGCTCAGTGTTCTGTGTGTGCCTGTCTGGGGAGGTGGGGCTGGGGGCGAGGTGGCGAGAGAGAAGGGGAGACAGGAGAAAGAAGGGGGAGCTGATTCCAGGACTTCAGGGTCACTGTTTACATTAGAACCCCTCACCCCCAGCCTAATTCTGCTGCAAAGTCCCAGGAGCAGGGCAGTAGTGGACCGAGAGTTCTCATATCCTGCGGGGAAGGGGGTGCTGTCAAAAACTCTTCATAGTTAAATAAAACAAGTATTGTTCTGCTCTCTCTCTCTCTCTCTCTCTCTCTCTCTCTTTCTCTCTCTCTCTCTCTCTCTCTCTCTCCCTCCCCCTCTCTGGAGCATTTTTATTTCACTTACTAAAATTTAATCATTACATTAGGGGATCAAGTTCGCAATGCTGCCTTTGGGCTGCCTGGCTGGCCCCTTCGGAGCCACACACAGGCGTGAGGATGAATGGAGCTCAGTCAGGGCTTGAGAAAACATTGGTAGAACTCAACTGCCAATGAACCCCCTTTCACAGCTGCCCTCCACCCCCAGCTGAAAGCACAGAGAAACTTTCTTTCCAAGGTGGTAGCACAAACAACTCTCCCAAAGCAAGTTCCAACAAAGACGTTTAAGTCTTGAAACCATAGGTTCCTGGATGGGACAGAGCCCCCTTTCAGCAAAGGGCCTCCTACCCAGCAGAATGAAACTGCAGGAAGGTGCGGGAAGCTGGGCTGTCCTCAATTTCGGGCACGTTACCATCAACGTAACCATCAATGTAACGTGGAAGACGTGCTCAAAATCTCCACCACAATTCAGGTTTCTATGATGGCTACTGAGCAAGATCTCCCAAAATCACACAAGTCATTTTGGTGGGGGTAGCGTGCAGCACCTCATAAAATCCAAGTTCCTCCAACTTTGTTTTGGAGTTCATAACTGAACAGTAGGTATAAAAGCATTCAGCAACAGAAGGAAAAGAACTAACGTGTGAAACATGCAAGCATTTCGGATAACGAAGCCCAATGCAACGCAGTGGGGTAAGTGCTGAGCTGGAGCAATGTCCTTGCAGAAGGGAAGAACTATGGAAAGGGTCATTTTAAGAATTTAAAAGGAGCATCTGCTTCAGGTCGTTTTTTGGTTTTTTGGAATGAGTGGATAATCCACAAAACATTCCGGGGCTCTGAGGGAAATTAGCTCCCAAGTGGTACCAACTGGGTTTCAGTCTCCTCACAGTCATCTTTTGCTTAACGCTACAAATCAATAAACTAAACGGTCTTTACAGATGGCGCCTGTGACTTACAGTGAACTAGAAACAAAAAATATGTATCAGCTAGTAACTATTTCCTTTCCCAATACCATGGCATCTAGAGTGTAGTAGGCACATGACTTCAGAACGGCCAATCAGATGCTCCCATTCTGAACTTGTGAGGAACAGTGTGACACCAGGGGGACTGCCTGAGATGCCTCCCTGCTGGGGCCAAGTCCATAGTGCAATGGAACATCAAGTGTTTAAGGACAGCAGGGCGGGGCGATGTCCTACACAAAGTATTCCTTTGCCCCGCCTACCCCTGGTTTTTGCCAGAGCTTGGTTGGTACCTTTACCATTGTGCTAATTCTATGAACTACCCAATTCCCATTTGATAAATTCCTTTCTGCTTAAGTTTAACCAAGTGGATTTCTGTTATTCATCAAAATGAACTTTGACTAGTATACAAAGCACAGGAAGAATAAAAAAAAATTTATCAGCCTTTTTCTTAATGTTTGCCTTTTTTTAATGTCACAGACTTTATACAACGTTGCCTCTCTTTTGTTAATTTGTTTGTTTTTTAATTTTTTTGTCATCCTCCTATTCTCATCCTATCAGAGCCACACCCCTCAAAATCTGTGAGAAGGGGAAAGAAGAGAAAGCAGAGAGGGAAGGGAGAAAGATGAGAGATTGATAAACACGAACAGTACATGAAATGGCATCAATGGAAGCTGAAACTCATAGCGATTTTACCTCTTGCAGTTAAAGCAAAGCACTTGATTATTTTGGATATTTCTTCCCTGATGTACATAGTCCAACTTGAAAAATAAAAGGAAGTTGACAGAAGTCAAAGAGAAAGAAAAAATAAAAGCTACACATCATGTCCAGAAAACCAGAACCCCACATCTCTAATGAACCAACCAACTGCCCCTTCTCTTCGACCATAGTCCCGTGAAATGAGATCCCAAGTGTTAGCTCAAGGACAGCCAGAAAAGCACAGAGAAAGGGGCGAGGCAGGGGTTATAGTCAGAAGAGAGGTCCTAGAATGTGCAGGTGACTAAAAGACAAGATAATGTCCATCATTACTAGGGACATAAAGGAACGTTGTTGAATAATTTTTCTGGTAACTGCTCCTGGGTTGGGAGGACTGGGGTGCAGGCCACGAGCCAGACGGCTCACGTGAACTAAAGTCCCTCAGGACTAAGCATTAAGTTCCAGTAATATTTTAAGATACAAACTCAGAAATAAAGAATGTCTAGCAAATACAGCCGAGGGCAAAAAAGGCTCTGGGAAGGGCAGAAAGTTTACAGTGTAAAAGGCAGGCTTCTTTTTTTTGAAAAGTATACACCCAGTGGGTGCAGAACAAAACTCAGGTGTTTGAGAATTCAATCCAAGGGGTTCTCTACAGAGTAAGAACCAAGTTGTCTGTTTCTGGATAATTCAGTTTGGCATCCTCACATTCAGAACCACAAAATGATATGCTTCAGCCCTGCCAACACAAGATACCCCCTTCAGTTATCAGGAGAGGACCAAAGTGGGAGTAAAGAAAGAGGTGTCACAGAAACAGCAATGGGCTGTGTAAGCTGGGTCCTGTGGCAACACACAGCACGCATGACTGAGCAGGGCTGGGGGGACATTAGTGGGGACAAGAAACAGAGGGCAAGGTGAGAGTGCACAGACCACACAGTACATGCATGACGATCAAGAGCAGCAAATGCCCTGGGGTGTTACGAAAGGGGAAAGTCATAACTAAGGGAACAATCAAATAACAGAGACTGAAAAAGGTATGTGTTGAGGCAGACAGCAGGAAGGAACTGCGCGACATAGCAATCCCTTGGGATCCCTTGATTTCCGTCGTGAACCGTATTTCATGTTCTCTGCAGGTCAGCAGAGAACAGATCTCGGTTTCAGCCCCGAAGGAGGAGGAGGGAAACCCGCTGGTATAGTATCAGCTCTTAAGTCTACCGCGTCAAACCGTGGGCCAGGGCCAAACCCCAAAATAACTCTATGAAAGTGACTCTTCTTACTTGAACCAGGACATGGCACCATAGCAAACAAGAGGAGCAAGCCAAATCCAGCAGGAAGGGAAATCAACAGAGAGACACTGAAAGCTGACCCAAAAAAGATTCCTACCACGTTTTTCAATATGAGTCTTGTTTCAGGGAGAAAAGGGAACCATCACCTCCATCCAGAATCCTCCTGAATCCCCAACCAAGCTGAGAAAATCATGTTAGAGTACTCGGAGACAAAATTTATTTTAGTGCTTAATTTTTACTTCTAAGGGGCACTCCAAGTCAGAGTTCTTCCTCTGCACACCCAGAATGACTAAAATGAGAGAGGCAGGCAAGAGGAATGAAAGTGCCAAAACACCAGTTTACGTGAACTCCAGAAACTTCCCTTTCACACAGCCAAGATCTCGGTCAACCTGCAGAACCTACATGGTGCATGGCAGAGAATCAAAAGTCCTTTAATAGATTCTTTTTTAATTTCAGAAGTTGAATAATAAGCAGGGAGACAAAACCATGTGAGACTCCTAAAATGTATTCTTATCTCTAAGTCAAAAGACAAAAATGCTCAGACCTTCCCAGTTTTGAAAGCCACGACCACCCAAGAAAATGGCAGGTAAGGTCTTTGGGGCCCAGCCCAAGAGGAACAATTTCTGAAAGCAGAGAATGACAGATCCCATCCAATTCTGAAACATGCCAGACCAGGAAGCCAGGCATTTGTGAAAAGAGTTGTGGAGTAGGAGGCCTGGCCTAAGAACAGAGGCAGCGCTGTACCTGGTAGACCATTAGGGCACAGCTTGTAGACAGGCATTACAATTGCTCTTAATGTAACAACTTCATGTGACAAACACCATGCTTTCTACTCATCCATAGGAAGGAAACTGGGGTCTTCATCAGTTTCTTCACTATAAATGAGCAATCAGTCCCCAAAGACAGAAAAGGGGACAAGCCAGCCTAGGGAGATGCCACCATGCCTTACAGTTGATGGTGTAAGCTCCTGCTTTGGTGAGCAGAGAAAAAGCTGCGAATGAAGGCAAAGCTGATACGAACTCTATTTAATTAAATGGAAGTAAAGATTTTCTGAACATCTAATTAGAGCAGTATCTGATTTAGAAATGGGTGATGGGGTTAAAGTTCATTTTCAAATAGAAACAATGCGGATTAAACAGTGAATAAATGTTGTGGACCAGCTCGGAAAGTTTCCAGCCTCCAACCCTCCACATCCTCTGCAGGTTCTACACAGATCCCAAGCTTCATGTTCAAGGGGCTCTGAGAAAATGCAATGAGAATTCCAACTTGGGAATCCCACCACTACCTTCCAAAGAGATTGTGTGGCTGGGCTCCTGCCCCAGTAGCTAGGTCGCTGGTGGAGGCTCCAGTGAACTGGAGGCTCAGGAAGGTGGGCCTGAGAGGGTTCCTAAAGGGCCACAGGGTGGGACGCCACCAGACAGGTTAATCTGGAACCACAGCATTCTAAATTCTGGAGTAAAAAATTTAAACGCCAGTCCGTAGGTAACGACCATAGAAGTTTTTGAGCCAGTGATCAAAAATGACAGTGATGAATGTGAAGCAAATCCCCCCTTTCTTAAACCCTCCAGAGTGATTTTACAAAAAAATGAGGAAACGACAATGTTATTTGAAGACTGTTCTGGTGGAAACAGACAATACAGATTGGAGGAGAGAGAATGCCAGCAGAGAAAACAATTCAGAAGGTGCCCTAACCATTCAGTTGGTAGGGGTGGAGGACAATCAGAAATCAGAAGCCAGACAAGTAAATATTTTAGGCTTCATGGGCTATATGGTCCCTGCGGCAACTGCTCGACTTTGCTGTTGTAGCGTGAAAGCAGCCAGTCAACACCTAAACTACAGGGCATGCTTGTGTGCCAATAAAACTTTATTTACAAAACAAGGCATGGGCCAGTTTGGCCCACCAGCCATAGCTAGCCAACCCCTGATCTAGATGAACTTTAAAGGTCCCTCCATCCTTAGAATCTGTCACATAATAAAGATCTAAAGAAAAATGGGAGCAGCAATGGAAAGAGAAGGATTTGGGTGGTTGCTTTGATTTGAAAAAATGAGGTATGGGGCAGGTCACAGCTGATCTTCAGGTTTCAAGCCAGGGTACATGGATTTAGATGGAGGGGACAGAAGAGAAATCCAGGGTCGCAAGAAAGATGGTGAATTCAGTTCAGACATATTGAGTTCTTGGACACAGAGGCTGGGCATTGAGTTATTAGGTTAGAAACACTGGTGTTCGAGGAATTTCCCTGTGATGAGCAAAATCTCCAGGGTCAGAGCACTACCGTTTTCCCTGCTCACCAAGCAGGCCAATGGAGAATATGCGAAGCTGCACATCTGCAGGGCGGGGAGGCTCCCCTGCCTGTGGCAAGCCCCTGCCCTCTCACCTGGTAGAGGAATCTTTGGCTGAAGTGCTGCATAGCGCCCTGGAGCTGATTCCGCTGTGATTGCCACTGCTCATAGTTCCGCACGTACTCGGCTGTGGGGCGCTGCCAGGTGGTGGTCCGAGTGTTGTGATCCACATAGTAAAACCTGCCTCGGGGGTCTGTGCGTTTCTCCCAGCTGGAAACATTAAGGGCAACATGATTATAGTGACCATCCCATCCCTTCCATCAAATTCTAGCAAAATTTCACAATGGCTGGCAAGGAAGGACCAAGGGAAGGTGAAGGCAGGCCCCAGTCACAGAGGCTTCTGGGGCTTAGATGATTACAGCAGACATCTGTGGTTGCCTCCTTAGCAACCAATCCTCCTTACCATTAGCCCCTGATTTCCATTAGGGGATCCATATGGTTCTAGGGAAACTGACTCTACTACCAATCCTGGAGTTAAACTGTTGACTGGACCGGGAGTGGGCATGTGACCTATGCTGGCCAATCAGGGTGCATCTCAGGACTTTTGCTAGGAGTTCTGGAAATATATTCTCTGTTCCTTGCAGGATATGACAGAGAAAGCATGCAGTCCTGGGAGCCACTGGCTGCCATCTTGGACCCAAATACAATATAAAGTTGACCCAGTGGATGGCAGAGCAGAAAAAAGAAAACAAACAAACAAAAACAGCACAACAGATTTTTGGTGATATTCAGTCACTAGACCAGGATTCACTTCAAAGCAGAATCTACATCTAGAATTTTCAATTTCATGAGTCAGTAAATTCTCTTGGTTATTTAAACCAATTTGAATCCCACACTTCATTACTTGCAACTGAAATTACCTTGCTATAAAGTGCCAGCGAAAAAATATTGCATGTTCATGAGAAGTTTGGTGCAAACAACATCAAGACTCCCCATGTTATCTATAGTGAGGAAGCGACCTTTCCAAAGTTGGTTCTAAAACACCCATGGGTAAGGCAGGGCTAGCATAAATAGTTAAAATCCTTAGCCACGTTTGCTAGATTTAATTTCATTTCTATAGACATAAGAAAAAGATCAAAAGAAAATAAGGGCAGGACCTTTGTGGGGTGATGCAAATATTTTATATTTTGATGGGGCTGTGGGTTACATGAGCATATGCAATTGTCAAAACTCAGCAAACAGTATACCTGAGATCTGTATATCTCACTGTATATAAATTATACTTCGGTTTTAAAGGTGAATTTGAATCTTATCAAGCCTCTATATCTAACTACCAGTTTACAATAAAAACAAAAGATAGAAGAGCATGTTATATAACACAAGGTCACACAGTCAGCCACATCCAGAATATGAGAAACGCTATAAGACAAATGCCCAGGATCCTCAAAAAATAAATGCATGCCCCCAGCCCAAAAAGAAAGGGAGGGGGAACTTATAGGTTAAGAGACTTATGAGACATATCAGCCAAAAGCAATGTGTTGCTCTTGAATTTAACATCAAAGTATAAAAGCACTTTTAAGATAATTAGGGAAAATGGAACACAGACTGGGTATGACATGAAATAAGGAAATATTGTTAAGTTTGTTGGGTGGGATAATGGTATTTTGGTTATGTTTAAAGAAAAACAAAACACCTCATCCGTTAGAGACATATGTGATATATTTATAGATCAATGGATATGATGTCTGGGATTTGCTTTAAAATTCATCACCCCACCCCCAAAAAGTGGGAAGTCAGATAGAACAAAATGTTATTAATTGTTAGAACCAGGTAAGGGTTACAAGGAATTCATCAGACTATTCTCTCAAATTTGGTGTATGCTTGAAATTTTCCATGGTAAGTACGAAGAGGGACAGACAGAAAAGGGGTTTTAAAAAAATAAGAGATCACTGAAGAAAACAGGATTATCCCACAACAAATAACCCAATATGGATTTCTACTGTACGATTCCAGGGAGAGTTTGTTCCCTGCCTACCTTCTCATTTCATCCTCTCTAAATTCTTACCTTACTCAGATGACTATCATGTTTCAGTCTGGCGTCTTCCTCAATTTGGGGGGTTAGCCTCCCAGATGATTTTTTTTCCCACTTCTTCAGAGACTCTTTTAAACTCAAAATCCTCCCTGCACATGTCTTCTCCTCAAGCAGTTCCCAGTTCCATGACCAGTTCCCAGATTGGGTCTGCATTCCGCCCACTAGACTGCCTTGCCTTTGTGACCTGCTGTCACTTTGGATTAAACTAAATGCCATGGCTTTGTCCCCAAACCTGAGACTTTCCCAGTCTGCCCTGTGAGTCTTCCACCCAGGGGTGAAACCATACCATCATTCCTCACTCTTCCTTTCCTGCTGTCAGTAAACCACGCAGCCAGAGAGCTTCTTATTTTGTCTCCCTGCCCTTGACTTTCCATTTCTATGTCCAGTTATCCCTGAATGAATGTCCCCACTCCGATCCAGCCTACAAATTGCCATCAGGGTAACCATGCCAGACTGACCCCTTATGCCATGCTTCTGCTCAAAACTTCAGTTGGCTCCCCACTGCCCTTGAGTCAAAACACTTTAGTTAGTAGTCAATGCTCACAATACTCTGGCACCTTCCCAACTGTATCCTAAATCCTCTCAACTAGCAATTTTTATTTTTTATCAAAGAAGTTATGTATAGTTTAAAAATGCAAAAAGTACTATGGGGATATAATGAAAAACAGAGTCTCCTGCCCTCCGCCTCCCCATAGCTGATCCTGCTCCCCAGAAGCAACTATTTTCCACTCTTGACTGCTTTTTCTATTTATAGTCATATTTCTAAATAACATGCTTATTTGCCATTTAGATATTACTTATGGACTTTCCACTATAAAGATGGGGATTTAGTTATTGTATTCTGCTCCCCAACACACAGACATACACACACACACACCTCCTCTGCCTCATCCTCCCAAACAGAAAATCCTTAAATCAATATTCAGAGTTTGCATTATGATTTTGTAGAATACTATATATACACGAGTACATTTCCTTACTTGTATAACTTTGTTTCCCTCTGCAGTTAAGAACTGCCTTGACTCATTCTGCTTGGTTTTTAAGAACCAATCACATGCTCCCCCAGTGGTGCGGCGGTAGGGTTCTCGCCTGCCAAGAACCAATCACGAGTTCACCTCCAGATTCTCACTAATTCACAAACAGGTGGCCTCTCAGTGTCATTTATTAGCCACACCTCCTGCCTTGCCTTCCTCTTAGGAACTTCTTTGGCCCCTAAACTGAGTCCCCTGTGCCCTGCATCTCATAACTTCTTTCTTGGTTTCCTCTTGTCTGGTGGAATAAATCATCTGGTAGCTTCAAAATTACTTTTTTGAAATGCTGCATGTCTGAAGATGGCTTTATTTTGACCCTCACACTTGAGTGTTGAAATGATTAATTGTTGATTTCTAGAAAGGAAATAGTTTTCCATCAGAATTTTGAAGGTCCTGCCCCGTAGCTGCTGTTGAGAAGAAGGATTTTAATTCCTGATCCTTGATATGTATGGTTTATTCCCTCTGGAAGCTTCTGAGATGTTCTTGGCATTCCAAATTCCAATAGTGTGTGCTTCAGGGTGGGGCTTTTTATCATTCTCTGGACTGAGAATTTGGGGGGGAGGTCCTTTGAATTTGGATACTATATTTTTCAGTTCTGAGAATTCCTTCTTATTCTTTCTTTGATAATTTCCTTTCCTCTATTTCTCTGTTCTTTTTTGCTAAAACTACAATTCAGCTATTGGATCTCCTAGACACATAGAATTTTCTTATCTCCAACTTTAACTTTCAATTCTTCTGTTAAATTTTTTTTTTTACATTTCCGCTCTCATATATATTAATTGCTAAAAGCTCTTCTTATTTTTTCTTCTTTTCTGCATGGTTTGCATTATGGTCTTCCTGTTCTTATTTCACAGATAACCTATTTTCTCCCAAATCTTTGAGGGTATACATTTTAATTTGGTTTCACTTTCTGAAGTTTTTTCCAGCTCCCTACATTATTTTTACCAAGTCCCTTTTTCTCCGTCTGCTGGTCCTTGGCTATTCATTCACATTTAAAAGTGAGCCACTGAAATACTGACTGGAAGCTGTGTGTGTCCAGCTGGGGGCTGGTGGCTAGTGGCTTCACTCAGCTGTTTCTCTAGAAGATCCCCAAATATCACAATGTGTAGCTCTCTGCCCTTAGACTGGTCACTTTCTCCAGCAAAAAACTTGCCCACCTTTAGCCTGAAAACAGCATCCCTTCTTAATCCCATTTTTCCTGAGTTTGTCCCTGCTTTCAGCTATGGCTGTGTCCCCCAGGCTGGTTCTGCTTTCCCAGGAGCTTCTCACTGCAGCAGGAACCACGAGGCTGCTTTTGTGTTTGTGTGTGTGTGTGTGTGTGTGTACACACACACAGACGTGTGGCGGAGGAATGGGAGGGATGGCTGACAACCTAGGAATCTAACTGTTCTCTGCCTGAATCTTAAACTGAACTTGATGTTTTAAATCTCATCACACACACACACACACACACACACACACCCCACTGACGTCTCCCATCGCTGAGGCTTTCCAGGGCTCCATGGTGCAAACTGGCTGGCTTCCTGGTGGATATCCCACACTGTAGGGTTGGGGTCAGCTTTCTCAGCTCTGCCATTTATCTATCGGCAACTAAACTTGACTAAATAAAATTTAAAACCACAGACTGTAAGATTATCCCATTTTGGTAGATGCGTGTTTATGCTGTTTCTCCTCTTCCATTCCTTTATCATTGACGGTTGATACTTTTTTATACCTTTATTGCCATTTTAGTGGGTTTTCAAGAAGGAATAGAAATAAACACATGTTCAATCTCCAGGATTCAGTAGAAGCCCTCTGCACCGGTGAATTTCAAACTTCTAAGCAGCATAATCTCACACTTGTTTTTAGATGAACTTTTATGCAGAATTGCAATATATAAAAACAGAGCAGTGGTTGGAGCCCCAGGCAGCCCTTTCACACCCTTTGGTTCCAGCAGGCATCTCCACCAAACCCAGGGTCCATACTACAGATACTTTGAGCATCTTTGTTTCACACAAACCTTCCACTCCAGTAAAACGGCTCCACGCATCACGGCCTAACCAAACCTTTCACATTCACACTTTCCCCCCACCTGGATGGCCCTCCTCTTCTTGTTTACGTCCACCTCCCACCTTCCCTGCAGGACCGACTTTGATCCACCTTCCTCTGTAAGGCCTCCCCCCACCCAACGCTGTGCTCTGTGGTGATCACTCTCCCTCTTCACCTCTGGTCTGAGTACCACCTAAGAGTGACTGAAGAGCAAATTATCGCATTCATCCTTACCTACCAGGTCCAATACTTTCTACTCCTGGAGAGAATAACTGGTCATCACACAAGTGTCCCATAGGTCTGAGAGAAGGGGGTGGATGTGATAAAGTGAATCCTTTGGCTCAGTCTCGCTCCTCAGTGACTAGGTATGCTGGGATAATCTGTAGTTCCGAGATTGCTCTCACCATCGTAATACTTCCCTGAGGTGGCACTTCTCCCACTAATTAGCAACGGAAGCGTAAGCATTCTGTTCTCTCTCAGTTCCCTATTACACAGAGAAAGTAAGTGCCAAGGGCTCAAACGTCTGGGCCAAAAACTCAGGAAGAACTAATAGGCTATGTGGGGTGCAGAGTTGAGCCATGTCCCAATAAAACATCAAATCTACGCTGAAAATAAGAAAGCTGGAGCTAATGTCCTACCTCAATCCTTAAAGATGAGTAAATCCTCAGCCACCCTTAGAAAATACCATTAAATATCTTCATTTAGATTCCATCCAAATGTTCACCAGGTCAAGGCCTATGTAATTTACAGACCAGAGAGGTTAGAGGCAGCAACCAGCACACTTACAGAGTTACCACCGCTTTATTTTTTAAACAATTTCCAACATCCATATGTTTACTAATTTTTTTTTTAAAGATTTTATTGGGGAAGGGGAACAGGACTTTATTGGGGAACAGTGTGTACTTCCAGGACTCTTTTCCAAGTCAGGTTGTTGTCCTTTCGATCTTAGTTGTGGAGGGTACCATTCAGCTTTAAGTTGTTGTCCTTTCAGTCTTAGCTGTGGAGGGCGCAGCTCAGCTCCAGGGCCAGTTGCCGTTGCTAGTTGCAGGGGGTGCAGCCCACCATCCCTTGCGGGAGTCGAGGAATCCAACTGGCAACCTTGTGGTTGAGAGCCCACTGGCCCATGTGGGAATGGAACCAGCAGCCTTCGGAGTTAGGAGCATGGAGCTCTAACCACCTGAGCCACCGGGCCGGCCCTACCACCACTTTTAAATAGACATGCTAGATGGAAATACACGAAGTACAGGTATGCAACACATACTGTTAAAAGTCAGTGATTAGGTCGGTCCAGTGGCTCAGGCGGTTAGAGCTCCGTGCTCCTAACTCCGAAGACTGTCGGTTCGATTCCCACACGGGCCAGTGGGCTCTCAACCACAAGGTTGCCGGTTCAATCCCCTGAGTCCCACAAGGGATGGTGGGCAGCGCCCCCTGCAACTAAGATTGAACACAGCACCTTGAGCTGAGCTGCTTCCCGTATGGCTCAGTTGGTTGGAGCGCAGCCTCTCAACCACAAGGTTGCCAGTTCAACTCCTCGAGTCCCTCAAGGGATGGTGGGCTTTGCCCCCTGCAACTAGCAATGGCAACTGGACCTGGTGCTGAGCTGCGCCCTCCACAACTAAGACTGAAAGGACAACCACTTGAATTTTTTTAAAATAACATTTTATTTTAAATAACATTTTTTTAGAAATATGTACTGAAATATGGATAAAATATGATGTCTTGAATTCGCTTCACAATACTCTAGGACAGGGGTGAGAGGATTCCAGATCAGCAGTTGGCAATTTTTTTTCTATAACAGGCCACAAAGTGCGTATTTTAGGCTTTGCAGGCTATACAGTCTCTATCACAATTATTCAACTCTGCCATTGAGCAGAAGCAGCCATAGATAATAAGCACACCAATGAGTGTGGCTGTGTTCCAGTAAAACTTTATTTGCCAAAACATATGGCGAGCTGGATGTTTCCCACGGGCCCATAGTTTGCCAGCCCTTGGTATGGATGAAGTAAGACTGGCCATGAATTGACAATTATTGAAGCTAAGGGTTGAGTATGTGGGGATTCTCTCTACTTTGTGCATATTTGAAAATTTCTATAATAATACGAAAATTTCCATATTTTCCCTAATAAAATGTTTAATTTTTTTCTAAGAAGTCAATGTTTAACTTTGGTGGCTTCACTGGACTTAAAGTAGAAAACACAGTGAAGACTAATGATGACAGATTATAAGTTTCATTTCCAGAAGGGTAAGGAAAAAAAGGAAAACACAAATGTTCTACTGGAAAACTGAAATGAACAGCAGCCTATCCATGGAAATTTGTGGGACCAGAAGGCAAGGCGGTATTTGCCTGGCACACACCTGACAGCTAAACCAAACAGAGCACAGGGGTTCTCCCAACTCTGACATCCTCTCCCTCCTCAAGCTGAGGAGGGGGAAATGTTCATATTTTATGCAGGAGCCCTTCATGGTTGCTTTACTGGGAGGTGATGCTTTCCTGAGAACAGAATACATTCCCTTTTGAAAGCTCTCAGGACCGGGAGACACATGTGGAAAGAACTTTTTGTCCCTGGCAGACAGGGAACCAAACCCCTTCTCCTTGAACTTGGACAGTCTTCCCTCCCTTGGAAGCCTCACTCATCCTTTGGTTTTAGAGAACTTAAACTGTGTTCTCGCAAAGCGCAGCTGCACGAGTAGCACACTGTGCAAACTTCAGGGGCTCGGTGGGCACAGGACACTGGGAAATGCATCAATACCCTTTCTAGCTTGGCCTCCTCATGCTCAGATTTTTCCCGAAGATGCTCTAAAAAACCTAGTATGTCGTAAGAAATAAGAACAGAATTAAGGTAAGTGAATAGGAAAGGCAATCAAGTAACCCAGGATAAACGTCCCTGTACTTTGCTACCTCTGCATAAAGAGACTGGAAACGCAGCCCTAATAGGGTATCTCTGTGGTGAAATGACTGAGGGCACTCAGACAGAAACGGCCCAGCAGGCCTCCCAGCCCTGCTTCCTCTAGGATCCAACTGTCATAGTAGCCCGGAAGACCATTTCATAATGTCCATGACCATCAGTCATAGCCAATCCAGTGCGTGTGGGGAGAAGGGAAAACAGGAAGATAGGGGAAAGAATGTAGAAGGGGAAAACAATGGGAGGGGAAAAAAGAGAGAGAAAAGAGAAGAGGGGTGGAAATAAAGAGATGGCGACAGCCGCTGGTGGTGGAGAAACCATCTGGTGACTCTTGGTACCAGTTCTAGAGTCTTAGGGCTTGTGGGTCCATCCATGCCTTACCCTGGAGGAAGAGGCCGTTCCCAGGTGGTGGTCTTGGTATTGTGGTCAACATAATAGACCCGTCCATTGGGCAACTCTCGCTGTTCCCATCTGAAAAATAAAGTCAAGGGAAGCATGAGATACACAGTTGAAAAGCACAAGCCCTTGTTCAAGAGGGAGCCCTTCACTACTGATGCGGCTGGTTTGAGAGGAAACACCAAAGATGACACGCAAGATCAATCCAGTGGTCAGACCAGCCCCTTGCTGTCACTGATGGTGGCCCCCAAGAGCGCTTCTTGGGAAAACTATAATAGCTCCCCTTGAGGGAGTCACTGCACTAGGATATGCCATCGATCACTCTAGATTCCCCTAAATGACTCATGTGAATCTACATTCCATGTATTTTTCTAAACCAGTGTTTTTGGGCCATTGGGGGATCAAAGATCCCTTTAGGAATGTGATGAAAGCTGAGGGTTCTTTCCTTCCAAAATGCACTTACCAACAAAAATTTGTATGCAATTTCTGGGGCTCACAGACCTCTCCTAAAGTTTATCTATGGATAATGCCATAGCCATTTTGGTCTCTACTACCTCTTAAAGTCACAACATATATGATGCTGTTCTCCTAGCATCATATATAGTCATATATTAGGTCGGTGCAAAAGTAATTGTGATTCTCCTAGGCATCTACCCGGAGAAATCCAAAACTCCAATTCAAAAATCTGTATGCACTCCTATGTTTATTGCAGCACTTTACACAATAGCCAAGATATGGAAACAACCGAAATGCCCATCGGTAGATGACTGGATTAAGAAGCTGTGGTACATTTATACAATGGAGTATTACGCAGCCATAAAGAAGAAAGAAATCTTATCATTTGCAGCAACATGGATGGATCTAGAGAACATTATGTTAAGTGAAATAAGTCAGAAAGAGAAAGACAAGTACCATATGATCTCACTTATATATGGAATCTAAAGAAAAGACTATGTGAATGAACTAATCAGAAACAGTTTTGGGGACACAAAGAAAAAACCGAGAGTTGTTAGATGGGTGTGGGGGAGGGGGTTGGGGATAAGGGGAAAGGTGAAGGGATTTGGAAGCAGCTGGTAACCACAAGATGGCCTCAGGGTTTTTTTGAAAATTAATTTGGGGAAGGTATTCAATAATGTAAAGATTTTGTTGGGTATCCGATGGACATGCGTCCTATTTGGGAGACCACCTCAGGGATACTGTGGATACCTGATCATGGCATTGTACACCAGAAGCTAAACATTAATGAATGCCAACTATAATTTTATATATATAATGTGATGGTTCAGTGTGAGGTCGGAGGGATAGTGGATGGGGGTTCACAATGTGAGGGATATAAATGATGAACGTCTAAGTATTACCTTGTCTTGTACACCTGAAACTAATAAATAAAAAAATAATAATAAAAAAAAAGTAATTGTGATTTAAAAGGTTAAAAATAATGGCAAAAACCACAATTACTTTTCCACCAACCTAATATATTCATGATCACATTTCTTTTTAAAATACAGGATTCATTTACAGGGGATCTTTAAAAGAGATCTGGGTGACTCAAAAAAATATAGCATACTGTTATTAGCTAACTGCACACCGATGTTCTTACTGACTACTCTACCCATAAGTTTGTGTGTCAGTTAATATGTGATCGGGCACTGAGGGTGGCTCATTTGTGCTAATGGAGGAATGGCAAGGCAGCAGATGGCCCAAAGAGATAATCCACAAACAAAATCACCACAAAATACAGCCAAGGTCCACCCTTGGGATGTCACCCTCCCATTATTTCTACACTCAACACAGTCTGGCAATAACTCCACTTATCCAAGAATACAGCATGCAATATGTAAAGAATGCAAAATTTATATTTACAAAATGACTACCATTTTATAAAAGATGCTAATGGTCCCATTAGCCTTTATGTTTTACACTGATTTTTATTTACTTCTACTTTAGAGTACTGTCTAGGGGAAGGGGATCTTTCCTAGGAAGCAGGTACAGTCAGTTCTGCTGAAACACTTGTTTTGAAAATGCAGATGTATTCCAATCTGATTGATGTATGAGGGAACAATGTGAGCATAATGTGAATTTTGTGTTTGCTTATCCATTATTCTACCTTCGAGGACCACTAAATGAACACAGATTTCCCCCAGCTGAATTCAGTCTCGTATGAAAACACAAAACTCACACGCATCTACCAACTACCTCAGTTTACCATGTTATATGCCACATCCAGCCACATGTGGTGTTATAACTCCTGTCTGAATTCAGATAACCCTCCTTGCACAATTTCATGACAACACTCACAAACTCCAACCATTCCAACACCTGCTTCCACAAGCAAACTTCAGGTCTTCCCATGGAAATGTCCCATATTCATTGTAGTGTTCTGTATCGCAATCATGTAACATGTGTAAACCTGTGATACCATCATTACTAGGTTTGTTCCTATTTTTGGAGTGTGTCATTGACAAGTTTTTGAGCGATATGCCCCCTAAACCATTTTTCCCATAAGTCCTGTGGTTTTTAATTCTGTGATTCTGCTTAGCATGGTGATTTTAAGAACACATATGTTATAGCAGAGCTAATTGCACACTGAAATAAACATCCTAACTTCTATTATGAACCTTGGTATGTCTACTCTGATAGGCATTAGCTTTAGTCAATTTTCATTTTCGAGTAAACCAGATACCTGATCAGTGGACTACACTGATCAGCCCGTCTGAGGCTAGTTCAGATACAGATATTCCTGAGGTTTTTTAAGGCAAGGAAGGGAAGAGGGATCACCCAATGAGTATCTACAAAAAAAAAAAAGAAAGAAAAAAGATGGGCTCATGTTTTACCTCATGCAGTCCTTGCCTCCATCCTTTTAGGTGGGAAATGCCATCACCATTGAGGAAATGGAGGTTCAGAGAAGCTAAGTAACTCGAACAAGGTAGTCAAACTCAGGTTTGACTTCCTAGACTCTTGAGTTTTACCACCGCTCACATCATGCTGAGAGGAAGTGAAGAAACGGAAGGTAAACTGGAATTTACAGGGCACCTACCACCCAGCAGACAAGGTATCAGGTGTTTTCCCGATCCCCACCTCAACGTGAAAGGCTTTTCCTAGCACTGGAGTCCAAGCAGGGAGCCCTGCAGAATCAGGAAAACTAGGGAGGAATTATAATGGGTCTGCCATGATCACTTCTAGGCTCTGTTTTAATCACAATACTCTGACCTACCAGGATGATAACACTTGAAATTCCATGAAGTAAATTCCTTTTAATTGACACAGTGGTATTCCCACACACTGCCAGAAAGGAAATCGGTGTGAAGTCCTCTTCGCTTATATTTCAAGAGTTACAGCAGCTCTTTCCAAGCCTAGACAATATCTATCCATCCCATCTTTGATTCCAGCTGAGCCTAGAAATGAAAGTCTCTCTTTCAGGGACTGTTATTATCTGGCAAATCTCAATGTCCTTCTATGAACCCTCTCAATTGGCTTAGCTAGAAAAACAGAGTTACCAGAGAAATAACACCTTTCTTCCATTACCTTTTTTGATATCTACCTTTTTCCTTTTAAAATCGGACTCCTGCTCGGATTAAATGTCCACCTGGGTCCTCCCTGATCCATGACCTGGCCTAGCTGCTTTTCTTAGAGAACTCTCAACTCCTCCCTAACCTGCACGGTGCCTCAGAATTCATACAAATCTCTTGCCTTCATTCATGTGGCACAGTCAGTCAATTCTATTGTCAATCAAACAAGCCTCCGGATTCTCATTTCTCCTCAGTAACTGCTGACCCACATAGAGTAAGGCTTTCCGACTGCCTTGGTTTGCTCTCCCCATGCCAAGAAAGTGATACTGGCAGCGACCTTTCATCAGCACATCCCTGTCAGGGGTTAGGTTTCTGTCCCTTACAAGCACCTTCTTCACACTGAGATTAAAAGGCTTTTCAATCAAACTACCCATGGGTCTCAATACTACATCCTGGTCTCGCGGATCATATCCTCTCCCACTGAATAGCTTTCTTTGATGCTCTCAGAAATAGTGTTCAAAGAATCAAGCTTGATTCAGGTTCCTTCCCAACACATTGCTCCTTGGCCTTCAATGAGTAGCATTGACTTGGGCCGTAGACGACACAGAGTCTTTGTATCGGAAAGCACTTGAAAGGAGTCTCTAAATTCAATTAATCTTAGTACTTTTTTTTTAAAGCCTAAGTTACCTTCACACCGATGGATTTTAACTGTCTTTATTCAGTTGCATATCTTCCATGCCCATGGCCCAAATCCCTCACCATCATCATCATTAAAAGGGTAAAAGTTAAAAATCTCAGTCCATTATTAGGATGACATCCAACCATTTCTCTCCGGTGCTATCCTGAAAAGAAATTATCTGGTCACCTGAACCACATTTTCTATGGCGGGTTTCCTAAAAAGGTCTTCAAGAAATTAATTCTCAATGACCTACCATTACAGTGTGTCAGATTCCCCTATGTTTGAATACACCGTAGAATGAGTTTCACCAAGAATAGGATTAAGTTGGAAAAGGAATTAAAGCTGGGTGAGAGGTGCAGGTTTGTATAAAAGACATTCTCTTTAAATGGCCCTTGCAAATTTACATATCAACGTGCATCAGAAATTCTATCTTGGCAAGAGCATTATTAACTTGCATTATTTATTAATTTGCTAGCTTTTATTAACATAATAAATCTGACCCTCATTCAAATTACACTCTCTCCATTAGAAAATAAAGTCACACCAGAACCCTTACGTGCCCCAAAGAAAAGATTCCTCGCTGGTTACTTAGACAAAAACTAAAATTCAGAAAAATACACTGAAAGTATTAAAGCTATGTATGCAGAAATTCAACTCCCTACAGGCAAAAGCTAAATGGAATTCATATTTTCTTACTTTATGCTCCTATATAAATGACTCTGAACATGTCCTGTTTCTCAAACTCTGGCCACTTCCTGGGCGAACCATAAGATTTATTTCCAGGCTGTTTCAGACTGTTTCAGACCATTTGATGAGCAAGAAATCTGTGTGCAATGGAACACATCTCCTGCTTACTGTTTTCATTGCTTCAGTAGGTCCTTTGTAAACTGGGTAGGAAATGTGTTAAACTCGGTCCTTCTCCCAAGAATCTTTCTTAAAATACTGAGCTTTCCTTTAAATATCAGCACTCTAACTCCTGTTCACAAACTATCAACAAGCAGCATTTTATGCCCTAGAAGCACAGGGTAACACAGTAGCAGCCACCGAGGCTTCTGAATTAAGTCGATTTTTCTTCTCCAACCATCTCGTTTTCTTTGCCTTGGAAAACTCTCCAAAGCTCTTCAATGGAAGTTGGCAACATTAAAACATTAAAAGATATGCTTTCATGGAGAGGCAAGACAATTCCTGGAGATGGTATCTATAAAAAAATTTTTAAACATTTTGCAGACAAATTTGTCAATGTAGGGAAATAGTTACTCTTAAAAAAAAAAGATGGTGGAAGCAAAAATGGATATACTCTTTCCAAAGGGCAATTTGACAATGTGGTCTAAACCCTTTCCTATGTGAATACCTTTAAATTCAGCAATTCTGCTTCTAGGACACACCCTAAGGCAATAATTATGCGTCAAAGAGTTAGCAATACATCCATCTGTCACAGTATGTTGCTGCATGTTACAAAAAAACTGGAAACAACCTAAATGCCTCAAAATGGAGGATTAATAAAATAAGTGCTGTTATTTCTATAATGGGTGGTATTCAGTCATTTAAAATAACATTGTGGATAATACTGACTTGTTCTTATGTTTACAATGTACTGGGTAGAAAAAACAAGTAAAAAACTAACATGTATAAGATAATCAAAAGTGTTTAAAAATTAAATCTAAAGTGCCACCCATTCTCATCTGCATGCTTAAAATGTTTTACAATAAAAAATAAAATTTAAAACCACAGACTGTAAGATTATCCCATTTTGGTAGATGCGTGTTTATGTGGGCATGTATGTATATGTGGTCTCAGGCAAATCGCTTAAGGTTGCCTCATTTGCAAAATGAGGATAAAAGTGGCTGCCACTCAGAGTGTTGTGAAGACTGTGTGAAATAATCCACACACAAAATTTAGCACTCCCCAACACACTGGAAACATTTTACACATGTTAGCAATTATTAATAGTCAGGTAAGCTATTATTGAAGGTGCACAAAAAGCATCAATGGTTAGATATGGGTGTGTGTTTTTTGTTGTACATCTTCTTTCTTCTTCTGTTGTTGTTTTGTGTTTTGTTTTTTTCAAAAAGAAATTTTTTTTTAAGGACTATTGAGAATGAAATCATATACCCAGTCATTCAACAAACACTTCTCACTCCATCTCCCTAACATCCAAGAATTAAGCAGGTGCTGGGGATACAAAGATGGACATAATAATCCCTGCTCTTGCGAAGCTCTCAAGAAAGTGTAATAAAAATGAAAATTCATAATTACACATGAATACACACATACAGTAGGGTGAGAATATCTCAAGGGCCAGTCCCAAAACAGTAGAATCTTTGAAATTAAGGCTTTCGTTCTGAGTTAATGAGGAGGAAGCCAGAAGTATGTACTACTATTTGGCATTACCTAAGCATATAATAATCCTTGCAGAGTCAAAAACTAAACCATATTCAGCAAAAAGGCACAGATTTTCCCAGTATGAGCCTTTAAAATGGTGCTATTCAGAGTGCGGTCCATGGCCCATGGTTAATGTCCACTGACCAGAACCGTACAGAAGTTGCTAAGCATTTAGAAACTTTTGTACCAATGTAACATTACCACTACATCCAAATATGGGAAAGTAGATTCATCTCATTGAATAGCAAACACAAATAAGGATTTGTAACAGATCAAAAAAAATTAAAAGAAAAGAAAAAAAAGGGACTGCTTCTTCACAGACAGTTTGAGAAGCACTATTTTAAAACTCCTTGGGTAAGGATCTTTGGATAGAGCCAAAACTGAGTTTGGAATGAAAATCAATGGCAGCGGCTGGTTTATAACTTAACAGAGAAGTTCCAAATTCCAACGTCCCTTACAGCCCGCTACAAACAAAACATCAAAGAACTCTTACAAGGTTGTCATCCTTGATAGTGTCTCAAGGACCACCTGGAGAAAGGGACACTGCATCTCAATAACTGGGCGTGGAGACAGGCAAGATGGCAAATCCAAAAGATCTAGAAAACACCCCTTCTCAATTAATTCTACTTTGAGGCAGGAAATGGACAGTGCAGCCAATGACTGCAGGAGAAAAAGGTTGGTGTGAAATGGCAATGCTGAGGTAAGTCGGCAGTCCAAACACAACGGCCTCCCTTATGTAAGAAACCACAGCAGAGAGCCGACTGCCAGGATGAAATAATGTGCCTCTGTGTGTGAGGGACTGAGTGAGCTGCGGAGCCTGGGACACACTTGGAGTTTATCTAAGCCATGTACACAGGGTCTGTTAATGAGCATTTGGTCCCCAAAGTGAGCTCAGTGCTGATAAAAACCAGATGCAGGGCCAGCCGATCAAAGTGGCCTCACTCCCCACTACCGGCTGCCTGGACCACTATCTCACCATTTATCCTGAGCTTTCCTGGCACCCCCTCCTTAATAGACATTTGCAAGCTGAAAATGCCACACCCTTCCAGTTGGCTTTTTCCATGCTAATTAAATTTAAAGGTTCAGAAAGCAGGAGGGTTTGGAAACGGAGAAAAGAGATGAGGGGTGTTCTATTTTAGACTTAGGCAGCCCAGCTTTCGTTAGCCTTCCGTCCTTAAAACATACAAACGTGTACGACCTCTTTATGACCAGTCTCATCTGCTGCAAGTTGCAGAAAGGCAATGAAGCAACCGGGAAAATAAACCCATGGAATCTCCAAGTGAATCTTGCTCAATCACTCATAAAGGAGACTGGAGAAGTTGAGACAGTCAAGTTGGAAAGAGACAAAGTCAGCTGGATGTCTTGAAAACAAAATCTAGCATGGCTCCTAAGCACCTTAGCAAAGAGGAGACATGCTCCACGGTATCTCCCAGTGCGTGAGGACCTCTAGTAAACAGGCAAGAGCATCCTGACCCTGTGAGAGATGCATATTTAAACCCAAAGCCAGTCAACCCAGTTAATGACGCCTTAAGCTCTTGCTCTTGGGGAAAAAATGCAATATTCCTGTCATAGTTGCTCTTTATTTAAGGTATCGGAGAAGCTGAAAACATTCATCCAGGGGGAGAAAAAAAGATGGCATTTAAATTTATTCATTGCAAATATGTCTTGGGGGCCTACTTTGTGTCAGGCTCCCCACCATCGTGAACAGGGCAGAGAGACACGAAACAAGCAATTACACGTGTGAGCAGAGTTACAGTACACAGGGCGATTTGATCTTGTCTACCTGGGTTCAAGGAAGGATTCCTAGAGGAAGTTCTGATTAAGCTGAGACTTAAGAGATGGATAGGAAATTAATGAACAAAGTACTAAGGAAAGTTTCAGAAAGAGCAACCAGCATGGTGGAGCATCCCAAGTCCAGGGAAAGAGTGGTAAGTTGTCAAACTGAAAAAAGTTATTATGTCTAGACCTTGGAGAACATAGCAGAGAGTATCTTCCATGGAAGGCTTGATGGGTAGGTTGGGTCCTATCGTGCAGGGATTTTTAGGTCTCATTAAGGATTTGAGAATTTATCCCAAAAGACGATAGGAAGCCATTGCAGCGTTCTAAGTGGTGAAATGTCAGGCTCAGAATTTTATTTTAAAAGGTTAAAATTGGACTCCTGACTCCTGAAGCCAAGATATCAGGAATAAAGGAATAACTCATCTTGTCCGGATGTCCTAAACCTGTAAATATGCTGGGGTAGGGATGGTAGGTCTATGAATTGCAAGGGTCACTGTAGAACGTGTGCCCTTTCTAACTTGTCATCACAGAACTGCAAACTACAAGCCTGCTATGCTCACTGCCATGCACTCAGCAGTGCTCGTGGCAATCTCCAGTTAAGCAGCCAACAATCTCCAGCCCTCCCCGATGTCTTAGGGATAAGCATCTTAGGATGGAAAACTGGGTCCCAATGCCTTTCTCTGGTTTGGGAAAGTGGGCAACTGCCTCCCCAGACCCACACACAGGCCCCGTCATGTTCTAAATGCTCTAAAGAAAAGATGTTGTCCAAATTCTACCTCGGAAAAGTGTTTCAGCCTCTAGCGGGGTGGGGGGAGGAGAATCGGCTTCCCTGGGCCGCTTCTAAGGCCAGACTTAGAATAAAGAGCGTTTTCAGAGCCTGGAGTTTTCCAGCTGCCTGGAAACAGGAAGAGCCCAATCCAGGAGAACAGTGACCCTCACACACGCCCTACATAAAGACACGTTGAGCCATTAGCCTTAATTGCCTGTGACTGACACAAGAGTGAAGCCGGCCTTCCAGGCATTTGCTCAACGGAAAGAAAACAAACAGCTCACAGGGGACACAGGCAGCCATTTTCTCTCCTTTCTGCCAAAACGATTCTGCTCCGTTACCCACCAAATTATATACAGATTTGAAATTATAAAGCAAACAATGGTCTTTCGAGTCTTCCTTACCACATGCAAAGGACAAAAGAAATCTGTGGGGACTAGTTGGACACAGCAATTGGTTATCAATCTTTTCACAAAAATCAGAAACTTCACAAAAAACTTTTCAGAGCCACCTCTCAATACACCAATTCTCTCTAGGTTTGAGCTATTAAGAAGTATTTATAATACTTTTCATTTCTTCATCACACTTTATTAAGAAGAGTTAGGTAGAGTGCCAAACAGTAAGGATACAATATGTATGTGGTAAAAAAATCACATATGCCTTCAGGTTTAGGATTTTTGTTTTAACAACTGGTCTTTCTAAAGTAGCTTAAGAACAGTACAGTATGTTATACATCAAGCAAGAGACCGTCCATCCTTCCCTTTTCCTTTATGAGTTACAAGGGCTCAGAGGACCTACACACACCACCCCCACTCCCACCATCACAGGCCAGACCTCAGTGACTATGGTGATATGGCCATTGGTTTCCTCAGTACCAAACTGATAACCAGGATGGACAGAGGGACCACAATGGGATGGGCCCTGACTATGACAGCCTTAAGATAAGCCTTCATTTCCCAGTTCAGAATCATTATGAAGTTTACGATATCCAGATAAGATGGGTTATTCCTTTGTTCCTGATATCGTGGTTTCAGGAGTCAGGAGACCAATTTTAACCTTTTAAATAAAACTCTCAGCCTTACATTTCACCACTTAAAACCCTATGATTCCTTCACAACCACTGCAAAAGTATCATTCACGAAGTGTAATGCCCACCATTAGGTGAGCGCGTCACATTCACCACCTTATTTGAGCGCCTTAACTTCTTGGGGATATATGCATGATTATTACCTCCACCTTACCAAGATAGTAAGCCACTCAGGCAAGGTCAAATAGGGTCAAGTGGGGATTCAAACCCAGATCTATTTGATCCCTAGGTCCACGTTCTTAATCTCCACTCACTATCTAGCCAAATTTGAACTTCTTTTTGGTTTATTGGGGCCATCTTCTTATCACCCAAGGTCTTCACCACCCAATTCAGTTCTGAACTAAAGGACAGCAAGGAAACTAGTAGCCCATGTTAATATCAGCCCCAGTTATAGTAATAACATACATCAATATTCAGAGCCTAATGTCCTCCACAGGCCATTAAGAGAATTCAAGAGACAAAAGCTGTTTTCCAGGGAGGATCTAGGCGAACACCCTCCAATGATTTTGGAAGGCAAAATGAGCTCCTTATTCCATAAAAGACTCACTCTTTGAGTCAAGCTGTTCATTTCAAGCCAAGGTATAAGGTAGTATTGATTCAGCCCCAGATAATTTAGATTCTTTTTTAAATTTATGTAGAACAAGCAGTTCTCCCACACCTTACTAGCTTGTAAGCACAGCAACCTCCCAGAGACTCCTAGGCACTAGGTAATAAATAACCATGTTGTTTCTGCCCTGGTGAAGGAGCCTCATTCTTTGGAGGGGTGAAAAACGCTGTTGTGGGGCAGAAGGCTACGTACCCAGCAGGCAGCGCATCAGGGGCTTGGGCAGCCACAGGGAGCTGCTGTGTGCCTGATGTGCTGGGCTGCTCTCCTTCAGCTGGAGTGGTCGGAGCAGGGAGAGATGATGTGGTGGGGTTCGGGGTGACACTCGTTGCTGCAGCAGGCGGGGACGTCACACCAACAACAGAGGGTTCTTCAGGATCTGTGGCTGTAGCAGGTTCGTCATTCACTGAAAACACAGAAATCATATTTTAGAGCTCAACGAAGACTTACATTCACATTTACTAGGTTTTTCACTTAATGTGTTAACATAATACCTATAATGTGACCGTGTGTACCCAGTGACAGCAAAAATGTTTTACAGAACATAACTTGGGAGATTACAGCAAGTCAGTAGTAAGAGCCTACCAGAAGAAAATTAGAGATGGATCTAAAATACATAGATTATTAAATATTACCACCTCCCTTATATAAATTTATTAAAATTTTCTAATCTGCTATGGTTACATTTACTGCAATAAAAGAATAGCAGGAAAAATAAAAATAACAGGAAAGTATGTTGGTGCTAAATGGACCAACGCCAAGGCCAAGTCTATAGTGTCATATACTTTTCTTTAAACTTGTCATTTGTCTGCTAGGAGCATCTTCCTTCGAAAAGCTCCACACACACTAGGAGGCAGAAAACTTTCAATAACGTGCTTGTTCTTTTAAAGACTCATGCTCAAAGTAGGGAGCAGGGATTAATGTTCTCAATGAAAAGGATGGGGCTCCAAAGATAAGGGACTCGTCTCCAAGGCAACAATAGACAAAGAGGACAGACGTGAAATAAGCTGGTTCCCAAGTCTCCTTATTTCTCCGTATCTTCATTTCTTTGATGATCACATGTTCACAAGGACCACAGGCAGGACGATATCCTCTTACTCAAAAAAGGATCAAACAAGGTTTCAATTTTCATATGTACGTAGACAATTCTTTGAAAGTGGATTAAGCCAAATGCAGAGAATTTGCTACATATGAGATAGCACCTGTATACATTTATACTAGAATTTTGTAGGAAAATGCCTTAGTTGTTATTTAACCTCATATTTCTAATTCAGAAATTCTTTTTGCAGTTTCCCTAACAAATGGCTACCCAGATTCTTCTTGAACATTTCTTCTGACAGGCAGCTCACTACAGAACCTGCCAGACCAGAAGTTTTGTCTTAGGTTAAGCTGAATTCCACTAGCTGCTCTTAGTCCCCACCCCACAAGCAATACAAAAAAATAAGAATCTGCCACCCTGTTTCTCATTCACCTTCTCTTTTCCAGTATAAAGGCTTACTATTTCTTTAATGTTTCTAGGCCACCTTTTTCTTACCACCTGGCTGTCCTTTTATAGGGATCTTTTTCTACTGCCTTTCATAAATAATGATATCAGGAACCGAACATAATAAATCAGATACCATCAGACCAGCGGAGTCATTTTTCCAATATAAATGATATTCTTTAACATTTATGGGACACCAGTATGTGCCAGGCAAAGTGCAAAGGCATGTTAGACTCTCTCATTTAAGCCTCACACATAACCCCATGAATTATGTACAATCAACGTCCCCCCATTTGAGGAAACAGTTGAGGAAACTGAGGCCTGAAGAGATTCAATAACTTGCCCAGGTCACCGGGCACCTGATTCACACCCCTGCTGTCTGTCTCCAGAGCCTAAACCACTCACTCACTACACTCTATGCTTCTCTGCACATCCTCTAAAGCAACTCAAGATTACAACAATTCTGAAGCAACCGTATGATCCTACTGGTTAACATGAGACGGGGGTCAGTGAAACTAAAATTTCTTCACATGATGTGATGCCAAGTTTGACCTTAACAAATGGATTAAGAGCCTAGGGACTACCTCTGATTAATTTATTTGCTTTCTCCCCAGTATATGACATACTGTCTGGCACACAGACCGGATTAGTTGTTTAATAAATGACTACATCTTGTGCAACTGAGTCCCCATAAATGTGGGACTTTCTATTTCTATTGCTATTCTATCTCAGTCAATTTAGTAAAACACAACAGATGGCAATTCTCTTTATGCAAATCTATGTATGTTACTCAATTCCAATCAAAACAACATCATGGTTTTTTTTAAGCACTAAATAAATTCAATTCTAAAATTTATAAGGAAAACTAAATACAGAAGAATAGCCATGAAAATTCTAGGGACATAGTGTTGTGTGGGTGTGTAAGGGTGGGGAGTTAGTTCTCTAAAGTATTAACACTCATTATAAAGCTACAACACTTCAAACAATGTGGCACTGGTATGTGAATAGGCAGATATCGATAAATAAACAAAAAAGTTCAGAAACAAAACTAAATACACATTGGAATTTAGTATAAGACAAAAGTGGCATTTTAAATTACTGCAGAAAGGGCAGGTTATTTAATAAATAGTACTGTGACAGCTGGGCAGTGTACTGGACAAAAACTGAGTCATATCTCTATCTCATTCCTCATATCAAAATAAATTACAGGTGGATCAGAGATTTTGACAAAAAAAATATGAAACTACAGAGGAACAAAAGAAAACAGATGAGAGTATTTTTATAATCTCAAAGTGGAAAGAACTTTTTGAAATATTACATGAAATCTAGAAGTCATAAAAGATTGATTAATTCAACTACATTAAAGGTTTTAAAACTGTACATGACAAAAAACACCATAAGCAAAATTAAAATCAAAAGAAAAACAACAAACCGGGAAAAATTATCAACTCATATTATAGACCAATGGCTAATTTCTTTGATATGAAAAGAATCTCTACATATCAAAATGAAAAAGACCAAAAATATGCAGAGACACTTCACAGTTAAGAAAATACAAATTACCCTAGACATATGAAAAGATGTCTATGAAACAAGAAATGTAGTCTAGGACTATAACAAAATACCATTTTAACCTCAGATTGGCAAGAGTGAAAATATTTAATCACACTTTGATAAGAGTATAAGAAAAACACATTTTCACATACTGCTTGTAGGAGTAAAAATTGCTAGAAGTTCTATGGAACACAGTTGGGCACTATCAATACTTTAAATGCAATAATGGAAAGGTCGGAGGGTAAATGCAATGAAGAGAGGTGGGGCAGGTAGATGAAATTAAAATTGCCATGAGCAAACAATGGCTGAAGCTGGGTGATGAGTTCATTATAATACTCGTTTTACTATTTTTTGTATATATTCAATGTTTGTGGCACCAATGGAATTGTGCACTTCCATCAGGAGGCACGTAATGTCTGGTTGTCTCTTTTTTGCAATGTTAGCAGCTGCTGACGATTGTTGCCTAAATCTATTCATTGGTTAGGCAAAAGACTAATATTCTAATTCTGTTATACCTATAAAGAGAAACTTTGCCTTATCAACTATTTGGCTGCCTTGAGGTTCAGTTTGTAAAGAAAAGGCAGGAAAAATGCTTGAGTCTTTCATTTATCAGTTTTCAGAATAATGAGCTGATTTCCTCACGTCCTCCAAATATGAACAATAAAAGTTTGTTTTGTTTAAAAATCTTTATGATAGGGAATATAGTCAATCATATTGTAATAACTATGTATGGTCTCAGATAGGTACTAAACTTACCAGGGTGATCACTTCTTAAGGTATATAAATGTCTAATCACTATGTTGTACACATGAAACAATACTGTATAATATTGTATGTCAACTATAGCTGAAAAATAAAATTTAAAAAATCATTATGAGCTCTTGGGTTTAAAGATATTTAAAATATTTCAATCCGTTGTGATTATTGTTTTTACTGATACTGAAATTTTCCCCATTTTTTGGCTGTGAGCAGGAGAGTGAAGGGGCAAAGATCTTCAAGTTGGCTTCAAGTTCTACAGAGAAATGTCTAAGATAATTAAGTTGGAAAGTGCAGAACAGCATATATATAATGCTACCACTTGTGTGCGTGTGTGTGTAAAGAACATATATGCATATATATGCTTGTTTATTCAAAAAATATCTTAGAAACGATCCTAAGAAACACAACGATGACTGCCTCTGGGGAAGGAACTGGAGACTGGAGGACTGGAATAGGAAGGAGACTTTCTGAACACGGTTTAAGCCTTTATACTTTTAAAGTGTTGATCACATATATGTGCTATCTATTTAAAATAATTATTATGAAATTGTTGACCAGGAAAAGAACAAAAACAGAGCGTGTGAGACGCCAATGGAAAAGACCCTCTAGTCAACACTATGTGGACGTGCCGGCTGAAGCAGCTGCGATATAGTTAGAAGTGTGCCCAGCAGGACTCGTGTCTGCCCACAGACCTATCCAAGAGCCTTTGATCCAGCACAGTGTTCATCTGTTTAAGAGTTTCGTGCTATACCTCAAGTTCAGATGTGGAAATAGAATACTGAAAGCCAGATATTCTAGCACTGACAAACTTGCTGTGTCCGTGTTTATGCTCCTCTCAAAGAGGGTGTATGTATGCATATATATACACGCCTTCTTAGAATATGGGAGCTTGAAAGAACCTCAGAGGTAAATCCACCCCATGACAGTTTATAGTCAGAAGAAACTAAAGTTCAGCCAACTTTAGTTTCCAACAGTCACCTGTTAAACCAGTGACAGAGCACCATATTCAAGCTATGATGTGACTTCAAGTAAAGAAACACTGGATTGTCAGAGACAAGGACTTACAATTTCATCAAGCCTTAGAGAACTGCTATATTTTACATTTTAGCTGATTATAGCTAATATTCCCTTATGAATCCTAATTATCTGGTGTACACAGCTTATGTTCCCCAAATGACAGTATCCAAATGAGAATGAGGTCAAATTCATTTCCTTCCTTTCTCACTACGTCCACGCTGTACGTCCTATGCCCTCGCCTCCATCTCTCTGCGCAGCTCAGCCCTCCTCCTTCCAGGCCCTCTCCACCACTCCAGCCCAGACTGATCCCCCTTGTGGAGCCCAAAGCACCTGTGGTCTCAATTAAGCCACATAGTCCCTGTGACATCTGCTGTGTTGGTACTTGGCTGATGATGTCTTTTCAGCTTCTTTTCCTGAAACAGATTATAGGGCGGTGGGGGCCTTCTTTTACACTTCTTTACACTGTCCATAGTGCTTAGCAAAATGGTATTTAATAAATACTTGTTCAATAAATACTTGCTTACTAAACCTAATAATCTAGCAAAAGATATCTGAAATAAAACCACCTCATATTTGGGTAACACTATCATTTACAAAACAGCTTCTTTTAAAAATGTTTTAATTTTGGAATAATTTTAGATTTATAGAAAAGTTACAAAGATACTATAAAGATAGTATGCCCGTCACCCACTTTCCCTTAATGTTACTACCTTACTTAACCACAGCACATCTGTCAAAGCTAAAAAATTAACACCAGTTCATTACTATTAACTAAACTCCAGACTTACGTGGATTTCGCCAACTTTCCCACTAATATCCTTTTACTATTCCAGATCCAATCCAGGATCCTGTGTTGCTTTTAGCAACTTCACTTTCATTAGCCCATTTATCCTCCCAATCACCCCATGAAGAAGACACTGTTATTCCCATTTTACTGAAGACAAAACTGAGGCTCACAGAGGTACCGTTCAAAGAGGTGTCATGCAGTCAGGAAGTAGCAGAACCAGTACTCAAATCCAGAACACCGTGAAGTAAAAACAATTGAAGGGGGTAGGAGTGAGGAGAAATAAAAATGGCTTAGATGGCTTTCCTGTATGGGAAGAAAAGCTGGGTACCAAGATGAGAGGGTAAATGGGGTAAGGAGGTAAAATGGCAGTTGAATGCCCTCTGGTTTCTGCAACTGGGGATATTTCACAAGGTTCGCTCTGTGGTGTTGGTTAAACATTCTAACTTCATGAATCAGATATTCATTCAGGACGAAGACTCTAATACACTCATCACAGTTAGCCAAAAACAGATCGGGAATTGGAAATTCTTTTTCTTAATCCTAGACATGCTGCCAACTCACTGTGTGTTCCAAGATCTTTAGGTGTGTGTGATGTAGCACACAGTCTTTTCAGCCCCCACACTCGGACAAGGAGAAGGTGACTGCCAACAATGAAAGCTTTTTAAACTGAAGAGCAACTCGTAACATATGATCCACAGCTAAGCAGTAATATCTCTTACCCATGAAATACAAGCAATGCAGTTCCAGTGCAACTGATCACCCAGCTCTTCACAAGAGCAACCAGAACTAGAACAACCCCCAAAAAAAACAGATGGAAAAAAAGAAGAACTTAAGCATGGAAAAGGCCATCCCATGTTACCTGATGGGAAAGTTCAATCTTTCCCTGGTCAAATTATGTAGATTCATGCAATGCCATTTGTACTCCACCATGCTTCTAAGAATACAAAGTCTGACGTTTGTTTTGAAAATGACTATCAAAGAATATCATGGATAAAGAGTAATAAGGCAGAACTAGCCCTTCCAGACATTAGAAAAACATAATGTAACACGTCAGTAATCAAAATCACATGACACTGGATCAGAACTGGAAATAAATGAAGTGGAATGAGGAAAGAGGCCAGAAATGAATTCTCACTGCATATAAGAATGTGGGAAGTGATAAATACTAAGGAAAACCAGAGTGAGAAAAGAAAACTATTCAATTAATGTTCATAGGAAAATAGGACCCCGATACAGAGAGAAATTAATTTAACCCAACCTTCATTTTATTTATATATGTACAGATATAGATATACCACTATAAATTCCAGTGGGATAGTTATTTTTTAACATAACATTGTGAAAAAAAGGAAAACAGAACAAAGTATTTATTCCATTTACGGACAAGAGAGAATCTTTTCACTATTGAAGCAAAAGGTAAAATTACAAGCATTAAAAAAAAATGTTTAGGCACAGTTATTTTCAAAATTTTAACTCCTTTTTTACAAAAGCCACAGAAATGAGATAAAAGGCAAAATGATATAGGAGGAAACTTATAGTCATAAACATAACAGATAAAACTTGTACCTAGATACTTTACACTAATTAGGATGGCTATTATTTTTAAAAAATGTTTAAAAAAGCAATATGTTGGCAAGAATATGGAAATATTGGAACCCTCATTCATTGCTGTGGGAATGTAAAATGGTGCAGCTGCTCTGGAAAACAGTTTGAGGGCTTCTCAAAAAGTTAAACACAGAATTACCATATGATTTATCAACTCTACTCCTAGGTATATAGACAAAATAATTGAAAGCATGGATTCAACCAGATCCTTGTATCCCCATGTCACAGCATCATTGTTTACAGTAGCCAAGAGGGGGACACAATCCAAATGTCTATCAACAGGTGAATGGATAAATAAAATGTGGTATACACATACAGTGGAATATCAGTCAACTTTAAAAGGAAATGATTCTGATACACTCTACAATATGAATGAATCTTGAAAACATTATGCTAAATGAAATAGCCAGAGACAAAAGGAAAAATTATTTCACTTATAATATGAGGCACCTAGACTAAGTGAATTCATAGAGGCATAAAATAGAATAGCAGTTACCAGAGTCTGGAACTGGTGGGGGGGGAGGGTGCGGGGAGGGCACAGGGGAGGAGAATGTTAATGGATAGATACATGGCACATCGTGAATGTACTTAATGCCGCTGAGTTACACACTACAAAATGTTCTAAACGGTACATTTTATGTTACGAATGTTTTATCACGATTTTTTAAAAACTTATACCTAGAATATACAAATCTCAAAAATAAACTTCCAAATCTCCAACGGTCAAATAATCAAACACTATGGGGAAAAAGTGACACAAAAGCAAAGAAACAGTCAAGCCAGAAATAACTGAAGAAATGGCCAAGAGGTTAAACAAGGAGGTGGCACTTGTCAGCACAATGGTCGGCCAGTGTTTACAAGGAAGAAATAAACAGGCCAGTGTGTCCAAGGTAGCAGGAAGAAAGAAACCTCATGTACCACCTGAGGAAAATGTTACACTGCCTTGGGATGTATGACTGCTTCAAACCGTTTGGAAAGCAATCTAATGATATACATTAGATCTCATTCTAAAAATTCACATCCTTTGACTCAAGAACTTCATTCAAGAAGAAACAAAACTGTGTGCAAAATGTTTACATCAGGATTTTGTTTACAACAGGAAAATATGTAAGATCTGAGGGATGGTTGAATGAATTATGGAGTATTAACTGTGAAACAGTATGAGGCCACTAAAAAAAAGTTAAACCAGAAGACCACAGATACGTGGAAGCGTGTATTAAAAAAAAACAAAGTGAATAGAAGAAAACCTATCCATGCTGCATCATTATAACTGTATGAAAGTATTCATAAAGATAAAAGCTACCGTTGGGAAAGCTTACTGTGTCCCAGGCACCAAGCCAGGCGCTTTACATGTTTCATATAATTTATTCCTATAACAACCCTATGAGAGATATATATCTTGTCCTAATTTTATTAATGATAAAACTAAGGCCCAGCAAGTCCCTGGGCCTTATTATACACATACTACACTAGGGACCAGGCTCGGACCACAGCCAATGTGACTCCGAGCTATGTGCATGGAAATCACATTTAAGGGAGGACTGAGAGATGTAATGTTTTGGGATTAAGTTTTCAATAAAAAATGAGAAAGTAAATCATTCCACACAAGTCTCAATGAAGTGCTATACCATTAGTCTATTTCTCGATTCCACCACTTCTGAAACTTAGAAATATTATATTTATACAGACAGGCTGCCATTCACTTTCATTTTATAAAAATGGATACCTTATAGTTGTGACAACAAAAAGAAACCACCTGGAACTTGGCTCTGTTTTTGCCCCAAATGTCTTTTTCATGCATAACTGCAAAGCACAGCCAAAAGGGCTCGCTAAATAAATCTCGAATGTCTGTGGAAACATTTCCTGGAGGCACAGCTCACTACCACCACCATTTTGGAACTGGTCCTCACAGTTCTAACAGTGGCATATTGAAGGATGGAGATGTCCTCATTCATAGCCTCAAACCCCCTTCTGCTCTTGCGCTGCCAAGGGGGCGGTCTTCTGTCTGCTCCCCAAAGGAAAGGTGAGATCTTTCTGTACCTCTTGGATAGGCACTAAAGAGCCTACAAAGTCCAGGCTGCCTGTGAGGTAAAAGGGAGCTGTCATCACAGCAAAAAGGGAAAAGGAGAGAGATGAGACAGAGGCCAAGGCCTTAGGATTTTAAGAGGCAGAAATCCCTAAAATGCAATTTCTGTCCTTCACAGATGAGTTTTGGGAACAGTTTGGTCATTCAGATACACCACCATAAAACATTTCCAAGGCAGTTTGGGGTTACGGATATTTGGCTTTCTGAACACATGGCTGGCACCTGCCTTGTCTGCTGAAACATAATGTTCCTGGAGATAAGGACTATATATATGCAGAGGAACCTAAAAATAAATATAGGGGAAATATGGATCTGTTTAAATGTCAAGAGGAGTGACTCAAAGACTATCAAAGTCAATTTACCAATAGTGTTCATAAGGAAAGCAGAGGTGGCTGAGGGAAACCAGTGTCACAACAATGTAAGCCCCTGAAGAACAGAGTGGTTGGTATCATGGCCAAAGCCTCCAGGAAACAAACAACTGGTTCCAAAGAGCCAGTTGTTTCCCTTCCCATTTGCAAACGCTGGCCTCCCTCCACTAGTGACTTATTTTCCTAAGCGAAGCATGTTTACTGGAACTCACAGAGCTGCACAGGGTTTTCTAGAACACAGTCCACAGCCACCGCCTTGCTGTCCCCTTCGCACAGGCGGGAATATCCACATTATAACTCGATGGTTCCAGAACTTGGGTACAATGGGTGACACAGGAATGCCAGGGGGGCTGACACAGCACCTCCAGCTCCTCTTCGTCTCCAAGGCTCAGGGAGAGCCAGTTCATTCCCCAGTTCTTTCAGGCAGGTCGCAAATTCCAGGGAGAAAGTCAGGCCACTGGACACACAGTGAGCCCTGCAAGACACAGGCCACTCCACCCCACAACCCCTCACAGGTAACAGTATATACAGCGAAGCATCATAAGCCACCAGAAGGTTCTGCGGCCCTCAGATGTTCTCCCAGAGAATTAGAAAGTAACCACATCAATTTCTCCTACTCAAGTTTGTTACACAAAGGGCATCGACAACGCCATGATGACACCTATGTGGAGAAGCTACGCAGCTCCAGCTCTCCCATCCTTCATGCCACACCTCTGCTGTCACACATCTATTTCAGGTGTTACTTTAAACACCTGCATCTCCCCCATCTACAGTATATCAAAGTAACGTCCATGTCCTTCCTAACAGCCCCAAATTACAACAAATTACCAAATGACCAGCAGTCACTAAAGATCTGACAATTTTTAAGATGCTTAGAAAAATGAAGTGTGTTTTTTCTTTTTCCTTTTTAATTCAATACTGACCTGATGAGCCAGAAGGAAAGCATGACAACAAATGGATTGTTCTGAAATAGGTCCTTCCCCTCCCACTTACAGGGAAGCAGAGCCAAGTACAGAGACGTTCCACGCAGATGTCGGAGGGCTGTCCACTCATGTGGCACCAACACTCTCACTGGGACAGCCACAGAATGCCCCCCGGTGGCAGCTGGCTTTGCCCCTGGTCAATGCCGACCATGAACAGGGGGTTCAAAGCAAAAAGCTGCCATCTTCTCTAACGCTGCTACCTTCTCTAACGCTGCTACTAACAACACTCAGTTTTCATTCTCCCTAAGTCTGATCATTTCCTTAAATTAAGGAAAGAAAAAAATATGTCATGTATAAGTAAGATACACCCCCAATGAAATCCAATATTGATAAGAAATGAATAGAAAAATCAATACTTTTTATTTCTGTGCAAAGGAAGATTTTAAAAGAGTCCTATGGAGAATGACCTTAGCTACACAGAACATGCCAGAGATTAAGAAAGATGCATCAATGAAAAGACTGATGGATTCAAATTCATCTTAGTATCAGAGTCTTCTCTCGCCCACCCTACATTCTGACATAGGTAGAATCCCGACTCCACATGAGAAGAGATAAGAGGCCACTGCTTCAGTCCAGGCTGGCATTCTTGTTTGTCACTCACCTGTGCCATTGGCCAAGCCACTGTGGCTTGGGTTCTTGACGGGCTGGCGGTGCCGGTTGGTAGTCCCAGGGCTTTGCTCGCTGGTTGCTATGGTTGTTCTGGCTGAACCACCTGAATGTCTGTGTGTCCTGGGTGTTCAAAGTAGAAAGCAGACAGATATAAGTCACTGTAAAAACAAAAGAATTGTATCCCACCTAAGTCACCATATTCCCTCTCTCACTATTTATTGTAGAACTTTAATAGCCCCTGTAGTCTTTAACTCAACAGACGCTGGCTCTAAACAGAGACCCAGGTAAGCTTCTTTCTTGGTAAAAGTCCAGAAGGCAACTTTGGGCAAACTTGTCCACTTGAAGTAAATAAATCCAGAATGAATTGCCCCCACCTCTGACATAACTGGCAAAATATCCTGTGACCATCACATTATTTTTATTGGGCTTAAATGTAAGAAATAAACAAGAATCACTGTACAGGCTACCGATGACATGTTTCTCCCACTAGAGCCTAAAACTTATCCAAATCCATTTTCTCTATAGCTAGAAAGATGCTTCTCTTGGAAACAAAAGTCAAGGGGCATTCTATAACTTCCGCCAATGCATGTGATGACATGTTTTATCTAGAAAAGATAACTCCACAGTCCATCCAAGTCAATGAGGAACAATGCAGAAAGGGATTTACTTCAGAAGAAAAACAGTAGACTCTAGCAGCAGAGAACCTACCTGACACCTTCGGAGAACACGAGGCAACAGGCAGTATGTGTTCTCACGTTCCTGTTGTAACTTGACTTGGACGACTCAGTGAAGGTCGCTAAGCCTCCTTGCCCTTTGGTTCTTCAGTTTTGCAGAAGGAAATTATTCTACTGCTTATATACTACTTTTAACAGTGAAATAATTCATATTACCCAGTGAAGAAAGCCTACCCCTCTCCAGGCACAGAAACAGAGGTCCAGAAAACAATCTATACCACGTGACACAGGGCAGTGAGAATACTACCAACAGTCAAAGTAACAACAATGACTATGGAAGTATACACTATGCACGGAGCTGCACTATTACGTTCCAGGTACCAGTGGTGTTCTGTGCCTTTGACTATATTATCACATTTAACATGGCAACTCTAGAAGTAGCTTATATGATAATGGCCATTTTACAGATAAGAAAACAGGCACAGAGAAGTGCAGTAGAAAGCAAGCAATGGAGCAAGGACTCTAATTCAGGTGGTAGAAGGTCAAGAGACCATGCTCTTTGGTTGGAGGCTGGGGTGGGAGGCCTGGTCTTAAGCTTACTTGTCCCTTAGCCAATGGCGAGATGATGAGCTCTCATAGAAAGTTCCCCAGCTGGGACGCGTCACACCCACCAGAACACCTCTGCTGGTCAAGCTCTAGTCCAGTGTGTTGGGACAAGCCTGCAGCACAGCAAACTAGGAGGTCCTAGGGGAATAAGAAGTGCTCCACTGACCACCTTCCAACAAGGTGGGCATACGCCAAAGTGTTAACAGTGATTATCTCTGGGTGTTGGGAATATGGATGTCTTTAGCTTTTCCTTTTGTGCTTTTCTAGATTTTTCTAGGCTTCTTCATTGAGCCTATATAATTTTGAATAAGGAAAAAAGACAATTTAAAAAAATGGTTTTTCTTGGGCCAACACTACAAATAACAAAGAAGAAAGCTAGCAAACCCTGGAGTCCTTCCTACCTAAAGACTGTGGCAGTTACAGATGGATAGAGAGGGCACAACTGAGCTATGGAAATAAAGATTTAATTTGGACTCGCTTTTTCCATCTTATTTTCCCCTGAGCTAATTTCATAAATCAAAAGCTGTCAACCACACCTCAGTCAAGAAAAAAATATTTCAACATCCCCACTTCATGGGAAGAAATGTTAGTGTTGAGCCTTTGACCACAAGTCCTCATCGAAAGCAGAACGAGTAAAGACAAGTTCCAAAGGGAAAGATGGGCTTTGGCCACTGGAGAATGTATGCGTATGTGTCGAGGGCAGAGAGCTTGAGAGACATAAAATTGGTTAATAGGAGGTTTCTTTCAGCCAAGAATCCCCTTAAAGGACAAAAAAGCCTCTCTGATTTGGTACTCACAGCCCACAGCAGAGGGCCGGACCCCTCAAGGAGCAGCAGGCTGCGTGGGCAGCATGGAAAATGCCAACAACAGTCCTGTCGCACGTATGGCTCTGACAAGCCCATGATTACGCCCAGTCGCCAGGCTCCTTGTTCCTCAGCAGAGCGCTGGGCATGGCTCCTCCTGACTCCTCCCTCCCTTCCCCGAAAGGGCGTGCGGTCAGAATTGAGAGAGAATACTTTCAGAAATGTTTAACCACTAATGATAGCAGCTTACCCTGAATGACAGGCTGGAGCGCAGCCGGGATTAGCCTGTAAACCGGGGGCAGCTGGGACCACTTTGTGTGAACTGCCGCCTCCCTGCCCGGGGCCCACTGCCACCCCGCTCCCCTAACCACCACACACACACAGACCCTCCCCCCAGAATCTTCCCTTGCCTGAAATCTGGAGCTTCAACTTTTTCCTCTTGAATTACCTTTAAAATAAGACTCTCAGAAAGAAGAGAAGGCCTCAACATTTGAGGAAAGTCTCTTGAGCAGTTTCCTCTCTTGGAGGACTCATTCAACCCTTAAAAGATGGGATTGTGTCGTGATTAAAAGCTGGCCCAAATGGTGAAACCACACACCATAAGCCAAAATAGTCTCAGGACAAAAGCGGGGCAATGGGGTGGGGATGAACTGGGCTCTACCACAGACAGCCTGGCTTCAGCTGTGCCAATGACTTCAACCTTGGCCTGATCCCTCCACCATTTGGGGAAGGGGGCAGGCACTATACACTACAGCAGTCAGAAGAAAGTGAACAGCAAAACTCCACAAATGGCTTCAGGTCACCTAGTTACAGAGATTCAGCTTTCTTTACAGCACACCCTTCTCTGAATGCTAGCGTTCCTTACCTAAGGATCTCCTCAGAAACTGAGGCCTTCCTAAGGAATGCCAATCAAAGCCAGGGACCTACGATTCTCTCTCCATGCTCCTGAAAGTGGATCTGATACAGGTAAGGTTCCAGTACAGGGCTCTGGGCTGCCCCCTGGCACGCAAGTTTTGACTTTCAGTCCTCAGGTGACTCTGACAGCCAGAGCCTTGGATGACTTGGGACATCTTGCATCACCTCTCACAAAGGCCATTGAATTGCATTCTATCATTATTTTCTGTGCACTAGGTCCTGTTCCAGGGCTAGTAACACCATAGAAATCGTCCCTGTCCTCAAGGAACTTATATCGTAGTGGAAATGCAGTGATTTGTAATTTTGCTCAGACAGAAATTTGCATCACACCCTACAATGCTGGTGCGGGAGCCACTTGGCTAGTGAGTGAGCCTGGATGACAACTTGGCATTGTCATCCCAATACATCTTTGTTGACAGTCATAACATATGCAATAGTTTATGTGGAATAATTAATCAAAACAACTTTGTTTAATTAAAAAAAAAAAAGGAAACCAGCCATACCTATTGGTAAATGTTCTGCTAAGTTAAAAAGTAGAACTCAAAATTTGTAGGTGGCTCATAATTTGAGATCAATAAGTCTATCATATCCTTTACGTGGAAATTCATTTCACCAAAATTCATCAAAATTCAAAACTCCTGCTCTTCCAAAGACACTGTCAAGCCAATCCATAGACTGGGAAAACATATCCAGAATACATTTTAAAAACCCTCAAAACTCAGTAATAAGAAAACAACAAACCAACATAAAAAAAATCAAAATATGTTTAACAGATATTCCAGAGATCTACAAATGGCAAATAAACACATGAAAGTTGTTCAATGTCATTAGACATTAGGGAAATGCAAATTAAGCCCCAATGATATACAATTACACACCTATTAGAATGGAGAAAGGGGGAAAAGCTGACAGTAAGTAACAAGTGCTGATAAGAATGTAAAGCAACTGGAACTCTCCAACACTGCTGAAGGGAACAGCCACTTTGGAAAACAGTTTGACAGTTTTTTAATAAAGTTAAAGATACACTTAGCATATAAACCAGACGTCCTACTCCTAGGTATTTACCCAAGAGAAGTGAAAACATATGTTTACATAGTAACCTATAGGCAAATGTTTATAGTGATTTTATCCATAATTTCTAAATCTATAAACAACCCAAAGTTCTTCAACTGGTGAATGAACAGATTGTGGTACATCCATAGAGTGGAATACTACTTAGCAAACAAAAGGAACAAATACTGATACACATGCAATATAGATGAATCACAAATACTTTATGCTAAGTGGAAGAAGACAGACACAAAAGGCTACGCAGTATACACATCGTTCCGTTTTTATGACACTTAAGAGGAGGCAAAACTGTACGGAAAGAAAATGGATCAGTGTTTGCCAGTGACTGGGGGTAAAATGGAGTTTATGACACAGGGGCACAAGGGAACGTTTTGGGGAGCCAAGACTTTCTGTATCTTGGTTACAGTCGAGGTTACCAGACTATATGCCTGTGTGAAAACCCACACAAGTGTACACTGCAAAAGGTGAATTTTACTATATGGAAATTATACCTCAATCAGCCTAACTTTTAATCATTTAAAAAAGCAATTTGTGTGTTTGAGCCACCACAAAAAAACAGCTCATTCTGTGAGAAAAAATAAAAGTAAGCATAAGTTTTAAAGGCAGGTAACTTATAGAATGTGCTCAGAAAATAATAAATAAACAAACAAACAAGAACCTTGATGAAAATGAATTTTAGGCAATATTCAGGACTCTAAAGACACTCTGTATTAATAAATGTAGGACTCTCCAAAGACTGAGGACACATCTCTCCCAAATGTTAAGAATTCATGGCTGACCGGATACCAGGTGCCAAGCATATTTTTTTTAACTTGGTAAAAATGACCCAGGATATGAAATGGAGGTTCTTTGACCTCGGATTCAGGCCTGTTAGTCTTCAAGCTCAGCAAAAGAGAAGTTCCAGAGTATAACAAGTGGTAGTGGGTTTTCCTCCATTTATAAAAGAAACAACCAGACACAGAAGTTAAAACTAACTAATGAATTTAAACTCTTCTCACATTCCAATGCAGGGTATTTTCCTGGACGACTAGACCCAAGAGGGCAGCTCCCACCCCTCCTCTGAGGCCTCTTAACTGGGCATTGTCTTTTAATAGCTGCATGGAAACAAAACTGAGTAAGGCTGGGCCAGTTTCCAGCAAGCCAGAACCAGCAAAAAAACAGACACTTAAAATAGAAGCATGGAGAAAAAAATGGGAAGCGGTGATGGGAAAAGACACGGTTTCCACCATTCAGAGAGGCATCAATAAGTGAACCTACTCCTACCTACACCCTCCTCAATTATTCCTCCTCATTCAAATGTGGATTAGAAATAAATAAATAAAATCGGGAGGGGGGTAAAAAGTAGAGGTGAAAAGGGAAAGACGCAATTAGAGTTAAAATGGGACCATTCTAGTCATTCCAAGGGTAATTTAAGGCTCCATTCCACACCCTACCCCTAGCTGCCAGCCTCAGAAATGACAGGAAAGGTAAAAATAAAACTGCTGCCAAGTCTGCTCTACATTACAGAAACACAAATGATTTACTTTTGCCCAACGTGGAGTACAGAGCTATCCTCTCAATGGTGGCAGCTTTATGAGACTAAAAAACTCACTTAAGAGAGAATATACAAGAAATTTTGACTCATCTAATCTAAGTTGCATGTTGGGCTTCATTGAAAAGAATGCTCAAATGCTCTCCCAAACTTGAAAGAGAGCTGAAGTTCAGGAGAGGTGTTCACTGTCTCATTCTACCCCACGCCCCTGGGTGCAGCAGTTGATGACGAGAGGTTCCTGGAACACAGACAGCAGCTTGTGATTTATTTGCCCTATGGCTTGAGATGGCACAAGGCCATAGGATGCCCTCGCAGCCTAGGAGAAGAGCGTCAAGGACCATCAACCTGCTCTGACTTACAATTAGGATCTGTATGGGGCTCCAGTTTGGACAGGTGGACCAGAAAAGCATCTACAAACTTCTTCCTATCAATATCACATCTTGTTGGAACGTGGGCCAGCTCTGAGCCTCCATGTGCTACAGCCCCAGACCAGAAAGGGCTAGAGAGGACCCTGAAGCACTGAGGATGACAGATATTAGGTCAGGTACTATGGATGACAGGATTTGGGGGCATTATTTCTAAGTGTACTGACACAACAAATCACAAAGGCATGAACTCAGCAGAAGCAAGTCAAGCTCCAGAAAAAATATGTTCAATGGACATTCCTCAAAACATCCCTCTACACTCCTCCTGAGGAAAATCAGAGCCTTTGCTCAACTACTTGCCTGGCACACCCTTCTCTGGATTCTTCACCAGGCGGCTCCTAACGCGAAACCTGGTCTAAACACCCCTCACCTGCGAGGCCACACTACCTTCCCTGGGATCCTCTCACACAGCATTCTAATCTTTCCCTTTACGGCACTTCTACTGGTAATTACATATTTGTTTGTGTGTTTATTTGTTTCGTGTCTATCTCCAATAAGGTCTATCTGCCCTCACGAGGGCAGAGAGGATGTCGGTTTTGTGTACCTGTATATAACCAGCACCCAGCATGTGCCTGGCCCCCCAGTAGGCATAGAAAAATATTTGAGGAACGAATAAAAGAAGCCAGCTGTCAAGATCAAAAGCATCCTTTGGCCTGTAATCTCTAGCACTTCCTATGCTCTTTGCAATCTAGTCACTCATCATCTCCCCACCCCCCACCACCCTTTAAAGAATGGAATCCAGGCCACAGGATGGAATCCATGATCTACCAGACACTGAAAACTGTCAGAAGTTCCAAAAAGGCTAGACCTAAGATCATATGAAAACATTCTCTAGTATCAGGGTCTAGAAATAAAAATAAATAAAAATCATTTCATTAGACTTCATGAGCATTTTGTGCCCAATGCTCAATACTAAAATTGCAAGACAATCTCCAAGTCCAAACAAATTTTATTTGGCATGGATTTGTTGTTGTTGTTGTTGCTGCTGTTGTTCTAGCTGTACTTTTCAAGCACCCTCCAACAGTAAAGACCAGGCAAGTGATTAAACATGAGAATTAAGAGAGATGCCTTCTGTGGTGGGCAGAATTTCTATATTGAAAGAAATAAATGTATTGAAAGATGACCGTCCACTCTAGTGCCTAAAACCAATGAATACAACAAGATGTCACACCCCGAATTATGTTATGTTAGATGGTACATATGTTTTGTTGACCTTAAGAAATGGAGACCATCCAGGTGAGTCTAATCTAATTATATAATCTCTTAAAAGTAGAAAGCTTTCTCCAGCAGATGTGTAAGAAGTGGAGAGCAGAAAAGAAAATCAGAGAAGTTTGAAGCAGGGAAATTTGACACACTCTTGCTGGCTTGAAGACTGGGGGGACACATGAGAAAAAATGTAGGTGGCCGTAAGGAGCTGAGGGGGCCCGGAGTGATAGCCAGCAAGGACATGGGGACCTCAGTCCTACAACCACAAGTAACCGAATTCAGCCAATGATCTGAATGAGCTTTGAAGCAAATTCTTCCTCAGAGGTTCCAGATAAGCATGCAGCCCTGCCATCACCTTGATTTTGGCCTTGTGAGATGCTGAGTAGACAAACCAACCGGCCATGCTGTGCTGGACATCTGACCTATCTAACCGTGAGCTAATAATGGTGTCGTTTTGAGCCCTAAGTTTGTGGTGATCTGTTAGACATCAACAGAAAACTAACACATCCTTCCAATACAAATAAATGTCAATTTCCACAGCAGATGCTCTCCAATATATGGTTAGGTAATAACTTCGTCCTAAATTCTTGTTGATCACACTACCTCACTCCAGTCAAACGGCCTGATATAGTTACAGCATTGCCATATGAAATCGTGCTCATCTCACGGGGACAGCATTTCTGTGATCTAAATGTCCTCTATGAGATACACATTTCTAAGATTCAACAATCACTTGGGAATTGGAACAACTATCTATGAGCAAGACATTACTGTTCTTAGAGGGTAAGTAACATTCTTTTCTGGTAGAGTTCAGGTACATGGACTTGACAGATTCCTTTTCCAAACAAGATGTATTTATATGGCAACTTATCTCTAATTCCAGTGTTCACCTTAAAAGTTGCACAGATTTGAAAAGAACAGTCCATGAAAAGGGTTCAATATGGAAATATTAATCATGAAGAAAAAACCAGATGAAACAGGAGCAGGCAGGCAGTGGGAACCCACCACGCTCTTGGCAGTTAGGCTAGGCGCTGGAAAGCACAAGGCAGCTCTGATAAAAAGTCTCCTTACACCCTGTGCCCCTGAAACCATCACTTCTCAGGAGAAGGGGCGCCAAGGAATGTAAACCAGTAGCAAGACCCACCCCGAAGTTCTGGCAAACAGGAGCAGAAACACAAGACTCTTTCAACTCAACAAATATTTATTGAGCTGCTGCTACGTGCAGCAAGGAACTATTCTAGGCCCTGCTAGGGACACAAAGATGAATGAGGCACAGGCGCCTTTGACATGGTGTTTGAGAACTTAGCACCACTACCCCGTACCCCTCCTAGAAAAAAAAACAAGTAAATGGAAGAGGAAGAAGTAACTCCTCAGGAGTCCCCAATCCATCATTCTTTTCTAAGTGTAAAACAAAATTTTATGATTTGATTTAAAATAAAGCCTTTTAAATCTTCTTTAAAGGTAAAATTTCCAAGGTAAAATTTGAAAAAACCAAAAAGAACAAAACCAACCTGGTCCTGATCTCCCCTTCTTCACAAATTAACAATTATTCCCACCACATCCTATTCTAGGTTATCAGTAATTTCGCTTTAAAACTGTTTCGTCATTAAAAAGTTATGCCTTCAAAGGCCATATTGTAAGCATGCAATGTAGACCCGGCACATGGACATGCTATGAAACTCAGAGTAAAACCAAACAAAAAGTCTTCAGACAGGGATCCGGTGGGTAATTCTTGTTCTCTACACCACTAGATGCAGAATTTCACACTCCATTATCAAATAATCAGTGAGCCAAAGAAACTTTCAACTCATTAAGACAGAGAAAGGCAGGCCAAACACAAGCTTAACATAGAAAGTTCGTCTAGATTTGTGAAGCAAAGAGGGCAAGGGGATAAAAACAACGCCAAAGATACCGGAAATCACAAGAAACATAAAAGGACTAACCGGGACAGTTGAACAATAGAAGTTATCACATTGGGTTTTTTAAAAATCTCAGTTAAATGCTATTGCAAGCAACCCCATCTAAAATATAAGGACCAAAAAGGTTGAAACTACATGAATGGGGGGAAAACTATGCCAAGCAAATATAAAACAAAAGACAACTGGGATAGCTATGCTAGTGTCAAAACAAATTGATTTTTTTTAAATGACTGCTAAAAAATGGGGTATAATTTACTTATAGTACAATCACCCTTTTTAAGGGTGCAGTTCAATGAGTTTTAGCAAATGTATAGAACCACGTTGCCACGACCACGATCAAGACACAGAATGTTTCCATCGCCCCAGGACACTTCTTGGTATCCTTTTGCGGTTAATCCCTCCCTTCAATTCCCACAAACTGCTGATTGCATATCTGTCCCTACAATTTTGCCTTTTCCAGAACATTATATAAATGGAATCATACAAAACAGCCTTTTGTGTCTGGCTTCTTGCACTTAGCATAATACTTTTGAGTGTTGTTGTAAGTTGTTCCTTTTTATTGCTCAGACCAAATACATTTTAAGAGAAAAAGCACTAAAAAAAAGAAAGAAAGAAAGAAAGAAAAAGGGTCATGAGATAAAGATAAAACATTCAATTCGCCCAAAAGACGTAGTTCAAATTTGCACTATGGACCCACTAAAATAACCTTTAAACATATAAAGTAGAAATTCACAGATATGATCTGGCCCTACCTATCACTGCCCTCATCTATTTTCCCATCACTCCCTCCACGCCGGCCAGACTGGCCTCTCTACTATTCCTTCAACTCCAAAGGCTCGCTCCCAGCTTAGTTCCTTTGCAATAGGCATTCCTCTGTCAAACATTCTTCCCCCAGGTATCCTCATGGCTAAATCCCTCACCTTAAAATCTTTGCTTAAAGGACACCTCCTTAATGACACCGCTCTTGACTGTCCTATTTAATACTACATCCTGTTGTTATGTAATACATTCATATATATTTTTGTATGGATCAAATTTATTTATTTATTTTTTGGGGGGTTTTTTTTTTTGCCTTTTTTTGTTGAGAGCCTGCTGGCCCATGTGGGAATCGAACCGGCAGCCTTCGGAGTTAGGAGCATGGAGCTCCAACCACCTGAGCCACCGTGCCGGCCCAAATTTATTTTTTAAATAATAAAAATCAATCAAACCAGGAAAAAAGAGAAACACTCTGGGATTCCACATTATTATAGAAGCCAAGGCACAGAACATTTCCAGAAAGGACCAGTCACTAGTCCGCAAGGCTAAACCTGCAGATATGTCAGGTAGGCCTTTGCGGCTCTAATTTTGGCAGAATGATAGAGGTGGATGCCAGCATGAAGCGAACTGATACAGAAATGGAAATAAGGAAGAGAGGCCCCCCCCAAAATTGAGAACAATACCTTTGCTATATTTTCAATAAGTTAAGGGTACATAATAACTTCAATAAACCTTGTGACATGTGAAGCATAAAGCAATATGAATTCTGTACTTCAGTTCTCTGGCAATTTTTATCTAATGAAAAACCTACACATAGAATTATTTCGGTGTTTTAAAGAAGTCATTCTATTCAGGCTATTGAATATGCCATCATAAAGACAATCACTAGACTAAACCTCAAATCTCTACCTCCACAGACCTTGGCACTTCCAAAAAAGAGCCACCGAGTGCCAACAGAATTCTGAAAGGAAAAATCTAACCTCGTCATCCCAAACCACAGCCACAAACACCATGGCTTAAGCAACCCTTTCCCCCGCCATCCCTATCTGTTCAAAGCATTTGCAGTTTTGTTCTGATCTTCCATCATCACATACCCAAGTTGCCCAAGCTCCCATAAATAAAAAGTCATTTCTCCAAGGCCCATACTCTTTTTATTTGGTTCTCTCTAAATTCGTGCCCTTTCAATCACAATTTTCTAGGACTGAGAAGTCCTAGAATTCAGATACAGATATGATTAAAGTAGAAATATCACTCAGTTGTGGTGACCCTTATACTGGCCCCACTGTTCAATGTCAGGAATGCATTTTATGTTGCTCTGTATCTCTCAAGTTTTCTTTTAAACTCTTCCTACTGTGGATACACTTTCCTCCTCCTGTGGAGACACTTTCAGAGGAACAACTCTGCCCCAGAGCCACACAGTACCACTTGTTCCATAGCTCCTGCTAAACACCAATCCCAACCATTATGGGGGATGTCATTCCAAAGTGACAGCTTCATAAGCACCTCCTCTCCTGCATTTATATTCCATGAATAACCACAAGCCAACAGCCTGGGAGTCCCCTCTATTCATCCTTCTCCTTGTCTCATTTGTCAGTCACCCAGTCCTGCTCAGTGATTATACTGCCCAGGTATTTTTGCCTCCTATCTATTCTGACACTGCCCAAGGTTAGTCATCAATTCCTATCTCACTAGTTCCTACAACAGTCCTCTTATTGGTCTCTGATTTTAGTTTCAACCTTCACTGTCTAAGAATTCCCACGCTATTCTATTCCATATGACTCCCTTCTCCTGCCCACTCACTAGGGCAAGAAGACTCTCTGACTCCCTTGCAGTTAGGTTCTAGAAATGATTTAGGTTGCACCAATGAGAAGCTCTTGCAGGAGATTTGGAAAGCAGAAGCAAGGCAGAGACCATTCTTCTTGTGGCGGTGTTGACGGGCGGGGGCTCTTACAGACCCCATGCTTCACTGCTTAAACACCAGCTTCCTGCGTGTAAGGTGGTTGTAGGGGCAGCAGCAGTTTTCTGACATCTCAACTCGACTGCAACTGCAAGGCTGTGACCTTGAAAGTAAAGATGGGGCAGGACTCACCTCTGTTTCTGCAGCCCATCCAATGACTTTTGTAAACACCTAATTCTTCATATTAAATCTCTCTCTGCTCAAAATACCTAGAGTGGTTTCTGCTGCCTGTAATGAACACAACTGATACAACTTCAAATCCATCCATCAGATACTTTCCTGAATAATTTACCATAGAAATAGTAAATTACGTCCTTGCTCAGAATTCAGTGGTTCCAAATCTCCAAAGAACAAAATCAAAATTCCTCAGTAAAGCATAAAAGAACCTTTGTAAACCAGTCTTACCTTCTCACCATCTCCTACAGCAGGGTCAGCAAACTTTCTATAATGGGTCCGATGGCAAATATTAAAGACTACACAGTCTCTCTCACTACTACTTAACTGCCATTGTAGCATAAAAGTAGCCATGTAAATGAATGAGTATAGCTGTATTCAAATAAAATTTTACTTACAAAAGCAGATGTCAAGAAAATAAGAAAACAAGCCATGGACTGGGAGAAAATAATTGCAAGAGGCTACGTATGATAAAGAACCATTAACCAAACTATATAAAAATCTCTCAAAATTCAACAATAAGGAAAAACCCAACTGAAAAATGGGCACCTCACCAAAGAAGATACATAGATGGTAAATAAGCATATAAAAAGATAGCCCGTGTCATATGCCATCAGGGAAATGCAAATTAAAACAGCAATGAAATACCCCTACATATCTATCAGAATGGCCAAAATTTGAACACTGACAACAATGAATGCTGGTGAGGATTTGAAGCGACAGGAACTCTCATTCATTGTTGGTGAGGATGCAAAATGGTACAGCTACTTTGAAGGATAGTTTGGCATTTTCTTATAAAACTAAATATACTTACCATATTATCCAGCAATTGTTCTCCTTGGCATTTACCCAAAGGAGTTGAAAACATGTTCACAGAAAAACCTACACATGGATGTTTATAGCAGCTTTATTCATAATTGCCAAAACTTTGAAGGAACTAAGATGAAGGCAAGAGGTGAGTGGATAAATAAACTGTGGTCCATGCAGACAATGGAACATTAATCAGCACTAAAAAGAAATGAGCTAGCAAGCCATGAAGACATGGAGGAAATTTAAATGCATATTATTAAGTGAAAGAAGCCAATCTGAGTTATATACTTCATGATTTCAATTATATGACATCCTAGAAAAGGAACAAAACTATGGAGACTTTAAAAGGATTGGTGGTTGCCAGGAGGTAAGGAGGAAGAGAGGATAAATAGGCAGAGCATAGAGGATTTTCAGGGCAGTGAAACTACTCTGTACGACACTCTAATGGTGATAAATGTCATTAAAAATTCGTCAAAACCCATAAAATGTATACCACCAAGAGTGAACCCTAATGTAAACACTGGACATTGGGAGACAATGTGTCAATGTAGGTTCATCAATTGTAACAAATATGCTGCTCTAGTGCAGGATGGTGACAGCAGGCGAGGCTTGGGATGAGGAGAGCAGGGGTATACAGGAAATCTCTGTACCTCCTGCTCAATTTTGTGGTGAACCTAACACTGCTAAGAAAAGAAAGAGAGAGAGAGAGAGAGAGAGAGAGAGAGAGAGAGAGAGAGAGAGAGGGAGAGAGAGAGAGAGAGAGAGAAAGGAAGGAAGGAAGGAAGGAAGGAAGGAAGGAAGGAAGGAAGGAAGGAAGGAAGGAAGGAAGGAAAAAAGGAAGGAAGGAAGGAAAAAAGGAAGGAAGGAAGGAAGGAAAGAAAGAAAGAAAGAAAGATCCCCGGTGGCAGCCTGGCTTTGGCCTGTGAACCATACTTTGCTCCAGCCATCATCCTGAATGCCTCCTGTATTAACATTACGAAATGATTAACATTTCCTTGAATAGACCAACTTCTGACTTGCTTTTACCCATGCTTACCCTCTGCCTGGAGTGACTTACCCCATCCCCACTTCACCGGTCTGCAAACTCCTACAAAGTACAGCTCAGGCCTGTGCCTTAGGTCAACTCTCCACTATCTCCCTCCTGCAGGTGTTCTCACCACCACCGTGTTTATGGTACTGGCATTCATGTTTATGGTACGAATATTGCCTTCAACGGCAGATATCTACCCTACTTTCTCGTAGTCCATGAGAAGTTCCTAACCAGCTTTGTGGCACACATCACACCTCTATAGGCTCATAAGAGAAGAAATGACCAGTAAATACCTATGAAATAAATAGACCTGAATAAACAGATGTATAATAATGTATAACAAGCCATTTTAATTAGTGAAAAACGAATACATTAGTGTACAAACGAACGTGTAATTAATCCCCATGAATACTTGTCAGTGGCTTTGAGATTCCAGTGGGGCTCTTGTCTAACCTCCACTCCATTCCATACAAGCCAGCTGCTTGGAAGAGAGTGCTATCAGCTCCACGTGGGCAGGGACTGCGCTCAGTGATCACTCAGTGCATAAACGAATTACACTTATTCCTTTTCTCACTCCTTCCTCTTCCCCAGCAATCATAAGGAGGTGATAGCCAGATTTTAAGTAAAAGCTGTTGAGTGGAAGCCTGATGGAAACTGTAAAGGTGCTTAATTTAGTTTCATGCTGACAGGGCAACATCTCCAAATAACTACAGTTCCAAATCAAGTAGCCTTTAGTCATCTCAACTGAAGGAGTCGCTGGTGGCCAACAATGACTGAGAGAACGGCCCAGCGCCCAAGGCTCAGTTCCCGTCCCTCTTCCCTCATTAGCTTTGCTTCCCAGTACCCCTTGGCCCTCCCAGGACTCTCAGCAGTGTTCCCAGCAGAATCACGCCTGGTTGAGTTTGTTTTTCTTTCCTTTCTGGGCTAGGCTGTCTGCAGACACAGCTGATGAGCTATTTAGAGCTCACCAGAGACCTTGGGGCTTTGTACGAACCTGAGATTACACCTCTTTTAAATCTTCAGAAGTCCTTAATGCCAAGGCAGGGGAGTCAATAAATATGATATGTTTTCATCCATGCAAGACAAAAACAAAAGGAGGGTGGATGCAAACTCTCCCTTAAGGGGTCTGAAACTTCCACATGTAAAAGAATCACAGTGAGGAACTTGTTAAAAAACAGATCTGACCTGAGCGGCCAGATGGCTCAGTCGGTTAGAGCGCGAGCTCTCAACAACAAGGTTGCCATTTCAATTCCTACATGGAACGGTGGGCTGCACCCCCTGAAACTAAAGACTGAAAAAAGCAATTGGACTTGGAGCTGAGCTGCCCCCTCCACAACTAGACTGAAGGACAACGTCTTGGAGCTGATGGGCCTTGGAGCTGGTGGGTCCTAGAGAAACATACTGTCCCCCAATATTCCCCAACAAAATTTAATAAAACAAAACAAAACAAAAAACAGATCTGACCAACACTGGCCAATGCTAAACCAGCTGGTGATGGACGTAGGCAAATTCAAGGTCTCTAGCCCTTCATACCAAACACACATGTACACACATTCATGCATACTCACATATATTCCTACACAAAATAACTTAAATGCATTCGGAAGAATTGTTTAAGCCCCTCTATACAGCTTTTCCCCAAAGATCTGTTTCATAGTTTTCAGACCTATTAATGGAAAACTTTATGAACTTGAAAGCAAATTCAACACATTCTTCCATCTTTTTGTACCTTTTCCCAGTCTGACTTTGGAAAATCAACAGGGATTCTAGACTGAGGAGCTAGTTATTCAAGTCAGAAGAAATCTTAAGGCTGTGCTTGGAGGACCAGCATCGCTAGCAGACAGTCTTACAGGTTTCATCCGTTAGTTGATTTTACCTTCACTCCCTGATTTCATATAATAGCTGGAGAGGGGGTGTAAAAAATCACAGGTGACTTAGAATCAGCAAACCAAAGAGGGATTGAGACATCCTGGCTTTCCACTCTTCAGTGTGGAATTTCACAACCATTTCTAACCTAACAGTAACTCGGAAGAGAGCTGCCAGTAGCAGTGTGGATCTGCTCTGCTGGGTTCTTTTCCCCCCTTATGGACCCCACTGTTAGCTCTCTAGTGCACTAGTTAGCTCCGTGAACTAATTAGACCCTAAGGTATTGTACTGAACAATGGACAATGGACAGTCTCTCTGCAAACTCCTGCCCACTCTCTCCTCAGGTCTTTGCTCTCTACAGACTGCTTCTCTCTCTGAGCTTCCCCCAGTTCTCAGTTTCGTTTGCCTGTTTCATATACATCTTGTATATCTCAAAGACTGAACTCGCTGTGGAAAGCGCTTCTGGCAAGCCCTGCGCAATGTGTGCACAATACCAGGCACACATTAGATCTTCAAAACCTGGATTGACTTAGGCACAGTTCCCAAAGCCAGCCCTCATTCCAGCAAAATAAAATAAGCACTGGGGGATTATTAAAGGGTGTGGTAGGTACTCCCTGTGCCAACTAGCACAACTAGCCAGGGGGCTCCCTAACACCGGGCACTCTCCACTATTACACTGGAATAAGGAACAAGGGCTGAGGACACAGGGCAGGATGAGATAGCGACAGACAGAATCCTGGATACGCCACATAATTGTCCCCTCTCCAATCAAACACCAAATGGTGTTAGACCACCTTCTGAGGCCACCAAGATTAGTCCTGTTCTGACACATTTTCTGGAAGGGACCAGCTTTCATCTGGAACCCATTCCCCCATCCACCTCTCAAACTGAATTCTCAGGCCTGAGATTTCTAAGTGACAAGAGTATAAGGCCAACAGGGAGCATCAGCTTAGAATCATTGGCTGCGCTGCTATACAGACAGCCTGGGCAAAACAGAAATAAGTGGTCATTACTGAGCCTGGGGAAATTCTGAAATCTGTCTGCCTCGATAGCGAACAATTTCTCCACCACAGTTCAGTTTTCTCAGGTGGGTAGATGACACTTGTTTATTTTTTATTGTGAAATATATATACCATGTAAACAAAAGAAGACATTAATTATATATTCAGTTTAAAGAAGAACAATAAGACAAACACTAGGGGACCTACAACCTAGGCTAAGAATTAACATTCCCAGTACCTAGAAGTTTTTGTGTGTCTTTTCCTCATTATACCCATCTCCATCCCTACAATGACAACCACTCGCATGAATTCAGGGTTAATTATTCTCTTCCGTTTTTTTATAGTTTTACTACTTATAATGGTAACCATAAAAAACATATATGGTATAGTTTTACATTTTTTAACTTTATATAAATTACATCATACCATACATTTTTTTTTCTGCGACCTGCTTCTCTTTTTCAACATTATGTTTCCAAGATTCTACCACATTGATGTAACTATCTTTCACCCCATGTTTACTATGGGACAGTTCTTAATTGTAGGACTATTTGTGATATTAACTTTCCTGACCCAGTGACTATGTACTAATCAACCAGACCCACTGACTATGTACTAATACAATCTGTCTACAAAAAACTTATGGCTCGTGAGTTGGTGGCAAATCAATGTGGCAGAACAGATTGCAAAATAACTAAAGGTGTTTCACTTGATTATTCTTAAAGAGTGGGAATCCTCTCTCTTTCTTTCACTGAAAGATAGAGCTCAGCACGCCAAAGGTGCCTTTGCTAGATGAATTTGGGTAGATGAACCCCTGAGATAAAGCCCTTGCCTGATTCCAGTTCTATGGCTAACAGACAGGGGCAGGGAGAGGAAAAGGCGATTTTGACATTGCAATCTTCACCTTCACAGGCACATCACAGCACCTTTGATCATGGTGAGTAGCACCCAAGTCCAAGAAAAATCTCCCCTTCAAACAGCGAAAGCTAAATATTTAGTCTGGAAGGCAGCAGACAGAAGCCCATCATTCTCTCTGCCCCAGGAAACAAGGACAGCAGAGGATTGTCCTTGAATCCTGAGAGATTGATTCATCACCCTCTTAACTACAGTCTTTGACGTGATGTTTCAGTAATGCTGTACTTCCCAGGTGTGTGTGGGGGCGGGTGCAAAAGAAACCCCCTGTCACTCTCACTGAGCACTCCCAGTGTGCAAGGCCCTCACACTGATACACCTCATCTCAGCAAAGTCCTACAATGACCCTGTGAGAAAAGGTAACGTCCCCATCTCGCACCTGAGAAAACGGAGGCCCCGAAGAGGTTCCGTGACTTGTCCAGTATCACACAGCAAATCAATGACAGGCCAGGGTTCCACCTGATTGCATCTGATTGCAGCGCCCGCACTCTCTTCCTGCCGACTGCCCTATGATTACCTGCGTGTGCACACTTCAACACTGACCTCATCCAAGGCAGCAGAAACGGGGGACGGAGGTTCTTTGGATTACACTTTCACAAGTGTTTGCTGCTGAGTGGCAGCAGGTTTCACCTGAACATAGACGAAATTCTTAGATGGCCAGGGCTATGAAAACACAGAGGCCACGTGTGGAAAATGCTACAGTAGCGAGGCAGACGGAGCAGGATTCCTACACTTAAAACAGCTGGAAGGGGGCGGCCAAGTGGCTCAGATGGTTAGAGCGCGAGCTCTTAACAGGGTTGCCAGTTCGATTTCCACATGGGCCAGTGAGCTGCGCCCTCCACAACTAGATTGAAGGACAATGACTTGGAGTTGATGGGTCCTGGAAAAACACACTATTCCCCAATATTCCCCAATTTAAAAAAAATTTTTTTAATAAAAATAAAAAAATAAAATAGCTGGAAAGCACTCTGCCCACCAATAATTACCGAACATTAAATGCCTATCGTGTGTTATGGCATGTAGTCTAGCAGCTGTTTTAACAGCCAACAACACAGCCTCAATACAAACAACAAAGATGGGCTATTGGGATACAGTGTATGAATTTCAATGTCTATCAACTAGAGAACTTCAGAGAGCCATAAATAGGCCAAGGACGTTAGTTCAAACTTCTTAAGAGCTGGATTCTACCTTCCAACCCCAAAATAAGTGGTATCAGTTGTGTCTGGCACAAACTTTCCAAGTCGGCTAAAAGGCCCAGATGGCCGTTACTAGCACCAACACTGAGAAGGCCTCGTTCTCAGAGAGAGGAATGCTGAGGGGTTCCTCTTCGCCAGCTACTCGCCACTGAAGATTCTGTTTTCTCCAGCTCTCTGTGCCCATCATTTCTTTGTGGACACGGATTTTCCAGTTACATTATTGGTCCTGACCCTGTGAGACTTGACTCTTTATCCCAAATTGTAAGTCATCTAGCGAGTCACAAAAATGGGCAACTTATTTCTAGCATGTGAGGCAACACCTCTGCAGAGGCTTGGAGAAAAGAGGACAGAGAAATGGCACCTCTACTTCTGTGCTGCAGAGAAAAGATCCAAACACCCAACCCTCTCTTGCTCCTGATACCTGCCAGGCACTGAAACCTCACAAACCCTCCAAACAACCCAATCCGGAGAGGCTGATGGCCATCCTCAGAGGGGTCTCTCCAAAGGTGGTGGACATTGGCTGACATCATACTGTTTCTCAAAGCATTATTCCCCACTCCCTGGGATTTGTTTGGGAAGATTTTTAGCAGTTACTCACCTACTCTCCGCACGTAATAAAGATTTACAAACTACATTCATATGATTCTTTCCCTTAAAACGCCTGGGTATTTTATACATTGTAATAAACAATAAAAACAGGTTTCCAAACCCCTTCCCATCTCTCTGATACACTTGAAACTATTCTCCTGCCTGGGAATTCAGTTGCCGTGAAAATGAGTTTGCACATTAACACAGGTATAAAATGGGAATGTCAATAAATAAAATTAAGTCATTCGTGATATGTATGACAAGTATAATATAACTCAGACTCTAAGTACGGGAGGTCTTAACCCATACTCCAAAGGAAACCATGGATCACCCCCCAAAATAGGAATGCACCGACAGAAAACTTCACACAAAGAACCGTTGCTCTAAACATTTCTCTGTATATCCTGGAAGAATAACTGGCTGCTGCACCTGATGTATAAAAAAGCAGTCAAGTTCTGTTCAACAATTCCTCTTACCCAAACAACCAACTTTGACACGCCACCCCTGACCCTTCCAAGAATCCTGAGTTTTCTACTCCCCTCTGGGCCTCCTTTACAGTCACGTATAAGCTCTCTGGAAATTTCTACCAGTTTCTAACATAAATTGCTCCTCGCCACTTCCCAGTGTGTTTTCCAGAACTCTAAGCGTCTCCCCGGCTCCTCCTTACCAACAAGGGCGTCTTACCGGGATCTCCCGCCAAAGCAGTTTGTGCTAGGGGGCTGGTGCCGGTTCTCTGGAGCGATAGCTGTCCCACTGGATTCTCTCAAAGGTGGCTGCGATCCTAGAAAGGGGATCCATCACAAGAAAAGACAGATGTTGAGAAGCTCAGCCCTTGTTGGAGATGTGGAACAAGCTCACCACCCATGTATTAGCTACCCACCACTACGGGATACAGAGCATCTAACAAGAGGCAGACACCAGCGTGAGAAGGAGTGGGGACTGAGGAGGAGATCTGATCAGAGGGAAACAGACCTTTTCCAAGACCTTCTAGAAGATCTAAGGCCGTCAGAAGCACGTTGCCTTACACATTAAATGAACTTCAGCCATACCACATGAGACAAAGAACAGACGCTCACCATGCAAAGTGGGGGCAAGAAATTGGGGCATTTCTCCATATCACAACCAGAGATCTTTTAAAAAGCCAAATCACATTCAACAGAAATCAAATCACGATACTCTTCTGCTAAAAACCTTTCAACGGCTTTCTGCTTCTTTGGATGGGCTTCAAAATCCTTAGCAGGGCCTTCAAGGCTGTGTGATCTGAGCCGACCTGCCTCTGTGGCCTACCCTTCCACCACTCCCCTTGCTGCCCACTATCCAGCCATCCTGGCTGCCTCTATTCCCAGCACAAGCCAAGCTCACTCCCACCTCAGAGCCTCTGCACATGAGAACCCTCCATCTCTTACGCAGCCAGCCCTTTACCCCACACCCCCACATTGGCCTGTCTCAACTCTTCATACTTCATCAGGTCTCGGCTTCCTCAGAGAAACTTTCCCAAGCCTCCCACTTTAGATGAGATCCCCCTAAAGTACAAGAAGCACATATCACCCACTACCTTTCCTCCACACCATTTGCCACAATTATACTTATATAATTATTAATGCATTTACTCCTTTGATGTCTAGCATCCCCTGCCCCCACAAAGTGAAGTATAAGCTCCTGGAAACACAGACCATGTGAATTTTGCCCCTGCCACCTGGCTACCACCTGGTCCAAGATCTAGTACATACCAGGTGCTCAGTTATGGATATACGTGCTGAATGAGTGAACGATGCCTGTTTTTCTCCACGTACCCAAAATACCCAGGCACCATTCAGTCCAACTGAGGGAGGACTCTCCAGTTAAGGCCCAACCATCACTGAGGTTTCACCCAACTGCTCTTGAATTAAAATTCAAATTTCACCCCCTTGAAGCTACAGAAACTCTATTTGGGGCCTGGAAAGTGCCACGGTTAACATCACATTTAATGAGAAAAATTATGGAAAACCCAACCCATCTCCAACCTCAGACTTCATGAAATAATTTCCTGCTCGATCCAAAGGTGACTAACTTCAGACCAGAAGATCAAAAGAAACACATTCAGGGCAGAATGGGAGACACTCTCTAAATTCCCTGCTTCTGTCTGTAGTTCGCTAGTGCGAATCTCCAAATAAGACAGCAAGTCCCCTTTCCCAACCAATACCCTCTCATAAAAGACACCCTCAAACTCCCCAGGAAGGTTAACTGTCTTGGGAAGAAGAAAAATGGGCCCAAGTAATATTTAATAAAGATATTTTATTTTTCCACAGTCCATGTGGGATGAAAAAATGTTTTTCTCTGCTCTCAAACCAAACAACATACTTACAAAGACTTGACATTTATTTTGGTCCTTTATCAGGAAGCTGTCCTTGAAAACTCATTTCATGATTTTGATCAAGCTATGACCACTAAGAAGAACCAGTGCTCGCCCTAGTGATGGGCCAGGGCTGGCTGAGCTGTACCCAAACCTAGGTACCTGGTAGAGAACCAAGCTCTGGGCACTTCTTCCTACCCCCCACCCCACCCCTGGGGAGCAGGGCGGCACTCACCATCTGTCACAGCACTGCCATTAGGCACGCTTCCCAGATCAACAGTCGGCCCGTCCAGGAAAATTGTCAGCTCACCACCCGACACAACACCGCCTTTGTTCTCTGTCTGCAGGTTCAGGGTCAGCTGCATGTTCTCCACTGTTGGACACAAAAGACAACAAGGATGGAAGAAAGAAAATGCACCCCGAGTTAAGATTCTGTAAGTTATAAGCTCTCACTTCATTTAACCCTGGCTTGCCTCGCAACATTTTCCTGCGTCTTCAAGTATGTCTTGTGGCATGGGAAAAAGAATGGGAAGGAATGTCTAATTGTCACCATTGTTGTATGAAGCTGATGGGAAAGGCTAACTCTTCATAAACATTTTAGATTATCAGGTTAACTACATAGTTATTTGTTTGCTTATACTCACAAGACCATAACAGAAGAATAGAGATACTGATGGCATACACAGGAAGAAAGTAGTCACAAGCAGTTATCAATATAAAGAACGGGGGCAAAAAAAAGTGAAATAGATCAGGAGATCCTGAGGAAATGTCATCAAGAGTCATCTCTAGAAGGATTGTGGAGGCTTGTGCTTTTCTTATTTATATTAAAAAGTATTTTCTTAAAAAAAAAAATTCATTCCTGAAGATACTTCATTTTGAAATAAGGAAAACAATGTTTAAACAAATAAGGTTCAATACAAGCAAATCAGCGCCATAGTCACGTGGGCCTGGGTTAGGCCTGTCAGGAGAGACCAGCCAACACCTGGCTTTATAACTGAGGCGAGAAGGCAGCTCAGGGTCACCAAGCCCACACAACACGAGGTAAAGTCAGCTCTGTGGGCAAACAAGAAGAATGGGGAAACCACAGCAGACAGACAGAACAAACTGGCACGAGGCAGAAGCCCCAAGCCCTAGGTGGGCTGGCAACTACTACAAACACAACCCGACCCCCCACCACCAAGCTTGGCTACAGGGAATAGTTTCCATCTAGTTACCGCTCAGGAGCTGTAACCTCCAGGTCAGGGCCGTTCAACAATTACCAAGAGAGAGCAGTGTTTATGAGGATTTCCAAAGGGTGTGCCGTCCTTCCACGCCTCCCCACATCTTACAAAGCCAGACCAGGAGAGTGCGACATACTCCCACCACCCACCAAGCCACCACTTCACTTTATCTCTTAGTTACTAATGTATTATAAGTTATCTCACTGGTTTTCTAGAACAGGACAGGGTATTTATAAATAAGCATCTCCATGAGCACTTCCTAGAAACAACCACACCCCACTAAAAAGCCTGCCCCAAATCCAAGAAACAGACACAGCCCTTTAACTTAGCAAAAAAAAAAAAAAAAGTCTAGATCAAGTCAAGGACCTATTATATTAAAGTAAAAACCAGTTACCCTTTATGTTTTCAAGTTCTCCTAAGCATCTCTACCTTCCCTTAACCTCTCTTCCCTGCAATGGATCTCTCCAAATTCTTTTGAGTCCATTGGTATTTTCAGTCAGTTTCACTGAGAGGCTTGGTGAGTTCCAAATATTTCTATAAAATAACACTTGTAATCTGAAAATAAGTTCCTTCAAAAGACTAGGAGTGAGGGAAAGAAATGAGGTCTTATGACCACTGGGACCACTTGCCAGCCATGCAAATGAGCCACCTAGCAAGTGAAGCCACCAGCCCCCATCTAGCCTTCAGAGGCTTGCAGCCCAGCCAACATATCAGCTGCAACCTCATGAGCGATCCCAGGCCAGATTGCCCAGCTAAGCCGCCCCCAAATCCTTGCCCACTGAAACCCTGAGATAATATCTCAGGATAATAAATAATGCCTACTATTGCTTTAAAAAAAAAGTTAAGAGTGCCTCCCTACTCTACTATGCTGAGATCCAGGGCCTACTTCCCTAGCATAGCACGGAGGTTGAGGGGCTTCAAATCTCAGGCCAGCTACCTAGTAGCTGTGCAGCATTACTCCAATTAATGTGACCAATGGTCTCCCTGGAAAATAGGGAGTGGTAAGATCACACTTTTCAGAGGACATTTGTAAGAATTAAACAGTACCTAGGAAGCAACTAAGAAGCTGTCATTTTTAGTATCTCCCTGTGGACTTTGCTGTTTTAGGCTGAAGAGTCCCAGTTTCTCTTGGTCCACCTCGTTCATTGCAGTTACTCTTCTTTTGGCCTTTCTGAGCTTCTTCAGGCTGCGACAACAAACTCCACAAAATCTTCCAAGGAAAGCCATATAACCACCACAAGGACAGACCGTTATATACACTTGTAGGCTCACATGTTACCTGGCAACTCTTTGAGACACACTTGACCTTCAGAAATAGCCAGGGAGAGGGGAGGTCTGTCTTCTTTAAACTTTTGAGACCATAACCATCCACTGTCCTATTCACTGAAAAAGAGAGAGTTGGAGAGCTCTCTGCCGTCACTATCACCCCCGAGCGTCACACTGAGTGTGGCTACGGGCGAGACGCCCCGGCACCCAAATGCTTCCTGATGAGCGGCACTACAAAGCGCACAACGTCACTTTCCAAGTCTTCTTGCAAAAAGAATTGTCTAAATCCAATCAAGCCCTTAAACCGCCTTCCCAGTTTACATGAAATTAAGGGATCAAAGAAACAAATTCAATGATTCTATGAGGAAACAATCAAAAAAATCCAGACTACGGTGCATCTAATCAGTAACTGTCCTGGACTCTTCAGAAAGTCAGTGTTATTAAATATGTTTCTTAGGGGAAAAACAAACAAACAAACAAACAAACAAACGGGGGGGGGCAGGAAAGAGATTCTTCTAGATTTAAAGAAATATAACCCGAACATTAAGTGAGAATTCCTACTAAACCTTGGTTTGAAAAAAACATTATTGGGACAATTGCAGATTTCTGCATCCAGACTGTATATTTAACAATGTCTGAAATTACTGTTACTTTTCTTAGGTTCAGTAATGGCACGATGGCTTTCTATATATGTGTTCTTATTCGTAGGAGACGCAAGAGAAGACTAGGATGATATCTGCACTTAGTCTCGAATGGTTTTATAGGAGAACAGGCTGAAGTGTGTAGGACTCAAGTGTCATGATATCTTCAATGTACCTTCAAATGGTTCGTGGAAAAAGTGCACACACTCCCAGGCTCACACACATCAGTTAAACAAACACGGCAAACGGGTCACAAGGGTTGGATCTAAGTGGGGGGCGTCTGGGTGTTCATCGTGTTACTCTTTCCATTCTTTTGTATGTTTGAAAATTTCATTTAAAAAGTTGGAAAGGATTTTTTTTTTAATTGGCAAGGCTATTAAAAAATTAAACCTCTGAGAACAGAACACCCCATTATTCTCTTTAAAAAAAAGAAAAAGCTGAGCCAGGGGAGCCCTACAATGCATAATGGGACTAAAGAAGCCATTAGCTAATTGAGTGACAGACTTGAGCATACAGGGGAGGCTGAAAGGAGTAGTGTGGCTGGAAAACATATACTGAAATCTGAGCTATAAATAGCAGCATTAGCCACCTCGCCTCTGGGGCCCTCAGGTTTCACTACAGCCACACTGACAACTCTACAAAGGGCCTTTCTCTTTAAGCTGGTCTTCCTACTGCCTTTTGAGGCACTGCTCAAAACTCAAGAAACTGGTGGGGAAAAAATGGGTGTAATAGGTCGATACCCATGCCTAGAATCAGATACAGCACAGGAAGCTCACCAGCTTCTCCCAATCTTGACTGGCCCTGCGCTAGCACATATGTGTATTGGGCACCTACTACTCTAGTCAGAGATTCAACAGGAATAAAATAGACAAAAATCTGTGCTCCTGAGTGTTTATATTCTAGTTGGGAGAAACAAACAATAAGCAATGGTTTTATAAAGCAAACTGCAGAACCTGTTAGAAGATGGCAAATGCAGGAGGGAGCGCGGGTGCGAGGGAGAGAGGGAAAGAGAACTAGAAATGAGCAAGGGGATGGAGAGTGCTAGAGGTGGGAGGAGGGTTTGGGGTGTTGAGAAAGTCTTGCTGGAAGATGATAAGTGAGCAGACTTAAAGAAGGATGAGCAGGGGAGCCATGTAGGTCTCAGGAAGAACACTCCAGGCAGAGAGAGAAGGAGGCCCGAGGTGGGAGCAGGCCTAGCAGGTGTGAGGAATGGCAGGGAGGCCGGTGTAGCTAGAAGGGATGAGGAAAGGGAGGAGGAAGAGATGAGAGGAATCAGTAATCAGAGCCCACAGGGAAGGCCCCAGAGCCCCAGCAAGGTCTCTGGCATTTACTCTGCATGAAATCAGGGGCCATTAGAGGGTTCTGAGCAAGCAAGGGACATGACTCCCAATGCAACACAATCACTCAAGCTGTAGGAGGAGCATGGGCTGAAGCAGACAAGACCAGGTAGGAGGTCACTGCACTATCCCAGGCTACCGCACAGGGTGGCTTGGGCAAGGCAATGGCAGTGTCTTCCGGGAACACGGTGCTTGAGGGAGACTGTACCTTGGACTCCTCCGTGACACATGTTAGGAAAGTGCGTGACCACCCCCACCCCACCGAGCACATCAGCCAATCCCCACAGACCCACCAGTCTCTTGGAATCAAAGCTTTGGGCAAAATCATAAGCAGGGGCTGAAAAACGCGCCAACTTACAGCATGGCTGGAGGAAGTCAGATTCAATTACAACCAAATGGAACATATATAATGAAAATATTCCGCTGGCAAGAGACTTTAGTTGTACCAAGAAGGCCAAAGTCCTGAGCTCATGCTAACTTCAGCAATCAGCAGACACACTTCTTTGGTTCTGTGCCCTTCCATTCTGTTCTAAGTACCCACTGGTTACCAATACCTTGCAATGCTGCTTTACAGAGATCAACAGACAGCAGTAGGGCTGGATATTAGAATATAGGAGAAACGAATTTAGAAATTCTCAAGGACCATGCCAGGAAATCCCTTCAAAAGCCAGCATACCAAGACAGACAAGCGGACATTAGGTGCCTTATGATGGAAGCACACGCCCCCGCATCAAAAAGGAAAAGAAAAGAACCCAGGTCAGATCAAGCCTCTACATCGACTTATGAGTTTAAAGGAAACACAGAAGGACAGAGGAACAAGCCACGATTCAGCAAAACCCACGATTCAGCAAAACCCACGATTCAGCAAAACCCAAAATGTGGGCAACGACAGGACACACTGTCCAGTTTCTCTAACAACGAATTTCAAGGTATAAAAAGAGGAAGGAGAAGCTATTGGTTAAAAGAGCCTTCGGAAACACATCAATCTTGTTTGGATCCTGATTTAAACAAACCAGTGGTGAAAAAAGAAACTGCAAGATAACTGGGGAAATGTAAAAACTGATTGAATATTTGATGATATCACAATAATTACCATTAAGTTTTTTAGGTATTGCGGAATGTTTTTTTAAGAGACCTTATCTTTTTAAAGATACACACGGAAGTATTTGTAGATGAAATGTGCCTGGGATTTACGTAACAATAATCCAGTTAGATGAAACAGGAATGGCCATTCCTCATGTGGCTGGGGAGCTAGGGGGCAGGCACATAGGGATCCATGGATTATTTTTTCCACTTTTTTGTATGCTTGACATTTTCTATAATCTATATTTTTTCAAGCCAGCACATCCTAGGTACAAACACTGACGGTCAACTAACTAAAAAACTTACAAGAATTCAACATTATATATACAATTTGAAATACCAAAAGGTAGAAAACATACCAGTCAAGACACTTGGGGAATAACTCCTATTCTTATTTTTCCTTACTTCAAAGCCTCAGATTTGCAAGTGGCTTCAGGTTAATAATTTCCTATTGGGAAGAGCTGTTCCGTGCAACAGGGATGACTAATATTTTTCTAAGAGTTACTTTCTCCCTTTCTTGACATGGACTTTTTAATGTGTTTTGTGTTATGGTACTAATATGGATAGATAAATAGACGTTGTCTTCCTTATTCCAATAAAAGAAAAAAACTTTGTAAACCATAACTGCCGAACTGTGCCACTATAATGCTATTCAGTTATGAAATCCAGAACTCTTGCCTGGACAGTTTCACAGGAGTCTATAAAAGAACTTTCCACTTTAGAACCTTCTGTCATCGCTGTCCCTCTAGCTCCCACACCATCAAAAGGTAAGTGCATGTACACACTTATACCTTTTAAAAGGAAAAAGCACTTTTTTCTTCCTAATTCAAAATACAAATGTAAAGATTTACCTGGAAACTTGAGAAAAATAAGACACAAAACTAGGATACTTTTACGGGAGACCAAGTACTCGAGTCAAGAATCTCGGAAGCCCAAAGAAGATGTGATTGATTTGGCCTTAACAGAGCTGCTCAACAAACCTCCTTCTTCCTGCCTCCCTCTGCCCACAATCCCATAGGCCCATCAAAAGAAAGTGAAAATAAGCAGGGCATTCATTAACAGATCAGTGTTCATTCTACACATAACTGTGAAACACTGGTGTACAGAGGAACGGAACCAGAGGAAATTCCAGAAGGGCAGTGAGTAAACAGTCTCTTTTCCATTCCCCGGTTCCCCATAACTCATACACACACAGGCTGGAGTCTACCACAGGTTTAAAGAGAATGCTCTTTCACGTTCCCTTTGCAGTAAAGGAAGCCAGAGGCTTCCAGGATTTACTGTTAAGATGTCTCTTTGGCTTCCAACCTTACCCAGAGCCGAACAAGAGAAAGTCTTTTCTACCAAACCAGCATGAGGTTGTAAACACTAGAGTGCTTGTTGGGGTACCAGTGTTGACTCTGCTTCACCCCTCCTCCCCTCAGCTCCCATCACTCACACCTTGGCAGGGTTCTCCCAGAACACACAGTATAAGGAAGGGTCTACGTTGGCCTTGAAGCCTCTTCTGTGTGCTGCTGCTTAATCATCTCAAAAGTTTTGGTCTGCTGGGGGTTGCATTAACAACTCCAGAATAGATAGCTTCATTTCACAAAGGCAATTTGTGAACTTTTCTTTCCCCCCATCCCTTTCTTTCTTGTTCATTCATTCAAGAAGAATTTTCTAAGCACAAAGTTGCAACTGTGAAACAGATTTCATGCCAGAGATCTATGGTCCCATGAGTAGCTGGACACTTGGCCTGGTCATGGCGTCAGGGAAAGCTCCCTGAGGAAATGACTCCTCAACTGGGATCTGACGTTTCAGGCAGACAGTTGGCAGCTTGGGATGGGTAGGGAATGAAGGCCATTCCAGGCAGAGAAAATGCCATGTGCAAAGGTCCTGTGGCACAGTTAGCTGGATGCTTTCAAGAAACTGAACAGAGATGAGCGGGGCTGGAAAGGAATGTGATCCAAATGGGGGAGGAGATCTACATGGTGGCCAAACACTGTAATGCCTTGTGATTCCACTGTGTTAAAGAATTTTTCTCAATCCTAAGAGCAACACCACAGTACTTATGGGTTTTTAATCAAGGTATAACAAGGTCTGCTTTGTGCTTACAATGTGGAAAACAGACTAGACAAAAGTAAAGGTAGATACAGGCAGAGCAGATAGGAAGCCACAGTGAAGGACCAGGGCAGTAGAGATGGGTATAAAAGAAGTAGGCAGACTTGCAAAAGTAAAAACCAAGAGAGCCTGAAAATAGATCAGCAAAGGAGGTGGGCAAGAAGGGTGGAGGTAGCAAAGACGAATCCTGGGTTTCTAACTTAACTGGACAAACGTAGGATCTATACACTGAAATATGAAACACTAGAAGATGACCAAGTCTAGGGAAGAGGTGATGAGTTCAGATTTGAACATGCTGATTTTGAGGTGTTTCTGACATATCCACAAGGAAACGGCACGTGGGTCTGGAGCTCGGAGGAAAGGTCTAGGCGGGAGTTTCAAATCTGTGGGTCATCTGCACGTGGTGGTTATGCATAAAGAGCCTCACAGAAGGGGATGCGATCACAGAAGAGAATGGAATAGCAGGAAAATCTCACAGTTAATAAACAGATGAAGGTGACCTTGCAAAGAAGACAAAACAGTCAGAGAGGTAGGAAGAAAATCGGGAAGGATTCCTGAGAAGGCAGGAAGGGGTGGGCTCCACAGCATGGACGGAGCCTCTATGAGGAAGGACAGCTCCCCTCCGACCACAGGAAAGAGGGAGGAGAGATTAGGCACAAGCATCTTCATTTCAGTACGTGACAGATTCGTCAATCACGATTGTCCTTCTTTCTCTTGATTCAGGGCCCCAGTGATCTGCGGCCAAAGTCCATAAAACCACACACATTTTTCTTTACTTACGAAAAAGAATACATATGCCTGCACACTTCAAAATTGGTTATTCATAACAGTCATCCTCTAATAAGGTACACTGTAGACAAAGAGTCTCTCTTAAATCAACGGAGGGTCCCTTTTATGCGGGATACTAAAGGCCTCATCTATCTTGGTAAATCTCAGTTTGTCAAGCCCTAGCATATTTTTAAAAAAACTTAAAGTAATTTAGGGGAAAGAAATACAGACCTGAGAAAGTCTTTAGAATAAACTGTCAGTTCACATCACTTACTGCTGCCTTGTCAATAGAGCACCCCTTCCCCAAGGAGAGGGAAAATCCTCATCACCCATTAACAGCTACTCCTAAACAGGCCAACCATAACAGCTCATCCATTCTCCCTGCCCTCAGGAAATCCCACGACCACACCACCTCTCCCTGTTGTACAGGATCAAAGCCATGTTTATAAACACAATACAGGCAGACTTTCAATGAACAAACTGCCTTTTAAATGGTCTTTGAATGGCAAAATGCAGAAGCTCAACTAAGAGAATCTTTATGGTAAAATTCCCCTTTAGGGCGGCCCAGTGGCTCAGGTGGTTGGAGCGCTGTGCTCATACCACCAGCCTGGACCAGGGAGTTAGTTGTATCCTACATAACTAGACTGAGAAACAACGGCTTGAACTGGAGTTGGCGGGAGGGGAGGGGGGAATTAAAAAATAATAATTAATAAAATATTGTCTTCCTTAAAAAAAAAAAATTCCCCTTTAAAAATGGCTTTTTAAAAATTACAATTTCAGACGAGTGAAATATTATGCCACAATTAAGATTAGGATTAATGATTATGATGAGAGTACAAGAACATGGAAAACTATTCATACTATAAAGCTCAGTTAAAAAAAAAACAAAGAAAATGAAGTTATAAACACTATTGTTCAAACCCTGTAAAACATGTAAAGAGGCAAAGAAATAAATGAACCAGGGAAAAATAATAGTTGTGCTTGAAGAGTTAGATTATGAAATAAAAGGTTTTTTAAAAATTTACATTATCTACGTAGTCGATACATTTTTTTTCTTAATTTCCATATCAGTTAGACATGTATATGGAAGTGTTTCCAAGTGAAATGACATGCTGTCTAAGATCTGCTTTCAAACATACCCCCAAAAAAGTGGGGGCTAAAGATGAAAGACAACTGGACATGGGTTGATCATTGTGAAAAGCGGGTAATATACAGGATGGTGCATTATACTAGTCTTTCTACTTTTATTTTTGTTTAGGATTTTCCATAATATAAAGTTTTAAATTTGTTTCCCATTTAAGCTATATAATATTATCTTCACAGTAAGTAATATTAATTTAAATAAAAAATATAAGCTCATTATAAGAAATTCAAACAATACAGAAATGTAAACCATGACACCTTCTTCATAAATACACGTGCCAAACCCCTCCCCATGCCATAACTCACTATGCACAACTCTGTAGGAAGTCATCGTACCTGCAAACACCAGCCCAAATACACACATATAAAATACACATGCAAAAATTGCCTTCATCTAGACCTAAAAGTTGTGTCTTTTAATGTTTCACTTAATGTATTCCACGAATCTTTTAAAATATATAAGAGGCAATTATCCATTGAGGCCAGTTTTAGGATTGAGGGAGGGGCATATTCAGGGTGAATTCAGCCTTTACTGAAATGTGCCCCTCTGAGAGAGTGAATTCATTAATACAAGAGAAAACAACCATTAATTAGGGAGGGGAGAAGGGAGGGAAGACAGAGACATCGCTCTGAGAAATGTGTGCCTTACTGTCCTGTACGTAATAAACAGCACCCCCCCCCCCGCCCCCACCAGGCCTGGCCTGACACTAAGGTGAAAATCCCCACTCTGTTTCTAACAGTGGCACAAACTGTGCTGGTTGTGTAATTGTGGCGTTCTTACTGTGGTCCAGCATCACTTTCCCTCCCCTACCACTCTCCTACAAGAATAAGTCTCCTACTCTAAGAAAAATACTCCTAGAATCCTGGAAGACCAAAGGAAAAGGGAAAATAAAACACTCCAATGAGATAAATGAGGTTTGATCTTAATACGATTCCAGCAGCCACAGCATCTCCCCTGGGAGAACGTGGAAGACTGGAACAGGCAATCAGGCGGGAGGCACTCTCAAATAACTGGCGCAAAGCAGAGGCTCAAACATCAGATGAAATGTTTCAGGGATGGTTTTTGTGTGTGTGTGTGTGTGTGTTTTTTTTGGCAAGGGGCAGGAAACAGCTCATATCCAGGCAACAGTCTCATTTTCCTATCACCAATTCTGAGCTCTGTGCAAAGCCACCATTTCACGCCTATAACAAGGAGATGGCATGACACCTCTGTGGGACAGGCTCAAAGGGAATGGAAGAAGTTTCTAGAAATGTATGAACAGGACAGTCATACACTAACAATAACCTGATTTGGAAGAAAAGTTTCCCAAGTCTTCCTTGAGCAACTTGACCTCTAGACCTGCACTGTCCAACATGGGAGCCACAAGCCACATGTGGCCGCTGAGCACTAGGAGCATGGCCGGTCCGAACGGAGACGTGCTATGAGCGTAAGTGATACATTGGGTTTTCAGAGATCTGATACCATTAATAGTTTTCTTTATGTTGATTATATATTAAAATAATAGCACTTTCGATATATTGGATTAAATAAAATCTATCATTAAAATTAATTTCACTATTTTTATTTTTGCCTTTTAAATGGGGTGACTAGAAAATTTGAAATGACATATGTGGCTCCCACTATTTCTGTTGGACAACACTGCTGGAGCGTCTCCTCCCTGCCACTTTAGGTCACAGTCTTGAGCAGTTCTCTCACTCCCAGGCCTGGCTGGCCCCAGCGGCCTTCTCTGTGAAACCTGACTGCACCACGCATGCCCCAAGCCTCACAGCTGCCCACATGCTGGTCCCTCAACCTGGAATGATTTTCTTCCTTCTCATCCTTCCGGAGTCCTGGTGTCACTTCCTTTTGCAAGCCTTCCTTGACATCCCGCCACCCCAGGCTCGGTGAAGTCCCCAGCAATACACTCCCTGAGCCTCTTGCACTTTCCTCCATCATATCTGTCACAACTGGAACAGTTTGCAACCAGTTGTCTGTCTCACATCTGCCCATTTTTCTCTCTAGATCCTAAACTCCAAGACTGTCAGTCTTGTTCATCGCTGCATCTCACTAGCTCGGTGCTCAAAGGGATTTCCTGTGTGATGCTGGTGAATCAACTTTACACCCTTCCTCTGCTCCAGGCAGGTCTCACAATCCTATGAAAATGCCTCAGAGAAGCCAAAAAAGTTCCTCTCACACAACACGCTGGTCCAACAATGAGAAATTCTTACATCTACAAAGGACAAAAATAAAAGGGGAAAGATGTCTTGACCATCTTCTATGGACTGAAATGCAAAAAGTCACAATAGAGCTCTAGAAAAAGGGGAACAGCCTTGGCCTACATTCATGTTTGGAGGGGTGAAATCACTCTTTGCTAAAATATGCGTTCCCACAACGTTGAAGGACTTCCAAAGCTGATACATTTACGGAACACTCTAGAGGCAGCAGTAAACCCCAGGCTACACGGAGTCGGCCACGTATAGAATGGATTCCTGACAGAAAGCTTTTCTTTTCTTCCAGTAAGGTTTCACAAAGCAGCCTCTCAGCCGGTGACACAGAAAGCAGGTCTGTTTTAACATTCGTTGTAGGGGCCTGTGTGTTTACTTTTGAGACTCCTCGCTAAAAGGACCTTTTCTTTCAAACAGCTCTCCACTGACACCGAAGCCACGAACTGGGTCCGGCTGTAACTCTGAGAAGCTGAGGGTGTGGGGTTGGGGTGAGGGGGTAGCTTTTGGCTTCTTTGGGAATTCCTTGAGGTTCTGGCTTGGCCATATCTGCCTGAGGTGCAGGATGATGGAAAGCAACACACAGAGGGTTTTTCAGCGACTATTAAAGACAGTTTTAAATCCCAACACCTGGCATCTGGTGCCAATCAAGAAAACAGTAGCCACTGATGTAACTGCAACCGGATGGGGGGAAAACGAAACAAAGGCTTACATTTGGAGACTTGCACAGAGCTCCCCAGAGTGGCAAAAACGTTCATCCTCACTAACCTAATACTTATATACGTACATATTAGTGTCTTCTTTGTGTTCCAGGAACAGGGGGTAGAGGAATGCACAAGAGTGAACAAAATTCAAACAACGCCTACCCCCCCGGAGCTTGCACTCTCGTTAAAAAGAAAATAAGTGAAATAAATAAACAAAATATATAGTATTATATGGAGATGCTGCTAAAACGAAAATAAAGCAGGGAAAGGAAATAGGAAATGTTGGATAAGGAAAAGTCACAATTAAGATAGTTGGTCAAGGCCATATATTATATGATTCCATTTTTATCAAATGTCCAGAAAAGGCAAATCTACAGAGACAGAAAGCAGACTAGTCGTTGCCAGGGGTGGGGGTGGGAATGGAATGAACTATAAATGGGCGGGAGAGATCTTATTGGAGTGATAGGAAAGTTCCTGGGGATACTGCACAACTCAGTAAATTTTTAAAAAATTCATTGAATGTACACTTTTTAAAGACAGTATGGTCAGGGAAGGCCTCGCTGAGGTGACATCTGGGGAGATTGGGAGGGGGTGAGGTAGCAAGCCATGAGGACACATGAGGAAGAGTATTTCAGGAAGAAGGTTAAGGCCAGTGCAAAGGACCTGTGCAAGATCACGAGAGGGTGGAAGAACAATACAGGCAGGTCTCATCATCCTATGATAATGCCTTATAGAATTAGCCATAGTCATGGTGAGAAATGGTGAGACCCTCAAACATATCTTGAAGGTAACGCGGGCAGGACCTGCTGACAGACTGGATGTGGGTTGTAACAGAAAGAGCGATGTCAAGCAGAACACGAAGGTTTTTAGTCTAAGCCCTAGAGGATCACCATTGCCTGAGAAGGGAAAAGCCGGAGGGAGACCCGCTGCAAAGCAGAGGTGCACAAACCAATTTTAAGGTCATGAGGCTAGATTAGATCATGAAAGGAAGGGGTGTGAATTAACAAGTGGATGCAGGACTAAGCCAATTCGGGGGTATCCAGTGTTTCCAAATTGGCAAGAAGGAAATCAGCAAAAGAGACTGAAAAAGAACGACCACAAAGAAAAAACAAACAAAAAAAAGTGACCAGAAAGATACCCCAGTAGGGTGCGGTGTCTTGAAAACCAAGTGAAACATGTATGTTAAGGACGGATTGATTTGTTGTATCCAATCTCTAAGGCAAGTGAGTTGAGAATGAGAATTAAACACTGCATTTAGCAACATGGAAGTGACTGGTGACCTTGGTACAGGAAAGTGCAGCTGGGCAGTGAGAGCAAAAGGCTACTTTGAAGTTCCTCAAGAAAAGGAAAAAAGAAAAGAGATGCAAATTAAAATAACAAAGAGAAATTGCTCTTTGCCTCTGAACAGACCAACAGAGATTAAAAGGTTGACAATGGCCATTGCCACTGAGGGTAAAGGAACCAGGTACACCAGTTTTTGCAGCAGACCCAAGCCACAGGCATCAAAAAAACTGGAAACACACCTGCCTTTTGACCCGGCAATTGCATGCCTTAAAATTTACTACCCTAAGAAGAAAAGAGGAGTGCGAAGATATCTTTATAAGGATTTATGGAGCTTGGTCTCGGAGAGGTTTTGTGAACTTGACCCCAAAGGCAAGGGAAGTAAAAGCAAAATAAATAAATGGAACTACAGCACACTAAAAAGCTTCTGCACAGCAAGAGAAACCATCAACAAAACAAAAAGGCAATCAACTAAGTGAGTGAAGATATTTGCAAACGACACTTCTGAGAAGGGACTAATATTCAAAATATATAAATAACTCACACAACTCAACAACAAAAAACAAACAATCCAGTTTAAAAATGGGCAGAGGACCTGAACAGATACATTTTCCAAGAAGACAGATTGCCAACAAATATATGAAAAGATGTTCAACCTCATGAGTTATTAGGGAAATGCAAATCAAAACCACAATGAGATACCACCTCTCACCTGATAGAATGGCTATTATCAGTAAGATAAGAAATAACTAATGTTATAGACGTTGTGGGGAAAGAGGAGCCCTCATACACTGCTGGTGGGAATGTAAATTGGTGTAGCCTCTATGGAAAACAGGATGGAGGTTCTGCAAAAACTTAAGAATAGAGCTATCGTATGACTCAGCAATTATCTTCTTGGATTCCACCCCAAAATTTTGAAAACACTTATTCATAAAGATATATACACCCCTATGTTCACTGCAGCATTATTCACAATAGCCAAGACATGGAAACAACCTAAATGTCCTTCCATGGATGATTGGATAAAGAAGATGTGGTACATAAAAATAATGGAATACAACTCGGCCACAACAAAGAAAATATTGTTGCCACTTGCAACAACACTGATGGATCTTGAGAGTACAATGTTAACTGAAATAAATCAAATAGAAAAAGAACCATATGATTTCACTCATATGTGGGATATAAAATAGAAAGCAACAAACGAACAAACAAAACAAAGTCTAGGCACAGACAACAGAATGGTGGTTACCAGAGGAGAAGGGGGGTAGGCAGTGGATGAAGAAGGTAAAAGGGGCCAAATATATTGTGACAGAAGGAGACTAAACTTTGGGTGGTGCGCATACAGTGCAATATACAGATGATGTATTAAAAACTGTACACCTGAAACTTATATAAAGTTACTAACCAAAGTCACCCCAATAAATTTAATTTTTTTAAAAAAAAGTCTTGCTTATAAAAGCAAAGAAATAGAAATGGCCAACAATAAAAGACTGGTTAAACTACACTGCATCCGTACTGAAAAAAAAAAAAATGCTATTGCAGCTATTAAAAATGATCTAGTTTCATTGAGATAGAAAAAAATTGGGTGAGAAAAAGTTACAAAGCAATATGTGTAGTGAGTTTCCACTTTGGAAAAAAAAAGTTATATATATACATACATACATACATACATACATACATACATACATGATTTATATGCCCAAAAACGTTTAGTGGATATATAACAAAATATCAACAGGGTTAGCTCTGAATAATAGAATTTCAAGTGATTTTAACCTTCTTCTTCATTGGAAAGCAGCATATGCAGAGGTTATAGGCAAAAGCTCTGTGACCAAAAGGCCTGGGTTAAAACCCAGCTCTGCCACCACCTAATGCATGGCCTTGGGCAAGTTACATAACATGTGCCAGCATTTCCTCAGCAAAGAGGTTGGCGATACAATCTATCTCATAGGTACACAGGAGGACTGAATAAATTTATTTACATATATATATTTGCATACATATGTGTGTATATATATATAAGCATGGAATAATAAGCATGGAATAATAGAAAAAACAGCAATAATATTTTCAGTTTTAGGAGCATTAGGTTATTCTTATAATGAAAAACATAATATTTTCAATTTGGGGAACAAGAGAAAATCTCTCAGAAATTTCCTGTGAGCATTCCACAAGATTAAAATCACTAGGTCTTGCATTTTACCAGGTTCATAAAAATAGCTAATTGGCTCTTCAAAACTGGTTTAGCCATTTCTACCATCAGGCCTATTTCTACCATCAGCACTGGAGTTTGTAGCTATGTCCTACATACCATGTTTCCCCGAAAATAAGACCTAGCCAGACCATCAGCTCTAATGCGTCTTTTGGAACAAAAATTAATATAAGACCCAGTCTTATTTTACTATAAGACCAGGTATAAAATAATGTAGTATAATATAATACCGGGTCTTATATTAAGTTTTTCTCCATAAGGCGCATTACAGCTGATGGTCCGGCTAGGCCTTATTTTCGGGGAAACATGGTAGCATCTCCCTCCCAGCTTACAGGATTGTCACATACTGCCTTTTACTTTTGTCCCTTGCTTACCTCCTCCTCGGCTGAAGAAACAGTGAACAATTTTCCATATTTAAATTTAAAATTGTTTTTAACCGTAGAGCTTTTTTTTTTTCATTTTCCCTCTTCTCCCTCTGACTCAAGTTCCAAGGATCAGTGGTTTTATTCAACTTTCAGTTGAAAACTGGAAAAACAGCACTGTGTTTACTTTAAAATAAAAGCACACACAGTCTGTCAGGCATGCCTCCTTGAGATGCACAGCCCACCCACCAGAACACTCCATCCTTATGGAAGAGTGAGGGAGGTGGTGCACCTCTCATGACTGGCCTATCTGTTCTTGGAACGTAAAGTGCCATAACAACTCTACTTATAAGAGTTTTAAATAAATAGGGAGCTGTTTGCTTGCTTGCTTGCTTGCTTTTTTTTTTTAAATCTGGGAGACACACCTGGGGAAAGAAAAGAGACATACATAGAAAATGCAGAGCATAAACAAGGAGCTTTGTGAAGTCGACTTAATTTACCAAAGTGGTTGGGTACAGCAATTCTCAACCTGCCTCCCGAGCATTGTAGAATTGAGGAAATGAGTGATGATATGGATGATAAGAGGCAGGGTTCTCACACTGAATAGAGGAAGGTTAGGAAGGACCCTGTGGAGTTGGATTAGAATTGGAAGTTTTGGTGTGAGCTCATGATGTTTAATATAGGGACATAAAAATAGATGTGTGTGTGTGTATGTGTGTTTGTGTGTGTGTGTGTGTGTGTGTGTGTGTGTGTATATACATGTGCATATATATAAAGTCTGTCGGGAAAAACAAAGGCTCAAGAGCCAAGAAAGTTTTGAAGAAAAAGAGCAGTGAGAATAGATACACCCATCCTGATGTTGACACTCCCTCCAATGAGAACAGTGAGAATGTGTAAAACCCATTAGGAAAAAATACAACTAGATGCTTATCCCACAGCATTTACCAAAATAAACTCCAGACTGAGTAAAGGGTTAAAGGGTTAAAAAATTAAATAGAGAAAACCACCATGTGTATCGCTGTAACAAAGGTATCTAACTTTATTTTTTTCCCAAGTGGTAGCTTAGTGGTTCTCAGACTTGAGTGTGCATCACACTCTCCTAGGGTTTGATAAAGCCCAGGTTGCTGGGCCCTGAGTTCTGATTCTGCAGGTCTAGGATAAGGCCTCAGAATTCACATTTCTGGCAAGTTTCACAGTAATGTGCATGCTGCTGGCCTGGGAACCCCGCTTTGAAAACCACTGGGTTAGCTCATGGTCCTAATGCCATTGTTCACCTTGAGTTTAAATGCTACCTGTATCATTTCAGTAAATTCAATCTATATTGGATTATGTTGGGGTGAAAAATATGATAGGACATGTCAAAAGCACACAGGAGCGAGCTTGAAGAGGCACCCCCTGGACAAACCAAGGACAATCTGAATGTCAAAATAATGGCAGTAATAAATGATAACCAACTGAATAAGAATCCATGAGTTGAGACTGATAACACATGCATACCTAAAGGAATAGGAGAAACTCTTTCTTGTAATAGAATGCCAATAAATGTAGAAGGAATGATACAGTTGGGGAAAAAATTCTTTGCAACATCACAGTAATAACTAATTCAGACAAATATCTTTAAATGAGGGCGGCCAGTTTGCTCAGTTGGTTAGAGCACGATGCTCATAACACCACGGTCGCCGGTTCGATCCCCACATGGGCCAGTGAGCTGCACCCTCCACAACTAGATTGAAACAACTACTTGACTTGAAGCTGATGGGTCCTGGAAAAACACACTTAATAAAAGTTTTTTAAAAATCATTAATGAACATTAATGAATACAAAAACTAATAAGTGAAGTTATGATGAGGAACAGATATTTACATAGTCTCAAAGTATCTCCCCATCAATTACTCTTCAGCTAAAATGAAAAAATGGTAATTTTACAGTGGAGAAACTGGCAGACACCACCTTAACCAAATGATCGAAGTTAACATCATCAATAATGAAACAAGTGCAACATCACTTCTGGAGTGTTCCTGGGAAAAAAATGCATACCCTGAATCTCAGCCTGAGAAAACATCAGACAAAGCCAAAGTGAGGAAAATCTACAGAAAGACTGGCCTGTACTCTTCAACGATGACAATGTCATGGAAGATAAAACCAGGCTGAGGAACTGGTCCAGATTTAAGGAGACATGGCAACTAAATGCAATGCACAATCCTGAATGGAATCCTGAAATGGGGGGGCAATTCACTTTACGTGCATGACAGCAACAACTCGAAAATCTGAACTAGATAACAACATTGTAAAAATGTTCAATTTCTTGATTTGGTTTATTGTACAGGGGTTAAGTAAGAAGATGGTCTTCTTTTTAGGAAATAGATAAGTCTTTAAGGATAAAGAAGTACCAGGTTTGTCATTTACTCTAAAATGATTCAGAAAAGTATATATAGATAGAGACAATGTTAAAGCAAATGAATCGAAACATTAACAGTTGCATGAAGAGTATAAGGGAGGTCTTTGAGCTATTCTTGTAACTTTTCTCTGACTTTGAAATTATTTTAAAATAAAGAAGATTTTTAAAAATCTACTTCAAGCTACATTTATTTCCCTCCTTCGAAAGGAGGACATCCTGGTTGTGCCAAGGTCTGCAGTGGGAATGAGGCCAGCTGCAGAAGAGGAGCGCTGCAAGAGAAAATTGAGCCTTGGGCCCTACCTGCTGCCAATTTTTTTTTTTTTTAAGGAGGGTGCAGCTCACAGTGGCCCATGCGAGGATCGAACCAGCAACCTTGGTGCTGCTAGCACCACACTCTTACCAACTGAGCTAACAGGCCACCCATGCCGATTTAGAAAGAAATTAAGATCATCCAGTGGGTGGGTACAGATGAAATATGCTGATAACTACTGAAGCTGGGGGGTGGGGATTATGTTTGAAAATTCCTCTTACAAAAAAGTTTTTAAGAATCAATATTCAATCTCAAAACCTGGCTTCCGTACAGAGATGACTAGAACTGGCCTTACGAACCAAACTGTCACTTTTAGTCAAGTCTTCTTTGCAGCCACAACCAGGTTGGTGTCCCCTCAGAAAGCTGGCCAAGGCTGACCATTATGCAACTGCAATACTTAAGTAAAACCCTCCACCATAGCACTCCACTGCCCGGGGAAGGCATAAGACACCAGCTGAGTTTCCCAGTCAACTTCCAGGTCTGCCAGAGGAAAACAAGGGAGCAAATGAAAGAAGTGATTATGTCTCGTGGAGCAGAAAAACACCAGGTAGGAGAACTGCTACCCATCAGACCCTTTTCCAGGAAAAGTGGTTTCAGGAAGACTAGACCCCAGTGAGAGTAGTCACCTAACATACTGTGACCAACGACCCTACATAAGCGTATAGACGCCCCTCTGGGAACAATTCCAGCCCAGCAGCTCTCTAAGGAAGGCAGACGTCAGGACCATGGTGCTGAAATGTCCCACGTTACTGTCAGCCACTCCACGACCCGCAGAGCTTTTGCATTTGTCCAGTCTTAGAATTCTCTCTTGGAACAACCTCAGGGCAGCCTCCCATTTAGGCAAGGAGGTCCCACGTTTCCCCAACAGGAAACGGGGTCTCTGTTGTCCATCTCTGGGATTTGAACCTCCGAAACTTTGGAAAGAAAAGTATCAGAGGGGACAGAATAACTACTACTACTATTACTACTTATATAGTTACTTACATGTGTGTACCTGTTCTGCTGTTAGCTCATTTAATCTCAAAACAACATTTTACAGAAGTAGAAACAGAAGCACAGAGGTCCGATGTCACAAAGCTGGTGGAATCAGGATTCAAACCCAGGTAAGATAGTCTGACTCCTGAGTCTACATGTTCTTAAGCACTTCTCTATATGACAGATTTGTAATCACCAGAAACAGCCTTGCTCTAAACAGAAGGCTTTATGAAACGTGGCTGGAATATTATGTATATCAGCTATGCCACTGTCATCCTCGAAGATTTATTTTTCTCAGAAAAAGCAGCCCACTGCCCTATTACAACCCACATTTTCCATCACATTCAGATCCAATGTGCTTTCCTACCCTTCCCAGCCACACACTCAAAATGCTAAGGCTGGTGTCAACAAGAGCAGCAGGAGCTACAGTCACTGCCATAAACAACAGAAGCCCTGGGAAACAGAAAACATCCTCCTAAATCATTCTGGGCTTAAAAAGAAAATCACAACAGCAACTACAATTAGGATACAGCGGAATGTATGGGATGGCCAATTGGTTCACCACCAGAAAACTGTTATACCGTATGTACTAAAGCTAAACACACACCCTATGAATTAAGGCCCCTGCATGTGAATATACTCAATAGAATGCATGTTGTGCCCTCGAAAATACATGTATAATGTTCATAGCAGCTTTGGTCATGATGGCCAAAAAACTGGAAACAATCCAAGTGTCTACCAACAGGAGAACAGACAAGTCATAGCATATTTATATACTAGACTACTACACCCCAATAAGAACAACAAACTATTGTTACATGTGAAAGCATGGATGAATCTCACAGATATGATGATGAGCCAGACACAAGAAAACATACTACGTATATGATTTCGTTGATACAAAATTCAAGAATAGGCAAAATCTAATCAATAGCGATAGAAATCAGAATAGTGGCTTTCTTAGGGTGGGAGAAAGGGATTTTAACTAGAAGGGACATGGGGAACTTTCTGGGGCCCTGGAAACTTTCTCTATCTTGATCGAGTGGTGATCACACAGATGTGAACATATATAAAAATTCATTGAACTATGTATCACATAAGATTTGTGTACTTTTCTTTGAAAGAAAAAAAATGAATATGGGGGGAATCAAAGATAAGTTCAAAGCAACATTGTTTTCATTATTAAACAAGGACAAAAATACACTAAGCTTTCAACTCAAAAGCTATAAATGACTTAGTGATTGAATAAATTAGTATATGTAACGGATCTAAGTGTAAATAGTGACAAAAATAATATTAAGTTTAGAATGAAAATTAATATTAGAAAATATGCTATAATTGATAAATGCATCGAAGGAGTTGTCCGTGAAAAATAAATTAAAAACCAACAAAAATGTTTATGCTAGTCAAAAAAAATTGGGGAAAAAACACATAAATACTAAAAATTTTAAGTGACAAAAATTAGAAACTCTTTTTAAATGAGAACACCATTTAAAATCTGAATACTAATAAATTCAAAAATCTCAATTTTCTCAGAAAATATGAATTAACAAAATTGACACAAGATGAATCAGAAAAGTTGAACAAACCAATCATTATGGGGAAAAATACTGAGAAAGTCATCAAAGAATTATTTCAAAGAAAGCTGCCAAACCCAGTTGGTTTTATGGGTGAGCTCTTTCCTGTACTCATGGAACAGATAATTCCCATGTTATACAGTCTGTTCCCAAAGTTGGAAAGTGCTTCAACTTACTGTATAAAATTAGCTTAGCCTCGATTCCAAAGCTGACAAAAATAGTACAAAACTACAGACAAACGTCATTTATGAATATAGATGGAAAACCCCCAAATAAAATATTAAGAAGCAGGTCTAACAAAACTTTCAAGAAATAATCCACCATGAGCAATTACATGTATTCTAGAAATTCTAAGATTGTTACTATTAGTAAATTAATATAACAAATTAAGAGAAGAAAAATAATATAATTATCCCAATGGTTGTTTAAAAGATATTTGCTAAAAATTCAACACGCTTCCTGACTAAAAAAAACAAAAACAAAAAAAAACAAAAAATGACTAATAAACAAAGAAGACAGTTACTAAAACCTAACCTTACACTCAGAGGACAGTCACTAGAAGCATATTAGACAGGGAAGGATACCCACTCCATCACCACTAAAACAGGAAACCGTACGCAAAAAAACTAACAAGAAAAAAAGTATAATTATATCCTAAGATGAACAAAATTATCAGTCTTAGAAACCACATCAATGTCTACCATGAAAATCCAAAAAAGTAACTATTTAAACCTATACTAAGAATTCAGCAACTGACAGATAAAAGAAAATACAAAAACTAATAGTCATATACTAACAACACTAGGTTAGAAGACATAACAGGAAAAGATTGCACTGAAAATAATATTAAGAACAATGTAATATATAGATGATACATTATAAAAATATACACTTGAAACCTATATTAATTTTACTAACCAATGTCAACAAATTTAGTTTAAAAAAATTAAAAGTCTATCTAAAGATAAATTCAAAATTATTTGAATGAAGTTAGAGACATTCCATGTTCCTGAGTAGGAAGAATCAGTATAGAAATTCTCCATAAGGGAACCTTGCATATGATAGGATTCTAGTAAAATCTCAAGGGATTTGAGGGGAGGAAGTAGAAGAGAGGAGAACCTGACAAAATAATTTAGTTTATGTGATGATGTCACATATGCAAAGAAAAGAGAGAGGAAGATCTTGAAAAGAGAAACCTGAACATTTAGATATTAAAACATATTATAACATAACATAGGTAAGACAGAGTGATTTGAAAAGGCTCATAAAACAATAAATAAAATGGAAAGTCCCCAAAGAGACCCAAGCATACATATGTTTTTAATATGCTGAAGGTAGCAACTCAAATCATTGGGAAAATAGACTGGGGATTATTCAATGAGTAGTACTAAAGCAATCAGTTAACTATTTGGGAAAAATTAAATTGGATTCCCTACTCACACTGTGCACAAAAAATAAATTTATTTGGATGAAGAATTAAATGTCAAATATATGGTGATGGAAGAAGAACTGACTGAGTGGTGAACACACAATTGGATGTATAGATGATGTAATACAGAATTGTACACCTGAAATCTATGTAACTTTACTAACCATTGTCACCCCAATAATCTTTAATTAAAAAAAAAAAAAAAGACAACCAAAATGTCCTTCGATAGATGAATGGATAAAGAAGTTGTGGAATACAATGGAATACTATTCGGCGGTAAGAAAAGATGATATAGGAGCATTTGTGACAACATGGATGGATCTTGAGAGTGTAATGCTAAGTGAAATAAGTCAGACAGAAAAAGCAGAGAACCCTATGATTTCACTGATATGTGGTATATAAACCAAAAACAACAAAAGAACAAGACAAACGAATGAGAAAGAAAAACTCATAGACACAGACAATAATTTAGTGGTTACCAGAGGATAAGGGGGCTAGGGGGTGGGAGATGAGGGTAAGGCGGATCAAATATATGGTGATAAAAGGAGAACTGACTCTGGGTGGTGAACACACAGTGGGATTTATAGATGATGTAATACAGAATTGTACACCTGAAATTATGTAATTTTATTAACAATTGTCACCCAATAAATTCAAAAAAAAAGAAAGAAAAAAATTGTATCAGATTTTAATTTTGATAAAATTTATCTCTATTATAGTAAATTTCCCTGAAGATCTATCTCTGAAAGCCCTGAGGTTTACAGCTATAAATGATAGTGTCTATGACAATAGGTAGACATGCCAGTGAAGGTTTAACTATACTAAAAAGTTTATGACAATTGTAATGATTTTGTTACAAAGTAGACTAGGTTTTTAGTGGCTAACCTCTAAACCAATTTTCCTCATAATTCCTCTTATTTTTAGTGTCGGATGAGAGGTTTTTCAGGAATACATATGTTGCATCAAATCAGAAATACCTATATAAATAAGAATTTAGTATATAATAAAGGAATTATATAAACCAATAAAAAAAAATTTTTAATTAAATGTGAAAAAAAATAATATCATAACAAACTGGAAAAAACAGAGGTGACTATTTACCTGATCTCAGAATAGGGAAAACCTTTTAAAGCATAAAAGAAAAAGCTAAAAATACAAAGGGCAGATTCGACTACAGAAAGTTTAAAACATCTGTTTGGAAAAAAGAAAACCTACAAAATTAAAATGCAAATGAAAAACTAGAAAAACATTTACAAATTACAAGACAAAGAAAAATTGCCTTAGCACATAAAAAGTTCTTTTAAAACCGAAAGAGAAAAACGCACACTTCAATATAAAAATGAGCAAAAGATAAGGCAATAAACACACTTAAAAAAAACTAAATCTCCTTCAATAAATCACAGCATAAAAAAGAGTGGAGGAGGGGACTTTAGAGACATAACAAACAAATGCAATGAGAGGAACTTGCCCAAATTCAGATTCAAGCAAACCAACATTAAAACAATACTTTGAGATGAATTGTACAACTGAATATGAAGTGGGTAATAGGTGATAATAAGGAATTCATATTAATATTCTAGGTATAGTAATTATATAAGAAAATGTCCCTTTTTCATGAGATGCATACTAAAGAACCTAGGATAGAATGTTGAGATATCTGTAATTTACTTCAATACAGCCAAAAAAGGAAGAGATGAAGCAAATCTAGTATAATGTTAATTAACAAGTAGGCAAAAAATATATACCTTTTTTCTTTTTTTTTTTTTTTTTTTTTTTTACAAATAAATCCAATAAATGCCAAGATGCAATAGAAACCAGCAATTTTGGCTACTGCTGATAGAAGGGTAAATTAATATAACTTTTTTGGAGGGTAAGCTGGCAATAGTATCAAAATCCTTGCAAAACGTTTAAATCCAGCAAGTCCACGTTCAATAATTTACCTCAAGTAAATTTTCAAAAATGGGCATAAAGATTTAAAAACATTCAAGTCTGGCATAGCATTGTGACTGTGAAATACTGAAAACTACCCAAATGTTCAACCTTATTTTTTCACACAGCCATCTGATAGACTACTACCAGGCAGTCATCAAAATCTGAATTTTGGAAGAATAATTAAGACTATATTGATATATTTTATGGCGCAGCAGCTATGGAAAGCAGTATGGTGATTCCTCAAAAAATTACAAATAGAATTACCACACGATCCAGCAGTTCTACTTCTGGAAATTTACCCAAAAGAATTGAAAGCAGGGACTTGAAGAGATATTTGTACACCCATATACCTAACAGCACTGTGTAAATAGACAAAAGGTGGAAGCAACTCAACTGTCCTTGAATGGATGAAGACATGAACAAAATATGGTCTATTCATACAAGGGAATATTATCCAGCTTGTAAAAAAGAGATTCTGGGGTGGCCGGGTGGCTCAGGTGGTTGGAGAGCTGTGCTCCTAACACCAAGGAAGCCAGTTCAATTCCCACATGGGCCAGTGAGCTGCACCCTCTACAGCTAGATTGAGAACAATGGCTCAACCTGGAGCTGGGCTGCCGTGAGCGGCTGGTGACCAGCGTGAGCAGCCGGCAGCTGGTGAGAGCTGCTGTGAGCGGCCAGCTGGCAGCCAGCGACCGACTGGCTCAGCTGGGTAGAGCACAAGGCTCATAATACCAACATAGGCCAGTGAGCTGCGTTCTCCACAACTAGACTGAGAACAACTGGGGGACGGAAGTGGGGAAGGGGAAAAAAATAAAATCCAAAGGATATTCCGATATGTGACTGAGCTTTGAGGACATCCTGCTGAATGAAATAAGCCAGTCACGAAAGGGCAAATACTGTATGATTCTGCTAGGTATCATATGGAGGTACCTAGAGTAGTCAGAATCATAGAGACAGAAAGTAGAATGATGGGGGGTGTTGAGGGAACTGAGGCAGAGGGGACTTATAGTTTAATAGGCACACAGTCTAAGTTTGGGAAGATGAAAAGGTTGTGGAGATGAATGGTGGTGATGGTTACATGACAATGCGAATATACTTAATGCCACTGAACTGGACACTTAAAAACGCTTAAGATGGTAAATTCGATGTTATTTTTTAACAATTAAAAATAAACACACATTTAAAGAGAAAAAGGCATGTTGCAAAATAATATGTTCATGTATGATCTCAATTTTGTTTCATTGATGTCTTAAATATTAATATGTACTATGTACACACAGGAATTAAGCTCAGAAGAGTAATACCAAAATGTTAATAATTATCACTAGGTGTTGTGCTTACAGGAGAATTTTATTTTCTTAGTGCATCTGCGTGCTTTCCTGTAATTTCCAGTTTTTCTACAATTACTTTTACAATCAAAAGCAAAAGTATGTTGACTGGACAAATGAAGAAGGAAAGAAAAAGATGCTCATGTTGGCTGCTGATCCTAATGTGAGAATGCCCACAAGTATATTTCCAAATGACACAATAAATGTAATCCTCGAGAACCAAATCATGCAAGGCTTTGGGAAAATACAGACCAACTCAGAAGATAAAGCATCATACCCTGCAGATTAAAATAGAAGCATAGGCCTGGTTTTACGCAATTCCCAAGGCCAGGGTGGGTTCACCACATCTCTGTATGCCCAGCAGAGAGGAAAAGACCAGGGCAACCTCAAATACTTCTTGAGTGGCCCATCAGAAAGGACAGGCTCAGAAAGAAAAGGCTCGAATCAATGTAGCGCTCTCCCTGGGACTCAACACTCCCAACCCCACATCTCTCTTAAGCTAACTCCACTTTCAGAAAATATTTTCTAGACAGCTGACTGCAAGAGAAAAAGGAGCCTTTCTTTCTGCGGCATTCCCTCACCACATATGGTACTGCTCTAAATAGAGGCCTTATGAGGGAGGGTCCAGATACCGCAGCCACGGTTATGCCACTGACCACAAACAACAATAAATAGACGTTAGGGCTTAGATTTCCCTGCAGTGGAGGCATCCTGAATAATCATAACAGCTTCCATGACATTCCAACATCCAGTAAAATGATTGAGTGCCTACTAAGCACAGGACACTACTTGTAACACCATCTCTCTTACAAACACACACACACACACACACACACACACACACACACACACGCACGCGCGTGCAACTCCTTTGTTCTGTTTCAGAAAAGTACTAGAAAGTACTAGAAAAGTAACGAGGTAGACAAGAGACATTTGACTGTTTGATTCTACATGTCACACATTTCCTGGATTGGGAATAAAGAGGGGCAATGGGAAAGCACTGACCCCTGAAGGACAATCAAAGGGACACAGCACTGTATCCCACCCCTGGACAAAGGGGACTGAATTCCCTAGTGGAGGCAGAGAGAAGTGCCCAGCCTTCCTAATACTCCAGGGACAGACGATATCCACGGGAGGCAGTCACTGCAGCCCCTGGTCCTGGAGGAAACGACATCACCAGGTTGATCTGCCATGTTGAGAGAAATCCATGCCTCCAAATCCTTCTCCCCTCCCCCACAAATGAATGCTGTGAGCCCCCGCTTCATCATACGTACTTTTGCCCCCATTGTTCTTCAGGACATTGGAGAGGTTGACAGAGGCGGTGCCTAGCAGCTCATTTCTCAAGGTATGGCAGCTCCAGACCTTCAAATCTAAATGACTCTGGGCCGTGACATTCCTGGAAAACAAATACTTAATGCATCACATCCAAGCAGTACAGTCTCTCCTGTCACTTAGAAGAAAACTGAAAAACTACACTGTTGACATCTGGGAAGGGGGAAAAACCCTAAACAGGAAGACACTCACATATACCCTTACCCCCACAAAGCTGACCCTGTAACCACCTAGCTAATAATGAACACTCTGTGAGCTCAATGATGTGGAAATGCCTAAAGAAAGTGCCTCTGGGACCAAAGACAGAAGAGTTAGAGGCTCCTCAGGAACCCCGCATCTCCTACAAGCCCCTTGGAGCGCCTTCTCTCTTTCCCCCGTGTTACTGCATTCAAAGAGAAGGGACTTTCTCTTACAAAATGATGATCTCATTCCAGAGAAGCTCGGAGCTCCCAATTCGCTTCCCAGTCTTCTTGGTCTCACTGGGGAGTCCATCCACTGCCACTTCCACAAACGAGTTAATTCGAGGTTGGCGATTATGTACCTTGGGCTTTGCTGACACCACTGGACGGGAAAGAAAGAAAAAGTCAAGGTTGAGTCAGAGGGGCTCCCAACTGCCCCCCTGTGGCAGATGGTCTCACTCTTTTTTGCTGTTTCTTAAAAAACAAGTTCTAAGAAAACTTATTTTTGTAAATGTGAGGATATAAAAATATATAATATATAAAGCATAAGAAACAAAAATCACTCCTAAACTAAAAATAAAATGTTGGTAAATCCAGACTTTCTAGACTTTCATCTTTTATGTCCCCAATGCTTTAAAAATTCTTCTCCCCTAAAATATATTTTAAAAGGCTGCAGTATAAACCCATTATAAGGATATGCCATAATTTAGTTAACTATTCTTTCACAGATGAATAGATTGCTTCCAATTTCTTACTGTGGGAAAATCACCATGAATACACTTCTGAGTATTCTTCCAAAGAATACGAATATTTTTTAAAGTTCTTAAAACTGTTTAATTCCTTTTCAAAAAGGTAAACCCATGTAGACACCCATAAGCACTGTAGAAATATATCCACTTCACACCAAACACTGCATAGCACTGAGTACTACGATTTTCACTCTTTGCAAATCATATTGGTAAATATATATATATATATATACATATATATATATATATATATATATATATAAATAGCTAAGATTTAATGAGCACTAATTATAAAACACTATATGAGTATTAAGCACATGTTACCTAATTGAATCCTGACAACAAACCCATGAGGCAGGGAGTGTATCACCACTCCAGTTTCACCCAGGAGGAAACGGGTTTGGGAAAGCCAGCTCATTGCCCCAGGCTACACAGCCAGGCTGCTTCAAGCCAGGGTGTGCACCACAGCAGCCTGACTCCACACCATGCTGTCTGCCATTACCAGACTTTGTTTATTTGCCCTAATGCGCTTCTTCAATTACTTGGGAGATGGACTATTTTGTCCACGGGCTTGTTACTCATCGGCATTTCCTCTTCTGTGTCACATCCTTCATGTGGCAGGCAGCATTTCTGATATTCACCTGGCACCGGCAAGACAGCACAAGCTAAGCAAGGAGCCACCCCAGGCTAGACCAGCCCCTCTTAGAGCTTAGATTAGCCATGGATGAAACACATCCAGACGTCTTCTATCCTACGCCCCAAATCAGAGCATATGATTGGCCCATATGCCTTAGCCATGATGGCAACATGGTCCTAGCCTGCGCTCCCCTCTGTCCAGAGTTAGCAAACCTCTCCCTCTCAGGCCCTTCTGAGAGGTGACAGTCCTATAAGGATCCACAATTTGGCAAAGGGCAAACCCACCTCTGGACTGTTGCTAGCAATACCTATCTTCTCCCGGCCCAAAAGAACAGTAAGGAGAAAGTCAAAGAACAACAACAAAAGTTGTGGCTAAGATCAGGAGCAACGGGATGGTACTAGGGGAAAAAAGGTCGTGGCGCTGGGAAATGTGGCTCAGAGTAGAAAAATTTAATACTTTACACATAAACCAAGGTTAACTGAGGCCACCTGGTGGGGTGATGGTAGCTCTGCATGCAGGCCCTTCACTTAAAAAAAAAAAAAAAGAGAGATTTTATATAATATACTATATATATGGACTAGTTATAATGAGGGTTCTATAATGTTAAGCTACACAGTTTCTTTGAAATCAACAAGTTCAAACCCTTTATTTAATAAATAATCCAACTAAGATCCAGTATGGTGAAATAACATCCAAAATCCTGGAACAAGTCAGAGCCAGAGCTAAGCCTGGGAGCACGTCTCACAGCTCACTGGGCAATTCTTTGAATTTCCTTTTCTGTCCTGTAACTTTATTCCATAGGTGTTTTTTTCTTTTTTCCTTTTCCTTTTTTTATTTTGACATAATTTCAGCAAAGTTTTTAGAAAATTTGCAAGAATAATACAAAGAAGTCCTATAAACCCTTCACCCAGAATCACCAAATATTAACTTTTTATGGTATTTGCCTTATTATTCTTTCTCTCTCAATTTTCTCTCATACACATACACATTTTTTTCCCCTGAAACTTTGGGAGCGAGTTGTAGATGCTGTGCCCCTTTACTCCTAAATGCTTCAGTGTGCATTTCTAAGAACAAAGACATTTTCTAATATAACCACAGTATAATTATCAACATCGGGAAATGTAACATTTTTAATACCATTATCCAATGTACAGAACTTATTCAAATTCAAATTGTCCTATAGCTGTCCACTATAGCAAAAAAGAAAAGAAAATTTTTTCTGGTCCAGGACCCAATCTAAGATCACATGTTGCAGTTAGTAGTCATATTTTGAAGTAAGTTTCCAATTCATAGAAAAGTTGAAAGAATAGGATAAAAAATTGTATGCTCTTCGCCAGTTGTTATTATTTTGCCACACTTGCTTTTTTTCAGCTCCGTGTGTGTTTACATCAGTGCAATTCAAGAGAACTTCTGTGATAATGAAAATGTGTGTCAGTGCTGTCCAAGGCATTGCCATGACATACGAATACATGTGGCTACTGAGCACATTAAAGATAGCTAATGTGACTGAAGATTTCAACTGTAAATTTTATGTAATTTACTTTTAATGTAAATAGTTCTATGGTGCTAGAGTGGCTACCCTATTGGACAGCCCGAGATATAAATATGTGGTATTAATGTCAATGTTTGTATGTGTGTAAACCATTTTTTTCTTGTAAACTATCTTTTTCTTGTAAATTATTTGAAAGAAAATTGTAGACATCATGACAGATCAGCCCGAAATACTTTCAGAATACAACTCCTAAGAATAAGGACAGTCTCTCACCTAACCACACAACCATTATTTTACCCAAAAGAATTCCTCTATCATTTGATATTCATTTCATATCCAAATTTCTCCACTTGTTCCAAACATATTTTTATAGCTGTTTTTTGCCCCAACTCAGGGCCCAATCAAGATGAACAAATTACATTTGGTTTTTGTCTCCTTAACCTTTTAAAATCTAGAATACTATCCCTTCTTTTTCCATGACAATGATTTTTGTTTTCTTTTTTCCTTTTAGTTATTTTGTTTTTTCTTTCTTTGTTTATTCTTTTTTTCCATTAAAATTGATTTTGAAAGACTTCTACCAGCTGTCTTCTACAATGGGCCAAATTCTGCATTTTTCTGATTATTTCCTTATGATTAGACTCACACCGAATATTATTGTCAAGACTTGTACTATATAGATTACGTTGTAGTTGTACTCGTGATACTTATTACATACACCAGCACGGCTGTCCTATTGGAGATGCTAAGTTTGATCCTTTGGTTAATGTAGGGTCAGCCAGATCTCTCCACTCTAAAGATTCAGTTTCCCCACTTGTAATTTATAATTAATCAGCAGGGTGATATATTGAATGTTTCTTTTTCTAAAAGACATGCCAAAATAAAGGCTTTAAGATACAAGCAAGTTTATCTAGAAAGCTTACTGTTTGATGAAATATAAATGCCAATCTCTTACACATGGAGACACATCTTCACATAGGATTTAGATTTTAAAGTCAACAAATAAGGCAAAAAAATCACATATGGCCAAAATTCTACCCTTGAAAAGCTCTTAGGAAGGCACCAGAATCAAGCGTGGCATAATATCTTTCAACAGGTTTCAAACAGCCAGTTTTTTGCTTTGTTGTACTGTGTTTTTCAGTATTGCTTGAGTTAAATATCAGCTAAAATAGTTAGCTTACGTTTAAGGGCCTTCCTGTATTTAAAAAGTGTATCTTAAAACGCTAGGATTGCACTGTGAAGAGGCACAAGGGCACAGAGGCAAAGGGAAAAGCACAGTAACATCTCCCAAATTACACCGCAGGCTCCATCAACGAAACGCAGGGGAGGAAGAACCACCCACATTATTTAAATTGTTATTTCTCTCTTTCTCTTTCTCCCCCACCATTTTCCTGGATGGGGTTATCAAATCTCTATAGATTAAATGCATATATAATGAGATGCACTTATATTATCAAGTTAGCTCTTTCTACACTAGTAAGAAACTTCACATTGAAGGAAGGCAACAGAGAAATCTGTGTGTTCCTGAATAATATGGACCCAAAATAGGGACCTCAGGATGTCACCAGGTTCCATGGGCAGTCTTCTGTTTTAACCTAGGCTTGCTAATTATAGGTAAAGGAGTGGAGGCTGTAATCCCAAATTCAAAACCCTATCAGTTCACTCTAATTTTTCTCCTTCCTCAAAAGGGCTGGAGCAGCAATGAGAGGCCAAGAAAAATAATTTAAAAGTATCAAGACTATAAAAAAAAATCAATATCTCAATAAGAGGCAAAGAATATGGACAGGCAATCTACAGAAAAGGAAATACTAATTTCCCTGAAACATATGATAAGATTCAACTAACATCACTATAATCAAAGAAACGCAAGATAAAACTATGCTGAGGGAACTTTTTATCAATCAGACTGGCAAAGATAAAAGTCTGCAAATATATGGTGATGGAAAAAGAACTGACTCTGAATGGTGAACACACAATGTGATATATAGATAATGTATTACAGAATTGTACACCTAAAATCTAGGTAACTTTGCACTTTGCTAACAATTGTCACCCCAATAAACCTCAATTAAAAAAAAAAAACGATAAAAGTCTGGCAATACATTATGTTGGTAAAGATGTGGGGAAACAGGCACTCTGATACACTACAAAAAGAGCATTCCTTCCAAGAAAGGCATCTGGCTCTCAAAATTACAAAAATACATCCCCTCTGACATATCTTGGAAGGGACATACTAGAAACTGATGATACTGGTTTCCTCCGAGCACAGGCACTGAGGGGCTAGAGGAAAGAAAGAATTTTAAAGTATATAAATGTATTAAAGAAATGAATAACATTTACATTTCAAAAATAATAACAAAAAACATTGCCAAGAGATGTAATTTTGCCTCAGGGTGACCAAGTGGAGAAGCCTGAACTCAGATACTGAGTACTACTGCCCTGTCCCCGGGCATCTCTCAGTCCTGTGACCCTTTAGCAGAGCTAAAGCTTCTGAAGCAACATTCTTTCATTCGAGCAATATTTACTGAAGGCCTACTATGTGTCAGGCACTGTTCTAGTCACTGGGGTATCAAAAGTAACCAACACACACAAAAATTCTTGTAATTGTGGTGCCTATATTCTATCAAAGGAGACAGTCATCAAATGAATTAGATAAAAACTGTGTAGTATGTTAAATAGTGACAAGGGGTGAGAATATAAAGTAGGGAAGGGGATAGACGTCAGCGGTGGGGGTAAGTTTTAGATGGGGAGATCAGGAAGGCCTGGCTGAAGAGGGTGACTTTTGAGTAAAGACCTAAAAAAACTAAGGAAGCAAAGCAGGTAAATATCTGGGCCAAAAGCACTTCATTCAGAGGGACCAGCAAGTGCGAAGGGCCAGAGGTGAGAATGTGCCTCGTATAGTCAATGAATTGCAAGGAGACCATGTGACTATATCTGAGTAAGTGTGGAAGAGCAACAGAAGATGAGAAATGGGGTCATATCAAGTGGGATCTTCAGCTTTTACTCTGAGTGAGATGGAGAGTGTTTGAGCAGAGGACTTTCAAGAGCTGGCTTACATTTTAGTGAGACCACTGGTGGCTGTGTGACCAACAGAATAAAGGAGGAAGAGGGACAGAATCAGGAAGATAGATTAGGAAGCTACTGCCTTAACCCAGGGTAGACATGATGGCAGCTTGTGAAATGGTGAGGATGGCGAGAAGTGGCTGAACACTGGATACATTTTGAAGATAAACACAACCAGATTTGCTGATTAGTTAAACACAAGATAGAAGGGGGGTGGGGGGGATTAAGGGGTTCAGTTCCAGGCATATTACATTTTAGATGCTTACTAAATATTCAAGTGGAGGTGACAAGTGGGCTTCCGGAGTTCAGAGGAAAGGTCAGGCTAGAGATACTAATTGGGCAGTGATCTTATATTGATGGCATTTAAAGTCATGAGGTTGGATAAGATCACCTAGGGAAAGTGTATAGAGAAGAGCACTGGGGAATGAAAGACGCACTATTTTAGACAATTTTTGCCAAAAAAAAACAACCCCTTTTTATTTCTTCTTCAAGAATTCCAGCTACAATATGACAACCTTATGAGAATGAATGTTACACTTACACTCTTAAGCTACTTCATAAAGTTTAGCTGTCCAGACAAAAGTGTGGTATCATTCCACCTCTTCCCCATGACTAGGCTGGACCTCAAGTGACAAACACTTCACACAGTGCCACTTACCCTTCAAAGTAAGCTGAGACTTCTCAAAAGGCAGGGCCACTCCTGCCCGGCTGGAGCTGGCAGATGCCATGTCATCACCAGGAAACTGCAAGACAAACACAGCAGTATGTTTAGAGAATATCTGAGAAGAGATTTAGGAACTGGACCCAACTTTGCTATTTGAGTTTAAAGAGACAGAAGCAAGAAAATATAAACATCGAAGCAAGTGTGGCCATCTACTTTTGGCCGAATGGTGTGTGCCTGTCTTACAATGACAAGGGAACCTGGATAGGTCTTGGAGAGTTTAAAAAGAACATAGCATTGTTATATCAAAATCTGGAGGAAGGAGGGCCTAATACAATATCTCCAAAAAAGAAAGTCACAGTTCAACAACAACAAAATAAAGGGCTGGCCCAGTGGCTCAGGTGGTTGGAGCAATGAGCTCCTATCATCCAGGTCATCAATTCGATTCACTGCCTCAGCCAGGGCAAGCGCAAGGCTCATAATACCAGGATGGGCCAGGGAGCTGGGTCCTACACAACTAGACTGAGAAACAACGGCTAGAACCAGAGTTGCAGGGCAGGCGGAAGAAAGGGGGTAAAAAACACTCAATTTTTTAAATGGGCAAAATATCTGAATAAACATTTTTCCAAAGAAGATATACGAATGGTCAATAAGCATATGAAAAGATACATCAGGCATCCCTGTCACTCCATTTTGGCTAAAAGCAGAAGTCTATCTTGCACTTTGAATGAATCTTTTAATTCATACATTATTTTGCAACACTGTAGATTGTCATTTGGAAAATATTAGTTCATTGAGGTATGCAGATATTCCAAATGCCATCCTACAACATCAAATTATATTCATTTCATTATACAATATCAAAAAATCACAATTGTGAGTGTCACCACTGATCTCATCAAGCCTGTCAGTACTAGGAAGCTGTCAGCTCTTAGTGGTAGGTGTAAGTGTTCCAAAATTCTAATTTTCATTTAAAAACTCATACTTTATAATTGGCAACAAGTACCGTCAGTTGTTTTCCTGTAAGTGACAGGCTTACTTCATTCATTTTCAATAAAATACTGCCAAATATTCAAATCTGGTAACTTTAGTTGGCCTGTTAGTTCTTTAAGTAAAAAATGGTATTTCACAAAAAAAGCAACTAAATCAGCTCTCCATTCAATCGCACAAGTACTTTTTCTCAACACAACCCTATGTTGCAGGATGCAGCAGGGTGCTCTAGGCGTATTTCCCATTTCCTCACACAGAATATTAAAAAGACATGTGCTCAAGCATAAAGCCTTAATAAAATTAATTTTTACTGCTTCATCAAGCACATTCTTCAGTGAAGCTTTTTCTTTTCTTTTTATTGTGTGCTGTGGTGAGAAATACAATGACAACAGCACAGATTGGTGGCACTGTCCTGATTCACGGTATGGCACCAACAGTTCTACTCACCTTTGCTTTTGTACCACCAGTGCAAATGTGATCACAGTGAAAAGACAAATAAAGTTATTATGAAATTGTTTTGATCTTGCAAAACCCTAAAAGTCTCAAGGGGCCACCAGCGGTTTGAGGGCCGCACTTGAGAACTACTGCTGCAAAAACACTATAAAATTCCTATTCTATTCAACAGCATTAATACCCTCTTTCATCCTATCTATATCTGATCTCCTAACTTCCTATTTCAAAGAGTTGTTCAGCCTTGACTATGGTTGTGAACTCACCATATTACTCTAAGAATATGAGAATTAAGTGTAGCTACCGCTAAGTGACATTGATTTGGAAATTTTTCATAGCTAAAGTCAAATAATTTTATGCTTCAGGATTTTTGCCAAAAACAAAATTGCCTTATTTATTAGATATATCCAGTCCAAAAAAATTTTTTTGAGTGACTACTTTTTTCTGGACTACTCCATAACAGGCATTATACTTCAATTTTCCATGTGGAGTGGCAGCAGAACCCTCTGAAATGTTATCTAGAACAGGAAAATAATGCTGACATTATTCTGATCAAGATCTCTAGAGACACATTATTAAATCCAATAGTGAATTCTGTCCTAGTTTTACTTGTATATGACCTATGGGCAACATCTGACACAACTGATCACCTTTCCTCCTTGAAATGCTTTCTTGCCTTAGCTTCTTGGACATACCTGCCTGTTTTTCATCCTGCCTCTCAGGGTGCTTTGTCCCCTCCTGAACCTCTAACCATCGAAACGTCCCATAGCACAGGCCTTGAACCTCTTCTCTTGGTTATCTCCTGCTGTCTCATGCCATCTATTTGTTGACAATCTCAAATGGGTGTGTCCAGTATTAACCTCACCCTTGAACCTCAGATCCTCTCTATTGACAAAATTGAGCTTCTGATATTCCCCCACAAACCTGTTGCTCAGCTAATGACAACTCGTTCCATCCAGCGGCTCAGATCAAAACTCTGGGGCTCATTCTTCCTTCCCTCTCATACTCCACATTCAACCTCTATAAATCCTATTGGTTCTACCTTTAAAATATGCCCAAATTCAAACATTCCTCTCCACCTTTACCACCACCGCCTTGATCAAAAGCACCAAGATCTCTCACCTGGATTATTGTGTTTCCTGCTTATTCTGCCCTTTGTCCCTTTCAATCTAATCTCTAAATTCAGTAGAGTGGTTTTTTAAAATATATATATAAATCCAATCATATCACTTTGCTGTTCAAAACCCTCTAGCGGCTTCCTGTCTACCTCAGAGTAAAAATCAAAGTCTTTAAACTGACCTTGGAGGTCCCGCGTGCTATACTCCAACTACCACATGCCTCTCTGACCTCCTCTCCCACTTCTCCCCCCCTCACTCCTTCCCCTGCAGCTACATGGGCCTCCTCCCCATTTCTTTGAACATGCCAGACATGCTCCCCCCACCAGACTGTTAACCCTCCATCTAGAATTTTCTTTCCCCAGCTGTCCACATATATGACTTATTCTCTCAACATTTACTCAAATGTTGCTTTCTTAAGGGGACTTCCCTGACCACCCTATCAGCCCCCCCTTTCCACACACAGTACCCATCCTTCCCTATTTTCTTTTTCCTCCTTTAGCATTTACCACTGACATGATTCCTATTGTATTGATTTATTGTATTTGTTGTCTCTTCCTCTCCTAGAACAGAAGCTCATGAGAGCCGAGATGTGTGCCCCATCTGTTAGCCCTGTAGTGCTAGTGTCTAGAATGGTGCCTGGCCCTTAGTAGGAATTCCATAATATTCATTCATTCATTCATTCATTCATTCGATAAATATTTATTCATTTATAAATATTTATCGAATGAATGAATCTGAGCATCGATTTTCTGAAAATTAAAAGGATGATATTTTGACTCCCTTAGACTAAATTTGTTCTGGTAAAGCAATAAAAAGATCAACTCTCTATCCCATCAGATTAGCAAGAGACTAGAAGTCTGACAGTAAGCAATGATCAGAAGTCTCACACGCAAATTAAATGGTGTCTGGCAACCACAGGTAGAGTGAAACATGCATGTGAGTATATTGTACCTCCCAGGATTCCACTCCTAGGTGTTTGCCAGGAGAAAATCTTCCAACACATGCAGAAGAAGCCATGGTCAAAGAAGGTCATGACGGCAATGTTTATAACAGCAAAAACTTGTAAACAACCCAAATGCCCATCAATGAGGGAATGGATAAATTATGATATAGTTATAAAATGGAATGCTATAGACTACTTGAAATACATTAATTCAAAAGACACGAACAAATTTCAAACTATAATGCTAAAAAGAAAGAAAAAAAGCAAGTGGCAGCATAAGTGTAGTATGACGCCATTAGCACACATTTGACCTCACATGAAACAATTGAATATAATGCTGTCGACACATATACATGGAATAAAAATATAGAAACATGGATGGGAGGAAACTATACCAAGTTCAGAACAGAAGTTACCTCTAGGGGAGCAGGGGAATTGAAGCGAGGAGAGATGAAGGGAATTTCAAGTGTATCCGAAGCATTTTATCTTTTAAAGAAAAAAGTTCTGAAGCAAATAATGGCAAAATGTTAATATTCATTAACTCCAGATGTTGGTTTTAATGACTGTTTGTTATCTTATTCCCCGAACCATTTCATGTTTGATCTTTTTCATAATTTAACAATAATTTTAAGGGGAAAAAAGATCATATCTCGAATAATGAAGAAAAGATTAATGATTATAAATAAAGCCTACAGGCTTTTAGTAACAGAGGTTAAAGCACTAAAAGCTGGAAATCCATTATTTATAGACTTTAAAAATAAAAGAATCTTTAAAAAAATCTTTATATCTACTGAGATTCTGTCTTTCCAAAGGCAACTCGACTGAGGGTAGTTTTTAAACCAGCTTGTTCTCCCTGAGCTTTAGCTGTTTTAAGCCTTTGGTCCAAACTCAAGAGAATCCAGGAGAATGAAACTCGAAGTCTCCACGTGGCCCCGTAAATGGGAGAAAGACCAAACCTCTTGATCTACATTTCATGGCCCCAAAACAAAATCAGTCAGATACATTCTAAAGAAGGCTCAGACAAAACCAACTGGAAAAGCAGGAGAAACAGAGTAGATAAGACCACCATGTTTTCTTCCTCCAAGAGTTTTCTTTCATAATTAGAGTCCATAATTTATTAACCATAATTTATGTTATTATGTGGGACTTTGTCTTTCCAGATCCAAGTAGCAAGACACCACTCTGACATTACAAGGTAGCTATCTTGAATTGGAAAACCTTTCTAATCCATGTATAAAGAAAAATAACCATTACTATAGAAGGGAAGTCCGATCCCATCCTGGTCAAAGTACTTTCAACCTATTAGCTTCTGCCTCAGGGCCACTCAGGATTCCTAAGGGGCATAAGATCCAAACCCCCACTACAGGAAGCTCATAAAACCTGAGACCCAGAATTTACTCTGCACCCCTCTTAGCAAAACTATACATGGACTCAAGTAATTTTCCCCCTGATAATAGCAAAGGGAAGTGTTTGCATGTAAATCACTCCAAAAATAAACAAAAAACAAAAAAGCCTGAGTTAGCACAAGCCTGAGGCAGGCAAGGGGAAGAAGGAGAACAATGTTTAAAATATCACCAAAGGTTATAGACAAAGAATTTCATTATTGAAGGGAGCAATGCATTTATTGGGAGGGGGAAGCCAAAACCAAATATGGTAGAGCTCCCCAAATTTCTTTAAAAAAATAAAAAACATATTGCCCTCTGAACTTAACCCCTATGTAAACTCTGACAACATTTTTAAATGTACAGAGAAAAAAGAATTAAAAACCAAACAAACAAGAACAGAACATTCAAGAACTGTAGAACAATTTCAAAAGGTGCAAAATACATATAATTGGAATACCAGAAGAAGAGAGAACAGAGCGAAAAAATATCTAAAGAAGCAATGAACAGGAATTTTCCAAAATTAATGACATAGACCAAACCACAGATCCAGGAAGCTCAGAGAACATCAAGATAAATACCAAAAACAACTAATAATATAAATTTTTAAAAAATTACACCTAGATACACCATTTTACCATATTCAATCTGGAGAAAACCAAATATAAAGAGAAAATCTTAAAAGAAAGCAGAGGGAATTCTCTATAAAGACACGTGTACTCCAATGTTCATTGCAGCTTTGTTTACGGTGGCCAAGACATGGAAACAACCAAAATGTCCTTCAATAGATGAATGGATAAAGAAGTTGTGGTATATATACACAATGGAATACTATTCGGCGTTAAGGAAAGATGATATAGGAACATTTGTGACAACATGGATGGATCTTGAGAGTGTAATGCTAAGTGAAATAAGTCAGACAGAAAAAGCAGAGAACCCTATGATTTCACTGATATGTGGTATATAAACCAAAAACAACAAAAGAACAAGACAAACAAATGAGAAAGAAAAACTCATAGACACAGACAATAATTTAGTGGTTACCAGAGGATAAGGGGGCTAAGGGGTGGGAGATGAGGGTAAGGGGGATCAAATATATGGTGATGAAAGGAGAACTGACTCTGGGTGGTGAACACACAATGGGATTTATAGATGATGTAATACAGAATTGTACACCTGAAATCTACGTAAGTTTACTAACAATTGTCACCCCAATAAATTTAATAAAAAAAGAAAAATAAAAGAAAGCAGAGGGAAAACACACACACACCCCTTACCTATAGAGGAATAAGGATACAAATTATAGCAGCCTTCTTGTCAGACAAACAGAGAGTACAGTGAAATGTTTCTAGTGTTGAAAGAAAAAAACAAATAAAAACCAACTTGGAAATTTTTTATCCAGTGAAGTTATCCTTCAAAAGTGAAGGAGAAAAAATCTCTCAAACAAAACCTGCCCTGCAGGAAATGTTTTTAAAAAGTTCTCCAGGGAGAAGAAAAATGATGTAGGTCAGAAACTTGTATCTACACACAGAAAAGAGCATGGGAGAAGAAATAAACGAAGCTCCACCCACTGGCTTCTTCATACACTAAAAGATTCAAACAGAGAGAATGGGCATGGTCTGAGAGGGGACGCCAAATCAAAAACAAATAAGAGAACTAACAATACAGGTGCCAAGTGGTAGAAAAACCAAAGCAGTGAAGGAGACAGGAATTTGGGGTGAGGGTTGGAAGTAGAAATTTTAAAAGTTGTGGACAAGGAGTCTCACTGGGAAAGTGACTTTTGAGAAAAGATCTGAAGAAGATGAAGGAAGGACCTGAGGATATCTGCAGAAGATCATTCCAGGCAGATAAAAGGGCAAGAGCAAAAGCTCTTGAGGTGGCAGCATATCTTGGGATTGTAAGGAACTAAATGGGGCCAGCATTGCTGAAGAGCAGTGAAAGAGGAGGAGAATGACAGCCATAAGAAAGGCAATTAAATTGATCTTGTTAGGTAATGAAAATGAAATGCTTTGGAGCAGTAGGTCTTAATTCTTTCTGCATATTTGAATTATCTGGATAGCATTTAAAACAACAGCAACAACACTGACAACCAAACCCTAACCTTAGAGATTCTCATTTGACTGATCTGGAATGACGTAGTGACAGATAATGTAATTTAAAAGTTCCTACTATCAAGGTGATCCTAAGATAAAGTTGGGGTGAGAACCACTGGTTTAGTGTTACTGGATCAATTTAGGCCTCAACTAATCTGACAGCACTGAAAGCAGGACTTTAGCTCTATCAGAATATTTAAAGCTAAACTAAAATTATACCAAAAATTTGCATAGAATATGCAAATGAAAAATGGGGAACTATATAACTCTAGGAAGAGAAAACAGTAAAGGAGCACTGTGTCAGGAGTGGTTCTAAGGGGATTAAGTGTTGTACTACCTTTCCTTATACCAACTTTTCCCTTCCAGGGATTCTCAATAAACAGGACAAATTAAACACATACATTTATCTCTCCTCCCGTCTCAAATCCCATCAAAATGACAAGAAGGCAATACAAACATATAAACCCACTAAAGAAGAATGGAAAAGGAAACAACAGAGGTGGCAGCAACATTTTGGAAAATGACAAGTGGGTTGAAACTGAAACCTAACCACCTGCAATGGGGGAAGTCAACAAGAAACAAGCTGACTGGCATCAAGGAATCCCAGAAGGGGTCAATAATTGGTGGCACCGGTACTTCTGAACATGAGCGTATAAGTAAAGCTGAAAACAGGAGGACTGGTAGAAGCCTCCATGGTAAAAAGAGCGCTAGACTCCCCTCCCCACCCAATTCCCCTAGTCATCCCTCCCTAATCCCAAGCAGGAGAGTTCAATTTTAGTCTTTGGCTAGACTAACATAGACTTGGGGACTTTCAATACAGTTGAGGGTAAGGATATAAGACAGAGTACTGATCCAGGGGGATACGTAAAAGTCCACATCATGAACTGGGACAGGTCACTGTCCCCCAACCCCGCTCACCTTCCCTCACTTGGGTCCTAGCACACAGATCAGCCTGTTGGTACTTCACTTAAATGTAAACAACTATTTGAGGAAAGCCTCAGACATAAAAGCCAGACATCAAAACAAAGGGAGAAAAATAACTCAGTTGACAAGTGGATCCCAAAATTCATAAGGAAGTGCTGAGGATCCAGAATAACCGATACAATCTTGAAAAAAGAAGAACAAATTTGGAAGATTCCCAATTTCCGATTTCAAAACTTACTACAAAGCTAACGTAATCAAGACCACGTGATACTCACATAAGGACAGACATATAGAGCAATGGAATAGAATTCAGAGTCCAGGTACAAACCCATACATTTATAATCAATTGATTTTAGATAAGAAGGCCAAGATCATTCAATAGGAAAAGAGTAGCAACCTTCTCAACAAATGATGCTATGACAACTAGATATCCATGTGCAAATGAATGAAGTTGGACCCCGACCTCATACCTTATATGAAAATGAACTCAAAATGTATCAAATGTAACAGCAAAAACTATAGAACTCTTAGAAGAGACCACAGGTATAAATCTTCCTATAACTTTAGATTAGGAGGTGGTTTCTTAGCTATGATATAAAAAGCACAAAGAAAAATTAGATAAATTTGACTTCACCAAAATTTAAAACATCTGTGCTTCAAAGGACACCACCAAGAAAGTAATAAGTGGGCGGCTGGTTGGCTTAGTTGGTTAGAGCACGAGCTCATAACAATAAGGTTGCCGGTTTGATTCCCACATGGGCCAGTGAGCTGCGCCCTCCACAACTAGATTGAAGACAATGAATGGGCTGCCGCTGAGCTGCTGGTGGGCAGCCGGATGGCTCAGTTGGTTAGAGCATCTTCTCGTAACAACCAGGTTGCCAGTTCCCATGTGGGGTGGTGGGCTGCACCCCCTACGACTAGACTGAAAACGGCGACTGGACTTGGAGCTGAGCTGCGCCCTCCACAACTAGACTGAAGAACAACGACTTGAATTGGAGCTGATGGGTGCTGGAAAAAACACACTACTACCCAATAAAATGTTTTTTAAAAGAAAGTGAAAAGAGAACCCAAAGAATGAGAGAAAATATTTGCAAATCAAGTACCTGATCAAAGACTTGTATCTAGAGTACATAAATAGTTCTTACAACTCAACAATAAAAGGCAAATAACTCAACTAAAAAAAGGGCAAAGAATCTGAACAGACATTTCTCCAAAGAAAATATACAAATGGCCAATAAGTATATGAAAAGATGCTCAACATTATTAGTCAGTAGAGAAATGCAAAGTAACACCACAATGAGATAATTTACGCCTACTGTAACAGCCAAAATCAAAATATATACAACAAGTGTTGGTGAAAATTTGGAGAAATTGGAGGTCTCATATATTGCTGGCAGGAAATGAAAAATGGTGAGTAGCTTTGGAACACAGTTTAGCAGTTCCTCAAAAAGTTAAGTATCAAACCACCATAAGAACCAGCAATTCCATTTCTAAGTATATACCCAAAAGAATTGAAAACATTTATCCACACAAAACCTTCTACATGAACGTTCATAGCAGGATTATTCATAATAGCCAAAAAATAGAAACAACCCAAATGTTCATCAATTGATAAATAAAATGTCGTATATCTACACAATAAAATGTCGTATATCTACACAATAAAATATTATTTGGCCATAGAAGGAATGAAGTACAATTTCATGCTACAAGATGAATGAACCTTGAAAACATTATGCTTAAGTGAAAGAAGCCAGATCAAAAAAAAAGGTCCAATTATTACATGATTTCATGTATATGAGATGTCTGCAATAGGCAAAGCCATAGAAACAGAAAGTAGATTAGTGGTTACCCAGGGCTGAGAGCATTGAGGTATTAGAGTGACTGTTAATGGGTACAAGTTTTCTTTCGGGGTGATGAAAATGTTCCAGAATTAGACAGTGGTGAAGGTTGCACAACTTTTGTGAAAATACTAAAATCCACCGAATTGCATTTTTTAAAACTGCACACCTTTAAAAAGTTTAAGGTACATATATTTTATATCAAGTAAAAATAAAACTTATAGTTAAATGAGCAGGGGTCAAAGAAAACCTTAAAACAATTCAAAGAGATAAAATATTGTACCCCTGAAACAAGAACAGAATGAAATTTGGAACGGAGAGAGAGAGGGAGGCAGGGAGAGGAGGAAAGAAGGGGGGTAGGTTGCTTGCTTGCTTGACTCAGACTAAGAAAAGTGCTGTTGGAAAGGACAGCAGAAACAAAGATGACAAAGTGAGGACACATACTAAAAGAAAAAAAAAGATGGTAAACAGGAGAGAAAAGACCTTTTTTTAAATAGTGAATTCCTTTAAAATGTCCAATATCTGACATACTAAGTCCAGAAATAGAAAAGAGAAAAAAAGAAGTCATCAAAGAAATGTTACAAGATTTTTCTTAAGCTGAAATCCTTCTAGAAATGAAATACATTTCTAGACAGAAAGAACCCAATTGTGTGCCCAGAACAATGAATGGAAAAAAAACCATGCTAAGGCACAATGGCATGAAATTTCAGAACATGAGGATAAAGAGTACACAAGCTTCAAGTCACATTTACAAAGAAAAGGAATCAGACTGTCACCAGAATTCTCAACAGCAATACTGAAAGTTCAAAGACAGTGAAATGCTTTCAAATTTTAGATAAAGGTATTTCCAATCTAGAATTCTATAACCAAGAAAATCATCGATCAAACATGACAGGAAAACAATGAGATTTTCAGATTTGCAAAGTCTCAAAGAAGTTGCATCCAAACCTGCTTTCTCAGGAAGCTACTGAAAAATGTGCTCCAGGGGAATAAATGAAAAAGATGGAGGATCCTGGGTAGTCGCATGAGAAAGGCAAAAAGAAATTCCTAGAATGGTGACGAAGAGAAGTCCCAAGGCATTAATTATGGTGCAATAGCTTGGAGAGCAGCCAGTCCAGATAGGACAGTTTATAGGAAGTTGTCATCTCTAGATGAAAGAAAGAAAATGGAAGAAACAGATTTATGTGATGTATCTGACTGCATTGAAAGAAGTATTATGTTAGCTCCATCAGAATGTCTGGGGGCTGAACCAGGGACAGGTAAATAGAAAATTAAGCAAATGAAAAAAAAAATCAGAAAATACATAACTCTAGTAAAAACAAAAGTCGTACGAGAAAGGAAATAAAATCCTAATACACGACATTGTTCAGCTATGAATAAAATTTATAATCATAATAGCATAATTTAATCAAAACTTGTGATATGGGTGTAACCAGAAGATGGGGGAGAAAGCCTGTATGTGGAAACTGGCAGCAAAGAGGGCTAAATCCTCATCTTCAACGGTTAAAAGACAACAGATAAAACTGACAAGCTAAGAAATAACAGTGTAAGGATCTCATTTAGAAATGCAGAAGTCAATGCCAGAAGAGACCTAACAGAGTTAAGGATCATTGATCCCACAGAACAAGAATCAAGAATGAAATGGGGTGACGCTAGGAACTGCTATTACATGCTAAGTCTTATCACGCTATTTGACTTTCTAAACTATGTGCATATGTTATTTTGTGCATAAATAACATTTAAATACAAGAAAGGAAAAGGCTTCTCTTCAAATCAGGTCACAGGATGACGTTCGTATTTAAGTTTAATAAGAAATTCTACATTCAATTAGTATAGTGGGTTGAATTGTACCCCCACCCCAAGAAAATATGTCTAAGTGCTAACCCCCCTGGAACCTGTGAATGTGACCGTATTTGGAAGTAGGGTCTTTGCAGATGTAATTAAGTTAAAGATTTTGAGATGAGATCACCCTGGATTTAGGGTGGGCCCAGTGTCCTCATAGGAGACACAGGGGAGGAGTCACACAGCCCCAAGCCAACCAATGTCTGGAGCCGCTAGAAGAAGCCGAGGAGGATTCTCCCCTAGAGCCTAGAGGGATAGTGGCCCTACTGACACTGCTGACATGACTTCTGATTTCTGACCTCCAGAACCAGGAAAGAATACATTTCTGTTGTTTTAAGCCATCAAGTTTGTGGTAGTTCGTTACACAGATTAGCAATAGGAAATTAACACAATTAGTGACAAAGGCTTAAGAAAATGTGGATTTCAAGTGTCATCAGGCTGAAGCTGGAAGTCTTCTAGCACATCAGCAACACATCCTTCGGGCACCCCACTCCCATGTCCACCTGGATCCAGGCCCCGCAGTAACTTCCTTAAGAAATAGTCCTGCAGTCATGGGGGCGTGGTCTTACTGAAATTGTCTGTTTCTTAATCGTGATTCCAATACAAAACAGAATCTTGCACCTATCATTATGTTTTCATCTTCCTCCGTTTTACCTCTCTTTCCTTTTCTGCTTTGCTAGGCCCTTCCCCCTCTCCAAGTTCCTCCAATTCCCCACTGTGATGCAGGCAAGCCCCAGGCCCTGCGTGAGTTATCACTGCTGGACTCCTAACCAAAAGTGTAGCTGCTCTGTTAGACTGTGGTACAACGTGAACTACCAGCTCCCAGGGGGTTATCAGCTCGGCCCTGAAGAGAACACAGTGCCCTTACATCTTTAATTGTAAAGAAGAAACTCAAAAAAACAAACAAACAAAAGCCAGTTTACTTTATCTATAACCCACTGGCTGTTTAAAAGAGAAGAAACATTAGCTCGGTAGTAATTCCTGAGCCAAATTAAGTATGTCGATGGTCCACCTACAGGCTGAGAGTTTCCGGAGACATCCAAAAAAAAAATAAAGATCTATCATTGTCCTTCTTGGTTGAAATACTTGAAATACCTGAGATCAAAAGCAGGAAGAACATCTTTTATCATATCCAACTGAGAACATCAAAGGAAACTGAATAACTTGGTGTCCTGGCCCTACGAGACGAAGGACAGTAACAGAGGAATCTCTGCCCCCCCACCCCCTAATAACCACTAATCTGCTTTCTGTCTCTATGGATCTGCCTATTCTGGACATTTCAAATAAATGGAATCATAGTATATGTGGTCTTTGTGTCTGGCTTCTTTCACATAGCACGTTTTCAAGGTTCACCCATGTTGTAGCAGGTATCAGTACTTCAGTCCTTTTTATGGCTGAATAATATTCCATTGTATGGATACATATTTTGATTATCCATGCATCACTCGATGGACAACTCAACCCCGGGGTTAGGATGGGTTGATTCTTGAACCCAGAGGACTGTAACAGTCAAGGGTGCCTTCAGCAGAAAGGCAGACAGCATTCTGATAATACCCCTTGCAGGCCCCTTGTATTCACTCGGTCCTGAGTCAGGGTCAGTCTTTCAACAAATGCTTACAGACACCAGTCTGTGCAAGGCCCTGGAATACAAAAGCGAATTCCATGGGGCACCGGCCCTATGGGAGCTCAGGTATCTTGCTTTGAGAGACTCTCTTTTAATAAATCCTGGAAGAGCTTTCGGCAAGAGAAAGCAACCACATATCAGATTTAGCAAGTGATCGCTCTTGCAATATCTTCTCACCCAATTTCAGTAAGAACCTTGCAGACCAGTCAATCTTTTAGAGGCAAATAGGCTTAACTGCTCACTAGCCTCAGTGATAATTGGACAAAAGCTACATACCGTCTCGAAATCTCAATCCCTCGTCTGTGAAATGAACCTACTAATAGCACTTACCTTATTAGCTTACTGTAGGGATTAAATGAGTTGAGGTAAAGCAGCCAGCACACAGTAAGAGCTCTTCAATTATTAATGACAAGCTAAACTAGTTCTTCTTGATGCTGTAATTCTAGGCTCCAGGATTCCTGAAATTCTTGACCCAGCTTTGAGTCAAGAAACCACTGAACACTGACCTAGAGATGAAAAGGCTTGTGTAGCAAATGAGCCAGGGAAAAGCAAAACTACTCACCAGCATCAAGATTTTATTTTTAATTAGCCAGCTATAAAAACAAGCAGAGTTTCTTAATTACAACTATAGATCCACCCTGAATCAACTTCTTGAAAAATGTGGAAGAGAAGGGTGTGTTCAAAAGATTCCTCCTTTCCTTCACAGCCTCATGCTTTTCCAGTTCTTTCCAACACTAATGCTTCTATCCTGGCCTCCTGCCTTCGTTCCACATTGAATTATCTTCCACTCTCCAAGGGCCCATGTTGAAAAACAATCAAATGGAATTGAACTTTGCCCAATGACATCCCTACAAAGACCAAGCACATAAAATGAGGGAGAGGGAGGGACAGGGAAGGCCGTATCATTCATGAGAAGCACGGTGGAATTGCAGGCTAATAAGAGAGACTGGAAAGCAGATCTCATGACAAAATAGGAACCAAAAGGCATGGGTGACACAAAGGAAGAGGATCTGCCCTCGTCAGGACTGCCAAGTCTTAGTATTCAGTGTTTTCCCATAAATAGGTATAAACATTTGACTTAAATCACTGAATGTTTGTATATAAGCTGGTGGGGGGAGGGCAGGAGGGAAACAAGATCTTCCCGTTTCTTCCTACCTCTCAGGAATTCCAGAGTCTATAATAGTCCTAAGTGACTCAACATCACTCGAAAGCAGCTCACTGATTTGATTCCACTGGAGTTTATATTCATGCATTCATTACCACATGTCTTACTGATGGGGGCACCAGATCTAGACTCAGAAGACGAAGATTCAAACCCCAGCTCTTCCATGTCTTAGCTACATGACCTCATGTGGGTCACTCCACCTCCTTGAGGATCTGTTTGTTTCAAACCTATAAAACAATGGGAGGCTTGACGAACAAACTACATTCAATACATGTGAGGTGAAACCAGTATTTTAAACATGAAAAACCCATTACCCATCCTTCAGACTGTCTCTTCCCCATCCTTCTTGGAAGTCTCTGAATCAGTTGCCAACCCAGAAAGCCAGACTAATTCCAGAAACTGGCGCTCAAACTGATTTCAGCGGCACTACAAAGAGGAACACTTGGAAGAGCCGCATCCTCAAGGAAAAAACAAACCCATTAGCTCATGGTTTTCAAAAGGGACTCTCAATGAAAAGCATAAAGGAGTGAAAAGAAGTTCCCCGAGATAGAACACAATGCTGTGCTCCACTGAAAATACCTCCTCATGGAACAGTATGAGCTGAGGTTTTATTTCGGCATTTAACTTCTAACCGGAGGTATTCCTCCTGGATATGGATCCACACGACTCTGTAAGTGACTTCCCCGAGTCTTGTAACTCTCAATGCTGTCCCCAGCTAACCACTTCCACAGGTATGTCTCCAGCCAGGCCTGTCCAGACTTCCCTAATTGCCAACAACACTTCCACTTAGATTTCTCGAGGCATTTCACAATCACTGTGAACGAAACTGAGGCCCAAGCCCTGTTCCTCCAATAGTCTTCCCCATTTCAGTTAATGACAGTTCCATTCTAGCTGTTCACACCAAAGACTGTGGAGTCCCCTTGAATCCTTTCTTCCCCACACATGCCACATCCACAGACCCTGTTGACTGTCCTTCAAAATATACCCAGAGCCCAACCTCTCCTCACCACCTCCATCACCGTGACCCACGCAGTCCTTCACCTGGATCCTGGCAATACCTCTGAACGTGTCTCCCTACTTCGTCTTGCTCCTCTTTACTCCTTCTCTGCATGGCAACCAGAGTGATCCGGTTAAAAGGCAGGATGGATGGTGGCCACTCCACTGCTCAAAACCCAATGGTCCCAACTCACTCCGAGTGAAAACTAACATCATTACAATGGCCTGCAAGGCCCTCCCCCACCCGCCCATCTCCTTCCTTACCCCCAACACCTCTCTGACTCATCTTCCCCATCCCCTCATTCCCGCATTGTAGCTGCTGGCCTCCTGGATGATCCACAAACCTGCCAGGGGTGCTGTCTTTCAGGCTGTTGAATTTGCTGTTTCCTCTGCCTGGACCACTATTTCCCCTTCAGCCACATGGCTCCTTCCCTCACCTCCTTCAGATCTTCACTCAATCATCACCTTCTCAAGAAGTCTTTTCTCAGGACCCTAATTCAAAACTGCCACCCTAGCCAACATTCCACATCCTGCTTCCCTGCTTTATTACAATACAATATGCATTTTACTGGGTTCTTTTGTTTACTAGGCCTTTCCCCACTAAAATTTACTATCCATAAGGGCAGGGATTTGTGACTTTCTCATATATTCTTTCCCAGGTGTTTAGAACAGCACTATGCAATACAATTCTTAATTTTCTAGAAAACATTATAAAACGTAAAAAGAAACAGGTGAATTTAATTTCAATTAATACTGTGATTAACCCAATAAACTTAAAATATCATTTATACTATATATTTATATTGACATTTATTGTATATAAAAAATATCAACGAGCTATTTTATCTTTTTTCCATATTAAGTCTTCAAAATCTGGTGTGTATTTTCTACTCCTAGCATATTTTCAGTGCTCAACAGTCCCAGGTGGCTACTGGCCACCATACTGGATGAGGCAACTCTAGAACAATGCCTGGCGTAGAGTAGGCACTTATAAATATTCATTGAATTAAAGAATGCTTTCCCAGGAAAAGGCAGCTATAGCATTGCAGTTTTCTAAACTTCAATTGCATTCTGCATTCACAATTTTTGCTGTGATCCACATACTGTTTTTTTCCTTAAAATGTCATGCTTTTTATACTTGAAAAAATATTTTAAAATAAAACTTTATATTGCTTCTATGAGTGGAAAAGAGTGGGTCTAAGGATAAAAGTCCTGGGCTGGAGTCCCTGCTCATTCATTCAGTAGCTCTGGACTCTAAAGCAAGAATTTTGCTAAGCCTCAGTTTCTTCATCTGTAGAATAGGGACAATACCAACCTTTATAGGACCATGGTGAGAATTAAATGAGATGCTGGTTATAAGTCTTTGTAAATGGAAAGTAGTCATTAAGTAAGAGACTGAGGAGCTAACCCAAACCTTTTCCCAGGCCTATGGTCTTCAGATGGACCAATAACAGAAAATGGCAAGTCTGTCTAAAAGAGCCAGGACCTGAGTTCAAATCCCTTATCCTCCACTTACATCTACGTAACCTTTAGAAATTCATTTATTCATTTACCCAGTGCCCACAACATGCCAGGCACTAGGCTAGTAGCCAAGTAAGCTGAATAAGATGACCTCAGCCCTTGAGGGGTTGCAGTCTAGCAGGGAGAAAGAAACCAGTAAACAAGATAAATTGTGTAAAAAAAAGAAAAAGAAGTCATCTCTTAGGTCTGTTTGTTCATTGTGAAATGAGAATAACACCTTCCCAACCTAACTCACAGGGCTGCTACAAAAATCAATTTTAAACTGTCAAATATTCCAAAAACTTGAAATCATAATACATTAGCAAAGTACTTTTTTTTCCTACTTGTCACCCAAAATGACTCTGGCTCCTGTGAATGCCCAGTTTGAACATTCACTCCAGGGATACCACATCCACGAAATTTATTTCATTGCTGCAAATTTTAGTAAACACGAAGAAAAAGACGATGAACAGCTTTTCACACAGGTGTTTAATCTCAAAATCACGATCTAGGTCATCGTTCTGAAGAACACAACACAGACCTTTCAGTTACCCTACCTAGCTACAGCTTGTCAAGATAAGCGGTCACATGGTAAGAGAAGCTGAATAATTTAAACTGAAGAAAGAGGAAAAGTCATAAAGCCGTAGAGGTAGACACTGTCCAAGGTTTCAGCGGTCTCTATGTTGCTGAGGTAACTGCTGAGCAACAGTTTAAACTAAAAGCCATTTTATGGCCAAAGTGCCCACACTCTTCTTTTTTCAGCCTAGAAGTTGATCTAACCTGGGAAAATCTCAAAGAAAGATTATCAGAAGGGCTAGGTTCCCAAGAAGTGGAAACCCTATCCAGGCAGGACTAAGTGGGTGTGACGAAAGCAAGAAAAGATTCTGTGACCCATCCTAAAGTTTAAAAACTGAATGGCACCGAAATCAAAGTCTCGGGTAGCAACCATTTCCGAAGAGGAAAGAAGGAAGAGACTCAGCTAGGGTTCAAGCAGCATCTTCCTGAATGCTCCTTCTTTCCCTCCATGTCCTATGCCCATTATCAGGCTCCCTCTTCCAGCTGAGTCGCAAGTTGTCCCTTCCTCCTGTCCCGACCCTTCCACAAAGGTCACCCCTCTCTATCCCTGGCACCTAAACTCCCTTCCCCTTCCGGAGGGACTTGCTGTCCGCCACCGCACCCCTGGCCGCCTCCGCGCCCATCTCTGAGCAACCCCCGCGAACTGCCCTCGGCGCGCCCACCGCGCTACAGCCGGAGCCGGGACACCCCTCCTCGGAGGCCGGAACCGCCGCGTCAGGCCCCTCCCACAGGAAGCCACCGCCCCCCGGCGCCCGGGCCGCACCGCCCCCGGCCCACCCCCAGCCGCCCGCAGCCCCTGGCCCGCCCCGCACCCCCCGCCCGCCCGCCTCGCCCCCCGCGCCCGCGCTCGCTACCTGCCGCGGCCACAGAATCCGCGCCCAACTCCTCTCCCACTTCCGCCTCCCACCGCCAGCACTCGGGCTGGGTCACGTGCCCGCTTGCGGTCACCTGACCCGGAAGAGGCTGGCCGGACTCGCAGGTGCGAGCAACCTAGGCCTGGCCTGGGAGCCTTTGGCCGAGAGAAGGCCTTCTTACCCCTTTTGTATGTGCACGTGGAAGCGTTTACCACTCGCTGGCTCCCAGGCAATCAAATAAATTGAGAGCTCACGGAGTGTCAGGAGTTTCACATACTCCTACCTACAACCCCGGAGGCGGGTCTATCATTAGCCCCACTGTACAGGTGAGAGGAAGCCGCTCGATCAATTAAGTCATCAAGTATTTATTGAGCTCCTTAGTGGGATTGTCAGATAAAATATAGGACGTCTAGTTAAATTTGAATTTCAGATAAACAACCGTGTAATATGTGTGTCCCAGATAGTGCATGGGACATATTTATACACACACACACACACACACACACACAATGTTTATCTGAAAATCAAATTTAATTGGACATATTGTATTTTTGCTTGCTTTATCTGGCAACCCTATGCCTACTATGAGTCAGGCACTGTTGTAGGCTTTAGATACACAAAAATCCTTTCCTGATCACCCTATTTAGACATAGGGTGATGAGGAAATTTAAATAAGGTGATCAGGAAAAGATTTTTGTGTATCTAGAGCCTACAACACTGCCTGACTCATAGTAGGCATAGGGTTGCCAGATAAAGCAAGTAAAAATACCCTCCTACCAGCCCTTTTTCCTGCTTTATTTTTTTCCTCCATATTTCCTCCAGTCTTATCACTATCTGACTTTTGTATGAATATTTGCATGTGTGTAGGTATGTATATATGTACACAAAATATATATGTAAAATCTATTTCTCACTACAAGAATTATGAAGGCAGGAGCTGTATCCCAGTGTCATGGCTAAAACAATACCCATTTTTTACCTCACACAGGTCTGAAGTCCAGGCCACCAAAGCTAGGTTCTTTGCTCAGCGTCTCACAAGGCTGAAATTAAGGTGGCGTCGTCAGCTGGAGGCTTGACTAGGGAAAGATCTGCTTTCAAGCTCCTTAATGTTGTTGGCCGATTTAACTTCCTTGTAGCCAGAGGACCGGAGTCCTTTGGTCTTGCTAGCTGTTGTCTGGGGCCACATGCAACTCCTAGAGGCTGCTCTCAGGTCCCTGAGACATGGCCCCCTCCACAGACCTTCCAAACTCTCTCGGGGAGGCCTCTTGAAATAATTTGTTGAATGAATACATTTCAATATTTATTGAGCACTGAGCTCATTGCTGTAGGTCCTACAGTGTAGGAGATTATTTTCATTTAAGGAAAAAGATCCCTAAAACACATTCCCTGATTTCCAACCTACTTAAAGAAGGCACACAACTACATTGCAAAGCATAAATAATAACTGCTCACTGAGTGACAGAACTGAAATGTCTTAAATGTGGTGGAAAAGTAGAGTTCAAATCTGTCCTTGGGGAAAACTCTAATTTGGGTAATCAGGGACCAATTTACAGAGGGGACAATGAGCCATTTTTGGAAACCAAGCAGTGATTGGCAGGCAGAATTTTCAGGTAGAAGAAAAAACAAGGGCAAAGGCAGACACAGGAAAGTCCAGAAAAATTCTAAAAACATTTATTGATTTCACCGTGTTTCTTCTGCATCAAGTTCTTCTCTCCCCTGTTAAGCATTTAGTCTCATAGCCTCTACATATTTCAATCCTGAAAATGAACTCGGATCTTCACTGGCACACAAGCAAAACCTTCTCTTTCATAAAGGGTTTCACGTGTAAAAGTTGACATCTCCAAATGAGTTACACATTGATTCCTTCTACATGTACTTGAAAGTGTTAATTTGTTCATGTAACAAATTATGTAAACACAATTTTCATAATAGTGTCTGAGATTTCTTTGCTTTTTAAAACACCGGGAGCTTCAAAACAGTGAAGTGTTTCAGGGCTCACTTCACCTCTGAGAGACCCCGTCCCCAGTCACCATGTGCTACCATAGTCTCTACCTTCAATTCCATGAGCACCCCTTGGACTTTCCTATCTTGATGACTGCCCTACTCATCCTTCCAGATCCAGCTCCAAAGTCAAAAACTCTGAAGGTGTCCCTAGATGCTCCACAAAACATGACTTTGTTCATAGCTGTCATATCACCCACCCTGTGGTGATATAAGTTAGTTCTCAATACATAATTGTTAAATAAATGAGAATCATTCTAAGGCTTTAGGGGGCTTGGAGACTAATGTTCTAAAGAAACAGAAAAGAGATTAAAATACTATAAAAAAAATGACAAAAGCTACAAAGTGTCAAGAAACCTTTTAGAGGCGTGTCTCATTTTATTTCTCTTCACTTTATTGCACTGCAGAGATATTGCATTTTTCACAAATTGAAGGCAAGACCTTCCATCAGCAAAAAAATTCTGACACTTTATTATGGTGCTCCCTTTATTTCAGTGATCTGGAACTGAACCTGCAATATCTCCAAGATATGCCTGTGTATTAATAAGCATTCTTAATATTTACTAGAAAATAAATGACTCAAAGCCTGATCATTCTTTTCCTTTTTCCCTAATCAGTGGTTCTCAAACGTGTCCTCCAAGGGAGCAGCATCCGTATCACCTGGAAATTATTAGAAATACAAACTCTCAGGCCCTGCCCAGAACTACTGAATCAGGAACTGAGAGTGAGACCCATCAAGCTGTGTTTGCAGGTTCCCCAGGTGATTCTGACAGTCAAGTCTGAGAACCACTGATCTAAATCATTCTTCTTCCTTGTGGGGTTTACTCAATTATCACTGCCAAGTTCAATGAACCTCTTTATTACAGATACTAGTTCCTCCCTTGCTTTTTAGGCTACAGGAGCAATCAATTGAAGAAGAAATTAGAGACAGGAATACTAGCATTGAGTGTGTTATATTTATTAGGCATGAGATAAAAAGCTTGATTAGAGTAATGAATGTAGAGGGGACCCGGGCGTCTCATACATTTCAGAAGTGACATCAATAAGGTTTAGCAAGAGAAACCCAGGTTGAGAGTGAGGGTGGAAATGAAGATGACTCAGATACTTACCTTGGATGTCTTTGTTGGTAATGCCTTTAATAAAAATAGAAACCTTACGGTTTGAACAAAGTTTAAGCTGGGGCGGGAGAGATAATTACTTCAGTCATAACCTTCCTCCTAAGTGAAGATGCCAAAAGTTTTCAGATGCACCTGCCCAGGAGGCTAGGCTGGGGAATAAACAGGGATTAGACCTAAAGATTTGGGAGGCATTCCTATAATGTGATAGGTGAAGACTTGATATAGATAGTATTGCTGAAGGAGAGAGTTTAGAGAGACAAAGGGGCCAGACAGTTCTGTGGAGGGGGTCCGGTTTGCAAGGCAGAAGAAGGGAGTCCAGTAAAGAAGGATGAGAAGCCATCAGGGAGGCAAGGGACCAGAATCTTGTAGTATCATCCAAGTCAGGCAAGGAGAGACAGTCCAGAAAGAGGAGATGGTCTGCAATGTCAAATTCTACAGAGAAACTGAGAAGGCAAGAAAAAAATACCAGAAAATTGACATGATGAACTTGAAAATGAGAAAGCCTGCTATCAGGCTATTTTAGGCAGGGCAGGTAGGGCAGGAACCAGTGGCGCTGGAGGTTAAGGAGACTAAGTAAGAACAGTTCAGACAGATGTCTAGGGAAGGAAAAGGGGTTTGGGCAACTACTGAAGCGATCCTCAGGGATTTCTGAAAGTAGGATGCGTAAATTAGAAACGAGGGTTAAGGCTGGAGTGAAGACTTCACAGAGGTTTGGAATAACTCAACATCTCTGAAGACTGATTACTGAAAACTCAAGTCAACATTCAGCTGAAATTCACCAGCATGTATTTATAATAGGCCAGTTCTCCTAATGATGGAATCTCAGATTGGAAAGGGAATTCAGAAATCATCTAATACCCCCCTTCAGTTTGATTCAGCAAGGAATTATTTGTTAGCAAGTTATGTGTCTTGCTCAGGGAAGTGGAACGAGGATACTAAGGTAAATAAGGATATTAAGGTAACTTGGCCTCAAGTTACTCGAAATGAAGTGGGGGTACGTAAGCAGCAGTCGGTATCGCATAATGCATAAAAAAGAGGCTCCGAGTTGGTTTGTCTGGGTGTTAATCTCAGTCACAACCTCTTAAGCTGGGCCTAGTTGTCTTGTAGCTATCCCTTGATCATTAAATTAGGTTATGTGTTTTGACTGATTTAACAGTGAGAATATATACAACTTTCACCCTTAAAAGTGGAAAAGGCGCTAAGGAGTGAATGCTGAAGCGTATTTCCTTAGATGTCCCCCAAGGTTTTACCGTGCCCGCATCCCATGGTTGGGCTGCCGGCGTCGTCGCGCATGTGCGCGGGTAGTCCTGAGCCGGGGGATGCGGGTGCGGCCGCCAGGAGGCGCTGCTAAATCGCAGCTGCTCTTCCCGGCTCCTGGAGGCCCTGAATGGGAAGTAGTGGTGAGCGCCACCTCCGTGCACATGCGTGTTTGGGCTGGTTCGGCCAACATGGCGCCGGTGGAGCATGTTGTGGCTGATGCGGGGGCTTTCCTGCGGGACGCGGCTCTGCAGGTACTGGGAGCTCCGGTGGAGAGGAGCAGGGTGTGGGCTGGAGCGCGGGAGGTCAGGCGGGTGTGAGATGGGCCGGTCTCTCTGCAGGACATTGGCAAGAACATCTACACCATCCGGGATGTGGTCAGCGAGATTCGGGACAAGGCCACGCGCAGGCGACTCGCCGTGCTGCCCTACGAGCTGCGTTTCAAGGAGCCCTTCCCGGAATACGTGCGACTGGGTGAGTGCCTCTGCCTCGGTGCTGATGGTGAAGCTGGATCCCAGGGTGCAAATGGGACCGGCTCGGGTGGGAGTTGGGGTCTGGCTACTTTATTAGGAGTTGATTTAGAAACTGCACATTCTAGGAGATCGTGATGGGAGAGAAGCTTCCTGGGTCAGGAGACAGTGGGGCCTTGCCATATATACACCCTTGGGTATATAGACTCTGGGCCTCAGTTACCTCATCTGTAAAATGGGAGGTTGCTGGGATCATTAAATGAGGATTTTGTCACTCAGTACACTGTCTAGCACTTTGCAAGCATTCAGTAAATTTGTTTGGATTAAAAATAGAACCCAGCTCTGTCACTCTCATCCATTTCTTTTTCGTAGATCAAAGTGACAATTGTTTTGAATATGGAGGCCAATCTCAAGTCAGAAAAGGGGATGGCTTTTTGGTTTATAAGAGTTTATTTGAGCTGAACTGACGACATATGCTGGGGAGCAAGATCTTAAATGCTCTGGAGAAAAACAGTTTTGGCAGCTTCTTTTATGCATTTGAAATTAGGGGAATGTAAGGAAGATTACATAGATGGTTAGGGCTTATTTCAAAGGTGTGTTAACCTAGATGCATAGAAACAATGGACAGAACTTGCTTAAGGTAAGCCTTTTTCTAAAGAAGTTATATGACTGGGGTGTGACTACCCAGCATAACCTGCCCAGTTAGGAATTTATGATCAGATCACCTTGTGAGGTTACTTTCCATAGAACTTCTTTTTTTGGTCCACAGGCTTTACATTAGTCCTGAAAGAAAACTAAACAATTACCACTTTGTTTACGAGTCAACATTGTTCTCTTGTTACGGATCAAGGCGATGATGCCCAGGAAAGGTCCTAGGTGACTGGAAATATTTCGAGGGTTTAGAGGCTGATAGTGGACGTGTTGTTAGCTACACTATTTGTTTGTGACTTCTGTAGCTTTCTCCACCAACTTACTAGCTGTGTGATCTTTGACAAATTACTTAATCTGAGGAATTACTTAGAACTAAGTCATAGGAGTTGGTTAAAGGATGAAAGGAAAAGCGTACAGCACAGTGCCTGGTACCCAGTAAAATCGCTGCTGTTAATTAACACGTGCTATTTAGGAAATGTGAGCAGTATAGTTGCTGTTCCATGTGGCATTATAGCATGAGACATCTTTCTGTTAATGTGATAGAAAGTTTTATTGTACATGTTTATTGTTGGTGTCTCAGGAGAATAATAATAGTAACAGCTGGCATTTACTAGCAGTTAAATATGGGGGTGGTTTTTTTTTGTTTTTTTTTTTAATATCAAAAGCTGTCCAATATTTGTTACAAAGCAACCAATAATTTGTTTCATCACAGACTACAGCAGTTACTGGTTGGATTAACTTTCCTTCCCATTTTGGAATCTGGTTGTCCATTCTATTAATCTGGATTGTTAGAATCAAAGACTTTTAGAACTGGGAGAGATGAAACCTTCTATTCTGGCATAATACCAAAGCTTTGATAAGTAACTTACTATTTGCAAATATTATGCTAACTTTGAGTGACTTTCTATTAACTTTGTTCTGTTCCTTCACCTGCACTCGATAAGGATGTCACAGTAAACCTAACTGGCATGAATCTTGGTGATAGAGAATACAAATATCTCAACTATGATTAGAAAAAGATCAGGAAATAGATGATAGTGTTGAGGTTTTTCTTGGGATATTGATCCTAAGTTGTTTTCATACTTTCATTATAGTTATCTAAGGTCATATGGCTCTTTGCCGCTAAATGAAGTTGAGCATCTTTTGTTTACAGTAACTGAGTTTTCAAAGAAAACTGGAGACTATCCCAGCCTCTCTGCCACGGATATCCAAGTACTGGCACTTACCTACCAGTTGGAAGCAGAGTTTGTTGGAGTGTCTCACCTAAAACAAGAACCAGAAAAGGTAAATCAGGAGGATTGTTGGGTTTATTTGTTTTGTTTTAACTTTTTTTTATGGGGACTATCAGATATACAAAAGTAGAGGGAGTGGTATAATGGACCCAATGTCCTCTTCATTCTGCCTCCATTTATCAATTCATGATCTGTCAGTTTTCATCGAAAACGGACCCACAGCCCTGAGTATTTTGAACTTAGACATCATATTTCACTGATATTTCTTGGTGTGTCTCTTTAAAAAAAACCCCACAAACCATTATTATACTTACACAATATTAACATAATTCTCTAATGTCAGATAATCAATGTTCATGTTTCCCAATTACTTTATAAATTTTTAAAAATTGTTTGTTTGGATTAGAATCCAAATAAAGGTCATACGTTGCAATTAGCAAATGTGTGTCAGTCTTTTGATCTGTAGGTTCTTAGGATGTGAAGGTTGGTTAAATTAGAAAATGCAGAAACAGTAGAAAACAAATATATTCATATATACATATATATTTTTTTAATTTTTTTTTTAAATAGAAATAATTATTTCCAGAAGCAAGAAAGAAGGAACACTAAGTGCTTGCCTTTTTTTAAGCCCATGCTCCCTTCAGAATTCTGAGTTCCTGTTGTGCTTTTAAGGACTTGCCTACCTTGGCTAGGTTGAAGAGACGAATGGATTTGTGCCTGAGACCCTTTGGCTGTTTCCAGGCCAGAGGATTTTGGAATCCAAATAATTAACCTTATAATAATTAATATCAAATAGTGTTGACAAAGAATTGCGTGGTTCTTCTCTGCTTGAAGTCATCAAACCATGTCACCTTCCTGTACTTGTTGGAAATACCCTCAACTTATTTTCACTAGGTTTAGAGTCCTCCAATCCAAAAAGTCTAAAAATGATGCCTAAAATACATACTTCTACATGTCACTGGGATGTGTTGGGAGTTGGGGTAAATGGAGTGGTTGTATGTAAACTGACTCTGTAGCTGGTAGCTGGGTTTCCGTTTGGCATCCATCAATTCCTGGTTCTTAGAAATTGTCTTTTCCTGCAGCCTTTTGGGCAGGAGTTAGAGACTTTGTATCAGAAGCTTTCAAATTTCTATATCAGAAGTCTTTTCACCCAGCAATTCCATTCTTAGGCATTGATCCTAAGGATGTAACCAAAGATACTTCCAAGTTTTATCAATAATGGTTTTCATTACAGTTTTATGTATAAGGACAAAAAAAGAAATGTCCCAAAGTGGTTATTTGGCAGTGGAATCACTGAATAATTCTTTACATACAGTCGTGCGCCAGATAATGACATTTGGGTCAACAACATGTCCGACGGTGAATACCGCAGAGCCCCGGTGTGTAGTAGGCTAGACCACCGAGGTTTGTGTAAGTGCAGCTTGTGATGTTCACACCACAGTGAAATCGCCTAACGACACATTTCTCAGAATGTATCCCTGTTATTAAGCAGCACTGTATTCATATATATTTTCCATCTTTTTAAAAATATATTTTCCATCTTTTTGAAAACATTGAATATCTTTTACTTCAATAACTGGGGGGGGGGGATATTTTGTTTCCTGTTTTTTAAATTACTCTTCCTTGTTGACTTTTCAAACTATATTTCTTTTATTAGAGCTGTCTCTTTTTTATTTTTAAAGGTTAAAGTGAGCTCATCGATTCAACACCCAGAGACTCCTCTACACATTTCTGGTTTCCATCTGCCTTCAAAGGTAATTCCTTAGACAAGTCATGCTCTTCATGCCCTTTCTGCTACAAGTCCTATCTCCACAAATTGACTGTTTACAGTGATCCAAATTTACAGACTATTACCATAGTTTGTCTAGCCCTGTCTGATCTGACTTGTATATCATTGTATTATTTCGTCTATAACCCTCTCAATTCTCACGCTTTAAAATTATTGTTCCTTTAACCTCAGCCTAAACCCCCACAAGAAACAGTAGAACATGGACCCCCAGCCGATGAGCCTGAGGACCTAGAATTCAGTTCTTTTATGTTCTGGAGAAACCCTTTGCCCAATATCGATCGTGACCTGCAGGAGCTGCTGGTAAGGCCCTGATTTATGACCTCTTCCTGATGACAACACTAGCTTCTCCCTGCTGCTCCTGTGGGCTGGGAGTGTGTGAAGTCTATTATGTTTCAGATTGACGAAGGTGAGGAGGAAGAAGAACAGGAAGAGGATGGATTTGAAGAAAGGAAAGATGAAGACAGTGATGATGATGATGAGGGGTGGATTACCCCCAGCAACATCAAGCAGATCCAGCGGGAGCTGGAACAGTGCACCATCCCAAAAGACGTGCGGGTCGGCTGTGTGACTACAGACTTTGCCATGCAGGTGGGTGGAATGGGCCATCGGCTGGCCCTGAGCTTTGTGTCATACCTGCCCTGGGCAGTGGTCCCTTGGAGATTTGGGGGTATGTACAGAGCTATTGTTGAATGGTTCTAGAAACTTTACCTGTGCTCTTTGGTAATTTTAAGTTTGCTTGGAGGCTAGAGAACCATAATGTAGTGACAAAATGTATTAGGTTGGTGCAAAAGTAATTGTGGTTTAAAAGGTTAAAAGATGGGGATGGCCAGTTACCTCAGTGGGTTAGAGCGTGGTGCTGATAACACCAAGGTTGCCGGTTCGATCCCTGCATGGGCCACTGAGCTGCGCCCTCCTTAAAAAATAAAAATAAAAAAAATAAAAGGAATGAACATTAAAAAAAAAAATTAAAAATAATTGCAAAAAACGCAATTACTTTTGCACCAACTTAATGTATATTAAATTTGTAGTGTTTACTGTTCATGATGTGTTGCTGCTTTTCTTTCAGTGTGTATAATGTTCTGTGCTTCGTTAAGTAATTGGAGAAAGGAAGGTTTCCAGCCCAGAAATGAGGGTATTTGCTCTAACATAAGTATTTCTGATAAGAGAGATGATGAGGGGCCTTGGCAAAAGGATGAGCACACCCCCCAACACTTGAGACAAGAGGCATCTAAGCTTACTTTTCCTTCGCAGAAGCCCTTTACGAGCCCAACGAGGGTTTGTGAAGCTCCTTGCACTAACTGTACAGATGTTAAAAGGAAGTGGAGTTTCGCTCTGAGTTCAGTTCTCCTTGAACTTGTTGGTTGCAGAATGTCCTGCTTCAGATGGGGCTGCACGTGCTGGCGGTGAACGGCATGCTGATACGCGAGGCCAGGAGCTACATCTTGCGCTGCCACGGCTGTTTCAAGTACGTGGCTGACAGTCTTCTACACCCCGTGTCCCCTGCTGAGCACTCTCCTCCCTTCCTGTCCCTTCTGTAACCTTCTGGAAGACAGCCTTCCCTTGTGTACCTCATTCATAAGTATACCTTATCCCACGGGCACAAACCCCCGGGATGGGGGCCAGTGACTGCCCACCTGACAAACTGAGGAAAGCATTTCTTAGTCTTTTTCTTAGTGGCACAGGATTTGGGGTGTGGGTTCTGGAGCAAAGAGCCCTCCTTATTTCACAGTAAGTACTAAAATGTTTATGGATGGAATCGTGCCTGGGATTTGCTTTGAAATAATACACAAGTGGGGTATCTACCATCGGGGCTTGAGTTGACAGAGAGGGTCTGCTCTCGGTACCCACACCCGTTCCACCATAGCAGCTTTTACACTGTCTCCTATATACTTTGTTAATAAATTCTTGACGCCTCCAGAACCACCTCCTGGCTTCAAGCCCAAGCTCACATATGGAGACAAGGTACTTAGAACTGTAATGACGTGCCCCTTGAGAAAGGACGGATGCTAAGAGAATTGGTTCTGGAGCAAGTCTCCCTGAGTCGTTAGTATCTGCCACTTACTAGCTGTATTGTCTTGAGCCAGCTACCTTACCTTGCCTCAGCTTCCCCATCTGTAAGATGGAGATAGTACCGACCTCATAGGATTGTTTTGATGTGGAACTTGTAGAATAATGCCTGAGGAACGTCAGCAAGAGATTGTTATTAATGTAACAACAATCTCAGTTTTCATAATTACATACTTGCTACTTGTCGTTTTCCCTTTCCCATCAGCAGTTTGCTTACGTTGTCCTCATGAGGCTGGGTGGCCTTGGGGTCTATATGTACAGTGTAGTTCAGCCTTTCCCATGTCTTGTCATCCCCTCCCCACACTCTCAGTGCTGTGACTCACCTAGTGCCCCAGGGACAGGTCTTGCCGCCTCAGGCTCCAGGACAGCATCTCCTTGTTTGTCTCCAGGACAACATCTGACATGAGCCGAGTCTTTTGTTCACATTGTGGCAACAAGACCTTGAAGAAAGTGTCAGTGACTGTCAGCGACGACGGAACCCTGCACATGCACTTTTCCCGCAACCCGAAGGTGCTGAATGCTCGGGGTCTCCGGGTGAGTGGCGTCTCCCACGCCCCTAACAGCAGGGCCTAAGGTTGGGAGAGCGAGACCTCTTAGCACCGCCATCAAAACGAACAGAGGACAAAAAAACTTCAAGATAGTTACTGGGAAAGCCCGTAATCTAGGTTCCAAGGTAGATGGGCGGAAAGGGAACAACAGAGCCTCAACGTGAGGTTTTTGAGGAGTTTGCAGTCTACTGAGAAGGAACCAGTAGTTCTAGGCAGAATATAATAAGGGCCAAATTCACGTGGAGTCACAAAGAGGGAAGTCATTTACAATAGGGTGGAGGTTACATTTGTCTTGAGCCAGCAAATGTGCAAGAATTTGAGGATGGGCAGGATTTCCAGAAGCCTCGCGAACCAGAGGGAAAGAGCTGTGTAAATGCACAGCACAAAAGAGAGGCCTGGGCTGGAGACATAGCAGCCCTGTGTTTGTTTTTGGGACTCAGGAGAGAAGGACAGAGAGACAGGTGACTATGAGATGCAGCCATCCTGGCACTGATCCTCCAGCCGTGGACACTGCCACACATGAATGAGAAGAATCTTTTTTAATTCTCCATTTTGAAATAATTTTAGATTTATGGAAAAGTTGCAAAAATAGTACAAGTAGTTCTTATCTACCTTTCCCTTAGATTTCCCTGTCCTTCTTGTACTGCATTTGCTTTATCATTTTATATACAGCAGCCCCTCCTCGTCTGTGGTTTTGCTTACTGCAGTTTCAGTTACCCTCAGTCCACTGTAGTCTGAAAATATTACATGGAAAATTCCAGAAATAAACAATCCATAGATTGTGCACCATTCAGAGGAACGTGATGAAATCTCATGGCTATATATGCTCCTCGCCCATGAGTCACTTAGTAGCCAGCTCAGTTATCAGACTGTCACAATATCACAGTGCCATGTTCAGGTCACCCTTAGAGCCACCTAATGCTCCCTCACAGCCCGCCTCCTGCACCTCAGTCCTCATCATGGAGGCATTGTGTCATCCCACATTATCACGAGAAGACGGGTGAGCACAATACAATAAGGTATTTTGGAAGGGAGAGGCCACATTCACGTAACTTGTTACAGTCTATTGTTATAATTGTTCTATTTTATTATTAGTTGTTGTTCATCTCTTACAGTGCCTAATTTGTAAATTAAACTTGATCACAGGTGTGTATGTATAGGAAAAAGCATAGGGTATACAGGGATCGCTACTATCTGCACTGTCCCAGCCGATAAGGGGGAACTGGGGTGTGCGTGAGTGTGTATTATATAAGACCGGGTCTTATATTAATTTTTGCTCCAAAGGACACATTAAAGCTGATAGTCCAGCTAGGTCTTACTTGGGGGGAACCACGGTAGATTCTCATGGAGGCCCTTCAAGCCGGCCTGTGTCCTTTTGACATGTTCCCATTATTCTTTGAACACTTCTCTTACTTTGTGCACAGCAAGATATTCCAACTCTTCTTATAGTACCCCTGTCCTGGAATCAGCTGTTTCTCTGAGCAGCTCTGGGTCTTTATGGAGAATGGTTTTTAGAAGCAAAGACATGGGCACTGGGTATGCTCATTGTCCTAGGGTATCACTGATTCTCTGCCCACAGTGGACACAGATGGGAAATACATGTGTGTGTACATAAACACACACATGAATGTTTTATATTTATATCTGTGTTAAAAAATTGAATGTATAACCTTAATTTCAACAGAGTTCATTCTAGCCCTCTCATATTTATAACACCCTTATTAATACTATTTTCCATAGTTATTTGCTCCATCCTAGAATATGTTACTGCTTCAGAATTGCTAATATACATACCATTGTGAGAATGGTACCTGCTTACTAGAGTTCTATGTTGCTATATAATTTTTTTCTGTCTTTAGCTGAGGGTATGTAGTCCAAATGCTGTGTTGCATTTTTCACCTGGAGTTGAGGTGAGGATCAAAGGGGAAGATACACGGTATGTGCTTAGCGCGTAGTAGGCTATGAATGATACACTCCATTGATATCATCTGCCTGCACCCAGAGCTGTCAGACGAGCTTGATTTAGCAGGATCTGACATGTTTGAATGTGGATCCCCATCCTCCTAATGGCCTTTCTTGGTCTTATTTGCAGTACTCACTTCCCACTCCCAAAGGGGGCAAATACGCCGTCAACCCCCATCTGACCGAGGACCAGCGCTTCCCTCAGCTGCGACTCTCCCACAAAGCCAGGCAGAAAACTGATGTGTTCGCCCCTGACTACGTGGCTGGGGCATCTCCCTTTGCAGAGAATGACATCTCCAGCCGCTCAGCGATGCTGCAGGTCCGAGACAACACCTTGGGAGCCGGAAGGAGACGGTTAAATCCCAATGCTTCCAGAAAGAAATTTGTGAAGAAAAGGTGAAATGCAAGTTCCACAGGCAAACCAGATGCTGCTGCGGCTGCCAAGGGGTTCTGGCGTGTCCTTTCCCCAGCTGTGCCAGCTCCAGAAAGCTGTGGAGGGAAAGGACAGGCCCGGCTCCTGCCTGCTTCCTCATGCCTCCTGTGGAGTGTTGGGTTGGGTTTGCGGAGGGTCTCGGTCATGCCTCAACCTGTGAGCGCCGCCAGAGCCGCGCGTCCTGCCATGTTGAGGGGAATTTGATGGAAACAGATAAAACAGAGCCCGAGAGCAAATCTTTGACCTTGAAAGAAGGGAACTTCCAAGTAATATTTTTCTAATAAATGTGGTTGCAAGCTTCTGTGCGTTTTCATTAAATAAGCCAAAGTTTTGCGTCTTAGGTAATTTGAAGGCTAACAGGGTGAGCACCAAGATCAAGCATTTAAATTGATCTTTTTTTGAGAAAATAGTATATAGTAGGTTTGTTGTAATAAAACTGTGAGCTACCATTTTCTCTTTTTTAAGTTGAAAACATTTCAGTCATTCAGAAAAGTTCAGTAGAGCGAACTCCCACACAGCCATTCACCATGAACATTTCTCCTCATTTGCTCCGATCTTTCTGTGCCTACAAGGACACACAGTGTCTCCTAGAAAAAGGATATTCTTTTACGTAACCACAGTACAATGATCAAATTCAGGAACGTTGATACATTACTATTATACAATTCAAATTTTACCAAATTGTCCCAATACTGCCCTTTGTAGCATTTCCTCCAATTCTAAAGTTTCTCAGCCTTTGCTTTTTTGTGAAATTGACGTTTTTAAATAATACAAGCCAGGTTTTTCAAATGTCCCTCCACTTGGGTTTGACAGTCGTCATAATTCGATTGAGGTTATCACTGGGCAGGAATGCTACGTGAGTGGTGTTAGGTCCTCAGCGCACAAGTGATGTTAACCTTGATTACTTGGAAATGAACCTGCTGAGTCCAAGGCTTCTTAGTTCTTTGTAAGGTCAAAACAAAAAGAGTACACAGAGAGCTAGTTGTCACTTCCTATCCTCCCATTTCCCCTTAACCTCTGGATACATTTGTTTCTGATTTATCCTTATGTTTTCTTTTGCAAAAGTGTGTGTCTCTGTGTGTGACATTTCCATTTTTCTTCCACTAACGGTAATATACTATATTTTCCCCCACTGGAAATCACTCCATGTCAACTCATAGAGCTCTATTTTATTCTTTTTGCCAGCTGCCTAGTACTTCATTATAAAAAACTACCAATTCAAGCACGTAACCATATTACAGGTTCCCTGGTAAGTACATAATGTACATTAGCCCCTTTAATCCATAGGACACTTAGGAACTACCAGTGCTGTTATCTCCAGTCTTAGGCTATTAGAGGTTAAATGACTTGCCCAGTCTTACAGCTTGTGTTTTCAACTTAGTCCATCTGTGCTTTTATGCAACAGATGGACCAGCTGAGATCATAGGAAATGCGCTGAACACTGTGTCACCCCACCACCCACCATCATACTTGGGTGCTGGGTGATGGGGTGACACAACAAGAGGCCAGGATGCTGGATGGAGGACAAGTGAGTAGTGGCCAGAGCCTGGTAAGAGTCATGCCCTTGCCCTCTCTCCCCCTCATCATAGTCCATTCTATCACACGGAAAAGTAGGGATAATATAACACCCATGTACCCAGCAGCCAGCCTTGTCAAGTCTTAACATTTTCTATGTTTACTTCAAATTAAGAAACATTTCAGGTAAAAATGTTTTGTAAAGGAAAAAGTCTCTTGGAACTACTCAACTGCCATTGCAGCACAAAAGCAACTCAAGACAATACATAAAAGAAAGGTCTGTGATGACACAATTACTAAGTGTTCCGATAAAACTTGATTAAAACAGTGGGCCAGATGTGGCACATGGACTGTAGTTTGCCAACCCCTGCCCAAACCACATCGCTACCCCTTCTCATTTTCTTCCTATCACCATTTGTGGCTTTTCCAGTTATGGCTGTGTAAAACTTAGGGGTGGAAAACAGCCATTTATTTTGCATACAGATTGTGTGGGTCAAGGACAGCGTGGGTGGAAGACTTGAAATCTGGGGGGCTATATTTATCTGAAGACTCATTCACCCAAGTGTCTGGTGGTTGACAAATGGCTGTAGGCAGAGACCTTAGCTGCACCTGTCAGCCATAACACTGCATTACCCTCTTCCTAGAGTTTGGGCCTGCTCACAGCGTGGTTGCTGGTTTCCAAGGTCAAGCAGCCGGAGAGAGACCTAGGCAGAGTCCTCTAATTTCATGTGACCCACTGTTGGGAGTCCTGCAGCATCATTCCTGCTGCATGCTGTGGGTTGAGGCAGTTACAAAATCTTGCCCACATTAAAGGGAAGGGGAATTCGAATCCATATTTTGATGGAAGAAGTGTCAAGACTTTTGGAAGAGCAGATGAGATTGAAAATGCTGCTGTGGCAATTTTTGGAAAGGAATTGGCGACATGGTCTATCTCCCGCTGTTACAATGTCAGCTCGGTGGGCACAGGTCTTCATTTTGTTCACTGCTCTACCCTCACCACATAGAACAGTGCCCGGAACATAGTCAGTGTTCAATATACATTCATTGCTGCACGTACTTGGCATTTCATACTAACTTTTTTAAAGGTAGTGGGTATAACCACCTGCTGCGTCAGAGTGTTCACTGGCTGTGAAGCCTCCTTTTTCTACCAACTGATTTATGAACTCCATTTTCAGTGACTAAAGACAGAGCCAAAATACTACCTTGGTTGTGGAAAAACTTTAGGACTGTCTTTTAAACTTAGAAAAGATTTCATAAGTCATACAGTTGCACCCCTGGCCTAGATGAAGTAATGGGGTTCACGTTTCCCCTCTCCCCTGAAACAACTTAAAAACCAGATAAAATACTGCCTGACCTCGAAAGCTTTGGAGGTCAGGCAGTACAGCAGGGTGATCCCTGAGGGAGAAACAAAGGAGGTGAACACCACAATTGCACTAGTTCATTGTCTAGAGAGAACCTCCAGAAGGAGGAGGGGGAGCTCGGAGGTCTTCCTGAGTTATAAAGCACCAGAGCCACAGGCCAAGATGGCTAGACTTCATGTACGGGACGGTATTGGAGAGGAGAGAGCATTGCAGAGGGAGAGCACGCTCTGGAGAGCTGCACAGGGGTCCTCAGCTAAGCACTGATCAGCACATCATGTGGAGAGCTTCCAGAGGCTGGGGGTAGAAATCTCTGACCCCACCCTCCCCTAAAAAAAGTGTAGGAAATAATCCTCGGAGCTTACACAAGGCCAGGAATGATTCGTGTTCCCACCGAACAGATTGGAAAACTTCGTAATTCATAGGCATACGGCAAGGACTCGGGTGGGAAACAATTATCTCTAGACCAAAGGCTGCCCAACAAAGCCAAACTCAAACGGATCCTGCTCATAGCTCAATGGCCACAACTAGTCCTGTGGCCCCACCCAATCACCAGGGACCAGGAAATGCAATCCCTGAGTCTGGAAGGCGGGTGCTGGAAATATTTGGCGAACAGCACTAGTGACAACCACAACCGTAGAGAGGCACACATGTGGCTTTGAAACACACTCATGAACAGGAGCATTATGAAAAAGGGGGTTGTAAATGCATGCATAGAAAATTGTTGAGTCCAGCTTTTTAGTCTTCAGCACTAGAAGTTGTACAAGCTTACAAACTTCCAAATGATTGCTTTCTTTCCCCTGCTGACAGCTTCTACTATGCAGAAGGGGAGGGAACGGTCTCCTAGTTCCCTGATCACTGGGCTGCAGGGCTCCTTTCCATTGATGAGGGATGAGCTAAGGCTCAGACAGCGAACACCAGTGTGATCTAACGCTGGAAAGAATGAGAACACCCAAAGAGAAGCGGATGAGAACTTCATCAAGAAGGTGAGAAGGACACAGTGGCCTCGAGTCTAACCCAAGGAACACTGCAAATCAGAAATTCCCTGATCATAGTAACGTCAGCCAGGTGATGGCCACACACGAGACCAATGATCCACATATCCCCAAGCCCATTTACTTAACTCTATTCCTCCAGACAACCCATCTATTTAACTTACATGCAAAGAAACAAAACTCATACTAGAAAGGTGTAAATATTGTTAAAAAGCAAACTGTAGGGAGTTTCTGTTTATCCATATGCCCAAACCGGGCTTGCCTTACCATCAAAGGACACAGGCAAATTCAAGTCCTCAGGCCCATGTGAGACACACATAAGAGAACAACTCATAAAAAGGTAAATTTTGTTTTATAAGGGCATAAAATGGGGACCTTTTATACCTTAAATTCTGTGACCTGGCACCAAACCTGGCTCTGCTGTATCAGATAAAAATCTCTTTGTAACAAATGCATGCCATTTCAAGAGCGATTTCAGTTTAACCAGAGCGGTCTAAGCCCCGCAGAGGATGACCTACTTGACAGAATAGCTAACATGACAGAATTCCAGCAGAACACACAGGGATGCAGGAAGTCCAACATAACGGCCTGTGTCCAGGGCCACAGTGATCGTGGCAGTGAGACAGGAGGACAGGACAGAATGAGGTTTACAGTAGAAGAAACATTTCTCCTCCAATACCCATGGACCTGTTCCCTCCAGGGATACTTGGCAGGTAGCTATGGGAACCAAGGAGGGCAACAGATGCCCGGTCCCCAGACAGGCCCAAGCATGACTCTGATCTGTTGTGCTTAGTCCATCATCCACAGCCCAGAGAAAAGCAAGGGGACTTTGGGGACTTCTCATGCAAAGAAAGCAGCCACACATGTGGATGTGGTGCCGTACAGATGACTAATGAGGCTGTTTGTGTTCTTTCACTGGGATGAGGGGACAGTACTCCTGAGGCTTCTCCTACCCGCACTTTTTGTTTCTATATAATAGAGGATATCAACAGAGTTTCCTACAGCTCCATGGTGCTGGCCTGCTCCCTGGAGACTTGGAAGAGGCCTTGAGGATGCTGTTTTCAGTCGACACACAAAGCCTGGCACATACATACTCCTGGGACAGAGGCCTGCTTAGAGAAGACCATGGGAATTGCACCATCTTAAAATGACAGCAAATTAAAGCTGGAGGAACCTAAAAGACAATGCAGTCTAAACCCACAGTTTTAAAGATGAGGCAACCAAGGCTCAGAGAGAAGAGCATTAGCAACTGACCTGGAGCTAGGCTCCATAGTTCTGATAGCAAATAGGGGCTGAGAGCTGGCTCTGGAGTCCGAGGGTCTCCATCTGGACTACATCATTGACTAACTATAAAGCTGTGGACAGGTCACAGTTTCCTTATCTGTAAAATGATAATTTCATTCCCTACCTCACACGGTACCAAAAATTACTTCAAAGCAGATCGTGGACCTAAATATAAGACCTAAAACTATAAAATCCTCAGAAGAAACAATAGCTATAAATCTTCATGACTTTGGGTTAAGGCAATAATTTCTTAAATATGACACCAGAAGCACCAGCAATAAAGAAATGTTTGGTAAGTTAGACTTCATCAAAATTTAAAACTTAGATGATTCCAAAGGCACCACTGAGAAAGTGAAAAGACAACCCAAAGAATGGGAAAAAATATTTGCAAATCATATATCTGATAAGGAACTTATATAAAGAACTCTTACAACCCAATAATAGAAAGACAACCCGATTTAAAAATGTGCAAAGGATTTGAATAAACACTTCTCCAAAGAAGATATATAAATGGCCAACAATTACATGAAAACTTGTTCAATATCACTAGTCATTAGGGAAATACAGTTCAAAACCACAAAAAAGATACCACTTCGCACACACTAGGATGGCCGTAATAAATAAGACAGACAATAACAAGTGTTGGTGAGGAGAAATTATAACCTTCATACATTGCTGATAGGAATGTAAAATGGTGCAGCTGCCTTGGAAAATAGTTTGGCAGTTTCTCAATTGTTAAACATAGTTACTAGCAATTCTATTCCTAGGTATATGCCTAAGAGGAATGAAAACATAGGTGCACACAAACACTTGTATACATATCTTCATAGTAGCATTATTCATAATATCCCAAAGTAGAAACAACCCAAATATCCATAATCTGATGAGTGGATAAATAAAATGTGGTTTATCCATACAATGGAATATTATTTGGTCATAAAAAGGAACAAAGTACTTATATACTTGCTGCAACATGGATGAACCTTGAAAACATGATGCTAAGTGAAAGAAGACAGTCACAAAAAACCACATAATGTATGATACCATTTACGTGAGATGCCCAGAATGGGTAAATCCATAGAGACAGAAAGTAGATCTATGGTTCCCTAGGACCAAAGGGGTCCTGGCAGGGATACTGGAAAGGCAGGGAGAATGAAAAGCCAGGTAACTTTTAAAAGTGACTCCTTCAATGGAGTCGTTCTTTGACTTATTTAATTCTGATTGCTTTGGGTCTTGAGGAGCATGGTTCCAAAGTGTACTCCAGACACTGGGAATTATCCTGCTTATAATAATCATAGCAGTTTCCCTAGTTCCCTAAAAGCTTTAAATGCATATTTGCAGCCAGTAATCACCAAGCAAATAATCTGCCTAAGACTAGAACATGGGAAAAGGATCAAAGAGAATGCCTGACTTAAAGAATGTGAACCCATGTTGTGACCTGTGAAGATCACAGAGATTCAGCAAAAATTTTGAGAACACCAGAGCATAGCTGAGAGGAGCGCTAAAGCCTTCCTTTGTTTGTTTGTTGTTGTTTTTAAATCACATGTCTTAGGCTGAGAGTCTGATCAAAAGGGGGGTGATTGTTAAAAACAAGACAGCAGGCCCAAAGTGGAGTCGCTTATGAAGCCCCACAGCACCAAATTGAGACTTAATGAGAGTTTCTGGTCCCGGAAACCGGAATCTTAAACCAGCCAGTCAGGAATCACCCAATTAGCACTAATTAGGTAATCTGCCTGATAGACCCCTGTCATGCCCTAATGGAAAGAGACCTTACAATAATCAACCAGCTTTTTTGTCAAGTATCACTACCTTATCTGTCCCCCCCACCCCGCAGTGCATGAGCTCCTTTCTACCTGTTATTTGATAGGTTGGATGCTGCTCGATTCATGAATTGTTGAATAAAGCCAATAAGATCTTTAAAATTTACTCAACTGAATTTTGTTTTGTAATAAATAAATAATCAGTATTAACTGATTTCTTTTGTTTTAGATTCAATATAGCTTGACTTGGCACTGTTACCCATCCTGTCTTTATTTAACATTTTTATATTTTGTCTATCTGACTTTTTTCCTGCAAATTGATTTTTAAAAACATTAAAGAGTTATTTTTCCTGATTACTGAGTTTTCTGGCACTCGCTTAAATTTTGTCCCCCAGGTACCTCAACCTAAGGACCTTGTGTATTTCCCACGTCCATTCCCTCTGAAATTTCTTAGTTATCATTGGTAACTTTTCTGATGGTTACACTTTAAAGTTCTTTTTCCTCACCTTTTGACAGTATGTCTCCTTTCTGTTCTGTAGGATGAAGACTTCACTATAACTTTTACTTTGTAGAGGTTTAATTTTTTACTGTTCTGTTCAGTTGCCCTAAGTAGGACTTTGTGTGAAGCCACTAAACTGTAATCTGTTTTGGCTACTTAAATGCTTTCCCGTTACTGCTCTCTCTCCTCCACTAACCCTGGACCAGCCTTGGACTAGCTCGTGGGGGGTAAAACCAATTAGTTCCCAGATTATGGGCCACACACGCCCTCCACAAAACACACTTTTCCTGGGAACAAGACTGCCACGTCGTTTCTCTCTACTTGTTCGCCTCGGCCCTCAATATCTAAATCCAGAGTCACAATGACTCAGCGAATGTAAGCATAAAGGACTGCAGCCCTCCGCACACCCCTCTTTTTCCCCCATCCGGCGCGGAGGCAATTTCCCGGGGCTGGGCGCTCCGGGCTCCATCAGAAACTTCGTCCTTGTGCCCTCAGGTGGTTTCGGTACAGTGTCCAGATGGGCATGCCTCTCAGCCCAGTCCCCCCACCCCACCCCCATCCATGGGATGCCCTCTCACCCTCACAGGAAACCTGTATTCCAAGTCTGGGGTGTACCCATTCCACGCCCCCAGACAACCCTTCCTTCTTGGAACTGCAGCCCCAGCGAGCTCCGCCCTGTGCCCCAGGGCTCGGGTGGCCGGCCCCGCCTTTGCTGGCCACCAGGCTCCTGTGGGCCGAGCTGGGCCCGGCAGGTATAAAGCCACCAGAGCTCAGCGGGCAGCACCGCAAGGCTCCCCAAACCTCGGCCCCTCACAGTTGTCCCGATCAGCTCACCGCGGGACCCATGGCTGGTGAGTGCCCCTCCTTCCAGCACGCAAGCCCCAGCCCTCTCTGCAGGCGCCTGGAAGGGCTCCGCCGTTTTCTTCCTTGACTCAAAACGGGAAAAGTGAAGGCATTAGGGTCTCAGGATGAACCCTGACGAGGCCTCAGGATAGGGGAACTCCTGTTTCTACCCCACCCGGACAAATTCAGGTGGATGTTTAGGGCAGACTTGACCTTCGAAGCAAAAGACTCCCTGCAGAACAGATCGGAAACTGGCGTCAAAGGCCACATCTGGCCCACTGTACTGATGTGGCCCACTGCCCCATGCTTTATAGTATTTAAATCATTTTGGAATAAGTTGCCAATATTTTAAATTAATGTAAGTGATTTCACTTAGAAATGTGGATTCCCAGCTTCTGCAGTAAAACAACAATCTGGACGGATGGAGCTGGCGTAGCTGCTGCTCCCACTAGTTGTTGGACAGTCTAGACCCAGACCCAGGCTGCCTGCCCAGGAGACCTTTACGATTGTAGCCCTTGGATTGGGCACACCTGATCTGGTTATTGGGTCCACTTCGAGGGACAGAGCCTCCCCTCTCCGCCATAAACCTGATGGGACCATAGAGGTCACCACAACTTTATCTGACGCGTGAATGGCCTCTGACACATCCTCGACCAGCTGCAACACCTGGAGGGGCCGAGAGCCCTGTTTCCCAGAGAGCCTCACTCTGAGTGAGATTGGACAGCCCTAACGTTTAGAAAGCTGTTTCCTCAATGAGGGCAGAATTCAACCCTTTTGTGATTTCCTTCCCTCTGCACCTAGTTCTGCCTTCTGGAAAGACACAGCTACAGAATGTTCAGTATTTATGTGTAACTTAGATCAAATAAAGGAGGGGCATTGAGGTAAAGTGGGAAGATTTGGGACTTCTTTAAGTAGTATTAACTGTACCCAGCTAACCAAATCTTAGGTTAACTAAAGCATCCAAAGCATTTGTTTGCAACTAACAGATGTGTCTGTCACGCACATTCCTTGAGGAATCTAGTGAGCTCAGAGAGCAGAAGCAGGATGTGTAGGGAATGGATTCGAGGGCCTTCCCTTATATATTGAACAGGTTTTCCTTGGTTTCTTATTCTTCCTGCCAAAACAATCATGTGGGAAATATACCTTTTACTGTTAAAGATATGTAGACACACTTTACATCAAAGCGATATACCACACAATCCCTTTCTTTCTCTGCCAACTTTATCTTTTTTTGTCGTTATGTTCTATGTTGGTCATCAATGAAACTGCAGGTTGACAGAGTAGAGTTTGATCTGGAAGACGAGTGAAAACTCCTGGTTCCAGACTGGCCTGAGAATTGTAAGAATGTCAGCACAGCAGAGGAGGACATAGGTCAACTCCCAAAGGACAGTCAGGATGCTTCAGCCACCAGAATGTACTTTCCGCAAAGAGAAAGCTTTATGTTTGGCATAGCGCAAAGGCCCAGAGTGCAGCCTGTGTATAGTACGTGTTCAATAAACACCATGGCAGAGAGGCGGGGAGGATGGGCTAGAGAGAACATGAGCACTTCAAGGACAGAAAGAAAAGTTGGCTGGTGTGGACTTGGGGTGGAAATAGAAGACATAGAATGGTGGGGAAGGAATGGGGGCTTTCGTGACTGAGATCTGAAAGTAACCCAGTGCCGGGAGACAAACTTGAACAAAATGTGTTCACGTATTGGATATGGTCACTTCTATCAGATAAGTAAATGACACGCATCAGATGCAGAAAAGAATCTTAAACTATAGGTACTGATAATCTCATTTGTCTTTCAAGATTCAGTTCCAGTGGCAGCTCCTTCAGAAGGTTTTTCCTCAATGGCCAGCCCTAAAGTAAACAGTTTTCCTCTGCGGGACTTTGTCCCTTGCCTCTCCTTCCTATCAGGCTAATGCCATTAGTTATTTGTGTATGTGTCTACCTCCTCTTTTCAGGTAAAGTCTGAGAAAGTTTAACTTGTCACGTAGCTCATTAAGTGGCACAAAGGGAAACTGAACCCTCCAAGTCTGAAAAACTCAGGTTTGTCCATAAAAAAATGACCCAGAAATGAGTGACTCAGGGTATTAGGTTGGGTAATAACTCTGATTTATCCCTTACCTCTGGCAAATAAGCATGACTGTCAGGTAATTGCAAGTGAATGCTCTGTTAATTGCCTAGTCATAACCATTGACCATTTTTATACTGGGTTGTTTTTAGGAATCAATATATTCTGGATATTAGACTTTGTTGGTTGTTTTTCTTCCAAATATATTCTTTCTGTTTGTGTCTCGTCTCTTTTATCTCTCTCTCTCTGTCTCTCTCTGTCTCTGTCTCTCTGTCTCTCTCTCTGTCTCTCTGTCTCTGTCTCTATGTCTCTTTCTCTGTCTCTCTGTCTCTGTCTCTGTCTCTGTGTCTCTGTCTCTGTCTCTGTCTCTCTGTCTCTCTCTGTCTCTCTCCCTCTCTCTCTCTCTCTCTCTCTCTCTCTCTCTCTCTCTCTCTGGTTAATAGGCATGCCTATAGCTAGTAGATGGTGAGCTCCTTGAAAGCAAGGCATAGCTATCAGAACTTTCTCATTCTCTGGGAAGCACCTTTATGTTTTACTACTTAGGAAATGCTTGTTAATATTGGTGAGAAGTAAATGATAACAAGTAAGCCAAGAGAATAAAAATTGATAAAGCATATTCAGCAAACACTGATATAACTAATGCGAGAGTAGATCACAAAGCAAATGCATGTCAGAGCTTACTGTACTCACCTTTCTTCCAGGACTGTTAAGTCCTTAAGTTGCTAAGAAAGGCGGTAGGCATTTGTTGAGACAGCCTCAGGAATTGCTTTCCCTCTTCCCAGGCCTTTCTGAAGCAGATACATTGCTTCTCTAGTATTGAAATCCTCATCAAACTTACATTCCACCAAATCAGAGTTTACAGAGTCAGAAACGCTAGGACCAAGCTTGGAAATCCTCTCTTTGGTGTGTAGGGAGGGGCCTGAAGCTTCCACCTGGCTGAATTTAACCTACTAGGAGCTGCCTCTGCCAGGTGTGGTTAAGGCCGGCAGAGAAATGAAGGCACATTTACCGTGTTTCCCCGAAAATAAGACCTAACCGGAAAGTAATCCCTAGCATGATTTTTCAGCATGACATCCCCTGAACATAAGCCCTAATTTGTCTTTTGGAGCAAAAATTAATATAAGACCTGGTCTTATTTTCGGGAAAACACGGTAAATGTGCCTTTCTAATTTTCTTCAAACAAGACAAAAAAGTTGCAGGTGCTTTCTCTTCCAGCTCAACCCAGTGACTCCTGTTAAAAGTTAGCAAGGCAGGAAACAGTGTCACCAATTAGTAGGAGAAATGGTGGTGGTTAGCTTGCTGTCTCGGGCACTCCTTCCACATTGTGGCGTGGACGTACCTACGTCTGTATATTTTTAAGTTATTCCAGCTTCACGGCTTACTATGTAAATTTAGGTAGTAACTTGCTTAACTTTTCTGTGCCTCACTTTTCTCATCCATAATACGGGGAGATTAATTGCATCTGTCTCATAGGGTTGCCATGACAATTGAAAAGGAATACAAAGCACTTAGAGCTCTGCCTAGCACATGCTGAGCACCCATTACATGCTGTTATTGAGAAAGTAAAGTATGCTTATTCTAACAACTTTATTAATAGCGAGGAGGTCCAAGAAAAAGTTCATCTTTCCTGCCTCTACCCTCTTGCCATCTCTGACTTATCTAAGAAAACTCTTAATAGTTTCATATGATCATTCCACATGCTTTTCCCCCTTACAACTATACTGCAAATCTACCTACATATATGTACTTTCTTTGTTTTTTATAAAAATGGAGTCACATTCACTTCATTTTATCCATTAACAATATATCATAGATAACTTTCTGGGTCACTGTATATAGTTAACTCATTGTTAATAGCATAATATTCTGTAGTATGTACAATATCATAATTTATTCAAATGCCCCCATTAATAGACAATTGGCTTGTATCTAATGTTTGCCAGTGAAAAGAATGGTACATTCCACATCCTTGCTCATACGTCCTTATATCCTGACGCTTTTAGTCTACAGAACAGATTCCCTCAGGTTGGACAGCTAGAGCAAAGATTTATGTGCCTGTAACATTTTAAGAAATTCAGCCTGATTATTTTCCCTGAAGTTGAGGCAATTTATATTCCCACTGGCAATGTGTCAGTTTTCCTGCAATCTTGGTAGCACTTGATGTCTTAAATTGTTTTCCAATCTGATAGGTAAATAACATTTCATTTTAATTTGCTTTCTCTGACAGGCCAGGTGGGGCACCCCCTCACTTTTTGTCGTTTGCATTTTCTCCTCCGTGAAGTGTGTTCATATCCTTGACTTGCTTTTCTGTTGCATCATCTGTCTTCTAATTATTTGTAGGCATTCTTTGGGATTTTAACTCTTTGTGGTAAGAGGTGGGGATATCGTCTCCTAGCTGATTGTCTTTTGTCTCTGTTTATGTTGCCTTTTAGGAAACACAAATGTTTTTATTTTTATGTGGCTTTATCTGTCAAGCTTTTCCTTCATGATTTCTGAATCTCTAGTCTTTCTTTAAAAGTGTTCTTTATCCTGAGGTTATACAAATTCTCCCTTTCCTCCCATACTATCCTAATAGTTTACTTTTTTTATAATTTAGATCTTTAATCTGCTAGTAAAACTATTGCTATATGTGGTGTTAGTGGATAGTTAAAAACAAAAATTTTATTGATTACAATAGACACACGGAAAAGTGTACAAGTTTTAAGTGAATTTTCACAAGCTAAGCACACACTTACGCGATCACCACCCAGATCAAGACATAGATCATAACCAGCACCCCAAAAGGGGGCACCCCTCCTGTGCCCTATGCTACCCCGACAAGGGTAACCACTATACTGACTTCTAACACCTTATGTTAGTTTTCTAAGGGGTAATTTTATTTTCATGCAGATGGCTGATTAAGTATGACAAAACCATTGATTAAATTAGCCACCGTTTCCCCACTGAGTTAAAATGCCTCCTTTGGTACTTTTAAGAAAAAATATCTATTTCCGGCTGCAATGGCTGGGTTGCATGACCTGATGTCTAACAAAGCCAGCTCTTCCCTTGTAGATCCCACCTGAGCTCCCCCGTAGCTGAAGCTTTGCTGTTTGGGAACTGATATTCTCCATATGCTGTGTGTGTGTCTAAATAGCCAGAAAAGCGCTGATTGTACTGGCTCATGAAGAGAGGACGTCCTTCAACTATGCCATGAAGGAGGCTGCTGTAGAGGCTTTGAAGAGAAAAGGATGGGAGGTCACTGTGTCGGACCTGTATGCCATGAACTTCAATCCTCTCATCTCCAGAAAGGACATCACAGGTAGGAGCAGCTCCCCACTTTAATTAGGTCCTTGCGGAACTTCTCGCTGGTGGGTTCTCTGGCCCTGCCTCGGACCCATGGCCTCAGCCTCTCTTTTTCCTCTCTGCAGGTAAACTGAAGGACCCTGAGAATTTTAAGTATCCTGCCGAGTCCGTTCAAGCTTATAAAGACGGCCGTCTGAGCCCAGATATTGTGGCCGAACAAAAGAAGCTGGAAGCTGCAGACCTTGTGATTTTTCAGGTGTGGTAGGACATCAGAAGGGGTGTTGGGAAATTTGAATTCTTATTGTCCTGGACCTGTCAGCTAATTAGCTATGTATGTGATCTTAGAAAATCACTTACCCCCTTTACTGCATTCTCTATAAACAAAGGTAATTACTTCAAAAGTGCAGCATGACATCATATAATAATACAATATAATATTATAAAATAAAATAATACCGGGTCTTATATTAACTTTTGCTCCAAAAGACGCAGTAGAGCTGACGGTCCAGCTAGGTCTTATTTTCAGGGAAACAGTGTAACTCCTCCAGAAGGAATGACAAAAGTCTGAAGAAAGGTTTGCCTCTTGGGAAGGTCATGGGCAACAGCTAAGACCTGAGCCTTCTCCTGTGCAGGGGCTGTTCCTGATCTGACCCCATTGTCATCTGTCCCACAGTTCCCACTGCAGTGGTTTGGAACTCCTGCTATCCTCAAAGGCTGGTTTGAGCGAGTGCTTATCGGGGAGTTTGCTTATACGTATGCTGCCATGTATGACAAGGGCCCTTTTCGGGTAGGTGGACGGTTCTGCTTTTTCTAGCTGGGTTCTGGGTGGATTCTGTGTGAGGCAGAGTTTCGAGCACAATTAGATACTAAGATCAGGTTCCAGGTCCCTTTGGGAGAGATGCATAATAAAGTTTAAATAGATATTTTGACACGTTGTTTAGGATTTGCTTTAAAATACTCCAGGAAAAAAAGGGGGCAAAGGGATTAGATAAACTGGAACGGCAAAATACTGCGAGTTGGAGCTGGGTGGTGGATGCCTCATGATACAGGTGACCCTGGAACAACATAGGTTTGAACTGCACGGGTCCACCTATATGTGGATATTTTCAATAAATACTGTTAAGTGTATTTTCTTAACGTTTTCTCTTCTGTAGCTTCCTTTATTGTAAGAACATAGTACATAATACATGTAACATACAAAATGTGTTAATTGACTGTTTATGTTATCAGTAAGTCTTCTGGTCAACAGTAGGCTGTCAGCAGTTCAATTCTGGGGAGTCAAAAGTTATACGTGGATTTTCAACTATGCGTGGGGAGGAGGGTGCCCCTAACCCCTGCATTGTTCAAGGATCAACTGTACCATTTTCTCTGCATGTTTGAAATTTTCCATAGTAAAAAGAAACAGTCTGTCTTCATTTTCCAGGGACCCAAATACTACACGAGAAACTTTCTGAGACCTTCTAGATTATATGCCTAAATACATGCCTAGCGCTATGGGGAGACAGAATAAAACAATAAACAATAACTCCACCTAGGCACCAGCAGTCAACCCTGGGTTTGCATTTCCATGACAACCTTCACCTGGTTTACCATGCCCAAGAGTGTGGAATCCTTGGCTGGCCCCTGCTTACCTGTCTGTTGTACCATCTTTCAGGCTGGTACTTCTGCAGAGTCACCCTGTGTGGCCAATATATGAAGTAGCAGAAACAGATGGGTGGAGTGTGTGCTCTTTTCCCTGGGGCTGTGTCATTAGCTTCCTGCTACCACAGAGCGTGGAGGGTAATGACTTTTCTTTTACAGAATAAGAAGGCAGTGCTCTCCATCACCACTGGTGGCAGCGGCTCCATGTACTCTCTGCAGGGTATCCACGGGGACATGAATGTCATTCTCTGGCCAATTCAGGTACCTCATTTTCAGTGAACTTCCTGGGGGATTAATAAGTTGAGATTTCGGTGGGGTTCCAAATCCTCAAGATAGCAACTGAAAACAGACCTGAGGTGAAAGCCTAGTAACGACTGAGAACTACAGAGAGCTTCCTTTTAAGACTTACCTGTGTTCTCAGGCTCCTGTGCTTACAGAATAACCTGTGTGTACGTGTCCACATGCCACTTTCTCCTGACCAAGGACTGGGGCAGGTAACCCCTAGATATGTGTAGCTACGTGGTCTGATTCTTTCTAGATAACTGACATCTCTGTCCAATCCTGTCATTCTCCAAGTTGCTGCTACAGCCTCACAGATATCAGTTCCCCCAAATTTAGGAAATGATTTAGTTCAGCTAATAAAACTGAAGTCTGATGTATGCTTTTTGGTGGTTGCTGGACTTTCAAGATAATCTTTTCTAAGGAAGAGGGTTGGAGAGAGAACAAATGAGGTCGCCACCTATAATACTGAATTAATATAAATATTGGAGAATAAACAGTAAGACTCACCTAGTTATATGGGGAGGCAGAGAAATGCACATCTGCTTGCCTTGGTAAGAGAGTCAGCTGCCAAGAAGCTGAAACTCCCCTAGGTAACAGAACTCCTGGCACCTTTGGCAGAGGATGCCCGACTGGCTGGCACAGTTTCAAGGTTTTATTCGTACGAAGAACAGAATTGAATAGGCTAAGCTAGGTAACAACCAGGTCTGGAGAGAGACGGTGAGAGAGTACAGCTCTGAGCAGATTCTCCAGAGTGCCTCAGACCTCTGTACCAGTGCCTTACTGTGAAGCCCCAATGAACTGCTGTTGTTTGCAGATGGTATGAGCTGTACAGGGTTTGCTCTGTGACTCACATGTGTCTTTTGTGTGTATCCCCAGAGTGGCACTCTGCATTTCTGTGGCTTCCAAGTCTTGGAACCTCAACTGACATATAGTGTTGGGCACATTCCCGCAGATGCCCGAATTCAGATCCTGGAAGGATGGAAGAAACGCCTGGAGAATATCTGGGATGAGACTCCACTCTATTTTGTTCCAAGTAGTTTCTTTGACCTAAACTTCCAGGCTGGATTCTTAATGAAAAAGGAGGTGCAGGAAGAGCAAAAAAACAAGAAATCTGGCCTTTCTGTGGGCCATCACTTGGGCAAGCCCATCCCGGCTGACAACCAGATCAAAGCCAGAGAATAAGAGTCACAAGACTCGATTTCCTTCTAAAATGTAGCTAAATCTAGGTTTATTTTTCAGGCTTCTGTGATTTGCTTTAGTTTTTAAGATTTGTTTTTCTTTTTCCATGAAGAATGAATAGGAGAAAGAAAAGACTGCAGTCATACATTTTTGGATAGTTTTATTAAACATAATTGATTTTTACAATTGCCATCATGGCAAAATCTGATTCAGCTCAAGAGCCACGTAAGATGTAAAGCAGGGAAAGGTATAGAAAGAAGCCAGGCAATATTCTCCAAAGTCCTCTACATGACGTAATTCCTCCTTTTAGGGATACATTTTTAGGGCTAAATCTGGCTAGAAAGCATCCTACTCCTTCTTCAACGATCTATTTTTAACTACTTCTTTTCTTTTAACTACGTTTAACTACTTCTCTGTGGTTTGTGGCAGAAGAGAATTGCCCAGAGAATAAAATGACTTGAGCTCGTCTGACCTAAGGGACTTGTAGTTAGTAAGCTGTGCTTGTTTGTGATATATGTTGGTTTTAATTACTATACAGTGACTAATATGCCTAAATGAGTGTTACTTTTTTAACTTTGTTGTTTGTATACAGTACACACATACCTTGAAATGAAAAGCTAATAAAAGTCTTTACCTCAATCTTCTGATTTAATGTCTGCAGAAATAAAACAACACATCTATATACATCTGCTACAGTGAATGAATTCAAGAAAGGAAATAGGGCTGGCCTGGTGGCTCAGGTGGTTGGAGCGCCGTGCTTCTAACACCAAGGTTGCCGGTTCGAGTCCCACATGGGCCAGTGAGCTGTGCCCTCTATAGCTAATATTGTGAACAACAGCTCTCCCTCAAGCTGGGCTGCCGTGAGCAGCCGGAGGTTGGCACGAGCTGCCATGCGCTGCCGTGTGCTGCTGTGGGCTACCGTGTGTCTCATGGCCGGTAGCCAGCAAGAACTGCCATGAGCCGCTGCAGCCCACCGATGACCAGCAACCGATTGCCTCAGCCGGTGGGAGCACAAGGCTCCTAATACCAGCGTGGGCCAGGGAGCGGTGTCCTACACAACTAGACTGAGAAACAACAGCTTGAACCGGAGTGGTGGCAGGGGGGAGGAAGAAACACGAGGGGGGAAAAACACAAAACAAAAAAATGTTTTTTTTAAAAAAGAAAGGAAATAGTATCCCCAATACTTAAAAACAGCCTTCCATGCAGGTTTTTTCTGTATCATTACTAAACCGACAGCTTTCCTTTTAAAGATGTTTTGGTCCCATGGTCCCTTTTGGGATAAAACTGTAAGCCTAGAGTTTCATTCACTTTGGTAAACAATTTTGGCATGATATTCTAACTTCCCATTTACACTGCTGAAGTGCAGCTCCACCCACTGTTGGTATAACTCAAGAATATGATGAAATCTGCCCTCTTGTGGTGCACTGGAAGAAAACACCAGAAATGATGCAAGCCAAGGTTGCCTGAAACGGAATAGCTTTGTACCTGCCAAGGAAATGATGGCGTCAGGCCGGAGAACCTCATTTGCCAGATGCCCACCGGCACGGGGTATTATTTCCCTCTGCAATAACCACAATGACAGATGGCTTAGTGCTTCAGTTTGAAAATATTTTCTTTTGCCTTCATCCTTACTGCAATTTTGTGTAAATTTCTGAAAGTTCCAAATGAAATAAAACCCGTTTCTACCAAATAGACCCACTCTCATTGGTTTCAGTGAAGCTGGTGAAAGAGGCATTCAGAGAAAAGTGGAATCTACTGGGGAAGACAGGGTAAGAGGATTCAGTAATAAATTATGGTCAGAAGCTTATAAGGGGACTTGGCTTCAGAGTATGTCCAACAGGTCTGCCTCACACTGAATGGTAATGGAACAACTGATTAAGATCCTCTCAGGGAATTTAAAGGACATTTAAAGAGATCCAAGAGAGTGCTGTAGACATCAAGAAAAACAGAATGCAGTAAACAGATGCCAAGGGGCGGTATTTATTCTGATTTGCCTGATTTATTCAGATTTATCCAATCAATGGGCTAGGCACGGGGAATACAGCAACGAACAAAATAAAGTACCTGCGCTCATGGAGTCTGCATCCTAGAGAAGAACGAGATGAACAAATAATGTCAAGTGGTGATCAATGCTAGGAAGAGAAAGCAGACTAGGAGGGTGAGTGATGGGATACAAGGAGTCTTGTTTTATAGACAGTGATCAAGAAAAACCTCTCTGATAAGACTGCATTTGAGTAAAGACCTGACAAAGTGAGAGAATGAGACATGTAGATATCTGAAGGAAGAGCACTCCAGGCAGGAGTTATGTGAGTACCAACCTCTGAGGCAAGAGCGTGCTCAGTGTGTTTGAGGAAGAGAAAGAAGTTACTAAAGCAGAGAAAGGAAGAGAGGGAGAGGTCACACAGCTGGGATCAGATCACATAGGGCCTTAGAAGCAGAGCAAGGATGTAAAGATAGGAAGTCACTGCAGGGTTTGGAGTAGCGGTGTAACATAATCTGACATGTTTAATCTGCCTGGTATGTGAGGAATCAAGTATAAGGGACAATGATGGAATCAGGGAGAATCGTTGGGAAGCTGCTGTGACAATCTAGGCAACAAATGTTTTGCGATCAGGGTGATAGCAATAGATGTGTTGAGAAGTTGTTGGGATTCTAGATATATTTCAAAGATCAGAACAGCAGGATTTGATGACGGATTGAAATCTAGGTCAGATTAAAAAAACCTTAAAAGGTATTTTGGCTCATGCAATTATAAGAGTAGAGATTCCATTTGCTAAGTTGAGGAAGAATCTGGAAAGAGTATTGGGAGCAGGTGTAGGTGTTTGGAAGGATGGAATCAAAATTTACTTCACACACGTAATGTTTGAGATGTCTATTAAGACAACCAAGTGAAGCTGTCACATGGGCAGCTGGGTAACAGGAACCTGGAGTTCAGGGAGAAATTATGGCTAGGGATGTACACATTTGGGAATCCTCGACATATGGATAATACAGAGGGTGCCCAGAAAATGTATACACATTTTAAGAGAGGGAAAACCTATTAAAATTGTAATAATATATACTGATAACAAAAAATGAAAATACAAGCCATGTGTATATTTTTTTTGACACCCCCGGTATATAAAGCAATGAGACTGGACAAGATCACCTAGGAATTGAGTTATGATAGAGAACAGATCAGATGATTGGTATCTAGGGCTCTCCAATCATAGGAAGTCAAGAAGGAAAGAAGGAGAAAAAGTGGTCAGTGAAGCAGGAAGGCTGATGTCCTGAAAGCCAAGTGAAGAAAGTGTTTCAAGGAAGGAGTGATCAAGTGTGTCAAATACTGCTGATCTGCCACGGAATAAAGGCCTGAGAACTGACCTCTGGATGTAGCCATGTGGAGGCCACTGGTGGTTTTGACAACAACTATTTCCCTAGAGCGGTGTGAGGAAAGTTTAATTGCAATGGGGTTGACAGAAGGAGAGCTGTGAAAATAGTGTGTAGGGGGCATATGGTCAAAGAAAGTTCTTTGCTTTTTTAAAGAGTAAAGGACATTTATATGCCAGTGGGGAGGACTCTTAGAGAGAAAAGGTTATGATGTTGGAGAAAGGAGATAATTAAAGGAACACGTTTTTGAAAAGACAGAAGGATATGGGATCCTGTATACAAGACACAGAAGAGCAGAGTAGTACCAGAACTAGTAATACTAACACAAGCTACACTGTTAGGCATTTATGTGTGCCAGGAACTAAGTAATTTTACACAGATTTACTTAATTCTTGCACCCACTCTAAGGGGAGGGTTCTATTTTTGTTTCTACTTTATAGATAAGGAAATTGAGGAACGGAGAGGTTAAATAGTAGTGTAGGAGCCAGAACGCCATCCAGGCAGGCAAACTCAAGAGGCTATGCTTTGAAATGCTATAGTATTTCCTCCGCGGAAGCAGAGGCCATGGCACCATGAAATAAAGCACAGGAGTAGGAAGCTATTAATACCTCTTCCTGAGAGCAAGACCATTAAGTGTTGCTGAGGAGAAAGTGTACCTGCTTTTTTAGTTCTAGAATCCCTGTTGTGTCCAGAGAATGATGTTCCATTTCTTACAGGTGTGATTCTATGGCTGCTAAGAATTTGCTCCCTACAAGATGACAGATCAGTACTCTTACCAGCTTGGAGTAAAACAGGACAACCACCTTACCTTGTTCTGGACACTGAAACTTATATTACCCAGATTGCATCAGCTTCTCTGGCAGCTACTTGTAGTCTCATCCTCAGTCTTTTACTTACATATGCTGTCTTTTGGACCCAAAGTATTTTTGATACTTATACTTATTAAATTTCATTTGGTTATCCTTTCCAGTGCTGTTGAAGTCAATAAACGCCAAAAGACAATGTTTAAACATAGTTTGAATAATGCATCATTGTTGAAAACGAAAACACACACACACACACACACACACCCTCCTAAAGTGACAGCTCATTTAGATGTATACATTTGGATGTGTTAAAGAATTCAGCCACTTTTATAGAATCAATAGACACCATTAGTATTTAATAAGAAGGTGTAAGAATACTGTCTGAAGTGGTGCTTCTAAAACTTCATTTATTTACATATCATGTTCATGATATCCATGTTTCATCTGTATTAGTATTTAATAATTTTCTTTAAGTTGACTCCAATTTACCCATAGTTTAGCAGGTGTGCACAATTATGTTTTCTAATGCAAATTAAAACACATATACTGTGTTTAAAATAATGTGTACCCAGATATGACCTGAAATGATTTTATGTACCACTAGTGACATGCTATATGTCACATTCTGGTAAACACTGATGTATATATGGTGCAAATAACTGCCAAAATAATCAACAGAGACTGCCTCTGGATGTGGGACTGAGGGCTGGGGAAACCTGGTTTTCATCAAAAGTACCCCCATGCTACCTGATCTGCTACCACGTGATCTGCTACTGTTTTACTAAGCACGAAACACTTTAAGTAAAGCAAACAAAAATTCTGTCACACTAAGTCACTTTGTATACCGCCTGGCAAAATAGTAGGCACAAACTACTTGAAGATATTTCTGTATTTCATATCTTTTCCTAATTTTATAATTTTGGCCACAGACTCAAAACTGACATTCATGGATACGAATTCAACCACAGAGTGTGAGAGAAAAAAAGACAGTTACCCACCGCAAAATGAAAACTTTCAATGTTTTATTTTTGACTGCAGCTGTTTACAGAAATATAGTTGCGAGTATACAAATGTTCCAATAGAAGCAAAATATCTTTTTAATATTTAACAAGTTATCACAGATAGCTAAAAACATAGACGCAAATGAAATTCCCCCAGAGAACAAACTGAAAGTATCTGGTGTCAGTGCTTTGCAACCCCAACTATGAAAGCCATACACACAAAAATGTAACCTTATGTCACTGCAGGACAACGGAAGAAGGCAGTTCAGTGGTTGATGAGTGTGCTCAAACAAATAAAATACAATTTAAAAAACTTAAATGGCAGAATGGTAGCTAAACCACGTGAGGACAGGTTAATGAAATATTTGTCATATGTTTATTAAAAAGACTAAGTAAAAGTTGTCAAAAAAAGTAGCAACTACTTGGAGCTTATCAGTTAGAAGTCAGGGAACAGGGCGAGCAGATACATTCAATAGATGAAAAGAAATGAGCTCTGTCACTGGAATCAAGTCACAGTCCTAAAGTCATAAACACTTCAGGGCAGGACAGCTCTTTATTGGACACACGAGTCTGACTTCAAACTCACCCTCAAACATCTGAGATGGTGCATGCGTGTGTGTGTGTGTGTGTGTGTGTGTGTGTGTTGTCCTGAGGTTCATCAGCTAAAATGTAAGTGATCGCTATGAACTATTCAAACCAGGCAAATTACTTGTGGGGGAAAAATAGAGCAGGGGTGATATGAGGCTTAAACATGGAGCTTTTAAAAGAGATATTACAGTAGAATTTGAATAGAATCATGGTAGGATGCTTTGGGTACAGGAATATAATAAGCAATCAAGTGAGGAAGAAAGGAAAGGGAACAAGAAAGGAGGAATGTAGCTAGAGCATCTCCCAACAGTTTGCCTATATATTTGCCAGCACCAAAGTTTGCAGAGTAAGCCACTTACATTTCCACTGCAAGTATTAAGCAGTGGTGATTTTTACAGAGTGTACAATTATTTTCATTTTGAAATGTGCATTTTTTTCATGAGTTAATTAACTGGTGATTTGTAAACAGTGGGAGGAAGATTAGAATAATTATGGAGGTACTGAATTACACAGGAAGATTAAAATGAATACATGTACTTGGCTTGTGGTTAGTTTATATTTACCACGATGCATACATTGACAAGGGAGAAATGCCCAAATTATATAATACATTATCTCTCTAGTGAATCAGTTCTCATACAAAGAAAGCTACTTTTAAAGAAGTTTTATCTATTAAAAAATTAAATAAGGTGCTTTGTTGACATAGCCAGCCATTTTGTTTAATTATCTCAGATACAAATATAAATACAGGAATGACAATTTTGTTCTGAGAGTTGGTCTAGCCAGACCAAAATTGTGGTCTGCTGGTAAAGAGGCAATGAAACAAAAAGTTTTTATTATCACTGCCCACAATGTACCCATTTTATAAACAAACAGGAGAATTTAGCACCTGTCAATTATATTAGCTACTTAAATGTAACAATTAAAAGAAATATAGAACATTGCACCTATATCTTTAAATCAGTCACTTAATGTAAACTTCTTAGTAAGTGGAAGGAAAATGCCAAACTAAGTGAACTGAATTATTAATTACTAGACTAACTGTATATGTACATAAAATATACTATATTTCCATAAGTGGTACTGAGAATAAATTATCATTGCCAATAAAGGATTATGGATAACCAGGTTAAGCTGAATTTATATGAAGAACAATGTATAAACTATCTGTATGAGGGGGGAAAAACACACCTTTCTAGATCTTACTGTAAATAGTTTACTAAACCAGTGGTTCTCAAACGTTAAGCGAGCACCAGAATCACCTGGGGGGGCTTGTCACGACACAGAATGTTGGACCCCACTCCGCTTTCTGATTCGGTATGTCTGGGATGGGGTCCAAGATTCTGCATTTCTAACTAGTTCCCAGATGATACTGATGTTGGCTGGTGGGTTGATGACCACATTTTGAAACCACTGGTTTATACACACTACCGTATTTCCCCAAAAATAAGACCTAGCCGTACAATCAGCTGTAATGCGTCTTTTGGAGCAAAAATTCATCTAAGACCCAGTCTTATATTATAGTAAAATAAGATCGGGTCTTATATTAAGTTTTGCTCCAAAAGGCGCATTAGAGCTGATTGTCCGGCCAGACCTTATTTTTGGGGAAACACAGTATATATGTTGAAGGCTGTTTACTCTAATGTTCCTATGTATATGACACAAAATATACAGGAAGAGGGCTGGTTTCAAACATAGAATAGGAAGCTGAACATTTTAATGTTTCTAAAATGATTTTCTGAAGTGTAATCATTTCCCTTTATAGTCAGTTACATGTCAAAGTCTTAAGTCCTACTATACAGTCATTTTAGACAACAGTCACATAATACTTATACCAAGTTGCTATCTAAATAAGGGGCATAAATATTCTAAATAGTTGAATGCATTCATTAAGAAGGAATCACCACTATACAGCATTCTTGACTTCTTTGGAATGATTCAAGTGCATACTATCAACAGGTATTAAGAATACTGAGTAAAGGTTTGCAGTCTTCAGTGCACTGACAGCCACGGAAACCCTCACATGTGGGAAAGCAGCTCTATCCCAACAGTACTATCCTGAACCGCTGGCCCTTTCTTCAGGCACCACCACCATCACTGTGTTAAGAGGTTGGAACACAGGCAAAATTAACAAAAACCAGATGGACACGAAATTCAACTGTATTTGCTTGAAAGGAATTACCTTACTTCTGAAGGGACTCAGCTGTGATGTCTTCATTTAATACTATTTTAGGTTAGGTTAGTGAGGCTCTGATGGGTAAGAAGTTGACTGTAATTAATCACTTGGCCCTGTCTAGTTTGACATTTGAAAATTTGATATTACCAGCCTTTACTTAAACTATGTGTTTCTGATTTATTTTCATTCATCTAAGTAAGGTCATAAAAAATGCTTTATACACTTCCTTCCTGAAATTTAACTACACACATTTGTGTGCATAGAGTCTCACACTAAAATTTTCATTAGCATTCAAGTAAGACCTACCATTAGTTGCCTGAGATGAAGGCAAATTTTGTTAATTTATATAGAGGCTAAACAGTATAATTCTATAATCTTTTACTTACCCTCTTTCAAAGGACAATTCTAGTAATGTATCTTTTGTTAGTCTTATGCCAAAGGGAGTTGCAAACTTACGAAGTTGTTTCCTATGGTGATCAAAAAATGGAGCTATAAAAACCTTCCATTTTGTACAACCCCTCAGAATGCCCTTCTAGTTATTAGATAGGATGCTGCCTGATTCATGAATCACTTAATAAAGCCAATTAGATCAGAAAAGATGGAGAAAAGAAAGACTAAATGACAAAGGTGAAAGTTGAGACCTATTAAAATCATTTGTTTATGTGTTTTTGGCAATAGTGAAAAATGAAATTACAAAAAAGGGGGCACTATCATGGTAAAAAGGCACTTTTCTATAAAACATTTAATCTAGGTATAAAACATTAATTTAAAATTTTTCCTGAAAGTAGAGTAAAAAATAGAATTTTATTAATAAATGAAGCTAGAATGGCATGAAAATAAATGGGGGTTAAAGCAGTAATTAAGAGCCCTAGGACAATTCACAAATGATACTGTAGGTATTACTTTGATATTTACTACACTATGAACATTATCACCACAATTCAGCTCTAGTGACACAAATAAGCAAAGAACAAACCTCTTTTAATACGTTGTGAGATTCTACTAAACCACCTCCTAGGGCATATGCTCTGAGTTATTTTTCTAATAAAGCTGCTGAACTACAGAATCTCTCTTTCATGAAGTCCCTCCATATAACCAAAGATACGCAGATACAACATGGCTGCCTTGGTTAGAGATGACGCCTGGAAGCTGAGTAAAGCCAACAGGTCTCATGCAAATTTCAATTAATTGAAAAAATAAACTAGGAAACAGATATTAGAAGAGAAATGTTCACCACAAAGATGAAAAATTCTCAAATCACTCCTAGTGAATATTTATAAACTGCTGAATTTGAGACTTTGATTATTAAAGCATTTAATTCTATTCTTTAATTACTGATGCATCTAAACAGATTTCACTTTTCCAAAACAAGTGTCTATAATGGCTTAATCAAAAGGAATTATTACCTTAGTTCTAGAGGGACTCAGGTATAACTTCTTTCTCATTTCCTTGGACATTGTTTTTTCTAGGCAGATTAACTGAGTTTCTGATAGGCAAGAAATGCACTACAATGAAATTTCCAGCTATAGCATATACAATATTACAAAAACACAAAAGGAAAGGAGGAAAGAAAGAAGGAAGGTCCCTCATTACCACTGCTTCAATAACAAAGCCCTTTAAAAAGCTGTTCTATGGAGACAGGTGAAAACAGATTTGCACTGGCTAAATAACAACATGATACTCTAATTACAAAGGTAACATGACAAAGCTCAGAAGCAAAATATGACTCCTAAGTATCTTCTCTCATGTTGGTATGGATATATAATGGAATGACAATAAAGAATAAAACACATACACACATTCACACAGACACAGAGATAAGCTCCAAGCATTGTGAGTTGCTAAAAGTAAGAACAATTGAATGTAACAATATAAAGGAATAAAACATGTGGTTCATAATTTATTTAGGTCCTTCTGCCATAAATAAATTCAATAAATTGTGTTTCCGATGCCTTTGCCGGTTCAAGGAGTCTCTCCTATATGTAGCTATTAACTTGTAACAGTAACCTGGAAACTGCATTGTTAGCACAAGTATCAACCACTGATCACTGAGCTAACTCTTCAATAAGACGACAAATACATTTTTTAACCAAATTGTATATTCAGAATGCTGTACTTAACATTGACCTTTAGGGGTAAGAAACATTTAACAATGTTAAAAAGAAAACCAAAACATCATTACTGAGTAAGAATATGGTAGCATAGCACAGCCCTTGGGTAAATAACCACAAAATTTATGAAAATAAAAATTAAGTTTTCTGCCTCCATCCAATCAAACCATTACAGTTCAGGTGTATGTTCTGTTCTAAACTTAGATATAAAACAGAAAATTGGTCCCTGGTGACTTGGCATTGGCAATCCGCATTTTACAGTGATAAACCTCTTGCTAAACAACAGAAGTCAGCACACAGCCAGTCTTCTTGCCACCACTTCATCCACAGAGCAGTGTTAACATTCTAATTAGAACTCGGTGAATAAGACTGCCCAAGTCTTCCGTATAATCTCTTAAGAAAAAATTCAGAAAACTCAGAAATAAACTTACAGTATTTTATGTCTACTTATTTTTAGGCTTGCTGGGTAAGCTTTCGGACATTGGTCAACGCTCTGAATTTTACACTTTCAAACTGAAGCACTGGATTGTGTGGCTGGTCTTTCTCACAACCTGAACTATACTGGGTAATTTTTCCCAATGGGGTGGGGAGAGGAGAGATATACTGAAGAAAATGCTTTCAGTTCGGAGAATTTATAAAGTAGCTCTGGATATTACAAGATGGGGAAAATGTTATTAAAATTACAAACATGGTTTTCTTTTAGTGTCTTTATAAATAAAAGGCATAGAATACAGAAAGCCAATTAATAATAACAATAACAACAATAATAAAATATTAAATACATAGTGAGCAAAGACTGAATGGCTCATTCTTGTGAAACACCATTTGACACAACTGCCTAGATGGGTTTCCTTGCTCTAACATTTTGCTGAGTGAAAGATCCAGCAAACACACAGTAAGCTGCCTTTAGCCCACTAATAACATCAAGGAACTGCCTGATGGAATGGCCACAGATGAACAGGTCATTTGTTTCAAAAGATACTTAAATACTCAATAAAGACATAACAAACCCCCCCCTCACTGTTATCAGATGCCACGTTGTGGTAGAACATCAGACAAACTCACAAATTTACCACAAAAATGTGTGGCAAAAAAAGAATAGTTTATATATATGTATATATATAAATTTCTATATTTATGCCAATGTACTCACTCAGTACAAATAGCAAAATAGTATACCATTTCCTAAATACAAAATATAGCTTTCCAAAAAAATGAAACACACATTAGATATAAACCATCCAAAACTTGAACGATTGAAAACTGTATTCAAAATTAAATGACCCATAGTAGGTCTCTTTCTGAAAAGTTCCCTTCATATCGGCAAGAAGCCTGTACTACTGAAAACGTAATTCAATGCCTCTCAATCAGAGAGAGAAAGAAAGAAAGGTTGGGGATAGAGGGAAAGGTTGGGGATGGAGGGAAGAATATATGAGAACTAACAAGTCAGAAGAAGAGGACATTCAAAGAATCAAGGAAGATCATCCCGAAAAGGGGGGAAATCTGGCTGTATAAACAAAATCAACACCACAATTCCACTAAGTTCAACTAAATGTATAGGATAGAAAGAATAAAAATAAAAAACAAACAGAAAAGTAGCCTTTAACAAACAATTAACAGGCTATTTTTTGTACATTTAAAAAATAAATGAAACGGACAAGAATACCAAAACCTCTTATCTACATATAGAAGCCACACATAATTTGGCTTTAAACTGTATTAACAGCTTTCTACATGCCAAAAGGAAAATAAGACATAAGCATGTGTCCAGACAACAGGTTGTAGTGAGAAGCAGGCATCCCATGGGTGGTGAGAACACCCAAAACTGTATAACTAATGCTACAACTGCAAGTTCTGGAGTGTGTTATTTTGCTCTCTATAGATGTAACACAAGTTAATTCTTCATTTTAAGTCAATGATATGACCCTGTAAAGCCTAAGGCTTGTGGGAACCATCAGATAAGTGACCACGTCAAACTGTAAAGCACTGAGGTGACAAGTGAATTACAATCACTGCAGCTCAGGGAGAAGTGATGTTTCAAGAAATTTTACTTCGCCTTTTTTTAAAAATTAAAATATACAGTTTCCTATTGGAGGGAAAATTTTGAAGACTTCAGAACAGCACCGTTCATGGGGGGGGAAATGCATTGTTTCTTGTTTCTCAGGAATCAGCTCCCTCGTTCCCGAAAGGGTACACCCCCAACCTGTGCTGCGGGAGTTGTTGGGTTAGCCCAGATCAAAGTGGCCTTTTCCTTTAAGTTGCTACAGGGTCACAAAGCTAGGAGTATATTATCAATTATCTAAAATAAAGTGAAAAAAGAGGGGAAGAAAAATGTAGGTGAATATAAAAAGGGAACACTGACCCAAGACTGGGTTAAGAAGAAAACAGACTCAAATTACTGTCAGTTTAAACTACTATAGGAGGATATCAGAGCATAATTTACCATATATTATCCCCTTCATTTTTTATAAAGCAAGATAATTCTTTTTCTATGCACAGTTATGGCTAAACCCCTTAACAGAAAAAAGAGAATTAACAATTCTCTGAAAAATAAAATCAATAGCATTCCAGCTGTTCCCAGTTTGTGTGTTGTCTCCCTTTGAGATAAAAAAAGAAGCCTCGTATCTGTGTAGAGCTCTTAATACAGTTTACTTGTCAGAATGCAACCCTTTCAGGTTTTCCAAAAAAACAAAAAAGATTCCTTCGCTTTGGCCAGTAGCTGTGCTTTTAAGTTGAAAAAAATCACAGCCTTAATTATTATTTTCCTTTTTCAAAAGCTGTTACTTGACTAAAACAATGCAGGAAAGAAAATAATGAACAAAAGTAAACATGACAGTATGAATTATTTTCTAATAGCAATAATAACTGAGCAGTCCAGCTTTTAAATTTAACTGTACTTTTAAAGAAATGGAGCCTAGGAAAATAGCGAATTAATTCTGTCAGCTGGCAACGCAAATTGAGTCTCAGTCATCACTGTTATTAGGAATATAAACAATGAAGATGGTAACAATGGTGGCTGATCACCGCAACAGGCAGCATAGGTGTGCTCTTTTGCAGTCAGAGTAAAATCTACCCATTTACTCAATCACAGTTTTTCAGTTTGTTTTGTTTTTAAAGTAACAGTTCAATAATCCTCATGGAATCACAAGATCTCAGGACATCTTGGAATCAGGATTGTCTTCATGGAATTTCTAAAAAAAGAAAACGTTTAATATAACTCACTGCGGGGGAAAGCACTTACAGAGCTCCTGTTACCCTGAATGATCCCAAAATATATTTTAGTACTATAAATGTTACTTTATCATATTTATACTTCCACAGAGTTTTGTGACTCAATATTTATTTCCTGAAATGAAACAATTATATCCAATATACAATATATACATCAGATTTTCTCATTCCAACGCAAAGAAATTCAAAGCCAGAAGGAATGCCCAGTGTTAACAATACGACTATAAGCTATCACTCATTAATTTATTCAGATTTAAAAAATACCGCCTTGTGAGAAAGCCACATTTTAAAATATTAGAGTCTAAACGTATGATTACTTAACCTAAATCTGCTAAGAATATCAAAATTGATGCTTTTCAATAAGAAAGAAGCCAAAATGCAATACTTACATATCCAGTTAAAAGGAGCCAGTCAAGTTGTTCCCTTGGTTTTGCAATGAAACAAGCAAATCAATCTTTTCAATGTTCTGGTTGGTATTGATAGATGATGCCAGTGGAGAATTCTCTGGCATTTGCTGAGAAAGAAGTGTTGTCACAGATGACTGGCCCTCGTTTTGTGGTTGGCCTTGCTGACTTATGGCCATCAACTGATCTGGTAATGCAGCTGGTCCAGAGGTTAAAAGCTGATTACAGTCTGCAGAGACATTTAAAATAGAGAAGCTACCTGATTAGTTACTTTCTGTTAAGATTTGAAGATATTTATTAGTTGCTGGGAGAAAGTCATTACTGTGTTCACTCAGTATAGAACTAAAAGTGACACACCTGATAGCACCCCTCTCCCTCCCCAACCAAAAAGTTTTCACCAAACAATACTGATATTTATCTTTGGTTTTCTATAAGCTGTATAAAAATACAACTTTGCCTAGTTATCATTATAAGTCCTATATCATTTCCTTGGTATACAAAACATTAAAGATGAGTTTCTACCTCCTTGGAAACTACTTAACTGGCTAACGTATTTTCTGTCATTCTTTCTTCATTTTCCTTTTAAGTTTATAGAGCTTAAAGTGGCAAACACATACATTTACATACACTACCACATTAAATCCTCCCAATATCCTTGTCAAGTCTGTAGTTTTACCACCATTTCAGATGTGGCGACTGAGGCTCATGATGGTCAGAAAACACGTCTAAGACCTCTCAGGCTATACGTGGTATAGTTGGGACTTGAACTCAGTTCTAATTACAATCTTTATTCTTAAAACCACAGTGTTTTGTTTCCTTCTAATAATAATAATAATCTGACCATTTCAACCAATTAACATTGAAGAAATGAGAAATCAGAAAGAGTTTCTTACTATTCTGAATGCCAAATAAGAACATTCCTGAAGTCTGCTGAGATGCGCCAGGAGAATTCTGTAGTTGGCTCATGGTGCCTCCTGTAGTGTTGTGAAATAAAGTGGCCTGTGACTGAGGTGAAGATGTGGCTCCTTGGATTCCAGGAATGTTGTTCTGAGGAGAGTAAAGAGGAGACTGCTGCATGTCTTGTTGGTTTATACTGGTCTGCAATGCAGACATGGATGCTGGAGAGAGGAAGAGAGTTACTTGCTGCTCTTGAGAACTGGGTGACCCTTGGACCAGCTGGATCTGAGGAGAGCTATGGAACAAGGAGGTCTGTGGTGATTCGGACTGGGTAGGACCCGTGGGCTGGTTCTGAAATTGCATGGCCTGCTGCTCTTGATTCATGGGGGCCATGTTGTTTTGTTGGTGAAAGATTGACTGGTTCTGTTGCTCCTGATTAGCCATCGGATTCTGACTTGGGTTGAACATCATGTTTGGTGGTGGTTGCTTCTGAGACGCCATTGTAGCCATGGTGTTCTGATTGCTGAATAAAATGCTCTGCTGCTGCTGTTGCTGCTGCTGCTGCTGCTGCTGCTGCTGCTGCTGCTCCTGAGACGGAGAGCTACTCTGGATGGCAACTATTGAGTGCTGTGACTGGAAGATTGTTCCTTGCTGGTTCTGAGGCATTGGATTAGGAGGAAGGGAGCCCAGGGACACCTGAGGCTGAAACAGACCTTGCTGGGAGGGTTGTGCCTGTTCTTGGGAAAGTATAGGGGTCTGCATGTGTGATATTGGAGGCTGCTGCTGGAAAGCAGCTTGCTGCTCAGTGTTTGACGTTGACTGAAGTGGAGAAATTGAATTTTGAGCTGCAAAAAATGACATCTGTTCTTCTTGGGCCACTGTGTTAGTTTGAAGATTATTCATTGGACTCTGGGAAAGAAATATGTTGGCTGACGGCTGGTCTTGAGGAACAGAAGAGCCCTGTAGCACAGCCATGGTACTTTGAGAGTGAAACATTGGAGCCTGCATTTGTTCAGTGGAGGATGTAGAAGTCTGGCTGTGGACAATAGGACTTGGACTATGAAAAATAGAACCTTGAGTTTCCTGGGAAAGGTTCTGAGCATCAGCAATAGGATTTTGAGGATGAAAAAGTTGAGCCTGTGAATGAGAAGACTGCTGCAAGAAATTCCCAGATTGGAGTGACATCATCTCATTACCTTGCTGGAATAAACCATTACCTTGTTGCTGGCTGCCACTGCTTTGAACATTCATCATACTTTTTGTTGATGAAAAAAGGTTAACTTGAGGTTGACTGTCTCCACTATGTTGCATTTGGACCATGGTCTGAAAGACACTGTTCTGAATCTGTTTTGCTTGTGCTCCGGTTTCTTCTCCATCTCCTGAACTCGATGTCTGAAACATGGGAGTGCCAGGGGTTGCAACCTGCTGTGTGGTGGTTGTAGTAGTTTCATTCCCCGAAACTGCAGGAGGAGAAGAAAACAATTCACACTGCATTTGCATGTCCTCACTGGTAGATAATGCACTCATCATATGAGGGGTCTGCTGGTACACCGGAGACTGCTGCAGGTTTCCATTTGCTGAAGCAGAGGAAGGAAATAACTCGGACTGAATCTGGGCAGCTGCCTGGCACATACTCTGCTGCATCTCCATCACCATTGCAGCGGATGATTCCATCACTTGCTGTTGCTGCTGCTGCTGCTGTTGATTAGACAATGTGTTTTCGGTCTGTGGGTGAACACTTTCAGCTCTTCCACCTATTAAATTATCTGGTCTGGTATGAACTGCTGGCTCTGTTGAGGAAAACATTCCAGGGTTTACACTATTTTGAATTTGACTGACTTGTTGGAAAATGTCTGCACTAAGCTGTTCTTGAACATTCTCATTACCATCTGGAGTAGAAAATAAAACTGAAGATAACTGTTGCTGTGCCTCTAAAACTTGTTGGACCAAGTCAACATTTCCACTGCTGCCACTAGCAGAACTGCCCGTAAAACTTCCTGCTTGCAACTGCTGAATGGTATTCTGTAGCTGACTCACACTATTTGGTGACGGGAAAATATTTGATGAAATCTGCTGCTGTAAAGTCTGTGCTTGTTCTTGCAGTGGTGACTGCTGCTGCTGCTGCTGCTGCGACGCCTCAGTCAGGTGTGACAAATTAACCACTGTCCCATCTGACTGTAACACCTCTCTAGATGGAGTGTCTCTTGTTTGAAACTGTGTAGCCTGCTGCAGTAGTGCATCACTGTTGGGCAGCTGGCTAGAAGCAGAAACTGCTGGAAAGGTGCCAGGCTGTGAAATGTCCTGTGTCTGGATGGTTGTCAGGCTCTCTGGGTTGTATGCCTTGGGCTGAATCTGCTGCTGCTTTTCATTTTCCGAAGGTAAGTGGGAAGATGACGACGACGAAAAAGACCCATTTCCTGCTATGTTAGAGATATTTTCTAACGTTTGTTGAGTTGATCCAACTGTCTTTGTAGTCTAAAAAATAAAAATTCCCAAATAATATGTATATACAAACATTATCAGCTCACATGATACTTCAAAAATTATTATTCTAAAAACATATGCACATGCAGGACCAATTTCCCACTCTTTATTATTATCTAAAAAACAGGTATAAGATTACTATGACTCTCAGCGATAGTATGCCTGATTGTCAACAGGGTATTTTAAAAGTATTATAAGCGAAGATAGTCAAACAAAGAAGTAAAAGAATAATCAGCTATTGATATGCATAGGACAGTGAAAACACATTAATTCTGTGGTTAAAGAAGTAATAGAAAGTTAAAAAAAATTTCCATTTTGTGGATTACATTTTGTGGGTAACATAAGGGGAAAACAAGTGAAAAAGGGAAAGGAAGTTACAGGACAAGAGTGGGGCAAAAAAAAAATAATAAAAATGCCTCTAATTTTGAAAATGCCAAACCAACACTTTCATTAAAACCATACATCCCACAGGGTCTAGCTAACATATGAATTCTTCCCTTGTCAAAAACATACATTGAAAGTCACTTTGCAGGCTATTATATTGGAGTATAAAAGCATTTACTATGAGAAGCACAATTTATTAATGCTTCCAAAGAGAAACAAATGTGAAATAGGAAAAGTAAAAAGCATGAACATGAGGTGAAGAAATCAAACCACCCAAAATACAGCAATTTTTATATTTAGGTTAAGATGTGGGGCACTAGTCAATGCAGCTTACCTTAAAAATAGGGGAAGATCTTTTTTCTGCTGTTACTTCCATTGGAGTAACATCTTCACTCTTTATCATACTGCTTGATATGAGTGGAGTGATCAGAGCATTAGGAAGAATATTTACCTTATCTAAGTTACATCCAGTAGTTTTCATTGCTGTATACACACACAAAAACAGAAAGAAAAGTTTAAAATCATCAACTATTTTATTCTGTGTGTTGACTATACGTCATGATTTAAATGTCTGTTTTTCGATGCTATGATGGTAGCATGAGATACAAAACTGGTGTAACAAAATATGCCCTCCCTTTTTTGAAGTAGTGTTGGCTTGAGGACTCCTGGTATGACCCTGAGACAGTGGATTAAATATCAATAAGCTTAAGCAGTTCTATTATCATGCTATGCCCTCCAGGACCCTTCTCAGGTGCTTTGAATTACACTTCTCAACACAAACAGGATACATTATAGGATACAACTTAGAAATCTCCAGGTTAAAGCTACTCAGTTACAACTGTTAAACTCTCCTTTTAGCATATGGAAGCCTGGAAGCATAAAGTCAAAACTTTTTAAAGGCCATAAGATTATCTGAACACTTCTCTCAACAAACTCAAGCTTCTCATTAGAAAATGCCACAAGTAACCAAATAAATTTTACTTTCCTAAATTAATGTCTTAGAAAACTGAGAATTTATCCAACTGACACATGAACACATTTCTCTTCTAGACAGAACTTAAAATTTTTTTTCTTTTCAAAACAAATCTTTAAGGACTAATTTAGTTTAAATTAAATTTCCAAATCAAAACCAGTGTTTTTCACTTCCTTCCACTCCCATTTTCAGTGGTTAGAGATTTACACCAAGGAGAAGCAATATATAGCAGATAAGGTATGTTCTATTACTTCATTATATCTATTTTTCCCCCTTGATTCTTTTGCTTTCTTCTTTTTTGTGTATGTGAGTCTGCCACTGGCACTTAGTGGAATCTGTGGATATCATTGATGACAGTCTACTGAATTGAACACATACCCAAATTCTGATCTAAAAGTTTACCACTACTTTGAGACCCTGTGGAGAGAAATACAGACCTTCCAGAAGGCACAGCTGTTAAATTTCTTAATTTGATATCGAGAAGAAATCATGGCTACAAAGAGGAATTTTAAATGGTATGTGATATATGAGAACTGCTACCTTTGTAAATGTTTTGATTTAAAAATATTTGAAACTTTCTAGTCTTACTTCAACTTGTCTCACAACCAATTGACAGAAACATTTCTGGTGGAAATTGATTATATTGAGGGAGTGGAAAGTGCTCATTTAACTTTGGATATTCTATGCTTTAATCCTCTTGAGAAATGGATCATTTATTCATGAGTTCTCTGGACCTACTTTCACCTAGATTCTACCAGTACCAATATAATTCAACTCACAGTATAATTTTTACTGAGAGAAAACCAGATGATGCACAGGGAAAGCATTTAAAAATATTTGAGGCCCATATCACAGGACAATTTGAAAGACCATTAGTGTTGTCTTATGTTGATCCTGTAATGTTCAATTGCTAGTCTTGCTTTTGAGTTCTATTAGAATGTGAGCTCCATGAAGGCAGATTTTGTTGTTGCCTGATGCATAGTAGGTCATCAGTGAATTTTTATTGAATGAATGAATGACTCTACCTTTATCGTAGTCAATTTAGTTTGCTGTGGAGTGGTTAATCATACAGTGCAGTGTTGCATATTTTCATTAATAGTATTTCTGGTCTAAAAATTTTCAATATCTAAAGGCATGTTTATATTACAGTTCAATTAGAAACTGCATATCAATATTCACTGACAAATTAATGCATCACCTATAGTTACTGCTTAGTAGATCTATATATAATTTTCTCCAAAATTTATTTAGAGAAAAATTCTGAAAAATGAGGATAGAATAAGTTGAGCAAGAGTCTTTTATTCCTTCTAAGGAGACCACTGACAAATAGGTATGTCTACTGGCACAGATAAACAAGAAAAGGACATGTTGTCTAATGCCCATGCAAAGATACAAGTCTCTCTATGGCCATTGACAATTTAGTTTTTTGAGCCCTATTCTGGTTTACTTGCTATCCTAGACCTGCATGAAGCCCAGCTGGAATCCTGCTGGTGCTGCCTATAGGGGTAGAAGGTGCTTCCCGGGGCTGCCTGGTGTTGTTAGGTGGAGTGAGGGATGCTGGACCTGCAGGAGGGAAAGCGTTTCTCCTGGTATGTTCTCTGGTCTCCTGGTACTAATGGGCAGCTGGAGGGGCATGTGTGCTGCTGCCTGGTCTGGGCTGGAGGAGGATGGGTTGGTCCCCTGGTTTTTGCTGTTGCCATTCCTGCAGACAGACTGACCTGCTGCTGCTGGCATATGTGAGGCCCTCCTGAGTCCCACTGTTGGCAGATCGGGCCCACTGCTACTTGGCAGGTGTGGGTGGGGGATGGGTTACCCCCCAAAATCTGCTAGCGAGTCAACTGCTGTTACTACATATGAGTCATCCCACTTAGTCTCTGCAGGGCTTTCCCTTTCCTGTCTTTCTTGACAAAGAAAGCAGGCTTTTCATATTTATTTATTGATTTATTTTTTGCCTATCCCTGTTGCCAGTTCTGAGTTGCAGACCTCTCTGGTGTCCAAATCAGCTAAATAAGAGATAAAAAGAAAACCCAAGAAACTCACTTCATGCCATTCCCTAGCTAGTCCACTTTCTTCTCTATACACTTCAAGGTCCTTTTACGATTGTTGAATTATTTCCAAAGTAGATTTAGAAGGGAAAAACAGGGAAAAGCGAGTCTACACTACTTTGTCCCAGAACCCACAACTGTATCTTAATGGACCTGTAAACAATAATAATGGCTTGATAGATGTCACCCTATCTTTTCTTCCTACGTTTTCACTAGGTTTTTATTGAGCCCTTACAAAGTTCCAGGTACTGTTCTATGTTCTGAGGATTCAATGATGAATAAAACAGAGAAAGTCCTACTACCTGGAAATGTTCTACTTTTAGTGAAGGAGAAAAAAAATATAAACAAGTAAAATACAAACAACCTAGGGGTCAGGGGAGAACTTTTAAGCCAATTCAGAAAATCCAGACTATAAATAAGACAGACACATTTAACTATCCCAATGTCACTTTGAATTAGAATATTGGTATTGATATTTTATGCCAAACAACTTTTAAACAGTATTCTCTTCCATCCATATCAAATAACAACTTTTGAACTTTAGGATAATCTTTACTAAAAGTCTGTTGTCAGCAAGCAGCATTTAGGTCAGGTACAAATAAGTATGGTTAACATATGAATTAAGATTTATAAGGAAGGAGATAATGCAGTGACAAAATACAAGGTTTTAAGGGAAATATAAGTTGCAACCTCTGTCAGTTACTACTAGCTGTGTGACCCTGAGCAAATCATTTCACTTCTCTAAACTTTGGTTTAGAATCTCACCTGTAAAATGAGATTGAACTAGATTATCTCTATGGTTCCTCCACGCTCCTAAATATTTCCATAGTTGTAACCAGTTAGAGAAAAGTATACGCTCTCAATTATTTTTCACACTCATCCAAGTAACACTCCTTACAAAGGTGAAACTGAGAGAATGCACATCAATTATTTTATCCCTGGATCCTAAACCTGTGTCACAGTCTGAGCGATCTATCTGGTGTTTACACTCACATCTACCTAGAAAACTTTCTGGGAATATTCCCAAGAAAATGTTAACAATACTTTATCTTTCAGTTAATTTGTATTACTTTTGCATTAGGGATACACACCACACACACACACACACACACACACACACACACACACACACACCACACACACACTTGGGTAAAATTGAAAATGAATCATGATGTTTTGGCACTAGACTTAATATCTCACTGAGTAGTTGTGCAGCTACTCTCCTTAACTCTATCTGAGGAATTAGAAACTTACTTCAGAGAGAAAGCTTTCAATATCTGACAATATCATATTTGGGTATCAAGTTCTAAGTATTATTGTATTAGATTGGTGCAAAAGTAACTGCGGTTAAAAATTATTGCAAAAATCTCAATTACTTTTGCACCAACCTAATACTTGATGGCTATTTATAAGAATGTTATTTGGAGGATTATTGCTATAACACAAATTTAAAAGTCATTTATGTTGCTGTCTTCATCATTAAAGTATACCTAATTAAATCTCCCAGATGGTATCTTGGTATTATACTAAAGCTCTGACTTCAGGGAATCATAAAAATAAGCCATTTGTCAAGGAAAATCCCTGACTCTGAAAGCTATTTTTTTAATTGATCAGAAATCTCCAATTCATGATATTGTGTTTATAAAAACATGAAAATTTTAAATAAGACAGTTGAGTATTCAATTTAATAGCTTCTTAAAATTATTTTTATCATGATTTCAGTTGACAAAATTGTCAAAATAAGGAGGTCTGAATTTTGAAAAAATAATACGTGTTTGTTTCTTATCCATTTTTTAGCCTTGTAAGATTTTGGTCAAATGACTAAATAATTTTTTTATTAAAAATTAAACATAGTATTTAAAACCTTTCAACCTTCAATTCATAATCTTGTGTGAAAATTTTCACATTGGATTAGATTAGTGTTCTACTAGCTCCATACTCTGAAAGAAACATCAGGAATTTTTGTAGAAAAGCACTGATACTTCAAATGTTCATGAGTTTCTTTAATAATTAATTACAATATTATTTATGTAGTAAATATGGTTTGAATTATTTTTGCTTAGATGTGTTACTTTATACACTGAAGCTTAACCTATCCTTTTAAAAATTCTAGCTAATTGACCTTGGGCAAATTATTTAGCCCCTTTGGAATCTTGGTTTCCTCATCTCATTTCATATTCCTCATGAAATGAGAATAAGTTATCTACTTTATAGAGTTTGGAAATGAGAGAATGCCAGTAAACAGTGCGGCATATTGACTAGCACTGAATATATTATCGATGTACTTTAGCTATGGTTATCCATAGCACAGATTTGTTTCCTGTAGTTAAATCAGATAATCCTGGCAGTTTACTTACCAGTGCATAATTTCTCACTAATATACTCTGGTAGGTGTTTGTGGTCAGAAATGATGATGGCAAGTAATACTGAACACATTATATATGTGAATGCTAAATTTTACTACTGACAATAGAAAAAAAATCACTGTATTTAATAAAATGTATTAAGCATATTTTGCTCTTTATGAAGATAAGTATTTTCAATTTTTAAATTTAATTTGATTTAACTCACATGAATTTCATGGCAGAAAAATACAAGTAAAACCTAGATTATAGGAATAATTCAATGGCCATTAGGTAATGACACTTTCATACATAATGGCACAAAAGCATCATCGAGTATCATAACTATTAGAAATCTGCTAAGAAAAGAATCTACCACATTATAACATCTGAAGATATCTTCATTATCTCTTGGTATCAGCAGGGGAGTAAATAAAGGTATCAGAAGAAAGAACAATAACAAAAGAAACTAAAGCAACATTTTCAAATGCCTATAGTTCATATTCTGGTCTCTTCAGTCTCAATGTCAAGTAGCAATCAATCTTATTGGTAGCAAAGAGATTTACGAACTCTATTTTTAACATACATTATTGTACTTTATATACACTTTTGAGATGTTTAATATTGGGGAACGAAAAACAAAACAAAAATCTCCTCCATTCCAATATATGTTTTTAAACCGTTGTTTATATGGTGAACGAAGGAAAATACCAAGTTGGGAAACAAGTCTCTGCATTCAGTAGAGTTAAACAAAGATTTACTTTACAATATAGAAGATACCTCGTTAAGTGTTCCAAGCACATAAAAGAAAACAAAATAGTAAGGTTTGCTAGAGAAAATACACAGGATCACTTATTTATAATTTTTGAGAAGAATCAATTTGGTACCTTTCATGGCCTCTTCAAAAGAGCAAGGTCTTGCTGGACTAGATATTTCCTTCTTTACATTTACATTCAAAGCACCAGCTATTGCTATTAAAAAAAGAAAAGATTAATGTATTTATTTAAACTTATTCATCTTAACAGATGTGTATTTTAAAATTCATTAATTGGACTATTTTCTCACAAGGTACCATTAAATTATTTGTTTAGCAGAAATTCTAGGTTGAAATGAGTTTTTATAATCACTAGTCTATGCTCTAAAATTCACCAATCTCCAACTGGGCTGAAGCATATGCTCACTTATCAAAACAAACGAACAACAGAAAAAAACAACAGCAACTTTAAAAAAATCGTTCTTATAACAGTACACACATTGATATCTGATGAGTGATATAGGAGAGTGATGAGACTTTTTAAATTTATCAAATATACTGTGTAACACTAGCATGAAAAAATTCACCACTCACATAAATGATTTATTCAAAAATACAAATTCAGAAACATTAATTATTAATGTAGCTAATTTAGAAAAACTGATAAACATACAGAATCTATAGCATTATGGCTATGCTTTTTGTAAAATGTTGGGAGAAAGACTTTGTTATCATTAATGGAGAATTGCTGGACCATTATATCTAGTCATTATCAACTACATCTACTATGACCACTTTAAATTTAATGGGCCTAAGAACAGAGATCAGTTCTGAATGATAAAGTTAAATAAATTTCAAATAATAGGTTCTTTCTTAAAATGACTATATAATAATTTTATTTAAATAGATTTCTATTTTTCAATGTATTTATTTTATATTCCTTAACTTATTCAAAATGGGAATTGAGTTAGCCTATTGTCAATTCCTTACTCTTGACATGACAATGTAAAAGAATAGTTACAGACTACAGAGATAGTTAATTGTGAATAAAGAGATAAAATATATACACCTCCTAAGAATGAAGTTAAATAATTTATCTTAGCATGCTGCACAGGAGGTCCAACAAATGATACACAGGCAATTGAACAGAAAAGGAATCCACAGGCAATTTTTAAGTGTAACATTAATTCTAACAATCACAGATTTAAAAATAGAAACTAATCTTGAAAAAAAATTTAATTTCTAATTTTAAATCAAGTTTTAGTCATTTTATTTTAGAGCAACAAAAAATATGAGTATTATATCCCCCATTTCTTAATAAGACTCACCACTGCAGAGTCACTGCAAAAAATACCTAATGTGATTTCTTTCTGTGTGTTAATAGACCAAAGTGAAAAAAAAATCAAAGGTGCTTTAATGGTTAAGCAAAGCTTCAGTGACTAAGTGGCAATGAAACAAAGGTTTTATGACTCTGCAAAGTATTCAAGTGCCGGACAGCGCACATGCAATGTATTTTTGGCAGTATAGACCCAGAGGGCTTTAAAAGGGCTTATGACTTGCAGAGTTTGCAGACCCAGTTTATGTTCACGTGAGTCCTGCCCCGATTCTACTTTTAGACCATGTACCAAGTACCCAAGATCCCAAAATTTTCTGCACAACTATTCTAGACTATGTGTGCAGTCTTAGGCTTATAGGGTGGACAGAATTTGGAAGCACTGGCTGGGGCATCAAGGCCCTCCAGGTGTTGAAAGGAGCCAGGAGTAAGAAAAGGAGGTGGCTATATGGGGATCACCTTTCCTCATGTTGCCATATTCCAGCTTGAAACTCTAAGCAGTCTGAAAATCCTAAATTCAAGTCTGGTCTTCCAGGTAGTTATGAAGGTATCTCGGTCAAATTGGGAGGATAGAATATATTTTTAGTGGTTTGTTTGTTTTATATATAAATTTTAAGTATTTAGATAAATGGTGTAACAGTTGCCATTTCTACTCTGACTTACAAATATTAGGGTTGGCCTAGTTTTAGCTGTTACAATTGTACATCATTGAATATTTAAATGTTTAACCACAGTCCCCAGGTGAATCACAATAGCAATTAGTTTATTGTAATGAGAAAGTGCAAATTTTCTATAACCAAGGTTTCCTGAAACCATATTCTTTCTCATGTACACCTGAAAAGATGATCACATTCTATAAAATACAAAAAAGTGAAAACTATGATAAATTCTTTATAGCTATATCATAAAGGCAAAAACTGAACATTAGATCTTATTACAAAGTTTGCATGCAATGTATTTATTCAATTAAGAGTTTCTGAGAGCGATTGCTAAGGTATCTGTGATATACAAAATATGAGGGGGGAAGCTTGAAAGAATAAACATGTTAATAATTGCCTAAATGTGGCCAAACTTAGTTAATTAGTATAGGCTTTAAAGTAGAAGACTTAAAATCTGTTTTATTTGGCAATCTAACAAAGGGAAACTTCTAACAATCAGCACTTATTACTAAGAATTGAGGATTTTTTTTTTTTAAGAAATGAGGATTCTTAATGCTGAAGCTAAGCACTTTCAAAGTCCTGAAGTTCTTTACAACTAATCAATAAAAACAAATAACAACAAATCCTCAGTGTTTTCAGGATAGCAAAAAGTTTAAGGCTTTTCCCTGACATACACGTACACTTTCCTCTTCCCTTCCCACACAAATGATACAGAAGCTCATTAGAAAATAAGTTCTTTTGTATTAATTACACCGTCTTTCTCACAATTTTCCCACACAAGCAAAATCTTCCTCATGCAAAATATTAAACATCAATTATTTAATAACCAACAGTTACTAAAATGCTTTAACTACCATTAGTTTTAAATCAAACTTTCTTGGCTTTTTGAGGGGCCTTCCTAGAAAGGAAACAAAATATTTGGTCTTTGAGTATAATCTAATTTTCTCTTTCCTATTTTTATTGAAGCCAGTGTATTATTTCTAAACTTGGCCTTTTTCTGTCCGAAATTTCTACTTGTGATCTTCTATTCTGAAACAAATACTAAGAGAATTTAATCAGTGCTATACTGTCACAAGCTGGTAGAAAATAACCAATGTTGTGAAATTCAGACACGATTTTTTAAAAAAACGAAACATACATTAAGTGATAGAAAGTAATTTATCAATACCAGTTATAATTGTCATAGCTATTATTTCCATCACTTTTTTCACTTTGTACCTCACTGAATCCTGAACTATTTGGGAATAGCTTATAGACACAGAATCAATAAACTTACAGATATGGAAGAACTGTTAATTCTGAAGTATACCTGACACTAGAATGAACTGAACCAATGCTAAGCACGGCAGAAACCAAGCCTAGGTCAATGGAACATACGAAGTTTCCTTTTCTAAAATGTTCTCCCAACTTCTGCCAGGAAAAAGCTTCTCTTCTTCAGGCGCTAAATGAATGCAGGCAAACAACTCATAATATACTTTTTACCCAGAGACTTAAACTTGTAATATTTCAATTGCTCTTACTGCTCTGGTTTCTAAAGCATTTATTTAACCTAAATGCTTAAACTTACATTTAAAATATTTATCCACCAGCAGTCTTTGATAGATTTAACCACAGAAATTAGAAAATGTTACAGGCATATAACTCTGTGATTTTATCACATCACTCGAGCTTATCTCTCGTCTCTCCTAAAATGTATCCTATAAACCTGCCAAATTAAACTATTAGAAGTTTCCCAAAGTTGTCACTTTCACTAAGGGGTAGTGAAGTAAGAGGTACTCAATGAATGGTAATTCTTATTAAAGAGTAACCTGTATGATAACCCTAGAAAGTCTGACTTCAGAGCATTCCTAGCTTTTCTTTTATTATTAGAGCATAAGGCAAAAATGATTCCCTTAAACTTAAGAGAGCAAAAGCAGCATTTGGTGTCCATCTTAGGAAATAATTCCATCTCCAAAAAATACTAGTATCAATTCATCTTAGTATACAACTTTTGTTTTGTTCGGTTCATCTTCATACCCTTCCAAAGTCCTAGAAATTAATTATGCATTTTAATTTAGAATTTTTAATTTTGACATACCTGGGTCTGGAGTGTAAGTGAATGGCTGAACATCATGAGATCTTCCAGCATTGGTCACTACATATATTCCCACTGATACTGGCAAAGTTATATGCTGGTCATGATATGGGGGAACCTTCACAATAAGATGATTCTAATATGAAGAAAATTACAAGTCACAAAAGAAGCAATATTTAAATTGAAATTTTGAAATAAAAATTATAATTAAGTACATTTCATGTTAGCTATAATTTTAAAAGTCTGACTAGAAAAATAAATGTAATTTAAAGTTCAAGTTCACAGGCATCAGGACATTAATCTTAAAACTGCTTTTAAGGTAAAATCCAAATGTTTTACAATGGCTTACAAGGCTCCGGCCCTGTCAACTTTATTTCATTCCCATTCTCCCCAGCTTATTACACTCTAGCCAAACTGACCTTCTCAATCCATTCTTTTAACACACTAAAATCATTTTTACCTCAGAGCCTTTACAACTTACTGTTCTCTCTCACTGGAATATTCTTCCTTCACCTCTTCAAAGGGCTAGTTCCTTACCCATCTTCAGATCTTATTCAAATTATTACCTCCTTAGAGAAGCTTTCTCTGACCATCCTATTTAAAGTAGCACCCTCCCTGACCTGATCACATGATTTTGTTTATTTATAAAATATCAATTATCACCACCTGAAATTACTGTAATTATTTGCTTATGTTTTGTCTCTCTCCAACCTCAAGAATTTAAGTTCCACGAGAACTAGAATGTTTTGTTCTTCATTCTATCTCCACTTATACAAAATACAGGTAAATACATTTGTTGAATAAAAGAATAAATATTGAGAATAAAAATGTCCACCACGCACAATATCAGTCACCATATGTTTTGTACAACCTTAATTGAGATGTACTCGACAACGCAGTTCACTGCTTCCTAATCACTTTAATTCTCATTTAGGCAAATAAGGTTCAGTTTACCGAAACCCTAGGTCAGTCAGTTATTTTCTGTCAGAATAGTGGCAGAAGCCACCGTTCTTCCCTAGGACATTACAGTAATGGGAAGGAACATCAAAGGATAGTGATTACACTTCTGTACTGAGGCTATGATATGCAGGAGGCCAATGCTGACAGGTGAGGGAGAAGAGAGTCTGATGACATTTTTTATTTAGTTAAGACTATAGTTGGTTGATTCAGTTGAACAGAACATGTGACAAATAAGTCCGAGGTCAAGGTTTCAATTTCTGAATACTTAATTCATTTCTAAGCCATCTTAAAACACTCTCTGAAACAGTCACATTATAAATAAAAAATAGCTTCTGATTTATGACATTAACAGAATGTTAGCCATCCCCCCCACCCCCTCCCCCAAAATCACACTTTTAAGCTAAGTGGAAAAACACACATACATATGTGTATATCCACAGGGGGTAAAAATCTGAGAGCACATACTCAATTGCACATGAGGTTATCAAAAAATGTACCTGCACTAATCCAACTTCTAAGAAACAGAGTTTTAAAAACTTGTCTACCCTCATTTTCACTCTTTTGTTTAAACAAAGCAGTCCTACCTATAGTTTAAAAAGATGGTTGAATGGATGGACATGTGAAGTATCCTCCTAGTCTCCTAATAATTTGGCAAAATTATAATTGACATTATTCTTTTCAATAAAAACTTGTTTCTGATAATTAATGACAGAATTAGTATCTAAAAGTCACATTCATATTTAAGCAAATCTAATTTAAAATCTTTTAAAAACCAAATGATACTTTTTCTTATTAGTTTCAGGTGCACAAAACAATGTAATAGTTAGACATTTATCATTTATATCCCTCACACAGTGACAACCTCCGTCCCCTCATCCACTATCCCTCTGACATTGCACACAGCCGTTACATTTCCACTGTCTCTATTCCTAATGCTGTACTCTGCTTCTTGTAAATATATATAAAATTGTAGTTGACATTGATTATTGTTCAGCTTCAGGTGTACAGTGCAGTGATCAGGCACAAATGATATTATTTTGATATGAACTCTTTATACTTCCTTAGTCTGAATCTATAAATTCTATAAGTGCTTTGAATTAAAAACGAGGTAAATTGTGCATAGTGATAGAAAGTTGTTTTTAAATACTACTCTCACAAATTAAGAGCAGTTGACTACCACAAATTAAGAGCAGTTGACTACCACTGAGCTAGGAGTACAATACCGACAAAACATGCAAAGGGTTGGGAGGCCTTTGGAGCAGTACATTGTTCTCTGGGGTAAAAGGAGAAGAAAATTTGAATTTTAAATTCTTAGAAAAATCGTTTTTGATTCAAAATAACGATTTTCTTTGTCCCAGGAAATGCTCCTTTTCAGAACTTATAAGCAATGGTGCTAGATATTTTTCACTCTAAGAGATAATTTATCATTCCTAAAGAAAACCAGTTTTAAAACACCTAACTTCTAAACTCTTAAGCCTTTGTTTAGTCTAGTTGTTCACACAGATTCTGTGGATCTTTATGGCATTTCTTTCAAGACTTTCTTTCCATATTTATACTGAAATTCCACCTTCTTCAAAACTTCTCTATATATTTTTATACTCTAAAAAATTCAATAGAAAAAACCCAGAATACAAAGGTTGTGAAACAATAATCTATACAATTTTCTATTTTTGATACACTAATGCCTGTTTCACGTTTTGCAAAACAAGTTATTCTTAAATCCAATTGTATTCCTCTTCCTAGTTTCTAATGTTTTCAGCTTCTAGATCCTTTTTGAAATCACCTCCACATTTCAAACTGCTAAACTCTTTCAAAACTAACGTATTTTGTATATATAGTAAATATATACTTACATATAGATATCTTAAAATATATATTTAATAGGCAATTAAGATAAAGTCTTATAGAACTTTATCTCTGGTTGTAAAATGGGAGTAGATATAATGGCCATGTGCTTATCACATCTGGTATACATGAGAATGAAACATATTATGGCCTTGACTAGAAGGGGCAAATATTTAAACAAAGAAGTGTTTTCCTAGATTTCATTAATCTCAATTTTTACATAATAGAAAAAGTTTAATACCTAATGATTTGATTTTGGGCTTGCAAATGAATAGCTATCACAATTATTAATAATTTCAATTTGCAAAGTTATCTTTAAATGGTCTTTTCTACTATACCATCTTTGGGCATTTTTTAAGATTGTAGAGGCCCTTTCAATTTTTCTGCATAGGCCTGATATTTCTTTATTGACGACACAACAAGTTTCATTTCTTTTAACAGATTTTCTGATCACCCTTCCCTCTAAATGTTTAATTTTTGGGTTTTTTTCTTTCTTTCTTTCTTTAATATAATCTCTAGGATCAATTCTTTGTATCTCAGGTCTGATTCCACTCTAAAATATTTCCCAGAAAGCCCTTTAGGAGAAAAAAACCAGAAAATTCTCTCTGAAAAAGATAAAATTTTAAAACAAACAGAACCACAGAATGAATGAAAGATCACATTATAATTTAGTTTGTTTACTACTTGCTTGCAAAAACCCCAGGACCTCTAGATATAGCTACCAAATAAGGACATAATTCCTTTCCATTCCACCATGTCTTATTTTTATGGTAATTCTTCTAAGGAAGAAAGGAAGGCAGGGAGAGAGGCTCGAAGGAAAGGGAAAAAAGAATAAGAAAGGGGAAGGAAGAAGGAGCAGGAAACAATAAAGATTTCTTAATATTAAGTTCTTATGAAACAGCAAGATTATTTGTTGGGGCTATTTTATTATTATTTTGTATTATTTATAAGGCAAGTCTCTCAGTCTCTAGAACTAGTTTTCTTACCTCTAAAACTGCATCATAGGATAAAGTAAGGAAGAACAATGTAATAGAATATTACTAGCAAAGGAGTTTACATCAATCTATCCAACTCATCAAAAAAAAAGAAAGAAATGCAACATGTTCATGACACACAAAAATATTACAGGTGAGATCAGGTGCATTCAGGGTGGTATGGCCGTAGACTACACAAAAGTATTAAATGGATGAATTAAACTTCAGTCAGGCCCAGAACTATAGTCCTAGTTGAAATTAGGGTTTGAAATGTCCTCAAAAGGAAGAACAAGGGACCTCAGATCCCAGTCCTCTTTTTCTTTAATGTGAATAAAATGAACTAAGTTTTTCATGAGTATCTATTAAGTATTTAATATTATGAAGAACACAAAAGAGTCACAATAAATTGCCGTGACTCTAGGAGTCCTCCAGAGGAAGCCACTGTTGGTTCATGGGGAGTGGAAATGGTTTGAGCAACAAGTTATATAATTATAAAATGTCAGAGTTAGAAGGAACCTCAAATAATCTAGCAAAAGAGCTTATTTTACGGATTAGAAAACTAGGGCACAAAAGTAACTTGTCTTATTTAGAGGTAACAAATTATTAGTGACAAAGTAGGTACTAGAACTTGGTTAAGACCAGTCTGGCAGAGTGCCAATGATATATGTGACAAAGGAATGACTGTTGAGGTCCCACTATTGCTTTTGGACTTCATGTAGGAGAATAAGGCCAGAGGAAAACTTTCTACATAGCATGTGTCTAGTATATAGAAAGCTCCACTTTACATAATACTATGTAGTAAAGAATTAATTTCACCCAAAGTAAAGTCTAGCCATTGCCCTTGGCTACTAGGAGGTCCCTAGTAGATCTCTAGGCCCCATGTAATGCCCTATTTGACAGGAGTATTTTTATTTGTTTGATAGCTTTGGCCACTGGCAGTCTAATAATGAGATTTATGAAGGGGGCTTTGGAACATGTCATCTGACCTCTGGTGGAACTAGAGACTAAAGGTTAGCTGCATAGGCAGTATGTGATCAAACCTGAATAAAAACTCTGGACACCAATGGCTCAGGAGAGCTTCCGATTGGAAATACTCTGCATATTGTCAAATAGAGATGTGCTAAGAGGGAAAGGCATCCCTGAGGACGACAATTTCACCATCAGAACCCTTCCAGAGAGACTTTAATCTATGCATCTCTCCCTTCGGCTGGTTCTGATTTATGTCCTTTTGCTATAAGAAAACTAAAATAGTTAAACGTAGGACTTTCCTGAATTCTGTAAATTGTTCTAGCAAATATGAAGGGGGAGTGGGATCCCTTGAATTTGAAGCCAACTGTTCAAAAGTGAGAGTGGCCAGGAGGTCCCTGAACTTGTGCCTGGTATTTGAAATGAGGGCTGTCTTAGGAAGCACTATGCCCTTAGCTTTGAGTTCAGCAATATACTGATATAATATATTGGATACATGTTTTAAATTTTTATTAGGTTTTTCTAAAAACACAAAGGAATAAAAAATAAATTAAAAAAACACAAAGGAATTACAAACTTTTTTGATAAATTGGCTATTGATTCTCTAATTTTTACCTTTTCTATCTCTCTGCTTGCTTTCATGATCCCTTTTCTATTCCTACCAGCATTTTATGCTAAATTTTAGGCTTTGGGTATTTTACACATTAGTTTGTTCTTGCTTCTCTGTTCTCTATTATCTACACTTATACATACTACTATTGTGCATGTCTTCTATCCGATTTGCCCGTAAGTTTGTACAGGTACTTCTCTTCTGCTAGTTTTAACATCTATGAGTTTGGTCCTATTTGTTTTACACATTAATTCTTAAGTCAATTGTTTATTTTTGTTTCCAAGCTTTTTACTTGTTATATGAAAAACAACATATGGTGATGTCCTACAAATACACAGTCTTTAATATGAAGGTAACAAATTGTGCTTATAAATACAAAGAAGTAACTAACAAACAAAACACTGGCACATAGCAGGTACTCAATAGGTTTCTCTTTAATTAAATAGTAGGTTAAGATAATTCAAATCCCCAGAGCAAATAAATATTAGGAAAGAAATGCTTCATTTATTAACAATGATAATTTGCCACTGCTCCTAAACTTTTTAAAAGAGAATTGTAACTTTTAGTACCAGTGGAATAATTCTATTTCAGTTAAAGAAACTCAAGAAAGAAACTTTAAATTGTTTACATCAATCCCATGTAAAGAAGAAATTTAATCTGCTGACTCAGGAAAATTTCAGAATAAAATTGAATTTCTCAGAGAGTAAACAAACTATAAAAAGGCTTAAATTATACCTGATGAAATAATTCCATGTCGATTTCAGCTTCTGATTTCCAAGAGTTTTCATCTGATTGAAATAAAAACAGTGACTTACTGAATTTTTTTACTTTGTAGCTGTAACTATATCTTTATAACAAAGTGAAACATGCAACAATCTCTTTACCAGTATTATGCCTACTTACCAGAAACATTTTCTTGGAAAATCACTTTGGTTCCTTTCAGAAAGTTCTTGCCAATTAAAAATACTTCTTCCTCTCCTTTCACTGAGCAGCTATGCAAGCTTTTCTTTAATATTTCTGGCACTCCTGCTGGTTGAGCTGTGGGTATACATAAGCATTCCATAAAAAGAACGTCCAACACTTATTTCTTATCTAAAATCAATTACCCAGTTCTATAAGTTGTCTCTGAATTTGATTTCCTTTAGTCTACAACTTAACTTTTACCCTATCAGAGAAAAGAAAAAAACCCCAAAAAAGTCCGTATTAATTTTTAATAACTCTTGTAAGATTTTATAGGAATAGATTAATGTCTAAAACAAGGTTTTATTATGTCAGCTTTGCTTTCTGATTACATAAATTTAACGTTTTAAAATATGAACTTGATCATGTTTTTGCCTTAATAATACTTTTCAAAACTTTAATTGAAAAACATGCTTGTCCCACAATCCTAAGCTTAAAAATATCAGTTAAGTTATGCCATTACAAGACTTCTTGGGCAATGAAGGCCTCTGGTGGTATTGGGGCTTAAGAATGCAGACCAAGGACTCACACACAGGACCCACCCCAAAAGAACACCTGAACACAGACTGAATCCAATTCAGACTAATTCTTTCTACCAGGGGATCTCCCTGAAGTGGAATACCCTGAGGTTAAAAAATAAAATGCACTTGATTTTCAACTAGAAAGACTAACCACCACTAAAATTAACAAAGAGGTTGACAAGTACCGAAGAGCCAGATCTAATGAATAAGCTGTAATCACCCTACCAACTTCATGCTAGGATTTCCTTAAGAAAATTTAATAGGTATTGCTTAGCAAAACAGGTTCCTAGTCAAAGTAAATTAGGGAAATACTGGTTAAGCAAAGTTAGGTGAACAAAAAGATTTCTCTAGGCATTTTATATTTTGATGTACATTAAACATCCAAGAAATGGGTATAGTATAGTTTCCGCAATGTTTGACTCCAGAAACATTCTTTCTTATTGATACCTAATGACCAGTTTTCCACAAGAATACTTTCTAGGATATTAGTATATGCAAATAACTATTAATACATTTTAAAATACTCAAAGAAACCTATTCCCTTCAAGGTTAAGTACTTTGACACAGATTACACTATTTCTTGTTCTAATAAACAATAAATATAAAATATACACTGCAAAGGTAAACTTAAATATGGCTTATAACACATCAACTTCTAAATTAATGAGATATTCCACTAAACTTTAGAAGAAGGTTAAGTTTTTTCTCTTTAGACACTTAAATATTTAATAGTTAATTTTATCTTTACAAGAAAGTAATGAGGGACACTGTTTTCGTCCAAATATTCACTGACCCTCTTTCCCTAAGCCCTTCCTTGGGAAAAAGCTGTAATTCTCGCTCACTTGCATCAAGAGTAGCACATGTGACTTGCCCAGATGAAGAGTGGGAACTACAGTAATGTGCCAGTTCCTAGTAAAAGTTTTAAGAGCCTCACATGGTTCCATCTTCTCCTTTTTCCTCCACTACAAAAATGGTAATATCTCAGATAAGGACAGCTTCTTTAGCCTGGATCCCAGAGTGAAGAGAATGCACCTACTTCCAAACCGTGAGGGAGAAGTAAAATAGTCATTTTAAGCCACTGAAATTTTTTTGTTGTTGCTGTTTGTTACAACATCATCTATTCTCACTTATTGATACAAATATGTAAGTATTCTATTCTTCTTAAATATTTCAATGGCAAATATTTTCAGCAATGTGTGAAAATTTAAAAAATTGTGAATATATCAAATATGTGGTGATGGAAGGAGAACTGACTCTGGGTGGTGAACACACAATGGGATTTATAGATGATGTAATACAGAATTGTACACCTGAAATTATGTAATTTCATTAACAATTGTCACCCCAATAAATAAATTTTTAAAAAAAATTGTTAATATATATACACCGTCTAGAACCCACAGGGTTAATGTATGAACAGAATGGAAATAGTTAATGGTCATACAATGGCAATTATATATACCCTTTTTACATGGAAAAATTAACAACTAATTTATAATTTTTTGGAGTAACTTTGGAACTAAATATTTGCTTTTAAAGGATATTAAAAATATGGTAAATATTTTTATTAGAAAACAGTAAGAGGTACAAAATTATATGAATATATTGTATTAACAAAAATGGAAAGTCTATAACCTTTCCCCCCATTTTCAAATACTATGTGGAAATTCCACTTCACTGATGATTATCAAAACTTTTTTTCCTATCTCATTTTTTCCTTTTATGTATTAAAGGCATAAGATGGCCAAATAAGGCCTCTTTGAAGGTACAATGTGCATTTATCTTCTATATATTTGTATTTACATTACACAAAGAACTGTTTGTTACTGTTCAATATAATTTAACCTTACACTGTTGACTTTAAAAGGTTTTTCTTTTAAAAAAGTTTAATGGTTACCTAACAAGACAGACTTCATCCTAAAGAGAACTAAAATCAGGATTATTTAAGCATTAAATGTTTATCTCTAAGTAATCAGTAAGCTGACTCTTGAAAGTGATCACACTGCTTAAAAACTGTAACAAAAAAAGCCACCTTTCTTGTATTATAAAAACAATGCACTTTTTAGATGCTTGCAAATCGTGGTCTCAAAAACAAAGCTGAAAAAAATTAATGAATACTGAATACTGCAAAATAACAAAACAACCATTTCAATCTGTTAAAAGAATTAGTAAAGCTTTTTAATAATGCCTGTGAAGAGAAGGAAAGTTTACACAATGTTTTTTTACTAAAGTTGTGGGATAGACAGAAATAAGGGAAGTAGAAACTTACTAAATTCAGTCAGATTTAATACAATAAACATTATAAGATAAAATCTAACATATTATTGAAAAAAGCTATGATTTGCTGCATTAAGAAAAATTACAGGAAAGTGAATATTTAAAAAGTCTGAAAATTGATATGCTTAATTTGATATAACTAAATAATATAAATAATATATCAAAACAGGAAACATATATATCTTTATTGTCTGGTGAAATCTAAAGATGTCAAGGATGTAAAAGAGGATGATTCTTTCATCCCCTTAAAAACAAACAAAAAGACAGACAATGGATCTAGTGGCCATTGTTAAACCAAGAAGCAGGACTTTTTTCAAGGTCACAAGGCAAAACATGAATTCTGGCATTAGGCCTTCTTTCCATTGAGTGTCTCTAGATGGACTATCAAATATCTGTTTCCTCTCCTCCTTTCCACCTCTATCACCTTTTGGCCCCTCTTCCTTTTCTACCTCACTCTCATCTTCCTGTTTCTTTTTGCCTACCATTCCAATTTTAACCCTTCTTACTAACCTATTTCCATTTCACCTCTCCTTCTACTCCAACTGTTCAAATCTGCCATAAATTCTTTTTATTTTATTTATGGGCATAAATACAAATCAGAAACCTATAATGGAACATTCTTATTTTTAATTTTTTAAGCAAAAAGACTTTGGGGGTGCTTTGTCTCACTGTGTATCCTTTATCTATTTACTTTTCCTCTCCCCTTATACATCCCACTCCAAAGCCTAAATTCAAACTTCAGACTCCCTAAAGTGTTCAGGATAAAATTCAAATTCTTTAGCTCAACACACAGTCTCTTTAAGAAAGAGATCTTGCGTAGCTCTACTAGCCTCAAATCTTACCACTTCTTCATTAATAACATTTTGTTTCAATCACATCAAACTTTTTAATTCCTTTAAAAGATGCATACTCTTTCATGGAGTATATTTATACATTGTTCCCTCTACCCAGAATGACCTTCATCTAAAACCCATTCTGCTTGGTTTACTTCTGTTTTTAAGATACAACACAAATTTTACCATCTCCCAGCAGTCTGGATTAGATGCTCTTTTCTCTGAGTACGTTTCCACTGTATCCTACTCACGCATCTACTACAGCTTTTACATCATTTCATAATAGGGAGTTTATTTGTCTGTTTTTCCCGTAGTGGGCTAGATTTGTAAGTTCCTTACACTACCATGTCTTTATCTCCAGAGTTGGGCACATCGTAACTATCCACTAACTATGAAGCTTTCCCAAAACATTCCTAAGACCCACCTTTGGAGATTCTGCTTCAGTGGCAATGTTGTCATGCGGGGCGGCCTGCAGGGCCTCTGTTCCCGCTCCCCACATGAGAACACAGGATATGGCTAGGCCAAAAAGGAACACCCACGGAGCCATAGATAGGGGAGTCATACCACTATATTCTCGCTGGCTGTCTAGTGAGACACATGCTACTAGTAGTAGCCACATGATCCAGTCCGCCCTTCACTTCTCTGCCTGCCAACCAACCAACCAATCAACACAGCCCCACAGTTACATCAGCAGCCAATTGGCCAACTGGTTACAGCCGATGGCCAACCAATCACAGCCGATGGTCATTCACTACCCGAGCCAGCACCTGCCCACTTGAGGCGGAGCCTGGAAATTGCTCTCTGGGACTCTGTTCCCACAGGTCTTTTTCTTTTTTTTTAAAATGCACTACAAGAGTCCTTAACAGTCAGCCAGGATTGAGAAGCACCGCATTTATACTGAATAAATGACTGACTGAATGGCAATGAGACACTATTTTGTTAGAATATAGTACTGTTTCTATGAACTAAATTGTAGCCTCAATAAGCACAACTGTTTAAAAAACAACAACAAAAAAAACCACCATCTGAACAATTTTATGGCCTGCCAAAATTTGCTGACTCATCCCACGAATTGAAAAATTTTAGTAATATTATCACATTTTTGTTTAAAAATAGGTCAAATAAAATGGTTGAGGAACAGAGATAAGATGACCAAATTGAAAAAAGAAAAATGATATTAATACAGAGTAGAAATATAGAAAAATGGTGTTTTTTTAAACTGCACTTTGAGTCATAAGATGGATTTCATTTCTCTGAAAACATATGTCCACATAAAAACTGTACACAAATGTTCATAGCAACATTACTCACAGCAACTAGAAGGCGAAAAAAATACAAATGCCCATCAACAAATGAATGGATACACAAAATGTGGTACATCCAAAAAATGGAGAATCATTCAGCCGTACAAAGAAATTAAGTGCTGATACATGATATAATATTGATGGATCTTGAAAACATTATGCCATGTGAAAGCCAGAAAAAAAGGCCACATATTGCATGATTTCATTTATGTGAAATGTCCAGAATAGGCAAATCCATAAAGACAAAGTAGAATAGTGGTTGCCAAGGACGGGGTGACAGGAGAATGGAGAGTAACTGCTGATAGGTACAGGGCTTCTTTATGAGATAGTGATAGAAATGTTCTAAAATTAGATAATGGTGATCGTAGCACAACTTTGTGAATATAATAAAAACCACTTAATTTTACACTTTAAAAGGCTGTATATGGTATGCAAATTATATCTCAGTAAACTATTATAAAAGAAAAAAGAAACTTCGGGGGCAGGCCCAGTGGCTCAGCCGGTTGGAGCTCCGTGCTCCTAACTCCGAAGGCTACCGGTTTGATTCCCACATGGGCCAGTGGGCTCTCAACCACAAGGGTGCCAGTTCAACTCCTCGAGTCCTGCAAGGGATGGTGGGCTCCGCTCCCTGCAACTAAGATTGAACACGGCACCTTGAGCTGAGCTGCCGCTGAGATCCTGGATGGCTCAGTTGGTTGGAGTGCGTCCTCTCAACCACAGGTTGCCGGTATAACTCCCACAAGGGATGGTGGGCTGTGCCCCCTGCAACTAGCAATGGCAACCGGACCTGGAGCTGGGCTGCGCCCTCCACAACTAAGACTGAAAGGACAACAACTTGACTTGGAAAAAAGTCCTGGAAGTACACACTGTTCCCCGATAAAGTCCTGTTCCCCTTCCCCAATAAAATCTTTAAAAAAAAAAAAAAAAAAAGACAGAAAAAAGAAACTTCAATGGGACAGCAAGCATGAACTTGATTGTATGTAAATTTAAAATAATCAGTTAAATGCCTATATGCCAATACTGTGCCAAAAAATTATAAACTATACAATTTAAGAAGTATATCTACTTTTACAGTTGATCAAAATAAAAATCCTTCCTATATTCTGTAGTAGGTATCAGCTCAAAACAATGTACAAACAAAATCAGGTATCTCTTTCATCTGCCATATCCTACCTTGAACAAACAAGATTTCTTTCCTCTCCTGTTTTATAAAAAGTGAAACTAATTTCTAATCTATTAACATCACAGAGTTGTTCTCAGGATCAAATGGGACAAGCAGTATAATTATAGTGGGAAACTGCATTCAGAGCGATGCTCATTAGAAGGGAGGAATGATGTAACTGAGGAGTTAGAAGCGAGGCCTGGGCAAGATCATCCGTCTTCCTTCTGCCCTCTTCTGTGCCTGCCTGCACAAAGCACAGACTGCTCGCTGCCAGTTGGTAAGAAGTCTACGTTGTTGAGGGCGGCTCTGACTGGGTGGATAGATGTATGAAGAAGCCAGTCTTTTTTCTAACAGTTTTATCAGTAGTAAAGTTGGTATTTTCATCTCAATTTCTCTAATTCCTATGTGTCTGACTCCAATTACAGGAGGAACTTTTAACTTTAACTCAACATTAACTTAAGACCTCAACATACATGAAAGTACTTTATAAACCATGAAGTACAATATAGAGATATGGTATTACTATGAAAATATGTAAGTTAATACCTTTTCCTAGTCTAACATTCAAGCAAAAATCATTAAAATGTAATAAAACATTTTTAGTATTTCATTTTGTTGCTAGTTAAACAATAAAGCAAGATTGTCTGACCAACCTCTGGGTAGTACATTTAATGAAAACGTATGAAGATCAAATAAAATTACATTTTGAACGATGACATTCACTATATAGCATGATAGATTTTTTAAAAAACCACATCATTAACCCAGTAGGTAGAGTGTGCAGATCAAGAGGCTTAGACTCTTGCCTAAATGATGAAATCTAACTGATATTCATAGAAATTACTATTAGAAATATTTTAAGCTGTTTATACTGTTTTGAGAGAAAAATTAGTCTGCATGAAATTCTATGGAAATAGCAACATTAATAAGAAATATGAAAGCTCTTTATCATATAAATTTATTGCAAATTTATTATTATTCTAGCACTTTCTCGTCTTAAAAGAGGGTTGGGAAATATACTGTAAAGGTACCCCTTTCTTTTAAAGAAAGTATTGCCCATGTTTACCAAATCCAGTTTCTCTAAGCAGATAGCAAGGTAAGTGCCAAATAGTCAACTAAAGAAATAAAAATACATATCCTACACCTCCATAATAAATGACATCTACAAGAGGAAATAGAAGGGGTAATATAGGTATTCAAGTAAAATCACCTAATATAAATTAGATATACTTTCTAAATTCATAAAAATTGAAATACACAACATAAATCTCCTAGGTAGAGGAAACAGTTCTCTAACATAATTTCATACTGTAACGATAGTCCGAACCATTCAGAAGCTATGGCTACAAAGAAATGAACTGTTCAACCTTGGTTTTTCAGCACTGTGATTTAAGTGATCATGGTGGCAATACAGCACAGTGGCTAAAAGCAGAGGCTTTGAATCTTGGTCTTACTATTTACTAGTTATATGACCTTGAAGAGGTTATTTAATCTAAGTTTCAGTTCCATTGACTGTAGAATGAAATCCATTTATGTGATATAATGTCATGTTAAGTGATATAATGGGGTTAAGTGATATAATGCTTATAAAGTAGTTAACAAAATCCAGGGCATATAGACAGAGTTCAAAACATGGTAACTTTTTTAGCTATATATGTCATCAATTGAATGCTGCTGCTTCTTAGGGCTATCATATCTACCCCAGATACAGCCTCCCAAGGAGAGAAACTTTTTTGCAATATGGACATATATTATCATTAACGGTGATAAATTAACAAACAGTAGTAATAGTTACAGATGAAAAACTTCAGAAAATCATGTTTTCTATCTCTTTTATATTGTCTAGCACTTTTAGCCAGATATATTTAAACTTTAACAATACTTTAATGAAATAAGAAGAAATAAATGAACAAACTAATAAAAGCACGAGAAAATAAAGTTGGCAACTATTTTCCAGTCCCCGCTAAAGCAGTATGATCTGAATTATCTAGCATCTCCTAGCTCTGGCCTTCAGAGTGTAGCCATGGTCGTGCGCAAAGTATTAGATCATGTAAAAGAAAAACTGCATATGCAAGAAAAACTGCATATGCCCTGCTAAAATCAGAACACCTCCTAATAATGTTCAAGTTGTGACATACTATAAATTATAGTAAATTCAAAACTGTAGCACGCCAATTAGAAAAGCTTTAGAACTCAACAAATTATCTATAGATTATTTATTCTGTCCCTATCTGAATATGATAGAATGAATATGAAACCTATGATCTTTAAAAGCAGCCTACTTATAACTGAACATTATCCAGAAATAGCCCAAGGAAATACTAGTATCAAAACAAATTTTTCATAATAATGAAAAACAGAGAAATCCACTTGAGCTCTCTTGAGATCAGAAAGATATTTCAGTACTTTCTTTTTTAAATTAGGGTGTTTGCTAAGCTAAATTATGTCTATAATAATTTCTGAGATTAATTAAAAGGGAAAAATAAGATTTATAACAGAAAAATAATTTGACAAAACCAAGGTACAATTAAATAACAATGGCTCTGTAACTGTCCTAGGGATAGCAAGGTCATAATACCCATAACAACCCAACAGGAAATTCAGCGGAATGGAATGGATCTATTCTGCTCTTTTGAATTCAGTTATAAATTACAAGTAAGCAATTTTGAAGAAAATTACACTTGATGAAAATCTTAAGTGATATATAAAGGTAAAATTTTCTTATGTGTAATTTGTAATAATACTCATTAAAGGGAAACCAGAATATATGGTAAGGTGCATCCAACAACATGGTTGAATTTAAACACACACATCATTTACTTTCTATGCCAAGGTTATCATAAAAAACAATTCCATTTCCCATTTCCCTATACTATACTATATAATTTGTGATCAGAAATCCAACTGCTGTATATTTACAAAGGTCTGCTTACCACAGTTTCTTTTTTTAAAGTAAGTTGACATAAAATATTATATTAGTTTTATGTGTACAACATAGTGATTTGACATTTATATACTTTACAATATGCTCACCACAATAAGTAGTAACTATCTATTACCATACAAAGTTATTATGATATTATTGGCTACATTCCCTATGCTGTACTGTACATTATATCCCCGTGACTTACTCATTTTATAACTAGAAATTTGAACCTTATATCTTCACCTTTTCACTCATCTCCCTACTACCCTCCGCTCTGGCAACCATCATTTTGTTCTCTGTATCTATGAATCTTTTTCTGTTTTTTGGTTTGTTTGTTTTAGATTCCACATATAAGTAAAATCATACAGTATTTTGTTTTTCTTTCTGTGACTTACAGCATAATACCCTCTAGGTCCATCCATGTTGTCGTAAAAGGCAACATTTCATTGTTTTTTATTGCTGAGTAATATGTCATTGTACATACATACATTTTCTTTATCTATTCATCTGTTGATAGAAACCCAGGTTGCTTCCATGTCTTGGCTTTTGTAAATAATGCTGCAATGAACGTAGTGATGCATGTATCTTTTACCTTACTGTTTCTTATTTTCACAACACAAAACAGAGTTAGGATCACAGCAATTACACAATGAAGATGCTGGGAAAATCCTTTAGCTTTGCAATTTACTTCTGGTAAACTTTTTATATCAATATAGGACAACAGAAAACTACAAAATGCTCCACATCTTTTGAATTTTATTCAAAATTACCCACCTTTAGTTTAGTCTAGAAAATCTGACTATAGCTTTTAAATGTTTCAAATTTTGCATGATCACAAGCAAAATGTGAAACATCTGAAATTTAAAGATGTCTGAAAGATTATTACAAAATGAAAAAAACTTCATATATTTAATATCTCCATATATTCTTACTTACTACATAAAATTGGAGAAGAGGGTGTTTGCAGTGTCAAAGTGGAGCCATCTTTCCTTGCGATGTTAACTCGAAAAACCAATCTGGCACGAGTGCTTTTTTTCTTGGAACCAGCAATTCCTATTCTGGCTTCAACATCAGCATTCCTCAATTTCAATATCCCTACGCAGTCCACCCTAAAGCAGAAAAAATACATAAACTGATGTTTTCTGTTTACACAGAATACAATATTCTTAAACAAGTTTCTTTTTAAAAAAATTTTGCTTATTAATTTTTGAATATGTAACATAATCATAAGGTTTCAAATTCAAAAGATATATACAATGGTAAATTCTGAAACTTCATTAATTTCTAATGAAATTAATTTATAATCTTGTCAACTTTTCATTTATAATGGAAAACGAGTAAAACAAGTAAACACTATTCCAACATCTAAAAAAGTGTTTTTGAAAATAAATAAATTTAACCTTTCTTTTGGCAGTTAATTCAGATATAAAAATTGAGGAAATGGGTTTTACTTTTAAAAGTGTTAGTACCATCCCTAAAAGAATGGAATATTGTAGCCATTAAAACGTATGCTATAAAATAATATTTAATGTTATGGGAAAATGCTCATGATAAGTGAAAAGCAGGTTATGAAACAGTGGGTACAGTATTATCTCAATTTTATCAGAAAAAAAGATGGAAAGATAAATATCAAAATAGTGGTTACTTCTGGGAAGTTGGCTTTTGGAGGTATGTTTTAGCTTTTTATTATTTTTACTTATTACTTTTTAATATTCTACATTGTCAAGTTACAATGAATAAGTACTATTTTTATAATCAATTATTCCCTTTCTTCTACTATATACATTTTTTTATAATTTTCAAAATTAAAAAAATAAATCTTTACTGAATATTTTTCAAAATTTTCTTTTCCAATTAACCTCTTACTAAGCAGTCAAAATGATTTTCAAAAGGAAACTGAAAACCAAATAGAGAAAAATCTTTAGCTATATAATAAAAATAATTACAACAGGTCTACTCCATATCAATATATTTGCTGTTGTGATGGTTCAACTTTAGGATGAAAGGTCCTTAACAAAAGGGTTAAGGACAAAAATTTTCCCATTTAAATCGTTAATACTTCTTTTATTTTTCAGGCATTGAAAATGTAAAAGATGAAAAATTTACATTCCCAGACACAGTTTTTTGTATTGTAGGAAAATAAAAACAGAAGGTGAATTTAAACTAGCAATATGCTTTTTCACATCAAGATGGGTCAAGGCATTATGAATGTCTGTGTTAAACAGTTTTTAATACACACACTAAGAAAACAGATTTTAGGAGAGCAAATCAAATTGACTGTAATCTTTATTTTTAATATTAATATTATTAATCCCAACAAAGAAGTCTACATTATTTTCTGAAAAGCCAGCATTCCACCAGGCTTTTATTTCCCGGCCTTTCACCATAGGAATTCTCTAGCAAAGGGCAGAGTTAATTTTAACCCGTTACCATTCTGTAATAATCTAGTTTTTTTTGTAATGTTTAAAAATTTTAATAAAATACTCAACATCTTCTTTTAGACATAAGAAACTAAATTTTTTTTCCTGTCTACAAAATCTGTAATACATAATGAAAAAATTTTTACTAAGTACTTACGCTAGTGTCATGTTGTTGCTCGGATCAAGGCCAACTTCTATAACAGTAGTGCCTTCAATGTCCACTTCTTTGCAGGGAGTTGTATTTCGCCCAGTTACCCTGCAGGCCTGATAAAATCCATGTGGTTTCACTCGACCAGAGTCGTTACCCACAAACACTTGCAACACTACTGGCTCATTATGGCCTTCCAGCTGGAGTGAGATAACATGGAGCACAAACACTAATTAGCCTTTCAAATAATCTAATGTAAAATCAAACATTTAATGTCAAGTCTTATATTCATAACTGGATTACAATAAATAATTTAAATCCTCAAGAAAAACAGATAAAATATTTTCATAAAGGAGAGTTGGCTAAGTTTCTGCAAAAAACTGTTAAGTTTAAAATCTGCAACAATTTTAATTACAAGTTTAGATGTTCAATGATAAATTATCATTCATAATTAATTTGCACAAACACATGAAAACGAATACACAGTACTTTCGATATTTATAAATCTACGGACTGTCAAAAAAGCATGTATAATACTCAGGATTAGTACCACTACTAATGGAAAATACACAAAACTGTGTTAGTGGCATCATCATCATCATTAAATGAGAGCACATATACTAAATTTTTACTCTTTTAAAGCTATGTGAGTAGGGAAATTGAGCTCATTTTCATAAGCTAGATACATACAAACAACATAATGAAACCCTGGGCCAAAACATGGTCTGAAAAATTGCTACAGGAACCAGGGTCTATATGGGTCATTACAGGTCTCTAGCAAGCCTTCATAAATTAAATTATAATTTGTATGCTAAACAATAAATAAATATTTAAAATGTCATTTGGGAACCAATGTTTCCAACGTTGCTTCTTGATAAGGTTTATAGTTAAACATTGAAGCTGCTAATACAGAATGCATAAAATCATAAAGTAACTTGTACAATGTATATCAAAATGCTTTAAAAAATTCATACATCTTTTCTATCTCAGTATGTCTGTATTTCTGTGAAATTATATCATAAGGAGGCAAAGAAGCAATCCACCCAAACTGTTAGTCAGCAGTACATCGAATAGTGTCTGGCATATAGAGGGGTGCAATATTTGATGAATGAATGAATGAACTTTTAAGGTCAGTCAATTCACTCCCTATCACAGGCCATTATCTAACAACACTTTTGATCAGATAAATACTTAGATAAAGCAAAACTTAAAGCCAGAACAATTAGGTTAACTTTAAAAAAAAGCGTAACTTAAATTTTTCACTTGCTTGTTACTTGTTTTGCGTTTCAGGGACTGAGGATAGGTTGGTATGGTGAGTAGTAGAGGGGTACAAATGATACTGTAAATGTGACTATTAACCAACCTTATAAATGGTCATGAGTAAGTTTCCTAATCTCAAATTTCTACCATCATTTCATTCAGGTAAAAAATGAAAGGCAGTCCAACTAAATATTGTTCAACTAACACATTTATACAACCTGTATTTAACAAGAATCTACTGTGTGACTAGCCAAAATTCTTCCCCGTTTGGTATTTTGTAAGGTGTTGGAACACTTGTTAAACATGCCCAACTAACTTTTGGTTTGTCTTCAAAGAGAAATATTCTTTGTAATAAGGTATACCCGGTGCTGAAATTTAAGCCCATTTTTTTCTTTTCTAAATTCTGAAAAGATGAAGATTCAGTTGATACCCTATTTCTTAAAAACTTAACTTACCTATCAACCAATTCTTTTCTGAGTTGAATAGTCCTGATTACACTAGACATCTCAAAAACCTTATTTTCTAAGTCCATAATAATTTCTACAATATTTCTTTGAATTCACTTTAAAATTTCTCCTTAAAGAGAAAGCTTGGTAAGAATCGAATATGGCTGCTACCGATGTCAAATAAAAGGGGAAGATTATTCATGACTTCCAGATACTTCTGTTATTAGATAGCATTCTCATCTCTCCTTTCATTGAAAATAAATTCAAATGGTATCAAAGTAAAAATATTTGGCTTATGGTTCAAACTTTTACTTTAATTTCTATTATACATACCTAGCAATTCTACCCTCCTATTTTAGGCAGCTTTTGCTGGTTAAAAACAAAATAACTAGTAACTAAAACTGGAAAAAAATCTTCATAATTGCTAAATAAAATAAGTACCTTTACTGTAGGAAAGCCTTGCTGTGTTCTATCCTTTACTGAGCCACGGCTACCCTCAGTGAGGTACCGAGCTCGATGTTGGGTTTCAGGTTGTACAACTATCTTCAGCTCCTTTCCCTCACTTTTAACAGGATACTGTCCACACAACATAGGGCTTTTCTTTACTCCAGATCCTTTTTGGTTTTCCAATGTTCTGAGAAGTCAAAGCACAACATGGAAAAAGCATCAAAAAGTGTTTTCCACAAAAGTCATCTAAGATAAAGGAAGAAACAGAATAGCAATAACATTAAAAACAACTGATTATCTTTCTGACAAAATAAAATACAACCTAAGGAAAGATATATAAAATGCATATGTGTTGAAGGAGGAAAGATTGAATAAACCAGGAATAACAGGAAAGAATACAGCTAATATCACTATAACCTTTCATGTTGTACTTCAGTCAAAACAAAATTTTAAAATTACATATATATGTGCATGTATGTGTAAGAGTGTTATATGAAGCTACATGATTAACTATCATTATTTCCAAATCAGACTTGCAAAGCAAAAGAAAAGTGGGAGTAGCAAGAAGAAACAAAAAAGCAAAAGGCCTTAAAAAAACAACCGCAGGTACATGTAGAATATTCTTTTGGATATCTTTCTCAGGATATCAAACTGAGAAAATTATAATAAAAAAATCAGTGATTCAAGTTTTATTGGGAATTAATTAGCTTTACTCTAAACAATCTTTCCCAGAAGTGTAACTTTTCAGAGCATCTTTATTTGTGATTAAATAATTAAAGCCCTTAACATACAAAAATTTTAAAATCTAGGCTTTACAGACAGGCAACCTAACATTTTTTTAAAATTGTGTTTCTAATGTTAATTTTGTTTATCATTCATTTTCTATATGGACTATACATTCAAAGAAAAATATTTCAAATGGTAGTTAGGACTTCAGGTCAACACATGTAACCTGAAGCACCACAAATATATGCTGAAAATAAATAGAAAACAATATTGTTAAAAAAGATTGAAATTATCCATGTACATTTTATAATAGAGTCAGAACCTAAAATGCTTTCTGTGTGACTGTCTCAGTCCTAAGTTTACACTCACATTGAAGGTACAGAAGCCAAAAGATAACTGTGGATAAAATCTCTTCTAAAAGCAAACAGTTTGAAGGAGAAATATTATGACTTCAAACAGAGAAGCAATGGGGGCTAGCAGCCTTAAAACTGGCTCGAATGTTTATCCCTCCAGCTCTAACCAAACTGTTGCTTCAATTATCAATAACAAAGAGAGGAAAGGTTGTACTCTCAATGGAACCAGGTACTGGAGTGAAACCATGGCTAAGAAAGGGAGAATGGAGGAAGGAAAGGATGCAAAGAAATGGAGTAAGACTCTAATTGTACAACTGAAATCCATCTAACTTTACTACAATTGTCACCCCTATAAAAAAGAAAAAGAAATGGAGTAAGATTGACTGGATAAGAAGGAGAGTTCTGAGGGCAAGTACAGTGCTCAATTATCTTCATAATTTCCTGAACCTTGAACAATTCCTGAAACATCAGGTCCTGAGAAAAATATTTGTTGATGAAAGCAAACAGGAAGGAAAAAAGGCCAAAAAAAAAAAAAAAGAAAGAAAGAGTGAAAAAGGAGCTTCTATAATAGCAAAATGAGAAAGACTGGATCTTAATTGGCCAAGAAATGCCATTCATGTCTGACATAATTAAGCCAAAGATTACCTGTGTAAGTCATTTAAAAGGCCCTGGATGAATAAATTCTATGAAAAAGTACCCAGTTGAAGCTGAAACAATGGGCAATAAATCCTATTTTTTTTTCATCATTCTGGGTAGAAATTCAAACATTTGCTCTGAATGCAATGTGCAGTCCCTTATACATGAAATTCTATAATGATATTGTTTACTCATTTTAAAATCAAAGCAAAAATATTCACTTACTGAAACTATGTAAAAACATCTCCCAAATGTGCATCGAAAGGGACTAAAAGAAAATACAGCAAAATGCTAATAGCAGTTGTACTAAGTAACTAGATTATGGGTTATTTATTTTCTTCTATTTTTCTACATTTTTCAAATGTTTGTAATTAATATCTACTAATTTTATAATAGAAAGGGGAACACTTTTGTTTGACATAAGGAAAATTTAACATATCAATTAATTTGGCAAGATATGGCTTTTATATTCACTTATGATTGCCAAGCTAACATTTATGAGAATAAATAGTTGACAATGAGTTTTATTATTTCAGTAAAACAAAATACTTCATTTGGGTGAACACTGTTGAGTGAGTTGACAAAGTATACATGTTATGGCTTAAAAAAGAATAGCACATGTAATTAAACAATTTCTGAAATGATACTTTAAAAAGCCCTTAAAACTATCTTTATTCTCTAGGTTTAAATGTAAAAAAAGAATACATACACATGTAGATCTCTAGACATGTAAAACAATTGAAAACATCAACTAATTCTTAGAAAAGTAGTCATTCAAATTATTAATTTCGAAGGCATGATGGCTTAAGAAAAAACAAGAAAGCAGCAGTTTAGTTGCATGGGATTTTACTTCTAAATGACGTCTAAAAAGAAAATCCGCTGTCTTGGCATATTCTACTCAGATCATGAAATGACACTGTAATTCCTTTGTGCTGCATATCCTGTTGTCTATGTCACAAAAATAATTTTTACTACAAAATGCCTAAAATAGGTTTCATATCCAGATGACATCATATCTTAATTTCTAGAACTATCTAGAAGAGACATAGGGTACTGATTCTCAACATTTAGTTGATGAATTTAAGAATGATATGGCTAGGAATATTTAAATACTGAGTAGTTTGTTTTTAATGGTTTGTTTTTCTAATAAACTCTTTTATATAATATTTTAATTATACAAAAATGCTATTTCCATCTTGAAGATCAATAAACTGCTGTACACATAATTTCTTAATAATTTAGCATTATATAAATTGTACGTTTATGGAACATTAGATCTAAGGCTTTATACCTTATCTCTTAAAACTTTTCTAAATATCTTTCATGTTTTTAACATCTTTCTTGTTGAAGAATCTAGGACATTAGCTTGAGATCCTCTTAATAATTGTCTCCAAAGGCCTATTTTTCTATATATTTACATATGGTTTTATCCTTCCCTTGATATAGTTTTTAGTAATTCAAAATTTAAACTTCTTCCATCATTTCCATATGCTAGAGTCAAATATTTTTCCATTACCTAAGAAGCTGGACATTTCTTCTGCTGCTTGATGAGTTTCTGTTCCATGAATTATTTCATGAGAGATTTTGTCTTGACAAATGTTATTATACTTTCCCTGGGTAACCTCAAATCATTTCTAAGATATATCTATCATACAAAAGCAGAAGCAGAAAAGATGTAGGTCAAGATATCTCTTCAACAGCAACTGCAAATCATGTGCGTTGACTAATTCTAAGTCAAAATTTTATTTATTCTTCATTTGAAACTTTAACATTTATTTCAGTATAAAAATAAAAATCTCTCTTCTGGAACTTAAAAAAATCTTTATCCATTGAAGCCCACATACCTGTATTTAATGATAGGTATACCTAAGCCTTTTGGATCTGTGCTACTGTGTTTCAGATCATTATTCTATAGGTAATAGTTCCACAAATATGTTCTTGACTCTGCTAGTAGCAACATGTTAGAAAAGGGTATATACCTTGTTTTCTTTTAATTTCCTAATTTGGACTTTCTAAAAATAAAAAACATTTAAATGTGCATTTTCATTTAACTGCATCACCCCAAAGGAGTTTTAAATAAGAGTAGAAAAGCAAGTAGTATAGAATAATTATTGTTTAAATGGTAGATATTACTTTTAAAACGTAGAGAGAATATTTAAGGACAAGTTTAATATACATTAAAAATATTCTCTATACTACTCAATTAGATTTTTAATTTAAAAGATATCAATGATGTCATCAAGTAGTAAAACAACTGAAAGCTTCTCTATCACCTTTTCACAACCTAAAATTGTAGATCCTGGGTCAACTAAAGGATCACACCCTTTTTCCCAAAAAAAGTAATCTCTCAAAATCCAGTAAGTTAAAAATTTTATCAAACTGTGTTGAATATACTCTAAGAAAATCAATTTAAAAGTCTAGCAATTAGATATTAAGGAATTAAAAAATTAAAAATAAGTCATAGTATAGCAGTGAATATTGTATTATAAGCTATAGAAATATATTTAGTGAGTGCTGTGAACTGGCAAAATGAATAAAAACTCAAACATGTACTATGATCCTGTTCTATCACCTTTCAAATACATACCCAGAATCACAGAAATAAAAATTAGTGATAGTTTTTTTTTAAATCCCAAATCGGCACAATGTATCAAAGAAAAAGCTTAACATGAATGTAAATGATGAGAAACAAACCATCAATTGGTTTTTTTCTTACTTTTATCAAATAAAAGAAAAATAAAGTATGAAATCCTCGCAAAAATGGAAATGAATTGGATCACATAGGGAGATAATGTGAAAGAGAACACAAACTAGCCCTTTGCGAATGTTTTGAGTTACATTACATGCTATTTATTTCTATGAGTAAAAATATTCTTAAAAATCCTTTTAAAATATAAATCCATTTGAAATGTAAAAGTTATTTCAAAACAGATTATTTTCATTTTCTACTACTTAATCATACCCCTACTAAGATACCTTTGCTAAAAATCTATTGATATTTTATTTTTTCTCTAATGAAACTCGGTAATTTTAAGTTAAAATTCTCATGTATTTCAATGATAAAATTAGTATCTTTGGGTTATATGCAAACTTGAGCTGAACAGTGGGGAATGATTTTATTTTTTTTTGGTTTGTTTTGCATAATGGTGATAGAACTTAAAAAAATGTGAATACCAACCCATTTCCTGCTTTTGAGTTGCCTTTGTTGTCCGTGGTAAGCTGAGAAAGCACATAGTGAGGTGCTTTGGCACTGTCGGCATCAAATATATCCATATTAGATTCTTCACAATCTCGTCGTTTGACCCCCGGCCTCTGCTTTGGATTTCGTTTTCGTGATTTACGAGGTACCTCAGTGTTATCATTGTAGGAACTGGTGCTCATGTTACTGAAGTTGGAGGGGGAATCCTCCATCCACATACTGCAGCTCTGCTCAGATTCCAATCCACACCCCTCATCCTGGCAGGACATCCGACTGTTATCCAGCAAGTCCTCAGGTGGTGGTGAGATGTACAAGACTGTGTGCCTCTTCGGTGTTGATGGATGCTGCTGAACTGTGTTACTGGTTAACTGCTTTTCACTTACCCCTCTGTTACTTACCCCCAAGGCTGAGGAGCAGCTCTCCACTTGCATAGCCTTGCTGTCGGTGACTGAGGTAGAATAAATGGTAGGGCTGGAAGAGGTGGTAAAGGAGCTGCAAGCACCGCCCATGGAGGAAGAGGAGGGAGCTGAAGAAGCATCTGCAGTGTACAATTTAAGAGTAAATACACTATACATGTTTTCACCTACGCTGGCTAGCAGTCCCATTGAAAATGTGATTTGTGAACTGATTGTTTTTCCCCAAAATGAATAGTTGGAATTTGGTTAAGTTTTAGAATATAAATGCTTCAAGCAATACAAGGCCTAAGAAATGCATTTTTTAAAAATGCCCAAATAGCATTATTTTACTTGTATTATAATCGATAGATTTTTTAAAAATCTAATTTAATGTTTTAAGCTGTAAAGCAAGAATAAAGCTTTTATTGCCTCAGCTGGATGTTCTGCTGAATTTTAATCATTTAAAATAATAAAGAAAACCCCAATATAAAATATATGCTTGTGGTCCACATTCAATGCCAATTAAATAATTCATTATAGAATTTGAAAAGTGGGACTGTGCTTAGCCACAAAATATTAAAATAAGTTTCTAACCTATGAAGCAGAGAACTACAGGTCATTTTTAATGCAGACACTCCCTGCTTCAGAGGCAAATCCTGGAATAAAAATATGAGAAAATAAATGAGAAAAGAGCTGCTGATTATTCCAGATATCAATTATAAAATGAGAAATAAATAGAAAAAATATATAATCAACTGAATTGGAGGCAAAATGGAACTGGTACCGTCACTATGATTGTTGTAAAATCTAGAAGAATAAAAGTGAAAAAGGTTTGATTTGGAACATGCTGAGCTGCAGAAGACAAGCAAGTTAATCATTGAGGGTCTCCAGAAGTTGGAAGTGGCAGTTCAAAACCATGATCTCTAAAATAAACAAATCCATCCTAAATGGCAGAATGAAAAGCAGAGTAGGGACTGATTATTGGATGGATATCTCTTATAAAATACTTGATTACACACTAATCAATTGGTTACCACTGTCCATTTCCTCTCTTTAAAGGACCTGCTTGATTTTAAACTATTAAAGGAATTTCCTAATATGAGTAACAGTATATTTTATTGTCTGGATTGTAACAAAAGTTCAGCAGGAAGTATCTCTGGAGAGCACCAGAATTAGTTACTATAAAAAGGTATTTTATAAAACCATTTATCTATTATGCTTAGCCAAAAACGATTTAAATAGATCTTTTCAAAATGTGTGGCAACTAGCAGAACAGCTCATTGAAAAATACTACTACTTTAAATCCTTAACAGCATAACCTCAGAGGCACACTAATTATTAATGTTAAGGCTGGAAGCTGTCAGTCCTAAAATTTTAAAATACAATTTTATCTTGTATAGGACATGGAAAGGTTTATAATCACACACAAAAAAAATAAAAATAGGTAACATGACAGACAACTATGATGTTTAAATCTAAAATTAATTTTTCTCTATAGCCAAGAGTGCCACTGTTTTAAAGTGGTGTGATGAAACTTAAAACTGTGACGTGCAGTTATTGGAATTGTAACATTCATATCAATTATAATATAAAGACTGAAATGCAGGAATGCCAATGTTTAGGTAATCAAAAGCCAAGTGCCAAAGATCTATTTTTAAAGTGAAAACACGTACCAAAACACTTAAATCAGTTGAAAGAACTAAATTCACTCATAATTTTTCATTACTTTCAAGGCTAAAGAGCATAGTAATTAATATTAGCATCAATAATGTGATCTACATAATGCCACATGGAAAGATTTTCCCCAACTACCATAAGTCAAAGAACCTAGAGCAATTAGATGATACCAGTTCCATTTTCCAGTTTGTATCCTTGTCAAATTCAGTAGCTGAAATTGGAAAATTCAGTCACTTTAAACTGCATTCCAATTTAAAGAAAAATTTATCAATTTTGTATCATGCATTAATGCAATGTCTTCTTAGTAAATAAATATTTTAAAAGATTTGTAAAAACTAGAAAATCTAGATGCTAATGTCAGTGACAGTTTAGGAGCTGATTTGTAGCCACTTTGGGTTTAAATAAGTTTTTTCCTTGTTTTCTGAAAAATACAATAGAATTCATTTTAGAAAAATAGAAAAGGTGTTATGTCTAATATTCCTCCATCTGTTCCAACTATTGGCAAAAATGAAACCCAATTTTTCTGTGTGTATGAGCCTATAGTCTTCATTTTCAAAGAAATACAAGTATGCAGCATGCAATCTTTGCAGTGGAACACACAAAGCATGCAGCATGAATGCTGTGAACTTGTATTTCTATAAACACCTTTCCCCTACCCACCGCTTTTGAATCTAAGTACCATGCACATGAGAATGCAGAATATGAACATCTCAGGGATCCCTGTCCTTGACAGATGGAAAACACAGGCGGAATAGGAACCCAAAAGCAAGTTATGTGCTGTTTCTTAATTTAATATGCAAGCTATAACCTAGCATTGCTCTTTGATATATATATATATATATATATATATATATATATATATAAATTTATCTTGCAAATCTTATCAAAACAATCATGGTTATAAAACCCAATTGATAAAATCATATATAAATGTCTGTTCTGGGACAGGTATGCCAAACTGTGATCTCATACCCTACGTAAATTGAAATATTCTATACATTTTCTTTGGACAGCTAACACACAATTTTTATATTTTACCTGCAGTTTCCTGGATATAGTTATTAAATAAAAAAGTTCATTAGTAAAAAAATATGAAACTGAAAACATAAGTTCTGTCAGACGACAGCAGTAAGCATCCTCTATTTAAAAAACAGTATTACTTTTTAAAGCCTAGATACTAAATTGAAAAGACTGTACTCATTTTAAGACTGTAACAAATGAGACAATTTTTTTAAACTATAAAACTCTTACCATAGTATCATTGTTGCTCTGATGATGATAATATGTAATATTATAAAATCTTTCACATGAAGATGTTATATTCTGGTTAGCAAGACATCACCTAAGTGTATTAATAATGTTGAGGTGGTGAAGTGGAGGGTAAGAACTAGGAGCCCTTTGAGAGCATGGACAGTATCTTTTACATCTTAGACTATCCCCAACACCTAACATAGTGCCTTATGTGTCATTTGTTATTAAATTCATTCATGGGAAGCCATATTTGATATGTGTGCTCAGTTACATTAAAGTTAAATTGGCAAATAAATGTACCAATGTGTTCATAATGGACACGACACATCAGGTTTTTTAAAAAAGGATTTACTCCTCAAAGTACTTAGACTATATGATACTCTAATAGTACCACTTGATAATGGAGAAAGGTTCAGAAGAAGCTGAAGAGTTTAGAGGTAATTACATGCTGTTTCTACAGAGCGTGCTAATAACTTTCTTGAAACTATATATAAGCTAAATGACCTACTTATATATTAACCCATAAATTTACAAGAATAAAAACTCCTTAATATTATCTATTAAAAAATAAATTCACAAAAATAATATAAAATACATTTTAGATTTCTAAACACTAATTTTTCATTTCTAAGCATTCCCAGAAAGCACTAAAGAACAATCCTGGAAATACTGTAAATGTACTTAAAATATCTACAAAGACCTTTCCGCTGTATCATTAAATATAAATACAAAGACCTTTCCACTGTATCATTAAATATCACGAAAGAACTTAACTGACCTTCTATAGAACTAAAATACTAATGCAGTCCTGCCTCATCTATACATTCTTTTTCATTTATAAGTTCTTACAAAGAAAATATGCTATCTACCTATCCCTACTTTTTTTTTGTTTTCAGTCTCCATTTTTATCTATTAGGAATGCAGAGATTATGTTTAATTGCTGGATTTTAAAATTACAAAAACTCCAACATAAAAATGTTTTAGTAACGTTCTACTTTCTCATTGATCAGAACAGTCATGTGTTTCTATAACTTTTTAATCTTATTTCTTTAAATCCCTTACCAATCCCTCATAATGATGTTTTTCTTTAATTTTTTCTTAAATTTATTCTCACCTAAATAACGTGAATAAATTTTTATTGAGTTTTTTTCCTTTTATGAAAGTTATCTTTAAATCTAGAAGAATTTTATTCTTCCGCAGTATTTTCTGTGACCACAGAGAACACAGCAAACCAAAGGGAAAACAGACTATTTTTACAACTTACTAATGTAAATTTATAATCTCAAAAGAATAGATTACTTCTAAAATTTATAAGTAAAGGGAAGCATTACATCTAGAGTGTTCTAATAATTCTATTATTAGCAGTAGTCAATTACTAGACCAAATGCTAGTAATGATAGTGAACTTAAATTAGATATACGGATTCTTTTTTTAAGAATTAATGAAATCACTAAGGTTTACTATGAATATTCAAAGTAGTCAGGATAAAAAGAACAGCAGATATCTACGTGGATAACCCAGAATTTGTAATAACCCACTATTAACTTGATTAAAAAGATGAAAATGGATTTTTAAATGGTACCACATATAGAAACCCCTAGATTTTATATACTCCTTGCTTAAACTATATTTTAAAATTAATAATTATTAGTTCTAGACTTGTGAACTAGAAATTATTTTAATTACCATATCATTTTAGTGCTTAAAATACCATAAAAAGGAGATACTTTATATGGAACTAACTAAACTTTTTTTAGAAAGCTTTGAAATTAGAAACATTCTTTCAAGTTCTCAGAAGAAACAAGTATCTTTCACTGATTTAAAATGTATGACAGAAATTACATTTATTTAAGCTTCCAAGGTAAAAATGTTTTCCCTAGCATTTAAATAAGCACATATATTTATAACTTTTCAATATCAGTGTAAAATCAGTTGAGTTTCCTAAGAAAGCCATTAAAACAAAAGTCATAAAATTTTGCAAGTGTGATAAGTGAACCAATAGTGGAACGGAGAAGGAGTAAACTATTGACTGCTCAGAAAATAATCATAAAAACAACACAGGATGTTTGGAAACAATTTTCCGGTCTAAAACACTGTTTAACCTTAGTTATTCTTTTTAAGTATTTCATTTTTTCTTACCGGTAACAACGACTTCAGATCTAAACATCTTGTCTGATAAAAGTCACCAGATACAAGGATATATTTTCAGATCAAAGAAGAAAGATATTGAGAGAAAAAAATTATAAGGCCAACATTCATGTTGCCAAGGGATTGAAAAATCTGGAACACACAAAGTGGCTGCAAACCTGCTTTGTCAACACCTTACATGCCAACCTTCGTTTTCTACTTTTCTTTTTCTTCTTATAGTATTAATGTAAAGTTTAAAACTTTACAAAAAGTTTTAATTTCAATCAGTATCAATCCACTATTTAGAAACAAAAAAAAGAAAGGAAGGAAGGAAGAAAGAAAGAAAGAAAAAAGACTTATGAAGAAGTCTGAAAACCGACCTATACCCTGGGTGAGATTGGATGGGTTAAGTGTCTCTGGCACTATTTGTCTTCACTATTGACAGACACTGTCACACAACCCACCACACGATGCCTGTCTCTGAGTGGCGAAGCTAGAATGCAAGTTAAGTGTATTAATAGAAAAAACAACTAGCATCCCAGCATATAAAATAAGCAATCCAGATTACTTTACCAAAAAAAGAAAACAAAAACAAAAAACCCAAAAACAAAAAACAAAAATTGAAGGGTCAATCATTAAATTTATATGTCTAAAACAGTTTCAATTTCCCATTTGTACTTTTCCCACCCAACTTAAGTTTACATGCTACAATAAGCAATGTTTTAAAACAAACTTTAAAAAATTAAATTATTAACATCCAAATAAATGCAAGTGGGGAAATCCATTATCCAAAATTTTTGTTAACTCATATTCACCAATCTCTTCTCCTGTTTACCAATGCAATCTAATCCATAAGCCAGAACAGGTGTTTTCAGTCGGTACCCTTACCCAAATTCTCTTTAAGAGTGGAAAAAGATGTCTCTGACCAACACACTCAAGCAGTAAGAAATATTTATATTTAGCAGCAAAAGAATCTTTTTATTTTTCAGGCCAACTTCTATATACTTCCTCATCCCCCCCAAAAAGAAGTTACCAATTTACACTTTTAAATTAGATATACTACTGTGAATAAAATGTGTGAACCTAGAGGCTCTATTTTAAAAAATAATTAGCACTATAGCTAAAGCTGAAAAGTTTGTTACTGAATTATTGGAGACCATCTTTTTCTTTCCAGTCTATCAAACTGCCAGTCAGGGTTCTAATATTATACAATAATTACACTCCTCTTTTTAATCTGAATTCTAAATTAACTATTTTTACCTTGTCAAAGTACCATTAACGTATTCACAGCATATTTATTAAAGAATGTTTCCTGAAAAATGCTTACAAAGTTTTAAGAGTCCTGACACTTAGAGCAATGTTTTAAATGTCTTTTGTCCTATTTAACTCAAAAGTATCTAAGCATGATGTAAAATGTGTACAAGGCACACATTATATAACTTGGTTTTTAAATCCTTTCCTATTGGAAGAGAAAGATACTTTCTATTATCTAGTGATTTAGCATCAATGGACAACACTGGCTGAAAAAGACTAAAGCCCAGAAAGAATCCTCTATCTCAAATAATTTAAACACAAAAGAAAATAATTACACTAGCTGATAACTGCATTTATTACACTGTCAAAGACCAAAGGAAGTACAGGGGACAATTTGTATACTACTTGAAAGGTAATATTACAATAAAACAAAACAGAGATTATCACTATATTAGCTTAAATAAGAACTGGAGAGGAAAAGTTCTGAGGGATACTATTTGAAGGTCACATCAATGCTTTATCATATAATCCATTTAAAAAATTGTTTAGAGTAAGTAATAAAGGTATTCCTACCAACTCTAGTCCGTCTTCACATTTCTTATTTTTATACAGGTAACCAAAAAAGGAAAATAGTATCGATATTTTTTTCAATCATTTAATATTTATTTTATTTTTTTAGTTTGAGGTGCACAAAACAATGTAATAGTTAGACATTTATCATTTAGTATTAAAATTTTCTATTTTAATCAGGTTTTGCACCTGGATCTGGATTAGATTCAACTGTAGACAATATAAATTGCCTAGGCAAAAAACAGAAGATAAGTCATACATTTCTCAAAAAACAAGTTTTGATAACTCATCATGCATCTTTATTATTTCAGTAAAAAGAAAAGTGGGATGAGAATTCTAGGAAAAACTCTTAAGCAGTCAACTTTACAGAATCATCCCTTTAGGAACTATCTTTTCTACGGCTCATCATCCTCTGACAAAGTTCTTTTTATATGCAAGGGTTCCTACTGAGAGAGTATCAACTCTAAAGAATTAAGTCAGAAAGTAAATCACATGGCCCATGTGTGAGGCTGTATCTTGACTGATATGCAAAACTTCAAAATAAAGTCAAAAATAAACTGGGTGTGAACTGAAAGAGATAAGCAAAACAAGGTTTAGAAAAACTTACTTGTATAAAAATAAGATCTATTTTTAAAAATCTTACCAACAAAGAAAGGAGAAACACGTGGGAGGGAGATCAATGTTTATTGAATGATCACTAATTGTCAGGTAATGTTAAGTATTTTACATATTTATCTTCATAGTAACTTTAAGATAAAGTTGGTGTAATTGTCTCGTTACAGAGGTGATATTATTAGAAATTTATTTAACTTCCACAAGACTCCATCTACCTGATAGAAATGATATAACAGATTCAAATTAGGTCTTTATGATGTAAAGCCCATGCTTATTTTGTTATATTTCATATGTGGGAAAAATAAATAGAAATAAACCCATAATATGTGTGTATGTGTGTGCGTTTGATCTAGAGTGTCACTGTATGGGCCTGGCATGTTAAGGTGTTTTCTCATTCATTTTCTGATTTAGTTTAATTGACAGTAATACCTTGTGAAGGAGTGACATGAGAAGAATGAATTTTACCCCAGTGGGTTAAATAAATACTGCCAATAAATACATACTTATATTTATGGATGAAAAGTTAATGTACCCTTACTTACGCCAAAAATAATTCATCAAGTACCTAATATATGCAACATTTTTGTTACTTTTTAAGAGCATAGCTCATTAGGCATTTTGACTTATTTTAATCAACTGCCACCTGGTGTTTTTTAAATTATGAAATAATTTAAAAAGCTAAACACCCATGTACCCTCTGCTTATATTTAGCAAATGCTTACATTCTACTACGCATGATTTTATTTTTAAGAGAAAAAAAATGTCACAAAAACAAGTGAAGTCTTTTGTTGTATCCTTCCCTAATCCATTCCCCTCATTCTTGCCTCTGCTGGAGTGTTATTTATACAACTTTATTAATGTTATTTATACAACTAACTGTAATAAAGCAATCAGTTATGGCATCACATGTGCTTATAATATTATCAATCTTATCAGTGATACAAAAAGTCCACTTCCATGAAATCAGTAATGCAAAATTGTACAAAACACATAAAAACAGAAATTGCCTCAATTTTCCATATGTATTTGGCCTATGAATGGTTGAGAATCTGTGAACAGTTTTAAAATGCTATTCTAGACTCAGATAATATAAAAATATGCTTATTCTATCAGAAACTGAATAAATCTCAATCTTTATAAAAGTTATTGCTAAAAATTATTGAGAACAATAAAAAGGGAAACATAAGGAATAAATCAATAATAGGCCATGTGTACTTTTGGTCAACGATAATTCATAATATGGATAGTCTCCTAAATTGGTAGTTGTTTCTAAATTAACTGTTATGACCCAAGTTTGCTTATGCTTTTCATTCAAAAAATACAGACATTAGCATAAATCTATACATACATACATATCTATATGTACAGTGGATGTATTTAGGTTTACTATGTAGTATCAGTAAAAAGACAGAATGAGGAGTAGAGTTTTTAAACCTACTTGCAACACGTTTGTAACTAAGATCGGACTTCCTTCTGAAAAGTAGTCCAGTTTTCTACGAAAAGTAGGAATGGCCATATGGAATAACCAACATCAACTCATATTTTAGCTCACAACATCAATGCATAGGTTACACAGGTGAATTATGTTTCCTGTGAATGGGCTTTGGGTTTACCGTAATCTTAGGAACAGTATACTAACTACATAAATGGCCAAAATTCTGAAATATGTTAATCTAGTAACCCAGGAGAGGAATCAAGGCAAATTTACTCCCCAAATTTAGTCAACTCAAGAAAATCCAAATTACACAACTGTAAGTACTTTCTGACACTAGTAAATGTGTTATAATAAATTCAATGCACTATGTAATTCTGTTGCTGTGAATCAGTTCTATTGAAAATTAATATTCTTCTAGAAATCATATTTCCATTTTGCAGATCCTAAAACTTGCAGAGGAGGAATATGGCTTTTTCAGTTCAATATCCTATGACTGCCTTCTAGGATATTGTTTCCCTAATTGAAGTGACAGCACACAATGCTAACGAAATTCCCTAAAGAACAAGGGCAAGGAGAAAAGAACTTAGACCCCAGTAGGAAAGAAGAGCGGGATGCTGTGCTTGGAAGGACTGAGATATGATGATATGCAAATTGCCTAGCACAATTCCTATCACACAGTAGGAATTCAAAAATGACAAATTATATTTTCTTCAACTCAATTTTTGTTGTGATGGATGGTTTAGAAATTCCTGAAATTTTAATTTAGGTGATTAAGATGTCTGAAATAAATGAAAGCATAGCTGTTCTTTGATTATAGAACATTAAGTTAGTTCTTTAGTGTGTTCTCCTATAGTATAAATAGCACTCAATTAAGTTCATTCAGTATAGAAAATACCTTTTGATATTTGAGATTTATTAGTTGTTGTGGCATAGAATTCAAAGTACTGTTTATTAAATCTCTTCTAACGGAAATGTTTATTATATGGATCACTTCATAAAGAGTTGTTAATTTAAATTATAGCCTTAAAAACCTCCAGTCATCAAACTAGTGGAGATATTCAACAGAGATTTCTAATGTACATGCTGAATGAGTGTATATACCTATGTTAAAAACTGCTATAAAGTATTAGTGTACTGAGAATATATTACTTCTAAAAAGAGTACTAATGTGTAATTACTGAAAGTAAAATAACAAATTTTATGAAAACAAAAGAATTACTACCTAGTTATTCTTAAGATTCTCTCACTGAATTACAAAATGTATGGTTTGATTAACTCACTGTTTACTCAAAAAATTGAAATAAAAACTTTAAAGAAACTTGAAATAGTCACCTTAGCAAAATCATATTTTGATATAAACTAATAAAACATAATGTCATATATCAAAATGAAGACAAATAGAGGCTAGAATAGAATAAGAAAATAATTTGATTTCTTAAAATGATTAAAAGCTTATTGTCCACTTCTGTCAAAGACTTCCTATTTTTAATAAATTAAGTCAATCTAAGGATAAAACATATAAACATATAAGTAGATTTGAAAATGTATTTAATTGGTAAGTAAACTGTATTGCAATAAAGCTGTTATTTAAAGAAAACACCTGCCATTCTCCTTTCAGAAACCCCAAATTCTAATGTAACTTTTATTTCTCCTAACTACTTACATTTTAGTTCTTTATTACCTATACTATAGGAATCACACACACAAAAAAGAATCCTTTCACAATTTGCATTTCTTCTTGATCAACTCCTTATTTTGCCAAAAAATACCTTGAGTTCATTTGGATAACTTTTTTGCACTGGGAAAACAGCTCCTGTCTTAATGACTGAGAACCTACAACAGTACTGTTCAGAAAGTCTGTATTCCTAAAACTTTTCTTCACTCACACACTGAACTTCAAACTCTTAATTACCTTTCCAGTGGGACAAAAACAGAGGTCTTTAAAAAACGGGGGAGGAGTACAAATTTCAGAGTGGTGATTCTCAACTACACTTCCCAGGTTTTGACACTTGACCCCATGGAGAGGGGACGAGGTACGTAGACATAAGTCCTCTTTCCTCCACTCTCAAGCTGGGACTTACCGGATAAAAAGATGTTACTGATGGGAGTATGTAAAAGTGTAAATAGTGTAGAGGCAGAAAAAGATTTGAGAGACACTCTTCTACCCAATATTCTGGATTGTGGATTAGCAGCATCACGTTTATTCATTCTCCCGGTAATTTGTAAGGGAAAATATCTAGGTTGGTGAATCTGAGAAACATATTTTTAATAATTAAATAATAAAAAATGTACATGAATACCTACATGCCCAGCCTCTAAATTTTAAAACTTAAATTGATTTAGAACTTGTGAAACACAAACCTTTATGGCAGAACTAGAAGTCTGTTCCCACCAGGCCCTCATACCTGATAGCAGCCAATCCGGCTCCTTCAAAACTCTGAAGAATTAACTACATTAAGAGTCATCATTTTTATGCATTTCATACTTAAACAGCAAATGCTATAGATGAAAAAAAAAAACTCACAGAAGTCTAAATTAATGTTCCTTTCCTTAGACATCTAGTCTTTTTTCTGGGAAACATTGAATAACTGGTAATTTACTTTAAATCTCTCTCTCTGACAGTTATGAAGGATGAAGGATATTAATATGTCAAATAAAAAGCAACTCTCATGATATATACTAACTGATCTCTCTACAATTATAATGTAATTTAATCTCTCACCTATAATGTTATATGACAAAGATTCTATTCTACCAATGAGACATTAGAATCCCAGAATAAGACTATGTTGGTTACTAAAAGTAAATTTATGTCTAAAAAAATTACAGATGACTTGGTTTGAGATCACAGAAATTTTCTGTGTGTGAATATAAGAAAACTGTCAAGGTTACCTCCTTGCTCTCTTCACCATCATTACAAAGTCAACAACTTCTCAATCTTGTAAGAATTTATAACTTTAGAATATTTCCTGGGTTAATTATCTTATTTCCATGATTTTTCAACTAACAGCTTTCAATCTAATTTATCTGGAAAGGATTTTCTCAAATATATGAAGGGAGGGAGGGAGGGAGAGAGGATCAACATTCCATGAGTGACCCAAATCAAAGAACTTTTCAATATTTATATATAAAAACTTCTAAAATTCAATTAGGTATTATTTAAAAGGAAGTTTTGTTCTTTTCCCAAACCTAGCTAACACTTTTTCAGCTTTTAAAAGGAACTGGATCTACTGTCAACAGATGTTAAAAAGCACAGAAGAAACAGACTTTTAGTTCTATACAGATTCAAGATGTCTTTAAAAAACAATCTCAAAAGATACAAAAGAAATCAGTTAGTCAATTTCTACCTGTGGATTTAAAGTGAAACATTTCATTAGAAAATCTTTTTTTTTCCCATATTTTGTTGTCTGATACAAATTTTAAACTAGATTAAAAATTTAAATTCCAGGAAAACTATTCAGGGACATTTTAGAACCCAGTGGATATAAAGTGAAACCAGGTCATCTTACCAATTTTATTACTAAAAAGTTCACAATTAAATCCACAGAATCTGTTAGAAAATGTCTGGCAACACATGAACAGTGAGCAGGGCTGATAAGTTTCTTTGCCATGTTTTGTTTTCCTGCCGCCAACTAGGAAGGCAGCAAACACTGCAATATACACAGCTCAGGGGAAAGATTGGTACACAAGGTTAATGGTACATAGATTAACACATACAAGAAAAATATCCCAAGTTCTAACATAGTACCAATATCCTCATTTAAATAACAACTTTCTGTCTCATTGTTTTTTATGAAGTGAAAAGAATTTACTGAAAACTGTGCTTGGATGGACTTCAAGTACCATTTGCAAAGAGGTACTGTATTAGACAAGAAACCTCTAGTTAGTCAGACAGGTAAAACTGTAGAATATATATATGTACATATATATATATGGTTTTTTTCCCTTTTTTTAAACCAAATACACATAGCAGTCTATAAACCCAACTAAAAGAAGAACACAGTTGGGCAATCAAATATTTTTGAAAGCATTCTTATTAATTTATCACTAATCAAGACTTTTTTCTGTTAGCTTTTCTGTCAATCTTTTATTCTAATTAAATCAAAATTTGAACCAGTTTTATATAATTATAATTATATATTTATAAAGTGCATGATTTGAGAGCTGAGTAAAAGTAAAAGACAAATTTCAAACATTAGTTTTCATACTGTTTCACTGATATAAAAATGTCTATATAAATATCACATTCAAATCTTTCATTACTTTCAACTGAATGAAAAATAAGTATAGTCACATGTTTTTCAATGTAGGGAAAAAGTTATAGTAACATGCTACAAACAGAAAAGAGACTTGAGTGCTTGAGTCTTTTTTCAGAGTATACAAAGAAAATATTTTTTTCCTTTTTTTAAAGCATATTAAAAAAATAATTGTTAAATGTAATTTAATAGATATAATTTTCTATCCATAGCTTGGTATTTAACCTTCCTATGTGCAGTCAACAAAAGAGCTTTAATTTCACTCTCATGGTTAAAGACAAGGTCCATTCTAGGAGATGGCAGTAATAGAAGTGCCAAAGTGAAATTTTAATAAATAATAATTATATCAATAAAATTACATTGAAAAATTTTAATTTTAAAAGTATATATTTTAAAACCTCTTAAAACAAAGCCTCAAATCACACTCTTTTTGATATGGACTTTGCCAGCACTGTTCATGTTGGCCAGATAATAACTCTAGTTATCTTTAATAAAGTAAAATGATATGCATACCAGCAGCAACTACAGCTGGAGGAGGCGAGCCTGCCTCACCACCACTTGTCTGACTCATTGATGCTACAGATGTTTCTCTAGATGGAGGTAACTGTAACTCCTTTGGGAGAAGATCATAGACAGATTCTACGGAGGGAAAGGAGAAAAAATTTTGAAAAGAGCGTAAGTCAATAACCTAATATATGAGCATGAATATGTCTTTTCATTCACAAGAACTGTATTACACACACACACACACACACACACACACACACAAATACTCCATGTAATTAATGTAAAAAATTATTAGAAAATTTTTATCATATAATATTATTGAACAGAAGAATACATTTTCTATTAGTTCTGCCCCATGTTTTCTTCTTGGCTTTATTTATCCCTTATGCTTAAGATGGTCTCCAGAAAAAGTTACTAAATTTTAAAATTGGATAAAACTAGATAGAAGAATGTCAAACATTCCAAGATGTTCCAGTATCTCCCTTTGTAACAGTGATTGTAACTTATCATCTTTCACATATTGAGATAGCATATACTAGTATATATTAGCTTTAAATTGCCTTCTCTAATTAGACCACCAGTCTAGTCCTGCTCTGATATATACAGCACCTTTTAGTAAATATTTTAGTTTGTTCTCATAATTCATTTTTCCCTCCGAAAGCAGCTAAAAAAAAAAAATGTCATGGCTCAAGGAAATACTTCTTACTCTGAGAAATCTCCAACTCTAGAAAGGGATACTTTTAAATCAGAAAGCACTATTGCCTATCTTTGATTATGATTACTTGTTTCCCAGATTGAAGAATACTATATATCTTTTTAATGTATTTCATAATACTGTCCATAAAATTAAGTTTCTATCTACTGTTTAAAAAATTATGTTATTATCATATGGTCTTTGGACAGAAATAATTCTCAACATATCCTCTAAAGGTAGTAGAATCAACATTGGAAGAAACTTCAAAAGACCAGTTAGAATCATATGCTCATTTTCAAAAGAACCAAGGCACAGAGTTTAAGGGACTTGCCTCATATTGCAAGAAATACAACATTCCAACAATTAAAGAAGATTATTAATTATTTGCAGGAGTGATTAAAAAAAATGTAGGTAACCAGCCATATGCGATATTTTATCCTTGGTAACAAACAATACTTTTAGTTAACTGTTGATTACTAAATTCATAAATACTTTTATCCTCCCAGTTAATCATTAAAGCACATATCCTAACTTTGATGTGGATAGGGATAAGGAAGAATGTTGTGAAGGAAGGCTAAAATTAGAAGTTGTATTATTAAATGATCTTCATTCCTAGTAAAGAATCAACTTAAAAGTTTCTTTTGAAGAACGCTAACACTTGAAATTTTCATCTTCAAAGCATTTGGCAAATTGGACATCTGTCTCACTATCTAGTAAGCCTTGACTGAAAGTTTTCAGCCTGTTAAAATGTGCAGAGGTGGCAGGTTGGCTTAGTTGGTTAGAGCGTGGTGCTGATAACACCAAGGTTGCCAGTTTGATCCCCACATGGGCCACTGTGAGCTGCGCCCTCCTTAAAAAAAAAAAAAAAATGTTGCTAAAAGCCTTAAGAAATGACCTCCATCTTTCAAACAATACAGGGGGAAGATAGGGAGAACCTAATTAAAACAGAAATTCCATGGCATCAAATATTGATTTTAATACAATTATTATTCTCAAACCATGCTGAAAACAAGAATTCTTACACATAAAAGAGGAACACAGTTGAGTCCTTGTTTTTGTCCAAATAAAAAGAAAATTTGAAAATAAAAATTAGCTTAGATGAAAAGGGAAAGGATCTACCAAAATACATTTATGTCAAGGGAAAAACACTTATCCTACTAATATATCCCGCCCCATTACTAACAGCGTTTCATTGGTTGGGACTATTTCTCTATTTCTCTAATTATTAAAATTAATAAATCAAATCAAAACAAACCCTTGTGGATTGAAACATTCTCCATTTCCCTAAGAAGGGTATAGAGTTAAATCTACATTATATGTACAAAAGCATTGCTAATAAAAATACATTGGAAAGAAAAAAATACATGGGAAAGTAACTAAATACAGAACGTATCATATATCAGCCATCCCCATAGCCTGACCCTTAAAACAAATGAAATAACATGAAAGGTCAAGTGGAAGGTTTAAAAAGCATGGATTCATTTCTTCATCAAAAGTATTTTCTGTTTAACTGACTCAAGTGTTTGGAAACTGAAGAAGTCATTAGTTTTAACATATCTATCCAAAGGAAGCAGCAGTTAATATAGTCATTACCATCACAGGCTCTGATTTCAGACCAAACTGGGTTGGCTCTGCTACTTAAATAACCTCTCCAAGACTTTAAATTCTCATTTAAACTCTTTAACCCCATTATCGCAAAGATATTCCCTCTAAACTGTAACTGTATAACTCAACCACACATATATTCTAGCGTTACTCTTGTCTACTTCTCGTAAGACAGAAAAAGATTAAAAGAATATGTATTATGCTGTTAATACTATTGTCACTTAGTATTAAATTTAGTCCAAATTAAACACTTTCATAGTCTCCATTAGTGAAAAAGTCCTGAACAAGAGCATAGGTACTTTAAATCCATGAAAACGACAGTCCTAAATTAAGTGATAGCTACTGCATGTTAAGCTGCTATATCTATTTTTCTTGTTATTTGTTAAATCAGGTAGACAGATAAAGGAGGAATGAAATTCTAGGTTTATAAACATAGAATATGAAGAAAGAGAATGGAAAATCCATAATGGATTTCCTGAGGAGAGACTTCTTAGAAAACAAAAGTAAAATCACTTCTAGAATTTATTTTTAAAGGAGAATGGTTGCAAAGCTTCTTTTTGGGGTGGTAAAAATGTTCTAAAATTAGATTATGGTTACACAACTCTAAATATACTAACAACCACTGAGTATGTACACTTTAAATGGGCGAATTTTATGATACGTAAATTACACATCAGTAAAGCTGTTTTTAAAAAAGAGAGAGAGAAATAAAACAAGTACAAGCGAGCAATGCACAAGAGCAAGCTAGGTCTCTCAATGTTCCTAATAAACTTCATGGAAAAAAATCGCTCTTCATATAATGGCTGTTTGTGAAAAGTGAAATTATGAAGAAGGCCAAGCTGCCAACTAATCTAATTTGCTTTTTAAGGCTCTTCTAGAGGATCAGGAAAATGCTTCAAGCATAGTTATTCTAAATTTAGTAAAATGTCTGATGGAAATCATCCAAAGTTCTTATAAATAAGAAGAAATACAGACTTAATAAAATAGATGACTCTGAAAGACTGCACCCAAAATGTATGGGTTCAACGTGGAGAGAGGTGGTTAATAATCAACTTGAACAAAGATACTGAATTTGTGAAGGACAGGCTTAAATTAGAGGGACAGACTGTATGTCATACTCATCACAGATCATGAAAGGCTAGAATATTTGTCCAAATGAGTAAAGTGAAATTTAATAAGGACTAATGTAACAGCTGGTAAAAACTGCTCTTGTGCAATGTACTTAAAAGCCCTTACTCTCTTTTTAAAATTTAGTAATGATTTTACTTTTGTTTGGTAAGGAATTCTGTCATTGGTCTACCAGGATTGGGTGACTATTCGTGAACAGTGGGTTCACGGATGTCTTATATTTTTTCTATTAATGTTGCAAATAACTTGTGCAATAGTAATGTTTAATAAACTCACTTAATGGTTCATTATGAATTTTAGTTGACCAAAATCCAATATACCAGCTTAAGTATTCATGCAGTAGAATTAGGGCAGGTGGGCTACAATAAATAACTCTGTTAACATACATTATGAACATAAGCGTATGAAAAAAGAAATTAGGCAAAAAGGGGAACAAGCTCAGAAGAGCAAGAATTTGTCTAACCTTGGTGCAATAGTGCAGAGCAGAGCCTAGGACAACTAGGGGAAAGGAAGAAATGGAAGAATGAAATCATTTTCAGATATTGAAAGCAAACTAATGCTTCCCAATGTTGGGTGGGAAGGTGAACGGTGTAAAATGGGCTGACTGGCTTGTTTGCTTGGTCATCAGTAAACTCTAACTGATCCATTTATGTCACTGATTATTTCTGGGTCAATTTGGTCCTTTATTCTTCAACACTGACTACGAAGGGGAGAGAGTCTCACTACACTGCATCAAACTCAAAGTGGACAGAAATTCTACCCTGAGGGCACAAGGCAGTGAAAGAGAAAGGAAAAATTGGTAACTTAATAGTGTAGCTTTTTTTCTCCTTCTCATTTGGGAATTGTGTTCCCTAACTGCCGATCGCCCAAATCCCATTCTCTACTACTACCCTTTGCATGTTGCTCAGTTCCGGGAAACGATAAAAAGACTTGAAACCCCCATATTCCTTCCCTTTCCCCCAGAAGAACCCTGGGAGATAAAACAAAGAAAACAGCTAAGAAAAGCATGCTTTTCTTGTTCTCTCTCAGCAAAATAACAACATTAGTAATACAACTACAGCTACCATTCATTGAGCATTCGTCGGGGGAGGCACTGTGCAAAGCTCTTTATATACATATTCTGACATAATTTCACAACAATCCTGTGAGGTAGATTTTCCCAATAAAGAATTTGAGGCTTGTGTAATAGTGAAAAACGAAAAACATGATAAAACAAAAGAAGGGAGTGATAAATATAAGGTTTAGGACAGTGTTTTCCTTCGATGGGGAGTCAGAGAGAGGACAGAGAATATTTATTCAACCCATGGCCCTCGCTGTACGGCTAACAGCCAACATCACTGCCGGACACCTCCTAATTCACCTAATTGGCGGCGCCACTCTAGCTCTCCTAAGCATCAGCACAGCTACCGCCTTCGTTACATTCATTATTCTTATATGAAAGCAGAAATACATTAGACTGAACAGTGGGTTCATGGATGTTCTTAGCCTCACAGAGTAACTATAAGGCTTAAATAAAACAATCTGCTAAAAAGAACTCTGTAAATTATTTTTCCTTTTTGGAATTTTTATCCCCACCTCACCACTGTTGACCTGGTAGCTAGTACTCAACGTTCAACTGCTTTAGCGTCAGAAAGTAAAGACCAAAATTGTCAGAGAGCCCACGTACTTTATGACTCCTCGGAAAACTATCTCATTTACTTTCAGGTAACAGAAGTAAATAAAAGTTGTACACAATACTAGACTTAAGTGCATGTAGAAATGAACAATAAAAAAGGTGGGGGGAGCTCTGTAAATAAGATGTTTCTGTTCAATTGTCAAGCAAGCAGCTAAATGGAAATATCTGTGGTAAAAGGATGACACTTTGTGTTGGGAATACTTAAAAAATTTAACAGAAAGTGAACTAATGCTCAGTATGGATATTTGTTACTCAAATAATGAATGCTCCCTCACATCAGATGCAGATACTATAATACTGAAAAGTCCATTAAAAAATGTTTGTGTCTTGTTTTAAAAATAAGATTACTGTTTTGTTTTTTTGTTTTTTTACTTTAAATACTAAACCACTGTAGCACACAAAGAGTCTAAAAACTCTCAAAAAGTCCTTGCAAATGGTTTGGGAACTAATTGCGTTTCTCTTGCATCTCTCTATTAACTATCTCAGTAAGCTGGTGAATCCCGATGCTATGGTTTCACATCAGACATTCAAAAACAAAATGTCTAGCACCTCCACTGTTCTGCATTGAAAAGAGACAGCATTCACTCTGTTAAAAACACTTCAGCCTCAGTCATCATACTTGGCATCTCCACTGGAAAAATGTACTGGCTGCAGGTCTACTGGATATTTGGTTTCTAAAAGATTATTAAGTCCAAGAATAACTGGTAGGTGATGCTGTTTTAATAAAATGTTTTAAGTTCAAATCAATTTAGTAGTTTGCTGTCACATACTTACTTAATCATATCACTTCTTCCTGATCGTATTTTATTATAGAGCACAATCTAGTGTTCTAAGGTAATTTTAAATAATATACAGAGCATAAATTATATCAATTTGGGGAATAAGAAAAACGAGGTGCACAATCCTTTTAATGTAACACATTACGTATTTTTTCTAGTAGGTATTACTTTTCACTTAAAAACTTCATGATTATTTTCTAAATAACAACAGTGATAAAATACAGAATGGAATATAATATTGAACTAACCATTCTAATTAATTTTTATTATTTTCTGAAGAAATTACTTAAGTTTGTCCCAGAAAAAACAACTTTCAAAGTCATATCTACAACAAACTATTGAGTAAAAAAAATTATAATTTTCAAAGCTCTTACAAAAGTACGCTTACAATAGAGCTTTGAGAACTGCAGCGTTCAGAGTCCAAGAAAGATGAGGAGGACGCAGGGGTATAGGTCCAAGAGGGATGAGCAGAAGCCTAGTGGGGTATGGAGTGTGGAATGAGGTATTTATATATTTATGAGGTGTTTCAAAGTATAATTTCACAAATACCTATTAATTACAAAGGAGAAATAGGGTAACTTTAAAGTGAAGACGTTTGACAGACACCACCTTCAGAGCACCTTCAGTAATGACAAATCAAAATTGTATGCCCCTGAGAGGATGCAATAAGAATTGATCGTTACTCTGTGATGCACAGCTGGAATGCAATCATGAGGAAGACTGCAATCGCAAATTAAGAGACGTTCCACAAAATAACTGACTTCTAATCTTCAAAAGTATCACAATCATGAAAGTCCAGGAAAGACCAAGGAACTATTTCAGATTGAAGGAAACTAACAAAACATGACAACTAAATGGGCAAGTAATTCTAAACTGGATCCTTATGCTACAGGATATCACTGCAACAACTGGAGAAACCTGAATGGGGTCTAAAGATTAGATGGGTAAAAACATATTGATTTTTTTTTTAAATTTTGGTGGTTATATTGTAATTATGTTGGAGAATATCCTTGTTTGTTAGAAATACCTACTAAAGTATTTAGAGGTAATGGAGCAGCATGTCAGCAACTTCCTCTAAAATAATTCAGGAAAAAATAAAAACGTTCTTTGTGTACTCACAACTGTTTTATAAGTTTAAGATCATTCCAAAAGTACACAGATGCACGTGTGCAAGTTTCACTAAAAATTTAATAGTTAATTACTACACAGTCCAAAATTTAGCTCAGTAACTAGTAGTTTTACTTTTTTAAATCGAAACTTCCAAAGAAATGAATATATCAAGGGAAACAAGCTTATTTCATGTCTTCATTCGGATATCTGGCTATCAGAAACAATCTACATTGTCCTCCCTCTCATGTCTGTTACCATTTCTGTCTAAAATCATACAAACAAAACCAAATACTTTGGTAGTGCCGTGAGAATGGCAAACAGGATATGAATTTAAAGATGTTTAGGAAACAGATAGAGAGAAGCCTAGCAATTGATGATGCTGGGCACACAAACTGCTTTACTTTTGTTTTGTCTACAAAAATGTGCCTTAGAACTGGAATAGAAAATTATTCATTTATTTAAAGTATTGTTTTTAAAAACAGATACATGATAAAAATGAAACTTCTTCATGAACTCACCATCCAAAGATAACTATTAAAACACTAATACATTTATGTTTCCTTTCCATATTTTTCTATGCATATTTTTAAAAGTTGAATAATGCAACGTAAACTTAATATCAAACTTTTCATTGAACATTAGTTTCTCACATGTACTGTATCTTTGACACCTTCATATTGCTATGCGTCATCTTTATGTCTATTTTCTATCTCTCCAATTAGCTGAAAACGCTTCAAGGGCAGAAACTACGGCATGTCTTCTTTGAAGGACTAGAGTTTAGCAGTACCTACTTACAACAGGTATTCAAAGTTTAGTGAGGAGGTTATCAAATACTAAGGAAAGCTACTGGGTAATAATTCTAAGTTGTGAATTAAACTTTAGGAAAATGTCTAATTTTCATATTATTTTAGAAACACTTTTAATAAATAAAAGAAGTAATCGATAACATTATCAGTGGTAAGGTGACAACATTGTACTTGCTACAAAACAAATGACAGTTCAATAAATATCCTCATTCATTTATTCATGTATTCATTCATTCAACAAATATATACTGACTGCCTGATATATGTAAAGCACTGTCCTAGGTCCTGGAGATAGATCAGAAACAAAACAGACAAAAATCTGCTTCATGGACCTTCCATTTAATGGGCTTAAACTGTGGTGACTGATTGCTTGCTTGCTAAAGAGAGGAGGCTCCAGTCCTACAATTAAACTCACATTTAATTGTAGTACCACTAAAATAAGTTCATTTCTGGAACATAAACAGTAGAAAATTCTCAACATACATTTATTTTAAACATTTATAGTACACACTTAATATAATGAATACACACTTATAATTTAGCTGAATGTTTACAAAACCAATAAAGCTGTTTCATTGCTTAACACTTAATAGTTATTCCTTTTTAAACTAAAATAACAATGTACTTATAAATGTATGTAATACTCTATCAATGAAAATAAGCAGAATATTATTTTATGCATATTATTTTGTTTTTGATCTTGAAAGGACAGTTACTAAATGATGATTTGCTCATTCATTCATTAAGCACATTACTGAAGTGTCCATTGTGTGCCAGGCACGATATAATAAATAAAATAGACTGAGTTCCTAACTTCAAGGTAGCTAAGGAGTTTATTTTCTAAAAGAAGAAAAACCGAACTTTGTCACCACTAATCCACATTGTGTGCATAGGTGCAGACACGAAAGTAACTTGCGTCTGTTTTCAAGGGCGTACAGTCCAGTGTAGACTGCAAGTACATAAATCACCAATGGAAATAATACCAAGATATAGATTTTATATGTGGAAAAAAGGAGAGAATAAATATAATAAGATCAAGGCAAGAATGTTATGAATGGAATGAATATAGTTTTATGAGATTAATCTAAAATTCGTATAAAAAGCACAGAATTTTAGAGAAGTGGTGAAAAGTATTAAGCATAACCTCAGTTTCCACACAGAAGAAATTATGTTCCAATTAGGTTATGACTTGCTTCGCATAGCCAAGACAGGTTAAAGCTGGGTCCTGAGCAGGAGAATAGCTGGCTGAAAGATAAATTCTTTCCCCAGCATTCCTGCCTATGAAATTAGAAAGAACACGGAAGTTAGGAACTCCCTTTGTTTTACCTACTATATTATTATTGTGCCTGGCACATAATGGGCACTTTGATAATGTGCTTAATGAATAAAAATATGAATGAATGAGCAAATCATCTACCTTGATTCTACCCAAACAATTCTAAAACATTAATTCTTATTTTTATACCCATAATCTTAGTGAGGGAAAACAAAACAAACAAAAATCCATCTTGTTTTCGTTATTTCCAAAATGTCCTACCATCTCAATTAAAAGTATTATTCTATATTATTTTCTACCCTAGATACCCTATTCTCCCATATCTCATCTTCCACTTCTACCTTATCATCACATAAACCACCATTTTCATAATGAACAAACAAAATTACTTTTCATGCTTTAGGGTCTTCATTTCCATTCATTTTTAAAATTACTTCCTGTCAAATTTCTTCTTTTCTATTCATGTTAACATGGATTTTTTTCCTCCTTCAATACTGAAGAAATCAACAAGGCTCACTTTGTCTTTTCTACTCTACACTAGGATTATCAACAATAAACAGAAGAAATATGCAAACCCATACTTTTAGACATAAGCTGATTGTTTACGGAGATCAAAAAATATTTGTCTACCAGGAGTGACAATAAACAAAAGACCAAGTTCGTTACTTCTGCTCCTTAATTATAAAACATTGGTAATTAATAAGAATTATCAGAATGAAGATGCCAGGGATTCCATCACAGACCTAATGAATAAGGGTTTACAGTAAATAGCATCACAGATATATGTTTTTATAAAGCTCCATAGTTGATTCTGGCTAACAGCCATTACTTTAAAGCATGAAATTCAGCCTCAAATGTACTAGCCTGAGTTTATTACCTCTGTTAAGTATTGCTAATTTTTTTCTCTGAACAGTTGGAAAACAAAACAAAACAAAAAACACAACAAAGAGCTGAATCATGCTCTGCAGATTATCTAAATTTTCAAAACTTGAAACCAATTATATTCACATATCAAAGAGGAAATGAATGTTGTTTATCTCTCCCGACTAAAATGGCAATGGCTATTTCATATGGCAGTAGATAATTTTGGTTTTTTGACACTTAGATTTGATACATATAGACTTGAATAATACCTAAAATAATTGAACAAATTAGCACAATTATTATTATTTTGAGACTGAGAGAAGTTATCTAGAATGATCTTTTATGGGAAAAACCCAATGGCTGTCAGTGGGTAAAATTCCCCCACTGCTGGCACATGGTACCCCCTCCAGGTCATCTCCTGGCTATTCTCTAATACAAATAATATTATGAAACTTTGCTTCTTGCAAAAAAAGAATAGCTTGATTGTGATATATTAAGTAGATGTCACTTTACTGATCAACAAGGCCACTCTTTTTATTATTAATTCTGATAATGATTTTCAGTTGTCATTTGACAACAGCAAATGAAAGGGAAGCTTATGCAATTCTTTGTGCCACAACGTGGTCCAGAAACAGAAACAACTCAAGAAATTTGAAAATTGTTCTAAAAACAAATTATATCTGATAATTTTACAATTTAGAGTTTACAAAGTGCTATTATAATTATAATCCTAAGAATGATACATGTGAAAAGTGCTTTGGCTATGAAGTATATATACATGAAAATGGGTAATTATTACTAATCTTAGAGGTCATAATTTCAGAACAGATTTTTTTTAATAGTGTTTTGATTTTTTATTAAAACATAACATATACAGAGAGTGCCAAAAAAAAGTATACACATTTTAAGAAAGGAAAAACTGTATTAAAATTGTAATACTCAATATATACTGATAACAAAAGGTGAATACAAGTCATGTGTATACATTTTTTGGCACCCCCAGTATATAAAATAAAGTATACATATCTTAAGTCTTGAGTTTGACAAATGTAAATAAGTGCACACACCCATAACCACTACCCAGCTGATTAAGCATCTTTCATGCTTCTAAATATAGAAGCAACCAATCTTTAACTTCTATCACCACAGGTTGTAGTTTTACCTGTTTTTGAACTTTATATAAAGGAATCCTACAGGATATACTCTCTTGTGCTTAGCAGCTTTCACTCTTAGCAGCACTTAGCAGTATTGTCTGTTCAGTGTATCAATGCTGTTGCTTACAGTTCATTCTTTTGCACTGCTATATATTATTGTGTCGTATGAATATTCTACAGTTAATCTATTCTTCTGTTAAAGGACTGAGTTATTTCGTTTTTACCTATTACAAAAATACTGTTATGAACATTCTTCTTTATGCACATATGTACTTCCCTAGAGGTGAAACTGCTGGGGCACAATAGTCTGTGCCCTCAAAGAACTGAAAATCTAGTTGAAATAAGGCAATATATAGTAAACATTTGGAGAATAAGAATAGGTAATACATTGTTGACAATGATTATAATTAAAGACCAGAGTCAGGAGACCAAGGTCGTGAATAATCAATGAAGGAGTCTTTGAATCTTCTGAGTCAGATCTAGTAGTATAACCAGTACAAACCTATCATAACACCAGTCTGTAGCAATAAGCAATTATCATAGACTCAAGTATCTTACAAAACCTAATTTTGACTGTTCATTGCAGCAAGAGTGCTAACTAGGCTATTAAAATGTATAATTATGTGGCAGCATAGCTATAAAATAATACAACAGAGCACTAATTAAATATCTGTTGAATGAATATTTAAATGAGTACATACTTTGTGATCCTGCAGCCTTATCCGTCTCCATTCCTCTTTTCCTCCACACTCTCAAGATTTTTAATTCTTCAGTCACGTACTCCCTCACTTACCTTTATTTCTTTGCAAATTTTATGGTTTCCGCCTGAAACACTGACCTTCCCAAGCCCCCTACAATTACTACTTCTTTCCAAGAAGCATTTCCTGACCACTCCAGTCTTAGGTATCCTGCTATGTATTTCCTCTCTAACACACTGTTCCACAATGGCCAGCTTGTCTAACTGTATTGACTCTTAGACAACACAGATCATGAAGACAGTGGCTGTGTCAGTCTCATTCACCCTGTCTCTTCAGATATAGCACAGTGCGCAGCACAAACAGGCATTCATTTGATGAATGACCAAGAAAACAGAAGTTGTGGGAATACATAAGATTGCTGACAAAACATATAAAGAATGAAGAGGCAGAAGAGTCAGAATGAAAAAAGAAGCCAGGAAAGAAGCTAGAGTCAGAGGAGAGCCTGGTGAGTACAGTGTCAAAAAAAAGAAGTATCTGGGAGTGGACTGCCAAAAATGAAAATGCCTCATTTAGTTCAAATTAAGGAAAAACTTGAAAGAATGCATTTATCTGATGTGGCAAAAGGTACTTCTTGATACCTTTGCCCTAGAAGTATCAAGCTGGAGACAGAAGCTAGAATGCAGAGCTGAAGACCAAATAGAAGTGAGGAAGTAAATGTAGTGTAAGCAGAAATACAGGCTACTATTTCACAAAGTCCTTCCAAAGAGAAGGAAAAGGATACTTAAGGAGACGGCCAAATAAAGGGTTAATTTTATTTCATTGTGTGGAAGAAGAAATTGTGTATGCTTCACAGAATAAGGAAAATATCCAATCAGGAGGAAAAGCTTGAAGATCCAAGAGAGACTACACAGAATAAATTGAATTAAGAACAGCATCAGATTTGACAATTGTGAACTCACAACTATTGAATTTCCTAGAAAATGCTTACATGCTAATAAAGGCTTAAGTGAGAACTGGATGGTGAAAAGGTTGAAATTAGTATAGCAATGAATATAATGAAATAATTTTCTAGGGCATTGTTACAGGATTGTACTACTATAGGAATTCATTTTCTAACTTTCTTTTTAAGTAGAATTTCTTTTGAAATGATATTACATGCAAAGGTATCTCCACAGAAATTGTAGCGAAACACAATTTGACAACTACTACCATGAGGAAACAAAAACATGAAAGAAAATAAAAAAAGGAAAGTTAGAAAATATTTAGGCGAGGTAAAGGACGTTATGGAATCAAGTCCAGATCGTTCAGGATGCCTTAGGAAAAGACTGGGCATTTCTTCCAGTGACGTGAAAGAAAAAGAAAACAGAAAATGAGAAGACACAAAGTTTTGAGATGAAGAGGTAAAAAATTGAGGTACTTCAGTGGGATGGCTTCAAAGTGCTCTAGAAGAAAACTGAATTATTTCTATTTGCCTGTGACTGTGCTCTAGAAGCTGACACTTAGGAGGCATGTAAGAAACTCTTCTATACCTATGCACGTTTAAAGGGCCAATTATATCATACAGAAGAATTAAGGAATTAAGATTCAGGACAAAAGTTCTATTAGAGGATGTCAATATTATTATTAAACAAAAGCACATGAATTCTCATTTAGCTTGATCAGGAAGTCAAAATCATGAGACACTATATATAGCAGATGATTCATAGCCATTTCAAATATTACTGTAATCTTTTTTGCATGAAGGGGAATAAGGAAAGCCACCTTAGAGGTCGTTCTGAGAAATGTCTAAAAATTCCTTAGAAATGTCTACAACCACCATACAAACAATATGATCCTTGTGTCAAAATACCAATACTGTTTACAATAAATAAGAGGTAAGCAGCATGTCATAATAAAGGCGCAAAGGTAGTTACAACTGGGCTTTCATTGTAGTTCTATCACTTACTTTCTGTGTGAGTTTGGGCAACTTACAAATCACACTAAGCCTTGGTTGTCTCATTTATAATATAGTAATAATAATATCTATCTACCTTGTAGAGTTGTGAGTGCTAGCAAGAATATATACAACACGTCCTAGAACTCACTGTCCAGCATAGGCATATGATTATTATGCTGATGATTAATTCATTCATTCAAAAGTAATTTGCTGTGAGCCAAGGGTACAAAACTGAATAAGACAAAAACCATCCCTGTCCTTAAGGAGTTCCTCTGTAACGAGAAACAAAAACAAAAAAATAATTTTTTGCAACAACATGGATGGACCTAGAGGATATTATGCTAAGTGAATTAAGTCAGAGAGAAAGACAAATGCCATATGATCTCACTTATAGGTGGAATCTAAAGAACAAAACAAAACAGAAACAGACTCAAAGATATAGAGCACAAACTCATGGTTGCCAGATGGGAGGGGGTTGGGAGGCTGGCTGAAAATGGTGAAGAGATTAAGAAGTACAAATTGTCAGTCACAAAATAGGGGATATAAAGTACAGCACAGGGAATACAGTCAATAATATTGTTATAACTATGTATAGTGCCAGGTGGGTATTAGACTAATCGGGGGATCACTTCGTAAATTATATAAATGTCTAGCCACCATGATGTACACCTGAAACTAATATAAAACAATATTGAATGTCAACTGTAATTAAAAAATAAAAATCAATTTTTAAAAAACAGAAATAATTTTTAAAAATTCAGAGTAGGATAAATGCTATGAGAAAAAAACGAACAGGAATTTATAATGAAAAATAATGCGGGGAACACTTTAAGATACTCAGGGAAGGCCTCTCTGAGATGTTCCTAAGGATGAGAAAGAATCAGCAACTCAAAGAACAGAAAGAGAAGCAAGACAATCTGAGGAAATAATAACATATGCAAAACTCCTTAGGCATTGAAAGTCATTGTATGTTTCAGTAATTTAGCACAGGGTAGCTAATATAGTAATCAAAGGATTCCCCTTGCTAATGTAAGACAGGTTAGTGGGGATGGTAGAGAGCAGACCGTGCAGGGCCTTGGCTTCTTTGTTAAGGTCAAGATGTTTACTAGAACAAAGTTGGAGGTATCATGCTGATATTAAACTAGACTACAAGGCTACAGTAATCAAAATGGCATGGTACTGGCATAAAAACAGACTCATAGATAGATCAATGGAACAGGATAGAGCCCAGAAATAAAACTAAGCCTATATGGTCAATTACTCCATAACAAAGGAGGCAAGAATATACAATAAGGTAAAGACAGTCTATTCAATAAATTGTGTTGGGAACACTGGACAGATACATGAAAGAAAATGAAACTAGACCGCTTTCTTACACCATAGACAAGAATAAACTCAAAATGGACAAACGCTTAACTGTAAGACCCAAAACCATAAGACTCCTAGAAAAAAAACATAGTAAACTCAGACATTACCCTTAGTAACATTTTTACTCATATTTCTCCTTGGGCAAGGGAAATAAAAGAAAAAATAAACAAATGGGACCACTTCAAACTAAAAAGTTTTTGCACAGCAAAGGAAACCATGAACAAAATAAAAAGACAACCTACTGATTGGGAGAAGATATTCCCAAATGATACATCTGATAAGGGGTTAATATTCAAAAACTTACTAAGAACTCATACAACTTAACACCAAAAAATTCCTAAACCATCCAATTAAAATATGGACAGAGAACAGAAATAAACCCATGCCTAATGTGTATCCCCGAAAATAAGACCTAACCAGAAAATAAGCTCTAATGCATCTTTTGGAGCAAAAATTAATATAAGACCCAGTCTTATTTTCGGGGAAATACAGTACCTCCTGGGACGGCCAAGCTACCATTTTTCCCCAAAATAAGACCGGGTCTTGTATTAACTTTTGCTCCAAAAGACGCATTAGGGCTTAATTTCCAGTTAGGTCCTATTTGCAGGGAAACATGGTATATAGTCATTTAATCTATGATAAAGGAAGCAAGAATATACATTGGGGTAAAGAGTCTATTCAATAAATGGTGCTGAGAAAACTGGACAAATACATGCAAAAAAATGAAACTGGACCACGTTCCTACTCCATATACAAGAATAAACTCAAAATGGACAAAAGACTTAACTGTAAGACCCAAAACCGTAAAACTAGAAAAAAAACATAGTAAACTCAGACATTACCCTTAGTAATATTTTTACTGATGTATCTTCTCAGGCAAGGGAAACAAAAGAAAAAATAAACAAATGGGACCACATCAAATTAAAAAATTTTTGCACAGCGAATTAAACAATCAACAAATTGAAAAGACATCCTACTGAATGGGAGAAGATACTTGCCAATGATACATCTGATAAGAGGTTAACATCCAAAATTTATAAAAAAACTCACACACCACCAAAAAAACAATCCAATTAGTAAACGCGCAGAGGACGACATATCTCCAAAGAGGACATACAGACAGCCAACAGACATATGAAAAGATGCTCAACATCACTAATCATCAGAGAAATGCAAATTAAAACCACACCAATGTATCACCTCTCACCTGTCAGAATAGCTATCATCAATAAATCATCAAACAATAAGTGTTGGTGAAGATGTAGAGAAAAGGGAATCCTTGTGCATTGTTGGTGGGATTGTAAATTGGTGCAGCCACTATGGAAAACAGTATGGAGGTTCCTCAAAAAATTAAAAATAGAACTACCTTTTAACCCAGAAATTCCACTTCTGGGTATTTATCCAAAGAAATCTAAAACACTAGTTCGAAAAGATACATACATCCCTATGTTCACTGCAGCATTATATACAATACCAAGATACGGAAGCAACATAAGTGTCCATCAATAGATGACTGGATAAAGAAAATGTGGTATATACCTCGTATACAATGAATATTTCATATACAATGAAATATTACTCAGCCAGAAAAAAAGAATGAAATCTTACCATTTGAGACAACATGGATAGACCTAGAGGATATTACGCTAAGTGAAATAAGTCAGACATAGAAAGACAAACGCCAGATTATCTCACTTATATGTGGAATCTAAAGAACAAAATAAACAAAACAAACAAACTCATAAATAACAGAGCACAAACTGATGTTTGCCAGATGTGAGGGGATTTGGGGGACTGGATGGAAAAGGTGAAGGGATTAAGTAGTACAAATTGTATAAAATAGTCATGGAGATGTAAAGTACAGCACAGGGAATACAGTTAACAATATTGTTATAACTAGGTATAGTGCCAGGTGGGTACTAGACTAATCGGGGGATTACTTTTTAAATTATATAAATGTCTGATATGCTGTACACCTGAAACTAATATAAAATAATACTGAATGTCAACTGTAATTGAAAAAAGATAACGTTTATTGAATGAATGGATAGATGAATGGATGCATGAAACAGTTCATACAACAGGACTCAAAAGAGAATATCTAATGATGTGGCCAGCACCTTTAAAAAACAAAAACAATTAAGTTCTATTTATTCAAATTAGTTCACTTTTTAGGGAAGTGAACAAAGTGAAAAATACAGGAATAATTACTATTGTCCCAGGAAGGCTAAACTATAGATGTAAGGGTAAACAAGAGCTAAACACACATTAACAACATAGTACTAGAGCTACTCCTCCAACCTAAAATGTGCCAAAGGTTTACATGTAAACTGGTTATAATCTGCGATGGTCTCTACCATAAACCTATAAACTCTGTTTGGGATGGAGCCAATTTGTTTAAATTATATACATTCACGGACAGGTTACCAGGAACCACTATCTTTTGGATATATTTTTTGGAGCTACTAACATAAATAAAAGTCATAATTCCTGCCCTCAAAAGGTCATGCAGTGAGGAGGTGTTATTGAGGTATTCCCTTAGCATTATTTCTTTTATTCCAAACGCAATCAGGTGAATACCTCAGTCCCATTTCAAGATGCCTCTAATTTCACTTCCAAATACACAGCTTTTCTTTCTGCAGGTCTTGGCACTTTCTAAGTACATATCTAGACTGTAAAAGTGTTGTTTTGCCTGTAGTGTTACATTTTGAATTAGTAATCAACATTTAATAATGGGATTTTATATTAAAATCCAGATATCTGGCTCCTTTTGATGAATCACAAGCTCTGCCAACATTAAGTAAACATTCTCATAAGTAGAACCGGAGCTGTCTCTTTTAGTGTTCTTTCCAGTTACTGCAAGTCCCATTCAGCCAATTTCACGATTTACATTACACTGAGACCTGTAGGCACCTGAGTGTTCAATCTCTACACTAGAGATAGCAAGATTGAGGTCTTTTTATGAAGTGGGAGGAGGGAAAATCAAAAGATGAGTCTTTTCCTGCAGAAACTTTGCAAGAGCTTAAAGACTAAAACAGTGGCCTCGATTTTCTTGATCATAAAGATGATAACTTTCTAGATCCCTTTCCAAAGGCAAATTTAATGAGAAAGAAACTGCCTAGGATAGCCAAGGGCTGGTAGGTAACTGATCTTCCAGAGGGTGAAATAAAGATGCAGTACCAAAATACTTCCAATTAAAAAGAAGGCATAAACTTTCACAAAATTTAATCTGACTTTTAAAGAGTTTACTTATTATATTTCCTTATGTTATATAGAAAATATATTTATATAGTTCATAAATATAGAAACTATATCTATATGGGGCCAGAGATTAAGAATTTGCCCCAAATCAGATACTTGACAGCAAAATTAGACTGGAAAGCAGTTACTCAAAAACCAACAGTTTCATTTAATATTTACTAAGCATCTAACATTTGTAAGGCTCCATGTCAGATGATACAAATATGTACTGTTTACAATATACTGCTTTACCATTTTATTTTTTAATTACTATATTTATAGAATTTTAAAGAATCCAATACAGTCTACTTTTTAAAAAACCTACTTCCTATACTCATAAGAATTGAAAGTTGGTACTCAAATACATGTACATGCATGTTCATAGCAACTAGCAGCACTATTCACAATAGTCAAAAGATGGAAACCCAAATGTCCATCAGAAAATGAATGGATAAGCAATTGTGGTATCCATACAATGGAACAATATTCACTCTTTATGAAGTACTAACAGATGCTACAGGTGGATAAATTTTGAAAACATTATGCTAAGTAAAAGAAGCCAGACACACAAAGTCAGATTCCCTTTTATATGAAATATCCAGAGTAGAGACAGATTGGTGGTTTCCAGGGGCTTGGGAGAGAGGGAGATGGGGAGCGGTTGTTTAAAGGGCACAGGGTTTCCTTTTGGAGTGATGAAAATGTTTTCGAACTAGATGGATAGAGGTAGTAGTTGCACATAATACTGTGAATTGTTCACTTTAAAGGGGTTAATTTATATGAATTTCACCTCAATAAAGAAAATTTTAAGAACAATTCCTTATTTGATCAACAGGTGGAATGTCACTTTGAATTTAACCATTTACCAGGTACCAAATGCAGTGCTAGGTATTTTATATATAAATTATCTCAGCAAATATCACACAACAATCAGGAGAGATAAACTTATCATGGCGAGAAATGAGAGGTGGTTCTGGATATCAAATTGAGTACTATTTGAGTCTGTTTTGCTGTGTGAAACAGGAGTTATGATGTCATCTACATTTCATAGGGTTGTTCTGAGGATTAACTGTGATAATCCAAGAATCCAATGACCCAGGCTTTTAGAAAGAATTAAACAAATTTTAGCTAATATTAATTATATAAGTATCAGTAATATAGCTAATGTTATTAATATTAATGCTATTGGAAATTTTAAGTGGTAGGTCTCTCCATCATCAAAAGCTACTTGTATATGATTGCACTGACAAATTTTTTGTTCAAATCTTAAGAAGTTCTTCTATTTAGAATATAGACAAAGGAAATGATAATCCAGGGGATGAGGGAGTGGGGAATGACTGTTAATGTCAAGCAACCACTAACTTACTTTCAGTATCTATAGATTAGCTATTCATACCCTCTGACATTTGGTAATTATTTGTTTACTGTCTGTTTCCAACCATCAGAATATGAACTAGTAAGGGCAGGGACTTGGTTTTCCTTCTCTCTGTATCGCCAGCATCTAGACTAGTGCTTGGTGCATAGTAAATACTCACTACCCCACAAGCATCTTCATTTCAACATATCTAAAACTGAACTCATTGTCTTCTGCTGCCTTATTTTTAGCATGAAACAACTATTTTAAGGTAGCACTTTCCAAACTATGTTAAAATTGTGTGTCTGACTGCTCAATTAACAATGGTGAGCCTCTTTAAACTTTAGACACAAAATGTATTGAACAAATTGCCACCTTCCCAAATATCTTAATATTCTATGTATTAATGATTTAAATTTGTGCTTAAAAATTAAGTTAACTAAATACCATTATTCACCCTTCCATCCTTACTTTCTTCCTGGCTTTTCCCTAACACCTTTTTTAGACAACAGATGTTAAGATCTAGCAAGGGTAAGCCTCACTTATATATCCTTTATTAACTTTAGGTCCAAGACCTACTTTAGAATACCTTGGAGGAAGATTAACCTAGACATATCAGAGTAATTCCCCACAGGCTAAAAATAGTACCAAAAGAATCTGATAGTCAAAGCTGATCGCCAGGATTCACTGTGATGAAAAGTACAGTGATCTGTTTTCAACTATTAGGATTATGTGTGCTTTACTGCACAAAGAAAACATAAGACATGTAGTAACTGTATAAAATATCATTTGTTGACTGCAGATAATATCTCTATGTCTATCACATTTATTTCGCTTTTTGTGATACTTGAGGTCTTCTTCTCTCCATTCCCTACTGTTATGAATTCAGGCTCTTCTCATATCCAGCCTTGGTTTACCACATCTTTCACAGCTATACCTTTTACCTTCCTTACTTACCCTCACCTTCCCCAGTCTCTCGCTCTATGATCCAGCCATACTGAATTCCTTTCAATTCTCCCACATACTAAGCTCTTGCTCATCTCCAAATCTTCCAGCATAATATTCTTCCCTCTGCCTCAAACATTCTTCCTTTAACACAGCCCCTTCACCTTTACCTGACTAACTTTTATGATTTCAGGACTGAGTTGAAATGTCACCTTTTATCAAAAGCCCTCCCTGATTCCCTGGCACATTGTCACCTTTCCTTGTCCCACCTCATCAATCTGTACTTCCCTTTTCAGAGCACTTAGCATACCATTTTTAGTTGATTATTTACTAGTCTGTCTTCCCAACTAGAAGGTAAGCTCAGTCAAGGTAGGAATCACATTTTTATCTTTTACCATTTTATCTGCAGTCAATAAATAAATAATCTTGGCTGAGGTTACAGAAAAAGGAATGCTTAGAAGTCAGAATATGTACTTAAACAAAATCCTAGCTCTTCTATTGATTAATAGTGTCAACTCAGGCAAGCCTCTTAATCATTTGGGGTTTTGTTTTACTATCTGTAAGATGAGGATGGTAACTACACCTCCCAGGTGTCAAAAGGATTAAATAAAATACTCTATATCAAAGTATTTTACTAAGTTGTATGCAAAGTATAATACAACACTAGTGTAAGCTATGTACTTGCCCAGTCTTTTATAATATAAAAAATCCTACTTGCTGTTTATCATAACAGGTTAAGTCAGTCTATTAAAGTTATTAAAGTTCATTTTCTCAAAATGAAATCAAATTTGGAAGATATACTAGAAGCAGAATAGTTCTAATTCCAATTCTTAGCAGTTTCAACCATCAAGTAGTAGATTTTCCTGAAACGATGAAAATAGTCAAGTGCTAATAGAGTAATGAACAACTAGGAAAACTAGGATAAATTCAGCCCATTAACAGCTAAGGCTGAAAATGGCATCTGGAAAAAAAGTTCTAACCTGAAAACAGGTTAAAATATAAGTTTTTATATTTAAGAAATTCTCAAAGTTTATATTCTTATACTGTACCAAAAAATTGGCATAATTTCTTGTAATAATAAACTCAAAAATTCAATTTACCATTTTTCTACTTTCATTTGCTCTCTTTTCCTCACCCTATTCTATACACCCACAAGTTTTAGAATTGCACCCTTTTTACCTGTATTCTCAAAATTTGTTAAAAATGTAACTGCTGCAATACTAGAGATGAATTAAAGTTGCTCTAATGGCAAATGACATTCCACTTTCCTTCTTAGATATTTCACTATAACATCTTCTAGAAAGAGAAGGAGATAAAGGAACTTAGTAAAATCACTTTTTAACTTGACCAGTTAAAATAAAATTCTAAGATTTTGTTGTTTAATTAATTTATTCATATTTAGTAAGAATATGTACATATCTATACTATTCAAAGCACACTGGAAACCTAAAACCAGTTCATTCATTTTTGGCACTAAAAGAAATGTAGTTAAACTTGGTATTTTCATGATTCTTCAAAAAAAATAAAATTGCCATTAATTTTGAATTTTAAAAAGGATTACATTCCTAAATTACCCAGGCAGAAAATGGATGTGAATTCATTCTTACATCCATGCCTCTCTACCCAGTTTCCAACTCCCAAGTATAAACACTACTATTCCAAAAGTAAATTACTCCACTTAAAAATTTCAGAGACTAACCTAAATGAATATTAGAAAGAAATCAACAACTGAATAGTACACTTAGATCAGTACAGTTACTTCAGCTTTAGGGTTTACACTAATTCATCACATACCACACTGAAATTATGACACACAGTATTGTTGAGGAGATAATTAATATTTTACCACGAGTAACCTCAGTTTATCTCTGAAAGAGCAAATACCTAACACTGAGACTGACAAAGAGGTAATCTATCACAATTAGGAAATCATTGACAACTAAAAGAAAATTCACTTCTATCAATGATATATACCTTTAAAAAGATAGAAGCATTTAATTTCAAGAATTCCAAGTAATTAAACTTTAGTAATATCTCAAAAGCTAAAGAATTTCAGATTTTATAATGTATCAAATATATTATTTGCTTTAAAGGATATAATATCTACAGTCCTTATACACTGAACAAAGAATCAATATACTGTTATTATTAATAAGCATTTTGTTACCTTTTTAACTACAATGCATTTTTTAAAAGGATGAATTGAGGAGAGTGATTAAAAGATGATAAAACTGTCAGTTTCCTAAGTATTAATACCCTTTAAAACTTTAAGCTATTAACATTATGAGGAACCAAAAGAATTACAATTTAATCTTAATCCTGTAAAGCACATGGAAACTACTCAAGATCTGTGGCTCTTTGGAGTTTAAAATGATTATAAGCTTATAGATACTATAATTTTTGATAGAAGAACATCAGTGACAACTAAGTACTATGTATAATCCATAAGAAAATAATCATCATTTCCCTCTTTAGGGAACTTTTAAATCAATTAGGAGGAAAACGAACATCCCAACATAAAGCTTAGCAAAGGATAAGAATAGACAATTCAAAAAGATATAAAAACGGCCAATATATACATGAAACATATCCAATAATAATGGCTAATTAAAAGAATAAAAGAGCATAGCATATAAAACTGTAATAATTTTTTAAAGATAATACTTGGTGCTGGCAAAAGTTCAGGGAATTGGTATCGCTAATGGATATAAATTGGTAAAAATTTTTTGGAGGCAACAGATATCAAAATCCTTTAAAATGTGTATATGCTTTTTCCCAGTAATTATACTTCTTTAAATTTAAGGAAATTTTTAAGGAAAAAAACAGTTAAGTATGCAAAGATGTATATATATGAGAATGCTCTCTACAGCACTGTTTATAAAAACAAAACTAGAAACATCCTAAATGTCATTAACAGGAGGGTGATTAAACTTATAATGGCGATGACTGTACATCCATATTATGAAATACAATGCAGCCATTAAAAAAACAGACATAGATCTATTTGGATCATAGAAAATATATTGTTGGATGAAGGAAGCAGGCTATAGTATAAAATCATGTAAAAATAATCCCATTTATGTAAAACGTATATGCATAGAAATTATAATGGTTATCCATGAGATGGGCTTTTTTGTGATTTTTACTTTAGTCTTTATATTTTTTATATTATTTGAAATTTTTATAATAAAAAACAAAGCTAAGTTATGCCCATTTTATTAACCTATAGTGTGTTCAAAATATGCTAAGAGAAAAAGCAGATTACAAAATTCATAATATGATCCTATTTTGAAAAAAATTAATAAATATGAAATGTCCAATATGCACAGAAAAAAAAGTACAGAATGACATACTTACTGTAAGTCAAAATGAGAAGAGTGGCTATCTCTGTGTGATAGGATTACATATTATTTCCCTTTTCTACTTTATGTGTTTTATACTTTTCACAATGGCCCAACTTTTTGTAATAAGCACACAAAAATACAACTTTATTATCTGAAAAAAGTAAGCTTTCAATATTTGAAAATTTTGTATTAAAAGTATCTTAAACACCCAAAAAGAAAGACTTGTCCTGAAAATTAACTTTCTTTCCTTAAAATACATATTCAATTTATTCTCAAAATATCCAGAGCAAATTGGAAATTCACATTCCAATAAAGCACTAGCATAATAAAAAGCATTATTTCATGTCAACTTCATAAAAACCTTGCTAAAGAGGAAAGGAAGATAAAAGGATAAAAAGAAATACGATTCCCAAAACATAACACCGGTATTTAAATATGTTTCTTGACTACAAATTCTGTCAATTTTTCCCACCACACAGGTCCCTCTTGATTAACTGAATTGCTAATAAGATACAATAGGAAGTAATTTTTCCATGGTGGCCAGCCTAGACTCAACTATCTAAAGCTTTTCCCCTTCATTTTATCCACCTAGAATAAGAAAACTGAGCCTCAAAAACCGAACATCCTGCATAGTACGATCATTAGTAAAGAAAAGATGGCTGGCCGCATTAGTTGCTCTTGTACTAGCACAAATTCTTCTTTTTACACCCAAGGAAACTTTGGTACTATTATTCCTACATCAGATAAATCAAGATACCACCCAAAGGAAAATGGCCACAAACACAGAATGCCAAAAAGACTAATACTGATGTTTATTCTGATTTAAAATGTGATGTTTTCCATTTTTTTCTTTGGCACTAATAATCGTAGAATAAAAGTTTTTCAAACTTTTCAAAAAAAATTGAGAAACTATAATAATAGCAACTTATGTAGCTTATGCTAGACACCATTCTAAGCACTTTGCTTATATTAACTCATTTAATTCTCACAACCCTATGATGTAATAAGCTCTATTATCAACAGCATTTTACAAATGAAGAATCTGAAGTACAAAGAAGTCAATTAACTTCTCCATGCTGCCACACAGGTAGTGAACAATATAACCAGAACACGAACTCAGGCAGTCTTGCTTCAAGACCCCATGAAGTGGGATATTAAATGTTCCTATATACCATATTTCCCTGAAAGTAAGACTTATATTAATTTTTGCTACAAAAGACACATTAGGGCTTATTTTCAGGGGATGTCTTATTTTTTCACGTACAACAACCTACATTTATTCATGTACAACAATCTACATTTATTCAAATGCAGTCATGTCATCTTCTGGAACATCATCATAACTCTCCAAACCTCGAATTCCGGCTTGAATTTCTTGCGACCCCATCTCCTGTAGAACCATTGGCCCCAATTCTAATGTCCAGCAATCGGGCTCTCCTTAAATGAGAGCACTTCTTGTCCATGTAGCCTGCTCATAGCGCATTGGCAACACAGCTGTCAGTGATTTTATCCCATGAATTCTTCACCCAAGTCCCGACCTCTTGCAGGCCAGGCTTCACAAAGTTTCCACGCTGATTTCTCTCCATTCTATTTTCAATGTAGTCATTGATTTCCATGTGCAAATGGTCCTTGAATGGCTTGTTTGTTGCAATATCAAGAGTCTGGAGATAGGCAGTCATTCCTGCAGGAATCATTATTTGATCTATTCTTCTCTCTGCAAGGAAGTTCTTCATGTCTTTAGCACGGTGAATGCTGGCTGAATCCCAGACCCAGCAGACCTCTTTAGCCACTTCGCAAAAAAAGTGGCAGCATTAAATCGACCCACCTTCTTATAACTGCTTGTGTGCACCAGGCTTTTTCGGTTTCAAGAACATAAATGCCTGAAACACATTCAACCTCATCTTTCTTGCCCTTAGTGATGATTTGAGGTGGGGCTTTCTTTCCATCCAGATGAATTGCCAAAATACAGGTAACACGTGCACTTGCGTAACCAATGGAGGGAATGTAGATTGGTGAGCCCCGCCCCCCTCTGATCAATTGTTATTTGAGATCCTTGGCCCATAAATACTAGTTTCATCCACAGCAATCATGTTGGAGAGTTAGTATTTAGAAAAGACGATGCCATCAACAAAGGACGTGAATGCAAGTGTACGTTTAATAACTTCAGTATCTTCCAGCTTAAACAGTGTTGTCGATCTTAGAGACAGTTCATATAGCTGAAGGAAGCCATCCAACCAGTATTGTGATACTTTGACTCCTTCTGGGGATATTTCTAACTGTGGTGCCATTGCAAGGGCAAATGCTTGAATATCAGCTCTGCGCACAACCAAAGCCTTTGCTCTCCTGTCAGCAATCTGTTCACAAATGATGTCTTCCAGCTCAGGAAATAATGGTTGTCAACCTGATCCACACTTGCACTTCTTAGCGTTTCCCTCATCCACCTGTTAACTGAGGTTATCGTACTCTGTTCGCTATTTTAGACCATTTGGAGATCCAACTTCTCTTTGCAGAAAACCGTAAGAGTCTTTCCCCGGGACTCCTCCACGAGTTCTTTCTTGTACTCAACGGAATAGCTCTTTCTTTTGCACTCATCTTGTCTGGGGTCAAAATACTATTCCATTTAAATCTACCATTAAATCAAGTATTAACTGAAGACTTACGAGATAGGAGTGGCAACAAAAATGATGCCAGTTAAGAATGATGGTCCACACAAACGCAATGAAAAGTTGCAGGCACCAAAATTCAGAAAGCGTTTATTTATTTCACACAAGTTCATTAAGTACGTCCGTTACGACACACAACGTATTGAATTATGAAGATTCATATTAGACACAACCAAGTCCATTTGTTACCAAGCGCACATGTTATTTGTGCGTTGTGTCTGTACTCTGATTGGTCATTCGGCAATAAGTCTCAAGTTCATCTGTTTACATAGGCGTTTACCTCTCATCCAAAAGTGCCTGCTTGGGTATTTACAAATACATAATTAGAATTTATATTATCAATTATTTAAAGTATTAATGTCAATAATATTATTTATTTATATTTAATTATATATAAATATTATAATTCAATACATCCATCATGTGTTGCAACAAACGTACTAAATGTTCCATCTGCCTGACAATCTTAATTGGGGCTTATTTTGGGGGTAGGTCTTATATTACCAGCATCCTGAGAAATCATGCTAGGGCTTATTTTCTGGTTAGATCTTATTTTCGGGGAAATACGGTAGTTGGGCATTAGACCTTGGAATTGCATCTGCTGTAAAACAGAGAATAGGGTCCCACAACATAACATCTTAGTGACCCTATTTCAATAAAGAAATTGTGTGAGGCAATAAGAGAGCAATTACCAGTGGGCTGTTAGAAAACAACTCACCTTTGAGACAATTAGAGACTCAATGTCTTCTTACCGTTGGCCCCAAGTTAGCCATTAAAAAATTATGTTTAAAAATCTCATAGACACAGACAATAGTTTAGTGGTTACCAGAGGGTAAGGTGGGTGGAGGGAGGGAGATGAGGGTAAGGGGGATCAAATATATGGTGATGGAAGGAGAACTGACTCTGGGTGGTGAACACACAACGGGATTTATGGATGATATAATACAGAATTGTACACCTGAAATTATGTAATTTCATTAACAATTGTCACCCCAATAAATAAATTTTAAAAAAATTATGTTTAGAAAACCGAAAAATAATTATGAGGGACAAACCTTATTTTGTCAGGCTAAGGGATGGGGAAAGCCAGAAAAAGCTATACTGTGTTTCCCGGAAAATAAGACCTAGCCAGACAAGCAGCTCTAATGTATCTTTTGGAGCAAAAATTAATATGAGACTTCATCTTATTTTACCATCTGTAAGACCATCTGTAAGACTGGTCTTTATAATATAATATAATATAGCATAATATAATATAATATAATATAATACCAGGTCTTATATTAATTTTTTGCTCCAAAAGACACATTAGAGCTGCTTGTCTGGCTAGGTCTTATTTTCGGGGAAACACGGTAGAATACAACTTGAAAACTTAAAATAAACCACTTTAGAATTTATTTTCTCCTTTTATAATCTTCTAACCTGAGACAAAGTAACTGTGAATGACAATTTTCCAATATTTACAAATTGAAATTCAACTGAGTTTTATTTTAACAATATAAAGAAGAAATAGTACTGTTCTGTATTGTGAAACAACTCTCCCTGAAAAATCCTTAACTTTGACTAGTTTTTTAAATAAATGCTCAAAACTAAAATGATTAGGAAACCATGATTAGGAAACCACTTTGTTGTATACCATAGCATTTCCAAATGGACAGGGTTCTCTCTTCTGGACTATATTACAGGGTCCGACCTAAAATGATTTTTCTAGAAGAACTTACTTCTCAGTTCACTTTTTCTGTTTCATTTTCCTCATACAATAAAGGAGTGCTAAATTTCACTCCTAAATCTATTTGATTTGGGAGATTCCAAAATATAATTTGCTTCTATGCTGGTTGACAGTGTTGTTTCTGAAAAGGTCTAGCGAGTTAAGAATACTTCTTGGTATAGATATATAAGAGAACAAAACACATCTAAATTTAAGGGTAAATGCATCTTTGGGTTTACACAAACAAGTATGGTGAGAACACAATTACTCAATAGCTATCTTTCAGCTCTAGGTTACCTTTGTATTTTTAGAACTAGGCCCCACCTACCTCTCCCCTTCTGAAGCTTGCCATCTCAAGCAGCCCATTCTAATTCCACCAAACGAGTGAGTATAGGCAACCCTGACTACAGAACTAGTCCCAAGTATTCTTAGGAGTAAGTCGGTTTCTATAATTACGGTTAATATTAAAAGCTTCCAGGCCAGTCAGAGTATTCATCAGAAAATTATTACTTGGTAAAAGCACTAGTCGTTTTACAAAAATTATTGTAAATTACCAAAGTGCCAATTTACACACGAAACATTATTTATTCACAAAATCTACTTGTGCAAAGATTAATGTGCACTTACCAGTAAACATACAAGTACTGGTCAAGATTAATTTAACTTTACTAAATTGAATTCTGTTCATATTCTCTCATTTATTCTCAAACTTAAAACTTGAGCTGTGGCAATAATCTAAGAAAACATCCTTTAAATAGAAAGTATGTTAGTTAGTAATAAATCAAATTAAAGAAAAATAAATTAAGTACTTTATTGTTCACACAAAACAAAAACTTACCCAGGCCCTTTGATGCCTCTTACCCAGGTCCTCTGATGAATACAATTATACCTATATTTAGTCTAAGCAGTTATCCAGGGTCCTCATTAACTACTACTAATGTCTAATTAATAATACAAATACAAAGAGAATACCTTTTTGCGACTTAGTAGGGTTTATAGTTTCCATAGCTACAGAAGTTTGTCTCCCTTCACTAATGCAGCTTTTCTTCTTCCTGGCTCACCGCCACAATTCTGTGACATTTATCAGAAAACTGCAATCCTCTTGCTACTACTAAATACTATAAACATTTGCTTTCCAGAAATCAACAAAATGAATCAACCATGCATATTAATAGTCAAAAAATTTCCCAATATAAATGAGGTTAATGTGTCTACTTCATGAATTTTTCACAGTCACCTATACTCTAGTCTGGCACATCAAAATTTTGTTTTTGATGTAGCACACTCAATCTCCCATTTACATTTAAAGCTAAAGATTTGGGGTCCCATGTAGAAAGCAAGAGAAATTCACACTTTATAAAAATTGAATAAAACCATGATTTACACTACTAAAATATACTTTATTAAATGGGAAAATGAAATATTCTACTTTCCAGGTGCCACCCCACATTTACTTGTCTCATTAACTTTACAAAAACACTTAGTGTATCTTAGACTCTTAAAATTACTTTCTTTTGTCTTTTAATATATATTTTTGTGGTAAAATATACCTAACATACAACTTAACCACTGTATCCATTTTTCAAAGTATACAAGTCAATGGCACTAAATTCATTCATAATGTTGTACAACCATTACCACCATCCATTTCCAGAACTTCATTATCTCAAATGTAAACTCTGCACCCATTAAATAATAAACCCCCATTGTCCTCTCCTCATACTCCCTGTTGACCACTATTCTACTTTCTGTCTCTATTCTAGATACCTCGTGGAATCACAGAATCATTCAATATTTGTCCCTTTGTGTCTGGCTTATTTCACTTAGCAAGTGTTTTCAAGGTTCATCCATGTTGTAAGATGTTTCAGAATTTCATTCCTTTTTAAGGGTGAATAATATTCTATTATAAGTATACACCACATTGTATTTATACATTTATCTGTTGATGGACACTTGGCTCGGTTGCACCGAGTTGTGCAACCATCACAATAATCAATTTTAGAACATTTTTAACACCTCCCCACAAAAAACCCAAACTCTTTAACTATCATCCCTCTAACTCCCCAACCCCCACCCAACCCCCAGGAACCAGTAATCTACTTTCTGCCTCTACAGATTTGCCTATTCTGTACATTTCATGTAAGTGGAATCATACAATATGGTCTCCTGTGATTGGCTTCCTTCACTTAGCATGTTTTCAAGGTTCAACCATGTTGTAGTGTATATCAGTAATTCATTCCTTTTTATGGCTGAATATTATTCAATTAAATGGATATATCATATAATGAAGTAAGTCAGACAGAGAAAGACAAATAGTGTATGATCTCACTTATGTGTGTAATCTAAAAAACCAGAAAACTGAAGTCACAGAGAACAGATTGGTGGTTGCCAGAAGCCAGAAGGTGGGGGACGGGACAGATGGAGTGGAAAAAATGGGTGAAGGTGGACAATGGTACAAACTTCCAGTTATAACATAAATAAATTCTGGGGTTGTAACGTACAGCATGGTGACTATAATTATCAATATCATATTGTATATTTGAAAAATGCTAGGAGAGTAAATGTTAAAAAGTTCTCATCACAAGAAAATATTGTAATTATGTGGTAATGGATGTTAACTAAAGTTATTGTGGTAATCACGCTCAATATATACATTTATCAAATCATTATGTGATATATCTAAAACTAATATAATGTCGTATGTCACCTATATCTCAAAAAATGTTTTAATTTAAAAAAATGTCAATCATAGGAATAAAATGACCAAAAAACCCCAAACAAAAAAAACCAACTCTTCTGGACTTAAAAATCTCATAATTCAAAGCCTAATTCCTAGCAGAAAAAAAAGTTCAAAAACTATTCTTAACTCTTAACACAATTATTCCAAAAGTTGTAGTATTATACCAATGAAATCAATATTACAAGTATGGTAGTGCCAAATTACTGTTTTAGATGCTATACTGCTTGTAGAACCCTGCAGAAATTAAAAGCTAAAAAATTCCTATTCAGTGTTTCTGCACATGAAATAAAAAATTTAAAATCTACCTATAAATAATATTGCTAAGTCTGATTCCCCATTGACTTATGTTTTTAAAGTGAAGTTCCTGGAATGTGACAGCTAAAAATTACAAGATTAATTTAGTTGTTGTTAGGGGGATGGGATTTAACAGGAGTGACCCTCACATGTACCCACACACATACCCCACTGAAGTCCCAGAGAAAGTATGCCACGTAAGAGGTGAGAAATCTAGTTATGTAGAGATGATGTTACGATGTTCAGCAAAAAGGTCTATTTCCAGTTCCACAATCACCTCATATTAACTGGTTATTCTGTTATGTGGGGCACAGATTTTTGAAAACATTTTTATTAAGACCCACCTCCCCAAAAATAATCCTCCCAAACATAGAGGGGGAAAAGAAAGTCCTGTTAGGAAATAGTATTATATTTTCTGATAAAGGCACCAGACATCTTCTATGCTATAAAACTAAGGTCATACCTCTAGCTTTCTCAATTATCCATGGTGTTCCTATTATCTACTAATTTAACTAACCATTCTAGATTCTTTTTTCCCCCAGTCTATCAAATGTAAAAGTTTCCTTAAGAAAACTTCTGCTCACTATATTACATAGCCATGCATTTTGCCCTAAGCTGTCCTTTTCAAGCTTCAAGAAAACTTTCTTATTCAAATATTAGTGAGCAAATCCAACTCCATTTTCATCTTAATTATGAAAATCTTTGTCTTCAATGATTAAATAGCTACAGTTCTTTAAAGGCCTAAGTTTCCACCTGCAGCAATTATTATTTAACCTGAAGCTTTCTACAGGGTTGTATATAACTAGAGCACAATCCTCTCAGATCTCCAACACCATGTCTTTTCTGGTTGCAGTAGTCATTCACGTATTCATTTGTTCAATAAACATCAAGCACCTTTCAGATACAAAGCACTTGTGCCACATGCTATGAGACTGCAAGAAAATTACCTTAAAATTACCATCTAGTATAACTTTTTAAACAAAACTGGACTTCACTAAATGTTTTTTATGGTTTACTCTAGCTTTATTTCGGTGGCTTTTTCTGATATTCTGATTATCATGGTTTGTGTCTCTTTTCCTGAACACATGCATCATCTAGGATTTCAATATTAAAGCTCTCCTAAGTTTTGAGAGCCCTTATTTCCATAATTTTATTAAAAATTTCACATACTGATTCAGTACAATCCCTATTAAAATCACAGCTCATTTTGCAGATTAAGAAGCTGATCCTAAATTCAAATGGAAATTCAAGGGACCCTGAATAGCTAAAACAATCATGTAAAAGAAGCAAAAGTTGGAAGATTCATCTTTCCCAATCGCAAAACTTATTTCAAAGCTCCAAAAATCAAGACAGTATAGTACTGCCATTAGGATGGACATATAGATGAATGGAAAAGAATTCAGAGTCCAGAAATAAACCCATACATCTCTGGCCAATTGATTTTCAAAGATGGTGCAAAGACTATTCAATGAGAAACAATAGTCTTTTCAACAAATAGTGTTAGGGCAACTGGATGCCCAAACGCAAAGAATGAAGTTGGACCCCTATCACACACCATAAACAAAAATTAATTCTAAATGGATCAAATGTTAAGAGCCAAGACTATAAAATAACTCTTAGAAGAAAATGTACATGTAAATCTTCATGATCATGGATTAGGCAATGCTTTCTTAAATATGACACAAAGCATGAGCAACAACAAAAATAGATAATGTGGACTTTAACAAAATTAAAAACATTTGTGCATCAAAAAACACTGCTAAGAAAGTAAAAAGACAATCCACAGTTTTGGAGAAAACTTCTGCAAATAATGTATTTGATAAGGGATTCGTATACAGAATATAAAAAGAAATCGTACAACTCAACAATAAAAAGACAAAAAACTCAACTTAAAAATGGGCAAAAGCCTTAAATAGACATTTGGCTACACTACAAACATAGGAATATATGAGAATTAAGACATCTTATGACCTTTATGTCCCTTAAAAAAAAGCTTTCCCTTTTAGAAGGTTATGGAACTTGAACAATGGAAATTAAAGAGAATTTACACTGTATAAATCCATTTATATGAAATTCTTTAAAAGGCAAAACTAATCTATGGTAAGGAAAAACAGATCAGCAGTTGCCTGAAGGGCTGGAGTAGGGAGAATTGACTACAAAAAAAAGCAAGAAATAGCTTTATGGGGTGACTAAAATGTTCTGTATCTCGTCTGTGGTGATTACACAAACTTATTAAAAACTCATGGATCATTTAAAATGGTTTCTATCTGCATCTCTATAAAGACTGTTTGTTTTAAGAGAAAAAAGGGAAAAAGATACAAGAACTAACAGCAGAACCAACAAGCAAAATGTTGAGGGTACCATGAGAAAATGGAGATATGGGTAGAAGGGGAAGATTAAAAACGGGGGTGGGGAGTAGGGGTTAAAAAGAAGAACCAAAGCAAATTAATAAGGCCCTATGCAAAATATCAATATTCATAGAGCATTTCATAGTCTTCAAAGTCCTCTAACATTTCAGCTGTCGTTCTTCAAAACTCTTAAGTAAGCAAGGCTAATAATGTCTCCGCTGAAGAAAAGAAATGCTTATACGATTTTCCACAAAGTCTCAAGGTCAAACTAGAATTAAAATTCAAATTTTTTAATGCCTAACAGAATTTTCAGGAAGTTTAGAAGCAAACACCAACCATATCAAGAAACAGTACCAACTCTTGAGGCTCTATTAGTACTGTTTTTTCTGTTGCTCATCTCTTTCCAACTTCATTAGGCTCAGAAATATACCAGCAGAAATAGGGTAGAATAATTTCTATGCTTCCATGAAACAATTGCCAAAGAAATCAAGAACCTCACAGCACCCTCCATTTCTAAAGCAATTCTCCTTAGGTGGTGGCTTGCTTACTCTCCCCTACTTTTCACTTTTGAGCACCATCATCAGTCAAGACAGGTGGTTCAACCAGTGATGTGCTTCACCTAAATCTTAAGACACTCACCAAAGCCAGGCAATAATTTGCTTATTTTGAGTGTTAAAATATTCCCCAAAAGGGCCATAATCATAGTCTTTTTTTCAAATACTTTTTTTTAACTTTTTTATTTATTGTTTATTTTTTTTATTTAAGTGTGTTTTTCCAGGACCCATCAGCTCCAAGTCTGTTTCAATGTAGCTGTGGAGGGCACAGTTCACAGTGACCCATGTGGGGATCGAACCGGAACCTTAGTGTTAAGAGCACCGCGCTCTAACCAACTGAGCTAACCAGCTGCCCATCATCATCTTCTTTATTGATTTTTATGTGTGGCTTATAGAATTTCTCTTATTACTTTAAGGATGCTGTTTAGCTAAAGAATCCTATACAAAGTACTCTTTTTACACCATCTGAACAGTGATGAAATCTTATTAGGGCCCAAAATGTAAATGCCAATTATCAAATGTTTGTCCTATAAGAAAGTCATGATAAGCTCAAAATTCTGAGGTAAAATTGTCAGGTTTCAAATTCCAGCCTCCTCCACTAGCTATGTAACTTTGGGAAAATTAGTGAATCTCTGTGCACCTCAGTTTGTTCATTTATGAAGTAAGGATACTATCACACAGGATTTTTCTGGGGATTAAATGTGAAAAATAGGTATAATATGCTGATATACATAAATTGCTCAAAAAATATTTTCAATTATACTAACACTGAAATTAATATTCTTTCTTCTCTTTAACTACCAACACTGTTTCTTTTAACATGTCCTTTAACAAAGATTGCTTTAAGTAGATTTTTTAAAACTAAAGCTAAAGTTATAAAGGTAAGAATAATCAACAACTTAGCTCACTGTTAGAAACTTTTCTGTTCTTTTCTCACCTTCAAATACAAGTACCAAATTTACTAAAGGACTAATCAAAGCATTTCTGAATGGGAAAAACCTGATAAACATTCATGGCTGGCCAGTTGTAATAATCGTCACCTACAAGTAAAGACAGTATTCCCCCCTTATCCATGGTGGATACATTCCAAGACCCACAATGGATGCCTGACACCTCAGATAGTACCAAACACATACATACTAAGTGTTTTCCTATACACTCATTCCTATGATAAAGTTTAATTTATAAATTAGGCACAGTAAGAGACTAACAACAACTAAAAATAAAATAGAACAATTACAACAATATATTGTAATAAAAGTTGTGGTAATGTGAATTTGGTCTTTCTCTCTCTCTCAAAATATCTTTTGAATTGTTTATTTCGGGAATTTTCCATTTAATATTTTCAGACCATGGTTGCCTACAGATAACTGAAACCACAGAAAGCTAAACCGTGGATAAGAGGGGACTATACATTGAAAATAAAAGCAAGAGGAAAAACATCTATTTTTCAATAGTTATTATAAATAAGAATAACTGAAAAATCTCATATAGCACAAAGTCAGTGGCTTTTTTATGTACTGACTACAATAAGAAACATTTTTCTGTACTACCACTTGCAAGTTTTAGGAGACTCCTGGAATAATTATAGTCAAGAGTCAATTAAGAGCAGGCCAAGAAGCAAGCTTCCTAGAAGCAAGAAGTTGGGATAAACTAGGTACGATTTTTGTCGTATATTTGAACTTCATTTCCATAATGATATTTTTCGTTTACTAGATAGGAATCAATAAGAGATTAACAGATACTAAACAACAAAGGAATCTGACAGATTGTTTTAATGTTAAATATTTTCAACAAATCCTTTCCAATAAGATATCATCATATATTTCTTCACGTAAGAGTCAATGGCCTAACTACCTTACTAATACAGACCCGAGGAAGAGAAACAAATTAGGACTAATGGCAATTCAGAAATATATTATAAAGTCAGTTAAGACACTGCTGATTTTGTAGGTGTCAGATGGGCACTTGTCTCATTAGGGAAACCACTTCATGGACGGTGTAGATGCCTGACCACTGCAGTATATACCTGAAGCTGAAGCTGAATAATACTGAATGCAAATATAATTTTATATATATAGACATACGTATATACGTATACATATATATACGTATACATACGTATATATACGTATATATAAGTATACGTATGTATATGTATATACGTATATATAGGTATATGTATATATGTATATATATACGTGTGTGTATGTGTGTGTGTGTGTGTATACATATATATATATATATATATATATGGTCACAGGATGTGGAATAGAGCATAGAGAATAGAGTCAATGGCATTTTAACAGCTATATACATGTTAGAGGGGTAGTAGATTGGGAAAGGGGCTTACCACATTGTGAGGGGTGTAAATGTCTATTTGTTTTGTACATCTGAAATTTAAAAAAAAGACACTGCTACTATTTTTTAGGATTTTCATTTATGAACTATAAAGTATAAGTATGCATGATACCATATCAAATAGATTGACACTAGTAAAAAAAAGTTTATTTTCCTCTAATTGTAATATTTCATATTTTCTTTTTAAAATCTTTCAGTCTTAAATGTTTAATTCACACCAGGAATGCATCATATTGGTGTTTAGTTCTTATTTAACCAGCTCTTTAATTTGATCCATCCATCATATAATCTCTTAACTCATGCTTTTAAAAGGACTTAAAATTTGTAATCAATTCTTTTTATTACTGTATTTTTCCAATTTATTTTTCCTGTTTTATGATTTTCTATCATCTTATCTTACAGCTCTATATTTCTAGAATGACCGTTTAATCTTATTTGTATACTTTTAGTTTAACTTTTTATCTGTTTTTTTACAAGGCAAACAATATAGGCCATAATTAATATTTTTCATTACAGAAAGTGTAAGACATGGTATCTTTTTCTCTGTAGTTGACCTTTTTCTCTAGGCACTGCAAAGAATCCTCGCCTTCAAATCTGAAAACCCTAACTGCAAACCGTCTCATCTTTAAAAATATACACAAACTGATTTCTTTAAAGAAGGTAGGGAAAACGCAAAAATAGAATCAAAAAAGTAAAAACTTGAGTATATATTTTTTTCCAGGATTCATTTGCAAGTTATTTTAAAAATAATTGCCACAACAGGTCTTTTATTTACTTATTTTATTAAACATTTCACATGTAATTATGGGTTTATCAGAAACATTATTTTAATGGCTACGTACTATTGTGTTAAATAGGTAAGACCCTTTTCCCATTGTCAGGCAATCACCACATTAAGTTTAAAAAGTAGTAGCAGAACTATGTACGGTGACCTAGTTAATTAGACTTATTGTGGTGATCAGTTCCCGATATATACAAATATTGAATCATTACATTGTACACCCGAAACTAATACAATGTTGTATGTGTTAACTATACCTCAATAAAAGAAACTAATTTCCTATCTTAAAAAAGAAAATAGTAACAGCAGGAAGGACCAGCATTGCTATGTAGGATAAATGCAAACTTAATTAAATGAGATTTTGAATATATTTTTAAAGTTTAATAACACCCAATAGCAGGTTTTCCAACCTTATTTGCCTAAATTTGTGAAACGTAATGCTATATAAAAAATGTAACAAGTTTTATAATAATTAAATTCCCCTCACTCTAGGCTGAGTTTTTAATTATTAGATGGAATCTAGACTACTGATATAAAGCATACATACATCTTTACTAGGCAATACTTCACATTATTATATAACATATGTCAGTATAACATAGTACTAGTTAAGAGCAGACTCTAAAGTGAGACTACTTGAGTTGGAATCTTCCCAGCCTATGGTAAGATTCTGTGACTCCCTATGCCTTGCATCCTCATCTGTAAAATGGGATAATAATAACCATCTCAAATAGTTGATATGAGATTCAGTGAGTTCATATTGGTAATGTTCCTGGCACATAGTAAGCACTACATAGATTGCTGGTGTTTAAAAAAACATAATTTAGCTACCATTTATTGAGCACTGACTATGCGCTAGGTAAAATGCTTTTCAAAAATTTGCCTCACAACCATGATGAAGATACTACTATTGTTGTCCCCATTTAAAGATGAGAAAATTGAAGCATAAAAAGATTAAATGACCAAGCCGAGACCACACACAAATGTCAGAAGAAGGATTTGAACCCAAATCTGACTACAATTTCAACAAAAATTATCAACTATACTATTCACTAGAAACAGCAGCCTCCTGCTACATTGTAGCTTGAAAAGGGGATGGGGGAGACATGAGAGACTGTTGAAATAAACTAGAATATGTATTTCCTGGAATAAAATAGAGTATTTTAAAAATTAATATAAGATATGTCATTATAATACAGAAGTATTTATGTATGAAATGATATGTCTGATATTTGTTTTAAAATAATACAGTTGGGGAAGGGGAGAAGATAACAGGAAAGATTAGACATCCATTAATAATTGTTAAAGCTTGGTGATGGGTGCACGGGGGTTCGTTATTATCTCTACTTTTGTGTATTCTTTAAAATATCCATAATAAAAGGTTAAAAACAGAAATAAGGTGCATAGATGAAATACTTTCATTACACAAGCAAACAACTTTCTCATGACACCATGTATCAAAGATATAAAAGGCCATGGCATACTTGGTATTTATATACTTTCTGTAAACAGGTGGTCTTACTTCAAATATTTAAGCATCCTCTCAACCAAAATGAAAAATTAATGCACGTATTCAGGCACAAACATGTAAACATACATACTAAATGACTGTCTACATTGCCACCAACTTGTTAAAAATATTTGCTTAAATAATTAACACTTTTTTCGTATCTTTTTCCTGCCTAATAATCTCTTTGATTATGACACTCTGGTTTGTTGCCCAGAAAATAGATGGGTTTGTACAGATAAATATGATTCCACAATATGGTCACAAATTGAACAATATGAATAAAAACCAGAAATCTGCTTCACTAAGAAACACTTCTAATAATTCCTCATCTAAAATTGTAGTTGATAGTTGATTTTCATACTGATACATATCTATGGGCTTCTTATAAGTGTAAATGTAATCAATAGTTTGAGAACCTTTTATATGTTCTATTACAGTTAAAACAATTTAGCTGATACTAAAGGAGAAAGAAAAAACACATTTATTAAGCCAGACACTATATATACTACATATTTTGATACAGGTTCGCTCACTAAATTTAAGAGGTTATATACATTTTCATAGAAAAAACATTCAAGTCTAGAGAGAGGTAAAATCACTTGCCCAAGGTCATAGAGCTAAAAAGTAGCTAAATAAGTATCTAAATTAAAGCTCAATTAATTACAAAACCCATTTGTTCCTCCACTATACCATACCACTACATAGGAAGCAAAACCTATACTCAACTCAAACTTAAATATAGGGCCTTTTTTAAGTGGAGCACAAAATGTTTATGTTACCGGTTACATATATATTTTACAGTGGCAGCTTGGCTTTGGGTAAAGAACTCCAACTAAAACACAAAAAGCATTCTTTCTGCTACTGTGTGACCTTTTTCCCCCCACATCTCTTAATCTCAGCCTCAGGTTACTCATCTCTATAATGGGGAAATTAACATCCTTGCTGTCCAATTCCAGGATTATAAAATTCAAAGATAATATATGTAAAATCACTTCAAAGACTGGAACAACACAAATATAAACTTTTTTATCTTTAAATGCTAAAAGCACAAAATAAAGTGTTCTGAAATAACTCAGTTGTTTAAATTATTGTACAGTCTATTAACATTTCTAGAACTTTCTAAAATTCTTTTTTCTAGGCATAGTTCAATCATCATCTCTATTACTTGGCTTTACTCATCCTTAAAAACAATGCAATAGTAATGGCATCAATGCTTTTGTAATAAATAATTAATATATCATTTTGAAATACTCAGCATATAAATTCTGAATTTTCAAACTAAGTATGTGTTTGATGTCACTCTTTCAGTTATATTCATGATCTTGTTTGAGCTTTTTCATATTCAGTTTGTTTGTAAAAAGCTGGAATTCTAAGATAAAACACCCAACACATAATTTTTAATGATTTTGTGGGTTTTTTCCCAAGGTTTCTCAAAGCAGATACAATAGCAAACAAGCACATCAAACACAGCAACAAAATCCACCAAAAAAACATTCAGCTGCTCTAAAAGAAGGATCAGTCTCTTTAAAAGAAAACTACATTGTGTGAGTTTGCAAAGTTTCACACTTTCTCATTTAAACTCCATTTCAGAGAAAGCCTTTGCATACTCACACAATATGCTTTAAAATGGCACTCTGCTGACCTTCCAATAGTCCAGCTCTATGAAAATTCTGTGATGGGTGTAACTTCAGAGAATCTGAAAAACACAAAAAGCATTAAGTACTTTTTATGCTGAATGAATTTTTTTTTTAAAGCCAAGGATAACATAAATCTCTTATATAACTAGCATGTATTTTTAAGCGCTAAAGCCCATATTTGTGAACATATTCTCTAGGAAAGGCTGAATTGCCTCTACAGTGGTCTCTTTGCTAAACTTAGACTTTCATAAAGCATTTGTTTCATGGAAAATTATCAGATGATTGCTGCATAAATGGTGTTAATGTCTTGACTATTTTTAGCACCCAACTGTACCACATTTGCCCTCCTCTAAGAACCATCTCTTGTTATAGCCTTCTGACACTCAAAACTACATTATTACCAAACTACTTTAGGTAACATTGCCCGAAAAACATCTTACAGGATGGTGGTGACTGCCAACTAAAGTCATCACAGCAATAGACAATGGCTACAGTTACTAAGTAGGACTCTGTGTACAAACTCAATCGTCAGTCTATAAAGCCCAGTACCTTCCAAAGTAATCCATCTCACTCCAACTCACACACACAGTTTGAACACACGAATGTGAAGCTGAAGTCCCCCTTTTTGGAGCGGGTGAAATCAGCGGACGCATACATCAAACCAAAAACTGAAAAACACGCAGATTTCTAGGGAAGAGGTCCATAATGGCACTGTTTTTTTTTTTTTAATATGGTGAAATGAATAACTAATAACCCAGTAATGTCTTTTGCCCCCTCCCAGGGGTTTAAAAAGTGTTGACGAGTGCAGTGGGAGCATTTTGGTTTGATGCCCCTTGCACAGGGAACCTGTTCTAACACATTCTCGTGGTGTCCAGTATAGGAATTTAACCCCAGTAGAGATCAGCGCAAGTGTGAAAATTTTAGATCCAGGGAATCCCCTTCAGGCTTGAGCCAAGAGTTTTAAAAATGGGAATCTCTGGCCCTTGCTCCCCTCCCTGCAACGAACCCTAGAACCGCAACGAAATAAAATTCTCAAAGGACCGCGTCGGTGCCTGCGCTGACACCCCTGGGACAGGAGAGGAATAAAACTAACAGAGCACCCCGTATCTTAGTAAAAGAGAGAGAGAAGTAAGTAATTAGAATGCCACGGGGGTGTAAAGAGAAAAGATAGGAAATTGGGGCCCTTCCCAGCAATAAGATGACGAGGAAAGGCGTCCAGAACGCCGGGTCGAGGGGGGCCGTCCCAACAAGGGGAGGGAGGGGACTAGGCCGGAGGGAGCGGGGGTAGAACGACGACGCGCAAACAACCCGGAGGGGTAGAAAAATGGTGACCCTGCGCCCAGAACCGGCTCCAGGCCACGCCGCCCGTTTGGGGGCAACTTTGCTGGGGAGGATGGTCCTGGTAAGAGGAGCCGCGGCCCCACGCATCGCGGCGGCCCCAGCGCGGGGCCCACTCCCAGGCGATCCCCGAGCGGGGGAGGCCGGGGTCGGCCGCGCGAGGAGTGTGGCGGGGCCAGACCGGCCGAGGCACGCTCAGAGCGACTGGTGCCGCAGAGACCCGGAGGCCGACGGCATTTGGGCCCCGGGCGGCCGGCGGCTCCGCGGGGGAGGGGCCGCCACTCCTCCCCGGCCCCTTCCACCATCACCCAACCCCATCGGCCTCTCCCCGTCGGCCTCTCCCCACCCCCCAGGACACGCCATCCCGGCCCGGGCTCGGCAGTCGCCCACGCCGGGGACCCTCCGACTCGCGCGGGGCCCTGCCTCCCCGCCCCCACGCCCCAGCCCCCAGCCTGACTCACCTCGCGAGTACAGGGACTTGGGCGATTCCAGGTCTAGGTCCGCGCTGAGCAATGAGATGAAGTCCGAGGGCATCGCAGCTCGACCCAGCCCGGCCCGAGGGCAGCGGGTGGGGGGGAGCGGCGGTGGCGGCGGCACCTCCTCTCCGGGACCGCGGGCACCGAACCGGGGGCGGCGAGGCGAGGGCGGCTGCCGCTGCCTCCTCGAGGGCAGTGACTTCCACCCGTCCGAGGACCGAGGAAACGGTGGCGGAGTGGAGGGGAAACTCCGCAGGGACTAAATCCCGGAGAGCCAGGAGGGGGGTTCAGGGCGGGGAAAGGGAGTGGGGAGAGCCAACCGGTCCGTTTCGTGCTTCTCCTCAGCGAAAACTGACGGTCGCCACCACCGCCGCCGCCGCTGACAGAAATCTGAGCCCCGCCCCCCGTGGGGCAATGCGCAGGCGCGGAGGGGGCGCCCCAAAGCGGGGAAGAGCGGGGGCGGCCGCCGGAGGGCGGGGAGGCGCGCCGTGGAACAGCATCAACAAGGGCTTCGCTTCCTGCCGCCGCAGCTGGGGTTGCTGTTCCCCAGCCGGGAAAGGGCCCCGCCGGCTGGGAGGGAGGGAGGCTGGGTGGTGTCTGCGCCTGGGGCCCCGGGGAAGGAAAAGGTATTTGCACCGACCTAGTGGCGACGAGCCTAACGCGGCCGGCGCAGCGCCGAGCTGAGCGCAAGAGACAGACCCGGGGAGCCGAGGTGTCTGAGCGAAGAGGGAAAGGACCCCAGAGCCGGGCGTGGCCGGGGCGGGTGGCTTGGGGTCTCGCTGTAGAATGGAGTTTCTCCTGGACAGCCACCAGCCCAATCTCTAAATTGAGTTGGCCAAAGGACTGTCAAACTCATATCTTAATTAAGAAATGGCAGACCATATTCTAAAAACCTCGAGTTATTGGTTGTTTAAAGTACCTAATCTGCCTTGCCGTTGCCCCCTCTCCACCAAACGTCCTTTAGAGGCTGAAAATTAAAAAAAAAAAAAAAAAAGTCCAGATTGTGCTCCGGTGGCCCGGTTTATTCGGAGTGGGAGATAGAAGACAGTTTTAAAAATTGGATCATATGAATCCACCTGGCTGTTCTAGAGGAAAAAAAGAAAAAAACAAAACAAAACATAAACACAACTCTTCCAAGCAGTTCTTCATTTTTTACCATTGGACTAGGCAAGGACGGAGGAAGAACACATTTAATTGCGTTTTTGCTATTCTGTTCATGGGGCCAAAAGTTTCCGTTGCAAAAACTGAAAATCCTCACCTACACCGCAGACCGTTTCCTGACTCTAATAGACTTCTGAGAAATTTTTAATCAAGTTATTAAAATATCAATTGGAGTGCAGGGTATGCACGTTGGAAATAATTTTAATCTCATGTAGAATACTGATGCCATCAGCCACCTGGGCAACATTTTTAAACTGTTTGAGTTGGTTTCGTTTTTGTTACTTTATCTACAAAGATAGTTACAAATCATAAAAAATAGTCTGTTGTATTACACACACACACAACTTATAAACCTTTTTCCCCAGGAATTCAGGCATATCACCTGGACTTGGAGTGCTGGGAACAGAAATAAATTCTCAACAAAGGAGGCCCCGGTGCAGGTGTCTCTGGCGGTGAGGCTCTTTGTAAAGCTTTACGTGCAGACTTAGAATTTAAACTTGTGTCAAGTTTACCTATGTTTCTATTTGAACATGTAATTCAGATTGCCCAACCATCTTCACTGCATTCTGTGTAGTAATTAACCCCGTCAACATTTTCTTCCTGTCAGAAGTCAGAAAACTTTTTAGGGCCACGCCAAGATGGCAAAGCAGAACATAAAGCTACCTTCAAATATCCATCACCACTGTATACTGTTGTAACAAGTCCCAAAGGAAGACCCTTCATAACTGGTCAGAGCCCCACTCATTTGAGAGAGGAAGACTCAAACCCCACATTGCTCAACAGCTCAAGGCCTAAGCCAAAGCTTTTGAATCCAAGAAGGAGTAAACACCTGTTGTAGACTTACCCCCTCCATTAGTCAACACATAATGCCAGAAGAGGAAATTGCAACGCGCCAGGCAGAACCCCAATACTAAAAAAAGTTGGGTGAATCACTCTGAGCATATCCCTTTTCCCCAGACCTATGTAATCATTCAACAAACTTAGAGTATAGGAAATCCCCAGTTACTGTTCTGACCCTAATTAAGAAGTCAAGAACTGACGAGTCCTCTTCCTCTTTTTCCCCCCAAGTACAAGTGCTTCATTGTATATGTTAATCAGATTTCCCATGATTAGATAACAGAAAAATGAAAATGGGTCCCCCAAAGTGTGATGACCTAGACTGAATTCTCCTAAACTAGGATTCTTTGGACTCAGGCCCCACCCCATCAGGCCTTGCAACAAACAGTGATTATATCTTAATGGATATTTGAAAATTCAGTGGTTTCCCCCATCATGTCCTTTTACAGAGACACATTTTTGAAAAACTTAAATGCCATGTTTTGCAGCAATAACGTAGAGACGTAGAATTTCATTTTTTTCTTAACATTTCAGTGACTAAAATCACTAATTAGTAAAGAGTGTTTGCTCAGCTCTGATAAAAATACAGTATGACCTGCATGATATTCAGGGTTACCAAAAATAACTATCTGATCACCGTGTCTTTAGTAAATTATATGCTACCCCTAGTTCCAATGATATTTCCCTCTGTGGTCATTTATGTCTCTCAGTTGCTTCCACTTTTACTTGATATTTGAAAGTCTCATGTTATATCTTAAAAACCACCCCATCACTCAAACATATACTTTCATAAAACTTTCTCTGTGCACAATAAAAAGTAATACTTTAAGCCATAAAATTTCCTCTCATTGGAAATTACAGTAGGATTATGAAACAAAACATAAAGCAGAGTTAGTAGTTTGTAGAATTTCTTTATGTTACTTCCCAATCATATCACATTCTCGAGTTACTAGATTAAAATTTCACAAGAACCCAGATTCAACTATAAGGTTATGTAGATTACACAATAGAGTGGCAGGTTTTATATTAGTGATGTGTTCTTTAACCCCTCCTGGACCTGTTTAGGCATTTAGTGAATTGTGTTACTGGATCTACTCCAAATGAAAGAGGTTCAAATATCAACCACTGAAAAGGAATTAAACCCATACAGAACAGAAGAATGTGTTGTCACAAGATCTACAGAATCTTTGTCATTATAATACAATTGAGGTTGTGAAAATAATTTTAGTCACACGTATATTGTAAAGAACCTGCTAAACAAACACAAAATCTGAAAAGAAAATTTCCAGAGCAATTCAAGTCATGGCCAAAAAAACAAAAAAAATTAGACTGCAAATTATCTTTGCCCCACGTTGGGATCACTCAATAATAATGGAGAATAGATAGTGGTGGGAAATAGTGACCGAATTTGTACTAAAATTATAACCAAAGTCTTATTTGATTACGTGTAATTTTCATCCTTAGGACATGTTCTAGCAAATATTTCTGAAGGCAAAGTTAGTTTTGATAGTTTTGCCATCAGGTTTAAAATATTCTCACTTCTTACATCTTTCAAAGTACCTAAATCTAATAATCAGGCACCCAATTCACTGTGATGAAGTACTTCGGTACATAATTTGATCTGAGTCAGAGTTTTCATAAGAAGTCTTCTAGAGACCAGTTCAGTCTCTCAAAATCTAGAAGGATTGCAAGCCCTAAGATATGGTGCAATCATCTCGAATATAGAGGACTTAGTGGGTGGTGAAAAGGAGGTAAATACCAAGGAAACTCAAAGGTGGATTAGAGAGGAGAAATTTTAATGGGAAAACAGAAACCCCTGAGCCCATTAAACCAAGAAAGGAAGGAAGATGTCTCTAGGTCATCCCAACAGTAGGCAGGTTAGACTTATGCAAACTGCACGCAAGTCCTTATTCATACTGGCCTTGATACTGCCACCTTAGGTTTGTAAGATGCTCCTTCCACATCTAATCATAATATTTATTGAGTCTAGTAGCCCCACCTTAGCTGTGATATTAGTTTGACCAAGAATATGAATGAGAAATTTCTTATTATCCTCTGTCTTAATCGAGGGAATTTTAACCTGGGGTCCATGGATTTGTTTCAAGGCATCTGTGATCTCTGTAAACATGTATACAAATTTTTGCAAACTTGCACCTACGTGCATCTTTTTCCTTAGAATGAAGGTCTTTAAGTTTCCTAAGATTTCTAGGTGGAGGGGGGAATGTACATGACCCAGAAAAGATGAAAAACAATTTCTCTATATGAAATAAATCCATTCTTCCCTCTTTTCACAAATGGGCTCCAGGAACTATGGTAGGTGCAGAAAATACAAAGATACTACAAAGATGAATACAAGAAGTCAACTGTCAGCCTGACAGAGGAAATGGCTTATAAGCAAACACAAGCATTGTAACATGCTATGCTAGAGTTCTGTACAGGTATCTAGAAGTAAATTGTCCTTTTGTTTTTTTTGTGAGCTAATAATAGAGGGAAAGAAGAAGGAATGCTATTTAATATACATCACTCTTTCTTCTCCATCTCCTCTCCCCACAGCTGATGTATCTTCACTCCAACCCGTTTCCTAGTGGTTAAAAGAGACTAGACAGTTACAGGGCAAAGTCCTGACGTACAAATGTTTACATTGTGATGCATCACAGCTATTATGTGTTGATACAAATATCCCAAGAAATACCTGAGCTTCACTGGACTTTGTCAGTGGACGGTCAAAGAAACAGTGTCCTTTTTTTTTTTTTTTTAGCTTCACTGAGGATTATGGCTAAATACTTAGGTTAAGGATGCAGTGATAAAATAGTTGAATTGGTCATCCACAACTAAGCCTCAGAACTGAAGGGCTAAGTTGAAGTTATTGGATAAACTAGACTGACTTTAGGAATAACATATTCTGCCCGAGAGGCATTTGTTTCAGCTGAATAAGGAAATGTGGATTGCTCTAAACAGAGAAGAGGCATGCAAGGGATCTGCCCGTAGGTGTTAGATTTTAATTACAAAATCACAAAATATGAGGCTTAGAGAGAATATTCACTTATTTATTCATTCAGCTTCTCGACCTGCAAAAATCCTACTTATCCTTCAAAGTCCAGCTCAGATATTACTTCATCTGTGAATTCATCCTGAGCCTTTCCAAGCAATATTAATTGTTCTCTACTCTGAATTTCCATAGCATTTTGTCCAAACTGTTGGTAGAGCCGCCATCACAGCGAATTATAGTTCATGGTCTCTCTCTAATATATTGTAAACACTTGGTTGTACAATCTCTTAGATGGTCAAAATAAAAAACACATCCTTGCCTTAAATAACTTACAATTGAGCACATAGCTTTAGCACCAAGACAGAATGAAGCAAACTCTCTAAAGCCATTTGTTGATATTTTAATAGGAATTCAATATTAGGTACAGAGATTAATAGAATGAAGGAAGGGAAGAAGCAAAAGATTTTGTTCTTTATCCTATAGGCTCTGGGGAGCCATTGAAGGTTTTTGAGGATGGAAATGACCTTCTCAGGTCATTGTAAGAGCTGTATTTTAAGACAGTAATAGAGGCAGTAATGTGGAGAGTAAATAGTCAGCTGAGAGCCTGGAAAAGGCCCTAAAGAGTAGAAGACTTGGAAAAAATTAAAATAAGGAGCTGTGTATGTAAGACATTGTGGCAGTAGCATCAAAAGCACTCAGAAACTACTTAAATGTTAAGAGTAAGAGAGAGAAAAACATGAGAACAATCAAGAAAAGGAGATGGTGAGATAGAGCTTTGAAACATCCATCAACCAGTTCTTCATCATGGGAGTCTAACAGCTTAACCTACAAAAAAAATCTAACAGAGAAACAAATACCACCAAACATGAATTACCCCAGAGACTATACTTTATACTTTGTTACCTGGAACAGCAAATATTCTAACTAGAAATTAGCCGAGACTTACTTTTTACCAGTAGGAAATCCAAGAAAACATAACTTGCTGAAACTTAGTAAAAGAGAAAATTGATAAGAAACAAACCTAAATGAGCATGCATTTCCAGTTTTCACTCCAAAAATACTTGAGCATTAACATTTAAGACTTTAAATGATCACTTTCATAGTAACTGAATGTGGAAGAATTTCAAGAATGCTAAAGGCCAACAATTCTTCACAAAAAGAAAAAGGGCTGGTAGAAAGTAAAAGCAGCCATAATATCTGTAGAGAATCAATTTGTGAACCTTCCATCATGGAAGACAGGTAATTGTGGGCCTGAGGTTTCCTCTCTAAGGCCTGGATCAAGGACCAAAGCATCTAAAAACCAGGTACAGACAGGCTGAGGGAACTTTGAACTCAGCCCTGACCACGAACTGGAGTCATAAGGACCAAGTAGGTCATCTGTTCTTTGTAGTTATTAAATAAATAAATTTGGGGGGTGCAAGCCCATGGAGAGCTGCTCCAGTAGGTTTCTCTCCAGAAGGAAAGAGAAAGATGTAATGTGTATCACTGCTCATGAGCAAGTCACCCTCCAGCCCCAAATCTGACTCGTTGGTCTTCAGTATGGGGGACATCTTTAGATATGGCACCCAATGTGCTGTAATTTCTTCTGGATAGACTTGGTGTTTTCTCTACTGTATTCACGTATCTCAGTGGTCAAAAGTTACCAAAGGAGCATGTAATCATTCATATGATCCAAGGAAATATCCCATACATATGTATTTCTCATCAGTGTTGCATATACTTATTTACGTTACGTCTATCAGAGGCTAATTGAGGAGGTAGAACATGAACTGTCTTGGAACCAGGAGTCCTGAGTTCTAGTACAAGGATGTCCACTTTTGGAATGCCCAGCAGGCAGTCACACTTCTCCTGAACAGTGTGACTTTCCTCCAGGGAGGGATTTCTGCTTTCCCTCTGGACTTAATCCTGGGTAAGGTAAGGCTGGAGCATCTGCCACCACCTTGCCACAAAGAGGAAAGAGCCTGTTTGAAGTGGAAGTGGAGCAGAGCAAGCATTGCCTAAAGATGGGGAGTGAGAAAAACTAGAATCTGAAAAAAAATCATTTGAGTGTGTGGAGCAAGCTATGCCTGATTCAGTGATCTGAATTGATAAATGCCCCCCCCCCTTTTTTTTTTGCTTAAGAGGTTTGAGATTGGATTTTCTGTCACTTCAAAGTGAAGACATCTTTGTTTGATACAATCTGCCCAGATTTATGGAACGTTCTGGGGCCTCTCTTCTCTCTGTGAAATAAGTGGGTTAGATTATTTATCGGGCAGGCATTATGTTGGGCTACTAGTAACATACACCAATAGCGTAGGGGTTTTATTTTTCTCATGCAAAATGTCTAGATTAGGCAATCCAGGGCTAGTCTTGCAGTCCCATGATGCCAACAGGCAGACTGGCTTTCCTTCCTGCCAACTTTCGAGGTGACCATTGTTCTCATGCTTATAAGATGGCTGTCACCTCTAGGCATCGTTTCTGCATTCTAGGCTTATGGAGGAAGGAAGGCTAAAGGGACAAAGGGCCAACTGTCGTCCCTGAAAGATCCACCTGGGGCTTCTAACATCATTGGCCAGGACTGTGTCACATGGTCAGCCCATCTGAAAGGAAGGTTGGGAAAAGTGTGGTTGTTTTTAAATGGGTAAATTGATGCTCTGAACACAATTGGGGGCAGTTGGCAAGACAGAGGGGAAGAACAGATGTTGGGTAGACAATTACAGTATCTGCCACAGACTACATAATAGTAAAGGTAACCTTCCCCTCTAAAGCTCTGTAATTCTAATCTTGTTTCTGTCTTATTTTACCCAATCCTTTCTTAATGGAAAAGAACTAAATATTTTGTGGAAAGGGAGCACATTTTTTAAATCTCAAATTTTGGAGAAGCCAAGATACATCTCATAAATGAAATGACAATCGGTACGTGTGAGATATCAGATTATTAGTCAAAAGCTCCTGTTTATGGGGCTGGCCTGGTGGCTCAGTCGGTTCGAGCTCCATGCTCCTAACTCCGAAGGCTGCCAGTTCGATTCCCACATGGGCCAGTGGGCTCTCAACCACAAGGTTGCAGGTTCCACTCCCGAAAGGGATGGTGGGCTGCACCCCCTGCAACTAGCAACGGCAACGGCAACTGGACCTGGAACTGAGCTGTGCCCTCCACAACTAAGACTGAAAGGACAACAACTTGAAGCTGAACGGCACCCTCCACAACTAAGATTGAAAGGACAACTTAACTTGGAAAAAAAGAACTGGAAGTACACACTGTTCCCCTTCCCCAATAAAATCTTTGAAAGAAAAAAAAAAGCTCATATTTATTATCTCTCCCCTGAAACTTCCTTAAACTGTTTAATTCCAATCTTCTGGAAGCCCATTCTCACTAATTGCAACTATTCTGATCCCTTTTTACTTGAACTAAGTTACCTGGCTTTTCCTTCTAGTTTCCAGTCCCTCTCAAATGATTTCATATCTTCATTTTTTACCTTTCCAACTAAATTGTAAACTTGTAAAGAGCAGAGCCCAACACTTAGCACAATACTGGATTTGTAGTGAGCAATCAATAACGGCTGAGCAATGAATAAATGAATGAATGAGTGAATAATTGAAATCTGAATTTCTATTTCTTTTCTCTCTTCAGAACTCTGTCCTCAGTGCATGCTTGTTAACTGACTACATCTTAGAATCATTACCAAGGCAATTTGTATCCTAGGAAGCCAGCATTCGAAAGCCTTCTATTTTCTACCTTTAAATCCTCTCCACCATTGAACATTCAGCTTAGCCTCAAGAGGCAGCACCCCAACCATCTCCCTTCATCTAATTGTTTCACCTAAGCCCCTTCCCATTTTAACAGATTAAAGGGTTTACCTTCAGGAAATTCTTCTATGTCTAAATTAAATTCTGTAAAAGGCCATTTCCTCTTCCTTTGCTCTCTAAGTTGAAAGAACGCAGCAGGTAATGTGTTTACCAATGCTTTATAAAATCCTGAGTGGGTGTGTTTTTTTAATAAAAATAACTTTCATGGGGGTTTTATACTGCAAAAGCAATAGTGTTCATTGTAAAAACTAAAAATAATAGCTGAAAATATAAATAAGAAGTGAATAAGTAAGAAGTATTCAAAAATACATAGACAAGATCGTTTATTATATATCTTTGGAATTTTTCTATGTATATCTGTATTACATATACAAAAATTGGTTACACTATGTATACTATATTATTATCCTACATTCTTGATATAACTGTGAACATCAGTACACATCAGTAAATATTTTTAATGTGTGATGGCAGAGGAGTATTCAGTTATAGAATATATCTTAATTTATTAACCAATCCCCTACTTTTGGCATTTAGTTCATTTCCTTTTATGAAAGCCTTTGTAAATACCACTGAGCTGAACATCCTTGTAGCTGATCTGTGCTAATAGCCTTTTCTTAATTATTTCCTTTGGATACACTCCTCAATAAGTTTTACTTTGATGAGCAGTAAGGAGAAACAATGTTTATAATGGGAGAGAGTGAAGTAAGTCCATAGTAGCTCTTCGCCTTTATTTAGGGACCTAAAATGTGTCTGGCTTGCCAGTTCCAAGGCTTACTCAGCATAACATAATGCTATGATTTTAAAATATATTCCCATAGCACAACACCTGGAACTCTGAGCTCGCTGCAGAACACCCTAGAAATGCTGATAGGGAAACTTAAAATCAGAAAACATAGCTTCATGCTACATCAGATACTATCCTATTCCAGCATCTAATACAGACAAGCATGAGGTATTGACTTCAGAAAAACACACCACAGAAAAATTTAGAACTGAGAAGTGTGGCCCATTAATTATTTTTCTACTCTTAACTGGAAAAGGGCAGGCATTATCTGCTTTGGTGGAGCTCAAAAACTACTAGTGCTGGTGGAAAAAACAGACTATTTCGTTTTCAGTCTCCATTCTACCACTTAGTACATGCATAAATCTCTTAATCACTCTGAAACCTCAGTCTCCTTCTTTGCAAAATGGGTTTATAACAGTACCTTTGTCATTCAGAGTTATCATAGGGAGAAAACGAGCTAAATTGTGAGAAAGTGCTTTGTAAAGTATAATATTGTAACACAAATCTTACCAGTAATTGTTGCTGTAATTGATGAAGTGTTGAAAAATTCAGACTTGAATTAGAACTGAATTTGTCACAAAGATCAGACAGCATAAATGCAATCCTAAATATAAAAATTTAATTATTTGAGAGACTTCTAATGAATCTATCATCAAATAATTATAGAAACAAATACTTAAATTAGCCTTCAAAAGGTGGGATAAAAATTCCCTCCAATTCTAAGCAGTCTTTAATTCTATGATTCATGTGGGAAGAGACCCTTATTCTATGCACTTTTGTTGTTCTTCAGTAGTTTATTCCTTTTTTCTTTTCTTTTTTAATTAAATGTATTGGGGTAACATCGTTGACCTTGATCAACTGGCTGAAGAGTAGAAAAAAATGTATGGTCTTAAAATTCTAAGTGTAATAAGCACAAAAGGAAAGGAAATGAGAACTTTTCGTGTACTGCTGGTGCTGGTGGAAATATAAATTGACAAAACAAAACAAAAATACCACTTTGGCTAGAAATTTAGAAATATCTGGTAAAGTTAGAAATGTCTATACTCCTGACCTAGCAAATCCACTTCTAGATTTGAGAAACCTTTATTCATATATATATATATATAGATAGATAGATAGATATAGATAGATAGATATGTATATATACATAAATATGTATGTATTTATATATATTCATATGTATATATTCATATATATGTGTATATATATATATATATATATATATATATATGCATGCAATGATATGCTTATTGCAACATCATTTGTAATACTGAAAAACAAGAAAGTGGGAATAGATGTCATCATTTAAGACCCTGGATCCATTGGTACCTGAAGCCTGACCAGCTCCCCTGCAACCCAGAGCTCTTCAGTTATTTGGCCAAATAAAATTCCATTTTAAGCCTGTTTGAAATGATTTTTCTGTCACTTCCAACTTTATTGAGTCCTGATCGATACATCTAGATATTATCATCAAGGTCATCTAAATCTATGACCAGTTTTTTTTAAAAGGGAAAAAGGCAACAACTATTAAGAAAAGCCTAAATGTCTAGACTATAGACCTTAGAGGATAAAATTAAACCATGGCAACCAACATCTCTGGGATGTACAATGTACAGATTTTCCTAGACAAGTCTGTTGATCAAAGTGCACAACCAATAAATGAAAGAAATGAAGTAAACATAATACTTGAAATTGAAGAAAATATTTTTATAAAGTTATGTCTTACAAAGTTTTATATTCATATAAATCAGCTCAAGGTGAAGTATTTTTATTCTATTTTAAAATAGGAAATATTTCAAATACATAGGAAATAGAAGCCATATATCCATCACACAGGTTTAATAGATTCAACATTTCCCTTTATCTCTTCATTTTTGTTTTAGAAAGAAATAAGGCATTATATATAACTCTGAAGGCCCATTCCCCATTCTTTTTTCCTTTCTCCCTCCTCATAGTAATCACTATTTTGAAATTGGAGTTTGTCATTCATTCCATGCTTGCTTTTGTACTTTTATTAAATGTATGTATCTCATTGTTTGAATTTGCATTTTCCTATTACTAGCAAGTTTGAATGTCTTTTCAGATATTTATTGACCATTTAAATTCCTCTTCTGTTTGTTTCCTTTGCCCATTTTTTCATTTGAGTTGTTTGTCTTTTTGTTGGGTCTTTAATATATTCTGTATACAAATCTGTTGTTGGTTTTATGAGTGGCCAATATGTCCTCCCTGTCCACGGCTTGTCTTTGGCTTTGTTTATGGTGTCTCCAGCCATACAGAACTCCCAAAGACATCTGAAAGACCTCAGACATGAAAGCCAAGCCTTGTGTAAGAAGGGTCTTATCTTATTGTATATTATAGAGATTTGCTACAAGGTCACAAAGCTCTGTCCAACATAGGAATGGACACCTGCTTTTAAAATAATTAAAGAAAGCTCTTTGTTATAGGACAATAATCTGTAAGGTGTTCAAAGCTGTCTGAGAATCTGAGAATTAGTACATGGTTGTCAACACATATTCTAACTTACGATATCAGACATTTTGGAGTCGCCAGCTAAACTTTCTTATTTAGATTAAGACACAGAAGTCCCCCAATTCACATGCATCTATGTAAACTGAGGGAGTCATACCTTAAACTAATACCCCGAATGTGTTCCACATAGGACATCACTTCTTTGGGATGTTTATAGGTGTCAGTGAAACAAAAAGGTGTTTTGGTCAAATATGTTTGGGAAATGTTGGATTAAAACTTTTTACTTTGGACTTCTGTACTTTTGATAGCTTACTATGCATTGTAAATCAAGGGCTGGCTAGAATAGATGGGGTTTCCCACTCATTTGACCACAGAACATTTTTTCCAAGGATTTATTTTCAGCCATTAAGATCTGTTAAGCAGGCTCAAGTTTAACATGTGAAGGATAAGGAGATTAATAACAACAACAACAATTATAATAATAATAGCTGTCAGTTCCTTAGTGCTTAACAAAATTCCAGGAGCCCTGCAAGGCACTATATTATCTCATGTCGCTATCAAAACAAGCTAGAGATATGTATAATTATTGTCTGCATTATAAGTATGAGAAAAGTGAGGCTCAAAGGGGTCAGGTATGTGGCTCAAGGTCACAGAAGAAGTAGTTGGAATTGGAACACAAAAGAGAGCTCTCTGTGCTGGAGGGAAATGGGAAGGAGTGCATGTGTCAGGCACAGAGTGAGTTCTCAATATTCATATTATTATCCAATCTCATTTAATCACCACATCCACACTATGAGGTACGTACTACTACTGCTCCCATTTTACAGATGAGGGAACTAAGTTTTTTTCTCCTATGCTGCTCAGAATTCTCATTCCTGATAGGGATGTTAAGATGCAAAACAGTGGTGTAATATCAGTATCAGTACACCAGAACACTATACATTACCACACATTAAAAAAAAAATAAGAAGAATAAAATTTTTAAATACCCACATATATATATTGTTTTACATAAAACATATATATATATAATATGTGTATATCTATCTATATATATACACGTATGTGTATGTATGTGTGTATACATATTTGTGTGTGTATATATATGTATATATACGTATACATATTGGGAAAATTCCAATCTCATCATAGGAGATGGTGGTTAAATCAGTTTTTAGCTTTATCTTCAATAATCTTGCTTTTTTAAATAAAGAAACAAACAAAACAAAGATTGTTAGCAAATAGTACAAAATGTTAATGGTTATTTCTGAATTAATGGTGAGAACATGGGTGTGGGATTTTTGTTGTTGTTGTTATACTTTGTACTTTCCTGTATTTCTAAAACTTCTCAAAATATAAAAGAATTTATTTTAAAAACGGGAAGGAACTACACCAAAATAGTAATAGTGATCATCCCTTTATTCTTCCTTCTGCTTTTCTATAATTTCCAAAGCTTTTGTAATAAGCAAATCTATAATGGGAGGGAAACCACCAAATCGTTTTGTCTTGTTCTAAAGTTTTGCTTTTAGCAAATTTAATCCTAATATCTGGAGATAGTTAATGTCAGTACATAATCAACATTATTATATACATTCTTATTAATATGCTCCCCAGTACCGAGTATCCATCTGCAACTAAATAGGTGATGGAGAAGCCCATATTGTCCTAAGAATATTCCCCCGCTCAGATAAGTGGGTTAAAGGTCTCTCATGAATTTGGAATCATGAATCATGGACAAGAGGTCAAAGTCTATTGTATCTTTAATTTGTAAGGAATAGAATACATATTTGCCTAAATGGGTGCATATTCTGATATCCTGAATTGTGGGTACATTCAAAATTAGTAAAAATAAGATATTTACTGGCATTAGCTAGGGTTCCTCTTATAATGTGTTTTATCATTCATTGCATTGATATTAACAGTTGGGTAATAGCAGGTGTGAGTGGGTAAAATGACTCTAAATCATAATCACATGGGGGAAGTTAGAAAAATTGTGTGGAGCATGGAAACCTTTTTACTTTTGTAGCTATCTGAGCAAGCAAAGCTTGAGTTTCCAAGTCTAGTGACAGATTTATTTCAATGTAATTGAATAATTGGAGTTTTCCACTGTCAGAACCTTTTATCCGCTTCATTACTTAGAGGATTAAAAGAAATTTTGATCTGGTGTTTTATGGAGCTTTCTTTTCCCAGGGACCCAGAGAGGGAACTGGGAACACATGACCCTGGATATGATCTGTTTCCGCTGCATCTGACTGAGCACAGCATATACTAGGTCACTGCCAAAAGTTTTAAGTCTGCCTCTCACCTCTATTGTCTCAGAATGATTGGATTTTAGAGCTGGGGGAAGAAACCTTAGAAATTACCAAATCCTTCTAATTTTCCAGGTGAAAAAAAATTAGGGCATGATTTTGGCAAGAACTAATGAAATTAAACTTATGCATATACTATGACCCAGCAATTCAACTTCTCAGAGTTACCAAGGAGAAGCCTACAGAAACATTCAAAGATGTTCATTGCAGCATTGTTTGTAACAGAAGGAAGAAAGGAAGCGGGGGAGAGGAGAGGGGAGGGAGACAGAGAAGGAAAAAAATAACCATTGGAAGGAGAACGTCTAATAAAACATAAAATATTCATGCCATGAAGCATTAATAAGCTAGATCTAAGTGGATAGATGTCAAAAACAATCAAAGAGCCAAGTTGTAGAAACTTGTAAATAATGTATTTATATAAAAACTCATACAACAATACTATTTTTACATAGGTACAATATCTCTGATATATGATATGATACCGAATATGAAAATCATCTAAAATATCTGGAAGTGTGCTACTACAGTAGCTACTAACCACATGTGGCTATTTAAATTTAAGTTATGTAAAATAGCACTAGCGACATTCCAAGCGTTTAGCAGCCAATATGGCTAGTGGCTACTGTGTTGGACTGCATAGACAACACATTTCCATAATTGCAGAAAATTCTATCAGACAATGCTGCTCTAAAAAATACATGCCAGATTCATAAGACCACATAGCTGGGTCATAGTAAAAACAAAACCACTACCGAAGTATTCTTGACATGAGGGCCCATTTGAGTTATTCATGGATGGACGAATAGACGAAATGATTCATTCATTCATTCATTCATTGACTCACTCACTCACTCACAATCATCTATTTACCACATGGTAAGCCCTGGGTTCTGCCCTTGGGAAACAAAGTTCCGTAGGATGCCAACCCCGCCTCCGAGGACAGACTAGACAAGGAGCAGTCTTCATCATGTACCGAATGCTTCTCTGTGGCAAACCCTGTGTGAGGCCTAGAGTCCATGATGGACAAAGCAAAGTCCTTATCCTTCTGGAACTTGCAATCTACAGCAGGGTTTCTCTATCAACATTATGGACATTTGTTTTTCTAATTATAAAAGCTTCTTTTTTTAATATTAGTTAAACCACATAGTGATTAGACATTGACACCCCTCACAAAGTGATAACCTACCAAGTCTACTACCCCTCGGACACCGAACATACCTATTACAGGACCATCGACTATATTCCCAATGCTGTACTTTACATCCTGTGACTATATATTTTTTAAATTATAGTTGACCTTCAGTATTATTTTATATGAGTTTCAGGTATACAGCATAGTGGTTAGGCATTTATATAATTTATGAAGTGATCCCCTGATAAATCTAGTACCCGTCTGACACTACACATAGTTTTTACAATATTATTGGCTATATTCCCCATACTGTATTCACATCCCCATGACTATTTTGTAATTACCAATTTGTTCTTCCTAATCCCTTCACCTTTCTCATCCAGCCCCTCAACTCCCCTCCCATCCAGCAACCATCAGTTTGCTCTCTGTAACGAGTATGAATCTGTTTCTGTTTTGTTTGTTTATTTATTCTATTCTTTAGATTCCACATATAAGTGAGATCATATGGTATTTGTCTTTCACTAAGCATAATACCCTCTAGGTCCATCCATGTTGCTGCAAATGGTAAGATTTCATTCTTTTTTATGGCAGAGTAATACTCCATTGTATATATGTATGTACCACAATTTTTATATCCAATTGTCTGTTGATGGGCATCTCAATTTCAACATAGTGGCCATTTTGATGGGTGATTCTTTGTGGTGGGAACTGTCCTGTGGACTGTAGGATTAAAGGTTAGCAGCATCCCTGACCTCTATTCACTAAATGTCACTCCCCAGCATGACAAACAAAAATGTCTTCTGACATTACCAAATGTCCCCTGGGGGACAAAATTGCCCACATTGAGAACTATAGGGAAAGAAAAACATTAATCATATTATAACAAATTATTTAAACAACGACAAGTGTGTGACTACTGTGATGGGGTCATGTGGGATGCTTTAAAAGCATTTATCAGGGGCCTGACCTAATCTTAAAGGGGTAGATGAGGAATGCTTCCCTGAGGATATGACAATATTGTCTGCTCTTTTAGCCAAACATGGAAAGAATTTGCCTGCAATGGACACAGTTGTGAATAAATAAGTCAATGCCAATGGTCTGGGGAAGTCAGATGTGAAAGGACAGAGGTATCAGGTTTCTCTAAGAGAAATAAGGTAGGCTGGGTTTTGATGCTGTATCCATTTCAGATCCAACTATCTAAAGCTCATTCAACTGGCACAGCTTGGGCAGGCTGCCATCAATTTAAGACTAAACCAGTTAGTAAAAAAAATGAACAACTTACAGGTCCCGTCCTCCTCACCAGAGATCGGGGTGTGGGGGGTCAGAAATAATAAAGCAAAATGACAATCAGGATTTACTACATTTCTCGTTTCTCTAAGAATTTGGACAAATACTCCACTAGGCTCCACTCCAAGCCTTTAGAACAAAAATAAATTCCTAGTAGAAATGGAAAAGACCTGTTAGATCACCAAATACGTCCATCCCCAGTAGCAACGGGATAGGGAGCCCCCAGTTCGAAGTGTGATCAGATCCCTTAATTAGGCCAAATGGGACTGCTTGGAGCTAATGCATCTATTATAATATTTTGAGAATTGTGTTTTAAAAGTGCCTTCGTATCCCATTTTAACTTCCTCATTTTTTTTCTCCCCTGATAAACAGTGGTCCTGGACTGTGAGAGAAGGAGTTTAGCAATCTCTTGCCCTACTCGTTTATTTTATAGATGAGGAAACTAAGGCCCAGAGAGGGGAAGCGTCTGGCTCAAAGTTGCACATTTATTTATGGCAGAGTCATTCTCAATACTCTTGAGAGCTTCTCTTTCCCCTCTGATTGGGAACAACAGAAGAATATATGCAAATATACCATATACATATGGTATATTTATGTATATTTATATATGACATATATGTCATATATATACACACACATATATATATACATATATACACACATATATATGTGTGTGTGTGTGTGTATATATATATATATATATATATTGATACAGATAAAGGCAATGTAGGTGTGATCCTGGAACAGAAAAAGGACATTAGTGGAAAAACCAGTGACATCTAAATAAAGTCTGGAGTTTAATAGTGGTAATATACCAATATTGGTTTCTCAGTTTTGACAAATGTTCCATGGTTATATAAGATGTTAACAATAGGGGAAGGTGGGTAAGGAGTGTGAGGAAACCCTGTACTATTTTTGCATGTCTTCTGTATATCTTAAATAATTCCCAAATAATATTATTTTTTTAAAAGTAATAAAGGTGCATTAAAACAAGTTCAAACAAAACAGAAGTGTTTAAAGAAACAACAACAAAAATGGGGCTTTGTAATTCTGTCCCAGAATTCTAACAACTTGTAACAGCTAGCTCAGTGTGTCTCTTTCCAGGCATTTTCCTTTTATGTTTATTCAAACGTACGCATACAGTTTTAAATATTCTATCTTAGTTAACCCTTCAAACAATCATATAAAATTGGCATGGCAATCAAATGAGGAAACTGAGGCTGAGAGAGGTTAAGTAACTGGCTCAGGGCCACAGTCAGTAAATAAATGGCCAGAACTGTATTCCATGCAGACTCTACCTAACTCCAAACTCCATGCTGTTCCCGGTGTCTATGAGGCTGTGTCCTGCCCAAGGGTGCTCAGCTCAGGGGGTGAATGGGGACCCACTCTATGCTCCCCTAGTCATGCACTCCAGCAAGGGCTCCATGGGCTGAGAGGACAAAGCTCTTTTACTTGGCACGAAGGCCCATACAGACTAGCACCAACCTTCCTCTTTCCCTCTTTCCTATGCCAAGAGAACACTGATACTGGCCATGGCCATGACTGGTGTAGAAAACACTGACTGATTTTGGATGTGTTTCGTGTTGCCATTGGTGAAGGATGGGAAGAGGGGTGTATCCCGTAAATATCAGGAAACACGAGGGCGTGGAATTTCATAATATGTTATAGCAAGCCTGTATTCTGCAGATGATGGGCACACATTTTGTATCCTCTGATGTTAACCAATACCAGAGGATTCAAAACACAAAACATGTTCGGCTCTCTAACCCAAAGCAATGTGCTCCACTTGCCAGGAATGGAATTTTCACACATTTAAGGTCAAAGTGAAATTTCTGGGAGGGATCTCAGTGAATCATAAAGCCAGTCACCATTTTCAGGGGCTCTGAATAGGAGGAAATCGGAACAACAATATGCTGAGTTTTTTAACACTGGCCTGTGGGCAGTCCAGGATTCCGAGCCCTGTGTGACCTTCCCAACAGAAAAATCACCTTTGGTTACATCAGCAGAGTGGCATTCTGAATAATTCACTAGGAAAACAAACTGTGTCACCCCTTAGAAAGGATAAAACTACAGAGGATTCACTCTGTGCCAAGCCCAGCATTATGTGCTCTTACTTAATCCTCATATCTCTGTGAGGGCTATACTACGATCAATCCCATTTTACAGGCAAGGCAACTGAGGCCCAAAGAGAAGTGACCTGCCCAAATATCACACAAATACTAAGAACCTGAGAAAGAATTCTAACCTAGGTACATTAACTTGAAAGCCGGTGTTTTTCTAAATGTTTCAAAGTAACTTTGCAAACAACTAAATAAAATATGTATATTTTATTTTCCTAAGCTTAAAAAAAAATCATTTCTACAACATTTGCTATCTCTACACTGTGGTTTATATTCAGAGACCAGATGGTAATGTAAAAACCGACAGTCTTTTCCAGCACTCACATGAGTCTGGTCACACTTTTCTACGCTAAAGGAAGATCTAAATCCATTTGATGTGGCAACTTAGAAACAGATTCCACATTTCAAGCCTGGTATAATGTGTTTCCCTTGAACCTGACTTTTTCTAAGGTTTGCCCCATTCTATTGTGACATCAACTAACATTACATTTATTTTTGAAGTTTTCTCAACATTTTATTGTGAAAACTTTCAAATATATAGAGAAGTTGAAAGAATTTCGTAGGGACACTGATGTATCCACCACCTAGATTCTACCATGAACATTTTAATATACCTTTAATTATTAATTGTTTTTAATAGGTGCCAAGAACTTTGCATATGTTGTCTCACTTAATCTACAAAAAAACTCTCTGAAGCTGGTATTATTATTATTGCTCCTATTTAATGGGTGAATAAATTGAAACTCAAAGCACTGGAATGATGAGATAATGAGTTTGTCTACAAAGCCATTACTCTAGTTATATTCCCAAAGATGGAGGCTAACTTGAGCTGAATTTAATGAAATTTTATTAGTTCAATTAATGTTGGAAATTTGTTTTCTGAATCAGAGAAGTAGTTTCTAGGTGTAAAATTCAGCAAAGGAGTCTATGTGTTTAGCAGGAAGGGATTTGTTCGTTTGGATTCCATAGACGGGGTATCAATATATTTTTTTAAGTGTCCAAGAGGGATATATGCAAAAAGATGTTCACTGCAGTGTTATATAAAAGGAGAAAAATTGGAAACAACCTAAATCCCCCACATTAGAAATACAGTTGATTATGGTATATAGTAATACCATATGCTCAAAAGATGGCATATGATGCAAATGTGAAAAATGCTCTTTCCTTTGCCTCATAGAAATATTTATCAATCCAGCATAGGACATACGTGCCCAATCCAAATGTAATGTGGTAGTTAGGGATGTAAATGTTAAGACTGCATATCCTTCTCTCTGGCATAGGAAAATAACAGATTGAATATGAGAATCGGAAAGGTGTCGGACTCTAGAAGAAAAGGGTCTGGAAAGGGCACTATCCCATGGGAAACGTATTGGGTGCTTTTAGCTTTGTCTTGAAAAGCCAAATATAAGATACAACAACAACAACAACAACAACAAAATCACCAGCATCCTCCATTGTGCACACATTTATTGAGTGCTTATTAGATGCAGATCCTGGAGACTCACTGGTAGAGAGAAAAGGTTCCTATCTTTGTGAGGATGGCAGTCTGTACAGGAAGTAATTGTCCTACCTTGTTTCTGGGTCGCATCAAATGATTTAGGAACGAAGCCTCCATCTGATAATACTTAGAGTAGTGATTCTAAACCACGGGTGATATGCCCATCACCACCACCACCACCACCACCACCACCACCACACATTCCCCAGGGGACATTTGGCAATATCTGCAGACACTTGATTGTCACAACTGGGGGCAGGGGGAATGCTACTGGCATCTAGTGGGCAGAGGTCAGGGACGTTGCTAAACAACCTAGAATGCACAAAACAGCCCTTCACTCCCTCCCCAAACAAAGAATTGTGTAGCCCAAATGTCAATAGTACTGAGGTTGAGAAACTCTGACTTAGGGAAACTATCAGGATTCTTTCTTGGAAGTTAAAGTGAAGGAGAAAATGGGGGTGGGGTGGGGTGGAGGGGAGCAGGGCGGGGATGTCCCACAAGAAGATGGCAGCCCTGGGTCATGTGTGTGCAGGGGAAAGATTTTCCTGGGTGATTATGGAAGTTATTGGGCAAACCTGTGGGTAGAAAGAGCCCCAATTTACTGAAATCCTACTCCAAAAGTTAATTTGTAAATTGCTTCTTTGGCATATCTTAGATCCCCTGCCTGCCTCCTTCCAGAAGGAGACCATATGGTGAAAATGAAAGGCTCTGAAGATAAAATCAGAAGAGCTGGGTTGAATCCCAACTTTGTAATAATGAAAAGCACTTTGCTTTTCTGAGCCTCGGTTTTCTCTTTTGAGAAACGGGGATGGAAATGCCCCCCAACCCCCACCACTGCTGAGGTGAGAACAGGTGTTTGAATGTGCCTGGCTCTCTGTAGAAGCTCAAAGGTGACATTGTCATTATTATTGTTGTTTGTTTGCTCACAATGTATCATTAAGTGAAAAGAGTGCTAATTAAATAGAACATACTGTATGTGTCCAATTTCTGTTCAATGTGAATATCTGCCGAGAAAATAGTCTAGAAGTAATTATATCAAATGGCTAAGACAAATTATCTCTGAGTGAGGAGAAACAAAACAAAATCAAAACAGAAATAGACATATCACCTTTGCAATTAGTAAATGCATGTTATTTAAATTCTTAAAAGTTATTTTTTTAAAGGTATTTTATGAAATGTGGAAATACTTAGGATGCAATTTAAGCAGAAACTAAAGCAAGGTAGAAACTGTATAGAGCTTTGCTGCCCAGTACAGCAGCCACTAACCCCATGTGGCTACTGAGTACTTGACATGTGGCTGGTCCGAATTGAGATGTGCTATATATAGCATAGAAAAAAAATTCAGACTTAAAAAGAATGTAAAATATTTCATTAATAATCTTTCATATTGATTATGTGATGAAATGACTATTAATTTTATCCTGTTTGTTTTCATTTTTCTTTAATGAGGCTCCCAAAACATTTAAAATTACATATGTGGCTCATATTTGGGGTTCACATATTTCTTTTGAACAGTGCTGATATAAACAATATAAACTTGGCCTTATACTGAAAAAATGCAGAAAAAAAAATAGAACGGAAAAATACCAAACTCATCACCATGAATGAATCTAAATGATAGGCATATGGATGATTTATTTGCCCTGCTTTACATTTTTCTGTGCTTTACAAATGTTCTGGGGGGTACAGATACCCCTGTGATAATCTGGAAAAGAGCAAAATGTGTCTAGCATTATCTCCTGTATTTCAGGGCAAAAACTGTTCTTTCTTAAAATGATTACATGGTACGGAGACTGTTGTTTTGTGGACTGAATAACGAGTTTGTAGCTAGCTGACCTTTCCTATGGTCCTGGGGATGAAGGGGAAGGTCTGACATCCTGCTCCCTGCTCTCCATGGAGACGGGACATCTTCCTTGGGCCTTCTCCACAGAAAGGGAACAGAGGGTGTGAGGAGTGTGAAGAGCAGATCGGAGGATGCTCAGAACGTCCCTGGGCAAGGAAATGAGTCACCCAGTGAGTCAGCCCAACGCCCTGCTTTCATTCTTGGTATTGTTCCACTTCACTGCTCCTCTCTGTCTGTCACCCTTTCCCCCTGAGCTACATGTGCGGCCTTGAGGCAGCCCAGGCGGATCTGACTGAGAAGGGCTCCTGGCTGCTGAGCACCTAAGGTGCCTCATTCGAGGAGCGGCCTGTGGTCACCACATGATCTCCTTTCCCCCTCATGGCTACCCATTCGACACAGGGGTTGTTGCAAAAATGAGGAACTGAGGCACACAGAGGTTAAATACACGGGCAGAGGCTCACACCTAGGAAGAGTCTGAGGTGAGATTCAAATTCAGGTCTGACTCCAGAGACTGTACTCGAACATGGCAGGACCCCACCACTCTCTTTCCTAGGGCTCTCACCTCAGTCTACCCCCTCAACAAGACCAAGAAGTCATTAATGTGTGTCTTTCCACTGTCCTGTATTTCAGGTGCTCTGACTGAAATGGACCAGGCACCTGCTACATAGGTGTTCTGCTTGCCCTTTTCCAAAAGAAGTCTCTGGAAAAAAGTCTCAGAGCCCTATATCAGACATTTACACCCAAGTATGATGTTAGGCCTATAATTCTCCTTCAGAGAGCATCTGGGGATGAAGCCCTACTCTAATTGTGGGGTGAAAAATGAACAGGAATTGCTGCCATCAGGAGAGATATCTGGGGAAGAAGAGGGTGTTCTCAGTTCTGCTCCCTCCTGAGAGCAGGAGCCGATCTACTCAAGTAGCTAACCGAGTCTTGCCTTCAGTCTATTAGCAGGATGGGTGGGGCGAAGGCCAAGTAAGCAGATGCTCATGTGATATGGCTGCCATAGAATGCCATCCCCCTCACAGATTCTACCAGTGGAGAGTCATGCCTAGGGATTAAACATTTCCCTTTCTTTTAAACCTTTTTAATTTATTTGTAATTTAATGTTTTATTGGTAATACATGCACATGATTCAAAAATTATATACATTATATGTAAATGTATATAAAATTATATACATTATATCATTTTAACCAAGTGAATATACTACACGCGGACACACATTATATTGACGTATCTTTCTCCTACCTGGTCCCCCAGCTGCCCCATCGTCATGGTAACTACTGTTAGTAGTTTCTTGTGTATATTTTCAGTTTCTTTATACATATACAAATAAATACAAACACACGTATACACATACTGCCACCCTTCTTTTTTCACAAAAGTTGCAGGCTCTCTTTGGAAAAGTAAAAATGCTGGAGAGAACACACAGTGAAAGGAGTCTATTGCTATTGTCTTCCTGAGGGCACTAAGGCCCTTTCCCTTTGTTTTCACATTTTAAAAGTCAAGTTTAATGAGGCATAACTTACATACATACAGAAAAATTTACCCTTTGTACTGGGCAGTTCTGCAAGTTTTGACAAATGCATATAGTTGTGTAGCCACTACCACAATCAACATACAGGACAGTTCTATCACTCCCTCCCAAATTCTTTCCTGCTCCTTTGTTGTTATCCACTAGCTCCTAACGATCCCATCTACACTCCCATATTCAGCCCCTAGCAACCACTGACATGTTCTCTGTCCTCATAGTCTCACCGTTTCCAGAATGTCACATAAACAGAATCGTGCAATATGTAATTTTCTTTGTCTGCCTTCTTTCACTTAGCAGAATGCCCTGGAGATGCATTCCTGCTATTATTATGTTTGTTGTGTGGATCAGTAGTTTATTCCTTGTTCTTGGTGAGTCGTATTCCATTGTATGGATGCACCACTGTTTGTTCATCGATTCATAGTTGAAGGACTTTTGGGTTGTTTGCAGTTTGGGCAATTATGACTAGAACTGCTATGAACATTCACGCACAGATTTTTGTGTGAACATGCATTTTCATTTCTCTTGGGTGACGATATAGCAGTGGGGTTGCTGGGTCCTATGAAGAGTATGTGTCACCTTGTTTTCAATCCTCACAATAGCTTGTGCCCTGGTCTTGTTGGTCTCATTCTCAGATGGGAAATCTGAGGGCCAGAGAGGTTTAGTAGCCTGTCTCCCACATCACCCATCAGATAAGTGGCAGAGCTAGGATTTGAACTCAGATCTAACAGAAAACAAAACAAAACAAAAACCCCTACTCTGGTAACTGTGATATAATTTCTGTCTTTCTGTGTGAGAGAATGTTAAAATGGCTCTGTTAAAATGGGCCAGAGACACGGAAGGTGTAAGGGCTAAAGGTATTAATAAAACATAAGCCTCACTTTCTTTCTAATTTTGGCTCCCTTACAAGAATTCAGACTTCTGGTTGAGAGGAAATCCTAGTGGGGCCCTCTCTAGGCTGGTAGTACGCTCTATTGCCTTGAGAATACCAGCTTTCCCAAAGGGAATGATTCCTAATGTTTATGAGCAGGTATGGAATGTGCTCTTAAAAGTTTATAGTTCACTTAACATGCATCATCTCATCAGAGAACGATTTCACGAGGGGCTGGACCTGTCTGTCCCTGGAACCCACCCAGAGCCTCCGACACCTGATGAGTATTGTGCCGACGGAGGCTATTTGTGACCCTTATTATTTCACTCTATTCTGAGCCGCGTGCCCCTCCCTTTGTGCAATGACAACCTGGCAATTTCAAACGCCCTCCTGGCACGCCTGGATTGGCAGGGTGGTGGCCTGGAAAGGGCACGGGCCCAGGACTCCAGTCTTTCCCTCGGGAGTTTGTTGGGCATTAGGAGGACTGTATGAGTGTCCAGACTGGGACCCGGGACCTAGGAGGCAGTCAGCAAATATTGGTTCCCTTCCTTTTTCCTAACAGAGCTGAGACAGGCACCAAGACAGCAAACAAGACGCTTGGAGGTTAGCCTATACCACCAACGTGCTGTGTGCTTCAAGAAAGTCACCTTCCCACTCTGCGCTTTCAGTTTCCACATTGATAAAAGTGGACTAGGTCCAAGTTCCCTATATGGAATGTAATTATAAATGTAGCCTTTCTTTCAGCCTAAAGAAGAGGATTTAAGGGAAAAACTCTTAATCTCCTGGCTGCCCAAAGGCCCCTGCCCTCTCCAAGGAGAGATGACATTTTACAGCCATGGTGAAGTGGTTAGAAACAGCAGGGAGAGGCCTGAATCCTTTTGATCACAGAAGGCCAGGCCCGCAGCACAGGGAGCTGAGGGAACCACTGGGTTGTGGAATAAACAGCTTCTCTGTCTAACACTCATTGCAGGAGCTTGTGAGTCTCTGTAAAGTGCAAGTAACAATGGCATGTGCCTCCTTGGGTTGTAGGTATGAGAATCTGGAGGACATACGTGTATGTACTTTGCTTAATCTCACTGGATTGTTTTGGGATAAAATGAGACCACGTTTGTGAGCCAGAGGTCTCACATGAGTTCCATTTGGCCTACACATAGGGTGACCACTTGTCCTGGTTTGCAGTGAAAGTTCCACATCCCAGGAAACCCCTAGTCCTAGGCAAATTGGGACAGTTGGTCACCCTACATACATACCCATTTGTTAAAATTGAACTCATAGCCAATGTTCAAAATTTGGAAGTTCACATTAAACATTCCAAATATCCAGAACCTCTTAAAAACTACAGGATCTGGCAACTCTGCCCACATTTGCACATGGAAAAAATTGGCTGGGGCTGGGGGATAGCAGCTTCTTTTAGATGGACCAAGCACTCACCTGTTTGCCACAATCCCCATCACTCCGTTTTGTATGACACCCATCCATCCATTTCACTCATTGATATTATCTGCCTGGCCCCTGTAGCATTGAAGTTTGCAACCCTTGGTGTAAATTTACTCTAACCTCTGAAGAGCTTAAAAATTTTGAGAGATGAAACTTTAAAAAGTTTCCCCGAGGTTGTTCCTTTTCAAGGAGTCCAAGACAGGAACATTTTAGTGGCTACAAAGCACCATCAATTTTCTCTCTGGTGCTCTTTATTAAAAAACGGAATAATGTAAGCTATAAGAATCTACATTGTTTTGTATAAAACTTAAAGTATTGCCATTTTCTAATGTAAAAGAAAATGCAAACTCAGATGTTTTCCTCCTGAATTGACCCTCAACTCAAATTCTAGTTGGAAGTAACAGAAATGTAATCTAAAGCAGTTTAAAAAGGAAGAGAGAATGAGAGAGCAAGTGAGGGTGGGGAGAAAGACAGAGAGTGTGATTTAATGGCTTCTGTAATCAAACTGCTGAACTGTGGGAAGGGAGTCTGGATCTAGGATCAACAGGATTTAGAGGCTCTGCCCCAGCTAGGCTCTGGCCCAGCTTCTCTCTGCAAATTAGCTTCATTCTCTCAAGCCACTTTCTGCATATGGAGGAGAAAAGGAGAAAAAGCAACTCTAGACTCCCATTTTTACTATTTGAATCCCAAAAGGGGGAAAAAGGGACGGGTGGTGAGTAGTGGTAGCAGTGTCTTTTCCACCAGTTGGAAGATCCAGTTAGAAAAATCCTAGGGAAGAATTCTGATTGGCCTGGCTTATTTCTATGGCTGTTTCTGGACCAATCAGGGATCTGTTCCCGGAAGAAAGTAGGGATGAGTGTTAGGTAGGTCCAAATCATAGCTACCAACAGGTTGCTCTCTGTGGGTTTAAATGATCTCTAGGGCCCTTCAGGTTGGGAAGTTCTCTGCAGTCTAGTTTTTTGGTACCAATTATAGTAATCATGATTGCTTACTATGTGTCAATCACTGTTTTAATTACTTTGCATATGTTATCTCATTTAATCTTCTCATAGACCCTCTAGGAGAATTTCATTATCCCTGTTTTACAAATGAGAGAACTGAGACACAAAATAGTTAAGCAACTGGTCCAAGTAGCAGTCCTGGGATGTGAACCCTGGTGATCTGGCCAGAAATCATATCACAGCTGCCTAACTGGAGAGGGCTACATACAGAAGTCCTCCCTCCCCCTTATCCACGGTTTTGCCTTCTGCGGTTTCAGTTACCTGTGGTCAACCATGGTCCTAAAATATTAAATGGAAAATTCCAGAAATAAACAATTTATAAGTTTTAAATTGCATGCTATTCAAAGTAGAGTGATGAAATCTTGCACCGTCCTGCTTTGTTTGGCCCAGGATGTGAATCATCCTTTTGTCCAGTGTCTCTGCGCTGTATATGCCACCCACCCGTTAGTAGCTATCTCAGTTATCAGATTGATTGTCATGGTATCACAGTTCTTGTGTTCAAGTCACCCTTTTTCACTTAATAACTGCCCCAAAGCGCAAGAGTAGTGATGCTGGCAGCTTGGATACGCCCAAGAGAAGCTGTAAAGTGTATGTATGTATAGGAAAAATCATAGTATAATATATATAGGGTTTGGTACTATCTTTGGTTTCAGGCATCCATTGGGGGTCTTGGAACATATCCCCTGCAGATAAGGGGGGAACACTGTACTAGACTGTAAAATATTTGTCACAAATGCCTGTGTGCTAGCAGTGTTCAAAGGTGTGACCACTAATGGTGTGGCTTTCCATTTGTGAGTGTGGGTGAAGGACTGGGTGAAAGGTCCCCCAGATTCCTGCCATGCTTGCTGCCTGTGCTGGGGAAGCTGCCTTTGATCTGCCGCTGAGCCACTGGGCACAGCGCTATCTGTCCATCTAGCCCTCGCCAGACAGCTTGGCCCAGACTTTCCTGCTGCATTTTTGTTTCTCACCAAGTCTGCATCCAGTGACCCGAGCCCTACATCAGGAATCACAAAACTCATATTTTGATTTTTCTTTTTTCTTTTGTGTTCCTGGTCTTGGCTCTGCCCTTCACAGGATACAAATAGCAACATGTTCGTTGTTTGGGTTTTAGGGGCACTCAATTCAGTTCAACAAACATGTAGTGAATTTTACTCTGAGCCCGACTATGAAGCCAGGGTTATAGCAATGAATGAGAAGCACACTCTGCCCTAAGGACATTGGGCTACCTTTTTTCTTTACCCTTTTCTCGAAACTGCTCTATTCTGGATTAAGCAAAAACCTTCTTGAAGGTCTGGTTCCCTTCCATTTCTCAACTTTTCCAATTCCTCCTATGGGCCAGTATAATAGCTCCAAAATGCTGCTTTCATCCACAGCTGGGATGTCATTTTTTGCCCCTAGAGCTGAATCACACCTTCAAATAAAGATTTGCATTAGCTTTCTTCCTTCATCACCCCACCAGATGAATTGATTTGTTCCCTGCATCGTTACCCTGTAGGAATTAGGCCTGTCTGCTAATGTCTCCCAGTCCATACCCCTTCTTTGGAATTGTCCTTTGTCTGCACTTCTTGGTAGGCTTAAGCAGCCACGTTTTAATCAGATGATTTGTCACCTGACCACAGCTGATTGGTTCTGAGTGATCACCTGATCCAGGGGTAGCCAGCCATTCATAGACTGAGCTGAGCCAATCAGCATCTGTTTCCTTGATGTTCTGACCGGAAAGCTCAGAGAGAGGGAGTGGATTGTGGTGTTAAGGTGTCAAGCTTGCACCAAGTAAAATCCTAGTGAGAGAGGCAGGAGAGTGGAGTGCGCACAGAAAAAGGGGCAGAAATGAGAGACCAGGCATTGCTGGGAAGAGAAAGGGAGGAGAACCCACTCCATGTGCCTGCTGCAGGTCAAACTTCCTCATGTCTCTTCTGAACTCCACTCCCTAGCCTTGTTTGGCTGGCATACCTTTCAACAGATTCTCAATTAATTTGAGCAAGTTTGACATGGCTTCTGTTTCTTGCAACCAAACAAACTGTAACTACAGTATAAAAATATTTCCTCCATACTATCATTATCACAGTTATTACACTAAGGGGCCCATATTCTGTCTATCCCCAACAGATGGTCTTTTTATCCCTTTTTATATCTCCACCACTTTCCCTTGCCTCTGTGCCTAGCACATGGTCCACACTCACTAAAAGCCTGATGAAGGAATGAAGGGATATTCATCTTCTCTAAATTTCTCTGCCTGGCTTTCCAGCCTTTCCGCATCTGGCCCCGTATCTAACCTCATTTCCCACTACTCTTCTCTACATACACACCCTTCACTGTGGTTAAACCAGTCTCACCAAGGCATCAACTCATTTCTCTGGGCCTTTCCTCATGCTGGAATGCCCCCCTCCCTCTTCTTTGCCTATTTATCCTTCTAATGTCAGCCCCCTCCTTCTTCGTTCATTCCTCAAATATTTACTGAATGCCCGCTCTGTGTCAGCCATTATGCTAAGTGCCGGGCTACAGGAGAGAACAAAACAGATAGGCTTTCTGTTGGCATGTTGCTTATTGTCTTAGGGACTTTCTGCACGAAGCCTTCTCCAAGAGCACCCCCCAGCCCTCACTCATCTCACTCCTCTCTAACCTGTTGTAGGATTAATTCTTAGGACCTCACACCACTCTATGTTAACAGTTTCTCTTGAATTTGTTTTGCCCACCAACCCTCCTCCTGCTACCTGGATTTTATGTGCCTGGAGGGCTAGAACCTGAATTTTTGTACTTTTTCTATTTATATTTATGTGGCTCAGCATTGGGACACAGTGGGCACCTAAAAAATCATTCTTCACTGCCTGCCTGCCTGCCTGATTGAAAGTGTCTCCTGCCCTCTTGGCCTGGAAAATGGAAGGACAGAGAGGTATTTGTCTGTCTTTGCAATCCCAGGAATAAACATCAGCCTGGGTTTCAGCTGATCCCAATAACCCTGGCCATAAAGCACCGTCTAAATCCAGGGTAGAAATGAACAAATAGAGGTTTTATTTGTTCTGTTTAGTCCCGGGTGCTCTGGGGGAGGACTTCACAGACCTCCTCACCACAAACCCATGCTAACAAACAAGAAGCCACTTCTCTGGCAGCCTCCTCTACGGCGTCCTTTTACCTAGGAGTCAACTCCCTTGTCTCCAGCTCTTCTAAAAGACACCTTTCAGCTCTGAGTCCTTACGGGGTGGGAGGGGAAAAACATAGGGGCACCAGATTTCATTCTCTCCCCAGACATAAGCAAAGGTGGTTCGTCCCAAACTGAGTCCAGCAAGCCCTCACCACAGAACTGCCCTGCATAAAGAAAGTGCCTTTTTGAAACACAAAGTTACTCTTTCAACTCAGGAAGGGAAAAAAATAATCCACCAACCAACCCGAAAACCTGCACCTGGCCAAAATCTTGAGGTTGATGGCAGGATCGAAGTGAATCATTTCTCTCTGCTCTGATTGCATCAGCAACAGGCGGCGGGGAGCTGCTTGGTCCCCAGCAGAGGACTCACGCCACATTTGTGCCCATTTCTGATTCCCTTTTTGTCTGTCAGCAGGGCCATCGTAAAGTAATACAGGACAGGAATTAGGTTGAACCCCTGGTTGAGTCCAGGGACTGATAGTTCTCAGAGAGAAGTTGTTGTACCCCTTAGGGGCTATTCGTCGAGTCACGCTCAAGACCAACTAGCTCCATCAGTTTGCCCCCGTTTGATGTGCTCACAATACCTCTGACCCAAAGTCTTAGCTCATAGGTATCCAAAGGTCGACACACTAACAACAACTAGCACTTTTTGAGCAAATTCTTCATAAGTACCCCGCCCTTGCTAAAACTTTATTTATATGTTTAGTCAGCCCTCCATTTGCGGGAGTTCCGCCTCCACAGATTTAACCAACCACAGATGGAAAGTATTCCAAAAAACAATAAAAAGTTACATTGTTGCTGACAAGTACTATATAGTCAGGCCTAAAATGGTGAACATGTACAGATTATTTTCTTGTCATTATTCCCTAAACAATATAGTATAAAAACTATTTACATAGCACGTACATTGTATTAGGCATTGTAAGTAATCTAGAGACGACAAAGTATACGGGAGGATGTGCACAGGTTACATGCAAATACTATGCCATTTTATATAAGGCAATTGAGCATCCAGGAACTTTGATATTCAAGGGGGTTCCTGGGACCAATCCCCTTTGGGTACTGAGGGATGACTGTACAGTGGTACCTCGGTTTTCGAACATCTCCATTGACGAACATTTTGGTTTATGAATGTCATAAACCCGGAAGCAAATGCTTCATTTTTCGAACACGACTCAGAAGTCGAACATGTCACATGGCTTCCACTGAGTGCAAGATCGTGAGGCCTAGCTGTCGGCTATTTTTGAACATTTCAGAACTTGTGGATTACGTTCGAAAACCAAGTTACCACTGTATTTCGTTAGATCCTAAAAAGAACAACAAAACCCCTATGAGGTAGATATAATGATTATTCTCTCTTCTATAGAGATAATAAAAATTGAGGCTCAGAGAAGTTAGGAGGCTTGTCCACAGATAATAAGTGACCAAGCCAGGATCAGGATGTCAAGCCAGCTGACTTCAAAATCCATGTTCTTCTTTACTATCCTAATAGTTCTCTCTTTCTTCTCACCTTTCCAAGGACTGCCCATTCTCCAATGATTATAGAAAATTCCATCTCCTCCCAGATATCTGCAGCCTCTCTTGCCTTCCCTTAACTGACTTACTTCCTCCGATCTGTTAGCACCTCTCAGGCCATTTTGAAAGAATAATTCATTCATGCAACAAATACTGAACACCTATATATGCCAGGCACTGTTCTAGGAAACTCAGCAGTGAACAAAACAGATAAAAATCATTATCCTCATGGGCTTTACATTCTAGTGGAGGGAAACAGATACTAAAGAATATAAATACATGAAAATATGTGTGTATTAGGTGGCAATACTGCTAAAGAGAAAAATAAGGCAGAGAAAGGAGACAGAGAATATGTGAGAACATGTACAATTTTAGGCAGGGTGGCCAGGGAAGGCCTTATGGAGATACCAGGCTTAAGATCTAATAGACACGAGCCATGTAGGTGGAAAGACATTTGAAACAGAGAGGGAAGGGCAACTGCAAAGGCACAGAGGCAGGAGGGTGCGTGGTGTGTTCAAGAGATAGCAAGGAGGAGTAGGATAAGTGAGGGGAAGAGCAGTTGGAAATGAGGTTATGACAGGTACGGGGAAGAGGCCAGGCTGTGTGGGGCCTTGCAGGCCATTGTAAGGATGCTGGCCTTCATTCTGGCCTTCATTCTGGTGACATGGGAAACCATTTGGAGGGTTTTAAGAAAATTTGCATTTTAATAGTATCACTCTGTCTGTTGTGTTGAGAAAAGGCTGACAGGGGACAAGGTTGAGAAACTACTGATACTCAAAATGAGAAATGGTGGTGGTTTGGATGGAGGGAGTGAAGGTACTGACAGCAGTCGGATTCTGGGTGTATTTTGAAGTTAAGTCAACAGGATTTCCCAACAGATTAGAGGTGGGAGGTGAGAGAAAGAGAGGAGTCAGGAATGACACCCAAGTTTTTGTCCCGAGCATCTAGAAGAACGGAGTTATTGTTTACTGAGGTAACTGTAGGAGGAAAAGGTTTGGAAGAGGGCTACCAGGAGCTCAGTATTGGAGATGATAAATTTGAGATGCATGTTAGAGAGCGTGGTGAGTGGGTAGCTAAAGAAACAGTTCTGGAGTTCAGGGGAAAGGTCTGGCTGGAAATGCAAATGTGGAAGTCATTACAGTGTACATGGTATTTTTAAGCCACAGAATTGAGTGAAATCACCCAGCAAGTGAAAGTAGCTAAAGAGGCAAGGTCTAAGGACCATGCCCTGGCACACGCCAACATTTAGAGGTCAAAGACATGAGGAGGAATCAGCAGAAGACTAAGAAGGGACAGACAGGGACGTAAGAAGCAACCCAGAAGAGAGTTTCAAGAAAAAGGGAAAGATCAACTGCGTCCAATGCTTCTGACTGGTCAAGTAACAAGAGGACTGAAAATGGACCCATCAGATAAAAAGAAGAAATACTTAATTAAATAGTTCTCTTGTTTCATTTGATATGTATTCGTCTGGACTTCTGAATCAATTGCAAGGTTGGAAAGAGCAGAGATTGTGCCACATTCTTCTTCTGTACCCTACTCCCCTTCCCCTACCATGCCCCTTCTCTCTTTCCCCAGGTTGTCAACCCCCACCCTCACCCTCAGCTTTACTGAAGTCTGGAGGTTGACTTACCAGTCAAGCGAGTCTTTGACCTGCGCTGAAGCACCAGAACAATCGTTAAGGCAAGTCACTGATTCCCAGAATTCGCGAAGGGAATAGGCTGCAGCCACCACTTTCAAGAGAAGAGGATGGAAGAGCTTAACTGAGGAGAGTGGAAAGGGAAGATGCAGACCTAAAGGGAAGATCAATTTTGCTATTAAGTAATGCTCATTGTTATTGTCAGGAAGCAAAGGAATGTATCTTAAGGCTGCATGTCTCCTTGGTTTAGGTAAAGTCATTAAGGAGCCTTTTCTAGTTGGATCCATCTTGGAACCTAGACTATGGTTGGGATTGAGAACTAAATTCCTGTGCACTGAGTTTTTCCCTGGCAGGTAAGGGAGACAGGCGTGTCAGAGCCTGGGAACTGGGAGAAGAGAAATGGGAAAAAGATGGCTGGCAAAGAATTCCCAGGGGTGGGGCTGGGAGGAGGAACCTGTTTTAAGAGCAGTAAGGTCTAACATTAATTTTTTTGAGCTTTTAAAACTGAAGTAACAATAACTATAGGGAGATATGTGCACCACAGAAATGGGATGGATTTTCACCAATTGAACACACCCATGTAACCAGCACTCAAGTCCAGCACCCCAGGAGACCCCCTCATGTTCCCTTCCAATCACGACTCCACCCACAGGCAATCACTATCCTAACTCTGAACAGCAGAGACTAGTTTTGCCTGTTTTTGCACGTTATATAAATGGGCCATGCCTTTTAGAATCTAACTTCTTTCATTCAACATTGGATTTGTGAGAGCCATATAGTCATCGATCTTTCATTCTCATCACTGTGTACTATTCCATTATATGGTTATAACGCAACTGATTTATCCCTTCTACTGTTGAGGGACATAGAAGTTGTTTCCATTTTGGAGCCATTACAAATAATGTTGCTACAAACATATTTGGACATATCTAGTGTTTACTTTTTTTTTCACCCCCCCCCCCCCCAGTTTATTTCGAAAATTTTCAAACATAGAAAATTGAAGTAATTGTACAATCCTCTCTCAGGATCTGCAGGGGATTGGTTCCATGATGCCAAAATCCCTGGATACTCAAATCCCTTATATAAAATGACAGAGTATTTGCATATAACCCACGCACCTCCTCCTGTACACTTTAAATCATGTCTAGATTACTTATCATACCTAATACAATGTAAATCTATCTAAATAGTTATACGTCATTGTTTAGGGAATAAGGACAAGAAAAAAAGTGTGTAAACGTTCAGTAGCTGCAACCGTCATGCACCTAACTACATAGTACACATCAGCAATGTGACTTAAAAACAAATATATTTGGTCCATGGTTGGTTGAATCTGCAGATGCTGAATCCACAAATACAGCGGACCAAATGTATAGTACACACCTATGTATGAACCACTTATATACTAAACTAACATTACATTTGCTTCATCATTTATCTATCCCCCTGTCCATCCATAAATCCATTCTTTTTTCCTCTTTGTGTGCTTTTCAAAGTAAGTTGCACACAGCAGTACATTTCACCCAAAACGTTTCAATATCACTGACAAAATTTTAATATAGTCATGAATTATTCTTTGAAGGAAAATTTACCCAAAGTAAAATGCATGCATTAAACAGTATTGCTTAATGAGTTTGAGAAATGCATACACCTGTGTCACCCAAATTCCTATCAAAATATAAAACTTTATTATCATTCGGAAAGTTCCCTTGCACCCCTTGCCAGTCAATTGCCACCCACAACCACTGTGTTCTCACTTTTTTTCACCATAGATTAATTTTGCCTGCTTTAGAACTTCATATAAATGCAACCATACAGTATGTACTCTTTTGTCTAAGGTTTCTTTCACTCAGCATGTTTTTGAAATTCATTCATGGTGTTACATGAATAAGTAGTTTGTTTCTTTTCATTGAATGAATGTATCACAATTTGTTTATGTTGACTGACATCTGGAATGTTTCCAGTTTGGAGCTTTACAAATAAAAATGCTTTTACCATTTTCATACTAGTCTTTTCGTGGACATAATGCTTTCATTTCTCTTTGTTCAATACCTAAAACTGAAATTGCTGGGGTATAGGGGTATAATTAGTTTCATAGGAAACTGCCAGACCTTGATTTCAAAGTGGTTGTATGATTTTACACTCCCACCAAGATAGGAGAGTTAATATTGTTCAATGTTAATATCTGGTATTGTCAGTCTTTTTAATTTAAGCTATTCTGGTGGGTATGTAGTGGTACTCATTGTGGTTTTAATTTTCATGTCTCTGATAACTAATGATACAGAGCAGGTTATCAAATGATCATTGGCCATTCATCCATCTTCCTTTGTGAAGTGTCTGTTCAAATTTTTGTCATTTTATTTTGGTTTGTTTATCTTTTTTGCTCTTGAGTTATCAGAGTTCTTTCTGAGTCCCAAATACCAATACTTTGTCAGATAAATGCTTTCTTTACAAATAATGTCTCCCAGGAATAGGCCTGCCTACTCCTTTTCTTAAATGTATAAAAAAAAAATAGCTTTGCTTGTCACCACGTCATGGATATATTCTCCTAGGTTTTCTTACAGAAGCTTTATAGTTTTGTTTTCTACATTTAGGTCCATGATCCAGCTCAAATTAATTTTGTATGTAGTATAACGATTGAGGTTCTTTTTGTTTTTTCCCCCCATAGGGATACCCAATTATTCCAGCACCATTTGTTGAAAAGACTTTCTTTTCCCTGTTAGATTGCTTTGGTACCTTTGTCAAAAAATTAAATGACCCTATAGGTGCATTTCTGAACTCTTTATTCTCTTCCACTAACCTATTTGTTGATCCTTATGACAGAATCACACTGTCTCGATTGTGGTAGCTTTACTGTAACTCTTGAAGTCAGGTGGTAAGTATGAGTCCTAACTTCCTTCTTTTTCTCCTCCTTTCTGTCAGGATTGCTTTGAATATTCCATATAAATTTGAGAATCAGATTGTCATTTTAAAAAAGAAGTCTGCTAGCACTGTGAAGGAGATTTTGTTGAATCTAAATATCAATATGGGTAGAATTGACATCTTAAAAATATTGAGTCTTGTAATCCATAACATGGTGTCTATTTCTCCATTTATTAGGTCTTCTTGAATTTCTCTCAGCAATGATTTACAGTTTTCCATGTACAAGACTTGTCTTGTTAAACTTATTCCTAAGCATTTTATGCTTTTGATACTATTGTAAATTAAATTGGTTTTTAAAATTTTATTTTCCAATTGTTTGCTGCTAGTATATAAAAACACAGCTGATTTTAAAAATAATAATCTGTGTCTTTGAAGCTGCTGATTCCATTTGTTCTCTTGTAGATTCCTCCGTATTTCTATATAAACAATCATGTCATCTGCAAATAGGAGTTTTACTTCTTCCTTTCCAACTTTTATGTTTCTTGTCTTACTGTACTAACTAGGATCTCTAATATCATGCTGAATATAAAAGGTAAGAGTAGACATGCATGCCTTGTTGCCAGTTTTAGAGGGAAAACATTCATTTTTTTCACCGTTACATATGATTTTAGCTCTAGATTGTTCATGGATACCCTTTTTCAGATTGAGGAAATTCTTTTCTATTCCTAATTTGCAGAGAGCTTTGGTCATGAATAGATGTTGTAGTTTTGTCAATTTTTTAAAAAATACTTGAGATAATGTTTTTTTTCCTCCTTTTTTCTGCGAATTACATTGATTTTCAAATATTAGACCTGCCTTGCATTCCTGAGATAAATCCCACAGGTTATGCTGTATTATCCTTTTTATATATTGCCAGATTTTATTTGCTAATATTTTGTTATAGATTTTGCATTTATATTCATGAGGGATATATTGGCTTGTAATTTCTTCCTCCCCCTTTTCCCTCTCTCTTTCTTCTTTCATTTCTAATGTCTTTTCAAGCTTTGGTATCAGGGTTATATTGGCCTTGCAAAACAAATTGCAAAGCATTCCTTTCTTTATTTTCTGAAAGAGTTTTTGTAACATTAGTAATATTTTTTCTTAAAAATTTGATAGAATTCATCAGTAAACCATCTGGGGCTGGAGTTTCCTTTGGAGAAAGGTTTTGATAATGAATTTAATTTATTTGCTAGCTAAAGGGACATTTACATTTTCTATTTTATTTTATTTCAGTTTGAGTAAGATGTAATTTTCAAGCAATTTGTCCATTTCACCTACTTGTCCAATTTATTGGCATAAAGTTATTTATGACATTCTCTTATTAGCCTTCAATGTCTTCACTATTTGTAGTGATAGCCCTTCCTTTATTCCTGATATTTGTAATGTGTCTTCTCTCTTATTTTATTTTGTAGGGGGAAGGTGGTCAGTCAAGTTAGGGGTTAATCATTTTTGTTGAGCTTTTCAAGAAACCAATTTTTTGGTTTTGTCAAATTTATTTTTATTTATCTGTTTTCTATTTTATAATTTCTGTCCTCTTTATTATTTTCTTCCTTAGACTTACTTTGCTCTTATTTTTCTAGCTTCTGAAAGTGAAACCTAGGCTTTCCCCCCTCTAATATTAGATTTGAAAGCTTTAAATAAATTCTAAGAACTGCTTTGCTTCATCTCATAATGTCCAGTATGTTTCATTTTTATAATCATTCAGTTCAAAATATTTCCTAATATTTTCTGTGATTTCTTAGGCTTTTTACCATTTAAAACTCTGCTCCTTAACTTCCAAGTATTTGGATTTTTCTGCATGTTATTCTTACGGATTTGTAATTTCATTCCATTGTGATCAGATAACATTCTCTGTATGAATTTAGCCCTTTTAAATTTATTGACTCATTTTATGGCTCAGCATACAAGCTACCTTGGTGAATATATCAGGGTTACTTGAATTTGAAAATAATGTGCATTCTGTTGGGTACACTGTTCTGTAAATATCAATTAGATCTAAGTAGGTAATACTGTTGTTCAAAACTTCTCTGTCTTTTTTATTTATTTTTTTGTCTAGTTGCTTTATAATTGCTGAGAGAGGCATGTTAAATGTCCAACCATAATAGTGGATTTGTGTATTTCTTCCTTGAATTCTATCATTCTGTCAATTTTTCCTTCATGTATTTTGAAACTCTGTTATGTATGATTATTATACCTTTCTGGTAATATTTATTATTATGAGATTTGCCTTTTTATATCTCAGATAACAGTCTCTGTCTTGAAGTCTACTTCATTTGATGTTAATTTAGCCATTTCAACTTTCTTATGCTTAATGTTTGCATGATATATCTTTTCCTTTCCATTTCCCATCAACCTCTCTTATGTGTCTCTTATAGACTGAGTATAGTTGGGTCATGCTATTTTATCCATTATGACGATTTCTGTCTTTTAATTAAAATGTGTTAGGCTATTAACTTTTTTCATGAAATTAATTTGTTGATGAATGAAAGCATGAGCAGACCAGCTAATCTCTAATCCATAAATTACTAAATTAACTTTCATTAAATAAACTAAATTAAATAATATATAACAGGGGTCTAACAAATACTTGTTGAGTAAATAAATAAATGGATAAATGCAGACAAATCCCTTATTAACCCCCAAATCTCAGAATTATAATTTTCCAATCTGACACTTAACAAGTTTTTTACAAGGTGACCAGAGAAAATATTCATTCAATAGACATTTGATTTGCAAGATTAACTTCATATTTCTTCTACTTCCCACAAGAAATTAAAAATATTTCTGGTTAGACTATTAACTTTTAATATAATCATTAATATGGCTGGATATAGATCTACCATTTTACAGTTTGTTTTCTGTTTGTCCCCATTTTGTTTTGCTTCCGTCCCGCCTCTCTTGCCTTCTTTTGGGTTAATTAAATATTTTTTAGAAATCTACTTTCTAAAGTAGCTTTCTTGTTATACTTTGCATTTATTTCAAAAGTGGTCACTGTACAGATTATAATACATTAACATTTCACCGTCTATTTAGAATTTACACTTCATATAAAATATGGTTCTGTTTTACATCTATATAAGTTATAAACCTCACAATACAGTGTAAAAAAATTGCTTTAGACATTCATAAGTATAGTAAAGAAATAAAGAGGAAAACTTATTTCTGGTGCTCTTAATTCTTCCTGAAGATCCAACTTTCTGTCTGGTTTCATTTCCTTTTACCCGGAAAAGCTTTCCTTCAGCATTTCTTATAATGCAGATATGCTGGCAATGAATTTTCCTAGCTTTTGTTTATCCCAAAATGTCTTTATTTAATTTTAAATTGTTTCCTGTCCTCCTACGCTGTAGTCCCCTTTTCCATTTCCCATAAGCCTTCGGGATAAGTCTGTTTCACAAAAAGCCTTGTTACTGGTGCCTTGTGGAGCATGGGAGAGAAGTGTCTACACGGGGCAAAAAGGATTGCCCAGAGACGACCACAGTTGCAGTAGCAAGAGTGGCTGGCCAGCAGGGTCAGAAGTCACTGCAGTAGAAGCTGAGAGCAGAAGAGGACAAAAACATGCAAACCATCTTCCCCCACCTCAGGAGCATCCCAAGTTTGATGCGAGCAAGCCTCTCGTTAGATGTTCGAGGAAAAGTCACTTCGGAAACATGGAGCATTTGGGGACATTCCAGTTACACAAAAGAGAAGTTTAATTCAATTCGACAGATATTCTTATGCATACTTTTGATCTTTGGGGCCTCTGCCAAGACTTTTAGAAGTCTTATTTTTCACCTGGGGAATGTATGTAGATGCTGCAGAAAGATCCCACTCCTGCTGGTCTGTGGAGTCAGATGACTCCATTCACCACTTGGGAATAAAGTTCCGCACCAGCCAGAGGCTGCTGGATCTGCCCCCATGGTCAAGTAAAGGTATCAAACCAGAGAAGGTTAGGTCTCACCATCAATAATACCAGGGAAAACCTATCCTGACACATGTGTTGCTCAGCTCACCAGAGCCAGGTATATCTTGGTGGGTGGTATTGGAGCTTCTTTCTAGCTTTCCCTGGAAATATTCCTGCCGATTTGCAGGGTCAGGGCTAGGGTGAGGCAAGAGAGGCACTCATCTCAATTGCAAAATTTAAGGATGTACCCCAAAACTCAGCAATCAAGATAAATAATATTTTACTGTAATATTTTTCTGAAAACTGTTAATGCAAAAAAAACCCTGTAATAACAAAATCTCCAAATTTATATCTGACTGCATTTGCATGACTTATATCACCTGCTGGGTCCTGCCTTTACTTAAAACATTGGAGGTTTTGCATTAATTTTGATTTTAAAAAAGATATTCCACGAAAATGGCATTTATCTTGTTTACCATGGTTTTTGGCATTTCCTTAAATTTTGCGCTCTATTCACCCAAGTATCAGCCCTGAACATCAGTAAAAAAAAAAAAAAAAACTCTTTCAAATCTTCCTTTCCACATTCGCATCCCACCAAAAGACATCTCCCAGCATACTCTGATAATGGCAAGGCATTTTTTTCAAGCACAAAGAAATAAAAAGCTTACTAATGACACTAATAAACAGCCAAATGAGGGATTTGGGTAAGTTCTTGGCACAGTTCATTTAGCAATTTTACAAATGGAAATTCTTACAGACTTCTGGATCCCACAGTAAAAATTCATCAGTTAAAATGATCCTAAATTTCTTCATCTGAACATAAGTAGCTAAGAACTGAGGCTAAGAAATACAACAGTTTGAATATATTTCATTACATTTGTTAGAACACACATTAATGTATTTGTTATATAGTCAAGGCTTCAGTTGGATAGAATAATTAAATCTCAGATCTGATACTTTGTGGTAGAGTATGGTCAGCATTGGTGTCATTCATACAATATTTAACCCCTTTCATTCAAGCTCATTGCACAGGCAACACAGAATAATAGTGAGAACTCTAGATTGAGCATCCCAGTTATGATATGTATTACCCATATCAATTTGAACAAGTCATTAAGTGTGCTTGGGTCTCACTTTCCTCACCTGTAAAATGGAACTGCAATTTACCTTAAAAACCGTGTCATAAAAAAAAAAAAAAACCTTAATTGCTCCCTGTTTTATTTATGCTAAATCATTACAGGTCATCTTGATTATCCTTGATCTCTAAAATTATAAAAACTAATTTTGAAAAATAAAGAATTATTTCTGAAGAATTTTCTGAAAAGGGAGACAGGAATAAGGAGAGCCACATTTTGATTTTAAAAAACAATGATTACAAAACTTTTTGGAGCCCAGCATATTGGTACGCATATGCCAAATGGGAGGTGGGGACCACTTCTAATTTGTAACTTCATCGAGTTCAGAGTAGATAGTTTGGGGAAAATTATCAGTGATCTGGGTTGATAAAAAATCTGGGCTTCACATCTGGGCTATAGCTCCAGCAGGCAGAGGAGGAAGACAGCTCTTGACAATGGCTGACTATCATTGTTACAGGGTGGAAACAGCACATTGTCACCAGGATTTAATTAGGATTCCAGGTTCTATTATTAATTTCCTCCCCAAAGTCTAATCTTGTCGGGATTACAATTCGTGATTCTGATCACACAGCATTTGGTAAATTGGAATCATTCTTTCATTATTTTAGTAATCAGTCCTTTTGTTCTTCACTTTGAATTCCAGCGGTTCTTTTCCACCTTGTAGCCAGGTAAGTCTCTCCGGACCTTCTCCAAGCACACACACAAAAGACACGAATGCCTGGGGGGGGGGGGGTGGCCGGTTAGCTCAATGGTGCTGGTAGCACCAAGGTTGCCGGTTCAATCCCCGCATGGGCCACTGTGATCTGTGCCCTCCTTAAAAAAAAAAAAGCAGATGGCTTCAGGCCATTCTGCTTATATAAAAAAAGACACAAATATCTTAAAAAGAACAGGAACTAAATCTTTATGAGGTCCCTTGAATAGCTTATCTCTTTATAACATTTTTAACAGCTTTATTGCGATATAACTCACATACCATACAATTTACCCATTTAAAGCATACAATTCAGTGGCGCTTAGCATATCCAGTGTTGTGCAACCATCACCACAATCCATTTCAGAACATTTTCATCACTGCTCCAAAACCTTAAACCTGTTAGCAATCACCCCTCATTCTCTCATGTCCTGTAGCTGTAGGCAACCATGAACCCACTTTCTGTGTCTTATAGTTCTGCCTATTCTGGATGTGTCATATAAATGAATCATACATTATGTGGTCTTTTGTGTCTGACTTCTTTTCCTTAGCATAATGTTTTCAAGGTTCATCTATGTTGCAGCAGGTATCAGACTTCGTTCCTCTTTATAGCTGAATAATATACCATTGTATGGATAGACCACATTTCACTTATCCATCCATCGATCGGTGGACATTTGGGTTGTTTCTACTTTTTGGCTATTGTGAGTAATGCTGCTATCAACATAGTGTACAAGTTGCTTGGATATATTTTCAATTCTCCTGGGTATATATCTAGGAGTAGAATGGCTGGGTCACATACCTCATTATGTTTTTCAATGGAATCATTTATCAATTATCTATTCCTGTATAGAAAATTACCCCAAAGCTTCATGGCTTAAATATCATAATCATTTATTATCTCTCCCAGTTAATGTGGGTCAGGAATTTGGGAGAACCTTGAATAGGAGGTTTTTGCCTCCTGGGCTTTCACAAGATTGCAGTCAGAAGCTGGTCAACGTGGCAGTCATCTGAAGGCTTGGTTTGAGCTAGACAATCTATTTCTACGGTGGCTCACTCATAGCTGGCAAGTCAGTGCTGGCTCTTGGCTGGGGGCCTCGGTTCCTCTCCTTATGGGCTTCCCACAGGGATGTCTGAGTGTCCTCAAAGTAGCTGGCTTCCTCTAAAATAAGTCAGCCAAGAGATCAAGGTGGAAGCTGCATTATCTTTTACGACTTCACCTCAGAAATCAGACACTATCACTTTCCCCATATTCTATTGTTCACATAGGCCAGCCCTGATTCACGTGGGAGGAGCTACATAGGGGGCAGATACCAGGGAGGAGAGGTTGGGGACCATCTTGGAGACTGGCTACCATAGGTTGCCTTCAAATAGGTTGCCTTCAAAGCTCTAATCTCTGCTGTTCCTATGGAGAGAATCCAAATTTACAGACCCGAGACCGGAGGTTAAAAGAACACACGTTTGTAGGATCCTGACAGCACTGTGATTTCCTCCCTCCCTTGTTGGATTTAACAACTTGTGGTGGAGCTTCCTGACTCTCCTGCTGGGGAATCTGAGAAGGGAAGCCATAGTGAACTACATAGCAGAAATAAGATAAAATAAGTCACGCCTGCCTCCTGTCCTTGGAATAGTCCCCCTAGTATTCACCTCTAGAGGAGCCAACCCTTTGTCTCTTTATCTACCTCAGCAAAACCTTTCTGGAATGCCGTTTGGGTTATTTAATCCTGGCAAATCAGCAAGTATTTATTAAGCATCTATGGTGGGCCCAAGAGCTAATCCCAGGATAATTTGAGACTAGTGTAGATAGATAGGCCAAAAATGTCCAGGCATGACCAAAATAGATTGTTGTCAAACCCACCTGTCTTGAGGCTTCAAAAGCAAGGAACTGAAAAGAGATTTATTTATTTATTTATTTTGAGTTAGCATTTAGAGAAGTCACAGCCATGAGAATGCTTTCAGGTTTATTTTCATTTAGAAAATTGAGGACGTGAAAGACCAAGAAAGATTGAGGAACAATTCTAGATTAAAGAGGACCAAAGACACCTGACGAATGCTTATCCTGGATTAGATCCTGGACAGGGGGAAGTAGCTATAAAATACATTATTGGAAATTGGTGACATTGGAATATGAATTGTTGATTAGATAATAGTATTGGGTCGATGTTAACTTTTCCAAATTTTATGATTGTATTATAATTATGGAGTAAAACCTATTTATTCTTAGGAAATGCACACTAAAGTTTTAAGGGGCAAATGTGTCTACAACTTACTCTCAATCATCTCAGAAAAAAATTCTGTATACACATATGTGCACACATACATATATATGTATCTATATATATGTGCATATGTGTGTGTGTGCATGTGTGTGTGTGTATATATATATATGAAAAGAGAGAGAGAGAAACATCTAGCAAAATGTGAATAATGAATCTTGGTGAAGGCTGTACTAGAATTCTATATATTACGTTGGCAGCTTTTCTGTAAAATTGAAATTATTTCAAAATAAAAGTTTTTAAAAAGAAAAGGAAACTCCTGAGGGTCTTCAGGAGTTTAGGACAGACTGAGGATGGACTGTGGTGTCGCCACTCCTTTACAAAATATGGAATGGTAACTATTAGATTAGTGCAAAAGGAATTGCAGTTTTGCAATTATTTTTAACCTTTTAAACCGCAATTACTTTTATACCAACCTAATAGAAGGAGCTGAGATCCGAGGGATGTCAATTACTCACATGACCCAACAGACGCTGATACTAGTGCTAGAGGTGACAACTGTCTTAGTTGATGACATCTCCTGGCAGCTATTGGGAACCCCAACATTCCCAAAACTTGGCACTGTCCCTGTGACCCCACAGCCAGCTCCTGAAAATGGCGGTCTCACCTTACTGCACCCCTGACCTCTGATCTGGCGGCCGTCTCCATGGCATCTCCATGAGGTCCCAGGCTAGGCAGTGGCACCACTTGCCCTTTTGCTCCTTTGGCTGAGTTGAGTCTGTCCTGTCCCTCCACATCAGAGGCAGCCTGGCCAGAAAGCCATGGTGCAAAATCAAGCACATTTCTAAGGACATTTCTGAGCCACAGAATCAGCCAAATGCCTTTGAGTTGGCCTAGAGTAAGAAATCCCTTCCCCATGGCACTGCTCAGTCTCGAATGTGAAGTTGCCTGTGCTGATTCCTATTCCACTGGATACGGAGGCAGCTTGGAGCTCTGCTGAAGAAACAGATCCAGTCAAGGCCCCAATGATGGCCTTTAGAACTCACTCAATATGAACTCTACCAAATAGTTTCAATGCCAGCCAAGCCTGGGTATCACCATCTGCCTGCCAGAGCCAACCCACTGATTTCTAATTAGCAGTGAGAGGAAGTAGAAAGGCCACCAGCCCCAGGGGCTTCAAAGAGGAGGAGGTCAGGGAGATCCCTGACAAGAGAATCAATCACAGAGCCCTGGACAAGAACCAGAGGAGAAGGTCTTTCTAGTTCCCATAAAAGTGGTTACTACACTGTGATGGCCCCAGGCAAGCCCACAGCCCAGGGACCTCCTGCTGAGGACAAAGACCTTTTCCCTCCAACTCCAAGGACTCTCTGATGTGTGTATGTGGTTAAGAAAAGCCTCCTGCTGTTCCCCATTCACAGAGGATATTCTCCGCCTTTCTGAGACCAGGCAAATGAATCACAGGCCCAGCACATAGCAAGTTTGGCAAAAATAACAAATACTTTCCTGCAATTACCAAGTGCCAGGCACGGTCCTAGGTGCTTTACAGATAACAACTGTAACCCCCCAATAACACTATGAGCATGGTACTGTTATTAATACCATATACATATACATTAATACATATAAGCAGGTGTGGAAACTGAGGCACAGGGAGGTTAAAGTAACACACCCACTGACCTAGTAAATAATAAAGCCAAGAATTGAACCTCAGTGTTTGGCTGGAGTCTGTACTTTTAACCACTTCCTTATGTGAGACCTCCTAGATTGTTCTTTGCACTACGTCTAAAGAACCCATAAATGAGGAAACACTCATGTCAAAAATGAGGGCTCTTATTCAAAAATACACAGTAAGAGATGGATAAAGGGTCTGCAAAACAGACTGACAGACGATAGGTAGAAGTCTCTCCATTACCTAGTGCACTTGGGATCTGTACCATTCACTCAGTAACTCATTTATTCATTCATCCTCTCATATTTTGAATTCAGGGCCAATTAAATGGTAGAGTGAGAGAAAACAAGAGGAACCCAATTTAGTTAATGAAGTGAAACTTGAGCACACAAATAGCGAAATAATCAGAAGGGGTATTTTAGGCCAAGTGTCTTGTGCTGACCTCAGGGGCCGGGTAAGATCTGGAAAGGAAATGTAGGCAAGTGGAAGGGCACATCTCCAGGAAACATTCCCTCACCACCACGCCCACCACAGGTTGGGGGGCCTTCTTCAGTCTGCCCATATCCACCCCACACATAGCATCTTTATTTTAGCATTTCCCACATTGGGTTGAAGTTTCCTATTTGCTTCTCTGTCTGCTATTAATTTCTGTATCCCCAGTGTTAGGTATGGACTCAGTGTTTGCTGAATGTTCTGAACAAAAAGGCTCTGAGCGGGGCGGCCAGTTAGCTCAGTGGGTTAGAGCGTTGTGCTCTTAACACCAAGGTCGCCAGTTCGATCCCCACATGGGCCACTGAGCTGCACCCTCCACAACTAGATTGAAACAACTACTTGACTTGGAGCTGATGGGTCCTGGAAAAACACACTTAAATAAAAGTAAAAAAAAAAAGAAAGTCTCTGAGGGGAAAAAACAAAAAAAGCACAGGTGTATTGAGAGGAAATGAGCAGGGTGGATGAAAGCAGCAATGCTTCTCAAACTACTATATGATGCATGAGAATTACCTTGGCATCTTGTGAAAATGCAAATCCTGATTCAGTAGGTGTGGGGTATGGCCTGAGATTCTTCATTTCCAACAAGTCTACTGACGGTGCTTCCGATCCCTGGACCCCACTTTGAGTAGTGAGGCCCCCAGTCCTTCCTAGCCCCATCAGAGCTTCATTCCATGCTGGGATTTGCTTCCTCTGCACCTGTGCTCCTCCAATACCCCTCATGTCACCTTAGCCACAAATCCTATTTTCCTCCTCCATTCCAAACTCAGGCTTGAAGACAATCTACCAAATCCCTGTAGTTCCCGCAAAGTGTGGCCACTGGTCCCAAGGAAGGAGGGTGAGGCTTCCTGTAGCCAAGGACATCTCTGAGATCACAAGTCACATCTCCCAGAACTCACGACCACAGCACACTTTAGCATCTCTGAGGCTCCAAGAAGTCCTGCGATGACAAAGCTTTGTCCGGGAGCTGAAGGGATGGCTGAGATGCTGAAGCCTTGATGCCCCTATAATCCTCATCAGCACCACCCCAGCTACTAAAATCTAAGTAAAGCCCCAGTATTTGCTGCGCAGCGGCGGTTTCCCATCATCCAGATGCCACCCCATATGGAAACTCCAGAGCCCCCGTCGGAAACAGGCCAGGTTTGTCACTATTGGTGATGGGCATGCGGAGGGGGGGAGGAACCATTTCCCCAGTCAGTGACACTTTTCTTTCTAACTCTGCAGGACCCCAATTCCGAGGCTCCTTTTCCTCTCCTGCTCCTTAAGGGACCTGATGCCTTTATTTACACTGAACTGTACACAGCTGAGAAGATTACACTGTCAAGTCCGAAGGCTTATTCTCAGTTTGCTCCTCCACTCCCAGCCCAGATCCATTTTCTATCATCCCTCTCTTCTTGAGAGGCTGACCCCTGAGGACCACATCCTGCAGGCCCCCTCATCCTCTTGCTTCCAGTAGGCTTTGGCCACTGGGGAGCACAGGCAGATCTGAGGGCAAGAGGAGAGAACATGGAGCTATTTCATCCCCTTACCATCTCAGCCCACACGGCAGTCGGGGCATCTCTACAGCCTCCCTCCCCCTCAAGGAGGCTCCTTCATAGCTCAGTTCTCAGTGGGCTCCCTCCGGCCCCTTCCACCCTAGGATGCTACAGCTGCCTGCTGTCCCAAGTCCCAGGGCACCTCACCGTCCCTGCTGGTCCCTTCCATCCTGCCCGCTTCACTGTAAATAGTCCTGTCACTCATTGCCTTATTTTATTTTTCAGTTAAACCCTTTTGAAGTGCCTTCTGTTTCCTGCTAAAACTCTAACTGATACAGAATGTCACATTTTTATTTTATTCTACGAAGCGCTAATCGTAGAATCTGAAGCATTGAAAGCGAACTACATTAAGCCTGGAAGTTAACTTCTCAATAATTTTATTCTGTTCATCCACGGACTGAGACGCTGCTGTGCTCCAGACACGGTGCTCAGGACTGCGGGAACTAAGGACGACAGAGACCAGGTCCCACGTCCCAGAACCCCACACTAAGGGACACTCAGGCCAGGGCAGGATAAAAGCCCTGGAATGGAATTGAATGTGACAGGCAGCCAAGCAGGGCAAAGCCACAGAGATAAGGGCCTAATCAGAGTTCAGACAGAGAACAGTGGCAGAACAGCAGACGGAGGCTTTGTTCCAAAGCTGGGGACCTGGGAGGACCTCAGGGGGTGGAGGAGCAGGTCACACAAGACCTTGGGGGACTGAGAAGCAGGCCCATCAGCAACCTCAGCCTTGAAGCCAGAGAAGGCCGTTTTCTGCAGCCTTTTTGGAGAAGTCTTTTTGGCTGCCCAGTTTTATTTGCTCCTCCCCTGGACTCTTACTGCACACCTTACTCCCACAGCTCCTAATGACCGATCACGTGCTTACCTGGAGCATGCACTGTGCCCATTCAATTCTCTCACCCACACACCCTTGTGTGTGGGCGCTAATCACCCCACTTTATAGTTAAGAAACCGATGCACAGTTTAAGTGACTGGCCCACAATTTTATAGACACTGGAGGAATCAGGATTTGAATCCAGAATGCCTGGCTGTGAAACGCACGCTCTCAACTACTGTATTATCTGCCTTGATTGCTAACTCTTACTGGATGAACAGCATTTACAACCAGCCACGGTAGTGCTAAGCACTGTGTACCATGGATCTAATTTAGTCTTCACAGCACTCCCATGAGGTAGGTCCTAGTATTACCCTGCCACTTTACCGAAGAAGAAACTGTCCCTCCAAGAGGTTGCATTACTCCCTCAAGGGCCCACTGCCAGGTCCTGGTGGAGCCAATTGGGTTCCCTTTCTGGAACCCAGTTGACCAATTCGGAGTTCATCGTCCCAGTCACTACATTCCTTGAGGGCAGGGCCTAGATTATTATTATTTTTAATAGACCTTATTTTGTAGACTGGTTTTAGATTTGCAGAAAAATTATAAAGATAATAGAGTTTTCTAATCGCTAATCTTTTTAATTAATTTAATCTTTTTAATTATTTAATTTTTAATTAATTTTAACTTAATTTTCTAATCTTCCCATACTATGTTGAATAAAAGTAGTGACAGTGGGTATCCTTGTATGTTTCCTGATCTTAGAGGAAAAGCTTTCAGTTTCTCACCGTTGAGTAAGATGTTAGCTGTGGACTTACCAGATATGGCCTTTATTATGTTGAGATACACTTTTTCTATACCCACTTTGTTGAGAGCTTTTGTCATAAATGAATGTTGAATTTTGTCAAATGCTTTTTTGCATCTACTGTGATGACATATGACTTTAAACCTTTATTTTGTTAATCTAGTGTATCACATTGACCGATTTGCATGTATTGAACCATCCTCGCATCCCTGGGAAAATCTCATTTGATAACGGAGTATGATCATTTTAAAGTATTGTTGAATTCAGTTTGCTAATGTTTTGTTGAGGATTTTTGCATCTATGTTGATCAGGAATACTGACTTGTAATTTTCTTTTCTTGTGTCATCTTTGTCTGGTTTTGGTATCAAGGTAATGCTGGCCTAATAAAATGAGTTTGGAAGTATTCCCTCCTCTTCTACTTTTTGGAAGAGTTTGAGAGGGCTTGGTATTACTTCTTTGAATGTTTGAAAGAATTCACCAGTGAAGCCATCTGGTCTTGGACTTTTGTTTGTTGAGAGGTTTTTGATTACTGATTCAATCTCTTTGCTCGTAGTCAGTCTGTTCAGATTTTCTATTTCTTCATGAATACAGAAAGACAAATAACGTATGATCTCACTCATAAGTGGAATCTAAAAAACGAAACAAACAAAAACCAAACTCCTAGATACGGAGAACAGACTGGTGGTTGCCAGAAGTATGGAATAGGGGTAGGCGAAATGGATGGTAATGGTCACAAGTACCAAAAAAAAACCTCCCCAAAAAACAGAGAGTTTCCATATACCCCATGTCCAGTTTACCCTTTTGTTAATATCTTATGTTAGTGTGGTGCATGTATTACAATTAAGGCACCAGTGTTTATATGTCATTATTAGTTACAGTCCATAGTTAATTCAAATTTCCTTAGTTTAACTAATGTCTTTTTTGTGTTCTAGGATCCCATCCAGGATACATTACATTTAGTTATCATGTCTCCTTAGGCTCCTCTGACTGTGACAGTTTCTCAGACTTTCCTTCTTTTTTAATGATCTTGACAATTGTTTTTTTAATGGTGGTAAAATATGCATAACATCAAATTTACCATCTTAACCATTTTCGGGTTGAGTATTTTCAATTGTAGTAAAATATACATAAAATTGACCACCTTAATCATTTTTAAGTGTACAGTCAGTCGTGCTAAGTACATTCACGTTATTGCGCAACAGCTCTCCAGAACGTTTTCATCTTGCAAAACTGAAACTCTACACTCATTTAACAGCTCCTCTTTTTCCCCTTCTCTCCAGCCCCTGGTAATGACTGTTCTACTTTCTCTTCTATGACTTTGACTACTTTAGATACCTCATATAAGTAGAATCATACAGTATTTATCTTTCTGTGACTCGCTTGTTTCAATTGGCATGATGTCCTCAAGTTTCATCCGAGTTGTAAGCATGTGTCAGAATGTCCTTTCTTTTCAAGGCTGAATAACATTCCATGCTGTATTATGTATATTCCACATTTTGTTTATCCATTCATCCATCAACAGACACTTGGGTTACTTCCACCTTTGGGCTATTGTGAGCATAAATGTACAAATATCTCTTACAAACCTGCTTTCAATTCTTTTGGATATATGCCCAGAAATGGAATTGCTGGATCATATGGTAATTGAGGACTCACCATACTATTTTCCATAGCAACTGTATCATTATACATTACTACCAACAGTTGCTCCACATCCTGTCAACATCTGTAATTATTTTACAATAGCCACCCTAATGGGTGTCACTTACTGTGGTTTTGATTTGCATTTCCCTGATGATTAGTGATGTTGAGTACCGTTCCATGTGCTTATTGGCCATTTGTGTATTTTCTTTGGCGAAATGTCTATTCAGGTCTTTTGTCTGTACTTCAATTGGGTCTTTTTTGTTCTTGTTGAGTTATAGGAATTTTTTATAGATTCTATCTATTAACCCCTTATCAGATATACGATTTGCAAATATTCTCTCCCATTCTGTAGGTTGCCTTTTCACTCTGCTGACTGTGCGCTTTGATGCACAACCTTAACAGCTTCGAGGAGTACTGGTCAGACACTTTGTAGAATGCCCTCTATGGAAATTTGTCTAATGCTTTTCTCAAGATTAGAATGAGGTTATGGATTTTGGGGAGAAATATCACAGAGTTCCAGAGCCATTTTCATTATATCATATCGAGGATACATACTATCCACCTGATCTATGACAGTTGATGTTGACCTTCATCACCTGGCTGAGGTACTATCAGATTTCCCCACTACCGTTACTCTTTATACTCTCCCACCACCCCAACTTGCCCACCTTTCCCATGTTGTATTCTTTGAAAAGTCATTATGTGCAACCTTTGTGGTTTCTCTACACTAAACACAACATTATACATAGTCCCTTTATTAAACTCTCCTCAAATTATCTGCTGCCCTGGCTACAACAGAAATATAATGTTTCATATTTTTTTAAAAACACTTTTTATTGAGGAAAATTTCGGACATATACAAAGTAAAGAGAATAACATACCCAACTCCCAGTTTCAACAATTATGAACATTCTTCCATTCTTTTTTCATCTATCCACTACCCACTACTCACTCCTACTCTATTTCATTACTATTTTCTTACAGCCCCCCTTTTTCCAGGTAAAAGGACACATGCATTAAAATGTGCAAATCTTAGGCAACACAATTTTAAATAGCAGGCACAGCTGTGTAACACACATCTCCATCTCCCACTGTCCTCTGTTGTTTCTCATCCAGTACCTTCCACCCTCCATCTACTCGTCCACAGACAACTGTTCTGAAGTTTTTCACCTAAATTAATTTTGCTTGTTCTAAAACTTCATATAAATGGAATCGCACAGTTTTCACTCTTATATTTTCCTGATTTCTTTCATTGAGTATAATGTATTTGAGGTTCACCCACGTTGTTGCACGTATCAGTATTTTATCCCTTTTTATTGCTGAGCATATTCCACTGAAAGCATATACTGTAACTTTTTTATCCATTCTCCTATTGATGGGCATTTTGGTTGTTACCAGTTTGTGCTATTGTGAATAAAGCTGCTGTGAACATTTGTGTACAAATCTAGTCTTTTTGTGGGTACATGTTCTCGTTTTTCTTGAGTAAATATCTTTTTGTATGTTTCTGTATCCACCAGTGCTTAAGATTTATTTGGAACTCAAAAAAATAAATAAAATGAACTGAGTCGTGGAACTAAGAACCATGAGGTGGTGATAATCATTTCATTCAATAAAGTGCATTTCATATAATAGAGATTCTACATTGACATTGAACACCAACAGCAAAGGCTGAATAGAAAGAAAGGACAGCTGAGGTAAAGACTTAGGGATTCAGTTAAGAATTTTGAAAAAGAACAGGCTTTGAAGAAGAGCCAAAACGTGGGGACACCCAGGAGACTTCCTCCTGTATGGAATAGAGACTTCTCTCCCACCTGCAGCCTGGACAGGGCGTCCTGGAGGGCGTACCTGCCCAAGTCCCGACTGAGGGCACTATGGGGGACGCAGACCCAGCTGCAGCGAAGATTACAACGCCCACGTTTGTTGGTGAGATTTTTCACAATGTTTTGTATCTTGTTAAGGAGCAGTAATACCCTTTGTTTTTTCCTCTCTAAATCCACCCCTGAATTGCCACACTGAGAGACTTTGTCCTGGACAGGGATCATCCAGAACAGGCGACAATCCAGAAATCTTTTCTCCTTGGCTCCAGAAGATGTTTGTGTGTAGTTGGGAAATCTGGTTTTCTGCCATTAACTAGCCATGTGTGCTTTTGTCTCCAAAGATCCTTCCAGCTCTGAAATACTATGACCTAGCAACTATACTGCTGTTTTTGATAAATGTTTTTTCCCCCTTGTTCATCACTGAAAGTTAGAAAATATCAACAAGGGAGCAGAAGAGAATATAATATCACTCATAATTTCACCACCCAGTACTAACACTTATCATTCACTCATTCATTTAGCAAATATGTGTGGCATGCCTGCCATGTACTGAACAGTTTGAAATATATCTTTTTAGGCTATTTATTTGTATATTTTAATGAAATCATCCCACTCTGTAACCTGCCTTTCACTTCATAGACAGTGGTGAACATATTCCCATGTCAGTAAATATTTTCTTACCACGTTCCAGTTTTTCATGTTAATAAACACTCTCAGAACTATATTTTGAGCAAATTCATAACCATTTCTTTAGGAGAATTCCAAAAAGTAGAATTCCCAAGCTAATTAGTAATCTCACTTATGAGTCTTTTGCCAAAATGGCCAAAATGGCCTGCAACCCCAGGCTTTCTCTATCATTCCACTCATACACATGCACTGCAAAGGGTCTAGGGCTGCCTTGTCTATTACAGCAGGCACCAAACAGACATGGCTATTTAGGCTAAAATTAACTAAAAGAAACAATTTAGGTCTTCAATTAAACCAACCACATTTCAAGCACTCAGTAGGCATATGTAGATAGTGGTTACTGTAATAGCACAGAAATCACATTTCCATTAGCACAGAAAGTTCTGTTGGACGTCACTGGTCCAGAATAATTTTCAACTGATGTTAATTAATGTTATTTTGGGGCAGAGAGATTTGGAGTGATTTTCCTTTTTATTGCATTGCTTGGCCCCTTTATAATGAGCATTTATCAATTATTGGTTTCCATATATCATGTTTTAAAGCCCTCCTGTCTTTGGAGGGCTGCCTCATGCCCACTAGCCCCCTGTAGATGTGTCTGATTATGGGAAATCTTCTGAGCCCTTATGTCTAGTCACTGAGTTTGAATTCTAATTTCCTTCCTAGAGGTAAAGCTCAAAAACGTTGTATTAAGAATCTCCTCAACAACAAGGTTGCCGGTTCAATTCCCATAAGGTGGTGGGCTGCGCCCCCTGCAACTAAAGATTGAAAATGGCAACTGGACTTGGAGTTGAGCTGCGCCCTCCACAACTAAACTGAAGGACAACGACTTGGAGCTGATGGGCCCTGGAGAAACACACTGTTCTCCAATAGTCCCCCAATAAATCTTAAAAAAAAAAAAAAAGAAAAGAAAGAATCTCTACACAAACCTACTTACATACACATAAAGAAATTCTAGAAGAATACATAAGAAATTAGGAACATTATTTACCTATAGCATGAGGAATGGTTGTCTATGCAGATGAAGACAGAATGGGATGGAGATTTTCCACGTGAATGTTATCACCTGTTTAAAGAAATGAAAAAATTTTAAATGTATCTGTTTTAATTATACAAAGAGCATACAAAGAGTTGTAAAAAAAAAATGTAATAGTAGACAGTGAAATTCCTTATCCTGAGGGTTATTATTGGCAGGTTAGTGAGAATCCTTCCAGACTCGGGTATGTTATGGACAATCACATGTAATATCTTCATCATAAAACCAATATCACAGGTTCGTATGCTCTACAGCCTGCTTCTCTAGACATTTTATCTTGTCAGTGTGCATTTGTTCCATAGACGTCACCAAAGTCCTACCTCCCTTTCTGTTAATGAGAGCTAGAAGGAAAAAAAAGGTTTCCAAAGCTTCAGGACTTTTTTTCCTCGCCTCTTCAGATAGCCCTTGATAACACCTCCACTCAATAAAATGCACCCATTTTAATGTAGAGTTCAATGATTTTTGACAAAGGCCATACCACCCCAATTAAAATATAGAACTTGTCCATCACCCCAAAAAAGTTCCCTGCAGCATATTTTTCAACAAAATTAAATAGACTAGAAAATATCAGAATTCACACACTAAAAGTTGCGTTTCAGTTTCAGTTGTATTTAAAGATACATGCACATGTATACTTTATAGGGTTGTGATATAGGTCACAGTCAAAAAATTTGAAAGTCTTCATTGAAATACAAAGTGTCGGGTGGCCAATTAGTTCAGTTGGTGAGAGCGTGGTGCTGATAACACCAAGGTTGCCAGTTCGATCCTCGCATGGGCCACTGTGAGCTGTGCTCTCCTTAAAAACACAAAAAAACACACACAAAGTGCCATGCCAGGTATTGGTGGCAGTGGTAGAAGTGTTATGTACTTGCTCTGAGAGTTGCTATGTGCCAGGCTCTCTACTAAGTACCTGCATGACCTCATTTAATCCTACAGCCAGCCGCCTTCTACACGGCACCTCATCACCTCTCATCACCTCATTCTACTGATGAGGAAACCCAGGCTTCACTATCTTCTCTGGAAGCTAAATCTAGCTGATTCCAAAAACGTATTTGATACCTCAGTTTCCTCTTGATGGGCTTATGACTCCATCTGCGACATTGAATCCCGGAGGACACAGACAATATCTGTCCATCGACCTCATTTAATCCATTGAAGCACAGTTGTAGGTAGCCACACCCACCATCTCTACCAGCACCAAAGAGAGGAACCTGTCATTGTCACCCTGGGTGTGATGGGCTGGGCTTTCCTAAATGAAGTCACCGGGAATGTTGCTGGGACAATCCATCTACTCTGAAAGGTCCAAGACACACAGTTCTGAGGCTGCTGAATAGACGAACCAGGGGTCTTGCTGGAAACAGTGGAGTCCTCCAGAACACTCCAGAGCCCTCCTACCAAACAAGTGACCACAGAGAATCAGGACCAGGATTTATAGCACAGAATTTCTTTGTCGTTAGGGTCTTTGTCCCTACAATACACTGGCAGCCAGGAGTCAAGACAGATGGCACAGATTCTATCTAGCACTTAACCCTCGCTGGCTCCACCCTAATTGATTTACTGCTAATGAGCCTGTTTATCTCAAGACCCAAACTCCTTTCTCCTTTAGATGCTCTGGTATCATTAAATCTTCGTTTTCATCCAAGGAGGAGCTGAAACCCCGGGAGCCTGGGGATCTTTAGTGCCTCCTCGATGTGCTTACATGGTTTCACCAGCCAGGGATGATATGGAAAGAACTGGCATCAGAATTAAGCTTGGATCCCAGCTCTGTCACTTGCTAGCTATGTGACCTTGGGCAATTTACCTAACCTCTCTGAACTTCAGTTTCCTCTCTCTCAAAAAAAAAAAAAAAATGGCTAATAACATTTACATGAGCCTTGCAGGGCTATTGTGGGATTATGAGATCATGGTATGCAGTTGGCACTTAATACATATTAGCCCTTCTTCCCTCTTCCTGCCTGCCAAGGAGATTAACATCCTGCGGAGACAAGAACAGCCAAGCAACTTTCTCTTAAGGAGGATTTGTATCTTTGTTATTGTTTTTCCTGGAAGGGCATGAACAGGAAACCTGGGACTGGCAAGAAGGCTGTAAATTTGGCTCTTCTAAAATGAAGTAAACGCAAGTTTCCACAGGGTCTTAACCGCTGTGCATTATTTTATGTACCAAGCGTGTTCACCTGGAAAATGGTCCTTGTCTCTCCACCTGAACCACCACCAAGAGGTCTCAGACACAATCACCCACTCACCTGGACCACTAATCAGCCTGGCACGAGCGCCGAATACCACTCTTGCTCGCCTAGAAGACACTTCTGTCCACGGAGGCCTGTCCTAACAATGCAAATCAATCCCATCAGAACCCTGCTCCACACTCTCTGTTGTCTTTCCGGCAAAGCCCAACGTGATCTATCCGCTACCAGCCTCTCCCCTCTCACCTCCTACCTGCCCCCTCGCTGATTCTGCACCAGCCACACGTGGTTTTCTTTTCCTCAAGCAGGCCAATTTATTCCAGCCCCAGGGCCTTTGCAGCAGCTGTTCCCTCCAGCTGGAGCGCTCCTCCTCCCAATGGATGCTTCCTTTACAAGGTTCAGCTTTCAGGTCCAATGCTATCTTCTCTAATTTTGTCCCCACCATCATCACATCTATCACTTCACACTATTTTATTTTCATCCTTGCCACTTATCACGACCTAAAATTCTCTGGTGCTTTGTCTGTCTTATTCACCAGGGACCCACAGTGCCTAGCACACTGCCCAACCCATGGTGGGCACACCATATATGTTTGTTAAATAAATGGACCCCTTTGTCTCACCATGGAAGCATAAATCAATGGTCCTCAAAATGGTCTCCCTTCATCTTAGAGCTTCTAATATGTAAGTGTCTAGACAGTCCTTTTATTTTTGGCATCTTTGGCAAAGTGACTTGCTTCTGGAATTTAACAAAACCAGACAACGCCTGTCTCCCTAGTCCCATCCAAAACTGTGCCACCTCTTCTAGAATCTGCTGAGAGTCTCGTTGCTCAGCTCTTCTATAATAATGAGGCACAGATGAGACAAAGGTTTTACAAATCCCATTGGAATATTCTGCTGCCTGAAAAATTGGAGTGCCCCTGGACTGGAGCCTTCAAACCAGAGGCAGCCCAAATCTAGCAAGGGCCCTGCTCCTCAGCAGGCTGGACACGTGGGATTAATTCAAGCAGGAGCCAGGCAAGAAATGCTGGCCCCTGAGAAGTGCTAAAGAAAGGGAATTTTAAGATTCAGACTGAAAAGAGAGGGGGAAGGGGGTGAGAGTGGGTGGAGGAGTCGGAAGGACTCACCCTACTTAACCCAGGGGAATCTTAACCTGCTAGGATTGATATCAAATGTTAAATTTGGTGTCAGGGGTGTTGGGGGGGATGTGTTTTAGGGAGAGGGTCTATAGTTTTTATCAGGGTTGCAATAGCATCTGTGCCCCAAAAGGTTAAGAACCATGGATCTGGAAGGCATGCAATTAGGTTAGCGAATCATCTCCATCCTAAACATGACCTGAACTGAAACAATCACGAGAAAGGAAAAGTGCTTTGTGCTCCAAAGAAAACAAAAGCCATTTCCAACAGGAATTGGCTGTCACATTCTCTGCACTTGGAAAAAAAATCAACAGAGCATCCGCCCAGCCGGCCCAGGGCCCATCCCTTAAGCCCAGGTCTCCAGGGAAGGCAGCGAGCCTTTGTTTTCCAGTCTGTGGGCAACTGGCTGGGAAGGGAGCCAGAGGGGAGAGACCTCTATGGAAGAAAATATTGAAATATGCCAAGTTGTGCAGGCTAGAAGCCTCCTGAGGTGGGCTCTGGCTGACGCTCCAAGATCCACCGGATGAGGACGAATGTGCCTGTTGCAGACTCAAGGCTCTGTCCTGCTCTCTTGCTCTGTTTCCAGCCAGGCTATTGGGCCTGTTTTTCCCATGAGTGCTGTGGGGCACTGCAGGATTAGTCAGGGGCCTGGGCGCTTTTCTAAGTCGATTTTGGACTCTTGATGGTTGGCAAGCCCCCACTTCTCCTTGTGGTCACCCCAGCTATCAGATTAGCGTGCCTGCCTATTTAAGGCTATGTGTCACATCTGGTGTTCAGAAAGGACACTCCCTTCCCCTGGCCCTTCTTGCCTTTGTAAGGGGAGGACCTGGGACATGGCAGAAGTCCCACTAAACGCTGGAAGGAGACGCGTGAGCAGGCAGGCAGGCCCGGGGCCAGCATGCTGTGCCAGCACTTGGTATAACCTCCAGGGAGGGTGCAGTCCACACATGCCCTGGCTTCCGAGAGGCAGGCCCTGGCTGTCAGCCCACAGCCATTGCCTCTCCGTGAGCCCCACGGTTCTCATTCAGCCTGGACTTATTATCTTTCGGTGTTTGCATATGTTCTACCTTTACTATGTCCCAAAGGGCATTCTTGATTTCCTCCCCAGATCGGATTCTCCTCCAAGCTTCCCCTTCTCAATAAATGGCACTTTCATCACCCACCCTGTTTCCCCGAAAATAAGACCTAGCCAGACAATCAGCTCGAATGTGTCTTTTGGAGCAAAAAGCAAAAATATACTATGTTATAGTTTTGCTCCAAAAGACACATTCGAGCTGATTGTCCGGCTAGGTCTTATTTTCAGGGAAACACGGTAGCAGCTCATCCTTTGGGACCCAGCTAAACAGCACCTCCTCCTTGGAAAGAGCTTCCCACACAAAATCTCAAGTTCCCCCCACCCCAGCCACCCACCCACACACCAAGATGCCCTCTTTCACGTCTGCCTGTTTGTTGATCACGTCCTGAAATTATTTTGTTTGTGTGTGTGTCTCCCCACATAAAGTCCATGAGCAGAGATACTCTCCATTTGCGTCTCCAGTCACTCACTCTCCAGCCTCCTCTGCTCTCCTTCAGGCCTGAGGAGGCTGACAGACAGGGTCTGTGTTGCTCCCAAACTCCCAAGTAGGAGATGGGAGAGGGCACAGCGGGGTGGGGGCTCCCGCCCCCCGGCTCCTCTGCAGCAGCCTCCTACAGCTCTTGCTGGGTTCCAGTACCTACCTTCTCCCCTTGCCCTCCTAGGCCCGCTGGTAGTGGCTGCCATCTGTTGCCAATCCTGTAGTGTCACAATCCCTTCACCGTGGCTCTCGTAAGCCTGCTCACACTTCTGCAAACAGTCCCTTCATTAAACTCTCCTCAATGACCCCTCTTGAATGTGCCACTTGTTACCTGACAGTGATTCTGACCAATACAGGGGCTGCATGTAACTCACTGACCACTGTTTCCCCAACAATGTGCTAAGGAATGTCTGGCATGTCTTAGGTACTTAATACATGTGTTTTGAATAAATAAATGAATGATAAGCATACTGTGTTTTTATTTACATCTTTATTAAGATGTAATTCACATACCATAAAATTCACCCTTCTAAGGTATTACAATTCGGTGGTTTTTAGTATATTCCCAAACTTGTGAGACCATCATCACTATCTAATTCCAGAACATGTTCATCAACTCAAACAGGAACCCTGTAGAAAGGGGGTGGGGGGAGGATAAAGAGGGTAAAGGGGGTCAAATATATGGTGATACAAGGATCTAGAATTTGGGTGGTGAGCACACAATGCAACATACAAATGATGTATTACAAAATTGTACACCTGAAACTTATATTATTAACCAATGTTACCCCAATAAATTTAATTTTAAAAAAGAAGTAATTGTGGATTAAAGTCATTGTACATTTAAAAAGGAACCCCGTAAAGAATTAACCTTGTTAAAATCGCCATGTCACTTAAAGCAATACACAGACTTAATGCAGTCCCTGTCAAAATCCCGATGGCATTTTTCACAAAAATAGAACAAAAAATCCTCAACTTTGTATGAAACCACAAAAGACCCCAAATAGCGAAAGCAATCCTGAGAAGGAAGAACAAAGCTGGAGGTATCACACTCCCTCACTTCCAACTATACCAGAAAGCTACAATAATCAAAACAATATGGTATTGGCAGAAAAACAGACACAAAAACTAATGGAACAGAATTCAGAATCCAGATATAAACCCACACATATACGGGCATCTAATTTGCAACAAAGAAGCTAAAAACATACAATGAAGAAAGGACAGCCTCTTCAATACATGACATTGGGAAAATTGGAAAACCACATGCAAAAGAATAAACCTAGACTGCTAACACCATACACAAAAATTAACTCAAAATGGATTACAGACTTCAATATAAGTCCTGAAACAATAAAACACATTAGCAGAAAACATAGGTGCTAAACTTATGGACCTTCACCTCATAGGGGTTTTTGTGAACTTGACCCCAAAGACAAGGGAAGTAAACGCAATATACCACCGGTCCACTCCTAAGTGTACACACAGATGTCCTTGCACATATGCACCAGGATAAACAAAGATGCTCCTAGTATCGGCCAAATATCTAAAATAACCTAACGTTCAGTAACACTACCTTGGATAAATACATACATTGTGAACTATATACATCAAATGGATGACAGCTCTACAAAACAGCATGGATGAAACCTCACAAATACCATATTAAAAGAAACAAGTCACAAAAGAAAATTTAGAGTACAATTTCATTTATATAAAGTTCCAAAACAAGTAAACCTAAATCATGTGGTTTAGGAATGCCTATGTAGCTGGAAAAACTATTAAAAATTATTTCAACAAGAAACAGGATGCCAAGTTACCTCTGGCAGAGAGAAAGGGAAACATGTCAGGAAGGTCTTCTGAGCTGAAGCCAATTTTCTAGTTCTTATCCTGGGTGATGGATACATAAAGATTCATTTTGAATGATTTTTAACTGTACACAGGTACTTACCTACTCGTGCACTGTTCTGAGAGTTTTATTTCACAATTCAAATAAACAGAATAGAACTCAGGTCTCAGTGTCAGGAGGCCTGGATTCCAGATCAGGTTTATCTGAATCTCTCTGCCTCAATGTTTTTATCTCTAAAATGGGAATGATAATAGTAACTGCCACTTATTCAGGGTTTTCCATCCTAGGCACCATGCTAAGTGCTTTTATGTATCAGTAGTCATTATGTGTCCCTTGGGCACGAGAAACACATAATTGAAGGCAGCTTAAGCACAAAGTATTAAACACATAACTGAAGGCAGCTAAGCACAAGATGCAGAAACGGCCTACAGAACCTAAGGGCAGCCGGGACAGACTCTGGGAACTCTGTCTCCTGTTACCTGTTGTTACTGTTCTCTCTATAACCGTTGCCTTCTCTTTTTCTATAAGCTGGTCGTCTTTGCGTCCCCATCCACATGTGAGAAATGACTATCTACAACTGTCAATTCAGTATTTGTATCTTCTCCATTCAAGACACCAGCCAGACTGAGCCTGGAATCTCTCAGCACAAATTACAAAGTTCCCTGGGGAAAGAATTCTTACTGCGTAAGTTAGGATCCAGTGTCCACCCCAATCCAATCAAAGGGGTAGAGTCACACCATGCAAAATGCCTTCTAGGGACAAACATCTCATGAAACTAAAAGGGGACTATGGAGGGTTGACAGTCAGCACGTTGGAAACCTAGTTCTGTAGAGATGTACAGTCCTAAGAGGGCAGCTCCTAGAATGGAGAGTAGAACAGACAACCCCAAATCAACTGTTTTTTAATCTATTCTTTATTAACCTGATGAAGTAATGTTGATATCCCCATTTTACAGATAAAGAAACTGAGGATCAGACAGGGCCCAGGGATTCTCAACAGAGGCACCACTGACATTGGGCTGAACAAGTCTCTGTGGTGGGGTCCATCCAGCGCATTGTAGGATGTTTAGTGGCATCCCTGTGTCTCCACCCACTAGGTGCTAATGGCACTTCTCCAGTTGTGACAGTCAAAAATGTCTCCATGTGTTGTCAAATGTTCCGACACAGGCTAAGTAAATTACACAACACTACTCCACTAGCAAGACAGCCAATATTCAAACCCACGTCTGCCCCTAAAGCCTGTTCTTAGTCACTATCTCTCATGATCATATCTAACTTACCAACTTCACAAGGTTATAATGAGGATGTAATGAATGTCACAAATGTGAAAGCACCTGGAAGAGTTAGGTGGAACATAAATATATTCTCTCCACCTTCTCCTTAGGGGCTTCCAGTTCTGTGGAAAAAGAAATCAACGTGGCTACTCAAACAGGACAGGGCTCTACCTCTCTAAGAAATGTTAATTCCATGGGTTTGACCACCAACCAACCGTATTACCCATTTAGTTTCACAACGTGATTCCTCTCTAAATCCTCTCCCTCCTGAACACTGATATTCCCAAGGTCTTGCTGCCACATGTACAATTCAACTCTCCAACCTATGATTTATGGTAACTTTCCTTAGCTCGTTTTCCTCTAGTTTTTCCAAGTTTTTCTCCAGATAATTTGGTATCCAAAGCCCATATATTATTCTTCCACACACAAACGTTACACCTCTTTCTCCATGAACTAGAGGTCTCAATAACGTAGACTGCATGGGGTTCATGGGTGCATTCTTCTAAACCCAGTGGTTTCCTTGGAGTGGACCCAAGGAAGTAAAATGTCTCCCTGACAAAGCCCTACATGGATAGTCTCCAGTCTGTTAGCTTTTGTTGTGGGTTTTAATATTCATTGTACCTGAATTCTAAAAATGATAAAGTCCTTCACTTGCAAGGCTTTGAGGCCCTCCCATCCCATAAGGGAAAACAATTTGGCCAGAATTAGAGAGGGTGGGCCACACACTAGTGACAGGAGGTCTTTACAATGAGCTTCTAGATGTTTATAAAAGAAAGCATATCCTCACAACTTAATCTGGCTGCCTAATAAATGACCATGATATGCCATTCATATCTTTCCAATCAAGATATAAACAGCTAGGGCCGGCCCGGTGGCTCAGGCGGTTAGAGCTCCGTGCTCCTAACTCCGAAGTCTGCTGGTCCAATTCCCACATGGGCCAGTGGGCTCTCAACCACAAGGTTGCCAGTTCAATTCCTCAAGTCCCGCAAGGGATAGGGGCTCCGCCCCCTGCAACTAAAATTGAACACGGCACCTTGAGCTGAGCTGCCTCCCAGATGGCTCAGTTGGTTGGAGCACATCCTCTCAACCACAAGGTTGCCAGTTTGACTCCCACAAGGGATGGTGGGCTGTGCCCCCTGCAACTAGAAACGGCAACTGGACCTGGAGCTGAGCTGCGCCCTCCACAACTAAGGCTGAAAGGACAACAACTTGAAGCTGAACGGCACCCTCCACAACTAATATTGAAAAGACAACAACTTGACTTGGAAAAAAGGCCTGGAAGTACACACTGTTCCCCAATAAAGTCCTGTTCCCCTTCCCCAATAAAATCTTTTAAAAAAAAGATATAAACAGCTTGTTTGGAGGTCTGGTTACAATGTAATATTCTTAAACAAACTTTTTATTGAAGTATAACCTTACATGCAGAAAAGTACACGAATTGTAAGTATACAGCTCAATAAATTTATCTGAAAGTAGACACACCCATATAACCACCACCCAGATCAAGAAATTACCAGCATTCCAGAAGCCCCCCTCAGTCACTATCCCCATCCTCTCCCTAAATATAACCATTGTAATTTTAATCTTATGACCTCCATATTTTTTATGTATCTGATGGCCCAGATAATTATCTCAGGAGGCCAGAGTTAATCAGAAGCTGGGAGGATTGTTTTCCCATGAGTCATTTCTCTTAAGAATAGTTTATCAGTGAGGATGCTTCCAGCTGCAAGTAATAGAAACCCCAATTCAGATGGTTTAAACAATAGGAAAATTTATAATCTCCACATAAATGGAACTCCTGCTGTAGGGCGTGGTCCAGGGCTAACTGAATCAGCAGCTCAAGTGAGCAAAGTCCCATGTTCTTTCATCTCTCCCCTCAGGTGTTTGCTTCATTTTCAGGCTGGTAGCAAGATGGCCACAGTAGTTCTTTCTGTGACTCTCTCTTTGGGGAAGACACTTCTTCTAGATGTCTCATCCCATTGGTGAGAATTGGGTCACTTGTGCAACCAAACAGACCAGTTGTCTTTGACTTATCATCTAGGGGTAGGTCGGATGTTGAGAAGTCCACCCCAATGCTTCCTACAGAAAGCCACGTAATAAAAATAGAAAATGTCTGGCTCGACTCATTTATAAACATGCTTGATATTGCTAAATGGTAACAAGGGTTACAAACAGTAGAGATTTGTGGCTGAACATACTGTTGGAGAGTCAAGGTTAGAGGTAAGTAACTCTCTGTGAGGAAAGAATAAATTGACCGTGGCAAAATAAACACAGCAGCTCTTACCTGTGTGGGCACTGAGTCATAAATTTTAATCTTATGACCTCCGTATTTTTTATGCATTTTTAAAAGTTATTGGAATAATAATGCCTGTTACGTTATGTTAAGCACAGGACGTAACGTTTCAGTATACACTTAGAACAAATCCTACCTCTTTCCAAATCACATGATGGCTGGCAGCGCACATGGGGCGCACCATTTAAGTGCTACAAGGTGCGTGGGTCATGGCTACTGAAAGAACTCCAGTTCCTTCCGTTACCTTGATAATCCCCAACAGCCATTCTGTCCCCATAGATGTTTGAATATTCTCCACATTGAAATCCCCATTTTTAAAGAAATAATATTATAAATGAGAGCCATAGGTATACACATATATGTATTAATATTCATTTGCTAAGGTAGTTGGGAACGTAACATGCTTACATCCCTTTTATCAATGTACAAGTCACATATTATTAAAACACTGGTGAATACCTGTTGGAGGAATCTATCATCAAAGAATATCTGTGTAGGCAAGGTACACTCATCAGTGAAACACAATGATAATAATGATAGATACAATAGTGTCTTGTGTTAAGTGGTAAAATGTACATGTCTGTGGATAATAGGACAAATAATAGATAGGTTTTAAAGATAAGGGATTATACTGTATCTGTATATAAATTTAACATATATATGCATGTGTGCCACTAACTTTATTTTTGTAAAAAAAAAAGGAAAAGAAAGAAAAAAAGTCTTTAAACAATTATCCATACTGGATAAATACATAACTGAAACTATTCTCATCTCCAACAAGAAAGGATGAATACAAGGGCAATTCCAACTGAAGAGTAAAAACTCCTGCATATCCTTCAGAAAAATATTTATCACAAAACTAACATTCCTAAGGCAATTTTTTTCTCACGACTGTTTCTAATTTTAATTGCTACTCTATAAGACAACAATCAGAACAAATATTACAACATCTAACATGTATGGATAGAAGTTGGATATTTCACAATGCCAAGACCAAATCCAGTCAAGGACCTTCTAATGATAACCCTAAATGCTATGGAGAGGTCTCTGCTAATTTGCTTTATAAAGGTCAGATCAAGGTTGTAGAGATTTTAAGAGGAATGCTCTTTTTTTACCATACCAGCAGAGGGCACATTTTCCACTTCACTAATTCCTCCAGCCTATAAAACCCCCATTTATGGTATTGGGTAAAATCATAGAAAATACTGAAAATTAGGCAGTTCTTAAATAAAGAATGTGCTTTTAAGATAGAATAGCTTGGAAGAAACATGCATAGAAAATATGGAAAATGACTGGGTGCATCCATTTTTTAAAAAAAAAATCTCATTTAGAAAAAGCCCAGACCTCTGAAAAGACGTAAGGGTGATAATTCTCAATTTTCATGAACAAAAGATTTCTTAAGTATCCTGAATTCTAAGTTAAAGACAGTTTCCTTCAGAAGGCATTGTTCCACCGAGTTCTTACAGTGCTGCTGTTGAGAAGTTTTGATAACTGTTTCCTGATTCTTTGTAAGTGAACTATTTTTTCTCTTTGGCAGCATTAAAGACAGTGATTTTCAACCCTCGCCATGCATCAGATTACCCTGAAACAGAGATTGTTTCAATTGATCTGTGGCAGGTCTGATGTTGGTCTTTTTTAACGTTTCAAGGTGATTTCAAGGTAATCCAAAGTGTGGCCATGGCTGACGTTTTTGGATTTTCTTCTTATCCCTTCTGTTCTGCAATTCCACAATGATGTGCTTTGGTGTGAGTCATTTTTCATTATTGTGCTGAGCACTTAGTGGTTCTTTCAACCCCCCAAATTAATCATTAGTTCTGGGATGTTTTCTTGTATTATTTCTGTAATAATTTCTTAGTTTTTCAATGCTAGATCTATTAATTGAGATAGCTTATCCACTGACACAAAACTCTCATTTCCATCTTTTCCTTTTTTTCTACCTAAGGGAGATTTCCTCATTTTTATTTTCCAACCCTTTTATTGCTTTTTCTAAATTTCTGTTCTCATTTAAAAAACCTTTATTTTGAAATAATTTTAGGTTTACAAAGACTTGCAAAGATAGTACAGAGTTCTCATATATTCTTCACCCAATTTCCTCTAATGTTAACATCTTACATAACCCAAACACAATTACCAAAACTAAGAAATTAACATTGTGACAATGCCATTAACTCCAGAATTTATTTAAATGTCACCAGTGTTTCCACTGATGGATGTTTTCTGTTTCCAGGAACCAATGCAGGTCCCACATTGTATTTGGTTGTCATGTTTCCTTAGTCTCTTCCAGTCTGTGACAGTTCTTCAGTCTTTCCTTGTCTTTCATGACCTTGATACTTTTGAATACTTGTCAGTGGTTTTTTAGAATGTCCATCAGTTTGGGTCTGTCTGATATTTTCTCACGGTTAGATCGAAGTTATGAATTTTGGGGAATACAACAGAAGCGATGTACCCTTCTCAATGAATCAAGGATACATGATAGTGATATGTTATTACTACTGATGTTCACCGTGATCACTTGGCTAGGGTGATGTCTGCCAGCTTTCTTCACTGTAAAATTACTGCTTTTCTCTTTGTAAGCGGTAAATGCTTTAGGGGAGTATTTCGAGGCTGTGTAAGTATCCTGTTTCCACTTAAGCTTTTGCCTATTAATTTCAGCATTTGTTGGTAGCCTTAAATTTGTAATTTATAGAATTCATATTCCCTGAATGTTCCTTTTTATTATTAACATTTATTTGATGCTGAATTTACGCCTGGGCCATAAGTTTTTGTTTCTTCTGGGAGACCTTTCTCTTCTGTGCAACCTCCTTTTTTGGTTTAGGAACAATTTGCTTTTTCTCAGTGAGGACCATTCTCCATGTGGCAGGGGGAGCTCATGTAGGGGTTCATCTGCCCATGAGCTCTGTCAGTTCTGCAAAGCATCTTGGGAGCTTTGCTCACCTGGCTGTGCTCAGGGACCAGAGACTCTACAGCTAAACCCTTAAGTTCAGCATTCCTCTCTGCATTTTCAAGCATGTGCAGTGAACATTCTGCACTCTTTTTGGGCCACCGACCCAGTGTCCAGCCCCACTATTTGGCCTGGATACACCTACCAGTTCCACCATTGCAACGACAGAATGGCACACATTGCTTTTGTAACGTGACATCCTTTAGATACTTGGTGGCCTTTCAGATATGCATACCCTCCATCGCCTGGACAGTTTCACCAGCATTCTTAAAGTAAACACGAAGATTTGAACCTCTCGATTTGCATGATTTTGTGGGTTTTTCTGGGTCAAGTGAATAGCGAACCATTTTCAGAGGTCACCTCAGGGCACTCACGGGAAGTGCTAAATGTTCCTTTTTAAATAGCATCCTATGTTTTTATTCATAGATGATACAATATCATCTCTCAGAAGTTATCAGGGTTTTTTTTTCTTTTCTTCTCTTTTACATTATCTCTTCCTCTGACTTCTTTTTTCCTATTTGTTTTGGTGTCTATCTTTCATATTAAGGCTTTCTGAAAATGGTTGATAGTCCGAGTCCACTAAAAGCTTTTTTGGATGCTTTGCATCAGCAGAGCTTGTTGAAGGATTTCACCGCAGGGTGATCATGTGGAAGCTGCCAAATGTCAGTATCTGTAGATCTTTTCTCTTGGACTGAGTTTTTCCAGAGAAGTCTTCCTACCCCCTTCCTGGGGTTATAATCTTGGCTGTTGGTATTCTAGGAGCCCAGGGGTGGGGATGGGGTGGTGTAATTAGTATGAACTTTCTGCTTAATCCCCACTCTCAGCTCCATGCTCACCACTGCCCTCGGCTTTGCCTGGTTCTCTCTCAAGATGCTCTCAGGTTCAACTTTTCCCAGGATTAAACTTCCAGTTTTGTCAGAGGGAGAGGGGCAGTTGCCTCACTGTGCAGACTAGGGTTAGGGATGGAGGTGGGTGAGGGTGGGAAGGTGAGTTTAACTCAGTTTCCAAGACTGTTATACAGCCCCTACCCTCAGAAGTAAATGGTGCTTCCCAGTTGAGTTTTTTAAGGATCTGCAGTATCTTCATACTCATTGGCTTTTCCTCCTGTAAGCACTGAAATTTGTTTTCTATACTCTTCTACATTTACTGGCCTTCCATCTTCCAAAAATATCTTGAGATCTTTCATCAGCTGAGGTGTACTCTCTCCCTCACTTTGTCGTTTTGGATTTATATCTTTGTTTATTCCTTACTCTCATCATTTGTGTGGCTTTTGGAAGGGAGTAGCGATAAACAAGTTTGTTGAAACTACTACTGTGTTTCCCCGAAAATAAGACCTAACCGGAAAGTAAGCCCTAGCGTGATTTTTCAGAATGACATCCCCTGAAAGTAAGCCTTAATGCATCTTTTGGAGCAAAAATTAATATAAGACCCAGCCTTATTTTCAGGGAAACATGGTATGTTCAATTAGAAACCCCTTACTGTTATTTTTCGGGTAGTCAAAAAAAACAATCAAAATGCTAATCAACTATAAAATTCTGTGATCCAATATCCCATGCAGAAGAATTCCAAATAATTTATGTAGATATTCTACCTTCAAGGAGGTGGAGTATACCTCCTTACTTCTTAAGTGTGGGCTGCCCACAGTGTCTTCCTTCCAAAGGAACAGTATGGAAAGTTCCTTCCAAAGAATAACTTTATAGTAGAGAAACCTAATAAGCATGACCTCAGTTCTGTGATCAAGGTCAACATCAACAGTCATAAATCACATTGATAGTATGTACCCTTGATATTATGTGGTAAGAATGGCAATTTACCTCTGTAGCCTTCCTCCCACCCCCATCATGTAACCTCAGTCTAATTTTAAGAAAAATATCAAATTCCGGTAGAGGGCATCCTACCTGACCAATACTCCTCATAATTGTCAAAGTCCTCAAAAACAAGAGTCCAAGAAACTGTCAACATCAAGAGGAGCCTAAGAAAACGTGATGACTGAATGTAATGTGGGATCCTGGAACAGAAAAGACAGGGAAAAACTGAGGCAATATGAAGAAAGTGTGGACTTTAACTTTTTTGGACTTAAACAATAATGTATCAGTATTGGTTCATTAATTGTAACAAATGGACCAGACTACGATGTTAATAATAAGGGAACCAGGGTGCTGAGTTTATGGGAACTCTGTCCTATCCTTAATTTATCTGTCAATTTAAAACTGTTCTAAAAAAGTTTATTTAAAATATTTCTATCAAACCAATAAACACTGGCAGCTGACTCTATTTACAGAGAAAACAGGACTGGTTTGTGTATATGCTGGAGTGAATGGGGTTCTTGGTTAGCGATGTGGACATTGATTCATCTCAAAATTCTACTTGGGAGTCCTAGATAGTTCTTCAACAAATTTGGCTACACTTGTTTGTTCAGACACAGCATGATAAACCATCCTGAATCTACTTAGCCCTCCCTAGGGCCCCGCATCATGCAAGATACCCTGAAGGACGCAAAAAACCCTTCTTTCAGAGGGTGTATAGTCCATGAATGAAGACATTTAAATAAAACACACAGTGTGATTATAGCATCTGCCTTGGGTTTAAACCTTCGGTTTCTGTATCTTACTGTATAATGATAAATAATCTCAGTGTGTGTATATCTTTTCTTAAAGTGAGGACTATTTCTTCTTTCCAAAGATACCTAGACTTGGCAGAGAATGAAAAATGCGTATCTGCTTGGTATAGTTGGAGAGACAGAACCCTTACAAAAACATTCCCAAGGTTGGCATGTTAAGGTCAGATAAACTGCAGAGGCCACATTAGTCTCAGACACTCAATTTGAACTAGCTTAACACAAAAAACAAATTTATTGACTCACACATGAAAGGTCCAGAGGGAGAACTTCACCTTAAACGAAGGCCAATGGAGATGTTCAAACAGAACTGCACTCGTTTTACATAAATGGTCCAAATTATAAACAAATCAGCTTTATTTCTTCCAAATGTTCTCTGGGACAGACTGTTGGGTACATTTTTGTGGCACAGCACTTAAAAATGAAGAGAAGTATAGCTGACGTGTTACCTTGTCATTTGTTGAGTAAAACATAAGGCAAAGTAGTTCAAGAGGGTCAGGCAGGGGTTAGGATGAGAGCTAAGGAAAAATCTTCAACAGTTTTAAAAGGATACAGAAGAGGAAAACGGGTCAGCTTGGGAATCTTGGAAAGCTCAATTTCCTGTGCCACTCATGGTTTATCTTCTCCCAACTGTTATCTCTATGTATTCCCAATTAAATTTCTTGGGTAATCAAAGTGGGCAGATTTGTGAAAAGATATGTTTTTATCATGGACATCATCCTATTGTTTTGTAAGGTAATACCACTTCTGTTTCTGAAAAATTTAGATGAGGAAACTAGAGAGAAGATCCCAAAGCAAGCTTCTTTAGGAGAAAATGAAATTCAAACACCTGGGTTTTTTTCACTTTTTACTTTCTATGTCCATGTGGTTCTAAAGCTAACACCATTGTTTCAGTCCAGAGATTAGAGTCAGGAGGAAACCATAGGAAACTGTGTTGTTGAGACCGGCACTGATGATCAAAGATTCCGTTGGTCACACTTGTAACAGCGTTTGTATTTGCATTGTTGTGCTTTCTCCAATGAACTTGAATCATGGTTTCATGATACAGTGTAATGATTTTGAAAGCTGAAAATGACAAGTTTCCAAATATTATGTTACACGCTCAAAGTAGATTTCCATTTCTTGGATTTCCCCAATTCATAGAGATCCGTTCAGAAGAGGCTAAGGTCAAGCCAACCAATTAACAATTATTTCTCATTAAAAACAATATATTTACACATATAGGTCCAGGTTAAATCTTATCCAGGACTCTAGGTTGGTTGATGGGATGGGTGAAGTTAAGCAAGGATTTCTGTGCTGCTTAAGGATTTCCTCGACGGTCCCCAACTCTCTATCCTATATATTACCTTTTACTGAAAGTTATTTCTATTAACTTAGTTCAAATAAAAATTCTCATTAACTGGCTTCAAGAAACTGTTTTGCAAAGGATGCAAGGTTCATTTTAAATTAGTTGTTTCTGCTATGATTATCTTCAACAACTAAGACTTCTAAACAGTAGCTATTTTTTAGTATCCACTAATTAAGAAAATTAATTATTGGTTCAATTTTATGAATCATACACAGAAACATCTATACATAGGAATCATTAGTATATCCGTTGAGCATATTATACATTTTGGCACAGCGAGAGCTTAGTTTTTATGTAAAACCACCAACAGTAGAAACTGAGTTTTAGGGCTAGATTTGGGTTTTTAAATGCCAGCTCTCCTGTTAACTGTGTGGCCTCAGGTAAGTCAAGTGGCTCTCTGAGGCATCAGTAAAATTAGGATACGCCTAACTACCATGGAAGGGTCCTATAGGGGAAGGATCAGAAATGTCTGTCAACTATCAAAGACATGGCATGGCACACAGCAGGAGTCACATAAGTGACAGCATTAACAACTGCATCTTCATGCTTCATCTGAAAGCAACGCTAGTCTATCTCCATAATGCTTCATAAAAGAATTAAGTTTTTTAAATGCTGGCATATATGTGATTAAGCTGAGTGGACCTTGAAATACATAGTATAGGTATCTACTTAAGCTAATCAAAGTTACTGTTACCTACAATTACCAAAAATTTAGTAGACTGGTATTTCTTACCTTAAATTTACAAAATTGAATCATATTCTTCTACCTCAGGCTTTCAGGAATCAACCAGGATTTGCCAGATACCTGCCAACTACTCAGCATCAGGAAGAGTACAGTGATGTGAAATATTAGGATTAAACATTAGATTCAAATGCAAGTAAGAAGGAACTATCCTTACTTAGTTAGTAACTCTTGGTCCACGCAATAGTTTAATACCTAAAGCCCTCATGAACGATGTCTCATTAGTAATGTTAGAAGGCTATCAGTAGGTTTTAAAATTAATGAGAAAAATTATTTATTTCCCTTGTTTCCTTAACACAGTCACTAGAACTTCAATTTCAGTGTTTAATTTTCCCTAACAGGTTAGCTATTTCCAAGAAAAACAATCATGTGAAGACTGGCATTGCAGATAACAAAATATTATTACCTTGTACTGGCTTCTCTTTACCAAATGGTTTCGGTAAAAACAGAACTCTCAACGTGTCTACCTGGTTACCACTTCACATCCATAAATACAGCAAAAGTCTTGATTTTTGCCTCTCATGATTATCAAACGAGCAAACAAGCAAATCCCTTCCAGGAAAGAGGTGCTGCAAGAATCCTGAAGACCCACAGAACTCCCCACATTACACAGAATTAGCACAGATACAGGTAACTTTCATGATCTTCAAATTCTTCCAGAACACCTGAGGATTAAAGAGCCAACACTTCTACTTTAAAAAAAAAAAAATGTTAAAAAAAAATAACTGTAGTCAGAGCAAGAAAAGGAAAACAGTATCTTTATTGTGTGTAGTTCTAACAAACATTCATTATGTGCACATTCCAGCAGAAAGAGACAAAGATCTTTGTTCAAAATATGCTGAAATAAAATAGGTAAACAAACTCCATTATTGAATACACAAAAGGAAATGTTAATATTACTCATTCACAGTCAAGGGTGAAGTAAAAAGAAAGTTAAATAACCGTAATAATGTTTTAGCAAATGTAAAATATAGATGTGTGCAAAGAGCAGCTCGTAAACCTCATGAGAAAAATTAAGCTAGGTGTAGAGTAGGTAACTCAAATACCTCTGCTTCTTGGAACCTCCCTCTGAGATCACCCCACAAATTCCAAACCAGGCTCTTTCAGAGCACAATAGCCAAATGGGACCAAACTCCCCATTACTTTTCTGATATATGGGAACCAAATGAGATGGTTAAAAAGGAATCAATTCAGGCATGCTGAGACATGCCTGAATCCATTTCTCCCAGGAAGGAAGTAATGAACATTAACGTTCTGCATTTTAATCTCCTAAAACGGAATTTAACCAGATAGCTATCACTTGAGGTTTTAAGCACGAGATACCATGAGTAATGATACACTGGTCTGTAAAGCATTTTTCATTGCTCTACATCAGGACTAAATGACTATAAATTCAACAATGCTCTTATTTCACAACATATGCTTTTATGACAACTGCTCGGAGAACTTTACAGGCTCAAATTATAGGTTCTAATGGATTTTTGTTTCTGCTTAAGTGGTCACATAAGAATTAAACACAATATAAACTCTGTCCCCACCACTTTCTTGCCTTTACAAATGTCTAAGTCATTTGGAAACTGAACCAAGTCCCAAGAGACAGGGGCTAGGAAATTTTGGAGACCTGGCACTAACATCCCCATTTTGGTGGCACAAACTTTCTCTCATCTCCTCCTTTTGTGATCCGCAGACATTATGTATACAGTACGGTGTACAGCCACAGCTAATCTTCCTTGGAAATAAACCAAATACCCAGAGACTGGTTCCAGGAGACACAGTCAGCCAACAGGGACTGGCTCCACTTGCTCCAAAGGGGTTTTCATGACCTACCAATGTTGAGACTGTTTTGAAAATTCGAGTCTACCTCTTAAAACAAAAGTCCTTTTTGATGCATTTGGCTAACATACTGCATTACTTTATTGTTCAGAAAAACCTCTGCAAACACTCACACAAGCTCTGCTTTTCACCTGGCTGTTTATATAGGCAGCAGAATAATAGCAAATGGACTCAAAAGTGGTTTTTATAATATAAAGTGACATCACATGAGCAGTAGATCAAAAGAAGCCCTGGGTATGGGATGGATTTCATGGATGGTAGAGACAAAGTCTGAAAATCTTTTCCTCTGGCTCTGAGTAAAAACAAGTCCAGATATAAACAGGAAAAGGCAACCAATATGAAATAGAAAAACATAACTTTTGCATTGTTGTTTACCCTAAAAATTATCAAAAACACCAATTTTACTTAAGACTATCGTTCTTTAATGTTTCTTATAAGCCAGATGTTTTTCATTCAGTTCTGGAGACTGCCAGCACACTTCTGAATGGTCCAAGTTATCTTCCGGCTTAGTTTTAGCCTGAGTGTTCCCTTTCCAGCTCAATACCCCTTTGTTCTTCTACCCTACATGGTCCCATGTAATCATGCAACTTACAGCAATTACATACCTATTCTTATTCAAGGCAACACCTCCTTGCCTTCAGATGAAGGAACATCCAGTAGTCACCCCACTTTTGCTACACAATAACCAATAATTTTTTTTCAAAAATTATTTTAAAGTGGCATCTTATACTACAAAACATTTTCTAACAATAAAAGTTTGACTATACCCCTATCTGTGATGTATAAAAGTCATCCAGAAATCCCCCCAAATTACTCCAGAATGTCATATCCAAGTGTGCAAATACAAGGGTGATATTATTTTGAGGAATTCTGAATTCACTCGACTGCTAAATCACAGGATACAAGACCTGGGTTGAACTTTTTCTTAAATAGTTTGCATGGGCAGACACTGGTTTGCTGGGCAGTTTCCCGTCTTGTCAAGTCCCTGGCAAGCAGGACACAGGGAGCAGATGCTGAGCAATGCCCATGGCCCACACTGCTCCCTGCTGATAGGACAATGGCTCAGGAGCAGACTAGTAATCCTCAAAGGATAGGGAGAAGAATCACCACCAACAGTTGTTAACAGAGAACAGCCATGAACTGTCTCCTCAGGTGCTTCCACAGGATAAAAAAGTAAAGTCAAATATGCTAAAGAAATTCCTGAACCAAGAAGAAACAGTAACATAATTCTAATAACCTACTCCTCAATGAAACACTCATCAGAGGAAAACAACTACCAGTTTTTTCTTCTCCCCCCCCAATGGAAAAAAAACAACCACAAAGCTACAAATTGGAGACATGGAGGTAAAATGCAGATGAAATGGAAAACATTCTCTTGTCACACTCTCCCGCTTTGAAGTGCCACTTGACTATGGAAGTTATTTTACTGGGGTAGACAAGATCAAATACTATTATCTCTGGTCAATTTGGAGCCCCTTACTTTTGAGAAAAATGGGGAATAAGAAAATTTCTAATCAATAAACCAAAAAAAGCAGCAAAAATCCCTGGTAAAGTTCTATACACATAATTACAAATTTATATTTTACTAATAAGAGATGGTTGGGGGAAAGAAAAAAAAAAAGAAAAATGGTAGCTAGAAATGGGTGCCAAACCAAAATAAAGGATGGAGTCTTTGGTACTTTTTCTAAACCACTGTCCTATAGTAGTTCTCAGTAGTTTTCAAAGGAAAGATTGCTCTGAATTCGCCCTATCACCCCAATTCATCTCTCCCTTTTCCTGTTTTTCTCCACTCCAAGAAAGAAAAGGGATGCAGAGTTGTGCCCAGCACCACTTGGTGGACTGGGGAGGTGGCGAGAGCTACTTGCTGTCCCAGCTCGGGAGGGAGGGGACAATCACGTGGCTCTTTCTGCCTTTAACAAATATAAACAAGAAACAAGATTATTTGGCAGTTGTGTTTCAAGTCATAGGTGTGCAACTTTACTTCATGAATTAAATCACTTATGACAAATAACAGAATTAAGTCAGAATTAAAAAGTAATATTTACTTAAAAGAAAAGTGGAAAGAGAAAAGCTTCACAACCAGAGTGTGCTGCCGTGTTAAGAAAGTCTAACGTGCATTCAAAGTATTGGAGAGCAGGCATTTTTACCAAAGGGCAATGTCACTAGGACATACGGACTGCAACAATTAACAGAAAATTTTGTACTATGAAAGTGCTCATGGAAACCAGTGAAGAGAGGAAACGTTGGCAAGGACACAGAACAGTGAGCAGGTGCTTTGGGAGTAAGGCTCTGAGAAAGGACACTGTTGCCAGGTCTGAGGTGGATGTCTGGCCAACCGTTTAGGGTCCAAGGGGGAAGAATACAACTCTGGCAAGATTTGAGGATAGGGCACCACTGCAGCCTCCAAACAAGTCTCTCATTTTCACTCCCAAGTGGTTATGCTTCCCAAACATCACCAAGGCCTCCTCAGGAGGATCTGCTTTCCGATGTGTAGTAGTAACGGTACAGGAAACCTAAGAGCATGGCGCCTACGATGGGGAAAATCCAGTAGGACCAGCAACTAGAAGTTGGGGGAGAAAGCAATAGTCGTGAATATTTTATACCAAATATCCGTTATCTTTCAGCACTCACATTTTAATATTCTTAGGAGCAAAGAGTTTTGGTTTACTTTAGGAAATTTAACAGCTTTTATCATACAGTAGCTGAAGAACAAACATTTGGAGTGACAATATTAAATGATTTTTTTTTAAAAAACTAAGAATAGAATGTATAGTACGACACCAAAAAGAGACATATATACACACCTCCATATGTGTTTTTTCAAAGACATATAGTGATTCTTTCTGGGTAATGGAATTATAGATAATTCAAATTTTTCTTCTTTGTGCTTTTTCACATATTCTACAATTAACATTTTTAAACAGAAAAAAGCCACCACTTTACATATATAATTATAAAATTAGAAGCAATAACATCTAATTCAACTATTGGCAATATCATATCTGCCTCACATGTATTTTTTAAATTTAATCCTCACAATAACCCCTATGAAATAGGTTCTACTATTATATATTTTATATAGAGGAAATACAAGCTTTGCATCCAAAATCACAAAGCGAAGTTAGTCAAGCAGTCTGATTGCAAAACCATTCTCTTAATTTCTAGTTAAATAAGGACAGACACAGACAGACAGACAGACAGACAGACAGACACAGACACACACACACACACACACACACACACACACACACACACACACACACGGCAGGTTGATAGTTCTAATAAAGTTAGGTAAATGACAGTTGGCTTAAAAAGTCCTTTAAGAGACATTCCTTACGAGTTTCAGAACAGTCATCATTCTCCTTAAAATCATTTTTCGCCAATAGAGCTTATTAGCACTGCTAGTTTTAAGGTGTGATTCTTCCATGATCCAAATGACCCGGCTGCTCCTCTACTTAAGACATAACGCAGTCTTGGTATTAAAAGGCTTTGTAAAGCCAGCTGAGGTTTAATAATAAAAAGGTGTCTCTTTGCCTAAACATGCTTAGCACTTTGTACATTTAAGGATGGCAAAAGCCACTCTGGACAAGTTTAGCGTATCAGCCAGGTAGCTTTGTTTAAAAAAAAAGAAAAAAAGCAAGTTGGCAAGTCCAACAGCAACATGACACATAGGAACTTAGAAGTAATCTCCCCATAAGAGTCGTGAATTCGGGTATCTTGGAGAGCAACCACAAGAGACAAAAGAGTTCAAAAGCAGGATCCTTGAGAAAACAATGAAGATAAATTCTTCAGTACAAAAGACTATGAATGGTTGACCACCAACTCTCATAAAATCCTTCATAATACTTAACTGCCACCAGAACAGAACCAGAGAAAATGCATTTATACTGCACCAAAGGAGATTAAGTTTCAACAGTAACTTCCTGGACGTAAGAAAGAACTCTTTTCTTGGAGATTCACTCAGGTTATTGCATGCAGTTGTGATTAATTTCTTTTGATTGCATTATAGTATTCCACTGTATGAATATACCAGAATGAATTCATTTATTTTATTAATGAATGGTTTTTTGGGTTATTCCCATATTTTAAGATCTTGAATAATGCTGCTATGAACATTCTGGTATGTGTTTCCTGGTATATTTGTACACACATTTCTCTCGAGTACATCCCTAGAAACGGAATTGCTGGGTCAAGTTATTCATATTGCCAAATTTACTAGATAATGCCAATCTGTTTTCCAAAGTGATTGTACCCACTTATATTACCCTCAGAGGCCCTAAGAATCTTGCTACTCTACTCCCAAAACAGCTACTCTGATTTCTAGAATTTTCAATTTTTGCCAATCTGGTGTGAAATATACCCTATGATTTTAATTTGCATCTCTCTGATGACAAATGAAATTAAACCTTTTTTTCATATGCTTATATTTGTGTTTCCTCTTCTGTAGGGTACTTGTTTAAGTCTTTTTCTCATATTCTACTTTTTTAAAAAATTAATTTGTAGGAATTCTTTATGTATTCTGCATAATAATTCTTAATCAGTTTTATCTGTTGCATAAGTCCATTGCAAGCTTGTGGCTTGTATTTTCATATTCTTTATGAAGCATTTAGCTAAGCATAAAATAAGTCCTCAATATTAAGGAAGCTGAATTTACTAAGTTTCCTTCAAGTTTGCACTTTTCTAACATTCTGTCCATCACCTCAAATTAAAAAAAAAAAAACCCACAAAAAAACCACATAATACTTTTGTGGGGGAAAAAATATACATTCTCTCTGAATTGCTTTAAGTGGGACCTCAGAAAGATAAAACAGAGAGCTTTATATAATCTCTATACAGATTTTTTACAAGCCAAAGATTCACAGTCATCACAAGTGGAGGCACTTAAGACATGGTAAATTTATACCTTTCAGAGCTAATACTATTGTATTACTGGTATTCCCGCAAGAGACATTTTATAAGTAAACCTTTGAAAAAACCCAAATTCTTGTATATGACTTCAATATGTAATTTTTTTCTTTTGTAAAATGTAATAATAGTACCTTACCTTACCGAGTGGTTGTGAGAATTAAATGACCTTAAGTTTTAGGTGGAAGTTTTATAGCTGAGCTAAGCTGCACAGACTGGGCCTGACTTAATAGTAATTACTTGTCCATGCATACTAGCCTCTTACTGAATGTGATTGCAAGATTTAAAAACCACAAGATTTAAAAACTTCTCAAGGCATGATCTTCTGCGATTACTCCAAATGATAAAACTATAAAAATTAATTTTGCTAATGCTAAGGAATTACTGAATTTATAATAATTTTAGCCAAAAAAGAATCAGCTGTCTTGTGCTCGCTTCAGCAGCACATATACTAAGAATCAGGTGTCAAACTGTACTCTTAAGTCATACATGTATATTTACAGAAGAACCTCCTGCTAGTCATTATATTGAGTATAAGGAAGTGCATTAAGGGAATACTAACCTTTTGCATGTGTTATTTTTCAAAGGGTCCTGAAGAAGACGCATATTGAAAAATGAGAAACAAAAAGAATGAAGATTAACACAGTATATAAATCTTCTTGAATATCCATATAAACTCTGTAGCTAATAACAGAACATCTTTCATGCAATTTCATGTTTACAAATCTATATTCAATGGGAATACCGGGAATTCTACTTCTGATAATATACTGGTACTCCCTAGTAAAGAACCATTAACAAAAGCATAAAGAAATGACCTAGACATTTTTTAAATGTAAAAAAATGCTATTGGTACAAACTATATTGAAATGGACTAATTTGCAGTCACAACGATATACTGGTTCAGCTGGGCTTGCCACTGGCAGTAGCTAAGATCAAATTTTCTGAAAACATATTCTGAATAAAAAGTCTTGTAATATACAGATTAACTGTAATATATAGATTAACTCTAGAGCATGCAGATGATTTGTTTTCTGGCTTACAGAACTTAGCTGGCTTACTCTCTGAAATTGTAATAATTATGATTAGAAACCTTAGGGCTTATTTCACAATGAAAAGGGGAAGAAGAATGGAGTTAAGGGAAAGAAAATACCTAAATAACCTTAAAAACAAAATCTTGGCAATATAAAGTAATGAAGTACTGATATATGCTACCATAGATGAATCTTGAAAACATCACGCTAAGTGAAAGAAGCCAGATACAAACAAAAAATAACACATATTATAAGTCCATTTGTATGAAATGTTCAGAATAAGTCCATCTAGAGGTAGAAAGCAGAGCACTGGTTTCCCAGGGCTCAGGGGAAGAAGAGTTGGAGGAAAATTGAAAATGACTGCTAATGGTTTGGGGTTTCTTTTTGGAATGATGAAAATGTTCCAAAACTGACTGTGATTATGGTTGTACAATTCTGTGAATATAGTAAAAAGCCTTGACTTGTATATCTTAAATAGGTGAACTGGGTGGGATCCGAATTACATATTAATAAAGCCGTTACTAAATTTTTAAATCCAAATTAAGTATATATCAAATGAAGTTGTTGATTCTATTAACTAACTATATAGTAGAAAGGCCTGCTAACTTACTGCCAGAGGACAATAACCCATTAGCATAGGTTACTGCTGCCCCAAATATCATCTTTGTCAGTATGTAGAAGTATGCCTGGGTGTGAACTCAGAACATTAACTGTTTAACCACCATCTTCAGTAATCTCCAAGAATTTCCAAAAACTCTACATACTGGCCTAGATACTTTCGTGCAGACCATGAAATGAGTTTTAACTTTATATATCCAAAACACTGTCATGCAAATGAACACATGCCCCAAACCTGAAAGAAATTAGCCTATAGGCAAGTAAAACGTCTAATAAACAGTTTTAGATAAACCATATTTATATGCTACAATACTTCTTTGAGACCTTGATGATAACTATTATTTGGGACATCTCTACCAGAATAGCATGAATAGGGCTAATTAAAACCTGTCACAGGTCATCAATCTCTGTGAAAATACAGCAAATGTTTTCCAGATTTGGAAAGTGGTGTTAGTGGTAGTGGTTAATTTATAATGTTGCCTTTTTAAATATTCCACTATAATAACCAAGAAATAACTGAATTGCATCACGAAAATGTCCATGGTCTTTTATGCTTTATCCACATACATACCAAGGATTTACAACAAAAAAAGTAGAGTTAGTATTTGTAAAAAATGGGATAACTTAAAAGGTTTACATGAGAACACTATGGAGTAATAGATGTATTGTATTAGATGTTTAATCTGTACCTACATTTAAAGCCATATATAGTTTGTATAAATGAATTCTCTCGATTTCAAAGCTTTTAACCTCTTTTACAACCAAAAGCCCTGGACACGTGCTAACTAGAGTGAGCTTTAGACAACGTAGTGAACAAACTGAGAGAGAAAAAAAGGGAGAGAGACCAGAGAGAACCAGGACCATAAAACGCTGAATTGCAATAGCTCCTAACAAGCAATAAAAAAATTACAATACACGTGTTTTTCAACTAAGTACCTCGACCCGTGTTTTAAAAATCAATCCATCTCCAGAGGCAAAAAAGACCAATTTCCCCCACACTGAAGGAAGGAGAAGAGAAAGAAGTGTGTCCTCTCTTTAGGAGACTGACAGCCAAGTAAATGCCAAACTATAGTGACTCCGCTTTTAATCAACTGTAATGAAAGAGTTATTTAAGACACTGCTCTTAGTAGCCAAGTACCTCAGCCAAGTTTGGAATGAAGCCAAATAAGTTATTTTTAAATTTACAAAATTAAAAAGAAAAAGGTTATATTAACACAAAACCTTCCTTCACCTCCACCCTTCCATGATCTCTATACACAGTTCCCCAATTCTCACTTCTACTCCAAAACACTGTGCTGAATCTAACGGATGTTTAAGTGAAATTTCTACAGTTCCCTTTGGGGGTTCAAGCATATCTGGATGGTTATGTTCTTGCCCACAGTTTAATTTACATGCAAGATTTTTGGTCAAGAGAACAGTGACGGCTCTCACTCTTTGGCATGGAAAGTAGTATTGCAATACTATATGATTTTAGTTACAAGACAGCAGAGTAAATACCGAGTTCTGGCAAAAGCCTTACCAAGTAATTAATATGCATGTTTCTTTATTCTCCAAGGAATTTGGAATACACTTCCAAACAACCAAACTGCTTTAGGTCTACTCTGATTTCAGTTCAAAATTAACAGAAATTGCTGTTTAACAAACTGGTTCCTAAAATTCAAGGTTCATTAAGGCTTTAATTTCCTCATAAAATAAATAAGTAAATATATTAATATATACATAAATACAAAAACTAAACTTCACAGGATAAAAGGAAATATTTCATCTCTGAGTAAGCTTTTCATAAAGCTGCTCATAACTGAAATTACGTTTGAAATCTTCAAGCTCGATGCTACATCAGTTTCCTCACTTATAAAAGGCTCAGACCACATGAATTTGAATTCTAAGTCATATTCAATTAATTCAGCATAATTTTCTGACCCAAGAACATTTTAGCAAAACCTACAAAAGCAGCCTTGTAAAGGCCAGAGAGAAGGAAACACCGTTCTCCCAGGTCCAGGAAGACTGAAGGAGCACTACCACATGCAGATTTTTCTATCTGACATATAAAAGTGTGCTCTTCCAGATACTCTTCTGAAAGGCACTGCGCCGTAAGTACCGACCCTCACGACACTGTTAAAAGAATGATAAAGAAATGTCATAATTAGCAAATATATGGGACTTGGGGTTCAGCAGGGGTGGTTTCACTATGGAACCCTTTTTATGAAAAAACATGGGAGAACACAAGCTTAAAAAATGGTGCACTTTGTCACCAGGACATAAACATAGGAAACAACGTGCCAGAATTATGATTATGACGCCTTAACATATACAGACATGGCATTGTAAGTAAGTATGTCTTCATAGTTTATATTTAGACTTTCAAAGGTTTAAATAAAAGAGAACTAGATTATAACGCATGTAAGGAACTTATGTTTTAATTCCTAAATTGGATATTGGCTATGCCAAGAGGATTCTAAGTATTTAAAATTAGAAAAAGTTAATTTTAAGCCACAGGACACCTTCAGCAAATTTAACGAGTATTTGGGTGGTCTGCTACTTTTTGCAGCTTTTTATTTAGAACACGATAGTATCTACATGACCAGTAACTTATGAAAAACAACTTGGGAACTTCTGGCTTCAAACACTACTGGAAAAAGTTTTTCCCCCCATAATACAGTGGATTTACCATGAGCTATCACTATGTGAATTTTAGTATTAGGTTCATCTTACAACCTAAAAAGTTTGAGTATTGAAAGTACACGATTTCAGCATTTTATAATCCCAACTATGACCCGGCCATATCGTATGATCGTGAGGACAATGTTCTCATGAAGGCTCCCATGTAATGAAGTTTCTTTCTTTATGAGAATACAGTTTAACAGTTGCTGTCTAGTAAAGCATGTGTCCCTAGAATCGGCGCAGTCATAGAAAAAATATCCTCCTGTAGATTAGGGAAAAAATTCAAGGATGAAAAACACCCTCTAAAAACAAGTTTCAGAAACAGACTCACAGATACAGAGAACAAACTGATGGTTGCCGAAGGGGTGGGGACTGGAGGGTGGGTGAGAAAGGGGAAGGGAGTAAGAAGTACAAATTGGTAGTTACAAAATAGTCACAGGGAAGGAAAGTACGGTACAGAGAATATAGTCAATAATACTGTAATAATTTTGAACAGTGCCAGGTGGGTACTAGACTAGTCAGGGGGATCACTTCTTAAATTATATAAATGTCTAACCACTAGGCTGTACACCTGAAATTAATATAAAATATTTAACTGTAACTGAAATTAATATAAAATATTTAACTGTAACTGAAAAAAGTAATTTTAAAAATAATTTTTAAAAGATAAGTTTCTATACAACTCTCTCAAGAACCCATTGTGAAGACATCACTGAAGGAAAAAATATTAAAACACTAATAAAATGACTTCTACTGGGACCTAACAAATGAAAAACTTGTAACACTGGAGGGCTCATTTGGTGTCCTGACACCAACTGGAGCATTACAAGATGAAGACATTAATTTTTGAGCTCACTCAGCAAAGGTATTTTGTCTTTCAAGAGTGACTTTGCCGGGCCGGCCCAGTGCCTCAGGCGGTTAGAGCTCCATGTTCCTAACTCCGAAGGCTGCCGGTTTGATTCCCACATGGGCCAGTGGGCTCTCAACCACAAGGTTGCCTGTTTGACTCCTCGAGTCCGCAAGGGATGGTGGGTTGTGTCCCCGGCAACTAGAAAAAAACGGCAACTGGACCTGGAGCTGAGCTGCGCCCTCCACAACTAAGATTGAAAGGAAAAATTTGACTTGGAAAAAAGTCCTGGAAGTACACACTGTTCCCCAATAAAGTCCTGTTAAAAAAAAAAAATAAATAAATAAATAATAATAAAATAAAATAAATAAACACTTAAAACAGAAGTTAAAAAATTAATTTTCAAAAATATAAGCCTTTATGGAGACAATCTTGTTTTTTAAAAACCAGATCAATTCCTGTTTACAACAAATGTCATCTCATTAAAACTTGTATATGGAATACTAAATATCTATTAAAAAGAGTAAGAAAGATCTTTATGAAGTGGTAAGGAACAATCATTAATATAAAACATTTAAGTAAAAAGAAGCAAGGTGAAGAACAGTGTGTATGGAATTTATTTTTTTAAGAAAGGGATAGTTGGTCCGCCTAGCTATAGCTCGATTGATTGGGATGTCATTTTTTATAGTACACTTTTTTTCTCTACCATGTACATCATGTACTTACGCATTCAAAAAATATAAATAAAAAATGGTCAAGTTATTGGGTCAATTCGTTGTAATGAGATCTGACTAATGAAGCAGTTGAACGATCACCTAGATAATATGTGCTGACTAAATGAATGAAACGGTGCTCACATATTTTGGTCAGGACAGCATTTGTATGTACCTTATTTCCTGAACTGATGGTAGACTGAATGATTAATAAAAAGCTAACCAAGAGGTAAACGCATAATCAAAAGAGCGAGTTCATACACCACAAAGCTGTCTAGGTTACTTGCAGCACAGCAGGGAGACAGGCAAATTGACACAGAAAACTAAGTCTGTTTCTAAGGTGAGGTTCCCATAAGCAAACGCAGATCAGAAAAATGTTAGGTCAGATATGAACAGAAGGTTGATGGCTCCCAGCATGGGGACTAAGCCAGCAAGGAAGAAGCTAAAAGGTTTTTAACTCTAGTTAGTTATCTTGGACTGAAACAGGTACAAAAACATCTACTGCCAGATCTGTAGTTTCTAAGCTTTTAAGTTTCAGTATTGTAATATTTCAGGGCCTTGAACCTCAGGCATTAACAATCTCAAAAGAAAACAATGGTGACTATCATTTACCTTTGTCCCAGCAAAAGCAGTATGAAAGGTAATTTCAAAAAAACTGGAGAAAGGTTCCTGATTTATATTCTGAAATAGATATGTTTTGGGTGTTTTGTTATTATGGCTGCTGTTGTCTTCTGTTGGCAGTCGTGGTGCTGGCGGGGGGGCGGGGGGGTTGAAGGGGTGGGAGGGATGGTGTTCAGGCAGGTAAGAAATATGGAGATGTGGAGGCAGGAGAGGAGAAAGGGAGAAATAGAGGGAAGGGAAAAGGAACATGGAAACTGTCCCGTAAGGCAGAAGACACCTCTTAATTAGGCTTAAAGTCACCGCTTCAGAGGTTCAGAAAGCCTTAACCAAATGAAAGCGTTAATGAAATGAACTTTACATCCATATCTTCATGATGAATATTTAAACCAGAGACAGAAACATTTTAACGAAGACAACCTACATCCTAGACACAGAAGTGCCTATTTAAAACCTCTGTAAGAAATAAATCTGAGGGATCAAGAAATTCTTCCTGGAACTGAAATCAAGTTAAACTGCAGCTCTATGACAACCTATGTAGGTGGTCTTGAAACTTTTCCAAAAGGCTCTGCTTGCCCGACCTGCCTGAAGCACAGCACTGTGACTGGAAGCAATCGCCAGACTCTCCACTAAATGGAGCCCGTTCTTTGGTTGCAACGTTCATGAGGAAAACAGGGCCTTGAAAACACTGCCTTCAATCACTGTTCAACCCAGGCAGGGGCCAAACTACAGTTGGAGACTTCTAAATTATAGAATTTAGTGAACTGAAAGGGTTTCTTTTTCTATATTTCCTACCAAATGTCCAAGGCTCAACAGTTTTAATTTAGCTGAAACATCTCTAATTCTTTGGCCCATAGAAGGCAGGCAGTGCTTTTCACAGAAGAGAATTAAAGTTCCCTAAGTTTTCAAATGAAAACATGGGCATATCATTCGGCAAAAAGTTTGCTGCTCGGCTACATGAGTTACTTTAAATGCAGATTCCCAAGCCCACCTCCAGAGATTATGAGTCAGTAGTAATGGAAGCCCAGGAAATACACATTTCAGAAAATAAGCTAAGGGATAACAATATAAGTGACACGGGAGCAAAATTCAAAAATCACTACTCTCCATTCCTTAGAGTGATCCTATCTACATATTGTGCTACCAAAGAAGAAAAACAGAAACAGGAAGCAATTTTTAGACTTCTAGACATTATAATCCCCAAAATAGTTTTTCTATTGTTCTAATATAAAGGTGCTCTCATGGTTGCTGTGTAGAAGTAGGTTATGGCTCATAGATACAAGGTGCACCTCCTGTACAAATGGGAATATCCCCTGAATCAAATTGACCTCTGAGAGCAATGTTTGCCAGATATGTTCAATAAACAAGGCCAGGCTTAGTTCAAATTTTCCCCTCATTACACAAGTAAGGATTCAAGAATGGATAGTACATGTGTTCGGAGGGAAGGACAAACAAACCAACAGTGCTCACAAAGCATTTAAAGCAGCATTTCACCCCCCTTCATAAACACTTCAACAGTTCAGGGTAGCAAAGTGTAGCAAGACAAAAGAGCTAATTTACACTAACAGTCTGGATTGCAGGGCAACAGATGGCAGACACTGTCAAGCAATCTGAGTTGAAAGAATTCTTGTGTCTACGCCAACTTTAATTGCTGTGTCAAATGTGTTCAATAATTCCAACTCAATGAGGAAAGGGAAGCAAGAAGCTAGGAGGAAAAGGGGAAGGAGCATCACCTCCATAATGTTCAAGGCAGCAGCAAAACTGCTGTCCCCTTAAATCAGAGCGTAGTGTAATAGCTACCCAAAGGGCTGAAGTCTAAGAAAGTAGTGAGGGAATAAGGAAGATGAACCACTCCGTTTGTGGAAGGCACGAAGGCTTTCATGTTTACTTCCTGGTGCATTATGCAGTGCACATTAAGGTTTTCAAATATTTAATGTTTTGTTTTTGCTGTATCACTGAGTAAATGGGAAGGGTGTAGGCCGATTGGAGCTTCTATGATTAAAAGATGAAATTTGGGAAATAGGGTCAGAAAGGGTCAGAAATAGGTCTAGTCAATTACTTCAGTCTACAATTCCTTCTAAGACTTGTAAGAGAAAAATAAACTTTCCAATTCTTTTTCCAACATAGAGGCAATTATTATCATTTGTACTATTTAATGTAAGAATAATAAATACTTTTCTACAACTGAACCCATAAACTAATTTCTTTCAAAAACATATGGGGCATGACTTTAGTTTCAATTTTTTTAAAAAGCAAACAGAAGCATGAGCAAAATGTTTCCTACTGTTCAAGACTTAGCTATCCTTTTTTTCTGAGGTGGTACTGAGTCCAAATTCCTGAAAAATAGGATTTTTGCTTGGGGGGAAAAGTAACGTTTTAAAAAGTATTTCTATTTGAGTAAACAGAAATACTTGAAACACAAAAGAGAAACAGATGACTTCTTACCTTGCTATCACTTTCAGGTTTAAGGTCATTCTGTTAAAAGAGGAAAACAAAAATTTTAAGACATATCCAAATGAACTGCCACTACACGCTTGTTTCTAACTTTGGAACCTGAGACTGCATTCTGGTAATAGTGAATTCCCTGGGACGTCAGCGTCTTAGAAGGGTACTGCCCCGCCACCCATCCCTGACTCTGAGCATATCAGGGTCCCTTGGTTAGAATGGAATGTATGATTTAAAAAGTCCATAGTTACCCCCTTTAGAAAGGAATTTGCAAGAACTACCAAACCACTACTTTAGGTAGAAATGTTATTAACTGAATTAGAAAAATCAATCATTAAAAAAAAATCCAAAATCAGTTTCCTTAGCTTTTCAGAAAGGCTACATGTGATGTTTTACAAACAGGAACCTGTATCTTAGCACAGTAAGGCTAGATGATTTGGGAGAAAATTGAGCCTGACGGCTGGGTTGAATGAATCCCCGTTGTGCTGTGGCTGTCGGGGAGCCTCCTCCCCACAAGCACTCCTAGCTCAGTTCGCCCTTACCGGGTGCACATCACCAATATAGTACTGCTTGAGCATTTCTCTGGCATCCAAGGAGTGGCCTACATCTTCAAAGCTTTCACTTGCATCCGCACCAGCTTGTTCCAGCAGAACCTCTTCTCCTCCGGGATGCTGCAAGGAAAAAATACTTACAGAACAGAGCACGTTCTGAAAGGCAAACCAACATAAATTCCTTTCCCCTCCCTCTCTCTTTTCTCCCTTTAATGGGAGGAAGGTAAACCAATCGACATTGTATGCTACCTGATAGGATGCAATGGGAAGAACACAACATAATTTCTGTGATATTCTGGCCAAAACTGCACAATATAGTATAATTGTGAGGAAACTCACGACAATTGCAAATTGAGAGGTAGTCTGCAAAACGACTGACCTGTGATCTCCAAATGTATCCAGGTCATGAAAGCCAAGGAAAGACTGAAGAACTGTTCCAGACTGAAGGAGGCTAAACAGGCAAGATAGCTGGAAACAATGTGTACTCCAGGGTCCATTCCTTTGCCAACATTACTAAGACTGCTACAGAAACCCGAAAAGAGACTCTGGGCAAAGGATATATGAAATCCTTTATTCTATTGTTGCAACTTCTCTATAAGTTTGAAATGGTTTCAAAATTAAAAAGTTAAATAAATAAGTAATATTAAAATCACTAGTTCCATACCTACAAAGTAAATTCTATCTATAACTTACAAGCTATATGACCCTGGACAAGTTATTTAAAAATTGAGACATCTTTGTTTGCTGTTTGTAAAATGGAGATAATGAGCACCTGTTGTAACTACTATTGGGAGTATTAAATGAGATAAAGATATGAAAGATTTTGTACTCAAAAAGAGAGAGGTGCAGTTTGTATGTTATCTCTGATTGTAAAAAGCAGATATACATATACGTGTGCCTGTGCATAAAATCTCCCTGGAAACATTGAAGAGAATGTGTTAGCTGGGAGACAGAGGAGGGAAGACCTTAAATTATACATCCTTTTGAAATTGCTTCAAAAAAATCACCTATTGCTTCAAAGCATCACCTATTCAGAAAATAAACAATTTTTTAAAGTTACTTTTAGCACAGTTCCTGACCTAAAGTAAACAGTCAATAAACATTTACTTACAACTAACAAATTTAGAATTGAGTTATTTGACATATCTAAATTTGTATTTTTGAAATATCAGGTAATGCTTTTAAGTAGTTCCTTTTTATTACAACCTTTTAAGCAGGACTAATATGATCATCACTGTCTTAAAGATGAATTCAACTGAAGCATGACAACTCTTAAGTGTCATCTCCCAGTCCCGTCACTTGCTTATGAGCGCTTTGAGGATAAGAATAACTTGTTTTGTCTCCAGAAGGTCTCCAACCAGTGGGTGGGTCTCCCATCCCAGTGCTTAAGCATGCCGTTTTAAAGCAAGAGTAAGATAGCCGCCACTAATCTGTTTCACATCTGAAAATTCTCAGCTGTGTTAAGCCATTAGTTTTGGAACTGTGTCCCAGTTTGCTCTATGCACTTAACCTATGCACCTAGAAGATACTTTTTCTTTATGATATAACCTAAGTATTACATTGCCTTTCAAAGCAAAAGGATAACAAAGTTATTAGTAGCTTGAGATATTTCAGGGAATCGTTGAATTTATGACTTCCTACACAGCTCTTTCTCTGACAAAGTATTTCATTTTCACTCACCTCTCACCCTTTATAAACAAATAAATATTACAACAGACTACCTTCACGGTATTTGTTTATCACAACTGCAATTATTTATTTAATGTTTCTCTTCCCCTACTAGACTATAAGCTCCATAAGAACAGGGAGCAGTTTTCTTACTCGTAGCTGTATTCCAGAACGTAGCATGGCACCTGGAACACAGTAAGATCTAGGGAACAAATACTCTGCCCCCTTTCCCTCCTATGTGCTCTCTCTTCCTCTCTGGCAGTGCTCACCCATGCCCACAGGCAAAATGAATAAATAAGTGCAAGCCAATTTGTTGATAAGGGCCTCTCACCTGAACAGTGCTGGAGGTTAAATTCACCTCATCGTATTCATAGCCTTCCCTAGGACTGACCACTTAGGACATAGTACTCCTTTTATAGATTTCTTAATTCCATGAGATACTTGTGGGTAAACTGCACTTTATTTTGACCAGCTTTGGAGAAATCAAGTAAGAACTGTTAATTGGTCAAACTCTGAAGCTTTCAGGGGTTATTCTAGGGTTGCATCAAAAAGAGCCTGCATTCTCAATCTTGTGGGTAAACTGCACTTTCTTTTGACCAGCTTTGGAGAAATCAAGTAAGAACTGTTATTTGGTCAAACTCTGAAGCTTTCAGGGGTTATTCTAGGGTTGCACCAAAAAGAGCCTGCATTCTCAGTCTTTCTGAAGGCAACATCACTCTCTGCATGACAATTACTTGTGTACAGTTCTCACCCGCCTGCAAGTCCAAGGCAGTAAATTTTAAATATGCAGATCATCTGCCATTTACTAAGCACTCAAAAAATGCTGCAGAAAAAAGTATAATTTTTTATTAATAATAAAAATAACTGCTAACATTTACTGATCTCCTTATGCCAGTACCAGAAGCCGTTATATGCATTATCTAAATCAATTATTCGAACAACCCTGGATTAGGTACTATTATCTCCATTTTACAGATGGAAAGGGCCTTTACAGAGCTTATGTGCCCAAGGTTACACAACTATTAAGTGGCAAAGTAGGAAACTGAACCAGACACTTAGACACCAAAGCCAGAATCCAGCCATTAGAATTATACTTCATATAAATAATAATTCACCAACATTCTCTTTAAATGACAAGAAAATGAAGTCTGGGAGAATATATTTGCAATACATATATCTGAAAGGACTTGCATTCAGAATATATAAAGAACACTTTCAACTCAATAATATGAAAACAAACAACCCAATTACAAAACGGGCAAGACTGAACAGACACCTTACAAAGACATACTAATGGCAAAATCAGCTCATGAAGATACTTAACATCATTAGTCATCAGGGAAAGGCAAGTTACAACAATAATTACATACCAGTACCAGTACACACCCACTAGAATTGCTAAAAGTAAAATGACAAATACTATGTGTCAATGAGGATGTGGAGAAACTGGAAACCTCAGGCATTGCTGGTGGGAGTGTACAATGATGTAGACACTTTGGGAAAAGGTCTGGCAGTTGCTTAAAAAGTTAAACAAACAAACAAACAAAAAATATGACCCAGCAAACTCACGTCCACACAAAGATTTGTACATGAAAGTACTTAGCAGCTTTATTCATAATAGCCAAAAAACAGAAACAACCCAAATGTTAATCAACAGGTGAATAAACAAATTTTAGTATAGTCATACAATTAAACAGCAATAAATAGGAACAAATTGCTGAAACACAGAAAAAACATAGATGAATCTCACAGACAAGAAAAAGACACTAGACACAAAAAAGTACATAACAGTTTTCTAGTGTTAGAAATCAAATCAATGGTTGGACAAGGGCAGAGGTGGTAGAAACGTTCTATATATTGACTGTGATGGTGATTACACAGGTGAGACATTTGTCAAAAACTCAACGAACTCTATATATGAAATCTGTACATTTCAGTATATGTACATTAGATTTCAATAGCTTACTTGGAGGAGGAAAAAACCTAGACAGCAAAATATTACTAACAACCTAAATGTGTATCGGTAGGAGACTGCTTAAATAAATTAATGAGCCAGACAACAAATTCTATAAAGAATAATAAAATTCTTCATCGTTTTCTAGAATTCTAATAAATAAGGATGTGTTCTAGGTATCGATGTGGAATGATTCCAGAGTACAGTTAAACAGGAAAAAAAAAGACACAGAATAGTGCGTACAGTATGAAAAGAGTGGGAGGGACTACGCTCACTTTTGCTTATGTATACAGAACAAAACTCTAGAAGAACACATAAACAACAGTAGTTAACTTTGCGCAGATTGGAAGAAGGCTTTCACTGTATACCTGTATGACCTATCCAAAAATGAAAAAATTAACCTGAGTTCCATAAAAAGAGTACCTGTTCTAACTTCCCTACATCACATTCCCAATCCTTCCAAATTATATCTAAAATGTGAAAGAAGGCGGCTGTAGGACAGACTTAACTCCTTAAGTCTTCTCCATCTCATCTAAGAGCAACCATATTCTTCCAGACCTGAAGGCCAAAAACTTGCTGTCATCCTTGACTTTTTTTCTCTCACTCCTCAAATCCAATGCATCATGAAACCCTACGGTCTCTACCATCACAACACATCCAAAATCTGACACTTCTCACTACCCCCACTGCCATCGCCTTGGTCCAAGCCATCATCTCTTGCCCAGCCTCCTAACTGGGCTCCTTATTTCTGCCTTTGCCCTCCTTCAGTCACTTCTCAACAGTGCAGTCAGAGTGATACTACCAAACCATTTCAGTTGCATCATGTCACTCCTCTGCTCCACTGTGGTTTCCCTTCTCAGAACAAAAGTCAAAATCCTTTCTAAAAACTGCAAAGCTGTACTTGAGCCACTCTCCTGAGCGTGCTGACCTCATTTACTGCTATCCAGCCACTATGGCCTCCCTCGTTGTTCCTCAAACACATCACACATACCTCCGCATCTCAAGGCCTTTGAACTTCCTCCCTCTACCAGGAATGCTGTTCCTGCACATACCCACATGGCTGGCTCCCTTAACTTCCTTCTGGCCTTTACTCCAGTCATCATCTTAATAAAACCATCTATCTCTGGCCATCGTATCTAAACTTTCAACCCCTCATCCTCACACCCTCATCCCATACACATCCATAACCCTCTTCTCTACTTTTCTACTTAGCACTTCCCATAGATGGCTTAAATGTTTGATTACCCACTGCTGTATCCTCAGCACCTAGAATGGTTACTGGCACACTGTAGACACTTGATAAACATGTGAATGAGTAAGTGAATGAAGAGGCTTGGAATGCACAAGGAAACAGGGACTACAGAACAGGTAAGTAAAATGGCTAACTGCAGGTTAAGATCTGCTCAAGCTTCAAGCTCAAGCTTCAAGGGAAGCCTTGGCACACCTGTCTGTGATGTCTCTGGCTCCATCAGCATGTGATGAACCAGGTTAGCAGCCACTACTCAAGTTTGAATTCATGTCCCCCGTAAGCACTGAGTGTTCCTCCTAAGTTCACTACATATTCTGAATCAATCAAGAAGAAATTTGGGGAAAATAGAACCACAAATGAAAAACAGTTATACCTACCCATTATGAACTATGCTTTAACATGCTACAACCCACAACTGAAACTTATTATGAGGCATACATACACCAAAAGACATAATAGCTAAGGCTAGCATTCTGAAGTAATACCATGTCGACAAGAGAAATCTAAATCTAAAGAAACCCATGTAGACAAGACCCATCTAAACTAGACTTTGCCACTAATCAACTGTATGACCAAAATCTCTCTGAACCTCTTTCTTGTACCCATTAAAATAAGGATCACTACTATCCAAGTCACTCTCAAATAGTTATTTTGAGGATGAAATAATGGAAAAGCACTTGTAAAAACATAAAATGCCATATACCATACAAATGGAAGAAGTTACTAAAATTTATGATGTTTGTTTATTGGCCACTAGGAAGATTTATTAACAACAATGTCCTTTTTGTGAAATTTTACATTTTAAATGTTTTTATAGATTTATGAATAAGGGTGTAGAGATCTCTCCCCTTTGCCCCAAATTAGTAGAAAAAGTGTATTTCTTCAGACAAGAACAGAAAGGAACTTTTTTCTCAGTCACAGTAAGGTTACATTATGCAAAAATTTCCAAGGAATTAACCACAAGATCTAACTCAAAATAAAATGATACACACCTATATATATAATATATAGTAAATGTTTATATATGAAATCTCAAAGCATCATGGATTGGGGGTGCATATGAGAAGAAGGGAACTTTTTAGGGTGATGGAAATGCTCTTTCTTAATTGGAGTTGTGATTACATGGGTAAATACATTTGTCAAAACTCATCAAACTGTATATTTTACATGGACACAATTTATTGTATGTAAAATTACATCTCAATAAAATTCGTTGAAACAATTTAAATGTCTCCCCTATTTCCTTAAATTAAAAAAAAAAAAATCACTCAGCTGCACCACAGTCTCAAGGAGAACTTGTGTAATTGAAGATTTAAGAGAATGACAGAACCTGAGTCAATGGCCAGAAAAGGTCAACTCATGACCCTCTGGCCTCAGTCAATTCAAATTAGAAAAAAAACAAACGCAACATTATGGGGGAGGGGGAAGAATCTCAGCTTCTCAAGAAAATAAAAACCAAAAGTGGTATTACTTCAGAAGGCAGAGTGGAAAAAGCACAGGTTTGGAGCCCTTCAGAACTAGGTTTGAATGGCTCTAGGCTGTTAAACGTGTGTGACCTTTAGAATCCTCAGTCGCTCGAGACTCAGCTGCCCTTTCTGTAAAATGGGGATCGTAATGGCTTAGAGTTTAGCCTGGCACACAGTAAGTGCTCAATGCATGGTACGTAATAAATACCATATTTAAGGCACTAGAATTTAGTGCTGGCTAGAAATGCATGCATATATAAGCCCCCCACCCCGCCCCCAGTTTCCCTCTCGGGGGCTGCGGTCCTTTTCGTACGCCTAATCGCCCTCAACCTGACCTCATTTCCCTCTACACACAACCCTTAGCAGCTTTCGGGGCCCGACTACCCCTCATCCCAGCATCTCCCAGGGGCCGCCCACCTCGTTAAGGAAGCGGGTGATATCGTAGACTCGCCCGTGGATCACCAGCCAAATCTCCTTCAAGGAGTTGCGCTTCGCCACCTCCTCCAAACGATAATAGGTGACGGGGGTCTCCACCCCTTGCCCTTTCCCATCGCTGCCGCTTGCTTCCACAGTCGCCATTGGGCCTGAGACCCCTCTTCACCGCTATCCGGGTTCACACAGCTAACTTCCCGTAGAACCTGCGCTCAGCTCTCCCCGGCTTCCGTAATCAGGACCCATTAGGCCGTAGGAGGGTTCCTGGCAACAGCCAATCATGTTTCTGAATAGTTCCTGGTTCGTTTTCTTTTTACCAATGAAACAAGGGGATGTTTCAAATCCCGCCCACTCCCCCCCTCCCGTTCCTCAGGACGTAGACCTGGTTCGAGATCCAACTATCCAATCAAAATCGCCCATCCTCTCCAATCAGCTGCCGTGATTTTGGAAAGGCGCCTAATGGAGACGTGTTAATATGTGTTATGCGGCAGAGGTTGCTCCATCACTCTGTATACAGGCGTGTAGAGTCCGGGGAGAAGGGGCAGAGTCTCCATTTTCCCGTTTCCCTTCCCTTCGCCGTGTCCCTCCTGAGTCGCGCCAAGCTCGTTTTCCCCACTGCATGCGCGCCCTGGATTCTAGCCTCAGGTTGACATCTTTGCTTTGCAGCCTCCACTCGGAGACCTGGTGAATCATGTCCCTCTAAAGCAGTTTCTTCACCAGTAAAATGGGCATGATAACCTCAATCTCATAGAGAAATTGGGCCCATTAAAGTAGAGAGAGTGAATCTACAGATTTCTTGGCACATAGTAATCAAGACATACATGGAAAGGCGGTGTTAGGAAAGGTGGGGTAACTGGGTGGAGGGCTTGGGACAGCATAGGGGATAGGGTATGGAGTATCCCAAATTTCTATCACTACTAAGAATCTGATTTTGTTATATGACAATTACAATCTCAAACCTGGGGGATCTGATTTTTAAACAAATTCTTTGGTGATCAGGACTCATCTGCACTAAATTCATTTCTACGTGTTCTATTAATAAAATAGAATCCACCTCAACTGTTAAAGACTAGAGGTCCCCAGCATCTTGGAATTCCAGGTTTGGTTAATGTAGTGTTGTGAGGTAGTCATTTTTAACTGCCATTGCAACTGACAAATTGATCCTGGTATAATATACCATTTCATCAGGTCATTTTCCCAGACTCTCCACAATCCATCCCCAACCTCTTGGACCAATATTTTACACTATTCTCTTTTATAAGCCTCGTGCACCAGCCACTGACTCCTAAACCTGCTAGTAATAAACCCAAACCTGTGGCTATACCAGGCCCACCCACTTAACATACTCTTATCCTTCCCTTCCTTTCCATGCCTGCTCACCATTCAAGCTTCTCCTCAGATTCTTCCTTTTTCACAAACTTTCCTACCATGCTGAGCTGCAGTGGTTCCATCTCCTTATAGTACCTAAACATACTATTTCAAGAAACCCCTGTATCTGTAAATCTTAATTTTTCCATATCTTACCTTCCTAATTAGAATGAAACTATGACAGCAATCCTATATGATTTTTAGAATATTCTACAAACTCTAGATTCAAATATTTGCATTCATTTCAAAGATAATTACTGAATATTTACTGAGTCACAAGTACTGAGATAGGTTCTGGGGATAAAAAGGTGACATTAAAAAAAAATTATCTGAAAGAAACAAAAACATTTACATACACAGTATATAAAGTTTAAGTGCTACAAATAAAGATCTGTGCCAAATGCAATGGGACACAGCTGTGAACACATTTCTTAAATAAGGAATTCACACTTAACCCCAGTGTGCATGAGTCACCTGAGGAGGCTTTTTAAAATGCAGATTCCCTCCAGTCCAGACGTGGAGTCTCTTCACCTTGAATCTTGGCTTGCCTTGCTCCTTTGAACAAAAGATTGTGGCAGAAGGGGTGCTGCGCAAGTTATGAAGTCTAGACCTCGAGAGGCCTTGAAGTTTCCATCTTCACAAAGCCTTTAAAACAAAGGCTGTAACAAAGATACAAAGAAAGACCCATTAATTCCACTTTTAGGTATTTATCCAAAGAAGCTCACAACATTACTTGGAAGGGACGTGTGCATCCATATGTTCATTACAGCATTATTTACAATAGCCATGATATGGTGGCAACCCGGATGTCTGTCAGTGGATGAATGGATAAAGAAGAGGTGGTGTATATATGCAACGGAATATCATTCAGCCATAAAAAAGAATGAAATCTTGCCATCTGAAACAACACGAATGGACTTAGAGGGTATTATTCTGAATGGAATGAGTCAGAGAAAGACAAATGTCATATGATTTCACTTATATGTGGAACAGGATAAACAAATAAAACAGAAACAAGCTCTTAGATACAGAAAGCATTTTGATGGTTGCCAGATTCCGGGTAGAGTGGGGGATGGGTAAAGGTGGAAGGGGATTAAGAGGTGCACATTGGTATAAAATAGTCATGGGGATGTAGAGTATAGCATGGGGAATATAGTCAGTAGTACTGTAATAACTATGTATAGTGTCAGATGGTTAACGATTTATCAGGTGATTACTTCATAAGTTATATAGATGTCTAATCACTGTGTTGTACACTTGAAACTAATATAATATCGTATGTCAACTGTAATTGAAAAATAAAAATATGTATTAAAAATTTTTAAATTTAAATGAAAAAAGATAACAGTGAACTCTCATACTTCTAACTTCCAATTGTTAATACTTTTCCATGTTAGATTTCTTCCATATATGTTTATTATTGTTGTTAATAATGTTAAACCATTTCAGAATAATTTGCAGACCTCTTGACCCTTTACCTCCAAATAATTCTGTATCTTCTAAGAACATACTCTTACATAACCCCAGTATGATTTTTAAATTCAGGAAATTTAACATTCATACAAAACTATTATTTAACAAGCTGTCCATATCATTTTCCAATTATAATAATGTTCTTTCTGGAATTTTTGTGTGTCTATGTGATCCATTATCCTATCCAGAATCATGCATTGTATTTATTTATTTGTGTGTCCTTTGTCTTCCTTAACCAGGTACATTTCTTCAGCCTTTCTTTCTTTTTTCATGACATTGACATTTTTAAAGGTATGGCCTCAAATTGAATTTGATTCAGAAAAATACTGTGACCTAAATGTGTTGGTCATAAATTTATATTCATAATTTATAGCACATGTTAGCCAGAAAATCTAGCTTGGAATCCTGTCTCTACCACTCACAAACTTGGTAGTTAGGCAGCTTTCTCAATCTCTACTTTTCCAAGTGGATAATCAGTTGTTTCAACAACAGCTGATGAAAACACAATTTCCCACTGAAGTGTTTTTATGTCTTTGTTGAAAATTGATTAGACATATAAGTGTGAGTCTTTTTCTGAACTTTCTATTCTGTTCTATTTCTTTCTATTCTGATTTGTCTATCTTTATGCCAGTTTCATACTATTTTGATGATTATAGCTTTTTAGTAAGGCTTGAAGTCAGATCATGTAAATCCTTCAGCTTTGCTTTTATTTTTCAAAATTATTTCTGCTATTCTGGATCCTTTGTATTTCCAGATTATAAAAAACACAAGGAAACACTGAAAAACTGTCAATTGTCACAGACCCAAGTAAACTAAGGACATACAATAACCAAATGCACTATAGTATCCTGGACTGGATCCAGATTAAGGTAGCAGTAATGTACTAGTGTTGATTTCTTAGTTTTGACAAATGTACTATAGTATGTATAAGATGTCAATTTAATGGGAAGCTGGGTGAGAGGTATACAAGAACTCTGTATTATTTTTGCAGATTTTCTGTAAATCTAAAATTATCTCAAAATAAAAAGGTTATTTTTAAAAATCAACCTGTTAAAAAAAATTTAAAAAATCAACCTGTTAATTTCTGTAAAAGAGCTCATAGATGAATTTATAGCGAATGAACATCTAAATAACCTTAAGTCTTGCAAACCACAAACACAGTATACCACTACATTTATTTGAATCTTTTCTTAATTTGTAGTTTTCAATACACAGGGCTCTCTAAATCTTTTGTTAAATTTATTTGTAAATATTTTGTAGATTTTATGCTATTAAAAATAGAATTATTTCATTTTCCAGTTATTTACAGCTAGAATAGAGAAACATAATTGATTTTATATATTGACTTAGTATCTCATAACCATACTAAATTCACTCATAGTTCTACTTGTTGTTTTTAGATTTCTAAGAATGAGCTTAAATGTAGCAGTCATGTCATTTGCTAACAGAGGCAGTTATACTTCCTCCTTTCCAATCTGTGTGCCTTTTTTTTTCTTGCCTTATTTCACTGGCTAGGACTTCTAATACAACAACAACATTAAATAAAAATGGTGAAATAAGCATCACTACCTTGATCCCAATCTTAGAAAGTGGGAGAGAGCATTCAGTCTTTCATAATTAAATATGATGTTGTCTGCAGGTTTTTCAGTAGATGACCTTTATCAGATAGAAGGCAGAATTGCCCTATATTCCTAGTTTCTGCCACAGAGTCCTCAGTAAATGCTGGCTATTTTGGAGTTATTGTTACTAGGTGCTATAAATGAGACCCAGCTCTTAAGAAAACTTACTTTCTAAGAGGAAGATGGCACTAACACATAACATATTTTTAACATTTTACTTTTCTTGGTTTCACATGTTAGAAAATCCTCTCCCCACTGCTGTCCAGGTGTGCACTCTGAAATTTATCTCAGGTAACAGTAGGATCAGGTGTGTGAGATGCTGCTCCAGGGGAGTTGTTATTTACCTTGCAAGTTCGTTTTACTGCTTTTGTATAGATAGTATCACTGGAACAGGAAACTGTCAGGGAAAACACTGTGCATGCTCCTTGAGAACAGAGCAAGGAACAAGGATTCTGTCCCATTTTTTTGCAGATAGCAAACACACCTCCTGTATTCTCACACTTTGGGTTGTGGTAGAGGGGGTGTAAGTTCCTCTTTCCTGTTCCAGGAATGGAATACAACGTTGTGGCCCTCAAATTGGTTCTTGCCCCTCTCAAAGTAATGTGTCCCTTGGTAAACTATTCTCTTTCCCTGCCAGGAGAAGACAAACTCTGAAAGCTATCACAGTCCAACACTCTCCCCTTCTCAGGGCCAAGCCTGGGTCATTCAGAGTCAGGGAGCCTTCAGGACTTCAGGCTTCAGGCAAAGTTAGGAGCCCACATCCTACAGGTTATACCCTCAGGGAGGGTTTGGCTGCAAGCATTAGAGTTGTTCCAACCCCAGGTCAGCCAGACTTCCCAGGCCTGTTGGGTGGCCTCTTCCCCCAGGCCATCCTGTTGAATCTTATGCCAGGGGAGCCCAACCCCGACCAGCTCAGCCCAGTTTCTAGAAGTGAAAGAAACTATAGCTGTGCAAACAGCCATTGAAAAGGATGCTTTCTACCCTGGGTTGCTTTTCCTAGCTTCAGAATATCCACTTTTCTTCCTTCTGGTGTTTGTTTGTTTGTTTGTTTGTAGCAGGTAATAAATACATTCACATTTCAAAAAGAAAATATATGTGTATATAAATATGTATGTTTGTACATATATGCTAATCCCACCAAATAACCTCCATAAAATTTTTATTTTCTTATTTCTCCTCTCCACATCCCCTCCTTTTTTATACAAAGTGTAACTTATTATACACATCTTATATACACATGTGTATATCTTATTATACACATTGTGAGTGTTGCTTTATTCACTTAAAAATTTCTCCACAAGATCGTTCCACATCAGCTTAAAGAGAGGTTTACTCATGCTTTTTTACAGCCACCTATTTCATTTATAGTTGTATAATACCATAGTTTCTTTTATATAATAATATATGTTTGGATTGTTTCCAGTCTTTTGTCATTATGCTCAATGCCTCAATGAATGTACATGTCATTTTGCTTATGTGCAACTTTATCTGCAGTAAAAATAGCATGCTAAAACCTATGTACTTTGAAAACAGTATTCTAAGTAAAAGTAGCCTGTCACAACAGATTATGTACTGTATGATTTCATTTATGTGAAATTTCCAGAAGAGGCACATCTACAGAGACAGAAAGTAGATTTAGTGGTTGCACAGGGTTTGAAAGCATTGAGGGGAATGGGGTATGAGGCTTCTTTGGGGGGGGTGAAAATATTACAAAATTAGATTGCAACTGCAACAACATGAATGGACCTAGAGGGGATTATGCTAAGTGAAAGAAGTCAGACTGAGAAAGACAAATACCATATTATCTCATTTATATATGGAATCTAAAGAACAAAACAAATGAACGAAACAGAAAAAAATTAGGTTGCCACAATGGTTGCAAAATCCTGTGACTATATTAAAAGATATGGAATTATACATTTTCAATATGTGAATTATATGGTATGTGACTTGTACTGCAATAAAGCTGTTGAAGAAAAAACAGACAAATTTAGATACAATGTTAGAAGTGTGGATAGTGGTTAGGGGAAGGGCATGAAGAGGGGGAAGGAGATGGATTTAAAACAAAAATGCTACACTACGTCCCAGATGTGGAGCGAGTGAAAGAATGGATGTGAAAATATATTAAAATTTTGAAGTTCTTTATAGTGTAAGGGGTTTTTGGTTTTTTTTTTTACTTTTTTCAGTTACGGTTGACATTCAATGTTATTTTATATTAGTTTCAGGTGTACAGCATAGTGGTTAGACATTTATACAAGCGTATAATTTATGCAGTGACCCCCGCCTCCATTAGTCGAGTACCCACCTGGCATTATACAAAGTTGTCACAACCTTATTGACTATATTCTCTATGCTGTACTTTACATCTGAAAGGGGTTCTTTTTGATAAAGATAATCTAGTACAGAGACTGGATGATGTCACTGGTTTTATATAATCTACTGGGCAAAAAGGCCACTTTGAAAAATCATAAAGTTTCCATAAACACAAAGTTTCCTTTAGGCTGGTTTTGCCCTCGGAATGCTCCAACTGCCTTTGGTCAGGGGCCTTTGTCTGGTCTGCTGAGGATGAGTAGAGTAGTAAAGCACAGAAAGCTCCTTCGTGATTAGATTAATCTCTAATGGATTTTTAAAATAATCTTTGTTAGATATAACTCACTTGCATTAATGTACTTTTTATTAACCATCGCCCACATTTAAGTAGGAACTTCTTTAGCGCTGTGGCTAGAGGAGTAAACAATGGCTATGGATTAAGTGATAAGTTAAAAAATTAAGAAAAGGGGAAGTCAAGGGAACAAGTTTTAATTTAATTTTTTAAGTCTTTAATACATTCACATCATTCAAAACTAAAAAAAAACCCAAACAGCTCAATAGAAAGCTTCTTGCCAACCTTTCCCACCCACTTTCCATCCCCTTTTATTCACCCACCCTAGATAATCAGTAAGTTTTTTGTGTATCTCTCCTAAATTTCTCTATGCCAATGCGAGTAAATATAAATATTTATGCTTGGTTTACTCACTTTTATATAAGAGGTAGCAAACAACACACAGTTCTGCATCTTGACTTTTTTTTTTTACTTAATGACATCTTAGAAATGTTTAGATAGTAAGACACAGACATTTATTTTTACAGCTGCATAGTTTTCCATAGTTTAGTATTCAGTTTGGTATGAATGTATCGTAATTTCACTAGTCTCCTACTGATGGAGTTTTGGGTTTCCAGGCTTTTGGAATTACAAACAATGCTGTCATTGATAACCTTGATCTTACACCATTATACACATGTATAAGAAGAAATGGGACTTCTAAATCAAGAGCACATATATTTGTAGTGGTAGCAATTGTACCAATTTATATTCTCACTGGTGAGGCATGTGAATGCTGGTTTTGAGTGCTGGTGAACTCAAAAGAATTTCTTTTGAGTTGAGAGGGCTTTCTTTCTATATGCCGAGCATGAGCTAGCTACCTTAGGGGATATTCCCTCTGCCTGGAATGGTCTCCCACCTGAACTTCACATTCAGACTTTATCATTCTAATCTCAGATTAAATGTCAACCCTTTGGTGAGACCTAGATGAGCCACTTCCTCGTAGGTGGCTACCCAGTGTCTTTAACACAGAATTCTGTTCTCTTTCTCTCCATAACACTCATGGCTACATGACATTTTTCTGATTTATGTGTTGATTGATCTGTACATGCATTATTATATCCCCAGTATCTGACATGGTGCTTGGCAGACAGTAGGCGCTTAATAACTATCTGTTGAATAAATGTTCAGCTTCTGGAACGAGGAAAAAGAGGTTAAGTTTCTAAACAGTTTTTTTTTTTTGAAATTGGAGTGTGGGAAAGGAATTTGGCCTTGCCCTGGGCTGAGAATGCCTACAGGCAGCCCCTACCCCTGAAACTTTATTCTTAAAGCGTTTTAACTTCGTGCTAACTTTGAGCAGTGGACGTGCGTCCCACCCTCGGTTAAGTTCAGGTTAGGTTTGGGACACTGGGATATTTTCTTTCATCCATAATCACTGGATCAAGGTCTATAAATCAAATAGTTAAGACACAAAACACAAACAAGGTCGTAATTTGTTTCTTCCTGCCCTCTGTTTTTCTTGGCAAGGAAAAACTCAAGCTTTTCCTGACTGGGGATGGGTAACGACACTGGGGGGTGATTCATTAAAGTGGCCTGAATAACTGGCCTTTTATTTCTTCTCATTCTTTCCCCTTATTGTCCCCACTCATGTAAGGAAGCACACTAAATAGAATAATTCTCCTGCTGATGAAGAACTTTCCCTTGACTCTTTGTTCACTTGAAGCTATATGTTCCCAGAATCAAAATCTTGGAGCTGGGAGGCCAGTGTGGCCAGGGGTGATGTGACGGGTATTTCTGATAGAGAAGGAAGGCCAAGAAACCCGGCTTATGGAAGCCACTGAGAACTTCATTTCTAAAATGGGTGTCCTTATACCAGTATGTTCCTCTCAACTGTGTGCCACTAATGTCAACCAATTCTAATGACAGGAGAGAGAAAAAAAAGTGGTAATGATAGAGAACATTCAGTTTAATAGTACACATAGATCATATGAGTAAGAGAAACAGCAGAATAAATTATTTTCATCTTTTACAATATATACTGCTATTGTATTTGAAATATTTTTATAAAACTTTAAAAGAAATAAATACTAAATGTTAAATTATGTACAGAAAAAGGCTGCACAATAACAGACCAAAACGCTAATGGCTATCTCAGAGTGAGGGCTTGGAGTTTATTTTAGTTTTCATCTTTATAGTTTGGTGTATTTTTTTAGTTCTTGTCACAGATTGTGTGTTACTTTTGTAATTAAAAAGAAATAATAAAATGTTATTTTATTATAGTGGGTTGGTGTGCCCCAACCTCGTGCACCTCTCTGTGGAAGTGGAACAATGTTTCCGAAGAGGTGGGCGTAGACCGACACAAGTGGGACAAGAGAGGTGGGGGGCAGATGTGACTATGACTACGGGTCAGCGTGAGGCTGTGGAAAAATACCAGTGATGCCACACCCTCAGCATGGCTCTGCTGAAGGCCACTATTAAATCACCCCTCCATTGTTTTCTTCTCCCCTCCACGTGAAATAGTCCCAGTTCCTCTCACCTGCTGTTGTAAATCTAGCTTTCTTGCCTTTTGTCATTTTTGTTACCTACCTCTGAGCCAGTTGCTAGCGCTCTCCACCATCTCTGTGGATTCCCTAGGTGACCAGCTCCTCCCACAGGGGACCCAGCCAGGAAGGGGAAAGGAAGAGGATGAATCTGTGGGTCCCTGACGTTCTAAGTTGGTGGTTCTTGTTGACTTTTGAGAAGGGGCCCAGTAAATAGCATGCCTCCCCCGTTCAGGCTCTGAATCAATTGGGAATTTGGGTAGTTAGGAGATGGATTATCTTCTGATAAGGGTATAGGTTAAGGAGTGTGCCTGACAATGTGTGCCCAACAGGCTTCCTTCTATCCTAATTAAACAGACTTTCTCACCAGTCCTAGGCAGCAGTGGACCACGGTACACTCCCCATGTGGAGGGAGAGAACCCCTCCTCCCCGCCAGGATCTTGATTCTAAGAGAACAGAAAAAGGAAGACACTGGGCGACTCAAGCCCAATTTCTCTTGATTCTCTCCCTAAGTGCAGAGGTGAAAGTCGCAAAGAGGAGCCTGGAGCCTTAACGTTAATTAATGATCTGCTACAGGAAGGAAATATCTGGAATGGGGAGAAAGCATTTTTCTCTCCAAAAGTTCTTACTATTTCTTGGATTACAGAGCACTTTGAGATTAAACAAGCTATAAATCACCATCTCAGAAAAGTACACATAAGTGCTGTACTTCACTATTAATGCTTTATATCTCACTGCCTCCCCCTTTCTTCTGGTCTCAGTACCCCCATCTTCCTCAGAGGAATTGTTCCTATTCTAGTCTATGTGAAGAGAGTGGAACTGCCAATTAATATACACCGCCTCCACAAGCTTGCGGGTGGGCCACGTGATCCAATCTGTCCAATCAGAGAGGCTCATTTCCCTGGCCCCATTGTTTCAGAAATGCACACTTGATTTAAGGCAGCCAACCAGGGAAAGAGAACTAAGGGGGGATGACAGCTTCTTTATTTAAACAATACTAAACCGGAAAGAAGTTAAGCTTGGGGTTCTCCAAAGCTGTTTTTGTCTGCCAAATGGAAAGAGTCTAAAGAATGGAGCCCAACAAAGCAGAAAGGTGCCCTGGGGCCGCTGTTGAACCGTTGAATCAAGCCATAATGAAACCTAGTCTTCTGGTCACATGAGCCACTAAATTTGCTTTTTTTTTTTTTTTCAAGCTAGTGTGAGTTAGGTTTCTGTTCTTTGCAATTTATGTGCACCCACAGAATTTGACCTCCACTTTCAAGGTTACCCAGACTATGAAGCCCAAACCTCCACTGGACATTCAGAGGCCCTACTGCTAATAGTGTCCATTATTAATTTGAAAATTGATCAAGTATTCTAAAAGATTCAGATAGAGCTGGCTACTGCATTTGGGGCAGCAATACTTGCTTCTTCATGTTGGCGCCAGCCATTTCTGCTTGTCAGCAACTTGGGAACCATACTGAAAACACAGGCTGGAAGGCACATAGCTTGATAGAAAACAAATAACATGGGTGTGTCAGAATGCAGGAAATGCTAGGAGAAAGTGACTAGCCCTCTTTTTCTTTATATATAATGAGTGAGAGTTGGAGGTGGAAAAGAGAGAAAGAGAATCCCATCCAAACCAAAGAGGAAGTATGGGCAAGTTAACCTGCAAAAAGGCATCAGAAATGTGATGGAGGGTGATGGATAAAAAAGCCACGGGCTAATAACAGCTAACATTTTAAAATCATTTACTCTAGGCAAGATGTTACACTAAACACTTTACATGCATTGTAACAATTCTAGGTTGTAGGTACTATTGTTTTTCCCATTTTACAGATGGTAAAACTGAGATTGAGAGGGGTTAGGAACTTGTTGAGAGGATCCTACAACTTGTGGAGCCAGGATTCCACAGTCAGGGCAGTCTGAATCCTGCGATTCCTAACCACCGCTTCCTCTCTATCTAAAGACCTGGGTTAGAAGCTAGCTTCTGTCACTTGCTGGTTGAATGAACTTGAGCAAATCAGCCTCTGTGAGCTTGTTGCCTCACCTGGAAAATTCAGATATTATACTAGATAACTTTTTTTTTAAAAATCTCTTTCAACTCAAAAATTTCCAAAAAAGTTATCCAAAATTTCAAAAACTTCAAAAACCCCCAACTCACCAAACTAGGATTTGTATTCCTGCCCTGAGCTTTACCCCTCAAGCCCATATAGATTGGTTTTCCCATGGATTTAGGATCAAAGGGCTTCTTTGGGTTATGTGTTCCTTTGAAATGGATTCAAAGCATAGTTTTCAAAGTGCAGGGGGAACTGGAAGGCCTTCATCCTTGCTGAGTGAATCAGCATCCCAGAGCACAGGTGACAAGTCCTGACCCATCCCTTCACTGTCTGATAAGCCCAAAGGTCACAGGTCTCATTGACCCTACTTTTCCTTCTTCCTGCCCCTTTTGTGGGTTTTCTGATAAGGTGCCCTAAGTCAGCTGTGACACTGTTTTTTCTCTCTGCAAACATAGTCCCCAGGGCACGCACTCCGCCTGTGAGCTCCCCAGCTGCTTCCAGCTCTCCCTCTGCTCACAGTCCTTTAATTGCTGCATTCCAACAAATTAGCCATGTGACAGAAGATTATTTTTAACTTCAATAGAGCAGCTCCTTCTCTTTTAATATATCATGCTTGGCCCACATTCCCTCGGTGAAAAGGGCACCATCGGCTACTTCTGAGAACTTTTAATTACTCTAATTGTTTGCAAAACTCTTAGAAGCCTTGGAAAAAAAATACATTTCTTTCTCCTTTCCCAGTTTTCCCATTTGTTATTTAATAGAAGCCAAGGCTAAGTCCAACCTGGGGACGTATCAGCTTTAACAGGTCTCCCCAAGTTCCCTCTAGCCCTTTCCCACCCGTCCTCCACAGGATGGTTTTTTAAAGTGCAAAACCACTGGGAGGAAGTAGGGAGGACAAGTTCCAGAATGATAGAGACTCCCACCCCAGTCCCACACAGAGCCCCAGAAGGTGGCAGATGGGGGTAGCTGGTGGCCCCAGGAAGACTGAGGGCTAAGCACCTCTTAGGTCTTAGGACCCTCCAAGAGGGTCCTAATGATTGAGCTTCGCACTGAGTCTGAGCCTTTCACCTTCAAGTAAACCACACAGAACAATGAGCACCCCCACGTCACTGTGTGAACCAAAGGCCCCTCTCAAAGTTTTCTGAATTGTCTAAACCCATACACTTCTCCAATGCCAGGAGACCAAGGGGGCAGCGTGGCCAAAAATGATTGCAATTGTATCACCCCTCACCACCTAGAAAGGTAGAGATAGAGTTGCATTTAGAGTCTCCCAAAATTGAGAAATGTACAATTTCTTATACCTGAGTTTTGCCAAATAATTCATACAGGTTATAATATTATGTGTATCATTCTAGCCATTTTGTATGCTATAGGTAGTTTGACACACAGTGAATTATAAAAAGATAGGTGTGTGTGTGTGTGTGTGTGTGTGTGTGCGTGTGTGCATGTACAGGTGTGGTTGTGTGTTGGTAAGAGGGAGGAGTGTTCCAGGCAATGGGACCAGCATATATGCAAGCTGTCGGGTGGGGGAAAGCATGGTGTGTTTGAGGAATTGAAAAAAGGCCAGTATGGCTGGAATCTATGGATAATAACACATTATGTGCCTCCAAAACCCACTTCCTTCAAGTTTTTTTAAACTGAGGTATATTTTACATAAAATAAAATGTCTACATTTTAGTGTACTCGTCAGTGAGTTTTGACAATCGCAAATATTCTTGTTCCTACCACTCAAATCAAGATACAAACGTCTCCATCTCTTTAGAAAGCTCCACAGCTCCTCTTACCACTCAGTGCCCCCAACCTCAGGAAGCTGCTATTCTGATTACTGTAACTACAGAGTCGGCTTGTTTGTTCTCGATTTACCAGCATGTAAATGGAATCACACAGTGTGCACCTTCTAGTGTGTACTTCTTTCTTTCTGTACCATGTTTTTGAGATTCATCTGTATTTTTTCAATAGTTCCAACCTGTGTGGTGTTTTTCTGTTGGACTTGCAGGAATAAGTGGAGGTAATAAATTCAGGCCTAACCAGAACAATTTCACTAATAATAGATACCCCAGAATGGGCTTAAGGGAACTGCTATAGACTGCAGTAATGCTATTTAGACACGACCAGGTGCTTTTGATTAAAAAGAAGTTGGCAAAATGTACATCATACATCACCCTTTGACCCAGCTACTTTGCATTTAAAAGTTTCCCTTACAGATAGATATACTCACACATGTGTGACATGTTTGTACAAGGATATGAATGACAGGATTATTTTTCACAGCCAAGGATTCGAAACAAACTAATATCCATCAATAGGGATCTGATTACATAAACCATACTGAATCCAGAAAATGGAAGGAACACTATACAGTCGTGAAAAAATGAGGAGATTCCTTACATAATGAAATGAGATGACCTCCAAAGTGAAGAAAGCAGATGCAAAACAGTGTGTGTTCATTCACTTATTTAACAAATATTTATGGAGCAGCTACAATGTGCCAGGCACCACTCTACATACTGAGAGTACAACATGACACACAATAAAATCCCTTCCCTCGTGGAGCTCCCATTCTAGTGGCTGGAGTAAGAGAAAAAAAATCAAACGAATGAAAAATATATTTGTATCGTGTGCTGTCATTAATGTAAAATAAAAGAATAAAAGGGGGGAAGAAAACATAAATGTGTTCTTTTAAATATATATAAAATACCTATGTCCGAGAAGATATACTAGAAACTGGTAGCATTGAGAAAGGGAACCGGGAAGCTAGGGGACATGGACAGAAAAACCAAGGTAACTTTATGCTTTTTGTAGCTTCTGAATTTTTAAATTATTGAATGTGTTGACTAATGCAAAATTAATGGACATAATTATATATTTTTTTTAAGTTGGAAGAAGTATTTGGCAGTATTTCCAAGCACCTGGGCCTTCGAGTTGTGGGAAACGCCCTGCCATTTTTTAATCAGGGCAGGAGGAAAGAGCTAGCTCCCAACTGTCACTCACTGCAGTCATGAACTGAAGCCATAGCATCGCTCTGGTAAAGATAAAAGAGGCACCAAGAGAACAGGAGGAAATAAAATCAGTCTTGAGTCACATATGTGTCGCGGGTATTTATAAAAGACTTAGGCAGCTCCTTCCTATATTTGAATTAATGTCAAGAGAAAATCATTTCAGGAAATGTGAGTTCCTCTCTTTAAACTTTTTGGGACCATCCCGTTCTGGTATGAATCACAGAGCCAAGTTCATTCACAGGGAACATCTGTGTGTGGGGAAGTGGAGGGATGGGAAGCATAATAAAGGGCCATCTGACACAGAACTTGGACACCTCTTCTCTTTTTTCCCATCTTCCCCGGGGTTGCCCATTTGTTTGGTTGTATGGGAAGGAAGGTCTATAAAACATTTATGGTTTATTATCTGGGTTTATTCACAGAACATGTGAAAGTGGCAATATGGAAGAGGACCCTGACTGAAATCTGCAATCTCTGTTAATGTTTGTGTTCCAGAAGCTTCCCAGAGTTGTTGGATGATGGCTCTATGATTACTAGAAGTCTCCTTGTGGCCTCTAGTCAACCAAAATGAAAAAAAAAAAATGTTTGGCTTGGAATAATAAATTTGTAATTATTTATCTTATCTCACAATAAATTACCCAAAATTCTACCATTATTTTCTTGTATTGTTATTAACTTTTAATTACTAGTTAACATAGAAATACATTATTCTGGCTTTCCCGGCCGGAACCATGGAGGCTGCACCGGAGAAGAAGAAGAAGGTCCCCGCCGTGCCCGAAACCCTCAAGAAGAAGCGCAGGAATTTCGCGGAGCTGAAGATCAAGCGCCTGAGAAAGAAGTTCGCGGAAAAGATGCTTCGAAAGGCGAGGAGGAAGCTCATCTATGAAAAAGCCAAGCACTACCACAAAGAATACAGGCAGATGTACCGGACGGAGATTCGCATGGCGAGGATGGCAAGGAAAGCCGGCAACTTCTACGTGCCTGCGGAGCCCAAGCTGGCATTTGTCATCAGGATCAGAGGCATCAACGGCGTGAGCCCAAAGGTCCGGAAGGTGTTGCAGCTGCTTCGCCTTCGCCAGATCTTCAATGGCACCTTTGTCAAGCTCAACAAGGCTTCCATTAACATGCTGAGGACTGTGGAGCCATACATCGCATGGGGGTACCCAAACCTGAAGTCCGTAAATGAATTGATCTACAAGCGTGGTTATGGCAAAATCAACAAACAGCGAATTGCCCTGACAGATAACACATTGATTGCTCGGTCTCTTGGTAAATATGGCATCATCTGCATGGAGGATCTGATTCATGAGATCTACACTGTTGGAAAACGCTTCAAAGAAGCAAACAACTTCCTGTGGCCCTTCAAATTGTCCTCTCCACGAGGTGGCATGAAGAAAAAGACCACCCACTTTGTAGAAGGGGGAGATGCTGGCAACAGGGAAGACCAGATCAACAGGCTGATTAGAAGGATGAACTGAGGTATCTACCATGGGCATTTCTGTAATCTGGTCAGTTAATAAAATAAACAGCGACTGTTTTCAAATTGAAAAAAAAAAAAAAAAAAAAAAAAAAAGAAATACATTATTCTTTTTTGAAAAAATTAGAGTTTTGCAGATAGAGTTTTGGGTCCCTTTAATAATTTCCCACAATGCTAATTTAATTACTCTGGAGTGTGGCTGGCAATAAATTATTTTATTATAGTGATTCTAATATGCAGCAATGTGTGAGAACTATTTGCCTAACTCATATAGGATTCCAATATTTTTGGAAATGTAATACCTAGAAATGATGGTATATACAGAGGTTGCCAAAAAAAAAAGTATACACATTTTAAGAAAGGAAAAAAACTGTATTAAAATTGTAATACTCAACATATACCAATAAGAAAAGATGAATACAAGTCATGTGTACACATTTTTTTGGCACCCCGGTATATATATTTAATACAAAAAATGGTTTTCTTTCTGTAAGTAAAGGGTGAGATTTGTCTTTTGATACAGATCGCATTTCAGCAAAAACACTTCAGTGAACTTTTGGGCTGTGCAAATAGAAAGCCAATACGCAATCTTAGAATGGAGTTTGGGGACAATGAAACCGTAAATTTATCGTATAAAAGTTGTCATTCTCATGGATATGCTGCACCTCTGCAGATTATTAGCATCTGACCTGAGACTGCGGATTGAGGAAAACTAATTGAAGAAGTTTCTTGGCCAGGGAGAGATGTAGCTGTAAAAGACCCTTGTGGAAGGATAAGGCTGAGACACGCAAGGACTGTCCCATCCAGTACAGTAGCCACCAACTGCATGAGATTACTTAATTTTAAATTTAAGTGAATTAAAATTAAGTCAAATTAAAAATTCAGTTTCTCAATCATAGTAGCCACATTTCAAGTGCTCAACAGTCACATATTACAAATGGCTACCATATTGAGTGCAAATATAGAAAATTTCCATCATTAAAGAAAGCTCTATGAGACATTGCTATGCTAGAAATTATTTTACGTGGTCTTATCTGGTATCTAGTTTTAAATTTTATTTCCTGAAATGTAATTACTTGCTTGATTACCCAAGCTTTCAACAAAGTTTTAAAAGATTAGTAACAGCTCACATTTATTGATCGCCTATGTAGTGGTCAGTTTTCTTGGTTGCAGACAACAGATTGCTCTCTTGCTAATTCAAGCACAAAGAGATTTGTTAAAGGGTATGGACAGCTCACAGAATCATTAGGAAAGTTAAGAAACAGACTCTAGGTTCAACATCCAGGAATGAAATTACATTTCTAAAATTACACTGTGGAACAGGTTGACAAGCAAGCCGCAGTGTCTGCCACCATCCAGAAACTTCAGAACTGCTAAGCTGCCACCACAGCTGCCAGCTCCAGAATCACATTGCCTTTGCCATAGATCAGCACCAGCAAAATGAATGCTTCACACCTGTTTCTCCCTCCACATAACTCATAGTTCTAAAGTCTCGCACAAATGGAATTGAAATCACAAACAGAACTGTAGTTGCAAGGGACTTTGAGAAATATAGTGTTCGCTTTCCAGCCTCTGCAGTCCAGGAAGCAAGCTAGAAAGAGGCTGGGATGGATTTTGAACGAACCAGTCTAAGGTATCAGCCACAACTCGCTGTCTGCCAAGTTCCATAGTTTCATAAACATGCCTGATCTCATTTCATTCTTACAAGAATTCAGTGACAAAGAGCCTACAATTACTCCCATTTGACAGTTGAGGATGCTCTAGTAACTGGTGGGACACACAGTAGGGTCTTAGTTGTGCTTTGGGAAATTAAAAGAAGGTCCTCTGTTCACTCTTGGAGAGAAGTGAAGCGGGGAAGGGACAGTGGCCTGGAGAAGCCAGGCTGGAAGATGACAACCCACGAGAATAAAGCAGCAGTCCCAAGGTGACAAAGGACAGCCAGAATGAATTTGAGAACTCAGGAGTGCTGCTGCTGTATGAATTCATGCCAGATTCCAGGGTCCTGGCTCTCTCCACAAATTCATGCTGTCCCCCATAGGAAGAACCAGAACTTACACACATAGCAAAGATGTAAGAACACTTTCCTGGTTACATTCCAACAACCCCAGTAGCCATCTGTGGCAAGAACAGAGAGCAAAAGTAAAGAAATCAGTTGGGAAGGCTTCCAGAAGGAGGTGAGTTTTTAGTTGGTTTTTAGAGGAGAGGAGAAGTGTTAGTTTATATTTGGTTGTCAGAAGGCAGAAGGTTTCAGACGAAAGATCTCACATGCCCTCATGCCAAGACTTAGAAGCTGAAAGGAGCAGCCATTGTAGCATATCAAAGCAATGTCCTTGACTGAGGATGAAAGAGGTGAGTCAGTGTTTGGGAGAAAACAATAACTAGGCTGGTTGGGAAGGGAATTGATTGCAGGATAAAATCATGCGAAATCCTTCCTATGATTATAGTTATATTAAAATATTAGTAAAATATGTATTAAAATTCAATTTGGAACAGAATGAAAATCTTGGGAAAGGGGTCCTAGAAATTTTCCAACAAACAGTCCAGGTTGATTCTCTTGATTTGCCTGTGCCAAGGTCTATTCCCTTTCCCTGCGCTGGGGCCCCTTTGCCACATCATTCTTTCCTGGAGACATTCTAGTAGGATCAAAAGATAACTATGTCAGGAAGAAGAAGAATCTCAAGAAAATGGGTCTTTGGTGCTGGGAGAGTCAGAAAAATTTCAGAAAGGGGCATCACCATCCCAGAAATGTGGTAGTATGCAGAATTCTGATTTTGCTTAAGCTTTATCAAACAATATTATTAACGAACATTTTAACAAGTCTTTCCATCTGCCAGGTTCAATGCTAAGCAACTTAATAATGCATTAAATATGAACTAGAGGCTATCCCCATTTTATAAATGAGAAAACTAGGGCTTAGAGATCCCACAGCTAAGAACTGGACTCCACAGCCCATGGATTTAACCATCCTGCAATGCTGCCCTGATTTCTTCTTCCTTATTTGTGTTTGCCTATTATTTTTCACGTTATGTTTGCTGACTTGTTGGCTCCTCACTCCTCCAAAACCTAGAAGTTTCTTAAAGTGCGAAGATCAAGTCTACTTCATCTTTTGACCCCCTTACGCTAGCACCTGACAGAGACTACCGCATCGTGAGTGCTTAATCCATGGAAGCTAGACGGAGCTTTGTGACACAACAATCATTCACTTTATACATTTATACCCAACTACCCTTGCAGATATTCAACCTCTTCCAAATAACAAGTAGATGAAGTGAGTCCTCTCATTTTACATTGTGCCATGGTCAAGGGTGAGGGTCTTGGAGCCAGTCATAGGGTTGAATCCTGCTTGAAAAACTTATTAGCTGTGTAAGCTTGTACCAATGTTAAAAGAAAAAAATGAATTTCACAATTTATAAGGGTTATCCGTGAAAAGAGAACTGCTGTTGGGGCATGAAGTAGATGGAATAGTTTATGATTCAGACACTTAAATATATAAATATTAAATGCTTACATATATACATTAAATATATACTTTATAAAAGCGGCAGGTGGGTGAGTTCTCAGGGGAGCCCATGGTCTCCCTCAGTGGAGTAGCCAGAAGCCTGCTGACCCGCTTAGTCCCCTCCTATTCAAAAAGACCAAGCAGCAAAACGGGGACTTGTGGTTAAATGTTAACTTGTGTTTATTTCTCTACAACTGCCTGCTGTTTAATTTGGCCAACCCAGTAAAGATTCTTTCCTAAGCCTGTGTGTAATTTCTAAACACCAGACCTACGACATTTACACACATGCTAAAAATTTATAGAGTGGGAGAGTTCTCCTTTTTCTCCATCAGCAAATTGAATAAATACCAACATCCTTCTCTCCTCCCCCCAAAAAGTATTCTTTGATCTACACTAAAGATAAATGGGTAATAATTCATCCTGATCAGCTAAGGGTTGTAAAGCAGATTCTTTGATAAGCCAATTAATTTCAGAGGGCGCTGGGGCTTGTTTCTTCCTGATGCTGACTTAGATTCTTAAAGCCATAGAATTTTAGAGCCGGTAAAAGACCTTTTATGATTTCTCATCAAAAAGTCTGATTTTAATGAATAAGAAAACTGAGCTCCAGAGAAGTAAAAGGCAGTTTAGACTCATGTAGAGATGTTAATAAAGAACTTACAGGAAATGTTTTGTTACAACAATTCCTACAGCATTTTAAGCTTTCTGTGGTATTGCTTTTTGTTTCCTTTGTAATCTGGTGACCCAAGTACAGTGTTTGGGCCTGGAATTGGCAATCTGTGGACACAAGCCTCAGCTTTGTTAACGTCAGAAATATTTGAGAATCACTGCTGCCCCCTGCTGGAAATTTAGAATCTCACAGGCTCTCAAGGTTCTATGGAACTTTTTTTTAACAGTCAAAACAATTATAAAAGTAATGTTTTCTTAGGTTAAAAAGTTTAAACAGCATAAAAGGGAATACAGAGAAAAGCATAATTTTTCCCCTTTAAATCATACTTCCCGGTGATAACTGTTGTTAACTTTTTGAACATTCTTCCAGTTTTTTCTACTTATGTACATATGTATATGTCTATGTCTATGTATATATTTTTTTATACACAAATAGGACAATTCTATATGCACTGTTTTGTAACTTGTTTTTCTCTTTTTTCTTTATTTCTCTTTTTTCTTATTGATTTTGAATAAGTAATACATTCAAAAGCTTTCTTTCTTTTTTTTTTTTTTGGAAATATGTCTTGAACATCTTTTCAAAGCAGTCTGTATTTACAAATCTTGTTCCTTTTGATGTGATGGATACTATTGCATTGCTTGGGTGTATCATAAATTATTCATCCAGTCCTCCTTTGAGGGACTGAAATGTAAATCTATAGAAGAGTAGGGACTTAATTTATTATTTTGTTATTGGTACTCCCTGCTGTGTCTAGTAAACAGGCATAACTTGTTCTATGGCACTTCCCTTTATTGCTCTTCACAGATGCTGTATTTTTTACAAACTGAAGGCAAGACCTTCCATAAGCAAAAGGATTACGACTCTCTTCATTGCAATACTCATTGCAATGCTTCATTGCAATACTTATTTGCAGTGGTCTGAAACCGAACCCGCAATATCTCTGAACTATGCCTGTCATGCTTAATAAAATGTTTACTGAATGAACGGACATTTTCCTAGTTTCAAATATTTCTCTGTTTCAAAAACGCTGCCTTGAATATCTTTGTGCCTGTATTTTGGGGCATAGGATAAAGTCTAGGAAGAAGTGTAGGTTCAAAGGCATGTGAATTTTGTTTTGATTAAGTTCTGCCAAATTGGTACTTTTGAAGAAGAATGGACCCAGATGCTGTTGTTTTTTTCAATTTTTATTGTTCCCATAGCTGACTGGGCATCAAAACCAGAATCTCGCAGAGTTCATTTAAAATAGCTCCTCTCTGCACATCTCTTCTCTGTTCTGATTCAATAGGAGGGAGGGGGAATCTGCATGCCCACCCCTGCGATTCCCATTCACTCTCCGGTCTGGATATGGCCACTTAATCTACCTATTTCTTGCTACACTGCAGCAAATGGGAATGTGCTCCTAAATCCTAACCTTGATGTGGTCACTCATTTGTTATTCACCCGATGCTTATCAAGTGCCTACTATGCATGCTCTCTCCCCCAGAGGCAAGATTGTACTGAAGGAGAGGTATGGATTTCACCACTCCTGTAGATGGTATGGTGCTGGGGGCGAGTGGGTGAATTTGTTGGTGTGCATGTGTTGGCCAGTAGCTGGGGGTTGGGGAGGGAGCCATGTGTGGGTGTAACTCAGGAATCCTGCAGCACTACAGTGGCAGGAATTTTAAAAAGACCCAGCCCTGCCCTCCATGACGTGTATATGTGTCCAACAAACAAGGAGCCAGCACAATTGTAGGTCTTCTTAAGCAACTGCTACTGGGGGTTGCCACAAGCCAACATGTGGGGCGCAGCACAGTCCTTTCCTTCTGGACCTTAGTAATCCAGGTAAAATATGAAGTAAATGAAACCCACGTGGGAAATGTGCCATGGACAGCCAACAGATCACAATCGTAAAAACAGACGACAGAGTTCTCTCGTCATTCATGACCCACCCAGATGTCACATTCTCTGGCAGTTCCACCCCCAAAGCAGGTGGTGTTTCCATGTATTCCACAGCACTTGAAATATAACAACAGAAAAAACAGAACACACACAAAAAAAACTACTGCTGCTCCCTGAGGCTTATTATGTCAGAGTCTCTAGCCACTTTACTGCATGACCCCATTTTATTCTTCCAACATTGCAGGGAACTCAGAGAAGTTAAATAACTATTAAAAAACACACACAATTTGTTTAGTAGAGTTGCACATTCCAACAAAATAATTTTGAAAAATTGTGTATACCTAGAAAAAGACACACACATCTATGGCCACATAATTTATAACAAAGAGTGGAAGACAATCTTTTTAATAAACGGTACTGTGATAGCTGGATACCCCTATGGGGAAAAATGAAATTGGACCCTACTTCATGCCATATACAAACATCAACTCCAGATGATTAAAAGAGTTAAATGTAAAATACACGCGCACACATGCACGCACATACACACACACACACACACACACACAGGCAAAAATCTACAGCTTTTTAGGAGATAATATATGAAAATATCTTTATGGCTTATGAATAGGAAAGGATTTATTAGACAAGCCTTTAACACCACTCACAATAAAGGAAAAGAATAATAGATTCAATTATACTAAAGTTGCACACTTTGGTTCATAAACATACTCCATAAAGAGTATAATGGATAAACCACAGAGTGAGAGAAGATATTTGCAACAAATATAAATAACCATACGCTCATCAGATTGTTGCAATATTAGGCTAACGCAGCAGTGTTAAATAGTACAAATACTTTGGAAAACAGTTTGGCATTGTTTTGTACGTGTGTTATATTTCACAATAAAAAGGAAAAGAAACCACCGCCTAATAATGTGTATCCCCTTGTACATTTTAAAGTTGACATCTAAAAGTTTTCACCTGATAGTAGTCCTTCCCTATCTGCAGGGGTTACATTCCAAGATTTCCAGTGGAGGAAATCTGAAACGGTGGATAATACCAAACCCATGGACAGCCAACAGATCAAATATATATACTATGTTTTCTATATGTACCTACCTATGATAAAGTTTAATTTATAAATTAGACACAGTAAGATATTAACAATAATAAAAATAGAATAATTATAACAATATACTATAATAAAAGTTATGTGAATGTGGTCTCTCTCTCTCAAAATATCTTATTGTACTTAGACTCACCTTTCACTTAAAGGAAGCACTTTATAGCTTCTCTTTGGCACATCCAAATTGCCAGCACCACTACTCTTGTGCTTTTGGGCCATATTAGGTAAAATAAGGGTTATCTGAACACAAGCACTGTGATACCACAACAGTAGATCTGATAATCAAGATGGCTACTGACTAAGTGACTAATGGGTGGGTAGTGGATACAGTGTGGAGACGCTGGACAAAGGAATGATTCAGATCCCAGGCGGGATGGAGCAGGACGGCTCAAGATTTCATTGCACTATTCAGAATAGCGTGCAATTTAAAACTTATGATTTGTTTATTTCTGTAATTTCCATTCAATATTTTTGGACTAGGGTTAACTGAAACCCCGAAAAGCAAAACCACAGATAAGGTGGGGGGTGGCTGTATTCACTTTTTTTTTCACTTGAACAAGAATGGTCATAGCAGCCTTATTTGTAATTGCCCCAAACTGGAAACAGCCCAAATATCAATAGAGAATGAATAAATAAATTGTGGATTTTTATACAATCTAACTCTACTCAGCAATAAAAAGGGATGATATAGATGAATCTCAAAAACTTTGTTATGCAAATAAATCAGACACAAAAAGTACCTACTATATAATTCTGTTTATATGAAATTCAAGAACAGACAAAACTAAGATGTTCAAAACCCAAACAGTGGTTGGGAGATGGTGATTGATTTGAAAATGGCATAAGGGAACCTTCTGGGGTGATTTGTCATTAATTTAACTAGATGTAAAAGATGTCCCTTCTTCATCACCCTATTATTTTGCAACAATATATGACTTTTAAAATCTTAAAATACATACTATGACCATAAGGCTGTAAATATCAACAATTTTCTTTGGGCTTAAGTTAGCATTACAATTGTTAGTTATATACCGTGTTTCCCCGAAAATAAGACCTAGCCTCACCATCAGCTCTAAGGTGTTTTTTGGAGCAAAAATTAATATAAGATCTGGTCTTATTTTAATATAAGACCCGGTATAATACAATATAATATAATAATGGGTCTTCTATTAATTTTTGCTCCAAAAGATGCATTAGAGTTGATGGTCCAGCTAGGTCTTAGTTTCGGAGAAACAAGATACGAATAATATCAATCAAAGTAGCATAAAATTATTTCCTTTGAAATTCGCCACTTACTGAAATGAATGAAGGAGTAGTTAATGGGACATTAGTCTTTTAGATTATGCCTTTATTTGCATCCAAACTCAGTTTCTCCCATCATAATACACACCACAGTAAGACTCAGATGGTCTGCCTTATCTTTTGCAAAGTGGGAGATAGATAATTGCGCTAGGGAAACTGGCAGGATCTCTGCCATTGGCATGTTTCCAGGCAGATTCATTTTGAGAAAGATAACACATGAAGCTTGATTCCCCCTTAAAAAGGCTTCATGTCCAGGGATATGTGTAATTCCAGTTTGAAGACGTCCAGTTTAGAGTGCTGTGGATATGGAATTCTAACCCAGATATGTCTGACTCCTAGCCTAGATTCTTTAAACTGTCCCATACAATCCTAATGTATTCCTTATTACTTTGGCTTGGAAAGACTATTTTAGGAGTATTTATTTGAAAGCCGGGGAGAAGGGCAATAGAAGTAATACATAACCATAGCTCAAAATCAAAATAGAGTGTCATTATTTTTACATGTTGGTCCTCCATCTAGACCTTAAACTCCTTGAAGGCAATATTAGTGTTTTATCTATAATATATTTGTGCTTCTAGAACCTACAGAGCTTTGACTCATCAAGTAGGACCTCAACAAAGGTAGAGCAAAACGCTCATGAAGGACAAGACCATTTTTGAGTCTCTGACCTGCATAGGTAAGGGAACCAGCTTTGGAGAAGTGAAGCCAAAGCTTTGGAGTTTAAGTCTCCCATTGTTTCCCACAGTCCCTTCCTCCACTCTTCCCTACAGACAACTGACGTTTTCTCAAGCTAACATCCAACACTTGGTGTACTTGGCTTCAAGACAATGCCCTCGCTTAACCTTCCAATCAGATTGTCTCCTGCTCCCATCTCAAAGCCCTCCTCTATAGAATTTCTGTAACTCTTGCTGCTGATCACAGAGAATTTTCACTTGGGGGATTTGAGAGGGACCAGCTAAGGTGTGTGTGAGACACAAACATTCCATGTGCTGAATCAAAAAAACCTGAGGAACCTCCAGTCCTTCTTCCTCCCAAAGGTGCTAGAACAGTGTTTCCTAGACTTCCAGCACTCACGTGTCACCTTCATGATTTTTGGTATATTTACAGGCCACCTATGCTTACATCACACTTTTCTTTATATAACTCTTTTTTAACCTAAGTACTTACTTAAGCTTTGTCCTGAGCAATAATATTCAAGTAATAACAGGCTTGATTGATATATACATATTTCAAATGCATGTCTTTAAAAGTTGGTTGTTATTAATATTTTTAAAATGTTAGTTGGTGCACCATGTAAGTTAATTCATGTAACATGACAGGAAATGCTCTGTCCTAGACAGGAAGTTGTTAGACTCTGGTGATCTCTAGTCTCTTCCATGAGTCAGATATCATGCTAAAGCTTCAAAAAGGATAACATTTATTGGAGACTTTTCCCACTACTTATTATAGAAAGTTAGAAAAACAGAAAAGTCTAAGGAAGAAAAATTTTAAATCTCTTGTCATTCTATCTAGGTTAATATCAAACACATCTGGATCCAAAATCTGATTCAGACATGTATTTATCGTGACATCTTGGGCAAGTCACTTAACCTCCTGGACCCTCAGGTTATTCATCTGTGAAATTGGAACAATAAAACCTCTTTTGTAGGATTTTAGTGAAGATTAAATGAAATAACCAAGGTACTGCTGTGAGCAGCCAACCGATGACTGGAGGGACTGCGGGTGGGGAGTAGGGGGGACAGCCTGCAAGGCTCCTAATACCAGCATGGGCCAGGGAGCCGTGTCCTACACAACTAGACTGAGAAACTGAGAAACTGAGAAACAACGGCTTGAACTGGCGTTGGGGGAGAGGTGAAAAAAGGGGAGAAAAAAACAACAAAAAAACAAATGTAAAGCACCCCAGCATAGTGATAAAAAGTAAATGTTCAAAAAATTTTTATATGATTATTATTTCCATAAATTTGTGGTCACATTATATGTTTCTGTCCTTTTTCTTACCTAATTATATCTTGAGCATTAAATAATCTTTGGAAATGTAATTATGTACTTGTTTATTTTTATGAGGGCATAATTTTTATCACAAAATAAAATTCCTTACTGTGAATACACCATGGCTTATTTAATAATTTTATTGTCAGATCTTTCCCATTCTAATTTTTTGTATTTTATAAGTAACGCTGTGATAAAAATCCTTGTACTTAAATCTTGGTGCTCATTTATGATTATTTCCATAGGACAAATATCTTAAAAATGGAAGTTTTATGTCTCTTGTTATTTGTTTTGTTTTGTTTCTGCGTTGCTCTCTGGAAATGTTATATATATTTATACTCTCACTAGCACATGCTGAAAGTGCCTGTTTCACAGCACTCTCCCTGATATTGGGTATTATTATTTTTTGAAACCCTGCCAATTCAATTGACATGTGTCAGGCTTTATTTACAGGTCTTATTTCATTTCATCATAATTTGTCCATTTGATAGTCTTTCCCATTTAGCAGATGGGGAAAACTCCTAAAGGTTAAGTTCTTACCTGAGCGGGGAAGTTATGAGGCCAGGATAAGCCTTTTGGTCTTCAACAAGCTGACCATGGCTTTTCCCCTATACCACACTGCCTCCTGCTGGTGCCCAGGGACAGGGCATAAAACATTGAAATTCCTCAAAACACATACCTCAGGTAAGAGTTGGGTATTTGTGGTAAGGAAGAGTGATGTTGGGACACCATATATGATGGTGGATCTTTGAAAAAATGGGGAGAAAACTCATCAGGCTTTACACTTAATATTTATGTACTTCATGTAAGTTATACCTTTAAAAATGTAGAATTTTAATGGAGAAGAAAATAAAAGACTTTTAGGGCAGGCACCGGATGAGGTAATAAAAATAGCTTACACTTACTGAGTCCTTACAATGAGCCAAGCCCTGTACTAAGGGCATTGGAAATAGTAATTCATTTCATTTTCATATAATCCCCATGAGGTACCGCTATTATTTGTGCTTGACAGTTGAGGAAACAGAGCCATAGAGATGGTTAAGTAACTTGCTCAAGGTTACACAGCTAGCAAGTGGAAGAGTCAGGATTTGAGCGCGGGTAATGACTCCATCTTAAGGCAGGCAAGCTGGGATTGCAAAGCAGCCACAATCACCAAAGACCTGTCAGGCTGAGAGGCCTCCACCTCTACTCTGGAATGTCCACTACATGGAGATTTTGTCAGACCACGATATTGTACAGAATAAGGTCCATGTCTAATTAATTCAAGTGTCCAGCATGTGATTTCACAGTTTCAGTGGTGCTGCCACTTGCCTTCCTGTGTTGTCCTTTAGTGGCCCTAATGTAGTTCTTTGCTGATTCTAGTCCAGTGGGGCTGGGAGGACAACCTTTGAAGATAGACCAGTTACCGGGCCTCTGAGGGAAGGGGCACGCCCACCCACCAGAACTGAGATTTCTCTATTTGGCCCAGGTACTGGGCAGTGAATTCCAAGCACATCAGAGATACCTGCAGACGACTCAGGTATCGACCCTATGTCCCCACTTCCTTCCTATACTCACTCCATGCCCACCCAGTCTGCTGGAAATGCCCCTTACTACCTCACTCCCCTGCCTGCGGAAGATATGACAACGATGCACCCAGTGAATGAGTGGGGAATGGACTCTCCAAGGTCAGTGTGGCAAACCCATCACAGAAATGCAAAGAAGAAAGTAAGGTTCAGGAATGTGTCCAGAAAGATGGAGGCTGGGAGTGGACTTAGAACTGGGGTTGGACAAGAAAGCACCTGGAGAAGAAGAGAAGGGACCATGATTTTTTTTTTAAGTCCTCTCCAGGCATATCTACAAGGATAGAAAGGGATAAAAGAACTCAAGGAAGCTATCCTGTGCAGTCATAAGAATATGTAGTCAGCTGTTCTGTATCTAGAAAATCATGATGTAAACTATACGATAAATGGGAGGCAGCCCTAAGAATGACGCTACATACAGTTTGCTGGTGGGCATGAAATTAAATTTCAGCAAATATAATTTTCTGGTGGCATGGTTTTTCAAAGTGTATCAAAAGCCTTACTCGTGTGCCTAGTCAATTCATTCCACTCTCAAGGAATGTGTCAAGCGCTGGGCTAGGTTGCCGGATGTAGGGTGAACAAACAGTGCCTATCCTCAGAGGAGCTAAATGCGGAGAATGTATTTCAGGAAGGGTGAAATATGAGGTGCTAAAAGAATAACAGCAAGGGAAATTTAACCTAGCCAAGAAGGAGTGAAATGTCCTTCAAATGGGGCTTGAAGGACAGCAAGGATGTGGTTAGGTGATAATGGACAAGATGAAAGCTCCAAGCGACTGAGTAGCAGGTGAAACGGAAGTGAGAGAAGTTGTGCGCAAGTGAACCTAAAATGAGTTTGGCAAACAGGCAACCGCTTTAGGCTTTAAAAGTCATGTTAAGAAGTCTGCACTTTGTTCAAAAACAAAAGGGTGAGGAGTCATGAGTGAAATGTTCTGATCTGTGTTCTAGTGTGTATTCTTCGACTCAATAATTCCACTTGAAGGAAATTATCCTAAGGAAATAATTATGAATTAATGCAACGATGCAGTTAAAAGGGTGTTTCTAATATGGAAATTTTCTAAATTACAAAATTTTGAAAAAGCTAAACATATAACAGTAGGGGTTTAAAAAAAACTGATTCATCCATATATTGGGGTGCTATGTAGATACTGTAGAACAAAATATTTAATGGCACGGAAAGATGTTCATTACATGTTAAACGAGAAATGGTTATATAAAATACATATAGTAGAATCCCTTTTTGCAAACACACACACACACACACGCACACACACACACAGAATAGGTATTCAAAAGATATTGGAAGGCTATAAATCTAAATGTCAACTTATTTTTTCAATGCGGGATTATGGGTGATTTAAATGTTAACCTTTTTTTCTAATCGTTCTACAACAAAAGGTGGTATTCTTGTACTTTAAAAATTTTTATGTCTTATATGTCTAGAGGTTTCGGGGTACCGGCCATACTCTATTTCTTGATCTCGATTAGGTTAACACTGGCCTTTGCTTTAAATTATTTGTTAGAGTGTAAATTTGTTTAATAAAGTTTCCTCCATGTATGTTACATTTCACAATTTTAAAAGTGCTTAATAAGCTGCACGTATTTATTTTTCAATATCTCACAGTCCCGTGTCTCTAGCAGTGTCGAACAGTTTCGGAGAAAGTTGACAATGGACTTCAAAGCCCCGTTGGTTTACGTGTCTGGGCGTTGTGGACTTCAAGCTCCAGCAGGCATTGCGGTCAGCACACGGGAACTACGGAGTCCGAGAGGGAGGCAAGGGCCGACGGTCCTGTCCCTCCCAGAAGCCCGCGGGCGGTTCGGAAAGCCGTTTCTGTCATGGCCGCGGGAGCTGGCACCGTGGGCCCCGCTTCCGGCCCGGGCGTCGTGCGTGACCCGGCGGCGTCACAGTCGAGGAAGCGGCCCGGTCGGGAGGGCGGGGAGGGTGCGCGGCGATCGGACGCGATGGCGGGAGGAGGCGGGAGCAGCGACGGCGGCGGGCGGGCGGCAAGCCGGCGGGCGTCTCGTAGCGGCGGACGGGCTCGGCGGGGGCGGCACGACCAGGGGTTGGGGGGCGCCGCCGAGCGGGGCGCGGGGGAGGCACGGCTGGAAGAGGCTGTGAACCGCTGGGTGCTCAAGTTCTACTTCCACGAGGCGCTGCGGGCCTTTCGAAGTAGCCGGTACGGGGACTTCAGGCAGATCCGGGACATCATGCAGGGTGAGGGCCGGGCCTGGGGAAGGAGGCTCGGGCGCCTGGGAAGGGGGATCTCAGGGGCCGAGGTGTCGGGGCTGGGGGTACCTACGAACCAACGATGTCTTCTTTGCCAGCTTTGCTTGTCAGGCCCCTGGGGAAGGAGCACACCGTGTCCCGGCTGCTGCGGGTTATGCAGTGTCTGTCGCGCATCGAAGAAGGGGAAAATTTAGGTACGGCTATTTTTGTATTCTTTTCTGGGCTTATTTAGAGTTAACGTTATTAAATTCACATCCGGAACTGAGGGACTCATGGTTAGAGTGCACTGCTGTTTCGATCATAGTGGTCTTTTTCCTTCTGGAATTAGGCTGTGCTCTGGCTCCAGTTAAGATTCTTTTGCCTGCTTTTCTGTTTTGTTTTGTTGTTGTTTTTTTAATTTCTTCCCACCTGTTTCTTGCCCCAACTTTGCTGCCATCTGAAGTGAAGTATGTTAAGATGGCCATGTATCTTCTCTCCCACAGTAGTGTTTTTCAGAGTATGAGCACTTTTTTTTTTTTTCCTGAATTGAACTTGACAGCTGTTTAGCAAAAGGATCTTCGGTTTCTGGCCGCTTGTATTCGAGGAGGATGTGTGTATCTTGAAATCTGAGATGCAGATGCATATGTTAAAAAATAATTTACCTGTCTTGAAAATCCTACAGTTCTTTCTGGTTCACTGATTTGAATTTGGTCCCTTAACATGTTTGTAAGCCTGTAATGAGTATGTCAGCAATTAAATGCAAATCTTGCTATATTTGCATGTTTCTTTTCTATAAATATATGTATTTTTGGACATAACTTTTCTGTTCCATAGAAAATAGCTTAAAGTGAAAACTGTGCTCTTTGTCCTAGACTGTTCCTTTGATATGGAGGCTGAACTCACACCACTGGAATCAGCTATCAATGTGCTGGAGATGATTAAAACGGAATTTACACTGACAGAGGCAGTGGTCGAATCCAGTAGAAAACTTGTCAAGGAGGCTGTAAGGCTCTATTTTTCTTTTTTCTTTTAACACAAATCAGAGGTTTTTGAGGATGCAAATGCTTACCTTTTTGTATGGGCTGGAGGAAAAATGGATGAAGAGAGAGCAAGTGAGCACACTCAAACATATACACAGATATTATCTCTTTAGGCGACCCCGTCTCAGCCCAGACTTGGAAAGAACCATTAATGGTAGGTTCTCAGCTTTTATGATTTTGGCGATCTTCCTTGTGGCCCTGTCAGGAGGGACCGCAATACACAGGAAATAGGTTACCATTGAAGACTGACATTTTGGAGTTTATTACACACCATTCAGGAGAACTGTGGAAGGGCTAGAAGTAACTGGCCTAGGGTTTGGTCACCCTTGTTTATAGTAAACCAAGGAGAAAGAGCTGGGGCCTTGGGATATGTGAGACTGACTGAGCAATTTCACGCAATTGTCTGCAGAAAGAGAGGCTTAGGGAACATTCCCTCTAAATAGACAATCAGAGGTGCTGGGATAATCAGCCAGTTAGGAAAAACAGTAATGGTAGAAGGCTGGCACAGGTAGCGTTCTTGACAAGAAGAAAGCTAGTGGAGTGAAGTGTCTAGGAATATGGGACTGGGACTGTGTCATGGCTCAGGTAGCTTCAAGTAGCAGAACTTACTTTCATTTAAAACATAGAAGTGGCCATGGAAACCAGTCAGAAAAAGCTTTTTGTTCTGCAATAACAAAGGCTAGGGCTGTGAAAGCAGACGCAGAGGTGGGGACTGAGGAACAGCTCAGCATTGCCCTGGTGGTGGGAAGGAAGGAAACCGACAAGAGAAGAGCACCCCCAAAAGGATGGGATGGGAGAGCTGGCAAGGATAAAGCCTTGCTTAGCAGTGAAGACTTTCTGTCCCTTGTCTGTGTGCTGATTACTGAGGGATCCTGTTAAAAAACAACTAGTGTGTGTGTGGCAGATACTTTATTTATTCAGTTGAGGACCTTGAAAGGAACTACTTCGGTCTTGCAAAGAATGCTCAGCTAATTTCAATTCCAAGGAGGAATAATTCCAAGATTAGATTTTTAGTACAGGTGAGTCCGGTTTGTGTTGGAGGGAAAATGCTAGAAAATACGTATTAGCAAGGGAGGAGAAATCCATGCCTACTTTCAGAATAACTAAGAATATTTTGAATGGGAAGAAACTGCACCAATTCAGAGTAATTTGTGTAACTCTTGTTAAGTAGCTAGCTGATTCAGAAATGGCAACTCCTTCAGAACACAATCTGTAGATATGTCTTCTGGCCTCTCTTTTGGAAGAGTCTTTGTGGGCTTTCATCTTTCAGCTGTACATTTATTATTTTATTATTTATTATTTAAGTTCCTAGATCTCTTGTTTGGGAGCTTCATTAGGAAAAATCTGTTTGCAAATCTAAACTCCCTTAAAATAGTCAAACATTTTCTTATGTTGACTTCCTTCTCTTTTCCATTTTCCACTAGGTACCAGATCTCATTATACTATTGTATTACTATTACTGCTGTGTAACAAATTACCCCAAAACTTAGCAGCTTAAAATAATACATACTATCTCTCGGTTTACAAGAGTCAGGAATCTGGTAATGGTTTAGTTGAGTGTTTCTGGCTTGAGGTCTCATGAGATTCGAGTGTGAAGCTGGATACGAGGGTTGAAGTCATCTCAAGGCTCAGCTGGGGTTAAAACATCTGCTTTCATCCTCACTCACATAGATGTTAGCAGGACTTACTTCGTCGATGGCTCGTGGCCAGAGACTTCAGCTCTTTGCCTCCCCATAGGGCTGCTTACAACATGGTAACTTGCTTCCCCTAGAGCAAGTGATCCAGAAGAACAAGAGACCAAGACAGAAGTACTTCTAATCTCAGAAATATTGTATTATCACTTTTGCCATATGCTGTTAGTCATTATAGACTAGATCAACTCTGGATTAATGTGTGGAATGGGACTAGGCAGAAGGTGGGGATCATTGGGAATCGTCTTAGAGTCTGGCTACCAAAATTACCTTGATCTCCTAGTTACTAATGATACTATATCACTTGCCTCTTCAATTTATTTTTTTTTCATTTCTCATTTTGAGTCATAGAATTGTTAATGGTCGTCTTTGGGAAAATACCTTGGGGTGCCTGGGCTCAGTGAGGCTTTCGGATATATTTTAGGCTTTGTAAAGTGTCAACAGCAATTTATTTAAAAGTATATTGGATTTCTTTTTTTTTAAGTTTATCAAATGAGTTATTTGTTAAGTTAGAACTTCTCAACCTGTGGTCTGGGGATCTCTGCAGGTCTTTGGGACCCATTCACGGGTCAGAACTATTCATAACAATGCCAAAATATTAGCTGACTTTTTTTAGTACATTGATATTTGCACTGATCGTGTAGAAGCAATGATGGGTAAAACTGCTGGTGCCTTAGCATGACCAAGGCAGTGGTAAATTGTACTAGTAGTCATTGTAGTTTTCATTGACACATGCTGGCAGTTAGGGAAAAGAAAGGCCAGCTTCAATTAAGGATGTCTTTGAGAAAGCAGTAAAAAATTATTTTATTAAATCTAAACCCTTGTGCAAACATCTTTTCACTGTTTGTCTGACAAGATAGGAAGTTTGCATAAAGCATTTCTGCTGCATACCAAGACATGATAGTTGTCTTCAGGAAAAGCTCTTGTGTCATTGTTTGAGTTGCATGTTGGTTTAGCTGCTTTTTAAATGGAACATCATTTTTACATGAGAGAATTGACAAACTTTGGTTATTTAGACAGGGATTTGACAGTCATTTTCTTGAGAAAGGGCAAAAGTGAATTGGTCACTTAAGGAAAACAATTGATAGTATTTGTTGCCAGTAATAAAATTCAAGCTTTCAAGTGAAAATTAGAGTTTTGGAAAACTTGTATTCATGTGCTTGATAGCTTCCCAATTCTTCAATTTTTCTGCGAAGATTGATGGTATTAACAAACTATGAGTTTAAAAATATCTTTAATGAATGTGTCAACATTTGGAAGACCTCCATAACTGGGTGATCATTTTCCAAATGATCAATGCATTATATCACAAAATCATTCATGGGTAACAGATCTATTTAAAGTACAAGACAGACTTTTTTAATACATTTTAATGTAACAGATGATGAAAAGTTCACTTGCCAAAGTTTGGTGTAGAGTCAAATTTGGTGTAAATTTAAATATCCAGTTTTCTGAAAGGGCTATTAAAATACTCCTCCCTTTTCCAACTTCGTATCTGTCTGAGGCTGGTATTTTTTTTAATATACTTCAACCAAAACAACATTATCAACAGAATGAATGCAGAAGCAAGTATGAAAATCCATCTTTCTTATATTAAACCATATATTAAGGAGATTTGCAAAAATGTAAAACAATGCTACCCTTCTTATTAAACTTGTCTTAGAAAATATAGAAATCTTTCATACAGATCTTATTTATGTTAACCTGTAATGAATTTGTTTTTAATGAATTAATAAATATTTTTAAATTTTCTCAGTTTTATAGTTGTAACATGGTGAATATCAACAGATATAACTCACATAAACAAAAGCTCTTTGGGATCCTCGTTAACATTTAAGAGTATAAAGGAATCCCGAGGCCAAAAAGTTTGAGAACTGCTTCTGTAAGCTGGTAATGATATTGAGACTGCATTGGTTTTCTCTTCATAACTAAAAGCGATTCCTCAGTTAAGATTTCTGTGGAGAACGAGAGAAGAGCACGTATGGCATATACTTGGGGAAGCATTTACTTGTTGCTTTTTGTTGTGCAGTGTTCTTCCCTGCATCTTTGGTAACAGCACCTTGATTTTGTTCAGGGGCTCTATCTACCCCATTTCGCGGCTGGTACATAAGACACTCTCTTAGAACTTTAATTCTTGAAACAAAAAACTTTGTCAAGGCTTTTTGAGCATTCCTGCTTCCTGGTTTCTTTCTGAATTTACTTCTCTAGCCTTTCTTCACTTCTCTGAGTTTGGTTTTCTCTTCCTGTGCATTTTCTCATTTTCCCCAACATAAAACTTTTTCGCCTCTATTGAAAATCTGTGTTTGGAATTTACTTTTTGTTTAAGTTAGCAAGTAACTGTTGTGTTGCTTATACTCCAAGAGCCTTAACAGATGCATAAGAGAAGAAATTGCACTTATTTCTGAACACTCAAGTGAAAAAGCAATGGTTCATCTCTTTAAAAAAAAACTTTGAAATCATTTGCATTTCCGTGTTTCACAAATTAAATATAGTAGGACCTATGTTCCAGTTCTGGGACAGATTAAGCATACTCTGTTCTGTTTCCTGTAATGCTGCAAGTATAAATCCTGGACAAAATGTGTGGAACGGCTATCGGAGGATTCAGAAATGTAAATGGTAGTAAGCAGATGGGAAGACGACTAGAATTTGAAGATCTACCAAACTGGTGATGAGTAGTTCACCATTTTTTCCCTCTCGAGTATCACCTGGCCTGGACCTGAAGGCTCCCGAAACCTGGACATGCACTCCATGCATAAACAGAAGGAACTCCAGAGAGAGGTGCTCTCTGGTCTGAGGAGCAGGAAAGAGATCTCTTAAGGGTCAGAGAGGGTGGGAGAAATTCCAGGGTTTTTTTTTCTCCCTTCTCTCTGTCCTGGCACCCGGGCAGAACTACACTGGTGGCAGCAGTGGCCCAGTGGCAGCAGGACAGGCACTTAAAACTGAAAGAAGAGAACCCTTTTCTCCTTAGCAATGAAGCTGTGATCCTCAGAACTTGGAGCAAATTCCATTGTTGTTTTTTTTTTTTTGCTCTGTCTGCCCTGCTGCTTAGCCCTGGATGCAGATGCAGTTAGTGTGGCAGAGTGGGGAAAACTAAAGCCCAGGAATACAAGGCTGGTTCGATATTTGAAAATCAGTCAATGTAATCTACCCTACTAATATAAAGAAAAACCATGATCATATCAATTGATGCCAAAAGAGCATCTGACAAAAATTCAACGTTAGTTTATGATAGAATACACTCAGTAACTAGCAATATATAAAAAGGGACTTCCTCAACCTGCTAAAAAGCACCTACAAAAAAAACCAACAGCTAACACCATATTAAAGATGGAAGATGTGGGCCAGCCTGGTGGCTCAGGCGGTTAGAGCTCTGTGCTCCTAACTCCAAAGGCTGCCGTTTTGATTCCCACATGGGCCAGTGGGCTCTCAACCACAAGGTTGCCAGTTCAATTCTTCGAATCCCGCCAGTGATGGTGGGCAGCGCCCCCTGCAACTAAAGATTGAACATAGCACCTTGAGCTGAGCTGCCACTCAGCTCCCGGATGGCTCAGTTGGTTGGAGTGCGTCCTCTCAACCACAAGGATGCTGGTTTGACTCCTGCAAGGGATGGTGGGCTGCGCCCCCTGCAACTAACAATGGCAACTGGACCTAGAGCTGAGCTGTGCCCTCCACAACTAAGACTGAAAGGACAACAACTTGAAGCTGAACTAAGATTGAAAGGACAACAACTTGACTTGGAAAAAAAAAAAAGTCCTGGAAGTACACTCTGTTCCCCAATAAAGTCCTGTTCTCCTTCCCCAATAAAATCTTTAAAACAACAACAACAACAAAAAAAAAAAGATGGAAAATGAATGCTTTGTCCTTAAGATCCAAAACAAGGCAAGGGATCCGTTCTCACCACTTCATTCTATATCATACTGAAAGAACTGGCTAATGCAGTAAGTCAAGAAAAAAAGTGAAACAGTTTAGGAAGGAAGTAATAAAATTGTGCTTATTTGCAGATGACATGACTGTCTATATAGAAAATCCCATGGAATAGACCAAAAAAAAAGCTATACTAAGTTTAGCAAGATAGCAGGATGTAAGATCAACACAAAAAACATCATAGCTCCATATATAAGCAGTGAATGATTTGAAATGACATTACCCAAACAGTGCCATTTACAATACAGCCGTCCCACCTTATCTGCAGGGGATATGTTCCAAGACCCACCCCCACCTGCCACCCCAAGTAAATGCCTGAAACCATGGATAGTACCAAACCCTATACATACTGTGTTTCTTTCCTACACATACATACACTTATGGCATCTCTGACATACACTAATTGCCAACACTACTTTGTGCTTTGGAGGCATTTTTAGATAAAATAATGGTTAATCTAACGCAAGCACTGTGATACTGCAACAGTCAATCTGATAACCTAGTGACTAACAGGCGGGTAACATGTATGATGGGGATACGCTGGACAAAGGGATGATTCATGTTCCAGGCAGAACGAAGTAGGATGACCTGAGATTTCATCATGCCACGAACTGCGCAATTTAAAACTTATGAACTGTTTATTTCTGGAATTTTCCATTTAATATTTTCAGACTGCAGTTTACTGCAGGCAACTGCAGAAGTGAAACTGGATAACAGGATAGAGCCAAAAAAGAAAAGAAAAAGAAATACTTAAATATAAGTCTAAGAAAACGTGCAGGGTCTTATGTGGAAAAATACAAAATGCTGATGAAAGAAATCAAGACCTAATAAATGGAAAGACCATGTTCATGGATTGGAAGACTTAGTAAATAGTTAAGATGTCATTTTCTCCAACTGATCTAATGTAATTCCAATCACAGTCTCAGTAGGATTTTTTGTAGATAGAATTGATTCTAAAATACATATAGTAAGGCAGAGAAATTAAAAGTTTTGTAAAAGAATAAAGTTGGAGGACTCACTACTAAGTTTTAAGAATTATTGTAAAGCTACAGTACTCATGATGACTAGTAGAACAAGTATGATCCACAAGGAGGAAAAATTGATAATCGAGTTTATCAAAATTTAAAACCGTGTTCTGAATGTGAAGGCAATTTAATGGAAAAAGGATAGTCTTCAACGAATGATACTGAAACAGTTGGATGTCCATATGCAAAAACTGAACCTTGACCTAAACTCATCTTATACAAAAATTCATTCAAAGTAGATCATAATCTAAATGTAAAGCTATGAAACCTTTAGAAGAAACCATGAAAAAAATCTTCATGTCTTGAACTTAGGCAAAAAGTTCTTAGATATGACACTAAAAGTATGATCCATAAAGAGGAAAAATTGATAAACTGGACTTCATCAAAATTTAAAACTGTGTTCTGAGAAAAATACTGTTAAAAGAATGAAAAGACAAGCAAATTTTACATCTGACAAAGGACTTGTATCCAGAATATATGAAGAACTTGCCAAAGAAAACAACCCTATTTTAAAAATGGGCAAAAGACTCACCAAAGAGAAATACGGTTGGCAAATAAGCACATTAAAAGATGCTCAACATTATTTAGTCACTCGGGAAATACATATTAAAATCACAATGAATATTAGAACATAACCTAGTAGAATGGCTAAACTTAAAAAAATTACAAATGCTGGTGAGGATGTTGAGCAACTGTCATATATTGCTCAGGGTAATGCAAAATGGTTAAACCACTCTGGCCATTTTTCATAAAGTTAAACGTAATTTTCCATGTGATCCAGCAATCCCACTCCTGACTATTTACTTTAGAGAAATGAAAAGTTATGTTCACATCAAAAACTGTACATGAATGTATTAGCATCTCTTCATAACCACCAAAAATTGCAGATAACCCAAAAGTCCTTCAGTGGTTGAATAAACAAACTAGTAGATCCATACAGTGGGATCGTATACTGTTCAGCAATAAGAAGGAACTATTGATCATGCAACTACATGGATGGATTTCAAAAGCATTATACTGAAGGAAAGATTCCAGTCTCAAGGTGCCACCCTTTAAAAAATAAGTGCTGTTATACAATCTGATCCCATTTATATGACATTCTTGAAGAGCTGAAACAACGAAAAGATCAGTGGTTGCCCGGGGTTAGGGGTGGGGGAGAGGGGTGACTACAGAGGGAGGTGTTTTGTATCTGTGATTTTTGTATCATTGTGGTAGTTACAGGAGTCAGTATATGTGGTAAAACTTAGACCAAAAAAAAGTTAATTTTACTATATGCAAGGTAAATAAAATTTAAAAACACAACAGGACCAAGATGATTTATAAAAGTTAAACCTTTGTATTCAAGAAAGGAAGTATAGTCTTAGTATAGTTTTTCTGCTGAAAATGATGTAAAAGTGAATATGGTCGTCTGATTAAAAGGAAAAGACTTCTTTTGTACCCTTGCTGGGCAACAAGAACTTAGGGCTGTGCCTGCTATTCAGGAGCATTGGACACCGGTTTCCTTTGCCCTGTAGGGCTGTGCTCAGCATGTTGACAGAATCAGTAGAGTTAGTACTTACAACTAAATTGCCTTGCTATTCTTCTTTCTCTTGGTGTTTCTCCTTAAATTCTTCCCCGTGAAGACTGGAAATACTAAGAACCAATATTTCCTTCCCCTTTTTATATGTGAGGTCTGTGTCTGATGCCTCTCTTGAGACGGGATCTAAGAAGATAGAGTATGTAGCTACTGTATCCTGTTAGGTAACTCCAAGTGCTCCCAGTTTTCCCCTGGGTTTTCCAATTAAAAACGAAAACAAAAAATGTCATGTGGCTTTTGAAATACCTTTTTAAATTTTCAGTTACTGTTACTTTCTTTCCACATATTCTCTTGGGGTTTCTTTACTGAAAGGGACTCTTCTTTTTCTCTATGGCTGATGAGACCTCATCCTGCTTGGAACTTGGTCCTCTTTTCTTTGTTGCCTGTGGATGTGATGAGCTGGATTTGTCTGTCTCAGGAATTCCCTGCACACTTTCACTGAAGTTGCCAGCTGGGGTTTATGGTACTGAGAGGCTGTATTGGTTCTTCGGCAGAACTGACCTCAGGCTTTTCCTGAATGGAGCTACCAGAACTCTGTGTTTAGCAAATTGCTTCTTTTTTCCACAGTATATCCTCTTCTCTGTCCCCCCATTACATCAAAGCTTTTGCATCCAAAAAGAACAGAACCAGTTGTTCTGGGGACCTGGAATGACCCCTCTCCATTTTGCCTTTCCTTAAGATGCCCTATTCAAATTGGGTAAATGATCTGTAATCCAGGAGATAGATTTTGCTATCAGCCATCTTTTTAAAACCGATGTAATGTTGAAAATCTACTACCCTACACAGTGGAAGAGAGCTTACAGTTGTTCTTAACACTTGAACAATTAGGTTTTAAATACCGGAATTAGATAGAATATGAAAAAGTTCTTGGGTACGTAAGACTTGGTTTTACTTTTTAGTAGAGTTTATTTTGATATTTGATATTCTGATTACACCGGTCACTATTATGACAGTTTAACAGACAGGTTTTCCCCGCCTCTTTTGTAGGCTGTCATTATTTGTATCAAAAACAAAGAATTTGAAAAAGCTTCAAAAATTTTGAAAAAACATATGTCCAAGGACCCCACAACTCAGGTAAGTTTGATGTATTTTTGCTCCTATGACTTAAAACCGTTGTATTGTTTCTTGTGGGAAAACAGGGAAAAGGTCCTTTGTCAGGAATGTTATCTAAATATTCATCTTTAAATATTTAGCACCGTTAGCATGTTGTCTTTTATATCCAGGATAACTCAGTGTTAGATTGGCTTTTCAAAATGTGTTTATTAGATAAATATACATAAGTCGTTTACTTGCCCATTTCTGTGGTTTGTGACAGAACTTGATTTAAGCAATCAGTACCAGGTATAAAGCTATCAAGTTTTGTAACATTTCTAACTTTACTTACATAAATGCTGATCTTGCACACTTGAGAATCTGTCTTAATAAAACTCCTTTTGACACCCTGCTCGTTTTTATTTTTCCCTTTAGAAATCTAAATTTTAGTTTTTGAAAAGGTAACATGTATATAATACAAAATTCAAAAAGTACAACAAAGGAGCTTAGTGAAAAATTCTCTCATCTCTGACTCAGTCATCTCGTTGCACTTTTCAGAGGCAACCAGTTTTGTTTTGTTGCTAATAATCTTTTCAAATACTCTGTATATTCATGTAAATAAGTGTGCATGTATATGTACATGTAGACATACACATATATCCATTCTTCCTGTTTTTCCCATACGCCTGTGAGCATATTCTACACACTAATTTGAACATTTTTGTAAATTGCCTCTTTTATTTACTATCTCTTGGAGGTCATTCAATATTGGTATATAAAGAGTTTCTTTATACTTTTTGTGTTTTGAGGTTTTTGGGGGTTTTTTTTTGCAAGTTTAAAAATCTTTATGTAAATGTGTAAAGGTACTTTAGATCCTAAGTTCTTCATCCTCTTTTTATAGCTACATAGTAACCCCCTGTGGCTGATCTGTAGTTTATTGACTGTTCTTTGTGATGGGCTTTCCTTCCTATGTGTGTACCAGTGATTTCTACTGACAGGGTTATGAGAGTTCTGATAGTGTTGTCTCAACTCATCATCATTGAATTTTTACTGGAGTTCTTCTTTCTCATGTTGTAAATATTGGTCCTTTGTGTAGAAGCTGAGAAATGATCTCCTGAACATTATCCGTGAAAAGAACTTGGCCCATCCTGTTATCCAGAACTTTTCCTATGAGATCTTCCAGCAGAAGATGCTGCGCTTCCTGGAGAGTCACCTGGATGACGCAGAGCCCTACCTCCTCACGGTGGGCCTTGGCCTTCTCTTCCCATAATCATGATGTGGTCTGGAGGATGTGCAGGCAATTAGAAAAAGGACAGTTCTTTTTAGAAGTGAAAGAGAAAATGTGGAAAAGACTGAATTATATGCACTATCTTCCTTAATTAAATTCCTTAAATATACAGAAGCAGAGATCCTGGCAGAGGCAAAAAGAACTTACATATTTGGTCTCCCTCACCACCCATTTTTACCTCCTCTACGTGTAATTAATCTGTTATGGTTAGTAGGAGAACATTCACTTACAGTTGATGGTGGTTCCCAGAGAAGGTGAAATCTGAGTTGAGTTTGGGAGTAAGAGTGGTTTGATAGATGTGGTATAATGGGGTTCTTAACAGGAGGAAAGTATAATAAGAAAAGGTGTGACTAGAAGTAGGATAAGGCAAAAGAGGCCATCTGAAGACATGCTTTAATTGGATCAAAGAGATAAGCATAAAGAATGGAAGCAATCAGGCTCAAGATGGTGTGTAGAAGAATTAGAATGCAGTCTGTCCTAGAATGTGGACTGTGGTAAGGGAAACTGAGTGAGAGGGTGTTTGTTTTTTTAACCAGGATTTTAGTGTTGAAAATATAGCTCATAACAATGTATGTGCCAGGCCTATATTAGCATAGTGTCAGTGATCCTAGCTGTCATTTGGCAAATTTTAAATTATTTGTAAAGCAGATAGTTTGGAATAATCAGGGAGCAAGTGTCGGCATACTTGAGCCTGGCCTAGGATTCTTTCCTTTGTATTCCAGGTAACTGGAAAATAACCAGCCACTGTTTTTGTGTGAGGATAGAACTCTCAGCTCTTAGGACATCACTCATTACAGATACACATCCTGAGATGGAATATACTGGACTGACAGGCAGTGTGTAAAACTTCAGTCAGAGGGAGACAGATGAACAGTTGGAGTTAGAGCAGGACTGGCCTACTCAGGGCTTTATGTGCTATGAGTAACGATTTTCAAAGAGCTGTTAAAAGGCAAAACATACAGAAATGTTTTGTAGCAGTGTAGTCATAAAAAAATTCTATACACAAACTAAAAGACATCACACAAACATCAGTTATCCTAAGTTTGGGAAAAACAAAAAAGTTTGACTTTGGTACAGGACTTCAAAGGTGTATAGATTAGGGATGAGACTGGAAGGATGGAAGAGGAGAAACAAAGTAAAATCACATAATTAAAGAATTTTTCCAATATCAAGATGGTTAGCTCTACTTGAATTGTGTCCTCCTTAAATATAGAAAAGTATTTTTTGAAAAAGCAAAAAAGGAAGAAATTTGAGATAATTCTCAGTTCTGTGTCCTCCTTTAGCATATGCCTAGATTGGATTTGTAGGTGGACATGTTTGTATATCGAATACGTTCATGGTTAAAGCAGCAAAGAATTATGAAATTCTGTGGCTTCTTCTTCCTAACGACACCGTTCCCTTCCCAGATGGCCAAAAAGGCTTTGAAATCTGAGTCTGCTGCCTCAACTACAGTGAAGGAAGATAAACAGCCAGCACCAGAGCCTGTGGAAAAACCACCCAGAGAACCTGCAAGGTGAGAGGGCTGCCCTTCTGTGATCTAGGGGAAATACTGGCGTGGTCTATTGGAAACAGTTTCCTTAGACCAGGATCACTTAGTTCCTCATGTGATCTGACCTCCTGACATATTACTGGTACAGGTACTGTGGGACGTCAGATCCCTGACAAAAGTTCTGAGTGGTTATTCCTCAAAGGTTCTTTCCTCCTGTTTCTCTCCTTGCCTCGCCCATACTACGCAGTACTTCCATGTTGATACCTGATCTCTTAACATAGTGTTCAGACTTGAGAATCAGATTCCCAAGACCAGTTGCTAAAGCAGGGATCACATGTTTAGATGCCTTTGGGGGCCTGGTAGGAAATGTAAAGATGAAAGTGGTCTAGGATAATTGAGAGCATGGGACTGTGAACCAGAAAGGGCATGCTTTTCACTTTTGTGTGATTGTTAAGTGAGAATACCCAAACTTCAGTTCAGATTTTTGTGTGAGACATCCATTTTTTGTTATATTTTGTTTTTTAGCTTTCCCAGTTCTTGAATTTTGGCAGTTTTAAAAAACACTTGCACAGGCTAGGCAACAAAACACATCTGCCAGCTGGTTTTGGCCTACAGGCTGCCAGTTTGCTCTCTCCTAACAGTTTTTACTTAAAGCATATTAGCTATTCCAAATGATTAGATGAACTGTATTCTGAAAAGGCAATTTCTTGTTTTAAGACTGTGTGGCACGCTTCTTAACGCAGAGAATTCTCAAAATCCCATTGACAAGTGTATTATAGGAGAAAAGGGGCAGAATGGAGACAAGTCTTCCACTTCTGTCACATGAGCGTTGGATTGGGACAGCTGGAAGAAGAGTTTAGACTTCAAAGTAAAACTGCTGGATTATCCATAGGTTGTCCAGTGGACTTGTACTTTTTAGGCACTATGAATAGTTATTGTATAATGGAAAGCATTGCTTTAGTCCTTACAGACTAAATGGGATGGGTTAGGCCGCATGCAGGCTAAAGAGGTCTCTGGAGGAAGTATCACTATTTCCTTTAATGTTCTCTGATTTGCAGTTTAAACTCCTTAGTTCAACTTAAGCAAAAGCTTTTATAAGTAAAGGCTGTATAGGAGCAACCTCTCTCTTTTTTTTTTAAATGAAGCTTCCTCGACTTGAGTCTTCTAATTTGAAGCTTCACACTTTGATAAAGTTGTGGTTGTTTGGATAAGGATCAACAATGGTGAAACTGATCTTTGTATGTTTGCCTTATCTATAGACAGCTACAGAATACTCCAACCACTATTGGAATTAGGACTCTGAAAGCAGCTTTCAAGACTCTGTCTGGTTCACAAGATTCTGAGGCAGTCTTCTCAAAACTGGACCAGAAAGATCTGGTACTTCCTAATCAAGCTTTCCTACCATCACCAGTCCTCAAACACAAGAGACCCCGAAAAGATGAAAACGAAAGTTCAGCCCCTCCTGAGGGTGAGGGTGGCTCTGAACTGCAGCCCAAGAACAAGCGCATGACAATAAGCAGATTGGTTTTGGAGGAGGACAGCCAGAGTACTGAGGCAAACCCAGGCCTCGACTCCTCCCAGGACGTCATCCCAGCGTCACTGGCCAAGTCCTCCATTCTCAACCACCCCCACCCCGGGGAGAAGAAGCCCAAGTATGAAGACCTTTTTGTAGCAGTTTGGGGGCTGGTTGGTGGTCCTGGTTGGGCCTGGTATTGCTTCCATGAATGAAGTAACTTTCAACTAAGTTATTCACCACCAAGGCTTGCTCAGACTGCTAGAATGTGCCTCGGGAGTGGAGAGTGACAACATAGCCATCCCTGCCAGTTCTGAAGCCCCCACATGTGGGCTTCCAGGCATTGCACTAGGGCATGAGTAAGGATGGAAGGGGTTTGGAGCCCCCTACTCATCACTGCTTTCATTTTTTAGCAGACTTCTAAGTGCCTTGACTTCTAAAGATTATTAGTCTTACTTGTTAAAAGAAATTTGTTTGAATTGGGCCATGATAAACTTTGATTCTTGAGATTTATGAATATTTATAGTTTTGCACCTTCTATGAGTATTTGGGACTTGGCAAACTCAGTAAATATTTATTAATGTCTCACATTCCAGGTTCTGTGGGACAGTGGCTAGAATGCTTCCATTTTGCTCCCCATCATGACCCCCGACCTGGCTTTTGAGTTTTGCTACCCTTTGTGTCCTCTTGTGGATCCTTCCTCCAGGCAAACTGGTCTGCTTGCTCTCTGGAACACACTGTGTTTGTTTTCTACTACTGTGCTCTCGCTCCCTGTCATTCCCCACGGTTGGACTACCATCCCTCCTCCATTGCTTGTCAGAATCCCATGCGTCCTTCAAAGGGAAGAGAAGCTGATATTAACTAAGTACTTTCTGTGGGCCACGCACTTCATGTATTTTACTGAATCTCTACCATCCTCACTCTGAATGATACATTAACCCCATTTTATAGATGAGGAAGGTTCAGAAAAGTAAACTTGCCTGAAGTCACATAGCTGAAAAGTGGCAAAGTTTGGCTTTGGGATTTTTTAACCCAGGTCAGTCTTGAACAAGAGCTCATGGCCTGTACACCACTTAACGCCAGGCTGCCTGTTAGAAATTCTGCCACCTCCACGAATCTCCCCTGGTCTCCCTGCTGTAAGTGATCACCTTGCTGGTCTCCCAAGGCCACTGCCATCTTGACCACTGCTCTCTGTTGTAGTTGTTTGGGGACCTGTGCTCTGCCAGCATGTGCTAAGTGGCATCTAATAAGTGACTCTGTACCTTATGAACCACTGTCTGCATTTGGAAGTGAGTGAGTCACTGGCTGGGCACAGACGCAGCCCAACACACTTATTCTTGTTTGATACATGATCTCCTTTACTCCACAATAATGCTGTGAAGTGTAGGTATTGCTCCTATGAACAGATGAGAAAACTGGACAGAATGCATGATTACAGTGGTTTTATAAATGGGAGGATTTGTGAAGGTATCAGACAGCCACCTATCGTATCAAGGGTATGAAGTACGATGGATATTCTAAAGCAGAGGTTGGCACACTATGGCCCCTAAGCCCAAGTGCCTGCTGCCTGTTGTAAATAAAGTTTTATTGGAACACAGCCACGGCCATCTATGTATTGTCTGTGGCTGTACTGTCTGTAGCTACTTTTGATGCTACATTGAGTTGAGTAGTTGCAACAGAGAGAGTAAGGCCTGCAAAGCCGAAGATCCTCTCTGACCCTTTACAGAAAAAAGGGATCCCATGACCCGGCTCTAAAGGAGTGCGTGTGAGGTGCCCTGATTGCTCCACAGAAGAGCTGAGCCTGCTCAGCAGAGTTGGTGGAGCAAACAAATACAGAGGAACAAATGCTGAACTGGCCTTAACGGATGAATAGGAAGTCATCGAGCATACTGGGGGTTGGGAGTTCTCAGCAGTGGGAACCCTTTTCATAAAAGCCGGGCATGCCCCCAAAAATGTCCTATAGTCTGAATGGCAGGAGAATACAGTGCACAAAGAGGATGAAGGAAGAAAAATCTGGATGGGTAAATGGGCCAGAACTTGAGTTCCTATTCTATCAAGGAGAGGTTCTCAAACTGGGCTTCATATCACAATTACCTGTGGAATATGTTTAAAAATGACACATTCCCAGGCTCCTGACTACTGAATTAGAAGGGGCAGGAGAATGCTCTATAATCTGCTTTTCTAACTATGCCCCAAATAATTATTCCACTCATCTGAATGCCTAATGAGACACCACTGAGGGTTTCTGAACAGTCACTGAGGGAAAGGAGAGATGGAGAAGGGCTGGACACTGCTGCCAGGTGAGCAGCGAGCATCTGGGGAAGCCGGACCGGTAGAAGAGGAGGGGAAGGCAGGCTTAGGGTTTATCACCTGGAGGGCAGGGCCATGACGTACTCGGCTTTTATATCCCCCCCAGCACTTAGAACAAGTACCTACTAGATATTTATTAACCAAATAAAATAATTCTTGGTTCTTGCAATTTAAGGGGTCACGGGCAAAGCTGTAAAAGGCCAGCAAAGGGTTAACATTTTAAGCTTTGTGGACCACTTGTGTGTCTGTTGCATTACAACCCTTTGAAAATATAAAAATCATTCTTAGTTCAAGGGCTGTTCAAAAACCAGCAGCCACAGGCTGGAGTTTGCCGACCCCTCTAGACCACTGCTCATCAAATTCCAAGTTCACCAGTGAGGAGCGCAGTCACCAAGAAGCGACCTGACTTGCCTGGGACCACACAGACCTATCAGTCAAGATAAGGACCCAGACCTCAGCCCTTCCACAACATGAGAAATTAGGCAGTACCAAAACATTTGTACACGTAAGAAATGCCAAGTTCAGAGGCGCAGCAGGTTACAGAACTGATCTGCAAAGATTGCAGGAGTAGTGAACAGCTATTCGGGTGAAAATGACAGACCCAGAGGTTAAAGGCAGTTTTATCCCAGCACTCGCATAAGTGGATAGAAAACTTTAGCTTTCTGACTTATTTATACATAGTAATTAACACAGCTAGTGTCCTGAGAAGGAAAAAATACTTTGCCTCAAGCAAATTAGTTATTCTCAGAAATAACATTTTTGGGGATATCCAATTTAAAAGCAAGGGAAAGGAAACAGTGCAGCCACTTCAATAAGGTAATTTCATAGTAAACTCATGGAACTTTCAAGTCTATGTACTTACTAGGCAAATTGCTTTCATTGCTCATTTGCAAAATACCCAGACAGCCTTAAAAATAAGTATTTTGAGAGGGATGGTGGGTGATGAATTCAGTGCTGAGTTTGAGGGTGGTCCTGCAGCTTGGGGGGATGATAACATGGGGATACGTGGCCAAGTCAGGAGTTGGGAGTTGTGTGTGTAGGTGAATTCCAAATGTCGCAGCAGAACAAAGAGGAACACAGGGCCACAAGTGAGCCAAGGACAATAAGGATGAGCCAGGATGAATTTGTTTTACACTTGTCCTCTCCATCTCTCCTCAGAGTACTCAAAGGCAAGTGGAACAACTCTAATGGGGTTGAAGAAAAAGAGAGTTGGGTGGAAGAGGAGGAGCTGTTTCAGGGTAAGTGAGATTCTCCTTGGTCTCCCTTTGACACTTGCAGAAGTATACATGTATGTTACTGTCACATTCAGGTTCCAGAAACTGCCTGTCTCCAGACTAGAAAAAGTTTAACTTCCTCATAGTGATTCATGAGGAGTCAGTTTCATGTCCTTTCCCATTCAACGATGAGACTGTCAAAGCAGCACTTTATATTTGAAGAAAATTACTGGTTCTGTTTGAATAAATCCTATATTCAATTGTAGTTTATGTTCTTCCTAAAGTCTTAATGAGAAAAGGGAGAAGTTATTACCTGCATTTCTTGTCTAAGTAAAACATCTCTTACGAGTTTCTACGTGTGTTTTCCTAAGATGAGAAACTTTTCTTTTCCGTAATGAATACTAAACTTCGTAGCATTTGCATTAGAATCTCTCCTACCACGTATTTTATGGAAATATCAAAGTTCTAAACCTTAATTTTGGAGATTCTAAGAATTTTTATAATAAAATACTGTGTTTCCCCGAAAATAAGACCTAGCAGGACAATCAGCTCAAATGTGTCATTTGGGGCAAAAATTATTAATATTATATTTATTATATATCATATTAGACTCGGTATTATATTTATTATGTTATGTTATATTATATTATTATATCCAGTCTTATGTTATATAAGACCCAGTCTTATATTACAGTAAAATAAGACCGAATCTTATATTAATTTTTGTTCCAAAAGACGCATTAGAGCTGAGGGTCCGGCTAGGTTTTATTTTCGGGGAAATACGGTAGTAATCCACTGTCAGTTCCATAGATTTTGTCCTTAAAAAGTATCTTCAAAGGCAGAAACATACTTGGCAAGATCAAGATCACAGGGAAAATGGGGGAAGCAACAGAAAACCAATAAAAGTGGCATTAAATATTTTAAAACATCAGGATATTAAAGTTCTAGAAAACATCCACTTCCAGTGCAGTCCAGTTGCCAGATTTAGAAATTGCTTTCACTATAGTATGAAATACTTCATCATTTAAAAATAAATAATCTGCTCCTGAACCACCTTCCTCCACTGTTTAGGAAGCATTACTGGGAAAACGCATCTGCTCAGGCAGACCCTCCAAGTTACACATTTATGTAATTTCGCCTTTTCTTGCAGCTTTTAACTGGCTCTTATTGGCTTGAAATGGCATGTTCTTTAAACCTTCCTGTGGTTCTCTGGCCCTTTAAAAATTATCTTGGCCCATGTTTTTTCATCTCTTTCCATATGGTCAGAGGGTGGAGCTTGAGCAGATTTCACATGGTCTGTTGGAATGGGAAGCAGTAATTATTACCCCATTTTTTTGTTTAAGGAATTGAACCTAATTTTCCTTGTACAAAATGATCAGGAATTTGAAAATTCTGGCATGAAACAGTAACACTGTTATTTCAAAAGAGTGGTTAGCAAGGGGTTATAAAGCAGAAATTATATACTTATATATAAACATGTACAATACATGTTAGGGTTTTAAATACCAGTCCCACAATAATTTTAGAAAATATTAGTTTTCCCATCATTAACCAACATTTTCTAGTGCCTTTTTGTAAAGTATTTGCTTTGTATAGAATTTCATGGGCTAAAATGATTGGGATCTTGCAAACAAAGGACAAAAACAAATTATCCTTTAATGATGTCCTTTCTTTACTCAAAGTTTGAAATTTGAATCAAGTTTTCCCCTTAGGGACATTCTTTTTCTGGTGGTTTATGCAGAAAAAGATGAACTTTGAAATGAGTCTACTTTTACTGTTTTCCAGCAGTACCAGATGGAGAGATCACAACCAGTGTAACAAAAAAGCAGGTAATTTAAAATGCTCTTTTCTGATCTTCTCTGGTTGTGTGGGTAGATGAGAGGTAAAATAGGTACCCACATTTCACAGATAGACTACCCATGCACCTGGTAACAAATGTTTTGCGTTTTTCTGACAATCCAAACTAAGTTAAAGTAATACCACAAATCCTCGAATGACGTCCTTTTGTTCAATGTCATGTTGTTATAACGTTGGGTAGATGCTGTAGGAACTTAAGTCTTGTTTATATCAATTGGCCTATGGTAAAATTGGTTTCGTTATATGTCGTTTTGCTTGAAGTTGCAGAACCTATCCACAACGTTAAGTGAGGACTTAGGGTAGTAGTTACTCTCTGGAAGAAAAATCTAGGACAGAAACCTGACACATTTTCCTGACCATGAACAACACACGTTTGAAGTTTGAATGCAGAAGTGATTATTTGGTGAAGATAAAGTGGCAGGACGTGGAAAATTATTAAATGTCCAAATCCACAGTGTTAACTTATTGTCTATAATGTGTTTTAAACACATAAGCCCTTCTTTTGGGTTCAGATTATTCTCCTAGGATTCAGGAGTTTAACTCTTCACTGTATAAAAATGTGAATAAGTGGAGAGATACATTGTAATCTTTTTTCTTTAGCAGAAGTGGACTGTAGAAGAAAGCGAGTGGATCAAGGCTGGAGTGCAGAAATTTGGGGAAGGAAACTGGGCTGCCATTTCTAAAAGTTACCCATTTGTTAACCGAACAGCTGTGATGATTAAGGATCGCTGGCGGACCATGAAGAGACTCGGCATGAACTGAAACAAGCTTTCATGTCCACAGAAGTCACAGGAGCATGGTTCCTAATAAGAACCCGATAGTCTGCTCTAGGCTGGGATGAAAATTTGGGGCGTCCTCCTCCGATGTGGGGGAGGTCCCAGTTCCACTTCATCACTGTTGGAGATCATGGAGCTGAAAAACAAAGCCAAGTCTATCCCTGTCCTTGGAAGAGATGACAGGCAGATAGCTTGTACAGTGCCAGAGTATCGTTAGTGTTTCCCTTCTTTAGTGGTTTGCTTGAATTTAAATCCCCAGTAATCAGTAGAACCTTCTCCTAGAAAATGGTGGAGGCTGTTAGGAGCCACTTATGATTCCATGACCTGTTAAAACCAGCAACGTGATCATTATGTGGAGTGAACTTGTTCCAGGTAAAGCTTTGGCCTTCTGATGCAAATGCAAAGAACTTCGTCTCTCGTGGGCCCAGCTTGACGAGAAACCTGTCCTGGTGGAATCAGGGTCCCTTTAAAAACTATTTAGCCTGTTGTGATATCAACACCTAGACCTGACTGCCTTGACATTTGCTCTTAATGTTTGCTGGGCTATGTAGGCAGGTTTAACCTCCACTTCTCATGCGGTTGAACCAGTGTGTTTTTTGGTGATTGTAGATAAGCTTAGCCTCTCCCCCCATTCTCTCTTCCCAAGTCCCTTCCTTATGCTGGACTTTTAAAGCTTAAAATAATCCTGATTGAGTATAAATGCCTAATTCCATTCTTCATGAAATGGTTGCTTCCACCTGATTCCCTAATTGTGCTATGCTAGTGTCTTGCACTGCAATTCAACATTTCCTTCTCCTTTTGTACCGTGTTGTGCTTGCTGTCTCTCTCAGACATCCTTAAAAACTGTCTTTTTAGCAAAAACAATTTCAGTGAAGTGTTTTCTGTAATCTTTTTTTAAAATATGAAAACTATTGTCCATAACTTGTAGTATTCTTCATTAAAGTCTTGCTTCTCTCAAATGTAAATAACTGTTTAATTGCAGCACAGCATGTATGAGCAGCTGGAGGTAGCAAAATGGTAAACAAGTTTTGCTGAACCATGTTGACTGTTAAAAAGCTGATGTCAAAATGTACTGGATGTTCTAATCCTTGGAAGCCATGTGGAACAGAGAGGTGAAAGTTTCCTCTTACAATTTGTCCATTTCCTTATAACATACTTCTGGGGCCAAAAGACTTTTCCCTTTTTTACTTTTGAATGAGTGAAAGCTATAAAGAAGCGCTGAATTTTTAATATGCCTCCTATAGTTGTAAGTCGGAGACTACGTGTGTTGGAGTTTGGTACTACTGTTTTTCTATCGATTAACCTCAAGTGAAACTACAGTGAGAATCTGATCTCCTCTCAGTCCAACCACCTCCTCTCAATCCGGGTGCAGCGAGTTGTGGTCTCCCTCAAAACTGGATTAGGATGCAGACACTTTTCCCCCCTCAGCTTGCCATCGTTACAATGGCGGGCGCTCTCTGGATAGAAGAGTGACACTGACGCACTTAGGGAAGCAGAGTGTCCCAATCAGCATTTCTCAAATTTGAAAAATGCACAGGCCCGTTAACATTTTTTAACATAACTTCAGTGTTTTTATTACTGTATTACTGAAATGTGTACAAACAAAGAACTAAGCCTACAGCTTCATAGAACTATAAAACTTACCGCGTCCTGCCGACTGTTTTGCTAAATCTAAGTCACTGCTCACGGCATGAGTAGTGTTAGGATGGTGGCAATGTGGGACTCCGGTGGAGGTGCCTGTGCCACTACGCACTGAAAATGATCCCAGGCTCTCTCATCTTCACCTTCGAGAGACCGCTGCAGGGCCACCGTGCCTCCAGAATGCAGTGACATCATTTGGGCTCCGCGAGAACTGAACACAATTACGAAGTCTGTTCTTTGCTCATTAGCTGTGACAGTTAAAGTATCACCACTTGGAATCAATGCAATGAATTCTGAAGCAATACTTGGTTAGAAGCTGCTAAGCTGTTTTGTTAAGATTATGGCTGAAATAAAAACATTTAGACACTAGCAGGACTCAGAGACCGACAGAACACTCCTGGGGGGTAAGAGAATGAAGCGCATTCAGGACCCCTGCTGTGTGTCCGTGCTGTGGTCTGGTGAGCCGGCCACTGGAACCTGAATGGCCATCGCTTCACTTCCGACGCAATAGATAATGGTAGAGCTGTTGTGAGAATAAAATCAGATGCAGTAAATCTCGTAGCTCAGTGCTGCCCATGAAGTCAGTGAGTGCCAAAGAAGTCATGGATAAAAGAAGTTAGGTTTCAACAATATAATGTTATTTAAGTTGTTTTGGATAGCTTTATATGTATGATCAGTCCAATGGAAGGTACCAGAACGAGGAGGATTATCAGTGGGGGGGTTGACCACTGTCTTGCTCACTCTAGTCATCCATTTAAATTTTTGCATGCACTTCCACGGTGTGCTTTGCTCTCTGAACTGTAGCGCTGAGCAGAAAGAGTCCATTGAAACAGGTGTTGCCGCATGTGTCTTATAAGGAGCAACAGGTATCAGCAATTTGAGAGGAGAAAAATCTCCCCAACCATCTTCTATCTGTAGATTCAGATGGTTGTAAATAAATTTACTCAATGTTTATCCCCAAGAACTAAAAAATGACAGCCAAAAGGAAGGATGGAAATACCTCTTCTGAAGTAGATTCTATCTAGCAGCCATGAAGTACATTTGTAAGCCACCGAGGTTTTGAGGTGAGAGAAAAAACCCTTCCTGTGAGCCAAACATGGGGGTAATTGTGCCAGTTCTACTCTGGAGTAGCTCTGTGTGGCCCTGAGACTGGCCTGTGACTTGCGGAGTTAATGATTACCCCAGCAGTTATCTAAAACTCCTCGGTTCCAGGCGCTGCAGGCAGTTCACCTGCGGAGGAGTCTCCAGGAACCAGCATGTTCCCCTGGCTCTTTGGGGCTGGACTGGTGGTTCTGAACCTAGTGACCTCTGCTAGGAGCCAAAAGACAGAACCCCTTAGTGGCTCTGGGGACCAGCCACTCTTCAGGGGAGCAGATCGATACGACTTTGCCATCATGATCCCTCCAGGAGGCACAGAATGCTTTTGGCAATTTGCCCAAGAGACTGGATACTTCTATTTCAGTTATGAGGTGGGTACTTGGGCTCCTCTGGCCATACTGAAGACTTGTATTTTGTTTCCTTTTTGTAAAGTGGATCAGATTTTAAACTAACAGGTTCTGGTTGTCTTTGTTATGCTGTGATTCCCCACTTGTTAATGAAATGGACCTGCAGTTAGACACTCTCGGAGGAATAATCACTAAAACATATGGCTTGGCTTCTCAAATTGGGGCTATGGGAATGTGCTCAAAGGCCTGGGATAGATGGGGTGCCTCTTCCTAGAAAGGTAATCATCACATTTACTGGGATTTGGAGATGAGACGGGGGAGAATACATTTTTAAAATACTAAAATAATACGGATACGGTGGTACAAAGTCAAATGGAAAGTCACATGAACTTTGGAGACAGACCCACATTTCAAAGAAAGACACGTCAGTTTACAGGTATGGAAGAGCAACATTCACTCCCTGTTTTTAGGGGCAATTCTGGCAAGTTGGAAAATCACTGGCTCAAGGTTTCTCCATTCGGCCATACGGTCCTGTCTGTGGTAGGAAGGTAAATGTTTTCAAGTTGCCTGTTCACAGGCCAAGTACGTTCACCTATCCCGTAGTTCACACCACAACGCCCAAGGACAGGCTGCTCAATAACCAGTCAAGTTACAGGCTGTTCATTTCCTTTGTTCTTAGAAACCTGTTAATTTTCTAATTTGTTTACATAGTAATAGATTATGTATACAGCTCTTACTCCACTCTACTGTAACTTAAAACTTATCAGAGATTTTTTTTAATCTCTAAATTTGTAATGAAACAATTGCTACCAGTCAGCTCACTGTAGCCTGGGCTTATCAAGACAGCGCTTGGTGACAAGTGCCTATCTAAGTGCCTCATTTGCTGTCATGCATCAAATAAGCCCAAGTCTGGGCCAAAACCAGGGAGCTCAAAACCAAGCAAGTTCAGTCAAGAACTCTACAATCAGAATCATACACACCAACCGATGCATACCAGCTGTATGGTCTGTGACATGTCTTCTTAACGGGTGCTATAGGCATTTGGGGCAATTCTTTGTCCTGCAGTACACCCCCTTCCCCCACCACAATTGTCTCAATTCAAATTCCCAGAAGTGGTCAGGCGTACATCCCTGACTGAGAACCACTGTGCTGATGATCACAGGATGTCAGTCTGACTACTTAACCAGCTTCTTGGTGACGTAGCAGGGGCTTTTCTTTCATGTGTCTTGGCAGGTTCAGCGGACCCTGGGAATGTCACATGACCGGCATGTCGCTGCCACTGCATATACCCCACAAGGCTTCCTCATAGAAAACTCTCAGAACGTCCGGGGCCAGATTAACTTCTTTACTCAAGAGACAGGTCTGTTTCATCACCACAGCTATTACAATCATAGGTTTCTTTGAAATTTGGGAAATGATGAGGAAGTATAGAAATTAATTAAGTACCTGAGATGTAAAAGCCATGGCTTTTTCACATAGTGATGTTAAAACAGTAGGAAAAAATTTAGTCTTGAACACCAATAAACAGTTTTGCCAAAGACTGCTGACAGTCAAGGATATTAAGCCACAGTCCACTGGCACGTTGGGGGACAGAGTCTCCAGGTGACTAATTATTATAACGCCAGGGTCCTGAAGCTCAATTTTATCTCATCATCTGCAACTGACCAGATTATGGGAAAGTGACCAAACAGATTCATTTGTGATACAGAATTCCAATTAATAAATTTATGATGGGATAGCATCTTTTTCCAGTCATCGAAATAATTGAGCCAGTTACCACAAAACAGACTCAACAAAAGAAATGCACGGCCATGACAAATATCCGTATGCCACAACAAAGCACTTCCCTGGTCACCAGCAAATTCCTGTAGCCAGATAGAACCCGTCCCCACCCTGGTCACCACCAGTCAGTTTTAGTTGCCCTCTCTACCAGCCAGGTGTGCAAAAAGACGTTTCCTGACAGTGATTCTCACCAGGAGCATAAGACAATAGTTCATTGTAAAGCAGAGGATATTCAGCATTATAAAATATTTAGCATCTTTGGGCCCTCCATGCCAGTAGTGCCTTACAATGATTTCGCCAGATCCATTGCCACACCTTTCTAATCCTGCTCCGCCCTCCCCTCCCCCCCCACACACACACGAGGGGAGGAGACCCTGGTTGAGAACCAGCAGCAGTAATAACCCAAACCGTCAGTCCCTGTACAGACCACCTTGCAGTTAGTTACTCGGAGGATAGTTTCTTTCATTCACAACACGTAGATTTTTTTCCCTAGTTTCAAGTTCAGGATGTTATCCCCCAGCTCTAATGGTGAACAAGCAGCAGGCAAACACCATGCTATTAATTTCAACTCAAGTTTTTGAGAAATTCCTTAGTAACAAATAGGGGAATTTAGGTTGAAAAAGAGGGGGAAGACATTGTTTTCTTTCCAGTATAGAACTAGTTAGTAATATTTGGCAGAACAATGCTAAATAATATTTAGTGCAGTAAGTTTCATGTAGGATCAGTGTCTTTCTTCCACATCAAAAACGATCTTTGTACTTGCTAAGTAACAAGAAGGTGCTAAAGCAGCACATTTAACACTGTAGAACAGACATTTCCAAGGAAGTCTAAAGGGTGGGAGATCAGCAAAGGGTGGGAGACCAAGACTGGTAATGACCTAAGAATTCTTTCAGGTTTTTATCAACTATGTCTCAAAAATCAGCAAAATCACTTTGGTTCTGTGCAAGTGTACCTCAATTTTGGAGTCTTCTATGAGGGGCCTGAAATGGACCACAAACAGAATGAAAGAAAACAACTGAATGACACTCTGGATGCAATTGAGGTAATTATTTTGTGGGAGAAACCTCCGTGGAAACTGATTTTAAATTTAGAGGAAAAGTTAAAAATATGGGAGTAATATCATTTGAGCCAAGGGGCTCATTTGGGTACAAACCAAACAGGCAAGGGGATCTGAAACCTTTAATTTTTATGACTTGGAGCTCTTGAAATTCCTCATTTGTTTTATACTAGGGCTTGGCAAAACTACAGCGCATAGGCCAAACCTGGCCCACGGCCTGTTTGTTTTTTAATTGAAATATAATTCACCATTTTAAAGTGTACAATTCAGTGGTTTTTAGCATATTCCTAAGGTCCTGCAATTATCACAAGCATTTAATTCCAGAAGTTTCATCCCCCTAAAAAGTAACTCCATACCCATTAATCACTCTGCATTCTCCATACCCCCCAACTTTCACTAGTCTACTTTTTGTCTCTACCAATTTACCTATTCTGTATATTTCATGAGTGGAATCATATACTATGGCCTTTTGTGTCTGGCTTCTTTCATTTAGCATGTTTTCAAGGTTTGTCCACGTTGGAGCATGTATTAGTATCTCACCCCTTTTTATGACTGAATAACATTCCATTGTAGGGATAGACCACATTTTATTTACCCATTCATCAGCTGATAGGCATTTGGGTTATTTCCAATTTTTGGCTATCACAAATAATGCTATGAATATTTGCATACAAGTTTTTGTGTTAAACATGTTTTAATTTCTGAATACAGTATACTCTGCTGGGTCATATGGTAACTGTTTAAGGAACTGCTGTTTTCCAGTGGCTAAACTACTTTACACTTCCACTGAAGTGAATGAGGGTTGCAATTTCTCCACATCCTCATAAACATGTTGTCTTTTTCATTAGCATTCTAGTGGGTGTGAAATAGTATGTTGTGATTTTGAGTTGTCTCCCTAATGACTAATGAGCATCTTTTCATGTGCTTGTCAGCCATTTGTGTATCTTCTTTGGACAAATGTCTATTCAAACTCTGCCCATTTTAAAATTGGGTTGTCTTATTGTTCAGTTCTAAAAGTTCTTTTACATATTCTAGATATAAGTCCCTTATGAGATATATGATTTGCAAATATTTTCTCCCATTCTGTGAGACGTCTTTTCACTTTCTTAAGTCTCCTTGATGCACAAAAGCCCCACTACCTGTTCTGTAAATGGTTTTATTGGAACACAGCCATGCTCACTTGACAATTACCTATTGTCTAGGACTGCTTTTATGCTACGATGGCAAGGTTTAGTAGTTGCAAGACTGTATGGCCTGCAAAGCCTAGAGCACTCACTGTATTATCTGGCTCTTTGATAAAGTCTGCAGGCCCTTGTCTTCTACCAGACACAAAGAACTGAAGACATCACTCAGAAGGGCAGTGATGTGCCCTTCAGATTTAGAATACACATGTAAATCTAAAGATACTGTGGACGGGCTCTCTAGTTTTAGCACTGAAGTTTTTCATTATAAAAAATTGTTTTTAAACTAACATGCAGGCCATTTCTTCATATGCAGCAAAACTACCATTTATCAACAACTATAATAGCCAACCTATTACATATCATAAAGTCATGAGTAAGTTACTCAACTTGCAGATAACGGGTTAGTGCTGCTGAGCACACAGGTGAGGCTGGACGGGGGTAGAGAGGAGGCCTGTCCTTATTTCATTTTCTGCCCCACAGGTAAGTACACGGAAGGTACAGAACAACATCTTTCACATGTGGCGATACTACAACTTTGCCCGCATGAGGAAAATGGCTGACTTTTTCCTTCTCCAGTCAAACTATAACTATGTGAACTGGTGGTCAACAGCCCAGAGCCTTGTTATTATTCTTTCTGGGATCCTGCAGCTGTATTTCTTAAAGCGTCTCTTCAATGTCCCAATGACTACAGACACCAAGAAGCCAAGATGCTGAGCTAAAATGACGACAGTGCCCTGGCTCTTTTCTTCTGGGGCAGAAATCTGGTCAAAGCTTTGGTGAAATCAGCTTTGTAAAGTTCTTGGGGAAAAAACCAACTTCTCCTCTTAGAAAGTTTTAGTCTGTTGCTCTCATCTACACAGGCAAATGGCAATAAAGGAATAAAAATGTGTAAGTTTTGATGTTGGTTATTTCTAAGGTATGCGCTAAATGTTACCATCAAAATACCGTCATCATACAGTGGTCCTTTAACCTTCACTAAGAGGTTAACACAGAATCTTGGAAGAGGAGTTGAACAAAATGGGATAAAAACATATAAAACCCAGTTTTATATGTTGCATACAAAAACAGGAGTTGGTAGAATGCTTTTTTATAATTGAAAAATGTTTTTATTTTTAGAGATGTCAACTTTGGAATTTAAAAAAAGCAGTATATCCATTAGAAAACTTTTATAATACAGGTAGTTTTAAAAAATTTTGTCTGAAATGTTTTTCATTAAAAAATATTTTAATTCTAAAAATGATTTCAAGAGGTCTGGGGAAGGATGGAGGAGCTGAATTACTATTTCTGAGTCTCTGGTTAGTGGTTTTGTCCAGTCCAGTAAGGTAAATAAAGGTTCATAAGGAAAATCGTGTTTTAGGAAACCAAGGTGATGAAAATAACATTCACTGGGATCACACCATCCAAGAACAAGAAAAAGAAAACAACTTGTAAAAACCGAGATAATATAATCAAAATATACTCATAAAATCCTACTCTTAGTAACAGAAATATTCAGTATATGCAACATAAAGGTAATTCTTACCATTTATTCAACACCTATCATTTGCCAGGCACTGTGCTAAGTACTTTACAATCATGATTTCTAACTCTAAAAGCCATCCTTAAGTAAATGCTTAAAGCTGGTTTTTGAAACAGATGAAGAAAATGAAGATTAAAGTTTAATGACTCATCTAAGGCATCATACAGCTGGTAGGTATCAGAACTAGGGTTTGAATCCAAGTTTTTCACCCACACTGCAGAGCACCTACTATACAGAAAATTCGCAGAATAAATTGTTATTTTACCCAAATTTCATTTGCAAAATCCCAGACATGGCCTACTATTCTGTTATGGCAATATCTATCTTTCATAATATAAATAAATAAGAAAATCCATTGTGTCATCATGAGCTTGAAAAAATATTATCACAGAAAATAGTAACAAGCTACTCTTATCTTCAATTCCAATGATTAGTTCCTGTTACTCAAAACAAGAAGCCCTCTGATGCAAATACAAAACATGGTATTCACAAACACAAAGATCCAAAACTCCATTCTTGAGCCATTTCTGCTTAATAAGAATCCAGCCTGCATTTGTCCATATAGAATATTAAACTAAGAAGTCCCTGAAGAGGTCAGTGTTGACAAAATTCAACATGATGGCGGAGCCTAACAGACACAGGAAACAAAGCTAGGCCCTTCTACACAGCCATAAGTCCTTGCGATGATTTCGTTTTAAGTCAATGTCTCTTCATGTCGCACATATTCCCCAATGTCTGCTTGATGAAATACCACAATCGCCATGGGGTCTACTTTCCTGCAGTCTTGTGTAGACTTTGCTGCCACCCCAAAACCCTGGGATTCAAAAGAAGAGATACTGATTCACTCAAGTCATTCAATAAGCACACATTGAGGGCTAGAAATAACAGACGAGAAAAAATACAGTTCTTTGAGAAATTCAAAAGATGCTGAGAATTTAGTCTCTCAAGTACACAGATTGAAAACACATCCTTCTTGAATAAAAAGATACTTAATTTTTCTAACAGCTGCCATCAGTACTCACCAAAGGGATGTCTGCCATGGAGTACACCACCACTCCCTGGTACTGAGAAGTATTTTCAGTGATTCGACCCAGTCCAGATTTCAACACATGATTGCCATACAAGAAGGACTGCTCTGCTCCAGGCTTTACCCACACTTTGTACTATAAAAAAGAATTAAATTCAAGAAACATAAAAACGCTAATAGTTATGCCCCTGCAAATAAGCTGGCCGCTGGATCTGTGCTTAAGTTCTCGAAAAATTTTTTAAAAAGATGCATGATTCCCTCCAATTGTTCACCCCCTAAATAGAACTGCCAGGAGGTTCTTTCCTCAACTCTACAAGCAACTCCCCCCCTGGACAGTTTAACAGCTCTTTTTCTGGACCCCACTATGCTCTTCGTCACAGCCACCTACTTGTTTTTCAGTCTTCATTTGGGTTTTTACAGCCTTTGCTACTTTGCTGGAGATAATTAAGGCTATGCAGCCACACGGCGCTCCTGTCCCAGAGCCCTAACCCTATGCAAGGAGCACGACACACAAGATCTCCACGTGCTGGCAATGATCTCACGCACTATCCGCGGCAGAGAAGCTGCCCAATTATCTGCGTCCCGAGGCGGGCCTCATCCCCGACTTCCTCCATTCCCCGGTGGCCGACTGGAAACCACCCCACAAACCTTAGCATAGGGTGCGAGGTAATCCAGAGCTGTGATGTGCAACCGGAATTTGTGGGTCTTAGTGAATTTTCCGAAGCAGGTCCCCAGCGACACCAGCTTGTCACCGGAGATGTTGGCAGCCAATTTCAGTATTTTTTCACTAAAGGGGTAAGGAAAAAGAAGGTGTCAACTAAGGACGCTGGTGGGACCCCAGTCCCCACCCGGGTCCATGCTGCCCACCCGACCCCGCCTCACCTCACGTAGTACACCCGGTCGTTGTGCAGCCTGAAACAGTAGGTGCCGTCGGGCCTGTCGACCAGCAGCTGAAGATTCTCCCCGATGCTGCAGGCAAAGGGAGAACTGGAGGCTGCGTCCGGACCGACTCGGACCGGCCCGGCGTCCCACTCCACCCACGCCCCTGCCCGCCATACACACACTCCCTCTTTGGCCCCGCGCGCTCTTACTACTTTGCTATCTTCTCAAACATGACACGGGTCTCCTCTTCAGTCAAAGGCCGCATCTTCCCGCTGTAGGAATACCGAATCCTCGTGCCTCGGTCGCCGGAAACGGAAGTCAGTTAACAGCTGCTGCCGGGCAACCCCAAAGCCCGCCTCTGTAGCCGCTTTCCATTGGTTCCCCACGCCAGCGCCCCGTAGCCTGGAGGACCGTCGGGGAAAGAAAGCCGCCGGACAAGAAACCATAGAGATCGGAAGTGGACCCCTGTTGCTTCCGGTCTTAGATTCGGAGCCGGTGCCCTCTCCAGGCCGGAGGGGAAGTGACGCTGTTGCCGGGAAGATGGCGGCGATGGTGACAGTTCCGTTCTCAACTTCGGCCTCCGCCACGGCCACTGCAGCAGCACTCGGGGAGGTGGAGGATGAAGGTCTCCTGGCATCGCTGTTCCGGGACCGCTTCCCGGAGGCCCAGTGGCGGGAGCGGCCCGATGTGGGCCGCTACCTCCGAGAGTTGAGCGGCTCCGGGCTGGAGCGGCTGCGGCGCGAGCCCGAGCGCCTGGCGGAGGAGCGGGCCCAGCTGCTGCAGCAGACGCGCGACTTGGCCTTCGCCAACTACAAGACCTTCATCCGCGGCGCCGAGTGCACCGAGCGCATCCACCGCCTGTTTGGCGACGTGGAGGCATCGCTCGGCCGCCTGCTCGACCGCTTGCCCAGCTTCCAGCAGAGTTGCAGGTGCGGCGGCCCGGCGCTCAAGGGGCTTTTAACAACTGTGATAGCTGACATTTACCACGATAGAGATAGCTAACACTTGCATAGCGCTTATGTCCCATGTTCCAAGCTCTCCTCTGAGCATTTTATTAGTCCATTTAAACTTCACAACAGACTTCGAGGTACGTACGGTTTTTCCCATTTTATGTATGAGGAGGTTGAGACTCAGAGAGGTTAGTGACTGCTCAAGGGCACAGCTAGTAAGTTTCCAAGTCAGAATTGGAACCCAGCAGTACGACCTTCACAGGGCTGCTGTGAGCACTAAATAAAGAAAATCCATGCAAAGCACTTATCATTGGATCTGACATCCTTAATCTACAATTGGCAGCTTAATATGTGTACATACTTATTTAAACATATTTAAACATACATAGACACAACATATCCACAGGACATCTCAAACCGGAGGTCATCTGCTCCAAAACTTTCATTGATAGAAAGCTGTCAAGGAAACCCTATTTGGGGGTAGCAAAAACTATCAAAAAAAAAATCCCTCCTTTTGAGCCATATTCTGCCTCCCTACATCCTTTCATGATAAGTTTTAAGTTTTCTTTCGAGTCTTAGAATATTTGCTGATAGCTTTTGTACCTTTCCACCCCCAAGAGTAAATAGGGGACTTTATCACAAAGCAGATGTGTGCCATTATGGAGAAGAAACGGAGACTGATGGGAACTAAGAATATATCAAGAAACTGAGGGAACTTAGGGGTAAGCTTGTAGCCTCTAGGCTAGTTAGTTCATTATTATGAAAATAAGCATAGCTAATAAAAGAACATTTACTCTGTTAGGTTCTGTATTAAATGCTTTATACACATCATCTCATTTAATCCTCACATCCTTATGAGGTGGGTCCTCATTACTATTTTACCAATAAGGAAACAGTTAAGAGAGCGTAAGTATCTTGCCACAGCTAGTTAAGTGGCAGATCTGGGTTCAAATCTTTTTGTCATTTATTAGTGTGTGATCTTGGACAAGTTGCTTAACTTCTCTGAGATTAAAGTTTCCTCAGGGGTACTTACTGCGTATGTTTGGTGTGAAGATTAAATCAGATAAACCACCCAGCCCAGTGCTCAGTTCAGAGTAAATGCTTGGTAATTATAGTTAAGGTCTGGGTGCAGAACAGTGAGTGACCAATGTTCTCCTGACTGTTACTAGGAACTTTGTGAAAGAGGCCGAGGAGATCAGCTCAAACCGCCGGATGAACACCCTGACTCTAAACCGGCACACAGAAATCCTGGAAATCTTAGAGATCCCTCAGCTGATGGACACCTGTGTCCGGAACAGCTATTATGAAGAGGCCCTGGAGCTTGCAGCCTACGTACGCCGACTGGAAAGGAAATACTCCTCCATCCCTGTCATCCAGGTAACCAACTTGCCCAGCGAGGACTCAAACTGATTTCTTGTAATCAGTAATTCTGTGTTCATCATTGAACCTTACGCAGAAACCGTAGGTAAACTCCTTGCATGTTTCACATCAGTTTCTGCCAGCCAGGAAGGTTTGAACATAAACTGTACATTCATTCATCCAACTGAGAAATCCTAATCTGTGTGCCAGGCCCTGATCTAGATGCTGGGGGTACAGTGTGAACAAAGCAGACAAGGCTCTGGCTCTCATGAATAAGCTGATAGTTGGCAAATAAACGAAAAAAACCAATGTGATCATCCTTTCAGATAGTAGTAAGTGTCTGGAGAAAACAAACCAGGGAATGCAGCAGAAGGAGACCACTACTCTAGGGAGAGTGGTCAGGAAAGACTTCTGGAGAGAGAACATTTAAGCTGAGACCCAGATGATGAGAGGGAGCCAGCCATGTGAAGATGTGGGGAGAGGGCAAACCCAAAAGTGATAAGAACAAGGCTGAGGAGGGAAGTTGGAGTGTTTAAGAAATACAGAGACAGCCAGTGGCGACTGCAGTGAGCAAGGGGAGAGCATCAGGAAGCAGGGGAGGCAGGAGAAGCAGGCAGAGCCTGTAAGCCACAGTGACCCTGTACACATCAGCTTTAGGAAATCGACTTCATAATGTCAGGAAAGCAGTGGAAACGTTGGTCTGCAGTATTCAGGGTTAGCGGAAGGGGTTCCAGGGAGTGTTTTTCCCAGCATGGTCTGACTCACCCTCCATATTGCCAGGGCATTGTGAACGAAGTGCGCCGGTCCATGCAGCTGATGCTGAGCCAGCTGATCCAGCAACTGAGGACCAACATCCAGCTCCCCGCCTGCCTCCGCGTCATTGGCTTCCTACGGCGCATGGACATCTTCACCGAGGCTGAGTTGAGGGTGAAGTTTCTTCAGGCCCGAGATGCTTGGCTCCGTTCCATCCTGACTGCCATCCCGAATGATGACCCCTATTTCCACATCACAAAAACCATTGAGGCCTGCCGTGTTCATCTGTTTGATATCATCACCCAGTACCGTGCCATCTTCTCAGATGAGGACCCATTACTGTACCCTGCCATGGGTGAGCACACCATTAATGAGAGCGCCATCTTCCATGGCTGGGTGCTGCAGAAAGTCTCACAATTCCTGCAGGTGCTGGAAACCGACCTTCACCAAGGGATAGGTGGCCGCCTGGACTCTCTGCTGGGCCAGTGCATGTACTTTGGGCTTTCTTTCAGCCGGGTGGGGGCTGATTTTCGGGGTCAGTTGGCTCCTGTTTTCCAGCGGGTGGCCATCAGCACCTTCCAGAAAGCAATTCAGGAGGCAGTGGAGAAGTTCCAAGATGAAATGAACTCCTACAACCTCATCTCCGCTCCAGCCATCCTGGGTAGCAGTAACCTGCCTGCTGCTGTGCCAGTCACTCAGCCAGGGACCCTGCAGCCGCCCATGGTGCTTTTAGACTTCCCACCCCTTGCCTGCTTCCTCAACAACATTCTGGTCGCCTTCAATGATCTGCGCCTCTGCTGCCCCATTGCCCTGGTACAGGATGTGACAGGGGCGCTGGAGGATGCCCTTGCCAAGGTGGGCACATACTGGGCACATGTTGGCTCTCTACTGGGACCTTCTTTGGTTACAGGAGGCCGGACTTTGGTAATAAACCAGTCCACGTGACAGTGGTGCCTACTGACTTAGAGAGGTTTAATGTGGATTTAGCGGTTTTTAATGGCTGAGCAGCTCTGGTTAGTCCCCCCTCATGGGATCTAAAACAATCCATAAAGTGGCTCCCTATAGTAATGATTCAATACTGTAGTAGTTTGCTGTTGCTGCATAACAAACGCCCACAAGCCTAACAGCTTAAAATACAGATCTTTGTCATCTCCCAGTATCTGTGGATCATGAGTTCAGGTATATATAGTATAACTGGGTCCTCTGCTCAGGACGTCACAAGGTTGCAGCCAAGGTGTTGGCCAAGCTGTGGTCTCATCTGGAGCCTGGGGTCTCCTGTCAAGCTCGCTCACATTGGCAGATTTCTATTTCTAGCAGTTACAGGACTGGCCCTCAGCTACAGGCCGCCCCACTCCATAGGCAGTTCATACTGTGGCTTTTTGATTCTTCAAGGCCAATGGAAAAGCATCCCTCCTGCATGAATCTCTTAGGAAAGTCCTCAACCCTCTTTTAAAAGGCTCATCGGATTAAGTCAGGAGTGGGTGGGAGGGGGTGGGAATCACAAGAGCCATCTTAGAATTCTGCCTAACGCAAGTACTACTGCTACTGCTAATATCCTAGTATGGTGCACCTTTCTTACACATTTAAACCTTTAGATATTGGAATGATTCTTACAGTTGATGACATCTTATAATCATTGTCAGCCAGGTGGCAGTTGTGATGAGATTGGATAAAATCTTTCTTTTGATATCCTTCTGTAAGAGCAAGAAAACATGAGCATTGAAGCTTTTTAGAGTCAATGAAATTCAAGTAATAATCAGCTAATATTTGTATGGAACTTACCCCATGCCAGGTAGCGTTCATCATACCTTACATATATTAAGACTTAATTATCCTTACAACCCTATATGGTAGGTTTTGTTGCTGACCCTGTTAAAACCGAAAAAAAGAACTGCTTAGGTAACAAAACTATACTTACAGTTATTTTAGCAACAACTGTGCTAAGAACATACAAAGGAAAATGATCTGCTGTGCTGCTTTCAAATCGAATGGGAGTTTCTAGGGCTCTTCCTAAGGCCCGGCATGCAGAGATGTGGATGAGGAAACGGGCCAGAGTGCCTGGAGGGTTTAAGTAATCACTTGGAAGTCACAGAACCAGTAAGCGGCACAGCTAGGAGCTAACCAGGAAGTTTAGCAGGAGAGTCTGTGTTATTAACCCAGTTATCGTGACCTCTGTCTATAACATCAGCTAGGCAGCTCTGTTTATGGAACTTCTTTTCCAGTTGTTTCCTTTATAACTTTCTAGTGTTCTAGCTTCCTGGATCCTCAAGGCCTTAGTAAAACCTTTTATAGTTTTTGCTTCATTTTTTTCCTGGATCCAACATAGTTCTCGTCCATCTCTCATGGGAGTCAAGGACCATGTATGCTCTGTATAATCTCATGATGCTTTTCCACTAGAACTGGAAACAGAGCCAGTAATGAAGCAAGTTGGGTCAGAAATACATCAGTGAAGTGACAGAACTGTGAAGAGTGACCACAATTCTAAATTTAAACAAGATAGTAATATAATGTACTGTTTGGAATGACTTCTTCATGAAAACTTGAGGGCTGGACATTTGTGTTTAGTGTCATGCACTGCTGATAGAGATAGACTACCCCGGTGATTGATGGTGCCTTTGTCTCTTAGGTAACCAAAGTAATCGTGGCCTTCCATCGTGCTGAAGAAGCTGCCTTCAGCAGTGGGGAGCAAGAGCTCTTCTTCCAGTTCTGCACTGTCTTCCTGGAGGACCTCGTTCCTTATTTAAATCGCTGTCTCCAAGTCCTTTTTCCACCAGATCAGATAGCACAGGCCTTAGGTAAGAGAAAGGAGAAAATACTTTTAAAACTACTTTATTGATACAATTCACATACTAAATAATTCACCCATTTGTAAAATTCAGTGTTGTAGTAAATGTACAGAAGTGTACAACCTTTACCACCATCTAATTTTAGTGCATTTCCGTCACCCCAAAAAGATCCCTCAGGCCCAATGTAGTCATTCCCCAACCCCACTTTTAGCCTCTGGCAACCACTAATCTACTTTTGATGCAATATGTTTGCCATTTATGGACATTTCATAGAAATGGAATCATACAATATGTGTATATCTGGCTAAGTAGAAGAAGCCATTCACAAAAGAACTACATATTGTATAATTCCATTTCTATGAAACGTCCAGAGAAGATGTTTTAAAAACATTTTTTCCAATTTGCCTTCACTTCCCTGTGCCTGCTTTCTCTGAGGGGTGGAGGTAGAGTGGGAGAATGGGGGAAGCAGAGCTTCCCAAAGGGCAGTGCCAGTGCCAGTGTGATCACACCACCACAGAGGAGCTCCTCGTCACTGTTCCCCTGTGCTTGTCTCAGGGAAGCCAGTGCCTGTTGAGGTTCACTTGGCTCCCGCTGCCCCTGCCCTACACTGTGCTGTTCCCGATCACCTGCCACGTCCCGCTTTACAGTATGGCTTCCCGTCCCATACCACAGAGATGATTTACTGTACTGAAATGGGATTGTGTCTGTTACTTCCTCTAGTGTTTATTTTTTCCTGTAACACATCAGTATTTAAATTTATTAAACATTTTTTCCATTTCACTTTGCCTACCATCTGGGTCAGGCATTCCTCCCTCTCAGCTCTCCAAGTATGGAAACCTTGGGCACGTGAACATCGGCGTCGTTCAGGAGCCTCTGGCCTTTATCCTGCCGAAGAAAGACACGGTGTGCCTGGATGAAAAGGAGCCCGTGCCGGAGCTCCCAGCTCCCGCACCAGAACGCCCCTCGGAGGAGTCAAGCCCGGAGCCTGCCACGCCGGCTTGGCCTGAGGAGGGGCCTTTCCCTGAGGAGGGGCAAGAGCAGGTTGAATCAGCGGAGCCACTGCAGGCTGAGGTGCCCAGTGCGGGCACTTAACTGGACTGTCCCGCTTCCAGAAGCAGGCGCTGCGCCCAGGCCCGGGACAGCCAGGGAGCTACTGCAGCAGCGCGCTGTTGGAATGAGTTACCTCAACTGGGAAAACGGGACAGTCCCAGGGGAGAGGCTGCAGAGGCATTCATGAGGAAATTAAAGGGGGAACCCCCTAGCCACTCATGTAAATGGTTGCTCATACCATTAAAAAATGTAATTAATAAAGCTGATTGACGTCACAGAGGCTGACAGCATTTTGTGGGCAAGCCCGTGCTCCCGGAAGGGGCACGGGAACTACGCTTCCCGGCGTCCCTGGCGGCGGGGGCGCTCGGCTACGGGAGCTGGGGAGGGACACGTTCGAGCTGACTGCTCTATTCTGGCGCGCCATGAGGGGGCTGAAGGCTGGGCGGCTGCTAGCAATGCTGCCCGCGCGGGCGCATCGCTTCGAAGGGCCAGCCCTGATGTGGGGAAAGGGGGCGGCGGGCGGCGGCACCCGGGCCTGCAGCTCCACGCTGGCCCAGGATGGCCTCGAGGGCCCGGCGCGCCGGCGCTCCTACTGGCGCTATGTGCGGCGACTGGTGCGGGGAGCTCCGGAGCCGCCGTACCTGCACGTGTGCCAGGTCGGGGACCCGGCGCTACGCGCCGTGGCGGCCCCGGTAGAACCAGCGCAGCTGGCGGGGCCGGAGCTGCAAAGGCTGGTGCAGCGGCTGGTGCAAGTGATGCGGAGCCGGCGCTGTGTCGGCCTGAGCGCGCCGCAGCTCGGGGTGCCTCTGCAGGTGCTGGCCCTGGAGTTCCCCGAGGTGCTTTTCCATGCCTGCGCGCCCCGCCTGCGGGAGTCCCGCCAGATGGAGCCCTTCCCCCTGCGCGTGTTCGTGAACCCCAGCCTGCGGGTGCTGGACAGCCGCCTGGTTACCTTCCCCGAGGGCTGCGAGAGCGTCGCGGGCTTCCTGGCCTGCGTGCCCCGCTTCCAGGCGGTGCAGATCTCAGGTGCGGGGTGGCGGGAGCCCTGGGGCGTCTGGGTAAGCGCGTGCGTTTCTTCTGCCTCGCATCCCATGCGTTTCCGCAAAGCTCCAGTTCAGGTGCTGCACGTTGATGGCTGCTCAGCAGAATCTTCCGGCACTAACAAAGGGCAGCACCTGGGAGTGGATGGGACTCAGGACTGACAGGAATAAGGAAGCTCCTGTGAGAGCACAGCCAGCTCAGGTGGGGGTAGGGAGTATAGAGCGGGGGTTGGGAGGGTGGCCTGGTTCCCCGGTAGCTCATAGCTGGTTCTCTGCTCAGTGTCCTGTTGCCCGCTCTGTCTTACACACACACACACACACACACACACTTCTGCCCCAATGAGATCTGTCATGATGAAGAGGGAGAAGTGGGACCTGCTTTGCCCAGCCCAGGATGACAAGCATTCCCAGCCTGTCATAAAACAGGATATTTTTTGGAATACGGTTCTTTGCAAGGGCTGGAATGATTGTTCCTCCTGAGCGAGTCACTGGGTCCAGAAAGTCAGTGGTATCCCTTATTTTACGTATATTGTACCAAGCTGAAATACTTTTGTTAGGAATTGAAAGCAAACAGCAGTACTTCAGAAAGCAGGGGTGTGTTCAGAAGAGAAGCACCTTATTAGGAAGATCATTTCTCACCTCAGCCCCACAGTAAGCCCAGCAACCTAATCATCGTATTTGGGACAGGTTGACTACTTGGTAATAGGTAGAGGTGAGGCTTCTTTTCCAGGGAGGATAAGGGCTGCTAAGTTCCCTTCTGATGTTGCCTCTTGTAGATAGCAACAGCCGGGGGCAGGGAAAGGGTGAGGAGGTTGCGGATGATGCAGTTCAGCATGTCCTCACCCAGACTGTAACTTCTTTCCAGGGCTGGACCCCAGAGGAGAGCAGGTGGTGTGGCAAGCGAGTGGGTGGACAGCACGCATAATCCAGCACGAGATGGACCACTTGCAGGGCTGCCTGTTCATTGACAAAATGGACAGCAAGACATTTACAAACATCCACTGGATGGAGGTGAATGACTAACGCTATCCTGCTGCATCTGAGGACTCTGAAAACCAGGCCACAAACCCTTTGGCTTTGAGCTGGGCATGTCTTGCCTGGCATTGCCTTGATATTGGCTTGGCCCTGACAGAAAATCACTGTTTTCTGACAAAGCATGCCGAACTGGGTTGGAGGAAGATGTTAAAAATGATTGCCCCCAAACGAGCTATGAAATACTGCCTTCAACTTAAGAAGAAAAAACTCCCATAAAGGACTGGACATTTCCTGGCAATTTTGTATGGAGCTGAGTAGGGCGATAACCACTCTCAGTAAACATGACTTCATAAGACCTGTGTAACCTATTCCCAACGCCAAGATTTGATAATAATGGTGTCCCAAAATATCTGAGGGTTGTGTTTAAAAATGCAGGTTAAGTCTGTAGTTGACCTTTACTGAATTCTTATTTTTACACGGGATTTGTTTGTGTCTTACCTACAGCCCCTCTTTGCCTTGGCCACCAGTGTGCTTATGGCAGTAAACACAGGACAGAATGGCCCCAGCTCCTGGAGGTGTTCGGTGGTAATATTAACATGAATAAGTACCCACACATTTTAACAGGTTCAGTTACGGTTCAGGTTTCCATGTTTTGCCTTCCACTACCTTTAACAGACTCGGGGAAGATTTTTCTGCTGAGCTCTCTTGGGCAGCTGGTATTTGACTCATTCTTTAGGTGGAGGCTATGGAGCAGGGCTAGGGGAAGGGTGACAGTTAAGAGGGAGCCAGCCAGTGAGCCAGTGCCTGTCACAATTAGAACAGAAACAGACAACAGAACTTGGGCTTCCTGGTCACACTTATTTAGCACCACACTGACCAGAGTTTAACCTTAAGATGCTGTCAAAGCTTTGTTGTGAGCTGAAGGATCTCGTTTAAGTAGTCGTCTTCCCTCATTTTTATGTTGAGTTGTATGTTGCTGGTGCTTACCGAAGTCCTCAAAGCCCAAGTACCCATGGAGCAAGAAGTCCAGTAAGTTGTTTAGAGAAAATGTATTTTAAACAGCAGTTAAACGAACCCAGGAAAGTCCCACTCTCCTCTACGGCTTTCTCTAAACAGGCCAATTCTGGGCGGCCTATGAAACCAAGCAAAAGTGAACTGGCTCTCTGTGCTTTGGCCTTTGGAGGGAACAGGACCTAACACTGCCCCAAGATGAGGCTAGACACTCAGCTATTGGGGAGTCTACGAAAGTTCTCATTTATATTGAAAACATGAGTCCTTATGAAAATTAGAATGCCCTGAGCCTCCTTTCCTTCAGACAGTGTTCAGTAGCCCCTGCAGGGAAGCCTCAGAATGTTCTGATGCTTCCTTAGAGTGCTCTGAGGTTAACAGTCCTTAGTAATGCCTTTGTAATGTAGACCAGCAGCATTCACATGCAGCTTCCTGACCTGGAGGCCCAACAGTAAATGCTCAGAGTGGACCTCGGGACTGTGTTGCTGGCAATACGAGATTCACTGTTGTAACTAAATCCACACAGGAGGAAGCAGCTGGTCAATTAGTCAAGACACTGTACAGCCCAAACGCAACAAATCCTTGCTTTTCCCATAAAGAAAATCTACCTCAGGCAAATACATCAGCCACAAAAACCACACACAAATCAGCATGAGAAATCAACTTGCACAGTGAAAGCCAATGTAGGCAGAAGGTTTAGAACAGAACTTCGGGTAGGGAAGAAATGAATTTCAGAGTAAGCATGTAGGGGAGGAAATTGCTCTGCACACATTCGCCATGTTTAACAGAGATGGTGAAGCCACAGCATCAGTCTGAGGTTAGGTCAGCTTCAGAGGGCGTCTGTGAAAGCTGTGACTCGTACCATAACAGCCCTAAAGTTTCTGTTAACCCCTGTGACTTGTCAAGGTGTTCAAGCAGCAGAAATGAGGAAGCAGGTTTAAAGGCAAGGATCTCTGATTCAAGGTAACTGGAGGTAGAAGAAAACAAAAAGCTAAAATGAAACAGTACAGGCGGGGCAGTGTCCTATCCTGGCTTCTAGTTCAGTATTTACAAACAGTAATTGGCTGAGGGCACAGAACTAACTAAGGACGATATGGCAACTCCAGAGCAAGGGACAGAAGATTTGTCAGAGTTGCTGTGTAAGTGCCCTGTGACGGTCAGGCTGCTGGCGCTCCAGGTAACTGGAGGCGGCGCTAACCCAGCAGCACTGGAGAACAGCTCTGGGCCTGAGCCTTCACAAAACCGAGTGAAAGTTGGCTTGATACAGCCAACACTCCTAACCAGGTCAAAGAAACACGGCAGCGCAAGGCTAATGTGATCTAAGAGTTGGCCACAAACTCAGTTCTGGAACATTTGGGTTTGAAGATCCCAGTTTTGGGAAGGGGGGAACAACCAATTCCCGGCCTTTTGTTTTCACATGCTCATGGTCAATATGTGACAGCCTCTATTGCTTCTGCTCCGTCAGACAGCATGTCCAGGGATGCCAGCTCTGGCACCGTGGGTGTCTCATAGGGGTCACAAATTCAAATGGCCAGAGGGGCTGAGTAGGCAATGCAAATGTGAAAACAGTCCACATGGGGATGGCTGGGCTGAACAGCATGTCCCCTTCTGAGTGGGCCACACCTGCCCGGCTGTAGACAGGTTGCCTTATGGGGACACAGTCCTAGCAATACCTAATCTCCCAGAAGCCAGAAATCTAAATTTTTATATGTCTTAATTTTTAAATGTTGGCAGCAGACCAAACCAAACCCAGATGCAGGCCATGTCTGACCCACAGGCCTCCCAGTTTGAGCTTCTGATCTGGAGGCTGAATCGGAAGCGCTGCCAGGTCCCGCAAACACCCCCAACCACATTTTCGAGGCCCTGGGGGAAGAAAAGTCTCATGAACCTGACTGGAGCGCAGGCCTAGGAAGGGCGGCAGTTAGTGATCCCACTTCCTACTCTGCTGAAGAGCAGACAACAGAGAAAACCAGAGGGTCTTTCTATTGGAAGCAAGCATGGCCTTCAAAGAGCCTCAGACAAGAGTCAAAGATGAGATCACTCAGGTGGCTCAAGAAGGGAAAAAGATTTATTAGCCCATTTCCAGGATAGAGACCCGAGGGCAGTGGCGGGGTTTAGTGTTCTCAGTGTTCTCACATTCAGAGGGAAGAAAAGGCAGTAGTGAGAGCCGCCTGACTGCCTTCACTCGTTCTGCTCCACACAGCTTTGTGTTCACAAAGACCGTCCACTCCTCCTGCAGGGAGGACACGGGGCCCAGGATGCCGACCGAGGAGGGTGTGAATGGCTTGGCTTTACTCTTGGCCTCTATAGGCAGAGCTTGCGCTGGGGACCCAGGGCATCAGCCATTCTGTTCACAGGAGCAAAACTGGGTCTAGAAGGAACAGGCTGTGGGGGCTTCTGCACCAACCCCACAGCACGGGCTGCTCCCTCTCCTTGATGCTTCTTAAAAGGTGATTTTAACTTTATTTATAACCAAGACGAAAATCCAAGCAGCATTAATTTAGGGGAACAAAAAAAAAGTTTAAAAAGAAAACCACAGAGGGGTAGGACAAGGAGTTGGTGAGCATCCAGAAGAAGAGGAGAGGAAGAGGAGGAAGGAGGAAGAGCCAATATTCCACTGGGTGCCGAATGAACTTCTGCGTCTCTGGCCGGGGAGCCCCTTCCTGCTCCTCGGCTGGCGACCAGACAGCAGAGGGGACACTGTAGTATCTTTAGGAGGAGCCCTGGAGCCCTGACTGGCCACCGACATGGGGACTGCATGAATTTACCCCAATCAACCTCCCACATTTGCCATCACCCGTGTGAAGCTTTTAACTCTCTTGTCCAAAGTCCTCTGAGAATTTCTTCACTTTCAGGAGGTCATCTGCATTCACAGTAGGCCGGGTGGTGGCCAAAGACCGGAGCATGTCCGACTGCAAAGACAAGAGCGTGTAGCTGAGGAGTAGCCGGGCTCCAGGGCCTCAGCCTCCCAGGGTCGCAGACCCATGCAGTCCAGGATGGGAAGAGGCCTGCTTTCGAGGCCAGCCGCAGCCCCAGACGCAGAATGCCTGCGGTGGCCTGGTTTCTGCCTGGGTGCCTTCTGTGACAGGGATGCTCTTCCCCCCGAGGCAGCTCATGGCATGTGCAGGCAGGCCTATCTCTGGTCTGAGAGAATCTAAGCTCCCGTCATCTCTTAACCCCAGTGGGAAGCTCTTTCTAACTGCACGCCCACCACACCAGCCACAAAAGCAGACACCTGCCACACAGAGTGAGCAAGTCCATCTGCAAGACTCAGATGAGGAGAGGTGAAGACCAGTCAGGTGAGAGGTGCCTGTGCCACTGCCTCAGGTCAAGCAGGGCGACGTACGTTTACTGGTCCCTTCTGTGTACAAAGCAAGCCAAACCCACAGAATGAGGCAGTCACAATAGCCCAGGACAGAGAAGGGAAGAAGCTAATTTTTATTCTTGGACTCAAGCCCCCAATTCTCTGGGCTCTGTGAGGTCCCCTCTCCCAGCTGGCCACTTACCATGCAAACCACAGGCTCTAAAAGTTTGTCACTAGGGACATCCATCCAAGTCATCTCTATGGCCCCTGGGTCCCCTGGCGAGCATGGGGTCAGGAGGTCGTCGATCATAACGCTGGGGTTAGTACGGGAAGGACCACAGACCTGAAACCAAACAGGAGTTTGACTGGCTAGAGGGGAAGGGGCAGGCCACCTCAGTGAAGAAAAGGTAATGGTAGGAGGTGAACGAATGCCTGGGTTTCTGGGTCATAGTCTGAGGAGGGATGGGCTCTTTCAAAACTCTCGGGCTGAGTCGTCAAGTGACTCAAAGTCTGATTTCAGAGGTTCATGACTAGCATGCTATTCCAGCCAGTTTTCTAGAATCTCAATTTGTGATACAAAATGCCTTAATATCTTCTCTTTCTCATAAACTCATATCTCACCATGAATGCAGCGACATCAAAAATGTTTTTCCAATCGAAATCTGCCCCATTGGCAACATTCTCCCAAACATCTGAAGGCTCATCCCCTCACCTCCTTCAACTCTTGACCCCAGTGTCACCCAGTGTGGCCTATTTTTTAAGAGTGCAACCTGCCCATCTCCCTCCAAACCTGGGAAATGCCAGGCCTCCCTTTCTCTGCTCTGTCTTCGCCCTCCCCAGCCTCTGTTTGTTGCCTGTCTCCCCCAGTAGAAAGGAGGGCAGGGGATTCTGTCTGCCATGGTTGGTCATGACTGTCGTCCCAGCATCTAGAATGAGGCCAAGCACATAGTAGAACCCTCGGCAGACACCCGACAGCGGTCTGCTGGGTGAATGAAGTTCCTCCTCACAGTGTGTGATTTCGTACCCAGCCCTTTTCAGACACTGACAGCCTGCGCAGACTGCGGGAGTAGCAGAAGGCCCTGGGGGAAGAAAGGTCTCATGAACCTGACTGGAGCACAGGCCTAGGATGGGTGGCAGTTAGTGATCCCACTTCCTACTCTGCTGAAGAGCAGACAACAGAGAAAACCAGAGGGTCTTTCTATTGGAAGCAAGCATGGCCTTGCTTGCTTCCAAGCATGCCCACAGCACCCCGTCCTCCCAACTTCACACAATCTGAGGTGGTCATCCTCAAGCAAGGAGAACTGCAGGGAAGGGGAGAGTAGGTACGATCCCAGCCCCTGGAGCCAGAGGGCTCACGGTGCACTTGCCCTTGGTTCTCTAGGAGACCCAAAGGGCTGTCACCTGCGCATCCAGGGAGCTGGCAAAGCAAGCTGATATCCCCTTTCCTCTGGTGCTTCCTAAGCAGTTCCTCGCTGGCCCACTCACCTTCTTGAAGTGTGTTGCTGACTGTACTTTTCGAACGGGCTGCATGAGGGAGTCCCGCACGATGATGCTGATGTCTGCACCTGAGTAGCCTTCTGTCTTCCGGGCCAGCTCGTGGATATTGGCGTCCGTGAGGTTGTGGGGCGTGCTACCCAGATGCAACCGGAACATCTGGGCACGGGCAGCCTCCTCCGGCAACGGGATGTAAATCCGCTTTTCAAACCTAGAGAGCCAAGCACGAGGCTGGACTTGAGAGCGGATGGTGGAATGGTCTTAATGAAGAGGCACGGGGGGGCCCTCCAGAAACTGGCTTCACTCAGGGCTCTGCTCACTGTGCAGACACAGAAGCCTCCAGAGAAATGGAGTCAGGCTGCACCCCCGGCTGCCAGCAGCGGATCGACGATGGCTGGAGCAAGACCTCTGCCCCTGGCTCCTACCGGGAAGACTCACCTCCTTCTAATGGCCGAATCCAACACCCATGGGATGTTTGTGGCACCGAGAACCAGAGTCCCATCGTTGTTATTCCCCACCCCTGTGGAGAAAGGGAGACACAGGCATGGATTCAGAACACTTGGAAGGATCAGTCGGAGCCGGTAGGAAGGACCTCAGGGGCTTTATGTCCTGAACTAGAGCCGTCCCTGTGCCACCTCTGGCGGGGCCCTAACCAGCTTGGCCTGCCGGCCTCGGGAAGGGTGGAGAGGTGGTGGGCGAAGGCTGAGGACAGGGAGCTGAGGCCCGCTTCCCTCCACCCTCAGGACAACCGAGTCCAGCCGCGGATAAATAATGAGACCCTGGCTGACTGCAGGGGGACCAAGAAACAGGAGGAAGCCCAGCACAGCACACACCTTGCATCTGGACCAGGAACTCCGTTTTGATCCTTCGGGCAGCCTCGCTCTCATTTTCGTTGCGGGACCCACAGAGGGAATCCACCTCATCGATGAAGATGATGGACGGTTTGTGCTGCCTGGCCAGCTCAAACAGGTTCTTGACCAGCCTATAGGGTGAGAAATGCGCTTGGGACCTGGACACCTGCACACATGCCCAGCCAGGGTCCCAGTCACCACTTCTCTCCTCTCTCCCTTCCTACGGGGAGGTCGAGGCCAGTCATGCTTGGATTTCAGAAGAACTGGTGGTAACAAATCCTCTGGCAGCACTGTACCAAGAGGAAAAGCAAGCCTTGGCGTCAGCTTCGATCCTGGCAGCCCCATTCATTAGCTCTGGACTTAGGACAAGTCACTTCCCTTCCTCTCAGCCTATTTCATCATCTGCAAAATGGGAGCCGGTGTGGGGAATGAATTAATAATATAAAGTCCCCAACAGACAATACGCACCTGATACCCAATTATTGTAAGTGCCGTTCCCTTCCCTCCATGAGTCCTCATCTCTCCCAAGTTCCCTTCCACTTTCAGCTGTGTTGGTCAGAACAGTGCCCCACCCAATGAGCTAGCAAGACACCCCTCTGCTGGCTACTTTTCCCTGAAATCCAACAGCAGCTCCTCTGGGAGGTGACTCCAAGGGCAAGGAAGCTGAGCCACCAGCAGCTATTGGGGCTGCCAGCAGAGCAGGGCCTGGTGGCAGACTTACTTCTCACTCTCCCCCAACCACTTAGACATCAAGTCTGAGGAGGACACAGAGAAGAAGGTGGAGTTGTTGGCCTCTGTTGCCACCGCTTTGGCCAGGTAGGATTTCCCTGTGCCAGGGGGTCCAAAGAGCAGTATCCCTCGCCAAGGGGTACGCTTGCCTGCAAGAAAGAATAAACTGAAGCTTCCTCCTGATTGGGGAAGGTGAACAGAAAAAAGCAGAGGGGCCATTGTCACTGTAAATACAGTCAGAAAAGAAAAGTTTCCCAAGATAACTGACTCTAAGAGCAAAGGCATAAAGGGAACTAAATTACCTGCCGACAGCTTGGTCCTAGCCCTGGCTCATGACCCCAGTGACTTTGCAAAGTGACAAGGGCAGGCTGGCACTGGTTCCTGATGCCCACCCACTGGCACGGTCAAGTCAAAGTTCTAGTCATAAAGGTTCTGACACCAGAGAGAAGCCAAGGATTAGCTGACTGCAGGGGGCAGGGCCGTTCCTGCCTGGGACACACAGGAAAGCCAGGCCTTGCCTGCTAAGGACAAAGGGAGTCCAGTCACCACCTGCTCCAGGACACCTTCAGAGTGGGCGCATCGAGCTGGTTCCCTCAGAAGCCTGATGTTTTTACATCGATGCCTACAGTGGCTCAACGCTTACCTGTGAACAAGTGTGGGAATTTAATTGGCAAAATGACAGCTTCTTTGAGGGCTTCCTTGGCCCCCTCGAGCCCAGCCACATCATTCCACCGAATGTTGGGCTTCTCCATCACGACAGCACCTGCGGAGGGAGGCAAAGCCGATGACCTGGTGCCCCGCCCCATGTCCCCCTCCCATTGCCATGGGGCTCGAGCCTCTTACCCATAAGTTGTTCTTGCAGCTTCTTTTTCTCTGGATTATCCCCTTCACTGTCACTATCACTGCTGGGAAAGGAGACAGAAGATGATAGGCTGGCGCAAGAGTCAGTTGGCAAGGAAGTTCTCAGAGAGAGGCCAGGCTCTGGCTGCCAGCATGGTGGTAAAGGGATGCTTTCCCTGCTCAACAGGGGTGACAGACCCACAGACAAGGACCCCGAGGACATTTGGGGCCCACAGTGGATCCTCCAGGAAACTCTCACACCCCATCCTCGTTTCTTCATTAGCGGAATAAGAATAGAGGTGTGTGCCCTCTTTAGAGGCTGGAAAGGGACATGTGCTTTGGCTGAACTTCAAGCCATTGGATTTGTCCCTGGCCTCTCACATGGACCCAAACCCAGGCAGCAGGTGGCTATGACTCGGAGAAGAGGTAAATCTTTTTAAGTCTAAAGGGGAGCATCTGGACAAGGGACAAGTCCCTGTGCTGACCCCAGGGCCAGTTCCTGTCTGGCTGTAAGTGATTTGCAGTCCTCACCACCCTGGCAGCCCTCCTGGAGATGTCAGGTCTCCTGCCCCTTCCTCGGTGTGTCTCTCACTCCAGGGAATCCTCTCCACCCAGGAGCAGAGCCTCTCACCTCTGGTGAGGCAGCGGACACAATACCCACCGCTCTCCTACTCCATGACCTTCCTGCCCAGGGCCCTCCCCCCCCCCGCCTCCAGGATACCACTGGCCTTTGTGCTCAGCTAACGGCCATCTCCATGGTGGGTGAACCACAGACGTGAGGAGAGAAACTGGATGGAACACTGGCTTTGGAGTCAGAAACAGAGGCCCTGGGTGTGGGTCTAGACTCCATCAAGTACCAGCTCTGTGACCTTGGCAATCTCTGAAGCCGAGTCTGCTGCATCGCCTGTCAGATGAAGATGACAACTACAGTGACAACAGCAGGTGACATTTATTTAGTCCTAATTGCACGTCAAGCTCTATTCTCAGGGCTTCACCCCATCATCTCATTTGCTCCTTAGAGCAACACTAGGAGGGACGTCCCATTATCTTCTCCCTCCTACAGATGAGGAGCCTGGAGGTACAGGGGGTCATGGCATTTGCCCAAGGTCACACAGCAAGGAAGTGGCAGAGCTAGGGTATACCTGAGGAGTCTGGCTGTAGAGTCCAAGGCTCATAACCTCCACGATAGCCCTCCATCCCAGCTCCCATGAGGTAATCAATGAGGTAATGTATATGGACGTATTCTGGAAAGTGCTTGATGAAAGCGCATGGGCATTATCATGTTTTTCAGTGGGATTCTCCAAAAGAAAGGTGCTGTACAAGCCCAAGGCAGCATTAGCACCAAGCACGACAGCGACATAGGAAAGGGGCACCCGCTCGTGGGGGCCCGGGTCCCGGATGGGTCCTCCACTCCTCCATACTCACCCCTTGCTCTCACTCTGATTCTCTTTGACTGGCTTCTTGCCGTGCTTCTCTTTGTTTCGTAAATAATCCTTCAGCTTCTCTGCCCGGTCTAGGTACTGCATGCACTTGGCTCGAATGCTCTCCTTGGCCTTGTCGCTGTGTGCCTCATCTACAAAAGGGGAACCAGACAGGGGCTCTGTGAGCCCCCGTGCCTGTCCTTGCGCAGCGGCTCGGCACTGGGGAGGGCCCCATGTGGGACTCACATTTGATAGCGTGTAGGAAATACTCCACGGCATGCTGGTACAGCCGGAGTGCCTCTTCATAATTCTTGGCTTTATCCTCTTCTGTGGCTTTTGTCACCAAGTCAATGGCTTTCTGGAAAGGTAAAGCAAATAGCTCAGTTTCCCAAGAGATCCAGAAAGCCCCTGGAGTCCCAGGCAGAAGGAATACATTGATGAGAGAGATTGCCAGGCCTGGGACTTTGTCAGTCGGCCTACTTTTCCAACATGAACTAGAAAGGCCTTTAAAGGAAGCTTTAATAGACAGCCATCCCTCTTCACAATACACTCAATACAGTGAAAAGCGACCTCCTTCTCAGTCCTGACTCTGAATTTCAGCAAATGGAAGCCTGATCAAGCAGCTCAGGTTAGGACTCAGAGGGAAAGATTCCTTTCTATTCCATGCCTCAAGGTAAAAAGAAATGGACCTGGACTCAGAGCCTAGAACAGGGGAAATAGCCGAACCAATTGATATCTGTGTGGCTCAGCATGGAGGCCAGAAACAGCACTTGACCTCAAGGGCCAGAGAAGACCCAGTCAGCTAGGAAAGTCCATCGACTTGAGTTTTATGAGATGGACTTAAAGGGATCTCTGCTTCCTTCTACTGGCACAGCCTGCTTCTCTAGGCTGAAAAGAGAAGACGGGTTTCTTCAAGTTGATCGCTAGGGAAGAGATGCTTAGACACGGGGGTCAATATACCAGTATCTCCAGTACATATGCCCCAGAGGTACATTATGTGCTGCCAACTAGGGGAACGGTCCTCTGGAATCTTCTAAGAACTCTGTGAGACTGTCTCATAAATCCTATAGGCTTGTGCTCTAGACTGAACTAAGAGCATACTGTATCTTTCAGGCATCTGCCCCACACCTACATATCCAGTTTTGGAAACCACAGCTTCACCAACCCAGGATGTATTACTAGAATTATCCTCCTCAAGCTGACACAGCACTAGACACCAGGCGGGCGGATCCCACTGTATACACACAGTTCCGTCCACAGCAAACAACAAACCTCCTGACCAGCTCTTGGCAGGGCCCAGGCTTTTGGGCAGCCCTTCCCCATCTGAAAATAAGAAGTCTCAGAAAGAAAGACACAGATAGCTCTACAAAACTAACAGACGGGTAGGTTAGGCCAGGTTGATGTTAACTCACCAGGTTGAAGAGATGAGGAAAGATGAAAGAATGTTGACTACTATTTTCAAGCTTCAGCTCTCTCCACTACCTACAAATAGAGAATGGCTAGGAGCCCTGACCCTTCTGGGCTGGTCATCAGCTTAAACACAAGCTTCACTGTCTACTCTCTGCCCCACGATGGCCCTTCAGATAAGACATGAAAGGGGTGTTCCTTTCCCCAAAGGCTTCTCTTCTCCAGAACAAACACTCCCAATTCCTTGGACTTTGTCACTCCATTCACCTTCTTGGTTAGGTCTGTCCTTTTGAAAGGTGGGGCTCAGAACAATACTCCAGGTGGCAGAGCAGGCCCATGCCCTCCCTCCTTCTTGATGCTCTTTAATTAATGCACCTAAGAGTACATTCGATTTTTTTAGCAACCATATACAGCTTTTCACGTATAAGACGCGTCAGTAGCAATTTAGAGAACAGTTTTGCATAACAGGAGGATAAGGTGACAAAACTAACAGCCCTGCCACATTTCTAGTAACAAGTATTGCAACGGACAAGGATGAAAGAAAAGGGTTACGAAGACGTAACAGAGGAGCTGGCAAACTTTCTGCAGACAGTACATATTTCAGATTTTCCTGCCCATACAACCTCTGTAGCAATAACTCAACTCTGCCTTGGTAGCCCCAAAACAGCCAAAGATAATATATAAATGAATGAGCAGGGATGTGTTCCAATAAAACTTTATTTATAGACACTGAAATATGATTTTCATGTATCATGAAATATCCTTTCAGCCTTTTAAAAATGTGAAAACCTACAACATCATGTTACATGAAAGAAGCCAGTCACAAAGGACTACATATTGTATAATTTCCATTTATATAAAATGCCCAGAACAGGCAAATCCAGAGGGACAAAAGATTAGTGATTGTCAGGGGCTGGGAGGGATAGAGTAGTTGGGGGAGTGACAGCCACTGGGTGCAGGATTTCCTTTTGGGATGATGAAAACGTTCTAAAAGTGATTGTGGTGATGGTTGCACAACTCTGTGAATACACTAAAGGCATTGAATCGAACACTTTAAATGGGTGAATTCTTTGGCACATGAGTTATAGCTTAATAAAGCTGTTTCTTTAAAAAAGATGTGAAAACAAACTTTTAGCTCACAGGCCATACAAAAACTGTCTAGGCAGGTGGGACCTGCAGGTGGAAGTTTACTCACTGTTCCCACTTTTTCCTCCACCTGAAGTCACTAACCATCCCTCTTCTACCTCCAGGTATCTGAATGCTACGCATCCTTTGATAATACTGTCAAATGCCTCTTCTTCCATGAAGTCTTGCCTCACTCCTGCAAGCACTGTATCTGTCATCACTTACTGAGCACTTACTATGCAGTTGGCACCGTATTAAGGATGCTTTACCTGAATTAATCTAGAGCCACTGTCACAACAACCCTACAGGGTATTACCCCATTTTACTGACAAGAAACCGGAGACTCCAGGATCGTGTAACTGGCCCAAGGTCACATGCTAGTGAGTGGCAGAGTCGAGATTCAAACCCAGGTCTGAGGCCTGAGTATGTTTATGTTTTCGGGCCCAGCAAGACTGGCAGCACCTGGAGAATGGGTCAGTCATGCATCCAGGTGGCGCCACCCCAGCACCACCCTGCAAGATCTAGGGAATGAAAGGAGGGTCGTTGGCCGAGAAGAGGAAATCGCAGACCAGGGAAGGAGCGGGGGTTTGGTGGGAGGCAGGAGCGGGCAGAGCGAGCAGCCGGACCGCGAGCCCGAGCTTCCCGGACGGTGCCTGTGAAACCGGGGTGAGGCTGAGCCCCACGGCGGTACCGCGGCGCCAGCAGCACGTAGCGGCCGGGGACTCCGCCCGGCCAAGGAGTCCGGGCGTTCTGGATGGGAGGCGGCCCTCGGCTCCAAGCGGGTGAACACAGAAACGGGCGGAGGCGGCGACAGGGCGGCTGGGCGAGGGATGCGAGGCTGGTGCTTCGAGGAGGCCCTCCGCCCGCCCGGCTGCCGGCCCGCAGGCCCAGCCGCGCCTCCTTCAGCCTCCTCAAGCCAGCCGGGCCGCGCCGAGTACCTGGAGGGTTGACGTTGTCATTTCATCTCCTGGGTCCGACTCACACCCCGCGGTGCTGCTTGCGGCGTCGGTCCGGTCCCGGAAAGCCGAGGTGCTGGGTCCCGCACAAGGAGCCCGCCGGGTCCGCGCTGGACGCGGGGAGGGTGAGCGCTGGCAGCCGGAGCCGAGTCTGAGGATGAGCGAGGAGTGCGGCCCAGAGCGGTCGGGCCCGAGCAGCGCGCCTGCCCCCCGGCGGCCACGGACCGCACTGCAGGCACCGCTCTCCGCGGGCGGCTTGGGCGAGACCTGGGCAGGGGGTGTGTCGGGGTAGGACGGGGCGGGGCCGGGAGCCCAGCGAGGTTGGGGTGAGGGCGGGGCAGGACGAGGGGGCGGGGTCAAGGGCAGGGCCAGTACGTAGAATCTTCAAGTCCTAGACCCCACTTCGAATAAAACAGCACCTATAGGATAGTTTTACTGGCATAGTGAACCTAAGTTCCAAGAGCTTTAAGTTCCTGATGTTTAATAGGGTATACTAATAATTAGTATCTACCTTTTCGGGCTTTGGGAGGAATGAATGAGCTAGCTAAAGTAAACACAGTCCCTGGTAACTTATTATGATGCCCGTGGCTCTATCTAAAGGTAGTTTTTGTTGGTGGTGTTTTTTGTTGTTGTTGTTGTTAATATTAACCCTTCTACTTTTCTCTTTAGGAAAGTGGTTTCCTTAAACCTCCACAGCTGGGGGCTTTACCCCACTGAACTTCAGTATAGCAGGTTGGTTGTTCACATTCGTTCGCTTGACAATATTTGGTCAATAAGGGGTCAGGAAAGGCTCCTATTTAAGTGGAGGTTTGAGGGAGGTGAGGAAGAGCATTCTGGGTTGATGAGGCAGCCTGTGCAAAGGCCCTGAGGCCCTGTGGAGGCCACTGGTAGAATTTAAGAAACTGGAGGAAGGCTAACTGAAGCCAGAGCAGAAAGTAAGTCAGTTTGATGTGAACTGATGGTGGGGAGTTGGGCAGGGGCCAGGACGTTTGGCTATGGTCAAGATTTTGGGTTTTATCCTAAGAACAATGGGAATTTTTTTTTTTTTTTGATAGATGACTCTAGCCCTAGAATACAGAACAGATTGCAGGGATGAGGTGGCTATTTTATATGAAGCTATTGCAGTAGTCCAGAAGAGTGAGGGAAATTTGGACTAGGAGAGCCATGGAGAGACACACACAGAATGGGGAGGTTTTGGGAGATAAATTATAAGCACTTGGGAATGGATTCGATATAAGGTATGGTGATGGGCAGGAGGAGACAGAGATGAGTCTCGGTTGCTGGCTTCAGCACCTGGACCAATGGTGGTGCTACTGAGATGGGGAATACTGGACAAATACCACGTTTTGGCATGTGGAGGAATGAGGAATAGCATGAGTTTGAGGTGCCTTTGAAATGTCAAATGTCACATATATGCATCTGGAAGTCAGAAGAAAGATGAGGGCCGGAGATGCACAACTGGGAGACTTCTGGGTATAGATCGGAATGGAAGCTGTGCAACTAAGATCTCCAAGGGGAGAGGAGAGTGTAGGGTGAGAGTTTAGGACAGAGCTTGGAGGTTTGTTGGCTGACCAGAGGAGGATGAGCGTGCAAAAGCTAAGAGCTGGAGAGGTAGGATAGCCAGAAGAGTGTCCTGGAAGTCAGAGGAGGGGGCAAGAGAGCTGTGGGTTAGGAGAGGGGAGCACAGCACCTAATGGGCTAAGGTAAGACACTGACAACCTCGGCCAGAGATGTTTCGGTAAGTGATGGAGGCAGAAGCCACACTGCAGTGGGCGGGCAGTGAGCGGGTCGTGAGGAAATACAGTCCATGAGAAGGCACAACTCTTTCAAGAAGTTTGGGGAAAAGAAAGGAAGGCCTACAGCAATAGCTGCAGTTGTGGGGTCCAGAAAGGAGTTTTTGATGGTTGTTAATGTGATAAGAGTTGAACATGTTTGAAAAACCGATAGGAAGAATTTAGTAAAGAAGACTAACTAATGGGAATGGGATCAAAGTATAGGCAGGACTGGCTTTAGGCATTATAAAAGGAGTGAAGGAAGGATGGTAACAAGAAGTTGGGAGAGTACCTTTGGGAGGCTTCTATTTTCTCAGTGAATTAGAAGAGAAGCTGCAGAGGGAGGAGTTGGGAGGCCTGGAATTTGGGGAGTGTAAAGATGGTTTGAGATCATTTCAAGTGAACCAACAGTGATCAGTGTTAAGGGCAAACCTGGTAAAAGCTGGCAACCTCTATAAATGTATAGCGGTACCAATTTGCCTTGGATTTTTCTCCCCAGTACTCAGCTATTCATGCAGGGAGATTCACCCAGGTGACTCCTATGAAAATAGAGCAGCAAGGGAATTCACAAGCTTGGCTAGTGTTGTACGACAATGGCCGGCTATGGAATCACAGCCAAGGTGGGAGGTGAATAGAGAGGAATCAATGGATGAACTGGGGACCTAAAAGGTTAAAGGATAGTCACAGTGAGAGCATGCTGGAAAGGGATGCTTCAGGTACTGATTTCGGAAATGGCTGTTTCAGCAATAATGCAGTCCAGGGGGTGACCAAGGGAGCAGGAAAATGGTGAGATGGTGTGAGGGGCTGTGATCACACGTGGGAGATCAGGAACCAAAAGGCCAGGGTACTGAGCATCCCTGTGGACGCGAGTCAGGATAATGGCGGGAGTGGCAGGATACGGCCTTCGATGAGTCTGGGTAAGAAGGGGAGGCACACACCGTCCAAGTCACGGCTTCTCAGCTTCTACCCTGAACACTCTGCTCTTTCAGACACTGACAGAACTGAATGGGGAGACTTTCATTTGCTGTTATGGCACCTGGCAGTCACTGTCCTTTTGCATCACTGAGAGGACAGGGCTGGGTCTTTTCCAGGGAACTGGCACAAGATAGGTACTCATTTACTATCTGCTGGGAGCATCAATAATTAAGAATTAATAAAGGAGCAGACGAAAGACAGGGACTCTGACTGGTGGATCAGAGTGAGGCAGAGAATTTGAGAACATCTTAACCCCACATATTAGATGGGCTGTGCAAGTTGGAAGATGGAATTAAAATGAAGAGTCTCTACAATTAGAAGAGGGCTGTATTCATTTGCTAGAGCTGCCATAACAAAATACTGTAGATGGGTGGATCTAAACAATAGCAATGTATTTTCTCACAGTTCTGGAGGCTAGAAGTCCAAGATCAAGGTGTTTAGCACTGTTGGTTTCTTCTAAGAACTCTTTCCTTGGCTCACCCATGGCTACTCTTCTGCTGTGTCCTCACAAGGTCTGGTGAATCACCTCTTCAAAGGCCCTTTCTCCAAATACAGTCCCATCTGAGGTGCTGGGGGTGGGCTCAGCATATGAATTTTGGCAGGGCACAATTCAGCCCATAGCAAGGGCTGGGTTCGTGATCCACTGGCGGTGTTCATCTTCTCTTTGTTCTGCCTACTCAGCTTTCTTGGACCTCTTGCTTCTGTGTTTCATGAGCCTGCCATCCACATACAATCACCCTGCTTATCAGGCAGCTTCCCAGAGGACGCTCCCTGTCGGAAGCAGCTCTGTCCTGAGTAGCTGCTTTTGATGGCAGGAAATGGGATCTTCTCCCCTCTCAGTTGGTCATCCATTGTTGACTTTCTCCTTAGACAATGGCTTGAAAACAGTCTCTGAGAACCCTTTAGTCCTGCAGTGGTTTTGCCATTTCTGGGGATGGGGGAATAGAAGGGAAGGGGGAATAAGTTATTTGTGGGCTGGCACATGGGGTATGTTTAGGCTTGATGATTCTGAATCAGCTCAGTAACTTCATGTTCTAACTGTCTCACAAAGCAGAAATCAGATTCTCAGCTCCCACTCTTTAGCTAGAAAGTTAGACTTTGTGTTGAAGGGGCATAATTGACTGGAATGCAGATATGGTAGGAGGGACAGAAATGCAGACTTGACTGATACTGAGAATTTGGCCCTTGCTGTAAACGCAAGCTTGGACCAGTCAATCAACTGCTTAGCTAACATAACTTAATAAAATCAGAACATATGAATTCCAGCATTCTAGAGCTCGTGCCAAGGAGTAGGTTCCTGACAATTTCTTAAGGAACCCTGGATGGGGCCAAGAGAGTGAGGAAGGGAGGGACAAAAACTAGGTTCACTGAGTGACATTTTGGAGAGGCAGGGCCAGGGCCAAATTTTGCTGAGGTATCACGCAAAATGAGTGACTGACACCCAAATTAACGGAACACTGATAATTCCTAATACGATTCCTGAGAAACCATCTCCGGTCTCACTCCTCTGTGTGATTCAAAGTATGATAAAGCTCTCATCACACATAAAGTCACTGGTGGAACTAGAACCAAAACTGAGTTTTTAAGTTTGGAGTTGCCCGAAATCTGCTTTAAAATGGCACCAGGAGAGACTGATGAGACATGACAACCAAATGCGACATGTGATACTGAATAGGATCTCGTGCCAGAAAGGAAAAAAAACATTGTTGGGACCATTGGTACCATTTGAATGGGATCTGTGGATGGATGGGGTGTTAGTATTGTACGAATGTTGGTTTCCTAATTGGGAGAGCCATACGGTGGCAGGGCAGTGTTCTTGTGTTTGGCAGGTACACACTAGAGAGTTTAGGGCTGAGAGAGCATCATGTCAGAAAAAGACAAGAGAGGGTAATGGAACCAATGTGGTAAAATGTTAACAATTGGGAAATTTGGGTAAAGGGGAAGTAGAAGTTCTTTGTACTGTTCTTAAAACTTTCCTGTAGGTTTGAAACTACTTTAACAAAAAAATGAAAAATTACAAGTCTAAAAGCAATTTTTTTATTTACAGTATAAAGGTTACAAAGGTATATATGTATTTATATATAATACCCTTAAGTTACAAATTTTCATTGTAATATACAATGCTATATGTTGACATGCAACTCAAGGGAAAGTGTTGTCTATGCATTTATATTTATAGAGTACACATACATAAAGCTTTTTTTTTTTTTTTTTTTTTTTAAGAACATTAAGTACTGCCCTGTTTTATGCCATGGATTTTGATTTGGTAGTCTGGTGATGCCAGAAGATTTGGAACTTAAATTTTAAACAATACTTAAAGTCTTGTTTAAATACCTGGTTCTAAAAAGAAGGAAAAAAACAGATCATCACATACTTTTAATTCTTTGTAGAAGTATTATTCTAGCTTTCTAAGTCTTAATACTTAACAAAAATGAAAACTGCATGGGACAGAATACAAACAAGCGGGTATAATCAAAGTTTGCACAGATTAGCCAAAATAGGCCTTCATAAGTAGTGGTTTGCCACATTATCTATCTTCTAAAAGACCTTGGGTCTGACACCAAAAGGGAAACAATTCTTTCAGCACCAAGGTCTTATCACGCTGAACCTATTCGACAGACTGTAAACACAACACTGGAGTCCTATATTGGAGGGGAAAAAAAATGAAACTGGTTCTTATCATAAGGGCAGATTTGCTGTAAGTTGTGAAAAGCATCATCAAGATGGATGATTGTGCCAAACCCAAAACTTAGTTTTAATCCTATCCTCTCCCCCAAATTCTATTAATTTACAAAACAGAGGTGAAAAAATGTAACTCACACCCAATTGAACAGGACTGAGATAAAAGGAGAGCACTTCTTCCAACCTAGAAGGAACAGACACTTACATGACAATACTTATGTGCTGGTTCCAACATATAATCATTAGCACCTGATTGTCAAAGGGTAGGTTTAAAGACCAAGACACTGGAGGCATGACCTAACTTGGGCACACAACTCCAGGACTCTAGAAAACAAAGGGGAAGGAGCCCATGAGATTCTGTTCCCTCTGCCATTCCAATCACATAGCTCAGGTACTTTCTGGGCATAATGACGGATGCCACCTGAAATGCTGACCCTAGTGATAAATGGAAGGCAAGCTGGATAGAAAAGCACTGTTATTGTATAAAAAGTATAGAAAAATTCAATCAACCTTTAATTTTCTTTAGGTGCCCTTTTTACGGAGTTTGAATGTCAGTGTGTTCTGGAATAAGTGAAATTTTACTAAGTTTTAAATATATCTTCATTTTGATCTCTCATTATGAAGAAACACTCCATCTATCATGTGTCAGGATTTCCAGCAAATGAGATGTTTAAGGGTTTAAGTGTGAGAATGAATGGGTCAGCAAGATTTAGAAGTGGGTGGGGGAGGGGGAAGGGAGTAGATGAAATATACATTTAGCTTTGCTGTTTATAGTTGAAAGCAGCATTTCTTTAAAAAGACTTTTCCATTGATCCACTTTGGGCAATAGAGCATAATTGTTGTTCTTTATCTTTCTACGGATATTCTACACTGTTCTCCTTCCCAAACTAGTCTCAATTTTGCATTAAAAAAATTATGATGAAAAGACCAATCTACTTAAATTGTCTTGCAGTTCTTTCATGCTGGCATGGACCAAAGACCGAGCAACCTTTTAAACATTTTGCAGTTTGCCAGGTGAGCAGAACTTCAGGTGTACTTTGGTAAAACTATGAAGTGGTTACTTAACCTCTGATTGATAGATGGCATGGCATGATTGAGAAGTAATGGATTATGCGCTACTTGAGGGCAGGAACTTTCTTTTGGACCCTTCAGAGTATCTGTGAAGAACTGTACATGAATAAATGCTTATTTGATGAAAGACTGTAAAAATTAATATATCATTAATTAGTCCTGCAATTTCAAAATTTCTCCAAGCTTTCAAAGAACCTTTAGTCTATTCATAAGACTTCCATCACTTTGGAAGAGGTAAGAGAAGGGTCAAGTTCCAAGGGTGTGTATGTGACTGGGGTAAAAACGGACTCAAAAACTAAAAAGCATTTGTGTCAATGGGATGGAGGTTAAGATTATTATGAAACTGACTGAGGTACGTAGAGGACTCAGAAGTTAGAATCTATCAGGATACCTAATCTCACAATATAATGAAGTATCATTTCTCTGTTATAGCTTTTTAGTTTCAACCAATCTACTTAGGGACAATTCAAGGATTACAGTTCATATGGTAGGTTTTGGTTGAATATAACCAAATGATCATTAGAGAGCAAGCAATCATTTGCAAATGGCATATTTAGGCATTACCTCAAATGTAGATTCTTTTTTTAAACTCTTATTTATTTTTTTAAGTGTGTCTTTCCAGGACCCATCATCTCCAAGTCAGGTAGTTGTTTCACCTAGTTGTGGAGGGCGCAGCTCACAGTGGCCCATGCGGGGATCGAACTGGCAACCCTGGTGTTATGAGCACCGCGCTCTAACCAATTGAGCTAACCAGCTGCCCCTTGATTCATTTTAAAAACCAGAATATGTTTTGGTTCAGTCACCTGAAGTGGAAAGGAAGAATAAGAAATGGCAAGAGATTAAGTTCAAGTTTATCAGTTTTGAAACAATAGAAGAAATATGTTAAAATATTTTTTCAAGTTAATATATAACAATCATTCTTCCAGTTGGCAGTTTAGCTGCATAGTGTCAAACAGACAAGGACACAGACATGTGCTTTATGTGCCTATTTATTGTACCTTACCTTAACTTGAAATTCAATCCTATAATAGGATGAACTTGTATCATTTAACTGCCAGATGGTTTTTTTTTAGAGGAAGGGTTTCAAATTATCTACTTAAGTAGTCTATTACACGTATAAAATAAGTTTCACTTGATATCACTATACCATAGGAATAGCTATATTGCTCAAGAAAACGTAATCCTGATATAAAGTGTAATTATTTTAGGACTGTTATCATCACACATTTATCAAGTGTCTATATACCCACCACAGTGAAAGATACAGCTTAAAAAGGGGAGATGGAGGTGGAAGATTGCTGCTGTCGATTTTATAAAGATGGTATGTGGAAAGTCAAAATAATTCTAGATTTCCAAGCAATTAAAATAGGGACACAGAGAGAATGGCAACAGATGGCAAATTCCTCTGCTTTCATCTTCAAGGAGCCATTATAACAATTCAAATTTAACTAAAAGAAATTTCCAAACTCAAGGTAGAATATACTACCACCTGACACATAATATACCTGATAAAGATATATAAACAGAATGAATATGACTATAGTCAAATTCAACTTAAAGTTTAAGCAGCATCCCAAATTTAAATAAGTCTCTTTTCTTACACAGATATTCAAATTAGACCAGAACACTATGTTGTTGAGAACAAAGAGATCTGGCATTTCACTTCTTCTTTAGGGACTGAAAAAACACCACCTTTGGCTTTCTAACCAGCCATTTCATTCATGGTTATCACTAGTGGATGGCAGCGACATGGAAATGTGTACTGGATATTTGGATGGTTTAAATATTATGTACAATCAATAGCTTATAACCAGTGAAAATAACATAATTCAGCCTAAGTGTCCAAGATAAGATACAAAAAAGCAGAGAAAGTGCTTAAGTCTACAGGTCTTCCCTGAAAGCTTCAAAAAGGTTTAATTCTTTAGGTAGGTAGGGCTTTTAATAGAATTTGCATAGCAGCTTACAAGATAATTTGCTTTAAAAAATATGGAGATTCTTCCATGTTTTTGAAAACATACAAATATATCCACATGCATATAAATTAAACAAGAAGACCTGGAGGTTCTCACAAAATAAAAAATAAAAAATTCTATCATAACCTTTTCTCAAAAGTGGTCACACTTTTGTCCATCTAAACCATTTACAGTGAAACCTGTTTTTTTTGGGGGGGAGAAACATAATCTTGTCCAGATTCCACACAGCTTAATTTTTTTTTGAAAGAATACATTTTGGTTTATTAGCTAAGTGCATTTAATCAGCTGAAAGAAAGCTGTTACCATTCTGCTTAGGAGGACAAGTCAAGAAAACAAATAATCAGTAACAACTTTAATCATTTGTTGGTTAGAGATTTTTCCACTTATAAAAATATAAGAAATAAATAATTCAATCTCTCCTGCCATGCAATAATTTTCAATCTACAGATGATATAACAGGCACTATTAGAGTTTACTTGCCTAAAAAGTGCTAATACATGGCTTTGAAATAGGTGAATGACAGTTAAAGTAATAGTTTTGATTGCCTGCACGTGTCCCAATATTTAACCTGAAACTCTGTCTACCAGGTAGGTGAGTTTACAGTTACAACTATCTAATAAATACTGTATAAACATACATTAAAGTATTTCTTCATATAAAATATTAGATACTAATTTCCAGGTAAGGTTCATTTGATGACTTCAGGAAAGGACTTACCTTTTTCAGAAAAATAATAACTGAGCCTTTTTTTTTAGAGGCATCTGTGTGGAATATGGAGAAGACATCTGAGCCCCAGGTCTCGGGGCACAGGACATGGTCCATCAAAATGAGGGGACACTACTCTGCAATTCCTTTACATTCTACGCACTGAAGCCCACAACACACTCAACCATTTTCCTAATTCAAAATGAAAAAGAAATGAAAAGTTAACTGTTCTATAAAAGACGTAAAATATCAAAAATGCCCATTTTTAGTTGTCATTTGAAAATAATTTGCCATATTTTGGCATCTAAATACAAAATACAAGTTGACCCTTGAACAACATGGGGACAAAGGCTGTCGACTCCCTGCACAGTCGAAAATCCGTTTAACTTCCGACTCCCCAAGAACTTAACTACAGTCATCCCTTGGTGTCCGCGGGTGATTGGCTCCAGGAACCCCCACGGATTCCAAAATCCACGGATGCTCAAGTCCTTTATGTACAATGATGCAGAGCAATGCATATAGTCAGCCCTCATCAAGCACAGATTCCCAACCATGGATTCAAACTATGTCCCTATTTATCAAGGCTGTCTCATTTATAAAAAGTACTTCATTTGTGGTTTGAAAATCCCACAAACACATTAACTGAAGAACAACCTGGTTGTTCCGCGATTGGAAAGCTCTTGAAATATGTTAAACGAGCAGCTGCAGAGCTATTGCCCTTGGGGGTGCCAGTGGTCAAAGGAAACCTCTCATACAATTTCATTCCACATCAAGACTCAAAAGACATTAAAAACCCTACGGACCTTGGTTCTATACCTGACAGTTGAAGCTTGAGCAAAATGAACTGAAATGCACTCACGCCTTACCTCTCCAGCCCACATTTTAATCACACCTTTCTTACAGATCTTTTTCATATAACTAATGAGGGGGTTCAAAGTTCCCCCTGAAAATCTTTTAAGTGGCTTAGCCTTTCACACTAACACAGACAACCTCAAACAAATGGCTTTGCTGCAAACGTCTGTGACTGCATGTTTAACTTCTCAGATTAATACTACTCTCACTGCAGATTGTCACAGTCCCGTATCTGAGGGACTGTTGAAATTCTTCTTCCAGAAATCATAGCTGGACCTTCAAGATATTTTTTTTCTTCCATGATTTGCAAACTTTTCCAGACAGAACCAAATTAGGTATATGAATTTTCAAAACATAAAAGCTCCTGAAAAGCATATTCTAGTCTAGATTCAATTTCCAGTTTTAAGTGGATCAGACAATTCATTTTTGGGACCGGAGCTGGGGGAAAACAGACATCTCTCCCTGGCCTCTGCACATGGTTAACCTCACTGTACACAGCCGAGGAGGACTGACTGATGGACAGAGGGAAGACAACAGGGGTACAATGTCTGACTAGAACTCTCTGCTCACGAGTCTGCTCTGTCACATGTACCACGTGTCAGTTTGCACTCAAAACAAATAGCTCATGTTTTGCATGTATATTGTTGTGTTTTATTTTCCTATTTGGAGTGCTACCCCCTTCCACCCTCTGTAGTGTTCACATCCTCTTATGGCACTCCTGATAAATCTAGTAAATGAGATCTATTCCTAGATCTTTCTTCAGAGAGCACAGAGAACATACAAGCCAATATTACCTTTCCTTTCAGTTCCAGGACTGTGTTAATTTTGACATTTTATATGGCTATTACACTATTTTAAATGTTTTCAGATATATACCTCCTTCATAATTAGAAATAACAAGCTGAATGTGTTCTCCGACACCACAAAAATCAGCAAACTTACTGCTACTATGACCCAATGATGACATCTGGCAATGCTGAGCAAAACCCAGGTAGCTGTCCCATGGTCTTGTCACCCTGTGCGCTGTAGGATGCATCAATAAGCAACACTGAGTCTTGAATTAGCAGCTGCTTGTCCATGTCACTCTGCTGCCAGAGGGACAGGGCCAGGCCCAGGATCCTATGTGGGTGCACAGAGCCAAAAGCAACTCGACGTGTTGTTTGTGCTGCAAAGCTAGCTGCACCCACAAATTCTAAATAAGCTTGCTCTCCAGCATTTCTCTTCCTCCAAGTTATCTGCCCACTAGAAAGATGCCACTAACGGAATCCCCCTCAAAGACTATTCTTCCAAACTAGGATAGATGATCTTCCTGGAATGGCAGTGATGTCCAGTTATTCGAATAGTGACCAATAAAGCTCCACTAACCCTAACCCAAGGCACATTTGGTTAAGCAGTAAAAAATAGCTTAGGCTAAAATGAGGATTTTCTTTTAAAATAAATCTTATAACATCCCCTGGCTCCTAACAAAGATAAAATCAGAAAACCCTTAAGCAAGCAAAACTTTTCTTCCAAAGCAGTGGTTTCCAACTGGCTTTTCACCTTGGTCACCACCAGAAAGGGAGGGGAAGGCAAGGCAAATCAAATTTTGCAAGTTTTAAGTCCTATAGGTAGCACTTGTGATGGCAGGGGCAGGGGATGGAGGCGGGGGGGAAGTCGCCAGAGCCAGGACAAATGGAAGAACGCTTTGGTGATGCAATTCGAGGACTTCGTAGGGTGGAAGGAGCAAGACAGGACAGTAAATGCAACAAAATGTACAACCTATTTGGAATGATCAAAAAGCACGGGCTGCGGCAAAGTAGCACCTGGGAAGAGACAGTCGTCCTAAACGAGAGATCAAGGCTAAGTCTGAAATAAATCCTATCGGAAGCAGACAAAGAAACAACTCGTGGACATTTGACTATGTCCAAAAAGAAAAACAATGAGCCACCCTTCTTGATAAGGGGAATAAACTGAATTGCTTAGAAACCACGTGAGGAAACTAGACAATAAATCGACAGCTTCATTTTGGAGCTTATTGGAGTTCTAGAATTTCTGGCCAAGGTAGCTTGTGAAAGGCAGGCTCTTCTTTGAACATGGTTATGGGTCAGCGGTGATTTGCAGGTCCTTGTCAAGGCACTGTGCTGGAGGAGAGAGCAAAGAGCTTTCTTTTTGTGCTATTTTTTTTTTTTGAGGTGGAAATACTTCATGTGACATTCAAGGCTCTTTTCCGACTTTTTGCTGCTCATACAAGCAGTCCCATGCGAGTGACTTTGGCCGACAAGAACGTGTGTAACACAAATACAATTGGCTTCGGACAAGAGTGCAGGTCCACGGTCTGTGGAGAAAGGACATTAATTATCACTACCATATACAGATGCTTTAATAAACAAGTTGAGATATGATGTTCTACTTTGTAAAAAGAACCTGGGTAAACAATGTGCCAGATCTACAGAAACTCTACGGGACTTAAAGCCACAGATGAAAGTACTCTCAAGTCAGGTTGTTCCACGTCATAATTACACATGAATGTGAGGTTTTACATCAACAGTTAGGATAGGGCTGGTGGTATACTGAGTTCCACCACGCCTGGTAGGAAGAATGAAAAAGTAGAGGACGTGATGTAAAAAGAAGGAATACCCTATGTGGACCCCATGAAGTGTAGTTATTTCCCTGAGTGGGAACCACAGTAAACTCAGTCCATGTATGGGTGTGAGTTTTGACACCCTTATAGGTTGTGGTGGGAACAACTCTTGAGGTCAGTTAGGAGCGCCGGTTCTACCTTCCTCAGCATGGGGCTCTACTTTGGACAGCTGGCACCAGACACAACTTTATGAAGAATATAATTCATAGAGCACTAAAGCATCACTAAACTTTATATATATTAAATATAAATATTTATATTTATATTATATATAAATATTTTAATATAAAAATATTTATGCATTTATTAACTATAAAGCAGGATTAAAACATGTAATTGCCAGGAATAATGTAATACCTTCCTTGCTAAACGGCAATTAATAACTGGTTAATTTAATGGACAGAAGTATTTAACTCCCTCTAATGCTTCAGGCTTTTGAAAGCCTTGACCCATGGCCTAGCCATAGTCTCCCAAAGGTTTATCATTTAAAACAAGATCTCTAGCCATAGTTTTCTCATTTGGAGGTTGAACTATGCTGTCTCTAAGGTATTCTTATTTTCAAAGTTCTAAATTTTCAAAATTCCTTTTTCCAAATTACACCTATTGTGACTGTGTCAACGGACATAAGATTTCACGTATGTTAAGACTTGAATGACTGGCTCAATATCGATCAGAGACAAAGGCACTATTTTACCCTTTTCCATAATTTATGATTTCTGAAGTATACTCCACACACTTCTCTAGTTCTCCAAGGAGAATCATGAATATCTGTTGGTATTTCCTTTAAGGAACAAGGAAGTCAAAAAAGATGATGGCTGTGTGGACATATATCTGCATCTTTTTTTCTGATCAGCAGAATTTCTGTAGCAACCAAGTCACTCTATTACTTTTAATTCTCATCCCAACAAACTGCTGATAACAGCAATGGATAGAATTTATTGTGTTTAATATGTTAAGTACCTAATATCTTATTTTTTATAAAAGAATATTTCTTAAAAGGGCTATCTATTTTTTCTTTCTAAGATTCAAACAAAACTTTTTTAAAAAGGGCATAATTTCTTTTCCCCAAGGGGGAAAGAAACAAATCCCCCAAACCCAATGCATCTTGAAAACCGAAGAACAGTTTCCTAGCAAAAATAAAAAATGGAATATTAGTCCATAATTGTCTATACAAGAGGTAGGAAGCTATAAGAAAGAAAAAAAATACCTATTAGAATAAACATGTTTTTCAGAAACTCTCTTACCAGTTCTCCCTCAGGACCACCAAAATCCAGATACAGATTTCTGATGCCATCGTCTGCAGACATTTTCAGCCTTTCAAAGGGGTAGCGGTACAAGATGCTGCTAGAACTTCCATTTTCCCTGGAGATAGTGAACCCATTTTCATAGTGGATAGTAAGTCTTATCTCTTGGCCATTTAAAGTGCAACCTGTAGAAGACAAGCGAAAACATTAATAAAGTTTCTACTTCAGTTATCAAGTGGAAAAGGATTCTTCTGACTTCAAAAAAGGGAACAGAATCTTTTCTTGAGAATGGGTGTGATACCTAACCTATCTGGAACCTCTCCTAAAGTGAGTTTTGTTCTGGTCACTCAACATTTTAATTGAGAAAAGGAAGAAATGACCATAGCTCTCCTTGACATCTGATCTGATTTGGTTCAGTTCAGTGAGTATTCAGTGAACAGCCTGTGCGGGTGCTAGAGAAATAAGAGGCATGGTCCCTGCTCTCAAGGCCTCATAAATGGGTAGGCGTAAACAAGAAAACCCCTACCTGTGTAAGGGAGAATGTAGAGAACATGACTAAACACCAAACTAAATCAGGCCAAAGTCAAGGGAAGGTTTCCTGGAGGAGATGGGATTTCAGACAGGCCCTAAAGAATAGATCAAACTGGATAGGCAGATTGGAATACGGAGGTTTCAAGTGGGTAAGAAGAAGGCACAACCACAGGTGGCAGGGGAGATGTCTTACAGGGGCTAACATGGTTTGGCCGGTATTTGGGAAGAGAATAAAGATAATGTTTATCTAAGATAAAGGTTAGAGTTAGCAAAAGTCATACTGTCAGTCCTATCAAAGATAAAATTCAAAGGATACATGTGAATTAATAGGACAAAAAATTTTGATCATCAAGACTAGGAAATGTCCTTAGCAAGACGGGTGATGTCCGTTTCACTAACGTTTGAGCAGTTTTGTTGTTGGAACAGGGGCTGTAAGTGAGAGGCTCTCTGAGACCTGAGAATTAAAGCCCTCTGAGAGATGAACTTAGAATCACCTAAAGGTTCCAAGTCCAGCTATGCTTGGTCACTTTAAATAGAAGGAATGGCTCCCTAACAAGCAAGTCCTCACACCCAGACCAATTCTTTCACTGGTCATGCAAAAACATTCAATTAGCCAAAAAAGCTGGTGTGTTTAGGAAATAAGGAAAAAGAGTAACTTAAATATTGGCAGCGTGCCTTCTCAGAACACTTCAAAGAGAAGAGTTCTGAACAATGGATTATGAAATAGTAGTTACCCCCAGAAAAGGAACCCTGGGGAGAAATATGGATAAAATTAACTGCCTGTAGGAGTAATCCAATGTAATAATCTCTAATGAACAGCTGAGGGAGTTGGAGAAAGAACAGACAGATCCCAATCAAGGCAACTAAGGTACAGTTTTCAAGGGAATGTTATTCTATTAACATCCTTGAAGCTATTCGATAGTGAAGGATGTTAAGGTCTGATGGGAAGAGAGGGGTCAGTTCTAGTCCAGAAAAGAAAAGCTCCAAGAACTTGTAGCACTGGCTGGAGAAGGTACGGGGCAGGCGGACGAGTATCTCTGCCTGTAGGAGTGTCACCAGTGGGGCAATGTCACACGATCACAGCTAGCAAAGGCAAGCCATTAACCCCCCAATAAGCCTGTCGTGTAAGAGGTTTCTTAAATGTTCTATTTAGCATTGTTTCCCCTCAGAAGGGCAGGGAAGGAAAGAAAATGTCAGTGTCTCTGTGTGTTACTTACAAAAACCAGAATATTGTTTATGATTATCTCAACTTTGAAGAGAAGTAAAAGTCACACTGAATATGTTTAGGACTAGAATTGAGTTTGTTTTAGTTTAAAACTTTTAAATATTACCAGATAATTTTGAATACGTTTATGAACTGGCCATACAAATTTTGTGCCTAATGGTCTTGGTTAAATGGCTTCTCCCCAAATAGTAGATAAAAACAGTTGAGGCAACGGTGATTTGATGATTAAGTACCTGATACCCTAACCCTCAAAGAACTCAGAAGTAACAAACCAAAGAGAAATAAACTTCTGACTCAGATTTAACGAGAGAGATAAATATAGAGAGAGAGATAGAGATAGAGATAGAGAGAGAGAGAGAGAGAGAGAGAGAGAGAGAGAGAGAAGTGCAGGCACCTGTAACAATGGGTCCTATTCTGATAAGATATGATCTGGGGCTAATTATCAGGTTGGTGCAACAGTAATTGCAGTTTTTGCAATTATTTTTAACCTTTTAAACTGCAATTACTTTTGCACCAACTTAATATTACCAAAGCTCTGAGCTGGACCAGGTGGCTTATTACAACCATTCTGATGTCTTGATTCAACTAAAATCCTTCCGGGTGGCTATAAACACACGATCCACCTCAATTTATAGATAAGTCAGTAAAAAATGTAATATACTGATTTTGCCTAACAGAGTTATCAGAAATATAACAAGACACATAATAGCAGCATTCAAGGACAATCACAGGACATCAGATATTGAGTTTAAAAGCAAGGAAAACACTACAATTTTTGAGGTAATCGAGGGAGGGAGATAAACATTCAGCACTCAGCAATGGGTGCTTTGTGTTCCTTTTGTAGGGTACAATGTGGGTTGGTGTAGGCAGAGCTGAGGATAAGGAGAACAACTCCATGAGCCTGGACCCAGAATAATGAGAAAATATACATGAAAACTCACTGTCCAGTGGAATTGTGAATTATGTCTTAGTTTGTTGGTTGGTTTGTTCATCATTTCATTTATTCATATTTTGAAAAATTATCTGCTCTCACAGGGCAGCAGGGTAGACAGACAGGTAATCACAACTAATCTATACTGGGGGGAAAATGTTTTGAGCACTTATTATGGGCCAGATACTGTGTTAGATGTTGGGAGATAGAGCTGAATAAAAGACAGTTTCTGTTCAGACAAGTGAGAAAGAAAAGTTAATATGGATACAATAGAATGAAGTAAGTACTATAATAAACAGATGCACGAAACGCTGTGGGATGTGGGGGCACAGAGGAGAGGGCTGTAGGCTAATCTGGGAAAGTGGAAAAGCCCTAATAGAGGGTGTATTCAGTTGAGTCTTAAATAATAAGAAAAAGCATAACAATAATGGCCACTTTGTTGAAGTACTTCAGATTTGAACTAGAAGTACTTTAGATTTGAACTCAGCTATAAATCAAAAGAAACAAAAACAACAACAAAAATAAAAAGGAAAAAAGGGCCGGCCCGGTGGCTCAGGTGGTTGGAGCTCCATGCTCCTAACTCCTAAGGCTGCCAGTTCGATTCCCACATGGGCCAGTGGGCTCTCAACCACAAGGTTGCCAGTTCAACTCCTCGACTCCCGCAAGGGATGGTGGGCAGCTCCCCCTGCAACTAAAATTGAACACGGCACCTTGAGCTGAGCTGCTGCTGAGCTCCCGGATGGCTCACTTGGTTGGAGTGCGTCCTCCCAACCACAAGGTTGCCGGTTCGACTCCCGCAAGGGATGGTGGGCTGCGCCCCCTGCAACTAGCAACGGCAACTGGACCTGGAGCTGAGCTGCACCCTCCACAACTAAGACTGAAAGGACGACAACTTGAAGCTGAACAGCACCCTCCACAACTAAGACTGAAAGGACAACAACTTGACTTGGAAAAAAGTCCTGGAAGTACACACTGTTTCCCAATAAAGTCCTGTTCCCCTTCCCCAATATATATATATTCCCCTTCCCCAATATATATATATTCCCCTTCATATATATACACACACACACACACACATAAAAAAAGGAAAAAAATTAAAACAATAAACTTTCAGGGTTTTTTTTGTAAAAGTGGTTACCAAGTAATAGTAACAGATATCCTCCTATCTTGTCTAAGATTCATCTCATCCCTGAGACCTACTTCTATACCCACCCACACCCTGGGGCCGGGGTCTGGGATGAGGTGGTGATCAGAGAAGGAGTGAGAGGTGCTCCGGGAGCAAGGCCTACATGCAGACCAACCTCATCAAACCAGGAATCTCCAGTTTACCACAAGTACTCGTCCAAGATCCATCATTCTAAACAAAGTTCTCAGATGAGAACGTCCCTGTATCATGAATAATCTACACTTGAAAATTTTTCTGACTTTACCTTCAAGGCCTCAATTATTATACTAATTTCTTTTTAATAGTAGTTTTGTTTATATATAATTCACACACTTTACAATTCACCCATTTAAAGTATACAACACAATGGTTTTTAGTATATTCAGAGTTGTATATATTCATTTACTTTTAACTAATAATATAGTTTTGACTGCTTGATAATATAAATTATTCTGTTTTTCATTTGAAAATCTAGAGTAGTGGTTCTCAACCCATTAAAGGTCCAAATAATATGTGGACCTTTCAATGCCCTAGTGAACTGAATTAAAACCCCATGGATGTACAACTTGGACATCAGTATTATTAAAAAGGGCTCCAGGTTATCCCACTGTGCAGTTGGGGTTGAGAACCAGTGATTTAGAGCATTGATACCTGTTTTTTAATTCCTGATCATTACGGTACCCTTACTTAGTTGGGCAAATATAAACAGTGGGACCGGGACAAGAGTCAATATTTGGGCCCCAGTACAGTCCATTATTTTCAACCCTAGACTTCACAGGAAATCCTCAAACTAAAATTCTAATATTTCTCCAGCTTCTCAATAATACTATATTGCAAAATTCTTACAGTGGTGGTTTTGGTGCATGGGACTAACTGACGGTCCCTTAGGCAAAAAATTAAAAACTGTTTTACCTGCTATGCAAGTATTATATAGCTTTTAAAATCCAAACAACATAAATGTAGCATGTAATTGCACTTGGAGTTAGGGATGGAGTAAAAGCCAGGGATGTCTATGGCAAAAATGACTCAGGAGTAAAAGGCAACGCCCACTTCAACAGCTAAGAGTGGATGGATAGTTCTACCTATCCTCTCCTCTCTCCCATCTGTCCCTCTTCCAGGCTAAGGCCAATCCCTCCACCTTTGGATTTCATCCACTCCCACCTTCTTAGATACTGTACAAGTCTGATTATTCCTTCTTCTACTTGCGATTTCCAACATCTCCCTCTAAATCAGATCCCTTCCATTAACTTTTTAAAGTATCCAAGTATCTCTCATTATTAAAAGACATGCCAATACTCAACACCTTACCTTCTTCTTTCTACCAGTCCCCTCTCTCCTCCTCTTCACAGCAAAACTTGAAAAAGCTGTCTACACTCAATTTATCCTTGTTTCACTTCCTATTCAATCCTCAGCCCTTTGCAATCTGCCATCACACCACCAAGCGTCTCTCCCCAAGGGCACCAATTATCTCCATGTTGCTAAATCCAACTGGCTTCTTCAGCCCTCGCCTCACTCATTGCTGGCTGTTTACCCAGCTTCTATGTCTCCATTCTTCCTTTACAGCCAAACCCCAATTCTATTCAGGTGTCTACTTTCTCTTAATGTGTTTCACAGAGAGAGTGACCTCAACTTCCAGGGTAGATAGCCTCTGGGCCAGTCATCCTGGCTTTCCCCTGGTGACTGGCATTGGTCCAGGGTGTGCCTATGAACCAAACTGGCTGAGATTGAAAAGTGCTGTGACTAGGAAGAGAAAACACCACCCCACACCTCTTTTACTCTTGCTCTCTCTCTGCTATGTAAGAGAATATGTTTCTTTAATGTTTAATCTAGCTTTAGAGGAAATCTTATATTTCTTTCAGCCTAAATCATCCCAACTGATACATCTAACCCTGCTGGCCATTCCGCTCCTTGAAACAGTCTTCCTGTGGCTTCCATGACACTTACTGTTCTCATCTGTCCTGGTTTTCCCTCTGCTCTACTACTTTACAATCTGCTAAGTGGAAGGGGCATTGGCTTTTTCAAACCACAAGGATACAGTTGAGTGTAATGACATACATTAAAGATAACTTTCAAAGCAGCTCCCTAATAGTAAAAAAAAAATTTAAAGCTAAGAGAAAAAAAGTCTCATTAACTAATAATAACTCTATTAGGGTTACACCAAGATGAATACTGGTCAATACAACCTATGTTTTCTACTTTGTGTCTTTTTCAATGAGACTGCTGGTGGTTACCAGTGTATCATGAAAGACAGAACCCAAGTCAAAGAAATTTGATGCTGCAAATCCTGTTTCTGCTACTCTGGGGCCAATTACTTGGTAGGAGGACTCTGGGGGGCTCCAATATCTCCAGCAAGACCCTTTAGCAGCTGCAGTATGGTGTGGGCTCCTCGGGGCATTCCAGAACAATCCATAAGGGAGTGGACTTTGGAGGTGCAACCTGGCCTGACTGCCCAAGACTCTCTCAGAGAAAGTGTGGGGCAACATTCTATTACTGCACACAGGAGAACAGTCCATCAGGTATGACAAACTGGCTCATCACCCATGGTACAAAGTAGAACATGACACTACGTTCCTTTCTTATAGCTAATATTTGGTCAAAGACATGAAGTAGGCCTTATTCATTTTTTTATCTCCCTCATTACAGAGCTTTGTAAATAATAAAATACTCAGTAAATATTTGTTGGTTTAATGAATTAAGAGAAACTAATAATGCATATGTCCTCCAGGAGTTTAATCTGGCCGTAGGCATGAGTCATTTAGAGTGGGAATGCAGGGGCTTGAGACACTGATTTTGGAGTCAGACATCAAGTCCTAGTCACACGAATCCCAGTTCCTTCATCTTGAAAATGGAGGTAATACAACTTGCCTTAGAGAGTTGTGTGTTCAGATTAGATAACATGTGTCTCATTTATGACTTATAACAAGCCTGACATGTATCTATTCTTCTTTCTGATTCTGTCTTTCCTACTTCAAACGCATGGGCTAGGAGTACCTTATTTATTTTACTATAGCCAGTAAAAGCACGGAGAATACACTCAATCAATATTTGCTAAGTAGATGAATAAAAATGGATTCAAGAGCATTTATCAGAAATTGAGAACACGGTTAGAACAAACTCTTTCCTCATGCATGCTCACAATATAAATTACCTTTAAATGTCCATATTTCTCCTCTTGCAGATTTTCTGCATATTTATTACTGCAACTCTTACCTATATCTACTTCTTAAGTCTTCAAAGCTACAGAAATATAAAATACCTTCATAAAGTACTTGTTAGATTTAAAAACTTTAGTAGCTTGAGAAATTAGTATAATGAAATTAAGCCTTTAAAAGCATACTTATTAAAGTTCAAACAACTACCCACACGTATTTTCATATTTTCAATTCCTGTGACAAATGGAATATGGTTTTTATGTACCTGAGGAAGTTAAATGCATTCTCTGCTTAGTCACCTTGAAGTTCACATTTGCTAGAAGGAAAAAGCCCTTGTGTACCAGAAGGATCACTGACCAATTCTACTATAACTATAATCTAATCAAGTTTAACACTAAATAAACATCATGAACATCACGTATTGCATTCACTAGTCCAATCTTGTACGTAGTCATGGGAATTTTTCTGAAAGGATAAACTATAACCAAAACATATAAGAGATAAGAAATAGAGCTTAATTGATTTCTTTTTGTCAACTTCCTGACTTTTTTTAGGCCATGAATATCACAACGTGCCACAATTATTCTGAGTCTCCCAACAATTTAACAGAAGGGGGTAACATGTATCTGAAGGATACACTGCCTAAGGTATGTGTGTATGTGCACACCAAGCATACACATAAGACATAACAGACTAAGTGTGTGCACACACTAGTACGTATGTACGTTTGTACACACACACACGCTTTAAAGAAACTCTGGCTCTCATCAAAGCATTTAGGCTCTCATCAAAGCATTTACCTTCAGCCAGTTTAATATATCTGGCACAGCTCTAAATACGTGACTAATAGGTGTAGTATATCAGTTGACCTGAATCCTGGAAATGAAAGTATTACCAAAGTAACATTAAAATACAGCTGTGAATGAGAATAAAAAAGTTTAAAATTACCTAAAAATATGTTCTTTTGTCTATTTAAAAGCACAAGGAGCCAGCCAGTCCTTATTCTCCCTCTCCTCAAGCCATCTGCATTCAAACTGTGAGCCAGAGACTGGATAGAGTTCGATCTCCAGCAATGTGAAGTTTAGCTGCCAGACACTCAAGAAACAACACGAAACTAAGCAATGTGAAAAATCCAGTTGCACACTTGTTTTGGGAAGCATGTCTCTCCGGATCCTTGGAGAAGATAGGACGCCCCTCAGATGCCCTGAAGGGCCTGACGAGTGTGCTGCCCTGCCCCCTTTGGCTCCCTCAGGAACACAGAGCCATCGCACACCAGCATAGTGAGGACTTGCCCATCCAAGAAAGCTCATTCTGTGGCCAAGAGCAAAACCAGAGCCCCCACAGCCCTTAACGTGGTGACCAACCACTCAACAGAGAAAACAAGCAGGAGAGAAACAAGTGAGAAAGACAGTGTGGATACAGTGGCTTTGGTCAGAGTCCATGGGGGGTTCTTACTAGTCACTGGTGTCAGTGCTTGAATCATTATTGTGGTTGTGAGGAAGTATCGAGCAGGACCTAAATAGATAAAGAAATGTTGTCATTCTGACAACATTGAAAAAAAACTGTCCCTGTGCCACTGTTAGATGACGGCCCACAAAAATGCTGCCCACGGAGGGGTGGTAGGTTAGCTCAGCTGATTAGAGCATGGTGCTGGTAGCACCAAGGTTGCTGGTTCAATCCCTGCATGGGTCACTTGTGAGCAGTGCCCTCCTTAAAAACAAACAAACAAACAAAAAACAACTGGATATCCGCAGAAATGCTGCCCGCGGAGCTCCGTCACTTTCAAAAAGCAACTGAAAGAAAGATGAATCACAAGACATTCTGCTCTTGAAAGATTTTCTCTTTTTATATCAATTCTGTTAAAACTAGGTTTATAAAATAAAATCATAGATAAAAGCAAAATTAAACCAATTTACAACCAAGGTACTCAAAGTAATTCAAACCATATTAGAAACTGTAATTGTATCTTAATTTTGACTATTCTCTGTTCCTGTTAAAATGAAAAGCAATCTAGAAATATCTATACATATATATAGTACACAATACATACACACAAATACATACATCTGGAACCACACCCCCAAAGTCATACAGACTAGCCACAAGAGGGCGCTTCAAGAAAGGAAAGAGACAACCAGGCTTATTTCCTCTAGATGGGTATTTCGGTATTAGGCACACATTTTCAAACTTTTGAAAAGAAATTCCTATTCCAAATTCTTTATTTTTCTATTCCCATAAGCTTTGCAGATGCTCTTATTTTAAGGCTGTCTATCCACATCTTAGATTCCAAACCTTCTTAACTAGAGAGTCAACGTACCTAGTACTTAGTAAATGAGTCCTTCCACTACTAAATACAGATGAAAATGACGGAACAGTAAAACTGTCATCTTGAACACAGGGTTTTACGAATGTGTTCAGAGCCGTGTACAAGGCCTAGGAAAACTTTGCTACTGAAACAGAGAAACCAGGTGTTTTTTCCATCATGATCACTCTAAGCTGCCGTATTTCAGAACATTTTTATGTCTGGCACACACGACAATGGTTTTTACTTTCAAACAAAGTATGTGTAACAGTTCCATATATTACTATTAGAAATGAGGTGGCAGGCTGTATACCTAGAGACACTTCCTTGATCAGCTCAGCAGCAGCATGGCAGCCCTGAACAAGTACCCTGGTCCAGGTGGACAGATCCCGATGTGTCTCCACCCTGAAGAGATGCATCTCGATGCCCTGCCGAGACCCTGTCCTGGTAGCAAATGTAAGGTCAGATCCAAGTGAGGGTGAACGACATCCAGAGCCAGAATGAACCAACCTAGGACCACAGACAGAGCAGAGATCAACAGTAATTAATGCATTGTCAGAGGGAAATGCCAGTAATTTATGCTGATCGAGACGTAGAAAATTATAAAAGCTATCATTTCAAAATAAGGTTATAATCTTTTAAGTAGATACCACTCTGTTCTCCCACAAAATGACCCTTGGTGTCATTAGCAGAACACTGGGCTGGTGGGCCAAGGCGTCAATTTTCCACTGGGATTTTTAGGCTCAAGAGGTTATGCATATCAAAAAGATTCGGTTTTGATTAGGAAATGATAAGCCTCCACCCATGCATAGCCGCCCTCATTGTCAGCACTACTCACCAGATGGTACATTAATTACTGACACATCATCACCCAAAGTCCATCGTTTACATTAGAGTTCACTCTTGGTGTACGTTCTATGGGCTTTGACAAATGTATACTGACATGTATCCATCATTATAATATCATGCTGCCCTATGATATTATTTCACTGCCCTAAAAATCCTCTGCGCTCTGCCTTTTCATCCTCCCTCCCCCCTGTAACCATTGATCTTTTTGTCTCCATTGTTTTGCCTTTTCTAGGACATCATATTGTTGTAATCATACAGCATAAAGCCTTGTCAGATTGGTTTCATTCACTTAGTAATATGCATTTAAGATTCCTCCATGTCTTTCTGTGGCTTGATAACTCATTTCTTTTTAGCTCCGAATAGTATTGCACTGTCTAGATGTACCAGCAGTTTGCGAGTCTTTATCTCTTCACCTACCAAAGGACATCTTGGTTGTTGCTTCCATGTTTTGGCAACTATGCATAAAGCTGCTCTAAACAACTTTAGGCAGTTTTTTGTGTGAATGTAAGTTTTCAACTCCTCTGGATAAATACCAAGAAGCAGAATTGCTGGATGTGGTAAGAATATATATTTGTTGGAAAATACCAAACTGTCTTCCAAAGTAGCTGTACCATTTTGTATTCCCACCAACAATGTATAAGACTTTCTGTTGCTCACATCCTCACCAGCATTTGGTGTTGTCAGTGCTCTGGATTATGGCCATTCTAATAAGTGTGTAGTGGTATCTCATTGTTGTTTGAATTTGCATTTCCTTGATGACATACAATATGGAGTGAATTTTCATATTCTTATTTGCCATCTCTATATCTTTTCCGGTGAGGTGTCTGTTAAGGTCCATGACCCATTTTTTGAGTTGTTTGTTTTCTTATTGTTGAGCTTTAAGAGTTCTTTGTATATTTTGGATAACAGTCCTTTATCAGATGTGTCTTTTGCAAATATTTCTCCTAGTCTGTGGCATGTCTTCTAATTCTCTTCATATTGTCTTTTGCAGAACAGAAAATTTTAATTTTAATGAAATACAGCTTATCAATTATTTCTTTCATGAATGCCTTTGGTGTTGTATCTTAAAAAGCCACCACCATATCCAAGTTTTCTCCCATGTTAACTTTTAGGAGTTTTATTGTTTTACATTTTACATTTAGGCCTATGATCTATTTTGAGTTAATTTTGTGAAGGGAGTAAGGTCTGTGTCTAGGTTCATTTTTCTGCATGTGGATGTTTAGTTATTCCAAAACCATTTGTTGAAGAGACTATCTTTGCTCCTTTGCCAAAGATCAGTTGGCTATATGTATAGGGGTCTAATCCTGGGCTCTCCATTCTGTTTCATCTATTTATCTATTGTTTCATCAAAAGTACACTGTCTTGATTAGTGTAGCTTTATAGTTAAGCTTAAGGTTGAGTAGAGTTAGTTCTCCAACTTGGTTCTTCTTCCATAGTGTCCTTTGCCTCTCACAAAAACTTTAGAATTAGTTTGTCAATATCCGTAAAATAACTTGCTAGAATTTTTATTGGGATGCATTGAATCTATAGATTAATTTGTGAAGAACTAACATCTTGACAATATTGTCTTTTTATCCATGAACACGGAATGGAATATCTCTTAATTTATTTAGTTCTTCTTTAATTTTGTTCATCAGAGTTTGCAGTTTTCCTCATACATATCTTGAACATATTTTGTTACATTTATACCTAAGTATTTTATTTTGGGGGGTGCTAATGTAAATGGCATTGTGTTTTTAATTTCAAATTCCACTTATTCATTGTTAGTATATAGGAAAGCAGTTGACTTTTGTGTTTTAACCTTGTATCCTACAACCTTGCCATAATAGCTCATTAGTTCCAGGAGCTTTTTGTTGATTCTTTTGGATTTTCTACATAGATGATCATGTCATCTGTGAACACAATTTTATGTCTTCCTTCTCAATCTGTATATCTTTAACTTCCTTTGCTTGTCTTATTGCACTAGCAAGGACTTCCAATATAATGTTGAAAAGGAGTGGTAAGAGGGGACATCCTTGCTTATAACTAATCTTAGTGGGAGAGCTTCGTGTTTGTCACCACTAAGTATGATGTTAGCTATAGATTTATTTTTGTAGTTTTTATCAAATTGAGAAAGTTCCCCTCTATGCCTAGTTTACTGAGAATTTTTTTTATGAAAGGGTATTGGATTTTGTCAAATGCTTTCCTGCATCTCTTAATATGATCATGTGACTTCTCTCTTTTTTTAAAACTTTTATTTATTTAAGTGTGTTTTTTTCCAGGACCCATCAGCTCCAAGTTAAGTAGTTGTTTCAATCTAGCTGTGGAGGGTGCAGCCCTGTGAAGATCCAACCTGCAAGCTTGTTGTTAAGAGCACCACGCGCTCTAACCAACTGAGCTAACCGGCCGCCCTGATTTTTCTTCTTTAGTTTGTTTATACCATGAATTCCATTAATTGATTTTTGAATGTTGAACCAGCCTTGCTTGTCTGAAATAAATCCCACTTGGTTGTGGTGTATAATTCTTTTTATACTTTTTTTTGGATTTGATTTGCTAATATTTTGTTGAGGATTTTTACATCTATGTTCATTAAAGATATTGGTTTGTAGTTTTCTTGTAATGTCTGTCTGGTTTTGGTATTAGGGTAATGCTGGCCTTAAAGAATGAGTTAGAGAGTATTGCTTCTGCTTTTATCCTCTGAAAGAAATTTTAGGGAATTTTTTTCATCTGGACCTGGTGCTTCCTGTTTTAGAAGACCTTACACTTCTCACAAAAATTAACTCAAAATAGATCTTAGATCTAAATTTAAAGTGCAAACCTATGACACTTCTAGGAGACATCTTAAGAGAAAATCTAGCTGATCTAAAAAAATACAACACCTTGGGGCTGCCGGTTAGTTCAGTTGGTCAGAGCGCGATGCTCTTAACAAGGTTGCCAGTTAGATCCCCACATGGGCCACTGTGAGCTGCACCCTCCACAATTAGATTGAAACAACTACTTAATTTGGAGCTGATGGGTCCTGGAAAAACACACTTAAAATAAATAAAAGTTAAAAAAAAAAATCAACACCAAAAGCATGATCCATGAAAGAAAAAATCAATAAGTTGGACTTCATTAATTAAAAATTTCTCCTCTTTGAAAGATACTGATGAAAGAATGAAAAGACAAGCCACAGAGTAGGAAAAAAAAAATATGAAAAACACGTATCTGATAAAGGACTGGTACCCAAAATATACAAAGAACTCTTAGAACTCAACAATACCAAAAGAATTGAAAACAGACTCTCAGAGAGATACTTCATGGCCACATTCCTTGTAGCACTAACCACAATACCCAAGAGGTGGAGACAACCTAAACATTTACTGACAGTTGAATGGCTAAAGAAAATGTGGTATATACATACAATAGAATACTATTCAGCCTTAAACATAAGGAAATCCTGTCTTCTACTATTAATACAAACACAGATGAACCTTGAAGGAATTATGCTAAGTGAAATAAGCCAGTCACAAAAAGACAAACACTGCATGGCTCCAATTATATGAAGTATCTAAAATAGTCAAACTCAGACAAACAGAAAGTAGAATGTGGTTAGCAGGGACTGGGCTGGAGGGGGGGAAACAGAGTCTCAGTTTTGCAAGATGAGAAATTTCTAGAGATCTGTTGCACAACAATGTATGTATAGTTAACATTACTGACTGTACTGTCCACTTAAAAAGGCTTAAGGCTGTAAATTTTATGTTACATTTTTTTTACCACAATTTTAAAAAATCTTTGAAGTTAGCAAAACTGAAAAAAGAAATGGGCAAAATATCTGAATAGATACCTCATTAACAATGATATACAGATAGCAAATAAGCATATGAAAAGATTTTATTAGGGAATTATAAATTAAAACAATGATATACTACCACACACCTACTGATATAACTGAAATCTGAAACACTGACAGCACCAAATGCTGACAAGAACATAGAATAATGGGAACTCTTATTCACGCATGCTGGAACACAAGTACAGCCACTTTAGAAGACAATTTGGCAGTTCCTTACAAAACAAAACATACTCTTAACATGTGATCTAACAATCATACTCCTTGGCGTTTACTCAGATGAGTTGAAAATTTGCATCCACACAAAAACCTGCACACTAATGTGTGTAACTGGAAAAATGCTATTCATTTAATGAAGAAGAGTGCAGGCAGAACAGGTTTGTTGGGGAAGCACAAGATTTGTTTTTAGAAATATTAAGTCTAGGGTAGCTATTAGCTATTAATTAAGTTTGTACCCAGGAGAACTACAAACATGTGTTAGCACAAAAACTTGTTCACAAATGTTCACACAGTATTATTCATGATAGCCAAAAGTAGAAACAACCCCAATGTCCATTAACTGATGAATAAACAAAATGTAGCCATATAAAGGAATGAAGTTGTGACACATGCCACAACATGAATGAACCTTGAAAACATTACGCTAGTGAAAGGAGCCAGAAATAAAGGACTACAAAACATGTGATTCCACTTATATGGAATAGGCAAATCGATAGAGACAGCAAGTAGATTTGTGGTTGCCTAGGGCTGGGGTAGGGGAAAATGAGGAGTGACAGCTAATGGGTAAGGAGTTTCTTTTTGGTTGATGAAAATGTCCTAATACTATTTGTTGTGGTAATGGATGCACAACTCTGTGAACATAATAAAAATCATTAAATTTTATTCTTTAAATGGGTGAATCGTATGGTATGTGAGTTATAGCTCAATGAAGCTGCTAAAAAAATAACAGTGAAGTATACATGTGGAAAAACACAAAAGGAAAACAATTTTCCTCAAGGTCATCAAACTAGTTTATGTTTTGTTTCATGACAACTATTTAACACAGTTTATTCACTTCTTCCAAAAATATTTCCCCTATAGTTAAAGAAGTTCCAAGTAGATCAGTATAACAGAAGAAACATACTTCCTCACCTATAAGGAATCCATCAGACAACGTTTTCTATACAGGATTTTTAAAAAGTTTGCTGAGGAATGTACAAACAAAGATGATGATGATGATGATGATGATGATAATAAATAATAATAATAATAATAATAATAATAATAATAATAATAATGCCTTGTTCTTGGCTTCATTGTAGGCTGTATACCTGTAATATTTTTCTAAAAGTTTGTTGGTTTCTTCATTCACTCCTCTTAATAAGAACCTGAGCAAGAACCATCTAAGGGCATTTCCTTTCATTTTCAGGGAGTCATTACTGGTTCAGAAAAAAGGCAAGACAGTGTCTCTCAAGGAAAAGTGTGTCTTTTCTAATCTACCGACTGCTTGAGCCAAGTTAATCACGATAGTTCTCAACCCTGGCTGTACACTAGAATCAGCTGGTACATAGCTTTTAAAAATTACTGATGCCTGACTCACATCCTCAAAAATTCAGATTTAACTGATCTAGGGTATGGCCCAGGCAACCTTATTTTATTAAAATTTCAATAAAATAATTTAGTTTTATTAAAATAATATTTTCCAAAACAAAAAATTTAATGTGAAGTGGCATTATTTTAAATTTTTTGCAAATCTCTTTAATCTCCAGCTTAATGAAAGACATGTGAATTCTTGTATCTGCTTCTGTATTGTTGCAGTATGTAGTTGAAGTATATGAAGAAACCCCAGCCTCACAGAGTATAGTTAGAAAAGGAAGTAGTATTTTAAAAACCTTTCCAGATATTTGTGAATATTCTTTTGTCCACCAAAGCAAACTCAAAAAGTGATTTCTTAAATGTAAGTTGAAATGGAAGGTCCTTATCAATAAAGTTTTCATATCCTGTTACATTAAAAATCCACTGGTCTCTTGCACTTCGGATCTTTTTTATACACTTGCATGATTTTATAACATCATGTGTTGGTCATTTGGAAAATATTTTTTCACTGAGTTATACAGATGTTCCAAATGTTAAAAGCATCTCATTATACAATATCAAAAGTCACATTTGCTAATCTCATCAGAAAATTCTTTAGGTATTGGGAAGCTGTCAAGTTCACAGTGGCAGATACAGTTTTCCAGAACTCTAATTTTTGTTTGAAAGCTAGAATTTTATAATTAGCGACAAATACTATTAATGTTGTCCTTAAGTAACAAATTCATTTTGGTCATTTTAGAAAAACTGTCTTGACAAATACCCAAGTCTGACTAATCATAGTTTCAGCCAGGTAAAAAAATGGTTATAGTTTCAAGTAAAAAAATGGTGTCCCATGAAAAAAACAGGTAGTTCAGCTCACAATTCACCTACACATGGGCTTTTGCGACAACCATCATACTTCAGTATCCAGCAGAAGTGAATATTAAAAAGATGAATACTCAAGGATTGACATTAAATAAAACTAACAATTTTTAATGCTTCAATGTAAAGACATTGAGTTTAAACTGGTATTTTTCCCCCTGCAAGTCTATATAATTTGGTGCCAACTGCCTTGATTCATACTAAGGCACCAGCAATTTTACCAACCCTCAGTGCAAATGTCAACTGTGAAAAAAGCAAACAACATTTTAGTAATAGTTTTGAACTCTAGATCCCCTGAAGAGGGGATCCCCAGTGGTCCATGACAGTAGACTTTGCGAACCGCCTCACTGAGCTGATTCCCATAGAACCATCATGCCAGGTACACATTAGCTATCTTAGCAAGAGTTAAATAAGTTTCAAAATCACTTCACACATGATCCAAATAAGACAGGGCATGGGGAAAGTGACAGGGTGTAGTCTACCATATTCAGTTTGATTGCTAATCCCAAGTCAGTCTTTAAAAAATATAAAGTCTAGGAGAATTTTTCCTACAGATCTGATTATGAAATATTTGGCAGAGGGAACCTAATTCAAACCAGCTGCTGGAGTCTTGCTGTGCAGCAGTTGGTTAGAACACACCGCCAAAAGAACACACCGCCAAAAGGCCCCCGTTAGTGGGGGAGGTTACATGAGCTCATTCAAAGGCGTTTTAGCAGCTTTTGCTCCCCAGTCCCATAAGCACACCACCACCCAATTTCCCACATTGTAAAGTAGCCACACTTTTTTTTTGTATCTTTTTCTCCAGGCACAGAAAGTTTATTGGAAAAAACTACAAAATGCATATCCTGCAAAATTCACAGCACTTTTAAAACCAATGTGTTCTTCTATTTCTACCATGTATCTGGCTTTAATCTCAAGAAATGTGTAAAAATAAAAATATATTAAATTAAAAAATTAAAATCCTCTTTATCACTTTCATGTTTTACTTAATTCTTCACTAGTCTGAAGTATCAGCCATTACGCGCGCACCATGGCTTCCAAGAATCTGTAAATGCACAAGCCAATATAAATGATAACTCGTGTTATTTTACATCACCCTAACAATGTTCTTTGATTTTTGAACTATAATTAATTCTTAATTTATCAGGACTACCTACTTTTGTGGATAATCAAGGTCCTTAATTTCTTTTTCTTCCCTATGTGCTTATGCTCTTTTTTTTTTTTTTTTTTTTTTTGTCTCATCCACTTATAAGAACATGTTCAGAAATAAAATTTGTAAAAGTGAATATTCGGCCCATATAAAACTCAAACCTCTCTTTCCCCTAACAAGACACTAACAAGACAAAAGCACACCATTTTCTGGCCCTCCCTTTCTCTGTGGCATACCTGCGAGTCTGCTTCTAACCTCTGGCCTTTCTCAGTGGCCATACTCTACCCACTCTGCGAGGCAGAGGATGATTAAGTCCCACTTAATTCTAACATTCGGTGACAAACCAATTCCACCTGGCTGACATGGCCACATGGAAAAACTAAACCGTTCATCTGCCTGTCTGTCATCTTTGTTCCTAATCCACTGGTACTTCCTGAACAAGGAGTTGAGAATCCCTGCTGTTACATTAATTAAACTTGTTAAGAAACATGTTCAGAGAGCTACAGGCCCCACCCATTTAATTAATGGACAAGTTCAATTTGCATGTCTAAGTTGATCCAAATGATGCATCTGAATTCCTCACATTTAATATGAAACTTGCACTACTTGTGAAAACTGTTGGGTAGAACTAAACTCCTTGTTTAGCAATGACCAAATTAAACCAATTATACTTTTTACATTGAATTCTTCTTTGACATATTTTCACTTAATATATTATTATTAAAGCAGCTAACGATGCATCAGGTATCACTGTGGGCAAGTTAATTTTACAAGTATTAACTCATTAAATACTCATACTCACCCTATCTCATTAGGGTCCATCAGGGTTTCATTAACAAATAAAAAAATTGTGGAACAGAAAGGTTAAGTGACATGCTCCTAACTACCTACTATAAGTGGCAGAATAGGGATTCAAACTCAAGTTTATTAAGGATTGGCCTTAGTTCCTTCTATGAAATCTTGCTGGGTTTTGAAAAATTGTTAATTATAATATGTTTTTGAGACAATACAAATGCCATACATTTTAGCCTTTTAATGTGTACAGTTCATGGATTTTAGTATATTCAGTTATGCAACCGTAACCACATTCAATTTTAGCACATTATCATTACCCAGAAAGAAATCCTATACTTGTTAGCAGTCACTCCTTATTTCTCCCAACCCAGCCCTCACCCCAACTCTGGCAATGACTGATCTACTTTCTGCCTTTATAGATTTGCCTATTCTGGACATTTTATATAAATGGAATCATGTAACATGTGGTCTTTTGTGTCTAGCTCCTCTCACTGAGAATGTTTTTCAAGGTTCATCCATGTTGCAGAGTTTATTAAAACCTCATTCTTTTTTATTGCTGAATAATATTCCATTGCATGGATATGCCATATTTTGTCTACCCGTTCATCAGCTCATAGACACTTGGGTTGTTCCCATTGTTTGGGAGTTAGGAATCTGTTACAATCACGTGCAAGTTTTAGGGTGAACACAAATTTTCATTTCTCTTGAGTATACAACATAGAAGTGGAATTGCTGGGTCATATCGTGACACTTTGTTTACCCTTCTGAGGAACTGCTAGATTGTTTTCTGCACTAACTTGCACCGTTTTACATTCCCACCAGCAGTGCATGACGATTCCATTTTCTCCACATCCTGGTCTACACTTCTTATTATCTGTTTTTTTAATTATAGCCGTCCTAGTGGGTGGGAAGTAGTATGGCACTGTGGTTTTGATTTGCCTTACCCTGATGGCTAATTACTCATATGTTGACTACCTTTTCATGTGCTTATTAGGTATCTGTATGTCTTCTTTGGATAAATGTCTATTCAGATACTTTTCCCATTTTTTAATTGGGTAATTTATCTTTTCATTATTATTTATATTTCTTTATATTTTTTTATACATTCTTTATATTTTTTATATACAAGTCCCAGATAAGATATATGATGTGCAAATATTTTCTCCCATTCTGTGGGCTGTCTTTTCACTTTCTTGATGGTGACATTTGAAGCACAAAAGTTTTTAATTTTGATGAAGTTCAATTTATTTTTTTCTCTTGTTGCTTATGCTTTGGTGTTATATTTAAGCAATCTCTGTGAAGATCTACTCCTGTATAAAATTAAGAGTTTTATAGATTTAGCACTTACATCTTACTTATATCTTTTCTCTAGTTGCAAATTAATACCACAGGAAAGTACACACACAACCACCCCATTTCCTTCTTTAATACCAAAGTACTTTGGTGGTCTAGGCCCAGTCTAGTCTATGGCCAGAAATTATTTATTTATAGGATTATAATTTCTAGTATTGAACAAAGGCTCACTTATGGAATGTCATAAATTTCTGCTCCATCTGTCCCGTGATACAAACTTAAGGAAATGTCTAAGGGTACAGCTACCTACCTTGTATTCTATGATTATAACTAGAGTATAAGCTTTTTCCATAAAATTTAAATGTAAGAGATCTGTACAGTCCTATTTGTAAGCTCAAAATATTTGGGAAACATAAATGTAATTGCTCTGATTATAACTACTGACATGCCCACATATTTTCATAGGATTCCTGTCATGCTCCCAATGTAACTATGACAGAGAAATTATAATTTAAGTAATAGAATTTAACTCAACTAAGATTTACTGAGGACCTACTAGATGCAAAGCATTATGGGAAGTGCTGAGATGGCTGTCATAATTCTTGACCTCATGAAGGTTATAATTTAGCGGGGATAAAAAAAACAAAAATAAAAAATAAATCCTTTATCTCTGTTCTGTGATCGAAGTGCTCCAACTCTTACATCACAGAGAAACTTCTGAAAAGCTATGTGAAAATTATATTTTTATTTAAAAAATGACATGTGTCAGGGAACTTAGCAAGTTGAAGGAAATCCTGTATGATGTGGAAGTCTTCCTGTAATGTAGAGAATACTCTTCCTCACGTGAATCTTTGTTTGCTCAAGGCAAGAATCCCCCACACTGTTCCCTGTGGATATAGCAGATGATTTCATCAGTTAGCTATTTTGACTACCAAATATTTTTCTGTAGGGCTCCATTTTAATGTGTGGTTTTTGAGTTATATCAAGACCCAATTCTCTTTTGAGCCCAAATATAACTGAATGTGAACGTATTTTCTAGTCTCACTATTGGCCCCCAAATTTACATTTCTCTGTTCTTTGCTCTTCCAACTCCCCTCCTCTGGCATGCTAGAAACATCCTGTTGCTTTGGGTCAAATCAATGTTTATTTGATGGAATCAAAATTATGTGCTCTTATACCAGAAAGAGAAGTTGAAGAATATTTCAGCTGAGTTGTGTGGTTTATCCACAGTACCACATTCTGGTTAAAAGGATTTCATCACTCAGACAAATGGCTACCACAATTTCAGTGGTTTTCCAGTCACAGTCAATAAAGCAAAGGGAAAGAAAAAAAGAAACCAAAACACTATTTACATATCTTCATGACTAAGCAATTTTTGGAGGGAGCACTTAGGAAGCTGCTTCAACAACTTAAAAAAGCGCACACAAAAATACTAATGCCAGAAAGCATTTATTCTGAGCTAGGAGATGCAAAATAATCAATAAGGTTGGGGAAAAAAAGTTTCTGTCTACTTCAACTATATCAGCTACTTACTTAAATGCTATTTTAGGCACTAAAGACAATAGAATTCACTTTAAAATTTTTTAGAAGATTTAGAATAGGATAGATACTTTATTTTTTTGTCTTTTGTCTTACCTTGTGGCAACAAGAGGGTAGTTGTGACATGGTGATGCCCAGGCATCCCTTGTCCATGGCATACAGTCATAAAGCAGCAAATCCTTTTCAGTCACAGCCATGAGAACAGGTCTCCATTGTTGTCTTCCACCATCTAGTTTTGCCTGTTCCAATGGTCAAATCCAGAAAGCAGAGCTAACTATAATGATATGTAATTGTAAACGTCCCTTCAGTGATGGCTTAACATAGTGGGGTCTCCACTTTGTTTCCCGACCCAACAGACTTGAGACAGCAGGAAACATCCCATCAGATTCCTTCCCAATGGCAGGGGCTCACCATTGGGAGGGGTGAGGTGGATCGTGTAGTTTGAAAAAGCTCTTCCTAATTGAGTAACAGACATTATCAAGTGATGTGACAGTTTTTATCCCACTCCACATTAACTAATTATCACCAATTCTGATTATATACTAAACTATTCAAAATGATAATAGTGTCAGTATGTTTGATATGGGAGTAACATCACCTAAGTACAGGATAGAAACAAAATTCTACTACCAAATAAGTCTGTATAATCTAAACATCAGTGTTTTTCAACTATTTTTAATGAAGACCTACAGTAAGAAATACATTTCACACGGCAACCCAATACACACATATGTAAGTAACCAAATAAAAAAATTTCCAAAACAATATAATCCCTATATTTTAGGCAATACACTCTGATAATTCCTATTCTATTTTTTTAAAAATGCTGACAACCTACTATGTTGTATTTTGGAAAACACTTATATAAACTATTGTCAAAAACTTCCCAATTATACTTGAGGAAGTTTATGTTGCAATTTCAAAAGTACCACTGCATTTACTTGCATAAAGCTCAGTGAGCTCAGTGAAGGTTTAAGAATGTAGGAAAATAACCACTGTTTATCCATATTGTCAAGGATTCAAGGCCAAAAAGCAAAACTCTGTTCAAGAAAAGGTCTGGTACCATCGAAACACTTGCCCTCATAAGATAGGACTTTTGAGCAGAGAATGTTTAACAACAGTGTATTTTAAAAACTGATCCTTCAGTTTATTATCATTGGTGACGGATGGCTTCAAGGAGAAGCCAAACTAACGTATCACTTATCTCTTAAAGAGTTGTCTTCAGAGCCACTTTTTTTTTTTTGATTTATTGGGGTGACATTTGTTAGTAAAATTACATAGATTTCAGGCGTACAATTCTGTATTACATCATCTATACATCCCACTGTGAGTTCACCACCCAGAATCAGTTCTCCTTCCATCACCATATATTTGATCAAGAGCCACTTTTTATTTTCTCCTTAATGACTTCTGAAGGTAATTTGGATATGTCAGAACACCTGAAGAATACATCTATAATCTGAAAAGTGGCCTGAGTGGTTCTGTTCTGTTTTATAGCATCTACCACCAGGACTCTTTTCCCTTAGAGAAAGCCACAAGCTAATTCCAGGAGTGGGAAATGAATCCCAGCCAGTGAAGTGACCCTTGTGTACCATGTGCTGAAAGCACAAAATATATGACCTTTGAGAATTCAAGCAACGTATTATAGAAATGGTTATATTATTTTTATTGGAGAACCCAAGTTTTTAAAGACTCTATATCAGTCTATTAGTAACTGTGATATCTGGAGGGAGAATATCAGCTTTAAAGAAGTTCTCTTGGGTTCTTACATTTTTGGGTCATAGTACCACAAAGGGATTTCTAGTTTATGTGCACTACTAAGTCTCTGAGATTGTTATGGATAATATTTTAATAGGGAAAATACTGTAAAATCTATTTTCCCAAAGGGTTAAAATGATAATCTGATTTTTAAAAATTAATTTCCCCCTAAGTTATAAGGGAGAGATTTTGAAGGCTAGATCAGAGTATATGTATTTGGAAAACCTAAATTAAACATATTTCTTCCCAAAGAAGATATTTTAGGCTCTAAAGGAAAACTGCTAATGCCAATAGAAGCAATATCCAATTTCAAGAGAGAAAATTTTTGTTCAATTAATTTTTAAAAAGTGTTTGTTCTTTAGCTCTCTTGAGTCCTCATGTTTTTGGAGAATATCTTTTCCCTATTCTACTTACCAATTTTCTTTTATTTATTTTTTTGGAGAAAAATGAAACCTCAATTTAAGTCATTCTATTTGCCTATTTGCCTTAACTTATAAAGGTACTGTTTGCTTTCATTGAAGTCAAAATGCTGCCTGCTATACAGAGCATGTGTTTTCAGTTGTGGTATCAGTGCAAGCAGCCTTGGGGCTTCACTATTGAGTTTTTGGCTGGAGAAAAAAAGGATACTAATGGTAGGGTTCTGGTTTGCTTGTGTTTCAACACCCCCACATGCATACACATGCATATATACCATGCATATGGACAAACAAGAGCCTTCTACAAATTTTATTTTCTAATAAGTACTGTTGGATAGCACTAAAGATGAAAAAATACTAATAGTTATAAAATTAATCCGTTAATCTTATAAATCTTTTGACAGATGATGTACATCTATTCTTTATTTTTATAACAGAAAACCAAGAGCAAACACTAAATAAACCATTACAGTAATCCTAATTTGAATGTTTACACACTTTGGGAAGTACCAGGGACAAAGCCAGATAAACAGAGCTTCTTTGGCTGACCTGGCTTTTTAAATCTATACTCAAATGCTCAAAAATACGGTTTTATAGGTAATACATGTTCCCCCACTCATTTGGTGTACTTAAAGAAAATGTCTTTTAAGAGTATAACCAACTGAAATAAAAGGGTAAACTATTAGTCATATAAAAATCACTATCAAAAAAGAGAACAGAAGTCTTTATGCATTGAATAGATTATCAGTTACCAAATCTCTATATATAGGTTTTCCCTGTTTTAAGCAAACTCAAATTATGACAATGTGAAATAACAAAAAAGATAAATTAAGGAGAAATCATTTAAAGTTAACTGAATGAGCCTTTCTTCATTTATCTGCCCCAAATGACTATCTTTTCTAAGTACTACTGAAACAGTTTCATATATATGTGAACTTTTCAGGAGTACACCTCTTGCCAAAAAAAATGATAAGCTACATTAAACAGAATGAACTGAAATTATCTTGACCATTTTCCCACTCATGCACAATCTTACAGTCAGAAAAGGCTTTGGAATTTACCTAGTTCAACCTTCATCAGATTCATAAGCACATTATAATAGCTCTGAGAAATGGTATCCAATCTTGTTTGAACACCTTATTCTGAGAGTGGTGTCTGATTTGGGTAACCCAAACAACTATTTTAAAAAAGTAAAAGTCAAGAGTCTTTGAATTATTAGTTCAGTGGTACTATTTTTAAAGTGATTGAAATTTTTCTACTTAGTATTGTTTCCAAACCCTGAGATGTTCTTGGACAATATTTTATAATTAGTGACTTGTTTGCTTGCTTTTTATATTAGATATGTAGACAAAGAAAACAATTACTGAGCTTCTACTATATACAAAGCATTAGGCTAAGTTCTCTGGGGGCAAAAATGATTTGGAAAAAGTGGGTTCCTGTTTTCCAAGAGCTCACAATTGAGTGGAGAAAACACACATAATATGCTCCAAAAAAGGCAGATTGTGATGAACTGGTGGCTTTATTTTTCTCCTTTCTACTTGTCTGTATGTAGTATAAACCAACTTAAGATCACTTTAAAGTCTGGCAAGTCCCATACATTGCTGGTGGGAATCTAAATTAGTTTTACCCTGATGAAAGGCAATCTGGCAATATTTATCAAAATGACAAATGCATATATATACCCTTTGTGGTAGTTTAAAGATATGTCCACAGATTCTTTACTACTCTCCCCTTTAAGAGGTGAAGCGCTTGTGTGTAGCCTGGACTTAGTAAATCGCTTCTAATAAAGAGAATAAAGCAGAAGAGAGGTCATAAAATGCACTGTAGCCTCCATCTTGTTCTCTCTCTCAGATCTCTCACTCTGGGGAAAACCAGCAGCCATGTGTTGAGGACATTTAGGCAACTCTGTGGAAAGGCCTGCATGGCAAAGAACTGAGGACTTTCGCCAATAGGCAGCAAGAAACTGAGGCCTCCTGCCAATAGTCATGTGAACAAATCACGGGGAAAGCGCACCTGCCAACCCCAGTCAAGCCCTGAGATGACCGCCCCCCGCTGACAGCTTGATTACAGCTTCATGAGGGATCCTAGGTCAGAACCACCCAGCTAACCCGTAACCAGATTCCCTGAGCCTTAGAACCTATGTAAGGTAAACGTTTGTCATTTTACAGCCTCTCACTCATGGGGTAATTTGTTATACAGCAATAGATAACTAATACACCCTTTGAATCAGCACTTTTGGGGACTTATCCTACGGTATAGAAATATCCTCAACTCTCTGAACTCTCATTGTCCAAACTAAGGAACTGATGTAAATTTTTGGATAAATCCTTTTCTAACCAAAGTTTTACTGCTCACTAACACAAATTTAAGAACCAAAGAGTTTGGACAGCACGTGTAAAAGGACAAACTACAAGGCTATTCATTGTGGCATCTTTTGTAATGCCAAGAGATTATAACAGCAAAACTGGGAGAGCGCTTATTAACTATAGCCACACAATGGAAAACTACAGTTATAAAAAAGAATGCCCTCTGTTCATTGATATGGAAAGATCTCCAGGATATAATGTTTAATGAAAAAAAGAGCAAGGTATAAAGTAGTATGCATAACATGCTATCTTCTATAATAAGAAAAAAAGAAAGATATATGTTCATATTTACTTTCATTTGCATAGAGAAACTCTCAAAAGAATCACTAGAGAGGAACGAAATTCATGACCTCTCTAGGGAAAAGGGACTAGGAATTAGGTGGATAAAGACAGAAGGGCATAAGACTTTTCACCTATTAACCTTTTATTCTGTCTTTTGAACCAGGTAAATGTATTACCTTTGCAAATGCATTGCCTTTTTAAAATCATGAAGATTGCTAAAAACACAGAATAATTACCATTCAATCAAGTTATTCAACCAGCGCATAAAAATATAAAAGCAATGATAAACAACTAAAATACTAAAACTTTCACGTCATAGTACTTATACCATGATTTTCATTAGTTTGTTCTCTGCTTAGTTATTCTCATTATACTTCCTAGAAATGATCACAGTACTAATTCTGTGTTCTAATTTATTATAATTATTTGAAATATTCATAAAATCTCAGAACTGAAAAAAGAATTGATTAGTGGCATCCAAAGCTGATCCACAATACAAATCACCCAAAGCTACCAAATAAGACTGCTGGGCCCAATGACAGATCTATCAAAGCAGAACTTTGCTGAGGTGGAAGGTGGGGGGCCAGATCTGAGAAACTCTCTTTAAAACACAACACAAAACAACATAACACAATAAAAACAAGAGAGCAAAACCTCCCTGGGCTGACACTGATGCAATCCCTGCCCCGTTACACACACATGAGGAAACCAGGATTCAAAGAAATGAAGGAACTTTTATAAAGATATAAAACCAGTGGAAAAGAAAACTAGCACTTGAACACTCATCTCTGAACCCCCAGTCTAGTCTTTTTCTAACTCTTTCTGAACCAGCTGACAATGAAGGACCACCCCAAAAAACCTATGTACCATAACATGATGTAGAACTTTTAGTCTCCCTTTTGTCAAACTTGGGATCTAAACTAACTTGGATTAAGTTCTTCCTTTTCCTTGAGCCAATACCTACACTTAGGTTTTCTTGTTTCTCTTCATTTATCAGTTGTGAAAGACATTTATCTAATGGGTTATAAAGTACTGCGTATATTTTATACTTTTCCCAGAGCAGGGAAGTAAGCATGCTGCCCCTGAAACTCCCCCTGTCAACAGACTAACACAGGGGCTGGAAAACTATGACTTGTGGGCCAAATGCAGCCCACTAACCGTTTTTGTAAATAACGTTTTATTGAAATACGACCACACCTATTCATTTTCATATTGTCTATGACTATTTTCTTGCTACAATGGCAGAGTCAGGTAGTTGTGACACTATCTGGACGTTTGTGGAAACAGTTTGCTGATCCTCTTCTAAAATCATGAAAACTATCCTCTGTCGTTAAGAACAGAGACGGAAATAACTTCTTTTTAGTTATGTTGTGTGATGATTATCATGACAGTCAATTTTTCTGATGGAGGTGATGATTAACAGCAAATAGCTCAACGGTAGGGAGGAGAAACAAAAGATCTTCAAGTCAGATATCCGGGACCTGACTGCATGATAAATATGAATTGTGGGAACCATCCTGGCTCTGAATGGCAACCAGGTGAGCCCCTGCCCTGCCTGCCTCCCAGCCTACCTGTTCTGCCAGCCAGGCAATGTGCTTGACCTCCTTGCTGCCTCCTGCTGTACTAGTTGCACCAAGCATGGCATTGAGCTCAGCCAACACCTGTGGGAGGAGAGCCATTATGTTGGTGTGGATAGCTACGAACCAGGAGTGTGCTGTGGCTGTATCCTTGCAGCGTAGGATCAACGTGTTCCTGCTATCAGGAGAATGTAGCTCTATCAATCTGTGTAGAAAAAGAGAAAAAAAGTGAGCGAGGTCAGACGTCGTCAAACCTGCCAGGGTATAGAATACATTACTGGAAATCTATTTTAATTTTACATTCCAGAATAGAGATACTTTCTCTTAATTCTTAAGGGTTTAATTCCAGAGAAAACCACATATGGAAAGATAATCATCGAAAAGACTAACTGCTGGGTCTCTTGTTTCAATGTGTTAATGTAATGACCTGATGAGGGGACCTATTGTATAGTCTATAATAGAACACTTCACTTTGCCTTAATCTCCATGTCAAAGACATGGAAAGCATGCTTGCTGAATCTAATAGGCAGATCGGAAAGAAGGAATTGAGATTTTAAAAAAATATTTTGGAAATTCTGATATTAGGTACTGCTGCTAAGTAAAATCTACTGCCAAATAGTGAACTGAAATTTCCACTGTGTGAAATAAAGAGAAAATAGCTGAAGAATATGACTCTTTGTGAAAATTTGGAACACTTTTTTAGTGTCTGGGTAATATTATATGATTATATGATCATATGATCATATATGATCATAGTGAAAAAATAGTTAAGAGATCTTCAACTCTGTGACTATTATTTGTTAATGCTCAACTGAGAACAACCTCTACTTCAAAAGTAACCTTTAGGAGTTAGCTAAAAATGTTAAAGTACATTGAACAAATTCCTTATACAGCAATTTCTTGAGTACTGTTTTGTTTTGGCCAAAGTTTTTGTCAAGATGACTTTAAAAAGTTAAATAAGTAAATGACTAACATGTATACCCTGCTGTTCTAACAGTGAACGTTAAGTATCTTTCAAAATGGAAAAAGAAAAAGCTCTTAGGAGTGTTTTTCACGACAGGCTAGAAATTGACAAGTTGCCACTGACCAAGGAGAGGTATCTTTATTCTTTCATCTTTCTAAAGATAGTTGTGCTGTCTTGAAGCACTCTTATCAGATCCTGTACCACCTGTCAAAGATAAGCAGTTTACATGGACACTAGCATTTCTGCCTTGAAGCTTATGCCCCTCTCTTCTGCCAAATATTTTAATTTGCCATATTTAATACGGCAAATATTCATTCTCTTCTGAACTCTGGTCAGTCTATCCTTAAACACATATTTATTGAGTACCAATTGTATACCAGATACTGTAGAAACTGGTATTAGAGATACAGTGGTGAAAAAGACAGGTGGGTCCATAGTCTAATGGGGAAGGCAGAAAGCGAAGGAAGAACTGATGATTACTGTGAAGTTCCTCTCTAAACAAAGGCACTCGCAAGATGGTAATGGCAAAGGACTGCAATGGAAGCTTCTAAACCTCTGGGGCACATTCCCTAAGCTGGTGTCATGCTTTCAGACAGTTTATAAACACATCTACCTCGTACCTATCTACTCACCCACTCACCTGCCCTTCCCCTGGAGGCCTAGCCACTAGTCTATTCACACACGCCTTCAAAGTTCTAGGGCAACAGACAAATGGGAGTATTGTTTATGATTCCACTTACATGAGGTATCTAGAGTAGTCAAACTCATAGAAACAAAAAGTACAATGGTAGTTGCCAGGGGTTAGAAGGAAGACGGTGGGGGTGGGGGGAGGGAATGGGGAATTGTTGTTTAATGGGTACAGAGTTTTAGTTTTGCAAGATGAAAAAGTTCTGAAGATTGGGATTGCAAGAATATGAATATACTTAATACTACCGAACTGCACATTTCAAAATGGTTAGATACTAAACTTTATGTTATGTGTATTATAGTACAATTAAAAATTTTTAAATGAGTGAATTAAAAAATAATCTTATGGTGAAATGTAAGATGAATTTTCAATAGAGAGAGAGAAACGGCCTCGGGAAATTTAATTGGACCCAAGGAGGATGAGACTACACAGAGCTCACCAGTAGGATATAGACTCCTAAGTAGGAAGAATTCCTCATCTTAAAAGCCCAGCAAAAGTAGAAAGAGGAAGGTAAGAGATCTCTGACAAATAGCTTAATATTCATATTACATTTTAGTCCTCTGTGTTATTTTATAACATTTATTCTTTTTGATGTTACTTTTCACTATATCAATTGTTGCTGTCATGGTCCTTTAAATATTTGGTTAAAAAATTGATTATATTCTCTAAAAGAAAAGTAGTTATGCATTTGTTATGGGAAGATTTAAAACAGCACATTACACTATGTAACAACAAAATGTTGCACTTAAAGGCAGAATCATCTCTGTTATAATCCTTTTGATGAGTTAACAACGGTATTATTCAGAGAAACTGCTCAAATAATCATTTAAGTAACTAAACTTATTTTAGAATAAATTTACTTAATGACATGTAGTTGTCTATAAACTGCAGTGCTAGATTGTTAGATAATGTATGAATACAAACCCAAAGCAAGTTATTCTATATTTTCTTTATTACTTACATTTACTTATACTAATCTTAAAAAGAAAAGGTGTTTCGGGGCAACTGGATGGCTCAGTTAGTTAGAGCGCAAGCTCTGAACAACAGGGTTGCCGGTTCAATTCCCACATGGGCCAGTGAGGTGCGCCCTCCACAACTAGATTGCAGACAACAAGCTGCCACTGAGCTGCCCGGGGCAGCCAGATGGCTCACTTGGTTAGAGCGCAAGCTCTCAACAACAAGGTTACCAGTTTAATTCCCGCATTGGATAGTGGGTTGTGCCCCTTAAAACTAAATAATGAAAACGGTGACTAGACTTGGAGCTGAGCTGTGCTCTCCACAACTAGACTGAAAGACAATGACTTGGAACTGATTGGTTCTGGAAAAACACACTGCTCCCCAGTATTCCCCAATAAAAATTAAAAAGAAAAAGTATTTATAGAATTTCCTATATAAGATGACAATTTAGCACACGTATCTATTCTACTCCTTACTAAAAGCAACAGTTGAAGGGGATTTTAAAAAAAATCAATAGGCTTTTTCTTTTGTCATTATTAGGTTTACCAAAAAAAAAAAAAAAAAAAACCTGAGCAAAACTACAGAGTGCTCCCAAATACCCCTTCCCCTAACATCCCCTATTATTATTATTAACATCTTGCATTAGTGTAGTATATATGTCACAATTGGTGAGTTAATATCGATACATTATAATTAGCTAAAGCCTCGATTTACTCTACATATCGTATATTCTGAGTTTTGATAAATGTATGATGACATATATCTACCATTACCATATCATACAGAATAACAGCTTCACTGCTCTAAAAATCCCATGTGCCATCCACTTATTCCCCCATTACTCATCCCCTGGCCCTGAACTTCTGCAAGTGCTAATCTTTTTACTGTCTCCATGGAATTATACAGCAATGCAGACTTTTCAGATTGTTCTTTTTTTTCCCACTTAACAATATGAATTTAAGGTTTCTCCATGTCTTTCCTAGCTTGAGAGCTCATTTTTTTCCTAATCATTCCATTGTCTGGATGCACCATGGTTTGTTTATCCATTCACCTATTAAAGAACTTCTTGATTGCTTTCACGTTTTTACAATTATGAATAAAGCTGCTATAAACATTTGTGTTCAGATTTTTGTGTGGACACAGGTTTTCAACTCCTTTTGGTAAATACCAAGGAGCACGATTGCTGGGTCATATGGTAAGACCATGTTTAGCTCTATAAGAACCTGACAAACTGTCTTCCCAAACAGCTGTGCCACTTGGCGTTCCCACCAGCAATGAACAGAGTTCCTGTTGCTCTACATCCTCGCCAGCATTTGGTGTTGTCAGTGTTTTGGATTTTGGCCATTTTAGTAAGTGTGTAGTGGTATCTCATTGTTTTAATTTCCAATTCTCTAATAAAATATGATGTTGAGTACCTTTCATATGTTTGTTAGCTACTTGTATTTTTCCTTTGGTGAGGTGTCTGTTCAGATCTGTTGCCCAATTTTTCAATTGGGTTGGTTTTTTATTGTTGAATTTTAAGAATTCTTTATTTGAATATTTGAATACCAGTCATTTACCTGATACATATTTTAAAAGATTTTCTCCCAGTCTGTGGCTTGTCTTTTCATTCTCTTAACAGTGTTTGATGGTTAATTTTACGTGCCAACTTGACTGAGCTAAGGGATGCCCAGATAACTGGTAAAACATTATTTCTGGATGTGTCTGTGAGGGTGTTTCCAGAAGAGATTAGCATTTGAACCAGTAGACTGAGTAGTGAAGATGGCCCTTACCAACTTTGGTGGGGACTATTCAATCCACTGAGGACTAAAACAGAACAAAAAGGCGGAGGAAGGGCAAATTTGCTTCCTGCTTGACTTGGGACATCCATCTTCTCCTGTCTCTGCACACTGGCACTCCTGGTCCTTGGGCCTGGACTTAAATTATACCACTGGCTTTCCTAGTTCTTCAGCTTGCAGACAGCAGATCATGGGACTTCCCGGACTCCATAAATGCATGAGCCAATCCCCATAATTAATTAATAAATCTATCTATCTATACATCTGCCTACCTACCCATCCATCCATCCGTCCATCCATGCAATTTTCCTACCGGTTCTGATTTCTCTAGAGAATCCTATTGTCTTTTACAGGGCAGACGTTTTCACGAAAGTTCAACTTATCAATTTTTTCTTTTATGTACTGTGATTTTGGTGTTGTATCTAAGAAATCACCAGAAAACTTTAAAGGGGATTTTTTAAAAAGCATAATCCTAAACACTCAGGGAGATTAGGAAAGGAACAACTACATCAAAATTTTGGAAACTAGCAAGCAGACGGTAGAGTTAAATGACTTACTAGACCTAAGAAAAGTGCGAAGAGTCAAAGCCCAGCCAATCCATATTGCAGAATCCTGAAGAAGCTAGGGAACTGAAGGCACTAGTTACCACTGGAAGAGGGAGTAAAGCTAAAATAAAGGGGCTGGCTGAAAGTGTTTCGGCCACATCCAGAAGCCAGGGACTACCCTACCCTCAAACCAGCAAAAGACTCAAACCCACCCTCATCCCACGGAATTGGGTGAAGGAGCCAATGAGATCCTTCATTCAGACCTTGCTTGTATCAGACTGTTTTCTACAGGGGCTATTTACCTCCACCTAGTTGTTTTGGAGTTATTACCAGCTTAACATCCTTTAAACATATGCTAAAAGTTCAGTGGCAAAACCATGACAAGAAATTTCTTTCACCCCTCCTCCTGACCTACTTAGCACTAAAGATAGGAATCAGCTCATCCTTCTCTGGGCACAAAACGTCCACCTTCTGAAAAGGCCTTTACTCCTCATACAGTTCCCGGGACTGTCTCTCAGACATATTTCCTTCAACACAATCTAAATTCTGAAAATCCTGATGTAAAAGATCCTAGTTGTTAATAACCAGAAGAATGGAAAATAAGCCTGTTGTAAAATATAACTAAACATGTTTAAAAGAAGACATTGGGACCACTAGGCTGGAAAAAGATGGAAACAGGTTGTAAATTTGTTCCTAGGCTAGGATCATTAATTTTTCATGAAAAGAGAAATTTTGCAGTGATTCTTTAAAGGGAATTGTGAAATAGCAAATTAAATTAGAAGAAACAGAAAAGAAACTCCAAAATCCTGGTGATTCTAGGATCCAGAAGAATCTGCCTTTGAAGAAACAGCCCAGCCCTTAGAGCTGATAAAGGGGACAAAGTCTCCTAAAGCCCACTGTGGCTTTAACAGAAAAATTCATATAAAAATTTTTCTAATAAAAATCTAGAGGCAGTCTGTCAGTAATTATTTAAGTCCACAGGAGAGAGGAGGAAACAGCTACAGAGTAAAGAGTTCTGGCTTCTAGTCAAACCACTGATTTCCTGAGAGATGCAATTACATTTTGATCATACGAATCCAAAAAATGTTTAGCAGAATCAATAGAAGCGTAGGATTCATATTTCCTCTGTTTAGTAAACCCTTGAACATAACTTACGTGTTCAATTTAGTAATAATCATATTGTTTTATATGTCACAAAGCCAAAATTTACCTTTCACATGGAAAATAGCCAACGTGAAGGTGACCAAGACATTGTGAACCAGCTCAAAGCAAAACAGACTGACATTTCTGAAAAGCAGTGTGTGGGAACACTTTGACCGTGCTCAAGTCTACACTGCCCACAATGCTGTTTGCTAAGGAATGGGCTCATGTTCTCTCCCTGGACTTCACCACTATTTAGCTTTCACTTTCAAGAATGAACTGCTTGTACCTCTAGAAGCATCTAGTGAGGTCTCAAGGTGGCGAGAGAGAATACACTTCCTCCTCCTCCTTACTTATTCATTCTGATGGCCAGCACTTTTGTTCAGCTCTAGATAGCGAAACTAAATCAATGTAGTAAAACACAAGAGCAGGGTGTTGCCCTCTCATGTTAAATAAGTTTTTGGTTTAGAAGGTGAAGGATGAATCACAAAAAGATTCCAAAAGGGCTCATCAAAATAGTTAATATAAAAAAACTGACGTCCTTAATGTTGGTGGGGATGTGGAGCCACGGAAACTCTCATCCATTGTTGGTGGGAATGACACAACCACTTTGGGGAAAAGTCTGGCAGTTTTTTAAAAAATTAAACATGCACCTACCCTTGAACCCAACAATTCCACTCCTAAGAATTTACCTGAGAGAAATGAAAATGGATGCTCACAAAAAGAGTCGTACAATAATATTCATAGTAACTTTATTAATATTAGCTCTAGACTGGCAATAGCTCAGGTGTCTATCAATAGGAAAATGGGTAAAGAAACTGTGATATAGTCATACAATACTACTCAGCAATAGAGAAAGAACTATTGATACATGAAACAGATAGATGAATCTCAAAAACCTTATAAGGAATAAGAGAATTCAATCACAAAAGAATACATATGATATGATTACATTTATATGAAATTTAGAAGAGTTAGTGCTAATCTAATGGTAGAAAGTCAGAATAATAGCTGCTTTGGGAGGCAGGAAAGGGAATCGACTGAGAAGAGGCATAAGAAAACTATAAAGGGTGATGATAATGTGCTGTATCTTTATAGACTTGGGTAATTGTATGCATTTGTCAAAATTATGATTTGTGCATTTTACTGCATGTAAATATTACCTCAAAAGAAAAAAACTACAACGAAACAATGAACTCTAATTATTTATATGCATGCTTAAGTATTTAAGGGGAAGTATATTAATGTCTACAATTCAGTTTGAAATGCATCAGAAAAAACTGATGGATTGATGTGTGGATGGGCCAATCTGTGATGGGTGGATGGGCAAGTCTAGTAAAATGTTATTTCTGTTTTTTTAATTAAAGTTTATTGAGGTGACAATTATTAGTAAAGTTACATAGATTTCAGGTGTACAATTCTGTATTACATCATCTAGAAATCCCACTGTGTGTTCATCACCCAGAGTCAGTTCTCCTTCCCTAGTAAAATGTTAATGGTTGAATCCAAGTGGTGGAAAAATGAGTGTTGACTACAAAATTCTTTAGACTTTGCTATGTTTGAAGATTTTCATAATAAAATGTTAGGGAAAAAATGAAAAATGATGAGAAACCACATGCCCACCTACAGTTTAAAAACAGATTCGCCAGTATTTCCCAGATTAGGGAACATCTATGCTTATTTCTTGCTCAATTTTACAACAGACTGTGGAAGCTTAAGATTTCAAACAGAAACATGGTCAGTTACATAAAGCAGCAATTTGATAAGTGTCTTGGTGACAGATGTCCTGATGAAACTTATTTTTGCTGTTCCTATATGAACTGTTTCTTTGCATGGCTTTAAATGTTGCAGCTGTGCTGCTTGTCATGCACAAGGAAGCTCCACTTCCTTTCAGAGTGGAGATAAATTTAAGGATCAAAGAGCTCCAAGTGATCTTATCTTATTTATCCTAAAGAATAAAGTTGAGCAGTAGTATTATGTCCATTTTACAGACAGAGAAAACAGGAAGACAGAGAAATTAAGGGACTTATTTAAGGTCACAAGGACACTAACAGAACCTATAATAATAAACTGAGAGCTTACTATACCGATTTTACAATCATTCTCTTATTTAATCCTCACATAACCTTTCATTTTATACAGGAGGAAATGCAAGTGAGAGCGATATAGGAACAACCTTGCATAAGTAATACTGCAACATGTCTTTAAGTTTGCAAAGCTGTTACGTGGATGTTCTGCGAAGGTGCAGCTCACCTGTTCTCCAGATCCGGCATGCTTAGGTTTCTAGCAGCAAAGCACATTTTGAGAGGGATGACCTTCCTGTCCTTCGTGCTGTTTTGGTGTTTTGGAGAACCAGAGTCCTCACTGCCACTAAAGCTCGGTGACTGGGGAGCTGCACCTTCCCATGGCAGATCTGACACTAATGATGGCTTCTTGATATATGGTGTGACTTCTCGGATGAACTTGACTATGAACAAAAATCAAAGAAAAAGATTAGTATTTTTGCTTCCTACGAAAAATGACAACTGAAATACATATATACATGCAGTATCTGGCATGAAGTAAAAAATCCACTAAGTTAAAGCACACAGAATCATAGGGGCAGAGTCCTTTAAGGGCATGCAATCCAAATGAAATACCATTGCTCGATTCTAAAAACTTGAACTTCTAAGCCTTTGTATGTATTGTTCCTCCTGCTTAGAACTCCGGTCTCCCTTTGTCTGCATGGTCAACTCTACTCAAGAATCACCTCCGCAGAGCCTTTTCTGTCTACTCTCTCCAGGGTATTACCATTACACCTCCTTACCAACCTCTTAGCACCCTGGGTTGTAATCCTTTGCTAAAGCTTCTGTTCCCCTGCTAGCTGTTGGGCAACCCCAAGGCAGGGATTATGATTTATGCAATCTTGATACCCAACATCTAGAACAGTGCCTATTTGGTAAATGTTTAAATAAATGAGTGAAGGAACAAATGAATAATTAAATGCTTGGTAGTTGACCAGCCATGAATGAATCTCCTGGTGATAGGTTCAGTACCTCCTGAGACAGCACCATCTAGCTTTAGATGACTCAACATTTAGAAACTTCTTGAAACTTCCACGCATTGCTTTGCTGTCTGCTGAAGCCATACAGAATAAACTTAATCTCTTCCACATGAGAACACCTTCAAATATCTGAAGATTAAAATATTCTCTCTCTCTCTCTTCTGCAGACTAAGCTAAGTATTTCTAGTTCAATTCAACTCAATCCACATATTTAGCTACCTACCAAGTGTCAAGCATTAGGCTAGCTACTGTGAATACAAGAGCAAATGGGGCATGGATCCTGCCCTCAAGGAATGACCAGTCTAGTAAGGGATATAGCTATGCAAACAGATCATTACAGTTTTAAAAACAAGTACAAATAAGTACAAAAATAAAGTGTATTCAAGATAAGGTATTTCCATTAATGGTAGCCCCAATTAAAATATAGCTTTTAGATGGGAAACTTCATTCTTTTTAAGTTCAATTTTAGGACTCATATAAAATACTTCTTTCACCTCAGTCATGACTGGCAACTATTGTGATTTCAGGCATGGTGTTCTTATTTCAAAAACTAGATAAAGCAACGATTATTAAAACTTTAAATAGCATTAAAATGTAAATAAGTAGTTGAATGTAGATGAATCAGTCACCATTACGTCTGCTAACATCAATGTATGTTATATCAGTATTCTATCTCCCTCTCAAATTCCAGCATGGTAGGTCATTAGAGTAGCATCATGGGAATTGAAAAACTAGAAAAATATGATCATTATCAATGCTGACCGGTATAATAGCTAGCATTAACATTTTATAGCATTAGAAGCTTTACAAGCCTATGAAACTTTACTAACAAATAGATTACTAAATCTCAGAAGTAATCAGGTGTTTCTAAAAACATCGCTAACAACAGTCTTTCAAATAGTTTCTTTTTTGAGTAGGTAACATATACACATAAAACAAAATTGAAAAGGTATGAAAGATTTTATAAGAAAAACACTAGATGTCTAGCAGCCTAGTTGCCAGCCCTGAAGGCAACCACTACATGGTCTTTCAGAGACATACTAGATATGCTAAGCAGATGTAAAACAGGCACACACACGTGAATATATGTATCCACACATTTCACCCAGTGCCAGGACAGTACGCTTATGTTCTGCACCTCGTATTTTTTTTACTTAACAATGTTGATAATAGTCTTTCATAAGCCTAGCATTCTCTAGCTCATTCTCCAGCCTGTGGGAACAGAGAGGCCTTTGGAATCACACAGATCTGGTTCAAAGACTACTAACTGTGTTCGCTACCACACAGCTACGTGACCTCACTCGCCTGGTCTGAGGTTCTTAGCTATAAAATGGGAGTTAACACTAAACAAGTAAAACTCCCAAGCACATACTGAACATTCAATAAATAGTAGGTGGCTTTCTTTTCCTTCCCTAAATTAAAAAGTTGAAGAGCTTAAAATTTTTAAACAGCGATCAATAGAAGAGGTGAAATTATTTTCTTGTAAGTTACTAAACAAGATCTGCTGAAATTAAGCATAATTCTAGAAAATATAAGAATGCTTATACCAGCATTTAGATATTGTTTGTGTGTGTTCTTTCCATGCATAGTTACAATACATGCATTTCTTGGTCGAGAGAGTTAAAGCCAGCTGCCTCAGGTCACCAAGGAGTTTTTTTCATCCTAGAAAAATGAGCAGGGTTGCAGTTGCAGCCAGTACATCCCTTGAGCGCTGACTCAGGCATTTCAATACATGCTTCGGCTTTGTACTTTCAAAAGAGGATTAGGTCACGAGAACTTTGGCAGAAATTCCTATAGTTTCCAGTCACTGCCAATGGCAGAGACTTGCTTTCTGAACTATTTAAGGCAGTATACCAACTATTGGGCTACCAATTGGGGGAAATTAAAGACATTCTAAATGACTAATCTTGAATATTATAGTGGTTAGAAAAAGACCATGTTCTACTCAGAAGTTCATTCAATTACACAGTGGCATTGCTGAACTAATTACTTCACACAGATTTAAACGGACACACAGCCTACCGCACGGCTTTATTAAAAGAGCTATGAGTTTCACTTGAGTTGATGATAATGATGCCCGACCCCCATCTAACCAGCCGTCTATAATGGCTGAAGAACTGTGAATACACATCTATTTCTAATTTACCTCTGAGATTTGGGAAAGGTGGCAAATTAACAGTGTTGTTTTAGTACTATGCTTACACTTCCCCAGTTGCCACAGTGCTTTTACTTGGATCCTTGGAGAGACAAGCAAAGCCTCCACACCCCGCCATGGCATTCGGGTCAACTCAGAACCCACAATATATTTCAGAATTTCATTTTTCCTGATAAAGATCCTCAAAATGTTTAATTAAACACTGATGTTTGCAGTTTTAGGTGTTTAAGTGCTAAAGTTAATTTTCTTACTTCTATGAACTGATCACTCTTATTGAAAGTAATGGGGGCTCCCCCCACCCTACAAACTTCACTACAGCCCCTTCTCTTGAGTGACAAAAACATATACATGTACTGTACCCCCCACCTGGAAAGACGTCTGGAAGGATTTTCATCAAAATATCAATAGAGCTTATATATAGGTATAGGATTGCCTTTTCTTCTTCAGATAGTTCTCTACGTTTGAAATTTTTATGAGTCCATAACATTTATACCAATAGAAATTTATTTTTTAAATGAAGAAAACTTATTCTGAAACTCTGCTCAAACTTTAAACATGGAACCACCTTAAAGTGAAATCTTGTGCAACCTTCAGAAACTATAATGCACTGGATGGGATCCAAGATCCAACAGATTCTTACTGAATTCCATACTCAAAAGAATAGGGTTACAGGAGGTACATGTATTTTAATGAGGTACACTGCTATCCTAGTTTGGGGCATTGGGCAGCATCTGATTTTAAATTGAATGTCACTTAAAAGCTTATCCAAAAGAGACTTCATAGTGCAGACATTGCCTATGGCTTTTAACACATGTATTCCAGTACATCAGTCACCTTCCCTTATAAACATCAACCTCTCCTATAATCATTATTTTCCTCTTTATCTCTAAAGTTTATCCTTTTCTTACCCCATCTGGTGACCTTTTATGAGTTTAGGTGAAACTAAATGAGTCAGACAATGTAGGGAGAATGGTAACATTATTTCCCTGGCTTTTATCAGCAAGTTAGTTCTGGGGTATCCTTAGGGAAGAAGAGCTGGCTTTTCATGTTGCTCACAAATGAGTTATGTTGACATCATTGTTAAAGTATTGTCCCAAGAGGTTTCTCCTCAACCTCATCCCAAGCTCCTTCTCCAAATCTGATAGATGGCCACCAAAAACATTAGGGAGGAATTACTTTAAGCAAAAAGCCTTTTTACATTCTCAACTAGCAGGTGCCTTTCAACTCAAGTCTCCTGTCACTTGGGGTTTGAGTAGACCCTGAATGTAAGTAGACCCAGAGTAACTGGTTTCCACTTTAAAGTAACATTGCATATTCACTAATTTACTGAGCTCCTGGCATGTGCCAGGAACTGCTTTGGAAGCATATAATAATACATCCATGAACAAAACATGCAAAAAAAAAAAAAGAGATGAATGTAATAATAAGTAAATTATATTCTAGAGAAACAAAAACACATAAAAGCCTGTACATTCACATAAAAGCCGGTACATGAATGTTTTAGCAGTTCTATTCATAAGTGCCAAACTGGAAACAACCCAAATTTCCTTCAATGAGTGAATGGATAAACTGCAGTATAGCCACAGAATACTACTCGGCAATAAAAAGGAATGAACTATTGATACACTCAGCAACCTGGATAAATCTCAAAGGCATTATGCTGAATAAAAGAAGCCAGTGTCAAAAGGTTACACACTGTATGATCCCATTATTGAAAAGACAGACTATATGATGAACAGATCAGTGGTTGCCAGGGTTTAGGGATGGGGAAGATGTGATTATTTTTTTGGAGCATGGAACTGTCCTGTATCCTGACTGTGGCGATGGGACACAAGAACTTATACATGTGTTAAAACCGAGGACTGTATACCATAGGAGGGGGAGCCAATTTTACTGCAAAAGTAAAAGTAAAAAAGTAAATTATATAGTGTGTTAGAAGATGTTAAGTGTTATGGAAAAGGAAAAACAGTAAGGGAAGATGGATCAGGAGTGCTGCAAGGGGGCTCAATTTGCAATTCTAAACAAGGTGGTTAGGGTAAGCCTCCTTAGGAGGACATCTGAATAAGGGCTTGAGGGAGGTGGGGGATTGAGTCATGCAGATATTCAGGAGAAGCATTCCAGAAAGAAAGAACAGTGTTAAAGCAGTAAGGAAAGCCAGTGTGACTAGTGCAAGGTAATCATGGGGATAAAAAGCAGAAAATGGGATCGCAGAGGTATCCCCTTTGGCTTGTAGCCATTGGGAGGTTTTAAGCAGAAGAGTGACATGACCTAACTTGTATTTTAATAATTTTAATCATTCTCACTACTATGTTGAAAACAGAGTCAAAGAGGGTGAGGGCAGAAGTAGGAAGACCAACTGGGAGGTTATTGAGAGATTGTGGTAGGTGACTGGAGTGGAGGTGGTGAGCAGTGGTCAGATTCTCTAGTAAAGGAGGACCTGCTCACATATCCTGACAGACTGGATAAGAGGCGGTGAGAAAAAGAGACGAACTGAGGATGATTTTGAGATTTTTGTCCTAAACAACTGGAAGGGCAAAGTTGCCATCAACAGTTTTAGGAGAAAAGATCAGTAAATTAAGACATATTAGATAACCAAATCTAGCAGCAGGCAGATATATGAGTCTAGTTCAGGAGATGAGTCTGGACCTATATATTTGTGAGTTATTGGCATGTGGTTAATATGTAAAGCCATTAGGCTCAATAAGATCACTGTATCAGTCAGAGTCCCAGCAGGAACCGGATGGCACAGGGTTAATAAAGGGAGAATTTATAAAAGGTGTGGGCAAGAGTTCAGGGAAACCACAAGGGAAAATAGAGTGTGATACCCTGTTTCCACATGTAGGTCTGAAGGGACTAGGAGAGGAAGTGGTTACCAGACCCAGAAAGAGAGCTCTGTAGAGGGCTGACCTGAGAGGAGCAGTTAATTCTGCCAGATTGACGTGACCCTGCAGATTGGGAGCCAAGGGAATAAATGCTCCAATCTCACTTTCCTCTGGGTTGGGGGCTCCACACGGGTCAAACTCAATAAAAGCCAAAGGGCGAGGAAGCTTGGTGATGTAGTCCATGCAATCGGCCTCCTGGGACAGAAAGCAGGTAGACAAGGAGTGGACCTAGAGGGCCAAAGAAGACTTCCTGCGCCATCAACAAGGAAGTGAGTATAGATGAGGAAGAGGACATCCCACCACTAATGGGCTGGGAGAAGAAAAGGAACAGCAAAAGAGACAGGAGACCTGCAAGAGACAAGTACTCCCTCCACAGAAACCCTAGCCTAAAACAGTAACAAGATTATCCAAACTGAAAGGGCCTTGCCTTGATCTTACTAACCCTGACTTGGTTTCTTCCTCTCTTTACTAATCCTTGGAAAAAAAAAGTTATGCATGTTATTGCTATTTCTGTTTTCTCCTGTTGCTCCTTAACTCCTCTGAATAAAACTGAATTCTAAAGAACCAAACTCTAAAGAGTTTTCTTACTCAATTCAAGGGCCCTTTCTCAATCCCTATTCTTGACCATTCCAACATCCAATGATGCACTCAGCTGTTTTTGATCCCTCCTTTGTGGCCATTTATTTTCTAATGCCTTGTTTCTCCTCCTGTTCCTACAATGTAGTTGTTCCCCAAGGCACTTTTGAGCACTTTCTTCTCGCTTTATCCTCCAGTCGCCAGCAACTTTCTTCAACCTTGCTGTTATCAGCACCGCGCTCTAACCAACTGAGCTAACCGGCCACCCCCTAGCAACTTTCAAAGCTAGATCTCCAGAACCAATGTGTCTTGTTGGCCCTAATTCCTTCCACCTGACTGCTGTCTACGTACCCAAAAGTAAACTAATCTTCATTATCTTGAATATTCTCCTGCGTGCATTGTTTGAGCTAGTAAGCTCAGTATTAGCATTTTTCTAGCAACTAGTCCAGTAATCTGTATTTTATTAAAAATTCCCCCAGGTGGTTGCTTGTCCTGCTCATTCAAGCTTTGGGAACCATTTCTCAAAACCTCTGCAGACTCCTCTTTTTCCCTGGCCCCCACATCTAGTCAAATGCCAAACCATCCCATTCCCACCTCTGAATTTTTTTCTCTAATCTACCTACTCCCCTCAATTCCCACTGCCAACAGGCTTCTGGATCATCCAAACCATTGTAATGGCCTTTTATTGTTGTTGTTGTTGTAATTGTGGTAAAATATACATAAAATTTACCATTTTTTCCATGTACAGTTCAGTAGTATTAAGCATACTTACAGTGTTGTGCAACCATCACCACCACCCATCTCTAGAACTTTTTCATCTTCCCAAACTGAAATTTTGTACCCATTAAACAATAATTTCCCATTCTCTTCTCCCCCAGCTCCTGGCAACCACCATTTTACCTCCTGTTGGTCTCATCCTCCCTCAGATAATTAAACTGGAAAATACTGAAAAGAAAACAAAGCTAAATAAAAAATTCCTTATTTCACCCCATTTCCTTCCAGAGCTTTTAGTCTTTTACTTAACATAGTAACATACATCTTCCCATGTTATACAAACTCTTCATTAGCATGATTTAAAAATAGCTAGAGAGCATTCCATGATGTTTACCATAATTTATTTAGGCATTCCCTAATTACTGGGCACTTATGTTAAATAAGACTATAATGAACATAATTTTCAGAAGAGAAATTACTGGGTCAAAAGAATGACTATTTAAGGTCCAGGATAAATATTGCAAACTGCTCCCCAAAAGGACTGTACCACGCTACGTCCCCAGCAGCAGTGTAAGAGCATGTCTGTGTCAGCACACCTGTCAACATCTAGTCATCTTATTTAAAACAAGCTTCGCTGTTTTAATGGGTGAGAAATGGTATGTGTATATGCCCAACCAGTCTTGATCTCCTGCCTCAACAAATGCAGGATGTTATTATTTTCTCTTTTTTAAAAGCAGGAAATCCTTGTCTCTTTATACTTTATTTTTGTCTGAAGACATGGGAGGAGTCATTTGTGAGATTGTAACAATAAGGCGTTACAGGATAATCACCAGCACCTCAGATCTAACACAAATTTGAATTATAATTCTTTGGATTTGCTGTACCAGCATTTCCAAAGTTATACTTAATTTGCCATTATTGCCTTATCATTTAACTCTGTGAAGTTAGCTCCTTTCTTCTTGTTAGTCATTAAGGGGGCGGGGGGGGGGGGGAGAAATCCCCAGCAAGGAAACCAAGCATATCCTCAGAAGCAGGACATGTGTTTATAAGATGTAATTTCAACCTTTTCTGGTTAAAAAAAAAAACAGCTATAGTTTACGCTGGTCCTGGGATTTTCAGTTCATTTCATTACCCATCATTCTTTCTCCATTTCAATTCAAGGCCTGTTCAAGTCAATAAAATATGAGCTATATCCTTTATGAAGATCTCAAATTATTACTGGGATGACAAGGAGAACTCAAGTTTCCTTCTAAACTTCTGAGCTATAGTGGAACAGGTCCAAATAAACCAGAGATTAGGTAGCTCTGAAATTTGTCCCCAGCATTTAAAATTTTAGGATTTTTAAATTATGGCTTTTTAAATAGATTTATGTAAACTGGCAAGAAAAAGATATATTTTAGGCTTCAATCAAATTCTAACACAGATATCTATTACTTTTATACAAAAGTATTAGTTTTCATGCTTTTATATATATACAAACAGAACAAGCTAGATTGAAATAATTTGGGTCTTGGGATTGTTTACTGTATAATTTCTCTTTGGTAGTCCTTTTTTTAAATGTACTTATTTTTTTTTGTAGTCTTCTTTAACTACTAATCTTATATGGTAAAACTAGTTGTGAGTCATTTATAAAGTAAATAATTTAAAAATGAATTTTAAAAGTGTTCTCTTTGGAATGTTTCCTCAATTGCAAAAGAATATGCAAGATTTTCAACTTTCTATCAAAAAAGTTTTAAACATTTTAGGTTTGCATTTCTAAGTGTGTTTGTAAGGAAGACAACTATCAGCAAATTTGCCAGTGGAAACTGCCATACATTAAGTATGTGTGTTTTTAAGTCTATATAACTAATCCCCAAACTGGGAAACAATACAACTGAAAATTACTTCAAGTTATATATTTTTCTTTTCCTTTTGGTGTTGAGATTTATATTTATTTTCTATGCCATATCTGTTTTTGTAAGTCAATTCCAATCTTAGTACTTCTCCCTCCTCTAAAAAGAAATATTGCTTTATGTGAAACAATGATCCTTTTGCTTATTTCAAAATATACAAAGTATGGTTGACAACAGTAGGAATATACACAGGATTAGAAAAAATAGAAAAGTAAGACTATTTAATTTCATTTTCACTAAAGCAGAGGCAATGAGAGACAATTTGCACAAGAAGAAACAGGCTGGTTAGGAATAACTTATATTGTTTCTTAGTCTCTGCTGAAATATAAAGTAGAAGCTAGTTTTTTAAAAAAAAAGAACCCTACCAGATTTTTTTAAGCATCATAAAACGACTCATACATGATAAAACTAAGGGTATCAGAGTTGCTAAGTTCTCAGTATTGCATTTTAAAGACTATATATAGATTAGTATGTTCATAAAGAGCTCAAGGGAAAAAAAAAAAAGCTCAAGGAAATATGCCAATTGCTAATAATGGTTACATTTGCATTGTAATTACAGGGTTTACTATTTTTGAACTTAACTATTTCTATAATGTTTGAACTTTTTATAATAAGCTAGTGTTCTACAATAAGTAATATTAAAATTAACTTTTAAACACATGCCATCAAATAATAAAGAAAATGGATTAGAAAAGTAATTTAAAAAATAGATTCAATAACAGAAATAACTGGAGGAAAGTCACCATTCAATAAATGCTGAAAGAACAATGGGGTGTCGTATGGAATTGTCTTAGATCTGTATCTCACACCCTACAATGCATTTGAATTAACCTATAGTTGACGCCCTTTGGATAATTTTTGTAAAATCATTATAGTATACATGCAGAGCAGCAAACTTTATGTTAAATGAATCTAGTTCAAGCCTTAATATTACCACTCACCTGTGGGAGGTTTGAAGCACGTAATCTACCTCTCTGAGCCTCAGTCTCCTCATTTTTAAAACATAAAACACCACCCTCAAAGGGCTGCTGTGAGGATTAAATGAGATGATGTATGAAAGGTGCCTAGACCTGCTTGAGTGTTGTAGGTACTGAAAGTGTGCGCATGTGTATGTATACAATTAATACAATATACTTTGGAAGGATTATAGTATAGCAGACAAGGTCCAAGATTTGATATTGAACAGACCAGATTTGAATTTCAGTTCTGTCAATGATAAACTTTGTGATTTAGACAAATAATTTCACTTTTCTTTTCTTTTCTTTTTTAAATTTATTGGGGTGACAATTTTTAGTAAAATTACATAGATTTCAGGTGTACAATTCTGTATTACATCATCTATACATCCCATTGTGTGTTCACCACCCAGAGTCAGTTCTCCTTCCATCACCATATATTTGATCAATAATTTCACTTTTCAATCTCAATTTCTAATCCATAAAACTCTAATACTCACCCTAATACCAACTTTATTGAGTAACTGAGAGGATCAAATAAGATTAACTGATAAAAACAAATTGTTTAAGAGAGCCTGGAAAATTGTAAACATTGAACATAAATGATCTACAGAAAGGGGTTATTATGTACCATTGAAGACTATCTGGAGATGGTAGTTACCTCTAGAAAGATAGCAAACTAATTGTTCTTGATCTTCCCTTTCAGAAAAAGACCAATTCTGACAGCACATAGACTTCCTCATTTATATTCCTGTAACACTTCATATGGCACTATCATGGCACTTGTCATGTCACAGTTTCTGTTTTGCCCGTCTTTTCTACTGATCAAGGTACAGGGAAAGGATTAAAATTTAAGACACCATAAAAGTCAACGATAACTGCAATACCTAATTTCTGTAGTGTTTATCTATCTAAGGTTCTTCCACTTTTTTCTTGTAGTCACTCTTCAGAACTGTGTTGCAGTTTGTGCAGAGCCATTAAGACTCTGAATACAATCTCTTGTACATGCATGAGGTAAAATTCATGTATTTTTCAAGCACACACACAATCTTTCTGTGATTCTGGCTTGACATTATACTGCTTCATAATAATATGCATTCTCTGTTGTAGCACAAATGAATTACATACATTGGTCAAACTTTGGCAATACATCGACAAAGTGTTCACAGCAGGGATCGCTAACACACAGAAGATGATATGCAAATATTGGTTAAACGAATTATGAGAAATTCTGTCACAAATACGGATATATTTTTACAGTCTTAATTTCCCTGTCCTGGCAAGATCGTGAGAAATATTTATGGCACAGGTAATAAAATCCAGTTTTAAAATGTTGCTAATAGCTCTAGATTAAGGATTTTTGCAAATATTTGGATAAAGGGTCCTTGTTCAACACTGTTATGTGCCTTTGGACTATGTGGGACACAGTCACTCTCTCCAGACACTGAAGCTTATGAAATAAATTCTATATTATGATCTTTGTTGAGGTTCTCTTTAGCTAAATTGGCTATCAGAATAAATCTGCTATTAGAACAAAATTCTTTATCAACTATTATCAACTTAAACACATTGCTTAAGGATGAGCAGTTTGCTCGTGCAGTGACATAAATATTTAATCTTATTGTGAGACGTCAATAATGGATTAGAACATTCTTCTATAAGCAAAAAAAATCCTTGCCTCACAAATTCAATGTATAGGTTTTTTACCTATTCCTAATATAAGTGATAGGAAACAAGTTTTTTACTTTTAGAAACCATAATGTTTCTTCCTTTTCAACAACAAAGAACTCTCTCCTATGTGCAAAGCATGTGAGATATTTAAAATGTCTGATATACAGACTTTGTTCCCCATTTGTTTGCTTGAGAAGGAAAAGGAAGACATGCAATCCTCAAAAAAGACCATTCATAAAGTAGAAATTATAAAAGGTAACACATGATACATGCTATAAGAGAAGTATAAATAAAATGTTACACATAGTAGGACATAACAACAGCAAACAAATGAAATAACTAAAAATTACTTAAAATACTAAAAAAGAAATGTTTTTCACTAGACAAAAAACATAACAAATAAAACACCCAAAACTCGAGCAGCATAAGCACAAGGATATCCTTATCCGCATTTCTGTTGCTAAGTGGGTATGTCCTGGACTAGCTGGACACACCGGATGGTTTGTTTTGGATCAGCACCCCAAGTGATAAAATACAGACGGAAACATAATATTAACCAAGCACAATAGCTGTGTTCCAGGGGTCAGCAAGCACTCCATCCTGGACATGCAGTCCCAGTCACCACTGGGGAACGAGAATGCATCCAAGTTTCCATATCTTTAAACACTTTGTCATTTATTTTCTTTATCGTACAAAAGAACTGCCCATAGTAACTGCCAGGCTTTTATTGTCATTAAGGATTTTCTGACCAAATTGGCAGAATTCACTGGGTTCAGGAAGAGGAGAAAAGACAAAGATGTATTCATGTTCTTTCCCTTCTCGTTTTTATATAACATGTTACTAAGGAGTTCAGTAAAATAGTAGACTGAGAATTGTCAGAGTTCGCAGAAGTCAACTGCTGAACGTCAAGCTGTAGTGCATTGCTCAGCCCACATCAAGTAACTGTGTTTACTGATAAGTTGTTTTACTAATTTTTTTAAATTAAAAGGTAATGAAAACAAAAGCTGGAACAATTTGAGCATCAAAATCATAACAGTGGTATGGGATTACAACTTGTAAAAGAAAGTGAATAGCCATGAGTTCATAGTGACATAAAGAATTAAACAAATAAATGCGGGAGAAGGGAGACTCAAACAGAACGACTAAATGCAGGGCTCTACTTCCCATTATCATCTTTTCCTGAATCCATCTTCAACTTTAAATTTGTTTTTTGTTTTTTAGATAGCGTAAAATTATAAAACAGTCAGCAGCCAGTGCAAATGAACTTTTGTAGAAGAATTCCAATTAATAAGTGTCAAAGGAATGCGAGAAATAGAAAATAATCATTAAAACATTACCATAATAATTGTTGTAGCCAAGGCCCACTGATGAATGCTAAAATTAGTGAAAAGTTTAACGAGTGACAGAATATTTTCAGTCTCAACAAATCTCCCCCAAGATATTTATTAATTACAAAGGGAAAAACAGTACCTTTATGTAGCGAAATCTGACAGTAATCAAGGTTTACATCACCAGTATTAAGACATAGTGACATCACGTGCCCTACCCTCTTGTATACACTGAGGATATATATCACTTGCTGTATGCTTGCTAAAAATACATAAGCTCAGTCTATTCATGATAAAACAAGAGACAAATCCAAATTGGTAGACATTCTACGAAATGGTGCAAATGATTCAAAATTGATTACCACAATAAGGCTAGCTGACACCTCCATCGCCTCACATAATCCTAATTTTTTTGTATGGTGAGAACATTTAAGATCTCCTCTCAGCAGCTTCCAAGTATACTCTACAGTACTGCGAACCATCGTCACCATGCTGAATATCAGATCCCCAGAACTTAATTCATCTTATAACTGGAAGTTTGTACTCTTTGACCAGCATCTTTCCATTTCCTCCATCCACCTTTACTTCATTCTTAACGAGCCTGAGTGAATTTGAGGTGTTAGAATAACGACAAAACCAAAGTCATTCTAGACTTTTCCAAAATTCCGCGACAAATATTTTTGTCAAATAATATTAAGGTAATATTATAGAGCAGCATTGGATATGTGAAAGTTTGCCCTTGAAACTGACAGCCAATTGTGTTAATATTAGCTTCCTATAATCACTAAGAGTGCTAATCTTGAGATTATATTTATCTTCATGCATGCTAAATCCTCCTCTCTCTCCTGGAGATTATTCTAGGAAAGGAGAAAGATCCACCAGTGTAGTAAGTACACATGAATTATAGAGCTACACTCAAGATAGCCTAAAGAAATAATAGTATTTAGAGAAGACTAATAAAATACCTATTAATTTCAAGGGAATTGTGTTCGGTTCCCTTACAGACACACACAACCAGAATGTTCTGAGTATAAATACTAATCTAAAAATAGACAACATCTAGAATTCTAGAGTTAGAGGAGACCTTAGTATTCAGTCCAACCTGTTCATTTTTTAAAATGTTGAACTGAAATCCTAAGAAGGATGAGGATCAAAGAAATTTGAAAACTTCTAAGTCACAGTCAGTCTAGGGCAAAGCCAGGGCTAAAAACCCATTATCTTTTCCTGAATCCATCTTCAACTTTAAATTTGTTTGTTTTTTAGATAGCGTAAAATCATAACACACTCAGCAGCCAGTACAAATGAGTCAGCACTCAAACTAGCTCACTGGTTCTTTGTAGCTAAAAAATGAAGTGGTCACGTCTTATCTAAGATTAACATGATAATCTCTCCATATATGAGAACAAGTGAGCATTTCAATTAACATTTCGAAAATGAGAAGAAAGCAAAAAGGGCAACACGCGGGTGCTAACAATCCTGCACAAGGGTACATTTTATTATTATTACTTTACCATTAACATATTTAAACTCAGGCTAATCCTTCCACCCTGTGATATTTCACTTTTTCTATATCAGACATAAGACTTTAAAAAGAAAATCAGGGATCAGTTTTTAACTCACTAGAGTCTCTGCTCTTTGACCAGCATCTGCCCATTTCCCACACTGACAGCAAACCGTGCTTTCTGCCACGAGAAGCAGAGAGCCGGAAATGTCACAGCCACTGTGTCCCTTCCCTGTCATGGGCCTGATAGCAATGGCGTGGGGAGGGGGTCGCTGGAAGAGCAGTACGGTAGCCCCAGCCAATCTAAAACTAAATAAGAAGCATGAAATATGAATGCTGGTTTTTTTTTCAAACAAAGTTATTACTTTTTGGAAAAGATTATGCTTCCATGAGTCCATCCCTCCAGAGTTTACTTCCATACAAGTGGCTTAATTTCATTTCTTTGGATTTCAGTTTATCATGTAAAATCATAAAATCTACTCCTAGCGGGTTATTGCAAAGATTAAATGAATTAAAGTATGGAAAAGGATTTTAGAAATTATAAAAGCTATATAAATTTGAGATATTACTATTATTACCTAATGCAGAACTTGACAATCATTTTTACCAGTTTCAGAAATTAGCAAGGTATATGGCAAAGAGCAGGTGCTCAGTGTTTGTTAAATGAATCAGTGTACATAGTGATGAAGACCTCCTCCCAGGGTCATTACCATATAACAAAATGGATCACAAACGGTGGAAATTCAGAAGAATGACTACTGTCCCATTGTGAGTCTGACCAATGCACACCAGAGAACTACAGTGAAGGTTAATGAGATGAAGCTCACAAAGTAGAGAGGGCTTGAGGAAATAGGCTCCTCTCAAGACTGTCATTCTCGAATGTATAAGCCTATTACGTCCATAGCACAAAGGCCAAAACAAAGCTGAAAATTCAAGTGGTAATAATAGCCTTGTGGCAGTAGAGAGAATTGTCTGAATAATTCCTAAACTTAGATTATTTTGCTGAAATATTTGGTGAATGAACAAAATGTCTTGATACTATACACACAAATCTTTAAAAATGTCTCAGAGCTCTAATTTTACAATTAGGTTTTTATTTTCTAAAGGTGGAAATTCTGAAAGTAGAAAAATGTAAAACAAGTACTATCTCAGCAACAATGTAAAGAAGATGCCTGGAGTGAGTAGAAAAGTGTACTCATATGAACCATAATGGGTTCTTTCTGGAAATGTCTCCCTTCTCTATGTAGGTTAAAAATAAGAACTGGAAATCTCTGAATACATACATGTGTGGGCTCTCCTGGCTAATGCAAAATTAGAAGAGGCTGGTCACTTTTCTCTTGTCTTCTTTCTCAATCATCCATACTCTCCTCAAGAGACAAGAATATGGTTCCTTGTTCTCACATAAAATAACTCTCACTCTGCAAGAACTAAAGAATGTACTTCAAACATACAAAACTGTGGTAAGATATCTTGAACATAACTTCTAAGACCCTTAAGTCATGAAATCCTATTCTAATATTAAAGATGGCATGTTTTAATTTATAATTAAGTGGTAAGTAACTCTTATTGAAGGTTAAAATGTTTTTTAGTTCTATTTGTGTTGAATCCACAACACACTACACAAAAACCCTAAACTAATAGTATGTCTCATAGTACAGTCTATTGGAATGAGGAAGGGAAAAAAAAAATACAGAAAAATACAAAAGGAAATAGATGTAAAGATCTCATAGTAGTGGACAGTTCTTTTCCCATTGAATAAACATTTATTGATCAAACCTGTTATAGGCAAAATACTAAGACACAAAAGATGAATAAAACACATCCCATGTCTTCAAGAAGCTCAAAATATAACAGAGAACACAAATACGCATATACAATCACCACACTCACTACTCATTTAATGTTTAATATATGCCCAAAACAGAGCTGTGTTTCCTGTTTGTCACCCAAAAGGATTTGTTCAGGAAAAAGGATTGCAATCCGCTTGTGCAAAAATGGTGAGACACATACACAAACTCTAAGTGCTTTGTTTTATGTGTATAATTTTATTTAATCTCACAAAAACCCAATGAGATAGGTATATTACTCCCATTCTACAAATGGAAGCAGGTCTTAGAGAAGGTAAAAACTTGCCACTTGCCACTCTACCATTCAATAGCAAAGATGGAAAGAAAGACCAAACATGTAACTACTATATTTTACCAATGAACAAATAATTACAACTCAGTATATTAAGCATTGTTATATAAATACATATATAAAAATGTGTTACACAAAGTAAAAAAGATAACATAAAAGAGTGCTCAACTTTGAAGGGAGAGGTATCAGGAAAGGTTTCACACAGGAGCCCTTGATCACTGAAAGATAAGCAGAAGTGCCCCAGGCAGATATCGGGTGGAAAAGAGCAAGTCTGGCTGAGGTTACAGCACAGTGGCAAGGAGGAACATGAAACATTCAAGAAACGTAAGTAGTTAGGAAAGGCTACAAGGCTACAGAGCGTAGGGCTCAAGGTGAAAAGTAGTGATCTGCGGTGAAAGGTTGCTGATATTCTGCTAAGGGTTATCAGACATCGTGAAGGGTAGTGTTGGCTGTTATAGATTATTTCTTCTTAAAGAGATACTAAGGTAAGTGTACAAAAGGAAAAAGGTAGCCTAAACACGAAGATTTTTTCCTTAAAGCAGAGCTTGTGATTAGTATTAAAACACAGATCAGAAACTTCATAATAGATATATGTATATTTTTAAAGATAACTTTTGAGTAAAGAAAGGATCTCACTTATGCATCAAAAATATCACATCAATTGTGAGCAGAACAATAGTATGAGATTTGTATTACAGGACTCTTGCCCTTAGTAATAACATAATCGGGTAAAGATGTCTCTGTGCCCTCCAAAGATACTTGTACTGGTTATCCCAAATTTGGCCTTAGCCTTAATCTACAAATCCAAGTAAAACTAACAACAATGAAAGCCATTATAGGAAATCTTTTTCAACTTGTTTCTTTTATATTTCAAGTTTGTATTGAAGAGTAACTAAAGAATAATTAAATAGCATTAGATCTTTACATTTAAAATGACTGATTGAACAACCTTAAAATAAATACACACAAAACTATTGGGCATGTAATTAAGAAAACAAAAGTTTTGAAAAATTTAAGGGAAACCTTGAAGTTTCCCTCCAAAGTATCTTAGAATATTACCCTAAGCCTCAGTCCAATGAATGTAACATTTCTTTTTTAATTTCATTGCTTTAAAACAATTTTACATTGTGCTCGTTTTGGCAGCACATATACTAAAACAATTTTATACTTAGTATTTTTAATCACAAAAGGCCTTGGGTACTCTATAAACATTTGAATGTTACAGAAGTGCATGCCACAGCAGATAACAGGCTCTGTGAGACCTCCTGAGGTAATTGATCACTGTGAAAACACAAGTTATCTGTTCTCCTATAACTATCATCATTATAACATATCAGGTATGTACATCTATAAGAGTGTAATAATATATTCTCCTAACCTATAAAATGATCCACAGTTAAGAAAATTGTATAAACAGAAAAAACTGGGGGGAAATGGCGCATCTTTAATTTTATACACTTCCCTAATGATTACATTTTTTAAAAAGTATTTCATTATTCTGTGATAAAAAGTTCTTTTTATTTTTTTACCTTTTTATCAAAGTTATTTTTAAACATTAAATAATAAAAATGAAAATGTCAAACTTACCAAAAATGAGGAAATTACAACAAGGAAAAAGAAAAAGAAAATATTATCCAATTAAAAGAAAAAGCCATTCTTGTCACACCCACCAAACAAGATGCCAGACCATATAGCCAAGGATCAGTGAGCAAAAAGGGTTAGGAAAGAAGAAAGATATAACTGGAGGTCTTTCTCCCCGCCTTACAAGGGGGCAGAGAAAGTATCTGTGAAATATGAATTCTGGTAACAACCCCTTCCACAGGACGGAATTGAGGGCAAATATAAAGCACTTAATATTTCTTCCCTTGAATTCTAAAAAAAGTAAACGGGGTCATAGATACAAGTATTGCCCTTTTGCTAGGAGGTCCCACTCTGTACATAGACAATTAAAAGTATAATTATGGGGAAACAAACTAATACCATCAGTATATATCCAAAATATATAAAGAACTCATTCAACTCAATATAAAAAAACAAACAACCCAGTTAAAAAATGGGCAGAAGACCTGAACAGACATTTCTCCAAAGACCTACAGATGACCAATAGACATATGAGAAGATGCTCAATATCACTAATCATCAAGGAAATGGAAATAAAAACCACACTGAAATATCACCCCGCACATGTCAGAATAGCAATTATCAACAAGACAGCAAGTAACAGGTGTTGGCGAGGATGTGAAGAAAAGGGAACCCTCGTGCAGTGTTGATGGGAATGTAAATTGGTGCAGCCACTATAGAAAACAGTATGGAGGTTCTTCAAAAAATTAAAAATAGAACTATCTTATGATCCAGCAATTCCACTTCTGAGTATTTATTTGAAGAAAACGAAAACACTAATTCGAAAAGATAAATGCACCCTTATATTCACTGCAGCATTATTTACAATAGCCAAGATATGGAAGTAATCTAGTTGTCCATCAATAGAAGATGTGATAAAGATGTTATGTGTACATACGCGCGCGAATATTCCTCAGCCACACACACAAAAAAGAAACCTTGCCATTTGTGACAACAAGGGATGGACCTTTGTTAAGTATTATGTTAAGTGAAGTAAATCAGACAAAGAAAGATAACTACTAAATGATCTTACATGTGGAATCTGAAAAAACAAAACAAATGAAAAAACAAAACAAAACAGAAACAGACTCACAGATACAGAGAACAAACTGATGGTTGCTGGAGGGGGGTGGAGGAAGAATAAAAAAGGTGAACTGGAAGTACAAACTTCCAGTTATAAAATAAATAAGTCACAGGGATGTAATGTACAACAGGGAAAAGTCAATAATATCATAATAACTTTGGATGGTGACACATGGTTACTAGAATTAGTGTGGTAATCACATGGTAAGGTATATAAATGTTATTGAACCATTATGTTGTACACCTGAAACTAATGTATTGTATGTCCGTTATACATCCATAAAAAATAAATTAAAAATAAATAATAAAAGAACTTCCACAGCCAAAAACAATCATCAGTATATAAACATTATGACCATATGCGAATGACACAGCAGTAACATCACTGAACAATGTTCATTTCCACTTCCATAACTAAATTCAGTCCAACAGTCAATGATTTGAATTAAGTAGAAAAGTAATTTCATGCCAAGAAAAATGTGGTAAACTTGAGAGCGGAAAAATACTTGCTTAAACCACAGAGTAGTCAACTGAGATGGATTATTGAAGGGGCCAATGTTGCAACTTTCTGTATGTTGGTAGATGATCTGAAAATATCGTGCTTCAGTGTAAGATTGGATGTTCTTAAATATGTTTTAAGTTTCCCAAAGCTTAAATCTGCAGTCAGTTCATTTAGGTTGTGGGCAATGTATTAACCAGAGATCCTTTCTTTCCACAGAGCAAAATCAATGAATTATCTGTCCCTGTGAAGAACTTGTGCTTCTGAAAGAATTTTAAATCTATGCTACGAAAGGCCTGAGGTACTAAGTCTAAAAGGAGTTCTGGCAAAATCTGACTTCTTAGAAACTACTGTCTCAACATGTTTTTTTCTTCTGAGGAGCAATAAGATTCCATATATGGAATAAGGCCTGATGGCATACGTACAACTCAATGAATCTGGTGGCCAGGGGGAGATTGCTGGTGGTCTCAGGGACCACATTTAAGCAAATGAAGCTGAGTCACCAGGCTGTGTGTCCATTCTGCTTCCTCACACTCAGAGCTAAGGACAGCCCTCACTTGTCTTTGGCTTGTAAGACAATATTAGGGGAGGCTCTCAGTAAGCAACAAATTCCTATTGTAATAAAAATGGGAAGAAAAGGGCCTAAGGAAAGTGATTTAAATAAAAAAGAAAAGGAAAAAATCCAAAGAGTAACATTATTTTTACCAATAGTGCATAAAATTCACGACCTACATTCGGTATGAACAGTAATCACCACACTACCTTCCTATTATAAGCTCTTTAGAGGTACCGTGTTTCCCCGAAAACAAGACCTAGCCAGACCATCAGCTCTAATGTGTCTTTTGGAGCAAAAATTAATATAAGACCTAGCCTTATTTCAATATAAGTTATAGACCTGGTCTTATATGTTCTTATATGTTATATATGTTATATATATGTTATATGATATGATATATATATCATATAATATAATACCGGGTCTTATATAATATACTAAAAGACAGCGTCTTATATTAATTTTTGCTCTAAAAGACTCATTAGAGCTGATGGTCTGGCTATGTCTTCTTTTCAGGGAAACACGGTAGGAATTTTTGTTTGAAATAATGCCTACTAACTGGAGGAGATGTGAAGTTACTTCTGCTTTTTTCATAAACCTTCATAAAATTGGGAAGGAAAAGAACAACGAGAAAGCCTCCTAGCCAAAGAGAACAGAGAAGACAGGGCCAGAGGCTCTACTACTCCCTTAATCAATAAGTGACTGCAAAGAAGTTTGCCCAGGTCACGATTTACATCTGATATGCTGGTAAGGGATCACAGAAAGGCTGGGAACAAAAAGATATAGCTGAACATTACAGACACTCAAGTAAGAGCTGACATCATAAGAACAGATGAGCTAAACATTGGGTGTACACGAGTGAGAGGAACCAGTGCCATATCCACTCATGTTGCTTCATTGACCTCCTAAACCAGCTAGCACCAGTTTCTCCAGACAGGCAGAATGAGATCTTGAAACAATTTTCCACCCAGGTATGAAATATAGAAAGGAAGGGAGATTAACATTTTTTGAACACCTATTATGTGCTAGGCCCATTATATAAAATATTTTATGTAACCTTCACAATCGTTTGACTGAACAAGAAACTGAGGCGTAAAGAGTGAAAGTTATCTTCCTGAAATCAAGCAGAACACTAGGTCTGCTTGGCTCCAAAGCCAATGCTATTTCTACCATACAACACAATCATCAGCATAGATTCACTCGAGTATATTCTGCTCAATAAATAGTACTTTTTCCTGCTCCGGAAGATAGGCTACTCTGGCCTGTGCTGATCACTTTACTTTGTTAACCTATAGATTTCTGGACCTTTTACTTTTTCCTAGACCATAAGTCACTGACTCGCTAGTTCTTGCCTGGATTAAAGCTCCCAGGCTGTGCCTGCACTGGCCTGTGACAGCTGTACAACTTACTCCTACTGCTGAGGAGATACTGCTGGGACACATGAAAAGGCATGTATAACAGCCAGCAAGTTAAAAACATGTAAAACGCAGAATTCCACAGGAGTCAAGACTTCTAACTCGACCACTTTCACTATTAGATAGGACAAGGTCCACAAAACTGGATATTTCAAAACTAATTTAAATCTTCGGGATTTTTTTGTTATTTGGTAAGCACCAGCTTTACTTCTCTAATTATGTTTTGCTCAAACAAATATTAAAATGCATCTTCCTTCTCAAAGTAAATGTAGCAGATTGTGGCAATTCACTCTCCACCCAAAACCAGACAGAACAAGATGAAATATTTCAGGAAAATAAGCAGCAAAATTGATTGAGCTCTCATAAATAATAAGGAGTTGATTGCTCACAGAAAATATTTTAACGAAACTCAAGATTACCCTCAAAACAAATCCAAAACAACTCTTCAATTATTTTTTCTGAAAATCTAAGAATAGTTTCTCAGGGTGGTTTTTGGGTTTTTTTTTCCTTGGATTTTTTGTTTGTTTGTTTTTGGCATGTTATTGTTGACAAAAAACACAACCTAACAGGATTAACTTTCCTTTCAGCTGCCCACTGGTCTGTATCCTAACTTGGTCAATACTCAATGATTTAGCAACACACAGTTCCCCACCCACAATTTAAAAATACATTCCTTTCATAAATAATTTCCGATTTCTTCAGATGGATAAAATACCTCACTAAGCAGTACAAAAGGATTTTATGTCCTTGCCTTCTTTTTTTTTTATCCTTGCCTCCTTAATCCTTTCCTTTTCGCCACTCTCCTGCCCTTCCCATTTAGCACATCAACGTCCAAAAATAAGTTAGACTGCTATTTTATGTACAAGGCTCTATTTAAGAAAGTCTCACAAATGCTAATACTGTAACTTTTGGTTCAGTGCATTCTCTCCCATTTATTAGTGTTATCGAGTAGACCCTTTTAGTTCAGTGACATTAATACCATTACAAGATTTAAAATAAAAGGTAAAGAAGGCATCAAAATCCTTGAAATAACCTTGCATTCAAATACTTCATTATTACTGAATGTCAACTATAACTAAATATGTAGGTATATATAGTCATGGGATATGGAGTACAACATGGAGAAAATAGTCAATGGTATTGTAACAGCTATCTATATACGATGTCAGAGGGGTAGTAGTTTGGGACGTGGCTTATCACTTTATGAGGGGTGTAAATGTCTATTACGTTGCTTTGCACACCTGAAACTAATAAAAAAAAGATTACAATAAAAAACACACACAAATACTCCATTATTCCAAGTGGCAACTTTTAGGCCAAGATGCTGTTTTCCTGTGGCTTTCCTGAATATTTTGCCTTAAACTCAGGCCTTTTGCCTTAAACCCAGGCCATCAGAGGCCCTGAAAGTATAATGGGGAGTAACTATAAGAAAACAGATGACTCGATTTGTCTAAGATTCAGTGAAACATCAAAAGAGAACACACATAAATAAGTGGCAGTAGTATTTAGTAAAGTATTTGATAAAAATTATAGAGCAGACTTCTGCCTTTACCCACCCCCCTCAAAAGATAAATAATGAGGATCTTTATGGTTAGAAGAACCGTATCAGTCAGGTGAGGGCAATGTAATAGCGAAGAAAATTAATCAACATGTAAAAATTATTTCAAGATACATCATATGTCTAAATTTGAAACACAACCACAAAGCTTCTAGAAGAAAACAGAAGATCTTCGTAACCATGGAGTAGGCAAAGATTTGCTGTATAGGACATACAACACAGACCAAGAAAGAAAAAAAAAAATTCAGTTAATCTAATTACACCATTAAGGAAATGCGTAGATAAGCTACAGACTGGAAAAAATACAACACACATCTGACAAGACTTGTATCCAGAATATATAGAGTTCTACAAACCAACAACAAAGAGATAAACAACCCAGTAAAAAAAATAGGTAAAACACCTGAACAGACACTTTTTAAGATAATTGAATGGCCAATAAACACATAGAAAAGTAGCTTATCTTTATTTATTAGGAAAGTGGAAATTAGAAACCATAATGAAATACCAATTCACATCTAATAAAAGGGCTAAAATAAAAAGACTAATAACACCTTATGCTAGCAAGTATGTGGAGCAACTGGAACTCTCATACATTGCTGCTGAGAGTGTAAAATGGTACACCTACTCTAAGAAACTGGCAACTTCTTATAAAGTTAAACATGAATCCTATGAACAGCAGTATTCCCTTTTAAATATTTACCCAAGTGAAATGAAAACATATTCACACACACACAAAAGAAAACACAAGAATGTTCATGTGGTCTTATTCATAGCATCCAGAAACAGAAAACAATCCAAATGTCTACCAACAGGAAAATTATGGTATACTTGCATAACGGAATATTAATCAGCACTAGAAAGGAATCAACTACTGATACATGTACCAACCATGAATCTCAAAAACATGATACTAAGGGAAAGAAGTCTTATACAAAAGAGTGATTACTGGGGCCAGATCAGTGGCTCAGGCGGTTACAGCCACCTAACTCCGTGCTCCTAACTCCGAAGGCTGCCGGTTGGATTCCCACATGGGCCAGTGGGCTCTCAACCACAAGGTTGCCGGTTCAATTCCTTCAGTCCCGCAAGGGATGGTGGGCTGTGCCTCCTGCAACTAGCAACAGGACCTGGAGCTGAGCTGCGCCCTCCACAACTAAGACTGAAAGGACAACAACTTGACTTGGAAAAAAGTCCTGGAAGTACACACTGTTCCCCAATAAAGTCCTGTTCCCCTCCCCCAATAAAATCTTTTTTTAAAAAATGTATGCAATCTTTAAATTAAAAAAAAAAAGAGTGATTACTGTATGACTCCATTCTTATATATTCCACAAGTAGACAAAATCAATTTATGGTGAAAGAAATCACAAAAGTGGGCATGAGAAGAAGAATTAACTAGAAAGGGAAATGAGGGAAACTTTTGAGGGTGATGGATATATTCTAGAGCGTATGTAGTGGTTACACAGATGTATACGATTGTCAAAACTCACCGAACTAAATACCTAAGAACATACTGTATGTTAATTATACCTTAGTGTTTACAGAAGGTTAAGGAGTCCAAATCAAACAAAGTGATTGTTAAGTGATCCAGTATAAAGAAAAATTGGACAGCTTTTTTATTATCTGAATTTTTAAAACCCTGAAATATTTCTAATACACCAAAAAGGTAGAGTACGTACAATACAAAGAACATTCACGTACCCAACTTTATCAGTCTTAACACTGTCGGATTTGTTCAGTTTTGTTTCCTAAACAGAAAGCCCCTTCTGAACTTCTCCCAGATTCATTCACTTCCTTCCAGCCCCAGCAGTAATCATATCCTGAACTTGATGCATCACAAATTTGGTGCTTTTCTTATATTTCAAGTCTGTGGACCTGAAAAATAAATTGCACCGCAAGAGCATTTTTAGGTCACCTATATTTTAAATGCCCTTTTTATACTTGAGATTCGATGCTCTGTAATTCTATCCTTCTTTAACAAACATACGTAACACCATCGCTGTGACTAGCACTTTGTTAGGTGCCAACAGTCTAGAGAAGAATGCCTGACGTAAAAATAACTTCCTGCCAGGGTGCTAATGCAAGATGAGAGATACACACACACACACACACACACACACACACACACACAAACACACACATAAATTTCTTTGCAAAAGAACTTTATTCCCCACCTTGTCAAAACATTCCTAGCATCTAAATTCCTAAATCATTGGGTAAATTTGCTTAACAATGGCCAACAAATAGAATATTTATACAAACAGTTTCCCCATTTCTCCTGATTTTTTACACTAAAAAGGGAAATGAGGATTATTTGGCATCTGCGTCCTAGACTTTGACCTTTTTTGCCACAGTCATTAAGGGAGCTTTACTCATTCACTACAGAACAATAAAGAAACCTCAAGTTACACAATCATCAGTGACCAAATTAATTGCAATCTAGATGGCTCAATATTTCTTTCTTCCTTAAGTGATTCTTTTCTGTTTGGAGAAAAAGATATTTTAAAAATGCTGCCTGTGTTGGTCTAAAGATTAGTTACTAGTTATAATGAAAGGCCCAAAAACAAAAGCTGATTTACCTGCAAATCTGTTAACATAAAATCTCTTTATTTGTGCTTCTCACTTCTGTGCATCTCAGCCATAACAGTGAAGTTCACAATAAGGTATTACAAATCCAGAGGTCCCATCGGAGATCAAAGACAGATTCAATTATATTTAAAATATTTGTAGTATTAAAAATAATTTGATTATAATTCTCTGACAATCCATGTATCTGTATATAGTCAGTTTATATTAACTACAATTCTTCACTCTCTGATTATCTCATATTTAGAACTATAAAATATGAGAACTGGAAGGCATCTTATTTTTAATAGACAAGACATGTAAGGCTTGTAATGCTGAAATTATTTTTCCCAAGATCACATAGAGAGCTAATGGCTGTCAGAAATGCTTTCCTGTATTTTTTCCCCCAAGTATCTCGTACTCTCATGCTTTAGTTCGAAACTAAAGCACTTTGGGTACCAGAAGACTCAGATAGTTTCTGTAACATCCCGAGGGTGGGAGATGCCTTAAGGATCCCAAAGACGCTTTTGAGACCCAAGCACAGAGGAAGTGGGAGGAAATATGAGAAATAAAAGGAGACTAGTGGGAGTAAACTGGTAGATGGTAGAGGAGTAAGAGCGTACTAGGTTTTCCTTGCTTCTAACCACAATCTCCTTAGAGAGAAGCAGAGAAAACACATGCAGGGCAAACAATTTTTCTCGTCAAAATATATGTAAAAATATACATATAAATATGGCTATATGACACTACCTGTCAGACCTGGCTACTAAAAACTAGCTTGGCAATATTTAAAATTATTTCATTTCTTTATTTTCCAGTATAAATACTTAATACTAATCTTGTGAGTACTGTCATTATTCTGTATCCTAAAATGAAATTAACAAGAACAAAAGTCAACTTTATTACACTGTAAGTGGACCAAGCAGACCAATATTAAAACATCTGTGGTGAACAGTAATTTTCAGAAATTCACTTTAGCCTTTTTGTTTTTCTGTAGAATTTATATTTGCCCAGAGCCAGCTTAATTTTTTCAATTACTTTTACTTTATGTTCATTGCAAAAATAAATGGAGTTTTATTCTAGAATGTAATTAATAACCTTTGAAGAGATTACTACAAATATTTATCCTTAGTACTCTAAAATACTGTATTGATTATAGTGATTTTCTAAAATGTATTAGATAACCCTAATTGCAATGAAACAGCTAACAATTCAAATACCTTTACTGGCCAACAATTATAGCAAAGGCTCATATCCAAGACACTTAGTGTTTAATGAAACAGATTGTGCTTCATTTGGGCATACATTTATTTCTAAAAGTAGATATAGTTTGGAGAACGCTATTTTGCTAAAATTGATTTTTTTTCAAAAGTAACAGCAATATATTAAAAATGGAAGTGCTAACAAAAAATGTTTGGCTAGATTAGAAAAGAAAATTTGATTTTGCATTACAAAGCAGACAATAAATAAAACTGTTAAAACAACATCTAAGAAGTCACTTGTATCATTTTTAGCATAATTGCAAAACATTAAAATTACTAAAATGTCAGTGCTCCAGAGTCTTGAAAAATGTGTTTGCTGGAGCTTGCACAGCACCTGCTTGTTCCTAACTCTGCACTTTGGACATAGAATACCTCCATCTTCCCCACCTCCCACCTCCATTCCAGATCCTGCCCTTCTCTCACTTGACCCCAAAACACATTCCTAACATTTGGTATTCCTTCATTGCAAGTCCTCTCAGCATTTGTCTATCACTTGTAATGTACGAAATAATTTGGATTAATTTATGTACAGTTTATTAATATTTATAAACTCATTTTGGCTACTTTTTAAAAGTGGGACCTTATTTTTGTGCAGCTCATATTTTCTTTCCATTTCTCCCAGAGTGCCTAGCAAAGTGTGGGTATTCGATATGATTAGTCACTGTATATGATTAGTCACATACAGTTATCTATCTGCTCCCAGCATTAAAAAAAAAAAAAAAAAAATTCACAAAAAGACTGGGAGACATTAACGAGAACCTCCAGACAGACGAAACAACACAGAATCTAGAGCACAATTTCCTGTACATTAAACCAGTCATAACAATAAATCCTATTGGTTTTTAGACTTGCTAGTTTCTTACCCTAAACTGATCCATCAGAGAAGCAGTCTAGTATAATGTTAAACACCAAAAGCTGTAGAGTCTGACAAATCTGAGTAATTACCTTGCCTTTACCACCCAAGTCTTGTCACTTTAGGTAAATTATTTAATGTCTCCAGGCCCCAATTTCTTCATATTTAAAATGGGCATGATGCTACCTGCCACACGGCTATCAAAAGAATAAATTGTGATAATGCATTCAGAGAGCTCTGGCAGAGTAAGCTCTCAATAATGTCATTATTATTTATTTCTACTTTTTGTTTTTTCTTTTAAATCTATAACTTAGCTACAAAAATATTTTAAATTCTATAGCTTCAATGTCTGCATTATTGTATTGGATATAGTTTGCCCAGCAACCACCTCATTCCACATTTTACAATGTGGTGAGGCTGCCAATCTCAGCACACCATTGATGGTCATACACTCCATCATCTAAGAAATAATGACAGGTCCAAGGGGTAGACAATGCAGAGCTAAACAGAGTCCTTCCAAAGACTGATATGTGGGTGCTAGAAGACTTTTCTTTTTTGACAGGGGTTACCAAGTTCGGGCAATACGAGTATATTCCCAGAATTGCCAACACCATCTTAGCTGACTACACAGAATTAGATTCTCCACAGTAGATGATGGATGCAGCCAAAATAATTTGAGCCTTTGGATCCCTCTGGATCTAAACCTAGATCCACCCCCAGTCTTAGGAGTAATATGAGGCAATATATTGCACTTCTGCTTAGTTTGGTTTGGGTTTCTGCAACCAAAATAATTCTTACTGAAAAAATTGTGTATGTCTATTTTGACAGACAAAGATTTTTCTCCATCCCAATGTCTCTAACTTCAAGGCCTGTCCCGGAGCTCTACGTACTTTTTTTGTTCTGGTTATAAAATGATAATCATGATAATCATAACACATTTGCAAAGTTGCTTGAAATTCATACAAAAGTGATATTCAAAATGTAACTAAAATAAATGCTGAGAATGACTCACTTTGGTTTTTGAAAAGTTCCAACCAGCTCACCTGGATCCACGCGAACTTAAGCTTCTTGCTTTCCTTAACGTCCCTAAATCTCTTAACTAACATAGCTTCTCATTTAATCTCTAATAACATCTGCTTTTAGAGCATCGTAGCCGACGTCTGTTGTTTAAGTCTGCCTAGCATCCATTCCGCCTTCTTCTGGTAACACCACCATGACTATCTGTGGAGAAAGCCCCACTTTCAGGCCACGTGGAACCAGAAGAGGTTGCCATGTTCCCCAGCTCCAAGGTGAGTACCTGAGCTAAGCCCGGCCAATCAAAACATCCACAGCAGTTGGCACATGACTGGAACATAGATGAATGAGGTCCAGAATGACTGGGAGAGAGATATTACAAAGACATTAGCTCTCTTCAAATTAATTTATGAATTTAATACAATTTTAATCAAAATCCCAAAGGATTTTTTTCCTATTAAGAATAATAAAATCATTCCAAACTTTACCTGGAGAAATAAGTAACTATGACAGCCTGCAATTGTTTATTGTTATTTCTGAAAAATTTTTTGACTGGTATAGTCCACTTGAATGATGAGATATTAAATATTAAAGATACAACATATAATGTGGTATGTTACAAAACACTCAAATAGAATACAATAGAAAATCCAGAATCAGATCGCAGAATATAAAAAGTTAAGCATATGAAAAAAGATGCATTTCAAATCAATGAGGAAAGGACAGGTCACGCCTACAGTGGCAGACAGGTAACACGTGGACTGCACCTCCCCCCCCCCCCCCCCCCGTACACTCACTGCATACATCACTAATTCAGTAGCATGCTTTCCGGCTGAACCCAGATATGGCTTTGGAATCTTTCCCCACATGGCATGCCAGGCAGCCTCATCAATCTACCAACGCACGCAAGATTATCTGACAAGTAGTGCTGAGACAATCAGCTATCTATTTGAAAAAATAAAGTTAAATCTCTACTGCACACCATATGCCAAAATAAATTCTACATAGATGAAAGAGTTCAAGGTAAAAAAATGAAACCATAAAAGGACTAAAACAAAGCTGTTGCAAAGGGATTCTCAGAGAGAGACAGAAAAGCTTTGAGACGAGGCGGCATGAGGGAGTGAGAGAGCTGTGGTCCCCTGCACCGCAGGGCTCCTGACATTTCCAAGGTCTGGCCGCTTAGCTTTTCTTAGAGTCCTGAGATCTGTCTGTATCTTTACAAAACGTTCATCCTTTTATTTGAACTGGTTTGATAGGTTTCTGTGCTTTGAAACCAAAAGAGCCTTGAATAAGGCACACGCATTATCTTTTTTAAAAAGGTTTTGTTAGTTGATCAACTCATTTTACTATAAATAAACAAATCTACAAAATTTTTCTGAGTCTCTGAAAGAGATGTAAAAAAATCAAAGCTTCCCATTTTCTAAGTGTGAGGTGTAACATTTTATATAGGTGACAGATTAATTAAATGGAAAGATACACGACTCAACTTTCTCATCTCTCTATCCCATTGAGTTTACTTTTCACAAAGCATGCTAAATAATTTGCAAATTTAAAAACAAGAGGGTCAGAAGGCGGTAGAAAGAAAAAATGTGGCAGAAAAGCCAAAGGAATAAAAAAAATCTGCACTTCACATAACTAGTTATACGAGTATGTCAAAGCATTCTGGCAATGTTTTGGGAGTCAGGTCACAGAAACGAAACCAAATTTGAGTTTTGTAACTCTTTTACTCTTCCCAAAAGGCAAATCTACTGGCACTTTGTTCATATACAAAATTATTTCAGGAGTTTTGTTTGCACACAGAAATCAAACACAAATTTTATGAAGGAATCAGTGTATTTTCTGTAGAACGGCACTTAAAGTAACTCAATCAACTGTAGTTCTATATTTCTCCAGACACAGAATATTAACTCATCTGAATGCACCATCATTTCTCCAGAGGAAGTCAAAAGCTTATTTCTCTAATCTAGGGGAAAAAACCCTTTAAAGGAAGGATGTGTTCTCATGCCGTGTGACTCTATGTAATGTTTATAGACTAAAATTTTTCTTGTCAGTCCCCACAGCCAACAGACAGATATATTGCGTAAGTGTTTTATAACAAAGCTGAATGATACAAGGTTAACACCTTCCCAATTATTCCATTTTTTCTCCACTGGTAACAACCAATCTTCTACTGTCCCTAGACAGAAATCTCAGGGAAACTCACTATACCCAGTCTGCCCCCACATCCTGTCATTTCTTCCTTTAAAACAGTGGCTCTTAATTTTCCACCCCAATGTCTCTAAGGAATCAAAAGCCTGTGCTAGTAACAGGGGCTCACTGCCAGAGATTCTCTACAAGTATCAAATCTTTGGGCACATGGGCAATCGGAAAGAGGCTGTCTGGGTAGGAAAAGGTCCCCGGTGGATTCTGCTGTCCCTGGTAAGAATCGCCTGCTTTAAAATATTTCTTGGGTTGAATCTTCCTCTCTGTTCCCAGTGCCACGGCCACCACCCCCTCCAATGATTATCACCTCTGGTTTGAACTGTGTTTTACTACAACAGCTGCAGTTTTCCTACCTTTGGTCTTTCCTCCTTGCATTGCATCCAGTGCATCCAACAGCTGCCAACCCAAAATTCTGTTCCCATCATGTCACTTCCTGGCTCAAAAATGGATTGCATCAGTTCCCCAGCCTTTCTATCTCTTCAACCTCTCCTGCTCTCTGTTGGCCTCTTCTCTTTGCTGTACAAGTATGTCCTAATTCCCATTGAAAACAAAACAGAACAAAGAAACAAACCACCACAAAAGTAAAACCTTCCCTGGACACTTCATTCAACGCTAGTTACTATAACTCTGCTTCTTTTATTTTTCCGAGCAGCTTTTAAAAAGTGCAGTCTACTCCCTGCCTTCTGCTCTCGTCGCTCTGCTGAAACTGCTCTTATGAGAACGCGAACAATCTTGTTCTCCGATTACCAAATCCAATGGACTCCTGTTTTGTTCTCAACTTCCTCGGCTTCTGTAGCATCTGGAGATGCTGATCACTTCCTTTTAGAAACTCTTGCCTCCCTAACTTCCTCCACTCCATTTTCTCCAGACTTTCTCCCTACCTCCTGGCCCATTTCCTTCCAGGTTCCTCTTCCTCCACTGTCACTTTTAAATGGAGGGGTTCTGTAGGGTCCCATCCTGGTTCTACATCTCTTTTTGATTTGCACTCTTGATGACGACATCCCCACTCATGGCATTAATTACCACGTCGACCCCGACATCTCAAATCTTCATCTCAGTTCTGACATTTCTCTTGACTCCAGACCTGTACTTCCAATGGGCTACTGGCCTTTTGCACCAGGATGTCACACAGGGAACTGAAATTCAGCATGTCCAAAATCAAACTTCTGATTCACCCAAGAAAGTGTGCTTGCCCCACTCATTTTGGTTTCATAGTTATCCAGTTTCCCAAACCAGAAATCTAGGAGCTATCCTTCACTTTTCTCTCTCCCTCAGCCCCCAAACAAACTGATCATTTAGACCTGTTGCTTCTATCTCCTTCATATTTTTCAGCTCCACAGTGTCCCATCTAGTCTCATCCTTATGGTATCACAACAGCCTGCTATCTGCTTTCCCTTACTTCGTGTCTGGAGCTCCTACACTCCATCTGCCACTCTGAACTTTCTAAGACATCACTCCCTCACTTAAAGCACTTCCTCATTTAAAGCACTTTAAACACCCCAGTGGCTCCCCAGGCCTAAACTTTTAACAGTACACACCCATCAGTAAAAATGTGAGTCTACACCCTCAATCTATGAATAGTCACTAATGCATATATATATTATAAACATTTATAAAATATAGAAATCAAGAAAAAATGAGATAAAGATGAAATAAGTAGACAAACACATCCCTGATGAAGTCATACTATCATTAGCTATTATATGACTCAAAGTACAATATACTCTTAGGATGAAGTTCATTATGAATGATGTGTTAACTCACATTTCAAACAGTCTCCTTGGCAATTTCATATTTTAGGCTCATTTCTTGACAGGTATGATTCCCTTGAAATGTGACAAAGAGCTCCTACCAGGAGAAGTGTCAGCTCTACCTTTTTGCTACTGTTTGTGGTGTTAGAATTATCTTCATTCCATGGTTTCTTTGTGCAAATCTTTAAGTCACTTGTTCACTGTGTGAAGATTAGTTAAAAGCACTCTCAGTTCCTCTGCTTTGTGAAGTTTCCACTCTTCCCTAAGGCATCAGCTTCTTTATTGAATGTGTAATGGCACTGTCTTAGAAGACTGAGTGAGACAACCAGTAACATCTATATGTTAAATATTAATAAAGCTCAAGCTCTTTTTTCAGGTTGAAAAGTTAAATAAAAGCTCCACTTAGAGACCACTGCTTGGAGCTGCGTACAAGGCCCTTGATGATTTAGCCTTTGTCCGTCTTTCCAGCCTGTTCTCCCAGGATACACTTGACACATTTCGTACCTTACAAGGCTTTACTTCTCTCAACACACCACATACTTATCACTTTCTTATCTATGATGTGCTGTCTTCTTTGCGCGTCTCCCTCCGCTTACAGCGCACCATGTTCTCACGTCTTTTAAAGCGCTTATCACAACCTGCTATAAATGTTTCCAGACCAGCCTAAAGGGCAGGGATTACTCCCAATTTTGAATTCCCAGCATCTACCACAGTATCTTGTTTGCAGTAGGTACTTAATAAATGTTGACTGATAGAATGAAGATCCAAATCCCTCTGGCTGGCTTTCAAGGCCTTGCATAATCTGGCTCCAATTTATCTACCCAGCTTTATTTTCTTCCCCCAAGTCCATTCCCATTCTCCTCACTTCCTATCATATGTCGCGCTAATTCTGGATGTTGCTCAGGTTACCCCTCAACTTGGGCTGCCTTCCGTATAGAGAAGCAACCTGTCCTCCAAGCATCAGATCAAATTATCCTTTCCCCATGAAGTCATACTCAACTCTTCCATGCTCCAATGGACCAGTGCTTTCAGAGAACTCTTGACGAGTGAGGACTACACATTGTAGCAATTACTCTCTATGTGGTAGTTTTCTCTTCCCAATTCCAGTCTAAATTCTTTCATGACAGAGACCACCTTTGCATACCGATCTCTTCACACAGTGATGCACACACAGGCTATGCTGAAAGCCCTGCCTGGCTGGTGGCAGGGAGCATGGTATAAGGAGAAAGCACTGGACTGGCTTTTAGTCCAAGTCCCACTATTAATTAGTTAGGGCCTTGAAACATGCCACTTAACCTCTCTGGTCATTGATTCCTCCTCTACAAGATGAGACTTTACAATTTTTTTAATTCCAGGTAAGATTTTTCTTCTTGCCCAAAAGAACATGAAAATTTTTCCTCTACAAATCAAAAGAAGGGGGGAGAGGGTTACCACTTTGTGAGGGATATAAATGATAAATGTCTAACTATTACCTTGTTTTGTATACCTGAAACTAATAAAAAAAATTTAAAAATAAACAAAATAAAAATCAAAAGAAATTCTGAGACCTTTGGTAACTCGACTTTAATGAACTTGAGTGTAATCGCCTGTCTATAAAAAAAGGTAAACAGCCCTAATGTTTCCAGACCAGCCTAAAGGGCAGGGATTACTCCCAATTTTGAATTCCCAGCATCTACCACAATATCTTGTTTGCAGTAGGTACTGTATAAAGGTCAAAGGACTTCAAAGGACTGTATAAAGGTCAAATGAGATAAAAATGCATAGATAATTTTAAAATCCTGATAAACAATGTAAGGCATTATTAAACTATTGAGTGGAAAACGCAAGCAAGCTGCATTATTTGTTATTCAGTTAGGACAGTGTGCTAACCTAGTGAAGGAAGGCCGGATCCTTGAATGGATGCAGCTGGATTCTTGAATGACCACTGTTCCACAGCCACAGGTTGGTTGTACCTCATCTCTCATGTACAAAGACTACAAAGACGCACATTTGATCACAAAGTAAAGTAACCTTTATCCTGAAAGGACTACATAACAGGAACAATATCAGGTGAAGTAACTGAGCTATGAGTTGAGACTTAAATTAAAACCTGATTATGGTTTCTAAAAATGTTCGTAGAATTTTCATAACTATTCTGTGTTAGAATCAATAAACTTCTCCTATTTTGATAATAATTTGAGAATCTTTTAGCATTAAGGGGCTCTATAAGAAATAATCTGGTTATAAAGATATAGCTACTCATAATAAACATGTCTAATTATTTAAGGGAAACATAAAGAGTCTAGTTAAACAATACAAAACAAACACAGAAACACAAATGTCCTGACAAGTTAGTTGTTCTTTAAGAGCTAGAATAATGAATATACACACAAAGTCTCAAAGAAAATGTAAAGTATTTTCCCTAGGAGATTCTCAACTTGTTCAACATACAATGAAGAAAGTGGCAAATGTACAAATCCAATCTTGCTTCTTTAATTTAGTAGTCTAATAATGTCAGTGGTATTTGTCACATGTCCCCTAACATACACATGAACCATTTTATATATGACACTCAAAATCTCAAACCATTCTAGAAACAAAAATTCTTTTCATTTCTGAAGTTGAATTTCATGCCAATCCACTTCCTCTATACAGTGAACCATTTTTTTTCCCAGTAGATTTGATAACAATACTTTTAGAATCATATTTAGGCAATAAAAGATGATTTTCCAACAATAATCCAATGAGAATTGCTTCAAAAATATTGATCTTTTCTCAAATATCAAACCTTAAGCAGGACACTTTACACAGTCTTCCCTAACCTTCTCTGAAACACTTTTTTGACATGTAGTCTAATTCATGTTCATTTAGCCAATTTTATAGCCCTAAAAATATAAATTCTAGAGCTTTCTATATAGACCCTATCTCTAGCACACAGGATACAGTAAATTCAACATACAATGTCTGAAAGGTAAGTATGCTCACAATCTGTGTATCTCTGCATATCTTAGTATCAATGCTAACCATCACTAGCCAAAACTGTAAGTACACAGTTAATAGAAAGTTTTAAGATTCTGAGTATTATGTGTGAAGGAAGAGGAAAAACCAGAGGTATCAGAAACTAAATGCAAAATTTAAGGATAAACAAGTTGACCTATACCAGAGATGAGAGAAAAATAGGAAAATAAGATTAGAAAAAAGTGTTGGCACCCAAGAAATGCAAACTCAATCTATTCACCTAAAATAATTTTTATGCTTATCATGTATTTCCTTACAAGTAAAACGGAGCCTTGGATTTTAACAACTTGTTATCCTGGCTATGCTGAGAGTGCCTTCTTTAACTCAAAGCACACCTCCATGACCCAATCCTACCTTCCTCATTCAGACTTGGTTTTTGTTGTTGTTGATGTTGTTGTTTACTGATGTATTCTAGTCCCTAAAAAAGTGCCCAGCACATAAACTGTCAAGTCAATAACAACCTCTGAGGGAGACATTATTACCATCCTGGTTTTACAGAGGAGGAAACTAAGATTTATTTAGCAAGGTTGAGTAACTTGCCTAGGAGTTACAAACCACTAGCAAGAAACAAACCCAGGTCTGTCTGACCACGAAGACCTCATTTGTACTCTACCCTTACGGGGCAGAAATACCATCTTAATGTCCCTCACTTGTGTCTTTACTGGTGGCAGCTTTCTCTTCTAAGGGGAAGGCTCCATTCAAGCTTCAACTTCTCCCTCAACCTTTTCCTGGGCATCCTCAACCTCTGATCCCTAATAGGGTCACCTACAGATCTCTCCTTCCTTTGTGCTGTGTCCTTTCCAGAGTTCTATTACACAGTCCTTTGCTTTAGCCATTTGCTGTACTTATTTCCTATCTCAACTCCAAACTCTCTGAGAGCAGGAGGTAGGTATCTTCGAATGTCTCTAGTACATGGTAGAGTTGGATAAACGTTAGATGTATGAATGAATAATCCCTATAAATCCATGAGATAAAAAAAACCCTTTAGCTCAGTTCCCTAACCACAGGCAAACAGAGACTACAGCTTTCCTTTGCTTGGGGGTGGCAAAGGCATGCTTGAAATTCCCTGCCCACACCACAAAAGAGCATCACCGTGCTACGTTAAGGCAGTTTTTCAAATTTTGAGACATCTAATGAAAGGAGAACACGGATCCAAAACTTTAAGAGCTAAGCATAAAATTCATCTTCTAAAAGTGGCCTACCTGGTTGGGACATCAGCTCTCAATGTTAAATAGTTTGACTGGTTCAATTAAATCACTGTTTTCGGTGATTTTTGCTTATTCTAAGTAATTTTATTTTTATATCCGTTGGCTTGAAAGCGCAATTTCATACTTTCCTCCACATATAAGGACAAAAACTGCTTGTTTTTCCAAAATGGGAAAATAAAGTAGAACCTGCGTGGTAGGAAAAAAGGTATTCAGTAAATATTTTGCGGCCATTTGTAAACCCTTCTTCTAAAAGCATATATGGCCCATTTTAGACTAATGAATACAGGGAAACATTTGCTGGATGATTTTCATTTAATTGGTATGAATACCAGGTTCAAATTATATTTAAACAAAAACTGGGTGTTTTAAAAATATGGTGTAAAGAGTTAAAATGTCTACCCATCACCACTAAGTACTACATAAATAGTACTGCATTCAATATTTTGGCTCTAAGAATTTATAAGCAAATGCTTAGCTAAGCCCATTTCAAGGTACACGTTTAAGGTAACCATTTTTTTTACATATACACCACCAGAGCCACAATCTGTAATTTTACTCCTTTTATTAATACTAATATCCGAGCAGTGTCCAGCCCTATCTATAAGTGAGATATAAATAAGGTTTATAAATAGGATATTATAAAGGTGGGACACTGAAATTTCAAAACTGGATCACATTAAATCATTTACTTGCAAATTAATATTTTGCCAAATATTATAACTGTGATTTTGAAAAAGGTGAAAATCACTTTGCCAAGCTAGACTTCTGACCTCTCAGTATGAGGACTGCTCACTTCCTACCCCTATTCCCCACCCCTCCTCAGTTCTTCCTCTGCCAGGAATACCCTCCTGACTCATCTCTGCCTATGTCCATCACTTCCTTGGAGAGCTGGCTCAAGATTAAGCTCCTTTAAAGTCCCCCCTGACTAATCCTGACTTCCACTACTTTCTAACTTTGCATTCCCTTGGCATTTATATATACGTTGAACAACCTAATCAATAACTTGTAAGTTTTACATCTTTCTATCATTTTCTCAACTAGAGACCAAATACAGACATATCATCTTTTATATTATCTTCTATATGGCCAGCAATAAGTGCTTCTTGAATGACTGAATTACCAATGAAAGAAAGCAAATGGCTCAAAAACTTCTCAAGTAAGCAACCGGCTTTTTAGATAACATTTACAATACTTTATCACCTCCAAAATGCATGAGTCCTTCACGGGGATGAGATTTAATTTAGCCTTAGTTCCATAAATTCACCATAAAAGATCCTGGTTACAGACCACATATATGCTTAAGGAAATAATGATCCTGGTTATTCGAACATATCTTGCGATTTAACACGTCAGGTTTCTAAAGGCTTAAAGCCTTGTAGCAGCACTCCTGCGAATGGTAGGAAGCTGGCATCAGTCTCTTGCAAAAGGGGCAAAACTCTAGTTGGCAGTAAATATTCAAACACGTGAGCCTCCACTGTTAAACTAGGCTCATTAACCACACAAACTTGCTGTTTCAGCTTTCTGGCTTCTAGGAAGTGCTATGATTTTCTTTGATTATTGTTGAGAGCCAATGATGGGTTAAATTCCCATAAATTAACCAGCGTTTTGGTGGTTTGCCCAAGCATACCGCTGGCATCGGTGTGGATGAATTTTTAACAGACCCGCCCTCCCAGGGGAGCCAGAGGTGCGCGAAGAAAGCGCCAACCCGGCACTTCTTAGGAGGCAAAAGGAGACCTCCAGAACGCGAGTCCTCTAGTTCTTAGTGTCAGCTTATTGTGTAGAGGCGGGGCTTCAAGCGCTGCTGCTTTTTACTAAATCTCCACCAAGTCTTCTTTAGGGACTGCCACCCACACTTCTGCGGCTGCCCAACTTTTCCTGCAAGGAGTATCAGTTTTTCCATGCTCAAAGACACAGCAAACCGGGTCTGGGGAGAGCCGGGACACCAGCGGAGGGGAAGACGAGGCCTTGGAGGGGGAGGGAATGGGCTCGCCCCGCAAAGGGGGCAGGGTGGCAGAAACAAAGTGAAAGCCGGCCCGCCGGCCCGCCCGCCCGCCAGCCCCGCTCACCCTCCAGCAGCACCTCCTTGCCCGCACGCTTCAGCGCCTGCACGGCCTGGTCGTGGGTGGCCTGGCGCAGGTCCGTGCCGTTGACCGACAGGATGGCGTCGCCCAGCCGCAGTGCCCGGCTCTGGTCCGCCGCCAGCCCCGGGAAGATCTTGGAGATGAGGATCGGCATCCGGTTCTCGCGGCCACCCTTGATGCTGATGCCCAGGCCGCCCGCCTCCTGCTTCACCACCCGCACCCGGCGCACGGGAGGCGACGCTCCCGCCTCGCTCGTCGGGCCCCGCGGCGGCGCGGGCGGACTTGGGGGGCCCAGGCCGCGGCTTGGGCTCCCCGGCAGCGAGTCGCCGGCGCCGCCGCCGTTCGGGAGGCCGTTGAAGGCTGCCGCCGCCGGCCCCAAAGCGGGCTCGGCCTCAGCCGCCGCGGCGTCGCCCGTCAGGCTCAGGCTCTCCCCGCTCAGTTCGGCCACCACCCGGACCCAGCGCTCCCTCAGGAGCAGCTCCACCAGCCCCGCTTTGGTGGCCCGCGTCCACACCGCCATGGCCGGCCCCGCTCCCGCCGCCGCAGTCGCCGCAGCTACCCTCATTCCAGTCAGGCAGCCTCAACGCTTCCCCCTTCCCGCCCGAGGGGGCGGGTCCGGCCCCTCCCCCCTGGCGATTCATTATTCATGAGTCCACGCCCATCCCCGGAGGGGCGGGGAAAGGAGCCACTTCCGGGAGGTTAAGGAATTGCTCGCACAGTCTGGTCGGTTGCAGCTCACCGGACGTGGGCTACAGGAGGGCGGCGGGCTTCATCTCACGTTCTCCTGTTCACCTCCGACGCCCCTCCCCCCAACTCCTGACCTGTACCGTGCAATTCACCTGAGCTGCCTTGGGCACGGAAAGCGAGATCAACTTCGAGAAGAACTTTGCAAGCCTGCAAGACTGGGTTGCACGTTCATTCTTGCATTGATTGGTTCATTCCGGATTTACTGAGGGCTCCACCGCTGTGTTCCTTTTGAGGCTGAGAAATGAGCTGAGTAAAATGTACCACAAATGAGAGCTAGCGGTCTAGTGGGGGAGGAAAACGAAGATCCAACCAACCTGGTGTGATACTATGTGGTTAGATGACATATAGAAAACGCCCTGAGAGCAAAGTAGAAGAAACCTTCAGTTAGGTCTGGGGTCAGCTTCACAGAGGTGACAATGGAAGGTGAATAGGGGAGCAGAGGAAACGGCAAAAGCAAAAGTCCAGAGACAAGAATCTACTGTTATCACCTGTTACTTGCCTGTAATAGGTAGAGAGGGGACCGTGTCTTCTTCAACCCTGTAACTACAATAGGTAGGCCTCAAATATATTTGCAGAATGGTGGTTACCTAGGAAGATGCCAAGATTCCCATGTGATCAGTGGAGTCAGCAGGATATGAGTGTGAAAAGCCTCATATAATTAAATATCAAAGAGTTTGGGTTTGCAGATCTGACTTTTCTTATCCTGGAAGCCATGGCCTTTTGTTGGGGCAAATGCGTGGTTCCAGAAAGAGCCTGCAGCAGGTTTTTCCCCCAGCTTAATGGGCTGGAAGAACTGAGGAAACTGAGGCCCTGGGAGCCAGAGACTCTGGCTTAAAGTCCACAATGAGGAAGCAAACTCAGTCAGGTCTCCTAGCTTCCTGATCCAGTGCTTTTTTTTTTTTTTTTAACATAACTCAGATCTCAAAAATGAGCGTCCAGAAATCACATTGCTGAGAAAGATCTCAGCAAAAAATATGAGATCAAGGTGCCCTCTAACTTTCCGTCAGCAGTAAAAGCGAAATCCCCATGTTTTCATGGGGGGAAAAGAGGGAGGGCTGCAAGCAGAGGGAGCGTACACCAATTCCTGTAAAAGGGGCTGTATACTTGCTTGCTCATGAAGTACATGTTGAAGCTCGTAAGCCATGTCCATGCACCACTCTGTGAATGCATATTCGTGTATGGGCAAAACTTCTTATACCAGGAGTTAAAACAATAAAAAGAGACTGGAAAGCACCGAGAGCCCAAATGAAAATTCAAAATGTGAAAAGTATCTCACTGAAAATATCATTACAGCAGAATCCTCTTTGCAATTAGTGGAGCAGGATTTTCCAAACTGCAAACATCAGCAGAAGCTCAGTCCTCCAGCCCTCTCCTAAATCTATTTCAGTGAGGCCAGCTCGCTGTTCTGGCAGGTCCTGATGTGCCAAAGTGACCCTATAGTCATAGACATTTCTGGCTTTGCTCCAGCTGAGGTGTGAGCCCCCAGAAGCCTGAGTTATGTGACATGTCTGCTTTTTAGAGACCACTTGGCAGCTGATTCCTTGGGGTCTGAGCACTATTTTGAACACTTTTACATATGTAACACCCAGAGGTTGGGCACTAGAGGATACCTTTATTAGCAAAAGGGAAATGCTGGAAATTCCAAAAGTATCAAGACCTTTAGGTCAAAAGAGTTGGAGGAAATCGCAGATCTTCTAACCAAATAATAAATGAAGGCACTTACATAAGACAATAGTTATGTAACAAAATATTTAACCCTGGAAGTAGAGAAGGTAATGAAGATTGATATTTGGATTACTTGGAGGTTTTTACTTATTTTTAAATATATCCATAAAAAATTCCCAAACTATCAAGATGTTTTTACAAGGTTCTTCATCAGAACCTCAATTAATTTTCAACAATCTCTTTCATCACTACTTTTATATCAGCCAGACTCATCCAGTGTCTCCCAATGATGCCTTGCAAATTCCCACCTGAGTCCATCCTTCCAAACACCTTCTGCCCCTTTCAGCCACCTTCCCACCTAGTAAGATCTCATCCCAGTTTTCCTTATCTACCCAATCTGTTGGGGTTTTTGCTTTGAACAATTTTATGCCTGGCTGGTTTGTCCAAATAGATTTTAAAATACAGAAGGGCAGGCCCACCCACCGACTTCTATTTATTCATTATTCCAAAAATGTTGCCTTGTAGAAAAGGAACTCATAAAACATGCGATCGATTGAAATTCAGTGTCTCCTGCGCAGTAGTCATTTCAAATAATCCCTTTGAAGGTTATTGGTTCCTTGCAGGGTGAAAATTACCATCAAGGAAATCTCAAGTAGTCAGTGGAAATCTACTTATGGTGGATAATGAAATCTGAAATAGAGTACACATGGCTTCTTTAAAGATGGTGAGACAAGCTTAGAAAATTTTTGAACGGGTGTGTTATTTTATCTACCTCTAAAAAGGAAATGGTTGAAATAATTCCCAATAACCTACCAGTCCTGCCATCTATCAATATGGGTTCTCCTCTGTTCAAACTCTTATCTTACTTTTTCTCAGAACAAGGCAGGGATCTTTGTTGCTTTAAAATGAGGGGGTTAGATTAGCTAGCTTCAGTTCCATAATTTCCTACAATTCTATGACTCAGGCTCTGATTCTAAGCCCTCTCAAAACCCAATGGTTTTTTTCCTTTTCTCTCATAGTAGATGCATAATTTAGCATGGCAATTAAGAGCACAAGGTTCAAATTGCAGTTTGGCCACTTACTAGGATATGACAATGGTCAAGGGGCTGAGGACATCGGCCTTAGTTTCTTTGGAAAAATATTCAGGTATGTTCTACCTCTAAGGGTGGGTGGCTGGGATGACGTATGCAAAGCGCTTAGCAGCACTGCCTATAAAACGTAGCTGCTGCTGTTATTACAACAGATCTTCACCTTCAGCAGCAACAGTAAAACCTTTGGTAGAAATTGAGAATCTATACTTTATCTAGGAATGAGTGTACCATGATACCATTTGATTCCAGGCTTAAAGGGCAAATGGCCAAATTAATTTCAGTGACAAACAGATCTTGTATAAAACTACACTTTGGCTGAAAGGGAGTACATATTGCCAAGAGGCCGTCAAAGGAAAGAATTAGTAGATCTGGGGCTCGGTCCAAGGTCTGAGTGTTGTGTAATTTCATAAGGAAGGAGGGCCCCAGGCAAAATTGCAGCCCTTAGCAAGCCTGAAGGTCACTACCACAAAGGTGGCCTGATGCCAGAGAAACAAAAGCAAGAGCCACTCAATTACTACCAAAGAAGAGGGCAAAGAGAGAAATTTGTAAGATAACCAATTCAACATCCAACTTTGAAAATTATGCACGCATAACTCTTCCCCAGTTAGAAGACAGTGAGATCAATTGTCCTTTTCAACAGGCAGTACTCCTCTGCCTTCCAGGAGAAATATCCTAAAATGTGTTTTTCTCTCCAGCACAAACATGAAGCAAAAAGAGGGAAAGGTGCATATATCCTTTAGCTGATGCAAGCACATTTTAAAATTCATCCCGCCAAGATAAATCACTATCCATTTGAAACCCACAAAAATGGATTAACTATCTCATGCTTTATGACTATAAAAACCCACATCTGCTAACCACATTACTAATGAGAAGCAGCTGGTGACAGTTTTGTAGCTCTGTGACTTTCTTTTTAGGAAAATATTAGCAAGGACACACTAAGCAGAAGGTTAGTTTCATGGAATCCACTTAGTTATGGAAAATTACCAGTGTTTTTTATTGACAATCATGGAAATTACATAATTTGCCATGAAATTCAAATGAGGTCCCAAAATAAAAACTTCCTCACCCCCAATATCAGTTCTAACAGAATTTCCAGTACCTCATAAGACATGCAGTCTTATAGTCAGCTTCAACTGATTTTTCATATATCATCGAACACCAAATCATATTTATTGATGCCTATGATATTTCTAGGCCTTCGTCCCACAGCTTTAACTTCCTGCTGAGTCAGTTAAAGGAATAGCCAATTGCTGGGATCACGGACCCCTTTCAGAATCAGCTGAATGTTGTGGACACACCTCAGACAAGTGCACATTTGTGCAAAATTCAGCATTCAAACTTCAGGACTCACAAAGACCCTAAAGCCCTTCCATGGACTATTTTATGGCTGAACTGTGTCCCCTCAGACTTCATAGGTTGAAGCCCTTATCCCCAGTAACTCAGAATATGACTGTATTTGGAGAAAGGGCCTTTAAAGAGGTAACTAAGTTAAAATGAGGTCATTAGGGTGGGTCCTGACCCAATAGACTGTTATCCTTGTAAGAAGAGATTAGGACACAGACACACAGAAAAGAAAGCTCATGTAAAGACATGGGAAGAAGCCAGCCATCTACAAACGAAGGAGAAAGGCCTCAGAAGAAACCAATGCTGCTAATACCTTGATCTCAGACTTCTAGCCTCAAGAATTGCGAGAAAATAAATTTCTGTTGTTTAAGCCACCCAGTCTGACGCTGTTATGGCAACCCATGCAAACTAATACAGAACCCAAGTCAAGAACCTACACAACAGCCTGTATTTTTGCCAAGCTTCCAGTCTCTTCTGCACCTTACTTATACAAACGGGTACTTTCACTGTGCCATTCCTTTGAATCTGAGTGTTCACAACTATGTTCTCCACTAAATGAAAATTCTTAACCACAGACTTCAAGGCCTACTCCTGCCTGGTCTTATTTCTCACATATTGGCGTAAGGGCTCTTTATCCAAATCTACGTATCTTTCCGGCACACTTTTCTAAAATGCTGAGCTTTCCTCTGTGGAAACCACTCTACTATTACCTTTTCTAGAAACCTCACCTGGTTCTGAGTTACTATCAACTAGGGAAGCTGTCACCCTCCAGGGGTGAGCTTTCCTGAATGAGACATGCACGCTCAGTACTATGGTAGGCTCCGCCTGCCTTCTCAGCCTCATTTCCTTCCACTTCTAATATATGCCGTTTCATCCACGTGCAACTACTGGTAATCCCTTGGAAAGGCTATGCGCTCTTGCTTTAGACCTCTGCACTGAGAATGCTCCAGGAATGCCTTCTCCCTTCCACCGTGCAAATTACCATCCAATTCTAAGAGTTATTAGCTCAAAGACCACCTCGTACCTTCAACCTTCTCTCTTAACCCTACAGGTTGGGTACCCCTTCTCTGTATTTATCTCTAATGTAGCATCATTGGTCTACTTGTTTCTCTCCCCAACGAGGCTATGAAGTTGAGGGCTGAAGTCACCTTTCACCTGTTTTTGGTGCATAGCACATAGTAGGCACTCAATAAATATATGTTAAGTGAGTATTAAGTTCTTTAGCTTCCTGAAGACAAAAGACTGACACAAAGCTAAGCCTTAATAGCTAGATCTGTGCTGTCAATACAAAAGCCACTAACCACATGTGTATATTTAAATTAAAATTAAATAAATTAAAAATTCAGTTCCTTTGTCATATTAGCCATATTTCAAGTGCTAATAGCCACATGTGGCAAGTAACTATGCTATTGTACAGCATGGATACAGAACATTTCTGCCACCAGTTTACTGGACAGTGATCTGTATCAGAAAATACCTTGAAATATGAAAGAAAAAAAGACAACACATTAGGAAAAAGAGGTTATGAATATGCAATTTACACAATTAGCCAAACAGCCAAAATACATAAAAAAGCGAGTAATCTCATTAGTAAACAAGCAAGTGCAAAAGAAAATGAGGTATTATTTTTCACTCTTAGATGGGCTACAACTAAAATCTATCACTCCATTGGCAAGGTGTAAGGAAATGAGTACTTTCAAACACTGTTGATCGAAATATAGCCATTCCAATGGGCCACTAAAAGTGAAAGAAAATGGGTACAACAAGAGCTAGGAATTCCGCTCCCAGAAATTAACCCTATAGAAACACCCCTATGTGCGCACTAGCTGACCAGGTACTAGGTTGTTTATTACAACACTCTGGTTTACACACAAGAATGTCCATAGACCTCAAGATTAGCTAAATCAAGTGCTCATCCAGAGGAATAAATGCTTAAATACCTCCCTTGCTGTCTGTGAAATGGAAAATCTTTTGCATACCATGACTGCTAATTGTATTTATGACTGGGTTCTTATAACTAAGCGAGTGGGGCAATAACTAAAAATGCCACCTTGGCCTCTAACAAATCGTTATGTGACCACGGGAAAAATGGCCTCTTCTCCTTTTGGTCTCATCGCCATGAGTACACAAATGAGGCCAAGAAACACGTGGTTTCTTTCACAAAGAAAGAGACCCTGCTTCCTTCCCATCCCTACCCACAACAACCAGAACAGCTCCACTTTTATCTATAGCATGTATTGCAGTTCAGAATAAAGTTCTATTTGGAAAGAGCTTTGATGCTTAAAAAAAAAAAGCTTAAAAAACTCCAAACTAGATGGCTTTAACTTTCTTCCAATATTTCAGTCTAATTTGCTGTAATCTCCATGGTGAAGGGTATATTATCAATTTGGAGATCAGATTACTAACTAACTTACTATATGAGATGTGAATTTTGAAAGCATTTGAATCAGGTTAGCAAAACAAGACTTTTCCTAGGTTGATCTCAGATCAAAATTTTTCTGTAGAACCCAAATATGAGCTACAATCTGCAAAATGCCTGAAACAGAAACATAATGTGTTTAGGTTATACAAATCCCAAAAGTAAAATCACCTCGAAACATGTGCACTGACGTGTCCTCTCATTTAATACTGTTTTGCATTCCCTTCCCCCAAATCTTCTAACTGGCCCCAATCAGTTTCTGCTTCCTTTGTATTCAAAGTTCTCTACTGAGGAAGAATTTCAAGGCCCAAAGCTCTTACTTCCCATACCATTTATGGAAATCCAAATCACTGGCTGGAAATGTTGTGAAGGAATGCCTTCTACTTTCTGAAGTTTTACTTCTTCACTCAGACAGAGAGCTCTTTCTGTCAGAATTATACCCTCTATGATCCAGAAGTTTCAGAATATTTAAGGTTAAGTAAATCAAGTCTTAAACTAGAGTCCAGTTAATAAAGATTCCCTTAATTTATAGCTCTATCGTCAGTGAAAAGCAAGAGTCAATATTTAAGGCATCCTAGCCTTCCTCTGGTTCTTTTCAGTGTAGACCAGTGACTGGAACTTTGGTTTCAAGCACATAAAAGAACACCTAAAACATCTCTTAGGAAGGGCAGGAATCTATCTTCCAGTCTCCTGATAGGTTGCAATAGTCCAATCTAATGCCGACAAGGGAGAACACGCCACACTAAGGACATGTATTCCAGTAAGGGCAAAGTTAAGTTATTTTACAGAGACAACCTCAACAGTGGCAGCTATTTGTTTAAATTACTTGTCACTGTAAAAAATCTAAACAGGTGGCATCCAAGAAGTGGTATCCATTCTAAACCTTGTTGTATCTATTCCCTCTTAGCAAATGGATCTAAAATAGGCTGTACCGTAAGTTATGAAGTATCGGGCTCTGTTTCTTTCTTATTGCCTCTCCTCCCACACATCTACCTTAAATTCTCCCAGTTATTTTCCCTTTCCAGACTCAAGGGTAGGGTTCATCTTAGCAAAATGTTTTTTCACCGGCACTTTAACTCATGATGTCATCGGAACCCACATACTTCTCTGCCTATGCCACAGCCTTCCATCCCCAGAACAAACAAACAAACAAAACCACACATACTGGGTTTCCACAGGCATGCAACAGAATACATCCACTGAGATGGGAAAGAAATCTATCTGCTCAGTTCAGGTTAAGTACAGTTCTTCACGTTCTAATGTAAAAGATCATGCTAAAACTAGTTAGTTGAGAACACTAATGGGAATAACAATGTCAAAGCAAGTAGAAGAGGATAGAAAAGGCGAAATACATGGCTGGCTTCCTGGTCCTCACTTGCATTCCTACTCCTTAATAAAATGCCCAATGTTCTCTTAACCTGTGAAACTGGCATATAACAAGTGAAACAAGGGTTAATGGGGCTGATATCCCATATCCTGTATTTTCCTTTTAAATAAAATTAATAGCTGATTACCAAAGGTCTAAGACTTTTCAGATGGAGTACTGCAGTTAAAATTCTTCATTGAAACATAGGTTGATTATTGCTGTTGGTAGTTAGGCTAGCTTTAGTAAGCAAGCATGGTTCCCCTGCCCTCTGGGGCAATGTTGGGCAGGTCCCCACGCCTTTGCATAGGTCACGGGCAGGCAGACAGTGAAGGTCATCAGCATTTTGAAGCCTCAGGTATGTGTTAGGAAATAGAGGATAACTATTTTATATACATACATATATATATACACACACACATGTATGTATACACACATATATATATACACATACATACACACATATACATACATACGTGTGTGTATATACATATATATATATTTTTTTCCCTGAGGTTGTGGTCTAAAGAACAAAGAGGACCCTGAAAAAGTTGGATGAATTTTTAGCTACACAGAACATTATCCCAACTACAAATACCTTGGCATTTCCATTCACTTTCATTCAATGAAGGAAAATTATTGTCCATTATTTTAAGGGTAATACTTATAATGACTAGTCCTAAAGAATAACTTTGTTTTATTATCATAATCTGTGAAAAAAAAACATGGTAGAACAGTTCAAGGAAGGACAAAGACAGTGCCGTTTTAGGTCCCAAATTTCTTCTTTTTGATGGGTGGTGGGAGCTGAGCAATGATGTCATCCAGGGGCCGTTCTACTGCCACCAGCGTTCTTTCATCCAAAAGATCCATGAAGAGTAGAGGCTGTAGAGAGATCAGAATGATTCTACTAGGAGTTAGGCTCCAGGGCTAGTCCTGAATAGATGAACTGGAGCTAAAAGGTTAGCTTAGATCAGGTTGGAGGGATATAAATCTCTGACAATCCTTCCTGCTCTAGGACTCAATATGGCTGGAAAGGTTGGGAGCTTTTAACTGAGTTCACTCATACAAGACTTCAGCAAGATTTTTCATGTTTCTCTGTACAGAAAATCTAATTTCTTAGAAATCAATGTTAATTGAGGGCTTTGGATAAACGGCAAGTTTCAAATGCATCAGGAAGCTAACCATACTTGAATAAGCCACAGACCACAACCCTCTGAAAAATAGTCTTGCAGGTCCCTGAGAAAATATTCCAGGATGCCCAGGAATTCCAATCTGAGAAGCATGAATATAGAGCTCCTGAGGTGGCACAAATAGTTGTAGAGTATTGCAAGCTCAACAGATACGTGTTTTATATACAGTGAAAAGCCCAGCCCAGAAAGGAAAGTCGTAACAGAGTCAATGACTTCCATTTGCTAAAAATTTATCTTGTGGAACATTCTCCAACTAGAAATCAAATTTAAAAGCCAGCTTTAACACACAGTAAAAGCCAGCTCTAATACAAAGACCCCACCTGAGCTCCAACACCATTTCTTATTACCTATGTATTTCATTTGGGTTAATTATAATGTGCCTGCCTCTAATGTACTGAGGCAAGAACAATGAAATACAGACATAAGGGACACACATCCTCAGAAAGGTCACTTGCCTCCACAAACTAGGTCCTCTGTATGAAAAATGAAGGTTACATTTTGATATCTTATTACATTTTGATGATATCACAAGAAACCAACTGTCCAAAATACCATGCAAGATGTTTTACCTTATATATCTTAGAAATTTTAAAGGCATGGGCTGTGCGCCTCCTGATGACATCTGATTCATTCGTGGGAGGAAGTGGATTGTACAGTAAGGTTTTGTCATTTGGAAGAGGCTAAAAAGACAAAGATATACTGTTTATATCATTATTTTTATTGGGCTTCTACAGAACAAAAGACTACAGTGATTTATCAGGTAAATACCATCATCCAACCATAATATACATTTACTACCTCATGACTCCTTACTTCAGGAGGAGAGCTGCAGTCACTCTTGCAGTTATACTGTAGAGGGTGGGAGTGTGAGGCAGAGAGCTCGGTACTCTGCTGACAAGATCAAAGAGCCCAACTGGGGCTTCTAGGCAGTCTTGTCAGTAACACTTTGTGACAGGAACAAACTGGCATGCACAGGAGCTCAGCTCATGCAGGCCCTGCTTCCTAGACTCTCCCCCAACCAGCTCGTGGACTGGCCAAGTGACTGAAGTTCTTCCCCAGAGAAACTGAAACACAAACCACCCCCACTGATGTCACTGACACTTTGAGAGATGGCCTCTGGCCAAGCAAGTGATATTTCATCTCTGACTTCCTTGGGAAATAGCTCTACCCAACCAGAGGAAGTGATGGACTTATCACTAGGGCTTGGGAAGAAACATGGGCCGATCTGAGCTGAGGTACAAAGAGGCAAGCCAGTGGGAGGGGCCCTTCCTGTATTACTCAAACTGCAGCAGGCACTTGTCAGCCAGTTCTGCTTCCCACACCGAGAGGACACAGGGCCCAGGAGAAGAGCTCCAGTGACACATCACTATGTCCACCTCCTTTAGAGCCATCTGCTGCTTCCTCCATGTTCTTTCCACCCACATCTTCACAGATATACCAAAAACAGTGTGTTGCTTGTAATCTAAGCCCAAAGTGCATTACAGGCATGGCCATAGGTCACAGTGCTCCTGCCCAGAAAAAAATATGTAAATTTAGGGTGAATCAAAACAGCAGCTGGCAGAGGATGGAATCTACAACTGAAAAAACTGCTCACCTCCCACCTAAATGACAGCCATGAAGAATGGAATTTTCCTAGCTGGAGTTCTTTTTTTTAAGACCAACTCCTCAAGCCTACAGATAGTGTGTCAGTACATTCAGACAAGGGGTACAAGTGGTCAAAAGCTCAGTCTGTATGTCCTTTAATGAAACCACACTATTCAGTCACTTGGTATGCAAAAGTGGAAGTGATTCAGCCAAATCAACGTTATTGCTCCATGACGGTCTCCTTCTGAATACTGACCTAATCACTCTCATCCTTAAGTTTATATGCTCACAAGCAAAACAGAAAAATGGTCAAATCAGCAAAAACCAATGCAACAAAGGCCCACCTCTTCTCTGGTAGCCTAATGAACGCGGGAACAAAAATGAGGAAATCTGCAAAACGAAAGCTCCTCTCCTCCAAAGAATGTAACAGGAACCTCTATTCTGATTCTCCTTCACCTGACTTATTATACTTGTTACTCTTAGAACTTGAAGATTCTTAAGGAAAGAAGATTCAGTGAGAGTACAGGTGACAGTGGCAAGGAACTCACCAATGACTTGTCGATGATACAGAACATGTAGGCATCGTGGACAAGAATGTGCATCGGTCTCTTGGGATGAAAACTGATGTGTGTGATGGGAGTATCCCTTTGGAGCCAAAGGTGATGGAAGCCCTGCTTCTGGACAGTTCGGCTCCACTCTGTATACTGTTTGTCTGGGATGCTGTATTCAAATATCTGAGGAAGGATATGATATAGCAGAAATGCAGGCTGGTACCCAGAAAGACCTGAAGAGCATCCCTCATTCCGAACCAGAAAATATATACACAAACCTTGACTGTATTGTATTCAGCCTTACACTTTCTCACTATGTTTTTTAATAATAAAAAAAAGTAAGGAAAATTACAGAATAAATAATTCAAACAGCATAGAAAGGCTTACAATGAAAATCCACTCTGCAATCTTAACATCTCTTTTCCCCAAGACAAAAGTAACCTGCTATTTCTGGTTTACATCTTTTCAGAGATGTTTTATGCATATAAGACACACTTGTTCTGTATGTGGCTTTTTTTGTGTAGCATTCTATCATGGAGACCGACCATATCAATATTTATATATACATAACTCACATTCCCTTTGAAGAACATACAATAATCCACTCACTTTTCAGAAGTACCATGATTTACTTATCTAATCTGTTTACTGGACATTTAGGTTATTTCTAATCTTTAGCTACTACAAACAAGGCTGCAACGATTATCTCTGTATTGATGCCCTTTTGCACAACTAAAAGCGTATTATCTGTGGAAAGAACTTTTAGAATCAGAACTTCTGAATCAAATGCTATGTGCATTAAAAATTTTTTTAGATAATGCCAAAATGTCCTCTAAAAGAATCATACTAATTTACGTAATGTGTGAAGTGCTGTTTCTCTATAACCGCACAGTACTGTGTATTATTAACTCTATTGATCTTTGCTAATCTAATTGGTACTAAAAAATTTCCCACCAGTTTTAACAACTGAAGCACTTAGGGGACCAGCTGCCAGTAAAAGGCATCAGTTGGACATAATCGCTACGTGTGACAATGACAAGGACATGGCTTCACTGATCTTTCAGTCTTTGGTTAAGGATACAGATCTATGAAACTGAAATGAGAGATTTTATTTTTTTGGAAAGAATGTGTCTGTGTGCATATGTGTGTGTGTAAAAACTGCTAATCAAAGTAGCAAGCATCCTTTGTCTAGCAGTTTACTTAAATGTGCTTCTCGGATCGCATTTCTTCTTTCCAACAGCTCAGTGAGGAAGGTATTATTATGCCCACTGTACAGATGCAGATCAGTTAAGTATTGATAATTTCATACTGTGTTCTGCAGTTCAGGTATTTGACAGATCTTCTTATAATCTTCTTACAACTTGGTATGGAAAAAAGCAGTAGACCAAGCGCTAATTTGGGCTGATATTAGGTACCTGATTTTACTATGGCCTGATTTCTTTATCTGCAAAGTAAAGGTTAATTATATGATCTTTTAGTTACTTTCAACTCTCAAAATCTTATTCTGTCTCATATCCAGTCTAACACTTGAGTTCATGTCATCACTAGTCTAAAAACAATCAGTAATACGAGTATTTCAAAATTCCTCCTCCTTGTACCTCTTTACTCTAGAATCTCAATGCTTCACCATTCCATTGTGCCAATGGCAATTACTGGCCCATGACGTACCCAGGCTATAACACTGAAGCTTTACCTCATACAGGAGAAAACTATCTTGGTATCATCCAGTACTTTCAAAGAAAGGGTCTTCCAAAATTGTCATTATCTTAATTTCCAAGTTACCATCCAGCAGGAAAGAATTAGAAAGCACTGTAATCTCTTACCTGCTGGTCAGAATGAGCAATGACCAGATTGTTGGTATTGGGGGCGATGGCCAGAGCAGTCACAGGGAAATTGTAAGCAGGGACTGTGCAGTGAAGCTGGGAAGAAATATCAGACATAAAAGGCAAGTCTATGTGACATCCGTGTGAACTGCTCATAAACATGTCACCAGAGACTCTATAGCTCCACACTGGATTTAAAAGAAATCCATGCCTAGCCACGGACATTTATGTATGATTGCAAGGCATGTGCACCACTACAGCGGAATGCTTTTAAATGCCAGGCAAGGCTCAAAGAGCAAGCAGGACATGCTCTTGCCACCGTGCAATAAAGATTAAGTTGTGCAGTTAGTAGGCAAACCCATGTTGCAGTTTGATATTGGTCTATGAACTTTTACTGCTTACTGTAAGTTTTGGGTAGTCCTTATCTGACTTTTATGATGAAGATGAGGACTTGTAAGGAATCATTAGTGATGCCATGTATGAATGACAGTACCATTACTGATTAGTGAAAAATATTTTTCTGCTACTCCTTTGTCAAATTTCTGGTGCTGTTTAATTTTAAAAATACCTTGAGATTACAAGGCAAGCTATTAAAAATTGTTATTATCTCTAACTGTTCATTGGGTAAATCAGGATTTTCCTCTCCAAAATACAGAAACAACCTGGATGTGGATTAATCACCCATAAATACTTAATTACAAATTTCTGTGCACGAATGGTTTCACTGTCCCCATTGACTGATTTTAACGTGGCAGATTATAGCTTTTGGATTCTAAACAAGTAAAACAGGAAAAATTCTTGGTTAAAAAACAAAACAAAAGCCTAGTAATTTTCCAGGCCATACCAATCGGCCTCGAGTCTTGTAACTGCAGGATTAACTTCCTCCTGTTTGCTACGATTAAACTCAAAGCTCACCTTTAGACGTTTTACGTTGTACACATGGACTCCAGCACTGGTACCTGATGCAGCAAGCCAATTCCCATCTGGACTGACTGCCAAAAGGCACATGGACTCCACGGTCCCTGTGAGGAGAGAACAACAGTAAAATCAGTGTCCACAGCCAGCCCTGCCCTGAAGACGATGGCAAAAGGCAATCAAACCCTCAGTTTTAAATTACTGAAGGGATAATTTCTTGATAATTTTGCAAATAAGTTCTAGATAAGTTAATCTGTTTATTACTTTCATTTAATTAGCCATCTTTCATGTTAAAGAGGAGCAAGAGAGATAAACCTGAAGGTATCACTTGCTCAGGCTTGAGTGAGACCCTGCCTATTATGAGAAAGAAGAATTAGGGTATCAGCAACCACTAAAATCTGTCCTTTGTTTCAAACTCCTTTCCTAACAAATAATTTTTCATCCAAGTTATGGACAAACAACCAATTCAACAGGCTTGAAGCATACCTTTAATTTACTGGGTGCCTGCTGCATATTTAGCACGAAGGGAGCATGGGCACAAATGAGGCATCTTTGTCATCAAGGGACTTTAAACCAAACTGGCAACATGAAGACTCATGTGGTATAAAAATCATACTCTCTGTCTAGTGAACACACAATGCAATATATAGATGATGTATTATAGACGTCCACTTGAAAGCTACATAATTTTACTAACCAATGTCCTGGAAGTGCACACTGTTCCCCAATGAAGTCCTGTTCCCCTTCCCCAGTAAAATCTTAAAAAAAAAAAAAGAGGATAGTTTAAGGGGCCTATGGGACAACATCAAGTATACCAATATTCGCATAATAGAGGTACCAGAAGAAGAGAGAGAGCAAGGAACTGAAAAATTTGAAGAAATAACAACAGAAAACTCCCCTAGCCTGAAGGAAACAGGCATACAAGCCCAGGAAGCGCAGAGTCCCAAACATGATGAATCCAAAGAGGCCCACACCAAGACCCATCGTAATTAAAATTCCAAAGGTTAAAGACAAAGAGAAAATTTTAAAAGAAGACAAAGGCAGTTAGTAACCTACAAAGGAGATCCCATAAGACTTTCAGCTGATTTCTCAACAGAAACTTTGCAGGCCAGAAGGGTTTGGCATGAAATACAAAGTGATGAAAACTTAGGGGCTACAACCAAGGGTATTCTACCAGGCAAAGCTATCATTTAGAATAAGACAGATAAAGAGCTTGCCAGACAAAAAAAAGCTAAAGGAGTTCATCATCAACAAACCAGTATTACAAGGAATGTTAAAGGCACTTCTTTAAGGAGAAAGTAAAAAATAAAAAATATGAATAATAAAATGGCAATAACTACATATCTGTCCACAATTACATTTAAATGTAACCATTTACATGTTTAAATGTAACCATTTAAATGTTCCAATCAAAAGACAGTGTGCACTAATAAAAAATAAAAACAAACAAACCCGGGGAAAAAAAAAGACATAGGGTAGCTGAATGAGTAAGAAAAAAGAAGACCCTTACATATGCTGCCTACAAGAGACTCACTTCAGATTGAAAGACACATACAGACCGACAGTAGTAAAAGGATGGACAAAGATACTTCAAGAAAATGGAAATGAAGGAAGAAAAAAAAAAACCGGGTAGCAATACTTATCATCAGACAAAGTAGACTTTAAAACAAAAGCTATAACAAGAGACAAAGGACCCAGTAATCCCACTTCTGGGTATTTATCCAAAGAAACCCAAAACACTACTTGGAAGGAACATGTACATCTACACCTACATGTTCATTGCATTATTATTTACAACAGGCAAGATACGGAGGCAACCTGAGTGTCCATCAATGGACAAATGGATAAAGAAGAGGTGGTATATATATGCAATGGAATATTACACAGCCATAAAAAAGAGTAAAATCTTGCCATCTGCAACAACATAGATAAACCTATCGTGCTGAGTGGAGTAAGTCAGACAGAGAAAAATAAATGCCATGATTTCACTTATATGTGGACTCTAAAGAACAAAATAAACAAACACACAAAACAGAAACAAATTCATAGATGCAGAGAACATTTTGATGGTTACCTCATGGGAGAGGGTTTGGGGGTATGGTGCAAAGGGGAAAGGGATTAAGAAATACAAATTGGTAGTTACAAAATAGCCATGGGGATGTAAAGTACAGCATAGGGAATACAGTCAATAATATTATAGTAACTATGTATGATGTCAGATGGGTACTAGATTTATCAGGGTGATCACATCCTAAGTTATATAAATGTCTAACCACTGTGTTGTAGACCAATATAATATCGTATGTCACCTATACTTGAGAAATGTTTTAAATTATAAAAAAATAAATTAAATACATTTTTAAATATCTTTAATTTTCTTTCTATCTAGTGGGATTTTTCTCCCTCTCCCTTGATATTTGTGAGGTAATTACACCTGAATAAGAAAACCAACTTGTCCATAAAATACCAATGTACAAACATATACTGGAAATATACAAACATATTAATAGTAGTCATTTCTGAGTGTCAGGGTTACAAATGACTTTGACTTTCTTCTTGCTAACAGAAACACTAAGGGTGATGAAACTTCTCTGGCTCCAAATAAGGAATCAAAAGCCCAGTGAGAAAAGAGTAGGTGTGAGGATCTCATCAAGCGTTTTCATGTGCTAGATATCTCCTCCTACTTTAAATTGCAAACATATCAGTGAATGTTTGCAGGGTGGAGAAGAGCATTAGTGAACCGCAACAATGAATGAGGTTTAAAAGAAAAAAAAAAGATACATCAGAGGCTGAAAACTCTCTCTCATGGCCAGTTATCAAATTCCTACCTGACTGAGGCTGGAAAGTATGCAGGTGCTTGAAGCTTCCTTCCAAGAGCCGAATGACATGTAGAGACCCTTGATTTGATGCCACAAAGAGCTTTGTTGAATCTTCAGAAAACAAAATTTGAAGGGCAGAGCGAAGGAATGCTGGCATTTTTGAAACCTTGGGGTGAACCAGTAGTAAAAACCAGTAAGAGAAAGAAGTGAGACCTAGAGGCCATCAAAAATGATCACAGCCAGGTTTAAATTACTCGTACATTAATGCTTCTTGTCTCTAAGGAAGCCAGTTGACCAAGAGCCTGGAACATTGACACGCCCACTGTACCCTCTACAGCACCCTCCTTTATCTCTTCAAAAGCCAAAATTTTACTGACACTTTCTGGCATTTCCCTACTCCAAAAACAAAATCAAATCAAAGTGAAAATAAAAGACTTTTTTGTAACCGCTATCTCCAAATAGCTTCCACTGAGCAAGGATTCATATCCCACTTTCATTCCCACTTCACACAAAACCCACACACTTAAGAATTTTCTTCTTGTTCAAACAGACATTGGGTTATCACTTACCCTTTGGAGGCTTATGCTGTCATGTTCATAATTCAACCGATAGAGAAAAAACCGAGAAGCTGTAGAATAGGCTATCCAACTTCCACATGGGGAGATACAGCTGCAAATAATATTCTCGGGACCCTGACAATTTTAGGAATCAGGATGAATATTCAGGTAAAACTTTACAACAGGGTTCAAGGAGACGTGAATCCCCAAGCTGTCACCACTCTGGACATATCCACAAATGCCTACACATAATCCTGACACTCATATGTTGTTTGTCACTATGATTATTTCAGAAGAAATAATCTAAATGGTGTGGCTTTGATTTCCACAATCAAGAACAGAGGTCTATGAATACTGTGAACTAATCTCAGCCCTTTGCATACTTCACAAATAGCTTCATACTAAACCCTAACTTTAGAAACCTGAGCAGAGAGGCATTTAATGCAGGAAAGCTTGGGAGAAGAGGTGACTTAGAGAACTGATTTCCTGTTTTGTCCATGATAATGCTTTAAAGACCTCTGCTTTAAAGACCTCTGTCCATGTTTGCTTTAAAGACCTCTAAGAAATAGTAAGCCCAAAAATTTGCAGAAAAGTAAAAGTAAAATAACATATAATTCAAAAACTCATGAAATACATCTTAATGTATATACATATGTATGTATACACACACATATTCTCACAAAAAAAGATCTGGAAGGATATATAGCTAATCAACAATAATTATTTCAGGAAAGGGGACTAGAATTAAAGAGGTGGACAACGATACAAACTAGCAATACTGTTTGAATTCTTTACAGTAAGACTATTCACAAATATCTGTATAATTAAAACAAAGATTTTTAAAAAATGATAACAAAGCAGTATGTATATTTCCATTACTATAGAAAGGATATATATACACATGCACACATGGGTGGAAATTTCTTCTAGAAGGATATACAAGAAACTACTGGCAGTAATTATCTCTGGAGAGTGGAACTGGGGATTTGGGTAAGAAGTGGGCTCATTTTTCATTACATAATCTTTTGTACCATTTGAATTTAAAAAAAAAAAAAAAAAAAAAAAAAGCATGTTACTTTCCTAATAATACCAAAAGAAGAAAAACCAATTTCCTGTATTCGCTCATCCAATAATTTTTGAATGCCCAACTTATAACAGGAAACCCAGTTCTGTTGACATACTACTTCAAATTATTTTAGATTTTATACAGTTTATTATGTCAACTAAGTAATCCTTAAAATTCAGAATGAGAAAAATGCTCTGGATTTCTGAGCCTGAACACACTGTTAAATTTCCTTACCTTTAAAAATAAACTTTTTTGGAGATGAAAAAAAAAATAAACTTTTTTGGAGATGAAAAAAAAATAAACTTTTTTGGAGATGAAAAAAAAATAAACTTTTTTGGAGATGAAAAAAAAAAAAAATTTCCTTACCTTTGTCTTGAGGTGCAGTAAATGATCTGCATCTTTAGAGAGTGGAAGGGTATCCCCATGCTTTCCTAGAACAAGAAATTTCCCTGAGGTCTTTCTTCTCAAAGAAAGGTTATTTGTATATTTTTTTCCTTCTAAAAAGTCATTCCTGGGTAGAATGGAATCTCTACCAGTGGGAAATCACAAAAATGTCTGACTTAGTAAAACCTCCAGTTTTCTGGTGGCGCATTTTCTTAACTATTTGGGTGCCCCGGACACGGCCTATGGAACATCACTGATGTTATGAGGCCCTGCCCTAGATCCAGGCGTGTAGGTGGGTGGAAGTGGAGTTTGTGTGGCTGTGACTTCAACTTCATTTGTTCATTTTGGAACCTAAATCCTATATGGACCTAATTCAATATAAAACAACAGAACCTAACATTTCCTTAACGGGTCATACAAAAGGCCATTAGGCTGTCACCCCAGTTACGATCCATGTGAACTTCTTTTTTTTTTTTTTTTTTTTAATTTATTTATTGGGGTGACAATTGTTAATGAAATTACATAATTTCAGGTGTACAATTCTGTATTACATCATCAATAAATCCCATTGTGTGTTCACCACCCAGAGTCAGTTCTCCTTCCATCACCCTATATTTGATCCCCCTTACCCTCATCTCCCTCCCCCCACCCCCCTTACCCTCTGGTAACCACTAAACTATGTCTGTGTCTATGAGTTCGTGAACTTCTTTTTTATACAGGGCTTTCACTACTCAACTTTAAATCTTGTCACTTCTCAACATCCTGTTTTGATCCCAATCAAGCCACACCAAACTATGATTCCACAACCCTACTACATCCTGCACCCCCACTGCTACCCTGTTCTGTAATAGAGAGTCATAAACTTTCAATAGATGATCCAGTATCCTGCTAACGATTCCAATACTTTGAAGCAAACTCCTTTGCTCCATCTTGTGGGTGGAAAAATCATAATTTCCAATGGACAAAGAAAAATCTACTTCCACAGGCAGAATATCAACTGCAATTCTAATTTCTGGCTTCTCTCTCCAGTTTCCTTACTGAAAAAAACGTTCTTCCATCTTACCTGTTGCAACTGTAGATCCCAGTCGCCAAAGATCCAAGTGATGAGAAAACTGGAAGAGGAGAAGTTGCCTCTTTTTTGAACAGGAAATGAGACGTCGCTATATCCAAGAATCGAAAGTGATAAATAAGCCAGGGTCATCTACTGCCTCAGTACCAGATACAGCAGCAGCATTTCAGCACATTGTTTTACTGCTGAAATCCATTTGCTTGCTAAATATTTCCTACGTAGTACCACATGCCAGGCACTATCCTAGGATCTAAGAACACACTGGTATATAATAACATACCTGCTGCTCTCAAGCTTATAGTCTGAAGGGTTGACACAGAATTAAACAGGCAATTACACTAAGTGTGCTAAGAATTTTAACATGGTTAAGCACAGTATGTAATGAAAAAAGTATAAAGGATATCTACTCTAGCTTCATGGGGGTAAAGACAGGAGCCCAGATGAGGTTCACTGGTAAAGTCTACTCTGGCAAAGGAGGTAGGGCAAGACGTTCTAAGCAGAGCAGTGGTGTATGAAATAGCTCAAAGGTAAAAGAGCATTAGAGGGAATGAAAGGAATCTTTCCAAATGGCTAGATGGTGTGGGGTGTTGCAAGGGTGTGAGAGAAGAGGTGAGGACGAGGGCAAGATTGAGACATGTTTCATAAACCACACTAAGGAATTCTGTTTTTATGCTGAAGGCAATAGAGACCAACCAAAGGGTTTAAGCATGAAGTGATGAACAAAGCTGCTTTTTGAACAGATCAATGGAGACTGGGTTGGAATGACACAAATGTAAATAAAAGAAGATCATTAACAAGCTACTATAAAGTAATCCAGGTAAAAAAAGACACTGATCCAAACTAGTATAATGTCAATGAAGACAAAGAGAAATGACTAGATTCGGGAGATAAAGACGCGTTAGACTGAGGAAGGTTTACTGGTTGAATGAAATGTAAAACAGGTAGTGGGGAGAAGGGATTTTAGCTTGGGGAGACGTCCGTTTACCTAGAAAGAAAACACTGGAAGCCTGAATTTTCCTCTTACCACCCAGAATAATAAAGAGCACAGCCTTACAAACAAACTTCCCATAAACCACAACTATCTGGAAAAGGGAATGATTTCCCCTGAAACCCAACTAGCAGTGCTGCTGTAAATCTCTTGGCCCCCATAAATGTCTCTGCAAGAGGCCTGCCTCAGAAACAGAAGAGTGAAGGTAGGTAACCACAGAAATCCTACAGACTTATTCAGGAAGTGTGAGCTGTGCTCAGTCTTGTGGGACAGGGGAACGAGTAGATGACAGGACAGTGCGGGTTAGGGGGTGATACTTACGTGGGGAAAAGTGATTTTTCGGAGGGCAGCATCATAATTCTTTACCTCCACTTTCTCCATGAGAGGACGAATGACTAAGTGGGTGTCAGTGCCTAAGAGGAAGGTGGGGAAGAAGGCATCAAAATTGGAAAAAGTCCTGCATGAAAATAAGCAGAGCCGGGCAGAGAAGAGCAGCAGCCTGGCTGACAGCAGCACCCACCTCCGGAGATCAGCGCTGTGGGGCTGTGGGCCACAGTTCGCACGTCGTGAGTGTGATGCTGAAATGGCTTTGTCCGCACCCACTGCTTCTCGCTGCTGCTGGAAGTCACAGAGACCAGCTGAAAATGGAATATTGTCCCCTCGGCTGTGCCCACCACGAAACTGTCTTCTTGCTGAGAAATTAAATCATCAGGAAGATACACTTGAGCAAAATAAGGCTCACTTTGAAAAATATTTTCTGAGGTTGTCTATCTGGGCAGCTTAGGGGGAAACTTATGGCCAGAATTGGAAGGTAGGTTATAGGGGTCTTTTTCCTCCAGAAGATAACAGTTCCATCATAGGAGCAATCTCACTCATAGATAACAATGCGCCCCCTACTGACACAATTAACAGTATGTACCTCAAACTCTTATAGTGCTTTCATATAAACAAACTAGACCTCAGTAGAAATTCAACAAAAAAGATAAAACACCTAGGAATACATTTAACGAGAAACGTGCTAGGCCTACATAAGAAAAAAATTTAAGTCCTTCTAAAGGACATAAAAATTACCTAAACAAAGAAATCAATACCATATTCTTGAATAAGAATATTTAACATGATAAAAGCGATTCATGTTCACTAAGGAAATTTGTTGAGTTTTACGTAATCCAATAAAAAAGCTGATAGTCCTATACCTGGAACTAGAAAAGGTGTTTCTTAAATTCATATAGAAAAATAAATAAAAAAAAACAAAAAAACAAACAAGCCCTAAAAATCAAAACAAACCAACCAATTAATACAAGCAAGAACAGTAATGAAAATATATACTCAAAAGATTTAGAAGCAGGGACTCAAATAGATATACGTACACCAATATTTATAGCAGCATAATTCACAAGAGCCAAAATATGGAGAACAACCCAAACGTCCATCAACAGATGCATAGATAAACTCAATGAGGTATTTACATACAATGGAATATTATTCAGCCCTAAAGAGGAATGAAATTCTGATAATGCTATAACATGGATGAACTTTGAAACCATTATGCAAAGTAAAATAACCCAGACACAAAAGAACAAATATTACATGATTCCACTACACACCTCGTACATGTGGTACATAGAACAAGAAAATTCATAGGAACAGAAAGTAGAACGGAGGTAACCAGGGGTTCGGAGAAGTGAGGAACAGGGAATTACTGTTTAATAGGCACAGAGTTTCTGTGGGGGATGATGATAAAGTTCTGAAAACAGAGAGGTGGTGAATACACAACACTGTGATTGCACTTAATGCCACTGAACTATACACTTAAAAATGGTTAAAATAGCAAGCTTTATGTTATGTATATTTTACCACAATAAAAAAATTTAAAACGTAAATAACATATTGAGAGTATAGACGGGGAAAAAAATTGCAAAACTGGTAGTCAAAAGCCTGAAGTTTGCAAATCCCTGAAATTCACTATCTTCTTTTTAGAGATGAACAGAGGGTGGGCTTAGGAGGGGAACTATTGGTCCGATCAGTATCATAAAGACCCAGGTTCCCTGGTCCCAATTTAAGGCTTTCTCTTGCCAGTATGTTGAGCATTGTGATTTGTTAGTTTTAAAAGATCTTAGTTTGTCTATAATTATTTTTAAAAATTCCTCTCTATTCTCAAAACAATCTTCATTTTAACTCCTGTTTTTTAAAAATATGCATAACTTTGAGCAAGAAAAAAAGATAGGATGTTTTAAAGAGGAATGAGAAAAATTAGGGACCTGAACCAGCAGTCAACCAATCAAACAGTATAAAGACTAGGTCAGCCTGTCAAGAAAAATGAGATGTCTGAGCATGTAGCTGCCATCAACTACATACTGTCTGTGCCAGGAATTTTATGTATATCATCTCTAGTCCTTCAATAACTTGCAAAATTAAGCATCATTTGTCCTATCAGGAGAAATTGTGGAAGCCTTTGAAATGAGCATAAAAAGTACTGGTGTCCTGGTCTAGTGAGCCCTTTGATGGTCTGGGAGCTATTTCACAAATCTGTAAACTATAGAAAACTGAGAGTGATACAAAAGATTCTTTTTCATAGAAATACAAAAAATTTTGCCTGGTAGAATACAACTGATTATTGCCCTGTGGACAATGACTCTTACAACAATTTGAAATTCATTTCAGCATTCTTGATGGCTTTATATAACTGTTCTTTGAATTCTCCTTTGAAGTGCTTATAACATCTTACTGGTTCTCCCAGTTAATGAGTTACAGAAAATCTCTGACATATTTCCATTTCATGTTTGTATGAGTCATGATCTTACCTTCCCCCCCACTGCCCCAATCATTTAATAGACCTTTACACAGATAAGGAAACTCGTACTTCAAGAGGTTTAGAGACATGCCAAAGACACATGGCCACCTGCCTCCAAAGCCTTTGCTCTGGGCACACCACACCCCCTCAATCTTGTGCCAACTCTCTTTGAGGTCACCTGTAGGCATATGATGCTGGAGAAGGAAGGAAAATATATCTGAAAAAACAGCACATAAGGTGGCCAAGACCAGTCTCCCCTTCACCTCCTCTAAGGATGCTAACTGAAAACCATTAGCCCAAGGCAAAAGTGGAGACACAGAGCAGCTTAAGAACTCATACACTCTCCCCTCTGACTTCCAACTGAACAGTTTCTTTAGTTTACCAAAAAAAAAAAAAAAAAAAGTGGCAGTTTGCTCAAAGTCCCACCTATATAAAGGGATTGGGAAGGTAGGTGTCCCTCAGTCCACATCTTTTTCCCGAGGTAGAATCATAAAAGAACAGAAAAAGAAAGAATGGCTCTCTCAGGGCCCAGCAGGAATGAAGCAAGGGAAAAGCAGACGTGGAAGGGGATGTGTGTATGGCCTGATTTAATCAAAGAGTGACTGCTTCACATAGGAAAAAATCTCAGGACTGCCGAGTAAATGAAAGCAAATGTTCCCTCCAACGCCGTGCAGGAATCAGCACTCGCCTACTTGATGAGGGTGAAAGACATCTAAGGTCAAAGGACAGGGTGTTTACTGCTATTCACATTTTAGTCAATGAAAATCCAATAAAAAGAAATCTAAAAATAACCAGCCCTTCTGGCAAGAGAGTATACTGGAGAAAAGCCTTGAAATTAGGATCAGTTTCAAGAGAGATGAGAAAATGATAATGCCAATACCACTCACTGTGCCAGACGATGTACTTAGTGCTTTACAAGCACTACCCATTTAATCTTTCTCCAAACTGAGGTATGTATCACTAGCATCCTTGTTTTCACAAAGGAAGAAGTAACTTACCCAAGGAAGGTATCTACTTATTAAGTGGTACAGCTGGGATTTAAACCCAAATCTGCCCAACTGCAGAGTTTGTGATAAGCATTTTTGAGGGCTGAAATTTGAACAATTGTATTTTTCAATTTTGAGTAAGTACTATTCATTGATTCTCAGGCACACATTTGTCCACATTTTCAGTTCTGAAATCAGGATACCGTATCTTGTATCTTTCAACCTGTGCATGTGGAACATCTTCACATAAAGAGCGAACATTAAAACTTCAGAAATGTCATCAGAAGCAAAAAAGAAAAGCTCCACCGTGGAGCCTTATCACCAACACTACGGATGGCAGGGCGGCACGTGTGGCACACATAAACCCTCATGACTGCGTCTAAAAGTGATTCAGGATTCCACTCTGAATGGGAAGAAGGAATACTCGAATCATTTTTATTTCACTTAGTTTCCTTTTCACATATATACACAAGAGTGATACGACAAAAATTTATGTTTAAGTCTCAAGGAACTCTTCAATAAGTAAAATATAAAATCTATATTTAAAAAAGCATTGTGTCAGTTTATATTGGCCTTATAGGAGGTGTGATCAAACAATATAGTGAATGTTTAAATAAATAAAAATTTATTGCAGTAAAAGACACATTGCCATTAATCCCCCTCAAAATACTCCCCCTCGTTTCGATCACTTCTCCCACCATTCTTGCCACGTTCTGAAGCAGTTCTAGAAGTCCTATTTCATGAGTGTCTTTAGTTGCGCTGTCATGGCTGCCTCGATGTCCTGAATCATTTTGACTTTGGGGAAGAGACAGAAGTCGCATGGTGCCACATCTGGTGAATAAGGTGGATGAGGACACTCCGTAATGTTTTTGACAGAAATTGCCATATACCAGAAGCGATGTGTGACACGGAGCATTGTCACGATGGAGGATGATTTACGGCACACTTTAATTCTCTCAACCGTAGCTCACACCCGACTGACTGCACCGAACAAGTTGACAATTGTCACACTGTTATTAAGGTTCAACACACCGCTTCCCATATTGAAGATCGCTGCCTTTCCCTTGGATGGCACTCGGCAGCAGCATTCACTGTACTTCTTCATCACAACGGAAAGGTTGTGTCACACATCACTTCTGGTATGGCAATTTCTGTCAAATAACAACATTACGGTGTGTCCTCAGCCACCTTATTTACCAGATCTGGCACAGTGTGACTTCTGGCTCTTCCCCAAAGTCAAAATGACCATGAAAAGTAAACATTTTGAATTGATTCAGGACATCCAGGCAGCCACGACAGCGCAACTGAAGACACTCACAAAAAGAACTTCCAGAACTGCTTCAGAAAGTGGCAAGAATGGTGGAATAAGTGTGTTTGAAACGAGGGAGAGTACTTTAAGGGGGATTAATAGCAATTTGTCTTTTACTGTAATGATTTTTTTAAAATTTAAACATTCATCATATTTTTTATCACACCTCGTATAACTTTACAATATTAATAGTTCATATTATATGCTTATAACGCAAAATACCAATTTTTCTTTTTGAAAAAGCACTGGGGCATAGTTTAATTGGCAGTGTTTCTTCTTTCCCACAATAAAATTATGGCATGTTCTACAATCATTTATATCCAAGGTTCAATGTAATGTGGTAATACAGGCACATGGTAAAAGGAAGATCAAACAGTATAAAAGGTATACGATACAAATTAAGCCTACCTCCCACCTGCCCCCTGCAATTTCCGTCTCCAGAAATTATCATCATTTGCATTTAAAGAATTTTTTGAGATATTCTTTCTATACATACTAGCAAAATTGCATTTACATAAAATATCTAATATATGACTATCAAACATAGGATATCTAATATATAAATCTGTCCCTTCTCTTAATACACTATTATGTACTATATTATACACTATAATACTGTTCTGTTTTCCCCTGTAACAATATATCCTTTAAATTGTTCCCCAGCAGTAAACATACTTCCTCCTTGGTCTTTAAAATGGGTGGAAAACATTTAAATACACTTTAAATAATACTGAATTTAATAATTAAGTCTAATAATTACAACCATTTTGGATCAAGACTATCTTAAAAGGAGAATTTCTCCCACTCATTTCAACTTATACTTCTATTACAGTTTGCATGTGACATCTAAAAGTTTTACAGGGCTTTAATGCACATCAAACTGTTCTCACGGGATAGGAACATTTCACAGGCAAGAAAAGCCAAGTATAAGTGATCTCTACACTAAGAAACTGGATTTTCACACTTGAGAAAGCAAATAATTCTCCAACTAAGAATATCAAGAATAAAGGACCTTGTCAACAAACTTCAAAGTCACTTCCATACCTCACTGCTAAAATACCCAAAAGTTTCTGATTAAGAATCCTGGTTACCAAAAGGGAAGAGACACACTCGTTCAACACAAACCTGCTTAAGTTTTATTCAAATAGGAGAAAATTAACATTTTTCAAAATCACTATAACATTATCGTGTAATTTCCCAAGATAGGAAGCAAGAGAACAGTTGTATGAAGAGAGGAAATAGCGTTTCTCAAGATTCTTCTAGGACACTTGTGCCCTCTCTCTAATCAGACTCAATTAACTAGCGGTAACTGGGAGTACCCGAAGAAAACCACTCTGCTAACTAATCTTTTAGAGAATATTCTCTAACTCATTGTTGGAGTAAGAGAGTTGAGGAAAATGAAGTAGCTTTTCAGATGCACTGTCCTAAACTCATCTGCCTTCAGCACGACACTGAGGACTACGGGACAGTGCTTGTGGAGCACAGCCACGGCCTTCTCTACCTGCCCTGCAGATCGTACAGGAACTGCTGCAAACGGACTATACTCACATCAGACACAGCAATGGACTGCACGTCAGCATTTGCGATGAGGTGGTTCTTCACAAGTGTCCCGGTAGCTGAGTCCCAGAACTGCACCTTCCCAGCAGAATCCACACTTATGACAGTGCCATCAGACAGGAAGGCCACACCCCAGATGATACACTTTCGCTTCGACACATTCATATACTGCCTATCCACGAGCATCTTATGAATAGCACTCCCTGAAAAATAAAAGCCCACATTTGAATGGTACTTATTTCTCCTTCAGTTTTCAAAAAATGCCTGTGATAGGCATGTGTTAAGTTATCTGCCTGAGCACAGACCAGAGAGCCAGTAAAGAATAGTTATGGTGACCAGTCTCAGAACACCAAAATGGTTGCCTAAGATGAGAGAGGGAGGGGGCAGGGGAAGGGACAAAATTTTTTTGAGAGAGATGAAATGGGAGAGAGACATTTGAGACTTCACTTAAAACTGGCCAACTAACCACAACCATTACACTCTGCTCTTACCAAAACTCATGTCTCTCCCATGGGAAAGGGAGAGACAACAGTGTCCAAATTTGGGAACTGGAAAGAACACAGAGAGTGGTAATTCATTTAGCGGAGCTCTGAAACTAAGTTCCAAATCAGCAGTAGGAAAAGCCAAGAAGCCACCTGATTTATACCATGGAACCCTCAGAAAACTCAGGAACTGGTGACCCCAGATATTTTGGAAACAGAGGTAAAAGTGGGGTGAAAAGGAGGGATGGGTTGAAAGTAAGTTTAAGAAACTTTTAGATCCCTCAGATACCCACCCCAACTAAGAAGCCGGGCAACTCCCCAAAGCCCCACCTCAACAGCAGACTGGAAACCGGTTCTTTGAAGAGGGACAACAGGCATAACTAAGGGTGGGAATACTATATGGAAAATAGATTACGTGAAGATTTACTGAATGTCGAGAACTCCAATTTTCTTCTTAGACTGATGATGTCCAGGCTGATTATCACCAGACAGAATAAAAAAAAAAAAATTCTGGGGAATATGATCAGCACAAAAGAAAAGATCTAAAGTGCCTGTCTTCAGAGCCTAACACCCCAAACAGTTCAGCCAGAGAGGTCTTCAGTGAAGCCCATGGGTAGCAGGCTTAGGGAAAGCCTTAATAGGAAAGGCAGGGCCCAGACTAAAAGAACATAAATAAACAACAAGGAGGAAACAGCTAGGGTGAAGGACACTTGACAAATGTTATCATGAACAGCCTTAGAAAGAGAAGAAGTTTTAGTATATAACGAAACAAAAAGAGAATGTTGTAAAAAAGGATATTCAAGAAACAAAAAAGAACATGAAAGAAATGAAAAACTCAATAACCGGATTAGAAGATAAAGATGATAAACTCTCCAAGGAAGTAGAGAAAAATGTCAGAGACAAAAAAGATGAGAAAAAGAGATAAGAAAATTAGAAGAGCCAACATTGAAATAATAAAATTCCAGAAAGAGAAAATGGAAGTCCATTTATAAAATAATTATTAGAATTTCCCCCAGAACTGAAAAACACAGGTTTTTGGAACCTATCAAGTGTCCAATAAAAGTGATGTTAACAGATTGATACACCACAAAACATAATTATTAAATTTCAGAATAGTAAGGATAAAGAGAAGTTCCTGAAAGCTCCGGGGGGTGGGGTTGGGAGAGACACCAACCCATACAAAGGATCTACTCTCAGAATAGCATCAGATTTCATAACACTAGAGGCTAGAAGACAGTGAAGCCATGACTTCAAAATTCTAAGGGAAAACAGTTTCCAACGTAGAATCCTTTCTCAAGAACCCTTTCTCAGGATTCACCCAACAAAGGAACAAACCGGGAAACAGGGGATTCGACTTCAGAGAAAAGCAAAGGAGTTCCCTGGAATGACTGAATAATCAGAGATCAGGATCTCAAAGCTGTGCAGCCGGCCCAGAAACTGGCTACACTGGAGCAGGTCAGAAGGCTCCAGCAGAGAATCATTCAAGATAAAAGTGATAGAAAGAAAATCAGATGTGTCTGAATCCAATTTACACAATTGGAAGAATTAAAGGATGAATTGGTGAGACAGATATACATATGTGTGTGTGTAGAATGTGTGTGTATAGTGTGTGTGTGTATATCATATGTATACTTATAATATACACATATGTGTATATACACACAAATAGAGAGAGAAACAATATTAACAAAAAGCATACAAGAAACGAAAGGTAATTTACTACGTGAGTAGTATGATAAAAATGCTACATCCCATGAAAAAAATAAAGATTCCTCCCATAGCAGCAGCAGTAATCCAAGAAAGGACTGAAAGTCACCATGAACATCTCAGAAGGTTAGTGAGAGGTTAGGTCCCAAAGGTCATTGAAAGCATGACATGGGCTTGAGCTTTTAGAAATCCAGGAATGTGAGAAAAACAGTCACCTGATTTGACATCAAACACACTAATGTAGTCTATGGAGCCAGCTGCAATGTGGGTGCCAGAGGGATGCCAGCTGAGACTCAGGATGCGACCTTGGGAGTTGAACAACAAAAAAGAAAGTGACATACACATAAGTATACAGCAAAGGGTAATTGAGTTCTCCTTCCACAATTATCTATAGGGCTAGTGTTCTACAGTCTTAACTCTCACTACTGCACTCTTGTGAAGAACTGTTTTATAACAGATGAGGAACAACTTTGACCTGGGATCCATAATGAAGTATTTGATACTAACTTTAGTAATATGTAAATGGTTGATGGGAGTGTAAATAAGCACAACCTTCTGAGGGTGATCTGGTATAATAGTAGCCAAACAAAATGTAAATGTGCACATTTGGCACAATAATTGCACTGGGAGTTAATGTAAGAGAAACACTTGCATGAGTGCCCCAAAATATATAAGATATGAAAATACATAAGAATGTTCACTGCAGCACTGTTTGTAGCAGTAACAAAAAAATCCATCATTAGGATTTTGGCTAAATTACAGAAATCATAAAATGCAACGCCACGCACACTAGCATGACTGACATAAAAAGATGTCTGTGATGTAACAAGTGAAAAAACAAGACAAAAAACAAGTGCAAGCACTCCCTTGTATTTGTTTAAAAGATTAATTCCAAAATGTTGTCTACTAGTGGAATGAGATATTTATTTTCTCTTTCATACTCGGCTAAACGTATGAAATTTTTAAAAAGCATTATATCACCTTTGTAACTGAAAAACAACACCCCAAAGATATTAAAAATAAAATTCTAGTTTTGAGATTTTATGCACACTTGTTAAAACATCACAACGATAAGTGAGAACAAATTGACTTACATAGAAACACAAGTTTTCCTATTTTTGTATTTCTGGTTTTCTATATTAATACTTAACCAGGCAATCACAACTATGCTACACAATAGAGAAAGCCTGAGCTAGGGATGGCTTCCAGTACATACTCTGCACTCAGATAAAGTTAGCACGGAGATAAAATATTACCTGGACCCATGGGAAAATATCCCATCCCCAATGATACAAAAACATAACTTCTTATTAAGGCTATTCACTAACCCACCAAAAATGATGCTTACTTTTCTGCCGATCAAAATTTCTTTCAAACTGGATTTTGTCTGGGATGATTTGAAATAGTTTCACAGATCCATCTTCACAGCCAACCTATTAGGAGAAAAGAGAGAAAATAGATAAGCATTTTGTATTTTTTAACTAAATATATATATGTATATAAACACATACATACATACATACATACATACATACATACATACACATTTCTTCCCTAAAGCGATCACTTGCTCTGAAAGAAAAAAATAGTGGGTGAGAGAAAAAAGTACTGGTACCAAGAAACTGTCAGTGTATTCTTGGCAGCCTTCATGCCCTAACCAGAAAGCAGGCTAATCCGTATCTCAATTCCTGCACAGGACATAGAATAGAAGTAGGATTTCACAGAGCATCTCTGCTAGAGACCCTTGGCGTAAATAAAAAACCTATTAACTATATAACCTACATGGAGACTTGTCAAGGTATTGTACAAATTAGTGCAAATCAAGAAAATCATAGATTTATCACAGAAAATTAAACCTCTGAAAGCACCATTCTAATGTTAATGGTGGGGGGGGGGAAGTAGTCTTCTCAGTTTGTGTTCAATTTTTGAGAAACACTGTGGTGAAATAAGTTCCACAGGTTACAGGTTAACTGGTGGAAGGATCTCTCAGAACTTTCAATATACCTTAGTGTGTTGTGACTCTACAAAAGAATTTAAGGTACTGCAATCTGAAATGAAATTTATAATAAAACACAAAGCACAACAAAACAAAAAATCTACATCTCCCAATTCCAAAGAGAACAATGTTTGGAAAATGCTTAACAACGCTCTCATTTCATAAATGAATAACTGAGGTCCAAAGTGGCAGCAGAAAGGATGCAAAAGGACAAAGGACTTTTAATCCTCAATATCAATCCCAATCTTATATTGGGGTTGCCGGAATCCAGCTCTCACTGGAGTTGCTATATGCCATTATATAATTTTTTTTTTTTACAGGGGAATATCGGGGAACAGTGTGTTTCCCCAGGGCCATCAGCTCCAACTCAAGTTGTTGTCCTTCAATCTAATTGTGGATGGCACAGCTCAGCTCCAAGTCCAGTCGCTGTTTTCAAGCTTGGCTGCAGGAGGTGCAGCCCACCATCCCATGCAGAAATTGAACTGGCAACTTTGTTGTTAAGAGCTCACACTCTAACTAACTGAGCCGTCAGGCCGCCCTGCCATTACATAATTTTAATCTACCTTCCTATGAACACAAGGAAGAAGTTTAAGTGGGCACAAGAGAAACCTTGGTTTAAATTACCAATAGATGCATACTGACCAAAAGTTGAGAGCCACTGGGGCTTGCAGCCATGCTCCAAATGGGTCCTCCAAAGGCATCCATAGCATACTTAATGTTTAATGCCTGCAAATCATATTCAATAATCTCTCCATTGAGTCCGGCACTAAACAGTCGCTGTCCTTTTGCCCAACACAGAGCTTCCGTAGCTCGAGACTCATGACCTGGGAAAAACTACAGAAAGACCATAACTTCTCAATCCATCACGAATTTACCAGCTATCAGAGCTAGTGGTCACAGGCAACATGGGAAAAATTAAAATACTTCCCAAGAAATAACTAGTGTGGGGTTTTGTGCTATCAGAAGATCATGTCTATCGACATTTTCATTTTTTCAGTTTTACATTTTAGTTAGTGACACAGTTGGTTTTATTTCTTTTACTAGACTTGTTCTGCAAAATCCTTCAGTAGAATAAAGTTGGTATCCAATTGCATTTGATGTATCTAATTTAAAAAATAATCAACGTAACTATATCGTAACTATATTGTAACTATATCGTAACTATCGTGATTGAGTGATGGTTTCAAAGGTGTATACCTTTGTCAAAAGTTATCAATGTGTATACTTTAAATACATGCTTCTTACTGTGTGTCAATTTCACCTGTAAAAAGCTGTTTAAAAAAATTAAAGATAAACTAATGCAGCTCACTCTGGCTTTTTATTCAAATTTCAGATTTCCAAGTGCTCTCTTAGCACTCAAGTTTCATACCTATTAAGGCATTTTATTCTTTTGTCTGCTTGACACAAAAGGGAGTAAGCAGGTATAATTCTTCCTATTTGAACTTAAAAAGGCCAAACTAGTACTAATGCGTTAAGTGGCTTGCCCAAAGTCAATGACACGAAGAGGATGTAGGTCTTACTACTCCTAGTCCCTATTGTTTTCACTCCCATAGATATAATATTTTCTTGCTCTGAGAGTGATTAACAGATCCAAGCAATCTTAAATAATAGGGAATATGGAGAAAGCAGACTAGGTTGAATTAATCAATTGCTGAAAAAACAGATGAGAGAAGAAAATAAGAGACACTACTAGGTAAAGAATGGTTGACTTATTCATTCAACAAATATTAACTCAGCAGTGGCTTTGTACTAGTAGACACTTGCTAAATACTAGGGATACGGCCGTGAACATCACTGACATGGTCCCTGTTTACGTAAAATTTGAAGTTCAGTGGAGAAAAAATGCATTAAACAAACATACAAACTATCATAGTCACAGCTGTCATAAATGACAGAAAAACACAGGATGCAACAAGCATGTATCATAGCATGTTTTTCATACTACAGAATGTGACCTAGTTGCGGTGGCCAATAATTTTTAAACTTCTATTAGTTCTTCAGAGGTCAGCTCCATAACTCATCCCTTTCTAAGATTTCTAAACCCACCTCATCAGAATAAGGCATCTCTCCACTAAGATTCTATGCTTGTGCTTAGCTTTATATAAAAATTACCAGTGTTTGGAAACTGTATACTCACCTTTTCCCCAATGGACTCTGAGCTCCTTGAAGGTAGGGCCTCTGATATTCATCTTTATGGCTAATACTTGCCACTCGCTCATTCAGAAATATTTACAAAGTGCCTGCATTCCAAGTACTAGGCTGCTGGGCACAGAATTTATTCATTTATCCATCTATTCATTTACGTTACAGTGCCCAGGGCATATAAAGCACTCAATACATGTGAATTGAATTAAATGCTGCACATGAAATCAGTAATCAGTGCCTTTGAAAAAAATGCTGCTGTAACAACCCTCTGCATACATCCAAATGGTATTTTATCTAATTTAAAATCTCCTTTACTCCCAAATATAGGCATGGAAGTCTACATCCTTTCAGACAGGTGAACTTAGGAATCCATCTTCCTGCTATCACATCACCAAAAAGTTTAACATAAAAATGTTTCATTGATTTTTCTGAACTGACAGTGACCTTGGTACTGACACCCCCAGCAGGAAATGTCACCTTACCAAAGTTGCAATGGTGCGAAAACTGATATAAAACAATGGTCTTGATAATTTTCCTTCTTGTGCCCAAAGAATCCAGCAAACGTCCGTTTCCAAATGACAGTGAGCCGCCACGATTCCTAGGTAGGACCTTTCTAACCAGCAGTACACAGATCAAAACTCTGAGCGTCTTCTCATCAGTCAGACAAGAAATTGCATGCTACAGAAGTAGTTCAAAACAACTCCAGAGAGGGTAGGGAGAGTCACATTTTTATGATCCCTCTGACTATAGAAGACATACAAGTTTTTGTAGAACTGAACTTAAGAAGAAAATTAACATCAGAAACACCAAATCAGGCTTCCAAATGACTTACTTTCTCCTGAAAGTAGTTTGCTGACAAGTTATAAATTTCCACAGTGCCATCTGTTCTTGAAACTGCCAATCTGTTTGACTGGTTATTGTAAGCCACACAGCGGATCCCTGATGGAACATAATTAAAGAAACGAACTCGATGGACGTTAAATTCACCCATTCCTAGGGGAGGAAAAGAGAGTCATTGTTAAAAGTTAACTGCAGTATGTCGTATGTATTGTCCCTTGTTATCACTGTTCTGGATGGAAGTCTCAAACTGTATCTTGTTGAGGTTCATTTCTTAGTATCTAACGAATGATATTTTCATACCACACACAAGACTCTATCAACCTCCACAAGCTCAAGATTCTTCTGCAAAAAATTTGAAAGTCAACACATAGACCATCACCTAGACTTCTAACAATCCTGACAACTGCCTGAAGGAAGTAGTCTGGGAAAGAGGGGTGACAATCTAAAACTTGATCTTCAGCAATAATCTGAACATAACCTCATTTTCTAATGGGAGTGAGCACTTGAACGATGAGACACATGGAGCTGACCAGTTGTACTCCAGGCACAACTAAGGTCCTCCTTTCTATTTTGTGTATGAGGTTTCTTCTTGGAGGGTGAAGAGGAGGTTAACATCACGACCACTTTAAAGAGGCAAGAAATGCTGACAGCCTAAATCAGTTTCTCCAAATAAGGTCTGCAGAACTCCTGAATCAAAATCACCTCGAAAAATGGTTTTTAAAAATCCAGGATTCCAGGCCCTATTCCACAGCTTCAAAATTCCAATCTCCTGGGGGCGGGAATCTACATTTTAGCAAGCACCTCTCCCTAACTCTAGTGCAGGCAAAGTTTGCAAACCACAGACTCAAACTATGGTAGTGTCGGTGGGCTGAGGGCAGGCAGAACCTTGAGCTCCTCATGGAGGACATGGTCTAGCATCTGTCAACTACCCCTTCCACCCCATCCCCGCCGCCAACAAACGCACTCGGCAACGGTAGGGGCCGGGTCTGGTTCGCCCCTCACTCGTCCCCCTTTCAGGTTAGGAAGAAGCTGTGGCAGAATTCGGTGTTTTCGGCCCGGCCCGGCTAAAAGGGCGTCTGAAGCACGCACAAGGTCTCCGCCTCCCCTTCCCTGTCAGGGTACCTCTTAGTAGCCCCTTCCTGGCCTGGACACAGGGAACCGGCGAGCTCCATCGGGCGTCGACCCAGAGCAGGCCGGACCCCCTCAAAGTTCCCTCTCCCGCAGCCGCTCTTCACACCCCTTCCCCAACTCACCGGCGGATCGGCGCGGGCCTCTCTCCGCCCCGGACCCACGTGCGCGCGCGCTCTGCCCCGGAAGTGCTCGCGGCGCAAGGCCGGAAGTGCGCAGGCAGTGCTCGCGGCAGCGGCGGCGACGGCGGCGGGAGGTTCGGTTGTCGCCCGTTGGCCGCGCGGCCCCGCGCTCGGCGGCCGCCATTGCAGGTCAGGCCGCGGGCGGGGGGTGCGGGAGGCCGCGGGAAGCGAGGGCCAAGCCGGGGATGGGGGCGAGGGTACGAGGGAGCGGGAAGCCAGGGAGCTGGGGCCGGGCGGGGCGCGCGGCTCGGGGACAAGAATGGCGAGCGGAGGGGCGGGGAGCGGCGGGCGGGGGAGGGGAGGCCAGGAAGGGGGAGGGGAGAAGGGAGGGCCGGGCAGAGGTGGGGGCGAACCAGGGGGGGCCCCGGGGGTAGGAAGGTCGGGAATTGTGGGGGAAGGGAGCGGTGTGGAGACGGAAGGTGGAGGGAAGGAAGGGAGCGGGCGGAGCGGAGCAGGGCGGAAAGGATGGCCGAGCGCGGGCAGAGGACGGAGAAGGGGGCGGCGCGGGCCGGATCTTCGAGGTATGTGTGGAAAGGGGCTCATCCCCCAGTGGGGAGGGATCCCAGCATGCGAGGCTTGCGGGAGCGGGAATAACCGGAAAGAGGATTCTGGAGGGGCGCTTAGGATTGAGAGGTTTGTTCGAGGGAACATTTTAAATGGGGGGAGGCTGCTGGGAGAAGTAATTTTGGAGGGTGGTTGGAAGGAAGAGACAGTCTGGAGAGTGATCCCGGTTCTTTTGTGGGCGGAGTGAGAGAAGAGCGAAGAGTGGGGTGGGGTCCTAAAGGAACGGAGTACTTCAGAATATAAAGGGGATTAGGGAATGATTTGGAGAATGAGGATGGTGGAGGGAAAACGTTTAAAGAGTAATCTTTCGGAGGAGGGTGAACGGTCTGGAAGATCACTCGAGTTGGGGGTGTGGAGTAAGATAGTGTACAGAATAATTTCCCTGGGAGGTAGGAGAACGGGTGAAACAGCATAGTAAGAGGGTCCTAGCGAGAGTCGGGGGGGGGGGTAATTTTGGAGGGGGTTGGGGAAGAGGATTGTGGGCGGGACCAGAAATAGGAAGTGTTTGTAGCTCAAACTGAAGGGATGGGAGGGAGCTCGGGAGAGGGTGAAGATGGGGGCTGGTGGGAGGAGAATGCAGGATAGAAGGAGACCTTAAGGTGGGCTAGAAAGAAAGGGGCTTTGGGGAAAATCAGGGTGCCATACCCGTTAGAGGAGAAACTTGAGATGGGGCTGCAGAATAGGAGAAGATGGAGAAAACTGGACTAACTCAGATCGACTGAAGCCATCTTTTCCACCCATTGTCTACAAATACCAGTAATTGATTCCCTCCATCATGGGAATCCTAAAATGTGATGGGAAAGTATCACGTGTATGCATAGTATCCACACACGTTTACGAACACACCCTTCGCTAATTAAAAGTTTGGAAGCATTCAGTTCCACCTACCCTCCATAGCCCCTTTTTGGAGGGAAGCAAGATTCTCATTTAGAAACAGGATTTTAGCATTTGATATAAGGCTGTCGAGACAAGATCCCCTTTGCAACTTAGACCATCCCTTTGAGTCACAAAACCACAGTAACACTGCTAATAAAAATAATCGGTATTCATTTGTATGTAAACTTTCCTGAATTGTTCATTTGGTGGAAAGGCATACAGAGAAATAGTCATGTTTAGGGGAAAAACCTTCCAGAACTTAATTCCTGAAGCAGTTTGGTGAACCCTGACTGCCATGTTTGAATTGTTCTATTAGATAAATCTGATTTTATTCTGATGACCGCTGCTTCTATAGAATGTTTTACTCCACTATAAACATTAAAATAATTATACAGTGTAGTATTAAGACATTCTATTGGACATAATACAAAGAAAAAGCCATGTTTCTCCAGGTAATCAATAGCATGATCCTAAAGGCTTACCATGTGTTAGGCACTGTGCTGAGGATTTTATATTTATAACTTCATTTAATTCTCACAAAAGCTCTTTGAAATAGGTTCTTTCTTTATGCCTGATTTATTGGTGGGGACTGAACCTTGAGGTTAAACTATCCCCCTCACACATAGGATAAGTGGCATAATCACAGAATCCACATCTGACAACTTAAGTTCTCCCTGTATCCCTAAACACACAGAATAGTCCCTGGGACCAAATCAGAGCTCAATAAATGTTCATTGTTGGCCTAGCAAGTTGCAAACATATTTTGTGTCCTGTATTTAATAATTTTTTTTAAGAATTGTAAAGTTAAAGCCTTTATTCCCTTAAAGAAAAAAAGCTTAAAATACAAGAATTGAAAGGTTCTAATGAAAACAATTTATAACACATTTAGCTCTAGTAAAATTTAGTTATTTGTAGCTACGTTAAACCATTGAATCAAAGCCCCTTTTTTCAGTAAAAGCTGTGTTCTATTTAATTGGATACATATCACTTCTGCCACATTTTATTTTGGGGGCAGTTACCATTATGAAGATCATTGCTCACACTGTTCTGTATAAGACGTAAGACTTTAGTCATTTTTTAACAGTTTAACATTTAACAATTCAGAAACCAAAGGATAAGATAATTTTGATTAAACTGAATCAGTGACGAATGTCCGCTAAAATCAATTGGATATGATAATAAACAGGCTATTGTTGGGTTTTAACTGACTGCCCCACAGAGGTAATAGCTACTTTGGTGGCAAGTTATGAGATATTCCACATAGGTTACTTGCCACATAGGTTCCTTACTAACGGAGTAAAGCAATCAGAAGTTCTCATACAGACATACTGTATACCTACTTTGGCCCTTAAACCATTGTCTAGAGTAATAATGTCAAGGAGCAAGAAGAATAATAGGATTCAGATTATAGGATATTTTAAGATGCTAAAGTAGAATTTTCAAATTTTACTGTAGATGTACTGTAGGGGAGAGCAATCTGTGAGAGGACTACAAGAGAAGCCATATTGTGGAGGGGTTAGGGTTCACATTCCAGCTCTACAATTTATTAGGTTTGTGACTAATTGAGCTTCTCTTAAACCTGTTTTCCTCATCTGTAAAATGGGAGTGCTAAGACAGTGCCTATGTCATAGGATTGTTTTCATTTCAGAAATGAAAGTTTGTGAGAAATGAAGCTTTTTGTATAGTAAAAATGCTCTGCCTGGACTTTTTTCTTAGAAACTGTGGCATTTTGATTTTTCATATTTTTAATAATTTAAATAGTAACTAACTTCAAAGTAGAGATAACCAAATAATAAGGGTGTATCCCAGATTGTTCTGATTCCAGTCAAACCTTTTGGGTTTTGATTCGAGTTCCCGTTATGGATCTGGATTGGTTCTGAGACTGCCGGTTCCTTTGCTGCTCTGGTTTGTTCAGGGGTCTTAGTCATCTGGAGCATTTTCCTGAGAAGAAGTAACAGTATCTTAACTTCACCCAGGCCTTCCAAACTAGCTCCAGGCCTTAAGACTGGGATGATCTGGGGCGAGCTTAGATAAGGAACATTTCTAGAAATTTTGAAGCTTCCCAAAAAGGCTTGCTTTGTGTGTTTTTTTAAGTAGGGAAATAATTAGGATTTAAATGTATGAAAAAAATTCCTTTACAGAGCGAAAGGCACCTAAGTTAGGAATATATTACTAGAACTTATGTATTGTTTATTTAGCTTTACTGAAGGTCCAGAAAAACCGAGTAGAAAAAGTTTCCCCCTTTTATGAGTGGGGTTGATAAAAATAATTCATTGCAGGGCAAAGAGGTTTGGGTTTTTCCCCATATCTTCCTATTTCTCCCAAGTCCAGAGTCTAGTCATGGATTTAATGAATTTATCCTTTTGAAAAGTGACACTACAGAAATTTCTCCCTGGCACTACAGTTACATTGTCAACTTGGAATTATTCTTAACCAAAGACAAGTTAGTCTTAGCCAACTCTGGGATTAAACTCAGGGCTCTTTAAAGAAATAGGTGCTGGGTGAGCTCTTCCATTAACTCCTTTTAGTTTTATGATTTGATATATTCATCAAACTGTGCCTTCAAATGCTGCTCTTGATAAAACTGCAATTTCTACAGAAGCAGTATCGTAGAACAAACACTTAGAAATTGCTCTAGCTGTCTTTAAGTGTTGATGGAAGACTTAGAAATCTGTTTATTATACATAAAATATTCATTGTAATATTATCGTATTCATTATTACTAATAGATTTGATTTGTATTATACTTCACTTTTTTGTTTTCCTATTAACTGGCTACTCTCAAGGGGATGAGGACAGACTAGGCTGCACGTTCTCATATCCTTTTTAGTCAAGTCCGCACGAAGTGAAATACATATTCCCAGTCCCATCCATCAGGTGTCCTCAGTAAAGTAACCAGGTATACCTACCTACTTTAGCCCTTAACAAATTTTTAAATTTGATAGAGACGCGTAGACCTCATATAACGTAAGTGTAGCCAGGTCAGTTTACGGCTTCCTATGAGCTAGTCTTACAAGCTGGTATGAATTCATTTGTATTCATATCTGCAGTATCCCAGTAGGTCCAGCACAAGTTTTTTTACCAGCCTCACTGGGTTTAGCAGCCTCACTCTCATTAGAATGGTGAGGCTGTAGGCCACAGAATTCTTATTTTCAGGAGCATTATTAGTAGATGTCTGCCAGTATCAGTAATTGTACTCAGGCAGGGCCTCCTACATAGGTGTGCTCATTGAAGTACCAGTATTAGTATGTGGGTACAGCTACTCTGACCCAGCTGCCAGGCACCTATTTTCCTTGGCCCACTTAGGCCACTGTTCTGAATTCCTGTTCTAACAGGAGACTTGACAGGAAGTGAGGAATGCGCTGAAAATATTTCTGCATCCCCTTTTCATAAACAGTCCACACATGCCTGCCTCAGACGTGGTCAGAGGCCTTAGAGATTGACCTTCCCTGCCATGATTTACCTAGAAAATGTGTATGAGCTGTTTAAACACATCGCTTCTCTGAAACCACCTATGTTTTACTATAGCTTATACACATCACGGAGACTGGACTGCATCATCAGTCATTAAAAATTTATGTACAAGAACCCCATCTTAATCTATATACATTTATTAACCTTTAGAAACTCAATGACTTCATCTAATTATTGAGCCTTTTTTGATTCATGACTAAAATACACCTACCGTTCTCTAAATTATAGTCAAAATTATACTGTGGAAATAACAGATTTATTCATTTTATCCTCTAAAATAATAGGTATTCATCTGAATAGAACTTAAGGAATTTAAGGCATTTTTTGCATATATTATGTCTTCACAATAGTTTAATGAGTCAGGTAATCGAGGTGTTAGCCCCATAGTCATTAAGTGACTTAGGTATGATGACAGTTACAGTAATGAGTTCCATACTTACAGGCTGGAACCTGAATTTAGGCCTTCTGATTTTAAATTGTTATCCTTCCTTCTTCAAGAAACCTTAGAATTTTTAAAATGCTTTTGGTGGTTCTTTGGATGGTCATGGCAGGGCCTCCTTATCTGTCAGATGACCTTTGCCCTCCTGAACTAGTATGTATTACCTGTTCTCAAGTGTTGCCACAACTGGTGCTGCTTCCAGAGCTGCTTCCAAAAGGTCTGGCTTACTCGAGGATGCCCTCTTGATTCCCTGTTGCCCTTCTGACCAGCTCTTGCATGTATGCAGTGCCTGCCTGCTGCCTTTGGGAGGACAGAATTAGGTAGTCCTTTGAGTGTAGATAAAGTCAGATGGTCTAGGTTCTTAGGCTGGCTCTGCCACATACTACCTGTGGCGGAGTCCTGTATGGTAGTTGTGTGTTCCACATACAAGCAAGTGTCTCTCTCAGTAGCTTTATCTGCAAAATAGGGATAAGTATTTGTCTCATAGAGTTGTCACGGCAATTGAGATACCTATATATATGCACAGCATCTGATTCGTAGTAAAAATTCAATAAATACTAGCTGCCGTTTATATTAGGTTGGTGCAAAAGTAATTGCGGTGTAAAAGGTTACAAATTGCAAAAACCGCCATTACTTTTACAGCAACCTAACATTTAAAGCCCAGTGAATTGACCAACCTCGTGTTTCCAGAGTGTGTTTAGTGCTCAAGAATAGAGATTCTGCCGTCCTATAAGGCTGTTCGCAATATACTTTTCCCTGGAGATCCAAAATGACGATTAACAGATCGTTAAAGAAACCTGTTTAACTTTTTAATCAGGTATTTGCTAAGCTTGAGCACAATTACAATATCTGTTAACTTGCTGTACAGTTGGTAAATATTGGACTAATAACATTCCACTAAGCTCCATCTATTCACTGGAAAGACTTATACAGAAGCTGTACTTTAGAATCCCCTATCCACTCAACCCTCATGAATGTATCCTTCCCAGAAAGACAAGTCCAGGCAGTTTCAGACAAAAATGTCCCATTTTAACCTATTCTTGTAGAGTACCACAAACTTGCCACCAGGTGGTGCTGTTGTATAAAATGAAAGTTGATTCATGTGTTAGGGTATTTAAGTGAAAGGTGGTTAAAGCATTTGATGAGATTCACATTAGAAAACAGCCTCCTAGTCACTAAAGTCTGAAGGACTTTTCAGTTTTCTTGGCTTTTAGTTAAAGGAGGTCCTTTGAACCCTGAAATATCAGATAAGCAAAACGGCAGACATGAAATTTACATCAAAGAAAGAAAGAAAATCTGAAAATTCCTTAGCTTTGTTTTAGAAAGACGTAGAATGGAAAATAGAATAATATCCTTGAAAAAGGCAAGTTAGCATAGTGGTCAAGAGCCTGGGCTGTGCACTGTATGTCTTGGGTTCAAATCCTGGTTCTTTAACTAGTAGCTATGTGATCTTGAACCCAGTTGTGATACCTATTAACTGTTCACACTGTAGTTGATTCTTGATGATCTTAAGCAATTTTATATGTACATCAGTTTTTTAAAATTTATAGTTTGTTTAGAGCAATGAAATAAAATGCATCTAAAGCACCTAGTAAAGTACATAGCACACAATAAGTGGTAAACATTAGCTAGCATTATTATCCTAAATCTTTTTTTTCCTCTCCAGCTTATTTTCAGTTGCTTTTTAAAGACGGAAGGCTCATGGTGCAAATTGTTGTTTCCAGGTGAGTACATTTTGAGACTTTTTATTTAGCTTGATTGATTAGGGCTATATAGGTTTGATATTTTCTTGGAAGAAATAGGGTCCTCAAGTGCATCTTGCACAAATCTTTGCATTTCAATCTCTAATTCAGTGCGTAGCACTGCCCAGTTTCCCAAGAACTTGTGCTCAAAAGAGTTCCTTTGGGCCTTTGAATGGTGGTGTAGGATACTATTCATCCTTCACCCCTCAAAAATATTGTAACCGCCAGCCCTTTGCTTGCAGTGCTGGGGCTGGAGGCCTGGCAGAATGGGTGCTGATGGAACTACAGGGGGAGATCGAGGCTCGCTACAGCACTGGATTAGCTGGAAACCTCCTGGGAGACCTACATTACACCACTGAGGTGAGGGGGCTTTTTTTTCCCTGCCTAATGCCTCAGGAAAGCAAGGTACACCAAGGTGGTGCTCCCAGGATCCAGAGTGAGGACTGCCCTCAGGTTTGTTATCAAGGTCTAGCTAATCTGCTAAGCTGTTTGTTCTCCCCCCACCTCTGTAGTAGCAGGGGAGTTGAGCTTTGGGGAATCGCAAAAGGTCACAGTCCTAAAAGTGAAAATTCTCTTACCTAGGCAAAAAAGTACACAAGGGTGGGTTGTCTTCCGTGGATGCTCAGCAATGTTAGACTCAGACCAGGGAGTGTAGGTGCCAGCATGCCTGCCACGAGCATCGCTAGGGAGTACCTGAGTCTATGACCTTGCCCTGAACCTCAGGCGTCTTATTCTTGTTCTGCCAAAGGGAATCCCTGTGCTGATCGTGGGGCATCACATCCTGTATGGGAAAATCATCCACCTGGAGAAACCTTTCGCAGTCCTTGTCAAACACACTCCTAGGGAGCAGGACTGTGATGAGCCAGGCTGCAAGACTGGCACCCGGTACTTGGTGACAGCACTCATCAAAAACAAGATCCTTTTCAAAACTCGCCCCAAGCCCATCATCACCAACGTCCCTAAGAAAGTATGAAAGAACCCCGGATTTTCCCTAGAGAGCGGCCAACTCCTTGGACTCGTGCTCCACTGCCACCTCGAGGACGGTTCGACAGTTCCCTGGGACCACAAGGGGGTCCTGTTCTAAACACGGGCCACCCACTGAGCATGAACTCGGATTCCTTCCTTATGGCAACCGGTTCTCTTGGTGGAAATCTGGCCCCATTTCCAAGGAACCCATCTCCTTTTCCAACTTCATCAGGCTCATTGGCTTCAAATCCAGCACCTTTCCCTGCTGGTGCTCGTGACCCAAGCATGGCTTCTTTTCCAAGGGGGATGAATCCCACTGGCACAGGTGCAGTTTCTTTTCCAAGGCCAGGTGGCCTCTTAGGCCCAGGGCCAGGGCCAGCTCTAAACCCTAGAGCAGGGGCTCTTTCAGGTCCAGGGCCTCTGTCTAACCCAAGAATAGGGGGTCTCCCAGGACCAGGTCCTATGTCCAGCTCAAGGGCAGGTGGTCTTCTGGGAACAGGTCCTGACTCCAGAGGTGGTGGCCCCTTAGGCCCTGGATCAGGAGCCAACCTGAGAGCAGGTATCTTGTTGCCTTCTGGGAATGGTCCTCCCAGTACTAGACCCGTTGGCCTGGGCCCTGGACCAAGTCCCAATCTGAGATCAGGCTTCATAGGTACAAACCCTGCCCCAAGGTCAGGTATGTTTCCAGGCCCCAGCCTTGGGCCTAACCCAAGGGCAGGTGGCCTGGGCCCAGGCCTTGGGCCCAACCCAAGGGCAGGTGGCCTGGGCCCAGGCCCTAACCTGGACACCAGAGCAGGTGGCCTCTTGGGAACAGGATCTGGTCTTAACTTAAGAATGGCAGGACCTCAAGGCCTAGATCTTGCCCCCATTCTAAGAGCAGCAGGTCTTTTAGGAGCAAATTCAGCTTCTTTCTCACAGGCTTCTGGAAACATGGGCACAAGCCCATCTTCCATGGCAAGAATACCTGGCCCCATAGGCCCAAACTCGGGTCCTGGCTCTCGGGTAATGAGCCTTCCTGGGCCAAGTCCATCTTCCATGTCAAGGGCTCCTGGCCCCATAGGCCCTAATTCAGCTCATTTTCCAAGGCCAGCTGGCCCAATGGGGGTGAATACTAATCCCTTTCCAAGGGGGACAGGTTCAGGCGGACTGAACCCAGCTGCCTACTCTCAGTCTTCTGGTACATTGGCTTCAAACCCAGCTACTTTCCAGAGGTCTGTGGGCCTCCAGGGCTCAAATTCAGCAATTTTCCCAAGAGCCTCTGGACAGCTAGGATCCAGCCCAGCTAACTTCCCAAGGGCCACTAGCATACAGGGTCCAAATCCAGCTCCCTTCCCAAGGTCTACTGGCCCATTAGGCCCTGGTCAGGTTACTTTTCCCAGGTCAGCTCCTGGGCCCCTTGGCTCTTCCCCAGCAGGCCCTGTGGGTATCAACCCAGCTCCTTTTGCAAGGCCAACTGGGACTCTGGGTCTAAACCCAGCTTCCTTACCAAGGATGAATGGCCCTGTAGGCAAGACTTTGGTCCCATTTCCTAGAATGGGGAGCCTTCCTGGCACAAACCCAGCTGCTTTCCCCAGACCAGGGGGTCCAATGGCTGCAATGTACCCAAATGGAATGTTACCCCCTTAAACAGCATTTTCTCTCCAGGACCACTTTGATTTCCAGGCATCGTGGTTCTGAGCAGAGGCTGTGTTTTAGGTAAAAGGGTAGCTATGGAGCTACAGTCTGAAGTACATAGCTGGGGCTCAAGTTCAAATGAGCCATCTTTTTCCTCTGCTTCTTTCTTGATTGAAGGTGAAATGTATTTTTGTGGGACATGGACTACGGCAGGTGGGAATGGTCCTGGCCTTGAGAGAAAGGATCTCCAGCCTTCTAGAAGCCACCTGGGCTTGCCCCACAGCTTTCTGGCCCTTGTTTCTTACTAGTTTCTTGAATTGTTCTTGTGGACTTTTCCTCAGGGATACATTGGCTTGCAGGTCCCAATTCATATGTAGTCCCCTGCTCACCACTGGAGAATCAGCTCACAGCTCTCTAGAAATGTTGCATTGGTGAACGGACCATGCTTCAGCAACTGTGACCTGGGCAGCTTGGACCTGGTCATCCTCTACTGCCGTACGGTTCCCTAGGGGCTTGAACACAGAACAGGGAGGTGGGCAACCACTTCAGAGACCCATCAAATACAATTTCTGCTTGACTGGTCCTGCAACTTCCATTTCCCGGACTTACGACCAGAATCAAGGCTCTACAGCTCATCCACCTCCCTCTCCACTGACTCCCAATCAAAGAACCTCAAAATTTAAACTGATGTGGATGGGAATTAGGGTGGGGGTGGGGGGAGTGAAGGGGAGAAATCACTGTGCTTTGTTCAGCCTGACGCGAAAGGATGGTTGGTGTTTTTCCTGCATTGTATCTTTTCTTACTGTTTCTTTAATAAATGGGATGAGAGGGCTGCTGATGTCACTCCATTTTGTTACCTGTTCCACAGAGAAGGAAGTTTACCCACTGCTTTTCATTGTTTCAGCTTGGCCACAATCCTACATTATCTGCCAGATAAAATGCTTTCACTCAAGGAGGAAGCAAGCTTTGATTTTTTAGCATTAGCTCACTCATCTGCCAGTAATTTCCCCAAAGACCCTGACCACCCTCTACAATAAAAGCCAAGCCACCATTGGTAGGTATACAGTTATCATCAGAGTAGGCCTACTGTATTCCCCAGGTCCAGAGGCAGCTGTGACAACTTATCCTGCTTCTGAGTTCCACTGGAATTCCCTTAACTATTTCTACTCAAGTGCTGCTTTTGAAACTGGAATAAAGAGCTAGCTTTCATTAATTACAAAGAGGGAGGAAGTAGCTCAGAGATACCAGCACTGTATGAGAATCTTTATTTTGACAAATAAGTGCAGTATAAAAAATTTGACCTGAAAAGTTAAAAAAGAAAAAGCAGATAAAAATAAATATGTTTACAAATTATCATAGAAATAATACAAAAGACAGTTAAAATTCTCAATGAGGAAAAACCAAAATGTGTCCAGTTGTATAAAGGCTCTTCCCTTGCAAGAAACGGGGATAAAGCTGAAGACCCAGTTTGGTTTCACTGCTGAAAAATGTACAAAATAACTTAGAAAAACCAGTCGAGGTCAAACGTTGTGAGCCCACTACTTGTACCTGCCTGCTCTTGATCTGAGGAAAGTTGATAACCACAGTCCAAGGCAGAGCTGATGGTAGGACAGCCAAGAGTTTTCCATCTGGGAGTCCATCCTATATTAACCTTCAAGTAAAAGCTGAAGAAAAACAAGACCTTAGTGAAGTCTGAGCTCTGCAATTGGCTGACCGGATTTCCTCCATTGTAGTGCTCAAAATAGATTACTTCTCGGCCAGCAAAAACACGGAAACACGGAAGAGCCTGGAACAACTGCCTTTAGCAAATGCCTGCTGCTCTTCCCAGCCTTCATGATTGGGCCCGACACCAACCAGCAATCTTGTCAGAAGCTCGAGGTCTGTGTGATGCAGCAGTGTTGGCTGCACTTGGAAAACCCTTGAGTTCATGGGAGATGAAGGAAATGAAAGCACCAGGGTTTGCCAATCTGTGGCTCAGAGCACACTGTTCCTCTTTAGGAAGCACCTGGGCAACTAGAGGCTTGCTGCTCAACTCCTGTCTACCTTAGTGCCGGTTCTGAGGGGTTAGCTGGACCTTCTCTGAGAATGGACGTTTGGAGAGAGAGCACACACCAGCAAGCAACCCTTAAGTCAGAGGCACAGTCAAGATCCAGGTTTCAAACCCAAGAGCTGAGAACAGTCTATGGATTGCAGATGTCTAGAAAATGTCCTCTCCTTATTCCCCCCAAAAAGCAGAGGGAAATAAAACAGCCCCAAAAAGCCTGAGAGAAAGCAAGAACCTTAGGACTTAGGAACCAATTCCATCTTCTAGTTTGGTTTCTGGAAAGAAGCAAGTATAGTAGTGACTATCCACAGCTTGGCTGTAAGAATTCTCGGAGAAGCCACTGAGGAGAATGAACAGTCTCACAGATGACTAGCTTGGATTTCAGGGTTCACTTAAGAACACTGAAAAACTTTCCATTAGACTGTCAAGAATTGTAGCTTGGCATGCTACCCAGCTGCCAAGGAATCTGGCCCAAGCACTTCGAAGATGGCAGCCAGTTTGGTCAGAGGCTCTTTATAGCTTCTCCCCCATATGCTGAGGGCAGGCTTGCCTATTACAGAGGTGCCTGTGAGTAGTCCAGGCTCTGTCTGCCTCACTGGCCACCTTGAAAAACTTACCCGATGAGGTGGAGGGCGAAAGAGGTGATTATGTCACCTTAAAGAAAGCCAAGTGAGGAGGCTAACTTAGGACTCAGAGCTGAAGTTGAGAGAGGAATTTACGAGTATACAAGTTGAAATACCCGAGCCTTCACTTCCTTTCTACGCGTGTTGGGGTTTAATCTTCCTGGTAGATGACCAAAACATGTTATCTCCCCAGCAGAGATCACAGGCTAAGCTAGATGTCTGGGCAGTTTCCAGGTGGAATACGTTGAGCCCAAAGCCTCCATATAACCCATGGCCTTTAGCACCAGCACCAATCTTTGTTCCTCATGGCAAACTCCTTTTTAACATATATACACACTTAAAAGCAGTTCAGTGCTAACTCCCTGCTAGGTTGGCTTATCCTTGGGATGTGGAGATGTGGAATGGGGTATACCACATAATAAAGCACCATTCCTGGACCCTGTTTTCTGATGCCCAGAGCTCAGGCTTCTGGGCCTTGTATCTCAGGCACAATCTTATTGCATTGATACTGGATTGAGGGGGGATACGTTACTAGCTGGCCCAGATCTCAGATTCTCCCACCACCTCTGGTTGCACTCAGATGGGCTAAGAGAACCCCTTCCCATAAGCTGGCATTGCTCACTTACCTATCAGAAGTTGCCACTGAAAGGAACTTATTGTTTGGTTTAGCACACTTCTGAGTTCCCTCTGGATCCTGGGGCAGGAAGTGGAATCTCCCAGAGGCCACCATACAGTGGACAGCCTGAAAACATGTCTCCTCCAGCTCCCTGAGCTGGCATGGGTGTTGCCTCCTCTAAGCAGAACTGTCCCAGGCCATAAACAGTTACCGTCCTTTGCACTTCACATTTGTCCTTTGGACCATTAAGAAACTAAAACAGCATTCCCTCGTCCCTCCCACCCCATCTTCTCTCTTCCACTCCCCTTCCCTCCCTTACCCATTGCACTTCTCCCGCTCTGCTTGAGGGTTACGTCACACCTCAGCAAAAGCTAAGCTGTACTGCTCTGTCTTCTTCCCACATCGCCGGGCGATAATGGCCAGATACAGCATGAGGAGGGCCACCCAGTAGCAGCCGTACAGGACGGCGCCAGAGACAAGGAAGGCTAGCTCCGTCTCACTGAATAGATCCTGGCAATACGCAGTGTACGCCAGTCCCCCCAGGAGGACCGCCACCCAGATGGACACCGGGATGAGGCCGATGAAGTTCACCACGATGGTTTTGCGGCCCGAGGTGCCCCAGCCGGACTTGTTGATGGTAGCAATGGCGAAGATCTTGGCTGGCAGGAGGCTGGACATGTAGAGCAGGGAGTAGAGGGACATGAAGATCATCTCTGCATTGCCCCGAAGGAAGCAGGCGTAGGTGGCCTTGATGATGCCCACCAGCTGCACTGTCAGCAGGAAGAGGAGAATGTTCCAGATGCGGCCACGGTAGAAAAGCTGTATGACTGTGGCAATGAGGAAGAAGGGGAAGAAACCCGTGACCACTGATTCGTAGGTCATCCAGAGGTGGTGCTTATGGAACCACAGAGAGTTGTAGAGCCACTCCCGGAAGTAAGACTTGCTCCAGCGGGTCTGCTGGTTGAGCCACCGGAGGTACTTGGTGGGGGTCTCGGTGAGGCACTTGGAGCGTGCTGTATACTTAGTCCTGTAGCCGAGGCTCAGGACTCGGTTGGTGAGGTGCCGGTCATCCCCAAAGCTGCACTTGCTGCCTAGGAACTTCTGGTGGTACCAATCTTCGAGGAATTGCTGGAGGAGGCTGTTGCGGTACATGCCCAAGGGCCCACTAATACACTGCACACAGCCGAAGTAGGACTGGCAGGCCCGCTCCACGTTGAAGGCCATCCAGTACCGCACACTGCTCAGGAAGGAGATCCACGACTCATACTTGTTGAGTATCTGTAAGGGAACCATAGATGCTGGGCCTCCTCACCTGCGGCCACGAGCCCCAGGAGACACCCCGGAGACTGCAAGGCCTCCCTATGCTGAGCTCTGCAGCCCATTGCTTAAGTTCCTGACCACCAGTCCTTGCTCAGCCAGAAACCTGAGGCTCAGAGGAGCCCGCCACACTCAGTCACTATCCACTGTCATCTGCACTGATCGTCCTAGTGAAGTTAGTCTAGCAGTCAAAGCCACCTTCCATCTCAGGGCAGCCTATGACAGTGGCAGAGAAAATGCCTTGAGAAAGATGCACAGCGACACTCCAGCCACTTGTCCTGACCCTTCAGTTGGAAAGCTGCTTGGGAAGACATGGCATGTTGCCAGCAGTACCCTCTGGGGGAAGACATGGCCACGTGCTCTCACCATACTGCCCAGAGCTCCTGAGCACAACTTACTTAAGAGCAAGGGTCTGACTTTGGAGGTGCTCACTGCACTAACAGAAAGGAAGTGCCCTGCACGATTAATGACCGCACAGGCTCTCTACACCTGTTAAACTAATTCTTTCCCCTTCACATTGAAAACAGGCAGGAAAGGGTTTGGGTAGCAAGTGAGCCCTTTGGTACCAGTGAAACTATCAAGGAGGAACACCGCCCACCTCCCCCGCAAACACTAGGAAGTCAAGATGCCCATTTCCCAGGCATATCCAATTGGATTAGGAAGCAGAAAGTCCAGACCCCTGTCCCCAGGAATGTTTGGTTACTTCTTACTTGGACATCTCCCCCGACTCCCCCTACTTGGGGGTCCTCCTCTAGGACTCGAAGCATCTCGATGGTGCAGGCTGGATCCAGTACAGTGTCAGAGTCACACACCTGTAAAGGGAATCCGCTGTCAGCCCACTCTGACCTACCCACCCCTTACCCCCACCCCCACTGCCTGACAGATATAACTCCCTTTTACGTGATTCATTCCAGCCACTAGGAAGAGATCTATGCCGTACTGGTGAGATTAATAACAAAGTATAGTAAGGAAAAGGAGAGTTCAGATACCAGGCTTGACAGTCACAAGGCTGAAAGAAAGATCCAGGAGACTCAGCGCTGGTCGTGGAAAGGGAGAAATGTTTAGAACTGGACAAGTCTTTAGCTCCTATGGAGCCAGGCTCCTGAGAAATGGTCTCAGAATGGTCTCTTTGGGTCCTTGGGAAGAAAGAAGGAACAAGTCATTGAAGTCAGATGACAGGCACAGTGTGTCTAGACCAGGGCCAGCAGACACTCCTCAGAAGGTCAAGTAATGGCTCTTGCCAGAGGTTACTGCCCAAAGCTGTCCTATAGGATATTAACAATGGGGCCTTCCCTGTTTCAGCCTCTCGCCTCCTGGATGACCCACAGCCCAAGTGGAGGATGTATCTACCTAGTCATAGTGCCTGCACACACCCCCACACACACACACACACACGGCTGCCAGGCCCTCAGTGCTCCCTTGGCCAAGTATCAGATCAGGGCACCGTATGGCCACGGGCTGTTCTCGGATTATACTCTGGATGGGCATGGAGGCTCTGGAAGCAGCTGCCTCCAAAGCCTGGATCAAATCCTGCCCACCAGTCCTCCTTTCCTAGTGAGGCTGATGGTTTGAATCTAACAGGTAGCCCCATTACTGAACCTGGGCTATGAACACTTATGTTTCCTTTTCTGATTTCTAGAAAATTACTGAGATGGTACAAAGATCCCAGATAACCATCGGGCAGGGGAATTGGTTTCCTGACTCCTGACAGAGTCAAGAACAGTATCCACAGATGAGCCCACAGCCAGTTCTGCAAAAGCCCAGAATCCTTTTATTGAAGGTGCTGAATGAAAGCCCATTAGCCTGCAGGAAGGGGGTGTCCCCACCCCACTCCAACGTACCCAGCTCTCAATGTTGGAAGACATGGTGGCCAGAGACAAGCAGCAGAAGGCTGATGGGAAACAAGGTAGAGCACATACCTGCTCCCTCCTATCTCCTCACCGACACATTCTTACATCCCAGCCCAGGCTGGGAAGATCGCAGGAACCCCAGGGCCAGACACCCAGGGCCTCTTCAGCCTACAAGCCAAGCTTCCCAGTGCTGCTCGTCTCATGGCTACTTCTTGCCTTGACCCCAGCCCATTCTTCATGCTGCTCAGCTTCCTTCTCTCCAGGGAGGTCTTTTCTAGCTGAGCACCTAGGGAAGTTAGAGCTCTAGGCTGCTTGGGTTTCCCCACTGCCTGGGACAGGGTTGGTTAGCTCCCACAGAGCGAGAAACCCACACACCCTCAGCAAGGCCTTTGGAAGACAGGCAGAAATCCCAGCAGGGCTGCCCAGGCAGTGATCCCAGAGCCCTAAGGAGAAAGGCTGCCTCCCGTGTATGAGCCTAGTTGCTGATCCACAGAACACAAAGGAAATGATCAGGAAAGGAAGATGTGTAGAGGAGCAGGTTTGGGGGATCCTGTGCCGCAAGGGAATGGATGACAGTCACTGTGGCTTGATGTGCCAGGGCTCAAGGGCTTTTTGTAAGGCTTCTGAGACCCCAGGAAAGTTTCAAAGGCCCTTTGACCCAAAGTGAGCTACAGAATCAACTGCATCACATCCCTCCCTACAAGGCTGAGGTCCTTGGGCCTAGAGAGAGAAAAAAATAAACGTACCAATGCTCATGCAAGGAGTCAACTTGGGAAAAAGCCAAAAACAAAAAGTGAATTTTAGGTGGGTACAGTCTAGAAAAAAAACAAACTGGAGTACTCAACGAGGCTGAGTTAGCACCCAGGTCGGCTACCACCACAGCCGCTATCCATTCAAGGGATGGGCAAAACCCTCTGGCAAGTACAGAGAAGGGCAGAAACAGGAATGAGCAGTGCAGTGTGGGTGCTGGACTAGAAATCTGGGGTCCAGGGTATCCGTTTCTACTTAGTACTGAAATGCATGAAGCTTTAATCAGTTCTCTCTAGGATTTGTTACTGTGAAAACTGGAGCTATATTAACCTTTTCAACCTAATAAAATTTCCAGATGGGTGTCAATGACCTCCCCACCCCCACTTTGACTCAAAGTTAGGCAGGGTCCGTTCAGGGTCCTGACCCTGCTGAGACTGCTGCAGAATCAAGCTGCAAGATGGTTTGCACTTGGGTCCCTCCACCTCACAGACACAAATTGGACGCTGGGAAGAGGAGGACTTTTCGGCCCATAACTAAAACAGTATTTGAGTGCTTTTGCACTCTCCATGCTTCTCCATGAAGAGGCTCAACCCCGTGTGGCCAGTGCGTAAGAACAAGGTGCAAGACAGGCTGCCAGGGCTCAAATCCTGCCTCTGCACCTCACCACTGAGTGACGTCAGGCAAGTTACTTAGTCCTGTGCTTCAGGTTCGCCTTCCATGAATGGAGAGGATAATAGTACTTATATCCTAGGAGTATTATGAAAATTAAAGGTACTAATATATATGAAGTACCTATAACAGTGCCTGGTATGAAGCAAATGCTATACAATGTTTGCTATTATTAGGACACAAGTCCAGAGACCTGCCCCAAGTCACAGAGCTAAGAGCAGAACTGGGATTCCATCTCAGGTCTTTTTAACCCCCAGAACTGCTGTTCAGAACCACTATGCCTGTTGCCTTACGTGCAGAGAAGGGATGTACATGACGGAAGGGATCTAGGCAGGTCCTGAAACTCCTGGAGGAGGATGTGCCCGGCAGGCCGGACACGTCGGCGCACTCGTAGGGAGGCCCCCTTACCTGAATGTAGTCCACCGACTCGCCCAGGGCCTTGAAGGCCGTGTACATGACCTCTCGCTTGCCTCCCCACTTCTGCATGATGCACGAGAAGGTGCTGGCCTGCACCACGTCCCGCACGCGGGCCATGCCATCCTGCAGGCTGGCCTCCGTCTCCCCCTCACCCGCCTCATGGAAGTTGCTACGCCACACAAAGAAGCCGGCTTGCTCAGTGCCGCCCAGCACCTCATGGAAGATGTCCAGCATGTAGGAGTCCTCCTGGCGATTGCCGTCCACCACCATGACCACCTTGAGGTTGGGGAAGGCAATCCGCTGGGCTGAGCGCAGGCACTTGCGCAAGTAGCCGGGGTCCTCCTGGTATGCCGCGATGCAGAGCGCCACGGAGCGCCGCGACGGGGAGGGCAGCTTCAGTGGCCGGCCTGCCCGCCTCATGCGCCGGTGCTCCAGGAAGGCAAACAGGCTCTGGATGAGCAGGTGCAGGCCCAGGATGGCACCGTACAGGCCGAAGGACAGGTAGTGCTTTTCTGTGTGGATGAACTGGTAGCCTGTCACGTAAGCTGCCAGGATGCCACCCAGCACTGCCAAGGCAAACAGGCTGGTGCCCACCACACGCAGGGCTGTCGTCAGCTGCACCGGCATCTGGCGGGAGAAGGCAGGAGATCTCCCGTCAGTGGGAGTGGGTGCATTTTCTGTGAGCCTGGCCCAGAACTGGGAAAATGACCCACTAAAAAACCATGTCCACTGCTGAGCATGACTGTTATTACCTCAGAAGCCAGACTACTGGAGTTCAGATCCCAGCCCTGCCACTTACTATCTATCTGACAGTCCCTTAGCTAATTCATCTGTAAAATGTGGATGGCAGCATTAACCTTGTAGCCTTTTTGAGGGTCACACTGGTTACATATTTTAGTAAAGCACTTCAAGTAGCATTTATTATTGTTAGACAAACCAAAGCCTGAGAGAGCTATGTGATAACTAGCTGGTGAATGGCGGAACTGGGATCTGCCTGACCCAAAACTCTTGTAGGCAAGCATCAGTAGGGGGGAACCTGAGGCCCCTCCCAGCACATGAGGGGTCAGGGAGAGGGAGGCAGCCAGTGGCCAAGATTCTACCTGCGCTGTACCCGTAGGGGATTGCTCTCTGGGAGGGGAATATTTGCCAGCAAAGCACAGCCACCAATGAGGCCCATGAAAAAAGTGGGGGAGGAAAAGAGGAGAAACAACAGGAAACATACAGAGGTGCCAGGGGAAAAAAGGAAACAGCTTCCCTTTCTCAAAAGAGCAAAATTAATAAGAGAAAGTTTTTCTATGTTCTCTGCTTTCTCACCTTTTTCTCATTTACTTGAGAGGCGGGAAAGCCACCGGGAAAGGCAGACCAGGGAAAAAAGGGGAAATGAGAGCTGGGGTGTGGACAGCTCTGGTGGAAGCCGGGTGCTCAGGGCACCAGAGGGAACTGCAGCCACACTGCAGCTGCTGGGAGGGGTGGCTGCCTGGGAAGCCCCATCCACTTGGTCCTAGTGCCCGCAAGAACTCTGTGCTCGTCCCCCTGCCTCGCCTCGCCTTGCCTGCAAAAGCTGCCAGATTTTGTTTGCAATTGAGTCAGGGCTCCTACCCTGTTTCCCCCGAAAATAAGACCTAGCCGGACAATCAGCTGTAATGCGTCTTTTGGAGCAAAACTTAATATAAGACCCGGTCTTATGACTGTCGGGTTAGGTCTTATTTTCGGGGAAACACAGTAGCATCTCCCCTGTTGGAAACAGCTGTTTTAATGAAAAGAGCTTAGGACCAGGCACCAAAGATTTATGCTTGAGACCATGGCTCTACCACCTCCTGGCTGCCTGACTTTGTCCAAGTTCTCTGAGACTTGGTATCCCCCCTAACGGGATGCTAATAGTTTCTTGCTCCACAGGTCTCAGGTAAATCGTTTTCCTGAAAATGGAAGCAGTTCCAGCCATGAAGGACCACCCCAGTGGGAAGGGTGATTGTGGAGGGGGAGGGTCTGATCTGGAGAACCCCATTATTACCACTCATCCTCTACAGACAATGAGGTCTCACTTCCAAGCTTGCTCCAACTTTAGGTCTTACTGAAGCCAACCCCTGAAGCCCACAGCAACACAACATGTTCTTGCCAGGGGAACACGCAGTCACTGCCTAAATCCTGAGATTCAGGCAGCAGCTCCATTCCAGTAGCTTCAGCCCTGAAAGTGCTGTTGGCAGCAGCCTTGCCTCTCCGGGAAGCGTGGCCTCCGGGAGCTCTGCCCTGCTATCCCGGGGAGCCTGCCGCGTGCTTCCTCTGCAGGACTCCCAGCCCTCCCTGGTCTCCCCCGCCTGCCCGCACGCCCTCCTGGCACGCGCCTGCGGCCCAGAAATCCCCAGACCACGCACCCACTCCAGGAGCGCCCCCATTCCCCTCTAGAGGGGGCGTTGCGGGCACCGCTGCCCACCTGCGATCTGGGAAAGGGCGCCCAGGCCAGCCCAGCAACCTGCCGGGCTCTGGCGCCCCGCCTCGGTGCAGTGCGAGAGGCGGTGCCCACCAGGTTAATGCAGCCAGGAAGGCACTCGCCACGCTTCTAACTCCCGCCTGAGTCTCGCCTTCTGGCGAAGGCGGTGCCGGCCACACCCACGTGCGGGTTTCCCACGACTCAGCCGGGAAAGAACGGAAAACCCACGGAATCAGTCGGACCAGGCCCCGTTCATCTCCCCAGGGCCCCAGCTACCTTGGCAAAGTGTGCCTGAAGACAAAGGCGCCATCCCCGGTGTCGCCGTCTCCCACCTTACCCAGGCGGGAGCCCCACACCCGGCGCAGTAATTGAAGGCACTACCCCAGCACCCCCTACAACACCGAAGACCAAGAAGGTCCCGCAGTCGGGGACCACACGAACCATCAGGCGCTGGTGCGGGCTCTGGCTGAAGTGCCCTTGCCCAGAGAGGGGGGCCGTGTAACGCCAAGCCAGCGGAGGGGAGCCTAGACCGCCTCTCGTCCCCGCCCCCCTTCACTCAGAAGAGATTCACGGGAGGTCGGCCCCGGTAGGTTAATGCGCACCCGGCTTCAAGGGCACCAGGTTAGGGGCGATCTCTAAGACCGCCTCCACCAGACGACAGAAGAAAACCCCCAACCAAGGACGCACACAGCCAATCCACCCCCGAAACTTTGCGTGGCTGCCCAGTATGCAGCCTCTCCAGCTGACAGGTGTGCCCTGCTGCGGGGCCCACACGCTTCGAGATGGTAACTTGTGCGCGGGGCGGGGGCTCTTTCCTTTGCTCCCGGCCGCCGTCCTGCCCCCTCCAAGCCGGAGAGGGAAGGGGAGCCCAGGCCCGCGGATACGTGCAGCCGTGGCCCGGCTGACCCGCAGGAACCGGGGCGCAGAGCATCTCGGTGCCAGGACAGGTGCGAACCCGCAGGCGGGCATGGGGGAGGGAGAGACTCCGGCCAGCCTCGTACCCCGCACGGTCGTCTGCCTCCTAATCCATTCACAAAACAGGAGCCGCAAGGGAGGAAGGGAGGAGAGGCTGGAGGAGGAGAGGATGGAGGAAGAAAGGGAGGAGGGGTCAGTGGGGAGGGGGCCGCAGGACCCGTCGCCGGGAAGCCTAGAGATGCCGCAGCCCTCAGCCCGCCTCCCGGCGCTGGATACGGCGCCCGCACGGCCCGGGGAGCCGGTTGGGGTCTGCGGGGCACCCCTGGACCCGGCGCGCCCGCGTCCTCTGCGCAGCCCCCGCGCGGCCCGCCCCTCCAAAGCGGCCGGCGGGGCCCGGGCTCACCGTGCCGCCGGTCGCCCGCGCTCGGGTACTCAGCAGGCCCGCGGCGGCTCCATGCCCCTCCTCCCGCTCCTCGCCGCCGCCGTACCTCGCTCCCGGGTGCACCGCCGCCGCCGCGCGCCCGACTGACGAGCGCCGGCCCCGCAGAGCCGCCTTTAAGTACCGAGCGCGTCCTCGCCGGGAGAGGCGCCCTCCACCGGCCCTGGGGCCAGCAAAGTTGGGTAGAGTGGGAGGGCTCCCCCGAGGGCCGTGAGGGAGCACCCCCTTCTCGGCTCGGGCGGAGGGAGCTCCATGCGGCCGGCGCTCGGCAGGACGCCGGATTCCGCGTGGACGCGGCTCCTCCGGTCCGCAGAGACTCGCAGTCTGTGCGCCCTCGGAAACTGAACAACCCTCCACCCGTCCAAAGGCCGAGCTCCTCCGCGCTCTCCTCGTGGCCAGGGGCCCAGATGGAGACTGTCACTGCTAAACCTAGAATCTGAAGCAGTTAACTTTCAATATAACCGCAGTGCCTTCCCAATTGTTACTCTCCGCCCCCCCCCCGCCCCCCGTGCCCCTCTTTCTAAGCCTGGAAATCTACTCACCCTGCAAGGCGAGTGAGTCGGTAGAAATCGTCCCCCGACTTCTGCACGCGAGGGGGCTGTTCGCTGTATGGGGTACAGCCTAAACCCAAGACAGCAGAACCTTCCTGCCGGCAAAAAAAAAAAAAAAAAAAAAAAAAAAAAAAGGCGTAGAAGAGAATAATTGTCAAATATAAAAGGCTGGTCAAAGAAGGTGTTAACAATTATTCCAAGCTTAGCATTGAATTCCGCAGTGGGGCGCTGATGGCTTTAAGGCTGTTTGCAAAAGCTGCAAATGGTTTGCAGGAACCTTGGAAGTTCCAGTGTCTTAAAGCCAAAACCAATTCCTCCTCCCCCTTTTTACACCTTTATTTCCGACATCCATGACCTCCTAAATTCCCGACTGACCTTCTCACCACTGGTTTCCCGGTCCCTAAAAGCTGGTGCTAGACTTAGATGAGGTGGGATGGGGCTGGGGAGAGGTGAGGAGCTGTTAGCAGAGGAAGGAAGTTTAAAACCAGCTGAACACACTGAGTTTCTCAATCTCGGGAAAAGTTGAAGATGAATTATAATTAAAGACTAGAAATAAGTTTACATATCCTCCAAGCACACCTGAAATAATTCCATCATTTCTTTCCAAGCTGCCACAAATGTATAGGAACCTGAGTGGCAGTCTACAAGCTGCTCCTCTCAGAAGTCTGAGAGTCTCAGACCTGCCTACCTACCACCTTCACTCACCCTGGGCCATGGAGCTCATTCCTAGGTCCTCCAGGTAAGTAAAGACCCCTGGCATACCTACTCCACCCACTCCCATCTTGCATTACAGAAATCAAATCATTTCATGCTTTTACTTGAAAAAAAATCATCACTAGTGTGCTACATGGTTTAAGCATTCTTTATTATGTGCTTTTTAAAACTAGTATTGAATCTACAATGGCAATGTGTTTTGAATTTAAGACTAGCCCTAACAAGAGCTAATAATGTGCAGGCAGAGAGAGAAGCCCCTGGGTAAGAGGACGGCTCTGGAGGCAGACAGCCAGTTCTGCCACCAGCTATGTGGCACTAACCTCAATGTCTTCATCTCAGAAATGGGACTGAGGAGCTACTTTCCAGGGGTGCTACAAGGATTAAAGAGATTGGCTGAGAGTAAGTGCCCAATAAAAGTTTGCTCCAGTTAACCTCAACTAGAGAATGGATTCCGCTTGCCGATGCTGTGGATTCTACATGCCCATTCCTCCAGGATGTGACACTTGGTGACAGGAAGTTCAGACATCAGTGTTAATGACAGATGCCTTGTCTTGACTGCATTATGGTCTCCCAGAGCTAGGCCACCTCGTCCACATCCACGGACACCACAGAGCCTGGAGTTACCAGAGATTAGCTAACTGATCCTACCTCCCACCCCAGTTTGCCACCGGCAACATTTTAGATTAGGGAAAACCAGCAGGGCTAGGCGGGAGGAAGACGAGGGAGTGCCTCGGGCTGCTGGAAAGTGAATACTCCATTTAAGGACGTCCCTGTGAGAGGGAGGGCCCAGCACGGCCATGTATTCTGTTGTCAAGAGAAGCCAGAAATCCAGATTTTTATGTGAAATCTCCTAATTTTTCAGTGTTGGAAGCTAATCAAATGTCAAAAAAAACATACTCCACAGGCCAGGCAAAATGTTTGAATCATATCCAGCCAACTGGCCGCCAGTAAGGGACCTGTTTAGCAGCCTAAGGTACAGGGCAGCCAGTGTGGGAAGATCGAGTGTGCCCTCAGGGCAAAGGCAACAGGACTTCTCAGGTGCAAGTTGCCTGGGGCTGCTCCAGGGTCCTCTCATGACTAGATAATTGTGAGGGCTCCAACTCTGTCCCACCGGCTTACTGCCTATCTCACGCGGCTGACCCCAGGGAGTTTTACAGGTGGTGGGCTGGTAACGCACAACCTCACCAGTCAATTAAAATGTCCTAAATGAACAGCCGGTCCAGGTGCAACATCAGGAGAAAACACCTAGCCCCTACCAACTGGCTTGTTCACGGAAGCAAATTCTCTTTTTTCTGATTTCTAGGGCCAGCGACCTGGTGGTACCAGGCAGCTAGGACAGTTTTTACTTTTGTGGCCAGTCTGTGTCATGGAGGGTTTTTCTGTAATTAACATCCAGTTTGCCATGCCCTGTTTGCATTCATTTCTTCAGGAGTTAGGTAGGGGAATCTTTAAGGGGCTGATAAAATAAAGCTCAACTTTATCTTTGCTTACCACGAGGGATTTAGAAGTAAGACTAATTCTATACCTAGTCACTTAAAGATGTGACTTCAGATGTTGCTGAACTGGCTTTTACTCAGGTTCCAGAGGATAAGCCTATTTGCCTCAGTTGTAGAAGATTTGTGCTTCATTTCAACATTCATTTAACAAACACTGAGCAGAGAACGGTGCTTTGACACTGGGAGGTCTTAGGCTGGTCCCTGCCATCTAGATGGTTATCCATTCTGAAGATAAATACACTTGAAAAATTAAGTCACCATACAAGGCAGTTTATAATTAAATGTTGATGACAGAATCCATCTAGGAAAGTTTGAGGACTTCAGGACAAGAGATCTCTATGAGCTGGAATGGGTTAGGCAGAGTTTCATGGAGAACCTGAGCTGACTGTAGAAACATGAGAGCATTCTAGGTGAGAAAAACAGCTTAAGAACAAGAGCAGGTAGAAGAATGGGTGAGGTGTGTTTGAAGGATGGTGACGAGAGGCCTGGATGAAACAAGAAATTTTCAGTACAGAACTTGCAAGTGTCTGCTTATGGGAAGAGGCTGAGAGAAATTCCAGCTGCTGAGGATGCTAGGGACGGACCCTGGAAGCTACGAATGACTGAAGGAGGAGTTTGGCTTTTATCCAGTAGGTCACGGAGAACTACTGAGGACGTCTGAGTAATGCAGTAGTAGGTTAAAAGTATTGTTTAGGGACGGCCGATCTGGTGGTATTTTGGGGGTAAGAACCAGGAGGGGGGTGTAGGAGTCCTGCTATGAGGCAGATAAATCACAACAGAGGGCTGAGAAAGACTGCAGTGAGATCTGTTGGTACTGCCTTTGCAAGCAGAGCTGGGGGCAGGCGGTGTCACTACCTTGGGCACAAGTGAGGGTAGAGGCGGAGGAATACTCAAAAGAGACTTCGACCATTTGGAAGGTTGAAAGAGCCATTCCCGAAGCTAACAGTTCCACAAACAAAGACTTCACCTTCCCACTAAATTTCAAATCCAAACTCATGCACTGCTCCAATGCCTTGTACCAATAGGAGGCCACCATTCAATCTCTCCTGTCATCACTGATGCTTGAAGCTGTGGGACAACCCTGCCAGCAGCCAGGTGCTGCTCTGCTCCCCTCTGCTGCTTGCTCTGTTGGTCTCCTAGTGAATGACTGGGCAGGGAAGGGGGAGGAGGGGGTATTCTAGCTCCACAGGCTGCCCCCTAACCCTCTGACCTCACGCTTCAGTGACTTTCCATGGCATCCAGCCCACAGCTTCTAGTGAAGCAAAGCAGAACGGGGGCTGGCAGCCAAGCTACGGGGTCTCCCCCAATCCACCCAGTCTTCATCCCATCAACTTCCCCTGGGCTGACCACAGTTAAAACCTCTTGTAGTTCATGAATATGAACTTAAACTGGTCTCCAAAGAGTAGCATATGTCCCCCAGCTGACTAAATAGGGCTTGCTCTTCAAGGCAGCTTAATGTGCAATACTAGTTAATACATAATTCAAAGTGGAAAGTGTGTGCCTTTACTACAGCAAGGCAGCTACTACCAAACAAAGTTATTCTTTCATAAGTTTGCTCTCCTGCTGACAAGTACTCTGTAATCAGTCCCATTTCTAGGTGCTATGTTTGAAGAAGCAGGTGTAAGGACTCTTATGTCCTGCAGTTACAATGGTGAGATTTTAACTGCAATCTATCTCTGGCCTTGGATGGAAGAATAGTTTTCATTTCAAATTAAGGAGCCTGTGCTCTGATGGCAGCAGAGCAGTCAGCCCCTACTAAGGGGCCAGGCTCTTCTGTGCTGGCTTGAAGGTCAGGGTTAGGAGGACACACCAGTCCGAAACCGAGTATCAAACCAGACCTGGAGATGCTTTTCTTAGAATCCTGAAAGAAAAAGCTCTTGATGGCCATCTCTCCTTTCTCTCCCTCCCCCCACTAGGTGAATGCAGAAAAAAAATCCAGGCAATTTTCATCCATCATCTACCTTCTTGGTAGAATATCGTGCAAATACTAAAAATTGTGTTCATGAAGAGAATGTAGGAATATGCAAAAATGCTTATAAGCAATGTTAAGTAAAAAGGGCAGAATACAAAATTGTTATGTATGAATGACTACATTTACATTGTTTTCTTTTAAGTCCGATGAATGAAAAGATTGGAGATTTTACAGACATTAAGATCAGGTTTGTTTGGGTAGTGGAACAATGGATCTTTTTCTCTGCATTTTTCTCTATAGTCTCCAAATTTTCTATTAATAAGTATAATAATTTTGTAATGAAAAGGTATTATGAAATGATATGAATTGTGAGTTCACAGAACTTCCTTCTAAGCTGGGACTGTGGGGAGTAGAGCCTCATTCATACATGCATTCATGAAAAAGGTTCGGTAACCTCAGTCTACAAAGAAAGTAGGCAAGTTGGGAAGGCCAGGATATAGGATAGGACTAGTGGTAGCCAAAACTCAGGTAATTTACTTTATTTAAAACCCCCACTGTTCCTTTGAGAATTTCACAGGGTAGGGGGCAGCATGTAGGGCTGTGGCTAGCTCATCCAGTACAGTTGAGTGAATTAGAAAAAGAACCCTTCCTCCTGATAATACAGCCCCTAGCCAGGGCACATGGTTTGACTGGCACACCCCAGCTGGTGTCCACCCCTTATCACCCCTTCATCCAGGATTGGGGTGATCCTGGGTGAAGGAGGGAGACGCACATAAATATGGGCTCTAGGAGAACCCTGAAGGGATGCTTTTCCTGAAAAAAGCATTACCAAGAATGATGTCAACAGCACTGCACTCCTGCCTGAGGGAGCTCCAGGGAGAGGTTCTCTCTTCTGGGTGTTGACAACCTCCCCCCAGGCAAGTATCCGTGTACATGTCCACTCCTGCACATGCACATAACTCACTATCCACAAATGGGCACACGCATACTTGCTCACTACACATGTGCACGCACACTTTCCCAGACCTTGGTGGAACACAATCTCAGTCGCCAGATCAGCAGGAGGGGAACAAATCGCTTAAGGTAAACTTGTTCCAAATTCATTGGGCTCTTGTTACAATAGCATCAACTACAGTTCTTAAATGTGCTGGCACCTCTGTTTTATGTTCTCTTTCTTGATTAAAGACATCATTAGTCACTGTCACAGAGGAGATCCAAAGTTGGATTCTTCATAAAAGCAATTATAGAAGAGCCAAGGGTAGGGGCAGTTCCCATCAGTTCCTTCAGGGAGAGGGGCCCCCACCCCCCAAAGTATGTCCTATCAGATTTTCTTTTTGCTAGGATACCCCCAACACACACACAAACACACTCACATACACACACACCTTTTCTCACCAAACAAGCTAATGCAGTGGTTCTTATGTCTGAGTGCTACACATTAGAATTTTAAAACCTGGGGAGCCTTTGAAACACACTAATGCCTGGACCCTATCCTGGATCAATTTTGTCACAATCACTGGACGTGAGCCCCAGGCTTGAGTTGTTTATTTAATTCCCTAGGTGATTCTATTATGCATCCAGCTTAGAGAACACATCCTGAGGATTCTCCTCAACTGAGATTTGCAAATGCATTGCTGACACTGGGTGGGCAGCAGAAAGACAGCCAATCCCAAAGGTGAATTCCAGAGCATACGAGTGTCTGTCCATCTTCCCTGATACACCTGTTTGAATCAACTGACCTTAACTTCACAATCAGGGTGGCCGGTTAGCTCAGTTGGTTAGAACATGGTGCTAATAACACAAAGGTTGCTGGTTCAATCCCTGAATGGGCTTCTGTGAGCTGTGCCCTCCTTAAAAAAAAAAACAACACGAAAAAAACCACACAAAAGTTAACAATGACTCATGGAGCTATCAAGCCAGAAGGAAAAATGCAAAGGAGAAAGGATGCTGACTCAACTGGAAATGAAGAAACACAGAGATGGACCGGAAGAGATGGGCCAGGTCAGCCCCAGACCTCCGCAATCTACCTGGAATTGGATTGATACAATCTTTTCATTGGCAAACTTGCTGCCTGCTTCTTCCGGGAGAACGGGGAAAACCAGCCAGCACTTGTTAGTGGGAGGACAGAGCTGCCACAAACGACTTGGATTAGATTTTGTTTTCTAAACAACAGGATTTCTGCACTTTGGGGGCTTTTCCTACTTAAAGGTTGGGTTAGGGTAGTGGGCCTTAGCTGCTCTCTGGAGGCATGTGGTCCCTATGACTCTCTCTCCCATGGTCCTGGCCTGGGCCACAGAGAAAGACCCACATAGCTGATGCCGGAGTCCCATTCTTTGCAGTCTCTGAACAACACTGATACTCTCAGGTTTTGGGGGGGCATGGGGAGAACTCACCCCACCCTCAGCTCTTTGAAGCATCAGCACCACCATTCTTTTAGTAAAGACAGCCTAATGTCAGGTTGGCCCTTCCCTAGGATTAATATAGTCACTATAGGTTTTGAAGTTTTGAAAGTGGTATGTGGTGTAATAAAGGCTGTATGTGGGGGGTGGGTGGGGGTGGGGTGGGGGGTAGTCCTTCAAGGTAGAGCCTCCGGAGGTGCAGAGCAGGCAGCTTTGTTCTCCCAGCACCAGGCGGCTTCTGCTTGTGATGACTATGGCTGTACATCAGAAAGCCCCACCCAGGCACTGTTCCGAGTGGGCTTCAGTTCTTAAGGCAGACAGTGAGGATAAATCTGACGACGTCATTTAATAAACCACTTCAAGGGCCAGGAGCTTTTCCTGGTTCCCCAGTGTCGAGGGAGCTCCTGCAGCCCCGCAGCTCTCTGGATCAGGTCCTCTCCTGATACGAGCAACTCTCCCCCTCAGCCATTCTGCATCTCTGGTGGAGTTAGGTGCTGGCTAACCAGCTAACACTGAGAACTGCCTAGTTTACAGAGGAAGAAATTCTTCTGCTCAAGTGCCCTCACGTCTCCCCTTTTCTCTCTCTTATTTAACCCAAGAACTTACCTCTCTGAACCTTATTTTTCCCTTCTGCAAATGAGGGCCATTAATTCCAGTCTCATTTTTTTTCTCTCAAGGAATGCTATGGAACAGAGCTATTAAATGTATATATACAAGAAATATATACATAGGCAAGAAATAACAGTCTCAGATGATCCATTGTTATCATTCTGAAAATGAAATCTGAGAATGGAAACCCCGTTATAGAAGATGAGAAGATAAAACAAACCAAAAACAACAACAAAAGGGGCCATTTCTGGGCTCTTATTGGAGTTCATGGGAAGACTTGCTACATTTTCTGTGACGCACACACAGCATGGCTCTCTGCTTCCCCTGCTCCCAGGAAGGCAGTCTTCGGTGTCTACTACTTAAGCCACACACAGAAAGAAGACCAAGACTTTCAATAGCAACTTACGAACACTGTCAAAGCAGCAGGTGGGCTGGGGAACTTCAGTGAATCTCATCTCCAGCTGCTGGACAAACTACAAGGTCAAACACAAGATGTATAATAAGTTCTGGTGTTTGAGGTTGGGTTTTGGTATACGAGGACACTGGAGGGGATCAGGGCTAAAGTGGTCCATTTAAACAAGCAGGGGGGAACCTTTTATATTAAAAAGTTTTTACAATTTGGAAATCTATTATCTATTGGGTAGCAGCAAAGCACAGCGGCCTTGGGAGCAGCCAGACTGCCCAGGTGTCACTATTGGTTTGGCTACTTCTCACTAGCTATGTAATCTGGGCCAGTAATTAGCCTCTTGTGTTTTCCCATCTGTAAAATAGGGATAATAATATCTACCTCACAGGCCCAGTGTGAGGACTTAGTGGATTATTATATGGCAAGTGCACAGAAGAGCAGAATAAGCTTTTTATAGTATTAACTGAGTATTATGTACAGCGATGGAGAACTACTGCAATCACTCATCCGGGTTTTATAGGATGACCTGATACTTTGAGGGGCCATCAGACCCTATGTCTTGAGTCTGGTTTGGAGACTGTGGTCATTATCCTGGGGACATTCCAAACCCATGCCCTAACACTCAGGATGGAGTCTCAGAGCTGAGAGTCTGGTAAAAGCCCTTTGACTAGACCGGTAGGGCCTCAGGATTTCTCTCTGGAAGCCACTAACTAGTACTTGAGCCACTAACTAGATATGGCTGCTGGTGAATGTACTTACAAAGCGTGTTATGGTGCTCCTATTGGAGTTTGGTGCACAGAAAACTCCAGTCCCTGAAGATTTCCTAGTCCTGAATTATTTAGAGAATGGTGTTAACACTTTGCTGTGGAGACAGAACCTGTATTTCATGGGTATTTAAGCAATGTCAGCTGAGGATGGGAAAATGTAGATCACAAACTTTTTGGTAGACATTTTAGTACTAACATATGAAATGTTCATAGCCTTTTGATCTAGCATTCCAACCTGTTAGGACTTAATCCTATCGAAACACTTCTGTACGCAAAGAGTTATGTTTAAGAATCACTGAAGATGATCAACAAATAAATGCTCATTTAATGATCACCTGGAAATAATGCTTTCCGGGGAGTCATTGGAAATTAGAAAACAACTCTATGGACCATAAAGTAACAAATGCTTAGACCAGCTGTAACTCACCTGTGCAGAGAAGACTTGCCACAATCACAAAGGAGAGGGATCGGGAAGTACTGACAGGAGCATCTCCAAGGTGTATGACTAAGAAAAAAATACACGGGACACTATTTATGGGAACAATTGCATTTCTGGTTTTGAAAGCAGTGAGGTCTGTTAGTATTCATTTGGGAAGAGGGTGAAAGGAAACAAAGATCTGGAGGGATACACACCAAATGGTCAATGGTGATCTTGGGGGAGGAGTGGAGGTGAGGCTGTGGGAATTTGTCTTTCTTTGTTACATATACATTAAATGTGTTATAATTCATATAACATGTAATCAGAAGACACACACAAACATGCGCGTGCACGCACGGCCAGAGCTTCCATACCTGAGGACTCCTACCCCTCAGCACTGGCACAGGGCAGAGGCCGGTACAGGGCATCCACAGCATGCGCTAGCGGAGATGAAACAACTTCTTCCTGGGACCCAAAGGCCGGAGCTCACATGTATATATGAGCCCCGGAATGTGCTTCCCAAATGGCTCTAGTTAAAAGGCTTTTGCTTCTGTACTCATTTTGGGGGAAAGGCTCCACAGTATTTAACAGATGATCAAAAGAGTCTATCTAGGACCCAGGAGACTTGGGGCCAAATCCCACCAAAGGGGGATAACAATGGCTTGCTTCCTTTCTCCATGATGTTGTGAGAAATCAGACAAGCTTATGGATGAAAAATGACTGCAAACTAAAGGAAACACAGAGCAACTGATCATGCTACTCTGTTCCCCGCAGGGACTGCAGAGGGTCACCTGGGGGAGGGGAGGCAATCCCTGAGCCTTCCTAGTAGCACAAAGCTACTGAGTCAGTATAAAGAACTGTGGGGAGGTCACTTTTGAAATAAGTGGACGCAGCCCCTTCCAGGGCTGCTGGTGAGGGTCTGCCTCCCCTCTTCACTTTCCAGCATGCGCAGGCGTGCTGAGCACAACCCTGAGCTCCGCCCGCATGGAAGAGTGCAGCAGCCAATATTCTAAGAAGACAACTTCCCAACCCCCAAGGAGCCAGTCAGTTCCAGGCCGAGTGGTGCATGGAAGTCAGAGGCGCTGTGCACTGCAGTGAGGCTGCTGCATGTGACTGCAGGATGTCTGTGGCTGCGGCACTCGCTGGAGGACACAGCCGGGCATTCAGAAGTCATGCCTGCTGAACAGGGGCCAGACGAAGAAGACTCCCCATCATGGTCTGGGAACAGTGGCTACCTCTCACAGCCCACCCTGAACTCAGCTCCTGGTTCTAACTCTCTCTCTTGCCACTGAAATTCCAGCTGACATTTTGGATGTCTGTGCAAAAAGCCTGCAGAAGCCAACCTGGTTTTGTACACAGGTCAGGTGAATCATCCCCCAACTCATTCCTACTAACTGATCAACTTTCAGATGTCTTAGCCGTCCCTCCACTGCAGCAGACTACTGGTGAGAGCCACAGGCAGGTGGCAGGCAAGGCTCCATTCACTCACCCTCACACAGACAAAGGGATGGAGCAGAGGGGTGGACTGAGGGCAGATCAACACATTTGCTTTTCTCTTTCTTCTTAGGCCAATGAGGAGAAGCCGCTGCTGCCAGAGAAGAGGGGTGGTGAAAAGGGATGGGGCTCACTGCTTTATTTTGACTGAGACAACACATGTGGCTGCGTTTGCAATTCCTTTTAGTTGTATGTATTTCCTATTTTACAGGACTTATCATCTTGGCCTTAAAGCACTTTCCAAAAAGGAGCTGAAGGGGCTTCAAGCAGAAATAGGTCTGTGGCCACTCCCCTTGCTCAGAGTGGTGCCCACGGCATGGTGTGAGCAGACACATCACCGCCCTCTCTCATCCCCTCCACTGTCCTCTTGCTCACTTTGCTCCGACCACACCAGCCTCACCGCTCTTCCCCAAACCTGCCAGACATGCTCCTACCTCCAGGCCTCTGCACATCTATTCCGTCTGCCTGGAATGCTCTACCCTCACACGTTTTCATGGTCACTCCTCCACCTCTTTCTAATCTTGACTCAAATATCAACTTCTCAATGAGGCCTTCTCTGGAGAAGTTACCTAAACTTACAGTTCCCACTCCCATACGCTCCTCAAATCCCTTCCAGGCTTTATTTTTCTCTATAACATTTAATACCACTTGATATTCTGTCTATTCTATTATTTATCTTATTTACTGTCTGCTCCTTCCACTACAAAGTTAGCTTCCCCAAGGGTAAGGGTTTTGCCTGTTTTGTTCACTGCGGTGTTCTCGGCGCCTGGTGAACATAGTAGCTGCTCAATAAATTATTGTCTGTGATTTGCTTTCCTATCCTGCAGTCCCTGGAACCTCAGCCCTTATATGTGGACGGGTGGGCAGATCCACAGGAAAGTAAAGGAATGAAGAAGGGCGAAGAAAGGACAAGGATATTAGGAAATATGAAAAAGTTAGGTGTGTAGAGATGATAAGGAACAAAGTGAAAGCTAAGAGAGTTCTGATGAAATAACTGAGGACTTATAGAAGGGGAAGTCTGCGCCAGGGAGGAAGAATACCACCACAGAGAGGGGGACTCTCCAGAATGTCCAGGAAGTCTAACCTGAACAAGCAGTCGACGCTTGGGCACAAAGCCTGGGGCTCGGCTGCAGCCACAGTTCTCAGCCTCCTGCATGTCTCCTGCTGTGGTGCCACAGGCCAAGGGAACTGTGGTCAGCAGGCCTAGAAGATGAGGGAGAACCAGGAAGGGAGACGGAGGAGGGAAGGGGCCAAGTAAAAGACAGATGAGTGATGCAGGGTGTCTGGGTGACCGACCACTGGGGGAGACTGAAGGTAACAGGCCAGGAGAATTTCAGCAGGAGAGATAAAGGGGAAACAGGGAGGGGCAGAGAGAAGGTAGCCTTGGAGGGAGATGAGATGGGCAGAGGTGGGAGGCAAGCACGAGTATATTGTTATTACACATAGCAGACACCTCATAGGCCCGTACAGGGAGGTGTCACTATTGCCCTGGAGTTCTGTGCCTCTTTTTTCAGTTTTGTGTTCTTACGATCCCTCAAGTTCTCAGTTCTCATGCTCTTTTCCAGAAATGGATGGAGATTTTACTTATATATACATATATATTCTATTTGTATGTATATATATATACACATATATTATATATATGAATATAATAACTTGGAAACAATATTCCGGCCATGTTTAAGAAGGTAACATTAAGGTAACTTTCGCTTCAATTTGATTTTAAAAAAGTCACTCTGAAATTGAATCCACCACAATCATCAATAAAGCAAAGATGCTTTTAGCTACTTGCCAAATATGCCAAATTAAGAGGCAATTTCTAAATGGAGATGCCAGGACCAGGATGTTTCTTGAGGCATTTCCTAGGAGTCTAGGTTCTTAGATTAGAGTTTCTCAGTCTAATCAAGGTGATCAATTAGGATATGTCCTCAGAACTGGAATGCATTTAATGCAAAGTTGTAAGTTAAACCAATCATCTACTATATTCAATCTGATTATATGCAGTGGGTTATATGGAGTCTAGTTAAAGAAAGGCAAAGAAACAAGAATTTTTAGTGCAAATCCATCTGGTCCAAAGGAGATTCTTTGCTAATGTGAAAGCCCCAATCCTGATTTTCTAGACATCCTTGATTTGGAGAATGGAAATTAATCCAGTTACCCCAGCTGAATAGAAATATTCCTTAAAAACACCCCACTACCTTTGTTCTAATTCTTTGCTCACTAAGCTAATCTGTGATCCCTAACTGTAAACTGACCTCCTTAAAGGGATGCTCACCACAAAGGTTCTGAGCTAAGAACTATATCTATAATGGGGGGTGGGGCGGGGGGAGAGAGATATCCTGTTGTTCACTGGCAAATGGGCATGCTTGTTTATAGATCCTTCAGTCGCCTGAGAGTTTGGAGAAATTACGTTTTGGTTCCCCTGGGCCTGGTCACCCCAGAGAGTAGGGATAAAATCCTGTGATAAAATTCTGTACCTGGCCCTGCAAAGCTGAGGAATGATTAACGAGCTCTGGGTTAGTCTTGTCAGAGTGTTGATAACATGGAGGGCTTGTCAGAAACAGCCAGTTTCTTCTTGTCTTCTCTTAGCTGCAACCAAAATTCAGCAGCCAAAATATATAAATAAAGGGAGTCCACAGCACTACATCTGAAATGATTTCAATAAACCTAGCATCAAGTAGCCAATATGCACTGTCCAGCCCACATATAGTATTAACCCATTACCTAAGCATTCATCTTTCTAAAGGGGCAGAGGGCTGAATGCAGGATATACATTCTCTCATCTGAGATGTTTGTGGCTCTTTTCTCCTATAATCAGGACAACTCTATACAAACAGTAGCAGAAGGAGTGAAAGAAATGGCCCGGAAGGACAAACAAAAGGCTTACCCTTCTTCTCTGGAAGATACAACCAGCCTGAGTCTCTTTTCTGGTGACCAAATCCTTTTTAAAGCCATAGCTTTCCATCTCGATAGCAGAGGACCAGATTCAGACTTGCTTTTCTTTCCAGCCAGGGTAATTTTATTCCATTCTGCATGTTTTGATAACAATTTCCTTCCCCTTCCACCTCCAGCTGCATTTCCATACTCTGAAATGCCTCCTGAGCAGCCAAGGATGACTAGCTCTGCTGCTCCACACTATCACAAGGAAGAACAATCTCACCATGAAAGAATATCAATACATGTGACATATGGGTGGTCAACCTCTTCTACTCACATCACAAGAATAAAATGGCCAAGTAATCAAATTCCATCATTCATGTTAAAAATAGACTTCCAACAGGTAGATATCCTTCTCTAAATGTTATAGGACAGTGAAAGATATGCAAATTAATGAGATTTGTAATCTTTTTTCTTTTAATGGCACACACTTCAGGCTGGATATGGGATGACTAAATAGATGGTTTAGGAAGGTCAGCCTGAAGACAACTGACCAGTGACATAAAGCCACCTCCAGTCAGCCATATTGCCAGCATCAGAGACAGTGGGGCCACCTGCTGGAAGGCATGGGTACTGCTCTGGCTGCTTGGTCCCTCTGCCTGTTCAATGTCCTTTGAGCCAGCCAGGTCTATGGCAGGACCATGATTTTTTTCTCCAGCTTCTGTGGTGGGAACAGGAAGTTTCTCATTATTTCATCTAGCTCTTCCAAGGCCAGCTGGGCATGGAGCTTGGCCACATCGTCAGGTTCCAAATGCACTACGTGCTTCAGCAGGTGGTAGAGATCCTTGAGGACGTCCTTTAGCACCTGTATGAGAGACAGCATCATAACCACGTGTCTACTGTGTCAACATTTCCAAGAACAACCAAACTGCTTTCTGTCTGAGGAGTTCTGTGAGGAAACTCACGTTCCCTTAAAAGGATAACACACAACCGTCTCAAGTTGGAGGCGGAGGGAGGGGCAGCTGTACTGAGATAGGCCTCCCTGTGGGTTTCTCATGCCCCCCTGCCACTACACTGGCCTTTGCCCTTTGGGGCTGCTGCTTCCCTTTAGCCCCAGGCCAAAGTATAGATTTCAGACCCCTTCCTTTAGTCCCAAAGCACAGACCTCAGGACCATAGACAGGCAACAATGCCCAGATATGGTTGCTCTTAGCACACAATTACCAGCTTTTTTGTCTGGCTCCCACAAAGCCCTCTGCTGAGATCCACAGAAGAAGGCATCTATCTTATGGAACCCAGGAGGCTATTTCTTCAACAATCATGCTTTTCCTTGCCATTACTTTACAAAATTTCTTCCACAGTTCCATTTCTATGCTCTTACCCCAGTCACTATTTTTTTAAATTTATTGGTGACAATTGTTAGTAAAATTACATAGATTTCAGGTGTACAATTCTGTATTACACCATCTCTAAATCCCATTGTGTGTTCACCAGCCAGAGTCAGTTCTCCTTCGTTTTTTTTGTGTTTTTTTTTTTAAGATTTTATTGGGGAAGGGGAACAGGACTTTATTGGGGAACAGTGTGTACTTCCAGGACTTTTTCCAAGTCAAGCTGTTGTCCTTTCAGTCTTAGCTGTGGAGGGTGCAGCTCAGCTCCAGGGCCAGTTGCCGTTGTCAGTTGCAGGGCATCAACCCACCATCCCTTGCGGGAGTCGATGGCAACCTTGTGGTTGAGAGCCCACTGGCCCATGTGAGAATTGAACCGGCAGCCTTTGGTGTTAGGAGCACGGAGCTCCAACCGCCTGAGCCACCAGGCCAGCCCATTTTTTTTTTTTTCAATTGCAACTCTGTGATAGGAAACAAGAAAGGACTCCGTAGACACAGCCACACCCATTTTTTACACCCAAGGCTCTGATCTTACCGTCTGATATGGAATTGGGAGGAGGCCAAAGCACCTACTCCCAGAAACTCCTAATTTCCTTCAAAATCCTCCTGCTTGGGAGCTAGAACATCTAGCAAGAAACAGGTTTCAAAAGAATGGAGAAACTCAGAGTAAGGTGCTTTAGGGATCATCTGGTCAAACTAGGGAATGAAGACAACCTGGTGACGGAGGGTCACATAATTTGTCTGTGGCTACTTCCGAAGTTACTTCTGGGCTGACTCTTTGTCTCAAAAGTTATTTTTAGGTTAGGTACTGTACTAGGTATTTTCCATATGTTATCTAATTTTTATGCCAGTCATATAAAGGAAAGTTATTAGTCCCATTTTACAGATGTGGAAACAGGTTAGGTAACCTCCCAAGGTTACTCAGCTAAAAAAAAAAAAAAAGAATGGTGGAGTCTGTGTTCTTATTTATTTATATTGAAATAGAAATATAGTACCAAAAAATACATATTAAAAAATAAGTCTCTCCTCTACTCCAGACTCCTAGGTTCCCTTCTCAGAGGATATCATTCTTAATTGTAAGAAATATTGTAGGTGTTTACAAGCATATATATGTATATGTCTTATCCCCGTATTTTTTAAAGCACAGAATTATATGCTACACTGCTATGTACCATGATTTCTACCCCCACTTAACATATTTTGAAGGTCTTTTGTCTAATTGGCACATATAGAAATGACTTTTTTTTAAATGACTGCATAGGATGAATTTATTTAGCCACTCCTAAGGAAAGTCATTTAAGTCATGTTTTTAATATTTTGCTATTGCAAATATTGCTGCAATAAATATTCTGTTACCTAAGTCTTTACAGGCACACACAAATGTACCTGTAGGACAAACATCTAGAAATGGAATTTCTACGTCAAAGGGTAACACACACTTAAGATTTTGACAGATAAGGTCAGAGAGGTTGCAAGAATTTACAGTTTTACCCAATAGTATGAAAATTCCTGTACTATATAATTTACAGTACTATGTATTTTAAGCTCCTTATCTTTACTAATCCAGTAAGTGAAAAATAGCATCTTTCTGTTTTAAATTTGCATCTTTCTAATAACTACATAGACTATATATATTTTTTCTGGTATGAATAACTAAACATTTCCTTATTGATTTGTAAGAGCTCTTTGTGTATGAAAAAAGGTGCATTACATATGAGTTGCAAATTTTTTTCCCAGTTGGTAATTTTTGTGAAAACTTTTTTTCTAGTGAAGAAATTTACATTTTTAATGTAGCTACATTGACCAAATTTTTTCCTTTATGGTTTCTGTGGTTTGTATTTTGCTTAGAAGAAATAGGACCTATAATCTCAGCCACTACGACTCCACTGTGCTCTTTCTGTTTATTAGTAATGTCACCTGGTGCATCAAGTTGGGTTCATTTCAATATATGTGAGCATCTATGACAATAATTGGTTCAGATGGACTTTAACATTTTCTCCCTCACAACTGGAACTTCAAGAGTTGACTGTAAATTGAAGGCTGTGCCAATGAATAGTTTCTAAAAAGGAGGAAGATCAGAAAAAAAGAAATAGGAGAATGTAGATTATTCATCCATTCTTTCATACTTATGGCTTTTCATAAAAACCAAGTAATAAATATGTATAATAGCCTATATAATATAAACATGGACTGTTTTTGCAAAAATACATTAAAAAACAATTGGCCTCCAGGGAAGGAAACTGGGGAGGGATAGGGGGAATTACATACTCTTTTTTGTACCTTTTCAATATTGTATTTTATGAATATTTTACTTATTTAAAAAATAAATAAGCTTTTTATTGAACTGAATCAACTACTAGAGAAAGATTTTCCTAAGGCCATTTAACAGGTAAAACAGATAATAGAACCTACCCATAAAAGGCTTGCAGATAAGACATGCATGTAAATAAAGACATACAGAACAGAACATGGTAAGTGTCCTAAAAGAGCAGGGAGAGTGATGAGAGATCAGAGGAAAGAGAGGTCACATTTTAGGAACAGGAAGTGAACCGGAGATGATGAACAGAAATGATGGGAAATGGTTAATTCTCTGGGTAACAACTACATGGTCTGGGCCCAAGATGCCCAGAGCATTCCACACAAGTAAACTGAGCATGCAGCACTACATACCTTAGGCTTGCTAAAGAACAGAGAAAGGTCCCCTTCCAGCGTTTGTATTCATGATCAGCATGAGTACTGGGGAGTGGAAGAAGGTAGGGAAATGGGTATACAAATCAAGCCCCCCAAGCCACTTGCTGGTCTCCCACTTACTCCAGTGCTCCAGTTGTGCAGCCCTTCTTTCTTTCTTTGTCTGAACAAAGTTCCTTCCCAGCTCAAGGCCTTTGCACATGCTGTTCCCTCAGCCTGGAAGACTATTTCACTTCCTCTTCACCCTACAACTCCTACCTACTTTTAGCCTAAAACGCCACTTCCTCAAAGGTGCCTTACCTTAACACCCACCATAAGCTTTCCAACCCTGCCTATAGTTCTGATTGTAGCCCTTATCACAATTGTAATTTAAGTATTTACTGTGTAATTTTAAAAGGTCACCTGTACTAGTGACACTGAGGCCATGTCTTGCCTTGTTCACTCTGGTATAGTCCCAGTGCCTCATATAATAACTGGCATATGGCACATACCTGAAAAATATTTATGAATAAAAGAAGGCATGCACGCTACTCCTGGTTAGTCTCTCACTTGGTGAAAACTAAAAAATTTAAGGACGTCTATTGAAACAATGAGAAAACCTGGGTTGGCTTCATGGGTGTGTGATCTGTACAGTCACACAGGCACCCATGATCAAGAGGGCCTCACGACTGATTTAATGATCTGCTGTTGCCATCTTAAAATTCTTAATAATTTTATCTTTGAACTTGTGTTTAGTACATGAAGTCCAATGAGACAAAGGAACATGTGTGTGAGCAGAGGAGATATGCCCAATATGCATGTCTGCCATTCCTTGCCAGTGAGTTCCAATCTAGCGTTCGCCATGCCCCATGAACACAGACTTCGGGTGGATCCACAATGTGTGGGAGTTCAGCAACACCGGAAGCCGTAGAAGGGAGAGTGTTTGTTACGTTTACAACTGAGCAAATGGAGGCACTGATAGCCCGAAAAGGCCACACTTTCCATTTAAACCAGACCTTGCTTCAAACACAGAAAGATGGCAATGGCTTTCAAAGAAACACAGATGAGTTAAGGAACTCTTATATCTTTCATGTTACTTCCCTGTTTCAGCCAACCATTTATACTGAAAATGATGACACAGAGGGAAATAGGACAACCTACAGTTCTTGTTCCTTTCAGTCCATTCGGACTCATCAAGAAACAGAAGGTAGAGTTTTGGCAGAATACGCATGTATCAAGAAGTGAAATAAAATAGTTGAGTTAGTTTTCTGCAGAGTTTCCACTACTCTGCTAAGAAGGAAATACATCTGCATGTACAAGCTACGGAATACAAATTGTGTAATTTTGGTCATTCAAAGGATGAGTTAAATGCTCTTATATTCACATTTAAAAGTGGCATTGCACAATATAAACAGTAAAATTCATGCTAATAATTTAACATTTAAATATTTCTTTACTTAGAACATTAATACCGTTCCCCCGAAAATAAGACCTAGCCAGACAATCAGCTCTAATGTGTCTTTTGGAGCAAAAATTAATATAAGATCAGATATTATATTATATCCGGTCTTATATTATAGTACAATAAGACCAAGTCTTATATTAATTTTTGCTCCAAAAGACACATTAGAGCTGATTGTCCAGCTAGGTCTTATTTTCGGTGAAACATGGTAGCAAATAATAAACACCATGACACGTTGAGAGAGATTGTGGAAGGAAGGGAAAAACTTTATATTTTAAAACCATGTGGACGGAAAAGGGGCCACATACTAAACCTGACATGCTCAGAGGAGACTTGTATGGCGGGCCTTACAAACCCAGAAGCCAAAGTAACCACACAGGGTGGTCTGATGTAAAAATTCCTAACTAAAATCGGGTCATGGTGGTAGTCATGTCCTAGGCCTGCAGCTTCCTTGACAAAGGTCAGTCTTTAACTTTGAAATTGTCTACTGTCTTTGTGCATCTAAGATAACATACCTTTGAAATGTCAGAGTAATCTTCTTTTCCAGACCCTTCAAAGGTACAACCGCAGGCACCAGAGCACCAGACCACTTTGTTATCTTGTTGCCCACATACTCTATGTGCTGTAAATGTTAACTAATCTTGTACCCACCACTGTAAGAGGTGTGTGTCTCTCCGTTTTGCTTTTTTTTAATCCAATCCCACAGATTTCCCCTTTGCTTTCTCCAGCCTCCCTAATCTGCCACCAATGAATTTCATGTAACCCCTTTACATCTCCTCTTTTGATTCTAATATACAAAATCAGCTGCAAAATTGCCTTCTAACAGAGCACTGTCTCAATCTGTTGAGATTTTGCTTCTCGGCAACTGTGGTCAGTTTGGCTTAAATAAACTCTTACAAGACTTTTTCTTAGGCTAGACATTCTTTCACCAACAACCATTAGCAGCACCTTTTCTTATTTTTTTGGAACAAGGGACCCTGCGTTTGCACTTTGCACTGGGTCCCATGTACTATCCAGGCAGCCTTGCAGACAGCTGTCAGTGTTCCCTGCCCGGTGTCCCCACAATGAGTGGTGGGCAGACCTCACAAAGATGCTGCCCCATCTCTGCTGTATACTGGTCTCTCGGGTTTTCTCAAAAAGCTGCCGAGACACGATAGGATTCAGCTCTCCTGGCGCAGGCACAGGGCTCTGGTGCTGTCCTGACTGCTCTTTCTGTCCTTACAGCCGGCAGTGTGAAAAAGAGATGATTCTAGGAAAAGGATGATCTCTCCAGAGCTACCGCCTCATGATGACTCATTCATTCAATAATCATTATTAAGGCCCCTATTTCGTGCCCAGGCAGTGTGCTGGTGATAAAAGGATGAATAATGTACAAACCCTACCCTCTGGCAGCTAGAGCTAGTGGGGAGGTAGACACACATCCCAGACAAGGTAATCCCCACCCCAAGAGACTGCTGTAGGTGGTTCCATGGAAGCAAAGGTGATTTCTACCTGTGGAGGTGGGTGGGAGCAGAACATGCGAAGGGCCTTTACTCTTTTATCTGTAGCCAAGGGGAGGCACCAAGGAGTGGCTTGGGGAAGCTTCAGAGTCCCCTCAACCCCCAGCCACCTCTAATAAATGCAGATTCTAAGCAAACCAGGCATGCTTGTTATGTGAATACAGCTTAAAGATAAGTCTCCCACCACTCTCGCCAATGGATTATAGCCCAGAGTGTCTCTTGTAGAGGAATTTTAGTGTTTCCACTGTTTATTATAAGATAATCTTTTTTCCTCTTCTTCCAGAGGAATCTTTTACCTACTCAGAAGTCTCATAGAGATTTTTTGCTAGGGCCTCCTAACATTCACAGTAAGGTTAGCTTTTACTTGTTAAAAAGGGAAGTTCTAAGGCACTCAGTTCTTTCCTGATGTGGGGAGGAATTTTCCCCTCAGCACTGCTGTGTCCTTAAAATAACAATAATGCTTGTGTAAACACCACTTCACACTTGAGGGGTGCTGAGCTCCTTGTTATCAGTTACCGGATCTCCTTTTTTAGGCAACTGAGTGTTAGGCAAAGGCTCCTTCTTAATTAATGGGTCTACCTTAGCAACCCATCCTGGTATGGCTTCTCCCCAATCCCTGTAACCCTGGGAATCCCACACATCACAGGACTTCCTCTGGACTCCCCAGGGATCAAAGCTTCCTGCCAGCCAGGGATTGTCACCAAATCCCAAGGATCAGAGGCTGAATACAAGGAGAGTTCAAAGGTAAAGTTACTCACAGGAGCCTCTGTGGTGGGCAGGATATAGGCAATCCCACGGAGGAAACCTCTCATTAAGAGTTCACACACCTGCTCTTCAGACCCCCACACATCAAGGCCCAAGGACTCCAGGGAAAGGTGGAGGGGGGTACAGGTGTGAGTGGAGGTGGGCCAAGGATATCTTAAAGAACTACCAAGATTCTCAGTCTAAAACTTTTTGGAAAGAGGTGGAGTTCAGGTACTTTATTAAAAGAATTTAGAGTGTGAGTCCCCCCCACCCCAAGACACACTTCCTCTCTTCCCCTCCCCTCCAGGTGCCAGTTCCGTTCCCAGAAGCACACAACGCTGCTGCTTCAGGGCCAAGGGTAAGTCTTTCGGGTTAGACATGGCTTAGAAAAGACCCGATGAGGCAGGGCATACTGAAAAGGGAACGTGTGAGCAAAAAGACTGCCTTGGGCACACAGGTGCACTTTCAATGGAAAAGCAGGAAAACAGTGTTTGACTCTTTCATTGAGCTTGACCTGGAACATCACTGAAGTAGTTACTGTATCTGTGTTAAGATCAAAAGAAGCAATAAACAGCAAATATCTTTCTTCTATTTAATTCCTAAACTTATTTATTTCATTATAAAAGCAATATAACCACAACCCAGAATATCTGGAAAACAGAAGAAGAAACAAGTCTCTAGTCAAACTACCTCTCTAACACAAGCTCCATTAGTAAAGACATTTAGTAATTAGTAGATTCAGTTACATTAAAAAAATTATTTTAATATTTTAAAAGTCCTTTATACTTCAGGGTGATTTTACAAATGGAAGTTATTATTCTTCTGTTATTATTATGTGAGACCAACAAGACACAACACAAACGGTCACAAACCAGACATTTACAGAAATAAGAACTCGGAAAGACGTGATATAACAGAGGACTTTCCATCTATACTTTCTTTTCTTTTTTTTTTAAGCTTTTATTTATTTTAAGTGTATTTTTCCAGGTCCCATCAGCTCCAAGTCAAGTAGTTGTTTCAATCCAGTTGTGGAGGGCGCAGCTCACACTGGCCCATGTGGGGATCGAACTGGCAACCTTGTTGTTAAGAGCTCCGCTCTCTAACCAGCTGAGCTAACCGACCGCCCCCGTCTATAATTTCTTAATATTTAAGGGGAAAGTGGGTTACTAAACATAAAAGGATAAAAAAATTAATGCTAGCATATACTAACTATTTAGAAGTTCAATCTTCTATAGAACCAACAGATGAGGCAGAAAAAGGTCAGAAAGAAAGAAAATGAAATTCCATGCAATCCTATCAACCACCAATTGTGGCTAAGAAATAAATAAGTATTGGGCACAAAGACAGAAACAGGACTGACCGGGAAGTCAGACATTGAAATAAAAGGCAAGACAGTGACTGGAGTTAGTGGCTGGAGACTGGCCTTGCAGACAAAAAGATTCTCTAGATTAGGGACCAGAAGAGGAGGAAACCCCAGAATCTGACTAGTTCTGTTTAAAAACACCTTGGAATAAGCAATAGGTGCAGTATGAGTATGTCAGAAAATTATAGGCCAACTCCTAAGAACCCTCATTTGGACCACTGCACCTCCATGTTAAAACCAATGTATGATTTGGTGGCTGAAGGAAGTGAGAGTGAAAAGATGAGACCAGAAATGGGGCAGAGAGTCAAGGATCATCCACAGAGCACAACTCAGCCAACATTTCACAACCCGTGTGCAGGAGACAATGCAACCTATTCTGGGTGACGAGGGCTAGTGCCTACCTGTCAGGAACTCCCCACCCTGTGGGGCAGAGAGACACGCAGAGTTGAATCGAATGGTCTGGAGGCAGGCGAATCGGGCGAAGTGAATCCTGGCATTCCTAATTACTAGCTAGGAGCAAACTACTTCAGCTCTTGGAACCCAGTGATCTCATCTGTAAAATGGGGGTAATAGTGTCTCCTTTTAAGGTTGTTGTAAGAATTAGAGTTAATGTTGTAAGAATTAGAGTTAATAAGATCCAAACAGAAGCACTTGCATGTGGTAGGTGCTAAAGAAGAGACAGCTTGTCAGTCTCCTGCACTAGTACTGTGATCTCTTTGAGGCCCAGAACTGTGTCCATCTTGTCACTGAGGCCTAGAACAGAGTCTGGCATGTAGTAAATTTTTGATGAATGAATGAATGAATGAATGAATGGATGGATGAATGAATGAATGATAACAATAGCTAACCCTTATACATTACCTGTTATGTGCCAGGTATGGTTCTAGGCATTTTCTCTATAGTAATTCACTTAATCCTCACAACAACACAAGGAGAGAAGTACTATTATTATCTCCAATTTGCCTGGGGCCACACAGCTAGTACCAGGTAGAGCCAGGATTCAAACCCTGGCAGCCTGACTTAGAGCTGATGTTCTTTATTAACTCCTATACATTCTGCCTGTCAAAGTGGTTATTATTTTCACTACTACAAAGGGGGGAGCATAAAGCACATATACTGCCTACCTTACAAGTGTATATGGGATCAAAAGAGATAATGCATGTGAGAGCACTTTGGTATCATAAGAAAAGTGATATGTGATTCAAAGTACTGTTGCTATTATTACTCTGACATTGAGATCATTGGGTTTAATACCAAGTGGCTAAGAAAATGAGGGGAAAGGGACAGCTCTGAAAATGAAAAATAGAGAGCAGAGGCCAAAAAAAGAGTGATCAGGAAGATGAATAAATGGAGGGGAGTTAGAAGAAAAGGAACGTGTGTAAAAGAGGGGAAACAGATGTACTGTCTGTCGTCTGAGCACAGTATCAGGGCCAGAGTGGGCACCTCACAATTGAGGACACAGACCGTGCGATTCCAGAGCTGAGAGTGTGGAGGGATTCTGCGGAGCGTGGAGCCAGGCGCTGGGGTCTTGCAGGCAAGCAGCCTCTCTAAGATAATGGGCAGGAAACAAATTGGGGAAGCAGATGGAGGTGGCCAATCTGGACCTCATTCAGGGAGCTCTGGCCTACAGAAGAATAAATGCTTTCCCCGATAAAACCTAAACCTTCACTTTGATGTGTCTATTAAAAAGAAATGAGGGCCGATTCAGACAGAAAGACTGGGCTTTTGAGACACTTCATTGAAAGCGTTGGGAGGGTCAGCAAAGAAAGACAGGATTACTAATGTCTAAGAGATTTCTATCCACACCCGACAGAGAATCCCAAACATGCTGAATGAAGTTCAGGGTAGCATTATTAGCCAGAGGTTACTGAGCTTTTCAAAAACCTTTTATTTCCAAAGTATTTTTCTCTGCTAGACCCAGCGATAAATGGCATTTTTACCCCTTCTGGATTGTGTCTGGCTGTTAAACGGGGAGAGTATCACAAGTGAAAACTGGAGATGAGTGAGGAGGGGATGAGGAGGGTATCATGTGTGATTTTCATTGAAGAATAAGGGAGAAAAAAATTAACTGGTCGAGTGCCAAAAATGCTATAGGGATGTACAGGATGAGCAGGTTAGGGACAAAGACCAACACTGCCACTAAGGTTACACCTGGTAGGGGTGACGGCTCCAGGTGAAGGGACTTACTGACACCTAACTGTGTGTCCTCCAGGCTAGCTTATGCTGAGGCATGCTGCCCAAGGCTTCGAGGGGTCACAGACCAACGTGATAGGGGCTGCATCCACCTCGTTGCCTCAGGGACAGAAACAGCAGCTGCTCTGGCGCTACGAGCAATGGTGGCAGCATCTTTCAGAATGTCTTTAAATAGCAACCTGAGGAAGGCAGCAGCTTTCCTACACTCCCACAGGCACGGAAATAGAACAAAGAAGGCAGGAAAAATGGCCGGAGTATGTGCAAAGGCAGCAGCAAGCTGTAGCTTGTGGGAGAAATCGGGAGCTTTGTCCTTAGAAGGTGATTACAATCCCAGCTTTCAAATTGTGTTCCATGACCACGTCTGGGGGAAAGGGCTTCATATCCCTGGCCCCGAAGCTCTCCATGCAGACACCCTGCTGAGGGAGCACAGTCCTACCCTCTTTCTGCTCCTAAAGTCTCCCACGTGGGATTGGATGGCACCAGCAAAAAGGCTCACTACCATTTACTGAGTGGGTGTTTACTACATTTCAGTCGTTGTGCTAGCCCTTCACACACACTATCTCATTTAATCCTCTGAGGTAGGTGTTATTAGGCCCAGTTTACAAATTAGGGAAAGGGGATTTAGAGAGGTTTAGTGATTATCAAGGGCACAGCTAGATTTCAAATCTGTGTCTGTCAGGTCTAACTGTAAATCCTGCTTTTAAATGTGTGCGGTTACTAGGAAATCCAATATGCAAAAGAAAGCTACAGAGAGAATCTAACCTTTTCCTGCACCACCAAAACTGTTTATTTGGATAGGCCTGGTTAGGAAGGAGGGGGATCAACTGCCAGGCTACTGGCTGACTACAAGCCTTGGTTTTCCTTTGGGGCACTAGTTTGTGGGCATCTCACATCACCCAGGCTCACCAGGGTCACACAGCCTCAGGTCTACCTGGAGCTGGCCAAAGGGGAAGTGCAGGCCACTCTCCTTTGGGCATTTACTCAGTGGAATTCAATGCTCTGTGCAAGATGCCACAGGAACAAAAGGTTATGGAATTAGACCAAAGGCTGGAGACAACCATTGTCACTGACACAGGAGAGGCCCCAGTAGGCTTTCTATTATGTGCTAATACATACCTGGTGTGGACTTGACTGGAAGAAGCAGTTCACCCACCCACATGTATGTCTACACAGCCCAGACCTCACCTTTGAGCAACACCACCCTTCTACTGTGGTGATTTTCCACCCTTGCTGCACATTATAATCCCCTGTACAACTTTTAAAATGCCTGGGCTCCCACTTCAGGAATCAGAATCTTAGGGGTTGGAACTCAGGGTTAAAAAAAAATTCTTCCCCCCTTTCTTCTGTCTCCCCCCTCCCCCGCCCACGGGACACCACCCCAGTTCCAGCCGTTGTTTCTCAGTCTGGTTGTGTAGGACACAACTCCCTGGCCCATGCTGGTATTAGGAGCCTTGTGCTCCCCCTGGCTGCAGCGGTCGGTGGTCAGCGGCTCACAGCAGCTCTCACCGGCTGCCGGCCACTCACCGCTCATGGCAGCACACGGTAGCCCACGGCAGCACACAGCAGCACACAGCAACCCAAAGTAGCTCCCGCCAACCTCCGGCTGCTCACGGCAGCCCAGCTCCAGGGAGAGCTGTTGTTCACACTCTTAGCTGTAGAGGACGCAGCTCACTGGCCCATGTGGGAATCAAACCAGAGACCTCGGCATTAGGAGCACAGCGCTCCAACCACCTGAGCCACTGCGCTGGCCCTTAATTTCTTTTTATACTCTCCAGGTGACTCTAATAAGCAGCCAGGATACAAATAGTTGAGGATGTTAGGAAAAAACACTGGATAGAAGACTTGGTAAGAGATATGCCGTGGTTTCAAAAGTAGAGATCACTGTTACGACTCTGCCTATGAAAAATCTCAATGCCAACAGTGAGTGACGTGATTTGGACATAACCTATTACATTCTTGGAATTTGCACCTATCAACAACCAGGTTTTCATTTTCCTGAAAGGGGAGAGGGTCAAAATCATTTTTGATCCACAAATTAAGATTGTATCATTTCCTAAAATATTTTTAAAAATTTGTTCTCAAACGTGTATGTGAAATGATTCTGAAGACAGAAAGTTACCAGCTACCAATGTGCGTTCTGCAAGAAAATGAAAGTTACCAGGTACCAATGTGTATTCTGCAAGAAAATGCAGCTGCCTCTGGTGCTAGGTTAGCTGGAATTGTGGCAGAACCTCTGCCCAGATGGGGGAAGTTAAGGGAAATAGTTGTGTGTGGGGGAGAAGCCAAGTTTTGAAATGCAGATGGTTCTGGCTAGACATCAATATTCACTGTCACTCTGCCTCAGGACCTCTCCTAAGTGATTTGGGGACAGCATATCTACAACCCAACTGTAACAAAAACTTTAGGCATTTCCCAGTAAGGGGAATGAGAGAACTTGCTCAGACAACTTGGGGAACCTGAACCCTGGAAGAGTTTGGAAGTCTCAGGATTTCCAGTTTAACATCTAAGGAGTCTATTTATTGCTAGGACAGGTACAAAGAAATTCAAGAGATGTGTTCATGCCTCTTAGAGAAAGGATTTCACATACTCTCTCAATAAACATTTATTAAGCACTCTGTGTAAGGCAACGTGCTAGATTTGAGGAATATGAAAGTGAATGGAATGGGTACCTAGAGGAGCCATATTCAGAGACAGAATGGTGATTATTAGGGGCTGTGGGGAGGGGAAATGGAGAGTTAGTGTTTAATGGGCACGGTGTCGGTTTTGCAGGGTGAAAAGAGTTCTGTGGAGGGATGGTGGTGATGGCTGCATAGCAATGTGGAGGTACTTACACGTATACAACTGAACATACACTTAAAAATGGTTAACATGGGAAGTTCATCACAACTTAAAAAAAAAAAAAGTGACTGGTGTGTTCAGGGGCTCACGGTCTATTGACACCAGAGGTGAACAAAGCACTACAACATCTACTCTAGCCCTGCAGTGACTTGAGAAGCAAGGATTCATGTTACTTGAGAAATCAGAAAAGTCTTTTCACAAAAAGTGTGACACGTAGAATCCAAAAGGATAAATAAAAGCTTAGCAGATAGGCAGGTAGGGGGGGAAGGAAAACATTTGAGGCACAAGAAACAGTAATGGACCCAGAGATGGAGGCAAGAACCAGTAAGCAGGTTATTGGAGCGGGCATGAGGTTCTCAGGGTATATAAGGAAAAGTACGGGAGAGACAGTCATAGAAGTCTCAGGGGGCCCAGATTACACACGGCCTTGTATGTCATGTTAAGGAGTCTGGTCTTTATCTTATGGACCACGGGGAACCACTGGAAAAATTTTAGCTGGGGTCTGGACCTCAGGAGATGTGCATTTCAGAAAGATCTCTCTGGCTGCTCCCTTACTATGCTGAGTAACTGAATAACCATTGATCACCGGAGAATTAAAGAGCAGACAAAAGTCCAATGGTTAAGGAAACAGAAGTCCTAGGAACCCAACTTTATCCCAGTATACCTGTAATAGCTCACCTCTTCCTCAAGTATAATCTCAGGCCAGTTTTAATTAGTTCTTTCAGAACAGCCAAGCTGGCAATAAGGCAGCCTGGGTTTGCACCACTCAGTTCTACCTTTTACTGGCTGTTTGACCTGGCCATCTAAATGTAAACTTCTGGACCTCAATTTCTTATCTGTAAATAGAGTTAGTGAGTGTATTTATCTCAGAAGGTTGTTATCAATGAGATAATGAAAGTAAAGAACTTAGCGCTTTGCCTGGCATATAATAAGCTCTTAATAAATGTTACTTATATTATTATTAAATAGCAAATCTCAGAGGACATGGCTTTATTTGGAGCAGGTTTGCTAAGAACAAATAAATAATGGGGCAATGAGCTGGAACAGACCCCAAAGCATCAATCTTCACTGTCATTTCAAGTCACCTCAGGGCGGGGACACTTAGAACTCCCTTTTAGGGAACAGAGCAAAGAAAAGTATGTTTTGTACCTCAGAGGCCTATTTGATTATCCATAGAATCACTCTCAGAGGAAGAAATTATTCCCGATCAGGCTGTAGGGTAGGAGGAAAGTCCCAAGACTCTCATTCCCTAGCCTGGCAGTCCCGAAGGTGTTTGGTCTCCATTGGTTTTTCTCTGCTCCCTGCTTTTTTCAGTTGTTTATATTATGGGAAGGTGCTGGATGGCGTAATCCACAGTTGGACCATGCTTTTGGCAAGAGATAGTGGAACATGGGGAAAGGTAAAAAGGAAGCCAGGGTTGTTTCCTGTCTCTGCTTTCTGAAGAGTTCACACTGGCAGGTCCTGGGAGGTCAGGGCACCTGGGTCCAAGGCTGGACGCAAACACTTCTCTAACTGTTCCATCATCCTCCAGAGCAGAGAGTAAATACGCTGTAAGGAGGTAGTCTGGCCTGTTTTCCTTTTGGGTGTCAGGTTCCTAGGACCTGAAGCAGCCTTCTGTTAGCCATGATCTATCCATCCAGAAAATGCCCAAGTGACTCAGTTTCTGGGTCCTTCAGATGACAGTCACAGAACATGTGAGTGCAAGTTCTGGAGTTGTACTGCCTGGGTTCATCTGCTCTGCCACTTCTGAGTTGTTGGACAAGTTACTTATCTTCTCTGTCTCAGCTCCCTCATGTAAAATGAGGATATTAATCATACCTAAATGGGATTACCATGAAGACCAAATGAATTAATTAATGTAAAGTACTTAGATATAAGTGCTATCGTATAGTAAATGCTCAGTGAAAGTATTTTTGTGGGGTTTTAGTCTTGAATTTTTTTAGGAATGCAACTACTGTACAAATACAGAGAAGACAATATTTTGATTTGTTGGAATTTTACAAAGAATAGTTTACCATCATGGAAAATAAGGCTACCCCATGTACTTCTGAGTTGCCAGTACAAGATATATGAATCTTGGGTCTTACTAGAGAAAGGAAGCTGACAGCAGATATTCCCAAACCTGGTGCTTAACTTGTGTTCCAACTCACCTTTGTGATGTCACCTAAGATAGGTTGGATAAAAAGATGAATCTTGTGCCAGGTGAATAAGTGAATTAGGTAAGAGAAGAGAAGGGAGATACTATACTTCTGCTAGCACTGGGCTAATATAAGCTACCAGGAGCAACTGGAAATGAATGCTAATCCTTCCTGGCATTAGTTCTGGAAAATTATAACCACAGTCTCTTTATGAACTTTATTTCCTCATTCATAAAATAAGACGATTGGAATATTTCCCAAAGTATGTTCCATGGAAAATTATTTGGCATGCTTATAATAAAAAAAGGGTTCCTTGGTAAATGAGTTGAGGAAATTGTGTTTTTTTTGCTGCAGGACTTCTCAGACTCCTTAATAGGCTAACATGCACAGAATCTCCAAGAGGGGAATACAGAGTAGTATGTAGCACTTCCCAAACTTATTTGACCATGGAGACTGTATATCAAAGGAACAACTCATGAGGTTAGTAAGCCAATGGAAATTTTTGTGAAATATAAATTAAATAGTCTCTAAGTCCTCTTCCACCTCTACGATTCCAAAATCCTGGAATCTTAAAACATTGATAACATCATTAAAACAATGATATTACCTTCTTCTTGGCCATTTTAGATCAGAATAACGGGAAAGAGAAAGTTATCCCACAGAAAATAAAACGGTAAGTCTGACGCAAAAGAGCAAGACAAACCAAGTCCTAACACAGGTAGATGTATGTAAATGATATGCAAAAGAGGCAGAAAGGGAGCAGTTTTCAGTGTCAGAGCTTCCAACTGTCACTTACGTTACTACTAGAAAAGGGTGAACATTTCATGTTTGAGGAGTCACAGTAAGGTACTGAGTCCTAATCTTTTCAGCTTAACTTCTCAAATTCATCACTAATGCCATAAGGATTTGCCCAAGTTACTGTTCAGGAAAGCTACGGGATTGTCTTCTACTCCTAAGCACTGACCCCCAGTCTCTCTTCTCACAAATGGCTCTGATGGAGGCTGAACATGGTTTTACACAAACCAGAAACCCCATATACCCCACCTGGCCCAGACAAGTTGGCTGATATGGGAAGGGCACCTGATCTTAGCTGGAATATTAAGTTTCTTCCCTCATAGTTTTGCAATTGGGGCCAGAGGGGGAATCTCTGAGTACTCGATGCTATATACAACATTGGGCAGTGGTCATGTTGCTGTTACAGGAAGAAAGCTGGACACCAGTGCAAGAGAATGAAGGCAAATGCAGGAGAAGCAGAGACAAGAGATGGAGCATTTCAGTTCCTGAATCTAAGAGTCACTGATGACCAGCTCCATCCCAGCTTTTCCCACAACAGGGTTGTTCACTCTTCTTTGGATTCAGGAGGCTAAAAAAAAGTTCTCTTTACTTAAGCTAGTTCAGACTAGGTTTCTGTTGCTTAAAACCAAAAGAGCTCTGACTATAGCCACACATGTCCACCACACCTACTTTCTCCATCAATAAAGAAGGAAGAATGGAGGCTGTTTCCAGAAAGCCGGTGGATTGAAAACATGCACCCACTACTTCTCTCTCCCAAAACCCCACTAAAATGACAGGAAAGGGATATAAAAAACAATGGCACTAAGTTATTAGAACAAAAAGAACTAACAAGGCAATGGCAAGAAAAGCTAGATGCTAGAAGCAGTTGGATGAATCCTGATTTGCCCAGATTAGTATGTTTTACATCTGCTGCACCGGTGTAATTATTAATAGTACTCTCTCTTTCACTCTCTCAAGTGTCCTGGTTTGAATGATAAATTGATTCATTAAACCCAAGAAGCCCAGAAGCAAGCCAAATGCACCACAGAAACTCAAAAAAAGTCCAGGAGTTGATGAACCATATCTTTTAAAATGGAGGTGAACAGACACCCTGGTTGGAAGTATGTTTGAGGAGTAATTTTGTCCCCTGATGCCTTCAACTCTGTGTATCTAGGTGACTGCCCTTCCTCAACCATAGCAGAAGCCTAGTGTTACCCTCTGGAGAGCCCAGCAGAGGGACTCTGGATAGGTGGACATCAGGTACAGATAGGATAAGGCTGCCATGTCAAAAACAGAAGTATTAAGCGAAAGTCTACGTACTGAACAGTGAGACCACCATATTCCCCCTTCCACTCATCTTCTAGAACTCTGGCCAGCCAGTCTAGGTAGGAAACTAGACGATTCTTCTCTGATCAGCCCCACCCCCCACAAAAGACTTCAGAAGAAGTCTTCGAGTTTCCCAATGAAATGACCTGGCCAGATCATCGCCCTCCTATAAGGTCCACCAGCCCATGCACATAACACATTATCTAAAAATAGTGCTTTGTTCTTACATCTTGTAGTAGGCTTAGAAAGTAACCAGTCCAGATAAGAGAGAGTGGATGATGGGTTGTAGGAGACATGTATTTCAGAAGATGAAGCTATTAGGGTAGTGCTTGATGCATTTGAAACTTTTAAGAGATTTATAAACTTTTAGCAGAGATTGGAGATGAATTGGTAACTGGCTCATAGAAAAGTAACAAATGTAATAAATGAGACATTTATTAACTTCACAGAAAACCAAAATTAATACAAAAAAGGCTATGTAATCATGGTATATTATAGGGCTCAACTATGGATATACTTACAGTCATGATAATATAAACACTGAGGAGCTTTTAGAACCTTTACATACATAAGCTCATTTAATTCTTACAACAACCCTATATTATCCCCATTTTACAGATGAAGAAATTGAGGCACAGAGAGGTCAACTAGACTTGTGCAGAGCCTTACTGCCAATAAATTACAAAGCTGGGATTCAATCCTAGACATTCTGACAATTAAGTTTGTGAACTCATCCTAGAAGAAGTGCTACATCCCTCATTGCTGAATATCTTTACAGTCATTTTCAAAATACTCCCTTTGGGAAGTTATGCACCAATGCCAGCACCTAGTCCACCCTTCAAAGCAATTTTGGAACACTTTTTCTGGAATGGCTATCAGAGCTGTCGTCGTATTACTCTTGATGTCCTGAATATCATCAAAATGTCTTCCTTTCAACATTTCCTTTATCTTCAGGTAAGGAAAGAAATCACTGGGGTCAGATCAGGTGAGTAGGGAGGGTGTTCCAATATAGCTATTTGTTTAGTGGCTAAAAACTCCCTCACAGACACCGTGTGAGCTGGTGCATTGTCGTGATGCAGGAGCCATGAACTGCCGGCGAAAAGTTCAGGTAGTTTTCGTCTTTTTCACGCAGCCTTTTCAGCACTTCCAAATAGTAAACTTGGTTAACTGTTTGTCCAATTGGTACAAATTCATAAGGAATAATCCCTCTGATATCAAAAAAGGCTAGCAACACCGTTTTGACTCTTCATTTGGACTGATGGAACATTTTTGGTCATGGATAATTGGCTGACTTCCATTGTGCGCTTTGATGCTTTGTTTCAGGGTCATAGTGGTACACCTATGTTTCATCCCCAGTGATAACACGGCCCAAAACATCGTCTTGCATCTCCAAAAGGTCTTGGCACACTTCGACTCTCCTTTGCTTTTGTTCATCAGTGAGCTCCTTTGAGACCATTTATGCACACACCTTTCTCATGCCAAGATTTTCAGTTAGGATTTTCCTGTTTCACTATTGATGTTTACTTGGTCTGCTATGCTTCTCACAGTTAGCCAATGATTTTGACGCACAATTCAACGAATTTTTGCAATGTTTTCGTCAGTTCTGCTCGCTACTGGCCATCCTGACCTCGCTTTATAAGTGACACATTCTCTCCACTCAGAAATACGTTTAATCCATTTGTAAACTGCCATTTTCTTCATAGCATTATCCCCATAAACTTGGACTAACATGTCCCTGATTTCACATCCACTCTTGCCAAGTTTAACAAGAAATTTAATGTTTGTTCATTGCTCTAATTCAAGCTCAGACATTATTACAACAGCAAACAAAAACATACAACAACAATAATGAATGCCACTTAGCAAGACACCGCTACACGTCAATACAAACACAGCTGTAAGACTCTGATATACCAATGTTATGAAACCTTACCGAGCTGTTTGTACCGTGGTGTCAATGTAAGCGCACAGTGGCAAGTTGGTGAACTATTAATAATTGTCATACATCATAAAACCCCTATATTGCACACTTTAAAAGGGTGAATTTTATGAATATGAATTATATCTCAATTTAAGAAACTATGTGAGAAAAAAATACAAGGTAGGGGGAGTGGATGCTATTGTACTATTTATGAACAGAGGGTACTCATTTTACTTCCCTTTGGATCGGCAGCAGTGGCCTTCATCTTTCTGGACCTGGCCTTGCGTTTTTTTCTCTATTCAACAACTTCCCTCAGGTTGGGTCTGTCTCCAGCCTGGCACAGCATTCCTCTCCTGACACCCTTCCAGCCATGTTCTCTCAGACTCTGGCTCAGATCTTGGGACAAATGTGCCCCTGAAAAAGGTCCCTGATTATTGCCAGGGTAATCTAGCTATAAATCCTCTAAGAGCATGACTTCTGAGTTGCTATCCCACATACAAATCTTATATTTGACAGGCAGTAGAGATCCTTGGAAAAACAGGCGTTCATTAATGACTAAACATTCAGTTTTTAATGTGTGGGAATGAACATCTGAAAAGTTGTACTTCTGGTCTGACTGGGTCTTAAGAAGTAAAATATAGCAAATTATGTTGGGCTTGAGACAAAACAGAATAAGACAAGCTTCTAAACATAACAGGTGTAAAAGTCATCACAATTTTAACACCTTGACACAAAGAAGTGATGAGAACTTTGATATTTACAGAAAAGTATATGGCTAAAAAGGAACTGGATGGAACTTGGTACAAGTCCCTGCTCAGTTAACTAGAATGTCCTTTAAATCTTCTGAGCAGGGGAAATTAAATTGGTGACAGTTTACTGTATATTTTCACGCGTTATTGGTGTAATTTTTTGCCTTAAGAATAATCTTGATTTGCTCTTTCTTTAAAAAATAAGTAGTCTAATAAGGTTAGAGGACAGTTGAGCCAGGTAGAGCACAGGCTTTAGAGATACAAAGCCTGGGTGTAAGTCAGCTCTGCCACTTGCCAGCAGTATGATTTTGAGCCATTTACTTAACCTCAAGGGGCTTCCTTTAGTCATGGGAAAAATGGGGATGACACCTACCCCTCCCCGTTCCCGAGGGAATCCACTGACATAATACAATAAGGCACCCAGCTCAGTGCCTGCTTTATGAAAGCTCAGAGCGTTGTACTATATCCACGGCTTCTTAGTGGTTGGTAACAAAGGGAGAAAATAGTGCTGGAGGTCAAATCAAGTTCAAACATATGTTAAGTCCTTTTGGTTCGCTAACTACAAAGTATATAGGTTCTTCTATGTTTTCCCAGTTGAGCTGGCATCTATCACGAGGAAGGATGAGGTGGCATATGCAACATGATCCTTGTACAGAGTCGGAAGTCTGTCTTCCAAAAGCTGAGCATAACTGATGAGCCTGGCATGATAAAGCATCAGGCTCTCAAAGTTCCAGCCATGAAATAAATTGCCTATTAATTTAGGGGGAACATAAAATTATCGTTGGTGGGTTTAAAAACACCATTAAAGAACCCCCAGCAAATCCATGGATGAGACAGTGGTGGTGGTGGTAGTAATAATAGGAACAATAGTGACTAGTACTTATCATCATTGTTGGCTTCTATATTTACAAGCCTTTGCAGTTCGCAGTTTTATAAGTTATCCCATCTAATTCTTGCCACATCTCTGTCAGGCAGGTAGGAATGATAAGAAAACGAGGTTCAGAGGGGTGAAGAGAGTTGGACCAAGACCAGAACTTGCACCAAGTCCAACAATCCCCAAAATTATTCTAAGCTCCCTCATTACTTTCAAGTGTCAGAATCCAGTTCTTTCAAGGTAAGCATGTCAGAAACACTGCTTCTGTTGTCTTCCTGAGGCTATGGGACGTGGTACAGATGCTTAAAAAAAAAAAAAAAAGAAAGAGACAGAGGCAGAGACGCTCCACACAAAATAGGCTCTTCATATTCTTCATATGCAGCAATAATGAACAGATGGAGAAGCATAAGCACAAAGGAGAGAGGCCTTATGGAATCTTAGGGGCCTGTTATGGGTTCAGTTGTGTCCCCTGCTCCCCCAAAAAAGATATGTTCAGGTTCTAACCCCCAGTACCTCAAAATGTTACCTTATTGGGGAACAGGATTGTTGTGATGTAACTAGTTAAGATAGGGTCATACTGGAGTAGGGTGGGCCCCTATCCAACATGACTGGTGTCCTTATAAGAAGAAAGCCCCATAAAGACATTGAAACACAAGGAGAATGCATGTCACAACAAAGGCAGAGATGGTGTTACACAGCTACAAGCCAGTAAACGCCAAAGATCGCCGGCAAACCACTGGAGCTTTTACTATGGGAAGAATTTCCCTACATGTTTCAGAGGGAACATGGTTCTGTCAACACCCTGATTTTGGACTTCTAGCCTCTAGAACTATGAGACAGTACATTTCTGTTGTTTTGAGCCACACAGTTTGTAACACTTTGTTATGTCAGCCCTTGGAAACTGATACAGTGCCTAAGAGGATTTTTTCCTTCTAAGACACAAATGAAGCAACACCAGCTAGGATATCTCAGAGTAAGTAAAGAAGGAAGTGTTTGGGAGGCAGAGACAATTTATCAACTTACAATATATTTTAAAGTCTCTGTGTGCCACTGACACTGTAAACAATGTCCAACAAATGCTGAATTCTTATTAAATGCCTTCTATGAAGAATAGCAAAACTGTAAACACCCAAGCCCTGGCCAGTAGCAGAAGAGGATCGTTTTGGCCGGCCCGGTGGCTCAGGCAATTGGAGCTCCATGCTCCTAACTCCGAAGGCTGCCGGTTCGATTCCCACACAGTCCAGTGGGCTCTCAACCACAAGGTTGCCAGTTGGACTCCTCGGCTCCCGCAGCGGCTCCCGCAGCGGGATGGTAGGCTGCACCACTGCAACTCAGATTGAACACGGCACCTTTTGCTGAGCTGCATCCCGTATTGGCTCAGTTGGTTGGAGCGCATCCTCTCAACCACAAGGTTGCCGGTTCGACTCCCGCAAGGAATGGTGGGCTGCGCCCCCTGTAACTAACAACGGCAACTAGACCTGGAGCTGAGCTGCGCCCTCCACATCTAAGACTGAAAGGACAACAACTTGACTTCAAAAAAGACCTGGAAGTACACACTGTTCCCCAATAAAGTCATGTTCCCTTTCCCCAATAAAATCTTTAAAAAAAAAAAAAGAAGAGGATCGATCAACAAGTTGCCATGGTCAACTGGCCGTACGCTCCCAGGCAGGGAAAATGCTCTTTTATTTCAGTCCTGGAAGGGCTGTCCCAAGCACTTTTTTTTTTTTTTTTTTAAGGAGGGTGCCGCTCATAGTGGCCCATGCAGGGATAGAACCAGCAACCTTGGTGTTATCAGCACCACTCTCTAACCAACTGAGCTAATTGGCCACCCCCTCAAGCAGTTTTTTCAAAGTTTACAGAGGAATAATTACTACCTGGAGCCCTTTCATTTTTATATAAATGTTCTTTTCACTTGCTTCTCACATGGAGACTTCGATCTGGTAAAAAGGAGCAGTGTCTGTGAAACTAGCTCTGGGAAGGAAACTGGGCCTGTTTACTGTACCCATGGCACAAAAAAAACTCATCAAATGTCAAAATAACTTTCAGGATAAGACAAAACCAATAAAAGGAAGTTTCCATTCAGTCTGTCCATTTACTTATAAGTTGCCGTGAGTGCTGTGTTGGAGATTAAGTATCATATCCTCCTTAGGTCCTAGTTCCCAGTCTGGACAGACAGGCCCAAGGTGAACCTAGGACACACGCACTGCATCTTCTGGACGGACCATGTGTAACTGCTATAATTAAAAAAGCATAACGTCGTAGCAAACCCTTTCATTTTCTTAAGCCAGGGTTTGCCTTTTCTCTCACAAAGCAGTAGGAGAGTATCCTCCAACTGCACAAATGTTAGTGAAACCATTATTCAAAATGTCATTAGGAAGAGTGTTCTGTCATCAGAGTTCAACACTAGACTCAAAAGAAGGGGCTAAAAAATCACTCCTGGGTGGAGGGCTTGGTTTGGCTCAGAACCTGACTCAGCCATCAGTTAATAATGAATGCCAAACTCTTCCCACTGAGGATGCTTTCAGGTTTTGCTTGTTTTTGAAGATACGACCTGGTGTCAAGACGTGTTTATCATCTTGAAAGAATCAATGCTAAAGCCTACAACTTATCTCCCACTAGACAGAGTACAGAATAGATTATTCTTTTTTTTTTTTATAAGTGTTGGGTAAACTCAACCAGCTTTTAATAGTTCTTTTTTTAAAGGTCTCTTTTTAAAAAAATTTTTATTTATTTATTTTCATTGGGGGAGGGGAATAGGACTTTATTGGGGAACAGTGTGTACTTCCAGGACTTTTTCCCAAGTTGTTGTCCTTTCAGTCCTAGTTGTAGAGGGCACAGCTCAGCTCCAGGTCCAGTTGCCGTTGCTAGTTGCAGGGGGCGTAGCCCACCATCCCTTGCTGGAGTTGAACCGGCAACCCTGTGATTGAGAGGATGTGCTCCAACCAACTAAGCCATCTGGGAGCTCACTGGCAGCTCAGCTCAAGGTGCCGTGTTCAATATTAGTTGCAGGGGGCGGAGCCCACCATCCCTTGCAGGACTCGAGGAACTGAACTGGCATCCTTGTGGTTGAAAGCCCACTGGCCCATGTGGGAACCAAACTAGCAGCCTTCGGAGTTAGGAGCACGGAGCTTCAACCGTCTGAGCCACCTGGCCGGCGCTAGATTATTCTTTTGTCATCTAAAATTAAGTATTAGAAGGAAGAAAAGCTAAGCTCTGGGAATTACCTTCTGATATTAAAAAGCCAAGGGGAAAAGTTTCAATATAAAATGCTGCCATAGGTAGTCACGATAAGCCCATGTGCAAAGTTCTCCAGTACTTCACAGTTCTGAGAAGTCAACTTTCTGTAAACTACGTAGAGGACTGCAGTAGTAGTCATCAGATATATCTATTAGGTTCTTGCAAAAGTAACTGAGGTTTAAATGGTTGAAAATTGCAAAAACCACAATTACTTTTGCACCAACCTAACAGAACTACAGTTAATCCCAAACCACTCATTCTTTTTTTAAAGATCATCAATTTTTATTTCCTATTATATATACCATAGTCCCCCAGTATCAGGAGTTTCGCTTTCTGTGGTTTCATTTACCCGCAATCAACCATGGCCTGAAAATATTAAATGGAAAATTCCAGAAATAAATAATTCATAAGTTTTAAATTGTGCACCATTCTGAGCAGCATGATGAAATCTCCTGCCATCCCATTCCATCCCGTCCTGGACGTGAATCATCCCTTTGTCCAGCGTGTCCATGATTAGATGCTACCCGCACACTTAGTAGCCATCTTGGTTCTCAGACAGACCATCCTGATATCATAGTGCTTGGGTTCAGATAACCCTTATTTTACTTAATAATGGTCCCATACCACAAGAGTAGTGGTGCTGGCAATTCGGATGTGCCAAAGAGAAGCTGTAAAGTGCTTCCTATAAGTGAAAAGTGAGTACAGTACAATGAACTATATTGAGAGAGAGACCACATTTACAGAATTTTTATTGTAACAGTGTAACAGTATATTGTTATAATTGTTCTATTTTATTATTAGTTATTGTTAATCTCTCACTGTGCTAAATTTATAAATTAAACTGTATCACAGGTACATATGTATAGGAAAAAACATAGTACATATAGGGCTCGGTACTATCCTTGCTTTCAGCCTCCACTGGGGGTCTTGGAACATGTCCCCCAAGGATAAGGAAGGACTACTATATAGCCAATTCTCGTTACGCACAGTAGTTCTGTTCTATAAAGTCACTAAGAACACTAAATTAGTGGATACTGAACCATTGCTCCTCAGGGAAATATGGGTTTAGGTTTCGGAGAGCCTCCAGTCACTCCAAATCACCCACTTTTTCTCTCTGTTCTTCACATTAGATAATTTCTATTGTTCTAGCTTCAAATTCTTTTATTCTTTCCTTGGTCATCTCTATTCTACTTTTAATTCCATTCAGTGATTTTTTTTTAAAAAAAATCCCAGATATTGAAGTTTTCAGTTCTAGAACTTCCATTTAGCTCTTTTTTACTGTTTTTATTTCTTTGCTGATATTTCCTATCTTTTTATTAATTGCAGGTATATATTTTTTTAATTCATTGAGGATAATTGTAATAGCTGTTCTAAAATCCTTGCCTGATAATTCCAACATCAGGATTATTTTGGAGTTGGTCTCAGTTGATTTCTTTTCTGTTGAGAATGTATGTTCCATTTTCCTGGTTTTTCATATATTGAATTATTTTTGGATTGTATCCTGGACATCATGAATGTTAAATTATGGAGACTCTGGATTCTGTTCTCTTCCAATTGGTCCTTCCTCCCTCCTTCCCTCCCTCCCTCCCTCTCTCTCTCTCTTTTCAAAGCCGGCAATTATCTTGCTTGGTTCAAGGGTCTGCCAGAGATGTAGGCAGACAGAATCTGGGATTCCTCTCTCTTTCTGGGTCTTTCTGAGATTTGCCCTCCCTCTGTTCTGCAGCTGTAGCTTCCCCAGATTCAATCTTCTGGTCCCATAGTTCAGAAAGACTATGACTTCTCCACCAATGCCCCTCATGTACTGCATTCTTAGCCAAATAGACTTGTCCCTAAGCTAACAGCCAGGAAAATGGGAACTCCCCTTGTATTGTGCCTCTCCTCTAAGCATGGACTCCCCATAAGAACCTGCCAGCTTCTGATCACACTCCAGTACCTTCAGGTGGCTACTTACTATATTATATCCAGAGTTTTTAGGGGTTATCTGAAGGAGGGCCAGTCTCGTAGGCTACTACCAGGTAGTAGGCTACTGCCCTAATCATTCATTATTGTCTTTAGAATTAATTTATGAATACGGATGCTCTAAACATTTATAACACTGAAAATAAACAATCACCTTGCAAAGACCTAATTCGGGAAGAGCTGGATAGTTAGGCACAATTTTCTCATTCTGTCGCTCAGCTCATCTTCTCCATGTAGAGGAGGGCTGGTTTATATATATATATACATATATATATATAAATTTTATTGGGAAATATTGAGGAACAGTGTGTTTCTCCAGAGTGCATCAGCTCCAAGTCGTTGTCCTTCAATCTAGTTGTGGAGGGCGCAGCTCAGCCCAAGTCCAGTCACCGTTTTCAATCTTTAGTTGCAGGAGGCGCAGACCACCATCCCATGCAGAATTGAACCAGCAACCTTGTTGTTGAGAGCTCGCGCTCTAACCAACTGAGCCATCCAGTCGCCCCTCCAGAAGCTCAACAGTAGATCATTGTCTTCAATCTAGTTGTGGAGGGCGTAGCTCACTGGCCCATGTGGGAATCAAACTGGCAACCTTTTTATTCAGAGCTTGCACTCTAACCAACTGAGCCATCTGACTGCCCAAGGAGGGCTGTTCTTAACATTGAGGCCAAGAGAAGATATAGGTCTAAACATAGCTCCTCTCCTGGGTATCCTAGTAAATTTACCTTTCAGCACGGTAAGTTAGTATGGGCTTAAAGTGGGGTCTTTCTGGCTTCTCCTAAGCTTCCGGTTATATTGGGGATGAGTCAAGAAACAGATGTGGTCATAAAGCCAAAACAAGGCTAAGCAGAGAAAGTAAGTCTTTCAATAAGAAAGTGAATGCAGTATTTTCCTCCAATATGGATATTGTGTTGATTGCACAAAATTCTGGCTACTTTTAAATGGGAAGGAAATAAAAGCTATCTCATGAGTTGGGGGTGGTGATGTCTTCCCTCTCTGATCCCAATCTATCACCTGATCTTCTGAACCTCTGCTTCTTACCGGACTCTCTGCCTCCTTTTTAAGCTGGCAGAACCACAGAGGTCCTTGGCCAACACATCTATGAGTAACAGAGAATTCACTGAAACCTGGGATTATCTTTTGGCACTCTACAGCTTGAGAGATAGTGATTAGAAGGAAAAAAAACACACCACCAAACTTCATTAACAAAGTGGCATTTTCATTTCAGCTGTTCCTGGGGGCAAAACAGAGCAGAAATCCGAGATTGAAAGCTTTGTGGTTATCTCCGCTTTTCATTAAAGTGCCCCTGTTTTATAATCACACCTACGATTACAAGATTTAACACACCTGGTCTCAAGGATGCCACAGGAAGAGGCATCATACATTCGTCCCATCCCATTTCCTTTTCTTTATTCACTGAGTAAGCACAATTGATAAATTTCAGTGAGCGCAGACTACATTTGGTTTGGAGAACAGTAGAGGTTTTTCATTCACATGGCTTTTTTGAAAGTGATGAAAATCTTCCATGGCTACAAATTTTAGTACTGGTGAGACAAGCAGTGTTGCTTTCATTGGCTACATGTGGATATGAGAAATCTGGATAGAATTTCTATTTCTTCTCTCACTTTACTAACTAGACATTTTGTTCTGCTTTCCTCTCTCTCTTTCTCTCTCTCTCTCTCTCTTTCTCCCTCTCTCTCTCACTCAGAGTGCCGCACTTACAGTTTTATAAATTTCATTTAATAGTGTTGTAACTCATGCTTTTAAATAGATTTTCATTATTTTGAAATAATTTTAGATTTACAGATAAGTTGCAAAGACAACGTAGAGAATTCCTGCATACTCCTCACCCAGTTTCCCCTACTGTATATTTGTTAAGAATTTTGTAGTTCTTAACAATGGATGAAAAACACTAACCCTTTCTTATCTCCCTCTTATATAGCACATTCTCAACAAGAACAGTGTGTACACTATAGCAATTTATTTAATTACCTGAATTACTGAGTTATGATCTCTGTACATTCCCCATTCCCATCAAGGTCCTAGATAATAACTAAGGGATAACTAATGAGTCCACGCTTGTACAAATATGGTGTAAGAAACTTGATATGGCAAAGTCTAGCATGAATAAAGTCTGTGTGTCTGACAAAACAATTACTCTTCTAATGGCTTCACTGTCACTTAGTTAAATACTGATAGGCCCGCCGCAGAGGAGCATTGTGGATGCCAGGCAGTGAATTATTAATGCAAACTCCCTATAAAGTCAACTGGGAAGAGTGTCCATTAAGATCAAGAAGAAAATTAATTTAGAGGTCATTCATTGTTAGCTCACATGTGGATATAAATACTTTCTTCCTGTATTGGCCATCCAATATCCAGCCAAACCCACTTAGAGGAGGAAGAAAGTTTAACTTATGTAGCAACGAAAATCTTATGGATTGAACTTATAGCTAGAAAGGAAACATTTTAAATGAGGCCCTTTAATAATTCAGTATGAACTACTATGAATCAGGGAAGACAAGTCACTAAAGCTCAGGCTACAGAGGCAGGTTTAGTGTGTTCTAGCAAGCTCACCTTGGAACCCGTTGATCTGAGGAGAATACTAGGACTCAGAGTTTCAACCTATAAATTTATACTGCGATTTTTCTGCAGCAGTTAGTGTGTGGTTTGCCTACTATGTTACAGAGGAAACAGAAACTCTTAGTAAGATGCAAACATTATCATTTTCCGGCTACAAAATTCCTACTTATCGATCCATCATCATGAGTCCACCCAGGGAAAAGGTTTGAGGCCTGCCCTGGTGAAAGGGAGACTGATAAACAGACAAAAACCAAAGAGGCACGGAAGCTGCAAGTGGTAAGAGACTGACTTACCTCTGTAGCTTTCTGGCTGAGCCCCCGAAGCAGCAGTACAATCACGTGGATGGCAGCTCTGCGCACTTGAACTTCATGGTCTGTTTTAGCCACAGCAATCAGGCAAGCTGTTACCTAGGAGAGTGAGGAAGAAGTCAATAAAAATCAGGATTGCACAATTACGTAAAGCCTTTCAACTACGTTCTACTTTCTACACGTTCATCAAGAACAATCTGGCTTAGAGAGGGGTGAATAGTTTCCTCATTCTTAATAAAGAGGGAGATATCTAGTGGTAGAGATCTTGATTTAGTCTGGCTTTTCTGGAAAAGGACAAAATCTGGTTTGGAATTCAGGAGGAAGATTAGGGAGTGGGAGGAGATACATGTATATAGTCTGTTAACTATGCGCTGTTAACAACAGAAATGTGTTCTGAGAAATGCATCGTTAGGCAATTTTGTCATCGTGCGAACATCATAGAATGTATTTCCACAAACCTAGGGGGTACAGCCTACTACACACCTGGGCTATGTGGTCCATTGTTGACTAAAACGTTGTTATGCAGCACATGACTGTATCATAAAGGTATGGTCAAATGCAAATATTTCCTCAAAAGAGGGAAGACCTGTTACTTGTCCCACTTTGGGGACATCAAATCAAACGAAGAAAAGATGGTCCAAACACTGTGGCATCTAGGGAGTGGAGGCTGTGGAGATTTAGCTAAGCAGTCTGCAGAGTTCAAGGCCCAGCATGAATACGCATGTGCTCCCTATGCTAGTTTCTGCTCAGGGACAGAGAAATACCAAATATTCAAACTGATCTTCTTCAGCATGTCCAGACTTCCCAGTCCTACAAATCCAGCTTATACTCCATGTGAGTCACCAGGGGCCATTTTCAGAGACTCCCTGCTTGGGCTTCTTCATTTTAGAATAGGTCTTTCAGCGCTCATTTACTTTAAAAGATGGCTCTATAACATAAAAGACTGGAAATTACTTGCCAAACTTGGTGCCAGGCACTAGCTAACTATTGTATGTCATAAAAGGAGAGTTTCCATACCCTGTACCAGCTACCCTGCTGTCCCCACCCTGCTCCTGGAAGGCACAAAAACATTCTAAAACCTCAATGAAGAGATACCAATAAAAACAGCAGCAACAAACCTTTCTGAGGTTTTCGTGCAACATTTAAAAGGAAAAAACAAAAATTTTGAAAGGGTGACTAAGAGCAGCAAAAATCGGAAGGTACGTAAGTCTAAATACTCAATTGGTCTCTTACATACTTTGTTATTTGATTTATTGTATGAGTGTTTTTCTTGGTCAACCATGGAGGGATTTCTAACTATAATACTAAAATAGCCAGACTGTGTGTTTGGAAACACATGCAAATACATGTTATGTGTAAAGAATGGTTTTTAAAAAGGTTTAAAAAAATACAGGCACAAATGAGGACATAGGCTAGTATAGAAATTTTAACTATGCAGGTTGTATTTTTCACAGCTTTCAAACAGTTGGGCATAGTTCAAAGTGTCTAATTAATCAGTGATGGCAGAGAGATGAGAAGAAGTAGCTTGTTCTTAAATGTAATTGCATCTGTGATGCTCTGGCACTTAATCAAGCTGCACATCGATTAAATAAACTTACAACTTACAAATAAAAGGAAAGCTCAGAAAAGCTCAACTCTTTGGGGGCTGTTTTTCAATAAGACCCAGCAAACTGCTTCTCTTTTGACCTGGGACACCCTGACTCAAGGCCATCAGTGGCTTCCATGCCTCTGGCATTAACAGGGGAAGTATTTCGATCCTAGGAGGAATTCCTTGGGCGCCCTCCAAACAGGCAACAGTATAATAGCTACCTCCACTTCCAGGCTTAGTATTTACAAGGTAAGAGCTGAAATCAGGGAAACAAGTTAGAGCTAGGTCTGAGTTCTTCTTGACACATGAAAGTTTAGCTTATTCAGTCTGATAACTAAAGTGTGAAAGCCAGCACAGGGCCATGTAATGTGCAGATGCTCCCAAGCCTTTTTCTGCCTGCTTCCCTCTAGGTTTAGTTTGGGGCCCATGTTTCCATGTTTGGTGGACCAAGGCTTCCTGGCCTAGAACCCTGCTGGCATCCAGCTTTGCCACCTCTGTTCTCCTACATTATGCTGAGTGGACCATGTTTCTGCCTCAGCTCTCAGGATAAGACCTGCTCTATCTTTCGGACACTTATTCCATAGTTGGAATAGGCAGAGGCATCCTGGCTGGAAAAGGGCTTCCCCTGCTAGACTCGTTCTTGAATCCCTGGGCCCCCTTGAAGGTATGACTAGAGAAGGGCTGGTTATTACAAGTCTGGCTGAGATCAGCTGGAATGGTTTCCTGCTTGCTACAGGCTGTTAGTGATTTCTGCACCAGACTATACCAAGTCCATCTGCAATCGCCCATCCAGGACAATCGGGAAGAGTCCTATGAACAGAAAAGTGTTCATGAACTTTTCTCAGTACTTCTGCCACAAAAACAAAGTCCTGTGAAATGTATAATGGTTGGTTACGCAAAATATTTTAAAGGCATCAGAATTTTAATATGATCTTATAGGTATCAAGAGGTAAAAACAGCCTTCTTTTCGAGTCAAGCTCCCATAACCAACATCTAATGTTACTCTTCTGCAGGCCGGTGGGATAGACCCTTTATCAAAAACTCAAAGCAGGGGGCCAGCCCGGTGGCTCAGGCAGTTGGAGCTCCGTGCTCCTAACTCTGAAGGCTGCTGGTTCGATTCCGACATGGGCCAGTGGGCTCTCAACCACAGGTTGCCGGTTCAAAGTCCCACAAGAGATGGTGGGCTCCACCCCCTGCAACTAAGATTGAACACAGCACCTTGGGCTGAGCTGCCTCCCGGATGGCTCAGTTGGTTGGAGCGCGGGCTCTCAACCACAAGGGTGCCAGTTCGATTCCTCGAGTCCCGCAAGGGAGGGTGGGCTGTGCCCCCTGCAACTAGCAACGGGAACTGGACCTGGAGCTCAGCTGTGCCTTCCACAACTAAGACTGAAAGGACAACAACTTGACTTGGGAAAAAGTCCTGGAAGTACACACTGTTCCCCAATAAAGTCCTGTTCCTCTTCCCCAATAAAATCTTTGGGGGGGAAAAAAAAAGAAGAAGGTTGGTCACCATATGATAATAAAAGGTTTTTCTTAAAAAAAAAAAGAAAATTCGAAGCAGGGAGGATGCATGGCCACTCTCACCTGTCCACTTGGAACAAGTCACTCCCATGGCGAGTGTCTCTGGCCTCCAGCCCCAAGGACGTACTCAGCATCGCCTTCCACCCCTAAAAGCCTTGGTAAATAGATAGATGATGTAAGGTCTTTACTAATTTATGAATTGGTGTGATATTTCTACTCTGTTTTTAAGTCCCCCCAGAGGGCAGAAACCCATTCTATGTGATCTTCATGTCGCCTGCCCTGAGGGTCAATGTAGTTATTTTAATAAACCATCCTATGTAAGGCTTTTTCTTCACTGGCTACATTATGCAAATTGTATCCACTTCTGAAAGCCAGACACAGAGAAAGATCATGATTGCTTTGGAAACACTACAGGACACTTCAAGCAATTTAACACTTGATAGGAGCCAACAGAAGTAAGGAAAAACATCACTCCTCAAACAGCTGGCACACACCAAGTATACCCAGAACTATGTAAATAGAGATAACACAAATGGCAAGACTACCAAGCCAAACAAAACAAAAACCCTTGGAAAATTCCAGAAGAGAGGTACTAGAGTTAAGCTATGTATCACGAATGTATGATTTCAGTTTTCCAACGTATGCTAACTTGTCTGAAACTAGACCATCTGGCCTTCTAGTGTGTAAACTAAGAAACCTTAGCAGTGAAGGCAGTGTGGTCTTTAATTCTTACGTGCTCGGCTTGCTCGTTTCCCTGCCAGGAAAGAGAACCGTGGTGGCTACTTCAGCTTCCTCGAGGACATCCACCTGAATCCTCATCTCAGGGGTCTATTTCTGCACCCTCAAACTGCACACGCCTGTCACTTAGAAAACTTCACTGATTGTGGGAAACTGGTAATCAATTCAGATCTGTCAATGGGATCAGACGTGATAGCTTTGCACCAGACCTCCAAGTTCAGGTTTGTGGGCGCCACATCTGAAGTGGACTGCTCCTTCACTTGTCATCTGGGGCATATCTTATTTGCTGCACTGAGGATGGGTCTCTCATTGTGGTCACTTAAATCATATTTACGTCTCAGAGAGAGTGATAAAGATGAAAGAGCCTATCAAGATTTGGTTTCAAGCAACACAGCTCTTGGGAAGAAGAAGAAATTGGGGGAAAATAATAATGCTCTCCAAACAGGTTAAATCTTGACATCAACAGGGAGGAAAAACCTGAATTCCCAGTACAGAGAACGTAGAAGAGTTGATCCTATCTTTTATGTTCCTTCCCTAGCAGCGAGCACTGTCACAGCACAGGTCTGGACCACCCAACAGGTAAGACCACGTTCCTCAGATGCCTAAGGGCTGTAGCTGCGGTCCCCAGATCAGATCGTGTGAGAAGACCTCATAGAGGCTAGTTTGTTCCATTTTATATCAAAACAGATTACACTTCTCCTCTTTCTCTGCCTGGCTAACACTTAATCAATGGAACTTCCTTGCTGCCCTGACAAGTCTAACTGAAGGTCCCAGATCCATGTTCCCTCAGCACCTTGTGCTGGTTCTGTGACATCACTCGAGTTTACTGTCTATTTATTCCTTGGTATTTCACACTCCACTGAGATTTCCCTGGAGGAAGCGATTGAGTCTTTTATCTGTGTCCTCTAACATACCTGGCACATGACAAATGCTCAGGAAGGAGAATTCCTTCAGTTTGCAGCCAAAAACAAGTTTGCCCAAAGTTAAAGTTCCTTCTCCGCCAGCACACACTGGGACTAAGCATTTTTGAGACTACAAAAGACTTCCAGAGCTTTCATGGGACACTGAAAGAACTGTCATAGAGGAGGATACAATAAGCTTTTAAAATAAATTAGATCCTTTCATTCTTCTGCTTTGGCTTTCCATCTCATTCACAGTGGAAGCCAGTGTCCTTCCAAGGCCCCACCTGGACTTCCACCAGCTCTGATTCCTTCCCTTCCCTTCTTCACTCAGGCCTTGCTCTTTCCTTAGCAAGTCAAGCATGCACCTACCTCAGGGCCTCTACTTACTGCTCCCTCTGCCTGGAATGCTTTCTGCACAAGCATCTGGCTGGGTCGATCCTTACTCCCTTCAGAGCTCAGCTCAAATGTCACTCATCAGTGAAGCTTTCCCTGGTCATCCAAGTTCACATACAAGAACAGGCTCCCTTCTTGCCCCTTACCTTACTAGAGTTATCTCCTTAGCACTTACTCCATCTGACCACAGTATATACCTGTTTACATGCTTGCTTGTTTGTTACCTAACCCTCCTCTCTAGGATGCCAGCTCCATGAGAACAGGAACTTTGTTGCATTTAGAGCTCGATCCCCACCACCCAGCACATGGTGTGGTTGCAGACCCATAACTGGGGCACAATAAGTGCTCACTAAATATTTGTTGAATAAATAAACAAATGGATGAAGAACTACTTAGAGCCTTGCCAAATAGCTCACTTTTTTCTATGTGAACAGACAAGAGCAGTCTGCCTACAGGAGGACTGGATAGATGAAATACTATGACTTTCAGGTGTCCAATCAGGTTCAAACTTGTAGTCCACCCAAGGCAGCTGGCCTAGCACTGATGACATGGCAAGTGTGGGATGCTATATAAGAAGGAACATCTAAAAAGAAGAGACAGAAATTATGTGGGATGGAAATACCTGGTTTTTCAAATCATAGGGAATAGATTGCCTTCTGAAGTTTCACTGCCAAAGGAAGTGCTATTAAGACGGGGAGCTACATGACCCTTCCTGTCAGTAGCTTTTCTCATATAGCAAGTCTCTTCCTTGTCTAGGCCACAAAAGTCATCTTATAAACAAACTGAAAACATTTACTGAGAGACAATACGGAGGAGTGGTTAAGAGCACGGATTTCAGGAAGTGACTGCCTGCATTCAAATCCCAGCCTTGCCACTTCCTATAGGCATGACTTTGGCAACTTATCTAATTTCTCTGTGCCTCAATTTCTCCTGTGAGGATTGGGGCAGTTGACATATGTAAGGCACTGAGAAGAGTATTAAGTGCTTGTTATTATTACTACTTTAAAAATATGTAGGAACAAGTCTTCCCAAATAAGCCTTACTCTCCTGTCCCTTTAACATTAATGACCAAACGCTTACTGAGTACCCACTATATGCCAAGCACTGTGACAGGAGCTAGGGGTACAAAAGTGAATAAAGATTGGTTCTGCCCTTGTCGTGCTCACAATTCATTAATGATCCGAAACACTACTGGGATTGATGTCACAGCGTCCAGGTCTCTACAAGTGGGGCAGGGACAGTGGACAAGGGGTTCCCCAGAGCTGCAACTCCTCACATTGATTTTAAAGTTGAAATAAAAGGAAGGGCTCTCTCTTTGTGTTAGCACATATGGGGAGCAAACAGCCTACTACCTAGTATTCATACTACATTTCTGAAGGCTTCATAAGCGACGCTCCATTCCTTCTGTGAACCAGGAAGTCGTAAAGCTAACAGGCCCTTCATGATGTGTGCCCTGCCGCCTCTTTTGCCTCGGCTCTGACAACAACGAACTTCCTGCCCCTACCCGTTCCCTCTAGCCTTTTGGATCTTCCTATAGTTCTTCCAACCTGCCAGGCTCTCCCACACGGCTGTGCTTTTACATACGCTGCTCCCTCTACTGAAATTCTCACCTTCACCTTCTTGGGCTACCCGACATCTACTTGTTCCTCAGATTTAGCTCCATGATATCTTTGTCAGCACCCCAACCTGACTGAGGGGCTCCTAAAATGTGCTCCCACAGCACCTAGCCCCATGGACTAGAATTGCAATCATTGATGTCTGAGTCTCCTACCAAGTTGCCCATGCCTAGAAGGCAAGGTGGTATCTTACAGGATTTTGAATTCCTGGCCGCTAACAAAGGGCCTGGCACATTGGAGGTGTTTGGTAAATGTACGACTGAGAACATCTGAAGGACATTGGTTACCCCTGTTCTTCCCATTCCCTTGCTACTCATCCTCATCACTGTTATCCTCAGCCCACTTTAAATAACCAAAATGCTCCTTAAAGAAAAATTTTAATATAGAAAACTAAAATTTCTTTACTCACATGTCACCTTCTCAGTAAGGCTCACTTGAATACCCTAGTTACTGCAATCTCTCCTTTACATAACAGTATAATTCTGATCAGCCTTCTCTACTTTTTCTTCTTTTCCACAGATACATTATCTCTAGATCTTTTTAACAATTCTGCACTGTAGGTATTTTAATCCCATTTTCTAAGTTCTCTGCTCAGGTGAACACAGGTAAGTAGGTGGTGGAGCTGGGCCTCTCTGGTTCTCTTTCAACAGGTGAGGTGGGCCTACAGAAAGATGACACTTCTTGAATGTTACAAAACCTGCTTTAGCTTAATCTTTCTAATTAACCAAACCAAGAAATTTCTCCCACACTTTCAATAGGAAATCATATGCCACCAGTATGCTACAGTTTTCCTTAAGAGAGAAAGGGAAGAAGAGTCTGAGGACTCAAAAAGAAATATGGTCTCAGTTTTGGGGTTCAGAAAAGGCCATGATGTCCAAACTCTGTCTGGGTTGTCTTTAGAAAATGTATGGGATCCTGTCAAGTCTGAGCTGAACTGCTTGGGAGATACGGTGGAAACTTTTATTCAGCTCAAGGCTATGTTAAAAAAAAATTTATGGGATCAAATATATGGTGATGGAAGGAGAACTGACTCTGGGTGGTGAACACACAATGGGATTTATAAATGATGTAATACAGAATTGTACACCTGAAATGATGTAATTTCATTAACAATTGTCACCCTAATAAATTAAAAAAAATTTTAAAAAAATTTGTGACGCTTACACAACTCTGTGAATATATTAAAAACCACAAAATTGTACCCTTTAAATGGGTGAGTTGTATGGTATGTAACTTCTATCTCTATAAAGCAGTTATTAAAAATAATATTTGGGTTTGGTTCATATCATAGTCCAAGAGTTTGTTTCAGTTCATGGTTTATGGTTCAGTTTAGGTTGAGTCGTGAAGAAACCAAGTAAACAGAGAAAAAAAATGTGGGGACCATTTCAGTATTTGACCCAGAAAAGTTATACTAGGCTTAAATCTTTAGCTGATGTAACTAAATAGTCCTGCGAAGGCCCTCTTACATGTTACAAGTTAATATTACTAAAGAACAAGAGATTTGCTAAGTGCCATCCAAAACAAGTAAAGGTCAGGTGCCTGATGGTTCATGTGTATTAGAGCAACTGAAGGTTTTAAGTCAGTAATAACCATTGTTTCTATGTTATTAAAAAAAAGATACAAACAATTGGGCATAGGGGTATGTCCCTCAAGGAAGAATTAAGGAGAGGAAATGACTGATGAATAACTTTCTTAAAATCCTAAGTCGGAATTTAATGATAAGGTTGCCTTTATAATCAATAAAATGAAGCATATAAATCAGGAATCAGGCAATACCATAAATGTAAGTGTATGTATACATCCATGAGTGTGTTTCTCTGTTTACTGATAAGGCACAATCATCAGACTTGGAAGAAAATTCCTTCTCAGTGAGTACTTCCTAAGATTTGATGTTCAACATGGTCAGCCCTAGAATATTGACACTGTAAAAGAAACCAGTGATACCCTTTTCCAAGTTTTTGTTTTTATAAAGTTACATGCTATGTTATATGAGAAATCTTGTCTCTTATAAATTAAAAGGCAGTATAAATTACACTTTATTTACATATTTATAACTTATAAGCCATCTTCTTTCAAAAAAGATTTAAGATGATCAAGTGCATTGGTCAGAAACAGATTCCTGGCCACATGTTAAGTCGTCTTTTCCGCCCATCATCATCTCTAAATAGCAGCATGCTAACGCACAGTAGATATCCATTAAAGATATACATTAATTTATTGATGACTAAATAAACACAAGGGCAAAGATAAAATTTAAGGGGCCAGAGGAAGATATTCATAGAGCAATACACAAATGAGCAACAAGACGTACGTTTCATTAACTTGTACACTCTGAAATTATTTGGGCTGCTCATTTCTCCTTTACCTGCTCTGCACCGGGCACTGGGTGTAAAGTGGTGAACAACACACGGAGCTTAGTCTTTTCTGATAAATGACCCTGTTCCTCTGAACACAGGGCACGTATGACCAAAGAGGGCCAATTAGTGTATTTGCCTGAGATTTTTCTGTGAACAGATAGGAAACTCACAGATGGCCCAGAGACTCAGGTAAAGTTTCACCTGTCCTTCCTCAAAGTTTCTTCAACTCTATTGATTACTTTGGAATCTTTTAATAAATCCTCTTTTAATGCTTAACGTAGGTTAAGATGACTTCCTGTCACTTGTAATTAAAAAATCCTTACTAATATAATTTTCAATATATATGTCAGACTAGTGAGGCTGAGGAAGGTTAAAGACTTACCTGATCTTGAAAAATAAACACAGATTTCCTAACTCCCCATCCCAAGCTGTATCACAGGTCCAAGTGAAAACAAGCTTTAGAGAAAGGAATCAAAGTGCTGTACCTCATGAACCACGGAGCCCAGGAGAAAGTCCAGCCTCTGGCACAGTTCTCCAAGGTTGGATAAGCTGCTGGCCCTGTGAGCACTGTCGGGATCTCTCGCTCCCCTCAGGAAGGTGTGGATCAAAGGTTCTCGGTACTTTGAGACCATATCCCCTACAGAAAAAGGGAAGAAATCAAAATCTCTTCAAGCAAATTGTTAACTTCTTAAACAAGGAAAAACGGTATTATTGTGGCACATTGCATGGTGTTTTATACTTTTCAAAGTAGTTGCATAACCATTAAAAACTATGCTCAGGTAGGAAGAAGACTAATAATTAATTGGCCATTAGATCGAGTAACAGTCAGGTCACCTTTGACCTTGACAAGAATGGTTTCGATGGACTAGTTAATGTCATCACAGAGTCAAGCAGAGGTTGTTTAGAGAGCCTGATGTCATTAATCTCAGTCACTTGAAAGAGGGAGGAGCAGGAAGTCTGTTAGTTTTCCCTTAAAGTCAGGAACACAATGTATTTTCCATATAAGAAAAAGATAAAGAAGTAATTCCTCCAAAATGCTCCCAGTTCCTAATATACATATGAAGTTCTAAGACTCATCCCCTGCCCAGTTAACATTAACATATATTGCAGAAATTGAATCCATGGTGACTGAGCCATAGCCTTTTTTTCAGAACAGAAAAGAGGGGACTTTGTGCCTACTCTTAGATTGCACTTCTGAATATCAATCTTAGAGAGGTAGTCACATATATGAACAAGAATATCTGCATATTTTACTGCAGATTAAAAAAATAATTTATTAAAAAAGATTTTCCTGCAGAATTATAATAGTGAAAATGAGAAGAAATAAATTGAACATTAACTAATATGGAAGTGGTTAAATAACCACACATATTATGGAATACTGTGTAGTCATTAAAAAGAACATGAAAGAATTGCATGCACTAATATAGAGAGGTCTCCTTAAGACACTGTTAAGCAACAGAAACTAATAGAACCAGCATCATACCATTTGTTTGTAAAAATGCACAATAAACGACTTCTCTCACTATTAGCAAACCAAATGTACAGATTTAAATATGTATATTAAATATACAAATGCATTAAAAAAATATGTTCTCAGTACTGGAGATACTATAGCATGAACTAGAAAGCAAAGTTCCCATATTCATGAAGCCTCCTTCTAGTCGGGGAGAAAGACAATAAACAGTAAATACATCTTCCAGCAGCAATAGTGCAATGAAGAAAAAGAAGGAAGGTGGGGTGGGGTGAGGGTGGGACTGAGAGCCAGGGGTGAGGGCTTAGGGAAAAGCTCTCAGAGAAGACCTGAAGGAACAAGTCACGTGAAGTCCTAGGAGGAAAGTGAAGAGCAGAATGAACAACAGAAGTTTTGTATTCAATGTAGAAATCATATGGCTGTTTCTTATACTGGGCCACAATAGAAGCCAAGGGCATACCATTACATAAAACCACAACTTAAAGTTCCATTTATGTAAATTCCTGCCCTGCCCCCAGCTTCATTACTACTTTCCAAACAAGCATCCATTTCACTGCATGCTCCACCAGCACCATCCCTAAGTACACCTAAAAACCTAGAAGAGCCAGTGGGAAGATCAGCATCTCGGGAACCCTGCACTGTACCCAGGAGCACGCTCTGGGCCCACTTGTGGCCTTGTTTTCCAGACATTGGAATGAAGAGCTGGAACACTCACTGCATCTGCTCTGCATTGCTCAGAGTGCCCTGCCATCATATTCTCCCTTACACTTCACATACACAGCCTAGATTTGTTATACCTTTGCTCAAACTTGTTCTTTGGGGATTTACAGCTCTGCCCCCAATTCCTGGCAGCTCTGCTAGCCTTTGATTAATTCTCTGTTCCCCTAGCTCCTACCATGCTGTGTGGCTGGTTTCTTAAGACTGTACTGGATCCCAGTCTCCAGGATGGGGGTTATCTAGGCAGAACAAAATGAATGCACGTAGTCAGAGAACATAGCTTCCAGGGCTGCGATTTGATACAGGCATACAGCTTAAAGATACTACATAAAGCGTTCTTAATTTGAGCTTTAAGGATCCCTATATGTCAAATTTTGTTGTGTACATCTCATTGGTATTCTTCCATTCTTTCTTGCAAATCACACTCTAATTTTAAGTATCCACTTGCCCCAGCACTAACCACCAACCATGTGATTCAGGTTAAGATCTTCACTGGTCTAAGTGAATCATCATAGTGGACATATCCTCTTGCCTTAAATGATTTAGGTATGGTCATGTGACCCAATGTGGACAATGAGGTGTGAAGAAAAATCTGCTAGAAGACTCTAAGAAAATGTTTTGCCTCTGGTTATGTTAAGGATACGACACCTTAGAGTTGCTATAGTCAACTTAAAACCATGAGGGATCAGAGGATGCAGCTGGCAGAGCAGAAAGATGAAAAAGATGTCATGGAGCCAAACAATTAATTAGTCCTGGACTTTTTCTCATGTGCAGTGACGTATTCCCTATTGGTTAAGCCAGCTGAGTTGGGAATCGCTGTACCTGCAGCCAAAAGCATTCTAACTGATATAATATGAAAACTGGGATGTTCTTTAAAATTATAGAGTACGCCTGTGTCAGTTCTATGACTATCTGTACAAAGCCAGAAAAATTAGATTTGCCAAAACAAAGGAATTTAAGACTGTATATGTTTTATAAAGGGTTCAAAAGTCAGTCTTATAACTAACATACAATAAAAAAAAAAATTAAACCCAATAATTTTCTTTCTTCTAATTTCAATTTTAATTGGTACAACAGCCTCATATGGAGCATGACTCTTATAATATCAGATAGAGCATGACTCTTATAGCCTCATATAGAGCATGACTCTTAAAATATCTTATAATATATATGACTTTCCCAAAGAGCTAAGTCATCTTTATACGTCTGCCAACCTATTAAAAAAAAAGGTGAGTAAGGACAGTAGCTCATGTGAAGGGGCTATAACGTTGAGTATATTACGCAACTATTGACTAATCCACTTCATTATGAACTAAAACCTCGGGCTCCAGGACACCCACTACTATTCCTTAGTTTCTGATTAAGAAACAAAACCTCAATTATCCCATCCACTCCTTGTTTTGGTTTAGTTTCTTTTTTTTTTTTTTTTTTTGGTTTTGCTTTTTTTTTGTATTTTTCTTTATCCAGATGAAATGTTGTTATTGCTTCAGTAGAAACTTCTCTGAAACTTATTAGATTCCAAGCTCCTTATTCACCTTTTGTCTGAAGATGGTACACACTTGCTCCCTGACAAGGGCCAACATTCACTACCAACCTGTTGAGTTGTCTTCTTAAAATTATGCATATTATATGGCCTTTACAAAAAATGGTATTGATTTCTGAATTCCCTTATCATCATTTTCAGAACGTACTCACCACAGACTACAATATGTAGACTTAGAGATACCCATGGAACTGAAGTTAGAGATTTTCCTCAGGATTTCTAAACAGCTTCAGGGAAATGAACGTAGTAAATCCAAGTCCACTTCTAGAAACTTGACTCAAGTCGATGCTAGTCAGTTCAGCATTAATGACTTCTACTCTGAGCAATGATGACAACACCTGGCTATCTGCATCCTTCATATTCTTCTCAGGATGTCAGCAAAAATCAACCTTACTGGGAAGCAAATAGCTGTATGTTCAAGGAAGCAAGTGAAGGATCTAGGTTTGTTTGAACAAACTTGATAAAGATGACTTACTTTGGAAGGTGGAAAATCAAGTGCATAGTGAAAGAGAAAGCTGAAAAATTTTAACCTGCCTATGACTTGCTTGTATCAATTACGGTATATGTGAGATGATTCTGTTAACAAATTAGGATTTGGAAGATTTTTATCAAGCTTTACAATGGTACTCTGAAATCTAGATTGATAGATTCATTTGTCAGATCTCATCTTCTTCCATAAAGGATCTGAGGTGACTTACATAGTGGAACGGCCGCTATAAAATCTGAATTAACACCCAATTAAACTTTTGGAGTCAGGAGACCAGCTGATTTCAAGGGTTCAACCATTCTCCTAGTTCACTGAAACAGGTCATAAAAATGAAATCAAGAAAAATAGAGTGAGAAAGAAAATTCCACCCCTGGCCAAATCCTTACACCATCCATTCAAAACTCTATTATTAATGTCTGGGAGCCCCTCTAGTCCTTTTCTCGTCACTCCCTTCCCTCCTTTTTTTTTCATCTTTGAGACATAGAAGTGAATACAGGGGTTGGCCAGTTAGCTCAGTTGGTTAGAGAGTGGTGCTAATAACACCAAGGTTACTAGTTCGATCCCCACAGGAATGAGCTGCGCCCTCCTTAAAAAAAAAAGTGAATACAGATAAAATCATTCTTAACTATTCTCTTCTACTGTGTTTCCCCAAAAAATAAGACCTAGCCAATCAACTCTAATGTGTCTTTTAGAGCAAACATTAATATAAGACTCAGTATTGGCCGGCCCAGTGGCTCAGGCAGTTAGAGATCTGTGCTCCTAACTCCGAAGGCTGCCGGTTCAATTCCCACATGGGCCAGTGGGCTCTCAACCACAAGGTTGCCAGTTCAATTTCTCAAGTCCTGCAAGGGATGATGGGCAGTGCCCCCTGCAACTAAGATTGAACACAGCACCCTGAGCTGAGCTGTCTCCCGAATGGCTCAGTTGGTTGGAGTGCAGCCTCTCAACCACAAGGTTGCCGGTTCGACTCCCGCAAAGGATGGTGGGCTGCGCCCCCTGCAACTAGCAACAGGCAACTGGACCTGGAGCTGAGCTGCGCCCTTCACAACTAAGACTGAAAGGACAACAACTTGACTTGGCAAAAGTTCCTGGAAGTACACACTGTTCCCCAATAAAGTCCTGTTCCCCTTCCCCAATAATATCTTAAAAAAAAAAAAAAGACTCAGTATTATCTTACTATAAAACCGGGTCTTATATAATATAATATGATATGATATATGATATGATATAAAATCTTGGGTCTTAATTTTTGCTCTAAAAGACGCATTAGAGCTCATTATCTGGCTAAGCCTTATTTTCAGGGAAACATGGTACCTACCAACAGGAAATAACTAAGAGGTATCCTATCCTGATAGTTAAAGTGCTGCTGGGTAAAACCAATTATACTTTCCAAAGATCAAATGATCACTTACACCCAGCACTCCTCCATAATCAGAAGGTTACACACGTTCTGAGTAATGTTTTAGTCCAATGTTTCTCAAACACAAACATGAGCCCTGAAATTGTGCAGTGCAATGTGATTATAATGTGGATACAAGTGATACAGAATTCTCATTAAAATAAGAACACGACACTTAAAAAATTCTATTAGAGAATTCACAGACCCCTAAAATCCATGAAATTTGATCTCCAGACTTCAGTTTGAGAAACATCCTTCCAGTTAGCCAATTTGATAAAAACGTTTCATGTGCAAGGAACTTCGTGGGGCACTAGAGATTTAGAGATGAAGGAGATTCTGTCCTTACTTCTAGGAAGCTAGAGGTACACCCAGTGGCATAAGAGCAATAAACCAGGTGATATTTATCCTCTTTGGGGAAGACATCATGGAGGAAGTGGCACCTAAACTGAATCTTGAAGGATTTTCATAGATGTGATACTCCAGATAGATGGAACTGTGTCAGCAGAGTCGTGAAGGCAAGGTGGGCAGAGAGAGAATAAAACAGATGGCTTTCTTTAGAAAACAGCTATACAAGGTGACTGTAACAACAGGTGCACTAAAAGGTAAAATGATCAGAAATACCCAGGGTCAAATCACAGAAGGCATGAAGTTAAGGATTTAAACAACTGGAAACTGATAATGCTTTAAAAAAAAAAAAAGACTTCATTTTTAAGAGCAGTTTTAAGTTCACAGCAAAACTGAGCAGAAAATACAGAGTTCCCATGTACCCCCTGCACCTCCCTTCCCCCAATATCCTGCACCGGAGACTATATATGTTTTAATTGCTGGACTTACACTGACACGTCATTATCACCCAAAGCCTACAATTTACATTCAGGTTCACTCTGGTGTGGTACAGTGCATGGGTTGACAAATGTGTAAGGATATGTATCCACCACTGTAGTTACCACACAGAATAGTTTCACTGCCTTAAAAATCCTCTGTGCTCTGCATATTTATTCCTCCCTCCCAGCTCACTCCTGACAACCACTGATCTTCTTACTGTCTCCATAGTTTTGCCTTTTCCAGAATGTCATACACAGTTGACCTGTGAACATGGAGGTTAGAGGCATTGACCACCCACGTCCACCAGTTGAAAATCCGTGTATAACTTCTGACTCAAAAACTTTACTAAAGGCTTACTGTTGACTGGAAGCCTTACCAATAACATAAATAGTCAATTAACATGTATTTTATATATGTATTATACACCGTATTCTTACAGTAAAGTAAGCCAGAAAAAAGAAATGTTATTAAGAAAAGCATAAGGAAAATACATTTACAGTATTTATCGAAAAAATCCACCTATCAGTGGACCTGTGCAGTTCGAACCCGTGTTGTTCAAGGATCAACTGTCGTTGGAATCATATGGTATGTAGACTCTTCAGATTGGTTTCTTTCACTTAGTAATACACATTTGAGGTTTCTCCATGCCTTTCCATGGTTGGACAGCTCATTTCTTTTTTCTTTTATGTGCTGAAAAATATTCTGTTGTCTGGATGTACCACAATGTATTATCCATTTACCTGCTGAAGGATATCTTGCTTCCAAGTTTTGGTAATTATGAACAAAGCTGCTATGAACAATCATATGCAGGTTTTCGTGCAGATACAAATTTTCAACTCATTTAGGTAAATATTAAGGCGCATGATTGCTGGATCATATGGGAAGAATATATTTAATTTTACATGAAACTGCCAAACTGGCTACCAAGGTGGCGGTACCATTTTGTATTATCGGTTTCCTATTGTTAACATCTTTAATTTCATGCCCTCTGTAATTTGATCCTTCCTATTTCTGATCATATTCATCTAGCAGTGTGCCCTTTGGTATAGTCATCTGGTACAGCTGATTTAAAATGCTGGTCTAGCCATATAATGGAATATTATTTGGTAATAAAAAGAAATGAGGTACTGATACATACTGCAACATAGATGAACTTTGAAAACACTATGTTAAGTGAAAGAAGCCAGTCACTAAAAAAAAAAAAAAAAAAAAAACCCACCAAAAAACAACCCAGAAAACCACATGTTGCGTAATTTCACGTATAGAAAATGCTCACAATAAGTAAATCCTTAGAGACAGAAAGTAAATTAGTCTGACTGGTAATGAGTAGAGGGTTTCTTTTGGGGTGATGAAAATGTCCTAAAATTGATTATGGTGATGTTTGCACAACCTTGTGAATATACAAAAAAAACTGAATTACACATTGTGAATGGGTGAATTGTATGGTAAATAAGAGAAGAGGTATATGTGTGTAGGTAGAATCTGACATGAAACATACCTCTGCCTTCCAAAAGCTCAGAAACCAAAGGCTTGGGGACGAATCTCACAGACAACTCACAATGGCTGCTCCCCTCAACATCCGGATTCTTTGGTGACATGCCCACTACAGGAACTGGGTCCTTGACTACCAGTCAAGCAGAACCCAGAGCTTTCCCACTACTCTGTGAATGGCACTGCTTCTGCCAGCTCTTCACTTCCTTATTGTCAGTAAAAGATGGTGCCAAAAAAAAATTTCAGTCTTTACTATTTCAGAGCTAGTAGTTTACTGGGTAACATTTAAAAAAACCTTCTAAATCCATTGCTTCATTAAATATATCTATGTAAAGTCTCTTAAAAGAGTCAAGAAAATATTTAAGATTTAGACTCGGAGGTCCTTACACATAGTCATAGCCATTTGGTCCAACATCCCATCTATAGGAATGGCTGCACCAAACCACACTTGACAAACATGAATCCAGGGATAGTTAAGACCTACTGTCAATATTTAAAAACCTTTGTGCTCCAGCCTTATTATGTCCAAATAAAAAAAAGGGGGGCTTTTGCTCTTTATTTCATTTCCTCTATGGACCAGACTCAAGCAGAGATGGAGATCTCAATTACAGTGTTAAATCCCCTGTGTAATCTAACCATTTCAAGTATGCTCTTCCTTTCTCCAAGGCAGTACTTTCTGTACTTTGTTTTTGATATTAGGTATTTGGGGGAGAAAAATGAGCAAATGTACAAAAAGATTAAATGATATAACACACACTTGACTTCACTAAATTAGTTACTGAAAAAAGGGATCCAGAAGAATGACATTTCCTCCCATCTTGGATTCCCATTTATTTGGGAGCTCAAGTGACTAGATCCCTAGGGGTGACATCATGGAGAGCCACACACCCTCATAGACATATCTCTGCTGACCCAGTCAATGAGGAAACAGGAGCCGAAATATAGACAGAATACGGTACCCTTCTATGTCCTTGCTAACATCTATTCATTTTTCCTGAATTTCAGGGCCTAGAACTCTGCTTCACTCCTTAAAGAAATCCAGTAGAAGAATGACTGGTTTCTTGTAACATGTAACAAGTACAATTTATTGTCATGTGTGGACCAGAGTCAACAGAGATTATAATTTCTGTCAAGGTCAGAAGGAAATTAGATTGACATGGCAGATACTGACAGGCAGGATTTCCTCTCCAAAAGCCATTTATAGAATTAAATAATTTAAATGCAATTAATTTTTTATAAAATTCATCATTAAAAAATTCATAGGTAAATTTTGATCTATTAACAATTACGTTTCAGCCTTGAATTTCCCATGTAACTGGGGAAATCATCTCTTTTCTGATTTCAGTTTCCCTTCTCCTCATAGCCCTTTATGAACAAGGGAGAGATTTTAGTTAAGATAAATACGTAGCTACAGCACAGCCCAGACATGAAATGCTGTGGAATAAAGCAATGCAGTGTGCATTTGTAAGCCTCTTTATCTGCAAAGCACTTGTGTGACTATTATCTTATTTGGCCTCCCAAGAATTGAAGGTAGGTAGAAAAAAATATTATTAACTCTGTATTATAAATGAGGAAAGTAAAATTTAAAAGAGGCCAATCCCAGGTCACACAGCTACTGTAAGACAGACCAGGCTTTTGTCTCCCAGGCAGAGGGCTCTTTCTACTGCTATCAGGACACTTACTTGGCTCTCTATTAAAATCAGCAGGAATTTCCGTTCTAAAACAAAGGACATAAACGAGGCCAAATGATTCCCCCACATCTCTGACATTTCATGGTCCTTGCAATTTTCATCTTTCTCTGTTTAAACTTATAAGGCATGGGTGGAAAGAAGCCAGTGACATGTCTTAAAACAGTGCATAAGCAATAGGGCAGAATGGGAATAAGTTCTTCTGGTCCCTGGGCAAAAAACAGAATTGTTAATCTTCTTGTTTAAGGGCTGGAATCCTATGAATTCTAGCCTGAAGAAGAGAACAAAAAAATTCCCCTCTTCTTTACTATTTTCAAAATGAACAGAGCTGAACACTTCTGATTTCCTAAGAGTAGGAAACGACTGATAAATGGCCTTGTGAAAGCTGCTAAATCCGTACACTTGATGCACATATTAGGTCATTGCAGAGTGTTGGAGTCAAAGCCATCTTCTGGTCTTGATGGGACTTGCCAGAGAGGCAGGTCACAGTAGTCACGGAGCAAGAATGTTGGTAGCCCCTGGATAGATTTCCCCCTACTGGTGTCTACATGTCAGGACCTACTTTTCTCCTTAAGGCTAATTGTTGATGGCCTGTTTTTGGTGTCACATTCATATTGTTATTGTGACCCAGAGCTATGAGTTTCAGGGGCTCTTAGTCCTCTCTTTCCCGGTTCTGGTTTCATTATTCCTCATCTCACAGACCACATAAGCAGGGATGATTGAGACGCACATTGTGTATAGACAGATTCTGATAAGCTTAGATGTAACCCTGCGAAGATCCTTATGAGACAAGGTATTAAACAAAAACAAACTTGTTAGTGGGACAATTGTTGGTGCAAGTGACATACCAGGTATGTTTTAGAGAGCCAGAGAGACCTTCTTGCCTCCAAATATTTCTTCCATTAGCAAACTGTATTGCCTCCGAGTCTATTTAATCATTAGAATTTTATTTCTTTGGACTAAATAGTCTCCTTATTAAAAATACAAAATCATCCCAAGAAGGGCAGCACAATAGGAGGCTGTCATCCACCCCTTAGTAAATGTTAATATACGTGCTTCCTCTTTTTTACAAGCTGGGAAGGAATTTGAAGGTGTGATAATCTCTGAAATTTGATTACTTTCTAGTGATGGTCAAGCCTGGGTAAGGAAGGACCTGTAAAGGGAAGTTTTAAATGGGAGGGGAGAAGAAAAAAAGAGATAAGTGAGGGGCACTGAAAGGAGAGATAGAGACCCTACTTTACACTTCAACTTGCAAAAGAATGTTTTTCCGCGTCTTCAAACAACAGAGATGTGCAAATAAGAACCATAGATAAATATCTTTTGGACAAAGTAAAACAATGTACAGGAAATGCTTTGTACCAATGGATTTTTGGCAACTCAATGAACTAAAGTAACACAAATAGAAACAGTTTGAAACTGGATGCCAAGGCTTCCATAGTTAGGTATTAACTTAGGTTACTCATTCCATCTCTACAGCTCATTGAACTCCAAGATTGGATTACCAACGTATAAACTTTCTAGTTTACACAAAGTCACCCTACAAGGAAAATCTGCAATAACTGACTCTATCTACCCTAGTGTGTTACTAACAAGACAAACAGATTAGTTCTCCTGAAAAGTGTGCTTGAGACAGTAACAGACTTCAGAAACATGGTGGAATTTTCTTGAAGGGTAGAATTAACAAAGTAAAGCCCAGAAATGTGATCACAAGGAAGGAAAGGTTCCAGGTTTATGGTAAGTTGTTTTAAAAGATGAAAGAAGGGGAAAAAAAACTCGATGTTTTAAATGAAGGAGACTCTTTACAATTTTGTAATCTTGAAAGTATCACAACCATTCCAGTGACTTAATTAATTTAATTTGCTACATAAATGTTCAAACCCGTTAAAGCATGCCCAAGAGTTAGTTGGCCTCATAATATTGACAAACACAAATCAAGAAGCCTGTAGCCTAAGAATATAAACTCATGTTTAAGTCATTAACACAATATCCCTCAAGTGTTATGAAATCAATCTCTACTAGATCAGGTCCAGCAAAAGGAAAGTTGAGGTACAATTTCTTTCTAAAGGAAATATTATATTTCAGTTAGTGGCTGGTAGACTCTCTTTCAAGTCCATAAGTCAAAATGAATGCAAACTCTATTTCAAAACTTGCAAAGAAAAAAGAAAATCAGGTGCTTCCCGGTCCTGTGTTCTTTCACAAACACATTGAAGAACCCAAATTCATGCTTTAATTTACTCTAAATTGGAACCAGGGAGTGAAATGAGAAGACAAAGGTATGAAGAAGTCACTGAAAATAAAAATAACAGCAGAATTAAACACTGAAACACTCAATGTAATTGTTATCGTTAAAGAAAGGACCCTCTGCTAATGGCATCCTACATCTCCTGAGCTAATGAGTCTTCAGCTGGTGATTTTTCAGAAAAGAAATACCTACTGAAATCTATTTAAAGAGATCTAATTATAAAAGGTAAGGTTTCTGCTGTTAAGCTTGATTTGGGAGGAAAAGGACTTAAGAATGATTTGGAAACATGAGTAACTTCTAAAGAAACTCCCCTGAAAAGTAAGCAATGAGGTGCGGTTGGTTACCATAGAATAGAGTCAGCAGACTTTTTCTGTAAAGAGTCAAACAGTAAATACTTTGGCTTTGAGGGAAATTTCACACAATTTCTGTTTTAACTATTCAACTTAGCTTAGGGCAAAAGCAGCCATGGACAATATATAAACAAGTAAGGGTGACTGTTTCAATAAAACTTTATGTACAGACACTAAAATTTGCATTTCATATAATTTTCACATGTCATTAAAGATTATTATTCTTCTTTTGCTCCTGCCTCCCCGCCAGCTATTTAAAAATGTGAAAACCATTCCTTGCTCAGAGGCTGAACAAGAACAGGGGCAGGCTGGATCAGTTTGTTGACCCCTGTAATTTCCCAACTTAAAAGCCCCATGATTTTTTGGTTACAGAAATTAATTCCCTGTTGCTACTGCAGTCACCTTAAGAGTTCATGCCAATACCAGGCAGCTGATTTTCTAATTTCATAATGTAATTTGGCTTTTACAGTTTCCATATTAACGAAAATGATGTTTTGTTAAAGCAAATAATTTATTTATTACAGTTGTGACTAAGGGCATGATCTTTGCAATCAGAAAGATCTGGCTCTCAGTCCCTGATCGAGCAGGCTAGCAAAGTGACTCTGGGGAACTCTCTAACTTCTCTGATCTTGTTACTTTTTCTATAAAATGGTATAAGAAGAAGAAGAAGAAGAAGAAGAAGAATCAGTTTGTAGGGCCATTTCAAGGATTATGTGAAAACATGCATATAAAGTGATTAACAGAGAGTGAGCAACTGATTTGTATCCTGCAATAGGACAGGTGATCACACATGGTACTTGTGTGAAGGGCTACTTACTCAAGGTTGACTTTTGCCTTGGGAGAATGAAGGAAGACAATGTGCTCACTCAAAAATAACAAGAAAATAATAGCAACCAATACTTATTCACCCTTTACCATAAGAGATACTGGTTCTGAACATTTCACATATATTATCTTTTTAATTTCATAACAACCCAATAAGGTAGTTATCGTAATTATCCTCATTTTACAGATAAGGAACAGAGCAGTTACGTAACTTATCCATAGCTATTAAATGTGAGTCAGCTCAAAACTTAGGAGGTTATGACTCCAGGATCTCAGTATGTACCTTTGATAGAGAAAGGCAAAATGTAACTTGTCCATTGCTATTAAATGTGAGTCAAGTTCAAAACTTAGGAGGTTATGACTCCAGGGTCACAGTACATACCTCTGATAGAAAAAGGCAAATGTATTCCAAGATTATGCCTGTATGTCAAATTTGTTTCTAACTGCCCAATGACTGCCACTACAGATATCCCATCTCTCTATTTTGGTATCTGGCAACCCCACTACACGAAATAAGATAGTGCTAAATACCTCATTGCTGAATATCACTACAGTCACCTTCGAAGTACTCCCCTTGGGAAGCTATGCACTGACACCAGTGCCTAGTCCACCCTTCAAAGCAATTTTGGAACTCTTCTCTGGAATGGCCATCAGAGCTGTCGTCGTATTATCCTTGATGTCCTGAATGTCGTCAAAATGTCTTCCTTTCAATATTTCCTTTATCTTCTGGTAAAGAAGGAAGTCATTGGGGGCCAGATCAGGTGAATAGGGAGTGTGTTCCAATACAGTTATTTGTTTACTGGCTAAAAACTCCCTCGCAGACAGTGCTGTGTGAGCTGGTGCATTGTCATGATGCAAGAGCCATGAATTGTTGGTGGAAAGTTCAGGTCATTTTCATCTTTTTCACGCAGCCTTTTCAGCACTTCCAAATAGTAAACTTGGTGAACTGTTTGTCCAGGTGGTACAAATTCACAATGAATAATCCCTCTGATAGCAACAAAGGTTAGCAACATCATTGCAACAAGTTCACGAACTTAATTGTCAGACCTTGTATCTATAATGACACTCAAATATTTGTAAATGATTTAATATATATTATTTCATTTGAGCCTCTCAACAATTCTATGAGAATAACAGTTGCTGGATAGATTATAACTCTATCGCCATCTCTAAATGTAAAAAAAAAAAAGATGACAGTCTCTCATTTCTTCCTCTGAATTGTCTATAATATCTACTTTTCCTCACCATTCTCACAGACACCCCTCTTTTTGCCTTGGAATACCACGAAAGCTTCCTAGCTGTCTCTCTGGCTCCAGGCTCTTCCTTCTTTATCCATCTTTCATGCCACTGTGAACCACTCCTTTCAAGGGTTTTCATCCTTGGGAAATTACTAGAAATTAGTCCTAGCCACCAGGGAGAAGGGTCTGATTGTGAGTGTGTCTTCATCCATTGCCCAAGAGAAAAGCGTGTTCCCAGTGGTAACTATAGCTTTCATTCCTGTGTGTGTGGATCAGTACAAACCTGGTCCCTCGCTTTATTCAAGAAGCCTAGTTTGGGTTTAGTTCCCATTTTCCTGAGGAAGTTGAAATTCTACCCACAACTGTCTAGTTTCCCTATTGACCTGAGGCTTCAGTCCTTACAGTTATTACATAGAGTTTGAGGTAATAAAAGGTAATATTATTATATACCTGCTTATTATATACCTGGCACTTTACATTTAATAACTGCTGCAAGCCACACAAGAGCACTATGAAATAGAAATTATGATGATCATTTTACGGACGAGGAAACCGAGGTACAGATATGTTAAGTAACTTGCCGATGGTCACACATTTGAGATTCAGGAAGTGGCAGCCTTGGGATTTGAATGCAGGCAGCCTGACTTCAGGACCCAAGGGTTTGGCAACAGTTTATACAGAGGGAAGATATGGCAGTAAGGATTCATCATACAGCACATAATAATTTGGGCATGCTGATCTAAAAAAAAATTTCCCACACTAACATCAGAACCATGCTTACATTGTGGGCAGTGATTTTGTTTTAGCAAAAAATGACCTATCACATTAAAATAATGTCATCAATTTGATTTTTTGTTGGCATTAAAATTTTAAATGTGTTTTTTAAAGCTGTAAATGATCTAAAATATATAACCTAATTTTGTTTTTGCATATTTACTTGATATTATACTATTATTTTAATAAAAAAATTAATGTCTGCTCTTCAAAAGACATCATTAAGAAAGACTGAGAGGAAATGTTTGCAATACATATATCTGACAAAGGACTTGTATCCACTACATACAAAGAACTCTTACAACTCAATAAAAAGAAAAAATAATCCAATTGAAAAATGGAAAAAAGATGTGAATGGTTAATTCATGAAAGAGATACATGAATAGAAAATAGCACATGAAAAGACTTGTGCTCAAATAATTAAGTCATCAAAAACACACAAATTTAAAACACAATGAGATACCACTATAGACCCATTAAAACGGCTAAAAACTAAAAAAATTGATACCAAGTGTTGGCTAGGATATGGAGCAATTGGAACTCTCATATATTGCTGGTTGTAATGTAAAATGATGCAACTACATTAGAAAGCACTTTGGCAATTTCTTATACATGTTCTATATGACCTAGAAATGCCACTCCTAGGTACTTACCCAACAGAAACATACACACACACACACACACACACACACATGCACTCATGCACACATGCACACATATGGTGTAATCAAACAATACAGTAAATGTTTAAATAAATAAAAAAATTATTACAGTAAAAGATACATTGTCATTAATCCCTCTCAAAATACTCCCCCTCGGTTTCAACACACTTATCCCATCATTCTTGCCACTTTCTGAAGCAATTCTGGAAGTCCTCTTTCATGAGTGTCTTTAGTTGCACTGTTGTGGCTGCCTTGATGTCCTGCATCGATTCAAAATGTTTACCTTTCATGGTCATCTTTACTTTGGGGAAGAGCCAGAAGTCGCTAGATCCAGTGAATAAGGTGGATGAGGACACACCATAATGTTTTTATTTGACAGAAATTGCCATACCAGAAGTGATGTGTGACACAGAACGTTGACATGAAGGAGGATGAAACCATTTGTCCATTTCTCAGGCCGTTTTCTACGTACATCGTTTCTTGAACGCTCCAATAAGTCCTTATAATATTCAGAGTTCACTGTAGAGTTTCTGGGTACAAACTCAGCTCGCACAATTCCATCAAGGTCAAAAAACACAATTAACATCACCTTGATGTTAGATCTTGATTGACGCTCTTTTTCACACAGGAGAACTGAGTAATTTCCATTGAGAACTCTGAAGCTTGGTCTCAGGATCATAACCACAGACCCAAGTTTCATCTCCCCAATGACATGTCTTAAACAGCTGGACTCTGAAGCAGTACGATCGTACAACTCCAACAAAACTGACAAATGCTGTTGCTTTTGACAGTCAAAGACACATGGAACAAATTTTGCACTCAATCGCTTCATGCTCAAATTTGTTGTTAAAATGCTTTGAACAGAACGATAAGACATGTTCAGATTCTCAGAAATTTCCCTAATAGTCAATGGCCTGTTTGATCAAATCATTTCGCTTACTCTTTCAACATTCTTGGGTTTTTGATGTTGAAGGACATCCCGATCTCTCCTCATCTTCAATTGATTCCCAGCGGAATAGTTGAATAAGTATTGTAAATTATGGTATATCCATACTATAAAATGTTATGCAGCTGTTTATAAGCTCCTCCTCTCACCTTAATTTCCAGACCAAGCCAACTGGAACTCACAGTAATCTGTTAGACAAACCCAATTATTCTATTTTCCCTTGTTTTCTACAACTGGCTAGAAGAGGGTGCTGTCAGAACAGAATTTGGGGCTGAATTTGCTGCCCTATCTCTCTGGGCAGATGATAGGGTTTCTAAAATCAGATATGGGCTTCATGCTGAAGCTAGAGGGGATCATGGGTTGCTCATCACTTAGATGAACTCTGAGGGGGCAAAGTGATTGCTAAACTAAAACAAAAAATTTAAGCAAATGATATGGAAAAGAGTTGACAAAGCACATTAAATAAGGGTGTTTTACAGGTTTTAAGGGGTAGAAGTACAATACACCCTAAAGCCCAGGACCTAGCCTTCTCTTGGAATACAGTAATTTAAGAAAAGGCAGCTTCTACCCTAGAAGTATAAGCTGCTTTGCCCCAGCACTCCCGGGTGTCATTCTACCTGCCATGGCATACTCCAATAGAGACCTGGGATTTAGTCCCCTCCCCTCCTTCCTCATTTCAAAAATTAATTCCTGATCTTTTTTTACAGAGTTCACTGAAGGTAACTCTTCAGATAAAGCAACATGAATATGGCTTTCTATTTTGGCTCTCATTTTTGGAAGTTTCTGACCTAGAGTGAAGGGGAACTTGTTTGAGCTTGCTGACTAGAAGACTACATTCTGCCTCTAAAAATAAAGCACTACCTTTGTCTATCATAAGGACACTACCACATCTGAGTCACTCTTCTAGGGCAATAATGGGTTCATTGAGTTATGCATCCACCCTTCCATCCATCAGTCTCTCCTGCCCTCCCCACTCTCACCTTTCCCTCCTTCCCTTCATCCATCCACCCACCCAACAATGACAGGCTCCTCCATTCATTCTGAGAGCAAAGGTATACATTTTGGAGACGTCTGGTCAAGGTTAGAAATCTGGTCTGAAGCCATGGAATAATTTTTCTTTGTGACATTAGCAGTCTCGTTCATTGCTGACAAGAGTGCACATTTCTGAAGGGCTAAATACCAAGAGCCTTAAAAGCATGCTCTTGGTATTTAGCTTTTGACCCAGTAATTTCCCTTGTAGGAACGTATCCCATGAATCAAAGATTCAGCAAAGGAATTTACGTATAAGAATAATCAACAGCTTCTCACTTCTCACAATACTCATAAAGTTCTTCATAAAGAAGAACAGCCCGGTGGCTCAGACAGTTAGAGCTCCATGCTCCTAACTCCGAAGGCTGCTGGTTCGATTCCCACATGGGCCAGTGGGCTCTCAACCACAAAGCTGCCAGTTCAAAGTCCCGCAAGGAATGGTGGGCTCCGCCCCCTGCAACTAAGATTGAGCATGGCACCTTGAGCTGAGCTGCCTCCCGGATGGCTCAGGTGGTTGGAGCGCGGGCTCTCAACCACAAGGTTGCCAGTTCGATTTCTCGAGTCCCGCAAGGGATGGTGGGCAGTGCCCCCTGCAACTAGCAACGGCAACTGGACCTGGAGCTGAGCTGCGCCCTCCACAACTAAGGCTGAAAGGACAACAACTTGAAGCTGAACGGCACCCTCCACAACTAAGATTGAAAGGACAACAACTTGACTTGGGAAAAAAGCCTGGAAGCACACACTGTTCCCCAATAAAGTCCTGTTCCCCTTCCTCCCCTAAAAAAAAAAAAGAAAGAAAGAAAGAAAGGAACTGGGAACAACCTAAGAAAACAATAGTATCTTTCTAGAAAATAATTTTTAAAAAATGATAAATTTAGATTATTGATTATAATACAATCAATAAATCTTATATTTTCAAGAAATGACATGGAAAAGTGATTATAAATAATGTTAAATGAAAAAAAGGCCAGTATACATATAATTACAATTCTGAGACAGAAACATCAAAATGTAAACAAAGGGTTGTTACTTCTGAATGGTGAGACTAACAGTGATTACTTTGTTGCTGTTTTTTTAAATACTTTTTAATATTCTCCAAATTGTCCCAAATCATCATGTCTTACTGATACAATTACCTAGGAGGGGAAAAGTCTATAAATAGATTTTTTAAAGTTACATCTCTCAAAAAATTGACATGAGGAAGCAAAAAAAGAAGGAGGAAGGAAAAAAACAAGTTAAGTCTGGGCTTTAACCTTCAATTCTGGTCAGCTTAGTATTTCCAACTAAATATAAATATTTGTTGAATTGAACTACACCCATGCTAACCTAGGCAGACTTGGCAAGAAGCATTTTATTTGATCCTCTGAATTTTGCTGAAAATTTCTTCTTTGAAAATATGTGAGCTCTAATCCTTGACTGTTGTTTATTGTTGCTGAAATCTATGAATGCCCAACTCCCGGACTGGTATCCAATTATTCACATGTCCAACCTACCTTTTTACCTTAATTCAGGCCTATGCTGTGAGTTGAAAATCTCCGAAAGCTATCATACAAAAGCCAGTTTTCAAAAACTGCCCTGCTGTGCTGTGATAATGATGAGGAACTGAAGTAGCCCCGTAGCACACTGTCACATTCAACGAACTGCGGGGTCTCGAGAAGAAAAAGGACAGACAAGACTATTTCCTCGGTGTTCCCACTATTCCCTCCACAGGCAGGTCACCTTATGGAGATGACTTGTGTGTATAAGTTGACTTCTATTAAACTGTAAGCTCCTTGCAGGAAGAGACTATGGCTTTTTCAGGCTCCTACTTCTAGCCCCTGGCACAGAACGTGCCATTCAGTAGCAACTCCAAAACGGTTTTTGAACGAACTACATTCATGCCCCTACCCCCAAGATTAAGAAAAAATAAATATATTCAAGACATAAAAAACTTGGAGCATTAGGAAGAGCTACCAAATAACTCAAACTCAGAAGTTTATATGATACAGAACTTGACAAAAGCAGGAAATTAAATTAGAATTCAGAGACTGTTTGGGTGTTACTATGGGCAGAGGTGGAAACTATTTTTCTGTCGAGGACTTCTGATCCAAGTTCAAGAGTCAAAAGAGAGACACATACAAATAAAAAAAATGTTTTTCCTTAGCATGAGAAATAAATATTAGCAAAGGATATAAAACATCCCTTAAATATAAGGGATAATTTAAAAATATACTTTAGTTCATATTATGGTCCATTCAATGTAAAAGAAAGGCCAAAAGGGTAGGAGGCAATATAAAAATCACTTCAAAGGCGGCCACAGGATCTAATAAGGACACACTCCCATCGTCAGCAGATATCGGAAAAGTCTATCCACTAAAAAGCATGCTCATAAGATTGGTATAAAATACATCAAATTAGCCATGTGCAGAAGCTTCCACATCCAAAAGGATTTGTAAATATACGACAGAAAGGAATGACTACCGTTTCAAAGTCTCTCCAGGGAGATGGCAATCTAAATTGTAACTGAGACGTGTCAAGGCCAACAGGACGACTGCACAGGTTGAGTATCACATAACTCCAGGGCATGCCATTCATGCAATGATGCCTCTTGGAGTTTTTACAGCTGTGAACAACTTCCATAACTGTATGCGGCAGTCCTGGATTTAGCTAACACAGCTAAGTGATGTGAAAGTAGAAAAAGAATGGCTCACGTGAGCTCTAGAAAAGGATACACCGACAGGGACCCTACTGACATTTTGGACCAGATCATTCTTGGTTGTAGGGGGCTGTCCCGTGCATCATCGGATGTTTCGGAGCATGCAGCCTTCTCTGTGCTAGCATATACATATATGTATATAGGCCATATATGTATATATGGCCTCCAGGTATACAGACTTTGGTTCCAAAGCCATACTGCTCCCCGCCTTGTCCACATGGGCAGAACAAGAAAACTCACCTAATGCCCTGACAATTCGCATCAGGACTTCCCCGACTTTCATTCTGGTCTCCGGAGTGTGCTTATCTTTACCGCGGTCATACTGAGCCAATAGGCTAAGCAAGATTTTCTCAGGGTACACATCTGAGAGCAGGGCAACCCCTGGGGTGGAAAACAAAAAGAAAGAATTCATTACTGGTTAGGATTGAATGGCAAGTAAACCCAGACAGCCTGCGATGGGATGAACACATAGACATTTAAACCCATCTCTGTAATTCTACCAGCAAGGGCTGTCCTTTATTTGGAGTGATAACATAGTGAGTGGAAATAACATGGGTCAGACTCCTGAGTTCTTCGAGTCCCAGCCCTTATCTGATCTGAGATCACTTCCAGCACAGACATTCTATGATCTATGGATTACAGTCTCTTGAAGCAGAAGTTAGATGATCACATATCACAGCAGGGATTCACACAACAGCAGAAGACTGGATTAAATGCCTTCTAGAAATCCTTCTGACTCTGAGACTCAAGTTCTGTGACTAGTGTTGTCCCTGCCAACACACCAGCCTGAAGCACAGCCCTAATTCCTGTCTGCTGTAGTTCTCCATTCCAGCATGAGTTCTCGCCATAAAACTGTCAATGACAAGAGCAATTTACACCAGGAAAGACCCTCAGAGTGTTCTGAGCAGGATCAGTAGTAGACATATGCTCATGGCTGAGTTCCCTGGTCAGAAATAGGGAAGATTCTACTCGCATCCCCCTTCCTAGGATTTGCTGATCCTTTCTCCCATCATGCCAGTACCTCCTAAAGATGTAATCTGCAATGGTGTTATCATTATCTGAGACCAGCTCCATATCAAGCAAACTTTAGAGGGGTGGTGGCGGGAGAAGGGTAGATGTAACCTAAGATAGGACCAGAAATAAAGCCCATGTTCTTGAAGCTATATAAACACAAATTCCGCGACTGGGGCTGGGGAAAGGATGGGAAAGGTTATATACTTCTAAAGAACAGTGAAGGAGGAAAAAGAAGGAAGACAATATGGATTTCAAAATATATCCAGGATGAGAATGCTTCTCACCACCTCCACCTCGGATGATGGACCATCATCTCTGGCCTGGTTTTTTGCAATGACCTCCTAACTTCTTCTACTTCTATCCTTTCCCTCATTGCAGCTGGAAATTTCTAACTAAAACATCAGCCAGGTCCCATCATTCTTCCACCCAAATCCCTCAGTGGTTTTCCTTTTCCCCTGAATATGAGCAGCTCCTAATTCTTGCCTCTGCTGTCTCTCTGACCTCATTTTTACCATCCTCTCTCTGGGCCCCTGTCTCCCAGCAACTCTGGAGTCCTCACTGTTTTTCTTAGAGTAGACCAAGCTGCTGCAGGCCCTGCATCTTCCCCTCTGCCTTGGCTGCTCCTCCTCCAGGTATCCTCACGGCTTGCTCCCCAAACCTCATCATGTCTCTGTTCAAATGTCACATTTATCATATTTAAGATGGCAGCCTCCTTCACCTACCACTCTTTCTCCCTCTCCCTCTGCTTCATTCTTCTTCTCAGAACTTAACATTACCTGACATGTTACATATTTGCTTATTTATTGACTGCTCACCTCCTTAGAATGTGAACTCTACAAAGTCAAGGACTGTTTTATTCTCTGCTATAGCTTCATGCCCAGAAGAGTGCCAGACATAGCAGGTGCTCAATAACTATTTGTTGAATGAATGAATAAAATAGGTTCAAAAATACAGTCTTGATATAAATTTCAGGAATTAAAGAAGAGAAGATTTGGAAGGAATCATATAAATGCTTGAGAAATCTATAATTATTTTTCACCTGAGTTTACCATTCTTCTGTTAAAACTTAATCTTGCAGGCAAAGTCTACGTACCGTTTTCTATGTTGTAGGTTGTAATTCCATTCTCTTATAAATCAGATCTACACAAAGGCTGTCTACCTGCTGATGGCTACACCTGTCTGCCCATTCTCCTTTCTGCTCTCCCCACTCCTATATTTTCATTGCTTCCGAAAAGCCTGGGAAGTCTCTGCATGTGGCCTTAAGCCACAGCTCCCTTTATGTGGCCTCCAATTTTATACAAACACAAGCTCTGCTCTTAAGGGAGTTTCAGGCTGTGGCAGAACCGGAATTAGACAGCTTCCCTGCTGGCAAAATGTGACCCTGCATTTGTAGTTAGCTCTATTATGTAAAACAATGGACTTCTTGGAGGTCCAAGGTGGAGTTAGAGACATCCTAGCACAGGAAAACTATCTGTGGCTTCAGAAAAAAGATAAATGAATTGTTTACTAAGGGAAAGAAAGGAAAAAGCTTCCAAGTTTTGAAAGAGCCCCAAAGGAAAAGTGAATTGGTGGTTGGTAACTGCAATTCTGGTAGTTGTTGCATCGCTGATACATTACAAGACCTCGTACATATTACAGATCTGTAGCTATCATAACTACTTTCCATCAGAAGTTTCCAACTAAAAAAGCTAGTGCGTTTGTTTCCTTTTAGGAATATAGTTGTAACTTTATAATGGAAATCAGTAGGAAAATGGGATATGCCTCAGAAAAGTCTGATCTGCGTCTAGCTTTCCTAAAACACATCTATTACTAAAGTCCCTCTTACTGTTGTTTATGCCTATTTTCTCTCATTAATCTTTAGCAGAGAACTGTTATTTACTTCTATGAGCATATTACCCCACTATATATTTCAAAACCAAATGAGCTCTTGATTTCCTCTGTTTAGCAGACAGGCATTTTGGCTGCACACAGCATCTACTCTCTCTCCTGGTAACAACACATGGTGTTCCTTTGGGAAATATCCCTTCGCCACTTCTAGTCTACGTGGTTTGAGTGGAGTTAACTTCCCACTTTCTCTCCTTTCATGTGTGAACTCATATCCCAGGCTGGTCAGTTAGGATACTCCATCCCACCCCCACCACAAGGATTGGCTCAGGAATGGGCAATAAGATTCAGTCCTGGAGACCACACTGGAATTATTGGGAGAGATAAACTCGTTTTTCTTTTCTTTTTTGTTAAAGTTATTAACCTGAAGCTGCCAGTGGCCACATGTGGAGAAAGTCCACCCCAAAATGTTGCCAACACAGAAGCGGGTCAAGCCAAGAGAAGAAAGGAGAAAAGGAAGAGACCTGATGGCATGCTTTGAGCCCCTGGATCCAACTGTACTTCTACCGACTGGAGTCTTTGGATACACAAGCCAATAAAGATCCTTTATGCATATGCCAGTTTGATATTTTTCTCAACCAAAAGATTCCTAACACAGCCTACTTCAGATTTTTGTTTAATTTCCGATTTTTTTTTTAACCTTTTACTTTTCCTATAGTGCTAAACTTTTAATTCCTAGGGAATTAGGGAGCTTTAAATTCTCCCAATCTTGCATTAAATCGTTGCCAATAACAAAGTAGTTTCCTTGCTTCCCACAGTCCCATGTTAGCAATTGTTTATCTTCCTGCCGGCCTGCTCCACAGACTGCTGCCAAAAGGCCCTCTGACTGTTGCGTTTTACCTTCTAAGATACAGCTGCCACCTATGAGTTTATAAATCCATAAAGGACAAGGACAGTTCCCTCCTCACCATTACACCAAGCAGTGAAGAGAATCACATATGATGGTTAAGACTGTATAACAATTAAAAGGAATGAGATTCTGTGTGGCTGTTTTCATTTATTTGGAAAGTTTTCTGAATTTTGGCAACTGAGGAAGCCTGGCTATAACCTTCATATGACCCTTGGCCCCTCACACTTGATAATTCCTTTGTAATTTGAAAATGAGGTAATCTCTGGGTCAGCACAGGCTTCAAGGAAACATGACACATCAATCTCTTTGGCAAGAAGAACAAAATGATTGTATGAGAGATAGCTGTTCCTGCTCTGATCGCAGGAAAATGACTATGCGTTTCAAGATGTGATGTAACAGATAAAATACATAGTAGGTAAAGGTAAAACAAACTGGCAAGAGTTCATGAAGGCATTCTGACCTGTACTTTGAGGCAAAGCATAAGATATAGGCAAATTAACTTAAAAAACATTACTAAAAGCACTTTATGCAACAAAACTGAGACAGTCAACTTAGTAAAATAACTGTTCTTTCCCCTCCAGTGACATTCATTACAAAGCCAGCAATGTATTCTGATCAAAACAGGATTGACTTCAAGACGATGTCTCAGCATGCTGCTCAGTGAGTTTGCAGACCTTCAGCGGTGGAAGTTATTTAGGTGTAGTCTCACTTTACACAGTGCACTTGCTTTGTCGAAAAGACCGTCTGATTCTAAGTGTCTTTGCTGACTGGCTCTATCCCAGGAACCTTCTAAGCCATCCCCACTTCAAAACTAACCTACCTCATTCCCCTGGGCAGTAGCCTCCTACCTCCCCAAACAGCCACATCAACCTGGAAAACCACCCCTCCAAACCTCTCAGGGATTTCTGCCAAAAACACTATAAGAAACACAAACCCCCACACATTGTATGATTCCCTTTAGATAAAATGTCCAGAATAGGCAAATTTATAGATAGAAAGTAGATTTAGTGGTTACCTAGGGCTGTGGGAGTTGGGGGAAAATGGGGACATGCTAGTGGGTGTTTCTTTCTAGAATGATAAAAACATTCTAAAACTGATTGTGGTGATGGTTACATACTCTGTGAATACACTAAAAAACGAACTCTATACTTTTTAAGTGGATGGAATTATACGGCATGTGAGTTGTATGCCAAAAAGTTGTTATAAAAAGATTTTAAGAAACTGTTTCGTATCTACTCTTTTAGGTTTTTAGAATAGAAGAAAAAGGGGAGAAAATAATATAGCACATCTTAAATGTAAAGGGAAATCTGCTGCCAAGAACAAAGTACTAGCTTCCTTTTGCATCCAAATCTGTTTGGGTTGCCCTTGAAGGGTGACAGTGGAAAGAGGGAGATAATGATTTGTTATTTCAATGGGAAAACAAATCAAGCACTTCACATTTCACAGACTCTGTCTTGCACGGGTAAGAAAATTATTATTTTTAAAAATCTAAATTCTGTGGTAAGCCAGAAATTCTACTCTAGGAATTTATCCTAATAGATATCCTACCACAAGTGGATTACTTATGTACAAAATCATACATTGTAGCACTCTGTAGCAGGAAAAACTTAAAACAAATTCAGTGTTCACTAATAGAAGATTGATTAAGCTACGTTCATTCATACAATGGAATACAATGCATCCATAAAAAAATAAATAAGCTTTTAAAGAACTGATATGAAATAAACTTGTTAAGTGAAAAACAAAGTACCAAACACTGTGTACTGAATTCAACAATTTGTGTACATGGGAGAAATATACACTCATAAAATAGTTCGGAAAGGATCCACAAGAAACAATGATATTGGTTGTTTCTAGGGTAGGAAATGAGGTGTTTGGGGTTAGAAATGAGAGAAGAGACTTCTTATTCTGTACCTTTTTGTACCTAATGAATTTTTAACTGTGTACTTACCTATCACATATAAATAAATGTAAGTTTTTAAAAAATCTGTGATAAGGGGCATGGTCTTTTAAAATAGGACAGCCTCTTTAAAAGGTGAAAATGTAAAAAGAATTTACACTCAAAAAGAGCAGAATGACCACAAACATCTGTATTTTCTTCCTCCTGAAATCTCACTAAAGTTAAGGAGTAAAAGAGGTAACCCACAAACAAGGATAAAGAGAATTTGATAGATGTCAAAACTGAATTCCGGATAAAGAGAACAAAAGTGGAAAAAAAGTGACATGTATTTGATAGAACTGTTGGATTATTTGGAAAGCATAGCAATAACTACATAGAAAACTAAGCAAATACATAAATAAGAAAGGAAGACTGAACTGTGCTCAGCAATAAATAATATCCATATAGTCAGCAGCAAACACTGCCCAATGTTGTAGCCAAAATTGTGATGGGGAAAAGGGAAAAAAGGGATATAGGTGGACATGTGCAGGTATGCATGTGTGTGCGTGTGCTAAATCCTCATCCAACATACCCAAAACGAACAGGTAATGTCCAAAAATGTTTAAACCAGGAGAGGTCTGTATAAGCATTTTCTTTATAAATGGAGAGGTAATTACTAGAAAAAATTACTTAAAAGGGGTGGTAGTGGGGAAATGATTATCTCTGGAGACTGGAATTGTGAGGGAGGAAGAAGTAGGGCAAGGGGCAAACTTTTTCACCCTTTACAAACTATGTTCAAAGTACATTTACTATAAAAAGTAGTTGAAAAACTAAAAAGAAGATAAAGATATATATGAACCTGTGGAAGAAGCTCTAGTTTGAAAGAACAATGATAGTTAACAGAAGAGATCAGGCACATGGAAATTTTCCCTCTGACTACAAAAAAGATAATTGTCAATCTGTGATTGTCCTCTCTTGCAGCTCTACAGCACAAAGTTAAGAAAAGTAGACACTATTACATTGTTTTGTATACCTGAAACTAACAAAAAAAAAGAAAAAGAAAAAAGAAAAGTAGAAACTAAAGAGAAGGAAAATACTATCCTTTAGCAGGGTACTTCAGTTGTTTCATTTGAGACCTCTCATTGTGATGGAAACTAACAATAACATCAGCTCCAAGAATCCAGGAAGTTGCAAACTGGGGAAGTTGGTAATTAAATCAAGGAAGCATGGGAGCTCAACTTAATAGCTGGGCTGTCTTTGTAATTAGAGTAAATTATAATGTCTAGCATCCCAATTTGATGTTAAATTTCTCTAAGGCTCCAAAGTTGTGTTAAGTGTGGACAAGCCCTAACAAATTTATAAAGATTCAAGATGAGTGAGTTTTACTTAGGCCTGAGGAAAAAACAGGGTTAGGCTAATAAGCTGTGAAGGCTAACTGCTAAAAATTTGTAAGAACTATACCTAGTATCTATTTCTTTAAATAGCATCTAAATAATATATATATTTGAACACTAAAATAATGCCCAATACATTTGCTTAAATTGTTTTCTAGGCCAGCTCGGTGGCTCAGGCGGTTGGAGCTCCATGCTCCTAATTCCGAAGGCTGCCGGATCGATTCCCACATGGGCCAGCGGGCTCTCAACCACAAGGTTGCTGGTTCAACTACTCGAATCCCGCAAGGGATAGTGGGCTCTGCCCCCTGCAACTAAGATTGAACACGACGCCTTGAGCTGAGCTGCCGCTGAGCTCCCGGATGCCTCAGTTGGTTGGAGTGCGTCCTCTCAACCACAAGGTTACCAGTTCGGACTCCCGCAAGGGATGGTGGGCTGCGCCCCCTGCAACTAGCAACAGGCAACTGGACCTGGAGCTGAGCTGCACCCTCCACAACTAAGACTGAAAGGACAACAACTTGACTTGGAAAAACTAGAAGTACACACTGTTTCCCAATAAAGTCCTGTTCCCCTTCTCCAATAAAATCTTTTTAAAAAATTGCTTTCTAATTCCCAATTTGAAGCGAAAAAAGGAAAAATGAGTGAATAATCTATATTTATTGACAGTTAACTATACTTGCTGGAAGCCATTTGGATCATGGAATATTATTATAATAAATAAAAATCTAATCAAAAAGACAGTAAAATTCCGTAACATTTGCCTCGTGTTTTCAATATGCCAAAGCAAAGTCCTAAGCACTTTATGTGATTTCATCCATTTAATGCTTCCAACAATCCTTTGATTTCTTCTAATTTTACTGAGAAAGAAGTTGAGGAACAGAGGAGTGAAAAATATGGCCCAACATAACACAGCTGCCACATGGCAGAGCAGAGCTGTAAACCTGCTCTCTGCTACCCCAAGGCTCACCGGGCAGCAGGGCCTAAGAGAAAAGAACTGCTGACTAGTACTCACTTTGCCAACCCTAACTCCAAAAATACAAACCTTACATTTTCAAGTATGTCAGCCTCACTCCATGAAATTTACTTTCCGTTGGACTCCAAGAGGATCACAAGGAGAGATACTTTGCACACGGTATCCCATATGAACAGGCGGAATCTTCTACTGGGTCTATCTGGGCTTCAAAGGGACTGCTTTGTTCCCAGCTGGTATCTTTATATAGCACTTGGAAAAGGAAGGTAGTAACATTAATGAAATTCACAAATGACTCTAACTTAAGAGGCTGTTGCCATTAGTGATGACAGAGGAGCCATACAAAAGGAAATCCAAAACTTGGATTTTAATGAGTTCCAGTTTGTTTTTCGTTTTTCAAGTACACATTTTTATTGTCAAAACAAGTAAGAGATACAAGCATAACAGAAGACACAAATTAATTGTTTGGATCATGTGAGACTTCAGCGCCTCTCCATGGAAAAGTCAGCTCAGCTCCTCACGTAGACACGAGCCCATCCAAAGCAAAACCAGCAGGGATTTGAGACAGTGATCAGGACAATGGCTGAATACGTCCACAATGAGGAGAAATGAACAAGTGCTTTCCCTACTTCCTTTGCTCAGTAGCTCTGTCTTTATACAGGTCATATGAGGCTCATTTGGGGGAAAATGATTGCAGAGAAAAATTTTTTTCATTCTTCCACCTCTCAGAAAACGTTTCAGGCCCTGGCCTAAACAAAGAAATCAAAATAGGGTGACCCTAGTTTCACATGAACCTCAAGACTATAAATCGACGTACAGCTACCACCTTCTTTACTTTAAAAAAACTTTACATTTATCTATACCAAACCAGTAGGCTGAATGTTCTCCCTTAGAAAGTTTTCAACCAAATTGGAATTAATCTCACTTTAAAGTACAACAAAGGATATGCAAGACTCGTGTTTGTTCTGTGACACTCAATGAAAGAGAAGCACTGTTCCAGCAGCACGGCCCCAGAGGTACTGCGGTAACAACTGGCTGTGCCAGAAAGCGAGGGGCTCCAGTCTCGGCACAGGAAGAGGGTTCCTGCCAAGTCTGGCTTTGAACAGTGCCCAGATCTCAAACAGATCGTAGGTGCCCCTAACGGACAAGGCTAGAGCGCAGGCAGCCGCGCAGCTGAGAGGGCCAAGCACTGGCAGTGAGCACCTCTGCGCCATGCCTTGTCCATGCTCACTCTGAGCGTGGTAATCAAGAAGCCTCGGTTTGGGAACAACACAAACATTATTTACCTAGTAGGCAATGACCGCAGCCCTAGTCTAGGCTAAATGATACACAAATAGTAATGAGGCCCCCATACATCACTCTGAGATTATTTAGTCTAACTTTAAAGCAATACACAATGGCTTCTTCTATGCCAGGACAAGCTTTTCACTAATGTTTATCAAAAACCAATTATGTCTCCAGCTCTAGCCTCAGTGGAAGAGGTTTTTAAAAACAAAAACCTTTCCTATTTCAGAGCCAAGGTACAAGGGAAGCAGGGGCAAGACACCCTCTACCCAGAGTCTCTGGAAGAGAAAGTTCTAGAAACCAGTAGGTGTGAGCACATTCAAGTCACAGGGTTTGAGATTATGGGTCCATGGAGGTTGTTTCTTCCCTTCGACCCTTGGTATGTCCATCTTGGGCGGCTGAAAGGTTGCTGGACTTTCGGCCATTCGGGTGGCCTACACATGGATCAGTCCCATTGGAGGAGGCTTCTGGGCTCTTCCATAGGCCTGGGGGGGGGGGCAAAAACTCCCGAATCGGACTTTTCGAGGGATCTTAGTCCAAAGAGACTCCTTTTGTCTGCCATGTTTCTGTCTTGATCCCCACTTGCAGAATCCATGGTGCTGAGATTTGGGCCAGGTAAGGCTGTGGAAGAACCAGAGAAGAACCAGCCTCTGAGCTTCTGCTTAGAGTAAGAGTGGGGGGTGGGCAGGGCTGACGCCGGCTGCTGGTCTTCTCTCGTCGTCTCTCCACTCTCTAACTAGTGTGTGGAGTGCTCTGCCACTCGAAGGTACTTGGTCTCCTGGGTGGTAAGGCGCTGGTGGGATGTGTAGCCAGCATCTCCCAGCCCTGCCTGCTGCTCAAAACGCTGCTCTCCGGGTCTGTTTTGTGATCTGAGAATTCATGATGATGCAGGTAGCTTTAGCCTTCACCACAGGGACCTTATCCGTACCATCAATGGCCAATGACAGGGTCACGCAAGGAAGGCGACACTGGCTTCTCCTTTCTCCACCTTGGCGAGGTGCTGATGCTTGCACTTCAGGGGACGCGGCCCATGTCTGGTGAAGGAGGAGTTATGAGAGTGGGGTCCTGCAGGGCGTCAGCATAGCTCAGTATGTCCCAATGGGCAGGGATATCTTGCCTAGAGGCCCACTAGGGTCAAGAGCAGGCACTTCTGATTGTGTCGAAGCCACTGAAAGACTGGGATTCTGGTGCTTTTTCTGTATAGATTTCAGAGCTGAGTCCCTGCCACTGGAATGAAATGATGTGATGATTACACTGACAGATATCAGTGAGGAACATTGTCCAGCTGCTGCAAATGAGCAAAGTTGCTCAGAAAAGGTCCATCCATTCCAGAGGTTCTGTTCTGCCGCCACCGTAGAGCTGCCTGCAGCCGGAACTCTGGCTCTAAGGAGGCTCTGAGGACCCACATCTCCCGAGAGGTTGTGGCCCAGTTGGGACCCAAGCCACAGAATGAGCAGCACTGTGCCTGTGGCAATGCATAATGAGTTCCAGTTCTTAGGCAGTGATTCTCAAACACTTCCAGTTCACAACATCTTTATGGGCTACTGCAAGCCCCCTAAACCTCTTATTCTACCCCATCCCCAAATAATAAAATAAAACCCAAAACAGCACTGAAAAGCCCAGCGTCACCTTCTCAGGGCTATCTCTATCAAATTCCTCTGGGTGACAGAGAGGAAGGAGTAAGGACAGAGCTGAGAAAAGCTGAGCCCCGAGAACGCCGTGGTGATCAAGGGTTCCGCTGTATGCACAGAAATAAAACAAAGCTGCCCTAATACTAACTGAAGGTGTTAAGTGAGGAAAGAAGGAAAAGGAAAACAGCAATTAAACACTGCTCTGAGAGTAATCACTGTCCTGTGCATTCAGAGAAACTTACATATCAGCTGATCATGGGTGAGAAATAAAAAGCAGAATGTCAGTCATTTAATTCTCTTGATGTAGCTTACAAAGAGTGAAAAAGCACGTTAACATTCTCTTTATGCTATATCAAAACAAACATTTACCGGCAAAAGGAAAAGAAGGGCTTCTGATGGCTCAGAAAACAGTACGTGGTTCTCTCTTAGACTACCTAGGTAAGAAAATAAAGACCCCAAGATAGGTGGGCCCGGTGGGAGGAGTACCACCTGAATGTCGGACTCATTTTTTTCTAAGTTTCTACTGGCAGTTCACCTCAAGCCTCTGCAAAGAGAAACTGCAGAATCAGCAAAGCTGGCTGTTGTGTCAGGTTCTCACTAGTTTTGAGAGAGCCAAAGCCTCCCAGGGGAGTTGTCACCTGGCCTGAGGCTCTAACAAGACAGGGCTGATCTTTCACATTCTCCAGTGTCTTAGGGACTGGAGACTTGCTCTGGGCACCAGCAGTGATACAGGCAAGATATGAACTCTCCTGAAATTCTCCTTTTTTTCCTCAGTTAAGCCTAGCAGATTGTCGTGATGAGACGATTAGGCAAGTCTTTGTAATGGGCGCTCCGGGCTAGGACTGGCTTAGAAAAAATGATTATTGTGAAATCAGCAACTACTGACTTGTGGGACTTAAACTGTAGTTTCATATAGAAACCAGGCAGAGATACTATAAATTTCCCCCAAGGAGCTCCTTTTCCCTTGATAAATGCACATACGCACATAAACGCGTTGCCTACAACTTCCGGGACTGAGCAGACCTAGCCACGGACCCTCTAGGGTCCCTGAATAAGAGCTGTTTTCAGCTGAGCTGTCTCATCATTACTGGAAATGAAAGACAGAAATGCATTTTCTTCTAAATTTTGTCTAGTTTGAATTTAAGATTTAATGTTTTAATTCACCTGACAAATATGGCACATGACAAATATAGTACATGTTGCCGTTTCTCTGTTATTAGTAATAGTTAGCATATCAGATTTTCCATTTATAAATTTTGTCATCTCAAACAAGCACCTTCACTCCCAACCCTTTCCTTTACACTGCTGTCTCAATGAGCTTAACTTGAAGTTATTTTTGCATTTTCACGTACAGTTTTTGACCCACTGGTCCTTTCAGCAACCTAATAAGTGTTCCATGTCACATCTTCTAATACATGCTGGTGAAAGACCAAACACGCTGTGTCACTGGAGAATCACAGTTAGCAGCAGAGCAGGGAGACTACGAGCTGTCATTTTCCTTGTATGTCCTTGTTATACTTGTAGACACATCTGGATGAAATTTTGCTGCTAATTTAACCATTTGGTTGCTGGGTTGCAAGATGAGAAATAATAGATATGTTTCATTTTATCTAATTAGTACTCTCTTACTTAATAATTTTATAAATTGAATCACTTTACGGACTAAATATAGAAAAGTTATTAGTATGGTCTGGTTTCTAAGCAACCATTTCATTAAGAAAAGCTCCACTTGGGAAAAACATCTGTTTGTCAGTGAGACGTCTGCTGTAATCGTATAAATTAATGGCGAAAAAACCATGGTCACTCTGTGATTTGGTAATTGCTAGTTGTAAAAAGGTCAACGTGGGGGTACTATAACGAGGAAGCCATCTGTTTCAATCTGGGCTAGTCCCTGAAACTTGTTATCATGAAATGATTGTTTTTCTAAACAGCCACATAATTTAATAAAATATTATCTTCTGATTATAAAAGCAATAAATGTTTATACTAGAAATTGCAGAAAATATAGAAAAAAAGGCACAAATAATAAAGATCACTTAAGTTTTCAATGCTTTCATATTATATAAACGAATTCCACAGCTAAAAAAAAATTTATTCTAAAACCACAGGCCATATGGTTTTTACCTTTCTCATGTGCAATTAGAATGCTTTTTTTGTAATGGCTAAGGGCTATGTGTTGGACAACTGAGTTCAGAGATTTATAGAGATAGCCAAACACTACATTTCATGAAAACAGGCTTAAAGAGAGACAGCATTCTCTGACGGTGGTAAGGAAAAGGTGACAAGTGTTGTGTGGCACGACACATCACATATGACATGTGCCATAAAACTCCCTTGCTAGGTCAGGTAGATGACCTAAGACAATGAGCTTTCATATTCTTTTTTTTTTTTTTAAAGCAGAACTTTGTTTTCATATGAAACGTTTAGAGAAGGCTCAGTGAAAGAGAAAAGCGTTGCCTGGTACTTGGAGGTCACCCCTTTTTTACTGATTCCCACGGTCCCAAAAGGACACAGGCATTCAGTAGTCCTTCCGGTCTCCAGGCTCCTTCCCACCACAGCACTGCTACTTTGCTGCTCCCTCAGTCTGGAACACTCTTCCCTTCTTTACTAGAAGAATTCCTAATCACCCACCAGGTCTCAGCCTCTACGTCCCTTCCTCCTTCCCCACTCTGTCAGGTAAAATGACCCTAAGACAGGCTCTCTTATCACAGGATACCTTTTCTTCACAGCACCTGTCAAAGCCACATTTCACATTATATTGTGTGATTACTTGATTAATAGTTACCCCGCATCATGTCCTCCTGGACGCCACCTATAAACCTATGAAGGCAGTGCATGACAGTTTTTTCTCAGCAATGTGCCCTCCCACATAGTAAGTACTCAATAAATATTTGTTGAATGAATGAACAAACATTTGTAACCATCAAGGAAAAAAAAAACTATGGTCAAAGATATTTTACAATTCTTTCGGTCCCTATCTAAAGTCGGGTCACCAATAAAGGAAAACAAAGTTGGACATAAGGGCTAAAGTGCTTCTAAAACAGCCTTCTCCTAAGAAAGAAAACTTCAGCAGTCATGCCCTGGAAGGTGATCTGACCAGGTCTTTGGTAGCTCCACGTCGGTAATCCATTCCATGAGGCTCAGTTCATTTCCAACCTTCCAGCCTCCTCAGGGACAGCAGAGATACCACAGGTCAGGAAATAAAACCAAATTTAAAATCTAATATATAAGAATCTCAAAATGAATTTCCAAAACTGTACCGTTTAAGTGCACTCTTCCACCTCTGCCCTAGATCTTGAAGTGACCAAAGAGGGGGAAATTGATGCTTCAGTCAGTTAAAAATGTTAAACTTATGATTCAGCAACAAAAGGAACTATGTCAGGGTTAATAAAAAATATAATTGGGTTTATTAAGTATGTGAACAGCTTCAAAGATCATCTTAATCATATCTGGTGAGATTAGGAATTTTAATTTGTATTTGAAATGAAGGATAATGTAGGCTGCTTGCTCTTTAATTTGGGAGGGAAAGCCAAGAGCAGGGGCTGCTCTAGCTGTTATCTCAAAGTAGTTCCAGTTCATCAAAATGAATTGATTCCTTAGAGTAAAGGAATATACTTAAAGATAAGTCTAAAGAGGAAATTGCTATTTTACTTTGAGCTCTCTTACTATTTTATCCTCCTTAACTTGCCTCCAAATTCCAATTTTACTAAAGAAAGGGTGACTCCAGGGCAAAATTTAAATAGCTGCTCTCCAGGGAAGGTACTTAACATCTTCTTAACAGCTTGTAGACATTTAAGCAACTGACACTAACCCAAGGTATTTCACAATTGCCCTCTTGGTAGTGAATCCTGCTTTTGTGATAGCTGGCTTACAGGAATAGGAGGTAAAGGATTTGAAATGAGCCCTGGAAACCAAGAAATTAAGAAGTATTTAATTGCTTAGCTCAAAATGTCAGGATCCATGGCTTAATTTTACTGTCTGTAAGAGCAGAGGCCATGATGATTTGAGAGAGGTGAGAAGATGGAATGAAAAGAGGAGGGAAGTACAGAGAGGGATAAGAGCCTTGGCTGTGGAGTTGACTCCAGACTCTGTTGCTCACTGGTTGGCCCTTTACTTGTAACCTATGAGCTTTGGTTTCTTTGTCTGAAAAATGGGGAGATAAAGCTACTGACTATCATAGAGTTGCAGTGAGGAGTAAATGATGTAATGTAAGTTACATCTGACATGTGGTTGCTGCTCAATAAATCACGAGTGAAAATAAGAACAAAGGAAATATAAGTACTAACTATCCACAAGCATGATACTTTCAAATCCAGAGAGCCCATCACCAAGACATGACTGGTGGGCTGGTAACAACAAGCACTGCCCCCCAGAGAAGCTCAGATGTCTCGGCATTCCAACAGCTTCTGCACTCTAGCCCAGGCCCACTCTCCCTGTTCATGCCCACTCTGCTCCACTAACAACTTGAAGTGCTTACCTTCCTTTATACCTGCCGCTCTTGAATATCTTCCTATCTTTGCTTTTCTTTCCGCCTTCATCCCCTCACTCCATCTGCACATGTCTAAATCCTGCCCATTCATCCTTCAGAGTCCTAAGAGCTCCATGAAAAACTACTGCTCAGAATTTTTTAAGTTTATTTTAAAAGTGTATCAGTCAGTGACTTTTAGTATATTTATAAGGTTGAGCAATGATCACCATCCAGTTCCAAAACATTTTCATCACTCCACAAAAGAAATCTCATATCCATTATCAGTCACTTTCCATCCTCCTCTCCTCCCATCCTCTGGCAACCACTAATCTACTTTCTTTTTTTTCTTTCTTTTTTTTTTTTTCCACTAATCTACTTTCTGTCTCTATGGATTTTATCTATTCTGGACATTTCATATGAATGGAATCATACAATATGTGGCCTTTTCTCTCGGGCCTTTTCACTTACCATGTTTTCAAGGTTCATCCATGTAGCATGAATCAGTACTTTATTCCTCTTTATTGCCAAATAACATTCCATTGTACAGATACACCACATTTTATGTATCCAATCATTGAGTGATACACATTTAGGTTGTTTCTACTTTTTGGCTATTATGAATAATGCTGCTATGAACATTCATACATCAATAAGCTTTTATGTGAACATAGGTTTTAATTTCTCTTGGGTACATATCTAGGAGTGGAACTGGTAGGTCATGTGGTAACTATGTTTAACCTTTTGAGAACTGCCAGACTGTTTTCCAGAGCAGCTTCCTCATTTCACATTTCCACCAGCAGTGTATGTGGGTTCCGATCCCTCTGTGGCCTCATAAATTGTATTATTTTAAAATAAGTTATTTTAAACTGTCATTAATTGGTATCAGAAAGGCAGCAAATATCAGAAGGTCTATACAGAGTGTTCATGTAACCACAACCTCAGTCAACTGCTTACATCCCAGGATTGATTTCTGAAGCCTCTTTCCCGATGCTCAACATGCTGATGCCCTCAGTGCTGAAACAGTGACCACCTTCAGTGGAAAGCAGGACAGGCAGTGTGAGGTAATACACTCTCAGGTTCCACTAATGGAAGATGAGTTGCAAAGATACACACACAGATTGCTTCAAAAATAATAATGTAACACATTGCCAAATGAGCAAAACCACACACAAAAAAATCAAGCAAACATGAGGTCAGCACATTATTGTTAACGAGAGAGCTGATTTGTAGTGAAACTATTTCCTATTTCCCATCAGCAGGCTGCTTCTCCTGTACCAAAGGCCATCTGAAAACTCAGCACTAGTACCTTGGGAATAGGAACAATGTGGCACTAGGGTTACTCTGCCCTGTGGCAAGAACATAGTCTTCAGAGTCAGGGAGATTTAAGACTCAAATCCTGATGTTGACATTTAGTATCTGTGTCACTTTGAGCCAGTCTCTTAAACTCATTGAGCCTAAATTCCCTCATCTGTGAAATAGGGATAAGAATTCCTAACTTGCAGGGTTGCTGTGAATGACACATAAGAGGCACTCAATAAATGGTAACTTCTATTGTACTTACTGACATTTCTCTTATATGATAATTACCCAGGGCAATCTTGGAAAGTGAGAATAGCTAAACATGAAATAGCCAGTTCATCTTTTACCTACAAGTAAAAATATTAAACTGCTAAATATTCTGATGTCAATCTGAATGTACCAATCTCACTGCTTCATCCAGAAAAACACCAGAGATATTCTCAAAATTAAGCTAATTTAAAACTCAAGTGTTCTGGGCTTTGAAATGCAATCTCTGACTTGGAGGAGGAGAGGAGGCATCATATATACCCCTGGGCTGTAGTAAGATAAGGTACAGTGGACAGAGAATCCCTGAGAAATGGGTCTGGCGCCAGCTCCACCACTCTCCCAGCTTTTGTGACTATAGGCGAGTCAATTCTTCATTTATAAAAGTATTATAATATCTGTGTTTATTATATTTCAGGATCATTGATAGAATCAAAGCTTTCTAGATGATCAAGCATTATTCAATTTTAATATTAATAATCATAATCATATCTGTTTCTTATTTTAAAAAGCACAATAAGGCCAATTTCTATCATTATTTGGAAAGCTCTAGTTAAGTACTATAGGGTATTGGGAAGGAAAAAACAAAATTTGGAGGCCACGAACATGGTTCAAATTACCTGCTACATAATCATGGAAAAGGGATGAACTTATCCAAGTCTCAGAATCTTTAGCTATAAAATGAGAATATCTCATATCACCCAAAACGGAACTCAGAATGGATCACAGACTTACATGTAAGCACTAAAATTATACAACTCTTAAAACACAGAAGTAAATTTTCATTATCTTGAGGATAATGAAGGTAATAATTTCTCAGAAATGACACCAAAAGTGCAAGCAATAAAAGGAAATATTGATAAGTTGGACTTCATCAAAACCAAAAAGTTGTGTGCTTCAAATGACACCATTAATAAGAGAAAAGACAACCCACAGAATGGCAGAAAATATATGCAACTCATATACTTGATACACAACCTGTTTCCAAAATAAAGAAAGAACTCTTACAAGTCAATAATAAAAAGACAAATAACCCAATTTAAAAATAGGCAAAGAATCTAAAAAGACATTTCTCCAAAGAAGATATACAAATGGACAATAAGCGCATGGAAAGATGTTCAACATTATCAATCATTAGAGAACTTCAAATCAAAATCACAATGAGATACCATTTCCCACCCACTGAGGTGGGAATCAAAAACGCAGACAATAACAAGTATTGGTGAGGATGCAGAGAAAGTGGAACCCTCATACATTGCTGATGGCAAAGGAAAATGGTGCAGCAATGACCCAGCAATTCCAATCATAGGTGCCTACGCAGGAGAAATGAAGACATATGTCCACACAAAAACTGGCACATAAACATTCATAACAGTATTATTCATAATAGCCAAAAGTGAAAAATGACCCACATGAACATCAACTGATGAATGGATAACAAAATATAGTTAATCAATATAATGGAAAATTATCCAGCCTTAAAAAGTACTGAAGTACCAATCCATGCTACATGAATGCATCTCAAAAACATTGTTAAGTCAAAGGAGCCAGACACAAAAGATCACACATTATATGCTTCTATTTATATGAAATGTCCAGAATAGGCAAACTCATGGAAACAAAAAGTAGATTAGTGGTTGCCAGGGGCTAGAGGGAGTGCGGAATGCAAAGTGACTGATAATGGGTATGGGGTTTCTTTCTGAGATGATGAAAAAGTTCTAAAATTAGAGAGTGGTGATAGTCGCACAACTCTTGAAGTATACTAAGAACCACTGAATTGCACATTTTAAATCGGTGAATTTTAGCTATGTAAATTGTATCTCCAACAAGAAGTTTAAAAAATGGGGATAATGTCTATTTCCCAGAACCACTTCAAAAATTAACAGAGATAGGGGGCCGGCCCAGTGGCTCAGGAGGTTAGAGCTCCATGCTTCTAACTCCCAAGGCTGCCGGTTCTATTCCCACATGGGCCAGCGGGCTCTCAACCACAAGGTTGCCGGTTCAATTCCTCGAGTCCCACAAGGGATGGTGGGCTCCACCCCCCTGTAACTGAGATTGAACAGAGCACCTTGGGCTGAGCTGCCTCCCGATGGCTCAGTTGGTTGGAGCGCCTCCTCTCAACCACAAGGTTGCCAGTTCAACTCCTCGAGTCCCACAAGGGATGGTGAGCTGCGCCCCCTGCAACTAGCAACAGCAACTGGACCTAGAGCTGAGTTGCGCCCTGCACAACTAAGATTGAAAGGACAACAGCTTGACTTGGAAAAAAGTCCCGGAAGTACATACTGTTCCCCAATAAAGTCCTGTTCCCCTTCCCCAATAAAATCTTAAAAAAAAAAAAAAGGAATTAACAGAGATAGCATATATGAGGGACATTTGCTAAATGTTCATTTGTTAATTAGGTGGTACAGAAACCAGGTCAGGACATAAAAGAAATCTTCCCATTTCAAGGACATAAATGGAGATGATAAACTTCACAGGGCTGCATTCCAAATTTCAATGCCAGATCCAATTAGATGACCCTTCAAGGGATAGAATTATTTTCAGTTAATGGTTTCCCAACTTACTTTATTTGAGGTAGAAATCTGAGAATGAGATAGGGAGTTCAGTCTCTGACAAGTTAAGATTTGTAACCCTGCTCAGTTTGAATCTTGGTAAAAACAATTTCACCTTGTGTCTACCTTCCCCCCTTCCGGGCCCTTTGCCTTCCTTCCCTTTCACTCGTTTGCCAGAAATGAAAAGTTTTCTCTGAAAGGAAGAGAGTGGAAGAGTTAGTGTGGTTTGTTTGGGCATGTCAAGATGTCTAGATTCTCTTCACTACACACACTGGCTTACTTTCACCTCCCATGCTTGGCTCAGAGCCTAGGGTTGCTTTTTTTTTCTTCTTCTCTTTTATTTCCCCTTTCTTTCTTTCCTTTTTCTTTTTCTTTTCTTTTCTTTTTTTTTTTTTTTAAGATTTTTATTGGGGAAGGGGAACAGGACTTTATTGTGGAACAGTGTATACTTCCAGGAGTTTTTCTCCAAGTTAGGAGTTTTTTTCCAAGTCAAGTTGTTGTCCTTTCAATCTTAGTTGTGGAGGGCGCAGCTCAGCTCCAGGTCCAGTTGCCATTGCTAGTTGCAGGGGGCGGAGCCCACCATCCCTTGCGGGAGACCAACCAGCAACCTTGTGGTTGAGAGCCGCGCTCCAACCAACTGAGCCATCCGGGAGCTCAGTGGCAGCTCAGCTCAAGGTGCCGTGTTCAATCTTAGTTGCAGAGGGCAGACCCCACCATCCCTTGCGGGACTCGAGGAATTGAACTAGCAACCTTGTGGCTGAGAGCCCACGGGCTCATGTGGGAATCGAACCGGCAGCCTTCGTAGTTAGGAGCACGGAGCTCTAAATGCCTGAGCCACAGGGCTGGCCCCCCTTTTTCTTTTTCAATGAACCTGATAGTTTTATCCAAAGATCCTTTTGACACTGATGGGGATCACTTGGATCCCTGAAATACATCCGTCTCTGGTGCTGCTTTCAAAATATCCTTTAAATAATTGAAAGTGACTGAGAGGACATATGAGTAGATCCCCAGTGTGATAAATAACCTGGCTACAGTATCTTATTTGAAGAATATCACTTACTTATTTATCATGTTCATTACTGAACATCTACCGTGTTTCCCCAAAAATAAGACCTAGCTGGACAATCAGCTCTAATGCGTCTTTTGGAGCAAAAATTAATATAAGACCCGGTCTTATTTTACTATAATATAAGACCTGGTATAATATAATATAAATAATAGAATAGACTAGAATAGAATATAGGATCTTAAATTAATTTTTGTTCCAAAAGACGCATTAGAGCTGATTGTCCCGCTAGGTCTTATTTTTGGGAAAACACGGTATTTCAACATTGAAATGTGAAAAATGCCCAAAACATTGAATATAAATTATGGGACTCTCAAGGACATATTTTAACTCCAATTTTGGAAAAGAGAAGGACTTCTACTTTTTATCTTATATACCTCCTTGTTATTTAAACTTTTTTTAAAATAATGAGAATGTATTAACTTGTATAATAATAATGATAAAACAATGAAAAAAGAATATGTAAGGAGTCTAAAAAGGGGGGACACTTAATGGCCATCAGCTAAGATTAAGTCTTCCATTTATAAACTCTGGATTGTAACTGGAGCACAGCAACTTGGTATATAATTCTGTCTGAAAAGCTGCTACTGAGTACCTGGAGGCAGCTGAGAACTAAATCAACCATCACTTTCTCATTAGGACTAAAAGGAGACGCAGACAGTCTTCCATAAAATTAAAATTTAATTCCCAGGGAATTTAGTTCTCAGATTGTTGTGATGGACAGATAATACATAAGAAATTCCTACATCAGATATCAGTAAATATTTGTTGAATGAATGAGCTTAATTTCCCTCTGATCTGTGCCTAGACTGCAAAGTTGATAAGAAATCACAAAAGGAATCTAAACTATCAGTAAATTAAGCAAAAGGCACACTGTAACTTTCACATGGAGCCATTTAGGCAGTCTAGAAAAGAGAAACTTTAAACACACACACTCCCCATACTAATGCCATGCAAACCACAGCCCAGCGCCCTGGTATTGTAGGACATTTACAAGTGGCTGATCTTGTCTGACTGCAAATCCAGGATGCTTGGCTCCCGGAGGGCGTTAGGCCTGGGCAAAGGACACTGGCAATGCAGGTGGGAAAATTCAGTTCTTTCCTTTCCTAATGGGAAATTCACCTAAGGCCTTGGCCTTTAAGTGCACGTTACAAACACCAAAAACATCAATTAATTCAAACTTGCCCACTGAGGAGAGCTGAGAACAGAAATTACACCTCTACCTCCCATGTTCTTCATCACCAAATTAGCTACTAACTGATTAGCACACCAATTAAAATTACTAAAAACAAACACAAAACCAACAGTTGTGATTTTTACAGCATACCCTAGGGGCTAATGAGCTCCATGGGTTAATCGGCTAAGCAGCTTATTCCAGACAGCAATGTTGCCACATTAGAATGACACACCATGGCTTCCCGAAAACCCAGTTCTAAGTGAGAAACGATTCCTTGACATTGCAGTTTCTTGGGAAAAGTACAGAATGACTTGTGTTCTGAAACTTACTAATTACAGGCATTTGAGAGTCTCGCTTCACTGATTTATTTGATTCCCATAAGTACCATTATTGTCAAGTGGCTTCATGAACCCTATCGAGCCCCCAAGCTTCTCTCAATTCCTGGACTCTTCGGCCTCTCAGTTGCAGGTAATTACTTTCTTTTTTGAAACCTATTCTTCTGGCTTCTGCTCTCACCTAATTGTCCTCTTTCTTACCTCTTCGGGTGATCATTTTGTCTCCTTTGAAGAATTTGCTTTTTCATTTTTAACCTAGTCACAATAACTCACTGTTAAAGTGCTTTATATATGAGTATAGTAGATGCACAATAAATGTTTGCTGAATAAAGAATGAACTCCAAGGCTCAGGCCTTCATGACTGTATTTGTTCCCCTCTGCACTCCTTCTTAAGCTTTAACTACTAGGCCTATATAAAGCCAATTATACCAAGAAATAAGTAGCCAGTAAGGGCCTATACATGCCTTTGTGGTAACAGAGAACCTTGTCTTTTTCAGATAAACAGAACACATCAGTGTGAAGGGCTGTATTACTGGCTTCAATTCTTCACCCCTCCCTGCATCCATGCGCTTTGCTCTATAACTTGGCAATTTATCCCACTAAAGGGACAGAGTATATTTCTCCACCCCTTGACTTTTGGATTGGGCCACATGACTTGCTTTAGCTAATAGAACAAGGCAGAAGTGATGGGGTTACAGGTCCAGGCTTAGGTCTGAAGAGGCCTTGCTCTCTCACACTTCTTCCATCACTACAGGAACGGGCCCCGAGAGGCCATGGGTCCAGGGGTGATCAGTTACCTGACCAACAGTCACCGCAGTTGACCGGCAGATCCACAGGGAGGAGTTGAGCTGCCCTGCCAAGCCCAGTCTAGGTCAGCTGAACCCCACTGGTCTACAGATGTGTGAGAAATAATAAATGCTTGGTGTTTTAAGCTACTCAGTGTTGGGGTAGATTATATATTAGGTTGGTGCAAAAGTAATTTAAGTTTAAAAGGTTAAAATCAATTGCAAAAATCACAATTACTTTTGCACCAACCTAATAGCAATAACTAATGAATAAAATCAGCCTACTCAAGCTTGAAATCTGAGAAGTTACGCAGATCACATTATTACCTAGCAATCCAACAGTAGAAGTATAGTAGTACCCCCCTTATCTGCGTTTTTGCTTTCCGTGGTTTCAGTTACTATGATCAACCATAGTCCAAAAATATTAAATGGAAAATTCCAGAAATAAACAATTCATAAGTTTTAAATTATGCACCATTCTGCATAACCTGATGAAATCTCGTGCCACCTCCCCCCACCCCCCCGAGACATGAATCATCCCTTTGTCCAGTATATCCTACACTGTATACGCTACCTGTCCAGTAGTCACTTAGTGGCCATCTTGGTTATCAGACCTATCAGCTCGACTGTCACAGCATCACAGTGCTTGTGTTCAGATAACCCTCATTTGATTTCATAATGGTCCCAACACGCAAGAGTAGTGATGCTGGCAATTTGCATATGTCAAAGAGAACTGTAAAGTACCTCAAGTGAAAAGGTGAAAGTTTTCAACTTAATAAGAAAAAAATCATATGCTGAGGTTGCTAAGATCGATAGTAACAACGAATCTTCTATCTATGAAATTGTGAGGAAGGAAAAAGAAATTAGTGCTAGTTTTGCCATCATACCTCAAACTGCAAAACTTATGGCCACAGTACATAAGTACTTAGTCCAGATGGAAAAGGCATTACATTTGTGGGTGGAAGGCATGACCAGAAAATGTGTTCTGACTGACAGCAGTGTGTTGTGTCAGGAAGCACTGAGCTTGTACGAACACTTCAGCAAGGGGTCCCCTGAAATGAGAGACACCAAGCCACTTATTGCAAGTGAGGGATAGTTACACAGACTCCGTAATAGGTTTGGACTGAAAACATAAAAATTACTGAAGAGGCTGCATCTGCTGATGAAGGAGCTGCAGTCACATTTCCGGCAGAGTCGAGGAAGTTGATTAGGGTTCAGTACCATCCAAGGTTTCACGCTCCACTGAAGGTCTTAGAACTTATCCCTCGCAGATAAGGGGGAACTACTAAACCATAAAATTCACTGATTTAAAGTGTACAATTCAATGGTTCCTAGCATACTCACAGAGTTGTGCAACCATCACCACAATCAATTTTAGAATGTTTTCATCACCCCAAGAAGAAACCCCACGCCCTTTAGCTATCGCCTCCCAATTCTTTCTTCCTTCCCCCGGCCCTAGGCAACTACTAATTTACTTTCTGTCTATAAATTTGCCTGTTCTGGACATTTCACATAAAGGAACCATACAATATGAGGTTTTGTGTGTGACTGGCTTCATTCAGTTAATATAATGTTTTCAAGGTTCATCCATGCTGTAGCATGTTTCATTAATTCATTATTTTTTTATGGCCAAATAACATTCCTTTGTATGCATATACCACATTTTGTTTATCCATTCTTCAGCTGATGGGACATTTGTGTTGTTTCCACCTTTTAACTATTATGAACACTCATTTACCAGTTTTTGTGTGGACATAGTTTTCATTTCTCTTGTGTATATAACTAGGAGTGTAACTGCTCAAGTGGTATCAATGTGTATCTTTACAAGGAACTGCCGGACTGTTTTCCAATGCAATGTACAATCCTGCATTCCTGTGTAGCCCCCTTTTTCCAGATAAGAAATTGAAGCCCAGAGGGAGTTAAATAATTTGCCAAAGTTCACACAACTGAGAACCAGGGAATGGGCGGTGCGTCCAGGCACTTCATCTCCAGAGCCCTGGCTCTTAATGACTCTGCTCTGCTCAGGGAGCCAAGAGACACTGTGAGTTAATTTTGACCTTCTCGCCATGTCTGCTTCTCACCCTTCTGGGTGCCTAATTTTCCCCTGACCCCGTTCTTTTCATGAGGTCCTTTTCTAGATTTGGAATCCGAAAATTAACAGAGATGTGAACAACAAAGAATCACAAAGGAGAAATGATCTCCACAAAAGGGAAAAGACCCCTAAGTAAGCACATATATTCTCCCACATAAATCTACATAAATGTAAAGCACAGCTTTCTCCCACAAAAATGTAAACATCAGCTTTCTCACTGTCCTGAGGGGAGATGAAGGGAGGAGACCCAGTTCTGCCCAATGCCCCTCTAAAAGGCCCAGAGAAAACAGGTGGCTTATCTCAGCTGGGTCACAGTGTTGAAGGTAGACCTGTTTACCAGAAAGGACGTTCCCATCTCTGGGAATTTGCTCATGCTGTTCCATCCCCTCTTCTTTCCTCTGCTCAAACTTTACCAGTGTGTTATGTTTTGATGAAGAAATACTAAACACCCTGAGAGTCTTTTAAAGAGAGAGCAAAGCTGCATATTGACTGTGATCAAATACATAAAAGGTTCATGTGATAACAGCTCACATGTATGCCATTCTTTACCTCCTTGAATTACAGGAAATGAGAATTAATCTATAGAGTGATAAGTAAACATAAAGATTTCCTCATCATTATGAGACACTGAAACTCTATAAGGAACTTTGTGAATCCTCCAGGAATATATTATGACTTAAATCAAGTCCTAGATAGGAGGCAGGAAGATGGACAGAGGGATGAGCAGTGTATGGCTGTAGAACTTTAGAGATTTTGTGCAAACCTACATGATACACTCTTTGGCCCACAGACACTAAGTCCTTTCACCAGGACTGACTTACCCTGAATAGCAGACAGATATACAAAGGTGTCTTCATGCTCCAAATTCTCCAAAAATATCTGGAATCACAAAATACAGCAGTGATTTGACTCACAGCAAGATTAAGACCCCTATACAGCCTCAAAAGAATAAATGCTTTCCTTCTTATTTGTCTTAGCTAGACATTGGTCAGACCTTAACGTCTTGTGGGGAAAACATTTTGAAGTCCCAATTTTATAATAGTTTTTTAAAAAGGATAGTGATTAAGAGGAGATGTTTCCTGAAGTAGTCAAGTATACACCAGTAGTAGGCATGGAAACCAAAATCCCCAACATTTTCCCCATTACGGCCCACAGTGAACACCATTCTCACTTATGACATGACACACTGACGATAGGCCATGACACACGAGGCCAGGTTGGGGTTATGTCCAACTGATGGCACATCACTGTAATTTGATCCTTTTCTCTGGCACTCAGAAAGTATATGGAAATGCAGGTAAGAGACAAAGCTGTTATTATTTGGGTAACTTTAAATCTAATTTATTTTTGAAAATCTTGCAAATTTCAGCACTTAAATTGACATTAGCAACAAATTAATCTCAACACATCTCACAATTTAGGAACCCACCCGGGCCTGTCAACTGCTGTGGGTACCACTTATCTAGAAGATATGACAGTGACATGTTACGTTTAGGCCTTCACATGAGAGCCATGTGCCCATGTTCTTCCTGCTTGGTGTCTAGGGAAAGACGGGAGTGTCTGTTCCATATGCAGTGATGCGTCCTGCACTGGCACAGAGATTCTTGATACCAGCTTGACGCTGCTGGTCTCCACATGTGCAGCATGTTGGGGAGAGCCTAAGATTAGTTCATCTGGGAAGATGGCCAGGTTGGAAGGGGTGGGGATCATATGTGGAGTAAAAGAAGCTTAATCCTGGGTAGTGGCTGTGGGAATAAAGAGGAAGACATAAATTTGAAAGACTTCTTGGAAAAAGAATTAACAGGACTTGATGACCAATTATGTACAGCAGATGAAGGTTTAGTAAGTTAAATTCCAAAGATGTTCACTACATTCACCACCAAAATAGGTGTATGAAGGGATAATTTTAATGATTACTCACAGGAGACATGTAATTTGAGGTTTTTAGCAACATTTCAATGACAACAAATCCTTGGCACATTTCCATGCCTCAGTTTTCTCATCTATAAAATGGGGATAATACCAATATTGTGGTTGTTGTGAGGACTACAGACAATGTCTGAAAGGTATAGGGCCTGGCTCAATAAACAGCAGTTATTATTATACTGTTGGTTCTAATACTTTAGTGACTGAAAATAAATCAGAATTATAATTCTTAGTCTAATGGCTAAACTATATGGAAGAGATAATAATAATAGCAGCCAACCTTTATTTGGTGCTCATTATGTGCGTGTCACTATAATTAGTGCTTTACATGGACAATTTTATTTTAAATGTTTCAACATCAAGTAGGTCCTATTATTATTATCCTCACTTTACAAATGTAGAAATTGAGGCTCAGAAAGTTTAAGTGACTTGTCCCAGAAACTGATCTGGAATTTGATCAGTAGTCTCTAGATCCTTTGCTCTTAATCTCTGACCCATACTGAGGTTGGGTCAATTTCCACAAAAGGGAAAAGATCCCCGAATGAGTACATATATTCTCCCACATAAATCTACATAAATGTAAAGCACAGCTTTCTCCCACATAAATGTAAAAATCAGCTTTTTCACTGTCCTGGGGGGAGATGAAGGCAGGAGACCCAGTTCTGCCCAATGCCCCTCTAAAAGGCCCAGAGAGAACAGGTGGCTTGTCTCGGCTGGGTCACAGTGTTGAAGGTAGACCTGTTTACCAGAAAGGGCGTTCCCACCTCTGGGAATTTGCTCATGCTGTTCCATCCCCTCTTCTTTCCCCTGCTCAAATTTTACTAGTTTGCTACGGCCATATAAAGATCTACTCTCTCCAGATTTCATCTCTCCTTTTCCTGACTGTGCACAGCATTCCCTGCCTGTAAAAATTCTGGTATTCTGTTCATGTTCCATCAAGCCTGTGGGTTATCTAGGTCTCTCCTGTGTGTAAGGCTTGCCTCCTCAGACAGTCACCATTCCCCTGAAGGGAGTCCAGGACAGTGCTAACACAGTCGAGGTTCCTGGAGTAGGTGTGTAGATGTGTGTACCCTGCATAGGTGTATTTATGGTGCATTCTACTCACCTTGAGAAGCTTCTCTTGCACCTCAAGGACTCTTACTTCTCTCTGCTCTACCCAGCAAGAGATAGTTCGCAGGGCAGCAGCCCGTGTTGGAATCTCAGGGTCATAAGCGGATAAAAGAACTTCCTGGAGCTGTTCTGTTGTTATGCTTCCAGGTTTCCAGTTTGTAGTAGCGCCGGGCTCGCTGACGTCCGGAGGGATGAATGGAGCATCAGATTTCAGGCCTGTCTGGTTGGCTTTCTCATGGCTCTGCTGTTGTTCAAGGAGGCTATGAGAATCATCAGTGTCTCTCTCGTGGCTGGTTTGCTGCTGCTCCTCTCTTTTCCCCTCTGGATCCTTTTTGTTCAGGGTACTCTGGGCAGCCATGCTGACAGCCTCCGTAGAAAAGGCTCCATGGGTAGAGATGGTGATGCGGAGGTCAATAGCGAGTTCTTGGATGACAGGGTCGGGGTGTGTGCTGGAGACCTTCTCCAACAGAGGCAGCAACTGCTTTAGGATGGCAAAGTCACTGGACTTCAACTACAAAATGAAACAAAAAATGCCAAACCCAAATTAACAAAGCAGATGGTAATATGACCTGAGCATAAGGCAACATATCCCGAGTAAAAGGGGCAGAGAGAAAATCTTGTTCCTGGTAATGAGCAGATAGCATGAGGCTGGCACTCAGTAAGCGTTGCTGAATAATTACCACCCCCCAACAACAAAAAAACATTTATTGAATACTCACCACGTACAGGTACTTTTTCTAAGTTAAAAAATACATCAGTAATGCATATTATTACTCTTAACTTTTTAGAAAAACAATTTGACAATTTCTTCTATAAATTGTATTGGGGAATATTGGGGAACAGTGTGTTTCTTCAGCTCCAAGTTGTTGTCCTTTAATCTAGTTGTGGAAGGCGAAGCTCAGCTCCAAGTCCAGTTACCATTTTCAATCTTTAATTGCAGGGAGCACAGCCCACCATCCCACGTGGGAATTGAACCGTCAACCTTGTTGTTGAGAGCTCACACTCTAACCAACTAAGCCATCCGGCAGCCCTCTCTACACTTAATTTTTATAATCTTATAAGCAGAACATGGTATCTTATGGTTTTAACTTGCATTAGCCAGACTATCAGTGCTATTAAGCCTCCTTCCATGTTTATTGGCTGTCTGCATTTCTTTTTCTATGAACAGCCTGTTTACATCCTTTTTACCCACTTACCCATTAAACTGTCTCTAAAGCTATTCTTACTATATCATATTTGAATACTCACTCATATCGTGAAATTCTTTTCCAGATTATTGTATTTTGACCTTTGTATCTTTTTTATTGTATTATTGTATTTTTTACTTTTATGTACCTCTTGCCATAAAAAGATGAGTTTCATATTAGCAAAGTATTTAGTGCCTGACACATAGAAAGTACTATGTGAATGTAAATACAATAAACAAAAAATATACATACATATTCATATCCCTATGATCTAGTTACTATTATTATCTACATTTTAAAGGGGGAAACTGGGGTACAGAAATAACATGTCCAAGGTCACAAAACTGAAAGATGGTAAGATGTGAACTCAACAAGTCTGGCTCCAGAGTCCACACTCTTACCCAATACCCTACATGGTCAAACTTGAACGAATAAAGCCGTTCTTAACTATATGATCTAAAGTGGCTGGTCAGCATACAAGGGCACCATAGGTCTGGAAAGGAATGGAACAGTAATTGGCAAAAAGGAATTTTCTCACAGAAAGTGGGAGTGAAAAATACATACGGTTTTATTCTCTCCAGAAGCTTTGCTGTAATAATGCCATAGACCTTACAAGGAAAGGTGTGTGTGCAGTCAGTGGAGAGACAAGAAGCAGTGATGATTCTTTTCTGTTTGAAAATACTGGAAAAAGTATTATATGAGGCTTCATGAGGCCCTGATAATTTGAAAACCTTGAGGGTCTTAGATCCTTCTGAATAAGGCAGAGTATTTATTATTTACTCATTCACTCGTTTCATTATCTAACCAACCAGTGAATTAACCAACTATATAACTGTTTTCGTAGGACCTATATAGTGTTCTCATTTTATACTATTCAGTCCACAGAACTGTTATTGTTCATTTTCCCTACCATGTTCCTCCCAAGTAAATGAAAACTTGAGGCACACGACAGGTTTGTACCTGTAGAATTTCACAATGCACTCCCCTCAGATTTCTTTATTTAAACAATTAGGAACTAATGTAAAATTGACATAAGGTAGAACTTCTAGTTCCGCAACATGTGTCAGCTTATCTTCATGTGTAAAACAACCGATCATTCCTATGCTACTATATTTTAAGGGGAGAGGAGAATATATATGTCTAAAGGTATATGTTATCTAAGAAAATGATCACTTTTATCAGTAATCTATGTGGAACTAGAAAAGATATTTTAGAATAATTTTGCTAGTGTTATCACTATGCTACACTTCATTCAGTGCCTCTGTAGTATGATGGACCTTTGTTTTGTCTTTAAGCATCTGAAATGGGAATATTACTTATATCTACAGAATATAGTATCTTTTTCATTTCTGTTACCTACAACAATTTCTTCTAAAAAAAAAAAAAAAAAAACAAGACAAATCGACCAATGAATCAGAATAGAGATCCCAGAAATAGACTTACTAAATATAGTCAACTGATCTTTGACAAAGGACCAAAGGCAGTACAATGGAGAAAAAACAGGCTTTTTAACAAATGGAACAACTGGACATTCACATACACACAAAAAAAATGAATTCAGACACAGATCTTACACAATTACAAAAATTTACTCAAAATGAATTATAAACCTAAATGTAAAATGCAAAATGATAAAGTTCCAAGATGACACAGAAAAATCTCGATGACCTTGGGTATGGTGATGACTTTTTTATAAAATACCAAGGAAAGAAACCCATGAAAGAAATAATTGATAAGCTAGACTTTATTAAAATTAAAAATCTTCTGCTCTGCAAAAGACAAAAGAGAAAGAGAAGACAAGCCACAGACTAGGAGCAAATATTTACAAAAGACATATCTGATAAAGGACAGTAGTCTAAAATACTCAAAGAATTCTTAAAACTCAACAATTAGGAAACAACCTAATTTAAAAACGGGCAAAAGACCTGACTAGATATCTCACTAAAGAGGATACACAGATATATAGCATATGAAGAAATGCTCAACATTCTATGCCATCAAGGAATTACACATTAAAACAACGAAATATCACTATACACCTACCTTGTTTCCCCAAAAATAAGACCTAGCCGGACAATCAGTTCTAATGCGTCTTTTGGAGCAAAACTAATATAAGACCCAGTCTTATTTTACTATAAGACCGAGTCTAACACAATACAATACAGTGCAGTGCAGTGCAGAACAGTACAGTATAATACAGTACAATACAATACAATACCGGGTCTTATATTAATTTTTGCTCCAAAAGACACATTAGAGCTGATTGTCCAGCTAGGTCTTATTTTCGGGGAAACACGGTACTAGGACAACTAAAACCTAAACCACTGACAACACCAAATGCTGGTGAGGATATGGAACAAAAGGAATTCTCATACATTGGTGGTGGGAATGCAAAATGGTGCAGCCACTTCTACAAAACAGTTTGGCATTTTCTTATAAAACTAGACATACTCTTATCATACATTCCAGCAACCATGCTCCCTATTATTTACCCAAATGAGTTGAAAACTTATGTCCATACACAAACCTACACACAGATATTTATAACAGCTTTATTCATAACTGCCAAAACATGGGAGCAATCAGAATGCCCTTCAGTAGGTGAATGGATGAGTAAATTGTGATACATCTAGACAATGGAATATTCTTCAGCACTGAAAAGAAATGAGCTATCAAACCACAAAAGACATGGAGGCTCCTTAAATACATATTACTAAGTGAAAGATGCCAGTCTGGAATGATTCTGACTATACAACATTCTAGGAAAAACAAAACCGTGGAGACAGATCAGCGGTTTTTAGGGGGAGGGAAGGATGACTAGACAGAGCACAGAGGATTTTTACCATTACATATGGCAGATACATGTCAATACACATTTGTTAAAACCCAGAGTGCACAACACCATGAGTGAACGTTAATGTAAATTCTGGGCTTTAGGTGATAATGATGGATCAATGTAGGTTCATCGACTGTAACATACCACTCTGTTACAGGATGTTGATAGCACGTGTGGGGTCAGGTATACGGGAAACCTCTGCGCCGCCCGCTCAATTTTTCTGTGCACCTAAAACTGCTCTAAAACTAAAGTCTATTAAAAAACAACACGTGTTTTCTCTCTGTTTTCAAACTTCTTCGTCATTGGGGGATTCATCTTATTATACTGGGTAACTTCTCTAATCACCATGGGCAGGTAAGATGGATTATGAATCAAATAGTTGACAAGGCAATTAAAGCAATGCTTATTTTCAGCTTCAAAAGCCTGCAGATTTCCCACCATTAGAATAGTCCAGGAAATCTAAGACTATAGGTACCAACTATTCATAAATGTTCAAAAAATTTGAGGTGTGAAATAATATTCACTTAATTGGTAGATGAGGAAACGGAAGCACTAAAATGCTAATTATTTTTCAAGGGTTACCTGGGGCCACCATCAAAATTGAGAACAGACCATAAAGCCCTCATTTCTACTCCTGTCACTGCTTCTCAGCACAGATCTCAGAATTCTGTATAAAAGCCCTGAGGCCTGAAGGAGCAGCCCCCAGTGAGTGACAGATTCCTTTATCTGGCGGCCTCTCTTCCAGAGTTTCTGCAATGCTTCAGGAATGGAATGAGCAGAGCTATGTCAGCCCACACCTATGATTTCTTTCAGGGTGTCAGCAGTGAACCAGTTAGAAGGTGAGTTGTGTGAGTTGTTCGAAATTTCTGCAAGACTTCAATTTAGGACCTGAGGGTTGGACTGATGGGGCCAAGAGTGACGGTGGTGAGAGGTGCTTCTAAGGGAAACATAAGAACTGACATGACAGCCAGAGGAGGGCAGTGGACACTGAAAAAGCCCCACCTGAGACTTTACCAAGCTCCCCTCCGGGGCAGGCATCACCCTCATCCTGCCTTATCAGGCTCCAGTGAAAATCACTATTTTGGAAGAATCCAAGGGTCTCTTCCAGAAATAAAATTCTGACCTAAAAATTCCTAATTCTGAAAAATACATTTATTCTTTGTGTTCTCATTTCTGTATATCACCTGTTTCAGATATTTAGCTGACCACTTTACATGTCTGGATCCTTACTTGCATAATGTCACTGAATTTATTTACCAGTGGTATTTTGACTTTTGTTCTAAGTCAGCACGCAACATGCCCTGTGTGAGCTATACATAAAGACAGACATAAGATATAAAAATAAAAATCTTTAAAAAAAATTACTAAGAATTCCTCAGATGAATCACAACCACTAGAAGGTAAGCTCCATGAGGGCAAAAAGGCACTTGATAAATATCTCTTCAATGAGTTCACTCTACAATCCTCTCATAAAATGTGGTACAAAATCTCAAGATTTGGGTTCAAGCCCCAGCTCCACCACCTGTACCTCAAAGCTGAGGTCAGCTCTGTGCAGCAGGGCTTCAGAGGACCTGCCGGGCCCAGGAATGTCAGGCAGAAACGGCTTCCTCAGGGTACAGGGAAGTTACCAACATCATACTACTTTTAGTGATGACAGACCTTGAAATTTAGAAAATGAGTTTGGAATTACAGATGTCTTGTTAGAAGTCGTAAGCTTACACTTTCTCCAAATTAACTCTGCTCTTCCCAGACACTTTGCTCTAATAGTCACCTTAATTATATAAATTAGAAAGGACAGAAAGGTTCAAATGATATTAGATTCTGTTTCATTAGCTAAAACAATGAATCATAATTGGGAATAGGTACAGAATAATTTTTCTAGATGCTGAAGCAAAAAACCCTAAGCCTGACAATGAGTATCTGAAAACATAGTTCAGAACTGTGACTTTTTTTCCGACTACAAAGACAGAAAACCCAGCATTACTCTAGAAGCCACCTACAAATCCACGAATGAAACAGAAAAAATAAGTAATAAATTTAGGGCAAAAGTATGGGGTGACGTGTTTACTCGTATGTTCACTTAAGTACGGTAACTGCAAAGTCAGAGTTCCGGATGCAATCAGTGAGTCAGCATGGCTCAGGGAAGGGCAGGGACAGGTAAGGGACGTAGATTTGCATAAGTCAGGTGAGTCACTCTTAGACCATGACTAATTTATACTGCCAGCCCCCCAACAATGGGCTTCTAGAAAGGAAACTAGAGATATCTGTGTTCCATTTTCCATGTGGGATGGGGTTTACAATGGTAAGTGTCAAATTAAAGAAAAGCCAAAAAAAAAAAAAATCACATTCTCATGTAAACAAAGAGTATTCAAATTAATACTCAACAACAAAATCAACCAGGTCAACTAAATCCAATAACAATATAATTTAACAAAAACTACTGCATAAGTGAATCCCTCCTTGACAGTACAAATGCAAGAACATACCACAACTCTAGAAACTGAACCAAAAATGTTTTTCTGAAACTACATGGTAAATATAAAATTAGAAATACCAAGTAAATTTACCAAGAAATGAACTTCATGTTAACAACAGGCCCAAATAAGATTCCTTTCCCCCTTAAGGACAGGCTAGAGAGAGGCAAATACTAACATATCAAGAATGAGTATCAGATTTGAATCCTCAAACTCAATAATCCATTGCCAGAGAGTTCTCCGCTCATTGCTAAGAGTTATGGCCAGTATGATTTCAGGTTAGATTTAATACTTGCACTAAGCCCATTCTGCCTCTTGTAGTCTGCTGACCTACTGTGCTATGTAAATAACGGTTCTCACACATATGCCTACCTTCCCACCTTGTTTGGCACTACTTTGACCCCTGGTCTCTACATTTCAGCTATACCGGCCTTCAATCAGTGTCTCAAGTATTCCAAGCTCTTTCCTGCTTCCCAGCCTTTGTATAGGGTGTTTTATTTGGAAGTTTCCTTCATCTGCACCACACACTCCTAAATTCCTATCCATCATTCAAGTCTTAGCTTAAACTTACACTTCCTCAGTGGAGACCTTCCTAGCCTAGGTTGGATAATATGTTCTCTTGGGAGCCTCCACTTCTCTTCTGAGGCACTTCATTCAATTCCAAGTATATTTTATGAATAATTATTTGGTATCTGACTCCCTTACTGGACTATAAGTTTCATGAGGGTAGGTACCACGTCTGCTTTGTCCACTGCTGTATTTCCAGCACCTTAGCTCAGTATCCGGCACATAGCAAGCATACAGTAAATATTTTTTGTGACTAAATTAAAAGATTACAAATTAAGTACGACGTAGAAGATCTATACACTGGAAACAAAGCTTTAACTTGCTACAAGATATAGGTGGAACAATGAATCTTGTGCTAAAATGTAATATGCAAAACAGATGGAGTTCCAAATAACCAGCAGGTTACAAAGGTTTTCCCCGGACGACAATAGTGGGACCAGCTTTGGAGCGCCTTTACAGAGAGGGTCAGAGAATTCAGTAATCTCCATGGATACAAAATACTCTGCCAGGTGTTTCCAAGTCAAGCTTATGCCAAGTCACAAAGGGCTCTTCCCTTCTGATGGTGAAGTCTAAGCAGGTGACCAAGTGGAAGTGGCACAATTTTTTTGTCATCTACTTTGGAGACAATTCCCATTAACAATCTGACTTGTTTATCTTGGTTTTTCTATGTGCAAATGCAATATCCATTCTTATTTCTCACCAGGGTACGGAGGGGAAATAAGAGGTTTGTCTCTTCTCTTTCTTTTCTCCCTCCCTCCATTCAGGTTTGGGTCATGCCTGCAACTCACCTGAACAGCTCCTCCCAGCATGACAGCCACCAGGCCCATGGACATGCTCAGGGTCTGTGACTCCACCGTGCTCTCTGCCTGGTGGGCCAAGCTTGCACATGCTCGCTGCAGGGTTGCTGCTACAAAGTCTACCACCTACACAGAAATGGGATTTAGAATCATGAAGAGTAAGAAAAAAAATTGCAACATTCCCCTTACATTTTACCTTTCCACACCCTCATCCTCTTCCACACAACACCATGATAGCAAGAACATTCCAGAACAACTGATACTATGTAGCAGGCATGGTGCTCTGTGTTTTACATGCACAATCTCACTGAGGTCTCATATCAACTCTAGGAGGTTGGTACTCTTATCCTCATTTTGAAATGAAGAATCTGAGTCTTAAAGAGGTTATCTGCTCAAGGCCATACAGTCAGTAAGTGAGAAAACCCATGTATACCTTCTCAAAAGTTTTAACATACTAATCCAACTTCCTTCACTTCCATGAATTTTGCCATTTACTTTCTGATCATCTTAGAGGGTCCTAGATCAGCTTCTCCTAATGAGATTTCCTCCTCAAGGATTCCTTCCCCCACCCGTTAGACTGCCATTCTGACAATCTAATTCCAGTAAGCAAAGAGGCGTCCAATTTTATCTGGAAGCCAGTGTCCTCAAACAATCTGTACAAATGATCTCATCATTTTTCTAAGTATCAAATATTTTTAAAGGATTAAGATTATTCATCTATAAGATTTTACACAGCATTTGGCTAACAACTAAGCGTTACATGGAATTAATTTGGTCAGCAGCATTTTTTTAACTGCATGTGGATCAATCACCTTAAGTAGAAATACCTTTGAATAAAAGCATACACATGTATACACACACATAGACAGACGCGCGCGTGCACACACACTCACACACACACACACACACATTTAGGATTAATGGCTCAAAAGGGAAAAGTAATTTTGAAAATGGGACGGCTGAAATAGGTCATAATAAGCCTCTAAAAACCATGCAAGCTTACGTATTCAACTCTCTGGGCAAATCACATGCTATGCTAGAATCTTTATTGCAAGCTTAAAGTAAAATCTTGGCTTGTTAACACTTGTCTTTTGGAGCAAGGCAGGAAGCTATAAAGGTTATTAAAAGTTCTACTTACTAAAATGAACAATGCTGATTATGGCAATTTTCACCGCCCTCTCTAGCGTAGGACTTTATTGATACTTGAAGTTAAGGACACTGGTCCTTTCTAGAGAAACTGCTGCATCTGCCATCTTGGGCCACCTATTGTTGCCTTCAAGGAGTTTTCTAAAGCACTCTTTATCGGAAGCTTCTATTTCAGCACCAGTATTGTTAAATTACTGAAATAGAACTATCTAGCCTTCTTTTTCTAAGTTCCTCTCTACGATACATATATATACGTATATATATATATATACATAATATGTGTGTATATATCACATACATATATATATATATCATATACATATATGATGCAAAACAAGTAATATCAACCCATTTTTGTTAAGAAGGAAACTTTCTATGTGTGTCTATATATAAAAAAAATCCCTAGGAGCTGTTAAATGACATGATAGCCAGCTTTGCCCCAAACTTTCTTGTAACAACAAAACCACCACACTGGTTTGGACAACAGCACCTCCCCCTACTACTCATTTCCTGTGATTTTGGTGGGGCTGTCAGCCACAAGGATAGGTATGTGACTGAAGTCTGTTCTAGAATTTATGTATATTGCAGGGAGAGGGGAAAGACTTTTACTTTTTAGTTAACTTTTTTTGTAAAGGTGCATAATTTAAAAAGCCAAATATTCCTGAAAGTATATAATTAAAATATAGCAGTGCCCTATCTAATTTCCCCCATTTGATTCTGGCTCTACAAAGGCAACCACTTTTAATGATTTAGCTGGTTAATAATGACATTAAGCATTTACTATTTACCAGGTACCATTCTGACACATTACAGGTATTAACTCACTTAATCCTCACAATAATCCTATGAGGATGTATAAATCTGCTGCCAACATTCTGGTAACTGAGGGAAAGGGGGCTGGAAGCCTCACTATCAGTTTAATCCTCCAGTTTTTCAGTTTGCTAGTACCACCCAATTCCAGACCTCTCTCAAGAATAAACCTCCAGTCTTTTGCTTGGGAGGGAAGAAAAGGTGATTGCATGAAGCTGAAGAAGGAATCAAGGGGTCTACTGAAGCTAGTAGAGCCTTTCAACCTGTTTTAAGCTCTAAATTCGACTTCACCTTTAGAGCTTAGGTAGGGTCTCCGGTCCTTCCAGGGTTCTACAGTGAGAAGTAGCTTGCTTTTTTTTTTCTTTTAAAAAAATTTTTTTAAGTTTTATTGAAACATATTGCTTTGTTTCTTGACTTCTCCCATGCAGGCACTTAGCTTTCCATTTCCTGAAGTTGCTAAATCAGCTACTGTTTTCCAGTTTCCAAATGTTTTTGTTCTCTTTTATTTACTGTCTCTCCTTTCCCGCTCTGTTGGTCCCTATGGTTGTTGCCAGAGGGTGCAGATAAACACATGTGTTCAATAATACACCATCTTTAATCCGAAGTCCCTAATTTTTAAATTTTGCACTTCTATGTTGTTTACATGTCTTTACAATGAGCGTGTGTTACCACCATACCATGATTACACACAGTAACAATCCCTATATCTTCTAATACTTGGTCCATGACTGTTCAAAATGTCTTGTTTTCATCAGGATCCACACACTACATTTAGTTGATAGTCCCTTCGGTCCCTTTTAAACAACAACAATCTTGCTCCCTTTCCATGCCATTTATTTGATGAAGAATCTGGGTCATTTGCATTGTAGAATTTCCCACATTCTGGATTTGGCCGATTGCTTCCTCATGGCATTAACTTGCTCTTCTGTCCTGAGTTTCCTTGATTAGATTCAGGTTCACTTTTGGGTTTTTTTAATTTTAATATTTTTTTGGCAGGTGGTGCTACATACTTCCTATTGCATTACATCAGGAGGCATATAAGGTCTGCTTGTCTACTTATGGTGATGGTAAGATCAAGCTGTCCATACTGAAATATTTAGGGGTCATCTACTGATATCTGCATTAGCCCCGAAATCCATAAAAAATGAGATAGCTAGGCAGATGTTAGCATGGATTAGTAGTATATGATAAAGTAAATGTAACAAAATACTAATAGCAGGATCTAGGTGGTGGGTATATAGGTATTCACTATAAAATTCTTTCAAACTTGAAAGTTTTCATAATAAAATGCTGGTGCGGGGAAGGATCAGTTGGTTCAGGTGTATTTGGCCTAGTTACATTCATTATACAGTACTCCTAATGGTTTTAGCAGACATTGACGATTGTTACCTAGATCCATTATTTCATTAAGGGATTGCAAAACGTAATTTTCTAGTTCTCTTTGAATTTTTTTAGCTGTGATTCTTGTATAAAGAATTTTTTTCCTTTATCGACTATTTCATTACATTGAAATATAGTTCCGAAGGTAAGGCGAGATAAATGCTTTATTCTTTGCCTTCATTTATCAATTTACAAAATAATGAGCTGATGCCCTAGCAACCTCCAAAGATGTCCTGCACGGGGGTTTTTGTGGGAACTCAGATTTTTCTAACTTTGATGTGTTTCGATCCATTGCAGGCATTATTCTTTTTCATGCTCAAAATGTGCTATCTAAGGCCAGTGCAGTCCCTTCAAATTGGCTCCTAGGTGCTACTGCCGTGACAATTAATCTCAGATAGCTTCCTTGTATTCAGGTACAACAAGATGCCCCGAGGCCTACAGTGTATAGTTCCTATCCAAGACCACAAATAAATCTTTAATCCAACAGCTTTGTGTTCTTTCAGTAGGAAATGGTGTTTAGAAACTATAAGCTGGCACAAAGGATGCTTATTGCTACTGGGTTGTCACTGCTTCTTGGCACTGATAGTGGACTGAGCTAGAAGTTATCTATTTTTAAAAAATAGAAAAATAAATCATGAGTTCATACTCTTCCAACTGAAATGAAATATTATAGGGTTTTTATTCACATTCTTTAATTTTATAATACTTTTTCTTCTACTGAAAATCTTGGTTCCCAATGATATTAACAAAATTACTGTAACATTTGTTACTTACAACTTACCCAAATGTGTGTGTATTTTAAAATAATATACCAAAATTATCACTAGCAATAAGATTACTAAATGCAGTTTAACTTTTTTGGTGGTTCTTTTTGTCCTTGACATACTTGAACCTTAGCTGAAGAGTAATTTAATGGGACAAATCACTTTTGCATCAGCCTAAAACCATTGTTCCTTAATTAGGACTAAAGGGAGATAAGTGCAAAAGCTCAAGTCATATCAGTTTTTAGACCATTTCCCCTTCCAACTAGCATCCTGAGACAAAAACATAAGGTCTGTGTGAAAAAGTCTTTAGGGAACTGATATAAACACAGGAGAAACAAATCATCCTATTGAGTAACACAGGGTCAGTGAACTGAAGGAATAAGAGGCCAGGAAAGAAATCATGACCATAATTCTCATTAAACAGTCATGATAAGTCAGAGCTGACAGGCAGCTGCAAATTTTCTCAGCAGGAGCTGTACTGAAATGCTGCTTAGCAACACCGGAAGACAGACGACAATGAGAAGGATACAAAGAGCTGCAGAATCAGATTTAAGCGTGACAATCATACCATCTCACAACTGATTATTCCCCAACCAAGCAACAACTAATTCTGGTAAAATGGTAAAATATGGCAACTGTACTGTCTATGCGTTATTATTTTTTATCTCCTATTAAAAAAGAAACTGGTAAAAATTTCTGAGCCAATAAAATTCGGCGTTGATTCACACAGTTACTCTACTCAGAAAGCATTTTTTAAAATGTCTTAAAACTTCACAGGCTGTTGTGGAGATAAGCTGTGAGTTAGAAGACCTGTAAAATTCAAGCTTTATTATTCATTAGTGATTTTTTTTTCAAATTTGAGTTTCTAATCATTCTCAACTTTTGATGTAAATGAGAATCATCCATGGAGCTTTAAAAAAATACAGATGCCCAGGCTTTAACAAAGACATGCTGAATCAGAATTTCTAAAAGTGGGCCAGGCATCAATATCTTGAAAAAGAACCCAGATGATTTTATTTGCACCAAAAGTTGAAAACCACTGTGATATAATATGTAATATTTAAAACAGTTCTTAAAGTTTTATATGCTTGAGAATTACCTCAGGAGCTTATTAAAAATGTGGATTCCCAAGTTTTGGTCTGGTGTACGTGAGCTCAGTAATTTGCATGTTTAACCAGCATTCCAGGTAACACTGATGCAGGTGTCATCAAATCACACACTGAGTAACATTTTTTGAAAGTATGTAAAGAAACCAAAATGGACAACTACCATCCAGAATGTGACAGCCACTGACCTGAGTGATGTTTGTGAATATCTGCTCAGACATTCTCTCGCACAGAACAGCCATCAGCTGTAGGACCAGCAGCTTCTGCTCTTGGTTTTCCACCAAAAGAGTCTGGTGCTGCTCTAATTCCAAGAGGCTTTTGCTGGAGTAGGGCTTCGTTTTTAACTCAGCTTCATTTTCCACGGCCACATGAGTCAACTCCTATCAGTGTGGGGTAAAAGAAAAAATCTACATAACTAAGAGCTTCAAAAACAGTTAGAAAACTCTATTTGAACTGTGCATTTAAAGCACTAGTCTGTGTTTGCTGTAGCATTATTTATAAAAGCCAAAAACTGGAAATGAAAACATCCGGCAATAAAAAATAAATTGTGATGAATTTATCATATTTCACCAGTTGAAGTAAATGAACTAGATCTACATGGGTGTCAATATAAAGCGATCTCAAAAATAACGTGGAGTGAAAAATATACATTGCAGATGAAGGGAACCAGTTTTGCCACCCTGAAGCTCCCTTTTTGGGATATTGATTTTAAGCTAGTTATTAAGAAACAAAAGACTCAGAAAGAGCTTTGACCATCCCTTCATTCCTACCCAAGAGATTCAGATAGAAAAACCTGCTTCAGGACATCCAGTCAACATGGAGGAGTAGGTAAACGCTGTGCTCACGTCCTCTCAGGACCATCAATTACAACTAAACCACAGAACAACCATAATTGAGAATCGCCTAAAGTCTAGCTGAAATAAAGCTCTACAACTACAGACATACAGAAGAAGAAACCTCGAGGCTGGTAGGAGGGGCAGAGACACAGAACGGGCTAGTCCCACACCTGCATGTGACAATTAAAAAACGAGAAATATCTCAGCTGTGGGGGCACCCCCTGAGGAGCAAGGGGTCCCAGCTCCTCCCTAGCCCAGGGTTTCAGTGCCAAGAAGTCCCCATAACTTCTGGTTGTGAAAACCAGCAGAGATTATGGCTGAGTGAGACAGAGAGCAGATACACTCCCAGGTGCTCCGCTTAAAGGGACCATGCATGGACTTACACAGTCACAGTCTCACTCACTCCGAGCTCCAACCCTGGGGCAGCAGGTCAAAAGGCACCAGGGACATCTGAGGAGGAACTGAATTGTCTAGCTTCAGGTTGAGGGCTGAAGGGGCAGCTTTCTGCCACAAGGAGAAGTTGATGGAAGCCAGTGTTTCTTTGTTGAGCCCTCCCACTCCCTGTGTGCAGATGCAGGCAGACGCCATATCTGAGTCTCCATCAAACTGGCTATCATCTTTTGTCTGTCCTCCCCTAATGATGCCCTGAGACTCCACCCCACCCAACTTTTCAGCACACCCAAGCCACTTTTAGTGGCTTTTCCTTATAAACAGTCTGCCTTGAATCATGCTGCAGACTTTCCCAAAATCTCTCAAAGGTTCACAAAACCCAAACAAACAGCATCTGGCTTTGGTATGTCTCATATCTCTGGCTGAGCAGCCTTAAGCCCAGCACTAGCAACAGCTGGCCTTGGTTTGCTGCTTGGCCTCTCAAGGCCCCTCCAGCACAGCACGAGTGGTGGCCATCTCTGGATTGCTTTGCAGCTCATGCCAGGTGGCCCTGGGCAGGCACAGACTGTGGCTAAACTTGGCCTGCAGCAGGTCCCTTCCCAGGAAGCCCTGGGGCTGGCAGGCACAGTGGCCAGCTTTGGACTAGGCCAGAGCATCACTCGGTCACCTCCAAGGACGATACACCCAAAGGGCAGACTGGGTTGGCACCAGAGGTCCACTAGAGCAAACCCTGCTCTGTAGGGTCAGCCACTGCACAAAGCTCCTCCACTGTACTCACAGCCAGTCCTCATAACCAATCAGCCTGAGGGTCAACCCCTTCCACTGACATGCAAACAGCAATCAAGACTCAACTATGAGAGGAGGGCACACACAATCCACACAAAGGACAAGACTGGAGCACCTGGCTCTGGTGACCAAGGAGGACACTTACTATATAAGGCCACTCTACTAAGACAGGGAAGCACAGCAACCCTACATAAAAACAAACAAAGGGAGGCAGCCCAAATGGGGAGACAAAGAAACATTTTCCAAATAAAAGAACAGAACAAGGCTCCAGAAAAAGAACTAAACAAAATGGAGACAAGCAATCTACCAGATGCCGACTTCCAAACACTGGTTATAAGGATGCTCAATGATCTCTGGGAGAACTTCAACAAAGAGCTAAGAAACATAAAAATGGAGATAGAAAACATAAAAAAGAACCAGTCAGAAATAAAGACTACAATAACTGAAATGAAGACTACATTAGAGGGTATCAAAGTAGATTAGATGAAGCAGAGGATTGAATCAGCGATTTGAAGATAAGTAGCAGGAAACACCCAATCAGAACAGCAAAAAATAAATAAATAAGAATCAAAAAAATGAGGAGAGTTTAATGGGTTTCTGGGACAACATCAAGCGTACCAACATTCACATCATAGAGGTACCAGAAGAAGAGAGAAAGCAAGGATTGAAAACCTATTTGAAGAAATAATGACTGAAAACTTCCCTAACCTGGCAAAGGAAATAGATGTACAAGCCCAGGAAGTGCAGAGTCCCAAACAAGATGAATCCAAACAGGCCCACACCTAGACACACTATAATTAAAGTGCCAAAGGTTAAAGACTAAGAAAGAATCTTAAAAGCAGCAAGAGAAAAACAGTTACCTACAGGGAGCTCGCATAAGACTATCAGCTGATTTCTCAACAGAAACTTTGCAGGCCAGAAGGAATTGGGAGGAACTATATTTAAAGTGATGAAAAACAAGTACCTACAACCAAAATTATTCTACCCAGCAAAGCTATCATTTCGAATTGAAGGATAAAGAGCTTCCCAGGCAAGAAAAAGCTATAGAAGTTCCTCACCACCAAACCAATATTACAAGGAATGTTAGAGGGACTTCAAGACCAAAAAAAAAAAAGAGAGAGATGCAAAATATGAGCAATAAAATTGCAACAACTACATATCTATCAATAATTACTTTAAATTTAAATGGATTAAATGATCCAATCAAAAATAGGGTGGCTGTTATCCAAGAAAACAAGACCCTTATGCTGCCTATAAGACTCACTGCAGATCAAAAACCACACAGACTGAAAGTAAAAGGATGGAAAAAGATATTTCACGAAAATAGAAAGGAAAAATAAAAGCTGTGGTAGCAATACTTACACCAGACAAAATAGACTTTAAAACAAAGGCTATAACAAGTAACAAAGAAGGACCCAGTAATCCCACTTCTGGGTATTTATCTGAAGAAACCCAAAACACTATTTCAAGGGAACATGTGTATCCATATGTTCATTGCAGCATTGTTTACAATGGCCAGATATTGAAGCAGCCTGGGTGTCTGTCAATGGAAGAATGGAGAAAGAGGAGGTCATACATATATACAATGGAATATTACTCGGCCATGGTAGGGAATGGATTCTTGCCATCTGCAGCAGCATGAATGGACCTGGAAGGTATTGTTCTGAGTGGAGTATGCGAGACAGTGAAAGTCAGATGCAATGTGATTTTGCTTATATGTGGAATCTAAAGAACAAAATAAACAAGCAAACTAAACAGAAACAAACTCATAGATACAGAGAACATTTCGATGGTTGCCAGATGGGAAGGGGGTTGAGAATAGGTGAAAAAGAAGAAGGGATTAAGAAGTACAAATTGGTTATTACAAAGTAGTCACGGGGATGGATGTAGGGTATAACCTAAGGAATATAATTAACAATACCATAATATTAGGTTGGTGCAAAAGTAATTGCGTTTTTTGCAATTATTTTTAACCTTTTAAACCACAATCATTTTTGCAACAACCTAATAACTATGTATAGTGTCAGATGGGTACTAGATTTATTGGGGTGATAGATGGAAGGAGATTGCGGGACAGGGTGAAAAAGAAAAAGGCATTAAGAAGTACAAATTGGTAGTTACAAAATAATCACAGGATGTAAAGTAGGCATAGGGAACATAGTCAATAATATGGTAATAACTATATATAGTACCAGATGGGTACTAAACTAGTCAGGGAGATCACTTTTTAAATTACGAGGTGAGACAATTAAGTTCGCAAACTTTTTTCAACAATGTTGCTAACCTTTTTTTATATCAGAGGGATTATTCATTATGAATTTGTACCAACAGGACAAACAGTTAACCAAGTTTAGTATTTGGAAGTGTTGAAAAGGCTGTATGAAAAAGTTAGACGACTTGGACTTTTCACCAACCATTCATGGCTCTTGCATCATGACAATGCACCAGCTTACACGGCACTGTCTGTGAGGGAGTTTGTAGCCAGGAAACAAATAACTGTATTGGAACACCCTCTCTACTCACCTGATCTGGTCCCCAATGACTTCCTTCTTTACCCGAAGACAAAGGAAATATGGAAAGGAAGACATTTTGACGACATTCAGGACATCAAGGGTAATATGACGACAACTCTGATGGCCATTCCAGAAAAAGAATTCCAAAATTGCTTTGAAGGGTGGACTAGGCACTGGCATTGATGCATAGCTTCCCAAGGGAAGTACTTCAAAGGTGACCGTACTGATATTCAGCAATGAGGTATGTAGCACTTTTTCTAGGATGAGTTTGAGAACTTAATTGTCAGACCTCGTATATTCTTTTAATGTTATTTACAATGAGTGACTGGACAGGGAGATGGATATGAACATGGAAGGTGAGAAAACATTAAAAAGTATCCCTTACTTCAAATTCCAGAAGTGTTAGCCCTAATTCCATCCTTGCGTTTTCCCATACCTACACCAACCTTAAACTCCATAAACATTCTCTTAGAATAGACACTTTATTTAGGGAAACAATAGAGAAGGCAGAGCTGGAGGACAGGGAATCAGAGATCACCTGGCTTATGGTCTCAAACAGTGCAAATAATGACTATTGTTATGGGGCACAGTTACTGTTGGAAATTACGACAAAAGAAAAATAAAAAAAAAAAAGAAAGAAATTACAACAAAAGGAAGCACAACCACCAGTACTAAAGAAACAAACCCAGAAAAGGTTTCAAGTGGCTACAAAATGAAATGAGAGAGGCAGAGCTACTAATTCTCCTTTCCACCTACCTAACAAAACAACCAAAAGGATAAGGGATTACTCTGTAGCTGTAAAACCTGCTATTAACTTCAAAAGAATTCTTACTGTCAACACAGAGCAAAATTAACCCTTTCACAGATCAATAGTCCTGCTTTGGTCATCTCTAAAATTTCAGTGCAGTCATTCAATCGTATGCTGAAGTTAAGTGTCTTCTTTTTATTAAACCTACTGAAAAATAAATTACCCTTATGTCCTCAGATTATTTCTCCTAATAGGACCTAAATGTAGAACCTAAAATTATGAACTAATCTGTAGTTCTTACCTTCAAGCAGAAGATAAAGAAGTCACCGGCCAAACCACATTCCTGGCAGTGGGACAGCAAGTCCCCAAGATGCTCTACCTGACACTGTTCTGAGGACACCTTCTGGTATAGTGCTTCTTCTTCATCTTCATCACTGCAATGTGGAGTCAGATTTATCTTGGTAAGATTGATCACTCAGAGACATTTTTTTTGAAACCCCATTAATAATATCCTAAAGTAACATGTTATTTCCATAAAGCAAATTGTTAGAAAGATCTAAAAATTTTGTTTATTTTCCTGTGACCCCATGCAAATAAAAAGTATTTATTCCATGAGAATAAAAAGTATTTATTCTCAGATGCTAGGCTGCCGTGTCCTGCATAGTTATTTCCTCAGACAGGGAAAAGATTCATGAAGAATACTCTCTCAGTGTCAACTTTTTGGAGACATGAAGTGTTTTAAGTATCTAATGAAAGTATGGACTCTATTTTCAGAAGAAAAAAAAATCCACATTTGCATATAGAAACATTTCCTGTGTGTAATTTCAAGGGGAGTATAGGCCCCTAGAAGCCCATGTAGAGACCCCACGCTAAGGACCCGGTCATGGATGGAGATTCACTCACGCACTGCCTATTCGCTGTTTTTCCTACCACGAAGGGAACCTATAAAATTCTCTCTATAGTCACTACATTGGTCCCAGGTTAAATTGTTTCAAAGTATTTTTTAAATAAAAATGACAAAATTTTTAAAACTTTTTCAGTTTAGAGTCATATGCATAGTTATAACCACAAAGTCTATTAATGCTCAACAACTCTCAGTAAATTGATTTTGTACTGTTTGCAATCAATGTTTCTTTTTTCTATTTTCCTCTAGTTCATCATATTGAGTGTTCTAAAACTTAACATTAACCATGAATAAAAATATTAAACACTTTAATAAACAGCATCATTTTGAATGTGATATGAAATCTAAATAGAGTAGCTGCTACCAGTTAAATACCATATGACTCTGATCAACAAGAACTTATATTCTGAGGTAATAACATCTACACATATCACCCAGAAAATGGAAATAATTTAAAATACACTGGTGAGATGCTGGAGAAATAAAATATCCATTTCACTAGCATTTATTAAGCACCTTCTAATCAATCCCTAGGAAAAGCAAAACCCCATCATAAAGTCGCCATAAAAGACAGCTGTCAGGCAATTTCTGTTAGGAGTAAGTCTGACTCTGAATACACACATTTTGAGAGTCAGAAACAGCATCGGTGCTGAGGGTGAACATGGGTCTGCCCTGTACTCTAATTCACTAGCAAAGACTTTGTGAAGGAAGTCAGCTTGTTGCGATGCAGAGCTGTGTGACTCCAGTAAATTGCACCTACTATTAGCTAGCAAGTAGGTAAAACCTATAGAATTACTTAAAGCTGACATTTCGTTTAGAGATTATAAACAGCAGCACCTCAGCGACTTGAGTTTCTGGTTTCCTTTCTATCAGCGCCCCTTAGTGGACAAGTCTTAGAATGGCCTTTTGGGTACAATCAAATCTGAAGACAGTCAATGATGGGTGGACTCACCAAATGGCCTCTTTGATAGTAATCATAATGCCACCTTGAGTGGCAGCTCTAAACTGACACAGAGAATGGAAAGAAGGTACAGATTTGTCCAACCCTGCAAATCCTTTCAGGCTGGCAATTGCCTTCTTCCTCTCCAGTTTCCCCAGAATCCATAATAAGATCTCTTGGCAAAGGGACCTGGCAGAAAAAAACGGTTATAAATGAGCTTGTCATTTTACTCTACACATCTGACATGCTAACATAAAAAAAGAAAGAAAGAAAGACTGTCAGGTTCCACTGCATTCTGAAAGTTGGCACAGTCAACTAGCACTACTCAAGTACAGGAGTGGAATGTATGCTTATTGTGAATTGCAGAATAAAATATCCTGAAATTCAGTGAGTGACTGACTAATCTCTGGCTCTAGAAGCAACCTTGATATGACATGTAAGTCCCACGTCAATTTGTGTGTGTGTGTGTGTGTGTGTGTGTGTAATTCCAAGCGTACCCATTACCTTTGAATCAGGCACTGAGAAAGAAAGTTTACACTGATAAAACCATCTACTATCAATGGGACCAATAGCTGGTGACCAAGAAACAGTATACCAACAAATTCTTGCTGATTCCTCACCCCCTTTTATCGGTGCCAGTCAACTAGAAGAGGAATGGAATAAATGTTTGCTTCTTCCGTCTCAGTCTCTGATGTGGACAAGATAGTGCTGTGGGGACTTGGGTTTCAAAACTAAAACAAGAGTTATTATATGGATGGCCTTTAAAGCTAAATTCCCATATTTACAGTCTCCATCTTCCACCCTACTTTCTATTGTCAGTACCCTTATGGCTATGGGTTATAATGAAGTACTAAGTGAAAATTAGAGCGTCAAAGGCAGTATGTAAGCTTTGACTAATATGCAAGACTGAGTACAACTGACCTGTGAACAACATGGGGTTAGGGACGCCAACCCCCACACAGTTGAAAATCCATGTATGACTTTTGACTCCCCCAAAACTTACAACCCACAAGGATTTGGTTCCAGGACCCCCTGCAAATACCCAAATCTAAAGATTTTCAAGTCCCTTATATAAAATGGCATAGATTAATGCATATAGTTAGCCCTTAGCACCTACAGACTCCCAACCAGGGATCAAAAACAGTACAGGTATTTATTGAAAAAAATCCATGTATAAGTGGACCCACGCAGTTCAAACCCATGTTGTTCAAGGGTCAACTGTACTTCCCTTCACCATTTGATGATGATGATGACAGCTTACTATTTGCCGGGGACAATGCTTAACAGTTTAATGCAGTTAGTCTTCGTAATAACCCAACGAAGAAGGTACCATTACTGTGTATCAGATCACATAGGGGGATTTCTAAACATCAAAAATCAGAATTCTGTAGAATTTTAGAGAGGATATAAACTCTTATAAGGAGAAAGAAACAACATAAATAGCTGTGAAAATAGAGCTGATACAAAATGAGTCCTACTTAAATTCCAATACAAAAGATTACCTTCCTTCTGGATAACTAAGAAACCCCTTCCTTCCAAACAACACTGTGCAACACTAACACCAAATCCAAGCCTAAATCACACAGTGCTACATTCAGATCCAGATTTCCCAAGCTTGATTTCAACTCCCCACAAGGCAGTGATGATCCATCCTCTATCTCCTCCTTCCTAGACATGTAATTCCAGTATTTCTCACTGATCAAACAGTGGCATGGTCATACGTGGAAACAGACTTCATCTCTGATCGTCTAGGACAGAGGTTGAGGAAAGTCATTCTAAAAACTACGTCCAACCCCCTGCAATTTGTAAAGCTCTCTTTTCTAATGAGCAGAATATCAGAGGATTCTCAAATGTTTTCCTGGCTTTGAAAGAAAAAAACAATTACAAGGTGGCATAAGTCATATTCAAAATAAGAACAAGAACAATGTGCAAAAAAACAAAAAAGACTTTGCTATTTGTAAACAAATATGGTTCTCTGGTTGTTTACCTTATGTGGGACACACTCTGCTTGGTAAAACAGTAGAGAGAAAAGAGCGCCCCCAGGACGGGTAGCAGAGAATCCACCAAAACTGTTAAAGGTTCATTCCCGACCACGTACACCTAGGGAAAAGGAAATGGCGAGAGTGACTGCAAGGCCAGAGGAATGGGACTCAAACAACATACACTTATCAGCAGGGCTTCGAGTCTTACCTTAAGCAACACTCTAGGCCTAAGCGAACAACTTCAGCTCTAAGGCTAATGAAACCATTTGACAGGCGGAAACAGGAGGAAGACTGGACTGCAGCCCTGTGTGTGTGCAGCCTGAAGAACTGCTGGGCGAAATGGGTAAATTAACCCATTTTCTGACACCTTATTTTCCGACTTTTGACTATCTTTGAGTCTCCTAATCTGTCTATTAATCATCTGTACAATAATTCTCTTACTCTGACGGCCCTGTGCCAAGGAACTAACAAGCGATTAATGCCAAATAGAAAAAGTTAAAACTAGATCTAAGGGAAAAAACCAGAAACATAGCTTGCTCTAGATTTGTCACTCTTAAGATGTAACTACTACAATGGCATGTCCTATTCTCTCCAAATTAATAAATGTTCAGAGAAGTTATGCTGTGTACCTACCTGCACTGGCGTTATACCGTGTTTCCCCAAAGATAAGACCTAGCCGGACAATCAGCTCTAATGCGTCTTTTGGAGCAAAAATTAACATTAAGACCCAGTCTTACTTTACTATAAGACCCGATCTTATATTATATTATATAAGACCCGGTCTTGTTTTACTCTAAGTAAAATAAGTGAAGTAGTAAAATAAGACCCGGTCTTATATAAGATCGGGTCTTATATTAATTTTGCTCCAAAAGACGCATTAGAGCTGATTGTCCAGCTAGGTCTTATTTTCGGTGAAACATGGTAGGGTTGAAAGTGTGAGAATGCTGGTTTTTATTAACAATAATTATGATACATATTTTAGCTGTATCTTTTAAAAAGCATTCAACAAACCTTTTTTGAATACCCGCTGGGATCAAAGTACTGTCCTAGGTGCTATAGTGAATATAAATATGAATAAGAGTCATGAATATAGTGATTATAAATATGAATAAGAGTCATGTTTGTGACTTAGCAGAATAAAACAAATAAACCAATTATAATAACAATAATTCAAGTGGATAACTTAAAATACCTTAAGAAGTGCAAAATGCCATTCAAAACTCCAGTCAAACATAATAGGATTTCAAAATCTAATTTTCTTATAATAAATTACAGCCTGATAGTGTGGACAGTGATAATGATGACAAAAGGAGAAAGAAGAACTGAAAATGATGACACTCTTAGTATGTGTTCCAGGAACGATGCTAGGATTTTTATCTTCTAGATATTGTGGTTGATTCTTTAAAGAGTTATCTCATTGAAATTATAACAATCTCACAAAGTCTGTATTCGCAGTCCTGTTTTAAAGGATGAGAAAAGGGAATCTTAAAGAGGCCCTTATTTACAGAAAGTACTGATGTACGAGTCAGTGCTATTTATGGGAAAGGAAAGGCCATGGAGGCCCAAGCTGGAAAAATCTCTGTGCTTTTTCAAAGAACCCTGTCCCTTTAAATCAACCCTAAATTTTCTCGCTCCTTAAACCTCCTAACTCTTCTGTGGAGTTCAGTAACCAAGGAGCCAGCTTCCTGTACATGATCTAATCTCCATAAGCCCAGCTAAATGAGGTGCATTGTATGGCAGTGTTCAGAAGTAATATGCAGGCCTAATTATATATCACCAATTACAGGAGGTAAAAAAAGAGATTCTCCCAGATAACATAAGGGCCTATTATTTGGCTCTGGATTCTGTGTTCCCAGAGGTAATCCTTATGGAGCCATCCTTCCTTACCAACATCTTTAGTGTTAAAAACAAAAAACAAAAAGATGGAGTTAAATCTCCATTGTTTACTGGCTGGATTGGGCCAAAGCACCTCAAACTTTAACATGAACTCAGTGAACCACACTTCTCAGGGGTATACGTTGTTGTTGATAAAATTCTTCCAATTTAAATTCTCTTCTTATACTTTTCTGTATTTTTTTTACAAGAAACTAGCTATTTATACATATATGTTATTGATTTTTATATAAAGCTTTAGCAAATGTTTATTGAGTGCCAACTGTGTACCAGGCATACAGCAGTCAACAAATTATTTGCTTCAAAGAAGTTTACCTTCTAGTGGTGGGACAGCAAATAAACAATAAATATATAATATCAGACAGTGACAAGTGTGATGAGGAAAAACAAAATAGGTCAAAGGGACAGAGGGTGATGAGGGGAAGAGCACGTGGAAACAGAGAGAAATTAAGAATAACTCCTATCAATTCATCAACTAATAATCTATTAAGTTCACAGATAGAAATAAAGGGGAATTTTTTCCAAGTGAAAGATTTAGAGATAAAGTCTCTTTTTGCTCAATCTGATCAAACTCATTTTCTCTAGGATATCTCAAAGAACTTAAATGGCCTCTGCTTAATACATACAGGCTTGTCACCTCCCTTCAAACATGAATAGTAAATTCTTCCTTGTACTGCGCTTAAATCTACCCTCTTTTAAACATCTATAATCAGTCTTTGAATATATAGTTATCTTTCACCTCTTCAACCAGCCTGAAAGGCAAAAGTCAAATTCCCTACTTTAGCACCTATCAGAGATGATTACGCTAGTTACCTCACTATTTGGTAAATAAGCAGTTTAAACACAGAATACAATTTAAGGGAATCCCACTGTTACTGCTTTTATGAGGAAAACAATTAACTACCATTTATTGCATGTCTACTCAAGAATAACCAGATTATTCAGCTAAACAGTTAACATACAATCAATCCCCACAAGAGTCCTGCAGGTTAAGGACTTTAATTCTCATTCTAAAAGTGTGGAAAACTGAGTCTTAGAGAAGCCAAGTTTATTGAGCAAAGGTACATTGTTAGTAAATGGAAAGGCCAGGATGACTCCAGATCTGTCTGACATAAAATCCACATACAGTGCCTAGAAACAGAAAGCAGATAAGCAGTTGTCAGGGGCTGGGGTGGGAGGAATGGAGAATGCTTAATGGGTACAAGGTTTCTCCATTTGGGGAGATGAAAAAGTTCTGAAACTAGACAGAGGTGATGGTTGTACAACACTGTGAATGCACTTAATGCTACCGAATTAAAATGGTAAAATGGTAAATTTTATGTGTATTTTACCACAGTTTAAAAAGGAACAAAGCATGTACCCCATGGCCTCCCAATACTCACCTTCCCTTGTTCATCATACCATTTTCATTGCTTCAATCTCTAACCTATACTAACTTTATCCCAGCTGTCTCCCCATCCTCCCCAAGTCACTAGATCCCAGGTTGTCAGGCTGTAATAACCCTTTTCCTAAAGCCTCTGCAGGGCAGGGCTGGCGTTCCTGAGTGGCACCGTGGACAGCAGCTTCCGGACCACCTTATCTTCCTCCTGAGTCTTATACAGCCCCCTTCCACAGTGTCTTTCAGGGCCATACTAGCTAGCCCTTCCCAGAGACAGCCCCTTCCTTCCAATCTCTTGCCTCGCACTGAACTCGCATGCAAGTTAACAGTTTGGTCTGCACCTGACATCCAACATTACCCTCTACTTACACTCCCAAAGGGGAACCTGGTCATGTGCCCCTGAAAGTGGACTCCTCAGATTACTGAGTTGTATCTAGAGTTTAGTGACCCATACAGGAACACAGGACACTGGACTGACTCAGCCAATGCTAAGCTATGATCTCCTGGTGCCAGCACTGACAATGACCACATGCCCGAGAAGAAACAGAACAGTCCTTCCAATGAAGTCATACTCCATACGAAGGACACGGTTGGGCTAGTTCCTTCCAGTATCCTCCACACCAGGCTGGTGACAGTACCAACTGATGAAGCAGTGAGGCACAATAGGTCAGCTGCTTCCTGCCCCACTGGCGGGAGGGCCCCACTGCACTGTCTTTGTGCCCTGACATCGGGTATTGTGGAATTTCCTTGGACTGTGCTTATGTGTAGTGTCTTTCTAGTTGGGGGTCCTCCCTGCTCACCTAGACACAAAGTGGGATGGGAATTTCAGTTCTGAAACATAATCCACTACTTCATTATACTATTTCTACCTGTGGCAAAAATGTTCCATATCATTTGAAAGTTTCCTTGCTGCCACAGGAAAACTATTGGGTGCATTTCACAGAGTTCTCTGTAAATACTTCCACTGACCAGTTGTGAGACTTAACACAAATCAATTGACTTCTCTGCATCTCAGTTTCCTTATATGAAAAATAAAGAGGTCGGATTTATCACGCTTTAAGGCCTCTTTCAGCATTCTTTGATTTGATTGCAAGTTTGTTCATTTTCTTCTATAACTTTTTGGTACCTCAGCCATTAAGAGGCAAGACCAGTTGAAATAAATGAACCATCCCTCCCCACCCCAAAAATTTTGAAACACTGAATCTTCAACTTGACCAGGATGTAACAAATTTCTATCCCTTCCTCAAACACTTTCTATTCTATCAATTCTGAAGTAAGTACTTTCAAGATGAAATCCTGTTTGGTTGAAAGGTTTTCTGGTTACTTGAAGTATCTGCACAGCTAGGGATAATTAAACAAAATACCTGCAGATGGGAAAGCTGAAACAAGGAAGGGAGAGACAGACTCTCAAGAAACTTTTTCAATTCTTTGGCATGAAAAAGCCTCTCTGAGAGTATGTGAGATGGTGCTTTGAAGAAAAGTTAAACTTCCATATCTACCTGTGTCTTTTCCAGTATAAATGTGTACGACAGGGCTGAAGGATGAAAGAAGAGACCAGTATGGATCTGTGAAACCCAGAATGGCCCAGAACAGAGCCATTTCCTCATTCCTTTCTGGGGATTTCCACATTCCTTTCTGAATGCATCTTGGCTTTCTATCACAGAGCCAGCCATGAGAAGAGGCGTCTGTGGTTAAGCCTGTGACCCTTCATCTAAGCTTAGAGGACTATTGCTCTAACAAGTAATAGAGGCGTGTTTCTAGGTACTCTTTTTTTTTTTAACTTTTATTTATTTTAAGTGTATTTTTCCAGGACCCATCAGCTCCAAGTCAAGTAGTTGTTTCAATCTAGTTGTGGAAGGCGCAGCTCACAGTGGCCCACGTGGGGATCAAACGGCCATCTCGTTATTTAGCAGGTACTTGGTTAAGTTTTTTTGTGACTGATTAAATGAATCAAAGAATGAATGAACAAAGTAGACTGATGTTTATTTTCTCAAAAGCTCTGTTTTTGTGGGGAAGTTACGATGCCCTCTGTCTTTTCACTTTTTCTTGTTTTTTAAAAAGAGCTGTAGCTAGAAGCTATTCAATCAGCACAAATTAGCTGAACAGAACAAAATTTTAGCCATGAAAGGGAGAGCAGGGTGATCAAAAGAAGCCTTGATTTTACTATACTGGCTTGTTTCACACTTATCTTCAATGTCTGGAGGACTGAATTTCTCTGGAAGGATTGACTAGAAATTTAAATAAAAAGGGAAAGCAAAAACTCAGAGGAGTCAAAATGGTCAAAGTATTAAGAATAAACATGTGCTTCTGTTTCAAAGCAAAACAAAACAGAAAGCGGTCCTTCCACGTTCCATTTCTCATTTCATAGACTTCTATTACACTGTTAAGCACACCCCTTACTGCTATAGAGCAGGTAAAAGAGCACCAGGAAGAGAGGACTCAAGAAACTTGGGTGTGGATTTTGTTTCTGCTATCGATATGATTGTCCAAAAATCACATATTAAGGTGAGTGAACACAGGTAAAACTTTTAAACCTCTCTAGGTCTCAGTTGCCTTATTTACAATGTAGGCATTAAGCTTTTGGCATAGGACCAATTAAGATAATTCACATAAAAATATTTTGTAAAATATACAGCCGTGTACAAATGTTAAATTTATTCCCAAATATTTTATTCTCTTTGATGCTCCTGTAAATGGAACGGTCTCCTTAATTTATGGCCTTGTCTCTTACAGGGATGTACTTGTGTGGAAATACAAACATGATGCATCTTTTCAGAACCAAGCTGACTGAATCCTAACAATGAAATTCAGTACAGGCTGGAACTTGATTTTTATCCCAGCTAAAGAATAAACTAGTCAAATGCTGCCTTCTAAAATATCACAGTGATCCTTTTGATAGTAATGTTCTAGAACTTTTAATGCACGTACTAAGTTTAATTAAGACTTGTGAGAGGCAAAAGAATAAGACAAGTTACCTAATATAGTATTCTGTGCATGCTTTCAGAGCATATTGCATAAAATTATCTTTTTAAAAAAGCTTCCCAAAAAGGAACTGACAGTTTTTTTGAGCACCTGTTATGCGCTAAAGTATGCAGTGAAACCACCAAAAGTTACCTTATTCATCCCCGCAACTCAAATATTAAATAAGTCACCTAAAGTCACACGGATAATGACCGTGGGAGCCAGATTCCAATCTAGGTCTGTTTGACTCAAAGGGCCAGGTGTTTGTCACCACACTGTACCACAAAATCTGAACTGCAGCATTTAGAAATCGAACACTTGCATCTCCCACAGCTTTGAAACATACTCTTTTACTCCTTTGCATGTTATTCAAGGTCACAGTTCAGTAAGAGATGGAAACATCTGGAAAGAATGACTGCTTTTAGGGAGGACCCATAGATGGGAGGGAGACTAACTTAAAGCCTTTTGCACTTCTTAAATTTGTACCATGTTCAAATATTATCTTTTCTAAACACAGAAAGAGTGATTGAAAGACAGAGAAGGAAAGACTGGTCCCTGGACCAGCTCTGCCACTCACTAGTATAATTTTTGGGACCAGTCATTTCACAATCTTATGGATTTCTGTTTCCTTTACTGTGAAACGAGGGATTAATTTGTCAAAACCCTAAGAATGTACCACATCAGGAGTGAACCCTAATGTAAACTATGGACTTTGGGTGATAACTGACATGTCAATATAGGCTCAATGACTGTAACAAATGGACCCCTCTGGTGTGGGATGCTGACAGCGGGAGAGGCTGCACACATGAAGGACAGAGGATATATGGGAACTCTGCACTTTCTGCTCAATTTTCCTGTTAACCTAAAACTGCTCTAAAAAATAAAATCTATTCAAAAAAAAAGAGGGGGTTATACTAAACTATTTCTAAAGTTCCTTCCAGCTCTAAGGTGCTATTATTCTAACTTACTCTACAAAAATAATTAAAAATTCACAAAGAGGAGTCAACTGGCCAATCTGACAAAGAAAGAAACTTTCATTAGAAATTAAGATTAAATGGGGGGCAAAAAGACTTGGATAATTAAAGATTCCCTCAATCTGGAAATAGAGAGAGAAAATGGAAATAAGAATGTAGAAAGTAAACTAATTAGTTATCTTCTAGTCTTTCCTACCCTAATATTTCTTCTGTCTTTAAGAGTCTCGACAAGTATAGTGAGAAATACAAAAAGGAATCAGCCCAGTATCAGATTATGGCCAGTTCTCTGAAGAGCAAGAAAATGTCCATTCAGAAAGAATTGGAATTATCTTATCTTGCCCTTCCAGACAAATCTCTGCAATCTAGGTTCTCTTCAGTTCTCTAGACAAAGAAAAACCATCTATCCCGCTCACACCAGGGAGAACAAAAGAACTGCAACATTCTAGGGATTCAGAGTCTGAAGGAGACAGAATAGGAAGCCACTGGACTAAGTTATTTGAAGTGCATATCCCCCTTTTGAATTAGACAATTTTACCAGATGTAAGGTACATACATAGAAATGATGAGAATCATTTATGCAGATAAAGTACAATTTAGGTATAACAAGTTTTCAATTCAATTCGACTAGCACCTATGTATACATCTGTATTGCTGAGAACTTTCCAGTTGGCCGACGAGAGCCATACTGCTCACTCACTGCTGTGTATGAAGGACGCAAGAATAGAAAGGCCTCCCCTTGTAATTGCTCCTGCCAGAAATTTTTCATTCAGAGAGATGAGGGTTTAGTCCCTACAATACCAAAATGTATTTATACTTTGTTTCCGAAGGAAATATTTCTAAAATGGATTATATACAATCCCCGCCTCCTTAAACAAAGTACGTATAAATACTGACCATATTAGCCCCAACATAACTTGCTTTTCAAATTATTATGCCTTTTGGGGACACTTTTACTGTCTTTTTCTTGCTCCTCTTGTCAGTGTGCCTTAGTCTAATGAACTTCTAATCTATTCCTCCTAATTCTGTGATGGTCATAAAAATCAGATAACCCATCTGATCAGGCCTGCATATAAAGTAATGACGAAGCTGGCTCTGAGGAACTAAAGGGCTCTGTAGTTAGAGGTTGACACGGTAGCGAGATGGACGGCTGTTGTAATACAGGTGGCACAGTGTTAACTTGTAAATGTCAAGTAAGACACTAAGATAAAATAGACTTAAAACTCCAGGAAGACAAAGTAAAATGAAAACAGGACTACAAAAACTTCTCATTCAGAAAGAGGGTAGAGAAGGACCCAAAGTGTGGAGACTGTGAGATCAATGAGGATGATTTTTTTAGACAGAGCTATTGGTGAGGGTGAGTCCATCCCTCCCATGAAAAATGAACAACATAAAATAACCCAATTTAAAAATAGGCAAAGGCACTTAACAGACTATTTCTACAAATAAGACATGCAATAAGTATATTAAAGGCTATTCAATATCATTAGCCATTAGGGAAATGTAAATCAAAACCATGGTAAGATACTTCTTTATTTCTACTAGGTGAGTTATAATTTTAAAAAAGGATAATAACAAGTGTTGGCCAAAATATGGATAAGTTGGAATTCTCATAGATTGCTGGTGGGGATGTAGAACGGAGCTGCCACTTTGGAAAACCATATGGTAGCTCCTCAAAAAGCTAAACATAGAGTTACCATACGATCTAGGAATTCCACTCCTAGGTATGTATCCAAGAGAAGTGAAAACATCCATACACCCAAAAACTTATACATGAATGTCCATAGCAGCATTGGTCATAACAGCCAAAATGTACAGAAACAACACAAATGTCTATCAACTGATGAATAGATGAGCAAATATGGTATATTCACACAACAAAACACTATTTGGCATTAAAAGGAATGAAGTACAATATGGATGAATCTTAAAAACATGTTAAGTGAAACGCCAACTACCAAAGACCACAGTTCCATTTACATGAAATGTCCAGAATTGGCAAATCTATAGAGACAGAAAATAGATTAGTGGTTGCCTAGGGCTGGGGGCAAAGTGGGGAGAATGGAGAGTGACAGCTAATGGGTATAGGGTCCTTTTAGAGGGGACAACAATATTCTAAAATTAGATTGTGGTGATAGTTGCATAATCCTGTAAATATATTAAAAACACTGAACACTGTAAATCTGTGAATTGTGTTATGTGGATTATATCTCAATAAATCTGTTAAAAAGAACAGCGAGAGAAACCAGAGGTGGAAATGTTCCCAAATACCTCTCTAAAATTAAACACCCTCTCGTTACCCAGTGAGTTGATGAATCAATTGTATCATCCCAGATGTTTTCCTATTCCCTGCTGTTGAGCTGTATTCTATAATTTAGTATTAGCACCAAGTTAATAAAGACAACACAACCTTTGTTGCTAAGTTCTACACAATATTTACCATTTTCCTCCAACATACACATTTCCTCTGTTTTCCCACTGCAACTGAGCTGCCAAAACCTTGTAGAGAGAATAATTACCCTCTGCAACCCTTTCTGCTTTCATGACAGTCCCAATCCTTATGCATAATCAAGTGTCCATGGCAAACTAATGTTTTGCTTGCCTCTCCAGGTTTCAAATTCACCAAACTGTTCACAGAACTAGAGTGGCTTTTCCCCCCTTTTCTGGGAAACAGTAGGAGAAATGGCCGGATGCATTGTTTCTGGATCTCTCCGTTCAGAGCAGGGGTGTCCAAACTGCGGGCCGTGGGACAACTGCGGCCCGCAATCCATTTTTAATTGGCCCGCAGCAAATTCCAAAAATATATTTAGCTTACCTAAATAAACCAGGTGAGGCAATACATACTTCACCTCGAGTGAGTGGCCCGGCTGTTTGTGTATTTTACCGCAACGTTTGGTGAAAAAAGTTGAAAAAAGTTTGGACACCCCTGGTTAAGAGGCTAATTCATTTGCCAGAAAGAAGCTGTTTTGTTTCCTTTTTCCTCTAAAAGCAATTTATTGACTTCCAAGAAATACTACGAGGGATTTGTTCAAAAGTTTAGTCACAAGTAGTCCTATCCCTACCAGCACTTTCAAGTCTTTCTGACATTCCACACCCAACCATTTAACAGTTTTTCATCATGATATTCCTTAGATGGGAAGTGACTAAGGATAATCTTTTTGAAAGTTGGCCTTGTTCTCATTTGCTTTTTAGACTACTTTACATAATTTCTTGTCTTTCTATAATCTGAAAAGTCCTTGACTACCAATATGCAGAATAGGACAGAAGAACTTTCTTTTCATAAATCTCTAAACGAGGCTTTAAAAAATAAAAATGGCATTATATTCATTAAGTCGCTATGTCATGCTTTGTCCCGAGCAATTTAACTTTATATCTGTACGCCATATCAACCCTGTAAAGGGTATACTTTTTGTTTTTTTAACAGCTAAATTAAGCAAAAGGATAGTAAACATCTCTTTAGTAAAACGTGTTACGAAGAATGAATTTTAAGCATGCATTTTATATCTATGAATTTATCAGCATCATACGTGGAGCTTAACACAGAAGCATATGCCTTTTTATCTGAAAGAACATGACTTAAGATTGACTGTACACCCTCACACACTGCTGGGGGGAATGTAAAATGGTGCAGCCACTTTGGAAAACATACCATATTTTATATGCAATGTCTAGAAAAGGCAAATCTATAGAGACAGAAAGTAGACTAGTGGTTTCCTAGGGCAGTGGGAAATGTGGTGGATGGATTTGGGAGTGGTGTGGGGCTTCTTTTTTGGGTAATGAAATGTCCTAAAATAGATTGTGATGACAGCTGCACAAATCTGTGAATATACTAAAAAGCCATTGGTTTGCACACTTTCAATAAGTGAACTGTACAGTATTAAATTATATCTTATAAGACTGTTTAAAAAAAGATTTACTTTACATCCAAATGTCCATCAACTGATAAATAGATACACAAAATGTAGTATAGTCATACAATAGAATATTACTTGGCAATAAAAAGGGATAAAATATTGATATATGCAGCAAACTGAATGAACTTCCAAAACATTATGCTAAGAGAGAGAAGCCAGCCACTAAAAGAGCACACACTGCATGACTCTCTCCTATGAAATATCCAGAGAGGTAGAGAGCAGATAAGTGGTTGCCTGGGACTGAGGGTAGGAACAGGGAGTGACTGTAAATAGACACAACAGATCTTTTTAGGGTGATGGAAATGTTCTAAAACTCTATTGTGATGGTTTCACAACTCTGTAAATTTACTAAATATCATTGAATTGTACACTGAACACATTATTTTATGGTCTGTAAAGTATACTTCAATCAGGCTGCTTTATTTAAAAAAATTTACTCTAAAAAATTTTAAAGAGGCAAATAACAATTTTTTAAATGGGCAAAATATACAAACAATTTACAGAAGCAAAAATATGAATGAACCAAAAACATGAAAAGATATTCTCTTAAGAAATAAGAGAACCAACTGCTAATTAAAACTACACTACACCTAACAGACTGGCACAGATTCCATGGAAATAACTCAAATGTCTACCAATAGAAGAATAAACAAATACATGATGATAGTCATATAATGGAATAACATCTAGTAGTGAAAATGAATGAATTCAAGTAACACACATTATGATGTCATTTAAATAAATTTAAAATCATGCACAACACTACGAAGAGCACAAAGAATAATACACACAAATTCGTGATAGTGGCTCCCCTCTGGTGGGAAGCAAGGCAAATGTGATCAGTGATGGTAGACAGAGGGCTTCAGCTGGATTGTTAATGTTTAATTTCTTAAGCTGAGTGGTGGATGCACAAGCATTTTACTCTTCAAATTTTTTGTATGCTTGAATTATTTCATAGAAAACTAAAATGAAAACATTTACTGTAAAATATTTAAAGTACTGCCATAGAAAAGAAATGAGAAATGTGAAATTATATTGGATATAATTCACATGCCATAAACTTCACTCTCTTAAAATGTACAATCCAGTGGCTTTTAGTATATTCACAAGGTTGTATAACCATCATCACTATCTAATTCCAGAACATTTTCCTTACCTCAAAAAGAAACCCCATACCCATTAGCAGCTGCTCACAATTCCCCAGCCCCAGCCCCTAGCAACCACTAATCTATTAATACTTTCTGTCTCTATGAATTTACCTATTCTGAACATTTCACTAAATGGAATTATACAATGTATGGTTTTTTGTGTCTAGCTTCTTTTAAAATTTTTAAATTATAATTTTTAAATGTTCATCCATGTTGCAGCATGTAGCTATACTTCATTTCTTTTTATGGCTGAAAAATAGTCCATTATATGGCTATATCATATTTGTTTATCCATTGATAGACATTTGGGTTGTTCCCATATTTTGGCTGTTATGAATAATGCTGCTATGAACATTCGTGTACAAGTTTTTGTGTGAACATGTTTTCATTTCTCTTGGGTATATAGACCTCAGAGTGGAACTGCTGGGTCAGATATTAAACCCATGTTTAACTTTGTGAGGAACTGCCAGACTATTCTCCAAAGTGTTGGCAGCACCTTTTTACATGGAATATAGTTTTGAAAACTGTCTACTGGTGTATATGTTTTTTATAGTAAAATACTATTATAAATTTATTGAAATAAATTTTAAAGGAGCATATTTACCCCAACTCCATCTGAACCTAACACAATGGACTTCATTTTTGCCTAAAAATAGATTATTTCACATAGATTTATAAGATTGTAAATCATAGAGAACATACAATCTATATTCTTTTTTTTTCATTTTCAGTATATATTTAGGTAGTCATTTGCAGGATTCCATTATTCAGACTTACCTCTTTATGATGGTGATTGCTATCAAAAGTTATAAAGCAGATTCGATATTATCGTATACTTTTAGGAAGTCTCCAGTATTATAAATGCCTCTGTCAATTTCTTTAAAAGACATGCTTTTCTCAGTGGCATGTGCCAGTTAGAGAATATAAACTGTTTTAACAGTCAGATAAGTGATGAAATGGACAGTTTCAAAATATATCAGTTTTTAACTAACAGCTTATAGTTTCCAGTTTCAAAAAAAGAAAAGATTTTAATGGTTTAAATTTAAGATTAATCATTCTAATTCTTTGTGGGTTTTCTTTTTTTTTTTTTTTTTTTTTTTGCCTTTTTTTGTTGAGAGCCCGCTGGCCCATGTGGGAATCGAACTGGCAGCCTTCGGAGTTAGGAGCATGGAGCTCCAACCGCCTGAGCCACCGGGCTGGCCAATCATTCTAATTCTTAAACCATCAATTAAAAAGGCAAAATTATTTTAAAAGACTAAGTACAAATATTAGCTAAAAACATTAGTGATTCAAATTACCAACCTTAAATACATCCTCAATACATCTACTAAGTTCTTCTTCTGTCACCAAAATGGTCCCTGGCACCATGTGACTCTCTGGAATCTCTGGAGGACAAAAACCAAAATTACCCACACTCAGGCCAACAAAAATACTTCATGTTTTGAGCCATTTTTTTAAAGAATGTACTGATTCTAAGTTACATTCCTATTAAATGTATAAAGAAATGTTAATTTACTCAAAAATCATGTTTATCATGTCTAAATAATCACAAATTTATTATTCACCAAGTGAATAATTCACCAAGGCTTAATCTGGTGGTTTTACTATGTAAAAGAATTAGACTTTCTCTATCTCCACCCACCTACCCCCAACACACACACACAGAAAGATTCATACTACAAATGACTTCTACACAAAGTCTACACAGACCTAAATTTGCTTTAACCATAACAGCAAACTTTTTCTTCATTTTTAACCTTAGAAACTGCTATCCAGAAAGTGTTTTTTTTAATCACTAAGAATACTATAATGATACTCTGTTTCCCTGCATTAAACTCAATAAAGCATGAAAACATACTAAGGAAAATAGTAAAAATGTCAGTCTCTTAAGACATTAAAACAGAACTAAACCCACTGGTCAAATCTGGGAAAATCTGAACATCAAAATGAGTGACAGGAATGTTTGGTAACTCACTGAATAAAAAAAGAATCTATGAATCTACACTGATACTTAAATAATTATTTTTAAAAAAGGAATAAGGCAGGGCGGCAGGTTGGCTCAGTTAGTTAAAGTGCAGTGCTCATAACCAACATCACCAGTTCGATTCCCATGTGGGCCAGTGAGCTGCGCCCTCCACTAGATTGAAAACAACTTGACTTGGAGCTGATGGGTCCTGGAAAAACACACTACACTGTTCCCCAACATTCCCCAATAAAAAAAAAATTTTTTTTAAAGGGATAAGGCAGGGAGAAAGAAAAGTTCTTCTTTACAGAAGAATACCAACTAACATTGTAATAAATATAACACACGAAATACAAAATCACCATATTACTGGCAAGACTCATCAATGGATAATGAACTGTAGTATGAAAGACTATTGAGAAAGAGGGTATTCACACAGTCCCAGACTATCATTCCATAGATTACTTATTAATTACATAGGGAGGAATATATTTTTACAATGGAGAAATCTGTGTGCTACCACCTTAATCAAATGATCAAATATAACATTGCTAATACTGGGATAAATCAGTATATGCCCCTTAATTAATCTGATGGAGACTAAGGAAAAAGACATCATTCTATGTAGTATTTTTGCCAAAATGCTTAACTCCATCTAATCACAAGGAAACAATTAGACAAATACAAATTGAAAACCATTCTATAACCTGGGCTTTTCAAAAACGTCAAGGTGAAAGACAAACAAAAAACTGGGGAACTATTCTCCATTAAAACTGAAAAATCATAACAAGTAGATGTTATGCATGATTCTTGACTGGATTCTGGATTTTTTAAAAATAGCTATAAAGGAAATTCTTGGGACAACTAGAGAAATTTGAATACAGTCTGTATATTAGATGATGTCTACGACTAACTCTCAAATGCTTCGGAACAAATGCATATGCATAGAAAGAGAGAAAAGATAAAGCAAATGTGGCCAAAACGTTAGCAGTTGGCCACTGAGGTGGGGTACATAGGGGTGGCGCAATGTAGTCTTCTTGGAAGTTCTGTGAAGTGGATTTTTCAAAATGCAAAGTTGGAGGAAAAAAAGTAAATCTAAAGCCACTAAAACATCACAGATTTAAGTCATTTAAATCTGAAGTACTGAAGAAGAGACCTTTAGAGGAACACCCAACCACCAGACTTCCTACTTTACCTGCTGTATTTAAACATCGATAGAGAGGAGCTAACATGGGCTGAAGTAAATATTTGGCTGCCAACTGTGGGCATCCTCCTGCCATAGTTATAAATGCAGTGGTAGCAACTCTCTGAAATTGTCGTGCCGTCAATTTATCTTGAAAGTGAAATAAATCCAGAATCTAAAAGAAAAAGTACACAAAGTAAGTAAGTGACAGGCTATTCGCATGGAGCATTACATTAACTAAGAAGAGACAGTACTAATTTCTCTAAGGCAAAAAATAAACTCACTACAATAACACTGATTCAACAACCAAAAAAATGTTTTTTAATTTAACAACCCACTAGCAAAGGGTGTGAGAACTGAAGAGGCTGAGTTTTTCTTAATTAATTTTATCTAATTTATAAAATACATTCTCATTGGAGAAAATCTGGAAAATAAAGTTTTAAGAAGAAAATTCACTGAGATCACACTTAATATTCAGTTTTGTGTATTACTAAAATCTTCTCATACTATTATAAATTCCTCAAAAATATTATATAGCAAAATACAATATATATTCAAACTGTATGTAAGAATTTATTAAAGTATCTCCTAATATCCAGAAATTCTGTTTTTCCCAAAATTTTGTTATTCTAAATAGCACCACCAAATGAAATTACTGGGTCAAGGCATATAAATATATTTAGGGTCTGAAGAGTCTGCCGTATTTGAACTATCCCAGATAATAATCTATTTTATTCTCAAAAATAAACATAGAGGGCAGCCAGTTGGCTCAGTGGTTGGAGTGAGGTGCTCATAGCACCAGGGTCGCCAGTTCGATTCCCACGTGGGCCAGTTAGAGGCAGTGGCTTGAGCTTGGAGCTGAAGTGCCACTGGGTGGCCAATTGCCTCAGTGGTTAAGATCACGGTGCTCATAACGCCAAGGTCACTGGTTCGATTCCTGCATAGGCTGGTGAGCTGTGCCCTCCACTGCTAGGTTGAAAACAATAACGTGACATGGAGCTGATGGGTCCTGAAAGGACACACTGTTCCCCAATATTACCCCCAACAAAAATATAAATTAACTAACTAAATAAATAAACATAGATCTCCAGTGCCTATAAGTGGATTTACCCCAGTCTATCAACAACTGATAGAAAAGTGTATTCCTGTCCTGACTTAAAAGTGATGCTTGTACTTTTTGCAGACAGGAAAATCTTCTGTCTAAAAACTGTATGTGACCTCTGATACTGCCACAGAGAGACTCAGCAAGCCCGAAACCTATGACTTGATTTTATCATTTTGTCAAGTACCAAAACTACAGCTACTAGTTTCAGAAAATATTTATACTCATCATTGCAAATGCTAACTTTGCCTTGTAAGATGACTTATATTTAGTGTATTTCAATATAAGATAGTTCTGCATTGTGGTATTTTGTTCTCCTGCATGCCTACCTATTAGAGGCCCAAAGATCAGTGTAACAACTGAATGACTGTCTTTGGACTGTGCTCCAAAAGGTTTGTCTTACATCAAAATGCATGGGGAGTACTGATTAAGAAAACTCCTTCCACATTTTTCACCTATCAGATTAGCAAAGTTAGAAAAGTTTTACAACACATTGTGTAGGCAAAGGTGTGGGAAAAAAGATAAGTAAATAATATCAAATATTTAAATGTATATATCCTTTGATCCGGTAATTTCAATTCTAGGAATTTTTCCTATGGTAATACTTGCAGTGTGCAAGATTTATGAATATTAACTGTGGCATGGCTTGTAAGAGCAAACTAAGGAAAACAACTCAAATATTCATTAAGGAAGCTGGTTAAATAAACTACGGTACATTAATGTAATGAAATAGTCCACACCCATGAAAAAGCATGAGGCAGCACTAAATGAAATGACTACATGAAATGATCTCTAAGGCACATTGTTAAGTTAAAAAAGCAAACAATATGTGTGTGTAGCATGTTATCATTTAGATAAAAATTAGACTATATATACACATATTATTGTATATATATAATACACAGAATATCTCTGGAAAATAAAAAGACATTGGTAACAGTACTACTTCTGAGGGATGTGGGAACAGAGATGAGAGGGAGACTTATTTTTCTGTTTATTCTTTTGTGCTTTTTAAATTGTGTAACATGTTAATTTACCTTGTTTATTTAATACCTATTTTTTTTGACCAATTAAAAAAAACACAGAAAAGATAAGAAACAAGATGAAACTTTAGTTTCATATTCCAGCTCTGGGAGCAAGCTGGGCTACTCATCTCATAATGACGAGGCGTTTTTAAACCTAACAGTTTGGTCAGTGTCTTCCACAGGTTTTTATTCCTTTATTAGGAAGGCCCCTCACTGAACAATAAACTTAAATATTACATTGCTTTTACCTCAATATTAGAGGAACATTACAAGTCCTCCCTTTGTAAATAAGCAGACAGTCCTCAAACAGTCAAAAGAAACAAAACTATTTACCTGGGGGCAGATATCCCTGTAGTAATCCTCTGGGGAAAGACACTGCTGGGGACAAGAAGCCAGTATCTTTGCAATCAAGTCACACTTCCTCCAGTCAGCGGCCGTTGCCTCAGCGTCACTCCCGCCAGCTGCCCCGGCTGTCAGCAAAGGAGAGATGTCAAAAAGTCATACCAGGTCCCCATATAAAGTCCTTAAAACTGAGGGTAAAGAATGTTCTTTTCTCTACTGAAAATTGTTTATATAAGAAATTTATATAAGAAATTTATAAAAGATTTTCTATAAGAAAATCTGCCCCTCTGCACTTGTCTTTCTATGTTGGTTTCTGGGAATTTCAGAGAAAAAAGTAGTACTTAATCATTGTAATAATACTATTCATGATTTGAGTACAGTAAGTCCTCACTTAATGTTATCCATAACTTCTGCAACTTTAAGCTAAATGGCATATAATGAAACCAACTTTACCATACATTAATTGATATAAACAAGACTTAAGTTTCCATGGCATCTCATCAACATTATAATGAAATGACGTTGAAACTACATTATTCACAGATTTGCTGTACTAGCTTCTTCTTAGTGTTTATTACTTTTATTATTATTATTTCTTTTTATATGAATTACGTACTTTAAATTGCTTTAAACCAAAGCTATGGAGTAACAGGGACCAGATTTACCTTACCACCTTAAATGACTAGAAAACTGCACAAAATATATAAATAACGATTTTCAGACACTGGACAATAGACAGCCCAGGACACTGATCCCTGAGAGAGAAAAAGCAAACATGAGGCCCCATGAATACTCTAGCCTACCACCTAGATTGAGTTTTGAGATCACAGCAAAGGGGAGTCCAAATGAAGCCTGGCATCTTTTTGAGTAAAAGAAACATAGTTCAGAGTTCAGGAAGGCCAAGACAGCTAGACATTTCAAGGCAAAATACCAGCGAGGAGGAATCTACACAGAGCTCCAGAGAGCTATGCTGGAGTATGACCTGTGTGCGCAAATGGGGGAAAAAACCCCAAGACTGGGACAAAAACCACCAGAAAGGAAAAGGAAGAACAATCCCCAGAGTTCACATGGGGCTGGGAATAATTTGTGTTCCCAATAGCGAGCCTGGAAAGGCCTCCTAATACACAGGGCCTCAAGTAAAATCTGAAAAGGGTATTATTTCCTTAGTAGTGGGGCCAAATTACCTTAGACCCACAGTAACAAGGCTTAAAAGCCAGGATCAAGGGGATGAAACTGATTCCAAGAAAATTAAGTATATCCCAGAACAAAGCCTAACAAAGGAATACAACAAAATCTAGCACCCAACAATGTAAAATTAAAAATAATCAGTATCTATTCAAAAATTACCAGGCATATGCACACAATGGAATATTATTCAGTCATAAAAAGGAATAAGGGACTGATTCATGTAAAACGTGGATAAATCTCATAAACATGATGCTAAGTGAAAGAAGCCAAACACAAAGACCACAAATTGTATGATTCCATTTGGATGAAATATCCAGAATAGGCAAATCCACTAAGACAGAAAATGGATTAGTGCTTACACGGGGCTGGAGGGGGGGGAGAATGGTAAGTTATTACTAATCGGTATGGGGGTGTTTTGAGAGAGATGATATTGGTGATGGTTGCACAACTTTGTGAAAATACTAAAGACCACTAAAGAGTGAATTTTATGGTATGTGAACAAAATCTCAATTTTAAAAAATTACCAGATATGCAAAGAAGCAAGATAATATAACCAATAATCAGAGGAAAATTAACAGAAACAGACCCATAAAAACAGCGATGACAAAATTATGACATTACAACAGCTATTATAAATTTATTCCCTATGTTCAAAAAGGTAAAGGAAAGAATGGTCACGATGAGATAAATGGATATAAAAAAACCCCGAACTGAAGCTCTATTAATGAAAAAGAAAATATCTGAAATACACTGCATGGTAGGCACTGCAGAAGAAAAGATCACTGGGCAACACAGCAATACAAATTATCCAGAATGAAACAGAGAAAAAGACTGAAAAAAATAATAAACAAGACGTGAGTAATTTGTAGGACAACAGCAAACATAATTATTAGGTGTAATCCAAATTCCAGAAAGAGAGAAGAGAGAAGGACAGAAAAAAAATATTTGAAGATAATGTTGAGAAATTTCCAAATATGATGAAAACTAAACCCTCAGCTCCATGAAGCTCAAGAAATATTAAGCAGAAGAAAAATGAAGAAAATTACCCACAACAAGGAATATCATTATCAAATTTCTAAAAACCAGTGATAAAGAGAAAAATCTTAAAAGCAACCAGAGAAAAAAGGTTTATCATGAACAGAGGAACAAAGGTAAAAATGACAGCAAAAATATTTTCAAAAAGGAAAGTGAAATAAAGACTTTTTCAGACAAACGCAAGCTAAAGAAATTCATTGCCAGCAGACCTGCACTATAAGAAATATTAAATTCTTCAGGCAGAGGAAATTTGAATTAAAATTTGGATTACACAAAGAACTGAAAAATACCAGAAATATAAACTTCCTCGAATCATTTCTGAAGAAGTAGATTTGAACAGATAACAAAAAATATGTACTCGTACATGCATAAGTGAGGAGAAAGCTCATAGCAAAAATAGGGTTCTAAGTTTCTTATAGCAGCTCTCCAATTTGCATACCCTTGGGTGGTCTAAGTCTCCTTTGGAAAAAGAAGATGCTGGCCAGTCTGGTGGCTCAGGTGGTTGGAGTGCTGTGCTCTTAACACCGAGGTCACCAGTTTGATTTCCACATGGGCTGCACCCTCTACAGCTATGATTGTGAACAACAGCTCTCCCTGGAGCTGGGCTGCCATGAGCAGCCAGAGGTTGGCGTGAGCAGCCATGGGCTGCTGTGTGCTGCAGCTGCTCTGGGTCAGAGAGCTGTGTCCTACACACAAGAAGACTGAGAAACAACGGCTTGAACCAGAGTGGGGTGGGGGGCAGAGGCAGAAGAAGGGGTGGGGAAAAAGAAAGAGAAGATGCAAGGACTTATTTGCACATGACAACTTATCACAGGTAACTGATAATTTTTCATTTCACTGGCCCTAGAAGCCACTGCAGGCAGAAGTGGGGATACAACATTACAGCCACTCTAGACCAAATCTATCAATGTCTGCCCACCACACTGACCTCACCTTTGTCTGACAGGACCAAAGTACATTTACTACACCAGAAACGGAAAGTCAAGAATGATTCTTCTGTCTTGCCTTTTCCCTCCCCACATATTCAGACTTTCATTAAGTTCTCGCAACTCTACCCCTTAAATATCTCTCTGTTAAGTACAGCCAGAGAAATGAGTCACGGGAGACCAAGATTGGTCTATTAGAATTTATTGGGCATATTTGAACAGCGGGAGGTTAGGCTAGAGCAGAGGGAAAAGATCATAACCTCCCCGAGCAAAGAGGAGTAGGGTATGGAGTTTTATAGGAGGGGGTCAACGAGGCTGTTCCCCCTTCAGTGCTTCAGGGGTTTTTCATTGACAAAGGGTTTCAGGGCCTGACCAAGCCCCCCAGATCCACACCCTGGCCCCAGGCCCACCCAGGTCCAGGAATCACAGGCCCCTAAAAGATTAAGCAAGACAGGATCAAGACAAGACAGCTTTTAAGAAAAGGTTTCTGCTCCTGGCCTAAATATGGCTTAACACTCTGATATTCACTGTCTCCATTTCCACTGCCACCACATTGATCCAAGCCACAGTGATCTCTCGACGACTGCCTTCTTAACTGATCTCCCTGCTTCTGCTCTTACCTAACCCTTTCTTGAAAATACATCCAGATAGATATTTCTAAAGTATAGGCTCTAACATGTCTCTTCTTAAAACCTTCCAATGGTTTCTCATTGCCCTCAGAATAAAGCTGGAAATCCTGAACCAGACCTGCAGGCCTCCATGATGTGACCCCAACCTTCCACCCTCATTTCATACCACTCTGCCCTCACTGCTCTACCCATACTGAAATTCCCTCAAAAACACTGTGCTCTTCCCTACCTCAGTCCCTTCATACATGTTATCTTCTCTGCCTATAATAGTTTTCTCGCACTCTTCAATTGGTAAATCCCAATTCAGCCTTCAGGGCTCAGTTTAAATGTCACTTCCATCAAAAAAAACACTAAATTTGTGGCAACTTATTAGAATATTCGTATGCATGGGATATAGGAGATAAGGGACTGAACACAAAAGTAAAAGGTTCACCACAAAAAATGAAGGGAGTTCCTAGGATGACAACTGTGTAGAAGGTAACTAATCGAGATTAGAGAAGACTCAGAGAGCGATGTCTCCAGAAAGATAAAGCTGATAGAATATCTGGTGTATGTGAATATATTAAAAGAAGATAAATAGGGGTGGGCGGTTAGCTCAGTTAGTTAGCCTGGTGCTGATAACACCAAAGTTGCTGGTTCAACCTCCACATGGGCCACTGTGAGCTGCGCCTTCCTTAAAAAAAAAATAAAATAAAGAAAAAGAAAAAAAAGGAGACAACTGGGGGAAAGTTTGAAAATCAGTTAGTTACAAGTACAAAAAACTAAGCGGACAAAAAAGATAGCGAATATAAATACTGAATATTGATCTAACCAAAGTAAAGATGTGACTGTTAAGGAGATGAGAAGTATGCTTGGGAGAATGACAGGGGTTGTGAAAGAGAACAAAATCCTTTTCCACACATGGTGAGAAGTGGATAGATAATGCCTAAAACTGGACAATTAAGACAGTCCTGTATATGCATGATAGAAATCTAGAGGTAAACAGAAATCTAGAGGAGAAACCCACTAAAAAAGTTGAAAGTGGTTTCTTCTGGGGGTGGGAAATGGAGTAGAATGGTGAAAGGACTGCTATTTTTCTCTATAAGCCTTGTAGACCTATTAGACTCTTTCAACTTTCATTTAAAAAATAAAACAAGAAATATAAATGAAAAACTATTACCACGCTTAGCATAATTAACTTTTTTCCATTTTCAGTCCTCCACTGAGGACTTAAGGGAATATAATTGTGGAAATAAATCTAAACCTTCATCCCAAAGTGTGCATCTCTAAGGTTTAACTTCCGAATCTAATCTCCTCAGTCTCCACAAACACACAGTTTACTCTCAATCAGCTTTTAAAGGTAAATGCTGAAAATCAATAATTCACTCTGACTCAAAGGGAAATGGATACAAAACAAACAGAAATATTTTATTTCTTACCACCTGCTCCTTCCAAAATGCCCCGGACAACTGCCTGGACACCACTCGGTCTCATCAACCTTTCAGACAGCAGCTGCCCACACAGACGCCGGAGCCAAGCTGGGGCCCGACACCTAACTTCTCTCTTTACATCTGAGCAGGACTGAAAAGGAAAGGTATGGACTGAGTATCAGGGACACAGAGAGGATGTGTAGACATTATTAAAACACATGTTATATGCTGAGACAGACTGACAATTAACAGTGTGCTACGGTGTGTCCCCGAAAATAAGACCTAGCCGGACCATCAGCTCTAATGTGTCTTTTGGAGCAAAAATTAATATAAGACCCAGTACTATATTAACATTATGTTATATTAAAGACCCAGTGTCGTGGTGTTGTGTTGCGTTATGTTGTATTGTGACGTGGCGTTACATTACATTATACTGTACTATATTACATTACATTGTGTTGTATTATATATTATACCTGGTCTTATATTGGATTAAAATTAAACCAGGTCTTATATTAATTTTTGCTCCAAAAGACGCCTTAAAGCTGATGGTCCGGCTAGGTCTTATTTTCGGGGAAACACGGTTATACAGACTTCAAAAGAGCAACATTTTTTCCTTAAAAAAAAGAAAGAAAAAAAAACTCTCAAAAAAAAAAGAAAAGAAAAAAACAACACAAACTCTCTCCTTTCAAAAACCTTCAGCATCACTTTTAAGAAAGTAAAAATACAATGAAACTTCAAGTGAAATATCAAATGAAGCTTCAAACCCAAAAACAGGCAAACACATCAGAGAATAACATACAGATTTGGGGAACATCAGGTTAATGGGACCAAACCCTGAACGTAGTCATTCCAGTTGAAATCCAGCTTCCAGAGACAATTCCTATGAACACGCGTCCCCAGCAGGAGGACAGTTCATAACAGAGGGAGGGCACTCTGGTCCTTGCACCCACCCCCACCCCCATCTCAGCTACCCTGATTCCTTGTGACACAGCAACTTCAAGTAAAGTTGGATTTCTTCAAGGGCTGGTTTTTGAGAGCTCTGTGGAGCCACCACGAACAAAACAGATTTGGTGTCCCTTATTTTGAGTTAAGATGTTAACCATTTTTCTGTCAATCACTGTACTTGATGTGAGCATAAAAACAAGTGACAGAAACATTTAACCCTAACTATCTTATCCTCTGTCTTTGATTTAAGGGGGATTAATAATTACCATTTACTGAGGGGGTTATGACGTGCCGGGCACTGTGCTGAGAACCTCCCACATAATCTCAGAAAGGACTTATAAGGAAGGCGCTGTTGTCATCCCCATTTTATGAGGAAGGACACTGAGGGATGGAAAGGTTTACCAACTCAAAAGTCTACTAAAGGTTTACAAGTGCACGCTGGGGTTGAATCCCGCTATGCCTAACGCCAGAGCCTCTGCTTTTCGTCACATTCTTATCATTATAGTGCATTTGGTTTAATCTGGCACACTGGGGACTCATTCAGAGAGGCAGAATGTGAGGCCCAGTGGAGAGGCTGTAGTGACGTGAAAAGGACCAATGAAGAGATATCTTAGTCACCTGCTCCAGCTGGTCCTTGTTTCTGACCTACAGCCCCTCATGCGTTACTCATCTAGATTCAAAACTAAAATGTAGGTACTAAAAGTAAATGGATAATTCCCAACTACATCCTCAAATTAAGCCATTTCACATAATTATTTTTAAGGAACAAAAGAAACTATCTTATGCCTATAGAATATATACTATTATGTTTTTCAAACAAAGGAGCTAAGAATAGTCCCAATAATAGCTCTAATTTTAATTTCTTGACTTTAGAAACTCCGTTCAAAGAGTAAGAGATCCAAATATTTCTGCCAAAAGAATGTATTGTCAAACAGCCAAATTTTAGTTTAAAAAAAAAAATCCAGTTTCAGAATGAATAAAATATATTTTAAATAAAATTGCCGTCTTCTTGGGAAAAGCATTCATCATTCCAGTAAAATAAAAATCCTTTTAAATTATCCTTCGGGTCAGCGTAATTTAGTTTTACAAATGACTTAATGATCTAAAAGATGAAATAAGATTCAACGAGATTATCAAATTTCCCAGAAGATGACAGCACACTGCACATTATCATGAATGATTCACCATGAGCCCCCAGGCCTATATACCTGTGGAGGTCCTCCCTGGAGGATAAGTAATTCTCGAACTGCTAATGGTTGATACACTTGATCCAAGATGTCTCTCAAAGCCTCCCTAGATAGGGCTCTTTCCTCTTCAGTTAACACCTGAAAGAAACGTGTACTTGGCTTTAGTGGCATACAAACCAGGCAGGCAACAGAAGGTAATGTTTTACAATACTGTACAAAGACACTTGTGAGGGGAGGAAAAGGCTTCCTTCCCTTCTTGATTTCCTTTTACCTGGAGGAAGTTATAATACTGAAACTCTCCTGGCCCTCACTCACTTCTGGACAGGAGACCTACTGACTTACCTTACTGGTGAGTTAGGAATAAATCTTCACTGGCGAGTTTTGGCTCGCACAACTCAGCTCGTTCCTCCTCTTTCTCTTGGGAGTGAGTCCACAATCTGTTCTGCTCTTCTTTGCTGTAGATTTTACAGCAGCATGTCCCCTGCCATGGGGCAGAAGGCGCTGCAGTTTTCCAGGACTTCTTAAAACTGGGGAGTAGTAAGTGTGTCTAATTCTGGAATATACTCTTGGGAAGCCCATTTGTCTCCATCTAGAAGCTATATCCTCCAACTTTGCATTTATGAGTGACAGAGATGACATTTTGATTTTTCATCTCTTACTCTTGTTAACTGTCTTTTAATTCATTCAGAACTTGGGCAGCAAAGAGGGGTGCTATTTACTAGGGCCCCTGGGGCCTCAACAGTACTGACTCCCTTTGGTAACTCAGTAAAACATTCAGGGTCCTGCCCATTACCATTTGACAAATGACAATACTGGAGCTGCTTAGAACAGCAGCTATAGCTGGGATTTGTCCAGCTTCATAATGTACACCCATCATGCTTCCCCTTCTGTCAGCTTCTTCCCCGCCTCCCTACTTGGTCCTTTCTGTGTGTCTCTCTTTCTTTTCTCTCTCCTGCCCTAGGCCCCTGGGGCACTTCTTAGCCCCAGTAATAGGGATAAGACCTGTCAATCCAGACGTCCCTGTCCCAGGGAAGCACTGGCAGCAGACACTGATAGAACGGTCGAGACCACACCATGTCGTAAAAAGCACAGTGCTCTCTGCTCCACATAAATAAAGGCACTGGGGGAATTCAGGATTTTGTGTCACTGCTCGGATGTCAGTGGCTTTGAGGTAAATGTCTGTGAGCACAGGCAGGAGAAATAGAAAAGGGAACAAACAGAACAGGAACAAGTTGGAGGGTGGCACAGAAAGGTGTCAGAAAAATGAGCTGGGTGGGCACTGAGATCTGGCTGCAGCAGCTGACCCTCGATGCATTTAGACAGGCACAGCTTCTTTGGGCCAGGGGCCTTTGCCATCGCTGCTGGCCCTTGCTATGTGATCCTTGTGAGTCGCGTCTCAATTCATGTGGGAGCGGTTTGAAAAAAGGACCGAGTCTCATGCTCCTGTCACTTCCATAGCACCTTCAAGTCTAGGGACTCAAATCCGGAAGGACTGAGTGTCAGCAAAACAGCACAGCCCCTAACACCTAACAAGAACAAACACTGACTGAACGACGTGGTGTACCAGCTGCTTTACCTACTTTATCTCATTGAATCATCACAAGAACTTAAGGAGGTGTGTGTAGTTTAACACTAACATTAATAGCTATTACTTTTTTGCCTGATCACTGCACTGTACACCTGAAGCTGAACAATAATGAATGCCAACTGTGATTATATATATATCTGTATATATATGTATGTATATACTTACGAGAAGCGGAGTACAGCATTAGGAATAGAGACAGGGGAGATGTAATGGCTGTGTGCAATGTCAGAGGGATAGTGGATGGGGAGGGGGTTCACACAGTGTGAGGGATATAAATGATAAATGTCTAAGTATTACTTTGTCTTGTGCACCTGAAACTAATAGAAAAAAAAAAAAAAAGAAGCTGATCCATCACCTTCCAAAAAAAAAAAAAGCTATTACTTTTTGATGAGTACCACTGGGGGTTGGGGTAGGTCCTTTATACACATCATCCTTAATCCTCACAACCACCTTCCAAGGCAGGTATTACTATACACATTTTATAAAAAAAGGAAAGAGATGCTCAAAGAAACAGACTGCAAATAGCTGTTCCACAAAATTGACAAGAGACAGATGAGATGGACTCTCCAGGAGTGCAAAGGACTATCATCTAATAAATGAAAGTTCTACCCTCTAAAAAGATTCATTTATCTACTGGATATGCTTTGGCATTCAACAGGAATTCTAGACCTTTCCATCAGTCCTTTTTCAAAGAACTAAGGATTATCTTTTACAACAATCACAGAAATATATATGCAGACTCATATAGACTCAGACACACACACATACCACTCTCTCTCTATATTTACCTCTTCCTCGGGTGTTAGTGGCTTTGTCTTGGTTGGGCAGAATCCCAGTTGGCACAAACCTGCTGCAATATCCCCAAAATGGCGAGAGAAAATCAAGCTCCCCAGAGATGCGTGCTGAGCAACAGTTAGGAGGCCCCTGCAGCTGGTATACAGTCTCCGGGTGGCACCGGGGGCAGCATCAAGACACACCAGGTCTTGAACAACAGCCCCAAACTCAGTCCTGTATCTCAAAGGGACTCCAACACCAGGCCTGAGATAGGGGCAGACACCCAAGGTGACTACAAACTGCAAAACTGACTGGACAGTCTTCTGCTGTGAGACACTAAGTGTATCTGGGCTCAGGGCAGGAGCAGCTTCTGGAGTCCTAGGGTTGGGCTGACCTGGATTGAAATCAGCTGCAAGCTGGATCATGGTTTCCTTCAAGCACAACAGCAACAGTAAGGTTTGGGAGGTAAAACTCCAGGTGACATCCACAGAATCTTGTGGCCATTCTGCCTTGTTAGCAATTTCATCCCTCAGGAGTTTCAATTTCTTCCAGGAAGGATCCTTCAGAAATTTATCCTCCACAACAGACAGATTAGACTTTAAAGTAGCCAACAAGACATCATGTTTTGTGATCTGTAGTGAACTTGAGCCCGATCCTTTTGAAGAAAAACAAACAAACAGATAATACACATGGAAAACAAACTGTACTTCCCTTTGCAGGACAGCCTTGCCCACTCCAGTTCATCCTCTGAAGCCTAGCTCAGATATCACTGCCTCCGGAAATCCTCCCCTAATTGTGCCAGCCCAGCCTTGGCAGAATTCAAGACCACATTTCCTCCCTCCCCGTAGCACTTTGGGTGTAGTTAGTGTCCCTAACACGTTACACTTCACCTAGTTCTATCCCGCTTGTGTTCTGAAGGCAGAGGCCATGCCTTCGTCATCTTAATGGGCTTCATTTGTAGCAAGAACAGAAATTTTAAAAAGCTGAACACTGACCACAGAAGACTCATTCAGTCAAACTGTTCTACTAGGTGCATGCATTAAATTATATTGAATGTTATTTAATGACATGTTCATTAAACATAGTGTTCTAAAGTGAACAAAGAGTATTCCGTTATTCACTGGCATGAATATCTGGTTCCTTTGGCTAATCCGTACCTAAAAAGGAAATGAGTGTTCTCAAAGCTTGTTGCCACCAACCATTAGCTCACTAAACAACCTCTAAGTGACTTCTTGTGACTTTATAAGCTCTTTGAATCCAAACATGGGGCACAATGGAAGTGATTTAAAACAAAAGCTATCAGCTACCGTTTTTCAAGAGCCCCTTAATAAAGTAGTCTTTTCTGCCCTCTACTGGCAATAAAAATAAAATCTATTTGAAAATAAAGGCATTGCCTTGATTCAGCAGTTCCCAAAGTGTGGTACTGGGCCTCAGGTTTTGAGGAGTTTCCCAAGATTCTCTCAGGGATCTGCAAGTTCAAAACTATTTCCTTACTAATACTAAGGTATTATTTATATGCCTTTTATGCTCTCATGAGTGTAGCAAGTATGAAAAGGTCACTGAGTTTAGATTTCATATTGCAATTAACCTTTAAGAAATTACCTTTTATTGAGTCTTAGTACAGTATAAAAGAATATATTATACACAATTATCTGAAAAGGCGATTGAAATTATCTCCCTTTGCCAACTACATATCCATGTGAGTCTAGATTTTCTTCATCTATTTCAATCAAAATAACCGATCATGATTGAACTGAGAAGCAAATATGGAAATCCAGCTGTGTTCTAATGAGTCAGACATTAAGGAAATTTATAAAAATGTAAAACAATGATACTCTTCCCATCATTTTATGTGGCAAAATATATTTTGCAACATAATGTCTTTATGTCAACATGCAATGGGTATATTAATGTTATTTTTTAAAGGTTGCTCTTAAGGTCTTAATTTCTAATGTAGTAAACATTGATACATATAACCCACATAAAAGCTCTTTTAAGTTCGCAACAATTTTTAAGAGCGTAAGAGTGCTGAAACCAAAAAGTTAGAGATCTGTCTTAAAACAATGTCTTCCAAATTTCAGTCACATAGTGGTGCTTCCACAATTTTTGCCATTTATCTGAGTACCAGAAGTATTTATTATTTAAATTATTTTTAAAAACTTAAATAGAAGATAATACATTGTTTTAAGTGCTTTATGTATTTAACTCAACCCTCACAACAACTCTTAGGTAGGGAGTATTTTTTTTTTTCCCCAGGGCATATTCAACTTGTGCAGTCTGGCTCCAGAGCCAAGCTCAAAATGTTTCTCTACATACACCTAAAACCACCCCTATCAATCACACTTTGGAAAATGCTGCCCTCAGGAACAGCATTATCTGTTCTTCCCAAACACCAAGTTAAATGTTTGCTTTGTGACATTTAAAAGCAGACTTCACAACTTATATGGTCTGTCATGCTGGGTGCCACGCGGGGTCTCTGGTCCCGCTCCCCACATAAGAACGCAGGACATGGTGCGGCCAAACAGGAACACCCACGGAGCCATAGGTAGGGGAGTCATACCACTATATTCTCGCTGGCAGCTGGGTTGGAGACACAGGAAGCAGGAGCCACACTAAACGCAACCTGCCGTCTGCTTTTCTGCCAACCAACCAACCCCACTTGCTAGCTGCAACCCGCGCTTGCTAGCCCAGCCACCATCTTCTTGTTAGCCCCCATTTTCTGCTAGCGTAGCCACAGCAGTTATATTAGTGGCCAATGGTTCACTGGTTACAGCTGACGGCCAACTAGCCACAGCTGATGGCCATCCAATCACAGTTGATGGCCATTTACTACCGAGCCAGTGCATTTCCATGTGAGGCTGAGAGCCTGGAAACTGCACTCCTAGCTCTGTCCCCACATGGTCCTTTGTATTAAGGTCAAAGTGCAAAGCAAATGGCATGCAAGAAAAAATGTGACACAGCTTCATTATTTACAAATTAGGGGCATTTTCAGGCCCTTCTCCCCCAAGGGATTTAAATTTACCGAGAGTTCAGTGAATCTATTTAGTATGAGAAGTTCTTTTTTTAGGAAAACTATTGCTGAGACAGCCTCCATTTTTTACAAACAAAAATCACTAAAATTGACAAATCTCTTTCAAATTCTGCTTATACAATAAAAGTGAAGATGTTATCCTTATTTGTCCCTGTCATGCAGGGTGTCATGCAGGGTCTCTGGTCTTGCTCCCCACATAAGAACGCAGGACATGGTGAGGCCAAAAAGAAACACCCACGGAGCCACAGACAGGGGAGTTATTATAGTCTCGCTGGCGGCTGGGTTGGAGACACAAGAAGCAGGAGCCACACGATCCGCAACCTGCCATCTGCTTCTCTGCCAACCGACCCCACTTGCTAACTGCAATCCGCCTCTCCGCAATCCGCCATCCACAATCTGCCCTTGCTAGCGTAGCCACGGCAGTTACATCAGTGGCTAATGGCTAACTGGTAACAGCTGACGGCCAACTAGTCACAGCTGATGGCCACCTGCTACCCGAGCCAGCATCTTTCCACATGAAGCTGAGAGCCTGGAAACTGCTCTCTGGGACTCTGTCCCCACAGTCCCATAATTGAGAACAAAAATGGAAGACAGGGGAAGAGAAAACGCTTAATGCAGCAGAACTTTTGGTAGCTCAAAAGTTGAAGACTATTGGTATCTTCCTTCCTTTCTAAGTAATTCCCACCTAGACTCAATTCTTCCTCCTCCTGTGACCTTCCACAGCCTCACTCCTGGATAACTCCTTAATCCAACTGCTATCTGTACCATCCATTCACCTCTAGTATTATACCGCCATGGTGAACACCTTGGTCTATATGTGTACTACCGGCTCCCCAGACAGACAAGATGCTTTAGAGCACAGATTGTTTCATATTTTTGTATCTCGAACGACACTCAGGATAGAATACTATATATAGTTAACTCTCAATAAATACTACCTCAAAGATAGTCAATTTAAAAACAGATTAAAGTTTAATCCAGCTGGATGTAAATTTAACCAGTACTTTCATGCTGTTTCCTCAACACCCTCTGTCTACCAGGGATATCTGAATACTCATGATGCACAGGTATTTTTTAATTCGCTCAGCAGCTTATACGATAAAACAGCAGGCAGATTCACAAGTACATAAGACTATATGTGTAAAATAATATCATTTTACCAACTACTTAAATCATTCTTTTTCAAATAGGAATGCTTGAATTCTCCTACGTCACATGAGTTCACATATGTAATTCCAGCACATACTCTTCGAGATTTCGAGGTCTTCTATAAATGAAGTACATGTGCTTTGGGATAATTACTTCCAGATTTTTTTCCTTATTTAACCTTGTTCTCAAGCCATGTTCTAGACGCAGTTGTTAGACAAGTAATCTCTCAAGTGGCAAGTCAAAACTCTATTTTGCAGTTTAATTCTTTATTGGGGCAAAATAGTATCATTGTCATACTACAGTGGGGAGCTCCTGAGTTCAAATCCTAGCTCTGCCACTTACTAGACTGACATTAGGCAATTTCCAAGGTGTCTGAGCCTTGTTTCCATCATCTGCAAAATGGAACACTGTTGATTAAATGATATATATGTAAACTGCATACTGTAGGGATTGATAGTTCGTAGGTACTCAATTACTATTAATAACTTTTCACTCCCCTCAGGTGTGATGTAATGTTTGTGGGAGTTTTTGCAGATTGCGGGGGTATCTCAAAATTTGAGACTTGGAACATGGCCTCAGGACGCTTCATGGCCTTAACGTTGCTCACCCTAAACCCCTTCCCCCAACATATACACTCCAATTGTGTCCTTTCTCAAAGCTCCAGGTAACATGAGAGGCTCCGTACTAATTTGGTTTGGTCTGAGGAGGGGGTTCGGCAGACCTCGAATCTCCAGCTGCACGTGCTGTCCCTAATTTGACCACCTGACCTCGGGCGGGTTACTTCATCTCCTTAGTGAGGCCCAGCTGGGAAAGCAGAGTCTCGGCCTAAACCACTCCCAAGGTCCCTTCAGATTCTAAATTGGGAAGATATTGTCAAGTCACCGTGAAAGATTAAAACGTGACTGTAAATCCTTCCCCCAGACGGTAAATCCCTAGTCTCCTCAAACCCAGCCAGTGTCAGCGCTTCCTTTTTCTGGACTCCGTGGCGTTTCATACAAATCACGGGGGTCCACGTTAGAGCCTGCACCCTCGGGAAGGTGGGACCCCACTTTGTACGTTCAGAGCGCCCACATCTCAGGCTCCTTCCGCAGTCCCTGCCTGAGAGGACTGCAGTTGAGACTAAATGAAAACGTGTACCCAAGGCGCTCCACACAGTGCCGGACAGCAGATAAGCGCTCAACAGACGCTGCTTAGTACCAATATTCAACGGATCCCATCCCTCCTGGAACCTGTTTCCTCAAGAGTAGTAAGAAGCTGGGCAAGGACCAAAGCCCCCAGGGGCGGGGCGTCCAGAGGAGGGCCTGAGGGGCGCACGGTGTGGGAGCCAGGGCCGCCCTGGAAGACTGGCTGCCCTGAGAGTCCCGGTGCAGACCGGCGCCAACGTCCGTCCTCTCACCTCCCGGGCTCAGCAGCAGTTTCAACGCCTCCAAAATCCGCTCCAGACCGCAAGTTTCCAGAGCTCCGCAGTCCGCGGCCTGTTGGGGGACCGCCATGACTGCAGTGAACCGCGCCACTTGCCACCCGTTCAGGCTCCTCAGCGGCCCGGGGCCGCCGCCATGTTGAGCGTGGCAGGAGGCGCACGGCGCTGGGGGCGGGGCCAGCGTCATGAGGCGGGGCTGACTCGGTTGGGAACGCTAGTTCCACGGGAAAAAAAATTTTCTCGAGCCCTCTTCACTCCCCAGGAAAAACCCCCGCAGCTAACACAGCCTCCCTACATGCACAATTAATTGTTACATAAAGAAGGAACCTAGAAGTGGTTTATCATGAAATAATATACATTTCAGTAGGAAAATATTCGTGTCCTGAATCTGAAACACTGGCAGACATACAAAGCGCGGACAGGAATTTGGTCCACCCAGACCTAACCAGGCTAATGGCATCCAATAGTTATCAGTGGCTGTTTTACAGAAACAGAATTCCCGGTAAAGACCCCAGCAAGTTAAGGGTTCTTATCTTCTAAAGCCACACGTGATAACTGGAGTGGTTGCATGCCATTTTGCACAGTTGAAAATTCTTAAATTAACCCTACCGGTCTGAAAACCTTAGTCGCTGTGATAAACCCCCACCACCCACTCCACAAAGAAGCGGTCGCTGAAACTTGTTTTCATTTATCTTCAAGGGAAGATTTTCTCTATATTACCACTCCCTTTAGCATCAATCAAATCCTTTTCAGAGAGGAATTTTTCCTCTGCCCTCTTAGGTTCTGAATATGGGGGTTTGTGAATTAAACAAAGGACAGATTAGCAAGAGAAAAGACATTTTTATTCACATCTGAGAGTTCACAGAAAAATGTGACTCAGAGGTGGTCAGGATTTGGGGGTTATATACTATCTTAATAGGGAAAGGGGAGGGAAAGGGCACTTATGGGAAAACAAATGACTTTGAGGAAAGATAAATGAGCCCTTAGAATAGATCGGAGATATAGTTTTGTGACAATATCTATTTAGGGGATTTCGTTTCCCATTGGTGCCAACTTCTAGTCTCTGGTGATAGCAGTCAATCCTCGCCATCTTCAGTCCCCTCCCCAGACCGGTTCATCATCCCTGCAAACAGATGCAGCTTCACAGAACTCCCTTTGGATCACACAGTTCTCCTGCTCAAAACACTTTAATGGTTCTATCTGACCCACTAAATCCAGTCCAAAATGGAATGTGTGGCTTTTTCTCTCTTAACATCCTGCTTTTGCTTAAATGATGCCCTCTACCCCAAACTCCCTTGCTGTGCCCCTTATTTAATAATCAAAATAAAAGCTGACATTTAACAGAGCACTACCCCAAGCCAGGCAGGCACTCTTCTAAATACTTTATACGTAGGAACTCATCTAATGCCCACATTGACCCTATGATGTGGATAGTTATCCTCCTTTTGTAGATAAGGAAACTGAAGTAGGGAAAGGTTAAGTAACTTGTCTTAAGCTCACAGCTGGAAAGAACTAGGATTTGAACTCGGGCAGTGTGGCTCCATTGTCTTGCCAGTACCTACAGAACCAGCAAGAGGGAAGCAGAGGTGCAGTTCTCCAGGCCTCCCATTGGCTAGGCTCCCGGCGGGTATAACTACCTTCTCTGTAGTCCTTTATCAGAAGTTCCATTTCCCACCCATGCATATGGTGGGTACTTCATAAGCAGTTTAATGTTATTCTCTATACAACCATTATCTTTCTTTGTCCTCATTCTATTTTTCCCTTTTATCATGGTAGACATCAAATTTACCATTTTTTTTAAAGATTTTTTTTTTTTAAATTGGGGAAGAGGTACAGGACTTTATGGGGGCACAGTGTGTACTTCCAAGACTTTTTTCCAAGTCAAGTTGTTGTTCTTTCAGTCTTAGTTGTGGAGGGCGCAGCTCAGCTCCAGATCCAGTTGCTGTTTGGCAGTCGAACCAGCAACCTTGTGGTTGAGAGGACGCGCTCCAACCAACTGAGCCATCCGGGAGGCAGCTCAGCTCAAGGTGCCATGTTCAATCTTAGTTGCAGGGGGCGGAGCCCACCATCCCTTGCAGGACTCGAGAAATTGAACTGGCAACCTTGTGGTTGAGAGTCTACTGGCCCATGTGGGAATCAAACCGGCAGCCTTCGGAGTTAGGAGCACGGAGCTCTAATCACCTGAGCCACCGGCCAGCCCAAATTTACCATTTTTAAGCATACAATTTGGTGGCAGTAATTACCTTCAGTGTTATGCAACCATTTTACACTCCCATGTCAGACTTCTTTCTTTTTATTGAGGTAAAATATGCATAACAAAATCGACCATTTTAACCATTTTGAAGTAAACAATTGAGTGGTATTAAGTACATTCGCAATGATAGACAACCAACACCACTATCCATCTTCAGAACTTCATCATCCCAAACTGAAATTCTGTACCCATTAAACATTAACACCCCATTCCCTCGCTCAAGCCCTAGGAACCTCTACTCTTCTTTCTATCATAAATTTGACTATTCTAGGTACATTTAAGTGGAATCATTTGTCGTTTTGTTTGGCTTATTTCACTTGACGTCATGTTTTCAAGGTTCACCATGTTGCGGTATGTGTCAGGATTTCTCTCCTTTTTAAGGCTGAAGAACATTTCATAATATGTATATATTACATTTTGCTTAATCTCATTCATGAATGGACCTTTGGTTATTCCCACCTTTTGGCTGTTAAGAATAATGCTGCAGTGAATATGGGTGCAGTCATTGTAAACATTTTGCCATATTTGCTTTTGTGCTGTTGATATATGCCACATGGATAGATATTTTTCAAATAAAGTGACCTTGTAAATCCAGTTTCTCCACACTCTGCCCACAACAGAATGACACAAATTTCTGGAGAAGTCATTTGAACATGAAGTTTCTTTCTCCATGTTTAAACTGAGCTCATCTATGATTTGTCTTGCCTGGAATTGTGGTGTAATCAAATAAAACAAGTTTGACAGTGGTTTAACAAAATTGTTTAATAAAATTTATAAAAATGAGTACTTAAGAATAATTTTTTTCAGCTTGAATTGTTTTCCTTTTCCACCCCCAAAGAAAATACAAAATTAACAGCACCCACACACATATACACTCAAAACTACAATGATAATTTCTAAACAGAACTACATTAGGTGGGCTTTAAATTGCTGAAAAATCAAGACAATTCCAAGAAGTGATTGCAGGGATGATTTTTTTCCTTCAAAAAACAGTTGACAAGACAGTAAAGCAATTTCAATAAAACTTCTTTTGGTTTTCAGAAGTTTCTTGACGGTCACATTTCAACTAAAAGGAGATCCAAATCAAGGTTCTCCTTATCCCTATCCTCCCCTGCTCCTAAGGAAAAAAAATTGGATTTTCTAACAGTCTCAGTTTTCTATGACACTTGGAATTTGGGGCAAATGTGTTCAGATCAGCCAGTACTTTCTGTAGCCATCAACAAAAGTAGGCCCATGGGGATTGTGGGCTTCAGATACAAACCATGGTCTAAAGGTCCTGGTAGGAAACACGTGTTGAGATTCTTCCAATCTTCCAGAATTGTCAGGGCTAGAGACAGAACTGCTTCAACCACTCTCAGCCTCAGTTTGCTAAGTTACCAGGCTCGGTGACAATTTTTCCTGCCATTTCCAAGCCCACTTTTCATGCTCCCCCTCTGCTATAACAAGCCACCTTCTCTCTTTGGCTGCAATACTTCAGGCACTATTCTGAGTCTCGAAATGTATCACTCTTAGTTTTAGTGATAAATAAACATTAAAAGGTAAGTGGCACCTGAAAACTCCCCCCTTTTCTGGTCAAGTCTCCTGTTTAGAACCAAAGTACCCCATAATGACATTCATATAACAAACATTCTTACTCAGAACAAGTATATGGATAGATGTCCATTTCAAGTTACATGCTGAGATGAAAAAAGAAAACCGTTAAAGGTCTGAAGAGTACGCAATAACTAGTCAAGCTATGGCCCTTTTATCCTAAAAGGGCCCAGTAATTTCTGAATCAGTGGACTCCTGTCTGGGACAATGTAAATTCAGGAGCAAGAGTGTACATTGGAACATGGGACACCAGTGCAGTGATAAGAATTTTTTAAAAAAGCACACAAATTAAAAAAATTTTATACATATATATACAAAACAACAGAGCAGATAACCCCTCCCCTTCCTTATAAAAATGAGACAAAGCCCTTAAGAAAATATGCAAGTTTCAAGTTCTGAGTCTGAAACTATTCTTTTGAAATATCATAATTTGGGTGTGTTTTGGACATCATCACATGTAAAGAGTGATGAAAGAAAAGATTCAAGGAATAAGTCAAAAATCTTTCTAACTCATACAGATTAGATCTATAAAGTGGAAATTATAACTATCCTAACTGCATCACTGATCACAGTCTCTCTTCCTCAGAAATTCATCTCAAGTGAAAGGAGCTGAAAAATCACCAGAAGAATTATTCCAACATTTCCCATCACAAGTATACCCATGTCTCTCCCCATCATCTGTCTCACGTCCCCTAGTCATCCTCGCCACCTCCGTACATATCTGCCAACTTCTTGAAGCGATTGCCCCATTCATTCAGGTAGTCATAGTCCTGGTCTTGGTCTGACTCCGAGGAGTTCAGGGAGCTCAGACTAGCAGCTTCGGAACCACTTCCTTCATAATCAAACACAAGCAGAGAGTCGTAAGGGGGAGCAGTGGGATCACTATCGGCCGCCTTCAAGTTCTAAAGAAGAAGGAAGACAACAGGATTTTTCCATGAAAAGAATCTCTGCACACCAGTCACCTTGGGTAAGAGGCCTTCCATAGGCACCTCAAGCAAAGTGGACCGCATGTCAATGCAAACATGCTATAGAACACTAGGAGCAATTAAGATTAAGAGGTAAATTGATACAAACTGCCAAGGAAGATACACATGATATGTTAAGTTACAGGAAAATATGCAGAATAGCTTCCCTCTAAACTAAAGCGGTAAAATATATAAGCAGCGGAGATATAAGCACCAACCAATTCGGATGGGCAGAGGCTAAAAATAATGAGGACAGCCATACCAGTCCATACAGGTATGCACTTCAGCCTTGACAGGTCTGGAAGGATGAATGCCACATAGTTAACAGTTAACTCTGGTGAGTAGGGTCAGGGGAACTGAGAAATAATTTGCATTTTGGGTTTTTTCTTTATATATATATCTTCATATCTTAGAAAACATATTATTTTTGTAATTAAAAAAAAGCTACAATCAGATGTGGTAACATGCAAATGAATGTGAATGGAGGAAAGGACTTCAATGCAGATGTATCTAAAAGGGATGGTTAAAACTGGCCTTTCCTGTTTCTAGTTTTATCTAAGATCTAGAATGAATATGGCTTGTCACTTCCAACACTGCTGTGCTTTGTATATACAGTCCTTGTTGACAGTAACTCCCAAGGGAAGCTAACGCAAAGCCAGCCCCTACCATGAAGACTCGACGTGGGCCACTGGACCATCAGACAAGCAAGCCTTGAAAACCATTCCAGTAACTGAGCAAGTGATCAGGCAACATAGTTTAAGGAAATAGATCATGATGGACTGTTATCTTACTTTCTTACTTGGTTCTTTGCTCATCCCCACCCTCATTTCTTCTTCATCTTACCCTAAACTAATTTAACACTTTATTTCCCACCCTCCCTTGCAGATGGGGATAATCTTGTGACGGTTCTGGCCATTAACATATAGAATGAAATCCCTTGTTTCAAAACAGTTTGCCAGAAGATTTTTTTTTTTTTGCCCTCTGCCCTGCCCTTCCTATTTCTTTCTGACTGGAATATAGACCCAAGGCCTGGAAGTATGGCAGCCAATTTGGGCTCATAAGACAACAAGCATGAGAACAAAGATCTACGTGCTTGGATCATGTAGCAGGAAGACACAAAAGGCTGAGGTTCCAGCCTCGACTGCTTACCCTAGCCTTCTATTTACAAGAGGTAAATCTACTTCTATCTGTTTAAGCTTCTGGCATTTATAGCTGAATGCATTTCTGACATTTACAATATGGATGCTATTTTTCTGGCCCTCAGGGTAGACTTGTGATACACATTTAATCTTACATCCCAACCAACTATGGCAGGCAGGGGGAAAGAGACCCATTAGAGAAATCAAACTGGATCTACTTTGAACCTCCTGAGTTTCATTTCTAGGTCTATTAAATCCTTTCAAGCAATTCTTGGTTTTACCATACAGACTTTGCATATAAGACCAATTCACAATGCTATTAGTTCTGAAATTCTGATGAGACACAAATTGAAAAAAAAATGGGGTTCAGGGATCATGCAAGGTGAAAATATGGTAAAGGAAAGAATCTAGATTCTTTCTGACTTTCGACACAACTGCTCCTTTATAAGTTTAGAGATGAGTTGCTCCTTGGTTTTTGACTTTGTTTACTTACTTCATCGATAAAGTTTCCAATTTCATCAGGATTGGCAGGGCGGGGCCGATACTGGGGCACACTCATGAGGGTTGGTGCCACGTCATTGCGTGTGACTTCGGGCCTAGCGTCCAGGCCCCTGTGCAACTGGCTCAAGTCAAAGTCCTTTGGAGGAAAAGGTACAGGTAGAGCAAAGTGTGAAACAGGGCTTCGATTTAGTTTACGATTATGGTATTGGATAATGCCTTAACTGCCAACTGTGTCATATTTACAAGCAAATGCCAGTATAATCTGAAACGATAGCTTCCAACCTGAGAGTCTTTCAAACAGCCCTGGAAGGAAACACCGCATAAAAGGATTGTGAGGAACACTATGGGTATGCAAATGTAGACTGTTGTACCTTACTAACTTTCCAGAGGGCGTGATTATTAGATTACTCCGCAGCAAATACTCACTCCCTTCTCATCTTCTCAGAATTCTGTGATGGGTCCTATGCTTCCCTTTCTAAATACACAGACTTTCAAAACTTCTCTGGAAAACTCCATGGTAAGGCAAGTTAAGACCATCTCCAAATCAGGAAAACTAAAGAAGGCCTAAATATGTAACATCTACAAAAAGCAAAAATAGTTTAGCAGAGCTAAAATAACTCAAGGGAACCAAAATATTTAAACAGATCCACTGCTTTATGTCAAAGATAATTTGAATGAAGTTCATGTCCTGTAACTAGCGATAAGGAGAGTTAGCTCTGGAATCAGACCAGCTGGTTCTAATACTTCCTAGCTGTGTGACTTTGGGCAAGTTGCTTAACTGCTCTGTGCCTCTGCTCAGTCATCTGAGTGCAGAATAGTAAGCAATCAATAAATGTCAGCAGTGTTGTTGTACTAAGGAGGGTGGCCAATAATAATGCCGATGGTCTTGGGTAAGGCTTTAAAAAGATAATAGACAGGGGCCGGCCTGGTGGTTCAGGCGGTTGGAACTCCGTGCTCCTAACTCCAAAGGCTGCTGGTTCGATTCCCACATGGGCCAGTGGGCTCTCAACCACAAGGTTGCCAGTTTGATTCCTTGAGTCCCGCAAGGGATGGTGGGCAGCGCCCCCTGCAACTAAAGATTGAACATAGCACCTTGAGCTGAGCTGCCTCCCAGATGGCTCAGTTGGCCAGATGGCTCAGTTGGTTGGAGCGCGTCCTCTCAACCACAAGATTGCCAGTTTGATTCTCCGAGTCCCACAAGAGATGGTGGCTACGCCCCCTGCAATTAGCAACTGGCGACTGGACCTCAATTAGACCTGGAGCTGAGCTGCGCCCTCCACAACTAAGACCGAAAGGACAACAACTTGAAGCTGAATGGCACCCTCCACAACTAAGATTGAAAGGACAACAACTTGACTTGGAAAAAAGTCCTGGAAGTACACACTGTTCCCCAATAAAGTGCTGTTCCCCTTCCCCAATAAAATCTTTTAAAAAAAACCACAAAACGATAATAGACAAAGTGACACAGCTATTTCAAAAGTCTGCCTTCTAACCATTACTTCTTCCAAATAAAGAGATTGCGATTAAGCTTTTTACTACAGTTTTTCAAGCCCACCTGGTCCTCTTCGCCCCCTCCTTCTTCATCGTAGTAATAAACGTTGTCCCTGGTGTCATCTTCTGGGGGCAGTAAGGGCTCTTTGACCACCCGTTTTCTCCGAATAAACAGCAGAAGCAGCAGAATCAGGACTGGAGAGAGGAAGAGACAGCGGTGAGAGCCAAAGGTCAAGAAAGCCATGAGCAGGTATCACAGGACACAACTGCCTTGCGTACCAGACAGATGGCTGTTAGACAGCACACATGGTCATGAAGGTAACATACGCAGGACCACAGAGTGGGCAATTACATATGAATTCACATCTAATTCATGCCTTGATCTCAAACCAATCAGTCATTTTCCTAAAATCTGAGGGACCATGTTCCAGGCAGTGGAAATGGTACAGGCAGGAGCATGCTGGGACCTCTCTAGAGCATTCTTTAGAAGTGTAAGTTCTATGTTTGCCCATAAGGAATAAGAAGCTGGAAATCTGAATCCTGGCACTGCTTCTGTTTTAAATGTTGTTCCACATTTGAATATGCCGAAATGTCGTTCTCGGCCCCTGTGTTTAATGAAATATACCCATAACAAATTTAGGTAATGGTATTACTAAAAAGTCACTATTTTAAGCATAACTACAATCTTTAATATTTCCCTTAGAATGAAAGTACTAGTCAGTGACCACTGTCCCCAAAGCAGACTAGCCCATTCAAATAGAATTTGATGAGGAAGTAAGTGGGCTGAAGTAAGTAAAGGGGAAATAAGTAGGGCATGTGTTACCACCCCTAAGACAGGAAGGTGAACTAACTTAATCCCAAATCCTGGAGGAACAAAGTTCTTGAAAACTCACTGAATTCTAAACAACGCTTGTCTTCCTTCTCAATTTTAAGAGGACACAGACAGCAGAGGGCAGGAGCCAACAGGACGTACTGTAGGCATTTCCTGAAGGTAAAAGTATAACCTCCTCGAACCTGTCGAAGCAGCAGCAGCAGAATCAATAGCACCTGTGCCGAGTCTAAATGAAAGCCCAGAGTTGGTCTCACTGCTCCCTCTAAGAACTTTCTTTGACTCCAGCCAGGTTGGTCTCCTCGCTGCTCTACAGTGCAGTCAAGCCTTCCTCCCTCTGTGCTCTCACGAGTGTGGGAACCCTCACAAATGCCCCTCTGCCTCCCTGGATTCCATCAACCTAGGTAGGATTCCCCAACCATCCTACATCTTTCACCAAACCTTTCTTGAGACTCAATTAATAACCCTCTCTTCTGACTGCGAAGGCATTTATGGCCTAGACCACCTTTATTATACATTATCTTTGAAGGCTTTCTAATTGATTTGCCATTGCCAGGTTTTAGAAACCATAACAAGCATCTGTGGCAACCATTGGTGGGCTCAGGTGATAACAATTGTAAGGACTATGGCAGAAACCGCCAAATTCTCCTCACTGTCATTTTCCCCCTTCGTCCTTTCAGTTGATACTCACTGTTCACCCCACACTTCACCCCTACCCTCTGCCAAGACTTAATCGGGCACATGGTCACCCAGTTAGGGTGGGAACTTCCAGGTGAGATCTGTTTGGCCAGTGGGATGTGAGTGAAGGTGATATGTGCCTTCCACTTCCTCTATCATCCCTCCTCCAGGATGGAGTGTGGAGGTGGGGGTGGGGTGGTAAGCTGACTGACTCTGACCACACTGATGAGGACAGCACCCTAAGGCCTTGCTGCCCTGAGCTGATCCAAGGACCTGCAACATCCTGCTGGGAGCTTGTTAGAAATTTGGAATCTGAGGCCGCACCCCTGATGTACTGGATCAAAATTCTCATATTAAAAAGAGGCCCAGGTGATTTGTATATGCTTGAGCTTGAGAAGCACCATCTTGAGGGACTGAAAGAATTTAATGGAACGTGTTGTGTTGCCTTTCAGTCTTGGACCACTTACCTCTGAAATGTTCAGTAAGAGATAAACCACCCCCATGTTAGAACTCAAACGCCGAAACACTCGCAACCATACTTACTTAGCAAAGCAAGGATGCCTCCAAGAATCCCCAGAATGGCAGGGACCTGCAATCCGGCTTCGGCATAAGCCACGGTCCTCTTACAGCTGTTGACGGCCCCTTCACAGTCACACACAAAGATGTCTAAGGTGGTCACCTGGTCTTTGTTCTGGTTATCTGCGAGCTTGAGATTTATTTTGTAGTCACCCAACTCTAAGGTTTTCCTTGGCTTCAAAGTGATAGATTCATGTTCTAGAAAAAGGAACAAAAGTAGATGATGGGACCGGGGGGGAAAAAAGGGTTTTTTATAGAATAAGATTATTAATGTACCAAAGACATTCCAAAGCTGAGTAAGGAGAACAGAGGTGTTTGGGTTAAAGATTACTGGGCAGTATGTTACAGAGTCAGGTAGAAGAAAAGGGACCTCTGGTGGAATGCCTCAAATGCAAAGGGGACAAGGGAACAAGAATCCAATGAAAGGGGTGTCATCTGGAAATTGAGAAGAGAATTTCAAAAGAGAAGGCAGAGGCCGGGGTCAGGAAAGCACGAGGATCAGAGCATAGTTTCGGAAATAAGACTCAAATTCCCACCTGCGTCATTGTACTCAATGGTCCAGTTGACACTTGCCCCGTGTGTTAGCTCTGCTGTGAAGGGAGATGTGTTGGGGGGAAGGTCTGGATCAATGATGTTGATGATATGAGGCTGTGGATTCCTCTGGCAGAAGTCCATGCTTCGAGGTTCTGGTACAGGGGCGTTGTCATTCACATCGGAGAGGATCAGGAGAAGCGTTCCTGTTCCCGTAGCAAGTGGAGAACCTAAGAGAAAAGACGTAGAAACTACCACAGCTCGGAAACAATGATGAATCCCTGCTGCCTCCCATCAGGCTGAACCCAAAGCCTGTGCTGGTGCCTATCCTGCCAATCCCAAGGTACCGGCACTCCTGGTTGGGCAAGTCTCTAATAGGCATATTCCCCATTTTCATAATAATTATTCAAGTTATTCTTCACACCAAGGGTACCCTCCTTCCTCTTCTTCATTTATCTTTATTCATCCATTAAATTTTCGCCACTCCAAGAGTCCTCGTTACCCCCACCAGTTCTCCCTTTTCTGAACTTCTGTGGCTTTAAGGTCATTATCAAAGGGTTAAGCCTTTAAAACTTGCTGCAAGTTGCTTTTCAAAATAGATTTGGAAGTTCATACACATTTCTGTTTGCATTTCTTTTACATCCTGATGCAGCACCTAGCATATGGTAGCAGAAAATGTAGGTACTCAAGGAATCTTCGTTATCATCAATATTAGTATATTATAGGGGGGAAAACCCAGAGGACTATATCTCAAACTTGTAAATAGTTATACCTGGGTGGCAAGCCTGTAGTGATATTTTTTTTTTTGTCTTTTTTTCCTGTGTGGTTAAAACAAAGGCATAAAATTTACCATCTTTTTAAGTGTACAGTTCAATGGTGTTAGTATATTCATATTGTTGTGAAACAGCTCTCCAGAACTTTTTTACCATGCAAAACTGAAACTCTACATCCATGAAACAATTCCCCATTTCCCCCTCCAGTTCTTGGTAACCACCATTCTACTTTCCATGAAATTGACTAATACCTCATGTTAGTAGAATCATACAGCATTTTTCTTTTTGTGACTGGCTAATTTCAATTAGTATAACGTCCTCACTGTTTGTTCATGTCGTAACATGTGACAAGATTTCCTTCCTTTTTAAGGCTGGAATAATATTCCATTGTGTGTATATACCACATTTTTTTATCTAGTATTCATCCATGGATGGATTTTTTACCTTATCATGTGAATTTTCTTGTTTTAACAATGAGCAGTTGTCATTTAAATTTTTTTAAAGAGATTTTCTGATGAAACTTCATTCTCTTTTAAGACCTACGTCAGGAAGTACTGAGTCATGCACAAAGTAGCCCTTGAAGGAATTGTTCAGAACAACCACACCTTAGCTATTATTAGGTGAGAGGGCAGCAAACTAAGGCCTTCTGGATAAATCAGGGTCACAGCTATACTCATTCCTTCATAGATTGTCTATAGCTGCTTCTAGACTACAATGGCAACAGAGACTATATGGCCTACAACAGAGGCTAAAATATTTATTTTCTGGCCCTTTACAGAAAGTTTATCTACCTTGGCTGGGTATTATTTCCTCAGTTTGTCTCAGGCCAGGCTAGGGAATTCCACGTAGCCAGAGATAGCTGGCCAGTGTGGAACGGCAGCTGAAGAAATGGGTTAGCTTTCCCTTTACACAAAAGCATCATAGAACCCCATCAAGGCCTTAATTGCCTTGTCCTTTGCTTTCCAGATTGTCAAGTCTGGAATTACTACCTCGGGAGGTTGGGGAATGAGAAAGAGAAAGCGAATTTAATCACGAGAAGTTAGCAGGTCTCTTTAGCAGTACAGTGTTTCCCCAAAAATAAGACCTAGCCGGACAATCAGCTCTAATGCGTCTTTTGGAGCAAAAATTAATATAAGACCCGGTCTTATTTTAGTATAATATAAGACCGGGTCTTATATGATATAATGTCATATAAGACCGGGTATAATATAGTATAATACTGGGTCTTATATTAATTTTTGCTCCAAAAGACGCATTAGAGCTGATTGTCCAGCTCTGTCTTATTTTCGGGGAAACAGGGTAATTCTGCGCCTGAATATCTATCCAAGGGAAACAGTTGCACATTGAGGCATGTATACAAGGATGTTTACTTATCACTCACATAAATAATGAAGAACTAAAAACACCCCAGAGGTCTTGTAATTGTCAGTGATTAAATTATGCAATATCCAGATAACATCATTTTACTGACAAATGGTACAAGCACACCTCATTTTATTGCGCTGCACTTTATTGAGCTTCACAGATGTTGCATTTTTTACAAATAGAGAGCAAGACCCTCCACCAGCAAAATGATTACAAGTCACTTTATTGCACTGGTCTAGAACTGAACCCACAATATCTCCAAGGTATGCCTGCAGATCTATTATGTGCCATGGTAGATCTGTGTGTCTTAAAGACATATAGTCAAGTAAAAAATAATTGTTTTAACTTAAAACAACAAGTATAAGATACATGTTTTTAATAAAAACAGAAATAGGCTATAAACCAGATACTGGTTTTAAAATAAACTATATTTCTACATGCACATAAATGTATTCAAATACACAGAAATAGTCTGGAAGGAGCCAAACTTCACTAAGAACGAGGATAATGACAATAATAAAAACAATGATAGTCCTTATAGAGCATGTACTATGTAGCAGGCACTCTGCTAGGTATTTTTTAAATAAATTAACTCATTTGATTGTGACGGGTTATTAGCATTTTGTCAGATAAAGGAACTGAGGAACATAAACTATTAGGTAGTAAGTCCAAGGTCACACAGGTATTAAGCTTTGGTCCTAGGATCTAAAGCCAGGCAGTCTGGCTCCCATTGGGAAGGAGGGAGATTTGAGTATAGATAGAGAGGGAGTGATGAAAAGGAACTCCTGATTATTTGCATTTTTGACAATGAGAATGCTTTTGTTTAGAATAAAAGAGAAAACATGAACTCATGCCTCCAAAAGAAGGGTAGCGAACAAGGAAGCAAGCTAGGTAAGGCCGCAAAGGCCAGATGGGAAGGGTGCCCTTACCATTGTCAGTAGCTATAATGAGGGCTGTGTATGTGCTGTTCTTCACATGGTCAACGTCCTCCCTGTCCAGTTCAGCCCGAGTGGAAATGGCACCAGTGTCCGGATTAATCTCCAGCCAGTTGGCAGTGTCCCTCCAAATCCGATACCTGAAAAGGCACAAGATCTGGCTTAGAATGGAAACAGGCAACAGCATATATATATATATATATAACAGATTCTATAAAGTTTCTCTTCACTGATGGTAGCACCAACTTCTCTACTTTCTTGTTTTAACATTTTTTCCAAATTCCCTGTTTTTAACTTCCCCATTTTATAAAAATATCATACTGATATAAAAGTTGCCCGGAAAGTATGCTGACCATCCATGTACTCTTTACCCAGATTCGCCCATTGTTAATATTTTGTGATATACAGAGATTGACACGCATATACATCATGTTTTATTTTCCTGAACCATTTGAGAATAAGTTGCAGACATCATGTTCCTTTACTCACAAATACTTCAATGTGTTATCTCCAAAGAACAGAGGCATTCTCTTACATAATCACAATTTGATTTCCAATTTCAGGAAATATAACGCTATTATTAAATATATAGTACATATTCAAGTTGTCCATTTTCCCAACACTGTCCTTCATAGCATCCCTGTTCCAATTCAGGATCCAATCCAGGATCATGCATGGCACTCAGCTGTGATGTTTCTTTACTTTCCATTCATTTGTAACCATTCCTTAGCCTTTCTTTACTTTCTTGACACTGACATTTTTGAAACATGCAGTCCAATTTTTTGTAGCAAGCCCCTTAGTTTGGGTTTGTCCGATTATTCCCTGATAATTAGATTCAGTTATGCTTTGGGGGCAGAAGAGTGAGAACACTACACAAGTGATGTGTCCTTCTCAATGCATCTCATTAGGAGGCACGTGACATCTGTTTGTTCGTTTACTGATGTTCACTTTGCTCACTTAGACAAAAGAGAGGCCACTAAATTTCTTCACAGTAAAGGTACTTTCCTCCCCTTTACAATTAACCTATGATCTGAGGGGAGATAATTTGAGAATATCCTGGTTCGCCAACTAAATTTCATCCAATAGATTTAGCATCTAAATGGATAATTCTTGCCTAAATAATGAGTACTATGATCCTTGTGCATTTTTAAAAGCAGACTCTTTCAGAACAGCTCCCCAAAGAGGACAGAAGTTCTCAAATGGTGGTGCCAATCAACATCTCGCCATGAACATCTGGAGATGGGGTTTGGTACAGTGACTTGGGGTGGGTTGCCTTATTGGCACTTAACAGTAGGTGTCAGAGAGGCTACAGCTTCTTCTGGTCTTACAGAACAAAACAAAACAAAAAACTTTTTTTATTCAATATGCCAAGATAATTCAATATGCCAAGCAACACCTTATGAAGAGTACCAGAAACAGTCCACCAGAGGAAACAAAGGCATAAAAAACAGATGTGTGCTGCCCATCGGGGTCCTAGAAAGGCTCAAAGGGAATCAAAGAAACGAAAGGAAGCAAGGGCTTTGGATACCTGTGGGCTCATCCTCACGTCCTTAGAAGTGCAAAGCAATGAATTACATACAGAGCTCTTTACCCAGGGGTAAGGGCCTCTACACACACTTTAAGATTTGGTCTCTGACTTTGTCCAAAGAGAGGCTTTGAACTATTTCACTATTGCACGCTAAGATTATCGACCCACCTGAAAACCATACAATCCTAAGCTTTATCACTGAACAAAAACCCTACAGTATCATCTTTGGCTGATCACTATCTTTTCGAACTTTGATTAAAAACGCATCTTATCAGGCCTTATATTTTGGAACACCTAGAAGAATCTTTGGATTATGAGCAGTACATTGACTACATGTACAAAATCAGAATATTTTAAAGCAAATCTCAAAAATTGTAGATTTTTTCCTATAAACCCTTCAGCATATAGCTTCCATAGATAAGTGTTTTTTTAAAAAAAAAATTAATCACGATGCCACTCACACACCTAACAAAAACAATAATTACTAATGTCGTCTAATGCCAAGTCTATGTTCAAATTTTTTTCCTTTTTTTTTAAAGGAGGGCATAGCTCAAAGTGGCCCATGTGGGGATCGAACCGGCAACTTTGGTGTCAGTAGCAAGACGCTTTAACCAACTGAGCTAACCAGCCACCCTCAAATTTCTCTAAATGCCTCAAGGTGTCTTTTATAGTTGGATTGTTGAATCTATATTGTACTATAGTCTACACATTACAATTGATTGATTTGTTTCTTAATACTCTTTAATCTATAGCAGTCACCCCCAGTCTTCTGCCATTTATTTGTTGAAAAAACTGTGTCATTTGTCATGTGTTCCCACATTCTGTATTTGGCTGACTGCTTCCTCGTGACATTTAACTTGTTTCTTCATTCCCTACATTCTTCAAAATCAGATCCTAAGACTTGATTAGATTCTGTTTCAACTTTTGTTTTCCCCAAAAACTATTTCTTTAGTGGCGCTATGCACATGCTATTGAATCCCAGCAAGCACCTCAGGTGGAGTTGTCCTTGCATTTTTAGTAAATGTTTATTAGAAGGTTTGGGAGTTATCAGCCAAGATCCTACATTTTAAAATTCCCCATGGTCCCTGGCCTAAAGATGCCTCCAACCACTAAGATCACGACCTGGACCCTTTACACAGCTCATCCTATACAGTGCACATGCGTGGTTTAAAGGTACTTATGAGCCTTTTCACTCAGGACAGAATTAGCACTTTTCAGAGTAACTTCAGAAGTTGAACTCACACTTAAACTCTTTTTGTTTGTTTTAAGTTTCCCAAGTCCTAGGTACTGAAGCTAAAACACAAAAACCGCCCTCCCCCCAAAACAAGAACATACTCAATTACCAAGCATGACTCTACTCTGGATTTCCATATTTTTTATAAATAGTTCAGAGCGTTCTGACAAGTTCCTCTAAAGTAGCTATTAGCAAGTAGGAATCTGTCTCTCTGAGAAGAGGAAGCTGGCACCTTGGCCAAGGCTTCCATTATCTCTGAAAATCACACTATTACTAACAAGACACACGTGTCACGTTTGGGTTTGTACTCTAGTTTTTCCTAGTCAAATCCAGCTCTCAAAAGATTAAGATCTTCTTTATCATACATGATCACAGGGGTGTTGCTGTTGGTTTGTATGCGTTTTCAGCATCTGTGGCTGTGCCTTCAAGTTTAAAGAGAAGAAACAGTAAGCTACTTATAAACAATGCCATGTATGTGAATTAAAACCACATTCCTAGTATACTACATGAACTCAGAGAGGAGGCACTTACACCTACTGCGCTGGCTGTGGGGGGAATGGAAAAGGTATGGGGAACAGGGATAAAAAGAACATTTTTGTAAAAGCCAGTTAAGAGACAGGTCTTACACAATGATAAAATGCTATAAACTAAATATTTTATACACACACATACACATACCCAGTTGCTGCAAGTCAGTTGAAAAATCCACACTTACGTTATCTTCTGATCCATAAATGTGTCTGGATCCTGGGCGGTATAGGATGTGATTTCCAGTCCTACTGGAAAGTCTTCGGATACCTCTACTCTCTTTTGGGGAGGCACAAAGATGGGGGCTTCGTTCACATCCAGCACGTCTACGGTGACGGTGGCTGTGGAGGTGGACAGAGCGACCTCAAAGGGGACCACATTCCGTACTGCCACATAGAGAATGTACTGCTGCTTGGCCTCAAAATCCAAGCCCTAAAGAACAGAAAAAATGAGTTTTAAAAAAATCTGACGTTTAGTAGAAAACAAAAATTAAATCCTTCACTATTGCTCTTTGTTAGCCCTACACCAGTGGTTCTCAAATGTGCTGCATTCAAGTTGAGAACCCCACGAGAAGAAGAATACAAACTCTTAATACGTGAAATCTCAAATGGCAGACCTCAGTTAACAAACACCAGCACATTAAGTCAGGACCGGCGAGAATGTTCACATCCTGCGTGACATGCTGTCCATGCGACAACAGAGGGACAGAAGAGCCAGAGTCCACCTCACTGAGCCAGGAAGTTTAGTGGCAAGAACATGGAGTTCAGAATCAGTCAGCCAGCAGGTGAAACCCCAGCAGGGCCATTTCCTGGCTGTGTGATTTGGGCAACTGAATCTCTGAATTTGTGTCCACACCTAAGTGAGTAGGAAAAGAAGCTACCTCACAGAGGTGCTGTAAGAATAAACTGGGAACTTTTATGAAGGATCTTATGTGTGGTAGGAACCCCAATTACTAGCTTCTTTCTTCTGTTGATAGAATCATAACAGAAAGTTAATATTAAATGTTCAGTGGGAGATAAGATTATGTACTAAACGGAGGTTCTGCTCACTTGCTCAGAGGAGGTCAAAGTTCTGGGGCTAATCCAGCGATCTGTTAACTCTGACTAACTTCAACAAGGAAATCACTCAAGTTCTTAGTTTTCAAGTTTCCAGGACACCACTTCTAAAACAATCCAGCAAAACAGCAGAGACCAGTAAACCCTTTTTCCTTTTATTTGCAAAACGGATATAGGGGGTAGGCAAATATTTCAGGGGAAAAGCCTATTAAAACGATGGTGGGGTGGCCAGTTAGCTCAGTTGGTTAGAGCGCGTGCTCTTAACAACAAGGTTGCCAGTTCGATTCCCACTATCGGATGGTGGGCTGCACAGCCGGCGCCCCCCTCCCCCCTCCACAACTAGATTGAAAACAGTGACTGGACTTAGAGCTGAGCTGCGCCCTCCACAACTAGACTGAAGAATGACTTGACTTGAAACTGATGGGTCTGGGGAAAAAAGTTACCCAATTAAAAAAAAAATAACAAACAAACCCACAGATGGTACTTCCTCTTTAATTTTAGGATGTTGGACAGCAGCTTCCTGACTTCTTCCAGGAGCCTACAGTCACTGCACCCAAACGCCCCACCAGAACCTAGGAAAGCTGGCCATGCTAATCTTCAGAGAAGACACCAGGGAACAAGGCAGTGGGCAGCTAACTGACCTATCAATTTCTGCATCTTACCAGGCACCATACAAACCTTAGCTGTTTTCAAAATGCCATCGTTGGTTACTGGGTCTGTGGTGACCAAAAATTGATCCTCGTCATTCAATACGATGTACTCAGCCTCCCACGCTGGGGTATTGACAAGGTCGGCATCAGTCACTTTAAGCGTAGTGATTGTGACAAAGGCCTCGTTCTCAAGAACTTGCCCCTGGTACTGCAGAGCAAGGGAAGAGATGGGTCACTCATGACATCCTGACACACAACAGTGGAACCAGGTCTCAGGGGGCTCAGGGAATCCTTTCTGAGCCCAACTCTCGAGGAGAAGCGTCTCATAGGAAGTGGCACTCATTAGGAGTACTTCCTGCCGGGACATCAGTTAGTACTTGGGAGTATCCTCTTCCATGAGTACCTGAAGTAGCTTCCCAAGGCCCTGGCTTTCCCAGCCCCTCAGCACACTCTAGCCCAGGTGCTGACTGAGTTACTAAGCGTAAGGTATTGTGGTTTAGCCACCACTCCCCTCATCCCCCATCATTCTCAGTGGATTTTTGCTCCAAAAGATGCGTTAAAGCTGATTGTCCGGCTAGGTCTTATTTTCGGGGAAACACGGTACCAATACTTTGCATAAAATGAAAGCCTGGTCATTACAGTCTTCTGCGTAGAACCATTTGATGACATCCCCTTGCATTCAGGATAAATTCTACAATTCTTCACTCAGACTACAAGGTCCTGCAGGACCCAACCTCATTTGGTTCACTACACTGTTTTTCAATTCTTGCTATGCATCAAACTTCCTCTTGATTCAGGGCATTTTGCATGTACTGATCTCTCCACCTAGAACACTCTTCCACCCTCCCATTCCACATTTGCCAACCTTTCAACTCATACTATAAATGTTGCTGTCACAATGCCTAGGTGAGGGTGGCAGACACTGCTAATTGCCTGCTGAATATCCATTCTCCCCTTCTTCGCTAACTGTACTATTGGTGGCAGCAATGTTCCCAAATAAAATATTTCCAGTCTTCCTTACAGACAGCACTTGTTAATGAGATGTAAACAAAACTTGTTGAAATGGGTCTTCCCAGAAATAAGAGGACTTGACTTAGCAGCAATGCCTTTTGCACCCCCTGCCCTTGACTCCTTCCTGAAGGAACTACAGATATGGCTGGAGCTCCAGCAGCCATCTTGGGCCACAAGATGACACTGAGGACAGAAAGCATGCACCAAGGATGGTGGGACAGCAAGACAGAGGAGGCTTGGTCTCTAATGACAGAGTGGACAACCCCACCTCTGGGCTTTTGGTGACACAGAGAAAAGGTCAACCCTATTTGTTAAAACCCCAAGAGTCTAGTCTCTATTACTAACCAGAGAACTGATTATTTCTAACTAATACAGTGAAGCTAAGGTTCTTCTATGTGGCTCTTAGTCCCTTCTCCTGGGCTGCATTTAATATAATTGCACACAAGAATTTGTATAAGTTGTTTAACATCTCCTTAACTAGACTATAAACTCCATGAAAACAGCATGTTTCTCTGCCTTGTTTGTGATAATATCTGTAGCATCTAACACAGTGCTTGGCATCAACTCAGAAAATGTTTGTTCAATGCATAAATAGGCCCTGATAAGATTTGCTACCGAGATGCACAATACGGGGACATGGATTCAGTAGGAGTTTTTCTGCAACTTCACAACATTTTGCCAGAAGGCTCCAGACAAAGACAACTGCCACCCAAATCTGCTTGCTTCTTAAAGTTCACTAGTCTGGAGAAAGTTTTCAAAGGCTTCAGCATGAGCAGTTGTGAAGCAACAGAGGACCTTACGGAGGTGCAGAATTACCGTGGTCGGGTTGAAGATGGGAGGGTTGTCGTTGATGTCGGTGATGGTGATCACAGCTTCTGCAGTCGTGGTTAAGCCAAAACCTTGAAGGTCAGCAGCTTGAACCACCAGGGTATACATGGCAACACTCTGCAGAAAGGGCGGACACACCCAGGTTAAGACCAGCAGCTACATCAGGCCCCGCCCCGCCCACAGCACAGAAACATGCCTGCCTGCCTGACACAAAGGCTTCGGACAGATGTTTAGATGCAAAGTCCAGACAATCACCAGACAAGTGGTAACTGGCCCCAGCAGAGTTTTGCACTGTCCGTGAATTTAGCTAACGTGGGTTTGCCCGCAGCACTCTCTGGATGTCTTTCCCCCTGACCTCACGGTCCAGCCCAGTGGTGAGCACGCTGATGACTCCTGTGTCCGGGTTGATAACGAACATTTCCTTATCAGGCTCCATAGGCTCTTGGGAAAGGATCTTATAAACAATGGCGGCATTGTAGGTGTTCACTTCGTCATCCGCGTCTGTGGCTGTGACCTGCATCACAGACGTTCCTGGAAGCATCGAAGGAGAGGAAGATTCAGTCAAGCTGGACTTTAGGGTCTGGTCATACTGCTCAGCTCAACTCTGCCCAGAGTGTTAAAGGCAGGGCCCTGGGGACAATGCCAAGTCACAGCTCCTGTGGTTGCTAATTTCCAAATTTCTTACCAAAGTGCTACAGGAAGAAGAAAGCCTTCCACCAGAGGAGTGATATTCCAAGAATTCAGCTTTTCCAGGTATTGGGGTGGGGGGGGGGGGATATGGGGAATAAATAACCTTAAAGTGAAACATTTTGCTGTGGCTCTTATACTGAACGAATACTCTGAAAAATAGGAAAAACCCCAGAGATTTCCACAATTGGCTTCTCAGTCAGAGTTTCACCTGAGAGAATGGGTTATTTGATATCACCGCCTTCAAGGTAGAAAAACATATTTTATAACATATGTGATGACAAAGTACTAGCTCCCAGAACATCTAAATAACTCTAAGAGTTTATAGGAAAAGGACAAATAGCCCAACAGAAAAAAAGGTCAAAAGACTTGAATAGACAAGTAGTAAAGAAGAAACCCAAATGGCCAGCAAACATATGATAAGATGCTTAGCTCATTAACAATCAAGAGAAATGCAATTTTAAATTGTATTGAGATATAATTACACATTGGCCAAAGCTAAAGTCTAACAATTCCAGGATATATATAACACATTGCTGGTATATGTATAATTGGTTTGACCACCTTGGAAAACAGTTTGTCACGATGTAGAAAAGTAGGCAAAACGAACAAGATATTGCATCGGGATAAATACACACACTGTGAAAGATCAATAAAAACAAGGGAATGATTACCACAAAGTTCAGGGCAGTGTCTACCTCTATGGGGAAGAGAAAAAGTGTGATCAGGAAGGACTGTACGAGGGCCTTAAACTACGGGCAAGGATCTGTTTACTAATCGCAGAGGGTTGATTGTTGTTATCTTTTCTCTCTCAATTACTTTATTTTTTAAAATTTTATTATTTTTTATATTAGTTTCAGGTGTACAAAACAACATAATGATTAGACATTTATACCCCTCACAAAGTAATAACCACCCCAAGTCTACTACCCCATCTGACATCGTACATAGCTATTACAGTACCTACGCTGACTATATTCCCTATGCTGTACTTTACATCCCGTGACTATATCTATATCTATATCTATATCTATATCTATATCTATATCTATATCTATAAATATATATATATTTAATTATAGTTGACATTCAATATAATTCTACTTCAGCTTCAGGTGTACAGCACAGTGCTCAGGCATCTACACCATCTATGAAGTGGTCCCCCTGATAAGTCCAGTGCCCATGTGGCACCTTACATGATCTTTACAACATTACTGACTATAGGGGAAGGTTGTTTTTAAATTGTTCCTATTGTATACATGTTTCTGCAGGTACAGTGTTACACGTGCACAATGCACACACACACACCCCCCCCACACAAGCATCCAACGAAGTTCTATCCACATGAACAGCCTGACCTCAAACGGAAACCCCAACAATCTGAGGTCCAAAGAATCTAAGCGTCTTTCTGGGTATTCGGCTCCTGGTCTTTGGACATACCTGGAAGAGCACCTTCCATGACAGATCCCTCAAAGACCTCCTGGGTGAACACCGGCTTATTGTCATTCTGATCTGTCACTGTGATAACAATCTCCATCGGGTCTTCAATTGCATTCCCATTCGAAGACACAGCATGAGAGTAGAGCTACAAGAGCCAAGTGAGGGTTACTTGGGCTATGAGGAAGAAGAGGTGGGAGAAGTGGTCTGACCAGAGCAGAGTGGGCTTCACCAGGCTACCCCCACCTTTCCCACTCTCTGATGCTCAAGTCTATGGACACTCAGAGCAGAGACCTCTTCTCACACACATGCTACTGCCTCAATGAGATCATGACACGGATTGAGATCATGACATGTGAAGACCCATGGGCTGGAGAACATACCCACCAGTTCAGAGTTTCCATTCCCCACACAGGGCTGGGGAGCCAGGCCTAGGAGCTAAAGGTGGAAGCATAAAACACTTGACTTATTCCAAGCAGGGTAAAATTTGCTCTGGCCGCTCCAGTCATGTCTTCTCCAGATTTTCCTGCATTTGGCATCAATGCATTGCCTCCCAGCTTCCCTAAGCTCACACTGCTGCCAAGGCCCAGAAATGGATTTTGCTCCCCTACATCGCCACTGGCCTCTTCCTTTGGGTCAGGTATTTTTAGCCCCAAGAATAGGATGATATCTTGGGTCTAGACTTACGCATGATGCATAAGGACTTGTCCTTCTTTATTCCTAACAAGGAAAAACTTAACAACCCCAATTTTTCCAGGTTCTTCTATCAATTATCCTTATTAACAGGCCAAGAGGTGTCAAATTAAGCTCTTTATCTGTCCAGATCATCAGACCTAGGGATCCAATATGAGTTGACCAAAAAATTTTGGAAGCATGGAACCTTAACAACAATAACCTTCTAAGAGATACTCACAATGTACTTGGCAATTGCTTCTCTATCCAGAGGTTCCGTCACCTTTAGCCATCCTGTTTCTCTTTCAATAATAAAGACACCAACAGGGGGCGTGTCAGCTCCTTGGCCAGTGATGCTGTAGAAAACCTGTGTTTCTTTGTCCCTGTTAGATTTGATCTTAAGACAAAATAGAAAGAAACAGAATTAGCAAGGAAGGATCCTTTCACTGGATCTCTTTCCCCCTCTCTCCTTGGTCCTTCTCTGCCAAATTCCTCCTTAAGAAATAGAGAATATCCTTCTCTACCTGAACCAGATTTTTGGGAAATGGGCCTTTTTCATTTTCTGGGCAGCTGATAGGAGGAATAACCCAGTCTCTCTTCTGTCTTCGGAGACCATGGTGGGAGTCGGGAAATGTGAGCACTTCCGTCTGGGTTCCAGGGAAAGAGTCCTGAAGGGAGAGGAGATGAAGAACCAAATAAGATAATTCAGGAGAGAGAACACAGGCTGAAAAGTCCAACCTATCCAGTCAGCATCTCTAGATTCTGAGGGCAGTATATAGTTTTAACTTAATAACAAAATTAACAGCCAAAACCATACCTAATGAACCCCTCTGCCATCTAATAAAGGTGTTCTCTTTTGATCCTTCTTCATGTCCAGAGTTCAAGTAAGCATTATACATACATTATAGGATTGTGGGTTTGATATTACTTTACAAGTTATTTCAAGCCTACATATTACACTTGTCATTTTTAATAGAACATTATACTCCAATGATTTCCTATCAGGGCTTATTCAAAAATGGACATTCAGGTATTTTAATTTTCTTTTATGTTTTTCCTGGGGTTATAGGTCCCCAAAGTGGAATGAACAGCTAAAATGAGTAAGTTTTAGGAACTGGGACTAAGAGATACTTTGCGATCAATACAAATCCCTTAATCTCATGGTGTCATTATACCTACATGGTTTCCATTTGTTCTAACCGGAGCTATTGGGATGGGAACCAAAAACGCCGTTTGAGACTTGCATTAAACAGTTTTCATGTGTGATGATAGCATTCTGCACACACAGGGAAATAAAATATTTGAAGATGGAAGGAAAAGATCTTTCAAATTGTTTAAGTGTTTTAAAGTGATTAGTGGTAGCACGGTAACGGTGCCAGAGGACAATTCCATCTCCCACCCCCTACACAGTCACTGATCACAATATGCCAGCCAAGTGTGAGTCAAGCCCGATTTCCTGGCTTTTAAAATTTGACTCAAAATGCATTAAGATAGACATGAGACGTGACCAGATATCACAAAATCCTTCCCAATCCTGAACACTGGTCACGCACACAGCCTGTGTCTGTCTCTTTGTCTCTGTCTGTCTCTGTCTGTCTCCGTCTCTCTCTCTGTCTCTCTCTCTGTCTCTCTCTCACATACACACACACACACACACACTCTCTCTCTCTCTCTCTCTCTCATCCTCTGCATCCTCACATTGAATCTCCTAGAGAAGCAGTCCTGCCTGGGCCAATGCAGGCTCTGATCTTGAATCGTCACCATGGCACCACATCTCCTGGGCAGATTACTTAACTTGTCTGTCCCGACAAAGGAACAAGTATTAAACTGACTGCCAGCACCATAACCTATGCCTAAAAACAACCACCTTGCACAGCCACGATGGCAAACAGGCACTGATGAGTGAATATAGATTCATGTGCCCCACTAAAGAGGAAGACAAAGAAGGTGCCTAGCTAACATCAGGATTGCAGAATCTTTTCAGGTAATGATAGTAAAGAATGATGAACAATGTGCTGGCAAAACATAACATTAATATCTTCATGTGCGAAATTAAAGGAAACTGTACCTAAACATACTGAACATGGAACCATCCCTCAGAAAAAAAGGATACACCAGACTCAGAAAACCCACCCAAACAAAATCAAAGAAAGAACTGGAAAGTTAGATCTGTTCTTATTTTTCCCCAGCTTTATTGGGGTATAACTGACAAATAAAAATTGTATACCTTTAAGGTATACAACCTGATGTTTTGATATACATATAAGACCTATTCTTACATGAATTAAAAGGGAGGTAAGATTGTCACCCCTAATGCAGGGCCACCTGGCTCCACGAGGATCCCTTGAACGAGACATAAAGCAAAGTGAACCTCAAATCAGCTGTGGCAGAGTTGTCACCTGTTACTCAATAAACATTCTTCTTTTCTTATTTAAAAACAAAACAAATATCTCTCTCTCTCTCTCTCTCTCTCCATATATATATGGCACCCTGTGTGTGTGTGTGCGCGCATTACATAGATATATGTAATACATATATATGTATATACATTGTATATACATATGGATACACATTTTAAGAAAGGAAAATTGTATTAAAATTGTAATACTCAATATATACTGATAACAAAAGATAAATACAAGTCACGTTTGACGTCTGCAATTGCAAGAGGTGCTCAAAGCGGTTCCCATAAGTGTCCAGACACTTCTGATTACAGCGAACTACTGCTTGAGCAATGTTGACCAAAGTGTCCACTTGTATAAATTTTTTTGGCACCCCCGATATATATATATATATATATATATTATCCAGCAATGTGCCCAAGTAAAAGCCTATATTTCCTATATTACACCTGCAGCTAGGAGTGACCATGAGGCCATGTTCTAGCCAATAAGATGTAAGCAGAAGTGTTGCTTGAGAATTCTACAAAGACGGCCAGACAACTAAGTGATACACTTTTGTGCTTCCTCCCTTTCTCCTTCTTATCACCTAGAATATAGATCTGATTACTGGAGCTCTAACAACCATCTTGGATCAAGAGCTATCCCTGAGGATTGAAACTATGCGCTGAGGCTGACAGAACAGAGAGGAAAGGAGGGACCTGGGCTCCTGAAGATTGTGGGGACTCCATATTGACCACAACTTACTCTTGGATTTCCTTGACAGAGGAATGCTGTATTTTGCATAAACCACTGGAATTTGTAGTTTTCTATAATATGTATTTGAACCTAATCACAATTTAGCAGACATAGAAGCGAAGGCAAAGGTAGGAGGGGAAAGTTGAAAAAGCAAGCTCAAAACTGTCTTTGGCTATAAGAGGCTTCCATGCATAGTTGCCCAGCAAGAAGTCACCATGCTGAACTTACATGAATGACAGAATCAGTTGGAGACTTGAGACAGGGAGCTGTGTTAATACAGTTCTACTAAGTTGCTTACTGTCTTGGTCTGTCCAATTATATCAGGGAGAAAAATTCAGTCTATCAGGTAGTAAGTTCCCGTAATCTCGGGAGTCTTCGGGGAGAAAGACAGGAACCAGCCTGAAAGGCCGTGCCACTTAGGACCAACTCCACATTTCCAAAGCACCAACAGGGTGCAACTAGAATGGCTCCCCAGAGAGACATTTTGGAAGGAACCACCATGGGAGCAGTTTAGAAACTGGCAAAGGCATTTGGCTTTGGATAACAATTCCCAGAGACATTCTTGCCAAGAACCTGGGCAGACACACATCTTTCCATTCATGGCCAGTCCATCCATTTGTCCATTGATTATTGTCTGGCCTCCTTGTACATGCCGGACCAAGGGTCACGCAATGAGAATATTAGGGGGAAGGATCTTATGAAGATTACAATCCAATGGGGCAAAAGCTTCCCACTGATTCTTCTGCTTCTTTGCCAAGACCCTCTCCACTAGACACGCAAAGATCAATAATGATCAGATAATTGACCTCTTGCTCATTCTTCTTCTAGGAAGTGAATAAGAACAGTTAACAGTATTTATTATAGGCCTAGCATAGTTCTAACATTTCCCATGTATCAATTCATGTAGTCATTATTACATCCATTTTACAGATAAGGAAATTCAAGCATAGGCCGATTAAATCACTCCCCCAAGGTTACTCAGGCTGTAAATGGCAGCACTGGGATTCAATCCCGGACAGAATCCGGGTCCTTACCCACTATTCTATACTAGCCACAGAAATAAAGGTAATATCTTGCCGTCATTCCACCTGCTCCCTCTCCACCCAACAAAAAAAATTCCCAGCAAGCATTAGTTTAGACAAATGGTTGCCAGCTGCGGGTTATTCTGGAGACATTTGGCAGTGTCTGGAGACATTTTTAGTTGTCACGATTGGAAGAGTGCTACTAGCATCTAGTAGGTTAAGAGGAGGAATGCTGCTAAACATCACATAGTACACAGGAGAGCGCCACAACAAAAAATTATCCAGCCCCAAATGTGAATGGTGCCAAGTAAAGAAACCTGGATTAGAAACAGACTAAAATATTAGTGAACTTCCCAGAAACACTGCAACATACATGATGATGATGATGGTGGCGATGGTGGTGATTGGGCACTGCTGCCTTCAGCGTCACTTTGGTGGACAGCTTCCTGCGGCTGGAGTCCCAGGCGTGAACAAGAAAACTGATCTCCGGATTATGAAGTTGTACAGGCCGTTTGACTGTAAGCACACCATCCGTGCTCACTTTGAATTTGGTGTCGTCAGAAACATAGATTGCCCTTGGTTGACCAGTGCATCCTTCAAAACTCACTGCAGGGCATAAATCACAGTGATTAGGAAATTGGGCAAATGAAAAACAAGAACATTCCTTCTCTAAAAATCAAACTGGGCTCTCCCACGAAAAACCTGACTCACACAAAACAAGCACAAGCAAAACAAACCATAGTCTGGTGACAGAACAGCAAAGATATAAAAGGAGTTGATTTATCATTATGTTCTTCACAATTATAGGGCAACTGTTAATTGTGCTCTGAGTTTTCCCCCTCCTTTTCACCTGTAAAGTGAAAACAGTAACCTGTCTAGAAAGTAACTTCTTTTTAATAACAACAAAAAGAGGCCTCTCCTTTTCAGATGGCTCTTGACAATATGAAAATGGACTCCTAAAATAACTGAGACAGAATACCTATTGAGTCCAAAAGTTAGAGACCAAGGTACAATGTCATGCTATGGATGGGCTACATTTCAATACACAGTGGTAGATAATAAGAAAGAGCCAGCATGACATAATGGTTAAGAGTATGGACCCTGGACCAGACTCCCTGGGTTCAAGTCCCAGCTCTGCTTATTAGGTAAGTTATTTAATCTCTCAGTCTACCCATCTGTTGAAAGAAGGCAACAATGGCCACTATCTACTAGGGTTGTTTTAAGATACATAGAACAATGCCTGGTACATAACAAATACTGTATTAAAGTTTGTTAAATAAAAATTTAAAAACTACTTGGGTGGGGGAACTTATGAGCAATGGCTTAAAGACAAAACTATTTTTTAATACTTTATAGTTATTCAAGTGTTAAAAGTTTAAAAAGTATGAATAACCAAGGCTGGAGAAGCTGTGATGAAAAGTGTCTACGTGAAACATCAGAGTCCCAAAGGACTCATTCAACAGGTTCCCACCAAGCTACAGAAACCATGCTGAGTTCTAAGGACAAACTGTAAACAAGATAGACAAGACACCTGCTCTCACTGAGCTTACACTACTGTGGAAGAGATAGACAAACACCCAAATCAAAAATTGCAGACAGTGATTGATAAATGTTAGTGGATACAGAGGAATTAAAGAGGGTAATACAAGACTGGCAGCGGGGGAGGGAAGTTTGGGGAAGGTGTAATTTATATTGGTTGGTGAAGACAGACCTCTCTGAGGGGGAGGTGTCTGGGCTGAGACCTGAAGGAGTCAGCCTGGCTCAAGAGCCTTCCTGGCAGAAGGAACAATACATAAAACAGTTCATTCTGGGAAACTCTCAAGTTAGCCTATTTTCCTCCCTTTCAAATAATTGCCCCTCATTCCTCCAATGGAATTTCTATTTTTCTCAAGTGATCTTTTATGAAAATTCCTGCTCTTGTGACTATTTTACACAGCTAGACACCTCTACATTCATGAGGATCAGGTCTCTGCCAGAAAGCCCTAAAGCCATCCATGGGCTGCAGTTTTCATTTCTTCCACCAGGCGCCACCCTTGCAAATGTTTCTGAAGTGAACAGCTCCACCCTTGTCAGAGAAAGTAAGGCCATAGTTGAGGGCAAGAGGGAAAGCAACAGGAATACCCATTCTGAAGATGAAGAAATTGAGACTCGGGGAGGTTAAGAAATTTCCCTGATATCCTATAACTACTGAACAGAAGAGCTGGGACTAATTCTTAACATGAGTTATTTAGTCTCATGGTTGTCACTCCCTCTGGGGAGAGAACTTCTTGGGGCCTTGGCTACTTTTATAGGATACCTTTACCTCCTAGCTAGAATCAGGGATGGTAGAAATCTGAGGCCACTCACTTACTAGCTGGGAGTATGCTACCTGACAAATAAACTGAGCAGCCAAACCAAGAAGAGTTATTTCACAGGACGGGAGCTGGGTCCTTTGACTAATCACTCACCTAACCAACTCTCCCTCCCAGCTTATAAAGAAATCAGGGGGATCAAATATATGCTGATGGAAGGAGAACTGACTCTGGGTGTGAACACACAATGGGATTTATAGATGATGTAATACAGAATTGTACACCTGAAATCTATGCAATTTTACTAACAATTGTCACCCCAGTAAATAAAATAAAAAAAGAAGTCAAAACCACACCCCCCACCCCTACCCTCACCTTTCAGGCAGTTTCTACTCGTTTCCCAAATTTGAGGGGGTAGATGCAGGGTGATCAATGGAAGGTTATAATAAATGACAGGAAGAGGGCGACAAGAAGAAAAGGCTGATTTGAGTCTGTGACTGGATTATAAACCCAGATTCTGCCATGTTCTTGCTGAGACGCCTTAAGCGAAATGCTTATCCTCTCTGGGTCTCAGTTTTCTTTACTGGAAATGAAGAATACCACCACCGATCAAACCTACCTCTTTAGGGTTTTGTGACGATTAACCATGACAGTGAATGTGAATCACAGTTTGAAAGCAAAAGAACAATACAAATCAAAGGAGATTGTTATTTTTCTGCATTTGGGAGAACGAGTTAGAAGACAAGTATTTGCTAAATGAACAGATGAACCATAAAATGACAACAGAAGCAAGAAGAAATGCAAAGTCTGTAAAAGATGGGCAGACACTGCCCTTTAGGGCTAAAGTGGGAATTTCTTTCTAAACTAGCAAAACAAGATGTTTTTCAAATAACCCTTCCCCAGCTCACCCCAGCAGAAGTAATGTGGCAACTGGACTGTGTGGGGGCTTGTCACATAAGCAGGGAACAAGAGCTGCCCTCGTTGATCACACTGAATTCTTTTCCCCAGCCGGCCCAAACCGGGGCAATGACAAGCATGACGGGACATGCCAAGGACGGCGGCTTGGAGATATGAAAATGCTTTTGCACATAACTTGATGCAAGGTATTTAACCTGCTTTGGGGCATCTCATCTTAATGGGGGCTAAGTCCCCTTGAGAAGTGACAGAAGAAGTGTGACGGACAGGCAGCCCCAACCTGAATTTCGAGGTACTCATTAAGGACCATGATCTTTCCAGGCAACCTTATCCTCTGGGCTGATAAACCAGAAATCATAGGAAAGACTGGGGGGATCTCCAGCTCCGGGAAGGTTCTGGGAGGCTTGCTTCACCCCTGGCAAAGGCTGGCCAGTGTCTTGGGGTCACAGTGTCCTGGGATCGCCAGCATGTGGGAGAGTATTGCCAGAGGATTTATTGGTAGATTTGCACATGGTCACAATACAAAGTTCAACAAAAATAAAGCCAGCAAGGGACTAAGTATTCTTTAGGTCAGCACATCCTCCTCCTTTCCTAAATCTGTTATTTGGCTCCTTGGTTTAGAAACCAAATCCCAATGACAAGAGCCCAGAACCCAGGGGTCTTCTCTAAATGGGAAAATCTTTTCACCACAATAATATTATCAATACGATCAAAAACTACAACCTCAGCTCCAACTACCTCTTATTGACTGTTTTCTTAATCTTTTAAACATGTATAAAACATTATGTGTCTGGCTCTATCCTAAGCACCTGACAAATATTTAATCCCAGAACTCTACGAGGTTGGTACTGTTAGTGTCCCCTTTTTACAGATGGGGAAATTGAGGCAGCTAGTAAGTAACAGAGCTGAGATTGGAACCCAAGCAGTCAGAGTCCATACTCCTACCCGCCCTTCCGCGTGCCTCTCTCCACAAGCCAGAACCTTGCACTGTGCCCCTTATGTCCAGTTTTCTGATTTAATTCCCCCCCAGCTCCCCACTTTCTGGGGTAGGCATCACTACCCCCATTTTCTTTGCCCTAAGTTACACACTGGTGACTGGAGGGGCTGAGCCGACTAGCCCCAAAGTGAGCACTCTTCACCACTGTTCCCATATGCCAAACAGGGATACGTTTTCCAACAATAATAGAAAGGAGTACTTAAAGGAAAAACAACCTGAAAAAGACATTCCAGAATGTCTTTGTGTAGAATTTGTAGAATTCTATACACACAGTATAGAATTCTACACACCAGGTTAACAACCATTTGGGTGGATGTAGGGGGAAGATAGAAAGAAGAGAGGTTGGCGTAAGGGAAGGAGCAGTTTTTTGTTAAACATATCTTTCTTATATATTGTTACATTGTATTGTGTATTACAATTACAGTGAATTACTTTTTAAGACAACAAAAATAACAATGATTTTTTAAAAGCAATTGTGAATTTGTATGTTATTCATCCTACAAGCGTCCCATTTTTTAGCTTATTTGGCAGAAGTAGTGGCTTTAATCAGAGGACCCTAGGAAGAGATGAATGAAGTTCAAATACAAATTAAACTCAAGTTCATGAGAAGTCCTGGGGCAGGCCTGGAGCACTCAGCGGCATTCTTTGCTTAGAATTGCCATCACGCCATGAACAGTCCGGCTTTAAGGATTCTTCTCCCACCCCCGCCCAGCCCGTAGCTGGAATGTGAGTGGGTAGGATCAAGACAGTCAAAAGCCTCTATATATTTCTGGGAGATGTTGAGATTTAAGGACAGGGGCCCGCTATCAGAGCCAGCTAACCACAGTTGAGTTATTTGGTAACTAGTGGGATATCCCCAGTCTCTTAGAAGCAACTACTTGAAAGCAGTGCCTTCCCCACACCACATACAAAGGCGTGCATTATGGATTGTTTCCTTCTCATCAGAACGCATTTGCCACAGCTAACCACCAAAGAACACAGCACATGGCTTTATTTCAAGGATCATTTGAACTTGAGCACTCTGCCTCAGGAAGAGAAAGTCACACACAAAACCTCGAGGGCCAGATCAGTGAGCCTTCTGAGGCTCCTGGGGGGGGGGGGGGGGCGGGTCACACTTCCATTGTGTACCCTTAAACCAAGAGCTTAAATAATGAAGATAAATGACAAGAAGTTTAACTTGATGGACAAAAGGAGTCCTGGGAAGACAGAAATGTTTCACTGAGCGAGGCAAGAGTTTCTTCTGGCTGCTTAAGAATGGCGTCTCCAACTCCAACCAAAGCCATAACCCTCCACGGCTACCACTGCCTATAAAATTTCTTTCTAGGTTCCATTTTCTTTGATGGCACTGGGTGATTCTGGAACATCTTCCTTTGATGAGTGCCCATGAAATTACTAAACATTATAGGTTTATTGAACACCCATGCTCAGCAGAGAACATAATTTCATGTTTAAAAAAAATGGGAGGGAAAAAGGACGATCACGCCTCCAGTTTGCCCCCACGTGGGCGATCTCAGGACATCCGGGTTGCACCAGGGAGACTCTTTCTTTGCCCTGATACGTCTCTAAGTATCTGTGTCCATTTGCTGCTGAGAACTATAACCAACAACAGGGTCTAACAGCCTTATGCGAGCCAGCGGCCCTGGGTGGGAGGAACTTAGCAGCCCTCACTTAGAAATGAGGACACAGCCTCAGAAGTCTCACTGAAAAAGACCTGCCCAGGCCACACCGCTCAGAAGTGGCAGAGCCCGTGGCCTTACGCCACGATCAGGACTTCACCACCAGGCAGACTCTTAGTATGGATAAGCCACTTGCCAAGCTGAGGTCCTACTTGAATGGAAACCCGGAAGTTAGTTCACCCAGGAGAAGAGAACAAGTGGAGAGTAGCTTCAATACTCGTAGCAAAGGTTCCCATCTCGATCTTTTCCCTCCACACACTCCCTCCTTCTGTCTTCTTGCATGAACTCCGCTGTGCCCGGGAAATCCAGTTGCAAAGCCAAATCAGGACAGTCAGAAGCCAAGTGAAAGAGGAAGTTTTAAACTTCAGATTCAAGAATGTTCTGCGTTAAGTCGCCGCGTTACATGAGCTAAACTACTAAGTCAGAGTCCCTCTAATCAGCTTAAACTGCACACATTTTTCTTGGAAAGATAAGCAGCTTGGAATATCAGATTGCACAAGCACAACTAGAGTGTGTCCACAGAGTGCTGTGTGTGCTCCTGGGCCGCGCGGCGCCTGAGGCGCCTGCACTCATCAAATCTCCCCTGTTGACAGGCAGCTCCCAGGGGAACCCAGGATGGGAAGTTTACGCTCCTGAAGCTTATCGAGCTCTTTCTCCCAGCCTCCCAGAACAAATTACAAGTGGTCTCTCTCTTCACTTAACTTGCACCCGGAAAACAGATGTCAACAATGAGCGCTGCCTGGGTAGGAAGCAAGGAGCAAAGTCCCCTGCGCTTGTTTCCATCAAAACAGACTAAGGTGGAGAGCTGGGCAGGGTGTCAGTGCAGAGAGAAAAGAGTGAGAGAAAAAAATTAGCCCCAGACCCCTGGGAAGGGGTGCCCACAGGATAAAGAGGCAATCTATCACCCTTGATTTCCACCCTTTATTTTAAGGTACCTCACACCGTCTGGGTCACTCTGGCAGTGTATTTTTGCTTCCCAATCTTGTTTCTGCTTGAGCTACTGCTGTCTTAGTTATTGGACAGCAAACACCATGGATGCTAATCAGAATCAGCCCGGTAAAAAAATGCCATAAAGGGCACCTGTGGAGTTAGTTAAAAGCCAGTACAAATGCTTTTATAGTTTTACATTTGTGTGAATGGGGTCAAACCAAGTTGGGTTCAGATCCCAGCTGTGCTTTTCATGTGTCACTGTGGGCAAGTTATGCTGACCTCCCTTGAGTGTCAGTTTCCCATTCTGTAAATGGAGACATCCTCATCTCCATCAAGGGACTGCTTCAAGAGCTCTTTCTTCAACAAATACTGACTGAGCCCTCACTTTCTGCCAGGCATCATTCTAAAGCCTGGGGAATACAGCCGTGAACAAAGCAAGGTCTCTGCCCTCATGGGGCTGACAACATTCCAGAGGGGAAGAGATAATTACCAAAAACATTAGTGTCAGGACTGAAAAGTATTAATAGAGAAAAATAAGCAGGTAAAGCAGGGTCCAAAGCTTTATGCAGCAGCTGGGGTGGAGGGCACAATTGAATATAGGACACTTAGGAAAAGCTTCAGGAAGGGACATTTGAAGAGATGGTCCCAGCCTCTGGCTGTGTGCTAAACGAGGCAGCGAGCCATGTGGCAGTGACAGTGGTGGGTGGGTGGGTGTCAAAGGCCTCCTCAAGCACTGCTCACCAGCTGCTCACCCCCTGTGAGAAGAGCCCTGTCCTAGTACCGAAGTCCCAGGTGTGAACACAACAGGTACTGACCCCTGAGCTCCTGGGGCTGACATTCTAGGGGGATAAAGGAATGTTAGCACGTGGGCCCCACACAAGGGTGAAGGCTCCTGCTCCCTCAGTCTAGAAGGGCCTGGCATCCCCACTGCCCCTGCCTTCTTGAGAGCACGGCCAGAAAAGAACTGTTTTGTTTCCCATTCCAGGTCTCTCCTGGGCAGTTCAGAAATGGGCCTGCTCCCACTGATAAAACCTCGGCCAGCTTGATCTCAGTATTCTCGCCTGGATGGGACTCTGGTGGCTCAGCCGGAGAAAGAAGCTGGAGCTGCTTCTCTGCTCAAGTCTGAGACCCCAGGGTTTGGCTTCAGTTCTCCAAGGAGGACACTAACTGCCAAGGAAGCTCATCTTAATTAGGTTTAAAAAGGGAGGAGGAAGCCATGGACTCCACTCTCAAGGGGAGTTGGTATCTGGCCTGCTGCAGACATAGAAAGGAACCTCTTCCCTGTCAGAACGAGGAAACTGGTTTGGTTTTGTCAAAAAGGACCAGGAGAATGGAGAGGCCCTCTGGCTTCCACAGGAAATTGGACGAGTTTTATTGTCCCAGCTTCTCGCTGCATGTTAAACACACATCCAACCCGCCTACTTAAATACAGACACAATAATTGATCATTCCCATGGCCTGCAACCCAGGAAACATTCCTCCTGCCAGGTTGGGCAACTCCAGGAACTGTTTGCTTATCGATTAGAAAAAAAGGGCTCTCTCTCACACCAGAGTACCTGCCCACTTTTCCTTACTGTTGGGTTTCCCCTGAGGCCAGGGAGGGCCCCATGTTCCAGGTTCCAAACAACTGAACCCCTCCTCCTTCCAACTCCTACTGATCCCCGCACAGGAAGGGGAAGCTGATGGCCCTGGGTTAGGAGATCAGGGCTCCCCTAACGGGAGAGCTGCCCACTTGTGAAATAAAGCACCTTGACCAATATACCTGTAACATTTCCAATCCAGGGTCTGATGTGCACTGCACACAGACTCCCTGGGGACGCTTTTTAAAAATACCCAGGCCTGGGCCCTGCCCCAGACTAACTGAAACCGATCTTTAGACCTGGAAAAGCCCAGGCATGGATATTTGGAGCACCCAATGGGAAAGCGGAATGGCTCTACAAAGGCTGCTCTTAGGAGAGGCAAAAGTATAACAAGCACCTTACATTATCACAACAACCAGTGAGGAAAGCATCACTCTCCCAGTTTATCATCTAGGCTCAGAGATGTTAAGTTGACTCTCCCAGGGTCACACAGCATTGAGGGGCTGAAGTTGGGATTCAAACCTAGGTCTGCTGACTCCCAAGACCCCCAGTCTTAAATTAACCCCTGCACAATCTGATATCCACAGCCTGATCTTCTGGGTTTTGAGGCCTCCTTATTTCCCCACCTCTGTCTCTCTGATGGTAGGACGTGAGCATACCCAGTGACTTCTATTTACTCTGGGCATCAGATGCTAACATGATGGGGAAAAACACACACACCTCACATTCCTCGGTCACTTTTTAGGAGGGTGCTTTGTTACCCACATCTATTTTTTTTCCACCAAATCTTAGTTTTGTTTTTAATTTCTACAGCAGTATCTTCTGTTAGAGGGGGGAAGTGACAAAACATAGATGACATAGCAACATTATTCATAAGAGCCAAAAAGAGAAAAGAACCCAAGTGTCCATCAACTGACGAATGGATAAAATGTAGTATACAATACAGAATACTGCGTGTTCATCAATCAAAAGAAGTCAATTACTGATACATGCTACACCATGGATAAACCTGGAAAACATCCTACTAATCACAATGGCCATAGAAGCGAGTCACAAAAGGACCATATCGTTATTCTATGGTTCGATTTATATGAAATGCTCAGAACAGGTAAATCTATATATCAAAAATAAATTAGTGATTTCCCAGGGCTGGTGGGTAAGAAAGGGGGGAGAGAAGGGGTGTTAGCAAAGGGGTGTGGGATTTCTATTAGAGATGATGAAAATGTTCCAAAACTGTTTGTGGTTGGACAACTCTGTGGATATACTGAATGACCACTGAATCCTACACTGAAATGTATGTCATGTGTGATGTGTAAACTTTATCTCAGCAAAGCTGTTACCAAACAAAAAGAAAAAGAAAAACCAAAAGCACAAAGCACTCATGGCCCCATCCAAGCAGAGAAGCCACTGTTAATGCCGTTATGTGTCTTTCAGATCCCGGCCCACACCCCGTTCCTGATTCACTCCCTTTCCCTGTCCTGCATCCCTTGATAGCCTCTGTGTTTCTAAAATTAGGTTATGGGAATTACTATATTTTTAAGAACCTTCTTCCCCAACTTTCTCCTTTCTCCCCATTTGCCCATTAGGAAGGAAGGAAGGAAAGAAGGACGGAAGGAAGGAAAATCAAACTATATAGTTATTAGTATGGATAAAATATGGTATAACTACTCAGCAACAAAAAAATAAATGCAATAGCGTAGATGAACCTTAAAAGCATTATGCTAAGGGAAAGAACAAGACTACTAGCCCAGGAGATCGGATTCAGTTAGTCTGAGGCAGGGAGGGCCCAGGCCTGGGTATTTTTTAACAGTGCGCAAAAGAGTACATATTGCATTTATATGAAAATTCTCAAAAACCAGAGACAGACAGATCAGTGGCTGCCTGGAGCTGGGGGTGGGCATGGGGCTTGGTTACCAGTAAGCACAAGGGAACCTGCGGGGTGATGAAAGTATTCTGACACTGATCGTGGTGATGGCCGCACAGCTCTGTGCATTTATAGATTAGCTCACTGTACACTTACAGTGGCTAAGTTGTATGGGGTGTAAGTTACATCGCAATAAACCTGTAACAAAAATAGTTCCTAGGGTCTCCTTTGAGGAGGACCATCAGTCAAAGTCCCATGGTTCAGAAAAGACACAATCTAGGCACCCAATGATGCCAAGCTCAGAGTTATAAAAAAGTGCGGAAGGAAAAGAGAAGCCATAAATAATTCTTAATTAACAATAATTAGAAGAGTAAATATTCAATATAATGATAGTCATCATGAGCAGGCACTGTGCTGAGCTCTTCACAAACACAGACTCCTAAACGGAGGTGAAGGAGGTGGGGTTCTTTAATCCCCTTGATGGTGATGAGCCTGAGGCTCAAAAAGGCTTAATTTGCTCAAGGTCACAGAGCCAGTCAATCTCTGAAGTAGGCTTGGCTGAGCCACTGGGCTAAAACTGCTCTGCCTGGAGGAGGGGGAGAAGCTCCTCGGGTAGTTAAGAGCAACATGAGAGGGAGGGAAATACAGCTGGGCACAAAGGTAGTTTGCTAAAACCACAGACTTTGTTCTCTATAAAGAACACAACCCAGATAGCAACAGGCACCAATCTGGGGGCAGCATTTCTCAAGAGCTAGCTGACACAGGAAGGTGCTGACCTTGGCTAACATGGAAAGCAAGTCATCGCAGAGTCCGGAACTTGGAATCATTCAGTAACTCGGGAACAAGGCCTGGAAACCTCTTCCACAACACAAGGAACAAATGTGAGGCTTGCACCTTTTCCAAATGTGGGTTGTGCTGGGCGCTCTGCCTCTGACATTTGGAACAAAACTCTTAAAAGAACCAAAAGAATTCCTAAAAGAACCCAAACTCCTAAAATCCCAGAACAGCTGGAAGCCAGGCACTTCCCACAGAGTCTCTAGGTCACATGCATTTGCAGATGACTCCAAAACAAGTGCTCACTTGTCCAACAGGGCTTACAAGAGGAGGCTTTCTTTTTCAATGGGTGCTACCATCATTTTTCATTACGAAGAACAAATAAGCATTGATGCGAAAGGCAGTTGCTTCTAAGAGTGTTTGCTAAATCTACTCTACTGGCTCTAAAGGTAATCGTTCAGCCCCCACGTGCGCCTTTGCTCAAACTTGAGAAACCCTCACAATCCCACAACCCACTGTCCCAGGAATAAGCAGAAATAGCTCAGCTTGGGGTGCTCGCTCCAAGAATTCCAAGTAGGATAAAAAAACGAAAATAAGGAAATGGCATGAAGACCGACCCATGGTCCCCGATGCAGACTTTGGCATATGCGGGGGAACAGCCACAGGTCACATGGCTAACTCCTGTAAGAGGCCATGGTGTAGGGGCTGCCACCACAGGGACCAGTGGCACCTGTCCCAGCAGCAGTTCCAAAACTTAATTTTCCTGGTTGCAGCTCTTCACAAGATTCTGTGGTTCCTTTACCCAGCCTCTTCCCACTTTCCAATGTGATCAGAAATTGGAAGCTTGCACACAGGCAAAATGACGTATGTACAAGGTTATTCACTAACGGCATTGTTTGCAGTAGCCAAACATGAGAGACAACCCAAGCATCCGTCAACAGAGGATTAAATAAGTTATGGAATTTCCTTACCATGTGAGAAGGCTCTATGCACCGCTGTGGAATGAACTTTAAAACATAGTGTTAGGTGATAAAAGCAGGGAGCAAAGCAGTGCGAGGGGATAAAAATGTATGTTCATATTTGTGTATATTTGCATACAGAAACTTTGGAATAAACCAATAACTGAGATTATAGATAAAAGAAGGGGCTGTTATTGGGCCCAAAGAGGACAGGGTGGGAATAAAGCTTTTCACTGTACATATTTTTATTTTGGTTAATTTTTCAGTCACATATACATATTATCTAACAAAGTTCTTAAAAATGTAGGGGACTATATGTAAATTGCTTACTATTTACTTTATAGGAGAAAAATTATATCTTTGCAAATGCTCAGAGGCTTTGTTCCCAGATGACCACAATCCCTCCGAAAATCTCAACAACCCAGGAAACAGGAGACGTGGTGGGAAAGAAGGGGTATGACCCACACATGACTGGAGAAGGAAGAGGTGCTGTGGGGGTGGAGGGGTGGGGAACTCCTGTCAGCTGGCCTAGTAAGATGAATGCTAGATGCCAGATCAGGTGACCAGATTCTCTCTGGGGTTTGTCAGGAAGACGAGTGCTCAGGCAAGTCCCGTTCATTCATTCTGGGTTAGTTTCCTCACCTATACCATGCAGGGTGAGCTATTAGCAAAGATGTTCAGAGGCCTTCTTGGACGTCGTGGCACATAGAACCGGTATGACTTTTCTTTGGACGGCATCCTGATAATGTTTATAGATTTTTACTAACTTCCATCCTCATCTGGCAAAGCTTGTGTCTAGGAACTCCTCCCACACATGGACTCACACGTGTGCACGAGGACAGACAACACAGTCACCGCAGGCTAGTTTTTAGTGGCAGTAGACAGAAATGTCACCGACATAAGACAGGTTAAATACACAGGGGGTACTCACTAAACAGAAAATAGTGCAGAAATTAAAAAGAATGAGGTAGCTGTTAAAAAGAATCAAATAAATCTATATGTAATCATATGAGGAACTCGTCTTTAAAGAAAGCAAAAAGCAAAGTGGGATAGAGAATATATCTAAAATATCTTCAGAAGGATACAAGAAACTGGTAAGACTGGCTGTCTCGGGAGGTGAACTGCATGTGGAAGGAGTAAAAGGAGGGAGCTCCCTGTTTTTGTATTCTTTTGGTTCATGTTTGCTTTCTTATCTTCACACAATTTTCTTTAACGAGAGGGTTGAATTGAAGGAGGGCTAGCGTTTAGCTAACTTCAACAGGCAAGCACTGTGCTTGGTCGTCCACAACTCCTAACGCAAACTTCAGTTGCATTATCAGAAATAAGACGCTCAGATATGGGAAGCCATATGGTCTTGTTCTGTCCGAATCTATTTGTGGTTTGATAAGTACGTTCGTTCTCAGGGTTTCAAGCTAATGATCTAAATGATGAATGCTGTTTTCCTTTCCAAGAGTCACTGGAAAGACGGACACTGACCCACAGAACTGGTCCAGACGCAAAGGGGCAAGGATGATCAAGTGACAGACTAGGAGACACTCTAGTAAATAGTACAGGGCTGACTCTTTCTAGGAAGGTCGGTGCCAGTGACACCAGAGGGCAAAATAAGGGCCAGCAAAGAGTAGAAACAGCAAGACCACCCAAGAAAAGAAGGAAATGTCTTTTGCTCTGATCTCACCCCAAACAGAACTGGGCCGCCAGCCTCCCGAGTGCCCCTTACTCAAGCTCAGATGGCTTCATCAGGCACTGAGGTTCAGTGTATGAGCTTGGAGTCCAGACAGATCTGGATTTTCATCGCAGTTGTGCCTCTAACTAGTGGTGTTTGACTTTAGGAAAATTAACCCTTGTTCTCAATTTCCTCTTTCTACAATAGGGGAAGAAAGCATTCTCAGCAACTGCACAGACTTGATATATACCATGTTGTAAGACCGGATCTTATATTAATTTTTGCTCCAAAAGACACATTAGAACTGATGGTCTGGCTAGGTCTCATTTTCGGGGAAACACGGTCGTTAACCCGCGTTGCTGCTGTTAGCGTCAGATTATATTTCCGTAGCTGCTCTGAGGCCACCCTGCAAGGAGACAAAAGCCTCAAGGGCTGGCTGGGGTAGGGCAGAAACCTCAGGGCCCCTTCTGTAAACTAAAATCCTATCAGTGCCTCCTTCTGGCCCATGCACCCCCCCCAGGATCTGCCACTCCTGCTTTTGGGTGTGGTGCCCTTGCCTGTGGGCAAGCTCTTATCTTGGAGAAGTCATTTCTCCCCCACCTCTCATGATCATAGTTTTGGTACCTTCTCAGACCACCTGGAAACCTCTCAGTGGCCATGAAAGCAAGTTTCCCACGTTACTATTCTGCTTTGCCCAACCCCCCGCCCCCTCCCCCCATCCCCCGAGGACTTGGCAGTGGCACCACTGAATTGAGCCAAGGTTCTGGGTCTGTGAATGGGAAGGTGTCATTCATTCCCTTCCCCTGGATTTACGAGGAATCCCCCTGGAATTATGAGGAAAGACGTGGACACCTGTGGGAGGCTCCATGGCCTCTGGTAGATTCTTAAAGGGGTCTGAGACCCCAAAAGAGGAGCTCAGGACTAGAGACACACTTAGGGCTTAAACTGGCGTTGTGGGTGTCAGGAGGGGGATGAGAGGATACAGGCGTTCAACTGAGGCTACAATCACTGGTCGTTTCCGATGCCTCGCTAGCCCCAAACCCTGAGCACCAGCAGAAAAATAACTCCAAACCTCCTGCTGGCATGCTTTGAGTGCTGTGAATAAAAACGCACAGGTGAGGGGTGAGAACAGGGGGTTCAAAATGTGAAGGGGGTGAAAATGGGAGGTGGGAGGAAAACATGGAGACAGCAAAATATCTGACACTCTTTCCTCCATAGACCTAATTCATCTCTTGATGCCTAGACCATTGCAGTAGCCCGTCTTCCCAATTCTGGCCCAGATCCCTACAGCCTCTTCTCTACGCAGCAGACCTGGGGAACCTGTGACAACCACCGTCAGATTAATGATATGCCTCTGCTCTACTCACAGCCCTCCAGAGAGCCCCATTTCCCTCAGAATAAAAGCACGAATCCCTGTGATCAGGCCCCAGCTACTTCTCTAACTTGTCGGAGACTACCCTCACCTCATTCACTCCGGCCAACAACGCTGGATACGCTCCTGCCCAAGGCATCTGTATTTGCTGTTCTCTCTGCCTGGATGACCCCATTTGTCCAATAACCCGTCTTCCCCAGATTTTCCTTCCCTTCTTTGTTTCAAAGGTCACCTTCCCTGTAGACCCTGAACACTGTATTTAAAATAGTATTCCCCTGCCTCTAGCACTCTTTCCTTATCCTTCTTCCCTGCTTTATTTTTTCTCTACAGCACTTACCACATTATGTATTTATCACGACTATTTACTTATTTATTGCCTTTTTTACTTATTTATTATTCCAACAGAATGTAAGTTCCATGAGAGCAGGGCTTTTGCCTAACTATTGTGCTCGTTACTGTATCTACACACCTACCCCAGTGCCAAACACTATGTCCTCAATAAATATTTGGTGAATGAATAAATGGTGCCTTTGTCTCCCCCAAACATCTGGCCAGATCCCAAGGAGGCCCCAGATGGTCCCAAAGCCGATCCAAGAGCAGAACCCTGAAGACAAGGGCACAGAGGTGGGCCTAATTTCCAGAGGCCACGGTGGGGCCTGAGAATGGCTGGGAATTCAGGGCTTTGGATCCCCAGTTGAAACCGTCCAACGATGCTCATGAGCCAGGAGTACCCACCATAACTTCAAGAGCCTGCAAGCCAGCTAGGACTGCTAATCACCCTAATGATTCCACACCTCTGGTTACCAGTAAGTGATCAAGCATTAACCCTACGAGAAGCACCGTGCAGAACCTCGGTGAATCCCTACAACCATCCTGGGAGGTACGTACTGCAGCCCCATTTCACAGGTGAATACACCAAGACTCACAGAGGTGAAGTGACTTGCCCAAGGTCACCTACCTAGCAAACAGGCAGATCTTGGAACTGAACTCAAGCCCACCTGACCCCAAAGCCTTAATCTCCACTTTACCCTGCTCCATCTGATCTGCCAGGGTGTCTCTTCTCTCCCTGTTTCTCTCTGTCTTTTTACTCCCTGCCTAAAGTCACCACATGGGAGTGTCGGGTTCCAGGTGAGATGCCTCTGGGGCATTTCATTCAAGCCCACACTGCAGGTGGAAGGCTAACGTGCTGATGGAACAGGCAGAGTGTTGACATGTGACAAGGCCCATGTAGACAGGTCTTTGGGGAATTTCAACAGCACAGGAACTGGCTCTAAGAGCTGTAAATAAAGTTGGCTCAACACCTTGGCTGGTAATAGGGCTCACAGGCCCTGGCAAAACCTGAGAGGCCACCTGGCCACCCCCAAAGGCCTTAATTTGCTTAAATAAGACTGCAATCTTTGGGTGTTACTTCCCAGAGAACTTCTTGCCTTGTGACATAAAGGGGACACATCAGAGGAGCCAGGAAGAGGGGAAAGAACCTTCCTACCTTAATCAATTCCACAGGAGAACTGTGCATTAACTAAACCCTGTTAGACAGGGCAAATGTGTGCCATTGATGCCAGCTTTAAATACTTCTCATTTTGAATGCGCCATCTCTGCTGACTGGGCAGATCAGACCAGTCAGGCACAGCTTTCTCTTTTAAACACCATTTTAAGCCATTAGCTTAGGCTCATCTCAAAAGTCTGCCTGCCTTTTGATTGAACAATACATCCAACTTATTTCGGTGTCCATTTTCTTTGGTAGGTAGGTGGCTGTGGTTTCCCAGAACCCATTCTGTTTATGGGAAGCCTGCAAACCAAGGTCCTTCAGAGGGCAGAGCCAAGCAGAATCACCCGCTTGAGGTTGTTTACTAAAAGCTTAGAGCAAAAGCTCTCTACCACGAACAGGAACTATTTCACTAATGATCTTATTTTTTTCCCCCACTGCATTTAAAAAATTGATAATTCACATAACATAAAATTCACCAATTCAAAGTGTACAATTTCAGTGGTTTTTTAGTTATTCTCTATGTTGTGCAACCATCATCACTGTCTAATTCCAAAACATGTCCTCATCCCAAAAATAAACCATGTACCCATTAGCAGTCAGCCCCAATTCCTCTTTTTCCCCAGCCCCTGGCTACCACCCCCCTGTTTTCTGTCCCTATGGATTTACCTATTCTGGACATTTCACAGAAATGGAATCACACACATGTGGCCTTTTGTATCTGGCTTCTTTCACTTAGCATGATGTTTCAAGTTCACCCATGTGGTAGCACGGATCAGTACTTCATTCCTTTTTCTGGTTGAATAATAGTCCATTGTGTGGCTAGACCACATTTTGTTTATCCATTCGTCAGTTGATAAACATTTGGGTTGTTTTCACTGTTTGGCTACCCCAAATAATGCAATGAACATTCATGCACAATTGGCCGTACTTTCCCAAGTCTCTTGGGTATACATACCTAGGAGTGGAATTTCTGGGTGATACAGTAACTGCATTCCACTTTTTGAGGAACCATCAGGCTGTTTTCCACAGCGGCTGCACCATTTTCATTCCCACCAACAACATGTGAGGTTCTGATTCCTCCATGTCTTCTCCAACCCTTGTCATTTCCTCTGTTCTTAAATTATAGCCATCCTAGTGAGTGGGAAATTACTGTGTTTTTGCTAATGATCTCCTAAGAAAAACTGTCACCTCCCCTAGGACATCACCACCTCACAAACACTGCTTTGAAGGCAGTCCTGGCTAGAGAGCCCTTGGTGCTGGTGCTAATTACCACTGCTGCTACTGACACTTTGTAGAGCACACGCTATGTGCCAGGCTCATTATATTAGGCATTTAATCTTCGCAATAACCGTATAAAGTAAGTGCTACTATTATCTCCATTTGATAGGTAGAAAAATTGAGACACAGAGCGGTTCAGTGACTTGCTCAAGGTCACACAGTTTGTAAGTTACTGATGTGAAACCGGAATGAGATAGGGCCTTGACCACTACGCTTTCATAGATGGTTTCCTGGCATACAAAGTTTGTTGAGAGCCTGGAGGTCGCACAGGAAACACAAGGTCAACATACGAGTACCTGAACACCACCCTTAATGAACCCAGGGTAACTCTGGTTTCTCTAAACCAGCTTAAGACACAAGGCTTATGTACACCAACAGCATACTTGTGACAGGGTTATAAACATCCGAGGTGGGACTGCATGGTAGTAACAAGAAGCAACTCTGAATTCACACACACCTGGACTGAGGTTTCAGCTCCATCACTCAAGCCCCCAGTTAAAATCACCCCCCAGGTCTCCGAAGCAGGGAGACAAAAGGAGACCAGCAGTCTCTGATTGGAAGTGAAGAACGCCACCTTTTCTTTTCGCATTCCCTACTATGTACACAGGAGCAGCTGTGATCAGAGGAGCCAACATTTTCAATGGCTTATGTGTAAGTACCCTGCCTTCTCAGGAGGTGCCTGAAACAGGACAGCTTTAGTTTTGTTGTTTTTGCATCCTTAATAAAAACATGGTTGGTGAGTTTGTTTAGTTCTTGTTAAGTTAGTTCTTACTATAGACTCTTTCCCCTACTCCCAAAACTTTTAGTTATGAGAAACTGTAAAAAGAAAAAAAAAAAAAGAAGCAACCATAAAAGTTGAGATATAATAAATAAAAGTCTTTCTTGGGATAGTTGGGGGTATTTGAATATAGAGTAGATGTTAGATGATGTTGTAAATTCTCTTAGTTGTGATCATAGTATTATGGTTCAAACGGAAATTATCCTTCACTTAGGAGATGCAGGCTGAAGTTTTAGTGGTGAAATGTCTGCAACATATTTTCAAATGGCTCAGAAAGCACATACACACACAGATAAGGCAAATATGACAGTGTTAATTGTAAAATGAGAATATTCAGGTGTTCATTTTACTGTTCTCAACTTTCATGGGTTTTTTTGTTTGTTTGTTTTAGAGTTTCTCATAACTAAAAGTTTTGGGGGTAGGGGAAAGAGTCTATAGTAAGATCTAACTTAATAAGAACTAAACAAACTCACCAACCATGTTTTTATTAAGGATGCAAAACCGACAAAACTAAAGCTGTCCTATTTCAGGCACCTCCTGAGAAGGCAGGGTTCTTTGGAAAAACAATAATGCTGGGAAAAATAGAAGGCACTAGGAAAAGAGGAAGCCCAACTATGAGATGGGTTGACTCCATAAAAGAAGCCATGCCTGAGTCTACAGGGGCCGAGCAGGGCTGTTGAGAACAGGACATTGTGGGCATCACTCACTCACAGGGTCGCCAGGAGGTGGAGCTGACAACGGCAGGTAGCACAGAGAATCAGAACTGATATTCAGCTAGTCTGCACTGACACAGCTGCACCAATGGTGGAAATACTCAAAGTCCCCTGCGGTTGGTGAGCAGCCCCTGCCCTGAGCCTCCTGAGGACTTCCACACCCCCCTCCAGCTGCTGCTCAGGACCCCAGGACCTATTTGAGCACTAAACGCCAGGCATACACTTTGACTGCTGTACTGGTCATCATTAAAAGTTTTTAAACATCACTCCTGAATATTCTTAACCACTGGCCATTCACCACAGACCATTCTTTCTCCTTAGTCTGAATCTCTCCTCTTGGTCAACTCTGTCATCATGACTTGCTTTCCATGAATGAGAAAAGGAAGAGCCTGCCCTGTGGCACAGAAGTTAAGTGACCTGAGTTAAAATTCCAGCTCTGCCACCTCTTAGCTGCATAACCCTGGGCCAGTCACTTTACTTCTCAAGACTCAGTTTACTTCACTGAAAAACAGAGATAACACAGTCAGTTCTTCTATAATGCTTGCTTCAAAAATGCAAATCTGTTCCACCGTGAATGATTTATTAGGGAACAATGAGCATCACTCAAATTTCAAGTTTGCTCATGTGTATAATTCTATCCGTGAGAAACATGGGTGGATGCAGAAAAGTATACGGGGCCAAAGTACAGAAATATACAAAACACACACACACACACACACACACACACACACACACACACACACACACACCCCTTCCAGCTACCACAGTTCACTGTTATGCAGCACACCTATCCACATCTGGTATGACAACTTCCCATCTGATTCCAGATTATCTCCCTTCCAAGTAACTCACAAGATGCCACCTACTGAGACCAACTCCCTCCCACAAACCAACTTCTCTTTTTTAACATCACGATGAAATTTGAGCGCTGCTCCCCTAGCCATTTCCCCATAAGCCCTGTGATTTTTATTGGGTGATTTTTTTCAGCAGCTTTACGTCACCTTACAGCAGAACTGACTCACCAAGTGTGGTGAGGAATATACAAGACATATGGAGGGAGGGGTTAGTCCAGTGCTGGGCACATCGTAAGCGCTCAATAAATGTTGCCTATCACTTGTTTCTCACCCTGGATGCAGACAGAGCCTGGTGCATAAAATATGCTCAGTGAACATTCATTACGTGAAAGGTCTGTGGCTTATTAATCTGAGTGGACTAATTAAAGAGACTTATCCCTTCTCCCAAGAGGTCGAGAGGGACAGCAATTGTCAAAACTGTAAATTAGAGATGAGACTTCAAAGCTCTAATGGAGTTCTACCCTTCCATGCGTGGCACAAGAATAAGAGCTGTGAAACAGTGACCCTGTCTGCAGGACTCACTGCCATAAACCACTGGCCATCGCAGGGCAATATGCGGTCAATTTTGAGATACGCAGCCTAGACTCGAGTCCTCAATTCACGGTCACAGTACGGTATTAAGTGGTTAAGAGCCCAGGTGACAGGTCAGATGACCCGAGCCCCACCACTTACGAGTTACGCCACCTCAAGCACATAACTTCACCTTCTCCTGCCTCGCTTTCTCACCTATAGAACAAAGACCGTGATGGTCCCTATTTCCTAAGGGATGGAACCGTTAAACATGTTAATCCACGTAAAGCCCTTAGCACAGTGTCAGACACAGAAGAAAAGTTGAGTGAATGTCAGCTGCTATTCTGGAACTAGAGAAAAATCAGATGCTACCAGAAACTGAGCTGAAGCAGGAAACTGTACATGTATACAGCAGCAAGGGGGGGTCTGATTTAGCTGGCACTGAAAGACAGCATACTGTGGGCAGGAACTAATTTTAACTTTCATCAACCATCTACCCCCCAAATCCTTCTCGTAGACATCATTTCCAGAAGAAACAGACAGAACCGCCTCCGACTGAGGGCAAAGGTTCCCTAAAAATCCAGAGGAAGCTGGTTCACTTCACCTCATCTGGGTGGAAGCTGATAGAGGCGTGTATCTGTGGTTCCAAACAGACTGTCTAAACCAGACACAAGACCTGGTCTCCACCTAGCCCTCCAGTGTCATCGCCCACCTGTTTGTTACCCCACCGTGCCCACTCGGGCACTGGCCACACTGGCCTCTTCCTGCTCCAGCACACCACTCCCTTTCCTGCCTCAGGCCCTTGGGCCTTGCTCTTTCCGCTGCTTAGGATTCTCTTCCTACAGTTCTTTCCATGGCATCCTCCTTCCACTACATGCAACACACACACTTCCTCATAACAACGTGCCTGACCCATTCTTAGCTGGAGGAGGCCCCCTTCTTACCCCCTTACACCCATTTCCCTGCTTTATTTGCCTCCTAGAATGTACCACTCCCTAAAATCCCATTTCTTTATATGTTAATGTCTACATAGACACTAGGACTCTAGGTACCTGAAGGCACAGGCCTGGTGTGTTGCCCTCTGCAATACTACCCACTGCCCCGCGCGACCTGAATAAACATGGATTGACTGGTGCCCACCTGAAAGTTGGTGTAGAGTTATTCATCCATAAACATTCCTTGAGGGCCTACGAAGTGCCAGGTGGGACAAAGGAGACCCAAGTCCTTACCGCTGAGTCTTTCCAGTCCCTGGGGAAGAGGTGTCAGAGGGGGCCCGCCAAGGGTGGTGTCTGTAGGAAGCAGGCTTGAGTTGGGAAGACGACATTTTTAAGGATGAGAGGCAGAGCTCCCTGGAGAACACACCTGGTGGTAGTGAGCAAGGCTTTCAGGCAAGCAGGTAGGAAGCTTGACAATTTCGGCCAGAGAAAGGGCAAGACCAAGAGGCCTCAAAGAAAGAGGCCTTCCAACTCTGAAACTATGAGTCTCAAGCAAAGGTGAAGAAAACATAATAGTAGCCAAGACAGGACATAGGATTGACTTGGAGGAAAGCTCTCCAAGATGGACTATTACCTGAAAAAAGCCAGGTGCACAACAGGCCTCCTTGCAGGAATCAGGAAGCAGCCGGCAGATGTTAAGTAGGTACAGCATAGCAGGATTACGGTTCAGAAATATACATACATACATAAGGACCATGAAAAAAGCAAAGGGTAAGGGGTTCAGTGACAGGTACAGGTGTGTACTGTTATACAAGACGGACTCTGATGAGGAGCAGCGCCCTGAATGAAGTGAAGGAAAAGAGTCACAAGGATACCTGGGGGAAGGGTGTCCCGGGCTCGGGGAACAGCAGGCACAATCGCCCTGAGGCAGCAGAGTTCTGGAGAATGGTAAGCACTAGTAAAATCCCCATCATTACATCTCATTGCTACAGTATGCATTCATATTATATTACAACCTACAAGATGTAGTCATAGACACCTTACTAAGGAGGATATACACCAAAATGTTTCCCGTGGTGATATGCACAATTTAAATCTTTTCTTCTCTTAATTGTCTACATTTTCTAACGTTTTCCCCACACAATAAAACATGTATTAGTTGTATAATAAAGACAACTACAAATGGGAGGTCTGAGGTATAAGAGGTATTGCCAGAATTGCAGAAAGGCAAGAGTTTCCTGGAACAGTTGGGTTCCCCACCAAGGTACTGATTTATGCTTACCACAAAGAAACCCAGTCATGCAAGTGATCTTATTTCCCTCTTTGTTTTGATTGGTAGGAAGCTCAGAGTCAAATTTGTGGTCTGCTTTTAGCAGGGATCCAGGCTTTGTGGCAAGCATTTGGCTACTCAATCCTCTTCCTGTCTTTATCTTTTATCCTTCATTTTGCCCATTTCCCTATCTCTTCCTGAAATACAGATTATTATGTATCTAGGTAACCCATGCCTACAAGTTCTTCATTGGAACGAGGTGGGAATGAACGAAATGAAGAAATAGAGCAACAAAGCCAAGAGATTCTTAATGAAGTTTTGAAAAAGGAATGTTGTTCCAGGACTGGCACCATGGGAAAAAGAATGCCTATTTCTGCAGGACCCTGCTCTTCCCCTTATTGGAACACCATCGTGTGCAATGGAGTAGGGATGACCCAGCTCATTAGGTTCCATCATGAGGAGGATAAAAAGACCGTAAGTCCTAAGTAGCAGATTTCCATGTCACATTGGACCACAAACTAAATGATCCTCTCTGGGCCTCAATTGCCTCATCTGAAAATAGGGGTCTAGACAACCTACTGCTGCCAGAGGGGCTGGGGGAATTGTAAGTTATTACGGTATGCAAACTGTGAGGGCAATGCCCGGCATACGCATAGGAAGAGCTGCATCGGTGTTAATAAGGATAATAGCTACTATATTTTACAATTATCAGGACTAGTTATAACTGCTACTGAACGCTCCGTGCATGCCTGACGTTCGAGATCATGCATCTCATTTAATCTCCCCAATAACCTTGTGTCGTAGATACTACTGATCCCATTTTGCTGAGGAAAAAAGTTAACAGGAAGATGCCCTCGAAAGAAATCCAGTTACAAGAAATACAGTCCCAGTACCGGACCCGTGAGTGCTTGGACAGCTTGAGTCAGTTATCTCAGGGAAGGGAAGCGGTGTATTCCAGCAGTTAGATGCAAATTGTGAGTCCCTGTCCTGCACAGGTAGCCAAGGGGACCGCCCTGAGCGTCAGTCTCACTTATAAAACGGAAATAATTATAACAGGGTTGGTATGAAAACAAAATAAGCTCATATATGTAAAACAAAACAAAAAAACACAAAAAACCCATGTGTTTGTCAATAACTAAGGATTCCTGATAACAGCCTTTAATTATTTGACACTTATAATAAGGAGGACTCGCTGAGACCAAGGTGCAAGATGTAAGGAGAAAACTGATCCAATTGCAGCAAGGAACTTTCCCAAGAGAGAAAAATAGATCTTTAAAAAGTGTTCACAATATGAAAGTCATGACGTGCAGAAATTCCTGGAGATAAATCACCTGTCTTAGGGCATACCTGTTTAATAACAGGCAAAGACAACACAAGGAGTCCTCGGGTTAATGATTAATTACCCTCAAATTTTAGGAGTACATTTAGAATCAATGTTCTGAAATACCTTACACATTCGCTGGATCTGTTATCAAACTCTAGATGGATTAATCATAAACTAAATCTCCCTCTCCCCCAAAAAACCCAAATAATAGAAAAGCAACTTTATTCCCTGCCCACAGCAAGGAAAGTCCCTAAAATTCTTAGATGGCCTAACCGACGACTGAAACAGCAGCTGCCTTATCTCCATGCTCAGCTTGAGTTTCATGCTGGCTCCTCCAAAACAGCAGCATGGCTCGGCCATGCATTTTAATATTGGGCTGGGCAACTTACAGATTAGGGAATTGTGTTTGCAGACTCAGAAATGACACCTCAGTCCAAAACCAAGTACATTAATTTGTCAAATCATCCACTAGTCAGAATGATCTATGTTGCCCTCCCTGCTCTAACAGCCTGGGTCATTGAGGGTCTTGGATCCAGTAGGTGCTCAAAGACTATCTGACAGAAATAATGAATGATGGAGGGAGGGAGGGAAGAAAGGAAGACAAGGAGGGTGGGAGGAAAGGAAACAGGAAGGGAGGGAGGAAGGAAGGAAGGAAGGAAGGAAGGAAGGAAGGAAGGAAGGAAGGAAGGAAGGAAAGGAAGAAGGGAGGGAAGATGAGCCCTTTGACCATCCAAGCTCTCCTCTCCAAATACACTGGAACTCTTATTTCACCAGAGATTTGGCCATTTTGTCACACATGGTGGAGAGTTTGCAACCCTTAACTTAATTTCCCTTCACTTCTGACTTGATGCACACTGAGGTTGGTTGCCACTTTCACTCTGGTGGAAACCAGTCCTGCAGAGCCAAGCCTTGACCGCCTCTTCTTGGGGTGGGGAGATGTCTTGGACGTCTCCAAGTCTGATGAAAGTTGCAGATCCTCTGAACCCAAAAAACATTCGGACGTGCAGGCACACACACACTCAGCTTGTCTATAATCTTGGGTGGATTCATAGATCCCCCTACCCCACAAGCCCAGCGAAGAATCACCCATGACTCCAAATCTCTGAAGGGGAGGCCCCTCAAAGTCTGCACTTTTAAGTTTTCTGTGTGAGCCACACTCTAGCCCGGGGTGAGGGGAGAACCCATGCTATGGTCCAGCTCTTCGTAAGGACAATCTCAGGATGTCCAGTTCAAGCAGAGTAGGCTTATTTTAAAATGCAGATTCCTGAACCCCACCCAGATTTATAAATCAGAATGGGGGGGGGCAGCAATCGGCATTTTTAATTAGTTAAAATTTCCCAGAATTATGGGGTTAAAACCTTTGAAGAACTGAAGGTCTGTCAGCAATTGCTAAGTAACTAATCAGCATTCAAATGGCAGAGCTTTCTGGGGTGTCCACTTTCCAAGAAGTGGGGAAAGGATGTGATTATCTGAATATTTACTTCCCTCCCCGACTTCCAGGTCCCACACCCTCTTCCAGTTCCCTCACCATCTGCATTTTCTTTCCTCTCTCAGCCACTTCCTCAACTGCACCCTCTGTAGTGCCCGTTGTTCCCCTTTCTAAACCTCGATCTCTCATCTGTATAATGGGATTGGATCCAGGAGACAAAGGATGGTGGCAATAATGGAATTACAGGTGCAACCTCAACCCCCAGGACTCCTATCCCACCCACCCTGCTTTAGTCGAACTTTATCCCCTAGCGAGTAACAACCACCTTCTAACATTCTACGTATTCTGTTTGTTGTTTCTCCCCCTTCGAGAAGAGAAATTCCACACAGAGGATGTGGTCATCTCTTCCAAAGCCCCGTCTGAATGCCAGGCACAGGGAAAGCTCAATAGGACGAAAGCTGAGTTGACAGTTTGGGCTCAGTGCCTGGCTGATGCTAAACACAGAAAAGCAGTAGCTATCACCATAATTTCCCTTACTGTTAAAAAGCAGAGGAATTGAGTACTTTAAATTAAGCTGTTTTTTTACAATTGATTTATCTTTAGGAAACAAATAGCCATGGAGAGAGGGGGAGAAGAGATACAACTTTTTAAAGCTCCCATTACAGATTCAAGGATGGCTAGAGGGAGCACGACGAAGCTCAGCTGAAAGTGGTTTTATTGGGTTTGTTTTTCAGAACAGAAAAAGCAAAATCTGATTAAAAAAAACAAAAGATCTAGGAATCTGGATTCTTCTTCTACATTATCATGCACTTCCTGCAAAGTTCCAAATAGATGGATAGGTCACCCTTATCCCCAGGGACCCTCAAGCCTAATTCTCCTCAGCTAAGAGCCCCCCCATCAAACAACTAGTTATTTATTGAGTGCCAACTACATTCTACTATGTGCCATACCGAGGACACTTCATGGGGCACCCAACCTGGTAGGGAGAGAGAACTCATAGGATCCCAACCTGAAAAGGGAGTTTGAGGGAGAGGGGCCGTATCCTGACCCAGGATGGAGGTGGAAGATCAGGGAGGGCTTCCTGGAGGAAGCATCAAACTGAGCTAGCCTAGAACGATGAGTCAGCCATGCAGGTAACACAGGAAAGTGTGCTAGTGGAGGAAACAGAGAGGGCTACTCTGGGGGCAGACCATTAGAAATGTGAATCCATAGGCCTCACCCTGGACCGGGAGAGGTCGCAGGCCTCTGTGCTCAGCTCCAAAACCTGAGCAGTCAGGGGCTAGGGGCCAAGCTATTAACCACCAGCCTAATCCTCCCCACAGAAGAGGCCCCCACACAATAAGGCCCCCAAACAACAGCCTAATTCTACTGCCTGGAATGGAGAGGGGAGGGAGAAGGAGAAGCAAGGAGGAGACCGAACTGGCTGGAGTAGTGGGTGGATCTGGACTGACGGGGAGAAAGGAGCCAGGGCTTCAAGGCAAAGTCCTTACCAGGCCCTCTGCACTGGGCCACCCCCTCCGCCTCTATCACCCCCACACTTGATCACTCGAATCCATGCACCCTGGCTTTCTTGCGCTTCCTCTCTGCCTCCGGGCCTCTGCCCTTGCTGTTCTCTCAGTCTGGTCCTTCCCCACATAGCCTGGTCCTTCACCTCTCGTGGATCTTTGCTTAAATGTCCCCCTTCCATGAGGCCGTCGCAGACCATCCCACTGCTTCCCTATAATTCCTCACTCAGACTCATTTTCCCTAAACATTTGCTGTCACCCAATTTATTATGTTTATTGCCTAATTTATTATATTTATTGTCCACCAACACAGTAGAATACGAACTCCATCTGGGAGAAAATTCGTATGTCTGGTTCTCTGCTGTATCCCCCGTCCTACAACAGTGCTTGGCACACAATAGCTCTCAGTCCTTATTTACTGAATGAACACACGAACAAATGAGTGAATGACTGACAAACGGATGGACAGAATGGGTGCTGCCATTTGCCGTGACGGTACCTAGAAGCAAGGCTGCTGATGGAGGAGGAGGAGATTTTGGATAAGCACTTGGGGTGATGATAGGACAGCAAGGGGGGGCGGCCCCGGGTCTGATGAACCAGGACAGACTATGCTGGCCTCTGAGGGCCACACGATGCTGCAGCTCATTTCCGGTTCCCAGATCGCCCCAAAACAGCCTGGGACTAACTAGGTGCACTGGCCCCGAGGGCAGGCAGAGGGAAAACCTGCTGTTCCTGTTCTCCCAGCTTGCCTGGGTCTCTGCCAACAGAGCACCACCCAGCCAGCAGCAGCCACGTTACTGTCCTTCTATGACCCTGGTAGGCCCTGTCTGCCTCAGAGGCCAGGCCGGAAGTGCCAAGGGAGAGTTTCCTCACAGCCCCCCACCCTCCTGGAGTGACCCAGGGCAGGAAGCTCAGTTTCACCTCAGCCTCTTGAGTCACCATTCAAACATTCCCTTTGTCATATTCCTACCGTGTTTCCCCGAAAATAAGACCTAGCCAGACCATCAGCTCTAATGTGTCTTTTGGAGCAAAAATTAATATAAGACCCGGTCTTATTTTATTGTAAGATCAGGTATAATATAGCATAATATAACATAACATAACATAACATAATATAAAACAAGGTCTTATATTAATTTTTACTCTAAAAGATGCATTAGAGCTGATGGTCTGGCTAGGCCTTATTTTCAAGGAAACAGGGTAGGCTCCAGAATCTGCATGGGAGGTCCCTCCACACCTGCCAACAAGAGATACCTCCTCCCCACCTTCCTGCTCACAAGCCACCCAATATCTCAGGTCCCACTCCTGACTCGCCCCCTGCAGAAGCTTCGCCAGCGGCTCCAGCCCACACAGGCCTAACCCCACCTGGATTCTGAATGCGCCCATTGTCTGATAACTTGGCACCTCAGCGGTTCCCGATGCTCCTGGATATATCTCCAAACACCCTGGGACAGGAGTAACCTCATGACTGACTCAGAGCTCACAGTAGGCACTCAAACACTGTACTGAAGGGAACGGAGTCATACCCTGTGATATGAAAAATGCCTTCCTCGGTTTAAATAGAATGGGGGGGGGGAGTTCCATGGACCGACATGCACAATTTTCCAAGGTGTATCATAAAGGAAGGGTGGGAGATGGTTATAACTCACATTTCCAGTTCTGGAAAACCCGACTTTTAAAAACCCTACAAATATGGGCACACGTGTTCTGCAAAGGCTTAGAAAAGTGGCTGGGATGATATACACCAAATTGTTAACATCAGCCAGAGGGAGGGGGAGGGTGTGCGGATGCTGTTTGAATTTCCCACGTACAGATCATTATTCAGGTTCCTCCTAGTAGAACTTGTTTAAACTTTATAACACAGACTTTCCAACATTTCCAAAAGCAGAGAAAATAGTATGAGTCCCACATGTCCAGCACCAACAACTCTCAACTCGCGGAGGTATTATAGCATCTACACCCCATCTCCTGACCCACCCCACACACCTATCTTGCCATCTGTAAATATGTCAGTGGGAATCTTTAACGGATCAAGACCCCTCCCCCCTTTTAACATAACCCCAATCCATTACTACTATTAGGACATTTTTTTAAAGTAAAATTCGTTCCCTCCCATCCTGCTTGGTAAGGAGGTCAAGTAAGCTGTGGCATTCGTAGAGTTAACTAGTATACCATCTACCCCACCCCCAAAGTAATTAGGAAGAAACCTGAAGTAGCAGTTTAGAAAAGGAAATAATAATAATTAAAGCAGCCTATGAAGCTCTGAAGTGGCGGCTTGCAAACTTTCATCTCTCAGATACACGGCACCATTCAGATGTAAGACAGAGCCTACAGTACAGGTGGGGAGAAGTAACGCCCCTTCTATCCTCGCTTTCCAAAGGAGCAAGCAGGATCTAGAAACTTCAGTTACCAAAGGCTAAAACTGGTAAAGGACTTTGAGTGGACTTTGAGGTTCCTTTCTAGGCCAAAGTGAAGAACCTAGAATGCAGATATGCTCAGAAATGGAGCTGCTGAGCACAGCGAGGAGGAAAAGCAGAGAGACAGCCTCGTGCTTTTTTCCATCACAAGACTTTTCCATCCCAGGACACTGGCTGTGTGACCCTGGGTTAAGTCAATAACCTTCAGAAGCTTCTGTTTTATTATCTAAAATGGAACTGTTGTAGAACCTATATCAAAGGTTAGTGCAGGGATTTTAAAATGAGATCCTGTGTGAACAGTTGAGTGCAATGAACACCATGGTTCTTGTTTAACAACGTTAGTATTATTCTAATTGTGACACCTTCAAGCTGTGTGACTCTGATCCAGTCACCTAACCTCACTGAACCAGCCAAATTCATGTGTAACCTAAGAAACTAGATGACTCCTAAGGCTCTTTAGAATTCTATTTGTGAACTTAATGCTCAACAGTTCTGAATCTTCCCATAGAAAGAGAATCTATGCAGGTTACAGAGACCTTGAAATTCCATTTGAAACAGAGGTGCAGCAGCAAGGGATTGAGGGGGACAGACAAAATGACCCTGCTGTGACCACAGTGTTTTAGGTGGCACAACTGGAGAAGGAGCTGTCAGTATTCGGAACAGGCATTTCCAGTGCTTGAAACCAATCTCAGAAGTCTTCCCCTAGTCCCTTCCAGCTGCAATCCTACCCCATTGTTTCCTTTTATTCCGTTCGCGCTTCGGGAGCAAACAGCATTACTGAACTATTACTGCCGGGCATAGTGGGAGGCTGGACAGGGACCCCTGCAAGTAAAAGCTCATCAGCTGGTGAGACAGAAGCTGCCCATGGCTCGGTACTAATGCTGACCCTACTTCATGCATCATCAGGAAACCCTGAAAATCCAGTACCTCTCCAATGTCCAGGACTGGCCAAGGTAGGAATCTGTCCCTTGCAATCAGTAACCATCCCCAGAGGCCAGAGAGGCCTGAATATGGTAGGCTCTCCTACTCACAGCAGCAAAAATGCTCTTCACATGGCTTTACCAGTAAAAGACCAGAACAGCCAGTATCCATCAATAAGGGGCTGACTATATAATAGAATACTACACATTTGTTAAAAATAATGAGGTCACTCTTTAAAATATAGCCAGTAAAAAAGGTGCAGAACAGTATGTACAATATTCTACCTTTTGTGTGTTAAGGGGGGGCAATAAGTATGTATACATCCCTAATTCAAGAAACACTGGAAAAATATATAAAATAAAAATAATGGCTATGACAAGGGACCTGAACAGTTAAGAGTTCCCAGAAAAGCACCAGCCAGGTACAGGTACATAGGTGTGGCAGAAGCATTGGGGCCAGCAGACGGGGGTTCAAATCCCTCCCAGCCGTTTCCTCGCTTTGTGGCCTTGGATAAGCTGTCTGCATCTCAGCTTCCTCCTCTGTAAAACGGAGATGATATTAGAATCAAGTTCATAAAATGATTGAACCCAATAGGTGTGACTATAAATTATCAGGTTGGTGCAAAAGTAATTGCCGTTTTTGCAATTATTTTTAACCTTGTAAACCACAATTCCTTTTGCACCTACCTAAAAGCAGCGTTACTTCATGATGCTGCCCAGCGGGCAGCAAACAGTGTGCACAAAGAGTGGTGGGTCAAGGAGGGTCTTAGATTTGGGGAGAACAAGGAGCAAAGAGACAAGGGGATGTCGTCCTCCCTCATCCTGAACCCTCTCTGGCTGCTTTGGTCTTCAGCATTTACACATTTTATTCACACACAACCCCGACTCCCGACACAATTGTAAAGCAGAAATGTCGAATAAAAACTCAGTGTTTAAAGTATTTGCAGTGCGCCAGGCACGGAAAGCACTTTATATATGTTAACTCATTGACTCCTCATCTCAACCCTGTGAGGTAGGAAACCATGCTTTTACAGGTGAGGGGACTGAGGCACAGAAAAGTTACGTAACTGGCCCAAGGTCACATGGCAAATAAGAGTCAAGTCAGGATGCGAACCCACACAATCCTGCCTCTCCCCAGTTCATCTTCACTCTTGGAGGAAGGCTCAGGGAGACTCGTTCCTTCAAGTTTCACAGGTTGAAGAATAAACACTGAAGATTAAACTCACAACCTTGACATCAAATCTCTGTTGAAACCAGGAGAAAAACCTTACACCTGGCAAGTGAAGTACAGTTTCCCAGGGTGAACAACCTCTCAGGTATTTAATTCCCAAAGTCTTAAATGCTCCTATGGTTCAGGTGAGAGGATTAGAAGAAAGGAGGAGGAAAAAGAGAGAGAAAGTGAGAGAGAGAGAGGTTGTAACTGATTCCAAAGTCCAAATAAATCAGCACAATTTACATGGGAACTTCTAAATCAAAGACTCAAATGACAGCTCTGAAACACCCATCTATCTGCAAGGCAGAGAAGAGCATTTCTTTCTAAGCGCCAACTTGAGAAGGCCAAAGCTACAGACAGTACACCCACAAGGTCTAATTTCTCCAGAAAAGTTTAATCATGATAACAATCCCTGGAGTTGGGGTGGTAATGAAACCAATACCAGCCACGTGAACTTGACCAAAGTATATTTCCCAGTCCCCGTGGAACCCAGTAATTTCTGCAAAAGCCAGGCCTTCTTGTAAGAGTGAAGAAATCTAAGGCCACTATCTCCCGGGACTTATGAGTAAGAACAGGCTCCCAAAGTATCTGTTACTATGACACGGTGATGTCACAGTTGATTAAACCTCTGAGACTAATAACCTCACCAGGAGAGGCCATTCAGTGGCAGTGATTCAGGATCCTGCCCCACCTGCCAACAAGTGCCCAGGTAATTGTCCCACGGCTGACTCAACGGGTGATGTTTTCAATAGGAAAGCCACAACTTTTCCCATAAACAAGCTGGTCATCTCATTCCCTTTTCATACACTCCCACACAATGGTGATGAAGAATTCGTGGGGGAGGAAGTTTACAGTCTTTGAAAATCCTCCTACTGAATCTAGGCTTTATTCTAACTATGACATCGGTATACATGTTACCAACCCCCCCCCCAAAAAAAAAAGATGACCAAGAAGTCACGATGCCTAGGACAATCTCATCCCTCCTCCATGAAGAAGTGACGAAAACCAGACTACAGCCATATTCCTCTTGGGCAACACACCAAGGGATGGATGGCTTGGAATGAGCATTAGATTCTAGTTTGAATCTGATACCCTTTAAAGGAGATGTGACAATTAGCTCTCAGACGTATTCCTCTAGCAAAACACCTGCTCAGAGAATTGTTGTTGTTTTAATATCACCAATATGGACTGAAAAACTGTGGGTCATCCAGCTTCTTCAAGACACAGTCCCATTCTAACATTTATTGAGCACCTCACTTCTTCAGGCCTTTCCGCAAATGTCATTCTTCTTAGTGATGACTTCCCCAAATCTCTCCAGCCTAACACACTCAGTTCTTATCGCCCTTCCTGCTGTAGTTTTTCCATCCATAGATCACCATCTATCTGCCTCCTCCCGTCTCCTCCGACTAGAAGGGAAGTCCACGAAGGCAGGATGCTGTCTGTTGCCCCATTATATCCCTGATGCCTAGAGCACAGTGCTAATGTTGGCAGGTGCTCAACATAAATTTGTGCAATGAATGGACAAATGACTGCCTGCCATCCAGGGGGACTTCTTTCCCTCTAAGACCTCTGGAGCAGGAATTATCCATTTCATTCATCTGGCTGCTCATAGGCTGTCTGGTGAGCTGCCTTTTCCTGCTGTAAACAGCGCGGACTTTGGAGTCCAACAACCACCGGAACACACATGACCAGTCTGTCCCCCACTTCCTGTCTGCATGACCTGCACTATCTTACTTAGTCTCTCAGAGTCAACAATTGTCACTTCTTCTCACTGTTTGTTGTGAGGTTTAAAGGAGAGAGGCAGCATATGGGAAGAATTGTGGACACATAGTAAATACTAGTCAATAGCAAACGATGTTGCTTGTGATGACAGGATGAAACAAAATGTTTTTGGTATATATCAAATATTGCGTGAGGCACACGGATACTAAAAAAGTAGTCATTATTTACCTGAAATTCAAATATAACTGGGTGTCCTGTATTTTTTATTTGCTAAATCTGGCAACTCTGCCCATTAGGTAGTTACCATAATTTGCCATGTATAATGCACACTTTTTGGCCCAAATTTGTGAGGGAAAAATAAGGATGCACATTATACACGAGTAGTACTAATTCTGCTTCCCTGAAAGTTTGGGCCAAAAACGTGCGTGCACATTATATATGGGAGTGCATTATACATGGCAAAATACGGTACCTTCCTGAAGGCAGGGTGATGTTTCTTACATCAAGATTTATGAGATATTGTCCTGTAATACTCCCTAAATGAATATTTATTGATCAGATGGATTTCGGAGTGGGGAGATTTTTATCTTGGCCATGAGCTGATTGAGTTAGTCTTAAATTATTGTCTCTGAGTTTTTTGCATCTCTCAACAAGTTCCTTCCCAGCTCCTGTGCGTTGCCAAGAATGGAAGAATGGACACCAGGTCTTGAACAATTAATGGGCCTGCAGGATGCTGCAGATACCCAGGAGAAAGGTGTTGGGTGTATCTGGGAGCCTTGCTCAAGGAAGGTGTTACCCAGACAATAGGAAACCAAACAGATGGCCCTGGCGAGCTCAGATCTCTGTTTAGATTTTGATCTGGTGCTTCCTTACACCAAGAAGTGTGGGGCAGAAATGCTCATCTGACCTTTAGACTCTAGACTGCAAGCTGTTTTGTGACAAGACAATTAGGTAAGGTTACACCAGGGGTGTGCAGGGCTCAGAGAAACCGCGGAGTGCCAAGCGGAGACACATGCCCTGAGAACATCCCCTCCTCCTGGCGTCTTTCCTGTGGCTCATATTGAACGAGTTCCCTCTTTGCTTTAAAACAGAAAGCACAATTACACCTGAAACTAATATACCGTTACATGACAATTGTATCTCCATTTTTGCAAAAGCCCAGTGGAATAGCTTCTAAAAGCAAAAATTATCTATAGATCTCTACATACACTCTGAGACCTCATGAATTCATTGAACATACTTACTGAGTACCTAATATGTGCCAGGCACTGCTCCAGATGCAATACAGCCTGTGAACGAAATAAAACAAAGTCCCTGGCCTCCTGGAGCTTCTGTTCTGGTGAAAGGAGCCAGAGAGTGGAATATATACAAAGCGTGTTAGATGGTGAAAAGTGCTACAGAGGAAAATAAAGCAAAGAAAGGGGGAGGGGAGTACTGGGAAAAGGGGTTACTATCTCAAATAGGGGGCTCAAGAAAGGCGTCACTGAGAAGGTGACATTTGAGCAAAAACTGGAGGACATAAATGAGTGAGCCAGGCAGATATCAGGGGGAAAGTATTTATAGAGAGCATTGACAGCCCGTGCAAAGGCTCTGAGGTGGGAGTGGACCTGATGTGCTCTAGGTACAGTCAGGAAAAACTGAGGGCAAGAGGTAAGGGGGAAGTTAGGGGGCAGATCAGGGAAGCCCTAAGTCACAAAAAGGACTTTTGACAGTTTATTCTGTGTGAAATGGGAACCACTGGCCGATTTTCAGTTAGGATTGATGTTTTCTCATTTATACTTTAAAAATCATCAGTCTGGCTGCTGGGTAGAGAAAAGACTGTGTTCGGGGAAGGGGAAGGGAAGCAGAGAGACCAGAAAGGAGGCTGTTGCAACAATTTAGACTCAGACTTCTTTTTTGGAAAAAATTATTCTGGGAACAGAGGTGTATCAGTGTGTTTGAATGCCAAGCCACAGAAACAGGTGTTCTGAGCCTTCAGCTTGCACAGGTATCATATAACTGAAAGGCTTTCGGCTTGTTACAAGCTCTCCTAATTACAAAGTCTGCTAATTATTATCCAGGCTTTGGCCAATTACCCATGGGGTCCTGTGCTGGCTACCGTTTGTGATTTTGTTCCTGGAGAACAGGTTCAACCCTTCCAGGCAGGCCCCATTAGGTCCTAGCAGTAATATCCAAGTTCACTGGGATCCGGCATGTTTGGTCTTCCTCTTGCCGGGGAGAAAGCCACATCCAGATCTCTGCCTGGCTCACCTTGAGTAAGTCCCTTAAGAACACGCGTTTGTTTAGGACAGTTCCCCTCCCACCTCCCAACCATGAATGCCAGAATAACTGTATTCTCAGGGACCCAGAAAGTTGAAAAGACAGACAGAAAGGACAAGAAGTGCTATTGACCTGGCATTTAATGGGAAGCGAAGGTCAAAAGGGAAAGAGGCTGAAAATCACCCATAAGCAAGAGACTAAAGAGGCCCTTCAAAGGCAAACGGGGGCAAATTCCAGCATCACAATTAAAATTAGTGAGATGCAAAGGTATAAAAGACATTATCTTCCTTTCTCTTAGAAAAGTGAATTAGGTTCCACTAGAGATCCAGGTTGGCCCCAAAGCCCAGGAGGGGCGTGGACGAGAGCATAGGTTACGAAAAATAAAAGTCCAGGAGTGTAGCCCCAGCTCTGCCACTACCAACCTGGGTGACCTCAAAAAGTTGTCAACCTCCCTGAGCCTGTTCCTTCTTCTAGAGTGGGGGAAAATGACGGTTCCTGCCTTGGGCTACGAGGAGGCTTAATTAAACTCTCAAGCCTATGAGGTCCTTTGCAAGACCCACTCCTAACACTGGGTAGAAATAAATATTTATAGTTTAACTTGTTGGCCACCTCCAAATAAATACTCTTGGCATAGCCCTCCTATCATTTTATGCTCCAAGTTGATTAAGGAAAAACACCATTTTCCTATACAAACTCATATTTAAACTGGTGCCCAACATTCTTTCAAACTCCAGACCTAAAATTCCCAAACACTTTTTTATTAACGCTACCTACCTTTGGATCCTCAAACACTCAGACTCACCTTGTTCCCAGCCAGGAACTCATTTTCCTTTCCCAATTTGCTCCTCTTTCCCAGTATGAGTACAAAGGAATATTCCAGAAGCTGCTGGAATTACTTCTTGCTTAGAACCATTTAGCTGCTGGAACTTTGAAGTCTTTCCTCAAATCAAAACTATTTTGTCTTCAGAAAGGCAGGCTCCCAATACCTTTTGCTTAAAATGCCCAGTGGGACAGTGGGAAACAGGTTGTCTCCAGATGCTGATAGGGGAGCAAATTGCTACCGTCCTGTGAAAGGCAATATCTGTCAAAATTACAAATGCATGTACCCTAATCCGGCAGACCCACCTGTGGAAATTCATCTTCTGTAAAAACACCAGAACATGTGCCAAAGGATCTACACATATACTACATTATTCCCTGTAGGGCTGTTTCCTAAAAGATAGGACATAACCCAGTGTCTATCTGAGGGTGTGTTAAACAGACTACGGCACATCTATAGCTACCGAGTTTCCATGAAAATAAGACATAGCAGCAAATACATGGTGATGGAAGGAGAACTGACTCTGGGTGGTGAACACACACTGGGATTTATAGATGATGTAATACAGAATTGTACACCTGAAATCTATGTAATTTCACTAACAATTGTCATCCCAATGAATTTAAAAAAAAAGAAAATAAGACCTAGCGGGACAATCAGTTCTAATGCATCTTTTGGTGCAAAAATTAATGCAAGACCTGGTCTTATATTATGTTAGATAAGACCCGGTCTTATAATAAAATAAGACCGGTCTTATGTTAATTTTTGCTCCAAAAGATGCATTAGAGTTGATGGTCCAGCTAGGTCTTATTTTCAGGGAAACATGGTATAACAAAAGTAAAAAGAATGCAGACGTTCTATATTGTTGGGAAACAAAGAAGGTATAGAACAGTGTTATCTTATGCTATTCTTTGCGTAAAAAGACTATTAAATTTCCGCTTGCATAAATAAATAAGACTCTTTCTGTATTTCCAAGAGGAAACTCTGAAAATCAGTTACCTGTAAGGAACTAACTGGTTACCTGTGCCTTGGGAAGACCTGGGTGAAGAATGGAATGAGATGGAAAAGGAGAATTTTTCCTTTTTAAACCAAGTGCGTGATTTGCCTACTTAAATAGAAAGAGAAACTCTATTACCATGTTTCCCCGAAAATAAGACCTAATCAGAAAATAAGCCCTAGAATGATTTTTCAGGATGACACCCCCTGAACATAAGCCCTAGTGTGTCTTTTGGAGCAAAAATTAATATTAAGACCTGGTCTTATTTTCAGGGAAACACCTGTAGGCTGAAGTCCATGGCTGAGCCCTGGCCTACAGAGGTACCCCTCCTCCTGTAAGCAACCCTCCTTTGTTCCAGAAGGCACAGTGCCAGACTGACTCCGCTATGCCCTGCTACACTTCTGGGCACCACATTTCCTCTTCCTAGAGAGTCCTTTCCCCTTCTCTGCTCGGCTGACATTATACCTTCTCATTCACCAAAGCCTAGCAGGTAAAACCGCTCCCACCCCAGGGACATCTCAAAGTGTACTGAAATTAATCACTGGGCGCTTTAGTTCATAGATTTTCTGGAATTTCCCTGAGGGCAGGAGCTGGGTCTTAAGCCAGTGGGGAGAAGTTTGTGCACTGGCTATTTCTTTCTAGACCCCCCCCATCCCCACCCCATGCACACTCCACTTTGTCCCATAGAGCTATCCTTCGTTGGCATGGCAGAAAAACCAGCCTTACACCCGCTTCCCCATGAAGGGTGCCCTTGGATCCCTGGCCTCAGGGTGACAACCAGATACCCACACCCTGGCTGGCACCATGTATTTACGCATTATACATTTGTGACCTAGCTGCTCAAGTTGTCCATTACCACGTCCAGAACCCCACCCTCAGTGAATTAGCGGCAGGAAGGCAAATCTGTGTTTTTGAAGTAACCCAGGTGATTTGATGCTTAGAAAAATGTGAGTGACCCAGTCCCAGGGGTTGAGGCAGAGCATTTTTGGCAACGGAAAGTCACACCGGTATCCTTAAGCATGTGCATTATGAAATACTTTTAAAAACCAAGCAGAAGCTGAAACATTTAAGGTCAGCCTGACTTCCCTACCTTTGATTGCTCCTTGTCCATTCCTCCCACAATTCTAAACGTTTATGAACAGGTCCACAGGCAAACCCACGTCGGCCCACCCCAAACACACTGTACAGTGGCAAGCAAGAAAATACCAGAATTTCCTTTCCTAGCAAAGAGTACTATGGTTTAGTCACTGTTTGCACAGTAGTGTTTGCTTTAACACAGAAGCAGAGAGAGTGAGGAAACTGGTTTGGCTGGTTTGCTGGGCGGGATGGAACACAGGGAGGGAGCAAGCACAGGTAAACTTTTGAACCAAATGGTAAGAAGGCTCCAAATATGCCAGGGGCTTTAACGTTTAATACTCATTGAGCACTTGACATACCCTATGACTTGGGTACTATTCTGCCCATTTTACAGATGGCAAAACTGAGGTTTAGAAAGTCCTTGGCCGGTATCCTTCAGCTGGCAAGGGGCATTACCGGTGTCTCAATCTAGGCAGTCTGACTCAAGAATCTTCTAAACGTTGGGAAGATGCCATCTGGGCCTTGGGGGAATGTGGAGGACTGGAGGTAGATTAAGAAGGAAAGGGAAGAGGAAAACTGCAGAAAGAGAGGGAATCTAAAGCCCTTCCAACAGTAAAGCATAAGCCGAGGATATAAACGGGAAACTTAGAAACAGAGAGGAAAACAGAAAGGGCACCACGAATTTCTTTTTAATTGACCAAAGATGAAAAACACTTAAAAATGACTAACTGCTCTTCCATTTCCAGATTTGGATGTGAGGTCTCCTTTCTCTGCCCTCTGCAGCTTTCAGAGGGAAGCACTCAGTATACAGAGTTTCTGGGACACACTTACTGCCCCATTCCAAAAGCCACAGACCCAACTCTTCCCTGCCCATTTATACTCAACGTCTAAGGCTGGCCCGAGGCCAGAGTAGGAAAAAGATAAGCCAAGGTATGAGGAATCGTAAATATTTATTCACTCATTCATTCATGTGTTCAAAATGATATCTGAGTGCTTACTCTGTCCCTAAGAAATTCGAGTCACCATGTAGTGACTCTATCTTATTTCTTTATATCTGTCGCACTTGCCTTAACGTTCAGCCCACATCTGTGTTATTCATTACTGTAATCCCAACGGCTAGCCCAGTTCTGGCACTCAGTAGGCACACATATATGTTGACTAAATGAATGAATGAATATGCACATTTAACGACAACCCTGTAAGTATTACTGCCTCCCATTTTACACATGGGGAAACTGAGGCTCATAAGAAGTAAAGTGATTTACCCAAGGCCACACAGCTAGTAGCTGAAATCCAAACCTGGATCTTTCAGGTGCTTACTCACAGAACTATCCTGATCAGCCATATTGATTTCATTCCTCTCCTTGAAAGCCTAAAGCCCTGAGAGGAGATGGGAGTTGAGGCAGAGTGGAAACCCAGAAAGTCTAGATTGTGACAGGTGCCTCTCGGGGACTTTAGGGCTTTGGCAGCTTCTGGGAGATGTGAGAGCTGATTGCTTCAGCGTCTGGCTTATCTGGGACTACGCTTGGAAGGGAATGTGTAACAGACACCAAGGTGAGCATTTCGGAAGAAAAGCCTTGCTCAATAAAAAGCCCCGGAGAGCAAACAAGGATTTCCATAACCACCTGGCAGAGAGGTAGGGCAGGAGCAGCAGCCAGCCTTCCTTAAATGGCCTTGCAGGGCTCCACTCCTGCGGGACACAAAGGCCAGGGCAGGATGACCCAGTAGTCTCCTTCCCCAGTGAGCTCTGCATAACCCTTGTCACAGAGGTGAGTAATGAGGGAAGAGGTGATTCAGAGTTTGAGCAGTGGGGGAGTGGGGATCTGTTGATGTAAGGTCATCCCAAAGCAGTTTTCGGTATTTGTTTTCTTTAAAGCCCATTTTAATTAGGGGGCGAATACTTGTTTCCACCACCTTTCAGCACATCATTTAGAAAGAAGGGGAAATGGGTGTATTTAATCCACACAGGTGGGTTCCTACAAGCTAGATCAATCCATCAAGCAGCCAGAGCTCAGACCCAAAATATAAGCTCTGTTTGCCCAAGGCCAGGTGGCAGAGGCAGTAAAGCAAGGAAACCATGGGTTTCAAAGCCTGCTGCCCTTTTTCCCCCCACGCCCCACAGTCAACTTAAAACTGAGTACAATATATGAGATGCGAAACTGTCTAATAGCCTGGGTTGCTCAAACCAGTTTGTACTGAGAAAAAGGAAAATAATCAGAAAATAAAGATGTTTTTGTTTTTAAAACATTCTGTTCTAGAACCTGGGAAAAAAAACAATGCAATAAATACAGGGATCTCATGGAGCACAGGAATGAACCCAGCAAACTACCCCAAGGTCCCTGAATTCAGCCAAATCCTATTTGTGACACTCTGGTCCCTGATGGACAAAAAGTGACAGGTTCCTTGTTTTCAAACTCCCATGCAGCAAATTCTCCACAGAGCCAATGATAAACCCGGTACTAATGTGGCATCCCTCCATCTTTCTGGACGGAGCAAAGAGAGTGAGGTCACTTCCCCCTGAGGTTGCCTGTGTGATTTTACCAGAAGGGGACTTCCGTCCTAGGGCAATTCCACACTGGATTGATCGAAGGGGACCCTGTAGTCCAAAAAGCCCTCCAAAAGTGAAATGTCAGAAAATCATTGAGTGGGTGTGGGTCTGTGGACATAAAGGGAACGGGAACTGGTCACACAAGCAGTTTGTCTCCAACCAAGACCACCAGCTGCAGGCCCCCCCCCACCTCCCACCTGGTCTGACCCATCTCCATCACCACCACCTCCTCCTTGGGGTCCTGCCCTGTCGACACCTCTGCTCTTCCAGACATACAGGGAAGAAGACATCTATTTCACAATGGACACCAATTCCCCAGCATCCTCTTTTTTTTTTTTTTTTTTTTTTTTAAGATTACTGAGGAGGGGAGAAAGCAGGAGAAAGACCAGCTGTGGTTCCCTGAGCAGCTTACTAAATTGCTCTATGCTTCAGTTTCCTCATCTGCAAAATAGAAATAACAATGGTGCCCACCCTTATAATGTTCTTGGGAAGATTAAATAAGGTAAAATATGTGACGCACTTGCCCCAGAGTCCAGTTCAAAAGCGAATAATGATAATAATTATATTATTAATAGGTAATACGATTATTGGTCAGATGTAAAAGCTTGGGGTGGGGGATAAAAACCCCCTTGGTGCTACCCACCCTTGGTGCTACCTAATGCCTTGGTGCAGGAAAACAAGAGTGACCAGCACTTGTGTGGGGACACTCCCATTTCTAACCCCTGACCTGCTCTTCAAAGGTGGGTCAACTTTTTATCCTCCCAGAAGCCAATCTTCACAGCCCACTGACACCCATTCAAAACATCCCAAATATCTAAATGCCCATGTCCCACCATACCCTCAAAGTGAGTCCTAGAACATTCTCAGCAACCTGCCAGAACGTGCAATACCAAGGGCAGGACTGGAACGTCCCTGTATCTCAGTTTATTCCCAAGTGCCCAGCACAGGGCCGGGCAGAACATCAAGAGACAGGCCAAGGAACGGTAGACCCACTGCAAAATCAGGCAGACAACACTTCCTTTCTGATCCAACAGAAAGCTCCACACAACACAGGCCTCAGAAAAGCAAATGTTTAATCAATCAAGGTGCAGTTTCTCTGTTTAAAAAAAAAAAAATGCCACCCACTGTTAGAACTTCCAGAGTTGGAAAACATTTTTCAGACAATAGTGTGATTGGAACAGATTTTTCACGTGGCCAAAGACTGGAAGAAAACACAGTGAATTCCCTCAGGGAAATTGTGGGTGATTTTTTTTTTTTTTTGGAAAGTGTTTCCTTTATTGTTATGATAACTCGCCCAATCAAGTAAAATCAAAAGGGAGGAGAAAGTGGTTTGGTAGGAAATAAGCACCTGGGAATCAGTGAAACCAGAAGAGAAACCAACCTGCCCTTGCCCTCACTCCTGGGCCACAGTGAAGTAAAACAAAGCAAACTCTACAATTCTGATTATCACAGCGATAAGGCCCAGAAGTACATTTGTGTTACGTTTTCATTCCCTGAGTCAGAGCTTCCAGGCTTTTTTTTAAAAAAACTATTATTCCTTTAGGAAACAGTACCTGTATCAAAATGTTGTCATCTCTATGAGCAAAAGCCAGAGCCTGATAACTGAGAGGGCTCCTCAGTCATCCCAGAGTTGGTGCAGAATGGGGCCTGGGAGAATGCTAGTTCAAATTCCCACGAAACTGACCCTGGGCAAGTGGACTCCACCCGCTGAGCCTTCCTTTGCTCATCTGCGAAATAAGAATTACCACTTCCCTCCTGCCCTTCCCACATTAGGTTTCTGCAGTCTGAAACGACAACCTCCCATGTGGTCAGGACACTAGGAAACACAGTGAAGGCTCTAATAAGTACCCTCCCCCCCAACATAATTAACCACACCAGGATAGCCCCTTCAACCACAGTGCTCAATCATGATCAAGTTTAGGTTCCTATATGTGTGTAAATTCTAAAGGTGTCATTTGAACCACGGAAGAAGGGGCTTGCCCAATCCAGCCCAGGAGAATGGGAGCGCAATTTCTCAGACCCTTCTCACTCCGTCCCACCACCCGGCTCAGGGACCCCGGCGGCGCGCCCTCACCTCTGCCCAGGAGTCGGCCTCTCTCCAAGTGCCGCCGGGGCACCGTGAACGTGTAACTTTCAGCGCCAAAGCCAGGACGGCAGGGCTCTGGCTCCCGGCAGAACCATGATGAGACCTGGGGTAGGGGAAAGGTATGGAACCGGGGTGACCTGGGGGGTCCCCCCCAGCCCACACCGAAACCGACAACGCCGCCGCTCCTCCCTAGCTCCCGGCGTCGGGAATGTGGGAGGGACCCACCTCCACTCCCCTCCACCCCGCCGGGCAGGCAGCCACGCCAAACTCAACATGAGGCCTGCGGCAGCCAAGCCCCCAGGAACGCCGCGGAGAGGAGCCTGCTGGGTCACCTCCTTTCGACCGGGCACCCCTTTCCTTCCCGTCTCCTTTTCCGTTTCACTGGAGGTACCTTTATTCTTCCCAATTCCCCTTTCCTTACACCGGGAACGCTCCCACTCCTAAATCTAGTTCCTCATACCGAGGGCGCTCCAACACCTTTTGACCCCACTTTCTTATCCCGAGGGCGCCCCCATACCTATTTACTACCTTTTTTTTTTTTTTACCTAGTAGTTACCTTTATTTCTATTGATTCCCCTTTCCTTACCTCAGGGATCCTCCCCATTACGTCTGGCTCTCCCTGGACTTGCACCCGGGCTCCCCTTTTCCATATCCCGACCGCCACGCTGCGCCACCGACTGCCCATACCGCGGCCATCCCGGAGTCCCTAGAGCCTGCAGCGAGGCGCGCCCCCACCGCAGGTCCCCGCGGGGCAGTGGGCAAACCGCGCTAGTTCCTCACCCGCTCCCGCTCCCGCTCCCATCTCCGCTGAGTCCAGAGCGCCACGCAGCTTCCAGGCCGCTCAGGCTCTTTGGACCCAAACTTTCTTGGAAGAAAAGGGAGCGCGGACGACAGGAGAGAGCAAGGGACGACAAGAGACGAAGGAACTTAGGGGCCGGGTCGCGGATGGTGGGGCCGGAAGGCGTCCCACGCAAAGCCAGAGGGGCACGACGTACCTGCAGCAGTAGCAGCAGCAGGAGCGCGGACAGGCTGCGACGCGGAGGGCCCATGGCGGGCCGGGCGCGGGTCGGGTCGGGTCCGGCGGAGCTGGAGCGGGCTGGTCTGGCAGAAGTTCCGCGAACACACAGGTGCTTTGCGGCTCTCGACGCCAGTGAGGGGGGCACCGCCTCAGCCGCCAGGTGAGCCTCGAAGGCCCCGCCCCCGGCCCCGCTGATTGGCTGAGGATGCACCTGCCGGCTGCAGCCAATGAACGACGCGGCTCGGTCCCAGCTTCCTCTGCAGGCAGGAATGAAGGGCCCGCCCCCGACCCCGCCCCCCTGCCTCGCATCGACCCGGCAATCCCCAGGCCCCGCGATTGGTGAGTCAGGGTTGCGCGCAGGGGCTCCAGGATTCCGATTACCACCAGGTTCGCGTCCCGGCCTCGCGGTGGGTGCACACTAGCACCTGGGCTTTACCCTTTATCTAGTTCTTTTTAACTGCAGGTCTCCACTGGTTTGTGAGTCTGCAAATCAGTTCATTGGGCAGCGCCCACCTTTCTAGGCCTGTTTCTCCACCTTCCAAATGAGAATATTAATCACAAATGCCTCCCTAAATTGTTGTGAAGTTGACATACAATTAACAAGACCAATATTTCCTCACCATAAAAGCTCTGTACAGATGTGAATGATAATAGTAACAATAGATGCTGGGCAGTGCAAGTTACTGTACCATGCTCTCTGCTAAGCATTTGACATTGGCCATCTCATTTAATCTCATCTCCAAACAACCCAAGAGCTGTGTTATTATTCCCATTTGATAGACAGGCAACTGAGGCATAAAGAATTTGAGGCCAGTAGGAAATGGTAGAGGGCAGGAACCCAATCTCCTGATTCCAGGGCCATTTCTTCTATTAGCTTCACCTCATGTGGCCCTGGATAGTCTTCAAGCTGCGGCTGTAGTTTTCAATCTGTCCTGTAAATGTTGACCTGCCAGAGACCCTTTAGAGATCATTCAAACCTATTATTTGCAAATAACTTTCAATGTCCCATAGCAAGTCAACTCAAAGCAAGACTAGAACCCAACATCTCCTGATCCCCAGACTGGGGCTCTTACCACACCATAGCCACCACTTTCTTTTCTAGAGAATTCTATCCCCAGTAAAATAATTTTAGGATCCAAAAAAAAAAAAGATATGCAAATGTTAGGTCAGACATCATCCCTGTCTGACTGCCAGGGGCCAGCCGCATCTATGTGTTTTGCCTACCCTGACAAGGATACCATCTTTCCCTTCACTCTGCAAGCGTGGTCAGAACTGCCAAACAGTGTGTGGAGTCAGCTGCTCACTAGCTGTGACCTTGGGCAAGTCCATGCTGTCATCAGTACAAATGTGTTGAGAGGAGCTGATGCAAGAAAATCACTAAACAGAGTACTTGGCATCTAGTAGCAACTAACTGCTCAATAAATGTTTAGTGTGGAGGTCGTTCTTTGGAAACGACTATGTCCTATCCCCTTCCTCATGGGGAAAGGTCATGTTTAGAATATTCCATCCAGAACTAACGGTAAATCTGAGTCCACTGAAGCTACTTTCTCAACCCAGAGGAGAGGCGGTGTCTCAAACCAAGACACTATTTCGGGTCAGCTCAGCCCCTCCCCCTCAACCTGTCCCCTCAGTTTTAATGGGTTTCTGAGCACACGCCCAGGCCATTTAGATTTCTGCATCTTGTCTTTCTCTGCCTCTTAACCCACCAGGAGGCTTAAAGGGAAAAGGCTCCAGTATTTCCTTTCCCACTGAGGCTCCTGCTGGACTGCGCATTAAACAAGATAATGGAAATACAGAAAGAGGCGTTTCCCCCATGGGGCAGCCTTGTCCGTTTATTTTTTTTCTCCCAGTTATGTAAAAATACATATTTTATACCATCACTCATCCCAGGGAGCCTTTAGGGCTTTGCTTTCCTCCGTCCAGCAAGACCTGGCCTTGTAACTCCGCAGCGACTCTCATCGACTCTTCCATTACACTCTGATAATTCAATAAAAAGGATTTTAGAAAACAATTAAGGGCAGTGAGGACAGGTTGGGAGAGACGTTCTCTTCAGACTTCTCGGCAAGTCCTTCTCTAAGCTCCAGGGAGTTGGCCGTGAAGGGCTGCCCTCTCTCAGCTGTCCAGGGTGCGGAGGGGACACACAGAGGTGCCCTGTGGAGGTGCGGCATTGTGTGACTGTGGGACTCAGTTTCCTCTTCCATCAAAAAAGGAAACACCAATTCTGAGGATCAAATGAGCAGGCGAAGATGAGCCTGTGCTGCTGATGTAAAGCTATGCAGCTGATGGCGTTGGGTCTCAGGCTGATGGAGGATTCGAATTCCTGTTCTGCCACTAGCTGGGGAGCATGTCCCTTGACCTCTTCGTCTGTTTCCTCATCCATAAAACAGGGATGTTAATAGCATTTAATTCATAAGGTTCTTATAAGTGCCCTAAAGTTAGCTGTAAGCACTCTTGGCTCAGTACATTCCTTTCCTTTACCAGTTCTAAGCAAAATTGTGAGCCCTCCAGAAGCCTCCCCACCCCCAGGCTCTCCATTCCCCACCCCCCACCATCAAAGTCTCTTAGGCTATCTCTGGCCTCTGCTCAGAAAACTTTCACACTGACTGGTGAGTCATTTCAACCCTCCCAGGGTCATTTGCATTTTAAAGAGGGGTCTGAGGTGTGCTTCTTTCAAAGAATGAAAACTCTGGAGCTAGTAAACTTCGCCCAGGGTTCTTAACCTGGTGTCAGTGGATGGACTGAGGGTGGGGGTGGGGGGGTCGTGGAACTCCTGAGATTATATGCAAACCTGTCAGTGCAGGTGCTGAGGTCCAATGCCTTCATTAGCGTCTCAACTGGAGTTAAGAAAAATCAAAACCTTCGAGTTGAGATCTTTTTGAGGGCCCGTCTACTGTTAATGGTAGAATTTCCAGCATCAACAGGAGAAAGAAATGTTCACCAGAGTCCTTGCCAGTTGCCGCTCCAGGTAGATGACAGACCCCACCACTGGTGCTAACCGGGCATCCACCCTTGGGATGACAAACTCCAGGTTTCATTATTGCAGGCTGTGTCTCTGATGAACGTTCACTTCCTGGATGTCCTGGCAACTGGTCAGCCTGGGATTAAATGATTAATCCCCTGGGCAGTCCTGGTCCCTTTCATCTCCTGGAAAAAGGCGGTAATAATAGTACCCTGACTGGGTGGGGCACCCCTGCCCCAGGCTCTGCTGAGAGGAACCCAACCCCCCAGCTGGCTGGGAGGAATCCTAGGGAAATTGGAGTAGCTAGGGGTTGTAGCCAGATCAGGCTCACAGTGGTGTAGGGAGAGGAGAATCCTTTCTACCTGTTCCTGGGGGCTCCTGACACCTCTGCTGGGCTGGGCTGCCTGCCAACACGTAGGGCAGGGAACTGGATATTCTGCTTCTGCCTTCTGACAAAATGATGGCAACTGATAGGGGTGCCGCCCTTTATGGCTCAGCCACTCCCGTCTGCAAAAAAACTGTTTTATTTCAAACACTAAGTAAAGAAAACAGTAAAGTGTATATCACGTGTAGTGTAATGAAACACCATGAAACAACCGTTACTTTTTGTAATTCATATATTTTTATAATTTGTAAACTTTGTAATTGTACCAAATCTTGTTTCATCGTTTCACCCCTGCGTTTTTAAAAAATTAAGGTTATTTTTTGAAGAGCTGTGTTAGGTTCACAGAAAATTTGAGAGGAAGGTACAGAGATTTCCTATGTACCCCCTGCCCCACACATACATCGCCTCCCCCCTTCGGAGAGGTACATTTGTTAGAATTGATGAACTTATATTGACACATCATAATCACCCAAAGTGCATAGTTTACATTACGATTTATTCTTGATGTTGTACATTCTATGGATTTGGACAAACGTATGACATGTATCCACCATTACAGTGCCATACAGAGTCTCCACTACCCTAAAAATCCTCTCTACTCCACCTGCCTGTTCATCCCTCCCACCCCCCGACTCATGTAAACCTCTCATCTTTTTACTGTGGCCATAGTGTTGCCTTTTCCAGAATGCCAGAGCGTTGGAATCACAAGGTATGTAGACTTTTCACTTAGTAGTATGCATTTAAGTTTCCTTCACGTCTTGTCATGGCTTGATAGCTCATTCCTTCCCATAGCATCATGTCAGGAAGCAAGAAATTGTCTGGTTGACTCTATTAGAATAACTAAGTTTCAGTTGGTGTCAACTGATCCCTCCGTTATCAAGTTCTCCACCAGCCTTTCACCTTGTGGTTTTAGCACTGCGGATGATGGCTGTCCGGATCCATTAGCTCACTGGGCAAACAACAAACATGTATTAAGCACCTCCATGCAGGCATCCTGCTTAACACTGGGGACACCGAAATAAACAAAATATGGTCCCTGCCCTTAAGCAGCTCATAGGTAGTGAGAGATGCAGACATGTAAACATTCACCCATTTACTTATTAAATATTATCGATTGCAGACTATGTAACAGGCATTGTGCTAAATACCAGTAATTGCAATATACTGTGTAATAAAAATGATAGCTACCATTTATTCGAACTTACCATACTCTATGTGGCTTCTCACGAGTCCCCATACAGCCCTTTGAGTGCTATTACTATAACCATTTTACAGATTTGGAAGCAGGGGCTCAGAGAGGTAAATAGATATGTCCAGGGTTACACAGTAAAAGTGACAGAATTGGAATTTGAACCCAGGGCCACTGGCCTCCAAAGACTCTTAATCTCCATATTATACTGCTAAGGTCAGAGCAGGCTTTTATTTCTAGATGCCATCTGAACTGAGAGGCAAACTGCTTCACTTAGCAAGAAATGGTCTGTCCAGTTGACCTGAAATTGCAGATCCCAAGGCAGCCAAGAGATGGTGACAGGAGCACAGCCTGAGATGCTATTGTTTAGCCAGGCTGGAGCTTCCAGTATAGCGAGGGGTGCGGTGGGGAGTGATGATGAGAGCTGCAACCAAGGGGGCAGGCCCTGGGCCGGACCATTTGGTCCTCCAGCCGACAGAGCAGAAGGTTCTCTTGCCCATTTTCCAGAGGAGGGGACTGAGGCTCAGATCGATGAACAGCCAGGTCACGGCAGAGGTAGGGTGGAGGCTGGTGCTCCAGGTGCAAGGCCAGTATGGTAAAACGGTTCCCAGCATGGACGGTGGTGCCTCACTGCCTGGGTCGTAATCCTGCTCCTCCACTTGCTAGTTCTAAGCCTTTGAACAAGTCACTTAAACCCTCTTTGGACCTCAATTGCCTCATCTGTACCAATGGGGATAATAATAGCACCTACTGATTTCCAGAATTAGGTGCAATAACCTAAGTAAATGTGACAGACACGAAGTGCTAAATAAATATTAACTGTTATTATTTTCACATTCCATGATGCTCAGGGGTTAGGGCTTTCCCTGAATGGACTCCATGGGCAGCAGACTCCCTCCGGCCTAACTCACCCTCTCCTAAGCCCACCGAGAGGGGAGGAGCCTGCTGCCATGGAGCTCCACGGCTGACTGAGTGCCTTCTGTTTGCAGACACCTTTGTACCTGGTGACTCAATAAAGACAGATAAGGTGCGGCAAAATAGCTGTAAGGCCCCACAGATCTGTCGCTTCCTGTTTCCCACTTGTGAGCAGTGAAGGTCCCACCCTTCTTCTCAGAGCCAAGGACACTGTCCACAGGGGAAGGGGAGATAAAGCTTACCTCCAGGTTTGACAAGGCCATCCCTCTCCTGGCTCGACAGCCAATGAAATCACTCCCTACCAAATTCAAAGATACTTGGAAACAAAGGGCTTTTACTTTTTATAATCATGATATTGCTTTATTTTCTTAGTTGATGCCCTTAAATCCTTAATGTGAAGGCCTCCCAGTTTAATTTCTCTTTAAAAAGGAAATTGGGGGTAACACAATGTATTTATCAAATTCCAGGAGGTGGCTAGAACACAGAGTAGGGGCTAGATCTCGTTACTTGAAGCAAAATATCTTTCCTTCCCTAAGTCTCAATTTCCGGTCTCTAAAACGACTCATTTGGTCTGGAAGGATCATTTCGTTTTCTTCTGCCTCTAAAAACTCTTGATTTTGAGCTTCCTGAGATGGGGAATGTGAACCAGCCAGGTTCACATTTCCTTCTCTTAGGGGCCAAGAGTTCTCATGTGAGTAATATTTACGGATTTGTGATGCTGTTTATTGCTTTTCAGTTTTTAGATTCAACCTCCCGACAAAGCACAAAAGATTTATAGTTACAGAAAACAGAAATATGAATAATTATAACTAGTAAAAATTGGGAATTGCTTGAAAAGGAAGATGAGAAGCTTGATAAGGACCTTATATCCTCATTCTCCAACAGTATTTCTCTGGAGAAGGAAATTTGGGGTGAGTAGTGAGTTCACAATTATTCATTATATTTGGGGTGAGTGGTGAGTTCACAATTATTCATTATAACTAATATATGTGATATACTCCTTTTATTTCAAATATTATATCTTTAAGAGATAATGAAAAATCAATAAGGGCAAAAGAAAATTGAAGATACAAGGAATAAAAGAACTAGATATAGCAAAAATAAAAAAATATTTTTTTAAAAAAAGTTTGGTCTCTTCCTCCACAAGTGCAAACTTGTTGTAACTATGGTGAGCATTGAACCCTTTCTGGAAATATCTAAAATGGATTGAGGTGGGGTGGGAGTTGGCAAAGCAAAGGAATGAAGTTCTGATACCTGCTACAGCATGGATGAACCTTGAAAACATTGTGCTAAGTGAAAGAAGCCAGACACAAAAGACCACATATTATGTGAGTCCACTTTATGAAATTTCCAGGGTAGGCAAATCTATAAAGACAGAAAATAGATTAGTGGTTGCCTTGGGCTGGTCAGGATTGGAGAGTAGGAAGGAAATTGGGAGTGACTCCTAACGGGACTTCTTTTAGAGAGGGATGAATATGTCCTAAACTTAGACTGCGGTGAGGTGTGCACGCCTTCATGAATATACTAAAAAATACTGAACTGAATGCTTTAAATGGGTAAATTGTGCGGTTTATGAACTTTATCAGAATAAAGGTATTTTCTTCTTTAAGTGAGAAGGGAGGTCTTGCTAAGAACAGTCTTAGTAGAGGGCTGACTTTTGTAGCCTTATGCTTCCCACTGTTTTTGCTTCACAAATGGCAAAATCTAGAAACCTTTCTTCCATGCACATATATAATTACATAACAAAACAACAACAGTAACAATGGCTCTCATTTATATAACACTCATGTGGCACTTTTCCTTTTACGAGCATATGTACCTCTGAGGAAGACATTATCCCATCCTCTTGAGGAAGCCGAGAGGTAACATGATTTTCCATAGCTGGGAAGTGGCTGAGCTGTGGCAAACCCACCATGTGCCAGGCGATGCCCTCAGCACGGGCAAGCCAGACGTCCATCCCGAAGACCACCCATGTCCATGAAGAATGACCCAACCTACCCAGCGCTAGGGTGACCAATCATCCCCACGTGCCAGGGGCAGGGAGGGTTCCTGGGACGTAGGATTTTCAGTGCTAAAAGCGGGAAAGTCCTGGGAACACTGGGATGAGTTAGTCACCTTATCAGTCAGTGCGCGGGGTTGACTGTCCTCTCCTGTGCACGAGTTTGTGTGTGTATACACGTGTGTGCTCACTCATCTGTGGGTTCGTGAGAGGGGTGCGTCTTGATCTTCCCAGGTTCAGCAGTTCTCAGTGAAAGTCCAAGTTTTGTAGGAGGGGAGGGTACAGCTGGCCAGGCTGGAGCCAGAAGGGCAGGTGAATGGTGAATCCTGCAAGGGTGGAAACCTGCAGAGCAATAAAACCAGGGCAAAGAGCAAGGTTTCCATTGCAAGCCTTGAAGAAAACTCAATTCCAGACTGAGGATGGGGGGAGCCTATCATTTTCCAGAGTGACTCTCCAACTTTTCATTCACTCGCTCATCTATCCATCCATTCATTCAGTAAACACTCGATGGGCACCTAGTGTGTGCCAAGTGCTTTGCTAGTAAGGGAGGAGCCTCCCTGCCCTCAAGGAGCTTTTGGTCTGATGGAATAAACAGGAGAAGGAACCAGGTATTTACAATCCAGGGAAATAAGCAAGGAGGCTATTAACAATATTTAACTGGGAGAGTCTGGGCACGGGGCCAATCAAGATGAACACCCGCCATTACGACCAGAGCAGGATCCCCAGGTCCCCTACTGTGCTTCACCCTTTTGTTTGCTGCGTGGTGGGGAGGTTTGGGGTTCATGTGAGAGGCTACAGGTTTGGGGAGCACTTGAGGGGCTCAGGGAAATAGCTGATTACCAACTGATACGGAAATTTTTCAGTACAGTATTTTAGCAACTAGAATAGCCATATCAGACCTTGGTTGGAGACCAGCCCTGGTGATGATTTGAGATTAACAAACCATGTGATGGGCAGGCACAAGGGGCTCAGGGAAGGCTTCCTGGGGAAAGTGACACCTCAGATGAGTAGCCAGAGTGTTCCTGGCAGAGGGAGGAGGGCTCAGCATTTCGGGTAGTTCAGTCTCTCTGGAAGAAGGAGAGGCAGGAGATTGGACCCAACAGGCAGGTAAGGAACATGTTGCGGGAGTGGGTGACTGTGTTAATCGTGATCAGCAGCTTGGACTGTGTCCTTAGAGAATGGGGAGCATGGGGAGCCACTGCAGGATTTTAATTAAGATCGGGGAGACACCTGATCCAGTCTGCAAATCCCCTAGGGGACAGACACCAAGGAATCTACTTTTCCAAAGACAAGAACTAAGGTTCAGGGAGGTTAAAACACCTGTCAGATGTCATGCAGCTGGATGGACATGGCAGGAATGGAACGGCTCACTTCCAGAGCATCTTCTCCTCCTACCATGTGCAACAGAGGCTGCTGACTTATTTGGAGCTTTTGAGTTTGCAAAGTACTTCATAGATTACACAGCACTTTCCCATCCACGCTATTTCATTTCCCAGCACAACTCTGTATTACAGGCAGGGATACCATTCCCATTTCACAGTTGAAGAGACTGAAATACAGGGAGGCTGAAATACAGGATCTAGTAAGTAGTGAAACCTTGACTCAAACTCAAGCCTTAAGACTTGTTATCCAGTGTTCTTTCCCTTCTATGTGGTGTCTTGGCATTTGTATCGGTCACTTGGGTTGTAAATGCCAGAAATACAAGTACCTAAGCAGAAAAAAAGGAATCTGTAGGCTCATGTACTAAAAAGTTCATGGTAGATAGACTTTAGGCATGCATGGTTCCACGTGGTCAAATATGTCATCAGGGGTCTGTCTTGTTCTGTCTTCACTTTCCTCTATGTTGACTTTCTTTTTAGAGTCTCCTATCAAGGCAGAGACAGGCTCCCAACCTATCAGTTTAGCAATCCCAGCCACAAAGCACTATACTTTTCCAATAGGTACAGTAAGTCTCAGGTTTCACTTTGATGCCCTGAGTTGGCTCATGTGCACACCTCTGAAGCAATCCTGTGGCCAGAGATAGCTGGGTGGTTCTGATTGGCTAAGACCCGACCATGTGACCAGCCCTCGAGTGAGGCAAGAGAAATCAGCCTCCCAGGACCACATGGACTAAAGGTAGGGGAGTTTGGTCTCCTAAACAAAAATGATGAGAAAAGCGAACAGATACTGGCCACATAAAAAGGAACATTCAAGCAACAGCATGATCCCCCAGTATCAGGAGGAGGCTACTCACCTCGGGTGGGGGTGGGGGTGTTCTCTCTGACCAAAGTGCTCAAAATGGTGGCAGGCATGGTCTGACTCATGCCTGCGGCTTGGGGCAGAAGCCCTGCCCCTCCGCAGAGCCCCACCTTGTAGAGCCAGCCAGCAAGCTCCAATCCAGCTTGAAGCCACTTCCCTTCTTCTGAATGCCAGTTTTTGGCCTGTGCCTGTTGGGGTGGGAGTGGGAGACTGGTTCCTCTTAGACAGAACTTAGTCATGATGTGACCTAAAAATCTAAAAATATATAAAAATAAAATTTAAAAAGCCAAGAGTCCAAAATAGCCTGACTATGGATAAAGGCTGGGGTCAAATTTACCATAAATTTTCCCCCCTTGTGAGCCTCTCTTTTCCCCGTCCAATTCCTGATGAGACCTGTTGTTAGACTGCAAAACTATCTGAAAGGCAGAACTGGGTAGTATTCAAAAATACAGATTCAGGAGGCAGCTGCTTGGGCTCAAATCTCAGCTCTAGCACTTCCTATGTGCAAGTAAGTACTGATGCTGTGCCTCAATTTCCCCATCTATTAAATGGGTTTGATGGTGTAGTAGAACCTCACATTTAGGGTTGTCTAGACATCAAGCGAGCTGGTACATATTCAGACCAGAATCTGGTATAGAATAAAGAATTTATATAAAGAGTGGCTATTACGTGCCACATTAGCTGCTTTTCATCCATCTCAGGGGACTTTGTCACTATATTCCAGGTGCCCAGCATGGGGCCTGGAACAGAGCAGGCCAAAGTAAGCATCTGTTGAATAAATGAATGGCTTGATGGTTACTGCCACAAAAATCAGGACTCCTGGACGGCTGTGTGACCTTAGGCGGTTGGTTTCTCCTCTCCAAGCCTCAGTTTCAAGCTCTGTAAAACAGTCCAGTCAGGACCCCCAGAAAGAAATGCATTTTACACTATGCAGGCACATATACACTGAAATTGCATTGTCACAATACAACACTTACTTTCCTAATTTTCTATGTGTGATATACTCCAATATTTCTTATTTCCTTCTGTTTTACTCTATTTTATTTTATTTTTTTATTCTTTTTAATTAAAAAAAAATGCAATCCTGACCCAGTGGGTGGATTTGAAGCTTCACTAACTGCTGGAGACCTGCAGTTAAAAAAACACTGAACTAGACAAAAGGCCAAGGTCCTTTCTGACCCAGACACGGTGATGATATTATAAAGCTTGCCGAAGACCCACCAGCTGATTTAGAGCAATGGTTAAGATCTTGGGCTCTGGCAGGAGAAAACTGGATTCAAGTGCTGGGGATACTGGACTATGTTGATCTTGGCAAGTTATGCAAACTCTGGGTACCTAGGTTTTCTTCTTAATAAAATTGTGATAAGAGCATTCTCACGTTTTAGGAGCATTCCCACCTTTTAAGAGCGGTGTGACGACTAAAGGAAGTAATACCTGCAAAGCACTAAATACACCTAAATACTCAATGAAAACCTTTTAAAAATTTCATCATCATCATCATCATCATCATCATCATCATTATTATATGAAAGAACCAATGCAACACCTGTGGGTAACATGGCAGAGTCAGTGCTCAGCAGATGTTTGCATTTTCAGAGATTATCACAGCATTCCTCTCCCTCTCTGGGGGAAGGAAATGAGTTTCCACGAGGGAAGGCTACTTGCCCAAAGTTACCAGCAAGTCAGAGACAGAGCTCTGAGGCGGGGCCTGGCAGGCAGCAGATGTTAAGGTTCCACAAAGAGCTGATTCAGGAGATGCATGGGAAATACTCTTTCCTCACTGCCCAGAACTTCTCAGATCTCAAGCCCTCTTTCTTTCTCTTTGGTTTACCTTCTTCCCCCCACCATTTTTTAAAAGTTAAAGTATGCTTTACATATAGTAAAATTCACCCTTTTTGAGGTACAGTTCTGTGAGTTTTGACAGACACATGGACCTGTTTATCCACCCCTCTACTTACATGGAGGACATTTCCAGGATGCCAAAAACTTCTCCTGCGCCCTTTGTAGACAATCTCTCCACTCATCCCTCGTTCCCAAGACCCTGGCAGCCACTGAGCTCTTTGTCACAGCAGTTTGCCTTTCCCAGAATGTCCTATAAATGGAATTATATAGTATGGGGGCCATTGTATGTTTCTTGCACATTGTGTCTGTTGCTTTCAAGATCTATCTATGTTGCTGTATATATGTATTTTAGTTCTCTATCTATCTCTATCTCTATCTTGCTTAGCAGCATTCCACTGTATGGATCTACCAGAATTGTTCATCCATTTACCGGTTGATGGGTATTTGGGCTGTTTCCAGTTTCGGGCTATTATGAATAAAGCTGCTAGGAACATTGTGTGTCTCTGTATGAACATATGTTTTCGGTTTTCTTGGGTAAATACCTGGGAGTAGAATGGTGGAATCACATAGTTGGTGTATGTTTAACTTTCTAAGGAATTGCCAAACCATTCTTCCAAAGTGGCCACTTCATTTGGTAATGCCATCAGCAATGCAGGAGAGTTCTAGTTGCGCCACATCTTCTCCAGCATGTGGTATGGTCAGTCTTTTAAATTTTAGCCATTCTAGTAGTTGTATAGTGGTATTTTATTGTGGTTTTAATTTGTATTTACCTAATGACTAATGTGAGCACCATATATCTTTCCTCTTTAAAAAAAAAAAAATATCCACAGTAGAAAAAAAACATTTTAATGCAGAGATAAACAAAAAAAAGTTCAAATAAAAATCACCTATTACCCTATGACATTTTGAGCTCTTCTGACAAACATATAATTGTATTTTATTTATTTATCTGAGTAATTCATGCACCTGGTACCAAGTTTGAAAGGAATGAAAGGGTAAGTGTTGAAAACAGCTGTGGCCATTGTTGTTGCACCTCCCCCCAACTGTTGCAAGACCCTGCCCCTCCCATGGAAGTAATTTCCAGGGGATATAAAGAATAACATTCATTTAGGTGCCCCAATTAAGAAGTCTAACTAAACCTGGTGTAGCAGAGAACGTGGATCATCAACAGTTCTTTGATGTGCTGGTGGGAGCATAACGAACAATTCTCGTAAAACTAAACATTCACAAACCTAGCACCCTGGAGAGTCCACCCCTCAGCATTTAAGCAGAGGAAATGTGCAGCACGAGACCCATACAAGAATATTCATAAATGCATTATTCATAATAGCAAAAATCTGGAAAAACCCAGATGTCCATTGACAGGATAATGGAATTTTTAAATGCAATATATTCACACAATGGCTGAAAGCAAAGCAATGAAAATAATGGATGGACTGCAGCCACGCACAATAGCATGATGAATCTTAATACGATGTTGAATGGAAAAGCTAGTTCCAAAAGATTCCACACAGCATGGTACTCTTCTTATAAACGTTAGAAACAACTAAAAGTACAAAATATATTGTTTAGACCATATGTATATATGTGATCAACTATACCAAAAAAGCAATGGAAGGAAAAACATAAACATCAGAAGATTGGTTACCTCTTGGGGGACTGGTAGACAAGGATCCCTAGGTAGAGAAAAGGTATCCTTATTCCTTGGGTTGGATAGAGAGTTAAAAATAAATGAATAAGTGAATCAAATTGAAAACTGGGCGTACACAGACCAATGATACAAGTGTATCATAAACCAGAAATTATGATTAATCTAATTCTGTGTACATGAGGTGCATTAAAAATTAACAAGTCAGTCTTCCTCTCTGGTCCCCTAGCCACGTCTGTTCCGCTCTCCAAGGACAACTACTGATACTGCTTTCTATGTATCCTTCAGGAATAAACTACCTTTCTCGACCTATTCTACAGAGTAAACTGGCGTTTTACTCAACACGGGTTCATGGACAGTCTATCACGTCAATAAATATAGATTCCCAATAGCATTTCAATGGCTATATAATTTTCCACTGTTTAGATGCCTATATTTTAATAAATTATTTCCCATTCTGGTAGACCTGGGTTTTTTCCAGTGTTTGTTCTCATCTGCAATGTTATGAGGAACTCCTTTATATATGCACCTGCATAAACAGGTCTATAGGATGAATTTCTCTAAGTGGAGTTACTGGATCAAAGATTATGTGCATATTTCAGGTTTTTGAGCCATGTATAAGTTGTGCCCACCAGCAAGGAGGGAGATGACTGTCTCTGAGGTCTGGCAGCACGCCTGTGCTGCGAGGTCTTTTGTTACTAAAGCTACTGCAGAGGTTATTCATCAGCATAGTAATGTCAACCATTCCCAGGACCTCCCTGTGGGGCAGCAGGAAATGGGGTGGCTTCTAGGGCAGAGGAGAACAACAAGTCTTTATAAAAATGCTATTCAGCAAGAACGCTTTATTAGTACAGATCTTGGCCTTGCATTTGGGCAACTCCCTGCACACTGGACTGGGTCTGTATCTCCCGGGGGGAGATGAGCAAGAGTCCAGGGTGTGCTGGGTTCCTCAGCATTGGCCCAATTTCCGTTCACTCAGTTATGCAATTAATTATCATGCAGTAGGTAAGAGCCAGCACTGAAGTCAGATGGCCTGGACTAAAATTCCTAGCTGTGTGACTTTGGGCAAATTTAGAAGCTCTCTAGCTAATACTACTGACCTCGTGGGGCTGTTTTGGCACTTATATGAGTTAGTACACATAAAGTGCTGGAAACACACTGGGCATGTGGAGAGTGCTCTACAGTTAACTATCGCCAGGTAACTTACCCTGGGCTAGATCCACAGCCTCAGGTGTCCTCAGACTGATGGGGGAGATGGACAGGTACAGAGACATTTACACTTCAGATTGATGAGTGCATTAACGAGGGTGCTAAAAAATTCTCATGGGAGGGATGCCAAACCTGGAATGCTTCCTGGAAGAAGTGACATAATGGCAGGAACAAAATCTCTTGTAGACTAAAGGAGAGGCAAAGTGGCTTTGAGAGATGAGAGACCAGCCATTAACTCCCTTTACTGGAAATACCAAGATGGGATTCAGAGAAGATTTTCAGTCTTGGATTTCAATGCATCGATTTCTCAGCACCTGCCTAGGTCCACGGTACTGTGCTCCATGCTAGGGGTCAGAGTGTGGGCTGGAATTAATAAGGCAGAGGCCCTCAGTGACCCTAAAATCAAACTGAAGAGATGGACATGAAATGCCTAAGAACCAGACTCTGATGAGATTTACTAAAGGAAGGAAAAAAATGTTAAGGGAACAACTAATTCTGACATTTCCAGGATGGTGGAAGGCTTTGCAGAGGAAATGCTTATAAGAATTGATCAGATTAGAGGAGATGGGGTGAGAAGGAAAGGCACCCTGGGTAGGGGGAACAGCACAAGCAGAGGTGAGGCAGCAGGAAAGCCCATATTCCAGGAAGGGGGGTTGTCTGGTATGGCTTGTGGGGTTTGTACCTGGGAAGAGGTGAAGGGTGGGCAGGAGTCAAGGATGTAAGGTCGACTGAGGCCAGGGCTTGGAGGGTTCACGTGACACGTTACATGGACTTCATCTAGTAGGTCATGGGAACGGAACAGAAGTGTTTTAAGCAAAGAAGGGACATGATGAGATCTGTGTTCTGGAAAGATCACTCTGGCACAGATGGGGGAGGACGCCTGGAGGCAACACAGCTCGAAGGCCACTGTAATTGTCTAAACAAGAATCTGGTGGGCATGGAGAGGACGGGTGGAGTACTGGAAACATCTGAAATTGAAATCAAAACCCTGAAGTTATTCACTGGTGGCTCATGAGCTGAGTTGTCTAATATCCCTGGAAAAATAAACCTGCTCCTGACCCCACCCAGCAGGAGTAAGAGCAACTTGATATGCTTGTTGATTAGGATGAGGGAAACTTTTTCCTCTTTATTAAGGGTCAAGTGAATTATTAAGGGAAATAAATAAGAGTGTGACATATAAAAGTGAACTGACTTGATTTTATTGTTTTTTCCTTAACAGAACTAATACATGAGATCAACATTTAAAATATTTCTCATGAGTCCTAAGTAAAGTGTACTCCACCAAAAACAATGTTGACTTCATTTCCATAGAGACATAGAGAGGGAGGGCGAGGAGAGACAGAAGGGTGCGGAGATCTCAGGAGGAGGAGGAAACGGGAAGACTGGCCAAGGGGTATGGAGGGGCCAGCAGCAGTGGGAGGAGGAAGATGGCATGGAAGGGAGGTTGATGCGCTGGGCCTACAAGTGGACTGTGTAAGAGTCTTGGAATTGGAAGGTCCTGAGTTCAAATCTCAGCCACGTTTCCCGTTTCTTAGCCCTGATTTCCTTACCCGCAAACGGGGATAATATCCTTGTTATATGGCACAGAGAATGTTATTGGATCTGTATCTTAGAAAGAGTAGATTGCTCTGGTCACCTGACTAGAGGGTAAAACAAAGTGCTCCGCAGACTACCTGGCATTTAGAAAGCTCTTAAGACAAGGGCATCATCATCATCATCATCACTTTACTTACAATTTCCTTTTGAAGTTGTGATTGGCCGCTTGTTATTCACAGCTCTTCAGCTGCTCTTGTTGAAACCTTTCTAGACTCATTGATTCATGGGGTTATTTATTCAGGATGGGGGTAGTTTCTTAGATCTTCAGTACTGGGGTTGGTCCAATGATATCCTGCTTTCTCCATCCCCAAGCTTTCTCACTGCTGGGCCTACCAGGAAGCAGCAAGGGGCTACATGGGGTAACTTGTTCCTCTTACCCTCGACCCCTCTACTGCCTGGCAGCTCATGAGATGACACAAGCAGAATGCCTGCAGCTCTCTCCCTCGTGCCCTATACTCAGGCCTCGTCCCTCAGCTTTTACTTGTCTCCCCTGGAAATCACCTCAGAGTGGAGATGGGGAATATGAAATAAGGGACATGAGTATGCTTTGTGATATGCGTCCTACCACTTCTCCTTCCCTCTTCTTCTTCCTTCCTCTCTAGCTGGTCACAACTTCCCTCTTCCATCTCTAGTGGGAAGTAAAACGGGCTGTGGGAAGCTGGCACCAATGCCCCTCCCTTCCAGAGTCCCCTAGCGTGTGTATAGTCCAGATCTCTCTCCAGAACCCCACACCCATATAACTCAACTGCACCTGAACACCTGAACTTCCATGGCCCCTAGACACCTCAAAATGTTACAAACACAGGCATGTTGAGAGCCAAACTCATCATTGCCCTTCTCCAACCTGCTCCTCTTCCTGTCCTCTACATTTCAGAAAATGGCACCATTGTCAGTCCAGCTGCCCCAGGCCAGAAACTCAAACATCTTCTTAACTCATTCCTCTCACTTACTTCCCACATCTGATCAACCATCAAATCCTCTTAAATATTCCTGATTCCACCCACTTCTGTCCACTGGCCACCATCGCCTTTATCCCAGCCACCATCACCCCTACTTGGATGACGACAATGTCTTCTGTGCTGGTTAATTCCCCTTTGCCCACCAGATCCACTCCAGTCCCTTCCCCCCACCGTTGCTCTGTGTCCCAGGAGACTGACTCTATGAGCAGCACTGTCCCAGGGCCTGGCAATGGCTGCATTCTGCAACCTATGACCATAGCTCCTGTCATGTGGACCCTCCTCCATGGCTCCTGAGGTCTCAAAGGCCACTTCCTCCCCTTGCCCTAAGGCCTAAGGGTGATAATGACTTCCCATTTGCTAGTCCCAGGATGGCTTCACTATCTCTCAATGGTTACTGTGGTCCAATGATTCTCAACCAGGGATGTTTCTGCCTCCCTGGGGAAATTTGGCAATGTTTGTAGACATTTTTGGTTGTCACAACTGGGTAGAGCTGCTACTGGTATCTAGCAGGTAGAGGTCAGGGCTGCTGCTAAACATCCTACAATGCACGGGACAGCCCCCACCACAAAGCATTATCCCTCACTAATGCTAACGGTGCGTTTAGAAATCCTGCTCTGCCCAGCACACTTGTAAACAGTACTCCCATTACTCTACTCGGCCAATTTTTTTGAGTTTGTCTCTGTGCCCTCCCGCTGCTTCCTTCCGACAGGGTTAGAAATAGAACATGGAAGCTTTCAATGCTGCTCTGTGAACAGGGATGGGGCTAGACTGATTGAAAATATTGAGAGGAAACTGGCTGGATCGGGTGTAGATCACCAGAACTGTGACTGCCTGGAGGGGTGAGAGGGGGCCTGAGGATCAGCAGGAAAGAGAAATCAAGATGGAGAGACAAAAACCATCAACAAAACGAAAACACATCCTACTGAATGGGAGAAGATATTTGCCAATGATACGTCTGAAAAGGGGTTAATATCCAAAATTTATTTATTTGTTTGTTTGTTTGTTTATTTATTTATTTTATTTTTTAAGGAGGGCACAGCCCATGCGGGGATTGAACCGGCAACCTTGGTGTTATTAGCACCACGCTCTGAACAACTGAGCTAACTGGCCACCCCTCCAAAATTTATTAAAAAACTCATACAGGGACTGGCCCAGTGGCTCAGGCGGTTGAAGCTCCATGCTCCTAACTCCGAAGGCTGCCGGTTCGATTCCCACATGGGCCAGTAGGCTCTCAGCCACAAGGTTGCCAGTTTGATTCCTCGAGTCCCGCAAGGGATGGTGGGCAGCGCCCCTGCAACTAAGATTGAACACAGCACCTTGAACTGAGCTGCCTCCCAGATGGCAGAGTTGGTTGGAGCGTGTCCTCTCAACCACAAGGTTGCCGGTTTGACTCCCACAAGGGATGGTGGGCTGCGCCCCCTGCAACTAGCAACGGCAACTAGACCTGGAGCTGAGCTGCGCCCTCCACCCTCCACAACTAAGACTGAAAGGACAACAACTTGAAGCTGAATGTCACCCTCCACAACTAAGATTGAAAGGACAACAACTTGACTTGGAAAAAAGTCCTGGAAGTACATACTGTTCCCCAATAAAGTCCTGTTCCCCTTCCCCAATAAAATCTTAAAAAAAACACAACAACTTATACAACTCAACACCAAAAAACAAACAACCCAATTAAAAAATGGGCAGAGGACATGAAGGGACATTTCTCTGAAGAGGACATACAAATGGCTAATAGACATATGAAAAGATGCTCAATGTCACTAATCATCAGAGAAATGCAAATAAAAACCATAATGAGATACCACCTCCCTCCTGCCAGAGTGGTTATCATCAATAAATCAACAAACAACAAGTGTTGGCGAGGATGTGGAGAAAAGGGAACCCTGGTGCACTATTGGTGGGATTGCAAATTGGTGCAGCCATTATGGAAAACAGTATGGAGTTTCCTCAAAAAAATTAAAAATAGAACTACCTTATGACCTAGCATTTCCATTTCCACTCCTGGGTATTTATCCAAAGAAATCCAAAACACTAATTCAAAAAATATATATATGCACCCTTATGTTTATTGCAGTGCTATTCACAATAGCCAAGATATGAAAACAACCAAAATGCCCATCAACAGACAATTAGATAAAGAAATTGTGGTACATATATACAATGGAGTATTACTCTCCCATAAAAAATAAAAGCTTACCATTTGCAACAACATGGATGGACCTGGAGAATGTTATGCTAAGTGAAATAAGTCAGATTGAGAAAGACAAATACCATGTGATCTCACTTATATGTGGAATCTAAAGAACAGAATAAATGAGTAAACAGAACAGAAATAGACTCAGAGACACAGAAAACAAACTGATGGTGGCTAGATGGGAGCGGGGTTAGGGGTGGGAGAGAAAGTGAAGGGATCAGAAAGTACAAATTGGTAGTTACAGAATAGTCATGGGGATGTGAAATATAATATAGGGAACATAATTAGTAATGTTGTAAAGATTATGTAGGGTGTCAGAAGGGTACTGGATTTATCAGGGGGATCAATTCATAGACTGTGTAGATGCCTGAGCACTGTGCTGTATACCTGAAGCTGAAATACAATAATATTGAGTGTCAATTATAATTGAAAAAATATATACATATGCATATATATAGTCACGGGATGTAAAGTACAGTATAGGGAAGTCACTGGTATTGTGACAGCTTTATATAATATGAAAGGGGGCAGTAGACTGGGGGGTTATCACTTTGTGAGGGGTGTAAATGTCTAATCGTTATGTTGTTTTGTACACCTGAAACTAATATAAAATATAATAAAAAAATGATGGAGAGAGAAAGGAACACGTGATTGTCATGGCAATGAGATTTTTGGCTCTTACATGTTGGAGCAGTGGTCAGATTAAGGAACTTTGTGGTATTCATAAAAAAAGAGGTTATTTAACACGGAGAAGATGTAGAACTGAGGGCTCAGTATTTTGAGTTTGGAAATTTGTTTTTGGTTCCATTGACCCCGTCTGGTAGTAAAGGCTGTCTCTAGCATTGAATTGATAAAAGAAATAAAACTTCCCTATGCTTTACATCATTACAACCTGAAAACATTTCCAAAGTACAGGGACAGGCTGGCTCCACACTAGCACAGAAAGCTTTTACCAAAGTGGCCATGGCCCTTAATACTTGCTAAGGTCGCTCCTGTGGACCTGTGTCCTTGTACAGGAGCTTGGGTCCTCAACTAAGAATTGACAGCAGTGCACTCTGCAGACCATCAGGCTAGCTCTGGGAGCGCCGAGGCGCCCTGAGTATGTACTGCTGGGGGGCAGGCTCCCCGGTGCTGGAACAGGCCAGTGGCTGACTGACTGGGATGTAATCTGCTCTCTCAAAATTGAACGAGTGAGAAGGAAGCTATTGCCAAGCCCCACAGATACTGCTCCTGTTAGAGAAAAGAAAACACCCTCCTGAACCACAAATCCTTCCATTTCTTACAGGATATCCAGCTCCATTGTAATCTTATGGGACCACCAGCAAATTCGTGGTCCATCGAAACATCTTCGTTTGGTGCCTGACTGTAGTAACTACGAGGATTAGTATTTCCTGAGTACTTGCTCTGTGTTAAGCACTGCTCTGAGTGTGTGACACGCATTCACTTGATTGTTGCAGCAACTCGGTGAACCCCCTCTTAAGTACTCGTTACCCCCATCTTACGGGTGTAGAAACACATACTACAGAGATCGTAACTTGTCACAAATGGCAGAGAATGACTCGAGCCCAGGCACTGGGGCTTCAGAGCCCACACTTCTAAATATTCTGCTGTGCTGTCTACTGCTCTTGAGGGCTTCTCCCCTTTTCCAAAGTCCACTGTGGCTCCTTACTGCCTCTAGCCCAAAGCCTCTTCCCTTGCCGTCCCTCCTCACTCTGCCACCCTGGTGCTTCTCATCGCTTCTCACCCAGCCACCCTGGTCCTGTCCCTTCAGACTTGGGTTGGTTTTTTCCTACTTCTTTGGTTCCCCTGGAACAACATGTGAAGACCTAAACCAGACTGGGCTCTCCTATGCACTTGCTATAGCCACCTTCAGGGCCTCAGTTTTCTCACTGGTACAAGAGGTGGATGGCAAGAGAAAGCATGGGACTCTTCAAGTCCTTTCTTTTCATTCTAAAATTTTAATAAACCATTGTCTTCCTGCCTCTCTCTTCCTTTCTTCTAGCCCCTTACCCAATTCCCACTCATCCTTCAAGGTCAACTCAAAGGGCTTCCTCCTTCAGGAAGCCTGCCTAGATTTTTCTAGCCCCAAAAGTTCCCTCTCACTCTTCCCTGAACTGTAGGTAACTTTTAATACTCAGATTAGCACTTAACTCTTCTTTCACTTTCTGGATGTAAACTGGCCCTCCTCAAAGCAAGTGAACACTCTTTGAAAAAACCTGTAAGATAAAATGCAGAGTGTGGATCTCAATTTTCCAGCTTCATTCTTTGAAGTACCACCTTCACTGTTTATGGCACCCCTGAGTTCTTACTTAGATTACCCTCGCTAATCTTTACTTAACATTGTTCCTTTAAATAGACTCACAATTTAAAACAAAGAAATGTATTTTGAATGAAAAACATTAACAATATTGTAAATGGAAAGCCAGCATCATTTGTCATACTAGAAATTAAGTATAAAAACATGACAACAGAACAATGTCATTAAATTCTTGGTCTTCTTTCTCTGGTTGAGGTCATCAAAGACTTGCTAAGAACAAAAAAGATGGGGGGCGGGGAGAACCCTCCCTGATACAAGCAAAAGGACTGAAAGAAAACTGAAAACAGAGCAACTTTCTCTCTGTGTGATTCAGGGTCATTCAATACTTTAATACCTGCTCATGCATCACCGGAAATCATCTCACAACCCACCGCAGGCATGAAGCCCACATTCTAGGAAACAATGGCTTGGTCCGAACAGGCAGAACCAGCATCATCTCCCACAACTACCACGTTCTAGTCTGTTTGCTCCTCTGTGAAATGAATTGATTACGACCACTCCTGGGTCTGCTGTCAGGGTTAAACGAGACGTCACACGTGGTGTCCCTGGCTTCTCTTGGTTCTGCTGCTTAGCATCTGGGCATGACCATGGGTGATTTACCCTGCCTCCCTGGGCCGCAGTTTCTGCATTTCCTTGGAGGTTAAAAAGTACCTTTATTCAACAAATATTTACAGAGTACCTACTATATGCCAGGCACTATTCTATGGTTTGGGGTTGCAGCAGTGATGAAGAAACAAAAATCCCTACCTTCATGGAACGTATATGCAAAGTGGATGGGGACAGGGAAGAGAAAGGCACTGAACAGGACAAACATATAAAATATATAGTATAGTATAGGGAGAATGTACGCTGTAGAAAAATAAGGCATGGTAGGTGGAAGGAGGATTGCAGTTCTAAAGAGGGTAATTCAGGGATAGAATCTCTGACAAGCTGACCTTTGGGTGATGCCTGAAGGAGTAAGGGAGCCATGACATATCTGGGGGAACAGCAGGGCAGGCAGAGGGCACAGCAAGTGTCAAAGGCCCTGAGGTGGGAGGCAGCCTGGACTATTCCGAGAAGAGCAGGAGGCTGATATATCAGAACAAAAGTGTGAGTGAGGAAACACAATAGTAGGAGAAGGGATCTCAGGGCAACAGGGTCAGATCCTGTAGAGCCTTACGGGACATTTTAAAACTGATTTTGATTTGGAGTGAAACTTTAGCAAATTGTCTGGCACATGGTAAGTACATAATTCATAGAGGCTCTAAGGATAATGACTGCTATAATTACTTAGCATCATCTCCCCAGAATGCATAGGTTCCAGGTTCCAGGGTGACACACAGAGGCCTGTCCTGCCTTGCCCCATCAGCTGGCCCTGGTTTACTGGAAGGCAGTGGGGACAGGAATGAATGGAACCCAACTTGAGCATTCTTGACCCACCCATCCCCTCTCGGATTCCTCCCCAGGCCAGCCACACCTTTGCAGCTTGCTGGGCAGTGGGCACAAGAATGCTGAGGCAGCTGAGGGGATGGGCAGCTCCTGGCCGGCCAGTAACAAGAAACAGCAACAATAGCAGTTACCACTTATTGAACCCTAAGCCCACATCAGACACAGCTCCGAGTGCTTTTCAAACATTATCTCACAGCGGTCTCCTTTGAGCACTTTGAGAGAGGTGCTGTTTTGAAGAAACTGAGGCTTAGGGATCAGGCTGGTGAATCACCCACATCTGCGATCTCTAGGGTCTGCACTCTAGGGCTCAGCAGCACCAGACCTGGGTTCCTTTCTGACAGGCTCCCCCTTTAGCCAGGGGCCCCTTAGAGAGAAGAATCTTGCAGCTCCAGCTTGCCTGCTCTGCAGCTGCCTGCAGGCCCAGGCAGGTCCCAGCGGCCTCCTCAGTGGCTGATGGAGTAGAGAAGAGTCAGGTTTCTCCAGCTCTGGGATGGAGCCGAGGTTGCTGAGTCAGGCCTTTTCCCAGGGCTTCTGGGACCAGGCCTTGCCCTGAACTCAGCCCAAGCGTGGAGGCCAGGATTGGGCACCCTGAGCCCCACTGCTCTCTCTCTCTCTCTCTCCAGTCACTCTGGCGTCCTTGCTATAAACCCTGCTGAGCCCCACTAAGCACACTCCTGCCTCAGGGCCTTTGCACTTGTTCCTTTACCTAGACAAACCTGCATACTTGCTCCCCAGTATCTTGCAATTTTTGCTTAAATACCACCTTCTCAGTAAGGCCTTCCCTAACTACTAGAACTCAGTCCCCACCCCAGCCCCTTAATTCCTATGCCCCTTCCTAGCTTTATCTTCTCCTTTAGCCTTGCCTTTCAGTGCACCATGTATTTTACTGATCTGTCTTGTTTATGGTTTGTCTCCCACTGAACAAAGACACTCATGGTGCAGCATGGAGCCAGGGGTGAGTAGAGCAGCAGACTGAATCCTGCTCCTAGGCTAGGGGCTAACTGTCCGTATAGACACACTCTGGCCCAGCATTCTAGGTATACAAGAATCCAGGTTAAAACTGGCCTTCCAGATTGCTGTGAAGACACGCCTATCCATGTATTAAAATAGAGTATCTTTAATTTAACAGTTTACCTCAGCTCACGTGGTATCTTCCAGTTGGCCCAACACACATTTTTGCCCAGAGACCCCATGTTAGGGCTGGGATTTTTAAATCTTCTGCATTTCTGTGTACCTAGCACCTGCAACAGTACCTGACACTGTTAAACAAATAAATAAAAAGGCCCTGGGGTGATACCTCACATACGCAAGGGGACCTCAGAAATGGTTGGAAATGCTGGCTTTTATGTGTCCAAGCCTTGGAGTTTTAGGGTCAGGTGGGGCCAACTCTGCCTTGGGTTGGGGGTGGCTATGCCATATCTGAAGAGCCTCTTCCAACTGCTGGCCTACCTTCCCCATCTTCCCTCATCATTATCGGGGAGTTTCTTATTCATTATAGTAGAAAGAACCCATATTTGGGAATCAAGGAGACTTGTCTCTGTCACTTCCCAAAACTGTCACTTCCTGGCTATATATGGTCACTATTTTCTCTCTCTCCCAATTTCTGTTTAAAAAGGGAACCATAAAACCTGTCTCCATGGTTGTGAGTGGGAGAATGTATGTAACTGATCCACGCACGTGAAGGACAAGGCCAGTCATTGACCCATAATTGTCTGCTATTGCCGCCGCCACCACCACCACCATCATCATCATCAAAGTGTCCAAGGCGGTTCCTGGCACACAGCAGACAGCCATACTTGGAACATGGCGGCCTTTGTGACCATTTTGCCCTGGGGCTCCTTCTCTTCCTGCAAATCTCACCCTAGGTTGCCAGGCCGGGAGGCGCACCAGCCATGCTGTGGTTTGGGCGAATGGTGCCCTCTGCTGGGCGTGAGGGTAAGGCCATCAGGGAATCCACAGCCAACCTGACCACTGAAGTCACTTCCTACAGCCTAGAATGTCTGGCTTCCGCCCAAGGTGTGAGTGTGAAGATAAAGGAGCAGTAACTGGCCCTCTCAGTCCCTCAACAGTCACAGCAGCAGTGATGACTCACTGATGCAGCCCTCACACGCCAGGAAGCCTTCCAAGCACTTTGGAGGTATGAACTCCTTTACTCCTCCATTTTCCAGATCAGAAAAGTGAGGCACAGAAAAGTAACGTGATTTGTCTAAGGAGTCATGCTTGGAAGTGCTGGGAGTTGAATCTGTGCCGAGCCATGCCTCCTTGGTGGATTTAGTGGGAGGTAGGCTCTGCCTTTAGCCAAAAGGGAGTTGGCCTCATGGAGTTCCCTAGTGAGTCTAGAAGTGGACATACAGGGTGAGGGTAGCCAAAAGGGCTTCCCAGAGTAACTACCCCCACCCTTTCAATGGCAGGCCCATTGTCTGGCTGACCTTGAGGCCCCTTCCTGACTGGCCATCCCTCAGCATTTCCCTGCCTGTGTCTCCTTGCTGTGTCCCTGTGCGGGCCCATGGTTAACTAAGGTCCGTGCCTAGCATAGGAAGTCAGAAATGTTGAGTATCAGCTACTTGCCCACCTTCCATTCATGAGAGGCAGCCTCTTCAGGCCTCTCAAGAGCCTGGCCATAGCCCATCTGGGGAGATGGGTCCTACCTGCAGCCTTTTGGGGAGGAAAAGAGACGGTCAGGACAGCCACAAGGGAAAAGGGGTGGTGTGAAGTGAGGCCTGGGCTCTGCTCACCTCTGCCTGCTAATGGGATGGTGGGGAGTGCCTGCTCTGGGAACTTCTATCTTCTTCCATCCGAAAAATGACAGGGGTGGATTGGGGGCACTTTTCAAAATGCTCTGTATTTGGGGGGTTAAAGAGAAACATTGGGAGGATGAGGCCAAGAGGAGGGTCTCTGGGCACCCCAACCTCTTCTTCCAACAGAGTTTCACTGACCAGAGATGAGATTAAATAAATGCTCACGCACCCAAACTGGACGTGCTGGAAACAGTAAGGCAACCTCCTTGCATGTCCCTTTACGGAAGATATAAATGCACAAAGTGTGTGTAACGCATGGGGGAGAAAAGATTGAGAGGATGGACATACAACTGCAGAGCCCCAAAACATAAAGGATTAACATTCAGAGCCTGGGAAGTCAAACATTCAGGTAGTCCCTCCCCACTGGTATGGCTGGCTGCACTCCTTATTTCCAGCTGACACCCACTTTGAGGGGTTAGCACTGGCGACTTACTTATTTTGAATTATTATAGGCCCTAAAGCTCAGTCCTAAGATCCTATTTTGCAGATGAGAAGCAGGCCCAGAGTTAGAGTGATGTAACATCCATCCCCAAGAGAGCCCAGGAGGGTTCTTTCTAAATCACTCAGAGGCTGGCGACTGGTTCCATCACCAAGGGAATTTAGTTAGATCCATCCAGAGAGACCAGGCTTGGCTAGGAAATCCCACTTCTCCTCCTCGACTCCCTCCAAAAATCTCAGGGGAGGAAGGCCGGCCTGAACAGTAGCTGTTTGGTTTTATTATTAGTCTTCACTGGAGATAGGGTTTCACGCTTTATTCAGACTTCTCACAGAGGAGTTTAAGACATGGGGCAGCAGGTGTTTGCTGGCTGAGATACCTAATCTCACACAACCTTAGCAGCAAAAGCAGCAAGGCCCGAGGAGAGGGGAATCGGAGGCCGCAGGAGCCAGAGGCTGCAGCTGGAGGGAGAGGCAGGAGACGGCCTTGACTGCAGGCCAAGGCGCTGTGGGCTGGACCGAGAACTAGGACGGGCGAGGTTTCTTACCGGCCATCGTTCCCTTCTGACTTTCCCATCCAGGGTCTGAGGCTTCAGGACACTCAGCCTCGTCCTTCAGAGCCTTGCTCTTGACCTTGCGTGTGCACCAGAATCCCCTGGAAGGCTTGTTAAAACACACTGCAGGGTCCTGCCTGCAGAACTTGATTCTGCAGGTAATGCTGACGCAGCTGGCCCAGGGACGGCACGTCGAGGGGCAGTGCTTTGCAGGATGGGTCACTTTTGCGGGAAGGAAACACTGATTTCAACTTCAGCCATCCTTTCAGCTGCCCTTCAGATTCTTTTTTTTTGGTTCATTGCAAGGAAAAATTTTAAACTTCGCTTTAACGAAGGCACATGTGGAATTGTTCCATCCCAGATGCCTCTTCAGCCTTATTCTATTCCCGCATCTGTGCCGGGTTATGTCAGGAGTGTTCCAATTTCACTGACATCCTGGTGAGTTCTCTTAACTGTCTGTCTGGCTTGATTTTGATGATCATCAAGTGTCATTTTAAAAAAATACAATAAGGCCATTCTTTAAAGGAGGAAAGTCCCTGCAGAGGGTGATGGTGAGAATTCGTATAAAGGAAATGATTGAAATTAAGTGCTGTCTGGGCCTAAAAAGTACTGAATAAATGGTAGCCATGACCAATGAACACAGATAGCACTTACCGTGTGCCAGATATTGATTCACTTACTCTCCATGAGAACTTCCCACTTAATGCATGAAAAATCTGAGGCAGGTGGAGGTGAAGCGACCTGCTAGGAAGTAGCAGAGCCAGCCCCTCCCCAGCCCCTGCCTTTCAACAGAGCCCATAGCACAGAGCAGGAAATCTTCATGCAATGCGCCATGTGAGAGAGCAGCCAGCATTCCAGAAAAGACATCGCCTGTAGCTCTGGTGACGCTCCGCTCAGGGGTAAGGAGGTAATTTGGTTCTCTCACACAGAAGAGCAGCTCCGAACCTGTAAGAAGGATAAAAGGTTTGCCCCCACCTGGGCCTGTGAATGAATCCTGAGCTTCCTCTACCATGAGGAGCAAGCTGTGGTGAAGCCGGCAGAGATCCAAAACATTCACTCCCTTTGCACAACTCTGAAAAGTCTAAAAACCACGGAATTTTATACATAAGTGGGTGAATGGTATGGTATGTGAATGATATGTCAATAAAGCTACATTGGGAAAAAAAAAGCTCACTCCCCTGGCACCTCTGGGAAAAGTTCCTTTAATAAAAAAGTTCTAGTACATTTACACGATTGTCATCATTCTTCATCTACTGCACTCCATAGGGAAAATAAAAAATAAAAAATAAAGGACAACCTAGACGCGCTCAGTATAAAAACGCAGTAATCTATTCAAATAGGAGGCCTTGGTCCAAGAGATCAGAGAAGTGCATGAGGGCACGTGAGTTGAGCAGCTCTGGCCTGGGCTTCTGGAGGGCTCCAGGGGACAGTTGAGGACCTGCCTCTAACTTTTTGGAAACAGCATTAAAAAAAAAAAAAAAAATTCAGGTTGCCATAAGAGGCCTCTATCTAAGGAGAAGGGTCCATTCCAGAGAGAACGTTATCAGGGGGGAGTCAGAGTCCAACCAGGCCCAGGACACAGGGCGGAGCACTTTATGGCAGAGAAGAGTTTTTCGGAAATTCAGCCTCCAAGGGCCTAAGCTGAGAAGTCAAATTGCCCATGGCCCTCCATTCTTAAAGGCTCAGAAACCAACCCCTCTCATGTCAGACTCGAGGCCTCTTCCCTTCAGGTTGCTAAGGCCACTTCTCAATAGCTCCAAGGTCCTTGGCTGGGGGGTGGGGTGGGAATGCAATCCCTCAAAGATGCGGCTGTGGCCTGCTGGGCCAGAGGCCTAGTCGTCCTGGCCACCACCATACATGTCCGCCAGCTTCCTGAAGCGGCTGCCCCACTCGTTCAGGTAGTCATAGTCTTGGTCCTGGTCAGAGGCCGAGGAGGTGAGGGAGCTCAGGGAGGCGGCATCAGAGCCGCTGCCCTCATAGTCGAACACCAACAGCGAGTCATAGGGTGGGGCTGTGGGGTCCGTGTTAGCGGCCTTCAAGTTCTGTGGCAACAGAGAGCAGGTGGTTAGGAGCCGCGGGCTCAGACACGTGGCAGCTGGAAGAACTCAGGCAGGCTGGTTCACCTGGCTGAGCCTGCATTTCCTGGTCTGCGAAGCCATTTCTCCCCTCCCTCAAGGTTTTGAAGGTTGAAATGAAATACTGCATATAAATGCTTAGCACAGGGCCCAGCATACAGCAAGTGCTCAGTGCGACAGGCCAGGGGTGAAGGGCAGGGACTGTGAAATCAGATGGCGTAAGTCAGAACTCAGACTTCACACACTAGTATGTGACCTTCAGCAAGTCCCTTAATTGACCTCTCCATGCTTTTTTCTCATCTCTTAAATGGGAGATGTCTTATATTTTAAGAGGAATAAATGAATATGTAAATATATGTAAAGCGCTTATCAGAATAATACCTAGCACATAGCGGAACACTATTTCCTCATTTGTAAAAATCAGGATAATAAGATTCCAACCCTGCAGACTTGACGTAGGGATTAAGTGAGACAGTATTTGCAAACGGCCCAACCCACAGACATTCTAGAAACTGACTTCATCTAACTGGAGGGAAAAGCTCCCGGTATTTAGTTCCAATGTGTTTTCTCAAACTTGCCACCCCATGCAACTTTCCCCAGATGATTTCTTTCCCCAGATGATGTACTCCCAAATATACTCCCATAGATTTTAAGCTCAGGCTACTTCTAGGAGGCAAAAAGTTTAGAAGAGAAGATGATGCCAGAAGGATTCACCACGGGTGAGGTATCCTGACCGCCCACTGAGCCCCCTCCCCACTGCCACTTCCATCCATTCATCCATACTTCCCTATAGACCTAGTTCAGTGGTTCCTACAACCCAGACCATATTATTTTATTTCTTTGGGGAGCTAAAAATATCAGAACCTAAAAAAAATTGATGCCAGGGTTTCAGGAATTGATATTTTTCCAAATTCCTCAGATAATCAAATGTGTGACTGGAGTTAAGAACACTGGAAACACTCAGCTACTAACAACAATAGCTCTCATTACCTAATTAAGTGCTTAGGGGCCAGGCCAGTGGTTCCCAAACTTAAGTTACCTTAAAAAAATTCGAAACCCAGACTACATCCAGATCAATTAAATGACAACCTCAGGGTGGAGGGGATGGTGAGTCAGAGGCATCACTAGTTTTTGAAGTCCCCAGGAAAGTGCAATGTGCAGGCAGTTTGGGAACCACCGCGGTAGCACTACTCCAGGTGCTTACTCATCCAATCCTTACAGCAGCCTGGAACAGAGGTCCCAAAACCTGGCTCTGCATCAGAATCACCTGGGATCTTTAAAAATTCAAATCCAGGTTGTCTGGCTCCAGAGTTTTTTCCTAACAACCACTATATTTGTTGAACAAATGAATAAATTATTCCTAATCTATCCTTTACCACTCTGCAACTGTGGTAAGCAGAAGGAGGAAACAGAAGCCCAGAAGTTACTCAAATGTGCCAGAGGTCACACAGCTGGTTGGTGGTAAACTCATGATTTAAACCCAGAGCCAAGACTCCGAGCCCATGCTCTTTCTCTCACGCTGCTGGTGCCTGAATATAGGGCTGGTCCCCCCATGCCTCACCTCGATGATGAAGTTGCCGATTTCATCGGGGTTGGCTGGACGTGGGCGGTACATGGGTGTGGGGATGAAGGTTGGTGCCACATCGTTTCGGAGAACCACTTCGGGCCGTGCCTCTAGACCCCGGTGGAGTTGGGTGATGTCATAGTCCTTCATGAAAGTAAAGGAGAGCATGAGGTTGAGAAAGACCTTCCAACTCCCACACCATTCACATTTCACCCCACTTCCCCACCATCTGGATGTTCGACTTCATGGCTAGGTCTTAGAAGATATATAATGTCAGAGACTTCTGAAAGCCCTCGTTTCCACACTCCCTCTCCCATATTAAGTGCAAGCTCAAGGTCACCTTGACTGGGGTCAAAGAGACTAGCAATGAACCAGACATCCTCTCAGAAGAGAAAAGTTGGTGGTCTATTCTGCATGAAGATTGAAGCTTCAGGCCAGAGTCTGGTCAACAAAGCCAACACGGTTAGTTGATGGACTCAACCATCCCTGCCACTGGCCCTGGGGGCATCCACCACCCAATGCCCAGACTTCCCAATGCCCTACCTGGTCCTCCTCACCACCCCCCTCTTCGCCATAGTAGAAGACGTTGTCACGGGTGTCGTCTTCCGGGAGCAAGAGGGGTTCCTTGACCTTCCGCTTCTTTCTCACCAATAAGAGAAGAACCAGCAGGAGAACTAGAAGAGTTGGGAAGTGTGAATATTCACCCCCACACCACACAGTTGGCCAAGACCCCCAAATCTCCAGAGCCCCATCTAATTGAGACCCCTCCACTCAGTAGCCAGAGCTTAAACACTTCATTGGCTCCCTTGCACCTAGGAAGAAAACCAAGGTTCACAGATTTGGTCCACCTGTGTACCATCCCCACCTCACCCTGCCCAGGTCTGGTCACCCTGGCTTCCTAGGAGTTCCTCAAATATACCCAGCAGTTTCCCACTTGAGAACCTTCCTCTGAGCCCTTTCCTCACTTGGAACACCTTCCATGCATACTCTCACCATGCATGGAACTCTCTTCCATGCATGGCTCTCACCCTTCAGGTCTCAGCTTAAGGTCACCTCCTCCTAGCACCACTGACTTCATTCCCCACCTATATTTCTATATCATATTGACTGTAATGGTCCCGAGGGAAATCCTCCTTTGTGAGGATGGACTCTCCCAGCAGATGTTACTTTTCAACAGGACTCTTTTTCAGTCCCCCGGTATTCCTAAATTAGCCATAGATTTTAAGTTAAAAGCAAGAGAGTGCAACTCTGATATAGTACAGTAGGTAATCTGAACTTAGGTACAAGAGCTATGTTGGAATTTTAAGAGAAGGACTGGGTTTTAGTGATATTGTTTAGACATGGCGGGGACTGGCCATAATGCCTGGTGCTCTCCCTAACAGCCATTACTACCCTTGGTTAATCCCACAAGAAGAGGGTACCCTCTGGCCCTCTCTCTGTGGCTGCTCACGTTTTTGGCCTGCTGATAGAACCACTGTCTCTGGCCAGACAAAACAGGCCTCGTCGTCTTTGAGAGTCCATAGGTTCTCAGGATTCATACCTCATGTGGGCCAGACTGTGACCTTTTCCACCCCTTTTCTTCCCCAATGGGTCAAGGGAAAAGCAAGAGGTGAACTGGACTTCTCACCTGCACCCAAAGGTTATATGTCTAACTGTCTACAAATATCTCCATTTGGACTGGCCTGGCAAGTCTCCCACGGTCCTTCATGAACTGGTTAATGGAAACTCCATGTGTCTATGAGTTCAGGCCTTTGGCTCACCAGTGGCTCTTTTCCGCATACCACATATCAAGTGATATGGATGAGTTGATTCTACCTTGAAATATGACCACCTCTCACCACCTCAACTTCCATCCTGGTCTGAGCCACTAACCACCGTCTCCCCGCTAGATTATGGCAATAGCTCCTAAATGGTCTTTCTGCCTCCATCCCTGCCCCTCTGTAGTCTGTTCAGTACTATTCAGTAGGTATCCTTTAAAATTCAAGTCTAATCACATCACTCCCCTGCTCCACACCTTTTCTGATGATTTCCCATTTCGCCCAGAGTCCTTTCACAAGAGCCTACAAGGCCCCACATGATGCTCTAGCACGCCCATCACCTCTGCCCTCATCTCCTAGAGTTTTCCCTCTTGCTTACTGCACTCCAGCCATTTCTGTCAGCACTCACCAACCACACAGCACTGCCTCGGGGCCTTTGCACTTGTTCCCCAGATATCTGCTGACTTGCTTCCTCACCTCTTTCAGGTCTTGATTTGAATTATCCCCTTCTCACAAGGCCTTTCCTGCCCATCCTACTTAAAATTACAGACTTCCTCCCCTCCACTTTCTTTCCTCCCATAGCAACACCTATTAATCTGCCAGATTACTTGCCTGTTCCCTGTGCTAGAAAGTAAGCTCCATGAGGGCAGGGACTGATCTGTTAAGTGCTGCGATCTCAGTGCCTAAAACAATGTTTGGTGCACAGTAAATTAATTCATTAAAACTTGTTCTTATATTCACGTCCGATTGGATGTGTGCTTTCTGCATAAGGGCTAATTTAAAGAGTGGAAAAAGCAAATGTGTTAAGTTCTACCTTAAGAGCAAAGAAATTAGTTTTTAACTAAACACTCCTGCCTACTAGCCCAGTGGTTCTCAAACTCTAGCACGCATCAGGACCCTTTGAAGGGTTGTTAAAACCCAACTACTGGGTCTCACCCCCAAGAGTCTGAATCAGTGGGTCTGGAGTGGGGCCTGAGAACTGGCCCTTCTAATGAATTCCTGGTAATGCTAACGTTGTTGGTCTGGACCACACTTTCAAAACCACTGCTCTGGCCTCTACATGACACGATGGCAGGACAAAGTCTGTTTGCTCACCACTGTATCCCCCAAACTCTGGCCCACTCCAGAAGCTCCATGGATATCGATTTATGGAATAACACGACTGAAATTAAGAGTTTGAAAAACAGACGGGCAATGCTGGTAACCTCAGTCCCAGGAGTTCAGGGTAGAAGCAGGTCTTCTAACTAGGCCATCCTTGGAGGGGGAAGGGCGCCAGTACTCACGCAGCAGAGCCAGGATGGCCCCCAGGACGGGGAGGAGGAAACCCCCCTTCCAGCGTTCAGGGCAGGTCTCCACGTGGCCATGGCAGTCACACACGGTGGCCCTGATCACCGTCAGCTGTTCCTTGTTGCCATTGTCGGACAGAGAAAGATGCACATCATATGTGTCTTGCTTCAGGAACTTCTTCAGTGACAAGGCCACTGTGTCTCCTAGAGTGGACAGATCATTTATTCACCTCGGGAGATCACAGCGAGAACTACCTCTAAAACACACTTACACCAAGTGTTAAAAACTGGTATTTGGCCAAAGCCAAATTCACTATCATGGAAAGGATGATCAGGGTAGAAGAATAAATTAATCTTGTTTTAAGTCAATAATCACGGCATTTTTAAAATATGAAGTTTTAAAAAAAATTATGTCCTGCAGGGCCAATAATTTCTCAGCACCATTACGTGCTGGACAGTTCTTTGCCTCAAAAACAATACACTGTTCCAAGAGGCGGCTAACTCAGTGCTTTCATATCTACGTTAACTGGCCACCTGTTTTCCTGTGTGCACAACTCACTATCGTTTACTACTGCAGCATGCTGCTCTTGCAATAGTAAAAATAACTTTTATACCTCGGCTGTACAACAGAATTTCATTATCTGAAATGTGGATATTTCTGAGTTAGCATCAATTAGTAAAAAATTCAAATGCATATGACTTGATGATATAACTTATGTTAAGCACATCTGAGAGGACCCTAACCCGTGGAATCACAGCACTAGCGACTACACTCAAGTTCAGAGATGCTGGAAATGAGGCTGCAATGGGCACTGGGATAGCTGGACTTCCAAAGCCCAGGATGCGCGGCGGGTTAACCAGAGCAGAAGCCAAGCCTCGGTGTGGCCTGTGCAACGGGCAGTTCTCTGGGGAGACTGTGTGGCAATCCTAGAGTAGGGAAGGGGGACCGTGCTTCTGGGTGAGGAACACAGGGTCAGGAGCCTCTCTGAAGAAAGGCCTTCAGTTTAGACCCCAGTTTCTTAAGGAGGGAACTAAACTGTTTTTCATCAGGCAGGACTTTCCCAAGCGTTACAGATCCTCATACTAAATGCCAGTAGTGTCGCCCCAATCACTGGGGCGATCAAAACACCATCACGTTTCTAGCTCACCCATTCTCAGGCTTGCTAGCCTATTTCAGCACTGACTTTAAGCCATTTTCCTTTCAAAGGCTCTGCACGCTCACAGGGCCCCATCTTAGTAAAAAAGGCCAGAAGGGAGAACTCACCCTATCCCATTGGCACTGCCAGGCAGACAGAGCGCTACAGGCTGGGTATTTGGTCTACCATGTGGGGAGGCCATGGTGGGATATTTCACCCCAAACATCCCCATCTTCATCCTGTTCCCACAGAGGAGGGGCTGGTTTCTCAATTGATGATGGTGGTGCTGTCGATGGTGGTGGAAATGTCGACTAAATTGACACTTACTATGTACCAAGCCTTTCTCTAATCCTCACTACAACTTGAAAAGACAGGTACTTTATCCTCATTTTTCAAATGCAGAAATTGAAGCTTAGGAAGATCAAATCACCAGCCCAAGGTCACATGGGGTAGAGTTTGACTAATTCCCCTGACAAAAGGGACAAGGTTGGGTCAGAAAATTAAATTACAAGTAAGAGCCAGGTCTCCATACCATTATCAGGTGCTGGTACGACTGGGCTTTGGCCACAACGCTCACACCTGACGGGGCCAGATCTGACTGCTGTTGGGTGGAGACGGCCGCTTGCATCTACTGAGCTGACATACCAGAGGTGCTTTTCATGTAGTCGCTTAATCTTCAGTGTAACTATGGAAGTAGGTACTATTATTGGTACCATTCTACAGATAGGGAAACTGAGGAACAGTTGAGACTCAAACTTTCCCGCCATCACAAAGCTAGTAAATGGAGGAACCAGGTCTTGAACCAAGGTATTCTGGCCCTTCTCCACTCTCTGAACCACATGGTTAGGTCTAGGCCACAAGGGGGTGACACGAGATCAATTTGGGCTCCCCAAAGGAAAAGTGCTAAATATACACACACCCAAATCACAGGCACCGTAAAAATGAGCCAATGTGGGTGCCAAAAGCAGGTCGGAAAGCCCTTTCTGGGCTCAACAGCAGTAACGGATACCGGGCATTTGGGGCAGAACTTAAATGTACTGGTTCCCCATTTCCCTCCTCGGGGACCGTAGCCCCAAGAGAAAGAGGGGAACATTTTAAAGCAGAGCGATGCAGTGTTTCATGCACGGTGGGTCCTTATCCACTAGATGCCAATAAGACCCCTCTAGGCCTATAACAACACAAAAACCACCAAAGGCTGAGAAGCTCTGGGGGGTGGGGGTGGGGGGTTGAAAAGAGAAAGGACAGAGGCAGACGGGAACAGGGGTGGGGGTCTGGCAGTCTGGCTTCAACCTCCACGGCTTACCCACTGTGTACCCCTGGGCATGCTATTTCACCTCTCTGAGACCTCACTCTCATCTGTAAATAGGGATAAAAAATACTGACCACAGAGGGTGACAGAAACATTAAATAAGAAAAAAAAGAAAGAACATCTTCCATGTCTCCAGGGTTCAATAAATGGTAGGCAGCGAGCATCATGGAAGATCAGAATGCCTGGATTTAAATGCCGGTGCCATCATTTTCTAGCCATACAGCCTCTGCCAAGCTATTTAAACTTCTGAAAGCCTCGGTCTCCTCATCTGTAAAATGGGTGCATGCACATGTGTATGTGATAATAGTACCTTCTCCACAGGATTGTTGTGAGGATTAGGAAATTAAATCTATGTAAAGCATGTGAAGTGGCATCTCACACAGAGCAAGCATGTTCCATGCCTGTTAGTTATTACCACTACGCCGAGTCATTATGTGCCATTGTGAAAGTCACACCCTCTCTCTCTGGGCCTCTTTTTTCATCTGTACAGGTAGACAGTTGAGCTAGAATGGTCTTAATTCCAAAGGCTTCCACTACGTTAATAATTAGCATTTGATAGATTCTCTTGAGGACACTCACAGGAGGCTGAGCAGGGCAGCTGTGCAGGGTCCTGGTATGGGGCAAACCACCACCTGCCACGGCCACGCAGTTACCTTTCTCATTGACCTCTGCCACCCAGTAGATGTCCGAGTCGTGTGTGAGCTGGGCCTGGAAAGGGGCGGTGTGGGGGGCCAGGTCCTTGTCCGTGATGTTCAGCACTTGGGGCACAGGACTTTGGTTGCAGATGGTGACCCGACGGGGCTCGGGGACTGGGCCGTGGTCGTTGACATCCGTGAGTGTTAGCAGGAGGGTCCCCGTGCCAGTGGCGGGACGGTTCCCTGTTCATAACGACACACATGTTCCTTTTTCAACATCTGCCTTGGTTGTGCTGATGAGTGTCAAGCTCCCATGTGACCGACCCAATCAGGCTCTCCTCAGGGAGAGTCTCGTTTACCGCCCAGCTATAACCTCTCAAGACCCTCCGAGCACTGGCTTCACTATGGATCAAATCAGTGGTGGCAAATACATGGCAATCATGCCCCCATTCTCATTTTGTGTCCACAGCAGACATTACTAACTGACCAGAGCACAGCTGCAGCCATTTCATCCGGATAGCCACTAATAACCTATCACAAAGCGACACCTACCGGACACCTTGAGGCAGCTTCCCTTCACAGCCCTATGGTAACCTCTCACTGCCTCCAGACCTTGACTCACTATGTGTCAAGCAGAGATGGAATCACATCATAACCCCTAATCCTGTGGGTGTGACATCACTAATCAAGCATGTATTTTACAGGCAGCCCCTTTCAATCAATCAAGGGGAAAATGACTTAGTCTGAAAGAAATCTTCAGGATATTTCCTAACTCCTGCGTTTTAGGGAAATCGGAATCATGGCCAGCCAGCCTAGGACCAGTCTTTAAAAGACTCCTCTGAAAGAATCTTTTGACCCTCCAGATTGGTTTGCTGACAACCCCTCATCTCCGCGCCCCCACTACACCATACCCTGCCTCTGGGGGGGGGGGGGACATGCTGTGTCAGTGACCTGGGGAACCGTGAGGGCCCATGTGGAGGGGGTGGGAGGAGGCTCACCATCATCCGTGGCCAAGACGGTGACTTCGTAGATGTTGTTCTTCACAAACTGCTCATCCTCGCGGTCCAAGACCCCCGCAGCAGTGATCTGCCCACTGTCTGCATCCATCGCTAGCCACCCCGCCGGGTCTCTCAGGATGTGGTAGCTGGAGTGGAAACGTTGAGAAGAGTCACACAGAATGCTCAGAATTCTGGTGTCATCATTCAAAGCCTCCCCATGCCAACTGGCAGGCGGTGTCATGGGACTTGGGGCTCCTAAGCTGGATCATGTGGAAAATACATCTTACCCCTAAATGGGGACCTGAGCAGCAGGTGGGGGGTCATCAGGGGTATGTGAGAGGGAACAAGAGCACCTACCCGTAAAACCCCTACTGAGTCTTCAGCCTTGGGGAGGGCAGGAAGGGGAGGCTCTGTGCAGGGGGGTTTTCAATCCCCTGCACTTAACAATCTTTACGGTAATCAGAACAAACACCGGCCATAAGAAACAACCCTGCCAACGGTACCGGTACATTTGGCTGAATGTGAGGCGATCTCCTGCATACCTGATCTTCTGACTGCCCTGGTCAGGATCCTGCGCAGTGTAGGTGCAGACAGGCTCCCCAACGGAGATGCCTTCCTGGATCTCGATGACTTTGGAGGGGGGGACGAACACAGGTGCCTCATTCACATCTTGTACATGGACCACTACGGTGGCTGTGGAAATTGGGAGCTTCACCACAAACAAAGCATCATTGGTCACTTTAACATACAGGGTGTACTGGGATTTGGCTTCAAAATCCAAGCCCTAGGAGAGAAGAGGAAGGAGGATCTGAGTCACCGGTTTTTGTGAGGAGGCCCCTGCAGTGCTGTGATGTCAGAAGGAAGGGCCCCCAGTGAGGGGCGCAAGGCTTCCACCAGCAACAATGCTGCCCCTCCCTGTCCCATAAAGTCTCCTGCACTTCCTGAGTGGAGACCCAGTGGGGCCTCTCAGACCACTCCAAAGGCAACTACACTAGTAAGCCCTAGAACTGGTTCCCATTGGGGTGGTGATGCCTCCTGGTGGTGGTGTAGAAACTTGTGGCGGCATTTCTAGTTGTCATAATGATTGGGGTGCCACTGGCATTTATAGGCTGGGGCAGGGACACAAAGAATTGTCTCATATTCCAAGTGACTTGCCAACATCCCCTTGGACGTTCACGTATTCATGGGTGTGAATAATTACAGTCTAGAACATGTTTTACACGTAAACAAAGTTTTTGGTGGGGTTTTAATATATACTGAGTATTCTAGGAATGGAATTTCTGAGGGGAGCCTGTAATTCCACTTCATCAGGCCTTTTCCAAGAGTTGTTTATTTGTTGTTCTGGAAAAACACCAACACCACTTGTAGTACGAGTCATACAAGGTCTGACAATTAAGTTCACGAACTTTCCACCACGTGCTTACACTGGCACCACTGTACAAACAGCTCAGTAAAGTTTTATAACCTTGGTATATCAGTGTTTCATAACTGTGTTCTTGTCGACGTGTGATGGTTTCTTGCTGAGTGATGTTCATTACTGTTACATGCTTTTGTGTGCCGTCACGAGAATGTCTGAGCTTGAATTAGACCAACCAACAAACATTAAATTTCTTGTTAAACCTGCAAGTGTGGAAGTGAAATCAGGGACATGTTAGTCCAAGTTTATGGGGATAATGCCATGAAGAAAAAGACAGTGCACAAATGGATTAAACAGTTTTCTGAGTGGAGAGAATGTGTCACTGATGAAGAGAGGTCAGGGTGGCCAGTAATCAGCAGAACTAACAAAAACATTGCAAAAATTCATTGAATTGTGCGTCAAAATTGTCAGCTGACTGTGAGAAGCATAGCAGACCAAGTAAACATCGACAGAGAAACAGTTAGGAAAATCTTAACTGAAAATCTTGGCATGAGAAAGGCACGTGCAAAACTGGTCCTGAGGGGCCGGCCCGGTGGCTCAGGAAGTTAGAGCTCCATGCTTCTAACTCCGAAGACTGCCGGTTCAATTCCCACATGGGCCAGTGGGCTCTCAACCACAAGGCTGCCGGTTCAATTCCTCGAGTCCCGCAAGGGATGGTGGGCTGTGACCCCTGCAACTAGCAATGGCAACTGGACCTGGAGCTGAGCTGCGCCCTCCACAACTAAGACCGAAAGGACAACAACTTGACTTGGAAAAAAGCCCTGGAAGTACACACTGTTCCCCAATAAAGTCCTGTTCCCCTTCCCCAATAAAATCTTAAAAAAAACAAAAAACTGGTCCCGAAGGAGCTCTTGCATCACGACAATCCACCAGCTCACACAGCACTGTCTGTGAGGGAGTTTTTAGCCAGTAAACAAATAACTGAATTGGAACACCCTCCCTAGTCACCTGATCTGGCCCCCAGTAACTTCTTTCTTTAACTAAAGATAAAGGAAATATTGAAAGGAAGACGTTTTGATGATATTCAGGACATCAAGGGTAGTATGATGACAGCTCTGATGACCATTCCAGAAAAAGAGTTCCAAAATTGCTTTGAAGGGTGGACTAGGCACTGAGGATGGTGCATAGCTTCCCAAGGAGAGTACTTTGAAGGTAACCGTAGTGATATTCAGCAATGGGGTGTGTAGCACTTTTTCTAGGATGAGTTCGCGAACTTGATTGTCACACCTCGTACAGTATCCACCACATTTGGATGACTCTACAAAGACATGCAAGTAACTGACCACTTCCTTATGTTTTCTAGTGTTAGTTGTGCCCAAAAGTTTACATACAGAAATAACATTATCGGTAACTTTTCCTATAAAATTCTTATTTTAGTAGGGAATTCTATTGTTCTAGAAAGTTAGATAAGTTATAAATGAAATTCATTTCACAATGTGAAAGGGACATTAAAGCTTTTGTTGGAAGAAGGGGACAGTCTTTAAAGTATTTTATAAAACCCTGCTCCTCAAACCAGGCCATTCTTCATAATAAACCAGGAGGTAAAATAAATCAAAGAAAGATTAGTCCCATCTTCTTTTATTTTTCCAATTCTTTTTATGGAGGAACAGTGTGTTTCTTCAGGGCCCATCAGCTCCAAGTCCAGTCACCGTTTTTAATCTTAGTTGCAGAGTGTGCAGCCCATCATCCCATGTGGGAATTGAACTGGCAATCTTGTTGTTGAGAGCTTGTGCTCTAACCCACTGAGCCATCGACCGCCCCTCTGGAAGCTCAGAGGCAGCTCTTTGTCTTCAATCTAGTTGTGGAGGGCACAGCTCACTGACCCATGTGGGAACTGCCACCAGACACTGAGATCTGGGAGGAGGGGCTCCACTGATCCACTTCAGTTTGATCAGTGCCTCTTACCTACTTTATGAACTGCGTCCTTGGGTACAAGGAATTCCGCAACACAAAAGGGATGGGAAAGTGTTGGGAGCCACTGGCTTGGTGCACTCTCTGGTGAAGGGTCCAAGATATGTGTCCCAAGGCAGGGGGTACCTCCCTGTCCTGGAGGCTGCAGGAGTGGCCCTCATCCAAAGCCCAAACTGACTCACCTTCTTTGTTGTCAGGATACCCTGGTTACTCTCAGAGTGGGTGCTGATGTTAAAATGGTCCCCGTCGTCACCTTCCAGGATGTCGTAGACGGCGCGCCATGCTGGTGAGTTGACAGTGTCCGCATCCGTCACTGTCAACCTCTGCACCTCGTGGCCCACCACGTTCTCAGGCACAAAGGCCTCGTACTGTCAGTGTGGGGAGCACAGCACAGTCAGAGTGGAGAGACTTAGCACCCCGAGAGGCTGTTCCCCTCTTCACCTGCTGTAAATACTCCATCCAAGTCTAGGAAAGCCGCATGCCTCTCACCCTTTCCAGGACTGCCCAACTCAATTTTCAGGGTTTCAGTACACAGACCCATGCAGGGTGCCCTGCCTGAGAATCAGCCTCATGGCTGCTGGCACTGACCACTGTACTCTTGGGCCTGCTTTCCTCACACCCAGTAACCTAATACTCCAAGCATGTCATTGGTCTGGGTACCAACCCCCAGCAGGTGTAGCCACCTATCTAGTTGAGATAAGAAGGTAGCAAGAAGGGCTAGGTGCTTGATTGCCCTGGGGCACTGACCAGGAACTTTTCTCGAAGTTCTGGAACAGATGGCAAAGACTGAGAAATCAGCTGCTGAGAGCAAATTTTAATCAGGCCTAAATAATGTTCGGCAGCCAGAGTTGCCTAAAGATAGTAGGGGAATAGGTGTCATCTTGACTAGCACCACGTCCTCTGTCACCAAAGGCATAAAAGCATTCACTGGGGGAAGGTGGGCAGGTAGAGGTGCAAAGTAAATTGGAAGTTTTCTTATCATCAAAGATTTTCCTATCCAGCACTTATTATGTACCAGGGATTGTGTTATATGGATTATTTCATTTAAAACTCAGAACAATGAAGCAGGTATTATCATTATCCCCATTCCACAGATTAGGAAATGGGGCACAGAGAGGTTAGGTAGTTTGCTTAAGGTCACACAGCTAGTAAGTGGTGGGACTGGGACCTGAAGAAGTGTAGGCTGGTTCTGGAGTTTCATTAGAAAGGAAAACCCTAGTCCTTCATCATCTGATGAGGTAAGAAGGAAGGAAGGAAGGAACATTACCTTCTGGGGATCAAACATGGGAGCATTATCATTGGCATCGAGGATTTCCACTATGGCCACTGCCGTGGTGGTGGAGCCATCCCCATCCATGTCTGTGGCCTGGATGGTCAGTGTGTATTCGGGGGCTTTCTGGGAAGAAAAGGAGAGTGGAAGGCCACTGTGAGTTCAGTCTGAGGGTCCCTCAGCCTGGGCTTATGGAGGCACAGCCTTGGGAGAATGTAGAGGGAGGAGCATATCCTTTTCACAAATTTCTCTTGACTCCCTGACCCACTGCTGACCCATTTCCTAAAAGAACAGAAGCAAAAGGTGGAGGGGGAGGGGAACTGCAGGACCAAACAGAATTCCTGGGCCTGTCGGGTGTAGCCTGGGCAATGCCCCTGAGCCTGGTTGCATACAGAATGGGAGCTTTGAGCAGGGATTTAGTCAAAGGTATTAATTAGGGAACAGGAGGCAACTCCAATATCCATGGAGCTAATTCTACTTTGTAGCACACAAGGGACAAATCTGGGCCATGTGCATACTAAGTGAGCCGTTCCGAGAGGAAATGAGAAAACCTACAGAAAATATCAAACGTCTGCATTTTACAGCTGCCTCCTCAGCCTTAACGAGATTGTCTGGCAGCGTGCCACTGGCCCAAGGGAGCTGAGGGACACCAACATGGGAACGGAACAGCAGCCATTACCAGCTGACTTGGGTCCCCACTGCCGGGGGTGGGGGCAGGGGCAGGGGCCGCTGCTGTGTCAGGCCCCCGCTTGGACAGGCCTGGGTAGGCAGCACTTTCCCTCACGGCCACTCACCTCCCTGTCCAGGCCACTGGAGATGACGCTGATGGTGCCTGTGCTCCGGTGGATGGTGAACATGAGTTCATGCGGGTCCTTCGGCTCCTGGCTATGGATGGAGTAAGCAACCACCCCATTGTAGGTGTTGATGGCATCGTCCTCATCTGTGGCTGTCACCTGCATCACAGAAGTGCCTGGAGGGGGAGAAGGGGTGAGTGAGCCCCCTTCCCTCACAGCTCTAATTCCAGCCTTGCCCACTTCTGAACTCTCAGAGACTCCTTCCTGCTCACCAGTTTGGACCCATCTTCCACTTTGTGACACAGACTGGTGGTTAGTGCCCATTTTCCATTTTCCTCTTCTTTCTCGGAGACATAATCCTTATAATCATTTTAGGCTAGGTACAGGCTCACCTGGAACAAAGACTATTCCCCATCCATTCTTGCAGCGAGCTGTGGCCATGACACTATATTCTACCAAATAGGACACACAACTTTGGGGGAAGTGGTTTTCCAAGTATGGGGCTTATTCTCCCCACCCTTTCTCTCTTCCTAGATGTAATGTCTAGAGCTCCAGCAGAAACCGTGAGGTAATCTTGGGAACCAAGCGAAAACAGCAGAGCAACGAGACAGAAGGAGTCTAGGTCTCCAGCACTTTAAAGTACTATTCCAGCCTGGCCTGACCACTCACCACCTCGGTAAGAATATAAAGGGGGGGGGGGGGAAGCTTTTATCTCGTTTAAGGTACTGTTTTTCTTTTGGAAATTTCTGTTATTGGCAGTTTAATCACACTTCTGTATGTGTATTGTCCACAACTCAAAGAGGAAGGAGGAGGAAGAGCCCCTTCCTATAGCACGTGTTTGAGACATTGATTAATATGTACCTATTTTCCTAGTGTTCTGCTGGCCATTCCCACCCTCTTCTCCAGTCCTGGCAATTTATTTTCTGCTCACCAATAAATCATGTTCCAACACCTCTCAGCCTCTCCTGCTTTTCTTGCAGCTGCCATTTCCCAAAGAATCTCGAGTCAGGTGCTTCATATCATGTAACAGTATGTGTGCTGTTTCTAATCTCCACAATTCTTTAAGGTTGATATTATTACCATTTTCAGATGTGCAGATTGAGGCTCAGAGGTTAAGAACTTGTCTAGGGTCACAGCAGGTAAAATCAAAAGGCAAAATCAAGATTCATAGCTAGATCTTTGCAGCTCCAAAACTAGTAGTACCCAAACCTGGTTGATCATCTGAGGCTTCTGGTAAATTTTCAAATAATCAGATTTCAGATCTCTACTCCAGCATCATTCTTACTCAGGGATTTTGGGGTGGAGTTGGCGGGAATCTGGACGTTACATTACGACCCTAGGTGATGTGTTGCACAGCCAAGGAAGTCTGGTGTGGAGGGCTCTTCCAGCCTTTAAGGGTCTGGGCTGACCTCCAGGAGGTTTCCAAAGTTAGCTGTCTTCTATAGCTGTCCCCTCCCCAGTCCTCTTACCGGGTAGTACCCCCTCCAAGACACTCCCTCTGAAGACATCCTGGGTGAACTTGGGCTTGTGGTCATTCTGGTCTGTCACAATGATGGAGATGTTCATGGGCTCTTCCACTGAGGCACCGTTCTCTGACACAGCGTGGCCAAAGAGCTGTGGGTACATAGGTCTGGGGTCAGCCTGACGCCACCCTCCCCATCAGGCCCTGGGGTCCCGCCTCTCTTTGGATGCTCAAGTTACTTGCCTCATACTTGGCAATCTTCTCCCGGTCCAGTGGCACCTTCAGTAGCAACCAGCCTGTTTCTTTCTCTATGGCGAAGACATCCTCAGGGGGGCTGTCTGCCCCAGGCCCTGTGATGCTGTAGAAAATCTTGGTGCCTCTGTCCTTATTAGATTTGAGCTGGAAGCAAAAAAAAAAAAAGGCAGCTGACAAAGGGACAAATATCTCATGATCGCAGCAAAGAACCCTCCGTGGGGAGGGGTGGAGAGGCACTGCCTTATCAGAAACTGCTTCCATAGAGAGGTTTTCCTCTGTAGGCCCCAGTGCTCAGTAGAAAGAAACCTCCTATTCAGGCTTTTAGATGAGGGTCCCTGCAGCCATCAATGACTCCCAGGGAGGAGGCACACTCATACCTGATTCAGCCTCTGGGGGAAGGGACCCTTGCCATTCTCAGGGATAGATATTGGCGGGACCACCCATTCCCTCTTGCGTCTTCGTAAGATACGTTTGGAGGAGGAAATCTTTAATGCCTTCCTTTCCTGCAAGGAGAGAAGATCTCTTAACCCAGATACCCAAAACAACTGGAATATACTTAACATCCTCTCATCTACAGCAGTTAAGAATGAGGAGAGACCTAGATGAATCTATTGCAGAAGAAAACTTGGCATAATCTAAGCATTCCCTTACAGGGGAGGACCAATGAAATGTTCTGTAGTACATCTCTCTAGTGGCACATTATGCAGATCTAAAAATGAGGACTAAGGAAGCTCTCTGTGCTGACATGGAAAGACCTTTGGGATATACTGTTAAATGAAAAGAACAAGGTAGTAGCGTAATAGTATTTTATGTAACAAACACTGGCATCGTGCTTGTTATGTGTCAGGCACTATTCCATCTTTTGTGTAAAAAGGTGAAAAAATAAACCGTATATTCGTATTTGCTTATACATAGACAAAGTCTGGTGGGATACAAAAGAAACTAATAATGGTGGTTTTCTGTGGGAAGGGATAGGCAGAGTACATATATATGTGTGTGTGTATATATATACACACACATATATTCAAAAAGAAGGTGCAGACATGTAAATAGTACAAGTATGTTAGCTTTTGCATAAAAGAAGGTAATAGAGTATAATTTTGTATTTGTATATATATATATATATATATATATATATATATATATATAATAAATAAATACATAACACATATATAATTAAACTCCAGAAGGAAAGAAACTGGTAATAGTGATTGTCTGTATTTTCTCTTGGAGGGGTGGAAAGGGCATTAGGCACATGGAGAAAAACAAGGGGAGATTATTCACTGCTTAACTTTTAAATATTTTTCAACCATGTAGATATTAGCTATTCAAAAAATTAAAAGAAACAGAGATGTGTGGCCAAATGCCTCAGGCCCATCTTCCCAGAGGCTCATGGGATTGGCAGTCCTGTGTTGGAATTTCCTTCACTTGGGGTTTACCCAGATGATGCGGGAAAGGAGAGGTGCCAGAGGGAATCCGAGGGACAAGGGCATTGGACCGTTACTCACAAGGTAGCTCTCTGCCGCCCCTACTGGGCAGCAGCAAGCACTACACTGCTTACATCCCCACGCCCACAGCTGTGGGCAACTGAAGGCCAACACTGCCTCCTTTGAAGGGATAAGGTGGCAGTCCCCGCATGCATGACAAACATCTTCCTTCCATCCTGCAATGAACATGGTGTCTTACCTGGACTGTTCTGTCATTCAGCACAGTGAAGTCATCGTCAGTGCTAAGCGGGGCCAACTCTTGCCCAGGGCAACCCACGAAAAGTCCTGTGGGAAAGGAGAAAGATTATTAGGAAGTTCTGGAAGCTGGGGAAACAAGCCCACAGACCCGTGCAGAAGACTTCGCTTACTTCCTCTGAGCAGCAGTGTGACTAAATACGAGTGTCAGACTGCGCTTCCAAGTTTGATCTCTAAAGGGAGGACCACTCTGGGGTCAGTATGTGGGCCACATCCCCTTCTTTGTTCATTAGGTCAGAACACCAAGATCATAGACAGAGGGACATTAGCCCCCGGTAGCCTCGTGAGATACAGGGGTGACCTAAGGTCACAGGTGGAGGCAAACGACTTTAGCATCTATACATAAAAACCAGGCGTCTACCTACATGCTATACGTATCCTGCTATGTGGTCAGCACACAGCTTCCCTGGACCACCTCTGCTTGTTTCAGTTTGTCACACCCCTTCGGAAGACCCCTGCTTGGCCACCTTTTAAACAAGCTTTCTGAATTAATAACTACCACTCATCAAGCCAGAGACTGGGCCCATTTCATCCTTACAACTATCCTACGAACGTAGGTGTTAGCCCCTTTGCAAAGATGAGAATCTGAGGTTCAGAGGCCAGGCTGGCCCGACACCGAGCACTTACAACATGTGTTCCTCCCCAGCCTTCCTGTGGCCAAAGCACGCAATCAGGGAACCCGCCAGGGGCCACACCGGGTTGACCAGCACCACTGACCCAGCGGTGCCCCCTGCTGGCCCAGACACCAGTGCCCATCGTTGCCCTAGGCTGTGCTGTGCCATGGAAATAGCAGGGGAAGGTCTCCCAACTGCCCTTTTTAGAAAAACTGTCCTTTAGTCTCAGATAACTATGATGAGGTTTATTTCAAAAAACACTTCCTAAGCATAAAGATAACAAATGAGAGCTTTTTAACTACAAAAGGTGAACAGGATCAAGTATTTAAACAGTAGAAAGTATAAGAAAGTAGAATTCCAAAGGATTAGTATCCAGAATATATAAAGAACTCCTAAAGGATTTGAAAAGACATTTTTCCAAGGAAGATATACAAAGGGCCCTAGCATACGAAACTCAGTATCATTAGTCATTAGGGAAATGCAAATCAAAATCACAATGAGATACCTCTTCACACCTTCTAGGATGGCCATTAAAAAACCCCACACACAAATGGAGGAAATAAAATACGTGCTGGCAAGGTGTGAAAAAATTGGAACCCTCATGCATTGGGAATGTGAAATGGTGCAGCCACTGTGGAAAAGTCTGGAGTTTCCTCAAAAGGTAAGCATAGAAAATGACCACTTGATCCAGCAATTTCACTTCTAGGTGTACGAGACACCCAAAATAATTGAAAGCGGATACTTGTACACAATATTCATAGCATCATTATTCGCAACAGCCAAAAGGTAGAAACAACCCAAGTGTCCATTAAGAGATGAACAAACAAAACGTGGTTTATACATGCAACAGAATATTATGCAGCCTTTGAAAGGAATAAAGTTCTGATACATATTACAATATGATGAACCTTGAAAACATTATGTTAAGTGAAATAAGCCAGTCACCAAAGGACAAATACTATATGATTCTGCTTATATGAGGTACCTAGGATAGTCAAACTAAAAGAGAAAGTAGAATAGAGGTTACTGGGGCTGGGCTGGGGAGAAGTTATTGTTTAATGGGCAAAGTTTCTGTTTGGGATAATGCAAAAGTTCTGGAGCTGGACGGTAGTGATGGCTGCACAACATTATGAATGTGTTAATACTACAGAACTGCTTACTTTAAAACAGTTAAAATAGTCAATTTTATGTAATATTATTTTACCTCAATTAAATGGGACATTTGGAGAAACTATTGGGCAGTATTAACTGAAGCTCAATCTACACATTCCCAAAGACCCGGCAATGCCAATTTGAGGTATAGACCCAACAAAAATACACTGAACAAAAGACACGTATTATAATGTTCATAGCAGCACTGTTTACAACAGACAAAAACTGGAAACAGACCAAATATGAGGTAGAAGGGATAGAAACATTGTGGTATGTTCACATAATGAAATGCATCAACTACAAGGCCATGCAACAACATGGATGAAGCTTACAAACACACGGCTGCCTAACAGAAGCCAGATACAAAAGGGGACTTATGCCTGATTCCATTGACACAAAGTTTAAACACAGGCAAATTAAGCTAGACAAAAGAAGTTAAGACACATTGGCCATCATTTGGAGACAGGGGTTAGTGAATGAAAGGCGGCAAAAGGGGGCTTAAAAGCATACAGACTGCCTTCCACTCCCCAGAGAACTCCAGAGAACTCCTCAGGGCCAGCTCCAGAGAACCCAAGAGCTCACAGGATCCCTTGTGGGTAGGCTGGAATGTGCTGGTGAGAAAGAGGAGATTGCTTAGAAACCAGCCCTGCCTTCTTTTTTTTTTTTTTTAAGAGTCTGTTAAGAATTGTTTTATTAATACATACACACAAACTGTAAAGCACTAAGAAACTTAAACATCTAAGTCGTAACAAACAGGTGGCAATTCAACATCCAGAGTTGACAGAATGCTTGAGGGAGACTGCAACAGATTGGACTCCCACGGTGGAGGGGGCATCTTCAGAAGTGAAGGGGGGCCTACGTGTAACAGCTTTTCAAATTTCCTGCCCTTATTGAGGAGTATCAGGGGCACTCCACTCAAGGGGAGCTGTGCCATCTGGTGCTCTTCAGGCAGGTCGAAACTCTCAAAATCTAGAGGATTGAAGGAAAAGAATTTTTCTATTTCTGGATAGGTGTCATCCGAGGCAAGAACCAAGCTTTGTGCTTTAACAGTCTTCTCCGTCACCTTTTTGGCAGAGACGGTTGTCTGTTTCTGTTTGAGAGGTCCATTCGTCTTTACTGACTTTTCTGTAGCTCTGGTGACAGCTCCCAAAGCCTTTCTGGCAGCTTCAGGTAAGGCTGGTGGAGCACCAATCATTTTGCCAACACGTGGTGTTGAGTCCTGAGAGCTCCCATCTAAAGCTTTGACTGGAGGCCCAGAGCCCAGCTTCAGCCGGTCCTTAGGAGCCACACGGGTGCCTGGGTCTCCATTTTCCTTATCAACAAAGATCACAGTAGCCATTCTGGATTAACGTCGTTAGGATCAACAGCCAAAACCATCCACTAGTCAGCCTCCCAGCCCTGCCTTCTTGATCACATCCCCACTGAGGAGTCCTGGGCTGTGACATGCTTGGCCAGTGGGAGGAAGGGAAAGAGGGATCTAGCTCCAGCTCCAGAGGGTCCCAGGGGTCAGGGAGATCCCCGGGGAGACCCGACCCTTTGCTTCCAACACAGGGCTCTGTAGTCTTCTCTTCTGAGGAATCTCACTTTGCTTTAGGGCTAGAAGGACCAAGAATGACACGTGGCAAAGGTTATGTCATCTTAACATAAGACAAGAGTTAATATATGGGGCACTCCATGGAGTATATTGATCCAGTTACGCAAAATAATATTTACAGTAGAGTTTTAAATAAATTATCTAGCGAAGTTCTTAGTTTACAATGGAGTAAAACAAAGTAAGCAGAATGCAGAACTCCATATGTAGCATATGTAACACGGCGCAGAAAAAAGACTGGAAGGAAATCCATTTTTCCAATGATTGGGGTTACCAAACATTTTTTGCGTTTCTCTTTCCTTATTTTTTTCTTTATGGTAGGTCCAAATTTTCTCTTAACAGGAATTTTACCCTCCCTCCCCAAACTCATATGTTGAAGTCCTAACCCCCTGTACCTCAGAATTGGAGATAGGGGTGATTAAATTAAAGAGATTATTAGGGTGGGCCCTAACCCAGTATGAGTAGCGTTCTTATAAAAGGAGAAAATTTTGACTTGGACAGTTACAGAGGGAAGACTATATAAAGACACAGGGAGAAGACAGTCATCTACAAGCTGAGAGAGGCCTCGAAAGAAACTAACTCTGCTAAACACCTTGATCTCAGACTTCTAGCCTCCAGCATTGTGAGAAAATACATTTGTTGTTTTAAGCCCCTCAGTACGTGTTACTTTGTTACAGCAGTCTTAAACTAATACAACACACATCAATCTCAAGTCTGGAATCCTTCCCCTCATGAAATATTAACAGCTAACATTTTCATACTTCCTGATTTAATCTTCACCAAGCACTCCATAGAGTAGATTTTAATGTCAGTTTTCCAGACTGGGAAATTGAGAGGTTAAACAAATTAAATTCTCAAATCACAAACATAGAAAAAGGAAGAGCTAGAAGTAGTACCCAGACTGTCCCCTGCCTGAGTCATTTTCTTAACCACTATGGTTATGTTGTCTTTCTGATATATCCCAGAGTTTGTTTCCTTATCTCCGCCCACCTCCCATTACCTGTTCTCTTTCTCCATCTAAGGACACAGCAGGGGTTGATTTTTAGATGTCCAGAAAGGCAGCATATTTGGAAAAAAGCACTAGACTTGGGGATAATAATAGTACCCTCTTTACAGGGTTGTTGTGAGAATTAAATGCGAATAAATGTAAAGAACAAAGTGCATTATAGCAGGGTCTGCTAATACCATTAACAGACCCCATTCTTATGCAGATGCTGACATTAACTTGCTGGGTGATCTTGGGTAAAGCAACATGAATTCTCTGGACCCAGAATCAATTGTTTGCTGAAACTTTAAACTGAGGCCTGCCTTCCCTTGGTTTGAGAGAACTACTCAAGCAGTAGGACCAAACACACTTTTCTCCTTGATGTAACAGGAATCAGAAGCTTAAAGGGAATACCTAACCTCACTAGGCGATTCAGTGTTGCTTAAAGCTGCGTTAAGGATGCATGCAAAGGTCCCTCCAAACTCAGTTGGAAACATCAGTACATTCACGTGGAACTTGAATTAATTTATTAGGAATTTAGGTTTTCTCATTTGGAAGATGGAAATTAGATTTTACAGAGCCACCTTGAATATCACATAGGATAGAACCCAAACACACACATTTATGAACCCCAGAATCTTATACAGACTCTTACATCTTATGAGGAAACGGTTTCAGAGAGATGATTTGCCCAAGGTCACAGCTGGTGAGTGGAATTAGAATCCGGGGTGGTCAGATTCTAAAGCCAAGTTCTTCAACATGGCACTCACGTAAGAACTACTTGTCTCCTATGTTCCCAACATTCTTCTAGATACAGGGAACGCAGCGGAGAACACAAAGGTATCTATCCCCCAGTCACTTTATATTAGTATAGGATACTGCCTTCTGTCCACAATCACCGTTCCTCAGCTACCTAGCAAGCAAACCATCCAATAATGTATTAACTGTAATAGCAAAAGTCCAGAAAACCTAAATGGCCATCAATAAGTGGTTAACTTTGTGTTATATCATCTCTACAAGAGAACACTATGCAGCCATAAAAAAGCTATAAAAGGTGAGGAAACACCTGTGTATTGATATAGAAAAATCTACAGATCTACTGTTAATTAAAAAAAAAGATATAGAACAGTGTAGTCTATGCTAATGTGCTAACATTTGTGTTTTTTAATTGTATTTGAAAAATACCTCTGGAAGGTGGCCCAAAAAATCTGAACCCAGCAGCCAGGGAACAGCGATGATACTTTCTAGCAATAATACTTTCTAGTGTATGCCCTTCTGAATTCTGACCCACATGAATGCATTAGCTATTCAAACGCTATGAAAAATGAACAGTCACTCTTTCCATTTTTTTTTAAAGTAGTATACACAGTTCTGGGTAAGTTTTTTGTTTTGTTTTTAACTTTTATTGGGGAATATTGGGGAACAGTGTGTTTCTCCAGGGCCCATCAGCTCCAAGTCCAGTCGCCGTTTTTAGTTTTAGTTCCAGGGGGTGTAGCCCACCATCCCATGAGGGAATTGCAACCTTGCCGCCAAGAGCTCGAGCTCTAACCAACCGAGCCATCCGGCCGCCCTCTTTCCATTCTTAAAACAGCCCTCTTTCTAAGAGAAGGTCTTCGGCTAGCAGAGGGCTGCCCAGATAAGTCTGTCAGTAATTTCCCTTATTGAGAAACTTTCAGTGAACCCTCTAATTCTGTCCTACCAGGTTACCTACAGCAGGAAGCTAATGGATTGACTCCCTTCTTACTCAAAGCCTAATCCCCCAAACTCTAAAAGCTGCCATGAACCCAGAAACCGTCTTCCTGCTGTCTATAAAAGCTGCCCCCAGGAATGTGCAACATACTTCACAACTCTGCTTGCTGGCACACTGCCACGGTTCTCTGGTTCCGATATTTGCAGCACGGCATCTGGGCTGTCCACCTCTTCTTAGAGGAGACAACACCAACAATCAAGAAGCCAGTAGCCATGTACGTGCCTCCCTCCCTCTGGCTCAGGTTGCATGTTCCCATCACACCCGAGGGCCTGACCCCATTAGCTCTAACCCACCTTCAGCTGGATGCAGAAAACAACCAAGGGGCATGAGTCAGGTGGGAAAACAAGCTTCAAAGACCTGAGACACCCAGCTAAGTGTTTTCCTATCCAAATCCTCAAAAAACAACCTGCGATGTGGACATTACCACTCGGATCCCGACAACTCAGGAAGCCAGAGGCTGCCTGGGGTCGAGGAGACTCAGGAAGCAGCTTCAGAGGGGTACTTATGTGAGGCCCCACAACCAGGAAGCAAGTGGCAGGACCAGCTTTCAAATCCTAAAGGCAGGTAAGTGATGAAGAATGTGGGATTTGGAGTCTGAACGGCTGGTTTCAAATCCATATTGTATGAGCATATGGAAGCTGTTCCCTCATCTGGAAAATGGGAAGAACACTACCTATATACCTCGTAAGGTTGTTTGGAGGATTAAATATGTCACAGAGATCCTTCTGTATCAATACATAGGAGTGTCCTCATCTTTTATCGCTTTTTTGTGTGGCTGCATAGTGTTCTCTTCTATAGATGGCATCATAACACAAAGTTAACCACTTACTGAGGGGCATTTAGGTGTTCTGGACTTGGGCTATTAAATGGGATAATGTTCGCACAGCACTGAGAACTGTCTGGCCCAGACTAAGCCTTCAACTGAAAGTACCTTTAGCTGACTCACAATTAACCTAGGTTTCTGGCTTCAGGTCTGGGCCTCCCTCTCTACCATAGAGGAACCATCTCTCTCAGTGGGTAAGAGCTTAGCTACAGACAGCCATACGCTGTGTGCTTTACCTGCGGGATGAAGCACCGAAGGGAGGAATATACAGGACCAAAGAGCACAGCAGGGAGCTGGCTCAGTCTGCATTGGAAGAGGACTGTTTTTTGGGGTACTCTGTGGTTTAGGAGGGAAGGCAGATCCCACGGACAAGCGGACCTGCCCAGGGAAGCTGGCTGAGGTACCTGTAGGAACATGAGCAGTTTTCTCTGCAAGTCATGAGTCAGACAGACTGGTAAACAGCAAGCCCTGGGGCAGGTCATTACAACTTCCTCCCAGATGCTTCCTGGCACCACTGGCTTGTATCACCGATTTCAAAATGGAATTGATCTGAAACCAGGTTTCATCATCACTCGTACCTCTTCTATCCCACCTTTTAACAGCTAGTGAAGTAAGCCGATTCCCATTCCTGACTGCAGTCTAGCTCCACACGGCCTCAAATCTTGGCCAAGTTACAGAGGCATGCACCGGCTTGTGTCAACTCTGCGACAAGTTGGTGAGCACATGGGGCAACAGTTCAGATCTTCCAGCTGAGAAGAGACCTCAACACCCACCTAGGACCTGAAACAAAGTCATCTGACTACTTCAGACTCAGTTTCTCCCACAGAGATTCTGAATCACAAAGTCAATGAACCTGATGGAAAGGTAGGTATTTATACCAATATAAATGGATAGCTTTCAGCACTGAGCCGAAATACACAATTCCTAGAACACTATTGGGGAAGGGAGTTAGTAACCTGAGACTGCTTCTAGAGAAATTCATTTTTAAAAAAATCAGAACTCTGTGTATCTTCACTAGATAGAAAGACATCCAGTGGAACCAGGAGTCCCTGGCCTGTGTTCAAAGCTCCTCTCTGAAGACCGTTCTGCCAACCCTGGCCTCAAACCCTGAGCTGGCGCCACTATTATAAAACTTGGGCAAAAAGAGTCCCTGGGGTACGAGAGATGTTGCAAAAAAAGCTTTTTTAATAGACTTATAAGAACTGATGGATACTGGGGTAAGGACTCGTTCTAGCCTGCTTTTAGGTTGGAATTGCCTAGACACCTCCAAACTCTCAAGGAAACACTGCTGAAGGTCAGGAGCTTGTCTTTTCAGCCATGACACATAGGTACTTATACAGGCCCAGTGTCCAACCTTACTGGATGTTTTGGCAAAATAAAACCACCCATTTCTCTGGCGACAAACGTCCTTCAAGTGATCAATGTTGGCGAGTTTCCCTACTGATATTTGGGCATTTTGACTACAAGGGAAGAGTGTTTGAAGGTGTTGTGACCAAAGGGCAGCTTGTGGGGGATGTGGGAGAGACTGTCAAAGGCTCCATCTAGCTTGGTTTAGGGACATATCTAGCTCATAAAGCAAACAAATCCATCCTTATAGCTATCACTACCTTCTCTTAGGGATTGGGATAGAAAGGTGCAATGGAAAAAGTATGTGGAATTGCATACTACATATGGAAAAAAAGTTCTCTTACTAAGAAACACAAATGAAAAGGACAAGTGTTGTGGAATATTTGGGAAATGGATGCTGCTATATATTGTTAGGGGGTGGAGGAACGTATATTAGCGTAACCTTCTGATAATTAAGCCTTAAACAAGCCCTTTGACTCAGAAATTGTACCAGAAAATCATCCCAGATAACTGCAAGGATGTTCACGACTGTTGCTTAAATAATGCCTAAGAAAAAAAACACAAAAGCCTCAACAACTTAACTTTCAACAGCATTCTTAATTATGTGCTACAAGTTGCTCAAATGTCTAATCTATAGCCTTAAAAGTCATAAAAGAAAACCAATTAAGGAAAAACAGTGCTCTGCAGAGGAGGAGGTCACAAAACAGACATTTATAGTTTATAGCCTATGCCTGACAATTATAACATAAAATATTAATACTTTGAGAGAGAAAAAGAGAGAGAGATGGAGCTGGGCCTTGGCACCAGCAAGGAAGACCAGCTGTCCCCAGAACCAATGATCTTCCAAGCAAAAGCCCTAGATGGTGGCGGGTGAGCAGGACCAGCCAGAGCAGGCCACTGGGGCAAGGCCACAAGGCATGCTGGGAAAGCAGGGGTGGGGCGGGGTGGGGTGGACACCACCAGGCACTGGGGGAGCCAAGGTGCTTGAAGCCATTTGGTTGCCCTGGGAACCAACCCCCAGTTGCTGGGAGATAAATCGCTCAAGCCAGCTCCACATTCCCTGCCAGAGCCATTTGGCGCCCTCCAAGAATAAGACTTCTTCCTGAAAGCAGAGATTACAGTTAGCGGACCCACTGCCATGGAGGTGTTCGTCATGATTCCTCACAAGATCACAATCTTCGAGGACACCAAGAAGTCGAACCCTTTGCTGGAGCTGACGCGCTTGGTGGAAGGCATGCTCCAGGGGCCGCCAGCCCATCAGCAGCTTTACAAAGACGACCAGTGCTGGACGACAGCATGACTGGCGGAGTGTGGCTACACCTGGCAGATGACCCCCATCTATGCACAGTTCATTCTGGACCTGAATCTCTAATGGGGCCCACAGGGCATTTGAGGCCCTCAGCATGCAGCCCTTCTCCGACCCACCAAAGTAGAAGAGGAAGCTGGATTTTTAGGGGAGTAGGGCTGGAGGGTAAACTGCGGAGCAGCAAAGCAGTGGGACTCAGGTCCTCTCCCTCAGTTCAGACACGCTCAACAAAGACTTGATTAGGTAAATGGACCCGGAAGATCTACTGAAAATGTCCATTTGTACAGACAAAGGTGCTTTATGGGTGGTCACCTCCATTTTGCTTATTTTCCAGTTTTTCCACAGTAAAAAATTTATTTGATATGCAATCGAAATGAGGTGTTGTGATCCCCTCAACTAGAAAAGTTATGTGATAACCTCATGTTGCTGAGGAGAAAGCAATTCTTTTTTTTTTTCCTTTTTTTTTTCTTTTTTTTTTACGTCTAAGTATTACCTTGTCTTGTAAGCAATTCTTTTTAGGGGAGTCAGCTTTGCCTATCTGCAGAAAGCTCTTTGAAAGAGCTACATTACCCAGGCTCGTCCTTACCCTTGGGAGCTGGGTCCTCCTTATAACTCCCAGAGAGAATCCTAAGCTGGGCTATACTCCACAGCACTCTGGGAGCCTGCAGCATGGCTGACTCAAAGCTCAGCAAGAGGTGTGCTGTGTGGCTCACTGATTCCCACCTTCAGAGAGCCTAGTGATCAACCTGGGATACCTGGGAGAGCAATTCAGGGTCTGGTGGGTAAAAGGACTGCACATTGGCCCTGCCACCGTGAGCACAGTCACTTTATTCTTAAGCTGTGTAACAGTAAGCATTCAACCAATGCAAGCCATTATTAATTTTCAGTCTCTAAAATGTGAACAGTGCCTGATACCAAGTAGGTATTCAATAATTGTTGAATGAACTACGAAAGTCCTTCCACCCAGCACTTTTGCTTCTAGGAATGCATTCTAAAACAATATGAATACAAACTTGTCCAGCTGTAACAATACTATTATTACCACCACTAACGCTTAACATTTATTTACTATATGCTTTTCATAAACTAACTCATTTAATCCTCACTATAGCCTTACGAGATCCCCATTATTATCCTTTTACAAATGAGAAAACTGAGATACACAAATTAAGCAACTGACCTAAGTTTCCATGTTTCCCTGAAAAATAAGACCTAGCCAGATCATCAGCTCTAATGCATCTTTTGGAGCAAAAATTAATATAAGACCCGGTATTATATTATACTCAGTATTATATTATACTCAGATATTATATTATACTCAGATATTATATTATATTATATCTTATTATATTATACTGTGTCTTATACGTGTCTTATATTAATTTTTGCTCCAAAAGACGCATTAGAGCTGATGGTCCGGCTAGGTCTTATTTTCGGGGAAACACGGTAGTATGTGGACACACAGATTAACCGAGGCACAGTGGCTCTGGAACTCCAGCTCAGGCATTCTCTACATTGTAATACAGTTATATTTTACGCAAACTTCAATTATAGGAATTTGAAATGGTGCCATAAATATTAAGTCTCACTTTGTATGCAAAGTTTCAAGAAATGCCAATCTCTCAAACTAAGAAAAAGTGTAAAGAGTTAACATGATTTCAAAATTGGAGAGACTAGTGAATTGTAAGCATCCCCGGAGCTCCCTCACCCCACACACACATGCTTCACTCATGTTCATACGAGAATATAAGTCTTAACATCACGAGACTTAGGCACTTTCTGAGGTTTTCAAGATTCCATCTTTCATATCAGTGCAACCACCCTGTATTAGACTGTTTGTTCCAACAAAATTTGGCTTCAGAAAAAACCCATAAGCTCCTCTTGACAGGAAGAGCAAAAATGCGTATTCTCTTTCAGAATGGAGACCAACAACTTTTATTCAGCACAATGCTGGCTAACTAGACTTTGAAATCTAAAGAAAACAAGAAAAAAAATATTTTTGCTTTGACTGAATGTCACATTCTCAAGCTTTCAACACTGAAGAAAAACAATGCGAATGCTAATAAATGTGACAGTGTACTTCTGAGTTACGCAATTTAAAATTTTCTTTTTGGTGATTTTAAATGCTTTTGAAATAGATAATTAAGACATAAAACAATGGATAGTATAAAAAATGATTTTCAAATGGTAGAGTAACCTTATGAAGCTTACAGCAAAGCGTGTCTTAAAGGTATTATTCAAACATAAAAGCTTCATTTATCTGGATGGGGTTAAGATGAACAACTCATTCGATCATCATTCTACAGCAATCTTTCCTAATAAGGTGATTCCTTACAGTTAGTTTCTAAAACTCCAAACACTTTACGATTTTATGTTAACCCCTCCCCACCTCCACATCTGTAAAAAATAAAAAAGGGGTTAGCTACATAAATCATGGTATATCCACCACGGAGCTGTTAAAGAACACGATAGATGTGTATTTAGCAATCTGGAAAGATGCCTGACTTCGTGAGTTAGAAAAGCAAGTTGCAGAATGACGTTTGCATGCCTATTTCAATTGTTTCTTGTTTTTTTTAAGGAGGGTGCAGCTCACAGTGGCCCATGCAGGGATCGAACCGGCAACCTTGGTGCTACCAGCACCATGCTCTGATCAACTGAGCTACCAGGCCACCCCGCATATTCTAATTCTTGTTTTAAAAATTCCAGTATGCATCCATAAGTGTTTGGTAAAGAAAAAGGTCTACAAGGATTCACATTGTAGATGTGAATGTAGGATTCACAAGCCATTAACTTTGCTTATCCTTAGGGAGCAGTACTGAAGAAGAGAATTTTCATGTGTTTATTTCTAATTTGCTTCTATTGAGAGGGAATAGAATTCAGCAGTTAAAGTTCAAGCTGCTGAGATTTGAATCCAAGCTCTGATATTCACTAGTTGTGTGATTTGGAGCAAATTACTTAACCTCTCTGGCCTCAGTTTCCTCATCTGTAAAATGGGGATAATAGTACCTTTCAAGGCTTATGGTGATTAAACAAGCTAATATATATAATATGCTAAGAGGGGCACATGTCACATAGTGAGTGCTACATATTTGATTGAAAAACATGGCTTTTAAAAAAGAAAAACATGGGGTGGCAGGTTAGCTCAGTTGGTTTGAGTGGTGCTGATAGCACCAAGGTTGCTGGTTCGATCCCCACATGGGTCACTGTGAGCGGCACCCTCCTTAAAAAAAAAGAAAAAAGAAAAACATGTCTTTTACAGTAAACATATATTCATGTATTAATGTAAAATCCCAACCAGCCCAATTCTACATAAACAATATAAAATAGATACATGAAGGGGACTATGATAAGAATTCAAAAAGCTCCCTAGGCAATTCTGATACTCAGTCAAGCTTGCAAATTACTGAATCAGAGGCCAAAGGCAGGGTCAAATCAGTTGGAGTGTGATTGAGTCCTAGTCGGGGAATGCAAGAGTATTCTGGAAGCGGAAGAAGACCATAAAAGACAAGAAAATAGCAGGTCCCGAGCCTTGGTGGGAAGCCCAGGCTGAAGCCGACTTCACAAGGAAAGGGCAGGGTGTTGGTTTGGCATCTTGTTCTGGCTTGTGTGTGGAAAGCTCACAAGTAGCTGTCTTTTCTCTCTGCCTGAAGCTACAACAAGATGGGGCTCGTTGTGAGAAGGCAGCCAGCCTTAAGCAAGACACCCAGGATGGCAGCTGAGCTCTCCAACCCTGCCCTCTAACTGACCAACCGGCAGTCTACCTCCTCATAGCTCAAGGGCCATGGAGGCACTTCCCACACGTAAAACAGTTCGAGCCCCAAGGCTAAGGAGCTGGGACCCGATAACTTAAGCCTCAAGCCACACAGCTTGGGATAAGCAAGCAGGCCTAACACCCCATTTCCCCTTGCCTGTGCCCAGATGTACACCATCAGGCCTGTCCCCACTACTGGGTTGGACAAGAGTCTGAAGAATTTCTGAATGGACCTGTACTGGGGGGTGGAGGAGAGTGGGGAATATGCTATGGTTCCCAAATTTGGGGGAGAAATCTCCTCAGAAAATTACACATGCACTCTTGTACACAATTCCAGGGGAGCAAAGACTTGCTAAAGGTAATGTGAGCGCCTGAGGTCAGAACCCTGGGCAAGACCAACCTCCTTCTCGTCTCCAACACAGGTTTATGGTTTCCCGGTAAGAGAAATGTAATTTCGAATTAATCTTACATGCTCTTCAACAAGCAAAACTGGGATGACTGAGACTGGGGAAGAGGAAAGCCTGGAATGGTGCCTCCCGATCTAGTACTCCAAGTCCTGGGGGAGAGCAGGCCTCTCCTCTCTAAAGAGGTTCTCACGTGGGGGAAGCAGCCACCAGCCCTCCCATATCCTGGCGCCGAGTCCTTTCCTCAAAAGTCAGACAGTGACAGAGCCAGATGTGGGTTCAAAGATGGGGTAAAAGGAGAAAGGTGTTCATTTGGCTTTCTTCCCCAGGATAAGGCATTTGGGTTCAATGACCAAGCACCAGGACCCCAGGCACCCCGAAGTTCAGCAAGACCTTGGCCACTATCACCTAGAGGGGGTTCTGTCAGCTTGAGGAACGTGCAGTCCAGTGATGCTCTAGGTAAACCAGAAGCGCAAGGGTGCTGAGATTTGGCTGGAGGAGCGGGAAGGGGGGCAGAGTCTATCAAGCTCCTCCACTCAGAGCAAGGTGGGGGGCGGTCCTTAATGCTGGGGAGGGGTGAGGAGAGGCCAGAGACAACAGCCAGAAGCAGATTCCTTTCGGAGAACTGCCAGTGAGCTGGCTATCAGGCCTGGTATCTGAACCCTCCCTCTCATCCCCCACTGCATCCTAAAAGGAAGGCCAGGGGTCCTGGATAGAAATGCCCCCTCCCCCCAACTCCAGCTCCTGGTGATTAACGGAGGCCTGTGGAGGGGACAGGAATTCGAAGCTCTTGGGTCAGAAGTTAACTATTTCCAATCTTCCTCCAGCTTGGCTGGGGCCAAAGGACTCACACCCTCTTCTCCTCTCACACCCAGACTCCCAAATGGTTAGTACCTCACACCTAAGGGTCCAACCTGAGTTCAAACCCTAACTCCACAATTTACTTTAGGTAAATTTGGGTAACCTTGGATAAGTTACACAGTTATAAGCCTAGGTTTTCTATCCAGTTAAATGGGGCCAATTCTACCCCTTTCGTGGGGCTTTTAGGAGGATTAAAGGGGCTTATTACATAAAGTACATAGCAGTAGTTTCTGGAACTCAGTAAGCTCTTGACAAATGGTTATTTAGTTGTGTTTTTGTTTTGTTTGAAAGCCCTGCCTTACCAGCCCTGCTGCCTGGGTTGACAATGCCAGTAACTAAATGAAATGAGGGGGGGGATTCAACTGAGGCTGATGACAATGTCCTCATCCTCAGGTCTGGGAAAGTCCGGAAGGAGGGTTGAGAAGGGACATTGGAAGTGGGGCCCAGTGTCCTGGTTCCAGAGGCTACTTCAGAGACTAGCTTCCCTGGGGCCACAACTGGGACTTCCTCCACTTCTCCTGCCTCTCTCCTGCCTCTCCCAAACGCCTTGCTGCCTGTTATGGGGGAGACAAATTCCAAGACAGACTGGACCCTGCCTCCTTCTCCTTTTTCCTCTCCCCACCTTATACTCTTAAGGACCAGCCAGACCACACATATTTAAGTTCCTGGAACCATATGTTGTTCCCTTGCCAGGAACACTCCCCACCACCTCTCATGCCCTCCCCCCGCCCGCCTCCAGCTTGGACATCACTTCTTCCAGGTCTCCCCCCAGAACATGTCAGCAGCCCTTCCTATGTTACTCTATATTTTTCCTCCCCCACCTCCCACTCGGTCATATAAATACAATTATGTATATACGCGTATGTATATGTATTTTATATATATGTATACACAGATACGTAAATAAACACACACACATAATTTGTCTCTCTCCACTAACAGGTAAGTAGCCCATGAAGCCTCGGTTTTTTTTCATGTTCTGTTCACTAATTTATCCCCAGCACCTAGAACACTACGTGGGACTTAGTAGGTACTCACTAAATATTTGCTGAAGGAAAGATTCACTATTAAAATCGCCTGGTGTCTGATCTGCTTCTTCCTCTACTCAGGGAAACCCACGAAGGTTAAGGAACTGTGGATCTTGCTCAACATCTAGCACCCGGTAGCTATTCAGACATTTGTTGGCTGAAGGACTCATCTTGGCTTTGGATCTCAGACACCTCTGTACTGAAGGAGGGGCCACCTAGGCCACATGAGGAGGCCGCAGCTCACCCACCCATACACTGGCCAGGATAAAAATCTTCACCCAGGAAGAAGACCTCATCTAAGAAATTCATGGCCCTTTCCAGATTTCCTGTCTACTGGGGCGGGGGGAGGGGGAGATGTAACAAGCATTAGCTTAAGGGCAAATAAAGGAAAGGATTTCTCCCCCAAGACAAAGGACAGTTACCAAGTACATAATAAAGACTTGTTGTCTCTTAGCATAGGACCAGGTGAGAAGCAAGAATCCAGGAGGGATGAGTCTGGTAAACAGACTGTGGGGGGAGGGGGGTGATTGAATCCAGAAGGGACTCAACTCCTTCAAGAGAAAATCTGACTTCTCAGTATTAGGTCACAGCACTGAGAGCCTCAGTTAACCCAGCAGTTATGCTTCCAGGTATGAACCCAACAGATCAGGCACATACATAGTTTCACCGAAAGACGAACAATAGTGTTGACAGCAGCACCAGTAGTTACAGTCAAAAAATGGAAACTCCTCAAATGGCCGCACCAACAGAACTGTGGACAGTCACATAATGACGATGGCATGACAATGAAAATCAACGACAACTACATCCAGAAATGCACAAGCAGCTCACAGTGTGCAGTAAAGAAGCCATATCCAAGAAGATATTCTCTAGGATTCTCTTATCTAACGTTCAAATACAGGTAAATTAAATTATGATATTAGAGGTCAAGACAGTGGTTTTCTTGGGGGCAGGGAGTAGAGACTGGGAAGGAAGGGGCAGCTGAGGTGCTGGTAATGTTTCTTGATCTGTGTGCTAGACACACAGGTGTTTTCAGTGATGTTCAAGTAGTACACTTAGCAATTGAGCACCTTCCTCCACGTTATTCTTTAATAACAGTGGTTCTCTGAATAGAGACTGTTCAGTCTCAGAACCAAAGTTTCAATAGATTGGGGCAAGGGAGGCCCTTCTCTTCCTCATTCTCCTCTATCACTCTCCCAATGCTTTGCAGAGCTAGTTTCCAGCCCTGGAAACTCATTGCTCCTAGTAAGCAATGTCTTCCTCACACAGCAGGGAGGTAAGGGCACCCAGAAGGGTAACCTAGGAACAGTGCCATGTGAGGAGGTGGAAAGGGAGACTAGAGGTTTGAGACCTGCTCCCCAGGCACAAGGAACAGTGCTGTACAACAGGCTACAGCAACCAACCCTACTAGCTGCTGAGCCAGGAAGGCTTGAAGCCCTCATTTCCAAATATTCATTCCTCAGGCCGATTTATCTTATCAGGCACTGTGGAACCCCCTGGGTTTAAACCCTGGCCTTACTGCTGATTGCCCCACTGACCTCATGCCAAGCCTCTTACCCCCATGTTACAGCTAAGAGGAAAGTACCACCACCTGCTTTTAAAGGCAATCGTAAGCATAAAAAATAACTCATATGAGACTGTCAACTCCCCAATGGCAGGGAGTTTTGTTCATTGTTTCAGCTGCAGTTCTAGAACAGGGCCTGATACATGCAGTTGCTAAATATATGTTTACTGAAAGAACAAAATGTAAATAGAGGGCATAGACCAGAACAGGGGCTCCAAAACAAAAGGCAATTTTTATACATGTTGAAATAAGCAAAACCATCGAGGCTAACTCATGCTGTCAGATTCCTCACTGAACTTTGAAGTTTCTTACCAAAGCCAGTGAGGGTTAGCTTTACTCTTACCCAAATGCTGACTAAGGGTGAGGTGAACCTGCTGAAGGGGCGTATGAAGCACTAGATTTCTTTTACTGTCAATAAGCTGCCTCTCTCGACTGTTCACCATTAAGGATATACAGACCACTTAGGTCACTCACTTTTAATCACTGCACTAATATCATACAAGGCCCTTCCCACCTCTGCTTTGTATTTGCTCCCTGACCACACTTGAGGGAAAGTGGACCCGACTGTGGGGCTGTGATGGGGGAACACTGCTACTCTGTCTCCCTCCAGATTAACCTCCCACTCTTGGTCTAGGCAAGCCCAGCGTCACCTGATCCAAGCCCCCATGAAGAGAACACTTAGAGACTGCTTCTAGGGTTTCCGGGTGGGAATTCCCACCCCTTCTCAGGATTTTCTTTTTCTTTTTTTCGCTTTTCTGTTCCTGAATCCAGAGAAAAATTGGTCGGGAAATTGGGAAAATCAGCTCCTAGAACCCAGATGGTTCGTAGTATTAGCCTTCACTTTGTGGAAACGATTCATCGTGGAGAACAGAAAACAGTTTGTATCACGGGATTAGGGAATGGGAAAGTGAAAAAAATTCCTGAGAACGGGAGGGAATTCCCACCTGGAAACCCTAATTGTATCCAAGCCAGTTTCCTCTACAGGAATGTTTCTAGAAAACCCTATGATAAAAAGGAATAAATGACGAAGTATTATTATTGGGTTAGGGGGTTGCTACTGGTGCCCGTGGGATTTGCTACTCTAACATTCCACTTGATTTCATCCACCTCCTACTTTTTGGTGGTAAAAAATGACAGGGAACTTGGGAGTCAGAAACTTCTAGTCAAGTCCCAGCTGGTCACTGCAGTGATGACTTTGGTGAGGCCCAAACCACTCAGGTTTCATCTGTAAAATGGGCAGATCTTCAAAGATTGTCATGATTCATGCAAATACCCACTAGGCATCCTATTAAGTCCCAGGTCCTGGGCATAAACCTAGAGGGGAGAGTCATGTCTGTGAAGCTCCAGGAAGCTTACGAGGTGTTTAGCTGAGCAGACTGAATCCATTAAGGCATTCCTCAGTTTCGCCACCTTTCAAACCTCCAGCAGGGCTAGGCTACAGGGTTTCTGAAGTCCCAATTCTGAGATTAAGAGCTCAACTTGTTTAATTTTTACTGTACCAGCTTCAAGAGAACATCAGGAGGATAAAGCAAGCTCAGAGTTGTGGAAGTGCTTTGAAGAGGAAAGTGCACATACAAACAAGGTATTAATTATATCAGATAATTTCTTTGAGCTCAACTTCATAGACACCTGTGATATTCATAACCCAGGGGAGAACAACAGGGGCAGTTCCTTGGTAATATGGAAACTGTTTTCTGCTTGGCCAAACTTGAGAGTTTGTACATCCCCTCAGGATAACCTTTCAACAGGGCTGGATCCATCCTGCGTACTGGGGGGTGGAGGTAGGGAGATAGAAAGATGTTGGCAGCTGACTTGACTAAGGGGAGAAATATCAGCATTTCTGTTGGGGCATCCCAACATTTATTGGGACCCATTGAGCCCAAAAACTTGCTTTTATTTAAAAAAGGCAGCGGCCTACTTCAAGGGAAGACTGCTCTAAGAACCAGCCATGTTGCATGGAGGCTCAAGGTTAGCCAAGCACATGAACCCACTCTTTGTTTTATAACCCAGGTGTGCTCCTGGCATGAACCCACCCTTTTCACAACCATAAACCAGACATCCGAGAAAGCAGAATTTTCTCAAAAGGTTTAAAATGCCTGACGTCACCTGGAAGCACTTGCCAACCGGACCATGAAATCGAAAACCTGATCACCGCTTCCCCTCAACAACCTCAAGCTTAGTGAAGTGACAGTTAATCTGATATTTCTTGCTTCAGTAAGAAAGATAAAGCACAGACAACACTCAAAGCCACAGCTTACTCTCCAAGACTGTAGTCAGAGAACTTGACAATGAGGGGGAGGGGTACAGTTTTGGCAGCGCTCTGGTTAGCAATAAAGCTTCCTCAGGGAGCCGGAATTGGATTTGGGGCCCGGCCCAAGTTAACATTTTTACAGGTTGGTTGAGCTGCAGTTTGTTAGCCAGTCAGTAATAAACCCATGCACAAGAATTTAAAGTTTATGAGGCATGGCCTCTTAATGCCTCTCCTCTCCCTACAGCCAAGAGTTTAAGGAGCCTGGCCTAACCTGGGTGTTAATTGTTTTTGTCAATCTGCAGAGTTATTTGGGAAAAGAAGAAAATGGCTACAGGCTCATGGTCCCAGTCTTCTTTTGGAGAAACAAAGGAGAGCCCTTCGGTTCCCCTAGGCATCAGCAATCTGTGGGAATTTGTACCTGGGGTCAGCGGTATGCTGATGGGGGCTGAAAAAAATGCTTGGTGGTAACTTTCTTAATTGTTTTGAAAGCCAGGTAAACTGTAGATCCCCTCTCCAGAAAAATGTTCTTAAACAATTTTACAGCTTAAGAATCCTTTGGAACCCCACCCAAGGATACTGAGTTACATCTCTGTTTAAGAACTTGGGTTTGGTCCAATGGAAGACCTCCCCCCACACACACACAGGGAAAGAGGCCCCCATCAGCAGGCAGCTGCCTGGGTCTCATAACACACTGATTCTCTGCAACAAAGTGACCCCCTTTCAAGTTTTTGAACTAGAGGGGTGGTAAACAAGTAAATGGAGATCAAAAATGTGCTTTGATCTCCCATCCCCTACTCCCGCAGCTCAAGACCTTCTTGTTTGGGACCCCCACTCCCCCAAGTGCCCTAACATACCAGTCCCAAAACACCTGAGGAAGGGGAGAAGGGGGTGCCCAGTGCGTGATGGCCCCAGCCCAGGTGTGCCGGACCCAGTTTCCAGGCAGGCTGCAGGGGCGCAGACCCTCCGGGAAGGGCAGGGTTAAGAGTGCATTCCAGCTGCCCGGGAAGAAGGGGGGCGGGGGAGGGGAGCGCGAAGAAGAGAAACAGACCCGGTCTGTCTGTTGGAGACACAAAGCACGGTACACAAAGGGGGCCCAAGAGGGGCGAAGGGGGCTGCCCGGGGCAAGACTCATCCCCACACCTGCGCGGGGGCTGGGGGAAGAATGTGGACCTCGCATTCCTCCGCTGAGGCCAGCGGGGAAAAGCCTCCCACACCCCGGTTGGGTGAGAAGCTCAGCCGCCCCGCTCCCCAGAGGAGGGAGTCAAGGTAAGCCGCGGCAGCCGGGCAAAGAGGGGCTGCACGTCAGAGGGCGCTACACTCTTCGGCGTCCGCGGTCAGACGCCCACCCCATCCCAGCCCCCGAGATGCTTTCTGCGCCTCCCCCATACCTGAGGGGGCGCCGTAAGTCCCCCACCCCAGCCTGTACACACCCCGTGCAAGCCACACCGAAGCGGACCAGCCGCCCCGCAGCCTGCGGTTGCACCGGGTGGGCTACCGGAGGGTCTTACCTTTCCCCGGCGCCTGGCTCGGCTCCAGCTCCGCGCCTCCCGCCTCCAAGGTCACTTCAGCTCCCCCGAAGCCCGTCCGGCACGGCTCGGAGGCCGCGCATGGCAGCCAGCAAATCTGCGCCTGACGGAAGGCAGGGAAGAGGGAGGTTGGGTTACAGGCGTTCTCGGTACTGCCTACCCATCCCGGGATTACTTACGGGGCTTCTCAGGCTACCGCGGCCTCAAGGAGCCTAGCCCCGCGCTCTCCCCGACGACACCGCCGCATGCGGACCCCGCCCGCCCTCCTGGGAGTGTCCCGGCCCGGGCTAGGAGAGGCAGTGGGGTACCTGGAGTAGGAGGAAGAGGCGGAGGAGGAGGGACGCGAGAGTTCCACTAGAGAGCCCCATGGCTACCACGGGCCAGCACTCCAGGAGGCTCTCCGCGCCCCTTTGAGCACCGCAGCTCTCGGGAACCAGCGGGAGGAGGCCAGGTGAGCGCAGGTAGGTGCTGATTGGTCCAGCGCCGTAAGGTCCCGCCCCTTCGCAGGTGGGGCCGGAGCTGGTGATGTCCAGGCACCCGCGAAGCGCCTCTAGTCCACCTTCTTGCGTTCTCTCGGCTTTTCCCGAACTGCTCCTGTCAGGGACTCCGCCCGTCTCGCAGGTTCTAGGTTCGAGAAAAAAAGCAAACAGAAGTACACCCCACCCCTCAGCCTCCGCACCACGCGAAGAAAAGTGTTGCTGTGTTTTGTGGGTATAGCGGGGAAAAAAGGGAGAGGCATCTGAACCTGAATGGAAACAAGCGCCCCACTCATACCCCCGGACCCCCAGACACTCTGTTACCCAAGCTTTGATGGAGGCGGGTTGTCCGCCCCACGCCCGGCTGCAGCAAGATCTGCCGCCCGCCTTTCTCCGCCCGCCTTTCTCCGCCTCCCACGCCAGCCCGCTCCGAGGACTCCGAGGGTTTAAAACGCAGTGAGTCGCGAGGGACCGCGTTACAAAATCTGCTGTAACTTGCAGAAGACCCATTACTTCTCCTGCACAGCCGAACAAATGGAGGCTGGGAGAGAAGTTCTCAGAGTTCGGAAGCCGTGGTGGCGCCAAAGGGCGCGAGGTAGAGGAGTGATTATTAGCCCCATAATCTCCAGCAACAACCCCCCCCCAAAAAAAAAAACATAAATAACACTTTCTCAATTTAAAGGTACTTTTTAAGACGCGGCTTTTTATTGGTCTGAAATACTGAATATAATCTAAGTAACAACTGCGCAAAGCAAGCAGCCTTCCCGTGAGCCGCTCACCTTCACCCTTCCTGGGAGACATGCGGCGGACCTGAGTGCTTTTCTCTTCGCAGCACATACGTGGGCCCTCGGCGCAGAAATTGTCCCTATGCTCAATCGCTCCACTCTGCAGGCTCTCTTTTCCCCTGAGGCCCCTCCCCAGCTCTGATTTAGGAGACTAAAGTCTCTAATTATAGATTCTTTGGCCCTCAAGGGCGAACCTGGTGGCCTCCTTGTCTTTCCCATCACCAGGCTTGTGGCTGAGAGTGGACAGATTGCGCTGCGACGCAGGGAGTCCTCTGTTTAGCCGAGCATCGGCTCTGGGGCGCATTGCCTCTGTTCCAACCAGGGTTGCACCACTTATTAGCGCTGTGGCCTAGGCCAAGTGAAATAACCCCTGTGAACTGCAGTTCTGCATATAACAAACGAGGCTATTGTGTGGCGTCTGCCGTCTTAAGTACTAGGATTAAATGAATTAATACATACAGACGAGGATTAAATTAACATGTCTAAAACGCTCCACTCAGTACCTGGTACAGAGCAAGGGCCCAAATGTTTACTGGTGTTGCTTTAGTACCCGGCTCATTTGTCCTCCTCCGCCTCGCGAGCCGTTTCTCTCCACTGCAGCACCCCCCAGACTAAGAGAATAAGAAACGCTATAATTCTTCAATTTCACGGCTCATGGTATAGCAATTGGCATCTGGTATCACCACAGCGCTCGGTTATCCGGCCTGTGGTTCCGCAGATGGGGGTTGGGAGTTGGGGGTAGAAAAAGCGCAGAAATATTGGAGACAGCTTGCTCAACTCCGCGCCTCCCTCGCCTCGCTCTCCCGCAGGGGGCGATTTCCGTGCGAGAGGCGAGGTTAGAAACCCGCGCAAGGGCACAACGTGACGGGGCAGGTCCCAGAATGTACCCCATAGCTCCGCCTATCTCGCTTCGCAGGTTCCCCTTCGCCCGCCAGGAGCCAGATGAAGCCATTAAGCGGACAGTTAAACACAAACGAGCCTCGGGATACAGGTCCTAATTAAGTAAACACCCGGCTGGAGAGCTGTTGGAGCGCGCTCATTTCCGCCTCCTTCCAGGGCACTCAGCATTCCGGGCGGAGGCGGGGAGAGGAAAGGAGAAATTGAGAGTCAGCTCTCCTGCCTGCAACTTGGACCACACTGTTGTCTTCTCCGCAGCTCCCTTGCCGATCGTTCGTTCATCCATTCATTCATTCAATAAATATTTGCCTGCTATGCGCCAAGCACCGGAGATACAATCGTAAACGAACATCCCTGCACCCTTGGGCCTTCCATCCCTGCGTGTGGGGGGTCGAGGAAAATAAGTAAATATATATTATGTTAGATAATATCTGCTGTGTAGAAGAATAAAGGACAGAATGTGACGTGCCAATTCACAGGGCAGAAGATAGGGTTGAAAATTGTAAATAAAGTGATCTAGAAGGTGTTTCAGTAAGGGTCTAGCAGGAGACAGAATCCAGCATGGGGAGAGGGAGGGATTCAAGTTAACTTAGTAAAGCAGCGAGAGGATGAAGAGGGTTCAGGGAACCAACAGGGGTACTGAACCACAGCAGAAAAGCATTACAACTCTAAGGACTTGAAGGGCAAAGGGAAGAAATATTGTCATTGGGAGTGGGGGGTTAGGGAAAAGCTGGAGAATGAGGGCTATTCCTCCCAAAGGCAGCTATCGTCCAAGAGAGATAGGACCCTGCCCAGAGCAGAGCAGGGAGGACATAGGGGACACAGGGAAAAAATAACCCAAACATCTCTTTCCTTTTGCCCTCATCTCCTGGCAGTGCCTCCCATGGACCAAACCCATCCAGAAACTTGAAGGCAAGACAGTCCAGGTGGTGGGGCCTATAGGAATCATTCTCCCGAGGCACAGCATGGGTGGAGAAAGGCAGAAAACGGCTGAGGGCAGATGAGCAATCAGGAAGCCCAGAGGTCCCACTGAGAAATGGACATTGGAACAAAACCTGAAGGAAGTAAAGGAGCAAGTTACCCTAAGGATACCTGAAGAGATTCCAGGTAAGAAAACAGGGCAAAGACCCCAAGGCACTAGATAGATTATTTGGAACAGAAAAAAAAGTCAGTGTGGCTGTAGTAGATGTAGCAAGCAGGAAATGAGTCAGAATTGGGAAAGTGGGGAGCTAATCTTGTAGAGCCTCACAGGCCATTGCTAAGAACTCTGGCTTTTAAAAGTTTGGCTTTGAGTGAGAAGGGAGGAAGGCACTGGAGGCTGTGTACAGAGGAGTAATATTGAGAAGACTACAGGGGATGAGGGCAGAAGCAGGGAGACGGGTTGGGATTCTACTGCAGTCATCCAGGCAAAAACTGAAATGGCTTGCTTCAGGATGGTTATTGTGGAAGGGGTAAGAAATGATGAAGTTATAAAAAAAAAACACACACAAAAAAAACAGAAAATAACAAGTGTTGGCAAGGATGTGGAGAAATTGGAACACGTGCACTGTTGATGGGGATATAAAATGGTGCAACCACTATATGGAAAATACTATGGCAGTTACTAAAATAATTAAAAATAGAATTGCCACATGATCCAGAAAGTCCACTTCTGTGTATATAGCCCAAACAACTGAGAGCAGGGACTTGAACAGGTATTTGTACACCCATGTTCACAGCAGCATTATTCGCAATAGCCAAGAGGTAGAAGCAACCGAAGTGTCCATTGACCGATGAATGGAGAAATAAAATGTTTAATAGGTACAGACTTTCAGTTTGGCAAGATAAAAAGTTCTGAGGATGGATGGTGGTGATGGCTGCACAACAATGTGAATGTACTTAATGACACTGAACTGTATGTTTTGTGTATTTTACCACAATTTTAAAAATTACTAAAAATAAAAAAAGGAAGCGGTCAAATGCTGGGTATATTTTGAAGGTACTGACCACAAGATTGGCTAAAGGGTGTGAGAGACAGAGACGGTTAGGGATGACTCCAGGGTTTGGGGCCTGAGCAACCACCAGGATGGCTTCGCCATTTCCTGAGACGGGGAAGATACATGGTAGTGGATAGTATCAGGACACCACTAAGATCCCCTGGGATTCCTTTAATTATTTCTGAGCTTCTCTCCCTTGGCTTCTGTGTCTGATGTCCCTGGCAGCTGGCACTTGTGAATCTCTTCAGAGCCCTGTCCTCCTGCTATTGGGGTGCCTTTGCCCTTGCAAGGAAGTGCCCAGGAGTACACTTCCCAGGCCATTAGCCAATGACCAACTGGTACAAGAGTGTGGAAGCCCAGCTCCCTTCCCCCAGACAAACTCCCAGTGGTAACTTACACCCACTGTCTCCCGCAGGGTCAGACTGAAGCTTTCCTCCAGGGAATTGCTCTGAAATCACACTCTTCCTCAGCTTCTTGCCCTCTTTATCCTGCTTCTCCCACTCGTGAGCGGCCCTCATTAATAAGTCATTCCTTAATAAGGCACATGAATCCTTGTCTCAGGGTTGGCTTCTTGGAATCCGGGGAGATAGCTTTGTCACGATGAGAAAGCATTGAATCTGGGGACAATCTATGGAGGAAGACTCGCCCAGGGCTTTCCCAACTCCAACAGAGCATGGCCTTCTTCCACAGTGAGAGCATTCATACTGTCCCTGACACGCTCTACCCAAACAGGGCTAGGACTCTTTCAGTCTTTTGGCTCTTTCAAAAAGAATTGCACCTTCCCTGTTCTCTTTGTCTGCATTTCACATTTAAACACATGCTACTGACAGCCCTGTGGAATCCCTGGCATCCTCACTTTTTTCTGAGTGTCTTCCTGCCTCACTCTCCACTAACCCTTTCCTCTTTCCTTGTGGTCATGGATCAGGACTATCAGTAAACAATTTCTCCAGATTTCCACACAGTACCCAACTAGGAGAAGGCCCCATGGCATCAAAGTTAGGGCCAGCAGACCTGAGTCTGAATCAACTGCCTGGGTGACCTGGGGTGAGTTGTTTAATTTCTCTGAGCCCTCTGGAGTTAGTAATTCCTATCTGATGGGTGATGGGGAGAATTATCACAAACTGAACTCCTGACCTTCCCCAGCAAACCTGCTCCTCCTGCAATCTTTCTATCTCAGCAAACAGAAGGTGCATCCTGCCAGTGGTTCAGCCTGAGCTTTCACTCTCTGACTCTCTTTTACCACCTGCTTACTCTGCTTCTCCCACACTGACTTCTCTGTAGTCCTAGGAACAACCGGCATGGGTCTGCCTCTGGCCCTTTGCACTTGCACTTCCCTCTGTTTAGATCGCCCTTCCCCCAGATGTGTCGTCCCCCCCTCCCACTTTATGTCTCTGCTCAGGGAGACCTTCCTTGACCTTCTGCATAGATGGCATTCTCCCATTATCTTCTTTCTCCACTTTACCCTCCTTTATTTATTTATTTTTAAAGATTTTATTGGGGAAGGGGGGGAACAGGACTTTATTGGGGAACAGTGTGTACTTCCAGGACTTTTCCCCAAGTCAAGTTGTTGTCTTTCAATCTTAGTTGTGGAGGGTGCCATTCAGCTTCAAGTTGTCCTTTCAGTCTTAGTTGTGGAGGGTGCAGCTCAGCTCCAGGTCCAGTTGCTAGTTGCAGGGGGCACAGCCCACCATCCCTTGCGGGAGTCGAGGAGTCGAACTGGCAACCTTGTGGTTGAGAGCCCACTGGCCCATGTGGGAATCGAACCGGCAGCCTTCGGAGTTAGGAACATGGAGCTCCAACCGCCTGAGCCACCAGGCCGGCCCAACCCTGCTTTATTTTTTTCATAGCACTTACCACACCCTGATTTATAGTACATACGCCAATATATATGCATATATATACATATATATAGTTTTTTTTATTGGGGAACAGTATGTTTTTCTAGGACCCATCAGCTCCATGTCAAGTCATTGTTTTCAATCTAGTTGTGGAGGGCACAGCTCACTCGCTCATGTGGGAATCGAACCAGCGACCTTGGTGTTATGAGCACTGCGCTCTAAACACTGAGCCAACTGACCTTCCCCTTTGTTTTTTGAGAGGCAATATACAGTAATGATTAAGAGCAAGGACTCTGTAGTCACACTGTTTGGCTTTGAATTCTGAATCTACCTCTTCCAAAAACTGACTTTCAAGCTCCATGTGCTCATCTGAAAAGTGGGATGAGTATTAATAATCACTTCCTCATAGGTTATGAGTTAATATTTGTAAAGCACTTTAGAACATAGTAACCATAACTGTTCATTAAACTGTATTTATTGTTGCTCTCCCCTCATTGAGAGAATCCTCTGTGAGAAGCAGGAATTTCTTTTGTCTGCTTTGTTCACTGCTGTACCCCGGGGGCACAGAACAGCCTCACATAAAATAGATAGTCAAATATTCATTCAATGAATGAAGTAAACAAGATAATAAATGTTAAGCATCTGGGAGGGTGCTAAACACACAGTAGAAGCAAAATCAATGTGGGTTCCCTAACTCCCCTCACAGAGTTGATGTGAGATCTAACGAGCTAACGTAGTGGGGAGGTTTTGCAAAGTGTCATATAAATAATACAAGTCATGATAAGATGCACTACTACCATCTCCAGAGCACGCACTGGATTCAGACTCTGTGCTAGGTACTCTCTCGCATGATCTCATTCTAATCCTCACAACTCGACACAGCAGTTCATATTATTCCCTTTTCACAGGCAGGAAACTGAGGCTAGGTCCCTTGCCCAAGGCTACATAGCTAGGGCAGAAGAAAAGCCATAGTATAAATACTGTGTCACTCCACAACTCCTTGTCTGAATCAGTTGCCAACCTGCTGTCCATCAATACTGGCTGGAAGAATGAATTCAGGGAGCAGGCCTTGGTATATTAGAAAGAATTCCACAATATCGGATCCTTTCTCTTAAGAACCTCCTCAACATATTTGCCTCTGGTCCAAGGTTAAATTCTGGGACCTCCAAGAAACATTTAGAAAGAGCTTTGCTGCCCATTTTTGGTAGCAAAATCCCTAGAGCTTCACTCCCACACGGCACACTTATGTGTCCCAAAGACAAGGGGGTGTTTTCCAATCTTTCCTAGGAAGTAGCCTTAAAACTGGGCAAGGCCCTATTTCTTGCCCCTCCTTCCCCTGCCCAATGCTCTGTACAAATGATTTCAGTCTTATGTCCTATGTCTGTTCCAGAGCTTTCTGGAACCCTCCTTTTTGCTCAGTGGTGTCACTGGCCAGCTCTTCTCATCTATCACTTCTGAATCCTTAAAGGTGCTGAGGTAGCTAATCCCCATTGAGAAATGTAATCCACGAACCTTCCTTTTCCCTGAATGTCAGGCGGGGCTGTGATGTCTTCGGCACTGGTGAATTTTTGCCAAGGCCTGAGCTGTCAGTTTCCAGAGAGCAGAGGCCAAGTATTTATGTATATGTGTACACTGAGGGCATGGGATCGATTAATCAATAAGCACTCACGAAGCCCTGAGTCCTGGTGGTTGGCTAAGTTCTTGAAACTTCGAGAACTGTAAGGCCAAAGAGGACCTTAAAGAAAATAATAACGAAGTAATAATATTCTGTCCCTAGAGCCATTCTTCATTCTTCCCCTGAAAGACAGGGTGACCTCTGCAAATTAGGTTTCCCAGCCTCTCTTGAGAGATGATTGCCTGCTGGATCGAGCCAACAGGACGCACTCTTGGGAGGCAGGGGCAAGACAAAGGGAAAAGCCAGAGCATATCTCCTCCTTCAGCCATGTCCTGGCAAAGGCTGTGTCCTGTCCAAAGCTCCAGCTCCTGCTATGGGCCCAGGTTCTGCCAGGCTCTGGGTTCCAGTAACACCACCTTTTTTCCCTCTCTTCCTCCTGCTAAGGGCCACCTAATCTCTAGGTCGCATCAGTGCCCCTTCTCAGCCTATGCATCACCTCTACATTACATTCCCTTTGCTTTAAATACTCAGAGTAGTTTTTGTCTTCCTCATTGGCCCCTGACTGATAGAATAGTTAAAACTTACACAATGCTTATTATGGGTCAGACACTATTCTAAATGCTTTATGCAAATTAATTTATTTAATTCTACCATCTGAGGAATGATTACATTTTACAGATGAGAAAACTGAGGCACAGAGAGTTTGATCTACCCTAGTGAGATCCCAAATCTGGATACATATCAAAAATTGCCCAGGAAACTAATTAAACATAGAGGGGGTGATAGATGCCATTCTAGCCCTACTGAATGAGATTCGCCAGTACACGAGGCCCAGGAATCTGGAGATTTCATAAGCTCCCCAGGTAACTCTGATTCAGCTAACCCAGCAGCCCTCCATGATCTGGTATTCAGGAAACCCTGCCCTCATTTTGGTGATGAGAACATGGATATCCAGATCAGGAATGTGACCTGTCCACGGTCACACAGCAAGTGGCAGACAAAACACAGCCAAGGACAGTGGTGTCTGCTACCTCTACTGCCTTCTTTCTCCTTCAAGGTCACATTGGTTCTGCTGTCTGGATTTGCTGATCCTGGGAGCCATCTGAAGGCACTTCTCATTAGAAATGTTTTGGAAAATTCAGTGTATAAACAGACGTGTATGTATATGCAGGATTGCTAAGCGGCTAATCAGTGTTTGGGAAAAGGAAAAGGGAGGCAGTTTACCCACTTAATCTCTTTATTTTCAGTCCTTTCTAAATAACTTCAAGGAGTTAGTTAACCCTCCCCCCATTCTACCTTCCCCATTCTGACCAAGACTGTGGTTGGCCAAACATCTATATTTTTCAATAAGGGCTCAAGGTGATTTGACAATTTGGAAAATATGATCAAACTCCAAAAAGTCCAGAATTTGAAAGGACTTCCGTAATAACATCAACTTCATAACGGTTGCATTTTCGTCTTTTTTTCCCCATTGCTGTATTCCCAGCACCAACAATGGTGCCTGGCACAGAGTAGATGCTTAATAACTAATTATTGAATGAAACAATAATTTTTTTCTTGCATTTTGAAAATATTTTCTGTACAGTTATTCACTGATCTTCACAATGGACAGAATAGATATCAGAGTCCTCATTTTACCGAAGATGAAACTGAGTTCAGAGAGACTGGGTGACTTACAAGATCATACAGCTAATGAGAAGTGTTAGAAGCTCTCTCCGTGAAATTCTTCCCTTCCAGCTGATGGTGACGAGAAGGAACACAAGTGGAAGAATGCAAATATGAGTGCAGAATAAATTACCAGAATACAGGTCCAAGTGCTTGATAAACACAATAAATTCTAGCATTTATCACTGGAGGAGGAGATTTGAGGCTCAAAGATTCCAGGGGATACACAAGTCTGTCTGTCTCTGGACTCCTAATTTAGATATTAATTTAAGCAGTCGCCGCTTGCCTACTACGTGTTGTAGTAACTCCCCCTTATTCCATATCGTTAAGTGCCAAGTGCTTTGTGCATCTGACTCCATTAAATTCTTTCATGTCTCTCGTGGACTAGGAACTATAATGGCCTTCCTTAGTCCCCCCCAATCTGTTTTCCCCACTATCTTTTAAACTGCTGATCTTTCAAAACTGCCAAGTCTGACCACTTTGCATCTCTGATTTAAATGCCTCCCCACTGTGTTCTGTTTAGGTTGTGCCTGGTCTAGTCCCCACCTACCTCTCCATTCATCACATTCACAAATATTTATTGAGGACCTACAATGTGTCAGATGCTATTTTGGGCACTGGGGATACAACAGTGAATCAAAAGACAAGGTCTTTACTTTCATGGAATTTATGATAATAAATTCAGGTAAAATGAGGGAAGGATTAACTAACACCCTGAAGTTACTCAGAAAGGACTGAAAATAAAAGAGTAAGTGGACTAACCTGCCTCCTTTCCCTTTTCCCAAACACTGATAGAAGTAAATAAACAAGATAATTAGAGACTATTGTAAGTGCTAAGAAGAAAATAAATAAAGTAATAAGCTGGTCCCTGGGGAAGCCCTTTTTTGATAGAATGGTCAAGCAGATGCTCTGAGGAGGCGACACTGAAGTTAAGACCTAAAAGGTGAGAAGAACCGTGCAAAAGCTGGGAGAAAATATTTCAGACAGAAGGAACAGCACCAGCAGAGGTTGTGAGCAGGCAACTTTTAGAAACCAGGAACAGTGTGGCTGAATGAGACAGGCGGGGTCGGCGGGTGGGGGGTGAGTTGAAGTTAGAGAAACAGGTGAGAGCCGGAAAATACAGGGCTCTGTAGCCACAGAAAGTGGCTGACTTTATTCTAGGATAAAAGGAAGCTACTGAAGAATTTTAAGCAGAGGAGGAAAATGGCCTGATTTATATTCTCTAACAATCCTTCTGGCTGCTGTGTGAAAATGAATCGGGGGCAAGAGGAATGGAAGCAAGGGACAAGAGAGGAGGCTGCTGCTATGTCCAGATGACAGACAATGGACTTGACTATAGTGGTGACAGAGGAAACAGAGAAAAGTGGTTGGATTCTCCATAAAGCACTGGGCTATCATCGTAAGAAACATCTAACCCTGTAAAGAATTTTTATAACATTTTATTTGAGCTAAACTGATGACATTGTTGGGAAGCAAGATATCAAACACTCCTCCAGGACAATGACAGTTTGCAGTTTCTTTTATGCATTTTGAATTAAGGAGGGAACAGAAGAAAGATTACATGAAGGTGGAAGAAAGCAAGGGGTAATTAAGATTATGTACTCCCTTGAGAGGGGTCTGGAAAAGAAGATTACTTCTGTTATTTCAAAGGTGTGTTAACCTACATGCACAAGAACAATGGACAGGGCTGGTTTAAAATGTTTCACTAAAGGAGTTATAGGCCTGGGGCAGGACTACCCACCTTTACCTGCCCAGATAGGAATTGATCAGATCACCTTGTGAGGTCACTTTCAGTTAGATTTACTACAGCGCCCCTTTTACGTCCACAGGGGTAAAATTTACAAGACGATGATAGATTGATTTCGAGGATGAAGGAAAGGAAAAATCAAAGCCTTCTCCTAGGTTTGGGGCTTGGCCAGAAGTTGGAGGTGCTGTGAGCTAGCCAGGCTCCCTGGGTCTGGTGCTGCTTGGTTAGGCTGGGTTGGCAATACAAACACAGGTATCTCCAGATGATATTTAAAGGGACTGCATGAGCACTGAGGCCCTTGGACATTTGGAGACTGGGTAGAGAAGGAGGGGCTAGAGAGGTAAAAGAAAAACCAGAAGATTGAAGTCAACAGAAGAGTTTCAGGAAAGAGGAAGTGGTCAAATGCTGCTGGGAGGCCATGAAAGATGTGGTCAGAGATATGTCCATTGAATTTGAAGGTCACTGAAAGGTCATTGGGAGAACAGCTTCACTGGAAAATCAACCCAGAAACCAGACGGGATTAAACAGGAGAGTAAATTAGAGGTGAGGAAGCATATATTCTTTTCAAGTTTTCCTTCAACGAGAGTAAGGAAATGGGGTGTAGCTGCAGGTGTGTATGGAGTCAAGTCAGGGTTTGTTTGTTTGTTTTTTTAATGGAATTTACTAGAACCATGTTTTCCAAACTGCAGTCTTGAAGAATCATCTTTGTTTTTGCCTCATCTTTATAGCATGGGTACTCTAAATAAAACTTTTTCCTTAAAATCAACTCACTTTTAATTTAAACAAACTTAGTTTAATCATTTACTTAAAAAAGCAATATTACTATATCAAATGGGAAACCAATACCACTTGCCATAAATAGAAGGTAACCGATTTAAATAATCAGTAGAATGAAAATAAAACAATGTCATTAAATTCTAGCATGATATTGCTGCCTGCTGGGAGCTGAACCTGGGACCAGTTCTGTTTAAAAAGGAAATCATTCAGGGCGGCCAGATGGCTCAGTTGGTTAGAGCGCAAGCTCTTAACGGGGTTGCCAGTTGGATTCCCACATGGGCCACTGTGAGCTGCGCCCTCCACAACTAGAAGGAAGACAACCAGCCACTGGAGGGGAAGCCGGATGGCTCAGCTGATTGGAGCATAAGTTCTTACCAACAAGGTTGCCAGTTCAATTCCCGCATGGGATGGTGGGTTGCGCTCCCTGCAACTAAAGATGGAAAACAGCGACTGGACTTGGAGCTGATGGGCCCTGGAGAAACACAGTGTTCCCCAATTCCCCAATATAAATAAATAAATAAATAAATAAATAAATAAATAAATAAATAAATAAATAAATAAAAGATTCATAGGGGGATTTATTTAAGGAAATCATTCAGTGTTAGATGTTAAAGACCTATCAACATCAAAGTGACACCTTCTCCTTAAAGGACTGAAAGAGAATCAAACAAAAAATATTTTTTTCTCTATGTTATTTAGAACCACCAATTACCAGGCCTATACTCTGAGAAACACTTCTTAGAACATTTGCTTTTTAAGTGAGATACAACTTGCATTTAGTTGAGTGCACAAATCTTAAATGTAGAGCTTGATGAACTTTTACGTATATACCTACCAATGTAACTGCCAGACCATCAGCTCTAATGCGTGTTTTGGAGCAAAAATTAATAGAAGACCCGATATTATATTATATTACCCGGTCTTATATCATATAAGACTCAATCTTATATTAAAATAAGACCGGATCTTCTATTAATTTTTGCTCCAAAAAAACGCATTAGAGCTGATGGTCCGGCTACGTCTTATTTTCAGGGAAACATGGTACCACCCAGCTCAAGATACAGAATTTTCCAGCAAGGAGGCCAGTGCCAGGCTTTAAAGATAACAAAGGCTGTGTGTTTATGGAATTTATAGTTTGCTCCTCATGGTATTTCTAGTATCTAATACAGTGCCAGTACATAGTAGGTCCTCCCTCTTTGTTTCCCCTCCCTCCCTTTCTTTTTAGCTTACCTATATACTATATATTTTTTTCTATTAGTTTTCTACAAAGAAATGTATTGTGAGTTAAAAATCCGTCCTATCTGAACTCTAGTTTTCCAGAGTGTGTAATCCAGAAACTATAGATAGAAACCAGAAAGAACATCAGGATTTCCCTTTAGATATAAAACCCCGAACTGAGAAGTGTTCAAACAAAAGAATCCAGAGACAATTCTGTTTGAGATACAAATGATTCTCCCGATTCCCATTTCCCCCACCCCCACCAACCTATATTTTGTGGGTCCTTGCAGCAGCCTTTGCTTTCACACCCTCATACACAATAGTTAAGGACACCAAAGCCGATTTGTCTGCTCTCCTCAATAAAATAGTGACAGGAAGACAAAGCATCACCAACAAGTCTTTAAAAATTTAAAGAGCCTGATAAAGCCCTCCATTCAGCATCTGCCACAGAAGGAAATGGCCTCTGGCATTTCTGCGTGCTCCCCCTTCCCCTGACACCTTCTGTACAAATACCCCTCCCCAAAGGTTACCTTCCAGCTGCTTGCAGGAGGGTGTCAAGGCTCCTTGCCAGAAGAGTAGGAGGATGGGGAACCCCCTTAATAATCACAAGAGTGAAACTAATAAGTTGATGTTCTTCAAGCATGTTGAGGATCAAAGCCTAAGACCTGACGTTTTGCAAGAACACAGCAACCTATGGGTATGTGTGTGCCCAAGCCAGGAGGCCTGGGATCACAGTGCCAGCTGCTATGCACAGGTCGCTGAGCCTGCCTGAGACAAGACAGGTGTCAGGGCTGGCCCGAGAAGGCCAGTTCCCAAGCTGATGCTGTAGAAAAGGAACGATTCAGAAGCACTTTCCTTCAATAATACTAATAGGAATTTGGGAGGGTATGTGTGTGGCATTAAAGAACAAGGAAGAAGAAAACAATCATACTCTCATCAAATCAACTTAACCAACGTTAGATTTAGCTTCTTGCCCATTCTTTTTCCTATGCATAACTTTAAAACGTGTCCTTTTTATATAATAAGAAAAACACATTGTGACTAAAACAAAAATCCTTCTTGATTTCTACTCAGAAATCCATTTCCATCTTTGCCTTCAAAGAGATAAACACTCTTAGGTTTGCGTACCCCTCCCTTTTAACGTACTTTTATGTTATGTTATATTTAAAGTACATAAATGTTATGGTCCTACAACTTGCTTTTTTCAAACAATCATGTATTTTTGAGTATTGTCCGTGTTGATATACATGAAATTTACTCCTTTATCATCTCCAGCACATATATGAACCACATTTTATTGGCAGTCATGTAATATAAATAGCCAACACTTAACAACATTCCTCCCTATCTGAAATTATTCCAACTCCTCTCTGTATATCCACTCCTTGTATTCTCACAAGGATCTAGGAGGACATAGGGGTAAGTTGAATAAATTTCTCATTATCAAACAGCTGGTAATTGTCACGGTGGGATTTGGGGCCCAAGCTTGGGGCTAAAGTCCAGGCTCCTACTCACTATACCATTTAGCCTGCATTTGGGTAGCTTCCCAGTTTCTTTTTTCTTTTTTTTTCTTTTTTTTTTTTTTTTTGGTCAAGTCATTTTCAGTCTAGTTGTGGAGGGTGCAGCTCACTAGCCCATGTGGGAATTGAACCGGCGACCTTGGTGTTATGAGCACTGCACTCCAACCACTGAGCCAACTGGCCGCCCTCTTCCCAGTTTCTAATAGTGCAAGCAAGGCCTCAGTATTGTATCAATCAGCTACTGCTGGGAAACAAACCATCCCCAAAACTTAGCAACTAAAAACAATAAGAGTTTATTATTTCCCATGATTCTGTTGGTTGACAAGATGGTTCTTTTGCTCTTACTTGGACTGATGGCCTCACTTACATGTCTGGAGCCTCAGCTGGGATGTCTGGGCCTCTTTCTCCAGCTGGACTCCTTCACATGATAGTGTAAATGTTCCAAGAGAGTCAGAGCAGAAGCTGCCTAGGCTCAGAACTTGGCAATAGTCACTTCTGCTGAATTCTGTTGGCTAAAGGGAAAACCAAAACTAGCTCAGATTCAAAGGGTGGGAAACAGACCCCACCTCTTGATGGGGAAAACTTCAAAGAATTTGTGGCCATTTTTAACCTACTAAAGTAAGCATCCTTATATATACTCCTGGTACTTGGTGGTGGGGAAAGGGTGTTGTCTCTAGAGTGCGTACCAAGAAGTGGTACATTCATATTGTAGCATGTCATCAGTACTTCATTCCTTTCCATGGCTGAATAATATTTCATTGTATTAATAACCACATTTTGTTTATCCATTCATCAATTGGCTATTATGAATAAGGCTGCTATGAATAGTCATGCACAAGTTTTTGTACAAACACACGTTTTCAATTCTCTAGGGAATATACCTCAGAGCGATTGCTGGGTCATATGATATATCTATGTTTAACTTTTTGAGGAATCTCCAAACTGTTTTCCACAGCAGCTGAACCATTTTACCTTTCTACCAGCCATACATGAAGTTTCCTATTTCTCCACCCTTATCAACACTTGTTATTTTCCATTTTTTAAAAATTACAGTTTGTGAAGCATTTTATTGTGATTTTGATTTGTATTTCCCTAATGATTAATGATGTTGAACATTTTTTCATGTGCTTGTTTGGCCATTTGCTTGTCTTCTTTGAAGAAATATCTGTTCAAATCCTTTATCCATTTTAAAAATGGATTTTCTGTCTTTTTATTGTTGAGTTGTAAGAGTTCTGGATGCTAGATCCTTATCAGATATGATGTGCAAATATTTTCTCCCATTCTTTCTGTTGTCTTTTTGCTTTCTCAATAAAGTCCTTTAAATCACAAAAATTTGTTTGATGAAATCCAATTTATCTATTTTTTTCTTTGGTTGCTCATGTTTTTGGTGTTATAGCCAAGAAATTACTGCCTAATCCAATGTCATGAAGATTTACATCTACGTTTTCTTCTAAGGGTTTTACAGTTTTAATTCTTACCTTTAGGTTTTTTATTCATTTTGAGTTCATCTTTGTATATGGTATGAGGCAGGAGTCCAGCTTCATTCCTTTGCATGTGGATGTCCAGTTGTCCCAGCACCATTTGTTGAAAAGACAAATGGATTTTCCCCTTTAAATGGTCTTGAAACCCCTGTTCAAAATCAATTGTCTACTATTACAATATCAAATAGTAAGAATGATAGCCAGTATCCTTGCCTTGTTCCTGGTTTGAGAATCATTCTGTTTTTTTCACCATTAAGTATGCTATTTGATATGAGTACATATATATCAAGGAACAGGAACTTCCCTTTAATTCTAGTTTACTAATGTTTAATCATTACCAGCTATTTTTTCCTGCAGGTATTGAACTGACCACGTTTTTCTTCTTTAACCAGATTCTTTAACATAATTTGGTGTATCACATTAATAGATTTTCTGCTGTTGAAATGCCTTTGCATTCCTGGGATAACCAATTGCAATTATGTTCTACTGTAAGTTCCTTTTCCAGCTTCCTGTCTCAGATCATGCCTGGGAGGGGCAATGTCATTTCCTGCCTTGGCTCCTCATCAAAAACTCCAGCTTCGTAGTCTGAATGTTCTCCTAGAAGCTTCCGGAAGTTTGGATTTGCTCATTAGTGATGTGGAAATAGCCAAGAAGCTCCCTGGCAGAGCCTAGTGCTTTAGGCTGTGTGAATATTTGCTACAGAGGAGCCAGGTGAAAACCAGGTGTGGGGCAAGTAGCAGTCTTCTCATATCACCTACTTTTGTCTTCAAGCAACAGAATTCAAATTATCTGTCCTTAACTGTAAAGTTTATCCTGTGTCATAAACATTTTCCAGTAAAAAGTGTAACTTTATCATCTTGCATTTGGAGTACTTCCTAATACACCAGGCCCTGTGCTCAGTGCTTTATATACATTATCAATAATGATGCCAGCTATCATTTACTGATCCTTTCCTCAGTTCTAGGCACTGTGCCATTTGTTCTACAAATATTCTTTCTTTTAATCCCCTTAAGCACTATTTTACAGATAACGAAACTGAGGCTGAGAGAGGCTAACTTGCCAATGGTCATAAGATATGACTGGGGTTAAAAATCAAGTTGGTCTCCTTGCAGAGCTTGTGCCCTTAACCCCTGCTATGAATGCCATGGGTAATTAGCTTTGTCAGCCCAAATTCCCATGATCCGGATTAAATACCGACAGCTCTGTGTGACTGGCACGTGACCATGCACTGCGCAGTGTGATTAGCCCAAGTCATTTGTGGTCTGACTGACCTCAGTGTCAAGCTGTAAGACATGCTCGCATGAGGTATTCTGCAGTAACAGCTCCCTTAGGGAAATCACGGTGTATACTTTTTTTTTTAAAGCTTTTAAAAAATAACAGCTTTATTTGAGATGTAATTTATCTACCACACAATTTCCCAATTTAAAGTACACAATTCAATATTGTTTTGTATACTCACAGACTTGAACAACCATCACCATAACCAATTTTAAAATATTTTCATCACTCCAAAAGGAAGCTCTGTACCCATTAGTAGTCACTCCTCATTTCCTCCCAAACTCCCCACTACCAGGCAACCACCAATCTGCATTCTGTCTCTACAGATTTGCCTAGTCTGGATATTTCATCCAAATGAAGCGATATAATACATGGTCTTTATTCACTTTGCATAATGCTTTCAAGGTTTATCCATGTTGTAGCATATACCAGTACTTTCATTTCTTTTTATTTTGAAATTATAGTCCATGGCATGGCTAGGCCACGTTTTGTTTATCTATTCATCAGCTGATGGACATGTGGGTTGTTATGAATAATGCTGGCGTCCAATTCAACCTTTTACAAGTGAAAGTGCTTAACAGCATCCCTTTTAACAAACAGCGGAAAAAAATGTGCCGGTGTGGGTTCATTCAGCAACTAAAGTGTGTGATGAGGTGAAAACGGTTCAGCATGCATGGGGTGTTAACTGCGCCTGGGACTGAGTCACACCCAGAGGCCCCTTTACTTGTGAGGTGGAAGCTCCTTGGCCTTTGTGACTCATCCCTGTGATTCCAGATCAAACCTTCTTACTGCAGTCTCCCCACCTCAATACTGCAACTCAGTCAAGCTGCTCAGGCCATGAACCTCGGGGTGATCCCTACTCTCCTCTTTTCTTTCTCTCACATCTCAATCCAGCAACTCCTGTTGGTTGTATCTTCAAAATATACCCAGAATCCAATCCCTTTTCACCCTGGATTATGGTCATGGTCTCCCTGCTTCTGCCTTTGTCCCCAGTCTGTTCTTGCCACAGCATCCAGATTATATCACTGCTCAGCTCAACACCCTCCGATGGCTTCTGCCCTCCTCAGCGCAAAAACCAAAGTCCTTGCAATGGTTACAAAGCCCTGTGAGATGTGATCCCAGTGCCACTCAGTTTTCTTCTACTTCCTCCTTACTCATTCCTTTTCAGCACTCAGGCCTCAGAAGTGTTCCTAGAACATGCCAAGTGTACTCCTGCCCATGCTGCTCTCTCTGCCTGCAACACTCCTCCCTCAGGGAGCCACAGGGCTTCCTCCCTCACGTCCTACAAATCTTGGCTCTCCTTCCACTGAAGCCTTGCCTGACCTCACCATTGAAAGCTGCACCCCTCCACGCACTATTTTCCAACTCCCTCACCCTGCTTTGTTTTTCACCATAGCACTTCTCACCTTCTAAGGTAATACATAGTTTACCTTTTATGTTTATTGTTTTCCCCTCCTCCTACTATACCACCCGCACCCCTGCCTCGTCAGCATAAGGGGTGGAGGTTTGAGAGTTTTTTTCCAAAGTCTTGAACAGAGCCTGGCACATAGCAGATGCTCAACAGATTTTTGCTGAATGAATAAATTACCAAGTTGTTTGGTTGGATCAACCCATTCTAGGTTGCTCCCCTTCCTCTTATACTCTTTCCAGATGCAAACATATCTTGGGGACACTCTCAGGTACTTTGCTCCCAGGCCCCCACTCTCACTCCAGCTAATTTTTCACTGGGAGGCAGTTCCTGAAACTTCCTTTTAAGCTGCACTTTGGGTCAATATTTACATACAAAAAGCCTCACATTTGTGGTTATCATCTGCCTGCTCTCTGGGCATTCCAGGTACACAGCGGAGAGTAAAACTATCACACCCAGAGCCTCCTTCTAAGGAGGAGGACCTGGGGTTCTTTCTGCATAAATTTTTGTGGACTAAAATTTGGGTTCATTCATTCATTCACAGGCAGATCCAGCTATCAGGAGGCTAAAGAATATACAACTGGGGAGGCCCTCTTTAAGAACCACCTCCATAAAATTACAAGTACAAAATTAGGCACCAAAGTTAGTATTTAGAATGTGAAAATAAATCACTACAAACCATAGTTTCAGAAAACTCTGTTTCTTCTTTCCCAATCTGTATCATTTTTATTTCCTTTTCTTATCCTATTGCATTAGTTAGGATTTCCGGTATGGTGATAAAAAATAGTAAGAGGGAACTTCTTGCCTGGTTCCTAAATTTAGTGGGAAAGCTTCAAGTTTTTTAGCATTAAGTATGATGTTAGTTAGCTGCAGGTGTTTTATAGAGATTTATCCAGTTGAGAAAATTCCCCTCTATTGCTAGTTTACTTAAGATTTCTATCATGAGTGGGTGTTGAATTTTGTCAAATGCTTTCTGTGTGTCTATTGATAATGATCGTGTGACTTTTCTTCTTTAGTCTGTTGGTGTGATGATGCTTTTCAACATCATACTGGAAGTCCTAACTAATGCAATAAGACAAGAAAAGAAAGTAAAAAAGATACAGATTGGCAAAGAAGAAACAGAACTGTCTTTGTCCACAGATAACATGATCGTTATATAATTATATAGAAAATCAGAAAAATTAAGCAACATCAATAACAAAAATGGAACTAATAAGTGAGTATAGCAAGGATGCAGGATACAAGGTATATATGTATATTGTCAGCAATGAACAAGTGGAGTTTGAAATTAAAAACACAATATCATTTACATTAGCACCCCCAAAAATGAAATACTTAGATATATCTAACAAAATATGTACACGATCTATATGAGGAAAACTCCAAAATTCTGATGAAAGAAATCAAAGAAGAACTAAGTAAATGAAGAGATGTTTTATGTTCATAGATAGGAAGACTCAATATTGTCAAGGTGTCAGTTCTTCCTAACTTGATCTATAGATTCAATGTAATTTCAACTCAAATCCTAGCAAGTTATTTTGTGGATACCAACAAACTGATTCTAAAGTTATATAAAGCGGCAAAAGACCCAGAATAGCCAATACAGTATTGAAAGAGAAACACAAAGTTGGAGGACTGACACTACCTGACTTCAGGAATGAATATTAACCTATAATAATCAAGACAGTACGGTATTAGCAAAAGCAAAGACAAATAGATCAATAGAACAGAATAGAGAGCCCAGAAATAGATCCATGTAAATACAGTCAACTGATCTTTGATAAAGGAGCAAAAGCAATACAATGGAGAAAAGAAGTTTTTTTCAACAGTGCTGGAACCACTGGATAGCCACATGCAAAAAAAAAAAAAAAAGAAAGAAAGAAAAGAATATAGACACAGACCTTACACCCTTCACAAAAATTAACTAAAAATGGATCACAGGCCTAAAGGTAAAATACAAAATGGTGAAACTAGTAGAATATAGGTGAAAATCCAGATGACCTTGGGTTTGGCAATGACTTTTTAGATACAATACCAAAGGCCTGACCCCTGAAAGAGAAAAATGATAAGCTGAATTTTATTAAAATTAAAAACTTCTGCTCCATGAAAGGTAACGTCAAGAAAATGAAAAGTCAAATCAAAGACTGTATTTGCAAAAAGACAGATCTGATAAAGCACCATAATCCAAAATATACAAAGAACTTTTAATTCAACAACAAGAAAGCAACCCAGTTAAGAAATGGGTAAAAGACCTGAGAAGAAGATATACAGATGAAAAATAAGCATATGAAAAGACACCCTGCACCATATGTCATCATGGAAATGCAAATTAAAACAACAATGAGAAACCACTACACACCTATTAGAATGGCTAAAATACAGAATGCTGATAACACCAAATGCTGACAAGGATGTGGAGCAACAGAACTCTCATTCACTATGGGTGAAACCCTAACTGCAAGGGAGTCTGAGAAATGTAGGGTTTAGCTTTCCTACATCTCCAACTAGAAGAAGGTGGAATGAGCCAGGTAGAGAAAGCCAATCCACAGTATGCACTACACCCTCTGTAGAGGTGGTACCAAATTATCCTCCCAGCAACACGAGATCTTATTAACTCTTTGAGCTTTGCTAATCCAGTACTTGAAAAACAGTACCCTATTGTTTTAATTGGTATTTCTCTAATTATGGGAGAGGTTGAGCAGCCTCTCTTACACACCATCACAATGCATATCTCTGTGAATAGAATTCAATGTGAGTGCTGCCCCCTGGAGTTGTGTGACACTGTGACCCTATAATATGGTTATATACCACTTAAATTTCCTTTTGTGAATTCTTTATATCCTTTAATCATATACTGGCTTTTCTTTTTTTCATGATATATTTAACTGGAAACATATATAGGGCCTGAGCATATGGCACCTTCAGTGCCATAGGTTTCCAAACCTACACCTTACCTACTGTAATGGTTAATTTTATGTCAATGTGACTGGGCTAAGGGATGCCCAGATAGCTGGTAATCATTACTTCTGGGTGTGTCTGTGAGGGTGTTTCTGGAAAATTAGCATTTGAATCAGTAGATTGAGTAAAGAAGATCACCCTCATCACTGCTGGTGGACATCATTAAATCCACTGAGGGCTGAACAGAATGAAAAGGGCGAGAAAGGGTAAGCTTGCTCTCTGCTTGAGCTGAGACATTCATCTTTTCCTGCCCTCGCACATTGGTTCTCAGGCCTTTGGACTTGGACTTACAATATTACCCCCTACACACACACACACACACACACACACACACACACACACACGCCCCCTTCTTAGGCCTTTAGGCTTTGACTAGAACTACACCACTGGCTTTCTTGGATCTCCAGCTTGCAGACAGCAGATCATGGAGTTTCTCAGCCTCCCTCATTGGTGTGAGCCAATCCCTCAGAATAAATCTCACTCTGTATACCTATATCTAGCCTCTTAGTTCTGTTTCTCTAAAGAACCCTAACTAATACTCCTAGTAAGCCAACAACTTCTTTTTTCCTTTAAGTCATCTCATTCCCAGAGGATGGATGGTCCTAGTAAAGGTTATGGAGGAAAAGCTTTACCTTAAAATGTCACAAGTACTTCAAGTCCTGGGCCTCTAAAATTTTGAAATTAAATTATATTCAAAGTGCTTTCCCAATAACAGTTTACATGAAATTCTCGTCTGCCTCCTGTCTGCTGCAGATTTAATTATCAATAATGTTGGATGGATGGATGAGGACACAGCATTCCTAGTGAGCCGGGTAGCCATTCCTGCCTGCTGGGCTTGCATTCTTGTGGTTTATAATGTCTTCTCGGGTGAATAACAACCTCATGTTCAGGCCAGGACTTCTGGTATTTGTCGATGACCTATAGAGGCTGGAAGCCTGAGATCTCAAATTCAACAGCAGGCCTTTTAAGCCTAGTCAATCAATCAGGCCACATAGAGCCACAGAAAGTACAAGCTGCTGATGTAGAAGGACCCAAGTACCCAGAGGAACACACCACTTGCCTGGAAGTGTGGGGTCGAATTTTTTTTTATCTTGAAAATGCCCAGTTGCTAGGGGGCTTCAGGTGTTCAGTGGCAGGGCCATCTTACAAGGAGTGCACTTAGGGACCTTCCTCTGAGCCTACATCTGATGCACCAAATCCCACCAATATATATTCATTGCTTTAGTTTAAATCTTTTCCCAGTAACCCAGCACTCCCTCCTGACTTGCTGGTTATTTTCCAGTTGGTCAGATTCAAAGTGTCCTGGTCATTTTTAATCCTTTCCTCTCTTCTTTCCCTCTTCTCCTCCCTTATCCAATTAATCATGAAGCCTTCCTGATTATTCCTTCAGAGAATCTCTGGAGAAGGCCTGCTGAACTGGTAAGAATGCTGGTTGTGTGACCTTGAAAAAGTGATTTAAACTCTCTGAACCTCAGTTTCTTCATCTGTAAACTGTAGCTAACAACATCCTACCTCACAGTTTTTTTTGTAAGGATGAAAAATAATATATGGTTTTATTAAAAAAAAATTAAAAGTGCACACCATTTCCTCAGAAGCCTCTGGCTGACTAGTACCAAGCCTTGTGATTTAAAAGATCCTTTACATATACTATATTTTAAGACACACACAAATAATGCACGGTTTTATAAAAATGAGATCATATTCCATATTTTGAAAAAGAAAATGTGACCCAAGTTGGTTCTTTCCTTTCTGTTCCCTCCTTCACGACCCTAACTCAGGTCCTTACTCATTTCTGTAACAGCTTAACTGTCCTTTCTATAACTAGCCCCACTACTCCTCCCCCTCCTGCAGTTTCCCTCTGTCCATAACACCCTCCTCTTCGCTACTGCTGAGGTTATTTTTTCTAAAACATTCTTCAGATTATGACCTCCTCATTCTCAAAAACCTTCAAAGGCTCCCATTGCCTTTGAGTATTGAGCCCAAACTCTTTAGCCTGGCAATGAAGGCTCTCCTGAATGAACCAAACGTAGGCCAATTCAACAAGCATTTCCTGAGTGCCCACTGTGTGCCACCCTTAGGGTTGGCTCAAGGATGGGGATTCAGCAATGAAGAAGACTTAGTCTCTTTCACCATCTAGTGGAGGCAGACAGATGAAAAGATATTTTCTTTTTTTTATATATACATACATATTTTTTAATTTATTGGGGTGACAATTGTTGGTGAAATTACATAGATTTCAGGTGTACGACATTTTCTATAATGCATGGTAAACAGCAGGTTAAGAATCATCCCAGGGACCTATGGCACCATGAGGAAGCATCCATCTTTCTGCTCATGTCCTCGTCTCCTCTTACCCAAATCCTCCCTATTCCGTCCCGCACACACGTATCATGGCAACTCCATCTTTACCCCCAGGTGGGGAGAGCCCGGTCACTCAGATAACAAGATGGAAAAAGCACCTGCTACCCATTATTACATTCATTTGTCAGGCCATTGTCAAGACGGCGTACTAGTCAAGGGCATCAAGAGCAGAATGGATAAATCAACTGATATATTCACCCAGTGGAACACTGTACAGCAATGAGAATGAACGGGCTACAGTGACATGCAATAACATGGATGAATCTCAGGGACGTAATGTTGAATGAAAGGATCCAGATACACAAGAGTGCATAGCATTATGATTCAACTTACATAAATTTAAATACAGGCAAAATTAATCTATGGTTTTAGAAGTCAGGATACAAAAGTGTCATGAAACAATACTTTTACTGTGTGTGATGTATTCTATTGTTTTCTGTTCTTTCTTTTTTTTTTTTCTTAAGTAGCGGTCACCACCCATTGAATTGACCCAATGAAGGATCAAAACCCACAGTTTGAAAAACATCCTGCTCTAATACCTCCATTAGAAAACGCAAACTAAGTAGCACTCCTTCAACACCACTTTTTCCTCGAGCTACTGCCTCATGGCACACTTCCCCTTCACAAAAGAGCTTCTGCACACACTGCTGTCCCTCCTTCCTCCTTTTTTCTTCAACCCTCACTGGATAATCGTGACGTATCCACTGCACTGAATCCACTCTAATCACCCACAACCTCCATGTTGCCAATCCAGACATCACTTCTCAGCCAGCTTTGACTTTGCTTCTCAGGGGCATTAACCTCCTCCCTTGGCACCTGTGATGGTTAATTTTATGTGTCAACTTCACTGGGCCATAGTGCCCCGATATTTGGCCAGACATTACTCTGGATGTCTCTGAGTTTCTGTATGAAATTTATATCAGTGGGCTTCAAGTAAAGCAGACTGCCTTCTAGAGTGCAGGTGGGCCTCATCCAATCAGTTGAAGTCCTGAATAGAACAAATAGCTGTCCTCTCTGAGCAAGAGGGGATTCTGCCAGCAGGCTGCCTTTGGACCTGCTCTGCAACACTGGCTCTTCCTGGTTTACCAGCCATTGCTTTTGGACTTGGACTACAATTCTTTCCTGAATCTCCAGCTAACTGGCCTTCCCATCAGATTCTGGATTCACCACGGCTCCACAATTGTGTAGGCCAATTCCTTAAAATAAATCTTTCTAGGGCTGGCTGGGTGGCTCAGGAGGTTAGAGCTCCATGCTCCTAACTCGAAAGGCTGCCAGTTCGATTCCCACAAGGGCCAGTGGGCTCTCAACCACAAGGCTGCCAGTTCAATTCCTCGAGTCCCACAAGGGATGGTGGGCTCCGCCCCCTGAAACTAAGATTGAACACAGCACCTTCAACTGAGCTGCCTCCTGGATGGCTCAGTTGGTTGGAGCGCGGGCTCTCAACCAAAAGGTTGCTGGTTCAACTCCTCGAGTCCCTCAAGGGATGGTGGGCTGCACCCCCTGCAACTAGCAACAGCAACTGGACCTGGAGCTGAGCTGCACCCTCCACAACTAAGACTGACAGGACAACTTGACTTGGAAAAAAGTCCTGGGAAGTACGTGCTGTTCCCCAATAAAGTCCTGTGCCCCTTCCCCAATAAAATCTAAAAAAAAAAAAAAAGATAAATCTTTCTATAAATATTCTGTAAATGTTCACAATGTTCTGTTTCTCTAGTGAACCCCAATACAGCATCTAACTGCACCTCCTGGTCTCCTGATTCACTGGCTTCTGAGGAGATTCTTATTTATTTAATAAATATAAATAAGGTTTAATAAATAAACCAATATTTATAAAGTGAATTATTATTATCCTATTTAAAGAACCCATTTCCCCAAAGTACTACCTTCTGACTGCTCAGTAGGGAAGTGCCCCCATCATCAGGCTACTGAATGCCCCCCTTCTGCCCGCAGTGGGTTTACAGGGTAGCTTTCTGAACTCCATTTCCTGCTTCCCACATGTTGACTTGTTAATTAGCTGAATGTCTGTCATTTACTAGCTGTGAGATCCTGAGCAAATTATTTACCACTCTGCCTCAGTTGTCTCATCTGTAGAATGGGGACAACAGAAGTACCTACCTCATAAAGTTGCTGTGAGGATTAAATTAAAATGCTCAGCACACAGTAAGCATTAAAGTGTTCTTTCCTCTAGAACATGGGGGTCATCCCAACAGCTGCTCACCTTGTACCCTCTTTAAAGGCTGTATTAGTTAGCTATTACTGAATAATAAACTTTCCAAAAACTCAGTGGCTTGAAAGAATTGCTCATGAGTCTGTGGGCCAGCTTAGTGGCCAGCTGATCTGAGTAGGCTTGGCTAATCTCTATAGGCCTCCTTCATGTATCTAGTCAGCCAGCAAGTCAACAGGTGCTCGCAGGTCTAGGATGGCCTCAGTCACATGTGTGGCAGTTGGCTGGCTTTGGGTGACTGGGCCATCATGCTCCAGCAGGATAGCCTGGGCTTGTTTTCATGGCAGAGGCGGTGTGCTGAGAGAAAGAGCAGAACATACAAAGCTTCTCGGGGCCTTTGTATGGTAGGCACACCATTATTTCTGCTGCATTTGATTGGCCAAAGCAAGGATGGTCCAGATTGAGGGGTCGGGGAAACAGACGTTTTAGATGGAGAAGCTGCAAAGTCATATTATAAAGGGTGAGGATACAGGGAGGGAATGAGGACATCAGCTTTGATATCAAACTACCACCACAGGACTAGTGGGTAGTTCAGAATATACTTGTCAGTTGAGGAAGTGGGAGTATCACATCTCAGTTTTGAGACCAGATCAAACTGGATTCAAATGCCAGCTCCACCCACTACCTGTGAGGACTCTGGGTAACTTACTCTACTTCTCCAAGCTTCAGTTTCCTCACAAGGTTGTCGCGAGGCTCAATCAAGGTAACGCAGGGAAGGGGCTGAGCACATATAGTATGCCTGGTACACACAGAGGGAATATTCAACAGATAGAGGTCATATTCTTAGAGCACGAGGCCCATTCTAAGCTCTGCTGAATCCTGCCTCTGCTTCCCAAGGCTGAGAAGGAGATGGAAATCAGGCCAAGCAGTGCAGTGATTTCAGATGGGGAATCATGAAATGGCAATTACAGAGTAAGGGCTTAATTATAGTTCTTTGGGAAAAGAAGTGAGGAATGCAATCCGGTGGGTAGAGGGGAGGAGACTGGGGGTGAGAGGGAGGGGGAAAGGGAGAGACAGAAGGAGGCCCAAGAAGGAAAAGTTGAGCCATTGGAAGGGAGTCTCTCCCCTCGTCCCCTAAAAAAACATTAATGACATTTTTATTTGACATTTTTTTGTAGCTCTGGTTACAAAATTACCTTGTGTTCATTTTATGGAGTTTAAGAAATACATAGGCTGAGGGCATTATGCTAAGTGAAGTCAGACAAAGATAATTATATGATTTCACTTATATATGTGTGAATTAAAACAAAAAAACACAACCAAAGTCATAGATACAGAGAATGTAACTAACTCGCCCAGGTTGTCACATCTAGTAAAGAGCAGCGTCTGGATTCAAATTCAAGCTATCTAGTGCCAGAGGCCTCGTATGTCACCAGCGGGTCACAACACCACCTGGGCACAGCTGACACTTGGTATATTTCCATCCATTTTCTTTCACTTAAAGAAAAGTGTACCACTACTTTTTTGCTTTTTTAAAAAGGCTATTTGAAAAATTAGTACTTGTCTTTCTCCAGTTTTATTTTTTACTGCTACTCCCAGAAGAGTGCAAGTGTATGTGTCTGCCTTCCCCTACCTGCCTTTTTTGGTAATTTGCCATTTTGGCATAATTTTAAACTTATGGAAAAGTTGCAAGAATAGTACCAGAAACTCCCAGGTACACTTTACTTATATTAACAAGTTGTTTACCATTGTTTTATCATTTTCTCTCTCCATATAAATATTTAGATGTATTTTTCAGAACAATTTGAGATTAAATTGGAGAAATCATAACCTTTAATCACTAAATACTTCGGTATGTATTTCCTAAAAATAAAGACATTACCCTCCATAACCACAGCACAATTAGCAAATTCAGGGCATTTAATATTGTATCAATGCTATCATCTAACCTATACTCCCTATTTAATCAATCAGTCGTGTGTGTGTGTGTGTGTGTGTGTGTGTGTTTATTTTTGTGTGTACAGAGGGTGCCAAAAAATGTATACACATTTTAAGAAAGGAAAATTGTATTAAAATTGTAATACTCAATATATACCAATAACAAAAGATGAATACAAGTCATGTTTGACTTCTCCAATTATAAGAGGTGCTCAAAGTGTTACCATCAGCGTAATCAGGCAGCTCTGATTACGGCGAATGACTGCCTGAGCAACGTGGCCCAAAGCGTCCGCTTATGTACAGTTTTGGTTCCCCTGGTGTATGTAATTCCCCCAGTCCAGGATCCAAACCAGGATCCTGCATTGCATAGAGTTTTCATATCATTTTCGCCTCCTTTAAACTGGAATAGTGTCTCAGTCTTTCTTTGTCTTTCTTGATCTTGACATTTTTATGATACAATTTTATAAAATGTCCCTCAATTTAGGTTCCTTCCATTTGTCTTTCTATGAAAATGTAGGCATACCTATTTTTTAAATTAGGATCACATAGTAGTGCTGTTTTTAAACTTTTCATTGACGCATAACACAAATATAGAAAAGCAAACAGATCATAAGTACCCACAGCTAAAATAAGGGACAAACATGACCTGGCCCAGAAGCACCCTTGTGCCTCTGCTAGTCCCTAGTCCCCCCACAAGGGTAACCGCTATCTTGACTTTTCAAAGAGAGATTTGCCTAATTTTGTGTTTTACATAAATGGACTTGTACATTGAGTAATACCATTTTTGAACCTGTATTTTTCACTTACAAGGTGAACACTTTTCTGTTATTAAACGTTCCTCCCTAGCCTCATATTTAATGGCTTCAGAGTACTTTATCCAAAAAGTACACCATAATTTATCTGATCAGTGTCCTATTGTTGGGCATGTAGCTTGCATTCGTTTTTCCTTATTACAACCCACAATGTATAACATCCTCCCAAGAAAGAAGCAGCACAAGGTAGAGGTGAAAGCACAGCCTCAAAGCTCACTTGCCTGGATCTGAATCCTGGACCTAACACTTGCTAGCTATGTGACCTCAGGCAAACTGCTTCATGGCTCAGTGCCTCCATTTCCCCATCTGCAAAATGGGGATGATGATGATGATGATAATGGTACCCTGTGGTTGAAGGTCTAAATGTGCTAATCCAAACACAGCACTTAAATCAACGCGTGGCATGAAGAAAATGCTCAATAAATGTTAACCACTATTATCACTCACTCAGAACATTTTCTAGAAGTAAAAAAGAACATATTAAGTTGACTGTAAAAGGTGTTCAATTTTTTCTTTTTATATGGTATTTGTTGATAAAGTCACTGAGTGGGATTTATGTCACAATATGATGAGCTGAGAAAGCCCAGGACTGGAGGGCACAAAAACCAGCCTTGGCTTGTTAGTTAAGGAGTTGCTGTGTAATCTCTGAAGAGTCCCTTGATGTCACTGAGCACCTATTTCCTCATACGAAGAACTGGGATAACTACTGAATATTATACCATGTACCGTTAACTAGGCTGGCTCTGGGGTTGTGCAAAACTGAGTTTCAATTCTGACTCTGTCACTTATTCTCCTAAAACCCTTGGGTAAGTTATTTCAGTTATTTAAACGCACTCACAAGGCTGCTGTGAGAACATAAAGGAGATGGTGCCCGGGAAACCCTGCAGAGGACCAAGTACATGTAGATTCACTACTGCTGTCATCCCTGCTGTCAATCCTCACTCTGAATTACAGCATGAAAATTATAAACTCACGTGCTGGTTGTTATTACTGAAGCTAAGAGCATGAGCTCCTAGATACAGGGAGCTTTGGCAAAGAGTGGTAAGTCAGGATAAAATAGTAAACAACGGAAATTTAAGGGTGTTTTGAGAGGGTATAAATAAGAAGCAAAGTGACTCCAAATTGGACCAGGCCCATTTTCCAAACTTGCCTGATTATAGGAATCAACTGGAGAGTTTTAAAAAATATAGATTCTGGGGCCGGCCGGGTGGCTCAGGCGGTTGGAGCTCCGTGCTCCTAACTCCGAAGGCTGCCGGTTCGATTCCCACATGGGCCAGTGGGCTCTCAACCACAAGGTTGCCAGTTCAATTCCTCGAGTCCCGCAAGGGATGGTGGGCTGCGCCCCCTGCAACTAGCAATGGCAACTGGACCTGGAGCTGAGCTGCACCCTCCACAACTAAGACTGAAAGGACAACAACTTGAAGCTGAATGGCACCCTCCACAACTAAGATCGAAAGGACAACAACTTGACTTGGAAAAAAGGCCTGGAAGTACACACTGTTCCCCAATAAAGTCCTGTTCCCCTTCCCCAATAAAAAAAAAATCTTTAAAAAAAAAATGTAGATTCTGATCAGTGGGTCTGAAATGGGGCCCTGGAATCTGTATTTTTAACAGATGCTCCAGGTCATTGTTATGATCAGGCAAGTTTTAGAAACAGTAGATTCTGAGGAGAGTGGAACAGCACTGGACTTATTCCCTGGGGTGGCGGGGGGGTGTCAGGTAACCCCACATAGAAATAGTCATTATCATTTACTAAGCACATACCAGTCAAGTACCAACTTCAGCATGTTCCTACAATATTCATTTAATTGTCATAACAATCCTAAGAGACAGAGATTATTGCCCCAATTTTACAAATGGGCAAACTGAGGCTCGGAGAGTTAAATGACTTGCCCGAGGCCATATATTGCAAGAAGTCATATATTGTGTCTGTAATTTCGAAAGTCTTAGGAACTTACTATAAACTGACTGATCAGAACATTCTGCTCCTTCCCTGTGAATGTCACTGTGCTCAGCACTACAGTTTTCAGAGCACTTTTATAAAACAGCTTTATTGAGATATAATTTATATCACATAAAATTGATCCATTTAAACATGCAATTCAATGGTTTTTAATATATTCACAGAGTTGTGTAACCATCACCACAATCAATTGTAGAATATTTCCTTTCCCCTGAAAAGAAACCTGTGTCCATTCATAGTCATTCTCTATACCCTCCCAGACCCTGGCAACCACTAACCTGTTTTCTGTCTCTATGGATTTCCCTATTCTGGACACTTCATATAAATGCAATCATAGAATATGTGGCCTTTGATGTCTGGCTTCTCTCACATAACATGTTTTCAGGTTCATGCATATTGTAGCATGTAGCAGTACTTTACTACTTTTTATGACTGAATAATATTCCACTGTATAGACATGCCGCATTTTATTTGTCCATTAGTTGACGGACATTGGGGTTGTTTCTACTCTTTGGCTATTTTGAATAATGTTCCTATGAACATTTGTGTACAAGATTTGGTACAGACACATGTTTTCAGTTCTCTTGAGTATATATACCTACGAGTGGGATCACTGGGTCATATTGTAACTCTACATTTAATCATTTGAGGAACTGCCAGTGTTTTCCAAAGCAGCTGTGCCATTTTGCCTTCCCACCAGCAGTGTTATGAGGGTCCTTTCAGAATCCTTTTACAAACAATCCCCACAACCACCCCGGAGATCAGAGAGGGGACATAACTTCTCAGAAGATACCAACTATGAGGGCTGGGGCTCCAATCCCAATAGCGCCTTCCTTCCTTTAGGAAGCCAGATTTTGGCCAAAACAATAGGTTTTAGGTCTTCAAGAAGTGACGGGGTAATAGGCAGAGAGAAGGAATCTATGGGTACAAAGCCTTAGAATGGAGATGGAAGCTTCCAGTTTTAGGGGCAAAGACATCAAAGCCACTTCTGTTTTTGTTTTATTAGGGGACAGCAGGAGCCAGGTTCTGACTAATTAATGATGATCAAAGTACTTTGACAAGATGGAGTACTCTGCAAACGCTAGCCATGAATTATTCATAGACATTCTTAGCTGGGGTTGAGGGGAGGCCACTCAGGAGTAGAAGAAAGCTAGGCCTTCACTTCACCCTCAGCTTGCATGAGACTGAGTCCTCCTGCAGGACTCAGTCTCTCCATTCAGCAAAACAGGACTAGATATGAGCTCTCATTCCTTTACACTGCCACGTCAGAACCTGGTAGAGAAGGCTGGTGACCTGAGTTCTGTTCCCATCACACCCAGGCTGCTGCCACCAAACAATAATTAATAATAATAATACCAACACATAGTTCAGAGGGCAGGGAACATTTTCTATAAAAGGCCAGATAAGGGGCCGGCCCCATGGCTCAGGTGGTTGGAGCTCCGTGCTCCTAACTCCAAAGGCTGCCAGTTCAATTCCCACACGGGCCAGTGGGCTCTCAACCACAAGGTTGCCAGTTCGATTCCTCCACTCCCGCAAGGGATGGTGGGCTCCAACCCCTGCAACTAGCAATGGCAACTGGACATGGAGCTGAGCTGCACCCTCCACAACTAAGACTGAAAGGACAACTTGAAGCTAAACGGCACCCTCCACAACTAAGATTGAAAAGACAACAACTTGACTTGGAAAAAAAGTCCTGGAAGTACACACTGTTCCCCAATAAAGTCCTGTTCCCCTTCCCCAATAAAATCTTTAAAAAAAAAAAAAAAAAAAAGGCCAGATAGTAAATGTTTTGAGCTTTGCAAAGCCAATTTGGTCTCTGTCCCAAATACTGAACTCATTCATTGTAGTGCAAAAGCACAATAGACAATACATAAAAGAATGAATGCAACCGTCCAGTAAAACTTGACTTGTGGACACTGAAATTTGATTTCTATGTAATTTTCACATGTTACAAAATATTATTCTTCTTTTGATTTTTTTCCCGTAACCACTTAAAAACATAAAACCCATTCTTTGTTCCTGGACTGTATAAAAGCAGGCGTTGCCTCAAAATGTTAAACATATGACCCAGCAATTCTATTCTATATACCCAAAAGAAATGATAATATGTATATCCACACAAAATGTGGACATCAAAGTTTACAGTTACACTATTCATAATAGCCAAAAAATAGAAGAAAAACATAAATGTCCATCAATTGAAGAATGAATAAACAAAATGTGGTATAACCATACAATGGAATATTATTCAGCTATAAATTGGAAGGAAAGTTTTGATACATATGCTACAACTTAGATAAGCCTTAAAAACACTATGCTAATTAAAGGAAGCCAGACAAAAGATGGCATATTATATGATTCCATTGATACAAAGTGCCCAGAATACAACAGTATATAGAGACAGAAAGTAGAGGAGTTGTTGCCTAGGGTTGAGGAGCTGAGGGAACTGGGTCGGGGAGGTTATATAGCTAAAGGGTTTGGGGTTTCTTTGGGGCATGATGAAAACGTTCTAAAATTGTGGTGATGGTTGCACAACTCTGTGACTATATTAAAACCTGCTGAAGTGTACACTTTAAATGGGTGAATTGTGTGGTATGTGAATTATATTCCAATAAAGTTGTTAAAAAGAAACAATAGGAGGTGTACTATAGTTTGCTGACCCTGACATAGCACATAGTTGTTTAGCTATTCAGCAACTTTCCTCATGCTGTCACAACTATTCAGGCATTAACTCTTTAACAGCTGAGAAAACCAAGGCCAGAGAAGGGACTGACTTACTCTAAAACACGGGTAACCAATGGTGAGGTATGAGTGGTATTCAGCTTTCTGGACTCCCTGTCCAGTGCTCACTGCTGCACAGACCTTCCCAGAGTTAGATCTGGAACCTGGGTAGTCACTCCTCAAAGCCTGAGGAGAGAGAGATGACAGGAAGGAACTCCTCCCTGGACCTGTTCCTTCCTGGGGCTCCTTTGCCACTCCCCTCAGCCTTTCCCAATCCCAGCTTCCTCCTCCACTGGTGCTACTTCCTGTCCTCTCTCCTTCCCTTCCCAGCACCATTGAGAAAGGCTATTATTCCTCTCTATGCTTCGCTCAGGGTGCTGGGAAGGGAGGGAGGTTTATCCAGAAATTCAGTCCATGTGACATATCTGGAAAAGGATTCACAAAGGGTGAGGAACTGGTCCAAGGTCATAGAGCTGATATCTGACCTTTGATTTCCTTGATATTTTTGAGAAGGAAGAGAGAGAACGTTTGGGGGCTGGGGTAGTGTTTAGGTAAGCAGAGCTCTATCCCATTCCTAATTCTTTTCCCCATAGCACCGCCCTCCACAGCTTCCTCCCACTTTTATATTTCCAAAGGCACCAACTATTCAAATGAGGATGGGCTGGAGGGTGCTCTTTAAAAGTAATTAATTGTAGAAAAATCAGAAAATATAAATAAAGGAAATAAGGATCACCCTTACTTTTTAGGTACAAACATGGAGGTGACCATGTGAAATATTTTGCAGTGGCTCTGGGCTGAGCCAACTGGGTTCAAATCCTGTTCCATCACTTACCATCTGTGACCAGGGACAGCTCATTTCACCTCTCTGACCTCAGTTTCTTCACCTGTAAAATGAGAATTATAATAGCACCTACTCATAGAGTTGTGTGAGAATTAAAAGGAGACTATGAAGTACTAAAAACAGTGCACATAGTAACCACTCAATACATTTTCCCACTGTTTTTTATCCATATATATTTTTTCCTTTACAAAAATTAGATCATTCTCTATCTACTATTTTATAACATGGATCTCATGTTAAATGAATTATAAGCATCTTTCGAAAGTATTAGAAAGCCTTCTATAGAACATCTTTCTTAAGACAAATACATAGTATTCCATCCCTGCAGTGGGATATTTCAGTGTCATTTTTTTCTCCCACCACCTAACACTTTTCTCCTTATCTGTGACCAATTACCTCTTCAAGACAAATTCCTAGGGAACTTGCTGAGTCAATAGATACACAGGTGCTTAACGTGTTTGGCACGTCATTGTCAAACTGCCCTTCCAAACAGGTTAGAACTAGTTTCACTTCCACTAGCTAGGAAGACAGGGCCCATTCTCTTCAGTGCCTTGCTTGTCTTCTCATTTCCAATTGGACCTATTGCTTTCTGTCTTATCCTGATGTGCAGCCCAAATTCTCCCTAATGGAACCAGTTTCAAGAGCTGCTTAATCCCATGATCCCCCACGGTGGCCCTGGACTGGTAATCAACCTCCTGAACTGGAAGGCTCAGTTACAATCCCCAAGTGAAGCCAGGAGTTCTAAAATGAGCTAAAAACCCCACCCCAAGCCAACTTCTCAGTACTTGAAACACAGCTGTAGGCATTTCAGAAACAGGGGTGGCATCTCAGGAGAGCCCTGTAGGTTACTGTGGTGCACATGGGTAAACTGAGGCCCAAGAAGAGGCAGCCTCCCCAACAAGAAGTCAAAACATCTAGTAGAAAACTGGCTGAAGAACATGAATAGGGAATTTGGAGAGGAAACCTAAATGTGTGCTCATACGCAAGAAATGTTCAAATGCGTGAGTTTTTAGGGAAACACAAGCCAAAACAAAGAGGAGACACCAACTCGCAGATTGGCAAAATTAGGAAGCTGGATAATTGCAAATGTTGGTAGGGTGTGGGGGAAATGGGGCTCTCATGAACCACTGGTGAGTGCAGACTCCTCCTGAGACCCAGCAATTCCACTTCTGGGTAAATGTCCCAGGGACCTTCCTACACCACTGAGGGTATTCACTGCAACTAACGGTAGCTGGGAGTAGGAAATAAACTGGATGTTCTTCATTGGGGGAATAGCTTTGTAAAATATGGTGAAAGCACATTATGGAATAATGCAGCAGTTCAAAACAATGAAATAGACCAGAGGTCAATACACCAAGGCCCATGGGTCAAATTTGACTTGTTGCCGGCTTTTTGCTTTCGTACAGCTTGGCTCATGATCTGAGAATGATTTGTACATTTTTAAATGGTTGGGGGAAAAAATCAAAAGAATATTTTGTGATACATGAAAATTATATGGCATTCAAATTTCAGTGCCCACGAAGTTTTGTGTTTTTAAAAAACTTTTATTATAAGTGTGTTTTTCCATGACCCTTCAGCTCCAAGTCAAGTATCGTGTTTCCCTGAAAATAAGACCTAGCTGGACCATCAGCTCTAATGTGTCTTTTGGAGCAAAAATTAATATAAGATCCAGTCTTTTTTTTTTTTCCAAAGTAATTCTTTTTATTGTTAAAAAAAAGTGTTAAAAAAGTTTTTCCCTCATTAAACCCATTTTAATGCTAACAAATAAATTTGATGTTGTAATAACTTAAAAAGAAAACACCTATGTTGTTTTATCCCAGAGGAAGATCCAGTCTTATTTTACTATAATATAAGACCAGGTCTTATGTAATATAAGACATAATATAATATAATATAATACAATACAATACAATATAATATAACCGGGTCTTATATTAATTTTTGCTCCAAAAGATGCATTACAGCTGATTGTCTGGCTAGGTCTTATTTTTGGGGAAACACAGTAGTTGTTTCAATCTAGTTGTGGACGGTGCAGTTCACACTGGCCCATGTGGGGACTGAACCAGCAACCCTGGTGTTACTAGCAGAGCGCTCTAACCAACGGAGCTAACCGGCCACCCCCACAAAGTTTTATTAGAACACAATCACACTCACTTATTTGTGTATTATCTATGGCTGCTTTTGTGCTACAACAGCAGAGTAGAGTTGTTGCCACAGAGATCATATGGCAAAACCTAAAATATTTACTATCTAGCTCTTTACAGTGAAATTTTCCTGACTCCTGAACTAGACAAACACAAAGAAACTTTAATAGATTTACAAACTCTACAGCTAAATGAAAAAGTATCGGTTATCTGTTGCTGTGTAACAAATTACCCCAAAACATAATGACTTAACACAAAAATAAACATTCACCATCTCACATACTAGTTCCTGTGGACCAGGGATTCAGGAATGGCTTGACTGCGTGGTTCTGGCTTAGGATCTGTCATGAGGTTGTAGTTAAGATGTCACTGGAGGTGCAGTCATCTGAAGGTTTGAGTGGGGCAGGAGAATCATTCAAGGTGATTCACTCACATGGCTGGCGAGTTGGTGCTAATGTTGACAGAACGCCTCAGTTCCTCTTAGACCTCTCCACAGGGCTGGCTTCCCCCTAGGGTGGGGGATCCAAGAGAGAGCAAGGAGTTTGCAATGTCTTTTATCGCCTTGCCTTGGAAATTGCACACTATCATCCTTGCAAAATCCTGTTTGTTGGTTAGGGTCAACTCTATTCAGTGCCAGAGGGGACTGCTCAAAGATGTGAATACCAGGAGACCCACTGCAGCGACACCTTGGAGGCTGGCTACCACAGTAAGAAACAGAACGCAATCTCTAACAGGATAACTTTTCTTTTCTTTTTTTAAGGAGGGTACAGTTCACAGTGGCCCATGCGGGGCAACCTTGGTGTTATTAGCACCACACTCTAACCAACTGAGCTAGTTAGCCACCCCAACAGGATAACTTTTAATTAAAAAATTAAATTACACTCACATGAAACAACACTACATATCTGACAAAACTACATACAAATCCGAAGGTATTTATTAAACAGAGTGGGGGAGAAGAGTAATGGGAGTGGAGGTAGGGATACAAAGAAATGAGTGAGTGAATTAAAAAAAACACAGAGAAACCTTGCATAAACCAACTATTAGAGTGGGCTGGGAATTGAGATGATTAATTCAACTCTCTGCACTCAACTTTCTCCCCTCCCACCCAAAAAAGAGGGCAAGAGACTGAGAAAACAGGTTCCTTGTCCAAGATCACAGGGCTCCCTAACCCGATCCTGCTCTCTCTGCCTGATACACCCTCATTCAATTCATGGTTGACCGGCCTTCAGAGAGCTGTGGTTCCTGGCTAACTATGTACAAAAGGTTTTTGCCTGCAGGAAAGGGTGTGGGGACCAGCAGAACCAGCCTGGGAAGAAAAGACTTAAGTTATTATTGAAATGGAGGTGCTGGTGGATTGCTCACCCCTCCTGCCCAGCGTTTTTCCTTCTCTGGAGACAAAGTGCTCTCAGAGTGCAGAGCCCTGTGAACAGCCCCAGGCCCAGGCTGGCAGTGGTGGGAGAATCGAAACTCATTTCTTTAAAAACATATATCCTGTGACTCTAAGCCTTGTGACTTCTTTTCTTTCTTTTAATCTTCATAAACTCTGTCAGGTAAGAACTATTATTTCAAGATGCCAAGAGAAGTGAGTTGAAGAGATTGTTTTCAACTATTTTACCTCCCTGTGACTTCATTCACTCACAGACTCACTCCCACATTCGCTCATTCAGCAAATACTTAGTGAGCGCCTACTATGTGCCAATAGTGGTGATATAGAAATGAACAAAGCAGGCAAAGCCCCTGTCCTCATGAGTGAGGGGTGGGAGCAGCGGAAACAGATGTTGGACAGTAAACAACAAATAAAATATAAATACTAAAATGAGATAAAGAGATAAAAGTCATTGTGTTATCAGGGAATACTTGCATTTGAACTAAGACCTGAAGGGTGAGAAAGAGCGAGCCTGGAGAAGAGCAACTGGAGTGGTGGAAATGCCCTGAGGTGGGGATAAGCTTGTTTCAGATTAGGGAGGGAGGCAGGCCCCAAATCAGATAAGTCCTTGTAGCCATTAGTCAAGAGAATTTGGAATTTATCCTGAGTGTGGATGGGACTGATTCCGCCATTATTCGCTATATGACCTCAGGCAAGGTACTTTACTCCTGAGCCTCAGTTTACCTGAGCCTCAGTTTACCTACCTACAAAGTGGGGTTACTAATAATTCATTCATTCTGGCAGGCAGCATCTACAGTGCATCCTGGTATTCACACCCTGTGAACGTGGGTTGAATCACTACTTACCACTACAATATGGCAGAAGGGATGGTGTAATCATTTCCTATTCCGGTTGTAACAAATCACCACAAATTTAGTGGTTTAAAACAGCAGAAATTTATTATCTTGCAGTTTTGGAGGTTAGACATTTAAATGGGTCTTACTGGACCAAAATCAAGGTGTTAATAGGGCTGTGTTCCTTCTGGGGACTCCAGGAGAGAATCTGTTTCCTTGTCTTTTCCAAGCTTGTAGAGGCCGCCTGCATTCCTCAGCTTGAGGCCCCTTGTCCACCTTCAAAATGCATTATTGCAACCTCTGCTTCCACTGTCACTTTTTATTTTTATTTATTTACTTTTTTGTTACTGACTGTCCTGACTCCCTCTTTCCCTTATAAGGACTGTTGTGATTACATTGGCCCCTTGTGGACAATCCAAAACAATCTCCTTCATCTCAAAATCTTTAATCATGTCTCCAAAGTCCCTTTGCTGTGTCAGATAATGTATTCGCACGGACATCTTTGGGGGGCGATTATTCTATCTACCACAGATGGTATGTAACTTTTGTGACTAGGTAAGAAAGGGTTGTGGGTTTTGTCTTGAGTTATTTTGTTGTCTCTCTCTCTCTCTCTCATCACTTTGGGGGAAGCCAGCTGCCATGACATGAGGCAGCCCTGTGGAGAGAGGCCCATGTGGCTAGGAAGTGAAGCTCCTGGCCAACAGCCAGGGAGGAACTTAGGTCTACAAAACAACCATGTTTGCGAGGCTGGAAGTGGGTTCTGCAGTCCCAGTCCAGCTGTGAGTTGGCTACAGCTCAGGTCAACAGCTTGACTTCAACTTTATGGGGAGCCTGAGTTGAACCACTGAGCTAAGGATCTCCTAGATTCATGACCCTCAGAAACCATGTGAGAAAATAAATGTTTATGGTTTATGCTAAGTTTTAGGGTAGTTTGTAATGCAGTAATAGAGAACATATTCATTCATTCATTCATTCATTCAACAAATATGTATTAAGTGCCTATACTATGTGCCACGTTGTTTGAGATGTTGGGAACACAGCAGTTAATAAAGCAGAGAAAAAGTCCTGGTCTTACAGAGTTTACATACTACTGACGGAGACAGACAGCAAACATAAGAGTAAGTCAGTAAATTATACGATATGTCAGAAGGTGACAATTGCTACGGTGAAAAAGTAGAGCAGGGTAAGGGAGATAAGCCACACAAGGAAGTCTTTGCTGAAAACGTGGTAGCTGAGCAGACTTGAAGGAGATCAGGGCGGGAACCATGCTTTTCAGGGGAAGAATATTCCAGGTGAAAGGAATAGCAAGTGCAAAGGTCCCGTGGTAGGACTGTGCCCACCTTTTTAAAAAGGCAGCAGGGAGGCTAGTGTGACTGGAATGGAGTATAAAAAGGGCAAAGTGTTGGCAGGTGATTAAAAAAGTGAGGCGAGGATTAAAGTAGAAAACGTATGTTAAGCTTTTGGAATCTAGTAGTTGCTCAATAAATTAAAGCTTTTTTCCTTTAAAAAATTATATTTTAAAATTTTTTGTGAAATAATCTCAAGTATGCACAAAAAAGGAAACTTAACAACATAATGAACACCCGTTTAAGCACAAGCTACCCTAATAAAACTCTAACGGCTATTTGAATCCTATATTTGGCTTTATATTCGGTCCATATTTGTGTATCAATAAACAATCTCTAGCACAGTTTCTCAGAGTTTAAACATACAGAGGGTGTCAAAAAAGTATACACATTTTAAGAAAGGAAAAAACTGTATTAAAATTATATTGATGGTAACCACTTTGAGCACTTCTTGTAACTGCAGAAGTCAAACATGACTTGTATTCATTTTTTTGTTATCAGTATATATTAAGTATTACAATTTTAATATAGTTTTTTCCTTTCTTAAAATGTGCATACATTTTTGGCACCCTCTGTATATATGCAAAAAGCAATCTGTTATGTCATAATATATATTATGTATATCATACCAATAAACATATTGATATACCATATATACCATGGTATATCAATATGTTGGTATATCATATATTGATATACCATGATATACCATATATATCATGGTATCATTGGTATAGCAATCATCTCATTCAATAATTTGCTTTTTTTCACTCAACTGTTAATTTCTGAGGTTTACCCAGTGTAATCTATGAGGCTTTACTTCATTCTTTTTCACTGCTGTGTAATACTCCACTGCATGAACATATTACAATATACTAAAATGTTTAAAAATAATCATGCCATTATTACACCCACCACAGTTATCAGTAATTTCTTAATATCATCTAATACCCAACCCATATTAAAATTTCCCCAATTGTCTCAAAGATGTCTTTTTACAATTAGCTTATTCAAACAAGGATTTAAACAAGGCCCATCCAAAGTATTTGGCTATTACGTCTCTTAAATCTCTCTTAATCTAAAACAGTCTTTTATTTTTACCCTCATACCATAGAATTGTTGGAGAAACTAGGCTATTTGTCTCACATCCTGGATTTAGTTGGTTGCTTCTTGTGGTATCTTGATTGGATTCAGTTTTTGATGGGAAAAGAAAGGAGAGGATAGGAAACTGTCAAATGTAACCCAGTGATCAAACTCAGTGTCACCAATATGGTACAAACCTATACAACAGGCCTCCTGCTATGATGTAATGGGAAATAGATAACATAGCCTATGTAATGTAATATTTTACCCAAAGTGACTTATCTGAATCTAATCATGAAGAATAAATAGGAAATTTCAGGTTGTGGGATCTTCTACAAGATAACTTGCCTGGAATCTTCAAAAAATGTCATGAAAGAAAAAAATAAACAAAATACATTTTTTAAAAATAGAAGAAAAAAGACAAAAAGAAAATATATATGTAAAACAAAATGTCACACAAGAAAAAGTGAGGTGAACTGATCAGATGCTGGATCACAAAACTACAGCTATATAGAATGTAACTGGGAAAAGTGGAGAAATCCAAATATGAAACTGTATGAGATAATATATCATGCTGAGTGACTGTCTCAGGTGTGATAAGGGCACTGTGGTTGTGTGGGGAAATGTCCTTGTCCTTAGGAGATGCAGGCTGAAGTAAATATTTAGGAGTAAAGTATCAGGATGTCTCCAAGTGGTTCAGCCAAAAGATAAAAATATTTAAATGTATCTGTGTATAAATAATCTGGCAAAGTGTATTGACAATTGGTGAATCAAGAAGAAAGGTATAAGGGTGTCTGTTGATTATACAGTTTTTAAAACACTTGGATTAGGGGTCGCGGGTTAGCTCAGTTGGTTAGCGCATGGTGCTGACAACGCCAAGGCTGCCGGTTCGATCACCACATGGGCCACTGTGAGCTGAGCCCCCCCTTAAGAGTTAACTATGCCATTATAGCATGAAGGCAATATGTGACCAATGACCATGGATGTTTCCCAGTAAAACATTAAAAAGGTAAAATAAAGCGTTTCAGTTGATTTAATTTTTTTAAAAATAAAAAGTCACGAAAGGAAAGAATGCTTTGCTCGCGCAGCTGCTGGGGCCCTCCTGCATTACACGGGGCACCTCCATTGCTGACTCCAATCTCCCCTACTGCCGTGTGCTCCACATTTTTTCCCCTGGGGTGCAGGAGCCGTGGATGGAGGCCACTAGAGCCTGGACCTCATCATTTTGATGCTGAGAAATTCCAGCATCATTGAAAGGAGGGAAGGGAAAGAAGGTAAAGGAGGAACGCAGGCAACAGGCTCGCCTTGTGTAGGCTCTGTGGTCAGGCACCGCCCCCTGGTGGCCACCTGCATGCAGGTGGCGTCCTCCCCAGGAGGCGGACGTGGCCCTAGGGCCTTCACGCCAACCAGGGCGCGCCGGGGGGAAAGTCCCTCCCACCCATCGCAGGCCAGCGCTCCCACTATTCCAGCCTGTTCACCATTTTAAAGAACACCACTAGAGCCCAGCACGGTGCAACGTGCTTTACAGATACTAACTCACTTAATCCTCACATCAGCCGTGTAACAGGTGGAACTGTGCATGATAGCCTCCATTTCAAAGACACAAACTGAAACTCAGAGGGGGAGATGAAGTGTCACAGATCGCACAGCTAATGTTACATCCAGTTCCAGTGCTGTGACCACAACAGCCCAGCTCCTTCCAATTTTGATGATGTGATGATAATTAAAAAGAAAAATGTCAAGAAACATTTATTACGTTAAGGGCCATGCACTGTGCAACATATGTTAACAACTCATTCAATCCACAACAGCCCCTACGGGTGTTCTATTAATGTGCCCATTTTACAGTTGAGGAAACTGAGGTACAGAAAGACATCTGCCCCACATTACTCAAAGAGTACTGACTGGGAGAAAGCACTAAGGATCATTGGAATGGTCCGTTTGTTCAGTTCATGTTTATCGAGCACCTTGTAGGTGCAGAACCCTGAACTAAGACATAAATGTGCAGCAAGAAGACAAAAAAGTGTAATTAAGTTGAAAAATGAAAAAATGCAAAGAGCAAATCTAATCTATTTACAAACATGCGTTCCTGAAAATAAGATCCTGGACAAGGAGAACGTAATGGTTTTGAGATCAGTGGGAAATAAAAGTAAATGTGAACTACTGATCTCTTCTGCATAAGAGGCGGAGAGAGAACTTAAGTGAATATAAACATTTTCACTGCAACCTGTCAACAGAAGTACCACACTGGCAAGTCCTAATTTAAAACTTGGTTGAATATTTACTTCCAAGTAAGGGAGGGCACTGCCATTCTCCTGAGAAATTCAGAAAAAGAGTACCATGTTTCCCCGAAAATGAGACCGGGTCTTATATTAACTTTTGCTCCAAAAGACGCATTAGAGCTGATTGTCCAGCTAGGTCTTATTTTCGGGGAAACACAGTATATATTTTGGGGTTTTTTTTTTTTTTTTACCATTCTTCCAGTGTTTAGTCTTTGAAGGTAAAATGTCTGTTTTCTTTAGCTACGTTTAATGCCTTTTAGTACTTTGTTTTTCAATCATTTTACAATGATGTCCCTAGGTATGGTGAACTATTCCTATGGGAGGGACACACAAAATGTTGGGCTTACCTCAGTGAGCTTCCCTTCTCGCCGGTATCTTAGATCCTCAATTCCTGGCTGTCTTGGCAGCTCTCCAATGCCTTTAAATAAACATATTTATATTTTATCCAGCTTTTACAGCTATTTCTAGTAGGAGTATTAGTTTACTAGAAGCAACTTTGTTATAGCTAAAAATGAAAGTATCTCTGCCTCGGGTTTTAATTCCATGTTTAAAGACTTATAACATTGTTTTATACAGTTAATAATTTAATTTACCCACATTTTACCATTTTCTTTGGGCTTTACTCTTTGTGTCTCTAACCCTCCATCTGGGATCGTTTTGTATAATCACTATGTTGTACAGCCTTTAGAATTTCCTTTAGTTAGGGTCTGCTTATGATGAAATTCCTGTCGTTTTAGTTGAATAAAAGGGACTTGTGTCCCCATTCATAAAAGATTTTTGCTATATACAGTTTCATGTTGGCACACATTTTCTTGAAGTACAATGAAGATTTCATTATTCATTCACTTGGCTTCCATTGATGCTACTGGGAAGTCAGATGTTACTTCTTTGAAGTTAGTTGATTTTTTACCCCCTAACTACTTTTAAGACTAACCTTTTATATTCTACTGTTCCATCATGATATATCTAGCTATGGACTTATTATTATTTACCCTCTTTGAGTTTGGGCTTCTTGAATCTGTAGCTTGTTATGTCTTTCATCAGTTCTGGAAAACTCTTAGCCATTAACTCTTCAAATATTTCTTATAGCTTTTCCTTTATTTTTCTTCTGGGTATCTCATTACATTTACATTGGGCTCTTAGCCAGTAGTTTAACGTGTTTTATTTTGACTTCTGTACTTTCCACCTCATTGTTTCTGCTCACTAGTTTCTGAACAATTTATTCTCACGTACAGGCCAGTTCCTTAATTCTCTTATGTTTAATTTGCTTTATTTTATTTATTTATTTAATTAAAGTTTATTGGGGTGACAACTGTTAGGAAAGTTACATAGATTTCAGGTGTACAATTCTGTAATACATTATCTATATCTCACATTGTGTGTTCACCACCCAGAGCCAGTTCTCTTTCCATCAACATATATAGACCCCGTTTGCCCTCTTCTAGAGTTCCGCTCCCCCCCTTTAATTTGCTTTAAACAGTTTTTTAAATTGGTTATTATATATTTATTTATTTATATTATTAGTTTCAAGTGTATTAATTGGCTATTTGAAGAAATTGTTCTATTAGGTTACTTTTTAAAATCTGCTGTTAATTTTTAGCTTTCTTGGTTTTGCAGATATTTTCAAACTTGTCTTTTATCTAGTTAAAAATACAAGAAATGGGGCCGGCCTGGTGGCTCAGGTGGTTAGAGCTCCATGCTCCTAACTCTGAAGGCTGCCACTTCGATTCACACATGGGCCAGTGGGCTCTTAACCACAAGGTTGCCAGTTCGATTCCTCAACTCCCGCAAAGGATAGTGGGCAGCGCCCCCTGCAACTAAAATTGAACAGGGCACCTTGATCTGAGCTGCAGCTGAGCTCCCAGATGGCTCAGCTGATTGGAACTCGTCCTCTCAACCACAACGTTGCGGGTTCAAATCCTGCAAGGGACGGTGGGCTGTGCCCCTGCAACTAGTAACGGCAACTGGATCTGGAGCTGAGCTGTGCCCTCCACAACTAAGACTGACAGGACAACTTGACTTGGGAAAAAGTCCTGGAAGTACACACTGTTCCCCAATAAAGTCCTGTTCCCCTTCCTCCATAAAATCTAAAAAAAAAAAAAAAAAATACTAAGAATTGATATTTTATACTTTTTAATAATATTCAAGTGTATTGGGGTGACAATTGTTAGCAAAGTTACATAGGTTTTAGGTGTACAATTCTGGATATTTTATACTCTTTCTCTGATAATTCCAATATCTGAAGTATTTGTGTCTATATTTGTTGTCTGTTATTTCTGTATGTTCTCTTTCATGTCTCCTTGTATATCTGGTTATCTTTGAGGAATTTACTAAAAAAGAATGTGTGTGTGTGTATGTGTGTGTGTGTGTGTGTGTGTGTGTGTGAATACCTTGATGTCTGAGATACCTTTCTCTGCGGATCATTTTCATTTGCTCCTGTCAGGCACCTGGGCACACTACCAGTCTGGCCAATGTTGTAGATTTTGAAGGCTAAGGTTCCCTGCACCTCCAAGACAACCTGAATTGGGGAGACATGTCTATGCCAGGGTTTGTTCATCTTCAGTTCAACATTTTCTTGAGGGTGTCTTCATTTGAGGTCCCAGTTCAAATGTGGGGTGACTACTCAGACTCCCAGCTTTCAGCACTTTTACACGTGTATCCCTTATACTGCAAGCCCACCAACTTTACAGCTGGGTTTCACCGGTGTCTCCGTCAGTAAATGCCTTTAGGCAAAGGCAGCTTTGAGTGCAAGGATTCTGAACTCAATCTCCTGCTTCTCCAAGAGTTTGATCTCTAATTCTTCCTTCTCTTGTTAGCAATTTGGAATGCTTCTCTTTTTTCAACATTTCATCCAGATTAAGTTATTGTCTATGGAAGAGCTGGCGCTAACTACCTAGAGCACCATTACTGGGAGTGCAACCTTTCATTCAAGACTTCATTATCCTCCCTGCAGCCGGCCTGCCTTCACAGGTCCTCCCGTCCCGAACAAGGGAGCATAAGGAATGGGAGAAGGAGACATGATGTCCCTGTTTTTAGGACCTTGTTTCGGGGGAGTAGAAATTTACACTTCCTCAGGAAAAGCCACAGTTTGTCAAAGAGAGGAGATATGATTACCTGGAGCTTCTCCACCTTCCCTAGATAATTCCATATGGTTTAATTTATCCCCATTATGTCCAGCAGGTCACTTGATAGGAGACAGCGGTATCCAGCCACTGGGCAAAGCACGAGACGGGAGGAGCCCGCCTGAGGTGTTCGGGCCACGGGTCACCAGTGGCTGGTGGAGCCTGGCGCCGACGGCTGGATGCCCGGCCGAGAACGCGCCCTCTCAGGGGGTAGTGAACACACAGTGAGGTGCAGACACCCATGCAGAGCGGAACAAGGCCTGCAAGGCGCCAGAACCTGGCTCCTCACCCACCAGCACCCGCCTTGACGGCGGAAAACGCCAGGCCGGAAGCGGAAGTGCGTCCTGCCGAGGCCTTCCGGCAACATAGTCTCCAGCTGCGCCTCATTCCGGGCACGAGGAAGCCGCTCCTTTAGTGCGTGTGTGTACCGCACCCCGTGGAGCTTGCTGGTAAAATGTCGGGGGAAGAAAGTGGGCTTCCTCTGATACCTCTTTAGAGGTCACACCCAGATCGTCCTGTTATTAATTCTAAATTTGGTGATACGAACCTTTCTAACCGATGTGGTGCCACTATTAAGAGGCCTCACCCCCGCCACGTTGTCCAATCTCCCTTTAGGATCCCATAATCTAAGGAAAAGCAATTTTGTCTTCACTTACGGTTATTTAAAATTTAGTCTAGCCCACTTTAAAACTCCAAACTCATACCTTATTCTTAGAGGCCCATCCCTGGCCTGCTTCTCCGAGTGTCTGTCGGGCCAGGGCGAAGGCGGAAGGTGCCCGTCCGCTGGCTTCGTCCTGTCCCGCCTGGGGCCGGTGGCTGCCCCCACCCGGCGTCCCTCACAGGGAGATGTGCCGCGGTCTAGGGGCTGCGTGCAGCGTCACTCCAGTCCCGTGTGTTCATTCACAGCGGGGTGGCCTCGTTTCCTCTTTGGCCCTATGCAGTCCTCGTCTCAAACCCCTCTCCTGGTGGGTCATCCCCTAGTTTGGCTGAGCATCCATCGGGACACAGCCCTAGGGCCCCTGCCACGTGTCTTCCTTTCTCACTCGCGGGAGCCCCAAGCACAGAGTAAACGTATGTCTCGGTTTTCGAGCACAGTGCCAGCTTCCCGTCTGGTTAGCTCCCTCTTCATTCTTAAGGGTCCAGGTTTACATGATCAATTATGTGGTCGCTCTATCCATGATCCACTGAAATCCTGTCTTGTGATCTCTTAACAGCAAAGAAAGCAGATGGAGTTGTCCTATCCTTTTCTTCCCAGGCACAACACAAATGGGGAGGCTCGGAGGGCTTCCACGCTCTGCTGCTAGGGGCTACTCCAGCACCTCCCTCCTTTCGGAAATCTCCCGTCAGCTCTCGGCATCTGCCTACGTTGCATTCCTCCTCACGCCCTCACCACCGCACACGCAGGCTTCAGGGGGAGAGGGCAAGCGCTCCCAAGAACTCCGGGTGGCAAACCCGTAAGTGGGCCTGTGGTTTCGCTGGGGTAGATACGCCGTCCAGTGATTTCAGATGTGTACAATATCTCGTTATTCTCTTGGTGCCTGAGTCCCCTAGCCCCGTGGAGAGGGGCAGAAGTCTCACCCCAGGACCATAAGGCCCTTCTCCTCTGGATGTGACCCTTGTTGTGGTTACATGTCAATGGGGGCCCAGGATTGAGAGACTGTGCAAGTCTCAGACCGCCCAGTGAGCCCTGTGGGACAGTGTGCCCAGTCCTTGTGTCATCGTTTAGAACATAGGGTACATGTCATTTTGTTTTCACCTTTGGGGCTTTATCAAGAACTCCAAGCCAAAATCCTGTGACATCTCTTAACTTCCGAAAATGAGCATTAAAATTCAAGAACAATTGGTAATCACTAGTTTTTTAAAATAAAATCAGTTATTTGTTTCCCCCCCTTTTTCCACCTCCCCGCACCCACTCTGGTTCAAGCCATTGTTTTTCAGTCTAGTTGTGTTGGTCACCAATTGTCAGTTGTTCACAGCAGCTGCTGGCTGCTCACGGTGGCTGTCAGCCACTCACGCCAACCACTGGCTGCTCAGGGCAGCCCAGCTCCAGGGAAAGCTGTTGTTCACAATCTTAGCTGCAGAGGGCACAGCTCACTGGCCCATGTGGGAATCCACCTCGCGACATCCGCATTAGGAGCACAGCGCTGGAATTACCTAAGCCACCAGGCCTGCCCAATTGCTAGTTTTTTATGCACATAGTAAAACAAAAACCCCATTGGTTATTACAACTAATACTTATCTGGCCATAGCACAATAAAATATCTGTATTTCAGGTCGAAATTTCTTTGTTGCTTTATCCATTAAAGTGTTTGTCCAAAAAAAAAGGTGTTTTTCCACAATTACAGGGTTTTCACTGAAATTTATTAGCAAAAACTAGTTCTCTCCTTCAACCAACTCCTGCAAATAATCACCTATATTCTTATCTACAGGAAGCCCTTTGCTTCCCTGCACTCCCCTTCTTTGTAATTGGTCTCTCAAATGGCCTTCCTAGAGAGTGGGAATGACTTTGCTTGATCTTGACAGTGCCAAGACCTTTCTCTTCTTTCTTGGGCTTGGATCAGCTTCTCACACTTGGGAGCAGGAATGTCTATTTTTCCTTCTCCTAAATCCTCAGGCAGGCTGGATGTATAGGCCAGATGAGCTCATACCCTGAAGGGAACAGAGCAGGTGGCTTTGTGGGTGGAGGGACCAAGTAAGAGCAAGGAGATGGACTTAAAAGACTTTCAGATACCTGTGTATCACACTCTTTTAACACATGTTAATATCTTGCCATGTTTTTTAAGAAATAAAATATGACAGTTTAAGCCTTCTTTTTATTCCTTCCTATCCCTCTTCCCTCTAGCTCCAGAGGAAACCACCACTCTGAAGCCAAAATTTTAATACTTTCCTACTTGTACTTCATGAGTTGATAAAAAATAGATATTATGGATTTTTTAATGTTATATCACACTGTACATAGTCCTCCGTAATTTTATTTTCAATTGTTTGCAATACGTTATGCATGTTAATACATATGCATCCAGTTCAACCACTCATTAAATATTTAAGTATCTTCTGTGCTGGGGACAGGGCACTGAACGAGATACAGAAGTTGCTGCCCTTAATCAAGCTGTTCACTTGCTATTTTGTACTTTTCTGTACACGTTACGCTGCAATAAAATTTACCCCACACACCAAATCCCTAATCTCATGGAGCTTGCCTTCTAGAGTAGGACATAAACAAGTAAAATGTTTAGGATGTCAGGTGGTGGTAGATATTATGGGGGAAAAAATGAAGCTGGGGAGATGGAATGTGCCATGGAGGGGGACTGCTATTGCTGTTTTGATAGGGTGGTCAAGGAAGGGCTTATTGGTTAAGAAAATCTAAACCAAAGATCTGAAGGAGGTGAGGGACCAAGCCATGTGATATCTAGGGGAAGAGGATTCCCAGAAGAGAGAACAGCATATATAAAGGCTCTGGAGTGGAGGTTTGCCATGTGTTACAGGCAGGCCAGTGGGCCCAGAGCAGAGTGATCAAGAAGGAAGAGCAGCGAGCGAGACATAATACAGGGTGGCAGGTGGTAGAAATACTATGTAGGGCTTTTATTTTAGCTTTTACCCAGTGAAATGGAGAGTTATCAGAGGGCTTTGAGCAGATGAGTGGCATGATCTTTGATTTTTACAGTGTCACTCTGGCTGCTGAACTGCGAATATAAAGAGAAGGGTGAAAAGCAGGGAAACCAATTAGGAGGCTATTGCAAATATCTGGGCCACAGATGATGATGGTGACTTGGGTTAGGGTGGGGGAGGCAATAAGAAATGGTCACCCTCATATATTTTGCAAGTTAGCAGATACTGAAGCTTGGAGGTGAGGTGTGAAAAAAAGGACTCAAAAATGGTTCCCCAGTTTGGGGCCTGAGCAACTGGAAGGATGGGGTTGCCTTTTCCCAGATGGGAAGACTGAGGACTGGGAGGGGGAGAACATGAGTTAGTTTATCTTTAGACACATTAGAGATTATCTTATAGACATCAAAGTGGAGATGTCACATAGGAAGTTGGTTATGAGTATGAAATCCTGGACTGGAGATATAAATTTTGAAGTTGACAACAAGTAGGTAGATTTAAAGCAATGAGACAGGATGAGAGCCCAAATGGAGGCTGTAGAAAAGAGATCCAAAGATGGAGCCCTAGAAGAATTCTCATGTTTAGAACAAGGACAAATATGAACCTAGGAGAAGTAGCTGTCAATAAAGTATATGGAAATCTAGGTAATCTAGGATAACCTGGAAGCCAAGTGAAAAAAACGTGTCAAGGGTGAGGAAGTTATCAATGGTACCAAATAATGCTAAAAGGTCAAGTAAGAGGATTGCGAAGGAAAATAAAAAGTTAAATTTAGACACATTGATCAGTGACCTCTGACAAAAGCAGAAACAAAAACCTGACTGGAGTGGGTGCAAGAGAGAATGGAAGGAGAAGAATTGGAGACAATGAGTATTAAGAACTCTACTGTGGAATATTCCTATTAAGTGAAGCAAGAAATGGAGTGGTAGGTGGAGAGGAGTGCAGTCTATATATATTTACATATATTTATAAATATGAGAAAAATTATGTTATGCTGATGGGATTCAATAGACAAGAGAAAAAGAGATGCAGGAAAGAGGACAATTGCAGAAACACTGTTCTCATTTAAGGATGGGATCTAACTCACCAGAGAAGTTGATCTTAGATAAGAGAACAGTATCCATATCAACAGGAAAGGAAGAGCATGGACAAAATCACATGCATGTAGGTGAATAGTTGTCTTCTGATTGCTTTTACTTTTGAACTAGGAAGCCAGGTCCCCAGCTGAGTAAGGACTGGGGTGAAGTGCTGGAGGTTAAGAAGAGAGAAGCTATAAAATAGTACTGGGATAAATGCTTGAGGTCAGGAGTCAGGAATTTAAAGTTGGACTAGTCACCATGGCTGTTTTCCTCCAGCCACACTTAGCCACATGGACAGAGTTGCACAGGCAGAGCTAGAATGCTCTGGTTCCTTCATTTCAGTGCTGTATTGTATTAAATGAGAATATTGTGTTGTGTGCATATTTGCACTATTTCAAACACTGCTGCAATGAGCATCCTGTGCATGTCACAGTGCTCACGTGGGAAAACTTCTTGTGTAAATACATACCGTGTTTCCCCGAAAATAAGACCTCGCCAGACAACCAGTTCCAATGCGTCTTTTGGAGCAAAAATTAATGTAAGACCCGATCTTATATTACATTATATTATATAAGACCCAGTCTTATTTTACTACAAGTAAAATAAGACTGGGTCTTATGTTAATTTTTGCTCCAAAAGACACATTAGAGCTGATTGTCTGGCTAGGTCTTATTTTTGGGGAAACAGGGTATTTAGTCTAGAGTATATATGCTGGATCACAAGGTATGCTTAGTTTAAATTTTACTGGATATTGCCAAATTACTCCCAAAATGATTATACCAATTTACCCTCACCAACACTGTATATAAAAGTTCTCATTTTCCTCCTGCCAGACTTCTAAATTTTTGCCAGCCTAATGGGTACGAAATAGTATCTTTCTTTTGAAATATTCTGATTTCAAGATTGAGCATCTTTTCATTTATACGCCAGTCTTCTCAGTGTTATCAACAAATCTCCATTCCACTGCTCATTTAACAAGATTATATTAAGTAATTACTATATGCCTAGCACTGAGATAAGCAGGGGAACAAAAGTTATAGTAAAATAGATGTGGACCCAGCTGTCCTAGTACTCACAGTGTAGTGTGGGGTGGGGGGAGAACACCAAATAACCACAAATACAAAAGTGATAATGTGAAGCACATTAACAGTAATCTGTGAAAATGTAAGAGGGAGACCTGTTTAGTTGAAGTAGGGCAGTGGCAATAGTGACATGTGCAGTTTTAACAGATGAGTAAGAATGAACTAGTGTAGCAGCTATAAAGAACTGAGCATGGCCATCGTCAACATGCCTACCAACTGCGGAAGTGTTTGCTTACCTTCCCATGCGGGCACACAGGTGGGCTACATGTGCTGGGGAACATCATGCCTGCTGTCTTGGGAAGCTTTTCTCCTGGCTCTGTTTGGCAATTTTGGGACAACTATTCCTGTGCTAAAATCATCTGGTTACATGCTGACCTAGTAATCCCATTTTGGATATTTTATATCCTTCTGGGTATTTCAAGACAAAAAGAAAAATCTCTATAACTGGGCAAAGACATTAGCTACCACAATACCTAGAATGGGGAGTTGTAAGGATTAACTGAAATGATGGCTATAAAATACTTAGCACAATGTCTCACAAGTAGTAAGCATTCAATAAATGGTAGCTATTAACTCATGTGGCTGATGAGTTTAGCAGTTAATCCCTCCTCCTTGATACCCACTCTTTAATTTTAGCCAGTTCTGAAAACTGAAAATGACAAACTGACTCTTATTCAACTAAGGCTATTTATTGAAATAATACAATATTACAAGGCATCTCATGTGGCCTAGAAAGCTGGGTGTTCATAAACGCATGGTGCATGGTTACTGGGACTACAGAATCCTCTGCTCAATCGGGTACACATATACTGGGCTCCCTCCCTGTCAATGGAGATGTGAGATTCAGTGATTGACCGAATCTAGGCCAGGCTCCACACAAATAAGTGGTCTCCTTTGGGTCTTCAGGAACTAAGTCTTTATAAACTTCCATAACAGTAGGGTAGTGCTCAGTTGGTTACAACTCATGCCATTCTTACAAATAGTCCACTATGGGGATTCTCCACACAATCAGCAGCAAAACAAGTTCCTGACAGACATCCTAGCCCATCAGTAGAAGACGGTCTGAGTAGAATTATCCATTGTCACACTATGTATCAGACAACACAAGCATGGCCTTAGCATTGTGTGTATGCTAAGCATGGGACATCATAAACAAAGTATTTTTTGGAATGTTAATGTCTTGGAAAGGCAGATCTTCTAGGGAGTAGCTCATCCTGCTCTACATGTGATAGACTCATTGGGCTAGACATCCCTTTATTTCAGCCCCCAGGCACATTTTTCCTGCAAAGAATTACAAAGAATGTTTGGGAGCGGCCTCATTTTGTCCAGGATGAGACAGGACGATGGATCCTTCTACCTAGCACGGAAGAAAGCCAGTAGGAAAGGTTTATCATCAGCACCACCCATATCACTCCTCCCTGTGATTCATCATTATGGTGGGGCATTTGCTTATCTCAGGAGGAGATGCTCTTGCACGAAAGGAGTCAATTGCAACAAATTTATCTGCACTCCTGGTGCCAATGAACCAACGAAGGTTCTTGAAATTCCTTTAGGACAGCCTCTCAGAGGCATGAGGGGATCTTAAGGATTAGAGTGGGTTACTGAAGCTTAAGCTCAGGCTTTACTGATGGAAAAGCACCACAGAGATTTAAAAAAAAAAGTTAATTTTTTTTATGGTGAAATATCTCCTCAGCACATATACTGATTCTCTAAACTGATGTAAAGACAAATTTTATGGCAATAGGTAATTGGGTTTATACTTCTCTACAGTAAAATTAATCTGGGGAAAAATACTTCTTAGTTTTGTTTTCCCATTGATCCAAGCTTGGGGAAGTGCTTTTTAATGGAAGTGTCATAAAACGCTCAGTAAGAGGACTTAATAGTTCTATGAAATCAACATACGTGATCTGAAAGTATAATTGGGAAAAGGAAAAAAAAATCACCAGTAGTAATTCAACCACTTACTGTTTCTGTTTAACATTATGGTTTGTAAACTTCCAAGAAGTTGCTTCAAATAAGTTTGTGACAAACTTGCATGTCTTGCTGCCTTCATGCTTTTATGTCCCAACATATCCAACTCATGAGTGCTCATTAAATGTTTGTGCATCTGATTTAAAATTTATTTTAAAGCCCTATGAATTTCAAAATACCTTTTCAGTGGCAAGACCCTGGGGCCAAAGACCCAGGAGACCTGCATCCTCCACCCAGCTTTGCCATTATAAGCTGTATCACCCTGTGCAAACCACTTCACATCTTTGGTTTTCAGTTTCTTCATCTGCACAACGAAGTGGTTGGACCAGTTGATATAATTCTTTGAATGGTGAACTCCTGCAGGTGGAATTGGTTTCCACAGTGAATTCAATTGTCAAGCAATTTTAAAAAATGAGTTTTGGTCATTACTGCAGGAATTTTATTTATAAAAAAAGGCTGTAAACAATGAGAGTTACAAGTCAAACTGTTGAAAGTTGATGATCTCCTGCATATATGTTAAAAAGCTTTATAAAGTCCAATATACAGGCATATCATTTCCAACAGGTTATATATATTTGTATTGTTTTCACAAAAGTCTGCATTCAGATCTGAGAATGTAGCTTTTATTTTAAAAAGTGTCTATTAGCAGTTTTCTCTGCACATAACATACAAAGACACACAATTCATTACATTCTCAAGCTTTCTCTCCAGTAAGAATCCTCTGATATTGAGTAAGAATAATATTTTAGCTAAAGCTTTTGTACATTCTTTAATTTCAGGGTTCCTAGAGTTTATTTCGCATGTGAATTCTCTGGTGTTTAGTGAGAGCTGAGCTTCGACTGAAGTTTTTCCCACATTCCTTACAAGTATAGGGTTTTTCTCCAGTATGAATTCTCTGATGATCATGCAGATTGGTTTTCTTTCGGAAGGCTCGCCCACATTCATTACATTCATAGGGTTTTTCTCCAGTATGAGTTCTCTCATGCTGAATGAGGGATGAACTCTGACTGAAGGCTTTCCCACAGTCGATACATTCATAGGGTTTCTCTCCCGTGTGGGTTCTTTCATGTTGAGTAAGTGATGAACGTCGACTGAAGGCTTCTCCACATTCATTACATTCATAGGGTTTTTCTCCAGTATGAATTCTGTGATGCTCTATGAAACTTGTACTCCTTTTGAAAGCTTTTCCACATACATTACATTGATAGGGTTTCTCTCCAGGATGAGAAATAGGTTGTTGACTGAAGGCCTGCTCACAATCATAGGGGTTCTCTCCAGTATGGATCCTCTGATGGTCAGAAAAGTCTGTAATGTGATTGAAGTCTTCCCCACAGTCATTACAATGATAGGATTTCACTTCAGTCAGAGTGTTTTCATCTTGAGTAAGAGATGAGCTGTGCTTGAAATCTATGCTGTAGTTATTGCTTTGGTAAGGTTTGCCTCTCTTATGAATCCTCATATGTTTATAAAGGGATGGGCTCTGACCAAAAGCCCTTCCACATATGCTACATTCAAAAGGTTTTTCTCCCGTATGAGTCCTCTCATGCTGGACAAGGGAAGAACATCGACTGAAGGCTTTCCCACATTCCTTACATTGGAAGGGTTTCTCTCCACTATGTGTGACCTCATGTTGAGTAAGGGATGTACCATGCCTGAAAGACCTTCCACATAAGTTACATCGGTAGGGTTTCTCTCCAGTATGAATTCTCTGATGCTGGACAAGGGAGGAGCTGCGCTGGAAGGCTTTCCCACAGAGACTACACTGATAGGGTTTCTCTCCGGTATGAGCATTCTCATGCTGACCAAGGGATGAGCTATGCCTGAAGGCCTTCCCACACACATTACATTCAAAGGGTTTCTCCCCTGTGTGAATTCTCTGATGCTCAGTAAGTTGTGTCTTCCAGAGGAAGGTTTTTCCACAGTCAGTACATTCGTGATGTTTCTTTCCAGGATAAATTCCCTGATCTGTACCGTTGGGGCAAGCTCCCTCTCCTTTATGAGTTTTCTCATGTTTAGTAAGTGATGATCTATGAATAAAAGCTTTTCTACATTTATTACATTTATAAGGTTTCTTTTTTGCAAGGATATTATTCTGATTAAGTAAATCTGAATTATGTCCCAAATTGATTCCAAGTGTATCACATTCATTAGACCTTGAAGGAATGTTCAGTTGTGTAACCAGGTCTGTGTTCAATCTAGAGTTTTCACCAAATTTATTTTGCTCAAGACTTTCCTCTGGTGTGATTATTTTCTTCTGGGTGGATACATCAGGCCCCAGATATCTCTTCCAGTTTTCCTGGTGCCTCTCTAACCGACTACTCGTATCCCAAGCATCTTCTGATGTGGCATGTGAGAGATCATCTGTGCTAAGGGATACTTCAGATATGTTCTGCTGCAGATTTGATGATTTGGCTTCAGGCCTAGTCTTCCAATCTGAAAGAAATCCAAAGTGCAAAAGACCCCTATTCATTCCCTCTTGTTGAAACAAACTGCTATAGTAGTAATGAGGAAATGGAAGAGATACAAATTATACATGACTCTGTATTAAAATTAGTCCTGTAGCTGGGGGAGAATACCCAAAATAGAGGAAAGGAAGGGTGAAGAGAAGTGATAGTGTGGATTGCAGCTCCAAAGAGAATAGTAAGTGCAGAATGAGGAAGCCCACCTAGGAGGGCTGTTTAGGGAGTAAGGGAATAAGTGAGCATGACAGTGTTAGGCACAGACACAAGTGGAATAGGATTACAGTCCACCTTGCAGGACTATCTGCTCTCCATGAATCCAGTCCATTTTACAAACCATCACAGAATTTATCTTCCTAATACATCCATTTTATAATTTCATTAAAGTCACCTCTGAGGCTCCAGATCTTCAAACCTGGCAGAGAAAATCTGCAGCCAATGATATAATAGAAATGATTCTTTGATATACTTGGAAATCAAGAGCTATACTTTACAAGAGAAAAAGTAGGCAAATCACCCTGCCCTTACAACTGGGGCTGTGGTTTTAGTCTATTTGAGTTCTGGTTCTATATTAATCACCTCTCTTAACCAAAAAGTATTAATTGATCTCTAAAATTTTGTTTGACCTCAGAATACTAAGGGCACAGAATTACTAATTTCTAGGTTCTAAGAATGGTAACCTTTAAAAACTGAGAGGACGATTTCTGGAGTGATGGAAATGTTCCATATTGATAGGAGTTTGGGTTAGATGAGTAAATGCACTTGTCAAAATCAACTGGATGGTACATATAAGACTTATATATTTCCTTTTATGTAATTCTTTCTTAAAAAACAAACAAATATTGAGCTTAGTTAATGATATACACCTGGAAGAAAGTAGAGGTGAAATATACTCCTTCTGCAACTTACTTGGAAATATATCAAAAAGATAAATTGAGTGATGGATAGATGAAGAAATGTGTGATAAAGCAAATATAATAAAATGTTAACAACTATAGAATTTTGGGTGGTAGGTATATGGTGCTCACTGTATAATTTTTTCAACTTATATTTGAAAATTTTTATAATAAAATGTTAGGAAGGAATAAAACAGCAACTATGGGGCTTTAAATCCCAAAATTCCTTATCCTGGAACAAGACTCAATTCTAAATTCCTGAGAACAGAGAATGCTTTGTATTTCTTTTAGACTACTTCTCCAGCCGGCCCGGTGGCTCAGGTGGTTGGAGCGCTGTGCTCCCAAGGTTGCCAGTTGGATTTCCACATGGGCCAGTGAGCTGAACCCTCTAAAGCTAAGACTGTGAACAACAGCTCTCCCTGGAGCTGGGCTGCCATGAGCAGCTGGAGTTTGGCGTAAGCTACCGTGAACTGCCAAGTGCTGCCGCGGGCTGCTGTGTGCTGCCATGAGCGGCTGGCGGTCAGCATGAGTGGCCGGCAACCATCGTGGGCTGCTGTGGTCTACAGAGTACTGCCATGAGCGACCGTGAGCAGCCGAGCAGCGACTGGTGACTGCCTGCCTCAGCTGGGGGAGCGCAAGGCTCCTAATACCAGTAAGGGCCAGGGAGCTGTGTCCTACACAACTAGACTGAGAAACAACGCCTTGAACCGGAGTGGGGTGGGGGAGGAGGCGGAAGAAAGGGGGGGAAAAAAAGAATACTTCTCAGTGGGAAATTCAAAAAATGTTTGTTGAAATAAATGAATGATAAAGTGCTCTCCCCAGCCAGACTCCATAACCATCAATCAAGTTATTTCTGACTGCCTTTTACATGCTTTGCAACACCAATAGAATATATAGAAATAAAATATTCTCCAGGCACTTGAAATCTAAAAATAGAAACAAGACTCAATCTTTTGACAACTTAAAAAAAAAAAAGCTCATCAGATGGTTATCAATTCACATTGTTAAATATGAATTTGTGTGGTAGAGATGATATAAATGGTATTTGTAATCAGGGAAGCAATTAGTAAATATATTAGTATATACTAGGTTTCATGAATTAGACAGAAAGTATTATCTAATTAGGGAAAGTATATGCTACTTACAGAAAACATTAAAAAGAAGTTCAGCCTCAATCGTGATTGCTTTAGAAAGATAATACTGGAAGGTATGATGGCGACTTAAATTAAGGGAGTTTCTGTTTCCTATGATGAGATACAGGTAGTAATGGCAAGGTTTTGTCATGGGTGGGTGGTTTATGAACATAAAGTGTTAAATCCAATATGGTCCATTACGTGATGAATAGATAAACAAAATGTGGTACATGCATGTAATGGAGTATTACTCAGAAATACAAAGGAATGAAGTAATATATGCTACAACATAAATGAACCTAGAAAACATTACGCTAAGTGAAAGACGCCAGTCACAAAGGGCTACATATTATATGATTCCATTTATAGAAAATATCCAAAATAGGCAAATCCATAGAGATAAAAGTAGATTAATGGTTGCCAGAACAGGGGGTAATGGGGAATAAAAAGTGACTGTTAATGGATATGGGGTTTTTTTTTGGGGGGGGGTACTTATGCAATTAGACAGTGGTGATGGTTGTATGTATATATACATATATATATATATATATACATATATATATATATATATATATATATGTACACACACACGTATATATACTCTCTATATATCTGAAAAATCACTGAATTTTACATTTTAAAAGGATGAATTTTATATTTTGTGAATTATATCTCAGTAAAGCTATGATTTAAAAAAATCCAATATGAATTATAAAAAGAAAAGGTAGAGTGAGCAGTTTCAACTAGGAATTATAGTAAATTAAGCCTACGGCTTGGTTTAAGATATCACCAGTGGAAGATAAAAGGCGGAAAAATCTAAGATACTTCTCAAATGAGGAAAGTAACCTGGGTTGAAAGAAAAAGATTAAACTACCTATGGTGTCTGGCTTGAGAGATTAGAAATCCAGTGGTTTATAATAGACAAGGGGAGAAATGGGTAATGGACAAGGTAGCAAAATGTGCTGGCTGGGAATGAAAACTGGTTAATTTAGATTTTACATCTTTAATAAGATCTGCATGGGTCTTCCAAGTGGAGGTGTCCTATGAAAACAAAAAAAGTGACCAGGGTTCAAGTAAGGATGACTTCTGAGTCTACAGCATAAACAAAGAGCTGCAACTACCAGAATGGAGGCACCCTTTAAGGGAGGTAATAGAGAAAGAATGGGGAGGAGGCTGGAGGGCAGACTCCTTGGCAGATCTGCTTAGGAGGAAAGCAAGAAAAGCCAAAGACCTCAAGCCAAAAAGCACTTAATAAGCAGAAAGACCAGGAGAGGATGATACTCTAAGAACTGCGGAGGGAGGCAATGAATCAAATAAGCACGAACACAGGATGAAAGGAAGATCATGTGCTCCCCAGACAGGTGTTAGAGGAGTGTAGTCCGGGAACGAAGTCTGAAAACAAGTTACGAAGGGAAGGACAATCAAAGCTGTGGGTATTTCCTACAAGACTGGGGCATCTGACAGTGAAAGCAGCAAGACAAAAAGGAGGAGAAATGGAAGTTCAATTACATCAGAATGAGTAAGAAAAAGGATCTCTATAAATAATGGTGGGAGACTGAGGACACCAGAGGAGAAAATAATCCAGCAATCAGGGATACAGGATAGGGAGAGATGGGATTTTGAGTCTAGTACAAAGAGGCATCTTCTCCTTTGAGACCTACCCTACAGGAGAGGGGAGACATCCAGAAGTGTCATCCAGAAGATGGTGCAGCCTCCTCTGCCAGTCTAGCTGCTGCCAGAACAGAATTTGAAGGTGCTTCCCCCTCCCTCACCTGTGCCATTGTCTCGACTGATGCCTACATGCTTGATTCTCACTCATTTATTTACCTGGACAAAAAGGTCTTTGGATTTCTCCCTCTGAGAGCCACGGCTCTTGTCCTTGTTCCAATTTGAAGATCACCTCTGGCTTGGAAACTTGATATCCTGCTCATAGGTAAAAACACAAGATTTGATTGTTTGTACAAGTGGACAAAAGAATCCTTGTACAAGTCCATACTAGTCCTTGAACCTCAGGACCTCTGAAGGGAAAAAAAATGGTGCAACTTGAGGAGTCAGGCAATCAAATGGCTTATTTCCAGGTCTGCAAAAGAAAAGAACTTTTACTTAAAGAGCAGGCTCAGAAACCTGTATGGCTGGGTCCCCAAAAGATGAACAATCTCTGCCCCTGAATGCACTGCTCAGTCACCCAAGATATAGTCAGAGCCCCATAACCTTAGCAACTTAGAAAACAAAGACAGTGAGACGTAGTCCTTACCAAGAGAAACCAGGTTGCTGTAGTTCTCCAGCATCACTTCCCTGTACAAGCGCCTCTGAGCAGGGTCCACATGGCGCCACTCTTCCTGCGTGAAGTCCACAGCCACATCCTTGAACGTCACTGATTCCTGTAGGAGCACATTCCTGCTCAAGTAGGACCACCCCACAAATGTTCCCAAGGCAATACTGGGGATACAGTGGAGGGCCTATGAGAAGTAACGATCACACATTTGATAAGCTGAGGGAGCAATGCTGGGTTAAACATACTAGTTGTTCACAGAATTTTATAATCTCATATCCAGGCAGAGAAGTAATGAGGGGCAATATGTCCCTATGTAGCTCTCATCGTTTCCCTTCAAAGCCAAGCCATTTATACAAACACCCAATGCCTCCCTGCCCTTGCACTTCCTTTGTTCCCAAATCCAAACACAGTGGGAAGTAAAAAGTGGCAGCCCTCCTTCACCCCCAGCACCAATGCCGCTTTACTCCCTAGAAATAACCATTGTTTGGTGCATACACTTAAGAGTTCCTTTTCCATGTTTCCAACACACACACAGTGTCTTCTTTTGTGAAATATTGTTTTACAACTCATTATATTTTTACACTTAACTATGTGTCTTAGAGATCTTCCCATAGCAGTCTATATTATTTCACCTTATTCCTTGGAATTGCTTCATAGCACTCCATAGTATAGCTGTTATCATTACATACCCATTACCTAAAACCAATAGTACTCACTGTACTAAGAATAAGATTCCAGGTGGTGGCCAGATGGCTCAGTTGGTTAGAGCGCGAGTTCTGAACACCAGGGTTGCTGGTTTGATTCCCACATGGGCCAGTGAGCTGCGCCCTCCACGACTAGATTGAAGACAAGGAGCTGCCACTGAGCTGCAAGAGGGGCAGCCGGATGGCTCAGTTGGTTAGAGCACGAGCTCTTAACAAGATTGCCAGTTCAATTCCTGTATGGGATGGTGGGCATCGCGCCCTGCAACTAAGATTGAACACGGCACCTTGAGATGAGCTGCCCCCGATGGCTCAGTTGGTTAGAGCACCGGCTCTCAACCACAAGGTGGCCGGTTCAACTCCCGCAAGGGATGGTGGGAAGCGCCCCCTGCAACTAGAAACGGCAACTGGACCTGGAGCTGAGCTGCGCCCTCCACAACTAAGACTGAAAGGACAACTTAACTTGGAAAAAAGGCCTGGAAGTACACACTGTTCCCCAATAAAGTCCTGTACCCCTTCCCCAATAAAATTTAAAAAAAAAAAAAAAGTCTAAAAAAAACTGAAAAAAAAAAAAGATTCCAACTCCCCACCACTCACTGGGCTCTAGCAGTGCTGACCTTGCTGATCCCTGAACACATCACACTATTCCCAGCCTGGGTTTTTAAGCTTGCTACTCCCTCTCCCCCTAGGATCTCCATATGGTTGACAACTAGTTATTCATTATTTAGGGTTCATCTCCAGCATTGCTTCCTCAGAAGAACTGTCTTAGCACCTTCTTCTAATTCACTCTCCTTCATACAGTGTTTCCCTGAAAATAAGACCTAGCCAGACAATCAGCTCTAATGTGTCTTTTGGAGCAAAAATATAAGACCCGGTCTTATTTTATTTATAATCTAAGATGGGGTCTTATATTAATTTTTGCTCCAAAAGACGCATTAGAGCTGATTGTCTGGCTAGGTCTTATTTTCAAGGAAACACTGTATTACTGTTTTCCCTCCTAGCACAGGTATCTCTCACTGTCCAAATTCCTACCACCTGAACTCAGGAACCAAATAGATTCAGATGAAAAGAACACTTGTACTTATAACCAATACCTGAGATTGCTTACTTGTGAGCTTGTCTGTTTCCCCTACCTGGAGCTCTGTGAGAATGGGGACTTTATCTATCTTCATCATAACTATTAATATATGCCTAGTGATGCCCAGCACAAATACCCAGGAGCGAATAAATAGAGCAGGCTCCATTAATAGACATTTGGATTATTTCCAATATTTTGCTACTACAAACATTATGGCCACAAATATTGTTTGTGCAATTATGAATAATTTCTCAAGAATAGCTAGTTAGAATTGTTAGGTCAAAGGTCTTTTCACGTTTTTTACCCCACTCCAATCACTTCTTCCTCATCACCCCACTGAAAGCAGTCTGGCTGAGGCCCCAGTGTTTCTCCTGAGTTCTGATGCTCGTGGGTTTTTTTTTCTTGCCTCACTAGGCCCTGTTAAGCCATGAAACACCTGTCACCATGCCCTATTTGAAGAATCTTCTTTGATCCTGGTTAGATTTCTACCTCAAGAAGGATATAATAAAGTATGGTAAAGACAATTAGTATAAAAAGACATTGAAAGCAGAGCCGTGAGTTTGCTGGAGCAGTGAGGGAAGATTACTTGGGGGCTTCTGTCTTATTTCATGCCCTTCTCCCAAAGTGCTTGGCTAGAGCTAAACTGGACTTCTTTTAGTTTCCTGGTAAGTATCCTCTCCCCACCCTCCCACCTGCCTTTCCCTTGCTAATTCCATTTCATACTTCGGTGTTGGTTAGCAGATTTTCTGTGAAGTCTTCTGATCCCCCACTGGGGGGTCAATCCTCGTATTATACGCGTCCAGCCACCTGGCACACCCACAATTATTCAAATAGACCTAATACCTTATTTAATGCTTGTTTTCCTAGTTAGATGTGAGCATTATGAAGGCAGTGACTATACCTTTTTTTAACTTGGAAACACCAGTGCTCAACAAGTGCCTGACCCACACTAAATATCTGTTTCCTGACTGAGTTGAGACTTAAGATGACTGAGATCTGAATTTTAGAGAAGACAGGTGGGGCCCAACCTGCTGAGTGAGGCGCATGACTGCATTCATACACAACACTGATTCCTCCACATCACACCCCTGCTCAGACCCCACAGGAACAGGGAAGGGTTGAAAGGTGGTAGATTTTTCTGATCGAGGTCAGGGGTCTGTGCCAAGTAAGATGACACTAGATATTTACTAGATGCCTGGCTTTATCATATGCACTGTGGCAGAATAAAAATGCCAGTGAAAAATCACTGCAGTCCTTGAATAGGTTTCAGTTTATTTTAAAATGAAAATTTTATTAGAGCACAATATGAGACAATGCATAAAGTAAGGTGCTATAAGTGTGTAGAGAAGACCGGGAGACAGAGCAGCCTCAGAGTAGGCTATGCACTAGGCCTCTGGATGGGAGAAGAAAAAGTGGGAATACAATCCCGGGACTGAGAAGTTTGAGAAGCAAAGCTAGACTTGGGATGCACATGGCCAGCAGGGCAAAGGGGTTTGGACCAAGGCCGACATTTTAAGTTAGGCTGTGAGAAATGACACCCTCTCCCCATTGCCTCCTCTGTCCTTCAAGCATACAGCCCTTTGGTTTAGTACCAGACAGCGGGTGAGCAACCTGGATTCCTTCCTTCACTGGTTCCGCATACTTAACGCAAGGTCTCCCAACTTTATTCTGCTTCCCCAAATAGGCTGCACTAATGGTAAAGAATGTGCTGACCAGTAAACACATGTCAACTCCAAGCCACTCACCATTTCTTGCTTTGGCGGGGCAACAACTAGCTTCTGTTCTTCTACTCTTGGTCCCACCAACTCTTTCTTATGCACAATCAGTGTCACTTCTCTAAAACACAAATTTTGATCAGGCTGATAAACCTTTTTCTTCCCACTTTCCCCATTCCTACCATCCTCACCCTACTCCATGCCACCATCATTCTTACCTGGACCACTGTTACAACCTCCTAATTTTCTCTCCTTTTCCACTGATGTCCCTCCACCCCCAGTCTGCTTTCCATATAACTAGAGTGACCTTGTTAAAACATGTCCGAGCAAGTCACTTCTTTGCTTTAAATCCTCTGATGGCATCCCAATTCATCCCAAGGAAAATCCCAAGTCTTTATCGTGGCCCACATGGCCCTTCACAATCTGGCCCCTACTATCTCCCTGACTTCACCTTGAACCTCATCCCCAACCTACTGCTCTCTCCCCTTCACTCACCACGCCCTCCCTATGATTCCTAGAATAAGTTACGCCTGCTTCTGTCCTGGAGTCTCTGCTCTGCCTCTTCCTTGACTTGGAAGCCTCTTTCTGCAGATACAGAGGCTCTCCACTCACTGCCTTTAGCTCTTTGCTCAAAAGTCACTTTAGCAGCCTTCCCTGACAAGCCTACATAAAATAGCACCCCCACCCTGCACTGTCACTGTTTTTTCTTTTCCTTTTTCATAGTCCTTACCATCTGACATATATTTTTGTTTACAGTCTGTCTCCCACAGCAGAATGTCAACTCCAACAGAACAGGAATATTATCTATTTTCTTTTTGGTTGAATCTCCATTGTCTAGAACAGGCCTGGCACATAGTGGATGATCCATAAATGTTTAATAGATATGTTTCTTAAGATAAAAATTAGATTCCTTAGTGTGAGCTTCAGAGCCCATCACAACCTAGCCCACCTCACGTCCACAGCCTCAGCTCTCACTTCTCCTCCTCCTACACCATAATTCAACATGCAGAAGAGTTGAGCTCCTTGAAACCAAACGACCTCTTTTGTCTCTGCAAGTCTTGCTTCAAAATGCTCGGGCTTCCCTCCTCTGCCTAGCTAACGCTGATTCTCTCACTAAGACTCGATCACGTTCTCTCTTTAGGGGCTCCTGTCCTATCCCCAGGTCTGGGCTAAGTGCCGCCCCACACCCCCCACGGCTCCCCTCTCTGGGCCTCTCTCCAGCAAAGCTCACAATACACTGCGCTATGGTGTCTGTTACCTATTGTTCACTGTGTTCTAGAGGGTCAAGACCTTGTAGCAGGCACCTTCAGCTCTCCAGAGGGCATAACCATTTTGGTACTTAGACAATCAAGAGTGCGCAAGATTAAGTAAGTAAAATGTACTCGAGATCCTTGCTGTGAGTTAGCCACTCTGAATCAGAGCAACTTCAGGGCATCCCTCGTGCTGCAGGTCACACCTTGGACTGTAGTAAAATGATCCAGTAACATCTTGTAGACACTGCTTACCCTTCTTCCAGATACAACTGGACCTCAACATAAACTCTCTTTAAAAATTAACAAGTATCAATGTTCCCCTTTATCATGCTGACATAAAAGAACTTTGCCCAAATACTGGAGCCCAAATCAAAGAACTGGAAATAGCATATACTAAGTTCAGAAGACTCAATTTCATGGGTCCCTAAAAAGCCCCATAACTAGTAAATGTGTAATATCCTTGATAAATGGCAGACTTCCTAGAGATCCAATGTTCTCATCTATAACATGGGTTCCCTGAACTAAAGAAGAGTTTTAAGAGCAGAAGGGCGGAAAAGGCAGTTCCAGAAAGGACGTGTGCAAATATAAAGAGACACAGTCCTCCAACTCTAATATATACCAATTCTGGAGGAGACATCTGCTCAAATTATAACTCAGTTAATTTCGAAACTTTGCAAAGCTAAAAACCACAGACTGGCAGCTAATGTGTAAAAATAATCCAATTTATAAAAACTACCCCCCATCAAGACCAACTTAGTTTGCCCAATTAGAACCCATTAAATTTCCTGGCATACAATATGGTGTTTTCGCTCAAATACTCGGTGCTCTCTGATACCAGACCAATAATAGTTTGGCAAGCTGAGAGTCAATAGCATACCTAACAACAGAAGAACCATTATGACTGGTAGCCTTTATACATATACACAAATGCCCTACTTAGGCTAATGACATCACCATCTATAGTATCCCAATGGGAAACCTGGACCTCATCCACGACTCTTCAATTTTCCTTTATGCCCTGGAATCACCAAGAGCCTCAAAAATGTCTCCTATATTCAGTCTCTCCCCTTCACCTGTCAAATCCAGCTCAAATCCTCCCTAGCCAAAAAATGGCATTAAGCCAGGCACGAATATTCTAGATCTACACTGTCTGATATGGTAAACCACTAGCCACACATGGTTACTGAGCACTTGCAATGCGATGCAAATCGGATGTGTGATAAGTGTAACACACACACTGGATTTCAGAGACTTAGTACCCCCGCCGCCCAAAAAAGTAAAATATAATACCTCATTAATAATTTTAAAATATTGATTTATGTAGATAGAAATTGATAATATTTTGGCTGTATTGGGCTAAGTAATATTACAAAAATTAATTTTACCTGTTTCTTTCCATTGTGACTACTAGAAAGGATTTTCAGGGTATTTATTCCCCTTTCACCCATCTCTGCTCCCATTTGCCTCCTGCTGCGGGCCACTTCTGGGTATTTGTCTCACCCACCAAGACACCTCAGAGCCCCGACTTTGAAACTTTTTCCTCCCAGGAAAATAAAAGTGATTTATTCCCAACTTTGAAACTCTTGCTCCTATACTTCGTTATTCACAGCAATCTTTAAAACTAAGAAGAAACTATACTAGTTCCCTGCTCAAAATCACTGGCTCAAGCTGTACTGGGCTCCTTGCTGCTCCTTGAACACACCAAACACATATCCTGCTGTTTCCAAAGAATTCTTTCCCAGACCTCCTTCAAATCTCTCAGATGTCACCACTTTGCGGAAGGCTTACCCTGGCCACTCTATTTAAAACTGCACTCCCACCACAAGCCCCTAACTCCCCCACTCAATCCCCTTTACCTTTCTCTAAATTTTTTTTTGAGGTACTGTCACCTTCTGGGATATCATATACTTTGCTTATTTACTAAATTTTTCTGTCTTCTCTTTCTAGGATGTAAGCTCCACAAAAGCAGAGACCTTTATAAGTTTTGTTCATAATGTATCCCTACCATCTAGAAAAGTGTCTTAACACCTCATAGGGGTTTAGTGGCTCTGCTGAATGAATACATGAATCAAAGAACAGGTTACCAAGACCAAAAGAAAGAAGTCCAAACTCCCTCCTATTTTCATCTACCCAATGTCTTCAGCCTACACTCACTGTCACACAGGACAACAGTTTCAGGAAAATGTTCCTCATCTTCTTGCCTCCGAACTCCCCTGTACTCCCATCCCCTTCAAGTTTACCTGCTTAGACTCTGACTTTCCCACAGGCAGAATTTCCTCTCCCCTCTCTGTACTCACAGCAGCCTCACAATCTCTGCAACAACACACCTTTTTTGGGCTATACTTCTGCATGAGACTGTCTTCCCTCCACTAAACCAACTTCCTGGATGAGCAGTCACATGACTCAATTAACTCTTTTGCATCCCCCTGCGGGCCATGTTCAGAGAAAGGGAACCACTGAAAAAAGGAAATTTCTGCCTAAAATAATCCCCATTAGGATGGCTGGTGTGCTTAATGTTTAGAGCGCAGTGCTCATAACACCAAGGTCACCGGTTTGATTCCCACATGGGCCAGTGGGCTGCACCCCCCACAACTAGATTGAAAAAAATGACTTTTCCAGGTCCTGATGGGTCCTGGAAAAACACAGTTCCCCAATATACCCCCCTCAAAAAAAAATAAATAAAAAATAAAAAAGCCCCCATTGTAGGGCCACTATTCTATTTTGCCCTTCAGCCCGTTAGGTAATTCAAGTGGACTACCAGTCTGTTCCATAACAGCATAATTGAACCAGAATGCTTGGGGGACATAACTTTAAAAGTGAAGCTTAAAGCTGTCCATAAAATTCACTGTTCAAAACACTAATCCACTTTCACCATTAAAAAGGCAACCCACCACCCCTGTGGAAAGGATCACCACCCCCCATGAGGTGTTAAGACATCCTAATTCTCACACCCTATTGAAGCTACACTTCGTATAGAAAAGTGCTGATGACAGTGGTTTGCTGTCTCTCCTCAAACCAAATAACTGTCTTGTTCTAGTATTGTTACTTGTCTTACTCCTTAAGGCTCACCCCTGTAAAAAAAACAAAAAACACACACAAGAAATAAAAGATAAAGGCATATCATGTTATATTGTGTTTAATTTACTCTAAACTGCTTTTAAAGAGCATTACTAGTCGGTATCTTTATCTTGGTTGATCTTGTCCCACACACATAGCAACTAAAATCTGTGATTTTTCCTGAATTCTAAAGAGAGTGTGAATTAAAATACCATCTGGATCGTGTTGTACTTTCACCAATACACTTTATGCAAAACCAGTGGATAACTTGAGTTGTGATGCTTCTAGAAAACGCCTCCTCCCTCATGAGAATAAATGGGTTCATAAATCAGCTTCATATTAATTACATTGAAGGATGTACATCTGGGGATGTGCACTGTTATAACTTTGCTAAAGCAGAAAAAGATTAAAAGCTACACCACAAGTCCTCCTTGGTTTTTTTTTTTTTTTTTTTCCCTCCTTGCCCAAGAAAGCCCATCTCCAGCCTCTTCCCAGGCAAATCCAAACCCGACTTCTTAGGTCCCTTAAAGTCCCTCCATGGCCCCTGGATCAGAAGCTTGGCTCCTCTCTCCTTCACTTACTGACAATCACTTCCTCTTGTAGTTTTCTATCCTGTCACACCCCCTCTGCATTCCTTATTTACAGAATTCAAGGAATTGACTTGGCACTCAGGATTCTCAACACTGACACTTCAACACACCCACTCTTAATTCCTCCCAGAAGACCACAAAACCCCATCCCCTCCTCCCACCAGTGCGGCCCCCATTTGGGGAAGCCTGCTCCCCCAGCTCTGGACACCTTGGGTTGCACACGGCCAGGAGGCTGAGGGGGCGACTGAGCCTGGAAAGGGAGTCGCCAGCAAGAGAACAATGACTGCTCCAAACACGCCCCGTAGTAAGGACCACGCTGCTCACCTGGGGCGCGACCGTCGGAGGCCTCGGGGCCATTCCTGCCTCGCCGGGGCCCGGATCCCAGATAGGGACTGGGGAAAGAAGAGAGGGCCCACTCACCCGGTTGCAACCGCCGACCCCACCCCGTCTCGCCGGGCCCGCCTCCGCCCCTCAGACACTTCTCCTGGGGAAAGGAGTGGAGAGGTGCCTGAGCCCTGCGTGGGTCTGCCGCTCCTCATTCCCCATATTAAAGGTTCACCGCGTCCAGGACACAGTCCTCTGGCCACGCCTAGTCCCACCCGCAGGATGATGGGCGCGGCCCCACGGACACCAGCCAAACCCGTGGGAGGTGCTGCCCGGACCCGCGCACTCGGAATCACCGCCTCCTGGGGTCTCCGGATTTTGCGACCTCAGGCCCACCCAGGGCTCTGGCCTGCTCCTCCCGCCCCTGCTGCAGGCTCACTCCTCTCCAATTCTGAGGAACAGAGGGGCGGCCCAAGCGGCCTTAGACGCACCGGGGCCGGACAATGGCCGCAGCGGCGGGGGAGAGCCGGAAGTGCGCCTGCGCACGTGGAGCCCGGCGCCCGCAACCCTGGGGTCGCGGCGAGCGTGCGGACTACACTTCCCAGAGGCCCCCGCGCGTGGGCCCTCAGAGCAGGCCTGGGAGGACGCAGCCCATCCTTCACCGCGCAGCCGTAGGGTGCGCTGTGAAAGCCTAGAGAGTCCGAGAGCCTGGCTTGATTACTCTTACGTCCACTTATTCCAATAATAGTCACGGAGCGTCTCCTCTTGTGCCTGAGGCGTGTTGCTAGGGGCAGGATACAGCAGATCAGACCGGAAAAGACTCAGTTTGGGGGGAGCGAGCTTACACTCCTGTGGAGGAGGGCAACAATAAAAATGTAAACAGATCAACAAAATAATTTCAAGTACTGACTTCAGCTATAGGAATAAGAAGGTGAAGAGAGTTGGGACGACATTGCATCTTCATCGCAAAATGCTATGTCCTTCGCCTCTTCTATGTCACCTTCCCCCATGTTATGCCATCTTACCGAAAGTTTGGACACTGACTCCTCAAATCACACCTGCTACAACTAAGACACTTGATAAAATGTTTAATGGTAATACAGGAGAGAAAAAAAATAAACTTCAGATAAATCCCTGGCCTCTTGAACAGTGTGCAGAAACAAATCATTCTACCATGTTATTTCATTTCTTGGTATCTATCCCATTGCTCAGAATTTTGTGCTTGGGACAAGCTATAAATGATGGAAAATTTCAACACCTAAATAGGTGAAAGCCTCTCTAGGGTACACCGATTAGATTTATATAATTATGTTTTATATATAATAAATAATTAGTCTACATTTCCTAGACTTAGACTTAATTTCTTAACAGAGTATCACATATTCAGTTGGCAGAAAATGATTGCAAGTAAATGTTCCTTTTGTTACACTGCTTTATCAAGAGGATGGATGTTTAAAAAAAATTAATGCTTTCTAACACTGCCACATAAATGTAATGCTCTGGAACAAGCAGAATGTGTAAATCAGAAATATGAATGAGTGGCTTAAGGAGGCCTCTTTGAGGCAGTGACTTAGTAGCTGAGATTTAAAGAGGCAACTGCAGGAACACGAGGGAGAAAAGAATTCCAGGCTGAAGGAACTGAGGGTGCAAAAGCCCTGAGGTGGAAATAAATTTGATGTGTTTTAGGAACAGATGCCTAATGCAGCTGTAGGGAGAGGAGAGTGAGTGGAGTAGAGGCAGGACAGGCTGGGGTGGTTAGAATGCAAAGTTCTGGAGGCTGTGATAAGTAGTGTGGGCTTTACTTTGAGTGTGATGGGAGCCACTGGATTAGGAGCAGCAACAGGGTCACATATTACTATAAGGGGATAAGAGAAACATTTTCTATTGTCACTAAATTGGCAACCAGGACCAAGAACGGATATTAAATTATTCTGCATTCTAAAGACAGACAAAACATTTGGGGCTAGATCCCCTCAGATCTTACAAAGAGGGGCTGGGTGCTGAATTTGCCCTGCTACTATTAATCATTGCCTTATTCCCACCCTTTCCCCCAGGCTATATAGAGATTAGGATGGGAAAGAAAAGGAAGAATTCCTCAGAATAGCAAGACCTCCACCTGGTGGGGAATGTGATTTCCACAGCTCACCCCCAAGATGAATGTGAGAAAGAAAAGCACTCAAACATTGACAGCACCCAGCAGAACGGGAAGATTTATAACTATCCCAATGCCTCCCCAGGCAAGGGTAAGGGGAATTAGAGAACAGGATGAGTGTAAGGAGAGAAACCTCAGTTTTCACTGCTTGTGTAGTTAAGTGGATGCACTGGAAAACAATTGGGCTTCAGCGTTCCCCCCACCCTTGACCCCACCCCTGCCCTCCAGAGTGGGATAGCTGCAACTAAGAACAGTAAGAGGTTGTAAAATTAGCTGGTGGTGAGATGGAGCTGAGGAGGTTGGAAGAGGTTGAAGGCAAGCCAGATCTCCCAAGTCAGGTTTCCGTGGATTTCCTCTATGGAACCCCAAAACGCACTTCTGTTTCTGCCAGTGTGGCTAAACAACTTTCATGGTAGATGAAATATTTTTAAAATATTTAAAAATGCATCGGTGAGCTGGAAAAATTATAAAGAATGCACAGAGGCAAAAAATAAAGCAAAATTGATAACAGAGTGATAGATAAAACACTGAAAGCTAGCTTTCACTTGTAAGTCATTTGCCAAAGAGCTTTGTTTTTCATGGCCCTATAAGCATAGGGGACAGCTAATGAAACTCAAGTGCCATCTTAGACTCAAGACACACACACACACACACACACACCAATGCAAATTGGGATTCCCTCTTGGTGGAGACTGCAAAGTAAATTGCCTGTTTCAAACCTTGGCAATGAGAGGAAGAGGGAGAAAATATCTCCCCCCGAGAATTGATAACCACAAGCTTGTCCCTATATGGATTTGAAGCCAGAATTCACAGTCCGTAGATCCTCTAAAAAACTGCAAGCTGAGAATTTAGTTTATATATCGGTCCCAGGCTAACAGTGCTTCCAGGAATCTGGCAGAAGCAAACACAAATCCTGCCTGGAGGAAATGGCCTTCAGCCCAGGCTTCCCCAAATATGATCCCAAGAAATACGAGTTCAGTCTTGAATTACAAAACACACAGAAAACAAGGACCCATGAATGACAGACAGTAAGAAAAAATAGCATAATCAGATTCATAACAACCTCAAGTATAGGGAGTTCTCAGATCCAGAATTTACAATATTTATGTCTAATGTTTCAAAAGTTATTTTAATAAACTCAAGTAAGGGTTGAGTATATGAGTAGAAAGCAAGAGTATAAAAACATTATCAAACAGAATTGACTAAGAACCAAGTAGAACCTTAACAAATGAAAAATTATAGTAAGTTAACTTCACACACAGCTAACAGCAGATTAGACACAGCTGGAGAGAAAATCAGTGAACAAAAGGTAGACCTGAGGAATTTATGCATAAAAGGACAAAGAGATGGAAATGAAAAAAAAGCAGAGAGCTATAATGTATCTAACTGGGTTCCAGAAATAGAGAAGAAGTGGACTGAGGTAATATTTGAAAAGATAAAAGCTGAGAATTTTCAGAACTGAAAAAAGATACAAACTTAACCGAACCTGGAGTACCAACATACCAAGCCAGAAAAATAAAAAGAAATTTACACTGAAACACATCATAATGAAAGTGATAAACACCAAAGATCTTAAAAGTAGTCAGGGAAAAAAAGACAATACCATTGAAAGAAAGAGGTGTGTATGGAGATGTCACTCATCATAAGGCCCAGGATTCAGAGGGCTATGGAGAGACGGGAGGGAGACTAAAATTGGGCTCTAGAGCTAAATGTGCACAAAGCTTTAGAACCCAAGAGCAATAGACTAGCAAAATGGTGCATAGATACTTTCATTTATTTTTAACATAAGATTTAAAAAGTTTCAATCGTCCATTTCAAGGAATAGTTATAAAACCTGGGGTTGCAATGGGAGAGAGGGCCAATTGGAGTTTGGAAGGCGAAGCCCCTCCATTCACAGTGCTCTAGCGGTTTGCTCGGATTTCTGCAAAGAAAGTCTTTGGTCAGGCGTCCGTGTCTGCCGTTGTGGTCCAGCAGCATGGCGCAGACAGCAGAGCCACCAGCTTCCTCCAGGCGGGTTCACACTTTTGTGTTTACGAACTGGTGGTGCGGGGCGGGGCACAAACAAGCCTCCCAGCTAATCAACAGCCACATTCTTCTCCACACCTTCCTGTCTCCATAACAACTGCCTCAGCATCTGCTCGGGATTCAGAGTTCTGCGTTTGAAAAGACGGCTTCCAGGTCCAGTTGAGGCTCCGGGCGCCAGGAAGATTGGCGAGGCGTGGGGGTGGGGGGTGAGGCCCACTGCCTAAGTGGTTCCCTAAAGCCTCTTCACACACCGGGACCTGGTGGGCAGGAGGCTGACCTGCTAGAAGAGCAAATAATGTGGGACTCAGTGGGACCTTAAACTAGCCACGGCAGAGGCAAAGGGACTATCGTTAACGCTAAATGCCTTCCATGTCTCCTGCTTTATCTTTAACATCCACGTGGACTTGACCTCACTTGGCCTGCCATGGGTTAGGCTGGGGCCTCCCCTATAATACAAGAATATCCAAGTTCCAGTCACTTAAAATGTTCATTAAAAATGTTCCACCCTCCAGTTTCCACAAACACTTGTTAGAGGAGATGGGACCCGGCGAAGGAAGCTCGCCCAGATCCAACAGTTAAGCCAGAGAACCAGTAATTCCAGGAGCAACAAGGAAATAGGTCACCTGTCTTCAGTGCACCCTCTGGCCGGGAGAACATGACTGGGGTGCTGAGTGCGGGCTGCGTAGCTTCAGCCCTCCACTTCGTAGCTCTGAGGCCGAGCTTCGAGTCGGACAGGACCCGGGAGAAGCGAGTCTCAGCGCCATGGTCCTCGTGCTCAAATAAAACTAAGCACATGCTTCAGTTTGGAACTTCCCGGGTGTCAATCCACAAAGCCCTGGGATCGAGCGCCATCTGGCGATCACTACGATTTTCTACCGCTGTAGAATCGTCCGCATAACAATAAAGCAAACTTTTGTCAGTTTCTTTCTTCTACCTGCCAGGACCAGCCTAGGCACTTTACATACATGCTTTATTTTACAAACATACATTATATCAACTGAATTTAAAAATCTATGAGGTAAATATTCTTATCCCAATTTTACATGTGAGTAAACAGGTTCAGAGAATGGAAACTTGCTCAAGTCATTCAGCTACCATGTGTCAGATCTTGGATTCAAGTCTCAGGCGTGCTCTTGACCCCTGTGCACACTGCTCTTGCAAGTTATAGTTGAGTCCCTGGTGATCCTGTCACAGAGAGTCCTGTAGTGGGCCCTCACACCCTGTCTCTGACCTTGTAGGCTTAGCACAGTTTTTCCCCACAGCCCTTGTGCCTGCTGTGGTTCACCCACCCCACTGGGCTTCAGGCCAGAGCCTGGACGGCACTGAGACCAACATTGTGCACACAGGCCACCACACCAGCACCTGAAAGGGTACCACCAACTTGTTTCCTTATTTCCCATAGATTCAGGGGTTAATTTTTCCATTAATTAATATATATGTTTACCCATTTTACATGTTGTAATGGGCACTATTATCCCCCCCCACCCAACATCCTATTCCTTATCTCTCAGTAACAGTACCCACTTTCTTTGGGAGAAGGCCTTCTCCCTCCTCTATGAAGTTCTGGTGAAGCGAACAATCACAACTCCCTATGTGACCCAAATCAGGATAAATACAGAGGGTGTCAAAAAAAATGTATAGACATTTAGCAAAGGAAAACTGTATTAAAATTGTAATACTCAATATATACTGATAACAAAAGATGAATACAAGTCATGTTTGACTTCTGCAATTACAAGAGGTGTTCAAAGTGGTTACAATCGGCATCTAGATACTTCTGATTATGGCTATTTCTTGAGTAACGCTGACCAAAGTGTCCACTTGTATACATTTTTTTGGAACCTCTGGTATATTCCCCTGGGTGTTTCCTGCAGCTGCTGGGAGAAGAAAGCCTTTCCCCTGGATTGTAGAACAGCTGTGAGAGTTTGAGGCCAACACACAGACAGGAGCTCAGACTGGGGGAATGGGACAGGAGGAGGAAATAAGGACTGGGAGAAGGGATAGGAGATGGGGGATTGGAGGACATGGAAAAGAGGGATGAGAGAGGAAAAAGAGAGAGAGGCTTGTCTGTGTCAGACCTGGGTTAGTTGGCCCTGTGTGTAGCTCTAGCCCTGCTGTTCCATAGTTTGATTACATGCACCAATAATTTCCCCCTTTTAGTTTTATGCCAGTTTAAAATGGCTTCTCTGACTCTTTCAACCAGAGTCCTAGATAATACATTACACTAACCACCACCAAACTCAAAAAATATTCAAAACAGGGCGGCCGGTTGGGTCAGTGGTTGGAGCACAGTGCTCGTAACACCAGGATTGCTGGTTCGATTCCCACATGGGCCAGTGAGCTGCACCCGCCACAGCTAGATTGAAAACAATGACTTAACTTGGAGCTGATGGGTCCTGGAAAAACACACTGTTCCCCAATAATCCCCAATATAAAGAAAGAAAGAAAGGAAAGAAGGAAGGAAGGAAGGAAGGAGGGAAGGAAGGAAGGAAGGAAGAAAGATTAAAAAAAAACCAAACCACATAAATATGGACAGATAATTTTTGACAAAGAAGCTAAAAGCATACAGTGGAGGAAAGACAGCCTCTTCAATAAATGGTGCTGGCAGAATTGGATAGCCACGTGCAGAAGAATGAAACTGGACTGCTATCTGTCACCATGTACCAAAATTAATTCAAAATGGATCAAAGACTTAAGCATAAGACCTGACACAATAAACTGCATTGAAGAAAATATAGGTACTAAACTTATGGACCTTGGGTTCAAAGAGCATTTTATGAATTTGACTCCAAAGGCAATGGTAGTAAAAACTAAAATAAACGAATGGGATTATATGAAACTGAAAAGCTTCTGCACAGCAAAAGAAACTATTGACAAAATAATGAGGCAACCAACTGAATGGGAGAAGATTTTTGCAAACAGTGCCTCTGATAAGGGTCTAATATCCAAAATATACAAGGAACTCATGAAACTCAACAACAAAAAAACAAACAACCCAATTGAAAAATGGACAGAGGACCTGAAGAGACATTTCTCCAAAGAGGATATACAAATGGCAAATAGACATATGAAAAAATGCTCAACATCGCTAATCATCAGAGAAATGCAAATGAAAACCACAATGAGATATCACCTCACCCCAGTCAGATTGGCTTTCATCAACAAGACAAATAGTAACAAGTGTTGGAGAGGCTGTGGAGAAAAAGGAACCCTCATACACTGTTGGTGGGAATGCAGACTGGTGCAACCGCTATGAAAGGCAGTGTGGAGGTTCCTCAAGAAATTACGAATAGAATTACCATATGACCCAGCAATCGCTCTCCTGGGTATCTACCCAAAAAATCTGAAAACATTTCTCTATAAAGACACGTGTACTCCAATGTTCATTGCAGCTTTGTTTACGGTGGCCAAGACATGGAAACAACCAAAATGTCCTTCGATAGATGAATGGATAAAGAAGTTGTGGTATATATACACAATGGAATACTATTCGGCGTTAAGGAAAGATGATATAGGAGCATTTGTGACAACATGGATGGATCTTGAGAGTATAATGCTAAGTGAAATAAGTCAGACAGAAAAAGCAGAGAACCCTATGATTTCACTGATATGTGGTATATAAACCAAAAACAACAAAGGAACAAGACAAACAAATGAGAAAGAAAAACTCATAGACACAGACAATAATTTAGTGGTTACCAGAGGGTAAGGGGGTAGGGAGATGAGGGTAAGGGGGATCAAATATATGGTGATGGAAGGAGAACTGACTCTGGGTGGTGAACACACAATGCGATTTATAGATGATGTAATACAGAATTGTACACCTGAAATCTATGTAATTTTACTAACAATTGTCACCCCAATAAATTTAATTTAAAAAAAAAGATATAATCAGTATTTCCAAATGCAAAAAAAAAAAAAATCAAAACAGAACAAAGCCGGCTCACTAGTACGGTTTAAGTTAAAATAGTACAGAAAGATCCTATGTACCCATGACACAGCTTCCATAACTATGATACATCATAAAAACCAGGAAATTGATATTGGTACAATACAGTTAACTAGTCTATGGACCTTATTTGGATTTTCCCTATTTTGCATATACTTAAAAAAATTTCCTTGTGTACAAATCTATGGCACTTTATCACATGTATAGATATATATGACCATCACCACATTCAAGACACAAAACTTCTATGTTCGGACTGGGTCCGAGCTGTTCCAAGATTTGTGCCTGAGAAGCTGCAAGCCCAAAGAACACCCCAGGTGGCTGAGTGAGAGACATAGGTTTATTGAGACTTACTGACTAGAGAGAGTCGCCAGTGGTGCCTGGCCAGAGGGGTAGTGATCTATACCCGGGCAGAGAAGAGCATTCCGGAGGAGACATCATCTGGCAGGCCGGCTCTCATGCACACAGCATCCCGTGGAACCAGGAGACCTTGACTGCCACTAGCTTATCGGCCTGTGGGCCAGGTCCCTATATCCCTCCCGTGTCATAGTGATACCCTTCTGCCCCTTCTCTTATCCATGACAACCACTGGTCTGTTCTCCACTTCTATACTTTTGCCATTTCTATACTGTTATATAAATGGAATCATAGAGTATATGACCTTTTGAGATTGGCTTTCTTTAAAAAAACTCAGAATAATGCCCTTGAAGTCCATCTAAGTCATTGTGTGCATTAATAGTTGATTCCTTTTTATTGCTGAGTACTATTTTATTGTATGGATATACCAGTTTGTCATAGTTCAGTCTAATGAAAGTTCTTTAGTCAGATATTCAGGTGACCCACACATTGAACGGTGAGCATCTGGGACCTTATCACAGACATCCTGTGGTGACATTTGATAAGGTTTGACCTTGGTCAGTTTTCTGATCACTACTGGCCCCACCAGCCCATCCTCAAGCCAAGCACCTGAAGCCTCCACAAACCCCTCAAAATGTTTCTCAATTAAGTAAAAGTTCACTGAGCATCTATGTAGCCCAAGCTTTCTGAGCCCCTGCTCTGGGTTTCATCACAAAACCTCCCTAGTGGTGGTCTGCCACCCTGGGCCGAGCTGAAGGGACTCACAGACTCCCGCTCCATCCCAGCTGTGGTGACTCAGGCCAGAGCCAAGTGGTATCACTTTCGGGGCAATGTAATCTGTACAGGTAACTAGGGCTAGGCGTGAGGAGACCTCACTTTGGCTCTGGTTCAGCCTCCTGTCTCTCCCAAACAGGCCCTCCCCAGGCCAGTCACTTGCCCCGTTGTTTATCAAGTCTCCTCGTTTGTCAGATGATGGGATGGGCCCAGGAGCATCCCATCTTTGCCCTGACCCAGGCTCTCCTCATGCAGCCACAGAAAATGTCTACTCAAAAAAGGCTTTTCCCAGACACCTCTGTGCCCCGAGACAAGGGTGTTCAATGATCCTGGGACATGGTGGGTTGTATAGGGAGAGTCATCCCACCAGCCCCTCCAAGATGCAAGTGCATCTGAGGGCTTTTACAGCCAAACAAGGAACTCTGCTTGGAGACCAAAAGTGGACAAAATGAGCCAAGGACAGGATAGGGAAAGAGGACAGAGAAAGGGTGAGGGACTAGAAACTAAACAAGATCATTCTCACATTATATTTATTGAATTAACTATGTTTGTAGTTGAGGGTTTTCCCCCCCATCATTGTTTTAATGATGAATGTCTAGAGGCTATTTCTTAATGTATTTGAGTTTTTTAATAAACTTCCAAGTTAACTAACTTGCAAATATTCTCATCACACTGGTTTTCGTTCCTGGCTAGTGTTCTCCAACATTGCAACCAGATACATGAACCCAAGGGATCAGGACTAGGTTGCCTTTATTGGCCCAGTTATAGAGCTCTCTGACTGCCAAGCAGGCTCTAGCCCCAAGGGGACCTTACCCACTTGTATACCCACTAAATGTGTGTCCAGTTAACTGGACTGAGTTTATTAAATGAAGGCTATGCTTTATTATAGAGAATAATGGGCTTTGAGATCATCTAGGCCAGCTTCTTCATTTTATTAATGAAATAGAAGCCCAGGAGAGGTAAAGACACTAATTGGATAAGGAAGAAAATGGTATGGGAAGAAAAAGATGAATTCGTGATCAACTGAAGGAGACTCTTAAGTTACATTGTAGCATTATATTTTCTTTTTTTAAAAACTCATCAGGTGAAAACTGGGGTTTATAACAATTTAAATAAAAAAACAGAACACATTGCAAGATTGGTCTTTGGTCATTTGCATGGTTTTCTTCCTTTCTTTTCCATTTTCAGCTCTGTTTCCAGGACTGCTGTTGTGTGGTTTTCAGCAAGTTTGTCTTTCTCTCTCTGGGTTTCTATTTCATCTGTGAAATGAAGGATCTGGTTTGGCTGATCCAAAACCCCATTTTATTTTTCTCTACATCTGCTATGCCTGGCTTAACCTGCGAAGGGATGATCTGAGGGGAGGTGAGAAAACATGAAGGTGAAAGTCAGCTGGCTCCTTAGTCCCTGCCTGGGCCTTTGCCTGGAGCTAATGGCCACACACCCACCAGCACCCACGACGCCGCGCTTGGGGCGTCCTCCGCACCTACATGCCTGCTGTGGACTAAGGATAACGCGGCTTCAGGCTCCACGGTTACCGTGGCGATCTGCCCTCTGGCTTAGCCTCTGTTGTCCCCTAGCGGACATCCAGGATACCTGCAGCCTATCATTTCCTCTTGCCAGCTCTATCCAGGGAGGTGGCTCGTCAACTGGCCCCTCTACTGGGAGACCTTGTCCTGAGCCTTAGCTTTACCTGCCGGTGCCCCGCCCCACCTCTCCAACCATTCCGGCTTCTCTGCCCTGGGGCCAGGTTTCTCTGGCTTTGCTGCCCAGACCCTAACCACCCACCCCTTCTAGCCAGGCTCCTACCCAGGGCATTTCCACAGTCCCTGTAGAGACCGCAAAAGTTCAATGTGATGTGAACTAAAACACACTTCCCTTGGCCACCCCCATGCCCGGCCCCCATCACCCCTTGATTCAGACCTCAGCTCCTGGCTCCGCTTCTCCAGATAGACCGTGTCGACCGTCAGGATGGGAGCTCATAGACAGGATAGCTTGGCCAGGATCATGGGAGGCACGAGGGTGGTGGGGGTGGGGGTGGGGGGGCATCACTGGAGCTGGGCATGGCAGCCTCAGGAGGGAGATGAGCAAGCATCCGGACAAACTAATTCTTGGGGGTGGGGATGGGCAGTGACAAGGCTGGTGACACAGGGTGTCTGGGAGTATGCATGGGGAAGGGGGACCCACCGCAGCCTGAGCCAGAAAGAAAGGCTCCTTGAGGGAAGTGATGCTGCATTGAGGCTCCAAGGATGAATGGGCATCTGGGCTGGAGCCGAGATGTCAGTGATCGTAAGATTTAGGTGCGCTGAGAGCTCTTGTCTTCAGAGTCTGCCTTCCTGAGGCTGTCGTTCCTCATCAGGGGTCCACTGAGCCCGTGTCTTTTCCTTGCCCTTTTCCTCTTCTCATCTTGTCCCCTTTTCCTGTGGAATCTCCTCTCGTCCCATGATTGTAACCAGCACCCCTTTGCTACATGTGATCCACTCTACCATGTCACATGCAGTTCCTTCTACCTGGACTGCTCTTGACTTACTTGCCACATCTACCATGAATTCTTATTCATCCTTCAAAACCCAGCTTGATGTTCATTAACTCCTTTCTGGTGCCTTCCCAGAACCACCCTTTCAATCATGCATTTTCATTCCACAGATTTCTATTGAGCACCAAATGTTAGTCCAGAATGTGGTCCTACCTTGTGACTTCTGTTCACGTGATTATCTCCCCCAGGACTAGGATCTCCAAGGGGTAGAAGCAGGCAGGGCAGTGTCTTTTCTTAATCCTTAGCCTTTAACATTCACTTCCTGAATGAATGGATGGATGCATGGATGGATGAATGAATGAATGAATGAATATAAATACAGCTTCTCCTTGTAAAACAACAAACAAGTAACATCCAAGCTAAAAGGGCTGGCACTCTCTGACTCCCATTTCTGCCCCCTAACACTGTCCCAAAAGAATTTGGCCATATGTTATTAAATTAAAGGGAATTAAAATTTGCTTGAAATAACACTCCCCCGCTTTCTTGCCTGTAATGACCAGATTACATCTCCTCCAGCACAGAAGTTTGACATTTCATTGTGAAGTCATTTTCTTCTCATTTCCTTATGTTGCTAAAATATTCTATTTCTCTTCACTTCCCCTTTGTGTTCCCATTACTCACATTTAGTTAAATTAATCTGCTGCCATTTAGTCATCTGAAATAGGCATGCCAGTGTGGACATTCCTAGGGCACTGCCTGGCCTTCCAGGCCATCTGTCTCTTCCTGGGCCACTCTGAGAACAAGACCTGACCCTTCCCCAGGGCTACTGGGCTGACCCTCAGACCCCAGCTTTCTTCCCAAGGCAACTCTGATTAGGGCCCTCCCTCCCTCATACCCATTACCTTCCTCTCTTTAGCCTTCTCTTCTGCCTCCTGGGGTATGGTTTTCATTCTGCCTCCAGGCCTGGCACTTCTGAAACCCCCTTTGGTCATGCTGAGCAAGGGGCCTCATAATTCTTCTCTCAGTGGGTTCCTTGAGTAAGTCCTTAACAGGACAAAATATCCAGCAGAGTAACTTATGTGGGGGTTGTTTGGCACTTGCTTGGGACATTGCCACCTCTACCACATTTCTGTGGCTTGCTGGAACACCTTTCTACATTTTATCTGCTCACCTTCCTTATAATGCAGGGTGGACATATTCTTCTCCCTGGAGACAGTTGGCAAAGACCAGACAGGCACATTTTGACTTGGAGTGGAACCCCAGTTTGGCTCTCAATAACTGTCACTTAGGGATTGCCTTGGGACTTAGGGGCCTACTCAGGACAGGGGCAGTCAAAGCCCGGTGGTCCCAGTGAGAAGGAGGATCAGAGCCTAGGATGGCGGCCACGTATTGGGCATTTGTAGCATGGTGGGCTCGTGGGCATATTTGGAGAGTTGGGGCTGTGACTCTCCTATTGCCAGGGTGATAGTGAAGGACGCTTGCTCCTCACCTCAAGCTTGGGGAAAAGGGCTTCTGTAAGACACTTAGAAAGCGCAATGTATGCCCTTTGGAGCTTTAGGAGCGCAGAGAACTGGGACGATTCAAGCTGGAGAAATCTCAAGGGCAGGAGAGAGGCTGACTAGATGGCTTCACCAGGCAGCTAGGAGAATAGCCATGTTGAGACTAACCTACATGCCCAGAGTTCATGAGGTCGAAGGCTGAGTGAATGTTTCCAGTGGATGAGAGGTGGCTGCCAATATGAGAGAGCCAGAGTGGGTCCTCTGATCAAGAAAGTCTCCTAGAGGAAGAAAGAGCCAAAAGTTACTGCCAGGCCAAGGGGTGAAGAAAGGGTCATATGGGTATTTAGCTTAAATTTCATCCTGGAGCAAGAAAGAAATTAGTTCTGTAGTATACATTTAAAGGACAAAGGGAGACAAAAAGAAATTGTTTTATAGTTCTATTTTATGAGTCATATTTGTAGGACTAGTGCTCGCTTCGGCAGCACATATACTAAAATATTTTTAGGACTATACATAAATTATCTTATTTTCTTTTCTTCAATGAAATGTATTTCATTCTTGTATTAATTCAAAACATTTATATTTCTAGAACAAGATCATATCTCCATCCCATACTCATCTACATTTTCGATGATCTCCAGTGGCACTGAGGTCAAATAAATTTATTTTTTATTATTTCCCAAATAGTTTATGGTCTCAGACTCATGTTATTTAATTTTCACAACAACCCTGGAAAGGAAGGAAGGACTCTTGTCATCCCTGTTCCACTTCTGAGGATGAGAAATTGAGAAAGGGGCTTGAGAGTACACAGGAGTAAGTGGCAGAGTCAGGCTTAATTGAAAAAGCCAGGCCTGGAGTTGGGGTCGGGGTGCAAGCAATGGTGGTGCCAGTGGTGGGGGGATGACGGGTTTCAGCAGCCTTCTCCAAATCTTCATCCCCACCCCCATTCTTTAGTATTGGCAGCTGTTGTTTAGACAGGTTCCAGATGGGTTCTCTGGACAAATGCCTATAGGACAGTGACCCTGAAGCTTCCCAGGACTTTGACAGGGGTGCATGAGTCACTCTATACCCTGGAGACCTTCATGAAGGGGCCACAGGGGAATCTCGTTGGTTGATGGTGGCTCTTGAACTACTGGGTACAGTGTCATGACCAGATGAACCCAAAGCCATACTTGTATGAGTTTAAGTTTTGTGGGGAGTAGGAACCAAGGGCCAATTTGCAGGGAGGGTGGTGCCCAGAGCCAGGAGACAGGTGAGGACAGGTGAAGAGGCCAGGCCCAGTACCAGGGAGGTGCTGCCTGATACTGGACAGTTTCCAGGAGGACTGGGGCTCTCACATTTAGCTCTGTCTCAGTATTTCCTGAGTCCCGCAGGGACATGTGCCCCCTTAGAACCTTTGCTGTGGATGGTTCTGTTCTCACATCCCTCCCTGATTATGATAGAAACTAAATAACTGGATTTCATGAAAAATTTACAATTCCCTGCATTCACTGGCTCACACCAGATTCTTCCTGTCTTAAAGCCACTTACCTGTTGGTACTATACCTCCAAGAAGGCAACATGCCCCCTACCTTGGGCCCTACCTTGGGCCCTACCCAAGACCATGGGCCCTACCTTGTCCCATAGGCCTCCTTCCTGCCATTTTGTTTCCTTGGAATAGATGGAGAAAACGTGCAGACTGGCCTAAAAGCAACTCCTCATGCAGACATATAGCTGTCACTTGCAATAGGGATAGAATGAAGCGCCAGGGTTTTTCTCATCGTAGCAGCATCTGCCCTACGGTCAGAGAACAGGTCTGCCAACGGCTCAGACACAGCTGATGGCAGACTGGTTCTGAAGAGTGGTGACATTGCCTTTTACTGCGATCTCACAGGTGATTTAATGTGACTCTGGAAGAGGCCACATCAGGAGTGTCCAGTAGGTGTTATTTTGAATCAGAAGCTCCTCTATTATTTTTTCCAGTGAGGGGTTTCCAGCAGGTTTTGAAAAATCTAAGGCAGCAGAGGGTTAGCCGCAATAAGCAGTGTGTGTTTGGCATCTAATTGAATCTGACTTATTTTCCTGGCCATGAGAATTTGGAGCCAGGAATAAAAAGCACAGACTGGAGGACGACAGCTCCCTGCCTCACATCCCTGACTCCCTCCAACCCAAGGGTTCACTCTACAGTCAGAAAGTCAGGTAAAGGGAGATTGCCCAAGGATTCATGTCAGACACACAGAGTGTGGGAGATTATTTCCGATTATGTTTGAAAAGCCCCAGCAAAATCTCTTCCCCAAACTTTCTACAATCAGGCAAGAGGGTGATTTATTAAGCATAACTCCAACTGGGCCAGCTCTCCTAGTTGACTAAAATTGGCTTGAAAAATAAAGTAATTTGTGGTTGTCAGATCTAAATTAAATGATTCAAACACTACTGCGGCTGATTAAAGGACTTTACTCAATTTCCTCTTGACCACATGTTCTGTAAAGGCAGGAGAGATACTGTTTCAGGAAGAAAAGCAATATTCAGAGACCATTGATCTAATCTAATGGATGGTGTTTATTAAATATGGTCGCCCCTCCCTTTTCTGATGAAAGAAAGGTGAGACTAAAGAGGGAAAAGGAAATGACTGTTTGTTTAACTGTGAATGGCACCCCCTCTGCCAGGCATCTGGGTAGGAGCCTCCACGGTGAACCAGGTTGGACGCCTGAGGAATATTTATGGACCCTTAAAAGACCTCTTGGCAACAATAATAAAGGTCAACAAATGAAACTCAAGATGAGTAAACAGAATAAAACATTAATCTGGGAGTGTAGCAGATAGCCTAGTAGTAGTACCCACATGACTCAGGCACTCAGGGAAGGGGCAACCTTGCACAGGCCACTGCCTTAGTGCCCTTCCTTCTTTGCCCTGCTGATTGGACCACGAGGGGACCATGACCCAGAACAGCCAATCCAGAGATATAAGATGTGCCCTGATGTAAAACAGATGAGCTGGCTTGGGAACATGAATAAAGAGCTGCAGTGATGAGAAGGTTAGCTGGTGGTGCAGACACTGAAAGGAGAAAAGGGAGAGATCAGAAGATGTTCCGATCGGCAGTAGCTTCAGATGTGAGAAAGCAGAAATTGTCAGGAAACAGAATGTAGGAGACAGGGAAAGGAAACTCAAGAGTGAAGGGGAAACAAAGGGGCGGCTGATCAGGAGAGAGATGAGAGCAAGCTCAGAGAGTGACCCTGTGACCCTGGGAGAGAGAGCGAGAAACAGCTGGCACGCAGAATGGCCCTTACTCTCAGGTGCCTTCTGTTCCAGGTGCTGTCCCAGTTTTTGCTCATCTTGAAAACAAGTTCACCTCTTCTTAATGGGGTCTAAGCAGACTCAAATGATCCCAGGTGGATGCAAGAATCAACAGAAGTTTTTCAGCACTGAACAACAGCGCAATTCACCATATGAAACATGAGCAGTTTTTAGGAAGTGATTCATCTAACTTCAAAGAGATGTGATGAGGTCAAAACAGAAGAGAAGGGAATGGCTTTTTGGCCACAGCAAGGAGGTGGTAGGCACTGGAAAGGAATGGGGTTCACCTCCTCCATGATTACCCGATATCCCTCTGACCCTACTCTGGGCTTCTGTCTCTGGAGGACAGGAGGCCATGCAGACTACAGTCATGGCCTGGCCCTCCTTCCCCAGGCCAGCAGATAGGGAGCTCCCTGAGGAAGTTCACTGTGAATTTTTGGTGCCTCGAAGATCCAGTGATGCAGAGAGACCACAAAGCCTCAGGCACCCAGGGGCCCGCTGGACCCATCGGTAGGTGCAGATGCACTCATCTGGAATTCCCATGGGCCCCTGTGCAGTCTGGGGCCTGGGGCATGGGTTCGATGCCCCCTCCCATAATCAAAGCTCTCTCGATGCATTTAACAGGCCTGAATTTTGCTGCTGTCCCAGCCCAGAGGCCTGGCATCTGGATCAGTTATCCTAATCCAAATCTTAGTGGGGGCTTTCCCTGCCACTTCCCCAGATCATCCTTTCCTGAGACTCACAGGGGCAGTTGTCACATGGGGCCAGTTGCAGAGAAGTGAGCGAATCCCCAGGGCAAAGGTAGGTGTTATCCCCATTTAATGGTTAGCAGGCAAGTCTGTCCTCCCTGAACATCTGGCATGGCCCTGGGCACAGGCAAAGGACCACCACATCCTGTACTGGTCTCAAGAACTTTGCCCTTTGCCTGGAATGCTCTTCTCACAGGTCACCAAAAGGCTCCATCCCTCTTCCTTTAGGTCCCTCCTTAAACGTCCCCTTCTCAAAGCACTTATCTCACCTGCCATCGAACATGGCTACGTGTTTATCGTCTTGCCTCTCCCCACTGAAATGTAAGTTTCCCGCTTTGTGTGTTCTGGTATCCATTCCCCACACCTTGAATAGGAAGGGCCTGGCTCATAGTAGGCATCTGATAAATACTTGTGGAATAAATTATTGAATGAAATGTTTTAATTTACATTTTGGTTTTTAGCCAAAAGTGTCCATTTTGCATAAGAATCAGCCTAGTGTAGTGAGTCAGGCTATTGCCCTGACACTTACTGGGTGTGCTTGAGCAAGCCACTTAGGCTCCTGTTTACTCATATGTAGAATGGGAATACTCGGCCCCTCCCTAGTAGTGTGGTCAAGAGATTTAAAGTTTATGGGCTTGCAACAGATCCTGCCTATACAACATCAGCGTAACGTTTTATTGGGCATTTGTGTTTCTTTTCGAATGTCTGTTCCTGTCCTTTGTCCATTTTTATAGGGGTTATTTTTCTAGTTATGGGCAGGAAGTTGTTCACGGGAGCCCTGCGCGGCGCGACCTCAGCCCGCAGAGCCGCCAGGGGGCGCCCCCGGCCTGCGCTGCCGACGAGGCGGCCGGCGGGCGTGGAGACCGAGAACTCCTGCCCTCGCCCACCTGGGTCTGTCCGCCTGGTCTCAGATGGCTCCCCACCCCCCCATCCAAGGATGATGAGCGGGAGAGGGGTCCGGCGCGGGAGACTGGACGCGTCATCTGGGGAGCGCAGCCACCTCATCGGTCTCCTCTTTGTCCCTCCCACCCTTGGGTGAGACCTCGAGCTTCCTAATAGATGTGAGATGGTGTCACTGCCTGCCGCGCCCAAGGCGACCCTGTGGAAGCAAGTGGGGCAGTTCGCTGGAGGGTCTCCGAGGACGCCCCGAGCTGGCTGCCCGCAACTCGGGGGGGGGGGGCGGAAGGGGGAATGAAGTCCCGGTTATTTTACTCGGAAGAACTTTGCATATTAACACATCTTCACCAGCATTTGGCTGTGACCCCGGGAACTGGGGACAGTTCAGTTTGGGTGGGAGGAGAGGGAGGCTGTAGGGTCGGCATTCCTGCCGGGACTGGCTAATAGGGTCACCAGGCAGCAGCTCCCCGCCCAGGGAGAGACCTTTGATGGCAGCATGGGGAGGTGAGGGATGGAGATGATGGGGTTCAGGGCCCCTAGAGGGAGGGAGGCAGAGGGATGGCCACGGGGTCCCAGATGGAAATGAGGGGAGCACAAAATCCTTGGGTCTTTGGACCTGAGGCCACCATGGGGGAGAGGATGAGGGAGATACAGAGTGCTCAGGTTTGGGCTGAGGTGTCACTGTACAGGGTCAGGTCTGGACATGGCAGGATGTGGAAGGAGCATCAAGAAAGCTGGTGACCTGGACAGTGGGATGGGTTGTTCACGCCCCGGTAAAGTTACCCCAGATAAAGGGAGGTCTTTGAGGTGAGAAAGGGTGAGCCAGAGCCCAGAGCAAGGGCTGGAAACGGGGGGACAGCACGTAGACGCCTCAAAGGCTGGGGGAGGATGTTCAGGGCACAGGAACTGTGGTGGGGAGTCTGTGAGGAAGTTGCGGTAGGAGGGGACAGGCTCATAGCAGGAGAGGGAAGGAGAGGCCTAGCGTGTGTATCTACAGATGTAGGAGGGCTGCAGAAGGCGGCAGGGCTATGCGACTTCAACGACTTCAAGGGATAGAAGGACAAGCTGGGATGACCAGGGCTATGAGGGGGGGAGGCTGCACAGGCCCCAAGGCCTCTTGGATAGAGCCAGGGCAGCAGGGAGCTCACTATGCCCCAGACCTTTGCTGTTGCTTTGAAAGACCCAGCTCGTATTAAGGACCCCCTGCACCAGGACAGGTCCTCACAGGGGGCCAGTTGGGGCTCTAGTGCATGCGGAGAAGCCCCACACAGCAGAACACTTCCAGAAGCATTAAGTGCTTTCAAAGGCCCACTGCTTGGCATGTCAGCCCCATTAGAGGGAACATTTTATCACAACGGAGGCACAAGTAGGTTGTTTGATGGTAATTGCTTTCCTAACCCATAGAGAAAATGCATCACAAACCCACCACAATTAAGTAAAATGGTCACATTCCTCTTTTGATTTAGAGCTATTTAGAAATATTAGCAACTGACTTTGCTTCCAGGGTTTGTTTTTTTTTTTTTTTCTCAACTGAAACTTCTTTTCTTTTGAATCCCATAAAATATTCTAAGTGCTCCAGGAGGGAGGAATGAAAAGATGTTTGCCTTTCCAAGATCTGCAGCCAACCATTGCTCAAATAATACCCTCAGTGCGTAACCTGGGAGTTTAATATCCTCAAATATTTATAATTACGCAGAGAAAGCCCTAAGAAATGTTCGGCTTACTCACAGCTGGATAATCATCGGCATCCAGCCTTCACAACCTCAGGGCTGCTTCTCAAAGTTCAGTGGCGTCCCTCTGCCACTCAAGGCATGCCGGGTACATGGAATCTGTGGGCAGATCCCTAATGGGCCAGAGATGGACCGTAGAGCTCTCAGCTCTCTTTAGCACACTGCAGCCCCCTCCCCTGCTAGGCGAGACTTCCCTTCGCCTTCCCTAGAGCATGAAAAGTCCAGACGTGAAACGCACATGGTGCCCAGCCCCACTGGTCATGAGGAAGAGCCAGTGTGTTGTACAATCACACTCACACACGCACACACCCACACGGAGGACTCAATCATTCCCAACAAATCCTTTAGTCACCCATGGATGAAGTCTCAAGTCCAGGGGGGTCCCATGGAGTCTTAGACGCTCCCTGAAAAAGGGTGCTGTGGTCCAATAAGTATGCAAAGCACTGCGCACTATCTCCACGCCTCTTTGGACAGGTACAATGCACACCCTCTATTAACACATTTTCCCTCTCCTGTTGTCTCTCCTGCTGCTCCCTCTGCTCCATGAACATTTCCAGAAAAATATCAAGAAAACTACTTTCCCTGCATAATTACCCGCCTCCTCCCCACCTACCTACGCACATCTTTCCTACTTTGAAATGGCAGCTGCTCTGATTTCTTTAAGTGGACCTCTCTCTGCATTTACCAGTCAGGTGGAATAAAATTAAGGGAGCTACGTACCAACTTTCCTAAAAGATGAGGAATCTTGCAAAATTTGGCTTGTGGGAATGTGTATTTGGGTGATTTTTTTTTTCCCCTGGAAAAAAGAGTCCAAAGTCACTCACCAGATTTTTTAAAGGGCCCAGGACCCCATAGAGACTGAAGAGACGGTTTCGTGGTGGCACCACAAAATCTCCCAGTCTGAGCTCACTTCCCTTTACTCTGAAGCTAGAAACATGCTCAAGTGTCAGGTCAGGACTGGGGCCCAATCCCAGGAACACATACCGAAGGTGAGCACTGTGCAGTGCTAGACCGGGTTCTGAGGGGTTGTGAAATCGCCATCCCTGAAAGTGTTTGCAAAGGGGAGCGTCCCTCAAGTAGCTGCCATGATTCAAGCTTGACCTCCACGAGGTTCTGGGGATGTGACCCCTTGAGGACCCCAATTTGGGGAGGCGAGAAGCAGCTTCGGAGCTTTGCCGGCTCAGCAAGACCATTTCCTCTCCTGTCTGCTTTGGTCAGCAACTATCAGGGAGCTTTGGGGTTCCAGTGGGATGGGCTTTTCTAAAATAAGCTAATATTGACTGTGTGCATGTTTACAGTTTGAAGTACTGTGTGATGTGCTTTACCTGAAAGAACTCATTTCATTTCTCACCATAGTCTTATGAGGTAGATACTATTATCAGCCCTGTGTTACAGGATAAACTGAAGCTTAAAGCTGCTAATGGACTTGCCGAGGTCACCCAGCTGGTACGAACAGCCCCTGGGCTTTTTGAAGCCAGGCAGTCTGATGCCAACAACCCCTCTGTCAAACACTTGTCTGCTTGCTTCTTCAGCCATTATGGTCTCCGTGGCTTGGTTGACTATTCCTGCTCCTCCCCTGTCAGGTGGCAAGGTCCCTCCCCCTGCTTGGTGGTACCCTGGCTTCGAGGCTGCTCTGGGACCACTATAACCACCGGCATGGTGACAGGGGTTAACATACCCATGGTAAAAATGGCAAGTGAGAGAAGAGAGAAAGAGAAAAGGCCTCCTCACTCTTTACCCGTGTGCCACTCCCCAGGACAGACCTAGAGAAGACAAGCCTGAGGGGTCCACAGCTACTCAGCCCTGCAGAGAAGCAGGAGGGCTTTGCCTATGGGCAGAGAAGGAAAGCTCTGGCCCTGGAAAGGAAGGGCTCTCAGCCCACCTAGGTCACCTCTGGCCCTCCCTCCTAACTTTGGCTGGGGGAGTTGCCATCCCACACAGCATCCAAATGTAAGCTAGTGGCTTTTCCCCAGCCCCCAGTGTTCCCCTGAGCTCCAGACTTGCACATCCAGGGCTACCATGCAGTTACACACAATAGTTTGTTTACTGCACAAGGGTCATGGCCAAAGGGACTCATGGGGTTGAAGTACAGCTGTGCTCCGTCCAAGCCATGTACCCTGGTAGGCGGCTACATTTGCCTGAAGGAAAGGAAGCCCTTCTCTTTCATTTGCACAAGGCTCCATATGGGCCAATGGAAGCCTTGGATTTATCTATCTGCTTCCTGGAATGTTCTGCTTGGTATCTGACAGGCATCTCAAACACTGCATGACTGAGACGGAGCCTTGCTTCCTGCCCTACAACCGCTCTAGCCCGGACACCCCGCTCAGTGATTGGCACCTCCATTGACCTAGTTACTCGAGCCCAAAACACTGGACTCCTTCTTTCATTGCCCTTCACATCCAAAGCAGCAGCAAGTCCATCAGCTCACCTGGAGCTGGGCCAGCTTCCCTATCCTCCATAGCTCCCATCCGAGGAAAAAACCACCATAATCTTTTGCCCGGACTAGTGCAGTAGACAGCTACACGTCACTCCCCTGCTTCTAACCCTCCAGGGGGTTCCCACACTCTTATAATGCGAACATCCAAACTTCTCTTAGTGGCTTACAGATGCCTACAGACGGTGGTCTTCACACTTACCCCAAACCCCAACAGAAGGGAGCTGGCCTGAGGCCATCATAAAGGGATCCTGCCTAAGAGAACTTCCTCCCAGGTGAGGGAGCAGTGACAGAAGCCTGGGGTGGGTCACAAGCAGCCACTTGAGGAGGTAAACCCCATGCTAGAGAACTGCATTTGGAGGTTCCTAGTGGGGAGAGGATGAGGAGGATCTCTGAGGAACCCATGAAAGTACCCAGTTTAGAAAGATCCAGAAGTTATACTTCTGCCCTGGAGAAGGCCAGGATGTCAGGTCCCAGCTCCACTGTCAAGAAAGCCCTTCTTGGGCCTCATGCTTCTCTCTCCATCTTGCTCCCCAACCCTAGTCCACCCCCAAAGAGATGGACAATATAGTGGCTAGCAAAATGGAGGATGAGCTGGAGCAAGAAAAAGAAAAACCAAACAGGCAACCCACAACGTCCTGTCCCCACTACAGGCTTCCACGTGGAGGTAGGGCATGGTTTAAATAGGGTGGGTATTTGATTAACGTGATGGTGGCTGAAAAAGATTTGGCGCCTGCCTGAGAGTTTTTCCAATAGGTGGAGGTGGGAGTAGGAAGGAGAGGAGGTTTGCAGAGTCCAAATCCAGCTCATTCCATAAAGTGCATAAAGTTGGAGATAGAAAGGGCAGGGTATGTCCAGGGAACAACCACTCTGTGCAGCTCTGGCATAGAATATGCTGGGGCAGTTGTGGGAGCGGTGATAAGTAGCAGGCACGGGCAGATAACATTGGTTTAATGTGATGGGTCAAGTCAAGTAACCTGAACTTTACCCTGAGGACAGCGGGGAGCCATAGGTTGTTGTAAGCAGGAAGCGCCATGCTCTGATTCCTGTGTTCTAAAGTTCATTCTGAGTGTGGGAAATGGACAGGAAGGGTCAGAAAAGAAGTCTAGAAAGGTCTGAACAAGGACAAAGAATGTGGGATAGGCAAGGAGGGGGTGGACTGGTAAGAAACTAAGGACATGAAACTGGCAGGCCACGCTCTATTTGTCCTAGGGTCCCTGCTACCCCAGTGAGTCACTGAGGCCTTGTGGGAGTTGCTGAGCATCTAGGTCACACCACGTCCCCGACAGGGTCTCCCCATTTGTTCTCCCACCCACTCCTCAAATGACCCTTGAGGTGGGAATCATCTCCACTCAGCCAGTGAGGAGACTGGCACAGAGGAGCCCCGGGACTTGCTGGAGGTCACACGTCTGGGTGGTTAAGCAGCTGGAACTGGAATCCAAGTCTGTCCTGGGGCCAGGGCACTGGGCTGCTCAGTCTGCCGCCAGACATACCTGCTGGCAGCTGGGGCAGCACCTCATATGGAGGAGACCATGTGTGTCTCCACTGGCAGCCAGGTACGTCTTCACCAGGGCCATGGAGGGGAAAAGCCAAAGTGCCAGAGGGTCACGGAGAGTCCTGACTGACATGGGAGGGTGGCAGACAGGGTGCCACACACACACTAACACGGACCCGGAGGCCAGGGGTCACGGGAGAGAGCTGAGGACTTGGTTGAGGCCCCTTCCTGAGCAAAGGAAAGTGGGCAGAGAAATCGGGAGAGAGGGGGTCTTGAATCCGCCACGTACCCACCACCCTAACCAAGAGGCTCTGACGCAGCTGGCAGCCAGCCCTGGCCTCACTGCCAGACCTGAGACGGGGATCCTTTCTTTCTTGCCCCTTATGTTGGGGGCGGGGAAGGCACATCACAGGTGACTGAATGTCCTGTCATCTACTCGGAGGGACAGGGCAGGGCTGGACAACAAGGAAACTATAAATTATCAGGCACAGTTCTAATTGTTTCACGCATAACTCCCTTAACCTTCTCAATTCTCCTTGGTATAAGTCACTATTATTATCCCCATTTTACAGATGAGTAAATGGAAGAACAGAGAGGTTCTGTAACTTGACCAAGGTCACACAATACCTGGTAACTGGCCAAGCTGGGGCTTGAACGCAGGTAGTCTGGTTCAAGTCTACCAGCTGTGCACCTACACCCACCCATTCCTCCCGTGTGTTCCTCCTCAGTCCTCCCCGGCCCATGACCCCTTCCCAGCTGTACCACCTCACAAGACGCTCCCACACCCTCTGCCTGAGAACCTGGGTACTGGCCAGGGGAGAGTGACCTTGACCCCGCCACAGCATCTGGACATGATCTTGGCTGCCCTGCTGACCCCTAGCGTCTGCTCTGCCCTGGCCAGGTGCCTCGGGCCTGCCCTGTCCACTTGGCCTGATGGGAGTCAAGCCAGACCTCTGGTGTAGAGACTGGGCACCCCTGTAGGCAAGCTCACCCAGAGGCGTTCGGACGAGGCCTGAGAGCTGAGCCCACCCACACAGCCTCAGCACGTGCACAGACCACAGACCACAGAGACATGCAGCCCTTTGACTGCCCAGCTTAAAATAACTCAGGCCTTGCTCCACAGGAGAATTTCCAGGCCACCCTCCTGAAATGGACTCATGCATAAGGAGACCACTGTGGGTCACAGTGCCCCACGTGACCATGCTAATTCCTGTCTCTCCACGGGGGCTTCAGGGCAGTCCCCATTTCAGAAAAGATTGCTCTTCTTATCTTGGCCTGGTCACGCTAGGTTCCCCCACCTCCCAGGGGAGTGGTCACTGTAAAAGGGGGGAAAGGAGCAGTGGTTCCCTGGGCTCCACAGGCATGGGGTTAGAGGGCTCCTAGGGCAGGCCAGAGCCGGGCCTCAGCCTCTTCTGCTCTAGCTGCTAAGCTAGCGTTCGTCATCTCCAAGGGGACTGTGCATTCCAGCTGACCAGGAAGCTGAGCTGGCCTATTAATCCTCTTTAAAGGTAAGGCAGATGAGGCAGGAGAGGTAGGACCCACCCAAGGACAGGCAGGGAGTGAATGGTAAAGTCAGGATTCAAGTTCCAATCTGTTCCTACAGCCGGAACAGGGCACCCTGCCCCATGAACACCCATAACCACGCCTGGGAAAGGCCATGTCTTGTTCTGATGGCCCAGGACAGCCAGACATGCCACTAAGACAGTGAACACGAAGCCTGCCATTCCCCCGGGCAGTTTTCCCTAACCACAACACTGTGATTTTCCCTTTCATTTATTTTTCCACTCATCCACATGAAGAGAACATAAAGAAAACATAATAAAAGAGCTCCCAAATTAGAGCTGGGCCATAATGGCAGAGCAGTTGAACTATAAATAGAAGAAAGCCAGCCCTTCCAAACTGCCCGAGGGATGGTCTGATTAGGCAGAGGCCTGCACCCTCTTATTAAGCAGCCTAACCATCCCACCTTGGGCCCTGGGAGGCCAGTGGGAGGGGTGTGGGGTGGTCAGCGGGGCTTGGGGGGGTGCTTACTGGGCATGCTACACAAACTTTTGTGGAGGAAGTTTTGGCATCCATCTCTTGTGTGCAGCATTTCCCCTGCTGGGGCGGGAGGCTGGGAGCAGGCCTGGGGGTAGGCTGTACACGGGGGTCTCCTTGGCTGGGACAAGATGCCTGTCCACCCTCTCAGGACACATTCTTAGACATGGACAATGGATGTTCAAGGAGATTTCAGAAACAGCTGGTTCAGTGCCATTGACAGCTGACGCTCCTAAGGTATTTACTGTATACCAGGCCCAGCACCTCCCACAAATGATCTCATTTAATCCTCACAACAACCCTGTGCAGTAATATTATGATTGCCTTTATTTTACAGATGATGCACAGAGAAGTTAAGCAATTTGCCCAGGGTCACACAGCAGGCAAGAGGTGGATACAGGTTTTGAATCCAGGAAATTGTCTCCAATGGCTATAGGTCTAACCATGATACTACACTGCTTCCCTGAGAAGTCTGTGGAAGAGACTTACATCAGCCCTGATGGGGTCTCTGGCAGGGGGCCATTGGGCTCTGGCCTCAGCCCCATCTGGTTTGATAGTCCCTGGATAAACAAAGAGATAAATAATATGCTGGCAGTTTGGGGATGCTGGGAAGCCAAGAGGGAGAGAGGCTGTAGAGAATGATGTTTGGGAGCCTCAGAGCTACTTGGCAGGAGTGACACGTTGTTCGCATTACAAGGTAACATATCGAAGGGAAATGTGGGGAGCTGGGATTAGCTGCCAGAAGCAGGATCCAATGTGGGGGGAAGGCTGTACCTTGTCTTAACAGATACCCATCGAAGTTGTTGGTTACAGGTCCACATACCAGAAGCTGGCCGAGGGTCACAGGCCCCAGGGTCAGCAGGCACTGGAGGCTACGGGTGCCCTGGGTGGAGGACACCTAGGGCCACCCAGCTTAAAATAAGTTCCCTGGGTTGCAGACCCTCAAGTCCCTAAGTTCAAGAGTCACCAGCCCCAGAACTGAGGGCACATAGGCCGCAGATCCCGGCTCCTGGCGGGTACCTCCCTCTGCCTCCCAACGCCCTGGCCAGAGAACCATCCCAGCGGTTAGAAAAGGGTGGGTGTGTGGCCACAGTGACCAAGAGCAAGAAGGCTCTGCCACGTGGGGATGGTTCTGCATGCTATCAAGACACCTGGCATTAACAGGGGCTCCTGAGACTGGTGCGAGGTGCTCTTGGGCGGGTGACCCAAAGAATGATGTGGTCTGAGGCATTATCCCCAAGGACAGTGCCAGAACAAAGGAGGAGAGAGGCTGTGCCACTTGGTCTTGCAGAACCCAGGGTCCTGCTAGGAGGTGCTGGGGGGGGCAGGAAGGAGCTATCATGCAGGAAAGACCCAAGCTAAGGCAAAATGGATGGTTCCATGCCCCCAGGCTGCCCTGGGCAGAAGGCAGAGTCAGTTCTCCGCTTGGGGCTCAAACCTAGGAGGTGCATCAAACACAGAAAGGATGGCCACCTGGGAAAGCAGCGGGTGCTGTCATTGGAGTGCTGAGGTTTGTAGAAAAGGAAATACTCCACCTTCTTTAGGCCTGGAGGGACAATCACCAAGACTGCTGGGGTGTGAGGGATCTGTCTGTTGCTCCCCATGGACCCCCAAAATGAAGGTCTCTGACTGTCTATCAGGAGTCTGGCCACGATGCTCAGGGCGGCTTCCCTGGATTCCCACACTGATCCGGACCACTCAGACCCTAGGAGTGGCCAGGAAAGACAAGGGGACACAAGGGACAGCTTCAGCCTGGCCTGGACTCCCTGGGACCCGCCTCTCTGGGCGCTAAGTCAATGATCAGAAGGCAGGCTTCTTTCTCCTGCGTAATGCGCTGGTACTAATAAGGCCACTGCTGTGCAGATTTACAGAACCTCTGATTTCACAATCACCGAGGGCCTTGCAAGTATTAATTAAGGCTCAAAACCCCTGGAGCCTGGAGCAGATTCTCGTTAACCTCATTCTACAGAGGCTACGATTCTGCTTCCCTCCCAGACTGTGGATGTGGCAATGGCTCCAGCCCTGGGAGCCAGGCTGGCAGGGCTGCCTCCCATGTCACAGGGTGGCAGGGTGGGGAAGTTTTGGGGCTCCTGATGACTCTGTGACTCTTAAGACAGAGCTGGGTTCAGACCAGACAGACCACGGCTTCCACTAGAGTAGCCGACATGGAAAGGATTTCCTGCCGTGTAGCATTTTTTAAAAAAACTAGCCTTATTGAGATATAAGTCACATAACATACACTTCACTGCAAGCATTCAATTCAATGGCTTCTAGTATATTCACAGAGTTGTGCGTCCATGACCACAATCAACTTTAGAACATTTTCATCACCACATTTCTGTTGCCACAAAAAGAAACCCTGCACCCTTCGGCCCTGACCCCCCAATTTTCCTGGCGTCTTCCTCAGTCATAGGCAACCACTGATCTATTTTCTGTCTCTATAGATTTGCCTATTCGGGGTCATTTCTACTTATTTTTATTGTGGTTGACATAACATAAAATTTACCATTTTAACAATCCAGTTCAGTGGCATTACGTATAATTGCATTGCGGTACAACCATCACTGCCATCCAACTCCAGAACTTTTTCATCTTCCCAAACTGAATCTCTACTCATTAGACAACAACTCCTCATCCTCCTTCCCCCAGCCCCTGGCAACCACTGTGCTACTCTTTGTCTCTGAATTTCTACTCTACGGACCTCATATAAGTGGAACCACACAATATTGTCCTTTTCTATCTGGCTTATTTCACTTAGTGTGATGTTTTCAGGTTCATTCTGTCTTGTTTTTAATTACGAAATATTTCAACCGAAAGTACAGGAAACAATATGCAACACAACCCCTTGATGTAGCCTGTACATCTCAGATTTGTTCAATCTGTTTGTTAGCCTTTTGCTATGTTTGCTTTGTTTTGCTCTTTTTGCTTATGTCCTCCCCAGAGCTAATTCAGTTCTGAAGTTAGAATGCATCTTTCTTGTTCATGTTTTAGTATTTTTAAATTTATAACTGTAACGATGTATGGTACTATTTTGTGTCGTTAGAACATTTAGTGTACAACATGATGACTATAATTAACATAGCTGTACGGTTGGTATATGTGAAACTTGTTAAGAGAATAGATCCTAAAAGTTCTCATCACAAGGAAAAAAACATTTCTTTCTCTCTCTCTCTCTCTCTCTCTCTCTCTCTCTCTCTCTCTCTCTCCCTCCGTCCCTCCCTCTCTCCCTCCGTCTCGCCCTCCCTGCTCTCTCTCTCTCTCTCTCTCCCTCTCTTTCCTTCTTTCTTTCTTTCTGTATCTGTACCAGATGATGTTAACTAAACTTATTGTGGTAATTATTTCACAATATATAAGTCATTATGCTGAACACCTTAAACTTATATAATGCTGTGTCAATTATATCTCAATTAAAAAAGAAAAACTGGGCCGGCCCGGTGGCTCAGGCGGTTGGAGCTCCATGCTCCTAACTCCAAAGGCTGCCAGTTCGATTCCCACATGGGCCAGTAGGCTCTCAACCACAAGGTTGCCAGTTCGACTCCTCGACTCCCACAGGGGATGGTGGGCTCCGCCCCCTGCAACTACCTGCAACTAAGATTGAACATGGCACCTTGAGCTGAGCTGCCTTCTGGATGGCTCAGTTAGTTGGAGCACGTCCTCTCAACCATAAGGTTGCTAGTTCGACTCCCGCAAGGGATGGTGGGCAGTGCCCCCTGCAACCAGCAATGGCAACTGGACCTGGAGCTGAGCTGCGCCCTCCATAACTAAGATTGAAAGGATGACAATTTGACTTGGAAAAAGTCCCGGAAGTACACACTGTTCCCCAATAAAGTCCTGTTCCCCTTCCCCAATAAAATCTTAAAAAAAACCACACTAAAGTGTTTTTAAATGTAATTTGATTTTTTTAGATTTTATTATTATTATTAATTAATTTTTTTTTAAAGGAGGGTGCAGCTCACAGTGGCTCGTGTGGGGATCAAACTGGCAACCTTGGTGCTACTAGCATGTAGTGCAGGGGACCATGCTCGCTGCGCCATTTGTCGTGCAAGGTGTCCGGCGGGGTCTCAGCTCCCGCTCCCCACATAAGAACGCAGGACATGGTAAGGCCAAAAAGGAACACCCACGGAGCCATAGATAGGGGAGTCAAACCAATATATTCTTGCTGGTGGCTGGGCTGGAGACACAGGAAGCAGGATCTACATAATCTGCAACCCGCCGTCCTAACAGCAGACCGCGCTTGTCAGCCACCATTTTCTTGCTAGCCCCCATTTTCCTGCTAGCGTAGCCACAGCAGTTATATTAGTGGCCAATGGCTCACTGGTTACAGCTGACGGCCAACTAGCCACAGCTGATGGCCATCTGATTACAGTTGATGGCCATTTACTACCCGAGCCAGCACCTTTCTATGTGAGGCCGAGAGCCTGGAAACTGCTTTTTGGGGCTTTGTCCCCACACAGCACCAGGCTCTAACCAACTGAGCTAACTGGCCACCCCTAATTTGATCTTTTTTGTTGAATCTACGCATATGAATACTATGTGTACTATAACTACGCATAGTATAAAAAATATTTAAATGGAGTCAGGTATTATCCACCTGTCATTTGTTCTCCGCTCCACGTTGTATGTTTGAGATTCATGTTGGTACATGGAGCTCTGGTTTGCTCAGTTTTCCTGTACATGTGTACCCCACTGGGTTTATCCAGAGGGTTCCCACATTTGGATTCTCACCAGAGAAGCCAGGGCCACTCCTGTCTGAGCTGGGCAGACACACACACGTTCCCAAGCAGAGGACCAGCCACGCAGCAAGAAAACTGAACAAAATGGGCCCAGAGCCTCAACCCTCCACCCCAGCCCTGGCTCGGTGCTCAGAGCTGTGAGGGCATGGCCTGTCCCCCGGTCCAGGGCCAGCACCTTAGAGAGGAAGCAAGGGTATCATTCCTTGTTCCATCACCATGGTCTCTTTTTCTGGATTGCAGACTCCCTTGACAGGCTGACAAAGCTAGAAATTCCTTTCCCCACAGACATGCAGCCACAGAGACCCTTCAAGCTCACCTTCAGGCTCCCACGGGTGGGCTCTGGCTACACCTTCCTGTAGGTTTCTCTATACAACTCAGGGAGCCATGTGGCTTGGAGATATTAGGGGGATTAACTGGACATGGTGCTGCAGCTGGTGGAAGCCTCAGTGAATGGTTCTGAGTGAGCGATCAAATGAGTAGATGGAGGAGAAAACACACAGGGCCCCTGGCACAGTGCCTTAGCAGGTGCTCAGAAACAGTGTCTGTGGTTAATGTGTGTTTTTATAAAGTCAGGTTTAAGGAAGTATTTACTTGTACATACAGTAAATCCACCCTTTGTTCTATAAAGTTCTATGAGTTTTAATAAATGCATAGTCATGCGATTGTGCCACAATCAATATATAAAAAAAAGTTCCCTTGTGCCCCTTTGTAGTCAATTCTCCCACCTCCAAGCCCCACCCGTAGGCCCTGGAAACCGCTCATCTATTTTCTGTCCCTATAGCTTTGCTTTTTCCAAAATGTAAATGGAATCAACAGTATAGAGGCTTTTGAGTCTGTTTCTTTCGCTTAGTGTAATACATTTGAGATTGATCCCTGTCGTTGCTCATACCGGTAGCCGATTCCTTATCATTGCTGAGTGGTTCCCCACCGTATGGATGTACCAGTTTGTTTATCCATTTGCCAGTTGAAGATCATTTGGATTGTATCCATTTGGGGACGATTATGAATAAAAGGCCACTATAAATAGTGGCACGCAAGTTTTTGTGTGAACCTTAGTTCATTTCTCTTGAGTAAATATCTAGGAATGGAATTTCTGGGTTGTAAAGTAAGATGCCAAAGTGTTTACTAAGGCGGCTGTGCCATTTTGCATTCCCTCCAGCCATGTCTAAGAGTCCCAGCTGCTTTAAATCCTGACCAACACTTGGTATTGTCAATGTTTTTCTTTCGACCATTTTAATAGCTGTGTGGTGGTATCTCCTTGTGGCTTTTAATCTGCATATCCCCAATGACTGATGATGCTGAACTGATATATTTTATCACCAGTCAATCCTGTGGTGTGCGGTGTGTGGCTGGCTAGGCCTCCAGGTCCAAACACCACTCGCCTGGAGCGTGGGAGCACCCAGCCACCATGAGGCCTGTGCATGGACAGGAGGCAGCTCAGAGCTGTGGCAGGAGTCCCACTTTGCTCAAAATGAATGGGCGCCTGCTGTCTCATGATGTCTGGCTGGCTGGGGTGACGGGCTAAGCTGTGACAGTTGGTGCTGAGCATACCTCCATCCACCCACGGTGGCCCCACTTGGGGCACAAATGTGCTTGTGGGACCAGAAGATGGAGTGGAGCTGCCTACGTCAAAAGCCCATGTCAAGGCCCCACAGTTGCCTACCAGGAGCGCCACTGCAAACTTGTCAGGAAAGAGGTGCTGCCCTACCTAATGGGTTGAGTTCCACAAATGTAGGTGTCTGCTCCTGCACCCAAAATACGCTCGGCAGTGACTCCTGATCAGGTCCTGTCGCCTGCCCCCCCCACCCCCTTGCTCCTGCTGCCTACCGTCCCAAGGGAGGCTGCAGCAGGTAGGGCCACAACCTTTGCCTCACCATCCAGACACCCAGACCCAGGTCTCTGGCCCTTCCCCCATTTTCCTGTCTCTTCCACTGACCCCAGCCCTAACCGGTACCCCCGTGAAGCACCCACCTGTCCCCAGCAGGGCTCCCATTGTTCACCCATCCCTGTGTCTGGCCCCTGCTGGTGCAGGTTCCAGACAGGTGACCATGCCCTCAGTCCTCCATGCTTGGGAGTCCTGGCGGCCTCCAGCCTCCATTCCAGGCTCCTGCTCAGATTGCTGGCCAGGGCCTCAGGCTCCTCCTACCTTCCTTTTCTGGGGTCTCCTACCCCAGCTCCCTAGCCTGCCTGAGACTGGTATAGAGATAGGAGCAGATAAAGATAGAAGATGTGCAGGGGCTGGAGCAGCAGGGAAGGATTCCTGCAGGAGGTGAAAAAAATGAGCTGTGCTGAGCTTTGGCAGAGGAAGGAAATGACATTCAAGGGGCAGGAGCAGGAGTGCTCAGGCACGAGAGGGGAAGGTGGGAGCAGTGTCTGCCCACATCTGAAGAACTCGATGTTTGACTCTGGAAGTGCTTGGTGACCATCAAGAAGGCCAAGGTCAGTGGCTTGATTTCCCCTATCCTCCCCCCACCCAGACATACTGGAGCCCCAGGCCACCCTCCTTCCCATGCTGGGAAACCAGGGGGCTGAGGTGCCATCTGTCTGGCCATTTGCTCCTCCCCGTCCATCATTCATTCAGCAAGCAGCCAGGGACATCTCTGAGCAGGCAGGGCATGGAGGACAAAGAGAAAAGCCCAGGGCTATGCCACCCTGGACTGTGCACTTCATATCTGCAGCTACCAGGTGGCATCAGGAGGCCTAGGGGAGTGTTTGCTGCACAAATGCAGCACAAAGGTCACAGCCTCCCTCCCCAGGGGCATGCCCCACCCAGTTCTTCCGCATTCCTCTTCACTCACCTGAGACAGGTTGGCAGCCACCCCAGGTAGGCCTCCTGGCAGAGTTGCCCAGATTCATAGGGCACCCTTTTGCTCCAAAGTTCCTGAGTCGCAGGCAGAAATTCATGCCCTGGGTCCAGGGATGTCCAACTGTACCACCTGGTCTGGGACCAAACACCTCATTGCCAGGCCTCCTTCCCAGGGTTTCTCAGGCTGGTACCACCATCCAGGACCTGGCTCTGTTCTTTACCCTCAAACCCAGGGCAATGCTCTGGACTGAGAATAAAATGCCAGGCTCCTGCTTCATGTGCCAGGCACCACCCAGCTCATCACAAGCCTTGTCTCCTGGCCCTGGGCCTCTCCCACCCCCACCCTGCCCTTGGGTTCCTCACCCAAAGGTGAGACAATAAATTGTCTGTACCTGCACCGCTCTCCCCACTCTTGCTGCTGCTACCGCTGTGACAGCCTGGTGGACAAGAAAGCCACATTCGCCTACTAGGTCTGACAAGGCAGGCTGTCTTCTCTCAGTTGTTCAATAGACAAGGGCAGCAGGGCCCTGCTGGTGGTGGCCCAGGGCAGGGAACAGGGCCAAGGTGGTTCTGACTCCGTGGACCCTGAGTGCCCCCATACTGCATCCCAGATGCCACACACTGATGCCACACACTGGGAGCCCTTGAAGCCCATGTGGACAAGCTCGGTCATTTCTGGCCAGAGCCTCAGCTGCCCTTCCTCCTTCTCTGGGCCTCAGTTTTATCTCACATCAAACGAAGGGGTGAGTGGATCTCTGTGTGTCCTCCCAACTCTGAAACACTAAAATTTACTCACTATAAATTCGGAATCAACTGGTTGACGAGTTGCAGCCTGAGCAGAAGCAGGAGTGAACACCTTTTTTCTGCCTTCTCAGACCCAGTTCCGAGGGTCTGTGCTCAGCCCTTCCCACTCACAGGGCCCAAACTGGGTAGAAGGGACACATGCGCAAACACCAACGTGTAGCCACTGTGATCAGAGAAGTGAAGTGATTCTCTCCTGTGGTCACCCGTGGAGGTGGCATAGGGGATGGGGACCCAGGACTCCAGTTTTCTTCTGCCTGGCACCACTGCTTTTTCCTCCACACACACACATTCAGCAGCCTCTGCCCACAGCCCTCCTCATCTCTTCTCCCTTGCGCCCTGCCCCACATATTATTTTGAAGGTGAACTCTGGTTATGCTGGATGCCATTCTGAGGTCACCTGTGGATGGAGAGCTCAGTAGGTCAGTCTAAACGACAGAAACGTGCCTGTACCGTGATGTTCTCACCGTGTGTAACCAGAAAACAGTCACATGACGTCAGTGCTCAGTGATCACAGCTGAGACCCAGCTCCTTGGCAGGCATCAAGCTGAGACCTTTGACTTCCCCACCAGATTCTGGAGTCTCCTTCCCTCCCCTCTGGCCCCTGAGGATGGGGTCTCCATGGGAAACTGAGGCCTTCCTACAAGTTCAAAGTTATGGCCGCAGGGAGTCCTTCGCTGCCTTGGGCCTCTGGACAAGAACGGACCGCAGTGCTGTCGTTTTACAGGCGACTAACCTAGCCTCCAGGAGCCAGTCCACGCGGAGAGATGCCACATGTGAGTCAGGGATATCCTGCTGCACCTGCAGTGCCCCCTTCACCTCAGTGAAGGATGGCGGCTCACGCAGGAGGTGATGGATGGGAATGGGGAGATGCGTCGCTTGGCTCACTCCTGAGCCAAACAGCCATCCCTCTATCCCTCCAACCATCCCTGCACTTATTTCTTATTTATGCATTCAGCGTTTGGTGGGAGCCAGGAGACAGCAGTGTCACTGAAGCCGGCAGCTGTGGGTGGTACTAACGCCTTCCTCCCTCACCCTGACATCCCACCCTCCCTGGTCCTCCCACTGCCACCACCTGCTCAGATCCTCCCTTGCTTCTTCCTGCCCGTGATCTGTCCATTCTTGAATCCATCCTCCATGTTGGCTGCCAGAATCCCTTCTAAAACACAAACCTGATCTAATCACCATTTGTGCCCTTCCCATAAATACCATCCAAATCCTGGGACAGGGACTGGAGGGTTTCACAACCTGACTCCAACCTGTCTGAATCCTCTCTGGTTCCAAAGAGGCGCTGATGAATGTTGATGAATGAATGAATCAACGAACGGCATACTTCCCACTCTGGTGGGCTCACACTCCACAGACACCAGGACCCAGAGAGGCCAGGCCCTAGCAGTGGCCAGAGGGACATGGACATTGGCCTTGTCCTCTAGTCCTGGACGCTCTCCAGAGCCCCTGCGTGCGGGGAACGGGCCTGAAGCAGCAGCCTTCACTTAGGATGTCCCAAGGGCTTTGGAGACCTCTGTACTGTGGCTCTTCCAGGGGCAGTCTGGCCACAGGGCCACCTCCCTAGAACGGAACTCTGAGCCAGGGAACAGGGCCAGTCCCTTAACTGGTTGGGGCCCCAACACCAGCTGAAATCATTTATTTACGCAAAAATAAGTTTCTGTGGAAATTGGGCTATCATCTCTTGGACTGTGGCCTCTTTAGGTCCAGCAGGATTTTCTCAAGGGCTGAGCTAGAGAAGCCTTTATTTTATTATCCTCGGGTCCTGTTCAGTTTCTCCAGCCTTGGGGCCCTATCAATGACAAATAAGTCTCCCCAGATGATACCAAGTCTGACACAATCTTCAGAAAGCACTTCCAGGGTCCCCCGCCCTCCCTGTACTGGACCAAAGGAAGGATTCAGCTGCAGTCACCAGCTGGGCAAATCCAATGGAGACTCAGTTCTGAAGATTCACCCTACAGTGTAGCCAGTCAAGAAAGGGCATATGGAAAATTCATACATTGTTGATGGAATGGAAAATGAACCACTTGGAAAACAGTTTGGCAATTCCTTTAAAAGTTAAACATATATCTATCATATGACCCAGCCACTCCATTCCTAGATATTTAACCAAGAAAAATAAAAGCGTATATTCACACAAACAATTGCAAGAGGCTATTCATAGCACCTTATTTGTAGTAGCCCCAAACTAGACACAATCCAAATGTCTATCAACAGGCAGAGAGATAAACAAATTGCGGTATAATCCATACAATGGAATACTACTTAGCAATGAAAAGGAATGAACTATTAATAAAACAGTGACATGGGTGAATCTCAAAACATTTATGCTGAGTGATAAGAACAACAAACAAAAAAATAAGTACTAGATGATTTCACTTAAATAAAATTCAGAAAATACAATCTAATCTGTAGTGACAGAGAGCGGCAGACAGCCTGGAGACAGTGGGGAAGGATCTTTTGGGGGAGATGGATGTGCTCATCATCTGGATTGTAGCGATGGTTTCACAGGTGTATACATATGTTAAAACTCATCAGATTGTACATTTAAGTATGTTCGGTTGGTATATGTCAATTGTACCGTAATAAAGCTCTGGGTTTTTGTTTTTAGTATACGTGCTGCTGAAGTGAGCAATTAATAAAGCTCTTTTTTACAAAAGAAGAAAGGACAAAGTCTTCTTGGACCCTCACTGCAGTCTTCTTCCTTCACCTTCAGGATACAGTTACCACTCAGCTTAGTCTGCAAGATGTTTCTAGCAGCCTGGCCACCCTCTCCAGCCTCTTATCTCATTTCTCTCTTGCATGGCAATCAATCAGTTGTGGCTTCCTGAATGTGCCATACTATTTTATACCTTCATGACTTGTGCACGCTATGCCCTCCCGCCAGGGCTGTCTCCTGCCTCATCCACCCAGAGAACTCCTACTCCATCATCAAGGCCCTGCTAAGTTGTGCCTCCAGAGGGAAGCCTTCCTCATCCTGGCAGGTCTCTGTGAACAGCTCCCTCCTTCTGGTCCACCATTTGCAGTTAGTGCCTGTCTGTCCCCTCAGACTGTGGACCACCTTGAGGCCAGGGATAAATTATGTCCACCCTTGTCTTGCCAGTGCTGGGAACATGGAAATCCATGAAGCTTTACTTAGTGGATTCCATGTGCCCAAGAAATTGGGGTGGGTCAGCATGGGGTGGGGTACAAAAGGTTCAGAAGAACAGGAGCTAAGAGGTAGGAAGAGCTGGGAAGAGCAGAAGGCACAGCCTCCAAGCAGAGGCAGGCTGCTTCCCTGGGAGAAGGAAGACCGCACCGATCAGGGTTAGCCAGGGCCTCAGGTGGGTAGGGGTTGTGTAGGGTGCGCCCCCTTCCTTCCAATTACAGGGGGAACACAAGGAGCCTCGGTAGAGGAGAAGGACTGGCTCTGCCTCCCCTCCAGAGAGGGTGGGAGCCAAGGCGTTGGCCCAGGGTTCACCGAGAGGTTCTAATGTTTGTTCCTCTGCATTCCGCAGGTCTGGTAGAAAACAGCAGGAGAGACTCCATCTGCAGCTAGCAGCTCCAAGGGGTAGAATGGGTGGCAGGCTCTGCGGTGGTACTGAACGCCTCCGGGAAGACAGCTGAATACCTTCCCAGAGGGAGGCTGGAGACACACTGACACTCACTGAACGTGGTTGGGGTCCCAACAACCTTCAAAGCCAGGTCCAGCGAGGGTCCCGGGACTTGGAGAGTGGGAGTGATGGGGGGGTATTCAGCCCTGTTCTCAAGGGGCTCACAACTCAGTGGGGGCACCGAGAGGCCAACACAATTTAGAGTCCTCTGTGAACAGATCAAAGAATGTTCCAGCACAGGTATACCAGGAGGAAGGTGAAAACAGCACCTGTTTTATGTCATTCTCATTCATACCTCACTCTCCAGCAGAATTGGATGAACTGGGGTTTCTATTGGGAGTGTCAGGGTCAGGGCCGGCTTTGTGGGGAAGGGCTGCTTGAATACTCTCTGAGTAATAAACAGAAGTTTGCCAAGCAAATAAAGGGTGGAAGGGCAGTCCAGGCCAAGGAAACAACATGAGCAAACCTCAGAAAAACATCATATGATGTGAGATAAGAAGTGCCTTGAAAGAAGTACAAAGTTTGCTATGGGAGTTTAAAGAATTCCTGAGAAATTCCCAAATTAAAAAAATAAAATTTAAAAAAACGCAGTGATGTTTGCCTCTTGATACAAGAATGTGTGCTTGACTCTGGCACTGGCTTTCTTCTCCTCCCTCCGCCTCTGTGGGGATTTCTTGGAGACGGCTCTTGCTAAAAGCCCTTGGTAATGTTTTCCTCAGAAGACACACCAATTCCCCCCTGGATAATTAGGATGTAGCTGAACCTTCTGAGAATGGCTGCTTTCTCTAAAGGGGATAAACTGCAGAAGCCCAGGGACTAGGGCTCTTTAATTGATATATTTTATCCACATTTGAATCTCATTTTCCATTCTGTAATGGAGTCCACCATTTTTTTTTTAAAAGCTGGATGAGCTTATTTAAAAAAATGTCTATTTTTATATCTGTGTGCAGGTATACAGGTAAAATGGCAAAAAGTGCTGCATTTGATAAGAAATTGGCTTCCTTCTATAATGTATTCTATAATGATTTAGGATCATAGGACTTTTCCTTCTTCCAGACCTGGGCTGCTTTATAGCTAGTGCAATGATTTCCAACCTGCTCCCCATCCCACCTGCCTGAAATCTAGGTCTCTTTGGGCTGGGATCCTGCAATGCATACTGTCAGAATGACATGCCCAGCCTCCCTGGCCAGACCTAACCTCCCAGGGAGCTGACATAAGCGCCATGGGGACAGAAATGACTGAAGTTAAGCTCAGAGAAGGACAGGAGGTTCCCCAACCAACACCAAGTGAGGCTTAGGGAACAGGATACTGCAGTGTCACCTGACCCTGAGTTTTGGGAACCCTCCTTAGGGAGAAAATGCTATCCACAGAAAGCAGTGTTTATGAAAAGTCTGGTGTCAGGGAGAGTTGTGGGGCCTCGGGCTGGCAGGGGTAGCCATGTGGGAGGACTGTCATGGAAGGCAGAGGAGGGGTCAGAATGGACTCTGGGAAGAGCCTGCACTGCCCCTTGTTCCAGCTCCCCAGGGTGGAGAGGGGCACTCCCAGACTCCTGGCCCCAGGAAGCAGTTCCTCTGAGAACGGACACTTCCCAGTGGCCTTCTAAACCCAGGGGGAGAGTTTCTCCCAGAGGCTTAGCTCACAAGCCAAACTGCCTGCAGTCAAACACCTTTGCAGGCCTGACGGTGCCACTTCTGGGAACGCTGCTGAGGCCATGGGTCCAGACTCCCCCAGGGGTCCTTTATGCTCCCCAGCCCTGGAGATGGTGGTCAGGTGCCTCTCCTGTCACTGGCATTCAGCCCAGCTTCGTTGGGTTACAGACTTCAGTCTGTGGAGTCAAACTTTACTTAGCTGGTACCTCAGGAACTGAGGAGGGTGGGGAACTCTGGGCATCAGCCCCTAGGGCCTTCGTGTGCCAAGCACAATGCTATGTACAAAGCGCTGAGCTAGGCCCTTTACCTTCATTTCCTCATTTAATCCTTCCAGTTACCCTAAGAAGTCGGTGAGGCTGAGGCCCAGGGAGGGAAAGGGACTTATTCACATTTACACAGCATGAGATCTGCCAACTTCTGTCTTAGGGAATATAGTTGCTGAGAACAACTAAAAGTGCTGAAAGAAATATGAAAAACACTTTCTTAAAAGCATCAAAGACCTGGCAAGACAGAAAGGAATAAGGTCAATATAGAAGGAAAGGGCAGAACCTAGAGCAGTAGGGAGTACTGAAGTCCTCTTGGCTCTGGGGGTGTTTGTTGATACAAGTATATCTGAACCTCAGTTTTAATGGCCTTGAGGGGTAATGTGAACAAGTGTCAAAACTCAGGGCCTGTCCCAAGTGGGGAATCTACCAGAAGACCCTTCTAGATTAAGCTGGTACCCTAAAAGGCCTCATCCTCAGGAGAATGCAAAAGAAGGGGGGTGGGGCTGTCCCTGAGAAGTAACCACAAGCCAACCTTCACACAGAGGAGCAGCTCAAGTTCCCATGATTTGGGTGGTTCAAAAACTCTCAAGTCATGAATTTAGTTCATAGTATGCCTAGACTGCTAATACCCTGGGGCACACAGCAGAAGGATGTGAAAATCCTCACTGGGGAAGGACATCTTCATTCTAGGCCCCAACAAATACCCATCAATAAATATGCAAGTATGTTGGGCAGGTACACAAGCCCAGAATAACCAAGCACACAAGGAAACAATGAACAAGAACCAGCAGAGACAACAGACAATAGACACAGACCTACAACTTCAGATAATAGGATGATCGATACAGATTATAAAACAATCATGCTTACTCTATTTAATGAAATAAAAGATAAGTTTGAGAATATGTGCAGGAAATAGAAAACTATAAAGATCGACCTGACAGATTTGAGAAAGAAGTGAACAGAACTTCCAGAAATGAAAAATACCATAACTGAAATTTTAAAATGCAGTGGAAGATTAGACTTAGCTAAAGAGACAATTTGTGAATTGGCAGATGGACCAGGAAAAACAGCAACAGAAAACAGCACAGAGAGACCCAAAGATAGGAACTATGGAACAAAGGTTAAGAGACATGGAAAAGAGTAGCCTGTGACTATTAGTAGGAGTTCTAGGAGAGAGAGAATGGAGAGAGGCAATACTTGAAGAGATACTGGCTGAGAATCTTCCAGAACTGATAAAAAAACACTATTCATAGGAATCCCAAGGAATTCCAAGCAGGATTTTTAAAAAGAGGAGAAAAGAGAGAACTGCATGCTTAAACATGTATAGAAATTGCAGAACACACACACACACACACACACACACACACGTGTGCAAAAGAAACCAAAGAAAAAGTCAGGGTACCTTACACTAACAGCCAATTTATCAATGGCAACAATAGAAACTGGGAGAGGAAGGGACCTGACAACCCAGAATTCTTTATCACGTAAAAATATCTTCTATGACTGAGCACAAAACAAACACATTTTCAGACAAACGAAAATAGAGAATGTGTAACCAGAGAACTCTCATTAAAAGGCTACTATAGAGGATAGATGTTAGGCAGAAAGAAAATGATCCCAGATGGAAGATCTGTGAGGCAAGAAGGCATGAAAACCAAAAAAAAAAAAAAAAAAGCAAAAAAAAAAAAGACAAGTATGTGTGGGTAAAGATGTATAATATAGTAATCACCATAAGGTCCTGTGAGGTTACAACAGAACAAGATAGAAGTAAAGTACATAACAATAATGTACTTGTCAGGAGGGGTAAACAGCTTAGATGTTCTAAGATTTTGCATTACTGAAGAGGAAGGTAAAGTAATTGACTAACTGTAGACCTTGATAAGTATGCATGTGGCAATTTCTAGGGTAACCACGAAAATGAAAAAAAAAAAGAAACAAAGTGTGTAACTTCCAATTAGTAGAGGAGAAAAACGACAATAATAAAAAATAATCAAGCCAGAAGAGGAAAAAAAACATGAAAAAGAGGAGGAAAATAGAAAGCATAAAATAGGATAGTGGATTCAAGGTCACCTAGTGTGTGTGTGATAGAGCTGGGTCTCATCCTGGCTCCAAGCAGCTCTGGAAAGTCACCTTCCACCCCCAGAGCACCCCCACTGCGTCCTGACACAGTTCCTGGCACCACTGTCTACTGCACGTGTCTGAGCACTCCCAGGCTTCACACCCCACCCCCTCATCAATGCTGGGCTCCCTGAGGTGAGAGACTCCACATATGGCCTCAGCACTGGTCACCTCTTGAAGCTTAAGGTGTGCCGGCACACCTATGCATACCGCAGCCAGACCTCCCTTTACTCCTCACAGCTACTGCACAAGTTGGTTTTAACATCACCCCAGTTTTACTGCTGAGGAAACTGAGGCTTTGAGAAATGAACTCACTTGCCCAAAGTTGCCCAACTATGAAGCAACAAACCCGGGTCTGCTTATCTGATTCAGAAGTCCTGCTCTTAATCATTAAGCTGCCTTTCAAGGATTTTTTAAAATGGTACACATAATATAAAATTTACCGTCTGAACCAGTGTTAAGTGTCCAATTCAGTGGTATTAAGAACAATAACATTCCTGTGGAATCACCACCACGACAGCCACCTCCAAAACTCTTTTCATCTTACAAAGCTGAAACTCTGGACCCATTAAACAACTCCCTGTCTCCCTCCCTCAGGTTCCTGGCAACCACCATTCTACTTTGTCTCTTGGCTTTCAAGGCTTTGTATAGCTGGGTCCAAGCTCTGGGCTCAGCCTACACTCCAGCCATGCTCACTGTTCTGCCCTCTGAGCACGCCTGCAGGAGGCTAGCTCCTCGCCCTTGCTTACACAGATCTCTCCTCCTGAAATCTCCTCCTTCAGCCCCTACTCTTCTGGAAGTCTCCTCCACCACGTCTCCTCTCCAGGAAAGAGCTCCTGCCCGTAGTGATTGTCAGGGGCTTGCATCACGCTCGAGAGTGCTAATGCGTCACCTGCCCTGCTCGGCAGCGAGTTTCCTGAGAGCACTGGCTCGGCCTGCTTCATCCTTCAGCTCCCTCCCGAGAGGTACACTGTGGTGCACGGCATGCATGTTTTCTGATTTCTTTAAATGCAGTTCAAGCAGATGGGTAGAAGATAATAAAGCAGGTCTTTCCCAGGCAGCACAGCTTGGAGGACAGGGCATGTGCTCCTGGAGCTTGGCACATGGAGCATTCGTTCACGTGCTGTGTAATTATCACAGCCTCATGCCCTCCCTGTGTGTGAAGCAATGGAGAAGTTTCTATGGGCAAGGGCACTCCTGGGTATATGGGCTCATTCTGAACTCAGGACTTACTTCTTTTCCATGGATCCTCATTTCTTTCACTTTCAGATGTGAATACCAGCTTCTATTAACCCCAGGCCTCCAGCCCAGATAGCAGTATGCACCTCTGTGCCACCATTGCCTGTTTTCTTTCCAGAATTCATAGGAAAACTATAAACTGCAGCTGAGAAAACTCAAACTTTCCTGCACAGACCCAGACCCAGGCAAATCCAATCGAAGCGATCCATATAGATTCGGTACTGCATGGACAATGAGGAGAGAAGATGGAATGAGGAAGGATCACACCTATCTGCGCCCACAAGGAGCTTACAGTCTAGGTGTGGAGATAAGACACATGGGAAAGCTATGCACAGAGGGAAATGGGATGAGGCCTAATTACTAGTTTCAAGCCATAGAGGAAGAGGTTTTGCAAGACTGAGCCTCAGAGACAGGCTTAGTAGTGTGAGGGTAGCCAGGATTGAGGGTGCCAGGGCAGGGGCAGGCCTGTCCCGCTGAGAGAAACTGGGCCCCCTTGTGGGGGACCGAGTGTAGGGGCACTTACGCACGCAAAGCTGAGGACAGGGAGAAGGGTATCTATCGGGTACAGGGTGTCCCTGAGGTGACCAGCCTGGCTGGGTGGACAGAGGGTGGATGGAAGGGCCAGGGAGAAGAGGCTGAGGCTGGAAACGGGCCGGACTGAAGACACCAGGCTGAGAAAGCTGGGTCTTGATGGGGTCAGTGAGGCATGGTGGAGGGTCTTCTGCACGCAGGACTGAGGAAGGTACATCAGACCACCCCTGCCTTTTTTCCTCTACAGAGTCAGTGCTGTGAGCTGACCCCTGAACCCTACAGGAGCACTCCCTTTCTGGACCCAGTAAAAGGCAAAAGAAAAAAATAAAGCCTAGATCCATTTGAAAAGGGGAAAACCAGCCTCTCCCAAATCTAGTTCTATGACTTGCACGCAAGACCTTATATATATCCTTTGAAACCTTTCATCCATTGAAGTTGCTTTTTTTTTTTTTAACCATAAAAGAATGTGGGGCTGCAGTTTGTCTTATTGGCAGGAAAATTCCACATGCAACTTGCAGCGTTTACAGGGTGGGAACCACTGGCTTGGGAGTAGGAGGTCCCAGCCTGGGTCCTTTCTGGACCCAGGGGTTAAGGCTTTCTGTGATGAGCCAGTTGGGTGACCCTGGCCGGGTCATCGAATCTTATAAAACCTCAGTTTGCTCACTCCTGATATGAAGACAATAACACCTGGCCTCTCTCAGGAAGGCAGCCTACCTTCCACACACATGGGTTTCTGCAAGTGCCAATAAGAATGTCAGGCTAGTTGAGGCTCCAGTTGGTTTTCAGAACTCTAAAAGTCTGGTTCTCTCTCCCAATGGGGAATTCCAGACCCTTTGGCTGTCACCGCAGGAGATGAATGTCTTGAAAGGCAAACTGTCACCAGAACTAAATAGTCAGGAAGAGTAGAATAACCTCAGAGGGATGCTGTCTGGTCTTTCCCTCCACGACCAATGCCAGATGGTGCTCCAGAGCACCCAGAGAAAGGTCTGGGGAGTGCTTTGTTCCCACCAACTGCTTCAGTGTGCAGCAGTGTCAGAGGCTGAATAGCTTAGAAGACATCAGAGACCGGAACAGGACAGAGGCTCCATGAAGAGGTGGAGACGGAGGTATAGTGGGGAGAAGACAGAATACAGACCCAGAGCACCAATTAAAAAAAAAAGGCTGAACCTAGACCCTTACCTCACACCATATTCAAAAATTAAAATGGATCATTGACCTAAATGTAAGAACTAGAACTATAAAATGACTAGAAGAAAATATAGGAGAAATTCTTTGTGGCCTTGGATTTGGCAAAGATTTCCTAAATGGTACACAAAAACTACAAGCTCTAAAAGATAAAAATCAATGTATTGACCAAATATCTTCAAGATTTAAAACTTTTGTGCTTTAAAATACACTGCTACAAAAATGAAAAGGTAAGTTACAACTAGGAGAAAATATTTGCAAGCTATATATGCACCAAAAGGTCCATGCATGCACGCATACACACACACACACACACACACACACACACACTTATAATCATGTGCTGCACACTAATATAAGGTGTGGAAAAAAATACGTTGAATGTTTTACATAAAAAAAAATTTATTATAGTATATGACACATTGCCATTAATCCCCCTCAGAATACCCTCCCTCGCTTCCAACACACTTATCCCATCATTCTTGCCACTTTCTGAAGCAGTTCTGGAAGTCCTCTTTCATGAGTGTCTTTAGTTGTGCTGTCGTGGCTGCCTTGATGTCCTGAATCGATTCAAAATGTTTTCCTTCCATGGTCATTTTGACTTTGGGGAAGAGCCAGAAGTCACATGGTGCCAGATCCGGTGAATAAGGTGGATGAGGACACACCATAATGTTTTTGACAGAAAATGCCATATACCAGAAGCGATGTGTGACATGGAACATTGTCATGATGGAGGATGAAGTAAAGACACTCATGAAAGAAGACTTCCAGAAATGCTTCTGAAAGTAGTAAGAACGATGGTATAAGTGTGTTTAAAGCGAGGGGGAGTATTTTGAGGGGGATTAATGGCAATGTGTCTTTTACTGTAATAATTTTTTTAAATTAAATTTTAATGGGGTGACAATTGTTAGTAAAGTTACTTAAATTTCAGGTATACAATTCTGTATTACATCCTCTATAAATCACATTGTGTATTCACCACCCAGAGTCAGTTCTCCTTCCATCACATATATTTGATCCCCTTTACCCTCATCTACCACCCTCTCCCCCTTAATAATTTTTTTATGTAAACATTCACCATATCTTTTGATCACACCTCGTATTTTGGTCAATGACGAACCACATCAATGACAGTGACCCCAAAGATGATAATGGAGCTGAAAAATTCCTATTGCCTAGTGACATCATAGCTGTCATAATAATGTCAGAGTGCAGCACTTTACTCATTGTTCATGGTGATGCAGGTGTAAACAAACCTACCCGCTGCCAGTCGTATAAAAGTAGAGCACATACCATTATGTACAGTACATAGTACTTGATAATGATAAACTATGTTACTGGCTTATGTATTTACTATACATGTACTTTACTTTTTATCATTTTAGAGTGTACTCTTTCTACTTATAAAAACAGTTTGGGTAAAACAGTATGTCAAGTTATGTAGCAGCCCTCACACACCGTGTGTTTACTGCAGCTCTGATTGCATCATTTCTCGTAGGATGAATTTAATCTGGTGTTGTTTCATACAGTAACATGCTGCACAGGCTTGTAGCCTAGGAGTAACAGGCTCTACCATATAGCCTAAATGTGTAGCAGGCTATACCATCTATGTTTACGTAAATATACTCTATGATATTTGCGTGATGAAATGGGCTAATAATGCATTTCTCAGAATGTATCCCTATTGTTAAGCTATGCATGACTGTGTGTGTGTGTGTGTGTGTGTGTGTGTGTGTATATATATATATGAACTTTAGTCTCCTTAGTATTTCAACATAGGTGTTACCTTGTGCCAATTCACAAAAGAAATTGTTGTCAATAAATTCCAAGGGGGAATATATTTGAATATATATTTGAAATAAAAACCTTTTGTTGGACATGTATAGTTTACAAATATTTATATATATTATATATGATTTAATATACACAACTCAACTTAAATCTTTTCATGTGTTTACTTGTCAGCCACATATTTTCTTTGGTGAAGTGTCTCTTCAAATCCTTTGCCCATTTTCTAAGTGGGGCTGGTCACTCACTGGGACCAGTGGTGGTCACACCAAAATCCTGAAGGAGTTCCACTCACCGCGGGGCACGTGGACCACTGTCATTCCTGCCTTATTTGTGGAATGTGCAGCAACTCCCTCCGGGAATATTCCCCATATTGCTGCTGAACTGGGTAAGTCAGACGTGAGATGCCGAGCCTCGCTTGGCTCCTGAAGGAACTGAACCACCAGGGCTTACCCTTCAGGTCGGGGCTGTCAGACAAGATGGTCATTACGTAACCTACAGGGAGTCGTGAAATTCTGGAGCCAGGAAGCCAATGCTATGTGCAAGATGCTTCTCCAGCAATTGGCTGAACCCAAATTCCAACCTTTACCACACTGACCTGATTGAAGTCTCTATGGTCCTGTGGTCAAACTGTCATTCTGGCTGAGGCACCCAGAGGCTCATGACCTTGCTAAGCCAAATTCGTAGTGCCCTCCCTTCTAAAGCCAGGCCAGCAATCCTTCATGTCAGCAGGTCTTGACTTTCTGGGGGCCAGACACTCTACATGAAGGAGTTGATTTCCATTGCATTCATGTACCACACGAGCCTTCAGTGGTGAAGGTTCCCATAGATTGGTGTAAACCAAAGTACGGACTTGGCTGAGGACGCAATTCTCCACCCATTGGCAGCCCTGCCAACCTCTATGAGCCACCCTCACCCACTAGGGATTTTCCTTAATAGGATTAACCTCACTAAAGGAAAGCTTGCTTCGAAAATCCAACCTCAAAATGGACATATGTGTTCGGGTTACTACTCACATGACTAAAAGAAAAACGATTTCCTCTACTCACAACACTTCTGACACCAATGTGGGCTTTTCCCTCACATTAAGCAATTCTGATATTAACTACCTGGAATTAAGGTAGTTAACCTACTCAAAGGTTAGGGGCTAAGTCTCACAAGACTGCCCACCTTCAGACACCAAATGCAAGTAGTGGGTCCCTAGGTTACCTACACTTCTGTCTGACTTGGCTACACACTGGGGTTCCCAAGACCCCCTCTTCAGGTTCCATAATTTTCTATATGGCTCACAGAACTCAGGGAAATACTTTACTTACCATTACTGTTTCATTATAAAGGCTACAACTCGGGAACAGTCAAATGGAAGAGACGCATAGAGCAAGGCATGGGGAAGTGGCACAGAGAATCCCATGCCCTCTCCGGGCGTACCACCCTCCCAGCACCTCAGTGTGTTCACCAACTGGAAGCTCTCTGAACCCCTTCATTTAGGTTTTATATGGAAGTTCCCTTACACTGATTAAAGCGTTGACCATGGATGGTCAGCTCAATGCCCAGCCCCTTTCCTCTGCCTGGAGTTGGGTGGGAGGGACTGAAAGTTCCAACCATCTGATCACACAGGAACGTTTCCTCTGGCAACCACCCCCCGTCCACCAAAAGTCATCTCATCAGCACAAACTCATGTATGGTTGGAAGGGGGTTATACGAGTAACCAAAGATGCTCCTCTCACTCAGGAATGCTATCAATCGGGAAGATACAAGAGTTTCAGAAGCTCTGTGACAAAAACTTGGGACAAAGACCAAATACATATTTCTCATTGTATCACAACATCACAATGACAAGGAAATTAGGCAGTCACCTGATGGATAAGTATCCTGGGTGTTCCTTAAAATCACAAACTCTCTCATGGGCATCCACAAAATAATGTGGTTCACAGAAAACTGCCTCTGGGTGGATTTTTAGGTGTGCCTGAGAAGCAGGGTGACTGTTCTAGTAAGAGCTGTCCTCTTCTCTGGGTTCTTTTGTGGCTCCATTTCCTCAGGAAGTTCACCTTGATTTTGAGAAAGGCCAGGCTGCAGTGAAAGGTAGGGGCTGCATCACAGAGTCTGAGCTTCCTCTCTTGGCCACTACGAATGCCCCACAGACCTCTGTGGACACCACAGACCTTTCTCTGCTCTCTGGCCAGCACCTATATTCTCCGCATGGCCCAGTCTCTTTAGGCTCAGAGCATGGGAGCACTCCCCATCCTCCCAGACACTCCTAACTGAGCTCAGTCCCCCAAATGGTGGGAAAGGCCTGCTTTCTAGATCTCTCATCCAGAAGACACCAGGTGACAACTCACTACCTGGCCATGTAGCCCAGCAAACCCTCCTGATGAATTTGAATTGAAATCATGTTCCCAGAATGGCCACCACAGCAAGGCAAAACTGAGTGACCTCTCTCCTGACACAACACCTACACAAGGCTCACATTGGCACAACCCATATTTCCCAAAAGCTCTTGTGTTTTAACAGTCTTTCCTGGAGAGCCCTTGTCCCTGCTGGCATATGGGGAAACGAGGGCACGAACAAGCAGAGCACTGAAGCCAGCTGCCGAGTCTGATGGAGAAGGACGCAGGGTTCTGTAATCCAAGACCTAGCTCAGTGCCCCAGAAACACCGGGTGTTTAATAAGTGCCACTCACACATGGACATCTAAGCAGCACGGGGTAGGAGGCATCAGGGCCCTGACCCTGAGACCACCCACCTCCTACTAAAAACTCAGGCCCCTGCTCACATTATTTCTTGGGTACCTACTATGCACTGGCACTGAGGATTCAGTGGTAAACAAAATGGATAAGGCCCCTGGCCCCACAGTTTTCATAGTCTCAGCCCCGCAACATTAGCCCTGAGAGGTCATGAGGCAAGAACAGGGCTGGCTAGAGTGGGTGCCAAAAGCAGCCCAGCTAGAACTCCATAAAGCAGTCGATACCCCGGCCAAAAGCAAACAGGGGTGTGTGGTGTGTGGTGTGTGGTGTGGTGTGGGGTGTGTGTGTGTGTGTGTGTGTGTGTGTGTGTGTATGTGTGTGCGTACATCCTGGCCAGGTTCAGTAAAAGGAGCAGTTAACCTTCTCTGTTCATCATCCAAAATCTGGAGTGGAGCTGGGATGAGACACGAGGCACATATAACAATCCAAGATCCCGGGATCTCAAACATCAAAGAGTTTATTCAGTTTCAGAAACATATAATCATCTCCTGAGAAGAATGTGGCTCCAAGTCTCCTAATAAACGGGAATGACGCTGAGATGCCAAAACCCAGCAGTCCTACGTCTACAACCACCTGCAGCTGAGTGGCCCATACTGACCAGGGCAAAAGCAGCAAGAAGCTCAGCACTGAGCCAGGTTCTGACTCAGTTTGCTGTAGGATCCTGGGCAGATCACTTCTCTCCTGGCCTCAGGTTCCTGATCTGTAAAACACTCCCTGCCCTGTGTCAGGCTGCATGGGGAGCCTCACCTGCTGAGCACAGCTGACTCTACCTAGACCTACCTCTGCGTAAAGACTTGTCTGGGCCATTTATTTTCCCCTGTCAGAGAAACTGAACTTCCTCTAAACCTCTGTAGCTCGTGGACCACTCAGCCAGCACAAAGCACCTAAGGGCCTGCCTCTGAAAGCAACCGATTCTCTCCGTGTGGCCTTGAGTGACAAAGGAAGCGGAAAGGAGAACAGAGAAAGCAGAACCAGACCAGAGGCATGCATGTCCTCAGAGGGCACTCAGCTTCCTCCCCCAGACCACAGGGCTCAGCACCACCGGCCTCACTGCTGTCCTTGAGAGGGGCAGAGTGATTCGAGCTGGACAGCTTCTGTGGCTTCTCCACTTTGCGGCCTTGGCTAAGTGACTGTCCTGTGCCTCAGTTTCCCCAACTGTCAAGTGGCTCCGGTGAGGGTTAAATAAGGATATGTTAACTAAATAAGTATCACATAATAAACACCTCAGAAATGTAACTTCCCTCCTTACTTTCCTTCTAACCATGCCATCACCTCAACTCCAAGAAGCTGCTCAGTTGTTCTCAGTTTATCGTAAGACAATTTGGAGTCTGACCCCCAGGCTTTGGATAAAATGATTAATGACCAACTGTAAAAATGTATAGCTACATTATGAGTAAACAAAAATGTGGATATTCACTATTGCTTCCTTTACAATCTGTTATTTTTTTCTAGCAAATCCTACCACTAACAGAACCCAGTATTTTGGAACGTTTCAGTGGATAGGAATATCAAAAAATTATGTCAGCCCAAATAATTTTAAAGAAGAAGAAGGAAAAACAAAACTGAAACCAAGCTTATTTTTGGAAATGACTTTTGGGGCGGGGGGCAGATATTTATTTTAAAACACAAGAATATTAACATAAAAACAGGATTTCCCCTACAAAATCTTTAGCTACTAATTCTTGGGAAATTCCAGAACTCTTCAAATTTTCCATTCTGATCCAAATCCAATTTCAGTTCACTTTGAGAGTGCTTTCTACTCACATTGAACAGAGTATGAAATTAATTTTTCTATTCTCAGTATTTGTTGAGAAAATATTCTTATAATTCTTAAAACAAATTCAAACTTGTTCAGATGATTTCTTATCATGCCTTATCAATATTTTGGTTGGAGTATAGTTGTGTTAGTCAAATCACCACTTTTAGTGGTGATTATCACATTGATTTTGTATTTCACTAGATTAGACTAAAAAAAAACACACGTTGGGTTTGCCTAAAAGAGCTACAGCTGGCTTAGTCTCCACAGGGAGTTTCTATACTTTTCCACTGAACAGTTTTAAACATTATCTGGTACCTGAAGCTTTAGTGACATGACTATAACTGTAGCGAACAAAAAATACTGGTACACTACAAAAACAGAGAAACAAGAATTAGATTAAGTGGCTGAAGCCATTGAGGGACAAAAGGAGGAGCGCAAACTCCAAACAGACACAGATTTGACAATCCAGGGATCTTTTCGCAGAAACCATGACATCTGTGCCAATAACACTCCACACACTCACACTGGGTCCTCCGCTAACCCAGAGTGTGGCAGGCGACGGGCTCATGGGCCCCTGGGTCTGAGGGCTGTGGCATGCAGGCTGGCTTCATGGTGAGGGCCCTGCACAGCTGCACTGGGCCCTGCACTCTGGATTTAATGCTCTATGGTCGCCATCTCAAAATCCTTAATAATTCTCCCTTTGACTTTGTGTTTTGTGAGTCTGATGGGACAACAGAGCATGCACCAAAAGTTGGGCGCCTCGATTCACTAGTGGTCATGCCTCCCTGGGACAGGCTCTCTGCTGCCTACCTACCACCTCTACCCAGTAGTTGTACCTGCCTTAGCAAGGGTCTGGGCACAGGCGCAGTGAAGGTCAAGGTTGGGTGGGTGTGCCATGTTGTGACCCCAGGGCCCCCGGCACTGTGAGGGGCTGCATCTGAGCTGTGAGTAACCCTTGGACAGGAAGAAGTATATTATAGATATTAAATAACAAATTTAAAATATTGTTATAGGTTGAGAGAGAAACTTCTGAAAAAAGGAAAAAGTTTGTCCCTGCTTTTTGCACAAGGGGCCCCACTTCCCACAATGATGTAGCTGGCCCCGGCAGCAGTCACTCAGAGAAGAAAGTTCCAATCCTGGAAAAGGGGAAAATAGCCTCACTATGGAGATGGAGACTTCCCCCAGCAGGGCTTAAGCAAGAGGACTGCCAAACAGCATGAGGGCCCACGTGAGGCTGGGACAGACCCTGGGGTCTCCTACAGTAGCCTCACAGCCACGTGGAGTGTTCCAGCAGCAGGGAACCGCCTGGGAGCAAAGCAAAGGATGTGGCTGGTTGGATTGAGACAGGTGGGGCTTTCGTCTTTACCTATGGTTTAAAATGCTGAGATCGGTGATGCATGCTGATGGGAGTGTACCTGGGTACAACTTTTCACATTCACTAGTAAAGGTCAAACTGCACACACAACCTAGAGAAATTCTGCATGAATTCACAAGGAGACAAGTATGAGAGCGTCACAGCAGCATTGTGGGAAATATCAAAAAACTGGGAACAATCTTAATGTTCATCAAGAGAGTGGACATGGTAGTATATCTATGCAGTAGAATACTATACAGCAACGAAGACAAATGAATTAGAATTACATGGGTCAGCATGGAAGACTCTGGAATGTAACATGGAGCAGCCCTGTGGCCACATGGCCTTCCTAACCCACAGTTCTATGTCCCGCAAGTTGGCTGAGTCCTTGAACAAGGAAGGGGATGGCCTCCTGTGGGAGAACATGAGTTACATTCAAGACTTACATGCATCCAATCCACCAAAGGCCCAATGCCCACATTTCCATCATTAGAATTTTACTCCTCTGGGTCAAGGATATGTGCTGTGTTGAAAATGAAAGAGATCCAATGCTTTCCAGGTCTACAGCTCTCCTCTGCTCAGCTACTGGTCACGGTCCAAAGCCCTTCTCACTGAAAAGCGCACAGAAGGAAGCCAAGGCAGGAAGGCTGAGCAGCAGAGTCCAGGACAAAATCTGGGGGCATACCAGTATTTAAGAACTGGTCAGACAAAAAGAGGTCAGAGGAGGCAGCTGAAAAGCATCAGGAGACAAGAAATGCCAACAAAATCACAAGAGTTTCAAGGAGGAGTTACAGAAACTGTTACAGAAACTGATCATATATCACAAAGATAGGTGAGTTCAGGTGAAAAGATGTCACTTAATAGTTTGACAATTAAAAAGCCACTAGTGACGTTAGCAAGGGCAGTTTATGTGGAATGATAGGGGTGGAATTCAGACTTGGTGGGGATTAAAAGAAGCTGAGGAAATGGAGACACAAAATGTGGGCTAATTTCAAGAAGTTTGTTTAGAAAGGGCAGAATGGGAGCTGCCAGGGAAGAGAAAATGAAGGCAAGGTTTTCTAGAATAGGAAAGCACCATACTTGCAGGGTGTAGGAACCAGACACAGGGAAGGATTAGAGGATCAAAGAAAGAGGGTGATTTATTGAACTGGGTCCTGGAAGAGGTGAGAGAAGGTAGGAGGGAGATCCTAGGAGGAAGGCTGGTCTTAGAAATGCCACGTGGATCCTGTTAGAAGCAAGGAAGAGAGGAGCTGAGAACCTGACATGCTTCAGTCTCCTAGGGCGGCAGAAGCTAAGGTCATTGCCGACAGAGATAGTGGAAGATGGATAATTTGAGGAGAGTTGGACAAGCAGGAAACAGCCACCTGGGGAATGGGAGCAGTGTCTGGCCAGGTGGGAATGAAAGGACTGCCAAATTGCTGGCTGAGCTGGAAACTACAGCTCTGTGGTGGTGCTAATTTTCTTTTGTCCCAGTGGATCTTAACAGCTCTGAAGCCCCACAGACCAGAGGAAAGGCTAGATTATTCCAGGCTGGGGTAGACAGAGAGGGTACAGCTGGATATGGGGCTTCAGGCTACAAAGCAGGCTGCTGGTTAGACGGCAGCAGCTCTGGGAACAAAAGAGACTTCTTCCACTACTCTTTTTTTTATAAGAGATAATAGTCTGTTGTAACTTAAAAGATATTAAATTAAAAAGCCACTTGAACGACTGGAGTTGATATTTTCAACATTGAAGTAGCAATCCGCACCTCTACCTTGCTTCTGGGTCACTGACCAAGGTCAAGTACCTTCTGTGGGCACATGACCTTGCCAGCCTAGGTCCCTCAGCCTCATGTCCCCCCCACAAACTCAAAGGTAACAACAGGATAATATTCTTGTTTTTACTTCTCTCTCCCAGGCATATGACTGGTGCCACAGGTGCTTAAAAATAGCAGTTGACAAGTTTCCAAAATGCAGTATCGTGGTCAGTCTGATGACTATTATTGAAAAGATGGCTGGGTTGAAAACTCTTTGGTCCAGTCGTTGCTTTTTGGAAAGAGACCATGCTGCCCAACCCTGCAGCCGTTTATAGCCCTCTTACACATCGTTAGGAAGTGGTCAGTTTCTCAGAATTTAGACGTGGGGTCTACATTTTTTGTGTGTGTGGGGTCTACATTTTTGTGCTTTATAATTTTTAACTAATTTCCAGCCAATGATAGCTGCCATTCACTGTTTATATTCGTAATAAGTCAGAATTACCTAAACACCCAACCATAGGATTTCTTGATAGTTCTCTTTTTTTCTTATTAGAAAAACAATGCATGTTCATGACAGAAAAACTAAAACTGCAGATAGGTCAAAGGAGAACTGACGATGTGTGTACTCCCTGACAGCCACCACTGCTAGGTAACGCCCACGACCATGTCTTCTAGCTCCTTCTCTAAGCCTACATACGGTGGATTCACACCATATCTACTTTTACCAACTACTTACAATGTCCTTAAGGAATTCAGCTTTATCCCTTATCTACTTCATACACACCCGCCAGCCCTGTGCCCCAGGGAAGGAGTTTTGGAAGCAAGACTTGCCGGTGCTGTGAGGCTAACCTATGGAGGACGAGAAAGACCAGGCGCTCCCCTCAGAAGGCGAAATGGCCACATCTGCTTCAGGGACTATAATGCTGTCACTGAATAATTATGTTAACAACCACGCCCAGACATCTGTGAATAATGTGGAACCTCGTACTATGTCCTTTTGAAGAGCGCCGCAAAGCCATGGTGGGTCCCTCCACTGGGGACACTCAGCTCATAGCTGAATAGAGCCAGTAAAGCTTGAGCCATAACAGACTAGGAACAAAGTCCAAAAGATTAAATAAGCCTAAAATGCCAAAAAAAACATCCTGAATGGTTGTGACCCTGAAAAAACACAGCAAGCGGGACCTTTTCCTCACGGAACATCCCTGTGCGTGAGGGACGGGCCACGGAACACTTGGGCCGTTCAGGAACGAGGGCATGTGCTCCAGACCACCAGAGGTGCTGCCTTTCTCTGCCACAGTCAAGTCCTGTGACCCTGCAATTTCAGCCTTCAGTACAGGGAGAAAAAACATGAGGAGTTTCTTTCATGCCCCCCAAGACACAGCAGTGAGCTGCATTCCCCATGTAGTCTCCAAGAAACTGATGGGTAAACTGGCCTCAGGAGGCCCCAGGTGTATGGAGAAAACAGAAGCCCATGCAGATCAGGATTTCCATCTTGGTTCTGCCCCATTCCAGACCTTGAGAAAGTTACCTAATTTCTGTAATTCTCCAATTACTGGCCTATAAAATCGGGATCTTTGTAGGGTTATGAGGATTAAACTGAGGCTACGTAGGTAAAACACCTGGCACCTTACCTGGAATATAGGTGGTGCCCAGAGAGCATTAATTTCTTTACCTCCCAGCCCAGTGGTCCCATCGTGCCCTTTCAGACCTTCCACAAGCTGAACAAGAGCATCCTGAAGACTGGGGCAAACAACATTCATTCATCCAACGAACATTTGCAAACAGTTCCTATACACCTAGCACCCTGGAACGTCAACCTAAAGGTTTTTAGAGACATTATTTTAATAGTAAGACAAATATTATGGAGAAGAATACAAAATTTGCATGAACTTTAAAGAAAACTATGAGTCTTTTGCCCATGACCCAGACTTCCCAGGGATCCCATACAGGGCAGCTTGAAGATGCTAAGCTGCCCAAGGACATGACCTCAAGTCCAATTCGCACCTTTTCCTGCAGAGAGTCAAGAACCAGAAGTGACATGGTCCCTCCCTAGGAAATCAGGGTGGAAGAGGACTGGTCCAGGACAAACCAGCCAATTACACAGTGAGCACGAGGGCTGTCCCCAGAGCACCGCTTGCACATTCTGTCCTGCTGACTTGTTAGTCATCCTGGGAGAGACCCTTCCAAGATGATCTCACCTTCATTTCTCAGGAAAAGACACTCCTATTTCTAGGAAATTTTTTGCAAGTCAAATCTAGGATGGTTAGCCAGGTCAAAGTTGTTTTCCTTACTCACTGCCCATTCTAGCCTCCTGCCATTTCTGGAGTCATTCTCCAAGGTCAGATTCTGAGATGTGAACTGGAGGTGACCACACCCATTTACCTTTGCTTCCTGTGCCTTACCGGACTCAGACCTGTGGGCTCCTCTTAGCACAGGCTGACCTGGGCTGGAAACGAGATCTCCCATATTCACTTTATCATCAGAAAAAAATGTAGCTCCTTCCCTGAAATGACCACGTTAGCTAATTTCAGCATTTGATATAAACAGAACAATGGTAGTGGTGACCATCTCTGAGTGGTGGGAATATAAGTGGTTTCTGCTTTCATCATTGTGCTTATCCGTATTTTCAACAATAAGCATGTATTGCGTATAGAACATGAAAAAAAGTGTAAAGACTAACATTCCTCTCATTTAGCTGTTTCCTGACGATTTTACATTTTGAACTAAAGCTCAGAATTCAAAGCAGAAAGTCACAGAATGTTTTTCCATAGAAGACTAGAAATCCAATAATTCCTTTATCAAGCTGAACCAAATCCCAGTTTATACTTAGGTTTACAAGATCAAATGAAATTGCTTTTGAGGCATAGTTACTTGTCCAATGTACTTGGCATATGGTAAGGTTATCTTTTAATAAATCAAGATCACAATAAAACTAGAAAAACTGGTGGTGGGGTAATAGAAAACAAAGTTCAAAGCCATGACTTTGGAAGATCACATTATTCTCCAAAACACCTTAGTAACCCGAGGAAGTGACACCAGATGTGAAACTGTACTAGTAATTCATTCAACAGATATTTGAATATTTACTGTTCCAGGCACCATTCTAAGCACTGGAATACAACAGTAAATGAAACTAGCAGAAGTTCCTGCCCTCATGAAGCCTGTATTCCAGTTGGGGAGACAGAATATTCCCATGCAGCAATATAATCCTTAGCATAATATTAATACTGTTTCCACTGTTTTGACTGCTTCCCTGTCATTTTTCTTAGAGAAGGAGAACTTTCTACCAAATCCCTTCTAAAGCTAATGACCAGGTCGACTATTTCTTATCATAACCCTACCAGGAGTGGGACAGCCTGGAAGCCAGTCACTTTGGAGAAGGTACTTAGAGAACTGGAGGGCTGACCCGCGGTGACCTTCCTAAGGTGATGATCCTACGGACGTAGCTGGTGCCAAACAGTTCAGATGTTGCGTGGGGAAGAAGCTGAAGAAGCATGAATGGAGTAGAGAACTGAGCTGGAAGACTGGGAGATCAGGAACTGCCACGGTGGGCCGTGGGGATAAGCAGAAACAGCAATGCGACTGACTTAGGGAGGCAGAGATTTTAGCTCCACGTGAGGGAAAACGTTTCAACAGCCAGTGCTGCTCCACAGTGGAATGGGCTGAGGGAAAAACAGTTCTCAGGCTCTGGGTGTGGACGCCATTTACTGGCTGTGTGACCTTGGCTAGTCCCGTAACCTCTATGAGCCTCAGTTCCCCTGCCTGTAAAATGGGAATTATAATGGCACCTAGTTCATGGGATTGTGGTGAATATTAAATAAGAGAAAGCATATGAAGTGTCAAGGTACTACCTGACACAGAGTAACTTAGCCATTGAAAGGCTACTTAGATCAGATGATAAAGTTTAAGAACTTATAATCTATGCTTTTTTTATAGTGGATTTGATTTCATATCAAAACAGTTACATTTGGCAAGAGGATTAAAACTGGTAGCTGTGATCTTACCATCCCCCAAACCCACGGCTATGACAAGGCAAGGACCTGTAGTTCCGTGTGAAGAACCGTCTGAACGATGTTACCACAGTTCTGACAGGACCGTGGTCCAGGCCCCATACATGCCCCTGGTGATGTGCACATATTGCGGTCCTGGTCCTCCGGGAGGTGCACAAGGACACTGGGCAAAGGCAGGGAGCAGGCCCGCACCAGTGTTCAGTGTACACTTGGATCAGGGGATCTCTAAGGCAGGAGCACCCTTCCCCCATACACACACACAGCAGGGCTACTCTGAGGGCGATCTGGGGTTCAAGATAGGAGGTCCCCCGAGAGGCTGTGCTCAATGTCACTACGCTCTCAAGGGCCCATTACTGACCAGGCAGCAACGCCAGTCTCAGCCCTACTCCGGCACAGCCAGGGCTCATAGGCTCGGAGGGCAGCCTGTGAGACAGGATTCTGGAAAAACAGCCAGGCTGGGCTAGAGAGCCAAGCCATAGCTCAGTGGGACGAAGGGCAGCCTGAAGGTAGCACAGGATGGAATCCCAACCTACTCATAATCCCTCTGGTGGTTCCGGAGGCGGGAGGTGGGGGGCAGTGCATATCCAGACAGGTTTCCTCTTCCACCCCAGTGAGGACACCCCAGGGGCAGCTGCAAAGCCCCAGGTGAACTGCTGTACAGCTTAGCCTCACCTCCTGGCCCTGGCTGTTGGTAATGGTCAAAGGGGAGGGAGGGCAAGTGGCCAATCCATTTGTGTGCCCAGGAGGTCCTCTGGCAGCTGCCATTCCCACACCAACTGCCTAGGGTCAGTGGTCAGCCTTTAACTGTCGAGCCAATGGCCAGTGCACAAGTTCCTGCCATCATACTCTCCCACCAGCCAGCTTTCCAGGCCTGCCTCGATCTGATCTGTCTGAACTCTTAGCATGTACAGAGATCAGGCCTATCTGCCCCTACTCCTCTCACGCCCACGTCTTAAGAATCAAAATCCCAAACAATAATATACGTGTGTTAGCACTTTTCGATTCACTTTTTTATCTTGCATGTATTCCTTAGAATTTTCAGTTGTAAGCAAAAGTAACTAACTGTGGCTGATGTGCACAGCAGAGGACATAAATTGAAAGATAGTGAGTAGCTCATAAAACCTCCAGAAAGGTAGAAAATCAGGCTTTGAAGCACACAGTCAACAACTGTGCCCCAAACCCCAACTCAGCGATGGTCTAAGAAGATATCACTGTGACCACTGAGCCTGGCATGCCATCCCTGCCACCTACACCATGGACACACTCATGGGGGACACTGCCCATAAAACTGCTGTCACTGCAAGCTAAGACTGGCCCTATCAAAGCACTAAAAGGGTTGCAAAGCAGACTCTGCTCCTTTGCTGTCACTGGCTTCCAACTGAAAAATGGTGAGGAGTGGGGTGGCCGATTTGTTAGATTGGTGAGCTCTCACCAACAAGGTTGCCAGTTCAATTCCCACATGGGATGGTGGGCTATGCCCCCTGCAACTAAAAACTGAAATCGGCGACTGGACTTGGAGCTGAGCTGAGCCCTCCACAGCTAAATTAAAGGACAACAACTTGGAGCTGATGGGCCCTGGAGAAACACACTATTCCCCAATATCCCCAATAAAATAAAATAAAAAATGGTGAAGAGTGGCTTGTCTGATTGGAGGAGCCTGAGCCTCAGGCCCATGCCCACACCCCTAGTTGCAAAGGAAGATGGTTCCATCTCATGAGGCATGGAATTCCTCAAGCACAGGAAGGAGGCTCAGCTGGCAGGCAACCAAAATGAGTGACAAATGTCCAACTCTTCATCTCATTTGATCATCATACCAACATGTAAAGTTGTCAGGATGACTCTTTTTATCCCCATCTTAGATAGCAAGAGTGGGACCAGGGCAGTTTCTCCACTAACACATTCAAATAAAATAGAGACAAAAGCAAAGTCTTGCTTTCAGGTTTAAAAATATCAACTGCAGGAATGCGGGATGAGAGGAACTAGGTTTGGCTGCAGGTCCACAGAAAGGTCTTAGAATTTCAGCTGACCTTAAGCTTCATACGATCCCAGCTGAAGAGCCTGCTGACGTGGCCACTGCAGAGACTTGTGTGTGGAATAGTGTCTTCCCAGACTTACCTGGGGTTGGCCATTTCTAGTCCGGCCACATATTTGCAGAGATGGGCAGCCAAAGTGGTGAGGTTCCATAACATCTGGTACGTGGACTCTGCTGCTTCAGAGGGCAGAACTGGGGCCACACGGGAGCCACAGGAACCAGAAGCTAGTTCAACACCTATAGAGCAGAGCAAAACCAAGACAAGCTTCCATGAGGTGGTGAGGTCCCCATTGCCAGAGGTACGCAAGCAGAGGCTAGAAAGCCATCTATCAGAAATCTTCATTGAACTAGATGATGAATGCAGTCCCTTTGAACTCTAAGATGCTCTAAGCCTCCAGTGTGTGCTCAACATGGGGCACGATGTACAAAGTAGGATAATGGCCCTTCAAAAGCCTCTTGGGACCTAGTGAACTAACCGGTGACAAAAGAAGAAAACCAAAAATGTGCACTCCTACTAGACATAAACTATATGTAAAAATAAAAGGAAGGATCATTTTATACTTTACATTAGCCAAAACTGAGAGTAATATCCAATGCTGGAAAGGCTGGGATATTCACGCTGGCAATTGGGTAAAATGGATACCATCCTTTTTGAAATCAATGTAGCAGATGGTATAAAAGAAAACCAGAATCACATTTAATCCTTCAACCCGATACACTGTTCATTTGGGAATTTACCTTAACGAATAATTCGTAAAGAATGATTGCTATAAACTTCGGAGTGTTCATTACATCAATTTTAATAATAAACAGAAAGTCTGAAATAGGGGAGAGGCTACGTATAGTATGGTATCTGACGGGATATTAGGCAATCATTACAGATGCTGTTTATAAAGAATGTCTATTCCCTGAGGGCAAGTCCTGTATCCTGTTTACCACTATAGACCCAGCACTGTCTGAACATAGAAATGCCCCATTAAATATTCATTGAATGAATGAGTGAATGAACAACTGAACAGATAAATTCAATTTCAGCAAAGAAAAATGCTCATTACACGTTAGGGGGGAAAAAAGCAGAACTCAAAATGATATCTAAACTATGATTTCCAGAATGCAAAAGATTATATACACGTGTCCTACATGAGGACTGTAACGTGAACAAATAAAAGATAGATGTCAGCGTCACAGACTAGGGACAATAGTTATTCATATTCATTCAACACGTTTTACTGAGTATTCATTATGTATCAGGTGCTATACCATGCTCTGTGAGTACAGCAGTAAACAAAATAGACAAAGTCCCTACCCTAATGGAGAGTTTATTTTAGTGGGTTACTGGAGGAGTGCAAGTGGGGAGAGACAGACTAAACAGATACATAAGAGAGTGGATAATATGTCAGGTGGTAATAAGTGTTATAGAAAAAAGAAAGTAGGATGGGGGCTAGAGAGGGCAGGAGAGGAAAGGCTGCCATTTTGTATGGAATGTCCATGAGGATACCTAGGGAAAGAGCTTCCAAGCAGAGGGAACAGCAAGAGCAAAGGCCCTGAGGCCAGAGTGTCCTTGCTGCAATCAAGGAACAGCATGGAGGTCAACGTGCTGAAGCAGAGGGGACCTAGGGGATGAGGCAGAGAGGCTACAGGAGAGAGTGTATATGACCCTATAAGCCATCGTAAAGACTTCAGGCTTTGCTCTCAATGAGACAAAGAAGCCACCGGAGAGGTCTGAGCAGAGGTATAAAATAATCTGACGTATGAAAAAGAACCACTCCTTTTATAAGAGTATCTTATGAAAGTTTAAGATGAAAGGAAGAATTTTAAACACGGATAGATTATCATCACATTCATGAATTGATTCACAAAATATTTTCTGAGCAGCCACTGTTTCAAGGGGCTGGAAGAGCAGGGCTATTTCGAGATTACAAAGACTTATCAACTACACAAAAATATTTTTAAATAACAGTGGCCTTTTTCTTAAGACAGGGATTGCTCAAAGCAATTAACTGATTTGACCCGTTTTTGTTTAGAAATTATGGGGATCATTTTCCTCAATTAACATTTAGAGGCACATTTCATATCCTACATCAAGTCCCATCATTATAAACTGAGCTGCAGTTTGGGAAATACTAAAGTTGGCTGTTGATTTGACGTGTCTTAAATATCTCACGTACAACACTTCTGCAGCATCACCCACAAGCCAACATTAATGATAGGAGACGCTTGTGGGAAGTCTATACGTGCTGGCAAGATTACCTGAAAAAATAATGAAATCCTTGTCATCTTTTCCAAGGATGCAGAAAGGAAAATGGCTGCATTTCAAATTCATGGCATTTCAAAGGCATGAATTAAGCTCTAAGCTCTACACTGGAAAAAAAATCAACACAATTTCCTAATTTATGTCCTAAACTGAGAAAACAAATCGTTGCTAAGAAATGAAATTTGCAAAATTCTTAAACACATTTTCTTGTTGATGTGCACATTCTTCAATCTATAAACGATACCAAAATATAAATTGCAAAAATCACTACCCTTGAACTTGGTTGATACAACTGTACCATGAAAGCTGAAATTGTTGTGTTTCTGTTCATTTTATTTCTAGATATTCTGCCTTTTAGGCGTGTATAAAACTAACCATGTGTAGATGATGTTGAGACAATACTTCTGTGAAAATGTATGAGAAAGCTCCTTGGTTCTCTTTCTCCTTAACCTTCATGCCTTGGGTCAGAGGGCTTCTTCTCAACTCCCCTACACCTTGATTTTTGTGACACTCATGTGTCAGAGGGCTCTGCACCCAATCCTTCTTCCTTACCATCATCTGTTAACTTCCTACTCACTGTGCAGTTTGGCACAGGGCTCCTAGGGTTCCTTCTCTCCTTTAAAGCAGCCATCTTTCTGGGAGACTTGCCAATGACCCATCCAACAAATGTGCCTTTTAATCCCATGACCTCCTCTGTCCGCTGCAGCACCCTGCCCGTGCCCCTGACCAGAGCTCCTACACCTCTGACCAGCTCTGCCTGCCCTCCCATCTCTCCTCTCCCACCCGTCACATCTACGCTATCGCTCCACTGAGAACCCCACCCCGCCATCTGTGCGCTCCGCCCTAGCGTCACCTCCTTCCTCTCCTGTACCACACTTCCACCTCTTGTCTGCATCAGCACCTTCCTAGCTTTCTTGTCTCCCTTGCCCAACACAGCCCAGCCTTGGATCCGCCTCACCAGGAGCCTTCTCCATGCCTATCTCAGGTCTGATGAGATACTGAAAAATGCCCACAACCACACAGATTCCCTTGGGAGAATGCCTTAATATATGTGCCCCCACAAATCCATGGCCTCCAACCTCCGCAGGCTCTCACCACTGCCCTTCAGTCTTTGTGGTGTCGCTATTAGCTTTCCCTCCTTTTTTTCCAGCAGCTATCTTGAACATATTCCTCTCTCTCCAAGCTTCCCACCGACCTACCGACCTACTGACCTACCTGCATCTCCAACTCCTCCTTCCTTTCCCCCTCCCCATCTTAGAGGAAAAATGGGCCCTCCTCTTGCCTGAGGCTCACTCTGAACCCCACCACCCCCTCATCCTCTTGCTGGTCTCACTCCATCCTTCAATCCCTCCCTTTCCTGTATCCTCAACTGGCCCTCTACTAACTTTTCCCCATCAGCATTTTTAAATGTCCTTACCTCTCCCAACTTAAAACAAAATTTTCTCTCAACTCTACTACATCCTTTCTGGTTTCTCCCTCCTCCCCTTCAAAACCACTCCCAAGAGTTATCTACATGCACGTCCCATGCACTGAGACTTCTGCCCTTGCTACTCCACCGAACCTACTCTCCAACGTTGTCAATAAAGTCTTTGTGGCAAAATTTGGTGTTCACTTGTTCAGACGTTGGCTTACTTGACCATTCTGCACCATGTCACCTCACTTCCTCCATTTGGCTTCTGTGGCATACCACTCTATGGTTTTCCTCCTATCTCTGACTGTTTTTCTCACCTTTCCTTCGGGCTGGTCTTTCTCTACTTGTCCCATAAATGCTGGTATTTTCCAGGGGAGTTTGGTCTTTTCTCTGACCCTCTCTACTGAAGGATTTCATCCACTCCTATGGCTTCAATTACGATGTATATTTTGAAAACGTGATAACTTAAGACTTTCTCCACATCAGATCGATCAAGGATGACAGGCTCCCAGGCCTGGCCTTTTTTATTTCAATTAGGTTCAGGGTAATAATTCCCCTAGTTACTTCTTCTTTGGCCATGAATCAATTATTCCCATATATTAAGGCATTCTCCCAAGATAAGCTCCAAATCACCTAGTGGACCTCTCAGCTGGCTCTCTCCCACTCACCTCATACTCACCTCTTCATTCTCTCCCTGCCTAAAGCTGCTCCTTTACTATTCCACACCTCAGAGGAAAGCACCACCATCCATCCACCGAGTTTCCTAAAGAGGACACCTGGGCATCATCCTTGACTCAGCACTCCTCCACCCCCTCAGCTCATCACTCACAAAGTCCTCTGAATATTTACCTCCTTAATGCATCTCAGATCCACCCCCTCTTTTCCATCTTCATAGATGTTGTGCTAGATCACTGTAGCAGCTTCTGACCTACATCCCAGCCTCATCTGCTCCTTGTCATTCTCCACACAGGCCCTAGACCTTTTCAAAATGCACATCTCCTTAGAAAACTTCGTAATCTTTAGCATAACATTATATTCCTCAGCCTGGTATACTAGGCTTTTTGGGACCCAGCCTTGGTTAATCACTGTAACCCCATGTACAAGATTCAGCATTCTGGTTAATCCCTTCATTACTTAATCAGAAGACCTATGGAATTTCAGAGACCTCTTCCCTGCTCTAGCAAGATAGGAGGCTACCTCAATGTTCCCCTGGAATCCTTCCCAACTCTAGCTTCTAAGCATCTAGAATTCCATTCTCTTAGGGTTCTCTGCTGTAAAGCACCCCTAAAAGATGAAAACACAAATATATTGACCTCATCATAGGACTTACAAGAGAATGGTAATTTGAACCCAGATTACCAGGACATTACCACCTGCCTGTTTTTTCAGAAAGCAATTTCTGATAAACCAAGATGAAAAATGTGGAAACAGAGTAATATCTGTTAAGTGCTTGATATTTATGAAGTGTTTTACATAAGGCATCGCATTTATCCATTATATTTTCAAATAAACTGCAGATCCAAGAAGGTTGTTTGTGCAAGGCAACTCAAATGGCTTTAAATTCCCCTACCTCTACCTTATTAGCTGCTCCCTAATACCAGCAAATAGCATTGTACATCGGAAGAAACAGGACCAGTCCAGAATCACACATCTAAACAGAGGAAAATGAGAATTAGAACCCAGGTTTCCTGACTCTACTTGGCTGAGCGGATGCTGTTTAGGCCCTGATTTCTGGGAGAATCATGGAACTCTGACCGCTTCCCTAATTGGAAAAGTCTCTGAAAACTAGCATTACTCCTGAAGGACCTCCAGGAGTTTCAGCTGTGGTTCCACATTCTCTGTCTATGCTCTGCTGATGCCCACCCTGTAGCATAGTCCTTCCCCTACCCTCTTTTCCAACAGCCTATGCTCTCAATGCATCCAAAGAATTAAGCACTCTGCTTCAGCACAAATCCCATTCTTTCTTGCCTCTTTACAGGTTTCTCATCTTCAGTAATGAGGCCCCATCTGTTCACCCAGTTGCAATGGTCTTCCCTCCTGGTTCAGCCATTACCAAAGCCCCTTTGCCATGCCTCTTTGAAGTCATTAGTTCTTCCCTAAATGCAACCTGTTGTACTCACTCCTCCATCCTAGGCTTCCCTTCCTGGATGTCATCAACTCAAGGATGATGAGGTTGTTTTTGCTCAGACTGTCTTTTTGGTTTGAATCAGGTTCAGGGTAATTGTTCCCCTGGTTACTTCCTTAGCCATGAATTAATTATTCCCATATATTAAGGCATTCTCCCAAGAATGCTTTAGCTGACTACACCCAAAATGTCTGGATAGGGTGACATGTGAAGCATGTGTGGGATAAATTGGACCATCTGGCCAACACCAGAGCCCTGAGTGGGAAAAGCTTCAGAAAAGATGCCACCTAGCAAGATGGGACATTACCACCAGGGCTCTAGGAGCAGAGGGCCAAAAGAAGGGCAGGAATCTCAAACTGTCTTTATTTCAGGAGCAGAAGATCTTTCCCAGAAAGGGAGTGGGAGGTAGGGCATTTAAGCACTGAAAGGAGAAGGGCCAAAAGCTAGAAATAGAGGAACATGAAGAACTGATGACAGGGGAGAATTTGTAGGACTTCCAAAGAATAACAGGCATAAATCTAGAAATCTCTAGAGTCATAGAATTGGAAGGGCCTTTAAAGCATTCGGGCAAAATTCCAATCCACTGTATGAATGACATAAACATTTCTTTTATGGGGTAGCATACCTCTAGTTGAACACTTCCAGCATTGGGAAACGCCCAACCTTAGGAGGTGTGAGTGAAATTCAATTAAAATTCAATTCAACAAATATCTATTGAGTACGCCCTAGTGTCTGGTGCACCAGACTGTAAGTATGAATAATATAGGCATGGCCCCTGCTCTGTGGATGTTATCATCTAATGTGGAAGATGGATACATAAACACGTAAGTAGAATAGGGGAAGTAGACGGTGCTGCTCAAACAGAAGGTGGGGTACCTAATACAAAACTAGGCACCTAGGAAGGCTTCACGCACGAGGTAGTATCTAGGTTGGGGCTTGAAGAGTGTGAGGAGTTAGCTGAATGAAGGGCAGAGGGACCGACAGGAGTGAGAGAAAACGGGTGCTTAAGCTTCTCAGCTTTCACAGAAGTTGAGTGTTGCAAGAAGAAGGTGGAGTTCAGATCCCGAAGGGCTTCTCAAACGATGTTGAGGAGTGTGGGCTTAATTCCTGGGGCAATGGGAAGCCTGTAAAGGGTTTTAAGCAGGAGAAGCGCCCTCTAGCTACGCTGGGGGAGATGCTACGGTATCCAAGGGTAGCGTGGAGACCAGAACCCGGGGGAAAAACAGGATAGGAAGGCCTTCATGGCCCAAAGGTTATGACCAAAAGTAAAGCGCCCTTTTATAACAGCATCGAGACAAAAATAAACGGATAAACTGCAGAATGCGGTGGGACTGTCACCTCCGTCCTCTCTCACCTTTGTTGGGCAAACCAAAGCGGCTCGCCCTCGGTTTGCCCCATCACTGCGGAGTGTGGGCGGGGGAAGGCTCCACGCCCTCTTCTCTGATAGGAAAACCGAGGCTCAGAGTCCCGAGGTGGGGACCCAGGAGGAAATAACATCGAAACAACCTTTCAAGAGGCCACCCGAAGTCACGCAGGATCCTTCGAGGGTCCGGCGGCCTGCCCCTTTCTCCGTCAGCCATCCCCAACCAGCCGCCTTTACTATGGAAACAGTCCTCCCGCCCTCTTCAGTGCCTCCGTTTCTTCAATGCACCCTGGAAAATGCAGTCCATCTCTGGTTACCTTCCCGGAATGAGCCTACTCCACGTCCTTAAGGGACTACAAGTTCCAGAAGGCTGTGCTTTAACGCCGACGGTCTCTGGGGGATTTGGTCTTGACTGAGAGACCCAGGAACCCGCGGGCGGGGCTCGAAGGGTGAGGGGAAGGCGCCCCCCAATGGGCGGCCTCCTGGGCGGGCCCCACGTCGCCATTGGACACGGCAGCGCAGAGGAGGCGGGGTCAGCGGAATGAGGCGCGGAGCTGTTCGCCGCTCCAGGTGCTGAGTCCGAGGGAGGCTCCGGACGCGGGAGCCGCGGTCGCCGCCGCTGCCGCCGCCGTCGCCACCGAGAGAGCTTCCATCGGGAAGCCGGGGTCGTGAGGAGCCCGAAGGAGCTGAGTGTGCTGCCCAGCGCTGACTGCCATCCCGCCTCTCTGAGGTCGGTGCTTCTGAATTTCGCTTTTGTTTGATTGGGGAGGGGATGATCTGAGGGCTGAGAGGACCTGGGGAGTTGATGGGCACTGTCCTCACCGCCCTCAAGACCATCTGTCCCGGAGAACTGCTGACGACTCCTCGCGGGCTTCCCTGGGGCCAGGCGCCTGAGGTCGGAGCAGCGTGGGTTAATTTTGGTTTTATGGTACAGGGGGCGCTTGAGTGTGAGGGGCGAGGGCTGGGGGACGCTCCCCCCACCGCCCCGTCTCTCCTGAGAAGGCGTGGAGAGCCTGGAGCCTCCCTCCCCCGTGCCTGCTTGGATTATTGAGGATCGGAGGGAGTGTTCTGGGATGAAAGGGTCGGAGGCAGGGGGACCGTCCTCCACAATGTCTCCGCTGCTCGTGGTTCCCAAGGGGATCTGCATGTGATGGGCGAGACCGCGGGACTCCTCTGCTCACATCCTCCTGGGGTCATTGAGCAAGGGCTGTTTGGGATTCCAGGACGACCCTTCCCAGTGCCCACCCTCCTCCCGAAGCTTAGGGCTTTGTGAAGTGGGGGGACAGGAGGCAGATGGCACAGGGGACTCTGTCCCCTCCCGTTTGGACCCGCCTAGGTTATTGTGGGGATTGGCATGTGAGAGGCAAAGGCTGGGAGACCCATTCCCACCCTGCTTGCAGTCACCGGTGCAGGAAAGCACTGATGGATTATTGGGGTTCTCTGCGCTCGTGAGCCCCGCGCCTGTCGTAGTGGCCTGGGCGTGGGGGTATGCGGTAAGAGGGATTGAGGAACCCCCCCCCCCGAGGTCTCCCCATCCAGTCCTCGTCTCCTAGGCCTGCCGTACCTGGATCCAGGCCGGGGGCCAGAAGTGGAGACGACCCTCCCCGCCCCGCCCCGCCCCGCCCCGGGCACCTGGGATCCTGCACCGCAGAAGGGAGGCACCTGGGTGGGCACGAGCGGGGCGGGTCCTTTCTCAAGCACCCCGGGACTCTGAGCAGTCGCCGCCGGCGCCCACAGACCCTTGGGGCTGCTCCACTCCACGCGGGGTGCGCCCCAGATCGGGCCACCGAGCCCTGCGTCCGGGGCAAGCGGCGGCAGCTCCAAGCGTGGGGCTTTCGCGCTCCGCCCCGGCATCCGCGGGAGGACAAAGCGGCGGTCGCCGCACTGGCGGGCCTGCGCCAGGGACCGAGCGGGGGGCGCGGCCAGGAGGGGGGGGGCTTCGGGCGCGGCTCCGGGAGCTTCGGCGGAAACGTGCGAGATGCGGGGCGGGAGACAAAGCGTGCTCCCTCCTCTCCGGCCCGCGCAAGCCGGGATGGAAAATCCCAGGAGAGGCGGTGGCTGCACCCAGGCAGGGCACTAAGCCCCACGCTCTTCCCCGTACAACCCCCACCTCCACCCTCGCTGACAGCCCAGCACCCAGGACACCGTGTGTGCGATGGTAACTAGGGTTCCTTCTGGGGGGTGTTCAAGACCTGTGACCACGAGGACGTGGATGGGGGAGAATGCCTGGCGGGGAGCGATCCAGGGTTCAGGAGGCCTGAGTGGGGTGGTATCAGGAGGAGCATCCTGACTGGACCGAGCTTTGAGTGTGTTCGTATGTGTCACAATGTGTTTGTATAGTGATAGTGTTTGCACAGATCAGAGTGTGAGTGTGAATGTATATAAGTGAGTGAATGTGCCAGTGTGTGCTGCAGTGTTTATGTGTGTGTCATGGTGGGCTTGGCTGTGCGTAAGTGTGTGTGTGTGTGTGTGTGTGTGTGTGTGTGTGTGTGTGTGAAGAGGAACTATTTACTGCTGGGCTTGGATATTGGAGGCGGGGCATGGGGGCAGGGTAGTTGCCTCTTCCACTCTCAAGCCACAGTAATGACTTAGGGTCCAAGTAGATGCCCTCAGGGTGGAGGTAACTTCAGGCCACTTTGGGCCTAGCCTGCATGTCTGGGTGTGACCCAGAAAGTGGGACCTCACAACTATATGGAGCCTTCTTCAGCCCTTCTGGCGTCTTGGGTCTGAGCCTAACATCCTCACCAGGGCCTTGCCCTTCCCATCTCTCAGAATATTCTGGCTGCCCCGAGGACCAGAATTCTGTACCCCTCACCACTACCACCACAGGCCGCCAAGTGGAAGTTGGCGGGAGGCCCCATCAGCCTAGTCCCTTATGATGCGAGTGTAAGATGGTGTAGCAAGGCAACTTTTGTCACTGTGGCCCTCATGTCTTGGAGCTGGGGTTGCTGGTTAGTGACAGGTGGCCTCTCAGTAATACCAGGTACACTCACAGAGAAGGCAAGAGTGTGATACAGAGATACCACTATGGGTAGACGCCCCTCTCAGATGAGAACGGCCCTCCAGACCTGCCTACTCCCAGCAAATGACCTCAATTTCATAGCACTTTTATGGCAAAGGTGCTATGTGGCTTTGAGATAACTCCGACCTGAGACTTCCTTCCCAGTGGAACCACAGGAAAAACAGTTACCAGACAGTGGAGCCACCACTCAGCCCAAACCTGCCTGGTCCAGTCTACACAAGTACCCACTGCCAGTATCCACAGCGACCTCTGCTGGGCATAAGTCAAACCAAGCTGAAATTTGGCAACTAAGATTCCTGCATGGTGTGGAGGCTCAGGGTGGGTGTGGGCATTTTTAGGTGAAAACCACAAACCCTTCTATTTGGAGGCTCCCTGTCTGCTTTTGGAGTCTTGAGTTGATGTGCTTGTCTGCAGTTCCTTCAAGCTAGTTCAAGCAGTGGGATTGCCACTGTTCTCACCCATACGGAAATGTTTAAAGAGAGCCTAAAGGCCTTTGTTCAAGTTTTCATCTAGTTGGGGGCAGGCATTTTACGAGGAAAATGCAGGGAAAACATTTATCAAGACCAGGGAGCTTTAAACATCTTTCCTGTTTCTTCCTCTGCCTCTATAATTTCTTTCTCCCTTTTTCCTTATTCCACTTCTTTTCCCTATTCCTCTTCTCTTCTTTATAATTAGTCAATAACGTATTTTTCAAACATAAGCCTTTTTTGCTAGTTGACAGTGTGGCCCATAAAATGCAGCTATCAGAAGGCTATTACGAAGTACAAAGAGCTGGCAAACACTGGCTCTTCCAGGCCTAATGATGGGGGTAAGGGAGATGGATGAGATGAGCTCAATTTTAAATGCCTACCTGGTGACATGTGTCTTTTCTGGAGTTGTTGTGAAGGGATTTCATGCAGCCACAAAATCTTTCAAGCTCCTCAAAGAAAATGAGGTACTTAAATACCTGGTATTGTTCTTACTTTGGCATCCATGTGATTTGCATTGAACTACATGACTCAGTCTCATAAAGTAAAAATAGGACTTAATATTTTCCCTGCCTGTTTAGAAGGTGACTACATATGTATGCTGTGTTCTGTATTGGAGACTGCAAAGCTGAATTGTCTCATAGATTGAACAACTGCTTATTCTGATTACAGAATTGCGTTCAACATCACCTACTGGCAGTAACATTATTTTATGTTTCTTTTAATTCATACCTGAATCTCTTTGTCTTGTAAAATCTTTCTTCATGCTCATACATTATTACTTTCACTTGAAGTTAATCAAGAATGTTTAATCCAAAAAAAAAAAAAAGTTTAATCCTTGTACCAAAGCCAAACAAATTAAACAGCAGATACAGGAAGATGTGGGTGGTGTTTCTGTTCTTCGTAGTCTCAAAAAAAAAAAAAAATCCTTCGAGTTCATAAGGGAGAAGGAAAGGGCCTGAAGATTCAGTTAATCTTATCGGTGGACCTAACCAGTTTCTGAGGAGAGGTTCCTCAGAATTTTCCAGGAAGGCTGGTCATATTGAAGAATCTAAGCATGCACGCTGGGAGAGAGATGGCAGCCCTTGTGATTTCTAAACCCCCATACTAATGCAGCCTTTCTGGGAAAATCCCCCCAAGACCCTCTTGCTCGCCCAGGCAGCCACAGGCTCTAAGGAGTGGAGCTGTCCAAGGTCCTGCAGCGCCGGCCTCGGCCCCAGAGAGAAGGGAGGATTTTAGGGCGTGGAGCAGAAAGGCTCTGAGGACTACAGCCTCTGTGAGGATTTCCCCAAAGCTCCTCACAGAATGGAATAAGAGAAAACAGAGCTGTAGAGGCTTTTACTGCATCACTTTGAATGAACCCATTGGCAATCCCTATTTAAAGAATTATGAGCTAATAATAAGAAGAAACATTTCTGAGTCAGGCTCTTCACATGTAAGACTGTATTTAATCTTCACAGACCTATGAGGTAGATAGTGTTATTCCCACTCTCAAGATAAGGAAATGAAGCTTTGAGAGGAAAGGGGCTTGCCCATGGTCACACAGGTCAGAAGAGACAGAGTTTAAATTCCAGTCTGGATTTCTTTAATTCCAGAAGCTCCCCCTTACCACTATTTTTTTTTCTATCGATATTGTAGAAGCAAAATTGAAGTATTGGACTGTTCTATATGACATTCTAACCAACTTTAGAGGGATGGAATTGGGGACCAACGAAAATTCAGATATAAAACACAAAAAATCCTTTCAAATTCATCAAGGATTTTTTAACCACATACTTTACTTATATCCTGACAAAAGGCTTGTTGCCTGAACTTGATTACCAAAGAAGGGGACAGAATAGTATAATGACTTTCGTGGCCAGTAGCCCAGGGTTTTTTTTCCAGAGTGGAACAATTTCACTGGGAGCCAAGCCATGATGACAACAAAACATATTGTAATAATCTGCAAGAATGGAAAAAACAAAACAAAAAACAAACCATGAGGAGACTGTTATTTGACAGAGTACAGATAGAGCCAAAGAAGGGTGGCTTATCTTTATTTGCTAGCATCCTGCTCTAATTCTGAGGACACTTGGCTATTGTGAAGAGACTTCTTCCACCTATTTCCACTCTCAGATTTTCACCACAAAGCCTCTAACATCAAAATAAAACTTTTCACTGTGTGGAGCCTCAACTAATCTCAGGGAAGCATCCCATTTCTGCCCTCATGTCATCAGTCAATGTTCTGCCTTCATATGTGACTGCAGGCTCCTGAATGTGGGCAGGTTTGGGGCTCAATGGGCTTCAAGCCACACGTCCTCTAGTCCTCCTGGGTGGCGGTGCCAACTGCACCAATTTTGCAGCACACACAAAGGCCCTGTGACCGAGAACTCCCCATTCAGTAGCTGTAGGTTTGGGTGTCTAAAGAGAGAAGAGAGGAAAAGACTCATGCTTTTTTCTTCTCTTCCTAGATCTCAATCTGCCCAACATGTAGATAGGGGGCCTGGCCTTTTAAGAAAATGCCTTATATCAAGCTGGGTCTCCAATCCATTTTGAATAATTCCTTCCCCTTCTAGGTTGGGGATTTGCAGCGCTCTGACGCATGGAGCAAAAGCTGTTGTTGCTTTTCTCGAGGGCAGTTGGAGGCCAAGGACCCAGCTCCCCATCTGGGTCTGCTCTGACTCATATGACCGCAGAGAGATTTGATTGTTTTCTTATTTAGAGCCATTAATTAGCTCTCTTCTGCATCAGAACAGCATGTAATAAGAGGGAGCCATTTGTGGGGGTCTCCAGGCAGCCGTGCCTACAGCTGAGCACCATCTCCTCTCCTTTGCTAACAGGATCAGGAAATGGTTTTTCATCCTGGCTATAACCCTTCAGAAAGCGTAGATTGTCAAGATTTTAGACCAATATAAGAAAGGAAATAAAACTATAATTAATTGTGAAGGCTGCTATAGTTATTCTGGCAAAAATTGGGAGGCCCAGGGGTCCCTCAGAGCACTGGATTTCCGTTTCTTCTAGTGCCTGCAATGCGCCAGGCACAGAGCTGGGCCCAGGAAACAAGCCCATGCCCTGTCATATAGAAATCTTAACTGGAAAGTGGAAATGGATGCTGACGCTCCGAAGAGGGCGTGTGCTGCAAGCTGAGTTTTTCAGAAATGGAAAGCACCTTAATAATAATAAACCATCATCTCTTTTTTTAACATGAAGAAAGAGACTGCAGGAAGCTGAGTGTTTCCACTGGCCACTGCCCCAGTTAGTGGCAAAGATGGGCATTAGAACCCAGGTTTTATACTAAAGCCTGTTCTTTGCACTGTCCTCAAGTGCTTCTCTGTTCATTAAATTATCCAAAGGGCACATTTCCATTAACAAAGACTTCTTTGATACAATACTAATGCAAAACCCAAACTTAAAGTTGAAATAGAAACAAATAATAGATGAAATAGAAAAAAGAGAATGCCCATTTATATCCATGTTACCCAATATAGTAGCTACATGTGGCTATTGAGCACCTATAATGTTGCTATTCTGAATTGAGATGTGCTGTCCGTATAAAATATACAGCAGATTTTGAAAAATTAGTCTGAAAAAAGAATATAAAATGCCTCATTAAAAATATTAATCTTGATTACAGGTTGAAATCATATTTTGGATATATTGGGTCAAATTAAACATTATTAAAATTAATTTCATTTGTTTATTTTTACTTGTTTAATGTGTCTACTAGAAAATTTATTTAAGACAATTATATACTTGTCAATTATACTTCAATAATGGTAAAAAAAGAAAATTTATAATTATGTATATAGTTTTCATTTATAACTCACACTATGTTTCTACTGGGCAGTGGTATTCTAGAGTACTACCATTTAGGAGGAAATTTTCTTTCCAAACTGAGGCATTTAGCAAAGTAGGTTCTATAATCAGTTAGCCTTAGATGAATCCTGGCTCTGTTGTTTGGGCTGTGTGACGTTGGGCAAGTTGATGACTCTCTCTGTGCTTTTGTTTCCTCACCTGTAAAGTGAGGTGAGGATGATAACAGAGCCTACCTGCTCAGTTATAGGTTAAATCACTTAAGACAGTGACTAGTACATAGTAAGCGCTCAATTAATTTTAGTTGTTGTTATTATCAGAAGGGACTTACAGAATCTTAGAAAACAGGAGCAACAGGAAGGAGAACAAGCAAACAATTTTCAGATAAATAAAGCCAAAGATTTACTACTAGTTAAGATGTGATTGAAACCACTTGCTAAGTTTAAGCACCTGAATTTCCTTGACGGTGGTCCCAATTTTCTGACAGATAAAGATACTGAGGAAAGATTACAAGCCCTTTACATTAACATACAACAAATTTGTTTCTTTGTTAGCTAACTGCATTATGCACAGGTCTTGACCTCTGCTAATGAGTGAGGAAGAGGATGACTAGAAAGTGCTTGTAACAGATGACCCAAGAGCTCTGAGTCTCTTGGACTCTAAGATTCCTCAGGGAAATGTGAGCCTTGTGCTGCAGGAGAAAGATCCTGCCAGGATCTGACAGGAGTCGGACACACGAGGTCAAAGTCACTCTGCTACCTGTTGGCCTTGATTAAGACACTGAATCTCAGTCTCCTTTTCTGTAAAATGGAGATAATACCACCTTTCTTAAAGGTTGCGCTGAAGACTAAATTCGGTGATGCAAATAAAATCCATAGTAGGCACTAAAAAAATAGTAGTTTTCACTATATGGATTTCGGGTGTTCTTTAACAGAGAACACTCTTTCTTTAAAAGAGAATTTTCTGTCCAGAATCTCCATTGTCTTTTCTATACTTCCACTGCTTCATTCCCCATCCTCGCTCAGTCTCTGAGGAGAATGAAAAGACAGTTTCATCGGATGAAGTGTGTCTACACCAAAATCTAGGATCTCAGTAACGCTGGGCACACTATACGATCTGTCACGTTCTTCTCTCTGTCCCACTCACACACATGAGGTTCTTTTCCTGGGATGATAAGGCAAGCAACAAAATAGGCATTGTTCTACATCATATTTATCTTGAACTTCTGACATTCTGATCTTGGTGCTTAGAGCACTTTACGTGCAGCTTTGCTTTAAAAATACAGGGACATACATCTGAAAATCATACCCCCAGGAGAACCAGGTTCTCCTGCCTCCTAGAGTAGGCCATGGGTCCATTTACTGCACAGACCTGAGGGCACACGTTGTCGCTGTCCTTGACCTTCTCTGCCTCCCCTGAAAGTTTGCCTTCTGTGCCCAAAAAAACCCACAAAAAACATATATATATATAAAGCTCCGTGAAGACTTCTGTTAGCAGAGCATGTTGGACTCTAGAGAAAACACTCAGACTAGTCTCACAGGAAATGTGGGGGTTCCTGGAAGTGTTTTGGCAGGAGAGGAACATAGATGTCCTAGGTCAAAGTGCGGTGGGTGCTTTGAGGTGGGGAAGTGCCTGGCTTACTCCTGGTTCTGTTGGGAGGTCCCTGACTTCTGGGGACCTAAGTACCACTACTAAGTTCTTTTAGGATGGGGTTTGGTCTTGAAATGCATTTTTCTCATTTTCCCTCTTTTGTTCACTCAACAAATGCTGAATGGTGCATAGCTAGGGTGTGTGGGGGTGTTGAGAAACTTTGCTCTGGAGGATCCCAGGGTCTGGTTGGGGAGAGTAGAGATGCCCATGTGCTGAGAGAACCAAGGAACAAGGGCTGAAACAACCACAGGAAACTGATTAAGGTAGGTGGCAGGGGGAAAGCTGTGGATCCCCACAAGACAGACCTGAGTCTGAATCTCATTTTCACCATCAAATGTGTGGCCTTGGGCAAATGTTCCTCATCTGTGAAAATGTGCCTCATTTTTCTCATCTGGGGCAATAACATCTGCTTTTCCTGGACTCTTATGGCCATTACATGGCAACATATAAGAAAATGTTAGGATAATATGAATCCTCGTTTATCGAGTGCTTACAGTGCATCAGGCTTTGTGCTCAGAACTTTATATGCATAACAGAGCTACCATTATTACCCCTATTCTATAGCTGAGGAGAGCAATGCACAGGATCTTTAAGAAACTTGCCCAAGGTCACACAGGCAGTAAGAAGTGGGACCAGGACCCTAGGCCAGGCAACCTGACTACAGAACCTGCTCTGAACCACTGTGATCACTGCCTCCCGGGTTCATGGTCAGCAGGACCAGCAGCACAACTGTTATTTTGAAGAAGGGGGAGGTGATTTGTGGGTCAGCTTGTACAGTGGTCTTCCGCTTGGTCTTCAAGGGTGGGTCCAAAATGAAGAGGCTCTGAGGGGTGAGTTGGTTGGGGACGGAAGGGAAACACTGTGATCAAATGAACAGGGCTGGGAATGCCAATGGGGGGTTCTGGGGACCCTGAAATGGAAAAGAGGATTTCAGTAGGAAATACATGTTTGGAAAGAAGGGTTTGGAAAGCCTTGATTGTCAGGCTAGTAAGTGTTAGAGAAACAAAAAAGTTCATAGGCAAAGGAAGGGATGTGAAATTGGAAACCACCAGTTTAAGGCATCTCACTAAATTTGGGCATCTTGTTGCAGTGTGGAACGTGCTCACCGAGCATGCCCAAAGCCCAAGCTTGTGGAGGGCATGGCCGTACAGCACCACAGTCTAGCATTCCTACCAGTGCTCTTCACTTTTCAAAGAACGTGCATGGCCTTTTCTTTCATTTGGGCTTTACAAACATCCCAGGCAGTAGAAGGGTGGGAGGTTTGCTACAAGGATTGCTATCTATGTCAAGTGGCAGGCAGCAGGGGATGGCAGGAAGTACAGATGCCAAGCACAGCTGCAGTGCCCAAATCCAGGCAAAAAGCTTAGGAGGGCTTTTTCTGCAAGGGAGGAGGCAGAAGGCTTGCCCCCTAGGTTGAGGCCTTTTCGCTGTGCTTCGGGAGGCAGGCATTATTATCCTTTGGTTCATGATTCCCCGGTGACACTCCTGAGTGCCTACTGCCCAGGGTGGTTGCTGTGAGGGTCTGATCTGGAAGCATTGCAAATCCCACAGACCTTTCTGTATGCAGCACCTATCAGTCAGTGCCCCCTTCCATGCAGAACTTGTTTCACAAAAGGAGATTTTTCTGGACTTGCCATCTTGAATTCATCCTGCTTTTTTCTCAGCCTACTGTAGGGACTGGAAACCAAACTCTTCTACTTAGGCTGGTTAGAAGAAAAAGATACCTTTTCTAATGGCTGTAGTCGCTGCTGACCACCAGATTTCTCTCAGTAGCTATGCTTCTCATAACAATAGAAAACAAAGGCAGGAAGGAGGGTCACACAGAGGTGGCACCTCTTCCAAGAGGCACCTGCAGTTCTGTGAAAAATGTGAGGCAGACAGGAGGTAACTTTCACAGATATGAGACAGTCCCTTGACAAATAAAGGAGGTGTTTTGATGTACAAGATGATAGAAGATGAAAGAGATCATGGCACCACCCTGTTTTCTCTGGAAAGTTCCAGATACCCTCCACAGTTCTGGAAGGATAAACATACAGGTTGGCAAGGCAACACAGGTTTTGACAAGTTGTCCAGCAATAAGTTCCTAGTGATTATAAATCTACCATTAATGAGGAATGACAAATAGTCCTAATGGAATGTTAAGGGCTCGTCTGGCCATTGCCCCCTCTTATGATTCATGTGTGACAGCACACACTGAAAAGGAAAGGCCTGCCTGGCCTGTGGCTCTCTAGAAACCTTTTTGGGCCCTCACCAGCTGTCCTCCCCAGGTGCCAGCCCCACCTGGCCTTTCCAGCCCTCCCCTGTCTGTGAGGGTGGCAGCGCCCTCCCAAGAACTGGCACCTCTGTGTTAGCGGATACAAAGGAGCAACTGTCTAGCATAAATGAAAAAAAAAGCCAGTGTTTAGATTTCAGCAAGTCATTTAAGGCTTTTAATTGCCCCAGAGAGAGTGTTTTAATATACAATGCATTAGAGCAGTACCTGGTTAAGAGAGTAGACAAATGGAAGTACTAAATTAGCCTTCACTGAAATTCCATTTACAAGTCTTATAAAGCATATTTTAAAATAATTCATGCACCCAGAAATTTCACACCTGAGACTGACAGGCCCTGAACCACCTGTCTAGGTGAGAGCTAGGACTTGGCCAACTTGGGTCTATCACCTCCCACCCCCTCACTCTGGTTCCTCAGCCCTGGGATGCTCTCTCTGCAGAGAGCTCATCCCTGCCAGCTGGGACCAGTCTGCTCAGGCTGCTTTTCTCAGCCAGGGCCAGCAGGCACCTCTCCCTGGGGCTTCCACAGGCGGTGGTGATGACACCTCCTGCGTTGTCCCCTCACCATCGCCAAACACACACCCACTGTAGCTAGGGCCTGGATGGTCCCTTCAATCTCACAGGAAGCAGTCCCCCCTGGGAGTAGCCCTCAGCTCTCCTGCTCCAGCTATGTAGAACTCCCCAGATGAGCAAACAAAGAAAAATCAACATAGGGCCTTTAAAATCGGTCTGCAGAGGATGTTGCCTCCACTAAAGGAGATGAGAAGGGCTGAGCTGAGATAAGGAGAGCTGCTTAGAAACCGAACACAGAGACAAAACATGCATTAGAGGCAATAGAATGCAGATCAGTGGAGTGAGAAACAAGATGTCTCCCTTCCAACTCACTGAAGAAGATAAAAGAAATCATCAGCTATGGCTCAAAAGTCAGGAAAGAAAGAAAATGCAGAAAACATAAAACAAGATGGTAGGAAGCCACCCAAAATGCTTATGACAATACATGTAAGCACTTAACATTCCCTTGTCAGCAGACAGTTTTCCAGATTAAATTAATACAAGAGACTCACCTAAAATAAAACAACTGGAGGGGAGGCAAAACTATACCAGGTAAACGCAAACAATAGAAAAAGCGTGAGTGGCTACATCAGACAAAGCCCAATTTAAGGCAATGAGCAGGATAATAAGGGTAATTTCATATTCATAGGAGCAATTGTGAAAGCATAACTGTTCTGAACATTTGTACACTCAGTATTTTAGCCTCAAAATACTTGAGGCAAAACCTGTTACCTTAGAAATACAAGATGAAGACAGTAAATGCGCATACTACTCTCAGAACCTGACATTAAGTAAGCCAGAACAAATATAGCAGAAATGAGTAATACAATGAAGATGGAATTAGAAGGTGGGTGCTGAACTTTGTACCAGGCTGAACGATGTCTGCCATCTTTTAAAAGACCATCATAAACTGGTGCTGGTGATATAAATGTTAAATTGAGCACAAACTTATATATACAGTATAATTATCATTTTTAAACCCTAAACCACTAAAAACCTATGGAAAGCCACTGAAAGAAAACAGACCAAAAAGTTAACATTTGGTGTGTTTAAAAAGGTTGGAATTTAAGTATTTAAATTTTTCCTTTCAAATGTTCTTTAATGAGTATATATTATTCTAAGGACTTTAAAGAAATGAATTTTTAAACACTGAGTAAAACTCATCCCCATAGCATCGGATTTATTATTTTCAAGATTTGGGTAAAATTTAATGAACAGGACCGGCAGACAGGAATCCTTGCAGGCCTTCCTGGCCACTTCCTCCTAGAAGCCCTCTGCAGCCCACCCCCCCCACCCCCACTCCCCTTCCGGGACACTGTTTTTCCCAACTCAACTCCCATCTCTTCTGCTGTGCCTTCTGGACCCTTCCATCCTCCACTGGCAGCTCAAATGTCGTTGCCTCATGACAGACTCCAGGCCCCTTGCTTTCCCCCTTTGCCACGCCCCTGGTGACCTCACCTACTCTTGTAAAGGGACATAGTTCCCCTCTATATGGCAAGGACTTCCGAATTCATCTCTAGCTCCAAACTCATCACAGAGTTTCAAGGGTATACATCAGCCTGCAGACTAGCTGTCACCTCACAGATGTGGGACAGGCATGGTGGACATGCCTGCAGAGGACACCATCAGCGAAGCCCCTCTTAGCACTGGATGGTGGGGCACAGGGATTGAGTGCCCCAGAGGGTGGTGATGAGACTGATGAGGCAATCCCTGATGTAGAAGAAGGTTCCTATGAAAGAATCAGAATAAATCAGCACCTTGAGCATGGCTCTCTATTTGAAAACAAAACCTATGGTCTGACTTACGGGACTATGAATTATGGTTGTGGCAGTAATCAAGAAAAACAACAAAGTTAAATTTAAAATCCAGGCCCAGGCTGCCCTGGCCCTTGGAATGCTCATCCTGGGTCCTTCAAAGCCTCCTCTGCCCACCACACACATCCAGCCACCAGTTCAGTGGACAGACCCTGCTCTACTGCCGAGACTTGCCGGTCAGTGGTTTCGGGTCTGGCCTCCTGACTTTTCAGGGCAGAGCAGAAAGTCTGTAAATACCCTGAAGTCTTTAATCTACCAGCAAAAAGAGTGAGGATGAGTTCAGGTTTTAGCCTACTGATGTGGTATGTTAATTTAAAGGTACAGTTTCTTATGAAAATGACAAAAATAAACTTAAGTACTAATTCTAAACATATATTCTTATCAATTTCAGCTCTAAGTAATACTCTCATTTGAAAGTAAATTATTGTAAGAGAGCTTTCTAAAATTATCGCATGTAATTTCTCTTGCATTTCTGGGTCCGGATTGCTATCCAGTTACCATTTTATTTTGAAAGGCAAACATGTATGAGAGCACTGTGGTAAAAGGGTTTCATGAAATCCTATGCAGCTATCTGGTTTTGGAGAAGAGGTATTGCTAAGTAACCACCAGCAAGTCACTTAACTTTTCTCATTCACAACCTCCTTTTCTTATAAGTGAAGACAATAACACCTGCCATAAAACAGTGTTGCAAAGAAAATTGTTTTCTTACATGAAGCGCCTACTACAGTGTCTGTCATGCAGCAGGAGCTCAGTGAACAGTTATTATTATTCTCAGATCAAACCGCGTTTTTTGGCCTCCCTGCCGCTGCCCATGCCCATGATGGAGGAGAGTCCATGTGGGAAATACTCCCAGTTTTCCACAATTCCCAGCAGTACAGTTCTAACTCCACGTCTTTTCTTCTCCCACTCAGGAAACATGAGAAGATAGATGACTGAAATTGAAGTGATTATAGGAAAAGCCCCTGGAATCTGTTTGTTAGGTAAATGAGTCCCCAACTTGATTATTTTATCATCAGTAACAAATAAATGGGGATGCACCAACATTTAAAAGACAAGTCCCAGGTGGCCAGTTAGCTCAGTCGGTTAGAGCATGGTGCTGATAACATCAAGGTTGCTGGTTCGATCCCTATATGGGCCACTGTGAGCTGCGCCCTCCTTAAAATAAATAAATAAATAAATAAATAAATAAATAAATAAATAAATAAATAAATAAATAAATAAATGACAAGTCCCAATTATTTGAGAACCTAGTTTCGCAGAACCAGGCATAAGTTCCGGGGCAGAAGTCCTAACATCCCCTCACATCATGTGAGACCAGGGGGCCTGTCTCCTGGCCCCAATCAGACTCTCAAGCAACTGGGGACCTCAGCCACATTTTCTTATTCCCCCAGATCCCATCCTTTCCCTGGTGCGATTTCTTGCCTGTAGCTGACAGTTAATAAATGTTTCATGAATAAACGCATCTGAATTCTGGCTCCAATTCTGCACGTCTCTGCACTGGGACTGGCAAATGTGCATTATGAGCCAAAATCAGGTCAGGTGACCCGACTTCCAGCAATAATGTGCACAGAAGGCAAATGATTAAATAATGTACATCTAGCCACTTGACACGACATTCTGCAGCCACTGGAAATGATGCTCTCGAAGACTCAAAGGCCACATGGAGATGCATCTAACATTAATTGAATAAATAAATAGAGTGTCCTGGTCCAGCTGTCACACATATGGCCCCAGATCAAAGGGGAAAACCAAACAGAATTTGTTGCTACAAGAGGGGCGTGATTCTGCCTCCAGTGTGTTTGGAAACACACTTTGGACGTGTTTCCAAATTCTCTTCTATATTGTTTGGTTACAACGAGCAGTGGGGTAATTGGAGGGAAGAGACCCCCAGGATTGGAAATTAATCCAAGGCTTCTGCATAGACATGTGGCCAAACTCAGTGCGCTGAGCTCCAAATGAAGACTGAGGAGCTGGACCAGGGAAAGGATAGGTAAGCCAGAGTCCATTCAGAAATGAAATGTGGACTTGACCCAAAATGGCTATCATGCTCAGAGTCTAAATTAATCCTCTTTTTAGTTTATTGACATCTATGAAATTGATTCTCACCACAGAATCCCAACCCATGGCCCAGGCATTGCAGTCGATAAATAGTGTGATGGGGGAGGAAGCAGAAAGCATCTACAACAAATATTCACAGAGGGACACCATGGTGGGCTTGGCTGAGGCCCGGTGTTACCTCTAGAAAAATGTTCCTATGCATTCCTAGAAAGAAAGAGAGGGACAGAGAGGGAAGAGGGAAAGGGACAGGTGGGGAGCCTGGGAGGAAAGGAGGGCAGCTTCTGCTGCTGTCAGGACAAAGCTGATCGCAAGTGTCACCTCCTCTACATTAACGCTGGAAGCCTGGCCCCACTTTAAGTTCCTTTCCTCGCTGCAGACCCAGACTTCACTCCCCTCTCCTAAGAGTGGACCCACTGCTTGGTCCTGGGGACAGTTTTCTCCCTTGGTCCTCAAGTCTTTCATTTGGAAAAGAACCTGGAAGGACACAGCCCAAAGGGCCTATAGAGACACATTGCTGACGAGGATAAGTAGGACAGCCCTGGGTGCCACAGGCCCGCTCCACCCCAGCCAGGCTCCAAGTCATCATGCTCCAGTGCAGGCCAATGAGGAAAGGCTCGTGATGCCCATCGCATATGCCCCAAGCTCCTCTCTCCTAACCCAAGCTCTTGCTGAGAGGAGAAACAATAGTTCTCCTGGAATCAGTGTTGTAGAGCTTGAGGCCCACTGCCCCCCAACCCACCAGATCCTTCTCAGGAAATCCAGCTCAGCCCCAGGGTTTCCAGAGCAGTCAGATTTCCCTGGTCACCAGAAACAAAGGCTTACTGAGTTTTTCAGAACAATCCTGCTCAAGCACAGAGCACTAACCAGCCTTCACGCAGCCGTGACTGGTGCCTGGCTCTGGCAGCCTGTTACATGGACCCTTACCCCAAATGCAGGGTCTGGCAGGTGGATTGACTGGACTCAGCCCACTCTATCCAGCAGGAAAGCAGACAGGCCTTGGCTTTTTCCATGTTGGAGCCCATCACCAGTAATACAGCCCTGGGGTTTCCATACACCCTACCTCAGGGTACCTGGTAGGCCAGGACCAACTCCAGGTCATAACCCTGCAGTGACCTAGACCCTCACCCCTGTCTGCCTCTCCTCCAGGCAGGAACCCAATCTGACCCTCTCCGACCCCTAGTCCACGCTAAGGCACAGATGAAGGTCTCTATGCTATAGGGACCTCAGAGACTGTCTTTTGCAAACCTCACACGGTCACTGTTTCTTCTCCTTCCGTAATCAGAACAAAAGGGTCAGACGTTCCACTTCTCAGCATGACTTCCTGAGAAGGCCCTGGGCCAGTTCTGCTATTGGCCTCCTCCCTTTTAGTCCAGACTCAAGACCCTATGAGGATAAGAGGGTAAACCCACCGCTGCCAAGGCAAGGATCTCCTCTGGAGCAAGTGGTCTAGGCCCTTCTGCTACTGCACTTGCTCCCCCCAAATCTGCAGGGTGGGGTGGGAGTGGGCTGAGGAGCGCATTCAATTACAAACCAGTGCCAGAGTGGCTGAGGCAGCCTGTGCAGCGATCCTGTTGTCTCCAAAGCCCCGGTCAGGGATTTGTCTTTCATCTTTCCGACCATAGTTTATTGCCCTCAGCTCCCAGATCATGTCTTTTTTCCATGGCCAGATCTTCTCGGGAGATGCTCACAGAAGCGAAAGGGCCTTTGAGCTGGAAAATCATGGGCCGATAGTCACTGTCAGTGGAGTCAAGTGAGTTTGTCTCCACGGTGATGTTGATGTCCCAGGATGAGGCACTGGCTGCTCAGATGCTCCAAAGCAAACAGAGAAATGGAAAGCAGGCAGAGGTGGACAGACGCTCCCAGGAAGTCTAGGGCACCTGGCAGAGGAAGAGGAAGGTGCTGCCCTTTGGGGCAGACCTGTTAACTGGCATTGAGCCCTCCTCGCTCTCTGAAAACTTTCTTTTGCATTTCTGGGGCTTTAGCACAGGGAACAAGGGACTAGGTCCTCAGGTGAACCTGTTTCGTACCTGCCCCTGCTTTCTAACCCCCCTCTCCCCTCTGCCCTGCCTCCTCCCTCCTTTTCTCTGAAGTAATGTCGCAGCTCCCACATCCAGAGATAACTGCAGAGGCCTCACTCACTGAGGCCTGAGCTCACAGTGCGTCAAGGCCCCCTGCGCCAGTCATTTTCAACCTCCTGTCCTGTTCTTGTGACCCAAATGCAAGAGTTACACAGATCCTGACCCAGAATCATCCTGTTGGTTTCTGCCTGTAGTGCTAGGACAGTAGCCTGTAGCCATATGTGGCTTTTTAAATTTAAATTAAAATTTCAGTTTCTCAGTCACACTGGCCACATTTCAAGTTCTCTCCAGTGATGTGTGGCTAGGGGCTACCATACTGGACAGTACAGATACAGAACACTTCCATTGCTGCAGAAAGTTCTATCAGGCAGTGCTACTCAGGGCCTCAGATATCGTAGGGTCCTCCTCCTTTCACTGAATGCATTCACTATTCTTCCCAGTTCTTCCCTGACAGCTCAAGTTTTATGATCACAGGGAAGCAGGAAGACCATCTTTGTGTGAATCTGATAGATGAATTTAAATCTGATTAAAGCTTGGGAGCTGAGTGACCCTAGGAAGCATCACCTTCCTCATTGGTAAAATGAGAATGATCACATTGACCTAAGTGGATTGATGGGAGGATTAAACGAGCAAGTGTAAAGTATCTGGCAGAGAGAAGCAGCCCATAAATGTAGTTTAGGATTTGTTATTGATAAACTGTCCAACAGCTCAGGGTTGAGGCCTGAGTCTGTATGAGGATCTCAATGCAAGCATGTGGTCGGGATTGGAAAACGAGGGCAGTGACAGAAACAGCAGTGACGAGTGTAGATCTGTCCCGTGGCTTCTCAGGGATATTTCTATTTTGGGTGCTATTTCCTCACCATATTGATTTTAAATCAATTGTTAAGAGCTTTTCATTGTTTCACAGTTTTCTGAAGCATGTCTCTCCCTCTGGTCTTCAGGAGTTACCCCTGGAAAGTCACATCAATAGGTCACTTCTATAGGAGCGAAGCAGAAGTGAGCTCCTAGGCCAGCTGGGGTCAGCTCAAGGTCACATAGGGAGACCCACAAGATCTTCTTGGTATGGCCATGAACTGGATATCAGTGTGCCTTTGGCCAGCCAGCTCACTACTCTTTGTTTCCTCTTCTTCCAGTGCCCAGCCCCAGTAATGACATAATGAATGGGGTTGTGAAAGATCAAAAGAGGTTATTGACTCAACATTCGTTTCCTTGTATGTACACTTGTGTCTGGCACCCATGGGGCCTGGTTCTACATTAAACCTTAGTGGATATTTAGCAAACATGTTGACTGCATGGCTGATTCTATACAGACCCTGCTTAGAACTATGCTATGCACTTTGGAAAAGTGGGGCAGGGTTATTAATAGTGTACAAGATAGTCTCAGATGGAGCCTCCATTTTATTTCCACCTTCTTTCTACTCTCTGAAGTCTGAAGTTTATTTTTCTTGAGGAAAATCTGGCTCATGGTCAGTATCAGGCGTCCCTTTTTGGTCAAACCCCCTTGCTCAGTGCCCCTCTGAACCCCCTTCAAAGCCAGGCTATGCTGAGGGCATGTCATCAACCTCAGGGAAATGCATGTCATTGACTTCCTCGAAGCGTACCACAAGAGAGGAAAGCAGGCAAACCCAGGTGCCATCCCTGCTGGGTAGTGTACGTCTGTCTGTCTCTCTCAGCAGGACTGCTTGTTCTCCGGATCCCCACCACTCACACCAGCCTGGGCTCAATCTAACAGCTTGTTGAGTCAAACAGCTTGTTGAGTATCCACCCGCCTCCCAACCTGTAGGTTACCCATCCTCATCTCTTCGCAGCTCTAACAACAATCCAAAGGGCTTAGGATTTGTTGTTTCCCATGGGGCCTCCACCTTTCTCCCTCTGTCCTCACAGCCCCATGGTTTGTATTGTTCCTTCTTCCCATCCTGGATCTGCTCCAATGGTCAGTGACACCACTCCGGCTCCTTAGGGGCCTCTCCTTGTCCTCGTGGCATCCAGTGGAGTTTGCCCCTCTCTCCTGCCATGTGTCCCGGGAACCAAGCACTCTCTTGAAGAGCTGAGGTAGCTGGGCCCCTGGGGTATCCCCAGCCACTGACTCTCACGTGGAATCTTTGAACCTTCCAACTGGAGGAGACCCTCTTGGCACGCAGGGTTCCTGCCACACAACCTCCACCCCAGACAGCCTATTTCTTTTGAACAGGGAATGTCCTCCCTCATCAGTTCCAGCCCTAATTACAGGGCATCTCCAGCAATGTCCACGAGGTTCACTTTTTATTCCTCATGTGCTAAGAGTTAACAACTAAAGATCCAAAGCCAGGGGTTCTGATTCTGGCCCTTGTAAGCCCCACTGTCTCATGATGAGTGGGGTGGGTGCCATCCCATCAGCTGAGGCCCAGGCTTCTCTTCCACACCTTCCTATCAGGTTTCCGCATGTTTTGTTAGGGACCATTTCCTTAAGAATGTTCTTCTGGTTTATAATAGCTTTGAAGAACAACATAGCACCCATTGAGCATTCTGGTGCCCAGCACAGCGCTGAAACTTTCTGCGTGGGTTTTCTCATTTCTTCCTCTCAACCATCTTATGATGTGGCTGCTGCGATCACTTCCATTTTACAGATGAAGCATTGGGGCTCAGAAGTGAAGTTACTTTGTCCAGATCATGGTAGAGTTGGGCTCAACTTGACGTAAGGGTCTGACAGTTTAACCAGGATGCCAAATGCCCCTGGCACACAGCACCAATGCTCCACAGGAGTCACCAGGCTCTTTGGAGATGCTGATCCTCCCGGGGCCCCTGTGACGCCATGTGGAGGGGTGAGTGCAGCGGGCAGAAGCGCAGAGTTAATGACCCAGAGGAGGCCTCAGGAGTCAAAGCCCTGAGGTAACATCCGCAGGGTAATTACATTCTGTCATGTACACACAGAGACTCTAGTGAAGTAGGACGTGGCAGGACTCCAGGCCAAAGAGGAATCAGAAGAGACAATGGTCCCAACGGCCAGGACAGGGAGGGCTATCGTCACCCCTCGGCACCAACATGCTTTGCTCCTGTATCTGTGGCCCAGCAGCCAGAACGCTGAAAGGCTCACTGGTGTCTCATGATGACGCAAAGAGAAGGGCTACTGAGGAAGACCACGCCCAGAAAATGCAGAGCCAGCTCCTCTGGCTTTGTACAGGAAGAGCCTGGCCTGAGCAGGAGACCTCTGTAGCCCAAGCCAGAGGTCACCTCCACTTCTTACCCTCTCACTTTGGGCTATGTCACCCCTCAGTGTGGGCTGCCTAACCCCTACTGAGGCCTCTAGAGGTTCCCTCTCCCTAGCGCTGCTCTGCTGGACAGCACCCCAGTGGCTTCTGCAGCACTCCCTCAGGCACTGCTGGGCTCCAGAACCACCCCTATCAGCCTCCATGTCTTGCTTCTTCTGTGTCAGTCTGTTCCTCCATGCTCAGAGCTCCCCACGGAGCCTGGAATAGTGCCAAATTTATTTGTTAGTGGGGCAAGAATGGGGTGGGCCGAAGCCCCTTGTCTGGCCCTGAAGCAAAGGTGTAGGGTGCAGGAATAAGACCCCTAGGAAGAAAGACCCAACCCAGTTTGCTGGTAACTCCCTGTGGAACCCCAGGAAAAGTCACAGAGCACATCACAGGAGAGGGGTGAATAGGACACCCTTCTGTGCCATAAAGGAGGCAAGGAGGGCAGAATTCTAGCTCTGACACCCAACCTGAACAAATCACACCATCTCTGCGAGCCTCAGTTTCCTCAACTAAAAAATGAGATGATACCAGTACGCCTCTCACGGGTCGTTGTGAAGATCAATGACCTAATATCTTTGAAAATGACTGCGAAGCCCCACAGAGTATATGAATGTTAATGATCATATAAAATCCTATAAACTGGGGAAGTACTGCATACATGTACAATGGTTGCCGAAACTGTTTCTTTTCAAGGAGAAGCCAACGTTTTGAGCTGAAAGGGGCCCAGAGATCCTAACTTGAACTCCTTCAGTTTAGTGAGGGGACCGGAACAGCTCCGCCCAGGCTCTCCCAGCTCACCTCTCCATGGCAGATATGTCTACGGGAGGCAGAGATTCCTCCCTGTTCCCTGGAAGTTAAAAGGAGTCATCTCAGGTGTGTGGCTAAGGAGAAAGTTCCCTTCCCTTCTCCCCCAAACCCTGGAATCATGAGACTACAACAGAAACCCTCAGGAGCGGGCAGAATGCCTCACCACCAGTTCTTCCCTCACGGAGGGCCTCAAACAGCCGGAGCCCATGCCTTTGTGACAACAGCTAAGTGCTTGTTTTTCTCCTCCGAACACACTCCTACCCTCTGCCCTCCACACATTCTTCCAGCCCCTTTTCAGGGGTTTGTCTCTGTCTTACCCAAACCCCTGGCCCAGGTCATAGTGCAACTGAGGGCCAGGCCCAGCATCTATGGCTGTCCTAGTTCTGGGCAGGGAGAGATTTTGTGAGAGCCTCTGCAGAATCAAAACAAACCTTTTCCCTCACCCAGAATAAATCGCAGCTCCTACGGAGGGTTTCTGTTGTAGCTGGATCATCCTGAGGAATTTATTATCTTACAGTTTGGGAGGTCAGAAGTCCAAAATTAATTTCACTGGCTTAAAATCAAAGAGTCAGCAGGCTGGTGTTTCTCCTGGGAGCTTCAGGGGAGAATCCATTTTCCTGCTTTTTGTAGCTTCTAGAGGCTGCCTGTATTCCTCAGCTTGTGGCTCCTTCCTCCATCTTCAAAGCACATTGCTTCTATTACCATCACCTTTTCCCACCTTCGCTGTTCTGGCCTCCCTCTTATGTGGACCCCTGTAATTACACTGGGCCCACCTGGATAACCTCCGCTCAAGAGCATTAACGTAATCACACCTGCAGAGTTCCTTTTGCCATATGAGGTAACATTGTCACAGGTTCCAGGGATGGCTATCTCTCAGGGGCTACTATTTAGCCTACAACAGGCAGGTCACTTAACCCTTGAGCCTGGGTTTTGTCCATCAAATGGAGAGCAAATGTCCACCACCAGACTCGTGTGTGGGTCTAATTCCGTGGTGCTCGAGAAAGTCCACCACCCAGGAATGGAGGCTGAGCTCTGAATGTCGGGTCTCATTCCCTGGCCCAGCTGGAAGGGTGGTGTTGCCTGGAAGACGACAGTCACGGGAGTGGGGTTTGGACCCGGCAGTTCTACCTGACATGGCTTCTCCGAGCTGGTTTGCACTAACATGGCCAAGTGTGTCACATGTTTACGAAGCCTTGTGCCGCACACACAGGGCACAAATGCCCAGTGGAGTGGTTCTGTCTAGTGGCCAGGAGGTCCATCTAGGCCTCCTCCGTCTCCCTCTTGCCTGCCTCTAGGTAGTCACCAAATCCTGTCGATCCCTTTTTTAAATGCCCCTCAAACCCCTTCTCTCCATCCACTGACACAGCCAACAGGAGTCCCGTCTGCTCCCCTGGCCTCCCCAACCCTCACCACAGATATGTCTCCCCAAAGCACAAATCTGATCACATCCCTCCCTTTTGTGGTTCCCCCTTATCCTTGGGTGGAAGCCCAAGCTCTTTACTGAGTGATGCAGTCTCTGCCTGCCTCCCCACAAGCTCCAGGATGTCACAGCTGCAGCGAGCAGGTGGCAGATGTGTGAGGGCAGAGCTGGGGATAAGGGTGAAACCGGTGAGGGACAGAGGGTGGGGTTACTGTGCAGATAGTGTTGCAGGGACAGGCCTGCCCCTAAGACCCCAGGCACATGTGTGGCAGGCTCTGATAAGTTGGCAGGTGCAGGCCGTGAGCTACATTAGACCCTAGGTAACCCAGGTGGGCCAGTGGGTGGGCACCAGGTAGGACCCAGCCATGGAGCTGTTGGCCTGGGCCTATCTCAAATGGGAGATGGCCTCTGCGTGCTAGTTATTATTTTGAAGTCTGGAAAAACAGTGAGGGAGTCTTTTCTCTGCAAATGATTTTGGCCAGATTCCAGGGACAGGGAATGCCCACTGGGGCCTGGCCAGCTAAAGGCCATGGCTTGCTGGGGGAGTGATCTGGTCTCTTTCTGCTTTAGCTGAAGACATGTAAGGTGGATCCAGGGACCCCACCTACCTGAGCCACCACCGTGAAGCTTAATTAGTGCTTGCAAAATGCTCTGAGGCCTCGGCTGAGAGGCTTCACGTGAGCACAAAATATCCTCATTAATCACTGCCACACGCCAAGTGGGGTGGCCTGTGGGGCAGCTGCCTCCATGCACACAACAATGGAGGCAGCCGAGTAGTTAAAATGTGATTTTGAAGAGCGGTCCTGTTCAGCTGGCTCAAAGGCAGCTTAGCTGGAGGCAAGCCTGTGCAGGAGCCACTTAACTCACTTGGCCATTATCTACCTGCATTAAGTAGAGGTGATAAAACCTCCCATCCCGCTGGGCAAGGATAATGGGAGGTCTGTCAGGTAGTGGTGAAGCTTTCCTGTTCACCCTGTGTAACCAGGCTGTTCAGCCTCGCCAGGTTTAGCCGGCCGACGAACACACAGGCTCCATATCAGGCTGGGTGTCTTTGAGCAAGTCTCTGAGTCTCAGTTTCCTCGTCTGCAGAGTGAGATAATAATAATCCTACCTTCCCCCTTGAGGAGTGTGAGATTGAAATGGCACAGTACATGAAAAGGCCTCACACCTACCATAACGGTATCACTAGTGAGAACAGTGATGATTATAAGGTACGGCCACAGGCCAGGCCCCCTTCTAAACACGTTCCATCATTAGCTACACGGAGTCCCATTTCACAGATGAGGGAGCATGGCACGAAGAGGGCAAGTGGCCTCCAGATTCCCGCAGCTAATGAGAGCTGTGCAGTGCTGTGGGCACAGGCCGTCTGGCTCCAGAGTCCGTTCTCTCCTCCACTCCCTGGTGCTGCCTTTATCATGATTGTCCTTATACTCATTTTAGGAATAAGGATGTGTTCTTCACCATCACCATCGTCACGTGGGGAAACGTACCAGCCAGTGCTCAGAAACTGGACCCGGAGGCTTCCATGCGGTGTTGGGCAGGGGGCGGGCTCCTTAGTCTTCTCTGACCCTCTGTCTTCCATAGGAAGGGACGAAGCTTCTTGTTATAGAGAGGAAGGTCACGCACATGGGTTTTCTCACTCATCAAAACTCTGGAGGTGCAAGGAAATGTGTAGGTAACAGGTTTTTAAAAACAGTCATTAGATGCTGAGAGACTGAAAATGCAGCCCCGTGCTGCCTCCTTCCTCAGGCTGTGCATTGAGGGGGACATTGTCCCCATATGTGGTAGACAAGGGGCTACTTGTGGATGAGAGAGCAGGGGGTCCCTGGTCCCCCAGACATCGACTGTCCGTCTTACACTGACTGATGCCTCACAGGAAGGCTCCTGCAGCCTGAGCCCAACTCCTGAGGCTGGTGAATATGCTCGGTCCATGTCTCAGAACTGCAGTCAGTCCCGGCAAGGCACCGAATCCAGGGCTCCTCCCCATCTCAGTGGTGATCACACCAGCTCCGAGGCAACTTCCCGCGAGACCCACCTGGCCCCTCCTCCAGCAGCCAGGACTCAATGGCCCACCCAGACACTTGCTCTGCCCCCAGCCTGCCCCTATTTCCTCCCCCCACCCCCTTTCCTGAGGCCCACTCCTACAAATAGACCATCCAGGGCCTGCTCTGTGCCCAGCTTTGCCCTCATGCCATCCACTCTCCATCCTGCCCTTCAGCCCCTCTTCAGCATCCTGCCCTTACACCGTCACCGTGTCTTCCCAAGGAAGATGCACCCAGGAGGCCTGTCCTAGATCTGGCTCAGGGATGGTTCCCTGCTTCAGACTCCTCATTTCCAAGAAAGACAAGGAACTCCACTTTCACACTCATCTCTGATGAGCCCCAGACTATGGTGCAGCCCATGTATGTGGCATTTCTGAGGAGACAGAGCCAGGCGCCGCAGATGACTTTAGTAATGAACAAAAGGAAGACTTTCTTTCCCAAGCCACTTCCCCCTTGAAATAAGCTTTTCTGTTCCAATATGGGTTCCAAATGGGTTTGCACGGTAACATGTGGCATATGGGGTGCTAGAGTAGACTACAAATGCATAGAATCCTCCTAAGCTGCCTGGAGTGGGTGTGGTGCCAACATGGAGGTTATTGTTGCCTTCCCCACTTGCCTTTTGGGGAACATGTCCCCATCAGGAAAGTGAGTCTCTCACCCTAGGAAAGATCTCAGCTTTAAAATATTTAGTGCAATTCTTTTTATATCAGATGGCTATATTTAAAGTATTCAAAGGCCTACATTTACATCGTCTTGGTTAAATTACTCATCACCAGTCTCTCATCTACAACCCTTTTTTCATTTTACGAAGGCTCAGTTTACATAGAGAGTTTTATTTTTAGTGTTTCTCCAGCCAAGTAGGTGCTCGTTTATATTGTGGGCGTTTTAATTGTGTACCCACCTGCCTGGATTAACAATCAGTGAACATCTGTACTGTCTCTTCGGCTGGTCCACACAGTCCGCTGAGAGCTGTGGGTGCCTGGCTGGGCATCTTTCTCCCACAACAAAGCAAAACCCCACAAGCTAGAAATGCATCTTGGCCGACAGCCAACACGACCGGAAAGAGGGAGAAAGATCCAACCCCATGGAAGGGCAGGTTCTTGAGAGCAACACGAATTTATAAAAAAGTGTCATTAAGGCCTACCATTTAGTGAGCACTTGATATGGACCAGGCATGTGCTTATTGTACGTATCTTCAAACTAATTCTGTGATTCAGGCATCAGTCCTACTCCTTGACTGAAGAAACTGTGGTGTAGAGAAACTGTGACTTAGCAAATAGCCCAGAGCTGGGACGCAGCATCCAGGGCCATCTGACAAGACAACCCGATGGCTGTCTATATGTGTTTATTTGTTTATACCCCACCTCCTGACTTTGAGGCAGCTCAGAGAGAGCTGTATGATACAACAAAACAACACAAACAATAATCGTGAGGAAGGTGTGTTAAGGGAACTCAGAAGACGCCAGGCTGTCTTGCAACATATGGGCCTCAGGCTGGGCTCTGAGATTCCTAGCAGCCAAAGCAAAGAAAACACAAGCTCTTCCCCAACTGTTGGTGTTAGTAGCATAAACACAAATCAAACACAGACCAAAGGCCCAAAGAAGCACAATTTTTTCCTAAGTTCAAGTCCAAAAACAACTGTTTCCCAAGTGACCTCTTAGGGAGGCCAGAACGTAACAGAACAATTGCAGCATGTCAGCAGCCCCAGCGCACATGGCCAGGGTGGGTCTGAAGGAGATTGAGGGGCTGAGAGTCAGCCCAGCGTCCTTCTTAGCTAAGCCATGGCAGCTGTGTTAGACTGGGTGCCGCGGGTTGTGTGCAGATTGGATGATGAGTGCATGGAAGTAAAGAAGACAGGATCAGGCAGAGGGAGAAACTGACCCAGAATGTGACTGCACCTGAGGCCTTAGTGATCTGGAGGGAACGCAGGAGCTGAGATGCTCCCTCAGAGTTGTCCCAAATGGAGGCTAGGGGGCCTGGCCCTAGTGCCCCCTCCCCAGCAGCCAGTCATTGGCCACAGGCCCAACTCCAGGTGGGGCCTAAACCTTGAGCAACACTGTTCACCTCTGCTGAGGGCAATTCCCAGGGAAGGACATGGCTGTGAGATAGGCCCAGCCTCTAGCAGATGGGTGTGCAGGCCCTGAAGTGGGGTCTGGGCAGAAACGACAGCAGCCACAACAAAGAGCCTTTGGGGACAGCGTCTGTGAATGAGTGCCCCTGCAATCCATGAGAAGCTTCCCAGCCACGGAGCTCTTGTGGGGACAGAAGCGTCTTCCCAGGACACAGGCCTCCCACCTGGGCTTGGACAAGGCAGACCCTAGGAGCAGCCAAGGTGCCCCCAGAATATAGCATTGCCTGTGTTCTGACACACTGGTCGACAGGGCCTGAAGCCCCACGGGCTGCTCCTTTTAGCACGGGACGCAATAACTTCAGCCTGGAAACTTAAACACCCACCTAAGGTACACCTACCTACACACACACAGCTTCAGAAATAAAAGGTCCATCAAGCGCCTGGCTTTAGCATTGTTATTGCTTCCTGTTGAACCTGCCAAGATAAACTGTTTGCTAAGCATACAAAGAGGAGGCAGAATGAGGGGATGAGATGGGTGGTGCCATTCAGAGGAAACCTGCCAGGGTTAGGAGGTGACAGTGGGTTTAGGCTTAGACTTTGCAGTTTCTCAGTGATATGCTGGATGAGGTCAGCAAGGCTTGGGGGCAAACCCTGCTGGGGCAGCGACAATGACCTGTGGAGGGAAGGGGGGATGAGGAGTGTACGCCTGGGACAGCGCAGAATCTGAGGCCCTGGGGAGGGGGAGATGGGGAGGGACTGCAGGGGTCAAGGGCAGATAAGAAGGGAGGCACCTAGCAGGGAAAAGGGCGCGGCTTTGAGCCCTGCCCCATGAGAGCTTTCACTCACAGCAAGGTCCCCTCTGATGGCCCAGCAGGAAGCAACTGGCACATGCCTGATCACCAGGGACAGTGGGGACGCATCCTTATTACTTCTCTAAATGCAGGTCTGGTCTCGGGGCCGCCCCAAGGCAGAATCCACAGCTCCATTCAGGTTCCATTTGGTTCAGCCTGGGCTCGCCTAGCAGCCCTTGCCCTGCATGATTGTCAGTTGGAGTCTGATGAACTCTAAATAGCTGCCCAATGAATAATCAATCATTTCAGAGCTAAATCAGGCTGTTGAACACATTTGGGGGCAAAGCTGCTATATCTGAGCCAAAAGCTCCCCTTTCTCTCCTGCTTTGCAAAGCAGAGCATGTCACATTAAACACGTAATGGTCTAAGACAGATTTCTGTGACCTAAAAGAGAAAAAAATGCTGAAGAGGTACACTCTCCAAGAGTCTACAAATTACATATCTAATTTATAGAGCTTTTAAAATTAGGCTTTTCATCCGAAGAGTATAAAAGACAGTAAAGTAGAACTTCATTTACTGTTTAAAATAAGCATCTGTTATATTTTTTAAAGTCAAGATTAAAATAATATAAACACAGTAGCCGTGGTTACGCTTTTCAGATTACCTAAATTTAAAAAGTCCTAGCAGACAGAAAATTTAAGATTTAAGATAGCTTTCATAGACAGATTTCCTGGAACCCCCCAGAAGCCCACTTTGAAACTTCTATCCAGAAAAACGGTTGGCTGAAACCACAGCACGAACGTCAGCATCGCTGATCGGGTGGAATTCTTCTCGACCACCCACAGGCTAACCTAGCTGTGAGCCCAGCCTCTAAGGCAACCTGCTGCCCCCATCCCCGCAGACTTCATCTTGGGGTCCCGCTGACCCCATGCTTGTCCAGCCACCTCTCAACCAGTTCCTTAGGCTTCTCCACAGAGTGTTTCCTCGAACTCGAACTCGAATGTCAGTGATTTCTGGAGCTTCTTCCTGGCCCTCTTTGGGTCTCACCGTGCACGCTCCCCGGGCAGCTTGTTCACTCTTCGGCCTACCAGCCACCTGTATGCCAGCCTCGTTCACTTTTCTACCTCTGACTTGATTCTCTCCCTAACTGTGCACTTTTATGTCCCCTGCTCTCATGGGCACGTCCAGCTAGAAGCCCCTCAGGCACCTCAGTTGGTACCTGCCTCACCCGGACCCACCAGAGACACCCCAATGCATAGCAGTCCTCCCCATCTCATCTCATATGGAGGCCTCACCATCCACCCGGTGCCCAGGCCAGGGGCCTGAGCCTTCCTCCAGGCCAGCGTCTCCCTTACCCTCCACGGTGCCCACTCACTAGTGCATCATCCCCCAGATTCACGGTCTCCTATCCCCACTACCACGTCCCTGGGTGACCAAGGCAACCTTCTGCCTGGCCTTGCTGTCTCTGAGCCTTCCCCACCTGCAGCCAGTGTGACCTTCCGGGACACAAATGAGACCTGGCACTCTCCATCTCATATCTGCAGTATCTGGCTGCTGCAGCCTCCCTCATATCCTCTCTGTTGACCAGACCCAAGAGCCAGGGATCTCCCCTACAGATTTTTGCATATGCCATTCTGTTCCTACTTGATTTCCTGACACAGATCAGGAAACAAAAGCCAGCTCCCATTTGTGGGGCTTGGCTCCCAGGCCAAGGGACTGCCGCCACGAAACCTGATTCCCAAATCCCAAATCCCCTCCTCTTCCCACCAGTGGGAGAGAGATAGGCTGGGCCTACACCACAGGCAGGGCTGCACAAAATTGAGCGACGGAGACTTGATTTGATAAAGAGGGGACACAGCTGTTCCTTATCTCCCCAAGGACACTCTTAAAGATTTTCTCCAAGTTCTTAAATAATAAAGAGGAAAGCGAGGATTTTACTGTCCAGGCTGTGTTTTCAAAATACTCTATCATTCCCCCATCACTTGCTTGGCTTCACAAAAGCAGTTCAATGACCAAGTGCCCCCTTTAAACACCCTCGTGATGGGGCTCTCGCAGCTCCTTGTTTATCTTCCAGCTGCCAGGACTGCACAGCTCACCTACGTCAACGCATAGCACAGCCTATCAGTCCGAGGATGTCCGGTAGCCAGAGGCGGGGAAAGCGGCCAGAACAGGGGTCTGTCTCTGGGTCGAGGTCCAGCAGTGTCCTCCTCAGAGTCCGTATTGCCAGCAGGCCACGCCAGGCCTCAGCTGTGCTCCTCTAGTGGGGAAGTCACAGATGGGATGGTGGGGAAGGTTCTCAGCGTGGGAGACCGGGGTTCTTCCCCGTTTCGCAGACAAGGGAACTGAGGCTCAGGACAGTGAGGATACTTGCTCTGGGGTTCACACTTGATGTGCAGTAGCTGCTCAGAGATTCTGATCCAGGACCCCAGTCTGTACAGCCCACGCTCTACCCATTGAAAAGTTGCTTACTTCATGTCCTTGAACCTAAAATCTAGAATTTAACACACACTGGGGAGAGAGTAGAGAGGGGATTATTACGAGCTGTTTCCAAAAAGAGGAATAAATCCTTTATTTGGGATCCATTTTAATACACTGCCACATTTTCATGACTAGCCTGGATTTCTCTGAATCCACTTATCTTTTTATAGTTTGACCTTTACACAGGAAAAACTTCAATGATTTTCCACTGTTTTGAATAAACTGAAATGGGTGTATTTTTCTTAATGATTAAAGAATGAAAAAACAGAGCCTGTCACCATCAAAGACCTTCAAGAGTAATTTCCCCTGGAAGATGGGGTTCACAAAACTACCCCTTGTGATGGGGCTTTCGCAGCTCTCTGCTTATCTTCCAGCTGCAAGGACTCTACCATTTGAGGTCTACCCACAAGGGGAGGGAGCTTCGTCCTGGATTCAGAGGCAGGAGTGGGGCTGGTACTCCCCCCACCTCCCCAGCCTGCAGCATGGCCAAAACTGTGAAGGCTGAGGCAAGATCATGAGGCCTCCACAGTGAGCTGATGGGACAGTGAGAGCATCAGCACCATCCATCCCCTGAGCGCAGGCCCAGTAGGTCCATTTGATGTCAGAGCAAGCATTACACCAGCACTCTGCCGAGAACCGGAGGCAAGCAGAGGATGACAGGAAAAAAGCATTCACAGTGTGAGCTGGGACAAACCACTTCAGCTCTTAAAATCTGTATTGTTTTCTATAAATGGTAAAGATAATAGTTACTTGTAAGATTATTAGGAGGTTTATATACCTATGATGGTGAGTACATAGGGTGCTCGATAAATGGGGTTCCATTCCCTCTTCAACAGCCAAAACTTTTCAAAGCACAACTTCCTGGCAGGTACCATACATGGCCCTGCCTTCTTTTTTCCCCCCCTTCTTCCGCCTTCTCCCCCCCACTCCCCCTTCAAGCCACTGATTCTCAGTCTAGTTGTGTAGGACACAGCTCCCTGGCCCATGCTGCTAGTATGAGCCTTGCACTCCCTCCGGCTGAGGTAGTTGGTCACCGATCGTCCACTCACGGTAGCTCTCACTGGCCACTCACACTGTCCACCTGCCGCTCCTGGCAGCACATGGCAGCCCACAGCAGCACATGCCCACGCCAACCTCCTGCTGCTCACGGCAGCCCAGCTCCAAGGAAAGCCATTGTTCACAACTTAGCTGTAGAGGGTGCAGCTCCCTGGCCCATGTGGGAATTGAACCGGTGACCTCAGCTTTAGGAGCACAGCACTCCAACCACCTGAGCCACCGGGCCGGCCCACGGCCCTGCCTTCTGAAGCAACGGAGATGGAATATTATTCTTCCAGGTCTTATAACTGGGGGACCCTATTTACAAAAATATGGGAATCGCAGAATATTAGTCTTGAGTGGGAATTGAGAGCCTTCCTAGGCCAATTCCTCACGGTGATGATTTTACACATTTGAGATTTGCAGAGCTACTTACCTTGTGCTTTATCTTTTGGGTGTGATTTTTTAAAAATTGAAACCAAATTACAATGTTTGTCAGAACTGTGTGTTAAGTAAAAGCAGGTTGGCTCTGAGTGAGGGCTTTAGGGTCTCTCCTTACGAAGCAAAGCACGCTACTATTGGAGGTGCTGTGGCAGTTATTTTGTTCACAGGAGCATTCTGTTTACTTTTGGATTCCAGCTACATTTTGGGAGGTAGATGTGGCTGGAAATCTGTTGAATTTTCTGATCTTGACCTTTTACGCATGTTTGGTGTTAGGTGGTTTGATCACTTGTAGGACTTGGCAGGTGTCATCCTGGCTTCCTCCCTGCCCACTCTGGCAGTCAGGAATGGCAGTATATCTTGGCTCTGGGCACTGGGCCAAGGGCACTCACGGTTCTTAATGGGCTGCTGTGAGGGTACCTGGACAGTTAGCAAAATTTTCTTCCACGTTCTCGTCATCCATTCATCCCTTGTAATGTGCAGCTCACACCCTCCCCTCCTTATTCCTTTCCCAGAAAGGTGCCCCAGCTCTCCTCCAGTCTCATCTGGCTGGGCCCAGCTCTGACCAGCAACTGCTCCTGCCTGCTTGGCCTCCAGTGCAGTGCACTTTCCCAGCATCTTCCTACCTCCTCGTTCCCTATCTCCTGTCTCCTCACTGGTTCCACATGCAGACCCTCCCCACAGCGCCATCTTTGGCTCATTTCTCTTCTCAGCAAATGTCCCTTGGCTGCTCAAACTCATTGGTCACAAAACACATTTACTTCTCCCACACCCTCATTTCTGCTCAAGGCACACTGGCCAACCAGCCACCCTGTTTCAAAACCTGATGAGCCAGACCCAAGCCTAGGAATTCTTCATGTCTATCGTTTCCATTCCTAGCCCCCAACTCCCACCCTCCTTCTAGCCCTCAGCATTCCTTGATGGCCGTCCCACGGCCCTGGGTTCCCCAGGCGATCACAGTCACTTCCCCTAGGTGCCACCGGGGCAAAGCAGAGAAGGCATTAGAAGCTCCATTTTCCAGAGTTAAAAACCGAGGTAAAGCATGGGACTTGCTTTAGCGGCCCGGTTAGTTTTATAACGATGCCGTACACGTCGGCTGTGTGTTCCTCATTGCTGGGCATGGGCTTCACCTTCTCTGATTACTCATCATCACTGCTACCTACCGGCCCTGCCTCGATTCCTGTGGGCAGCCTAGCTGGCCAGCAGCTCAGCCTCAGTCCCTTCCCTCTCCCTTGCCCTCCCACCCCTCACTTCCCATCTCTCCACCTGTGCCTGTAAGGGGAGGAGAAGAGGGGCCCTAAGCAGGGAATCCGGACAAGGGCTGGTCTGGGCCACACAAGCCCAGGCCTCCAGCCTAAACTGTAGTGGTCACTGTGACAGGGGATAGTGGAGGGTGTCAGGGAGTGGCCCTCAGACCCCAGCTCTGGGCCCCTATCTGGCCAGGCAGCATGAACCCCATAACTAGAGCACCCTACCCCAACCCCACAGCAGAAGTACCAGGAGCTTAAGGAGTTTGTGCCCATCTATGATAACTGGACTGAGGTGGTCCTGGCAGGAAGATGGGCCTAGGCCTTGGGGTGGGGTGGGGAGGGGCGCTGTATTGACCTTCCCTGCAGGTCTGACCCCCTAAGGGCTAAACACAGGCCTGCTTTGCCTGGGCACTGCCCTCCTCCATGCCCACAGGGGCATTCTGGCGTAGAGCAGTACAACAACATGGTCTCTTCTTGCTGGTCTTCTTCAACTTGTTTCATTCTCTCTCTTCACACCTGAATGCTGACCAGCAGCCACCCCCACCCTCCCATAGAGGCAGCCAGTGATGCCCAGCCGATTCCCCACTGGGGCAGAACTCGCTGGCATCTGCTGCAAAGTCTGAGCGATTCCTGACCTGACTCTTCAGATGCCATAGTCCTGCCCTTAGGAGTCTTCATTCTGCCCAACTTTCTCCATTGATCAGAGGATCAGGGCCTGTCAATATCGCAGGTATCTCTATTACTCTTTATTTTACCTAAAGTACTCTAGATACTTTAGGTAAAAGAGTGTAAGGCCCTTCAACTGGCTTGTAAGTCCTTCTCTGTGCCTGAGAAACTTTTGAATTAAGAAGCAAAAAACAAACAAACCAAAAACCCAGGCTCTACTTTAGAATTTCCATCCAGAGTGGTGTAGAAACAAAATGACTCTCAGCCAAGCCCCACAGCAAAGTGAGGATTAGTCGTCCGAATGCTTATGTTCTCACAGCTTTTCATGAGTCTTAGGGTCCAGAGTCAGGGTGATTTAAATCCAGTAGCTATTTATTCTTAACCCCTTTGCTTAGGGTTGCCAGGTTTAGCGTATAAAACCACAGGACAATCCTATCCCTCAGGCTGGGGGTGGCAGTGGTGAGGCCCACAGGGGCAGGGGCAGGCATGGCGTGTGGGGTGGAGCAGTGGAGGCACCTGATGCGTCGTGTGGGCCTGAACCTCAGCACGGCATCTGCCGTGTTCAGGTTGGTGGGGCCGTCCCAGGCCGTCCCAGGCCGCCCCGCAGCCCTGCCTTCCCCCTCCCCTGCAGCATCTGCTCTGAGCCCTGGGCTTCCTGACTCCCACACAGTAACCAGTTTGTAATACTAACACCAGCACTCACTGAGCACTGGTGTGTGTGGAAGCTGCGCTGGGGGTCCTCTGAGGACGAAGTCTTCAGTCATTGGGAAGCAAAGTTGGGGGGCCAGAGGCCTCCTCAGGGTCTTCACAGCACTTGAGTCTCACAGGCCTCAGGGGACAGGCAGGACTTGTGTGGACGCCCCAGTTCTCACATGGGTTGGAGCATGAGGCTTGCTTAAGTGGGTGACTGAGCTCAGCCTCCTCTCTGGTGGATGTAAAACCTGTGTCAGGGCGGGAGAGGGATGTGGTGGACCCGTCAGCCTCCGGGGCACAATGTTAACCACAATCATCAGGACCACAGCAGACTCAGCTCTGAGCCAGGCTCTGTGACAGGACTGTGCATTTTACCCTCAGGACACCTTGATCCCGTGTTACTAAGGAGCTATTCAAACCCCCACTTCAGAGGTGAAAAACCTGAGGCCCAGAGAGGAAACCAGACTTATGCAAAGCCTCCCATCAGGCATTAGACCTATTGCCAGCTGCTGCCATGCGCTGAGGCAGACTCTGTGCTCCTCACTTCAGACAACTGCCCCCCCCACCCTGCACCAGACCCAGCAACAGACCCAGCGTGGGTCAGACATGAGGCCCTGCCTCGCCACAGGTGATGTTTTGTTTGCAGACGCCTCCCTCCTGCTGGGGGCTTGATGTCCAGCCCCTGACCTCAGGTGCCTCCAGGAGACCCGGCCCACATGAGCCCAGGGCTCTGTTTCTCAGGAAAGGCATTCTCTGCCACAGTCAAAATGAGCCCTCTAGGGAGAGTTCAAAAAAATGGTGAATGAAACACAAAGGATCTTTAGAGCAGCACAGGAACCTGCACTGAGTAATTGAGGATAAAAGGCAACTGCACACCAGCTGGGAAAACGCAGTGTGTGCTCAGACCCCACCCTAAGGCCTTCTGGGAGGACAGCTAGAGACAAGCCAGTCTTCTCATTAAGGGTCCCTCTCCTGCTGCCATCTCTCCCCTCCACCCTGCCAATACCACCTAGCACCCACAGGGCCCTATGATACCTAAGCAGAGCCTCTGGATAAGCGCTTCCTCAGAAGGGCCATGACAGGTCCTTCTACAAAGAAGTCCGACATCACAACTGCACTCACCCATCCAACGCTTCATAACCGCCCCCTGCCCCTGGGCAGATCCATCCAGGTCTCCATCGCAAAAGCTGGCAGGTGTGATTGTTGTCACCAAGAGCTCTGAAAATGCTCCCACTAAGTTGTAAATGGTATTTCATTTTATGGAGACTCTTTCCATTGTTAGTTTGTGAGCCGTTGTCATCCAACCCTCACTGAGTGGCTACTAGTAGCAGGCGGACAGCTGGGGATGTGTCCTTTACGCTCCTCAGTTCTCAACTAGGGGAGACAGGGCCATGGTTGAGTTTTTTATGTGCAAAGTGTAGGGCGCCGTTGGGCAGAGCAGAGAACTAGAAGAGCGGGGTCCTGGGCCCTGGCTTGCTCACCACAGGAAGCGATTCATTCAGCAACAATCTGAGGGAATCAGAGTGACCCTAGGGTCTCCCCGATCTTAGAGGGTGTGCCTCTTGTTGTTGCCCAAACTCTGCCTCTCAAATGCACACAAAAATTTCAAAATCCATTTTTTTCTTTCTAAATGGTTTTGAAATCCCTCCCCCATTTCCCCAGGAGTTTCCTCTGCCTCCCTTGCTTTTATAAATTCACACATAATTAAATGCTCAAAAATTGATACACTTTGTCAATTTTAGTAGCTGACCCTATGTAATTACGTTTTCATTTTCACCTTGGATTACAGGAAGCTCAAAACTCGTTCAGAGCTTGTTCACAGGAGTAACGTTAGCCAGTGTGATTAGAAAATTGGTATTCTCTTTTCGGACTGGGTTCTAATTTCTCATTTCTCTTTTAACAACCTCACTGTCCTATCTTTTGTTATAAACCTTCACAAATCTTTTTTCAATAAGAGGAGGAGAACAAATGAAGTCAATTTAAAAAAAGGAATACTCTTAGAGTATGTTTTCAAAAGAGATTATTGGTCATTTAAATTATCCTTTCCCAAGGAAGAGAGCTTTAATCTATGCCTACGAGCAGGGTTCTCCACACTTCCATGATGCTGAGTCAGACACGAATTTGGTAAATTGATGGGGACAGTTTTCATTGCCGATGTTTTATTTTTCCCTTAAATGCCCTTAGCAACCTGTGTGTGAATCAATGCATCTTGCCAAGTTACATTTATGGCTAAGCAATAGTTATAACATGCCTGGACCTGCACCTCAAATGTTCACCTCAAGCAAGATATGTGTCCCCTTTAATCTTTCCTCATCCCTGTCTGGCCCCCATACACCAATGTCACTGAGAATTAATCTGAAGACCACATTAATGAGCAAACAGCCTAGAACACCCATCTGATTTTATAGAAGCTTTCCTCAGGCAAGCATCAAACCCTCAGTCTCCACTCCACCCCCACCCACTGCCCCGCTGTGCTGCCGTGAGGGCCTTCATTCTTACCAGCTGATTATGTTCAGCAAACGTTTGTAAACGGTGGACGTGTCTCCTCTATGCTCCGGTGAGTTTCCGCCCCCTGGAACTGTGTTTTCTCAGTCTTTTGTGTCCCCTAATGGTGCCTGGAACATTTTGCACATGATAAGGAACTCAAATAAAATGAACAATAAGCATCCCCAACCAGCTAGAGCTTTTTACGAAGCTCTCAATGAAAACACTGAACCACATCAATGTCGACACAGGCAAACATGTGGAGATGCGGATGGCAGATGCCCAATTATGCTGAAACTGGTGAATGAGCACAGGTTATTTGGGGCTGGTGAGCATCTCTCAGCTGGGCCTGGGCTATGGTGGTGACAGGCTTCCTCCTCCCTGGGGCACAGTCCTGGCTGGGAGAGGGCTGGGCAAGGTTTGCTCATCCACCCACCAGCCCAAGCCATCGCAGCCGACTGCCACTGCGGGTCTGTTGCCCTGTCCCCAAGGAAGAAGAGGGCGGGTTAGATTTATTTTCTCATTCGCTTTTCCATTTCACAGAAATATCATATTTTCTAGACGAAAGTGTTAATTATACCAGAGGCACCATCAACCGGCACTCAGTGATAACTAGATATTCAGGAGGTTGACATGTATATTGTTTCAAGCAGCTCCGTGATTTATTATCTAATTTAGATAAATGGCAAATAGTGATATCATAATAGCCCCCTTTTATTCTGGTTTACGCCTCATTGTCTCTGGGTAGAGAATAAGAAATGAATCATCCAAGAGGCCCCAGGAAGAATGGCAGGCTGGCTGAGAGCATAGACTTGAGCGTCAGATCCATGGGGCTTCAAATCCCAGCCTGCTGCTGACCAAGAGCAACAGCTGTGACCATTGGGGGCTTCTCAGACGGGGCCGGGTTGAGGAGTAAGTGAGGCAAAACACTCGGCACTGCATCCAGCATAAAGGGTGTGCTCCCCCTGTGTTAGTTGTTGTTAAGTCCTGGGTTGTGGGCAGAGGACGACTAGATTGCCACTCTGAGGGGGTGAGGCCCAGCTGGCAGAGGGGGAGGTGTCCACATCAGTGTCTGCATTGTCCCCCTAGAAGCAGGTGGGGAAGCGATGCAAGGGTTTTACTGTGAAAGGGCCAGGCCTGGGGCTGCCATCGTGTAGCTGAGCTGGCATTTCTCCAGGGGCCATGCCATGTTTACTTACATTTCTGAAAGAGGAGAAAGACTTGCAGACGACACGTTTTACTCCAACTCACCATTTCCATGTGAGTGTAGCTAGGTTCACGATGCGAGAGGAACGGAAAGCCTCCAGACAGCATGATTCTGTGCACCGCCTTTCCTGATGCCTGGCCAGGCAGCCAGCAGGGTCTTGGGAACCAACCACACGGTCCCGGCCAGCAGGACAGAAGATGCTGGGGCAGCCGTGTGTGACCCCAAACCTCATCCAAACACCTGCAGTGGGGGAAGAAACCCTGCTGCCACCACCCCCTCAGAGTGCCTTAGAAATAGGTCTCCACCCAAATGCTATACATTCCACAAAGAATAAAACCCCAAAGTTAAAAATCAAATCAGCAGAAGAGGAAAATCCCACTCTCTGAGAGTCATCAGCTGTCAGGATAAGAGCCAGCTTCTACCCCAGCTTGGCCCATGGGGCCCAGCAAGTCTGGACACGTGAGCGGGGTAACAGGAAACCCAGAGCTGCCCCACTTCTGGTGTTGCCAGGAATGACGTCTCCCACAGTGTTCCAAGGCACTGGAGTGGCCCCGTCAAGCACTAGAACCTTTTCATTGCTAACTCCTGTGGAAAGCTTGCTTTTCTATGTTATATTCTTTGAAACAGCATTTCAGGCTGTCGTGACACCCCAGATTCTGTACTGGCTGGGCTGCAAACACAACAGCCTCTAGGGGCTAGTGCCTCAGTGGCAGGAGGGCTGGGGCACAGGTGACTCCCCACCTCTTCCCTGAGGGACCCCAACTTGTCCCTGCAGTCCTGCTACTACAGATTCCTTGACAGACACGTCTTGTGCCCCACCCCCTGCACGTTCACCCTTGTGTTTGCTGAGCTGTGGTCACGGGGATTCCAGGATTAAACTGAGCAACCAGCCAGGGGTAGTATGCTGCCCACCATGCCGGCCACGCTGTGGGCTCCCCAGGAAGGCTTGGTGCTCCCTGCAGGATAAAGGGGGTGGGCTTCCAAGAGCTCTTCTCAAGAGCCATGGCCCCTCTGACTCCTGTGTCACTCCTCTAGTCACAGGCACTCAGGAAGTGCTGTCACGAGAGAATGGGGACCTTCTCTCCTCCATTACAGGACAACCCACCCAGTGGAGCATTCTTCGGGGCATGATGACCAGCCCTGGTTTTGAAAGGTAAATTATCATGCAAGCAATCAAACATCAGCAAATCCATTCATTTAGAACACTTGTTTTCTATAAAGGATTAGACTAGGAAAGAAATTAATCACACCAAATCCACTTCCAAAATGGTTACAGAACTCATGATTACGAATAATGATTAGAAGAAAAGACTAAAAACCCTGGATGTTGAGAACTCATGTTTGATACTTAGCTAATCAAACCAGTCTCCCCGACACCAAGCAGCAGCTCTCCTCCAGGCTAGGGGCGCTGTCTTCGGTATTTTCAGGCATGAATGAAGACACAGGTCATGGTGAGGCCAGGGCACTTTTCTTTACACAGAGGTCAGTTCCGACCTACAACAGATTTCTAGTGGTGTCTGCCAGGTGCTATTCTGGGTGTCACGGATCCCAAAGTGAACAAAACAGACATAGTCCCTGCCTTGGTGGGGCTTTGCCCTCTAGTAGAGGCAGAAAGACAATACAGAAATGCATATTCATTGGTGACATTTTAGAAAGAAAAATGGCGCAGGTTAAGGGGAGAGGGTGATGGAAGGGGGTGTTATTTTGTACCCGGTGGTGTAGGCTATTCCAAGGAGGTGACACCGGAGTGGGGACCTGAATACAGTGAAGAAGTGAACCCTGTAGACCTCCGAGGGCAGAATGTTACAACAGAAGCAAGGCCTTGGGGTTGGAGGGGCATGGAGCTTGAGGTGCTGCACCCAAATCCCTCTCCAGCCTCAGAAGGCAAGACTAACTCATCATCATTACAGAACAAACCTTCTCACCAGCAAGTCAGCAGAGTTTGTCCCAGTCCTGCTGAGCCCTTCTCGCCCTTCTCAGCATCTTCCTGGAAGCCTCCTAATTCAGCACACAGGGGAATTCCGTTCCAGCTGGGGGTTGCATTCCTGACTGAGATATCAGCATCCAATCAGGAAAGGCTCTGACCAGCCATCGCCTTAAACACAGTCACAGCCCCCACAGGACTATATAACCAGTCAGGCCACCGGAAGGACGCCCCACACCTACCACCATCAGCAAACACACGTTCACTGACTTCATGTGGGCCTTGCCCTGTGGGGCTCCAACAGCTGGTGCCAAGATGAAAAGCCTGAATGAGTCATGATTCTGGCCTAAAGCTTGTCCTCAGATTATGACAAATGTGCATGCCAGAAACATCTTAGCACCTGGATGCAGCCCCCTTTCTGGGGCTGGTATGTCTCACACCATCGCCATTTCATAGGGGAGAGAAACTGAGGCTTGGAGAGGTGGGGTGCTGTCACTCAGGATTCAATCGGGGAGGCGTAAGGATGGACTATGGAATCTGTTCTAGGAATTAGACCTTACCGATTGGGAGAGGTGCTGGGGGAGCAAGGGTCCAACGGGGGACTTGATGGGTCAGAAGAAGGTTGCTAGCCAGCCCTGTTATGAGTGAAGGGACATCAAAACTTGCAGGGAGGTCTGGAAGGCAGGCCCTGCAGCCAGGCGAGTGGGAGGAGTCTGTGGAAAGTTGTTGGCTCCTGTGGCCGCTGCGTTGGTGAGTTTGCAGAGAAGGGTCGGGTGTGGGTCTGGGATCACTATGGGTGAAGTGGGCTGGCAGTGGGAAGGAGGTGGGGACAGAAAGTTGAATCCAATCCAAAAGTAACAGATCCAATCATAATGAACCAATAATCAGATTATCATTTGGCCTATGTGACGCCCAAACCACGAGTCAGAAGAGAAGTTCTTTCCCACTGGGACTTGGTCATGCACAGGAGCTTAGTAGCTGAGAATTACCATCCTCAGGCACAGAAGGGGCAGGAATGGCCAGCTCTGAATCTCTCAGGTGCGGTTTGCACAGGGCAGTGTTCCAGGTGTCCTGGCACCTTTGTCAGGATTTGAAGGATGTGACCACGGCAGGATGAGGCTGCAGGTGGGCACTCAGCCCCCATCTGTGTTTGAAACAAAAGAGTGTGTGTACCGACAGTGGATGGTACGGAAACAGTTTGCCCCTTCCACTCATTTTTTTTTAATTGGGGAAGGGGTACAGGACTTTATTGGGGAACAGTGTGTACTTCCAGGACTTTTTCCAAGTCAAGTTGTTGTTCTTTCAGTCTTAGTTGTGGAGGGTGCAGTTCAGCTCCAGGGCCAGTTGCCGTTGCTAGTTGCAGGGGGCGCAGCCCACCATCCTCTGCAGGAGTCGAGGAGTCGAACTGGCAACCTTGTGGTTGAGAGCCCACTGGCCCATGTGGGAATCGAACTGGCAGCCTTCGGAGTTAGGAGCACGGAGCTCCAACCACCTGAGCCACCGGACCGGCCCTCTTTTTTTTTTTAAACTTGCAGCAAGTGGAGGTTGATTCTTGTCGGAGTCTAATCTGACCCCCACTGTTGTCTAACTCATTGGATCAGCTTCTACATCTTGATGAATGTTGCTCAGAGACACCCTATTGCATTAGGAGCTGATTATATCTGATTGACCATGTAACAGGCTTACATCCACTTCCTGGGATGCAGCAGAAGGGCCTGATGGCCACCAGGCTGACCCCTAATTATCTCTTAAACTGGAGCCCAAATTGGTCCTGCCAGCGAGGCCCCACCACTAGGGGGCCACCCCAGCAGAGCTATGCAGGACTCAGTAAGAAGCCCCACGCAGCTGGTACCTCTCCAGAGCCCTTGAACCTTGACCCTTACCCAGGGCCACATCACCCCAGACGCATGTATCTGAGGGCGGCCCCTTCCAGATGCCACTTGCCAAAGGAGGGAAGTCGGACCAGGAGGCTCTGTGGGAGGGTGGATTGAGAAGACCTCTAGTTTCAGAGTCAGATGGACCCTGTGCAAGTCCCAGCTCCTACACTGTGATCTTGGGCTCCATGCTTTATTTCTCTGGGCCTCAGTTTCCTCATGTGTAAAATGGTGACCAGTAGCTGCCTGCTGTGGTACAGTGTGATGACATCAAGAACTTGGGCCCAGCCATGTGGACCCAGGGGTTCTGGGGCATCATGGATATCACTGACACGCCCCATTTATAACAATGTGCACCGCTCTGGACATGGTCACTGCAGATGCCATGTCCATACCTGGTCACTGGCTGAGTCTTCCAATCAGTGAGGACAGGGATCCTGGCAGTCTTGACAAGCAGCGGCTGATTGGGCTCCAGAGCCCTCCAGAAGGAATGGGGACCATCACCTTCCCCCTATATTGCCGTCGGCTACCTCTGGGGGCACATGGGCCTGGAAGGTCCCTCTGTGTCGGTATACCCAAGATGGGATGGATGACACTTACCTCTCTGGATCCCATGGGACTAGAAAGGATCCCCTCCAGTCTCACTCCCCTCCATCCCAGGCAGCCGCTGTACTGGGGAGTAGGCAGGAAGACACCAGTGTTGTCCGGTTTACATCCAAAGCCTGGGGGACAAGGGACTGACATTCACAAATGAGCAAGGTGGTGACCGCATGTACAGTGGGGCTTCAGGCAGTGGGGCAGTGGCCCCTCCTGCCTCACCCCCAAACCTCCACCCTAAACCCAGCATAGGAGGCCGGGTAGTAGGAGAGGCCAGCTGTCCCTTCTGGGGAGAGCAGGGCCTCACCCTGCAGCCTAGCCAGGCCTGATTTTGAATCCTGAAGTGACCTCCCCCACCCCCACCCAGAGTTTATTCCTTCGTATTTGAGTTGCAGGGAGCAGTTCTGCGGGCCTGAGGAGCCGGAGGGTCTGTTCTCTTTGTTCAGAGCCAATAACTACAGGTTCAGTGTTTAAAAACGTTTGAATCAACAGAGGGACTATTTATCAATATTTAAAAAAAGAAGTGTAATTAGAGGTTGGTGAACCAGCAGAGCTTCTGGCCACGGATGTCAAAGGCTTCCTTGACCTGGAGCAGGGAACGGAATGGAAAGCGACCACAAACACGGGCTGCCATGGTGTGCTCTGCCACAAATCCCACTTGACAGGCGCTCCCCACTGAGGCTCATAAAAGATTCTGTGGCTAATGGAATGGCATTTCACATGTGTCCACATTTTTTCATTCCTAGGTGGTTTTACTTTCTAAACTTGGGAATATGGACATTCTATTTTAAGAACATTAATTACTGTCCAATTTTAATGTAACTAATGTGAACAAAAAAACCAACTTTGAACTGAGGAAAGGAAACAGAAATAATTTATGGGGTAATTTTGTGTTCACATCCCTCAAGATTGCCTGAGAACATTTATCTAATGCATTTATTTCTGGTCAAGAGAAGTGAATAACCAGCTTTTTGGTGGTTTCTGGAGAACGAGTTGAGGGCTGGCTCCATCTGCCTCAGAGACGCCAGTTCAGGCCACCTCAGGCCACCTCAGGCTAGATTCCCTCCTCGGGGCTCAAAGAGGTAGTGTCAGGAAGGTAAAAATAGAGTGAGGGATTCAGCAACGGCTTTGACACATGGTTTTCTCATCCCAGGGACTGCCATGTAGGGCCCTTCCTTTTCCAGCTATTAAAAGTGAAAAAGAAAAAAAGTAAGATTATCTGAGAACAAATAAAAACAGTGCTATATTTTAGCCACCTTTCTGCATTCTTCCACATTCTCCCAAGTGCTCTTTTCATTTTCTCTTTCCTCACCAAAAATGGGATGAGTCCCAAGGTTCTGTCCTTGACCCCCTATTTTCCTCCGCCTGCCCTCCTTGACAACGGACATCTACAACTGTGGCTTCAGCACGGGATCCACGTGGCCACAGCCCCGGCAGGTTCCAGGGACCTGCCCACCTCTGGACAGGCCGCTCCCCCTAGGAGGTCCCCAACATCCCACAATCAGATTCGGCATCTTCCTTTGAAGGGGTCACATTTGGGGCATATTCCTTCCCCCACTTGTGATTCTGCATAACCTCGTCTGTATGCTGGTGGCCAGGACTGTTTGACATGTGACCCTGGTCCCAGCCCCTCCAAGCTCACCTCTGAGGCAGGGCTGGGAACAGTGGGTGCTCACTGAAGGAGGCCCTAATACTAAATGGAAGTGGAGATGGGGAACACTTCCCAGAGAAAGACTTTTCAGCTGAGGACTCAAGGTGAGGAGCAGCCAGTCCGGCAAGGTGGTGGTGGCGGGGGTTCCAGTGGGAGGGAGGACAGCGTGAGGAAAGGCCCACCCTGGGAAAGACTGGGGACCATGGGGAAACAGCGGGGCTCTGGTGGCATGAGCAGGGGAGGATAAGATTGGCAAAGAGTGAGACAAGATGGTGGGCTCAGGGATGGATTTTCATGCTGGGAGCAATGAAAATGTCTTAAGCTGGGAAGGGGTGCTCAGATTTGTAGGTAGACAGATGATAATCCTGGCTTCGGTGTGGAGAATGTATGGTGGAGGCAAGGCTGAAGGACCCAGTGAGAGACAATGGGGCTCAACTATGGTGTCTCCCCAAACCCCTGGCCCTCCAACAACAGCTCTCCCTGGCTCCTGCTGGTTCATACCTCCCAAGCCTCACCAGCTCTCTGTCCGAGACAACAGTTGTGGACCAATTCACACGGTTCACTCGGGGGTTTGTAATTCACAAACAGTGGCAGCATCCACCTCAGATCCCTCTGGGCAGCAAAGGGGGTGGGGGTGGGGTACTCCTCCCTTGCCTGTGGGTGCCTCCTGAGCAGTAGGGAACGCTGTGGGATCGAAACCCTAGCCAGAATGGAGCCATGGATAAGTCTCACGCAGAGTCTCTAGCTGTGTGCCACTCTCTAGCTGTGTGACTGTGGAGAAGTCACTTAACTGCCCTGAGCCGCAGCTTTCTTCTCTGAGTATCAGAATAATAGAACCGAACCTGCCAGGCTGTTCCTATGAGAGGATTAAATGGGTGCCAGAGGATTAAATAAGAGACTATGATGTGACACTCTTAGCACAGTGCCTACACACAGTGGGTCCCCAAAAACGTTGAAGAAAATGACGATGATCTCAGCAAGCTATGGGTGCTAATGCCACAATGTGAGTCTACACAAGTCTTTTAACCCTTCAGTTTACATTTTTGCATATTTCCCTTTACACAGGCAGCCTAATTGATGCACCAGTTCAAACCACTGGGAGCAATTTTTTCATAGCTCTTGCCTGGTGTGTACAGAAGGAATTGAACCTTTTGGTGATGGACATTCTGACCTGGCGAGAAAGCATTATATTAATTCAACCAAGGTTCCTGAGTACCTCTCAGGGACGGGGCTCTGTGCTTGGTGCTCAGGGGCTCTGAGCTGCAAGTACAAAGCCCGGTGGGTATGCGATAGAGGGGAGGTGGTGATAGCTGGAGAACTGAGCTCTAGAGGATGGGGGCCCGGTGGACCGAGCAGGGAGGTGTTCCAGCCTCGGGACAGCATGTGCAAAGGCATGGAGGCGTGAGAGAGCATGGCACGTTCCAGGAAAGATGAGAGCCAGAGGTCAGGGCCATGAGAACAAGTGAGCGGGAGGAGGGGAAGGCAGAAGTGAGGACGAGGAGGCCTGGGCCCCAACTTCAAGGGCCCCCATGCCAGGTTAGACAGAGGGGTTGGTTCTGTGTGTGGAGGGAGATCTGGACAAAGGCAGAAGGAACTCAGGGCTGCTCGGGTGGGAGTCACAGGCTTGGAGGTGGAACATGATGGAAGGGCTCAAATGCAGGCTTGGTGACCCTGCAACCATTCAGGCAAGAAATGACGCTTGAGGGGAGGTGCTGGCCAGAGAAGAGGGGGAACAGGGGCTGGCAACGGACTGCAGAGCTGAGAGTGATTGGCCTTAACTCTGAGGGTGAGGGAGGGGCCAAAGACAGAGCCTCTGTGGCAGCTGGGAAGGAGGCTGAGCGCCCAGGGCCCGCCGCTGGTCAGCTCAGGGGTCCAGGGCACAGGACTCCGCCTCCCGCCTTCCCGGCACTGCTTGCTATCTCCCCATCTTTCACTCTTCTTTAACTGCCACCAATAGAAGACCAAATACTTTTTAATACTTAAAAGAATGAGGAACTGGAATGTTTTCTATTTCCTCCTCAAACAGAAAAGCAAAGTTACCCATACACGGTAGGAATGTCTAGGTTTTTATTTTCCCTTGATGCATTTAAAAAAAAAAGACCATTCAGACCCTAGGATGATGTTTGGTGACCCCTCTTTGGTGCCCTGCTGCCCCTCAGTGGCCTCCCCCGACACCGAGGGACCTAAGGCTGCGCAGACACATCTCAGTCTCATTATAATCCAAGGGCTGGGATGAGACCCTGACATGACAGCTCTTACCTGTGGGATCTGCAGATCTTCTGCAAAGCCAGAGGACGTGTTCTTAAACCCTGGGACGATGACATTTTAATAAAGTTTCAAAAGATGATTTCACTTTGCAAGACAAACAGCTAATAAAATAGATTCTTTTTTGGTAACCACCCATACAGCAATCAATCTGTCACTTGCAAAACTGCTTCATGAGAGGTGTGAAATGAGGCCGCTCTGGAGTTCTGTGGGAACAGAGAGCCCCGAGAAGGCTTCCTCTCACCCAAATTACACTTGCCACCACAAAACAGGGAAACTATATGATTCAGAACACAGGAAATACCCAGCTGATTCGTTTCTCAATCAATACTCTTTTTTGGAAGATAAGCCGGCCCACACCTACTGTCATCACGTGTTTCTCTGGCCTTTGTTTCTTTTCAATTCCATCCCTATAGGGAGAAAAAAAAATAAGTGTTTCCCACACAGGCTCCTTTCAGAAAAAAAGTCATACCATGGGGGCTTCTTCTGTGCAGCAGCCATTCAAGTAATAACTTGAAACAAAGGGTCATTTCGACACCACCAACAAAAATCAAAAGGAGGAGCCTGGGTCATAAAATACCACCTGAGGCCACTGTCAGCATAAAGTGGCTCTCCCCTCACTCACTTTATCTTCAGATCTGCTCGGCTGCCTTGTGCTTTTTCTACCTTTACTTCCCTTACCCTTAATTCTCTCACTGCTTAAAAAAAAACAGTCTCATTATATTGTACATAGAATACAATCAGTCATCTTAAATCTTTTTTGGAACAAGACGAACTAGATTTCAGTTACTCAGAACCTTCCTCAAAGCAGCTCTAACTGAAGAATTCTGCCACACTAAACTTAGAAGGGAAACAGGTTGCAGTAAGTGGTAAATACTTGTACAGCAGTGTCTGTACACAGTAGGCGCTCAATAAATGTCAATTAACTTTTTTAATGATGGAATCTGAAAAGCTTCAGGAACAAAAAAGATGAACTGGGTAATAACTATGACTTTGAAAGAAATACATGACCAAAATATCACTAACAGGAACAGATCAGAACAACCAATGGCTGTAATTCCATGGTGAAAACTATAAAAGAATTGAAAAACATCTGGAAGTAGCAGTTGGCATAACTAAAACAATAGAACAAACAAATCAGTGATGTTGAGGATAAAATAAAGCATCAAACCAGAAATGTAGACAAAGAAAACAAAACAAACAGAGGTACAAATAACTGATTGGGAAAATGGGAAATGGTATCATAGCTCTAAAATAGGAGAGAGAGATTAATGAGATGAGGCATTTGATGAGGGAAAATTCAGAAAAAGAAATAACACAAGAAAAATTTCACGAGATTAAAAGCAGCTTGGCCTAGAATGAAAGTAAACACACTGTACCTTTCAAATTTAACTCTAAGGGAAAGAAATAAGCATTTGCTAGCAACAATTTCAAATGATAAATTATCTGACAAGCTGAAGTGAAGGGAGATATGTTCTTTTGAAATTGGATAACATGACAAGAGAACTGACATCACAAATAATGAAGATAAAATGAACCTCTGGAAAAAATATTCAATTTTAACCACACATGTATCTTCTAACCACATATCAGTTATACTCCTAAACAAGACTTGTAGGAGAAAACAAAGTCATTTAAAAACTGGGGAGAATTTATGCACAATTATATTTTTTAAAAGCAAAGGAGAATGTCTGACTTTTTATAAAAATGTAAAAGACAAAAGCTGATATAACAAGACAATGGAATGAAAATGGACCAATTGAAAAAGAAAGAATAAGTGATCTGAAATGTAATCACTTCTAAGACTCACCTACACTCTAATAATTCCCAAATCCCAATCCAGCCCAGGCCTCTCCTCTGAGTTCTAGGCCTGAATATCCCACTGCCACATGGTCACATCCAAGCAAATACCCCTCAATACCACAACCCTGCCTTCACTCACCTCATCCCTAGCCAGAGAGCGACCTCAATGCCTGCATAGTTGCTTGAGCTGGAAACTTCTGAATTCATTCCTGGTCCTTTCCATGATCGTCGACCACCCTTCGACCCATCCATTTGTATTAGTCAGCTAGGGCTGCCATAACAAAATATCACAGACTGAATGCCTTAAACAAAAGAAATTTATTTTCGGGGGTGGCCAGTTGGCTCAGCTGGTTAGAGCGTGGTGCTCTTAACAACAAGGTCACCGGTTCGATACCCACATGGGCCATTGTGAGCTGCGCCCTCCACAACTGGATTGAAACAACTACTTGAGTTAGAGCTGATAGGTCCTGGAAACACATACTTAAACAAAACAAAACAAGTTTAAAAAATTTATTTTCTCACTTCTGGAGGCTAGAAGTCCAAGCTCAAGGTTCTGGCTGATTCGGTTTCTGGTGAGATCTTTCCTCCTAGCTTGCAGTCCTTGAGTGCCCTTCCCTTTATGCAAGTGCGAGGACGAGGGAGCTCTCTGAGGTCTTTCTTATAAGGACACTAATCCTATCGGATCAGGGACCCAACCTTATGACTCCATTTAACGTTAATTACTTCTTTTAGGGTCCCATCTCCAGATACAGCCACACTGGAGGTTAGGGCTTCAACATAGAAATCAGAGGCGGGGCAGCTCATCTCACCAACCATCCCTAGAAGTTACTCTGAGGTACTTCTGCACCCTCCCTAAGGTGGCAACCAAATGCACAGACAGGCCATCTGCACATGCCTGTCCAGCCACGCCTCTAAACTTGCCTTGGTGTTAGGGGTCTAGGGATTACTCTTTCACCAGAGTTCAGTCATGACCTTTCCCCAAGGCCAAAAGCTGCTCCACACCCTATCCTCAAGGAGTTTCTGCTACCCCAACCTCGTTTCAGGTCTGCATGAAGTCTGACCCTGATACTCAGCTAGAGGGCTGTGTGACTTTGTGGTGTTACTGAACCTCTCTGGGCTTGAACCATGTGGAAGGTACCTGGCCCAAGCCAGTATCACCATGTGGATAAACAAATCAACCTCCTAGGTGCCAGGCCCTTTGCAAACACTGACCCATAAAGTCAGTGTTATTTCCTCATTTCCAGAAAATAGAAACTGAGGCTTGGAGAGATTCCTGGCCTGAAGCCACTACTTACTGGTCTAGGGAGGTCCGTCCAACTCCACAACGATTTCAGCTGCCCAGGCTGTGTCTCAGGAGAGGCAGAAGCATCCAGGAACCTGGACCAAGCTTTGTGCACCCAGAGACATGGTCTCACTTGGAGCTGCATGTCCGTCAGGGGTCACCCCAGGTGCTGGTCTGTGGTCTAGGGCCCTGAGGGCTTGAGGTTCCTGGTGGACAAGCAAGCAGGCATGTGCTTAGGACCATGGCTGGCTCCACAGACACTGCCTTGCTGTACTGGGTAACTGTCCCACTTTCCGTGCCCGCCCCCCAGACCCGCCCTGCCCACTCCCAATGCCTATTTAAGCAAGAGGCCCTGACTCCACTGGGTCCAGGCACCACCGGCTTCCGGAGCTAGGAGAGCAGTGTTGCAGGACTCACTCATTCAGGATGAAAGGTCCTTCTGTTTCACCATTTCCTACCGGTGCGTTTTGAATGATGCTGCTGAGCTGGGCTGTAGTGGGAGCTGATTCTGCTTGCCTGGGAGTGTATAGATGTGTAGCTGGCAGAGGGAGGCTCTGATTGAATTTTTCCCATTTTTAATCCTTGACTTGATGTGATCTAATTTTCGAAGTGGGAAAAAGGCTGTAGTTTGTGAAAGGACAGAGGAGACCAAAACAAGGTCTGGCTCAGAATATCAACGATCTGACATGTTTTTCTTTTCTTTTCTTTTGAGAAAAGAAAAGGTCCTGTAATTTCAAGGTTGTAGAGATTCCATTTCCCCTCAGGAACCTCTCCCTAAATAGTTAGTTCCTGTCATTTAATTCTATTTTGAAAAAAAGTACATAGGGGATTTTTTCAGAAGAGTGTGGTTGGGGAGAGAGGATGTGCAGCTTGTAGGGGACAGTTTAGGAAACATCTGAGGACCAAGACCCTTCCTGACTGAAAACTTCTCATTGAGAGACGAGAGTGAACTCTTCGGTTCTCGGAGAGAGGGAGGTGAGGCTGAGTCGCACACGCGGGAAGGCTCAGGAGAGGCCTGCCTCTTTCATGTCCACTTCCAGATGCTTGTCAGCCTGTGGTCTAGGGTTAGGTCAGCCCAGCAAGAGGGTGAAGGACAGAGATTCACGTAGGTGGTCACCCTGGCAGGTGTCCCAGGTATAGGGGACAGAGCCTCTCCTGGAGGCCAGGCCAGAAGGCCACCCTCTGACCTCTCATCAGGTTGGACGCCCCAGGCTATGGATGGAGAGAGATGCCTACCAGGTGATTAACTCAGAGGAAATAAGCCAAGGTGCCCATATAGAAATAAGGGCCTTTAGGGGATCGCGAGTTACCTCATGTAGAGTAAGGACCTAGGAGCTCTGGCTTCGTTCTTCCCACCCTGGTCTGGCAACATCGAGGACCCATGCCTACTTGGTCTTGGCCATGATCATTCCAGACCCTACGTTACAGAGGAGGGGGCATCGGAGACTCACAGGTTAAATGACCTGCCCAAGACCCTTTAGCTGACTAGAACTCATGTATTACTGGAGCTTTTCTATGTGGATTCCTAATCAGGAGGGCACCAACTGTGTGTCACATGAGGAGACACTCCTGTTAGCCCTTCTGCAAACAGCTTTAGTTTGGGGGCAGAGGGACTGGGCCTCAAATTTCAGATTCTTCTGAAACCGTTTGGCTGATTGGCAAAATAAGTGTATATAAAGGGTGGGAGCTGGTCCAGTGGGGCCCTGGGGAGTAACAGTTGCTCCGCTCAGGATGTGGGAATGGGAAGAGGTCTGTGGACAACAGAACTGGCTGGAGAAGGTGGAGGGCCAGGGAGCGCTGCTTGGGACGGGCCGGGGCGGGGCTGAACTCCCTGGGCCTGAGTCCAGGGGGCGGGGCCAGGAGCCTAGGATTTGGCTGGAAAGTCGGGGCGGGACTTGGGACTGGAAAGCAGGACAGAAAAGCCAGGACTTCGCCTGAGGCTGGAGGGCGAGCTCAGAGAGCTACCTGGGGCCAGGAATCGGAGCGGGATCAGAAATCCGGGGATGTGGCCTGCACCTGAGGTCAGGGGCGGAGTAGAAGGGCGGGGCCAGGGAGAACAGAATCCCGCCTGCGAACCCCCGACTGGCACCAGTGTCTTGGGCAGTGATCCTCGCACTGGGTCTGCGAGGGACGTGGGAAGCCGGTGGCATCGTGTCCAACGGCCTCCGCTCACCCGAGTGCCCATCTTACGGTCCCCTCCGGAGACCCCACTGGGTTCACGCAGTGTCTCTGCTGGGTCTCTTCTCCACTGCCTTGTCTACCTGTCCCCTCCTTATCTGCTGCGAACCCCTGTAGTTCTTCCTCTCCTCTGCTTCCTGCTCCATACCACCCACACAGCTTGCTGGCCACTGTGCGTCTTCCTGGGCCTGGGTTCCCCTAACCCAACGTATCTTTGCAAGACAGAGATTACAGAAAGCTCCTGGGGAGAGCTCTGATTGTTCTAGATTCCCCTATCAGATCAAACCCAGGCCCATGGCTGGAGCTCTGAATTTGCCTCCCCCCGTCCCCCAGCCTGAACATTCCAGGCCTGTCTGGGTCCAACTGTTCCGGTGGAGGTCTCATCCCTCTCACGCGTGGAATCCTCCCCGTCTGTCCTCCCCCACCTTGCCCACCCCAGCCTGTCCAAGTCAGTCATACAAACCTTCACCCCCTGACTGCACTTCGTCCTCAGGGATAGCCGGGCCCACACCCTCTCCATGGCGACAATAAGGGTGCGGCAGTGCCTCTGACCTGACCGGCACGGGTGGGGCCCCTGGGTCATTGAACGTGGCTCACCTGTGCTGGGCTGTTCTGCTGGGGGTTGAGTTCCAGGCACCTCTGTGAACCGCTCATCATCTCCTTTCAGGCCCTTGACGCCACAGTGACGCCCCCCTCTTAAGACAGAAGGAGAAGACAGTCCCAACGGCTCCTCCTCAGGTAAGACAGGGGCTTCTGGAAGTGGGGGTGGTGCTCCAGGCCTCCCTTCATAGGCTATTAATGTTTCATTATATATAAAGAGGCGCTGTGGAGATTAAGAAAAGGTTCTGCTGCTTGGTTAAAAAGTTTGAAAACACAGCTCTGGGGTAAGCAACCAGTCTTCCTGTGGAGGGAGTATGTCTGATACACACAAATCAATGGAGAAAATACAAACTCCTTTGATATGTAGGAAAAGGACTGAGGCAGCACTTCACAAAAAAATGAGGGAATACAATTAAATATCCTGGCAAATGGAACCAGATATCATTACCCAATAAACTTATTTTTTTTAGTTGGGGAAGGGGAACAGGACTTTATCGGGGAACTTCCAGGATTTTTATTCCAAGTCGTTTTTGTCCTTTCGATCTTAGTTGTGGAGGGTGCTGTTCAGCTTCAAGTTGTTGTCCTTTCAGTCTTAGTTGTGGAGGGCGCAGCTCAGCTCCAAGTCCAGTTGCCATTGCTAGTTACAGGGGGCACTGCCCACCATCCCTTGTGGGAACCGGCAACCTTATGGTTGAGAGGACGTGCTCCAACCAACTGAGCCATCCAGGAGCTCAGCGGTAGCTTAGCTCAAGGTGCCGTGTTCAATCTTAGTTGCAGGGGGCAGAGCCCACCATCCCTTGCGGGACTCGAGGAGTTGAACTGGCAACCTGGTGGTTGAGAGCCCGCTGGCCCATGTGGGAATCGAACCAGCAGCCTTCACAGTTAGGAGCATGGAGCTCCAACCACCTGAGCCACCGGGCCGTCCCCCCAATAAACTTTTTAAAAACACTTTCATGCTAAAGCCCAGAGCTGGTAAGGATGCTATGAAATAGGGACTCTCAAATAACTTGGGTGGAAAGCTGTTTGACAATATATATCAGAAGCTTTAAAGTTTACCTAGTAATTCTACTCTTGAGTACATCCTAAAGAAATAATTCAAACTACTAGGCCATTCTCAGGAATAAAAGCAGAAACCAGCAATACGGTGAACCCCTACAGTCAGGAACCTCAGCGGGACCATTATAAGAACCCACTCCCTCCCAAAGGTTGGCAAATAAATGTTTTCAGGGTTGCCAGGGAGATCACCAGGCTCGAGGTAGGAGATTTGGGGGTCCAAGGTGATGGTTACTGGGTAGAAGAACAAAAGAGAAGGTGGATAAGGCTGGCAATCCACAGGAGGAAGCTTATTGGGGTAGGGGAGAAAAGTAACCTTCAGGGGATTGGAAAAAAGGGATGAGGATCTTGTGGGAGTTATAAGAGGAAGAACAAGCAAGACGGGGCGGGGGGGGTGAGTAAGATGGGGGGGTGTAACAAACATGGGGACTTTGTTACTCTTCCCAGCAACTTGTCTCGGAGGTGGGGAGGGGGCAGTCTTGGACAGCGCTCATTTCTGGATTTTCAATATGTTTGCATGTCATTTGTATTCAGCTTTAGTGAGAAAGGTAGAGAGGAAAGGGAAATTGGAGTTAGATAACCTGGCTGCACCTCTCGGGGACTGTCATTCCCTTCCCTGAGTCTCGGTTTTCTCGTCGGTAAATGGGACCAGTAGTACGCACTGGGGGTGGTTGTACAGCAGAGATGCACCATCGGTGTGAAGAGCACACGGTGTGAGCTGTGTCCGTGCGACGTCTGCTCAGATACCCCCAAGAAGCGGAGCTGTTAGCTCTGCTTGTGTGGTGCTCATTCCTCGTCTCCCCCAGGTCTTTGCCACGGACTCACTTGTAGCTGTGGCCCCACCTTACAGGGAGAGAAAGGAAAGGAGGAAGGGAAGGAGTCTGAGGGCCTGAGCAGGCTGCTGGGGGCCCCAGACGAGCTGGACTGTGAAGCCACCCTGGCTGGACACCAGGTCTGTGTGGGCAGGGCTGACACTGCTCAGTTAGTCATCAGGGGTTCCTGTGATCTGCCTACTATGTGCCCAACACACAGCTAGCCTCAGGTGATGGCATAAGATACTACAGGTCTGCGAAGGGACACAGGCCTCAGAGTTAGAACGCAGAACTCACATTCCCCAGGACCGGAAGTTGAAGTGGGTGGGTGAGCACCTCATCCCCCGCCCCCGAGTTCCAAGGCTGCTGGTGTCTGCCATGTGGGCAGGGTCGCTGGTCACGCAGAGGCCCCATAGGGCCCCACACACAAGGTCCTCCCTCCTTCTGTTTCGAGGGAAGGAATTTGCAGACATTGCTTTAGTCTTCTCTCCTCAGTCCTGTTCCCAACTGGGTAGATCTGAAGATGTGAGGGGCTGGCCACCTTTCTGGTGTGCAGACTGCAAACATACAGTAAGTAAATGCACAAAATTGGCAGGTGTCGCGCAAGGAATGGCCTGTTTAAGCCAAAGGTCTCTAGTTATTCCCGGGGCCACAGAGTAGGGGACTGCCTGGGGTTTGGTGAAGAAACCATTACTGTGACTTCCAAACCCCAAACCCCTCTGCTGAGGCTTCATCCCTTCGCACAGATAAGGGCTACAAGGGAACAGCCCCAGCAAAGGCACGGGGGTCTAGAACGGTACGGTGGGGAATTGTGTGGGTCAGGGCCCTTAGGATTCCAGAATGTGGGGGACAGAGACATCAGGCTGCTGGACCTTGCCTGCCCTTCCCTGCCAGGTGTATCTTCCGGGGGGCAGCTAGGGCCATGGAAGAGTTTAACAGGGGAGCTTGGGAGACAGAGCTGGCTTTGGGGAAGAAGTGGAGGAAGAGGAATGATGAGCTTTTAGGAGAAGATGGAGAACTGTCAATCAAATTCATGGGGTCAGAGATGAGGGAGACATCTGGGCTAGCTGTCACCTGGGAACAGGTGACCAGCAAGGCATCAACCAAGAGAAGAGAGAAGAGGCAAGGAAGGCCCAGCTCCTACGGGGTGGGCAGGGAAGGAAGGGACAACAAAGGGCTCTGAGAAGGAGCAGTCCCAAGTGCAGGAGGGGAACAAAAAGGAGGATAGCCCCAGACCAAGGGGCAGAGAGCGAAGCGACAAGATAAGGATGGAGCAGGCTGAAGCTGCCTCTTGAGCCTATTTCTTAAAGCAATTCTGGCAGAAACTACACAGACTGTTTTCTCCTTGGTGCTGACCTCTGTTCACCATTGTCTTTCCAAAACTTTACCAGAAAGCCTGGTAAGACAGCCTCCTGTCTAGCAGTGGGGGTGGTACAGGTAGCCTCCAGCTGGGTGGCTGCCCAAACCCCCAGCCAGCCAAAGGGTCACGCAGCCCTCCCAGAGCATGGGACAGACCCAGACAGCACACTAGGTCCTCACGGCTCTGAGCCGAAGGACGGCTGAAGGCTCGCTGGGTCAGTGCAGTGCAGGTGGGACGTTACCCAGACATTCTAATCACTTAAGTCGAACAAGCCCAACTGAGCATGAAATATAAGTGCATGCATCTGCATCAGCTCTTCCTCTCAGGCCCATTTCCACAGCTCACCCCCAAACGCCCCCCCACCACACACCAATCCTCTCCTGGCCTGCAGTCTGGGACCTGGCAGTCACTGTGGCCAGCCTGTCAGGACTTCCTAAGTGACTCCACCTCCTTCATGCCTGCTCTCAGCTCTCTGATCTCCCTCCTTCGCTCACTAGTGGCTCCACCCACCACCCACCACTCTCCTGTCTCCATACCCTCTAGGAGGACACCCCCACACTCAAATATATTCACCTAGAAAGCAAAGACTCTGCCCCCAGAGATTTGGGGGCCCTTGCTGTGAAATACCCCAAGCAGTCACAGTGCTGCATCTGACTCATAGGAAATGCATCCTGACGCCCCCAGACTACCAGCTTAACAGCTGCTGCCCTGCCCGGCCCGTCACCAGCCCTGGTAGGCACTTGTCCACCAGCACAACCTGGCAGTGTCTGACCATGCCCAGCCTCTCAGCTCCAACCCCCAAGCATCAAGCATAGTCTGCTGGCTCCATCTCAAGTCGCTGTCCACTTCAGTGGCCCCTGGGACCAAGCCGTATTCTGATCCCTGGCAGAAGTTTCTAGTGGATTTACTTCTCCATGTCTACAGATTTACTTTGCTACCTATATCACCAGCCATAGCCTCTTCTCTGAGCAGAAACAGTTTCCACTAAAAATTAAAAGATTAAGGTTCAGCTCCCCTGATGCCTCATGGCCCCAAGGACCATGGACACAAAGCAGGAATTGACTTTTCAGCCAACACACTAACAGGGCAGGACGAGGGAGCCTCCCACCTGGTCTGGATTCAGAGCAGAGGAACATCATTCTCAGCATGTAAAATGAAGATCTTTCTTGAAGAGAGTCAGGTCTGGAGGGTAGTTCTGTCTATATTCCTGGGAAACCAAGGGCTGTTGATCAATGAGGCTTATTTTTGGTAAATGGGCTGATTAAATACCAAATCAGAAGCCTTCCTCTATTGGTCGGGATCGGACAGGTTATGCTGTGACTAATAATCAAAGGTTTTCGTCTCACTACAACTACACACGGGTTAGCTGGGGCCCTCCTCCGTGTCTCCTCACCCTGCGGCCCAGGCTGACCAAGTAACCACCATTTCAAACTCTGCAGGTTGATGTGGTAGAGAGAGAACCCTGGGAGGTCTCACACCTGCTGTTACAAGTACCCTGGCCCAGCAGTGACACAAAGCACTTTCACTCACAGCTCACCGGTCACATGACCCACCCAACCACAAGGGGACTGGAAAGCAGGCTCCAGTTGCTCCAGGGACCAGAGAAAGTGAGGCAAGAGTCCCGTCCGAGAAGGGGAGGCAGAGGTGAACAAAAAGGGAAAAGTCTACCAGGATCTTCACAAAGGCAAAGCGCGCTTATCTTTTTAGGTTACTCAGTCCTGAATGAAGATGTGTCACTGTCTCCACCAGGGTGTCTACACCAGCAATTTGGGGACACACAGCCTCCGTGGCCAGAGCCAGGAGTTCTTGTCACCCTTTTCAAAAGTGTAGGATTCAACACCCAAGAGCAGGTATAGACAGGGCTATCACTACCGGAGGGGCCGGGGTGAATTAAAACCCAGAGCCACAGAAGAACCTTGAAAGGCAGATTTAGTGGCAGCAATTAGAGAGAACTTGGGGGGCCACAGACCCCCATGATCTCTTCCCCACTGGTCTTTGATGTGGACAAATGACTAATTCACAGTCTTATGCAAATGAAGCTCTAAGTCTCACCCCGCTGGGCAGCAGCCCCCAGCAGCCTCCAGTCCCCTCCCAGTTATGCATTCTGGAGCAGGCCCTGGACAGCCTCACAGGCAGGTGGGGAGGCCTCCCCAAGCAAGCAGCCCATGCTTCCGCCTGAGCTGGACCATCCTCTCTCAGGGGCAGTGGTCTTCTAGTTGGTTCTCTCAGAGCCAAGGGCTCCTGTGGTACCGTGTGCAGAGGGAGGGAGAGGGGACCTAAGTATAGCAGTGGCCCAAGGTCCAAGGTCTCTGAAAAGTCCCAGGAATAGGGCCTCAGCCCTCAGTGGTAAGATCCCGCCTTGGACCAGAAATCCAGGCTTCAGCCCGGCTTCCCAAGGCTGCTGGGAAGGTTGCTGAGATGCTGACACCTGATTTTACTTACTCATTCACACTGATTTGCTTTTTAAATCTCTGCACAAATGCTCCTCTAGGACTCAGTTTGTTAAATGTTCTTTGCACAGAAAACTTTAGGCTGAATGTGAAATGATTCCCTTCAGAAGAATGTTAGCAGGTCTGCTCTGTTTTAGGAGGGTTGATTGTCTTCGTCTGTGTTCTCTGGTGCCTTGAAATGCCTACACAGCACTCAGTCGGCCCTTCGGTTCCAGGAGAAATGCTGCACTTGAAATGCAGCTGAACGCTGGGTCTGCATGCATCCTACATTTGTGTGGACTTGTATTTAAAGTTCTACTCCCACAGAAAGTACGCTGTCATTTCTTCTTAAGCAAAGTACATTCCCGGCCTTGCTCGGCTCATGAAGCATTACCTCAGCCCTTGGTTCAGGGAAGCGAGAACTCTGCTGGGACAGAAGCCGCAACCGCAGAGCCGGAGAGAAGCGAGATCCCTCCCTTCCTGGTCTCCAGCCGAGGAGGGTCTCTCCTGGGGTGGCAGTGGCACTGGCCAGCTGGGAGGGTGCTGGGGCCGGCATTCTGTCGGTCGTGCAGAGATACCACAGAGCTCACCTGAGGGAGGTGACGTGACCTGCTGGGGAGCTCCAGGGCCCCGCTTACAGCTGTCTGCAAGGACCCAGCGCCTGGGCAGGCATAGAGCACTTGAGGTAAAAGGCCCACGCCCATCTAGAGGCCCGGCTGCTGTCATGTGGCCTCCGGATTTGGGCCACCCTTGCGGGAGTCGCAGCCTCCGCTCCTGTAGTCACCACCACCTGCTACAGTCCTGCCCTGGAGCCGCCCTGTCAGTGCCTGTATGGAGAAGACCCTGTGAACAGAGTGTGCTCAGACCGGACTTCCTTCATGGAGGAAGCCCTCACCCCCCAGCCTCCCGCCCTCCCTACGGGCACAGCTTCCCTGAGGGCACAGGAGTGGGGGCAGTCCTGTGGGCTTCAGCTTCCAGCAGGCTTGAGGCTAACAGGTCTGGCTGCAGGCAGGTCCCTGAGTATAATACAAGGGTCCATGGGAATGAGAGATGCTGCTCAGGATGGCTCAGGTGTGGACACAGGTGCCAGCCATCATCCAGCCTGCTCTGTAATGGCCCCCCTTTTCAGTCACCAATAGATGATTCTAGAATGGCAGGCAATAGAGTGACCAGATCGTCAAACTCAGTTCCTTCCTGGGATGGAGCCCATGGTGCTGCTATTTTAAACATTAGGTTGGTCCGGGCACCGCTGGCACTTACACCTCTAACCAGGCTTAAGATTTGCTTTCCAGTCTCGCAAGAACCAGCTTAATCTGGGCTTTCTCTGTTCGGACACGGAACTGCCGAGGCGGCTGACTGAGGAGTGCCCCAGAGCTGCTTGCAGCCTGTTCCTATTCTCAGAAACCACATGATGCACTAATAGCTCCCGGGGAAAGTTTCTTTAAAAATTGTATGGCCCCTTTGCCTGTACCTGGATTCTGCAGAGGCCTGTGACTTGGGCTTGCACAAACAGCCCAGAAGACAGTCTGTCAGGAGATGGAGGCCTCAACACCCCTGGTACCATCCTCACCCCCCAACTGGGAGAGCAGGGCGCCCCCTTTGTCAAGCAACCAACTACATGAGGAGGAGACTTTGAAAGGCTCTGGCTGTATCTTGAAGGTCTTTGCAGCAGGAGACTAACAGCAGTAGTAGTAACACAAATATTGCTAGAGATGTGGCAGGTACCGTGTTAGGTGCTGCCCGAGTATCACCTCCAGCGACCCTGAGACAGTGTCACTGTGCATGTTTAACAGACGAGAAGAGTACCGGTCAGAGTCAGTGATGCAGCGTATCCGATATCCAGCAGGAGGACGTGACCCTGGCAGGCGTGACACCAGAGTTTGGGCTCATAACACCTGCACTGCTGTCTCCTGAAACGTGCTCACTGGGCACAAATCATAGGCACCAGGAGGGAGGCAACACTGAGGCCAAGGGGGCTTTCACAGGAGAGGAACTGATAAGAACTGAGTTTTAGAAAGATCGCGTAGCTGGTAAATAGTAGACAGGATCCCTTTGGTAGCAAGTGACAGAAACCCAACTCAGTGACTAGAGCAAAGAAAAAGGGAATTTGCTGACTCATTAGCTAGAAAGTCTAGGAGCTGTGTTCATGCCAGGCCCCAGATCCCAGGGGAAGTGGAGCTCAAAGATGGCGCCATGACTTGGTCTCTCTTCTTCCGGCCCTAACGTGTTTTCCTCTGAATTGGATTCAGAGGAAATCCAAGGCTCCAGAAGTTTCAGGCTCTTCGTGCTTCCATCTCAGAGAAAATGCATGCCTCTTTGCTGAGGGGTCCAGTAAGAGCTCCAAGGAGAACTTGGGTCATGTGACCATTCAGCTTGGGGTCAAGGGGCTGTGGTGCCGATTGGCCTGGTGTGGCTCACTGCCCTCCCCTGGGATTGGAGCAGGGCAGACACAACTGGGTCTGCCACTGCCAGAGAGGTGAAACAGGCTAGGACTCAGGCCTGCGTTGGTGCTTGAGACTCCCCAGAGAGCTCCCAGGCTGCTGGGGGTTAGGGTTGCCTGATGGGCAAACAGACATATCCTGATTAGAAGGACAGTGGGGGCTGTGCAGGGCGGGGAGAGCCAAGGAGGGGCAGGGAGGCTGGCGAGGGCGGCAAGGAAGGGGAGGCAGGTGCTTTGGGTCTAGAAGGCTGAGTAGGCATTTCCTGGCACAGCTGTTTTGGTGGGAGTCGCCCCTATGGCACCCTGTTCATGCCAGGCCCCAGACCCCATGCCTCATTCTGCCTCTGGGATGTGGCTTTCAGGGTTAGTCTGGATTTGTCTGGCCTGCATCATTCAGAAAGGTATTCTCTTCAGTCATTCTTTCTGTCCTCCCAGCTACGAGTTGACTCCAAGTTTCAGCACTCAGAGCTCACGTTGCCATGCCAACCCCTCCCCGGCAGGCATCCAGACAGAAATGGGCTGGCCTGCTCTCGGGGCTGCGGGCGGATGCAAGCACATTCTGGTAATTGGATTGGAGCAATCCTCTCGGCCTTTCCTGCGGAAACCTGGGGCTTGGCCCAGCTCCTGCTAGACATGAGCCTGTGGACACAAGATGGGAGGAGGTCCGCTCCTCCTCACTCACAGCCCTGCTGCTGGACGGAAGGCTCAGCAGGCATGAGGACCAGACAGAAGGGCCATGAAGGAGGGACAGGACCCATCCTAGCGTCACCTGGGGCAACTCCTGACCCTCATCAACGTCCCAGAGGTTCCCCAAGGCTGGCTCAGAGATCCCAAAAGACGCTGCAGGCTTCCTCAGAGGGACCAGCGCTTGCCTCTGCCTACAGAACTTACCTGGCTTGCTCACTTTCCTACTGTAGGAGAAATTCAAAGTTGGCACCCACCTGGGACCCTTTGAGCCTCTGTGCAGCAGGTCTTATGTACCAGCACATGTACCAGGTCCATTCCCAGGGAGATGGGCAATGGAATGGCTGTCTTGGTGGCAGTATTATTCGGCACACAGTAGCAGAGGTGCTATCCATTACAGGTGGCCCATGAAAGGTGTTGGGGACCCACCATACCCTCCATTTTCAACACCTAAACAGGACCAGGCTGGCCAGGCCCCATTCCTGAGGAGGCCCTCCCCAGAGGATGGCAGACCAGCTGGCCTCAGAACCCTCAGGACAGTGTATGGGGTGGGGTGGGGACTTTGGTTTAGGTCTCTGAGCAATCCAAGTCCCCCCTTCCCATGTTTGGTGGTGGCAGGCCACAGATTAGCAATTAGGTATCTCGGTGCTGACAGGTCACTGCAGGTCAGCAGTAACCTGGGGGAGCAACTGCTGTGGGCCGCTGCTTGTTGTCAACGCCCCAAGCCTGCCCAAGAGTGGGTCCTGCCCAGGACCTGACCGAGCACCTTTCCCATCTAGACTTAGAATCACGGGCTCCCAACCTTCCCAGGCAAGTTGCCCTCCTACCTGGGTCGACCTGCAGCCCACAGCACTCTTTGCCCCATCTGTCTGTCCTGGCCCCATGGCCCAGCCTCCTGGTCACAATCAGACCCAGTCAGTCTCTGCTGCAGAGAGAAGAACAAATGAGTGAAGGGCCGGGGCTCCAACCTAAACAGATGACAGCATCTCATCCTTTGGGTTAGTCAGGGGCCTGGAGGTTCAGCCGGTGGGCTTAGGCTGCCCCCAGCTGGTGGGCTCAGGCTGCCCCCAGAGCAGTGCATAGACCAGCTTGTCCCACTTTCAAACTCCATTGAATTCACAGGCTGGGAGAGCAAGTGAGGTACATAGGGGCCAACCTCACGGGAGGAGAGGTCAGGGAGGCCCCACCAGGATTGGGAGGTAGGGGAGGAAACGGCCAGCCATGTTAGTAGCCTCACTCCGTTTAATCCTCATGGTAGCATGACAGCCCTGGGAGACTGGGATTGCCACCCCTGTCACAGGTGACGAAACAGATGCTCAACGGGCCAGACTCCAGTACCAGGCGACCCTAACCCCCAGCAGGTTCATTCAGGTGAGCCTGAGCCCCCAGCCCAAGCTGAGCATGGAGCAACGCGGTGGGGGTCAGGGGCCGAGTCCGGGGTCTCCACTTCTAGGACAGAGAAGCTGCCCTCCCTTGGGGAACTGTGTAGCCTCCCAAATTGACTCCAGGGCTCAGGAGTGACCATGAGGAGCTGAGGGCATCTGGGACTGCAGCCCAACTCTGGAGACCATGGTGTTGGGGCCGAGGGTCTCCCAGGCAATCCTGGGAGCCAGGGGCCATTGTCGGCTTTAAGACAGCAACCTGAAAGAGCAACCCCGCCTGCGGGGGTGAGAGGCGACAGCTCAGCACACATGGCCTTCAAAGGACCTGTCCGCCCCGTCAGATAACATGGAGGACTTCCCGGAAAAGGTGCCAGACCCAGGACAGGGAAGCAGAGATCTGGGGCAGGAAGGAGAGGAAGGCGGAGTCTGGGCCAGGCCACCCACAAGGTCCCACCAGGCCAAGGGGTGCAGCAAGTGGAAGGGCCCAGATGGCCTGCATCCTGCCCCACCACTTCTGACAGGCCTCTGGGGCTCCTCCAGTGTTTAGAGGAGTTGCCACCCTCCAATATTTAACTCTCGCTCTCCTCTTTCATGGGGAAAGTATAGATCAGACTAATTAATGTGTTATTTGTTTACCCTCCTTTCATTTCACTGAGACAAAATAATTAACCACAGAGCTTTAGAAACCAGCCCCATTGGTGGCAGTTCCTTTTGTGTCGACTGCATCAGCAGCTCCTGTGCACAGATACAGGGACTGCAGGGGGGAGTGGGGCAGGGGGGCAGCACCTGGAGGCTGCTTCCGGCCGGGGCAACTGCCGAAGGGGGCAGGGAAGGGGCTGTGGACAGGGGGACCCAGGGCAGCTGCGAAGGCCTAGGATGGCAGGCAGGAAGCGTCGGATGCTCGGATCTACCACACCTTAGAGGACCCTTGTGGTGCCTACCGCTGCCTGTTGGCCCCCTGGGCCACCTCAAACCCCATTGCCTGAATGGGGAACAGAAACATTCCCATGACCAGTCCAGGGGAGGCATAGAGATCAGGCCTGGCCACTCAACACCACCGCAGGCAGGAAGGGAACTCGACCAGAAGGGTTTCTGGGGCCATAACAGGAGTGAGGAGCACACGGGGCAGCTGAATAGGGAGCTGCCCCCTCCAGTCTGGTCCCAGCTAACAGCAGACCCCAGCCCGAATCGGCCAGTGTTGGGGACGAGCCACAGAGGAGGACAGGTTAGGGACTTTCTCTCAGGAAGCCTTTTCTGAAGCATTCACCTCTGACCCATAACGCTGCTCTGGCCATCCCAAAGGCCACAGGCTAGTTTTGCTCGGAGGGCAGCACGGGGTGGACAGAGCAGAGCCTCTCCTCCCAAATTCTTTCTGTACTCACAACCAGAGCTCAGCCAAGTCTGGGTCTGACACAGCGTGACAGTGCCCCTCAGGGCAGACATGCCTGCCTGTGCCACCTTCCCAGCTTCTCACCCTTGAGGCAAGCAGGGCCCCTTCATTCCCCCATCAGTCGTTTCTTCATTTGTTCTCTCCCTCCAACACACTCCGCCAGGCCCACACCCTGGGCTCAGCCATGCACAGACACGGTCCGAATGGAGTCCCAGCCTGCTTGTGGGACCCAGATACTAAGCAGCTCCAAGCTGTTTTCTCAAAGAGAACAAAAGCCACACAGGCCAATGGCGTGTGCTGGGACCAGCTCCTGGCCCCAGACACCCCAGATGAGCCTGCTAGCTCCGGCCCGGTCCTTGGAAGAGTCCTTCTCATGTCAGAGGAAGTAGGAGTGGGGTGAGCGGGGACAACAGCCCCAGCACCCAATCTGCTCCCCTAAAGATGAATAAAAGCCCCCTTACCTTCTGTCTCGCAGGTTTTCCAGGCCTTGGTGGCCCAGCATGGCCCACTGAGGTGAACCATGACTGGCGGGCCAACACTCACCACTGACCATCCAGAGTCACATCTCGCCAGGAGGTGACCCCTCCTCCAGCCGCCCACCGCTCACCCACCCGCCAGGAAAGTGCCCGGGCTGCCACGACACCATGTAGTAGGGCCGGCTGCGGCGCCCAGTGAGCTGCAATGGTTTTGTACACGACCCCCTTTCCCAATAGCTGTCTGTCCGCCCTGCACACCGTGTCCTGGGCCCTCATCTTCCCATGCTACTGGCTGCTGGACCGGCTTTTGGCCTTGTTCATACCCGACCCCTGCCAGAAGTACCAGCTGCTCTGCATCGTGCTCTTCACGCCCGTCTACCTGGGCTTCCTCGTCACCTCACTGCCCTTGGCGTTTCTCGGGTTCCTCCTCTGGTCCCCCCTGCAGTCTGCTCGCAGGCCCTACATCTACTCGCGGCGGGAGGACAAGAGCCCGGCTGGCGGGGCAGCCCTGCTGAGTGAATGGAAGGGTGCGGGGCCTGGCAAAAGCTTCTGCTTTGCCACCGCCAACGTCTGCCTCCTCCCAGACTCACTGGCCAGGCACAACAACGTTTTTAACACCCAAGCACGGGCCAAAGAGATCGGGCACAGAATCCGCAACGGGGCCAGCCGGCCTCAGATCAAAATCTACATCGATTCGCCCACCAATACCTCCATCAGCGCAGCCAGCTTCAGCAGCCTGGTGTCACCGCAGGGCAGCGATGGCATGGCCCGGGCCATCCCTGGGAGCATTAAGAGGACAGCCTCTGTGGAATACAAGGGCAATGGTGGGCGTCAGCCCAGTGACGAGGCGGCCAACGGCCCGGCCTCTGGGGACCCGGCTGACTGTGGCAGCCTGGAGAATGCCTGCATCGTGCGTATCAGTGGCGACGAGGGGGGCCGGCTCCCTGAAGCTGATGACTCTGCCGCTGGGGGCCAGGCCAGGAATGGGGCTGGCGGGGGCCCACGAGGCCAGATGCCCAACCACAGTCAGCGGGATGGGGACTCAGGAAGCCTGGGCAGCCCCTCTGCCTCCAGGGAGTCCCTGGTGAAGGCCAAAGCAGGGCTGGATGGCAGCAGCGGGGAGCCAGGTGCCGCCTACAGCAAAGCCCCGCACAAGGCCTCGGTGGTGAAGAAGCCAGCTGCGCGCAAGAGGCGGCACCCAGACGAGGCCTTTGACCACGAGATCTCGGCCTTCTTCCCTGCCAACCTGGACTTCCTGTGTCTGCAGGAGGTGTTTGACAAGCGGGCGGCCACCAAGTTGAAAGATCAGCTGCATGGCTACTTCGAGTACATCCTGTATGATGTCGGGGTCTATGGCTGCCAAGGCTGCTGCTGCTTCAAGTGTTTCAACAGCGGCCTCTTCTTTGCCAGCCGCTACCCTATCATGGACGTGGCCTATCACTGTTACACCAATGGGAAGGGCTCCGACAGCCTGGCCTCGAAGGGAGCACTGTTTCTCAAGGTAGGAGGCCTGGGTCCCACCTGAGGACACACACACCAGCTGGTCCCACAGCCGTGGGGGAGGTGGGCTTCAGCCTGGGGGTCCTCACTCTCTGGGAGGGCTGGAGATAGATGGGGCCTTCCGTGGAGCTGAAACTGAAGGCCCCCAGCTCAAGGACAAGGGGGATAAGAATTCAGGAACAAGAGCTGAGGCGCTGGGGTCAGGCAGACCTGGCTGGGTGATCTTGGGCAAGTTTCAGATCTCAGCCACCGTTTCCCCATCTGTAAAGCAGGCAATGTGGAGCCTCCTCACAGGGTGGGAATGACCATGAGTGAGCAGGAGATGATGCTAGTGCTGGTGGGGAAGGTGGCCAGGCCATGATGGCACAGTGGTGATAAGTGGGGAGGAAGGTGCCAGGGCCCACTCTCTGTAACTGAGCAGACATTCACAAGAGGGGAGACCAACGAAGACCAATGGTTGCAGGTCCTGGGCCCATTACCACACTTGCTCGCTCAGGCCACCAGGCTCACTGGCCGGGATGCCCTCTCCCTCCTGGCTGTCATGCAGCTGTCATGCCAGGCAATCTGCCCACCAGCCCAAGGTTTCGCTTCCATAGTCACTAATTAAAGTGAATCATAATTATTTCTGCTAATTTGGATGCAATTGGAGGAATTTTTAGACCATGGTAATTTGGTCATTACACATTATCTTCTACTGAGCCTGACATGCTCAAGTGCCGACTTTTTGTTCTCTATCCAAAAGCCGCTCTAGGTGCTTCCAGAGTTCTCTGAAGCATCGTTTGGCCAGCTGATACAGAACAAGGCTTTCTGCCCCCAGAGGCAGCAGCTGCTGTGGGTGTGAGTTCGCTCCATATTTCCCTCAAGACTTCTCAGTTCCCCCTAGACGGGGGTCCATGGAATGGAGACAGTGGTATCCAGTGGGGCTGAATGCGGAAGCCCCGCGTGGCGAGGCTCTCGTTCCCCAGGGCTCAGCTCTGACTGGCGTAGCCTATCCAGGAAAGTGCTACGTGTCAGCCAAGCACCTGTCAGAAGTGAGGGCCGGGCTGATTGCGTGGAGGCTGCTGGAGCCAGGCCTGCACCCCAGGAGCCGGCTCCCCACTCCAGCTGTTCAGTGGCTGTCATGGGGCTCAGCAGGCCGAATTGGAGTCTCCACTCTCCATTCACAGCCTGAGACTGAGATTGTATGCACTCCTCTTACAGGAGAGCCAACCTTTTTGGGCATATGATTCGTCAGTGTTCTGTTCTACAGACGTATTTTCATCTCAGCAGCTGGAGCGACTTTCTGGGGAAGGAGAGGACATGTTGTCAGGCTCAGGGGAAGAGGAGAGTACACTCTCTCCCTCCTGCCTGCCCTACTGGATGGCTCAGAGGACAGGGACTCCCCTCAAGCCTGCCCCTAGCTACACATCCCCTTTTTATCTCCATTCTTGGTCTAGCACCCCTACCACCATTCCCACCAGGATCACACAGGCTCCTTGAGACAGCTACTCCACTGAGGGCTTTCCTCCCCGCTCGCTGGCCATTCTTTCCGGGCCCCTGGCTGCCTGCCCATCCTTTAATGCTGATGCTCCCTCTGCTACTTGGGTCTAAAACTTACCTGCAGATGCTTAATTTGGTTCACACCATTAAAAAATGTCTTGTGTTTGCCAACATTTAAAAATCAAGCTATTTCACATAAAACTCAGTTTGCAACTTCTCTCCCCACCTCGGCAGATCTGGCAGCACCAGGCCTGCTGCATTCTGCCCAGCTCTCAGCCCAAGAAGAGGGCTGGTAGCCCCCACAGCAGGGTGACTCCACTTGGCTAGTCCTCTTCATTTCCAAGGAGTTATCATGGCTGGAGTCCAGCCACACAGGAAATGACTCCACAGCCTCCATTTCCTCACTTGCTGAGGGGTCTCAGGTTTGTCCCAGCCCCAATCTCTCCTCTGTGGCCCCAGCTGTGTGTCTGGCTGCCCCCTGGACATAGTAATTCCTGAACAGAACTTATCATCTTCCCTGGTCCCGCTCCTCCCCCAGGTTCCACCATCCCTCAGCCAGAAGGGCCCACCTTGACTCCTCTCTGTGCCCTGAGCACATCCAATCCATCCAGACTCCTAATTTCACTCCCCAAATACCTCTGGGCGCCCCCCCCCCGCCATGTCTCCAGCTGCACTATCATGGCTACTGTCCTCTGCATCTACCCTACCGTGTTTTTCGATGTACTCTGTCTTCCAACCCACCTGCTTCCCATCCCAGGTCTGATTCCTGTTACCCGCTTCCCGTGGCCTCGGGGAGAAGCTCAGGCTTCACTGGGCCCTTCCACTCTCCCCTGGCTCTGCTCCAGCTGCACCACACCCCCTCCATGTGCCCGGCTCCCCTTGTCACAGTCCTGCCCCAGTTGGATCTCACCATCTTTGTGGCGCTTTCCTCAGTAGCTATCCGCACAAGCCAGCTTTCCCCTTGTGGACTCCTCAGCCCTTGTTCCCAGGTGTCTTGTCACCTGTCCCTCCCATCAGAACTCAAGAACAGAGCCGGTTGTGCCCGACACACAGCCGGTTGTGCCTGACACACAGCAGACTCAGCTGGACTTTGCTGGCAAAAGTGAGCCTATTTCTCCTGCATGGAGGAGTGAAACAAATGGGGTTTCAGGAGCCAGGCCGACCCAGGAAGGGCCCGGGGCTGGAAAGAGGCTGCCCTGGCTGCACATGGAAGCCAGTGCTCCCTTCATTGGCAGGGCTCCCTGTCCAGCCCTGCCCTCCAATTCACCCTGTGGCACTTCCAGTCCTCAAGGAAAATGTGCTCTCCTGCTACCGTGCCAGGGCCTGGAGTCTCTTCCGCCTCACATATGAGACAGCCTGCCTCTGGGCCCCTCTTTATTGACAGTCTTTGCCTACCAGGACTGAGAGGCCCAACCTCAGTGATTGTTTGTTTTTGCAAGAGAAACACAAGCCTCTGCAGCTCCCGAGGATTTGAGGACTCGAGCCAGGAATCAATAAGTCCCAGCACATAATCAAGTGGCGTTCAGCGAGTTCACAGGCTGACTGAGCAGGGAAGTGGGTGAGGGGCTGAGACACTGGGTAGAAAAGCTGAAGGGAAGCAGGTAGCCCTGCCCTGTGTCCTCTCCGGATGGGTTCTCAGCAGCAGCAGGGCCGAGTGGTGCCTCACTGCACCTGTCCAGGACTCGGCACAGGCAGGTGACTCTAGGCGTTGAGGGAGTGGGGGGCTGATGCCATAAGACCATCAAAGGGGCAGCCTGTGAAAAGCTTAAGTCATCATCGGGAACCCGGGAGGCAGCAAACATCTAACTTGAACCAGCCTCAGCCATCGGAGACTCATGACCCTGGCCAATTCTGGGATAATTTTAGCATAACCCTCACAGTTGTTGAAAGGCTCTAGCAAGGCCGCATGTGTGAAGCACTAAGCACGATTATTACAGAGGAGGGACGAGGCATTCATTGCCTGAGGCACATGGGGAAGCAGCACCATCGTGTGGCCTTGGGGGTATGGTGGCTTTAAAACTGTTGTGTTTTTGCAACAGGGTACACCAATGGTATATGATTTCCAGAGCCGTGCCAGGGGTGGGGGCAGTATTAGACCAAGGTTTGAATCTGGAATATGAGTAAGAAGTGAAAGGTGAACATGCAAGTTTATAAACAGCCCCAAATCCAGGCTGTAGAGCCCATTATCAAGTAACCAGACATGCATCACCACCCCCCACCCAAAAGGAGAGATCTGCAAACATCCATCTGCGAAAGGAGATAAGAGCGTTTAATGACACAGAAGTCCAAATGGGGGAGGGTAATGCCAACCTGACTTCGGCAGCAGAAAGAAAGATGGAAGCCTCCATGGCCTTCAGAGAGGAGGGCCCGTGACACAGCAGCAGCAAGTCCAGACCACCCTTAGCTGGAGGACAAGCAGGGTCATGCTCAGATGCCAGGTACACCCACCCTACTGTTGCAGGACTTGTAGACCTGGCCTCTGCAGTCACCTTCCTCGGAGAGTTCCCAGGGCCCAGGGCGTCGTTACCATAGAAACCCAGTCTGGAATGGATTAGCTAGCGTTGGGGAAGACAGCTGAGGCTCAGGAGGCAGGAAAGCCCAGAGAGGAAGAGGATGAGGAGCCAACCAGGAGCCTCTGGGGAAAGGTGCTCACAGACGGTCCCAGGGAGCACGCCCGGGAGGGACTCTCCTATCTTGGCCTCCAACAACTGTGCCGTGGCCAGAGGGCCTGGGAGAGACAGCAGGCTGGGTGGCCATCCGTCGCCTCCCCATCCACAACCCTGACAAGGGCTCAGGCGTGCATCGGGCTGTTTCGAGTTGTACGGAACAGTGATGTACGATTGAGCTGCTTGTTTTCACGACACTAACCTGTGTTGACAGCCTGTCCGGGTCATCTGGAGTTGGGCAAGGAGTTGGGCAAGTGCCCTCAGCCCCACACTACCCCCTGGGTACTCTGTGTCCAGGGCACGGGTGAGCAGGAGGCGAGGACTAACGTCTGGGGAGAGTGGAGAGGCCACCGGAGGAAGGAGGACTGGGTTTGGGATGGAGGCCGTGGGACACCTGGGGCCAGTCCATGACACAGGTGCCACAGAGACACAGCCACAACTGTTATCCTAAATCAGGGGACTAACGGACAACAGCCAAAAGCAGATGATGTGACTTCTCATGAAGCCAGAGGGGCAGAGACTGGGGGCGGTGAGCAGAGGGCAGGGTCCCAGGCCTCTCACAGTGAAGAGGGTGGCGAGTGTGTAGCTGGGCCAAATCCCCAAGAAAGCCCAGCTTAGACTTCAGAGGGATGGGCTCTGGGGTGCGATCAGGTCTCAGGTGTGACTGAGGGAAGGAGGAAAGAGCTACCAGACAGGACAGGACAGGGAACTGAGGGGCTGGCACACTCTGGCCACCACGCGATGGCAGGGGTTGGGGGCAGAAATGTAAGATGATTTCTGCCTTTGTCCTCCTATAAAGCCAGATGGCACTCACCATGCTATATGCTGGAATTCCTTTATACATCTGCCTCCTGCACTGGACCAGAAGCTCCTAGAAGCTGGATACGTGCTGTTCCTACCGGGGCCCGAGTTTAGCCAGGAGCGGACAGAGCTGGGCTTGTGAGGGCTTGACCTGGTGTGGGGTGGGCGTCCCCAGTGTCCCTTTGTACTCAGCACAGGCTTTATCACCAACCCCTCACCTCCTACCCACCCCACAGGTGCAGGTGGGAAGCACACTTCAGGACCAAAGAATCGTCGGGTACATCACCTGCACACACCTGCACGCCCTGGAAGGTAGGGTCCGGCGGCCCGAGCTTTGCACAGGGTGGGGAATCTTCCGCAGGCGGCTGGGATCTGCAGGGGCCTGGTGAGGCCTGGCTGCAGCTTCATCGGCTCTCTGTGGTTCTGCCCCACAGACGACAGTGCCATCCGCTGTGAGCAGCTGGACATGCTTCTGGACTGGCTGGCTGATTTCCGAAAATCTACCTCCTCGTCCAGCACAGCCAACCCCGAGGAGCTGGTGGCGTTTGACATCGTCTGTGGAGATTTGAACTTTGACAACTGCTCCTCTGGTGAGGCTGGTTCCTGCCTATTCGGGTCAGCTACTGGGAAAGGGTGGGGGCTCCAGTCACAGCTGGCAAGACTTGCGTTAGGCAGCTTAAAGAACTTCCTGCGTCTTGTGAGCATGTGGGTGGGATATTAGCAGACTGATTTCTCTGCCCCCTGGAAATTCTAAACTGAGAAGCGCCCACGCTCTGCCTAGAAAGCTCAGAGGCCTCCTTGCTGGAGACAAAGAGGTGCCCTAAAAATGAACCTCTGACAGGGAAGACTTGGAGCCTCTGAAACTCAGAGTAAGGGCAAGTCAGCCAATGTCACTCACCAAGCTTTATTCAGCTCTTACTTTGCACCAGGCGCAACTCTAATGGCTGTTCACGGGCCAACTGTGTCATTAGTCTCATAACAACCCTGAGTGGACACTGCATTTATCCACATGGTGTGGAAGGGGAAGCTGAGACCCAGAGAGGTGGAGTAACTAGTCCAAGGTCACATAGCCAGAAATGGTAGAACTGGGATTTGAACCCAGCAAATCATGCCTCAAACCACTAGGCTAAAAGGCTGAAAGTTCATCATGGGTGAAATTTCAAATAACTGACTTAAGTATCTGATCTGTGAATCAGATGACCAAGCTCATCCCAGGTACCTCCTGCGAGTTTGGGCTGCTCTGAGCCTCCCCTGGTTCGAGGAGATGGGCTCAAGGAAAACCCCCCAGCCCATGGCTCCTGGGCTTCTTCTACTCTGGCCAGAGCCCAAGGAGAAACTGAGGCGGGGTGGGCAACATGGGGTCTGTGAGCTTGAGCCCTAGCCCTCAGGGAAGGCAGGAACCTGAAGGTCCCACCTGGAGTTCAGGGTGGTGCCCTCATCTGACGGCAGCTGTTTGTGCCGAGGGAGGCATCCCTTGACAACAGTGGCGACTGCAGGCTGAGTGGCGAGGAGGTGCCCCCCATGGGACACACAGCCCCTGCACTGCAGCTGTGGGCCCGTCCTGTGCCTGATGCTAGATCCAGATGCTGGGTGCTGAGTTAGGGTGGGGACCCAGCACATACAGGAAGAGGCTGTCGGTGGGGGCTCCGCCCACTCAGTGCCCTGTTCTTCCTCCCTGGGGTCTCAGAAAGGCCCTTCTGGCTTCCTGAGTTGGCAGGACACACTGGAACCCAGGACAGGTCACGTGTCTCTGAGCCTAGGTAATCCTTCAGTCAGCCTGGACACCCCGGTCTGTGCAGGCCAGGAGTCCCGCTCGGGCAGCGTCAGCCAGCCCTCCACAGGGTTTGTCACAGGATCGGGGAAGGCCTTGAGATGACTGTCCCCTGCAGCCCAAGAGGGACAGTGACTACTGTCCTCAGACCAAAGGAAAGCTAAGCTGAACACTAGAGGGGGGCTTCTCAAGGACACAGAAAACCAGTGACAGATGAACCACAAAGGGATACTTGAGGGACAGGGACCTAGTGGCATCTGAAGCAGGACCAGAGGCAGATGACCCTCCAGCATAGGGCAGACACCCTGAGACCCACAGCATTTCCTCCCTCCCTCCCTGCACAGACGACAAGCTGGAGCAGCAGCACTCCCTGTTTACACGCTTCAAGGACCCCTGCCGCCTGGGGCCTGGGGAGGAGAAGCCATGGGCAATCGGTGAGCTGAGGGTAGGGCTGCGGGGTGCCAAGGGGACCTGAAGCAAGGGAGGGACACTGCCAATTTCTGAGCCCACCATGCTGAGACCTGACACTACACCAAGGCTGGGCTCCCCAGAGCTTCCCAGAGAGGCCTCCAAGACCTGCCCCCAAGACTCCACTTCTGGGGGGGTTGGGACACCCATGCCAGAAGATGCCCTCACCTGCCCCTCCTGCCCCAGGGACATGGCCCTCCTCGAGGCTGGCTGTGCCCTACCTGTAGTGACCACTCTCACTCCCTGTCCCCAGGTACCATGCTGGACCAGGATGGCCTCAATGATGAGGACGTGAGCACCCCTGACAATCTGCAAAAGTAAGCACCCAGCTAGCTGCAGTGGGGCGGCAGCTCCTGGTTCTGGGCTGAGCACCCAGCCCTGACTCAGCTATAGAGAGATGGCTGTGTGGGGCAGAAGAGAGAGCAGGGCTCCGTGAGACGGAAGTCTGTGAGAGCCTGGGCACAGAAGCTGGGGACAGGTAGTTGTGGTGGCCCTCTCGCCCCAGGGACTGACCTTACTGAGAAGCTCCCAAGAAGGGTTGGTGTCCTGAAGTGGCCTTTCCCACACCAGCACCTGGAGTCCTGGCTCACTTTACCAGAGCCTGCCTTGGGGCCTGGCTGGGACCAGAATCTCCCAGGGCAAGGCTGAGGGCTGTTGAGACCCTTGTCAAAGAGCCCTGGGGATGGCATTTGTTCCAGTGAGCCTGTCGGTTGGTGGCCACCAACTATGCAAATAAAAATAACAGCAGAGCTAACGTAAGCTGGCCATTTTCAAAGTAGAGACAGCTCCATCCCAACCAAACTTCATTCTTGAACGTGATGACACTTCCATAAAGGACACATTTAAGTGGCCAGCAGCAGAACCAATTTATAATTCATAGCCCGAGACTGCAGAGTCACGGCAATGGCTCCTTGCAGCTAATTTGAGCCAATTAATTAGATTACAGACTAAATTTGAAACATCATCCTATGCTGAGAAAATTATCTTTTTATGAGATGATTAAAAAATGACTATCAGTAACTGTCAGATCACTGATGCTGGAATCAATTATCAAAGGCAAAGGACAGTAATGGATTAGATTTCTGAGATGTACTGATGTTCTGTATGTCTTAGTATATTTATCTCAAGGCGGTTAAGACCTTGTAGAAACCCATGTTTGCTGGCGGTGCCTGTCCAGTGCCCCTTCCATCTAGCCAGGCTTTAGCTGGCCTGGCAGGCGTGTGGTGTCTCTCGGTGGCTGCTACTCTGCCCTTGACTTGGGCCTGCACCTGCCCTCTGCGACAGTCTCCCACGGTGCTTGGACCCCGGGGAAGCCTGGCAGGAAGGAGACGGCAGACAGGAAGTTAGAAGAGCCAGATTCAGGGTGTAACAGCCCACCTGAACATCCTGCCCTCCTACAGAACCTTGGCCAGGACTTACGCACCCAAGTCCATTTTCTTCCTCTGAGAAATAAGACAACAGCCACATCCCACATTGTTCCTTTCTTGGAGTGCCTGGTCCCTAAAATGTTCTAGGGACAATCAGAGGAGGAAATGGAGGCTCACAGGTTTGGTAACATAGCTGTTCAAGGACAGACTGATATGAGTCCAGTCCTGGGATGGGACCTGGGTGCTCTCCTAGCTCCTCCAACCCGTGCTGACCTGAAACAAGAGTTATGGGGTGTTGGGGCTTCCAGAAGAGAAGGGTCTCTGAGGTTCACTGCAAAAACCAAGTTTCCTCTGAACAGGCCCCTACTGGCTCAGAGCAAAAACCCATTCAGCCGAGGGAGTGGGCAGTTCTGTCCCCGATTTGGCCACAGACCCTGGGCAACACTGGATCTAAGCTGTAGCCACAGCCAACAACCTAGTTCAAAGGAAAAGCGCTGGCCAGCCCAAGGTGGACATGGGACATTCCTGGACAGACTCTGGTGTGGCCCAGTTCAGCCAGGACCCTGCAGCCTCAGACTCAGTTTCTCTCCATCCCAGTCCCTTTTGGGGCCCCCAGGGAAGATCTATATTAAACGCAAGGGTTTGGTCTAACATGCTCCTCTCACTCGGGGATGAGAACATGGCTCCACCCTCAGGACCTGGGACCTGGGGGCTGGGGTAGGGGCTCACCTTGCCTTCCTGTGCCTTCCTGTCTGTGTGAGCAGGGTCTTGGAGAGCGAGGAAGGCCGCAGGGAGTACCTCGCCTTCCCTACCAGCAAGAGCCCAGGGGCATACCAGAAGGGACGCAAGGATGCACTAAAGGGCAATGGCAGGCGCCTCGACTACATGCTGTACGGAGAGGAGGGGCTGTGCCCAGACTGGAAGGCCGTGAGTCTGGGGCTGGGGAGGGCAGCCAGGCTCTGCCTATAGGGAGGGGACCCCGTACCCTGTCCCCCTCAGCAGCAATGAGCTCGCCTCTGAAAATGAGACCCACCACTCCTAAGGACCGTGGGGGCCCTCAGGATCCTCCCAAGCCCTCTGCCCTCAGGAATACTAGGCCACCCCGGCCCTCCAGGCCCCCTCTGCAGAGTGCCCTTTGGCTCTAATCAGGACGCTTCTCTTCCCCACAACCTCAGGAGGTGGAAGAATTCAGTTTTATCACCCAGCTGTCCGGCCTGACCGACCACCTCCCTGTGGCCATGAGGCTGATGGTGTCCACCGGGGAGGAAGAGGCGTAGACCAGCCGTCACCACCGCAGCCGGGCCTCTGCCAGCCCTTTGAGCCTCCTTGGCCATGTCCCCTCCTGCAGCGGTGCCAGGGAGGAGGGCAGGAGCCGAGGGGGAGCCAAGGCCATCCCTGGGTGAGCTGGAACCAACACTGCCCTGTACCTCTGGGCACTCACCACGGACAGAGTCGTCAGGCCAGCCCGGGGAGCCCCAGCTGCCCAACCAGTGCCATTCTTTCAAACCGTGATTTTCTACAAATCTACAGCACAACCTAGTTTGTAACCCGTGGGTTAGTATGAGAACCGGGTTTCTGTACTCTTTGTATCTCTTCTCAAGCTTCATCCAGGGTTCATTTTTGTCTGCTGCCATATTGTCTCGCACGCCTGCACCCTCGCATGCACGCTGCCCGCATGCCACGTGCCACGCTGTAGCCACACAGACCCCCTCGCTCGGGCCTCACCCAAGGCCAAACTCCAAACACAATCAGAACCAGCCAAAGAAGCATTCCTGGGCACAGGGCCGCCAGCTCACCGCCTCCAACGGGACGGCTCACGAGCAGGGGCCGGAGGACTGTGTCCAGTCACCGCGAGCCCGGGCTCTGCCCAGGGTCTTGCGTTAAAGGGCGATTACATTTTAAGAACAGAAACAACCCTTCACTTTAGAGGATCTGCAAGCGGCGAGGAACAATGCTGCTGCTCCTGAGGCAGGCTCCCTTCCAGGCACCCAGGGCCCCAGAGACTCCTAAGTGGGTTGTGGAGCCAGAGCCAGGAAGCTGAGAGAGCATCACCTTTCTATAGGAAGAAGGGAACTCACAACACACGGGACAAGGGGTACTGCTGGTTTTGAAAATGATAGATTTGTACCTTTTCTTCTGTCAAAACCAACACCCTCTTTCTGCCTGGTCCTGTCTCCCCTTCAGACACCTCTCTGGTTCCGGACCAGTCTTTCCCTGGGGACTGTCCCCATCCACATGCTGGCTGAGCTCAGGAACTATCTGCCTGCCTTCGGGTGAAGTTGCAGCTCTGTCCTCCCAGTTCCATCTTCAAAAGTGATAGGGAGGTGAAGGGGGGTTTGTGGCTGGCGGAAGGAGCAGAGGCCAAAGCGCAGAGAGCGGCCTATCCCCTCACCCTCACCCGTGTGCATACAGGCTGGGGTGACAAGGCCAAGGGCCACCGCTTGCACAGGGCAGGGAGTGATACTGATTAGCATCCAGGCGCAAAGACACCCGCTCTGCCACCACGTGACCAGGGCCAGTCCCGGGCACCCAGGCACAGGGTAGCAGAGCCTGCAGGTGAGGCCTACAGCTCCTCACCCCATGTCGGGACTGCCTCTGCCCACCTGCCTTTTAAAAAACACCTGGGGATGCTCCCCACAGTCACACCGGGAGGGTTGTGTCTGTTTCCAGGTGCGAGGCTCCCCCAACTTGGGGGACTGTTCTTGACAAACCCCACAGATCTCCCCTCCTCGCAGCACCCTAACTTGTGCCCACCTTGGAGCCAGCTTCGCCCAGTGAGACTGGGGAGCATACCAGGACGCTTCTGGTGCGGTGCGCTGACACTGTGCCTTGTCACCAACTGAGCTCAAGAAGGACCAAGAGGGGGCTGGCCAAGCAGCCAGCCAGAAGCCAGGTCCTCTGCTGGGAGAGGACACTCCTGAGTCACAGCCACAGTGGCACTAGTTTGTCTGAACCCACCTGGCCGGGGCAGTCAGTGGCAAAGCTGAGGGCTTCACTGCCAGGAGCGCCTCCCTGGCCGGGCCCCAGCCCCACGCCTCAGGCCCAGATCCAGGAGGGGCTACTCACCGATGAGGGCAGTCCCACCTGGGCTCTCTGCTGTGCCCCTCCTTCAAGGACCTGGCCTTCAGGGTCTTAGTGAGGCTTTGTGGAGTCAGCGGGTCCCCACTCCCAGGAACAGCCAGGAATCTCTGCTCAAACAGGCAGGGCCCAGCGGGGCAGGCGCGATGCCTAGATAACCAAGTCTGCGCTGACCCCAGGCTGCAGGTGGGCTGTGTGCCCAGGAGAGCAGTGGAGACAGAGGCCAGAGCTCCTGAAGCAGAGAAACCACACAGCTTTCAGCCCTCCAAGGGGCTGCCCCCACTCCCAGGGCAGCTGGGTGGGAGCCAGGGCACAGGGGCACGTGCTTCTCTCCCTACTCACAGGGCGGCCTTAGGCAAGTCCTACCTCCCTGTGCCTCGGTCACTTCCTGTCCTACCAAGGTAGCCTCTGCCCAGCCTGGCCCTGGAGCACCACCTCCGAGCCCCCCTAGGACCTCCCTCCGGCACAGCCTCAGCACCGAGGCCGCTATCGCCCAATCACATTTCATGAAGCCTGGGACTCCCGGGGCCGTGCACAAGCCAGACTTTTCCACTTTAATTTTTAAAAAAGAATGAAAAGAAACTGCCAGGATCTCAGATTCTGGGGTGTTTGGCCTGAGAGGGGTGAACACAGGGGTCACCCAAATCCCCAACCAAGGTCCCATACCTGCCCTGCGCCAGGCCTCCTTCAGAGAAGCCAGGAGGCCAGGTCAGCTTCAGAAGGAAGTGGTCATTTTCATTTGTCCAAACCACCTTGAGTTTTAAGTATGAATATTAATCTTAATGCTTTTTAACTATTGTATTAACTTGCTGAGATTTAGAAATACTGTTTTAAAAAAAAACTTTTTTAATTTCTGTATTTTTTCTGTATTATATCCTCACGGGACATCAGGGGTTTTCTATGGTAAGCACACCCAAGGTTTTGGTAAAACGTTATCCAATATATGTCAAGACGATTCTTCCCGAGAAGAAAAACAATCTTTCACCTGATAAAATACTTTGAAAAGAGAGGTTTTTCTCCTTTACTGGTGCTGAGAGGAAGGATGGATCATGAGGAGAAAATAAAACTGTGAGGCTCAAGGCTGGCGATCTCCACTTATTTGAGCAACCAGATGGGGCCAGGCCCTTCTCCAGCTCCAGCTCCAACCCCAGGGCTGGGCAGCCAGGCGGGGCTTTGGGGGAGCAAGGCTAGGACCTCCTCGGGACTCTGGCCTTTCCTGGCAAGGCCAAGGCTGGGGAAGCTGCACTGTCCCCATCTTCCCCTGACTTCTGAGGTGGTGGGAGGTCCCTCAGCTAGCAGGGGGCACATGGGAAAAGGCTGTACCTCCTGGCTCCCTCTCTTGATGGCTGGTTTCCTGGGTCTGCATCTCAGAAACTGCCTCAGGACGGCTTCCTCCCTGCCTTCTGAACAGGAGCCTGGTGTCTGGTTGTCTGGTCTTGGTCACCTGCTGGTGCTACAGAGGCCAGATACTTACGAATGTGGCTTGGTGACATTACCCAGCAAGTGAAAGGGCAAGAACCCCATCCTCGGCCTGGGCCTCGTCAGGTTTCTAAGGCCCAGGGCCCACCCGAGTGAGCATCTCCACCCCTTAGAGCCCCTCCTAGCTGGAGCCAGGCAGAAGTTCCCAGTGCACAAGCCGGGCCAGCGACCACAATGGCCTGGCACCAGGCAGTCCAGAGCAGTGGTTCTGAAGCTTTAGGGCTTTCTGAGCACTTCAGAACCCCTGCTCCCTGGCCCCTCCTAGGCTCCAAATTCAGCCAGCAGCCCATGTTGTCCACCACACCTGGAGCAAGGAGCTGACAGTGCAAAAATGCAAAGGAAGAGGTCTCTGTATCCAGAGGCCAAGCCCGGCCCTGAAAAGAGAGGTGCCTTCACCTTCCTTCCCAGAAAGTCACACCATTCAGAGCCCGGAGCCTCTCGGGCCACTTTATTTCTCAACAAGTGAGGGTCAGTGCCCATTGCCCAGGGCATCTGAGAGCGTGAAATCCATGGTGACATCTCCAGTGCGGGGATGGAAGTCCACAACATAGCTGACTGTCTGAGGGCTGCCCAGCGACGCTCTGGGGTCCAGCGTGGTGCTGAAGAAGTACACGGCCTGCTTGCAGTGTGGGTTCCAGCAACAGTCCTCCTGCAGGAGGAGCAGCAGAAAGCAGTGAGGGCTCCTGGAAGCCAAGACCCCTCCTGGTCAGCCTCCCTCCAAGGCATCTCAAAGCGGGAAGCAGCTGCTCAGGGCCAGGTTCCCAGGGCCACTGAGGGGTTACCATCTGGCTGAACGCGCACTGGGAATAGCCAGAGCATATCAGGTAACATGGCCTCCCCCAGCAGCACCTACTCAGGGCCAAGCAGCCCGGGGTCCATGCCCACAGCACTACCTTGTCATCTGCAGGCTTCAGGAGGCCGGTGCTGACCGTGCTATCTGGGGTCAGGTGGTATTCCATCCACAGAACGGCCCCGTGGCTCCTTCCTGGCCTGTGGAAGTGTGTGTGAGGGGGAATGTTGGGACAACAGCATCATGAGAGACGGGCAGGCACAGCCATGGCTCCCCTTCCACTCTCCAGAAAATTCTGGTCTTCCCCACTTCCATCCTGCCCAGTCAGGACGTTCCTAACACTCTATCTGACTAAAGGCCACTTGGTATTAGGTTGGTGCAACAGTAATTGCAGCTTAAAAGGTTAAAAATAATTGCAAAAACCACAATTACTTTTGTACCAACCTAATAAAATGCAGAGCAAGAAGAGCCACAACCCAAAGCCCCACTGGCTCCTCACAGCCTGGCCAAGCACTCAAGAGTAACCATGGGGCAGCACCAACTCAGCCATAGGACCTGCCTCCTCGACCTAAAGTAGCGGAAGGCTTGGTCCAGGAGGCTCAGAGCATAGCCCTGGCTCCAAAGGCTGGAAGCCCCCTCCCAGATTCTTTGAATGGCAGGCAGATGGGTATCTGCCCTGCCTCCCCCTTGTCAAAGGAGGAGCTCTGGGCTCAGGGCCTCCACCCAGTTAGAAGGCACTCTTTCTTCAGGAAGCAGCAGCTCTTCCCCATGAAGGGAGTTGGAGCTGGATGGGCCTGACCTTGTCTCGCCAATTCCTAGCCTGCTTTAATTCCCAAGAGCTCAAGAAAATGGGCCAATGGGTAACTATAGCAACCAAATTCACATTTCTCCGCAGCTGTGATCCAACATGCTGCTTAGCTCAAAGGGAGCCTCAGCTGGGGGGGGGGAGAGCAAAGCCCACTCTGGCTCTGCCCCGCACCGACACACACCCAGAGGCTGTGGGGACCCACTATACAGTCACGACCACTTCAGACCAGGAAGGGCAAAGTTGAGACAAGGCTGGCCACCCTACCCATGTGAAAGTGGCCAACATAAGTGGCTAGCCCCTTGGGCAGCAACAACTAGACAGAAAGCAGGGTCCCCGACCACTTCCTTCCTCCATGGCCCTGCCCACCACCCCCCACCATGAAGCACCACTCACCTCCTAAGCTTAATTGAGCCCTCAGCATGGAGAAGCTGTGGGGGAACGGGCTGCTGAAAATCAAAGGTCAGGATCTGCTGGGGTTCAGAGAGGCTGCGGCATGGGTACTCCCATAGTGGGTGGGGCTCAGCTTCCTTGCTCTCCCTGAAGTCCAGGGCATGCTGAGAAAGGAAGGGGATTCAGGGGCGTGCACGGACTGAACTGGGAGGCCCAGGGGACAGGGGCTCATGTCCCCATCTCCAGGGTCTATGCCAGTGGCCCCTCATCTCCACTGCCCAGGTCCCTCAGGGTAAGTGCCACAGTCACATGGGGCAGTGGGTCCTTACAGAAAGACCACAGATGCCTGGGTCAGAGCAGCCGACATCTCTGTTTTCTGCTGCCACTCACAAGCCATCTCCCCGGCAAATCACTTCACCTCTCTAAACTTCATCCCCCGCTTTCTAAAATGAGATGACACTGCCCATCTCACGAACTACTGTGAGGACACCTGGTGCTTGGAGACTTGCCCACTGGGTGATCCTTGCTGAGTACTACTGCTGCCAGATCACCACCACACAAGGCTCCCAGTCTAGAGGGAGACAACGCAGAGACGAGCAACCTCGGTGCCCCAGGAGCACGGACCTCCTGCAGGCATGGGGCTGGGCGAGAAAGCTGTCTGGAGGGGTAACCTCTGGGCTGCCCCCTGACGGTTTCACAGGAGTCGGCAGCAAGGACAATGGACAAAGCTGAGCAGGGAGAGGGCACAGAAAGCAGCCCAGGGAGGGCTGAGTGGCAGGGGCCAGTGACTGCAGGGGTGGCTCGGCAGAGGGAGGTGGGCAGGAAGCCTCACAGGATTTTCCCGAAAGCAACAGAGAGCTAGACTCAGAATCTGCAGGTTTACTTGGGCTCCCTGTGGAGCATGGCTAAGCAGGAGAGGTAGGAGGCTGGATGGTCACAGGCCAGAGACGAAGAGACCCAGACCGGAAGAGCAGCAGCAGCGGGAGAAAGCTGATGACATGATGGTTCTAGAACCTGATGAGCAACTGCCAGTGAAGGTGAGGACTTGCCTGGGGGGACACTCCGGCCCTGGGCATTTGGGGATGACATGGTGGCAGGCCTGGGGCAGGAACACTGGAAGACGCCAGGCCAGGGTGAGGGAAGAGCACATAGACTTTGGAAGCATCAAAGTCAGAGCGCCTGGGACATCTCAGTGGAGTGTGCACCACTCTTAGTTATTTGGTTTGAGCTCAGGACAGATGCAGACATTGCCCAGCAACAGAGAGGGGACAGTAAGGGCAGGGGCCTGCGGGAGACCTAGAACACATGACACCTTAGGGGATGGGAAGGATAGGAGAGTCCAAGAAGGAGCCTGAGGAGCGCGGCCAGAGGGAGCTAGGGTGGTGACTCAGCAAAAAGGAGATTTCTAGAAGCATGGAATAGTCAGAGGTCAGCTGTGCAGGGCAGGTAAGATGAGAACTGAAAATATCCATTGGATTTATTTACTTTAAAAAATGTTTACACAGGCAATCCACAATCACTGTAGAAAAATGGGAACAGAAAGATAAGCAAAAGGAGAAAAGTTAACTGCTTCCTAATCATACAACATTCTGGTGACCGCTATTCCACCCCTTTTCCCTGTGCGTCTATGTGAATTTTCTTAACACAGAGGACGGGGTCCTGTTCCTTGCCTGGCCCTTTCACAGGGACGTATCATGACTCTACTGCAATCCTCACCGACCAAAACATCACTGGCACTTTCATGACATCCCGTGGTTCTGGGGAATGCAGACCCTCACAGCTGACTCAATCCTCTACTGATGTACAAACAGCCCTGCAGGACCCTCCTTCCACATCCCTCCCCGTGCTCTAGCATGGGGACTCCCTCCCCAGGAGTCTCCAAAACGAAAATGGCTGCCTCAGAAGGTTACCAAACTGCCTTCTAGAAAGGCTGCTGACACTGGCAGGAGTAGTTCCAGTGGCATGGTGACAGACAGGCCCCAGCCTGAGACTCTGATTTCAGGGGTTACAGGTCAGAGTCAAGAACAGCCTAGTACAGACTTTGAGACACAATGGTTCTCAAACTCAAGCTCATGGTAAACCAAGTAGAACAGATACACCAGCTCTTGCTGCCCCCAACAGAAGAGCTCTCCGCATGCTGCTCGCACAACCCAACCCAAGTCTCTCCACGGAAGCCAGAGGTCTCTGTCATAGGTCTGTGGCCATGTGGAGAAGGTGGGTGGGACACCATGGGTGGGAACTGTGGCCCCACCTACCTTGATCATGTCATCCATGATGTGTACGTCAAAGCCTTCACAGTCACCACAGGGGCTCCGGACCCGCCACAGGTCCTGTGAGGAAGACACAGACCCTGTCCACACCCACCCACCAGGGCACACTGATGTCCACACCCACCCGGGGCCACAGGGAAATGTGGCAACAAGATCAAGAAGGGTCAGTGGGGTCAAGCTGGAGTGGACCCAGCCCCAGATCTGAGGACTATCTCATTGTTCCCAAATGCCTAGAAGAGACCCCCAAGGTTGAAGGGACTCAGAGATACCAAAAATTCAGGACAGTTGTGTGACTCTGCCAAGTCACACATGACCCCCACGTCCTCTCCTACAAGGAGACAAAAGCTACCAGGCTGGGATTCTCACTTCCTGTCCAACCTAACACCATTTTCTTTAGGAAGAATCTATAACCCAGTTCTCAATGCTGTGCCTATTAACAGAGAGTAGGGTGATGGGAGGGAGGGGACCAGAAGCACTCAGGCCAGTCAACTTGGCATCCTGCCTCCTGGACATGTGCTTGGAAACAAGTGTGCTTCTCCATGGTCCCTCTTTGGCCACGAAAACCAGAATAAATGTGGAAATCTCATCAGGTAAATAAACAGCAGAAGAAATGGCCAGAAAATAAGTGATGGGGCCACTACGGTACCAACGGACAGGGCCAGTCAGATCAAAATAATATCAAATGAGGTTCACTCTACATTTCAGTAGAGTGAAAGCATTTCAAAATCCTTTTAATGAAAAACTGCCTTTCTCAAAATGACTTTGTGACTGTGGTTCTGCTTTGATGAGAAAATGAAAATGAAGCTTTTCAATTTTTTCTTGCGTAAAGAAGCTGACTCTCCCATCTCAAAATGCTTTTAACAACTGGAGCCTTGGCTCTTAATGAGAGCAGAGCAAGCTGCACAGCATGTCTTCTGAAACTCTTAATTTATATATTTTAATTATTCTGATAAGCCATATTGTAAAATGACAACACACAGCCAATTCCATTTCATGTGTCAAATTTAAAAGATAAGCCTCTTCTATTCAACCCTGTGGTGTGCTAATACATAAAACCAGAAACCCAAATCACAAAGACCTGATTTGCTCCATCTGTACCCAAGGTTTCTGCAAGAAAACAAGGTCCGCCCCCCGCCCCTTCTGTGAAAATCTCTGGGTGGCCTACCCTGAACTCCACGACCACAGCGTGCAGCGAGGCAGCCTGGGGCATCACCACAGCACCAGGCCCGAGGTGCTGGTCCACAGCAGTCCGCACATACCAGAAGTACAAGTTGTGCCATGGCAACAGGCTGGTGGTGAAGAATGGTTCACCCAGGAGGACAGAGACCTGGCGATCAGAGCAAGAAGCAGAACCAAGGCATCAGAAGAATTTTTCTAAAGAGTAAAGGACAAGTCACAAGTTTCACGGGTACAAGGAAGTTAAGAGGCCACTCACGCACTCACTCAGTCGGTCAACAAACAAGAATGCCAGGTCTGCACCTGCGCGAGGATATAAAGATGAGAAAAAGACACCAGTCCTGCCCTCAGGAGTGCAAAGTGAAAGAGGGAGCAGATGAGGCTGGGTGCTGTCCTTGCAGAGAGCAATGAACTTTGACAGAAGCAAGGAGGGGCCTGTGGAAGACCCCGGAGGGAACAGCATCAAGAAGGGCTTCCAGGATGGCCCTCTGAATCCCCCCTCAAAGCTTCTCGTGACAAGTTATTCTCATGCTCATCTAACTGTCTCCCACACGAGGCTCTGAGCACCACAGAAGTGGGGACGCTGGCAGCACAGTATCCGCAGCAGCCAGCAAAGAGCCTGGCCCAGCGCAGATGGTCAGTAAACGTGTGCTGAGTCAATGAACAGATACGTGAATAGGAGTCCAAAAAGCAGGAGAGAGGGGGTTCCAGACAAAGGGATGGGCAGAGGCACGAGCGTGGGTGGGACAGCAAGGCTCTCTCAGGAGCTCGGCAGACGAGCACGCAGGGCAGGATGGTAAAGGGTGAGGCCAGAGAAGAGGAGAGGAGCCAGGTTATCCAAAGGCAACTGATGCCAGCCTAAGGGGACTGGACTCTGCCTGGAGGCAGGTGGGGTCGCTAAAAGTTTTAAATAGTGACACATGTGTTTTACAAAGAGCCCTCTGATGACCTTGAAGTACGTGAGGACACCACCTGCAGGTGGAGAGGGGACAGGAGGTGACTGGTTGAGTACTATAAGGAGCAGGGAGTGTGCAAAAGGGAGGAGACCAAGACATGGCAGATGCTGAGCAGACAGCACGCAGGGCCAGACGCAAGCAGATGGGCATCACAAAGGGTCCAGGCCGAGGTGATGCCTAGGTTTTTGGCTGAAGTGACAGAGACACAGAAGGAAGACACTGAAGACAGAAAAGAGTTGGTCTTGCGTATTCCCCACCCCTCAACATCGGAAACAAAGCCAAGAATGCCCACTCTCACCACTTCTATTCACTACCCGGACATCTGGAATCTAGCCAGTGCCCCTTATCAATGGTTTACAGAATTTAAGTATCTTTTTAATCCTCATTTAAGAGGGAAATAAAGAGCAACTTGTACGCGAATGTTCACAGCAGTATCATTCATAGCAGCCGAAAAATAGAAATAACACGAATGTCCATCAACTGATAAAGAACGAAATACAATGTGGTATTCCCCATACCATACAACAGATTATTCAGCAGTAAAAAGAAATGAAGTATTGATTTATGCTACAGGGACCACAGATTGCATGATTCCATTTATATGAAATGTCCAGAATTGGCAAATCCATACAGACAAAAAGTAGATTAGTGGTCACCGAGGGCTGGAAGGATTGGCGGCAAATGGGGAATAACTGCTAATGGGTATGGGGTTTCTTTTCAGGTGATTAAAAGGTCCTAAAATTGACTGGCGTGAAGGTTGTACAACCTTATGAATAAAATAAATCACTGAATTGTACATTTGAATGGGTGAATTATGTGGAATATAAATTAACTCTCAAAAAATCTGTTCTTAAAAAAAGGCATGGGGTGGGGAACAGGCGAAAGACTTGAATAATATTTCACTAAATAAGACACAGAATAGCTAATGAGCACCTGACAAGGTGTTCAACATCATTAGTCGGTAGGCAAATACAAATTAAAACTAGGAGACATCACTACACACCCGCCAATGGCTATAATAAAAGGACAGACAATAACCAGTATTGGTAAAGACACAGAGATGTCTGTGGAGTATAAAATAGTACAGCCACTTTGGACAAGTTTAGAAGTTTCTTCAAGAGTTAAACAAAAATACCACACAACCCAGCGATTCTGAGCCTAAGCAGGTACCTCAGAGACTGAAAATATATTCTCACAAAGACTGAGACACAGTGTTCACAGCAGCGTTATTCATAAAAGCCCCAAACTGGAAACAATCCAAATATTCACCAATGGTGAATGGATACACAAATTATGGCATAGTCGTACAATGAAATACCAGTCAGCATTAAAAAGGAACAAAATACTGACACGTTCTACAACATGGATGAACCTCAAAGACATGCCCACTGAAAGAAGCCCCACACAAAAGACCATACACTGTAATAGTCCACTTATATGAAATGCCGGAAAAGACAAATTCAGTAGTTACCTAGCGATGGGGACCTTGGTGATGGAAATGTTACAAAACTAGATTGTGTGATGGTTGTACAACTCTATACATTTACTAAAAAAATCATTGAATTGTATGCTTAAAATGGGTTAATTTTATGGAACATCGATTATATCTCAATAAAACTTTAAAAAAGTTGACAAGATGACAGGTTGGAGCTTGAAGGGCCTATGGGATGGATATGTGAGGAAAGATGTCCAGTTGGCAGTTGGTCACATGCGATTTGCAGACACAGCTTTGCTGGGCATGGATTCCCATATGAGAAGGGATGTGACAACTGGAGAAGAGACACAACGGGAGAGGAGAGGATGGACGAGGCGGCTCCAAGAACCACCCCTAGGGACCAAGTGAAGAAGAACCCATGAAGGACTGAGGAGGAGCAGCCAGAAAAGTCAGAGGAAACCTAGAAAAGGCAGTCTCTTAAAAACCTAAAAAGAAGCTAAGGAGAGAGGGGGCCCCTGGGTCATAAGGGCCCCGGGGCAGCTGAGATGAAGCCTGCAGGGAGGGAGGCTGTAGTGAGTAACCACGAGATTACTAAGAGGTGGGAGCAGCTGCCAAGGTGCGCACCGGGGACTGAAGACCAACTGCGGCAGGAGGAAGTGGACAGGAAGGTGAAGCGATGACAGGAGTGCTTGAAGGGGAGACGGGACACAATATGCTGCTAATAGCAGAGCTGTCCTGCCCTCACTTGAAGGAGCAGAGATTCGCCCGAGTTCAGAGTCATGCAAGTATGTGCTCATCAGGCATCTCTGCAAACCCTCACCCCAGGCAAGTTCTCAGCTGGTGAGTTCCGAATGGGACCCGCAGTGACACCCAGAGAAGAGAGGGGGAGCTCCGCCATCACCGTGCTGTACTGCGCAGTGCAAATACAGACAAGAGCTTGAGCTACTCACCTTTTTACCCTCCAAGTCTGCAGATGTTAACAATTCAGGCCGTTTCTCTACTACATTAATTTTATCTTCCAAGTGGTTAGCCTTGAAAATCTTAGAGAGACAACAATAAGTATTACTTTTGTCAAGAAAAAAACATCTCAAAGTTGCTTTATCTGTCTGTAGCTTTCTGGCTGTCCTGCAGGGTCTCAGCTCCCGCTCCCCGCACAAGAACGCAGGATATGGTGAGGCCAAAAAGGAACACCCACGGAGCCATGGATAGGGGTTCTTACCACTATATTTTCACTGGCGGCTGGTCGAGACACAGGAAGTAGGATCCACATGATCCGCAATCCGCCATCCACACTTGCTAAACCCACTTGCTAGCCGCAATCTGGCGTCTTTTTCTCTGCCAACCAACCAACCAACCCCCTAGCGTAACCATGGCAGTTATATTAGTGGCTAATGGCTAACTGGTAACGGCTGATGGCCACCCAGCCACAGCAGATGGCCATATGATTACAGCTGGTGGCCATCTAATAACGGAGCCAGCACCTTTCCACGTGAGGCAAGAGCCTGGAAACTACTCTCTGGGACTGTCCCCACACTGGCCAAACAGTTCTAGAGCACCACTTTTATTTGCTTTGTGGAAATTCTCCGCTCCAAGGGCATCCGATACACCAAGGGTGAAATCACTAGCAAAATGTTGTTAACAGAAACAGAAACTTCTCTTGTAGGCTGTGGGGACAGAGCCAGGAGAGCAGTTTCCAGGCTTTTGACTTCACGTAGAAAGGTGCTGGCTCAGGTAGATGGCCGTCGACTGTAACCAGTTAGCTACTGGCCACTAATATAACTGCCATGGCTACGCTGGCAAAGGGGTGGGTTGGGTGGTTGGTTGGCAAAGAAGCGGACAACGGATTGCGGCCAGCAAGTGCGGTTAGCAAGCGGATTGTGGATTGCGGGTCATGTTGATCCTGCTTCCTGTGTCTCACCCAGCCGCCAGAGAGACTGGGGTGCAGGTAGACCCTGCGTTGGGGTACTGGCAGATGTTTGCTTTTGTGTCTCGACCAGCCGCCATCGAGAATATAGTGGTATGAACCCCTATCCATGGCTCCGTGGGTGTTCCTTTTTGGCCTCACCATATCCTGCGTTCTTGTGTGGGGAGCGGGAGCTGAGACCCTGCATGACATAGGCACATCGACAGGCTTGTAGTTCTCGGGGTGGGGGGTCATCCTTCAGAGAGGAAATCAAAATGAATCATTGGCCAGGAAGAAATACCGTCACAGAACCACCAGGCAGGCGAGCCTGTGAGTAATGACTCCTTGGGCCCAGAAAACAAATCATACACTCAGATGTATCACTGCAAAGAATTTTTTTAGTTTCGTGTGAAGTGAAAAGAAAAGCCTACACTTCTTCAGCTAAAAAACAAAGTGGAGTCTAAACATCTGCTTTTATTCAATGACAGCCCTAGAAGACCTCCAGGCCAGCTCTCAAGGCGACAGCCCTCACTAGCAGCTGCTACTTGTCCCAGTCCCCTTGGTACTGACACTGCTTCTAAGCGCTAAGTCCTAGACTCCGGAAGGCAGGCCCCCCAGATTCTCTCATTATTTCAGTAACAACAATTATCACTTACTTTTTTCATCAGTCTGTGAGAAGCTGCTGAACTCTCTATTGTAAATACCTAGAGAGAATACCATGCTATTAGTTGTAGAACATTCACTTACCAAAGAAAGAAATTAAAGGGTAAAATACAACTAGATCACTCCAAGGCAGAGGGCAACACCTAACCACCTCCACCCCTACTTACTACCCACCGGGACAGCACCCACTCTGCACGGACCCCAGCAAGGTGGCCGGCTCAGACACCAGAGTTGCAGCTCCAGGGCAATGCTACAGTAGCCTGACTCCTGCTTGCACATGCAAGCAATAAACCCCTAAACCTCTAAACCAAGCACATCACATACATGGCAGCCACACTTGCAAAGAGATTTAGTGACAGAACTGTGTACCCAGACCACATGACACCCTAGCTCAAGAGCTGCCCTCAGGAAGCTGGCAGAAGGGCACGTGTCCAATACCTGCTCTGCCCCAAGGTGATGAACCAGCATGCAGAGCAGACTGCCGTCACTGACACATAGGCACACACTGTCTGGCTTCAGCACCTGCCAGAAAAAAGCAAGTTCAGCACAAGTTTTCTTACAGTGTATCAAGAAATTCTTGTTGGCAAGTGGACAGAATTGCTTCCCTTCTGATGACGCTACTCCGTGATCATTCAGTCTGATCTCCTCCTCACCCCATCCTCCCGCACCAGTCACGCTGGCCCCCAGGCCCAGGCGGTAGCCAGCCCCCATCCTCCACCATGCCCACCCACTCAGACACCACTGTCAGGAAAGCCCCTTCTCAAGCTGTCCTAGAAGGCCCTGATGGCCTGTCCCACTTGCCACTGGCCACCTCACAGTCCATGCAGACAGCGGTGGGCCTGCTGAGTGACTCACCAAAAGCAGGGATGTCTTTATGGGGCACAGATCCCTCTGAGAGAAACTGAGGATGGTTGGGATCCTCCCTCCCCCCAAAATGCATGACGTGCACACACATTTCTGCACACAACTCCAAGTGGTTCAAGAGACCCCCCCCGCTTGAAACCCTGTGTGTGGTGCCCAGGCTGAGAGACCCCTGCTATAGGCAGCAGGGAGCAAAGGTTTTCAAGCAGGAAAGTTACACGACTAGATTTACATTCTAGAAAATTTTAGAAAGGAGGCAGCAGATGAAAGGAAGAATGGGGTGGCTGGATCCACTGGGATCACCCACATGAATTGCTGGGGATCACAAAGGCAAAGAAAAGGGTCCAGCAGGACAAGGGAAGGGACTGCGGGGAGGCTTCCAGCTGGAGGATCTCACGGGCGAACAGAGAATTAGCCCCCAGGAAGTCCAGTAACAGGCCCCCAGACGCTGCCTGAGCATCCAGTCAGAAGGAGCTGGCTAAAGCCCCTCACACAGACCAGGGAGCATAGAAAACAAAAGCATATCAAAAGTGAGCAATGAGCTGGGGTTAGAGGACAATCTCCTTCTTACCTACAAGTATCCACAGGCTGGAGACTTACCGTCCTCAGTGCCTGGACATACTGATCAGTTCTTTCCTGATCATTGATTTCTCCAAACCGAGGCCGGTTCCAGAGCAGGTGAGCCTGGCAGTCACACACAGGGCGCAGTGTGTGGACTCTCCCATTCTTTTCAGGGCTGGGCCAGAAAATGAACAAACAGCGTGATGAGTGTGACCTGCTAGACTCAGGCGAGCATGAAAACATGGCACCGGGACCTCCCCAGTGAAATCAAGATGGGCTCCAAAGAACATTCCCATAATCCTCCACAGAGTATGAGTCTAGGCATTGGCTCTTCAGTGGGCATAAGACATTGGAGGCCCTCCAATTTCAGATTCTCATATATGTCTGTTCCAGATGGGGCCCCACAACTGGGGCAGCCTCTTCTGAGAACACACAAGAGGTGCTGACACATCCAGTCACAAACTTTTGCTCCTATTTTACTCTGTTCAAATACAAATGTGCCCACTCATGCCTCTATTTATAAATTTATGAATGCTACATAAATGGGGAATTTCTATAAGTGCACAGTGTCACCGGCCCAGTGCCCACCTGGTCTGCTGAAGGCTGTACCACACACAGTAGTCATCATGGTGGGCTACCAGGCAGACAGCTGAGCCCTGGGTGACGGGCTCCTCTTGTGGCAGGAAGTACACACACTGCATCCAGTGGTCCCGCCACTGAAGTGGGAAACAGAGAATCAGCAGTCACCAAGCTGCAACAGGAACGCTTCTAATCCAGGAGCTAAAAACCCAAGTCAAAAATCAGTTTGCAGGGAGACCACGGTGTGGACTACAGATCGCCACTGTGGCCAAAGAGATAAAGAAGAAAATTGTGAAGTCAGAGAGGCTAATAGCTTGCCTGAAAGCTTGCTGGAACACTGCTGGCTTTAGGAAGACACAATTTGGCCTAGGACAGCAGTCTTCAAGAGGGACTCGGGGGAGGGTACTCCAGCCCTTGTCCAATGTGTGTGGGGCAGGGAGTGGGGGTAGGGAATGGAAGGAAGGAGGCAGAGAGGAAAGGAGAGAAAGCAAATGTGAAGTGTTAAAAATCGGTAGATTTAAGTAAAGGGCATATCCTATCCTACCCAGCCTTGAATTTAACTAAAAGGTGGGTGAATGACATTCCCTGGATGTAAAATGTCTATGTGAACATGAAAGCTACAGAATTAAAATCAACCAGATACATTCTGGAAAAAATAAACAGTAACAAAGAGGAAAAAATAGGTTCTCTAAAATCTGTTGTTTATTCTTTACTATACAAACTGATCCTAAGAGAAGCCTTTCCCATGACCCTTCAGTGCTCCCCGGGGCTTCCCTGTCATCATGTCCTTCCCACACAACAGCAACCCAGGTCCTAATGCTAAAGAGCTGCTAACAAAACCCACTGTCTGAGGTGAGACAGGCTGAAGAGATTTCAGATCAAGAGAAGTTTAGTGAAGTCATGAGGGAGCTTCATTAGCAGCATTTCAAATTCCTAACAGTCTAAAAGTCACTGCTGGTAGAGGAAGGACGGACACAAGTCCCCCAGTCAGGAGACCTGGGAAGGCGCTCCCACCACTACTGCCTAGACAAGCATTGGGCCAGGCCAAGTCTCAGTTTGGGCATTACGTGGTTACCTAACATGTCTTACATGAGGATCCAAGGAGAAAATACACATGGTGGCACTATGAAGCCAGGCAAATGTAAAGTATTAACATTTTTATGATACACTTCTGCTAATTTTGCAACCATCACACTCCTGGAGAAGAACAGAGCAGACCAGTGTCAACCTGAACTCTGGAGAAGAACTCTCCCACCACCACCCACCCCCACACACACCTTCAGCTTGCAGAGGACCAAGGCTGCACAGAGGGAGTTCACACCCACTGCTTGAATGTATGCCCTCCCGCCTGGGCCAGCGGACTGGAAGGTAAAGTGGGGATGGGGGTGCTCACAGGCCCAGGGGAACTGACCACAATCCTGCAGCAGTCATGATCCTTTGGCCTAAGCAGTAACTCAGGGAGTAGGGGAGCTGCCAGGGCCTTCTGAAAGTCACCTGTGTACACCTAGAACCAATCAAAACAAGGCCAGTGCCCAGCAAGTGGCAACAGGATGACAGGACACAGAGGCAGGTGCCCAAGACCTCCCAGGTAGAGGGAAGGTTTGATTTCTCAGCCCTGAAGCACCTTCCCCACTTTTTCCCTGAGTGTGTGTGTAGAGGGGTTAACATATACACATGAAAGAAAATTCAAGATGAGTCATAAGTGAAAAAAGTTTCTTTTCCACCCTAACCTTCAGCCCCCTTCCCAGAAGCAACTGTTTTTCTGTGAATTCTTCCGAAGATACCCTTACACACACACTACACATATATATACATCATCCACATGTATTCTGATTTAGTAACACCAACGTTGGCGTACCACATACTGTTCTGCACCTCTATTTTTGTTTCATTTAATGATACATCCTGGACATTGTTCCACCATCAGTGCACGGAGCTGACTCATTCACTGAAGGTAGGTTAATGGACTTAGCCTAGTGGTGCCCTGTAGGGTGTTCTAGTCTTTTCTATTAAATCAAGGATGTAATGAATATCCTGGCACACGTCATTCTACACATATGCAAAACTCTCCAGAGCCTAACTGTCTAAAAGTGGTATCATTTCCCATCATGACACATTAGGCCTTGCTGAGCTCCACAGATGCTCTGAGATCACTTCCGGCTCTTCCCCACAGCTCCACCAACAGCGTGTTACCTAACTTCCTGAACTTTATTCATTAATATGCGTATGTGAAAAATGGTATCTCACTACAGTTTAAATCTATTGCTCTTATGAGTGAGGCTGAACAACTTTTCACATGTTAAGGAGGATTCTGTATTTTCTTTTCAAAGTTCATGTCCTCTGCCCACTTTCAATTGAGCTGGCCGGGGAAGGTAGATTTTTGACACCACAGAAAATGAGGCTGTAGATAGGCTGTAGTTCTCTATTTCAAACTGATCTGAGGCCCCCTGGGATTACTCGGGGAGGACAGGGGTGTGGAATCTAACCATGGCTATGCCAGGACACAGGAGAGCCAGCATACCAAAACTTCCCTATGGTTCACTGTGTCCACTGGCACTGACCATGAACTTGGCCTGAGAGGTCTATCTTACATCTTATTATAGCTAGCCTTGGTTTTTTTATTATTAGTGTCCAGTGTTGTTGTTGTTGTTGTTGTTTTAACTCTTCTTTGATGTTGATTCTAACATAGTACCTTCTGGCTCTAAATTCTTCAACATGCTACTTTCCCACAACAAAAAGTGGATGACAAGTTTCTTGATTTACATGAGAATGTGTTCAGCTCCTGCCTCTTACCTGGAGCTCCTGTGGGTCTGTGTGTGCCCAGAAGGGGGCCATGGAGCACTTGATCTTCCCCTCAGGGTCCATTTCAATGTCCCACCAGGAGAGAACCACCTGAGCTTGACCAGATGCCAGAGGGTCAAACTGCCTGCTATGACAGGCTGCTGAGCTACTGACTTGCTTGCTGAAGTCCACACTGTGGAAGAATATTCAGGAACTTAAGTATATTTTAAGCTCACACACCCCATTTTTAAGCTTTTATGGTGATCTCACCAGCAGTGAGACTAGGTTGCAATGGACTCCTGCCTTCAGTGGCAGGTGACATCACTGGCTTCCTTTCCACTCAAAAAGAACTTCCAAAGACCCCAATGCCACCAAATGTCTCAAAGCACCATCTCCCAGCTTGCTCCTTGGTACCTGAACATAGGCAGCACGTTGCTCAGGACAGTGAAGTCAGTGGGTGAGACCTGGTTCAGCTGAATGTCACAGACAGAGGGTGCGCCAGGACACCTCTCTAGTTCCGAGGGGGGCACGATGACCTGCTCTCCAAGTCTGGTCTGAACACGAATGGGAAACAGCTTGTTCCATGACCACATCTTTTTGGACTCCACCAGCTGGGCGTAGACAGTTGCTCTGTGAGGCACCGCCTCACAATTTTCCTACGTTTACATTAAAAATAAACAAACAAACAAACAAACCAGGTACCTGGACCCACAGTAATTCCAATTGCTCAAATGAGGTTTATTCCTTAATATTAGGCCAGTTTAGTAACATCGAACACCTTACCACTATTAGTATAGTCAACTGTTTTTGGCCCAAGGCCCTTGAGAAAGAAAAAAGGAACTTGATTTGAAAAAGGAATACATATTATGTCTAAAATGATTTATGTCAGATTAAGTTCCTAGCTACGTAACACTCTTAAATACTGCAAAAATACACCTTAACTGTCATCATGATGAGTAACTCCCACACTGATTTTGAAGAAAGAGTCCAAGTCCTCCTGCTAAGCACTAATTCTGGCACTGGGCTCAGAGCTTCCCTTCAGTGCAGCTGTTGCCCGGACACCAGAACCTTCTTACGGCCCAAAGGACAAGTGTCCACCTTCAACGAACCTGACCTCCTGGCCTCACCGGCACTGCCAACCACTGCTCCCTTGGCGTTGGCAGTAGTCCCTTACCCAGTTTTCCTCTTACCTCATTCATTCATTGATACCCTCTATACACTAGGCACTGGGGGCCGAGCTGTGAAGAGGACACACAGCTGCTACCACGGAGAAATGACAAGCACAGGGTTTCTCTACCTCAGAAGATCTTTGTTGCGGGGGCTGTTCTGTGCATTGTAGAGTGTTTAGCAACATCCCTGGCCTCTACCTACAAGATGACAGTAGCACCCCCTCTCAGGTACGGCACAAAAAATGTCTCCAGACACAGCTCAGAATGAGAAGCACTGTCGTAGTAGGACTCTCACTCCCCTGCCCACCCCTCACAGAGGGGACTCGCCAGACACCTGGTCTGGATCACCTTCTTTCTCCCTCCACATGAGTGACCTCAACCATTCCATCTTCATTTACCAAAGACCACGTGTCCAAAGGCCTCTGGGTCCTCTCTCCTTGGCTGACCCTCCGACGACTCAAACTCTCTCTGTCTAAACTAGACAAATAGCCTTCACCCCTCCCCAGCTGCCCCCATCCTCCTTCCATCGTCCCAGTGGACGGCAAGCACCGCCGTCCAATCCAGTAGCCCACGCCCCAAACCCTGGCATTGCTAGTCGCTCCACATCTAAGTCACCAGCAAGTCCTTGACCACCTTCCTCCTCCCCGAGGCTACCTCTCCGAGGCTACAGCCTTGCCTGAGACCCACCTTAGCCAAACACCTGGATGGCTCCAACCACCTTCTCACCACTCTCTGCCTCCTGTCGTTCTCCCCAAGTGCTCTTCACAGGCCTGCCTACATAAAGCAATCCCCTGCTTACAATTCTTCTGCGGTGCTGCCCTGCCTTCTGGAGCATGGCAGCCCTCCTCGGTCTAGACCTGCCCAGCAACCTGGTCTTATCTCTAACCTCCCTCCCACACCCCCATAAACTGAACACCGTGCAGGGCCTGGGAGCCACCACACCCGTTCGCCGCCATGTCCTTGCCTCTGCCACGAATACCCCCGCTCACCAGGCCAGCAGCTGATCACTCAAGACTGACTCAGCTCGAGCTTCGTCTTCCTTCCTCCACCTTCCCCCAACCAGAGTGGGCAGAATCTCACCCACTGCCCACCATCAGTGCATACCTCAAACTGTCCTAAGATGACCTGCTCACCTACCTGCCTCCCCAGCTCACGTTCATATTCTTGGTACCCAAAAAAGGGCCTGGCAAAATGAAGGCACTCAATAAATGCGTCTTCTGAGACCACTCCCTGGGTCACCACCACACGAACTCTGTCAGACACACTAGCATCCCAGCTCCATGACCTCCGATAAGGCAGGCAGAGGGGCAGGGCAGGGGGAAGGCTTTGTATGCCAGCCCGAATTCCTTCCAGCTCAGACACAGGGGGGCAGACGGGGACAGTGATTAGAGTGGACAATGCATACCTAGCTGCTATACGCCAGCTGAGAGGAACCTGAGGACAGCTATCTGCCCACCTCTTTGACAAGATGAATTAGAGAAAGATAAACGGGCAACATGAACATAATTCTAAATATCCTTGTTCTCTCTTGCAAGGATACATCTAGTTGGTGGTTTTAACGTGGAAAACTAGAAATTCTTCCTACTGAAGTTCCTAGTAAAGGATTTTGCACTTTGGCAAAGGTGAGACATCTCAGAAAGCGTCAGTCCCCATCACAGGCTGACTGTGTGAGTGATGTGGACTCTGGTCCTGCCTGCCTTGGAAGGAGCCCCCTCCTCACTCCGGGGGACCGAGCACCCCCAAAGAGGGTCCCTGGCTGGGACAGCTGCAGGCTCACCTGGATGGTGCCCACAGGGCAGGTGCCGGCAGAAGCAGCAGACACTCACACCTCCCCAGCTGGCCTCTGTCTCTGGGTCTCCACCTCCAGTTTATGTCCATACAAAAGCAAGATCAATGTCTCCAAGGTAGTATTTATAGCATATCTCTCTTTTCAAAAAAACTGTCAAAGATCGCCACCACCCAAACTCCTTCACCTGGAATGATCTGGCCTTCAAGGCCTTCTACCCTCTCCCCCATTATCTGCCATTAGCTTACAAGCGCCCCAGGATGAGTCCTCAGTGACGTCCCAAACAGGTGCTCTACCTGGAATGCCTCTCTGTCTCCTTAGTGCCTTCCAAATTCCAACTTCTCCACATGCCTTCATCTCCTTCCTCACTCCTGACCTTTTCTATCTGTCCTACGTCAAATGTCTGTGGTGCTTCTGTCTGCCTCTCCATTCAGCCTACCCAGTCCTCACCATCGCTGACTAGTGCGGGTTAGAAGCAATAAGGATGTCTCATACTTCTCCATGGATACTAGAATACCTTCCACACAGGTGACACTCAAAGAATGTTTGCTGAATTGAACTGAATTTGAAGACAGTTTCCTGCCTTTTGACTCTAACCTACCAAGACTTGGCATTTGAGAGGCACAGAAGTGATAATTAAGAATTGGAATCCTGCAGGAATAAAGGGGTGCCCTAGCATACATGGAGAGGTACTGAGGGCTCGGGCTGTGAAGAGCAGGGAGAGCCATGTGAGATAGCTCAGGTCACAGCCACATGCCTGGGGGAGGCCCTCGGTCCCCTACCTGCACGAGATGTCTGTGGGCGTGCTCATAGGAGGGCAGCGCTCCCTCCCCAATCAGTTCTGTGTCAAACAGCTCCGTAATCAGGATGTTGGCACGGCATGGCATGTCACCATCTGAGAAACACAAGGAAACAGAGTCAAAAGCAAGCAACAGACTGGAAAAAATATTTACCGCAAATAGGTGCAAGATAAAAGATTACTAAGTCATTAAATTGAAAGTACATGTAGATGCTGAAGTATTTAAAGTGTCATGTCATGTCTTTGACTGACTTTCCAAAGTTTCAGCAACAAAACAAAAAAATCTGTATGTACATAGAGGGTGCCAAAAAAAAGTATACACATTTTAAGAAAGGAAAAAAACTATTAAAATTGTAATACTCAATATAGATCGCTAACAAAAAATGAATACAAGTCACGTTTAACTTCTGCAATGACAAGAGGTACCCAAAGTGGTTACCGTCAGCGTAATTTCAATAGTTTTTTCCTTTCTTAAAATGTGAATACTTTTTTTGGCACACTCTGTATATCTCAAAATGCTAACAATTGGTAAGTCTTGGTTAAGAGAATATAGTTGTTCACTGTACTACTCTTTCAACTTTTCTGTATACAAATTAACAAACTACTAATTATTAAATTAGCAAAAATGATTTGAAAAAGCAAACATTGAATGCTGGTACTTTAAATATTTCTAGGCTACAGAGAGGGCGATAAAATCAAAGCAAGAAAGAGAGGCTGATTGATTCCGCTGACACCTAGGGTTCAGAATCCCGTTTTTTACACTAAATCCTTCTGAATTAAGTATTTCTTGCTACCAAACAATCCCCCAAATAACAGTTGTTTTGGGATAGAATGTTATGATCTTTTTGTTTACCCCATTTTCTAAACCTCTATAATGTAATGTTGCTTCTACTGTTATGACTTTTAATGAGCCAAGAGACAAAATAGACTTTGGAAGCAACCATTCATCATGAAAATTAACTAAACATTCCTAATGGCTCATGAATTACAATTTGACAAAGCCCACTCATCTTCCCTACAGAGAAGACAAGTCTCATGCAAGAAAAGAGAAGCATTAAAGTGGTTTAAAGAAGGTTGTAGCAGAAAGAGCCTGAATCTTGAGTCATGGAGACCTGGGTCCTGAGCCTGCTTTCTAGCCTTGAACCCTTACAGTCACCTCGTCTATAAAATGGGGATAACAAGATCTGCTCCATGTGGTGGTGGTTAGGATAGCAAAGGTAAAAACTGTCCACTTCCTATGAAGTACACTTGGGCTCCATGGCAGTAGGATACGAAAGGAGGCTGAGAAGAAACTTGTCTTCCAGCACAGAGACAACCCTCCCGAGTGGCCCTGTCCATCCCCTCTCATATCATGCCACGCTCCCACTGAAATATACTCTCCCAAACTGAGCCAACCACACCCCACCCCCACGTACCTGCTTCTCCCTCTGATGTTTCCGCCTCAATGAAGAGCACCACCAGTCACACAGTCTAGAAACCTAGGCATCATCTACTAGCCCCCGAAGAGGAGGGACACTGATTGGTCTGTTCACCATTGTACCTCAGTGCCAAGAACAACGCTTAGCATCCAATAACAGTCAGCAAACATTAGCTGAATTCTTGAGTCTTCCTTCTCTGCCACCCTACATCTAATCAATCATCAAGCCCTGCCAATTGTAGCTATTGAATAACTTTTAAGCCAGTTATGTAACTTAAAATGAGTTATTGTTCAAATTTACTTCTAATAAATCTTTATGACCCAGTGAATTTCAAAACTCTTGAGAGCCTGGTGTCTAGAATGCAAGTGCTAATGCAGAAGGTGCAGAGGGTGCAGCAAGAGCCCGAGAAGGGGCAGCTACCCCACATGCCTCATTCGTCTTCACCAAACGACTGGATGCATGAACAAATTCTGCCCCTAGTCACTGCTGTACATGCTTCAGGATGCAATCCATCCATCTCTGAGAAATGGGCAACAAATTTAGGTGCCATTTTTAGAAAAGGGCAGAGGACAGAACCTCGGAAAACATGCATTTGGGAGAGAAAGAAAGCTGAAAAGGAAAACCAATGCTGGGAGATGTCACTGAAGCCTGGGACGAGAGTTGCCAGAAAGAATGAATGGTAGAAGTACCAAAGCTGGGGCCGGCCCGGTAGCTCAGGTGGTTGGAGCGACGGTGCTCCTAACACCAAGATCGCCGGTTCCATTCCCAAATGGGTCAGTGAGCTGCGCCCTCTACAGCTAAGACTGTGAAAAACGGCTCTCCCTGGAGCTGAGCTGCCGTGAGCTGCCATGCACTGCCTTGGGCAGCTGGTGGCCAGCATAAGTGGCTAGCAGCTATCATGAGTGGCCGTGTGCTGCCATGGGCTACCGTGAGTGGCCGGTGGCCAGCGTGAGTGGCTGGCAGCCAGCATGAGTGACCAGCAGACGGACGACCAGCAACCGACTGCCACAATGGGCGGGGGGGTGGGGTGGGAGAAGGGGAGAGCGTAAGGCTCATAATACCAGCATGGGCCAGGGAGCTGTGTCCTAAGAAACACAGCTAGCTAGACTGAGAAACAACAGCTTGAACCAGAGTTGGAAGGGAGACGGAAGAAGGGGGGAAAAAAAAGAAGTACCAAAGCTGCAGTGTTTGAGAGGAAAAGCAGAGGGAAGACCATCAGCCTTGGCAATGAGAAAGCCACCTGTCGAGTTGGGGGTATGGAAACAAAGTCCCATTTACAAGGGTTAAGGACCAAGCAAAGTTGAAAATCTACCCACTAAACAAATATTACTGAATTCTTTTATGCCAGGCATGTGCAAGCTATGGAATGGAATAATTAATAAGCCCACACAGTTCATGACCTCAGGCTGCTTCAGCTGTGTGGGGATGCAGACCTTAAGTACATAATTACATAATTATTTCATTACTGCAGTGATGAGCACTACAAAGGAAAAGTATTAAGAAAGCATATGAGGGGTCTGGCCTAGTGCAGGGTGTGTTTGAACAACACACAGCCTGGAGGAAGGCACAAGGCACAGAGTCACAGAGAGTGTGACATGGTAAAGGCTGCGGGTGGGTCAGTCTCTCTGCTGTCATGAAGGACAAACTTTCAAAAATAAATGATCTCCACCTCTGGCCAAAACGAAGTAACTAGGATCAGACTTATCCACCCATTGTAATCAACTAGAAAACTAGACAAAATACATAAAACAAGTGTTTTCAGATGTTGAACAAGAGACAAACCAGTTTGTTCCCCAAGAAGGGAAACTAAATGACCCCTTCTACTCCTCCCCTGGCTTTCAGCCAGCAGACACTTTCCAGACCGCAATACAGGTAGTGAGAAATGAGAACACAGCAATCTGACTGAGTTAGGGAGACAGCAATTGGAGTTCAGGGAAGTGGAAACAATTGGGACTTGCAGGAGAGAGAACCAGAGAGGAAGTTACACAGAATGGAAACAGGTCTTCAGAAGTTTGCACGGGGCTCCCCTTAGGTCTCTCATTGAGTATATGAGGTGTGATCAAAAAATATGGTGTGTTTAAATTAAAAAAAAAATTATTACAGTAAAAGACATATTGGCATTAATCCCCCTCAAAATACTTCCCCTCATTTCAAACACTTATCCCATCATTCTTGCCACTTTCTGAAGTAGTTCTGCAAGTTCTCTTTTAATGAGTGTCTTTACTTGTGCTGTCATGGCTGCCTCGATGTCCTGAATCGATTCAAAATGTTTACCTTTCATGGTCATTTCGACTTTGGCGAAGAGCCAGAGTCACACAGTATCAGATCCGATGAGTAAGGTAGATGTGGACACACCATAATGTTTTTATTAGACAGAAATGCCATACCAGAAGCGATGTGTGACACGGAGCATTGTCATGATGGAGGAAGAAGTAAAGACCCTCATGAAAGAGGACTTCCAGAACTGCTTCAGAAAGTGGTAAGGAACAATGGGACAAGTGTGTTCGAAGTGAGGAGGAATATTTGCAGAGGGATTAACAGCAATGTGTCTTTACTGTAATTTTGTTTTTATTATTTAAACATTCACTGTATCTTTTAATCACACCTTGTATTCATGCACATAAGACTAAAAGACCAAGCAAAGAATGACCATGTAGCGACAAACCAAACAATTTCCAGAGCTCACAGAGGACTGGGTAACATTCCAGATCTGATCAGCCAGCACGCAGGCAATCACTCAGCAGAGACCCCAGAAAGGTCACGTCCTACTACTAGTATGGCTAAAGTAGCCTTAGAGCAGTGGTTCTCAACAGGGAGCGATGTTGCCCCCATCCTTCACCCTAGGGCATTTGGCAATGTCTGGAAACATTTTGGGTTGGCACAAATAGTGAGGGGGAGGAAGGTGCTACTGGGTTCTATCGGTTCGAGGCCAGGGGTAAACATCCTACAATGAACAGGGTAGCTTCTTCCCCCAACAAAGAATTATTAGGCCCAAAACGTCGACAGTGCTGCTGTTAAGAAACCCTGACTTAAAGATACTCTAACCCTATTTCAACAAAGCTTAAAAATAAGCCTTGAAAGGACCAAACTGATTTGCAAGTAACCCAACTGCATGCCAGACAAAGCTTTTAAAGGAAGACAACAAAGTCCAGCACTCAGCAATGCAAAATTCCCAATATACACAAGCATCTAAATAAAAATTACTAGACATGCCAAGAAGGAAAATGCAACCCAAGACAAGGATTAAGAATTAGTTAATAGAACAAACCCCGAACAGATAGATGATGGAAAAGACAGATAAGGATGTTAAAACAGTTCATGTAAATATGAACAAAATGAGGAGAAAAATGAGTTATAAAAAGAATCAAATGAAACTTTAGAGATGAAAAATGTAATGCCAGAAATGAAAAGGTCACTAGATGTACTTAACAGATAAGACACTGCAAAAGGTCAGTGAACCTAAAGACCTATCTGAGAAACCATCAGTGCCCATCAATAGGTGAAGGGATAAACAAATTAACGTATGTCCACACATGGAGTGCTGCTCAGCAACAGAACAGAATAAACTCTTGATATACAGAACAATGTGGACAAATCTCAAAAGCAATATGCTACGGAAAAGAAAGCAGGCACAAAGAGTACACACTGTACGGTCCTACTTACTCAAAATTCTAGAAAAGACAGAGCTAATCTATATTGAGGAAAGATTCAGTGGGTGACTAGGGCCAGAGCTATGGGAGGGATTGATGTAAATGATCGTAAAGAATCTCTTTGGGTATGAAGGAGATATTCTATTATCTTGATTTTGGTGGTGGTTCCAAGTGTGTTTAAATTGTCCAAACTCATCAAACCATACACTTAAAATGGGTGCATTCATTTTATGTAAACGACACCTCAATAATGTTGATTAAAAATGGGATAATGAGGCAGCAGCTCCTCCTCCTGCTGCAGGGTTAATAACTAATATTTATGTAAGACAGAAGAGGAAGATATCATTCCACAAAGTAAACAGCGTCATCCTGGTCCTGCTGCTCTCTTCTTACTGGTTTTACACCATAACTTCCTTGGTCTGAGCAGTTTACTAAGGGATGAGGTTTCAGATTCAGGAATTGTTGGGCTTCAGCCCACAGACTTTGTCCCAAATGCGCCGCAATAGGCGGTAGATGGGAGACAAGAGGAGATTCCTGTGGCCATTGCTGCATCTGAAGATAGGCTCAGGGGGACCACTGCGGCCATAAACAGCATTCGGCACAACACTCGCTCCAATGTGATTTTCCACATTATTACGTTCAATGGTAGAGTAGACCATCTCTGGTCCTGGCTCAGCAGCAATACACTGAAAAGCATCAGGTACAAAACTGTGATTTTTGACATTCAGTTTTTCGAAGGGAAAGTAAAGGAGGATCCTGACCAGAAAGAATCCTTAAAACCATAAACCTGAAAAGTTCTACTTGCCAATTCTGGTTCCCAGTGCAAAGAAGGCCATACGAGAATGATGATGTAATTCGTGTTTCCCCCAAAAATAAGACCCAGCCAGACCATCAACTCTAATGCATCTTTTGGAGCAAAAATTAATATAAGACCTGGTCTTATTTTACTATAAGATAAGATAGATATGACATGATATATGATATAATACCGGGTCTTATATTAATTTTTGCTCCAAAAGACGCATTAGAGCTGATGGGCTGGTTAGGTCTTATTTTTGGGGAAACATGGTTGTACAAGGTGATATTCTTGCCCTCAACAACAAACCACTGAAGCCAGGACACGCAGTTGCATTTTCAGAAGATTGTGATTCAGCCTCTACTAAAGTTGTCATCCGTGGAACAGGGAACTAGTACGATTACATTGGGTATCGTGACTATAAAAAGGAAAGAATTTGTAAGCTTTCCATGAAAGCCAGCACCTGGCTTTCATAAAACTCATTTAATTCTGGAGTTTTTGCAGCAAACTTGACAGAATGGAAAAGACAGAATATAACTAAGCAAGTAGAAAAATGGATAAAATTCACTGTAAAAGAGGGACTGTACAGCAGAACCCAAGCTGGCAGCATCACAACACCTCCTCTGCTGACTGTATTTTAGCAACAGCATTCCACCACTGACCCCATGTGGAATGTCTGCCACCTTGGCTCCAGCGCTGGGAAACGATATTCACCCCAGTTTGTAAAAGCTGCCAAGTTACTCCATTGAAATGGGCATTTTAAGCCATGGGGAAGAACTGCTTCATATACCGATATCTGGGGAAATGGTACATTCCGGACCCAAAAGGCAAATTCAGCCTAATCCGAAGACATATGGAGATCTCAAATATAAAGTAAAATATAATTTATATTTCTCAGGAAATCCTGGAAGATAAGTACTGTGTTTCCCCGAAAAGAAGACCTAGCCAGACAATCAGCTCTAATGCATCTTTTGGAGCAAAAATTAATATAAGACCTGGTCTTATTTTACTATATTTTAATATACCGGGTCTTATATTAATTTTTGCTCCAAAACATGCATTAGAGCTGATGGTCCGGCCAAGTCTTATTTTTGGGGAAACACAGTATGTGTGGAAAGTAATAGTTACAGCAACTCATGGAAAAAGGGACATTGCAGCTGGGTAAAGAGGTCCAACTGCACTATCTGGCAGTCAGCTTCCCAGATAGACTGCACGTGTCTCCGTCTGCCTTACCAAGTGTTTGCCTACTAGTGCTGAGTGACCAGAGATGAATGGACTGAAACGGCTGGTAAAGCTAGTTCAACACTGCTGCTTGGTTTTAATTTTGTAACCTATGGCTCGATCTATAAATAAAATGAAACCTACATTTTTCCAAAAAAAGAAATGGGATAATTATTTGTGCACTCTTTTGTACGTATGTTATGTTTTAAAATAAAGGGAACACCAATCCCTACTTTTGTGCATGTTTCAGATTCTCCATTAAAAAATATTTTTTTTAAATGGGAGGAAAATGTTGACCTTAGGTAGATGCTTCATTCTAAAATACTGCATTTAAAAAAATGGAGTGTGGACCAGCCCGGTGGCTCAGGTGGTTAGAGCTCCGTGCTCCTAACTCTGAAGGCTGCCGATTCGATTCCTACAAGGGATGGGGGGCTGCGCCCCCTGCAACAATCGAAGGCTGCCGGTTTGATTCCCACATGGGCCAGTGGGCTCTCAATCACAAGGTTGCCGGTTCAAAGTCCTGCAAGGGATGGTGGGCTCTGCCCCCTGCAACTAAGATTGAACAGGGCACCTTGAGCTGAGATGCCGCTGAGCTCCCAGATGGCTCAGTTGGTTGGAGCACGATCTTTCAACCACAAGGTTGCCGGTTCGACTCCCACAGGGATGGGGGGCTGCGCCCCCTGCAACTAGCAACGGCAACTGGACCTGGTGCTGAGCTGCACCCTCCACAACTAAGACTGAAAGGACAACAACTTGAAGCTGAACGGCACCCTCCACAACTAAGACTGAAAGGACAACAACTTGACTTGGAAAAAAAAAAAAGTCCTGGAAGTACATACTGTTCCCGAATAAAGTCCTGTTCCCCTTCCCCAATAAAAAAAAATGGGGTGATATTCATAACTTCACCCTAGAAGCTTCTTTTCCTAATCTTTCCATTGTGCTCTCCAGATATCAGTGGTATGTGAAATTTTAGAAGTCTGGTTCAAACTCTTAGACTATAAAAATATTCTGGAAATGTGGAGATTGTGCTACTCAAGCAACTCTTTCATGCTGAATGCTGAAGTAGGATGTGGGAACCAAGCAAAACTCTTTCTGCTGTCTACTTAGTTTCACTTCTGTCTGATAAAACTCGAAACTCAGAGAGCTGAACCACACAAGAATTCCAACTTACTCAAAGAAAAAGGAGGTTTTGTTTGCATCACAGCTGTTACTCTTGATTAGCTCTGGTTTACTCACTGCTGATTTGCTTTAGCTTGGAGAGAAATAAACTAGAAGAGAAGCAAAGTGCTTATCTTCAGACCACCACATGGAGAAGCCCCGTATCTCTGCAATTACCTGGACACATTTATGCCGGATAACTTAAATAAGCCTTTTCCTCTCTTACAAAAGCAAGTAAAGCTTTCAAAGGATGTGTTACTCTTACCTAGCCCTACGGTCACCTCTGTGGAATGCTTGTTAATAACCTTAATCTTATCACTGAAGCCATTTTTCTCTACAATCTTCACAGCAGCATCAGCCATAGGCTTGAAAACCTAGAAATTAGAGCCAAAACCCAAGAAAAATTAGCAATCAATGTAATAACATACTGACACCCAAGATTAGCAAGATGTTCCTTGATTCTGGTTCTAAGATTTGAAGTAAAAGAAGCCTCCACTGCAGAATTTCCTCCTGAATACATAAAATGTACCTGTTACCATTCGAGACATAGGAAATATTTCTTCGGGCTGATTTAATCTAAATAAACAAGACTTCATTGTGTAACAAATAACTTTATTCTCCAAATGTGTGTCATGAAAATGAATACACAGGGATGAGATTCCACTGGCTTTAACTTGCAGCTAGGAGTTCCCATTACACACACCAGGCACAGTGGGATTCAGGGAATCCCAGGGACGTTGCACTACTGCCTAATGACAGCAGGTGTCAGTGCCACACGAAAGGGAACCAGGAAGAAGAGTTGTCTCACAAAACTATGATCTGTGACAGGGACAGGATGTGTCCAGTGCTCTTTATATGAGACTGTTATTGTGTTGGACTTAAGTGTGAGCAGGTCACCCTACTGCTCAAAACTGCCCCAAATGCCCACTGCTGGCAGAACACCGCCTATATTTTCTTACGGCACTCGAGGCCTCCCATAATAAGGACCACTTGCTTCCCCCACTGCTATTCCTTCCATCCCCATTCCCCCAACTGATGCTCCAGCCACATTCACTGTTCTGAGGCAAACCTCAGCCTTCCTGCCCTTGCCCCGTCTACCAAAGCAAACCCAACTCTCCAGGGCAGCACAAACCCTTGAAAGAATATACACCAAAATGATAACAATGGTTAACTTTGAGTTAGCACACTCTTTTTATTTTATATTTACCAAATTTCCTATAAAGATATGTATTACTTACATTACCAAAAAACAACATGTGTTTAATGTTTTATTACAGGAAAAAGTGGCATATGCCAGACTCCTGGTAAACGTAGTAAGATGGCTGGCTCTGTCGGGACGTTTAAAGTAATGGATCTCAACTTTGGTGCACATTCAAAAATCTCAACACCGCGGCCATATCCCAGAATAATTAAATCAAAATCTGGAGAGAGGTATGGAGGGGCTAGGCAGCAGTACTTTGTAAAGCTCCACCGTGATCCTGACATGCAGCCAACAATGAGAATCACTGTTTTCAGAGGAGAAAACATGCTCCTAGAGGAACAAATTGTGTCTGATTCAGCTCTGTAGCCTCAGAACTTAGCCCTGTCCTTGGTTGCACAGGGTGAGCACTCCATGAATGTCTGTGAACAAACGCATGCATGGGCCAAGTTCAAGGGGTACGTGGGGCTTCCCACCCAAGCAGCAGGACACGCCTGCAGAGCACGGCTCACCTCGACTGCATAGCAGAAGTCGGCGCCTGCCGTGACCGCCATCATCGACAAGAGCCCTGTGCCGGTGCCTATGTCGAGAACCAAGGCCTTCTGTCCTCTGTCCTTCACCCTGCTCACAGCAGCCCGGATACCCTGGTAGTATTTTATATTCTAAGAGAAAGGGAGAAATAGCTGTCACTTTAGACCAGTTATCATAAACAAGCAGAAAGGTGCTTTGTGAGATTCTGGATTCACCATTGGCAAATCAACGAAAGTCACGACGTCGAGGCCTTGGTGGTCCCTCGACACTGACTAGCTGAGTTGGGCGGGCCTTGCAGGACGGCAAGAGCATGAGGTCTGCCTCTTGCCCTTTATTAGACGACTCTCTCGCCCCTCCACATCCACTCTTCTACACTCTGCTCAGTGATGCTTCCGTCAGGGCTCTGGAAACACCTTCTTTTTCCAGCTACGAGGTACAGACCCAGGGGAAACTAGAGGGTGATGGAAGGCAGGAGGAGGGAGAAAGCTTGTTCCTTTCTGTATGGCTGTTGCTATCACCAGTGTCCACCAAGGAGCGGTGGCTGGTTCCAGATGACAGATCCTGCCAGGAATCTTCTAACCAGCCTCCCCGGACCCCTCTGAGGTAGCAACAGCACTCAGCAGAGATCCCCTTGGAGACTTGAGTACCAGCCCACAGGACCTCTCCTCTGAGCTTCTAGGTTCTGAAAACCCCAATCTTCTCCCTTGTTTCCCCAGCGCTAGGAGGTAACTGCTCCCTGCTCTTCCGCCCACTAGTTTAGTTCAGTGCTCTCATTTGCCTCCCAGCCCTCCCACACCTGTATAACCAATTCCCTCTGTTGAAATACGTAATTTGGCTTTTGGTTTCCTTACTGGACTCTATTTTATACAGCTTCCTTGTTTAAAACATATTTTCCCCCTCAGGAGATGATTTCTTTGTAACATGAAGGGTTTTAGTTCAAGTTTTTAGTAACTTAGATATATTTTCCATCTTTTAGACTTTGGCTGAGTAAGTACCCTGACGCTTCTGTTGAAAATAACTAATAATCATGGGAAGATATTTGTAAATCTTTTAAATGTACTGATGACCTGGCAAGTTAGTAAGGAATATCAGGAGGTCAAACAATTGGAAGTGGATCCACCCTCAAGTGAGCCTTAAGAAGACTATCCTACCAGCTGACACCTTGATCACAGCCTACAAGAGACCCAGAGCCAGGGGACCTAGCTAAGTGGACCTACACAAATGGTGAGATAATAAACTTTGGGAGAATTTGTTATACAGCAATAGATAACTAATACAACATATGTTTAATGTTTTACTACAGGAAAGAAATGGCAGATTGTCAGACTATTGGTAAACGTAGCAAGATGGCTGGCTCTGTAGGAACATTTAAAGTAGTGGACCTCAACCTTGGTGCACATTCAAAAATCTCAATGCCCACGCCACATCCCAGAATAATTAAATCCAAATCTGGAGGGAGGTATGGTCTCAAAAGGGCCATATTCTCTGACCACAGTGCAATCAAGTTAGAACTCTCAATAACAAAAACATAAAGAAGAAAAGATTTTTGAACATTAAGTTCAAAATTCACAGGTAAAAGACTAAATAAAAGGGAATTAGAAACTATTTAGAACTGAATTTAAAAATTACATATCAAAACTCATGGGATGCCTAAAGCAGTATTAGGAGAGAAATGTATTTAAAAAGACAAAAGATGAGGTAAGCATCTACCTCAAAAAATTAGAAAGAAGACTGCTAATAGCAACACCAAATAAGTGGATGGATAAGAATAAAGAAAAAAAATTAACGACCTAGGAAACAAATATAGAGATCAACAAGGATAAAAGTTAGTTATTTCAAAAGACTAATAAAATCAATTAACCTCTGGTGAGATTAATCCCCCCAAAAAAAGTAGATGGAGAGAAAGAAGTATGAGTAAGCAAAAACTGGGACTGAAGGGCAGCAGTGGTGGTGAGGGAGGGTGACAGCACATGTGCTACAGATATTAAAGAGTGTAAAGGATACCATAAACAACTTTTAGCAAATATATTTATTTTTAAATCAGATGAAGTGGACAACATTATATTGGAGATTCTACCCAATACACCAGAGCAAGAAGAAATGAAATAAGCTCTAGAAAAAAAAAACAAAATTGTCATTCTTCACAGATGGGATGAATGCCTATTTTAAAAAAACCCCAAAGTACCTACAGATAATTATTAGAATTAAGAGAACTTAGAAAGATTATAAGATTCCAAATCAATAAATAAAAATCGATTGAAATTTTATGTATCAGCAACAGCCTTTAAATCCTTGGCAAAAGGAAGGATTTCTTAAAGAAGAGACAAAAAGCACCAACTGATAAAGGAAATTTAAGATAAATTTGACATTAAATTTAAGAACTTGTGTTTATTGGATAAAAAGACAACGCACAAACTAAGAGACGACACTTGCAACATGTTAATATATAACTGATAAGTTTAGTACCCAGAATACATATAGAAATTTATAGGAATAAATTACTAAGTGATAAAAGAGGAAATATGAATAGCCAATAAACAAAAAGAGCTTATACCCAGTAGTAATCGGGAATGCAAGTCAAAACTATAATGAGATTAGTTCAAATCTACCAGATTGTCAAATATGTAAAAATTGGTTAATACCTAATACAGGTAAGGATGTGGACCCACAAGAACTATTATAAACATGCAGTGAGAATGTAAACTGGCATGATCCCTTTGGAAAAGAATTTGGCATTACCTGGTAGAGCTGAACACATCCAGTGGCCAGCAATTCCAAACCTAAGTATATACAATCTATAGAAAAACGTGCATGTGCACCAGAGAACATGTACTGGAATGTTCCAGCAGAACTACTTAAACAGCAAGAAGTTGGAAACACCCCCAAGTCTATCACTAGAAGAAAGGGTAAGTAATGAGACATTCACACAATGGAAAGCATACAGCAGTGAAAATGAATAAACTGACTACAGCTACATGCAAAATGGATTGAATCTCAAAAACAATGCTGAGCAAAAAGACAAGTCATAAAGAATATGGCTCCATTACATAAAGTTCAAAAACAGCAAAATGAAGAGTTTATTTTTTTATTTTTTTAGAGTGGTAAGACAGTAGTTTATTAGAAAAGATGATACACTCCAAAGAATTAGGAGGGGGCTGAGCACAAAGAAAAGCAGCTCAAGGAAGGCTTCAAGGCTCAAGGTTCAAGGCTTGAGGTGGCACTATTAGGAGAAAAAGTATACTCCAAAGAGTTTGGAGCAGGCCCCGAGCAAAGGCAAGGCTCAAAAGGCCAAGAGTTTATTTTTCAAGGATACATATTAGGCGATAAAACTAAAGAAAATCCAGGGACTGGCTGATACAGAATACAAGATAGTGGAAAATTCTGGAGGCAGGGACAGAAACGTAATCAAGAAGCACACGGGGAAATTCTGAGTAAGGGTAATGTTCTATTTCCTAAGCTGAGTGGTGAGTCTATGAGCATTAATTTTATTATTATTCTTCAAATTGTACATATGTATCTTACACTCTTTCGTATTTATACTCTTCTGAATTATATATTTAAAATGTTTTGTAAAGAATAAAAATGGTACCAGACCTCAAAATAGCAACACCAAACTCTGTAAGAAAATGGAATGATAATGTCAAAATTCTAAAGAGAAGTGATTTCCAAACTAGAATCCATATTCAGCCTAAGTCGCAAGTGTAAGGATAGAAAAAAAAAGTTTTTAGATAAGCAAAGACTGAAAAAACCTCCCACGCACACTCACAGGAAACAAGAGGAAGGATGTGCTTCACCAAAAAGAGAGTTAACTGCACGGGAAGACATGGGATCCAGGAAATGGAAGGCCCACTATAAAAAGAGAAGTGAAGGAAATCTGCACCAGGACAATAAACGAGAATCCCAGGCTGACAAGATACACAGCAGATCTATAGAGCACCGGGTTCAGACTGGAGCAGGTCAAAATGATCCCGGGTTCAGACTGGAGCAGGTCAAAATGATCCCAGAGACATTTGCCAAGAAGATAAACTGACAGAAATAGCTGATTGTTTGACCTTTTCTTTTGCAAGGTCATTTAGACAATTAGGGGAAAGTTTGGGCATAAAAGAATGATGTGTAAATAGAAACAAGGCCAAAATAAGACAATTATTAACAAAGCATTATGCAAGAAAGTAAAAGTAATCAGAATATCTCACATAGTTCAACTGTGAATAGTGTTTGTATAGTTCTAATAAAGTAAACACGATTTTAACTAACACACAAGCTTATATAGTGCTTATCTCAACAACCCTTGAAAAGGAGGTACTATTGTTATCTCTATTTTACAGGTAAGAAAACAGAGGAACAAAGAATTTAAGTCACTTGCCTCCTGAAAGACTGAATACTGATTTAGCAAAAATTAATTGGGAGGAAAGGGGAACAAATTGAAAAGAAGTGAATGAAAACCAAATTCTCAGCTCTCACAGTGGGGATTCAACAGACAATAGCTATTTAGATATGAAGGTAAATACGAAACAAACAGCTCAAGGAAAAGAAATGAGGTTGCCTCTGAGGTGAAGCAAGAAAAGGTTTTGTCTGGGGGAAATGACATACCAGTGGACCTCTATTTTCACAATAAGCTTTATACAACTATTTGATCCTTAAAATAAGTGCATGTATGCCTTGGATAAAGTCAGTATGGCATTTTATGTTATGTGCTTTTTAACACACACACACACACACACACACACACACACACCTTTAAAAATAAACATTGTATGGCAACTGTTAGAATTTGTGGAACTAGGAAAATGACCATTAAATACATTATATCCCATTATAACCAAATACAGTGTATCCCCCCAAAGCAGGAGGACACTGTTTTCTCTGAGCAGCTGTGGCTGTGAGGTAACAAAAGTAGGATTGGGAACTGGCCTGGGAGTTTCAGTCCCGCCATGAGTTGATCATCTGAGAACCATGATAACCAGCTTCTGGAACAGTAAACCAAGGTTGGCATACCCTTCAAATTAATGACACCCGCACAGTAAATTAGCTGTACTTTTTAATTACTCAATTTTGAAGACACTACAGTGAAATCAGAGCCCTCTTGAAAGGCAATTTGGCAGTGGTAGTGTCTATCAAGGATCATACCTATGTTCATAATTCTAGACAACAGCAAAGAAGATATACAGATGGCAAATAAGCACAAGATGTTCGAAATCATTAGTCATTAGAAAAATGAAAATTCAAATTACTAAGTTAAACCTACACTTAACGCACAGGTCCAGCAATTCTACTTTTATATGTTTACCAGAAAGAAATAAAAATGTGTTCAAAGACTTGTATGTGAATGTTTACAACAGTACTATTCAAAATTCAAAATAGCCAAAAACTGAAAACAATCCAAATGTCCATCAACTGTAAATGGGTAAACAAAATATAGTATATCCATATAATAGAATATTACTCACCAATAAAAAGGAATGAATACTCATACATACTCAACATGAATGAACCTCAAAAACACGATGAAGGAAGGAAAACAAACATATAAAATACATATAGTATGATTTCATTTATATGAAACTCATAGAACAGGCAAAACTATAGAGACAGAAAGCAGATCAGTGGCTGCCTGGGGCTGGGGTGGCACCAGGATTGACTTCAAACAAGCATGAGGTAATTTTATGGAATAACGGAAGTGTTCTAAATCAACAACAAAATATAAGGCACCACACAAAAGTATAGAGAAATATGTTTACCTTGGTTTTGCCATTAACCAGCAAGTTCTGATCCCATTTCCTCATGTGTAGAATGGGGGAGGAGAAATTAAAGAGTTAAATAATGAAAAGTTATGAATGTTCTGCCAGGGAGCTTAGATTTTACCTTGAAAGCAGGGAGAGGCACTGAAGGGTTTTAAGCAGAAGACTAACATGGTCAGATTGGCATTTCAGAAAGATCCCGTGGGCGGCTACGCAGAGGATGGCAAAGAGAGGCCGACACCAGTAAATGAGGGCTGAGGAGGCAGTGGGGTTGAAAGACCCACAAAATTTGATGACAGGTTGTAGGTTCAGTTGAAGAAAAACATGCCATCTTTCTGGCTTGGTTGCCTGGATGGGTGGCAATGCCATTTGTCCAAATCCCCTGGAAGCTAGAGCAAAAAGCTAGAGTCATCTCTTTATAGATGACTCTAAAACCAGAGAGGCTCACAGCCCCAAGAGTCCAATAAGGAGCCAAACCAGTAAGCTAGAGAGGAGTAGTCAAAAGCCAAGAACAATATTCATTCCACATTCTGTGATTCCCCAACAGTTCATCAAAGGTCCTCAGACATTTGACAAAAATTCGGGAGGCACGTAGGGCCTTCAGTGTAGCCTACACACAAATGATATTGAAGTTCATTCTATCACAGTGTTTCCAAGAAGTCGGTAAGCCGAGCAGTTACCCAGGGCTGGGTGAAGGAGACGACAACACAGCCTCATGACCACCCCTGTTCCCTCTCCTGCCCTGCACTGCTCAGTTTTTAAGCTTGGCCCTACATCTTTTCCTTCAAGCCTCTAGCTTACAAACCATCTGGCTGAGATGGTCAAGCACTCTGGTAGACCAGGAAGTTCTGGGTTGTCAACATCATAAGACCAGAACTGCACTGGTCCATAACTCAGATAAAAGAAAATTCAAAGAGGAAAGCTGAAATGTAATTCTGCAATGAAAGCCAAATCTGCTTTACCAAATACAGTCTGCATGACCTTTAGAGATTATTTTGAATTACAAACTGACTATACAATGGGCAACATCACAGTAATTAGAGAATTTTTATCTAGAGAGATCATGGAGATCAGCTAGTACATCCTGCTCATTTTAAATCCTAATAAAAGAGAACCACAGAAGTCCCATGTGTTCTCCAAGGTCACACTCAGGTCAAGAGCAGAGCCAGAAGTAGGACCCAACCTCCTGGCTGATTTCCCAACCACTATGCCAACTGGCCCTCAGCATCATTCTAATATCACGCCTCCAGGGGGCGTTTTTAACCTTCTTATAATCCAAGGTTTCAAAACCCTACATCAGAGATAACAGTTTCCTTTTACACTTACTCTGTCTTTGTCATGTAGCATATCAGCATAAGAAGATCTAAAACAAAAAACAAAAAACAAACAGGTCAGAAATTTCTGCGATAATGACATACATCAACCTATGAGCGCATTCTTAAATCAGAGGGAACAAATATGCAGGCCAATTTTAAACTATTTTAAGAGTTATATGCAGTCATTCTCCAGTACTGCAGAAAAAATCTCGGATAGATGTTCATTTTCAGCCAAGTACCTCAGACCCAAGAATGCTGCAAGCCCTGTCACAGTAATTCCAAAGCCACGAGCACACGGACCATGTTATACATCACACAGTTGTTCCCTTAGAACCACTGTCCTCAATTTGTCTAATACTTTACATAATCTTGCATACATTTGTACCTTGGGATAATCACAGATGTAATACTAGGGAGAGGAAGCAGGGAAAGGGAAAGTATATACCTGCTGTATGTGTGAGGGGTTTCAGGCCCTGCACTTTCCCTCAGGGCATCAGGAAAACTAAAAGTTCACCAAATTACAATGTTAAACTAGGAGAGTTCTTTATGCGTATTTTCTACCACAGCAATTTACAAATTTGAAAATCTCTGGCAGGATCAAGATGAGCCCACAGAACTCAGCCCAAAGATGCTTTCTGAGAGTTCCAAGCACTCTAAATAGACTTCCACCTTTGGATTAACATCAGAATCACTGCAGAACTTATTTTAAATGCAGATTCTCAGGATACACACAGAGATTCTGATCCAGGTATCTGGCTGGAAGTCTAGAAATCTGCACTTTAACTGGTGCTCCAAGCAACTGTGACACAGACGATCCATCGTCCTCTATGCTTAGAGGAGCACTGCACTAAAAGAATAGGGGTCTTTTATGGCACAGCAGTTTTTAGAGTTGAACCCACCTATAAATGTTTAGTTGAAATTTGGTCCTTTTTATCTTCCTCCATTTTTTGAAGAGGCTTTTTCATTCTCCATGTTCCCTGCCTCATCACCTATTCACTCCCCATCACACTCCCTAAATACCACCAGCTCACTCCAATTGTTAACAGCCAGGACTTCTCCGACCCGGCTGGACACTCCAAAAAGAATGTCCATAATTTTTAGAAAGAAAGTAGTACTTTTGAGCTCTTATTCTGTACCAGACATTGTATTTCATTCAATCATCAAACAATCCTAAGATAAGGGTGTTACGATGAGATGTATATTATATTCAGGATTATTATAATGAGGCTCAGAGAAGTATGTTGGCCAATGTCACAGAGGGAAGAAGTGGCAGAGCCTGGACATATACTCACATTCCTCTTCCTGTATTTTGCTATCACCCTTTACAACCTGACCTCTGCCTACCTTTTCAGCATCCTCTCTCACCATAGCCCCACTTTTGTAGCATACTCCACCACATCCAACTTCCAGCCACTCCTCAGATTAGCTCATCTGGAAGTTTACATGTAATCCGTGCTGCTCAGAAAGCAATTTCCCTCCATTCATATTTGGGAAATCACTGAAATATCACCCCTCAGCACAGCTGGTACTTGCTGTTTCCATGAACTTTTGTGCCCATTTCCATTGGCACTTTGTATCACTGTACTGTAAATTTTTTTTCTTTTTAACTTTTATTTATTTTAAGTGTGTTTTTTCAGAACCCATCAGCTCCAAGTCAAGAATCTGTTTCAGTCTAGTTGTGGAGGGCACAGCTCACAGTGGCCCATGTGAGGATCAAACCGGCACACCGCGCTCTAACCGAGCTAACAGGCCACCCTGTGCTGTAACTTTTTATGTGTCTGTCTTTTCCACAAAACTGCCTGCTTTTTAAGGATGAGAACTCTGTCTTCTTCATTTTGGTATTCACAGCCCTAGCATCGTGTTGGCATGTTGCATGCATGTAATGGACGCTAAATAACAGTAACTCACATACTTTTAAACATCCCTTTATAGAAAAAAACCAAAAGCAAATGCATTTTTCATTTTTTTTCCAGAGAATTTAACCATATTGAGGAATGGTCACCATTTCAGTGACACAAGTAAACGATTAAGTTTCATAAATTCTACCCCTACTGCTGAACCTTGGGTCCTCTTTGCTCCATTAGACAGATCCTCTGGTAAGGCTGCTACTTGATGTCTGACTCTTTACACAGGCCTCAGTCAGCCTCACTCACACACAAACCCACCTAGCTGAGCACACTTGATTGTGGCCAACAGCTGTCCTGATCAGAAGCACTGCATGATGGCCTATTCCATTCTGACTGGATCCTGAGGCATCAGCTTTGAGATGAGAGCTGCCCCAGCCAGTGTCAGCCGCCTGTGAACAAACCTGTGTTACCTGGCAATCTCCTGCTGGTAATCATAATGCTCATCCTCCTCCAGCCACTCCACAGATCCCGTGACCGGATTGGCCCGTCCACAGAAGACCTTCATGGTGCCAACCAGCTCCTCAGTTTTAGCACAGAAAATCAGCCTTGCCAGCTCACTTCTCCTGGACAGGTCAGAAATCTATTCACATCATATGCCCAAGAATGTAAAGGAAAAACATGTTAAAAGGAAAAAAAAATTAACATAAATGTCAAAGCCACTGAAAATAGTTGGTTAATCAGTATTTTAATCTTTCCAGCAAGAGTTATTTGGTTTTATAGTCCTCATATAACATCAAAAATTAGAATACGTAAGTTCATAAAGCTATCTGGAAACTTCAGCAGTCTTCAGTAATTCCAACAGGGTCAAATGAGCCTCACAGGTGCAGCCTCAGGTAAGGGCAAGTGGGAAAGGAAATAAAGCAGAGGAAAGGGCTCGTAGGAAAGGAGAACAAAGAGAGATTGAGATGGTGGTAAACCAATACTGCCTCAGGATACTAAACAGTTTAAGGAAAAATACAAAGATAGAGCAATTCCAATTAGGAAAACCTGTATCTATACAAATAATTCATACCTATACCAAACATGGATAATCTCAGAAATACGTTGAGCTGAAAAAAGCAAATCACACAATACATATAAGATTACATTTATATAAAATTTATAATTATACAAAGCAGAACATACATAGGCTTCAGGGATCATACTAAAAAGCATAGCCAGGGAATAAGTGGTTACCCTTAAGGGGGAAGGGAAAAGGATGGGATTGAGATGGGCCACACAGGGGACTTCAAAGTGATACTGTTCTTTTTCTAAAACTGGGTGGTGGGAATACAGGTGTTCATGATATTGTCATTCTTTATGCCTCAGTATTCTTTATAATTACTTATCTACTCGATATTTGATTTTAAAAGTTTTTTAAACCTTTCTTCATCTAAAAAAGTTTGCTTCAAATAAATATCACCAGATAGATAAAATGTCTTGTATGGGCTTTCCTCCCAAAGAAATCTATTTCTGAGAGACAGAGGAACGGCACAGCTCAAAGTTTGAAGGCATGTCTCAGCAGGTATGGGCTGTCCCAACGCCCTCCCTCTTACCATTGAGAAAAGAGCAAGTGTCTCAACTCTTCTTCATTTCTTCTTAAATACTGATCCATCTTCAGGAAACCTGCGTATTTTTTGTGGAGGTCCCCTAAACATTCCTGAGGCATTTTACTGACCAGAGTTTTTGACTTTCTTTGGAAATTATCTAGACTAAGTAAACGCTGAATTCTTGTATAAGAGGATGGGAAACAATCTTTTCTGAAAAGACTCGGGCATCTCTGGCCTTGTTCAAAGCAGTCAATTTGTCTTTTGGTAAAACACTACTTCTAAAATCCCAGCATATCTATCCTCCAATCAAGTGGCTCTCAAACTTTCTGACAACCCCAGTAAGAAACATACTTTACACAGAGACGCAATGCACACACACACACACACACACACACGTTAATAATTTCAAGTTTTTCAAAACAACACTTATTTAGCATTCCTATGGGCAAGGCCCTCTAATATATTTTATTCTATTTCAATTTTATTTTTTAATTGCTGATCATGACCCACTAAACTGATGTTATAACTCACCACTGGGTTGCAACCTACTTTGAAAAGCATTGCTAGAATCAGCTCTGTACATCTCATAGGCTAATATTTCTTCTAAAAAACAGAGTATCTAGAACTACCAGAATCTGTAAAGTGCTTTAGAAAACTGTGTCTCACAAATGCTGTAGTAGAAAAAAATGACCACATCTTGCTGAACATTCAGAGAAGGCCTAAAAAATGGGTAGGATTTAGGTGGGCATGGGGAGAAGGCACTTCATCAGATTAGAAAGGTTTAGACAGTCATGCGCAGTGAATAAATTAGTTTAGCTGAAGGGAGACTGAAGAAGTCAAACATGTTGGTAGGGTCCATATCGTGCAGGGTCCCGAAACTCTTACCATGTGGTCCATGTGGAATCAATTCTGAAGTCATTTAAAGGTTAAGAATGTAATAAAGAACTTTCATCTGTGGAATTTTTTTTGTCTGTGACGTTGCTGAGGCTTTAGGATCAGTGACTTTTCAGAACTGTATTGAAGTCATTGGTTTCCTACAAATCTAAATGAATGCGTGAGGATGGGAACCATGTCCTGTAACCTCTCTTGATGAATACGACAGGCTCTGTGGGTAAATCCCTTCATCTATTATTATAACTTGTGGTTTTTCAGAAGGAGCCCACACTCCAGAATCAGGAGATATTCTGACCTTTTCCTCATGGTCCAAGAGCTGTGAAATTGGTCTCCAGAATGGAAACCACCCTGCCAAGCTCTAACTGCGTTAGTAGTCAGATTACAAGGAAGATGTTTCATTCAAAATGTACTAAGTACCTTCTATATGCCAGGTACTGTGTTACCGGCTGGAGAACAACCATAAACAAGACAGAGGAGGTCCTTGGCCTCCTAGATATTAGTATCTAATGAGGGAGAGAGTCCACGTATAAACAACTACAGATTATAGTGCAAGAAAGGACACACGTAAGATGACTACGAAAGAGAATAACAAGGTTAATGAAAGACTCTGAGGAAGGCGACATTTAAATTGAGACCTGCAAGATAAGTCAGGTTAGAAGTTGGGGAAGAGTAATACTTGTGTTTCAGGAATCCTTACGCCAACTCTTCCAAGAAAAAGTGGACACAACCAGCTGCAGAAACAAAAATAAACTTTGACAAAAGCCTGAGTGACTGAAGCAGTTTGAGCAAAAGAAATGACAGGAGAATAAGGGTCGGCTACTGCAAATCACACTGGGCTATGATGGCTTTGGAAAGGAATTTGGATTTTGTTCTAAATGCACTGGGAGGCACCGAAGGGTTTTAAACGGAAGGATCTCCACGGCAGGTGTACGCTTTGACAGGGCCGCTCTAGCTAGTGTGGTGAATGACCTGGTTTCCAACTACGCATTCAGCCCACAGTGGCTGGGAAAGGCGAGCCCATCAGCAGCTCCCTCAATCAGAGAACCGTGGCGAAGTTAGGGGAGCGATATCTGGAGCTCCTAATGACGGGGTGCAGGTCTCTGTAGCTGAGGGGAGACTCCAGCTACGCCCTATGACCCACCTGACCGCGGAGGTGTTCCCCCACCGGCCCAGCAATCGGCAACCCCCTGACAGGACGGCAGAGCCGGGGCCCGCCTGGAACCCCGGTTCTCCCGCCGGCCCAGGCACTCCGAGCCGCCCCAAGTGTACTCCAAAAAGGTCGTCGAGAGTCCCGAAGAGATGCGTGCCCTGGCGCCCGAGTACACCCACGCCAGGCCACGCTGCCGGAGCCCTGGGGATGACAGGCAGCTGGCTGCACGCGGGACTCCAACCGCGACCCCACCTTTCCAACTCGCCCTGAGCCTCACCCGCCGCGGGAACCGCTCTCGTCACTTCTGCCGCCACCGCCACATTGCAGCGGCTGGCGTGAAGGGGCCGGACCTCCTGCGCCGGCTGAGCGTGCCGGGGGCGGGGCCCGGAAGCGGAACTTAGAAGCTCTCCCATGGCACCCCACGCGTCCCCCACAGTGCTCCGCGACAGCTGCTATGGAGGCCGGTAGGGCAGCTGTCCTCCGCGTGAAGCGGAAGCGCAGCGCAGAGCCTGCCGAAGCTCTTGTCCTCGCTTGTAAACGCCTCCGAAACGACACAGTCGAATCGGTGGCCCAAACGACGCCCCCCGAGGGTCCGGAGAGAGCAGCAGAGAATAATGTCTTCCAGTTGGTGGCCACCGTGCGCTCCCAGGTATTGGGCGGGAATGGAGCCGATCTGGAGGGGATCTTAGGGCGCAGCCGGCATGAAACTGTATCCCTGACCCCACACGAACCCTTGCTTACGCCGGCATCCTTTCCCTACTGCCCTCCAGGAGGAGCCGGTCCAGCCGCTCGTGCGGGCCGTCTTGCGCCCGTCCCGGGGCAGCCAGCAGCGTATCCGCCGCGATCTCCGCGCGTCGGCTCGGGAGATCCGGCAGGAGGGCCGCTACAGGGTTGTCTCTAGCCACCGATCCTCGGGGATTCCTTCGGGTGCCCTAGAGTCCGAGGACGCGCAGGGAAACCCAGAAGCCGCCGACGACGCAGACTTCCAGCTGTTCGACCTGGTTCACGAAGAAGGAGACCCAGAGGCCGCTGCCGCTGGCTCCTGCAAAGTGAGTACAAGCCTGAAGTAGAGCTGGGCTCCTCCGGACAGATTAGAAGTGTGGGCCCTAAGTCAGTACACAGTTAAGAAGATGCAGACGGCATCCCCTTTTATTGATGGATGATCCAGCCTGCTTGATAGCCTCATTTTTACAGATTAGGTTATCCATTCAACAGGTAGTTACTGAGCTCCCACTGTGTGCCAGGCATTGTTCTTAAATTCTGTGGATATAACAGTGAGGACCTAACATTCAGATATAATGGAGATAAACAGTAAGCAAGTAAACTCAGTGTCAGGTGGTGATATGGACTGTAAGGGGGGAAAAACAAAGCAGGAAAAAAGTGGTTCCATTTCATAGGTCTCACTGAAACAATAAGTGAAGAGCTGAAGGAGGGGAATGGCAGGGCATCGTGGACATCTTGGGTAGAGGCGTTCCAATTGGAGGACCCGCAAGCCGAAGGCTCTCAAGCTGTTTGTCTGGTGTTTTTCAAGGTCACTGTGCCTGGAACCCAGTGAGCTGGGTGACAATAGTAACGGAATTTGGGGGAAGGATGTCTGCTGGACCCTGTAGGTACTTCTACAGACACACTGCCTTTTCATCCTGAGATGGGGAATTACTGGAGGATTTTGAGCAAGGTAAAGATAGAGCAGATGGGAAAACTCCTTAAAAGGAGTTTAAAGGTGTAATCCTGGGTAGCATATCAAGTTTGAGGCAGATTTAGGTCTAGAACGCACACTGAATCCAGTGTTCTTCCCACTACACTACATTTAATAAGTTTGTTTTGTACCTCAGTTCCAAAAAACAAAGTCTGCATGCAGTAAGCTCATAGAAATAGAAAATTCTGAGCCTAAGGCATGCCCCCTCTTGAGAAACATTAAAAATTTTTTCACTCCTTATAATGGTTTTTTAAATTAAAAAAATGAAGTTTTACTTCAAAATACATCAGGCAAAACATATTTAATCATAGTACCAGTACACCTGGATAGCAATTTGAGTATGATGTCTATAGCCACATCATTTACCAAAACTAATTCGAGACTGATGTGTGAGTTACCAATCAAATAATTTTTTAAAAAATTAAACCAGTGTTCAGTGGAATTGAATCAATTAAACAGCTCAATTTTATAAGAAAAACTAGTAAATAAACTAAGGATGTGAACACAGATTTTCCCAACAACACAATACAAATTATAAACATCAAAAATGTTTACAGAATAATCATTTTAAAAACATGACCTTAAGTTGAAAGCAAACTTGAGGCTTTATGCCTACTAAGACTAGCAGAGGACTAGCAGTGTTGGTAACACTGCTGGCGAGGCTGTGATTAAAACGGTATGTAACTGGAATCGAAAGAGTAGAATAAATGAACAAACTAATCAGAAACAGTCTCAGAAATATAGAGAAAAACTGAGTGTTGCCTCTGGGGATGAGGGAGAAGGTGAGGGGATTAGAAAGCACAAATTGGTAATTACAAGATGGCCACAGGGATATGAAAGACAGTTTGGGGAATGTAATAATGTTGTAAAGATTTTGTAGGGTGTTCAGATGGGCACTTGTCTTATTAGGGAGACCACTACAGGGACGGTATAGATGCCTGACCACTGCCCTGTACACCTGAGGCTGAAGCTGAATAATAATGATCTCCCTATAGGAGGCCTCACAAAATGCAGATCCCCATGGGGAGAACATCATACCAGAGGAGCTCAGGAGGACCTAGGAGAAGACTCACCAGCTCTGCTGGCCCTCCCCTCTCCTCAGGCCAGTCTTCACACGTGCTCTTGCATCAGCCAAGCACAAAAGAGTTGGAGGCTATCTTTTTCTATCTCAAAGGAGGAACTATACATTCCTTTTATAATAGATACTTTTTTTTTTTAATCTCATAGCTAACTGAGACTAGTAGGCCATGGGGATAAGAAGATTGAATCGAACATAGAGAACTATAGGGACGTTTCCTTCCGCCAACTCTAAGGTTCCTTTTCTTAGAACATCCAAGTTTTATCACATACATGTTATCATCTGCTGTTTTCTTTATAGGCATCTGACCCAGATGTGATCCTCTGCAATTCTGTGGAGTTGATCCGTGAGCGGTTGACTATATCTGAGGATGGAGCAAGAGTCAAGCGCCGGGAGGAACAGCAGGACGACTACGTGTATGACATTTACTACTTGGAGATGGCCACTCCTGGATGGATTGAGAACATCCTCTCTGTGCAGCCCTACAGCCAGGAGTGGGAGCTGGTAAGGGGACCCACGAGGCTGAGGGGCAGCAGGGAGCCTAAGTGATTCTCTAGTCATGCTACTCTGCCATCCTGGGGTTCCAATCCTGATAAATCAACATTGTTCTTAGTTCATCTTGTCCTTCTTAAAAGGAAAAATTTATTCTAAATGGCTTCTAGGAACCTGGGTTTAGTGCAGGGAATTCTGGGAAAGAGGATCTAGATTGATCATTTTTGCTCTTAATGAATCCTTTACAAGGTTTGCAACATCATCTTTCTTTTTATACCTACCCACTCTCTGGGGAGAAAACATTGATGGGGCTTATAACAAAATAAAGACATAAAACCTGAAATTAACATGAATGAGAACAAAACCTTTTTTAAATTGTATCTTATAAGAGAGAAAACCTTGAATTAAGAAAGCTAACTTCCTAACATCATTATTCTTAAAACAAAATTTAAAATGATTCATGAAAAGTTAAGGTGGTACCTGTCACACTCTTACGAGAGAAGCGTCTTAGTCCACACCTGCACGACAGCAATCTCAGGCACCCACCTTGCACCGTTGCATAGCCCCTCCTCCTGCCTTACCTGGACCCTCACAATGGAATTTTGGTTCTGATCTTTGGCATCACTCATAATGTTATAACCCCTCTCATACCTGGCTGCCCTTCGAGAGTTTGAAGGTCACTGCCATCAGAGCTGTCTCTCCTTCCCACTCTGGTGCAGGCCCTTCTGGTGGAGTTGTCTGTCCCATCAGGGATGTGGTGCCCAGAGCTGGACTTGTGAGTGGAATCGGGCCAGTATCTCCCTCTTGTGTCCTCAGTGCAGCCTTTTAATGCAGCAGAGTCTAACTACCAGGCTGCCTCCTTTTCACCTGGCACCTTAAATGACATCTCCAAGGTGGTCGGTCTGCTGATAGTTTCCCCCAGACCATAACCTTAGACGTTTTGACTTATACTCGTGTTTGTGTTGAGATGTGCAGGTGAATGACGACCAGCAACCAGAGGACATTTATGAAGATGAAGATGACGAAAACAGTGAGAATAACTGGCGCAATGAGTACCCAGAGGAGGAGAGCAGTGATGGAGATGAAGATTCCAGAGGTAGGTGGATGGCAGCCTTGGATGGGGAAGTACTGGTGGAATCTAAGACTGAGGCACAGTTGACAGGTCCATCTTAACTGTCTCTCTTCCTCTGCCATTGAGCTTCATCAGCTCAAACACAAGCTGTTGGAGCTGTAAGAGACCCGTGGACCAGTTTTTCCAGGGGAGCTACTAGAGGTGTAATGTCAGTCAGGTGTGGGTTCAAAACATCTAGCTCAGTGTCCCTTTCTTTCCTGGCTTCAGTGTAAGAGTATTGGAGAGGTTCCAAGTGCCAAAACAAAAATAATTTTTTGGTGTTTGTTAATGGAGGAACAATTAACCTATGGAATATTCTATTGGGGAAGTGTCTGTAATATGTTATGTAATATGATAATATATTCCTATTATCTCATTCTAGGCTCTGATGAATACAACAGCCTCAGTGACGAGGAAAGAGGCAGCAGCAGACCACAGGTGTGGAGCAAATACCCTCTGGATGTGCAGAAGGAGTTTGGCTATGACAGCCCCCATGACCTGGATTCAGACTGATAACCCTGTGATACCCATGAGATTCTCTAACAGGCCCTTGAGGGCTCTGACTGCAGCGTCAGCTGTCCTGGTAATGGGTTTCCTACCTTAACACATGGAAGGAAAGGCATGTCCAACAGCACCACCCTGCCAGTGAAGACTTGTCCTGAAGGAGTTGTCTTTTCCACTAATAGCAGGGCCCCTTTACCTCAATCAAAAGTGACCCTACAGTCTGAGGTTGAAAAATGCCGTAAAAATGAAGCTTCCTGGCCCAGGCATTTTCCTGTTCTCCTATTCTGAAGTCAGTAAGTGGAGAGTCTCCTATTTTGTCACCACTAAGATTCAGCTTTCCCATACCATCAGGCCACCTGCCTCCAGTAAAAGCCTGTTTCTTTTGATAGAGGGAATCTAGAAGGGCTACAGTGGGTCCCTTGTAGCACCACAAACTAGACAGTAATGGCCATTAGGGTAGGAAGTGGGATCTGCCTGAGCTGTGAGGGGTTTTAATTAACAGCTGTCTCTACTTCCCTGCTTCCTGACTCTGATGATATTTATCAGGATTGCTGTCTTCCTTTGGTATTGTGCCAAGGAACGGGGTCTATGTGGCTGTGATATTCTGCGTTTAGTAAAAACTAACTTTAAATATGGGAGCAAATAATTCCTTTAAAATTTTTTAAGTCTGAATATATTACGTGTTTTCCCACTGTGCTCCCTCTTTCTCTTTCCCTTCCCCACTTCCCACCAAAAATGGGAAGTTAGCAAGACAGAAGTTTCAGAATTGACCTTAAACACTAAGGACTTAGGCAAGTGAGGAATGTTTATTCACAGCACTCACCAAAAAAGTACTATCAATAAAAACTATTACCACCAGGACTGATTTTGTTACCAGAATTTGTATCTTATAAGCAAACTGTCTGTCCCTACCTCTTTCCAAACCACAGATGCCTTGTCTGACTGAGTTGGCAATTTATGCTTTTTGTGTCACATTGTCCAGTAGAACTTTCTGCAAAGATGAATATGGTCTATGTCTGTGCTGTGCAATAGTAGCCCCTAGCCACGTGTAGCTAAGGACTTGAAATGTGATCAGTGCATCTGAGGAATTGAATTTTTAATTTAGTTTTAACTAGCTACATGTGGCTACTGTTAAAACTAAATTAAAGCTACATAAAGCTACTGTTACAGTAGCTACTGTAACAGACAGAGCAGGTCTAGGAAAATAATACACAGAACCTTCTATTCAAGATGTGCCCTCTTGCCCTGAGTGAGTCTGGCACAGACTCACTATCATGTGGGAAGATGAATTCCACAGGGATATGTCTTCCCACTTTTAAGATTTCACATGCATCTACTTTTCCATCCTGCCTTCACTCTCTTTCACTATATGTTCATTCTGTTAAGTCTTTACCTACGTTAATTCCTGTCTACATGGAATAAACCTGCCAGAATGATTCTCTGTGTACATTAACTCAGGCTCTCTTGTGGCTCTAAAACCAACACTGTTGGGGTCCCATCCTAACTATCCACAAGAGTGTACTTCAGCATTGCAAGTCACAGGCAGCACTTAATGTCCAACACCATCATCTTAGTCTCCTGTGGGCGTAGAAACGAAGGGTTAAAAACCACTGGGTACCGTTGTAATGCACTCACTGTTGTTTATGTACGCATTAAGGTTTGCCGACATTAAAGAGCTGACAACTTCATGAACTGTACCCACTACAAAAGGGATTAGCACACTAGGAGTGGGATTGAAGGAGACAACAAAAAGCTCAGAAATTAATTCCACAACAAAGCTTGAGTGCTGTAAGGAGTCTCTGGCTTCCGTCCCACAGAGGGTTCCTGGGAATAGTCTGCATCCAGCAGAGGGCAAAAATGCAGTCACCATCGAGTCATGAGAGGAGGGTGACACGGGTCACTAAACAAGTATTAGGGTACCTGGGCTGTGAGGCCCTTGCTTCCCCCAGGAGCCACTGGGAAACAGCAAGTTCCTGGGATTAGCCGGTCATTTACTTGAGTGAAGAAAGCTAAAGCCTCGCTCAGGGATCCTCAAGACAAGTGCACTCTGCCTAAGGGATTAGCTCTAGAGGATCCCTGAGACAGGCGCCAGCTTGGCTCCGACAGGAGTCACGTTTACAGAGTCTAGGCACAGGACTCCTTGCACAGGACTCCTTTGCCAGGTAGGAATTTGCTGTGTAAATCTTGAGCCCATGATAGTAGGAATGTCCCTTCATGTTCTCCCAGATGCATGCCCTGAATCCAAAGCAAATGAGCGTGCTCCCCTGAATTGTCTTTATTGAGCAAGTATGACCAAGGTTACTCCCATGTCTGAGACTGGGCCAGTTTGGTGGAGAGAAAAAGTCATAAAGGCAGATTGTCTTTACCATTGATCAATTCTGAAACCGAAGGCCAAGAAGCCCCACGGAGCGTACCAAGCCAGCAGGTTCTTCTGGGCCCAGAATGACAGGGTCTCAGAATGACAGTTGTGTCATCCAGTGCAGCCATGCTACCCATGCAGGAACACCCACTAGGCCAAACCTACTGCTCTGTACTGACCTGGTGCTAAAGAGCAGCCTGGGTACCAGAATTACTTGCTTCCAATTATACTGACGAGCCACATTGAGGTTGAAACAGCTTTTTCCCAGAGTCTTCCCTGATTTCCACAGGGAGAAAAGAGAAGTCCCCACAAGTACCAAGCCTTTCCTGAGACTGCAGCCCCACCAGACCTCGGACAAAGAGGGAGGTGGGAGAGGTGCGCTATCCTGATAATCCACACCAAGGCGGCTCAGTGTAAACGAAAGCCTGGTGTTGGAGCAAGGAGGAGGTTGCAGCCTGGTTTGAGGTTTTCAGAAAAAGAAAATGACCACTTCTAGCACCAAGGAGGGCTTGTGTGGGGCTGCGTAACACTCCCTCACACCAACCCTTACAGAGAGGAGCAAGCCATTTGGTGGGTTGGGTCCATGAGTCACTGCCAGCGGAAAGAATTCAAGTGATCCACCCAAACTTGAGAATTTTCTGTCCTCTTAAAGCTCATACCAGAAACCCAGAGATTTACTTTCTATCAACCAAATAAAGACCTAAGGTCTCAAGTAAAATAAAGGATTATCCTTCAAAATAGCAGTATTGCCAGACTTCTGACTCATAAATTTGTTCATCTGTCCTAAAGTGTAACATGTATACGAATAAAAAAATCTTTAAAGTTCATCTTTGTATGTAAGACTTAACAGAAGATTGTGGTAAAACCAAGCAAAAAATCTGGTTGGAGTCTGACCCACTGCCACACAGAGACACCTCTAAGGACAAAGTGACTTGGCTTTGGGTACTTTGAATTTTTTAAACAGCCAATTGCATCCTGTAGATGAATGAATATCAATGCTTTGCTAGAATTGGTGTTCTGGATTAAATAATACCAATAAGTAATGGACTGTAACCCTCTCCTCAGGGAACCAGAGGAAGAAATGGCAGCATTTCAGGCCTCTAAAGCCAGGTGGTTGGACCTGGTCAGAGGAAAATTTTCCCTAAAGAGCTCCTTTATAGAGACTCCTGGTTCAAACCTCAAGTACCAAAAATTTAGAAACCACCAGTCACAGCTATTAACCAATCTAACACTACCTCTTCCCCCAGTGCAACTCACCAAGAAAGTGTAAGGACTGTACCCATCCACCAAGAACAAAACTCAATAACCATTCCCCCGTTCCCCAAGCCCCACCATTACCACCACCCTCTGATGTCCCCACCTTTAGGCTAGCCCGGGACCCTGAGTCTCCTCCCACAGCTTACCAATGAGAGTGACCACCGAGCAGGCCATCAGCCCTGAACCCCCTTACACAATGTGGGCCAAGAGGCTCTTTTAGAACAGGACTGGGCCCTTACAGTCTTGTCATCTGGACTTTGGTGGCTGTGGCCACAGGGAGCCAGACTTCCAGGCCTCGGGAGACTTCACCTCTGGCCTCTAGTCAGTTTTCCTCTCAACATTTCTCTCTTCAGCGACATCTAGCTCAGTCAGGACACAAAAGCAAATCTGCTGGGTGACTTTGGTGATAGCAGCTAAATGAAAATAGAGAAGAGAGTTTAGCAAACTGACATTCAGCTACAGCCCCAACCTGAATACAAGGCTGATTAAAGCATATTTCTGGCTCCCTCCCTCGGGTACCCTGTGCCAGGCTTTGCCCTTCACCCCCAACAAACCTCAATGTCCCCAGTCCCATGCGCAACCAGAGTCTGATGCATGACTCCTTCCTATGTGAATTGCACTTTCAAGAGATAGTGTTTTAATCCCAAAATAGGACTCTAAAGATAGAACTAAAGTGATCATGTCAAGATCAAACGGGAAGAAGTCATGTGGGGCAGCCAGGTCTAATGCCTCCAGCATATCACGAGTATGGGGGAAGCTGTTAGCCACCACCCCACCTCTACATCGCACACACACACACACACACACACACAGAGCCAGTGACACACACGCAGACACAGCCAGTGACACACACACACACATACACAGCCAGTGAGTGATGGATAAAGAGAAGCTTACCAAGGACATTCCGAACAAAGGGTGGCCTCCGGGACTCTGGCAAATAAACACCCAGGAAGTAGATGGGGACCCCGGAAAAGGCAATCCCAATGCCAATGAGGGAATTGATGGTGTCACCGTAGAGGGGCACAATCACCAAAAACAAGGAGCATATGCAGAACACGATGGGAAAAAACAGGCTCAGCTGAAATGGAGGGAAGTGAGATTGGTAAAGTGGATAGTGGATGGGGAGCAGGGTATGGGGAAGAAGGCACCTTGCGGGGATGGCCCACCCCTCCTAGTCTGCCCAGAGCCACTGACCTTCAGAGGCCGCGGCCGTTTGGGCTCCTTCCAGCGAAGGTAGAGCTGTCCAGCAACAGACAGGCCCACAAAGAACCAGTAACTGAAGCTGAAGTAGTTGATGAGCAGGAAAACATCCTCCACAGTGAGGTAGATGAGAGCCATGGAGCACTGGAGGGGGTGGGGGAAGCAGGAGTGAGCAGTGTCACCACCATCAGGGACCCCAGAAGACGCCACCATCCAGCCATCAGCACCAGTCTGCCAACTGTTGACTCAACTTCACCGGATCACCTCCGGTTCTCTTCAGCCACCCCTTGGTATCAGAAAGCTCCATTCTCCACCTTAACGTTCAAGGTGGCATCTCTCCCTCTTCTGTTGGGGGTCCTTCCTCCACTCAATGCCTCCCTTCTTTTTGCAATTGCTTCAGTCACAAGCCAGACTCCTTTCTCCTTCTGATGGCAGACGGTGAGGCCCTCCTCACTTCAATGCACCAACCTCAACATGTGTAACACCATGCCCTCCAGACCTTTACACTGGGTCCCAACTACCTGGCATACAAATGGGCAAATTCCTCCAGAACCACCTCACTTGTCCTGGTGCCTTAGAAATGTAGATTAGCAAAATGGATCCATACCCCTGGGGAGAGAGGTATAACAGAGACTGCCCTCTGGAACAAAAGAGCCCTGGAAGACAGGGGTCGGATTCCTGGAACAAGGTCAGATTGGCTTAGACTTCAAGAATATGGAGTTCTCCCTACCTATCTTATCACCCCAGATTATCAACAAAGGATTTAAAACAAAAAGAGCCCATTTGGGGGACAGAAGTGGGACCCAGTATTGAGAGGAGAAAACTGGAGTGGAATGTGATTACTTTAAAAGACAAGATGTCAGATCTCCCCTAAATATATATATTCAATGCTATCCCAATCAAAATATTGAGGGTTTTTTTGTTATTTTGACAAAACAATACCAAAATTCATCAAGACAAATGAACATACAAAATTGCCAAGAAAACTCCAGAGGGAGAAAAAAACTAAAGTATCCTCATTGTTTTCAGATATTCAATATAAAGCCAAATAATAAAGTTTGGTGCTGGAGGGGAGCATTAGTTGAGATGATGACACATTTAAGGGATATATCATTATACTTGGCACATATGAAGTATCCTAAAAATTAGCTAATTTTTTTATATGATAAAAATTTGAAAACTGTGGAAAAATGGATTATTCAACAAATTATATTGGTATAAGCTGGCTAGCCACCTGAGAAAAAAATTAAGTGAACCCCCACCTCACTCCACACACCAAAATAGAAATAAATCCAAAATTTAAACTTAGTTAATGAAACCATGTAAGACCTAATGACGAGAAAAATGAACTGTTTTTCAAATTTTGGAGTAAGCCCTTTCTCAGGGTCTCTGTTTGTGTGTGTGTGTGTGTGTGTGTGTGTGTGTGTGTGTGTGTGTGTATATATATATATATATATATATATATGTATATATATATATATATATATATATATATATATATAAAACCTTATATTGCAAATTAGAAAATGGTGGTCCTCTTTCAGGACTCTCATCTGTCAGAATATTTTCATAATTACCAATTTTGTTGGAATAAAACACTCTACTGCCATCTACTATATATAAATCTATGATGTCCATGATATGAATAGAGGCCCCTAGGATAGATGTACAACTTGTCTGTCTTCTTTTCTAAATATAATTTAATAATTTTTTAAAAATGAAAAGCGAGAAGGACAAGAAGCCATTGACTTCAAAGAAAAGATAGAAAAATCTTACAAATTCTTTCTTTTTTCTTTCTTTTTTTTTTTTAAGATTTTATTGGGGAAGGGGAGCAGGACTTTATCGGGGAACAGTGTGTACTTCCAGGTCTTTTTCCAAGTCAAGTTGTTGTCCTTTCAGTCTTAGTTGTGGAGGGCGCAGCTCAGCTCTAGGTCCAGTTGCTGTTGTTAGTTGCAGGGGGCACAGCCCACCATCCCTTGCGGGAATCAAGGAATCAAACCAGCAACCTTGTGGTTGAGAGCCCACTGGCCCATGGGAATTGAACCAGCAGGCTTCTGAGTTAGGAGCATGGAGCTCCAACCGCCTGAGCCACCGGGCTGCCCCAACAAATTCATTTTTATATTCTTTTGTAGCAGTTGCCTTGTCTCATATGACTAAGTTTTACTTTTGTATTTTCGAATAATTTTAAGAAAAAGGAAGAAACAGAGGTTCAGGAAGTATCCCAAGAAGATAGTATACCTCCCAGCCAACAGTCTTCTCGTCAAGTCAGGAGAAGGAGTACTACACAGATACATCCCCACTGTCCCCCAGTGGAACTTACATTGAACAATAAAGCAGGGATGGGTGTAAAACGCTCAATGTGGATCATGGACAGAAGGTCTGGGAGGTGGCCCTCACGGGAGCCCACGAAAAACAACCTGGAGGGATAACAGATGTGTCAGCAAGATCCTCAGCCATGCAGCCATACTCCTCACTCAGACAGAGTAGGCTCAGCGCCCCAGGAAAACGCAGACAGGAGTCTTTCAGGAGCATCCCATGTTTGTGCATGTCCAGCCCAACTGACCCCCTCTACCCATAGATGTCTCCACCCTCTTCAACCATGGGCACCTCACCATTGTCTATGAATGGCCAACCCCGTTACCCACTGACACCCCCAGCCCTTAGCTATGGAACCCACCATCACCACAGAAACTCCAGTTCTCTCAATTACAGATACCTCACCATCGCCCAATAGATGCCTCAACCTGCCATCAGCCCTGGCACCCAATCCATCCCACCAGGGGGCCACCCCACAAATTTCATATTAACACAATGGCTTTTTAAAGAAGGGAAGCCAGACTTCTGTCATGTCGTCCATATATCTTCCCTGAGCTCTCGATATGTGATAGGCCAGGATGAGCCTGGAACTCAGACAGACAACCCAGGCGTCCTCTCTGTACCTAAAGAGCCCCACTGACTGGGAAACAGAGCAGCAGACAAACGCACGCCACGTAGGGCGGTCAGCGTCATCACGGAGCACACACCACTCACCAGGCTGGGGGGTGGGTGGAGGGAACAAAGAGCTTCACAAGAGATGACCACATCTGGGCTGGGAAGAAGAGCTGGAATTTGTCAGAGGTGAGTGGGTGGTGAGGAAACAGCACAGGCAAAGGCTAGAGAGAGGCAGGAGAGTGTAGCCTCTTTAAAGGCTGGTGCTAGAATGCTTGCAGTCCAAGGCTGAGGTGTGTGAGGAGAGTGCTGGGAACAACCTGCATACAGGCGATGCTGTGGAGTGTAACAAGCACGAGAGCCAGCGTGGCTCCGAAGTAAGGGCCTGACAGGATTTAACCCAGAGACCTTCGCAGCATCATGGAGGCCAACCAGAACTGGGAGAGCCAGGGTAGAGGACAAGGCCAGACAAGAGCATCCTCAGTCCCATAGGAGGACTGACAACTGTCCTATAAGAGAGGAGGCCTGAATGAGGACAGACGCCCGGACTGAGGAGAGACCAGGACAGATGTGATAACCTCAGTCAAATCTGGTGAGTTGAGTGTGTGTGTGTGTGTGTGTGTGTGTGTGTGTGTACACAAAGATAAAACCAAGAGGCCAAGCAAGGAAGACTGACAGTCCACAACATCCCAGCTGGACACGAAGCACATGTGGGTGCATATTCAGTCTGAGACACTTAGAGGCCATCCAGGTAGAGCCCAGGAGCTGAGGATATCACCTGGAGAGGTATCATAGGGCAAGATGTTGGGGTTGGCCCATTGAAGTTCATAATTTATACTAGGGAGAGAAGAAATGTGATAGAGGATTCTGGAAGGGCACGATTTGTAGGTGAGGCAAAGGTGTCTAACACAAAGCCGAAGACAGCTAAGCCACCACATGGGTAATAAAGAGAAACATCAGAATGTAAGCCAGGCAGAAATGCCTATGCATTATCTGGGTATCACCACAGTTCCCTTTACATGCAGGTCAAGAGCCTTACTCTCGAGTCCGCTCCACCCCCATCTGGTCAATGGCACAGAAAGCTAAGTGAGGTTAGAAGGCATCTGCCACCCAGGTACTTGAAGACGACTGGCAAGGCCAGTAGGGATGCTTGGGCATCAATAAGGGCGAGGCTATGGGAAACACCTTGTTTGGGTAGGGCAGCTTGTAAAGAGCCATTAGGTGCAATCTTGGCCACAGCAGGCTGAGGTGAGGGAAGAGAACACCATATTCTTTTAGAAGGCTTTGGTCTCTCTGTTACTCTGGGTGCCCCAGGTACATGAACTGGAGTGTTAAACTAGTCAGAAGAATGAGTAGGGCAAAACTTTCTTTTGTTGATTCATCCTCCTATCTGTTCATGTGGCAAATAGTTATTGAATGCCTATTACACTCCTGGCCTTGGGGATAGCAACATTTATAGGGTGAGTGGAAGACAAATCAGGAAAGAAGCCTTCTTCTACACGACCAGAATGTCACAGAGCCACAGGAATCATTTGAGAAGCAGTGTGGAAGGCTGTCAGCATCACTTGCTTCATGGGTCCAGCAGGATAAGGACGGAAAGCAGACTAAGAAGGAGGTCACTGATATCCTTAATAAGACTATTTTTTAGCTGGGAGAAGCCAAAGAGTAATAGGTAAATAAATGAATGACAGCTGAAATGCAAACTACTCCCTCAAGAAATGTGTCCAGTAAGGAAGAGGGGAGATGGCAAAAGCTGTTTTGTGACTTCTATAAGTGGAGATGGGAGAAGCTTATGTAGCGATGGCTCCAACCAAACACCCACCAAATAAAAGGGCCAACTGAGGAAGCAAAGTTCTGAAGAAGAAGGGAAGCGCGGAACCTTGCGACCAGGTAGCAGCATCAGCCTGGCAAGGCAGACCGCTCCTTTCTCTAAAACAACAGGAAGGTTGGTGCTCTTATAGGTAAGTCTGCACCGAGAGGAGAGCAGGAGCCTACCTATAGGCCTCAGTGTGAGGTGAGGGGCAGAGTCATCCTGTACCTAGTACACGTAAGTGCTCAATAATCATTTACTGAAGGAATGACTCCTGGGGCTGGCTCATAACCCACAGGGAGCCTAGAGTCTGGTCCCTGAGTGACAGGGTCCCTGCTCCAAGCTACTGCCTTCCTCCCTTCTACCTCCTACCAATCTGTCCTCGCCTCAGGTGGAAACATGAGCTACCAGCACACAAACGTCTGCATAAAGGCAAGCATATGCGCCTGTGCGAGCGCGCGCGCACGCGCACGCACACACACACACACACACACACACACACACACACACACACACACCCTGTATTTCTGAGAGGAAGAGGGGAAAGAAGAGCTCTTACGGGCTCACCTAAGGCCTCAGAGAATTAAACAGTGGAGTCTGTTATCACTGAAACAGAGACACAGTACCTTGATGAGGCAAAGATGGATGCGTTGAGGCCCCCAAAGCAGGATAGGGCAACCGCAATGGGAATGGTCCAGCTGAACATGCCAAATGTCTGGTCAGCAAATGTCTGGGGGCAGAGCACAGAGGGGCACTCAGCATAGCACAGCGTTTCATAAGCCTCCTGCATCTAGGCTGTTGGGACAAACAGTCACTGCTGAGCAGTCCGTCCCTCTGGCCTAGCCCCACCACCTCGCCCTGCAGAGCTGGAGTGGCTGCAGAAAGAGACTGGACCATTCAGTACCATAAAATGATGAACAAATGGGGATCCCCAGAGACTCACCACAGCCACGGCATCACTGCCAAGGACATCTGAAATGCTCAGCACTGTGTAATAGGCCACGTTGGTCAGAATGTAGATGAGCGTCACAATTGGCATAGAAATCCCAATGGCCAGGGGCAAATTTCTGTCAGGACAAGTGAGACAGGACTGCCTCGTACCAACCTCTCCTTGGGGTCAAAGTTCACCCACGGATCTTTCTGACATTTATAGTTCCCTGGCCTCTGAGTCTTTGAGGCACCTCTTCCCCATGTGGCCTAGGGTGGGGCTGTATCCCACGCCCCTGAGGGTTGGGGGGAGCGATTGAGAGAGAGAAACCCTTCTCTGTGAAGATAGCTCATGATCAGTATTTGATGCTCCCCACACTAGGACCAATGGGTCCCACTGAAGAAGGAGCAGTGTACTCCAGGACTAGAGGCCAGGCTAGGGACCTGGTTGCCCAGAATAAACTTCTGGCTCCCCAGGCCTCAGGGTCAGTACCAGAGGGCAAGGTCCTCACACCTTAGCCCAGCTGGGTCTGCTGCTACCCACTGAAGGACTTCTCCTTGAGGAAGGGCCCTGGGAGCCTCCAGTGTGAATAGGAGGACCAGGAGGCAGGGGCTTTCACCTTCACTCATTCCCATCCTAACCCCTAATCCCTCTGAGTTGCAGAGGGAGTAGGGAAGGATGAGAGACGGAGGGAGAAGGGAGGGAAGAGGGCAAGCATGCCCTCTACAGGCAGGAATGAGAGCTGGGGAGTGAGGGGGAGAGCCCACCTTTACCTTTCTGGGTTTTTGATTTCTTCTGTTACAAAATTAAGGGTGTCCCAACCTGAGTAAGAGAAGAGGGCAGAGTAGAGGGCGAGAGAGAGGTTTCCTGCGTCCCAGGAGGAACCCTTAAAGGCATCCTGAAAGTGCTCAGAGTGTCCTATGGGGGCAAAGGTGGGTGAGGGTTCAGGGAGCAGGAAGAGAAAAAAGAAGAACAGGGAAGGAGAGACAGAAGGTGTGAGAAGGGGAGGATGGGGAGGAGAAGTAAGGAAGAGGAAGAGATGATGGAAAAAAAGGAGAAAGGACGAGGGTCAAGAAAAGAATGGAAAAGCAAGAAGAAAGAGAGAAGTGGGAAAAAACACATAATTTAAAACCAAAAGAACAGCAACCACCAGCTCTTTGCATTTTACCACCCCCACCCCCACTCCCTCCGGAAAGTTCATATACCTTTAGTAAAACTAGAAAATGTCAGAAAGGCAGGGGCATTCCTGTTTACCCTCTGATGTGACTCCTGATGAGACACCTTTTCCAAAGCCCTAGTGAATTTCCAGTTCCTGAAAGTGACCTGACAGCAGGCCACAGCTCTTCCTACTTTTAGAAAGAATCCTGTTTATCGTCAAGGAGTCATGTTTCCACTTCCTGTGGAACTACTTCTCCTGGCTCAGACCACACTATTTGTACTCTGGTCAAACGGGCTCCTCAGTCTCACAGAGAGAACTCTGCTCTGCTTGCAGTGCTGTGGTGGAGTGGGGCAGGAGATCACAGGCTATTCAGGAACTGGGCTCTCATCTCTCACTGGGGCTGGGGTAGATCTGGGTCAGCCACATTCTTGCAGAGCCAGCCTAGGCACTTGTTCTTCTTGTTATTGTTCCAGAGACTACAGACTTGAAAGCTGAGGAAGCAGCAGCTCTCCTGAGCTGCCCAGGAGAGAGAACTGTTGGACACACTGCAGGTGTTTAACAAGACCCAAACTTCTAAGGAAGCCTGCTGTCACTCCCTGCAGAAAGCCTAGATCCATCCCTCAATGTGCAAAAAGGGCTAGGTGTACAGCAAGAGAAGGGAGAATAGAAATACCCATGCCCCAGGGGTGTCAGTCATCACACACAGAAGTGGGTCCCTAAGGCACAGATTTTGGGGAGAGGATTACTCAACTACCCAATTGGATCCCAAGATGTTTCTGAGGCTCCAAAGAATATCCAGACAGCTAGCTGCACTAACTTGAGACATGTGCTCAAAGGTGCTAAACCAGCTGCCTAAGAATCACCCAGCGTACTTCTGTTGTTTTTTAAGGAGGGCACAGCTCACCGTGGCCCATGCGGGGATCGAACCAGCCACCTTGGTTTTATCAGCACCACACTCCAACCAACTGAGCTAACTGGCCACTCTACCCAGGGTACTTCTTAAAAACATGCCTTTTTCAACTCCAAACCAACCAGTCTGATCCAATAGGTCTGAGATGGGGATCTCAGCGCCCTGAAGACACCTCAGGATTTCTGTAAGGGCTCAGGAGATCTTGGGAGGCCTGTTATCCTCACTGCCAATTTGCTCCAATACAGGAATAAGAAAGCTTCCTAAAGTCAAACTGCAGAAAAGACAGTGCCAACCTCACAGTATTTTAATATTTTTCTGAGGGCTGACTTTGGGAGGGAATGCTGAATAAGAGCAAGTCCAGATGAAAAGTAAAGGCTGAAAGTAACAACTCATTTCCATAGCCCATCTCCTCCCCCACACACCCTCCAACCCTCTCAAGGAGGGTTAAGGCATCCTACTCACTGCCTGGCAATCACAGACCAAAACAGGAGGCAGAGCAGGGCTCACTCTATCCCTGCTGATCATTTGTATGACCTAATGATGACCCACATTTCAAAAGCTCTAGGTCCTTGGCTGGCTTATTACAGTGCTCCCAGCCTCTACCAAGGGAAAGCAGCTCTGAGGGAAGGGCTCACTCATGTCCATTTGGCCACGTCAGCCTGGCCCAAGGGGCCCAGGAACAGATCTCTTGCTCTCACTGACACAGTTTAGCATGTACGTGAAAGAGCTGAGCAGTAAAGCTAACAGATTCCCGCATCCTCCTCAGAGAACCCCAGGGAACTCCTGGAATCAGCCTCCCGCCTTCCCCCCTCAGGCCCTTCTTACCCTGGCACAGTTGGATGAGACCCATGACAATGATGGCAATGAGCGCGAGGACTTTGGCGTAAGTGAACACGTCCTGCACACGTGTGCCCCACTTGACATAGGCACAGTTCACAAATGTCAGCAGACCTAGAAGGAAAACCATCACGTCACTGGCAGGCTTGAGCTGAGGGCACAGAAGCCCAGCCTTTCTTTAGAATGTATCACTTCTGCCCTATTTGCCGAAGGCAAAGGGGCCAAGGGACTAGTCAGAACCAGAACAGGCAAACGGAGGGGCATGCCCCATGTGCCCCAGCTGAGAGCGCCCATGAAGATCTCATCACTGTTGCCAAGACATAGAGGCATGCATGAACACATCTTCATAAATTCTGACAACCAGAACCATTTTTGGAAATCCCTCCCAGGCCTGGGAAGGGTAGACGTCACTCACTCTTCCCCACTCAGACTCCCAAGATCCCAAGCCACCCAGGGCACAAAACCGCTCCATGACCACATTAGAGAGTGGGGACAAGAGGCCCATTAATAAGTGAGGCGAATTTGAATGGAGGTGGCAGGTCACCTAGGAATTAGAAGAACAATGTTTTTCATGTAAGTGTTCAAAGAAAAAAAAATAAGCCTGACATATGCCTGACAATTTCACATACACCTTCTCAATTAATTGTTACAACCCCAAAATATGGACATTCCTACTTCCATTTTACAGACGACAAAACTGAGACTGAGAGAGGCTAACCTAAGCTCACATGGACCCCACTGATCTTCCCCACCCCCATTTCTATCCAAACCTCCCAATTCTCCGTGGGGTCCATGGGGTCCTGAGCTGACTTGTGTGTTCCCTAGGCTCCCGTCAGCACTGCAGGATTTCCATTCCAGGTCTTCACACGTCAGTGATTCTGGGCCCTGTGTCGGGGATCCCAGCACCTCACCCCAGCTGAATAGGACTGTTCTGATCCATCGGGAAGATACAAGGGGTTCCAAGCGACACCTCTAATTACTGCCCCTCGCCTCCAAAAAGAGTGTTTATGTGAACCTCAAATGTTACTACAAAATATTTTGGGCTCATCCTCCAGACCACCTCTACCTACTCCTACCCGTTTTGCACACTCTCCTTCAGCCAGACTTTCTTTACTGGTGCCACATTACACACAAAGGAAATGGCCTCCCCTCCTCCTCCTGCCATAACCAACAAGAACTCTCACCTTCAAGGTCTAGCTCTACCCCCACTTCCTCTGTAAGACTTTCCCCAAATATAGCAGCGACCACTCACTGAGCTCTCTCCCCACTTAACTGCACAGCGTTCCTACTTCCCAGTGCAGCTCAGGTCTCATGCTTTGGTCATGTGAAGCTCTCTCCCTCAGGTATTTGGGTGGTGTTTCCCCAAGGAGATAACTCTTAGGGGGAAACAAAAGCATATCGTTTTCTTAAGCTTATTGCCAAGCAAAGACAGGAACTAATGAACCCTGGTTAGAATCAAGGTGGTGATGATTTTCACCTAACCACCAATTCCCTGACAGAGCAAGGCAACTGTCAGAAAGTTGGACATTCCCCAACTCAAATGGAGAGGAACGCCTAGGACCAGCCTGTGGACATAAACATGGGTGACTGAACAGCCTTGAAGATTCTTTAAGAGCTTTCAGTCAGTACTCTGGAAAGTGACACAGGTACTAGGAAGTCCTATAAGGTAGGGGTTGGGGAGGCTGGGGGGCAATGGTCAGTGGAAGGGGAGAAGACCAAGGGAATGCATGCTGCTGACAGAACTTCCCAGGGACCTGCCCTGCTAATCAAAGGAATCTGTGGGGCTAATCCTAGATCAGCTAACAAAAGGATTCTCTAGTTAATAGCCACCAGTAAGCCACAGACCCCTGTGCAATACAGTAAACATATTTTGAGGTACCTGCCTACCTGCCGGGCCCCTTCTTGGGAATTAATGGGAATTAATTGCTCTCCCTCCTCTATCATGGCTGACCAAGCCAGATGCTGGACCCAAGCTGAGCCGATGTGATTGTCTCTCCCAGGAACACAGAGTTGGGATGCCGAGAGACTGAATCTAACAGCAGCAGTCAGGGCCACAGCAAGTCAAGGTCACATACAAACCCTTGTAATAGAAGAACAACGACAACAACAAACTCCAGAAAGCACAGCAAGGAAGGAATATTACAGAAAGAAGTGAGGTGTGTGCAGCCTGTGAGGGAAAGACTGACAGAGAAAGACACACAAATCCACAGAAGACAGAGACAGAGGAGAAAGACAAGAGGCAAAGACAAGGAGGATGAGACAAAGAGAAGGGACGGAAAAGAGAGAACAGATGGGCACACACACGGAGAAAGAGACGGTGTCCCAATGCCATGGCTGTGCTCACTGGGGGCCTGGTTTGTAGCACCGAGATGCGGCTACGAGATAGGCGAGAAGCTGACATCCTCCTCGGGCTGTTGCTCCTCCTTCCCTCCACTCTGTTACAAATGTCCTCTCTGTGCACAGTGGGAGCTCAATACTTTGTGCTGAAGGAATGAGTGAAGGCAGCCCCTCCTGGACGTCCCTGCAGAGCCCTTCTGAAAGACCAGCTGGCAGCGTACAGAAGAGCCTGGGCACAGGAGCTGCCCTTGGGGAGGAAGACTACAGTTTGGCGAGGGAGGGACTTTCCCTTTTATACACTGACTTATTTACCACGCACTTGGGCTTCTTTCTCAATTAAAATAAAAGGGAGCAAGGCCAGGAGTCGGGTGGGTGAGTAAGACACGTAGAGCACCAAAGTTAAGGAGGCATTCACTGTCAGAGGGCCACGTGCCAAATCACCCTTAAAAGCTGGCCCCAGGTGCCTTGCTTGCTTCACCCAACTCTCAGCCCTGCCAGAGAACAGAGCTCTGAAAACAGTCTACCGAGCAGAAGCCAAGTCCTCTGAATGTTTTCCTGATTCTGATTACACACGATTTCCCCATCTGATCCCCACTCCTCCATGCCTCCCAGAACTGCCCCCATCTAGCACCACAGGCCGTTAGAGCTCAAACACAAGACAACAGGGCTGGATTCAATGCACACACGTAAAATGTCCAAGCCTGCCCTCTTCTCCTGATCTCACTTCCTTGCTAGAAAGCCTGCCCCAATTAGTGTGGGTCCCATATGAGGGTCTTCAAAGCTCTCCAGGGGCTTGCTGCTAAGAAAAGAGTCCTCAAATAGCAGTTCTAGGCCCAACCCCAAAGCAGAAACAAATCCTCAAGTCTCTCTGTGGCAAAGACTACTAGTTATCTTCTAAGATCTGTTCTTCCATTTTTCCTTAGTACTAGAAATTTTAGCTGGAGTCACTGCTGCCCCAATTAGTGTGGGACCCATATGAGGGTCTTCAAGTCTCTCTGGGGGCTCTCTGCTACATTTCCCAGCCTCTCTCACAGCAAGTATGGCCAGGTAACTAAGTTCTTGCCTCAGGGACACAAGCAAAGTTTTATATAAATAAGACCTCAGGAAGTATCTTTGAAGGGTAGGGTGTGCCTTTCTTTGTCCTTCCTGTCAGGTACAATGCAAAGAAGACAGCTAGAGCTCGAGTAGCTATCTTGTCCCAGCATCTAGAAGTCACATGCTGAGGATGGCAGAGCCACAGGGCAGAAGGAAGGAATCTGCTTCCTGAAGAATTATGGAGCCATCCTACGAGCCCCCCACTGCCTACTTTTAACATGTGAGACAAATGAATTTCAATATGCTTGAACCATGTTGCTTTCGGTTTTCAATCGCCTGAAACACAAACTAACCCTGAATATACATGAATAATACCCTGAATGCACCTTTAGGAATGCCCTCAGACAGACCTGCGCCTCTCATACTCTCTGATGAGGAGCTGGCCTGGCAAGCTGAAGCTGTCGTCCTAGTTCTGACGGTCACAGCTCCCTTTCCCCACAGGCAACAGGTAGGAGTAGGAACCCTCCCAGATCCTCCCACATATAGGCTGGGTGTTACTAAGGGACATCCAGGACAGAAAATTGTAATCCTTAACAACAACTACAAGGTGGGGAAAAAAAAAATCGGGGGAAAACCATCTGCAAATCTATTAGGAGAGAAATGTTCTACAACAGTCCAGGAGAGGCAAACCCTTTCAAAAGGAGATCTCGGAATCAGGAGCTACCTGTGGGCATGTGTATGGATATGTAATGTACATGCCTTTTTAAAAATCTTCCTTATTGTTAATTACACAAATATACACATTTAATCTTAGCATCAAGATTCTCAAAATACATATAGAGTTAGACTCTAGGGTTTTTGAGCAACTATGGTCAAGAAACAGTCCTCCCAGGGGAGAGGAATTATCACTTTGTGAGGGGTGTTCATGTCTATTACATTGTTCTGTACACTTGAAACTAATTTTAAAAAAAAGGGGGAAAAGTCCTCCTTTGGCTTGTCATTATCAGAACAGGAAAGCCATCTATCCATATCAATGACTAACCAAAACAGGGAAGAGGGAAGAGGACTTCCTACCCAGAACCCTGCGCAGGCCACAGTTCAATACACCAGGAAACAACAGAAAGCTGTTCAGGCTCCACAGTGTTTCATCACCCCAGTCTCACCCTTGGCAGTATTCTTCCCCTTCCTCCTCTTTTTCTTCCTCCTCCTCACTGTTGGCCTTGCCAAACAAACCCTCAGGGGCACTGGAGTCTCAGCTGTGAGCAGGCCTCTGCTTTGATGCCTCCTGTCCGTGCTGAACTGACTTCCATGTTGAAACCTTCACAACAAATACTCACCAATGATGTACGTGAGGCTACATAACCAATAGGGTCCCACAAAGATAAATGGACTGACAATACCTAAGCCAGAAGCATACACTTCTACAATCACATCGAGTACTGTTACAGCGCTGGGCACCTGGCTAGAGAGGGGAGACTATGGGCCTTGAGAACTGCCCTTTCCCTCTACAGTCCCATCGGTGAGGAAGGGCCCCTAAGCAGACGGAGTTCAGCCCGTAGCCTGAGGCCCGATCATCAGGAGAGTCCAAGCCCCAGAGCACAGTATGAGCAGAATGCACCTTTAGGACAGTTGCTCAACTTCAACACTCTGACATTTTGAGCCAGGGAAGTCTTTGTCGTGCGGGGCTGTCCTGTGCATTACAGGATGTTCAGCGCACCCCTGGCCTCTGCCTTCTACCCCCATGGGAGGGGGCCAGGAGTGCCCCCTCCCAGCAGTTGTGACAACCAAAAATGACTCCAGACCTTGCCAGACCAACTTAACTCCAGCTGAGAACCACTGCTCTAGGATAACGTGTAGCTGAGACAGCCTAAAATCCAAAACAAGCTGTTTGGATCTCCCTGCCAAGTGTAACCTAGGATTGGGGTGCGGGAGGGCTGCTGGAAAGCCAGCATCTGAAACAGCAAGGCCTTCAGGGGCCAAGAAGGTAATACAAATGAGCAACGGCAAGAATGTTTGGGTGTAAAACAGGAGGGAGCAGAGGACTATAACGGACTGGAAACTATACACTCCATTTAAAGGGAGCCACCACTACGCACATGCAGCTGTGTCAGGCAGGAATTTGGGTCCGAAGCTGCCAGAAATGTTGACTTTTCAAGAGAAAGGGCAAGTCCTCATTTTCAAATGTTGGCAAGTAATTCAAGGTTATTTAGAACACTGTGTAGGCCCAACAAATATATCTGTTGGGCCAAGTCTGGCCCATGGGCCACCAGCTTGCAGCTCTGCCCTGGAGTTGGTACTATGGAGACCGCCTGGGCCCTTTCCTCTAGAATGGAACATTAATTGTATAGCCTGTCATGGTTATAACTTCTTTAGGTAATCTCCCAAACAACAACCTGCCCCCGCTTATGTCTGAGTTTCAAGACTAATTTGATTCTCCTATCCTACCCAAGCCCCTGGATTCAGTGCCGACCTTTGGTTCGCCCCTAATTATTACCTAATTGCTTTCTTCCAGTTTGTGTCTCTCAAGCCCAGGCTGCTCTCACTGACATCTCTACCCAAGGAGACTCCCTCCAGCACAGCACAGTTTTGCTGGATGAACCATCAGCCTGATTCTACATCATAAGTTCCAAGAAGAGAAATAAGCTGAACCCTAAAGCCTAGTCGGTTAGGATGGGACATGGTTTTATGATTTGGTCCCACCTCGGACAAGCTCCTGGCGTCAGGCATGCATTATGGAAAAGCCTGGGCCTCTGGGACAGGGGCCTTGCAGGAATTCAGAGCCTGAGAAATCTGGGTATAAGTACATTTGAATGAAAGAAGCTATGAAATACCATGAGTTAGGATTTCTAAGAGGTGAGATCTGTCCTCCAATCAAAAGATGAGTTCCTGGTGTGGGGGTGGGCTTCCTAGACACAAAAACAATGAGAAAAATCATAAAGGAAAAAACGTTTAAGAAAAATCTTCTGTATATGAAAAATTATAGACGGAGGTGCCCTTTGACTTGGTTACTCTTGGAATTCACCAATGCACAGGCACTCGGGTGCTCAGAAAAAGAGTACCAACCTACAAAACCTTCCAGAAAGCAACTGGGTAACACGTGAAAAACCTTAAAATAGTTTATTTCTTTAGACACAGGGATTTCTCTTAATTAATTCTATCCTAAGACAATATGCAGAAACTGTGAAACTGATTTACACACAACGACCCCCACAGCAGCATTATTTACAGTGTTATACAGCACTCACTATACGCCCAGCAGAGACGTGCTATACATGTATCAATTCATTTATCCCTCACAACAATCTCTTCAGACAGGTACAGCCAATAATCCCATTTTACACGTGAGAAAACCGAGGCAATAGTCAACTAGCTCCTCCAAGGTCAGCAGCTCCTCAGTGGGAAAGCCGAAATCAAACCCAGTCTGGCATGGGAGCCTGTGGCCTTAAACACTGTACCACACTGTCGGGAACTACTTATGTGTCCCCAAACCATGTTTTCTAAGGATATTTGATGAAAGGGATTAAATATCAAATTTTTTAAAAAGCAGTATACAAACCACAAAGAGTATAATCTCCAGAGTACTTTTTTTAAATGATACATATGCACAGAAAAAAATGCTGGAAGGTATTTTACCTAAATAGAACAATAGTTCTCTGGAAGGTAAAACCATGGGTGACCTTAATTTTCTTTTCTCTATCGTTTTGCATTTTTCAAATTGTCAAGTCTATGTATTACTTTTTAATTTAAAAAAAGAGACACTATTTTTAAAAAATGTTTCTTTTGAAGAACATTCTACAAAAAGGGGGAAAAAACCCATGATACACTAAGTTTAAAAAGCAGACTATGAAGTTATATACAAAGTATGATGCCAATTCTACAAAAGAAAAAAATGAAGACACGATTGAACTATTAAAAGTGCTCGTCTCTTGGTGGTAGATTAAAGGTGATATAAGGCTGTTTATTTTCTCCTTACTAAGCATGTTTTATAATCAGAAAATGATTCCCTTTTTTGGAGAACTCAGTCAGGCCAGAGACCCCAGGCCAAACACTACCAGATACACAGCTAAGCAGCCCCCTTCGCTCTGTCAGGAGTACCTGTGGGAGGGGTTGCTTGGACATTTGTCTTGAAGAAATTCCTTCCAGTTCGGAGGCACAATGTACTGGATAATCCTTTGCTGCTAACTCCATGGCGCTCTCAGTCTATTTTTAACACTGTAGATAAACTACATATACTGCCAAGGATTTTGCAAGCAGAGATATGGAAAGAACAGGGTATAATTAAGTGCCTCCGGCAACACAGTGCTAAGAAACAGGGGACTTCTCAGCTAAAACACTAGCTCTACACTCGGTAAGTTCACAGCAATCTTCTCTCCCTTTCAGGGACTTCACACAGACTCGCTCCTTACCACCTAGTGAGAGAAGAAAACAAAATAAAGAGGGATCCACTGAGACCTCTTAGGTTCTGTTCTCAGAAACCTGAATATGGGGTAGAAGCCACCCACTTTCCTCTCGCTGGCCCTAGGCAGATCTTGTTTACAAAGTCAGTGTAAAGAAATCTAAAACACCACAGGGAAAAAGCCGTTTTGGTGTGGTGCCGGCTGCTCAGAACTGGCTACAGAGCATGGCAGTGGCGGGAAGGAGTGGCCCTTGGGCCTGTGAGCCTGGCGAATAATGCCTTGGGACCCCCACAATCTGGAGAAGCCAATTTCCTCACTGACACCTTTAAACTGGTTTAAGATAAAAGGCTAGGAGGCAAAATAACTTTTTTTCTTTTTTTCTTTTTTTTTGAGTAGCAGAATAAAGGCCTAAGCACTTAGGGTTTTTTTCTGGGTTAAGTTACAACTAGCGATGTTGACTCCAATCAGAACACCTGACAAGACAAATATAAGACAGGCACCAACCTGTCACATACACTGGAGAACAGAACTCAGGGACAGTCAAGAGTGGAAGGAACGTGAGGCACCAAAAGCTACAGATTCCCACTTCTCCCGCCCCTATCTTTTACCCTTCCTTCTCTCAGGACCGAATGAATGACTGGTTAAAGTACTTCTTCAAAAGGTGTGATACCTCTCTTCCCTCCAAAACAGCAAAGATGCTGTTCATTTATGTAAGGTAGCATTAGCATTATTAAAGTAATGCACACCCCCACTCCTACGCCCTCCACTGAGCCCCCAGACTTACATATGCAAGCAGCAGCGATGAGACGGCAGGCCACGTACGGGGGATCGCACGTGGGGAAGGAGGGCTGGATGATGTAGTTGGCGAAGGTGATGGCAATGATAGCCTGACTGGTGGGCTCAACGATGAGCAGGGAGGCCCACAGACGGATGAAGGCAATGAAGCCCCCGAAGGCCTCTAGAATATAGGCATAGCTGGCCCCAGACTTGGTGATGGTGGTCCCCAGTTCCGCATAGCAAAGGGCACCCACGACAGAGAAAAGTCCGCCAATGACCCAGATGACCAGTGACAACCCATAGGAGGCCGTGTACACCAGCACGCCCTTGGGGGAAACGAAGATTCCTGACCCGATCATGTTGCCCACCACCAGGCTGACTCCATTCAGCAGGGAGATCTCCTTCTTCAGCTGCATAGATTCTGTGGTCCTGTGAGGGGACACACTGCCATCAACCTCCCCGGGCTGGCCAGCCTCAGGAATGAAATGATATGTGGGCGTAGCTCTCTCCATCTCCTTGGCTTCCATGGCAAACGGTTCCTTCACACCGGTGTTTCCTCCGGCCTGGCAAAGAATATAAGTATGTCAGTCGAGGGCAGGAGCTGGTGAGGCTCTGCTTTAGACCCGCGAGACAGGCAGCTTTCCCTGCCCTCCTTCCGTGCAGAAAGAACAGGCCTCACACACAGACCTTAAATACTCTGAGCCTGGCTCAGAATTCACCACAGGATCAGGGAAATGGAGGTAAGCAAACCTCTACTGCTCCCAAGAAAGACACCAGGAGAGCTCAGGCACGAGATGATGGCGACTTCCAAGACGTATCTGGCTTGATGCTCAAGGCAGGCTGGCATTAGTTTTACCCATAGCATGGATTCTCCCTGAGATGTAATTTTTGCTCTATGATTAGCATCTTAAAACCTGCAAACCTATCCTGCAGAGAAGACCAGAGTCCCAGCACCGGTTCACAGCCCTAGCCAGGCAGACAGCCTTCTCACTGTCCATACCCAGGTAATCGTGCCCACTCATCTCCATTCAGACATAAACGGGGACTTCTGCAGTGTGCAGCCACGTGCAGAGAGGTCTGCAGCTACTCTCGGGCCGGCAAAGCCCGTGAGCAGGTCGTGGGAAGGGCTAGGAAGAGGCTAAGACGAGGGCAGATTGCTATTGCAGAGACGGGACCAAGCCCAGGAACTTCAGGAAAATCACACCCACATGTTGCTGTGTCCACAACACCCACTTTCCTTCCTACATTGCTGCTTGCCCATTCAACACCTTTCTTCTTCCAAAGTGCCCAGGAGAGAGGAATAGCATAAGACCAGAAAGAGAAAGAACATCCAGAGGGCACCCTAATGTGGGGCTCATCTGTTATTGGCTTATTTGCTTTCCTCCTTGACATGCCCCTCACTACCATCTGGGGTTGCAAAAAGATTCTCCCAGAACAGGACCCAGGCGTCTTGACACCCAGTCAAAGCTATAAGGCTTCTCTTCTCCACACTAGCATTGGAAGACATCCTGTAAAGAGATGGATGTGCATACACATTCTCTCTCTCTCTCTCTCTCTCTCTCTCTCTCTCTCTCTCTCTCTCTCTCTCTCTCTCCTATCTTTGAATCAGAGTTGGGTCAGTCCAGAAACCACAAAGAACTTGGATTCCTACCTACGAAAGACCCAGAATCTGTCAAAGGAAGACAAGTACTTTCATGACCTACCACTCAGCATGGCCTTCATCCTCCCTCATTCCTGTGCCCCAGGAGTCAAATATTCAGATCCCCTACTCCTAACTCATCTCTGGAGAAAGGAATCTGGTGGGCCATTTGATTCCCAGATTGGGCGTAGGGCTCAAATGACAACTAACAGGAGTTAGTCCTTTAAGGTCACAGAGATAACTTCCATGGATAAGAATGGGCTTAGTACATCGTCTTCCCAGAAGCCTCTCATCGATTCAACAAAGGTGGATGGATGTGCCAGAACTTTGCCTCACTGAGCTCAGAGCAAAGGAACCACGGCCACTCAACAGTAGTTTTCAGGGAAAACACCAATCTCCACAAGCCCCACCCACAACTCCTACCTTACCTGTCCCGGTCCCTTCCTAGAGTCTAGACCTGAACACAAGTGTAAAAGCTCCTCTGGGGCACTAGTACGCTTTCCTTCACTCCCAGAGTTGAGCCAACCTACCTCTGTTTAGATGAGGCCTGGCTTTAAGGTGGCACCATTTTTCCTTTCACTCCTGGCACCAGGCCAACCAGGTTTCATTACGTAGGCACATGGAAAATTATTTGTTTCCACATGTCTGTCGGGTGCAAAGAGACCCTAGGCTGTCCTTTTTTACCCAACTGAACACAGAGGCAAGCAGAAAAACTGGCCCCTGTGACCACTCCGGCCTCCCCCTACCCACCTATTCCATCAGACCTAACTGGAGGGTGAGGTGGGGGTGAGAGAGGGAAGCACCAGGTATTTTTTTTTTTTGGACTTCTGACAGCAGATATGTGGGTTTTCTACACATCAGGCAATTCTACGACACCAGCTGAGTGTCCCACAATTTAACTCAATCTGACACTATCCATCTTTTTTATTATTTTTTTTTTAATTAATTAGATTTATTGGGGTGACAATTGTTAGTAAATTTACATAGATTTCAGGTGTACAATTCTGTATTACATCATCTATAAATCCCATTGTGTGTTCACCACCCAGAGTCAGTTCTCCTTCCATCACCATATATTTGATCCCCCTTACCCTCATCTCCCACCCCCCACCCCCTTACCCTCTGGTAACCACTAAACTATTGTCTGTGACACTATCCATCTTGAGACAGCATCAGGTCCCACAGGGTAAGGGCTCAGCCCTACCAAACCGCCCCCGCCCCCCACTTCAGATGCTAAGCGCAAGTCCAGGCTGTTACCAGTGCTTCTGACTGACTGGCTATAAATCAGAGGTTCCCACTGTCCTCCTTGGCTTCAATTAATTTGTTAGATCAGCTCCCAGAATTCAGGAAAACTTACTAGATTACCAGTTTATTATAAAAGGATATAAACCCGGAAAAGCCAGAAGGAAGAGATGCTTAAGGCAAAGTACGTGAGAAGGGGTATGGAGTTTCCATGCTCTCTCTGGGGGCACCTCTCTCCCACATATTCACCAACCGGGATGCTCTCCTAACCCCACTCTTTTGTAATTTCTATGGAGGCTTCATCACAAAGGCATGACGGATTGAATCGTTGATCACTGGTGGTTGATTTAACCTTCAGCTCCTCTCCCCTCCCCAAAGGTCGAGACTGGTCTGAAAGATCACAAGGTTGGCAATTAACTCCCATCCTTAGAGGATATAGATGCTTTCTAAAAATCATCAGATTAACATAAACTTGGGTGTGTTGAAAGGGGTTTGTATTATAATATAAATAACAAAAGACATCCATTTCATCGTTATTGCTCTGGAGCTATTTCAGGGGCAAAACTAAATTTATAACAAAAAAAATAACCCATGGCTCTTATATAGGAAATTACAGGGGCTGTATGCCAGAAACAGTGGACAAGACCAAATACATATGTTTAATCACAGCATCACAGAGAAGGGAAAAAGAGACATAAGCTTCTTTAGCTGGAAAATAAAATCTCATATAAAATGGCAATTGCGTCAACTTCAAACTTCCATTTAGGACATAGAAAGCGGGGAAAGCATTACTCCTACTCCGATAACATGAAAAAGTCAGATAATCTACCAATCAATAACTTTTCTTAAAGCCATCAGGGAACTGAGATTACAGGACAACCAATAGGACTGAAATTTAAGGGAAAACAGGCACTTCCTGGAGAGATACAATTTCTGGCTCATCTATGGCAGAGGGAGAATGATGGGACCAAAATCAAGGAAGAAAAGAAGAAGTCAGGTACAGTTTTTAATGAATTACTAAAGGTCAAGTGTGGGTTCGCAAGTGCCACGGACACTCAAAGGTTTTTCTCCACGGACCTCAGTGAACGCTCAGAAGAAACAGAAGGCAGGAGACTGGAGAAAGCCTCTCAGTACCGCTAGCCTAGAGAAAGCAGTCACTACTCTGGGAAAAATGCAAAGGTCTACCTGGTCGCCTCTCTAAAGAATAAAAAATCTTAACCCCCTGGGGAAAGGGCAGCAAACGCGGGTCACTCCCAGGGCAGCTGGGACAGGGTGAAAGAAAAATAAAACCACCCTTTAAGTCTGGGGGAGGGGTAGGATCATCCAGAAAGATCCACACACCCTCAGACCCTCATCCAGAAAGATTCACACACCCTCAGACCCAGGGAAATGGCCTGCCTAAGACTAAGGCTGAACCAAGACAGTAGAGAACCGCTCTGCTCCCCACCACCAGGTTAGCAAGTTCGCAGCAACAAGACTATTGTGGTAGAATATGCCTTGTGGCATAGGTGCAGAAAGAAGCTGAGGAAGGAGCATAAACACTGAGGAAATACTGTCCTTCCAGCAAACTAACCCTAAGCTGCAAAGAAATGCCAAAGGAATTTGAAGCCCTTGGTAAGCCTAAGGTAACCATAACAACACTAATCACCTCCTAACTGACTCGAATTCCCACACTAACAGCCTAGCAAAAGAAGAGGTGTACACTTTTTCCAGAATAAATGCTATGTACCTCAGTCTCTACTGTTCCATATACATCTGGCAATCAATAACAAATCACAAGCAACACAAAAAAGCATGAAAAGCTACCCACTATCAATAGGCAAAGTAATCAATAGGACAAACTTCAGATGGCCCAGATATTTAAATTAGCAGACAGGGAATTTAAAATAACTATGATTATGTGAAAAATGATATAAATGGATCCACTTTAACATGGAGTAGGAGCTGCCATCCCAGAGGAAGTGCCTTCCAAGTCTTACCCCTCAAACCTTGGGAATGTTAAAACTGGGCAAAAAAACCTTTGGACTGGGCCTAAAGCAGCATTGTATTCCAAACAATTGTTTGCAAAGATAACAGGAAAGCAGATGAAATTTAAAGATCTTCTTTAGAATTAGCACCACTATGTTAGCTTATCTACACCAATAGAAATTCCTTCCTTAGCTTATTAACACTCACAGAAATTCCTTTCTTCTATTTAAGCACTTATTGTTCTTCCCTTTCTTACAAATACCCCTTGTCATCACCTCCGAATTGTAACACTATCTGGGTCTCCACCTGAATCAGGGCTATTCTTTTGGGTCTCAAATGCTTGTTGCCTCTCGTATTGGCCTTTTATTTTTAGGTTATGTATTAAACATTCTAATGGGAAAGTTGGGCAGCAGGCAGGAATAGATATGGAATTTTAGCAGAGAAATGAAAACTGTAAGAATCAAAATGGGAAAAAGTAAAAAAATAAAAACAGAATAGAGCCTCCAAGAGTTGTAGGACAATATCAAATGGTCTGAGGTAAATATTTTTTAAAATATGGGAGTGTTCTGCTTACTTTTAATTGCTTTAGAATATAATTGATTGCCTAAAGAAAAAATAGCAGCAATGCATTGTGGATTTATAGCATTTATAAAAGTAAAATGTATGACAACAATAGCACAAAGATAGAAAGGAAGAATTGGGAGTTATATTGTTGTAAGGTTATTACATGTAAAATGATGTGTTATTACTTAAAGCGGACTGTGATTAAAGATGTACATTGTAAAACGAGGGCAATCACTAAAAAAAATAAAAGAAGAGGTATAAATAGTAAGCCAACAGTGGAGATAAAACACCATAAAACATACTCAATCCAAAGCAGGCAGAAAAAACAATCAAAGAACATATGGCACAAATAGAAAACAGAAAACAACTGGCAAGAGGGCAGATTTTAATCCAACCATATCAATAATAACATGAAATGTAAATGGTCTAAATATACCAATTAAAAGACAGACATTGACAGATTACCTAAAAATGTAAAACCCAAAATTCAGTCTACAAGAAACCCACTTTAAAGATAAAAATAAATAAGTTATAGATCAAGAATGGGAAAAAATAAATCGTGTAAACACTTATCAAAAGAAAGATGGACTGGCTATATTAACACGAGACAAAATAGACTTCAGAATAAGAAATATTGCTAGGGATAAAGAGAGACATTACCTAACGATAAAGAGGTCAATTCACCAAAAGACAATTCTAAATGTATATTTCCTCCAACAATATAGCTTCAAATACATGAAGCAAAAACTGATATATCTGAAAGGAGAAATAGACAAATCCACAATTACAGTTGGGGATTTCAACACGTCTCTCTCAGTCACCAGCAGAACAAGTAGACAGACATAAAATCAGCAAGGATCTAGAAGACCTGAAAATGGAATTCCCTAACATAGTTCTTGTCTAAGGAAATGTGTGAATTCTGAGAAAAGAAAATTGGCACCTGCAATAAGACGTACCTCCAAGCAGGAGAAGGGAGCAGGTCAGGGGTGGAAGGCAGACTTCCAACAGGAGAAAAAAAGGCTTTGGCTCCTCAAGTTTCACAAGACAGTATCAGCCCTACTATCTACTGTCAGTATCAGAGCTCAGGTTAGGAACCCTCCCTCAGGTGCTGCCTGAGGCCTTTAGGACCAATTCCAACCTTCTTAGCAGCTAGGTCCCTTGCTGAATAGAGTCCCACCCACTGTCCAGTCACAATGAATTACTTGCAGTTTCCTAAACCCTGGAGACTATCAGAAAAACACACCTTTGCTCATGCTGAGCCCTATGCTTCTAACACCCCTCTCCCAAATTCTTGGCTGCCATCTTTCTTTCCTTGTGCCACTAAGGTTTCTAATACATACTTCTGCCTTAGCAGCCACCTCACTCTGTTGCACTTACTTACCTTCAGTCTGTCCCAACAAGTTTGTGGGCTCCTTGTCTGTTTTAGCAGTTCCCCGTACAAGGCCAAGGACAGAATCTGTACTCAGTCCATGATCGTTGAAAAAATATATACGGATAGAAAATACCTAGAACAGAAAATACACAATAAACCCTATGAAAGTCTAACACTTTGAGCCACCTGCTCCCTAAACCGACAGCAGAAAAGGCTTCACAAAAGTGATCATTATCAAACTTGAAAGCTTCTTCACAGCAAAAGAAACCATTGACAAAATAAAGAGGAAACCAACTGAATGAGGGAAGATTTTTGCAAATAGTGCCTCCAATAAGGGTCTAATATCCAAAATATACAAGGAACTTATGAAACTCAACAACAACAAAACAAACAACCCAATTAAAAAATGGGCAGAGGACCTGACATTTCTCCAAAAGACATTTCTCCAAAGAGGACATACAAATGGCAAATAGACATATGAAAAATGCTCAACATCACTAAGCATCAGAGAAATGCAAATAAAAACCACAATGAGATATCACCTCACCCCAGTCAGAATAGCTTTCACCAACAAGACAAATAGTAACAAGTATTGGAGAGGCTGTGGAGAAAAAGGAACCCTCCTACACTGTTGGTGGGAATGCAGACTGGTACAGCCGTTATGGATGGCAGTGTGGAGGATCCTCAAAAAATTACAAATAGAATTACCACATGACCAGCAATCTCTCTCCTGGATATCTACCCAAAAAATCTGAAAACATTTACACATAAAGACAAGTGTACTCCAATGTTCATTGCAGCTTTGTTTACTGTGGCCAAGACATGGAAACAACCAAAATGTCCTTTGGTAGATGAATGGATAAAGAAGTTGTGGTATATATACACAATGGAATACTACTCGGCAGTAAGAAAAGATGAAATAGGACCATTTGTGACAACATGGATGGATCTTGACATTAAAACGCTAAGCGAAATAAGTCAGATGAAAAAAGCAGAGAAACATATGATTTCACTGATATGTGGTATATAAACCAAAAACAACAAAAGAACAAGACAAACAAATGAGAAACAAAAACTCACAGACACAGACAATAGTTTAGTGGTTACCAGAGGGTAAGGGGGAAGGAGGGTGGGAGATGAGGGTAAGGGGGATCAAATATATGGTGATGGAAGGTGAACTGACTCTGGGTGGTGAACACACAATGGGATTCATAAATGATGTAATACAGAATTGTACACCTGAAATCTATGTAACTTTACTAACAATTGTCACCCCAATAAACTTTAATTTAAAAAAAAAAAAAGAAAACAGGAATGCCTATGTTTGTGAAAAGATTGGCCAAATAATGTGAGTATGGCCAATAGAAATTTGTGAATTAAAATAAATTTTACTGAAAAAAAAAAAAGTGATCAAAAAAAAAGAGAGAGAGAAGCCAGTCTGAGACAGTGGTTTCCATCATTTTGTCACAGTATTTGTTCTTTAGGTAACAGGTGATAAAGGAGAAAAAGTTACAAAAAGCTACTATGACTATAATAATGGTTTTTAATTCATTTGCCTTTAATTAGTCACAACAGTACCTACACACATTCTCAAAAAAAAGCAGTGGATTCTGTGTGAGATGCATTCTTTATACTCTTCCCACAGAGTAGATTTGCAGACCTTCTATAACAATGGGATGAAAATCACTGATACAAAGAGTTCATAATTAGCCTACTATCTCTAGCTAGGTAGCCTGATATTTGTGGGGAGGAAGGATGCAACAAAATTCTACCAGAGTACTCTCTTTGAATTGGCCATCATTCAATTAGCTATTATTAAATTGATAAAAGAAATGATATGTGAAGATCACACACAGTTACCAGTCTTTCAGTCTGTCTTTCTCTAACACACAGTCTTTGAAATCACTGTTGAAGAAAATTTCCATTAAATCAGTCAGTACCCTATAAAGTCCTGTCTTAAAAAATTAGTATTAAACCCTGCTTGTAAGAACACAATGCAGCTTTCTAACAGGTTTTCATCCTATTTTCCAAGCTCCTGCAGCAAATATTAAAGGAATTCAGAAGACCACTAAAATTTCCTTATGAAAATTTAACAATGAAACTATTACATGTAATTTGGGGGGGGAGAAGGTTTCAAAGTTCAATTACAAAGACGATTTTACAAGCTGCAGCTAAAAACTCTTATAATTGATGACTATGGAAAAAAAAAATTCTGTTGAGAAATACTCCAAAATCTTAACTGTGGTGAAAACACAGAGAACTTTTTCTTTTTTACACTTTTCTGTGTCTTATAAATTTTCCACAATGAATATGCATTGATTTTTTTTAATGCTTAAAGTTTAAAATATATATATTTATTGTACATGAATCAAATAACAAAAATTATGTGACTCATTACGTCTGTCTTTTTATGTGAGATACTAGAAAACTCAAGATCAAATTCAGCTCCCAATCTCTGAATAAATACCCTCACTTTTCAGAGTTATTTGCTATCTAGTCTTTTCAATAACTTTGGATTTCTATTTCTTTTTAACAACCTCACTGCATCTTTCATTATAAACCACCACAATTACTATTTAGAAAGAGATATGATGTAATAAATACTTTATTTATATAATAAACAGTCCTTTTACTAGTATCATGTTCATATGGTACACAAATAACTAAAACTCTTTACAAAGATCCAAAAAGGCTAACAGAGAAAAGAGAAGTAATACTCACCGGGGAGGAAATATGCAAACATCACAGTTTCATTAGCCACCTCATCATAAATGGCCAGGGACTGAGTAGAAAATGAAGTCTCCACAGCAAGGCCTAATTCCACTTGTCTGTTTTGGCCATTTAATCTCTGCAACAAAGATTAAGAGGCAACTTATCAAAAAACGAATCTAGTAAGCAGCAGGACAACATTTCACTTTGTGAAGAAAAAAAATCTAAGTTTTGCATGCCCAGCAGAGTCAGCACTGATTAGTGAGAAGTTCCATCACACCCACAGCAGGGGTGTAACTGAAGCAACCAGCCCAAACATGTGTCAGAGCACGAGCCGGTCATCTCAAACTTTCATGTCTAGACAGATGCTACTTCCTGAGTCCCAGGTCGCCACAACACCGTTCGCACCACTTTCATAGAAACATATCCACATCCTGGAGAGGCTGTAGCAGAAAGCACAGACGACAGAGATCGGGAAATTTCCTGTATCAAGAAGTGCCAGGGAGGGCAGTCATATCCAGTGGTATTTATTTTTGGTCTGCAGTAAAAAAATATGTCCACAGCCAAACGGGGAAGGAGGAAGACAGGAAAAAAACACACTTGTGGTTTTTCAAATATTTATCAAGAAATGAAAATCAAATTTAAGAACATGAATGACAATATGAGACCAAAGTCAGGAAGTTTAGGCATCAGCACACCACGGGCCCTGAGCAATGTGGGCAGTCTGGGCAGTTTCCTAAGCGTCACAGCAAGCAGATGTGAAAATGATCTCAGAAAGCACTCACAGGCTTTCAAAAGTCTGCTCCTCCCAGATCTTCAAATCAGGGAGCCACTTTCAGAGATAAGCCCCAGATGGCTCAGCAGTCTGCTACTGGCGGGCGCAAGATTCCATCTCTGCTACCGTATTTCCCCCAAAATAAGACCTAGCCAGACAATCAGCTCTAATGCATCTTTTGGAGCAAAAATTAATATAGGACCCGGTATTATATATTATATTATATTATATTATATTATATTATATTATATTATATTATATTATATTATACCCGGTCTGTATAGTAAAATAATACCGGGTCTTATATTAATTTTTGCTCCAAAAGACACATTAGAGCTGATTGTCCAGCTAGGTCTCATTTTTGGGGAAACACAGTAGTTGCTAGCAGTACTCTCCCCCTTCCCCGCCCCATCCAGGGCAGAGACCAAATATTTTAACTGTGTTACCAAGCAAAAACAGCCCAGTGCACACAACAGGTACTCAAAAACATCTGTTAAATTAAACATTGATTCCTACTTATACTGACCATTACATAGCGTGGTTCCCAGACTGTTTGCTTAGTGCTTAGTGAAGAATTCTCAGAGTTTCACAAACATCTCCTTCCATTTATGACATGAGATGATCAAACAAGACGACAGGATGTGGAAACACTAGAAAAAGCCCTAATAACAGGAGCACCCCTTCACTAGCTCCAATAGGCCAGCACTCCAAGCCCAACACTAGGCAGTCCCACATCATCCCCAAGAAGCTCTGGTCCTGCCTTCCCATCCTCAAAGTCTTGCACCCCAATATTTCTCTGAGTCTCACAGACAGCACAGGTCCTCTTACCATTAGACTCACACTTAAATACCTCACAGTCTCTCTCACAGTCACAGTCTCTCTCTCACCCATGGAGTCACGCTCACACTCGGGGTCTCAACCACTCAGTCACCCTCACACCGATTCTCCTTCCTACGAACAGCATCTAGTTCACACTCAGGGTCTTACACACTCACAGTCACTCTCAGACTCAGTTTCACAGTCTTCTAGTCCAGGGTGGCTCTCTCTGTCTCTTACACACACACACACACACACACACACGGAGCCTTTCTCACACGCTCAGTCTTACACTCAGAGGCTCCCCCACTCCAGGAGTCACCCTTCCGCTTGAGGTCCCCATTACACGTCATGCTTTGGGACGCTCTCAGCTGTAGCGTCTCGTGTGCCCGGCTGGTCCACCCCGCGCCCTTTCCCGGGCCCACATCCCGCACGCGGCGGCGCGGGCGGGGGCCGTGTGGAGAGTTCGGCCCACAGAACGCGGCCCTGCCCGCTAACCCCACGCGCACGCCCGAGGCCCGTTACCTCGCGGGGGTCAGGCGCTGCCAGGATGCCGGGTCTTGCCGCAGCCACTCTCCCCGCGCCTGCTCAGGCCCCGCCCCCACCACGTCACCCGCCGCCGGATCGGGACAGCGCGCGTCGCCTCGGGACAGGGCCTCCTGCTCCGCGTTCGGCGGCAGGCCTGGCAGAGCCTCCTTTCGGCCCCAGCGATGTGGCGGGCCGCGCTGAGACATCCTTGTGTGCCGTCCAGATCTCTGCGTGCACTTGGCGGCCGGGCCCACGAGGGCTGTGACCTGGGCCCAGCCACCTTCGCCAACTGGAGTGACACTCCCTGACCCTGCACGGAGGTACTCGGGCCTCCGAGGTACTCAGTACTCAATACGGGATGCTGCCCCGGGAGCTCTAATGTGACCTTTGTCCTGGGCCCCACTCCCAGGGGAACCCCGTACAGCTCACACCGGGAGTTCTACACAGCCTCCTTACTCGCTTCACAGCCAACTGCCTAAGGACCCTAGGGAGACAGACGCAGGACTTGTCCTCCAGACCACCACACATCCATTGAGGCCCCACAGACACGTGGGCACTGCTGGGCTTCCATAGCCAATCCTGAGCCTTCCTGAGGCTCGGGCTGGAGGACATTTTTCAGTCCTCTTTTTGCCTTACCTGGCTGACACCCCTCAGGGGGCTGCACCCTCCTGCCTCTTTAGGTCCCTCTGGTTGTTCCTCTTCCATGTCTTAGGGCTCTTCCTCTGGTGGCTATGGGGCTCTGCCTAGGGCCTTCTGACTTCACCGACTTCGCCGGCAGCTGAGCCTTAGCTTCCTGTCCATACTTCAAGCATGACTCTCTTGAGCCATGGACTCATTTCACCCGGACATGTGTTCACACCTGTATATACTCTGCTTCCAGACTGACCATACCCAAATACTTGCTCCCCGCCAAACAGTGACCCAGCCAGAGATGGACAGCACCCTGAACCCCTCCTCCTTCAGCCCCCTAGACGCTGCGTCTCATGGTTTTCTTCTCCCCAGCCTTAATAGCCTCCCAATCCCTATCCTGCTTCCTCCAACCCATCCCCACAGGGTAGGGGGTGCTCCAAAAATACAGATTGGAATGACTTCATAACTCCCCTACCTAAAACCCTTCCATCTTCCTCCCTATAGACCTGAGATGAAAAGCCCTTGTGCTCTCTGCTTCGAACACTTTCTTTAGGTGTCGATGACAGTTTGTATATATTTGGAGTCATTAGTCTGATCCTTTGCCCCCTGGATCAGTTCCTCCTGCCTCCCTGGAGGCTCTGGACACTTGTGTCATACAGTGGCAGCCAGTTCACTTGTCCTTGCAATAACTACACATACAACCTTCCAGCTCCCAGACCTCTGGCTTTGCTGTCTCAAACCCAGTTACAGCAGCCCACCAGCTGAAAGGCCAGCATGCACCAAGCACTGAATTGGATGTTCTCCAACACCACCAGTGTTCCTCAGGACTATCCTGCAGGGTATATTTATTCATCCCCATTCTTCAAAGGAGCAAACTAAGGGTCAGGGAAGTCAGGAGACTCCCCAGGCTATTCGACGAGCTCATAGAACTCAGATTTGAAACCCGGTCTGCTGGTCCTGAAGCCTGCTCTGACTCTATGCCCTCTCTGCAGCTATGAAACCAAGGGTGACAGTTCAGCTGAAATGGGTCAAGGGTGAATGAGTGGCTGAAAGGCCACCATATGGCTGTGTGGGTGTCTGCAGAGTTGGGAGTCAGGCTGCGTACAGGGCCTGGGGGTAAGGGTTTGCTCACTTTCGTGCTGTCATCCTTTTACCAAGGCCGGTGATGCAGTGTATCCCTAGTCATCCTCACCCTCTCTGGGCCACCCCAGGTTTGGCCAATAGTAACTGGTGTAGTGAGAGGTTTCAGAGTGCCCTCTAGTGGCTCAGAGTGTTTCAAAGCCTGAAGCCCAGGCTGGCTCTGCCCCATGGAGGCAGGAACTGGGGCTACCACCTCAACTGGCCCTGGCTCGTGGCTCTTGCACCACAGATTTCAGGCCTGGGTCCCATTCCTATGCATGTTTCCCTCTCTCAGACTCTCTGTTTCTGTCTTTATCCATCTCCACTTGGTCCCCAGTCTCTTAGTCCTTGTCTCTGTCCCTCTTGGCCTCTGTCCATACCGGTCCCAGTCTAGTGTCTCTTCCTCCCTCAGTCGTATTCTGTCCCCAAAGCAGGACAGATAGTGGGCAGATGAGGTGAAACAAAGTAGAGGGGTGGTGTCTGGAGTTCTAGGTTCAAAGGATGCTGAGACCGGCGAGCTGAGAGAAAAGACTGGGGAGTCCAGCCAGGGTGACCTGCAGGATTGTCCTTGGTACTCAGATCTGAGGTGGCATGTGAGGCCTGCTGACTAGACAAAAACAGGAGCTACATTCCAACAGGGATGTTTCAGGTCCCAGGAGGGGAAACAGATTCCAAGGAGGGGGCAGGAGGATGAAGCTTAAAGAGGTGCACAGGAGCTACGCTTTGGTGCTGAGCGCCCATCAAGGCTCCAGGAAAAGTCTAATCCCAGATTACCTACCTCTCTAGCCCTCTCACCCGTCCACTACCTCCCTCCTCTCATGCTCAGAGCAGAGCCTAGGCCAGGGTACTTTACAGCATCCAGAATACTTTTATTGCCAGAATCGAGGTACAGCCTGCTCTGAGTCCCGTGCAGGACCCACCACTCAGGAACGAAGGGAGAGAAAGATGCTGGGTATGTACACAACAGAGAAAATCCGGCTCCACAGAAACCTTGTGGGAGAGCAGCAGTCTAGTCTCACCGTGGCTTTGGGGCCCCGCTCTAGAGGCTAGACCCATGTCTTGGCCTTTGGCTGTTGCCGACTTGGAAACCAAGCCCACCACGGCAGATCCAGATTCTCCAGCCCTGCTATCACAGGGAGATCCATGCAGCACCTCTGAGACAGACAGAAAACCCCCAAGGGGCCTCCAAGGCACCTGGCTCTCACAGGGGCCCACTCAAGTGTCGGAGCTAATCCCTGCACACTAAACACCACTGAGCTGCCTGGTGGAGGTAGGTGCTGGGCAGTGTAGGCAGCAGCCCTGTCTCCTTTCAGCCCTGTGCCAGCCCACTTGGGTGCTAGAGAAACCCTAGGGCAGAGTGGCAACATGGTGGGGTTAGCAAGAGGGCAGTTCAGGGAAGCTCTGAGTCACCTTGGCTGCTTCCTTGAATTCTTTTTTCATGACGATCTAAAAGGCCAGAGCACGGGGCCTTGCTCTTCCTTGAACCACAGTCCCAGGGCAAAGGGAGCCAGCATCAATACTGTGGGAAACAGCCCAACCAAGGGGATCAGAGCTCCTGGGACACAGCCCTCAGAACTGGCTCGAGGGTGAGGGCGGCGTCTGCTGTCCAATCCTGAGCTAGGCTGTTTTTGGAAGTGAGGGAGGTAGGAGTAAATACCCAGGGCCTGGGAACCACAGAGCACACAACCCACCCCTGCCCGCAGGGGGAACTGGGCTGCCCCATAAAAACCAGTCAGACTGTGGAGCAGCTAGGCCACAGAGAAGCCAGCAGCTCCAGCCACCCATGGCCAGTAAAAGGTTTACCTGTGGCCAGCGTGTGGGAAGGATCACCTCAGGGACCAGGAGCCCATCCTTGGGACTTTTGGGAATAGGGACCACAGTTCAGCCATATCCCTCATGGAAGGCTAAGGGGCCAGGGCCTGGTGCGTGAATGTGAAAAGGCCACAGGGGTAGGAGGAACACATGGCCCCTGAGTTGGGGATTGGATCCAGGTGCTAGCCAATCCAGCCGTGGAGCCAGTCCTGAGGTCACAATTCCATCAGCAGCAGCAGTCTTTCCATTAAGGGTCCCTCAAGTGAGTCCAGACTATTTCTTCTTTCCTCATTCCCAGAGAAAGGATAAGAAACAGTATTCCCCATGGCAGACGTTTCAAACTCCAAGTCCCAGGGCCATGGATGGTCAGTCACAAACTGCTAAACTCATGGGCTATGGCAGCCCTGGAGGCCAAGAGAAGCAGCTGTAGCTGAGCTATCGCACAGCCCTGCCTAACCCAAGAATCAGGGCTCAAGGAGCACGCGTTTCAGATAGGCCAGGGTAGTGGCATTGGCTAACATCTCAATGTGCTCGCTGCCTGGCAGTGCCTGCAATGATACTTGGTGCTCCTGGCGGCTGCGCCAGGTCTGGCACTGCAGGGCACTCTGCAAGTTCACAGTGCCATCGCCATCACCAAAGCAGATTTTAGGGTCGCTGTCCGGGAAGCTCTCATAGTAGAAGGAGTCTGGCGTGGGGACACCAGTGCCATAGAGGCAGTGCAGCTGCACGCCAGGTGGCACCATGGCTTCAACCAGCCCCTCCGTGTCCTGCCGCATGAGCCAGCCATCTTCAAAGCCAATGTCCTGGAAGAAGCGGTGATAGTCGCGCAGCGTGTAGTTGGTCGTGGGTGTGCGCACAAACACCTTCTCAGGGGACCAGGTATAGTTGTAGGGCAGCAGCCAGCTGGTAGAGACTGCAGACCGCTGCTGCTCCCGGATCTTCAGGGGACTAATGACCGGGATCCGGTTGTTGTCCCCTGCAGGGAGAGGGCTCCAGTGAGTGTGCTCAGGAATGCAATCTGGCGGGGCATCATGTTCACCACCAGGGACCCTGCTGGACCCCAGCCAGTGGCCCAGTCAGCGCACCAACTTCTCTCCACTGTTACCATTATAACTCCCATGCCTGCACCGGCTTTTACTGTTTCCCTTTATTTTTGATACATCCGGGAAGCACCCAACCAAGACTTGTTTCTTTCCTTTTGCATTCTGTCACCTGGGATTTAGGCAACACAAACCCACATGGTGTGTGACTTATCACTGGGCCTGTGGACACTGACCTTATGGAAGGTGAATCAGCAAATGGTCAGCTCACAGGCACGTTCCTCTTTCTTTTTTATTTATTTTTTTATTACATTGGGCTATGTAAACATTCTTCCTAAGCTTAGGCCTGCTGCCAGCCAGCCCTGGTCTCATACCAGTCACCTACCTGTCACGGACCTGGACAGGGCAGGAGAGGAGGCTGCAGACAGAGTGAGAGTCCTTCTCACATAGGAATGCCAATAACACAGACACACCCACCAGCAGGTGAGACCTCCAGAGATTGAGCTAGAACTTGGGAACAGGAACCTCTGACCCTGTTCAGGACCCATGGCCACCCATCATCACTCTACCTCTCTGACTGACCGTAGTAAAACAGCTCTGCCTGGTGGGGCCTGGCTCTAGGACCTCCAAAGAAAGGGAACCCCTTAGCTAAGGGTCCATGACTACCACCCCTCCCCCACCCCTGCTCCTGGACTGCCAGGGCCTAAGAGAACAACTTCCCAGCATCTGAGGCAAAGCTCTAAGAGAACTCACAGGGAAGCTGCCCAGCCAACCCAGGGTCACTACTGGGATGAGCACTGGTCTGACCTGATCACAATAATCAGTTCACCAACAAGCAGGTCAGGCATTGCCAGTGACTTGAGGAAGAAAGCTCATCAGATACTTGGCACAGCTCTGCCTCATGGCTCCTAAAGTGAGGGGCCATGGGACTCACACCTAATCCTAGCAGAGGGAGGCAAGCCCTATGGCTGCAGCTGGCAGGTTCTGACAGTTGTGGAAAGGCAGGTGGACTGGGGAAGAACGGGGAAGGAGATGGCTTTCCCAACTGCCTAGCAAGCAGGCCCAAACAGATCTGCACCTGCTTCCTCCCTGTGTTGCCCACAGGGGTTCCCCGCTGCTACACATGGAGTTGTAATTCATAAACAGGAAACTGTAGTCTAGGCTTCCTTCTCTGGGGCAAAGGTGGAATGAAGTGAGGATGGGGGTAAGAGAGAGGGAGAAGACTCCCCAAAGAACTCTGGGTCAAAGCAAGTTAGGCCACCCAGGCCTGAGAACAGTGTGTGTACACATGTGCACAAGCAGCTGTATGACCAACAGTTCTGCCACTCCATGTTCACGCAGTAAGAGAGTTACACAGACAATAAGGGTCAACTAGAGAGAGACAACATTAGGAGCAGTATTGGATTCTCTTTAGCAAAAAGAGGTATTTCGAAAAGAATACCATTCTGGAGAAAGAAGGGTTCAGACCCAAGAGAAGAGACGTGAGGATGCTGTAGAGGGAACGAGAAAATGCCACCCCCAACACATCCCCCCATGCTGGGCCAGGCAGGGGCTTACCTGAGGCCAGGACGCGCAGGGTCTTGGCCACGCCCCCCCAGGGTGCACCCAATGCCACGAAGGCACGAATATACTTGTCCTTCCAGGCCTGTGGCTGCCGCTGCAGAAAGTAGAGCGTGTACATGTTGCCCATACTGTGGGCCACCAGCACCACAGGGCCCCCATACAGCTGGTACATCGCCTCGATCATCTCCTGGAGGGCCAGGAAGTAGGGCCCGTTTTCATCTGCAGGCCAGAGCCAGGCAGGGGTCAGGCAAGAAGGGTCCTGGCACCTGAAATCACTGACTGTTTCTCAGGCCAGACCCAGGACTAGTGGGGAAAGTGCTAAAATCCCAGTGGGAATGGGCTGGTTTTCCCTCAGGTGCCATGAAGATAGGAGACAAAGGGGTTCCTTTTTCCCTCCTCAGACTCACTATCTTTCCGCAGGGCTCAGAGGCCCAGAAAGCCTGGGGAGAAGGGTGGGGAAGGACAGGACAGATTGACCAGGGGTGGTAACTGTCACCACTGGGCGAGGCACCAGAGGTCCAGGTGTAGGGGAGAGCCCAGGTCCTGTGGTGGGTGTGACCTCCCTGTCCCCACCTCCTAAGATCTCAGGTAGGAAACAAGGGTGACCACTTACTTGGGGCTCGGCGCCAGTCGTAGGGGGCTCCCCGGACATCCTCACCCCGTGTGTAGCCCCAGCCCACAAGGCTTTCCACCATGGTGTGAAAATAGGAACCTGTAGACAGAACTGCATAGGATTACAGAGGCTGCAGCCAGTGTCATCACCTACACCACCCTTGCCAAGGAGACTGTGACATCTATTGCAGGAAGGTCCCTGAAGGAGTGCTCTGTGCCCACATCAATCAGAGACAGGTCACAGGTTACCCCTTCAAACAAACAGGGTTCCTCCTACTCTAGGAGTCCAGCAAAACCTCCATCCGGCCCCGTTCCTGGAAAGCATGAGAAGGGCTACATACCGACACTGCTTTTGCTGGGGTCCAGGAACTCCAGTGAGAAGGTCTGCCCAAAGCCAGGGACATGCACGTCCACACCATCAGGAAACTGGGTGGCCCGGGACGTTCTGTTATACACGAGCCTGTCAGGAGGGGATATTGAGCTGGTGACACAGAGGTGGCACTGAACTTGGGTGTCTCTCAAGACTGCCCTGTGTCCTGAGCTGTACTCCCTTCCCATCCTCAGGTTTGGTCAGATGTATAGGGGAGACCAGAAAGTAACTGTGAGGGTTCAGAGCTAGTCACCGGAGATGTGCTTCCACGGCGTACAGATTATTTTGAGCTAAGGGCAATTTTAGCTTGAGTCCGGCTCAAGAGAAACTTCTGCCCCTCCCTTTAACTACCTAGAAGTATTTGAATTAGGAGGCTTGCCCATAATAAGAGATTATCAGCGATCTCTTTTTGACCCACCTATATAGGCAGGGCAAACTTCTATTTATTAAACATCTGCTCTTCTTATCATTCTGCAATGACCCTTTGAAGCCCCCAGGGCATCTTACCTCATTCCTTTCTGTCTCTGAACCTCTCGTGCATGGGGGGCTCTCTGATTCTCTCATGTACGTGGGATTTCCACACATGTATAATAAGTTTGGTTATCTTCTCTTGCTAATCTATCTCACATCTATTTGATTATTAGACCAGCCAAAAGAACCTTGAGGGTCAATGAAAGTTTGTTCCTGCCCCACATAACAAAGCAAGTTTATAAAGCACAGATCAGAGTGAGGACTCCCACCAAGGCTCACTCCAAAAATCGACCCCAGGACTCCCACTGAGACCATATTCCCTTCTTCTCAATGTCACCCACCCTGAATGCAGGTCTTGGTTCTGGCTGAGAGAGGGAAGTACCAGGCCTAGGTCTGCCACGAACCTCACACTTGACACCAAAAGGCAGGGAGGCTAACCTCACAGGCGCCTACCGCTCATCCCTACAGACCCAGGTCCTGTCACTACCGCAACACATCACAGGGCAAAGGAGACAATGAGGGCAGCACACGACAGAACCAGACCAAGAGACAGCCAGCTCCTTGGCTGCTACGTGGGTGGACAGGCAAGGCCGGGGTAGTGGGAGCAGGAGGAAAGCCTTATGCCAGACCTGGAACCTGCTCTGGCCTCCCCTGATACCAAGGAGGTAAATGTGCCTGAGAGAACATAGGCTCGACCTGGTGGGCCTTGGTTCCACCCCCCTTAAAGATCAGCCACAGAAAGCTGATAGGCTCCCCCACATTGACCCAAATAATAGGTCCTGGTGGCCTACTATCTCTAGGGCAATCTGTAGATTATCCGAATGGCCACTCAGCAAAGTGCAGAAAATAGTTCTGGAAAGCAATGCAGCTCTGTGTTGGATGAAAGTCTAAATAGGTCACAGGAGCAATAAAGGTAGATGAGCCCCTCTTGGTATCAGCCCACACCTTCAATTGGCAGTACCTGAGACCATGTCTCTGGTACAAAAATAGAAATACAGATCAACAGCCCAGAAATAACTCTGAACACACACAGAGGGGAAAGAGTCAACAATGTGGGCCTCTTTTAAGATTACAACTGGGAAAGTAAAGCTCCAGGAAAAAATTTTAATTTGTTAAGATTACATACGGCTCACACCTTTATTGAGCACCAGTTGTGTTCTAGGTTCTACTGCTATAAAGATAAAGGAGATACAGTCCTTGCCTTCAGGGAGCTCAGTCTGGGAGGGAAACAGCTCAGGGTCACACAATTCTAGGTTTGAATCCTGGTTCTCCCCCTTATGAGCTGAGTGACCCTAGGCAATTTTGTAACGGATTTCAGCTTCCAGATTTCCTCCACTGCAAAACAGGTTTGAAAACAGCACCTATTTCATAGGGTTGCCATAAGACTAAATGAAAGAAAGTATGTAAAATGCACGGTGTATATATTCAGTAAACAGTAATTCTTAATATATGGAAACATCCTTGGAAACAAAGTTTGCGGAGGATTAGAGGAAACAGGCAGGTTGCATGGGGGAAGGAGAGGTTAACAGCTCGGGAGTGGCAGGGACCTAGCTTAGGTTTTAAAGGGTGAACGGGAGGGAATTTATCAGGCAAAGGGTGTAGAAGTAGATTCCAGGTTGAAAGAACAGCATCTGCAAAGGCATGGAAACATGGCATGTCCCAGGAAGAACAAGAAGCTGAAGGGGCAAGTGTGGCCAAGCCAGAGGCAAGGGAAGGGGTTGGGGCCGCATTGAGGCTATGAACAGGGGCTAAAGCGTAGAAACCAGGGTTAGGGCTTGAGGCACAAGGCGTGGAAAGGAGAGGGTACGGTCAAGAGCAGTGGGAGAGGGAAGAAAGTTCTGTCTGAGATTGCAAAAGGTGGTGCCTACCAGACCGAGGAAATAGGAAGGGAAAAAGGTCAGTGACCTCGCAGTCTCTTGAGGTGGGGGTGAGATGGAAATGGACTCTGGAGGCCTCTTTAGGTTGAGTTGTTGAACAGCACCCCGTCTGCGCCCCAGCTCCCACCTGATATTGTCGATCCAGCAGTCAATGATGACAGGCAGCAGCAGTTCAAGGTTCAGCCAAAGTGTGAAGTAGCTGTCCGTTTTTTTGGAGCAGAGGTAGTGCACAACCTTCGGCTTGTCCAGCTTTGCCTCCAGCTGGTTGCCCAAATCACCAGGCACTGTAGCAAAGCATACAGCATTCATGAGACCCTGGGTCCGGGAGGCTGGCACCTTCAAGACTTGAACCCAAAGGCTTTCCACCCACAGCCACCCCACGCAACGGAGTTGTTGGCAGGGGCTTGTTCACTCTGACCAAAGGAATGAGAAACAGGACAGAGCACTGGGCCACTTAACCCATCAAAATTGAACCAGACAAAGCACTCCAAGACAGGCTTGTGGAAGGAGCCCATGAACAGAAACACAGTTGAAAGAAGCTCATATTGGCACCTGCTGACCTACCAACGTCCCCAGGACTTGCTAAAGGCCACAGTCCAGTAAGGTTTCACAGGGCTGATCATCTAGAGGGCCCTAGCATCTCAGTACCCTTGGACCAAGTGTTGGAGATGGCTAACCTGAACCAACACACCATTCTGGCCATAGCCCATTGGTGGGTGGGGGTGAATAGAGAGGGCCTCAAGGATGACTTCTCTCTACCCAAGCTGGCCTATCGAGTCTACACAGAGCCCTGGGGGGCCTGTGACACTCAAACCTATACCCGTTGCTTCACTGCCCAACATTCAAGGCACTTTAGGATCTATTTACTCTCAGTGACCTTTCAGGCTTCACCTGCTCCCACATGCCATGCTCCCGACACCTCCCAAATTCGTACTCATTTAGGATCCATGATCACAGAATGAACAACCAGAGCTTGGCTCTCCTAGGCATTCACTGGGCTCAGACTGTGAATCCAGCCCAGCAGAGGGCACGCCCATCCTGCGCACCATTTCAGTGTCCATTTCAGGTCAGCCACAGCAGGCAGGCATAGCAATTGCCTTCACCTCCTTTCATGATGTAGGTGCAGAAGTGAGGAGTCCCCAACATGACAGGCTCTGGCTGACATGCCTGTGGACCGGGCAGGGGAGTGCAGAGACCTTGGTCATTATCTCCACCAAAGGAAATGGCTGAAAGAGGAAGTCACCAGATCTGCTTTGCCTGGATGTCTTTTACCCTGGTCAGGCTGCGTGACCTCTAAAAATAGTATGGTCACTTCCTGAGCCCCCTTGTGCCTAGAACTAGGACAAGAGCCATCCATGTGCCTTTCACCTCAAATAACACTGAAAGAGAACTTCATTATTATGCTCACTTTACAGCTGAAGAGACTAAGGCTGGGAGAGGTAGAGATGGCTTACTGTAGACCCTTCCCCCTGCCCACGGTCTTCTTCTTGTGTCACTTCTCTGGCCTCTGCTTCCTCTACCACCAATTTGAGTCCCACCCATAGAGGCTGGTCACCCTTGGATGCTGATCCTTTGGTGCCCAAGGGCAGGTCCCTGCTCTGTGCCCAGGAATAGCTTGTCCACTGCCCACCATGGGGTTTCCTAGGATTAATGCCAACAGCTTCACTCTCTGAGAAGCTGGGCAAGTCAGGATTTCAGTTGCTCTGTGACTGGGTTGGGCGTGACGCTCCTCTGCTGTGACCTAGGATAACCAAGAACTCAGTATATTAATGAGTGCAGTTAGCGCCAATCCAGGAGAAAAGGCTGCATGTCTTTCAAGGACCACACACTTCCCAAGGCCACACCCTTTATACCCAGAACTCCTTAGGCCCACCCATGGCTCCCTGAGGGCCCCCAGGATAAAGTCCAGATGACACAACCAGTCACGAGCTTACATAAACCACTCCTCCCCGCACAACTCCACTCTAGAGAGCCTGGACTGCCTCCTTCCCTCTGATATGTAGTTCCCTCTGCCAGGAACTCTCTCCTCACCACAGCTCCAGCTGCTTACTCCAGGAAGCCTTCCCTGACTGGGTCAGTGGATTCTCTGTGCTTGCCCAGCACAGACCTCATCTCTGTGGATTATTCTGCAAGTTTAGGGAAAGCAGGGCCAAGTCTGCCTAATTCCCATAGTGAACTTGGGCCCAGCATCCTCCTGGAGCATTTCCTGGCCCCGAGCTCACGGTGGGGATTCTTTAGGACCAAACTGCCTGCCAATCCTACCCGTCTGTGATCTGCATCATCCCCTTTAAAATATTCCCAGCAGAAACAGCATAGGGGTCATACTGCAGCAGACCCAGTATGTAACATATACCTCAGCATGCCTCTGCCTTCAGGAGTCCTGGCTGCTCACCGACACACTACCTTTGGGTGAGAACGACAGCCTGCATTAGGCATTCAAGGCTCTCAAGACAGAGATCTCATCTCTGCCCACCACCACAAGGAAACACTGTGACTCCTGAACAGTTACTGGGGCCAGGATCAAGGAGCAGGTAACAGGAGAGGTCTCCTAATCCCAACACTTAGTTCAAGGAGGTCTGGAAGGGTAAAAGTACAGGCATGCTTTCTGACATCTGTTCATAGCCACTGTCCCAACTCTTACCTGTCTTTAGTCATCCTCAGATTCCCAAGGGCCTTCTACCTCAGGCACAATATCACCCATTTGATAAGTTTGAGGGGAGCCCTCTCTCCTCAAAGGAGAGCAATCCTTCTCCAAAGAGATTCCTTCCAGCCATGCCCTCTGTGTGAGGCTGGAAGGGCTGAGGGAGGCAGCCTCCTAGCCAAGCCCAAGTTAAAGCTAAGTCTCCTGCGGGCCAAGTCTGAGGCCACCTTTCCCCAGCACTGGCCCTCAGGAGTGGGGCAAAAGGACCTGTTTTTTGCAAGTAAAAAATGGGGATAAGGCGAGGCAAGATTTGGGCCTTTTGTGGATAGGCGAACAGATGGAAAACTGCACGGTAACCTTCCCTCTTAGCCCCATATTCTACAGGGAATGTGACAGAGAGGTTGACCACACCCGCGCCGAGTATGGCGGGAGGTGGACGGACCGACCCAGGTGACACGACAGTCACACGCTCCCCAACTCCGTGCTTAGAATAGATGCAAACTGGGAAGACAGCCCTCCCTCTCGCTCCCTGTCCTGCCCGACGCACGAGCGAACAGACCCACGACTGGACGCGAGCCTCACCCAGGACCACCGGAGGGGGACGTCCAGCGGGGAACGCCGGGTCTGCGAGCAGCAGGAGAAACAGGAGGCCACCGGGGAGCAGGGCTGCGCCGTAGGGGCAGAGGAAGAGACCCATGGCGTGAGAAGGTAGGTCCAGGTCCGAGGTGCGGATTCAGCGCTCCGGGCTCGCGCCTAGGCCGGGCGCGGCGACGCGCTTAACCCCGCCGCCCGCCACCACCCACAGCGATCGGGCCAATCACGATACACCTCTCTCAAACGGCCTGCCAATAGGGACTCACCGCCAGGCGCGTCCCGCCCAGGCTAGCTTGCCGCCCCGCCCCCGCTCATCCCGGGCCAGCTCCCTTGACCATGCTGCGCGCCGAGCTCATCGATCGGTCGTGGCTCAGCTTGGCTTCTACGCTCTCCGCCACCTACCCGGCACACCCAGCCAACCACTGCTGGGTACCCGACCCAGTCCTCGGTACTCGAAGTTTACGCTCCACAGCGCCTCGGTGATCTGGGATCTGGAACAGGTCGGGCTGAGCGGCAATTTAGTGCTCGCCGCTGCTGAGCGACCCGGGTCAAAGCAAGGGGAAAGGGGGAAGAAGTGAGTCCCAGGCAGTTCTAGGGACTTAGGGGACCAGAGCTGACCAGGACCTTTGCGCAGCCCCCATACTGGTTCTTCGCACCCGACCCCAGAGCACCTGGGTTGTTCAGACAATCCCGGCCCAGGCAACCCCCTGCCGCCTGCCTCCCGCTCCCGCCACCGGCGGAGGATTAGGAATGCGGATTGGAGAGGCCAGGTTAGAATGTTTCGTTTTTGAGTGAGATGTATGTCCTCCCTTTTTAGGGGCCCGGAGTGTGGAGTTACCCTGCCCAATCAAGCAGTTCGCACGCAGTGTTGAGTACTCGAGGCTTGAGCCTAGAGCCTGCGCCATGACTCACCGGCAAGTCCCCCCGCAGAGCGGGAGGGATGTTAGGACCTCGTGGTCCCCCCACTACTCCCACCCCAAGCAAACCTGGGGATCCAGAGAGGATACAGACTCCTTGAGTGAGGAATTGGGGGTGAACAGAGGGGAAAGAGACTTGAGAGCCGGTAATATGCCAGCACCATGCATCGCTCTGGGAAAGGGGGGCCATGGGTTTGGAGACTGGAAATCTTGATCCCACACTCCCTCCTGAGGGCCAGTCACACCCTGGTCAGCTGGTCTCAAGACCTCTATTCTTCCCCTTCCTTCCTTTCTGCCTCTCACTCAGTAATTGACCCTTTCCGGACTCTCAGAGTGCCCCTCAATGAATCTACTCACTGTCTTGGCCTGCCTCTCCTGTGTTCTTACACTGAAACACACTGGTGGAGGAGGTGGCCTCCTCTGTTGAGGTCCAACTATGTCCCACCTCAGGCCCTGGCCTAGTGACACTCCTCCCCACCAAAAAGTTTAGCACACCTGCCTCACCTCCATCCCAGGCCCCAGCAGAGGGGTTACTGAGGACCAATCTAGCAGGGACAGGCAGGAGACCAGAGCCAAGGGTTAAGTGAGGAGAGGGTAGGGGACAAGACAGTGCTTTGCCACTCTACACTCTGGCACAGTCTGAATGTCTTGTCAGCCCAACAGCCTCAGGTGACGCTGAGGGCCATCACAGGATGGCCCTGTCCTCAGGAGCAGTTCCTGAGGTGCTCACTCCCACAGCCCTGCAGGTAATAGAAACCATGGCCATTAGGGGAGGGGTTTCCAAGGCTTGGTCAGTAATGATCCATGCTGGCATTGTGAAGAAGGGTCAGAAGGTAAGGGTCCCCCCATTTCACATGATCCCACTATCCACATGATAGCTGCAGACCTGGGGTCACCCTGGACTCTAAATACCTCCCTGACTTTCAGGCCCACAATCAGATGGTCACCAAGTCTTGCCAGCTCTACCCTCCCCAAACCAGACTACCCTAATCCCCATAGTAGCCTCCTCACTGATGTCCCACTTTGTCCCTTATTCCTGTGGGTTGTTCTCCACATACCAGGTTGAAATCATTAAACATTAAGGCAGGCCCTGTCTGCCTAACCCCACTCGTGACCCTCCCATTGCATTCATCATATGCATTTCACTGATAGTGAGTGAGGACCCTGCAGGGTACTCTGACCATCTCCCCGGATTTCTACTCCCCCCTTTCTCCAGCTCTCTAATTTCCAGCCTCCATGGCTTCCTTGCTACCTGGAGCAAGACAACCTCATTCTCCCTCAGGACTTCTATACTTATTCCACTAGGATCACTCTGACGCCCCAACTTTTGGGAACTCAACTGAGCTCTGCATTTAGGCCTCAGTCCAACATGACCATTGGCTTTGAAGCAGCCCCTGCCTGGCTCCCATTAAAATACAATCACTGGAAGAGCAAATCCTTCACATGTCCTATTACTGTTGCCTCCTGGGTTACTAGTTACCACCAGCACAGTATCTGGCACACAGCAAGTGCCTAACATATGTTGCATGAATGATTGATACACCCGTTCTCTACCGTCCAGGATAGGGTCCTGGTCTGTCAGACCTGGAGAAGAAGATAAGGGACTGAGAGGCCCACAGGGCTGGATGTGAGTTCTGGAAAAGACTGGGAAAGGGAACATTCCCCTCCTGTGGAGGGGAACATTTTGAGCGAGGTAGAAAAATAAATCAGAGGTGGAAGAGCCAAGCTAGTTTTGGTATGTTCCTCAGGTGAAAATCCAGCTAACAGCTTTTACCCCTCCTGTGTTACTGGGCTCTTTGCATTCCCTCTCCTTTGCCCAAGCTGCAAGGTCCTCTACCTGGACCAGGTGGGTGGATGGGCTTGGGGCAACCAACCAAGACCAGGGCTTTTGAGCTGGTTTGGTAGCCATAGCTGAGCCTATTTGGAAGCCAAGTGAGTCTCCTAAAGCTAATGGCTCAGCACGCTTCTATTCCTCTGCTGCCAGAGCCTCCCTGGAGTTATGAGAGGCCAAACACTGACCCAATCATGACTGAACCTTGGGGGAAAGGGGCCCAGAACAGGGTATCTAACCTGGCTTAGGCATCAAGGAAGGCTGCCTGGAGGAAGAATTAGAGATGGGTCTTCAAAGATAAGTAGGAGTTTGCCAGGAAAACAAAGGGATCAGTAGGTCGGTGGGTGTTCCAGGCAATGAGCTTAGCCAGTATAATACAACAGCCTCCAGACCTGAACAATCCCAGCAGTGTGTCTGGAGCACAAAGTGGGTGAGAGTGGAACAGAGTGGTTGAGGGCCCTGAAAACCAAGTTTAAAAACGTGGCCTATGTCCAGCGAGCCAGAAGCCACGAAGATTCTCAAGCCTAAGGGAGGAGGCCAGTGGGTAGTATTAGGGCCTTCCCCTTTCACTTCAGTGCAGGCTCCTCTCCTCTAACAGCACTATCTGGGTCAAGAGACAGAGTCAGTACGCCCTCTGGTGGGAACTCAGCGGCGATTCCGCAAAGGCGCGGTGATAGGAGCCTTGGTGGAGCCCAGCGTTCTCGTTACTCTGGAGTCCCGGGAGATCAGGAAGGGTGACAGCTGGCCCAGCTGAGGGGGGGAATGGGCCTGGGCTAGGGAGTGTGGATCGTCGGGGGGGGGGCGGGGGGGGCGGATCCCAGCATGCACCGAGCGTCGAATCCTCTCCCACAGCGGGATATTTTATGGCCTGGGAGGGAGGGCTTTTACACCACTCCTAGACTCTCCGGAGGTTCAGAAGAACGGCCACATTCCTCTCCCCACGGGAAGATCGCCACCCTATATCCGCTCTGGCCTTCATGTACCGGCGGCTGGAGCGACCGCTGCCTTTGTGACAGGACTCATGAGGTGAGTCCTGCCACGAAAAAGCTAGGCGAAGCGGCGAGGATGAGATTCCGGATGAGATATCGCGAGCCCCTGCTGGCGGGACCAAGTCGCTTTCTCCCAAATACCTGGAGTACGGTTTGGGAAAGGCATCTGGCAGGGCCGTTGGAGACTCGCTCACACCTCTCATTTACCTTATCTCTGATCCATTCATTCATGATTCGTGAATCCTAGCAGATGGGGCAGAGGACATTTATCAGTGAAAAACTGACGTTTCAAACTACAGTAGGGACCTCTGTTACAGAATGAGGTGCCCTGAGGGGGGAAAATCTGGAGGAAGAGCAGGGTTAGTTAACTAGGGCAAGGGTGGCTTGGGAGGGAAGGAAAGAAAGCAGACTGACTATGCAAAGGCCCTGTGGCCCCAGGGAAGGTTGCTGTCCTTGGAATACCCAGAGGCAGACAAAGCAAGCCAATAATTCATTCAGTAAGTCTTGAGCAATTGTAGTGCTTCCTAAGTATCTTGGGGGGATTGATTCTAGACCCCCACTCCTCCCAGCCCCCCCATACCAAAATTCTCCACATGCTTAAGTCTCTGATATAAAATGGTGTAGTATTTGCATATAACCTAGGCACTTTCTGCCCTATGCTTTAAATCACCTCTAGATTACTTGTAATATCTAATGTAAATGCTATGTAAATAGTTGTTATACTGTATTTAGGGATCGACTTTGTGGAATTAAAAAAAAAAAGTTGATCCACTGTTGGTTGAATCCACAGATGTGGAACCGTGAGTTGGGAGGGCCAATTGTATGTACTACATGCTAGGCCCAGAGATAGGCACAGGGGATGAGCCTGTCCTCAAGGATCTGGCGTTCTTGTGGGTGGGGCAGGGAGACAAGTGATTTGTGTTAGATGTTGGTTTAGTGCTGGGGGAAAGGAGATTCGAAAGCTGATTGGGGGACAGAAGCACGAATGTTTAGTATTAATGGGATGATGTGGAAGCACCCATCTGAAGATGTGTAAGAGAGCTCAACAAAGCAGGGCTCTAAGGTTATTTTAATGAATTTAGGTTTTCAAGGTGAGTCCAAGTCTCATGCGGGTAGGGGCGGGAGGTGGGACCCACAGGGGTTTCGGGGAGCCTCCCTACGCCGCCAGTCCCTAACCTCAGGTTCACTACGGAGCAGGGACCTGGACACGCATGAATGGGAATGCGCTCCCATGGGAATGCGCTCAGGACGGCCAGAGGTACCACACTGGGGAGGTCAGTCACCTTGAGAGGGAGGCTTCCAGGAGTACCGGGCTTCGAGACCCTCCCTGAAAGAATAGGGAAAACCCTAGAGCAAAGGTCTAAAGGTTGGCCGCATGGAGGCGCTAGGATGGGTGAGACAGACATTAAGCAGAGCCCTGATGGCCAACGAGGGATGCCGGGGCTCTGTCCTGTAGGAGCAGCCCCGACAAGAGCCAGACAGTAGCGATGTACGCCAGGGAAGTTTAGAAGAGGCCCCAGGGCTGAGGCACTGCTGGGATGAAGGCGAATTGGCAGCAAAAGCTTGGCAGGGAGAAGGGCCCGACTAGCCTGGCGCACGCGCGCTCTAGAGTGGGTGGGGGAGGGGCCTTACCTTGCTGTTGCGCCCCGCCCCGCGAACAAATATTTGACATTCCTGGCTTATCTCGAGGGGGCGGGGCCCGAAGAGCGACGTTTCCTCCTCCCTCGAGCCTGATTGGCTTAGCGCTTTCAGGGGTGGGGACAAGCGGGCAGGCCCGGGTCCGCGATCTAGAGACCCGCAGCCTCCCGCGGACACCTACCTACACCCCAAGGGGAAATGCTGGTCGCCTGAGTCCGCTAGAACTGACTACTTCCCACTCTCTCCAGACCGCCGTGTCCCGGCGCGAGTCACTTCCGTCTCGGACGCCTCAGTCTCTTTATCGGTCAAGTGGGGACTCACTGCAGTGTGGGTTCAGTGGGCAAAGCCTTGGAGGCCCCCTCCACGCCCCGGTCTTCCGCTCTCCCCATTGTCCGAAGCTCCGGAAACAGCGCCCTGCTTTTGCGAAACGGCGAGGTGCGGCTCCTGCCTGTTTCAGATCGGTCTTGGCAACCCCATGTCTTTGTTCTTGACAGGCTGGAGTGCCTTCTTCCCCCCGGATTCTCATTCAGTTTCTCAGTCACATAAATGAGAGAATTTGGGGAAGTTCGGGGCGGCCTGGAAACGCGCCTCAGAAGAGCCTCACCAAGATCGACGGGTCGAAAAAGTGCTGGAAGCCCTGCACGCGGGACTGTCCCAATTGGGATGTTGGTCCGGGTTGGAGAAGAGGATCAGCGACTCCCGCACGCACACTTGACACATTTGCCGCTAGTCCCCACCCGCCAGCGCGCTTACATCTCCAGGCAACAGGCCTGTCGTCAAGGGGGTAGGGCGACAAAAACAGGCAGGAGTCCCCACGTAGGGTAGGGGTGAGGCCCCAGGCCCGGACCATCTGGTTTAGCCTCGTCTTGAGTGCCTCTCTCAGGAGTTGGGGGGTTGCTCCCTCCTTCCCAAACACCGAGGCTTGCGCACCTCCGACTGTGCTTTGGCACCGCGGGCACTTCCTGGAGCCAAGCTAAGGTCCGGTCTTCGCACCTGCATGGATAAGTCCTGCCCTGTGTCCTCTAGCCTCCCCTCCCCCCCTGCCCCGCTCTAATGACCTCTGGTGATCCCCATCCCTCCACCCCAGTCGACCTCTGGTGATTCCCCCACAAGCCTCTGGGTGATACCTGGTAACTCTCATCGCCTCCTTTGACCCTTGGTGACTTACTTCTGTCACCCCCAGACCGGTCGTCGTGACCCCCACCAATCCTAGACTGCTTCCTGGTGATTTTCACAAGTCCAATGTGATCCTTAGGACTAGAAGGCTCTGGTTTTGCCCTTTCCTTGGCGAAGGCCTCATGGAGCAGGAAGGAGGAGGATGGGGATGGGGTCGTCCCAGAAGTCAGCTGGCTGGGGCAATGGGAATCCGAGCCCTAAACTCGCGCCCAGGCCGGGCGTCTGAGCACGCCTATCCTGGCTTAGGTTCTAGCAGCCCTCCCCCAAGGCTCCCAGAGCTGCCTTCGGTCACGTGGCCCGCGGGGCGGACAGGTAACTCGCCCAAAGAGGGCGGGGGCCGGTAGCTGCCCCGCCTCGCGGGGCCCCGCGGGCGGGTCTCAGCAGCGCCCACTGCGCCAGCCCTGCCGCAGGTGCCGCCCCCAACACACGGTGTCCCGCCCAAGTTGATCCGCGTCTGCCGTCGGTCGGTGCGTGCGTGCGCCTCGTCGGTCCGCGTGTGTGTGGCCGAGCGCCCCCTTCCTCTGCGGCCATGACTCCGCCGCCACCCCAGCCACCGCCCCCGGGTCCGAACCCCGCCGCAAACTCCACGGCGGACCCCGGCCCAGAGCCTGGACCCCTGGTCGTACTGTTCGGGGCTACGGCGGGTGCCCTGGGGCCAGACCTGGGCTCCGATGAGACCGACTTAATACTCTTAGTGTGGCAAGTGGTGGAGCCAAGGAGCCGCCAGGTAGGGTGGAAAGGCGACGGTGAAGTCCCCAGGGAGCTTCAGGATCCGAGGGGCGTAGTGGCTGATCGGTTTCCTCCGCGGCTCGCAGGTGGGGACTCTGCACAAATCACTGATTCGCGCCGAGGCGGCCGCACTGAGCCCGCAATGCCGCGAGGCGAGTGGCCTGAGCGCCGACAGCCTGGCGCGGGCGGAGCCGCTGGACAAGGTGCTGCAGCAGGTGAGCGCCGGGGCCGGGGTGAGTGGAGACACTGCTGGGCCGCGGGGACATTTCTCGGCGGGAGAGGCGGCAGGAGGCGAGGCCTGGCGCACCGCAATTAACTGGCCGGGGCGGTAGGACGGGTGCCTGTTGTTTGAAACTTTCAGCAGCTCCCGCGTGTGCGTCTGTCCGCGTGTGCGGGCCATTCCTGTGGGGTCTTGCTTTTCAGCCTTTCCAGATCCACCTTACTGAAAGGGTGGGGATGGAGGCCGTGAGACCCGTCCCAGAGTCCCTGGCCGGCGGGGTGGGGGGAGCGAGGCTGAGACCGAGACGCCTCCGGGAACCAGCCGGGCAAGGTCTCCCAGAACAGCAGCCGGAAGCCGAAAGGGCTGAGTGTCCTGGGCTTGGTCATAGGTCACGGTCCCTGCTGCCTGTGTCCTGGGCCCACCCACCCGCCTGGGAGACGCTGGAGCGGGGGCGTAGGGCGGTGTCTGCCCCAGAGGCAGACGCCGCCAGGTGTAAGCTGCTCGTCTAGGCCTGTCCCGGCCGGCTGGCCAGGCGTGGGCGCTGTCCGGACCCCGCCTGGAGGCTACCTGCCTCCTGAGTGCAAAGGCCTAGGGTGACTCCCGGACCCAGGTGAAGTGGGAGACGGTTCCCACTGCTCTTTTCTTTTTTATCTTCATTATTGCGCTCACCTCCTGCCCGACTCTTGAGTGTAATGAGTTAAGTGCTTCACACGCACACATTGTTTAATCTTCCAACAACTCGGGTGGTTCCTGAGGAAATGGAAGCACAGAGATGTTGAACCTAGTCTCTTCCAGAAGGGCTTCCCGACTAGTCCCTACTTGGGGAGCGTGCTGAAGGAGAGCTGGGTCGCCTTGCTCTGCCTGCCTCAGATTGTAAAACTGGCCTGGGGGAGGTTCTTGGGCCTGTTCTTAGTGCTTATACCTATTCTCCAGCAGGGATGGAGGCTGGGGGAGGGGCTGGGCAACTTCAGGAGTGCCACCCCCTCTGTGAGCAAACAGCTCAGTGCCAGCCGGTCGATGGGGTGTGGGTCAAAGCTCACGCTGCTCCTGCTGTCCAGGTGTGGAGCTCTGTCCTTGGAGTTTCTCTGCCCCTCGGTTGGTCAGACCTAGAGGCGTGGCTGCCATTGACCATGAGCCGGATGGGCCTCAGGCAGGACTGGGCCTCCCCCACCTGTCTGAGGGTGGTGCCTGGTCAGGGACAGGTTTAACCTGCTCTGCCCCGCCCCTTCCCACCTGCTTGTCCCACTCCACCAGGTGTTTGCTCTGGCCCCACTCCAGACTCCTGTGGTGTGTGCAATGGGGGCTTGGGTGATATGTCACTGCCCCCATTCGGCCTGGAGAAGGTGACAGTGGACTGGGGGAGAATGGGGACACGGACGTGGAGCCAGGCCCAACAGGCGTGGCCACCTACTCCCCAAGCAGGGTAGGGCTGAACATCTGGCTGAACCAGCTTTGCAGCCTGCACCCTTTCTTCCTGCCTGCCAAGCTATGAGTCTGTCTGTCTCTCCCCACTCCCTATCCCCAGTTCTCACAGCTGGTGAGCGGGGATGTGGCTCTGCTGGGCGGGGCCCCCTACGTGCTCTGCACTGATGGGCAGCAGCTGCTGCGACAGGTCCTGCACCCCGAGGCCTCCAGGAAGGTATGCCACTGAGGGCACAATAGGGGGTAGGGTTCCTAGGACCCCCATTGTCGGGGTGGGCAGGGCAGCTCCGTTCCCCCCATTCATCCCCACTCACATGTACCCCCAGAACCTGGTGCTCCCCGACACCTTCTTCTCCTTCTACGACCTCCGCAGAGAGTTCCATGTGCAGCACCCGAGTGCCCGCCTTGCCAGGGACCTCACGGTGGCCACCATGGCACAGGGTATCTGTGACCCAGCAGGGTTAAAGTGGAGGGGTGGCTGTAGGCTCTAAGTGTCTGAGTATATGCATGCTGGTGGGTTATATGAATACATGCAAGTTGACATTATGTGCTGAGTCCTTGAGTGCACATGTCTGTGTCTGTGCTGGGGTATATTTGGAAAGTGGGCATATGTCTACCTATGTCTGGGCTGTGGACCTGTAAGGGCGTACATGAGCTGGGCCAAAACAAGTGTGTTTGCTGGGATTCTGCATGTGTCTGTGTAGACGTGGGCGTAGGTGGGAACCACGATTAGTGCTCCTGCTGGCCCTCTTGTGCTTGGAATTTTTTCTTAGTCATGTCTCTGCTCATAGACTTGGGGCTGGAGACAGATGCCACAGAGGACGACTTTGGGGTCTGGGAAGTGAAGACAATGGTAGCTGTCATCCTCCACCTGCTTGAAGGGCCTAGTGGTAAGGTTCCCCTCACCACCTGTCACCTGCTCTTTCTCAGGGCCTGGTGAACGCCTGCCTATTAATTCCTCGAAGTCCCTCTCTCCATTTGTTACTTTCCCTGAGAGACCATGAAATGGAAGCCCCTTTGCCACCTCCTCATCCCCCTCAACTGTCCTCTTTTTGCAGAGCTTGGTGGGGAGGGCCCCTCCACCAGACCCTGCTGACCCCCATGCCATCTCCTCTCAGGTCAATTGTTTTCGAAGCCTGAGGTGATAAAGCAGAAATATGAGACAGGACCTTGGTAAGTGTGGGGCAAGGGTGGGGCTGACAGCAGCTGGCCAGCTCTGACCCTGTGCTTTGCCCACACAGCAGCAAGGCCGACGTGGTGGACAGCGAGACAGTCGTTCGGGCCCGTGGGCTGCCCTGGCAGTCATCAGACCAGGACGTGGCTCGTTTCTTCAAAGGGCTCAACATTGCCAGGTGAGTGCAGCAGGATGGGTGGGCCCAGGAGGGCAGGCCTACCCAGGAGGCACTAACGCAGCACTGGCTCCACAGGGGTGGTGTAGCGCTCTGCCTCAACGCCCAGGGCCGCAGAAATGGCGAGGCCCTCATCCGTTTTGTGGACAGCGAGCAGCGGGACCTAGCGCTGCAGAGACACAAGCACCACATGGGTGTCCGCTATATCGAGGTGGGGCTTTGGGCTGGGAGTGGAGCAGAGCAGAGCTGAGGCCAGCCAGGCCTAAGACCCACGGGCTGTCCCCACTGTGCCCACAGGTATACAAAGCAACGGGAGAGGAATTTGTAAAGATCGCAGGGGGTGAGTGTGACCTCAGCAGTGCCTAGCTTCCCCTGGTTCTTAACCCATGTCCCACTTCCCCCACACCCCTTGCCTTTCCGCTCCCCCGTGTGCCAGGTGTGGGTGGGTATTTGGAAGGGCATGAAGTTAGTAGGTGACTCCCATGTCCCCCCCCCCCCCCCAAGGCACATCACTAGAGGTGGCACGTTTCCTGTCACGGGAAGACCAAGTGATCCTGAGGCTGCGGGGACTGCCCTTCTCGGCTGGGCCAGCAGACGTGCTTGGCTTTCTGGGGCCAGAGTGCCCAGTGACTGGGGGTGCTGATGGGCTGCTCTTTGTACGCCACCCTGACGGCCGGCCCACTGGTGATGCCTTTGCACTCTTTGCCTGCGAGGAGCTGGCACAGGCTGCACTGCGCAGGCACAAGGGCATGCTGGGTAAGCGATACATTGAACTCTTCCGGAGCACTGCAGCCGAGGTGCAGCAGGTGAGCACCCAGGACTCCCCCACCCACTATGTGTTTCTCCAGGGTCCCCCTTCCATCCCCCGTGTCCCTGCCCTACTTGGCATGACCAGCCTGTTGCCTGCCTCACTAGGTCCTGAACCGCTACGCATCCAGTCCACTCCTTCCCACACTGACTGCTCCACTGCTGCCCATCCCCTTCCCACTGGCAGCTGGGACTGGGAGAGATTGTGTACGCCTTCGAGGCCTGCCCTACACAGCCACCATCGAAGACATCCTGAGCTTTTTAGGGGAGGCAGCGGCTGACATTCGGCCCCATGGTGTGCACATGGTGCTCAACCAGCAGGTGAGGCTGCTGCCAGTGTGTGTGTGGGGAGGGGGCACCCATAGGGAGGGAGGGTTATGCGGTTGGGAGTAAAGCACTTTCGTAACAGGATTGCTTACAAGAAGGTGTACACAGGGCCGGCCATCGGGCGATGCCTTCATCCAGATGACATCAGCAGAGCGGGCCTTAGCTGCTGCTCAGCGTTGCCATAAGAAAGTGATGAAGGAACGCTACGTGGAGGTGGTCCCCTGCTCCACAGAGGAGATGAGCCGTGTGCTGATGGGGGGCACTTTGGGCCGCAGTGGCATGTCTCCTCCACCCTGCAAGCTGCCCTGTGAGTGTTCCAGGGCTGGGAAAGGAGGCATGTGGGGACCAGGCTGTTATAACTTCCACTTTCTACAGAAGGGATTCCTTTCTGGCTGTCCCACCCAGGGCAGTGCTGGGCTGCCTGCAGACGTGCTCTTATTATTTCTTTTAGGCCTCTCGCCACCCACCTACGCCACCTTCCAGGCCACCCCAACACTCATTCCCACTGAGACAGCAGCTCTCTATCCCTCTTCGGCACTGCTCCCAGCTGCTAGGGTACCTGCTTCCCACACCCCCGTTGCCTACTATCCAGGGCCAGCCACTCAACTCTACATGAACTACACAGCCTACTACCCCAGGTACCTTGCTGTTAAGTGAACTCCACAGTCCTGCCCCATCCTGGTTTGGGGGAGGGACATGATCCCCTGCCTGGGCCAAATAACCCAAGGTCTGTGAGACAAGGGAGTAACAGGTGTGGCTGGCTGATGCCGTCTACAAACTAGGATGGACATGACTGTAGAGACGGGTTTTAGGGAGTAGGAACTAAGCAAGGCAGAGGGAAGGGAAGGAGGAGGCAGGTCTCAGTCTAGGCTATATGTGGGACTGTACTACTAAAATCCTGCCTCTCCCACCCTAGCCCCCCAGTCTCCCCCACCACTGTGGGCTACCTCACCACGCCCCCTGCTGCCCTGGCCTCCGCTCCCACCTCAGTGTTGTCCCAGCCGGGAGCCCTGGTCCGTATGCAGGGTGTCCCATACACAGCTGGTATGAAGGATCTGCTCAGCGTCTTCCAGGCCTACCAGGTGAGGTGTGGCTGCAGGGCTTGGGGACCTGGCTGAGCCTAGAGTTCCCTGCCCTAAATCTCTGACCCTTCTGCAGCTAGCCCCTGATGACTACACCAGCCTGATGCCTGTTGGTGAACCACCTCGCACTGTGGTACAGGCCCCCAAAGAGTGGGTGTGTTTATAGGTGAGGGAGCCAGAAGGTAAGAGCTGGCTGATATCCTCAGCTAACATGTCTCTCCTGCATCCAGAGAACCAGTGGCTTCTTTCTGGCTTGTCCAAGCTCTCAGAAGGCACCCAGAGGAGCTCAAGCCCCAGCTCCATCCCCTACTTATTGCTCTGCTGTTCACCCCAAAGATGATGGCTGGACCCTGCGTGCAGGGCTGGGGATGCAATGGTGCTACCTTGTTCCCAATGGCCTGATCTGGGCCTCTTTACTACCCAGAGCGCCTTTGGTCTGTTCTGGCTATGGCCCATGCCCACAGCTTCCATGGGGCTGATGTCCACAGCAGGCTTGCCTTAAATGGAAGCCCTGGGGCCTTCAATGCATGACTCCTGGGAGCTTCTCAGGAGAGATCCCAGTGGTGGGGGGCAGAGGAACAGAGAGCACTGATCCCAGCCCCCAGGGTACTGGGACCTCAGTGGCCACCTTGTGTCAGGGGGGGTCACATCTAAGGGTGCTAGCCCCTCCAGCTTGGCTTAAGGAACGTCAGATGGCAAAACCACAGGCTGTTTTGATGGACTGTACTGCAGTATCCCCAGAAGACACTAGGGGGCAGGAGGCCCTCACACAAAAACTCAGGCTTGACTTTTAAAGGGGACTTCCTGCCTACTTTTTGTGCACACCGTGGGCAGGCCAGTTGTCCTGAACTCAGCAGACACCGTGGAATGTCCTTTGCACCCATTAGAGGGTGCAGAACTGAAGCTTCGGAAAGAATTTGGAACTCTACCCTCTCCTCCATAAAATAAACAAAGGTTCCTAACCACGTGGACTTTTTAAAAGCCGAAGTGCCCTTAGCTTTGGCCCCCAAAGTGAGGGGCTCCACACCAGCCCCAGACGGAGGAAAACTCAGGCAGATTTCAAGGAGACTGTTGACCTGTCACCGTTTATTATTTCAGCACTATAACTGAGGAGCCTGAATTGCGGGCTCTTCCCTTTGTATCTGTGTAAGGAGCACTGTACTCCTATAAAAGATTTTAAAATACAAAACATACAAGAAAACACAATCCCGAGTGCTGTAAACATAACTGAGAACCAGTTCCTTAACTTAACATCGTTCATTTTATAAAATACAAGGTTTCAACTTGAGCCCATCTGAGCCTTAAAGATGACCATCTGTTCTGAGTATCAAAACAGGGCTTCACAGCCAGACCCAGCAGAGCTCTGGTGATAGTGACGAGCCCTGGGCAGGGGGGTCGCTGCACCCCAGGCAGCACCACACATGATCCTGGAGACATCTGTTCCTTTTAAAGCCGTTTTCAGCCATGTTTCTCTGCATCTCCAGTAAGCAGAAGGCTACTCATCCCATTCCTTAACCCAAGATCTCGCACGGGCTGGAAGGGGAAAGGGTGCTTATGCCCAGCTGCTCCGTGCTGCTACTAGAACTCAATTTGCATAGTCCAGTGGATGTGTGCTTTAACATCACTATGTTGCACAAAAATTTAAGTCTTTATCTACAAAGCCAAAAAAATATTGACTCTTAACACCAAAGCTTTTACAAAGCTGATACAAAACTGCTTATGTAGTATACAAAGCTCTATTTTAAAATTTAACTTTTATTTTAAATAGGAAAGCATTTCTAGTGCTACAGGCATCAAGGTATTTAAAAGGCATCAAAATTTGGTGCATAGCAACTCTGGATCATAGAGGCTTTTATTTTTGAGGACAGCAGAGCAACTCCCCGTGGATCTTGCAAGAACTCATGCAAGAATCTCATGTGAGGCAGCTACACCAGGGGCACGAGGGTAGAGGCAAGTCTGGCCAGCTCTCTGGAACCTCATCTCAGGGGCCAACCTCGAAAGGAAGCTGAGGGGTCCCAACCACAGGCACTGAAAAACTTCACTATCCACACTGATACAAAACTCACTTTCAGATAAAATATGAAAACACCCAGCTCTAAGAGGGACCAGAGTGATTTGTTAAAGGAAAAACATTTTTCTTAACTAGTTTTAGGGGAGGAATCTAAAACATGATTAAAAGAAAAAAACAAACCACTTCCTCATCCTGGATCAACAGCTCCTACCTGGCTGACTACAGGTGGTGGGCAATGAGCCGGCTTCCTCTGTGCAGAACTTGGCCTCAGTAGAGAATCCTGGCGTCTAGGACCCACAGTCCCCTGGGATAACAGCATCAAGCCTTTGACCAGCCCAGCACACTGTCTCACATGTAGGCACTCAAAAAATTTGCTTCCTGAATAAATGAAAGTACATCATTTCATATGAAAACATCCTGCAAATTTCAGAGGCTTTGAAATAGGTCCAGGCCTTGGCCAAGTAACATCCCATTAACACGAAGGTTAAGGGCAGGGCTTGAAAAAAAGCACCCAAGTTGGGCACCTCCTTTGGTAGACAGCAGGCTGGAGTTTCTTGCTGGCCCCTGCCTTGGGCACCAGCCTCACCCACAGCAGCACCAGGGCATCTTTGGTCTGGAGCGTCAGGTCTATGATGCTACCTCAGTTTTGGATTTGCCTCAAAGCCTTTTTGGAAAAGGCTGGGTTTTAGGCCATGCAGATAGAACAGGGTAGGCCAGAATCGTTTTAGGCTGTAAACAGAATGAGGAATAAGCCTTCCATGCCACTTTGAAACTTCAGAGATTTCCATCTGCAGTCTGGCATTTTCTCTGCTCCTGTCCTAAAGCATACATAGCTCATTTGTGCTTAGTTCCTGACATAGCCTGGCCCCTAGAGATGAGTTAAAACCACCAAAGTTGCCTAAACCATCATGATGAGACTGGCTTCAAAGGTTACAGTAGGCAAATGTAAATGATCCCATGTGGAAAAGGTCTGGGACTAGAGGACACAAAAGGGAAGAGCACTCCAAAGCCTACTTGTTTGTAGGATGGCAGGAAATTAAAGCTACCAAGCTAAAACCTTACCTTTCAAAGTCACCTTATATGTAGCTATCTTACCCAAGGTCCTGAGGGAAAAAGCAATTTCAACATGGAGTCAGTATGGAGAGACTGCAGGAAGATTACCTAGAAAGTTACAAAAAGGCTATGCTCTGGAATGTCATTTTGTATTCCAACACTTCAATGATTGGAATGGTCTCTTATTATCTAACAGTTTTATAAAGAGGTATGAGCTACATTTGGCTTTATTTCCTATGAATCTATGAAAGACTTCAGGACACATGCTGAGTTTCTGAGGCATAGATAGGGCTGGGCTTGGGAGAATTAGTTTTCTGTTTGCCTCTGGAAGGTTTTTATCAAAAGTTCCTATTTTAAAAATATCAAAGCTAAAGGTCCTTCAAATGACCATAAAGCAGTACAAATCACCAATCCTAACTAAGCAACCAGGTCACCGGAAAAGCAGCACCTCTAATGAAGAGCTTGCTGCATTCACACTGAAAGCACCCATCATATACAAGAATCCTATTCAAAAATAAAAAGCAAAGCTCGTTTCCCCAAAGCTCAAACAGCCTATGCTGCTCCTGTTCTTTTACAAAATATACCCAAGGCCTGGGGTGGAGGAATGCTGCTTTCCCCACAGTGATCCCAACTCCTGGCACCAGTCCTGAAGGCCGCAGAGTTGGAATCCCAAGGTCCAAGGAGAGAAACATGCTGAGAAGTACGTGGTGGGTGCGAGGTGGCAGCAAGACTGTCAGAGCCCGTCGGATCTTCCTAAGTCCAGCGAATCGGGACCGGGGAGGGGAGACTGCCTGCTCACCCCTGTTCCTTGGGAAACAGAAATCTGAGACATGTCTCTCCCAATTATCTCATTCACTGCAAAACAAGAAAAGAGTGATTAGTGACCTCTGCGTGACAGATCATATGAAGCTCAACGACAAGCTTTACTTCAAAGACACTTTTTCCCTTGCCATGGTTTTCTATAACGGTAAAGGCAGTGCTTGAAGCCTGCTCCTGAACTGAATGGAAACATCATTCCATAAACTGTTCTAGATGCCTTCCTCTCTCCCTTTCCGTTCAGTTTAGGTTGGAAAGGGGGTTAGCTGAGAGAACGGGAAACGTTCTTAACCTCACTCTAAAGACTCATGCTCTAGAGCAGAGGATAGGACACTTTTGCCTTAATCTAACTTAATTTGCATCCCTTTAGGAGTTTTCCCTTCTGATTCCTGAAGTGTACCTCATATATAAAGTAAATGAGAAAACATAAAAAATAAAAAATAAAAATAAAGTAAATGAAATGGGAGGGGGAGGATAAGTGAAATGAATGCTTTGGTGAGAGTAAACCATGGAGATTTAGGGGTTATTTTGTTACTCTGTGCTAATGAAAGCATCCTTTATTATTTGGGGGCATTTGTATGGTTTCTGATTGCAGGCTCTTGCTTTTCTATTGGTTTCCATGATGTATCGAGCACCTCAAGGAGCACAGTCCTCAGTGAGGTCCAGTGCAAAGAATTTCAATCTTAAGGAACCAACATAGGAAGGAACACCCCAAATGAGAACCTTTAGTTCATGAGAACTTTGCTTTGAAATGAAAATTGTTTGCTTTATCAACTAGAGTCTATACTAATTCCATTCATAGGCATAACTTGAGAACTGAAAACATATCCACATACAAACTTGTACTCAGATGTTCATGGCAGCATTGTTCATAATAGCTCCAAAGTGGAAACAACCCAAATGTCTACAAAATGATAAATGCATAAACAATGTGTGGTCTATCCATACAATGGAATATTATTCAGCCATAAAAGGAATGAAATTCTAACACATGCTACAACATAGATGAACCTTGAAAACATGCTAAGTAAAAAAGGCCACACACAAAAGGCTATATATTGTTTGATTCCATTTGTATAACATGGCCACAACAGGCCAATCCATACAGATGGAAAATAGGTAGTTGGTTGCCAGGAGTAATGGGGCGTGACTACTAATGTGTATGACATTTCTTTTTGGAATAATGAAAATGTTCTAATATTAGATAGTGGTGATAGTTGTACAACTTGTGAATATATTAAAAAGCACTGAATTGTATACTTTCAGGGCTGTTATAAACAAAAATAGACTAAGACAAAAAAAATTCTATACTTAGAATTTGATGTGATCATAGAACAAAGGAGACACTAATAATCATTTAAAAAAATCTTCAAGTATTAACATCTAATCTTTTTATCATTTAGGTAGTTGAAAAAAAAAGCTTCAAAAAAAAAAAAAGAAAAGCTTCAAACTCATACATTATAGCTATAAGGAGAAGGGAGCTAATTATTCATTCCACAAATATTTATTGAGCATCTATGGGTTAGACTTTACAACTGAAATTTTATATCTTATTTCAATTAATCTTCACAACATTTTAAGATCACTACTACCCCACTTTATGGATAGGTTAACTGAAGTTTTGACAGTTCACATAATTTGCTTAGTAAATGGAATCAGCTTCAAAACACCTGTCACTTTTTGAAGGTCAAAAGAATAGAGAAGCAGGGAAATCATTTAGACAAAATGCACGGGACCTGAACAAAACATGATACTAGTGTAGTGTGGTGATAGTGAGAGGGAGAGGAAAAAAAGGACTGATTTCACCACCAACCAAGGTTGTGAGTCTAGAAAGAAAGGTGCTGTCACTACTGGAAATAAGCTGAGGGAGAATTTAGGGGAGGAAGGTGGGAGGTAGGTTAGATCTGGAACTGGAACTGGAAATTAGAACATCCAAATGGAAAAAGCCTGTGGGCAAGGGACTACAGTGAATGGTCAGAGCAAGGCGAGATCTAGGCATCTTCATACCAGAGACCTGGAAGAATGGGAGAAGTTTTACAGTTCCACCGAAGAGCAGAAGTCCGAAAATAAGGAGTGGGAATAGCACTGCTCTCATGAGAAGGTAGACCTGGAAAAGCACATGTGTAAGCAGAAGAGTGGCCTAGAAATTAGGATTGCTTTGAATACATGCTCTTCCACTAACTCCATGGGTATCTTTAGGCAAGTTACTTCACATACTTAAGACTCCGTTTCTGTATACAATTATGGTGTTAAATAAAATCTCTTTTAAATGTAGAAATCTGTGGTTTTGTCAACAGACAATTTTTAAGTGGCAGCACTCAGAAGGGCAAAGAAATGAAGGATGAAGATTTGGCTTGAGTGTGGTATTTAATGTAGATCAGTAAAGAAATAGGGACTAGAAGCTACAGGAATCTAATTACAAAAGAGTGATGATTGTTTAGTGCTGGTGAGCTAATAATCACTAATTGGGACCAATTTCAGAAGGTCATTGGTACAGGCCTATAAAGGTCTTTGTCAGAGAGAGAATGCTTTTAAAGTAAATTTTCCAGGCTAGGATTGACCATTCATGATGGTTTGCAAAGAAGGATGGAATTAATCGAAGCATATTTCTGACTGCTAGAAATAACTAGGAGTTACACAGAATAGTTTCTATCATTTACATAGTTACAAAGTTATGAGGATGGTTTGCATGACATTTTCTCTTCAGTTTCCTTCTAAGTATAATGGAGATTTTTTATTTTTTTTTAAAAGATTTTATTGGGGAAGGGGAACAGGACTTTACTGGGAAACAGTGTGTACTTCCAGGACTTTTTTTCCAAGTCAAGTTGTTGTCCTTTCAGTGTTAGTTGTGGAGGGCGCAGCTCAGCTCCAGGTCCAGTTGCTGTTGCTAGTTGCAGGGGCACAGCCCACCATCCCTTGTGGGAGTCGAACCGGCAACCTTGCGGTTGAGAGGACGCACTCTACCAATTGAGCCATCCGGGAGGCAGCTCAACTCAAGGTGCCGTGTTCAATCTTACTTGCAGGGGGCAGAGCCCACCATCCCTTGCGGGACTCGAGGAATCGAACTGGCAACTTTGTGGTTGAGAGCCCACTGGCCCATGTGGGAATCGAACCGGCAGCCTTCGGAGTTAGGAGCATGGAGCTCTAACCACCTGAGCCACCGGGCCAGCCCGAGATTTTTTAAAAGAGCATTTCATGTAGTATATAAAGTGAGAACATAACTTGATAAGGCACTCTTGGCACCTGTTATTCTAAAACACATGACAAGCAGGGAAGTGTTTTCTGTATGAATTCTCTGTGTGGGTCTATGGGCTAGTCTCATGGCTAAGAGGGAGCACAAGATGGTCCATGATCTCTGTGCACGGCCTCTAACATTACTCATCATATTAGATTATCAGTAGCCAACATGCTGTCTCTCAAATAGTTGTTGTAAGCTCCAGAAGGGCAAGGACCTTACTGCTGAGAAAATAGCAATTTCTGATGACCAAATAAATGGATCCTCATTTGATACAATCACTTGCAAGCTACTTGGAACTAGTATACTGAAAGTTCATTAGGTGTTGGGTAAGAAGGGGACGAGAGTGTTATTGAGACTAACATAGGACATCTGATTTTGATTTTGACAGTGTCGATTTTAGACAGGTCTCACAGCAGTGGCAAAAAGCCAAATATAGAATCAAGTACCCAGCTCACATTCAAGTCATCTTTTCCTATCACTTATGCCTCCCAAAGATGGTAATTTCAGAGATGTTTCCAGGCAGCCATGCAACGTACCTTTTTCAACTCTTATCTCATTGTTCAAGTTTTAAAACTACAAAGTGATTAAAAATGGTGCTTCATCGTCATCAAAAACCACAGACTGTACTGTTTTCCTGTGTCTGTGAGGAAGTCAATGCTTACATTTTCTCTAGGATGAGGGTCTATATCAAGCACTATCCAACCACTTACCAAGTTCTTTGATGATAAGGATGAACCCATCGTTTTCTGAAGTAGCCAGTTGGTGTCATTTTAAAAAAAAGCCTGATCGAAGCTGTTATTTCTGCTCCCTCTTACCAAGTTGTTGTTCTTTTGGCCTGGTGAGCCTAACCTCACTTAGCTGAAGACACCTGGGAGGTTCTTAACAGTTTAGGATTTTAAGACTATGATAAAGCCAAGATTTCCCACAAAGAAGCACTCAAGTTGACTATACTCAAATATACCTTAATACATCTTAATATTAATACATAATAACTAATAGATTTAAGTTCCTGTAAGGAAGGGACCTTGTCTACCTTTTTTCTCCACTGAATTCTTAGTGCTTGGCACATATCAAGTGCTGAATAAAATTATTTGCCAATTGAATCTTCAATATATTCTGGGGACGTGGAAAAACAATAATAAAAATTATGCTCAAATAATCGCTACAAGTGAGTACTGACTATGAATTTTAGGACAGGGAGTCAGAACTACAACAAAGCAGTCCTTTCACTCACTGTCCTTTAGCAATAACTTGAACACAGTATGGTGTACAAGTCCACTGCTCTCCTCTGCCCCTCACCTTTCCCGTAGGCTGGGGGCTCTGGGCTCAGGCTACCACTTCTGGGTTCCTGAGACACCTTTCTATTGTGACTGGCCAAAATTTGAGAAATTTGAGTGTCAACTTAAGCCAGTCAAAATTAGTACCGATAAAACAAGTTTTCGATGTAATTTATACTGTAAATCATTAGCAATCTTGATAAACATTACTTATTTCTTAAAAATACTAATGCTTGCCATTTCATTTTTCACTTCCTTTTGAATGTATATGTGCATGAATTTATTGATTTATTTAGACCCTAGTCCACAAAGTACGTGAGGTGGCATTATTTTTTTGAAACCAATTTAAGATAAGAGTATAAAGAGTTGTTTATGCCCCTACAGTACCTCCCTTTAAAGAGTAAATTGAATTAAATGCCTAGAACAAGAGTCAACAGCCCTCAACACCCGTGCTAACAAGTTATGTAGGTCATGGCGATTGGCCCACTTGTGGCAGCCACCATCCTTGACTCCCACTAACCCCAACACCTGGATTGCTTGTGCCATCACAACAGAAGTAATCAGAGCCCTCGACAATATTTGCTGTAAGAAAAACAACTTTTAAAATCCAAGATATGTTCAAATAAGCAGTCCACTGGAATGCTATTGCTAGACAGAAGAATGAGGTGTCTGAGTAACAACAGGCCTCTTATTTAGAGCTATTTCCAATGCTTAAGGATTCAGACTTACGAGCTGACAAGTGTGTTATGGTATGAAGTGTCACCATCAGGTGGAGAGGAGGAGGGTAACCCAGATGGATGCACACAGTCATAGACACAAAAGTCCAAAGGGACTTTATAACTAGTATCTGAGCATCTTTATAAAGGATTTTGGGGTATAATTAGACTCCATTTATATATGTTATTTCATCTTGAAGTTGCAATGAACATTCATCAAAGTTGGCAAATTCATCTTTTCTTCCCTTTCCTACATCCTAAGATTAAAGGTATAATTCATTCTCTGGGCGAACAATTTTATGGAGATGTTGTATTTTATAAAATGAAGACTGTATGTAGGTGCAATCATTTTTTAAATTTCACTTGAAATGAAGAAATGAGAAAATTGGAAGTAAAGGAATAGAAATGATTTTAAAGGGATGAGAAATCTAGTATTTATGGCATGAGCTGAAGAATTTGCATTCATCAAAATCTGATTAATTTGCCTTTGTAAGCTAAAGACAGGAAAAAAGTTCCTGAAAATTTAGAAGGTGTGTAGGGTAGACTGCTAACTATCCTAATTCATCCTCTGTAATTGAGTTAACCTAGTCACATGGCCACTGAGCTATAGACTACATTTCCCGGCTTTCCCTTTTTAGCTAGGTATGTCCATGTAATTTGTTTTCTCCAATGAAATATACGTGAAAGTGATGTGTATCTTCTTCATCACTTGCTTGATAGCCTTTTCCCTTCCTTCCCCACTCCTTGCTTTGACAATAGCAAAGCAATTTCTCTGCTTTGACAATACCTAAGAAATGAAAGGAAACTTGATCTCTGAATTACCATGATGTGTGAGAGAAACTTCCAATGTGGTTAAGTGACTGTGTTTTGGGACTGCCATTATAGTAACCTAGCTTGTATTACTGACAAAAATAAAACCCACCACCATAAAGGTAACACAGAAAAAATATTTGTGTATTTTAAGCAAGAACCAAGATATCCAGCTTGAGTTCTATCATGCCAAGTTTTTTAAAGTTATTTTAAATTTCACACTGAACTCTAGACAGCTTCCAACCACAGGACAGATTGAAAATACATGCACAATGATCAGAAGATCTCCTTCACTTTTAACATTAGCTTTAATATTAGTAAAGAAAAATTATGACTTTTTTTTTTTTCACCACAACTGACTGTGGGGGAGATCAGTCCTGTTATTAAGGGTCCCTTTCTTTTTCTTAAGAAACTTTATTTGTGTGATGCTATACTCAGTGTTACACACATCTTTCTTCCAGGAAAAGTTGTAACTCACAATATTCTACAAAGACAAACATTAAATCTCCAGCTGAGTAAACAGTACACAGGTACTTGAAAGTATATTCAAGTATCAGTCTGTACCCTTTTGTATCAGAAAAAAACTGAAATATGAAAGAAAAAAAAACACTTCAATTTGGGTTAAGATGTGGGATCCAGAAGAATTAGGATTATCAAAAGATTCTGTCATTTTTCTCTGTTTTTTTTTTTCACTTTGTACATTTTCTCTATATAATCTTGTCCATTTCGATATACTGTTATCTCTGGGGGCCAAACCTGAGCTCCAGAGCCATAAATCCACATGCCTCATGTTGCTACTTGTGCTATGGATCCCATATGCTTGCCTCTCAAGACGTTGCTCCATCAATTTTCTTTCCTCTCCATCTCTTTAGTGAATCCACCAACCTTCTCTCCTGGATCCTTCTCGTCATTGCTTAAATATGCGTAAGTCTCTCTATCTCAAACAAGCAAGCAAGCAAACAAACAAAAAACAACCCTAGACCCCACATCAACCTCTACATCTAGTGTTTTCTTTCATTGCTTAACATCTTAAAGGAATTATATATACTGCCTGCTGTTTCCCCATTTCTTGCCTCCTGTTCATTCGTAGTCACCCATTGATCCCTTCACTCCACATAAACACTTCTTACCAAGATCGCTAGTGACCAAGTTGTTGTTTCACACACAGGAAGAGCAATGGGTAAACAATGGAAGAAATAAGCTTTAATCTTGGTTCAGCTGTGAGGTAACTAGGGCAATTAATTTTTCGTCAACTGCTTTTGTCAACCATAATATAAAGACATTCATTTAAACCTTTCTGGTTATAACTCTCCTAAGGGTTTTACAGATATGCAGGAATTTAGTTGCCACTTTTATTCCTCTCATGATTAAAGACCATGATGTGAGGCCAGGGTCTGACCAGCTTCTGGGAGAAACCAGTTTTAGTGCCTTGGCTGATCAGAAAGCTGTGGTATCCTAAATATAAAGATTTGGGGTAGTGAATGTGATTTTTAGTACCCTCCAAATCTAAATTCATTCAAATAAAATTCAAATGGCACTTTGAGAATTATAATTTGTATATTTATAATTTCTACCATATACTTTCTTAAGTTGTTTGAGTCTTTGAAGAACGGAGCTGTGTGACTGTGTGTGGGGGGGTGCGGACTGTGGTTCCTGGTTGGCTGCTGAGGTAGAGAGGCCTGGCCCCCTCCTTCACAGACTCCACTTCTCAGGATTCCTTCCAAATGCAGCCCCAGATAAACTACGAGGAGTGCAAACATTGCCTACAGGGCAGGCTCAAGAGTAGACGATCCAAGTTGCTTCCAGCAAATGGATAAAATGTCCTGATTTAATTTCCATTCCATATTCCTCACATCAAAACAGAATACTTGACCAGAAATGAGTAGGCTTACACACCTGATCACAAACCAAATTTACTCAGCACCGAAGCCACAGAATTCATATAGATGGGCCTCTCTCTGCTTTGGTTTAATAACTCCAATGAAACAAACCCAGGCTAAAATGGTAAGCACAAGTGTGAGAGCCTGAGTATGGTTAGATTATAAAAGCAGAGTCTTGTAGTCAAAGTGTAGCTCCAAAGATAATGAGTGGGCTTACCAAGAAGGTGCCCATGTATACCCCCTCCTCTGTAGCACATGCAAATCCGGCCGCTGCATGCAAATATCAGACTTGGGCACAAAGACAATGACACATTTCAAACAACACTCACCCTCTAGAGTCTCCAGAAAGGAACTGGACATGAGAGCTCACTGTGGTTAGGCCATTTCTCTGCTGAACCTGATGGCTGGTGTTCCAAGTCAGACATAAACTGGTCTGTGTCAAAGAAGACAACATCACTACTGCATGGAACAAACCAGAGGGTAACTTAATCTACTACATGCCCTGGCTGTTCTTTTCTATAATCAAGAGGAATGTAACTGTCCTTTGTCTGTCAATCACTGCATAAAATGGATCCCCACATTTTATAAGATAATATGAATATTGGAGTCCAGAAAGTTTAGGTAATAACTGATTTATTTTCTAAAGTTAAAAGGGCAATAATTGGAAAAGTTATAATGATGGTTTTCAGCGGTTTAAGGGATAGTTTTAAATAAACTAGTTTTTACTATATTAGGTCTATTAGTAGTTCCCAAACACTTGTCTATGGCTACAGCAGAATTATCTGGGCACGTAATAAAAATATAAACTCCTGGACTCTACTTCAGACTACAGAATCATAATGTCTAAGGGTGGGAGCCTAGAAAACTATACGCACAGGTAAACTTGGGTCATGGAGGAATATTTTTTAAATTACAGTTCACATCCATTAGCAGGTTATGAAATCAATTCAGCAAGCTGAAATCAGTATTTAAAAACAGAACAAAATAGAAGATAGCAGGCTGCATTTTCTTTAAAAAAAGGTTAAGAATTGGTTTGTGAGATTTTGATGTTAGTTACATATATGGTTTCATTATGGATTGTTTCATGTTATAAAACTTATCGTAGCTTCCTGTAAGTTTTATAGCATGACATAATACATAACATAAATGTTTGAAAGTCATTATACTCAGGAAGAGTCACTATTGATCAGTTTTGTGATACTGGCTGACACATTTAGATGCCCAGTAAGAGTCCAAATACAATGAGGCAAAGCTCTTCCTTTCGCCTATAAGGAATTATATTTGGCCTTTGCTGTACTTCAAACTTCAAACAAAAGACCCTAACCATAAATTCTAGAAGAATGCTTTTTGTCATCTTGGAAGAGAAGAATCTGGATGTAGTCTCTCTCAACAGTAATTAATACCCTGTCTTAGGCAGATAAAGGAGGGAAAACAGAGAAGGAGCCATTCTGGGCAAAATGCAACCTCACTAAAGGGGTAAACAAACAAACAAAAACCACAACACAAAACCCAAAAATCCTTTGTGCTGAGGCAAAATTTTTCTGCCTTAACCTTTTTTTTTTTTTTTAACTGAATTTGAGATCACTCATCTAGTCTTCAGGAGTGATTTTAAGATTCCAGTATGTGTGAAGTATTTTAAAGACTAAAGATATATTGTCAGGTCTCTCTTCTGAGGGTGCCCAATCTCCACAGCTGAATCCTCCAAAACAGACTTGAAGGTGTTACAGAACATGTGATTCCAGGTAAATCAGCAGATCAATTAGAAAAAGCTCAGGAACAACACTAAGAGGCCAATAGATACTGGGGGCTTTTGCGTGTTGGCTGAAGCAGCAGTCATTTCAGACTGTGCTGATGGAAGGAAACTTGCAGTTCTCAAGACAGCTTTCTAATTCCTTGAAACATTATTGACAGCTCCAAAAAATACCTAATTCATTTCTTCCCATCACAAAAACTTTGACCAAACATCTGAAGAAGAATTAACACCAATGCTTAAACTCTTCCACAAGATTAAAGAGAAGGGAATACTTCCTAACTAATTCTAAGGCCAGCATCACCCTGGTAACAAAGCTAGATGAAGACACTTCAAGAAAAGAAATCTACAGAATATCTCCTGTGAACATAGATGCAAAAATCCTCACCAAAATACTAGCAAACTGAATTCAGCAACATATGAGTATTAAAAGGATTACACATCATAACCAAGCAAAATTTATTCCCAGAATGAAAAGATGGTTCAATATATGAAAAATCTATGAATAGATTATACATTACTACAATGAAGGGGAAAAAACCCACATGTTCATCTCAACTGATACAGAAGCATTTGACAAAATTCAATGCCCTACCAAGATAAAAACACCCAATAAATTAGGAATACAAGGGAATTTCCTCAACATGATAAAGACCATATATGAAAAACCCAAATGGTGAAAGATGAAAGCTTTCGCCCTAAGATCAAGAACATGACAAGGATGTCCACTTTGCCTCTTCTATTCAACATAGTACTGGAAGTTTTAGCCACAGCAATTAGGCTAAAGAAATAAAAGGCATCCAAATTGGAAAGGAAGAGGTAAAATGATTTTTATTCACAAATGACATGATCTCATACATAAAAAGCTCTACAGAATCCACATACAAAAAATATTGGTGCTAATAAATTAATTCAGCAGTTATAAGATATAAAATCAACACACAAAATAAAGTTGTATTTTGTATACTTTCAACGAACAATCCAAAAAATAATTTTAAACCATTTGCATTTATAATAGCATCAAAAAAAGGAGAATTAACCAAGGAGGTGAAAAATTTGTACACTGAAAACTACACATTACTGAAAGAAATTAAAGCACTAAATAAATGGAAAACAGTCCACGTTCATGGATTGGAAGACTTAATATTGTTAAGATGACATTACTATCCAAAGCAATGTAGAGATTCAATGCAATCCCTATCAAAATCCCAACAGTGTTTTTGCAGAAATAGAAAAACCAATCCTGAAATTCACATGGAATCTTAAAGGATCCCAAAGAGCCAAAACAGTCTTGAAAAAGAAGAACAAAGATGAAGGACTCATACTTTCTGATTTCAAAACTTACTACAAAGCTACAGGAATCAAAACAGTATGGTACTGGCATAAGGACAAACATACAGACCAAAGAATAGAACAGACCAAACAGAGCCCAGAAACAAACTGTCACAATATATGGCCAATTCATTTTCAAACAAGGGTTCTAAGTCCATTCAATGGGGGGAAAAGACAGTCTTTTCAACAAATGGTACAGGAAAAACTGGATATCCACATGCAAAAGAATGGAAGCTGGACTCTACCTCACATCAAAGTTGGAAGTTGGACTCCTATTTCACACCAAAGTTAAGTCAAAATGAATCAAAGACCTAAACATAAGAGCTAACATTATAAAACTCTTAGAAGAAGAAAACATGGGGCAAATCTTCATAACCTTGGATTAGACAATGATTTCTTAAGTATGACACTAAAAGCACAGGCAACAAAAGAAAAAAAATAAGACAAACTGGATTTAATAAAAATAAAAACATCAAAGCACACTATCCAAGTGAGTGAAAAGACAACCCACAAAATGGGAGCAAATACTTGCAAATAATATATCTAATAAGAGATTAATATCCAGAATATATAAAGAACTCCTACAATTTAATTACAAAAACAACTCAACCAAAAAATGCACAAAAGATCTGATTAGACATTTCTCCAAAGAAGACATACTAATGACCAATAAACTCATGAAAAGATGCCTAACATTAGTCATTAGGGAAATGAAAATCAAAACCACAAAAAGATACCACTTCACACCCATTTAAAATGGTTATTGTTTTTTAAAAATGGAAAATAAGTGTTGGCAAGTTTGGCAAGGATGTGGAGAAACTGGAACACTTATGCACTGTAGATGTAAAATAGTGCTGCCACGGTGGGAAAAACACCAGTCTGGCGATTCTTCAAAAAGTTGAACAAAGAATTTCCATGTGATCCAGCAATTCCACTTCTAAGATACCCAAAAGAATTGAAGACAGAGACTCAAACAGATACTTGTATGCCCATGTTCATACAAGTAGCAGCATTATTCATATAACAGCCAAACGGTGGAAATAAACCAAATGTTTTTCAACAGATGAATGGATAAACAAAATGTGGTCTACACTACAACAGAATATTGTTCAACCATAAAAAGGAATGAAATTCTGATACATGCTTGGAAACATTAAGCTAAGTGAAATAAGCCAGAAACAAAAGGACAAATGTATGATTCCACTTATATGAGGTATCTTGAGTAGGGAAAATCACAGACAGAAAGTAGAATGGAGGTTACCACAGGCTGAGTGTTGGGGGAAGAGAATGAGGAGTTATGGCTTAATGTGTATAAAGTTGTTTGGAGTGATGAAAAAGTTCTCGAAATAGATAGTGGTGAAGGTTACACAATATTGTGCATGTACTTAATGTCACTGAACTGTACACTTAAAATGATATTGTTACATATATTTTACTACTTTAAAAAAAGTTCAATGACAAACTAACTTTGGGTTTTCTCATGAAAGAACATTGTATGAAATGACTGGATTGGGTTTTCACAGCTCTAAGCATTAACTCAAATCAAAGACCTGGAGGAATTTTGTAAATCCCTCTTAAAATTTATAAATCCGGGATACACAAACTGTTCCTTTTATCTGAAAGTTTAAAAAAAAAAATTAGTTAAACATTTACAAATCCTGAAGTATGTTTGTGGAAGATGAGTAAAATTTCCCTGCTTCTCCAAGCTGCTTTCTTTATCAACATATAGATGTCACTTTACCAATATGTAGATGTTTCTGTTTTATACAAACAAGGCAATGACCTGAGGGGATATTGAAATAAAGCTTTGGAATCCTAGTTTTATCACTTATTGGATTGGTAACCTAAGGAAAGTCATTTAACCCTGTGAATCTGTTTACTTATTTTCTCAAAGAGAGCAGTGACTCCTGAAATGTATGTGTAGGCACTCTATAACGTTTTATAGAAATTCAATTATTATTACTTAAATTGATAAAGGCAGGACAATTAATTTATCACTTAGTGACCTCATCTAGTCTCATGGCTTTAAATACCATCTGCATGCCAACAACTCTCAAATTTCTATCTTCAGTCTATAACTCATTTCCAGACTCAAGACTCATTCATTTAACGGATTATCTCTACTAGAATGTTCAATTAGATATCTCAAATGCAACAGATCCAAAACTGAACACCAGCTTTCTTCAAAACCTGCTGCATCCACAGCTTTCCCCATCTTAGCTGATGGCAACTCCATCTTTCTAGTTGCTCAGGCAAGAAAACCTCGGTGTCATCTTTAACTTCTTTCTTTTTCATACCTTACATGAAATCTTGTCAGGAAGTGCTACTGGCTGTACCTTTAAAATGCATCCCAAACCAGACCATTTCTTAGCCCCTCCACTACTTTCTAGTCCCAATCATCATTTCTGGCTTGAATTACTACAACAGCATCTTAACTAGTTTCCCTGTTTTTGCCTAGGCCTCCCTAGTCTTTTCTCTATCCAGCAACCAGAGCAACCTGTTAAAACCTAAATCAGATCATGACTCATCTGTTCAAAACCTTGTAACAATGGCCTACAAGACCCTACATAGCAGTTCTGAAAGTATGAACAGGAGCACGTACGGTTCCCTGAGAATTTTTTTTTTAAAGGAGGGCACAGCTCACAGTGGTCCATGCGGGGATCGAACCAGCAACCTTGGTGTTATCAGCACCATGCTCTAACCGAGCTAACCGGCCACCCCCACCCTGAGAATTTTTAAGCCAAATTTTTTTTTTTTGGCCTTTTCACTATCATTCTCTCATGAATTTACAAGGGAGATTTTCAGTGGAGCTCTATATGGTGACTTTACTGCTGTAATAGGTAACGGATGTGTGCCTGGACATTCTTATTTTTAAAAGTTCTTAGTTTTAACTTCTAATATAATAAATACTGATAGACACAAGACACATAAATAAATGTTTTTGGAGCTCCTCAATAATTTTTAAGATTATAAAGGAGTCCCAAGACCAAAACTTTTGAGACCTGTTACCCTCCATGACCGGCTTCCCAGTACCTCCTCGACCTCATCTCCTACTCCTTCTCCTTACTCCATCTTGTTCAGCCACACTAGTCTCATTGCTGTTCCTCAGTAAAGCAGACATGCTCTCAGCTTATGCTGTTCCTCTGGCTGTGCGTTTGCCTGGATACTCCACTCCTCCCACAGGTATTCACATTGGTCATTTCCTCATCTTCAAGTTTTTGATCAAGTATTACCTCATCAAATAAGGCTTATTTAGATTACTCTTTAAAATTGCAGTTTGGTCCCCACAACATTTGTTACCTTTCACAACAATCCAAGTATCTTTTACCTTGCTTTTTCTTTGTTCATAGTACTCATTACCTCGTAGCATATTTTATAATTTGTTTAAACTTTTATTTAGTTTAAGTGTGTTTTTCCAGGACCCATCAGCTCTAAGTAGTTGTTTCAATCTAGTTGTGGAGGGTGCAGCTCACAGAGGTCCATGTGGGGACTGAACCAACAACGTTGTTGTTAAGAGCACCCTCTCTAACCAACTGAGCAAACTGGCCATTCCATATTTTGTAATTTACTTAATTATTGTGTCTATTGTTTACTGTCTGTCCCTCCCCACTAGAATGCAAGCTCTGCGATTGCAAGGATCTATTTTATTCATTGAGGGCCTACAATAGTACTTAACATACACTAGGCACCTGACACATGCTATCTGAATGAACAAATGACTACAGACTAGTTCAAAATGCAGGCCAATATAGAAATTAATATAATCAATGTAAATCAATGTGTAAACTTTATATTTGCAGTAATTCATATTATATAAAGTAAATCAATGTTATATTGTAAAAAGCACTGGTAACATTATAAAGAAGAAGCCAACAAGATTGTGTTGTATCACCCACACTACTGGATTTTTGATGCAAGGAAAAATATTTGACATTAAAATTTCCTATTGTGAGAAGGTATGACGATTGATCCAAATATACAAGGAAGTTAAGTATAAGATAAAGATGGTATTTTTAAATCAAATGGGAAAAATACGGGTTATTTAATAAACAATGTTTGGACAACTGGATAGCCATCTGAAAAAAATTAAAATTGGATCCATTCCTCATACATTCTGCAAAATAAATTCTTGATGGATCAAAGATTTGTAAACCATAAAAGTAATAGATGTTATGGGAGACAAAATTAAAGATTCATAAGTTACATAAATGTAAAAATAAAAATCTTCATGGCATAAACCATGACCCATTGGATAAAATAAATTATAACTCATAGGTCAATGAGCAAATGAACTTAATTATATCTTCTATAAATCAGCAAGAAAATAATCAAAATCTAATAGAAAAGTAAGCAAATATCAACAGAGAGCATAGATTTGTGACAAAGATTTTCGTCTTAAGCATATGAAGAAAAGGTACACAACCTTATTCCTACGTGAAATGCAAATTGTGAGAAGCTATCTGCCACCTATCCCATTGGCAAATAGTAAGGTGTTTTATGAAAGAATGAGTTGATCAGGGTATGAGAGAAATAGGCACTCTGACAATGCCAGTGGCAATGTAAATTGGTACCTTTATGGAGGACAATTTGGCAATCTTGCTCAAAACACTAGCAATCTCGCTTCTAGGAATTTATCATATATATACACATAACACAGCTTAAGATGAGAAATGACATTTGTAAATGGTTATTATTCCCTGTACTTGTTAAATAAAGGTATAGCTATATAATGGAATATTTGATAGACTATTTTAAGGAATAGTCTATTAAAACATCTTTCATGAAACTCTTTTATGTTATAGTATAGAAAATTACCAAGATTCAAAATATGGAAAAAGCAAAATGCATAATAGAATGCATAATATACTAGTAAAATGGGGGAAAATATACACAATTGCTATAAACAAACAAAATAGTTCTGGAGTGACAGCCAAAAAACTGGTAACTCAAATTGCCCATACTGAGGACAACCGGGTACCTAAGACGGAGACTTTTCACTATGTACTTTATTGTACCTTTGTATTTTTAACATATGAATGCATGACTTTTTCAAAAACTAATGATTACCTTAGGAAACCCAAATAAAATAGTTTTAAAAAAATCCCATTCTACATAAAATCATCTACAGATGCTTTTAAATACACAAGATGATTATAAAGGACTTAATTTGTTCCACATTCTTATAGATGTAAAGCTAGAATGTCTGTAACCATCACTTTCAACCCTTCGCTATCTTCCACCAGAATTGTTTCATACTTTTCCTCCAGCCCAGATAGACAGGCTAATGGTAGGCTTCAGAAATACAAAGGGGAAAAAAAGTCAGATATCTTCAAACAGAGAAGAGCTGTTTGAGTATATTTACGTTCTTACAAAAGCTAAGATCCCTGGCAAGATATAAGCTTATACCGCAAAGCCAGAGAATTGCCACCCCCACAAAAGCTGAAAGGGTGAAGCTAAAATTATTTATCTCTCATTTAAAATACTTTGTCCCTTTAATGATCCATCTTCAAAGGGACTCAAAAAGAGGGTATGAATTTTAAAATAGAATATATCTTTAGACACTGGCTTTGTATCTTACACATGACAGACAAACGTATACACCATGTTTGTGTTTATAGAAGATTATATAAATCACTTATAATTATTTCAGAAACCACTAAACACATGTAAGACAATCTAAATTTCAGACAGACCTGGATTCAAATGCCAGTTCCAGTGTTTGTGGCTATATAACACTAGGAAAGTCTCTGAGACACAGCTCTAAAAATAAGGCTAATAAGTCACTTTTCACAGATTGTAGGGAAAAACTAATAAGCTACTAGCAAAGTACCTAGCACAGTGCTTAAAAAAAAAGTTTTATTATCAAGAGTAACCATAATTCATTAATTACTTTTAAATACACTTTTGAAGTGAACATATTTGGAAGACTGTTGATATGCTGTGATACCGGTTAGTGGTAGCCTCTTGGAATTTTCACAGCTTGTGTATAAATTATAATGTCAAGTTGATTCAAAGAAAAATTTTTGTTCAAATGGGGTACTATTTGTGTTATGAAGATACACAGGCACACGTGATATATGAAATAAAAGATCTTCTCAAACGTTTGCCCTTGTGTGACTGGGTCTGAAAATTAAATTTTCTTACTATAATATGTCCAAGAGTGGTTGTGTCTAAGGTCCTGAATCCCCACTACTGTCCATTCTGCATGGGCCACAATCCAAAGCCTACATAACATTATTTAGGGAACTTTTCTACTTCTGGAATTATTCATCATAAATATGTTCGAGGCTAGATGCACATATATGCTTCCTAGAAGAGGACTCTTGAGTTACCCAGAGTCCCATTTAAAGGAGAAAGTTCAGTATTATCTACCTCTCTCCATCCCAGAGCCCCTAAGTGATTAATTATAATACCTCATTTGTGACACACTCTCACCACTGGCTGTACATGGCTTTCTTGTTTTTATTTATTTAAATACAATAAACACCAGTGAAATGAGTATTCAACAAGTGAACTAGAACACCGACATTATTTACCTCTCTGCTCCTGCTCCGTAACAGCCTTCTGCATCCCCCAAGATAACGACCTGAAATCTTATGTTTATTACGCCCTTGCTACTTGAAAGCAGGCTCTTCTGCTTGTCACCTATATACAGAACTGCAGGAGCTGAGGTCACATCTGGAGTCCCTGTTTACAGCTGAATTAGCAATTGCCCTACATCCAGGACCCGCGTGTTACTGCACAGAGCCTGCAAGCGGCAGTGTCAGTTTTCACCACCACAGCAGGTCGGGCTATATTTAACACGGACCCGCTTCTCTGCTGAAGAGCTGCAGCTGCGGCTCTGTTAGTTTGTGAACAAAGGAAGACGAGTAGGAAACGAGGGACTCTAATGGAAAGTTGTAACTGGATTCAGTTAGCTCAGTCACAAATTAAATGGGCCCATATTTAAAGGTCTAAGGCAGTCTAGTTTACCAATACTATAATCTTAATTAAAATGCATAAAACACAGCTGTGACAATTTATCTATTTCTGTACTGTTTTAATGTATATCGTTTGATCCAAAAACTGAGACATACACACTATAATGCACAGAAACGTTCAGGAAAAATTACAGCTCCGGGTATACAAACTGTAACATATGAGTAAAAACTCATGGATAATTTTATAGCTGTAGAACTTTTCAAGCAGGGGCAATGGTACATCTAAGTAGCAAAGAAAATAGCAAAATAGTTTTGAATAATGCCCTCATTGATTGAAAAAGTACATGGGGGGGTGCCAAAAAAATGCACAAGGTGTGACAATTAAGTTCATGAACTTGTTTCAATGCTGTTGCTAAGCTTCTTTGATTATCAGAGCGATTATTCATTATGAATTTATACCAACCGGACAAACAGTTCACCAAGTTTACTATTTGGAAGTGCTGAAAAGGCTTCATGAAAAAGTTAGACGACCTGAACTTTTCACCAACAATTAATTCATGGCTCTTGCATCACGACAATGCACCAGCTCACACGGCACTGTCTGTGAGGGAGATTGTAGCCAGGAAACAAATAACTGTGTTGGAACACCCTCCCTACTCACCTGATCTGGCCCCCAATGACTTTTTTCTTTACCCGAAGATAAAGGAAACATGGAAAGGAGGACATTTTGATGACATTCAGGACATCAAGGGTAATACGACGACAGCTCTGATGGCCATTCCAGAAAAAGAGTTCCAAAACTGCTTTGAAGGGTGGACTAGGTGCTGGCGTCAGTGCATAGCTTCCCAAGGGAAGTACTTCAAAGGTGACCATAGTGATATTCAGCAATGGGGTGTGTAGCGCTTTTTCTAGGATGAATTCATGAACTTAATTGTCCAACTTTGTATACAAGTGGACACTTTGGTCAGCGTTGCTGAAGCAGTAGTTCGCCATAATCAGAAGTCTCTGGTTGCTGATGGTAACCACTTTGAGCACCTCTTATAATTGCAGAAGTCAAACGTGACTTGTATTCATCTTTTGTTACCGGTATATATTGAGTATTACAATTTTAATAGTTTTTTCCTTTCTTAATATTTGTATACATTTTTTTGGCACCCTGTGTATTAGAGCTTTCTAAGGGAACTGCCTGAGAGAGAATGTGGCTTGGTAAAGATTGGTATTCTGCTGTTGTTGTTACTCCGAGGAATGCCCCTAAGGAGGAAGCCACACTACTGTGAAACACAAAAATATTTCTGGGACTCTTCTAAGCTTGGGAGGTTGATACGAGAGGCCAAAATCACCTCAATGAAACTGAACAAAGATAACTGTAAAGTTTAATCTTGGGTTCCAAAAAACAACATATGCAAAAAGCCACGGGAGTGTGCAAGGGGAGAAAGGGTGTGATTTAGCAGCATTTATGACTCACTAAATCAACAGTAAGATGGAGCTAAGAACATCCCCTGACTTCAAGCCATACTGATAAAATCTTCAGAGCAAGAAAGGTGACAGTCCCAATAGACTCTGAGCTGGCTGGAGTGTGTTCCCTTCTGGACACTGTGCTATGAAAAGGAACTAAAACAAAACACCAAGGTTAAGCAGAGGGGAAGTACCATGCTGGTGAGGGTGAGAGAAGGGTACAGTTGTTGCAGTGTTTTTAAGACTGGGCAAGAGATCAAGATTTCACACACGTGAAAGGCTATTATAGAAGAAGGATTAGATTTGTTCTACATGAATCCAGAGGAATCACAGCCCACACAAAACATGGGTAGCTGGAACTTAAAAGGCCTTGAGATGTTCCAAAGACGCTGGTGAAAAAGACATACACAGGAATATAACATCACTAGGGATACCCAAGTACGAACCCCAGTGTAAAAGCGTAGAAATAGAGACTTTAAAACGTCATCTATACTGAGAGTCTATCACCTTAACATTGCCCGGACCCCTCTCACACACCAAGGCTCCATGGAGAAAACAGCATTTTTTCCATCTATTCTACTTGCTCTACACCTGCCGTTATCAACATACAAACTGATGAGAAACATGATTGCAGATATTGGAAAAACTCCCAGGGTACTGAATTAGGAGTAAGAAGACTTGGGTTTTAGTCTTTATGCTATTAACTCCATGTGTTACCCTGGATGAATACCTTAGGTTCTGTAAAACTCAGATTCTTTATCTATAAAATGAGGGAGCTGCATTAGGGTATTTCCAGCTCTACAAGTCTTGAATCTGAGCTGAGGTACACTAGTACCTTTTCTATTAAATCTCACTGAATTTATAACAAAAATATAAGGTGTTAATGTCCTCATTTCTAAAACTAACAGGTAAGTAATACTTGAGTGATTTCTGACAAACTCCACCCTACTTAAAAACTTCAAAAATAAAAAGGATATTTTATTTTTGTTTTAATCTTTATCTTAATTTTAAAAAGGGTGGGTAAACAAATAAAAAACAAAGAGGACTAATGAAAGTTATTAGGATTAGCTAATAAGTATACTTAACTAGTATAGCACAATTTTTAAAAAATTGTGTCCCCTGGTTCTAGAGTAGAAACTACTTTGTACTTAATACAATATAGAAAGGTTAAAATTTGAGCTCAGGCTAACTGCAAAGTTCACTTTAAGTGCTGTAGATGAAAACAAAGGGGGTTCTACGAAAGTAACCTCACAGGGTGACCTGATCATAACTTGCTAACTGGGCAGGTCATGGTGGGTAGCCATGCCCCAGGTCTGTAACTTCTTTAGTGAAAGATTTTAAACCAGCCCTATTCATTGTTCTTGTGCATCTGGGTTAACACATCTTTGAAATACCAAAACTAATACCCCTTGAAGGGTAAATTAACCTTCAAGAGAGCACATAATCTTGTTAACTATCCTGTAATCCAATCCCTGCCTTGTTTTCTCCAATCTTCCATGTATGTTCCCTCCTTAATTTCAAATGCATTAAAGCTGCTGCAAAACTGTTATCTCTGGGAGCATTTGAGATCTTGCTTCTTGGCACATGGTGTCAGTTTGGCTCAAATAAACTCATAAAAATTCTCTACAGGTTTGGACGTTTCTTACTTTGAAAGTGCTTCTAATCCTTTTTTGGCATGTTTTATGGCTTTTCAAGCTAGCCAGAAAGGAGACATTCAAGTACTATGGAGTTCAAGAACTGTGAGATATGTTGTTATTGTTTTTGATGAATTTATATTAAAACTTTGCAGAACTATAGGATTTTTCTAAGTATCTAGAATAATACTAGAAACCCAATAATATAGTCAATGAGTCCGTTGGCAAATACCAAAATTCATTTTAGAGTCCAAGTATCAAAAATGCAATTTGTAAGGGCACTGGATGGCTCAGTTGGTTAGAATGAGACCTCTCAACAACAAGGTTGCGGGTTCAATTCCCACATGGGATGGTGGACTGCGTCCCCTGCAACTAAAGATTGAAAACAGTGACTGGACTTGGAGCTGAGCTGAGCCCTCCACAACTAGATTGAAGGACGACTTGGAGCTCATGGGCCCTGGAGAAACACACTGTTCCCCAATAAAAAAAATAAAAATAAAAATACTTTAAAAAATGCAACTTGTAAAAATTATATATCCAATAATCCAAGGTGCTTAGGAGTGCAGTTTAGTTTTTTTCCCCCCTCTAATTACCTCTAACACCACTGAGCTTCTATCAAGTCTCCTGACAGATGGCAATGAGGAAATTCAATAGCCAATCCTTGTCTGGGGCTACACACAATATGGGGACTTTTCTTGGTTATGTGCCCTATACAAGAATGGAGCAAAAATGAAATCGCTTTTATACTTGCTCTCACAGACCTCATTTTTCCAGATTCTCTGTTTTTGTTACACATCTTCACATATTCAAATGGTGAAATAAAATTTTCACAACCATTTCTATTAGTTCCAATTTGCCCCCCCTCCAAAAAATCTCTTAATCTGTGATAAATTAGAAAGAGCAGGTTCCAGCTTTGGTGTCTTTTTAGAAGGAAGAAATGTCCTCATCTGGCAAGAAAATGAGCTGGGATACCCTTTGAGGCCTGCTCAATAAATCTCATGTCTTCAGTTTCATCACAAATGGGTGGTAGGTTATCACTCAAGGGCTCACCCTTTGTTTCAGGGATGAAAGTTCTAAATACAAACCTTGAAAGTACTATGAATAGTTAGTTTAAAACTGCCAAAAGAATGCATAGGTAACATTTTAAAAGCCTGTGTATATTTGAAAAAGCCTTTATTTATTTAAAATCTGTTTTGCATCAAATAACCTCCTCTCTACCTGGTGTTCATCATTATTAAGTAGGGAGTGACACATGCCAGCTGTGCATTAAAAAATCACTTAATGCCAGAGCGCTCAACATATAAGTGTGACAGATCGGATGTAGTTGTGAACATGTGTTCATGCCGTGAAATTCTGCACACATTCATGGAGAACGTTCCACTATTCTCTAGGAATTCCAAAAAGCTTGAGGGATCCCCTTTGGCACAGAGTTCTAACCACCACGGCCTGCTGTTGCTGGGAGGCAGCCGTAGTGCTGAAAGAGAGAGACTAGACTGAAAAGATCTGATTCCATTCTCAGCTCTGCTACTTACCAGTTGTGTGACCTTCAGAAAGTCCAATTCTATAAATGTCACTATCCACCTCAGAGACAGAGGATTAGTAAGGTTTAAATTAGAGAAGGTATAGGAAAATGTTCTGTAAATTGTACGTGTTGCTTCAATTTATACAAATACCTTCTGTCAGCATACAAATGACGTGGCACATCCCCTTGTGTCTTTGAAAGCCATCCTCTACTACCATTCACCGTCCAGTCACAGACAATCATGCTTTCCCAGACACAGCTCTCTGCTTCTGCTTTTGTCGTCTAATTTGCCCTCTGATCCTCATTTACTGAAAACTTATCCTCTAAGACTGGGCTCAAAGGTCATCTCCTCAAGGAAGACCTACTGAATCCTTTGAGATTTAATACCAGCTTTACAACTAAGTAGTAAACTCAGCCTCTCTAGAAATGTAAAGAAGATGGCTGAGCTAGAATTATTAAGTTGGTGCAAAAGAAACTGCAGTTTAAAAGGTTAAAAATAATTACAAAAACCGCAATTACTTTTGTACCAACCTAATACTTTTCAATAGACTAATACAGAATCAGAGCAAGAACTAAAATTCTATATCCATGTATCAGAATCTTTAGAATTTCCATATTGTATAATACTTACAGATAGCTTTAACTGAATTCCTATTTAGACAAAATTTCACTACCATATAAATGATAAAGCCAAGAATAAGCCCTAATATTACTTATTACCTGAAAATCCTATCTTGGGGAATTTTCAATTATTTAAATAACTAATAGTCCAGAGTTTGTTCCTCCATTTATTGATTTCATAAAGACAGAGGTCTACATACCAACTTGCTACATTTATATAAATAGCTTCTTTTTATCCTGGTGCCAACAGCTGTACCAATAGCAGCAACCCAGTCTGGTCTCATACTATCACCACTACCTGACTCCACAAGATGGCAAGCCACAGAGGAGCAGGTTCTTCACTCGTTTGAGTCTCTTCAAGGGCAGGAACTCTATCTTAATACATTCCTAGTATTCCCAGCATCTCACTCTGTGCCCTGCAAATTTCTGGCATTCAGCAATGTTTACTGAATTAATGCCCCTGAGTTCCATTCTCTAGACAGTGACCTCACTATACATTTTAGAAGATGCCCGTGCACACACAATGTGATATACAGATGATGTATTACAGAAGTGTACACCTGAAATCTATGTAACTTTACTAATAATTGTCACCCCAATAAACTTTAAATAAATAAATAAATAAATAAATAAATAAATCAGCACACACAAAAAAGAAGAAATTAAAATATATCAATTTCAGTGGGGGGGAAAGGTGCCCAATAAATCTCATGTGTTCAGTTCCATTATAATCGGGTGGTAGGTTATCAATTGAGGTCTCAGACTTTGCAACAGATATTAGTGTAAAACAGATTTTAAAGCATAGATTTTCATGTCTATTCTCAAAGTCATATATAGCTTATTTCTAATAACAACTTACTAAAAATCCCAAGCATATGCCAATCAGCTATCCACAGTAGCTTTTTTGACTCTTAGAGAAGAAAGTTCCTGATTCTTCACTGCTTCAAGAACATAAAGATGAACTTACCATCATCTAAAGTGATGTCCTGCAGACCAATTGTTGAAAAGTTAGGTTCCTGCTCTTCAGGTTCAGGTTTAATGTTCACAGTTGCTTCATCAGATGGAAATGAAGCTGGATCACACAAATTGTGACATATTAAGGATGAAGGTGCAGAAAGACCTCCCTGGCCTGTACTTTGTGCTTGAGTTGAATGCTGTCCAGAATGCATTCTGGTGGCTAGAGTTGGTGATGAGGCAGTTCCTGAGCTAGGAGATTGGTAAGGCATAGGCTGTAGCTGAGGAGATGGTGGTCCAGAAAGTGGTGAACTGGCCAGGGGATGAGAAGCTGCTGGGGAAACTGCTGTAGCAGACCCCGATTGTGAAGGACCATATGTAATGGATTGTAACTGAGGGGAAGGCTGACCTGTGATCTGGTCAGCCACTGGAGAAGAAAGAGATCTTTGTCCTGTGTTTGAACAATGGTATCCCATTGACTGCAGATGAGGCAGGGTCTGCACAGAATGAGGTGTGTGGGCTAAGAGATGTCCGGGTGAGCCTGAATTCGAAGAATGGAAAGGTAGGGATGACGGTGGTTGGCAGCCAAGATTCATTAAATTAGGAAGAGCTGCATCCTGCTGAAACAAAACTGGATCAAATTCTTGACTAGAGGCAGCATTAATAGGAAGACAAGTTGGTCCATTGTATACAACATTACTTTGCATAGGCTGATAGGAAGACCCCACAGGAGGTGTTGGTGTGACTTGAAAAGGCTGGTGCATGACTGAAGAAGGTAACATATGCTGTTCTTTACCAGCACTCTCATCCCTACACTGCAACTGTGGCAGATGGGTTGAGGTTACCATGGATACATATGTTTGCTGGATGGGACAAACCAAGCTTCTCTGTGCTGACAGCACACTGTCACGTGGGTGTCCTTTATCTGAGGAAGGCCTCTGGGTCTGGGCAGAATGAGGCACAGACAGTGATGGAACTGAAGACAAGTCAATTTCTTCTCTGTGTTCTTGCTTCATCAAAACTGAAAAGAAAATGATTAAAGCAAATGTTATTACATAATACAAACAATAATTACAAAAGGCCTTCATTCTAGGCTATACAACTGCAGCACAAATCCAAGCCAGGGGGTTGAGAACTCAAATGCTTTCAGGGAAGGCAGATAATGTAAAATATGGTAAGTCAGTAAGCGTAAGACAACAGGGAGTGGTCCTTGCTCTAAAAGTATTCAAGTTAAAAAAAAACACACAAACAACAAAGTCCATGCTTTTAAGCCTGCAGTATACTGTATTACCAAGGAAGATTCTACTTCACCATTCCATCAAGCAAAGCAGAGGCTATGAATACCAGTCATTATCCCTTATTACATCAAAAAAGTAGCAGATTTATGATTTAGGATGAGTCTACCTGATAGAAGGACTACCTAAAGTATGAACCAATGCATTTGACTTATTCTGTTTAATGTGTATCAAAACAGAAAAGAACGATCAGTTAATTTATCACGTGTCAAAACAATTGATTTCATTGCTTCTCTTGGCAAGCATTTCAGTCCACTTTTCTAGAAATTATCTACTTAGCCTCCTACTGAAGTGCTATTATAACTTATTTAAAAATAATTTTCTTGAATTCACATCTCATTGTCTCTTCCTTCGTATTACTTATTAAGATAACTAAATATTTCATGATCTTCACAAAATACAAGTACAGCTGATCCTTGAACAACACAGATTTAATTGTGCGGGTCCACTTATACATGGAGCTTCTTTCAATAAACCTGTACTGTTTTCAATCTGTAGTTGGGAGTCTGCAATGCAGAGGGCCGAATGTATTTCATTTTATGTCAAAAGAAAATAACTGAGACCCAAAGCAAGGTCAAATCTCACCTGACCATTCACTAAACCCTTGCCAAGAACAAACCTCCTCACATAAGCATATCTCAGTCTGAGGAAATGAATTAAGACAGTCCTGAGAGTATATTTTACTATAGAAGTGGTAATTAATGAACTTGTTTGGTGATGTATTTGAGTTGTACACATCACTCTGGCTTCCTAGAAAGTACAGAATGGGCTCATCATTCATCCACTTTAGCCTCTAAATCTGGCAACTGGTGAGCTAACCACCCCAAGGACAGAGAGAAAGGTATATCCACACTCTTCTTCTTGCTTCTACCACACGCCCATGTTCCCGACCCAGGCCTCCATCCAGTTTCTGATTCTTGCTCAGGTGTTCCAAGTATGGGTCTACTGGCTCCTGATTTCTGTCATGTCTTTATGTACTTATTTTTTTTCTAACTTTGGCAGAACTAGAACTTTCTCCCTGGACCACTGGATTCTCTTTTTCCCTCTTCTACTTTAGCTCCTACTCTGGTCCCAGAAAAGCTACAGTGAATTCTATATCCAGAGCTACATTTCTACGTAAGGACGGAGAATATCTAAGAAAGCCCACTCTCATTACTTAATTCTGCATGGAGGAGGTGAGGCCCTTGGTTAAGTTAGTGGTTGGTTATCATGCACTAAAAAGGAGATAGAGGGATTGAAAACTACAGCATGACATCCATCTTTTTTGCACAATCCAATCCTTACTTCTATGTTACTGACCCACATCTGGGTACCTAGATTGAGAGTTCTGCTGTGCTAAATCAAGTGTATTTCCACTCTGCCAAAGCAAGTATTCGCTCTTTTGTCTATAAGGGATTCCGACTCCAACCTGACCAAAAGGAAGTCCTCATTGCTGGCGTAAGGTAATTCATTCTTGTTTGAAGGGAAATGCCATTTAGAGACCTTACAATACCTAGAATAATTTGAGTTTAAAAAAGATTAACTCTATCTTTTGTGTTATATATGCTCATTTTCAAATTTAGAGTGTTGATGGACGGAGGGATCTAGAAAAACAAAAAATCAACTGGTCTTGTGGTTTTCAAACCATGAGAAGCCTCACACTCATCTCCAAGAGATGTATGTGGGAGAGCAGGATGCAGAAAGTGGGAGCTTTCTGGGCTTCTTCTTCCAGGATAAACAGCATGCTAGCTTGCTTTTGTCCTTTTTGCATAAGCCTTTTTGTATAAGGCTTTATTTGAAGGATAACAGAATTTAAACAATTTGAAAACCACTGCTTTGGTCTTACATCCTTGTTTTATAGAGACATTAGTTAATCAGTGGGGTACAGTCTGTGGCAGAACTGAGACCTGCTCTCCTGAGTATAAGGCAGTTTTCTCTCCCAACTGAAACAACCACAATCCAAAAGTTGGTCTGTCCAGTCAATTACTTAGAATACAGAAAATATTTTCCCACAGGCAAAATACTACACACGAAGTCTGGCTCTAATGCTATCTCTAAAAGCCACATTATTCCAAAACCAGAGATCCTATGGTACCTCCAGCACAAATAACTTCTGCTGGGCCTCAGAGGGAGGTATTGTCCCTCCACAGCTTCAGGGATGCTGGGGTAGGAGTGGGGATGGGATGGGGGCTCTCACATCAGAAGTTCTGAAGCTAGAGGCTGAGAATAAATTCAGGCAGCACCACTAAGAAAGAGCTCTGTGCTCTATTAACTGTCTTCATTTGATAAACTAAACTGATGTGGGATAAATAATGCTAAATACCATTTCTAATAAAAAACTTAAAAGAATCATCCATTTGCAATTAATTGATTATTTCTCCATTGCAGATCCCTATTGTTAGGGGATTGCTAAAAGGGTAACAAATTGACAAATCCTTTAATAAAAAACAAGCAATTTAAGAATATCTAAAATTTTTACAAGATTTTAAAAGGAATTATTTGCCACAAACATAAACAAATGGCTAATATCTTCAATATAAAGAATTCATACTAAAAAAAGAATTCATACAAATTAATAAGGAAAACAAAGTAATTCTAACATAACAAAGATAGGGTTATACACTAGAATACTAAAAGAAGTTATTAAAATTCTATAAAACTGATGAGGAAAAATAAAAATGTTCATGTTATAAAATTAGTATATGTGGTAAGGTTCCATTTTTTTTTTTTTTTAAAGTTGTGTCTATGTGTGGATCAAAATGATGTAGAAGGATAGAATGACAGTTTTAAAGTGGAAAAGAATTTGGGTGTTTTAAAATATTTTTCAACTTGTGATTTTTTTAATAATTCACAGTATGCATTTGCTTTTGTAAAAATTTTATTCAAAATTTCATTTTAGAAAAAAACAAAAAAAGCCAAATGCTGCAGAAAAAAGACAGTAATCAACCAGAACAAGGATTATCCAAACACTCCTATGTGTCCACTCTTCCTTCTGTTAGTTTGTGCCATCTGATTTGTATTCTGTCAACCATAAGACCAGTAATGACAAGCATAAGGCCAATATTCTCTCTGTGCTCTGGGGCAACCACTGACTTCCATTCTCCTATGTAATGCCCTCTAGGACTCTGCTTTTATATTGTGTTCCCAATTCACAAGCTGATAATGTAAAGGCATTATACTTTCTCCTGTCTGTTTATCTGTTCAATTACTACCACTATGAGGGTAGTAATCAAAATCTCTAATCTGCATACACTACTGCTTTTCCCCCCAATCCCAGAAGCCCTCTCCCTCATTATTCAGGTTAGACTTTACAGTCTTCCATCTCAACAGCATTTGATAACACTTTTGCACTGTATGTCTTTAGCTGTCTTTCCAACTATATCAAACTTCACACTCTTCAAACTGCCAAATCACCACACTCCCCTCTGCTCAAAACAGGAGACTTCACATCATTCTTCACCGAAAAAAATTACACTATCATATCGAAACTTGCTCAACTCCGCAATACCGAATCTACAAACCTTCTTAATGCACATCCATCTTGTTCATCTTCTTTACCTTCCTTCCTGTTCCTTCTCCCATCTAAGGCCGATTTCAACTTCTTTATTTTAAATCCTATCCCCCCAACTTTCTAAAAAACCTTCTGCACATCCCAAACACCCTAGTGATTTCAATCACTTTTTAACCTTTTTTGGTTTTTCCCATATAAATCTCACTTTCCACAGTTAGCAATCTGAGAAAAGACTAAACTGGTCATTGACATCTTACAGAAACAGAAGAAATATAGGGAAAGTAATTTTATTTTAAACATTATATAAATTTAAGGTGCACAACATGTTAATTTGATACATTTATATATTGTAGGAAATATGATTTTTGAAACACATTTTTGATCATGTCACTTCCCTGTTAAAGCTCACTTCTTGCAATGCTAAGGGCACAAGGGGAGTTTACACACATTCAGAAACACTTGCCCTTCCTGTAGTGCTGGTGATTTTTGGTAGCTCCTGAAAAACACACTTCAAATCTACATTCCATCTTCTAATTTCATTATAATAAATGACAAAATAACAACTGATATAACATCTAATATTTAAAGTCAACACAAACTTTATAGATTAGGCATATATTGGAATTTTTATTGATTATAAAGCATCCTACCGTGAACATTCTAATATAGGATTCATTGAATAACTTTTTTTCATTATGAAAGAAAGCTCTGTAGCAAACCATCACAATTTCTCGTACCTGGTGTGTAAGTAAAACGTTGAGACTGGCTTTTTTTCCTCTTGCCATTGCAAAGATAAAAGTGCACCTGCACTGCAGCTGTAACTGCTGGGTTATGATATGGAGGAACTTCAAGGACAATGTGAGCCTAAGGAGCATGGAAAGGAAGATTGTGTTACACTCAGAACTAAAAATGAAATGCACCTGCTAAACTCAGCACTATTCATCAGTCTTATCTACCCAGACCCTCCCACCATAGATCATTATGCATACCAACTGATCATGTAGATCACCTGAAGATTTAGTCTATGGATACTCTAGTCTTAACAGAGATGAGCTCTTTAAAGTAAACCATTAAAGGAAAAACTGCTTGTTACTCACCCAATTGGATGAGTAAAAGACATATAGTGAGATACTCTGTTCCGCTGAATACCACATTACTATACATCTTAAATGGAAGTCTATTCTGGTTTCTAATCAAATGTAATATTTCCCAAGTTATGTTATAGTTTAGATTCCTTATCTTAAATTTTATATTCAAAATCTTCTAAACTGACAATGCACAAAATTTGTATCCATATAAAAAATAATTTTACACAACCAGGGTAAAAACCTTTAGCTCCAAACCTACTGCAATCCTTCACCTAATTTCTCCAAAGTCTTTGGAGAGCACTGTGGGAAGTGGTATTCTCTACCTCAAAGAAGATTCTGTCTCCATTCCAACCAGGAAGGGACCACAGCTTTCAGTGTTGAATCCTGGAAGGCTTACTGCTGAGGAGTTGGGAATAGAGTATCAAATACATAAACCCATGAAGGCTTGTCCTCCTCCTATTTTTTGCCTACTATATTGTAGGCAAAATATGGTCTTTATTGAATTTGTTTGATTTCTTCACTGAATTCAGAGAAATAAATTAGTAACTTCAGTAAGAAACTTCTAAAATTTTTCATTTCTAATTTCTTCTTTGCTATACACAAAGAGGGGCTGAAAACACCAACTGTTTATCTTGCTTAAACTTTAATTTTAATATCAGGAAAATATCTCACATCCAAATTTCTAAAAATTTTAATTTACTTTTCTATTACTTAACAGATAAAAGGCTCCTCGTCTGCACCATAATCAGCATTATCCAATTTGCTCATTAAACTTCTTAGTTATTTCTAAAGAAATAAGGCAAATTTCTTACCCCTTGACATTTTTCCCTGATTATTTTCCCTTCTACCTCCCACTGAGGTCGTCCATCTGTTGAAAGAAACAATTGACAATTTAAAGTAATTCAAGCCATGAAGCATATAAACAAAATCTAATGTATTTAGTATTACAAATTTATTGGCAAAGGGAATCTTTTTCTCACTGACTTCCATTATGAAAATAAAATGTGTACCTATGAGAAAAAAACATAGAGAAAAAAACGGCCTGCCTAAATTAGCAGGCCCCACAGAGTTTCTTCTACCCAGTGATATTTGAAAATCTGAGAGCACCCTCCACCAAATTGTGGCTTGCATGCCTTCATAATGGGAAATTCACTCCCTCACCAAGTAACCCATTTCATCTTTGGACAGTAACTGCTGCTGGAAAGCTCTTTGTGATAAATGAAAACTGTATGTATAGTATCCAACCATTGGTCTAATTACTACTCCTTAAAGCCACCAAAACCAAATCTTGAGTGCTTCTCTGTGCGACAAGATTTCAGGTATTTAAAAGCAGTTATACCTGCCTGTGTCTCTTCTTCTGCTGGCTAGCACCCCCAGTTTGCATCTATTCCTTACATAATATTTCAGCCTTCCTGATCACTCTTCTTTCACTCCTCCAGTGTGACCACCTCCCTCCAAATAAATGCTCCAGGTCCAGAAGTGATAGTCCAGGTGAGAAATGGTGCAGCATGGCAGAGACTGACTGAGGCTCTTGCCACCCTATATAGAGATGCTGTGTCTCTGTTACAAGTTTTCTGGGGCAGCCGTACCATATTCTCTCTTACACTTAGTGTGTGGCTAGCAAGTGTTCCTCAGTCTGCCACATTTCCTACTGCCCAGCTCAAGCTCCCACACTGTACACTTATGCAGGTTGGTTCCTCCACCCCCAACCCTTGTTACGTTAATTTATCCCCACTAGACTTCATTTTCTTGGATCACTTGGCTTGTCAAGATCTTTTTAGATACTGACAGTCTTCTAAAATAGGCTTCTAGGCTTTACAGATTTGTGTAAAGATCTGGCCCACACATTTTCTGTCTCTTTATTCCAAGTGAATTATTGACCTGGGGAGAGCCCCGCGTGGCTACTAAAGCTCTCATTTCAGTCTGATGAGCGGCTATTCTGAAGCATTCTTTTTATGTCATGGGCATTCACCCAGTGACTAACCCATACAAGTATCTTCACAGCTAGCATGACTTCTTCATCTGGTCTGTGAAGATATCAGGAGAGACTCAATCAAATACTTTCCAGATTGGGACTATCATTTCCTGGTCATCCTTATGCACAAGAGACAATATAGACAAACCCTATGATGCCTACTTATAATTACGGCTCAGTTCAGCAATCATTTGCTGACATACCAGGCACTTTGGTTACTGAGATAACGGAGATAGGATACCGTGCCTTCACTCTGTGGATGAAAGGCAAATACAAACAGTTCATTACAACGAAGTATGGTAGTTACACTAACTAATAAAATTGTACGCTGGAAGCACCAAGAGCACAGAGGTCATGGTCCTTAACATAGTCTTGGGGTGGGGATGTAAGACAAGAAAAGCTTCTCAAGGAGCTCCGGAAGTTAAGGCTTAAATATAAGGGGGAACTCAGATGATGTTGGTTGGGGGTGGGGGTAATAGTAATCTAGGCAGAAGAGATAGCGTGAGCAAAGGCAAGATGAGAAGAAACCACATGATATAAGGACCACACGCAGCCATGATGGTAGAGTGTAAAGTATGAGGCAGGGAGCAGTAAGAAATGAGGCTGGAAAGATAGGCAACAGATTGTGGCCTAAATGCCACATTAAACAGCTTAAAAAAATGAAGGGATCACTGAAAGTGCTTTCAGAATGGGAATTACATGTTCACAACTGCGATCTCATCTGAAGCCAATAAACTGCCACCAGGATTCAAAAGCTCTTAAAAGTGAAGCTCTCGGTTAATAAAATGAATTCTACAATGAAACTGCCTTATACACACATATTTATTATATTAGACATAAATGAATTTTTACAGTGGAAAGGCATAGCGTTGAGGTACTATCTCTTCCTCGTAATTCCTGTTTTGCTTAAAATATGACCTCAGCAGAAAGCGAGTCCTTGACCACCTGATATAAATAGCTCACTATTCCATCACTATCACTTTACCTTCTCACTTCACAGCCCTTTTATCTGGAATTACTTTGTTCACTTATTTGTTTATATGTTTATTGTCTGCTCCCCTACTAGAATGTAGGCTGCATCAAAGCAGGAAACGTGAAGGTTTTACTCACCCTTATATCCCTAATACCTAGACTTTGTCTTTCACATAGCAGTTGCTTCATATATAATTGATGAATTAATAAACTGTGAAACAGAACTGATATTTCTTTAAGACAGGCAGTATTGGTCAGGGCGGAAGGGGTTGGAAGGAAGTGAGTTTAAGGAGAAGACAGTTGTTAACACGGTTTCCAGTCCAAGAAGAAGAAGGCCCTGACATTATTAATGAAGTTGGGGAACCCAGTGAGCGAAACTGTTTTGTGAAGTCTGACTTGTTTTCATATTTTATGTATCCATGGCACATTAACTAAAGTAATATTAAGTGTGTACTTTGAAGCACAGATTAGGAGAAAGTCTAGGAGAAAGAACGTGGCTATGGATAGAGATTTGGTAGCTGATGAAATTTCCTAGAACAAAGGAATATAATGAAAAGAAAACTGAATACAGAATCTTGGGAAACATCTACATCTAAGGGCCAGAAAAAGTGGGAACAGTTAAAGATGTGCTGAGAACCAGATTAAGTACAATTACACAAAAGTCAAGAAGTAAAAGGGTGCTAAGAAGGAGAGTAGATAGCTATCAAATTTACAGGTTACAATTTCAATATAGTAAACGACAAAAGATTAAAAGTAAGTAGTAGGTAAGGCAATGAAAGTAGATGACAGATTACTTTTTTGAGAGGTTGGATGATAAATGAAAGAGAAATGAAATGACAGTTATGAGGATGACAGAGTCAAGGAAAGGGAATGTTTAGGATGAGAAGATCTGAACATATTTAAACTCTGAGAAAAAGGATTCAGTGGAAAAAGAGGTGCTGAAATTACAAGAGACACACAATGGGGTGATGTATAGTCTCAAGTACTTAAGTAAAAAGGACGAAAGGATGAAAAATGAATAAGTATTTAAATTAAGAAAAATAATATATTAATGCCCAAAAAAAGGTGAAAAGAAGGAAAAATACAGAAATCAGAGAAACAGAAAACAGACACAACTGAAAGAATCAACAAAGCCAAGTACTCTGGAAATACTGATTAAAAAAACAGAGATGACACAAATAAATAACAGCCGGGACAATTTTTTACAAGGCATATAATTCCAGATGCAGAAAGAGAATATTACGAGCAAATTAATGTCAGTAAATTTGAAAAAACTTAGGTGAAATACATAAAATACTGGTGTGAAATAATAGAAAAAATACATATTGCTCTCTGCCTCCAATTCCTGGCATAGAACTCCTAAAACCTTTGTAATTTCCTAATTAGAGCACTAGGTGCATCTTTTGTTCTAATCTTTGGTCTTTGACCCTGGTTCCTGACACAGAGGTCCTAAATCCCTTGGAATTTCCTGGGTAACAGGAGTGTCTTTGTTCTAAGGAGGTGACTCTTGGTGGCCTCCTAGATGGAGGCTAGTCACTGGAAAAACCAAGCCATAATTAGAAGCCTAGAACTTTCAGGACCACACCCATTCTCCAGAGAGGGGAGAGGGACTGGAAATGGAATAATCCATCATGCCTATACGATGAAGCCTCCATAAAAATTCCAACACTGTGGGGTTCAGGGAGCTTCTGTGTTGCTGAACACACGGAAGTGCTCGAAGAGTGGTGTGCTGGTAGAGGGCACAGAGTTCCTAGTCCTCCCCATATACCTTGCTCTATGTATCTCTTCCATCTAAATGTTCATCTGTACTCTTTACGATAGCTTTTATTATATAATAAAGTGGTGAACATAAATAAGTTTCCCTGAGTTCTGAGAGCTGTTCTACCAAATGATCAAATCCACGAAAGGGGTCTTGGGAACCAAGTCAGATAGAAGTTATGGGTAACCTGGAGACCTATTACTTAAGATTGGCATCTGAAGTGGGGGTAGTCTTATGGGACTAAGTCCTTAACCTGTGGGGTCTGGACTAACTCCAGTTAGTTTCAGAACTGAATTGAATTGAACTGAATTGAGGACACCCAGTTAGTATTGAAGAATTGCTTGATGTATGGGAAACTCACACATCTGGTGTCAGAAGTATTATGAGTGTGGTAGTATTATGAGAGTAAAGGAGAAACACAGGAGGAATGTTCTTCTATTCACCTGGAAAATATAAATCACTAAAACTAATTCAAGAAGAAATAAACTTAAATGGTCCTATAACCACAAATAGACTTAATATCAGAAATTAACAGCTCCCCACAAAGACAACTCCCAGCCCAGAAGGTTTTAGAGGTAAGCTCTGCCATGTGTGTTCAAAGGAAGGTGACATAAACACATCTGGAAAGTGGAATGGAGCACTTCCCCAGCTCACTTTGATATCCAGAATATATAAACAATCCGATAAGTTAACAAATAAAAACTGACTCGATGGGAAAAAAATGGGCAAAGACATGAACAGGTATTACATAAAAAAGAAACATAAGTGGCCCATGACAACCTCAATAGGTAACAGGAAAATTCAAACCCAAAATTCAAGATACCATTTTACACCTACTGACATTCTTGCCTAGCCCACCAGGTGCTAAGAACTAGAATGCTCATAGCAGCATTGTTAGCTATTATTGTTTGGCAGTGCCAAAAACAAAACATGGCCCAAATATCCAGTGAGAGACTGGATAATAAATTGTGGCACATTCATACACTGAAACTACATACAATGAAAGATCTTCAGTTACATGGATCAATCTTAAAACACTCACGTTGACCTCTGAAAATACCATTTTCAGAAAAATATGCGCAATATTATATAAAGTCCAAAAACAGGAAAATATATAAAATAAAACTATAAAGAAAAATAAAGGACTGATTCAGGAAAGGGATCCATTTGGGAAGGGGCACAAAGAGGCCTTCAAAGGTAAATGTCCTGTTTCTTAAACTGAGTAGCAGATATGAATATTTGTTATATTATTCTTATAAGGATAGAATTTCATTTCACATTTTTTAAATGATTAAAAAGATATGAGGGAATGATTGTCAGGAAAATGTTTTAAATATGCTCAAGAAGGGCTAAAATACTCTGATAGACATAGGCTTCTTCTACTTTTCTAAAAATTAAGATATAATTCATATAATTATGCATAAAATTCTTTTAAAGCATACAATTTTAAAGTATACAATTCAGAGTTTTTTTAGCATATTCACAGAGCTCTACAACCATCACCACTATCTAATTCCAGAAACCCTATGCCCATTAGTAGTCATTCCCCACTGACACCTTCTTCCAATCTCTTATAACCACTAATCTACTTTCTGTCTCTATAAATTGCTGATTCTGGACATTCTGTGCCGGATTCTTTCACTGAGCACAATGTTTTCAAGGTTCATCCATGTTGTAGCATAAATCAGTACTTCATTCTTTTTTATAGACGAATAATATCCCATCATTGTATGGACAGACCACATTTTGTTTATCCATTTATCAGCTGATGAGCACTTGGGTTGTTTCCATTTTTTGACTATTACGAGTAATGCTGCTATAAGCACTTGTGTCCAAGTTTCTGTGTGACATATGTTTTCAATTCTCTTGGAGTAAAACTACTGGGGGATTCTTCTACTTTTGAGACATCTTTAATGAAAACTTAACATTTATATGAAAACTTAATAAATGTTTGGTTTACAATAAAATCTGCATAAATAATCACTGTACCTTTTAGAAAATCTATTTTGTGATTAATGTCAGTGAAACATCTGAATAATTCATTTCACCCTTTTGTGCCTTAGATTGAGGTCAATCAACTCAAATCTCATATTATTTACCTTGTCCTTTTTCAAGAAAAATGATTTTCGATTCTGGAAGAAAATTAGATCCAGTCACAACCATTTCATGACCTCCATTTACAGAACAACTGTTGATACTGTACTTCTCAATATGAGGAAGTTCTTGAGCAGAACGCTGGGCTGTTTTTGTTTTTGTTACAAGGTGAGAAGAGACAAAATATTAGTTTACAATTTTTCATACATAAATGACAAATTCAAGCTAGACAATGAAAATAAAGAGAAGCAAACTGGACTTTTACAATTTAAGACAATGGTAACAATATCCACTAAAATAACTCCACTATTTAGAAAACAAAATATTTATTCAACTTATATGATTTCTAAATTATTTTCTTCGACTACAACTGTAAAGAAACCAATAAAGAGAAATTAATTAATGCCTGCAACTTCAGATTGACTCCAACACATTCACATCATCCATCTTTTCTCTTTTTAGCTTAAGTCTTTAATATATTTCTTCCCTACAACTGTGTTAAAATTGATAAATGTAATGTAATGATAAAAAGCAAATTAAATCCAAAGATATGTAATTATGTTGCATACAATTAAAAGAAGAAAAGTTTCTAAAGGACAAACACCAAGTTGCCCTTTCATCAAGAAAATACTTAGATTATCATTAAGACATCAGGATTCCATTATGGACAATTTTCTAAATAAATAACTGAAGCATACATAAAGTATACATTTCAATAATGAATTTTAAAAAATAGATGTAAATGTTTCTATATGCACTGCACTCTTCATTCCCAGGGTACATGAACAAGTTTTTCTTAATGCCTTAGAATCATTATTTAAATTAACGAATTTATTATAAACAGTGACCTTGGTGCCACCTTTCTCTGATATTGACTGATTCCAAGTTGCTATGTTTCTGGAGATCCTATTTCTCACTTTTCTTTCTTTTTTCCTAACTGCTTGAGCTTCAAGCTGTAGATTATACTTCTTTTGATTGTTTAGGTTCTCTAATGCCTAAAATAACTAGGTTTCTCTCTGGATTAAAACAAACAAAAAAAAGTGGATTATATTCTTCTTCACACTTGGAAAACAGGTCTACTTTTAGTCCTACTACTTGGATGGAAAAATTGGTGGTTTTGAAGTCAACTGTGTTTTGTTTGGCTAGAATAATATTTTAAAGAAATGTAAACTGGAATGCCTTTAGGAAGCATACATGCCCAGTTCACTAGGACTCTTATCTCTCCCAGCTATTTAATATGAAGCCACAAAAGGTATGTGAATTGGGATCCCTGCCCCTCAAAGAGAATGTTAAAACAGATTCTTTCATCGGGGATGGCCCATGATTTAGTATCAACTACCACTTGGGAAGAACTGAGCACCAAATCTAGATCTCAGAAAATATACTTATATCCTTAATTAAGTTCCAAATGGCTCCCAGAGAAGAAGCATGGAAACAAGTACTGACTGGCCTAGGGAGTAGACTAATTCAAATTTTCGACATTTATGGTGGAAATTAGCCATCAGAGGTACAAGGTAATAGCAAAAATGTGTTCAACAAATGGTATTAGTCATAATACAAAATTATGTATGAATTAAAAAACAGTATTTTTGATGAATATTTAACAATATGAGAAAATGCCCATTTTAAGCAAAAGTACCAAAAAAAGATATAAAACTGTATCAGGTAAGCCCAACTAGAAAATATTGTATACATGTGTAGACAAAAAAAAAAAAGAAAAGAAAACCGAAAAAATGGTTAACAATGACTACCTTAGGGAAATGATATTACAAAAGATTTCGATACTACTCTTTTACCATTCTGCATTTTCTATATTCTCTACAACGATCACATATTAATTCAATAAACTAAAAGAAAAAATAGGAAGTCACTTCAGAGGAACTTCATCTCAAAAACTCAAACTACTCTACGAACTTAAATTATTTTGCTAAATAAGATATATATATATGTGTGTGTATATATATATATATACATATATATATACACACATATATATATATGCTTATAGAGGCATAGAATACTCTGGCAGAATAATAAAGACACTGGCAATGACAGCTGCTTTTAAGAAAAAGAACTAGTTGACTTGGAAATTTGCTTTTCACTCTATATTCTTATTCTTTTTGAACTCTGTACCACGTACCTGTGTTATCTATTAAAAATTAACACAAAAATTACTTCTACATTAATTCTACTACTCAGTGATTCCCACAGTCAATTGGAAAATGATAAAGTATTACTCCAATTCAGCGAACATCAAAAAGAGGCACAGAAAGGTAATTAAGTAGGTGTGATTCCAAATTAAGAATGCAGGTAGTTAACAAAAATAAAATGGTATAATATAACCGAAAGAGTACTAAGAAAACCTGTGTTCTAGGCACAGCTCTGTCACCTACAAGCAAATAACCTTAGATGAGTATTTGAGATACTTGTGCCTGAGTTTCCTCCTATACAAAATTAAAACATGGAATTAAAACACTTCTAAGTCTATGCCCTAAAGATCCAAACAGCAGTCTCAATATTTCAGTCCCACTAGCTAACCTGCCAGAGGGCCACAGTTCTTCAGGGCTTGAGTAAATATCAGGGTCTAAGGCCTTTTTACATTCCTTGCCTTTGTAAATCAGGGGGGAAAGCATTTACTTTCTAAATCTGATGATGTAATTAAAGTTATGGTCAAAAAACAAAACACGGGGGCCAGATGGCTCAGTTGGTTAGAGCGTGAGCTCTGAACAAGGTTGCCCATTCAATTCCTGCCTGGGATGGTGGGCTGCGCCTCCTGCAACTAAAGGCTGAAAACAGCGACTGGACTTGGAGCTGAGCTGCACCCTCCACAACTAGATTGAAGGACAACGACTTGGAACTGACGGGCCCTGGAGAAACACACTGTTCCCCAATATAATTTTTAAAAAATCCTGTAAGTCCTTCTTTAGCTAAAGTATCAGCTTATAGAGACAGGCATCTTCCACCATGAAGCCTGATCTTTTAAATAAAGATGACCACCTGACAGTATAAGAATCATAGCTTCATGATTTGATCCTCAAGTGTCATCAAGCCCACCTTCCTCATTTACATACAAGAAAATTGTGGTCAAGAGAATTTTTGTCTAGTCACACAGCTACCTACGGTCAAAATACAATGGGAAACTATTTTCTAACTTCAAGATCAGCATTCCTCCTCCCTTCTAACCATATAGCTTTATTTCCATATAAGAAAATCACACCAGCTAGCCAGACTCTTGTGCCTCAGTTTACACTTTTGATCTAAACATTACATTATAAGCAAAACAGAAGATGACCTATTATAAACATAATTTTAAAACATCATCACAAGCTCACTTACAGCACTCAACAGGTATAGAAGCTGTCTGCAGAGAAAGGACTTTTCCATTGGGCTGTGGGATGTGTACACGAAACACAAGTCGTACTCTAGTATTCTTTCTGCCGATATCAGTTTCTCCCTTTCGAAGTTCTATGTCTGAATTGCGGAGTTTCAAAATACCTGCACAGTCAATACTAGGGAGAAAAATGTAAAAATGTTATTTGCTTACTGATAATTAGTGGTTCTAAACATCTCAGCTAAATAGCCATTGTTAATTTGGAACAGAAAAACTATCACTATGTAAAATCAGTCAAAAAAGAAAAATATGCATGATTGATTATCATTTTCTGCTATTTCAATTTTGGAATTAAAAATGTTTTTGTACGACAAAAGTGTAATAGTAAGTATGGTAGATTGTCTGCAAAGATGGCTGTCAATAATTCCTTCCCATTCCTGTACTTGAATATGCCACTTCTTCCATTAAGAGGTAGAGTTCCTAAGTCCCCTCTCCTTGAGAGCTGGCCTTAGTGAATGTGGCCAAGTGATGCTGTATAAGTTATGAGCCTAACACTTCAAAAGCCTCATAACTTCCTCTTGGAGCCCTGGGCCACCATGAAGAAGTACAGCTAGCACGCTGGAGAGAAAGGCCCAGACAGTCCTTAACTACTCCTGCCACCCCGGCCATCTTGGATGTTTCAAATCCAGCTGAGCTCCCAGGTGAATTCAGGTGCATGAGTGATCCTAGCCGACACCACATGAATAGACTGGCTGAGTCCAGCCAACCCAAAGAATCATGGGGGAAAAAACAGTTACTACTTTTTTTCCCTCTAAAAAGCCACTAAATTTTGGGGGCTGTTTGTTTTACAGAACTAGGTAAGTGAAACATAAAGTAAAAAGACTGTTTAATTCTATACATGTTACTAGGCCAGAAGAGATTCATTTGTAGGACTACAAATAAGGCATTAATAGCATGTGTAGATTTTCATAATACTATGCTTATTAATAAAAAAACAATCCATCAGGCCAAGATTCTTGCATTTCTAACTATATTACATATTTCTAAAGTTTCTAAACTGTAAGTTTCTATAGTCTCTAAACTGTATTATGTATTTCTAAAGAATGCACCTATGAGATTCAAGTTTTGGCATTTAAGGTCTAACACTTCACTACTATCAAAATTTATTTTGCAGTATGGTTGTTTACATATAATCATGATAGGAAACAACAGTATCTACAATAATCTTTGGGTAATTGATGATCAAACACTCTAGTTAATTTAAAGTTTACTCTCTCTCAGGGCATTCCTTGTTACCCATCCTTTTCCTTTATCTACCAGTAGTTCCAATTCTAATGTTCACAGCCCAGAGGCTGTAGAAGTTGTTTTGAAGGGCAATATATTATATTACATAACTACGTTGTCAAGATAAGAAACCAGTAAAGCACAAGAAAGAATCCCAAAAGGATAAATATTTCATCTTCAGAAACACACAAGAGAAGTTTCTAAAAAAAGAAATACTTATGAAAATAAATATTTAATATCAAACAACTGCACTTTAGCTGAAAGCAGTATTGATCAAATTGTATTGAGTAGTGATTATTCACGTTAACATGCCAACATGAGTCTTTACGTTGGAAAACACCAGAGAGTATACACTTTATTGAGTTTTAAGGAAAGATATTTTAGCAGACAGCTAAGTTTCTAATAGAAGATTTGGAATAAGAGTATCAGAATTGACTCTCTTTAAACTCTGGCTAAGAAATGCAAAACAAGAAAAGAAAAAAAAAAACACCAAACCAACAAAACACTACATATTTAGGAATTAAAATTACTATTAAATCTGTTTACAATTAAAATTGAAGTTTAGATCAGAATGTAACACTGCCACGTCCATATTTACCTAGTTTTAAAACAGGAAGGAGTTATGAGTATGGTAAGGCAATGAATACTGGTGTCTTATATTTAAAGTATCTTGTAGTGTGGTTCTATGGCTTTTGAGTTAGTACACTGATTTTAAATAAAGAGTTTTACACATGCAAGATAGATTAGGATTGAAATGGCCAAGCCTGTGGGATAGTAGGCAAAACAAGAGGAATATCTACCAATACTTTCCCCACCTTATTGCTTTCAGGAAACAGTAGAGCAATTTAATATATACCTACAACTCACTTATGCAAATTATTTTGAACAATAAATAGTCTTATCTATCATTCACAAATTTTTATCTACCACTATCTGAAACTATATTACACTCAATCACTGTAGCTTATCCTAGTAATTAGTTCCTGGGTAAAACAAGCTCATTCAGCATTAGCTGCCCCATTATCTAAGGTACATGGAATAAGTTTCTTAGGTTTAGGTAACTTCCTAGTTGCTCCTTACTCAACCCTTTCTTGTACAATGTTGCCACAAGCCTGGGTTTCTATAGAATTCCTGTTTCTCAATCTAACAGTCCAGAATAGATAAAATGGTCAGAGAAGTTTCTGGTATGTATCTTGCAGAGTGGGGTGAAGGGGCTAGCTGTTTATTACTAGTAACAGTTGTATTTCTATGAGCTTTGTCCTTCTGGTGTGATCCAGGCAGGCAGTCTATGTCAGGTCTGGTTGCGGAAGGGACATGAATCATTACTACCACCTCTGTTCTATGTGACAGTAGATAAGAAAAGGAGGAGGTAATATATGTTCAAATACTACTGTTCTGATTTTTTCACACTACTCAGTGTGGGAGGCTTTTCCAATTTCTTGAGAATCTGTCTTAGAAACTCATGTACTCTATTTTCTTTAATTTATTAATGTATACATTATTTTTAGAAAGGATGAGTCATTCTATAACATAAATACAAATAAGGTCAAGGAAAAACAAATAGAAAAAATTTTAAATAGAAGGAATATAAAATAAATATATTTTAAATCTACGATTATACAAATTACTATAATTACTAAAATTGACTTAATCATGAACTTTCTAGAAACCAAGGCAAAAAATAAATGTGATAAAGTTTTTATAGGTTTCTCCTTGTCTGGTAAAGCAAAATCTACCACGTCCTCAGGAAATACCAACTTTTTCCATTTAATTTGAAAGGATTCTGCGCATGTGTGTAATAATAACCAACCTATGAAACAGTGGTTTTTCAAATTATGAAGAGGTATTCACTCATCACTCACTGTCTTTCAAGCAAAGTTAAGAAGCATAATAAACTTCTTGTGATTTTCTATTTAACTTGATTCAAATCTAGTGTTTTGAACATCCAGAGGAATAAATGGAAACATGGCCTGCAAGGTATCTCTTAGGAATCAATTTTATGAATTCTTACAAGATGGTCCAAAACTGAGTTTTAAACTCCCCTCTGCAACTAATTGTGTATTTATATGCTTTTGATGCTAGATGAAAAAGTAAGATCCTAGAGTAAAAGGGAATAAGCTGACTTGCATACTCATTCAGAGGTTGGCCACCTCACCTAATTTGAAAATGGGTCAATTAGGATGCCTGGAGACAGACTCAACGTTGTCCTTAAGAGTTTTGCTCAAGTGCCTAAATAAACATTGGCTGAGACTCCAAAGTTATTTCTAAATCGTAAAACACAGGAATTTTAAGAGTTGAGATTATAAAAATTCTGTCATAGTCCTTGTGTAATGACTTACTGGGTTGGGTTCTCCAGTGCTGTCCATCTGAACAAAACAGGCAAAAATAAGATTTTATTGAAATTTACATTAACTTGTCTTTTCTGGCAATAACTGGATAACTGGATAAGTTATTTCCTGAAGTAATCCTCTTTTTTATAATAGAATTGTATCATAAATTGTCCTCAGGGATATATTCAGTTTACCTAAAAAAGTTACATACACATGAATTTAGGGAAGGCGCAGCTCTCAGTGGTCCATGCGGGGATCGAACTGGCAACCTTAGTGTTATTAGCACCACACTCTAATCAACTGAGATAACCAGTCACCCCTTAAATATAAATTTAAAAGAAGAGAGCTAAAGACTGACATCTGACTGTTTTTGCAATAGCCTGGGATAGATGTTACTGCCATTTTAAGAAAGGTCTACATTGTAGTTTGAAGCAACCGCAGTAACAAACTTCATTATAAATTTCACATACCTGGTTGTGGCAGATTAATAGCTGCCTACTAAATATGCTTTCTTCCCTTTTTCCTTACTTACAGGCCCCTATACTATTAGAGGTAGCAATGTATTCAGATTTAAAAAAAAAATTACCGGTCTTCCTTACACACAAGGATGATGAATGAGATGTGTTTGGGTAGGTTTCTGGGACAAGCTCTTTAAAGAGGCCTGACTCAGATGGAAGTTCTCTTTTAACTTTCATCCCATTGCTTCTTCCTTATTCCTTCTGGGATTATGACTGCGATAGCTAGAGCTCCAGAAGCCATTTTAAATTATGAGGCAATCCTGACAATGGAAACCACTTACAAAAAATTGCAGGGAAGGAAAAACAGAAGGAGCTTGGGAACCCAATGATTATGGAGTCACTGTGCCAGCCCTAAAATGACTATATACAGATATATATATATATATATAAAATATATTTCTATTGTGGAATACAGAACTAAACCTCTGTTTAAGCCACTGTATTTTAGATTTCTATAACAGGCAACTATATATAATCCTAACTAATACACTTGAACAAAACTCTATCGCATTCTTAGTCAGAAGTTGGCTACCTCATTTATTTGGAAATCAGTCAGTTTTCCTTAAAGAAAACAATCGTAATTGAACCGCAAGTTTATTTATTGTCTACCCTATTAAGACTGTGAGCTACTTGAAAAAAGTCCATATGTTTTTATCTCTGTTGCCTAGCATACTATTTGGCTGGTACTACATGGTTCATAAACTTTTGCAGAATTGAATTTTCTTTCTGAAAATATGCTACCAACCTCAGCAAATGAACTACGATTAGTTACATAATATTATTCAGTTAATTTAGAACAACAAACATTTTATTTTTATACTATAAAAATAAATGTATGTTTTTTCCAAAAGTTGTTTTAAGAAAAGAAAGAACTATCCATTTTGGAGTATATTTCAAGATACCTGGCTGACATATTGTTTTCAGGAAGAAGTGGAATTTCCAGAACCTTTGTGCTGGCAATTATTATCTCTTGGCTTGCAGTAGCAACTGTCTTCCCAGTGATTCGATGCACCTGGTAAAATGCATGAGGTCGTAAATATCGATCGTCTGCTGTTCCAATAAACATCTGTAGATTTATTGGCTTTTCATTATAGCCCAGGAGCTAATTAGGAAGAATAAACACAGAAAAATACAATTCATTATCCACGTATTTTACAATAAGTTTATAACAGTAAGTCTTTATATCTGTGTCATAAATTTTTGATATATAAAATGGTAATTCAAAAAAGATAATTTAAACACGTAGTAAGTGAATAATAGCATTCCAAATTTCGGAAGTAATTTAAAAATTATAAAATGCTGGAATATATTACAAGGATGAAGGTTTTTTGTGTTGCTTTTTTTTTTTTTTTTTTTTTTTTTTTAAGGAGGGCGAAGTTCACAGAAGTCCATGCAGGGATCAAACCGGCAACCATGGTGCTACCAGCACCATGCTCTAACCAACTGAACTAACTGGCCACCTGCTTTTTTATTTTTTGATTAATATTTAGATCAACAAAAAATTTGCAAAGTCTTCTCAGAGTGCTGTGGAGAATACAAAAGAAATGCTGATTCTGTACTCAGGCAACACTGGAGTGGACCATCCAGACCGGACCTAAATACTTGAGTGTGTGGGATGGTCCTCTAACAGGCTATTAAAATCATAGACCCTTTGTTTTACTAGAAAGAGTCTTAAAAAGACTATTCCATATGTTACCAACTCAGAATTTCAACTGACTTAACAAGTTCAGCTACTTGACTTTCTTTAGTACCCTTCACTTTTGCTGAGGTTAAGACGACTATACAGGATTGATAATCAGGATGACCAGGAGGTACTTACTAGAGGTGAAAATAGATACCACAAAAAAGGAGGCAATTAAAGAAAAATAGAGCCTGAAGAAGTATACAACAGAACTTTGGGAGATTTCTATGTCCAACCTGATAGCTGATGAGTAACACCCATTTGACCCATCATCATGAAGAGAACTATAAACTGGAACAAATATAAAGAATGACCTGAAAGCATGGAGAGCAACAAAAGCAAGCAGATACTGGAAGCAAACAGACACATGTAAAAAGAGAGTAACAAAAGGTGTGTTTCCTGTTTTGTTTTTTTTTTTTAATTTATTGGGGTGACAATTGTTAGTATGTTTTTAAGGCTTTTAATGAGGGAAAGCCACAGTCCATGACTTAAGAGTGGCTGAAAGTCCCATAGAAAATCTATAACCTGAAGGGCTTCAAGAACTAAGGACAGAGTCTGGGACAACCACAGCTCCTAGAAAGTAAAAGAAACCCTAGGAAGAAGACAGCCAAAGACCAGGAGTTCCAAATTATAAACTCCACCCAATCCTTTGGCTGATCTGTACACCATTTACGAACAAGGCAGATTCCAAGCAGCCTAAGGCTAAAATAACTAAAATGAGATTATGAGCTGCCACTAACAGGAAGACAGGTTTTTCTGTGTGTTTGTTTGTTTTTTAAGGAGGGCGCAGCTCACAGTGGGCCATGAGGGGATCGAACCGGCAACCTTGGTGTTATTAGCACTACGCTCTAACCGAGTTAACTGGCCACCCCCCGCAGGAAGACAGGTTTTGAAGGCTGATTTCCACCAAGTGCTTGCCTAAATAAAAAAAATTTAACATTCTTTGGGAGTACATATGGATGTGTGTGTATATTTGTTTTGATATAGTTGGACTGTAGTAGTTCTTTATATATTCTGAATATTAATCCTTTGCTGATATATGATTTGCAAATATTATCTCCTATTCTGTAGGCTGTCTTTTCACTTTCTTGGTAGTGTCCTTTGATACACAAAAGTTTTTAATTTTGATGAAGTCCAATTTATATATATATTTTTTTGTTTCCTGTGCTTTTGGTGTCATACTTTAAAAAACTACTGCCAAGTTCAATGTCAAGAAGATTTTCCTCAATGTTTTCTTCTAAGAGTTTTATTGTTTTAGGTCTTGCATTTATGTCTTTGATCCATTTTGAGTTAATTTTTATATATGATGGAAGGTAATTTTTATATATGATGGAAGGTAATTTTTATATATGATGGAAGGTCCAATGTTATTTTGCATGTGGATATCCATTTGTTGGATCCAGCGCCATTTGTTGAAAAGACTATCCATTTCCTCACTAAGTGGTCTTGGCACCTTGTCGAAAGTGAATTGGCCATAAATGTGAGGGCTTATTTGCAGACTTTCTATTTTATTCCATTGGTCTGTCTTTATGCCAGTACCATACAGTTTTAAATATTGCAGCTTTGTAATAAGTTACAAGTCAGAACAAATGAGTCTTCCAACTTTATTCTTTCTTTCTCAGGATTGTTTCAGCTATTCCACATCCCCATATAAACTTGAGGATGTGTTTTTGCATTCTGCAAAAAAGGATGCCAGAATTTTAATAGTACTGCATTGAATCTGCAAATTGCTTTGGAGATTATTGACATTTTAACAATGTTAAATTTTCACAAACATGGGATGTCTTTCTATTTTTATGTATATTTAGATCATATATTTCTATTTTATTTATTTCCATTTACTTTTATTTCTTTTAGCAGTATTTTATAATTTTCAGCATCCAACTCTTACACCTCCTTGGTTGAATTTATTTCCAAGTATTTAATTTTAGATGCTACTGTAAATGAAACTGCTTTCTTAATTTCCTCTTTGGGTTGTTCATCACTGGAATATGTAAATATAACTGATAAGTATGTGTTGATCTTCAAAATCCTGAAACTTTGCTGAACTCATTTATTAGCTCTAGTAGCTTTCTTGTGGATTATTTGGGATTTTCTTTGTATAAAAACATGTCATCTGTGAATAGAAATACTTTACCTCTTCCTTTCCAATCTGGATGTCTGATTTTTTTAAACTACCTGATAGCTCTGGCTAGAATTCCCAGTACAAATGTTGAATAGTAGTGGTGCAAGTGGTCCTGATCTTAGGGAGAAAGCTTTCAGTCTTTAAGTATGATGTTAGCTGTAGACTTTTCATAAATAACTTTGCTCGTGTTAAGAAATTTCCCTTTATCCTAGTTTGCTGAATTTTCTTTTTAATGAAAGACTGTTAAATATTGTCAAAAGCCTTTTCTGTGTCAATTGAGATGATTATGCAGTTTCTATTTCTTCATTCTATCATGTTGTATAATCCTTTTTCTTTCTATTGGGGAATACTGGGGAACAGTATGTTTTTCCAGGACCCATCAGCTCAAAGTTAAGTCACTGTTTTCAATCTAGTTGTGGAGGGCACAGCTCACTGGCCCATGTGGGAATCGATGTTGGTTTATGTCCACTGCGCTCTAATCAACTGAGCCCACTGGCTGCCCCTTATATTCCTTTTAATGTGCTGTTGGATTTGGTTTGGTTTCCTAGTTTTTTGTTGAGAATTTTTCTGTTTATATTCATTAGGGACATTGTTCTGTAGTTTTCTCTTTTTGTATTTTTGTCCTCATCATTATCCTTTTGACTTAAAAAAGAATTTCCATGTCTCTACTAAAATTCCTCCATATGCAGTCCACCTTTTCTACTAGATAATTTAGCACTTTTATCATGGTTATAGTAAAGTCTCTTTCTCATAACTCCAACATAGATGTAGAGTTAGATCTAGGCCATCTCTGGGTCTGCTTCTGTTGATTGTTTTCTTTTTATTGTGTGTACTGTTTAACATATACAAGACATTTTGTATAGAAGAACTCTAAAGACTGGGGTAGAAAATATTTACCTCCAAGAAGAGGCATGCTAGTGGTATTTCTTTTGTAAGGTCACAGACTAAATCAACCGCTGGGTTTTATTGCAGCTTTAGTTTGATTCCTCTGCTTGGAGATCGTGGCTTCCTTGCACTTGGTGGAGGTCTTAGAAGCTTCAGAGAGATCTCTCTCAGCAATCTCCACTCCAACTTTTGGCCCCAAGTGCGCCTGAGAGAAAGAGTTGCTCTGTGGCTGCTTTAATCCACTAAACCAGCAAGGAAACAACACGATACTGTAGGTTGCATAAAGTCCATTTTTCAGTAAGCATAGTGAAGGACATATCTAGCTCTTGAAGGCAATACTGGTGGAGTTTCTGACGCCCAGCCCCAAGTACTCTCAGTACAAGCTGTGGTCATGAGTCACAGTGTCAGTGAGGTTTTCACTACAGCAGTTCTGGGTATGGTGGCTGGACACTGTTCCAGGCCATCTAGTTTCCAAGCCTGAGATTTTATGAGCTACCCAATAACCTTTAAAATTTTTTCTAGTAAAGGTTTTTGTACTATGGTTTATAAAGTTTCCTGACACGTGATATCAAATATAGAGTGCTTAATGCAGTGTCTGGCATGCAGTTAGTGATAAACAGATGCTATCTATTAGTCTGCATTCACGATTCTAAGTATGGTATCTTGTCAGAGTCTCAAGTGTGTAGAAGGAATTTTATTCTAGTATGTGGTCCTTCAGGTAAATGCTTTAGTCCCCACCCAATCCCCACCACCACTCCCTGCTGGGCCATCCCTAGCTTTACAGTGGAGTTTATAACCAAGCAACATCATATTTTATTGATTATCTTTCTCTACCCAGGAAAAACATGAAGACTTTTGCCTATTATCAAGTAATATAATTTACCCAGGATGGGTTTCAGTCCTATAACATTTATAGAGAAGCAATTAATGCCTGGGCCATTGCAATAGCCTTATAACTGCTCTCCCTGTTTTCACTCTTGCTCCCTTATAGCCTATTCTCTCTCCAAGAGCCAAAACAAACTCATAACATTAAGCAAAAAATTTCAATCCCCTGCTCAAAACTCCCTAATGGCTTCCTTCCACACTCAGAACTAAATTCAAACGTCCTATGAGGATTTACAAGGCCTTGTGATCTAGGTCCAGGCTAACTTGTTACCTTACCCTCCCTCTCCTAACTATCCCTTTTACACTCTGCCCTGGCCATCCTGGCCTTACTGCATTAACCACCCAAGCTCATTCCTAACCTAAGGAGCTTCACATTCAATATTTTATTCCTCGAGAATATTCTTCCTTCTGATCTTCACATTACCTCATTCCTTCAGCTCTACACTCAAAGGTCAACTCCTCAGAGAAGACTACCCTATTTAAAATACCACATTTCTGTCCCCTTATCCTATTTTACTATTTTTTACAGTACTGATCACTAACAAAAGTGTGCTGCAGATTTATCATCTGTTTTTCTCAGTATCATGTAATTCTAAAAAGGCAGAAACTCTGTCTTGGTCACTACTCTATCCCCTTTATTTTTTATTCAGGATTGATTAAGGAAAGATCCATTCTGAATGTCATTGCTTCAGCCAGTATTACACAGGTGACACTAAAGTGATATGTAGTAACTTTAAGAAGTTACTGAAGACCTTGAAAGGCAGAAATTTATTATTAATAATATAGAATATAGGGAAGCACATGATAAAAAGCAATCGAGGCTCTAAGAAGGAGAAAAAAAAAATCACAGAAATCAGCTAACAGGCTGAAGCACTAAAATCATATGTACTGAAAGTTTAAACTAGGGTGGAAGTGAGAACATAAAAAGAAAATAGGAATAAAGACGGATGAATGCAATAAATCTTTTCTGTAAGACCCTAAAGAGATTTTTGTAACTGACTACATATAGAAGAGAAAACAAGTTAGAAGTTCTGAGTTTCAATACCCAGGAGAATGGTGGTATCATTAGCAAATAAAGAAAGTGAAGAAGTCACTGACTTAGAATAGGTTTGGTGGGAGATAAAAAAATGTTTTCAATGTTAGTCGTGCTGTATTTAAGGTAAGAGAAAGACATTTAGGTGGAAATGTGAGGCTATATAACATGTACATTCTTTTAGCCCTGCCATAGCATCATTGCACAATAAATACAATGCTTTGCTATCTAATAAAATAATATACAGTCCACTGTGCCTTGAAAGAATGACATTTGAAATCCACTTTCCTCTTCTTGTTTTGACATGATGACTATGTGCTGTAAAAGTTTCAGTACAGCAATACTCATGGCACTTGAAACTCTACTAAATTTTAGCTGCATCATTGTCATCGGTAGTGCCCTGAGCAGCAGTGTGAAGTGATGAGAGTACCATACATGTTCTCTGTCTTAACTACTCTGCCAACATTACACAAATACAGCCAAGTCCAATATACAAATGAATAAGCATGGCAACATGATGAGTAAATGCACTACAGGCATTTAATGAAAAGGGGCCAGAGATTTAAATTCCTATCAAGGCCTGGGGTAATCAGAGTTCTTCAAAGTTCAGAACTAGCCCCATGCTGCACAGGACTTTAGAATGTCCCAGCTTATATTCAGGTATCTAGAAAAGTTTATAAACTTAGAACCCAACTCCTTAGTATATATAAATACCCCCCAAATAGCAATTTTAACACATATGAATTTTTCATAAATGCAACTACCATGTAAATTAAGGAGAACTTTAGCAAGGTTTCATCATTTCAAAAACTCATGTCTTGGCCCAGTAATGCCATTCGGTCTCAGAATTTAGGTTGTTGATCAATAGACTTGCTTTGTACCTGCAACACTTGCAGTGATATTGCAGGTACAAGTATCTAACTACTTTACTTGTCAACTGCGTCTTCCACAGTGATTACCAAACTTTCCATTTTGAAACATAATTATTTTGTTATAATTTAGTTTTCTAAATTTATTTTCTCTTAATATTACAGCATTATATTGATATCAAAATTATACGCATATGTTGGTTACATCATATATGTATTTCCATTTCAGGTTAATCAAGTAGTATTGTGAAAACTTGTTTGAAAAAAAAAGAAAAGCAGGGTTGGGTCTAACAGAGTTGAGATGACTAGTCTAGAAGATCTCCAAGTTAAGAGGCACATAGGTATTTCCTCTTGGCCCACTTTGCCTAAAAGCAAACCATCTAGTCCCCTATCTATAGGGAGCATAAACCTATTGCAAGCATTCTGGGAGTTAAGAAAGGGGGATCAGAGGTCTTCTTATTCAGTACAGACTTTCATTATGACTCCACTTCCACCCCCACCCCAATTTCTGTACAAATTCTCAAGCCCTGCCTTCAGTTATTATTCTAGAACCTAGAAGCTCTATTCCATTTCCTCTAAAGAGTAAATCTCCACTATTCTCCCAGGGTAAGACAATGGTAATCACCTGGCTATACCATATAAAAGAGAAAAATCTGGGAAGTCTGCTTCTTTTGTAGACTTTCAACCAATCCTTCTGTTTTCAATAGTACCTCACATCCCACTTTCAGAGACACCAGTGCCTCAAATCCCTAGGCCTTTGTCGGGTTCCTTGGTGTAAAATGATTTGTGCTCCTTATTGGTTCTTTCTTTCCACCCAATAAGCCTAAGATGCAGCTGTCTAATGTCTAACGAAGATAAACACATGTGTCCAATCTACTATATTTAACTGGAAGTTAAATTCAGTAGTGTTCCAAGTGCCATGAGTATTACCAGTACTACCATATTTACTATATAAATATTTATGCAGTCAAGAAATCTATCAATATTTTCAGTTGTGATTTCTTTTTGCATGTTTTGGTATACACAAGTTAATAAATTCTAAAACTTTAATTAAATGGAAAATATTTCATAAATAAAATGCCAACATGATTACAATAAAAAATAAAGCCTAAATAAATAACTAAAGAAGAAATGGCAAGAGTATGGGCATTATGTGTGCATATGCATACAAATTAAGTTCAGCCATTTTTCTCTTTTGGTTTGTATGGAGGTACATAGGATAAGTGATAAAGGGGAATGATATTCATCCACATTTGTACACAGTTGAAAAAATGAAAGTAGAGCGTGGTGATATACTTTGCTTTAAGTAAATTAGTTCATTTAATCCAAAAACTCCTGTGAAATACATGTCACTTTTTCCAGTTTACAGATGAATTATCTGAATCTAAGAAAAATTAGCGAACTACCTCAAACTCATAGCTAATAAGTGATTAGTCACTCCTTTCGGCTATACCTTTTGCTCTTTTGTGTTTAATCTTAAATAGAACAAATTATTCTCATGAAAGCAACTGTTCATCTAGTGGAGAAAGAAATACCAATAATTTTACCACTCGCCTCTAAGTACTGTGAAGGGGACAGTGTCCATTTTGCAATCTCCAGAGCCTAGTATAGTACCTAGTATGTTACAGACTTTCAATCATTTTGAATTAATGCATTTGGAATTGAGGAGTACAATTTAATGGAGCAAAATAATTAACGAGGTTAGCCAACAGATTCAAATAAGACTTACAGCCGCTGAAGTAGCTGTTCAAAATAAAGTAGTTAAATCTAAAATAGAAAATACAAATAAACAATTTTATTGCTATCTATTAAGTTACCTAAATATCATATAACATGCTAGTAAGTACTATATACCAAAGTATCCTAGTCATTAGATGACTCACATTAATACCAGCTTGGCAAAGATATAAGCCACCTGTCCTTTATACTTCGATAGTAAAATGAACCAGTAAAGGGGGAAGGTAATCATGCATATAAGATTTCAAAGGGAATATATTTCCTAATACGTATTTCGGCCAACTTCGCTCCAAGCAGAAGTATATACTATAGCGTAGAAAAACAGGGTTTCTCCTTTGCATCTTGGGGATTTTAAAGGAACATCAAATTAATTAATTAGACTATCATCCCTTTCCATTTCCAGAGGAGCATTATGTTGCAGGCAATAAACAAATTATTGCTACTGTTAACACTACTCTATGAAAACATTAATCTAGTATCAGTATACTTCTCTTCTGGCCATCTTCTGCTTTGTAGAAGAAAGTAAGCCAAGTTGTTTGTTATGTTTCTGTATCGTTTCCATAGCAAAGGTCTGTGCCTGCTTAATTTAACTAAAGCTGGAGGGTTAAAGCCTGAAGGTCACTATAGGACAGAATAGAGCAGCTTCTATAAGAGCAGTTCTGCTAAATTACTTGGGAGTAGGGGATGTGAATATATCAGAAACATGACAGCACACTGTAGACATATTAAAAATACGAAATTAAATTTCCACAATATAAACTGCTTCAAACTGAAAATGTACATACAACAACATCATATAAAAAACCATCACCTGGAAATGGATCTTGGTGTATGACGAAGAACAAAGTCTAAAGCTGAAAAAATATTACAATTCCCATTTTTAAAATTTCATTAACTTTTGGGATAAGACTCAAATATTTATGCCTTAATAAAACATCACTGTATAATAAAGTACTTGTGTGTGTGCAGTTTTATGCAACTTTACCACACCACAGATTCAAGTAATCACCATAACAGTCAAGCTACAGAATTCTTCCATCACCACAAAGGAGCTCTCCTCTACCCCTTTACATTCACAATCTTCAACCCATCCCTGTTTCCTGGCAACTGCTAATCTAGTCTCCATTGCTACAGCTTTGCCATTTTGAGAATGTTTTATAAATATAAATGGAATCATATAGTATGTAACCATTTGAGATTGGCTTTTTTTTCCACTCAGCATAATTCCATGGACAACCATCCAACTTGTAAGCACCAATAGTTTGTTCCTTTTCATTGCTGAGAGGTAGTGCATTGATTATATGGATATACTGGAGTTGGTTTAACTATTCAACCATTTGGGTTGTTGTTTTTACCCATGAAAATTGTAGCCACTATGAGTATTACTATAAAGGTTATTGTGTGAACATAAGTTTTTATTTTTCTGTAATAAATACTCAGGAGGGAGATTGCTGGGTCGTGTGGTAAGTGCAAGTTTGGCTTTTTTTTCCTTTTCCACATTTTATTAAATGATTATCTGCATCTCCTTTTGCTTTTTTATAGGTCTACTCATTGAAGTGACATTACAAATTTATTTCTAACTTTCCCAGATCCATTATTTTAAGCCTCCTTTTGACATATTTTAATTTTTTTTATTAGTGTACAAAACAATGTACTAGTTAGACATTACACCCCTCACAAAATGAGAACCCCAATCTACTACCCCTCTGACATCATATATAGCTGTTACAATTCCATGACTATTCCCTACGCTGTACTCCACGTCCTGCGACTATATATCAAATTATAGTTGACATGCATTGTTATTCAGCTTCAGATTCACGTGCACAGTACAGAGGTCAGGCACAAATTTAGCTTTTCAAAGAACCTGACAAACTATTTTCCAGAGTGGCTATACCATTTTACATTCCCAAGAGTTTACAAGGGATCCACTCTCTTGTCATTCTTGCCAGTATTTAGTGTTATCACTACTTTTTATTTTAACTGTTCTACTAAGTATGTAGTGATATCTCATTGGGATTTTAATTTGCATTTTTCTAATGACTAATGATGTGGGAAACTTTTTCACATGCTTATTGGCCATCTTATTTCTTCCCTGGCAAAATATCTATTCATGTCTATATCCCATTTTCTAACTTAATTGCTTTTTTTTAAAATAATCTTTGTTGCTTTTTTTTTTTTTAATTTTATTGGGGAATATTGGGGAACAGTGTGTTTCTCCAGGGCACATCAGTTCCAAGTCGTTGTCCTTCAGTCTAGTTGTAGAGGGCGCAGCTCAACTCCAAGCCTAGTCGCCGTTTTCAATCTTTAGTTGCAGGGCGCGCAACCCACCATCCCAGGCGGGAATTGAACCGGCAACCTTGTTGTTGAGAGCTCACCCTCTAACTAACTGAGCAATCTGGCCGCCCCAAACTTAATTGCTTTTTAACGTTGGGTTTGAGAATTCTTTATATATTCTACATACAAGATCTTTGTCAGATACATGGTTTGCAAATGTTTTCTCTCTGCCTATAGCTTGTCTTTTCCATGATTTTAATAGGATCTTTCATAAAGTTTTTAATTTTGATAGTCTAATTTATCATTTTTTTTCTTCTAGGTATCGTGCTTTTGGTATCATGTCCTAGAACTCTTCTCTTAGCTTGAAGTCCTGAAGATTTTCTCCTAAAAGTTTTATAGTTTTACAATTCACATTTAAATTTACAACCCATCTTGAATTAATTTTTATGTAAGATATGAGATTTATTTTTTTGCTTACAGATGTCCAATTAGTTCAACAGCATTTGTTAAAAAGACAATGTAAAAGCTCTTAAAGAATATATCTTGGTCTATAAACAGCATCTTCTTCTGTAAATACAGTTGCCATTACTTATGTTAAATTAAAAATTGACATAATTTCAAATGATTTTTATGTTTTGAAAAACAAGAATAAAATGTTTCAAATAACTCCTAAAATGCTAATACTTTGTGGACAAATGAAATCAAAATCTACTGCTGTATATTTCTTGTAATTCATTAATATACCATATTTTCTTGGTCTTACAGGCTTCTAAACGAGCACTGCCCAACAGAACTTTCTTCAATGATGAAAATATTCTATATCTGCCATTTTTTAAAATCCATGATCCATGTTGTATCAATTCTTATGAAAATATGAGGTTTAGGTTAAGATTTTCTTGCCTATGGATGTCCAATTGCTCCAGCATCATTTGTTGAAAAGATAATGTAGCCATTAGCCACATGTGGCGACCAAGCCTTGACGTGTCATTAATACAACTGAAGAACTCAATTTTTAACTTTAATTTTAATGTGGCTTAGTGGGTACTGGATTGGACAGTGCACCTCTAAACCCTTCCTTCTGCTCAACACTTTTCCTTCCTTAATATCCACCCTTTCCCTGGCGAATGTTCCTATTAATTAGCTAGGAACTTTCTTCAAATAAATAGTGCCTGATTCAACCCGTCTGGGTTGCAGGTCCCTATTTGCTCTCATAGAGATCTGAATTTCCTCCGTTAAACTTTTATCACACTTTATTTTATTATCTCATTTGCAAACCTCACTAAACTATGAACTTAATGGGAATAGGAAACGTCAATTTTTTTCCTCTGCTGAATCCCCACCTACAGTAACAGACTACCTATTTATACTACCAGAATGTAGTATAAATGTCTGCAGACCATACATACATATATTTTTTAAGGAGGGCGCAGCTCACAGTGGCCCATGCAGGGATTGAACCGGCAACCTTGGTGTTATTAGCACCTCGCTCTAACCAACTGAGCTAACAGATCACCCATCTATGGACCTTAATGAATAAGATGATTTTCTTTGAATAAAAGTAAAAGTTAATTAGTTAGCTAGAAAGTCGGTGGTATTTTTCAATAGCTTCATAGTTTGAGTTCTTTTATAATTTCAAGAAATATATACTTCAGAAGCCTTTTAGCTCTCAATGTATAAGTATATTGAGAACATCTGAAAGTAAAAGACAAAAATGAAACAGGGCAAGTATGTAGATATATAACAGAAAATTATTCTTGCACAAAGGAAGAAAGAATATCAGATTGAAAGGGAGCATCATAGGTACTGAGACAGGCTGATACGGAACCATCAACATCCAGATATACTCTGGTTATGTCAATAATTTTAGGTATGATGATATAATTCTTCAAACAACAAGATAGAAAAAAATAAGTCATTCACAAGGAGAATATAAAACACTGATGATATCAGAAGCGTTAGTATCCTCTTAAGCAGGGAATCAGTTTTTAATTTAAAAAATAATGTGGAAACAAATCACTTGGACTCCCAAAAGAATTTTCTTCATTGAAGAATTTGTAAATAATTTCTTTCCTGGTGAGAAAATTCAAAGATACAGGAAACAAAGCAAAGATCCTTCCTCCTTAATTAAACTGAAATAAGAGCTCATTTAAAGCAAAATACGACTCTAATAATAAATGGCAGAATTCCTATGTTGAATTTTCCTGATATTTCCTTTTTCTTTCAGTTTTATTGAGACATGACTGACAAATAGAGCTGTATAAGTTTTAAAGTACAAGGTACACAGCATGATGACTTGATTTACAAATCTTGCAAATTGATTACCATGATAAAGTTAGGTAACATCTATCAACTCATATAGTTATAGACAGAGAGAGAGAGAGAGAGAGAGAGAGAGAGAGAGAGAGAGAGAGAGAGAGAGAGAGAGATTTTTCCTTGTGATGAGAACTTTCAGCATCTACTCTTAGCAACTTTCAAATATACTATATAGCAGCGTGAACTACAGCCATCGTGTTGTACAATACTTCCCCAGTACTTACTTATCTTGCGGAAGTTTACACCTTTTAGGACCACCTTTATCCAATTCTCCCACCCCTGCCTCTGTAACCACAAATCTGATCTCTTTTTCTGACTTACATTTTTTGCCACAAATCATTTTGAAGCCTACCTAAAATGTAAAGCTTTGTTTATCAAGAACTATGACACATGTGCAGATAATAATGATAAATCATAAAGCATGGGTGGTATAGGAAATGATAGTTCATAAGTTGTATCTGTTCAAATTCACTTCAGATATAATTAATTTCTCCACTACAATACACAATGCTATAAGACAAGTTCTGAGAGAGAAAAAAATGGGTGACTCAAGATTATTATATATAGCCATTCTGATGTTTGAGTTATATATAAAGGCAACAAACATTCTCAAACATGAAAGAACCCAAAGAATATAGAATCCAAAGCCCTCCTTAAACAAACAAAAAATAAACAAAAACACTTAATGAAATAAAAAAAATAAGAATTAGCAGTAACCACTGAATCCAACTAGACATAGGACTAAGGCTAAACAATGGGGGAGGGTGCAAGGCGGGGAATAGCTGTAGATCTGAAAGATAATGCAAGCAACAAAATTCAAAAAGTAAAGCAAGGGGGCAAAGTTTAAGAAAGACAGTTAACTCATTTTTCAGAGCAGGGAGCCATTTCATACCATCTAAATCTAAAACAATGATTCCATCTCTCTCAATAATTTATTTGACCTTTCGATCTTTTAAGACCGCTAAGAGTGAGGAACAATATCTAAGATTCAGTAGTTCTTAGTTTGACTTTTGTTTCATTTTTCAAATGTTTCATTTAAAGTAAAATTAAAGTTAATATTCAATTGTTAACGATTCAAAACATTACATATATTTCACATACTCAAATGTTAATATAATTTTTACAATTTCACTTTAGTTTTATTTTCTTTTAATAAAGTCAAATAAAAATAAGTTAAAAATTTAACTATAAAGATGTTCAGTATAATCTATCCTTAAAAAATTTCACTCATTTTTCCAGCCATCCATCCAGTCTTCCACTAAATACACACACAGAGAACTATTTAGAATGTTAATCAAATGTTAACAATTGCTTGTTTCTGAGTGGTTTAGATTTGGGGTGATTTATTGTTTATTTTTTCTACTTTTCTGTATTACTTAGATTTTAAACAAGCATGTATCATCATATTTAGAAACATAATACAGCCATTTTTAGTTTCAATCAGAAAACAACTGCTTGACCACTATACTCTTTCCCCAGAGCTTCCCCAGCTGCAGTCAGGCCAGGAAGAATATCTTTTAGCCTAGCAAAAATAACTCAATATGGAAGTGCTGTCTTATCAACAGGATACAAAACCTCAATAGAGGCTTTCTAGTTTTGAATTTTCTCTATAAGGGGTCAGTAGTACCTAACTGAACAGACTCCATCATTAACAGATTGGTATCTGCAAAACACGCCCCCAAAATCTCATACCTTCACAACAGGATGTCCCCCGGTAGATGCTTTTACTGCTCCTCGGCTACCTTCAGTTTCATAATGGGCTCGATGATGAGTTTTCGGCTGCACTTCTATTTTCAGTTCACACTGTCCAAAATGAGTTGGTAAAGGCCAGTCTAGTGGAGGCAATGAAGATGTGCTATAAACAAAACACACGAAGACGGATTCACCATGCTATCATTGCCAAGCAGTGATCCAAATCACTTCTTTGCCAGCACCAACACTTCTCCCTGTGATCTTGGAAACAAATCATTCCAAAATAAAACTTGACTTAATAAGTTATAACACTGTATATGGTGGGTGCTTAAGAAATAATTCTATAACCTGAAGAATAAAATACATTTTATCGACTTTTTGGTGTTCTGTATTTTTCAAGAAAGGATAAATTCTAACATTTGTAAAAGTGTAACTGTTTCTCAACTATGTGTACATAATTGCAAAAACAATCGAAATAATTTCATATTTTAAAGCAAAGACGCATCTCTCCAAGGATCTAAACATCCCTGTCTCAGTATATATGTCTTCCTCCACGGTGTGAGACGATAGAAGTTAGTCTATTGTACATGTTGCTCCCCCTCCTTCGGGTTCCTCCCTGTAGCTCTTTCCCGTCTCTCTGAAATGTTGCTTATAGTAATATATTGCAATTTGAGGTAAAATTTTGATTTCAGTACATACTTGTCTGAAAAAACATAAGGCCTATCACTGCAGCATCTCTAAACGCTAATTTTAGAGGTAAATGTTAAGTGATCAATAAATAATTTAAATGGTTTAAAGAGCTACAGGTTCATTTAGCTATATTAAGATTGAAGATACGGAATTAGAAAAGAAACTACTTATATGTTTATAGGTCAAATATTAATGGACCCAAAGCTAGAATGATTTAGACTAAAAAGTAGTATTTTCTTAAGGATTGGTGAAAAGGGAGTTTTAAGGTCTCTTCCACTTTCCGAAATGCTATCATTCCTATCGTAAATTTCTAAATAATTTCACTGATTCCTTGAATGTTCTCAGCCTAGCTTTACTAGCTACTATGATACTCAATGGCATTAATTTTTATTAGTCTAAAACAACTTTACCAGTTCTCAGCTAGTTTCTGAACTTGTTCTGCAGACTTAAGCAAACCCCTAAAAAGATTATTTTCAGAAGCAGAGTGATAGGCTCAAAGTTATCTTCAATACTATAATTCCACATTACATTTTTCTAAAGATCTGGATCCATAAATAAACATTCATACCAATGAAAAAGTAAACAGACCCAACTCCATTGGGGGATTTAATGATAAAAGTAGTCTTTTCTAATCAATTATAGACTAGATTGAATCTATAAATAGTAGTGTGATGACTGCTAAGCCATTTGGAAAATAAAGTCATAACACTATCTTCACTCCAGTCCTTAGCTGGACTCAAGACTCAAATATACATACATTTTACAAATACATATTTTATATATATATGTATATCACTATAAATATTTATAATGTAAATACAAATACTATATATTACGTTACATACATTATAAGAATAATACATAAAAAACCTTATTAGAAACATGTGAAAGTTAGACTTTCATTTATTTTTTAAAATTATTTTAGAGTGGGATAAGGCTTTCAAATATAACACAAAACTCAAAAGCCATAAAAGACACAATACAAAAATTTAAAAATCCCTCTACAATAATAAAAAAAAAAAATATCACAAACTTATAAAGACAAAAAATTACCAAAAAAAACTTGTCACAAATATGAAAAGGTAAATTTCATTTGTATACTGAACTCTTAAAACTATATAAAGCTTATTCCCAATTAATTTTATTAATAATTTAATTCATACTATAATCCATCTTTTACAAGAGTTTTTTTTAAAAATAAGAAAATTCCTTCTAGGGATTCTTAAATGTAATTTGTTATCTACAATTCATTATCTATACACTTTTAAAAGTATAACTTTAGCCTATCTAAAGATACATTTAGGACTCACAGGAAAACAAATGTAGACTTTTAAGTTGTCTGGAAGAAACTGAAAAAAAAAATAGAGGAGGAGAAAAAATGGTCAAACCATTCTACATACATAAAGTAGTTACATGCCACCAATAAGCCATAAGCACGAAAAATTACCGGCAGCCATTTCATCAACTCACCGAAATATAGGGGTGTGGCCAGGCTTGGGTTTGCTCCAGGTAAAGGGTGAAGGAACTGAAAGAAATTGGTCACCAGATGAATCTTTCTTTAAAGAATACTGAGCTCCAAGGCCATCATCTATTGAAGTCTCCCGGGATGGTGATAAACTCCCTTGGTCATCTGAACAGAGCTCTAATTTTCCTGGTAGTACAGTAGCTTGATCTTCAGAAGTCTTCCTTGTTTTCAAAGGGATATCAGTCTCTACATAGTACTGAAATGGAAAAAGTGCAGGGCCAAGGCCTGATCCACCCTGGACAGAAGCACTGAGCCACGTATCTTCTGTTACACTTCCCCTGGGAGAGTGACCAGGAGAAGGAACAGGTGAGTGATGGGGTGAAAGGGACCCAGCATAACAAACCTCAGCACTAGAATGCCGCCGTTTCCCACAGGGGGAAGTAGGCCTCGATGAGGGTCCTGAGGCTGGCCTGGGGCTCAGCCAGTTCTCATCAGTGACACTCGATCTAGGAGAGTGGCAAGGAGATTGCCTGGGTGACAAGGAGTGTCCAAGTCCATACTGTTGATGCCAGGACTCTTCTCCAGGGCAGCCCCCTGGAGAGCCACCAGGAGAAGTCAGAGGGGATCCAAGAGTAAATCTGGCGGCTGCTTCATTCAACTCGGAATCCACATCATCATAAATATGTGAAAGAGATTCACAAGAAGAGGCATCTGAGAACCAGCTCCTAGAAGAGATGCTGCTGGCAGGACTAGGACTAAGGGAAGACTCCCGGTAAGACGGCTCAAGAGGAAGATAGAGATGGTCTCTAGAAGGCCTTTCCAAATATTCCCTTTCGGGATCATTTATATGTAGGTCATCTTCATGAGCATCTATTTCTTGATGACAGTTAGGAGAGATGGATGTAATTTGAATACTTGGGCACTCAAAGGGTTTGGGACCACCTAATGGGCTGTATTTAGATTCTGGAATCTCAGAAGTTCCTTCATAGTTTTTGTGACCTTGTAGTTGAAACGATGGTGACAAAACAGAAGAGTGAGACGGTAATCCATGATGTGGTAAGCAAAGTGGTGAGTTTAAAGCAGATGGAGGTGGATCTACATTAAAGATGTAAATGGAGGCACAATCATCTGGCTCAAGATCTGGGGGGGGGGTGTCAAAAAAAATCAACAAACAAGAAATTAGAAAATTAAATGTATAAATTACTAGATGAAAAAGTAAATAATAATAATCTTGAAAGAAAAAAGTGGGACATAAAAGGTCCATTATTAGCTCCACTAAAGAGTGGTATGTTTTTTACAAAATGTATCTGGTTATTGCTGCAGATATATGCAATTATTACACATATATGTAATTATGTATGTAATTTTTTCTCTTTTTATTTCCACATTTTCTAAAATTAGAAACAAAACATTATCTGAAAACAGTAAGTGCTTTTATTGAAATAATCATATCCATAGTTCTAAAAAGCATTCACAGAATTATAGAATGATATAATCATACAAATTCAGCCTCACCTGGGGTCTGTAAGTTAAAAGTGAGTAAAAGTCTTTGAAAGATTTTTAGTTTAAGTATACACACTAAGTTTTTTAATGAAAGGGATTATAGACTCAACTCAGGAGACCGAGACTCTAGTCTACCCCTGCCAATAACTGTAAATTCTTAGTCACATCATTTAATCTCTCCAAGGCTTTAGTTTCCTTGCAGTAAAATTCAGAACTTTTCTTTTTGTTAAGGAAATTTTTATGATTAACAGTAACAGCTTTTTCTGCACAGTCACATCATCAAGAATTCCTATCTCTGGTCACAGCAGACCATGTTATGAAAGCCCCACGATGCCACTGGATCATTTACCTCAACTAGAAAATAATCCACTGGGGCTTTAATTTATGATGGTTAAAGTAATCCTCATGAGGACAGAACTTTTTAAATGTACCCCTTGCCGGAGTATTTAATACTAAACAAGTCCTGCCAAATCATTGGGAAAACCAAAGACAAAATTGTTCATAGCGACAACAGAGAGAAACACAACCCTTTAGCCTGTTCTCAACAGTACTCAAGATCACCTTGTTTCACTACATTAGGACCCCAGAAACACATGACCCCTGCCCCACTCCGTTCAAGCCTCTGTTTCTCAGTCTAGTTGTGCAGGTCACGGCAGCCCACACAGACCTGGCGACCTCAGCTTTAGGAGCACCGCACGCTCCAATCACCTCAGCCACTGGCCAGCCCCCTAAAACACACATCTTTAGACTCTTGCTGTTGCGTTCTGTGGTTAGTGAACATATTCAGCAAAGAGTTTTTAAACAGCAAAACAAAATCCCCTAGGTTTAAACCTTGGCTCTGCCATTCCATAGCTGTGTAACTTGGACAAGTTATTTAACCTGCTTGAACCTCAGTTTCCTGAGGCAGTTTTCTTCTATAAAACTGGCAGGAGGTGAGTAGAGTATCACCTGAAACAGGCAGCACCATTTTTAAGACAAGCAACACAACACAATAAACAATAGTTAGCAAGGACTCAATACATGTCAATTACTTTGTCTCTCCCTTTTTAAAATTTAAGATGGGTATGTGTGTTATATTTTACTTTTTAACTGAAATATATCCTAATAAATTGAAATACCTTTTAAAGTATACCACTCTACTCTCTCACTCCACTTACTGAAAATCAAGAGAAATAGGAAGTCAAAGCTCCAAAGTAGAAAAACCCATATTTGACTGGGGAAAAAGCTATTAAAAAATACAGAAGAGGTTTTGGGGAAGATGGGCAGTCATTGCTAATGGATATTAGGTTTCTTTTTGAAGTGACGAAAATGTTCTGACACTCATTTTGATAATGGTTGCACTATTCTGTGAATATACTAAACACCACTGAATTGTAGAGTTTAAATGGATGAAGTGTATGGTATGTGAATTATTTGTCAATAAAGCTGTTATATAGAGAACACAATATTATGTATATTTTATCACAATTAAAAAATTTTTTAATTTAAAAAGTTTCTTATCTGACTAATAAAATCATTAAAGAAAACTGTAAACAAAGGCCACCACCTAACAGTTAACATTTTCATGTCTTAGTCTAAATGAGTATATATTTTTATACAGTTGTGATTGTAACATTGCTTTGGGTTTTTTTCTAACCTTTTATTGAAGTATAAAATACATACATAAATATGTACATATCATAAGCATATAGTTTGGTGAATTTTCACAACAAACACGCCCTGTTACAGCACCCTTTAAAAAAAAAAAGGAGCGTGAAGATCTCAAAAGCCCCCCTTTGGCTCTCTTCCAAGTCATTACCTCTCCATGAAGAATAACACCATACTGACTTCTAACAGCCTAGATTTGCTTTGCCTGTATAACATACAACTTTGTCTTTCAATGTTTTTATATTTTATTGAGCTTTATAAAAAGTTTCTAAACAATTTTCAAGGCCATGTAAAAAGTTGAGAGTCAATTATCATAGCTATTTCCTACCTGTTACTTTGATAAAGAATGTAGCACTTATCATCTCTATACCCATAGCTTTTAGTCCTCCCTTGAATTAGCCTCCAAGGGCAAATTCCTAAGGGTGGGGGTCACTAAATCATGGGGCACACACATTTTTAGCACTCTTACTCTACAGACATTTGTTTCAAAAGACTTGTTTTAATTTGTAACATTGGAACGACATGAGTATCAGTTTCACTTCAGTCTTTCCAGCCAGGATGTTATTTTTAAGTTTAGCCTAATTTAGGAGCAAAAAATGGCTCTGAATGAAATATGATGTTTCTAGGCTGCAAAGAACAGAAAACCCAACTCAAAGTAGCTGCAAAGGGAGGGAGGGTACTTACTATCCAATGGAACAAGAGGGCCAAAGGTAGGACACCTCCAGAATTGGTTATTTCATCAGTTCAACAAGGTCATGAAGAATTCAGCTTCTTTCTATATTCCCATTTTTGGGGGTACTAACTTTGTGCTGTTCACTTTTCAACCATACATATGTATTTTGTCCTAAACCAGAAGCAATGTGATCATTTAATGTGATCATTTATATGTATATATACATATATATAATTTTTTAAGTGTTTTTTTCCAGGTCCCATCAGCTCCAAGTCAAGTAGTTGTTTCAATCTAGTTGTGGAGGGCGCACTCACAGTGGCCCATGTGGGGATCAAACCGGCAACCTTGTTGTTAAGAGCACCGGAGCTCTAACCAACTGCGCTCTAACCAACTGAGCTAACTGGCCGCCCCTAACAAATATTTTTGAGTAGCCACTATATAGCAGGAAAGTTCTAGACACTGAAAACACAGTAGTATACAAAACAAATTCCTCATCCTCACAGAACTTACATCCTTGTAACATGTTTCAGGTGATAATGTTTGCTATGAGGAAAAATAAGAGTAAGGAGAACAGAGTGAGAGGATGAGAGGAAATTAATTTAGATAGGGAGGTCTGGACAGGGTTCTTTTTCTCCGACATCTGAGGAGATATCAAAGAGGATATAAGGAACTGAGCTATAAGAATCTAGGGGAAGAACACTGCTGGGAGAGGAAAGATTGAGTGCAAAGGCCTAAAGATGGTTTATATTTGGAGTTTATGAGAAAAAGCCAAAAGGCTAGTGGGGGTAGAACTGAGGAGGTTAAAATGATGGGGAGGGGGTATGGAATGGCTAGTCAAGTAACTAGTAGAATGACTGCCTGGTTTGTATTACAAGATGAGAACCCACTGGCGGGTTCTAAGCAAAGGATTGTCGTGATCTAATATCCATAATCTGATATATTTAAGACTACTGTAATAATCCAGGTACAAAATAATAGAGCACAGGACGTGGGTGGTGGTGGTTTGTAAAAGGAAAGAAGCAGTAAGCAGTCAGCTTTTTTTTAAGGTGGAGGTGACAACTCGCTGATGGACTGGATGTGAGAAAGGGAGAGTCAAGGATGACACCAAGGTTTTGGGCCTGAACTATTATAAGAACAGTGTTTCTAATTACCGAAATGAAGAAGAAAGTGAGAAAGAATTCGAAGATATGAAACCAAAAATTCTACTTTGAACATATTAAATGTGAGATGCTAATACACTTTTTTTTTTTTAAGGAGGGTGCAGCTCACAGTAGCCTTTGCAGGGATCGAACAGGCAACCTTGGTGTTATCAGCACCACGCTCTAACCAACTGAGCTAACCGGCCACCCCGCTAATATGCTTTTCAAGTAGAGATATCAAGTAGATAGCTGTATATAAAGTCTCAGGTAGGATATGTAAATTTGGAAGTCATTAATGTATAGAGCATATTTTAAGCCATAAGACCAGAACAGGTGACTAGGGAGTGAGTGTAGATGAAGAAGAAAGAGGGCAACTGAGGCACAGGGGACTCCAAAGTTTAGGGATCAGGGAGATGAAGAAGAATGAATAAGGAGAAGGGACAGTCAGTGAAATGGAAGAACCAAGAGTGTGGCATCCTAGAAACCAAGTGAAGAAGGTGCTCATTCACTCAACAACTACTGATAACATGATTACCATTTTCTAGAAACTGTTCTAGATGCTAGGTATATAAACAGTAAATGACACAGCATGGTCCCAGCCCCCATGATGTATATAGTCTCAGGGGAGATTGACCAAAAAAACACAAATTAAAAATTACAAGTACTATTAAGTGGTATAAAAGAAACTAAATAAGGAACCTATTTTACAGAGTACAGGATGACCTTCTGGAGAAGGTAGCATGTAAACTAAAACCTAGAAGATGAGTAGGAAACAGCAAGCAAAGAAAGGGGGTGGGTGGGTAGGCATGAGTAGAGAAGGTGACAGCTCCAACACAGGGGGATAGTACAAGCAAAGGCTGAGTTTGACCTTGGCTTCTTAGAGGAAGTGAAAGGACCAATATGTAGCTAGAGCTAACAACTGAAGGGGGAGAAGTGAAAGAAACAAAACCTAAAAGGATCATGGTAAGGAGTTTGAATTTTATTCTCAGGCTAATGGAAACTATCAAAAAGTTTTAAAAATGGAGTGACATGATCTCTATTATATTTAAGAATAACTTCAACTGCTGTATATGTAGTACTTAGCAAGTCCCTGATGCTTATTAGGTCTATAGTAAAGTTGGTTAAAGTTGTTTGGAATTATTTTCCCTTATAGAATTCATATTAATCCCTAAATTATGTCAACAGAATCCTCAATTAGGAATTTTTGAACTATGTATTTTCTTGGCAATGCTGTCAGTCTGGTTGAATTACGATAAAGCCAAGAACTTTCTACAACTTAGCTGACAATGTCACCTATTCTAAAGGTGGTTAAGCAGATAGAAGCAAAATAGGTCTCTCTGAACAATCCAACACGCATAACATAAAAGCTCATAGCTCGTAATGTTTAACTCAGGAATTTTTATTGGACCCTCATTCAGACCCTCTATATACAATTTTAGATCCCATAATATTATATGCTCATCTCGTCCAGACATTGGATGGTTGCAAAGAAGAGGAAAGAGACAGGAAAAAACAGGCAAACAGTCCAAAGAGCATAGTATCTTAGAATGATCCAGAACAACTTGTTCTTTAAGAATTCCATCTAATTGTATTACTTCTTTACAAATTAAAATTTTCCGTAAAAAATGTTATAAATTTAGTCCAGGTTAATTATTTCACAAATATGACAATAAATCTGGGATTGGCCAGAGCAAGTGGTTTCATTTCCTGGATCCCACTCACAAAATAAGAATTGAAAATGGCTCACCGCTATAACTGCACAATGAGACGGTACTTAATGCCACTACACTGTACACTAAAAATGGTTAAGATGGTAAATTTTGTTATGTATATTTTATCACAATCTAAAAAACAAACAAATGCTGGCACCTGAGTTCAAAGCAGTACAGCAGTGCCCAACTGTACTAGTGGTCACTGAATTCTTCACCACTATACACTCGTAGTTGGAAAATAAAAAGTTTTACTTAAGAATGCATTTGATAAAGTAGCAAAATTATTAACTTATTAAAACTCAACACATTGAGCAAAGAAAAAGGGGGAGGAGGAAGGAAAGTCACCTTTGGAAGACTGTAGTTTCATTCAGATACAATTACTGTACTAATGCCATTTTAGTGTTTGATTGATGCTGAAATCCACACCCTTCCCCCAAATAAACTGTAGATGAAGCAAACATATTCTATAGTAGAATGATGTCTTAAAGCATTGCAGAGATCTGAATACAAAATCTGGGCGAGTGCTGCTTTATTTTTTTCCCAAGTGTCACCAACACTCAACCTCTGGAAATGGTATCAGTGGCTACTATAATCTCACTATGATAAACAGTCCTAGATCCAGATTTCCAGCTTTAGACTTCTCAAATTCATGATGCTTCAGAAATTTGACCATCTCAAGAATTATTTCCTCTGTGTTCCTTCAGCCACCAGGGGGCCCCATGCAAGCATGCAGTAATCTGAACAACAGGGGTTGCCTAGAAATGTCTTTATTTACACTATAAAGCAGGGTTGGCAAAGTAGAGTCCATGGACCAAACCTGGCTTACCACCTGTTTCGCACAGCTAACAATGGTTCAGACAGCTGAAAAAAGATAAAAACAATACTGTTCCATGACACAAAATGATAAGAAGTTCAAATTCTGGTGTCCACAAATAAAGTTTTATTGGAACATAGCTGTGTTCATTTGTTTATGTACAGTCTATGGTTATTTTCACAGAAGTGTAGAGCTGAGTAGCTGTGAGAGATATTGCTTCTCACTGCACTTGGTACACTAACAAATTGCAGTGACACAGTTCTAACCTGACAGCATTCTGAGTGTAATCAAGGTATTGCAACATTTTTTTAACTTATCAGTGTATGCCTCTTATTCAAAAGAGAAAAGTGGACTTCTAACTGAATGTCACACTTTTAAGGCACAGTGGAGTGTGGCTTATTTTGTTATCAAATTAGATGGCAAAGCATTATTTATTGTGCAATGACATGGCTATGCTATAAGAATACCTTATATATCAGCGTTACACAGTAAACACTCATCACAATATTCCCAACTCACAGAAAAAATTTTAAAAAGCAGAATACCTCATCACAATAGGATTTCTTCAAAAAGAAAGAAAAGGCTGCTACCACAGAAAGTTTCTGAATGGCTCATAGGTTAGGAAATCAAAGAAAGCCATTTACTAATGGTGATTATTTAAATAGTGTTTGATTGCAGCAACTAAAGAAACTTGTTCACAGAAAATAAATTTATACAAGACTTAGCCTTGCAGCAGGAATGGGTAGTTGAAAAATTGAAGACATTGGTAGCAACGTCAACAGGCAACTACAAAACAAGGCAAGTGGTTTTCCTTGGCTCCTGGTGTGTAACCAGATGTTACCCATTCTGCTCAATTATTATTTATTTGAAGAGTCAATGCAGAGTTTAAAGAGACTGAAAAATTAGCCTCTATGAATAGTCTGCATGAACAACTTCAGCTAAGAATATTTTCAAAGAAGTGAGAAAACAAGTTTAGTACAATGTAAGTGGACTCTGTTAGGATGTGTTATAATTGATACTGATAAAAATGTTATGAGAATACTATCATAATAAGAATACCATCAATTGTACACTACCAAATTAGACAATCTAGAATAGGCACATTCTTATAAAAACATAAATTGCCAAAACTGACTCAAGAAACAGAAAATCTTAACAGACCTATACAAAGTAAAGAGATTGAATCAGTAGCCAAAACATCTCCCAACAAAGTAAGTCCAGGAAAGATCGGCTTCACTGGTGAATTCTACATTTAGAGAAGAATTAACAGCAATTCTTCTCAAATTCTCCCAAAAAAATTGAAGAGTAAGAAACACTTCCTAACACATTCTATGAGGCCACTATTACCGTTACCAAAGCAAGACAAAGATTACACAAGAAAACCACCGACTAATGTCCCTTATGAATATAGACACAAAAATCCTCAACAAAATGCTAGCAAACCAAATATAACAGCACATTAAAAAGACCAAATTGAATTTATCCCAGGAATGCAAGGATGGTTCAACATATGAAAATTAATTACCAGAATGAAGGAAAAAAATATATATCATCATCTGAATTGACACAAAAAAAATATTTGACAGAACTCAACACCCTTTCATGATTTAAAAAAAAACAACTCAGCAAACTAGGAATAGAAGGGAACTTTCTTAAAATGATCAAAGGCATTTACGAAAAAACCCAGTGAACATCACACTTACTGATGAAAAACTGAAAGCTTTCCCCTCTAAGATCAAGAACAAGACAAAGATGTCCGCTTTCATGGCTGCTATTCAACTCTGTACTGGAAAGTCCTAAACAGAGCAATCAGGCAATAAAATAAACAAACAAACAGCACCTAAATTGTTAAGGAAGAAGTAAAACTATCTCTATTTGCAGATACAAGATTCTATATATAGAAAATCTCAGAATCCACAAAACACAACCACAGCTGATCAATGAATTCAGGAAAGCTGCAGGTTAGAAGATCAACACATAAAATTCAGTTGTGCTTCTACACACCAGCAGTGAACAATCCAAAAAGAAAATAAAGAAAACAATTCTATTTACAATAGCCTCCAAAAGAACTCAATACTTAGGAATAAATTTAACCAAGGAAGTAAAAACAAACAAAAAAAACACCTTGTACACCACAAACTATAAAATATTGCTGAAAGAAATTAAACAAGACCCCAAAAAATTGTATTTGGTTGGTGCAAAAGTAACTGCATTTTAAAAGGTTGAAAATAATTGCAAGAACCGCAATTGCTTTTGCACAAACCTAGTAAGATTTCCCCTGTTCATGGATTGGAAGTCTTAATATTGTTAACACTTCAACACTCCACAAGTAATCTATAGAATCAATGCAATCTCTACTAAAATTTCAATGTCTTTTTCTGCAGAAATGGGAAGACCAATTCTCAAATTTGTATGGAACTGAAAGGGGCTTGTAACAGCCAACATAACATTGAAAACAACAAAGCAGGACAACTCTCACTTCACAATTTAAAACTTACTACAAAGCAACAGTAATCAAAATAGTGTGGTACTGACATAAGGATAGATATGTAGACTAATGGAACAGAACTGAGAGTCCAGAAATAAACCCAAAACACCTATGACCAACTGATTTTTGACAACGGTGCTAAGATGATTCAATGGGGAAAGAATAGTCCCTTCAACAAAAAATGCTGTAACAACTGGATAACCACATACAAAAGAATGAAGTTGAACCCCACCTCACATAAGATATAAAAATTAACTCAAAGGACAGCCAGATGGCTCAGTCGGTTAGAGCGTGAGCTCTTAACAACAAGGTTGCCAGTTCAACTCCGGCATGGGATCGTGGGCTGTGCCCCCTGCAACTAAGATTGAAAACAGCTACTGGACTTGGAGCTGAGCTGCGCCCTCCGCAACTAGACTGAAGGACGACTTGGAGCTGATGGGGAAAAAAGAAAAAAAAAATTCAAATATATGGTGATGGAAGGAGAACTGTCTCTGGGTAGTGAATACACAATAGGATTTATAGATGAGGTAATACAGAATTGTACACCTGAAATCTATGTAATTTTACTAACAATTGTCACCCCAATAAATTTAAAAATATATATTAAAAAAAGAAAAAAATACTACCTCAAAATGGACCAATGTCCTAAGTACAAAAGCTAAAAACATAAAACTCTTAGAAGAAAACATAGGTCATATACCTATGACCTAAAAGCATGAGCAATGAAAGAAAAACTGGATGAAAATGACTTCATAAAAATGAAAAACTTCTGTGAATTGAAAGGTACTATTCAAGAAAGTGAATGGGAAAAAAATATTTGCAAATCATGTATCTGATAAGGGTTTAGTATTCGGAATATATAAAGAACTCTTACAACATAACAACAAAAAGACAACCCAATTTTTAAAAATGGGCAAAGGACTTAAATAGACATTCACCAAAGAACATATATAAATTGCCAAGAAGCACATGAGATAATGTTCAATGTCACTGGTCATTAAGGAAATGCAAATCAAAACCACAAAGATACCACTTCACACCTACTAGGATGGCTGTAATTCACACACACACACAATAACAAGTGTTGGTAAGGATGTGGAGAAAGAGCAACCCTCATACACTAGTAGTGGCAAAGTAAAATGGTGCAGCCATTATGGAAAACAGTTCGACAGTGCCTCAAAAAGTTAAACACAGAATTACTATAGGACCCAGCAATTCCCTCTCTAGGTATAGACAGAATACAAACATACGTCTTCACAGAAAATTGTACACAAATGTTTATAGCAACATTATTCGTAATAGCCAAAAGGTAGAAACAATCCAAATGTCCATCAGTGGATGAATGGGGAAGTAAATTATGGTGCATACATACAATGAAATATTATTCAGCCACAAAAAGGAGCAAAATATTGACAGATGCTACAACCTGGACGAACCTGGAAAACATGCTAAGAGAAAGAAGCCAAACAGAAAAGGTCACATATTGTATGATGCCGTTTATATGATATATCTAAAATAGTCAAAATCATAGACATAGAAAGCAGATTAGGGCTGGCCCGGTGGCTCAGGTGGTTAGAACGCCGTGCTCCTAATGCCGAGGTGGCCGGTTCGAATCTTACATGGGCCAGTGAGCTGCGCCCTCTACAGCTAAGACTGTGAACAACGGCTCTCCCTGGAGTTGGGCTGCCGTGAGCAGCTGGAAGTTGGCGGGAGCTGCTGTGGGCTGCCACGGGGCTACCGTGAGCTGCTGTGAGCAGCCGACAGACGACCGACTGACTGGGGCGAGGGCAAGGCTCATAATACCAGCATGGGCCAGGGAGCTGTGTCCTACACAACTAGACTGAGAAACAACAGCTTAAACGGGAGGGGGTCGGGGGAGGCGGAAAAAGGGGAAAAAAGAAAAAAAAAGAAAAAAAAAGAAAGATTAGAGGTTATCAGAGGATGGAGGGAAAAGGAAATGGGGAGAAATTACTTAATGGTTGTGGGGTATTTTTAAGGGGTGATGAAAAAGTTTTGAAACTAGAGAGCTTGTGGTTGCACAACATTGTAAGTACACTAAATACCACTTAATGTATACTTTTAAATAGTTAATTGTATGTTATATAATTTTCACCTCAATAAAAACCAAAAAAAAATTGAAAGAACTTCTAGACAGTGGACTGAAGACATACATTTGCCCATTCCCAAGCAAAACTCCACTAGTAAAAGGATTTATTTTAAGGGTCTAAATTCACAACAATAAAAAGAACAGGAGATGAAACCATGGCAACAAAACTTTTAGAAGCTGGAATGCAGTATGCGTGGTAACTAATTTAACACCTGAAAAAGCTAAAACTTAAGCCAGCAGTGAAAAGACTGATTTCCAATCAAGAACTCGAAAACGCACTACCAGATACTTTTGGAAGTGGAGGTGAAGACAAAGCTGAAAACAAGACCGGCACAAAGCTTGTTTAAATGAGTCACTAATCCTCCCAATTTCCCATACCTCCTCACTCACTATTGGATGAATGTTCCTCTAGGCACTGCTAGACTGAAGATTTTCTGAAGAGGTAAAACAGAAGAGCAACTGAGAGCCACACTCAAAACAGTGGTGAATAAGTGTCTGTCTAAAACTTATATATCGAAACCCCTAGCACTTTTCCCTCCCTTGCAGGTAATAGACTGGAGAATTCTCTTGGGAATCTGACTAACCTAAGAGAAAAGACATACAGTTAATGACATCACAGGTAACCTGGTAAAACTCCTATAATGAAGGCTGTAGTTAGCAAATGTCACTTATGATCACAGAACTGGCATTAAGGTTTTGGTGCCCCATTTAAAAAAATAAGCAGAGAGCCAAAGCTCATCAAACATCTAAGAAAAGCTTCAACATTAAAGACAGAGGCAAAAAGAAAAATGGAAGAAAAAGACTATGCAGTAAGATGGAAACCTCAAAAATAAAAACAAAGCCTATTCTCAACAACCTCAGAGAAAAAAGATATTGTAACACTGAAACAAGAACATATGCTTATTAAAAAAGATAAAATATGAGCTCCTAGAAATTAAAAATAACAAATGGAAGGCTCAAAGGAAAATTGAAAGATCAAGTTGAAGAAATTTTCCAGAGTTAAACAAAGAGACAAATAGGAAATGGGAGAGAATACTAGAATCTGTCCAGGAGTCCCACAGTTGAAATGTCAAGGTCCAGAAGAAGAGAATAGAAAATGAAGAGAAAGAAATAAAAGATCACGAAAGATCCAGCACAATGGATGAAAACAGACCCACCCCCCCATACTAACACACATCATGAAACTTCAGAATATAAAGGACAGAGAAGAACCTAAAAGCTTGGGAGGAAAGGGACAGTTTACCCATTAAGAACAGATAATTTGAATGTTACCAGACTTCTCGAGCAAAACTGGAAGCCAGAAGAAAATGGAGAGCAATACTTTCAAAAATCTGAGAAAAATTTGTATCTAATCTAGAATTCTACACCAGGCATAACTGAGTGTGAGGGAAGAATAAAAACATTTTTAAATATGCATGGTCTCAAAAATTTACCTCCCATTACATTCAGCTACTAGAGGAATTTCTCCACCAAAATGAGTGTAAAGTAATCAAGCAGAAGGAGGACATGTATCCAAGAAAGAGATGATTCAACACAATAGAAAGGCAAAGGGATTCCTCAAAATGATAGTCAAGGCAGATCTCACAATGACAGATGTACAAGCCTAAGCCAGATTACAGAAATTTAGAAGGCTCTGAGAGGTCTGAAAAAAATAAAACTGACAGACTAACTTGATGTGTTTGAAAGTGCAGAGATGAGATTTAGGCTCCTGGAGGAGATTTAGAAATGAATCATCGTAAGTACATAGAACAATAACAACAACAATCATTAACTCTAGAAACAATAACAAATTGTACAAAGAAGGAAAAGTACTACTATATGATTTAGCTATGAATAGCACAATATCATCATAATAATACAGAGGGTGCCAAAAAAGTATACACATTTTAAGAAAGGAAAAAACTATTAAAATTGTAATAATATATACTGATAACAAAAGACAAATACAAGTCACGTTTGACTTCTGCAATGAGAAGAGGTGCTCAAAGAGGTTACCATCAGCGTCCAGACACTTCTGATTATGGCAAACTACTGCTTGAGCAGCGCTGACCAGTGTCCACTTGTATACATTTTTTGGGGACCCTCGGTATAAGCAATATTAATCTAGCCAAAATTATGATATAACCATATTGGGAAATGAGAAATGTGCCCGAGTGTAACTGAGAGTGACCAATGCGCTAAACTTCATTTTCTACAATGGAAGTCAACAGATCGTGGCAAAAACTGAAAAATCAAAAAATAGCAGTATGAGCATTTTATCTAGAAATGTGAAGGTAAATACCAAAAGAAACTGCTAAAAGAATGAAAGCAGCTGCCGCTAGCAGGGAAAAAAGGAAAGCGAGGTAGACGCAGAGTCAAGGAACTACTCGTTCCAGAATAAGTTTTAATGAACAATTTGATTCTTTAAACAGGGCATGTATAACTTCAAAAATACTTGTAATAACAAAAAAAAGAGATAGAACTTTGCAAGAAAAATGAAAGTTAACAAGCTTGGCTAAATTCAAAATGATTCAGAAACCTGGAAATGAAAATTAGAACATTATAAAGGAAATCAGAATAAAATAATGAGTAATTTTTTTTAAATGTTGAAAATTAGATTATATTAACACAGCTAGAGTTGGAAAAAATAATGCAACAATGAAGCAAAAGAAAGTGAACTAATTTATACCCCACGTTCATTAAGCAAAGGAAATCTACGTTATTCAAGAACAATTAAGAAGCAGTGTGCTGGAATGAATGTGGAATTTCACACAGGTACTCAATTCCACTATAGCCCACCAAAGCAAAAAGGAAATACTTCCTGAGAAGAGTTTTAGAAAGCAAACTATTCCACTAGCTTTAGGTTTTATCATTGCTGAAAAATAATAGCAATGAACAGTTGATCAAAGGAATTCTCACAGCAACAAAAACAAGACAGGAGAATCATTTGGCACTCATTTACAGTACTTTGCACTACTATGTTTGATTGTAGGGACAAAGTCAATAGCACAGAAATGGTGCTGCAATCACCACATGTAGGAAAATAATTAAAAGGGCCAATTTATAGTCAACTAAGAGAACATAGAATATGTACTAGTATCCTTTTATAAAACCAAAAATATGCCAGAAAACTTCATTTTCTCCTAGATAGCCATTAGAGTGGTCTACAAGGAGAAAACAATTAAGAGAAAATATACCTAGACTATAATAGGCCTTTGAGTCCATCCTATGTGAAATTCTCACCAACAGGGCAAGAAATTGCAGTAACAATTAGGTAGGTAAATTGTTGTTTTGAAAAAAGTGAAGCATATATATCAGCATTTAGAACCTGTCCTTTTCAAGTTACTTATGAATAAAAAATATAAAGATATCAAACATATATTTATGTTTCCAAATATTGTATTTGTATTAATTATATATAATGACAGGAAATATAGAAGACAAAATTCAGAATGGCCATGAGAAGCTGGGAAAAAAGAGTAAAAGCAGAAAGAAAATAACGAAGTGGTCTAATTATGATTCTAACACAAACATAGAGTACAGTAACATCACAGTATACAAAAATTAGATTACATGTCATATTCAGAAGGTAGTGTGGAATAATACAAGTGTTGGGGGGATCACAGGAGAAAACTTGAGTGGAGAACACTGACTTTGGAGTCAAATACAATACTTAGTAGGAGAACATTGACTCTGGAGTCAAAAGCAACACTTACTAGCTGCCTTACGTTCATCAAATTAATTAATCTGAGTTTCAATAACTTTGTATCTACACTGAAAGGTTGTGAGGATTCTACATAATCTGTATCAACACCCAGCATCATATTTGGAATAAACATCAAAAAAATGTTAGGTTTATTATATATAACATTTAATAGAACAGAAACAAATCTGGGCCTCAATAATATGCATACTGACTATAATGAAACAACAGAGTTTTATTACTTAAAAAACTAACAGCATATTATCAGATAATAAAAGCATAATATGAAAAATTTTAAAGTAGTCCTCTAATAAACCACATCAGTAAGTCTTTTACCATAGTGATGGAATACTAATCTTCGTATTTTCAAGGAGTATACATACCAGAACCACGGTTTCTAGAAACAAATGTCATATAATATAATCCCTCCATATCTCCCAAACTTACGTAGCACTCTCTTTTAGATAGTTTCTTCGCTTAATCCCTTACCACTCTGCACTTGTCTCCTGGGGTGACACCTCCCGCCAACTCCTGTCAACTCTCAATCTCTTAACAGGAGACTCCCTCCATTCCTAGCTCTCTAATTTAATGCTGGTTCCCTTAAGGATACTACTTCTCTGGCAGTAACTGTAGCGACACCCCATTTAGCAAGGGATCTTGATCCTACTTGACAAAGAAGCAGAGAGCTCCTATCTCTTATACCATCCTCAAAAATATATGTAGCTCTATAAATATCTACATTTATCCTTTTCATTTCTTCCTTTCTCAGGAAAAAAAAAAGTGACCTGTCTCCCATATAAAGCTAATCGCTCCATCTAAATTTCATTCCCTAGCTCCATCAGTTATCTTCTCTTTAATCGCTTCAACATTCCTCTTCTCTCCACTGGCTACTTCCTTCAATCTGTCACTTCCTTTAAAAAGCTTCCCTAAGATCTGAGTTCTTCATTAGGGTGTTCTCTCCCCTTCTTCCTCTAAAACACTGGTTCGCAATTTTGCTCTCAGGGAACATCTGACAATGTCTGGAGGAGTTTCTGGTTGTCACATCTGGAGGGGTACTGCTTGCATACAGCAAGTAGGGGCCTGGAGGCTGCTAAACATCCTACAATGCACCACTCAGACCCCCAAAACAAAGCAACCAGACACGAAAGGAACAAGGAATGGGTGACTACAAAGGGAGCCCCTGGCAGAATTTTTAAAATGATGGAACTGTTCTGTATGGTACTGGTGTAAAGAATACATAACTCTATGCATTTGTCAAAACCTACAGAACTGTACATCACAAAAAATGAACTTTAATGTATGCAAATTTTAAAAAAAATCAACCATAAGTTTGGAATGCACACAATGTGAAAAGAATGTATTGTATTACAAGCGTATGACATAACCTCAAAAAAGTATTCAAAATATATAAGAACTCTTACAACTCAACAACAAAAAGACAGACAACCTAATTTTAAAATGGGATTATTTTTAGGACTTGAATACACATTTCTCCCAAGAAGATATACAAATAGCCAGTAAACACATGAAAAGATACTCAACATCATTAGTCATTAGGGAAAAGCAAATCAAAACCATAGTGAGAGACTCAAAATGAACAATAACAAGCATTAGCAAGGATGTGGAGAAACTGGAACTTTCATACATTTCTAATGGGAATGTAAAAATGGTGTAGCTAGTGTGGAAAACAGTTTGGCAGTTCCTCAAAAAGTTAAACATGGAATTAACATATGATCCAACAATTCTACTCTTAAATACCCAAGAAACATGAAAACATGTCCACATACAACTTTGTACATGGATGTTTAAAAGACCTGTACAGTGAAAACTACAAAATATTGCTGAAATTAAATAATAATAGTGACCTATAATAGAATAATAAAGTAAATGGAGAGAGACAGTTTATTCATAGAAGACTCAATACCGGTAAGATACCAGTTCTCTCAAAACTGGTATACAGATTCACTACAATCCTAATCAAAATTCCAGTAGGCTTTTTGTAGAAATTGGCAAGCTGATTCTAAAATGTATATTTAAAACATCCAAGGATTTAGAATAGCCAAAACAATTTGATAAAGAACACAGTTGAAAAAGTGACACTATCTGATTTTAAGAGTTATTATAAAGGTACAGTAATCATGATACTGTAGTATCAGTAAAGGACAAACATAGCTCAAAATAGAACAGAGTCCAAAAGTAAACTCACATTCACATATATAGTCAACTGGTTTTTGACAAAGGTACAAAGGCAACGCAGTAGAGAAAAGATAGCCTTTTCAACTTAGCTGGAAGAACTGGATATCCACATGTAAAAACAATGTACTTGGGTCCCTACCTTACAGCATTTACAAAAAAGTTAACTCAAAACAGACTATAAACCTAAATGTAAAACTGAAAACTTTAAAACCTGCAAAAGAAAACTGAGGAGAAAATCTTTGTGAACTTAAGTTTAGGCAAAGATATCTTAGATACAACATCAAAAGCACAATCCATGAAAGAGCAAATTGATAAATCAAACTTCATCAAAACTAAAAACTTCTGCAAAAGACATTGTTACTAAAAAGACAAGCCATAGATTGGGAGAAACTCTCTGCAAAGCATGTATCTGATAAAGGACTTGTGTCTAAAAAAAAGGAAAGAACTCTCAAAACTCAATAATAAGAAAACAATCCAAATTTAAAAGAGGTAGAGACTTGAACAAACACTTGACTAAAACTCATATACAGGTGGTTTAAAAAACGTTTAATATTAGTCATTAGGGAAATTAAATTAAAACCATAATGTGATACCACTAAACACCATCAGAATGGCTAAAATAAGAAATAGTGATAATATCAAATAAGCCTAAAATGCGGAGAAACTGGGCAATCTATTCACTGCTGGTGGGAATGTAAAAGTTTGACAGTTTCTTATAAAACTAAACTCACCTATTGGAGGTTGGAAGGCAACTGCACTTTTGGGAATTTATAACCAAAGAAATAAACTTATTCACACAAAAACTTAACACAAATGTTCATAGCATCTTTATTCATTTGGAAATAACCAAATGTCCTTCAATGGGCAAAAGGTTAAACAAAATTGTAATACATCCATATCATGGAATATTATTCAGTAATTAAAAGGAACAAACTTACTATACGCACCAACTTGGAAATCTCGCCAGAGATCTATACTGAGTGATAAGAGCCAACCTTAAAAGGTTAAATATTCTATGACTCAATTTATATGACATTTTCTTGAAATAAATTATGGAGATGGAGAACAGATTAGTGGTTGCCAGGAATTGGAGATTGGGGCAGGGAAGAGGGAGGGAAGTGGATGTGACCATAAAGGGGTTAGTGAGATGGAACTTTTTGGTAATGGAACCGTTCTACATCTTGACTGTGGCGATGGTTACAGGAATCGACACATGATAAAATTGCACAGAACTACACACACACACACACACACTCACACCCACGAGTGTGTGACATCTGAATAAGTTTGGTAGATTGTACCAATGTCATTTTCCTGGTCTTGGTATTATACTATAGTTATGCAAGATGATATTAGGGGAAACCGAGTGAAGGATACCCAAAACCTCCCTTCTATATATATTTTTTTAACTTTCTGTGACTATATAATTATTTCAAAATAGAAAGCTTTTTTAAATAGGCAAAATACTTAAACAGACACTTCGCCAAAAAAGATATACAGATGGCAAAAAAGATGCTCAACAGCATTAGTCATTAGGGAAATATAAAATAAATCCATAAGGAGATACTACTACATACCTATTAGAACGCCTAAAATTAAAAAGACTGACCATACAAAATGGTGAGATGTGGAAATGTATATTTCCACTGCTAGTAGGAATGTAAAATGATACATCCACTTCGGAAAATTCTGCCCCTTTCTCAAAAAGGTAAACTTACACTTACCATATACTCCAATCATTTCATTTCTAGGTACTTATCCAAGGGTAAAAGAAATGTGTCCACACACAGCCCTTTATGGATGAATGCTCATAGCAGCCTTATTTATAATAGTGAAGACCTGGAAACAATCTAAAAATCCACCAAGAGGTGAATGGATAAACAAATTGAGGTATATGCATACAATGGAAACAACTCTCCAATAAAAATGAATAACCTCATTACATGGATGAATCTCAAAATAATGCCAAATGAAAGAAGCCAGACAAAAAAAAAGAGTATATACTTCATGATTCCATTTGTATGTTTTCTATAGTGACTTCAGTGATTGGGGAAAGGTGAGTGGGAGGGAATGATTACATGGAAACTTTGGGGAGTGATGGATATGTTCACTATCTTGAAAGTGGTGAAAGCTTCATAGATATAGGTGTGTCAAAACTTATTAAAATGTACACTTTAAATAAGTACAGCTTATTTTTGAAGTTATCAGAATATGCCACATCAAAACATGCCACTTTGGCATAAGGATTACTTGAGCTGAAGGCAACTGAAAAATAGCAGACACAGAACTCTCTACTCTCTTTCTGCTTAAAAGCAGGGCATAAATTTCCCTCCATAAAGGTGATATAAATTTCCATTTATAAAGGTGTTCCCTCTGTAGAACTAGGAAAAGGAGAACCACACTTATCTGAATAACAAATCGTACTAAACAACCCTTATTTATCATACACTTCCTAGTCACCTTTCCACAATTTACACCCCTCAGAAGCCCAAACTCTCCCTTTTACTTTGTCTACTCCTCTACACGCTTTATCATTCTAGTAAAATGATATATACATCTCCCAGACGTTTCATAGTGCCCGACACGCACTTGATTAAATTCCATCTTCTCCCTCTCTCTCTCCTCACCTCCAAACTTGCTTCTCCTGCCACAATTGACCCAAACCAGAAAAATAGAGAATCCTAGCCTCCTTCCTCTCCTTACTCAATCAATACCAGGTCCTACTGATTTCTTTCCTCTAAATCTATCTCAGCTTTATTCCCACCTTGTCACCTCTACTCCTCTGCCTTTATTTATCATTTCTCAGATATATTTGCCCCCATCTCCAGTTCTGCCTTCCTCAATCCATTATCAACAGTGCAGCAGAGTGATCTAATCCACGAATCTGACATTCCTGCCCAGTTTGGAATCGTTCAATGGCTCCCTGCGGTCTTCAGTCTAAAATCCAAACTCCTCACTACAGCACAATTAAGTTCTCCATCTCCAGCCACATCTGGATACTATAATTTGATCTTTATAACCTTTCCAATTAAAGGACTGTGCTAACTTGTGTCTTTGGTTGTGGTCATCAATGGATCTGAAATGTTATTTCCTACCTTGTTATTTCCTACCTTGAAATGTTATTTCCTACCTTGTCTACCTAGGAAACTCATTCTACTGGATTCAGTTCAATTGTGACCTCTTTTCTGATTTCTCAAAGTTAAGCTCTTTTTCACTTATGCTCTTTTTCATTTATGCCTTCTCTGTACCTGTATTATTTACTTGTCAACTCCAATAAACTGACACAATAAATTTTATTAAAAGATTGAATGGCTTAGTATGTTCACTCAGCTAACAGTCCTGAGGTCACTTCCTTCTCAGTTAGTCTAAGATTTTATACAATGTTCCTGTCTGGTCTCCCAGTGCATATCTTTCTATTTTATCATTTAACAAATACTAGTTCTTTTTGGACTAGCCTTAAAGGGAAAGAGTAAAATAAAACACTTTAAAAAGCATTTTAAAAATGCTTTATTCTTTCTATTTTGAAAAATCAGGATCGGCTTTACTAGCTGACTCTGTATGCTTCTGTATGTCTGCAGGATCATCTGATCCCACTTGAACCATACAAGGAACACAAATCTGGTGTCCCATATATCCCACTCACCAGACACCAAGCTCACTATTCATAGAAATCTACTAGCCACACCTCATCCTCTGACTTTCTCTGCACTTAGACTCCCATTTCCACCCCCAAGAACTTTTACACAGCAAGAGAAAAAGCCAGTGCCAGAAAAAGTAATTACATAGTATAAGTAGCATTTACATTTTAAAGTCTCTCAACTGGCAGCATACTGTGGATAGTACCATGTTTCTCTGAAAATAAGACCTAGCTGGACAATCGGCTCTAATGTGTCTTTTGGAGCAAAAATTAATATAAGACCCGGTCTTATATTATGTAAGATGTTATTATGTTATACATTACATTACGTTATATTATACTTGGTCTTATATTACAGTATTATAGTAAAATTTTCCGGGAAACACGGTAAGTGCCAAGGATTCTGTTGGCTGATTACACACACACCACACACCACCGCACCCTCCCAGAATCTATTTTCTCCTTCCTCCCTAACAGATTTTCTTCCATGTATCCACTCCTTTTCCACGTAGCCATATGCTTCAGGGTAAGCCAACCACATCTCAAGCCAAGGGATGGGCCTGGGTGGCTAAGAATAATTCCATCAGTCTTTACCAGTGACTAATTTAGGAAAGGGAAAGTAACCCAATTTTGGTAAATGAAATGAGAGGTTAAGTTTGCTATAGGCTTCTGGAAAAATCCTTCTTTACTTTTAAAGAGCCACGTGAAGCCAGTGTTTGTGTCTCTTTCCCTTCTCCTACCAAATGTCAACCCCAAATATAACTGTTTGCATATGTTTAAACCAGAAAACTTAAAGTATTACTATTTCTTTCTAATAGTGATCAGATGATAAAAAATCAACAAAAGTTTCAAAACAGCGATCAGTCAACATTTACTAGGTAGCGTACCAAAAGAGACTTCTTGCCTTTGCTCTGAAAAGGAGAGTTTTGGTAAAGCTCAGCGACAACTGGGTGTGTGTAAAAAGAAATGGGTAGTAGACAGAGAAGCCCAACAAGTAATACTGATCTTGGGAGATAAAAATAAGTGACTGATGGCAAATTGACCAAAATATCAAGGAAAAACAATGTGTGTCAGTGTTAGTGGCTATAGAAGATAGAGCAGTTTTACATGGGTTCCAAATTCAACCAAGAAATAAACAGTACTCATGTATCTTTTGGAGCATGTGAAAGCAAAATGTTAAAACAAAAAAACCTGCCCTAACAAGTAATTTAGCATTTTTAAAATTCTGAACTTTCCCCTCATTTAGGCTTAGGGCAATTTTGATGACAAAACTAAAAAAATGCTTTAAATTTTAAATCTGAAGTGCAAAATAACCTGCAAAGGTCACAAATCAGACGCTACACAGCACAACTTGGGAGGGAGTTGCCAATGAGAAAGGCCAACTCCTTAGTTCTTAAACCCTCAAACTACATAACCGCTTTACCTCCATATCCACAAGGAAGCAGAGAAGAGGCCCAAAAGACCCAAATGTGGGCCTAACACAATTAGATGTACAGTATCCTCTACTGGCCTGGCTGTATCACTGTTATCATTTAAAGTTTTCTATAGCAGGCAAGGAGTAAGAGGCATCCCTCAAACAGCCATTTTGAGCCAAAAGCAGAAAATCTAGTCGCAGGAACACATGTGTAACTTGTAAGCCCTGGCTCAGATATGTCTGAGCCCATGTGTTCGTCATACACGTTAAGTATTGGTTTCACCAAAGGAAAAACGGAATATTTCTGTACTAAACTCTTACTGGGAGTAGAGAGGCAAAAGGCATAGTAGAAAGAGCCCCAAGTCTGAAAACCAAGGTTCAAATACCAACTCCTCTACTTTCTAGATGGTCGATTCTCTCTGCATTTATGTTTCCTCAGGTATAAAATAGAAATACCTACCTTTTCAGGTTATCATGAGACTTGGAGACAATGTATATTAAAATACCTGCACATAATAGGTACTCAGTAACACTGAATTAAATATTTACCTAACAGAATACAAACAAAAAAGAAATAGTTACAAAAATGATCGAAATTATAGGCTGTGAAAAACTAGGATTTTCAAGCATAAATTCAGCAATTTAGTGGAGAGAACAAAGGCCGGGGAGTCAGAGGTCCTGGGTGTGTCTGTTTTGCAACTAACTAGTTAAATGACCCTGGGACAGTCAACTTGAACCTCAATTTCCTCTGATAAAGTGAAAGGACTGAATTAGCCTGAAAATATTCCTCCGTGCTTCTTAGCAATATCACAATCAGCAATAGACACAAATCTAGAACCCAGACCTAGAGTTCAGTACTACCTCAAAATCATGTTTCACGATTGCCTCACAATAGAGAAAGACTACGAAACAACATGTGGATCGCAGAGGCAGTCCAGACAAATGGTAGGGAAAGGCTTTACATTGGGACTGGAAAAAAAAATGAATAAAATCATAGATGATGAATTTGACACGACATACAGAGTGAGGGATATAAAATAGGTGGAGTACAATGAGGAAGACCAATGAGGAAGCAGGTTACAGATGCAAAGGAGCAGAAATTGAAGATAACCTTACCTATGACTTTCAAAACTGAATTTTGGGGAATAAAATATGAACAAAAAATTACACAAATCCAAACAGGAGGAGACCAAGACTGGACTTTGGCCACGGAGATACAACACATTTTCAGGAAGCAGCAAAATTTAGCAATCACCTAACCCAATAAAAGTCAGCAATAAGCTAATTCAATAAAAAATATTTTTAAAAAATGTATTAAAGAACTGCAGATATGGGAAATACGGTTTGAATAACAAGAACATCTCAATGACCAGTTTTAATATAATTAGAACCATGAAAGCGTCTCTTAGAGCTGTTTTTCAAACTGGTGGTAGTGATCTATTAGTGAGTCATGACCAATTTTTCAATATTTGAAAAAGAAAATGTCAGAGTAACGTCATAGCGTAAAGGTAAATGCTGTTTTATCTGAAATTTCTATCTCAGTTCTATGTGTATAAACATGTATGCTTGTGCTAGGTTGAAATGTTAAGTAGCTCTTACGCTGTATCTTGGTAAAAAGGTTTCAAAACTTTGCATTATGAAAGTTTTCAAACTCAGAAAGTATAGTATAATGAGTCCCCATATATTATCATCTAACTTCAATAATTTCTGAATGTCATTTTTAATTGAAGAAACTTCACTGAAAGGAAAACTATAAATAAGTGTTGCGAGCAGAGGAAATATCAAGTTTCCTTAATTTCTTATGTTGCAATAAAAAATTAAAAGTAACATTTAGACAAAACTTTCTGAATGCTTTATTTTCCCCAAAGACTTTCCTTAAATAAAGGACAAGTTAAAACTTGTATTCCTTTAGTATTCAACATGATCTCACAAATGGCAAAATATAAGATTTAAATTTCAGAACTTATTTGCTCTGAAATGTTCACAAATCAAAAGATTTTGTCTTTTTTGTGAGTTAATATCCACCAATTATATAGTAAGATTAAAAATCTAGTCTTAAAATTAAGACTAGATTCTCCACTTTCATTTCATCATAAATTTAAAAGTTCAAGTGAATTGACAATTCTCAATAAATATTAGACTGATGAATACAAGTAACATGACCAAACATTTAAATTTTTAAAAATAATTTCAAGTCTTTAAATTGCTAAACAATAAGTGAATTTTTCTGACCCTATATAATTACTGCTTAGAAATATTTTAAAAATTAAAAAATTCCTAAATATTATTAAGTTTAGTCTACTTCCTGTTTATGTGCACCGCCAACTCACCTCATCACCCTATTGCTAATACTACCCAGAGAGAAATGGGTTTTCTAAATCAGACATACCACAACTAATTTTTATTTTGTTTGTTAAACCAGTTTAAAATTATATGCAACAGCAAATCCTATTAACTTCACAATGCTATTTTTTAAAGTGAGCATTTTTCCTATCCAAATCTAGCACCTTTAAGAGCTTGACGAATTTTTGAATGTCATTTTTAAAAACTTTATTATGGAAATTTTAAAACATACACAAAAGAACAGAGACTACTATAATGAATTCCCACATACCCATTATCTAGTTTCAGCAATTTTTGAATATTTTATTCTGAATGCCATTTTTAACAACCTTTTTTATTTTAAAGCAATATTGAAAAATATTTACATATAAGTACAACTCACAAACTGTCCATTTAAGTGTTCTGGCCAATGATTACCTTGATGGAAAAAAAATGCTTTTAGAAATATTTTTAATATGATACAAATCTATATTACTAAAAATAAGTTGTAATTTCAAAGCTGACATAATCCTACCTATTTTTTAATTAAACACCAAAGTTGATGAAAATGTAACACAAAATTAGGAAACATAAAAATTTATTTTAAGACACTGAAAGCATATTTTAAAATATTAAAACTCTCACCTGCTTCTGTAAAATAAGACATATTGAAACTGTACATTTTGTAGGAAAATGAAGCCTTCAAGTTACTTCTCCAGTGTACCTGGGGTTTTCAGGCTTTCAGACACGTAGTTCCCTTATACCCAGGAATACCAGTATGTTAACTAGAACTGTCCCAATGATTCAATTTCAGCTATCAATTCAAAGACAATTCATAGACCATACTACAAATCTTAAAAGGTCCAACTGTTCCTCTCTTCTAAAGTTTCCTTAATTCAGGCAAACAGGTGAGAGTCACACAGTATAATTATATAAACATTACCAGAAATGCTGAAATATATGCAGACCCATGCTATGTTTGAGTTAAATTATGGCCGTTAAGAAAGCTTGCTCCTGCTTGTGACTCTCCTAAGCCTCCCTGAACAAACTCACTCCTCTTAAATTCCACTGTTACTTGAACCTCATATGGCATGCCTGGGCAAATTTGATGACTTGGATTTTGTTTTAGAAGCCAGGCTTACTGCCAAGTCGGCTGTGTCTACTCCCCTGACCCACCAGGACAGCTTTAGACAACACCTCCCTTATTTATGTTACTGCTGTGAGCAAACTACCACTTACTATCAAATGAGGCTCAACCTACTCAGGTTTCCTATCTCTTAAGAGTATTGCAATTGACTTTACTGTATTATGGCTTCCTCAACCCCACCTCTTATTTAAAATAAAACTTCACTATATTGAATCATCAACTATTCAATACTAAGAAGGAAAGTAAAGGACATATTAAACTTCACAATCAGTATCACAACTCATTGTCTGCTTTTAAAAGGTTTCCATTTTATATATCAGTATTTTATCACTTTCTCTGCAGAAAAACGAATTCTACAAAAATGTCCTTATGATCACACTTCATTGAAAAAATAAATATAGAGCAAAAACTCATATGCAGAGCTTGGAGGTATGCCTTCAATAAAAATACATACCTGTATAATTTTAGGCAAAGTTCATTGGATGCCACAGAAAAGCAAGTCATAATAAGTTGATTCTACAACGTCCCCTAAATTACTATTTTAAATGCCTTTAAATGCTTAAGATACAGTACTGGGCCCCCACGATTTCTTGGTCACGTGCATAATACCCAAGTTTTAATTTTTGTATCATCTAATAAAACTACTACACTATTACCTCTGCTATTATTTTAGAATATTTGCCAAAATATCCCTTCTGTATTGACAAATGGGAAAACCTAAGAAAATGCAGGCGTAGCAAATACTCTTAAAACAGTAAGTTTTAACAGAACAATAAGACATGGAATTTTTTTCTTCAATTTTTCCCATACTCACTAAAACACATTTATTCACTAATCTCCATCACAAAATTCTGCTAATACCTCCAGGACCATCCTCTCCCTACCCTATCTGGAAAAGTGTCAAAGAAACAGAATATTAAATTATTCTTCCAAGTTAAATAGTGAAATGTTTATCATTGACTCAGTCACCTAATACATATCCTCACTGCATTCAAGTCCAAAGGAAAAGCTGACCTGTGGCATGAAAATAAGGCACAGCAATAACCAAATCCTCCTTTACAGTACCTAATCTAATGTGCTATACAAGCACACCATTAAATTTCTACAGAAAATCATACAAACAACTTCCCTTTTTTCATATTGACTTAAATATCTAATTATACTTAATATGGTTAGCAAATCAACCATCTTTCACACCATTCTGAGTCAGTAACAACTTAATTCAAGAAAGCAGAAAAACAATTAAAAGTGAATGACCTTCAGTACTTATATTTAGTAAGATATGAGATAAAATTGAAAAGAATAATAGAAAAGGATAAAATAAAAATGTCAAAAACACATTCCAACTCATCTAAGTAAGGTTTAAATGACTGCATCGCTAGTATGTTTTAGTTTAGTATAGGGAAAGGGTCTAGGAAAGAGGAGGAAGTGAAAAATAACCTATCATCAGTTTTTGTGTGTGTGTGTTTTTTTTTTAAGAAATGTAAACTACCACCACTAACGAGCACCACTGGACCAAAGACTGTGCCAAGAGCTTTAGATACATTATATCATTTAATATAAGATAAGCCAAAAACGTTGAGTAAAAATTATCAATAAAAACAGAAAAGTGAGAAAATAAAATTATTTAAGACAGTCAATACACATGAATCAGATTTCCAAGCACTGAACAAAGTAAAAACCTACAAATTAAAGACTAGACAATGATCTAGGAAAAGTTCCTCAACTTCACGTATGAAAAAGTTGGGTATTAAAGTGATACTGACAGAATTACACACATTTTATCATAAAGTAAATTTATTACAAAAATACATATTATACGTAACTTATTTCTTCCCTTTTAAAAAGTGCCAGTACATAAGATACTACACACAGTATAGCACACACTCCTCCCAGCGATTCTCATTATTTAGTAATGAGCAAACCCTGAGAATGAAACTCTGAATTTGAAAAGTAAAGATTATTATAACATCAAACTACTAGAGATATACAATCAGTACACTAAAATAGAGCACCAGAACTTGCCCTTTATAATGGCAAATTATGTTAACACACTACATTAAATAACTGACAATTTTAAATTCTCTATTTACTATTGAGGTATATCCTCATTTTGAAGCTAGGTAGTAAAACAAAGTTTAAACAAAATAGTTTGATTCATTATTAAATGGAAAAATCAAAGCTAGCATTGTCCTCATAGTAAAAAATAAAAAAGGTAAAGACTCCAGGGCCTTAAATTTTCCTCAGTAGGAAAAATTTCAAAACACCTTGGTAAGCAGTAATTTTAAAAAGTCAGTCACAATATCTGACATTAACAAGTGTCAAATCATCAAATCATCTAATCTGTACTTTAACAAGCCTGTTTAGGACATTCACTAATCAGCCCCTTGGCTTATTATCCTCGGTCTCCATCCTCTAACCTCCTCTTCCCCAAATATATTTCAAAAACCTTCTGTATGGAAATTTAGATGTGATACAAGTACTCTTAAATCTTCGGAGATGGAAAAACTACAGCCCAAAATTACCAAGATCTGCTGCCTTATGGATCTGACCAATAAAAACCAAAGAACTGAAACAAGTCTCATCAACTTCCTCTACCACCCTTAAAAAAAGTGAGCACTGACTCAAAACTTAAGCAGAATTTATTCATTAATTCAACAAATATTGGGTGCCTATGTTAAAGGTACTGTGCTAGGCACAAGTATGAACAAGATGTAGATGCTATTATCCCTGCTCTTACAGAACTTCCATTCCAATAAGGAAGAAAAGCCAAAAACATGTCAAAACACTGATATAACCCAATACTGACCTGAATTCTACCAAGCAGTTTTATTCTCATGGCCCACTTTACTGCATCTTATTATCCTAAAACCATGTCAGTTAATCCACTTAGTTCCTTCAAACTACAAACATAATTATGCTTATTAAAATGGAAACTAATTTTGTAAACCAATAATTGTGAAACCTTGGCTTTGAATATATAACATATCCTTCTCAACTGAATTTAAAAATTAGCTATTAGGTGTTCACCGCAGCACTATTCACAATAGCCAAAAGGTAGAAACAGCTCAAATGTCCATCAATGGATAAATGGATAAACAAATTAGGAAATATATACAATAGAATATTATTCAGCCATAAAAAGTAATGAAGTACTGATATGTTCTACAATATGGTTGAATCACACACACAAAAACTATGCTAAATGAAAGAAGCCAGACACAAAAGGTCACACATGTATATGATTCCATTTATATGAAATATCCAGAATAAATCCATAGAGACAGATCCCAGATTGGGGACTGGGCTGCCAGGGACTGGGAAGGGACCAGGGAGAACAAGGAGCAATTGCTTAATGGGTGCGGGGTTTCCTTTTTTGGGTGATGAAAATGTTTTGGAACTAGATATAAGCAGTGGTTGCACAACACTGTGAATGCACTAAATGCCACTGAGTCATTCACTTTAAAATGGTTTATGTCATGTGTAGTTCACCTTAATTTAAAAAAAAAAAAAAACTTTAAAAAAATAGCTACTAGAATATTTTAAAGTGAACTTTTTATCACAAATAAAACTGCCCAAGTTTAACTTTGGGAATTTCAGTTATAAATCAAATTTCAAACCTTAACTCCATCTAGACTCATTTTAACATCAAAATGCTTTGGGGGCTTTTGAGGCAAAAATCATTTCTTAAAAAAAATGTTTTCATAGGTTTTAAATATTATTCAATATTTTGGATGTATGTGAAATCTCTATCTACATGATGATATGATACTTCTCTGCCTAGTAGCACAGTTATTTGGGTTATGTGCCCCTCCCCCCCATTTCCCACCTTTTGAGGGACCTCAGTCTTTTTTGCATCATAACACTACAGAAGTACCTAACAGTACCTTCAACATAATAGGTGTTCAAATGATGTCAGTGGAATTGAAATAAACACAACCAACAAACAACTTATACATTATTTATGTTGAAAAAGACATCTAACAAATAAAGACCAAAAGGACTGATAAGACAAATACTAAATACTGCCCAAAGAATCTTTTGCCTCACGTTCAGATTTTTCAACGCAACTCTACAGAACTGTCTGTTGAGTATCAATATGAACATGAACTAATTCACCTAATACCCGGAAAGAATAAACAGAGATTAGTCCTATCCATCTCCCTTTTGAAGTTCGCCTGCATATGTAATAGGGAAAGTGAACTTAATGAACCACAGTATTCCAAACCAGGTCACAGGAGAGCTCTAAGTCCCCAGCCATCCTGTTTCTATTTCCTGATTGGTCTGACCTCCAAGCATTCTGGTGCCCAGCCTTCCCAACTCACAATCTCCTTTAAAACATCTTCTGAGGTGAGCTTTTGCTTAAAATCAAAATTGACTTCCAGAACTTTCTAGGAGAATTATGAACAAGGCAACCCACTTTCTTTTAATCTTTCCAAACACTTTGCTCAAGAAAAGAAACCTAGTTTTGAGAAAGTCCCGTTATGAGTTACACTTCGAATTAAATGTGGGCCATAAACTTGCACAAGTGGAACTTAATACAATAGCACTACTCTCCCAGCAACGTAGATTTAACAGACATGTGCACGAATTTGAGAGAGCTCCTACACTTCAAGAATGCACATCTTTCAAATATTTTTAAAAACCAAGAATAGATGAAAAACCAAATGCGCTTACACTTCACAGGGACATTTTCTCCGCACCACGCCGGCAGAGCAGCGACAAACAGACGCCACTGATCCTCGGCCTCCAAACCCCAGGCGACCACTGGCCACAGGCGTCCCGGGGTCGAATTCCCCACTAGTTCGCTTCCAGCCAAGCCCGCGGCCACTTCCACGTCGCTGCGACCCACACGCCTCCTCAGCGATTTAAATTCGCTCTTCACTCACCACACACACGCACACAGGGTGTTACCAGAACCCAGACAATCAAGGGACCAGGGAAAGGGCGAGCTCGTGCGAGCGAGAAGAGCGGACGCCCCTCCTCGGTCCCGCCCGGCCCGGCACCCACCTGCAGGCCGCGAGCCCGGGGGCGGCGGCGCCAGCGCCCCGTCCTCGCCAAAGACGAGTTGGAAGTCGAGCTCGTCGTGGGCGCCACAGTTTGCAGTAGTCATCGGCGTGGCCCAGGGTGGTGCGGCTCCTCCTCAGGCGGCGGCGGCGGCGGCGGCGGCTCCTCAGCGCCGCTTCATGCCGGGCCGCGCCGGCCAGGAGGTCGCAGCTCCGCGACAAACTTTCCGGGCGGGGAACCGCGGCGCCGAATACACCGTTCCGAACTCAAGAGCTGGCTGCGCGCCGAACCGCACCAGGAGCGGCCGCCACTGCTAGCCGCTGGTGCCTAAGCCGCCACAGTGGATGTAGCCAACATTCCCCACCCCGCTACAGCCGCCGCCGCCGCCGGCGCGCTCCCGCGCCGCGCCGCGCGCCCGACCCCGCCCCCTACCGCGCGCCCATCCGACCCAGCCACCCATAGGGCACTGTCGCCGCGGACTAGCCCGATGGCACCGCCCTCTCACAGGCCTACCGCGTGATTCCCTCTCCCGGAGAAGGAAGTCACGTAAATATGCAGAGCTGGATAGCCCCGCTACTTCTTGGGAGTTGTAGTTTGGCCTCTAATGCCCTCCTCAACTCCTTCTAAAACAGACCCCCGCACCCTAGTGTGGGGTCGATAGCCCTTTCCAATTGGATTGAGGAGCCCACCACCGGCCAATCAAAGAAGGTCCCTTTCCTTAATGGGAAGAGCTCACGTCGAGGAAGGGGAGCGGGAGCCCTGAGGTTATAGGTTCGGTGACGAGCTGCTGCAGTGTTACTTCGGTTGGCTGGATTTGGAGAAGGTACCAGTGCCCTGGAGGGTTATGTGGCTAACACTCACACCCTCACCCCCAACTCCAACCCTAATGGCGGGGTCTCGATAAGGTGGGGACCGGGCCGAGCCTCCAGCTAGGATGGCGCGCAGCCAGAGAAGACCTGGGCTGCGCTACAAGTCCGGAATCTGATCTTCCCCTCCTCTGTATACCCACCCCTATGGGGCGGGTCCCGCACTTCGCTGGCTGAGCCTTTGTCTGTTCCGACGAGCTGGCCTAGCAGCTGCTCCCTCGAGGACAACCGGCGAATCAAGTCTTCAGCAAAACCCGACGAGCAGGGTCTGTCCCCTGCCAGAAGTTGGGGAGACTGAACGAAAATGCCCGTCGAGAAATCGCGCCACTTTCGGTCTCTGGTCTCTGCACCCCAGTGCACATCCATTAAAGTAGGAGGGATCGTGCTACCCAAACCGAGTGGCGTTCGTGGCGAGGAAATGACAGTGCCTAGAGAACCGTTTTCGGTCTTGGCCCCTTCTCAGCAAGCCTGTGTACTCCCCCACCACCACCACCACCAGACGACCTAAAACGTCTCCTCCTGGGACTTGGGGTGGAGGCCGTGCCCGGGAACGCTGAGCCTGGCTTGTTTACTTAGGGCTGCTCCAAGGCTGTGTGGATTGCGAGCTGGGAGAGGCAAAAGTGACCGACTCCTCTAGCTCCAGCACCCCTACTAGCGCATTGTGGAGGAACCCACAACGCTGTCTTTCTCAGAGCTTAGGTGCAAGTGCAAGGGCCCAGGCACATCCCACACTGCCCACAAAAAGCCCTTGGGAGAAGAGGAGCAAGATGTAGGGCCTTGCAGAGACATCTCAAAAAATGATACCAGAGCTACCAAGGAGCCTTAGGCCTTAGGTCAGGAGGACAGGGAACGTCCAGAGCAGGTGAAACGTTTATCTTGGATTGGTTCATCCCTGAGGTCAGAAAATTTCTCTTAGCTGGTGCTCTGTACCCATACCTGTACTAGACCTGGGGACAGAGGTAAATTAGTCTGCCTTCAGGGGTGTGGGAGAGGCCAGTGTAGCTATAATGACCATGCAGAGATTAGGGCTGTGCCAGGAGCTGAGAAGGTTTATAATCCCCCTGGCTACAGGTCCTCCACAGGGCTAAGTACAAATTGGAGAGATGGACAAGAGGTGAGGAAGACGGTTCCAGATAGAGAACAGATTTCCAAAGATTTGGAGACCAAGGTAGTACCTGCAGTGAGCAGAAGCCAAAGGTAAGGCTGGACGAATGGACAGTGCTGCAAGCCACTGCAAGGTATCTGGATTTTATCCTGAGGGCAGTAAGGAGCCACAGAGGGCTTTAGAGCAGGGGACTTCCATGTTCAGAATTCTAGATGAATCACTGGATTGGATTGGGGGGTTAGAGGCAAGAGAAAATAACAATGGTAGAGGAGGGAGCAAATGGCATTAAGTGGGTGTAACATCCTCCCAATAAGCTGTCCTGCCTTCAAAGAATCTCCAACCTTGAGGGGATGAATGTGGAACTTAAGAAGCCAAAACCCACACTAACTTTGCAGGCTTCTGCCCCAGGCAGATGCTTGGCTTGCCAATTAGTACATGTAACATGACCCTGGTATAGTAAAAGGTCCCAGAAGGGTGGCCAGTTCACCTCCCCCTCCCCATAAAACTTAATGCAATTTCAGGATGTGTCCCCCTGGCCCTACACATACATACCTCCCAGGTTATCAACTGGATGAGAAAAGGGACCTTTATCTAGCCTCTCTGCTCTCTGGACATGACTTTACCTGAACCAGGGGGTCAACTAGCCAGGCCAGGAGGAAGGCAAGAGGGAGATCCTGGGCTTGCCAGCCCCACTGCCAGGAAGGGACCAAAGAAGCTGTAAGATGGCTTGAAAAATTCAACTATTTATTTATCAAATGCTCAGTGATGGCACCTGTATTCCTAGCAACTGTGCACCTGGAGAAAACTTAGAAGGGGTCAGGTCTTGGGGAAAGTTTATGGTCTGGAGAAAACTGAGAATTCATCATGGAGTGATGCAGGCTAGGGCAGGGGTGGGCCCAAACTTTGTAAGAAAGACAGAAATGGCTGGGAGCTCTACACAGACACACACACACACAAACTCTCTCTCTCTCTCCAGTCCTTTTCCTCAGCTAGGACCAGGACCTGCCCGATGAGCTCATCCTCAGGATACCTCCAAAGCTCTTTTAGATGGCAGGAGGCCATCTGACTCGCCTCCAGCCTTCTGAGATCCCTGTGAAATCATGAAGTGCAGGGAATCCGTGCAGTAGATAGAACCCCAGACTGGGCTGGCTGGTGGACAAAAACTGTTTGGGTCCCTGTACACCTCCTCTCCCTCCTGTGTGAATGCCAGTTAGGCCTGATATTTAGGGAAAGCCATCTATTTCATCAGCTGCCACTAGTCTGGCTCTGAGCCCCCATTGTTGAAGGCTCTTCTGTGGCCTGAGCCATGGGATTGTATAGTTTAACCCAGTCCAGCCCTCCTTGTTCCACATTAGAAGAAACAGGAGCCTTGGAGGAAAGTCAAGAGTTTAGAGAACTTATTCCTCTCCATGCCACACCCCCCCCCCCACTTCCCTCATGTCCAAGCTCTTGTTTGGTTCTTCTGTGCCTATTCCCCACCCCCATGCCAAGGCTGCCTATAGGGAACACAAGGGCTGCCCTTGAGCAACTCCCAATCTTGGCAGAGGCAATGGGACCAGCCACCTACAATCAAATAAAATAGTTGCTGAAGTCAGCACAGAGTGCTGAGAAGACAGGGTCAGCACTTTGTCCTCAAATGCTAAGCTAAGGAGTTTGGACTTGATCCAGAGGGCAGTGGAGAGCGATGGAAAAGTTCTGAACAGGAGTGACACCTGGAAAGAACTAAGAGTGCAGGACTGCACGGGTAAGAGGTCCCCCACTTATCTGCACAAGTTCAGTCTGCTTGCTGTGGTCTTCAGAATTGCCATGCTTTCTGGCCTTACTCATCCCTCCCTCTCGTGTTCGTATCAAAACCATTTATCCCCAACATGTGATGAGCTAAGAGGAAGTCCTTAATCAAGGTGGTTGGAATGGATGGTAAGTGCTGTGGCCACTAATCCAGAGAGGGATTTGGGTGTCTTAAGTGGCCTTAGTTTAAGGTGGGCATGGTGAGAACAGTGGGTGGAGCTTTCAGACCTGACTCGGCCCCCCTAGTTGGTCCCAGGTCTTTGGCAGGTCACTCTGAAACCAGGGCAGGCATCACTGAGGTTTGCTAAAGCAAGGCCATTTGTGGACCAACATATTCAGCTAGGGTCTTAGTCATGGAACATGCACTAGCCCTCTCTTACCTGCTCTCCTGTGAATGACCCTCTCCCCAATGCTTTTCCTGGGCCCTCAGTCCCCACATTCCAGCCTGTATCTTAGCAGCTGACCTCTACCCCTGCCTCTCCTCCATAGCCCAGAAATGAACCTGACTGCCGGAAAAGTGGTGTCCCTTGGAAACCACAATGGTGGGCAAAGAGATCAGACAACAAAGCCCAATCCCACCCTGGAAGTGGATCTTAAGACTGGATGCCTGGCCCACACAGGGTCCTCCCACAAGCTCTGACTGACTCAGTATGCCTGGGGAGTCTACTGGGGCCTCTCTGTCTGCCCTGTTCCAGTCAGGGTATAAGAAAAGGCAAACGGGGCATTTTCACTGAGACAGTTTTTTTATAAGAAATATCAGAAATAAATGTGCCTAAAGCTTGATGGCTGAGATTGGACAAAGCCTCAGTCCTCTCCTGGATGGAACCCCTTCTCTGGGAGCACTCGTCTGGGCAGTTTGTTAGGAAGCCTCAGCATGGAGTGACCCCATTAGCCATATAGGGCTCTATCACAGGGCTTGCCTCTTTATCCTCCAGCCAAGCTCAAGCAAGCAGAGAACAGGTGATCCCACTGTCCAGAGGAGGGCCCTTAGGCCCAGAGAGGACTAGAAGTGACTTGCCCAAAGTCAGATAGCAATGGGCTCTGGAAGGCCACTGGTAGTGCAGTACCTATATACAGAAGAGCAATGTGGGTGCCGGGAGGAGTGGCTCCAGAACTGAGACGCCTCACCCACCCAAACCTTGACTCAGGCCAGCAGGGTCAGGGGCTGCTGGTTGGCACAGTGACCTGACCCTGGGGAGATGGGAGGAAAATGGCCTTGGCCCAGAGAGTGAATGCCCCCCTCCCCACAGAGCTTGGAAAAGGGGAGGAGAAGCAGCATGTTTACAGCTGAGGAAGCAGGGGCGGCACTGGGTAGGGACCTTTGGTCAGAACGCCCCTCCCAGTAAGCGGGGGTGGCCCCACAAGTTGTGGTAGCCGTTTGTTTGCTTCTCACTGCCAGGAGGAAATTAAAGAGAATCTGCCACTTCCTTCCGGCCCAAATGGGATGGGGGTGGGGGGGGCAGTGGCGTGGGCGGGCAATCGCTAGGGCCCCAAATTGTTGCCATCGGCAATCTCCAGCATCTTCTGCCCAGAGCAGGCACCCCACTCACCTGAGCTGGTCCCTTACTGTGGTACCAGATACCCTAATCATCCCCCCAAATACCACATTGCCTCTCATCAGGAAAGCCAACTGATGGCCATTGCCTCAGGTTTACCATCAGTAGAAGGATGGGCTTCTTGGCCTTCCTGGCTCAGCTCAAGCCCTGTGAGCATTAAAGGTGATACCCTGTCCGCCACCTCCACCCAGCCTCACAAGGATGGGTAGGACATAAGCTTCAGGAAGCTCCAGTGTGCACTCAGGGTGGAAATAGAATAATGACGTCAGGCCATCAGTCCATGTGTGAAGCCCAAGGCTGAAGCAGCCAGCTGTGACCAAGGGTAGAGAGAATGTCTTTATTGCACTGTACCAATGTCAGGTTGGGGAGGTGCCATCTGAAAAGCCTCTGTTTTCAAAGAAAATACTGAGGTCACTGGGAACTTGGCCCAGCTACTCAGACCTACCAAGGGAGATGGGCAGCCTGGGCACCTCTTGTCCCATTCCAGGCTGATGGCCCAGGCCAGAACCTCTTAACTCCTGTCAGGCAGGGGCAGCAAATTGTCCAATCTGGTTCATGCTCTGTCCCCACAGTCACCTTAGGGCCAGGCCCATGGAGGAAGTGAACAAGGTAGGGACAGTGGTCACCAGCCTTCCATGGGGCTCTCTTTACCACTTCCTAAGGCGACCAAGGGCTTCTTGCACAGCTCCCCGGACACTGCTGGCTCCTGAGCTCTGGGGCCCCCAGGGTCTTGGTCAGGAGCCTCCCGCTTGCGCTTGTGCAAGGAGGGGCTCTCCTCACCCAGCCGACCCTCAGGGAGACCCTGGCTCCGCAGACAGACGATGGCTGCAGCCTGCTCCGCCAGTTTCTTGGACTTGTCCCTGGGCAGATGAGGCATGCAGCAATAAGGCAGGTGGGAGGCAGACTGGTTGCAAGACTAGAGGCTGGGAGGCGTGACTCTACAACGTCCTTGGCACAGATTCTGACAAAACTGAGGGAGGAGTCATCGCCCAGGGAGGCCACTACCGAGGTACACCATCTCCCCCAGCCCTCCCAGGCCAATGCTAGGATCAGACCCCCCACCACAAGCATCATGCCCACCAGGAAACTCACCACAAGGTGGACTGGAACTTTTGCTCAGCAACAGTGACAACAGAACAGAAGAGGCGATCCAGGGGGCGTTGAACCTGGTGCAGAGATTGCGAAGGAAACAGGGATGGCTTCATGAGGGCAAGAGGGACAAGCCCCAGACGCCCACCTGCCAGGATCCCATCGAAGGCAGAGAAAAGGAAGTCCTTCCCACCAAAATCAAAGGAAGGCCACCTGTACCACATGTTCCTCCCCAGCAGAAGTGTCTGGTGCACCTTCCAGAGAAGAAAGGTGGATACACAGTAACACCACAGCATGTCAGGCATTCTGTTATGGTCCTAAGCAAAGGGCCATCAGGGCCCTTGGCTGTGTGTGACTATGGAGTCTTCTCCTACTGACATCTGGATGGACCAGGTCCCCAAAATCAGGAGGAGTTCACCAGATGGCAACGGGGTGAGAGGGGACAGGACTGGGGCAAAGAAGGTACATCTGGCAGCGAGCCCAGGTGATGTGGCAGGACAGAGAGCTGAGTGGATGAGACCTGAAGCATAAAGGCAGGTTGGGGGCTCGTGTTCTATGCTGATGAGGCACTAGGACTTGATCCCAAAGGCACTGGAGAGCTGATGAGGACGTGAGCAAGGAAGACAGAGGAGAGATTCACTTTACAAATATCCCTCTGGCAGAGGAAGACACAAGGCCCAGAAGGTACAAGCTTGGAGGTCAGAAGGCCCATCCAGAAGAGACAGAGCAACCTAAACGAGGCACAGCCATGGAGGCCAAAGGAGGTGAAGCAATATTATCTTCAAGTTTCCAATGAGGGGCCCCATGTCTGGGCCCATTGGCTGAAGCCTGGTCCAAAAATGTGTCTGTCTAACATTTAGGTTTGAGCATCCTTCCTAAGCCAATTGGCTGTTTCCAGAGACATCTCCGCTGCCTAAGCAACACCACTGGCGGGCACTGACCCAAGCAGCCCCTTACTTAGGTCTGTAGTTCAGTTTTATGAAAGTGGCCAGAATTAGACAACAGGCCCACGATCAAAGGAAAGGCACTATCAGCAACTGGCCCAGCCGCCAGTAACTGCTGCGTGTCCACAGAGGGCAAAGCCAGGCTCCAGGCCAAGCAGCCTGGAGTCCAGGATACGAGCTGTGGGTATGCTGGGGGTGATGGCACCAGCTGTGGGAATGCTGTAGGGCTGGATGCAGGGCAGGCCACAGCCAGGAACTCACTGTTTCATATACGGGTTGTGCCAACTTCTCCCTCCGGCACCATTCCAGCAGGTACATCTTGGGGGTGATCTGGGGTGAATATGCTCTCCTGGGGAAAGAAGCGGAAGGAGTCAGGGCCCACCCACCATAATCATTCCATTCCTCAACAGAGCCCCTACTCAGTTCCTGACAGGAGTTGCAGAGACTGAGATATCAGGCTACTGCCTTAAGACTCCTGTACTATTCCCCTGACCTCCATTTCTATCCCACCAAGGACCTGCATTTATCCCCAAAGGGAAGATGGGCTTCAGCATACTTGGAGGATTAGGGTGGGAAGTGAACTCCCAGCTCTATGAGCTCCAGCCTGGAAAATAGCCATCATCAGCCAAAAGGAAGGTCTGGTTTACCTCTCAAGACAAGACCAGGAAGGAGTGGGTGAGGGTGGGGAATGCAGGTGGCCATACAACGTCTCAGGGATCTAGCTCGGTGCCCACCCTAATTATGTCTGCCAAGGGTCAGGATGATTCACTGCTACGTTAGACATAGTGAGCTCTGGCTTCAGAGTCAGTCTGCACCGTGTTCCAGCTTCCCAACTGAAGCTCTCCCTGGATATGGCTTCCCAACAGCTGTTCCCACACCCCTCCTTCCAAGCCCTTGCCAGACAAGTCTGGCTCCTGGTCTGGGCCTAGGGACTTGAGAAGAGCTCAGATCCCCGATTGCAGAGGACAAGGATAAGGCCCCAATCAAAGCTGTGTCACAGTCTGAAGCAATAATTAGCCTGAGGCTACTCGGGCTAGAAAGGACACGACAGGGCTCGTGAGGGCAGTGGGTGTGGGCAGGGGTTGCACAGTCAGATAAGGGCTAGGGTCCTGCTGCGACTGGGGGAGCTCTTTGCGGGCAGCTAGTTCCTCAGGGCTAGGGAAAAAAAGCACAGACTTTCAGAACAGAAGGAGACAAGTCCTCGCAACCTGAGTTGTGGGAGGGGGTGGGTCAGGGAAAAGGTAGAGTTCAATTACCCTTGGGAAAACATGCACAACCCTGACAGCACTGCCTAGGCTTTCAGGGCCTGTCTTCTCCAAAGTGCCTTTTTTGGATTGCTAAAAATTGAATACAAGTGTCCAAACCAAAGACTAAGCTTGTCACTAAGCTTGTCATTAAATATATACAGCAGCCAGCCTCCTGACCCATGCAGCCCAAGGGCACTGGCCCTGACCCAAGCTGAGGCCAAGCCAGAGACCTACCGGTCAAACTTGACAGCCATCTTAATGACACCAGAAGTGTCTTGAGCTGGCTCCCCCACCTCCTCTGGGGTCCTGGCTAAGAGCTCGGCCCGCCGGGCATCCAGTTCTCGCGTGGTTTCCTCATAGAAGGCACCAAGGCCAAAGGCCTCACTATGGAGAGACAAGTAGAGTGGGGCAAGCCAATTAGTGGAGCCAGCATCCAGGGAATGACTGCAGGAACCCAGAGCCTCACCACTGAGAAATGCTCCCCCCATAGATACACCAAAACACCACCAGGACCTGACCTGGCTATCAGAAGGTAACTTCTAACCACCCCTGGGATCAGCCTGGACTGGCAGATGGACAGTGAATGTGGGCCCCTGAGGGTGGACACTGGAGGGCAGGTAGGGCGAGGTGGAAAAGGTTCTAAAGGTCACCTCCACCACATGAGCACAGCCTCTCTTCCAAGGAAGAGCACACAGGCAGGTGTCCCCAGCCAGCAGTGAGTGAGCTGACCTACACTGAGCAAGCACTGGAGGTATGCCTAGCCTTATCCTCATGTGGGCCCATGGGAGGAAGAGACAGAGGCCAGACCACTGAGTGGTTCCCCACTTCCTGCCCCAGCCACAAGCAGTTAGGCCTCACCTAAATTGAGGTACCACCCAGAGCTACAGAGTTATACTCTTAAAAATTATACTCTTGAACTCACAAGACACCTGGGTTACACCGGGTAAGCTAGGTGGAGTAGGGATAGAACCACCACCACAAGTCCAGGACAAGGAGGAAGGTTCTGGCAAGGCCTTTCTCTTCTATGAAGCATTTGAGGGCTGGAGGACATTCATGAAGATGGATGTCTGGGGGTTCAGAAAGGCTTCTTTGGAGGAGGGAGGTTATAGACAACCAACATGAGGGGGAGAGAGCCTTCAGAGAGAAGACCCAGTATGAGCACAGGTGTGGAGGAGGGAAAAAGTAAATAGGGACCTGTGAGAGCACGCACTAGGTCAGGTTGTGAGGGGCTCCAAATGTCAACCCCTTGAGTTGGAGCCATAGAAGGTCTAGAGCAGGGGTGTCCAAACTTTTTTCAACGTTTTTCACAAAGGGCCATATGCAGTAAAATACACAAACAGCCGGGCTACTCACTCAAGGTGAAGTACTATTGCCTCACCTGGTTTATTTAAGTAAACTAAATATATTTTTGGAATTTGCTGCGGGCCAATTAAAAATGGATTGCGGGCCGCAGTTGGCCTGCGGGCCGCAGTTTGGACACCCCTGGTCTAGAGGAACAAGTAGAGGCCTTTCATACTGTACAGTCATGGGGTGAGGGTGCAGGATCAGGCCAAGGGCTCCATTCTACAATCCTAACTCTCTGGACATTGGGTCTTCATGGCATAGAGTGTGATAGATCTGTTACTGGGAAAGCTCATTCCTCCCCAGGAATTCCCAAGCCCAGCCCTCACGTTCCTCCGTCCTATTCGTGCCCTAGTCATTGAAACTCTGCTGCTGAGATCACTCCAGGTATAGCAAGTTCCAAAGCTTTGAAACTATCCTCTTCAGTGAGGCAAAGCCATAGCACCGCCCCACTCCTGCACATCAATCTCCAGAAGCTGTGTCACTGGTCCCCGGGTAGAGTCAGCTTAGGGCTCAGGGTCTGCAAGGACAAATGGACAGCCTACTTCCCCTCTCACCAAATTTCCTGGGAAGACTGGGCAGCATGGAGCAACTTTCCCTGGGGCGACTCCAGCTGTTCTCGTAGCATCTGGCACAAGCAGTACTTGGTGTTGGTATAGTGGTTGTCATACTGCACAGCCTGAGAGAAGAACCAACATGAACCCACCTGATATCCACCTGGGAGCCTCTCCTGCTTCAGCCACCATAGGCGATCAGAGAGGACCTGCGGTTAAGCATCTTTCAGGACAAGGACAGGGAACAAGCCAAATACTGGTGCGGCAGAACCAGACCAGGACAGGGGTAAGATTCTTCTATTCCTTATTACTACAGTGGATACCTTCCCTTGCCACATCTTAAATGGCCCAAATTCCCCTACCTGGGTAAAGCAGAGCCCCATCTACTAAGCATGTTCACATGTGTCACTTGTCACTTCACTGAGCTATACAAGCGTGAGGTGCAACTGTTACCACTACTTCCCAGACTGGGAAGTACAGGCTGAGGGAGCCAAGACAGCTGACTGCCTGAGGTACCCAGTAGAAGTCCACCTGGCTTGGCACAGGTAGCAGAGTGCAGATGAAAGGCCCCAGCCCTCTAGAACCCCCTCCAACCTCTTGCCCCCTACACTCTTCTAATACCACCACTAGGCCGATGTCTTCAGTGCCTGGGAAGGTGCCATGGCACACTCAGGATGAAGCAGGAATATGTGGGTAAGCTCTGACCGGTGGCAACACCTTCATTCAGTTTATTTGGAACAGAAGGCACCTGGCTGGACCAGAAACAACCCTGCCTATGCTTGAAAACCGCTCCCTTTCTCCAGGACAGCACACACTCTCGAGGAGCTGCCAAGGCTGAGCAGGAATGAATACATCACCTTTCACCCAGTGAGCACGCTTAGCACAACTGAACGTGTCTTCTCTGCCACAGACTTGCCAGCTGGCCAGAAGAGCTGGACAGCTGACTTGGGCTGAAGAAAGCCCCCTTGCCTCTGGCTGACCCAGGCCACTAGAGAGCCTGGTAGCCACCAACCTGCCCAACAGGACACCCAAAATCAAGGGATGAGGGCTGCAGCATCGAGCAAGGGAGACTCTAGGACAGAGACTGCCCACTTCTGGACACAAGTTGCAGGGCCTCCTACTGTCCCTATCTTACACAGCCCTGAGGACACCCACAAGCCATGGCAGCCACAACTGCCCAGGTATGGCCATAGCTTGAAGAGCCATCTGAGAAGCTCCCAACCCTCCCAAGAGGGTGTGATTCCCAGGACTGAAGAGGAGGGTGGAAGTATGCTCTGGACAAAGGCTCAGGCCCAAGTCGCTAAAGAATCTGAGGACCACTCACTGTCTCTACCTGCAGACATGCCTGGTTGATCAGAGTCTCACAGAGCTCCAGGGCTGTGCCAAAGGGACAGCGCAGGTGAACTCGTCAAAAAAACTCCTTACAGGGAAATTCCCCTAGCACTACCATCAAGCTCCCAATAAGAAGGAAAAGCTATTCCCTAAGTCAAGGGTTAAAGCATCGTAGGAATTAGCAAGAGTTTTGAGTGATTTTGACCGATGCCCAGGTGAGTATCTATGGATATAATTTGGCCTCCACACCAGCTACAATGGCTCCTCCTCGCTATGGCTTGCTCCGGCGCCAACCTATTGGCATGGGTTTCTTCAGTGACACAGACCCCACTGTGACCGTGCATGTGATGTATGTGTGGGGTATGCGAAAGAAGGACACGTGTTTAGGGCCGCAACACCATCCTGGATCCAGAGGTCCTTGCTATGACCCCAAACCTTGGAAGCTTTAGAAGGAGGTCATTAGGGGTACATCTCCACAGCACCCTCTCTTCACATCGCAGCTGGGGAGACCCAATACTACATGACCAGAACTGAAAAGAAAAGGAGAGGAACAACGAGGGCTGCTTGCTGGCAGCGAGCGGACGGCTGGGGGCTCACCCAGAGCTTTGTGCAGGAATGTGGCAGACAGGGAGAAATGTTCATTTCGAAAAAGTGCTGAGACGTACATATTGGATGTACTTCTGCATGACTTCGTCCAGGGGCCGCAGACCCTCCTTGAGGAAGATGGATGGATTCCACATGGCTGCTCGGGCCACCATCACTGAAGAGGCTGCTGTGGCTTGTCGAAAGTCCTCAATGTCTGAATACTCTTGGATGTGGTCGTGCGATCCTCCACTGAAAGGCAACAGTTGGTGAGGGGTGTCCCCAACCTTGTCCCATTTTCAGAAAAAGGCAGGTCGGCCTCTCCTTAACTGTGTGGCTTTGGCTGTGTCGCTGTGTCCTTCAGCTGTGAGCACTTCAGGGGACTGGAGATTCTTACACACACCCCACTATGGGGTCAGGAGCAGAAAGTGAGATGATGCAGGAAAGCAGCCTGAATCACACCTGGCACTTAATCAGTGTCCCTGAGACTTTACCTTCCTTACACCTCATCCTAGACAGTGGCTAAAGCCAGCCCACATCTGAAGAGAGGGGTCTGTAAGTGGATAATGGAGGCACAGGAAACCCCCCAAGTTGGGGCACATATATGCCCACTAAGTGCTGGGTCAAAACACTAGAGAGGGAGCAGGCGCAGTGGTGATCATGAGAGGAAGGAAGGAGGCCCAGTTTGGTTGCAATTTCCCTTCCTGCCACCCTGTGGCCCCAAGGGCCCCCTTGTGAACTGCTCTGTCTTCATCTGTTTCATTTGGAGCCAGCTGGCAGCCTCACTCCAGACAGCACGGCGGGGGAGGGTGGGTGGGAGATAGAAGAATCCTCAGACGGCAGCGAAGAATCCTCAGACGGCAGCAGCAGCAAAGGGTCCAGAGTCTCGAGTAGCCCTACCCTCTCCAAACCACCCTTAAAATTCCTTGGCCTGGGGAAGGCTGGGTCTGGCTACCACCCCCCACCCTTAGCTCCCTCCCTCCCACCAGTCAGGCATGCCTTTTGTCAGGGATTCAGGGCTTTGGAACTTCCCTGTTCCCATCCTGCCATCAGGCTCTGTGCCATCCCAAGGCGCAGGGCTGAGCTAGACTCCCCACTGGCCTACACAGGCCAGCTCCCCGGAGGCAACTGTACACTGTCTCACTACTGAGCCTTTGGACTGGTCATCGGTACCTCACACCTGCCGGGCCTGGTCCTGTGGCTGCCCAGAACGCTTGTCTGGGCTTGGGCCTAGGAGCAGCCTTACGACCCCTGAGCCGTAGCTCTATGTGCTCTGGCTTGGGCCTCCTCACCCTACTCCCTGCACACCTAACTCTGGTGTGACATCACCTTCCCGGGGCCTGCTTCAGTGGCCACCTTCTTGCTCTCCCTGTCCCCTGAACACCCCCACCTTCCACCCATACTGGGCCCCTGCCTACTGCATACCTACATCATCCACTCACCAGAGGCCAACAGTCACAAGAGGTGCTTGTCAGCCTCATTCCCAGCTTCGTTTCTCACCCCACCCTTTTTCTCTTTTCCTTTCATTTTTTATGCTATCTTGTTCCATTTTTACGTGTCAGCTCAAATCCCTTCTGAGTGACGTGGGGCATATAAAGTAAATGATGAGGAAGGGAGGCTTACTTGGCTATGACAGGAATGGAGAGGGTTTCAGCAATGGCTTTGATGGCTTCACAGCTGACAGGGTGTTGAGGTCGCTCCTCCCGCTTCCTTAGAGATAAACAAAAAAGATGGGGCTGAGGGCTGCGTGCCAAAGGCCATGTCACAATTCAGAGTTACCTTAGCCAAACCCTACTGTCCTCCCTATTGAACCTCAGAAAAGTAATGTGGCCATCAAGAACAGGGGTATGCGTACAGTGGATGGCTCTCTGTGACCTCTGTCGTAAGGGGCAGGAGCAGCATAGGTCCATGCTAAGAAGGCAAGTCCAGCTCTTGCAGGCCTGCAGATGACATGTGGCTGCAGGAGACTGATGAGGGTGGCCTGGCTCCCAAGGTCACACGGCCTCTGCCAGAGATAAGGACAGTACCACAAGAGTGCTGCCCCTACTGTCCCGGTCCTGCCCTCCCTAAAGGACTGGGAACAGCTGCCGCTGCTGACTGGCCACTCCCACACAGCTGCCTACGCTGAGGTCAAGTTGGGCAGCTGATCCTGGGGAGAGGCATCTGGCAGGCCAGACCATAGCTGTCACAACAAGCCACAGGGGAGGCAGGACCACAACCTGGGACCCTTCCTGCCAAGGTCAATTGTAAGAAGTTCTTGTGAATGAAAGTGAGTCTTAAGGATGCCGAGGTGAGCCCTGACCTGAGCTGTGCTCAGGAATAAGCAAGAGAGATCGTTGACCAGATAGCCCTTGCCCAGGTCTTGCCTGGGTGTGTCCCCCCCGCTCTACTCCACAACAAAAGGGTCAGGAAACAAGAGCCTCAGAAGACCCTGTCAATGCAGCCTCCACCTCCCCCGCCCCATACCACCAGCAGCCAGTTCTACCCCATCCTCAACAGCTTGAAACTGTTGGCCAGAAACTCCCTCCTTAAACTCACAGAAATGTGTCTTCCTAGTGTTTCCAACTACTGGTAAAAGGAATACCTGTATTTATTCAGAGAATATGATATGCTAAGTGCTCTGTCAAGGTTATATATATTCTCACAAAAGCCCCACAACAACTTTATAAAGCAGAAACCATCTTAATTTCCAAACGAGGAATGTGGTGCTCAGAAGGTTAAATGATTTGTCCAAGGATACACAGCAAACAAGCAGCAGAGATGGGATTTGAAACCGGGCAGTCTGAGCCCAGAGCCTGCCACCTCAGGGTGTGTAATGCATGTGGTCTTTCACCTCCACCTACTGCCTTCTACCCATACAGCTCCACTTTTCTGTTTTATATGTTGGAGTTCTGGGTTCCCTTCTCTGAAAAATGCTATAATGGACACAACCAGCAAAAAATGGGCTGTTACTACAAGACCCCGAACCCAAAAGGAACATCACTCAGAGAAGAGACTTCACTCTGGCCAAAGTCTGCTGACCCGCGGTTCTATACAACAGCACATCCTGGACACGTGACTGGGAAAACCAGGGTAGCCTTCAGCAACGCCTCAGCTCTTAGCAGAGAGCACACACATCAGATAGAGATACAAGGACTGTTTGAAGCAGTCACTGTGACAGCTGGCAGTCCAACGGGGTCAGACAAAAGAGGCAGTGCCTTTCAAAGAACAGCAATCTGCCTAAGGTTATTTGAGGGAAAAGCCATTGCTCAAAGCAGTGGAAATAAAATGAGATTCAGAGTCAGAATTCTAATCCCACTACTTCCTGGCTGCATGATGCAATTTTGAGCAAATCACTCCATCTCTACCACTTATACATCCTGAAAGTAGGGGCGTTTCTCCTTCTTTTCCTTCTCTCTGTGCCTCCAAAGCTCAGTGCGGTGCCTACCACGAGTAGGTACTCAATGAATGAAACAAAGAAAAATGGAAGGGTTTGATTGCTGCCCTCAGGATGTCAAAGAGCTACGCAGAGGCTGCATATGTAGAAGAGAAGGTGGTTGTCACGTGGTGTCTGGTGAAGGATCATTAAGATGGCTGAGGACCTCCCTGCAAGTGAGTCACTAGAAAGGCGACCACTCACCTCCCATGAACGGTGATGGCGGCAATGCCAGTCCTCTCTATCCGCTTCACAAGGCTCACGGTATCTTCCAGCTGAGAAAGGACCACACAGGGTAGTTATTGAAGCCACAGAGGGAGCAGCTGCCAACTCCTAAAGTGGGCTCAGCTCTATACCCTCCTCCAAACCTAATTCAGCTCCTCAAAAGTCAATGGCACCCCAAATAAACATCCCCAGAGAAAATGGACCTTCAAATGTAGTACACTGGGGGAGGCTGGTTAGCTCAGCTGGTTAGAGCGTGGTGTTCTTAACAACAAGGTTGCCGGTTCTATCCCCACATGGGCCACTGTGAGCTGCGCCCTCCATAGCTAGACTGAAACAACTACTTGACTTGTAGTTGACAGGTCCTGGAAAAACACACTTAAGTAAATAAAAGTTTAAAAAAAAAAGTAATACACCATGCTTACCGATGGCAGAATGCGAATCTTGCAGGTCACAGGTCTGCGTGTCCCTTTGACAAGAGTGCTGAGGATCTGCAGAGACGAGAACACAAGAGTACCTGCCTCTTCTGGAACAAACAAGCACAACGGCTTGTACCAATCACTTCTGCTACAGACCAGTGCATCCCAGAGGCACGGACAGGTCTATGTGCACGTGTGTGTCCACGTGGATATGTCTACTGTGCACTCACACACGGAAGCTCCATAGGGAAGGAGTCGACCTTGTCTCTATGCTAGAGCGCCAGCACCGGCAGCCCCTTGCCTGGCACATAGGGGTGTACATATACTTGGTAAATGAATGAATGAGTGAATGGATCCGTGCGCATGCCTGGGTAGAACACCGTGATCCTTTGCCAAAGCAGAATCAGAATCACCTGGAGAGCTTAAGAAATACAGAATCTTAGGTCCCACCTTCTGTTTCCTGAATGAGTATCTAAGGACAGAGCTTAGGAATATGCATATGTTTTCAAAATGCTCTGCCCAACACACTCCCTTCTCAATATGATTCTGAGGCCTAGCCCTGGTTGAAAACACATGGCTCACAGCTTCTTTCCTACTTGAAGGCAATGCTCCCCGAGTGCTGTTCCAGGATCTGCAGAGCAAGGGAGCAAGAAGGCTTTACAGGTCCTGGGCCCTGTCCTCAAGGACCCATCCCTCTCTTTAGGGGAGTCAGATACACAGGAATAAAACTGGCAAAGGAAAAGACAACATAGTCAACATATTAAAAAGTGTTTCTTTTGCATAGTAATTGTAAAGGACTTCAAAGAAAGATCAAGGAAGTCCTACAGAAAAGTGTCAGGGAGGTAGGATGACCAGACCCCTAAGGGTCAGAGATCAAGAGAAGTGTAGATGACACTGTATGTCTGTGGCCCTGCTATCTTCTTCCCTCATCAAAAATATTGGGCCAGGCAAGCTGGAAGGACAGTGATCCCTCTTCCAATAGCCCTCTTCCAAGAACTGGGTGGCTGCCCAGCAGAGCAGAGGGGACATGCTGGCAGTTGCTGCCAGTCTTGGCTCTAGACAGGTGGGGGCAGCAGAGAGCCAGGCTGCAAGAACAGGTAGAGGAGGCTTTTCCATCGGGGACAAGCTGAGGCAGGCCCCTCAGATGACATCAGATCAAGAGGCTGGGCAGACAAGCAGGTAGACAGATAACGGGCAAGCCAAAGCCTGCTAGTCCAGGCACAACTGCCAAGGACTGTCAGGAAGGAAGAGGCCCCAAGTGCTGCCCCAGGGGACTGACTGGGCCTGAGGTCCTAGAGTGGTTCTGGCAGGCTTTAAAGGAGCACCTACCCTTTAAGGGAGGACGACCAGACCCATTGAGATACACAATAAAAATTCTCATGCTAGTCCTTTCTCTCAGGTTGACAGCATCATCTCTGGAAGGTTCCTTTGCAAGTGCTGACTTAGAATCCTCTGATATTGGGTGATTTAAGCAACATCAGCTAGTTTGATCCAATTCTCTGTTTTGCAGAACTTCATTTTGGTGTATTTTATCCAAATAGCTCTAAGCACCTTCTTCAGTATTTATTTCATGTGCATATTCAGGACCAGGAAGGAAATTAGTAAACAAAAACCCTAGCTACTTGCAAGGATCACACTGACGAGAAAGGACAACTAGAGTATGTCTTCTGGCCAGGCTGTCGCATAAACTATCCTGAACTCAGCTCTCCCAGAGCCAAGCCACAGCACCGGTCTCTGTGATGTGAATGTCGCTGAGAAAAAGGACCTGAGACAGGCCCATATCTGAGCAGGGAACAGCACTCTACCCACAGGCAGGCTCATCTCAGCAGATGCGCTGACTGACTCAGGAAAAGCAGAACCTAGTTAGCTCCCCTGGTTGTTGGGTAGGGAGTGAGAAACAAGTTGGGAGAACATAAGCTTGGGAATCATGAGAACTGAGTTCAAGTTCTGGCCCTGTCAATTGTTAGCCATGGCCCAAGTGCAGTGTGCACCAGAGGGTCGCCCTGGGCAGCCGAGGGGAAGTAGGGGGGAGGAATCCTGGGCAGGGGTGAAAGAGAGGATATCACTGAGTCTAAAACTGAAGTTCTTAATCCAGGGAGGTACACCAAAGTTACCTGGGAAGCATTATCAAAAGACTGATATCCGGGGCCAGCCCGGTGGCTCAGGCAGTTAGAGCTCCATGCTCCTAACTCCGAAGGCTGCCAGTTCAATTCCCACATGGGCCATTGGGCTCTCAACCACAAGATTGCCAGGTCAATTCCTCAAGTCCTACAAGGGATGGTGGGCTGTGCCCCCTACAACTAGCAATGGCAACTGGACCTGGAGCTGAGCTGTGCCCTCCACAACTAAGACTGAAAGGACAACAACTTGAAGCTGAATGGCACCCTCCACAACTAAGATTGAAAGGACAACAACTTCACTTGGAAAAAGGTCCTGGAAGTACACACTGTTCCCCAATAAAGTCCTGTTCCCCTTCCCCAATAAAATCTTAAAAAAAAAAAAAAAGACTGATATCCTACCCTGTCCCTATCCACCCCAAGGGAAGACAGAATTCTCAACAGATAGCATATTTTTGTGTGTGAGTGGTAAAATATATATAACATAAAAACTGTACGTTAACCATTTTTAAGTGTATGATTCAGTGACATTAATTGACAATGTTGTGTAATCATCACCACTATTTCCAAAATTTTTCATCACTTCAAAGCACCCTTATTTTGAAAAAATTTCTACCAGTGGACCTGAGATGCTCCCACAGATGGGACCATGGGCCTAAAACATCAAGCCTAGAAGGACCCACAAAGCTGTCTCTCACCCAGGTCGCCCAGTTTGCCAGCACAGTTTGAGCCTAAATCTACTCCAGCCCACTATTCGGGGGTCCCATCTGGCTTTACTGGGGAAGTCTGGAACCACCCCTCATGAGGCAAACCCATCCACTAGTCCGCTGTGGCCCATCCGATGACCCCACCAAACAGAGGAGCAGAATCAACTGAGCTTCTAAGGTGGGGTGTAACTCTGCTGCCTCACACGTGAAATGTACCCAAAGGGGGGCAGTGGAGAGGACAGAGCCAACAGCATGAGTGGGAGAAGCCAGAAGGCCAGAGGATGACCAAAACGCCTGTATGCACTTGTTGTGAAACAAACACCCCCTCCAGGGACCCTCCCCTAAGAATGGCGATGAGTTTGACATCACAGTTGTCCACATCTACTCCATCCTGCTCAGAGATGTCTGACTGGAGGCTCCTAAGTCCAGGTGTCTGCTGACCTGTGACTAGACACTTACAAACTCCACATGGCACCTTTAACCTGGGATGACAGAAAAGGGGCACTAATGCTGGAGTAGAGGTCACAAGACCATGGCTCTAGACTCAGCTCTGCCTGCTACTTATTCACTACATGATCCTGAGCAAATTATTTTTTTCTCTTCGTGCTTTAGTTTTATTATTCTTAATCAAATGGAGATAAATGCCGGCTCAGCTTCAAGAAGTTTGGGGAACAAATGGAATAAATGCTGGAATATACTTTGGAAAGAAAATTACAAACAGTAAGAATACATTATAGGCACATTGCACCTATTTGCACAAGGGGAAAAGGAGAAGGCACCTAGTCCATACACACGCTACCCTTCCTATATCCCACAGAAAGTGGGGCTGCAGGAATCCACAGGGTTGAGCTGTTGACACAGCAGCCGGAACAAATAGTGACAGCTCTTATTGGTGGTGTCTTATCCTAAGTCGCCCGCCCGTGGGAGGCACTAGGAAGCTTAAAGCCCAGACAGGGAATTAGGGATGGAGAATGAAAGGGAAGTCAAAGGAGCTTAGAGGAGCAGCAAAGAGAGAGCTGATGAACTGAGAGAGGAAAGTAAAAGGTGTATATGGCATGGCAGAAAATGTCACACCCACATGCCTGGACAGCTCACAAGACTGGGTGGCAAACGCCAACCTGGTCCAAGGGCCTCATAAACGTAGCCACCACAATCACTGAGGGAAGTGGACCAGAGAAGACTAATGCCAGCTTCCCTCATATTACCCAGGCCTGGCCTACTCTCAAAGGCTGGTAATAGACTCTATCAGTATGCAGGGGACCCCTGTGCACTCATCAAGCCCCCTGGGAGATACCAATCCTCCCCCACCCACAACCAAAGCCACTGAGCCTGTCCACAACCCACAGGTAGTCTGGCCTATGCCCTCATAATCTTCTCAGAAGGGGGAAAGGAAATACAGAGGAGACTCTAAATGAGTCCTCAGGCACCCCCGGCTCTCAGTTGACATGTCCCTAACCCTAGGCTTTTGAAGGAACTTCCGTGCTGTTATAGGGTGGCTCAGAGGTTTCTGAACCTGGATACCCATCAAAATCACTAGGAAGCCTTTGAAAAACTTTCCAGACCCCAGATGGAGTGAATGATTCATTAAATCTGGGGGGAAGGGGTAGGAGAGTTCCAGGTAACTCTAGTTCATGTCAAGCACCTCTGCTTTCACTCACGCAGGACTTACCTTCTCAATCTTGTCAGGATCTGATAGCAGAGCAGCTCCCATTCCTCCCTAAGGAAAAGCACACAGAGGGGCTTCTTATAGCTGGAGGAGGGTGGCCCCTCCCCGTGGTACAGCAACATGGTGCAGCAACCTGGCAGCACCCCAGCACTTGCCTCCAAGGGACCAAGGTCCACGGCAATCAGTACTTCTATGGTAAGGAAGCAGGAAAGCGGCAGTATCTGTGCCTACAATGTCAGGGAGCAGAGTCTGATGCATTCTAATAGTCATTACTCTGATCCCCTTAGCAAAAGCCACAAATCTATCCAGAAGTGGGGTGGGGTCTACAGAAATCGTTTTTTCAGAACTGCTCATTCTACCCAGAGCAGTCTTAATAAACTAAACCCCACCATTTGCCAAAGCCTCAAAAAAACCCAATGAATCATTCTTCCTTTGAAATGAGAGTAAATGCATTCTTCCTATCCTACCATCACTTGCTTTGATACCACCACCACCACCAGCAAAGCCACTCAGAGACATGCAACCTGCAAACCTTGTCCAGGCCCTTCTCCCCTGCCAGTAACAATGGCCCAGTCCTAAGCACCAAGAACAATATCGAACCCTAACAAAAGCCCCAGCTAATGGAAACCACCAACCCATGGAGCCACGACCATCTTGACATTAACAGCACTGGTTGTGTCTTGATGGTGGGATTACTGGTGACTTTCCTGCTCTTTTTTTTACTTTTCATCTATATAATCTATGCTCCGGAAACTGGTATGAATTACTTTAATGGAGGGGGGGATGTTGAAAATCTGAACCAATTAAGAATGAGGTAAAGGAAGAAAAATAAATACAATAAATATGTGCTGTCAGTATACAGACTGCCTACTAATGAAAGCTCACAGTCTGTGCTTAGACGGGTTACGTTCAGTGATTACAGTTTAATTTCATGTTTTAAAGGATGACAGATTAGAATCATAGAGAACACTGACCCATCACAGACTTGGCCAGCCTGCATGTCAGAGAAAAATGGGAAAGGCAGAAGAGTACGAGCCCTGGCCTCCCTTGGCCACAGAGACAAACCTTAGAGGTTTTAAGGAAGCCCTGGCCACACGCTCTGGCTCCACCTGTCTTTCTGATCACACACAATCTGGCCCTTCCTTGTGGAATCAGATTCTAAAATGTACTGCCCCTTCCACAACAATGGCTTTCTCCATTGGTATTTCCTTCCTTCCTTCCTATTTAACTTACTTATTTGCTTTTCGGAATAGGTAAAACATTAAAATTTTTAAAGGTTCAAAAGGGTGAAAAGTAAGAACTCTCCCTCATTGAGGAATGGAAAACATCTCAATTTATACTTTTTATATGGCTTCAATTTTTGAACCATGAGAAGAGAGTGGATATGCAACTGGTATATACTGGTATGGCATATTGCTAGGTATCTGTTCTCACTGGTCAGTGCCAGTGCCGTGCCAGTTGTTAATTATTTTGAGTAGCATCACTGTAATGGGAATTTAATCCCTGTGTAAAACCAAATAAAAATTTAGTTTCCTTCCCCGGAGAAACCAATGTTATTAGTTTCTTATGTGTCTTTCCAAATATATTCTATGAAGAGAAAAATAAACATATATAAATATTCCTTCCCCATCTCCCATATATAAATGGTGGTACACCATGACAATTCTGCACCTTGCTTTTTTCACTCCACGATCTCAGGGAGATTATTCCAATAATTTCGACTCTGTTCCTTACATAACTCAGGAGCACAAAAAAGGAATTTGAAGACAGCAAAACAGAGTCTGAAGCTTTCAATCCATCAAAGATGATTTCAAACCTCCGTAATTCATTGAAGCAGCTGTCTACAAAGCCATCTGGGTTTCAAGCATCCCAGGAGCCTTTCGCCCAGGCAGTCTTCAGCCTCCTGGCCTAAAGCAAAGGTCTCCAGACCACGCAACTCCTGAGAGCAGAGTGGTTGGCTCTGGGCAGTGGGCTATGTCTACACTCCAGACCCTGACCACCTACCCCACAATAAGGTCCCCAGGGGCTGCCCCTCTGGTGCCTCACACGCACCCAGCTGTCTTTGTTATCTGCTCCAAACATGATTTTCCTCTAGCAGCCCCAATGACGTTGAAGACCAACCATCCTCCTGACTGCGAGTCTTTCCTCCCTCTACCCCCACCACTCATCCCACTTCCCCACACCCCGTCCAATCATTTGGCAGCCAAGTCCTGTCCAATTCTGCTGCAGTTGGATTTCTCCTCTCTGCATCCCTGGTCTCTCCTGTAGACCCAGGACACTCATCTCCTATAGCTACGTCCCCACCTCTAGCCTCTTTCCATTTGAATCCATAAGACACATAGCTCCCAGATTAGTATTTCTAAGTATTTCTACTCACAGAATATATTTGGAAAGTCACACAAGAAACTAGTAACACTGGTTTCCCCTGGGGAAGGAAACTTAAGTTTCTGATCACATGCCTTTTCTGTTCAAAAAATGCCAGAGATATCAAAAGTCCAAGTCCAGCTACTGGTCCAAACCAAGATTTTTGATCCTGTGTTCTTCTGCTTCCTCTTTGTCTCCCACTCTCCAACCGATGAAACCAAGGTTCTCTGATCTAGCTCATGTTGGCCTCCAGGCTCCTGCTCGCAGCGCTCCTTCTGCCTGCAGAGTCCCAAACCTCCTCATCAAGGACCACGTGTCCCTATAAGATCCCAAGTTTGAGGGTGCCTTTCTGCTCCTTTCTGAGCTATCCTAGTACTCTGTTCTGATCTTCTGATGTGACATAGGGACACATGTATTGAACCCTCTATTTTTTTAAAAAATGTATGTCTTGGTTTTATTCATGAAATGACAAAGCAAGCCCTGTTCACATTATTTTTTCTTTTAACGTTTACATCATTTGTTTTATTACTTGGGCATGAGGGCTCTCTGTGTACGTACTTGTGTGTTTATGTGTGTATGTTTGTATATGTGGTGTATAAAAAATTTCCCCTGAACCATTTGAGGGTAAAGTTACATATATGATAGTCCTTGACCCCTAAACATTTTGGTGTGTATTTCTAATAGGGATATTCTTACAAAACCACAGAAGAGTTGTCAACTTTATAAATTGACATTGGTACAGCATTTTTAGTAAATCTACCATGGTCCATATTCCCAGTTTGCCAATTGATCTAATACTATCCTCCTGAGTGTTTCCTGTACCTACTGTAAGATGTAGTGCAGAGTCAGGTACTGTATGTAGGTGTCATGTCTCACTAGTCCTCTTTAACCTGCACCCTACATTTGTGAAGAGTATAAAGAACTCAGTTTACCTTGGTGGAATACTCTTTTGGACAGCCCATGTTGACGTCAATACCAGCCACGTCATTTTCTCTGAAAAACATAAAGTAGAAAAGGTAGTAAATATTCAGCTCGAGAAAAGAAGGTAGAATCAAAGGCATGGGTCTGTGCATATGAACCCCACGCCACGTCCCTAGCCCTGAAACACACCAAACCTGTGTGTCAGAAGCTGAAAAAAACAGTCTCTAAAATGTGTGACTGCGTCCCTTGAGCAGAGCTCGGAGGCAGAGCATAATATGCTCACACATCTATAGAGGGCTAGTTGTAGAGGGCTTTTCCTATTTTGGAGTTCTATCAGATAACCCAAGTACCAAGCAACAGTCACACTGAACTCGATCCCAGAGTTCCAGTTCTGACTGGGGTAGTGAAAGCCGTGGCCACTCCATTGTCAATGCACAAAACTGACATGAGCATTAGAGCCCTTGCCCAGAGCACCGGATCTGGTAGAAGTTACAGTACTGTCTTGGTTGGCAGGACTGCACAGTTGGCTTACTCCAAACAGTTCTCAGACGTCAAATGGAACCTTACCTCATCTTCTGGTATGGACATAGTTAACAGGCTGTGAGCAGCAGCAACTATGGTGAGTTCCTTCTCACCCTTACTGCAATTAGTAACAATAACTAACACTGACTAAGCACACACCATATGCCATACACCGCAAAGGTATTTACATGCGTTATTTCATTTACCTTTCCCTATAATGCCAGTGGTAGGTAGTACTATTGGTCTCATTTTGTAGATGAGGAAACTAAGTTCTCAGTGAGGATAAATCACTTACCTAAGGTCACACAGTTAGCAAGTAACAAAGCCAGAATTCCAACCCAGGTCTGTCTAACTCCAAAGCCCAGCTCCTTAACCACAGTACTCTCCTGCCTTCGTTCATTTAGGAAGCACTTTGTGAGATTTAAATCCTCAGGGCTTATAGTCATAAGAGTCCCTGGAAAGGGAGCCTCATGAATAAACACTGAAAAATAGGCGCCCACACAGAAGTTATCTGGGATTTGGGCACAGTAGGTACACGAGTCCCAGGACAGCCCTCAGACACCACAAACAGAGGAGGAAACCAGACACTCTGAGCCTGAAAGCAGAAGGTAGTGGACCAGGAGGCAGAAGGGTTGTCACTTCCAAGGTCACCGAGAACAACAAAGCCTCACAGCCCAGAGGAAAGGCAAAGAAGAGTTCCAAAGAGGGAAGGACTTACACAAGTCTGGCCACAGCGAGGGCTCGCTCTGCGTCTGAAGTCCCCTGGGAACACAAGAGGCTGCATCAACCACCTCCAACACAGTTACACAGGCACAGACAAACACACCAGGCATGCCATGCACAACCACACATCAGCGAGTGGAGTCCAGCTGGTGTCTTTTCAACAGCCAGCCCACTAGACTAGCTCACTGTCAGAGGCCAAAAGTGGACCCAGAGGGCCTAGAAAATGTCATCAGTGATACGATTACTTTCAAATATACAAAAATTTTTTAAAAATTTTTATAGTGAACATTCATATACCTACCACTTGGATTCTATAATTACCATGTTGCTACGTTTGCTTTAGCATATGTCTACTCGTTGTTATCAATTTTTAAAAAACCTAAACATTCAGGAGCTATTTCTGAAAAAGCACCAAGAAATGCCCAAAGTAAGAGAAGTAAGTACAGAGTCATGACAACCCTAACATAAATCTTAACTACTCTTGAGGAAACCTAATTTCTTTCTATGGGAAATACATACACAAAAACAAAGACCATGATCTGAATAACTAATACTAGAGATTAAAACTATATAAGTCACACCAAACAGATAATTCCTATAATTCAAGAAATTAAACTTGAGACTGGAGACATGTAACAGACCGGTAGAGCTTAATTTCCATAAACTATCTCCAAAAGTGTAATCACTCATGAGTAGATCTTTGAAAAATGTTAAAGCAGAATGTTCAGGAAGCCACCGCTGTGCACTGAAGCCCAGGCATTCAACAATGGCCCAGTACAGGGCATGAGATGGTAAATCTGGGCGACAGGTGAGCCCTGGGATCGCGTACCATCTGGAAGACGACCCTGCTCTGTTCTCTTTTGCAGGTGCGGAAGACTACGCGGTCATCGGGGGCGACAAAATCCACTGTGCTGAGCACCTCTGCAAAAAAAACACAAACACACAGGCCCACCCACTGAAGAAGCAAGTTCAAACTAGCCTAATCCCTGCAAGAAAACACAGCAAAAGTATCACCTTAAAGGGGGAACGCGAGAAGCATACTATTCTTAAATCAGTGTGCAGATGGAAGGAAGACTTCTGAGGGGCTGGTGATAGTCTATTTCCTGACCTTAGTGATGGTTAATTACATGGTTGTTGTTTCAGTTATTTGCTAAACTGCATGTTTGTGTTTTATGTACTTTCTGTGTACGGGTGTTACATGTCGCAATTTTTAAAACACTGAAACAAGTGTGCATGTAGAGAATTTTGTGCTTTAGATTTTGACAGATTTTCCCAGATGTCACTCTGAAGTTCAGCAAAGGTGACATTTCTAAATGACTTATCATGTGCCAGGTTCTGTGAGCAGAGATTTACAGTCCATGCTCATGATTTGCCTCCTCATGTATTTGCAAACTTGCCTGCTCACTAAATTTTATTTATAACCCTAGAATCAATACTCATGGTGTTTTCGTTGTCATTCTGGGGCATACGTAGAACTACAGAACATTTCAGTCACCCGATGACCACGTTCCCAGCTGAGGTCACACAAGACAACACTCTGCCTTCTTGTTTCAGCTCGCATACTGTAAATAAGTGTCCTTATGGGGGTATACTTAATGCCACAGTTTTGCATTTTTGTGCTTTTTGTTGGTAATCTCATTGGTTTAAATAGCCCCAAGCCCAGAGAAGTGGTGTCTACTGTTCCTAAGCACAGGAAGGCTGTGATGTGTCTGAAGGAGAAAATACATCTGTTAGACAAGCTTTGTTCAGACATGAAATTATAGTGCTCTTGGTTGTGAGTTCAGTGTTAATGAATCAACAGAATATATTAAATTACCTGTCTTTAAATAGAAACACATATATAACAAGATTATGTGTTGATCTGTTAATGAAAACGCGAATCAGAGGTTTGAAGGAACCTAAACCTATACAGGCACACCTCAGAGATATTGCAGGTTTGGTTCCAAACCACCACAAAAAAGTAAATATCACAATAACATGAGTCAAACAAATTTTTTGGTTTTCCAGCGTATATAAAAGTTATGTTTACACGATAGTCTATTAAGTGCACGATAGCATTGTGTATGAAAAAACAATGTAGACACCTTAATTAAAAAATACTTTGTTGCTAAAACAATGCTAACCATCATCTGAGCCTGGAAAAACAGCACCAATAGACTTGCTGGACCAGAGTTGCCACAAACCTTCAATTTACAAAAAACACATTATCTGCAAAGGGCAATAAAACAAGGTATGTCTTTATTTCCTGTAGGAGCAATAGTTCAGTATTCACTAATTTGGTGTTCACAGCAATTTTATAGAATCTAACAATGGCAAATAGCAAGAATCTCGTATGTTCTTCATAACAAAACTCTACAATAGGTACTACCGTTATTAGTTTTCAAAGATGACTGGCACATGAAAAAGATCCAACGTGGCAGATGGGAAAAGATGTCTACCTCATGCATTTCTTTTGAGAAATAAATGAGATCTTTATTACAAGTAAAGCGCTTCCATAAATAGAAGCTATTATTATCATCCCAGCCCTGAACAGACTAGAAGATTTAAAAGTTGGGGTAAAGGCAGTGACATGTTGGGAGAGGTAATCGAAGCAATCTCCAACAGCAGAGACCGCTCATGACTGGCAGTAAGAAGTCTCAGAAGAACCACAAAACAGTGTGTGTTTATACTACAGCTCTGTTTATGATAGCAAAATACTAAAACACACATTAAAGCACTGGTGAAATCAATTCTAACATAGAGTGATCTGTAAGTAATGACGTGGGGAAATGTCCTAGTAGAAAAGTGACAAAACAAGTGTAGCTTGATCCCACGGGGGCAGGAAGCAAGATATACAAACACGTTCTATTTTTATACACATGCTTTACTAAATGTGTTAAAAAATATACATTGTTCCTCTTTGTGATTATCTCTTTAGGTAAGGAATTATGGGGGATTTTCATTCACTCGGTTATATAGGGCTGTAATATTGAATTTTTCATAACAAAGACAGTATAAATCTAAAACAATTAAAGAGAAAATTGAGTCATAACTTCTAGTGAACTTATAAAGGTTTCACAAACATGTATACATTTAAAAAACCTCAAATACCACAACTCTAATCAAAGCAGAATCAGCCTCATCAATAAAATATAAGCAAAACCACAATTCAGCACAACCACTTCCATTTGCAAAATACTTACATGTACCTTATCTTATTTGATCCTCACTCCAAACCTATGATTTAAGTAAAACAGGAATTATGATTTTCATTTTACAGCTAAAGAAACTGAGGCAGACAGGTCATCTGACTTGCCCAAGGTCACATAGCCAGCAAGTGGCAGAGCCAGGACCAGCACCAAAGCCATCCTGACCCCAAGGCTTCCAGGCTTCTTCCTGTACTATGAAACGGCGATTTCTACGCCAGCAAGCCTATGGGTGGAAGACATTCTTTGCCTGTTTCACATCTGGCTCTTGTCAGGGTCCCTGGAGAGCAGTGACCATTCTCAAGGGAACATATGCTCCACAAATGACACAGCCAGGCTAGAAGAACCCTGGAAGGACACCGTCACCCCAGGCAAGGGCAATGGTAGTACAGACCTGGCACACGCACAACCCTGGGACCAGAGCTGCACTCACCATTGACAACTCTCTTGCACTGAAGCATCTTGAGGTCAACCAGCTCCTGCAGAGGAATCAGAGAGCACTTGTCAGTCCAGAACATGTAGGTCCTGGGCACAGGGCTGGGGGGGATACCTTCACTGCACCTGGTGGGGGCCGCTTGGCCTGTCACCCTAGTTCCAACAATAAATCAGGGTTTTTGAGACATGTAATGCTGTCCTCCCTGCCCAAACATGGCAAGCAGGGTCCTGAGTGAGCTACCCTCCATCAGCTGTTCTTCCCAAGGACTTTGGAAATGTTTGGGGCCTAGAAAGGGTGAACCACTCAGGGAGACAAAGAGAAAACCAACAGCCCAGGATGTGCACACCTGGACCCTTTCCTCACCTACTAGTCTCAGCTCCAGTCTGTCTCATCAAAGAACCTCCCGCCTCATCCCAGGAAATGTCCAAGGAATAAAGTTGGACCAGTAAATAGAAGCACAGGGAGGAAAATTTGAGATCGACACAGGAAAGAAAAGTCTAAAAACGCTATCCAACATGGGTCATGCTGTGTGGAAGTGAAAAGAATGAGATCCTCAGCTCTGGAGATATTCAAACTCACAAAAGAAAGAAAAAAGGGGTTTCTTCAAAGTCAGGATCATAAAAAAGAAGGGCAAGCTCATGTCTCCTGAAGGATTGAGATTCTCTACTTCTTGGTGGCAGACTGTTCTGCTTTGTTCAGTGATCATTTCAACAGATGTGGAAGACAAATCAGAACAGCCAGGCACCTGTCACACTGCCCAGAAGCTCATGCCCAGGGGTTTTAGGGGTCTAGAAGAAGATATGAAGAAACTCTCATCCCTGGTACTCATCCCCATACTGGCATGGTATGAGCCTCAGCAAATCATAACCCTAGCCAGGTGAGCATGCCGGCCTTTGTCCTTCATGGGAGCATGTAGGGCTCAAGAGGCCAAAAGGCCCCTATGGCATCTATGGGGCTCCCCCCAGCACACCCATCATCCAGGTTACTACATGCTCTGGGTGTTCCTGTGGCTATTCTCTCCATGTTGCATTCAGGTAATCAAGTATCTAATGCCCCTCAGGCCTGAAAAAACAAATCACCACGACCAAGCAGTCTGGATACACGATTGGCATCCAAGCCCCAAGAATCAGTGTGGTGTCCCAAAGGATAGACAGAGCCCCTGTAACCAGTGATCCCAGTTGCAGGGGTAGGCAAGAAGGCAAGTGGCCAAGAGGGTAGTATTGAGTGGCTGTGCTTATAAAAAGAAGCTCTGCTGCTAGGCTAAACTTTGACCGGGAACGGGCAGGATAAAGCAAGGCAAGCCTTGCTGGGGCCCCAGCCCTGCTATCTGTCCTCCTTGGGATTCCCAAAAGCCCCTGCCACGTCCAATTTTACAGCCCTTACCACTTCTTTGTATGCTCGTTGCAGATGCACCTGTCATACTTTTACCATTAGACCATGAACCCCTTGAAGAGGGTCCTGTGTCCACACAAAGGTGGACTTTGACGACCTTGGCCAGGTAGCCAGAGCCCACAGAGGAGGAGCTGAGGCAAAGCAGCCACTGAAATCTTATTTTCTTCTCTGTCTCCCCACTACACCAAAGAGTTTTTGAGGCCTGGACACTATCTGATTCATCTTTGAATCACTAGCATTTATCACTTTGCAAGTGCTCACTAAACATCTGCTCTTAACTCCGAAGGCTGCCGGTTCGATTCCCACGTGGGCCAGTGGGCTCTCAACCACAAGGCTGCCAGTTCAATTCCTCGACTCCGGCAAGGGATGGTGGACTCTGCCCTCTGCGACTAAGATTGAACACGGCACCTTGAGCTGAGCGGCCACTGAGCTCCAGGATGGTTCAGTGGGTTGGAGTGTGTCCTCTCAACCACAACGTGGCCGGTTCGAATCCCACAGGGGATGGTGGGCTGTGCCCCCTGCAACTAACGGCAACTGGACCTGGAGCTGAGTTGCGCCCTCCACAACTAAGACTGAAAGGACAACAACTTGAAGCTGAACGGCACCCTCCACAACTGAGATTGAAAGACAACAACTTGACTTGGAAAAAGGTCCTGGAAATACATACTGTTCTCCAATAAAGTCCTGTTCCCCTTCCCCAATAAAATCTTAAAAAAATAAAAAAGGAATAGAAACTTGACATGTGAGGAACTCCTGAAAACTCCTGTCAATAGGGCAGACTTTGGAAGGGAATCAGACTACTGCTTCCCTGACTTTTGCTGGTTCATGCTTTCTTCACCTCCAGCTGCTGAGGGCTTTGCAGGGCTTTGGAGGAGGTGCCTGCATGCCTGGCATACCTAGGACCTATGGTCTGTCCTGTGAGGTGGGTGGGGTCATTTGACTATCTAATCCTACCAATCAGCCATCTCCTGTGAGCCCAGTTAAGATCATCAAGGCAGCTAACACAATAACGCTGGCTTGCAGAGCCCCTCTGGACACACCAGGGGGCACCAGGCACCACACTGTGCCTTGTCCGGTACTTAGGGCCCAGCCACCTACTCCCGCCAGAGGGTGACCAGCCAGCCAGCCTGCCAGTCAGCCTACCTGCCTGCAAACAATCGATGGAGACTGTATGCAAAGCACAGGCAGAAAGGAGAGGGACACCATATACCCTGGGCCTTGAAGTAATCACGGGAAGGGTACAGCAGGACAGAGATAGAGTTGGGGCAGCAAGGAAGAAGCAGGGGCTTCCCCCGGAGCCTGAGTCATCCTGCAGGACCTTCCTGGTAAATATGGAGTAAGTGGATGAAGAGATAGCATGTCCCTCTGGTATCATCCTGGGGGTGGGGGGGAGGGGATTATCACCAGGAAAGAAAGTTAACAGCTATCTAAGTTTCTGGGATTTGGTCTTTTTGGTCCGCAATCCTCAGGCTCTGAGTCCATGATTCTTTACAGTCCCTCCCCCCAACCCCCTTCCAAACCCAAGAGGCTTTTCTGGAGGGCAAAGAGGGTGCTAACCAGGAAAGGTTTTACCTAATCCATGGCTGGTCACCAAGGGCCTGAGTGTTGGCTCAAGGATGAGTGAGCAGATGAATAATGCTCAGTGTGCTACCACATTCCCCTGGGACTGGCCTCTGGGAACAGGTTCCTCCCTGCCCTGGGCACACACTGGCAACGTGGAAGGCTTCTGGATGTACCCTAACAGTCCAGCTCACATTTCTTGGACCTCTCTGCCTCCACATCGACAAACCACTTAAGAGTCAAGTCTTGGGCCTCTGTGACTTGGGCCTGGACTCTGCGACCTCTCTTTCTGACTCCCACCTTTGGACAACACATACTCCCTCCCTCCCATTTCACCTTGCCAACACCTTGGATGCCTCTGCCCCTCCCTGCCCTGCTTAGATACTGGCATGCCAATCACCAGCGATGGCCATCCCCCTGCTAGGCTTCTCAGCTCTCCTCCCCAGAAAGCTGCAAACCCTTCCCTAGGGGAACCAAACCAAAACATCTTCACTTTCTTTCCTCAAGTCCCTACCCCACTCCTGCCACCCTCATTTCCAACGGAAGACTGGCTTTCTACATAAAACAGGTCTCTCAGGAAAAACCCTTCAGCTTCTCTCCCTACCATCATCTTCCCCATCTCCTCCTTGACCAGTCTTGGAGGAAGGCAGGTCCCACCCCCTCATCAAGAATCCTGTCCTCTCCAAGACCTGGCCCTACCCATCCCCCAAATCTTCATGCCTGCCCTCACTACTAACTCCTTTCTCTTATGCTATAAACATACAAATCACCTTAAAAAAAAAAAAACCACAATAAAGCAAAAACGAAAAAAACATGATTCCCATCCACCCAGCTTCCAGAGATCTGCCTTCACCTCTTGAACACCTGTGGGGATAGTCAGCAACCCGACTTCTATTTCCTCATTTGCTGCTCAGTCCTCAACGCATTAACCCCATAAGTGTTCAGGTCTATGTTTCACAACCGTCTTCAAATCACCTAATTTTCAAATGAAATGCCTTCTTCGTCTTTTTGCAATTGGATTTCTCCGCATCATCTGACATAGTTGATAGACTTGACTTTTGCCTTCCCTGACACTAAACTCTTGTTAATTTGCCTATTCCTCTCACTCTTTTACTTTTCTATCATTAATTGCTATCCCCCCACATGAACACACATCCAGTGCATAAGGGTATATTCTCTCCAAATCCGCTCTTTAGCCCTTCCTTCTCTCTGCACCAGTGCCTTTATTTTAAATTAAACTTTTTATTTTGAGATAATGAGAGGTTCATGAGCAGTTGTAAGAATGTGAGAGGCTATGTATGCTTTGCCCAATTTCCCCCAGTGGTAACGTCGTACAAAACTATAGTACAATTGTCCAACAAGGATATTGACATTGATACAGGTTAAGACATAGAATAGTTTCATCATAAAGATTCCTTGTATTGCCCTCTAGAGCCACAGTCCCCACCTCACCCCCAGTGGCTTTTAAAGATGGAAATATCAAAAGCACTTGGGTAGCTTTTCTTAAACTTCTCATACCCACCAGGAGGACATATCAAGATGGGGGGTTGAGGGGACGCTATCCAGGTAATTCTGATACATGCCCTATTGAGAACCATTGGTCACACTCCCTCACTATCTATTATCAGCTACTCCTGTAATTCTGTTTTTTCTTGTACATGCTTTCTAAATCTGGGTCTGAAGTTCTAATATTCTCCAGAGCAGTCAGCAAATAACTGGCCCACTAGCTACTGCCACCAGAAAAATCCGATGACTCCCCAAACCAAACTCATCCAGCTTTCCCAGCCTGAATTTGGTCCGCTTCCTTCTCTTCCTAACTTTGAGTTCATTCACTCATGTGCTGAATGAGTATTAAATCCTATAAAGGCCAGGGCAGTGACCTGACACAAGGCTCATCTAGCCACCTGGCCCAGGTATCCCACAATGCCTCCACACTACCCCGGCTCCTGGCCCTCAGCTGGGCTCAAAGAACTCCTAAGTGTCATGTATCTTTGTCTCCTGCTGCCTTCCGTGAGCACCTGTGAAGCCAGTGCCCATCCTGCCACTCCTCCACTCCTGACCACTTCCACCCACAGATGGGGAGACTGTGCTTACAGAAAAGCTTTCCAGGAAAATCAGAAGCCCCTTACCTCACAGTATACAATGTCCGCTCCATAGTCCAGGGCGAGCAGCCGCATTGGAAGAGTCCCAACCCGAACCATAGGGGCTAAGATGAGTTTGTTGTGGTAGCACAGTGAGAGGCTGTTCACAATCATTCCTCTTCTGCTACAGCCTGAAGAAAGGGAAAACAAGAGTCAGAAATTCAAGTGGAGAAAATCTCTTCGGTTACTCACAACAGGCTTTCCTTCCCCCTCCCAACACATAGCACCTTGATTTCCTTATCTCTGATCATAAAAATAACACATGCTCATTCATTCATCCAACAAATATTTACTAAGCCTAGTCTGTCAGTTACTGTCGTAGTCTTTTGGGATACATTAGAGACAAATTCCTGCTCTGATAGAGCTTTCCTTCTGGTTGGGGAACACAAGTAAAACACAATAAGCCTAACAAATACATAAATTAGATACTATGTTGGAAAATTGGTACAGTAGGCTATGGGTTTCACATCTATGGACTAAATCAACAGCAGATCAAAAATATTCAGAAAAAAAATCCCAGAAAGTTCTCAAAAGCAAAACTTGAATTTGCCCCATAATGAGCACTACACTAAATCTACACGAATGACATGTAGACATGCCCTGCTATAACCTGTATGAAAATATAGGTTACATATAAATACTACATCATTTTATATAAGGGACTTGAGTATCAGCAGATTTTGGTATGCAGGTGGGGAGGGTCCTGGAACCAATCCCCCACATCCAATCCATGACTAATTCCTGTTGAAGTAACCTTCAAAATATAATTCCCATCCATCTGCTTTGCTCCATTCCATTGCCACCATTGCACACCAAGCCAGCCTCCTAATGGGTTTCCCAAATCTATTCTTGCCTCCTATCCATTTTCTTTACAATAGCCAGAATGGCATCTTTTTTTTTTTTACTATTGGGGAGCATAGGGGAACAGTGTGTTTCTCCAGGGCCCGTCAGCTCCAAGTCGTTGTCCTTCAATCTAGTTGTGGAGGGCGCAGCTCAGCTCCAAGTCCAGTTGCCATTTTCAATCTTTAGTTGCAGGGGGCACAGCCCACCATCCCATGCAGGAATTGAACCGGCAACCTTGTTGTTGAGAGCTCGCGCTCTAACCAACTGAGCCATCCGGCCTCCCCACCAGCCGATCAGCGGCAGCTCATTGTCTGCAATCTAGTTGTGGAGGGCGCAGCTCACTGGCCCATGTGGGAATCAAACCAGCAACACTGCTGTTCAGAGCTCACGCTCTAACCAACTGAGCCATCCGGCTGCCCCCAGAATGGCATCTTAAAAGGCAATTCTGACAATGTCACGCTCCTCTTTATACCCTTCAGTGGCTTCCCTCTGAGTTCAGGATAAATCCCAAACTCTTCTAATGGCCCATGAAGCCCTGCATGACCTGTCCCTGCCCACCTCACCAGCCTTACCTTGAGCCTCTCTCCCAGTCACTCTCTGCTCTGGCCACCCTGGCCTTCTTTTAAAGTCTCCCACACCAAGGTCTGCTGCACTAGAGCCCACATACTTGCAGTTCCCTCTGTCTGGAATGTTCTTCCTAAGATCCGCTTGACGTTGAATGCCCCTCTTTATATATGCTTCCCTACAGGACAATCTAACTTCAGATCCCTGGTCACATGCTCTGTGACCAGGGAAAGACCTTGTGTTTCCTATAAACTCAGTTACAATCCATGTATCCACACTTAACTCATGTGGTCTCTTCTTCAACCCCCAGTTCCTACTCTAGACCACCAGGGCTACAAATTCCACAAGGATAAGAAAGTGGTTGCCTAGTTCACCATCAGGTTTCTGATACTAAGCCCAATACCTGGCCCTTAGCAGCTGCTTCATAAAGTGTGACTGAACACCTGTGTAGTGGCTGGGAGGACACCCTCTTATAGGGTGCTTGTACTGGGAACTCCCTCTGACACACTGGCCTCCAAGCACTGCCTCCAAGAAGGCTCCTCTCAGACAATCTAGGTAACCCCCACCCTTTCCCAGTGTCTGTTACAACCACTCACCCTTCCCTGAGGTCACACCCAGGTCACCATTTTAGTTGCACACTATTAATCTCTTATACTATTCTTTTAAAAGCTGGTCTCCTCTGTGACATTTTTTAAATTTTTATTTATTTAAGTGTGTTTTTCCAGGACCCATCAGCTCCAAGTCAAGTAGTTGTTGCAATCTAGTTGTGGAGGGTGCAGCTCACAGGGGCCCATGTGGGGATTGAACCTGCCACTTTGTTGTTAAGAACACCATGCTGTAATGCTCTAACCAACTGAGGTAAGCAGCCGCCTTCCTCTGTGACATTTTGATTACTCCCAATTTCTTTCTCAGTAACCTTAACTTCAATTAGGTGGATATAACCTCCCATTAGCCTTCCTTCCTGCTTCACTCGCACGTTTCGCAGTATGGGGCAGAGCCTCTCATCCGCCAGCATCACCTGAGGATCCGGGAAGCTGCCCCAGAGATGGAAGAGGACCAGGAACTGGAGAGGAAGCAATAGATGAACTGCTTAATGAGGCAAAATGTGGGAAAACGAGAGCAGAAACAATGGGAGCAATGGGTTGGGTGAAGTGTCCTCTTGCTGGCACAAATAAAAGATTTCTAATTAACACTATTAAGAACACACTGCCCTCCCATAAAGATCAAGACCCTGAACAAAAAGAGGGCGATAAGGAACCTGAGGAAAGCCAGAACCAGAAAGAAGAAAACCGGAAGAAGCATAGAGCCCACCCTCACAAACACAGCTTCCGAGACGGAGTCATAGCCCATCATTCTCCACCGAGGGAGCAGAGCAGCCAGGACAAGTACGAACAGTGGTCAAACAAGCAATGAGGCAGAACAGAGAGTGAGCAAGACTGTCCCCAGCCACGAGTGCTGTTATTTCTGGGACTGGGCTCTGCAGAAAGGGTTATCAGGGACAGGCCTTGAGTTGGCAGAGCAAACATCTAAGAGTGATTTTTTTATACTAGGTCCTTTGTTGTGAAACACGCAGAAAATGACCTAGAAACTCCCCAGGGAAATTAGTATAGAGAGACTTGCTCTGAAGACGTGTTGGCAGGTTTAAGCTACTTCAGCAGTGGTATACATAGGTATTGTTTCTATTCTGTCTTGTTTAGAAGTTGGTTTCAAACTATATCTAGAATGTAAAGGTTTTCAGAGATTGTAAAAACTAGTTGCAATTTCTTTGATGTGCTGCACATGTGGTCATTTCTCAAAATTTCTCCAAAAATGAAATACTTATAAATCCTATACTTTACCTTTTTGGGTGACAAACTTAAAATTTAGAAATCGCCTGGCCAATAATCATATTTCAGAAAAGTTGTAGCCTTCCAAGGGCTAGAAATCTACCAAGGAACTCTTTCATAACTCTGCCTTTGTTTTCCTTTCAGTGAACAATATGGGAAATTCTCAAAATGGCTTGGAATTTAGTGCTCTGTGTCAATGCGCAGAGGTTGAAAATGATTCTGTTGTTCCTTGTGCAATCTCAGACGTATTCCTCAGTTAGAACAATTTTTCTATACTTAATTTTTTTGACTATGTAAGTTTTAAGTGGTGCTTTTAAAAGAACCCCCCAAAATTAAAATGAACATAATTATTTTAATGCTATGTCTTATTCAGCTAAAGACCTATAATACCACTCTTAGTATAATTGTTTCAGAAATGTTAATTTTAAATATAAATGTGTTTACAAGGCAAAACAAAAATAACATCTCATTAATTATAAGGCTTTCAGATTGAATATACACTATTCAGGGAGAGCAATGAATAGAAAAAACTTGACCAATCCCCTCCATGTCAATTTTCCCAGAGACTGTGACCTTGCTTAAAAAGGTCTTTAAAATACAAAGTTAGAGTGAAAATGCAAGTCAATTAGGGTTAACTATTTAGAGAATTATCCTATTTCCCACTCAAAACATGCGTAAATAAGGGAAAAACTAAAATGATCCATTATATTTGTAAGAAGAAGAGGTAATATAGCAGATCATTGTTAAGATTCTGAACTCTGGAATCAGACAAACCTGCATTGGAATCCCAACTCTGCCCCAGACTGGGATTAATTAACCTATTAATTCCATATTCTAGAAGGCTCAGCTTCTCCTTCTAGAATATGAGGCTCCACCAGAATCTATGTCAGGTGGGATACTGTGAAGAGTAAATGCCACGGTGCACAATGATTTTTGGCACACAGTTAAGGACTGAGTCGATGTTAATTGCTCTCATTATCAAGCTTTTAAATTTCCCCAGTTCTGCCTTCTCTTTTCCATCTGCACATTCCCCAAATACACAAGGACAGTTTTGTTCTCCCTAAACTGTTCTGCAGCTGTACCTTCTTGAATCACTCTTTCCTATATATATGATTTTCAGGGGTTCCCAAGGTTCCTGATCCCAAGGGCATGACAAGCATGGTATCAGTGTGCCTGTGACAGATTCTGGGAATGGGGCAGGGCTAGAACAAGAGTTTTGTAAATGAGCCTATCTGAAGTGAGAGTACATGTAGTAACCTCAGCCTCTCTTCAGTCCTCATCCTCTATCCAGGGTTTCTCAACAGCAAACTATTGACATTTTGGGCCACATAATTCTTTTTTGTGGGGTACCACCCTGTGCATTGTACGATGTTTAACAAACAGCATCCCTGGCTTCTACCCCCTAGAAGCCAGTAGCACCTGCCTAGATGTGACAACTAAAAATGTCTCCAGCCATTGTCAAATGTCCCAGGGTGGAAGATGGGGTCCAAATGAATGACTGTTCACTGTCATTACTCAAAACTCTCTCCTCTGCTGGTTTAACAGGTAACTCCTCAGAAAGTCTACTCATGTATCAAAATGGCATCTGAAATTTTTAAAGTTCTTTCCAATGGTATTTGATAAAACTAAAACACTTTCTCCGTATGTTACGAACCTCCCAGATGGTTAATCTGCATGTACTTTGTCTCTGGCCCCAGGCGCTGGGAACTACAGAAAAGATCTGACACTCATTTTCCAGATCTGTTCAGGAAGTATGAATAGTGTAGGGGTTTTCTGCAACCTGAACCTCTGAATTCAAGTACAATATTCTTCCTGACCAGGGCTATATGAAACAAGCCACATACCTGATCACTCCGTAGGGTAGCAAGGCCCTCCTCACTATTCAAGTAATTTAGGTATCTGAGTGGGAAGCCAGTGGAGGTGAGCAAAGTGGTGGGTTCTGGATGAGAAGTTGGGCCCAGTGACAATGGAGTGGAGAGTGAACCTCAGCTGAAAAGGAAAAGCACATGAGGAGATGAGTCCACTTGAAACAAAGCTTGAAGATCTTCAGAGAGAATAAGCGAAGGCTACTAGCTTGCCCTCTGAGATCTCAGCTGGGTGGGGGTGAGGGGTGGGATGGGTGAGCCTAGATCTCCGACATCTGGCCCTTGCTAATCTCGGCCACCAGGCCTGGTCATTCATTCACTCTCAATAAACATTTACTACCAGACTTTGCGCGGGGTACACATCTGGGAAAACATCGCCGGACCCTCGGAGTTTACAGAGGGAGACCAGCACTGGACAAGCCATCACAGGGGCGGTGAGGGCGACAAAGGAGAATCGCAGGGATGCGACACCCAATGGCCAGAAGCCCTCCGCCCTCCTGGTCCCTAAGGCCAGGGCCCCGTCGCCGCGTACCGCCAGACTCTGGTCCTGCCTCCTTTGCGCGACCTTCCCCAAGGATGGCCCGGGTCTGGTTGTCGCCAACCCCTATTCGGACCTACAGACCTCGCCGCTGCTAAACCCTACAGATATCCCACCTTCCTCACGGTTCGCCAACGCCGCGTGCGTGCCCCACTGAGCCGCGCCAGCCACCGTCCGCCAGGCCTTGGCGCGCCCGTGACGTCACTGCCGTGCGCCCAGGCACGCCGGAGAACATGGCTCTAGCACTGCCGCCGCGGCTTTCATTGCTCACGGTTCGTTTGCTTCTGTCGCCTCGACGGGACCTGGCAGTTAGCGGTCCCGACGAGCCCCTGCCCGTGGTGCGCATCCCACGGACTCTACTGCGGCGGCAGGAACAACGGCATAGCGGGCGGCGGAGCCCCCCGCGGCCGGTGCTGGTGCGACCTGGCCGGCTGCTGATCTCCGCGCGGCGGCCGGAGTTGAACCAGCCGGCGCGCCTCACGCTGGCTCGTTGGGAGAGCGCGCCACTCGCTTCGCGGGGCTGGAAGAATCGGCGTGCCCGCTGGGACCACTTCTCCATCGAGCGCGCACAACACGAGGCGCCAGCGCTACGGAACCTCTCGTCCGAGGGCAGCTTTGCCGACCTGGGTCTGGAGTCCCCCGTGCTGCGAGCACTACAGGAGGTTGCTCCCGAAGTCGTTCGGCCTACCACCGTGCAGGCGAGTACCATCCCACCACTACTTCGCGGCCGCCACATCCTTTGCGCCGCGGAAACAGGCAGTGGCAAGACCCTCAGCTACCTACTACCTCTGCTTCAGCGGCTCTTAGTCCGGCCAAACCTGGGCCCCTTCACTATCCCTGCTCCCCGAGGCCTGGTCCTTGTGCCTTCACGAGAATTAGCTGAACAGGTGCAGGCCGTGGCCCAGCCCTTAGGCTTCTCCTTGGGACTCCTGGTGCGGAAGGTAGGGGGAGGCCATGGCATGAGGAGGATCAGGCTGCAATTGTCCAAACAACCTCCAGCAGATGTGCTAGTGGCTACTCCGGGGGCTCTGTGGAAAGCCCTGAAACGTCAACTGGTCAGCCTGGAGCAGCTGTCCTACTTGGTGTTGGATGAGGCAGACACACTGTTGGATGAAAGTTTCCTGGAACTCGTGGACTACATCTTGGAGAAGAGCCATATAGCAGAAGGCCCAGATGACTTAAAAGACCCCTTCAATCCCAAAGCTCAGTTGGTGCTGGTGGGGGCCACATTTCCCGAAGGTGTAGGCCAGCTGCTGAGTAAAGTCGCCAGCTCAGACTCTCTAACTACCATCACCAGCTCCAAGCTCCACTGTATCATGCCTCATGTCAAACAGACATTTATGAGGCTGAAGGGAGCAGAGAAGGTGGCTGAGTTGGTGCAGATCCTCAAGCAGCATGACAGAGCACATAGGACTGGCCCCTCAGGAACTGTTCTGGTGTTCTGTAATAGCTCCAGCACTGTGAACTGGCTAGGATATATTCTGGATGACCACAAAATACAGCACCTAAGGCTGCAGGGACAAATGCCAGCCTCAATGAGGGTAGGTATCTTCCAGTCCTTCCAGAAGGGCTCTCGAGACATACTTCTCTGCACAGACATAGCCTCTCGGGGTCTGGACAGTATCAATGTGGAGCTAGTTGTCAATTATGATTTCCCCCTCACCCTACAAGATTACATCCACAGAGCAGGGAGGGTGGGCCGTGTGGGGAGTAAGGTGCCAGGCACTGTCATCAGCTTTGTTACTCATCCCTGGGATGTGAGCCTGGTTCAGAAGATTGAGCTGGCAGCTCGCCGGAAGAGAAGCCTTCCAGGACTAGAGTCCTCAGTGAGAGATCCTTTGCCCCAGCTGGCTTAAATGTGCCCTAAGGGATTTTTGCCTGTGTGCTGGGTGGGTGAGCACACTTGTCAGTAGGACACTGCCCAGTCACTTCCCTGAACGTCTGGGAAGCTGCTGTCCAGCTTTGGAGGATGAGCTACTGAGCATGGCTGTGTAGTCTTTCTCATCACTTGTGAAAAATAAAGTAGATGTTGGCTTTGTGTTATGTCATGATTTCTAACAATAAATGTTTTTATGAGTCTCCGCTAATAACAGTTATTACTGGGGCAGAACTCATCGGATTCTGAGAAATCTCACACTCCACGCTACCACACCTAGGACAAAGGCTCTTTCAATTGATGTTTCAATTTGTAAACATTTAGATTTTATTTCCTGCCCCTAAAACATCAATTAACCCTCACGAGATGGGAAAAGGGATGTGACTAGAGGTAGAGAAATTTTCTTCACCAACCAACAAATGCCCAGGGCAAGCTTGGGCACTCTTGGTGAAATCACTCTGGGAAATACTGGCAGAAGAATAAAAGGCAGACTAACAGAAGTATTGGCTGGTTTTCCAGTCTCTGCCTTCTTTTCCAGATGCATATAGCATCTTCTCTCTATCTCCTAGGTTCCAGTCTCTGCAACATTACATAATCTTGGCCTAAAATAATGAATAATTGAGAGTCAAATAGAATACTCCATAAAACAACTTAAAAATACTTGCACACTGAAAAAGATAAGGTTGCCGAGAACAAAGGGGTCAGGGCAACCTTTGCCAAAAGAGAATATTGTACTATATGTAAAATCATAGCTCTTTTCCATATGAAGAAACTGAGGCTCCAAAGGATAAAAGAACTTGCTCAGAATCACACAGTAAGTACAGAATCTGGTCTGTCTGCACCAAGGGTTGTATTCTTCACCACGTTAGCTTTTTTCAAATGTGATTCATGCATAGAATAACTACATCTCTGTTTTCCTTGACTATTCTATATTTACATCTATGCCTAACAGTTTTTAATATTGCCCACTTTGATTCTCAAAAGTAACTCAGTTTAGACAATAATTTCGTCACTATCCATGGGCCCCTGTGGCAGAACTGCCCAGGAAACTTGTTAAAAGTGCAGAATCTTGAGCCCCACTCCAGATCTGGATGTTTTCTTAGGGTTCGTTGGCCCAATAATTCTCATATAAGTATTTTTAAATTGTTCTGTGGAATTCCTAGCTGGGTCTCAAGCTCTCTTAAGTTGATAAACCTTTTGTCTATGCTATTCTGCCTTCCCCAGAAGCCCAGCCAGCTCCTTACAGGAGATATCAGTAGCCTCCCCAAATCAGAGTGATGCTCCCAGACAATCTCTTGCATCTTGGGAAATCTGAGTGGTCTCATGCTGGCCCACCTGCCAGTACAAACCTCCTCCAGAGCCTTCACATTTTATCTCCTGCCACTTCCCAAAGGTAGTCCGCTCTAATTAGGCCTGATTTCATCTGTTCTAATATGCACCGTGCTAATTCAAGCAACTTAGAAGTGAGAGTAGGTCCTGTGGTTCTCAACCAGAGTTACCCAACTCTAAAACAGTAACCTAGGCAATCTACCTCCTGAGCACATCCCCTCTGCAACAGCCCCAGTAACAAATGTCCCACCTTTGCTTATTAAAGTTCAGTGATAGGGAACCTCCTCCTAAGGGAGGTTCTCTCTCATTGCTAGTAAGTTCTTGGCCATACTATATCAAAGGGTGCCCCAAATATGGTTTCTTGCTATGGGTCTGATCATGCTAAGGGCAGAGTTGTCTATTTCCTCCTCTGAGTAGGACCAAATCGTCTTTTAGTAGCACCTCTTCACAGTATTGACCATGTTTTTCACCTGGGCTCCTGCTGCTGCGCCCACATCTCATCCCTTCATGGTGATTTTTATTATTTGCCTTTTGGAAGGAGAGAGGAGTATAACGATTGGATTGTCATTTTGTACTATATCATTTTGTCAGGAATTTGTTTTGTATTTCACATTAAAATGGGCCCGTCACTCCCACTTTGTGAACATTCAGGACCCTCATTTTGCCTTGGAGCACCTTTACCTCTCTCCCAGTGTGACTTTGAAATGTGATGAGCTTGTCCTTACATTCCTGTCAGTTATAAATCCAAAGCCCCAACATGAAGCCCTACTGTTTAGCAGAATATCTCTCCACTACCTACGTAGTCTTGGGTAGGCCCCTTAACCTCTTAGTTTTTTTTGAGCTTTCAGTTCTAAAAACATGAGGGTTCTATGAATTTACACTTGAGGTAGGACAAGGTCGAGAAGAGCTTGACTTTGCTTTTATTCTTCCCAACTGAAATGTCTTCCCTCTCTTCTCCACAGGTCCAAATCTCACTTGTCCTTCAGGCTCACCACCAATGAGCCTTCCCTGACTCCCCAGTCCACATAAATCTCTGCCTCTCCAATTGTTGAATTCTTAGGGTCAATGCCATACAACCTAGCTGTGTCTTAGGTTAATCTTGCCTCTTACGCTAATCTCAGAATGTGGGTTTCTCTTGCCCTCCTATGGTCCCTGGGGCTATGCCAGCCCACAAGTATGCTCCACAGGGAGTAGCTACTTGATTAGGGCATGGATGGGGAGTACCAGGTGTGATGGCCCAGGCAAGGTACCTCTACCTCCACCCTGCTCTCCACAGAGCCTGAAGCCCGTCCTTCAAGTCACAGATTCCTTCTGTGACCTCACCTGGTAGTGATGACCTCACAGGCCTTCTCAGTTTCCATGGCAGCATAACTAAGCAAACATGGTGTTCTAGGGGGAACCTCCCCACTAGCTCTTTACCAGATACCAATCTGTTTGGTTGCCTGAGAGAGATGTCTGACCGGATCTTCTATATTCACTCTAACTTGTCCTCTGTCCCCTGGGAATGCAGCACAGCAGGTAGGCCTAAGCCAGGCATCTGTACAAGAGGCATTGATATATAGACAACCTCACCTGGCTGCGACATGTTGCTTTTGGGCTTGCCCACACTTCAGAACTTGCCTAGCTGTAAGTAATATGAGTGGCCTGGGACCCCCTCAGGGACCCACAGTGTTCCTGCTTACTGCTGAGGACATTGCAATGTCTTCCCTTGGCAAATGTTCATAAAGGTTCTAATCTTTATAAATGTAGTTTTCTCCATCAGGCTATAAGACGCTTCCATTCAGACCCTTTACTGATTGGCCTTTTAACAAAAGTCAAGTGCATTTTTGTTGGCAAATGATAAATGGAGCAGTTTGAGGAAGAGCTGCTGATGACCGCTCATGAACCTCACCTTCAAACCCAGGCACCTTCTCTGTGCTGTCACGTAGACATCCACATGGGTCCTCTCAAACACATCCCAGACTGAGCTGCTGAGTACTAGAGAAAAGGGTGGTGTCATATCGATGGGAAGAAGAGCCCAGGGGAGTGATGAAGTGATACTGAGACTGGAGGGCTGAGGAAATGGTGTCCCAGGGGGTTGGGTTGATGTAAGCCTAGACTTGGCACCCAGAATCTGCCTCTGAACCTCCTCCTGGTCAGTCTGCCTCAGTATTTGGCCTTTTTCTAATCTAGATAAAAGTATCAGAGGGCTAGAGTTCAGTGTGGTTGAAGTAGGCAATATGAATGGGGCCCAAGAAAAGTTGCCAAGGTAGGAAGGGTTCTTAACTGATCTATATTAGATTATTTTTTCCCAACACTTGGAAAGCATTTCCATTAAAGCCTCAGAAGTGACAGAACTTAAGAAAACTTTTCTCTGTTGTGGGAAAGATGAAGGGGATCCTGATTGCAATTATATTCGGGCTCAGTTTTCTCTGGGAATGGAGAACAGAGTTTCTGGTCTCCTGCTGTGGCCATAGGCCCCACAGAATTGCTTTTGCAGCCAACATCCCTTCTCTAGGGGACTCCGAGGGGTGATAAGCGAAGGTTGTGTTTTGGATGCCAAGCAAATTAGAATTCTTCAGCCAGAAACTGGGAGAAACATGAGAGAGGGGATGTCCTGGCAGGACAGTGTACAGCAGAAGTGACTCATCAGTTCTGATTTTCTTTCCAGCAGCAGTGGCTCCCATTTTTCCTCCTACACCTGGTCACTACCATGTCCTCTACCAAGGATATGGCGAAACCCAGATGGGCTGGCATGGGGAGACATACTGCCTGGTTGGTGGCTACCGGGTCTATGGGGATGCGCCTGTGGCCACCCCAGCAAAGATGGAAGCAAAGAAGCCAGTCCCCAGCCGGACCCCCAAGAGACGCCGAGTCCTGGCAGAGGCGGCCAAAGACTTAGGTTGTTCCAGCCCCAAAATTCGGAAATTGCAGCACGGTGTCAGGAGGCTGACCCCGCAGAAGCTTGCTGGCTAACACACTCCGTAGAGAGGGCAAACGTTTAGTGGCCTAAGACAGCTAATGCCTCTTCTGGCAGTGAATCCTGCTGTCCACCCCTGGGTACAACCTGTGCTGTTCTGGCTGAGCCTTCCTCAGTTAGCAGCCTCCTTCCATGCTAAACGGCCATGGTCAAGGAGCCTCAGAAACTGGTTTGAAATGGTCTGATATGAGGTTTGAAATGAGAGGCTGCTCTGCACATTTCAGGACTGAAGCTGGCCTGGAAGAAAACCTCATGTTCCTCTACTCAATCCTCAGGAGTCCCTTCTTGGGCAGAAGAAAGAAAAGTCTGCACTCTACGAGCCAAGTATGACCCAGGAGTAGTGAGAGGGTGAAGAGTGGCCTTAGCAAGGCCTACTGTACTTGATGGGCTCCTGCCCTGAGTCATTGACAGCGACCACCAACACAAACCATGAAGAGCTGGGCTTCTTAAAACTAAATGAAGCAATCCCTGGCTACCCAGGAGACTTCTGGCTGGGTTCTCAGGAAATAGAATAGAGAGACCCAGAAGACTTGCTCCCTGGAGTAGGAACAAGATGGATAGAGTCGAGCAGCACCCCTTCTGAGTCTCACATGCTCCTTTACTCCCAGCCTTTTTGACCCTAGTGGGGTCCCTGACTGCTCAATAAAATGATTTTCTGTAACTGTTTGACTTGAAATCCAGTTTTCCAAGGTCAGGCCCCAAACCTTTCTGTTTCCTTCATGTATGTTCCCAAATGAGGTACCTGGTCCTGTAAGACCTGCCTCCAAAAATGACCCTGGGGTGCAACTTCTATGTGGCTCCTGCAATGACACCTGTGCAAATTGGGGCAAGACACAGTCAGGTTCTTTAAGAAATGCAGAGACTGATGCATACTTCCCTGTGGTGTGTGTGTGTGTATGTGTGTGTAAGAAAGACAGGGCTGAAAAGATGCCATTCCATCTATCAATCAACCCATCCATCTATCCATTTATTCAACAAATATTTATTGAGCACCTATGCTCAATAAATTGGGACGTTTTGGTTGCTTGGGATATTTTGGTGAATGAGATCATCAAGGCCCCTCTCCTCAAGGCACTCGCAAGCTAAAGGAAGCGATAAATAAGTAAACAACATAATTTCAAGTAATTATAATTACTATAAAGAAAATAGGATAAGAGACTAGAGTGATGAGGGGGTGCTAGGTTATACAAGGTAGTCAGAGAAAGCTTTGAGGAGGTGACATTTCCGTGGAGATGTGAGAGAGTCATGTGAGGAGCTGGAAGAAAAGTATTCCTGGAGAAAGAAATGGCAAGTGCAAAGACCTTGGCGTGGGAATGAGGCTGACCTGTTCTAGGAACAGCAGAAAGGCCTGTGTGGCAGGAAAGGAAAAATAGTGAAAGATGTGATGGAAGTAGGTAGGCATGCCCCTGACCATAGTGGGCCTTGTCAGTCACGGTAAGGATCTTAGGTGTGATGGGAAGTCATGGGAGGAATTAGAATAGGGTAGAGAAGTGATCTGATGTAGATGATATATCACTCTGCCACGTGCCATGGCAGTGTGGTGTTGGCTGTCACCACTAGAAAGTCTCAGCAGTTAAGGGGACAATTGGTCCTGGGGAGTGAGGTGGGGAAATATCAGCAGAAAAGAAAGAGGACAGGGTTTGGGCCCGTGTCCCAGGCCCACCTGCCTCAGCAGCCCAGAACAGCAGGGGGTATTGTCAGCATCTCATAGCCCTCAGACCCAGGGGAAGCCACCTACCCTGTGTGTCCTCAGGGGCCACAGCAGCAAGACTGTTACACCTCCCAGAGACAAACCCTCAAGGTCAGGGAAGGTCCTGATAATTTAAGAAGTTTCCCTAACGTGGGTTAGAAGAAGGAGGCACAGGCCCTGGGGCTCCCAGAAATTTCCCATTGTGAATTTCAGTTAACTTACAAAAGACAGCTAATGCCTCATCCTGCAATGATGCAATGACCCCCACCCCCACTCCCACTGCCCGCCACTGGAGATTAGAACCTTAGTATCTTATGTCTGATATTTGGTGTGACTAAGGTTGATTTGTGGTTACTGGCAGAATCAGATGGGTTGGCAATTATCAAATATGAGGCAGATTCAGCTGGGGATCTTAGGAAAATTAGAGAACACCAGTCCTACCGAATACATTTCTAGGGTGAAGACCGGAAATGTGCAGTTTTAAAAGCTTTCCATAACTACAGATTTATAGGAAAAACAAGCAACAGAGGAGCATGTGAAATGACACCATGGGATGCAATCAGCAAACTCTAAAGAACAAAGGACATGATTTTTTCAACAAATAAGTTGCAAGGCAGATAAAAGGAAGAGCAACCCATGGATTAAGAGATATAACCACCAAATACAATGTTGGTGGTTCTTAATCTATTCATACATTATAATTCAAATCAATTACTTAAAAATCAGGCGATCAGGGAAATTTGAACATGATAATTTATGATATTAAGTATAGTTGACTTTTTAAGGTGCTGTAATAGAATGGTAGTAAAGTGATTTGTGTGTATATATTTGTATTTTATTTAGGTATAATGGACTATAACTTTCAGGTGTACAACATAATGAGTGATTCACTATTTTAATATATTGTGAAATGATCACAGAAGTCTAGTTAACATCTGTCACCACATATAGTTAGCTTTTTCTTGTAATAAGAACTTTTAGGATTTACTTTTAGCAACTTTCAACTATGCAATACAGTATTATTAAACATAGTCACCATGCTGTACGTTACATCCCCATGACTTATTTACCTTTACCTTTTGACCCCCTTCATCCATTTCACCCACCCCCACCCTTCTGGCAATCACCAATCTGTTCTCTGTACCTATGAGCTCATTTTTGTTTTTTCTTTTTTAGAGTCCATATATAAGTGATATCATGTGGTATTTGTCTTTCTCTGCCTGACTTATATCAGCATAATGCCCTCAAGATTCCTTAATGTTACAAATGGCAAAATTTCCTTATTTTTATGGCTGAATAATATGCTATTGTGTGTACCACATTTTCTTTATCCATTCATCCATCAATGGGCACTTAGGTTGTTTCCGTATCTTGGCTGTTATAAATAATGCTGCATGGAACACAGGAGTGTATATATCTTTTCAAGTTAGCTTTTTTGTTTCTTCAGATAAATACCCAGAAGTGGAATTGCTGGGTCATAAGGTAGTTCTCTTTTTAATTTTTGAGGAACCTTCATACTGTTTTCTATAGTGGCTGCACCAATTTACCACCAAATTACCACCAACAGGGCACAAGTGTTCCCTTTTCTTCACATCCCCGCCAACACTAATTTCTTTTTTTCTTTTTTTTATAGTACATATGAGATGATATCTAATATTCTAAGAAGTGTGAGGTGGTATCTCTGTGGTTTTGATTTGCATTTCCCTGATGATCAGTGATGTTGAGCACCTTTTCATGTACCTTTTCATCTGTATGTCTTCTTTGGGAAAATGTCTAGTCAGATCCCCCTGCCATGACTGAACTTTTAAAAAGAGCCCTTATCTTTTAGAGATGCAGATTTAAATATGGATGAAATAAATGTCTTATTTGCTTTAAGATATTCTGTAGAAGGAGATAGGAAAGGTATAAATGAAATAAGATGAGCCATTAGTTGATAATTGTTGAAGCTGATTGATGGGTACATAGGAGTTCAATATACTCTTCTCTCTACTCTTTTATATGTTTGAAAGTTTCCCTAATTAGTTAAAAGAAATAAAAATAAAAGCTTCTCAGGCGCAGCCTAATGTTCAGCCACATTTGGATTCAGTGAGGGCTCAGGTGGTCAGCTTTACAGGGTAAACTAATGTGTGAGTGCCGTAGGAGCCAGGCAGAGGAGCACACTTCTGGCATAAAAACAGGAAGCTCAGAGAGCTCTGGAACAGGATGTGCTGTGCACAACATGTTGTTGTGGAAGACAAGTCTGACAGGCCTCAGAGATGAGCAGGCTCTGGTGAGCAAAGAGATAGCAAGTCTGAACTTGAGGCTAAATGAGAAATTATATATGCCATGGAGTAAATGTTTGGTCAGGGCTGCCTCCTGGCACCTGGTGCCCCCATAGCCCACCTTCCTGTGCGCTTATGCTAGCATGTGTGATAGATAACTGAAGACTTATCCGCACCCCAGCAAAGGGCCAGCACCAGTGAGTGATCAATTAAGGATATCTGGACAAACGAATGTAAGGGATTTGAGGTTTCTCCTGGTGAGAGAGGCAGAAACGGGAAGTTGAGAAGTCCAAGGAATCCCTGCCTGACTTAGCCAGATGGGCATGATTGCCTATCCAGAAGCTGGTCTCCCCACAACTGTCCTCCCCGTCAGCTAGGTGCAAGGAGGGTTATGCCCCAGGGCCAGTGGGCTACTCTGCCTACCACTGCTGGCTTTCTTATGTCCCATGAACCTTCACTAAAGACAGGTTCAGTCCAGCCCAACCCTGGTGAACCTGGCAGTAGTAGTGAACAAGTGGTGAGGCAGCATTTGCAGAAACAGACAAGGCAGCCCTTCCCAAGTGGCTAGGAGTCACTCTCCAAAGCTCTGTCCCCTCAGGGCCTGAAGCACCCACAGAGGAGGAGCCAAAAGAGACAAAGACTCTAGGTGGGTCTGGAGTGGGATCCCAAAGAGCCCCAGACAACAGAAATCTAAATACATTCCTCTTCCACAAACTCTAAGTCCCACTGTCCTCACAAGCTGCCCCCAAATTCAGGAATTCCCCTGCCCAGCGTTCCAGATTTGGATTCACGGAGGTCTGCAAACAGAGGGGTTCAGAGGTCAAGAAAGGGCATCCATCAGCTGGGGTAACTGCTCTGTACCTAGAGTGGTCACACAGAGAGAATAGAATTAGGGGGATCAGAGCTTGAAAAATCTGGGTATAAGGGAATTTTGGTATCGGATTACAGACCCACCTGCCAGCTCTTGGTTGAGAAAGTTAAGTTCATCTAGCTGAGCCTCAATTTTCTCACCTAGAAAATGAGGCTGGTAAAAAACCAGCTATTGTGAGAATTTAATAGATGACAGCACATCAAACCTGTATCACAGCTCCAAACACGGTAATGTTGGCTGCTCTGGTACGTTGTCACTGTTGTCGCATGTTCTTGTTCTATGAAGAAAAGGAAGGCAGCCTCCTGAGTTCCAAGTTGACTCTCTTTAACGAATATTGGTTGAGTGCTTGCTGTGGGCAGGTGTGATGCCATGTGCCGGAAAATGGCGGTTGTGGCCTCACTGAGTTTACTTGCCAACTTCAGCAGGGCAACCACTACAGACTGCTGTCAAGAGGAGGGAAAGGAGGAGGAGGAAGGAGAGGTCCAAGCAAAATCTGAACCTGAACAATTCAGAAGGCTCACCTATGTTTTTAGAGAGGGTAAGTCACCAAAGAGGTTTGGCTTTCATCACATTCTCCATGATATGACCCACCTCCAGGCAACTGAATATCACAATTTAGGAGTTGCCATCTGAATCCCAGGAACTCTATGGAGGGCCTTCCTGGGTCGAGTTCCTGTACCTCATACTCCTCTAGCTTCCTCCCAATTGATGGCACTACCTCAAGGATGTAGGACAACATGCAAAACAACCTCAGGACGAGAGCCCCAAGCCCTGTGAACTTCACATCTAAGTCACCAAAATATCTGGCCCCCAGAAGCAGCCTAGTCAGGCACGTCAAACCTGTCAGACACCACCTGTGACTGCTCTCGGACTCTTGTGTTCTAGATCCTCTGTACTGCCGGAAATCAGGCAGAGCCTGGCTGCAAGAGGACCTGAGTCATCATTCATCTCCATCAAAAAGCAGCGCTACGAAGGTAGGACGGAGATGTTGGCAAGGATGCTGTCACGCAGGGTGCCACACGGGGTCTCAGCTCCCGCTCCCCACATAAGAACGCAGGATATGGTGAGGCCAAAAAGGAACACCCACGGAGCCGTAGATAGGGGAGTCATACCACTATAGTCTCACTGGCGGCTGGGCTGGAGAGACAGGAGGCAGGAGCCACACTATCCAAAACCCACCATCCACGTGTCTCTGCCAACCCACCTCACTTGCTAGCTGCAATCCGCCTTTCTGCAATCCGTAATCCACACTTCACCACGCCACACCAGTCCAGGACGCCACACCACCACACCACACACTTTGCTAGCTTAGCCATGGCAGGTATATTAGTAGCTAACGGCTCACAGGTAACAGCTGATGGCCAACTAGTCCCAGCTGATGACCATCTACTACCCGAGCCAGCACCTTTCTATGTGAAGCCAAGAGCCTGGAAATTGCTTTCTGGGGCTCTGTCCCCACAGATGCTAAAGAGAAAGGTGAGGATTAGGGAGAAGGCTGAGCGGAAGTGAGATGCCTTAGTGGTTACTGCACTTCTCTCAAGATCAACGATGGCTGCCTTTTGAGGAAGGAAAATGAGTAAACTGTTTGCTACTTCAGGAAGGACAGCATCAGCTTTGTGATTGGAGGATGCATGTCTGTGGGTGTCTTCTGGCTGGGGAGACTATTGCTTCTTGATAATTTAACTGTTTTGGTCATCATGGGAACAGAAGCAGAGCAGCACCCAGAAAGAAGCAGGGGCAGCATCAAGGAGCCTGAATGGGAATAACCATCACTTGGACAACACTGGATGCTGAGGCAGCGTCCACCTCCACCCCGCCCTTGCACTCTGAGCATGTGAGGTATCTTGTGTGGCTATCACTCAGTCTGACTTCTTTCCTCCCTGCATATTCTTACAATACACTGGAGATCAGTGGGGGTTGAGTTGATTCCGCCACCGGAATCAGCTTGGTCCCAGGAGAAGCCTATTTCTACCCATGCCTCCTCTGTAGGTCTTGATTTATGTAAATACTGCACAGATGAAGAATTAGAAGAGAAGCTGCTTGCTCACATACTTCTCCCTGGTGGCAAGATTTTCTGTGCTGGCCCTGCTTCAACAGCCCCACCAATTGGAGGCTATGAGGGGATAGCACGGGCGAAGGCCTGATGGCAGTTGGCAGCATATCTGGTGTGGCCAGAATTCAGAGGGTGAGAGGGTTTGTGCTATTTGCTAAGACTGCAGAGGTCAATGGGAACAGACTCCCCAGGACTTCAGAGCCAAATAAAGGAATTTGGTATATCCTCAGAGCAATGGGAAACCACAAAAGAACTTAAGGCAGAAAGATGACATCAGATTTTCAAAAAAAAAAAAAAAAGTATAGGTATGGTTGCTCTGTAGAAAATGCACTGGAGATGAGGAGACCAGGAAGAGGTGCGAGATGAAGGTGGTCTGCACTGGGGAAGAGGCAGTGGGAACAGAGTGAGGATACACCTGGGAGATGTTTAAAGGCCAAACCAGCAGGATATGGAGAGGCCCTGAAAGGGGAGGGCTGGGCAGCGGGGAGGAGGCATCACACATGACATTCAGGTCAGCTCTGGAACCAGCCCTGGGCTTCCCAGCCACTTCTGCCCACTGCCAGCACCTGGATAACTTTTGGCATAGCTTCTACCCCCAAATTGTCCCTGTGTCCTAGTCTGTTCACTCATACTGCAGGCTCCTAGAGGATAAGGTTTAACTAGTGTGTGCTTGTTTCCCCCTGTACAGGGCAGGGCACAGAGATGGCGTCAGGTGAGGTTAAGGGGAGGATATGCAACCCTGTCGGCTAAAATCTGCTTGCTACTTGGGTGTGAGTACTCACATGCCCCTGAGTGTCTAAGAATCTGGGTGTGTCTGTTTTTCTGTGATGGCTTTGTATGGTAACCTCAAGGCCATGGCCAGCAGTGCCGGGCTATTTAAGGACTGAAGTTGAATGTTATAGAAAATTTACCGCATGGCTAATTGTAATGCAGGGTCTCAGCTCCTGCTCCCGGCACAAGAACGCAGGATATGGTGAGGCCAAAAAGGAACACCCACGGAGCTAAGGATAGGGGAGTCATACCGCTATATTCTAGATGGCGGATGGTTGAGACCCAAAAGCAAATATCCACCAGTACCTCAACGAGGGGTCTTCTTGGACTCCCATCTCGTTGGTGGCCAGGCAAGACACAGGAAGTAGGATCAACACAATCGGCTTGCTAACCGCACTTGCTAGCGGCAATCTGCCATCCACTTCTCTGCCACCCACCCAACCAACCCCCTTACCAGTGTAGCCACAGCAGTTATATTAGTGGCTAATGGCTAACCGGCAATAGCTGATGGCCACCCAGCCACAGCAGATGGCCATCTGATTACAGCTGATGGCCATCTAATAACCGAGCCAGCACCTTTCCACGTGAGGCCGAGAGCCTGGAAACTGCTCTCCTGGCTTTGTCCCCACATGGGGCCTGGAGGAAAACTAAAAAAAAAACTCAGAAAGCTAAATTCTCCCTTCTCGTTCCTCTGTCAGCAGTTGCTATTTATTTGTTGGACTTCCTGCCCTTCTCTTCCTCATTTTTTATAGCCCCCACTTCCTTATGGGATTATTAAGAGTGGAAGAGACAAGCTATTTATCCCCCAAATGCACATTTTTGGTTTGGAGAACAGCAGATCCAAGAGTTTCTCCTCCCTCTTCCCACTCAACTGCAAAAGTGGGGCTGCTAACCAGCAGTAGGGGACAGTGGCAGGAAGGGAGCGAGGTCTGAGTCTGTGCGTACAAGACACTCAGGGCAGGGACACACCTGCTGTTCTCTGAAGCAGGGCTCTGGAGGACTCACGCTTTGTAGTGGGGCTGCCGAGAGAACGCTCCAGCTACAGGAGGCAGGGAGCGGACCCACCTCCAGTACAGCGCCTTTGGTTGGCCCTCCTGGTCAGCAGGCACTGGGCAACAGCAAGTGCACAATCCCTCAAATATATCAAAGCTAGGAACCCTTCCACTCCTGGATAAGCTAGGACCTCTAGTCCTTCTGGATGAGTTTTTTTGCTCATTTTATTTTGGGGGAGGTGTCTAGGGTCTCCAGTCCTCAGAATTAGGTCACTACACTGGTCACTCCTATCATCTGGAAAAGGTTCCAAAGGTGAAGGAGCTCCAGTGGGTACCAATGTTCAAAGTAGAACCTTGAGAGGCTCGGAATGAGGAGTCTGGGCAGAGACCCAGAAGCCTCTCAGCTTCTGTGATAAGGCACATCCCCCAAGTGCATGTTTGTGGGTGTGGGTGTGTGGGTGGGGGTTCTTAAGGGAGGCAACTAAGCTGAAGGCCTGAGGTTGGGAATAGGGTGGGGCCTGCTGAGCACAGACAGAACTTAGCCCTTGAGGTTTCTGGGAAAGCTATAGCCAGAAGAGCCACAAGATAAGGCGGGTGTAACCACAAAACCAGGTGACAGCCTGTTTCTTAGGATCCATACTTCTGACCTCAACAAGGCCAAGGCTTCCACACTGAGGTAGGAGGGATCCTGGCCAGCAGGTCAGTCAGCATCTCTGAGAGAAATGCCGCTGGGATTGGGGGCTCTGCTGCCCTAGACATGACTCATTTCCTTCCACTCAAATAGACTAGTATCTGGGTTCCTACTCTGTTGAGTAAACATCCCCTGACCCTCCCCAGATAGTTGCTCAGTTGGCATTCCCAAAGCCCCTCCACGCAGGCCCTGGCGAGGTATAGCATCTCCTGAAGATAGAGCTCTTTCCTGAAGCTGACTGGGGAAGATGGGAGAGGGGTGCTCCTGACAGTTCCCCGTTACTCGCCGGAGCCCCCAGGGAATGGACTTGCAGACCAGGGAATAAGGTGGGGAGAGAGAAGATCAGGGGCAGAGGAGGGCCCCTTCCTGAAACCAGAGTCCATAAAGTTAACCTCTCATTTCCAGAGACTACCTCTCCCCCCCCACACTCACCCCACGAGCCCCAGCACAGGGAAACTCGGAGCCTAGAGCACTGTGACCACAAAGACGCGTGCATGTGGCCCTAGGGGTACCTGGGCCAGACTGCAGGCCATGGGGGAGAGGCCACAGAGCCGAGTGCCACTCTCTGGGATAAGCACTCCAGGTCCTCTCTCAGAGCAAGGCTAGGGACAGGGGGAGAACAACCTGGGTCAGCCCCTCGGAGCAGTGGGTGTGCGGAGAGGGTCAGGAGCGGGGGAAGCCTGAGATGGGAGGCCAGTGGGCGCATGCCGCGGAGACCAGCGCAGCCCAGGGGGGCGCCCTCGAAGCTGCGAGCGGGAGGCCGTGCCGCCCCCTGGCGGCCGCGTTGCGCGGCGTCGCAGCTCCTTGTTCACCCGTCGCAGGGTCCTGAGACTCCATTCCCTTCTCGCGAGGTCCCGCAGCCAAGTCTCCTGAATCGACGGTTGGGACCCCATCGTCGCCCTCTGCCCTTTGCCCGCCCCTCTCAGGCTCTCGAGATCCTGCCCGCCTGTCCGGCCCTGCGCAGCATGCAGCCCGTGGGCCTCCCGGGTCTCAGCGTGCTCTGCCGGAGGCCTCTGGTGCGTCTACTCCTCCTGCTGACGCTGCTGCTGCGGCCGATAACGCGCGCCCAGACCATACCCGGCGCCCCCAGCACCCCAAGTCTGCGGGAGCTTGCACAGGCCCTGATGCGGGCCTTCCCGCTCGTGGATGGGTTAGTAGGTGCTGGGGGCTGAGGGATGAGGGCAGTGGGGACGGAGCTCACCCCTGGGCTGGGGAGCAGGTTCTGAGCATGCAGGACTAATGAAGGAGGTTCCTTCACACCACCCCTGATGTCCTTTCCCATCATGTATGGGTACCCTTTCCCCTTCTCTTTCATCCCCTCCGCGATGGGAACAGGCCCTAGCCCAGGCCTAGAGGGTCCTAATGTAGTCTGACAGTGTGGGGTGGGGGACTCCTGGGGCTGGCCCAGGACTGGCAACATGTCCTGCCTGATCCAGGCCTAAAGGAGTCCACCCATTTGCCCCAACCTAACCCTGCCTTCACCTTCCAGCCATAATGACATGCCCCTGGTCCTGAGGCAGTTTTACCGGAACCAGCTACAGGATGTGAATCTGCGCAATTTCAGCGACGGCCAAACCAGCCTGGACAGGCTTAGAGACGGTCTCGTAGGTGCCCAGGTATCAGAGGGATACACAAAGTGCCACTCGCTGCTGGGGAATGTCGAGACGTATGGGGGCTCTAGAGACCACAAGTTAGTCACATGGGAACTCTTACCATAGTGACCCAAAAAGTGCCATGACATATTTACTGGGGGCTGCAGGGGCCACGGTAAGACAGCTTGATGGGCATCCAGGTACCACAGAACAAGTAGTGCATTACTTTTGACCTCTGGGCCCACTGGATGCTGTGCGGGCTATGGAGACTGAAAGGAGGAGCTTCAAAGCAGCCCCTGCCCAAACCAACCCCTGGTCTCCCCCCAGTTCTGGTCAGCCTATGTCCCATGCCAGACCCAGGGACGGGATGCTGTGCGCCTGACCCTGGAGCAAATTGACCTCATCCACCGCATGTGTGCCTCCTATTCCGAGCTGGAGCTTGTGACCTCAGTTAAAGGTAGGTAGGTTGGTGGCAGGTGTTAGGGATTTGATTGAGGTACCCCAGTTCCTGAAAGTGATCACCTGACCTACTTGCCCCCAGCTCTGAACAGTACCCGGAAGTTGGCTTGCCTCATTGGTGTGGAGGGCGGCCACTCACTGGACAGTAGCCTCTCCGTCTTGCGTACCTTCTATATGCTGGGTGTGCGCTACTTGACCCTCACCCACAACTGCAACACGCCCTGGTGAGCACAGTGCAGATGGTATGGGCTCACTGAGGCAGGGATCTGCCCAAGATCACACTGGGGCCCAGCCATGCTTTACCCCTGGCCTGTGGCACTGACCCTGGAGTGGGGAGGGGAGCTGGGTTCACAGCAAGACTGGATCCCCAGGCGCAGCCCAGTTTGGGTTCCTGCTCTTGCTGTAGGGGGTTGGTAGGGTTAGAGGGTTCGGTAGGGCTTCTAGACTCTGTGGCCATATTTTGGCCACCAGTCAGACTGCCTCCTGGCCATCCTGCAGGGCAGAAAGCTCAACTAAGGACATCCACACCTTCTACAATAATGTCAGTGGGCTGACCAGCTTTGGTGAGGTGAGGACCCCGATTCCATTACCCTGCACCACATGTATGTATACACCCCACCTGTTCCCCACAAATAAATGCAAATACATGTGCACCCCTGATGCCCTCTTCCCAATCTGTCCCTACAGAAGGTGGTGGTGGAAATGAACCGCCTGGGAATGATGGTAGACTTGTCCCATGTCTCAGACACTGTGGCACGGCAGGCCCTGGAAGTGTCACAGGCACCTGTGATCTTCTCTCACTCAGCTGCCCGGGGGGTGTGCAAGAATGCACGGAATGTTCCTGATGATATCCTGCAACTTCTGGTAAGAGACTGCCCTGGCCCTCGAACCTAAAGCAAGAGGTTTGAACCAGGAGCCCTTGAACCTGAGCCCCAGTTCCCTAAAATTTCTCAAACCCCAGGCTGAACATTTCCCCCCACCCTAAAATCCACAGTCCCTGAACCTTGAACTCAAGGTGGCTTTCTAGGTGGTAAACACTCCTCTAAACCCTCAAACCCAGGGCCAAGAAACCACCCAAACCAGGGCTGAGTCTCCTCCATTCATACAAACCAGAGAGGTGAAGTCTGTGACCTCAAAGCCAGGGCTGAACACCTTCCTCACAGGGGTTCAGCAGGTTAACAGGCAGGTGAGGAGGTGGGCAAGCTGAGTGTCCATTTGTCCACCCCTGCAGAAGAAGAATGGTGGCATCGTGATGGTGTCCTTGTCCGTGGGCGTGATGGAGTGCAACCTGTTAGCCAATGTGTCCACTGTGGCAGGTAAGACCCAGCCTGGGCTGTCTGAACAGTTCTGATTTGGACCTGAGTCTTTGGGGCGGGGAGGGGTTGGACCTCAGAACAGCCCCAGGAGTTTGACCCACCCTTTGGCAGTAGGCACAGCTCCCCCAAACCCAAAAATGAACAGTACGCAGCACTTTGGTGCCACATGGAACTGGACCCACAAAGTGGGTAGTGCAATACTGATGGGTATAAGAGAAGCAGCCAGACATAAAGCCTGGCTACTGACCATCTGGCCTCTGCAGGGGCTCCCAAAGCACCCTCCCCCTGCCTCTGGCCAAGGAACTGGGCAGCCCCTTAGGTCTCTGGGGGTTTTTGTCAGTTGTATTCTTTGTCCCTCCCTTTCACCCTCTCTCACACATGGAAACAAGTCCTGGTAGGTTCTCAGGGAGGCTCGAGGCAGGGTGAATCCTGATGTGAAATCGCCCAAACTTGTGGCTCTGGGGTCCATTTCAAATCTGAAGTCCAGTCTAGAACCAGCAGGAATCACTTCAGGTCAAACTTCAGAGCCCTCAAGTTGGCACACTGGGTGCCGGTCCTTGAAGGAATTGGCCTGCATGGCCTACAGACTGCAGGAAAGGGAATCAACAGATTCCCCCTCCCCTATCCCTGCCCTGGAAGCCCCACACTGCTCACTCTCCATCCCCCAGATCACTTCGACCACATCAAGGCTGTCATTGGATCCAAATTCATCGGGATTGGTGGAGATTATGATGGGACCAGCCGGTGAGTGCTTCCCTGCAGCTTGTCTGGGGCTAGCTGTGCAGCAGCGGGGCCTTCGCAATCACCATGCCCACCACAGCATGGTCTTCATGATCTTTAGGCCTTGAGCAGAGTTCTGCTGGCCCACCTGGCATGTCCCCTCACCCAGGGTCTCTTTTCAGGGCTGTTCTGTCTATCCATGGCCCATTGGCCCCACTCTGGGTCATCATATTTGGCTAAGCCACCAGAGCTCATCTGCCCAGCACGTGCACCCAGTCCCAGTGCCACAGACCCACTGCCTCTGAGCAGACTCTTAACAAGGTCTGGTATGGGCTGACCACCTTCTCTGCTTGCAGCTGGGACTGTGCATGCAGGGGATCAACCCAGTTCTTAAAAAGCTTTTCTTCTTTTTATGTATGGAGGGAAATTTTGCATTCAGTGAAAGGCATAGATCTTAATAATATAGTTCAAATGAGTGTTGATGAATATTCAAGGAGGTTTTGGGGTCTCCTGAAGGATGAAGAGTGGGGGTGAATCATTTACTCTCTCCAAGTCTCCATTTCCCATATCTGACCAGGGTTGGGGTTCAGTGGACACATATGGCTGTGGTTCTGAACCAGCACCAGGGAACTGTTCTGGGGCCCAACAGCTGGTTGCCTGGTTGCCACACAGATTTCCGCAGGGGCTGGAAGACGTGTCCACATACCCGGTCCTGATAGAGGAGTTGCTGAATCGTCGCTGGAGTGAGGAAGAGCTCCAGGGAGTCCTTCGCGGAAATCTGCTGCGGGTCTTCAGACAGGTTGAACAGGTATGCTGGGTGGGGCAAAAGAGTCCTCAGGAGTCTGAGCAGGTGTGTTGGGGGAAGCTGTGGGGGCTGCTAACCATCAATGTTGCCTCCAGGTACGAGAAGAAAACAAGGGGCAAACGCCCTTGGAGGACGAGTTCCCGGATGAGCAGCTGAGTAGCTCTTGCCGCTCTGTCCTACCGCCGGTGCATCAGAGACAGAATATGGCTCCAGGCCAGAAACTAACTGAGACTCCAATGCATTGGACACCCAAATTGTCACCTAAGGTGTCATTCTCAAAATCCTCCCCCCACACAGCCCCAGGCTTCACAGTTATTGCTGCCTTCCCAGTTCTTGTTCTGTGGCTCTTGTGACCCAGTTCATCCTGCCAGATGTCATTTTGGCAGCCGTGGACATCCCACGAAGTTCCCCTGTTGTGCAGGCACAAACATTTCCTGAAAATAAATATTTTAGACTGGAACCAGGCATGAGTGTCCTTTTCTGTGGGGTGGTCTGGTGGCACACCAGTGCTGGGGGTTGGTGAGGCATCCTGCAGTTCAGCCACCAGTTACTCAAAGACCTGTTGGCAGTGGCCTGAAGAACCTCAGATGATTGGGCTCAGCACTGGAAGAAGACAGTGGAGGGCTCTGGCTGCAAGAAGGTAGACCCTATTCTGGGTTCCCACTGAGTAGCTCGCCCCAGTCCCCATCCTGACCCCCTGACCACCACCTGGGGATCTTTCAGGGAATTATGGTTCAGATTCCCAAATAGGGAACCTGCCTGGATCACAAATATCTTTGCTCCTATTTGGACAGAGCTCAGAATGTCAGGCCACATAATCGGCCATGGGCCTCCAATGCTGGACAGCCCTGGATGTGGGCCCACAGGGATTTCCTGAGAGGCACAGGCTACTTAGACAACTACTCCATCTTACCCCCAGGCCATTAATGGTAATAGCAACTGCACTAATAGCCAAAATTAAAAGTTAATAAAGAGTTCATAATGACAGCTAATAAATAACATGATAATAATAGATAATGGCTAATAAAAATAATAATGCTAATAGTCTGTGCATATCTCATGACTGAGCAATTTCACCCCAGGTATATATCCAAGAGGAATGCATGCATACATTCCACAAGAGGCATATGAAATAATATTTATAGCAGCACTGTTCACAATAACTCCAAACTGTGCATTTCAAAGTCAAACTTCAAGGAGCCAAAAAAAAAGATTATCGTAAAAGGAGTCATATTTTTAAAAATCACATTAACTTGAGGAACAACAATAAAACTGACAACTAAATTTTCAACGGAAATAATGAAAATCCACACACAGTGGAATATCTTTAACTTGATGAATGAAAATAACTACCAATGTTGAATTTTGTGCACAAAAATGAAGGGAAATACATTTTTCAAACTAACAAAAGCAGAGAGAGAAATTGGAAATATGCAAATCATCTAATGAGAATATCAGTTATTATGGAAAAAGCGCATATTAAACAGAAATTAAGGAGATTATAGGTGCCCTAATTTTACATTTGAAATGGAGGTATGAACATTTAAACAAAACGTCTTCAGATTTTTTTAACTGGAAAAAAGTTATGTTCTATGAATACATCTGATTTGGGTAAAGCAGGCACAGATTTGGCTCTTACTCTGAAATTTTAAGTTCTGTAGAAATTCCATCTGAAATTATTTTAAGAAACATGTGTCATGCGGGGTCTCTGGTCCCGCTCCCCACATAAGAACGCAGGACATGGTGAGGCCAAAAAGGAACACCCATGGAGCCACAGATAGGGGAGTCATACCACTATAGTCTCGCTGGCGGCTGGGTTGGAGACATAGGAAGCAGGAGCCACTATCCGCAACCTGCCGTCCACTTCTGTCTGGAATCCAACCTCACTTGCCAGCTGCAATCCGCCGTGCTAACTGCAATCCACTCTTGCTAGCTCAGCCACCCCATCTTCTTGCTAGCCCCCATTTTTGTGCTAGCATAGCCACGGCAGTTATATCAGTGGCCAATGGCTCACTGGTTACAGCTGACGGCCAACTAGCCACAGCTGATGGCCATCCAATCAGTTGATGGCCATTTACTACCTGAGCCAGCACCTTTCCATGTGAAGTGAAGAGCCTGGAAACTGCACTCCTGGCTCTGTTCCCACATATGCAATATTGATGCTGGTAATATAAAATCAACATCCTGTTTGGATCTTCTTAAATTGATTCACAAATTTTGTTTAGTGGAATTTTATCCAAATTTGGAATTAGCCTTGAAAAAAATTTTAACCAGTCACAGTAGCATCTCGTAAAAGAAGGTTCAATGAGCTGCAGTTATTTAAAATTATTTGGTCAACAGAAATTGTCAAATAGGCAATCTCTCAACAGAAAATGAGCTAAGCAACGAAGTAGGTTTTGAAAATATTATTCCTGAGTTTGCTTCCGTTAAAGCCAGGGAAGTAAAATTATAATTCTAGTTTGGATATAAATAAAGTTATGGAAACATAAAATAATGTTGTGAATTTTAGTACACCTACTTTTCAGTCCTTTATTATTTTTTAACTATTTTAATGTTCTGGAAAAGAACCATTGAAAAATAACCATTGAAAAATACATTTAAAAAGAAAAAGTACATTAAAATGTACATCAGAGCACACATTTTTCTTCTTGCCTCAGGCTCCAAGTTGGTTGGGTTCTGTACTCCTATTCAGAAAATCGTAATAGTGCTTTCTATTCATTTCACCTGTTCTCTCTTTTCTTGATTCCTTTTGGATCAATTGAGTAGCACTCTGAGATCACTTTAATCCTATTTCAGATCCTTCCAAGCTGGGCTGATCCAACTCAGGGTCCATTTAGAAAAAAATGGGAAGAAGTGGGAGTTAGAAGATAGAAGCTTAGAGGAGGGCCCTGTATTGTTGGAGCTCAGACTTCTGAGATGAGGCTTTACTCAGCTGGTGCAGGTGTTCGAAATGGGCACGGCAAGGCTGCTCTGTGACAGCCAGAAGTTGGAGGCTACAGCCAACTGCCACTGCGGGAGCAGCACTGACAGGAACAGGAAAAACATTTTTCTCCTTCTGCTTTTCAGTTTCCCTTGAGCCCCAGAGCAGAGAATAGAAGGCTGGATCTGGAGTTGAGAGACAATTGCTTAATAACCAGGATTGCTGCAAGCCTGATTTACTCTTTCTCCTAGGGTGTATTCTTTAGTGTTCCAACTCAAAACTCAGTGTCCATCAGGGTTTTGTCTTTACCTTGGTGGACCCTCGACACTAATCTCTCTCCTTAGCCCCACAACGCCCCTCCTGGTGGAAGAAACATCCCAAAGGCGGGGTCCGTCTCTGGGTTTCCACTCTCCCTGGATCCTGGACAAGTAATTTTTCAGTGTGTCATTAAGTCCCTGATGCCTTTGAGAAGATCCTTTCTATTTTGCCCAACTTTTCTGTTGTCAAGAGGAGTGTAACTTTGATTTAGTTAATCAACCCAAACCAGACATTTGAAAACTTTTTTTTTAAACTGGGGAATATTGGGGCATAGTGTGTTTTTCCAGGACCCATCAGCTTCAAGTTAAGTCGTTGTTTTCAGTCTAATTGTGGAGGGTGCAGCTCACTGGCCCATGTGAGACTCGAACCGGTGACCTTGGTGTTATGGGCACTGTGCTATTAACCACTGAGCCAACCAGTGCCCCATTTGAAAACTTTTATGTATTAATTTGATAGCATTTTTAAAGTTTCTGTAAACATTATGCCCTCTCCTTTCACCTAAGACTAATATAGGAAACAGCTGTATGTGTAATGCTTTGCACTTTTGATAAACTAGCAGCAAAGTTTATTTGCTGAGTTGTTTAATGTTACTTAAATGAAGAACTCCATGGCAGATCAGCTAAGGTATATGAGAGACCAGAATAAATACTCTCTCTCTCTCTCTCTCTCTCTCTCTCTCTCTCCCCTCTCCCCCCAGCCCCTTCCTGTGAGAGCCAAAGTTGTTGGAGGTAACTGGGTCAAACTTGATCCTTAATACCAAGGCATGAGGACGGGGCAGCAATGGATGGGGGCAGTAGTCTCCAGAGGCCAACACCCCTCTCCTGGCACCCAGAGGGAAGGCCCACTTATTAGGGAGCTCACGTGTCATGCTGGGTGTCATGCGGGGTCTCTGGTCCCGCTCCCCACATAAGAACGCAGGACATGGTGAGGCCAAACAGGAACACCCACGGAGCCATAGATAGGGGAGTCATACCGCTATAGTCTCACTGGCAGCTGGGTCGCAGACACAGGAAGCAGGAGGCACACAATCCGCAACCTGCCATCCACTTCTGTCTGGAATCCAACCTCACTCGCTAACTGCAATCCACTCTTGCTAGCTCAGCCAGCATCTTCTTGCTAGCCCCCATTTTTGTGCTAGCGTAGCCACGGCAGTTATATTAGTGGCCAATGGCTCACTGGTTACAGCTGATGGCCAACTAGCCACAGCTGATTGCCATCCAATCACAGTTGACGGCCATTCACTACCCGAGCGAGCACCTTTTACGTGAGGCCAAGAGCCTGGAAACTGCACTCCTGGCTCTGTCCCCACACTGCTCCAGGTGAAGTCATGTATCACACCACGTCCCCCATGCTCTTAGCACCAAGGGCTCTAAATTGACCTTGTACCCCTTCTCTATGCCTTCCAGGATCTTCTAGCTCCTCTCCCACAGCACAGTCATCCTGCCCAAACCAAACCTTTGCCTGGGCTACTGGCCAACCTGATTTATGCTCCATCCTTTTAAGGCTCAACCAGTGCTCTGGTGCCTCCACTAACCTCTTACCACCACTCTGGCCAGCTTGCACCAGCACTGCCCACAGATTCCCTCAATATTACAGAAAAAGATAGTACATAAATTGACTGGGGAGTAGGTAACCCCCTTCCTAAGAAGGCTACTATTAACTAATGTTTAGTACCTATACTTCTCTAGAGTCTTTTTTGTGCATATAAGATAGGATCAAAAAATACGGTGAATGTTTAAATTTTTAAAAATTTGTTACAGTAAAAGACACATTGCCATCAATCCCCCTCAAAATACCCCCACTCGCTTTGAACACACTTATCCCATCATTCGTGCCACTTTCTGAAGCAGTTCTGGAAGTCCTCTTTCGTGAGTGTCTTTACGAGTATTTAAGAAATGATGTGTGTAGAAAACAGCCTGAGAAATGGGCAAACGGTTTCATTCTCTATCATGAGAATGCTCCATGTCACACACCGCTTCTGATACGGCAATATCTGTCAGATTAAAATATTATGAAAAAAAAACATTATGGTGTGTCCTCATCCATCTTACTCACCAGATCTGGCACTGTGTGATTTCTTCCTCTTCCCCAAAGTCAAAATGACCGTGAAAGGTAAATGTTTTGAATCAATTCAGGACATCGAGGCAGTCACAACAATGCAACTAGAAGACACTCATGAAAAAGGACTTCCAGAATTGCTTCAGAAAGTGGCAAGAAAGATGGGATGTGTTTGAAGCAAAGGGTAAGTGTTTTGAGGGGGATTAATGGCAATGTGTCTTTTACTGTAATACATTTTTTTATTTAAACATGCACCATATTTTTTTATCACACTTCGTATATTAACGTATGTGCAGACACAAATTTCAACACTAGATGCTGAAACAAAATGGTTTCCCATAAACATCGTTCTTAAATTCCATTTTTATTACGTATATAGGAAACCTTCTTTTCTCTCAGTCAAAACAGACAGATCTAATTCACTCTTCTGAGTTGGGGCTTAGAATTTCACGAAATAGATGACCTATTGGAGGGTGGGGCACATCCCTGCAACTAAAAGTCGACATGGAACTGCAACTAGCGGTGGGATTAGGACTATTCCTGGATCCCTCCCAGTTGCCCCACGGGCCTCCTCTCCTACTCTGTTCTTTCCAGGTAGCGGGAAGAGCAGTAGGTGCAAGGCCAGGAGCAAGGGCGGAGGGAGCCCGCGATGTGTCGCTAGAGGGCGCTCGCGGAAGAGGCCGGCCTGGCCCATCGGTGTGCACGCACTCTTGGGGGGGAGGGAGTGCCGTACAGCCCCCTGGCGGCCACGCAGTGCGGCTGCGTTGCGGATCTCCGGGCCTCGGTCTCAGCGTCCTGAATGCCGTCGTGACTAGGCCGCGCCGCTGAGTCACCAAAATCGACGGTCGGGACCCCATTCTTTCCCTCTGCCCCTCGTCCGCACCTCTCAGGCTCTCAAGATCAGCCTCTGCCCGCTGGCTCTGCGCAGCATGCAGCCCGCAGGCCTTGAGGGTCCCCGCGTGCTCCGCCATCGTCGGCCTCTGTTTCGGCTGCTGCTTCTGCTCTCGCTGCTGCCGTGGCCAGTAACCCGCGCTCAGACCATGCCGGGCGACCCCAGCGCCCCGACGGTACTGGAAACAACCAGTGCCCCGACCACGTCGGGCATCTCTAGTGCCCCGATCACGCCAGGCACCTCCAGCGCGCTAAGTCTGTCAGAGCGGGTGCAGGCCCTGATGCGGAACTTCCCACTTGTGGATGGGTGCGTAGGTTCAGTGTGGGGCTCAGCGGGCCCCGAGCTCACCCCTAGGCGGGGGAGAGCGTCCAGAGCACGAAGGGCTAGTCAGGAGGCTACTAGTCACACAACCCCTAGATACACTCTCTCCACCATCACCATGGCCCCCTTACCTCCATTACCCCGTTCCTGGTGGAAGCCCCCCCTCCCCAAGGTGATTATCAGGAAATCTACCTATTGTCTGTGTGAGGTGGGGAGGTGGGGTGGGACAGGACAGGCCCAGGCACGTGTACATGTCCTGTCTGAACTTTGAGGCTGTTCCCACTTTAATCTTGTCTTGACTCCCTCAGCCACAACCACCTGCCCATGCTCCTGAGACAGCTGTACCTGAACAGGCTGCAAGCTGTTAACCTGCGCAACTTCAGTCGTGGCCAGACCAGCCTGGACAAGCTTAGGGATGGCTTTGTGGGTGCCCAGGTACCACATGGACATACAGGGTGCCATAGCATGGCTGCTGGGGAATGTGGGGGCCACAGAAACCTGGGTAGGCAGTCCCTTGGGTGACTAGGTATCATTGGACATGGAATCTGTCATCATTTGGCTGCTGTGGAGTGGCGGGGGTGGGGGGCTGTTGGAGGCCAAGACAGGCCAACCACATGGGTGCCTAGGTTCTGTGGGGACACACAGAAAGTGACACAAAAATCCCTGGTGAGTGTGGGATGTGCAGGAACCACAAAGGACATGGTGGATTGGCCTTGGGGCATTCACATAGCACATGGACAAACAGCAGGGAATGATGATGTGTCATGAGTCCAGTTTGGCTGCTGGCAACAAGCTGAATAGTCATCATGGCCATTGACCCAAATGAGTACCTTCGGGGCTGAGGATGAGTGGCAGGCCAAGGGCTTTGGTGACCACCCTATCTCATTCTGGATGCCCGGGTCTACCCCTAGTTTTGGTCAGCCTACACCCCATGCCAGAGCCAGGACCAGGATGCCTTGCGCCTCACACTGGAGCAGATTGACCTCATTCATCGGATGTGTGCCTCCTACTCTGAACTGGAATTTGTGACCTCAGCCAAAGGTGGGCTGGCGAATGGGGGGATAGTCAGGAGCTCACTCTGGTGGTTCTGGCCATGGGCCCTTATAACTTGATTATCCACCCTCTTCTAGGTCTGAACAGCACACAAAAGTTGGCCTGCCTCATTGGTGTGGAAGGTGGTCACTCACTAGACAGCAGCCTCTCTGTGTTGCGCAGTTTCTACCTCCTGGGAGTACGCTACCTGACACTCACCTTCACCTGCAGCACGCCCTGGTGAGCATAGTGCCTGATCAGGGTAGAATGGTAGATGGCATAGTGGGAAAACTTCCAGAGAGCTGAGGACAGAGGGGTCCACAGAGGGAGGCTGGACTGTCAGCAGGTCCTCACACTCCCAGAAAGCAGCTGGCCCAGGTCCTTACCCTGTTCTGGAGGTGGGATGGATGGACAAACAAAGGGATGACAGAGCCTCCAGGCTTTGATGGCCAAGGTATGGCCTACTAGACTGCACTGCCCTGGCTGTCCTGCAGGGCGGAGAGTTCCACCAAGTATGAACACCACTTGTACACCAACGTCAGCGGGTTGACAGGCTTTGGTGAGGTGAGGACTCCTGTTCCCTACCCTAACTCACCTGTTCCCTACAGATATGTGCACACGTATGTGTCCCTGACAACCTCCCCCACCCTCACCCCCACCCCCCAAAAAACCTGTCTCTGTAGAAGGTGGTGGAGGAAATGAACCGCCTGGGCATGATGGTGGACTTGTCCCATGCATCGGATGCCTTGATGCGGCAAGCCCTGAAGGTGTCAAGGGCTCCTGTGATCTTCTCCCACTCAGCTGCCAGGGCTGTATGTGACAATGTGCTGAATGTTCCCGATGACATCCTGCAACTTCTGGTGAGCTGCCACCCGAGCCCTCAAACCCAGGGCTAAGCATTCTTCATACAGAGATTCTGGACCCTGAACAAAGCTGCCGGTCCAGGCCTCACTTACCCTGGGACCCAAGGCTGATTAACCCTCCCCCAGCTCTGAAACTCAAGGCCAAATCAGTTCCACCCAGGGACCCGCAAACCCAGAGAAGTGAAGCATCTTCCAACCCCTGGAGCCAGGACTGAGCACTGTCCTACCAGGGTGCATCCCCAGGGCACAGATGGCAGGCCATCAGTCCAGAAGGACCAAGCTGAGTACCCACTTGTTTATCCCTGTAGAAGCAGAATGGTGGCATTGTGATGGTGACGCTGTCCATGGGGGTACTGCAGTGCAACCTGTTTGCGAATGTGTCCACCGTGGCAGGTGAGCCCTACTTTGACTCCTTGCACAGTTCTAGCTTGGGCCAGTGGCTGCCGGTGCCCTCAGGACAGTCTAACACACCTGTTGGGCAAGGGGCAGACCTCCCAACAATCCAGGGGAGTAGACGCAGCTCTTTACTGCCACCCATCTGGGCCCACAGTCAATTCTGATGGGTCTGAGGAGGAAACTGCCTCTGCCGTTGCGTCTCACTTTTCCTCCCACATCTCTGGACAGGACAGGCAGAGGCCTGACAAGGCTGTCAAGGAAGTCAGAGGCAGGGTGGTTCCTGGGCAGAAAAAGGTCCAACGGGGCGGCTCTGAGGTCCATTCTGTGTCCAGTATCCAGCCTGGAGCCACTTCAGAACTCACAACTGGCCAGGAGCTCTGTGGAGTCAGCTCCGCGGCCTGGAGTGCTGTGGGCAGGGGAATTGGCCAGGGCTGAGTTTCCCCAGACCAGGGTAGTGCCAGGGTCTCACTCAGCCCAGTGCTGCCCACCACCTACCTCCACCCTCTAGATCATTTTGACCACATCAGGGCAGTCATTGGATCTGAGTTCATCGGGATTGGCGGAAATTATGATGGGTCTGGCCGGTAAGTGTTTCCCTGGGGTTTTTCTTGGACTGGGGTACAGCTGGGAGTTTTAATTCCCCATCCCACTATCCTCCCATCCTTCAAACCTCATCCACAGGGTTTTGTCTTCCAGCCCACCTGGTATCTCCGCACTCCCAGTGCCTGTTTCCTTGGCTCTCCCTGTCCCTTCTATAGCCACTGGACGCACTGCCACTCTTAAGTTATCACCCTCATTAAATGCTCCCCTCCCCCAGGGAGAGCTCACATGCCCAGCCTAAGCGCTACTCCCAGCCCAGCAGATGTGTTGTGGGCTAATCGTCTGCTCTCTGCTCAGTGGGTGGATGCTGGAGAAACCCAATCTTCAAAGAGTTTCCAAAGTTGCATTCAGTAGCCTGAAGAACATGGCCTTCAATTTCCCATTTGTGATTAGGGCTGATGGGACAATGGCCTTAGATTAGGATCAGTGCTGAGGTCCCACAGCTGGCTGGCTGGTGGCTACACAGGTTCCCTCAGGAGCTGGACAATGTATCTACATACCCGGTACTGATAGAAGAGTTGTTGAGGCGTGGCTGGAATGAGGAAGAGCTTCAGGGTGTCCTTCGTGGAAATCTGCTGCGGGTCTTCAGACAAGTGGAACAGGTATTATGCTGGGTTGGGCAAAAGGATGGTTCAGTGGTTTGAGCAGGTGAGGGGTTGCTTGGGAAGCCACTGACTGCTCACTCCCACTCCCAGGTGAGAGATGAAAACCGTGGTCATAGCCCTGTGGAGGATGAATTTCTAGATAGGCAAGTGAGCAGGTCCTGCCACTCCCACCTCGTGTCTCAGCCTCAGAGTGAACACGTGGCCACATACCTGGAGGTGACCAAGGGGCCAACCAGTGATGTTCTCCAGAGGACCTCAAAAGCCTCTCCGTACCTTGTTCTAGGCCTCATGGCTATTGCCACCTTCCCAATCCTTATCCAGTGGCTCTGATGACCTGGCCAGTTCCCCAAAGTCTCATAAAGTCCCCGTCCTGGTCCTCTAGGTACAGCATATGCTAAGAATAAACATTTTCGGCATGGAACTAGGTGTGAGTGTCCTTCCTTTTTCACATGGGGAGTGGGGGTTGGGGCCCAGTAGGCTCTTGGGTGGTGAAGGATCTTGTCTAGCTCTAGCAGCTAAAGGTGAGTGCTTCCCATTGGCCTCCAGCTTTATCTCATCTCAGGAAGGCAGAGACATATTCTCTACTAAAATCTCTATATTCTCTTAAAAAAAGCCTGAGTCCACAAACAAAAGAATGGAGTTCAGAGCTGACCCCATCATGGAGTTTGACAGTGGGTGTGTTCCCAGTATCTCTCTGATAGGTTTAAATTCAGTTTTTCAAGAAGCTGATACCATTTATAGAATAAACAGTACCTTGTTTGGTAATATCAAGAGAAAGTAGTATCAAGAGAAACCAGTCCAGAAGTTACTAATCAGTAAGGAAATGCAAAATAAAACTCATAATGAAGATAACTAAAATTCAACAGATGAACACTATCCAAGGAGGTGGAGCAACAGGCGTTCTCACACCTGGCTGGTGGCAGTATAAACAGAAAAACGACTTTGGAAAACAGTTTGACATTATTTACTAAAGTTGAAGACAGGTATATCCAAGGACTTAGAAATTTTTTCCCTAAAGACCCAGCAGAAATAAATGCCTGCAAGAAGAGATATGAACAACTATTTTCAGAGAAGGATTATTTTTAATAATTCCAAACTGAAAATAACCTGACAATAGAGAAATCAACTGTGCTGTATTAACTCCATGGAATAGTACATAGCAATGAAAAAGAACAAACTACAGTTACACACAACTTGCAGGAATCTCACAAAATAATGTCAAGTAAAATAAACCAGACATAAAAAAATACACACCATATTATTCCATTTATAAAAGTACAAAAACAGGCAAAACTAATCACTGCTGTTAAAATCAGTTTAGGGTTATCCTTGGGGGAGGTAATGAATAAAAGGAGAGCACGAGGAAGGGCTTCCGGTTGCTGGTAAAGTAATGTATCTTGATCTGGGTGCATTCATTTTGGGAACGTTCAGCAAGCTATATACACTTATCGTATGTAAAACTTTCTGTATGAATATTTTTCTTTGATAAAAAGTTTTTTTAAAAAATAACAGAAAAGGCTAAACTTAATGTTTAGGAATGCATGCTCCGGTCGTGCCTTTACACAGGAAAACAAGAAAGTGATTATCATCAAACTCAGGTTGTTTTAGGGTGGCAGTTGGATCAGGCATGAAGGAGCTTTTGGGGTTCTGGCAATGTCAATACCTTGACTTGGGTGGTGGTTATTTAGATGTTTACTTTATGATAATACATTGAGCTGTCAAATAGTTTGAATAACCCCCTACCCTCACCATCCTCACACTCCCCATTCCCCAGTTCTGTTCTCCCAGCAACCACTTTAAACACTTTTAACTGTTACTATTTACTGGCGTTTTCCTCTATATTTCTAAATAATATATATAACTGCCAGCTCTTTAGTCATAAATTTTGGATATTACTTATTGACTCAGAAATTTGAAAATTTAGTCTTTCTCGCTATTCCCTTCTCCTTCTACCATCCTCTAAATATTAGAATTATTTGGTTAATTATATAATGGGTGTTTTGTTTGTTTTTAAACAGCTTTATGGAGATATAATTCATATACCATACAATTCACCCATTCAAAGTATACATACAGTTCAATGGTTATTGTATATTACATTTTTTAAAAACTGTGGTAAGACTATATAACAAATTGTCATTTTAACCATTTTTAAGTGTACAAATCAGTGGCATTAATTTCATTTACAAATGTGCAAACATCTCTACCATTTCCAAAGTTTTTCATTACACCAATCACAAACTGTAATCATTAAGCAGTAACTCCCCATTTCCCCTTGCCTCAGCCCCCTGTAACCGGTATTCTGTTTTCAAATTCTGTGAAGTTATCTATTCTAGCTAACTTATATAAGGGAAATTATACATTTGCCCTTCTGCATCTAGCTTATTGCTTTTAATGTAACGTCTCCAAGATTCATTCATGTTGTAGCCTAGTATATCAGACTTCATTCCTTTTTTATGGCTGAATAATATTCCCTTGTACATATGGATCACAATTGGTTATCCATTCACCTGTTGATGGAGACTTGGGTGGTTTCCACCTGTTGGCTACGCAATGAACATTGGCATACAGGTATCTGTTTGAGTCCCTGCTTTCAATTCCTTCGGGTTTATGCCTAGGATAGAATTGCTGGATCACATGGTAATTCTAGGTTTAGCTTCTTGCAAAACCGCCAAACTGTTTTCAATAGCAGCTGTACCATTTTACATCCCCACCCCAGCAATGTACAAAAGTTTCAATTTCTCCACATCCTCCCCAGCACTTATATTCTATTTTTTTTAATAATAGCTAACCTAAAGGATGTGAAATGGTATCTCACCCACTAATCTTACATTGTGGTTTTGACTTGCATTTATCTAATGACTAATAATGTTGAGCATCTTTTCCTGTGCTTATTGGCTATTTATTTGAATATCCATAAGCTCTAAGTCAGGGTCCTTTCCCAGCTCTCTGAAGCCATTTTCAGACTGACTTGGGAGGTCATCCTGTTCTCCCCAGAAAGCCACTTTATGTGAGTAATAAACATTTCTATATCCTCTTGGTGTACATGTAGCCTTGTTAGTCTTGATGTATGAACCAAATTTTGGGAAGGGTGAGTCTATCCCACCTCTACAGGGTGATTTCAATGCTTTGTCAGGATAACTGTTATTTCATCTCGAGCTAATTTAGCCTGACTACTAAGGCAATGCCCTTCTGAGGAGTCTAGCTAATGTGCCATATATTAAAAGGTGTTTCACTGTAGTTGGCAGGAACACAAACCACATGAGCTCCAAGAATTATTCAGCCTACTTCTTTCCAGTGGGTCTTTTTCTGGTCTTGTATAGCTTTCTCTTATGTGTGTGTATACATCAATCCTCTGGCTTAGTCCCAGGGACCCTCTACACATCTCCAAGTGTCTCTCTTTGTGTAGCTTTCTCCTCTATGGTATTCTGCCCTGCAAAATCTAGCAGCTTTGGCCTTCCTAAATGATGATTTTTCTTTTTCTCCTCAACTCAGCAACACCATTAGGTTCTGAGTTGAGGTTCCCCACCCCTCCTCTACTCCCACACTGTGACTTGGAAAATATCTCTAGGGAATAAGCTGGTACAATCATAAGGCTCACATCATGCATTTCTCTTTCATCTGGGATCACAGTCCTGTATCATACATTGTCTAATGTCTGAAAATCATTGTTTTGTACAGTTGGTCAACAGTTCTATTTAATTTACACAGAAAGATAAATTTGGGCCGTTATGCCATTATGACTGGAGGCAGAAGCTGTGTTGAGGTATTATTCCTCACAACCAGTAACAATTTTTGTAAGTGTTCCAGGTGTACTTGACAAAAATATGGAATTTTCCAATTGCTGGCTATAGAACTATATACTGCATATATGTCCATTAGGTCAAGTTCATTCATTGTGTTAAAATTTGTTATAGCCTTCTGGTTTTTTTCTTGACCTATTTGTAACCATGACAGTTGTGTTGAAATCTTCTACTATTATGGTGTATTTATCAGTTTCTCCCTATAATTACAGCAATTTCTTTTTATTGAAATGAAATTTATATACCATAAAATTAACCGTTTTAAAGTTAATAATTCAATGGCATTTAGTACATTCACAGTGTTGTGCAACCACCACCTTTATCTAGTTCCAAAACATTTTAATCACCCTAAAAGGAAACTATATCCATTAAGCAATTGCTCCCCATCCCTTCGTTGCCCCTAACCACTACTTTCTATCTCTGTGGATTTACGTATTCTGGGTATTTCTTACAAATGGTATCATACAATACGTAACCTTTTGTGTCTGGCCTCTTACATTTAGCATAATGTTTTCAAGGTTCATCATTCATGTTGTACTTTTTCTCCATTTTTATTTTACTCTTTTTTCTGGGACTCCTATTGTGCAGATATTAGAATTTCTATTTTTATCCTCTATATCTCTTTTCTGTTGCTTTTCTTTGTTTTTTTCTTTCTTCTTTTGGAAGGATTCCTTAATTTGGTCTTTCTAATTTACTAATTCATTCTCAATTATAACTTCCTGCTATTAGATCACCTATTACGTTCTTTGTTTCAAACATTATTACAATCATTTTAATACCTGGTCCCATATTTCTTTCATAATTCTCCTATCCAGAGATGGGTTCTATGCCTTCCCACTCCCTCTTGAATCTGGGCTTTGTAACTGCTTGACCAGTCAAGTACAGCAGACGGGCTGCTGTGCCCATTTCCAGGCCTACGCCTAGAGAAACTGTGAGCTTCTACTCCCTGCTTATGGGGCTGTTTACGTACGCACTATAGCCACTATACCACAAGGAAGCCACACAGCCCACGGACAGGTCCACATGCAGAGGACCCAGTGCTCTGGTCCACATCTCCACTGAGCTCTTTGCTTATAGCCAGTGACAACTTGCTAGTCATGTGAGTGAGTCATCTTGGAAGTAAGGGCTCCAGCCCCAACTGATGCTATATGGAATAGAGACAAGCTTTATTTAACTTGCAGATTTGTGAGCAAATAAATGTTTTTGTTGATTGTCGTTTTAAGCCACTATGCTTTGAGGTAATTTGTTATGTAGCAATAGATCACTGAAACAATCATATTTTTCACACCTTATGTTTCTGCTGATTTTTTTTCTATTTTCTTGTTTCATATTGCTAATATTCTCCCTTATCTTTTGTAATATGTTTTTTAGGCTAATTTTGAATGTTTGATCAATGTGTTCTAATAATTTTCCTGATAGACGTTTTCTTTTGAAATGTCTATGCTCCTAAATGTCTTTTTGCCTATAAGGTTATTTTCACCTGTGAGTACCCTGATGGTGCTGACTACTTGGCCAATGAATGGCACGGGGGACACTGTATCCTAGCCACAGAGTCCCTCGGTGTCTAAGGTTGTCAGTTGGACTGTAGTGGCCTATCTCCCGCACACAGCACCTGACCCCACCCCCGAGGAGAGCGGCCACATGTGTTGGCAGGGTGGGAGGGGTGTGAACACTGCTGAGAACATGTGTCTGGCCAAACTGCAAAGCCCAGACACTTCTCCACTTAAGGGCTTGTACTGCACCGTGGTGTGCGTCCTGGGGCCAGAGACGAAGGATGCCAAGGTGGCAAGACCAAAAGGGTCTTGTCCTTGTAAAGTCCACAATCCAGGGGGCACAAAAAAACATTAGTAAAAGATCTCATCAACGCATTTCTCCCTACAGTGGGTACTATGCCAGGAAAGGGCCCCAGGGGAACCCAATCCAGGGGAGGGTAAGGTGGGGTAGCAGGGTGTGTGTCAGAGAAGTCTTCTGGGGAGGAGGTGGTGCTCCAAGCTGAGACTTTCTCCGTACAGAGGAGACTGGTAAGTAAGGGTAGGGGTAGAAGGTCAAAAGGCATTCTGTCAGAGTGAACAGCAGGTGATTTACAGAAATTCCCCTGAGTTTGAGGAAGTGAAAGAGGCCAAAAGGGTTGAGGCTGGGAGGAGGATGGGGAGAAGCGCAGCTGGAGAGGTTGGAGGTGCCAGATGGAGCAGGGCCTTGTGCGCCAAAAGAAGAGCTTGGGCTTTCTCTTCAAAAGAGGTGGCCCTACCACGAGCAGGGGGAGAGAGCAGGGAGTACATTTGGAAGGCTGCTTCTGTGGGCAACTAATGGTGGTGTGAAGGACAGGAGGTCAGGTGGACAGGCCTTGGCTGGGATGACTGGAGTAGAGGCCAGAATGCTGGTCAGCTCAAAGGTCCTCCTGCAAGGCCCAGTGACTGATTCCTGATTCCACCGCAGAGCTGGAGGCTGGGAGAAGGTACTGTCTGGGTTGTTTGGGAAGATACCACTGATTCTGATGTTCTAAAGCCCTGTGAGCCACAAAAGAGAGAAAAATGGAGATAGACAAGTAAATGGGCTCTTGGGTGTTCTGATAAACAAACAGCTGAAAAGACAGTCTAGAAAGATTAAGATGTTAAAGTAAAGCCAACTGGCTAAGTTATCTGAAGCACTGAAGTAGAAAGTGAAAGAAATGTTAAGAGCAAACAACTAAACGATTTGGGTAAAGGAACCCCAGGAGGTGGAGACAGTAAAAGATAAAATTAAGAAGAAAGAAGTTGGTTAAAGAATCGGGTGTAACCAAAGGGGCAACAGGGCGGGGCGAGAGGGACGTCCGTCCTTCCCACCCTGGAGGCAACAGCCTCTGGGGAGAGGCCGGAATCCACAGCACCTCCACCAGGGACAGACTGCAGCGAGGGGAAAGGAGGGACCTTCACTGGGACTGGGTTTCTAGGAACGCAGAGGAGAGGTGGGAGACACAGATGATGGAAACGAGAGGGTACCGAGGAATAGAGGGAGGCCTTGGGCAGGAGTGGGAGGGCCTCTGTGGTCCTGGCCCGGGCCCTGCTGACCCTTCTCCGTCCCAAATGTCGCATTTACTAGGCACAGAGCACAGAGCCACTGCACCGCAAGAGGTGGAAGCGCATTTCCTCATTATACAAGTACCGCATCTGGGGCACAGAGGGTGGCCCCTCACCCAAAGTCACACGGGAATGTGGCCCTCCCCAGGGTTTGGAGCCGCTAATAGTACTCCCTCCAGAGGGGCTTCACTCCTCCGAAGCCCCCTCGGGGAGGAGCCGGCCCGAGTCCCTCCTGCTCCCCGCCTCCGAGGGGCGGCCCGGGGGACGAACGGAGGAAGTGAGCGCAGCGGGGAGGAATGCGGGCGGGCGGGGCGCGCCGGCCCGGGACAGCGGAGACAGCCGGGCCAGTGGCTGGGGCAGCGGTGCGTGCGATGCCTCACTTCACCGTGGTGCCGGTGGACGGACCGCGGCGCGGCGACTATGACAACCTCGAGGGGCTCAGTTGGGTGGACTACGGGGAGCGCGCCGAGCGGGAAGACTCAGACGGTGAGGGCGCGCCTGGAGGGGGCCTTGGCGGGGACAGGGAAGCCGGCCACGCGGGGTCCACGCTCACAGACACCTGGCCCGTGCGTGCACACGTCGATGCGGGCCCAACTTTTCTTAGCCTGAGCCGCCGCCACCACTCCCTCGCCCCGCGTGCGCAGACACGATCTTTCCGGGCCCCGGCGCCCGCAGTCGGGCCGCCCTCCCAGCTCCAGCTCCTCCCTTGCGGGCCACGGGCGGGGGCTGCAGACGTGGCCGACGAAGGAGGCCAGGCCAGTGGGGCCGCCGGACGCGTGAATAGCAGCAAACTCCCATCTCTGGCGCTTCCCGCCGGGAGCACAGCCGCATCCCAGATCCCCAGCCCCTTTACCTTCTGTGAACCGCCTCCAGCCTCTTCTCGTCTCGCCGACCCATTTGCGCCTCTGCCCCTGAGAATCCCCTCCCCTCCCCCATCCTTGTGCCTCCCTGCGCTCGGGCTGGCAGGAGAGAAGGGTGTGCCTGCCTGAGGGGGTCTATGAGTGCACTTGTGTGGATCTCTGCTGAGATCTGTTTAGGTACCATGGGCATCTGGGGAGCACTACCACGGAACCAGGCTTGTCTAAGGGCTTTATGTGAATTAACTTGCTTAATCCTCCCAATTTCCCCCATGAGATAGGTCCTATTACTCACACTTAGGAAGGAGTGAACTGAGACAGGAAGCTATTGTATAATTTGCCCAGGAGATTCAAACCCAGGATTGGAGCCTCCAGTGCCCTAACTGTTAGCATAGGTGTTAGAACTGGGCCTAGAAGTAAGCTCCTCGTCCCTTCTCTCAGGTGCCTGCTTCTTCCCACCCCCCTTTCTCCATCCAGGTGGCTGTCCTTGCCAGGGCCCACTCTTGGAGTGCTGAAAACCTGCATGTGTATGTGTAGTGGCATATGCATGTGTAATTGTGCCTGTGCAAGTGTGTAAGTAGGGTATCACAAGGTGAAGGTGGGGTCAGAATAGCACATTCTCATAGCCACTTTTCTGTAGGGGTGTCAGTGATAAGGACGATAGTCTGACTGATGCCAAATGCCTGTGTCTGTCTGACCGTGATGGAGATATGCAGGGAACATGTGTGTTGGTGGCGTGTGTGAAGTGATGCCCTCTTGACCTAGTTCTGATCTGTCTGTGATGGTGACATGACTGAGGTGATCCATACCTGATTGGGTGATGCCTATATGTGTGTCATCTGACTGCTGTGTGGGGAGTTGGCACAGGCCAGTGGCATAGGCTACTGGACGTCATGGAGATTTTACAGGCTTGACAGCCATGTTCATGCAAGCTCCTCAGCCCTCACCTCTGGTGCCCTCACCTGCTCCTAGCCTTGTTCCAATGGTCAGAGCAGGAGCCAACATCCCTGCTCCATTAGCCCTGGGAGGCTTTCTCTCCCAAAGTCTGGGCTGGACTGCATCCCTAGGAGCAGCCTGGGCCAGTGGGCAGACACAGCTGAGCCTAGCCTCTGGCCACGCCTTGGCCTCTCACAGGGTGATTGGAGGGACCTGGAGTCACACTGGCTGAGTCTTGCCAGGTCTCTCCAGCCTGGGCCAGCTCCTCCCACTATCCCCCGCTCCTCCTCTTACTCCTTCTCAGCCAGACCTTGGTTGTGTTTGCGGTATGGGGGACACTCTGCATCCTGGTGAGTGATTATGGTCCTTCTTGGTGGGAATTGCAAAGGGTTGGGGGCACCAAGACCTCAGGTCCACCTCACGGGATACCTCCAGCCTGGTCCCTGAATCTCTCAAGGCCCACACCTCTGCTCCAAGGGGTGTAGAGGTTCCAGAGGGGTACCCCTGGCAGATGCCTATGAGCACAGGAATCAGGCAGGAGTGTCACCTGGATACCCACCTGCAGCTGGAGCCAGGAACACACATAACGTGCATTTCACAGGCAGTGCCCCAGGCCCAGGCCATGCTCTGGTTCACCGGGGGTTTCAGGTGGTATCTGAGCAGCTTCGGCCTGGCAGGCATGCCCAGACCTGCACTGGAATTTTTGGAATAGCTGAGGGCAGTACACCCAGACACTGCTTAGAGCCCCATATTCCCACAATCCCATGGTAGCTGACCTTATACCTACTGGGTGTCTGGCACCAGATTGTCCCTTTTCTGATGCATCTGGGGAGTTAGAAGAGTAGGTATTATATTACTATCTCTACTTCATAGAAGAGGAAATCAAGGCAGCACAGAGAGGGTAAGAAAGTTGCCCTGGATCATAGAGAGGGAGGGTCAGGAATCCAGGCCAGGCTGCCAACCATCAGAGCACCAAGAGCCTTGGGTATGTGCACCCTGGCCAAATCGCAAACCCCAGACACTCTTCTCTAGTTAAAGGCTTGTACTGAAGCCTAGGGTGCACCCTGGGATGGCCTGGGACCTAGAATAGGAGTAGGGAACCTGCAGCTCAGCTCCTACCTGGCTCTAATGGATTCTGGGACCCAGGTTTGGCCCTTCTCACTGGGTAACCTTGCCTCTGAATCTCTCTGAGCCTTCCTTTCCTTGTTAAAAAAAGGTGGGAAATGGTATCTACTGCAAGGTTACTCTGAGGACTAGAGGCAACGCTTGGAAGGGCTTTGAGCTCTTCTGGAGTCATGGCTGAAGGGACAAGGGACCCACTAAGTCTTGGAGGACCATCCACAGCCAGTTTGGGAGAACTGCTCTGTGCCCAGCTCTGCATTTTCTGGATACCAGTGCAGTCTCCTCAGAGAGACATGGCAGCAATGGTGGGGCAGGCTGAAATGCATGAGGTTAGAATAATTTATTTCCAATTTACTTCATAAAAAGATCTGAAGAGATATGCCCCGCCCCTCCTGGCAGGTTCCACCCCTTGGTACTTCCCCCAAGGATTGTTACTATCAGAAAGACCAGAACCATACAAAGGAATGGGACAAGGACTCTGAGATGAGGTAGATGGTGACTGCATCTAAGGAAAAATTTAACTTGAAGATTCCTGACAGCCAAGGCAGAAAGGGAAATATTATGAGCTCCATAGCTGCCATCTTCTGACAAAATGAAGCATCTGATTTATTCAGGGGAGACACTTTTTTTGTCATAAAAATCCAAGAGTACATTTCAGGGGCTTCTCACTGCAGGGCCGTCACTGTAATGGGTGGTGTTACTGGGTTTTCAGACTTTTCTTATGGCTCCTTATCCTGATCCCAAACAAGCATCAAGTGCATAGCAGATGTCACAGGGCATCTGAGGAGCAATGTGACCCCACGAGGCTTTAACATGGCTCAGTGGGCTAGCGTGACCTCCTGTTGCCCTTGTCAACTGTGCTGTTGGCATTGACCTACACACAGTCGTTTAGCTCATGGGAGTCAGCTGCTTGGCTCACTTAGCTAGTCCAGGTTCCTAGTTGAGGTGATGTACCACTTTCACATGCTGTACGAAGGAAGACCGTACTTTGCCCCAGAAATTGTCATCAGCACACTTTACCTGTCAATCTCCTTGGGTAATAGAGAATTCACAGTGCAGCACCTACTGAGTGATTCTTGGCTCCAGAGAAGGCAAGTGAAGTCTCATACTGATGGCAAGAGGATGTATCAGATGATGACGAATGCATCCTTACCTACAAACAAGAGAAATGCCAAACCAGAGAAGGTTGGCAGGTAGCTCTTACAAAGCCAGTGCACACCCCCACTAGTCTCGGTCCATGATGATACTTCTGTTGCCACCTCCATCACCAGACACCAGGCAGTCCAGCACTGCTGCCACAGTCATCCCATCCAACACCAATCTGGATTCTTTGAACCAAGATGTCAGCTTCCCATTTGCTGTGAGGCCTCTAGCCACTGACAGCTGCCAGACTGTCGGCGCAGGAAAAACAAACAAACAAATAAAAACAGTGACTAGAAAAGGAGTACTTGGTATTTTCTGTCTGCTTGATGAAAAGATGGGAGTGTCACCCACCGAAACTCACAAGGGATAAAGTTTGGAAAACAGGGCAGAGTGTGAATGCTGGGCAGCCAGAAAAAACAGCCGGGCTTTGAGAAGTGAGGCAGGCATTAAAAAAGGGAGGGAGGGAGGGAGGGAGGGAGGAAAAAAGTTCATCTGGCTCCTTTCTGCGAGATTTCCTTGGAGCTGAGGCACTATCTCGCCATTCTGGGGTAGGTTAACACTGGTATCGGCCACGCACCTAATTTGGGCAAGTGGCCGGGATCTGGGGACAGGGAGGCCAGTAAGCAGCTCCTGCCAGTAGTTCCTGCTCAGTTCAACACCCACCTGGCCTGGCTTTCCTAGATGACCCTAGATAGCTCTTGCACCCACTTCCGCTCTTTGGGCAACTTCCGGCTTGTGGCTCTTCCCAGCATGCCCCGAGCTGCCCTCCAGGATGCCCCCGCGCGGTGCATGGTGGGATAGCTTGCAGGCTGCCTTTGACGATGGCGGCAAAAGGTGCCCTGTGTGGCTTCATCTACCTGGAGGGCAGCGCCCGGGCAGGCCCTGAGGACACGGAGGCCTCGGTGCCTGACACACTGGGTATTCCAGATGGGCCAGGAAATAGGATTGGGGGTTAGAGGCCAGGCCAACTTCAGGCCACGCCCCTCCTAGCAGGCTCCGCCCCTTGGCGTTAACACGTGTGTGAGCTAGCGTGTCTGTGGCCCTCTGCTAAATGAGGTGCTGGGTTTTGGTTATTGGCCACTCTGCCAATTCTGACCCTTCAAGGAGACTGGCCCACCCTGGTAACACTGACCTCCACAGTGCTCCACAGAGATGACGTTCTGTGGGCCGGCCTGCTGGGGAGCAGTGCAGGTTGGGGGCTCAGGAGGCAGCCCCTGACTGGGATTCTGTCCCTTTCTCTCCACAGGACATGGCAACCACAAAGAGAGCAGCCCTTTCCTTTGTCCCTTGGAGGCTTCCAGAGGAAATGAATACTATGACCGGAACCTGGCACTGTTTGAGGTAGCTGATGAGCAATTCTGGGCTGCAGGTGTGGCAGGCAGGCAGGGGCCTGTCAGGATCCAAGCCTTAGCTAAGCAGGCAGGCTGGACAATTGTGCCTCCTTATGTCTCGGCTCCTCCTCCAGTCTCCCCTTGTCCGTCTGGGCCCGCTGGCAGTCAGGCCGTGGTTCCCTTGGCCGTTTAAACTAAAACTGCTTTCCCAGAGGCCGCTCACAACCCCACCCCATTACCACCGTTAGGGTTATTTGCCTTTGACTTCCATGCAGATCCTCGGCAAAGTGACCACCTCTCAGGCTTTCCTTTCTTCCCTCCACTCCTAGGATTTCTCACAGTCCGTTATTATTCTTTCCTCTCCAATGAACTCTTCCTTGTCCTTCCTGGTTGGTTCTTCCGACCCTGCCCATCTTAAGTTCACTGAGGCCTGGTCCTTCTCCCTGGATACGCCCCCTTTATCCACATCTGCACCTCAGTGGACACCTCTCTGGAAACATTCCTAATTTTGTGCCTCTGAACTTGAATTTCAGTCTTCTCAGACTCAAGCTCAGAAGTTGGATTTGGATTTAGAGCACAGTTTAGGCCCCTAAACTCTGACCCCACACATTCAGCTGCCCCATGGAAATCTCATAGGTTCTTCAATCGCCATGTGCCCCCCAAAGACCCGCATCTTCACTTCTCACTCCAAACCAGCTTCTCCTTGTGCGTGGGATTAGAAGGGCAACAGGCAGGTGGAGGCATGGTGCTAGGGAAGCCACAGGAGCAGGGAAATCCTAGACCCCGGTGGGGGTGGGGGTGGGGGCGCCTGAGCCCTGGGTCCCTGGGAGGCCTCCTGACTTAGAAAAGCAGCACATTTCTGCAGCAAAAGCCTTGTCCCGGCCCTACCTGAGGATGGGCTAGAGAGCCAGGGTCCCACATTGGAGATTGAGGTGGGTTATTCAAAGGGGCCTGGGAGATCATCCAGGAAGATCAGGGTTTGAGCAAATTAGAGAGACTTGTCCCAGACAACCCTCTTTTGACTTCCTTGGTTCCCTGAGGTGACTAGGGGTAGCTTTTTTGTGGAATTGTTGAGGGAAGATGTGAGTCCCAGAGACCTACTCTTAGCTGGGAGGTGGCCACACAGAACAAACAGGTGAAGTGTGCCATTCGCCTGTCTGCCAGCTATGCCCTGCCCTGCCCTCTCCCTTGAGGCAGGTAGTTTTCACAAATGGGCTGGTCATGACTGTAGCTAAGGTGGGGCAGAGAGAAGAGCAGTTGCGGAGCTGCGCCTTTGAGTGCTGCATGCTGGGGTGTGGCGCCCATACCTGCCCAGATGGCTGGCTTGGGCTTCCCCAGGCAAGAGCTGGGCTCAGGCCCAGGCCTGCCTCAGGGCTTGGCAAGGGGCCAGAGGCCAGGCCAATGGCTACACATAGGTGCTGGCTGGGCCCGTTGCCAGACTGCCTTGTGGCTCTGTTTACAGGAAGAGCTGGACATCCGCCCAAAGGTATCTTCTCTTCTTGGCAAGCTCGTCAGCTACACTAACCTCACACAGGGTGCCAAGGAGCACGAGGAGGCTGAAAATGGGGACGGCACCCGCCGGAGAGCAGCCAAGGTAAGCTAGTCAAGGGCAGCAGAGGGGCCCCGCCCTGGGAAGACAGACTCAACACCATGGAATTGGCGATTTCTCCACATGGTTATAAGCATCCCGGGGGAAGTGGATGCCAGGTGTGGTGAGCATGGAGGATGGACACTCATTGCCTTGGCTTCAAGGAGGCTTCAAGGGGTGGGCTGAGGAGGACCCCCTCAGGGGCAGAGGGCTAGAGGGGGCAGAGGGCGAGGGATACCCTCAGAAATGACAGGGAGAGCAACAGCTGCCTTTACTCAGCCCTCCCTGTGTGTGAGCCGTAGTGCTAAGCAGTGAGCTGGGTTCTTGCAGGCTATCTCACAACAAAGCTGTGAGGCAGCTTCTGTTATCATCCCCATTTTCAGAGGAGGAAACTGAGTAACTTGCCTATGACGGCTCAGCTAGACAAGATCAATGCGTAACACTTGGAGATGGGTTTGTGGATTTGCTGTGAGATACGACGATGTAGAAGGCCAGATCCCTGCCATCCCATTAAGAGGACTAAGGGAGGTGCCTTTGGAACCAGGAACGTGGTTGTCCCTTGGGGCTGTGTGACCTAGTGCAAGTAACCAAACCCTTCTACCCCTCACTGTGTTGGCTCCACTGGCAGACCCCTCCAGTAGCCCTTGGGTTCCTTGAGCTCCTGGGTAGGGAGGTGATAGGACCATCATACTGCCCCAGGGGCCGTCCTGGTCCCCTCTCTGGTCGCGGTCCAGGCCTCTGGCCTTTCGGCCCTCCTCTCTCTTCAGGATGATTGTGCACATCTCTGCTTAGCTCCCTGGTGTGAGGGGGCTCAGTTTAACTGAGGGCTGGGGCCAAGGAGCCCTCCCTCTCCTCTTCCTGACTCCTTGAGGTTTGGGAAGCAGCTGTGATTTGGAGGGTGCTTGGGTCTGGCACTGGCTATAGAATTCTTACTGGATGTCAGAGCAGGCAGAAAGAGCTGTTGGTTGGAATAAGCTGGGTCCCCAGCCTCAGACCTGCTCGTGAGTTTGGGGCCTTCCTGGGTGGGCCAAGGAAAGAGGGTAGACCAGGCTGATGTGCATTCCTCACCTTGCCTCTCAGGGAGGCAAGTCAGCCCAGAGGGGCCAGCCGAGATCTTGAGGTCACACAAGATCTGCTGGTTGTGGTTTTGCTGGCATTTTCTGGACAGATAGCAGAGAACCCTGACTCTCTCAGGCTTCCCAGTCCCTCAGGCTGTTCAGCTCTGCAGAGAGGGTCTCAGCCTCTGAGTGTTGTCCGCAGTGGGTGGTAGGAACCTTGGGTAGGTGCCTCTTCCCTGTCCCTTCAGGCCAAGTCCAAGTTGCTGGTGGCTGGGAGTAAAAAGGTCCCTAAGAAAGGCTTGTGTACATCTCAACAAGCGTTGGAAGGAAGCCTGGGATGGTGAAGGGCCATGTTTCCTTAGCCTTCCGAGGAGCCTGTGAGGATGCTGGGATCCAGCCGTAGCTTACCTGTTCAGCTCACCTGGCCTGAGAGTAAGAATATGGGAGTGTCCCAGCTCCAGTGGTTTTTCCATGGAACAAGGAAGTGCCTGGTCAAGTCCACCGTCAGTAGGAAGCTAGGGAACTGGAGCCACTAAGCTATGGTCCTCACGTAGAGCAGGTCTGAGCGGGGCCTCAGAAAAGTAAGGCTTAACGCAGGAAGGGTGGGCCTCCAGGCAGACCATGCCAAGGCCCAAAGCAGCTTCTCCATAGCAGCCACTCCGGCTCTGGCCTGGTGACCTTCTGAGGCTGCCAGAGGTTATTTGGAGATGCAGAAAGCATTTCCGGCCCTGCCCTTTCCCACACTGCCCTTTTTCCAGAGTGACTCAGCTTAGAATTGGGGTGGAGCTTGGAACTGCCACTATCCAGTGGGTGGTCCAGGGCCTCTGAAAAGGGCTCAGACAGAGCCCAGATGAGGTATATCTGTCACTTATACCATGCAGGACAGTTTGAGGGACCATTCGTTCTTTCTTGGGCTCTTCTGAGGTCCCTTAGGCTGCACACAGATCCTGCCCCAGGCCTGGACCCATCAGAAGAGTTCCTGTCCACAAAGTTCTCTCTCTCACCCCATCTCCAGGACAGCAGGCTTTGCTGTAGCTCTGGTGACTGCACTTGTAAGGCCTCAGTTCTTCAGGAAGGCACCCGCCCTGCCTCTGTGTTTCACCTTCTGCCGTGGCCTCTAGCTGGCTCCTACTCTGCCCTGAGATAGTTGAAAAATCCTGCCTGGATGTGCCCCTTAGACCTTCCTCACCTTCCTTTCAACCTTGAGTCTCTATTCTCTATGCAGGATATTCCCAACAGATTATCCTAGGCGTCTTCCAAGGTACCACTCACTGGGCTCAGGCACACCTTTTGGGTACCTGCAGGGCCTGATGGTGATACAACAGCGAACAATCCATGTCTATCCCAATATGAACGAGACATTCGAGTGAACAGTTACTATGACCTCTAGTGACCATGTGAGGAAAGGGGGGGATGCAAGAGGAAGTGCCAACTCCACCTAAGGCAACCCAGAGGAACTTCCTGGAAGAGGCTATACAGTGAAGCCTCCTGCCTGTTTTTTTTTTTTAAGATTTTATTGAGGAAGGGGAACAGGACTTTATTGGGGAACAGTGTGTATTTCCAGGACTTTTTTCCAAGTCAAGTTGTTGTCCTTTTAATTAGTTGTGGAGGGTGCCGTTCAGCTTCAAGTTGTCGTCCTTTCAGTCTTAGTTGTGGAGGGCGCAGCTCAGCTCCAGGTCCAGTTGCCGTTGCTAGTTGCAGGGGGCGCAGCCCACCATCCCTTGCAGGAGTCGAACCGGCAACCTTATGGTTGAGAGGACGCACTCCAACCAACTGAGCCATCTGGGAGCTCAGCGGCAGCTCAGCTCAAGGTGCCGTGTTCAATCTTAGTTGCAGGGGGTGCAGCCCACCATCCCTTGCTTGAGGAGTTGAACCGGCAGCCTTGTGGTTGAGAGCCCACTGGCCCATGTGGGAATCAAACCGGCAGCCTTCGGAGTTAGGAGCACGGAGCTTCAACCGCCTGAGCCACCGGGCCGGCCCCGCTCCTGCCTGTTTTAACTGAAGAGCAATATGCCAAGTGGTGAGGCAGGGCTGACCTTCCCAGGCAGGATCCAGCACATGTCCTGGTTCAGAGGTTCTGAGGGATCCATATCGTCAAGGGATGAAGCTGATAATGAAGGTGATGGGGCACCCCTGATGGCCCAAGCCTAGAAGTCTGGCCGACACTGGGGATTACAGGATAGACGGTACAGAGGGTTTTCAGCAGGGATGGTGAGACTAAACTTGGTTTTCAGAGACCTGCTTGGGCAGCAGAGTGGGCTGGAGTGTGGAGAGGTAGACAGGCACAGGAGGGCACCATCCAGTTGCCCCAGGTGTAGTGCCCCAGGTACAAGGGACTAAGGCTGAGACAAGGCAGGCTGATCTAAGGGCAGCTTGAGAGGCAGACCGGACAGGACTTGGTGTCCACTGGACTGAAGTCGGGGATTGGAGGCCAGGGAAAACGTCTTAGATTCTGGCTTTGGTGACGTGGTGCCTGCTGGATGAGAAGGTGCGGATCCAAGACAGACTTCTCTTTCCAGAATTTTAACAGAAGAGAGAAAGGAAAGGGGGCAGTACTTTGAGGGGGAGGTGAGATTCTAAAGCTCACACATGGCATTTTGAAAAGAGTCAGGTTGTATACCTTCCCAGTCCCAAACTGTCTTCATATATGAAAGTCAACATAGAATCCAGTTGTCACCCCACCCCTGCACTCCCCGGACTGCTCCCCTCAGGATGCCCCTCTCCAACCTGATCTCTGTAGGAATCCTGGGGACTGCTAAATGACTGGAGCTGGCCTTCCATGGTGCACCTGCACCCCTCTGATGCTCTGTGCTTCCCCCACCCCTCCTGCTCTCTAGGCACCCAGCATGGGCACCCTCATGGGGGTGTATCTGCCCTGCCTACAGAATATCTTTGGGGTGATCCTCTTCCTGCGGCTGACCTGGATGGTGGGTACGGCCGGGGTGCTGCAGGCACTGCTCATTGTGCTTATCTGCTGCTGCTGTGTGAGTATCCTGGCTGGGGGAGGGGCCGTGGCTGCCCCCGCAGCTGCGTTACTCACCTAGACCGCCTTCCCACAGACCTTGCTGACAGCCATCTCCATGAGTGCCATCGCCACCAATGGAGTGGTTCCAGGTGGGTGAGGACCACCCCGGGCCTGATGGGGGTGATGGGCTCAGAATCTACCTTGACATACCTTGGAACTATTATTGCCCCCCCCGTCACCAAAGCAGCTCTTTGGTGAGAGTGTAGTGCCTGAATCCATGCTAGTCACCATCACTTAGGAGTATCCTTGCTGGACAGATTTTGAGATTGCTGTTGGGTTATTTTTCTGCGTTTGTTTTTAAATAGGGGTGCAGGGCTGACAAAGAAGGTGATGGGGCACACCTCATGGCCCAAGACAAGGAGTCTGGCCCCCTCATGGATTACGAAATAGCCAGTGCATAGGGTTCTCATCAGGGATGATTAGATTGGACTTGGTTTTCAGAGACCCTGCTTATTTATTAATTCAACCATGTATTTATATCAGGATGGACTCCTTTATGTTATTCTTTGGATCATAATCCAGTATTTTATTATTGATTTTGTTGCTCAAACTATTCCACTTTGGATGTTTAACTACAGGTTGGCTCCTGTGTCTGGATCTGGATGCTTTTTTTTTTCTTTTTAAATAACAGCTTTATTAGTATTAGTATAAAAGTAATGGGGGGGGCATATGCTTACCCAGCATGGGCACCCTCATGGGGGCGTATCTGCCCTGCCAGAGAATATCTTCGGGGTGATCCTCTTCCTGCAGCTGGATACACTTTTAAAAAGAAAATTAAGGTTTTGAAAGTGCCCATAATCCTGAATTCATAACTATTAGCCTTTTGGTACATGGTCTGCTAAAGCATTGATATAATTGTTTTTCCCAAACTGTATGTGTGTGTGTGTGTGTGTGTGTGTGTGTGTGTCTATTTCCCAAATGTTGGAAAAAGTTTATTTGATGTTTTTAGCAGGATTGATAGAGTATTACCTAATTTACATCATTATTTTCCTACTCTTGGGTTCTACTTTTTCACTATTGTAAATATTACTGTCGTAAACAGCCTTGCACACAGATCTCTGTTCATACCCTTGGCAGGTCCATTAGGAGGTGGATTACAGTATGAAACAGATTAACCTTTTTAAAGTTTCTTAACCCCTATTCCCAGATTTTTCATCAGAGAAGTTTAATCAGGAACAGATTCAACCAACAACATGGGATCACTCTTATCTCTTGCACCTCGCTGGCCCTGAAGCCCAGTGTTGACTGTCAGTGTTGCCAGGAGTATTAGACTTTGATGGAAGCAGACTTGGGGCAGGAGGGTCAGCCATGGAGACTCACCTGTCAGGCCCTGTGCTGGGCCCTAGGGAAAAGCCCTGGACCAGACACAGTCCCTGCCCTGGTCTAGAGGAGTCAGACTAACAGACACAGCCCTTGGAAGGAGTGAGGTGTGCTGAGGTCACATGCACGCAGCCAGTGGAGGCTGTGGGGACCAGCCTAAGTGCAGGGAGTTGGTGGGCAGTGGGCCACTTAGGCCCTGCTGCGGACCTAAAACTGCCCTAGCAAAGCAGTCATTTCACTGGCCCGTGCTGGGCATTGGAGTCAGATGGGAGTGGGGTCTGACCCCAGTCTGGCCACTTATTAACCATGTAGGCTTGGGCAAATCTCCCAACCCTGCTCATCTGTAAATAGGGAAATCTGTCCTTGTCCCTCTGGGTCGTTGTGAGGGATTGTCATGGAAGAGACCCCCTTGAAGAAGAATCAGCCTTGACCTGTGTACATGTTCTCTGTTTTAGCTGGGGGCTCCTATTTCATGATCTCCCGCTCGCTGGGGCCAGAATTTGGAGGTGCTGTGGGCCTATGCTTCTACCTGGGAACAACATTTGCAGCAGCCATGTACATCTTGGGGGCCATTGAGATCTTGTTGGTGAGTCAGGCTGAGCCCTGGCCAGCTCTGGTGTTGTCCAAACAGTCCCTTTCCCATAGGCCCAGCGTACTACTCATATTGCCCTCACCTCCAGCCAGGGTCTTGGGCTTACAATGTGGGAGGCCTCCTCTAGAGAGAAAGATCTTTGCTCAGGCCAGTCTCCCCTTCCCTTGCCAGTTTGGGCCAGGCAAGGAAGGGCCTGGCTGCCTTCACCTTGGCCCTAGATGTTCCATCCACCCAGCCCATTTCAGCCTTGGCAGGTGATCTGGGAACTGTGGCATGTAACTCAGTGACAGATCTTGGTGGTGACCAGAGCCTGCTTCCTGGGCACGTGTGGGCTCTGGCCAGGTCTGTCTCCCCAGGCCCCTGATCCGAGGCCCTTCAGATCCACCTCATCCTTTCCCCGAAATCAGGGGGAGCAGCTGCATCACCCTGCCTGGAGGTCAGTGCCGCCTCTGGGAACCCCATGTGGGCTCTGACTCAGCTTCCCTCTCCCCACTGAACTGCCCCAGCTGGTGGGAGAAGAAGTGGCGGGGCCAGGGGGAGCACAGGGTAACAGGTGCCCACCCCTGGGGATCCAGACAATAGATGTTCAGAGCAACTGCCTGGCTATTCCCGCCTCCAGGTCCTCTGCCTGGAGCGTGCACCCAGCTCCTAGACCTTCTGGGAGTTTTTTGTTGTTTTTTATTTTTATATTGCCCACATTTCTACATTTATTATTAGATTTCTTCTGTAAGGAAAGTTTGTCCTTTTCCCATTTCTTTATTCAATCATGTATTTATATAAGTATGGACTCTTGGATATTTATTTTATTCTTGGCTCATAAGCCAGTACTATCATTATTTATTTTGTTGCTCAAACTGTTCTACTTTGGCTATTTAACTATTCAGGTTGACTCCTGTGTCTGAATCCTTTTTAAATAACAGCGTTATTAAGATATACTGTGTTTCACTGAAAATAAGACCTAGCCGGACAATCAGCTCTAATGCGTCTTTTGGAGCAAAAATTAATGTAAGACCCGGTCTTATTTTATTATAATATGAGACTGGGTCTTATATAATATAATGTAATGTAATAGAATAGAATAGAATATATAATACCGGATCTTATATTAATTTTTGCTCCAAAAGACGCATTAGAGCTGATCGTCTGGCTGGGTCTTATTTTCGGGGAAACACGGTAATGCACTTACCATACAATTCACTACGATTTAAAGCATAAAATGTAATGGTATTTAGTATGTTCACAGAATTGTGCAACAATCACCACAATCAATTTTAGAACATTTTCCTCACTCCAAGAAGAAACCCTATACTCATTAGTAGTCACTCTATTCCTCCCAGCCCTAGGAAACCAATAACCTGCTTTCTGTCTTTAATCAGTTACCTCTTCTGGACATTTCGTATAAATGGAATCATACAATATGTGGTCTTTTGTGACTGGCTTTTTCTGGATACAGTTTTAAAAAGAAAACTAAAATGATAGAATTTACTCTCAAATGGGAAAATCGAACCTTCTTTATCTGTCTCTTGTTTCAGACCTACATTGCCCCGCCAGCCGCCATTTTTTACCCAACAGGCGCTCATGACACATCGAGTGCTACCTTGAACAACATGCGAGTGTATGGGACCATTTTTCTGACCTTCATGACCCTGGTGGTGTTTGTTGGTGTCAAGTATGTGAATAAATTTGCCTCGCTCTTCCTGGCCTGTGTGATCATCTCCATCCTGTCCATCTATGCTGGGGGCATCAAGTCTATCTTTGACCCTCCCGTATTTCCGTAAGTAACCTGGGAATACATCCAGGCATTGTACTGACATCCCTCCCAAAGAGATGGCCTCTGAGTCCCAGAGGCTGCAGGGTGGAAACAGGTGAGGGCCTCCAGCTAAGCAGGTGCTGAGACTGCCACGCTCCTCCACAGAGTGTGCATGCTGGGCAACAGGACCCTGTCCCGGGACCAGTTTGACATCTGTGCCAAGACGGCCATGGTGGATAATGAGACAGTGGCCACCCAGCTATGGAGCCTCTTCTGCCACAGCTCCAACCTTACCACTGACACCTGTGACCCCTACTTCCTGCTCAACAATGTGACCGAGATCCCTGGCATCCCTGGGGCAGCTGCTGGTGTGCTCCAGGGTGCGTCCTCCCTCCTGTCCTCCCGCTCCTGACCCTTGAGCTGAGCAGGAGGCAGGGAGTGGGCCTGGAAGGAGAGTAGAGCACAGAGCCATCCTTGTGTGGCCATCTCAGGAATGGGGGGCAGGGCTGGCTGCCTTCCCAGCCCAGCAGTGTCCTCTCAGCCTGGCTCCTGGCAGCTAGGTTTCGGGTGAACAGAGCCTATTTGGCCATTGTCCCATGCCTACAGCAGCCCCCAGATAGTTCTGGCAGCCCCTCTTTCCCCAGTCACCAGCCCTTGATGCTGCCTGGGGTTGTTCTCCCAGGAGCCATAAAGGGCCTCTGTGTAGGAGGCAGGCAGTGGCAAGGCTCTGGCTTCAGCCCCCTTTGCCTGTCAGACTTCTAGCCAGACGGCTCCTTCCCTGTGGCCAGAGCAGCCATCCAGCAGAAGTTCCCCTGCCCCCCAGCCCCCAGAGCCTCTCACCATCTGCAGCCTCTGGCTTCGCTGGCCCAAACTGCCCCTGGGAAGTATGGGGGGCTACAGTGGTGACGCTGATGCCCCCGCAGAGAACCTATGGAGTGCCTACCTGGAGAAGAGCGAGGTGGTCGAGAAGCATGGGCTGCCCTCCACAGATGCCCTTGGCCTGAAGGAGAGCCTGCCCCTGTACGTGGTGGCTGACATTGCCACCTCCTTCACTGTGCTCGTCGGTATCTTCTTCCCCTCCGTGACAGGTGAGCCCCTCTTGCCCAGCCACTCAGCCATGCCTCCTTTCCTGGGGAGCCCCTGAGGGAGTCTTGTTGTTTTTGGAGGCATTATGGCTGGCTCAAACCGCTCCGGAGACCTTCGCGACGCCCAGAAGTCAATCCCAGTGGGGACCATTCTGGCCATTGTTACCACCTCCCTCGTGTGTATCCTTTCCCAGGCTTGGGGGCGAGGGTGGGGGGAGGGTGCAGGAGGCGCTTGCCTATATATAGGTCACCACCTGGCATGTACAGACATACCACATGTGCATACGTGCAGACGCTCATATATATCTTTCCCCTCACGCACGTCACACCCCAGGAGTGTGCACAAAGTGAAACTCTCAGCTGTAAATGCCCTTGCTGAGTCTTCCGGCTAAGGGTAGATCAAGGGGCATGTGGGTCCTGTGCGGGGACTGAGTGGAGTGGCGGTGGAGGCCTCGCTTTCCTTGACACAGCCACAGACTTCAGCAGTGTGGTTCTCTTTGGCGCCTGCATCGAGGGTGTGGTGCTCCGGGACAAGTGAGTGAGCGTGGCCCCTTCCTGTGGCAGTAGACTCCGCTTTTGCCGCTCTAACACCAGCCCCTCTCACACACGTGGTCCCACATGTCCTCAGGCTGCTGGTTGCCACTGGTAGTCTGTACCGTCAGGTGGGTCGGGTCCCACCAGGACTTTTACTTCTGAGAGAAGGATGACATCAGGATCAGGGCTGGGATGAGGAGAAAGGATGAGAGCTGGCGCACTGGCCTTCTCTGCTGAGGAGCCAGAGTTCTGCCCACCATAGCATCCTTCCAGACTCCTCACATCCAGGGGTTGGGGGGCTCCTTGCACGGAGTGTGGTCTGAACCTGGCCCCTGCAGGTACGGTGACGGTGTGAGCAGGAACCTGGTGGTGGGCACATTGGCCTGGCCTTCGCCCTGGGTCATTGTCATCGGCTCCTTCTTCTCAACTTGTGGCGCCGGTCTGCAGAGCCTCACAGGGGCACCACGCCTGTTGCAGGCCATCGCCAAGGACAACATCATCCCCTTCCTCCGGGTGAGCCATTCTGTGCTCCCACAGGGCTGGGTGCTCCCGTCCCCTCACCCTGGGGGAGAATAGTAGGGCACGTGGATGCATTACATCCTGCCGAGGCTCCTAGTGACTCTAGGGCCACATAGCCATCATGGGGAATTGCTGAGCTGTTCTGGCCCTGCCCCTGTCCTGCTGTTGGCAGAGCTGCTTGGGCCCAGAATCCTCATGGCCTATCTATGGCTCAGTCAGAGCAGAGACGCCTGGAGAGGCAGAGGGCAGAGAAACTTGTGGAACCTACTGGCATAGGCATGGGTGCCGTCTAATCCCCAGAGGAGGGACTTGGGGATGATGGAGGCCAGGATGTGGCTTAGAGTTCGGGGGTGATGGGAGTGGCGTCTTCCCTTGCTGACCGCACTGACCCTTGTACATGCAGGTATTTGGCCACGGGAAGGCAAATGGTGAACCAACATGGGCACTCCTCCTCACGGCACTCATCGCTGAGCTGGGCATCCTTATTGCCTCTCTTGACATGGTGGCCCCCATCCTATCCATGTGAGCTGGAGGCCAGGGCAGGGCAGAGGGGTGGTCTTGGGAAAGGCTCCGTGCACCCTCAGCACCCCTCAGCCAGGGGCCCCAGCACCTGCCTGTAACCCTGTTTGGTGTTGAGGGTACAGCTGGGAGACATGTCAGGCTATATGGGAAGATGTTTGACTGGCAGAGCTCATCCTCCCTCTGCACTCAGGAGCGAGCCGGACACTTATGCAGAAGCGTTAAACAGGCCAACAGGTCCAGCCTCCCAGAGCAGGCAGGCAACAGCCCTCTGCTCCCTCCCAGGGCAAGCACCCAGTCCCTAGCGCCTTAAGGAAGCCACCACTGCCCCATCCGTTTTCAAAGTTGTTTGTTTTTAAAGTTCTAGGATCAACTGGCATTTGAGTCTACCAGTGCCTTGCAGGAAGTGATCAGCACATGGCAATTTCTGGGGGGTCTCTGAGGCAGAGCTCTATGGGTGCTGTGTTCTCTTCTGCCAGTGTTGGGGCCCGCTCCATCGCCATACACATTTTGCTGCACTGTCGATGCTCTGTCTTGCTTGTTTATTATGAAAGGACTACCCTTCACTGCCCCACTCAGCCTGTAGGCCTGACAGGCTCCCTTTCCCCCAAAGCAGCGCCCCCAGCCACAGTCAGGCCACAGTAATCTCTTGTCCCCCACGACATGCCTCCGCCTCCTGTTGCCCAGCTCCACCCACACAGTGCACACCTAAAACTATTCTTGCCACAGTGGTCTTGCGTGGTGACCCCTCACTGCCCAAGCCAGACAGTATATCTCAGCCTTTATCATTGGCTCTTCCTGGCAGCCCTGATGGGACTGACTACACCCCCCCATGGGAGTCCCTGCCCCTTGGTATTCTGTCTCTGGGAAGTCCTCTTGCCTTCTTGTCTGCCCTTTTTCTCCGGCCAGCTCAGGGTAGAAGTTGGTGCCTCTCCCCTCAGCCCTCTGCTCCTCAGCGGTCTTCCTGGAGGGTTCACACAGCAGGCCTCAGTCTTTTATATACACATAGTATCCCTCAAGTCTCTCTAATTCAGTGTATTCAAAATGGCCTTGTCGTCTTCTCCCGACCTGCTCCGCCCCACATTCACGACAGCCCCTCATCCAGCTGGTTTCCAGGCCAGGAGCCTGAATGTTGTCTGCCATCTCCAGACCCTGAGCACTCCTCAGCACCGCCTTTTTTCACAGTTGTACACTCGCTGTTCCCCCTGCCTGCTGCCCTTCCCACCTTGCTCTGGCTGTAAACACTTGCCCATCCTCGAAGCCTTAGCTCTGAGGACACCTGTGCAGTAGTCACATCTGCCTTAGGCTTAGAAGTGGTTGCTGTGAGGCTGGGAAGACCTGGCTGAGCCCATGCAGGGCAGGGACATCCGGTACCTGGCTGCCAAGGAGGCTCCTCGGTACCAAGCAGCCCCTTGTGATGCAGGTTCTTTCTGATGTGTTACCTGTTTGTGAACCTGGCCTGTGCTGTGCAGACACTGCTGAGGACTCCCAATTGGCGGCCCCGGTTCAAGTACTATCACTGGTGAGCGCCAGCTGGACCCCTGAGCCAAGTCCTCTGACACAAGAGCTATTCCTCAATAGCCAAGAGCCCTATTCTGGATGGGGTTTGAGTTTCCTGGGTTACGGTTGCTATTGGTGAGAGGTTAGGGGGCTGGGAGGGCTTGGCCTGGGGCCCTACTGCTCTTTCCCTGATTCTGGCCCTTCGCTACTCTCTGGCCTAGGGCACTGTCCTTCCTGGGCATGAGCCTCTGCCTGGCCCTTATGTTTGTCTCCTCCTGGTACTACGCCCTGGTTGCCATGCTCATTGCGGGCATGATCTACAAGTACATTGAATACCAAGGGTGAGTGAGGGGCTGCCACCTGGTCGGGGGTGGTGTGTATGTTGGGTTGGGGAGAACTGAGCCATCCTTTGCTAGCCACCATAGGAGCTGGAGCTGGAGGGCTATGATGCAGGGCCTGGCCCCCCTCTTTCTCACATACATCTGGATGGAATTCCCTGGGAGGGACCAGGGGTTCACCAGTTTATGGTGGCCTCTGTAGGGCTGAGAAGGAATGGGGTGATGGGATCCGAGGCCTGTCTCTGAGTGCTGCCCGCTATGCACTGTTGCGACTAGAGGAGGGGCCTCCTCACACCAAGAACTGGCGGTGAGTTCATACCCAGACTGGCAAAGGCCACTCTAGGTTCTTGGGGTGCTGTGAGGGTGGGAGGGTCAAGAGGTGCTGGCTCTCCCTCCCTGGTCCATGTTTCCTGTCCTGGGGGTACCAAGGGTGCCATCCTGCTTATTGAGCCCTTGACTCTGCTCCCCAAACCTGTGGGGGCCTATGAACTGAGAAGGGAAGAAGAGGGGCTCCCTGGAAACCTTTGGCCCTGGTCTCAGGCTGCCTCCCCATCTGGCCACCGCAGGCCTCAGCTGCTGGTGCTGCTAAAGCTAGACGAGGACCTTCACGTGAAGTACCCACGGCTCCTCACCTTTGCCTCTCAGCTGAAGGCCGGCAAGGGCCTGACCATAGTTGGTTCTGTCATCCAGGGAAACTTCTTGGAGAGCTACGGCGAGGCCCAGGCTGCTGAGCAGGTGCCTGCTGCAGGGGGTGGGGACCTGAGCTGGACCATAGGCTGCGGTCTGCAGCTGGCATGTAGGGGAGGGGCCCAATTCTGACCAGCCAGGTTGACAGCACTGCTGCCACCTGAGAGCTGGAGCAAGGGTGGGTATGGCTGTCCCAACTTGAAAACATGGCCTCTGTGTGTGCTTCTTGTCTTCTGAGCCTGGTGTGTCCCCGACAGACAATCAAGAACATGATGGAGATTGAGAAAGTGAAGGGCTTCTGCCAGGTGGTGGTAGCCAACAAGGTGCGTGAGGGACTGGCCCACCTCATCCAGTCTTGTGGCCTGGGCGGCATGAGGCATAACTCGGTGGTGCTGGGCTGGCCCTATGGCTGGCGACAGAGCGAGGACCCACGTGCCTGGAAGACCTTTATTGGTGCGTGAGGGGCCAGGGCCTGGGCTCAGCCACGGGGAACAGGCTGGGGTTCAAGTGAGGACAGAAGCTGGAGGGCCACAGGCTGGCGGTCAGCAGTGTCCCTCCTCCCCAGACACTGTTCGTTGTACTACGGCGGCCCACCTGGCGCTGCTTGTGCCCAAGAACATCGCCTTCTACCCCAGCAACCATGAGCGCTACCTGGAGGGCCACATCGACGTGTGGTGGATTGTGCATGATGGTGGCATGCTTATGCTTTTGCCCTTCCTGCTGCGCCAGCACAAGGTGGGCCAGGGGGTGGGCCCGGGGTAGAGGCGCTGGGCACTTGGAGGCGTGGGGTGTGACTGAACCACCCACCTGCTCTGTTGCCACAGGTTTGGAGGAAGTGCCGGATGCGCATCTTCACGGTGGCCCAGATGGACGACAACAGCATCCAGATGAAGAAGGACCTGGCCGTCTTCCTGTACCACCTACGCCTTGAGGCGGAGGTGGAGGTGGTGGAGATGGTGAGCCATCTACCCCATTTGGCCCTGTGGATACCCTGCCCACCGTCCAGGCCTCATGGCCCACTGTCTCCCCAGCACAACAGCGACATCTCAGCCTATACGTACGAGCGGACGCTGATGATGGAACAGCGCTCTCAGATGCTGCGGCAGATGCGGCTGACCAAGACTGAGCGGGAGCGAGAAGTCAGTGGCCCTGCTTTAGGGCGGGGGTGGGTGGCTGGCTGAGGCCTTGTGAGACGCCATAAGGTGCGGGCAGCAGAATGACTCACCCCAGCCCCACTGTCAGTGCCCGTGTCCCTGAGGTCGGCTGATCATGGTGCGTCAGCCAGGCCCCCTTTGCTCATGCTGCTGAGGCTACCTCTGATTTTCCACAGGCCCAGCTGGTCAAAGACCGGCATTCAGCCCTGCGGCTGGAAAGCCTGTATTCGGACGAGGAGGATGAGTCTGCAGCAGGGGCTGACAAGATCCAGATGACGTGGACACGGGACAAGTATATGGCAGCTGAGCCCTGGGACCCCAGCCACGCCCCTGACAACTTCCGAGAACTGGTGCATATTAAGCCGTGAGTGCAGCGAAAGCAGACCCAGCCACTTTGGGGCCAGGGGGTGGAGGTGGGATGGGGGCAGAGAAGCTCTGTGGGGGGGCCCATGATCAGCTGCATTCCCTGCAGGGACCAATCCAATGTGCGGCGCATGCACACTGCCGTGAAGCTCAATGAAGTCATTGTGACACGCTCCCACGATGCCCGACTGGTTCTACTGAACATGCCCGGCCCACCCAAGAACAGCGAGGGTGACGAGAACTGTATCCTTCTGTGGAGAGGCAGGCAGTAGGGAGGTGGACAGCGTGCCGTCAGGCTGGATGCCCCTGGGGTTGCCAGGTTACCCCACGTCTTACTGACGGGCCCACTTCCCTGAGTGCCCCGTGGTGCTGGTGCTGCCTCCTTGACCTGATGCCTTAGACATGGAGTTCCTGGAGGTGCTGACCGAAGGCCTCGAGCGGGTGCTGCTGGTGCGTGGTGGTGGCCGTGAAGTCATCACCATCTATTCCTGAGCCGATGCACACTTGTGGCCTAGAGTGGAGGTGTTCAGGGTAACACCCCCTCCCAGCACCCACCTGCCAGCCTTGCTTTGCCCATGCCTGGACCCAGCTTTGCTAGGTCTCTTTGGAGACTGGGTCTGGGCCTGGCAGTGAAGATGGATATGAGGTCCTGCAGGACCCTGAGAAGTTTGGGGACTTTCCCGTCCAGCACCCCAGGAGGCCTGCTCTGGCTGGAGAAGACTGGTCAGGGCTGACATGGGGTTTGAAGGCAGCCAGGCCAGGAGCGCTATTTATTGAATATTTATTGTTTGGATGTCACCATCAGAGAGAAGGGGAAGGGCAACTAGGGAGGGGAGGGAGTCTGACCCAGCCCGCCTGCTGGAAGACCTGGCTCAGGCTACTGTGGGCAGGGACCCCACCAAGCCAAGCCTAATGGAGCCAGCCAGCTGAGGCCTGACTTTTTTCAATAAAACATTGTGTACTTCTGGGCCTCCTGCTGCCCAGGCTCTGTTTCCCCTGGCGCCACGGGAAGAAGGCGGAACTGAACCTAGGCCCAGAGCCGGCTCCCTGAGGCTGTGCCCCTTTCCGGCAATCCCTGGCCACCGCCATTGGCCAGGCTTTCCCTCCCACTGGCCCCAGGGCCCCTCCTACCCCCACTCCAGATAAGGCCAGCCCAAGACCGCTTCACTGGGCAGTAGGCACTGGGGCTGGAATGGGTCCGCCCGGCTCCCCATGGCAGTGGGTGCTGCTGCTGCTGGGGCTGCTGCTCCCCCCTGCCGCCCCCTTCTGGCTCCTCAATGTGCTGTTTCCCCCGCAAACCACGCCCAAGGCTGAGCTCAGTAACCACACAAGGCCCGTCATCCTCGGTAAGCCCCCACCAGGCCCCTGATGCAGCAGGCCAGTCCTTGGGGAGCCTGGGCCCCAGCCCCTGGTAGTTGACCCTGCCAAGGCCCTCTGCCCCTGCATTAGCCCTGATCCCTGCTTCAGTGTTTGGAGGGGCCAAAGGCTTCTCCTGCAGAGAAATTAACCCCTTCCCCCCACTTCACTGTTCCTATGTCTCTGAGTTATCTACCCCAGGTGGGTGGAGTGGGGGGCGGGTGTGCCTGAGAGCGTGGCCAGGGCAATACAAGCTGTGGTCAGCTGCAGCCACTGAATCCTTGGCCAAGCCCCACTCCTTCCTCAGCCCCCACCCCAACATGGATAAGATGCCCAACCCCGGAGAGCAGGAGAGGCCCCTCAAGTCCTGCCCCTACTCCTAGGCCTAGTCCCCAGTGCCCCATACCTGCTTATTCTCACCTTGGACTTTGGCAGTATTGGAGACAGGCTAGGTGTTTACTTTTGGGGGGCAGAGGTCAGAGCCTTGGCCTCTGCACTTTCCTTGCCTGAGGGGGAGCCTGGGCTTCGTGCTGCTGGAGGGACAGGGCACAGGGCGGGGAGTTGGGGGGGGAGTGATCAGAAAGAAGATCTTGATCTTCATCCCTGGGGGTTGAAGGGGTGGGGCTGGTCACTGCAGGGGGGGAGTGGAGCTGGGGTGGGGACCATGGTGGGGGTGGTGAGAAATCCGAGGACTCCAGAGTGAAGGCTAGTGCCCGCAGTGCCTGGCTGCCTGGGGAATCAGCTGGAAGCCAAGCTGGATAAACCAGATGTGGTGAACTGGATGTGCTACCGCAAAACAGAAGACTTCTTCACCATCTGGCTGGATCTCAATATATTCCTACCCCTTGGGGTAGACTGCTGGATCGATAACACCCGGTATGCGCCATCCCCTCTGTCCCCGCTCCCTCACCCGGTTCCTTGGTCGCTGGCCTGCTGAATGTCCCACTGTTCCCAGGGTTGTCTACAACCGCAGCTCTGGGCGTTCGTCCAATGCCCCTGGTGTACAGATCCGTGTCCCTGGCTTTGGCAAGACCTACTCTGTTGAGTACTTGGACAACAACAAGCTGGCAGGTGTGTGTACTGGGGAAGCGCAGGGCTCTGCCTGTGCTGGGCCGCAGGAGCCATGCCCAGAGCCCCAATGCTACTGCGTCCCCAACAGGTTACATGAACACCCTGGTGCAGAATCTGGTCAACAACGGGTATGTGCGGGATGAGACGGTGCGGGCTGCCCCCTATGACTGGCGGCTGGGACCCAGTGAGTGTCTTTGAGGATGACGGGCTTGGGGCAGGGCAGGTGGCCCCTAAATCCCACTGCCCTGACCCCATCCACTCCCACCCCCTGCAGGCCAGCAAGAGGAATACTACCAGAAGCTCGCTGGGCTGGTGGAGGAGATGCATGCTACTTATGGAAAACCTGTCTTCCTCATTGGGCATAGCCTTGGCTGCCTGCACCTGCTCTATTTCTTGCTGCGCCAGCCCCAGTCTTGGAAGGATCGCTTCATCGATGGCTTCATCTCTCTTGGGGCTCCCTGGGGTGGCTCCATCAAGCCCTTGCTGGTTGTGGCTTCAGGTGAGACATCACTGGCGTCCTGTGGTGAGATTGAGCGGTGGAATGAAGCTGACCATGGGCCGTCCCTCGCTCCTGCTTCTGCACACAATGCCATGTGGTGGGTGTTGTCTACCACCCCTGGGGCATAGCCTCTGTCGTTGGCCCCCTAAGAGTAGTGAACCTGGCCTGGACCATTAGAGTGCCTCCTGCCAGAGTCTGTCTCAGTGACGACAAGGGAAGTTTAACAGAGAAGTGAACTCCAGCAATCTGACTCACTGCCCCAGGTTTGTTCCTGTGGCCTCAGGTCCTGCCCACCCAGCTTTCAGCTGCTTCTGCTCCCAGGGACCCCTTTGCCCGGGGATCTCCCCTACTGCAGACAGATCTGCCGAAGCCAGGACCAGACCCTAGGAGCCCCTCCCTGAGGAGTGCCACAGTTACTACCTGTTGAGAACCCACTGTGGCGGCTGGGCCTCCCCTCTAGTAGCTCACAGGCTGGTGAGGGAAACCCTCAGACTACATCAGTTAGTGTCAAACACAAACATGGTCTCATTTCACCCTTCCCAGAACAGAGCTCTGACCACGGTGCAGCACAGATCACAGGGCCAACACACACTTGCCGCAGGGAGAACTGCCAGCACCATCCCCCCACCTTTCGCACATACACATCCATCCTCAGGAAACCCCTCCCTGCCATCTTTTTGAGGCCCTACAGCTCTGCCTCACAGAGGTGCCCTCAGGGCTTCTCATTTAATAAGCATACATTGAGCACCTACTAAATACTAGGCCTGTTCTAGTCTGGCTTGGAGCCGACTGAGCCTGCAGCTGAGCGTGGGCTGGGCAGCAAGTTGTGGGTCGGGGGCAGCCAGGCCTGGCTCTCTGCCTACCTTGCTCCATGTCCACAGGTGACAACCAGGGCATCCCAATCATGTCCAGTATCAGGCTGAAAGGAAAGCAACGCATGACGACAACATCGCCCTGGATGATGCCCGCCAACCACGTGTGGCCTGAGGACCATGTGTTCATGTCCACACCCACCTTCAACTACACAGGCCATGACTTCCAGCGCTTCTTTGCAGACCTGCACTTTGAGGAAGGCTGGTACATGTGGCTCCAGTCACGCAGCCTGCTGGAAGGACTGCCAGCACCGGGTGTGGAAGTATACTGTCTGTACGGCGAGGGCTTGCCCACGCCCCGCACCTACATCTTTGACCATGGCTTCCCCTACACAGACCCTGTGGATTTTCTCTATGAGGATGGCGATGACACTGTGGCCACACGCAGCAGTAAACTCTGTGCCCACTGGAAGGGCCTCCAGCCACAGCCTGTGCACCTGCTGCCTCTGCACGGGACAGAGCACCTCAACCTAGTCTTTAGCAACCAGACACTGGAGCACATCAATGCCATCCTGCTGGGTATCTACCGACGTAATAACTCCACACCCCCAGCTGCCAGCCCAGAGCCCCTCCCCCCTGAATAAAGATCATCCTTTGCTGCTGTAAGCCTTGACACATGTATTGTGGGTTGAGGGGGGTTACTAGGGTCTGCACACCAGGATTCATTCAGCAGCAGCCGCAGGCCTAGTGCTTTGTGGCAACATGGGCTTTGCTATAGCCTAGGATTGAACTGGGCACCCTGAGATATACAACTTCCCACTCTCTAGTTGAGCTGGGAAGGCAGCCTGACGTGTCTGCCTCTGCTCTGGGCGTCGGGTCTGGGGACAGCTGTGGGATGGGGTACACGGGTCAAAGGTTTGGGATGGGGGAGATCTGAGCTCTCTCCCCGAGTGACAAAAGCACAAGAGTTTTAGAATCTGGCAGTGCGACAGCCACTAATGAGATCATTCATTTCACTAACGGTTTAATTATTACTGGAGCTAAGTAGTCTGAGAAAAAAGTTTAGGGAGCAACAAGGGGTTGAGTATTGGGTCAGGGAAGATTTCCCAGAGGAGGTGTTGCCTCCATTGAGATCAGACAGATGAGAAGGGTAACATGGGCCACGGTAAAGACTTGAGTTTGAGCCTAAGAGCAGTGCGCAGCTGCTGAAGGGTTTAACCAGGGAAAGAGTGTGACCATATTTCCCATCTAAAAAGAGACCCTTCTCTGCAGGGTAGAGCTGGGGGGGCGGGGGGACGGGCAGGAAGTGTAGGGAAGCCAGTGAGGCCAGTGCAGTAGCCAGAGGAGAGAGGAGGCTGGCTGAGAGGAAGGCAATAGGAGGAAAACGTGGATAAAGGGTCACTTGGGAGGTGAAATAAGACTTGGCCATGGGTAGAGCCCAGCATGCCTCCAGGCCACTAGATGGAAAGCCTTGGGGCCCCTCTTGAGAGAGGGAAGACAGCACCTGAGATAGGGACTATGAAAGGACCAGCATCAACATTGCTGAGGATTAAGCCTCTGTGTTTTAGATTTCTGGCAGAAGGCAAAGGCAACAGGAGACAGGCAGGAATTGGGTGAAGGAGGGTGACGAGGGCCTAATGCTGGGAGACCTGTAATAATGCGGACAGAGACCTGGCAAAAGGTCTGACAGCCTTAGAACGTTGGTACTTAAGGTTAGAGTTGGCGTCAGAGGCACAACTAGGGGCTCAGACTGGAAGTGGGAGGAGGAGCTGAACAATGGCCAGAAGAGAGGAATGTCCTTCGGTTCCGAGAGAGGACCTGGGAGCAGAATGGAGAGCCAGGCAGGGGACATCACCCCCTACCCAACCTGCTTAAGACCAGAAGTGAAGGTGAAAGCGAAAGAGAAGCAAAACACGCCAGCGTCCTCTGAGTGAAGGTGAAAGCGAAAGCAGGAAGCGTCAGTGGAGCCCCACAGAGAACAAGGCTTTGGCCCTTGGGGTTCCCCGCTGGTCTCTCTCCTCTAACCATCGACCCCCAATTCCTGGACTGCCCTGCTCACCCCAAGATGCTGAAGACAGCCCTACAGACCCAAGGGGGATTCTCCTTCGAGAACTGCCAGAGGTGAGGTGGCGATGGTTGGACCCGAGCTGCCCATGCTCTCGGCGAGGTCTTCCGGGACTGCAGGGCCTTTATTCCCGGTGGCGAAGGAAAGGGGGGTAGCATGTGTGGGGAGACTTGGGTTCCCAGACTTACTCTGGGAGGTGAGGGAGACCGGGACGGAGCTGGGCAATGTGATGGGGGGTCCCAGAAGAACCGAAACAGAGGCCACTCCCTTTCGTTTCCAGAAACTCATCCTTGGAACGGGCGCTCCCGGGGCTCCGGGTCCCTCATGCGCTCAAGACCGGAACCACCATCGCGGGTCTTGTGTTCCGAGTGAGTAGGGGGTTCGACCGCGGAGACTTAGAGGAGCGGCCGGGGATCTGGCGGTCACGGAGCTAACGGCCTCTTTTCCCCCCTCCCCAGGACGGGGTCATCCTGGGGGCGGATACGCGGGCCACTAACGATTCGGTTGTTGCGGATAAGAACTGCGAGAAGATCCACTTCATCGCGCCTAAAATCTAGTGAGAATTCCCCAGCCCCGTTCCCCCACGCAAGAACCGCTCCCTGGTGCGCATTCCCTGTCCCCGCACATCCTAGCCCCGCCTACACCGACCCTCCCTTCGCCCTCAGCTGTTGTGGGGCTGGAGTAGCCGCAGACGCCGAGATGACCACGCGGATGGTGGCATCCAACATGGAGCTACACGCACTGTCTACCGGCCGCGAGCCCCGCGTAGCTACCGTCACCCGCATTCTGCGCCAGACGCTCTTCCGGTGCTGGGGCCGAGCTAAACGACCCTGGGGCGGGGTCGAGGGGAGGGCGGGGCTGCGAGTCCGGGTAGACCGGAAGAGGCCGGCCTGAGAGGAGCCGGGCAACAGTCCTGAAGCGCCAGACCGCCGGAAGGGGCGGGGCCAGGAGCCAGGGGCGGGGTTGTGGGGGCGGGGTCTTGGCCCCGGAGCTTGCAGCTGAACATGGTCACTCCACGCAAAGGTACCAGGGCCATGTGGGTGCGTCTCTGGTCGTGGGCGGCGTAGACGTGACAGGACCGCAGCTCTACAGCGTGCACCCCCACGGCTCCTACAGCCGCCTGCCCTTCACGGCCCTGGGTGAGCGCTTGTCCCGTCCCCACAAACCCCGCACCTGCGACCCCGGCCTCACGTTTGTCTTGTGTTGGGACGGCCTCGACTGACCTCACATGTCCCTCCTGCCTGCAGGGTCCGGCCAGGATGCGGCCCTGGCGGTGCTGGAGGACCGGTTCCAGCCGAACATGACGGTGAGCGACACCACCTACGTGGTTGTTGGTGGGAAGGGCCCTCGCAGCTGGGGAGCCCAGAGGGACCCTGGCCCAGAGGGACCCGGGAGGTCGCGGAAGGCTTCTCGGAGCAGATGACGACTATGTGGAGACCGAGGGGCCAGTGAAGTGAGGGTAGAGAGGTGCTGTTCCAACAGATCACTAACGGTGCCAAAGCTTTGGACTGCTCCAAGAAGTTTGGACGGTTTGGAGTTGAGGGAGGAGGAAACAGCAGGTGGGGTCTGAGTCTGGATTTTGTTTGGAGTGGGACAGAAGTGTTGCTTCCAAGTTGCCTAAGGCCCAGAAAGAGAGACAATGAGCGGGTGAATTGGGGACCAAGACCATATTGGTTGGGTGGATAGGCCACTGAAAGCAGAGGCTCAAGTGAAAGTGACTGAGAAATTTGTGAAGATGGGGGCAGTGGAACAGGGGTCTCTGGAGAGAGGGAGGCAGAGAGCTGGGGAGGGGAGTTTGCGATGGGGGTGTAGGGGGTGAGAGGAGATTAGGTGTGAGCAAATGGTAAGTTTGGGCTTCACGATTAACAGTCCAGGCTGTCGCCTAACGGTGATACCAGAAGGTCCACTGGGCCTCACACACACATCTCCACAGCTGGAGGCTGCGCAGGGGCTGCTGGTGGAAGCCATCACTGCAGGAATCCTGGGTGACCTGGGCTCCGGGGGCAGTGTGGATGCATGTGTGATCACAGAGACCGGTGCCAAGATGCTGCGAACCCTGAGCTCGCCCACAACGCCCATAGAAAGGTGAGAGCAAGGGAGATGTGGGACTACATGGGAAGATGGGTGGTAGGGGGGAGCTGGGGGCTGCTAGAAGATGGGCCACATGTTGGTTCCATGTTGAGATACCATCCATCCTCCCTCCTAGGCCCGGCCAGTACTGCTTTGCCCCTGGAACCACAGCTGTCCTGTCCAAGACAGTGGTGCCACTGCCCCTGGAGCTGGTGGAGGAAACTGTGCAGACCATGGAGGTGGAGTGAAACAGGCTGAGCCTTAGAGCTTGGAACAAGGGGGAATAAATGCAGAAAATACAAACACCTGAAGAGATAGCTGTGTTGTTCTTGGGTGGAGGGGGCAAGTAGCCAGCAGGGCTCTATGGCTAAGGTATCCCTGCAGAAACTACTCCCTCCCGCAGCTCCAGTATCTGGCCTTAGAGGTGCCCTTCACCCATCACCTTAGGCATCTACCCCCTTCCAGAACTTCAGCCCTGGCAAGCATTGCAGGCTCAAGGTGGAAAGCCACCTCCTGTCTCCACACCATTGAGGTTCCCCCTACCACTGCCATGCCTTGATCTTGCCCGGTAGTCCATTGGGGACTGTTGTAAAACCCAAAAGGCCCCACTTAGAGCCTTTGCCTGGCTCATCAGTGACCCAGGACAAACCCTACACCTCTCAGTCAAGCCCCCCCACCCCATCGGCCCCATTGAGGGCTAAAGTGCTGTCAGAGGAGCTGCCCATTTCCAAAGGCAAGTTCTTACAGAGCACTACTCACCCCTGCTATACCTTTATCCATGAAACCCTCCTGATGACCATGCTGAGGTGCTAACACAAAGCTGGGTTGTGAGTAGGGGGGCTGATGACGGGATGACGGGTCACAGTGCTCATGTGAGGACAGATGACGTGACACATTTATCCAACAAACCTTTTCTGAGCACCCACTGAATGCTAGGCCAAGGTCCTGGGGGCTGGCAGGTGCGTCCTGCCTTCAGAATGCCTGAGCTCCTCTGGAGCCTTGGAACTGTTCGAGAGTCCGCCCAACGTCTGGGGAGGACTAGGCTGGACATCCCTGGGCCCGATTGTGCTTTCCCCCGCAACGTTTAATTATGAGTAGTTTTAAACATAAAACTGGAAAGAAGTACACACTGAATACCTACATACCCACCACAGACTTTACAATTAGTATTTTGTTATATTTGCTTTACCACATATCTATCCATCCATCCATCTATTCAACCATTAACTCATCTTACTGTTTTGACTGATAGATACTTGAAATTAGTCGAAACCCTCACACCCCTAGAAGGTCAATCAACTTACCCATTGCAACTTTGCACACAGAGGCCTCTTCTCTCCCTCGGTTCAAGCTCAGCCTGGAGCTCAGCAACAAACAGGCTGCAGACACCAGAAGCTTGCCCACAGGAGCCCCAAGGCCTGGAGGTTGTCAGAGATTTGATGGCTGTCATCCTTCTACCTGCAACTTCCATCAAGGGTCAGCCAGTCACCAAGGGCTCACACCTTGCCCTCCCTGTGTGCCAGGTCTTTCCCAAGCATCATCTCATCATTAAGAGTGTGGGCGTTGGAGCCAGACAGATGAAGGTTTGGGTCCAGCCACACCACGTGCTGGTGGGAGAGTTGGCATCTCTGAGCAAACTGACTCCTGTTCAAAGTTGAGGAATCACTGAGATGGTATCTGTTAGGATTCACAACCTGCTAGAACCCATCCTGCCACATGGCCCTGGCCCTCCACAGCAGAGCTGGTCCAGCTGGACATTCCCTCCACCAATCAGGAACGTCCCTGAGTGCTGAGCTCGCTTCTCTGGGAGTCTGGTGCCCGATTGTCCTGGGAGATTTCCTGGATCCCAGCCACCAGGTGGCCATCATAGACCTAATTTAACTGTAAGTCCGTAGGACCCAGTGCTCAGCACTTGGGATGTAAAGGGGTTCAAATAGTCAATCAAAAGCCAGGCTTTGGGGGTGGAGGTGAGAACCTCACACCTGGGTTCTGATAAGTCCAGGCCTGGACTGAGGACCTTGGCCTAATGAGACCCTCATGACTAGAGCGTGGGAGGGGAGCTGTGCCCATACAGCTGGCCTGGCCTCATGCCTGGGACTTTAGCCCAAGGACAAGGAGACCCATAAAGCCAGGCCCAGCCCAGTTCTCGGCTTCACGCCTGCCACAATGCTGCTGCTCAGCCTGACCCTTAGCCTGGTCCTTCTCGGCTCCTCCTGGGGTGAGTGGGCCTGGACCAACCCAGGCTTCTTGCCTAGGGGCTCAGGAAGGGGCCAGGCTGGCTGGAAGGGAAGCAGGTGGACAGAGTGGGCAAAGGAAAAAGGATGTGCCAAGGCTGGAAGGAGGCAAGAGGTGGACAGGAGCTTGGACCAGGCCCAGGAGCCGGGGAGGGTTTAGGAAGCTAAGTGAAGGTTGGACGTGTAGTTTAGAGAGCCCTATGGCTGCACAAAGGGCGATGGATGGGGTACAGAGGCCAGGTGGAGGCTTTCCCAGGGGTCAGGGACAAGCAGCCTGGGCTGGAGGGGGGGATGGAGTTGGGGAACGGTGGGGAGTAGGTTGGAGAGAGAGATGTGGATAACACTTGGGGACTGATTGGGTGGGAATGACCGAGAATATGCAGGGGGCTAAAAGGCGCTCAGAGTGAGACGTAGTGATGAGCCCTCTCAATTTGCAGCCCTCTTGGGGGCACCTGGGGAGAGGTGGGGAGAGGTGGGCTGGGGTGCGGGAAGCAGGTCCTCACTAGCCCAATGGCCAGGCTGCGGTATTCCTGCCATCAAACCGGCGCTGAGCTTCAACCAGAGAATTGTCAACGGGGAGAACGCAGTGCCGGGCTCCTGGCCCTGGCAGGTGTCCCTGCAGGTACATGCACCCTGGGGGTGTAGGGCAGGGTCCCAAGTGCTTCATGCCTAGGTATAGCCTGAGTCCCCTCCCATTTCTGACCCCTGACCTCAGGACAGCAGCGGCTTCCACTTCTGCGGTGGTTCCCTGATCAGCCAGTCCTGGGTGGTCACTGCTGCCCATTGCAATGTCATGTGAGTGCTTTCATTCCACCTGCCCCACCCCAGCCCACCTCTCCCCACTTCCTTCCCTTGGGTGCCCCTCTTATTGCTCGGCCCTCCCTGTGGCTGCCCAACCCCACTCTCACTGCAGACCTGGCCGTCACTTTGTCGTCCTGGGCGAGTATGACCGATCATCCAACTCTGAGCCTTTGCAGGTTCTGTCCATCTCGCGGGTGAGTCTCTGGGTTGCAGACACGGGAAGAGTGGGCAGTGCAGAATGGGCTCTGGGGATGAGGAATCCAGGGCACGCCCTGGCCTGGCCCCCTCAGCACCCATCAACCCCGGGGGCCTGTGCTTGCCCCATCTTACATGGCCCCTTGCTTGCTCCACAGGCTGTCACACACCCGAACTGGAACCCCACCACTTTCAACAACGACGTGACACTACTGAAGCTTGCGTCCCCAGCCCGGTTCACGACACGAATCTCACCGGTTTGCCTGGCTTCCCCAAATGAGGTGCTGCCTACCGGCCTCAAGTGTGTCACCACTGGCTGGGGCCGCGTCAGTGGCTCAAGTAGGAACTTGGGCCAAAGATCCCGATGGGAGGGCTGGGGTGGAGACAAGTCATCTGAGGCCTAACCACCCCTTCTCGGCCCACAGGCAATGTGACCCCAGCACGCCTTCAGCAGGTGGCCTTGCCCCTGGTCACCGTGAGCCAATGCCAGCAGTACTGGGGCTCACGTATCACTGACTCCATGATCTGTGCTGGTGGCTCGGGGGCCTCCTCGTGTCAGGTGAGCACTGGCACCCTGTCCTGTTCTTTGCACTGTCCTCTGGCACCCCGCACACTGACTTCTCCCCTCTTCTTCCCTCAGGGTGACTCCGGAGGCCCTCTCGTCTGCCAGAAGGGGAACACGTGGGTGCTTATTGGCATCGTCTCATGGGGCACCAGCAACTGCAATGTGCGCACACCTGCCATGTACACTCGCGTTAGCAAGTACAACACGTGGATCAACCAGGTCACGGCCTACAACTAGCCCACCACAGACCCCTCCCACCCCAGTCCAATAAAGACCCCAGGCTCTATCTTCTTGTGTCATCTGGTCTGTCCTGGCTCAGGGGGACGGTCCCCGATCCTCAACACCACCACGGCAGGTGTTGAGGAGCCAGGAGCTTCCGAAAGTAGCCATGCCCAGGCCAGGCCCCTATCCCTCCTCTTCCTGGGTAACCCCTTGGTCCACAGCAAGGAGCCCGGGCTGTCGGAATGAATGGGCAGCCTTCCCTGGGGAGGGCAGCCTGTTTATTGAGTACAGAGGATACAAGTACAAACTGAGTACACAAAATAAATAACTGCACATTCTCCATCCACAGTCCATGGCATAAAGGCCCGAGTCTCCAAATTCCCTCTGTCCTACCTTCAGGACCAGGCCTATCCTGGGCAAGAGAGGAAATAATCCCGCACGGCTTCAGGCCCCCAGAGGCACTTTGGAAAATTGGGGGAGTTCTGAAGCCATAGGGCTTGGGCTCTCCATTGCCTTGTGCCAGGGGCCCTGAGGATAGAAAGAGGGGTGTATAAGGCACAACTGACTTGGCCCAGAGTGGTCTCTTTGGCTTGGTTTCCCACTGGAGGTGGGAAAGAGGGTCTGGCCCAAGGTTACCCACTGGGAGGAAGTAAGGGCCAAACCCTCCCCGCTGGAGGGGCCCTGCAATCTACCTAAGGCTAAAGCTGGGCCCTGGCTCCTTCCACTGAAAGCAGCTCTGGAGGGAGGGGGCTTAGGTTTTAGCCCAGTTTGTGATGGGGGAGGCACCATAACTGACATGGGGATGGTCTGGCTCAGGCGTCTGGGAAAGCAGCCACCTAATTCCACTCACCTCCTGCAGGGGCTCCCTCTAGCCTGAGATTCAGGGGGACTCAGACTGGAAGGGTAATGCTATGAAAGGAAGCGGGGACAGGCTGGACAGGGCAAGGCCAGCTGTGAGAAGACCAGTGCCCCAGGCACTCAGGGTTCAGAGGCAGATCACACAGTATGGCTAAGTTCCAGGGGGAGCTGCACAGAAGCTCAGCAGAAAGGGAGAGTTGAGCAGCCCAGGGACCCTCCCTCAATGCAGCAGCTCCTTCCTTCCCACTCCCTCTTGGAGGATGAAAGGTGGGCACGGTGGTCATTACTAGGCTGCCTATACTCATGCCAGACACTAGAGGGCGCCTTCATACAGCTGCAGAGGAGGGAACAGCAGAGCTTGAAGGGAAAGGCAATGGGGAGTACCAAGGGTAGAACCAAGACTGACACCAGAATCCTGATGGGGCTCTCCCAGCGAAGCCCCTGCCCTCTGCCTTGACCCAGGTGCCCCTAACCCCCAGGTAGCAGCAGTGGGGCTCCCTTTAATCCCCCACAGTTGGGAAGGAGGCACCTGGGGAATAGAGTGGGCATCCAAGGGAGAGAGGGAGGTGATAGTAGGTTCTGCAAAGGAGGCACTGAGAGTGGTGGGCTGGTAGTGAGGAGAGGCTGGAGCCTGGAGCAAGACTACTACCAGCGTGGCCACACAGTCCAGAAGGTCCTGGCAAGTCCTGGGGCCAGGAGTGGTCTTTGTGCTCTCCATGAAGGAAGACAGATCTTGACTGGAAGGAGGGGGCTGTTTAGACTTAGCCAGGGGCTGAGTCTAGCGAGGCACAGGCCTTGTGCCTACCTGGGCCTCTCACTGGAGCATAATCCTGAGGATCAGGATGCCATGGAATGTGGGGGTCAGGGAGGAAGGTTTGGTGGAGGAAAGGGGGGGGTTCCAGAAGTAACTGTCCCAGAGAGTCCTGGAACCACAGGACACCCTCTACCTGGCCCTGCAGGTCCCTTTGGTCTGGGAAAGAACCAAGGACAAGAGGTAAGGGAGACTGAAGGCCAGGTCCTGCCCTTTCCCCAACTTATACCAGAACAGATGGCCACCAAAAAGAGCATCAGTTCCAGGCCAGGCTTCCAGCCCCCTGGGCTCCCTCCTCTCTGTCACACCAGGCCCAGGCCCAGACCCAGGGTGAGGACAGGGGCTGCTGAAGGCACACAGAAGGGGCTGGGGCCATTCACCTACTACTGGCCATACAGGCTTATCTCCAGAGAGGGCATTGGGCCCAGATGGCACAGCAGTGTGTGACCAGGCTGGGACCACACCATGTCTCCACCACTGCCAGGCAGCTCAGCCATTGTACTGCTGCTGGTAGCGCAGGTTGAGCTCCCGCAGCTCCCGCTCCCGCACACGGCGTGACTTGTTGGAGCGTGTAGAGCGGCTGGAACGTGTAGACTGGGCAGATTTGGTGCTCTGGCAGCGAGAGGAGGCACGTTTGAGGAGGTTCTGGGAAATGGAGCGGTGCAGATTCTTCATGGACGAAGAAGCTGCCATGCTCACCACCCACGGGTGCCTCAGGGCCTGCAGTGCAGTCATACGGGCACTGGGGTCCACTGTCAGCAGGCGGTCAATGAAGTCCTTGGCCAGGTTGGACACGCTGGGCCAGGGCTAGAAGTCAAAGACAAGCATTAGAGCGAGAGCATTCGACACTGCCCTCCCCATCCCGATGCCACCGCCACAGCACTCAGACCTGTCCAGCGTCCCTGCACTCTCCCCCTAGGGAGAGGTACTGCCTGGCTCCTCCCAGGTAGAGCAGTCAGGGCCTCTCTTCCCCGCCCAATACTGGCCTAGGCCATAGAACAGAGGCTGCTCTCTGGGTGACAAGGAGTCTGACAAGAAGAAACAGCACCCCCCATCCCCGCAAGAAGCAAACTTCTAAGGTGCCCTGGACTCAAAGCCTGGCTCAAGGAGGTGGCCCCTGTCAAGACCCTCCAACTTACACCAGGACCACGATAACTCAGGGGCATTTAAAGACAATGACCCAAACCTTCCAGCATATCCTAAGTCAGACTTAAGCTCCAATCCCTGGAGGTTCACACCAGGCCAATTAGAAGTGAACTGTCTAGTCCTTAAAGAGAGGTCCACCCTCCAACTGACCAAGTGGTGGTGGGCAACCACTGCAGGCCCCGCATTAGCCTGGCCTCCCAGCCATGGAAAGGAAAGGAAACAATTCAAGGCAACTAGATTTCACCATCTGCTGAGAGGAGAGAGGTTCTTGCGGGCCAGGTGGGGACCAGGACCCTTCTCAGGGGCATACTCCAGTCTGCGTGGCCTCTCGAAGCCATGCAAGGGCTCTGGCAATGCTCTATACCAGCCTCATTTTAGTACATTCTGTTCCCAGGGAGGAACCGCACAAAGCCTGCTCTGCCACATACACCCACGGCTACCGCACCTCAGCCACACAACAGGCAGCTGTCCATTTCAGGACCTCAACCTGCACGGCCTGTCATCACCTAGCTGAATTCTTAGGTTCTCAGGGTAAAGGACACTTGCTCAGATTCCTTCTTAGCCCCCAGTGCTAAGCAATTATTTCAGCGATTTAAAGTTTGTTCCCGTTAGACCAGAGTGAGCTGGATGAGCCCCAGTGCCTGGTGCTCATCAGGCTCAGTGAGTAAATACCCCATGAATGGCACCTGATGGGTGCTCTCCCCTGGAGCTGCTTCCAGGCTGTGGGGCTCAGGCAGGTAGGGCCCAGATGCCCTTGGCCCTGAAGCCCCTCTGCTGGAGGAGGGCAGACACAGCACTGCTCCGAGTCCCGGGACCCCCCAGGGGCACTCCAGCCTGGGCGCTGATGCTCCCCAGAGGGTGGCTGGCTAGGATCTTTGTGGAGCCTGTGGCAGATGACGATTACCCTCTTTCCTGCCAAGTGAGGTCTGCCTGTTCCACTTGCACCCAGGGAACCCCTGGAGGCACTCTCCAGGGGGATGAGAGCCCACATTCTGGGCAGCTGCATGCCTATGCAGGGGACACACTTACACAGTGACTGTCGCTGTCCCAAATCGGGCTCCCTGACCTCCAGCTCCACTGCCATTCCCTTCCCCACCAACGTGCAGGGCTGGGGCAGAGAGAACACTCACCCAGAGTCCTGCAGAAGGCACAGGGCTCCTTGCAGTTGCTACCCCTAAATGCCCTTTAGAAGGCAAAGCTCAACTTGTACTGAGCTGAGCTGGAAGAAAGTGACAGAGACCACATTTCCAAACAGCCACCTAACAGGGTCTTCCTCACCAGTGGGTCAGCTCCCAGAGTTTCCTGGGCAAGTACTGGCCCTCAGGAGGAGGGCGGGCAGTCAGGGCCCAGACAGGCCCACAAGTACCTTGCTGCTGGAGAGCTGTGAGGGGGTGCGGGGAGCCATGGCCGCCCCCACAGACAGCCTGGTCCATGTTCCCTGTAGGCCTGTGCAGCTCAGGCCTACAGTACAGCAGCCAACATTCAGGCGGATTGGCCTGGGCACTTGTGGCCACAGCTTTTGGCTCACAATTCAAGAAAGCCCACCTGAGCACAAGGAGCCAATGTGAGGGGCCAGCCAATGTGGACCACAGACACTCACGGCCGCCCACGTCACTCATTTAAGAGATAGAAGAAAGCAGGCACAGTGGGACGGCTGGTGGACGCAGCAAATCCACAGCTGGACAGGTTGGGTCATGGGGATGCAGCTTTTATGGTCTCCAAGAAAAGGAGAAATCACTGGGGAACACATTGCTGCTCAGCCTGGCCTGTTGGGGCGACAGCCCCAAGACAAAGCTGGCAGCCTGGGCTAGCCAAACAGGATGTTGCCCGTTTCTTGGTCTAGCTAAGACAGAAGAGGGGCAACTCCTCTGCCATGAGAATAAATAATAGCAAAGCCGGACTCACAAGCCAGGAACTTGAACATGGATGAAATGGAGGCCTCTTTACATCCACACCCAGCCAAACCAAGGCCCCCTGCGGTTCCAAACTAGTCCAATGCAGTCTTAGCTGGGCCTCTTACAAGACCCAGCCTGTGGGCTGAAGCATCTCCATCTCGAGAGTGACAGGCACACAGCAGGCACTGACCCCTGCTGCTTGTGGAGCGGCCAGCCCTGTTAGTGCCAAAGCATGTCAGATCGATCCGCCCCCCTGCCCCCCAAACGCTCGCCTCTCTAATTATTTGTGTACGTGTGGGTGTGTGCAGAATGCCAATGGTCTCATTTGTCTGCCCAGCCCTCTCTGGCAGATCCTTGCTCTCCCCATCTCTGAAGAGCTGTGAGCAGCTGGGCCAGGTGGGTCCCTAAGCCAATGTGACTCAAGCCTTGTGGCTGAGAAGCAGGCGAGGCCAATGGCACCCAGCCTAACATCACACCCTGAGGAACTAGAAGCAGGAAGTCAGACAAGCCAAACACAGCGAAGGTGGCTGTCACCCAGCCTACTGACAGTGGGGTAGGGCTCAGGTTGACTTCCAGAATCAGGGCCCTTAGGAGCCCTGCTGAGGCCTCCAACCGGGCTCAGAAAGGAAAACCAAAGCTTTACATACTCCCATGGCCACACTTCCAGCCCCATATCCGATTCAGCACCTCCCAAGAAAGCAGTCAATACCTGCAGACCAGCCCACCTCCTTGCCCAACATACCCGGGCCTCTGGAACCACACGAGCACGTGTCAGCCTATGACTGACCACCAGGAAGTATCCCGGGCACGAAAAAAGAAAAATGGTGACTAGTCATGCCCTTGGGTTTCCACAGCTCTAACTACTGGCTCTGGGTGAAGAACAGAACTCTCTCCTCAATATACTTGGGCCCAGAGAAGGACACACATGGGCCACAGGGGCTGACGCAAGGGAGAGGCCCCAGCTACCACCTGGCCAGTCTCCCGGGTCTCCCACCTATGTCTGGGCTGACATGGAGCACAGGGTACGGAAGCAAAGTTAAAATGTCAGCCTGCCTCATCTCCAGACTCTCCGGTCTCCCCTGCTGTGGGATCAGAGGATGGCTGCAATACCCAGGATGACAGGCTACGCCCTGCTTTCCACAAGTCTCTCCCGAGCTGTGTAGGTCGGCATGGGCTCTGCTCCGAGACAAGACAAAGAGAGGCGATGGGAGGAGGCTTCACCTCCACCCCGCCTCCGACCTAAGCTGGCTGCCCTTCTCCCTCATCCATAGCCCCCAGAGTCCTTGTCTCTTGTAGTGAGGGTACCTGTGCCTGATGTCACAGCAGAGAGGAGGGACCTCTCCGTGGGCACTTCCTTACCAACTTCACCCTCCTCACCCTCCTGCTCCTGTGGGACGAGTCACTCCTCAGTAGCAGGTCCAACCTTCCTTCAGAGGGAAGCACCGAGGCCCAAAGGGCTTTGCACTCCAGCGCAGGGACGCACCTCCCTTGTGCCCAGCCCCATAACTTTAATGCTAACGGGCCTGGCAAGAATATTACCCAAGCCACGACCAGTCTCACCCAGAGCCCAAGGGCTAAAGGATTAAAGGATGGAGTCAGCTCTCTGGCCTCGGCTGCAGAGAGAAGAAGTTGCTTCTTTCTAGCAGCAAACCCAGCTCACAGGGCTTGCCCTAGACACCATCTGGCAGGCAGATCTGACCACTCTGAAGTGGAGGGAGAGACAGGTCTGGTGTCTCTTCTAAATGGCATCTGGATGACAGATTAGTGTTAGGCTACAAGCCTAGCAACCTGAGTTCTAGTTCTACCTTCTCTGTGTGACCTGAGAGAAATCACAGCCTCCTCACTTTTAATATGGAAGAGCTGAATACAATGAATTCTAAGTCTTTTCCAGTTTCTAAAGTCCTGGATTTTAAGAAGATGGCTCCCCATCTTTTGTCCTCATGTGTGTAAGGAACACAAACACAGCATCTAACACTTAAGCTTATTTGATCTCTTGATATGTATGGGTTCTTTCCCAGCCCATGATGATGCTGGGGAAGGCCCTGGCAGAGAAGGCAGCCCCACCAAGAGCTGCTAGGGGACGGAAGGGAGGAAAGAAGCCTGGGCTTTGCTCCCATGACTCAGTTCTTCCCTCAGCTTTGTCTCAAGATGTATTTCAGACCCAGCATTCCAAAGGCCTCCTTCCTGTACTTAACGTGGGCCTGAATGAGAGCAGAGAAAAGGGCACAGAGGAAATTCTGGGGACTGCAGCTTCAGGTTTACTCAGGAGAGCAGAACTAACTCTTAGTATGACAAGAATAGCACACATTGATGTTGCCCCCAAGGAAGTGTTTTGAAAACAAGCAGAATGTGACAGATACTGTGGCAGTGAAGACAGCATCCCCTCCTCTGGTCAAGACACTCACCATGCTGGTGCCTGGGCTTCCACCACCCTGGGACCAGGCAGGGGGTGGGTGGGGGCCGAGCAGCAGAAAAAAGAAGGACGTTGGAGAAGAGAGCCTGAGGGGGAAAAAAGAAGGAAGATAATAGAGTTTTAAAAAGAGGCAGAGAAAGAAGATACAAATAAAATGAGAAAAGGCATGACTACTTCAAGGTTAGTAAAGCTGTATTTGGAACGTGAGAAGAATATGAAATCTTGTGCGCTCCCCCCCATCCCTGCCCATTGTCTACAAAGTGAAGGACGGTGACAGGGTACAACTCGAGAGTCAAGAAATATGCCGTGTGTTCAGTTAGGAATCGGGGGGATATTGGTAACCTGTGCCAGCAACCCAGTAATGTGTGCTTTTAACAACATCCTGGAGCAGCCCTGGAAGGTTCTGGATGTCAGAGCCTGCTGCATAGTGCTTTTTTCTATTTCCACTCATGGGTTCTGTTGAAGCCAGGACCCAACCAGGATTTTCTTTTATTTTTAATTCTAATTTGCTTAGAATTCTAATTATTGAAACAGTTTGGAAACTTGATGGCTATGAACATATCACCCACACTGTGGCCTCTGGCCCCAGAGGCCTGTGTCCCTCAACCATGGGTACACTGGACTCAGCTCAAAGCAGGCGCTTCGTCAACATGGGGTGACAAGAGGAATGAAGAAGTGGAGGTGACAGCTTTCTGTCCAAGCCGGCCACGCAGGTACGCACAGGAAGGGTGACTCTGTGTGATGGGAGAACTGACCAAGGACAAAGAGCCTGAAGAAGTACGGCCAGTGGGGGGCGGCTGAACCAGTGGCTTCCGCCTGAGTGGGACCACGAGGGCGATGAGTGTGGGAGGCCATCAGCGGATTTAAAAAGGTCAGAATGTGGGAGAGACAACAGTCCCAGCAGCTCCCAGAGAAACTCAAGGGTCTAGAAATGACAGGGCCTGTGAGAGGGCAGAGCTATCCAGGTGGAGACAGACAATAAGAGCAGGAGAGGGAGGGGACAGATGGTGCACCAGGAATAGCTCTGAACACAGCCTCCGAGACACCCCTTTGTTGGAGAGGCCTTGGTGAGGGTTGGGGGTGGGAAACAGCCGTGATGAAAGGAAGCTCTGATCCTAGGTTAATGAGATGCTGTAGGCAGTCAGAGTAAGGCGTTTTGGTAGGAATGGCTGAATGTGTGATGTGGGGAGACAGGCGCCTGTTTCTGCCACCAGAGGAATGTACTGCTCTCTGGGGAGTGCGCACCCAGGGCAGCAGCGACACAGGGATGCCTAGAGGACAGGGCTCCAGGGAGCCAAGGGGGGGCCCACCAGGGGGATGCTTCCCCTCTCTGCTCAGAGCCTGCCTCCTGCTGCCACAAGAAGGGAGCCACTTCTGCCTGCTTCCGAGAGGTCTGCAATCAAGGGGGAGGTCTCCAACCACAGTGACCAGTGAGGGACCAAACCATGCTACCTCCCAGGGACCTGGACTGAGGCATCTACTCCTGCAGTGAAGGAGGGAGAGTTATCTGTTCAGTCATTACTGTGTACCGGGAGCTTTGGTGCGGTAGGATGGCCCTTCCTGAGGGGTTCTTCCTGGACAGGTATAGGAGCACCTGCTCTCCTTTTGGGCTCCTCGAATAGAGCCAGCATCGTCATCCAGCACTTGACACCCAGCAGCCACTAGCAGGCAGGCAAGGAATAAGGGCTCAGGGATGCCTCTGAGCAAAGAATTCTAAGTGTGTGTGTGTGTGTGTGTGTGTGTGTGTATTCAGCTACTGAAACAGACAAAGGAAAGCCATCCTCTGACTCTGGGAGCAGGGTGCAGTGAGAGGAGAATGGGGCGCTGACGATGGTCCGTCCACCACAGCCCACATCCACACTGGAGGTGGGAACATGAGAAAATTAAAGGCATCTGGCAGAATCCAAGCACGAGCTGGGCAACATGCCACCTGTCTCCCTGCATTCCGTCTGCTGCCTAAACACACATCCAGTCTCCAGCTCTCCCACGTCCCCCTATGGGGCAGTCCTCCCCATGGCTCTGGAGCAAGGTCCTATACCTGCTCACCCACCGCTCTGTTAGAGCATGTGACCCAGCCCCCACACGCACTGAACCCCTTCACATACAGAGCCCCACACATGCAACATCCTGTCTACTTCATTTTATTTTCAATATCCCAGGGCCAGATGGCAAGTTAAGAGTCACTTTGATAAGTGAGGAAGAGCTGAGAGGGGAATGTAAATGTCATCTCGCCCTGGGAACTCATCCTACTGCAGGGCTATCGGAATTAGGAGATGGCCCAACTCATTATCCTTGGGCCCCCAGTAGATCGATGGTCAGCCTGTAGTCCAGAAACCCACCCTTGAGAAGCCACTTCCCACCAACACTTATCCCCCAGGCAATGGCAGATGGCCCTACAAGGTCAGCCTCCTCTCCCACTAGGATGGTCTTCTGCCCAGCAGCACTCTCCTGAATGAGGTTCTGTGAAAGCCTGCGCCCCAGCCCATCTGTTTCTGGGGTAGTCACCTGGGCTCACCCACAGCTCAGACTGACAATTAAAGGTTGCTAAACATGGAAGGCAGCAAAGCTGCTGATGGCATATCTTTTCCATCAATCCTTCAAGAGCCTCTTCATCTGTCCTGCCTCTAGGAATAGAACTCTTGACAAAAACAACGACACTAGGCCAGCGACGTCATATTTCATGTCAAGTGAATCACAGAATCTCCCAGTGGAACCTTCACGGTCTCCTCGTGTGGGTCTACAGATGATGACTCACCTCGTGTCGTTCCTTTAGAAACAGCTGCTCCTGCCCTCCCAGGGCCTTGCACGACAGGAAGCGCGCTCTCTCAAGGTGGCTCTTTGTGTCTCCAGCAGCACTCACACTCACACAGGCCATCCTCACATCCACTGTGTCTCCCCATCACTTCCGCTGTGACCCTAGCATGGCCCTCTCCACTCCAGCACCTCCAGTCATCGGGTAAAAACTCACACTTCTCCTCTCCAAATCATCTGTCACAGCCTGTGCCTTCCCACCCCTCCTTCCTCTTCCGAGACTCCTGTGTTTGCTTCTAAGCAGGGCTGCTGGCCCGCAGCCCCCCAAGCACACTGCCAGTGAGCTCCTCACGTCTTCCTGTGAGTCCCACCGCCAGAAGACAGCACTCCAGCCAGCACGGGCAGCCCGGTCTGCCTGCCAGCCAGAAACTTTTGGGTCCCTTCTGAGGGTATCACCAACAGCCACGGGTACTTCCCTCAGGAGAAGCCAGGAGAAAGTATTGAGAGCATATGTACTGATGGACACACTGTCCTCAAGGAGCTCACAGTTCAGGGAGGAGAGAGAGGTCCCCAGACAACAGCCGCAGAAAGTGCAGAAACAACAACATGCTGAGGCACGTGTCAGGGAGAGCAGACTGCAGGATGGGAGGGCCAGGACCTCTGAAGTTGACATGGCCTGGATTCAAATCCCAGGCCTGCCACCTTCTAGCTGGGAGACCACAGACAAGTTCCTTAGTCTCACTGTCTTTAGTTTCCTCATCTGTAAAATGGGCTGTTGTGGAGATTAGAGATGTTGGGTATAGGACCCTCAGCCCCGTGCCTGGTACTCAGCATGTACTACATGACGACAGTGGTCAGCAGTATTCCGAAAGGAAGTAATGTTTGAATCGGACCTCTTAGAGCTGGTCAAATTTCTAAAGCCAACATTGGAGCAGAGGGGAAAGCCTGAGCAAAAGCTTAGTGTGGGCGTGTGAGTGGAGCAAACAAATGTCCTGGGTCTCTGGTGTGTGGGGAATGGGCTGGGCTAGATAGAGTACGCAGACTGTCAAGATCACGTGGGGCAGGGCACTGAAGGAGGACCCCCTCAGTGTGCTTCCTTCTGCTACTGCGGGTGTCAAGGCAGGACCACACACACTCTCCAGGCCAGAAGGCAGCCTGAGTCCTCTCTCCATCTGCCCTCACAAGCTGCAGGAGAATTCTGCCCCCTGCTCTGCCCTCTTCTCTTCCTAATCCACTGCTCACATGTACCCCATGGAACCCACTCTCTAGGATCCCTGGTCTGCCCCAAACATCCACAGGGGGCCAGGCTACCCCATCCCACACTGGGATTATTCCAACGGCCCCCAGTTAGTCTTCCTCCTGCTAATTTCCCATAACACTTTCTGCTGCATCCCCCTTCCCTATCAAGATCCCAGAGAGCTCCCTCCCACCTAACACTTCCAAACCCCGCGCAGCAGCTGGCACTACAAAGCTCCCGACACCAAACACCAGGCCTACCCACCCTTGTCAACCTCTGCTCCATACTCCCAAACAACGTCCTCTTCATGCTGAGGCACAGTCCCCCTCTCTGAGCCTCCGCCTGCTCAAAGCCCACCTCCTGCAGGAAGTCCTCTATTCAAGTCCACAGAAACCCCTGAGCCTGACAGGGGGCTGCGTGGACAGAGCCATCAGGAACAAGCTCACTGGACAGGACCTGGCATACATGAGAGACTACTATGAGGGGACAGGAAAAGTGTCCCTAGAAAGGTACCATGTCCCACGGGACTTACTGTCAGCTGAGGAACGCATACCTCTAAACCTTGCTGAGCTCACAACAGGCACTCCTTTACTTACACAAGGCGTGAGACTGGAACATTCCCCTCAACATGGCATGCTCTCACACAGGTTTTCGGGCAGGGCCTTCCTTACTCACTTAGATGGGCTTCATAAGAGCAAATGACTGTTGCACAGTGTAAGACAGCTCGATTGAGGGAAAGGGGCAGGGCCCAGCTCTACAAAGGGGGGCCAGCCCAGCCACCTGACCCAAGTCCCACAGCGCATATTCCAGACTGCCCAGGCCCAGTGGCTCTACGCCAAGGCTTGCGCTGGCATATGCCTGAAACAAGAGTTCATTCTGTGGCCAATTCCTTTTTCTCGTCTTTCTTCCCAAGCGATGTCAAGCCCCATAGGGATAGAAAACAGACCTTCTTGTCTCTCTGCATCTTCCCCAGGCGTAATTATGGGTAGACAATGACCAGCGAAACAGAAAGACAGATGTCTGGTCTCCAGCTCAGAGCGCCTGATCTAACAATGATGAGGACGCCTCACCCAGGAAAAGCCCAGATAAAATCCACCCCAATCCAGAGTTCTCTGTAGAAGGTAGTGGAATCTTTTTGAAGTCAGCCAAACTCCTGCTAACAGACAGTTGCTGTCGTGGCTGGCCAGGGATTTGACTCTGGAACTAGGAACTGATGAAGGGTAGTGGGGACAAAGGCTGGGCAGAGCCCCCCCAAACAATGGAAGCCCCAGCCTCATGCCATGTGATTCCAGCAGAGCAGGAAGTACAATCTCAGGACCCAGTCTGTGGCTACAGCAGGAGCAGGAAGCCTGAGTCCAGTCCCTCCCCCATTCATTTGTCATCCCACCCTCAAATAATCAATAGCCAGTTAGCAAGACTCTGCAAGCTCCAATTAGATAAACTGCCTGATCGACGACTACCAGAATCAGGAACTCTTGGGCAAAATGACAGACTTTTCTAAATAGTCTGTCCTTTGTCAGCATGTCTTCGGAAACTTCCCTGTCTCCCATAAGCTTGCTACTCCTTCTGCCAGCCGGATCCTCAACAGCCTGGCCCCCCACAGAGCTCCAGGGGCTGAAGCTCGCAGAGCACAGCAAGCTAGGCAGGGCTTAGGAACAACAGCACCTTTGTGAGGTACATTAGGGGTCCTCTGACCCGCTATGAAACCCACCCAGAGGGTGAGTAGGGCGATGTTTTCTGTGATCACCCCACCTGGGATCCCAGTCGGTCAGCGCTTGTTTGTTGACTCCGTTTGGAGCAAGGAATAAAATGTGGGAAACTTTAGGGGAGAGCTGGGGAACATCCAGTTTCTCCCTCACATGTGGCCAGCACTGAGCTGGCCTGAAGAGGAAGGCTTCCCTCTCCCTTCCTCACACCAGTGTGAGACACAGGCCCTGGGCATCCCCCTAGACAATGCCAGTCCCCCTCGCCACGACAGAGAAGTCCAGGACTGACCCTAAGACTACCTCTGGAAGCTGGGGGAGGATGATGAAACACAGGACCTTAAGCACGGAAGGCCAAGTGGGGTGAGGCTTTGGGTGACTCCTACAGAAAACGCTGCACATGGTCAACTGGCTGGGGCCAGAGAGGGTCCCGTCCAAAATCCCTGAGCTGCAGAAGGGAGCTCATCCCAGAACTCCCTCCCCTCCATGTGGGTTGTCTGAGGCATGGACACCTTCTCCGCAAGTCCAGGCCTGAGAAGGACACTCTGGAGAGCACTCTGTAGGGGACTTGGGGACAGGCCGTCACTGCCTTGGCAGAATCCTGTCATCCTACAAAGCCCACCTGACCTCCCTAAAACATAAAGCCCTAAAACACATTTTCTTCACAGCCTCCCTGAGCGCACCATTATGCTCGAGCTTGCAGCGTTCCCTGCGGTCATCCTTGTTTCCTACCCAGCCAGCATCTGCCTAATGACCAACCAGCTCTTCACTTTTTCTGCACCTTCCCTTAGCTCCCAGCACTGCTGTATTTAATGTATTTTTTCAGCTATCAGAATTATCAGTGGGTCAAAAGACACAAACTGATGTCCAGCTGTCTGAAGCTGGCCTGCAGGTTAGCATTTGTTGGCACACAAGGTACTGCTTAAATACGTATGTGAATTAGATTTCAACATTTTCTGGTTCCCTTTCAAAAATTGGAATGTATGGATACATAGGGACCTCACTGCTGTGTGACAAAGCTGGGCAGAGATGAGAAGCAGCTGCTCCTTTAGACAGGGCCTGGTCACTATAGCTTGCCCCAATCCCCACAGAGCAGATACTGTGGAGACGCTGGCCCACCTCCTCTCAGCCCACCTGAGCTCACCTACAGCTGTGATGTTCAATGCATGACAGCTTCCCACGACCAGTGCCTACGTTTCTCGGCTTCTTTGCCTGAGGACTTTCTCCGGCACTGGATGGCATTCAGGACAGCCCAGAAGTGCCAGGGATTTCACGCCCCCAAAGAACTTCCTGACTCATACAAGAGTCAGTGGATTAAAAACCACCCACTTCCCTGCCCCTCGGTGGTACACATTCCACGTGATTACTCACAGCGTCCCCAGCGCGACTGAGTTCCAGTGGCCCACAGTGGCAGCCCACTCCTTAATGTACCCTTTATTGGCTTTTTGCCTTTTGGCCTCACTTTCTCCATCTTCACTTGTGCTTCCTGGAATCACATCCCCATTAAACGAGCTGCTCCCACGTCCTTGTCACAGGGCTCCCTTTGGGGAAAACCCACACTAAGACACCCTACTAGTGTCACTTCAGGGTGTTTACAGCACAGGCCGGACCCCACCAGCACAGCCATCAGAGCACACCTCTCCGATGGAAACCTGCAGGACACCCCCGCCACACACATCAGGGGCCTCCCGACATCCCTGGGACAGAGCACTCACCTCCCCCGAGTAACTGTACTTGCCCCTGAGGATCTGCCGGTACAGCCGGGTGCGATTGTCATCCTCGAAGGGCATGGTGCCACTGAGCAGGATGTAGGCGATGACGCCCAGTGCCCACATGTCCACGGAGTTGGTGTACGGCTTCCGGACCAGGACCTCGGGGGCGATGTACTCAGGCGTGCCGCAGGTGGTCTTCATCAGGCAGTCGTCGCCCTTCTTGCGCGCACTGGCCAGGCCAAAGTCCGTGATGATGATCTTGGAGTCAGTGCCTGGGTGGTAGTAGAGCAGGTTCTCGGGCTTCAGGTCTCGGTGTGTGATGCCCAGTGCGTGCAGATACCGGACGCCATCCAGTACCATCTGCAGCACCCGCGTGGCGTCCCGCTCCGTGAAAGAACCCTTGGCAATGATACGGTCAAAGAGCTCTCCGCCGGTGGCCAGCTCCATCACCATGTACACACGCTCCTGAGTCTCAAACACCTCGACCAGCTGGATGATGTTGGCGTGGCGCACGCGGCGCAGCACGCGCAGCTCCGACTCACACACCTCCCGCCCCTCCCGGTACTTGGTCTCGATCATCTTGATGGCATAGGGCTGCCGGGTTGTCCGGTGCTCCACACGTACCACTCGGCTGAAGCTGCCGCGGCCAATCAGGGCTTTGATGTCGTACTTGGCCGTCACACGTGGGTCGAACTTGGCCCTGTACTTAGCCACCCTGGCCCTGCGCGGTGGTTCCGAGGGAGGCTGTGTGTGGCCGGTAGTGGGGGCACCAGGGCAGGGGTTGGCACACTGACTGGCTGCCGGGAGCCCGGCTTTGAGGGGGCCGACACTGTCCACCTCTGTGATGAAGTGCTTGTACACATCGCTCTTAGTGCCGCTGAAGGGCTCCACCTTCTTAACCAGATCCAGCTGCACATCCTTGGGTGGCTCGGGAAGGACCTTGCTTGTCCCACAGCCCATCACGGACACGGGGGCATCCTCTCCAGCAAGGCTGGCAGGACCTGCTCTGCAGGCAGCGCCCCGTCTACACCTACAGACAGAAGAGAGATCAACTCAACATAGCTGGGCACACCTCTGAAGGGTACCAGCCATCCTTCTCCCCCTTCCCCCTTGCCCCTTGCTAAACCTAGCCTGAAGACCTAAGATGGTTCCCTGGAAGGGTGGCTCTGGCCCCTGAGTGCTCGGAGCCCAGGTTTAATAGAGGGTCTAGATGAAAGACTAGATCTGAATTCCATGGTCCTGACTTACATCTTCCTGGGTCTGATTTTCATGCTGTTCTTCCACCCCAAGAGAGGGACAAGAATATGCACCAGGCTTAGCTGTCACTGCCCCCACCTCCTCTCCACTCTGCCTGGGTCCCTTATCCTAGCTGAAGTCCTCTGTTTTTCAAATGTTAAAATCATTCCTCTTATTACTCTGACTCATCTTTCCTGAAATGGGGGTGTGAAGTGTTGGAGGCCTGCTCTGCAACACCATCACCCACCACGGCTCCGAAAGCCGAAAGCCGCTTCTCCAAGGCCTCCCCCGGGGAGAGCTTTCCCCGGCCCCAGGCCTCCGGCAGGCTTTGATCCCCTGTAACCGCCACCGTCACGACCCTCTGCCCTGGGTCTCTACCCTAACCTCACTTTTTCCTGGACAGCTCCCTCTACTTTGCTAATGCACCATCTTTGTCGTGGCAGTTTGACATGTTGTTTCACGGTCTCTCACCTCCCTAGTCACCGTCGGATGGCTAAAAGGCCACACAAGTCCCGAGCTGGCTGAAATCAATCCCAGTGAACTTGGGAACACAAGCCTTGGCACACTGGCACCAGGCTGCCACCCAACAGGCATCATTGAAGAGGTAGAAGGAGGTTTAAGCTCAGAAAGGACACCAGCAGCTTTGTGCAGATGGACTCAGGCTGCGGATCAGGGCGCTCTGCTTCCCTGAGATAAGGATCCAGGTGCCTTCCCTGATTGTTTCCCAGAGATGTTCGGACCCTGAATACCCCGTGGCTGGTGGGGCCCTGGACAAGCTGAAGTGCTGAAGTACTGCTTTCCAGAGGTCACTTCTACCCAGCCACCCTTCGCTAAGCCTATGTGAGGGCCCGATGGGGGAAAGAAGAGGGCTGAGAATTTCCTGTTAATTATGACACACAGAATTGGGGGTAAAATGATCAGTTCAGAGCAAACATTTATTGAACATCTACTAGGGAATGAATAAGATATCCAATGTTGGTTATCTTTTAACACACAAACAAGCAAAACATGGTCAATAAACTCAGTCTAAATCAAGAGAGAAGCATAAAAACGGATAACTTCAACACAGCATGGTAAGTGTTCAGCTTGAGAAAACAATGGTAGATACATGCAGAATGATGCAGTAGTTAGGGAAAGCTTCCTGGAGGAGGTAACCCCCACACTGAATTTGGTAGTGTGAAGACAGCACTGAAGTTTTGGAAGGCAGGCAGGAACCAGGTGGTGGAGAGGAGCATAGGTTATAGCTAGAAGCCAGGACCTACCTGGAAGGTGATGAGAAGCTACCAAAGGGTTTACAAAGAAAGAGGGGCAAATCAAGTGTTTAGAAAGAAGTGTGAGGCTAAACTGGAGAAGAGTCAAAATGGACTAAACGGGCCGGTGAGGGGGCAGTGGCCCAGACAGTGGGGTGGAATAGAGACGTCGGCAGAACTGACAGGGACTGAAGCTGGACATAAGGGGTGACCGAGAGGAGTGAGGGCAGCCCTTCAGCACCTCACTTGGGCTCCTGGGCAAAAGGGTCAGGAGTGCAGGAAGAGGGACGGGTTCAGAAAGCGGTGGGAAGAGTTCAGTCTTGATGTGTTGCAGTGCATGTGGAAGGCCCACATGACGTTTACTGCAGGTCACTAGATGTAGAATCTAACCTTTGAAAAGAGCTGGTCAGGATCAGAGATTCCATGGCTGCCCAAGAGTGGTTATTGGGGCCAAGAGGCAACACCTACACCCATCCCCACCCACCCCCTTGCGAAGCCAGCAAAAGATCCCATCAAAAGCAGCAGAGACAGGCCCAGGCAGGTTTTGCTGCAGCACCTTGGAGGATCACAGGGAACCCAGAGGCCATCAGATTTCAGTGAGTTGAGGGCCTGAACTCAAGATGGTGACAGTGACCAATGTAGCCAACTCTTTCCAGGAATAAGCTTATCTCTGAAACAAACCCAAGACCTTGATCACCAATCCATCAGATAAAAAGGAGGAATTTGCATCAGATAAAAAGGAGGAATTTGGAGACCACAGATTGAGGGCTCGGGTTTTAATCAGTATGCTAAATCAGGATGTTTTAATCAATATGATTCTCAGCCCAGCCGAACGAGGTTTATCTTTCCTCAAATGAGAGGAAAAGATTTCTCCACCAACACAAGGCTCTTCAGGATATGCTACAATTCTCACCCAAATGCCCAGGAGATCCCACACAGCAGCTTAGGAAATAATGTTTAAACACAGGCATTTAGAAACAAGGTTCCTTTTCAAAGCCAAAGATTAGGACTATGGAATTTTACACACTCATCTCTTCCTTCAGGGAAAACTCAAGACCTCAATGTCGTAAAGGGTTACAGCTCAGGAAAAGGACACCTACCTGTTGGGCCAGGATTCCTGAGGCAGAATACAGGCCCCGGGTCCCCAAGAGACTACATGGTAAACAACGTCTACCATGATTCAGAGAGAAGACAAACTGCACAGGTGACCCAGCGCAGCCACTCAGATGTCACTTCTGCCTGGTGAAGAGGCAGAACTCTAGATCCACAAAATAAATAACCATTTCCAGGCATAAACACTGGCTCTTTCTGTTTAAATGTACATACCTAGTTTGGTCCTAATGAGAAAAACGAAAGTTTACAAAAGAAAAGGCTTGACTTTTCACTTTAAACAAAGCCTGCACAAAAATCTCAAGTCAGCAGTGAGAGAGCCAAGGATTATCTACCCCTCCCTGACCTTCCTTCCTCCTTCCTGGGACATAGTTGCTCTCACATTTGTTCCAATGAGAAACTCTTCACAGAAAGGCTGACACTGGTGACCCACCTTCCCAACTACACATCAAGAGTGGAGGAGAGGAAGTGCCAGCTCCGGGAGGGGAGAATGGCCCGAGAGCCAGGTGATCACAGCTGCTCCATGTTCCAATCACATCAGTTCAATTCTCTTTCCACAGTTGTCAAATGAAAAGGCAGACATAAGGACAGGGGCGGTGACTGACAAAACTCCTTCTGGGAAGGAGGGCAGAGTGTTTTCCGGCCCCAGCTCTCCTGTGTACGCCCCCAGCAGTGACCAGGGTGGGGGGTAAGGGCTGAGAAAAGCCCCAGGGGAGACGTCCCAGGAGGGGCGTACCATGCTGGCCATCACAAGTCCCTAGTCCCTTCACACCATCAATGCAAACACATCTGCAGAAAGTACTGAACTCTCTAGTCGACTAGCCTGATCCAAGCACTCCTCAAGAAAGGCAACCGTGTTGGACAGAGTGTGGCAGTGGGCGTTAAGTGAGTATTCGCACAACTGTCTTCAGCAACACACTACAGAAATGACAGGCTAAGAAAGGTAGAAACTTGTCCCAAGCCACTCAGATAGTGATGGCTGAGCATGGACCCAAAGCCCCTGCTGCTCCGTCCAGAGCTCCTTCCACTAGTAGGAGAGACTCTAGAAGGACCCCGGTTGGGCCTCACCAGGTCAAGGCCTCAATCCTTCCTACCACTCAGCTGGTGAATCAGCAAACCTTTTCTGAAGGGCCTACCTTCTGAAACCTCCATTCCAAGTACAATCTAGGTCACACTGCTCATTGCTGTACTCCTGACTGTCTTTGATCATTACAGTTGTCAGCCCCTTGAGGGAAGGGGCCACTTCTAGAACTCTCCGGCACCCAGCCAAGTGCTGAGCTCAGAGCAGGCATGTTTGTTAACAATGAATGAAAGGTGGTCTGGCTCTTGGATTCCTCTTTGCTGTAAGGCAACAATCCCAGAACCTCAGATATTTTCAAGTGGCATAAAGAGGCTACATTGGTGGTTAAACCAGAGCCGTGCTCTCTGGGTGTCTGTAAATGTCCTCAATAACAAAGGAAGCCAGAGCTCTCACGTCTGTTTGGGGCTTACAGATTGTTACCTGAACCCCAAAGCAGTTTGTCCACAAGCTGCCAGCCCTGACCCCATCTGTGTGGGAGGCCAGCGGCCTAAGAGCAAGGATAGATCCTGAAACAATTTCCTAAACACGGAAGCCAGGACATTGGGTGTCTCCCAGACAAGGGCCCACAGGCACCCAGCCCTCTTGAATAACCCCCCTTAAGACTGTTCTGCACAGCAAAGCTTTACAACCTTTTGCCTGCAAAGATTTCTATATTCTGCTACCATGTTTTGAAAGACTATCAAAATTAAGTAGGCAGTAACCTCTCAGTACTCCCAAAAATAAGTAACTGCTAAACTGCTTGTCTAATTATCATGACGCAAGAAGAGCTACGAGGCAAAGAAGCCTGTCACTTTAAACGAAAACCCCTGATCAAGGACCCCTGATCAGTTTTAGGGGGAACTATATGATTTTGCTTTCTGAAACAAGGAAACTGACATGCGGCCAGCAATGTCATTTTCAGAAATAATACTATGCAGCCATTTTCACAAGTATGCAAAGATATATTTGTGCAAGAAAATTCATGGCAGCATTCTTTATAATAATGAAAAAATGGAAATATAGCGACAAAGAAAGATACCAGTTACTTAACTTTATTGAGTGGCTTTGTGCCAGAATCCATGTCTGTGATGTATTAAGTAGTTTAAAACAGTACGTAAAGCATAAGTCCAACGAGTGATAAAAAAAAGTTATAGACATATATGTGGAAAAAAACATCCTGGAAGGGTAGAAGAGAAACTGTTTACAGTGACTGACTCTAGGTTGTAGTGTGGGAATGTGAGGGGAATAGGCAGAAGGAAGGAAGAGGGACTTTTACTTCTCATTTTATACACTTTATATAGCTGTTGCTATATTTTTAAATCATCCTCACATATTACATTTTTAAAGTTAACAAAAAATATATATTGTAGAAATGGATAGACTAGTACATAAGGGGGGAAAAGCTAGAGAAATACACACCCAATTGTTGGTGCTTGTGTCTAAAGACACTGCATTATTCACTCTTGTAATTTTTAACTTTTAGTATTATTTCACAATAAAAAGTATTCTGACTTTTTAGAATATAGTGACTTGGTAGCCCACTTCTCAAGGACTCCAGCTAGGCACCACTCCTCTCTATGGTAATAACTGGTGGGCAGAGACTCCTGCCTTAGGGCTGAGAGAGGGAGAAAACTTTAAAAGTTTCCTCCTCCTCATTTTATTGTGACCTCAACTCCATCTAAGATAGCTCACTGACTGCCTATCCCATCATCAGAAATACAGATTCTGGCAATGTAATTGGGGTTCGCCTTCCCAAATCCTGAAGTTCAACCCACAAACATTTACTGAGCTCTAGCTGTGGGCCGGGAACTCTACCAGGGATTGTGACAGACAAAAAGAAGGTAGCCATAGTCTCTGCCCTCAAGGAACTTACAGTCCAGATGGTTCCACACCAAGAGTCCCTTAATCCATTACTCTTATGATGCCCTGTGAGCCCTTCAAGGCTGGCAGCCTAGAAGGGGTCCCTCTGAGATCATTTTCCCCCAGCAAATGAAAACACATTTTTCTACTTTAGCATCATGGCAACAGAGGGCTGTATCAAGAATTAGTTCAGTGATGACCTAGACAACACAAATCAGCTTAATACTCACTGAGTAAGATTCTTGAAAGGAAAGAGAGTTCAAATAAATAAGTCTCTCTCCAGCTCTCAACAAACAGAATTGCGTCCCTTCTTCCAGGGCTGTACTTCACAAAATTTTCTATGTACCCTGCGGTCAGTGGGGACAGCTGCTCTCAGCTATCTCCCAGCTTAAGGGTCGATGCTATGGCACCTATAGCCCATTCATGTCATACAGTTGTGAAGCTCTGAAGGGGATCAAAGTTGCCCACATAACATGCTCACCTTTATAAAGTAAAACAGAAGGCCAAGCCAAAGTCTCACCCATTTAATTGTGAACATTTAACTATGTGACTGACAGAGAACCCCAGTATCTAGTTCAGATTCCACAGGCACTAAGATACGCAGGGGTATACCTTCCAGGTGAGGAGCAACTCTAGCTCAGTGCCACAGGCAAAGAGGTTTCCTGAAAGCTGCACTTTCTCTAGCTCACTAATATAACTTAAGTGCAGGAATTGCAACCGTGTTTGCCCAAAAACAAGTTGTCGTGCGGGCTGTCCGGAGGGGCGGCCTGCGGGGTCTCTGTTCCCGCTCCCCACATAAGAACGCAGGACATGGTGAGGCCAAAAAGGAACACCCACGGAGCCATAGGTAGGGAAGTCATACCGCTATGGTCTCACTGGAGGCTGGGTTTACACGACGTGCGACCTGCTGTCCACTTTGCTGCCAACCGACCAACTCTCCTCGACTCTCCTTACTCTCCTTCAGTCTCCTCCTTCACTCTCCTCGGCTCCCCTCCGTAGCCAAGGCAGTTATATCAGTGACCAATGGCTTAATGGCTATAGCTGATGGCCAACCAGCCACAGCTGACGGCCATCCACTATCTGAGCCAGCACCTCTCCACATGAGGCCGAGAGCCTGGAAACCGCTCTCTGGGGCTCTGCCCCCACACAAGTCCTAGCTGGACAATCGGCTCTAATGCATCTTTTGGAGCAAAAATTAATATAAGACCTGCCATTATTATATTATGTATTATTATATTATGTATTATTATATTATATATTATATTATACCTGGTTTTATATTATAAGACCGGGTCTTACATTAATTTTTGCTCCAAAGAACACATTAGAGCTGACTGTCCGGCTAGGTCTTATTTTCGGGGAAACAGGGAATTAGACCTGGACACTTTGCTTATCGTATTTAGCAAACCCACCCACTAGTGAGTCAGCATTCTGAATCTCTTCTAGGGGAATGGCCAACTACAACTGCCCTGAGTAGAGCAGTTTTGTCAGAGGTTTTCCTGATGACCAGAAATGACTACTGAGGAAATCACATAGCACAAGGCAGCTTCATACATGAGGCTTGGTCTGAAGAGAAAACAGGCTTACTAAGATGAGATCTACTTTTATAAGGGACACACTCTGGAAAGAACCACCATTGGTGGCTTCCATCTGCTGAGTTCCAACTGAGCTAAGTGTCTTACAGGCACTCTCACTTCTCTCTACAACCACATAAAGTAGAACATGATTATTCCTATTTTGGAATGACCAAACTAGGATTCAAAGAGCCTCAAGATCTCATAAAAACCAAGAACTGACTCCCAGTCTTTTTGACTCCAAAATCCATACTTCTAACCACAAAATGTACTGCCTCCCCAGAGTATGGGTGTAAAACTGCAACAGCAAGCCACAAAGCACAGCTAGCCATTCCCACTAAACAAAGATGCAACAGTCTCCTGGGGGCAGTGAGAAAGATCTTCAACCAGGGAGCACAGTAGTCACCTGGAGTTTTTTCTAAACATCAATCCAGATTCCAGATCTTCTGAACCAAGCGAGACTGACTCTTGAATTTGCATCTAGAAAAATTACTGGTCACTGGTTTGATTCTCACATTGGGCCAGTGAGCTGCGCCCTCCACAACTAGATTGAAAACGACTTGACTTGGAGCTGATGGGTCCCGGAAAAACACACCGTACCCAATATTCCCCAATTTAAAAATATAATAATAAAAATAAATAAGATACAATCTCCAAATCCACCATCATGTGACACATGATCTACTCAACAGCAGTCTCATGAATAATAGTACAAAGGAATCAATGGTTACATACGAAGCAAGGGAGGCTTTTCCAAGGAAATTAAATCTAAGGCGAATTTTAAAGAACTGATGTAAATGTTCCTTACTGGTGAGTGGAAGGGGGAAAGAAGAGTATTACAAAATGAGAAAACTGCACATCTAAAGCATACGGGTATTACACCACAAAGCTAACAGAAGGCTCACAAGCCCCAAGGACAAAATATGTAAACAGAAGGCAGAAGTGCCCAGGTGTTGACTTCAGGGTACAGGCCTCCACCAGATAATGAAGAGCCCTGAATGCCTTCCCCAGGCCTTTATCATGTAGGCACCCAGGAGCCAGCTTTAGGCAGTGAAGGACTTACACAGATTTTCAGTGGGAATTACTACTGCAGCAGCTTCATTTAGGGCGAGTGAGCATGGGCGGGGGAGGGGCTGGGCTACCCTCATAAGCAGAGACAGGACTGGCTTGCAGGGAAGGTGACCCGGCTGTACTCAGGCCTGCTTTTCCCCCAGACTGAACAAGGAAGCAATCAGTTCCCCGCCAGCCCCTGTAGTTAAGTCGCAAAGGAGGGGTGTGGAGTAGGTGCCGGACTCCAGAAAGCAGTGAGGACAACCGAGTTAGTTCACCATGACGACGCCGGCGGGCTGAACAGCAGGCAGGGCAGCTGACCGCGTCCACCAGGCCCACGCGGCCTCAGAGCCGGGCTACCCAGCGCAGCCGCATGTTTCGAGGCCAGCCCAGCCTCGGACACCGGGAACCCCGAGCAGCCATCGCCAGGCCTGTTCCTCTGCCCCGTAGGCCCGGGCACACCGGGCACGGGGCGAGGACTCCGGGCTGGGTAAGGACAGGCCCGGTGTGCCAGGAAGCGACTATGGCCACATTGCGTCAGCCCCTCCCGCCCATCGGGCCGTCGCCCTGGGCAGGGCCGCCTCACCTCACGGGGGCGGCGGGCTCTTCGGTGTCTAGGCGGCTGTGCTGACCCTCCCCGGGCCGAGGCCACGGCCGCAGCCGCCGCCGCCATCCTCAGGCGTTAGCGTCGTGGCGTCATCACAGAGCGCGCTTGACGCCAAAACAAACACGGGCCGCCTACGGGGCGGGGCGGGGTGGACCCTCGGAAGGGCCGGCTACGCAGTTGGCGGCGCTCCGAGTTTGGCCTGTCAGTCAACGGCTTCGGGGCAGGGGCGGGAAGCTTCTCGGCGGAGGGAGGTAAGTTTATCTGTCGCTCAAAGTAGCTTATAAACTGGGGGAGGAACCTGTTATAGAAAAAGGAGGGACCGCGGGAAGTAGGGAGAAAGTTTTGGGTTTCTAAGGAGGAGAGAAGGCGCTCTGTCGTACGAAGCTTGGGACACTGTGCGTTTCGACAGAGGTTTCTGGAAGTATCTCTGGAACTCCGCAAAGGAGTAATGATTTAAATTTCATTAACAAATCCATTTTTGAAAACTGCAGTTAAAATAATTCAGGCACTCGGATATGTTAAATTTGGCCTCCATCACAGAGCAGTTAAAATGGTTAACTTGAAGATTGGTGAAGTCAGTCTTGGGCCAACTTCGGAGTAACAGATTTTTGTTTGTTTTAACTTTTGTCGTTATTGAATTTGAGTGTATCCTAAGACAGCAAAGCAAGTAAATTAAAAAAAAAATGTTACCATTCACAATGACTTCTCTATAGGATCAGAATCGTTTCACTACTTTACAGTCAACCCAAATTGCAGGGCAGGGGGGGAAATAGATACTGCAGGTAATAAACAGATTGTACCCTCTATCTGTCTTCCTCATTTCAGTCTGTTCATTTATTCAAAAAGTCTTTATTGAACACTTCACACATGGACCTGTCTTTAATTGGCTGTATAAGCTAACATTATACTTGAAACCTAAAAATAAATTAACAACAATGAATATCATTTTGTGTTTTATTTAGTAGGGAATCATAAGAGATTTTATTTAAAAATGAAAAACTTTAAAAATTGCTTCCAAGTCTAGTGTGATTAGAGGCATGGACTTTGGGGCTGAACAAACCTGGGATCATATCCCAGCTCTCATACCTCCACAGCTGTGTGACCTTAGGCAAGACATTTGCCCTCATTAAGCCTCATTTTTCTTAATCTGTATAATGGGGATCATAATCCTAACTCCACAGAGCTGTTTTGAGGGTTAAAAACAGTGTAGAATTCCAGGGTTAATGGGACTTAGAAATCCACACAACACTTCCATTTTATAGACATTCAGCAAATTGATTCAACAGATATTTCCCTTGCTATGGGAAGGTGCTGGCCTTGGCTTTGGTGAAGACACAAGACCCTGAGGTGAAGGCCTATGTTGATGCAGAGGGGACTGGGCTTAGGACATCCGGCCCCCTAGGCTCTCCCCTGAACAACATGCTATTCCATGTCTGCAGTGCTGCAAATGTGAGCCACACCATCCTCATGATGCCTGGCTTGGGTGGCTGTGTCCAGGGCCCAGTCGGTTTGGCTATCAGCCCATCCCTCTCCTCCAGCTCTAGGATAACATACATACATAACACAGATAAAGCTCTTAAGCCCCTGGCCAGCGAGCAGATTCTGTCCCCACCCCCACCTCAATGCACATACTCCAGGTCATTCAATTCCAGGGAAGAGAAAGGATTTAGGAAGCAAAAATCAGAGTAAAGTAGGTCACAGCAGGAGGATGGTAATCCCCCTGATGGCTGGCCAGAGCAGTCAGCCCCTAGCTCCTAGAAGCAGGATTCTCTTGGCCACCTCCCAAGTATGGCTCTGGGAAGAATTTGGGGGTTTGGAGGTCCAGCACCATCCCTCCTAAGAATACGCCCAGACTGAGGGAGCTGCTGCAAGATAACACATCCTCCGCACGGGGGTCATTCTCAGTCTAAACTCTTGCCGACTATAAACTTCCTATGCTGGATGTAAGAGATTCTATCTTTCATTCCACACAGTCCCACAAGTGCACTCTTTATACCCAGCCCTAGATCAGATGCTAGAGACCCTAAGAGGACCCTCGGGGAGCCCACAGACGGGAATTCTGTCCTAGACCCAGACAATAACAACCCAGTATTGTCAGTACTGAGACAGAAGAGAGCCCAGGAGCTGAGTGGATTTGCAGGAGGCTGTTGATTCAGCTTGGAGTCAGAGGTAGGGAATACTTCCTGGAGGAGGTGACACTGAAAACGAAGTAGGAGTTCACCAGGAAAAAATGGGGAAGGGTATTCTGAGGATAGATGGTACAAAGACCTATAAGCATAAAAGCCTGGACATTTCTTCTGGAAAATTCTGGTGGTCAAAGAGGGCAGATCTATGAGGGCTGTTTTCCTGAACTTTCTCCTTCGGGTGATGTGAGAAGATAGGTAATGACTGGTTGTGAGAGAGAAGCGGGGATAAAAGAACAGGTGACTGAAGCACAGGAGCAAAGACAGGGAAGAGGGAGTTAATGGAGGCATCTGAGCTAACTGGAATGGGTGTTCAGGAAGCATGGATGAAGTGGGGTTCCCACACACGTGGGTGGAAGTCTCTAGAGGCACCTGTCACCCTGCAGCCTAAACAAGGGTCATATCAGGCCTGATTCTGTCCTAGGGGCCAGCCCCCCAGCATTGGTTTTAGTGTAAATCTAGCCTGCCTAGCTCTGGGCTCCAACCCCTTTCTCCTTCCCTCCCAACTGATTCCTTTGGGCCCCTCGTAAAGCCCTCTCCAAGTCAGCCCCACTTCTCCCCCACCACTTGTAAGTCTTCATCTTACCTCTGTTGCCCCCTATCATGCTTCTTCTCTGAAGCCTCCCATTACCCCAAGGGCTGGGTAGGTAGATCACTCTGTGCTGCTACAGAGGGGAGTTGCAGGAGTGGACTGAATAAACTGTGGGCAGAGCTGGCTTATGTAGGGCATTCTAGACAATGAGAAGGAGCTTAACAGCAGGATCAGTTTTTCAATATAGAAAATGGAGAGTAAAGGGGAGGGAGTGAGAGTAGAAGCCAGTGAGGAGGTTATGGCAGTGCCCAGCTTGGGGTGGTGGCTTGAAATAGGGTCCTGGTGCTGGTGGTAGAGACGATCAAGAAAGGGTCTCACCCTCTCTGAGACTCCTCCTTCCCTTAGGCTCTGCTCATGCTGATTCTTGCTCTTCCTCTCTTCTAGGATGAACGGGGGCTCCTCATACCAATTCTAAGCTTCCAGAATTGGGATTGTTTTGACTTCATGCTGCACACCTCTTCTCAAAGTACAAGTTTGTAGAGAACAGAGGTCAGAGGAACACTCATTGTGACCCCAGTCTCTGTAGCTCCAGGTCACTTTGGGGACCTAAATGTAGACTCCAACAGGGGTCCCCCACCTTCTGGAACAGGCTTCTCTGATGATACCAGGACCCCAGATAGGGAGAAGACAGAGCACTTAGTCTGAGCTGTCTTAAAGGCTAGGTAGTAGTTCAGCAGAGGAGGAGGTGAGATGGTCAGGAGCCTGGAGGCAGGAATGAACCTGGGGAGTAGGGGTACGCACTGGGGGTGGGGCGGGACACTCTACCACCTCACAGGGCCCCTAGGGGCCAGGCAGGGCTTGGAATGCCAACCTGGGAGGACGAACCCCCAGAGCTCTTGGACCTGCATGCAATGGAAAGCTCTAAGCTGCCCCTGGGAAATGTGTGTTTGTAAGGATTAAGCTTGAGTCCCCTGTGGCGGCCTTCACCCCGCCCAAACCATCTTGGGGATCAGCTTCGGGAGGCCTCAACCACAGCCAAGTGTAGCCAGAAGAAAGGAAGTAGATTACTACAAATATAAATACCTTTAATGAAAGCTGAGTGCACTCTGCAGAGCTTTGAGGGCAGCCACCAGAGCAGGGGTGGCGGCAAGGGCGCTGCTATCCGACCCCAATGGCTAGGTCAGAGGCCCCAGGAGGCAAGCAAGCACCAGAACAGTGGCCACTAGCAGCCGGGGCGTGAGGGCCAGGGTCGGGGCAGGTGCTGTCGCCCGCAGTGTCTCCTGGTTGGTCTCAGGGCCCGCACCATGCTCCTGGACGTGCACAGGAGCACCGCACAGTGTGTGCAAGTTATCCCGGTGCGGGGCCCGGCGAGCTTCTTGCTGTAAAGACTCCCACACGGCAGCTGCCTCCTCTGGGCAGCCCAACAGGACTCGCGAGGCACAGGTGTGAAAGTCATTCCAAGACCTGTTAAGGGGTGAGGGGAATTAGGAGGGCAAGGAAGCTTTGGGATAAGGTCACTGAGGTTGGTGGGAGTCAGGCTGCTGCCCTGGTACCTGCAGACAGTCTCCAGCTCGCCTCCATGGCCCATGCTGTCCCCCAAGCGGATGAGACACTCAGCGAAGCCCTGGTATATGGTGTCACAGTAGCCTGGGCCCTCAGCCGCTGCTTCCAAGGGAGATACAAGGACTGGCGGTGGGGGTGGAAAATGGTTGATAGGATGAGCCACCCCCCCAACCCCCAGGGGCTTGTTTACCTTGGTATATTCTGGGGACGTGACTCAGCGTGAAAGGGGTACCCTAGGGAAATGTGGGGCATATCTGGGGATCATCTGCTTTGGCTCCCTTCTAGAGGGGACCAGGCAGAATACATGCAAGGGAAGCAGGGGAGGCACAGTAAATGTGCTTGCGTCCCAGGGCTCGGCTCTTCCTCTGAGCTTCTTAGGCTTCTTCAGCCTCAAGTCAGGTAATGATGGGCCAAGTAAAGGAGTCAGGACATGGTGAAGGGGGCAGAGTCCGGAGCCACACAGACCTTCTCCCACACCATCCAGCTTCTCTGCAGTTTCTCTGCAGCCAAGCTTTCCTTGACCTTCCCACCCTATTCCCAAAGACACGTATTTTTGGATGGGTAGTGCAGGATAGAGGGGGTCAGGATCCAGGCCAGACCCTAACAGAAGACCCCAGGAATCCCAAGGCTGGCCTAGGAATTCCCCCAAAGGCCTTGTATCCCTTTACCAGAATGGGGGCTGCGAAATTTTGGGCCCGTCCCCCACAACTAGGGCTCAGTTCACACCCCTTACTTTTGGTACTGAAGCCACTAGTACACATCCCCTCCCTGGAGCCTAGCGCCTACTTACCACCCTGGCTCCCAGCGCTCAGAAAGGCTGTGCCCTAGCTCCCACACACCCTAAACCCAGTCTGGTGAGAGGGTGTGTGCAGCCCGGGCCGGTCCAGTACGCCTGCACTCACCAAGTGGTGGGAATAGCAGCAGCAGCAACAGCCCCAGCGCACGGGGTGATTGCTGGCGGTGGAGGCGGCGGCAGCAGCAGCAGCAGCAGCGCATGATTCCGGGCTAGGAACCTAGTGTCAAGAGCTAGCAGCTTGGAGTGCAGCCCTTCAGCCCAACCCCCGGAAGGAGGGACTGTGATTGGATGACAGCCGGGGGCGGGACTTGAAGGCCAGCTGGCGGCCCCGCCTCCAGTACACAGCTTGTCAAAGGATAGAGGTACACGGGAGAGAATAGCCCGGTGGAACAGGACCCTCGCCTCGGAGATCAAGAGAGGAGATCTGGGAAGGCAGTTGTGCTGATGAAGATAGGTGTCCAGGCCCCTGGAGGGGGTTGGCCTCCACAGAGCTCCACACAGGTAGAAGAGAGGGGCCAGGGAACCGAGGGCAGTTATCAAAGGCATACCAAAAACACACCAAAAGCACGTACATACTCCATTTTATTCCAAAAGCATTTAATTGAATTTCTCAATGTTTTTCAAAAAACAAAAGATCCAAAGCAGAGGTAAAAAGGAACAAGTGGTATTACAATCTCGGGAGGTCATGTTCCAGGCATGGCAGAACCCAAGAAGGCACAATACCCACCCTGGGCCCAGCCTAAACCTGCTGGCTAGCATGACTTGTAGGACACAGCCAGTGCTCCCCCCTCAAGCACCCCAGAGGTGGGAGCCTGAGCAGGTCAAGGGCAGACATGATCCTGCTTCGGCCTGGAAGGTCTGCTGACCTTTTGTGCCATCCCAGCCCTGGGCAAGGCAGGTTTAGCTAAGGGAGGCTGGGGGTCACAAGGCCGTGCAGCATGAGGCTGAGACGCCGGGCCACTTTGCCAAGTGAGTTGTGTGGCTCAACCTGCAGGAACTGGAATAGCTTCTGGCGCACCTGGGCCATGACAGAGCCCATGTGGTCCCGAGTGATGGGGTCACTGTGGTCCAGGTGCATCACAGCTTCTTCCAGGTAGCTGGGAGTGAAGGAAAGGGACAGGCTACAGGTGGGCTCCCGCAGATGGGAGCGCCCCCTGGTGGCCCAGAGGCCCAGAGGCCCAGAGGGACTGCTGACAAGGGAGGCCTCCAAGCCTGAGATGGGAGGGGGCCAGGGAGACGGATGGAGAAATACAGAGAGGGGAGTGAGGCTGGAGTGGGAGTCTCTGCTTTGAACTCTGCCCCACCTCTACCCCAGCCCACCTCCTGGTCCTACCATGTCCGCTCACCTGAGCTTGAGGTCAGTTCGAGTGCCAAGGTCAGAGGCCAGCTGCTGGATAAGGGAAAGGAGCACGGGCTGGGAGAGTGGGCAGGGTGGCTGCCCAAAAACCTGGCCTGGGTCCACAGTTTCACACACATACAGCACCAGGTTCAGGTCAGCAGCTGTCAGGGCCTAGGTAGAAAATAGTGTTTATAGCTAATGTCAGGATGGAAGCCCGCTTGTCTGCCTGTGTAGCCAGGATGACCAGAGTGGGATACTGAGGGCTCCAGAAGGAGAGGTCCAGGGGCCCAGAGAGAACACAGTAGGGCTGCGTTACTCCAGGTAGTCAGGAAAGACTTCCTGAGAAGTGTGGTCATGAAGCAAGGTGGGATGCGGTAGGAAGAAAGGGATCCAGGGTTTAGGTAGAGGGAAAAGCAGGGAGAAATGGCCCGGAGGCCAAAGAGAACCAAAACACCCAGAGCCTGATGGATAGAGGGGATTGTATGGTGGATGGGCCTTGGAGAGCCGAAGGAGACACCTGACCTTTACTGGACCTGAAGCCTGGCATACCTGCTGGAAGGCCTGATTGAGGTGGCCCTGCTGCAGCAGCTGTAGGATATGGGCTTGTTGAGCCTGGCAGTCGAGGAGCGCAGTGGGGACAGGTGTGCCAGCAGCTGAGCGCATGGCCTGCATGATGCTAGAGGTGACGGCGGCCTGCTGCTCCTTGAGTGCCACACTCACCTCACCCTTAACAATGCGCTGCACCTGTGCTAAAATGGATTCCTGCAGGCTGCAAAAGAGAGTGAGAAAAACGAGGTAGACGGGAAGTCTGGTCTGGCTCTTTTCAAACCCACCACCTTTCCCAGTGCCCAGCCCACACACCTGCCCACAGCCACATGCAGCTGGTGCTGCACCTCAGCCCGAACACTGCTGGACACAGTGGCTGCCATCTGCTCAGTGGCACCCTGCAGGGTGCTGACCAGGCCCCGCAGCTGGGCCAACACAGGCTCCCGTGCCTCCTGCTCTCGCGCCTTCCGGCTCTTCATGTGGCTCTCTAGCTGCTGCAAGTCTGAGAGGTGACCGTGGGGGCAGTGAGAGGGAAGGTAGGGCAGAAGGAGACAGCCTCTCCCACCGTGGGGCACATGATTCCACTCACATTCCTGTGTGCCCAGTCGGAAGCTGTCATTGATCTGTTGGAACATGGCCTGGCAGCTCTTCTCGAAGGCAGGCAGCACCACACTCTGGAAGGCTTCGCGATACGCGGCCTGCATTGGCCCCTGCAATGTGTCTGCAGCGGCCCGGGCGATGGCATCCGTCAAGTTCTGGGATAGAGGGAAGGGCTTGGCTGAGTTGAAAGCCTGAGCCCAAGTTGGCCTGACCAGGCCCACCAAGCACCAGCCTCTCTCTTGGGTCCTATCGCACCTTGGACTTCAGCAGCTTGGAGATATTCTCTTTCATACTACCCTCCACGGCTGTGAGCTTGGTGGCCACTGAGTTGCTCAGTTGGCCTGCCACGGGTTCCAGGCTCCTAGACACACCTGAGGCAGGGTGAGGAGGGACAGATAGAGCCATGAGAGGAAGCTTGACAGGTAGGGGCCCCACTCCCACCAGGCCCACCCTGAAGAAATCTCTATGCAAAACTCACATGGAGGCACTGTCTTCTTGATCTCGTCCCGTAGGCTGCGCTCCAGCCGCCCAGCCACAGCTGAAGACAGCGCCTGGGACAGCTGTTGCGTCAGCTGCTCTTGCAGCTGCCCACCCCGTTGCTGCCCTTCTGCCAGTGCCCGCTCCAGCCGCCGCTCTGTGTTACAGCTAAGGAACAGGCCTGGTCCAAGAAAGCTACAGCTGCCCCAACCCCTCTTGATGCTGGGCCACTGCCCACAAGGATACGCTCCTGTTCGTGTCGGGACTCGAGGGCACGTTCTACGTGGCCTGCGACAGTGCTCTGCAGGCCTTCGAGTTGGGTGCACAGACGCTGCAGTAGCTCTTCTTGGCTGTGCTGCAGCTCCGCCAGTTCTCTCTGCTGTTGCCAAATTACTGCTGGCCAGTCCTCAGGGGGCTCTGCCACCTGCCAGTACCACTGACAGTCACATGATGCTGTCCCACCCATCACCACACACCAGACCAGGGAATGGCCCCGAACCCTTCCCTACCCTCAAGGAGTCTTAGAAGTAGAAAAGCTGTTTTCTCACTCACCTGGTGCTCCATGAGCCGAGATCCCACCGCTGAATCCCTGCCATAGGCGAGAAGCACCTCAGGCCTAGACAGCCCGGGGACCACCCCTCTCCCTGGTCCCAGGACCCCTCCTACCCGTCATCCTTTTTGCCCTTCCTCTTGAGCTTGGGTGAGGCCCGAGGGGATCCCTTGGTCTTCCAGTCCTTGGCAGGCAGCCGTGGAGTGGGAACTTTGGTGCCAAAGCCCCCTGCAGCAGAGGCAAGGCTGGCCACCTCGTCATCATGGTCACTGTGGGAAAGGGAGAGAGAGAGATAAGCGCCTACCACTTGCTGACCCTCCCTCGTGAGAGGAAGGGTATGGGGTGCCACCTACCTTTGTTCCGCACTGGTGTCCTGGCTGTCATGTTGCTGCAGGAGGTGGTAAGGAGGTCGGTGAAAGGCCAGGCTCTTGTGCTTTTCCTGGAGGCCATTCCGGGGGCTGTGGGGACAGCCCGACTCATCAGTGGACGATTCTATCTGAAGCTCCTACCATCAGCACACTGTCCCCCTCCCAAGCTCTTCACCTTTCTGCCAGGCTGCTACAGGTCTCCCGAGTGATGTCTGGTGCTGTGGGCCAGACCTGACTGTCAGGAGCTGTGGCCTCCTGAGTCAAAGCCACGTCCAGGAGAGAAGGGGTGCTATGCCGATCCCCGTCCCCAGGGCCTCCATCCAGGCCAACCTGGGGCCCGAGCTCGGGCCCCGGCCGGGGCCGTGGGGACAGCAGGTGTAACGCTGAGGCGGCTGAGGCCATACTGTCTGGCTCAAGGCCCTCAGGAGCAGAGGAGCCAAAGCCCCGGGACAGGGCCTCGGATGCGATCTCAGGGATGTCTTGGGACAGGGCAGTAGAAGCCGAAGAGATAACATCCGGGGAGCGGGTACGGCTGGGGGATGCCTGGGGTAGCCCCAGAGGCTCCACTTCCTGCAGCTCCAGGGAGAGTCCAGAGGCAGCAGCAGGCACCTGTGGTGAACCAAAAAGGGAACATAGGTCCCCTTTTTTATAGGGACATAGGGGTGGGCAGAGGCAGAGATGAGGCACTGGTGTTTGTAGTGATGAGAGATGGGACAGTGGGGCAGGGGGAATGCAGTCAAAAACAGCCACAGCCCAGGAGGAGAGGTGGTAGGGATGAGAGGCTCAGGAGTTGCCTTCCAGGGAACAGGGGAGGCTAAGATGAAACATGGACCACCTGAGGCAGAGTAAGACAAGCAGAGAGGGTGCAATGGGAAGAGCACCTTCCCGCTGCTATACACCCACTACCCTGCACTTCACACACAAGCACAAACACATACCTGTCCGGGCCCTTTGGGAGTCAATTTATCGACTGGACCTGGGAGCAGGCCAGGCAGGAGGCTGCGTGGGCTTGCCTGCAGGCTGCTGCTGCTGCTCATTGTCAGACTGCCATCCAGCTGCAGCTTGTGGCTCAAGGTCAGTTCCTCAGGGGGCCTGGTGGCAGGAAGGCTGAGGCGTAAGCAACCAGAGCTTGACATCACCTGGTACCATCCCCTGCCATCCCCCAACTCTGACCCTCACTTCACCTAGGCAAGGAGGGGTCTACAGCAGAGGTACTGCTCAAGGCGGACACAGCTGTCAGAGAGGAGCTGCTGCTGCTGCTGCTGCTGCTGCTGCTGCTACTGCTGCTGCTGCTAGGGGATGCAGCGATCTGAGGGGATGCAGAGAGGAAGCGCTGTGGCCTGTGGGTGGGGATTCCTAGGTCTCCCTGCCCTGAGCATCAAGCCCTTCCCCCAGCATACCTGCTGCAGGGAGGTACTCGGTGTCATGAAAGCGTCAGGTGTCATCAACTTGGGCTTGGTCTCACTGCTCAGACTGAGGAAGTCAGCGGGTGCAGGCAGTTCCACGATGCGTCGGAGATCAGGCTGGGAGCCGTGAGCAGCGGACTCCAGGCCCTCGGAGCCCAATTCCGGCCGAGACTCTCCAAATGCTGCGGGGAAAGCTGTCACTTGAGTCAGATCTCAGACCTCGGCCAGTCTAATCTGCTCCCCTCTCATCCCTCACTCACCAAAGTCCTCGTGGGCAGTGTGGATAGGGAGAGGGGCCACCACATCAGGGTTGAGCTGTGGCTGGAAGCGGATCTGCACATCTTGCAATGCCCTACAGGAAGAAAAGGAGAATAGGAGAGGGCTCGAAGGGGCCAGTCAGTAGGGTGAGGAGGACACAGGCAGGGCACAGGCAGGCGTCCCCGACATACTCACTTAGTATGCACACAAAAGAGCTTGATAAGCACACCGGCTGCAGACTCCATGGTACCAGCTCCGTGGGTCCCATCTGCAAGGACAGTGTGGACAACTAGCCCCTGGCCCTCTGTGCCTTGGCATTCCCTACATACCAACATATACACCCCTGACCCTGAGCAGCTCACCAGCCCCTAGGCTGTCATTCTCTTCCTCAGCAGGCAGCACCTCAGTGTGCCTCAGCCGGCAGCGACTCACAACCTGGATACCAAAGCTCAGGACAGGGTGCGTGAGCAGGAACTCAGAGATGGAGCTGAAGCAGGCACGGCCCTCCTCTTGGTTCTGCAGCAGCTCCATCACGTAGAGGACCTGTACAGGCAGTGCATTCACAGCTGACCTCAGAGGCTGTGAGGGCTGTGGATATAACATACACTCCTGCCCTCCCTGATGAGACCAGCCCTGCCCAAGGGTGCCCCCACTGCAGTCTACCTTCCGCTGCACATCACTGAGAATCAGGTATTCTGCGGAGAGGTCCAAGCAAACTTTCAGGCTGGGGAGCACACTCACTGAGCTGAAGATATCTGGGGAGAAGCTGGGGTGCCGCGAAGCAGGATGAATGAGACTGAGAAAATGGGAAGAACCCACATCCCAGCCCTGCTGGCCCTGGCCTCCCATGCGTACCGAATGGTCTGCAGGCAGGTCCAGGACACTGTGCACCACATCTTTAACTCCCGATTCTGGTCAGCACCAGTAATGAGGAACCTCCAGAAAGGGACCCTGCAAAGCAACAAGGCACTGAGTGACTGGCTGGTCCCCCTGCTGGGAGCCCAAGCTCCAGCCCACCACCCACCTGCCTGCCCACTCACTCACTCAGGATCCTGTTTCTTATGGTTGTCACAGAACAAGAGGCAAGAGAGGGGCCGACCATCATGAGGCTTCCACTCATGCAAACACCTGCAAGCAGGCAGATAAGGGGCCTGAGTGAGTGATCTGGTCCCCTCCTTGGGGGTTCCCAATCCCTCAGGTCCTGCTTTACCTTGGCTCATCCTGTCCCTCAATGTAGATCTGCCAGAACTTGATAAAGCCATCGTGGCTTGCAGTAGCCAGCACGGTCCCATCAGGTGAGAGGGCCCCTTCACTCAGGTACTGGAAAGAACCCAAAGAGCTTTAGTTTGCCACCTGATTAGAAGTGGGAGCAGCCTGTCTCAGGTGAGAATGATAGTGAGCGAGGCTGACCCACAGTGGATTTGCACATTTGTGTGAAAGACTAAATGAATGGGGGGCCGTAAAGAAGATCAGACTCATGGGGTGCAGCCATGTCAGGCATGAGCTCCACAGGTAAGGGTCACTCTGTGCTCAGAGGCCCCATGGGCAGAATGCCATAAAGATGTCTGGGCAGCTGTGGGTTTGGGAATAGATGAGGGACATAAGAGGGGAGGGAAGGGGAGACAGTCAGTTGTAGTCTTACTGTGCTGTGGCCTTTCACGACTATGAAGCCCTGCTTGATTTGGCCGATATCCACAGGCCAGGTGCTGTGGTTGGAGCGGAGCATGTCCAGGTCCCACACCTCAGCCTGGAGGGTACAAAGAGGTGAGTGTTCAGCCCGTGCCCACACCATAGCTGCTCCATCCTCTCCCTGGCTCCCATTCCCAGCCCCCTCACCCGGTCCTCGTGCAACAAGGCCACCGTTGGGCTGCCCTCCTCACAGCAGTCCTCACTCTCCTCGGGGATGAAGGGACACCAGATGATCCTACGGAAGTGGTTCAGTGGTGTGCCCTCTGGCTGCCGGATATGGACCAAAATCTCTTCTCTGAGCAGGGCGTTAAGGGTTAGACAGGTGGATGATGAGATGTGTCTGGCAGCCCCAGCTCCACCCACCTTTCTTTAGTCCCCATCGCACCCCAGGGAAAGGATACTGAATTTTGCCATTAACCAGAGCCAAGCGCCACACGAACAGGTTGCCTGCCTCATCTAGACAGGCCAGCTGTGAGGAGTTGAGGTGTGCAAAGGTCAGGTCAGCCACACTGCCTGTGAAGCCCTTGAGTAGAGTCCGCTCCGAAGTGCTGACGCTGATCACCCGCACCATCGCCGAGCCATTGTTGGCAGCTGGAAGTAGGAGAGCAGTTGGCCAGGAGTGTGGAGGCCTAGGCAGCGGCAGAGAAGCCCTGCCCTTGCCTGCCTCACTGCCACCACCCGTCTCAGGCTTGGTTTTCCCACTTGGCTCCCCAAGGCCTGGAAGAGGTGGGGGAAGCACAGACAAGCTTTCCATTGTATCCTAAGGTCTGAGTGGGCTGAGCGGCCTGATACTGAATCTGCATCTCTGGGACTTCTAGCAGAACAGCTCCCTCCGCTCCCCTGCCCCTACTCACCCCGAATAGCATAGGCCAAGAAGGAGTTGGACACAGCAATCAGGTTGCCATAGTAGTATTTCTGCTCCCAGTCATACTTGGCAACAGGCTGGATTTTCACCTGAGAACCAAGGGTGAGGCAGGTCGTAGAAGCTGAGAGCTGGTGCAGCTTTCCCAGAGCTTAGGTGGCCCCCAGCAACCCTGAGGGCAGCAGAGGCCACATGTGCTAGCCCAGCCACCCAATCACAACTCCTGGAACCAGATTCCCACAGACACTTGGTAGCCAACCCTGGCTTCCTGAGACTGAGGCATACTACCTGTCTGTGAAGGTGGTCCCCATAGGAATTGGCACCATGAGGGGAGAGGGATAGGCTGAGTGTGTCCCCATTCACCATATATGCCACAACATCCTGGTACTCACCTTATTGCTCCCCCGCGCTTTGCTCGAGATGCTTGAGTCACTGCTGGCCACAATCTCCACCTCCTTGGCCAAAATCCCAATGCAGGTGGAGCTGTCATCTCCCGAGAGGCAGCTGGGGGGAAGGGTGCACAAGCTTTACTCCTGTTCGCCCCAAGTCTCAATGGGCAGGGTTGGGATAGGGAGAGGATATAGCCACCATGGAAAAGGTATCCAATCCCAGATGAATAGCTCTGCCTGGTCCACTAGTCCCCAGACGCATAGCTCTTCTTGCCCAGCTCCATCCTTGGGAATGCTAAACCAGGAGCCTAAACTTCAGATCCAGGCCAACTCTTGAGCTTGTCCTCAACCCTCATCCTAGTACAATCTCAGTGTGGTTAAGTGTTCCATCCCAGAGCGTCTAGTCCGAGAGCAGCAGAGGCTGCTGGCCCTTCTCTCCTATCTCATGCCTTCAGCTAGCAGATGCCCCCAAGGGCCCCATTACCACCATCATCTCCCAGGCACTCACATGACCTGCTTCTCCTGCAGGTTAATAGGTGGCATGGCCCGGAGACCAGGTTTGTTCGCTGAAGTACCATCACCTGAGCAGAGGGGGTCTGGGACCAGAAGCCCATTGAGGTCTCCATTGTAGGTGTTAGATGGCCGCTGGCTCTCTGCACTGGAGCCTGGGGACAGAGAGAGCCACTATTAGGAGTTTGTTCCACCTGCATATTGGCCTTTCCTCCTGCAGAGCTTCCTTTCAGAACCATGAGGTGCTCTAGGGACACTCAACTGAGGCATGTCCGTGGAGAGGAGGGCCCTTTGTTCATCTCTCATTCCATAACACTGACGGTGAAGCCAACATATGCCAAGACCAAGGATGAGCATGCGGCTCTTCTACCTGGGAGAGGGCTGCAAGCTAGCAAGGATCCTCTGAAGCCAATTAAACTCAGGGACTCTGTGTACTGGAGGGAGGGCATGGCAAGGGTCAGGACAGACTTCAGAGAAGAGGCACTGTCAGAGCGAGTGTGGCTGGAACACAAACATGGGAAGGATGGAGGGAAAACAAGGCTGCAGAGATCTCAGGTATGCGGCTGGGTGCTTACGTTCTCTCTGTGGCAATGAGAGTCACAAAAGTTTTAAAAAGGAATATGACATGGTCAGCACTGGCCAGAGGGCTGATTGCTCTAGGGCAGCATGCTGGACAGTTGAGAAGCTGGGTGAGAGATACCAGGGCCTGGACCAAGGTAGTGGCAGGGATCGGAGGAGAGAGGATGGGCTCCTGGGGCATGGAGGGACATTGATAAAATGTGGGAGTAAGAAAGGAAGAAGGCCTGCCCCAAATTGCTCAGAAAAAGCTACCTTGAGCAGGTAAACTCAGGATGAACGGACATGAAGGAGCTGGACAACGGGGAGAAAAACTATAGGATAGCATGTGGAGTCAGGAAAGGCAGCATTTCAGTTGTTTGCCATTAGCTGAGTGTCAAGCACCTTCACAGGCTGTGACACTACTCCAAAACTCCCAGGGGGCAAGGAGACTAGGGTTCCACATTCGGGATCACAGCATGTTTCTAGTCACAAAACAGTCTGGGGTCTGACATGGTCCTCCAGGGAGAGGAGACAAGCCAGAGCTACTTGACAAACAGGAGAATCAAGCACCAATCAATAAACAAGGAATTCAGTGGAAAGCTTCCAGGCCACTTAAGTTGGATCAGAGCCACCTTAGCTGCTCAGGGGTAAGCTGACCACTCTCCTTCCTAGGCAAGCTACCATGAGGACAAACAAGCTGCATAAGGTTGGCCATGCCCGGTGCTACCAAACCGTTGTGGAGTCTAGTCTACATAGCAGCTAACGAGGATGAGAGTCCCAAGCAGAGCTCATGAGTAAAGGGAGCACGCTCCGGGCCTGGGACAAAGGGCTCAGTGGTTTCAGGCAGATGGATTTGCTCAGGGAACGGGGGAGCTAAAACAACCCAGAGTGAGCACCAGTGCCTGCTTCCAGTAGCAGCCAGTTTGCGCCTCCCAGCAGGTTTAAGAACAGCGTCTGAGGAGACACCAATTCTCAGCTCTGGCCACCACACACCTACACCACCATTACCAGCCAGTCTTTCAACCACAACTTTTCACAGGTCCCTGAACCAGTGAGGAAACTTTGGTACCTTCACACGTGCTCTTTCTTTGTGAATGCCTTTCCTGACACCCAAGCTCCTGTTCATATCACGAGATGTAGCCTAAATGTTGTCTCCTCTCTCCTACCCGTTGTCAGGCATTCTCCAGCCCCCACCCCACCTGTCCTATCCCCATCAAAATACCAAAACACTTCTCTCCTTCAATAACAACAGAATTATATTACAACCTCCTTTAGTTCTGTGTTCTGGGGGCTTTTGAGGGCAGGAGCAGTTCTGAGGTATCACTGAAATCCCAAATAAAGTTTAAATGAATGGAAATAAACTAGGGCTTGCAGATGTTTATAGGCTAATCCAATCAGGGCCACCCAATCTGATATTTGCCTTAATCCCAGAAAGGACACGGAATTGGGGGTGGTCACTTTCCTCCTGAATATCAGTTTCAGGACCGCATGCCTGGAGTCTGTATTATAGAAGGAGGTGCAAGTTGCAGAGGGGGATCGGTGGCCCCTCAGCACAGCACCTAGATCTAGACACAGAACTTAGCTACAGAGCACCGACTAGGCCTCTGAAGTACGGCCAAAGGGTAGGGAACCCAGGCCAGTCCCAGGAAACACTAGAGACCTTGGGGCCAGGGCACCAGCGGGGCCCTGCGGATTCAGAGAAGGGGCTTCACCTTCAGCCGAGATGCTGAAGGACGAGGCAAAACGGCCCGGGCAGGGATGGGTAGGGATCGCAGCCGGGGGTCTGCGCCCTTCCGCGTCAATCTCGGGGTTTTACCGCTCTGACCCTCATCTGCCCTCACCAGCCAGCCGGGAGGATGCAGAGCCGGTCTGAGGGACCTGTGGGCCCTGAGGGCGACCCCGGCCAGAACCGCTCCTCTGCCCGCTCTGCGAGGGCCCACCCCCACTGTCCCGGCTCACCCCCTGCGGGACGGTCCAGCTTGAGGATGTCCCGTAGGTGCTGCGTGGCGTCCTCGATGTCGATGCTCGCGCAGGAGGAGGCCATGGGCCCAGCCGCGGGCGCCCTGTTCGCGCCGCGTTCCTTTCGCTGCTGCCGCGCACAGTCCAGCAGAGCACACCCGCGCCGGGGCCAGACAGTGGGAGACCGGTCACTACACTCTGTCCACACGCAGCCCACAAACCGCCGCCCGCACCGCGTCCCTGATCCCCCTCCAACCCCACCAACCACCTCCACTTCCGGCCCGCCGGCTCCTCCGCTCCCGGAACCTGTGCGGACTGGAGAAGAAAGGTTCCGGGATGGGGGCGGATGCCTTGTCCCTCCAGGAGCCTGTCTCCCTCCAGTCCCTTGCTCCTGTGCCAGCGGGGTCCTGAGAATGCAGCTGAGGCAGAGGAAATGTCCATGTACAGGTCCTCCTAAAGCCCTGCTAGCATCAGGATTATCCCGATTGGTCCATGCCCACTTCCAGGGCATGGATTCATGATTGGCCTAGGACTGGGTCAACTCAGTCACCCAGGCTGTTGTCAGACCCCTCCCCTCACCCCCCCAGGAACAAGCTGAATTGGCAGGAACTTAGGTTTCCCTTTAGGAAATGGGTCAGTGTAACCCAATGCCTTAGGGGACCAGTGATGTCAGAAGCTCCAGGAATTCCAAGGGCAGGAGAGACAGTCCCACCACAAACATCACATTATTCCCTAATGCCCCCAGCATCCCCTTGCCCCACCTGGCACCCTCAGGCAGGAAGAAAGAAACCAGTTTACAAACACCTCTTTATTGCAGACATTTCAGGCACAGGTACATGGAAGAAGCTGCATTGCAGATTTTACACAGGATGGTTTAAGAGGCAGCAGGCACCTCTCTCCCCTACCCCACCCCCCCAAAAACACAGAAGCCTAGAAATAAGCCCCACTGAAATGTCCTGAGTATGCTGTCCTTTCAAATGCACATCATCCAGTCCCATGACCAGTATAACCAGGCAACCTCTGGGGGTCTGAGAAAGTCCTTGGCCTCCATCCATAGTACAGGAGAGAAGGGAGTGGGTACAGGTCAAGCATAGCTGTGGTGCCCTAACCAATCCTAAAACCCTAATGGGGCACCATCCCAAGTCCTGGGTTTGGTTCCAGCCTGTGGTAGCTACCCTGCCACCAGGTCTCAGGGCTAAAGGGATAGATTTGCCCTGGGCAACCTCTGTCCCCCGAACTGAGCATAAACCGCCCCAATAGGTAAGACTTCCTGGAATTTGTAAGGGACGGTATAGAAGGAGGCCTAACGACACCTTGCAGAGAGGTCTGAATGGTGAGAAATCCAAGAGCATGAATCCCTCCAATTCAGATGACCTTCTTTCATAGCTCTAAATCTGTACTCCAACCCAGCCAGGCCTGGATCTGTAGGCACTGGGAGCTGGCTGGTCTGGGTACTTGCCTTTGAGCAATCTAAAGCAGGTGGTACAGGATCTGAGCTGCCGTCTTCTTGGTTGGGGTTTGTGGGGTACCCTGGATGTGATCCAGACCCTTCTGGGGATAGAATAGGCCCCTATCCCTCAAATCTTTGCTCATTCTTGGTCTTGCTGGGCCCTCAGTACAGAAGGCCTGATGGGCCATTTTTGCTAAGGCCTCGCCATTTACAGTGGGATTCTGGGTCATCTCTCCTTTTACTATGGGTCCTGACCCTATCCAGTGTAGAGGTCACAGGAATTGTCAGAACTAACTGCAGAGGTTTCAGTGCAAGGGAAGCTTCAGACCAGACCTGAGCTTTCCCTGTCTGCAGCTCACTTTCCCAAAACCAGGTGGGCTGGGGATTGGAACACTACCCTACAGGGCTTCTGAGAGAAGCTAGCTAGGAGTGCTGCTTCAGCAGTTTTCTCCTTGCAATAGATATTGCTGAGTTGGGGTAGAAATGGGATGGTGAGACATGAGAGAACCAACGTGGCAAGGTAGTTATTGATGCCCAGCCAACTAGTAAACTAATTAAAACAATTTAAACTGTTAAGAAAATTTTTGTGGTTTTATTGTATCATGAGGCATTGAAACATCTGAACAAATCAAAATCTGGATGGTGAGGCAGCTGCTTTCTCCTTCACTTCTTTGGGTTACTAGAGCAACTCGTCAGTAGATTAAAAAAAAAAAAAGGACAACCTTTTGCATTACTTAAGTCTTTCCAAGGCATGCGCTGGTACAACACAAACTTCTCCTGTCAGATGCAACTAATCTAGCATCCAAACATCATGCACAATACCTCGGTAGCAGCAGCGCACTGCGCCCACTCCCACCGCGGCCCTGCTCGTTTGTGTATGATATTTGGAGCATCTGGAGGAGTGTGAATAGTATCGGGAAGAGGAGGGAGGAGGAAACAGCATGAGTGCCTGGCTGGGAGGAGGTCAGCCGAAGTTGTGCAGGGCAAGCCTGAACATATCATTGGTGCAAACCCAAGCATCGTTGATGTTCTTTAATAGGAACATCTGGTGGAACCCCATGATGGGGTCTTCATCAGCCTGTAAGGAGAGAAAAATGATTCAGTAAGGAAACCAGGGAATAGCAAGGGAGTTCAGTGGTTAGAAACAGGGCAAAGAATGCTGTCTCGGACTCAAATCCCACTATAGCCAAAGGACACTTGTGAATGTGAATTGACATAATGTATGAAACACTGCACTGGGCACACAGGGGCCTATAGATGGCAGCACAAACTGCTATGTGCGCTTAAACTGCACAACTATTCACCAGTTAACTACAGCTACTGAGCACAGAACGCACCTACCTCTAAGCCCATGTCTCTGGGCACAGATGATCAACCAGTATCTAAAAACTAAACACTTAAGTGTCTGATTACGCCAGGCAGTCCAATCAGAAGTTACTGCTAATACTGACTGCAGCCAAATATGTGAGAAAAGGCTCAAAACCAAGTTCACACCGTGATCAGCTACACAGCAGTTAAAAATAAAGCATAGCCATCAGGTGATCTGCTGAAAACAGAAAGAGACCTTCAGCCAATGGGAGGGGCTGGGTGAAAAATGTGAAAGGATTGAGTACAAATTGGTAGTTACAAAATAGTCATGGGGATGTGAAGTACAGCATAGGGAATATAGTCAATAATATAAAATATCAAGTCTACTGTAATTGGAAAAAAACAAGAAAAAGAGACCTCCAGCCAAACTGCAGAAGACTAGCTAATCAGTGCAGCCTCTACATCACCCGTTTTTCTGAGAATTGTCAGCAAGACGGCAAATCAGTGTTTTGAGGGTTCAGAGTTGGACAGAAATACAAGAAAGAACCTGAAGCCATGTTGGAAGGGGCACTGCTTACTGACCCCAGGCTGGGAAAGTGGGCACTGAGCCCCTTGGAAACCTCCTCAAACCAAAGGGCCTATTTGAGCACAAACTCTGGGCAAGCCGTCTTGGACAGGCAGGAGAAACTGACAGGAAAAGTCCAGGCCAGAAGTCAGGTCCCTCTGAATCCACTGCAGAGCCTAGGGGGTCCCTCCCTCCACGCTGGTTAGCCAATGGAGAAGGCATGTTATTCTGATTCCCACCATGACACAGATCCAGGAGGGTGGGACCTGGTCAAGGGGCAGAGAATTTGTTCTGCTTTGGGAAGGAGATGATTTTGAAAACCAAGAATCTGGCTTCAGTCTGCTGAAGCACAACAGGCAGGAGATCCTGGGTGAGTTCTTAGAGGGGGTTGAGGGGTTGAAGGAAGGCTTTAAAGATGACAGGTCTTGAGAAGGGGAAGGCAAAACGCAGACAGAAGTAGGAGTTCCAGGAATCTGCTTTGCTCAGCAGGTGGAGGAGTCAGCAGCCAACTAAGGGAGTGGTAGCATGGACTCCAGCAGGGGACTGACTACTACTCAGCGTCCAGCTCGCCCATCCAAGGCCAGCTGCTTACAGAAGGCCCACCCACACCTTGGAGCAGTATAATGGCCCAGTGGCTTGGCACCACAGCTCCATCTGCTCCTATACCTTTTGTCCTTTTTCCAAAAATCCTCTAGACCAGTGCTCTCCAATAACTTTTGCAGTAACAGAAATGTTCTGTGTCTGTGCTGTCCAGTAGGAAGCCGCAAGTGACTGAGCACTTGAAATATGGCTAGAGTTAACCGAGAAACTACATTTTATTTCACTTTAATTAATGTAATTTAAAAATCGCCACAGGTGGCTGGTGGCTATTGTATTGAACTATACAACTCTAAATAGTCACTTTGTGCGTCCTTTGATAAGCAGGTCATATCACAAGCAGTCAGGGGTGCAAGGCTCTCCTCTGCCTGCCGGCTTCTCCCTCGCAGCACTGTTACCTTAAGCTGGCCCACAACCATGCTGATGATGCAGCTGTCTGGTGTGGGCTGATGGTCCTGTGCCGTGATGCTGTGTTGGATTTTCTGGAACGGAAGACTCTGCAAAAGCAAGAGTGGATGGTGGGAGGGGGCCGGTAGAGCAGGGAAGGAGCCGCTTGCAGCCCGGCCCTCGCCCTTACTTACAGACAACTTCTCCACAATGGCAGCTTTCCCCTGGAATTGCTGTCCTTCCCACGTAAGGCATGATGCATCAATCTGAAAACCAGGAAACCCACCATCAGGGCCTCAGAGCATAAAGAGTATCACTGAGGCCCTAAAAAGAATCTTTCTTGGGGAAATGAGTTCATGCCTCAGTTTCCCTGTCTGTAGAGAAAGGAACTGAGGATAGCTTCCAAACTTTACACTATTAACCACTTCTTTAATTATATATACCCCATTGTCTTAGAGCCCTGGCTCTGAAAGACTATATTAACAACAAAGTACAAACTTATTAAATAAGTCTACTTTCCAGTTTTTATTCAAGAAGCCATATGACCTCTGATAAGTATGAGCCCCAGACTGGCCATATGGGGCCAAGGCTCAGCCAAAAGCCGTTCTGCTGTGTAGTCAATCAGTATCAGTCCCAGAGAAGCTGTGAGAAATAACTTGGCAACATTCTATGTTCATCACCATCTCTAGAGCCCAACCTGAGTTCCACTGAGATGCTTTCCATGGGGGCTCCCAAGTATTCATGGGGTCAGGCAGAAATGCAGGCTAACAAGGACTCCCAAGGCAACCCACTAGCTTTGCCCCCTCCCCCTAGATCTTCCTTACCACAGCCTTCAGGCACAGAACTCCAAAGTGCTTCTGCTACTTATCTCCTGTGACATTAGGCAAGTTACTTATTTATCTGAGTCTCAATTTCCTAATATTCAAAGGGGACATGGGCTGAGAATTATATGACATGACATACATAAAGTGTTCTTTTAGGACTTTGCTAACTCTCTCCTCTGGGTCAGGCCTGCTTAATTGATATTAAGAAGCAATGAAGGCAGCATTTGAGATCTTGCTCCCCAGCATATGTTGTCAGTTTGGCTCAAATAAACTCTTAATTAAAAAAAAAAAAGAAAAAAAAAAAAGGAAGGAATGAAGTACCAGGATCCCAGAGTCAGATCAGTTCAAGTTTTTAAGAATTCTCTAATCTATGATAATGACCAACAGTGCCTGTGCTGGTAATAGTCCTTTTATCCAAAATTTCTGAATGCAGTGACATTCTGGAAGGAGACAGCAGTTTGCCCATAATCCGGTCAGGCGCTGAGGCTATGCCAGATGACTCCTATCACTCTCATCCCGGGCAGCCCTGCTAGGCAAGGCCTGATCAATCATAGGGGGGGGGGGGCAAAAAAATGTATACACATGACTTGTATTCATCTTTTGTTATCGGTATATATTGAGTGCTACAATTTTAATACAGCTTTTTCCTCTTAAAATGTATATACAGTTTTTTGGCACCCTCTATTTCTGTGACTGAGTCTCAGGCAGGGTCAAATACAAGTAGCTCTTGGTGTATATGAACACCATTACAATACAGCAAACAAGGCCCACATAGAAGGGTTTCGCCAATGACACACTAGCCTCTCTAGGCTAACCCCATTTGTTTCCCATGAGCATTCCGGGGCTTTTGGCCCCAAAAGGAAGCTGGACTTGGGGCCTCCAGGAGAGCTCAGCTTTGCAATGATGCTCATGGCTGCTGCCTCCAGAGGGTACTATGAACCCTAGCCTCTCCTGCTGCCGCCTAATCTGCAATAGAAGCCCTTTCCAGAACCATGAAATGGCCAGCCCAGAACACCTGCCCAAGGTACCAGGATCCCCATTCTTGTGGAACATATAGACCAGGTAGTTGGGCTAGGCCTCAGGCCCCCTATCCCATGGACTTCTCAGAAAGAAAGGTGCAACCAATGCAGTGAGGGCTGCCAGAATGTGTGAACTGGGAAGAAGTGGCCCAACATCTGAACTGATCACCTGGGGTCCTGTCCGCCCAGAGCTGGAGACTTACGTAAATTGCGCCTAGTTGAGTTCTGTCATTATCAAATAACTGGTAGTAATGTTGAATGAAGCTGGATCCAATCTGCTCCCAAATTGGCTTGTCTCCCATTCTGGAGCGTCACCCGGCCTCGCTGAGACCTGCAAGACCAGCGACACAGGGAGAGAAGCGTTGGTACCTCACCAGCTGCTGTCCTTTCGTTGACCCCCACCCCTCCCTAGCTTCAAGCAGGAGTCCTTTGCTGAGGTCTGTCCACATAGGAAACATGAAGAGGCCCCAGAGAACTAGTAGGAGACCTCTCCCCACATAGACCCGAGCAAGGAGCCCAGAGGTAGACCAGACTCAGCTCCTCGAGGAGCTCTGGATGCTGAGGCAGAGGGATGCCTCGTGAAGCACCTAGGAGGAGTACTAAGGGTGGAGCCTGGACAAAGGAAGGTCAGAGCAGGTCCTTCAATTCCCAATGAGATGGACCTTTAAGGAGGAACTAAGCACTCTCCCGTATCTTTTCACCAACAAGCTGCAAGGCCAGTTATTGCTATTCTTCCCACCTTGCAGACCAGGAACTACTGATGTCTATGTGTGGAGTTGGTTTCTACTATAGCCCTCAGTCCTTCAACACTGCCTCAGCACCTTACTGGAAGGTGGAGGAAGACCCAGTGAGAGTGGAGGGATGGCTCCTCAAGGCGCCACTTGCTACAAAAACAGTACGTGACCTCCCTCAGCCTTACGGACGCAGTTTACATTTCTGGGGCTAGGTGATGCCTGGCCCTTACTGGGGCATTTCTTTATTGATGGGGGTGACCCCTACCTACTTCAGAGCTAGAGACAAGTCCAGGGGATCAAAGAATAATAGACGAGGAATGTGGGGAGGGGAAAGGGAAGCTGTGAGGGCAAATACTTCATCTCTTCACATCCCCCGTACCTTAGCACTGCCTCTCCTGGGAGGAACTGCCCCTCACCAATCTCTGAGGGGAAGAGGAACCCCCCACCCCCACAGACAGCAAGGCCCCAAGGGTGCTATTTCAATCACTGTGGCTCTGCCAGGCCCCTCCCAGGTAGGGAAGTCCACACCTCATTGCAGGACCCAACGAGAGCAGACCCATGCGTTGTCCTGTAGTTGTCTAACTGCAGAGGAACCCAGCCCCTCACTCATGATAATAGGACTTTGAAGCAATAGTGAGGAGGTGGGTTCGACCCTGGAGACAACCATTAGCAATGTAGGAGGTGATACAAGTCACTGCCTTCCTTAGGGTCAACCACCGCCTCTTCCTGCGTAAAACGCCTCCTCCTGCGTAAAATTCCTGCGTAAAATGGAGGTGAAACCCTGGTGTTGCCAGTGGTTGTGAAGCCTCACAAGGGAATGTGGTAAAGCCCTCGGCTCAACGCGGTAAGTGCTAATCCACTCCACATCCTGTGACCTCACCCAAGGCCAGAGAAGCCAGTGGGGGGCACGGGGCAGTGTAGGGGAACAGTGGCTTATCCTCAACCTAGCCCATCTCCCAGCCCGTGATCAACATTTCAGCCAATGAAGAGCCAGGAAGCTTAGCCAGCTTTATTTTAGGTCCCCTAGGAGGTGGTGGCACTAAAAATAGCAGCTCAGTGCTGGGATGACTAAGAAATGTCCAGGAAAGTCTAAAATAAGCAGAGGAGAAAACTTGGACAGGGCCACGCCTGTTACAGAGAAACACAAGGTATGTCCCAGTTCACACTCTGCCAAGACACAAATCAACAAGCAGGACAGGCATAGGCTCAACAGCTAGTCTCAGCTGCGCTGTCTTGGTCACACTTCTAAGGGGTCAGACTGTGGTTACTTGGATTACGTGAGGCAGGGCACAGCCTGGCATATCTCTGCCTCTTCCACCCTGGTATTTGCTATGCTCAGCTCACTCACTGCAGCCCGACCCCACCAGCAAGATAAGGGGCCCTGCCCAATCCTCAAGAGCTCTGAGGCAGGGAGGGGGGCGCTGAAGGATTAGAAGAGGGCTATCTCTCCCTCTGCTCTCAGCAAGGCTGGGCAGCTCAGGGAGGGTCTTGGAGAAAGAGTATGCTTATCAGAAGACAAGTGTCTGGGGGGAAAGAGAACAGATAAGGGCGGGAAACCGGGAAGCCTGAGACAGAGGGGAACTAAGGTTAGACGCTGATCCAAATTAAAGTGCAGACATGTGGAGGGTCAGTGAGGCAGAAGAAATGTGGGGGTGTTTTTTCATTTTTTAGTAATATTCTTAGTTGTGTGATAACTTGCTAATACAAAAACTACTCAGCAGAAGTAGTGTCAGAGTGAAAAGGGTGGAGGGATAAAGGGACAGAAGAGCGCTTTAGTCCGATGGGGAGGGGCAGGGCAGAGGGCGCTCTCTTGAGGAATAGGACAGCTCAAGGGATCCCAGAAAGTGAGAAGGAACTTTCCAAACACTGAGGATTCAGGCCTTTGCTTTCAAAAATGCCAAGTGAGGCACCTGAAGGCAACACCAACCTCATTAGAGGTCTGCTTGACCTTGATTTGTATAGCCATATGGTCAGATTCCACTGTCATCCCACTTAACAGGCGGGAAAACTGAGGTTCAGCAATGTGGGGAGTCCTGCTCCAAGCTCATCTAGTACGTCAGTGCTGCCACTGGGTCCTCAGGTTGAGGCCAGTGCTTTCTTTCTACTACCTTTGCACCCCTAGGCTCTAAACCACAGAGCTGGCTATGTCCTTCCCTGACAGCCCCTTTGCCTTTGGGTTAAAGGCCAAACCCCCTAAGCTCCACCAGTGGGCATCTGCACCTGTCCATGTGTCCCCAGCCGGTCTCTCCTACCTCAATTCCGCTGCACACACAAACACACCAGAACTCACCAAGTGTGTGCCCACCGTTTTGTCCTTCCTCCCTTCCTCTGCCTGGTCAGTCCCTGCTCTTCCTTCAAGTCACCGTTCAAACCCCACCTGTTCAGGGACAGACTCCTTCCCAGACTCAGACACTGACCTCCAACCCATCAACCCACCCAGGCCCACTCCTCCACCTAAACTCTGTAGCTCTGGACCGTGAGGGTTCTGGTGTGTTCTGCCACACTCCCCATCTCACAGCCCAGAGCAAGGCCCAGTCAACTACAAGACTTACAGTTTCTGACTTGAAATCTTCCACAAAACTTTCAACTCATGGGAGGCAGCGTTCCTGAGCCCAGGGGGAAAAAAGCAGGATATAGAGCCCCCTTCCTTTCCCCATGCAACACAGAAGAGGGGTCTGGGTCAGGCTTGGAGAACATTCCCCAGGATGGCCAGCAAGCCCTAACCTTGTTTCTAATACAGTTACTGTGGAAAAGAACAGCCTGGAAAGAAACAAAATGCCAAGGCTCAGAGGCAGCCTCACATCAGATTGGGGACTGACCTTCATGACGGCTTCTCCTACAGCTCTTCCGAAAGGGCCGCTGACCACGCCATCTCCTGCTTCACCCCAACAGTCCGCAGGCTGATTGAGGCCAGGCTCCTCGAGGAGCAGAAATGACCTCGATGACCTCTTGCCCACTGAGCATCAGCCTTCACTGACCCTTAGGTCTCTGTGGGTGCAAAGACCCTCTAAGAATGTCTCAAAAACTGTGGCCCTCTCCCAATAAATTTGCACAGAGGCAGGATGCCCCAGCCTTGTGAACAATTTCAGGTTGTTTACACTCCCTGAGCTTCAGTCACAGACCCCAGGTTAAAACCTCTGGCCCAGCGATCCCATTAGGCAATAGAAGAAAACTTCATTCTCAAATTCTGGGTCAGTGTTTCCAAGGACAAAACTTGAAATAGCAGTATCTGGTTGATAACATCTCCTTTTCACTAACGTGTATTAGGCATAAAAATATGTTAAGGGCTTTATATGCATTGCTCCTAACACCCCAAGTCAACACCCATGTTACAGATGAACAAAATGAGGCTCAGGGAGGTTAGCTAAGCTGCTCAAGGTCAATAACCTAATAGATGGTGGAACCGGATGGAACCAGATTCAGTGGACTCCAGAGCCAGGACTCTCAGAGACAACTGGTCTGGAGATAAAAACAAACAGCACTCTCTCTGACCTTGGCCTTCTCAGACAGGCCTGAACCAGGACTTCTGCCTCCAAACAAAGGCACCAGGCAGATCTCCGCACCAAACAATAGGCGTTTTCACGGGGGATGATCTCACAGCTTTCCCAAACCTTCGAAGTCACCACGCTGCTCTACCCACTCACTCAGCAGAGCGAGATGGACGTGGGGCAGAACAGTGATGGGGAAAAGGATGTACCAACTCCAAACTGATCACTCAGTCTAAAGTAGCTGGCTGTCTAGTTACTCACTTCACCATCCTGCATTATTTTCTCAAAACTTGTCACTACATGAGATTGTCACTCTTAAATATTTGTGGTCTATCTCCCTGACCAGGGCACCTCTGTTCCCATGGTGCCTGGCTGGGTCCCCAATAACTATTTGTTGATAAAGCCCATGAGTGCATAGGAGCTGGGGCTGAGAGGCTAGCCCTTCTCTGGAGGAGTGAGTTCTGAGCAAATCCTGCTCAGTGTAAGTGGCAAAGTAGGTTTCCAAGTTGTCAGGAAACAATCCTTTGTCATTCACCCAGCCATCGGTCTGTCCAAGGCCTGTCGCAAGCGGGGCTTGGCCCCCAAATCCCTCTCCCCCTCCTACGGTCTTGGTTGGTCACCCGAGGGACAGCAGGCATACAACTGCACCCTCAAAGGCATGGCCTCAAGCCTGCCCGTCTCTCCCACTTGGTGTCTCCTCATCGGTAATTGTGCGGATGTCAGAGGTAATCAACTGAAAATATAAAGCAGGGCCCTCGAGATCTCTTGCCCTCGTTCTCTCCCCATTAATCTCCCCCTTTCTCTCTCTCCCACCTCTCTCCCAACGGGCTAGGCCCGTTCGCTTCCCTGAGAATGTATCACGAACACGAGGGGCCTAGGCTTCTCTCCCTCTCTTTCTCTCTGTCCCGCCTCGGCTAGGCCTGTTCTCTTTCCTGAGAATCTATCACTAATAAAACCTGCTTTCATATTAATCAGCTTGCTGACCTTTGATTCTTCACTGCATTGGCAAAAAGAACCAAGACTCCCATACAGATAGATGGTACATGGTCCTCTATAATTTCAATATGGGCAGAAGGTAGATGGTTACTAGATAGGAGGGCATGGGGGGGCTGAGTGAGAAAGGTGAAGGGATTAGGAAGTACAAATTGATAGTTACAAAATAGACACGGGGGCTTTCTACCTGCAATCTTGCGTCCCCACGTGTGTGTGTTTATTCTCAGCTGGTCTGCCCAAGACCTCCTGAGCACCAACCCTAGTCCCCACACGGCCCCATTTCCGGATGAAAGAAACTATCATGAACCCGAAGAAACTCGCCAAACTGCAGGCACAAGTGTGCATTGGTGGGAGAGGAACTGCTTGTAGAAAGAAGGTGGTTCACAGAACAGCTACAGCAGATGGTAACAAACTTCAGTTCTCCTTAAAGAAGTTAGGGGTAGACACTATCTCAGGCACTGAAGAGGTGCATAGATTCACAAACCAAGGAAAGCGATCCACTTTCGTAATCCTAACTTTCGGGCCTGTCTGGCAACAAACATGTTCACCATCACAGGCCACTCGGAGACCAAGCAGCTGACAGAAACGCTACCCAGCATCTTAAACCAGCCTGGTGCACACAGTCTGACTAGTTTAAGGAGACTGGCTGAAGCTCTGCCCAAAGCATCTGGGGATGGAAAAACACCACTGGCTGCTAGAGAGGATGATGATGATGAACTTCCAGATCTTGTGGAGAATGTTGATCAGGCTTCCAAGAGTGAAGCAAACTGAACTGAGTCAACTTCTGAAGAAGATAAAACTTGAAGAAGTTACTGGGAGCTGCTATTTTATATTATGACTGCTTTTTAAATTTTGTTCATGGAGCTGATCAATTCTCAATCTCTAAAATTTTTAAGCCCAAGCCCCTTGGACACTGCAGCTCTTTTCAGTTTTTGCTTAGACACAAATCATTCTTAACAGCTAATTAAGGTGAAGAAGCTTGGGAATAGTTTGAAACAAAGGTCAATAAAGTTCTTTGCCTAGTTAAAAAGAAATAGTCATGGGAATGTAAAATACGGTATGGAGACCATAGTCAACAAAAAACAAAAAGTATAAAGCAGGACCCAGCTGTAAGGAGTCATTGTCAGGTCCTAGGTAAACACTAGAGCTAGGAAGAAAGTGGGGACCTCAGCCTCCTGCAGGGACACCCCACCTTAGTACCCTCGACCAGGGACCAGTAACTGCCTAGTCCACCACTCCCCTGCCTGAAGTCTGGAGAGAAATCAGACAAGGTCTGGTGCCCGATGGCTGGCCAGGACAGACCCTTTCCTGGGGCAGACCCCTGAGGTCTAGGTGTCCCCAGCACCCTGAGGGCCTTTTCCTCTTCTGCCAGGGGAGAGGGCTCCAGAACCTTCAGGCTGCCCTGGCTGGCCCAGAAGCTGAATCCAGAGACTTGTATTCTGGTCTCTGCTTTGTACTTACTCAATCCCTGAGTAGCCCCCCTCTCCCGGGTGGCTCAGAGATCTCTGGGGCCCCTGTCCTAGCCAGCTCTCATCTATGAACTTGCTGGTTAGGTCACATGGATGTGGCTCCCCCATTGGCCCTGAGGCACCTAAGTGACCACCCCCACTGTCTTCTACCACCATGCCTGGCCCATGCCTCTGGGCCACTCTGAGACTTAGATGAGCAGAATAATAAATAAAGGGATGGATGAGGAGTTCCCAGGGTGGTGGGGGGAATGTCTCCTATGAGCCAGTCGTGTGTGCTCTCTCGTTTGAGCCTCACGGCCCCGTAAAGCTGGTATGATTGCCATCATTTTGTAGATGAGGAAGCCAAGACACCAAGGGTTAAGAAACACTTCAAGACTACACAAGGCCCCCGGGATAGCCAGCATCAAAACGGCCCGGACTGGAACAGATGAGAGCCCATGTCAAGTACCAGAAACCATCTAGGTGGCACAATGAGGTGGTGAGAATCGGAGCCCAGGGCTTTTTCTTCTTGGAAATCAGCAAGCTGCATGCCCCTCAGGACCGAAAGCCACTTGAATGCACGCTCAGCTGGTCAAAGCAGGTTTACACCACAGGGACAACTGAAAACTTGCATCATCCTTGGCCTGACACCACCTCTACAAGGGGAAACCAATGTCTCTACACACAAGCATCCTTCCAAAGGGCAGCAGTTTCTGCCCTGGTGAGACCCAGTGGCTCCGACAGACGATATGAGGCTTGAAGAAACAAACATTCCAGAATTCCCCCAGTTTCCTGAGGCAAACAGCCCTCAGTTCCCAGGTACCTTGGACACCCCCCTCTCCTGACAGAGGTTCTCCTTCTCCAAGTAGCCCCCCTCTCCAGCCTGGGGAGTAGGGAGTTGGCACAGTACAGGTACCAGTAACAAATAAGGAGTAAAGCCCAGGACAGCGAGAGGAAGTTCTCAGTCAGCAGGTAATGGGAGCCCCGGGGCCAGTTAGCAGGGCCACCCCCAATCCTCTTATGTCCCTTCCCTGGCCACTAAGACACTTCCCCAGTCACAGCCAGACCTGAACAACGGATTTACTCCAGGAAGACACAGCTGATAGGATGAGAAGGGGGAAGGAGCCACAGATCTGCTGGTCAGGGTGATGACCAGAATATCACACAGACCTGGAAGTCATGAATCTTCCAGTGGCATGCTGCCACTCCCCTCAGAGGGAGTCAAGAATTCCTGCCACGTTATGGTCAAAGAGAATTACAGAATCTCAAAAGCTGGAGAAGGGGTAGCCAACTCAAATTCAACTCCAAACCCACAAACATCCTCAAATGGCCAAACTGGGGGGAGGGTGAGAAAAGAAAGAAAAGAAAAAGCCCATCAGAAAGTTTAGCTTAAAAAAAAAAAAAAAAAGTTCAGCCCAACCCCAACCCACAGAAATCCAGCCCAACTTTCAATGTCTATCCTGGGGAAATCTTTTTGGATCCACCCCTTTCTCACCAAAAGACTTTTCTCTTTCATCTTGGGGAAGCTGCCTTGATAGGTACCACTCCAGGAGCACCGGGCCCTTGAATAAAAGCGACCTGAGAGGGTCTCAGTGAAAGGGGCAGAAGTCACCAACCCAGGCTCCAGGCAGGGAATAGGAAGGCCACAGACCACAAAATGCTGGTGATTCCCAGGCACTGGGAGACATCCAGCAGACCTGTGAGCAGGCTGTAGAAACAGAAGCTAGATTCAACAGCCACAGCAATTTAAAGGGGTAACAGCCTCACTCAAGGGACCCCAGACCTTCCTGGGCCCATCATCAGGAGGTATACCCTTGATCTGTGTACTGAAGAGGAGAGTAGGCTCACCAACAGCCTTTCCTCTTTGGTGCTCTCATCATTCAGAAGTCCCCTCTTCTATGCAGGACCAAGAGCCCCAGTAGGTCCCTTCGACTTAGCCCTCAGCACATAAGAACAATATTACCCGTCTCCCCCACTACTGTGACCTCCTTTCCCCAGCACCAAGACTGGATATAATTCATTTTTCTACCTCCAGCCTCAGCTCAGAGACTGACAAACGGAAAGGGCCCAAAGAGTGGTTCCGGAATAAGCTGATCATTGGTGAGAAAGGAGAAAAAATAATTTCAAGATACTACTGCCTCAGTAAGGGAATCCTAGAATTTTTTGATATTCGATGCCTCTCATTCTAAAATTTGAAAATTCTGCATCTCTTAAACCATTCATCCCATCCCAACCCACCAACTGCAAAGATAGCACGATAAAGTGAGATATGGCTCAGAGAGAAGAGCTGGGCTCCATGTCACTAAGGGACCTAGTTTTAAGCTGGTTGAGAATCCACTCATCCGCACACCCTCCCCCCATGCTTATGCAGACACATCCCAAATGCCCCGTGTCAGGTCCCACTTTCCAAGTTAGCCTTTCACAAATATAAGATACAGACAAATTCTGGAGAACCTCAGGGTTCTTTTCTTATCTCTGAGACCCAGATGGCCTGACAAGTTCCAGAAAGGTCAAGGATGGGAGATACTGGGGGATCAGGATGCCTAGCAATGGCTAGGTGACTCCAGACAGAAGTTATAGGGAATTTCTAGGACTGCAATGAGAGAGAGGGACCTGAATTCCTCCTACTCCTGCGTAACCTTGGAGAAGGAAGAGTATCTTTTAGACCTTGTGATCAAGCATCCAGAGGCTTGGAATGTGCAAATTAATCCATAACCTTAAGTACACCTAGCTTACCTAAAACCTGTGTCTTAGAAAAAAACCAATGCAGATAATTAGAGGGTCTTGAAACAGCTGCTTCTAGCACTAAGAGGTTCCACCACACTGATGCTACCGTGTTTCCCTGCAAATAAGACCTACCCGGACCATCAGCTCTAATGCATCTTTTGGAACAAAAATTAATATAAAACCCGGTATTACATTATACCCAGTATTGTCATATTATATTACTATTTTATTGTATTATACCTGGTCTTACGTTATATTAAAATAAGACTAGGTCTTATATCACATTTTGCTCCAAAAGGCACTTTAGAGCTGATGGTCCGGCTAGGTCTTATTTTCGGGGAAACACGGTATTTGTGTCCTGTGACACAAATCAGGCCTCTCCTGAGCCTGCTGAATGAACCTGACTTCCATGTGCTCATGGGCTGGGATGCGGATTACAAGGATTGAGTTCAGAGAGAAGGCAAGCCCTGATGAGACCTGGACAGATCCTTGCCTGTCCTCCTTAACTAGGGAGAAATGACTATACAGAACAATTCAACTGAGGGAAAACATCCAAGGCTAAAGCCTAATGATCGGAAAAAACATACTCAAGGTCGGGGGGAAGTCCAGAGGGGGAGGCTTTTTGCATCATGCGCCTAACTAACTCAACTCTTCTAAGAGAGGTCAGGACTGCAGAGACTTAGCTGGTTTTTTAGCCCATGCAAGAACTGTGGCTCAGAAGCCACACTGGGTGAGAGGAATCAAGGCTTGACAAACTGCCTCTTCCCAGAATTCCATGGTCTCCTCAGGACTGGTCCCTTAATTTATCATCACTCAATCACAAGTGCTTTAACAAAGCCTGTCAGAAGACTACTCTATAGCTAGACTCTTCCTCCTCCCAGAACTCAATGGGGTCTCTGGGTCCACCATTAAGAGCAATTTCCCAAGGTCCAACCAGCTTACTGCCTGTTCATAGGTCATTCCAGCTATTGGGAAGTGAGCAAGCAAACGAGGAAAGCCTGACTTTCTGCACTTTTTGGCCCCTGTTCTGCCACCTGGGATTCAGAAGGGCCCCACAGCCCAGATGTGCTTCACCCCCCAATGTCGCTTCCAGCCCAGCCTCTTGTTTGTCACAGGACTCATGGATCTCAGGCCTGGATTCCGCTTCCCCCTCCGCTGAATCCCACCCATCACCACCATTCTTATGGAATCCTCTTCCTGTGTTAGGACGGCAGATGGCTCTGGGAGGGGCTGATGTGAGGATTAGGCTGTGCGGGAGAGGTCTAATAATGTGTTTGAAGGCTCACACATTCAACCTCATCTCCTTGGCTTCCGTCCTCCACTAACACGCCGGCCAACCCACCCACAGCTGGGGCCTGGTCACTGAGCGAGAAAAGGGCGGGAGCTGAGTCTACTAGCCTGGAGCTGTCTCATCACCATCAAAGCAGATCCTCCAAGGCTGGTCGGGGGTGAAGTTCCACGTGGGACCCCCTCCAGCCCTAGGTTACTTGACCCTCCCCTCCACACAGAATTTACGCATGAGTTCCAGAGTTGAGGGGTAGGTTTCATGCACTCCCAGTGGGCAGACAAGCAGGGGAGCATTCACCTACATCCCAGCCAGGCTATGGTCGGGAACCGGGTGAGGGTCCTAAGCTCGGGCTGCTACAGGCGGGCGCCCTTACCCATTGCTGACTCCGGAGCGGGCCGGGTAGCGCTTGCCCATTCCCGGATCCTTCGCAGGCGGGTGGCAGGAGGTGGGAATGGGGTCGGCCCACTAGCCTGCCTGCAGAGCTTGCGAGACTCCCGGCAGGCCCGACTAGGCCAGACGGGGCGGGGCCCGGAGAGCCCTATCTGGGTGGTCCGGACTAGGAAAAAAAGGCCCGACCCCAGCGCAGTCCGCTGCACCCGCCATGTGCACGGTATAGCCTGGAAAGACGCCTGGCTGTCTCTCCGTTTTCCCCCCGGCCGCCGCCTCAGAGGACCGGCGGGAGGCGGAGCCGCGCACGACACATGGCCCCGGCCCCGCACGGCTTCGGGCTGCCGGGGGAGGGGAGGGGAGGGGCCGCCCAGGGACTCGCAGCGGAGGCTCCAGGCGGCCCGGAGCGCGGCTCCTGCGTCCCAGCCCCCGCCCCGGAGCGCTACCCCCGACACTCACCCGAGGGGCTGGCACGATGGCGGCAGCGGCGACGGCAAACCAGCGCGGTCTGCGACCGACTGTCCCTTCCCCCCTGCCTTCCCTCGCCACCCCGCTGCACTCTGGGAAACGCAGTCCCCCCCGCGTTCCTTTCTGGCATAGGTGCTCTTGGAGAAAACTACAATTCCCGGCGTGCTATGAGCCGAGGCCCAGACGCGGCCCACAGCGCGGGAGGTGAGGCTAAGCCAGCGAGGGAGGCCGCCGGGGCGAGCCCCTGAGAATTGTGGTCTAGCGGAAGCCTCTGGAACACCCGAGTTTGGCGCCAGGCAAGGGTCAGGGCTGTGTTGTCGCCAGGTCCCAGCTGGTCCAGCCCCACCCAGGCTACACAGCCGTTTGGAGTTGGCCCCGCCTCCGTGGGAGCCCAGCCTAGCCCCAGACTGGCCCAGCCGCCCCTCCCTGGGCCCCTGGGCCGTTTCCGCTGGCGAACCCCCTTCCCCTTGGTGCTCGGGCCGCCTCTTCGGCTCTTCCGAGAGGTGCTCAAAGACCGGCCTGGGCGGAACCCATGGCTTCTACTGTCCCCACATTCATCTGCCCTGCCCACCGCCAGTAGAGCCCAAAGCTGGTTTCCAGCGGGTGAGGTTTTCCTTGGGCTGCAGATTCAAATGTCCCTCAAGTAAGGATCGATGGAGATGAGTTCTCTTACCGTTGGAGTCTCCAAAACTGTCCTAAGGTTTTTTGCAACAAGAGAAGCAGCTAAGTTTCATTTTTATCGGTGAGGAAAGGGAAGTAACCAGCTCATCCAAAGTTTCCCTGTGATTTAAATGACCAGATTGCCCTTTCCTTTCAACGCCCATTTTAGTCGTTTCCCGGGCAACGCAAACATTTGAAGGGAAGTCTGCCTCTAGGTCAGGCTTGTTGAGGGAAATGCCCCATGGCTAAGGGGGCGTGGGGCACAGGTTAAGGAAATAGCTACAAGGCTTCCCTCCTGGCCAGAGATCTCAGTAATCCTGTTCTTCCAGAAGTGTTGCACCTTTACTAACACCCACTCCCCTCCATTCCTCCTAGGGATGGCTGGTAAGACCACGCCAAGCTTATTAAATCTCAGGTTCGTGCCTTCTACTTTGCCTGACTAGATGTTTCCTCTTACTAGTCGGCCAGTGAGAACTCTATAATGCCCGCTTGTGGTGCATCTGGGGCCTCCCTTGATCTGAGCTGTCCTTCCCACGAGAGCAAAAACACTGAATAGGTTGTGTACCCATAACCTCCAGACATGAGTCCTGGCCAGAGCCTGGCTCTCACACTTTCTGGGAGCACTGCTTAGAGGTTCAAGTGAGCCAAAGTAGAAACAGTGTTAAGTCCCTTCAACAAACCGGAGCTAAAGAATACACTACAGAGCATGGCCTGAGCCTGGGAAAGCCCTCACTCCTAGTGAAGAAGAGTGGGGACATGTGGGAGACTAGCCCAATAGCTCTCCGCAAAGGGCTTCAATTCCAGCTGGCCTGGAAGGACACTGCTGTGCTTCCACCACCTTATGACTAGCCAGAATCCTAGAAAGGCAGAGATCCCATCCCTTCCCCAACCAGGCACTTGCACAGCCTATGCCTTAGCCCACCTCCCCACCAAAGACTTGTTTCTCAAGTCAGTGCCAAAGAGATCAGAGACTAGAGAAACATTGTGGAGTCAGTCTAGTTCGCAGCCATAGGGAAAGTCTCCAGGTAAGTGACTTTTCCCATAAGTAACAGATGAGGGAATAATGTTTTATGGGGCCTAAGAAGTGTCCATTTGTGCCCAACACCCATAGTAAACAGGGCTAGCTTTTAAGGCACTTGCCTTTCCCTATTGGATTTGAGCAAAATTATATCAAGCTATAAATATGTCATCTCACCCCTACAATATCCAATCTTAAGAAATCTGGAAACAGCCAAAAGGATTGTCAAGGGATTACAGGTCCCAACTCCTACTCCTTAAAGTCTCCTATGGACCCAGCTCCATAATGAAGGAGTACCAAGACCAAAGGTATTTGTACAAGAATCCTTGTGCCTGCACGAGCCATGACTGGTTCCAGCTGTGGTCTTCACTGATTTAAGTAACTGCATGCCCACGGGTGCCAGACCCTGTACTAGGCCTAAGGGCTAGAATGGTGAGAAAAATTCAACCCCAGCTGAAAATTCATGAGGAATTCAAAACCCTCATAGAAGTGGGCTGTCACAATTTCATTTAGTTTTCTGTTGCTCATCTCTCTCTTGAAAGGACGTAAGAAGCTGACCCCTGGACTAACTGGGACCATTTGGTACAGTTTCCAAACTGGGATGACCTGGGCCAGGAAATCTGTGAGGACCTTATGAGGCCAGGGTCCATGTGCTTAGGATCCTTTCCTGGAGAAACCACCTCTGCTCCCACGGTCAGCCTGGTTGAGACCTAAGGTCAAGGCCTACCAGGAGGCCTATTTCCCCATGTTTCAGGGGGACTTAGTTGAGTCCTCATAAAAATAAAATGGCGAAACCCAAATAAAAACCTTACTTTCTGTTTAATTCGTTTTGCCAAACAAACACAGTGAAAACTTTAGTCTGACTAATTGTACAGAAAATAGAATTTGTAACCAGTAGCAAACATAACAAGGTAAACCTAAGTCCCTGGCAAGCTGGCTCTCCATCAGCAGGTCACCTAGATCCCCTTGTAGATGGCCTCCTGGTGAAGGAGGTCCTAGGAGGCAGAGGCACAGATCTGCCAGTCCCCATCAGAATCACAGGCTGCACCTGGGAAGGAAGGAAAAGCATGAACAAGAGAAATGATGTTATTTGGCTCTCTTATCACTACACACGGAAGAGTTGTCTCTGACTGCTGGCCAACCTCAAGGTGGTGTCTTCCCAAACCGACAATCCTTGGGCATCCTGCCTGCATCCCTAGAGGATAAGTATCAAGTTCAGTAGTTCTTAAGCCTCTGCTTAACCAGAACCTGCAACATAAACTGGGGGAGGGGGTAGACAAAGTCATAACTGGTGGTGTCACCAGTGCAGTCTTAGGTCCCAGACTTCAGGAGGAAACAAGAAGGAGTCCAGATGTCAACCAGTGCCCCAGGAGTATAGCGGAGTTCAACAGCAGCAGCCTGCTGTCCTCCTAAGCTGGCAGGGGTCCATCCGGGAGTCCTGCAGGCCACGGGGGACCCGTTTACATTCCATGCTTCTTTCGAATGACAGCCATAGCCAGCAGCCGATCCTTCTCACGGAGTTCTTCGCGCAGCTTGGCCTCGGTGAGACGCAAGTGGCGGATGCTGCCCTTCATCTCCTTCATCTTCACCTCCATCAGCGCCAGGATGTCTCGCTGCTCGTTCAGCTTGCGCAGGAGCTCCTCCTCCGTGGTTCCTGACGACAACGAGTACGAATGGTCTGAGCCAGTATCAGGGAAGCCCTCTTCCCCCACTACCACCAACTGGGGGCCCACTGGACACTCAGCGGCCTCCAGCCCTGCGGTAGCAGCCTCTAGCTCCGACGCGGCAGCTGCGGCGGCTGCGCCCTCTGCGGCGGCGAACTCCACTTGCACTGTCAGGTCGATGGGCTTCACATCTTCTCCGGTGGGAGTGGTGGGGGCCGGTGGCACTGATCCCGGAGCCTGGCTGCCGTCTACAGCGGCCTGAAGGGTGAGTAGCACAGCCGCAGAGGCAGACACCAGGTTCGGCTGCAGCTGAGTGGTCTGGGCAGTGGAGGCTGACGGCGACGGGGGCGCCGGCGACTGCTGCTGCTGCTGCTGCTGCTGCTGTTGCTGCAGCTGCTGTTGCTGCTGCTGCTGCTGCTGTTGCTGCTGCTGCCTGCGGCGGGCGGCTGCCGCCCCCGCGGGTCTGCGTGCTACTTTGCGTTCGTTCACGCCGCGCAGCGGGAAGATGGTGGGGACGCGTACGGTGTAGGTCTTGCGGCCGCCCTGGAAGTGGACGCTGCAGAGACGGTGACCCGTAGTGGGCTGGAAGGTGGAGAAGCATCCACTGACGCCGGCACGGGACACGTTCTTGAGCCAGAGGCGCCGCAGCTCAGCGTCCTTGGGAAACGTGTAGAAGTGCAGTGCCTTGTCCCGGTGCGAGTTGTTGTAGCAGCCCGGCACGCAGCACGTAAAGCCAGGCATGGCTACGACGCGCGGCCCTTCCCGGCCCACCGGCCTCCTGAACCCTTCGACGGCCCAGTCGGTCTACCGCCGCCCGCCCCTCGACGGGCGGCGCCGCGCAAGGCCCTGGGCGGCCTCTCACTACTGCCGCCCGGCGCAGCCGGCCTGGCCCGGCGCCCCGTGCCCAGAATACGCTTCTCGCCGGCCCGCGCCGCGCCGCCCGCCAGGCCGCCTGCCTGCGCTCGGGAGTCGGCCCCGGGGACGCCGCGAAGGACCGCCTGGGAAGTGGGACTACGCCCCCCACAATACACCGCGCCAGAGGCAGCTGACTTCCGGGGCGGGGGCGTGCTTATTCCGGCCGCTTTCCAGGGCACCGCGACGGCCTACTCAGAGTAGATTCTTTCCCCGACCCGGCTTGTCACGGGTGGACTAGAGAGAAGTGTTCGGTTGGAACGCTGTCGCCCGGACCGCCCTTTACAAAGACCCGGAATCCTAATGGAGATTGGGAGGCGCGCGCTTCGCCAGTGCGCAAGCGCCATGGGCATATGCCCATGGAAACTACAAGTCCCACAATGCCTTGCGCTGAACTCAGCGGCTGCGGCTTGGAGCGCCGCCTAAGGGAGAGGTCGGATTACGGGGGACCAGGATTTGAGCGAGGTTGTTCTGACTTCGGCTAGTGGTTCCCCAACCTCCGCGACTGATTCGAAGGCATTCAAGCGGTGGTAGGGTGGGGGACTTGGGCCTCAGATCATTTAAAGACCTTAGGATCCCCTTTCTCTTGCATTGGGGACTCTCCCCCGACTCAGTTGCTGCTTGCGTTGACTCATTTTTTGACCTAAACATAGTCACCAGTAGGCGCCTACTGTGTGCTGGGCACATTGCAGGGAGTTGGGAACTTTGCAGGAGCCAGACTGACCCGGACTACCTGAGGGATGAGGGCCCGACATTTGGATAAGAAATGTGAATTCACGCGAATGGGTATCTCTAATTACAGAAATAAACGTTCAACAGAAATGAACTGGACACAGGAGGAAATGGGAGGTGTAGACCCAGGAAGAAAAAATGAGGAAAAGCTTGCGTGGGGAGGAGTAGCTGGTTCTTGTCCCGAGTACTAACCTGTAAGGCCCTGAGACAGGAAAGAGCTAGGTTCCGCTTTAAAGAGCTTGGAAGGGGGCGTCCAGAGTAGTAGAAGCGGCAAAAGATGCCAAACTGGGTCAAATTAAAAGATTTGGAATTATATTTTGCAGGCGACTGAGAGCTGTTGAAGGGTGTTAAGCAAGAGAATGGACAGGATTTGTACTGTAATGACACCTCCCGAATTCCCCCGACTTCTATGGGGAGAATATTCTGAAGGGCAAGAGAGCCTGTGGAAAAGGAGAACGGAGGCCAGGCAGTCGTCCAGGGGAATTACCTGAAAGCTAGTACTCCTTTGCCGAGTTCCTCCTTTCTTCTGCTTCTTACCCGTCTTCACCTTCTGATTTTTCCTCCTCCTTTTCGTCTCTCCCGATTACAAACCACGGGTATGAAATTGAAGCCTCGTACATATTATTTATAATTATTTGATACAAAACCAAAATAGATTGGGCTATTTAAAACCTTGCAAAAGAAAAAAAGTAACATTCCAAGTTAACTTTCTTTTTTTTCAGTTTGTTGTTCTTTATTATAAAAAGACTCCACACTTAAAATGTTTTAGAAAAATACAGGACAATGGGGGTTGCATTTCTGTTTACAACCAGTGTGATTATTAGTTATTTGTGTGGATTTCACAGACCCATACTAGGAGAAAGTCCCGCTCCTCCTGACCCATGCAGTTGATGTCCACAAGTTGAATCCCTTCAAATTCAGAAATGCATTCTCTGGTATGTATAGCTCATAGTGAAAGATTCGTTTGGGTGAATTCATTTGGGTGAATCATTTATACCACAGTAAAAATATGAATACATACTTTGTTATGATTAAATATTTATAAAGTATGTGCAGTAGAAATAAAAGTCAGCAAAAGATGATTATATATGTTAATCGTCACACAATTACTGATACAGTTTTACTCTTACCTGTCTCAATACCTACCTTATTCAAAAAATGTTGGTGAGAGGTCATACTGATATATCCTTATGCACAGAACATTGAAGATTATGCTCGATAAAATTCTACCTCTAGTACATAAAATCACTTCTAATCTACACTTAATCTTCTACACTCAAAACGTCTGGAATGCATGGCTTTCTCCCCACCCCACTGCCCTGCCCACCCTCTATCTTATCACCTTTGGAAAAAAGCAAGAACCTATCACATGTCTCCCTACTTCCAATCTTGCCTCCCCTACATTCTTGCTATTCACATGGCTGCCAAAGAAAATATGATTATGTAATACCTTGTTTAAATCCCTCCAGTGGACTATTGCATTTAGAATGATATCGAAACTCCTTTCCAGAGCCTACGAGACCTCACATGATCTGGCCCTGGACAATCTCTTATTCTTCCCATCACTACATGAGCCTAATGTTTTTTAAACAAGTAGTAAATATGCAGTTTAATCAATTATGTAAATACATAGAATAATACAATGCAAAAGTAAGCTCATGTCTCAAACTGTTTGAAAATATTTTTGTGTTTTTTTCCATATTATTCAGTTCAAAGCTTTATAATAAATAAATAAATAAATAAATAAATAAATAAATAAATAAATAAATAAATAAATAAATAAATAATAGATGAATAAATATTTCTTTTAGGTGATCATGGAAATGTGCCTGCCAAGGGGTAGCAAATTCGGTCAGATAACATAGAGGTCAGATCTAAATGATGAGGAATATTGATATAATTTTCCTCCTCTTTTCTCTTAAGTGGCAAATATCTAACTTTTTTCTTTGCTTTATTTTTTAACACAAACACATGCCTGTCGGAGTATCTGATACTTTACACCGGATCTAAGAGCAAAAAAAGAGAACAACGTGGGAGACTCAGAACTCAAGTTTCAATTCAGTTCCCATGAAAATTTAAGAGAGGGGGAGGGCTGTCAATTGGTGAAAAATATGGTAACAGAGTCTCCAGCGTTAACAGAACTTTTGAGAGCCAGAACTCACCTCAAAATTGCACATACTTGGGGATCATAACATCTCTGCTGGGTCACAAACAGCCCACTCCACTCGCCTCTGAGCCTGCAAACTGGTCTTATTAGATATTGCCTACAGAGTGGTCTTTGCAAATGCAAATCTGACCAAAACACACTGAGGGTACAATTATTTTTTCCTGGCCCACAAAGTCTTGGGAGAGGGAGATAGGAATGAGAGACATTCTAATAATTGTGACCACTATTTATTGATGGCCTGATTTAGACCATGTGTCAGACCCTGAGTTAAATATTTTCTCATTGACTCATTACAAGCCCATTATTAGGTGGGTATCATCCTCAACTTACAGGTGAGAAAACCATGTTTTGACTGGTTGCACACATTTGCCTAGGCTCACTGCCAGGTAGTTTACAACTACCGTGTTTCCCTGAAAATAAGACCTACCCCAAAAATAAGCCCCAGTTAAGATCATCAGCCAGACGGACGCATTTTGTATGTTATGACGCTGTTCCAGAAGATGGCATGACTGTATTTGAATAAGTAGGTTGTTGTACATGAAAAAATAAGACATCCCCTGAAAATACGCCCTAATACATCTTTTGGAGCAAAAATTAATGAGACCCGGCCTTCTTTTTGGGTAAATACAGTAAAAGACCCTGTCTTATTTTCGAGGAAACACAGTACCATTCTACACGCTGCCCCTGCCACTGGGGATAGGGGCGAACTGCAATTCCCGTGGGGCAGTGCGGCAGCATCGCGAGACTTGGCTTAAATGAGGCGGCGGGAAAGCGGCTGCAGCGGTTATCCCAGCAGTTGGGAGGCAGACCGCTGAGGCGATGGCTGACAGCTACAGCGCTGACAACGAGCCTACGACGCGCACGCTGCTAAGGCGCGTGCTGGATACAGAGTACCCGCGCACCCCGCGGCGACCTCGGAGTACTCCAGCTGGGTATGTGAGGGCGCTGCCCCAGCACTTGAGCAACCGGAGGGACTGGGGCGTGGGGTGTCTGCGATCCAGCGCTTGTTTGGAGAAGAAAACGTGTCAAAGAGTTGCCGAGCCCAGGACTCTGAGAACTGGCTCCACTCCCCTAGCTGGGCTCGGGTCAGCTGTTTGCCCCCACCCCCGAGACTCCAGGCAGCCAAGTCTCGAGACCACAGAGTTCAACAGTGCCCGCGTTTTGGGGGATCCGCCTCTGGTGAAGGATACGCGCTCAGAATACTGTCTTCTGCCCTGTTCTTTAGGCCACTTTCCCCCAAACCAGCGCAGAGTGTATTAAGGCGTCTGCCCTGAACTACCTCTCAGGTGGTCCCACCTTTCCCTGCACATTGTCCTACCGTCCCTGTAGCTCCTAGCTGGAACATGGGAAAGGACGTGGAGAGTACAGTATGGGCGGAAGTCAGGAGGCAGGAGCTGGAAAGCTTTGCTAGGGATCAGGAATTTGGTCTGACTTGGTGGGAGTGTCAGCGCATGAGCGCTGTGGTGAGCGCTGGTGCAGAGGGCGTGGGCATTGGCACCTGCCAGACGGCCAGTGCACTTTCGTTATAGGCAATGGGAAGCCATTCATTACAGGTTTTAGACCTGTGCTGTTGAAACGGGAGCTGTACCCTGGGAACATTTATGTGGTTCTGGAACCTGAGGATTGGCCTGGAGAGACTAAGGCTAGAATGATCCATGTGGAGGTTGCTGTCAGACCCTGACAAGTACTTAAGTGTTTAAAAATATTTAAATGTCTTTCTTGGATTGTTATTTTAATGGCTGGATGGATACTCCTACAATTGCTCCTCTTGTCCTCGTGGTGAACCCCTACTTCTGCCAAAGTCACCTTTGTAAAGTCTTCCTCAGCCCTCTCTCTGACTGGGTCTTCAGTTTCTCTCTCTTGCTGTACCCCTTGGGCTCCTTTTCATCCACAACCCTAGTGACATAGAGCTGGGAATAGGGGCTATGTGGGGACAAGTGGTTTCTGGGTTGTTGGCCCTGAGGGAAAAAGACTTCAGGCCAAGATCCTGATGAAGGCGTGTCTCCGCATTCGCTAGTTTCCCCCTCCCTACGTAATTCTCAGAGCTGCTGGTCTTTTACACAGTGCCCAGAGAGCCCTGCTTGAAACTCCTTTCTCTATGAGGCTGAGGAGCCAAACAAAGACAGCAGCCAAGCGGCATTCCCATAGAGCCGGGGTAAGTGCCCGGCCCACTGACTACACTACAGGGCTCTGGCTGCCGTCAGGGGTCCCTGAGGTCTAGCTCTGTTCTGGAGCCCACCTTGAGGGATTCTCAAGGCAAAGGAACAGACTGTTTGCTTAGTGCTTTCGCCCAAAGTCTATTGACAGATTGGCCCACATTCAAACCAGTGAACGCCTGAAAGAACAGACACCCCGGACTCTGCTGGAGAACATCCTACTAACTGGTGAGTGAGCACTGGCCTGCTGGTCAGAGTTACGCAACCAGTCCAATGGTATCCCTCATTCAGAGCAGCCACCCCACCAGCCCCACCCTCCTCTTGCTATTTCTACAGCCCCAGAATCTTCCATGGTCGTGCCAGAGCCCGTGGTGAAGCCAGTGCCGGCACCGCGGGTGGTGCAGCCCTCCAGCCCGGAAAGCAGTCGGGGCAGGTACCAGTGAATTCCTCCCTGGGGCTAGGCTGTTAGACAGCTCTCGTCATGCAGCTTTTTGGGGGGCCCAAAACCCAGATTTGGGCTTCCTGGCCTGAGATAAGCTCCATCCTTGTAGCCTGGAGCTGCAACTTCCTGAGCTCGAACCCCCTACAATCCTGGCTCCAGGTTTGCTGGCTCCTGGCAGGAGGAAGCAGAGGCTGAGACTGTCAGTGTTCCAGCAAGGAGTGGACCAGGGGCTGCCTCTCTCCCAAGGTGAGGCCCTGGACAATGCCTATGACCACTGTCTCTTGTGTCCTGTGTAGAGGCTGAGGCCTGAGAGAGGGCTATCATGAGCCTGGGTAACTTATCATGGTTTCTTCTTTTTATGTCCTCTTGCAGAGCCTCATGGGAATACTGATGCCTCCTTCCTCACCAGGTGCTGTTGTCTGTTCTGGGGGTTGGAGGAGAGGCTTGGGGAAAGAGATGCTGACCAGAATGGATTCTGGCCATACTGCTCCCTGCCAGTGTTTGCCTCATAGCATGGTGGCTATGTTTTAAGAAATGAGAGCACCAGGGCAGATGGAGAAATTGGGGAGGTGGGGGAGGAGGACTGGGCTTCAAGTAGCTGACTTTCCTTTGTGCCTCCTCCGTCCCACCAGCTCCCCCAACCTGACCTTTGCCACACCTTTCCAGCCAGAATCAGTGCAGAGGCCTGGTTTGGCCCGCAGACCTCCTACACGCCGAGCTGTAGATGTGGGTGCATTTTTGCAGGATCTGCAAAATACTTGTGTGGCCTTGGCTCCGTCAGGTAAGGTTGAGATTTCTCTCTTCTAGTCTGTGGAGAAAGTTCTTCCTCCATGAAAGATAGGAGGTGCTGCTGAGTCCAGGGTTTCTCCCCTCTCCATTGGGTCAAGGACAGTGAGCAAGCTTGGCCAGTAGGTCTATTAAGAGTTCCTGCTTTCTTTCCATAAGGTGCCCTTATCTTGGTGGGACCCAGTCTTAGTCCCTCAGGGTCTTCCAGGAACCCATGTCCTTGAGCTACAAGGCTGAGGGTAGAAAAGAGGTAGCTGGAGCTTATTGGGAGGTACAAAGAGGCCAAGTGTTAGGATCAGCAGGCCAGTCAGAGCTGACCTTGGAACCTGATTGCAAGTTCACCAGGGTAAGAGGAGGTTTCCAGGCAGAGGGAACAGAGTGAGAAGTAGAGAGAGGAGGCATAAGTGAGAAGTTAGGGTGGGGCAAGCTGTGGAGCCTGGGAATGCCAGGCTAAGGGGCAGGAGGGTAAGCAAGGAGAGCTGTGGAAGGGAGATGAAGCTTAGAGTGCTAGGTAGTTTCCTGTCTCAGGGCCACTCCGGGCACTCATGAGGCCCTATGGCCAGGCCCTGGAGACTGGGTAGCAGCACATAGGCCTGGAGTACACTGAGTGCCATCAGGCTCTTAATCTCCAGGTGACAGCCTCAATACCCCTGTTGCCACCCTGCCAGTGGACACTGTCTTGGAGGACACCCAGCCTTTTTCCCAGCCTTTGACTGGCCACTCCTCCAGTATGCACCGCTCCCTGCCCTGCTCCTCTGTCTCTGCTGAGAGGGCTGTCAGCTTCAGGACACGGAGCAGTGGGTCTAGGCTACAGAACAACAGTGAGTATGTGGGGCAGGTGACCCTAGAGCCAACCCAAGCTTGGGCAAGAGTTGGCACTGGTGGTTTTCCCTCCCCAGGTCCATATGTCTGCCCACCAGAGTGCCCTGGCTGATGGTCCCTCCTCCATCTAAGAGCAGAGTCAGTGTTGAGCCAGGGGACTCCAAACCAGTACCCTGCAGCTGCCTCTGGCCTTCTTTCCTCAATGGGCTAGGCTGGGTTTTGCTCCTCTATCTTTACCCATTCTCAGAACTACAGCCTTGGCCTACTGCTTCTCTAGCCTATATTGTCTCCCCTTGATTCAGGTCCTAGGAAACCTGCCCAACATCTGGCAGGAAAGGCAGAGGAAGTTGATGCCCTTGCTATGGGTTCCCCAAACAACAGCAGTAGTATCTCTGGAGAAGGTGAACTAGAACCCTTACAGGACGAAGTTGGTGAGGAGGTAGAGGAAATGATGGAAGAAAGCTTGTGCATGAGCAAAGTGAAGGAGGCCGCAGGAACACAGGGATCTGCTAGAGCAGAAGAGCCTGAGACACACACAGAAGTGATAGAAGCAAAGGGATCCTGGAGGGCTGTTGAGGCCAAGGAGCCAGAAGGATCTTCGGGGGATAAGGACACCTCTGGTAGGACAGGTAAACGGCCCACCGCAGGGATCAGGGGGTGAGGGGCCAATGATAGCTGTTTAGTCCGTGACATTGGAGGAGGGCCTTGCCTGAGTTGTGTTTCTCAGCACAGCTAATGTTGGGCCACGGAGACGCTGAGGGGCCCCTTGCTTGGCTGGCCAGAGCTAGATGGGGCCCTCAGTGAACAGGACAAGGAGGCTGTAGGCCTTCAGGGTTCTATGAGATGGTTAGGCCTGAGCCCCCTATAATCCTGCGCTTTCTCTACAGCAAGTTCCAAGTTGGCCTCCAGCACCCCAGAGTTTCATCAGGCCAGGCAACTTCAGTTTCTTGAGCCAGCCCCACCGGCGAGCAATGCAGTGTAAGATCCCATGACCCTGTTCCACATGAGCCTCTTGGGAAGGGGACAGGCACTGAGGTTGGCATTGGGCACCAGGGGGTGCCCTCTTCCTACAGGTATGCAGATCATTACCCAGCATAGCACCCTTAGGTGGGCTGAGTAGGGTTCACTGAGAGCACATCTGTCATTTTGGTGCCGGCTTCCAGGAGCTTAGAGGAACCTGAGTAGGGGGAAGTGACTAGGTCAGCATGTAGTCAGAGAAGGCTTCCTGGAGGAGGATTGGCAGAATTAGACAGGCAGCAGAGGGCTAAGGAGAGGGAATGTCCATGCCGAGGCCTAAGGGTTATGGGCCTGAGCAAATACTAGTTTGTAGGATGAGGCTAGACTAGGACATTGGGTCCAGACTGTGGAGGATTATGGTCTCTACACGGCCTTGTCCCCATTTTCCCCAGCAGATGGCTGGAGCTCTTGGTCTGTGCTGGCCAAGGAGCACAAGGGCTTCAGTCTTGGCAGGAGCCAACAAGACTGATCTTTGATTAGGGGCCTCTTCAGGCAGTGGTTTAGCTCACTGTCCATTCCTGCCCCCAGCTTATCTTCCGAGCCTCTGGAGCCTCTGTCAGCCAGGCTTCCTCCCAAGGCTCGAACTGCTGGCCCCAGACAACGTCAAGATCCCTACAAGACTGGACTGAGCCACTATGCTAAGCTCTTCAGCTTCTACGCTAAGATGCCCATGGAGAAGAAGGCTCTGGAGATGGTGGAGAAGTGGTAAGTCCTGGACCCATGGGTGGGAAAGGAGACCCTTAGCTCATGAACTGTCTGTTTAGTCTGTTCTATTCCAACATACTTGGCAGCCTGGACAAGTATTTCCAACATCTTTGTGATGACCTGGAGGTATTTGCTGCTCATGCCGGCCGCAAAACTGTGACACCAGAGGACCTAGAGCTGCTGATGCGACGGTAAGTGGGCGGAAGCAGGGAGGTCCTGGGTGCGGGAATGCTGGGGCTAATTCTGTCTGTCTCTGTCTTCTGCTGCAGACAGCGGCTGGTCACCGACAAAGTATCCCTGCATGTGCTTGTGGAGCGGCACCTGCCCCTAGAGTACCGGCAGCTGCTCATCCCCTGTGCATTCAGTGGCAACTCTGTCTTCCCTGCCCAGTAGTGGTCAGGCCTTGACACCCGCCCTGCCCCCACTTGAGGCCCTGTGGTCCCACATAGTCTTCCAGGTCTCCTCCCCATCCTCCATCAATAAAGTGTCACAAACAGAATATGCTGTGTCTTGGTACATGTCCTGGGGCCAGCCAGGCAGAGACCTGCCCCCTCCCCTTGACTCCCCAGCATGACTAGGAGAATAGCCCAGGTTCAGACAAATAATTTTATATTGAAAGTCAAGTGTTAGCTGCCCACAGTGACCCTAGCTTGCTGGCTCCTGCTCTCGAGGCCCCACGCGCCGGATGTCAGCCATCTGAAGTCGTTGCAGGGCAGTCTGGAGCAATGTCACAATGCCCTCTTCCTTGTCTTCACCCGCCTCTGGCAGTTTTGTCACAGGGAGCTGGAAGGCCTGGCTCAAATAGCTGTTCAAGGTTTGTTTGTCCAGTTTGGGATCGATGGTCATCAGGGCCTCACGTACCTTGGGTAGGGTCACCTCATCACGGCTGCCCCACAAGAAAAGAGAGACGCCTTGACTGCACCCCCTCCACCGCACCCCAGAGCCCAACAAGCCTTCTGCCAGACTTGAGCAGTATATAGTGCCCAGCAGCAAGCTCAGTACACAGGGAGACCCAAGGGTTTGAGATGCCACCCTGTGGCCCAGCCTGTGGGACTCGCCTATGGCGAAGTGGGCCTGAGGGCCCAGGGTCACTCACAGTTCCAGGCCCAGCAGCTGCTTTAGCTCCTTTAAGTACTTATCCTTTTCATCCAGGTACTGTTCCCACAACTTTTGCACAAGGGGCACACTCTGGCCCTCCTCATCCTGGGAGAAGCCAGAAAGGGTGAGGTCACATGGGCTAGTGTCTAGCAGAGGCTAGGGCAGGGGTTGGCAAGTTTCTGGACCTCCTACCCACACACACACCTCTATAAACAACGAGTGGTAGTTGAGCAAGTCTGCATTGCTACTGTTGAGATGCCAGCCCCCTGCCTCCATCAGCTCCTGGATTTTCTCTTCCTTCTTGAAGGGGAAGGTGCTCTTGAGGACAGTCCTGTGAGGAGACACAAGGGTCAACAGGGGCCTGGCTGAGGCCTGCCCACCCATCTTCCTGCACACCCTTGCCAGGCTCACTAGTGCTCAAAAGGGCAGCCAGCACTGAGGCTGTGGCCTTTCCCGCCAGGCTCTCCTTTTCCCTGAACACCTGGGAGCCTGGCCAGAAGAGATGTTCGGCAGGAGTTTGCGGTGGCCTGGTTGGCCTCTCACCTTAACTGCTCCATGGTTAGTAGCCCCTCATTCTGACTGTCAACATTTGTCATCTCCTTCAGCAGCTCTGTTATTGTCTCCTTCTGCTTGATGTACACACTTTCACTCCTCTGCAGGGAGGGAAGCACCAACTAACTTGCTGCTTCTTAGAGGGGTAGGGACAGAGCTGATCTATGCTGGGGACAAAGATTTAGAGGGCCAGACCCAACCTCACCTCTCCCATCAAGATTGCATAGAACTGACTCATAATCTCATTGGAGCGGAAGAGCTTCATATTTTCAAAAATGGTGTAAGCCCAAGCCATGGCTTCAGCAGGCCCAAAGCGACGCTCCAGGAAATTGAAGAAGAAATCTGGGAACTTCTCTTTCTGTAGGGTGAGGGAAGACTACTTGGTCAGCTGCCCCACGGTTGGTTGGCCCTCCTCCCTGTTCTCTAGCACTTTGAGGAAACCCCATGGAGGATTCTGGAGTCCACGCCAGGCTAAAATGGCTGGTGATATCTGACCTGCTCCTCAGCGAGACGTTCTTTCCAGGCATCCCTGAGGAGCTTTACCACATCCTTCTTGGTTGGCTTCTTATTCTCCACAACGCCATCAAACCGAAGGAAAGGGGGGACGGATTCCTCATAGCCCTGGAAGGGAGAGTGTCAGCTCATCACTGGGCTCATCTGTGGTCCCACCCTCAAGTAGGGCAGAGCCCCAGGTGGTTCCCCCAGAACCTCAAGTCTCAGCAGCAAGGTCTGGCCATTCTGACTGCCCTCAAACCTCCTGAGCCCAGGGACTCCCTTACCAGACCAGAGAAGAAGTCTTTCTCCCGGAGCAGTCCCTCACCAATCTCCTCCAGGAGCACACCCACCAGCTGGTTGCTGTTCTTGCCCTCGGCCAGTTTTTGCCAGCGACCTGGACCCCCAGCCACCACACCTGCAAGTGGAGAGAGGAAGCTGGAGTCTGGACCACACACCTGAGCAGTTCCTGGGGCCCCAATGGCCATCATTACCTTCGCACTTGATCCAGTCAGGCCGTGGTGTGGAGGTGCGCTGGATCTCCTGCAGCTCAGAATAAAACTGGTCCCGCTCTTTCAGCGTGCTCATATGCAACTGCAGTAGTATCTCATGCTCCTTGCGGACCTCTCTGTAGTCATCTCTCAGGCTGTCCAGCTGTGGGCAAGGTGATTGGTCCGTGCTGCCCACGCATGCCCCTGCCTTACCCTGCCTGGCCGGCCTGCCCTCCAGCACCTGCTCCTGCAGGTCCTTGTTGGTCTTCTCCTGCATTTCAAAGTCCCTCCTGGGCACCACGTCTCCAAAGTTGGCCTTCATGGTGTTGAGTTCCATCTGCGTGCGGGTCAGGTCTTGGCGGGTCATCTTCAGAGCCAGTGTTAACTTCACGGGGTCCTCCCCCCAGATGCCTGCCAGGGGCCCCATCATCTTGCGTCACCCTGGCTCTGGTGCCTGTAGCCCAGGGCAGTGTTACAGTGTCCCTCAGGGCATGTCCCAAGTCCTGCTCTCCCTACTTGGGAACCCCTGGGTCTTTCCCACAATGCTACCAGCCTATGAGAAGCCCAGGACAAAGGGTACCAGACCTGTCCTGCCCCTCAGGGAGTCCAGGCTGCCTCAGCTGCCAGCAACAATGAGTCTGATTCTCAGGTAATCCATAGCTCAGAAGATCCATAGACCCAGGTGGCAGCAGGGACATCTCCCATCATGAATGGGCTTCAACTCCCCTCTAATATGAGGGGAGTTGAATGAATGTGGGTGAGTAGTGAGAGCGTCTCCTCGGGAGAGAAAACCACCTCAGGCTTACCTGGGGACTGGGCTAGTGACATGTCTTCCCGCTGGTACCGTAGCTCATTCAGGTCTGCGATGAGGATCTTGCGGGCATCTCGCTCACTGAGATAGCGCAGGTACTCCTCAGCCAAGTTCTTCCTCAGCTTGGTCACCTGTTGGGAAGGAGGCTGCGTGGTCAGGGGCTGCCTTTGGATCCTTGTATGTAGCTAGTCACCACAGGGGCCTGAAAACTAGAAAGGTAGAGGAAGAGGGAGACGGGCTATTCCTGAGAATCCAGCAAAGTGCCAATGTGTCCTGTGGAGAAAGTCTGGCAGTCAAGAGCAGGGCTCTGCTGGCATTTGGGGCCGCACCGAGCCAGTGCTGAGCCAAGGAAGAGGGCAGAGTGTGGAGGCAGCAGGGACTCTGGGAAGGTGGTGGCTCCATATGTCCTTCAAAGGCAGAAAGGTGAAGGGAGTTAGGGCGTCACCTCAGCACCCAAGGCCTCAGGTCACCCCTGAGGTGGGAATGGCAGGGGTTCAGGGAGTTGGTCACCGCGTTACTCCCATTCACCTCACTCTGCAATGAAATCTTCTCCTCATTCTTTTTGTCAATGAGCTTTAGCAAATTCATCTTCTCTTTCTTTAGCATGGAGATTTCGGTTTTCTCCTCAGCCCTCATGGCGAGGATCCTCTTGTTGCAGTCATCATTCACAGTGACAAGCTTGGCCTTCAGGGGCTCCAGAGCCCGAATCTTCTCCTTCTGGTGGGCTAAGCAGGGATAGGTGGGAGAGTCCCTTTGGGGCCATGGGGAACAGCTAGGAGACATGATCCTAAAGTCACAGGGAGTGGCTACACCCTTGCAAACTCCAGGAGTCTACTCATGCCTTGTTCAAAGCATGCCCCTGCTTCAGGCCTTCCTCCACTTGCTTTTAAACCAAGGGCAGAGTCTTGATGAGAACTTGGGTCTCGCCTATGCCCTTTCCCCCTACATCTTTTAGTCCTGTAGCTGTACCTGCCATGCCAGGCACCTCCTGAGCCTGGTTGAAGGGAGGCTCCTCACTTTCCAGAGGACTTGCTCCCTTCTGGGCTCACTCTCACTAGAAAAGGTGCTCTATTTCCTATAGATACTACCCTACTATGCTCCCCAAGGACAGAAGGTGGTCAAGTGCACGGGGTGCTCTATCATAGGACAGTGTGAGCAAAAGCTAAGCAGGGCTTGGTGACTTGAAGGCTGGTAGCTATGTCAGCCCAGCTTCAGAGCCCCAGAAGGTCAGAGTAGAATCCTCTGGGCTCAGGCAGGGCGGCTGCGGGCTTACCCAGCATCACCTCATACGCATTCTTGATGGAGGACAGCAATGGCTTGTATGTTTTGAAATCCTCTATGAAGAACTCAAAGATCTCTCTGTAAGGCTGGCAAGAAAAGGGAACTTGTTACCTCCTGGCCTTTAACTGCCACCCTTAGTGGAACCTGAGTTTTTCTTTGCTTGGCTTAGGAGTATTCTAACATGGAGCTTCCAGGTGACCCACATTCAAATAAATGCTCCAGGCACCACCAGGGTCTCACAATGCCAGGGAGCTGAGGGGCAACTCTTCGTCTCAACTGCTCTCCTGAGGCCTCTCCTGGTGCTGTCTCTGAGGCCTGACAGACGACCTGGGTCCGGACCTCCCCCTCTGTGTCTCTCTAGGCAGCTAGTCTCCTCTGTGCACTGTGCCTCAGTTGGTCTCCAACTAGCACCCACCCTCCCCCATCTTACAGCCCTGTGGGAGCAGGAGGAGATCAAAGGTGCTGGCCTTACATTCTGACCTTCAAGTAGAGGTGTGGTTTCCTGTCACACTTGGACACACATGAAGGTTTTGAGGTCAGCATTGTATACCGGAATGCGCACTGGCTCCCGAATGAGCCCTGAGTTTGAATCCTAGCCCCACCACTTCATATCTGTGGTTTCTTCCTCGTTGCTGAGGTAACCTGCTTGTGAGATCGTATGGAAGGCCCCATGCAGGGCCTGATACTCAGTGCTCAAGTCAGCAAATGCTTTCGTCAGTGACTAAGTCAGAAGTGAGCCCAGGCTGGAATCTCCATCATCATCCCAGTTTGAGTAGGGATTTGGTGATTCCCTCCCTAATATGTACCAGAATCTTGATTCCTCTCTCTATGTGTCTGGGGTAAGTTCTTGAAACTTGGGGCCGTTGTAACTGAGCCAGTGAACACTGTAGGACCCCTGTGTGCCCAACTGCCAGGATTCAGGTTCCATTCACTGATATCCAGTGACCCAAGCTGGGCACCAGGGATCACAGAGCTGAAGGGACTGGAGACAGCATCCAGTCCACCTGACTCAGGTGAGGGAACTCAAGCCTAGGAGAGTTTTGGTTTCATACTGGCAGCCTTTCCTGTTCACTGGCTTTGTCATAGGACACGTTTCTCTTACTAGGAAGGGGAACCCAAAAGACCTGGGAGAGCTTGGGCTCTCCTGAAGGTCTGAAGTGCTCAGTCCTGGTGAGTAAGGTTTCCTTCCACCCCTCTCTCTGCCCTCCCTACAGTAACTCTGTGGCTCTACCTGAAGCCTCAGCTCCTGGGCCGAATCCGTGCCAAGGTCCAGCAGGAGGAGCTCCTTGCGTAGATAGTTCTCTAGCTGCTCCAGATACCTTGGCTTTGTAGTGCCCTGTTGCTGCTGCTGCCAGCTACTGCAGAGGGTGGTGGGCTCAGTTGTGATGGGGACCCCATCGGGCCCTTGCACCCTGGGACTGGGGCAGGACACACCCCTGTGCTGCCCAGTGTGGGATCTGTGCCAGTCCATCCACCATCAGGCTGACCCTGGCTTACCCTGCTTGCTTCCGGTAGTCATCTGAACAGGGCTTTCGGTTATGTAGAATGGTCTGGCCACTGGTATATGTGGGCCATGGGGAAAGATGGCTGCCCGTGGAGGACTGAAAGGAAGGGACAGATGGGGTTAGCATAGCAACATTGCTCCACTTCCTGCTGCTCCTTCCATTCATACTCCCCCCCCCACCAACTCTTAATATATTTCATAACTATGACTATGGGCCCTAGAGTTAGAGAGGGCTTAGGTTAAGACCCAGATCTCCCTTATTAACTGCATGACCACAGGCTTAACTTCTCTGAGCCTCAGTCTCTGTGTCTGTGAAATGGCTGTAATCCCCATCACACTATATTGACATGAGGATGCAATGAGAAAGCAGAAAGGGGGGTTTACACAGAGTCAGGCCACCTCCTAAGAACGTAAAGGTGAGCTATTCTCTTCTGTAGGTATGTCAGTGAGTACTGGATACCTGTGCTATGAAAACAGACTAGCCCTTGCTCCCACAACACAGTCCAGCTAAAGAGACAGTGACAAGAGGGCAGGTCCAGCCTCAAGCCTGGACTGACACAGACAGGACAGCAGAGGTGAAGCAGGGTGAGCTGTGGACCCTGGGAGGAGACTGGGCTGCACTCCCTGGGAGAGTGGGAGGGGGCGGTGGGGAGGCTGCCCTGAAGCAGTGGGATCTCCTTCTGAACCTTGAGTAAGGGGTGGAAGTTGTAGTGTGTATGGGCTTGTGTTTTAACCTTTTCATGAAATATTCAAAACACAGGAGAAAACACTGACCTCTGACGAGTGAAGCTCACTTCTAGAGTTCATCAGTCATTCATTTATTCATCAAACATTTCTGGGTCCACAGTACATGCCAGCATCTGCTGGCTTCTAGGAACATGAGGGAAACTGGGGGTATGATGGGACTAGGGTGACAAGTGAACTGATGAGCACAAGCCAGCAGGTCGTGACTGAAGCCAGCGCAAGTTACAGGAGGGAGGGGTCCCTGAGTGGAGGGGGCCAAGGGTGCAGGTCATTTTTGAAGAGGAGGTGCTGATGTCAGTGATGATCAGTAAATGAGGGCATGTGAGGAGCTGCAGTCACTCTGGCAGAGGGTGTGTGTGGGTGGGGGTGAAGGGATTAAGAGACACACAAACTGCCTGGGTAGCGCCAACACCTCAAGGAAACCACAGGAGTTTCGAAGAGCGACAAACAGAGGCCAGTGCCCAAGGAGGGCAGGCTGGCTGAGGCTGAGGCTGAGGCTGAGGCCTGGAGTAGCCAGTGCAGAGTGGGACAGAGATGAAGCAGCGGCTTTATGTACAAGGTCAGTTCTCAAAGCCTTACTTATGACTGACAAAATTAGAAAACTCCTAAGTACCTAAAATTATAAAATTGTTACGTAGCCATGAAATTAGTATCCACACACTAATGCTATGGCTCTCAAGGTTATGAAAACCTGAAATTGGGGGAAAAGTACAACCAGGTAAAAAGACAGACCAGAAAAGATGGAGGAAATAGGCCAAAAGGTTATCAGCAATTATTATTTTCTAATGATAGGCCCATGCGTCCTTATTCATCTATAATTATACATTTGTCAAAATGTTCTAGAAAGCACACCAATTACTTTCAAATTTAAAAGAAAATTGAATTACTGAATTCAATACTGAATTTACTATTAAAGCCCCCTCTGTGGCCGAGCCCAGCATCCAGGTTCTTCTGGGATGGAGAGGCCAGGCCTACCTCTCATACCCCACATATCCAGGTCCTAGGAGTTCTTCCAGGCTAATGGTAACTGGTTCCTTACTCACCTAAGTGTGGAGATGCCTCTGTCTCCTTGGGCTCTTCCTTGCATTCTGTTAGTTCTACATGTTTTATCATAATCTTGGGATCATTCATTCTTTCCTTAAATATTTTTGGAAAGTATTTAGTAACCCTTGTTGCTAGGTTCGAGGGAAAACTTCAGCCTCTTATGGGGTCTGGGTTGATACATGTCTGTATCTCCAGAATCGATGGTATCATACTTCACACTTCATAGGCTTGAGTGGCACTCAACAAATATCGTGGAATAAATACATAAGAGAGCACAATAATTTAGCACAGATGAAAGGCAAAATAAAACAAAAACATTACTAACTGGGTATATATTTTTACACGTGCTCTCCTTGGGTCAAGAATGCTCTATCTTAACTACTCATCCTTAAGATCTCCATAATACTCTTCCCAGGGACCACACTTTCCCATCATTACAGAAACAGAGACTATGTCTGTCTTCTTTACCACTATATCCCCAGTGACTGAAACATAGTGGGAATCAACAGATATTTGTTAAATAAATGAAAATGGGAGGATAAAGGAGATGAAACAGAATTGTAGTAAGGAGTTTAAAGCCCTCCTATCAGAATAAGCGACATCAAATAGAAAAAGGTAAAAGGCACTAATGCTGAAAGTAATATAATTTATAATGACTGATGAACAGATTTATAATATGCATTAAATGGAAATAAAGAACAATCTTTTAACATATACAAAAAACTAATCATAGGCCACAGATAAGGTCTGAACACATTTTAAAACCAGAAACTACATACAATTGACCTTCGAACAATGTGGGGTTTAAGGGCACCAAACCCCATACAGTCAAAAATCCACATATAACTTTTGACTCTCCACAAACTTAACTACTAATAGCCCATTGTTGATTGGAAGCCTTACCTATAACAGTCTATTAACACATTTTATATGTTATATACATTATATACTGTATTCTTACAATAAAGTAAGCTAGAGAAAAGAAAATGTTAAGAAAATCAACGGTTTGTGTGCAAGTTTTTTCAAACTGCCACAAATCTCCAAAAAATTTCCCAATATTTTTATTGAGAAAAATCTAGGGGCAGCCGGTTGGCTCAGTTGGTTAGAGCTCAGTGCTCATAACACTAAGGTCACCGGTTCGATTTCCACATGGGCCAGTGAGCTGCACCCTTCACAACTAGACTGAAAACGACTTGACTTGGAGCTGATGGGTCCTGGAAAAACACAGTTTCCCAATATTCCCCAATTTAAAAAAATCTATATACATGTAAGTGGACCTTATAACACGTACAGTTCAAACCTGTGTTGTTCAAGGGTCAACTGTACCATGCATTTGCTGATATAATGCAGTGAAAATAGGAACTGACAATATATACCTCTAAAAAACATGGCCACTAAGAAATTTTAAAATCTAAAAATAAACTCCTGACCTATTCATTACTTAAAACGAAAATACAACATATTATAGAAATGTTAAAATTACATGTTCAAAATGTTTGGGACATGACCAGAGAAACACTCACAGGTATTTATTTTAATTGCTTAAAATCTTTTTTCTATTAAGAAAGAAAGCCTTAAGCCTCTGGTTGCATGAAGAGGAAAAGAACTATAAATAATATTTTTTTAAATAATACGAAATAAAAGTAGAAATAGACAAACTGGAAAAATAAGCGAAGCCAAACTTAAAAATCAAGGCAAAAAGTTTTTTTGAAAGACTATCAAAATTGATGTGATTTTTTATAAAAGTGCAAAGTGACCCTGGAAGCCACACCTGGGCACAGTTCTCAAAGAAGCACTTAACCACACTGAGCCAATAAGTTTTTCACACTTCCAGAGGCCAGTCCTCGTGTTCTGTGTGCCATTTCTGCTGAGAGAAAACGTGGCCACCCTACTTTGATTCCTGGGCTTCTTAGTCTGGTTATCAACAGCTGGGAAGGCCTCCCCAAGCGCGTGGCTGGAAGGAGGCGTTCCACGGTGCTTCATGCTCTCTGCTTCCCTCTGCAGGTGAAAATGGGAAGGGCGGCCCGGGGTGCGGGGGTGGCGGGAGGGAACACCGCCCCCTGCTGGTTAAGAACAGCTTAAGCCTGTCGCCGCGCAGGAGGAAGAGAGGGGAAAAGACCCGCTCCAGGTCTATCGCGTAGGTGGCAAGTGAGAGGGATTGGGAGTGGGCGCCCCAAGTCATCGGGTCTTGCGGAGCCATGGCTGTACTTGTTGTGCGGAGCCCACATCCCTTTACTCCTGGCTTCACATAACTACTGGAAGCATTTATGGAGCACATATGCCAGCCACTCAAGTGCCCCATCAGGCACTGAGATCTTAAAAACAAAAAGTCACAGCCCTGAAGGACCTTGGCAGATCTGGTGGGCCCATCCCAGCACTTAGCACAGTTAGCACAGTGCCTGGCATATGGCAGGCTCCATGAAGAAATGAGGTCTACTCCAGATCTGTGTTGCAGGGGAAGGGTGTCCAGGGGCGTGGGCTGAGTCTCTCTGTTAGGGAATCTGGGAAGGCTTTTCAGATGAGGTGTAGCAAGTGTGCCCATTCCCACCCCAGAGGCTGGTGGACCTGGCCACACTCTCCTGACAGGAGAAGCCTTTTAGTGGGGCATGTTTCAAGTGGGTGGTGCTTTGGGTTGCAGAGAGGAAGCAGATAGGATCTGGGGGCTGACATTTGGAGTTCCAACAGGACATCGCTACTAACCAGTCTCTTCCGTTTCTGATAAAGCTTGCATTTCTTGGTATCACTGGTTTCTGTGATGAAGGGGTCATCTATGGTCACTACTGAAGGCCGCGGGTATGTTCTGTACAAAGAAGGGAAGAAAGTGGTAGGTGACACAGCCCTGTGTGGGGAGAACACTTCCACCCTTCCCAGATCCACAAGACATGATGGCCTCCTCTGACTTCAGAGCTAGGCTCTGTGTCTTCCCAGTGCTGCCTCCAGATTCCCAGAGATGCAGCCAACAATCTCCTGGCCCTGGGCCATTTTCCTACATTCCCAGTAACTTTCTCACCACCAGAGTCTCACCGACTCCTGCGGTGGCAGGACACCCTCATCAGGCACCCCGAGAACCGGGCAGGCCTACATTTCCATTCAGTTTTCAGCTGTGGCTGAATGAAGACAGTTTCATGTACATGACTCTGGCACTCTGGGCAGGTTCTATAGGACAAGAAGCACAAGGTCTGGGGTCCAAGAGCCAGTTGAGGGCTCAATCCTCCACTTACTGGCTCACAGAGCCCGGGAGGCTGACATCTGTAGGTACCAAAGGAACCCCCTTAGGCAAGTCATTTAACCTCTCTAAGCCTAGTTTCCTCAAAAGGAAGCGGAGACAATTCTTGTTTTTCCTATCTCACAGAGTTGCTGTGAAGTTTAAATAAGAGCAAAAGAGATATGCAAAAGTAGCCTGTAGACAGCAAGTTGCTGCAGAGATGTTAATTATCACAGCAAAATGGGAGAAAAGTGGATCCTAAGGAGGTCTTTAATATCTAGATCTCTTGGAGAGCCATCCTTGTTCAAGCTAGGAAGGCATTTGGGAGTCAACAGGGAGGGCTGCATGTGGCAAGGCGATACAGGTGGAACAAAAGAGGTTATTCCAGCAATCTATGGTGGGGGAGGGTGATTTATGCTGCCAGATAGACTTATGTCTTCTTAAACAGCATGCCCAAGCTCCCCACCTAGTAAGGATGCTGTTCCATCCAGTTCCACTGAGTTCCAACCTCAGTGTCTTTGTCCATGAAAGTAAGACTAAGAATACTCAAACTCCAGGGAAGTCGAGAGCAGTAACATGAACCCAGTTGGGAAACCCTGCCCTGCAGGGTTTCTCAGTCCTACTCCATGGAGCAGTGACCCCAGTGATCCCAAACTCCAGTCCTCTATTGTCTCTAAGCTGAACAAGTGTGAGCAAACCATGTCGAATAAGCAGCCAATGTGGAAAAGGAAGGGTTTTTGCCCATGGGTTTGAGACAGGAAACTGCAGATCAACCTCTCTGCTCACTAGGTTAAAAATACCTCTCTGTCAAGACCAATCAATTTTCCAAACTCAGTTTTTCTTGCTCCTATTGGAGCTACCACATAAGGCAAGGTAAGCCAGAAAAATATGGGGAACTCTACAAATCCTGAGAGGTTGCTGAGTGGAAAAGCTCCGTAGGTAACAGATGTTAAGTTTTGAATGTCAAAGGAGACAATAGTCAAAAACAGACTTGCAAATAATAATAATTTAAAAAATACCTGATAGAGACTATAGACTTATCCAAAAAGCTTAGGATATTCCTTTGTATTACAGTAAATATTTTATACCAATTCTCAGGGGGAACAGGAGACAGACACCTGTATTTCTACTTCAAGGGTAGAGAAAACTGAGTTGTTTAACTGATGGCAGGCAGTGGGTTTGTGGGGGTAATTATGTCCTGGTATTGAGTGAACTCAAGCTTTTGAATTCCATCTAGCCACTGTGCCCAGGAGGTGAGCGTCAAAAGAGAAAGCCAATGGGGAGGAGAAACCTGCCTCATGGAAATGCACAATTCAAAGGTCCCTTTTTAGAGGGTCCTGCTGACATACCTATAGTGCTAAGGTCTGGCCTATCTTTCATTATCCTGACCTGCTCTAAGGAGAGCTGGAAGAGGACTTCCCACAATGTGCCTCTAAGGCAAACAGTGAACCTGGCCCAATGTACATCATTAAATACTGGTGAATGAAGAATATGTACTGGAATGATGTTGCATGATGTTTTGTGCTGCCACCAAATTCAGACTCAGCGATTACATTATATTTCCTCCTTAAAATGGACGGAGATTCTCTTTCTGAGTCTGTTTCATGTACCTTTCAAACATGGCTGCAATTTCCTAAATAAGTCCTGTGCTGGGTAGCTACACTCTCGCAAGCTGGCTGTTTGGTTCTTGTTGATACATTTTAACTCTGGATCAGATAATCCAATTTAATTTCCTGGCTTTTTTAGGCTTTCTCTGTCAAGGCAGCAAAACTTGAAGGATTACAGTTGGGGTGAGATCAGGTTTTTTGCATTGGGAAAGAGTAGAAGGGAGAAACTACATTCATTCAACATTTACCGAATGTCTATTATATGCAAGAGTTATGATGTGAGCATGATATATTTGCCTAAATGTTCCCAACAATGTTTGTGATGTGGGCTGTATCATCCCATGTTTGACATATAGGAGCAGTAGCTTTTAAAGGCCTTCTTTGAGGTGCCAAAGCTAGAAAAGTATTTGCCAAAATTTTTGTTTTAATCTGTATATTTTGTGGCTTTCCTGGCTAACAGAGCTTATTTTGCAGTGCCTAGAGGCTACACCTCTGAACACAGGCAGGAGCTACCCTGAGGCTGTGGAATGTGCCTGGTCTGCTTAGAATCAGCCAGCAATTTGACAAGCATTTTTGTCATAAGCCAGTGGGTGAAGAGGCGGTCTATCCAAGAGCTCAGGTTCCGGAGTCTCACATGGCTGGACTTAAATCCTAGCTCCACCACTTACAAACATGTGTAAAATACATGATCTCTCCAGGCTTCTATTTCTTCATTTGTAAAATGGTGATATTACTACCTCATAGAGTTGCTGTGAGGATTATATGTGGTTTATAAAGCACTTGTCACATAATATACAAACAAGCTGGCTGTTACTAATGACGAAGTGCGTCTGTCCTTTTGCTAGCACGTAAAACCCTCGCTGGGCTGACAAGTCATCCAAGATTCAAACTGTTTTTGTACCACCGATCCTGTGGGGCTGGAGCCCCAGGCCAACGGATACAGACGGGAAGTGCAGAGGTCCCGATAAAATACCTTTTTTTTTTTTCTGGTAGTACTCAAGCCCTCTTCTCCTCCCTCAGCCCGGCCAGCGCCTACCTCGACGTAGTCGCGAATCTGGAGCGCCGCAGTTTAGGGGAGGCCATGACTCTCTGGCAGCCCGGCAGCCAGTACCCGCCGCCCGGAAAGCTGTGATAGTGTACAGCCCATCGCCATGGCGACCAGGCCCCAGCATCCCAGAGGCGAGGGCGGGGTTAGGGTTTGCCACGCCCCCGAGTCCCGCTCTCGCGAGCTGGGAGGAAAGCCAACTAGCAAAAGTGGACTCGGACCCCATAGCGGGGTCCTCTCAGAATCAGTCACTACAGAGGATTTGACCCTAGCTACCAGAACCAAGGCAGGGAGATAAACAGGCCATGGGGAGGAAGGTGAACTGAGACGCCGAAGTCGCGTTGCCAGCGGGAATTGTAGTTTTCAGTGTTCTAAAGTCTCGGCCGAACAGGCTTATGGATGAGGAGGTTTATACTACATCTCCCAAAGTTCCTTGCCACCCCTAGTTGGCCCGCCTCTGGAGAGCTCTGCATAGTGGGATATGGAGTTCGAAATGTGGCGAGGCGTGGCCGTGTCCATAGGGTGGTGCCGGACTAGGACTCGGTTTCCCTGCGGCCCCGGTAGGCTCGCGGATGATTGGCTGAGCCGGGCGGATCTGGTCCCGCTCCTCCCCGCCCCCAGTGACACAATAGCAGCTCCCTCCAAGATGGCGGCGGCGACGGCGGACTCGGGAGCTGGGAACCCGCAGGCTGGAGACTCCTCCGGCGGGGGTGCTGGGGGCGGGCTGCCGTCCCCGGGGGAGCAGGAGCTGAGTCGGCGCCTGCAGCGTCTGTACCCCGCAGTCAACCAGCATGAGACGCCGCTGCCGCGCTCCTGGAGCCCCAAGGACAAGTACAACTACATCGGCCTCTCCCAGGGCAACCTCCGCGTCCACTACAAAGGTATTGGCCTGTTTGGCTGCGGGTGGAAAAAGGCCAGAGCGTCTGCGGGTTGGCTGTGTTGCCCAGCCCCTGCCTCTTTACGTCCCTTCCCCAGCCCGGGTATTCCGGGTTAGGCCTTAGCCCCTGCGGGTGTTCAGGGTGGTGGGGCTGACCAGGCCAAGAATCGACTGCCTGGTCTGCTCTGCCCTGAGACACCCGATGGCAAGAGAACTGCAACAGGTGTCCAGACCCAGCGTGGGTTGGACCTTTCACCCGAGGGCCTTTCTGCTTGGCCTGGGATAGCTCCAACTCCAGCTGGGCTCTTCTTCACTACTGCTTAGTTTCAGCAGTGTCTGAAGAAAGGGGTGATCACATCTTCTCCATTAGCCAGAGACCAATGGTCTGCTCACCTGCCAGACTGGGCCTGGGGTTCTGTGCTAACGTTGGGGGGCAGGTGTCTTCCAGGGCTTCCTCCTCCTCCCCTGGTCTCCCAGGTGAGCTGCCTGTATTTTGGAGAGACTAACAGCCCTGGGGAATCTGTCACATGCACCCACATTGCTTGTACCCTCATTGGGTTTGTATGGGAGACAGAGTCTCAGGCAGGGCTGCTATTAGAAGGTGAGACAGAGGTGGGAGGTTTATGTTTTTGCTTAGCTGTTGTCAGATTATTCCTTAGACGATGTAAGGGCTTCCTCTGGCCATGGAGGGGTGAAGTTGCTATGGAGCAGAGAAGAATGAGACCTTCATTTGCATTTCCTTGTGCTGAAATATCTTCCTTGCCCTCTCCAATTAGGTCATGGCAAAAATCACAAAGATGCGGCCTCAGTGCGTGCCACCCACCCCATACCTGCTGCCTGTGGCATTTATTACTTTGAGGTGAAGATTGTCAGCAAAGGAAGAGATGGGTAAGCCCTTCCTTACCACCTTTCCCTCAACACTAAGCTATTCCCCGTGGTCAGAGTTCGAGGTCTCCTGGCTGACACTTGTGACTGATGTGAGCTACTGAGCCATATGGGTATGGGCTGCAGAGGGTTGAAGTGGGCTGCCTCTGTTACCTGACTGTGAGCATGGCCTGGTCTAAGCAGCAGACCTTGATGATAAGTAGGTGCATTGCGGGGAGAGGAGGGGACTTCTGTTTTGTGATATTGTAATGAGATACCTCGCAGGTCAGGGAAACAAGTAACAAGCTTACATTAACAATTCAGTGTCCAGAATGGGGTTCCCCCCCACCCCCACTGATGAATGGTATTTGTGACTTTCCTCCTTTCACATTCTTGCTGCGTTCAAGGTTCCTTTTTATGGCATTTAGTCATAAAGAGGCCCCATTAGCCTTCAAAGGGGTAGCAGAGTCTTCCCAGCATTCATCAAAGCTGTGGCAGCCACTGGCCTGTCATCTCAGGGTAAACAACATGCACATGGTCAGAATCAGGTGACCTTGCTGCTCATAAACTTGTTTTTCAGTCCCTGGAGTTGAACACCAGTTGGACCAGCTTTAGGAAAGTCCTCATTAAAGTCAGCTTTATGGAGGGTCCCTATTTTAGGGTGATCTAAGCAGACACAGGAAATCAGAGGGGAGATTTTTTTTTTTCCTTTCCTTCTTCCTTCTTATTCCAGTTTCCCCTTTTTCCAGTGATGGTGACAAACCAGGTGTTTAAGTTATAAAATAAAATGATTGCAATTGTCTTAGAAAGGCTTTCCTCATCAGATCTTAGGTCAGGTGTGGGAAGTTTGCCAGCCCCCCCAGTGACCTCCGTGCCAACTTTGCGTATGAGTTCTTGAACATTGCGTATGAGTTCTTGAACAAGGAAAAGAATACTTCCTTTCTCCTAGGAACTGTCCTCCTGTGGTGCATGCAGAATGCTCTACCATGGAGCTATCCTGGAGGCAGAACTACCAGAGTTAGAGTTTTACTGGCTTCCTTAGTGACATTGTAACATCCCTGCCGGGGAGCGTTGTGTGATCGTGGGTAGACTGGGGGGCTTCAGTCTCCTCATCTGCCCTGTGAGGAGCTAGGCCAGCATCTAAGCTGCTTCTAACCACAGAATTCTGTGATTCTGAAATTCTGATCATGGCAAGCTATTGTATCTTTTACTTTTATCTCAAATCTAGTGCATTTACAGATGGGAAACATATTATTGGAGGGCTTTAAAGCTTCTATTTTCCCTTTCCACCCTCTGATAGAAGAACATGTATTTAATGTGCTTGAACTACTGTGAATGGGAATGGCCTCTTAAACAAAACAAACATGGCACAAACAGTTACAGTATAGACTGAAATGTTGGTGCTAGAGTTTCATATTGCCAAAGAAAGTGAGGGGCGTTTCTTAAACTGGTAGGGAGGAAAATGCATTGTTTTTTTCTATAGTTCTTATAGAAAACAGTTGAGCTAGTGAGAGAAGAGAACAATTTTTCAGAAGGGAGTGTTTAAATGTAGAATCCTGGATTCTTTCAACTGGCTTTTAACATTTCAGTTGTAAGTGGATCTTGCTGGAAAAGCCCTGTGTCTTTTTAGATTGCCTTACTGTAGGTGTTCCCTGCAAATCTAAAGAAAGTTGGGCATCTTCTTACAGCTTCTGTTCCCATCATTTTTACATGTGGTAAATATAGCCATCAAGCTGACCTAGAAACCTCAGTTTTAAAAAGGTCACAGGTCGTGTATACCGTGGTGGCCTGCTTCAATTGATTACTGTCAAGTGGTCAATATTTGAATGTCCCCTCATGGCTTCTATACGGAATCCCTGGAAGCCTTTTTTGTGGCTAGGAAGTGTTGGTATGGGCCAGGTGTGGTTTTGAGGAGACCAAGAGCAGTTACAGGGTGGACAGTGATCAGCTCGTTTCCTGTTTCTTGTCGGTGTTGGCGGTGTGTTTCTGACCTGGGTTTGGTCCATGATCAGGTGTTAGCTGGTTGCGTTGTTTTTCTATATTATCTAGTCGATCCTCACAGCATCTCTGGAAGTGGCTAGAGCAGATCATGATGTCCTTGTTTTGTGAATGAGCTCTGAGCCCCTGGGATGTTTGGTGACTTTCCCTGGCTGCAGGGCTTAGGGTAGCGTAGCAGTAGAGTAGCCTAAGTTGTTACATGTCCTAGCCTGATCCCAGATATGTGTGTCCACGCTGCTGCTGCCTTTCCTCATTGCATGCCTTTCATGGGTAGAATGATGGAATGTCCAGTTAAATTCTTAGGGGATCACGGTGTTCTTAGGGGACAGAGTTGAAAAGTGCTTGCTGTTGAGTGGGGCAGAGAAGTGTGGCATACTCTGGACTGGGCTTGATTGCCTTACCATCCCATTGAATCTGTAAGCTTGTTTTTCTATAGATTTGAATATGAGCCTCCTTTGTAAAAGATATTTATGAACCCAGTTGTCAGTGTCATTGTTTTCCAGAAAGGCCTTTGTTCTGATTATGTCTTTTGTAGAAAAACACAGTAAGCTCATCGAATTAGAAAGGTTTCGTTTCAAGGGTTCATAGAGTATTTATTCATACCTATTATGTGCGAGGTCCCTACTAGGTACAGGGAGAACAAAGGTTAAGGCAGCACAGACCAGCCTTGTCTTCATGCAGCCTGTGGCCTACTCAGTAGAGAGTAAGAGGAAGCAGAGTCTGGACATGGTTTTGAGGAATGAGTAGGAGTTTCCTAGCAGGTGAGACCTGTGGGACCTAACATGAGTCTAGTCAGTAACTAGCTTGTTGTCAGGCTGTCTGGGCACTCCTCAAATATGAGAGAGAGCTGGAGAAGGAGGGGCTATGTTTGAGCTAAGAGCTTGGCACAGACTGATGGGATTCAGCTGCATTTTGCCGAGTCACCAGAGGTAGGAACCCCAGGAGCAAGTCTGGTGGGGTGAGGAGACATCAGAGCCCTGCCAGTGGTGCCAGGAGATAAGGGCGTCGGGTTGATGTTGTTAGGAAGCCAAGGACGCGGTGAAGCTGAGGGTCCCTGTGGGGAATGACTCTCAGTCAGAGTTCGTGGACCTGTGGGTGTCCCCGGCAATTCGTGATGACACATGGAGGGTGTGGCTGCCCAGGCTGACAGATGCTCCAGTGTGACCCTCAAAATAGACTGTAACATCATCCCAGCAGCGGCAGCCTCCTGACATGTGATGGGTGGCTCTACCCAAGAACAGCAAGCCCGGACTGGAGCACTGCATGGTGCTGGGGGGGCTCGCCTCTACAGCTGGTGCCCAGGCCCTGAGCGGGGGCCTCTGGCCAGAGCCGGGTCGCTGCCTTTGCTGGCACTTGCAGCTGACTTCCCTTGGCTAGGCAGCAGTGTGCTCACCCAGGAGTTCTGCACACCACGATGAGGCACCATTGTTGTGTCTCGGCCTCAGTCGTAGGCCTGGGCCCCAGGAGCAGGCGTGAGGCCTGTCTGGAGAGGAGGCAGAGATGCCTGTGCACTCGATCTCACAGAGCGGCGTAGAAAAGGCCAGTTATGGTGTGTGCTGTATCCTGGGTCGCCTCCTCTACTTGAGCGTTTGGGCAAAGCTTCATACAAGAAATGATGACACTGAATCTGGAAGGCTGAGTTAGAAGGTTTCAGGTGGACAAAGTGAGAAGCAGATGCTCCAGGCAGGAGGAACAGTGCATAAAGAGATGTGGACACAGAGCATGAGGTCGGCGGGGCCAGATCAGAAGACCCTGGGCTGTAGCCTGAGGGCAGTAGCCGTGTGTAAGGACTTTGGATCTGTCCACGCTTTAGAGAGGGGATGGGGGAGAAGAGACTCTGCTGGTCTGGTTCAGCCAGGCCCCTCTGGCCTCAGTGTGGGCCAGTGGCTTTAGGTCCTTGATTCTGGGCCGGTTTTGTCATAATAGTTGTCTTGTCTCTCGGCTCGCCTTGATCCTGCCTGGTGAGATGCCGAAGACTGGTACCAGACAGGCTTCTCAGAGGTGGAAGGGCTCTGTGTGTGCTGGTGTGTTCTGGTGTTTCGGTTTTGCCAAGACAACAGTGAAAGATGACACTGGCCATGATTTTCCATGGTGACCCAGAGCCACTCACTCATTTAAGATCTCCCCTGCCATGTTTCTGATCTGGAGAGCCACTTGAGCTCAGGCCCCCCAACCCAGAGAGAGCATGTATCTGGCCGCTCTCCCTGCGTCCTCCCACTTTAGTTCCTATGCATTGTATAGTGCCATTGAGAAGTTTGGCGCTCATTTGTGGACCTGGGAAGGCCTTGTTCTGCTTGCCCTGAGAAGTAGGTGCTGTCCTTGCCCAAGGCTGGTATAGGTGGCCGTTGTGCCCTGTTCTGCCTGACTGCCCCCCGGTGTTGGCCTCGTGGGCAGGTGCTGAGCTTTGGGTTGCATCTCCCCCTAGTAACACATTGCACTATTTCTGGAGACATGTAGCATTTGGGCTCTGGAGCATCTTGAAGTGTTGTATTTCTCCCCTGTGTTAGGGGTTAAAGCTCAGGTCTCCTTGGGCTACTGAGGTGTAGCTCTGGCGTCGGATGAGCGGTCTGGAACCCACGTGGTGTCCGCTTTTTTGGTAGCACCTGTTGCTGCGCTGAGCACATGTGGGCTTCCTGGGGACCTCCCTGCTCTATGTATGTTACCTAGGCTCCAACTGCACGCGGAGAGTGGGGAAAGTGGCTTTTTTCTTTATAACTAGGGACTTCTTGGTCAAGGACGAGCCTCTAGAGAAATTCCTAAAATTCACTTCACACACCCGCTTCTGCCCCCGTTGTTTTTTGTTTTCTGGGATGTTTGGTCTTTTCCTTAGATGAGTCACCAGTAAGGGAGATTCCCTGTTAGAGGGGAAGTGGGTGCTAATTGGACTGGAGCACAGGAGGATGACCTCAGCAGCTCTGCATGGCACAGCACCCTGTGCCTTCCTCTTCTGGGGCCATTGGAAATGATTCAAGGGGCCCAGCGTGGTTCTCTATGGTCAGGGGTCAAGTTGGCAAGAAGGGACTGGTCACTGGGGAAGAGTTGGAGAACATCGTGTCTAAATGCAAGGACGTCTCTCTGTCTCTCCAGAAATCCTGTTCAAAATTCACGTAAAACATCGCTGTAGCTCCAGCATCTTCAGTGTTTTGTTGTGATTGAAATGGGAGGTGGTGGCTCTATTGCTGGAAATGAGGCTAGAGGACCTGGCGATGGCACGTAGCCCATTCGTCATAAAGGAGCCAGAAAAAGATGCTCGGAACTGGTAGAGAAGGGAGGGAGGGGCTGATAAGTATCCTGCGTCCTCCTTAGGCTCTCTTCCTCTCCTACCTCTTCGACCTTAGCGATGCCCTGGGATGCCAGGGAAGGTTACTTTAGGTTCTGGATGGCAAATAAGGCTCAAATGCACCCACTGCCCCTCTCAGCTTCCATGGCAAATGTTACTGATTGATAATAGCACGCGTTCATGTCCAGACAGAGCCCCAGAAGTTTTCTCACTGTACAGTGCACCATGCAGCTGCTATTTTTTGGTCAGAATTTCACCATGAGACAAAACCAACTGGCCCTCAGGGTGGAGGCAGTTGGAAGATGAGAAGAGATGGAGAGAGGAGAAGGGCAGTTGTGCCCAGATGGTCTGAGGGCCCAGCTCATGTCTTGAGGAAATGGCTGAGGCGGAGCTGAACCAAAAAGAAAGAAGCAAAGGGGATGGTTTCCTGAATAGAACTGGTTATAACCCAGTTTACAAAACCCTGTGTCTGAAATTGGCATGGGCTATTTTGTATTAATAGAACGCTCTCTTAGTAACTGTTGTGCTGAGTTTATCAGTAGTTACATTTGCTTTTTAAAAAATCCAAACATATTTTTATTTTACCTATAGATACATTTTTTAACTATAAAATAATACATAGGATCTTTCAACACCTGACAGTGTACATTTTAAAAGTAGACAGCAGAGGGAATGGAGAGATGCAGGTTTAAACAAATGTAGGTTCTCGCCATTAAGAATGTTGTCTCATTTGAGGTGAGTGCAAAAAACAGAAATTATTCCAGATATTTTATGCAGAAAGTGGTTTTAATACATGGAATTTGATGCTGTCATAATCATTGGAACTTAGAATTTCCATGTAAGTGGGATAGGTTACTTGAATAAGTCCCCCTGCCGACAATAATGAAAGATGGTAAGTTACACACCAAACTCAAGGCCAATTTTGGGTGAACACCTGTACCTAGACAGTTAAGGGTAATGTCTGATTACCTAAGGGCATTTGCCATGTCCACGCTCAGCTGTGTTCCAGCTCTGTGATTACACAGAGCCAGAGAGGTAGAGGTTAGGGCCCAGAGCCTGCCAGACGTAGGGTCTGATGGGAACCTTTTCACATTAAGCTGAGGCACAGCTGGCTACACCCGCTGGTTAAGGGCAGTAGATTTGGTTTTTGAATGTGCAAGGCTCTGGAGAGTCAAGGCTTGGTACTTGAGATTCTGTCTGCCCTTTGAGGAAGGAGCCAGAACCCAGAGTGTGTGAGTAACCTGCCTGGCGCCACCCAAGGGGGCTTTTCTGCCTCTTCCTGTCTTGTGGGCTCTGTGGGTGTTTTGCTGGTGCGGTGACAGTGGATGCCTGAGGATCTTCTGACCCACATTCAGAATGACCTTCCTCCCTGCAAGCACATCTGGACTCAAAGCCCCTTTGCCTTCAGGCCTGTTCTTACTCGAATGGTGCAGATGTTGGGCTCATTCATCTGTAAGGCCCCCTCCTCTCATTGGGGGCCTGCACAGAGTTGGGCTCCTGGCAGAGGATTAGAGTGGGGGTGTGGTTGCTGGAGTTGCAGCTTGCACACAGTAGCCAGTGTTATGGACTGTGGCTTTAACCAGGCCCATCAGACTATGAAATAAAATCGCCAGCACCAAATAGTAGCCCTCATTTCAGACCTAACTGTCAGTTGGTGTTTTCCCTGAGATGTCTCCCAGGGACCATTTTGTAACCATGGTCCCTGAGATCGCCTCGGTTGTGGAGGCTGTTGATTTTTTTTATTTGGGGCAGGTTCTGATAGGAACAAGATTGCCAGCCTGCTGAGCTGTGGCTAAGGTGTTAGATGTCAAGATGAAACTGTCAGGTTCCAGTAACTCCTCCAGAGTCTGGGGTAGGGGGCAGGAGTAGCGGTGACTGTCCCTTTCACCAGAGAATGGCAGTAGAGCTGGTACCTACCTGCAGCCCCCAAAAGCCACCAGCCCTGAGCCTAGGCAGCTCGTCTCTTACCTCTCTTCTCTTCATCACTTCCGACCCGAGCTCTGTGGGCCTAGACATATCCAGTTGATAGAGTTTAAATTAAAAATGATCAGGTCCCATCGTCATTGGTTCATATATCTTATGCAACATTTATTAAAAGTGGCTATGGAGCAGCAGGTTGGCTCAGTTGGTTAGAACGCAGTGCTTATAACACCAAGGTCACCGGTTCGATTCCCACATGGGCCACTGAGCTGCGCCCTCCACAACTAGATTGAAAACAACAACTTTACGTGGAGCTGATGGGTCCTGTAAAAACACTCTGTTCCCCAATATTCCCCAATAAAAGTTAAAAAAAAATAAAAGAGAAGTGGCGATGAACTTGCCAGCCCATAAAATTCACCTTCCCTCTAAGAAGAAATGGATAGAAAATGAAAAGAGCTAGGTGTGTGTTCTTCACGCTTGCAGTGAGGGACTTCTTTCTTCTGGCCGTGATGGGAGGTCAGGATACTCTGCTGCTTTCCAGTGTGCTATGTGAAGGCCTACTTGTCTCATCCAGGAAAGCCAGATGAAGTTCATGCTGGCGTGCAGAGCCATAGGGGTGTTCTTGGCGAGAGAGAGAGAGAGTGTGTGTGTGTGGTAGAATACACATAATATAAAATACGCCATTTTAACCATTTTTCAGTGGTTCATTTAGTGGTGTTCATTACACTCACCATGTTGTGCAACCATCACCACTATCTAATTCCAAAACTTTTCCATCACCCCAAACAGGAACTCTGTACCCGTTAAGCAATAACTCCCCATTCCCCCCTCCTCTCAGCTCCTGATAACCTCTTATCTACTTTGTCTCTGAATTTGCCTAGCTAATTCATATACATGGAATCATACAATATTTGTCCTTTCATGTCTGGCTTCTTATTTCACTTAGGTTAATGTTTTCAGGGTTTATCTATGTCGTGGCCTGTAACAGAATTTCATTCCTTTTTATGGCTGTATGTACATACCACGTTTTGTTTACCCATTTATCTGTTGATGGACACTTGTTTTTTTTGCTATCTTTTGGCTCTTGTGAATGATGGATTGATGAACATTGGCATACAAGTATCAGTTTGAAACCCTCTTTTCAATTCTTTTGGGTACACACTTAAGAGTGGAATTCCACTTAAGAGTGGAATTTCTGGATCATTCTGTGTTTAACTTTTTGAGAAACTACTTAACTTTCTCCTAACAGCTGTACCATTTCACATCTCCACCAGCAACGTACGAAGATTCCAATTTCTCCACATCCTTACCAACATGTTTCTCTCTTTCTCTTTCCCTTTCTCCCTCTCTCTCCCTCTTTTGTTTTTAGTATAGCCATCCTGGGCGTGAAGTAGTATCTCATTGTGGTTTTGGTTTTCAGTTCCTAAAGATTAGTGATGTTGAGTATCTTTTTATGTACTTATTGGTATTTATGTATCCTTTTTGGGGAGTCCCTTGCCTATTTTATAATTGGCTTGTTTATCTTTTGTTGAGTTGTAGAGATTCTTTATATATTTGGATATTAAACCCTAATCAGATATATGAATTGCACATATTTTCTCCCATTCATAGATTGTTTTCATTTTCTTGATAATGTCCTTTGATACATAAACATTTTAATTTTATCAAGTCCAGTTTATCTATTTTTTCTTTTGTTGTTCATGTTTTTGGTGTCGTACCTAAGAATCCATTGTCAAATCTAAAGTCATGAAGCTTTTCCTCTATGTGTTCTTCTAAGAGTTTTTTGCTTTTAGCTTTTATGTTAGATCATTGATCCATTTTGAGTTAATTTTTATATAGGGTCGAAAGTTGGGGTCCAACTTCATTCTTTTGCATGTGGAAATCCAGTTGTCCCAGCACCAGTTATTGAAGAGACTATTCTTTCCCCATTGAATGGACTTGGTACCCTTGTAAAAAGTAATTTGGCTATAGATGTATGGGTTTATTTATGGATTTTTAATTCTATTCCATTGGTCTGTGTGTCTATGCTACTATCGTACTGTTTTGATTACTATAGATTTATAGTAAGTTCTGAAATCAGGAAGTGTGAATCCTTCAACTTTGTTCTATTTTCAAGATTATTTTAGCTACTTGAGAGTCCCTTGACAAATCCATATGATTTTGAGGATTGAGTTTTCTATTTCTGCAAACTAGATTTGGAATTTTGGTAGGGATTGTGTTGAACCTGCAGATCAATTTGGAGACTATTAATAATACTCTCCATCTTAATAATATAAGTTTTCCAGTCTATGTACATGGAATATCTTTCCATTTATTTGTGTCTTTAATTTCTTTTAGCAATGTTTGATAGTTTTTAGTGTACAAGTCTTTTGCCTCTTTGGTTAAATTTATTCCTAAGTAGTTTTTATGCTATTGTAAATGGAATTGTTTTCTTAATTTCCTTTTTAGATTGGTGTGTAGTGTTAGTGTATCGAAACACAACTGCTTTTTGTGGTTGATTTTGTATCTTGTGACTTTGCTGAATTCATTTATTAGTTCTCATAAGCTTTCTATGTATTCTTTGGGATTTTCTATATATGGGATCATGTCATCTGCAAGTGAGAGATAGTTTTACTTATTCCTTCCTAGTTTGGATGCCTTTTCTTTCTTTTCCTGTCTGATTGCTCTGGCTAGAACTTCCAGTACAGTGTTGAATAGCAGTGGTGAAAGGTAGACATCCTTGGTTTGTTCCTGATCTTAGGTGGAAAGCTTTTAGTCTTTCACGATTGAAATTGTTTCAAATATATGATGATGGAAGGAGAACTGACTCTGGGTGGTGAACACACAATATGATTTATAGATGATGTATTACAGAATTGTACACCTGAAAATATGTAACTTTACTAACAGTTGTCACCCCAATAAACTTTAATTAAAGAAAGAAAAGAAAAGAAAAGAAATTGTTAGCTGTGGGTTTTTCATAAATGCTCTTTATCATGTTGAGGAAGTTCCCTTTTGTTCCTAGTTTTCTGAGTTTTTATTATGAAGGGGTGTGGGATTTTGTCAAGTGCTTTTTCTGTGTCCATTGAGGTGACCATGTGGATTTCGTCCACTCTTTCTGTTAATGTGGTTTGTTATGTTGATTGATTTTCTTATGTTGAACCACCCTTGCCTCCCTGAGATAAATTCTACTTGGTCATGATGTTTAATCCTTTTAATATGTTGTTGGATTTTGTTTGCTACTATTTTGTTGAGGATTTTTGCCTCTATATTCATAAGGTATATTGGTCTATAATTTCCTTTTCTTTTGCAGTCTTCGTGGTGACTTTTTGTATACTGTTGCAGGGTCTACCCCATCTTGGGCTAGCACCGGGATATGGCACATTTGCAACATTACACAGTCTCTATGTCAGAGCTGGCAAGTTGCTTAGGAGCTCTTTAGTCCAATCTTCCCTCTTCTAATAGGGAACCTGAGAGATGGGGTGAAATCCAAGACCCACAGTACTGAATTAGGCTGCAGTACCTAAGACCAGGCTTCAGATTCTGGGGTGTTGTCTCTGGTCCCCTGCTGCAAAGTGTTCTTGTCACTTTCAAACTCCTCAGGTGCTTCTCTTCAGGAGGCAGGGGGGAATGGCAGCCTGTTGGCAGAGAGGTTGGCCTGGTGGAGTGCGCTAAGCTGTCTCTCAGGACTGAGCGGGATTACAGCGAAGGCGTCTTCTCCCCCCCTCAGGCCTGTTGCACATTTCTGGGGCGGGGTGAGAGTTCAGAGGTCCGATTTCTGAGGTCCTGTCCTCTGTCCACCATCAGGCCTGCCTGGGTCATGGAAAAATCCCTACTTGGAGCTGTGTAGATTCTGTGTCCCTGTAGCAGGGTCTCCCGAGTGTGTGTTTTGGGTCATGCTTGGGACACACCAGGTACCATGTGAACTGGAGCCCCCGCTCCTCTGCTGAGCAAGGGTTTTGACTATTTCCTGCTGCTTCTGAAGCTGTGTTCTTCTGTCCTCTTGTCAAAGCTTAGGGGACTTGGTACATAGAGGAGCTGACCATGAAGGCCAAGTCCCCCAGTGTGCCCCTTTGGTTCTGAAGTGGGTGAGAGCCACCAACCTAACCTCTCTGTATGCGGCCATCAGCTGGCTCTTGAAATGATTTTTCTATGACTATCAATAATTTGTGTTAATTGTAGAAAATCTGGAAAAACCAAAGAGAACAAAAGAAGAATCGAGCTGACACGTGTGCTTGCATCTCCACGTGACTACAGTGGTTTTCACATTTAGTTGCTTTTGTGGGAGAGTCAGCAGAGGGAGACGGAAGGTAGCATGGGCCCCAGAAGCCACCAGTTCATTCTTAAGGGCCTTCTCCAGGCCCCCGTTGGCGGCCACTGCCTGCAGTGGGTACGGAGAGCCTGGTTGTTTGCTCAGCCAAGGGCCTTTGCTGCCACTGTGGCTCTTCCTCCGTCCTGCTCTCGGGCGGATTTCAGACGAGCGTGGCCTGAGCAGCACCCACTTGCTTCCCTCTTCTCTGTGGAGCCCAGCAAAGGCAAAGTCACTTTTCTAGCTCCAGCTTGTATTGTGGTTTTGGCAGTGAAGGGGAGAAATTGAGAAGTTGGAGGCCGACTCATGGCCTCACTGCCATGAGGAGCTCGTCTGCTGTTTCTTTACACTTACCGGCTATCTCACCTGTTCTTTTCCATTTTGCTGCATTTTGAGAGGGAGTAAATGATTTTCTCCCCAAGCCCTCAGATATATCCCGCTTCTTGAAAAGAGAGCCCTGACTGCGATGTGAAGGGTAGGGGAGCTAAGCTGTCTGTCCTAGTCACTTCCTCGGGGAGTGCGGGTGCTTGTTGCCTCATTCCCAGATGACCAAGGCAGCCTGCGTCTGTCAGTGTTCCTGACACTACCTGACCTATTACCAAGAAGGAAGCAAATGTTTACCTTCTTTCTGCTCAGCAATCCCAAGTAAACAAGCCTTTGTTTTTCGATGTCCCCAGATCCAGGTCTTTGAGAATGGCCTCCTTTCTTGGACCAGATTACAATACTATGTAGTAGCACCTCCAGTGCACGCCCCACTGGACTGTGGGGTCGTCCAGTCATGTAGCAGCAGCCCTCCCGTCTCTGCACCCAGCTGCTCCTTTGCCTGATTCTGTTCAGTGGCTGCACTGAGAGCTCTCGGGCTAAGCCCTTGGGCTCATGGCAAACTCAGAGGCAGAGGTTAGGTTTGAATCTGGGTTTGTCTGACATATTTGCTGTGATGCAGGTGTGTTTCCTGTTTGGATATTTGTGCGCAGTGTACAGGCCAGGGCTGGAGCAGAGCTGGAGACAGACTGCTACGTAGTGACTGGCTAAGCACTGGGGCTGCAGAGTTTCCTCGTGGGTCTCAGAGTATTGCCCTTTCTTTGGTGACGGGATGTGTTGGCAGTGTCCTGGGCAGTGTCTCCCCCACCTGGTAAGTTCACCAGGTCCTAAAGAGCACGTGGCTCGCTCCAGGAATCTCCAGCCCCGTCGCTCCTGTCCTTGTCCAGTCGTGTCGTCTTCCACTGGATGACTTCGGTAGCCTCCAGTTTTGCCTCTTCGATCCCTTTTCCAAATATCAACTATTTGATCAGCTGCGCCCTTTCTAAGCCATTTCTTTAGCTTCTCATTGACCTCCCATGAAGTTCAAATTCCTTAAGCTAGCATGTAGGCGGTCTGTGACTAGCCCGTTTCCTGCTCCATCTTTGGCTCTTTTTTAGGTCTTCCCAAGCTGTGACCCAGCCACACTGAACTTTTCTCAGTTCCTTGACGATGGGGCTGCTTTCTTGCTTCTGTGCTTCATATTCTGCTGCTACACTTCTCTTTTTCCTCCCTTTACCACGTCTCGGCTCAGCCGTCACTTCCTATGGGAATCCCTGGGTCACTGCACCCTGATTGTCTGGCCGCCCCTGGCTTCACACTGGAAGCTGTCGGAAGGCAGGGACTGAATCTAGGCCCCCCAACCATGTCTTCCCAGCACTGTACTGGGCACAAGGGTGAAATGGGTAAATGACTGCAAGGGTCTCTATGAAGAGAAAGTTACCACACCTGTTTTTACTGAATTACTCAACTTTCACAAGGACCCAGTAACTCCTACCAACTCCTTCATTTTCACGGTGATCCACAGATGGGACATGGTGTCAGGGTGGCTTCCTAGCATCCTTCTTCCTGTTCCTCAGATGCAAAGGTACTACTGTATGTGTCCAGAAGAATAGACTGGGGTTTTTATACCCTCTCTTTCTTGGTTTGCCTTATGCTTGGCAGCCTGACGGACAGCTGGCACCGCATCAATCCTGAACTTAGCAAAGCACCACGTGTATCACTCGCTGCTGGTTGAGAGGGAACCTCAGGTCTGCTGAGATTTTTCTTTTTTTTTTTTTTTTTGAGATTTTTCTTGAGTGGATGGAGAAGTGAACGTCTCTGTGCCTGTTGTGTAACTAGCTTTGTGGTTATAAATCATTTGATCACACGGTCCTGGATTCCAGTAGCAGCGAGAGAATAGTACTGGGGCTATTGTGGCTGAGTTCAGGGCTCGCTTATCTGTCACATAGCTCGGATATAACCTCATACCAGCTAGAAACTGAGGGTGCCATTGAAATGTGGCGGGGAGAGCCTGTGGCTTTGGTGATAAAGTTCTTCACCAGCTCAGGAGTGGATGAACCCAGGGGTTTGTTGACTGTCCATTATGTGCCCAGGGCTGTTGTGGCTCTGTGCTTTTCCTCTGAGGGCCGGGCGTTCCTTCCTATAGCCTCTGCTTCCTGAGCGGGGTGGCAGGCATTGCATCTGTTCTGTCCACTGTGGCATGAGACATAGAGTTAGAGCTGGTAAACTTAGGTTCCATCTCTTGTGCTTGGATGTTTCGGTTTGGAGATTGATCTTTGGGGGATATCAGAACTGAATAAGCACATATCCAAGTGCTGGGCTTCAATTGTTTTTGGCCAGAGATGACACCTTTGAAAGACAGGGCAGGTCAAGGTATTGTCTCTGGATCCTAAATTTCCCAGCTTGAAGAAAAGACGTTGTGTAATAAATGTTACAGCAGGTGACAGTGAACTTAAACCTTTTTCTAAAAGCAGTAGTATTGATATGTGTTTATTTTATTGTGGTAAAATATACATAACATACAATTTATCCTTTTAACCATTCTTCAGTGTACAGTTCAGTGGTATTTAAGAGCATTCATGTTGTTGTGCAACCATCACCATCATCCATCTCCAGAACATTTTTCATCTTTCCAAGCTGAAACTCTGTACCCATTAAACATGAACTCCCTATTCTCCCCTCCCCCAAATCTCTGGCAACCACCATTCTACTTTCTGTCTCTATGAATTGGACTGCTCTAGGAACCTGTAAATGGAATCATACAGTATTTGTCTTTTTGTGATTGGCTTATTTCACTTAGTGTAATGCCCTCAAGATTCATCCATGTTGTAGCATGTGTCAGAATTTCCTTCCTTTTTGAGGCTGAATAATATTCCATTGTGTGTATAGACCATGTTCTGTTTATCAATTCAGCCAATGGACACTTGGGTTGCTTCCATCGTTTGGCAATTAATAATGCTGCTACGAGTATGTGTGTACAAACATCTGTTCGAGTCCCTGCTTTTAATTCTTTTGGGTATATACCCAGAAGTAGGATTGCTGGATCATATGGTAATTCTATGTTTGATCTGTAAAACTTAGAATTACCTTATAATTCATTACCATACCATTTTCCACAGCAGTTACACCGTTTTACATTTCCACCATGAGGGCACAAGGGATGCAGTTTCTCTACATCCTCACCAACACTTCCAAGAGTTTTATAGTTACAGGTTTTACATTTAGGCCTTTGGCCTATTTTGAGTTAATTTTGCATATGGTATAAGGTAAGGGTCTGACTTCATTCTTTTGCTTGTGGATATGCAGTTTGCTCAGTACCATTTGTTGAAAAGATTGTCATTTTCCAATAGAATGGTTTTAGAATCAGTTGACCACAAATCAGAGGGTTTATTTCAGGGCTCTCAGTTCTATTACGTTGGTGTATATGTTTATCTTTATGCCAGTACCAACATTGTTTTGATCATTGTAGCTTTGTAGTACGTTTTGTGAGTCCTCCAACTTTTTTCTTCTTCTTCAATATTGTTTTGGCTATTCAGTGTCCCTTGAGAGTCCATGTGAATGGCACTGAATCTGTATATTGCCTTGGGTAATACTGACAACTTAACAGTATTAAGTCTTCCAATCCATGAACGTGGACGTCTTCCCATGTATTTGTGTCTTCTTTAATTTCTTTCAGTGTTTTATAGTTCTCAGTGTAGAAGTGTTTCACCTTCTTCGTTAAGTTTATCCCTAAGTATTTTATTTGTTTTGATGCTACTTAATTGGAATTGTTTTCTTTTTAGATTGTTCAGTGTTAGTGTATAGAAACACTTTTTGTGTGTTGATTTTGTATCCTGCAACTTGGCTGAAAACTCCACAACAGTTTTTTTGTGGAATCTTTTCCACATATAGGTTCATGTCATCTGTAAACAGACATATTTTTACTTATTCCTTTCCAATTTGGACGCCTTTTTTTCCTTGTCTAGTTGCTTTGGCTAGAACTTCAATACTCTGTTGAATAGAAATGGCAAAAGTAGGTGTCCTTGTCTTGTTCTTGATCTTAGAAGAAAAGCTTTCAGTCTTTCACCGTTGGGTATGATGTTAGCTATGGGTTTTTTACATATGGCTTTTACTGAGATAGTTTCCTTTTATTTCTAGTGTGTTTAGTGTTATTGAGATGTAATTTTACATTCTGTATAGTTCACCCGTTGAAAGTATACAATTTAATGTTTTTTTAGTGTAATCGCAGGGTTCTTACAGCTGCTTTATTCTCTTTGCTTATCCCAGACTGGTTGGATCATGGTTTTCAAGTTCATGAAGACTTGCTGGAAGATAGAGGGCTGCATCTTTTTGTAGTTGTCGAACATCATATTTTGGAAAAGACATAATGTAGCCTGGTGTTTGAAGAGTTGGGACTTGAACATTGACTCAGTTCTGACCACATATGAGTAAGCAACCGAGGCTCCTGTGGGCCTGCTCCGTATGCCATCGACACCTGGAGGGGGCATGGTATCCAAATGTGGGTATTGGCGTCCTCTGGCTGCTTTGCTCTTAGCTCTTCCACTCGGATCCTCAAGTTAAGTCTGGGGTTTGTATAGCTCCAGGCCATCCACTAGTAAATCCTGTCCTATCTAGGGGGCAGGGAGTCTCTAGGAAGATGTTGATGTCTAGCTGCCAGTGGTGGGAGAAGCTTCCCCCTATGGGGTGGCCTAAGCAACTTGTGTTTTGAGCACACGTGCCTTAGTAGTTCCCCATTTCCATGGAAGATTGTAGAACCAGAGCCCTGTTGCTGGTGGCTCAGCATACCCTTTCTGGATGAGCCTTGACCTCCTCTGTTTGCAGTAGCCTTAAGTGGTCAAGGGTTACCCAGGAGCACGTATGCCCCAAACACAAGCCCTCACCTTAGCGTCAGGTGAGTGCTACCCTGTACAAAGTGAGCGCATCCCTGTATGCTAGGCATGGTGTCACGTGGTGTGGGGCGGCAGCCCAGACCCCTCCGAACAGGGCAAGATGGTGGGCTGGCACCCAAGTCAGGTAAACCCCTGGCTTTTTTGCACTTGTATATGTTGGATCAATGGCTGCGGGGCAGTTGGGATCATTCACTGCTTGGTCAGCCAAAGCATTGAGGGAATGGAGACCAGCTTTTGGAAGTCTCTACCATGAAAAGTAAGGAAGGTAATTATTTGGGCTGCTGTTTTTCTGGGAAAATGTGCAGGTTTTAATTTAATGGGAATTCTGCTAGCAGGCTTACACAGCTTCTGCTCCTGCTGTTCCCGTCTGGCAGGAGGCAGCAGGCAGTTTGTGAGTCTCCAGGTCCTTTGCACCATGGGAGTTCCTTTTCCTTCTCTCCCCTTTCCTTGAACTTATGCAGGCCAAGTCACCAGGGCCATGTGTTGGTCTGCCTTTACCTGGTTCTTGCCTACCATGATGGGGACAGCTAGTTTCAGAGGAAGGCGATTGGATCAGAGCCTGCCATCCAGCCTGAATCTTTATTTGGATGGTAGAGGCTACTCTCCTAAGACCCAGTGGCACAGTTAGCCAGAGAGGGGCAAAGGGGCATTTACTGCAGGTAAGGGACTTGCAAGGACAGGAATGCCATGTTGTGGGGACTCTGGTAGTGTTAGGAAACAGGTACATAGGTGCATGGAGTATGCCAGCAGAGGAAAGAAATAGTCCAGGATGGGGAAATGTATATGGAAGGGTTCCTTGCAGAATTACTTATGATAGAAAATAATCAAAATGTAAATATATAGCCACTTGGAAATGGTCAAAATAAGGCAACCTCATGTCATTGCGTTAAGAAGCATGTTTTATTGTGGTAAAATGTATGTAACAATTTACCATTTTAACCATTTTCAAGTGTATAGTTCAGTGGTGTTAAGTACATTCACATTGTTTGCAGCCGTAGAGTTATACTTCAGCCCTCTTTTGGTTGGGGTTTTCAGTATTCCGAACTCCTCAACTACCTGTTGACACGCACATGTGGTTAACATCAGGCAGCGGCAGCGTGTGGGTTTCTACTGTTTCACTCATAGGAGATGATGACTTGTTTCTCTTATTTCTAAGTTCTTGGGGAAATACCTCACAGTTTCTTTATACACTACAAACATTTAGGCTGAAAAAAACTGTTCATTTCCTTTTTGGTCTGCCCTCTCCTGAGTGTCACTGAGATGTCTTTGGCAGATTTGCCCAGCGTGGGCCCCACCTTGCTGTGGGCAGCTTAGTTGTTGAGGCACCTGGGGTGGAAGGAGTGAGGGGGTGGGTCTCTGAGCTTGCTCCCAGTGGGGACACACCCCACCATCCACCCGGAGCACTGGAGTGTTGGGAAGTCCAGTGGTGATGTGTAGGGTGAGGGTAATGAGTTTTGAGACCCCCAGAGAAGAAGCTCTGTGTGAGGGGTCTTGCCGATCCTGTAGAGCTCCAACCTGGCTGTCCTTTTTCCCTGTCTTGGTCCTTGCTGCAGAGCGATTTGTCTGGTGGGATTGATCGTGCATTGCTCTGCCGAGCAGTTCCTAGGATTGAGCTCCTTACATTAGGCACTTCTTGGGAATGGATTCTGCTGTCTTGGCTGGAACCAGAAATCAAGGAACTGGAAGAAGTGTTTTTCAGGAAACTTTCCTTTGAAACTGAAGTCAGTGGTTTCTGGTTACAGACACTACGGTTTCTTCCGCTGCCTGCCTAAGGCATTGAAATGATTTCCATTAGAAAATCCAAAATGTAAAGCTTCTCCAAGAACTACTAGTATTTAAGAGAGTCTCTCCATTCATTGTTTTTCCTGTGGTTTTTTTTTTTTTTTTTTTTTGTCTTTTACCAAGAAATATTTGAGAAGGGAAATGCATAATCATTTGCTAACCAAAATTTTTGTGTGTGTGCTTTTTTGAAGGTACATGGGAATAGGACTCTCAGCTCAAGGAGTCAACATGAACAGACTTCCTGGTGAGTGACTGGTTAAGAAAACATTTGTTCTATTCCCCTGATCCATTCTGTGATGAGAGTCATGGCGGCAGCCAGGAGGCTAGAAAGGACTTTGTCTGCAAGGCAGGCCATTGGGTAGAGTATCTTGAAAGATGGGCATCGGGCTGGGACGATGTGGGCTTCCATTCCAACAATTAATTGGCGAGTGATTGTCATTCGTGGAATTTGAACTGTTTGCAGTGAGAACCAAGTGACCTGAGCTTGCTCCCACTGGGGACACACCTCAGTAGCCTTCACTCCCATTGGCTTTTGTTTGACCAGCCTAGGACTCAGGCATATACGGGGAGGAAGGCTGCTGCCAACCCTGGCTCCTTTGTTACTTCACCATGTTAAAGGTCGCAGTCTTTATGTGGCCTCTCAAGAGAACATGATTGAGGCAATTTATTAAGAAATGGGAGGATGTGCATGAGAATTGGGTTGAAAGCAGCTGCAGATTTGTGGAATGCGCTGGGCCTTGCAGTTGGGCCACCTCTACCACCCAGGCACCCTTTCAGCTGTTTTTTGCCCAGTGGTTCATGCCCAGTCCTGGACAGAGCACAGCTGAGGGGACAGAAGCCCCCACCACAAACTGGTGGGTCCCAGAAGATGGTCCTAAATCCATTTGTCCCATAAGTGGCAGAAGTGACATGGTGCAAGCTGCCCTGACACCATCATGGAGGCAGCAAAGTCCCTAGGTTTTTGTCATTGTCAGAAGCAGCTCTTAAAACTTGCATCTTTTCCAGTCTGTTTCATGTTAATTGTAGATTTTTTTCTAATAGACTAATTTCAAACACTTGAAATCTACTTGCTTAGGATTCAACTAATTGTCAGGAACTTAGCTTTTTTTTTTTTTTTTGTACTTTGATCTGAGTGAAAACTGGCTTTTTGTCATTAATAAGAATGTGTGTGTGGCATGTCTGGCTTCTGTGTAGCATGTGGCTGTGATCTTTGTTATATAAGCCCCGGAACTTGGCTAACTAGATGTGTCTACAGCATCCATAGTCTGCCTCTTAGTGAATAAAGAGCTTGGAAAAGTAATTTCCCATCAAGTATAAACTGATTCTTAATCTTTCTCTTGCTCTAAATGTGCTCTTTGAACTTTTGCATGCTTTGGTGAGGGAGGAAAGAGGCTTTTAAAGGCTTATACAAAAATAACAATCATCTGTTATTGGATGGCACTTTAAGCAATCATGAACATGAGTTAAATAAATTTTTGTTAATTTTCATAAAGGAATACTATGCAGCCATAAAATGAGGATGTTCTTTAGATACTGACTTGGAGTAATCTCTAGGATGTGTTAAGTGAAAAATATAAAGCATAGAACAGTATATATTATGCTACCAAATGTGCAAAAAAAAGAGGGAAAATAAATATATGTATCTGCTTGTACATAGATAAAATATCTTTGTGAAGCTACAGAAAATTTGTAATGTTACCTGTTTCTGAGGAAGGGACAGGGTGGCTGGAGACAGGACTGGAAAGTGAAAATATTTTCACTTATGAAGCTTTCAGATTTTTTCCTTGTGAATATATTATCTGTTTTAAAAATATAAATAAAATTAAGACAAAATAGACAAAATCAAATGCCCCTGCGTCAAGAAGCCCTCACACCTGTCTTTCAGGTGGTCTTGGAATGTAGACTTTAACGATGTGCTAAGCTTGGTATTCTGAGTTCCACATGCTCATTCTTTAGTAAGAACTGTTTTTGCATGACCCATTGAGTTTGGGGTCCATGGAGTGAAGCAGACGAGGTGGGGGTGGTTCAAGATTCAGGGTGACCTGAATCTCTTTGAGACAGAGCCATGTGGACTCAGCCTAGTCATCTTATTTATAAGATGGAGCTTTTGACCCCTCTGGGATGGTTGGCGCCCTGCTACTGGTCATGCGCTTTTGGCATTGTTAATGTACCATTGTAGGGCAATCCACTTGGCCCTGGGGAAGTCAGACCTGGCCCAGGTACGGGGGAGGGTGCGGGGGGGCGCCCATAGGAAGAAGGGACAGTGGATGAGGCATTAGTTCCCACATTGGCTCATCAGGAGAGTTGGCACCTCGTTTACATCCCCCTGGTGCAGCTCTTTTTTGGCAAGAGAAAGGGGCCTCCGTGTTCTGTGGATATTGCACCTGTCTTCGTTTTCAATCTGCAGGCCAGTACCTGAGGGTTTTCCTTCCTGCCATATCTGATCATCTCTCCGATTATTCCTTAAGGTGGAAAGCATGAGTCAGATTGCATCTAGATAGTGATTCTCCCTGGGAAGGGTGGCTGCCTATGGCTTTCCCAGGGTACACAGCTGGCTGAGTGGCTGGACAGACCTAACACGGGTCAGAATTACGGATAGAAGGGAGGCATCCCTCTCAGGAATGAGGGTGGGCCTACCACTGTTCATCCCAGTGCTGGATTTGGAAGCTTTCCATTTTCTGGACTCACTTTTTTTGTTGTTGGCAGTTGATGAGGGGCATTCATTCTCCAAAACTGAAAGTCTCATGATTCATAAACACTTGGGACCTGAAACTACTTGCATGGGGAGGTGTTGTTTTGTAGTTAAGTTTTGAAAGCGGGAAGCATGAGTTTTTCAACAATTTTTCTTCTTTTTTAGGAATGTTCTGGCTATTCTGGATCCCTTGCAATTCCATATGAATTTTAAAATTAGCTTGTCAATTCCTATAAAGAAGTCAGCTGGGAGTTTCATAGGGATTGCATTGAATCTGTACATCAGTTTGGGAAGTATTGCGTCTTTTTTTAAAAATAAATTTTATTGGGGAATATTGGGGAACAGTGTGTTTCTCCAGGGCCCGTCAGCTCCAAGTCGTTGTCCTTCAATCTAGTTGTGGAGGGCGCAGCTCAGCTCCAAGTCCAGTCGCTGTTTTCAATCTTTAGTTGCAGGAGGCGCAGCCCACCATCCCATGTGGGAATTGAACCGGCAACCTTGTTGAGAGCTCGCGCTCTAAGCAGCTGAGCTATCCGGCCACCCCAGTGTTGCCATCTTGATGATATTAAATCTAATGATCCACAAGCATGGAATGTTTTTCCATTTGTTTAAATCTTCTTTAATTTCTTTCAACAATATTTTGTAGTTTTCAGAGCGTAAGTTTTGCATTTCTTTTGTCAAATTCATTCCTAAGTATTTGATTCTTTTTGATGCTACTGTGAATGGAGTTTTCTTAATTTCGTTTTTAGTTTTGTTGCTAGTGTAGAAAATATAATTGATTTTTGTGTATTAATCTTGTATCATAATCTTTTCTGAATGTTGCATGATTCAGTTTGCTAGTATTTTGTTAAGGATTTTTGCTTCTACTTTTATTTTCTATGTCCTTCTTTCCTTTGGTTTCTTACTTTATTTCCCTCCATACTCTAGGTATAGTTATGTCATTGTATTTTAATTTTCTTACTAATAAAGGTAGGTATTATTAGACATTCTTTTCTCCCATCCGAGTACTAACCAGGCCCGACCCTGCTTAGCTTCCGAGATGAGACGAGATCGGGCGCGGTCAGGGTGGTATGGCCATAGACTAGACATTCTTTTCTAAGTACTACTCACAAATTTTTATATGCTGTTTTAGTTTTTAATTTTAAAGTATTTATTGCATTTTTTATTCTTAATTTTCTTCCAGACCCAGGTTATATTCAAGAGAGTAGAGTGCTCTGTAATTTTTACATGATTGGGCACTATTTAATTATATATTTATTTGGCTGAGCCTGGCTTTATTCCATCATGATCAGGAATATAATGTGGGCTGCCTTTTAAAAAAGGTACTTAGTACTGGTTTATACTCTAGCACAATCAGGTTTTGTGAAATATGTAGCTCGAGTTTGTTCTTGATCTATCATATAATTTTCTATACACTTGTTTTTTTCTTATTCCTTTACCTATCTATATATTTTATAAATTTGTTACCAGGGAGGCAAAAAGAATTTGGAAATGATGTACTGGACCGGGGGCTTTGGGTTGGAGGATATGAGCAGCTGTGGGCCCCATGGCTGGTGCTGGGTGGGGAGATGGTGGGGTGTTATGGAGAGCCACGGAGGGGTTTAAGCAGGGGTGTAACCTGCCGAGGAAAGAGAGGCAGCAGCAGGTGCAAGGAGGCTCGCAAGGAGACTGTCTCAGTGGAGTAGGATGATGGGGAGGAGAGGACAGCATTGAATCCTGTGGGTAGTGATTCCCCTGGGCTTGGTACCTTCACTATAGTGAGTGATTGACTGCAAGACACTGGTGGTGTGTTTCCAGAGTTTTGCTGACAAATTTGTTTCAAAATGCTTTTATGAACAAAATGGCCCAGTAATGACCATTTTTGAAGCCAACTCTCAGTGTCATTAGGAGCAAGTGGGAGAGCTTGAGTTGAGCAGCCCTCGTCTGAGTCAGTCCAAAAAAAGGGGTTAACTTAGGAAGTCTAGCGTTGGCCTACTCACCTGACACTGTCAAGAAATACCTGGCCTTTGGCTCTCAGTTCTGCCTTTTATGAGTCCTCGGAAGAGAAATGTATGGGGAAGCAGAGGCCCGAGTGTAGAACTGGAGCCACTTTTCTTATAGGTCTTGGTCTAGTTGAGTGAAACCAATACGAACGGGTGATGGACTGACCCGAGAGAGAGTCTCTGCCCGTTTCTCTCTCAAGTGCTTCTTAACTATAGGGGACAGATAACCTTTCTCTCCCCGCCCCCTTCCTTCTCTCCAGGCAACTTGTTTCTCTGGTTTCTTTTTGGGTCTTGTTCCTGATTAGACCTCATAGTAGCTGAGTGAAGTGGGTGTGCAGGAGGGGGAGGCAGTTCTCACCTTCTTTGAGGAATCCAGAGGACTCTGGTTTGGCCTCTGAATGGCCCGGCCCTGCAAGTCAGCTCAAGGGCAGCCGGTGGGCCCTGCAGGCAAGAGCATACAGCTCACTCCTCTGTCTCCACTCTGTCTTTGAACAGAGCACACCTCCAGAAACCACAGTGCTTTCCTTAAGGTCCAGCGGACAGTGAACCTGCTTGCCCCACACTGAGGTTATCTTCCTGCAAAAATCAGATCCTCATGAGTTCCCTATCTCGGCTAAAATCACTCTGCCCTGGCCCCCCCAGGTGGGACTCCTCAGAATCATCTTCATGCCCTCCCTGTCCCTCATCCCAGGTTCTGTTTTTCCCCAAAACATCTCTTTCATCTGTCCTCCTTCTCTGTCTCTACTGTCATTGTCTCTCCACTGGGCTGTCTCCATGGCCTCCTGATTGCTTTTCCTCAGGCCTCTGCTCTCCACTCTCTGTGTACACTGAGCCCCTTGCCTGCTCAGGGCCTCTGATCCCTCTGCCCTGGGAACCCTGCTCAGCCTCTTCTGCCTCTTCTGCCCTCCACACACGCCACATGCCACTCAACAGGATGTCTGTGTTGGTCCCCAAATATGCTGCAAACGTTCCCCTTGGCAGATGCCCTTCTAGTCCTGGGGGTATCCTTCCTGCTTGTGACCCCCTGTGCAACCTTGCCTGATCCCTTTAGCTCTGATCACATCTCTGGGATGACACTTGTCACCTGCCTCGTGTGACTTTTTTACATTTACCCAACCATGTCCTCACTGGGTTGTGAGCTCCTTGGGTCTTGGATCATGTCTTTTTTATCACCACTCTCCCAGAATGAGCACAGATGCACTTGGGTTGTGGGATTGTGCCATTCATGCATTTTGCTGTGCTTAACACAGTGGTTTCAGCAAGCCAAGTGTGGTGGAACCAGTCTTGAGTCAGGTCCCCACTGGCCTGCAGCCTGCCTTTGGCTAGAAGCCTTCATTTGGAGCTCAGGCTACTCCCCTTCCACCCTCCCACCCCAAAAGATTGTGGTGCTGATTCTGTGGGAGGGCTCTGCCACCACCTCTACCTGTAGGAGGAATGACCGTGCCCCCCCCCCCCCCCCCCGCTTTCTGTAGGTCTAGGCTCGTTGTCCATGAACCAGCTTCTGGCTGACTGGTCATGGAGTAAACAGACCTGTAGGGCTGTGGTGGAGCAGTATTGCTCACTCTGCAAGCCACGTGACTCTGCAGCCACGCTGCATTTGCACCTGGCAGCTGTGTTACCTGGAGCAAGTTATTTAACTTCTTTGCACCTCAGTTTCCCCATTTGTAAAATGGAAGTGACTCTAGTACCTAACTCATATGCATATATGGAATGGTTAAGAGCATTGAGTGAATTAATTCCTGTAAAGTGTTTATAATAGTGCCTGATACAAAAAAAGGGTACATAAATACTATTGTGTTACTGAGAATGGGATTTCTTTCCTACCTGAGGAAGGAAGTACCTGTACATGTAAGGTTCTTTTACGAATGTTTATATATCAGAGTGGAGTTATCTGTAATCAAAGCTACATTTTCTCTCCAGTGCTTATGTTTTCTGTATTTGAGTAGACATGTTAGCTGGAGTTGAATTATGGAGGAAGAGGATGGCACAGCAGCCCAGGTCAGGATGTTGACAGTGTCAAGTTGTTTTCTTGTACTGGCTCAGTAGGAGGCCTCTAGGGCTGGCAGGGGCCTCTAGAGGGCTGCTATTCTGGGGGTCTCACTTGGCCCCGGGGGCAGATGATAATAGAGAGTACCTCTCATATTAGGCTATGGTGTTCAGACTTTTCTTGGGAGTATATGGGCGTGTGTTAGCTTGTACCGTCAGAGGTTTCTGTTGGAAGATGTAGAAATTGTAATGTTTACCTTTCGTAAGGTGTTTTTGGCTTCCTTAAGCATGAAACCAAGGAACAGGTGTGGCTCACAGTAAGCATGTCAGAACCCTTGGCTAAACGGCTCGGAAGCAGGGCAGCAGCCTCTGCAGGCAGGTGAGTGTACCAGTCGCCCCACCCACCTACCCATGAGCTGGCAATGAGTGGCAGGGACTGGGGTCCTTGGATTGGGGAAGCAGGGAGGAAACGTCAGGGGTGTGAATAGAGAGTAGGGTTTGAGCTTCTCCCAAGCTTGGGGGCTTTGAGGGGGTGAGGGCAGGACAGACCTTCTTTCTGGTCTTGTACCTCAGATAGAGCGAGAGAGACTCAGGCTGGGCTGATATGTGGCCCCATCAGCATCAGAGCTAGGCACCTGATAAGCTCCTCCTCACCATTTCTGTGGAGGAGGCAGCTGTTCCCTTTGTGTGGCATATATTACCTTGACGGTAACCCCTCAAAGGAGAACCCAGGTCCATTGAGGCATACTTTCCTTGAACAGTTGGAAAAGAAGCAGCTGGAAGAACCACAGCTTGGGGTTAGGGGTGAGGAATATATCTCCTGAAGCAGATGGCACCAGGCAAACACGCCTTGGGGTGAGGGGTGGGAGGACAGAAGGACTGTCTGCCTTCTTTCCACAGTGTGGCCGTCTTCAAGTGAGGATCTTCCCCTCTCCCTAGAGCTTTCCTCACTGCGCCTGCTCTGAGTGGGCTGTTAAGAGCATGGCCCAGGGAGTGTTTGTGTCCTGATCTCTGGCTGGGCCCTGCTTCTACTGGGTGGGACACATTCTGCAAACAGCTGATATTTTACATCTGCAGGTGCCAGAGGGGAGCAGCAGCAGACAGCGGAGATCAGGGCAGAACAGCGGGGGTCCGTGCCAGGTTCAGGAGGGCAGAGGCTAGCTCCTGTCGGTGTGGCAGGCACTGACAGATAGCAGGGTGTTGCTCCGCGGCCTTCCTCCCTATCGTCAGAGTACAGCACATGCAGTGGCGGGTCTCAGTAGCAGGTGGCTTTGCAGAGTGCATGTCTTAGGGCTTACTAGCAGTCGATGGGTTTCCCGCAGTCTGGAAATGCTGTTTTTGTCTGTACCTGCCAAATAGGTGCTGCTTCTTCCCTACTCCATGGAGGCTAGGGAACCTTGTTGCTCACAGCTGCTGTGTCCCCACTCTGTCTGCCGTTAACCACCGCCTCTTGGAGCACCTTTCATCCCCGAATCTGCAGTGCTTGGCAGGGGTCTGCCATGGGGCTGCTCAGTCCTGCTCTCTATGAGGGAAGCCATGCTTCTCTCCAGCTGGGGGGGTTGAGACATGAGGGCCCCCCGAGCATCTGGATGTACCTCCTCCTGACCCTGGCAGAGCACCTGGGAGCAGGCCTCAGCTTCCTTGGCTTGACTGTAGGTGCCATGTAAGCCTACCAAGTGAGTGCCAGCTGAGACTGTAAAGAGACACAGCCAACTGGTGATGGCCCTGCCTTTCAAGCCTACAGGGACCTCGAGGCAGCGCTGCCTGGAAAAGGGAGCAGCCAGGAATTCTCCGTAGCTACTGGGTAGTTGCCCAAGACCAGGGCTGTGGGAAGATAGAGTAGGTTGGGGTTTGTGTGCCTGGTGCTGTCCAGCCCCTTGCTGCCTTTCTCACTGCGTTGTTTCTCTGTTTGAGGTATCTACAGGAAGAGACTTGGATGGGAGTTGATCCCCAGAGGCCTTGTAGCTCTGGAAGTCCAGAACGGAGGGTTGTTTGGCAGTTGGGCCCAAGGGCCAGGTAACTGGTCAAAGCTGGTGGTGGTTCACGTGGTGGTTAACAGTGCCGGTGCTGCAGGAGCTGTCATCGCCCCTGCTGTCGAGCTTGTTTCCTGTCTCTGCTTCCCTGCTGCTCCTCCCTGGGCCAGCAGCACCCTTAGCCCAATGGCCAGCTCAGCCCGTGTTCCTTTTCCGTGGGCCTAGAGGAAGACCAGTATTAGCACAACATACCAGGGCTGCTCGGTAGCCTTTTGAAATGAGGCAACTCAGTCAGACCTGGAAATTACTATTCCTGGACTTGGGAATTCCTTATCTATGGTATTCTGCTTTTTTCCAAATAAGTGCCATCTGCCATGTCTATAGCACAGAGGTAAAAATTCTGGATTTGAGACTGTATTTTTCAGGGCAAGTTAAGTCTTTTGAGATAAGATGTTTCATCGACAGCAGAAGGGCCAGTTCTGAAACCCAAGTTTGCCAGTCTCTGAAAACAGCTTCTCAAGTGTCCTCTGGTGTGGCTGAGGCTGGGGCCACATCACACTGGAGCTGAGCAGGGACCAGTTACTGCTCAACCTCTTGCCTTCCTAGTGCTCGGCAGAGGGAAGCTGTATCCAGGGGCCTGAGAAACACTGCAATACTACGCCTGAGCCTCGTTTTGGGAGGGTTTTGCTATGCCCATCTCTCAGGCTCCTACATTACCAAGGGTCATTCGTCTACTGACTTTCCCCAGAGTTTCAAAAGGAGTTCAGTATAAACAAGGAAAAGCCAAACCCAACCCCAAAAAAGACATACCAAAGTCTAGGAGCTGAGGTTGCACCTCAGTTTTGCAGGACACCGCCACCCTTTTCCTTAGCCTGATGCGCAGATGATAGACGCAGCCTGTCCTATGGGAGCCTGAGATGTAGGTGGGTAGCTGCCAGATGTGCCACATGCCACATGAGCCATTTCCTAGCCAGACCCAGCTAGACTTGTCTGGCTGCCGCTGGGTCTTTCCTGTCCATCAGGCATCTGTTTCTTTTGGGTTGGGGGGAGCGGAGGAGTATGACTTACGGAAGGGCCCTTTACATGCAGGTGCTGGCTACATAGTCCCTCGCCCTGCCCAGGCTTCAAGTTGATACCTGGGCTGCCCCCACGGGGGCCGGCTCCCCCTGGTGTCAGAAGCTACCTGCAGAGACGGACTTTGTCTCCTGCCCTTTTCACTTTGGCTTCCATGCTGAGCACCATGAAGCGATGAGCCCAGGGAACCTCTGGCCCCTCTGGCCTAGAGCTGCCAGAAGCATTGCCTTAGGGTTCCTTGGTCCCGTGACTTGCGGTAATAGCCACTGAGTACTGTGATGGGCCTTCTCTGATGCCGTACCACAGCATTCGCTGAATAAAACGCTCGCTTTTGCTTTCCCATTATCTGTTGTTGAGCTGCTCCAAGGAGTGCTCCTGTCAGATTTGTTAATTTTTTAAGACACTTGGGATTTATGGGAAAGACATCTGATGGATTTCCGGGTAGGGATAGCTCTGAGTGAGTGACCACCCTTGAGAAGCAGCCCTGCCATGTCGTCCTCCATGGCATGTGTACTCTGTCCACTGCAACTCTCGGCCCAGGAAGGATCCTGGGCAAGCCAGCCCAGCTCCATTCCTCCATAAGCAGCCTCAAGAGTGACAATCTGAGAGCCACTGGGCACGGCTCTTGAGCTCTGCCAAGTACTCTGGTGATCAGGTGGCGTCCCCAGGAAATTGGGAACAAACGAGTGGAACAGGCCTGGGGCTGCGGTTGATGGGCAGAGGAGAGGTGGATGGTGACTAGCTCCACCCCTGCCTGCTCCTTCAGGTTAAAGGGAACAGGAAGTCTGAGGCACTGAGGCTTGATCACCGAGCTAGTGTTAGAGACGGAGAGGGATAGAAAACTCGTATGTGAGGACCTCCTGTGGGAAGTTCAGCCAGGTGAACTTAGAGGGGCTCAGAAGTGACAGGATTGGGATTCAAACCCAAGCCTCACTGACCTCAAAGTCCAGTGATGACTGGGACCCATTTACTGGGGAGAGATGGCTGGTTTGGTGGCATGGGAGTCAGTGCTTCGGCCAGCTTTGTGAACAAAGCGTGGGCTGGACTCTGTCCGGGTCAGCCCTGGGCCAGGACCAGAACCCAGTGGTTAGACACAGCCACAGCCCCCTCCCAGGGTTCTGTGCTAATGTGCTGATGGTGCAGAAATCTTTCCTCAGGGCAGCAGTAACCCTCTTCATTCCTGGCTCTGGGACTGAAGCCTTTGATGTACCCTGGCAGGTGGGTGTGGCATGGGGGCTCCTGGAGCCATCATACCAGTCCTTAGCACTCCCCTGGGACTCCCACCTGTAGGGCACTGTAACCAGGGGATGGCATCTGGGAGTGCCAAGATGATGACCCATTTCCTCAGCCACCCCTGCACTTCTGTGACTGGGACTTCCCCTCTGAGTGATGATGGAGGGGGAAGTGGGTCATGCCAGAGCATCTGAACTGGGCACCTGGGGCCTCTTGCCTCCTGGCTTGAAAGTGGCTTGGCTTTTCCTTGCATCACTGGCATCTGAGAGGTGCCTCATGTGGCAGGGGATAGTCTTTTCTGTGTGGGCACCAGGCTGGCTACTTCTCTGGTCTCTTTGGAGAGGGAAGAATGGTTAGCTGGGTGGCACTGTCTGTCAGTGTTGTCCCATTGTGCAGCCCCAGGCATCCTCTGAGCCAGAGCCACTTGGACCTGACTCCTTACAGCGCCTGACCGAGGCATCTGTGTTCCCTTGTTTTCTTCTGGACTTCACATCCCTCTGTCCTCTGAGATAGCTGCCTCTGGCCCTGTGGTGAGGGTGACAATTCTCACTCCAGCCTCACATGAAGCCCATCCAGAGAGGGGTAAGCACTTATGCTGCCAGGACCCATGCTTAGAAAGTTGCTGGCTTTGGCTGTAGGGTAGAAGTGGGAGATAGGAAGGGAGGCCCTGTTCTGAAGCAGAGGGTGGTGGGGCTGCAGCAGAGCCTTGCCCAGGCAGAGGTATGGGAGTCACCAGAGTTGCTGGACCCTCTTAACGGGAAGGGGGACTTAGAATATGGATTCTTCTAGAGCTGGCAGGTAGATTTGCATCACCTGTCCTGTTTCATAGATGATGAAACTGAGACCCAGAGAAGTTAAACGACTTACCCAGGGGTAGAGCCAGGTCTGTAGCCTGACTGCAGTCCTCTTTCCAGGGCCCAGAAGTAGCTTCACCATTAGTCTGTATAAGTAGGGGAATGATGCAGGAGACAGCTCTAATTTTCTTTTTTTTCTCTTAAAAAAAAGAAAAAAGATGACAAAACTTACAGTCAAGCCCAGGATTGCTCACAGACAGTGTGTCACAATGTGGTCTGACCCATTGACAATCTTGTACTTCAGGTTTCCTGCCAGTCCTTGGCCACATTTTCCTTTTCATTTCAACAAACATTTCATGAGCACCTTCTATGGGCCAGGTGTTATACAAGATGAACAGAAAAATGCTTAGATGTGTTCCCTTTAGTCAGAGAATGTTTGTTGCTTCAAGAGAAAGAAACCCATCTCTAATCAGGTTGGTTTGCCAGACCTCAAGCAGGGCAAACAGAGGAGCCAGGTGTCTCTCTGTCTCTGTTGCTTGCCTCTGCTTTCTGCTTATTAGCTTTAGTCTGTTAAACTAGCTTCCTACATGAGGTTGGAATGGTGGCAGCACAGAGCTTTGAGACCCCCCCTCTCTTCCCAGTTGCCTGCTGGAGCCACAGTGTTGGCACCGGAGGAACTTCTCCTTCAGAGAAGGTGAATGCTATCTCCCAAAGAAGAAGGGCTGGCAGACCACTCTCGGCACTTCTCGCTCCCATCCTACTGTTTGTTCTCGTGGCTTTAGGGGGCGGGCACCAGGAGGCTTTGTGCCCAGTCCCTTCTCAAAGTAGACAGAACTCAGCCAGACCCTGACAGGGAGTAGTGCTCAGGTCAGCCCAGCTTGGGGTCCAAAAACCTTGTGGGGGTCCCTGAAGTTTCCTGTGATGGAGCCCAGTCTTGAGGAATTCGTGCTGTTCTACTTTTAGAGTATCTTTTTCCCTATGATTGGATTGGGGGCTACCTCAGGAAGGAGGAGGTGGTGGCTTCACTCCTGAGGTTACGTGATTGGTGCTCACCTGAGTGTCCTTCAGAGGAAGGAGAACTGAGCTTCTGAATGGTGATCTCTATAAGACCACACAGGCTTCATGCAGCTTCTCAGTGCCTCAGTTTCCTCGCCCCTCCGATGAGGATTACAGTACCTGCTGATTGGTTCCGAGACTCAGAATGTTTCTCACAAGTAGACACCCTGGGCCCTTTGACAGCGATGTCTGATTGCTACCCCCTCATTTTGTAGAGACAGGAACCAAGTTCTGAAGAGCTGAGTGACTGCCCAGGGCCTGCCATCGTGGAGGGACAGTTCTGTGGTCAGGCTCAGACTGCAGCAGCCCTTCACGCCACACTGGCTGCCCGGGCACTCGGGGCTACAGTGTCTCTTTCTAACAGAGGCCATCCTCTGTAGGAGCCTGGCCTGAGATAAACAACAGACTGGCTACAAAATGTACAAAGGCAGCTGGGTCTTGGTCTTCCAGCTTTTCTCCTGCCTGCCCAATTCCTAAGAATGGCAATGGTAGGACCAGCTTCCCACGGCCTAGGGAGGTTCGTCGACGGGGGATGACTGAATCCATTTAGAGTAACTTCATTCCCTTTAACATCTCATCTATTTTGGACCTCTTGTGTTTGTTCTGCCCTTTCTAGTTTTTGACTAGCCTGAATTTTACTCCCAGAGGAAAAAGAAAGCCATCTATCAGGACAATACAGTAGGAAAATCCTCCAGTGACTTCGGGTTTTCTGTCCACGTCACTGTTTGTTTAATGAGTGTTCTCCATCACAGCCTTGGTGCATCTGGGACGAGCCACAGTCATCTCACCTGCCTTGGGTAGCCTACGGGTGCCAGCTTGGCTGTCTAAGACATCTCAAACTTAACTTGTTCAAAAGACCCGCTCCTTCTGCCCGTCTTCCCTGTCTCTCCGGAAATGGTACCACCATCCACCTGTTTGCCCAGGACAAAAACCTGGGAGTCATCCTGTTCCTCTAATACCATTAGCACCCACATCCAGCGAGTCCTATCAACTCTGCTCCAAGTTTTTCCTAAGTGTCACTAAGTTCTGGCCCCACGGGCCACCTCAGACATGCTGAGCTCTTTTCCTTGATTTCAAAAGTTCTTCTTTCTGTTTCTTTCATCAGACAGACCTCTCTGCTCAGGGGTCGCCACTCAGCGAGGACTAACTTGACTACGCTTTCCCTGTCAGTCCCCATCTCCCCACTCCCATTTCTAGTCCATCATCTGGTTCTGTTTTCTTCCGCACATTTTATCTACCAGTTGTTTTCTTGTTTGCTTATTTGTTTTCTTGTGTGTCTTCTCTGCTCCCTTCACACCACTCTCTACCCACTTTTGTCAACTCCCTGGAGTAGGTCTTTATTAACTAATTGATGGCAAGTGGATGATGCTTGTCCTTTCCAGAGGATGGGAAGATAGCACAGTGACCCTAAACTAAGCTGTTGCCACAGCCACTGTTACTAAACGAGATATATAATAGCATTCTGTTTACCCCAACCTGCCTTTCACACACATACATATACACTGTATATACACACACAGGCTCTTAATTGTGTTTGGACAAATACTGGCTATAAAATGATAGCTTCAGTTGAGGGTACATTATAGCTCTGATTTTCTTGGAAAAGCTTTTAAGTTCACAGTGAGGAGACGAGGAGCTGAGGTGTTTCTCTGCACTAATCTCTCCAGGTGCTCAATAATTTCCATAGCCATAGGGGACGGTATTATTATCCTATCGCTGCTGTAACAACAGTAGTGGCTTCAGACAATCATCTTACAGTTCTGGAAGACAGAAGTCCTAAAATCACGGTGTTGGCAAAGTGGGATGGTCTTTCTGAAGTCTAGGGAAGAATCTGTCGCCTTGCCTTTTCTAGCTTCTGGACTCCACCTACATTCCTTGACTTGTGGTCCCATCATCCACCTTCAAAGCCAGCTTCCAGTCTGTCTGCTCTGTCATCACCTTGGCTTTCCTGACTTGACCTTCTTGCCTTCCTCTTGCAAGGAACCTTCTGGTGGCATTGTGCCCCTCCCCCACGTAATCCAGGATAATCTCCCCATTTCAAGAGCCTGAATTTACTCACTTATGCAGAATCTTTTTTATCATGTGAAGTAGCATATTCATAGGTTCCGGGAATGTGGACATCTTTGGGAGGCCATATTCAGCATACCATAGGGACTGAATTTTCTTCCTTTGGGCAAACTTATATAATTGATAAATTATTTGGGAATTGAACAAAACAAAACAGGAAAATGTATCTATTTTCCAGCCAAACTGAAATGATGGTGAATCCTGAATTGACTCCAAATAAATATTTTGGTTTTTTTATTGAGCAAGATTTTCAGTTTTTAAAATTTTTACATCCATATTTATAGCTTGAGTTAAACTCAAAATTCTATGGTAGTTCTGTCAAAATAATTATATAGTTTATTTTTGAAGAAAAGTATTCAAAATACTTAAATTCTTATTTTAAGTTTTTGAAAATGTAAGCATCTGTTGTTTTGCTAGAAGTTATTGAACTCCCATACAGTAAGACAAAAATATCTCCCAAATATCCTTGAGTCACTACCTAAATAGGAAATGATTTTTCCAGGTTATTTCACTAAGTTTGGTAAATCAAATGGCCACATTATTATTAGGTTTTCTAGAGTACCTACTGCTTCAATCTGAGAAGGTTAAAAAAAGAAAAGCTGCCAGCTCATATCTTCCACGTTCTAGCCAGTAAAATCTGCATAAGAGATTTGTCGTGCAGGATCGTCTTTGTGGGAGAAAGAAGTAGGCTGGGCCTGGGTGGCGATGTGTGTTCCGGTCAGCTGGCCATGGCTGCCTGGTGAGGCAGCAGGGTGGGTGTGCCCTGGAAAGCAGAGACGGACAGGTGTGGCCTTCAGACAGGAAGCACCAGTGCCTGTCTTCCTTTAGGGCTTGGAGCTGGGCCTTCCCTCACTGCTGTCCTGTGTGCCCCCTGACTCACTGCCTGACAGAGATCCCAGGGCCACAGCGCCCTAAAATCAGTACATCTGACCACCCTCGTCTGGTGATGGCACAGGGGCTCAGGGATGGTTTCACTGCCAGGGTGGTTATCACCCCTAATGAGACAGGACCTGTGGCAGGAAGGTTGTGGGTTTGGGAACTTGAAGATTTGGGTTCAAATCCCAGCTCAGGCACCTCTCAGCTATGTGGACTGGTAAGCAAGTTCCCCAGTCTCCTGGTGAGGTGGAGGTGACAGTACCTGTTGTGCCAGACACGCGGGGGTATTGGGGTACTCTTCTAACAGGTTGCCCCCTTGTAGTCAGTTACTGTGTCCCATGGGAGAAGTCCCCATGCTCCATCTGAGGGATTCAGGAGGGGAGGGCGGGGAGGACGCTGTGACGGGTGTGGCATGTGGCTGTGGATCCTGAGTCAGGAATGGGCATGCCTGGGGTCCAGCAGGCTCAGTGTGAGCCAAACCTGGGAGGATGATTGTTACTTTGGTCTTCACTGCTGCAGCTGGCCGTTTTTCTTCTATGGGCTTCTGTAGACCAGGGGAGCGGCCGTTACTGCGGCTGCTGCTGCCAGGAGCCACAGGGCCTCCTATATTGAAGCCTGAGGAGAGACCTTGCCTACTATGGTCTCATCAGCCTGCCTCTTGATGCAGGAATGGGTATCGCTGTGCTCCAGAGAGCCATTTCCTGAGGTCAAATTATTTGTGTACCCACCAGCCATAGAAAGGCCCTTCCCACTCCTGGGCATAGGGAGCTTAGAAGTTGGGTCGATGCCCAGAGCAGCCCCTTGTCCTCTGAGCTAGGGAGTCCCAGTGTCTCTGGGGAATTGGGAAGGTGAGAACAGAGCCAGGCCTCCAGGTCCAGTCCTTGGGCCTTTCTAAAGCCAATCCTCAGCAATTCTCATGATCCTTTCCTTGTGAGGTGATGGGAGGGGACCAGCAGGGCTTCGGGCCCTGTACCCATTAGTGAGAGCCATTCAGTTGTGGCCTGTTCCCCACTATGGGCTCTGGGGGGAATGTTTAAGTAGAGGGTTCCGGGCTGAGAAGACATGAAGGCTTAGGGTACACGTGGCTTGGGCTGGATGCTCTGGTTATGAAGGGCAACTTACTCTTGAGCCCACTGGTTTCAATGCAGGACAGAGTTTGGGCTCTAGGGTCTGGTCAGCTCCACCTCTCCAGTCATGTGCTCTGTCTCCCTTGCCAATCCCTAGCCTTGTCATTCACCTGTTCTCACCCCCACACCTTTGCTGAGCCTGCCCATGCCCCCTGCGCTCACTGTGCGTGTCCTCTCTCTGTCTCTGAATGTTTGAGCCCTGCCTTCCTTTCTGAGCCACTCAAATCCTCACGCACCCTGCCTCACTGACCTTTCCCTTCCAGGGGAGAGCTTCTCCTACCCGTGCTGATTTGCATAAGCGTGCTGCTCAGACCCCAAGGAGGCAGCAGAGACTGGGAGAGCGACTTGGAAGGGCTGCCTTGGGCAGTAGACCTGCCTGCCAGCCCCTCAGCTCTCCTACCTTGTGTGGGTCCTGGGCTTGCCATGGTCCTGTGGGCTCCATTTCTGTTCCTTAGCCAAGGAACCAGGCAGACCCCTCCATAGCTCACACCCTCCTTTATCTGTACTCTGCCTCCTTGGAATGACCTTTTTCACTTTCTCCCCTGTATAAAACCTTGAGCACGTCAGAGGTCTCATTTCTGCTCTTACCATTTCTATTCAGCGTTGTATTGAAGGTCCTCATCAGTGCAGTAAGGCAGGAAAAAGAAATAAAAGGCATGCAGAGTAGAACGGAAGAAATAACAACTGTCTTTATTCTCAGACAATATATTAAAATATTCTGAAGAATCTTCACAAAAGCTAACAGAAGTAATTGATGAGTTTAACATGGTTGTAGGATACCAGGTGACTATATAAAAAATCAGATATATGTGTGTGTTTAATAGTGTTATTGAGATAAAATTTATATACCATAAAATGCACCCATTTAAAGCGTACAATTCAATTTTTTTTTAGTATGTTTATGGAGTTGTGCAACTATTATCATAATCTAATTTTAGAACATTTTCATCACTCCAGAAAGAAACTTTGACCTCATTCCTCCACCCCCCAAATCAATTGTTTTGTTATAATAGCAAGAAACGATTAAATTAAAATTTAAAAATAACATGTATAATAGCATCAAAAATTAAATACTTAGAGATAAATTTGTCAAAACATTGTTAAGAGAAATTAAAGATCTAAATAAATGGAGAGATATGCTACGTTCATGGATTGAAATAATATTATTAAGCTATCTACTCTCCCCAAATTGACCTATAGATCCAACACAATCCCAGTCAAAATCCCAGCAGGCCTTTGAAAGATACTGTTAAGAAAGTGAAAAGACAGGCCACAGACTAGAAGAAAATATTTGCAAAACACATAAAATAATTTATATCCAAGATATATCTAGAACCCGTATAGCTCAATAAGGTACACAACCCAATTAAAAAATGGGTTAAAGATTTGAACAGACAATTCAATCATTTTCTAGTAAACCAGTGGTACATAAATATATGAAAAGACGCCCAACGTACTTGGTCATTGGGGACATGCAAATTGAAGCGAAAGTAATATTAAAACTACTACCACATCCCTACTAAAATGGCTAAAAGAAAAAGAAAAAAACAAAGACAACTGATAATACCAAGTGCTGGTAAGAATGTGGAACTCATACATTGCTGGTGGGAATGCAAAACAGTACAGCCACTTTGGAAAACAGTTTGGCTGTTTGTTATCAAGTTAAACATATACTTATAACACAGCAATACCACTTCTAAGTATTTACCCAAGAGAAATGAAAACATATACGTGCAAAGACCTGTATACAAATATTTATTGACTTTATTCATAATGGCCCAAAATTATAAGTGACTCAAATGTCATCAACTAGTGAATGGATAGACAAACTGTGGTATATCCATGTAATTCTTTTTACTCAGCAGTAAAAAGGTATGAAATACTGGTACACCTAACAATACAGATGAATCTCAGGTACATTGTGTGAAGTGAGAGAAGCCCTACACAGAACAGTCACTCTGTGATGCCATTTATCTTACATTCTGGAAAAGACAAGACCATCGGAAACAATCAGAGCAGTGTTGCCAGGGACTGGAAATGGATGGAGGGGGACTGGCTGCAGACAGGCACGAGGGAACTTTTCGGAGCGATGGAAATGTTCTGTATCTTGATTATGGTGGTGGTAACATGTTAAAATTTGTTAAAACTCATTGAATTGTCAGTTAAAAAGGGAGAAGCTCATTACATATAAATTATACTTCAATTTAAAAATATTTTTTTAAACCCACCATGACACAGAACTTAGGCTCCTTCTTCATTCATTGGGCTGCTGGACTCACTACTCACTTGGGCACAGCCAGACCCTGTCCCCAGCCGGCTCTGTGAGAGGCCAGAAGTGCTGACTGAGGTGGTGACAGGCTGGGGAGAGTTCAGACCTGGGTGAGCTTCTATGGCTGGCTGTTTTGTTTCTCTTTCAAGTACTTCTACTCAGCTGTGGCTGCTCTCTTTCCCACAGGTTGGGATAAACATTCCTATGGTTACCATGGCGACGATGGGCATTCCTTCTGCTCCTCGGGGACTGGCCAGCCCTATGGTCCCACATTCACCACAGGAGACGTGATTGGCTGCTGCGTCAACCTCATCAACGGCACCTGCTTCTACACCAAGAATGGCCACAGCCTTGGTGGGTGCATAGGGGATCTTGGAGGGTCTGTCCCATAAAGCCACTTTGGTTGATGAGAGTCCCAAGGGCAGGCTTTGAAGCCAAACCAATGTCACAGAGCCTCTGCTGAACTCAGGGGAACTGCAGCCATTTCTAGGTATTGCAGCCCTGCAAGGTTAAGGGAGGGTAGCAGGGGCACTCCCTTTGTTAATCCATCCCTTCAGGATCATTTATGGAGCCCAGGGTCAGTGTTGAGAGAGCAGCATTATCATGGTCATGCCCCTGGCCTGTGTGGTACTTGTTGGAACAGGGTTTGGGGTTGGTGAAAAGTTTTGAGGGTCCTGAGTACATACTTGAGTAGTAGTGGTTTGCATGCGTGTGGCCTGGGCCCAGGCTTTGGCCAGCGCTTCTGACACTCAGTGTGCTGGTTGCTATGGAGCAACAGTGAGGACTGTTTTAGTACGAGGTAAACTGACAGGCTGGAATCAGATGGGGCCAGGTCTCTTCTGGACTTTTCGTGGTTAACAGACAGCAACCTAGACAGACTTATATTTAAAAAGGTCCCTTTGGTGAAACTGCAAAGAGTATACTGACTGGAGAAAGGGCCAGGGGAAAAGGCAGGAGGCCTGAGGCAAGACAGTGGTGATGGGGATGGGTACAGGAAGTGGGGAACAGGTCTGACAAAGACCCAGGGTGGCCAAGCATGGATATGTGACAAATGGAGAGCACTAGCAAGAAGGGGAAGTGGCTAGATTAGTGATACAATCAACTGAAATGAGGGACCCAGGACAAGTAGCGATCCGCGGAGGGCGATGGTGGTCCTGGAGGAGCCCTTGGAAGAGCAATTCCTGTGCAAGGATAGAAATGTAAGACTGGACCTTCACACAGAGGGAGACTTGGGCTATTCTGATGGGTGGCCCTACTAGGACTGCCTGGTATTTGGCCCTCGAGTGAGAGGAGCCCTTGGACAGAGTGGTAGTGATGTGCCTAACTGCTGGGCCTTCCAGCGTGGGTTTGCAGAGCTCTTTGATCTGGCAGACCCTATCAGCCAGGCTGCCCACAAGCCTTGCCCGGAAAGAAAGTTGGACATTTTACTTGGAACTCAACTCCTAGGAGACCCATTTCCCCAGGCTTGAGGGGCAGTTAAAAGGGGGCTGCCACTCCCCACAGCCCTCTGTGGCTTCTCCAGGAGATGAGCCCGGGCAGAAGCAGGGACCTGAGTGGAAATCAGGTGGCTTGGTGGAATGATCAAGAGCCCTCATTCCTTAATAGTCCAGAGTGAGCAACGAGAGCATAGCACAGACACCACAGGGCTGACCCAGGTGCACATGGGAGAAACTCTCCTCTGAAATCCATGGCCACCTGGCTGCAGTTTCTGGTATCCAGCTGGTGAGGAGCGAGTTGCTGGAGGGCAACGCCAACATCTCAAGATGACTTTCCACTTTGTTCTCTGACTCCAGCTATTGTCTGGCTCTTGGTTTTTCTGCTGTCAGAATTCCAGGGGCCAGTCATTGCTGTGGGCTCTCTTTACCCGAGCCCCTCTTCACCTGCCCCTCTGCAGCCAGCCCCAGTCCCCTCTGCTCTGGATTCTGCCCTTCACATCCCTCCAGCTTGCCCACACCTTGCTCAGAGCATGGCACCTGCTGTGGGATCCACAGTTTGGGGTACACCCTGCTGTCCCCTCTATCTGTACCTCCCTCTCGGCCTTCACTATGTGCCAAAGCCCATGAGCTCTTTGTCAGTCTGCTCCCTCGGTCCATAGAGCTCCTGGCCGCCTTAATGTCAACCCAAACCCTCACGCTGTTTGTAAAAACTCACCTACTACTGCATGCCTTGTATCGACCCCATGCAAGACCTCACACATCTTGTAATTAACCTTCATTTAGGAGTATGTTTCCTGTTTTTCCAGCCTGTCAAGATCTTCTATCATTTTGTTTGTTGTAGCTCAAATATTTGGTGTTCTTTTCAGTATCGTATTAACCTAAAATTTGATAAACATGTTTTATGTGTTTTCATCAAAATATTGATTTAAAAAGTATCGGAAGAGTATAAGGCTGCGATTTGAGCCTTTAGCCTATCGCTTATCTGGGTAGACACTAGCCATTTACGAATCACTTCGTTATATTAGTTTGAAAGTCATGTTTTTCTATTTTGTCCACAAGGATACTGCTGAGTCCTTACTAAAAATTGTATACCACCTGTCCCCTGCATTTTCTAGGTTATGAAATTTAATGGAGAGGCAGTGAACTTGGAGTGATAAACTATTTGGTGAATCTTCTAATGACCTTGTTTCCTTTTCACAAGCCAGCTTATCAATAATGTGCTTCAGAGTCTCACGCAGGATCAATGAGCCAATCACCGCTCTCTAACCTCAGAACCTTTCCCCCTTTACGGAAGAATGATGTTTCCTGGCCTCCCCACTCCTTTCATGTACTCCATTGTCCTCTGTCACAGCACTCATCCTATGTGTCATTGGTCATTTGTCTGTGTAATTATTTGATGCATGCCCTCTCTCTTGCTGGAGTTGGCAGCACTTTGAGGGCCAGGCTTGGAGTTGGTTCCTCCTGGGAGGTCTCAGTAGGTAACTTGATGGAAAGATGAATGCGCGAGTGAATAGACAGGAGACTGATGGCTCATCTACAAGTGGTCCATGCACTTGCAGAGTCATTTTTTCCCAGCTCCGTGCTCTCTCACAGGCTCTTTGTGCCCTCAGCCTCAGTGACTCCTGACGTGTGTCTGTCTTGCTCGGAGCACTTCTCATCAGCAAGTTTGAATGTCCTGTTTGCTTCCTGGATCTGTGCTGGGACCTTCTTCCCACGGGCCAACCCAGATCTTGCCCTTACAGTGGCCTTACAGAGGCTCCCAGAGACCTGCAGGGCTGAGGGGGGTGGGGGGGCAGTCTTACCCTTGTTCAGTGCAATAGGGGGCGGAATAGCCTCTTTCCTCCTCTTCCTGGAAGCACCTCCAGGTCTTATCCTTTCTGCCATGGTGAGGTAGACTGGGCAAGCCCGAGTAGGTCATCCCCTGCCCAGAAGTGTTGCAGTTGCCTCACCCTGGCACAACTGCAGCCAGCTTGTACCCAGACCTTATAAAGCCACTTTCACAAAGTATCTCAGTTTCTCTCTTGAGGTGTCGGAATTAGCTTTTTCAGATGGGCTCAGAAAGGTTGTATAACTTGTCAAAGGTAACATTGCAGATAACTGATGGAGCCTGGACTCCCCCTTCTTCCAGGGTTCTCCGGGCCTCTTCCATGAGCTGGGGGTACAGCAATAGCAGCCTGCCTATACTGAGGTCCACGAGGGCAGCTCCCACGCAGTCCTGGAGGGTGCACGCTGAGGTCTCCTCATGAGTGCAGAGAAGCTTCCATATTCCATCCTGCCAGCTCTGACTGCTGACTGACTGCATGTGGGGCTCAGAAGTGGCCTCAGGCAGGCAGATCATGAGATTTCTGAGCATCCCTCACTGTGGAGCAAAGTAGCCTGGCAAGGAATGTCAACAGTATCTCTGCTTCTTGGTTTTTTCATCTGTAAACAGTTTCAGAGACAGTGGACACCTTCCATGGTTGTTCTGAGGATTAAAGGATTCCTTGTGAAACACTGAGCCCAGAGCCCAGCATGGAGGAAGCACATCGTATGCACTGGCTGCCTGGCAGGATTTGGGCCCCAGATTTACTGGGAGACCTATGGTTAGACCCTCACCTGTTACTCTGTCTTGTGGGGGTTCAGTTTCTTTTCTGGGTGGGATTGGGAGAGCAGACTGGGACCTCTAAGAAGTCAGTGGTTTGTAAAACTTTTAGACCAAAAGCTCAGGAGTTTCTAGAAGATATAAGAATTTATCTTAAAAATGGGAAGGCTGTGAATCCTTGGGAAAGTCTTCTTTGGCCCTGAGTTGTTTCTCAATCTATAGAACATGAGTGCTCTGGTGGATATTCCGAGGCCTTTCTCCTACTTAGTCTCACTCCCTTGTCCCCTCACTTCAGGCTGAGGTCCCTGGAAACACAGCCTCTTCTCTTGGCAGGGGGCTTCAGAGGGTACACAGGCCAGTGTTAACCTGGGCTTTGTCAACTTGTAATCTCTAGGGACTCTGGACAGGTATGAGCTGGAGATGCGCAGCTGCCACCTTTCCTGTCTCCACTGCTCTGTCAGCTTGGAAATGATACCTGAGTGTCAGGCTAGGAATGAGTCCAGCCCCACTACTTCTGCTAGTTTTATGATTGTGGGCAAATCATTTAACCTCTGAGATTTACTTTCCTCATCTATAAAGTGGGGATAAGAAAGCCTGCTCCCCAGAGTTGGTGTGAGGTTTAGATGAGATATTAAATGGAAAGAGGCCTAGCATATATAGTAGGTCTCCATAAATATGTGTTGAATCAAGAGAAGGATCAGGCCTGGAGAGGCCTCGGGGGTAGGTCATTTGGGTTTTAGTCCTTCCTAGCAGGCTTTTCCTGCTGACGGGGTGGAAGAGCTATGGGCAAATACTCAGGATCCAGCTTCACTTCCGACCAGGCCACCTAGCAAAGGAAGGCCAGAGTCTATACCTACCAGACCCTAGCACGTGCGTGGCCTTCTCCATAGGGTAGATGTGGTGACCATCCTTTCCCCAGCTATTGTGACGGACCCTCTGTGGGCTGATGACTGTCTCTTTCCCTCTACAGGTATAGCTTTCACAGACCTACCGGTAAGTACTACTATGGGGACTCTCCATTCCGGGCTCTTGGGGACTGACTGGGCTGGTACCTGCAAGTGCAAGGTGTGGAGTCGGGCCCTTTCCCATCCAGGGCTATGTGCTGTGCTGTCAGGTTGAGAGTACCAATATGGGGTACCTACTGGTCTTTTTCTCTCCGGTAGCAAGGCCCGGTCTTCCTCTATGACTCATAGCAAGTGGTGATTTGTGGCATTTCCAGAGGCAGTTGAGAGGGTGGTGTAGGTGGAGATGAGGGTAGCTCCATGGCTTAGCTGGTCTGAGCCAGTTAGGTGTGGCTTACAGCCAGTGGACCAAGATGCAGGGTAGAGAATTGTTCCTGAACTATTAGGTCGCTGTACATCTCCATCAAAGATCCCGAAGGAAAGCCAATACCCTAGGGGACTGAATCTGCTACCATGCAGTGTATCTCTGAGCTGGAGAAGTGAGCTTTGTGGGGTTTTCTCTTCTTGGACAAGGGTGTGGTTTCCTGCTGGCTTAGTTCAGGGCTCATCTCCACCTCCTGCACCCCAATCCTGCTTTATTAATAGTCATCACAGGCCTCGTCATATGTACGGCCTCCACCCAGAGTTCTGGGAGCCTGGCCCTGTTCTATGTGCACTGGCCGGGTTCGGGAAGGAGGAAGGGTTTGCTGACTCTGGTGGCTGCTTTGGGATCCTGAGCTCTTCTGTCATGCACAAAGAAATGTCCTTGTGGTCTGCGGAGCCTTCCGAAGCCCAGACTGTAGCACCCAGCATTTTGTTAGAACCTCTTGTATATGGATCAGAATCCGTCCCTGCAGGCCCCAGAGAGGGGCTGTGGTCCTAGGCAAATTGAACAGACACAGGAGAATTCTGACCCTGGCTGGGGAAGAGTCTAGTTGTGGAGATGCCACATGAAACATCCAGACATGAACGCTGGCAGTATGTCAACAAGTGCTAGAAAGTGAGTGAATGCAGTGAAGGTCAGAGAAGTCTTCCTGGAGGAGGTGAGCTTTGCCTGTGGCATGGAGGATGGGAGGGGAAAGGAAGGAAACGAGGTCTTGTGGGTTCAGAGCTCATGGTGGAGTAAAGGCACACGACACTCAGGGATGACACCTGGCCTGAGGATGGAAGGCCGAAGAGAGGACTGGGGGCCCAGGGACAATGGGGAGGAGGCTGGTGAGACCCAGGGCAGTAGCAGTGGCGAGCCACAGGGGGCACTGAGTGAGGGAGTGACCTGGCCAAAGCTCATCATGGCAGGGGATGGATGGAAAGCGGGAGTCCCACATCCAGAGGGATATGCCCAGACCTTCCTGGCTGGAAGATCCTCTTAGTGAGCCTCTGACAGGAAAGGCAGCAGCCCCCTTTCACCCTCTGCCAGCGTCAGGGGGCCTAAACCAGCTCACCCTTTTTGCCATGCTCTCTTCCTCCTCCCGTCCTTTCCTGCCTCCTCCCATCCTTTCTCCCTCCCCGCCCCCCCACATGCCTCTTTTTTTATGGCAAAAGGCTCCTTGGTCCTGGATCTTTCTGAGAGGAGCCATTATCCACCATTGCAACAGATCTTCATGGGCACACCTGCAGGGTCCTGGAGCCTGGCCTGCCTGTCTGTGCCCTGGCCGAGTCCCAAAAGGGGACCTTGGGCTTTGGGGACACCATAGCCTCTGATGCAGGGCAAGAGACTCCATGTTGAGCCTGGCTTGCTTTTCTTTTGCTTTCTTCCCTCAAGCTTTGGGGAATAGTGTCTGGTAGGGAGGTGGGCAGACTGTGGCTTAGCCCTGCCTCCTTCAGCCTTGCTGCAGTTCTTTCAAAGCTGGAACCACGGCCTGCAGGAGCCAGCACCTTCCCCCTCTACACCGGAGGCGAGGTGAGGCCTGCTGCCCCACTGCCCTCAGGGCCCGACTGACATTTCATTCTCCTCCTCCTCCTCAGGCCAACCTCTACCCCACCGTAGGCCTGCAGACACCTGGGGAGATTGTGGACGCCAACTTTGGGCAGCAGCCCTTCCTGTTTGACATTGAGGACTACATGCGAGAGTGGCGTGCCAAGGTCCAGGGCACTGTCCACTGCTTCCCCATCAGTGCCCAGCTTGGCGAGTGGCAGGCGGTGCTGCAGAAGTGAGTGCCCTGCTCCCGCCCTTCCCCAGCCCGGCCCCGTCCCAGGGGCCTCACTCTTCTGTAGGCCCCTATACTGCTGCAAGCTGCTCTTAGGAACTCCGGGGGGTGGCGTTCCTTCTGGAAAGCACTCCCAGGGTGACTCTGCCTGCTCCTCTCCTGCTTCCCTCTTAGCTGATGGACAGCTCCCGCTCAGTTCTCCAGATCTGCTCCTGATTTAACCTTTGCTTCCTCCCCTCTCCCAACCCTCCCACTGGATCCGACAGCTCTGTATGGAATATCACCAACAGGGCTATTTTTCCTCTCTGGGTCATTTTGCAGAAAGAATACTAGGATGCCATCTGGTCTCTTCCTCTGTAGACTTTCTCTACCGTAGGAAGTATCCATCTTGCCATAACTCTGGCTGAGGTCACTCTTAGCTTAGCATCCAGCTAAGTCCCACGTATCCATGGCAGTGATGGCGGGAAGAGGACCAGCCTAGTTGGCTCTTTGCTGATTAATTCTGATTGTCCTGGAGGCCAGTCTTGAGAAATCCCAAGGGAGGCCAGGTTTGGGTCTCTCTTCCACTTACCAGCTGCAGGCCTGAGTGAGGCAATGACCAGTACCCACTCTGCCAGGAGGTGGATTAGCTAGTTAGCTTGACTGCCAAGGGTGGGCAAAGAAGGGCTGGGCTTCACCTAGCCCTGGTCCCTTAGGAGGGGTTGGTGTGCACCCTGAGTTCCTCGTGCAGCTTTCTTGAGGACTTAATATTGAGCCAGGCCCCAGGGAGCCCTGAGGCAAAGCAAGGTGGCCAGACCCTTCTCAGGAAGAGCAGCACTGCTATGTCTTCCCAGCCCTCAGAGCTAATGACAAGCTTGTCCTCTGGGGGCCAGCACAGTGCCAGTCCCTGCAGCAGGCTTTCTGGGACAGTCAGGGGAGAGCTGGAGCTATCCCAACTGTGTGGGAGAGGGACAGACGCTCTCAACTTACAGGGTCCGGGCTCAGCACATGTGTGTATTAGTTTACATGTGTGTGTCTGTGTGCCTGTGTGTGTTCAGATGTAGTATTTGCCAAGAACTTGTGTCCTATGAGTTCATATAACTTTGAACATTGTTATATTACCTCAGAGACAAATTTGCCATAAGCCCCTTGGCTGGCTTCCCATAGTAGAAGTTTCCGGCTATTTCTTCTCTTTTGGTTGTATAGGTAATCCTTTTGTATGCTGAGTTTTTCTTATGTAAGATTATTTTCTTGGTGTCCTTTCAAGAAGTGGAATTATTGAATCAAAGAGACTGTACATTTTAGGGGCATCTTATGAGTATGTGTACATAGACTCATCTGAATCATGTGTTGTCAAAATTTTTTCCCTTGTGTTTATAATAGTAATATAATTAATATAAGAATGATTACTTTGAGTATAGTATTACAAATACACAATTTCATAATAAGAATTTTATTTATTGCCTTCTTTGTGCTCGGCACTTTATGTGTATTATCTTATTCCCTAAAACACGAGAGGACACACAGCTGAATTTCTGTGCCTTCCACATGACAGCTCTTCAGACATTTGTGTTTTGCAATTACAACTATGACATCAGACACATGTACACACCAAAGTACTCACTCCTATACAGCTCAGATGGGAGGGCTCGTCCTTCCGCTCTGCATGTGTGTGCTACGGCTCAGCCAAGTTTGGGTAGGTTAAATAGCCACTTGTCGCCTGATGGCTTCTTGGGCCCCTGATTTGTGGTGTATCGGGAATAATGTGGTTCGCGCGTTAGTTCCCCATGACCCTCTAGAGCCAGGACTCCTGAGGGCCAGTTTCGCCTGGTGAGCTAGAATGCTCCTGCCAGGTACATGGGGCAGCCTGCAGAGGAGCTCCTGTGCCTGGAGAAGGTACGCACGTGGCATGTGTTATCTCTGTCTGGGCAGCTGCCAGACTGCTTGGCTGGCTGCTTTTCCAGGAAGCCGTCAGAGAGACTATTGGCCATCTCTGGACTTGCTGCAGTTCACAGGAGGCAGCCGCTTCTGTAAGGAGATGGTATGTGCCTACGTGTGTACTTTTGTTATCATACTTGCCCACTTGTGGGCAGCATATCCCAGAGAGACTGCAGCCACTCCTCCAAGCTGTGAGGACAGATGTGGTGACCAGCCCTTCTCCAGCCTGACTGCATGAGCACTGGGGGAAATTTTTATTTTGTTACAGCCCCTTTATTCTCATTCTGTGGAGGCTGTACCTCTAAGACGTGTTTGTTTAAGACCTAAAAGGGAGATAATTTGTCCCATCAGGTGGTTAGTGAGAAATACAGTTCTTGAGTGTCATCTTGAGCATTTTCTTTCTTCTAGCATGGTCTCATCTTACCTGGTGCATCATGGGTACTGTGCCACGGCCACGGCTTTTGCCCGAATGACTGAAACCCCGATTCAGGAAGAACAAGCGTCCATAAAGAACAGACAAAGTAAGGCTGATACTCCTCTCCCCTCTCTCCCTGTCGCTCACCTGTCCCTAACTCTGCTCTTTGGTTTATACCAGCTTGGGTACTGTCAGGAGTCCCTTCAGTTCTGGTCTTCAACACCAGGAGACCAGCCCAGAGCCCCCACCCAGCCCCTGCCCCATGCCCTGCTCTGTTCTCCTTCAGGACAACACTGCCCAGATGGGTAGTGTGGCAGCATGAGAATGTCTCGCTGCTGCTTCCCTAGTACATACTCTGCTGGCCCGGCACAGGCTGGGGCCTGTTACGGCTGCCTCCCATCCACGCTGCTTTCCTTCCCCCTGAATCCTGGATTCTACTCTGCTTCTTGTTCATAGTCTTCTGGAAAGACTGTGTTTGCATCTTAGACCACTGTCCTGCCGTTCACACCACTCACTCCCCGTTAGTAGTTTGCCTGCTCCTGGCCAGAGAGAGGACTCATCAGACAGGGTGAAGGCTGATGCCCAGTGGCTGCTGTGGTAGCACCTCTCTCTGCTCCTGCCCTTTGCAGAGAACCAAAGGAAAGAGCCATACTGACCTGCGTGTTGTGTGGGGGGCTCATTCATGGAAAGAGGGTGTTGGAAAAGGGGAAACAGAGCCCAGAAAAGAGATAGGAAGAGGAGAGAGGAGTGAGGGAGACTGGTTGAGTATGGACATGTGTGCTGTGTGTGCCTGCTTGTCTCTCTGAGCCTGTTGTCTCTGTGTATGTGCATGTGTCTGTGTCTCCCAGAGAAGCTACACCCAGCCAGCCAGACGGAAAGGGATCCCAGTCTTGGGGTCTATGAATGAGAGAGCCTCAGACTGAGAAGTCGCTCCCAGCAAGACGCACCAGGCCCCAGAGCAAGAGCAAGATGCTGATGGCCTGAGAGGTGTCAACGTGAGAGATGTCAGTGTGAGGAGGATGACGTCCTCTCCCGGCAGGGAGCACGCTGCAGCCCCTGAAGAGTGCCAAGACGTGGGCTCTGGCCCAGAAACAGTGCGCTCCCGTTGCCACTCCCCTGTGAGGCTTGAAAGGAGAGAAGTCTGATGAGAGAGGAGCCCCTAGGGCCACCAAGCAGCCTGGGTGCCCATCTTCACATCATGCTCCCACGTCCAGGGCCCCTTCCCCTGCCCAGGTCCCTGGCAATCTGTATTCCATAGGAACAGACCTCCAAACTCATCCTCCTGTCTCTGATCCGAGAGGCCGTCCTCTGTTTTCCCCTCTTATTCTTTGAGGACTCCCCGACTCTTAGCAGAAACCATGGTCTATTGTAGGTCTGGACTGCCAGATTCTTTCTTCAGCCTCTCTTTCTGTGAGCATCTCAACTGTGCATGCCACTCTGAACCAGCCCACTTCACTGTCGGCTGGTCCCTGCTCGGGTCTGGCAGCGTGCAGGCATGACGCTGTGAGGAAGGCATGCGCCTATGAGGAAGGCTGGTGCCCCTGACTCACTGCCGTGCTCTTGCTCTCTGCAGAGATCCAGAAGCTGGTGCTGGAGGGCCGTGTGGGTGAGGCCATTGAGACCACACAGCACTTCTACCCAGGGCTGCTGGAGCATAACCCCAACCTGCTCTTCATGCTCAAGTAAGTTTTGGGCCCCACCAGCTCCCCCATAGCCCAGCCCTTCCCAGCTGGTGGTGGGAACATACAACCAGGACCAAGCCCAGTGCAGTGCCGCTCCGCTCCCTCTGCAGGTGCCGACAATTTGTGGAGATGGTGAATGGGACAGACAGTGAGGTCCGCAGCTTGAGCTCCCGAAGCCCCAAGTCCCAGGACAGCTACCCTGGCTCCCCCAGCCTCAGCCCCCGACACGGCCCCAGTAGTTCCCACATGCACAACACAGGTCAGCCACTCTCCAGAGGGCTCTGGGAAGAACTGGTATGGAGAAGAAAGGCAGCCCACATACGCTTCCCTGGGCTGGGCTCAGGGCTCACTGCTGAATTTGGGGGAAGGGAAATGGGATGACTGTGGTCATTCCCAGGGCCCCACTTGATGGCAAGCTGCCCTTCCTCTTCTGACTGTCCCCTGGCTTCCAGGTACAGATAGTCCCAGCTGCAGCAATGGCGTCGCATCCACCAAGAGCAAACAGAGCCACAGTAAATACCCTGCACCCAGCTCCTCTTCCTCTTCCTCCTCTTCCTCATCGTCCTCCTCGTCCCCATCCTCCGTCAATTACTCCGAGTCCAACTCAACAGATTCCACCAAGTCCCAGCCCCACAGCAGCACGAGTAACCAGGAGACCAGGTGCCTGTCTTGGTCTGCTTCTTCCTGTCTTCTCTGCACCAGCTGGGCCCACTGTAGCCTGTCTGTTGGGTGCTGCCCTCTGCCCTTCACCACCCCGCCCCCACTTCCCTCCCAGGTCTGTGCCTAGAGTAGTAGCTGCCGACCTGCCAGGCATTGGCTCCAGTCTGTGGCCCTATCCATGATTCAGTTGCCACTTTCCTCGGCCCTGTCCTTCTCCAGAGGCACTGACTCTGCCAGGCCGAGAATGTGATTTCTTCCAAGGAGACCGGGCCTTAGAAACCCCCAGGGCCTATACCGAAGGACTTCTCCTGGGCATGGCTTGTGGTCAGCCAGGTTGGGCAGGCAGAGGTTTTAGGCTATTGACTACAGGTGGCTTTCAGCAGCCCCCAGGCAGGCCTCAGGGCTGACCTGGGCTTGACTCCCAGAGGTGTGTATTGGGGCTCACAGACCCTGGTCATTTGGGGTTGGGGGGTGTCTAGGAGTGTGTTAACTCAGAGGAGGCCCAAGGAGAGGAAGGGCCCAGAGGCAGCATTGGGACAAAAGTGGGAATCAGGTTGACGGGCCTTGGGGATAGCTGGTGTCACAGTAGGGGTCAAATGTTAGAGTCGGGGAAGCCTGAGCTGTCCTTTCACGCTCCTAAGGGCCATTGTTTTACCCATAGCAACCTGTGGCTAAAGCCTGAATGGAGGCGCAACCAGGCTGCTTTAACCACATCCCCTTGGCCAATTCCCACCTCAACCCTTCTCCACAGCGACAGTGAGATGGAGATGGATGCGGAGCATTACCCCAATGGTGTGCTGGAGAGCATGTCCACACGCATCGTCAATGGAGCCTACAAGCATGAGGACCTGCAGACAGATGAGTCCAGCATGGGTAAGGACCGTGCCCCAGCATGGCGTTCCGTTGGCAGCAACGCTCAGTCCAAATACCCTTCCCCCAGGAGGGGGTTGGGACGGGCAGGCTTTGCCAGCTTAAGAGCCTCTAGCCAGACCTGGTCCACTGCCTCCTTAGCTAGTCATGAAAGGTGCTTAAGGAGGGAAGGCCCCAGCCTGCTGCCAAGACCAGGGCCACTACGTTTGAAGCGAGACGGAGCTGGTGAAAGTGGGCACTCTTATGATCACGCATGCATCTGGGTGGGAAGAGGGAAAGCTTCGGAGTCCTGTTCGACTCCAAGAGCACGTGCTAGGTGGACTAAGAGCCCCTTAGCTATGGATGGTCCTGCTCCCCCCAGCCCTCACTTATCTCTAGCAGAAGTTATGGACCGCCCAACCCACATCCTTCTTGCCATGTTCTCTTTGGGGTCCTCCTGAACCTTCTTTTTCTCTCCTCACTCCTCCTGATGTGTTGTTCTCTGTTGGACTCTGGGTGCAGATGATGGGCATCCTCGGCGACAGCTCTGCGGGGGCAACCAGGCTGCCACAGAAAGGATAATTCTATTTGGCCGCGAGTTGCAAGCACTGAGTGAGCAGCTGGGCCGGGAGTACGGCAAAAATATGGCCCACACGGAGATGCTACAGGTACAGAACAAGCCAGGCCCCCATACAGAGCGTGCCTCCGTTTGGCAGTGAGGGCAAGACAGCAGCAATGGGGCAGAGTGGGTTCCAGTCAAGTCTGCAGTGGGAAGTGGGACCTCTGGCGTGTACCCCACCCTCTCTTGGCTCCGGGAGGGCACAACGCTGCCTGACCCTACTGCAGACTATGTTGGACCCTCACTGGGCACCACACGGCCCTGTATCCCCTGGGAGCCTTGGAGGTATGCGTGGTGTGCGCCATAATCCTCTCAAGAGTGTCCTGTTCCTTAGGATGCCTTTAGCCTGCTGGCATACTCAGACCCCTGGAGCTGCCCAGTTGGCCAGCAGCTTGACCCCATCCAGAGGGAGCCTGTGTGCGCGGCCCTCAACAGCGCCATTTTAGGTAAGTGGATCTAACAAAAATAGAAGCTGGCCCGTGAGTGCCTGGGGTGGCCCCCCTCCCTTCTCTCCCTAGAAATGGCTGATGTTTATCCAAATCAGGGCAGTGAGCTCTGCCCAGGAGCTCTCTGGTGGCCCATAGGACTCTTGGGCTCCTGTGGCTGAACTTAAATCTCTTTGCTCACCTGAGTGGTCTGGCTAGATCGGGATGGGCCCTAGCCTGTGACTGTGGACCCAGGCCCGCCCACTGATCTGAAGAAAGCCAAGGGCCTCAGGTTCCTGGCATGGCTGCAGGGCCATGGCCTGGTGGCTGGGACACATGAACACTCTGTTCCAAGAGATTCTGTTCACTACCCCACCTTCTGCACCCAAGGGAACTTTGACCTGGGCCCAAGCCCTGGGGCAGGGCAGTGACCAGGCCTTGTCTCTCCTCCACAGAGTCTCAGAACCTGCCAAAGCAGCCCCCTCTGATGCTTGCCCTGGGCCAGGCATCTGAATGTCTACGGCTAATGGCCCGAGCGGGCCTGGGATCTTGTTCCTTTGCCAGAGTCGACGACTACTTGCACTAGCTGACCACGCTGGCTGGCCCCGCCTGGCCCTCCCTCAGCCCTAGGGCTAGAGCAGCCTGGCCCTGCATAGGCACCTGGCACAGGGACCTGGAAGCCTTGGGCAGAGTCTACTCCTCCTGCCTGGCCGGCCTCCCTCTCTCCCTTCCTCCCTCCCTCCTTGCCTTCCTTCTCTTCCTTCCTTCCTTTTCCCCACCCTCATTCTTTCTCTCCTCGCCCTTCACGTGCAGCGGCCTGAGACACAGTATTGGCTGGTTACTCTCATGTAGCGCCTTTTACTTTGAACGGGGAGTTCTGTTTTGAGGAGGGGTTGGCGTTTTTAATCTTTTTCTTTCCTCCGGACTGAGCCACCAGTATTTATCTCTGGAGAGTTTGTGCTGAGCTGGTTTCTGCTAATTTAGTGATGAAGCCTATCCAAGTTGGTGATAGCTTATTATTTTCATAAGTAAAAAAAAAAAACGAGATTATATATAAATATATATATTAAAAAAAGGCACAGTATTTATCGTAGTGTTAGTGGTCCAGCACCTCTTGGGTGAGGCTGTCCAGACACCGTACGTTTTTATTTGAGTCCAACTCATTAAAAAAAGAATCATCTCTGTAACCTCAGCCAAGTAATTTTTTTACTTCAGGCTTCCCCTTTGTTGAGCCACAGGCCGATCTGCAGCCTAGGGAAGCCGGTAGGCTTTGGGAGTGTGGGGGCACTTCGTGGGCACGTCAGGCCAAGCTGGTTTGCCGCATCCAAGAGGTGTGTGTCCCTAGGCCTGAGAGCTGGACTGAGCAGAGAACTGCAGGGCCATGGGTCCAGAGGAGAGAGGAGCTGGCCTGGTGCTACACAGCAAAGCAAGGGAGTGGAGGGTCCTTGGCCAGCCGCTATCTACCATTCTGCCCTGCCTCTCACTGCCTTGCCCCTCTCTCTCCCCTTTTCAACGTCCTGCCTTCCTTTGTTGTTAAGATGGCCAAATAATTCATTTACTCTAAACTAATTGCCTGGAAACTACCTGCCTTTGGTCCGAGAGCTGCTGTGTATCAGGCTGTGGGGAGAAAGTCTCCATTCCTAGGACAGAGGCCCTGAGCACAGGGCTGCCTTCTTCCTGCCTAGATCCTCGTCGTCTCTGCACAGCTCAGATGGAATCGATGCTTTCTGTTGAGAAGCCAGGACCTGGTGGAGGCAGATTCTTGGGCTGCTGGTCGCTGGAGTGGAGGGAACCCTTGACCCCCTAGGCCAGGCCTCACTGCAGCTGTTCCAGGCAGCTCTCTGCAACTTGGCTCTAGCCACTCTTAGGAAAGACTGTTATGAATATTTGCTGGCCGGAGGAAGGACCTCATGGGCTTTATAAATGTCCCACCAACCCTGTCAGATGGATCCCCACAAAAACAGTCCCAGTACTGCCATCAGGGAATCAGGAGAGGAGCAACCACGATGGCTGCCAGGACTTGGTTGGGCCATCTGTGGAGAGGACTGACTGCTCAGGAAGAGGGAAGGGGGGAGGCCTACCCAGAGGGGCACCAGGACGGGATGGGGTTCCCCAACTGCTTCACAGTTGGAGGGAGCACACAAGCAAGCAGCTCCTGCAAAGGGCAAGCAAGGTCAGAAGTGGAACTTCTAGTCCCTGCCTGGATCTGTCCTGGGGAAACTCCTGCTCTCTGTCAGTGGACACAGGAATGGTTGGGATGGCCTGAGATGTTATTCAGTGCCCACCAGGCCTTGCTGGGCACACAACTGGACAAGAGAAATCATTGAATTGGATCAACTGCTGGTGATGGAGTCAGGGCCCTGGCCCTGCGCTCTTGTAGAGTTTGGCCTTCAGACATGATCCTATAGACTGCTGCTTTTTCTTGGTCCCCACCAGGGCCCCAGCTGGCAGCCCACAGACCACGGCTCGTCGGGGGAGGTGTTGTCCTGTAAAGGAAACTCATCCTGTGCAAGGCTGGAGATGCCTAGCTCCCAAACCCAGAGGTTGGAAACATCTGGCTGTTAAAATGGTCAGGAGCTAACAAGATTGAGAATTAAAACCAGAGGCTTTGACAGCTGGAATGGGGTTCAGAGAACATCCACTCCAGCAATCCTCTCCTTTTACAGATAAGGAAACAGGCCCAGGAAGTTAAGTGACTTGGCTAAAGTCACACAGCAGATTAATGGCAAAGCTGGGACTAACTTCCTCCCTGTGGGTTGTTTAGTCCTAAAACTGAATGGCGGGTGAGGGGTGAGGCTCAACAGTATTAGGGAGGCCGCTAGCAGTGTCTGAGCAGCTGGTACTTTCAGGGGTATGTCAGGGATGGGGATGGGTGCCTGGGTTTGGGTTGTGGAGCATCTGAGAGGGCCCAGGAGGGCTCAGGACAGCTGTGTACTGCTTGGGGTTGGGTGTCTGCCTGGCTCACACTCAGTACCCATGGCCATCTCCCCATTTTCTGTGCCTTATCTCACTGTTTCAGCTGAGTCCAAGTTGTTTACTCTGTTCCTCTTCAGAGGGGCTCTCTGTCCCAGTTGGACAGCTGACCTTCTGGACATAAATAAGCCTTTGCCCCACAAGCCATGAAGAGGACCAAAACCAAGCTGCTTGAGCCCACTGTCTTGCTGATAGTCCAGGCAGGCCTGCCAGCCAGAGGAGCCCCTTATGCACGCCCAGTCCTACCAGCCTGCTTCTGGAAGCTGAGAGTGGGGAAGGCACCTGGGAGGAGCGCTGGTGAAGAGCTGGACTTGACTCAAGGGGTCAGGAGGAAGACCTAGCCCTGTGGGGTTGTCCAGCCCTAGGGGAGCAGCCTCCTGACTCTTGCCCCTTGTGCCACCAAATGATGGCTCCTTCCAGAGTGGATGGAAATTGGCAGACCACAAAAAGAAAGCCAGAACCCTAATCCTCACCCACATGGGTCTGTTGCTGGGTGCAGGCCGTCATAACAGGGACACCAAGAGATGGAAAAGTGGAGACTGTCCAGCCGGCCACCCAGCACCTTCCTACCCCTTAAGCAAGCACAAAGATGAGGCAGAGAACTGTCAGAGCTGCAAGTTCTGTGGTTGCTCACAACTCAGGTATGCACTCTGCGTAGCAGCTGGGCAGCAGAGCCCGACTTGACCACCAGTCCTGTGCACCCGGACCTGTGGCCAGAGTATGGACTCTGGCTGCCTGCGGTGCCGCCTCTTTGCATAGGGTTTTCCTCCATCAGTGACTACAGCTGACACAGACTTCCTCCAAATTGTGCACACTGGCTCTGCCTTTGTCCTCGCAAGTTGATACTTGGCATTAGCATGAAACTTGTGGGTGTGGGAGGGTTTAGAGAGAATTCTAACACAAAACATCCTATTAAATTGTACTTGAGAGATGAAAAAACTCGTTGTATTTTGACAGAATTATTTTTATTAAAATACACATCCATGAGTAGTTCCGAGTGTCTTGTCTGTTTTGTGTCTTACCGGGGCTGGCACCCCGTGTGGCATACCGGGCGGGTTTGGCCGCTTCTCAGCCCACCTCTCCAGTGCCTAGGCCCGGTGCCTCTTCAGTGACCCTCAAGACTTTGGGTCAAGATCCCAAAGAAGATAGGTACCTAAGCTTCCATCCTCTCCCCCAAAATAGCTTTCATCTATGACAAACTAGCAAATTCAGCTTCCAAAAGATAGGCCACAGGACCTCCTCCCCTCAAAATAAGATTTTAATACATTTCAAATACATTCACAACAAACACTGGACAGTAAAAAAGAGCTCTTCTGAGGGGTATTGAGGTTAGCTTCCTGTCAGTCTGAGAAAAAACTTGTGCTGAAAGTCCTAGTTCTGCTATTTGTTAACTGGGTTACCCTGGAAAATTAACCTTTCTCAGCTTCAGTTTCCCCGTCCTTAAAATGTGGCTAGTCCTGTCGTGGTGGTAGAAGATTCTAGCATGCATAGGGTAGTGCTTGGCATATAGGGATGCAGTACATGTGACTGCCCTGCCTCCTTGAGGATGCTCTTTGATGTGACTGGCCTGCTCCTGCCTCCTTCTGCCTCCCCTGTTCCCAAGGGACCAGGATTTTATGCAGAGGAGGGATACAGTAGCTTATGCTGGTGTCTACCTGAAGATGGGACTGGAAACAGATTGGAGGCACACCAGCTAGGAGGCCAGATACACGAGGGCAGGATTTGAGAAATATTTAGGAGATAAATGAGCACAACAGGATGAGTAACTGGATGTGAGGGAAATGAAAGAAACGAGACAAGGCAATGTAGGCTTTTGGTTGCGGTAAGGGGATGGGTAATGGTGCCACAAGATAGTATAGGGAACAAAAAGGAACAAGTGGTGGCTAAAAGTCACTGAAGTGGGAGGTTTGCTAGAGAGCATGTGGATCTGTATCTCAGAGAGACATGGTTCCTGGAACTGGAAAAGGGTTCTGTGGTCCAGTTTTTAAAAAAGGAAAACTTAACAGACGCTCGCTGAACATTACCAGCTAATTAAATCCTGTTGAGATGTGCAGCTTCACCCAGTACTTTTCCAAACTTACATTACGATAGAATGCTTCACTCGGGCATTTTGTAGGACTATTACTCTACTGAATTCTCTTAGGGAAAAGCTAGTGTAGAGAGAAGAGTGAAGTGTTAGATAAGCACAAATGTCCAGGTTCCATAAGTAAAGCTAAAGTAGATTAATTTCCCTCTAGATCAGTGGTTCAACTGGGACCAACTCTTGCCCCCAAGAGGACATTTGGCAATGTCTGAAGATATTTTTGGTAGTCAAAGCTGGGGTTGGGGTGCTACTGGCATCGAGGGGGTAGAGACTAGGGATGCTGCTAAACATCCTGCAATGCAGACAGCCTGCCATAACAGAATTCTCAGGCCCAAAAGGTCAACAGTGCTGAGAAACCCTGCTCTAGAGTGAAACAGAACAAGGACTAAGACAGACACAGATCAGACATAAGCACACTTTGATTCTGCCTTTGTGCCTGTCCATTCACAATCCAGGGGAAGGGAATAAGGGTATAAAACCCCATCAGATGAAGAGGGGTTAGAGGTGACAAATTCTCAATCATTCTCGAAGACTTCCATGCTCACAAATGTGGCAACAGTGGCGGGAAATCCTGTCTCCTGCCAAAGCAGAGATAGTCCTGCTTGTTAGCCGGTCTCAGTGTAAAACAACTGCTTCAGCTCAAATGACATGTTCTGTCATGACAGGCTGCTCTGGAAAGATGGCTGGGACACCCTCCTAAAGCCAGCTGAGCAGGGGTCCAGACTCACCAGGAGACTCAGCAAAGCAGGGTGGGGTCTCCCCATGCAGAAATAACCCCTAATCCCACATTTCCAACATAGAGAGTTTCACACTAAGATTTACAGGTTTCACTACCCTAGGAGACAGTCTGACGACCAAAAGGGTAGTCTTGTTACAAAACGATATGGGGTGGAGGGTAGGCTCCAGTAAAGAGATCAGGGAGACGGAGGTCACAGTTCTGAAGAGCACTGACATCTAAGGAACAACTAAAGAACATCGAAAGGGAGAGGAGCCCAGACTAGTCTGAGAGAACAGAAAAGCGACAGTCATTAGAACTCAGAAAGCCGTGAAGTCTGGCGAGTTCGAGAGAACTGGTAGACCTCCCTTCATTCCAGGACAACCAAGAACCACCACAGTTCCCAGAAGTTCCTTGCTCTTGACGCCGGGCAGCGAAGCAGAAGGAAACCTAGGATAAAAGACCACTCACTCGGTCGCCTCCACCGCCGGAAATGAATGACCAGGGCCTGCAGCATGGCTACTTAACCTCGCCCCCGCAACAACGAGCGAGCATGCGCACCTCTGGGTCACGGCCCCTCCCAGCGCCGGTCCACCCCCGTCAGGGAGCATGCGCAGACCTCCTGCCGTCCCGCCCCTCCCTTTCCAGAGACCCCGGTTCCTTAGAAACCAGGCGGCGCGTTCCCGGTGGCGGCGCGTTAGACTCCGGGGCTCTGCTAACCACGCTCACGGGGGGCTGGAGGCCGCCGAGACCCGTCCGGACCTTATGGTCTCCGGTGCGAAGCAGGGCAGGCAATGCCAGCGTACCAGGTGAGAGGCGGCCCGCGGCGGCGGGTGAGGATGGAGGAGGGCATGGCGTGGCTGCGAGCGGGCGTCGGCCGGGCCTCCTTCACGGCCGGCTCCCGAGGTCGGAGGCGGGGATACACAGAACTTGGGCTGGAGGGGACGGTTCTAACTGCCAGCACCAGCGCGGAGTTCGGGGGTCGCCCCAGAGTTCGCCCTCCCCACCTCAGAAATAGTCCCTGCAAGTTGGGTCGTAAAATTGTAGAAATTTGGCTCCTAGAAGGACCTAACCCACCCCTTTACGGGACGCGGAAACCTAGGATCCCCTTCCCTGTGCAGAGCTGACCCCCTACCTGTGTGAGGACCAACGCTTTGTGGATAAGAATGTGAGGCATGGAAGCCTCAGACAAAGAGCTCGTGGAATAGCTGGTCCATCCTCTTTCAGAGTCATGAGATGGACTTTTAGGGGTAAATACGTAAGGAAAGAGTGTTCAGGTGGCAGGTGGGAGAAGGGCCACCCCAGGAGTGCGGGTGGCTCTGCCAGCCCCCCGAGTGCCCACTGGCCACGTCTGGAGGGCCCTGGCCTACCTTTGAAGCTCAGGAAGGAAGCAGATGGACCCGCGGAGACAAAGGTGTGGTGAGGTGTTCCAATCGAGGAGATATTATCACTTGAATGGTGAGGAAGGAAGGGGGGGTTGGGAGATCTGTGCTTGGGAATGGACCTGTGCAGAGTTTACCTTCCAAACTACTGCAGAATCTGAAGAACTGGATAGGAATAGAAAAGTTTAAAGCTGCGTTGGATGGACACTAAGTAAGGTTGTAAACCATCTTATTTATGTTCATTGTCCCCACAGTGTCACGCTGAGGGTAAGACAAATGAAGAAAGCGAGTGCCCTTTGAGTGTCCAGAGCCAGGGCCAGGCACCGCCCAGGGGACCTTTGTAAGCAATGGCACAAAGGTCTCAGAAGGAAGAGCCCTTAGTATACGACCTTTCAGTCGAAGGGAACAACTGTTAAATTTAAAAAGACTCTTAACATGTTATTGTGATATGAAGAAATATGGAAGATGGTTGTCTTTAAGAGTCGGGGGGAAGCTAGATTCATTCTTGATAAGGAAACTCATTTCCTTCTGTAAAGCAAGAGTTTTAAGGCCATCCATTTTACAGAAAATGTGAAAAATTACTGCCCTTGGACTAGGAGTGTAGAGAGTCTGAGCCAAGAGGTGAAAAATTTCAGCAGATGGTTCTGTTGGTGGACTCCCCATTTTACAGATAAAGATTCTGTTTTGAAAGGCTTTCTCTTACCACCTGGTTGTCCTACTTTTCCTGTAGAATGATTGGTCTGGGTCTGATCAGTTATTTTTATTTGCTAGGAAAATCCAGATATAAGGTTTATAATACCAGAACCCACTAGTAGTAGTATTAGCAATGGGGGGGGAGCCCTTTCCCCCCCAAAAAAGATTTAAAGATTTGAAATGTGGGGGAAAGAAGTCCAATTTTTAAAAAAGGTGGTCGCTGATTCTAATCATCAAAGTCAATCTGTTGATTTTTTTTCTTTCCCAGAGTGACAAGAAAAGATACATTGAAAGTATGATAATGTTAATAAGTCATATCAGTTTAAGGAAGAACACCTTAGGTTCACAAATCAATGCCAGACTACGGGTATGGATATTGTGGCTGTGAACTTTTTTAATTAAACATAGTTAATATGCAATATTATATTTGTTTCAGGTATATAACATTCAACATTACATAGCTCTGCATTTCATTGACTTTTCTTGCATCTGTGGAACTATTTTGTATAAAAACCTCAAGAGATATTATGGGGATATTATCAGAAGGGTATGTACTCTGTGAGGGAAATTGGCACTGTTAACCAAATCCTATCAGAGAAGTTTATGAAAATCCTTGTATTCTTTGTAGAAAACACTCATTACTTTAGCATTAGCTCAGATAGAAGACACGTAAGCCAAAATCAAGGTAAGATGGACGGGCGCAGTTACCATCTATGGAGCTGGATGGGGTGTGGCAGAGTGCTTTGAATGTTAAGTGTAAATACTTCCTTGAATGAGCAGTTGTAGAAGATACTGCGTATATGGTGGTGAGTGTGCCCGCTGGATTTGTGTGCATTTTTGAGCTCCTATAATTAGAAAGACACTTGTTTTCAGAAGAGAAAGATGGACTTACAGACTCTCAAAGTCTTTCTTCCTTGCTGTGGCAATGAAACCTTTGACAAATAATTAACAGCCACTCCATTTTCTGGGGCAGCTGAGGGCAGTTATCAAATCTGGCCTGTAATAAAGTACTCAATAGTATTTAATAGGCTAACTTACCAGATAAACCAGTAATGCTAACAGGATTTACTTTCACTGAACTGATTGTCTAGTTATACAGTAAGAGGAGAAATGAAATGGGAATGCAGTCCATCTGATTAAGAAGTTGTAATACACATGCCGGTGTTCAGAAAATAGAGGAGTCAGAGAGACCACACTGACTCAGAAGTGGAAGAGCCTTTTGATGTCTAACAAGTCACTTATGCATATTTATATTAGAAGGTTCAAATCTAGAATAAATACACCATTGGAACTGAACAGCATCTAGGAAGAAATTGGAGATTTAACTGTTTTTGAGAATTTGTATACAGTATGTAGTAATGGGACACTTTTGGGGGGGGGGAATATTGGGGAACTCTTTCTCCAGGGCCCATTGGCTCCAAGTCATCATCCTTCAATCTAGTTGTGGAGGGCGCAACTCAGCTCCAAGTCCAGTCGCAGTTTTCACTCTTTAGTTGCCGGGGACGCAGCCCACCATCCCAGGCAGGAGTTGAACTGGCAACCTTGTTAAGAGCTCTGGCTCTAACCAACTGAGCCATCTGGCCGCCCCTAATGGGAAAAGTAGCAGCTTTGTATTGGAAAACTTTAAGAGAGGGTAAAAGTCCAAATTACTTGAAAATTTAGCTATCGGGTGTTTTAAAAAGTGGGGAATGAAAGATACTTGAAATAGGCTTGGACTCATGAAAGTCAGAATAAATGTGTGTGTGTGTGTGTGTGTGTGTGTGTGTGTGTGTGTGTGTGTGTGTGTGTTACATGCCATTGAGTTGGCTCTGACTCCTGGCAACCCTATGAATGAGTGACGCCCACCATGCTCAGTCCTCAACAGCCCTGCTCCACTCCTGTAGACTCATGCTTTTATGGTGTCAACCCATCTCATATTTGGCCTTCCTCGTTTCCTCTTGCCTTCTATTTTTCCCAGCATTATTGTCTTTTCCAGAGAACGCTGCCTTCTCATAATGTGCCTAAAGTAGGACAGGTTTAATACTTAAATACTTAAATACTTGTTAAATACAAGTTCCTGCTCTCTTTAGAAGGGGAGTGGCTAAGTAGTGCTTTTTTCCCTAGGTACTGTCTTCTCAAGGTGACCAGTAACAAAATGCCACACTCTTTGGGACCCAGAATAACCAGGAATTCCTGAGGGGATAGCTGACTCTCCTCACCTCTCTAAGCCATTCCCAAAAGCTTATTTTGTAAGGGTTTCTATCCGCCTTCTATCAGGAAGGCTTAGGAATGAAGGCTGTGAGCAGTGGGACCTGAGTACTGAGCACAATCTTCCTCTCTGGCCTGGGATAACTGTGCTGCTCTGAAACTGTCAGCTCTCAATTTCTCCTGAGACTAGATAACCCCAAAATAGAATCAGAAACACTCCTACTTGGCATTGAGATTTACCATATCACTTTACAACCTCAAAGTCTTTATTATTTACTTTCACAATTATTTTGTGCTTAGGATGTTAGGCAAATCATATAACTTCAGGACCATAATCTTTTAACCTCCATATTTTTAACAAAACAAATTGAACTGACGTAAGTGTCTATCACCAGAGAAATGAAAACCTAGTTCATATAGTCGGTGGAATATCGTGTAACCTTTAAGAACTGTGATACCATGAAAAATTCTTCTGTCTAAACAGTAAATGAAAGAAATCAGGATACAACTATGTCGTGAATACATAGTTTGATCACAAGTACATTGAACAAATATAAAAACTTAGCAAAATAAAAGAACATAACAGGGGCGGCCGATGTCTCAGTTGGTTAGAGTGCACGCTCTGAGCAACAGGGTTGCTGGTTCGATTCCCACATGGGCCAGTGAGCTGCGCCCTCCGCAACTAGAGTGAAGACAACAAAATGCCGCTGAGCTGCCGGATGGCTCAGTTGGTTAGAGCGCGTGCTCTCAACAACAAGGTTGTTGGTTTGACTCCTGCAAGGGATGGGTGGACTGCGCCCCCTTAACCCCCCCGCAACTAGATTGAAAACAGCGACTGGACTTGGAGCTGAGCTGCGCCCTCCACAACTGAGATTGAAGGACAACTTGACTTGGAGCTGATGGGGCCTGGGAAAAACACACTGTTCCCTAATAAAGTCCTGTTCCCCTTCCCCAATAAAATCTTTAACAAAATAAATAAATAAATAACGGTAATTTTCTATAGTACATATATATTTATTTTTAAAATGAGATGGTAACTCGGTTTATTGTGGCGATCATTTTGCAATATATACAAATATTGGAGCAGTATGTAATACACCTGAAACTAATATGTATCAGTTTTTACCTCAATAAAAAAATTGCAATAAATTTTTTACAAAGTGTATTTTCCACCTTCCAAAACAAACAAACAAACAAACAAACATCCCTCCTGAAAGTTTCTTCTTTCTTTTACATGTGTAAAGGATGATATAGAACTTATTTTCTCTCTGCGGGCATTGCCCCGTCTCAATTTATGACTGTATTAAAAGTGTTGGTGGGGTGAACGGTGGCAGGGGCTGGGCAGCAGTGACATTTCCTGTCTCAGGTGTCAGTGAACCAAACAGAAATGCAGTTACCTAGATAATGGACTTACATGCGTGTCATTGCAAGGTGACTGCACAGACCTTGTGCTGCTTTCTAAGACTCATATTTCTTTGGTGCTTGTTGGTGGATAGTTTTGACCCATAGGGTCTCTGGGGTGCTTATTGATGGGTGGTTTTGTAGCACAGTGTCCGAAAACACATTATAGGTTTCTGCAGCCCGATGGTGGTTCCCACTAGGAAATGGTTATCATCTCGGAGGATACTCTAGGGGTGGCTCTGGGTGTTTGTCATGCCAGGCATCTGATGGTCCAGGAGATGGGGAATGGTAGAGAGATCAGTTGGACCTCCCTTACTTTTTCTTTTTTTCCCCCCTCCTGTTTGTTACTTTTCAGCCTTTTGAATTCATATTCCTGTGACAGGGTCTCAGGGGACACAGCTTGCATTTTGGAACAATGGGGGAAATGATTGAATGCATCGTATTTATCTGATGTTATTTTCAAAATTAAATCATTGTGTTTAAATAGCTGTTTTGGTTCCCCCAGCCCGGGGCTTGTTCCTGGTTATTCTTTTAAAATTATTGTCTTTGTTTCGCCTTATTTCAATGTTTAATATCCCTGACATACTAAGATTGTTGTCCAGAGAATATTTAAATGCCTTTAAATAATTTCCAAATCACTATAGGAATGTTACCAAAATACCTAGGAGTGTTAAGTTTCAGGGACCTGTTAACGCCATAACCAAATAAAACCCATTCTTGGTCCTAAAAGAGCTAAGAGTCTCAATAGTGAGATAAGGCATTGTGCATCCTTTAAACAATATGAGAAAATTCTAAAACACTAAAATGAATGCCTATTTTCAGGGCGTATCCCATATATACCTTGTATTTTATAACCAGCTTCCTTCTTTACACATTAACCAAAAAGGAAAAAAAAAGAAAGAGGGGTGGTATGGCAAAGACTGTCCTGAGCTTAGACTTTTATGTCTAATAGCCAGAATGTTAAATTACACTTGAGCCTGGTTGTGGCCAATTGGTAAGTAGTTTTCTGCATACAAGTAGGAGGTATTTGTGAAAGCACTGGGCAGTTACTAGAGAACTAATTAATCTTCCTGGTGACCAGAGGTCATATAACACAGAGTTAGAGAACGCTGGTCAGGGTTGCTGTGCTCTGTGGTGCCCTAAGAAAGTCCTACACCTGAAATCAAGAAGGAAAGCAAACAGGTGACTCTAGAGTGTCTCTTGCTGCATTAGAAATAGCAGTTTTCACAGGAACAGAATACTTGTGACCATATAGGAGGTGGAAAACACTAAGAAAACAAGTAAATTAGGTTTGCACATTGAAAAATGTTTATCATAATTAAAAACTCATTCTCTTGGGAGCACAGATAAAACCAAAATTGTAATAAACCTCTGTCTAGGATTGGCTATTTCACATACATCATGGCCAAATGTGCTTTACCTCAGTGATTTAAATGCAAAGGCAAGGAAAGAGCTCGGAACACTCATTATGTTCCTGGGTCCAAGCAGTCCTTTGTATTCAGCTATGAGTGTATCAAGAGATGGAAACTAACCTTCAGGGACCTGGCCTGTCTGAAAACTGTGATGTCCCCCAACTCCTGGCATAACGCCTAACTCATTGTGGTGTTTAAAAATACTGGAGAATGAATGAAGTACTCTGGTGACTGGGTATTGTGCTATTAAAAGGGGTGGGGGAGCACAGGATGAGATTCATGTTTGCGAGGGAAGATGAATTCAGGTTGGGAGAAACTGGTAGGTCACTTGGGTGGGGATATCCAGTAGACACTTAGAAGTATAGAACCAGAGCCCCAGTAAGTTGCCAAGGCTGGAAATAGTAAGTTATGGATGTTTGCAGGGAGGTCATAGTGGAGTTGAAGGATAAAATTACTCTGGGAGAGAGTAGGGCTGAGGGGTGGCATTTTCAGGTCACTGTCAATCTGGAGGTCATTGTTAAAGCAATGTTAGGAAAAATAATCTTCCGGTTATTGCCATATTTTAAAAAACAATAAAGAATTAATATAATGCTTTTTCCTACTGTAATCATCAGCTGAAGCTAACTTTTAGACCTAGTAGCTAGCGATCCAAATACCTCTGTGGGTGTTTACTTCTCCTTTATGACCTAATTTAGCTGACCCTTTTGTACATTGGGTAGTCACACCTCATTGGACAGGTCATTAGGCCTTTCATTAGTGTCCCTCCTAGGACACGGTGTGGAGGGGAACAGGAGGATGGGGAGCTGGCGTCTTTAGCCAGGGCTAGTATGCTCTCCTTCTGTGGTGGCTGCCTAACAATTTACCCGCTGTGTCAACTTGTGGATTCGGCAGAATAGCGTTTCTTTCCTTTGTCCTGTTTGTGTTTCTGCTGTCAATGAGAAGGCAAACTGTCTGTGATCATGGCATTGAGTCAGTGTAGGCTCTTAAACAAGTCATAGGAAAACTAAACCTCCATAGAGCCTTGGGATCTTTGAAACCCAGAGACCAAAACATTTATTGTTAATAATTTGTAAAACTCAATACCTGTTTCTTCACTTTGCTTTTATTTTTCAATGGGAACATAAGTGCAGGTAAAGGAACACTTTCATGTCTATCTGAAAGCAGTCCTGCTAAAAGCATTCACGTTATTGTTTCAGACTCTTAAGTTGGTTAGTGGGGAGCTGTAACCGTACAATGATATAGGTAGTCACTCTGCTATGAACGTGCAGTTCAAAACTCAAGCTGCATGCTTTGTCCCAGCTCCTGCTCAGGCTCTGTTGATGCGATGTGGCTGTCTTTCCTTGTTGGGTCCAGCTCTGCTATCCAGGCATTGACAGCCTACCTTAATTCTGCCACCCTGGCTTAATTCTAGATGTTGGAGGGCCAAAAGGAGGGCTGGAGGACAATTAGACACGCCTTCCTAATTCATTCTTGGTACATGATTGATGGCGAAAGATACATGGAAGGGATTCCTGCTTATTTCACCAACTGGTTTTGCAAAATAAAGATTAAACTTAAAATTGACCTTCACATTTTTATTTTCTCTTCTTTACCATGCTTAAGATGTATGCTCTCACATTACGGATGCCTTTGCAGCCAGATGTTAAGTAATGACCAGCCCCCTGCCCCCCAGGGGATGTTCCACAGTATCAGTGCTGGAGCAGCATTCAGAGTAGCTTATGTTCTTAAGATTCGGAAATGTCATTTATTTAAAATCAGAAAGGCAAAGAAGGACTTGGGCAGGAAAAGGTGTTGTTGCCTTGTAGTTGGCGCAGCACCCGCACGGGCTTTGACCTGACTTCTCGAGTCATTCATTCTCGGACTTACTCACGTGAATGGTCATTCCTCAGTTATTACTCAGTACGTACCAGGTGTCAGGCATACGTGCTCTGTCCTGGTGGCAGCAGATGTGGGATCAGCAAGGTCCTGCCCTCATGACACGCTGAATAGGTGATCCCAGTGAAGTAGGATGGGCGCTGTGAAAGCCAAAGCCCAGGCTGCTTGGGACCTGTGAGCAGAAGCACTTACGCCCAGCCTAGGCTCAGCCTTTCTGAGGAAGTGCTGTTAAGTGGAGACCTAGCAGATCTCCCCAGCATTTAACCTCAGGAAGTGAGAAGAAGAGACTGTTCCAGGCAGAGTAAACGGCTTGGACCAAAATCTCAGAAACGGACTGAAGGAATTAGATTTGGTAGCTGCTAGATGTCGAGTGCCGTGTAAGGGGGAAGTGGTGAGGTGGAAAGGTGGGAAAGGGTCAACTGGGGAGATGCTTTGTGAACCCCATCAGAGAATTTGGGATTCATCCTAGGGACACTTAATGGCTGGGGAAGGAAATGGTTAGGACTAGGCGAAGCGTGGGTGTCTGTTGGGGAAACCAGAGCAGTGGGTGAATTCAAGGGGCATGACGATGTCCAGGTGTTGGGATGTGGTGACAGACTGGCTGTGGGAGCAGGAAGATTTCACTGCAGCCAGAATGGTTCCTTATGAACTGGTTCGGTTTGAATCACGATCAGTTGCCTTCCCTTCACAATTGTCTGTTGGCATTTGACTTAACAGAGCCCCTGAGCGCTGCTGGATCGTGTGGTCCTACAAGGCTTGACAGCAGTACGTTTCTGTCAAAAGGGAGGAAACTTGACTCCAAGGGGACTGAAGTCACTGATAAGCATGAGTCATGTCCTGTGGAGGAGGAGTGATAGTGCGAGAGACACTTCTGAGTGAGGGCACCCTCTTGGCAGGTCAAGTTGTCGTTTAAGACTGACACGGCAGCTCATTTTCCTAATCCCAAGTGGCAGGTAGAGCTATTCTGTTCTCATAGATGCTTGTTGTCTTTCCTGAACCATTAAACCAGATTGTGCCCCAAACTACTTAGATTAGTGACATAAGTAATCTCTCTTAAATTTGTGAACATGGCCTAAGGCCCTACTGAATTATATACAGTTTTGATGAGTTCAGCATATGTCTTGGTTTATTGATTTAACTAACTACGCAGGAACAAGGTCTGAAATCTTTCACTTTTCAGCAAATATTTATCAAGCACCCACTATATAATAGGCATTGTTCTAGGCACTCTAGGTTCCAGCAATGAACACAATAGATCAAAAAAAATTCCTTTGTCCTCAAAACATACATTCTAACAGGGGTAGTGGGGGAGACAAACAATGGGAAAATAAACCTGTTTCTGATAAGACAACACTTGAGACTTGAAGGAGGTGAAGGAGTGAGTAAGCCAAGTGGATGGATATATGTACAGTAGAGGGAACTGCAAGTGCAAAGGCCCTGAGACAGGAACATACCGGGTATGTTTGAGATACATACAGTAGTAAAGCACAGTCACTGGAGCAGAGGGAGTGAGGGGAAGAGAAAGAGGATATAAGGTCAGCAAGAGGAAGGGGGTGCCGCCTGACCATGTAGGACCACGTAGGTCAGTGGAAGAACCTTGGCTTTTATTCTAAGAGAGGTGGGAAGCCTGTGCACAGTTTGGGTAGAAGAGTGGCGTGATCTGACTTACATTTAAACTGAGTCTCTCTCAGTGCTCCGTTGAGAATAGATTGGGGGTGCAGCATGGGAGGGGCAGGGTAAAATCGGGGAGACCAGTTGGGCCATGGCAATAATGTAGGAGAGAGGGGACGGTAGCTTTCACTGAGGTGGTGGCACTAGGAAGTGCTTGGATTCAGGATGTATTTTGAAGGTAGAGAGCTAGCGAGACCTGTTTATGGATCAGATGAGAATGAAGTATGAGAGAAAAAGAAGAATCAAGGATTACTCCGAGGTTTTGATTTGAGCAGTTGAAAAACTTGTGTTACCGGTTTCCGAGGTGAAGCTGTTGTGGGAAGGGTAAGTTTGGTGCGGAAAAACATCAGGAGTTTAGTGCTGAACATTTGAAGTTTGGGATGCCTATTAAGTATCCAAGCAGAGACAGTTTATACTAGGCTGGAGCACCGGGAGGAGGACAGGCTGATCACCTTGGGAATTGTCAGAGAATAGATGGTATTTAAGCCATGAGACTGAATAGGAACCGTGGTTAACATAGCCATCATCAGGATAAACTAGGAGCTGGCACTGAGAAGTGGCCAGAGAGGTAGGAGGAAACCAGAAGAAATTTGTGTTCTGGAAGGCAGATAAGAGTGTTTTAAGGAGGGTGAACTTACTATATCAGAAGCTGCTGCTATCAGCATCAAAGTGGTATGAGGATGAGAATTGACCATTAGATTTAGCAACTTTTTAGTTGTATTTGGCAGATGTCAGGTAGCTGAAGCTTGTCAAATAACTATAAAGTAACTGAAGTATTGGTGCCCATACTCTAGGGTGGTCAGCCATGATGCCTGAACACCGAGCATCATAAGATCATTGCATAATTGTACTGTAAAGCTCTGAACATTTTGCTCTTTCCTCCTCCTTCCTTTGGACCCATTTTATATGAAGAAATGCTGATGAGTAGAGGCTTGAACACTGCTCTAGGGGAAGGGACTATCTGCCTCTCACAAACTGGCTTTTGCTTTTTTCTTTACCGAACTACCAATATGTCAGTGTTTTTATCATAATTCAGTTTTTGAATGTGGGTAGTGCCTTTTCCACGTGAATGCGAAGTGCATTCCAGATACATCATTTAACATTTCCTCAAAGAAGTTCATTTGTATCCTGCTCAGTGCTCCCTTAGCACCCTGTTCTTTTTCTTTATAGTACTTGTCCCAGATTGTAATGACATGTTTACGTCATGATTTGATTGTCGTAGCTCTCCTGCTAGACTATAAACTCCGTGCAGGTAGAAGCTCTATCTGTTTTGCTCCCCAATGTATCCTGTGCTTTACCTACGCCTGGCCCATAGCAGATGCTTACTAAGTATTTACTAATGAATTAATTTCAGAAATTAAGGTGTCATTTTATACATAAGCCCCTGAAACACAGACTATGAAACACAGCTAATGTCACAATTTGTTTTAAAATTAGATTGAGGGCCCATCTCACTTAATAACAAGGGTCATGGCCCCATCTCTGGCCATAGTGCTTTATTTTAGCATATTTTACATTAAGATACAATTACTGGAAAAAAACCTTTTTTTTAAATTCACCCACAGAAAACTCTAACTCCCAAACATGCCCCTTGACACTGGCCTTTTGAATGTGTCCGAGGGGACAGAGACCCATGGCAAAGTCTGTGGAGGCACCTCAGAGAGGGGGTCACGCCCTAAGGATGCGCAAAGTGCCCGTAAGGATGAAGAATGCCCCTAAATGGGGCACTCCAGTTGTGGGCTGGTTCTGGGGTGCAGCGGGGGGTGGGGTGGGTGCAGAGTAATGACTTCCCACCCTGTGGTCTGCCAAGCCTCATTGCCCAACCTGCCCAGCTACAACCACAAACTGTTACACCATTTCTCACTTATAGCATCCTTAACTTTGCTTGCCTGTAGCTCTACAGGAGATAAACTCCTTTTTGAACCCTCCCTTCCTTAGTGTGGCTTGTCTCTGCAGCTTGCCCAGTACGATGTTGGCTAGGGTAAAGTGCCATCCCAGGTACCCTCAGCCAGTGCCGAGACTGTCTGCATCATTGGGCCTTAGCTTGAAGGTATACTTCCTCCGAAAACGTACTCTCTTGGCTTCGGTCTCTGTATTGGTGATCCCAGAAGGAAGCTTACAAGGGTTAGGTTTTGTTTGAAAGGTAAGAGACTTCTAATTCCCATGTACCCATTTAGTTTGATTATAGACCTGAATCTTCGAGGTGTGAATAGGTTGTTCTGTACCCTTAGACACAACAACTTACGATGATTGAAAATTGAGGTATATAATTTATACGCAATTAAATGCACAGACCTGAACTGTTCAATTTGATGAGCTGTGACAATTGTATCACCACATAACCACAATGCAACACAAGATATAGAACATTCCCGTCACTCTAGAATGTTTCCTTGTGTCCCTTCCTAGTCAGTCCTTCGCCCATCCTGTCCCCATTTCAACCACCACCCTTAACCGCCTTCTGACGACGGCCACTGTCTTCAAATAAATGGAATCCTACACTATGGGGGTTTTTGGTATGTGCACCTAGTATCGTTCACTCAGTGTAATGTTTTTAAGATTTACACGTTGCCTGTATTAATAGTTCACTCATTTGTACTGCTTCACTATATTCCATTATATGACTACCATAATTTGTTTATCCAATCTCCTATTCATGAATATTTGGGTTTGTTTACAGTTTGGGGCTATGATGGATAAGGCTGCTTATGAACATTTCATGAGTGGAGTTGCTGTGTCATTGGATATATGTTTAACTTTATAAGAAAATGTTAGTTTTCCAAAGTGATTGTACTGTTTTACACTCCCACCAACAGTATGAGAGTTCCATTTGCTCCATATTCTCTCCAAACTTTGGGATTGTCAGTCTTTTATTTTATTTTTGCCATTCTAGTGGATATCTCAGTATGGTTTTAATTTACATGTCCCTGAGGACTAATGATATGGAGCGTCTTTTGGCCATTCCTGTATCTTTGGTATCTTTTGGTAAAGTGACTAAATCTTGATATTTTAAAAAATCGGGTTCATTTTTTTTATTGTTGATTGGTAGGAGTTTTTCTGCATATAAATCCTTTGTTACATAGATGTTTGATGAATAGTTTTTCTTGGTCTGTGGCTCTCCTATTAATTTTTTTTAATGGTGCCTCTTAATGAGCCAGAGATTCTTTTAGATTTTGAAATCCAGTTTATCAACGGGTTAGTGTTTTTTGTGTCCTGGCCAAGAAATCCTCACCTTTATCTTGAAAATATTCTCTGATATGTTTTTCTAGAAGCTTAGTGATTCTGTCTTTTACATTTAGGTCTTTGATCCATCTCAAATTAATTTTTGTATATGCAGTGAGAGAAAAGGGGTCAAGATCCTTTGTTTGCCATATGGACATCCAGTTGTTTCAACACCATTTCTTTAAGAGTTTCCTCTCCCCGTTGAATTAATGATTTGGCTGAAAAATCAATTGACCTCAGTTATGTGACACGCAGGGTAAAGATAGTATTACGAAGCAGTAACTTTGTCGATAGAAATCCCTAATGGCTCTTTTTGGAGCCTGGCACTGAAAAATAGAAAGCATATTTGTAATTTTAAAAAGTATCATTATAGGACAAACTATTATAGATGCATTTTTTAAGTAGCTTGGATGGAATCACCCAGGCTCCCTCCATCTGCAAGCTTCTGAAGAGCTTGAAGCTTCTAATAGGATCAGAAAGACACAATCCCAGAACAAGTAGTGATACTTGAAAAAAAGCCTGCAGTCAATCAGAAGTATTCGTAAAGATATACTAGAGATATTTAGGGTGAAAAAGGGGTTCTAAGAAAATGAGCAGGTTACCATGCTATAGCCCCATATTCTGTCAATAAACTGTGAGGCTGTGGAACAGAGGGAGATGCCAGATAACAGATGATAATACAGTATTTGTCCCAGTTTTCAAAAGGTGGGAAAAGAAATACCAGATGTAGATGTTTGAGCCTGATGCTGGTTATTCCTTAGGAACACACTAAAACATCAAACAACCTCTGAACACCTGGAGAGAGAACTGGTGAACACGAACAGTATATGGGTTTATAAAGGACAGTGTCATCTAACAAACCTTTAAGGGCTGCCTCTATGCCAGGTGCCTAAGCTACAAACATCTGGCTGCTGGCCTTAAGATCCTGGTTAATTCTGACCATGTGTGTGTGTTTGGTAACAATATAATCTTTTTAGTACATTTACTGAATTGGTTGGTCCAGGGGAGTGCCAGTATAAATATCATTTACTTGCTGTCAGCTGTGCATTTTATGTAGTCTCTTGTCCCATTGGGCAAAAGGAGAAATGAGAGCTCGTACAGTTCTATGAAATTGTAATTGCTTAAAATACTTAATCCAAAAAACTGATGGAGCCCTTAGTTTCCTTACCTGTAAAGGACAATAATAATAGTACCTGCCTCAGGATATTTTAATACTTAAATAAAATGATGCCTGTAAAGCACTTGGCATATAGTATATACTCAAAAAAATGTTAATTACTAAGTTATTATTGGCTTGACTTGAAGACATAGCCTGCTGATGAAATTTGCAACTGATACAACGCTGGTAGGCATAGTGAAATAAATATCTAAAAGTTATCTCGACTGGTGAACAACTGCCCAAATTAAATTAAATTTATTGGAGGAAAAATTAAAGTACTGAACTTTGGTTCAAAAAACTGTAATTTATACATCCATATTCATAGAAGCTAAAATGTAGTAATTATTCACAGTAGCTAAAATATGGAAGCGACCCAAGTGTCCATGAACAGATGAATGGATAAGCAAAGTGTCATGTATACATACAGTACAATATTATTCAGCCTTGAAAAGGAAGGAAATTCTGACACAAGCTACAATGTGGATGAGCCTTCAGGGTATTATGCTAAGTGATATAAGCCAGTTACAGTAGTACAAGTATCATGTGATTCCACTTATATATATGAGATACGTAGCGTCATCAAACTCCTACGAGACAGAAAGTAGAATGGGGTTTGCCAAGGGCTGCGGGGAGCGGGAGTAGGGAGTTAATTGTTTATTGGATATAGAGTTTCTGTTTTGCAAGGTGAAAAGAGTTATATAGATGGGTGATGGTGACAGTTGCAGAACAATGTGAGCGTACTTAACTATACATTTAAAAATGGTTAAGATGGTAAATTTATGTTATGTATATTTTACCACAATTAAACTTTTTGAAAAACCTAATACAAGTACGTTATATTTATTAGGATGTGAAAAATCCTATGTCAGGAAGATATGGCTGTCTAAATTCTAGAATGAATGTAAATTGCTTAATAGGAATGTAATATACAGAGAAAAGAGACCAGACTATATTCAGGATATGGTATTCAGTTCTCAGGGCCCCATTTCAGGGGGACGTTGACAAACCAGAGAGTGGACAGACCAGAGAAGCCTTGGCTGTGGGGTAGAGAGTATGAGGAAGACCTGAGGGAATTAAGGGAATTCAATCTGTAAAGGAGTCTTTATCAGTTACCTTTTGCTGTACAAGAACCTCAAAATTCAGTAACTTAAAACAAACATTATTTCTCATGATTCTTAAGGTGCCCTGGGTGGTTGTTCTGGTGTGGGTCTGCTCAACTGGAACTGGGTGGCTAGAGATGAGCTCACTCACATAACTGGCGATTGATTCATTGTCAGTCAGCTGAAGCACTGGAGGTGTCTTGGTCATGTGTCTCTTGGTCCAGTAAGATGGCCTGGGTTCGTTCACAGGGTGATGGTCCCAAGAATAACAAGCGAGCAAGCCTTAATGACAAGTACTTTTCAAACCTCCTGTGTCATGTAGCTAATATCCCATTGTCTAGAGCAAGTGCCATGGCTAAGACCAGAGTCATTGTGGGAGGCGATTGACTCCCAATGGCATGAAAACAAGGAAGGGAATTATGATGGCCATTTTGCAAACAACCTACCACAACCTAGGAAATGTAGGGGAAACATGAAGAAACATCACAGGTAGTTCCACAGTGTAGAATTAAGACAAATAGGAGGGAAGTTAAATGAACATGGATTTCAAGTCAATGTAAAGTAAAACTTTCTGACTAAAATGGCCCCGGGAGCAGAAACTAGCCACGAATAAGTGAGGGAGGGTCTTGTTGGAGACGCTGTGTGACTCTTGTCTTTCTGAGCAACTGGGACCTGAACGTCATCTCCTCCATCTCCTCCTGCTTGCACACACCTGTGACCCAGGTAGCTAAGGGTGCTCCTCCCTGTTGCTCCACATGCCATACCATGTAACAGATTGTTTACCTGCCAGTCTTGCTGATGGAAGGAATTCCTTGACAGCATGGATCACGTCTGATTCACCAGCTCAGTGCCAATATCTGCATCATTGTACCCCCAACATTATAAAGGGACTGTTGGTAGGAAAGGATTCATAGGCACCTTCTGCCCGGGGTCAGACCCCTGCTTGAGCTGTCCAGTGAAGGAATGGCCTCTCTGAGGTTATACACTAACACCAGAATTCCAGAAATGCGACTACACACACACACACACACACACACACACACACACACACACACACACACGGAGGGAAGGTGTTCTTTTTATCACCATCCTGGCTACCTTCATGACTATACTCTGTCACATGGCGCTCCTGGCCTTATAACCCATGAGATGGGCAAGGATCAGCAAACCTTTTCTTTAAGGGATCAGATGGTAAATACTTTAGGCTTTCTGGGCTATAGGGCCTCTGTTACACTGCTGTCGTAGCACAAAAGCACCCATAGGAATGGGTGATGTGTGTCGGTAAAACTTGACCTACAAAAACGGATGTCACATTGGCTTTGGCTTACCTCTGTGGTGGGAAGTGGGTCTCTGTGATTTTGCAGAAGTTGTAGCTCCATGGAGTAGACATGCAGAAGGTGAGATGATATTCATCCAGTCTGGGAAGAACAGAATCCACAAATCCCAGCTTCCCCCGTCGTCTCAACAGTCAAGCCTTTCGGGTTCCCCATTTCTCTTCATGACACTACAGCTTCCCAGTCACTTAAGCTGAGAACTTCAATATCATATTTTTAGGGGGTCACATTTACTGAAATATAATTTACATACTAGTAAAATTTACTCTTTTTGTACAGTTCTGTGAGTTTTGACAAATGCGTGTAGTCATGTAACCACCACCATAGTTACGGTATAGAACAGTTCTTCGCCCCCATCATCCACAAATCCCCTTGTGGCCCTTTGTAGTCGAATCATGCCCCCATTCCAAACCCTTGGCATCCACTGATCTCTTTTCTGTCCCTATAGTTTGCCTTTTTAATTATGTCCTGTAAATGGAATCCCACAGCGTGGAGCCTTTTAAGTCTGGTGTCTTTCAGTCAGCATAATGCATTTGAGCGTCCATGTCATTACATGCATTGATAGGGCTCTTTTATTGCTGAGCAGTGTTCCATTGCCGTTGATACACTACTGTTTATCCATTCACCAGTTGAAGGACATTTGTGTTGGTTCCAAGTTTTCACAATTATGAATAAAGCCAACATTAGATGTTAGAAAATAGACATTTACATAGAGGTTTCTGTGTGAACATAAATTTTCATTTCTCTTGGTAAATACCTAGAAGTGGGACTGCTAGGTTATATGATAAGTGTATATTTAACTTCATAAGATGACAAACTGTTTTCCAAAGTGGCTGTACCAGTTTTCATTTTCACCAACAATGAACAGTTGCTTTATATCCTTGCCAGTATTTGATCATCAGATTTTCTAAATTTCTGAATTTTTGACATTCTAATAGGTGTGTAGTTATAATAAATAGGTTTTAATTTGCATTTTTAATTCAACCTAATAACTAATCTAATGACTTGATATGGTGAATTATAGTAATTGATTTTAGAATGTTGAACTAGCCTTACATTCCTGGGATTAAAACCTCTTGGTCATGTCCTTTGAACACATTGCTTTATTTAGTTGGCTAGTATTTTGTTAGAGGATTTTGTGCCTATGTTCGTGAGGAATGTTGGTCTATAGGTTCAGTGTCGTTTTTGGTTCTTCTCTCTCCCCTCATAATCCCAAGTCCTATTGATAGCCATCTGCTGTGTTTCATTCCCTCCAACAGACTCTCCTTATCTCTTACCGTGTTTCCCCAGAAATAAGACCGGGTCTTGTATTAATTTTTGCTCCAAAAGATGCATTAGGGCTTATATTCAGGAGATGTCATCCTGAAAAATCATGCTAGGGCTTATTTTTCGGTTAGGTCTTATTTTCAGGGAAACATGGTGTTTAATATCCTGACTGGTTCTGTGTTTAATGTCTTCTAAACTCTATTCCACCTACATCAAATAAAAAAAAATTCAGTGGTTCTCATATTAAAGTCCAGGCAGGAAACAGCCAGCACATTGAAAGGGTAATTGAAAAACCTTTAATGAAGGGATTATTTACAGTGGTGTGAGCTGTAAAGGAAACCCAAGAGGAATGGTGCTGGTGGATCACCCAGGGAGTGGCTCCAGCTGGTAGTGTTACCACCCCAGGTGCAGCGGGGGAAGGGTGGGGTGCTGTGATGGTGACCTTGGTCAAGGAACATGTCCCCTGTCAGAACTACATCCTGGTCAGGAGACAGAGAATAAATACCTTGACTTTTCTTCCTGCTCTGTGATCTCTTCCTGGTGCTCCCCATGGACTGGATCCAAATGGTAGCCAGAGGGCTTGGAGCCCGGATGATTTAGTCCTTAGAGACTGGCCTTCTGACTCCTGAGCAGACAGAGCCAGGCAGAGAGGGGATTGGTGGGGCAGAGCAAGAGGACAGAGTACACCCATCTGTCAAAGTCCACGCTCCTTCGATTAGCATTTGTTGCCACCAGCTCTGGCTCCTACTCCCTTTCTTCTGACTTCTTGCTCCCCAAATTAGGACTATGCCTTTTCATCTTTTTATCTCCCAAACCTCCCTGTTAGGCCCCCAGTAAAGGATTGATGTATGAGCATAACAATACTGGTTTGTGTGGTGGAGCTGAAGCCAGCAGTTGCCAAGCCAAATAGCAGAATGAACTCCTCCGGCTCAAACTCATCATTAAGAATGCGAGAAGAGTTGTTACACATACACACACACACACACACACACACACACACACACACACACACACACGAGGTCTGACAATTAAGTTCACAAACTTGTTGCACCGACGTTATTAACCTTTTTTGATATCAGAGGGATTATTCATTATGAATTTGTACCAACTGGACAGTTAACCAAGTTTACTATTTGGAAGTGCTGAAAAGGCTGCATGAAAAAGTTAGACGACCTGAACTTTCCACCAACAATTCATGACTTTTGCATCACCAGCTCACACGGTGTCTGTGAGGGAGTTTTTAGCCAGTAAACAAATAAGTGTATTGGAACACCCTCCCTACTCACCAGATCTGGCCCCCAATAACTTCTTTCTTTACCTGAAGAAAAAGGAAATGTTGAAAGGAAGACATTTTGATGACATTCAGGACATCAAAGGTAATAGAATGACAACTCTGATGGCCATTCCAGAAAAGGAGTTCCAAAATTGCTTTGAAGGGTGGACTAGGGGCCAGCCCGGTGGCTCAGGCGGTTGGAGCTCCGTGCTCCTAAGGCTCCGAAGGCTGCTGGTTCAATTACCACATGGGCCAGTGGGCTCTCAACCACAAGGTTGCCAATTCAATTCCTCAAGTACCGCAAGGGATGGTGGGCTCTGCCCCTGCAACTAAGATTGAACACAGCACCTTGAGCTGAGCTGCCTCCCGGATGGCTCAGTTGGTTGGAGCGTGGGCTTTCAACCACAAGGTTGCCGGTTCGACTCCCACAAGGGATGGTGGGCTGTGCCCCCTGCAACTAGCAACGGCAACTGGACCTGGAGCTGAGCTGCGCCCTCCACAACTAAGATTGAAAGGACAACAACTTGATTTGGAAAAAAAAAAAGTCCTGGAAGTACACATTGTTCCCCTTCCCCAATAAAATCTTAAGAAAAAAAGAAAAAAAGAAGAAGGGTGGACTAGGCGCTGGCATCAGTGCTTTGCTTCCCAACGGGAGTACTTCGAAGGTGACCGTAATGATATTCATCAGTAAGGTACACAGCACTTTTTCTAGGATGAGTTCTCGAACTTAATTGTCTGACCTTCGTACAAGCCTCTGTTTTTACAAAGATTCAGAAAACTAAGTTACCTGTCCAAGGTTTCACAGCGAGTTGTTGCAGGTCTGTTATACACAGCTGTGGAGGTAAGAATGCCCAGACCTATAGAGAATTTTTATAAAAATTTATTTGAGCCAAACAGGATACACCTGGAAGCAAGTTCTTAACAGACTAGAAAAATGTTTTGGAGAATGGCAGTTTGCAGCTCTTTTATGTATTTGGAATTTGGGGGGGGGGGGGGGGCGGGGTGAAGGTGGTTACTTTGAAAAAGAGGTGTTTTAAAGGTGTGTTAATCTAGATACACAGGTAAAATAGGGTGCTTGCTTAAGGTAAAGATATATCTTTTGCAAAATTAGTTAATATGCCTGGGGCGTGACTACCCACCATAACCTACCCAGTTAGGATGTTATGATCAGATCACCCTGTGAGGTTACTTTCGGTAGAACCCCTTTTCATCCACACAGTCAGCTGTGGAACCCTGGAAAAGTTACCTAGCCTCGCGGAGCTTCTGTTTTCTCATCTGTACCACAGGGGTGTACAGACTTAAAGAGATGTACTATATATTACACTAAACACTGCCTGGCCTGTTGCACTAACTGTACATGAGCTCTGAATATTATCTTCATGTTCCCATACAGCTTTTGAAGAGGAGGAGATATCTGAGTCAGTCATACATAATCTTTTTTTAAAAGACCTATGTAGTGACTTACTGGCGCCCAGACCCTGTTATAAATACTTTACAAATTATTAACACTTTTAATTCTTAACTCCCCTATGAGGTGGATAGAATTATCCCCATCTTACAAATCAAGATAGAGAGGCACAGAATGATTAAGAAACATACCTGACATATCTGGCTGGTAAGTGGTGGATTTGAGCCCACGCAAGGCTGGCTGCAGATTCCATGCCTCTAACCTCTGCTACCTTCCCCATAATTGGTAGCCTTGTCAAAGGGTGTGTAGTCAGTCCTGTCAAGGCATTTTATTATTGACCAGCATGTGATTGGAAGACATGTGAGCTAGGCCTGGGTTTAGAGAGATCTTTGGAGGCATGTGAGAGGTGTGCACCAGAATATTAGGGCCATGCAGTAGGGAATGTTAGGGGTGAGAAATAGTAGTCACTGAAATAAATGAGGAAAACCAGCTCTGCCTGCTTGAGCCGGAAGTACCTAGTCATCAAGCCTGCATAGCTTCATGCCATCTGGCATCCTCAGAGGGCAGCTGATGCCCCCTTTATAGGTGTTGATGAAGCTGCTCTTTGAGTCAGTGTCAGTAAAACACAGGTTATTAAAATTTCTTCTAATCTATTTTGTTGTTTAAGCCACTAATGCAAACATACATCCAAATTCACTAAAGCATGAAAGAATGAGGTGCTAGAGAGGAGGAAGTGCTCCCTGGGCATGAATTTAGAGGATGTGGACATCCTTGCTTGTGGCTGTGTCTCATTCCCCTGGCCTTTATAGCTGTTGGTAATTAATGACCTACAAAATGTAAGCAGAATCTTACTTATCTAGAGCATATACAAATATGCTCTAGCCAAAGCAATAAATTTGATGCTCTTCAGTTCTCAGCATATCCATGACTTGTAAGTAACCAAAAAGAACCTATAAATGCAGAAAGTGACCAAAATAGCTGAAAGGAGTCCAGGACATGAAAATTATAGAAGATACTATGTGACTGACCTGTTCCTTAATTAGAAAGGAAGCCTGTAAGGGCAGGAGCATTATCAGCAAAGAGGAAAGGGGTAGCTAAGAGGCCACAGACATTATTCACCACCAGAAAGAAAGAAAGATGGTTATGATAAAACCTAATGATAAAGTGCAGGAGGCAAGCAAGTTCCACAGCCCCAGAGAACAGACACCAGAGGAGGCAGGAAGCTGACAGGGGTCCGGAGTTAGAGGCAGCCCAAGTCATGCTTATTTCACAAAAGCACAGGTGTCCTTCAGGTAGGATCTAGCTGTACAGGACACTGTAGAGGACTGTACTGGCAAACCAACCCCTCACATAGACATGTACTTTGCACGGTACACTTGTATCTACAGTAGAAGCAAAAGAGATGCTGGATCTGAAACTGAAATTGAGAAAAAAATTTCCATTTGCAATAGCATCAAACAAAATAAAATACTTAGACTATAATTTTAACAAAACAAGTGTATAATTTATACTCTGAAAGCTCCGACACATTGATGAAAGAAATTAAGTCATAAATAAATGGAAAGACATCCTATGTTCATGGATCAGAAAACTGAATATTGTTAAGATGACAGTGTTCCCCAAATTGATCTATAGATTCAAAGCAATCTCTATCAAAATCCCAGATCCTAAAATTCATAGGAGAATGCAAAGGGACCCAGAATAGCCAAAACAGTGTTGAAAAATAACAAAGTTGGAAGATTCACACTTACAATTTCAGAACTTACTGTGAAGCTAAAGTAATCAAGATAGGGTGGTACTGACATGAGAGTAAACATAAATCAATGGAATAAAATTGAGAGTCCATAAATGAACCTATATATTTATGGTTAACTGATTTTCAGCAAAGGGGCCGAGGTCATTCTGGGGGAAAGAATAGTTTCTTTAACAAATGGTGCTGAAATAACTGAATAACCACATGCAAAAGAATAAAGTTGGATCCCTATACCTCCCAATTCTTCTCTCTCCCATCACCTGCCACTAATTTACTGCCTCCATGGACTTGCCTATTCTGAACATTTTGTATAAATTGAATCACAATATATGGCCTTCTGTGCTGGCTTCTTTCACTTGGCATATTTTCAAGGTTCATCCATGTTGTAGCATGTATTGGGTACTTCCATTACTTCTTGTGGCTGAATGATACTACATTGTATGTATATACCACATTTTGTTTATCAATTCATCAGTTGATGGACATTTGGGCTGTTTCCACTTTTTGAATATTATGTATAATTCTCCTGTGAACATTCATGTACAGTTTTTCTGAGATTTAATTGCCCAGAAAGAAAAGAAAAACACACTCATCATCAGTTACTCTGAAGCCATTGTTGTCATTTCGAGTAACTGTCCCCCCCAACTGGTTTATAGCTAATAATTTCACAGAGCGTTATCTATGTGTTTTGAAACTCATCTCTTGGAAATAACCCTTGAAAGTGACTCTGCACATAGCTACGAGGTGTGACAATTAAGTTCGTGAACGTGTTGCAACGATATTGCTAATCTTTTCTGGTATCAGAGGGATTATGCATTATGAATTTGTACCAACTGGACAAGCAGCCAACTTTACTATTTAGAAGTGCTGAAAAGGCTATGTGAAAAAGTTAGAGGAAAACAACCTGAACTTTTCGCCAACAATTCATGGCTCTTGCATCACGACAATGCACCAGCTCACACAGCACTGTCTGTGAGGGAGTTTTTAGCCAGTAAACAAATAACTATATTGGAACACCCTCCCTACTCACCTGATCTGGCCCCCCATGACTTCTTTCTTTACGCAAAGATAAAGGAAATATTGAAAGGAAGACATTTTGATGACATTCAGGACATCAAGGGAAATATGATGACAGCTTTGATGGCCATTCCAGAAAAAGAGTTCCAAAATTACTTTGAAGGGTGGAGTAGGCACTGGGGTTGGTGCATAGCTTCCCAAGGGGAGAACTTCGAAGGTGACCCTAGTGATATTCAGCAATGAGGTGTGTAGCACTTTTTCTAGGATGAGTTCACGAACTTAATTGTCTGACCTTGTATATTGACTCATCTGTGAGGAGATGCAAGTGAAGTAATGTTATGTGGATAAAAGTAAAACAGCAAAATCACACATTTGAGTAAAACTTTCTTAAAATTGGATTTGCAGTGACCGAGATCATAAGTAGTCAGATTGTTTTAAAGATAATCAGTAAACAACGGGACTGTAAAGTGTTTAAAATATATATTATTTAAAATTGTATAGACCCTGTGGAAAATATTATGGCAGTTCCTCAAAAAATTAAAAATAGAATTACCATATAATCCAGCAAATCCAGCAATTCTTCTGGATTAAGATGGTAAGTTTCACGTGTATTTTACCACAAAAAAATGATGGTGACAGCCTCATCCCCACAGTTTAATTCAGTGGGACTGGGGTCACCAGTGACCTTAATACACAGCCAGAGTGGTTACTGGTTTAGCTAGTGTGGAGGGTGCCATATAGGGAAACCTGATACCCTGAGCACACCTAAATCTCATCTTGGTTTCCAAGCAGACTTTTGTTGGCTTTGTTCTTTATTTCACTTTTATAACCCTTGTTATCAGAAGTGAAAATAAGTAAGACAGGGCAGCCGTTTGTCTTAGCTGGTTAGAGCATGAGCTCTGAACCACAGGGTTTTCGGTTTGATTCCCACATGTGCCAATGAGCTGCGCTCTTCACAACTAGGTTGAAGACAACGAGCTGCCTGATGGCTCAGCTGGTTAGAGCGTGAGCTCTCACAAGGTTGCTGTTTCAATTCCCACATGAGATGGTGGGCTGTGCCCCTTGCAACTAAAGATTGAGAATGGCGACTGGACTTGGAGCTGATGGGCCTCGGAGAAACACACTGTTCCCCAATATTCCCCAATTAAAAAAATTTTTAAAAAGCTTTATCTTTGAAATACATACATTTATTTCTCCAAAGATATTCGAGATATATCAAAGGTATATAGATTTTATTCAAGATATAGTCAAGATATATAGATTTTCTTTAAAAAAAAAAGACATTCATTGTAGAAAATTTGGCAAAGTTTAAAAAACAAAAATCTGTAACCCCTTCAACCTAAGTAATCATTATGAAATAGGTGTATTCAGGTGAAGAGCCTTCTGTTATGTGTGGAATATATTTGTAGATATATTATAGATACCCTTGTCTATTCTCATAAGTATACATGTGTTTCATGCTTTTTCAAACAAAATCGATGTCATGCTTCACATATTGTTTTGTTTTCCCCCTTTCCAGTGAATATGTAGTGTTGTCTTTCAGGTGAGTGAGGGCCTTCTACCTCGTGGTTTTCAGTGGCTCTGCAGTTATGTATCAAACCCATTACTTTTATTGAACACCTAGATTGTTTCCCAGTTTTTCAGTACCATAGTCAATGTTGGCGTGAATATCTTTATGCAAAAAAGTACCATTTTAAACATAACTTGTTTTTGTTTTGCCAATTTGGTGGTTGAAAGATTTTAGCCTTTTTTGTTTCTACTGAGCAGTTTTCCTATACTGGCTACCATAAACTTTTAAATTATAATCTGCATGGCACCTACGCAGTTCTCTTTCATCTTTTACTGGTTTTTTGTTTCCCACTCTTCTTTTTCTTTCCATAGTGTGTCATAGAATCATGAACTTTTACAGTTAAGGCCCTGAAGGTTGAATGGGTTAACCAGAGTAACCCAGAAAATCAAGTAACAACAGAGATTTGAACCCAGCATTATTCGTTTTTCATTTTTCCTCCTTCCGGGAGATGGATATTGCTAATATCCTTAAGTCTCCGTGGGAGAAGCTTCTGCAGCTTTTCATTTCGGAGCAGTATTTCATTTGTACTTTTGTGACAGAAAACTTGTTTGCTTCCAAGTAAGCCAGAAAGTAGCCTCAACTGAGTGTGCCCTCCACTAATAGCCAGTGTGCTGCTTGCTGTTCCAGGAGCCATGTTTGACCAGGATTGTGGGATGGTCGTATTCATGCTGCAGGCTCTTGTGAGGAGATGAGTTGGTGAACAGAGAAGCTGGCATGAAGATGCTCCCAGGAGTAGGTGTGTTTGGGACCGGCAGCTCTGCCCGCGTTCTGGTCCCACTGCTGAGGGCAGAAGGGTTCACCGTGGAGGCCCTCTGGGGGAAGACTGAGGAGGAGGCGAAACAACTTGCTGAGGAGATGAACATCACCTTCTACACCAGCCGGACCGATGACGTCTTGCTGCATCAAGACGTGGATCTGGTGTGCATCAATATTCCCCCTCCACTCACCCGGCAAATATCTGTGAAGGCTCTAGGTACGGATGGTCAGGCCATAGCAAGGGCAGGTTGTATCTCTCTCTGGGTGGTCCTTCTTGGGCTTGAGTGTGCACGTATTATTACTCGGGGACAGCACTCACCCCTGGGGGAGCACAGGTTGGGGAGTCTTACAGCTGTGGGAGGAAATGCTCCAGTGACTGGGAAAGACGTCCAGTGACTCCTGTAAGTACTCATAAAGCCCCAAGCAAAAATTAAGCAAATGCCTTAAGAATTGGCCTGTCACGGGGGCTAGAGATTGTTACATTTCAGGCAATGTGAAGTGTTGGCTACTGTGGAGTCAGCGTTCAAAGACCTGGGCACTGGGAAACTGGTCGTGACCGATACGTTTGTTCTTTCATTTCTGTGGCATGCATCACCACAGAAAGGAGAGGAGGGTGTGTAGCAAGGCTACCATTTCCCATGTTTTGTCAGGCCTGCACTAGTTTGAGTACACACCCTTCCTGCCAGACTTGGAGATCTTGTATGCCAGAGGGCAGGAAGGCTCACTCTCTGCCGGCGCTGGGCTTCCCTGGCAGGATCCACGGGACAGCCTGCTCACATCTCTGTTCCCTCGGGAAGCAGTTGGCTTAGCAGCCTCCGGCCCCTGGCTGGGCTTAGCTTGCTGAGCTGTTTTCCTACAGTTCCTGTTAGGCTTCTCTTTCTTATCAAATGTAGACAAATTCTTCTCTTTGTCTTATATAAACCGGAATCTAATTTAATAGGAAAGCAAACCAGTAAACACTCATCCAGCAATTTTTTTTTTTTTTCGTAATGCCACCTGTGTGCTAATGTTATTCTGGACAGTCAAAGCAGTGTTGGATCACAGCTCTACCCTGTCTTCAGATTTCACAGTCCAACTGAAGAGCCTAGAAATAAACACACATTATAAGGTAATGAGAAAAGACTTAAGTAACAATTCAGGTACCATATAATTGATTTACAGAATAATTGTTTTATGTAAGTTAATAGGACCCGAGTATCTCCCTGATGCAGTCAGAGGTCTCTGGGCCCAAGATCTGGTATGCTGTGAGGGTGACCACCAGGCCTCCTGGCCACTACCGTGGTGGAGGGTTCACAGCTCTGCTCTTTGTGCCTTCCTTGTTCTGAGGGAAAGAAGGTGTCTGTCACCTCTGGCCCAATGGGTTAGGAAGAATAAGTGTTCATTGAAGTGAGCCAGAACATGAGTCTGGTTGGTTGTTTATTTGGGCATGTAAGTTTTCGGCAAAAATTAAGGTGGTTTGTCTTTTCCAGAGAGCTCTGAGGATGTGTGACACTGGAGCTTTTCATTGGCCCTAGATTCCTCGAAGGGCAGATAAGGGCTCCCAGAGTGGGTCTAGAGGTAGACCTAAGCCAACACTTTAACAGAGGGATGGTTCAAGGGGAATCAAGCTACCATGGTCATTTGGCTTTTTGCCATCCCTTGCGACATGAATTCATGTTGGTGAGGCCAGGTATGTCCAGAAGCAGAGTTCTAGAGGCTTTCAATCTTCCTGAAATTTAGGGTCCTCACAAAAACCATTTCTAGGCTATGTAGGAAGAGGAAAACCTAGGATTCTTTGGCCACAAGCCTGCTGTTTTCAGGTTCCTGGTATGGGAAGATGCTGGACTTCGGGCCATTTAATATGGACAGGGATAGGCAGAGGCTTCTGAGAGCCCATGTCCCAGCCCTTGGTGAAGCAGGGCCATCAGCCTTCTCTCCACATCTGTGTTGTCAGGAGGAGGAGGGTGTGAATTAGGGTCCTTGGATGTGTATGATCCCAGGAGTTGGTGGAGCTAGGAGAGCCCGTGTCAGCTAGACCTGCCATCATCAGGCACTGCCCATTCAGGCCCCAAAGGAGACACTGAGACTGTCGTGACCGTGAAGTTCTCTCCCTGTGTACTTTCCTTTTTTTTTTTATGATAATTCTGACTTGACTTTAACATGTATGGGAGAAACCATGAGAACTCCAGTTTTCCCAGAGAACTGGGTATAAGTGTACGAATTGCTGTATGCAGAACACCAAACTGACCTTGACATCAGACCGCATTTCTGGTCCTATTTCTGAACTTCTCTGGGCCCCTGTGAAATGGGAGTGAGCTATGAATATTATTTAGCCTTTCCAGCATGATATATGACTGCCTCCAAGTCCTGACCAGAAAGACACTGGTGTAACATTACATGGGAAAGCCAGGCTTTCCTGTACAAGGTATTTGGAAGTCCTGAGTCAGTATCCCAAAAGACCTCACTGCCATTCCACCTAACTATGTATTCCCATGTATGAATCTATATATGCATGGAAGTATATTTTTTCCTTTTTTTAATTTTTATTAAATTTATTGCGATGACATGGGTTAGTAAAATTATATAGGTTTCAAGTGTATGATTATATCAGAGAGTATATTTTTCTACGTTTTTCCCACATAGGTGTTTTTTCCTGTTATTGGGGCTATGCCCTTTGTTTTTTATTAAGGATATAAGCTTTAGAGCCTCAGTTTTTTTAGAGCTGGGGAAAGAAAAACAAAAACAATTAGGACAGTAGCTGTTGAAGTACTCTAATTCTAGATCAGCTCTTCCAGATCTTGAACCTGTGGAAAGTTTATCAGTCATCTGTGGCCTCTAGCTAGTTAAGGGCCCGCTCTGGCATCGTGCTGTGCTACGCATTATCGAAGGTGAGTTGTGGACACAGAAGGACTATTGTGAGTCCTACAGCACTGAGACATATTCGCAGCTATAAGGACGGATTTGGCATAGACGGTGCTTCTAAAACTTTTCATATCAGTCATAATACTGTATTTTCTTCTAGAATTCACGGGCATAAAATCAGAGGAATGTCAAGCCTGCTGGGGCTGTGTCTAGACGAGTGGTTCTTAAGAATGTGGTCCCTGAACCAATAGCTTCAGCATCACATGGGAACTTGTCATAAATCCAGATTCTTAGGCCCCCTCCCAGACCTTCTAAATCTCGGGGTAAGACCTATGTAACCATCTCTGTTTGAACAAGCCTTCCAGGTAATTCTGATGTACACTAAGATGGAGAGTCACTGATCTAATCCAGTGTCTTCATTTCAGTTACAGAAACCGAGGCCCAGGAACATTAAGGTTGCTTCTCACTAAGTCCGTAATGCAATAGGCAAAATTGCATTTTCCTCCACTTGTTGGATCATTATATTTTTACTTCATTTTTGAGGACATAAAGATTATTTCTTGTCCTCATTTGTATTAGTTTTTCCTAAAATTAATTCTCGGACTTATCCTCCAAAGGTGTGCTTTTCATATCACAACTCTTTCTGTGACATCTTATTTTCAGCCTTTGTTTGACTTTTTTTCCCCCTTCATTTTCTTCATCCTAAAGATTTCCCATTAATTCTTGAAAGGAGAGGGAGGAATCCTAATATGTTTTATTTCTCAGCTCAGAAGTGGTTCAGAAAAATATGTATTTTAATGTGCAAAGTGCCCTAACGTCCTTGCCACAGTTGAATGTTTTCTTAAATCTGTCACGAAAAGGTAAGTTTTTCTGTCCAGTTCTTGGCACTTATGTGCTTCGTTAGAAAAACACTGAGTTTGCCAACCCTTTCCCCGTGGGCTCTTGAGATAACAAGAGATCATTCCTTAAGCAGCCTGACCCAGATAATTTAATCCCAAGAACTCCAGTCCCTTGGGATGCCTTCCCTGACCCCCGTCCAGATTGGGCCTCTGCTGTATCCTCTCATATTACCATTTATGTCATCTGCATTGCATTTATCACAGGTGCGGTTCTGCATGTATTTATAAGATAATTCGATTCATGTCTATCTCTCCTACTGAATGTATGTTGTCTGAAGGTAGAGATCATGCCCCATGTTATATCCCCAGCGCTTGGCACAGGGCCTGACATACTGGATGAATGTAGGCATTCACAAATTCTACCCATGCAAGCCTAGTCTGCTGGTGTGATCCAGGGAGCCAACATGGGCCTGTGACCCAGGAAAGTGGACTGTGAGCAAGAGTGACTCAGTCTGATACTCTCAAATTATTTTTCTAGTAGCAGAATCCTTTTTGTTTAAATAGATATGTGTTCCCTGAGGTTTATAAAGCACAAAAGTGGTGCTTTTCCTGGGCTGCTTCTCTACCCTGCTGTTTGAAATAATTTATCCAGTCTCACGCCTCTAGATAGGGAAACGGGTGTCGTGGTCCCAGAGCTTTGAACCTGTGGAACAAAGAGGCAGCTTGTCTGGGCCTCTGGTGCTCAAGGGCACTTCACACCTAAGTAGTCTGGGGAGTATGAGCTGGAGAGAGGTTTGCAGCTTGAAACTTGTTTACCCCACAGAAGATCTGAGCTAGTAAGCACTCAGCATATATGCTTTCCCCATTCCCTGGAGACAAAAAGCAGTTTTCAGCTTCTCTAATCTCTCCTTTGACTTCCTAGCAGGAAAGCTAGATAAACTTAAATAAACATGTCTTTTAAGGCAACACAAGTCTTCCTAAAGGTAGAGACCCCGAGTAGCTGGCCTGGCTGGAGCCTGTTTAGCTCAATATGGCCTTTAGCTCCCACACTGATAGACGCTGGGTCCTAAGTTCAAAAGCTCTCTTATTGTTCTGGCTCAAGAAGGGAGGTCTCTCCTCCTTTCCTGACTTCTCCTGGCATGAAATGGAGATTGCTTAACCTAGTTTTATCACCACCTAACTCCCAGCAGCCACAAAAGTCCTCTTCCTCCCAGCCCACACTGCAGTGTCCACCCCAATCCCTGCAGTGAGTAGTTACAGCAGGAAGCCTTTGGCTTGGCCAGAACTGCAGCTCTCGGATGGGGTGTTTGTATCTAAGAACCTAAGTTCCTCGTTACTTTCCTGGTCAGCTATGTATGTTCTGCAGCTAAATGCCCACATTCTCACCCAATACTGTGATTCTCCTGTCCCTAATCCTAAAATCCCACAGGTGTGGGGAAGCATTGCAGACCTTCCAAGAGCAGATGGTGATGGCAACCAGGCTCCACTCCCTGCAGGGCCCCCTCCTGCCAGGCCCCAGTGCAAGGATCTCTCCCCTTGCCTTGGCTCCCTGGACATGTGACACTTGGCTAGCCATGCACCTGTTGTAGTTTTTGTTATTATTTAGAGAAGTGTGGGAGATTCAAGAGTTTTTTCAAGGGAAAAGATTGAATTATGTGATAGACTGCTTGTCTCCATATATTCCACCAGAGGAAGCTACAGCAATTGGTACTCATAATGCTGGGAGTTCATGCCTGAGAATCCCATATGTGCAAATGGCACATGCTCTGGGGGCTCTTGAGGATCAGGGTGGCAGGAGAGGGGGATAGGAAGTAAGGGGAGCTTGGAAGGATTAGCCAAAGACACCAAATTATCTCCTGTTTCAGGATGTGAGCTTCCAAAGGGCTGAGCCTGATAAACAGTACATATAACAAGAAAACTCATCTAGGTTCATACTGAGTGTTTAAATTTCTTTTTTAAAAATCAAATTTTCAAAATAATAATCATCGAAATTATTGACCTAGAAAATGTAGCTTCTATGTGAGTCTTAAAATCTAAGTCACAGTGGGCCCTTTTTTTCCGTATTTAGGACATCTGCTGGGTCTCTCCTATGGTGGTGGTAATGAAATGTACCACTGCCAGAATTGTGCTGGGCCAGGCATTTTATACATGCACCTTGTTTGACTTACTCTTCTCTTCTATCCTGCAAGGTAGATAGACTTCCATTTTGTAGTGTGGTAAATCAAAGCCCAGAGAGGTTTAGAAATGTCCTGGGTCATTCAGCAGTGAAGTGAAAGAACCAGGATTTCAGCGGAAATGTCTGACCCCAAAGCTCAAGTTCAGCACCAATAAATGGCTCTTTCTGGGGGTACAGCTGTCCGTGACTTTATACAAATACAGTCATTTGTATAAAGTTTTGTTATTTTTTATTGCAAGGTTTATTGCCTATGATTACCATCGTGTCTGCTGCAGAGTGGCCAGATGGGTTCCCCTCCTGAGCCTTTATGAATAGAATCAGGAAGCTGCACCCTGCAGTGGGCCACCACAAATGATCTGTGTCCCAATCATTGCCCCATCTGAAAACACTCAGAAAACATTCCAGGGACCAAGGCAATGAACACCGGGGTTACTGGAGATACACAGACCCAGAGAAGGCACAATCTTGACCTGGTTGCCCTTAGATATGCATGCAGGCTTGGTGGCTGCTCCTCTGTCCATGAAGTGCCCGTGCAGGGTGAGAGTGGAGCCTGGATGGCCTTGGAGTAGAAGCCTAAATTTGCACATTGTTCAAGATTGTCTTCAACCAGAAGGAAAAGCATACAGAGTATCCATCCTGAGATGCTGTGACCTAAGCACACTGACGAGGCCTTGCCCTGCCTTCCTCTGTTTAGTGATCATGGCTTCTCCCTATCCACCAGCCCTTTGTGCACAGCAGTCCCCATCTTCCATTCAGTGGCTGGAGCAGAATGAGCAGGGGAGGGACCATAGGAGGCAAAGAGATCAAAAAGGAAATTTTGAAGGGGTGAACAGACCACATATGGCCTTGTGGGTTGGCCACTGTAAGGACTTTGGCTTTTTATTCTAAATGAGATGAGAGGCTATCAGGATTTTATGCAGAGCAGAGATATGATCTGATCCATCTTAAGTTTCAACTGAATTACCTTGGCTGCTGTGTTGACAAGAAATTGATGGAGACCAGTTAAGTTACCACTGAAATACGCGTAATCCAGGCAAAAAGTAGTGGTGACTTGGATGAGTAAGATCGCAGTGGTGGTAGTGAGAACTGCTTAGATTCTGGACATAGTTTGAAGGCTGAGCCAACAGAATTTACTCATTGATGGTGGGACGTAAGAAATGACTGCAGTGATTTTGGCTTGAGAAACTGGGAGAATGGAGTTGCCATTGACAGAGAGGGGGAAGAGTTGGGGAGGGGAGAATCAAGAGCTCAGTTTTGGATTTCATCCCCAAACTTGCCCTTCCACCTTGAATATCTTTGTGAGTGGTTTCCTGCATTGTTATTAGGCACTGTGTATCTCCTCCAGCCTATTTCCTGATGTGCGCCCAGGTCTTTAGGAATCACAGCTCTTGGCCTTTTCCTACCTCAGTGCCTTTGCACATGCATTTCCCTCTGTCTGGATACCTTCCCCCACCCCCCGTTATACTTCCTGGAACATCTGTTACCTTTAAAATAACCCCAGTGTCACTCCCCTGTGAAGTCTTTCCTGATCCTACCATCTGCAGTGGGAAATTGCTCTGTGTTCCCACCAGACCTTGAGCTTGTTCCCTCAAGAAGCCTATGACTTCTTGGGGGAATTGGGATAGTGGGGTTTGAGTCATCCACCTGGAACAATATTCTGTAGAATGAATAATGGAATAACTGGATGTCTTCACTCTTCCCCAGCTTGCCCTCACTCATGTGGATGTCTTATCCATACCACTTCTTGGGCATTGTAACGTTTTTATTGAAAGGTATTAGCATCAGACTTTCTTCTACTTGAACTACGCCAGGTTCACAGAGTACCCAGGTATTGGTGTCTTATGACCGTTCATACCCTCATGGACTTTCATCTTAAAATATGGAAGAATGTTGATCCTTTCTGTTTCCTTATATGGAAGGAAGCTGCTCAGTCCTCGAGCTGTCCCTCTCCTCAGGTTTTACCTAGCTTTGTTTTGCTCTCTGAGTACATTCTAGCTGCAGTGGACTCAGAACAAGTGTGAGGGCAGAAAGGATGTTTTCACTCCTTTTCCCCTCCTCTTAGAGCTAAGCATTTTCTGGCCTTTTGACTACAGTAACTTACTGGACCAGTGTTTCCAGAGAACAATCTGCAGGGAATCTTAGAGCTCTTCCTGCAGTTACACCTGAGAGTGCAAAGCCCATCTTCTGGAGTATAGATTCTCTTGCCCCAAGCTGGCAATCTAATAAATGTATAAAAGTGCTTGGGTGGGCGGCCGGGTGGCTCAGTTGGTTAGAGCGCGACCTCTTAACAACAAGGTTGCCGGTTCAATTCCCGAATGGGATGGTGGGCTGCGCCCCCTGCAACTAAAGATTGAAAACGCAACTGGACTTGGAGCTGAGCTGCGCCCTCCGCAACTAGATTGAAGGACAACGACTTGGAGCTGACGGGCCCTGGAGAAGCACACTGTTCCCCAATATTCCCCAATAAAATGTATTACAAAAAGAAAAAAAAGTACATAGGCATGTCGAAGAAGCATGTCTACCTCTCCGGCCCACTTGTATGAGAGAGAGAGATTTATTTTAAGGAATTGGCTCATAAGATTGTAGGACTGACAAATCTGAAATCTTCAGGGCAGGACACCAGTATGGAAATCCCAACAAGAGTTGAAGTTGCAGACTTGAGTCTGGAGGCAGAATTCCTCTTCAGGGAACCTCAGTCTTTTTTCTTAGGCCCTTCAACTAATTAGGTGAGGCCCACCCACACAACCTACTCTACTCAAAGTCTGCTTAAATGTCAATCACATGTAAAAGATACCTTCCCAGTAATGTCTAGACTGGTATTTGATGGGCACTGTAGCCTAGCCAAGTTGACGCACAAAATTACATAGCACCACCTATATACTTCCCACTCCTGTGCCTTCTGCATCTGCTCCTTTCATTTTTCCCTCAAGAACTTACTCCTCTTTCTCCAGCCCATAACTCTCTCCAGTCTCAGTCATCCAAACCCAGTCATTGTTCCTCTTGTCCCAGGCCACCATCTCATCTCATAGGAGATGTTCCTGAGTCCATCTGCCTTCAAGAAATGTCTTTTCCCCATTGTAAAGCCCTTGGAACTCTGAGGTTTCCTGTCGTGTTTATCCTCAGGTATCGGGAAGAATGTGGTCTGTGAGAAGGCAGCGACCTCAGTGGATGCCTTCCGCATGGTGACTGCCTCGCGCTACTACCCACAGCTGATGAGCCTGGTGGGAAACGTTCTACGCTTCTTGCCTGCCTTCGTACGCATGAAGCAGCTGATTGCTGAGCACTATGTGGGTGCGGTGATGGTCTGCGATGCCCGCATCTACTCGGGCAGCCTGCTCAGCCCCAACTACGGCTGGATCTGCGACGAGCTCATGGGCGGCGGGGGCCTGCACACCATGGGCACCTACATTGTGGACCTGCTGACCCACCTGACCGGCCAGAGAGCCGAGAAGGTCCATGGGCTCCTCAAGACCTTTGTGAGGCAGAATGCGGCCATCCGTGGTATTCGGCACGTCACCAGCGACGACTTCTGTTTCTTCCAGATGCTCATGGGTGGGGGGGTGTGCAGCACAGTGACACTCAATTTCAACATGCCAGGCGCCTTTGTGCACGAGGTCATGGTGGTGGGCTCTGCGGGCCGCCTTGTGGCCCGGGGAGCTGACCTCTATGGGCAGAAGAACTCTGCCACACAAGAGGAGTTGCTCCTAAGGGACTCGCTGGCTGTGGGTGCAGGGCTGCCCGAGCAGGGGCCCCAGGACGTGCCACTGCTCTACCTGAAGGGTATGGTGTACATGGTGCAGGCCCTGCGCCAGTCCTTCCAGGGGCAGGGGGACCGTCGCACATGGGACCACACCCCTGTATCCATGGCCGCCTCATTCGAGGATGGGCTGTACATGCAGAGCGTGGTGGACGCCATCAAAAGGTCGAGCCGATCCGGGGAGTGGGAGTCTGTGGAGGTGCTGACAGAGGAACCTGATGCCAACCAGAATCTGTGCGAGGCCCTTCAGCGGAATAACTTGTGAGCCTGCACGTGGGCTTCCTGTCCCGGGGCAAAGGGGCCAGGGAGGGAAACAGGAGCCATGATGGGAGGGCTTGGCTAGAGCACAGACAGTATCTTTCATTTAACAAGTCAACTTGGGCAGGGTCCAGGTGAAGGCCAGGGTGGCCCCAGGAAAACGGTTCCTCTAGCCCTCATTTACTCTTCAGACTTGCAGGGTAGTGGCGTTCCTGTTGCCATGGCCAAAAGGCCTAGCAGTGTGCGCGGGGCGGCGCTGCCCCTAAGTCTCTGTAGTTAACGCTGGTGAGTAGGGCCAGCAAAAGCTTGATTTGGGGGTTTCTTCGGTCTATTTGTGGTCCTAACTGGGTGAGAAAGCAGAGCATGGAGCCAGCTTGGCTGACGGCTCAGGCCCGGGGAGAAACGACACAAAGCCTTGTTTCCTTCCTGGGCTTAGGGCATCTCAGGAATGGTGAGGACACCAAGTAATCCGCTCAGGGATCCACACCTGCCACCCATCCCCATGTGACCAGGCCCTTCCAGCCTCCAGGCTCTCCAATCCCTGGCAGGGAGGAGGGGTTCTTCATTAGGTGAGCTCTCATGGGCTGTTGACCTAGGGCAGAGGTCCCCTGATTTGGCAGAGGAGACACGGGAGAGCTCTGGAACATCTGATAAATGTTAATAAATCAGCAAGTCTCACACTACAGCATGTGGTTGTTGACTGTTTGGTAGGTTAGGTTTCTTTAATAATGAAAGGCTTGGTTACTGTTGTAGATTGTTGATATTTTCCTGTTTCCTTGTGTCTGGCTGCACAGCAGCTTTGACCTTCAGATCCATCGCTGTCTAGGGGGCCACATAGGCTCCTGTCACTGTGTGCCCTCATCTCCCAGCTTATTCCCTCATCCCTGAATGCCAGGAGCCCTCCAAAGAAAAGGACTCGAGATTTCCTAAGGGGGACCTGTTGCGCTGCCATTTCAGGGAGGTAATGGGAGAGTTTGAGGCCTCCCTGAACTGAATGTCAGGAGGGGTTCTGTTCTTAACCATGAAGTTGGCTCCAAGGGAGCCCTGGGAGAGGGGAGATGAGGAATGGTCCCAGGAAGGTTGGACAAGATGAACTTGAGGAGGAAAGCTCCACACACGGCCCCTTGGAGTGGGTGTGGCCGAACACTGCCTGGCCCAGCCAGCCAGTCACTAGCCATGCATGTTTCCACACAGGGATAGCCTTTTAGCCATGTCAATCAGAGGTGGGGTGGGGAGGAAGGACACATGCACTCCTTTGTTTCCTCTGCCAGCCTGCCAAGATTAAGCGGGGTCCATACTTCTCTAACCTTCCCTCCCTGCCCTGCCCTGGGCTCCTTGCCACAAAGAGAAAGGCTCAGGGAGGGCTCCGTCTTCCTCTTGGCACCCCTTATAAAAGTCACAAGGCCTGTTTCCCTGTGTTGTCCTGGTTTTGTACCTTGTCTTTGTGAGATAATATAACAATGGCTAGTGTTGAAGTGTGCTTTTTGCATGCTGGGCCCCCTGAGGTAGACACTTCTTGCATATCATTTATTATCCAAACTACTCTATGAGGTACTAATAATATTCCCATTATTCAGATCAGAAAACTGAGGTAGACAGGGACAAAGTTACTTATCTCCTCTAAGTTGTGATCGATGGAGTCAGGAGCCTGGTCATCTGACTATGCAGCCTGAACTACTCTGTTTAGCACTTGTGGCTCAGATTCTGAAGGCCCAAGCCTTGTCCCTATTCCAGGTTACTGCCTCCTCCCTGTGGCAGGAATTTTAGCCTGTCCTGAACTAGGAGGTGGACTGCAGAGAGAACCCCAGCAGGCAGGGCGCTGGTAGAGTTGAAGAGGCTGTTTCCTTCCTCTTGGGGACCATCAGTTCAGCTCCAGGTCAGTCCTTTTGTGTTCCAAGGATGTTGAGATCCCTCCTAGACTTGGGAACCGACCAAGAAAGCACATCCATCCATCCTGCCTGACTCATGCTCCTACTGAAGAAGAGGCCGTGTTGCTGACCCACGGTGGCATACTTAGGTTTTATAGGGCTCTGCAGTGAACCCCTTGTTTACTGCCCCGAAGTCCTGGGGCAGCCTGCAGTGGGCTTAGTGCAGAGCTATTAGGTCCCATGGCCCTCTGTTGGCACACCCCAGAGTCCAGGTCCACGGCCATCTGTCAGCCATTGTTACCATCATATATCTCTTGAGTCCAGATGCTTGTAACCAAGGAAGCCACCAGGGGTTTGAACCCCAGGGGTGACTCAGCCTACAACTGGTTCCAGGTTTGTCCTGCAGCGCCCTCTCCTGGAGGAAGACAGCATCACCTCCCAGGACCTGATTCCCAAATCTCAAAGTAAATAAAGATTTTCCAAGCCAGAGAAAATGCAGTTGACTTTTCTTCTGTGTTATAGCAACCAGAAGAGAACTTCCAAAATACCTGTTGCTTATATTAGAAACCCCTTTCCAAATCTAGGCCTCATATCCAGACAATAGCAGCAGTCTCCTCACCTCCTTGTCCCCAGTCTCTCCCTTTCTCACTCTGTCCTACACACTGCTGTCCAAGCGACGTCTACAAAATGTCAGGCCAAGATCCCTCCTTACCTACACCCCTCCCTCATCACTCCCAGATTCACCCAACCTGGTCTCCTGATGGCCTGCTTCCGCCATGCTAAGTGGCCATCCTGCATGGAGCTGCCATCTTCCACACTAGCAAGGCTTCGTCCCTGGCACATCCTCTGCCTGGAAGGTCACCCAGCTCTCCTTCAGGAGTCAGCTAGAGGGTTGCCTCTTCACTGCTTCCCTAGACATAGTGACAAGTCACCTCCGCCACCTGTGGTTCCACAGTCTTGCTCCTCAGCTCTTCCACGGCACATGTCTGCACCGTGCTGCTTCAGCATTTTCCCTTAGAGTGAGCGTCTAGGAGCAGTAGTGGTGACTTGTTCCTTTCTGTCGGGAAATGTAGCCTCCTATAGTTACTGAGCGTTTCCTACGTCACCCGTGGAAGGTAGGGACAGAGCTTCCTTGTCAGTGCTGGCCTGGTCCACACCTCTAGCCCTGGAAACCACAGAGAAAGCAGATGGCCGGCCTTTTTGGGTCAGGTCTTCACCAGAGCCCACAGGTCCACAGATCTGCAGGGCTCAGGAAGGGACGGGGCCTCCCTGTCACCCAGGGTGTGGTCTCATGCAAGGCCACTTCTCTCCAGGCCCTTGCTTCCTCAGCCATAAAGAGAGGAGATCAAGCTCAGTTATCTTGAAGGACCCTCGACCTCTGAAAATCCCTGAGGATCCATGCTCATCCCTGTGGACAATATTCAGTCTGCATGGTCTCTGTGGACAGTATTTCCTGGGGTGGTCAAATCATTAACTAGGGAAAAGTGGCAACAGGAAGAAGAAATATGTCCAGAACGCACAGCTTGCCCTGTGGCCTTGCCAAGGGGCTGGTGAGCATCCCGGCGCCCCCAACGGAGGGAGCATCCCGCGCTGGTGCCCATTTTCTCTCTTCCAATGGCCTTGCCAGGCCATTATTCCAGGTCCCATACGTTGGAATGGCCTCCGCTTTTCAGATCCTGACCTATCCCTCTGTAGCTTCCTCAGGTCCCCACCTGGTCTCCTTATCTTTTTATGCTTTTTATGGGGATCCTCTGCTAGGTGGATGTGATGCAATGACACGGGCCCTTGGGGAGTTCAGTCTCATCCTGAAGACAGCTGTGACCCACAAGGACAGTAGTATGTGGCTACTTGAATGCAGGGCAGCACTGGGAGTTGCCCAGCTCCGCAGGAAGAAAGGAGCCCTGAATCTTCACAGGTCCGTGTGCACTAGCCAAGTGGAGGGGTGAGGGAATAAAGGCATTTTAGACAGGGGAAGCCCCAGGCGCAGAGCCTGAAGGTAAGAAAAGGTGTGGCTGGTCAGGGAATGATAGGAAACCACTGAAAAGTTACAAGCAGCTGGGGTAAGGTGAGAGGGTAGTAGACGGGGAGCAACACCATCAGGGGTTTGGATGTGTGTGGCAGGTTCACCGGCCTTGATGCTTGATTAGCTTGAACAAGCAAAGAACAGGATGGGGTCTAGGGTGACACCAGGATTTTGGCTTGAATGATTGTGCAGATGAGATACAGGAGGAAAAGCAGGTTGGGAGGAGGAGGAATTACTCGTTTGATTTGAAATTCTGTTTTTAAGGTGTCTGAGGGACATGCAGTAGGATGAGGAGGCAGCAGGGTATTAGGGTTTCTAAATGGCCGGCACTGGCCACCTCTTCCAGAGACCCCTGAGGGTGAGAAGCAGCAGTTATCTGGTGGCTTGGCCTCAGGGCTCCAGGGAGACCACTCACCACCACCACCACACTCTGCCTGCCAGGAAACAGGCACCAGGGGCCACTCAGGGGTCAAAGTGTGGTCCAGCTGTGGTCTAACAATAAGTGGAAAGCATCCCAAAGCTTCCACTCTTGGGCAGGCGAATGAACTCTGCCACCTCAGAGGGGAGAATCCCAAGTGTTGGTGCCCTGGTCAGACCAAATGCAGACCCCTTCCCTGGGAGACAGCAAGGCCATGCACCTGCTGCCCATGACCTGCCAGTTCCTTTCCTTTCTTTGTCCCAAGTTCCTCATCACTGCCCTCTCCATCCCCACCATTTTCCTGTCCAAACTTCAGGTTCATCGGAGACTTGAAATGCACAGAACAAGTCCCTACCCCCACAGATTGATTCAGTTAGGTCTGAGGCAGTAACCAGGAATCTACATTTTTGTTGATTTCCTAGGCGATCCAAATGACCCGTCAAGTTTCAAACCCTGCACTGGGGAATCCTCCACCCTTCTTCCCAGCCTCTCCCTCTTCAGGCACCTTATTTGGGGAGTCAAAGTCTGAGAAAAGGAAAAACATTTATTTTCAGCAAGTCCAAGGTGCCAAGTAGGGGCAGGAGCTGTATTCCCCCCTTCCCCTGAGGGCTTGAGCCCATAGGCTGCTGCTCTGGTTCAGGTTTGGGAGGAGGGGAGCCACCAGTGGGGTAGGACAGTCACTTGTACTGAGGAGAAAGTGGGGGTACAAGTGGGGCTGCACAGACACTTAGCATCTTGTCGATGTCCACCTGAGTTGACTTATCCATCTCAGCCTTGAGGCGGCTGCTAACCCCCAAGCTGGGCAAACCCCCAGGCTCCTCTCCAGCCTCCTCCCCCAGGGTAACCATAGCATGGGTAGGGGGCACGAACATATTGGGGCAGGGCACAGTGAGGCCTGAGCCAAGCTCACCTGCCACAGGCAGCAAGGCTGGCAGTTGCTCCACACCTGCCTCCTCAGGGACCAGTGTCAGCTCCCACTCAGGTTCTACCTCGGCTTCAGCCTCCCTGTCCCCCTCCCCTGCCTGGTTCAGCTCAGGATTGCAATAGTTGATGTACTGGTACAGAGGCCGTAGGCGCTGGACCTTTCCTGCAAGAATCCAGGGCAGAACGGGCGCTGGAGTGCCAAGCTGTGCCATGTCAGGAGTCCAGCAGGCAGGGGAAAAAAGGAAGGCCCAGGGGCTGCCACTCACGCTCTAGTCCCAAGGTCTCTGAGGGTGCAGATACTATGCTGGCCACAGCTGGGAGCACTGGGGCCCCCGGACTCTTGCGCTTCTTGGCTTTTTTGTGCTGTTTGGCAGTCGGTGAGGGCTCACTCCGGCCACCCTCCGGGTCCTCCCTCTGCTGCGGCGGCCCCTGCGGCAGCTCAGCTTCAGCCCTAGGATGGGCTTGGTGGCTAGGCCCTGGGAGGCTGGGGGACAGGAGGCTTGAGGAAGCTGCCTCCATTCCAGCCTTGGCTCCTGAGTCCTAAGCCTGCGGAATAGCCCTGCCTCCCCACACCCTAGACCCAGATTCGTGTCCCTTTCCTGGTCAGTGAGGCCCCAGCCTGGACCAGAGCTGAGAGCTCATGTGAGCTCAGACCCCTGCAAGGCCTTGAGACTCTGAATGCTCCCTACACCAGGACTCGAGGGATAGAAGGAGTGAGGAGTGATGGTGGTGGCAGAGAATAAAGATTGCACACTGTAGGACTGCAGGATTTAGGAATCCTACTGGGGTGTGAGCCCTCCAACCCCCCTCAGCCCTGCAGCTTCTTCCCTCTGAAAGACCCCTCACTTGACTGGCTTCCTCTTCAGACTATGACTGGACCTCACAATGGAGGCCGTAGGCCTGGGGCTTCTCTCCTCTAGTGCCTCTGGCTTGAGCCTCTCTTCCTCCAGCTTGAATGGTTCCTCCTGGAGCTCTGGCTCTGAGACTGGTCTTGTTGGACATTTGTCTTCACCGAGGGGCCCACTGGCCTCATGGACTGGCGCCAAGCACTGTTTTCCCATCACTGGACACTAGAGGTGACACACAGGTAACTGGTCACCATGGCCAGGCAAAAGATACAGGGATCAGTCATTAGACACCCAACACTAGACACCAAACGCGAATAAAGGGCACCAGCCCATCCCCCTGCCCGCCTATGGAGCCTGTCCTGGCCGTTAGGGGGTCGACGCACAGAATTTGGCCTCCTAGAGCGCCGCGACCAACAGTTTGAAGGCTAGACAGCCTGTAGGTCACCTCAGAGCTCTGAGCACCGCCACCGGGCGCCTCCGCAAGCTGTGCGGGCCCCTCGGCCGTCCCCTTTTGGGCCCCTGGGCTCCTCTCGGCCCCTGCCGAGGCCATAGCGCGCAGAGTCAACGCATCCTCGATGGCTGCTGATGGGAAGGGGTGGACGGGCCCCGAGGGGCCGGACAGGTTCACCCTTCGCTGACGCGGGAGACCGACCGGGAGGCGAGAGCCGGCGTGGGAAGGGCGACTGGGGACTACTCTAGCCCCTACCCTCAGCTGGAACTACAAACCCCAGAAACCTTTGCGTCGGGGTATTAGCCCCTGACCTCAGACGGAAACTATTGTTGCCTGGCAACAGCAAACTCGTCGGGTGGCAGCTGCGGGCGGTCTAAAGCTGTTCTGGTGAGCCCCCAATCCGGGTGTTGAGAGGGAGGGGCCACGAACGGGGCAGGAAAGTGGGCTAGGAGCAGAGGCGGCTAGTTGCAGGCCGGGGACCGGGAATGGAGGCAAGGCCGGGGTCAAGGTCCGGGTCCAGAGAGGAGGTCAGGGGCTCGACATGTGTAGCCCGCAGGCCTCGGTGCAACACTGCAGGGCGACGGCGGCGGCATGTGCGAGGGCCTGTCCCGCATCTCGGGGCCCATCCCCCCAGACCCTACGCTTTGTCCTGACTACTACCGACGGCCGGCCTCGGGTGAGTAGAGGGTGCCGCGGCCGAGCGAGGCCCGAGCGAACCTCGGATCTCTCTCCACCACTGAACGCGGCACTCTGACTTGTCCGGCCCCTCAGCCCAAGGGCGCCTTGAGGGAAACACGCCGAAGCTGGACCTGCTGACCTCGGACCCGGACCTGGACGTCATCCCGCCCCGCGGCCCTCGCATCCGTCCTGTAGCTGTAGAGATTCTGGAGCGTGGTCGGCGCGGCGTGGGGGCCATGCTGCTGCAACTTGGGGGTATCTCCCTAGGCCCAGAGGCCTCTCCCAAGAGTAAGTTCTGGACAGAAGGGGCAGCAAGGCACGTCGAGGTTAAAAAGAGATCAAAAGCTGCTGCTCCTCCTGCCCTGACCTCGGCTCAGGCTTTGCCTTTCTGAATGTGTTTCCCCAACTATAAAAGGAGGGGAAAATGCACTACCTCCTTGTAGGAGAGGACTGAATGAGGTAGTCCCCAGGAAACCATAGATCAGTTTTATGAATTCATTCATCAGTGAAACTTGTTGAGTGCTTGCTCTGTGCCAGGCCCAACAGGAGCTAGGAAAACAACAAGGTTTAAGACAAGCGCAGGCCATCACGGAGTCAAGGTGGGAGACAATGAACAAGTGAAGGGATGATTATATATAAGATGATTAATTGTATACCTCACAAAAAAATGTATAAAATAATAAAAGATAGAAGATAATTACCGTGTCAGGAAGGAAACAAAGTGGTAAGATGGAGTATCTGTATAGAATCTAACTTAGATGGAGAAGTCAGGGAGACCTTTCTGTAGGAGGCAGGGTGTGGGCCTGTGTGTGAACTTGTATAAGTTGGGTTTCATGGGCTGTATGCAGGGTGAGTCTGGCAACATCTTTTCCCCAGGGAAGGACCCTAAAGACCATGAGAAGGAGAACCTGAGGCGGATCAAGGAAATCCAGAAGCGCTTCCGCGAGCAGGAGCGCAGCCGGGAACAGGGCCAGTCCAAGCCCCTGAAGGCTCTGTGGCGCTCGCCCAAGTATGACAAAGTGGAATCCCGGGTCAAGGCCCAGCTGCAGGTACCTGCCTCAGGGAGCCAGAAGTATTGTCCATCTTGTTGGCCAAGAGGCAGTTATACCCTGATCTGAGTTACAGGGAGGGAGGGAAATCACAGGGGACTAAGGTAACAGGAGACTTAAGAGAGAGCTGGTTCTGCTGCAAGGTGGCTCTGGGGAGCCTCAGAAATGGTGATGGCTGGGTGAGCCTGAGGGGCAAGTAGGAATTAGGCCAGGGGAGAATGGAAAGGAACATTCTATAAAGATGAAACCTCACAGATAGAAGTCCTAAGACTAGAGGCAGTGTGGGCACTGGGGGTGCTGTGTACAGTTTATTGTTAGGGGAGAAGAGCACAGGGTTAGGCTAAGAAGTCAGCTGGACCCACGTCATAAAGGGACACATAACCCCCTTTTCAACTTTTTTTCTGAAGGGCAGCAGCAGGGGTATGGCGGTGAGATTCTGTCTTGGGTAGATAGTGGCACCATTTCTCCATCCAGAGGTCTCAGAAGGAGGAACAGGATTGAGAGTAAAGAATAAGGTCATATGTGGATGTGTTGAAGCTGAAGCATTTGTGGGACTCCCAGGGGGTGGGAGTGTGTCCAGGAACCAGATGGAGAGTCAGGTCTGATCTCAGGAGTGAGAATCAGGAGTTACTGAGGATCAGACTAAGGACGATGAGACCAGGGAACTGACCCTGGATTTGAGGGCTTGGAGGCCAACTGTTAATGACCTTGGGGACAGAGCCAGGAAGCTTGACTAGGAAGGAGAGAAAAAGAGAATGGTAGCTGGAGCCAGGATTAAGGTAGGATGGACGGTTTGTTGTTTTCTTAAGGATGTGAGAGATACACATGTTTATATGATGATGATGATAAGTGCTCCTTCAAAAAGGAGGAGGCCATAGCCCTAGGGATAGAGGCTCGGTCTTGAGACCTTGACCGCAGCTTGACTGATCCCTCTTCTGTGCTCTGCCCTCCAGGAGCCCAGCCCTGCCTCTGGAACAGAGCCTGCCCACTTCCTGCGGGCGCACTCTCGCTGCGGCCCTGGGCTCCCACCACCCCGTGTCCCCGGTCCCCAGCTAACCCCACTAGGTTCCAATGCCAAGGTGAGAGAATGTGTGGGGGCTGGAAGGTGGGGCAGGGGTTCAGGGACACAACACAGTGCTGTCTGTCCATCATGCTGCCATGTCCTGCAGGGGCAAGGCCTGGGTGTGGACTTCATTAGCCACAATGCCCGCACTGCCAAGAGGGCCCCCCGGCGGCATTCCCGCTCGCTGCAGGTCCTGACACAGGTGCTGGAGCAGCAACGGCAAGCCCAGGAGCACTACAATGCCACACAGAAGGGCCACGTGCCCCACTAGTAGGTGCCACTGCGAACACCCAGGGTGAGGGGTGCTGTGGCAGGTGGGAGCCAACATCTGCCCTGGAATCATCAACCTCGAGCCTGTGCTTCCACAGCTTGTTGGAGCGCAGGGACCTGTGGCGGCAGGAGGCTGAGGCCCGCAAACAGAGCCAGCCAGACCCTTCCATGCCCCCTGGCCACACTCGCATGCCTGAGAACCAGCGGCTGGAAACATTGAGCAATCTGCTCCAGAGTGAGTATGTGAGCGGGATGGGGAACTCACTGGGGACCATGCGCCCCTGCCCACCACTAACCACCTAGGCCCACTGCAGGCCAGAGCCAGCTGCTGCGTGAGCTGGTACTGCTGCCCGCTGGGGCAGACTCACTGAGGGCACAGGGCCACCGTGCTGAGCTGGACCGGAAGCTGGTGCAGGTGGAAGAGGCCATCAAGATCTTTTCCCGCCCCAAGGTCTTCGTGAAGATGGATGCTTGAGCCCTTTTATAGGGGCAGTGACAGGGGTTCTTGCTGAGGATTGCTGCATGGTTGCAAAGGACAGGATCAGGTCCCATTATAGAGTTCGAAGACAGGAGCAGTAGAGGGGCTGTATGTATCCCCAGAGCATTCTTCCTAGCCGCTGGTAGCTGCGGAAGGGCTAGCCCAGCCTCTCAACCCTTTTGTCAAAATTAAACCTTTTGTACATAGTGGGATTTGTTTCCATAAGAGTTTTTCTTACCTGAGAAATGCCAAGCCCGGTGGCCCTCCTGCTGCGTGACTACAGGAAGGTCTCTCTATTGCCTTATCAATCCTGCCTCATGGCCAGGGCAGAAACAAGATTGTGGCATCAGGAGGGGTTGGGGATGGGACACAGAAGGACCATAACTGCATTTGTAGAAAACCTTTAATGTTCCCCAGACTGAGAAGGTCCTGTGAGCAAGCTAAAACCCCCACTGGGAAAGTCCTGCCATGTTCCAGCAGGGACCTGGAGTGGCGAGGGGCTGCTTCCTTGCATGTCAGAGGCTGAAACCACTACCATCTCCTCGCATGCTACTCCCCCAGCCAGAGCTGACCTGCTCCTGATCATTCAGGGAGGGCAGAGAGCTGCGGGCACTGGGAACTAGGCGGCCTGGGTGCAGGTCCCAGCATGGAGGCCTCTGAGACAGCCCATTGGAACAGGGATGCTGGCGGTCCTCAATGACCAGATCACTACTGTCATCATCGCTGTCAGGCTCACCAGGACCAGCAGAGGGAGGCCCTGTCAGACGCCCGGATGCCCCACGCACCACATTATTGCGCTGATTGGCTGGCTTGACAGTGACAATGAGGTTGTGGCTGTTGGCGACCATCATGTCTGTCACTTGGTCCAAGGTCTTCCCAGCCACCTCAATGCCATTGACTTCGAGGATCTCATCACTGACTGCCAGCAGCCCTGTACTCTCAGCCAGGCCCCCTCGTACCAGGCGGGAGATGAAGATGCCGGGGACCCGTTCCAGGCCCTGGGGAGCTACACGCACGCTCATGCCATCTCGGATGTAGAAACCCAGGGGGCGGTCGGAACCATGCTTGTGCAGCCGCACCCGTCGGTGGGTCTCAGGCAGTAGGTCCACATCTATGACTGAAGAAACCTGGCGGAAATCTTGGGGTAGGCTGATTAGCAGGGGTGGTCGGGTGCGCAGGGGTGCCACTGGCCGAAGTAGGAGCCCTTTCTTGCGCCGTTGCAGAGAGTTGGAGGCAAAGGACAGGCTGCTGGAGTCACCTTCTGCTGTATGAGAGGGGGGAGCTGAGATCAGACCCTGCTCCCATTTGGGCCCTTTTCCATCAGGCCCAGGTCTGGGAAAGGAGACACTAGCTATTATCCACTACTTGGAGGTCAGGCCAAGGGCAGGGACTGCAGAGGGTGAAGCATGGGCATCCTGGGCATGGACTAACCCCTGTAGACCTGCCCTGCCACCCTACCCCACAGAGGCTGCCCACTGTACCGCATTCTCCTCACCCCGCTTCTGCACTAGCAGGCGCAGCGGTGGGGGCCCGCTGGCCAGGGCCCGGTGCAGGCTGTCGTCGTTGCTGAGGGGCAGTAGGTCGCCGTGAGCATCGGTATAGCCAAGCAGCACGTCCAAGCCTGGGATCTGGTGCACGGCTCGCAGTAACCTCAAGAACTCTTGGAAGTCGCTCACCGAAGCGCGGGGCAGGGCAAAGCGTCGGAACTCGGCGTCAAACTGGAGGCAGGGAGTGGGGAGAAAGGAGGGGTCAGGATGGAGCCCGAGTCCTTTCTCACCACAAGTCCGAGGGTGTCAGGGGTGGGAAAGAGGGCTGCCGCAACAGCTGTAGCCTTGAGTCCAGACCTCAGCTCCGGTACAAGGGACGCTGTCCAAGGTCTTCTCCCCGCCCTCCAGGTAACCCTGGCCACAGAGGGACTCTGGAGGCCAGCAGTGAAAGGAAGGAGAATGGGTGAGGGACAGTTAAAAGAAAAGCCGGAGAATGGGGCGTGGAGGATGGAGGAGGGGAAAAGGTGGTGGGACCAAGAAGCCAGGAAGGGGAGAATGAGGGAATTGGAAGCCCCCAAGGCCGGAGCCGGAGCCGGAACCGGAGAGGCCCTTACTTTGCTCTTCACCTCCACGATGCTGTCGGGACTGCGCGCCGGGGTCCTCTGTGGCCTGGCCATGGCGGGGCCGGGCGGGCCGGGGTCAGTGCCCCAGGCAGCCCGCCGAGGCGCAGGTGCACAGCCCGGCGGGCCGGCCGGCGCCGCCCCGCCCCTGACGGTAGCATTCGCCCCGCCCTCCCATCCAGACCTTGACGTCAGGGGGGCAGCTAGGGAGAGGGGAACGAGGAGTCCACGTTTCCTAGGAAACGTGATGGGATGGATGCGTCTTCGTGTGTTCTTACGTCATTACGCTACGGTCTGCGCATTCCGGGGCCTGACCAATCCGAGTGGAGAGTCATGAATGTGCTGTCTATTGAGTGCTGTTTGTGTACTACCGTGTTTCCCCGAAAAAAAGCCCTAATCGGAAAATAAGCCCTAATCGGAAAATAAGCCCTACCATGATTTTTCAGGATGACATCCCCTGAACATAAGCCCAAATGAGTCTTTTGGAGCAAAATTTAATATAAGACCTGCTCTTATTTTTAGGGAAACACGGTATTTCCACAGGCCTTATAAAACTGCACATTTAGTAGATGAGGAAACTGAGTCATAAGATTTTCTGAACCCTTCCAGGTCACAGTGGCCCCAGATCCCTCCTTCTCCATCCGAGCTAGCCCTAGGCTCCTTTCTGCACGGTGCCACGGGAGTCTTGACGAACGCCCCAAAACGCTGCTGCTCAGAGAGATAAGACTGAGAAGACCAGCATCCAGTGGACCCAAAAGGCCTCTGTCCACAAGTTCCCCGACAGGACTAGCTTCTGCGCACGCGCGAGCATGCCCTTGGGAGGGGCCTCGATCTCAGATCCCTCCCAGCAGTTGTGCGTTTCCTCTTCCGACCAAAGGCGGGGCCGGGGCTCCCGCGGGAAACCTGGGTGAGCGGTGCTCAGCTAATGCAGCTGCTGGAATGGCAGGCATGAGGACCTTGGTCCTGCGGCCTTGGATTCGAGAACTGGTCCTGGAGTCAGAGACACTCTCAAGTCCGAGGGCGGGGCAGCTGCTCCAGGTGAGCCCCCCATCCCTCTCAGGGCCCAGAGACCAGGGCAGGGCCCGAAGGACGTGGGATTGACGCCCTTCGCTGCCGTCAGGTACTGCAGGAGGCTGAAGCCCCGGGCACGTCCCGCGCCCCTGACAAGTCTGAAGTCGGGGCGGAGCTGCTAGTGTCTGACGGGACCCACAGTATTCGATGCCTGGTGACGCGGGAGGCCCTGAACGCCTCGGACTGGTGAGAAAGGCGCCGCGGGGCCCGGGGAGCTTTGAGCCCAGAGGAGAGTGCCAGACTTGAGTCCGAGGTGGGCGGACCCAGGCGGGAGGGGCTATGTGCCCAAGGTGGGGGTGTTCCAGGCGGGCGGCCCAGGCTGGCAGTGCTGTGTTCCCGTGGGTTTGGCAGTGAGGATCGCACTCACTCGCAGGGAAGAGAAGGAGTTTGGCTTCCAAGGGGCTGAAGGCCGGCTGCTGCTGCTGCAGGACTGTGGAGTGCGAGTCCAAGTCCCGGAGGACGAGGGTGGCCTGGTGAGTGGTAAGGCTGGTTTGGGTGGGTTACTGGGCCTGACTCTTGGTGACAGGTCCTAAGACCCATCCCTGAACTCACCCCTCCAGCCCTCGGAGTTCTACCTCCAGGTGAACCGCTTCAGCCTGCTGCCCACGGAGCAGCCCCGAGACTGCGTGACTGATTGGTAAGTGATGCCTGCACTTTGCAGCTATTCTCACCGAGGCCTGGCTGGCGTTAGCCTAGGCCTTTTGGGTGGGAGGGCTTGGGCCCCTAATAACATTACCTGCTTGTCACCCTCTCTTTCCTAGCAACCAGGACCCGGATGTGCAGAAAAAGCTCAATGACTGCCTGGAGTGAGTCTGGGATTGGGCTAAAGGGCCTGGTGTGACTTGGTCAGAGGATGGCAGATGTGTTGACAGGCCTCAGAATTGTTCCTCAGGCCTGTCCCCTCTGTTTCTGCAGGGAGCACCTCTCGGAGTCCACCTCTCCCAATGCAGGTACTTAAAGGCGTTGACCAGTGACCCTAACTCCCGGTAGAGTGACTTCCCAGCCATCACCTCCTGCTTCCTTAATAAGCCCTCCTCCTCACCCACCCTCCCCTTCCTCCTCTCTGAGCTTCAGCCCATCCCCCGCCCTCAGGCCTTTCGCTGTCCCAACTTCTGGATGAAATGCAGGAGGAACAGGAGCATCAGAGGGCGCTGGTTTGCAGGGCTGAGAGCTGTCTGATGCTGTCAGGCCCTTGCACAGCACCTCTGCTCACCCGCTGGGCCGCCTCGCGCAGCAGGGCCTTGGTCAGTCTGGGGCTTCCCTTGGGAAATGTCAGGGTAAGGAGTCAGGCAAGGGCCAGGATGATAGTTCACTTCCACAGGAAGAAGCTGTGTATACTCTCCCCAGTCTATGGCTGCACATCTCTGAGAATGACCAGCAAATCCTGAACTCTCTGGACCGAGGTCCGAGGGCACAGGGTAAGGAGGACGGGAGCAGTCCAGAAGGGAGTGTCTGGAGACCTGGCGCCCATAGTGCTGATAAGCCTTTCCTGACCCCTAGGCCCTGACTTGCCCCCACCAGACCTGGCTCTTGAGGAACTATCGCTGACCCTAATGTCTCCTTCCTTACTCAGTGGCTCAGGTAAGGTGGTGCTGAGGCCACACTCACTATTATCATCAGGGGCGGGTGCTACGCAGGATGCTATGAAAGGGTACACAGCCGGGTTGGGGCTGAACACAGTCCCTGCGGCCTAAGCGCACAGGCACTCAGCTGGTCTGAGCGGAGAGGGCGGTGCCCACAGCGAGTCGCTTCCTCCCCAGGAACCCCGACCTTCCCTAGCCACGTGTCGTCAGAGGAAAGTGCTACCAGTGTCAGCCTTCTGCCTGCCCTGTCCCCGGCTGCTCCAGACCCAGTGCAGAACGGCAGCTCCCAGCCATTACCAGCCATCTGCTCAGCCCCTGGCCCTCTGTCCCCCAGTTCCTCACAGCCCGGCCATGTATCCGGCTCCCCATTCCTGAGGGGCACCCCAAGTCTGTCACCTCTTGGTCACATTCCCAGTCCACAGCAGGCCCATGTGACCAGCCTCCAGAAATCTAGCCTAGAGTTCAAGGAGCTAGGGTTGCCCCCCAAGAACTGGCTACATTCTCCAAGGATAAGAAGCACTGAGGGAGTCCTGGAATCCAATCCTGTCTGGGTGAGCACAGCCCCCCTACAACTGGAGGGTAAAATTCGGTAGGCCTTGGGTAGCGCTGGGAGTGCGGTTGGGGTAGCCTTGGATGGGGCTAGGGGGTCCTTATTGGCCCCTCTCCAGATACCACATCTCCTTCAGGAGCCCCCAAAGAAGCATCGTGATGGTTCCGCCTTCCAATATGAGTATGAGCCACCCTGCACTTCTCTCTGTGCCCAGGTCCAAGATGCCAGGTGAGTGCCTGGGGCTGTCCCCACTCTCTTGGTCAGCAGTGTCCGTCTTCATTGATCTACAGCCATGGTTCTCTTCCCAGGCTCCCTCCCCAGCTCCTGGCCTGGGCCTTGCACTTTCTGATGGAGCCACAGCTGGAATCTGAGCAAACTCAGCTGTGAGGGGTCATGTGACCACGTGGGAGGATGTGTGCATACAGATCCTGAGGGTGGACAAACAATGCTCCATACTCTGCTTCCTTTGAGTTTTTTAATAAAATAATCTCATGCGGCAAGAAAGGAGAGAGTCAGGGGTTGGGGCCGCCGCCTCTTTGGTCTGTGGCTGGGGAGGGTGGACTCCACTCAGGGCTGGAGGGCTCTGTAGGCTGTGAGGGTGGAGGCTCGGCTCTAAGGCCAGATCCTGCAAAGGGAGAGGGGGAGAGAGGAAGATTAGAACTGGACTGAGCAGTCCTGCCACCTGCCCAGCCAGGTCAGCCCCCTCTTACCTAGGCTTGGAGACGTGGGTGCCTCAAGCTTTGGCCTGCGCTTGAGGACAGGGGAGCGCTGCAGCCTCAGGGGCCTTTCTGGGGGACATGAAAGGCATGGGTTGGATTGCTGCCTGCCCCAAGCCCTGCCAACTCCAGTGTGTGCACACCGGACACATGCACACACTGTTGCCTTCAGAGCCTCCCCCTTTCCCTACATCCTCCCACCCCTGGCAGAAGTTGCTCTTTTGGAGGTGGAGCCAGGGCTAGGAAGGGCTTGTCAGCCCCTTGCTCCTGGCCTTCTGGCTCTCATTTCTCAATACTTCACACCACCACTGGCCCCCTCCAAGGACCAGAGCCATGAAGGGAGCCCTGGAGCCCACCCTCGCCCATCTCCTGCACTCAAAACACACATGGAGGTATCTCCCCTCACCAACGGGGGCCTGGAGCTGGTCCTCATGCACAGACACTGCTCGTCGCCCTGCCGAGAGAGGCCTCGGCCTCAGCTGGCCATCTGGGGGAGGCCAGGGTATCAGGGTATGGTCCCAGCAGCTGCCCCCACCCAGCCCTTGCCTCCCACCTTCAGGGTCCGCAGAGGAGCTGAGTTCCCAGCAGAGACTCCTCCAGTCCCCAGCCCAGTGTTGTGGTGGAGGCGAGGGTGCCTGCTTACCTTCATTCCTGGGGCCCAAGCAAGGATCCTCCGGGAGGCCCAGGCTGTCTGGGGAGGGGCTGGCTTTTCTTGGGCTGGGACAAGGAGAAGGGGGGCCCGGACCATCCTGTTGGCCCCAACCATGGCTTCTAAGCTCTGCATTCAGCTGCTGCCCCAGTGTCTTCCAGGTGGCAGACTCAGGCCCCTGACCCCCTGGCCCAGGCCTGCATGAGGGGTCTGCAAGGAGAATAGTATCAGCCAAGACTTGGGCCAGGCATTGGAGATGAGCCTAACCAATGGTCGGACCCCCTCCTGCCTATCCCTTCACGTCCCCCAACACACAGTGGCCCTCACTTACCAGCAGACACAGAGTGGGTGCGGGACTTGATCGAGATGGGAGGGGCCTCCGATGAACTGTCCATAATGTCACCTGCAAGGCAGGGCTGGGGGCTCAGGCACCAGACCTTGGGGGTGAGGGGAAGAAAAACCTGGCCTCTCCCCAGAAAAGCAAGTGCCTTGGGGAGTATCTTTGAGGACAACCCCTTCTCTGAAAATGTACTGCCCTAGCCCAGGGTCCCACTTACCATCTGAGCCAGCCTTCTTGATCTCTCCATCTTTGCTCTGTAGGAAACAGGAAACTCAAGCTCAGTCCTGTGCTGCCCTCACCCTAGCCTTGTCTTTTTTTTCATTCTTGTTCTTATAACTGCCACCAAATGCCCCCTGTGGGCTGGGCAAGAACATGGCAAACCCAGTCTCGGCCTTAGGGCTCAAGCCTGGGATGGTGGACAGTTAACACAGAAACATCCATAGACACACAGGAACATGCACAGACACAAAGATAATGTGATGTCTTTAATATCTGATTCACTTTCTATACTTTGTTTCTAAATTCAAGCTGAGGCTCACTTCATATGTGTTTATTTTCATGAAAGATTATAAACTAGATAGTAAAAGGGCTGCGGCTCTTATTAGGGCCTGTGATCATTAGCAGGAAGAGAGGGAAGGCCCACAGGAAGTGCAGGGATGGATGAAGAGGAACCTGCTCAGCCCACGGGTGTTGATGAGGGGCTGGAAGTGGGCCAGAGAGGCACTCCAACAGGAAGGTGTGCAGAGGCTCGGAATATGCAACCAGGCGGAGAGCAGCGAGAGGACAGCAGCCACTAGGGCCTTGAGGCAGTTAGGTTAGGAGTTAGGGCAGTGGCTTGAGAGGAAAGCCCCCTGGATGACTTGCTGTTTCAAATGCAGATGACGAGGTGATTTCTGTTAGATCTGCAGAGAAAGGCCCATCCCAGCTCCTAGGAGGAGGTATCAGTGGCCTGGGCCAGGGCAGAAGCGAAGAAGGAAGAATGGTTGAATCTGATGACTATTTTGAGGGGGTGGTGGTGGAACTGACAGACCTGTGTGTCATGAGTCTCCTGGTCACATGTCACCCACCGACTGCCACAAGCCACATGTCACCTGCCCCCTCACTTCACACTTGCGTCCCTCCCAACTCACTTGCTTCCTCTTGCTCTCGGCACTCCCGCTGCTTCTGCTCACGCCTATCCTCTGCAGCATCACTTGTACCCGCTGTTCAAAGGATGGGGCCAGCTCGGTGTCTCCCCGTTCCAGGGGCCGCCGCTGGGGACAGACGTGCCCGAGTGAGGGGAGTGCCCGCTGCCCTCAGCTCCCGCAGAGCCCTCACCCATCGCCAGGCCTCACCTTATCAGGTCTAGCACCCAGTGTTGCCTCCTCCTCCTCAGCAGGCAGCAGTATCATCGAGTAGGCCTTGCTTTCCCGTGTGTAGCGAGGCCGGCTCCTGCGGGCAGGGTCCGGGCTGCTGGTGCCCCCCTCAGCCCCACCAGGCTCCTCACCACGGCCAGGACGGGCTGGTGGCCGCAGAAGGTCCCCAAGTGTGGTTTTTCGAGTGCGGGAAGCTGCCCCAGGACTGGTCTCTAGATCAGGCCGTGGCCCCCGTGTTGAACGAGGCTTCTTGAAGGCAAAGAGGGTGCCCAGCTTCTTTCGTAGTGTGCGGGGTACAGGGGTGGTACCTCCCTCAGTGGCTGGGTCCTCCTCGGGGGCCCAGCTGTGGGAACAGCCAGCAGTAAGCAGGAAGGCCCATGGAGCAGCCCACCCTCTCCCACCCCCTGCAACTGCCCGTCACTCACAGACGGTCCTGCTGGATTAGCCTTTTAGAGAAGAATTCCTCCACGCCCTCGTCCACGCGGGCACTGAGCCCATTCCCTTCCTGCGGCAGGGCTGGGGGCACCTGGGGGACACCACACAGTCAGGGGTCAGGGCTGAGTGCAAGTGTGACTTCTCCCCACCTCCCTTGTCCAACAGTCTGCCCAGGGCAAGTCCGGAACCTGGAAGTGAGCTGACCCTAGGGGGCTGATGACACACAAGCTCCCCCCTCATCCAGCTGGTGAACAGAGATGCTGATTTCACATACCCCTCACCTGTAGTTGGCCCAGAACACACACTTGGCCCACACCTATTCTTGTCCCATAGAATATCCTACACATCCTGAACCACCCGGTCACACGTTCTCACCTGCGTCCCCTTCTGCTCCAAACACTTCCCTGCAGTATCCCCCACCCCCACCCCACCCGGCCTGCTGCCGCTCAGCAGTACTGGCTGCTGCGTCAGACCCTCTGGGGGGCCTCAAGTCGGCTCCTCCTCCCCTCCCACCCTGTGCCCACTGCCCCCCCACCACCGGGTCCACACATACATCTCCCAACATATACACCAGCCGGATGTGCAGTAGACGGGGAGCCAGTATCTTTCAGTAACCCTAGCGGATGGAGGATAAGAGCTCTCCTCTCCTGCACATCCACGCATTAAGCAGCCGACCTGAGGCAGAGTCCTACCCCCAGGTGCACCCCCAACGAAGCCCACAAACCCATGACCCCGCATGGGTATGGCCTGGGGTGGAGGGCTTTGCCAAGGAAGAAGCCAGGACGCGGCACCCACAGCCCACCTCCCCACCCACCATCACCCGTAAGGAGCAAAGGGGCCGCCTGGGACCCCCAATTCCATGAGCTCTAGAGTGGGGGGAGGGCGCTCACCTGGGGGCCCCCAGGCGGCGGGCGGTGGTGGTGCTGGCGCCGTGGCCTTGGCCTTGCCCTGGTCGGATGGCGCAGGGGATGCCCGGCGGGTGGCAGTTCCATGCGAGGCAAAGGGCCGGCCGGGGGGCCAGGAGCAGCAGGGCTCGGAGAGCCGCGTGCGGATGGGCCGGCCTGCGGCTCCGCATCCTCCCCAGGAGCCGCCAGCTCGGACTCCGGTTCCTCAGCAGCACCTGAGGGGAGAGCACCAGAAGAGCACGGAGCGTGGAGCCCAGGGTGGTGGCAGTGGCGGCGCTAGGGCGGCGGGGGACCCGCCCAGGGCGCGGGGAGGGGCCCCAGTTACGCCGCCCGCTCCCCCCCTCCAGCCCCTCCCCTGCCGCCACTGTCCGTGGTGCTGAGCGCGGCCCCGAGCGGCGTGCATCCGCACGGCCGCCAAGCATGCGCGTCCTGTGGATAGGGAAAGGGGTGGGGTGGGGTGGGCGCGTGGAGCCAGTGTCCGGGCCCTGGTTTGCTCAGGTCCTGCTCTGTGCTGACTGACAACAGCAGATCCCAACCTTGCGGGCTGCAGGGAGTCCTGGCCTGCTTCAGGCACGTGTCAGGGAGCTCTCAGGACAACAGGACTGAACGAATGTGACCAACGTCTAATGGAGCTTCAGCCTAACGCAGAAACTCCCTTCCGCCCAGGCGTTGACTCACCATGAGTGGAGGGTACCAGGTGAAGACAGTGGTTGGATTGAGGCCATTTCTGTGAAGGACTGTCATCCTGGATTGAAGGGCACAAACTCGGCATGGGGCAGGGGAGCTAACTCCCCACCTTCCACATTCCAGAACAAGATGGAAAGATCTAGGCTTCGAGGCCCAGAGTTCTGCGACCACCTACCTTCTGCTCGTCTTCCTCCTCCTTTTCCTTCTCAGGGAAGAAAAGGCCTTCCAATTCCCTAGGCCCAAAGGGGCTGAGCTGGCCTCCATCCAGTACTGGTATGGCAGGGGGCATTGCCACTGTTGCCTGCTGAGCTAGACTGTCCACCTGCAAAACCCCAAAGATGAGGAAGTAGGGCCTCAGCCACAGTCCCATCAGTGCTGAGAGAACCCTGAAATATCCCTGGGCTTTATGACCCCAAAGACATTACAGAACCCCTGCAAGGCAGTAGCCAGGTCACTGTGTGTGCGCGCGCGCGCGCGCGTGCATGTATGCCCAAGCGCAGTTTCCCCTCACCAGCCGATCCCGGGCTGCACTCAAACCCGCCAGAGCTTGAGACACAATGCTCTCTGCCAAGGACCCTGTGACTGACAGCCGCATATCTCTGAGGGCAAGAGAGGGCAAGGGTTAGTGTGCTGTCTCTGCCTAGCCCAGCCCAGACCCATCCAGCCTACCTGAGCCTAGTAAAGGCATCTTGCAACAGGTGCTCTGGGAGCAGCTCTGGGAGGTCCCTGGAGCCCACCAGGACCCCCTGTAGCTGCTCCCTCCACCTGGGTCCCTGTAGCATCTGTGGGCAGAGGCTCCTTGTCGTGTCCAGTGTGGCCTGAGTGAAGTCCTGGGCAAAGGTCAGAGCATGGTGAGGGTGTGGTTAGACCAATTGTCTTGAGGCTCCGACCCCCATAGAATATTGACTCGGGATACCACAGTGAAGCCTTTGGGATGAGGGTCAAGCCTGCAGATGGAAGTGGGATTGAGGCAAGGGTACCATCTCACCTGAATGTCCTGGCGGCAGACCTCGCCCACCTGTCCCAGGAGGCCCTCCAGCTTCTGCCGCAGCTGCCATTGATGACTTGGGGAGCTTCCTGCCTCATATAGAATGGGGAGAATCTGGAGACCAAGGAGAAAAGGGAGTTACAAGGTGACACCTGACTAAGAGGGGGAGGGTCCTGGTAGCAGGAGGGGGTGCTTACACTGAGAGAGAAGTTGGCATTTTGGATGGCATCCTCGGCCTGGCGCACAGCGGCTTCACCCTGGGGCCCAGCTCCACAGCCCAGGAGCTCCACATGCTCCTGCACCGACTGACACAGTTCATTCACTTCCTGAGGGGCATCAGGAATCAGTCCCAGCCTGGTCCCCTCCCAGTCCCCTAATACCTGACTGCCTCCTCCCCAGGGTCTCCAACAGGGTATGAGGTCCCGAACCCAGTACCATCAGGCCACCCACTTAGGAACCTTATTTGTTCAAGAAGGGAGAGCTGTGTCTCCTTTGGTTCATTGTATGGACTTTATATATACTTAAGTGTACAGAATAGGAAGAAGTTAGTTGTTAGTTATGTCTGTGTTTTAGAAGCTCAGTTTGTTCACCATCCACCTAGAGAATAGCCTGCAAAGTGGGAGTGGGCAATGGGAGTTAGGCACCATGGAAGCAGCAGGGGGAGCAAGGGCAAGTTTAGGTGAGGGTGAGGAACAGGACCAAGGAGGTCTGTCCCTTGCAGGCTCCGTTGTAGACAGCAGAGACCTGGTCCACATCTCTGTCCACAGCACTTGGTGGGTGTGGACACCAGTAAGATTGGGCTCCAGGGCACAGAGAAGAGTCTGTGGGAGATGAAGAGATCACTTGAAGATGTACAGAATGTGAACCCCCTGCAGGATGTCTGGGTCAAGATACCCGGGCTCTCGAGCTTGGGAGAAAAGTGGGATTTGGGATTTGAGAAGTAGAAACATCTCTCACAAAGGCAAGGTACAGGAGGGAGATGAAGGCAGAAAAAGGGTCACTGAGTTGGCCACAATAGAGGTCAGTGGAGAGGGGAGGGAAACCCTGTGAATGGGAAGACACAGATGGGGCTACAATGGGGGGGAGGGTTGAGGGAAGATTTTAGAGTACTTCCTATCTTTAATAGGAAAGCCGACTTAAATGCTTTAAAAAGGCAGTCAGGGGTGTTATTTGGGAGAGCAATTTCAGGAGCAGGCTCCTCTCCAGAGCGAGGAGAGGAAATTGTCTGGGACAGCAGCATTTAGGCACCCTGGCTCCAGGAAAGTCAGACCTTCAGATTCATGGAGGCTCCCAGGTGCCACAGCTCTCCCCATCTCCCTATCTTCTGTGTGTACTTAAGGTTGAGGGAGAGGCCACTGACCTGCTCAGAGGGGTTCGAGACCAGACCTAGTGGCTGCTGGCAGGAAGTGCAAGCAGAAGAGGCGTGATCCGTGCGGTTGTTTCTCAAGAGACAGGCTTGGATCTGGGAACAAGGGACATTGATAAGTGGTGAGGGGCTGGGCCACAACACAGCAGAGCAGCAGAGAAAGGGCCGCTACCTGATTCACTGCACGTGCTGTCAGTTCTGGACGGCTGCGCTGCGCCTGAGCCACGTCGGTCAGTGGCAGAGGCATGGCCTTCAGGCTTCGGTTCTGCTCCAGAGCCTGAGCCACGTCCAGCAGACCCAAAGCAGACGTTTGGTTCCGGTCCCAGACTACAGACCTAGGCCAGGTGGGGCTTCAGCCGGCGACCGAGCTCAGCAAGGCCCCACCCAACCAGCGGGCCTTGTTCATTCGCCCTCACTCAGCCCCGCCCCTTAGCCCAGTAAGTCCCTCCATGTCACGCCCCCCTCCCCATTGGTCCCACCCCTTTGACCCTGCACACCGGAGCCTGGTGTTAACCCGTAGTGCCTTGGCCAGCATCTTGGCACCCGCGTCTCCCATGGCGTTGCCACTGATATCCAGCGCTGTCAGGTTAGGATTAGTGGCCAGGGCCCGGAGCAGGACGCTGGCGCCCAGCTTCAGCCTCGACTCAGCCACAGACAGAGACTGCAGGGGCTGGGGTTAAGGGAAAGTCATGGTTGGAGTCAAGGGTCAGCAAGGAGGGGAGATCGCAGGAGTCAGAGAGGTTACAGGGGTCCATTAATTGAGGATCCTGCATGGTCCCGTGAACTCACACAGTCGTCATCCTGCATAAGTTGGACAATCCGGTGCAGAACGTCATCCAGGGTCTCCCTGTGGGCAGAGGCCACGGTTGAGGGGAGGGACCCAGGTGATGGGGTACTGTTTACAAGGCCCAGGAGTGGGATGGGGGCTCACTTGCACCGGACATTGAAGTTCCTTCCAAGCGCCACATGTCGCAGGGACCGGCTTCTCTCGATGGCCAACACCAGAGTCACCATGTCTGAGCCAAAGCCTGAGGGTGGTTGGGGGCACGCACAGGCGAGGCTGCGGTGAGGTGGGTAGTGTGGGAATTGGGTGCACGGGGAGGACTGGTTTTCAGGCGGCCTCACCGTTATCCGACAGATCCAGGGAGCTCACTGCTCCAGCGTCACACACTAAGTCCTGTATCACCTGGGCGCCCGCTGAGCGCAGCTGAAGGTGGAAGGTGAAGCATGCTTAGGTAGGCCAGCGGGCCATAGCCGGGGAGGGTCAGGCAGCCAACAGCCCCGCGCTCCCACGTGACACGCCCATCGCCAGTGTGTGGGCCCACTGCCTGCTCACCTCACAAGCGCTGAGGTCCAGGTGCAGGTCTGCCAAGTGCGTGTTGAGCGCGAGACCTTCTAAAACGGCCCTGGAAGGGGATGTAAAAGGGCTAGGGGGAGCTAGGAAAGGGGGCCCAGGGCGCGAACACTCGGAAGGAGCAGGATGCTGGGAGATTGTGGGTACGATAGGAACGGAGGGAGGTTGCTGGAGGCTTGGCTGGGTGGTGGTTGCATAGGCGAGGGGCGTGGCCGTGGGCAGCGACACTGACCTAAGCGCGTCCGGGGGCAGCTTGCAGCCCGCCAGGCCCAGGTGCCGAAGCGTCCCCGCGCGGCTGAGGAAGAGTTGCAACGCGGCGGGCGCAGCCCGAGACTTCCTGGGGTGGAGGAGCGGCAGGCGTGGGCTCCCGGGGCAGGGAGGCGGCTCCCGGCAGTCCACCACCCCCGCCCAGACCCGGCCTGCCCCGCTTACGTGCGGGAGAAGACGTTCCTCGAAGCGTCCAGGTGGGTGAGGCTGGCGCAGCAGCCGCGGGATAGCGCAGCAAAGAGCTGCAGGAGAAGGGTGTGGGCCGCACTGGCCAGAGGACTGAGCCCTCCCCGCCCGCCGTGCCCTCCAGTCTACTCTCCAGCCTCAGGCCCCACCAGCAGCCCTACCGATCCCCCCCCCCCAATCACCACCCCCTCACAGTGTCCAGGGCGGTGTCAGTGCCTGCGACATTCAGGAACGTCAGAGCGTTAGGACGGCTCAGGAAACTGTAGAGGCCCTGGTGGGAGGTGGGGAGGGAGTCTGGGATGGCTTCACCCAGAGCTTCCTGACACCCCACTGCCTGCAGCGCCCCCAATCCCTGTCCCTAAAGACATCCACTCACCCCATTGTCCTCTGAGGCCCCCAGCGCCCCCTGGTTCCCGGAAAGGTCCAAGTGGGTCAGGGCAGAGTCAAAGGCTGCATTGGAAGCCAGTGCCCGGCCCAGAGCCCTCATCCCTGGTGGTGGAGGAGGGGGTGGCTCAGCAATCAGGGGGACAACACCTTCCCGCTCCACCTACCCAACCTCATCCTTGACTCTGCCTACCTCGAGGCGTCAACCCTGTCTGTGCTAGGCTGAGTCTTCTCAGGGCTCCAGGACGATGCTCTAGGTGTCTGCTGAGTGCAGCCACGCCTGGGACATGGGGGCAACCATGTGAGTCTCACCTCCTCTAGTGCCAGCCCTCAGGGCTTCCCCAGGCTCAGCCATACCTCTGTCATCCAGTAGGTTCCCTGCCAGACTGAGCTCCCGCAGCCCAGAGCTTGAGTGCCCTGCCAGCGCTTGGGCCAGTCTTCGCACGAAGTCTCTGGGGACCAGACCCCAGGCGTGAGACTCTGGTCTCCTTCCAGGCCACTAGCCTCCCATTCCCAAACCCCTGGACTCCTCTCCTCAAGCCCTCTCTGTCCCCCTTACCCCCTCAGGCCACAGGTCTCTAGCACCAGCTCCTCCAGGTGGGACGACTGACTCATCATGTGCAGAATCTGTTCCAAGACCTCAAGACTCTGAGAACCAGAATGAGGGCTCAGTGGGCTGCACCCTGGTCCCCACATCCTTGGCACCACCCTGCCCCTACACTCTCACCAGCTTCATGTCCACACAGGAGAGGCACCGGAACCACAGGTTGTAGGACAGGGCAGCCACACTCAAGGCCAGGTCCCTGGGTGGGAGAAGGGGCGGGGGCAGAGCTCAGTGTCCTCTAGCCAGATCCCAGGCTCAGCATCCCCCTCCATGGAGAGGCTGAGGCCCAGGAATGTGGGTCATGGAATCTTCGTCCCTTCCCAGTCCTGGCAGGACACACACCGACTGCCCAGATGGCTGAAATCTCCTAGGCTGAAATGGCGGCAGCCCTGACGATGGTAGATGGTGTCCACATCCTAGACGGGAAGAATATGTCTCCAACTGGCTTGGGGCCACAGGAGCAGGGAGGGACTTAATAATGCACATGGGGATCAGATGTTTCCAGAACCCCTCAGAGAGGGGTCCTACCCTCACCCACTGAATCTCCTCTTGGAAAGGGAAGCCATTGTAGTCACACAGAGCCTCGTATGTCTCCAGGAAGCCACCTGGGGAGGTGCCAGGGGGTACGACGAGGTGGGGTGGGGGGAGGAGAGAGACAAAAGGTCAGAGATAGAAGATCAGACCCAAGCTGGGTGGTAGCTGTGCCTCGAGTGGCTCTGTTAAGTTGGGGAGACCTCCAAATCCAGGGCTCTAGGGCTGCAGGAAAGGGTAGCCCCTTCCTGCCTGAAGCCCCGTGTGGCCCCACCTTGGCCCTTACCACAGGGGCTATTGGGTGAAGTGGCCTCTGAGGGGCTGCTTCTCTCCAGACGAGCCAGCATGGAGGGGGGCGTGGGCCTCCGGAATAGCTTCCTGGGGAGGAGGATAAAGAAGGGGACAAGGGACTTCTAGCCCCTGGGATGTGAGGCGTCCCACTTATGTCTCAAGAGCATCCCCCCTTTGCCGTCCTTCCCTGCCAGCCCCTTGCAGTTGCTGGGCCTCACCCAAGGGTCGAGCGAGGGAAGACCTTCTTGATGGCTGCAGTGATGTGCTGGGCCAGCTGTTCCAGGGCAGCCACGCCGGGAAGCTCCAGGACCAGCTCAGGCAAGGACTCCAGCTCAAAGGTGACCTAGGGAGGGCAGGCGGGTGGGCTGTGCTGGCCTCCATCGGTGGGGGCAGGTGGAGGGGGCGGTGAAGGCCAGGCTGCAGGCCCTGGTGGGGTAGTAATGTTCTCACCTGAGGGGGTGTCTCCTGCAGTGCCATGGCCTGAACTTCCAGGTAGCTGAACGTACAGTCCACCTGTGGAGTGCCTGGATCAGCCTGAACCAAGCCCCAAGCCCCACCCTTCTGGGAGCCCAGTCCTTTGCAGCCTGGAGCTCAGAGCTAGAGCCGCCTGCACTGCAGTCCTGCGTGCCGCCGGGAGCCCGGTGCTGGTGGAAGGGCAGAGCCCACAAAGACAAGACAGCACTGCAGATGCACTCTCCTCAAGGAAGCTGCTGGAGAGCAAGGGGGGTGGTGGTGGGACTCACCCTCAGCGGGAGGCAGCTATGGAGCAGGTAGGCTCTCCATCGCAGCAATGCCTGGGGGGAGAGAGTATCTCACACACTGGACAGGGAAACAGGCTCTTTCTGCTTGGGCCCCAGGGGCCCTCCCAGGCTCTGCCCCTTGCCGTACCAGGACGTGACCTTGCTCAGCAGCCACCCGCTCTGGTAGCCAGGTTTTCAGCAACAGCTCTGCCTCCTTGGGCCACAGGAACCTGGTGATCTCGCCTGTAGAAGGGCGGCCTGCTGGATGACTTTAGCCCTCCCATGGAGGTCAATTAGTGCCACTGTCTGTACCAGGCGAGGGGCCTGAACCCATCTATGGGCTCGCAAGGAAGGGGTGGAGTGGACCGCGGGGAGCCAAGCCCTCTGGAGGAGCAGAGAGTAATGCTTGCCAGGCACTCCCGGGGGCGCTGGGTCGGCCTCTGGCTTGGGGGCCGCACTGCCTCCTTCCAGCCAAGTAGGCAAGGGCCAGCGCTTACCTCGTAGCTCACAGGATATGCCGTCGGGGGTCTGGGCCATGGGGCCGGGCCAGGCGGCCGAAGTGACCCGAGGAGCTCGGACGAGAAACAGTAGCGGGCGGGCGCGCACAGGAAGCCAGGGGCCCCGGCCCGCACAGCAGCCACCTGCTCCTCCTGCAGCGGAAGGTACGCGCTGCTTCCTGCCAGGCCGCCCCCCACCCGGCTCCTCCCCGCCGGGCCGGGAGGTGTAGCCCGTGTATCGGGGTGTAGGAGGGGCGCAGAGTCCCAGCTGTCTGCTCGCCCTGTCGCACAGGAGCTACTCGGTCAGGCCAGATACGGGGTGGGAGTGGTGTGGCCAGGAGGGTCGCGTGTGTCGCGTGCCTCTTGCGGTTCCTAGCCCCCTACTTCCACCCCACACCGTAGTCCCTGCCGCGAGCACCAGGGGGCACTACCCGCCCGGGAATTCCCTACAGGGCCCACCGTGTTCGTCCCCTCTAAAGCCCAGTTGGGGAGGTGGATACCGGGACTAAAAGGACAGAGCGTCGGATCTCTCCCAATACCCGGGTCCTAACGTGGAGGACCTAATATGTTGCTTCTAACCTGGAGTTCGTGACCTTAAAAAGAGGTGGGAAAAACACCAAATGAACACAAAGGCCCTTCTCTGCAGAAGACGTTCCTCAGCTTTCAGTCAGGTTTAGGCTGGGTCAGGGCCAGAAGGTGGGTGTGGACCCTCTGGGGGAAGCCTCCAGCTAGAGCCTGAACCCCAAGATCCTTCCTTGAGTATGCATTCTCCCCGACCTGGAGAGTTTGGTGAGGGGGAAACGACTAGGAAAAAGGGAAGATACTGTCTTCAGGAGGGGTCAAAAGGTCATCGGTTGGGGGCCTGCCAGCCAGAAGCACACTGAAAAAAGACCAGGGGACCTAGTGTCTAGAGGGTTTTCAGGTGGGGATTACTTTTTTTTCCCTTCCATCTTGTGCCAACTTTCAGCTAGATGGACCACATTCCAGTGAATGTGAATTCACATTTTATCTTGAAACTGGGGTATTCTAATTGGGAGTTCTTCTTTGTATTTCCACTAGCTTCTATGTTAGTTGGTCTCTCTACTTTCATTTGAATGAGGAACCCTGTGTATCATTTAGTAGAATCTTCGTGTTTTGCTGAGGTGAACAAATTTATCTAGCTCTGAATGTACTTGTATGTTTCCTGAAGTTTTCCATTTTCCTGTTCCATCCATTAAGGCAGCCAATAATCCACTATCCTTTAAAGATTGTTCTCATAACTGCACAAAAATGACATGACCAAAACTGAGCCAAGTTACAAGAAATAAATTTAAACAAAAAAATATGTATTTATTTCTTCCATTACAATCTAATTAAACTCCACTTATGAGCTAAATAACAATCCACAGCTCAGCCAGGCAGAGGTGAAATAACCATGAGAGTAGGTGAGGAAGTACTAGACAGGGTCCCTTGGTTTCTTTTCCATCTCACCTTCCTAGCTAACCCTCCCCACCTTGGGGCTTAGAGACAGTGGGAATACCCTCCAGTCATCTGACTACCACTCCCCAGACCCCAACAAAATCTCATCTCCTTTTGCTGAGGTCCACCAAGGACCAGGACAAAGTGGAAAGTACGAACTGAGTATTAACAAGTTGGGGGCAGCCACCTACCTTCAAGCAACAGGCCCATGGTCATTTGCCGAGGGCTGACGAGAGGACTCAGCGGAGAGGGAGCTATGGGTTCCCATCAAGAGGCAAGAGGAGGTCCTGCTCTGCTGCCTCTCAATTTAAAAGGAATTAAATTGGGTTAAGATGTAAGACTCTAAGACCATGTAGAATCCACAAACAGCTTTTAGGGAGAGAACCTAATAGTTCTCATCAACTATGGCCAAGTGGTCAAGAATGCAGATTCTTGGCTGAGTTCAAGTCCTGACTCCACCTCTTACCAGCTGTTCGACACTGAATAAGTTACTTAACCTTTCTGAGCTTTCAGTTCTCATTTTGTGAGCTGGAGCTATTAACTCATCGTGTTGCTGTAAGGATGAAATATTAAGAGAAGTGCTCACAACAGTGCCTGGCCCTCCGTGAACACTCTCATTTGCCAAATCTACCATGGCAACCCTAGCACTCCAAAACAGACCACAAGGCTCCCTTAGACATTTAAAGCAAAAGGCAGTCTTTTTTGTTTTACCCCCCCCCTTCCACCGGCCGATATAAGTTTACAGATGAGTTTCATATTCTATCACATCAGTTATATGGTCCAGTGCATTTCCGAGTATATGGACATTATGGAGGCTGTCTTCCCAATGAAAACATTTCAGAAAACTGGAAGAACGTATCAGTGACATGATATGGAATTACACTTTTGGTTCTTCTTTTAAGTACAAATATGATTATTCACCAAAGCAAAACTGTTATAGACTATTTTACATTGTCTATCAACAGGAAGTTCCCGATTACATGGAGCTACATAAAGCTATTTCCCAGGAGCTAGATTAGTAGACAGAAAGAGCTTTGGTTTTGTTTTTCGTAAGGTAAACTTTCCACTATGTACATACTATGCCACCATTTTATCATCTTTCATTGGATTAAGCTTAACTGGGAAGTAGCTACATGTTTTTAATGAGATCACTAACGGCAAGGGACCTTTTAGATCATGGTGGTGTTTATGTTTAAATCACATCTAGCGGGCAGATGGGTGGCTCAGTTGGTTAGAGTGAGAGCTCTGGGCAACGGGCCTGCCAGTTCGATTCCCACATGGGCCAGCGAGCTGCGCCCTCCACAACTAGAATGAAGTCAGCTTCCAGGTGGCCGATGGCTCAGTTGGTTGGAGCGCGGGCTCTCAACCACAAGGTTGCCTGTTCGACTCCTTGACTCCTGCAAGGGATGGTGGACCGCGCCCCCTGCAACTAGCAACGGCAACTGGACCTGGAGCTGAGCTGCGCCCTCCACAACTAAGAATGAAAGGACAACAATTTGACTTGGAAAAAAGGCCTGGAAGCACACACTGTTCCCCAATAAAGTCCTGTTCCCCTGCCCCAATAAAATCTTTAATAAAAAAATAAACTACATTTGTGAAATTTCGAATTACATCCAGAGCTCCTGTATCAAAGCCACACATATCCAGCATGCCTCTATCATCTGGGTCTGCAATGGTAAAACCATTTGAACTCATTCCACAAACAATCAATTTAGCTGGGACATCCATTTTCTCTCTGTATTGCCTCACAGCAATAACAGGATGGACACTTCAAGCGATGGTTTAAAAGACCCCAATCAAAAGCAAGAGAGGGTTGGGTGCTTGCTAAGCTAGGCAGCAGTGGCTGGGCGACATGAGTTAGGTGTGGCAAGGGAGTTGACTATTTCTTTACTCCAGTACTCACTGCATCAACAGTGGGGAAGGTCTAACACTGGAGAAGAGGGCTGCAGACAGGCCAGGGAACTTCCCCGTCAGAAGTTCTCAGGTGTGGAGTTATAGTGAGAACCGGTTTCTGCTGAAGATTTTATTTTGTTAAAGATTTTATCGGGGAAGGGGAACAGGACTTTATTGGGGAACAGTGTGTACTTCCAGGCCTTTTTTCCAAGTCAAGTTGTTGTCCTTTCAGTCTTAGTTGTGGAGGGCGCAGCTCAGCTCCAGGTTCAGTTGCCGTTGCTAGTTGCAGGGGGCGCAGCCCACCATCCCTTGCGGGAGTTGAACCGGCAACCTTGTGGTTGAGAGCCCACTAGCCCATGTGGGAATCGAACTGCAGCCTTCGGCGTTAGGAACACGGAGCTCTAACCACCTGAGCCACCGGGCCGGCCCTGAAGAGTTTATTTTTAATGGAGTCTCACAGGACATATCATGGACTATGCAATGGGAGTTCCCTTTTCAGCCTTAACTCCCATGAGAATGTGACTTTTCTTGCCCTCTCCCTTTTCAAAACAAATCCACTTTTAAACTTACAATTTGAGTGTACACAATGAGAAATGTAAAGCTCTGCTGAAGATAAACGTCTGTTTTCTGCAGAGGTGTATGTGTGTGTGTGTGTTGCTAGCCCATGGACGGGAGGAAGACCAAATGCTGACAGCCTCAGGCCACTGACATTCAGTCCAAAGAGCGAACTGCCTGGTTTAGTCTTGAGGCTCCAGACGGTATGCTTTCCTCGAAATTGGACTGAATGGACAGCGCAAGCCAGCCAAAGGCTACATACATCTTGTCCTTTGTTAACTCTCACTGAAAACTGGTTAAAAAACCCTATAATTAGTGGCTGAAGCTTTCACCTAAAATGGGTTTGCCAAAGCAATCTGCCCAGAAATGGCCAGCAGCAGCAAGAAGGAGTTATTTCACTAATGTGGAAACTTCCTAACACAACTCACTTTCCATCCGACATCCTGTGGTGTTAACAAGCAGCTATGCTGTCCAGGAGTCTCTCCTGGCGATCGTGTATCTCCCCTCTCAAATCAACTTCTCTAGGGCAGACTAGGCCCAGTTTCTCTGTTCCCCTGCGCGTGGCAGAGCTCAAGGTACAGATCCCAGCCCTTTTTGAACCGAGAGCCCGAGGGCAGAGCTTCCCATCAGCACCTTCTACTCTAAGCTCTGTGGCCCACCTCACCTGCAAGGGGAACCCACTCCCTAAGGTCGATCGGGAGGCTAGCAACTGTCCACCTCCTCACTCACACACTTTTGGGGAGTTAAAACTTGCAGCAGGATGCACTTAGTATCCCATCATCTGCCAAGATCCTCTCCCATCTGCTAGAGAGGACGTGTCCACAGAGCTTGCCTCTGAAAGGCAAGGAGGCCTGTGCCACGAGGCAGGAATCACACAGGACGGAGTGTTTAGAGCACTTGTTAATCCGTTATGATTTATTAGCTGTACAGCAGTAGATCCTCCTCCCCAGCTCTCAACCCCATTACATATTTTATTACAGGTCTCATGTTGGTGTCCTAAAATAATGAAAAATATCACACAGTACAGCTAAATACAAAATGCATCAACCTAGAGTCTGATAGCTAACTGATGGCTCTCTCAAAAGCAATACACAGAAGAAAAAAGTGTTTGAAATCAGCAAGACTGAGGCTCTCTAAAAAACACATCTTAAACATGTGACAGTTCATGTGCAAGAATCACTTTTAGTTGGTTTTGCTTCACATTATTATTTTTTTGAACACCCGAAGTTTAAATTACTGACCTAGTGAAATTTTCCGGCCCAGCTTTTAAAGGCTGCTGTGACCCATTCATAATCAATCACCCTTCTGCTTTAACAGAGGATTTATAAAACATAAATTTCGGCTACAAACAGCGCAAAGAAAATATGGATGGGAAATCATAACTGAAAGTTAATTGTACAAGGTGTGAATGCTGGCTCCGCGGCTGAAGTCATGCCCTTCCACGTTGGTGTCCACCTCTAGGGGGCAGCAGTCTGGGTGCTGTTCTGCTACATGATTGTGATCCAATTCCTTGTCAACATTTACACACTACACAGTCTGTGGTAACATAATTTGCAAGTAAGTAAAATGCTGGGTTTTCTTACACTGCACTTCTTTTCAACTCTTAATTAATGGAAAAGATTAAAATGTAAAAAAAGTTATTTACAAGCTTGACCATACCAGAAACTTTGCCAAGAAAGAGGCAAAGCCTTGAGGACAAAAACTGATCGTAGCATGCCGTATTATTGGTGTGCAGCCGACTCCAAGCAAAGGGAGTCAGGGAAAAAGCAAAAGCAAAAACCAGTTTAAAAGTCTAAGTCCTTCCCAAGTCTGCATTTACAATTAAAAACTCTCCTGGGGAGAAGACCATAGAACTCTGGGAAACCCGGTGGCCATTCTGGAGTGGTTTACCATAGCAAGAGAGAGGGTTCAATGTCTCTGTTTCCATCTATGAAAACCAGGGAGGCGTCAACACTGTCCTCAGCACTTCACAGTAAACCCTCAGGGACTCAGAACATTCCATGATTTGCTAACATCAAACAGCAAGTTCTAGTTAAATCACATTTTTCTAACATCATCCTTGAAGTTTTAGTTCTCAGTATGTTTGGTAAAATGGTGTAAAATGATGCTTTTCCCAAAGCCAAAAGAAGAAAGAGGGAGAAAAATTAAGATGCAGGCCGTTTAAACACAGCCCAGAGCAGTCCTGGCAAAGCGCGCGGCCCTGCCATCACCGGTCCATCATGCTGAGGATCATCTCGGGGGTGAGGTCTCCATTGGGGGCGTCTGTGGCAGCTGGCTGGGCCTCCTCTTCCTCCCCCTCCATGGGCTCTGCGTCTGGCTCTTTTTTGACTTCAACTATAATGTTCTCAATTGCACCTGTATTCTGGTCTTCAACCTGAATGATAGTTGTTGCTGGCAAAAAAGAGCACGAACAAAACAAATGCTCCATTAAAGCCCCCAAGGATTGCAAGAGTCCTTTCAGACTTTACCCTACACCGGTATCAGCAGTTTGGGAAAGTCTCAGTAGTGATACAGAGAAAGTCAATAAAAAAAAGACATAATGATCTAAAATGTGGCCATACATAAAGCCCCAGTACTCTACAAAACTATCAAAAACCAAAATACTAGCATTCGTCTTCATCTGACTCCCAAATCATGTATCAAAAGCCTTAGTTTTCCTTTGCATCATAAAGCTGGCCTTTATAATAGTCTGAGACATGCAAAAGATGCAGACAGCATGTGACTAGGACTCCTTCCCAGAATGCGTACTGTCCATCTGGTTTAGAGGTGACCTAACTATCGGCAAGAACTGTATTTCTGATTCTGAAGCTCTCTTCCATCCAGGGCCCTCCCACCAGTTTGTTCATTCAAGTGTGTGTAGGTGAAGTGATTCCTGAGATCTCTAGGTTAACCACCCCTCTGTGATATTCAGGAGGCTTGGCGAACACCTAAAAAGTAGATTCAGCCCTACATTTGTTCAAGAAAAAGAAAAACCACCAGCTTTCCGGAGATCTAGAGCAACACACGCATAGCGACCCGAGTTCCCAGAGCCTGCTGTCTACTACAGGCCTGCTGCCCACGGTCCTAGGTGGTGTGAGGTGGATGGGAACACCTCCTCTGTGTGCTCTCGTAAGTCAGAAGGCCAACAACTGAATCCACAGGCCGGGATTTCTCAGGAGGGACAATCTCAGCACAGACATTGCTTTATCTCTTCTCCATACTTTAAAATTTGCCTCTTTTACATTTATTACCACACCAATTCTACCAGCTGACCGTGACTTTGGTTGGTTTATAAAACTCTCCCACATTAACAGCAGAACTTAAGTACCCTTCTACGCTGGACTTTCAGTCGCTGAAATGAAAGGCCTCAGATGTTTCCCCAGTAAGAACTAAAAAACTCACTTCCTAAGAGTTTGTTCCTGGCATGACCTTAACTTGTTCTCATGGCTTAGTTCCTACCTCCTCAAAGAAGGACCCGCCTGGCTCCCCACATGCTCCCCACATGCCGGGAGAGGATGCCCGCCAGTAACTGAGCTGAGACAAGTAACTTACGCTGGGTCTGTTTGGGTTGGTTGGTTCTGCCGGGGGGCCGTCCTCTCCGCTTCTTGGCGGGGGGTGGGGCTGGGGTCACAGGCTGAGGCTCTGGCTCGGGTTCAATTTCCACTGCAGGCTCCTCTTCATCTTCATTGTCATCCAGGTCTGGCTCAGCATTTTCTTCTCATGAAATCAGGGAGAACAAGTGGTGTGGGGCAAGGAGAAAAGTGGTGGAAGAGAAAGAACACACAGATAATCACATACTCTGTGAAGTCCAGTTACATGTTTATTTTCACTGTTAAAAGCCTATTTTAAAAATGCTTTTGCTGGAATTTTGCTATCAGCTTAACAGAGTAAACTGGTATTATGGCAGAATTGATAAGCAAATGAACTTGACTACTACTATTCATATTTTATGTGGATTGTACTCTCATAGGTAACTCAACCTTAAGCCAGTTATAACAAATAGTGTTTATATTGAAAATAAAACAAATATTCCCTCTACCTATTATACAAGGATAAGGCAGGACATTAAGCCTGAGATGGACCCTTGAAGATGTGATCCTGCTCGTCTGAGTGGGTGCAAGAGGGGGTGGGGTGTGTGTGTGTCAGGGAGCAAAACTGACGTTTGTGATGCACTGTGAGGTCCTCTTTACTAGGATAAGCAGCAAAAGTTCTTTTAGGATTATTATTGATGGGTTTTTTTAAAAAGATTTTATTGGGGAAGGGGAACAGGACTATATTGGGGAACAGTGTGTACTTCCAGGACTTTTTTTCCAAGTCAAATTGTTGTCCTTTCAGTCTTAGGTGTGGAGGGCGCAGCTCAGCTCCATGGCCAGTTGCTGTTGCTAGTTGCAGGGGGCGCAGCCCACCATCCCTTGTGGGAGTCGAACCCAGAAACCTTGTGGTTGAGAGGACGCGTTCCAACCAACTGAGCCATCCGGGAGATCAGTGGCAGCTCAGTTCAAGGTGCCGTGTTCAATCTTAGTTGCAGGGAGCGGAGCCCACCATCCCTTGCGGGACTTTGAACCGGCAACCTTGTGGTTGAGAGCCCACTGGCCCATGTGGGAATCGAACCGGCAGCCTTCGGAGTTAGGAGCACGGAGCTCTAATTGCCTGAGCCACCGGGCCGGCCCCGATGGGTGTTTTTTTTCAAGGCCAAGTTTTTGGACTAATTTATTTCCCAGCTGTACCAGACCCAATGGGTCCTTCTTAACTCCTTTACTTTCTCCCTAATGCCATAATCACATAAAAGGAGAGGGAATCATTGTAGAAAGAGTACTGATGAGGAGCCTGATAATGTGGCTTTGAGCCCCAGGATCTCTTATTAGGTATGAGCCCTAAGATAATGACCACACTGGACCTCAATTTCCTTGTGTAATCTCTAAAGCTCCAAACCTACTTACTGGTGAGAGGTGAGGATCAAAAGCGTTGAGATAATGCATGTGACCACTTACACTGTACTATGCAAACACAGCTGTATTGACACTATACATCACAATTTAAAATTTTCCCATTATTTCATTTAGGCTTCATTACTTCATTTAATAAGAGGTATTACCCTTGTTTTACAGAAAAACTGAGAGAAGCTAAGTGGTATGTAAGGCACAGCTAAGCCACAGCAGGTGGAAAACAAAACTCGGACCTCAGGTCTTCAGGTTGGGCTGTCCTGCTGCCCACCCTGAGGGCAGCCATGGTGCTCGTGACCCTCCCCCACTGCAGTGGCGCACAACGTACCCTGCCTGACTTCCTCCAAGAAGCACAGGTTACAAGCACATTCTCTTTCTCTGGAACCAAGTATTTCAATTTAGAATTCTGTGGGTAAATGCCTGATATTCAGGACAAAATGGCTTATTTGTCAAGTGAGTGAAATTCTAAGTGAAAATGTGGGGGACATACTGGTATGTGGCACTGTGTCAAGAATGAGATGCTTCCCTGTTGAACTTATTCAAATCCCCTACTGCCTGATTTGGCCCAAAGCCTAGACAACTAAATAAATTCGGTCAGAATTGAGGGGAAAAAGCACACAAAGAAGGTTACTAGGGTCAAAGGCTTATTGACTTGGCATGATTTTGGCAAAAAGCCTTGAAAATAGCAGTAGACTCTGCTTGTCAATCTCTGCAGATGGCCAATAGGCAGAACTTCTGGGAGGGGACAAACAGGACTTGCTTGGCCTTTGTAAGCAGTGGGATGGAGAACCCAGGCTTCTTCCGGGGAGGGGAGAAACACTAAGTATGAGGACCAGAACCAACTGTGCTCTACAAACTAGCAGCATAGAAGACAGAAGGAGGAATTGTAGAAATGTATTAGGAACTCTTCAGCTGCAAGATGCTTTTGGGGACATACAACTAGGGAGTGAAGCTCGTCTTATTGGGGGATGAACCACAGAAATGACCAGGGCAGGACCATGAGAAGGAAGGGCATGGAGACAACGTCTGTGGCAGAACGAGGGTCCGCAACTAAGGGCAACTACAGGATCCTCAACTTCAAGGCGATCTGTGGGTCTCTGGTGACATTCGGGGCCTTCTGACGTGCCCTCCCAGTCCACACATTTTCTTAGCGAAACAAAGGGGACCCACAAAGCTAGATTCTTAGTAGAGTGGTGTGCTTTTATAAAAATTAGGCACACTGACATTTTAAAGGAGACATTCACTTAAAACCTAGAGACTGAAGAAGATACTGCTTAAAATACATTTTCCACTGAAAAAGGTGGCAAAAAATAAATTACACTTATGAATTACTCTTATGCTTACTGGATGTATATTCTCCCAGAAAAAGTTAAAAGTTCTGAATAGAAAAGTGAAAAGTTTTGTTAAAATAAACCAAGTAGGTCCAAAGGGGACCTTTTTACAGATCTAAATATAAAAAATCTAGTACTTTCATGAGCACATTTTACAATAAAACAAATAAAGTGACTGAAGTTCTTTAATGCGTTCAATGAGGAATCCTTAGAAAAATACTAGGCACCACCTGTAATCTGTTCAGTCTGACGGAGCTGCTGGGGAAGCGCATTCCCCAAAACGAAACCCCTCCACATTCCTTCCCATAAACAGCTTAAGTCTGCAGTGACAGATGTGTCTTCTCAACTGGGCGTCAGGAGCCCAAATCCCCGCATTACAGAACCTAACACTCCAGGACTCCTACCTTACCAACACTCTTCTCCCTCCCTCTTCATGAGTCTAACACCTCAAAGCATACCTGCTGCCTGGATTTCATGATGAGGAAGGCAAAAACACCCCAATAGTAGGAAAATAGGCAAAGCTTTAAATGATAAATGGAGAGATTAAGGAAGAGAAAGGCTGACCTTCATGGATTTGATCAACATATCGCAAGGCTAGGCTGACAGACAGGCAGTCAAACCAGAAGTTGGTCAAGATGCTTAAGCAACCTTCTTCATGTCCATTAGATTCATTGCTCAAATCTAGACCAGCTTCCTAAATGTAAAAGTTATGAACATAGAAAAGAAACTCTGCTGGCCTTAGAATATCACTAATCTGAGTAAACGGAGTAAAGATAGTCATTTTGCTTTGGCTTTAACTGAACATAACATACAAGGTATTATTAAGCAATGGAATGCCATGAGGAAAAACAAATTGCCCCAGGAACAAACAAATTGCTGTTGTAAATATCTATACACATTAGGAAGATTACAAGATTTAAAGGAAGAGTGATTGGCCTAATTCTATATCCCAGCACATCCATACATAAACGTACTGGAAACTGGGCACCAAAATCTGCCACTAAATCAAGAAATAAGTCACTTACCACTGTCAGAGGAGTCTTCTTTTTTAGAGCGCATCTTTCTTTTTCTTCCACGTTTACTCTTCTTCGTTTCTCCTCCATTTTCCCCTTCTACACCATCTGGACCAGCACAATTATCAGCATGTCTTGCCATGGTATTCTAACAAAAGGACAAATCCTCTTTCACATTACTAAAAATGTTAAGATCAGAATTAGAAGTTCTCTTTTAGTTTAATAAAATAAAAATATGGGGTTATCCATATTAAGTCTGAATGTTAAAGTCTGTAAAGCATGTCCTAAAGAAGCTCTCCTCATTCAGGGGAAACGGTCTCCATCTGGAGCAGGCAGTGAGGCAGAGGGAGGAGAGGGAGAGAGGGAGAGAGAGTCACTCAGGTGAGGAGGCTGGTCCCAAGTAGAGGGCTCGGCAGCCAGTTGGCAGGAGGAGCAAGGGAGGATTAGATCAGCTCCCAGCCCTGTGCAGACCTCACAGTCCCAAAGGAGGATCCAGGACAGACTTTCTCAAAGACAGGGAGTGCCCCATCAATGGAGGGGTTCACACATGGATACACCACCTCGAGGGGGAATGACTGGTCCTTCCCAAATGCAGAGTGTCCCTATGTTGATAACCTCAGCGGCATAAAATGCTCTGCTTTGCAGCGGAAGATCAAAACCACAATATTAAGACCCACAAGAGAGGAAGCACAGCTCTGACTCTTACCCGGCGTGTGAATGTTTTCCCACACTTAGAACAGACGAAGGCCGCAGGGACAAAGTTGGGGTCATGATAGCGTTTGAAGTGCATGTCAAGGAGCTGTTTCTGGCGGAAGGTCTTGTCGCAGTGGCTGCACGCGTACGGCTTCTCCCCCGTGTGAGTGCGCTTGTGCATGATCATGTGCCTCTCCTGGAAGACAGCGGGGCATGAGAACAGGCCTGAGCTGTCACTTGGCTGCCATTCTAGCCACCACCCATGCACATGTGGCTGACAGGCTTTTGTCTCCCAAGACTCGTTGAGAGGATCAACTGGTCTTTACTGGGGTGCAAAACTGCTGCTGCTATATATCCCAGTGCAGATATGCTTACTCTTATTGGGCTGCTTCTCTAGATCATTCCCAAGCATCAGGCCCCACGACCATTCTTCCCTTTCTCAAGTGCTGCACTTAACTCCCACAATTCTGAGAAAGAAATCAGTAGTCTGCCTGAGATAGGGGGTGGGGTGAGGGTGGGCGTGTGTAAGCTGTGACTGAATAAAACATCAGCTGGAGACTGAGATACAATCAACAGGAGCTTTTGTGGCATTCCTCATAAATCAGTTTGAAATATTAACCTTAAAAATAGCCACCATACAAAGTATGTAATACAAGAACTCTAATGAAACCTGACACCAATGAGGCATCAACTGCTTTCCAACTATGAAGGCCCCTACCTGTCTGCATGCGTAATCACACTGGTCACACTTAAAGCGCTTCTCATTCTTGTGTGACTTCTGATGCTGGATGAGGGCATAGCGCTCATGAAACACAGCATCGCAGTATCGGCATTTCTTGCCTTGCTCAATATAGGAATGCTGCTTTCGCAAGTGAACACCTGAAAGTAAAATACAAAGCTCAGTCTAACTTGTGAAAACACAAATAAGCATTTCAACAATAATACATTTCCTTCTGCTTCTTAAAATAATTACTCTGGCTGCTATACAGAAAATGAATTAAGGGGAGGAATAACAACAGATGTGCGAAGACCAGTTAAGATGTTGAAACAGGTGAGGTGAGAGAAGATGGTTTGGACAAACGTGATGGTGATGGATATGGAAGGAAGGGGAAAAATTGATGCGAGATCTAGGAAGTTGAATCAGTAGGATTCAGTGACTGAATATAGAATGAGAAGAGGAAGGTGGGTGTCAGGGACAAACTCCTGGTTTTTGGCTTAGAAAACCAAGTAGATGGTAGGGCCACTTAATGAGACAAGCAATAGTGGAAGCCCAAGCCATGTAACTGTTTTTGGGGAGAGAGAGGTCAAAGGAGTTTTAAGAGTTTCAGTTTTGGACATGCTGAGTTTGAAATTTCAATGACATCAAAGTAAGTATATGAATGGCAAGGGACAGATGGTTATATAAGCCTAACTCAAAGGAAAGTTTTGGGGTAGAAACATAAATTTTGGAGTTGTTGGAATCTGAGTGAGACCATCGGAGCTGATGAAATCACTAACCAAAAAGTAAAGAATGGAAAAGAGTATGCGTCATGCTTTAAGAAATCTAACAGTTAAGGCCAACGAGACGGAAAAGGGTTTAAACAAGAAGAGGCTGAGAAGGAACAGTCAGAGAAATAAGCAAGCCAACAGAATGTAGTACCACACAAGTCAAGGGAAGAAAGCGTTTCAAGGAGGAGGCCCAGTCCACTACACGGAATGGTGCTAAGAGATCAAGGGAGATGGGAAGTAGAATGTTCCCTACATTCAGCACTGTGGGGTCATTAGTAATCTTAGCAAGAGTCACTTTACAGAGAGTGACGGAATATAAGCCAGATGGGAGGAAAATTAGGAGCTGAGGAAGGGAGGATGTGAGGGATATAACTCTTCATGAGGGTTGGCTGGGAAGAAAATGAGTTAAACCTAGATGGGGCAGAGTTTTTTTTTTAAGGCAGAAGAGACATTGTGTTTAGAGTAATGGGGAAAGATCAAGGAGTGAGAACGTGAAGATGAAGGTGAAGAGGCAATAACTGCCATTGTATAAAGGCTGCCAAGAAGACAGGAGAGTGAAATCAAGGCAAACACAACAGGACAGGCCAAAGACAAGAATGACCTACTCTCTAGTAGCAGATGGGGAAAGAGGATGAATGCAGACACAGGTTAAGTTTGTAGGTATGATAACAGGATAGAGTTTCAACCCGCTGCCTTTATTTTCTTGTTAAGTAGGAAAAGAGGTCACTTACTGAGAACAAGAAGGCAAAGAGAAAAGGGGAGGTAGAGGTTTAAAATAAGAGTGATTTACCTAACTGCCATGGTGCCTCCCACATACCAGAAACCCAAGCATTTGTGGAATCAGTGAATGAGCAAACTCACTGAGGAGAAGGGTGCACACCTGACAAGGACAAATAGTTGGACTGCCCAGGAGCAATGAGAGCCCAGTTGCATTTGGGATTATGAATTTATGATGCTACCAGTCTGATTCAACCAAAGCGGTATCTCATCAAGCTTATAGAGGGCCAATTCTGGGGAACAAAAATGAGGGAAGGGATGGCTCACCTTTTACTCACTATACATGCTCATTCTATGAAGGCCTTTCATATACACATATGTATTTCAAATTCTTAGGCCTCAACTTTCTCCTTCTGGTCCTCTCATAGAGTCCTAATTAACAGTAAAAGACTTTCTTTCATGTTATTAAGTACTTGTAATATTCCTGTAAGGTAGGTATAATTCCTATGTATCGGCTGAGGGAGAAAAAGGAGGCTGAGAGCAGTGAAGTATTTGGAGGTCAACCTTGACTCTAGCAGGTGTCTCCAAAGCCCATGCTTTCCTGTATGACAAAGTGATGAATTTTAATTACTGCATATTAGAGTGAAATCTGGCCTGCTTTAAAAAGGGAACACAAACTTCTTTGGGATTGGTTTTGGAAGATTATTTGTCAGCTCCTAGTCAATTAATAGGCCTCATAAAGAGCTCATTATGTAAGGTCTAAGACATATCGTGCAAATATAAAACACCCAAAGCGTTCATTTGCATCAGAAAAATGCATTAACTTTTTGAAAATTGAATAATCCAGACAGTGGCCTAATAGCTCATACACATTGCCATGAGGTATTACTGATTTAGATTTTAGTTTCTACACGATAAGAACAGTAAAACCCTTTCACTTATCAGAGGACAGAATTTCTTAAATCTTTCTAACCAAAGCCTCTTAACAGCAGAGTAGGATGAACACGTGACCAATAGGTCTTATATGGAGCTGAAAGTCCTCTGCGTCAATCTCAGTTTCATCTTAAAAAGACATGTCAGTCTGCATTTTGCTCAATAGTCAGATTAATATAAAAATAATTTTATAAGACACTAGCTAAATTGTGTAACTTTACTCAAAACCTTTTGAATAAAACCAATGCTGCAGAAAGACAGGCAATATTTATGCCATGGCTTGGTATATTCCTGTTATGAGCTGTACTTATATATTCCCCTGGTGTGAGAAGCAACTCAAGAGAACTGAAGCCCAGCTTTGCTACTCATAAGCTGTGTTGTGCAGCTCTGGTCAGGATGCCTGCCTGAGCCAGGTTCGTCACCTATGAAGCTAGAATACATATTAGTAAGAAACTACTATTTGACAGCTCCTAGGCGACCTGTAAAGTAAAAGGTAATTTGTAAAGTACAGCAATTTCTCTAAATGTCAAAATGTTTCTAAGAATAATATTCAGGGAGTAATGCATTTTGGACAGAGAATAGACCAGGGCAGTATTTTCTTTTAAATCTTCTTTTAAGTAAGAAAAACCAAGAGAGAAATCCAGGTGACCAAATCTTTAGGTATGGGTCACACTAAAATTTCTACTGCTAAACTCCGACTCTATATACATTCTAGCTTAATTATGCACAGAAATGTAGTTATCACTAAACCAATAAAACAGCCTAATTACCTAGAGAAAGTACAAATGTTCTGAAAAATCTGAAGTGGACTGACCTTAGTTTGAATCATACTATGTCAGTTCCCTATTTGGGGACTTTAACATTCTGGCTACTAATTAAAGGTATACTGTTTCCTCTCATTACAGCTCCCGTTAATTTACAGATGAGCTATATTCAGGAAAGAATCTTGTGGCCTGACTGCAGTAAGAGAAAGAAGAGATAGAAAAAAATAGCAGCTAAGCAATGGCTTTTAAGTGGCATGCCATTCACATACACAAAACTTATAAAAGCTAGAAAAAGTTATTTATGATCTTCATACTTTCATAAATCCTCAAAGTATTTTTCTTATTTGCCACTAATTTACTTACCCAAATCACTTTTTCGGGCTATGACAGTGTCACAGTGGGGACAGTGAAATTTGGCCACATTTTCTGTGTGCTTCTGTAAAATGTGCATCTTCATGGTACCACTTTGGGTAAACCGAGCATGACAAATGTAACATTCATAAGGTTTTTCCCCTTAAAAGGAAATACAGAATGAATAAATTAGAGGAAATAACTAAATACTATCATTTAATTGGAGGATAATTCAGGTGGCAGTTATGCAAAGCTCTACAAGTCTTACTCAGGAAGTTCGAGGCTCAGGCCCACTGCCTGGCTCATGCCTATCTTCAGAGATGGCAAACATGTTCCAAACTGCTACTGCCACCTCTGCTCTGTCAAGGAGTCGTACATATTAGAAAAAATAGTTCCTACAGCAATGTTTACCTCTGGGGGAGAGAGGAGATGAGATGACAGGAGAACCTATAGATTTTTCTTTTAAGAAAAGACAGTACTTAGGAAAACTGAACAAGCTGGGTTAGGTAGTCTACCCAGACTTCTAACAGTAAAAACTTTCCATTCTCCATTGCATATTCAGAACAATAAATTCAGAAGATATGCTAGAAAAGTATTCATCAATTGTATACTTTCATGTCAGCTTCCATTCAGGTAAGCAATAGGGACATGTGGAGGTTTACAGGGTCCCAGGGGATACACTGAAAAGCAGTTTCACTGATACGACAAGGGGAGAAGTCCTACCTGAATGAGTTCTCATGTGCCTTTTCAGCTTGTATGTGTCCCTGCTGGCATAACTGCACAAGCTGCACTGGAACGGGCGCTCTCCAGTATGAGAGCGAATGTGACGTTTTAATTTGCTGACCTGAAACACGAAAGCAACCACATCTCTTACACTTCCATTAACACAGACATCATGTAAGTGCTGTAGGTCAAGCGATTTACCTTTTGGGCACTGAAGGTCTGAATACAGAAAAAGTCAAAAAGATTGTTATTTCTTTCTCTTTGTTATTTGTAATCTTTCTCAAATCCATGTCATAATCCAAGGGAAAAGGGTAAATGGATAGGGGGATATGAGTCAAGACTGGTCATTAACAACTGTTTAAGCTGTATGATAGGTACATGGGGTGTATTATACTATTCATCTACTTCTATATGTTTGCATTTTTCTGTAATAGTTTATAATAATGGTGCTTATTTATGGATAATTTTCATCCAAATTTTGAATCAGAATTAATAAGCACGCGTTTCAATTCCCCGCTTCCCATCATCAGCATTTCCCGGACAGGCCAGACGTGAGCAGCCTCTCATTTACCTTCCTCACTATTGACTATGCTTTTCATCTCTGTGGGTACCTTTCCCACAAAACGGTGACTTTCAAAGTTGGTTCTAGGAAGGGCTTTGAACACTAATGTTCGATTTGAAAATTTTGAAAAGCATTCCAATTTCAACAATAAAAAACCCCTTGCATTCTTAAGTAGTACATAGCAAATTTTCACACTGTAAGTGCTTAAACAATGGTCCCAAAATATTACTGAATTCTCCAAGATTTGCCTCACACGTTAAAGTTCTATATGCACAAGATCTATTCTGTCCCCACAAGCTGTTTATTCCTGCTCCAGTATCACAATGCCTTCACTTTACTATATGGTTTTATAACACCCAATAGCACAGCCCATTCATTCTTTTTTCAAATTTTTCTTAGCTAACAGTCATTCACATTTACTCTTCCAGCTGAAATTTAAAATAACTTGTAACGTCTATTTATGTATTAAATGTAATTTTTTTTAAAAAAATGGAATCCTATTTCGAAGCCATCAGTTGGGCTCTGATTTTTTTTTTTTTAATTGGGAAATATTGGGGAACAGTGTGTTTTTCCAGGACCCATCAGTCGTTGTCCTTCAATCTAGTTGTGGAGGGCACAGCTCAGCTCCAAGTCCAGTCACTGTTTTCAATCTTAGTCGCAGCGGGTGCAGCCCACCATCCCATGTGGGAATTGAACCGGCAACCTTGTTGTTGAGAGCTTGTGCTCTAACCGACTGAGCCATCTGTCCGCCCACCGGCAGCTCAGTATCTTCAATCTAGTTGTGGAGGGCGCAGCTCACTGGCCCATGTGGGAATCGAACCAGCAACCCTGTTGTTCAGAGCTCACACTCTAACCAACTGAGTCATCCAGCCACCCTTATTTATTTTTACGTCTCTTCATTTATTAATGGCCTTTGGAAATGTTTGTGAAGCTTTCTTCACATAAGTTATCCAGTGTTATCTGTTGTTCAGTTTATCTCTCAATCATTTTACTGCTGTTAGAATTTGAATCTGTTTCCTACTATAAGTCGCCGATCTCTGTATATTTACCTTGTATCTGGCCACCCAGTTGAATTCTTACTGCTCTTAAGTTTTTTAGCTAATACTCTTGGATTTTCTACGTAAGCAAATATATCTGCAAGAAATTAACAGTTTTGTTTTTTCTATTTATAATTTATTTCTTATTTTATTCTACTGGCTAGGATTTCTAATACAATGCTGAAATAACAACAGTTAAGACTGATGTCTTGTTTCAAATTTTACTGGGAATACTTCCAATATAGTTAATTAGGATGGGTTTACTACTGGTTTCCGGTATATACTCCTTATAGTAAAGACATTTTCTTCTACTCTTAACTTGTTAGGACTTTAAACAATAACTGAGTACTGAATTTTATAGTTTTTCAATAATCTATGGAAGTGATCATATGGTTTTTCTTTTAATCTTTTAATGTAGTACACACAAATAATTTCCTAATGTTGAACTATCCTTGCATTTTAGACATACTATATTTAGTAATCACCATTAAAAAAAATATATTACTAGATTTGGTTTTAAAAAGAATTGTATTTAGAATTTTTTATTTTCTGTGAGAATAAGATACAGTTTTCTTTTTGGTAGAATCCTTACCTGGTTCTAATACAGGTAGCCTCAAATAATAAAGGTGATAAAATCTTTCATTTTTAAATGTTCTGGATACAGCTATTTGGTTCTGTGAAGTCTGGTAGAACTTACCCGTAATAACACTTTGGGATTAGTGCTCTTTTTTAATAGGTAAATATTTCACACTCACTACAGTTTCTTTTGGTGGCAGGGAGGGGGAGTGGGAGTGTTAACAATCTAGTAAGATTTTCTATCTCTTAAGTCTGTTTGGGTAGTTTATATCCTCATACTGGAATGATGGTCTTCTTAAGAGAGGACCCAATAAGGAGCTGAACACTCACTTCTACGCTGGCATAATCGCACATGGAACACTTAAATGGCTTCTCATGGGTGTGTTTGTAACGACGATGCCGCACCAATTCTCCACTAGTCACAAAGGCCATGTCACAGTCTGGGCACTTGTGAGGACGTGTACCTAAGAGAAAGGAGGGTGTAACAGGAAGACAAGATCAAGGGCACAGTTAATAATGACAGAGTTCAATTGCTGAATAAAGATAAACCCTGGTCACCTCACCAACCATGCACTAGCATGACAGTAGCTCTGAAAGCTATGAGAGGGCCTGGCTCACTTTACAACACTAACCCGAGCATATTAGAAACATGCACTAAATATTTAGTTTCTTTTAATTACCTATTTGAGCCTGCCTTTGAATAAAAAGTCCTTTTTACCCCTATTTTGTGAATATTCTGGTCAACGTGAATTAGAAGTCAATAGAAACAGCCTTCTTTTCCAACCCTTGCTAAAAAATACACATCATCTTTTAAACCCCAATGTTGTGTCTAGTAGGGGTCACAGCACAGCAATTTGACACGAGATTCCTCTGCATCTTACTATATTATGACTACACAAAGGGCCACTGGGCTGTCTATATTCTGACAGGCTTTTTCTTTTTTTAAAAAATACAAATATAACAGCTGGACTTCTATATAAATTTGTTTTAATAAAGAATTCTAGAGATTTACCAAAGGCTTTACAAAGCAGTATTGTCTTTATGTGATTTAAACAGATCACTTTCATACAGCCACGTCTAATATTCCGTGCTATGAATGTCAAGTCATGGAATATTTGAACATTTTTACGAACTAATAATATATATAACCTTCTATATTTCTTGTTTTTTTCCCCTTTGACAGATAAAATCTTGACAAACAAATCTTACTGTTTTTAATATGTCTTCACATAATAGTCCCGTAACTGATTACTTTTAGCCACTTTATATTTTGAACACTGCACTGGAAATACCATGCCCAGGTAATGATAATAAGTAGATAAAGCTGACAGCAGGACACAGTGCTGTTTTTACAAAGTATTATTCAGAAATTAGGGACCATCTGTAATTGAGGGCTGCAGGAAAAGAGGTGACAGCAAGGTAATCCCAAATATCAAAACCAAAGAAAGGCTATCTCTGAGAATGGAATTAGAGTTACAATGTACTGAATGGGAGCAGCCACATACAGAAATGATTCTCCCATAGACTGAGAGAACCATGGAGAAGGAAGGTGATTGGAGCATGATCATAACTAAGAAGTTTCACGGAATGTTCATTTGTTCAATTTGCTTCTTTAGTACTACTGAGGATGTAGGAGTGAAGGATAGAGTTCTTGTCTATGAAAAATGTATAGTCTATTAGTATAGAAAGATAAGTGAAACAACAGTTAACAAGAGAAGAAAAGCAGCATCCATTTCTCCTAGGACAAGGCAAGCTGAAAACCAAGAATCTCCAATGTTTACCTAGTACTGTCTAGGGGAGAGAAAGAGGCTTGCCTCTGCTAGACACAGCATGGCACTTAGGGAAAAAGTGGACAATGCTGTGGAACAGTGTTTTCAATGGGTTGCACCATGTGACAACCTCTGTCCCTCTGCTCGAGGGCCATGCTCTCACAAGTCATCTGTCAATTGTTACGGAATCTCAACATAGACAAGGCTATCCCCTAGAATGCAATACAACTAGATCTAGAAATGAAAGAGTATATTCCTCATCATAAACTGATTTTCTGACATGCACCAGACCCTTGATGGTTTGGTTAGCATGAATTAGTCCTGCCAAATCAGCTCTGAGTAATCAGACAGATGAACTTATTTTCAAAGGTGAGGATTAGACCGTGACACAGTGCCCACATCAACACACTCCCATCTTAGAAAGTCCTATCATGGGGCTAGCTGCTTATATCTAGTCATATGCCGCTTTTATAGTGTCTTCAAACTACTAAATAAAACATGTCACCAAGCGTCTGAGTAGAAACTAGATGTGAACAGTAACTAGTAAGTCACATCAGCAAAGAACACACTAATGCACACAATACTGCTTAGAGGTCAAGTCCCACTTGATCATGCTCATTGGACAACCAGAATATCAAATCTTTTAAAATGAGGAAGAATCTGGATAGAGGAAAGCTCGTCTGCATGAAGAACCAGGTGCAAAAAGTTTCATTACCATTTAGAGCCAAGTGCCGACACCGAAAGCGGAAAGAGCCCGGCAGAGAGCCTAAACAGAGCTCCAACGCAGCCTCTCTACTTGTGTGACCCGAGACCTGAACAAAGCCAGTGTGAAGCTCATACTGGGATATTAAAAGACGTATGGAGTGCAATGAATAAATGCATTGCTATCCATTCTGAGATTATGAATTACTTATCTTCCTTGAGGTAAAGCAATCAGAAACCATGGTTTTTACAAAGATAGGATTTTACTTCTATTTCTAATGTTCCTCATTCCTGGTAATTGTTGCTTGGTAATTTGGGGGGGAAAGGGGAGTGGGCATTTTTTGTCACTGTTGTTAAAACCTTAGCAACATAATGGTGATGTCTTTAGGAAATATGACAGGTTAACTACCATGATAATCTTTTCCTGGATCACCATCCTTACGTAATTTGGATTATTTTTCCTAAATTTTCTTTACATTTGCCTATAAGTAAGTCCATCTGCCTATTAAAACATCAAGATTACAAAAAGGGTACTGTAAAAAAGAACATCATTAACAATTGTCACCCCAATAAATAAATTAAAACAAAAAAACAAAACTCTTTCTTAACTCTGCGCTTGAACTAATTTGCATAAAACTTAAAATCCAAGTTTTTTTTTTACGAACTAAAAAAGCTCACAGTAGCCCATGTGGGGATCGAACCAGCAACCTTGGTGTTATCAGCACCACCCTCTAAGCAACTGCGCTAACCGGCCACCCCCAAACGCCAAGTTTTAACCTTTGCTATGCTATAGTCCACAACATTCTTATCAAGCACCTGTGTGTGTGTTAAGGTGATTCCTCAGGAGCGTGACTGTTCTGAATGCCCTGCCACAGAGATGGCACTTGTGTGGTCTCTCATCAGTGTGACTTTTCATATGACGATCCAAATTTGAACGCCGTGGACACGTGTAACTGCAAAGCTCACACTGGAATGTCTTCTTTACACCTATATGTAAAATAAAACACTTATACTTGTGGTAGGGTTAAAAAGTGTTAAGATTAATCCTAATCTTAAATTTCTACAAATATATTTTTTAGCCTTTTACAACTAAGCCCAATCGAAGTCATGGTAAGTCATAATTATTTCATGCCAGTAATAGATTTATTTATCCTCAGGACTTAAAAAGCACTCAATTTGGAGAAACTTTTTTTAGATTAGCTAAAAAGGCTAGTAGTTACGTCATCTTTAAAAACAAAAACAAAAACAACCCACCATCCACTTAATGTAAAGTCACCTGCATATGCAATGTGTTATGTGCTTTATGCCAAACTGGTTCTATCAGAGTATAATGAATAAAATAATTTTACCTTTCTTTTTAATTTTTGTTGGTTTTGGAGGCTTCATGTTACCAACCACTTTCTCCGCATTCACCTCCGAAAGCAGACCCTCCTGCTGCTCTTCCTCAAAATCGTAGACAGACACATCCACATCTTTGCCCTCCTCTGTGTAACGCAGTTTGCTCTTTTTGGTTTTCTTTGTTTTTTTGGCTGGTGGCTGATAGTCTGGGTCTTTTTGCCAACTAGGATCTTCCTGAGGCGGAAGTTCCCCTTGCTCTAGTGTCTCCACCTCTCCATTGGCCCCCACTTTCACCACTTGAAACCCTTCAGGCAAAGGTAAGGTGTGACATATCATAGGTTCGCTTTCTGCAAGGCCCTCTTTAGATACTTCATTCTCATAAGCCCCCTGAAGTTCATCTACCGAAGTGGTAGCAACAGGTACAGTCACGGGAACAGGTACTTGAACAAGCTGAAGCTCTCCTATGTTTATGGGCTGTTCCTCCATATTTACAACCTGCAAGGTTATGATCTGGGTATCGTCCACAGCAGCCTCTGCTTCTGGAGCGACTGTACCCTCCATTACTTCAGTCTTCATCTGAAGAAGGGTAGGATCCAGCTGTTCCATCATTACCATCTGTACACTGCTATTGACATCCTGGACCACCTCACCCCCATCGGTCTGGTTCTGGGGTAGGTGGCAAGCGTCCTCTTCCTGACCCCCTTCCCGGCGTCTCTGGTAAGTCTTTCTCTCCTTTCCTTTAATGAAAGTTTCAGACTCCTCCACAATGGCTTCAACTGCCTCACCTTCCATTTCCCCTTCCTTTATTAAGGGAGAACAAAGATTGTTATTTAAAATAAAGTATGTCTAAACAAAAATATACACAACACATTTTAAAACAAAAAAGACTCCTGATGAATGAATGCATGAAGCATCAACGGTTGTTAATACTACAAAAAAACACAACAGATAGTATGTACCTCCTGACCGAAGAACAAAATACTTCGAAAGCAGTTTTGTCAAAAACAAAAATATCTGAAATGAATATAGTCTCTTGGACCACCTACAATGAACAGGAAGATGGTGACAGAGGATGTTAAACTATACCACAGGGATGAAATTAGTGAAATTCAGACTGAAGGAAACTGCAGGATTAACTATGCAGTTTCTTCAACAAATAAATGACCAGGAGGAAAAACCACAAGATAGAGGGAGAACCTACAGATCAGTGGTTCTCAAGCCGCGGCAGGCGTGCTACCAGCCAGCAGCCAGTGGCAGAGGCCACTAAACAACGTGCTATGCACAGGTCAGTCCTCCACAACAAAGTATTATTGGGTCCCAAAGGTCACCAGTGCCGAGGCTGAGAAGCCCTGATACAGACAAGAGAGACTTAAAAGATGCAGCAATCAATCATAACATATGAGCTTTGGATCCTGATTCACACCAACAAATGGTTAAAAAAATATATGACAGGAGACAGATTCAACTCTGGATATTTGATAATATTAAAGAATTAACAAAGCCAGTTCAAATCTTATACATTTCCTATAACTATTTATAAAAACACTGAAAGAGGGCCTTGCTGTTTTTAGCTAAACTGTACCTTAGAAAACATGCCCTGTCACAGTGGATTTTCCCCCACCTTGTTTTTCTGGAGCCAGTATCAGAACTTGGATCCGGACTCCAATGGCCCTGCTTGTGGCTACCGCACAACACTATCTCCTGTGTCATATTCGTGTAGCTCTCCTCTTTGAGGACTGGGACCATGTATAATAAATAGTTTTTACTCTTCGGCGCTTTGCCCAGGTTGGTAGTACTTGATAAATGCTAACTGAATATATAACAGAAAACAAATTAAAAAAAATCCGCCAATTCAGTTTCTGGCTCTTAGGTCTTGATGAGCACTGAGAGTATCCAAACACTGAAGACTAAAGATGCGTCTGAAAAATCATCTAATTGATAGCAATAATATGACTTAAAACCTGCAGGGATGAAATCAGTGAAATCCAGACTACAAGGCTAATTCAAAATTAAAATTTAAAGTGTTTTGTATCCTTGCCCTAGTCTTAAACAAAGCTTTGGTTATTTCTATTAGACTCACGTTTCTCCAATTCTCTGTTTGGGGCACGTTAACACTGTATCCATGCTAACAGCCAGAGAAGGCTCTTAAGACAGGACCAACTGCAAGGCAGTACTACTCAGCGATGGGCAAGGAGTTACTGGGCAAGGAGTTACTAGGCGTTACTGTCTAACATAAGGGACAGAATAGGTACAATGGTTCAAAGTAAAAGTAGGTAGATTTGGGGAACCCTACCTAATCAGGTGTGAGATTAAGATGCTTTATAAAGGTAGAATTTGAATGGAACCCTGAAACATGGGTGGGATGTTTAGAGGCAGAGTGGTGTGTCTGTGTGTTTTGCAGGGGAAGGGGTTGTATCCTTACATAGAATAAATAAATATATGAGGGAACTGCTTATAAGAAAGAATAAAATTTGGCTTAAAGCATAGGACAGAGGAAAGGGTAGAAAGAGACAGGAGAAAGATGTGTTGGTTGTGGTCATTGTTTGGATGGTCTTGCTTGACAAAATACAAAGGTGACATACCATATGGGTTGGCACTGGGAAACCACATATGCTTTCTGGGCAGGGGAAGTTAAGATTTACTGGGTTCACAAAGAACAGTACTTGATTTCCACAACAAAGTGTGTCTCTTTACCTGTAAAAGGGAGAGACACATGATACATATAAGACCCCTCTGGCTTTCAAGGCCCCTCAGCTATCTAACCCCAGATAACCTAATCAGATTTATGACTTGTTGCTCTTTAGCCATTACTTTTCTCTGAATCTGCCTGCTGATAAAATAACCACACTATTTTGCACTTAAATTTTTCTCAAAATGATCTATTTCCCCAGCTGGCTTGTGAAATTTCTTTTAGGGCAAAAGCCAGTTTGAAGCAACCTACATTTTTGGACAGATTCAGCAAACCGCACTATCTGCATGGAACAAAACCAAGGCTGATGGAAAACCTTGTGGGTTGCTGAGCTGTCAGTCCAATTTGTTCTGCCATTACCTACTTTCATTAGTCCCTTGTTCTCAACAATGGAGAGATAAAAAATGCTCAATGCAAAAGTCTCTTACTAGTTGTTCCATTAACAGTGGGGACAAATATAACAAAATGTTACTGCAGAAGGTGAGGGTCAATGGACACTGCAGAGTGCTTTATAATTTGCCTATAAATAAAAACCATCTGAGCATCAATGTGCTAGTATCTTTACTACAAGATCTCATATTTCCGATCATGAAAGACTATTTTAAACATGACCCTACTATAATTACTTTTATATAACCAATATTGTTCAGATGGATTATTCTTGGGATAGAAATGCTCTGTACTAACCAATAGAAATATAATGGAAGCCACAAATGTGCGTCACATATATATTGATTTTTAAATTTTCCAGTAACCATATTGAGAAAGTAAAAAGAAACAGGTAAAATTACTTTTAGTAATCTCTTTTATTTAACCAAATATGTCCAAAGTATTATTTCAAGATGTAATCAATCCAAAACATTATTTAGACATTTTATATTCTTTTCTCATAATAAGCCTTTGAAATCTGATATGTATTTTACACTTATAGTACGCCTCAATTCAAATTAGTCACACAGTAGACCTGCAACAGTCACATGTGGCTAGGGGCTACTGGAGTGGACAGGAAAGCTTTATACCTTTATTACTCAAAGTATGGTCGGAGAACCTGCAGCAGTGGCATAACCTTGGAACTAGTTAGAAACACAACTTCAGGGCCCACCCTTAATCCACAGAATCAGAATTTACCATTTAACAGATTCCCAAGTGGTTTCATGTATTCAAGTTTACGAAGTACTACTTTATACCATTACTCTTCACATATTTTTAAAAAAGTTTTCCAGACCACGAAGGTCTCAAAATTAGTACTCCAGAAAAGATAACTCCAGGTCTCAAAATTAGTACTCCAGAAAAGATAACTCCACTGAACAGAGAAAAAGCCTCATCTACCTTTGCAACATTCTTGGGAAAGTAACAAAGGACAAAGAACAAAAATTCACAAGTTATAAATGCTAATGCTGGCCTTGCCAGAAAAATCACCACATAATCCCAGGCTATTTAGATATCCTCTGTAATAAAACTGGTGGGGGAAAAACGTAGTCTCTGAGCTCTGTGGGGTTGCGTAGCATACAGCATACAGCATACGACAATTTGAGGAACACAGAAAAATCCATCTAGTCTCTCTTAAGAACTTAAATGGTACAAACTGCTTTTAAATAACCAAATCCAACTGAAAAGAGGTCAGGGAATTATAAACCAGGTAGAAAAAGAATTGGTACAAAGGAGTACAAACTGAAATCAGTAGTGTTGCCAGGGTGTGGAGTTGACAGCATTCTCTCACCGGATAAAACACAAGGCATAATAAAAAGGGTCTATGAACATTCATATCTACTCAGGGCCTTAAAGCAACAGCTTCCATTTTTACAGAAAAAAATCAGACACAAAGTAGCAAGTCAGCAGCCTCTCCCATACACTGCTTAGAAATCTCAGTGCACCCCTCTCAAGCAGTGGATGGCTCCCTTTACCTTCCTCCCTCCAGGCTGGAGTTTCTCCTCTAAATCTGTAACTAATCGAATAGGCTGGACCAGGTCGCTCTCCCCACTCCCTGGGGACTGTGTTCTCCTAGCTGTGTCACCTCCCACCCTGTTAGCAGTTCTGACCCATCTCCTCCCTTCCTCTATGGATGCAGCTCTGCCTCCTGCTGTGTGTGTGTGTGTGTGTGTGTGTGTGAGAGAGAGAGAGAGAGAGAGAGAGAGAGAGAGAGAGAGAGAGAGAGAGAGAGAGAGAGAGAGAGAGAGAGAGATTGAGACTCAATATTCTTTTTCTCTCCTTGCTTGGTCAGCCACACTTTCTAAGGTTTTGTAAAATCTTTTTGTGGATCAACACCACTAAAAGGGGATCTACATTCACTTCTGAGACTTTTTTTTCAGATTATCAAAGTATGTTAGCTTATTTTATAGAAATCTGGAAAATGAAGCACATATTAGGCTGGTGCAAAAGTAACTGTAGTTTAAAAGGTTAAAAATAATTGCAAAAACTGCAATTACTTTTGCACCAACCTAATATGTGCTTCACTTTCCAGATTTCTATAAAATAAGCTAACATTTTTTAAAGTTGTTCGTAATTTCTATACCTAGAGATAATCCCCTAGCACTTTGGTGTTGTTTTCTCAGTTCTTCTCCCTTGTGGATGTGTTTTATGTAGGTAACATCATACTGTGCACACAATTTGCATACACTTGTGTATGGCTTTGCTCTCCTATCTTAAGAACCTGTCCTTACTAAAAAGGACTTTACTCCCGCCTTCGCCCTCTGGTCCTTCTGCTTGGTCCACAAGCACTACTCACTGAGAACCACACCAGTCAGTCCAAAGGCCTTCTCCTCATCCTCAACCTCAACCTCAACCTCAGTTTCTCTGGCATCTGACAGTATGAAACTCGTATTTCTCCGCCATTAGCCTCTGTTCTTCCTTGGCCTTGCCTCTCCGAGATCTCTTTTCCTTGGCTCTGAGAGCTCCTCCCTCTGAGCACATCAATGCTGTCCCTTTTTCTGTAGCCACTCCATTTCAAATCCACATGTGCAATCCCAGTTTCACCGTCTAAAGGATGTCTCTCTACGTGGAGTTTGGCTGTCACCTTCAACTCCATGGCACTGGATAAGGAATAAAGAAAGCTGGACTCTAGCTCCTAATCCATCACTAACCAACTAAATCAGCTGGCCAAAGCAGGGTCGTCCTCTGGGCCACGGTATCACACATCCAATGGAACTCTGAAGACGAGCTCCTTCCTGGATTCTCTGTCATCTTGGTGAAAAAGTAAAGCTTAGGGCATTTTCTTTTATAATCATCTGAATCACCTTTTGGATAGAGGGTGGGCAGGAGGAGATTCCCTCAGACTGAGGTGATCCTGGCACCTGGGGGTGATGGGCTGGAAGTGAGGAAAACTGGCACCGGAGCACTTCCCTGCCCCGATGACTGGCCGGGTGGGAGGGTGCAGAGGCCCAGCCTGGAACACAAAGGTCCCTGCAGTTGCTCCTGCTCCTAGGACGTTAGCCTGGCCTGCACCCTTGGGGAGCCTGCAGGATCAGCCCTCTCCTCTTGCCTTAGCTTCTTCTCTGCCAGTTCTATGTTGTTCAACTCTTGCTCACCTTAAAACTCCCCTTAACTACCCCTGATAATGAACTTAGCACCTGCCATCTCTGCATCCCCTCTATGCTCACTCACCAACTAGCTGTCTCCACTCCTTTATCTCTTGGTTCACCAGTCTGGTTTCTGTTTCTCAATACTCGACTGAATTGCTCTGAAGCCAGCAATGGCTCTTAACTGGTAAACCCAAGAGACTTTTCAGTCCTTATCTGACTTGACCTTTCTGTGGAATTCAGCATTCTATTCTAGGCTTTATCCCAGAATTATGCCAGACCATCAGAAAATGGTATACTTGGGTCACGTGGTCTTATAATCTCCCCTATAGAACTGCTTTCACCAAGTTTTGTTTTGGCATTATGCCCTTGGCTTACACTAAAGGATACGTGGGAGAAATTTCATTTGGAGTTCTATGCTTGGAAAAGCTTTTCTTCAACTAAAGAATTTTTTCCGTTCATTGTTAAGATCTATGTAATAGGCTCATGTTACTATTTTTTTACTTGGCCACACATCGATCAATTTTTTTCCTCTCAAACTGTGTAGTAATAACTTTCTATTTTAATTGGTATTTTTTGAAGTTTTGACTTTATATCATTTACTATTTGTATTTTCTAAACATTTATTCAAATTCTTTCTCAAACAAGATGGGCCATAAACAAACATGAAATTGTATCTCTCACACACACACATACACACACACATCCAATAAATAGAAAATACAAAACAAACAAACAAAACCTCCCAGAAATATACCACTCTTAAAAAAAATCAAAATAACCTCAATGCAAAAGTCTGCAGACCTGTATGAAGATTACAAAACTCTTCCAGGAGGCACAAAAGACCTCATTAAATAGGGATACTACTACCCATATCCATGATCAGAAAGGTCAAACATTGTAAGGATGTTACTTCTATTTTATATAAAGTCATTTTCAAAATCTGTCTGAAAAATAAACAAGATATTGCGGATAGCAATAAAATTTCTGAGAAAGGAAGGCAAACTTCTACTTCCAAATGTTAACATATTATAAAGCCACTATAATATAGTGTAGTGCTGTCACTATCAGACAGACAATTTAAACAGAAGTGAGAATCCACAAACAACTCCTTAGCATATAAAAAAATCATCTTTTTAAAATTAGTTGGGAAAATAAAATAGGATAATTTCATAAAAGGTGCCAGAAAAACTATTTGGAAAATACTGAGTTATACCTTTTATCTATCAAGAATATATTTTGTTGTCTATGAGATAGACACTACCAACCAGTCAAAAAAAACAACAACAAACACACGACCTTAAAGATATAGGTGAATAACCTTCTAATCTCAGAATGAGGAAGGCTTTGTGCTTAGATGCATAAATTACAGGAAGAAGCAGAGGAAATTATTGAAACTTTGATCACTTTAAAGAAAAAAACAAAAAACCAATCTCCCCCTCAAAAACTTTATATAGAGGGTGACAATATATATATATATATATATATATATATATATATATATATACACACACACACACACACACACACACACATTTTAAGAAAGGAAAACTGTAATACTCAATATATACCGATAACAAAAAATGAATACAAGTCACGTTTGACTTCTGCAATTACAAGAGGTACTCAAAGTGGTTACCAACAGCATTCAGACACTTCTGATTACAGCGAACTATTGCTTGAGCAATGCTGACCAAAGTGTCCACTTGTTTACATTTTTTGGCACCCCGATATGTCACAAAAGCATACTGAACAAAATTAAAAATTGTCAACAAGAAAAAAGTATTTGTAGAATATAAGAAGTAACATCTTTATAATTCAAACATTTATAAGAAAAAGATGAACACCAAAAGAGAACGTTGGGGAACGGCCGGATGGCTCAGTTGGTTAGAGCGTGAGCTCTGAATAACAATTCCCACATGGGCCAGTGAGCTGTGCCCTCCACCCCTAGATTGAAGACAATGAGCTGCCGCTGAGCTTCCGGAGGGGTGGCTGGATGGCTCAGAGCGCAAGTTCTCAACAACAAGGATGCCAGTTCAATTCCCACCTGGGATGGTAGGCTGTGCCCCTGCAACTAAAGACTGAAAACAGCGACTGGACTTGGAGCTGAGGGGCCCTGGAGAAACACTGTCCCCTAGTATTCCCCAATAAAATTAATTAAAAAAAAAAAGTTAACAAACATTGGTATTTAAAAAAAAAAAAAGATAACGTTGGGCAAAGGACAAAAATAGATGACTCAAGAAATACAAATGGCAGATAAATTAAAAGAAAAAAACACAAGTGAATCTCAATACTAAAAGAAGTGCAAATTAAAATAATGTGACAGCACTTTACCTCTATTAAAGTGCTAAGGCTGTTTTAAAGAATAATCCTCAATGTTGGTCATGGTGCAGTGAAATCAGCAGTGATATGAATCAAGAATTTTAAAATATTCAAATTGTGATCCAGTAATTCCACTTCAGACCTTATGCCCAGAAATAGTCACAGATGAACACCAAGATTATAGGAACATTATTAATCAAAGTAAATAATGATAAACAACCCAAAAGTTATAACCATAAGCAGAATAGCTAAACCTGATAAATGATGATATAGCCACAAAATGTAGTATCATGCAGACATTAAAATTTTTGTTTTAATATAATACTTAATATGAGAAAAATGCTTGTTCCACATTTAAAAAACAAAGAATAAAAAACATAGTAAAAAAAAGGGGCAGGGAGGGCAGAAAAGCGGACTGGAAACATTAAGAGCTTAGGCTCTCTAGCCAGAGACCTACATTACAATTCTGGTTCTTCTAATTACTACTAGTGTGACCTGGAGTGAGATATGCTACCCTACCCCTCTGTGCCTCCATTTCCTTTTCTACAAAAAAGGATAATAGTGGTATTCACTTTGCAGGCTGTCATAAAGATTAAATATAACAATGCATGCATAGAGCCTGGCTACCTGTGTTCCTCCGAATCCCCACAGGCCACCTCAAAAGGCAATGAATACTTGTTAGCTGAAAAACATACGACCTTTCAGTTTCCTAGAATTCTAATCACAAGTCTGAAATAAATTTTCCCGACAAAAACGACTTCTCTGATAAACTACTTCTCTGATAAACGACTTCTCTGATAAACTTCTCTGAATTTCTGTAGGACGAAGGTAACAACCAGTTGACAGAACCAGGTGACTGACCAAAGCCAGGGATGAAAGAGAAAAACAAGAGCCAAAAAGTAACAGAACAGCTTCCTAGGCTGGTCTCTCTCACTAGTCTGTCCAGCATATTGCTGCCCGACTAAATCTTCCTGAAACGAGGCATAAAAAAACGCATGATGGTTGAGGCTTACGGAAACAACTCCAAACTCTTTGGCTTCCCTCCCAGAGCTCTGTACAATTTGTTCTCATCCTTTCCAGCCATCCAACCTCACCTTTGGGGCACCTTCCACAAATGCCTACTATCTTGTCTCTTCCAGCTCAAGTCATCCCCTAAATCAAAAGTCTTTTCATCCTTGACCAGTGCAGACGCACCTCAAGTTTGTTTGTTTTATTTTCACTGTAGTATATTGTTCTATGCCTGTGTCTTTCCCCCAAAATAACTATTATCTTAAAAATAAGGGCAGGAACTGTGCCTTTTACTTCTGTATCCTCTACAGCAATGAATATATAAGTGTTAGGTAAATGGCAGACACTCAATATCAGTGTCATTTGTCATATGGAAAATGTACAAATGGTTCCTGCACAGGACAAGGGGAGGAAGGGAACCTGGAAAAACAAGACACTGTTCATATGCTAAGTGGAAGCTTAACTATATGAGTTCATTTCTTTATTGCTGTTTGTGTCATTTCTTAAACACAAAAATAAAAAGTCCTAACACAATTATATGTCAGAGTTTTAAAAATCCTGCCACGTAAAATTAAAGCTAATTGTGAATATACTAATTTTTGAAGATATTAAGACTTAGTAATTCATCACCATTATTTGGATGTATAGCAAATGTGTCTGGTATTTCCCAAAGGAAAACAACCAAAATAACCTTTAATAGTCACTGATTATTATAAAATATACACGTACTAAGAATAATACATGTCTACCGAGAATGAGACAGTAGAAGAAGACAATTTCCAGGAGTCGATTTTATAAATAAAACCACAACTTTGTTTAATATCCTACTAAAAACCCCAACTGGAGCATATCAGAAATCTGTCTACACTCTTGGCAACAAACAGTAGCCCCAAGTCCCTAGGAGCTACCATAACCCACAGCCAGTCTGAAACAATCTAATATGAAGGTCACCTAACAACTCGCCTGATTCAGACTGCTCAATACAAACCATCAGACATCATCAGAAGGCAGAGAAGAGAAGAGATACCTTATAGCTTTCTCTTTTCTAGACTTTTTTTTTCTTCCCCTTCTTCTGTCCCCCCACCCCCTCCGGTTCAAGCCATTGTTTCCCAGCCATTGTTTCTCAGTCTAGTTGTGTAGGACACAACTCCCTAGCCCATGGTATTATGAGTCTTGCGCTCCACCTGGCTGAAGCAGTGGGTCGCTGTCCTTGGTCTGCTGCTCACAGCAGCTCACGGCAGCTCTCGCCGGCAGCCCACTCACATTGGCTGCTGGCCACTCATGGCAACACATGGCAGCCTTGGACCTCTCACGGTAGCCTAGCCAACCCGCCGCTGCTCACAGCAGCCCAGCTCCAGGGAGAGCTGTTGTTCACAATTCACAATATTAGCTGTAGAGGTCGCAGCTTACTGGCCCCTGTGGGACTCGAACCCGCGACCTCGCCGTTAGGAGCACGGCGCTCCAACCACCTGAGCCACTGGGCCAGCCCTTTTCCAGACTTTTAAATTAGAAGAATGTTTTTACCCAGGAGACTGAAAAACCTAGTTCAGTAATGACTGTAGAGAACATTAAGTACCATTATGACAAGGGAAAAAAAGAAATCAAAAGATAATCAGTTTCTTCTGAGAATGAAAGGAAAAACTAAGTGACTTATTAAATGCAGGCACTAGTCAAAAACAGTAAACATTATTCACCCTTCGGGAACAAAAGTTAGGTTTAAAAAATAATGAAATAATCACTTTACTCTGCCATTTTTGAAAATACATACACCTCATCTTATCTAAGAGCTTAAGAGATACCAAAGCAAAGTATCATGACCAATAATAGCTGTGAACGAGTACCAGGAAAGTTGCAGGCTACAATAAAGAATAGGGAGGAGCCGGGTGGAAAGGATGACTCAGTCTGAGAAGCAGAAAATATTGGTGACCATTTATTTTAGGGTGATGGGAAATGGAAGCAGTCTTTATCTGAAGTAGCACTCAGCTATTCAGTCACACATACATCTCTCTCTTCCCTGTTCTGTGCCATTAACTTTAAAAAGAACAGTTGGGGCATTGGGAAAAAAAAGAATTAAAAGGGAAATAAAGTTATCTTTTAAGTTAAAAAATGTTAAGAGCATTCCAGTTTTTAACCTCTTTTTCCATTTGTTAATATTAAAAGGTAGTTAAAACAAAATAATTATTCTAACACCTACTTGAAAAAATGTATTTAATGAGCTTTGAATCTAGGAAATATACACTAATAAAATATTTGTAATGGCAACAGTGCAACTACCCCAGAAGGAGGTAAAAGAGGTTTTTTTTTGCTACAAAGAATAATAAACAAGAAAACAATAATTCTTTCACCAAAAGATGCTTGACGCTGGGTACAGAGATGAATTTCCTTTTTAATTACTTAGGGGGACGGGGGAGGGGGAAGTCCTAACTGCACAGGGCTTCGTTCTCAGGAAGCTCCTCATCTGGCAGGGAGGCAGACAGAACAAAATGCAGCCAGATAGTGTGATGAGCATTGTAACAGGGATTAACATACTTCCTACTATCCTGACACAAGGATAGTTTAAGTGAGGAATTGCTAAAGCTGGGTCTTCAAGAATGAGGTGGACCCTGCCAGGCAAACTACAGTAGAGAGGAGCATTCTAGCAAAGAAAACAGTACATGGGAAAAACTTAAATATGTTAAGAAATTAGATAAATTTTATGCAAAAATATTCAACATAACCGAGTGCAAATATGCTAAGCCATCTCAAATTTATATTGTAATCTGGTTTCAGCGGCCATGTTCTAGTCCCTCATTGAGGGTAGCCTGTTTATTTCACTTATTGAACACTTATATATGAAACGGAAGACAAAGCTTATCTGGGAGTCAACATGCTAGTGCCACAGAACCGATTGGAGGCTGCCTCCCAAGCACATGCTGTCCCCCTCTATTTTCAACAGGCTGAATGACACTTTTGCTGGCATACAGCAACTTAATGCCTTGCTTCTTTTTGTTCTCCTAAGGGTGACCACGAGATACCTCCTTGCCCATATCCCTAATAGCAGCTCAGAGGTGCACTGTCTTTGGAGCAGTCCTACAGTCTTTCATCACTGGGACAGAAAGGGTGGGAATCTGTGGCAAGTCTATCATCTTGAATATGTTATAAAAAGGAATAAATTACACATACACACAGTATAGAATTTACAGAACATCTAACAGGCTCATTTATGGATCTGGGGGCACATTCTACCTGAGCAGTGGTTCCCAAACCTGGCTGGTCTGAAAATCATCTGGTAAGCTTTAAAATACATACATCCCTTGGTGGGCTGTGCCCCCTGCAACTAACAACGGCAACTGGACCTGGTGCTGAGCTGTGCCCTCCACAACTAAGACTGAAAGGACAACAACCTGACCTGGAAAAAGCCCTGGGAATACACACTGTTCCCCAATAAAGTCCTGTTCCTCTTCCCCAATAAAATCTTTAAAAAAAAAAAACACAAAAAACATACATTCCAGAGATTCTGATTTAGTAGTCTGGGATGGGAGAGCCCTTATTTCAAAAAGTTCCCAGATGATTCTGATATAGAATCTCTGCTGACTATGGCTTGGAAGTGACTGACGTAGAATACAGTAATTAATTATTCATCCTAAATACAGGTCTACATAAATCCAAGCTGCTCAAATAACCCCCGTTTCAACTATGAGAATGTTTGGTTCATTCCTTTTTTTTGGTTTGTTCTTTAAAACGAAGAATTGTTTTTATTTAGATTAAAAATCTACCAAGCCTACTTAAAAACCAATGCTTCCTATAAGCAATAATGGAACGTATAATTCAAGAAGGAAGTCCTAAGGTTTAACTTCTATCATGGATACCATCAACATTAAAAGATTTCTCTAGATGGTACGGGATAAGCTCAACACGTGACAGAAGGAAGAAAGGAAACAAACAAACAAAACAAGACATACATAACAACAGAGTGAACTCATGGTTTGTAATGTGTATCAGTTACCACGTGATCACTGCCCTAGTGTCTCTATAACCTTGTACTTACTCATGAAGGCTACTTGGCAGAACCAGACCATTTTTATTTGGTAAATGGGGTCCCCTATAAGGTCAATGTTAAATTAGAAGCTAACAGTTTAAATTCAACAATGCACACTTGTACCAAAGGTATAATAATGGTAATAATAAATGGCAATATATTCTTTGAACAAAGATTCAAAAACAGTTATATTAAAAAAAGATATCCTTAGTAAATAGTATAGTAGCATAAAATATGGACAATAAAGCATTATTCAACAGATAGAACAAAAGAAATCTGAAAAACAGAAAAAGGATATATACATGTATAGGAACACAGACATATAAAAGTTGAAATAAAAGAAACATGTTACTTTGAACTAATATTAGATTATGAAAACAAGTAATCTGTCAATTTGGTTACTCCTTAGAAATACAGGAAAAAAGGAAATATAGGCAACAGCTTAACCAAGAAATTGGTGGGGAAATTATATATGTATTTGTAAATACCCAAAAGACATAACAAGGAGAGAAGGAACAAAGACCGTGTCTGACAAGGGGCCAGAAAGAAAAAAAATCATAAAATTTATTCCCAAGAGGATACCAAGTCACTATTATTTTATAGTCTCAACACATACTTACAACAAAAATTTTTAAATAGGAAGAAAGTTACAGGATACAAATAAAACAGAAACACAAGAAATACTAAAAACAATTCAAGTATCCTCTATTATTATAGAATAGTTCTGTATCATTTCCCTGTGACAGTAAAACTCCTTGTATCTGCTTTACAATAAATGACAGTGACTATGCTATGCCAGGGTCTTGTTATACCCAAGTTGATCTGAATACATGAAAAGTAGTGGACTGAAATAATTTAGAAATTTCAGTGCTCCAACTGAACTATACTAAAAATAGAGGTGCTAAACAACACTGACCTCCAAGGATGGTCTGTTCTTATCACAGAGAAATTACTGAAGGATTCTGAAACAGTCCTGGGTTATCCAGAAAAAGATGAGTAAGCTCAAAATCCTAACAGCCTTGGTATGGTACACCAAGCTTTAATATTAGCAAGAGCCAGAACCTAGTAATGCATCGTACACATGAATACACTTTAAAGTTGGTGACACTATTAAAAAAAATTCTGACAAACACATACTGAAAACCTTACATACGCCAGTGCACTGGTGTACTATACTTGAGAGCAATAATGTACATTCTCCACATTATTTTTCTAGAGATACACAATGACGTATGTTTCTCTGTCTAAAGATCTAAAAAATACGAACGTATATAAAAAAATTAGCTAGAGAACGAAATGCAGGATATTCTATGAAACGCAGAGACTATAAGAGCCAGCCTGTAGAAGAACAAAAAACAGTAGGTGCACTTGTCCTACATCCATGACCTTGGCTAAATCACTCTGCCTCTTAGCTGTCGTATCTGTAAAATGAGGGGATTGCCAGATGATTAAAAATTTCTCCTGGCTTTAACATCCTACACATTTTTTAGATTATCAATTAGATTCATCTCTATAGGTAAGAAGGGAACAAGTACCACCACTTTACAGCTTTAAAAAAAAAAAAAAGAAAAATTTAAGAAGTGCGTATAGTGAAGCTGTACGTAAGAGCGGAGCAAAATGTGGTTCTCTAGCTGTGCAGTCCCTTTGTCTGTAACCCAGAAATCAGGCAGAAATCTCTGAAACCTATTTACATAAAGATGGCTAAATATTTAGAAGAAGATGGCTAAAGCACAGCATTCTACTGAGTGGCATTTACCTCTGTAGTCCAAGAAATGTAAAGAAGTATCCCTGGGTCAGGCAAAGATGCTACAAACATAAGATACAATTTACCAGACGGGCTCTTTTCCTCTCCATTTGGATATGCTTTAAACTACAAAGGCTGCTCAAAGTCAGGGTATAATCACTATTTGTATAACCCTCCTCAATCCCCACTGCACAAGGAACACCAAGATATCTGTTCTTTTCTTCAAAAGCCCTTACTAATCTAGGACATTTTAGGACTGTTTCCTCCATCCTTGTTGGGAAAACTAGTGCGTATCATCTACCTCTTTCAAAATAAAAAATAGAGGATTTAATTTCAGTGTAAAAAATGCTTAGAGCTATAGCTATGTAATTGATAGGACAATCTATTAGCTATTAGCTAAGATGCACACTTATCTAGAAGTCACTAAATCAACAAATTTCTACTACTGAGAACAGTCAAGAATAGGATTAAAAAAGGATTCTGAACAGATAAAACAGACATTTCAAAATACATGCTCTCAAATTTAAAATTAACTTGGCTCTCAAAAGTCAATTTACTCTTAATTAGAAATAATTCAAACAAAGGGGAATAGGAGGAAAGGTGAAGTGTTAGAGACAAAAAACCAGGGTCAACAAGGGACTGCTGTCCTCAAAAGAACGGTTAGAAAACTTAACATCCAGCAATAAGAAAATTTCTCCTGGCTTTAACATCCTACACATTTTTTAGATTATAAATTAGATTCATTGGTAAGAAGGGAACAAGTACCACCACTTTCCAGCTTGAAAAAAAAGAGAAAATTTTAATCAATGCAAATAGTGAAGCTGTACGTAAAAGTGGAACAAAAATTATCCTAGTAATTTGAAGTAAAATAGGCTATCTAACAGTGGATACCTTCATAACATATGACATGAAGAAATGTTACAAAAGAGGATGTAGGACAGGATTCCAACCTAGTTTAACAAAACAAAACAAAACAAAACAAAAAACAAACAGCAATTCTGGTGAAGTTCCCTTACGCCAGGCCAGCATTACATCTTGCCTAGACCAGTGTATTGGCCTCCTAACTAGTTTCCCTGCTTCCTCTCTTGCTCCCTCATCACCCATTTTTCACAAAGTGGCCATAGATTTCTAAAATGTAAATTTATGATCAGAAAGGAGACTTCCCTTCTGAAACTTCCCATGCAAAACTCAGGCTGAAGTCTAAACTGTCTCGCCCGGTCTACAGGTTCTTCAGCCCTGCTGACGGGGCACTATCGCAGATCTGAATTCAGCCGCATACTTCATACACTCTGTTCTAATCATACTGAACTGCCAGAACATTCTAGGCTTCTCTGCTTTTGTACATGCTATTCCCTCTTCTAGGAATACACAAGCAATTCAACTCCTACAAATTTATCCTACAGATACACTAGTACATGTGCCCAACGAGCTATATGCAAGAATGGTATCTACTAAAGCATCTTTCTCTAACAGCAAAAGATTGCAAACAACTCAAACATCCAGAACAATGTGTATCAGTATGATATCATTTGTGTTTTTTAAAGATACATAAACACATGTTTATACATACCTAGAATTTTCTTTGGAAGGGTATATGAAAAACTGGTAATACACCAGGGATGCCAAAAAAATGTATACAAGTGGACACTTTGGTCAACATGGCTCAAACAGTAATTCACCATAATCAGAAGTGTCTGGACGCTGATGGTAACTACTTTGAGCACCTCTTGTAATTGCAGAAGTCAAACGTGACTTGTGTTTATCTTTTGTTATTGCTATATATTGAGATTTACAATTTTAATTCAGTTTTCCTTTCTTAAAATGTGTATACATTTTTTTGGCACCCTCTGCATATTACCTCTGGGGAAGAAAACTGAGGGATCAGAGGTGGGAAGTTATTTCTTTCACCATCACCATTTTGTACTGTTTGAAATATTCCCTCCATGAGCTTGTACTGAATGTGGTAGTTATGGAATACTGGTACAGCACAATTCCATTTTATTTTAAAACCTGTTTTATATGTACATGCCCATTTATAAAAGCGCAGGAAAACCCCCAAAAGGGAACACCAAACTGTTAATAGTGTTTACCTCTGGGAAAACAAAGTAAAAGCGTTCTTTAGGTTCTAGCATAATTCTACAATTACTAGACTCTTCCAAAGAATGAAACGGAACATTAATCAGATGATACAAAAATGCTTGAGACAAATTTTAAGTGGAGGAAAGTTGTAAGAATTGCCTCTGCAACTTCAATTCTCTCTAACACTTGGGCAGATAATGGCTGCCAGTACCCTCCTCCTGTTCTCCTCATGCTTGCACTTCTGCAAGTGTTCTAGCAAGGCTCTCGAATCCACTCAAGAAGTCTAGACTTTACTGCCAGAGTATAGGCGAAAACTCCTTTTACTTCATTATATTTATCAGAAAGCTTCAGTACTACTTCCAATTGCACTGGATTCCTTTTTCCCTTTAAAAATTATATAGTACAGACTGTATAAAAAGAACAAATTGGTAGTTGCCAGAGTTGGAGGGTGGGAAAAGTAGGTGAAGGGGGGAATAAATTATTATTTAAAGAAAAAAAAAGTCTACCTGCTGCAGGTGTATGACATGACTTAATTGAAGGGAGTGGGGAAAAATTTACCTAGGCAACTTAGGAAATGAAGAGACTGTAAGACTAAAGGAACTATATGAGTACACTGCACTGTAGTTAATAAAGTTGTTTCCTGTGGGATTGCAGGTTAACAAACCTTATACCTCTGTACATGTACACTGGGAGTGAGCAAATAACAAAGAGATGATGAACAGTGGCAAAAGAGTTAAAATTAAAAAAGAAAAAAGTGATGTGCCAAAGACAAAAGAGGACACAAGGTCTAGCTTTCCGTATGGTCACATTCTGCTAAACTTTTTTGCTTTTGTATTTGATCTTCTCTCTCTGCAGGTAGTATTTCCTACTTAATCTCCTGAATTTGTACTCCTCCCTTAAAACGACTACAAAACCCAAAAACTTGGCTCTTCCAATTAAAATCCAGGCTTTCAATAATATTGCTTCAGCTGAAAGTTTATAGATCAATTCAGGTACAGTAGCAATGTATTCTTGGTTCTCAGCGATAATCGTCCTCCCCAAAACAAAGGGAAAAAATTATACAATACAGGTAATAGGAGCAAACTCAGATAAGCAAGAATATAGATAGACCTATAGGTTTTATATAAACATTCTGGTTTATACCCATAGTCTCCTCCCAATATGTACACATATATTTACTCTCACACGAGAGATCATATTGTACGCACTATTTGATAACCTGCTTTCTTTATGTAGAATGCCTCAAATATCTCTCCATTACAATATCCTATGCATAGTATCATGGTTGCATGACATTCTATTATACAGATGTATCAATTTAACCAGTCCCTTATTGTTGAATATTATTCCCAGTTTTTGGTAATTCTGCTTTATTTAATTAAAAAAGGGGAGGAGGTTTATTCGCATTATAGTTATACAAACTATAAAAAAGCAAGAAAAGTCACCCCAAACCTAACCACCCTATCAATACTAGTTATTTTGTTTTGACTAGTCTCTTGATGTATATCCATTTAGTTTTTTCCACTAGGCATTCATTCATTTGTGTAATTACTTACTGAGCTCTTGCTACATGCCAGGTTTTTGCTTAGGCTTTTTACCTGGTTAAGCTTCCCAATCAGCTTTTCTAAGTGGTTGTCAGACATCACTCCTCACATGGGATGTGATCTTGTTTACTTACCGATTTCTCTACCCAATAGATTTTTCTGATTAATCGAATTTCCTCATCCATATAAACCCCAATTTAGTTCACTTAACTTCTGTATTGTCTGGTGGTCATCACTGTTCAGTTTAATGGCCAACTACTGCTAAAGTTTAAAGATTATCGCTTTACCTCTATATAGCACATTACAGTTACAGTTACAAATTTAAGTGCCATGAGCCTACATAACATGGTAGATATGTCATTTTACAAATGAGGAAAAGGAAGCTACAAAGAAGTTACCTCTACTGGACTTGTCCAAAGCCATATAGCTATTAGGCCGCACAGCTCAGATGTGATGCTTTTATAAGATTAAAATAAAAATGTATGCTTCTTTTATATTTCCTGATACACCTAGATGAGGGTTTCTCCTCCAGAAAGCCCTTTGCAACGTCTTTCACCAACTCCTGTAACTGACCATCCCTCCCTGCACTCTGAACACATTATGATCATAGTACCAACACTATTTACAGATATCTTGCCCCATACTCTATTTAAGACCCTGAAGAAAAAGATCCTTTTCTCATTCATCTTTGAATCCCCAGTGCCTAATGCAGTGCCTGACGCAAAGTAGAAAGACAAGTGTTCAAAGGATGAAATAAGCACATTACGAGTGTTCAATAAATACTGCAGAAATTTAGAGCTAAAACATCTGGGCTGATCCAATTTCACACTTCCATATATCTAAAAGCAATTAGGTTCAAATATAAAACCTGTATTCAAAGATCAGACATTATCAGTATAGAAAATGTTGTTCTGAAGTACCACTCACATTAAGAGGAACACGTTAGTAATAATACTTACTAATTGTAAAACACACAAAACAGTTAACAGATGCTTTTAAATAGTTATCTTTAGGAGTCACAAGGCCAGAGCTCAGATTTAGCCATTTTATTATGACTGACTACTTAACAAAGGGGGCATAACAAAAATCAGTATAAATTGCTAATTATGCTTGAACTAATGTGACATTTGTTTTCAAATTTGATTTACAGAATTCATGGTTTTAAACGTGATTTTGCTCATTGCTTCCTCTTTTCTTTTAAATGACTATTCTTGTATCATTGGAATGGTCTTGGTAATATTTCAGACTTGGTCCAGCCATCTAGAACTGTCTACCAATCTATGCAGAGCTTTTGCACACATCGGACATGTGTAGGAACACATGCAAACAAGCACTATTTAATACAATTTAACTTCTATACCCATAGTAAGATACTACAGGGAACAAAACAAGGAGCTGGCTAACAGAGCTGTTCTGTAGCTCAAAAATAACTGCTTCTCCAGTGTTTCCACTGCAGTACCTATCCAAAGAACAGTTCCCACTCCCAGGCACTCATGCCCCATTGTGTTGAAGACCTGTGTAATCTTAGTCATACAGAGTGCACATTCTGCTCCTAAAATATTAATTTGTTTTAATGTAAAAAAAATTTACTTACCAGTTAAATTATTTAACTCACCGCCCCCTCAATGAGCACAATTGAAGCTCCAAGAAGATGGATCATGTTTATCTTGTGGCTTCAAGTACCCCGGAATCATATCACTTTGTACCCTAAGGGTATTCATATCCCAGTTTGAGAAACAGGGATTAAACTAGCCATAACACTTAAAAGTGACCAACACGTTCCTAAAACCCCATTCCCTAAGCTCTCAAAATGCTAATTTTCTCAATAGCTTTTCAAATCAGTATTGTTTCTCTTTTCAGCAGTACATTAGTATGTCAACATTTCTAAAAGAACCTGTAAGATACAAGTTATTTCTGGAATAACAGAAAACCAGCACAAAGACCCTGTCCGTCTCATCTACTAACGTACCAAGATACTCATTTGGAAAATAGAAATTTGAAGAATTAATAAAGCTTTCATTCATGTTCCCTTCCTCCTTCTCTACTTGCTTCTAAGAAAAATCTTAGTAGTCACTTAGATGATTCATACATATAAACTTATCTAAGCATTTGTAATTCCCACCTCTACACACTCCTTTTTGCCATTACACAAGTGCAATTAAACGATTTTCACATTTTCTAAGGGATAAAAGAGATGTGCTTTCTGGTAGCCTGAGAAGATACAATTCTCATACCCAGAACCCTACTTTGTTGTTTGTGAGATCCCAAAGCCTAGTAGACCCTTATATTTATGAGAGGCCAGTTTCCAGTTCCCTGTGATGTCCATTCTATTTTGTAGCAGAAATTGTAGGCTAAAGTAAATTTTAAGTGACCTTTTCAAATGTTTTTAAATTATTGATAATGACTGTAACACTGATGTAAACAAGGGTCATCAGCTAGGCTAACTTAATTAAGACAATTTTAATCCAAGATACTATATTCCCCAAGAACAGGATTCCATCTATTCCTCATCAAAATTACAAATTGCCATATGCCATGGACTTTTGAGGCCATTTGCCAAGAGTCAAAATATACGTTCCAGAGGTTTCTATAGAAAGGTAGCCACCATTTTCTGGGAATTTTCTATGTACAGGCTCAGAATGGTACTTAATGCTTTTACACATACTCTCAACTCTGAGAACAGCCTCTGTAATCGATGTTATTCTCTCACAAATGAGGACTGTAGTAGTAGAAAGGTTAAGTAACTTGCTCAGTGTCACCCAGCAGTGCACAGTTTCAAACAGAGGACTCTGGCTATAAAGCCTGTATGCCCTCAATCACCCATCCTCCTGCATCTCCTATACCCAAGAATGATCCAGTGAATCCTCCAACCCCAGGAGGGTTTTATTACTCCTATTTTTAAGACCAAGACATGGAAATAGTATTTACCTCTCCGTGGCTGCAGTCAGTTTGAGGAGGGAGAACAGAACCTGGCTCTCAAGCCCCTGGTCAGCAATCTGTCCACTAGTGCATCTTGTTCTTTGGCCCCAGGTCTGTGATCATTCTAAAACAGAAGTACAAATCATTTTATGAACACTAAATACATACAAGAGCACATACAGTATGAAAAATAAACTGAGGGCAAGATTTAGATTGCTAAAATTGGGAAAGAAATAATATACCTGTTAATATGTCACCTTACTAATCGAGCCATTCCATAAATGTCTAGAGCCAATGAAACATTCAGTTATTTTTTTAGATGTGCTAAATGTCTAAAAAGGACTCTATAAAGGACTAAAGATTTGTGATTATCAAAATATCACCCCATTGCGATCTTGTAACCAATATAACAGCACATGTATATACTCATATATTCAAACTACCAAACAATTAAATCTTATAGATTCAGTATAATAGTCCTTTAACAATTTATTTCCTTATCTTCAGCTAGTAGTGGTTTTATTAAGTTAGTTACATCACGAGTAAAGATTACTTTTCAGTTTAATAAGGTAACTATGGTGGGAGCTTTCAGTGACATTTGAGAATCCTAGAAGCACAGCACTGAAATACCTTTTTTTCTCCCTAAATTACTCCCTAAATTACAAGTGAATGAACTGCCAAGCTTCAGGCAATGGCAGAGTGGAACTTACCTGGGGCGGGGAGAGAGGGTGATAACTCCCAAGTGAAATCAAAGAGCTAAATTTGAATTAAGTTTCCAAAGAATTTGGCATATGAGGTATAACTAAGAGAAAATCCATCTCACAGTTAACTAAAGCCCACAAAACTAAGCTGATATAATACTTCTCTAGATGAAGCTGAAGAAAAGTCTTCTCTGTTGAGAGGCAATTTATAACTTAGACTACTAGTGTATTTAGTCCAAAAAAACACTTTTGTAGTGGAGTCTATATGCTGTCACTAGCATGCCTCAAAGGGAATGAGATTTTATAACCCGGAAAATTCTAAGGGTAACTGAAAAGGAGGATCAAGTGTGGAAAAATCACTATTCTTGGGGTATATGTCAGCAGTATATATGCACTGTCACATCTTTACACTCAAATACTAATCACTGAGAAAATACTGCCAGGGAATATCTGAAAATAATGACTAAATAAAGTTCAGAGATGTCTAAAAAAAGAAATACGGTATGCCAAATCTACACAATCTAATTGTGAACCATGGTCTTCGAAGTTACACAGTATTTGCCATTATTGTTCTTTCTAAACCTGTATGCTCATTCTCAAAGTACTAAATTATGACAAATCTTTGTTGTTTGAAGAGGAGCCTAATTTTTGGCAAAAGGGCCTGAGGTCATTTCGAGCTAAGATAGATAGATGGTCAACTGGTTTCTGGTTTAAGAAAATGAAACAGAGCCTAAGATGTGGAGTGAATTTAGACACTATGGTGCAGGACTCCTCAGGGTCCTTGTCAGCCACAGGTGGCCTCCACTACTCCCAAGGAACTCCCCAAGCCACCCAGAAGTCTTAGGTGGGTGTCTTCATTTTTATTTGATCTTTAAAGCAAAATCCTCAAGATCTTAAAAACAGAATGCATCTTAAGGATAACTTTATAGGTTCTAAATTTTCTTGTTGGTTGAACAGATCCCTAAGACAACTTTTACAACTACTCTTAAATGAGCAGTATTTTCCTACGTGGACAAAGTTCTGTTGTAATCTTCCTCACACTACTCATTTAAGTAATAAGTTCCTCTGGGTAAACTTATAGCCACAATTTATTCTCTCTGTAAATTTAGTTCTCCAATAAAAACAAAGAATGAATCCTAGCATACAAGAAATCCCAAAGGACAGCAACTCTGTGGACAAGGTCTGTACCATGAAAACAGCATAAATGGTGTATAAGACCAAGAAGCTGATGACTGCATATGGCACAACGGAATCAAGTAGCAAAATACAGTCTGTGGAGCACAGAGCTAACCTGGGAAAACAAGCTTTACTCCTGGCTCAATCACAGACCTGCTGCATTTTAATTTTTAATCTTTGTGGAACTTATTTTAATGAAACATGCCACCTGTCACCCACAATTTCAAAAGGAAAACAAAACTGAAAATCACAAGAATGCAAAACATTACACAAATGGACTGATATATTAGACAATTAAGTGTGGTTCCATTCTCAAACCCGGCACTCTACCAAGCTACTGCATTTAGTTACTAAGTGCAACTTTATGGTAGAGGGGGAGAAGGAACATTTTGTAGGGTTCAAAAAAGATGTTGAAAGACTCTCCTATGGAGGCTGATTGCTGCACAATCCTACAGATTAAGATTACAACAGGGGACTGTACAATTTTGCTTAGCACCAGGCTGTTTTAATTTCCTCATAAGCTTAACTTTTTTCCCAAAAAAATGTTAATCAAGACTTTCTTCTCTCCAAAGCAACCGGAGTTGTTACATCAACTGCGTGCACGATACTATATTAAGGTACGAGAATATTTGAGGAAGAGCAAAAAGAGAAAACTCTGGCAATTCAACAGCAAGTTTTTTAGTGATGCAAGAAGACTTAAGGACAGAGTAAATTTAATATACATGCCCTGTTTAACTTCTTTTGCCGCCTATAGGGTACATGGAATTTTAATTTTACTAGTCGATCTAAACTCAAAGAGCATGAAGACTAAGTATGCGAATGTTTACTTAATGCTGAACTCAGGGCTACAGGAAGTCAGCTACTAAAGAGTAGTTACATTAGGCGAAGATATTTATAACCAACTGCAGCTAGTGACCCAGGATTCAATTACAACATCAACCCTCAGATTTCAGCGTATGGGCAAATTACCAGTGGAGTCAGGAATAAATTTATTCTGCCCTACTGGCGCTTTAGATCGGGTTGCAGAATCCGGAGAACTGCCTTCGCCTAGCCCTAAGCATCAGGTACCAAGTGCTGTACTAAGTTAGAGTAAGGACATTTTAAAACGCGAGGGAAACTCAAGGGTCGCCTACCCAACTCAGCCAGCCCATAATCCCGAATTCAGGAATTTGTCACGTCACTTGAGATCAGAGTGAAATTAAGTTTTGATCCCTTTGAGATCTCTCAGCGCACAAAGTCAGGCTATCACTGCAAGGGGAGCGCGACTCTGGCTCCAGAAAAACTACTTGGTGTCGAACTCGTGTCTTTTCCGCCCACCGTGGGGGGGCCGCAAAGGTCGAGTCCAGCAAGCAGCCCGGGCGCGAGTTTGGGGGCGCAGCAGGGCCCGGCGGGGGCGGCGAGCGCGCGTCCCCCCGCCCGCCCAGGCGGCGTCGAGGCGCGAGCAGCTCAGCCAGCCTTGCAGAGGGAGCTCTCGGCAGCTCTGGGGTCCCTCTGCTCGCAGCCGCAGCAGCGCCGCCTGCGCCACTCGGTGGAGACGGAGACCAGCGGCGGCGACGCGCGGACTGGGAGCGACCACCGAGTAGCCGAAAAAGATCGCAGGGCGGCCAGGTAGGTTCCGGGGACCGGGCGAGCTGGAGGATGGGCAGCCCGCGAGGCGTTGGCCAGGGCCCGACACCCATACTGCACGGAGGCCCGGCTGCGCGCGCGGCGGCAGAGGGTCGGAACTCTTGAGCGAAGCGGGCGCGGAAGCCGAGCCGCGGAGATTGCTTCTCGGCTGAGGCCACCCGCCTCGGGAGGGGCGGAGGGCAGAGGGCGGGCCGTGGCAGGGTGATCGGTCGGGCCAAGAGCCGGCCTCGAGAGCAGAGACAAAGGAAGGAAAATGGAGTCGCCGGCGCGCGGGCCTCTGTCGCTGCCGGAGGCCTAGCGCGCCGCCAAGAGGGAGGCCTAGCGGGCGGGTGTGTGTTGGGGGGGCTGGCCGGGCCCTGGCGGGGAAGGGCAATGGCGGCGGCCGCGCCGCAGCAGGGACGGTAGAGGGAGACAAACACCCCCCGGCGGCGGCGCTGGCGCCGGGCTGCAGCCAGCGCCGACCGGAGCGGCCCCATCGTGACACCTAGAGGCGGCCCGCGAAACCTCCTCCACCCGGGGCCCCCTTACCTCCGCGCCACACCCCCCGCAGCGCCCGCTCCGCCGCCGCTCCACCGCTCCGGCCACCCGGCGTCCCCGGCCAGCTCCGCGCACCCGCACCGGCTACCGCCGCCGCCGCTGCCGCCAAAGAAGCAGCTCCGCGCACGGTTTAATCGCTCCACAGGCTCGGACACAAAATGGCGGCGGCGCGGTGCAGTGCGCCTGCGTCGGCGCTGCCGGGGCCGCGGGTGCTGATAAGGGAAGGGACGGGTGGGGGGGCTGGCCGGGCGAAGAGTGGAGGGCGGGGGAGGAAAGGTGAGGGGAGGGGTTGGCGCAGGGCAACACGGGAGGCGGCCCCGGGCGCCAACTTTCAAAAGCGGGCGCGATGGCGTCACGGTACGCGCCACGAGTCACGTCACGCCGCACGCGCCCTCCCGCGCTCTCGCCCCGTCGCGCGTGGGCTCTGCGGGCGCCGAGATGTCCGGGCTCCCGTTGGGTGGGGCTTCCTGGGCGGAGGCTCCCGCCTCTGGGCGGTGCAGGATCCCGGCCTGTTTGACCTGGTTCCCTAGTCGCAGTCTCCCGCCTTGAACTCGTACAGGGGGTGGACGGTGTTTGGAGGAAGCAGGCGAGGGGCTAGGTGGTGGGGCTGAAGCGGTTCTTGGGCCAGGCCCCGCCCCAGTCTCCGCCCTAGCCTGGCCCGGCCCGCCCTCCGAGCGCCGCACCGCAGCCCGCCACGGAGTAGGGCCCGGCCGGTCCCCGCGCATTCTCTTCTTAGAAACAATCCAGCGCCTGCGAGCGGTAGCGAGAAGACCTGTCTTTGCCCATCGGCTTTTGGGGCTCTCTCTGCCCTAGAAAAGGGCTTCCTTTTGGTGTATCCAGGCCACCTCAGCATGGAATGGCCAGCGGAAGACCAGACTACAAGCTCTTACGTGACCATAGCAGACGTCTTTCGCCGAAAGAACTTTCTGTATTCGGTGCGGTGTAATTCTATATTTTAAAACGTTCATTTCTTGTCTGTGCCCTGAGAGCTGTTAAATCCCTTGTGGGCGGAGCCGTTCAGCCCCTCACTGTGCGGTTTCCCTTCGCGGTGCGGTAGCCCCTCCCCCTCCCCAGGATGCACCTGCGGACTCAACCCAACCAGCGATAAAGTTGAGCGAGGTCTTACTGGATGTTCTGGGGGCTCTGGGAGGACAGCCTTTGGTACTTTTGTGAATCCAACTCAGGATTGTATGCTCAACTCCCTTAGATATCACCGATGACAAACGGACCCAGCGTTCCATTTGTTCCATTATGATAATGCTGCCCCAATATTGACAGGTCTTCTGTTTTTTTGTGGTTGTTTTTTTTTTTAAAAACAGGAATCAGAAATCTGGACGTTTTAAAATGTAAAATCTCCACATATTGAGACGTTGGCAACTAAATCCGATGTTTTAAACTGCATGAGTTGATTAAGTCACACGTGTGAGCTGTCTATGACCTTTGACTTGGAGGAAAGAGTGACAAGAAGTTCCTGTGCCAAATACTAGGCACTCCAGCATTTAGAGATAATGCAGAAGGAGACTGAGATGGCGCAGCCAGGAAGGCAGAAGGAAACCCACAGTGTTGAGTTGTGAAATCTAAGGGCTAAGAAGATTTCAGGTAGGAGGGGAGTGGTCAATTGTCTAGTGCTGCTGAGGGGTATGCGCGGGCCAGAGACATGGTTTGGAGGTCACTAGGAAATATCATTGGTAGCCTTGGCTTGATAAGTGTTGGTAAATCAGAGATGTGGACATGACCAGAATCGGTTGAAGAGTGAATGGGAACGCGAGGAAAGAGACAGCACACATAGACAACATGAGAAGTTTTGCTGTGAAGGGAGCAAAGAAATTCAGGAATGGCTGTAGAAGGATATGGGGTCAAGAGGAGATATTTTAAAAGATGGTAGGGTTCTAGAATATGTTTATGTGCCATTGGGAGTGATACAGGAGAGAGAAGGCTTACTTGACCTATATAGGAGTGAAATCCATGGGAGGATATAAGGAAACAGAGGATTGACCTTGGATAGGAAAAGGATACTTCCACTGTGATAAGCAGGGTAACAAAGGTGAAGATGGATGTAAATGCAGGGGAGATGGAAAGCAAGCTTACAGCCTTCCTAGTAGGACTGCCTTGGCAGCATTGGGTACCCATTTGAAGTTCATGATCATGAGTTTAAAGTTAAACCAATTGGTCCATTGTGTGGTTTTTCTTAAGCAACATCCAGCTGCTGGAATACAGACATGAAGAAAAGGGATCATTTGGTTTCTCAACACCAGGACTCAAAATTTTCTGATTCCTCATCTCAGGCACTTGCCTTATGTGATTAGCTACTATTCTAGAAATGTGTGAAGTATTTGGAAATTTTACATGTGACCCCTTTTCTAGAAACCAAATGATCCCATGTGTCTCTTATGTAGTACACCTTAAGACTCAAGCATAAAGAAAAGGCGAACTTAGAGGAAAATTATCAAACAGATACCTCTGGAGTATTTGCATTTTCTCAGCCCTCTACCCCAAACAGCTCTTGGTAGTCTTAGGAACTATTTACAAGAAACAACAAAGCTGACTTGCACTTAAATCGTTAGCTTCTTTTTCTAGTACTTTTAATAATCTGATTAATTCACTTTCTCGAAGATTTTACCTCAAACCATCTTCCTTTAAGAGTAAGGTGCAAGAACATTTTATAAGGCTTTAACATGGGCAAATATAAAGCAATGTATTAAGATGGAAAAAAAACCTCAACTATACTTACAATTATATTTATAACTGCTATGGTCAGAATATTTATATTCCCTCCATAGTTCATGTTGAAATCTTAATGCCAGATGTGATGATGCTAGCAGGTGGGACCTTTGGGAGGTGCTTAAGTCATGAGAGTGGAACCCTCATAAATGTGATTAGTGCCTTTTAAAAGAGGCTTCATAGAGATTCCTAACTCCTTCTACCATGTGAGGACACAGTGAGAAGGTACTGGGTATGAACCAGGGAGAGGACTTTAAGAATGTGACCATATTGGTGCCTTGACTTGGGTCTTCCCAGCCTCCAGAACTGAGGAATAAATTTCTGCTGTTTATAGGGCACCCAGTGGTATTTTGTTATAGCAGCTAAAACAACAACTATATTTATATTATATCCAGTATAATTACAACTATATGACCTCTGAGTCATCACTTTGAAGCCAGGAATGGGGTCCAAGTGGCCTTGGAGCCTGCTTTCTGAAGGCAAAGATCCCATATGCTGCTCTGACACAGAGCTGAGAAAATGCTAAGAGTCACTACTAGGAAGCAACAAAAGGAAATGTTTCCTCCACCTTGTAGGAAATTGTGATGTGTTCTGCTTCATGGAATCAGCTCCAAAGACCAAGGAATAGAAAGCCAAACCAAAAGGATAGGCTGTTTCAGGCTGGACAGAAACAAGCTAGAAGGAAAAGTAACATGATAAGAGCCCGACAAACAGGATGATAAAAATAAGGATGGGTTCGTTCCCTGCAGTACTACACCAGACTACCTCACCAGTGAGAACGTGGGTGATTTAAAACCACTCAGTGATTTAAGGAAGTGTGCCTCCCAGGGACTGTCTCTTAGGTTTGTAGTCCACAGGCGTTCTGGGCATTATCAGCAGAAGGCTGTCAGCTTACCACATGGCATTGGTTAAATCACCACTGGGTGCCAGGATCTGGACCTCAGCCTCACAGATAGGACTAGAAATGTAGTCTGTATGCTGCAAGTGGATTCCTTCCTTAGAGACTTGTCAGGTTCACAAGAACTTAATGGGTGAGTAGAGTGCTGTGTTACTAAGCAAGTGGACCAGTGCTCTTAACGCATATGTTGGCAAAAGGCATGTTCTCTCCCTACTAGACAGCCTCTTGGGAAGCCAAATTACTAAAACGCTTTGGCGAGCAGTTAATTAGATTAAGGGATGTCAGTCATATAACTTAAATGTTTAATATCACCCTCTCTGGATGCTGGAGTCAGATGGTCCAGCATTTGAGTTTTGTATTGGCTCCTTATTAGCTGTGTGATCTTGAGTGAATTAGTAACAACTCAACTGCAGGTTTCTTCTCTATAAAAAATAGGATGATAATTGTACTTCACATAGTGGTAAGAATTAAATGAGAAAATGCAAGTAAAGCTTTTGACGTAGCCCTAGGCACCAGTAATCATGCAATAAATGTAAACAATTGTTATTATCTTTTATGCTTCTTATTACCTACCCTCACTCCCAAATCCACCTTCTGATAGAAATGTTTTAGATTCATTCATATAATCAGTTACTGACTAGGCTTTCCTTGGCTTGAGAGCCATTCTTTCTGAGAAAGGTGTACTTTGTACTATAATTCTCAGGAGAACATTTCTATTTTCAAGATCTTCCTTGGCTCCCACATGTTGCCCCATAAAGCTTGCAACAATCATGATCATTTATGTGTTTTGTTTTTTTAGAACTCTTTAAGCAGGAGAATCAACAAATGAAGAAGAGATGTGTTGATTTTCTGAATAACAGCTGCCCACTTTGGGGATAGGACCTAAACTTACACCTGAACACTCCTGTTGCCTCAGTATTTATTGGAGATATGTGTGAGATATAATCCAATTCAGTAAACATTTACTAAGCACCTGCTGTGTTCAACTCCCTGTTCTAGCCACAGGGGATACAAAGATGTGTTTCCTGTCCTTGAATTCAAAGTTTAACTGGTCAGGCTGATTAGAAAATAACAACAACAAAAAACAATTAATGCCATAGTTGTTATTATGGGAAAAAACAGACTCATAGATAACAGAGCAAATCATTCCCTAGGAGTATCTCTTTTCAGCTCGATGTTAACAAGCAAGGCACAGGCATTAAGGTGAAGAATCGTAATCAAGGGCATAAAAGGGCACAGAAGTGTTAGGGGAATGCAAGACATCTCACACCATTGGATTAGGGTGTAGACTAGTGATGCTAAACCTTATTTTGGAAAGCTTTCAACGTCAACTGCTAAGGCCAACCACTTTCTCCTAACATTTTAAAGACCTGCCCTTCCACATCTCCTACCCAGACCACAGGAATTGGTGTCTGCTTTCTTCAGACCCCTGTAAAAGCCATAATTATTTTTTACTTCTCAGCTCAAATTACTGCTTTCTACAATCTAAAGTACTTTACCTAGACCAACATCCCACATTTGGGAAGTAGGTTACTTTTGTTGTCTGTGGTCTTACCTGCATTTTTTCAGACATGATCCTCCTTTAATAATCCATCTGATTTTGCAAAAGACCTTTTCATGTCTGTCCTTTTAATTGATGTTCACAGCTCTATTTGAAGAGCCAGGCATAGTTTTGTCCCAACTCAAGAAACGAATACTTAACTCAGAGTCGTCCACTAACTTGTTGGCAAACCCAGAATGAGTACTCAGATCTTCCAGCCCTAGCCTCTTCCCTCTCTCTTGCTCTTCTTTCACTGGCGGCTCAGAGGTCCTCACATTGCCAGATGCATTTTCATTTTTCTGGCAGTCCTCTGGAGATGAGGCTTTCCCTCAGGCTGCTTTGGAAGGGGAGGAGAAGAGAGGTCTATCAGGCAGGCTTTGGGCCTCTCTGCTCCCCCCACCGTCCCCCACTTCTCCAAATTGTGATTTGTTCTGAGGGAAAAATGGTTTCTGCCCCTAAAACAAGTTGGACATTACTGCCTTCATTCAAAGGAAGGGCTTTAATGATGGAAATTTCAGGCTTTTGGAAGGCAGATAGAAGAGGTATTTGGAATGATGACTTAATAATCTATAAGTATGTCCTGAAAATCTGCTCAAGACCTAGGTCCATGCTTGAGGCTAGGTAATACTGGAGACAAGTGATGGCCCTTGTTCTCCAGTGCCTTATATTAGTCTGGGGAAGCCAGACTAAACTTCATGAACATTAGGTAAAAGTCAGGGGTGGAGAGGCAATTAAAAGGTATGGGCTGCAAGTGTAGGGGAACAGATAGGTAGGTCATTGGACATCACAGCAGTCATGAGACTTTTCACAGTAAAGCAAGGATGACTACCAAGTTTTTGCCTTCAGCTTATAGCTAGCCTTCTTTTCTTGGCCTAGATCTCCATATCCAGCTTTTTTCTGGATACTTCCTTCAGGATGACTCCCAGGCCACCCTTATGGGCCTTGTCACTCTTCTCCCAACCCGCTTCTCTAGGGCTTTCCCATTTCAATGAAAGATACCACCATCTATCCATCACCCAGGCCAGAAAGGTGGTGGGCTTCATTGTCTCATCTCCTACATTCTATCAGTCACCAAATCTCGTCTGTTCTGCCTTTGGGACATCTCTTCGCTCAAACCACCTCTCCATCCTCACTGCCCCCACCCTGGCCCAGGCACCTATCACTTCTGACCACAGCTTCAGACTCCTCACTGCTTCTTGCCTCCTCCCTCCACACAACTGCCAGAGTGACCTTTTCAAAGCATATATGTGATCACAAAATTCCCCTGCTTCATACCCAAGGATGGCTCCCCAGTGCCCTGGGGGTAAATTCCAATTCCTCTGCAGAAGGCCTCTGTGACCAACCCCTCAATCACCTCTTCAACCTTGTTTCTAACAGCTCCCTTTGGCTCCTGTGGGTTCAACTTGCTTACCTTCTCCACCAGTCTGACAGTTCTCCGTCCCTGTATCGTTCCCTGCTCAGGCTTCTGGTCCATTTGTTATTTGGGATCCTGGTGGTGATCATGGGGGACTATGGGGACAGAGCCAGGAGAGCAGTTTCCAGGCTCTTGACCTCACGTGGAAAGGTGCTGGCTTGGGTAGTAGATGGCCATCAGCTGTGACTAGTTGGCCATCAGCTGTTACCGGTTAGCCATTAGCCACTGATGTAATTGCCGTGGCCTCGCCATATCTTACGTTTTTATGCGGAGAGCGGGACCAGAGACCCCGCATGACACATGGCGCAGTGAGCAGGGTATGGTGCCGGCCAGAATTTTCAAAGGGGTAATGCAGCAATTTGTACGTTTGAAAGCTCAGTTTCGCCAGCAGGGTACGGCGTTGGCCAGAACTCTCTGAAGGGCGGTTGGAGCAGTTTGTGCATATGAGCGCTCAGTCTTGGGAAGTCCATGAGGAGCAATCTGCTTGGGAGAAACGTGACACCTTGGTGAATTTGTGGGCCTCTGAAGCCTCCAAGTGGCACGCCATCCTGTTGGCCGTGGCAGGTGTCACCTTTCTTTTGGTGGTCTGCTGCTGCCATGGGCTCCTAGAGTTGTAGACACCTTGCACTTGGGCCGCCGCCCGCTCAGATGCCTGGCACGGTGGGCAGGATTCCGACCAGCATGGGAAAAGCCGTGCAGCTGCCGGAGAGCTGGACCCCCGTGGAAGGGTGGCAAGATGTGGACAGTTCTCCAACCAGCATAGGTCAGAGAAAGCGAAGGTCATTGCGGCCGTGTGGGCTGGGCAGTGCTTGCTGGGGTGGCCCAGGTGCGGGACTTGTAATCCCAGGAGAAAACGCTTGCTGAGTCCTTGGTGGGAGATGCTGGTGAGGTCAAGGTCGTCTCTTATCCCCAGGTTGGGGAGGATTTGGAGCCGTCACCCTGCGAAGAGGGCACACATTGTGAGGCCAACTCACAACCCTGGCGAATGACTATGGACTATGGGGAATTGCCTTCCATCCCTGATTTGATGGACCGCTTGACTGTTTGCTTGGGAACGTACCACCGTGTAGTGGAACTGGTGGATGTTTACTTCCTGTGTCTCGCCTGGCTGCCAGCGAGACTGTGGTGCAGGAAGACCCCTTCTAAGGGTGCAGGAGGATGTTTGCGACTGGCGGCCATCAAGAATATGTAAGCACCTTGGCTGTAAGCCACTATTGTTCCAGCGTGGTACCCTGAGAAACCCTGGCTGTGCCCAGAGCGTAGGTGGACGTCGAGGTACATCCCCTGGGACATTGCTTGAACTGGACTGGAACCTTTTCTTGTGGGCTGAGTGCAGAAGATGCTTGTCACATGGATTGTGAGGCGAGACCCTGGAGGGGTGGAGTGTGGGAACAGAACCAGGAGAGCAGTTTCCAGGCTCCTGACCTCCCATGGGAAGGTGCTGGCTCAGATAGTAGGTGGGCATCAGCTGTGACTAGTTGGCCATCAACTGTTACTGGTTAGCCATTAGCCACTAATATAACTGCCGTGGCTACGCTAGGGGTTTGGTTGGTTGGTTGGCTGAGAAGCGGATGATGGATTGCAGCTAGCAAGTGAGGGTAGGTTGGTTGGCAGAGAAGCGGACAGAGGATTGCGCATCGTGTGGCTCCTGCTTCCTGTATCTCCAACCCAGCCGCCAGTGAGAATATAGTGGTGTGGGCCCCCTATCCATGGCTCCGTTGGTGTTTTTTTTTCTGGCCTCACCATATCCTGTGTTCTGGTGCAGGGAGCGGGACCACAGTCCCTGCATGACAGGCACTATGGGGAATGTTTTGAGTGTCCAGGCTTTTTCTGCATTGAACATACCGTGCTTTCATACTCGAAATGTTTTCAGGTTGTCTTTGAGATAAGACCAAGACGTGACTTAGGGAGTTGGATATAGGGAGCCAAGAGCTAGATACAAGTTTTAGAGATATTCATCAAAAGCTAATCTTGATCACCTACTGTGTATTTGGCCTGGGGATAGTAAAGGCAGAGGCAACCTGATTAAAATAAAGAATTGCCCTGGAACATGTGATAAAAATACAGATTCCTTGGTCCCACCCCAGACCTCTGAATTTGAATCTCTAGGGAAGTTCTCAGGTGAATCTTAGAACTGGGTAAATTGGAAAGGCTTAACCTGATTTCATTCATGAGAAATCATTAAGAATTGGCAAACCCATAGAGACAGATTAGTGGTTGCCTCAGGGTGGGGGTAAGACCGGGGGATGTGAAGGCCCAGGGCTGAGAGCTAAGGGGTGCAGATTCTTTTGGGTTGATGAAAATGTTCTAAAATTGATTGTGGTGACGATGGCACGACTCTGAATATACTAAAAGCCATAGAACAGTATGCTTTAAATGGGTGACCTGCATGTATGTGGACTGAACCTCAATAAAGCTGTTTAAAAACAAGTAAACAAACAAACAAACAAAAGCCTTTGGACCAAACTCCGTAAGTCATCTTCCCCAGACTCGAGTGGTGCCTGTTACCTAGTAGAATAGTCAGCAAATACTTACGGACATATACGTTGGTGAGTACGAGGTAAATGAGCAATTGCAATGAGGTGTAATATACTGGGGGAAGTGCAGGCTCCTATGACAGGAGAGTAGTGAAGGGGCAGCTTCCTGAAGAAATCTGTGATGTTTAGGTTGAAGCCTGGCAGGTGAACAGGCATTAGCAAGGCAAGCTGAGGGGTGGGAAGAGTGTACCACGATGGGGCAAGCAAGCCCCGCACGCGGCTTGGCCAGGCACCAGTGCAGAGAAAGAAGTGAGGTGGAGAGGGAACAGACTCAAGGGCTTTGTGAGCCAGGTTGAGGGGGCTGGAATTTAACAGAAAGCCTGTTTGTATTTTAGAAATCACTCTGATTGCACTGTGGAAAATGGGTGGAAGAGGGGCAATACCAGGGCCAGGAAGCCTGTGACGGGGCAATTTTAGTGTCTAGGTGAGAGGTCAATGTGTCCTGAACCTGCGTTGTTGTCAATGGGGATAAAGAGAGGTGGGCAGGATTTAGAAATATTTAGGGCATTTAATTGAGAGATTCTGATGGCTGGGATGAGGGGACGGAGGAAAAAGTCAAGTGTGAGGTGCAGTTGAGTGGCTTGGGTACCTGGGTAGCTGGTAACCCCAAAAGCCCTGGAGGAGAAACAGACTGAGATGTTGTGTTTGATTTTTGAGCATGCTCTTCAAAAGGAGGTGTCTAGGCAGTCAGCAGTTGAATATGGGTGTCTGGCGGTGAAGAGAGAGCCATATTAATCACTGACATTCAGCTTCAGCATACAGATGGAAGCCAGAGGAACGGATGAGGTGGTTCAGTGAATATGTTTCAAGAACGAGGAGAAAACATAGGGCCTAGAATGGAATCCTGTGGTGTGATGTTTGTAAGAGGATACTTGACGAGGAGGTGGAGGAGGAGATTGTAAGGCCATTCAGAGGAAATAGCTAGAACGTAGGTGGCAGCCAGAGCAATTCATCTGCCTATTAAGCTGCTGGAAGTTAGCATTTATTGAAGGTTCACATGCCCTGGGTACATTCAGAGACAAGTGAGACCTGACCGTCGACATGAAACTCAAATTGTGGCCATCACCCCACGGCAACCTTCTGAAACAAGAGGCCCCGTTCTTGCAGGCCAATGACAGTCTTATTTCCTAAGGTAGATTGTTCTTCCTTAGCAGTTTGTAGAGGTCCTGGAGTCCTCCCCAAGCTCACTCTCCTGTACTACCCAGGCCCAGCAGTCAAGCCTTCTGTCCATGGGGGATGGGTGGCCTGAATACGACACTCCAGGGCTGTCTGGAGCCAGTGGGGTATGCAGGCAAAGGAGGGAACATGTCATATGCCTAGGGTTCAGCAAATTGTACCCACAGCAGGCACAAAAACACACAAGAAAGCACCTCCGCTCTGTGGGCGAGACAAAGAAGCAGTCCTCCCACGTGCCACCCCATCTGCTTCTTTGCCTTTACAAACATGCTGTTTTTTCTTCTTTTTTTGGTTCTCTGCAGCTTTGACTACATGACGAAGAAGACTGGGAGACAGGAGGAAAGGTAAGGTCGGAAGAAGGCAAGAGGAAAGGAGGGAAGTCGGGGAGCATCTAGTGACACCAACACAATACAATAAATCAGGTCCTGGACTACCTCAGCCTGGTCCCTCTTTTCTAGCACGTGCGTATCAGTTTCCTCCTGGGAAGAGTCCCGACGATGATCACCAAGGCTTGGTGTGGCCCTGACTGGCGGAGCGCTCCTCAGTGTCAGAGGCCTTGGGGGCCCACCTTTCTGTCCCCTCAGAGGCTTGCACAGGCTACACAGGACAGCCGGCTACAGGCTTTCCCTGCCCTGCTGTCTTTGACTCTTGATGATATGATCAACCTCCCATCACCTGGGACGGCAGGCTCCTGACTGTCGAGTCCAGGGCAGCAGGAATATGTGCCTCCCTGAACCTGTGTGACAGCAGGATAGGAAGTGGGGCGTGCTGGGAGCAGCTTTACCTTGTAGGAAAATTTGTGGGAAGCACTTAGGAGGCTGTGTGTGTTGTGGGAAGGGAGGGTTTACAGGAGGGAGGACAAGGGCTCTTCCTGCCCTCTGCCATCTCACAGAACTGAGCATGGACCTGACTTCAAGTCATTGATGGCAAGGGGGCGAGTGACTGTTTAGTGCTCTGAGTTAGGTAGGCATGATGGGACAAAGGACTAAGGCTCTTTTTGTCTTGGCTTTGATAGTCCTTCTCCTGTACCGGGCTCTGCTCACAGTGACCTCCCTGATCCCCACACATACCCTTGGCTAGGGCTGAATACTAGGCTGTGGCCCCAGGACCCTCCTTACAAAGGACAGAAAGTTAGGGTCCCTGTCCCTTTCCAGCATTGGAGAGCAGGGATGTCTGTCACTCAGATTTTCAGTGACAGTCCCAGTTGATCCCCCAGCTGGGATGATATTTTTCCAGTCTACATTTCTTGCCCAGGCTGTCGTCTCCTGTGGATTGAACTAGAAGCTCGTGCTGGCCCAGTCACACCCGTCTGCACTTTCCCAGGACCTGGTCAGCTAGTGTTTACTTCCTCTTTCCTCACCACAGGCTACACTTTGGATGCAAGAGAACGGTCCTGCCCTACCAGTGGGCCTCTTGTGGGGCCTCCAGGGCTGGTCCTGGGACTGCAAGCCTCCTGCAGGAGGGGCCCTTGAGGCAAGCCCAAGTTGTGGCCAGCTTTGGGTGCTGCCTTGGTCTCTGTCTCTTGTTTGCCTTCCCCACCCTCTGCCACTGCCGCCTACCACCCCAAAAGCTGAACTGCACACCATCACTCCCATGACACCTTTCACAGTTAGAGGGAGCACAGAGCTGTGTGCTGAGGGCTGTCTGCCTGCCCCCACCCCCACCCATCTGGAATGAGCCACCTGCATCCACACACAGGTGTTTCCTGTGCGCCTTCCTGTTGCCGTTTTTTTTCTGCTCAGCTTGACTTCCCCAGCAGGTGGGTAAGGGCCCAGCCAAACGTCTTCACATACAGCTCTAAAACACTTAGGGGCAGGGCTCCCTGGGGATCTGGGTCACCTCCACCCCCCCAGGGGGGACGGTTGGTACCTCATTGGCTTTCCCTGAGTGCAGGCACACACACTTTCCCCAGTGTATCACATTGCTATGCTGCCACCACAGGCACAGAGAGTGGGCTGAAGGAGTGGGAAAGGCCCTGCTGTGCCGTCTCCCTTGCCCCTGGATAGAAAGCTCTGGAGAGGAGAAAGGCAGGGGGCCTGTTTCTCCATCCTTGGGTGTGGGCCTCCCTCAGGCCCTCCTTGGAACAAGACTGCCATCCTGAAATCCACCCCACCCTCAAGTTCCTTCCATAGGACGCTTAGCTTTCTGGGGTTAACATACTCACATGCCACACAGCTCTGGGGGGAGGTGAACCCTCTCCCTGGAGTCCTGCTTCCCAAAGCAGAATAGGTCAGTCAGCTGTGAGGGGCCACGGAGTTCAGTCAGATTTGTTATTACAGAGGGGAGGAGGATCAGAGAGAAGGGACTTGCTGTTTAAGGTCACAGGGCAGCCATCCAGGTCTCCTGCCTCCCAGGGCCTAGCTCTTACCCTCTGCAAGGATCTCTCTTATTACCCAGCCCTCAAGGAGCTCCTAGCACTCCACCCCCTCTGTAGGAGGCTGCCAAGGCAGAGGGGAAGACCTATCTTAGGAGCCTGGCATTTTGATGGGGTTCTGCTGCCTCCTGGTGGCCAGGAGTTCCAGCCACTACCACGCCTTTTTTCCTGCCCGATTCCTTCTTTTTGCCTCCTGGCAGCAGAGAGCTAGCTGCTGGGGAGCCATTCCACTGCCACTGTTGGTCCTTCTCTAGACCAACTCCACCCGGGTCCCTAGCTTCCAGGCCCAGGGCATGCCGAGCCTGCAGGCTGAGCCCCCTCAGTAACACCTCACCACCCTTTTCCTCTGCTCTCCAAGCCCACTTCCGGCCTTTGGGCTCTCTTCTACCTGGATTTCCAGGACAGAAGCACATGCCCTTGTCACAGTGGGAGTGTGGACCCACGAGTGTCAGGAAGGGCCACAGGTAAAGGGTGCTGGAGCCCGAGGGGCAGGAGTGTGCAAGATCAGGCCACGTAGGAAAGGCATTTTTGCTTTTTTATTTTCTGTAAAACTCTGTAAATAAAATACAAAACCAAGGGAGGTGGTGGGGCAGAGGCAGGATGGCCAGGCCCGGGACACTGATGTGTGGCAAGTGTGCAGAACTGAGGCTGGGAGGCACTTGACTGCAGGCACTGACGACCAACCCCAAGGGCAACAGAAGAATATATTAGATTTTCATTGATAGGAATCTGTGGGGGAGGGGTGTCTGGAGCCAGTCCTCACCCTCCCTGTCAGTGCCTGGTGAGCCCTGAAAGTGGGGGGAAGGTGCACTGGAAGCCGGGGGGGTGGGAAGTTCAGAATGCTGTGCTGGCCATGCTGCCGGGCCCAAAGATTCGGGGCAGGGCATCCAGTGACTCCTCTAGCCGTCGATGGGCAGACTGTCCCTCTTCCCCTGTAATGGGTAAGGATGGGGTAAGGAGTGGCCTGAGTCCCACCCAGCCCTCCCACCCTTGACCCCATCTCACCCCCTACTCCCATCTGCCCAAATGTCCCTGAACTCTACTTGGCCCTATGTCCCATCCCATCTCACCACACTGCTGCAGGCTCTGCCGAGCAGCTTCCCTCACGACTTCTGTGTCTGTTTGGCACAGGTACACCAGGGGCTCAATGCCCTCAGGAGCCTACCGGGGGGAGGAAGCATAGAGGTGGGCCCAGTGGAGCAAGTGAGAAAAGCCCAAGGCCCAGGGCTGGGGGACAGAAAGGGTGGGTGGGTTGGCAGGTCTCACCTTGATGCAGCCCAGGGCCAGGCAGCCAGCTACTCTCGTCTGCACATCGTCATCCTCAAGTTGGTCCAGGAAGCACAGTAGGGCCTGGGTGAGGGTGGGAGGCAGACTTAGCCAGACACTGGGAGCTTAGTACCCCAGCCTTTGCCTGCAAGGGAGCCGTGCCCAACTCTCACCCTTTCCCGGAAGACAGGGCCCAGTGACAGGCTCCGGAGCTGGGTGCTGACAGCAGCCATGACCTTGTTGTTGCCATGGACGAGCAGGGAGCTGAGGGCCCGAAGCCCATCCCTCCGCAGCCTCCCCTCAGGTGCCAACCTCAGAGCCTTGAGCACAACAGCCTGATCATCTGAGTTCAGATTCCGCACCAGCAACACTGAACGAAGGAAGGGGGGCTTAGAACAAGGTAGCAGGGCAAGGAGCCTCCTGGGATGGGCTCTTTCGTCCACTCATGTCCCCATCCACCCCTCAAGCCCCCCCATAGGGTCAGGCCACTTTGCGATCAGAGTCACGGCCTTACCCTCCTCAGCAGTCTCATTCACATAGGCCTCCATCGAGGGGCTGTCCAAGGTTTCCACATGACTCCAGAACTGGAAGACGGTTAGCTGTTCTCCAGGGCCTGGCTGGGGCCTCCTGGGCAGCTTCTGGCCCAGGGCATCCTCCAGGAACTTGACACACACTGTGGGAGGCAGTGTCACAGACCTCAGGCTTTAAATGGACCCAGGCCCTTTAAGGTAAGAGTTCCCCCACGCCAAGCTCAGGTCCAGGTGCCCCCTGTCCAAACCCTACCCATCTGGGTCCTCTTGCACAAACCTTTGCTATTTCTTCCCCTTGCTCAGCTCAGTATGTCTGTGTGGGCTGAAATGGCTTACCCTGCAGTCCCATCACTGGGGATCTGAGAAAGGAGGGCAGGTAGGCAGCCCACTCACCGGCCTTGGCTAAGCCTGGCTGGCGCAGGGAGAGACGAGCACCGTACTGATTGCAGAAGGTGAGGAGCACCTGCTCCACAGGGCAGATGAAGGGGCTGAGTCCTTCTGTGCAGTGGTCCCAGAAGGTCAGGAAGCCGGGCCGAGAGGCTGAGAACTGCACCACTGTGAGGAGGTGCAAGAAGCTGTTAGCAACAGAGCAGACAAGTGGGCAGATAGGTAGGGCAAGGGACGAGCTTCAGGGCGACACTGAGCCACAGCCCACAGGGCCTTTACCTTCCTGGGCTGAAGCAGCAGGGGTTTCCCATCGCCTGCTAAGCTTGCATACCGCCTCAAGCACTCGGGCCTCTCGCAGCAGTCGCTCCAGGGCCCATGCCTCCTGACTGCGCAGCGGCCCAAATGTGCCCAGTTTCTGGAGAATGGGGGGGCCAAGTAGCTCAGACCTCAAGGTAGAGATTGGGGAGGTTGGAGCCCAGGGACTACACCATGCATCAGGAGAGACTGGGGGAAAGCCAGGCTGTGGGAGGTGTTCCATTCAGTAAGAGCCAGATGCCAGGGACCTGGGGCATTGGGGAGTGGAATGCAGAGGAAGCGTGGAGGGCTCCCTGGGGTAAGGGGCTGGTGGGGGGAATGCCAGTAGCCTCACCAGCAGGAGGTGGCTGCAGTGGTATAGGTGCTGGACCAAGGCAGTGTCCAGAGCTGGACACTCTGTGCTGAGGGGGCGAGCAATGGGGGAGTCAAGGTTGTCCTCAGTCCCAGGCTCCAGGCTGCTTGGGGGCCTGAGAGAAAAATGGGGTCAATCACCCCAGAGGCACGTATCACCATCTGGTCACCAGTGTATTTTTATTCAGTCCGCCCATCCCAGAAGAGAACAGACAGAACAGATGATGGATATACAACAGACAATGGGTAAGTTCACAGAGGTCTTCCAGTAGGAGGAAGGGGCCGAGATGAGCAGATGTTAGCAGGGGTCTCCAGAGTCTGTCTGCCCTGTGCCACCTCCGGCTAGGACCACTGGGACTTCTAGGGCTTCCGGGGCTGGGATGGGTGGAAGTAGGGTTGCAAGTAGGATGGTCTACAGTGTGTGGAGTGCAAGGGGTTGTGGCCCAAGGGGCGCAGGACACAGGGCCATAACCTGGGCAGTAGCAGGGGTAGGAAGGGCCAGTCATGACCCACACCTGGGAATTGGCAAAGGCTGCTCTGAGACAGAGCTGAGGGGCCAGGCTCTTTGGGACAGCCAGACTTGAGACAAAAAGGGTTGATGCTGGGGCACCCAGGGTGCATGGGGAGCCCTTGAAGGAGCTCGTTCATAGGGCAGGTCCAAGGTGAGGCCAAGGGAGAGAGGGGGAACTGGAGGCCTGTGAGCTGGTGGGGACTGGCAGGGGAAGCAGACGTTGCTGGAACTAGGAGGAGCGTGGTCAGAAGCACTGGGGATACAGATGAGCTTGGAAACATGGGCATCAAGAGAAGTACATGGGAGGGGAGAACACACGCATCCGCCAGCAAGTCCAGCCCCTCCTGTCCACTTCCAGTCTTGCTGCTTTCCTCAGTGCTCAGCCTGGTCCCACCCTACGTGTTCCCCCTTCTCATCTTACTCCTTCACCCGGCCTTCACCTCACCTCTTCCCCCTCGCCCAGTCCCATCTCACCTGTCCCCAGGACCATCATTGTCTTCGTCTTCATTCTCGTTGAGGAAGCTGAAGCTCTCCAGGGCATGCTCCACAGTGATGCTAAGACTGGAGGCCCGGCTGCGAGTAAGACCTTGTCTCTGCTGGGGTTGCGAAGGGAGTCAGAGCTGCTGCCACTGCCTGGCTGCCCTCCCTGTGCTGCCACAGCCCAGCACTCCTTACCATGAGCAGACTCTCCAGCCGGGTCACCTCCTGCTCCAGGCCCTGCAGCTCAGGAAACTGGCCACGATAATCATCTAGGGCAGCCATTAGGGCCCCCAGTGCCTCCTCCAACTTCCTATCTCCAGCCCCTCCAGCTGCCCCTAGAACTGGGGCCTGGGCAGCCATGACCAAGCTAAGGTCTGACTGCTGGGGCATAGGGGTTAGGGGTGAAGCAGTGGGGCTTGGGTTCTGAAGGATAGGCTCTGGGGGCTCTAGGGAAGGGCTTTTGAGGGGTTCCCAACTGGTACTGGCAGAGCTTGGGTAGGACGTGCTTGGGGCTATGGGGTCTGCCTGAGTGTTGGGCGTGGAAGCTGGGTGGCTACAGGACAGGGCATGAGTGCCTGGGAGGGTGGGGCCCGTGTGTGCGGAGGAGCTGGGGAGCATAGCAAGGTCTAGAGAAGTGGAAGGGCTTACACTTAAAAGGGTGGGGCTCCTGGTGGTCTGGACTGGGTCCTTAGCACTGGGGGTAGGACTAGTAGTGGCCGGAGCAGGGCTTGCAGTAGTGTGGGTGGGGCTTGTAGTAGTGTGGGTGGGGCTTGCAGTAGTGTGGGTATGGCCTGTAGTAGTGAGGGTCGAGAGCGTGGGCTTGATGGTGGGGCTTGTGACAGTACTTGTCAGATTTGTGACAGTGTGGCTGAGGCTTGTGGTAGTCTCAATTGGGCTTGTAGTGTTGGGGGTAGGACCTTCAGTAGTAAGGGTAGAAAGCATTGGCTCATGGGTGGGACTTGTGGTAGTCTCACCTGGGCCCGTGGCACTAGGGGTAGGGCCTGTAGCAGTCAGGGTAGAGGGCTTGGGCTTGTGAGTAGGGCCTGTGGCAGTGTGACTGAGGCTTGGAGCACTGCTGGTAGGGCTTATGGCACTACAGGTGGAGCTTATAGTGGTGTCAGTGGGGCCTGGTAGTTCAGGAGAGCTAGAGTCTGTGGCCTTGTGAAGTGAGTCTAGACGTACAGGTGGCGTGGGGTCTGTAGATGTGTGGGCAGGGCCTGTTGTACTGAGAGTGGGGCTTGTGGCAGAGTGGCCAGGATCCAGGGCAGGAGGAACAGGACTTGGGTGTGTAGATGGGCTAGGTCCCTGGCTTTCTAGGTCCTTAGCCTCTACTGAAGCCTCAGCCAAGGCAGCGTCCACACTGGCCTCACTGATATGGCTCAGAGTCCGGCTGCAGAGGGCATGCCCATTGGCCAGGGCTGGGCCCACGGCTCCCTCCTTATCCGTGGGCCCAGAGGTGAGGGTCTCAGGCCTACGAAAGGCAACTTGGATGGGCAGAGGCTCAGGCTGCTGCACCAGGGGCCTGGGGGCTGAGGAGTGGCGGGCAGTGCCCGAGAGCTGTGGGCTGGATGAATCGTCTGAAGATTCGGATGACAGGGACCACGCCGTCCCATTCTCCAGCTCCTCCTGCCGCCTCAGCATATTCTGGGAGAGAGGAAAGGGCATTTCAGGACCATCCCCAAGGAGCCCCTAAGGGATGGGATGGCCTGAGCCTGGGTTGTGACTCACATAGAAGGCCTGCTCCCGAAGCGAGGGTGTGTCTGGTGGGCTCTGGCTATAGGTGGAGAAGCGCTTGGTGACTGTGGAGGCCTTGTTGACAGTAGAAGCAGCTGAGGGCTGGTCGTCCTTGTCGAAGGGGCTGGGGAGGAAAGATGCTGTTAGCAGGTGCCACAGGCTCCAGGACTTGTCCCTAAGCCCCTCAGCCCCACCAACCTCCAGGTGACTTCCAGGCTGAGCTTGATGGTGCCAAGGTCGTTGATGTCCACAGCCACGACCTGGGGTAGGGCGGCGAACAGGTCCTTCGTCTCACAGGAGACACTGCCAACAACCACATGGTTGGCCAGGCCCTTCAGCTCTGTCACCTGTAGTCAAGAACGCATCGTGGGGTCGGTCACAAGGGTGTGGGTGTCATGAATTATGGGAGATCAGAGGTCTGAATTTGCATAAAGGTTATATGATGGTCACAGGGCCATGAGGAGGGTGCAGGGATTGGAAGTTTGAAGCACCCTGGGAGCATGGGGATCACACAGGTCTAGTTTGTAGAGTCACTGAGGTTGTGAAGGTCACAAACGTTTGGGAGTTCAGGGAGTCAAATAGTCCTAAGGTCATAAAGTCATATTCACAGAGCCATGGAGCCAGACGAGGGTCATAGAGGTAAGGGTCTCAGGCTCATAAGGGGTCCTTAGGGTCATGGAGTCACAGGATCCATGTGTCCTGTGGTCCTGGGCAGAGGCATCACCTTGATGGACAGGAATTCCGTGAGCAGAGGAAGAAAGACGGTGTCTTCACTGTCCCACACCTGTTTCCCACTACCCTCAATGCGGCCCCGCAGTTTCCAGCGCTGACGACCGTATTTCATGCAGATCTAGGGGAACAGGCAGGATGAGGCAGCTTTTGATGTTATGGCCCTGACATCCCAGCCCTTACCTGTATACAGCCTCATACCTCATACTGATCGCCCACACACAGCCTGGCGAAGCCAGCGAGCCCTGGGGATGGGGGGGAAGGAGATGAGCCATGTTGAGGTAGGGGTCTCAAGCACACACTTCCCTCTCCCCAACATCAGTCTGCCTCCACCACTCAGTACCTTTCATCCGGAGATGGAACTCGCCCAGCTGTGCCTCCAGCTCACTCTCCAACAGACACATGCTCTAGGAGGGTCGGGCAGGGACAGGAGGGGGTCAACAACCAGTCCTTTCTCACCAACTCTGCCATACCCTGTGCCTCTGCCTCATGGGCACCCATCCCTCACCTCTGTGTACTCTCGATGCCCCCGAGTGGCCTCAGCCAGGCTGTCCCGAGCCTCGCGGCTCCCTGGGGACCCGGTACTGTAAGCACGGACCATGTTGTAGGCACCATCCCGGAGACGCCGCTGGACACAGTATGCCTCATACAGCTCGTCAATCTGGCAGGTGAGTGAAATGACAGTGGGGGGAGACTCACCCAGGGTCTAGCATCCCCTCACCCCCCTAAGATACCCAATCTCCCACCCCGTATGTATCACATGCACATATGCATGCTGCATATGTACCTTGCTAGCATGGAACTCCAGCCGTCGCAGGAAGCGTTCAATGGACTTGACTTGCTGGGAGAGAGGTGTGTCAGGAGAAGCCTGAGGTCCAGGGCCCTTTACCCTCCCCATGAGCCAACCTCTTCCAACACCATTCTCCATACACTCACCTTGTCCAAGTCATACAGGAAGCCCTGCACGGAGAGATGAGAGGGGCACTTAGGAGTTATGGGAAGTATTCCAGCATAGCACTTGCCCATCCAGATCCATCTAGCTCTTCCCCTTCACACCACAGTCCACGGTCACTCCAGTCAAAGCAGGCATTGACCCACCTTCCCACATGCCTGGCCTCTGGTGGGTGCAGCTGATATAGATCTGGTCCCCAAGACCCCTCCAGTATCCCTCCCTGTATCTCTTCCCTGGGGTCCCTCCAGTGGCCCACTTCCTTTCCAGCAACCCCTAGAAGTGAGCTCTGTGCCTCTTCACGGTTCCCTCTACTAAGGAACTCCTATTCACCTTTTAAGACCCAGCAGAAGTGTTTCCTCCTCTGGGAAACCCTGAGCTGTTACCCAGGAAGAACCATGGCTCTTCCGTCAGTACCAGTACAATATAATTTCTTGTTGTTCATGTCTGTGGGGGTCTGACCCACCCCACTGGAAGCTCCCATGGGCAGGTATTGGGTCCCAGGCAGAGAGTGTGCACAGGATGGGGAATGTGGAGATAGAAATCTCCCAGCCTTTCCTGATATCCTCTTTTCTAGTTATACCTGGACTGAGTCACTCCAGAAAACAACCCTGATGTCACCCACCACTGTCCCTGCCCAGTCCCCCACACCACAGGGGTAAAGAGCATTAGTCCAGGGCATCCTGGCCAACCCTTCACTCACCAGGCGGGAATTCCTCTTGGATTCCCTTATCTGACCCTGGAGTTTCTCCTGCTCCTGCTGGTGTACCTCCAAATAGGCCCTGGGATGACAACAAGAATTAACCTCCCTCTGCAGCCTCCAAGCTGCCCGGGATACAGACAGAGGAGAGAGGGTGTGAGGCTGGGGAAGGTTCCCACTGGCAGAAAGGGGCTGGGAGCTGGGGAAGGATCCTGGGACAAGACATTGGGAGGGAGTTGCTTACGTCAGGCCCCGCTTGAGCGCAGCGTACACAAGGTCCAGCCGCTCAGGCTGTGGGACTTTGGGGGCTGGGTGCGCCACAGAAAACATCCTGGACACTAGGGAGAGCGTTGGGGGCTTCCGTGGAGGTCCCGGAGGGCTGAAGGCCGGGAAGTTCCTGAAGAAGAGTCTGCACTCAGAAAGGGGCAAGAAGAAGTCCCCCAAACTCTCACTGCACACCCAGCTCTAACTGGGTCAGAGTCTCTTCCCATCAGCCCCCCTCTTCTGCGTACCTGGGCCCCCGCTCGTGGCTGCAGAGGGCGCCTGCGAAGGACTGGCTCCTATTGACCCGGGCGCTGAGCAGGCGACGCTGCGGCCGCACCGACAGGGACATCATGGAATGAGTCCGCGCGGGGCTCCCTGGGGGTGGCGAGGGCGGGTGTCCAGCGCCAGTCGGACCCTTGAAGCCCCCTCCCCGCGGCCAGGCCTCTGTATCTAGTCCTGCCGGACACGGCCTGACGCTGGGAGTCCGACAAGCCCGCCGGCCCCGGCACTAATGACAGGGAGGCCGCGGGTGACTCGGCCTCGGACTCAGCGTGGCCTCAGCTCGGCCCCCACTTCCTGCAGAGGTGCAGGCTCCGCCTGCCGCAAGGGGCAGGAAGGGGGGGGTCGCGCAGGGACCCTCCCCAGGCTGGGAAGGGGCAGGAAAGGGGCGGGGCGCGCGAAGAATGTGCGGAAGCGCCTGTTTACCAGGGGCGGGGCGGGCTCCCTAGCCCTGCCCCTGACTTCCCCCCGAAGTGGACCAGGAGCTCCGCGCCCGCACCCAGCGAGGCCGCTGGAGGTCACCTGGTGGGGCGGGGTGCAGGTTTTGAGCTCAGCGGAGCTGCCCGACAGGCCTGGCCGGCGCGGGTTAGGCTCCCGCGATCCGCCCGCCGCGGGTAAGCTGCTCCCCTCCAGCCCCCACTGGGTCCCAGGAGCCCGGACGCCAGAGTCCTCTCGGCGCCCAGAGCCGGGGGATTCCCAGAGTGGGGGGCAGTGACGAGAAATGCCCCGCCCCCTCCACTTTCCTGTAGCTCCGACCTGGAAACTGAGTCGTAGACAGACTCCTTCGCCCGCGCCCTTAGCGGGAAGGGATCCTCCGCAGACCCCCACCCCGCTCCCGCGAAACACACTCCCCTGGCCCCCAGAATCCGGCCCGCACCCTCTGGAGCCAGTCCCGGAGCCTTCGCAGCCCCAGGCCGGGTCCTACCTTTCTTCTTGGCGCTCATGGTAGGTCTGGGACAGCCCCCCCACCCGCCGCGCTTGTCCCCCGGGTCCCCGCCGGCCTAGGGCCACTCGTTGCCGGCCTGGCTGGGCTCCCCGCTCACTCCTAGCGACTGTGGCTCCAGCTTCAGCTCCTCCAGGCGCCGCCCCCCGCCCAGTTCCTGCCGCCTGACTCAGCCCGCCGGGATGGGGCGGGACCCGCAGGACCAGGGGGGCACCCGGGCCTCGGCCTGCCCGGCCTCTGGGAGGGGTGACTGAGGTTGCCCCTTGGGGAGAGGACTGACGGGGATCTTCTCGGCTGGGGTCAGGAGTTGAGTGCAGCGGTCAATATGGAAGGATAAATAGCATGAGGTTACTGCGTGGTGGCTGGATTGGGTGCACGTAGCATAGGAGTCTCATGGAGTGGCTGTTGAAGGGTGCTGAGAGAGGGCTAAACTCACAGAGGGCTGAGAGTTTGGGTTCTGAGTGTGAAGGCTAGACAGTGGGGCCTGAGACAGTACAAGAAAGGGCTGGGGTGCTGAGTAGAGAAACTGTGCCAGTGAAGGGCACAGAATCAGGTGTTAAACATGAGGGGTGGAGGTTGATAAGAGAAAGGGTCCAAAGATGTGGGATTGGATCAATCCCATATTATGTGTTGTTGTCCAGGGAAGGAAGCAGAGAAGGAACTGGATGCATTACCCCCACAGATAGGGTGCTCAGTCTCGGCATCCCCCCTCCGGCCTCAGACCCCAGGAAAGAGGACTCACTGTCCAGCCAGGGCCTCCTCTCTAGCAGAAGCTGTATCCTAGGGTGGAGGCCCCTCCTTCTGGTCCCCAGCTCACACGGGCTGAATCTCCTTGGTGTCAGCCCTTTCCCACCCCCAGTCTCTTCATTGAATATCCCTTGTCCACCTCCAGCCAGGATAGAGGCCACCATATCTAGGGACCGCTAGGCATCCTATCCCTTCAGAGGGGCTTGGTGCTCCCCCTACCCCCATAAATACTCCTGCTCCTTGATGTCAATTCTGTTGCACTGGGCTTACTTTCTTCCCAAGAGACTGGGGTGGGCCCAAGGTGTGCATTTCCAACAAGCCCACCAGCCCCCTACAATTCAGATGCCAGATTTCCAAGGACCCCAGTTTGAGAAATGCTATCCTCTCCTCCCTCCATGAAAACTGGGTGCTATGCACCCTACAGTGGCAACTATGCATTCAGTAGATCGCCTGCCCAACATTGGCCGATTGCATCATTTAGCTACCCCCCATGGGAACACCCCAGCCTTATCACTTGGCTCTGGAATGCCCCTACCCTAAATCACAACCACATGGACCACAACCTTCAAGCTGTCTCCATCACCCCCACCTCACCTGCCTTCTACCTCAGACCTCCTGGGCTCTCAGATCATTTATTCAACTATCCACTGAATGACAACCCTGTGCCAAGCATGTGCCAGTCACTGGAGATACAGCCCAGAATTGCAGTCACCACCCTGCATAGAGCTCACAATCCACCTCTGCTTCCTTTCTCTCTGCCAGCTCCCTCCTACCTTCTCTTCCCTACCTTCCCTGCACAGCCTTCTCCCTAGCTCTACAGCCATGACTCCATCATTTGCCTGCTGCTAATATCCCTAGCACTCTGCACCTGTCTCATACCTGGCAGAAACCAGCCCTGGGCAATCCAGCTCTCCGCCTTCTCTGCACATGCACATAGGCTGGCGGGAGATACCAGAGGTCTTGGCTCAGCAGCTGGGCTAGAACGACAGAGCAATTCTCAACCTCAGCCAGGCTCTCATTTCCCACGGGGGAAATCCTTATCTGTGCCCTAGTCATCTCTCCCTTCTCATAGAAAGTGATGAGTGTTTCAGACTTTCTCCACGAGCCCCCATAAAAAATGAAAACAACCCTGGAAACTACCCAAATGCCCATCAGTTGATAATGGAATGCTCTATAGTAAAAAGAATGAACAACATATAACTACATGCAACAATATGGATGAATCTTAAAGACATGATGTTGAATGAAAGAAGCAAGACCACAATAGAGGACATATTTATGATTCCCTTAATAGGAAGTTCAAAAACAGGCAAAACACATCTATGGTGATAGAAGTCAGAAGAGTGGTTACCCTTGGGAATAGTGACTGGAAGGGGGATAAGGGGGCTTCCAGAGTGCTGGTAATGTTCTATTTCCTAATCTGGGTTCTATTTCACGATACTATATGGGTGTATTCCCTTGTGAAAATGTATTGAGCTGTATCAATGAGGACATGTACCCTTTCTGTATATATATTTCAATATAAAGTTGATTTTAAATAACTACAAAAAGAAATGACCCCTCTGGGGTCCCCATTTGGCCTTCACTCCATTTGGCCCTTTCAGAGTCAAGATTCTAGAAGAGATGTCTACCTCTATTTTCTCTCCACACCCACCCACTCCTTGCCATCCTGGACCACCTTTCACACCCATCACTCCCCTGACTGGTTGGGAAGAGGTCACCCACCAGTGCCTCCCTGTTGCTGAATCCAGAGTCTTAGCCTGCTTGATCTCAGTAAAGCTTTTCACTTTGTAGCTCTCTACCTCTTCCTTGAGCCCTTCCTTCCCTTGAATTTGAAGAGGCACCATGCCCCTGCTTTTCCACCTATCTCTCTGGCTGCACATCTTATTTTCCCACAGAGGATCTGTCTTTCTTTCCATCCCCAAGTGGGCCTCATTCTCCTTGCCCTTGGGCTTTGTACACCTCCCACAGTTCAATGCCATCTAAATGTTGCCAGCTTCCTTATCTCTCCCTTGCCCAAACTGTTCTTCTGAGCACCAGGCCCTGTGTATCTAACTGCCTGTTGCCTCCCCAGAAGCTGAACGACAATGCAGAGTGGGCTATTAGGGATGTGCTGAGTTTGTAGTCCCCAAACTGAATTCACCATTTTCCTCCTCAAACCTGACTCTCCGCAGTCTTTACCTCTCTACGACAGTCCCACCATCTATTTACCAAGGTTTTCAAGACAAAGTAGGAGCCATCCTGGATGTCCCAGTCTATTACCCTCCACATCCACTCAGCCACCCACTCCTGCCATCTGTGGATCCTGTCCCCTCACCTCCACCTCCCACAGCTAGAATTCAGATCCAAGCTGTCACCAACTCTTAACCTAGTACCCTACAGCAGCTTCCTAATGGACTCCCTGTCTCTACCCTACAATGATCCATTCTTTATTCAATAACAACATTGCTCTTAAAATTCTAGTCGCGTGACAATGCCAAAAACTGTGCTTTATCATGTGCTTTCTATATGTCAGACACCGTGCTTAATTAACAAACATTTAATTCTGGCAACAACCCTATGGGGTGAGTCCTATTAGCCCCATTTCACAGAGAAACCTGAGGCTAATTGGTTATGTGACCTTGGGCAAGACATTTCTTCATCCTTTTGGACTTCAGATATCCATCTGTTAAATGCAAGTAATAATAACAACAACAACAATAATAATAATAATACCAACAATTATCTCGCAGGGCTGCTGGGGGGATGAAATGATATACTTCCCTCCCTATAGGGAATGTTTGGGGAAGGGCGAATTGTATGTGGGGTAGGGAAATTGGGGTGGACACACTACCTCAGTATAAGCACACAACAAATACTAACTGCTGTTACTAAAAATTATTAATCTGCCCAAGATTACACAGCTGGTAAATGGTAGGCACAAGATTCAAACCCAAGCAGTCTGACCCCAAGACTCTAAATCTTGAACGTCCCTTTATTCTGACTTTTGCGAAACATGAGTAATACCCTGCTCCAAAGATAAAGTCCAGACTCTCTAATGTGACCCACAATACTCTGTCCCTTCCCTCATATACTTTTCAACCACTCCTTCCCTCACAGTCCCTTGCTCCCCCACATGGTCTTTCCGTCTCAGCTATCAAAACGCTCTCTCAATACCTGCAAGGCATTTGAGCAGCAGTCCCCGTTACTCCTATACCCTCTTCCGACACTTCTCTCACCCTGACCAGTTCCCTCTCCTTTTTCAAGTCTTACCCTATGACTTCTTCCTCCAGGAAGCCTGTCTGGGGTTGGTTCCCCCTTTTAGGCGTCTCATGGCTTCCTCCTTCTGATCACTGAGGCCACATAACTAGGTTGTCAGTTCTCCTTTAGTGTCTGTCTTCCAAGCAGACTGTGAATTCTGAGGACCAGGGCCTGTTTGCTTGGCTCACTGCTTGACCCTCTGGGCCTGCACCAGGGCAACAAAGAAGGGGGGAGCTGAGTATGAGCGGGGGTGCTGAGTGAACTGGGCTGCCCAGACCCAGAAACAGCAAATCCTGAGCTGTAGGAGGGGTAGATTTCAAGTCTGGTCCACCCTACCTCCCCTACCCCACATATAAGTTTCCCTGTCTTTTCCCTACTTTCTGATTATATCAGCAAGTGGGGTTCTGTTCCCTGAGGATGGGGCAAGGTAGGGGTCCCCTGAGCTTCTAGAACTGAGTGGGTTGGCTGGACTCAGAGCAGGCTGACTGTCCCATCAATTTTCTTTCTCTGACTGGGGCTTTGCTGCCACCGACCCCCCTAGTCCCACAGGGAACCAGGATGTATAACTGTTGGTCCAGACTCCTCCCAAATGACCATCCGAGTGACCATTTCAGGGGGTGGAGAGGCAGGATCTCCCCTGCTGTGGGGGAGGGAAAGAACTGAACCTCTTGAGCTAAGGGAGAGGGTCCACCTGAACTGGTGGGGGTTGGCTGATAAGAACCTCTCTGGACTCACGCCAGCCCTGAAATCTGTTCTGGACATGGGAATGAACCCAGGTTCCAAAGGGGATGAGGCAGCCGGCATGTAATACTGGCCATCTGCATGGCTCCAGATCCTATGGCCCCCAGTATCCTCAATATACCAAGACTGTACTTGTGTGAGGCAGGAAATCCCACCACTTACACTTCCCAGCTCAGTGGTCATCTCACCAGGAGTCCCCAGGTCCAGCTCTACCCCACTGCCCTGCAGCCCCAGGATGAGGTAAACAGATGCTAAAAATAACCTAGGACAAGGGGTGGTTACAAGGAAGAGTGGGGTCCCTCCTGAGCCAGCTCCTGTCTCCATGGCAACTGCCCCAAACCTGGCTGCTGACGTCATGCTGCAACTGCAGAGCAGGGAGGGAGGGGGTGCAGAGCTGCCTCGGACCCCCCAGCCCCGAACCAGGCAGAGGCAGCCAGGTAGCCTCACTTCCTGACGGTCCCCTCCCTAGTCAGCTGGTCACATTCCCAAGCCTGGTAGCCTCCCCTGGGCCAGGCCTGGCAGGGGTGTGAGTTCCAGCTGCAGCAATGGGTTGCCCTGACTCAGCTGCACCCTTCTCGCCTGCTTTTCCACCCAGGAAGGACTCAGGCTGGAGCCCTGCATGTTCTCTCTACCCCCACTCAAATCCAGGTCCCTCTCTCTGACAGCTGCTCCTACAGGACCCAGGACGCAGAGCAAGGGTTGAAGTGGGAGGTAACTAAGCCAGGCCTCCTAGTCTTGCTGGAGTACTTTGTACCTCACTCTCTAATTCTCATCTCCACCCACCAAGCCACGGAGGTGGATAGTGCAGTGGCAAGAATTCAGATCTGGGTCTAATTCGCACCTCTCCCCAAACCAGCTGTGTGACCTTGAGAATATTACTTAACCTCCCTGGGCCTGCATCTGCCAGATTGTCATAACCCTTCTAAGAAGGCTGTGCCGGGGCTGAACGCTGCAGGCCTAGCTAGGGCAAGGCTCAGGGCACTGTTGTTGTTATATTAGACTGCACACAGTAGGTACTCAGCCACACATCCTGGACACAAGTTAGGGGCCACAAAGTAGAACTGGCTGGGAAGGGTCCATCCCAGAGGCTGGATTCAGATCTCACTCGGGAGAGAAAGACAGAGGGTGCTGAGGCCGGACTTAGCTGTGGTGAGTAGCCCCTTCCTCAAATCAGTTCTGCAGGGTGCCCAGGCCTGGCTGTTTGTAGAGATACCACACCAGCCTCTCATTTTTAGGGACAGGATCTGTCCCCCACAGCTCTGGGGCGATCCTCTTGGGGTTCAGCAGAGCCAGGTTTGGGCGAAAAGCCCGACCCCGGGCCAGGCTAGGCCACCTGGGGCCGGGCCCCAAAGCGGCTTAGGCCAGCCAGTGGGGCCGAGAAGATTAGCTCATCTTGGAGGCCGACTGGCACCCCTCATCGCCCCCTCCCCATTCCCAGCTCAGCCTCCCCCGTGGTGAAGGTAGCGGGGGCTCCAGCAGAGCGCTCGTGCCAGGGCTCAGGCTGCCGCCGAGGGCCCGCCCTCAGGCCTGGTCCACTCCAGGGCCTCAGGGCACCGGCCGCCTGGGCCTTGCTGTGGGAAGGAGGCAGCGCCGGGCGCGGCAGGCCCGGAGGCGGCGGCTTTTGTGGGGCGAAGCTGCGTCCTCCGCGCACAGGGGGAGGGGAGAAAGGGCACCGCGAGGCGGGGGTCCCGGGGATGGGGTGATGTGGGACAGGGCCGCAGCCCGGGTAACAGATCCGCGACCTACGGGCCGGCGCTGGCAGGGGAGGCGCTGGAACCGACGCTCCAGTCCCCCGCCCGGCCAGCGGCCCCGGGACACTCACATGGCTGCGCTGGGCTACGCGGACCTCGAGCTCTCGGTGCGCTCGTCGCTGCCCGGCCTGGTCTGTCGCGCCGCAGCTGCCGCGGTCTCCGCCGCCCGCGCCCGCCCCTCCCTGCACCCTGCCGCCCCGCCGCCCCGCCGCCCCGCTCCTCCCCTGGCCCGCTGAGCCCCACCCCTTGCGCTCCCGCAGCTCGGGCACCCCTGTAGGCGCCCAAGGCTCGCTCCGCCCTCTTGGGTAACGGGGCGGCGGGTGGCCCGCCGAGCCCACCAGCTTGCGGGGAGGCGGGACCCTGGAGGACGCGACGGCGGCGACAACGCTAGGGATCTGCGGGAACAGGGCGGCTTTCCTGGAACGGCTCGCAAAGGCAGTCCCATTCCTTCCCACGCAGACCCCAAAAGCCAGTTAGTGGGAGAGCCCCGCTTGCCCGGCTCCTCAGATTCCGTGGTCTCTAGAGACCTTTTAGACCTCCCTACCTGTGACTGCCTGAAACAGGTCCTGGAGCAGCCACTGCTGGCTTGGGTTGGTTGGAGGAAGGGATCGGGGCCATTTTCTGGGAGGGAGGCCTGAATCCTAGCCATCGGAACTCTTCTGGGTCCAGACACTCAGCCCAGCCTTCTCCGCCAGCCTCAGATTCTCTGCTGTGGGGGCAGGCTGCCCTTCCTGCCACCATCCCGGCTCTTAGCCAGGCCATGCAGTTACCACTCATTGGGTACAACTCCTGGGGAGTCTCAGGTCTTGTTTTTCAAAGCATGGGTGAGTGACCTGGGCTTGGGGCACATATTGGCTAAGAGAGTCAGAACCCAGTGCTTTCCAATGAGGGGTCTGGAACACTGATTCTCCCTTAAAGTGGGTTGCCGTGTGGCTGAGAGCTGGTGTCAAAGGAATAGCTGCACTACCCCAGCCCTCCCATTAATGCTCTAGGCCCTTACCCTTCAGGCTTCACTTCTGTTGTCCTTCACCTTTAGAGGTAGCACAGACATACCCAGGAGTGGTTGGAGGGACTTTCCTGAATATACTCTTGAGGGTTGGTTATGACAACCAAGAGGTTGGTGGAGGGAGCGCAGAGGCCCTCAGGGCACTGACATTCTCTCCCTCACCAGTTCTTACCAGCATACACCTCAGTCTCCCAGCTCTCTTACCTCTCCAGCCCCTTCTCTTTGCCTCCCTTGGCAGCACTCGTTTCTCTGTAGTCCTTCAGCCTGGGGATTGCTCACAGGGGCTGGGTTCTTCTCTTTATTCGCCCCATCCTAAGATATCATCCAGTCCCAAGGCTTCCATCCATCCACTGCTGACCCCAAGCCTTCCTGTGTGCCCAGAGCCCTGTCCTGTTCCAGAGCCCCTGACCTTCTCCAGAGGGACTCTTCTTCCTTTGTCTTTATCTCTGCAAAGCACCATGGTTCACCTAGGCTCCCACCTAAGTCAGAGGCTGGGCCTCTCCAGAGCTCTCAAAACTAGTACCCGTTGGTCCCTGCCCATCACTAATGTCACCTTCTCAGCAAGGCATCCTCTGACCACCTTTTCTGAACATAGCCACTCCTTATTACTCTCTGTTCCCATGTCCTGTGGACTCATGCCTTTGTGTCACTCATCACCACCAGGCAGCATGCATGCCCATGTGTGTTCACGTGCCTAAATCTACCTCACTGTGGGTCTCTAAGCTCTGTGGGGGCAAGGGCCATGGACGGCCTCATCACCACTGTCCCTGGCTCATAGTGGGGAGTTCAAGAAATATTTGTTGAATAAGTGAGTTGAATAAATAAATGCATGAATCCTTAATGTCCCCTCTCCGACCCCCCCACCTTCCCTCAGTTTCCTAATCCTGTTGATTCTACTTCCTTAATATGTTTCAAATTCATTCCCTTCCCACCCCTCACCTTCCACTACGAGTACGCTATTGTTTATTAATTAATTTCCCAAGCACCTACTAAGCACTCAGGGCTGGGCAGCATGCTGGCCCCGGGGTGGCAGTGGCCTAGAGCTGTCCCAGTGCCATTGCTCAGGGCTCTGATGAGTCAGAGTTAATTGTGGTGGTGCACCAAGGCACTGTCCCAGGGACTCATTTTCAGTCTGGAATTCTGGAATTCCACTTCCAGAAAATTCCCAGTTTTCATGGATGATTCTTTCACTCTTCATAATCAATTAGTCACTTTGTCCTGTGTCTGGCCATGTATTTGTATTGTCACAACTGGTACTGGGGCTTGGGCCATCATCTTTTCTGGGCTCTCTGCCTCCTCCTTTGTCCCCTACAGTTGTTCTCCATCTGACAGCTGAAGTGATCTTTTAAATTATAAATCAGTTCATATTGGCTGTCCAGTGTCCTCAGGATAAGTCCAGACTCTGTAGAGGGGCCTGCAAGAGCCAGGAGATTTGGCCTGTGATGACCTCTCCTCATTTCCGACCCATCCTGTCAGCCATTGCTGCTCTGGTTCCACTACCCCAATCTACCTGTGGCTCCTTAAACATGGTCCCCACTCTCTAGCCTCTGCCTCTTCTCCCAGCCTCCCTTCTGCCTGGGATCGTCCTCCCCCTTATCCATATGGAAAACAGCTCAAATGTCACCTCCTCCAAGAAACCTGTGTCTTTTGGCTCCCCACTCTCTTTCTGAGCACCCATTACTGTCTTATTGTCCTTGTCTGTGACCAGGCCTGGCTCCCCATCCTGTGACCAGCAGGGCCAGGCATGGATGGGGCTGCTGTGAGCAGATGGGACACCTGAGGCTTCACTTGGCTTACTCCCCTTGCTCAGGGGTCTTGAGGAAGGGACAGCATCTGAGAGCCTTAGGGTGCTGCAGGCCTCTCTCCAACAACCAGTGAGCCAGGCAAGGAAGGACACCGCTGAAACCCATTTCACAGAAGAGCCACTTGAAGCTCAGGAAAGGCAGGGCCTTTCCATGGTCTTGTGGGTGGAATCTGAGCTCCCACTCAGCTCACTGAGCCCGAATCAGCTGGGCTCTGAGACAGGCATCATTCTGTGAGCATGTGCTCTGCTTGGTGCTGGCCTGGGAGCTGGGGCAGAGTTCTAATCATTGCCATTTCTGAACTCGAGTAGTTCACATTCCTGAAAGGATGGGCTCTGGCCTGAGAAAAATTTCTCTATTAGATGGCAGAGGGTGGTGAGAACCATAGTGAACCATGGGTCCTCACATATGGCACAGCTAGTTCTATTTTTGGAAGTAATGCAGTTCAAGTCCCAAGCCCCAGAAAAACGGAGGTTTCCCTCACCGCCAGCCCACAGGCCCTGTGGCTACGACTCTCTGGTATGCAGCTTCACCCCCACACCCCAGCCTCCTGTGAGGGAATAGAATACAGCCTGCCCCTTCCTGTGCCAATGGCCACATGCCTCAGACAGAATGTACAGTATTCATTCATTCACCAGATATTCAGCAAGCATTCATGGAACCTGCTGTATGCTCAGCCCTGGGGGTAACAGAAGTGGGGGGACAGAGGTGAAGCCACCCAGACCCTACCCATGGGGGCTCACTGTTAATCAGGGCAGGGACATCCCTGAGTCTCTGCACCTCCTGTGTCACCTGAGTGTGTGTGATTATGACAGTGTCTGTGTGTGCACGTGTGTGTGTGTGCTGGATAGGAAGGGCTTTGCAGGGAAAGGGCCCTTAGCATGGCAATTGTTGGGGCTCCCTAGGCAGGCAGAGTAGTTTTTTCAGGATGTCAAGTGCAAACTCCTCTTTCACCCTGAAGTTTCACTTCAAGAAATTTATCCCAAAGAAAGAGTTGTACAGGCAAGAAAAGATGTGTGCCTCTGGATAACTGGCTTGTTTAATCAGGGATACAGGGATGACACATTCCTTGTAACCATCAGTGGGCGATCGAGGGCTGAAGGAGGTCTGTGCATGCCTGAGAGGCTCTGTGGCCTCTAAAATGGATGCCAGGCATGAACCTTGCACCTGCCAGGTGCTGAATGCTGGCAACAAAGAGGCAGGCAAGACGGGCAGGGTCTCTGCTCTTCAGGAGTTTATACTCCAGCCCAAGGAGACAGATACTAATCAAGTTGCTGGTAAGATGACTTCAGAGAGAGGAGGAGACGTGGAGAGAACACATCAGGGTGATGTGATGTGGAATGATGGGACTGAGGGCTACTTTAGTCAGGGTGGTCAGGGAAGGCATCTTTGAGACAGTGACATTGGAGCTGAGACCTGAATGACAAGAAGGAAAGAGTCATCGAATGATCCAGAGAAAGACAGGACAGCAGGGGTAAAGGGAAGAGCAGGGGCTATGGCTCGGAGGTGAACTTGCTGTATTTCAGCCACGTGAGCTGGAGTAGAGAAAGGAGGTCTGAGAGGCCGCAGGGTCAGGTCAGCTAGGGTAGGGAGTGAGGGTTTTAGATCTCTGAGGAGGGAAAGGTGCTTATCACAGTAGACACGGAGGAGTGGGGAAAGCACCAGAGCAGCCGCCTGCTCTCCTGTAGCGGGAGTCTCCTCAGGTCAAATCTGTATCCATTGGTCCTGAGAGCTGTCAGGACCTTGTGCCAGTAGTGGCCACCATCTCTGGGCCTTGTAATTTCACCTGGTTTTATTTTCTTCTTTGTATTTACTTACACAATAGTTTGCAATGAACATGTCATCATTTTCAAAGACAACACGGCCATTACTTATTGAGGCTTTTCCAGGGCGGCCCTGCACCTGGTAGGTGTAAGTTTCTATTCCAGGGTCGCCAGGCCCCACAGGTGACTTCCCTGGGGACTCTGCCCCAGGCTGGGCAGTGTCTGTCATTGGCCCCGCTGATCCAGCTTTGGCCTCCAGGGGGACCTGTGAGCAGGGCGTGCTGGAGTGGGGTGACTGTGTCCTGAGGGCTGGGCTAGGCATCCTTCCTTCCTTCCTGACTCCCTTCTCCTAAGGGACAAGTGGGAGGGACGTCCGTGCCTCTCCCAGATCATGGGATGAGATGCTCCCCTGGGACCCTTTAGGGAGGGGGCTGACAAAAGCTGCCGTGTGTGGTGTGTTGTTTATTTCTGAGTTCCTATCGCTAAGAGAACTGTTCTGACAGAAATTTGGAAGGTGTTGTGCTGGGGAGGGTCCTAGTCACGGGCATTTGGCAATACCCTCCACCCATGCGACAATGACCCTGGGGAAGAAGATCCCCAAACTGAGCCCAGCGCGGCCCCATCCAAGTCCAAGATGCGCAGCGTTGGTCTTTGGCGCCACCGTGTGGGAAGCGTTCACACTGCCCTCAAAGGCTTCCCAAAACAGCCCAAACTCCAGGGACTGACCCCTGGCCCCAAGCCGTGTTCCCCTTAATGGCTGGCCACAGAAGTGTGCAGTGCACCACCTGTTCAGCCCTATGCAGCGGCCCTGCTCACACTCAGACCTGCTGGCAGATCATGGTCCCTGGGAACCACACCACCACCATTAAAACCTGCACAGTCCGAAGCCTCTTCATAAGTGCTCCCTGACGCTCCACTTCTCAGTCCTTCCCTCCTTTTAACTTGTTCCAGGAATTTTGGAAGGGGAGTAATCCTCCTCCTCTTCTGAAACTCTCTCCGGCTTCTCTGATCGCTCCTCTTGGATTCTAGCTGCTTCTCCGGCTCTCTCTCTTCATCCCCCTTGGTAGGCGCCTTCCCTCACCCTCAATACTTTTCTCCAGTCCATCCTGACAACTTCCAGGTCCTTGTTTGTGTCCCCAAAGTGATGCCTGAGTCTCAAGCCCCCGTCTCTCACTCCATTCCCCCCTGCTTAAGATAACCCAAACTCGTCTCTCCTCTCCTAAGAACTGCTCTGCCCCCCCTCCCGCCTAAGGCCTCGTGTTAGCCCGGGTGGCCTTTCCCCTGAAACCTCAGTAGCCCCCAGGTCTTCCCGTCTTCCCCAGCCCCACCACCTCGCCCTTGGCCAGGGGACCATCCGCACCTTCTGTCTGGCCTCAGTCTCCTCAGTTTCACTCGGCCTGGTCCATTCTCCACAGGCAGCTGGGTGGCCTCTGTGTATCACACTCTGTCCCTTCTCATCCCCCCCCCCCCCCCCCGGCCCTTCATCTCTGGCCGGTTCTTCCCCAAGAGGTCCTAGCTCCAGCCAAACTGCACTTCTTCCCTGAATACACCCTGCTTTCCCAAGCCTCCACGTCTTTGCACAGGCTGTTCTGTGCAAACTTTTTCCTCTTTCCTTTACTTGGCTAACGTCTGCCCACTGTTTAGGTCTCAGTTCAGACACTACTTCCTCTGGGATACCCTCCCTAGACCCCGAGCTAGGTAAGGAACCTCTTTACTCTCACAATGCCCTATGCTTCTCCTCTCACAACCCTTGTCTGCATCCCCTTCGGAAAGTGCTACCTGCTCCTGTCCAGGGCTCCACACGCCAAGGCCAGACCCAGGCTGAGTCACTTGTGCCTGATTCCCAGCCTCAGAGGTCCTGGATCTCAAAAGTTATTGAGTGCAGAGAAAGCAAGGTCATGCCTGCGGGTCACCATAGTGAACCAGTGTCCAAACTGGGATGGGACCCAATACTCTTACCTTCCCTGCAAGGGTTCACCTGCTCCCCCAGATGCCATTGTGAGCTGAGTCAGGATCCTGGAGAGCCTGAAGGAGCTTGACTGGCAGAGACTTGGCAGGCTCTTGGCATGGGAGGAAGGCAGCCATCAGTCCAGGCTCTTGAGAGCCCAGGGTACTGGTAGAAGCTGTCTCAGCAAGGGGACTGGTGTGCAGGGGCCCAGGCCAGCATTCTGATGAAAGGCTTTAATGAGATTCCCTTCTCCCACAAAGCTGTGCAGTGGGAGTGTGGCCTAGATGTCATGCAGGGAGGGCCCGAATTCCTGAAAGGTGATGGTGGCAGCTGTTAGGGTCTCTGGGTTAATTATCTCCAACGTCACACAGAAGAGAATGTGCTGAGGTGGGACCTCCCCCACCGAACCTCAGCTTCTTAGGGCATGGATTTCCCTGGGACTCATCCTGCTCCCCACTGGACTGAAGTCTGAAGATCAGCTCGGTATTCAGGCCTCAGCTCCCTCACTCTACTCCAGCCCCAAGGGACTCCTGGCTCTCCCTTGAGACTGCTATGTGGGATCCCATCTCTGGGCCTTTGCTCTAGCTTGTGCCCTCAGCCTACTCCATGGCTGGGCCCAGCTCATTTGCTCAGGGAGCGCAGTAAACACTGGTGAATTGAATTGCTCTGTAAATAAACAGAAAATGCCAAGCAGGCTGCCTGACATTTAGGTGTGCCTCCCCAAATTTGCTAAGCAAACAAATAACCCAAAATGGGAGACGAGAAAGGACCCATCCAGTCTTCTTGTGCCTCTGTTCCCCAAACTGCTCGCCTTTCACTTCTTCCAAATAGCCTTGCTCTCTCTGTGCCAGATCTCTGCCTAAGATTTAGCCTGTCTTTCTTTGTGTCTGGACAATCCTACCTTAGGTGTCGAGAAGCCCTCCCGGATCCCCACAGCGGCCTCACCCTCTTCCCCCAAACACCCCCACCTTCTTCTTTATCACTTAGCAAAGTGTGATGACATGCGCAATGGCTGTGAGCTCTGTAGGGCCAGGGACTGTGTTACCTCACTCACTACTCCATGCCCAGAGTCCCCACAGGAACTCGAGGGATGCTCAAATATCAGGATTATGAATGGCTGCAGACCTGGGAACACTGGGATATTTTCTGCCTTTCTGAAGGAACCTGGATAATTTTCGGAGTCGGTGCCATCTCAGTTGGTTACCCCACATTGCCCAAAGGCACAGGTTTTCACTTGAGCTCTGTCTGGTTCCTTGCTATTTCTCTAGTCTTTCTCACTGTTGTTTTTCTCCTCGAGTTCCCCCAAGAGCAAAGAGGCTTGACAGTTTCACACTAAAGCTGAGAACTTTCCCCAAGATTGCTTCTTGCTTATTTCCTGGAATCTGCTTTCCATCTCTCTTGGCTTATAAAGCCAGTGACTCATGTACTGAGCCAGGAGTCTCCTTTCCACAGTGATTGCTTGCAGGAAACGTGAGAGGAGCAGGTGACATCATCTTTCATCCCCACTCCCTCCCGGTCCTGGCTTTTCTTATCTAAAACCAGATTTGTTTTAGTATCATGAGATACCCTGGCATTGCTGGTTTTCCCCTTGACACAGGCAGCCCTAATTCAACCTAGACCCTTGTACACCCACGTGCTCACCCCAGCGTGTTTACAGAGTTTCCAGGATCTCCAATCCCTAGACTGCACAAGGACATAAAATCACCTTTGTTTCCTTGCTGAGCTTCCACAAAATGACAGCCTCTGGCTCTCCCTGGAAATCTAGAAAATATAGGAGTATACCTAATGCACTTTTAAGATGCCAAGCCTTCTCATCCTTCCTAGCCCCCAGAAATTATACTTTTTAATCTGTAATAACTTTTTAAATTTTCAAATGCAAATTATAGAGTCTGCAGCCTGAACATAAGCAGACTTCATATCAGCTGTCCCTGGCAGGAAGTTTTCACATTGAACAGGAGGATAATTGTGCAGACCTCACCCGAACTAGTCAGATGAGCTGAGTGTGTGTGTCTATGTGAACTTTGAGAGAACCTGTGGCAACTGGGTTGGGGGTTTTAGGGACTGTTGATGCATCTGGATGAATGGGGGTAACATCTGAATCATGGTGTGTGACATCTCAGTGGGTGTTTGAAAGGCTAGCTGTGTATTTGCGTTAAGTTTCTCAGGATTGTCACAGGCACTGGTTGAATTAAAAATGCTCTGCAAATGGGTCAGTGAAACAAAGCAGAAGGATGGCTTGTGGATAGTGAATTAACTAGCCTTTTAAATGAAGTTTGAAAAACAATGCTGGAGGAGTCCAATAACTCATTATCATTATTGTCATCATCATCAATAACATATGGTGACAATAGCCATCAATTTTGAGGACTTAATATGCACCACAGATGTACACACACACACACACACACACACACACACACACACACACGGCTATCGTGGTAAATACAAGTCAAAGCAGTTTTATCTCCTGTAGGTCCTCTACTCTGCTCTAGTTTTTAAACTTGTTTTTGGAACTTTTTACCCAGGACATTTGTGGGACTCAGTGCAAAATAAAAATGCAGAACTCTTTGTTCAAAATTATTATAAATTTAAAGATGAGAAAGCAGATCACTAAACAACTTATGGGACACTTTTGAACAGGGAGCTCTATGTAACTACACAGCTCTCGGTCCTGTGAAGCAGACCCTGCTTTCATTTCTGAATAACTAGGTTCATTGCTCCAACTTTTGTCAATTGGGAAGATTCCCCCATAGCTGAGGTTGTAGCAAACAGCAGTTCCTTTGTCTTCTTCACACCAAGACAAAGCATCCTTAAACCAAGCCTGGGCTTTCTCCCCTTCCATTAGCTTGCGGGACACCTCACATAATACATAGGTGTGAGCTGAATGACAGGCATCAGTGCAACAGCAGTAGGTGACACTGCTGTTTGAACCACCTGTTTATACAGGTTTCTTATACTATTTGTACCTGTCTACAAGCGTGATCTGGGATATACAACATCTCAATAACGATGAATTTGCAGTTTGGCCTGGCCAACCTAATGATTTTGTGGATCTGCTAGTACCCACTTTGTGATGGGCAGCTCTAGCCACATGGCCACGATAACCCATGATCATGAACTCAATCAATACCAAGGTCAGGAATTACTCTTCTAATGCTGTAGAATTTTTTAATACAGATGGCCGGGCCTTTACCAGACCCAGTGGGCTTCCCTATGATTATCCTGTTTGGTCTTGCCCAAGGCTCCCCACAGCATCTTTCTCTGTGATGGGATCTGCCTAATCATTTGGCTCAAGTGGCAGGACTGCTCATACTGCAGCCTTGAACTGCAGCAGAGTTTATTCTTGTTCTAGAAATCAAAATCAGCAATGTTCCATATACCTGATAAATGGATCAGGACAGTATACCAAAATACTATATTCTTCCTTCAAAACCTAAACAAGAACAGAGGCACCAAAATAGGGGAAAAACAGAAAGCAAATAGTAAAATCACAGAAGGGAACCAACCATCAATAATTTGTGTAATAATCAGATGTACTAAGCTGCCAGGTAAAGGGCAGAGATTCTCAAATGAATAAAAATGTAAGACCCAATTTATGCTATCTCTAATTACACTCACTTTAAATATAAAGACATAAATGAAATGAAAAGTAAATGGATGGATAAAGATACACCAAGCTAAGAGGGAGCATCAGAAAGCTACAGTAGCTTCATTAATATCAGAGAAGGTAGATTTTAAGCACGGGTGTTACCCAACCTAAAGAGGGAAATCCACATGGATAAAGGATCCATTTGTGGAGAACTCATAATAGTCTAGTAATGGAGCTTCAAAATAGTTGAAGAAAAGGACTGACAAAAAAGGGAAGCACTAGACTAATCTATGATAATCACTGAAGATTTTTACATTCCACTCCCGTGAGTGCGTAGCTCATGAGGGAATACATTGATCAGAAGAACACTGTCAAGTACCCTGATGTAACTGATATTTGTAGGACACTAAACTCAACAGCTGTAGCACTCGCCTTCTTTTCCAGCAAACGTGGCACCTTCACCACGATAGACCATACGTTCATCCATCAACCAATATTAATGAGATTTAAAGAAGGAACAGAGTATATTCTCTGACCACAATGGAATAACAATGAGATTTACAGAAAAATCTCATGTATTTGGAAGTTATATAACACACATCTAAAGAATCCATAGGTCAAAGGAGACATTTCAAGGGAAATTAGAAACTATTCTGAATGAAATGACAATAAAAACTAAACATCAAAACTTGTGGGATATACTGAAGCAGTGGTTAGAGGGAAGCAGTGGTTAGAGCTACAATATAAGCTTATACAATAAAACACTTATATTGTAGAAAAGAAAAATTTTAAGTGGGGATTAGTCCACCAACATTCTCATGGCCTTGTGGTTACAGAGCAGTGTGAGCATTGCAGGGCAAGGGGCTCCTTCCCTTGGTTCCCCTGCCTACAGGCTCTCCACCTCCCCCCATATGGTAGCCCAGAATATTATTCAGAAACACAAATATGATTGTGTCACTCCCCTGCTCTAAACCCTCCCATTGCTCCCCACTGCTTCAAAGTGAAGTTCAAAATGGACCTTGGCAAGCTGACCTTTTATGGCCTTGCTCCTGTTCACCTTTACCTCTCATGCCATGCCCCATTTGCCACTGTGCTACATCCAGCTTCCGGAACTGTCCCTTGAAATCATGAATCTCTCTTTCTCTTTTATGCCCTAAAACTAGGGTTGCCAGATAAAATGCAGGACTCTCAATTAAACTTGAATTTCAGATAAATAATGAATACCTTTTTAGTATGTCTCCAATATTGCACGGGACAGATGTATATATTTAAAAAGTATTCACTGTTTATCTGAAGTTCAAATTTAACTGGGTGTTAAATTTTCATTTTCTCTTTGTCAAATCTGGCACCTTACGTGGAACTAGCACATGGTGTTCCATCCGTCAATTCCCTGCTTCTTTGCATGGCTAACTCCTTTTCCTGAGTCAGGTCTCAGCTTAGAAATAACCTCCCCCAGGAAGACACTTCTCCCTCCCCCTTTCTCACGCTGAGACTACAGTCCTATTTCTGTGCCTGAGTTGTGCCCACCAGGCAGGGTGGGTGTATCTCATTCACTGCTAACTCCTCAGCCTCTGGTATAGTGTCTAGTACTTGGTGGCTCTCAGTAAATACTTGTTGAAGGAATAAGTGCTGACCTGGGTCCTAGATCCAGAGTTAAAGAGCTGGCCCACTTTCTGCCTTCCAAGGCTGGGGCCCCCAGTTTGGTGGGGGGTGCTTGCCTCAGTTATCTATCACAACAAACAAATTACTCCAAAAGCTGGTGACTTAAAACACCAGCAATCATGTCATTTGCTCATGAAGCTGCAAAATGGGCATAACTCAGCAGGGACAGCTCATCCATCTCTGCTCCACGCAGCATGAACTGGGGCTGGAGGACCTCCTTCCAAGACGACTCACTCACATGGCTTTCAAGTTGGTGCTCTGTGCTGCTTCTCTCCACATGTGCCTCTCCATAGGTGACTTGGGCTTCCTCACAGTATGGTGGCTGGGTCTCAAGGGCAAGTATCTTAAAAGAGATAGGAAATGGCAGATGCTAGTTTTTTAAGGCCTGGATCCAGAAACCGATAGTGTCACTTCCACCACATTCTATTGGTTAAGCAGTTGCAGAGTCCATATTCAAGGAGAGGGGATGTAGACCCCAGCTCTTCATGGGACAAGTGCTACAGAATTTTGTGACCATGTTTTAAAGCCAGCACAGGGGACAATACTCACTACAAAGGAGTTGAGATAGCTCATCATCTGCACCCAGTCTGGGTGGATGAAGGTCCGTAGGATGCCTCTCTCCATAGGTCAGTGATAGCATGGGACTGATATGTTCAGGGCATTCTTGGAGTGAGACAGGACAGGAGAGAAGGGGAGAGAGAGGGAGGGAGGGAGAGAGAAAAAGAGAGAGAGATAGAGAGAGAGAGAGAGAGAGAGAGAGAGAGAGAGACCTCCCTTGAAGGCTGAAGGACCCAAGCAACTAAACCAATACAGGCACTTAAGATAATTGCATCTGAAAGAAGGCTGCACAATTGGCACCTGTCTTGAGATGTTGTAAACAGAAATTTTGAAATCGAAGTCTTTTCTTTTGGTTTTGAAAATCATTAAATCTATTGAAAGCTGACATAATAGTACAATAAACAACTCACACACCTGACACCTGGCTTCACCAATGGTTAACATTTTGCCACATTTGTTCTTTGAAAGTAAGTTACAAACAAGACATTTCCCTCCCAAATCCTTCAGCCTGCACCCCCCAGAAGCAGTGTACTCTGTACCAGTGTTTCTCAGTTGCAGGTGATTTTGTCCTCCAGGGGACATTTGACAATGTCAAATGAAGACATTTTCTAATTACATTTTTTACTGAGAAAAAGTTCACATAACATAAAATTCACCATTTTAAAGTGTATGGTCCAATGTTTTGTTTTGCTTTGTTTTTTAGTATGTTCACGACATGATGCAACCATCATTACTGTCCAATTCTAAAACATTTTCTCATTTGTTGCTTGTTGCAATGGAAAGGGTGCGGTGCTCCTGACATCTAGTGGGCAGAGGCCAGAAATGCGACTAAAATTGCAGAATTATCTGGCCCCAAATGTCAAGTATTGAGGTTGAGAAACTCTGCTTTACATTAATTATAGCACCATTATCACATCTAAGGAAATCGACAGGAATTCAGTATCGTGTTTCCACGAAAATAAGACCTAGCTGGACCATCAACTCTAATGCGTCTTTTGGAGCGAAAATTAATGTAAGACCTCATCTTATATATGAGCTGGTATTATATTATATTATATTATATTATATTATATTATATTATATTATATTATATTATATTATACCCAGGCTTATATTATATTAAAATAAGACGGGGTCTTATATTAAGTTTTGCTCCAAAAAATGCATTAGAGATGATGGTCTGGGTAGGTCTTATTTCCAGGGAAACACAGTAGTATCATTCCCACTTGTCACAAGAATGTCTTCTTAGCCTTTAAATTTTAACTCAGGAGGCAAGGTTTATGTATTGCATTTGGTTATGTCGCTTTAGTTTCTTTTGACATAGAAGAGTATTCTCGGCCTCACACTTAGCCTTTTTGGTTGTGTCTTTTTTTTTCTTGTTTTTGAGTTCAGGCCAGTTTTATAGCATCAGATTCCGGATTTATCTGATTACTTCCTCAAGATTAGATTCATGTTAAACATTTTTGGCAAGAATACTACATTGGTGATTATTGCATCATATCAGGAAGGCCATAATATGAGGTTGCTGTGCTATGTATGATGCTGAAATTGGATGATAATGTAGTTCAGAAGACAGGGGCAAGGTGTAGCCTCCCACACCCTGCCCACCCAAGTGTGGCATCCAGGCAGCGGCCCTGATTGGTTTAGCCTTTCTGAAAACTAGGCGTAGACTGGAGAGAATGACTCTGACTCAAGGGGAATCCTCAGGGCCTCCTCTCTCCTCTTTGCTGCCTCAACTTCAAGGGCCAAGGGGAAGGCCCCAAGAGCTGGGGGTACCCTTTGCTATCCCAGGTTGGCTAGGAGGACTTGGGAGGACTCCTGAGACTTCTTCCGCTGTTCTTTTATTCCCAGGAAGAAGGATATTGGAGGGCAGAAGTGGGCTGAGTCCCTGGAGCCTGGAACCAGGAAGATGAGGGTGTGGGCCACTAGGAGTTAGGGGGTTGTGAGGCTGGAAACTGCAGGGCCCATTAGCATTCCTGTGGTGGACAACTGTGCAAAAGCTTTACTGAAAGTAATTCCCTACCTTCCTCTTTTTGGGAAGCTCCCTCCACCTTTAGGAACCACCCCCCTCTTAAATACCTCCTCTTCCAGGAAGCCTACCAAGACTGCAGGAAAGCAATAAATCACTTCTGTTCTCAAAGCACTTCAGGCTAGAACCACTTCAAAGACAGAAATTGTATCCCATTATACTGGAAGTGGGAACCTGACAACCTGCATAGCACTTTTTTTGAACAAAATTTAAAGCATATAAAAATTCAGTTTTCTGGCTTTTCTTGAAAAATTGGAAGCTCTGGACCAACTGAACCTACATCTCTACGTGGTGTCAATGGCTTCCCCTTTTCAAACCAAGCACACCCTCTTAACACCTCCCCAACATTGAGTCTGTGGCTTTTAGGGTTACTCCTACACCACTGTCAATGTTGAAGTAGACAACTAATTTTCTGTACCTGTTTCTCTTAAACGTGACAATAAAAGAGAGGTCAAAGGGCTATGTGCTTCAAGGAAAATGGGAGAAGGCATATTCGTTTGTGAAATTGAAGAAATCCTGCATGCTTATAACACAATCAAAGTGAATCTGTGTTTAAAGAGTATATTTATAACCCCCAGTGTCATTGTGTCTTATTATTGTGTGGGGGTGCAAGGAGGTCACTGGAGTGTTAGACTCCTCAGTTGGAGTCTCTGGGCTTCACCACTTACAAGCTATGTGACTTCAGACAAGACTGTGACAATACCCAGATGCCTCTGAAGTGTAAACCCTCTCAACTGCTGAAATACAGCCCGACTGCTAGCCTAGCAGCAAAACACCTGAGCATGTAACATTCAAGGCTGGAGGAAGAATGAGATCCAAGACCCAAAATCATTTTTTCTGAGCTGGTAATTTGCCCAAAGTCAACACCTGCACAACACAAAAGCTAAACTTAGCTCCCAAGGACAAACTTTTGGCCCTCACTTTGGCAGAAGGTGACCCACTCTACCCCCAAGGCCACAGTAGGGGCAAGGTGCAGGTCACCGCTTTTGTGGAAGTTGCAGGCTGACCTTGGGGATACTCAGGGCCTGTAGGGCTCAGCTAAGGTCAAGGGATGACCATCGGGCCCCACCCAAATCAAAGGAACCCATCATGAGTTCTCCAGCCACAGCCTTCAGCAGTAGATGCCAGCAGGATTTCCAGAACCAAGACCAGGGAATTCTGGAACAAAGGTGACTCTTTCCTGTAGGATGTGAGCGAGGATGCTGGAAGCCAATTGGGTCCACAAGGGACTCAGAAGGAAGCATTTACCACACACAAAAAAATGTGGACAAGAGATGTAAAGAAACTGGAGATCAGTTGAGAATGTATTTAGCTGCAAGAAAAAGAAAACCTAACTGTAGCTTAAACAAATATTTGTTTCATATTTGTCTCAGGCCATACAATATCAGGAGGTGGGCAGACAGGGGTTGGTGCAACTACTTTACAATACCATGAAGGCATTGTACTTTCTTTGTCTGCCATCCTTGCAAGTTATTCTATCCTCAAGGCTGTTCCCTCATGGTCACAAGTTGGGTGCTACAGCTCTAGGCATTATATTCACAATCAGGGCAGGAACTTGGAGGGAAATAAAGCAAAATGGGGTGGCACATTTGCTGGTGTCAAAATAAGGTCACTGCCACCAATCTAATGCCAAGAAGAGTCCCCAGTCTGGGGTGAATAAAGAAGAAACTTTATTCAGGCAAACAGTTTGCAAACCAGGGAGACAGTCTCCAGAGAAAACCAAAAATGCTCTCTGGTGCACCCCAGTCCCTAATTGGTCCATTTCTATGCAAATAAAAAATCCAAATCTGCACTGTTTGATTGGTCCAAATAGCACTTCTGATTGGTTGGAATTGTGTGTCCTGATTGGTCATTATGGAGCTGTTTTGATTGGTCAGTAAAGATGTAATAAGGATATAGGCAACCAGCTGTTTTTGCCACACCAGTCCTTATAAAATCAAGAGGCACTGTATGAAACCTTATGTGAAACCACTTCTGGATTTTTCAATTATATGACCCAATAAATTAGTTTTATATTTTAAGACAGTTTGAATCAAGCTTTCTGTTTATTACAACTGACACCATCTCACTGGTACCTTCTGTTTTGTTTTTCCTTTTACTATTTTTATTATGCATTATAAACAACAACAACCAATAACACTACTTTTCTTCACATTCATATAGATTTTAAGAAATTATTGCCTTTTCTCCTGGAGAAATGACCTATAGACAAAAAAATAGTACCACATTTTTTAGTACCAGATTTTTGCAAAATCTGCAAATCCCAGAAGTCAACAGCTTGAAAACAACCCCCAGAGACACGGAAGTCCCCTGGGGGGACAAGTGTCACAAGAGACAGACAAGTACATATAAAGACAGCAAGCTGGGGAAACGACTGTTTTCAAAGCCAAAGACCCAGACAGGAAGTATCCTTTTTCTCCTGACACCCACTGCAACCACCTCAAAGGGGTAATTTTTGGTCTATGGTCCGAAGAACTCTTTGGAAATGGTACAAGGGTTGTGTTGAGGAGAGGTGCAACAAGAGAAGTTCAAGTATAAGTAAGAGTCATGCCAAAGTCCAAGTTATGGAAGAACCCACAATGAAAAGGAAACTCATATAACCACCACCCACACCAAGATTCAGTAGTTAGTTATTCCTTATTTGTGAGGGATATGTTCTAAGATCCCCAATAGATGCCTGAAACCATGGATAGTACCAAATCCTATACAGACTGTTTTTTTTCCTATCCATACATACCTATAATGAAGTTTAATTTATAAATTAGGCACATTAAGTTTAACAATAACTAATAATAAAATAGAATAATTATAACTGTAATAAAAGTTATATGAATGTGGTCTCTCTTGTTCGCTCTTTCAAAATATTGCACTTTCTCACGTTTTCATTTAAAGGAAGCACTTTATAGCTTCTCCAAATTGCCAACATCACTACTCTTGAGCTTTGGGGCCATTATTAAGTAAAGTAAGGGTTAACCTGAACACAACTACTGCCATACTAAACTGGCTACTAAGTAACTAATGGGCAGGAACTCTACTGCATGGCTGCCCTGGACAAAGGGATGATTCATATCCTGGGCAGAATGAAGTCGGATGGCTCAAAATTTCATCACGCTACTCAGAACAGCAGGCAATTTTAAACTTATGATTTGTTTCTTTCTGGACTTTCCATTTAATATTTTTTTTCCATTTAATATTTTTGGAGCATGGTTGACTGGAGGTAACGGAAACCTCAGAAAGTGAAACCTTGGAGAAGGGGCAACTACTGTATAAAACATGTCCAGTACTGCAGAAGTCTCCCTTATTCCCCTCTCTCAGTAAACGATGCCCCAGAGCTCACCACTACTCAGAGTTCTATTACTATTCATCATACTTTTGCCTGGTTTGGAATGTCATATCAATGAAATCATACTATATTTCAATAGTTGTGGCTAGAATCTTTCATTTAATATTATGTCTGTGAGATTCATTCATGTTGTTCATTTTTTAAAAAATTTTTTAATTAAAATTCATTGGGGTGACAATTGTTAGTAAAGCTACACAGAATTCTTTTATTTTTATTTTCCAATTGTATGAATATACCATTATTTATCCATTTGATGGATAGTTGAATTGTTTCTAGTTATTATTTCTTATGAATAAAGTTGATGAGAACATTCTATACGTGCCTTTTAGTAGACACTGCACTGATTTTTCTTGGGTTTGTACCAAACAGTGAAAGGCCAAGTGTAGTAGTTATAGTAAATAACTACCATTTTCCAATTTACCTTTTACCAGTTCTAGTTAGTTCATATCCTCACCCACACTTAATATTGTCAACTTTTTAAATTTTAGCCAATCTAGTCAGTGTATAGTAGTAACTCATTATGGTTTTAATTCACATTTCTCTATGGATTAAATTTCTCTAGTGTTGCTGTACACCTTTCCACGTGCTCATTGGCCACTTGGAAGTCCTCTTTTGTGAAGGGGCCGTTCAAGTCCTTTTCCCTTAATGATTATGGAATGCTTTATATATTCTGCATGAGTCCTTTTTCTGAGTATACATGTTGCAGTGTTCTTTTCCCAGTTTGCATCCAGACTGCACACAGCTTATGAGTTGGATCGGCTGGGTCTATTTTTCTTTGTCATCATGGCCTTTTGTGAAGTTTCACCTGAGCACTCCAGCCACAGCTCAGCTGTCCTGGGGATCCCCATAACAGGCCCATTTCTAGAACTGAAAGGGGCGAGGGAGAGGGAATTAGGGCAAGGCCCAAGGCAAGGGGTGTCTCTGGGCCTGAGCCTCCTTGCAGTCTGGGGAAGGGGTATCTGCCACTAGCTGGCCCTGCACCTTGCCCCACTCTTCCTGACTTCATTCCAGCCTGCACTTTCATTGGCACGAGGCCAGCCCGCTAAGTCTGGCTAGCCCCAGAATCAGCAGTTTCAGGTCACCATGGCCTCTGACCTAGCCTCAGTCGCGATGCCTTGGCATAGTACAGTCATGAGGCATGCCCTCAATAAATCATTCTTGAATGAATGGGAGAATGGCACGTGCTGGCATTTGCAGTCATTCATGCAACAAACTTGACTCTCCATCTAGGAGCTCTTGATCACAGGGGGACCCCTTCCAGCCGAGGGCTCAAAACACCAGCCCGAAGTAACCCCCACCCATCCTGCCCCTCTCCCCCATGACTGAGGGGGCCGCACCGCTCCAGGTAACCTCTGTCTTTCGGAAGTCCTATAGATGAACCACAGGGGCAGGGGCAATGTGCTGGGTGGGGACCTGGGTTTCAAAAGGAAGCTGGATTGGGAGAGCCAGTGGGTGCTTATGGCTCTGTTGCCTGCCCCCAGACAAATCAGGAAAAGCGCCCTTGGGGTGAGGCCTTACTTTGCAGGAAGAAAAAGAGCAGAAGGGATGGGGTTCAAGCACCCCTCCCTGGCCTCACACTTCGGCTCTGGCACAGAGCATCCACACTCTCCCCCTTCTCCTCCCTGAAGCCAGGGTCCCCAGCCTCATGAAGCAGACTCTGCATCCCCCCAGGTCTCCTGAATTCTCCACCCAGAACACGCCACACATTTCCGAAGGTCCTTTTGCTAACAAGCGTTGTCCTAGAAACATCAGGCCAGTTTCGGACCAGTGAAATCACCCACACAGTGTTTGTACTCACTAGCAGATGAAATGGGCTCTAAAAGAGGAGGGGCCTTGTACAGACGAGTGGAGGTAGGCAACTGTGTTCATCAGGAGGAAAGACAAATGTAAGGACAGACAAACCCACGGAAAATGGAAAATGAAAGAAAAGTGTAACAAAATTTGATAAATTAAGCCAAAGATTGGTTATTTGCAAAATCTAATACAATTTGATAAGCCAATGGAAAATTCACGTACGTGTCTAGATATAAATAGATATATAGAGAGCTATAACAAGAAATCCGTGGGCCATGTTTTGGGTGAGTTCAGTGGAGTGGGAGGTGGGTGACACCTGCTGGAGGGCAGAAGGAGGGTGGAGTGGGAAAGGGCATAAACAAATGTTGATTTCCTCCTCTGGACTCCACTTAGGTTTATGGGTTGCATGAGTGCTGCTATGAGGTCTGAGCCTATGTACACACACTCATGGAGGCTGGGCAATGTGAAGCCAGCTTGCTGACTGACTCATGGACTGAATCAACTCTGGAGGTAGCTGACTCCCCGATCCCAGATGACAGAAAAGAGTCTACTGGCTGTTTACCAGTCTGGGGCCCGTCAGGCTTGGGGCAGAGCCTGTGCCAGTGTTGAGCTGTATAATTAGGCAGTTTGATAAACCGTGTGCCGGTTATGGGTCCAGGAAACTTACACTGTCCCCTGCCGGGCATCTCTGCAACTCTTACTCAAGCTTCAGGACTAAATAAAGGTCTCCACCCCTGTGAAGCCTTCCCTAGCCAACTTCCTGCCCCTTCCCTCAGCTGGGGTAGGGACCCATCCTGGTCCCACATGGCCCTGGGGCATTCTTGTACCAAAGCACTTATCTCACCACATTTTTAAAAATTTCTTTTGTTTTAAGTTTTCATTATGGAACATTTCTAACATACACAAAAGCAGCAGTGATAAGATAATGAATCCCACATACCCACCACCCAGTTTCAACAATTACTAACTCATGAACAATTTTGTTTCATCTATATCACCTCCTACTACTCCCCCCACCTCAGATTATTTCGAAGCAAATCCGAGACTTCCTATCATTTTATCGGTAAATACTTCATTATGTTTCTCTAAAAAAGGAGTCCATTAAAAAACAGCATCACCACCATTATCACCACTAAACATTAACAATTTATTCCTTAGTGTCATCAAATATCTAATGTTTATATTTCTCTGATCACCCCACTGTGTTTTGAAGGTTGGTGTTCTTAACGGTCTCCCCCATTGGACCTGACCAGGGACCTGGGCTGCCCATGAGTGCCCAGCTTCTGTCCATCACTGTTCATGGGGCTGGTACACCTGTGTATACACACCCAGGTGAAGACAGCCACTGCTCAGTAGGTGAGCAAAGGCACTGAGTGCCTGGGTGGGAGAAGGCTCCGCCCCAGAATAGGAAAAGCTGTCCTTAGCATGGGTGCTGACCAGGCCCCGCCAGGTACCCAGAGCCCCCACCTCAAGGCACTCTTGCCAAAGCCACACGCAGTCCCTGCTCCCCATCACCATCGCTTCAGCCGGAATCTCCAAGGATGTGGCCAGGGTACGAGGATTTGGGGAATGTGTCTCAGGCATATTTGATGTATTGCCCTTTCTAGTGCCCTCCCCAGGATGGGGGCACATCTTGGTACCTGATACCTTCACTCTGAGGAGAGGAAGTCCTGTGTGGGCCACTAGGCCCAGCTATAGCCTTTAGAAGAGAAAGGACAATGTCATTTGTGAGGGAGGCCTTGACACCAGGTTGGCTTTGTCACAGAGTCACCAAAACAGCCAGCACCACTCCTGGGGGAGAAATGGGGACTGGCTCTTTACTGGATTGTTCAGGAACCACCTCCTCAGAGAGGCTGGTTCCCCAGCCTCCTCCTCCCAACAATAGTACGTGACCCTCTGAGCTCCTAGCACTGTTTCCCTGAGCCAACCACAAGTGAATCCAACGCCAGCCTGATCCCAGAACAGATATCAGTGCCCATCTGTGGAAGAAGCTGCCATAGGCCCACCCTCTGCAGAGTGCTTCCTCCCCAAGCAACTTGCACCCCAACACCAATTGTTGGTGCTGACACCAGGTCAAAGGCTGCCAGATGACAACCTATGGCTTCCACCCGTTGCTGGGAGGACTTCTCCAGAATAGCCTGTGTGAACCTGGGCTACAGACAGCCCTTTTCTCCTCCTGCTGCCTTGGGCCAGCCTAGTTTGTACATAGACGCCTTGAGGCTGATTCCACCTGCATCCCTTTTCCTGATGGGCAAATGTGATAAATTGCCCTTCAAAGTGGTGAGGGAAGGCATGGATCCTGTGTGTCCTAGCATCTCCACAAAAGGGCAGCCCTCATCCCAGCCTTGTGCTGATGAGACCAAGCGTGGGCAGAGACCGGACAACACGAGGAGGAAGGGAGCAGCCATTAGCACTAATGAGGCAGGCGGCCTGAAAGCTTTTTATTTTGAGGCTGTTTGCCCACCCAGGGAACAGTCTGTTCTGCTTCCTTGGCTTCCAGGAACCCCAGGCAGAAAGGGGTTTGGGGGCAGGAGAAGGGGTGGGGGTCTTAATGAAGCCTGGAGGGAGAAGGGGGAAGGGCGTTAGGGCCAGGGATGGAAGAAAGAGGGCCTGGTTTTGGCTAGGTTAGCCTTCTCCCTTTCCTTTCCCCCAAAAAACACTCAGAGTCTGGATCTACACTTCACCCCCACCCCACTATGGCCACTGGCCCATCACCCCCTTTAATGCCCTTGACCCAAGTTCCTGGAAGCAAAGCAAACAACAAGCCATATAGTGTCTAAGTGAGCATCTCCGGGGCCACAAATTAAATTAAGCTCTCAGGGCTGCCTGCCTTATTACTGCTAATGGTTCCAGCCTGTCCACCCCCCAACCAGGTCCCTGTCCTACAGAAATTTGGGGGTCCTGGGCACCCTCTCTTGTTCCTAAACTTTGATTGACTCCTGGAGACCTCACCCACAATTGGAGACGGGCACCCTCTTGTAGAGCACCCAAAAGCTGAGGTTCCAGGGAAAGGCTTGAACAGTAACCCTCACTCCTCTGGGGCGGGCCCCTCATGCTCTGGCTGCAGGGAGCAGTCACGTGTGGGCCCTTCATTAGGCCCTCCCATATAAGCTGAGGGCACGGGGTGGCCAGGAACTCTGTGGGCAAGGATCCAGCAAGCAGAGGTTAGTCCTCAGGTTGGGCAGAGACTCCTACTCTCTGTGGGAAGAGGTGGACCTCCCTCTGGGGTAAGGCACCTCCAAGGATGAGGAGGGACTAATTGGTGGGTCTTCCTGTTGGGCCAGGCCATGCTGACCGCGACCGCCGTGCTGCTGAGCGGTGCCCTGCTGTTGGCGCTGCCTGCCCTGCAGGGGGCCCAGATGGGCTTGGCCCCCCTGGAGGGCATTGGAAGGCCTGACCAGGGCTTGTTCCCAGAGCTGCCAGGTCAGTGTGGGCAGGGGTGGGTCTGGGTGGGGTCTACACACCCTCTGGCCACAAACTATTCTGCCTGGTTTGGGCTCTCCTTCCCCCTTCCCAATCCCAGACCTGGGAGGTGGGTGTTTGGGCCATGGGGGGTTCTGCCCTCATATCATCTGTCCCAGGCCTGGGCCTGAGGCCTGGGCTGAAGAAGACACCTGCAGAACAGGCAGAAGAGGCTCTGCTGCAGGAAGCCAAGGACGTGGCAGAGGTAACTGCTCAGGGAAAGGGGTGAGGCCACAGGCCTTGGGAGGGGACATCAGACATCATCACCACCCTCCACTTAGTGACCCCCTCCGCTGGGGCCACACTGCAGACCATCCCTCCCCCTTCCCCACGGCCATCCCACTTGGATCAGGGCAGGCAAGGTCCTTGGACCTGTCTTCGGAGGCCCATGCTTCCGCATCCCTGCAGGTGCTAGATCCTGAAGAACGTGAACCACGCTCTCCTCGTAGATGTGTACGGCTGCACGAGTCCTGTCTGGGACACCAGGTACCGTGCTGTGACCCATGCGCCACGTGCTACTGCCGATTCTTCAACGCCTTCTGCTACTGCCGCAAGCTGGGTACTACCATGAACCCCTGCAGCCGCACCTAGTTGGCCGAAGTCAGAGCCAGGGCTGGGATGGGGGGCACGAATAAAGTCTGGGAGCAACCCCAAGGCTGTGGCATTATTTCGAACTTGGACGTCGGCTCGGGGGTGGGGGTGGGGGTGGGGGTGGGGCTCACGGCAGGGATGGGGATGTCTCTAAGCCTAGAAACCACACACACCTCTACCCCAGGGCCTGTGTGATCCCATCATTTGAGTCACATGCAAGTCTTTAGGGCGCCAGGCACCGTTGGAGGAAGCAAAGGAGAGCTGCATTCCAGCTCTCAAGTATGATGTGCAGTCAATGCGGGGAAGGGGGACACAGCTGGCTGGCAAACAAGCATTAGGCTCGGGGGCCTGCCTGCAGCTAACTCGACGTGTGACCCCCAGCGAAGCCCGCCCCTTACCGTACCTCAGTTGCCCTCGGGGGAAGGCTGACTCAACAGTCTGGAATATTTCCAAGCAGAAATAGCACTGCCCGCTCTCATCTTTCCTCCGCACGCTCGCACAGTGCCAGATGCACCACCCGGGCCAGCTAGGCGGCCCAATCCGAGTCCGGCGGCCACGGGCGCCACCACGCGGCCGGTCTCGGACACTACAGGCCGCTCCTGCCGGGGAGCCGGAGGCCCTCCCGCCCTCAGCGCGCCGGCGCCAGAGGGCGGTCCCAGCCCACACCTGCGCAACGCTTCTGTTCGAAACCACCCCGCGGCCGGGCGCGACTCCGAGCCGCTTCCCGTTGTAACACGTGATGCGCTTGCGCGTCACCTGATGCGCTTGACAGTCCGCAGCGGGCGCGGAGTCAGCTGATCTTGGAGTTGCGCTGCTCGCCTGCGGGTCCGGGTTCTCCGGTTCTGCCGCCCCCTGCGCAGCCATGTCGTTCTTCCCGGAGCTTTATTTCAACGTGGACAATGGCTACTTGGAGGGACTGGTTCGCGGCCTGAAGGCCGGGGTGCTCAGCCAGGCCGACTACCTCAACCTGGTGCAATGCGAGACGCTCGAGGGTGAGCCTAGGGGCCGGGATGCCGGGCCTTGAAAGGCCGGAGAGGAGGCTGGCCCGGGCCTGAGGGTTCCGAGGTCTGGGCTGGGAAGCCGAAGGCGGGGTTCTCGAAGGGCCTGAGAGACCTCACGGGGAATCTGGGGATGATGGCGTGTGCGTGGGAAGGTGATCTCCTTCCAGCTACGGCTCAGCTGAGGCCCAAACGCAAATAAGGCTTTAAGAACCGCAGTGGTTTCGCCTCTGCTGGGGCCGCCTCTTCCTTCATTGCATCGGTCGTGTAGTTTGGAAGAGAGGGTCTCTCGGGAATGGGTGGTTGTTGTGAGACGTGCCCATACAAGTTTCTTTACCCTGACGTAGCCAGAGGAAGCTGTCCGGTGGCAACACTTAGGGAAACTAAGAGGAAGAGTCCCCCACTTCCTTCCTGACACATACACCAAGGCATTTGGGATCATTGTGTCTTCGCGTTGGCCGCGGGGTGAGCCTTCCTGGGGAATTGCTGAGCCTGCTTTTTAGAGTTTTCTCCCATCGCGGAACCACTGGCCCAGCAGAGTCTTATGATGAAGGCAGTGTTAGGGGGAGCAAGGTGTGGCCCTACAAGTCTGGATATTCATACACATGTATTTGGCCAATAAGTCCCACCCCCTCAGCGAGAAGGATGTCTGTTGGGACAGGGAGTCTTAACTTAGAACAAGAATTGTGAGAAGCTGAGTTCTCCCTTTCTTCTCAAGCACACACAGCTTCAAAATGGGATGGACCCCCTTGAGACAAATGCACATCAATTTTACTGAATTAGAGATGTTCCTGATTCCAGTCTTAGCCTCACTCCCCCCCCCCTCCAGGTGATAGCAAAGGGCTAAGTGGCTGGTACCTGAGTCCTGAACCCCCAGTGATACTCTTGAGCTAACCTCATGGTTGTAGCTAGAGGGGGAAGATGACCAGGTGATTCACCTGGAGAAATTTTTCAAATCAAAAATTTATTGAGGTTAAGAGCTCAATTTAAAAAAATTAGTGGTTGTTTACCTTGCAATCTAAACCAATAAGGTTTTGAAAATACATGCCTTTACATTTTAAAACTTACTGAAGTTAAAATACAATTGTGGACTTTATGGTTTTAACATAAACACGCGATAAAGGTTCGCCTCCTTTATGGAAGTGGAGGCGTGGAAAGAATGGAGAGCACTTAGGGTCTGGGTTGTAGGAGCCTACCAGTAACCTAATCATCCTTACTGTGGGAAAAGGAGAATCAGGGAGGCTGTCAGAGGCAGGGCCTGGCAAACATTTGGCAGTTAGTGTGAGTATTGTGGACTGACTGGGACTGGAGAAAGATCTTTGTTTGCTTAAATCTGAAGGTGAATTTCATTACCAACTGGCATTTGGTAAACTTGTTTCTCTTCTAGGCTTTCCTTATTTCTGCTGCTGCCTCCTCCTGATCACCCCCCTCCCCCAAACTGAGCTTCTGGGGCCACAGGGTTCTCATCTTCCCAGCCGACTCTCCATCATCCTCCATAAATATGTTAGGCCACCCTTCCTACAACACTGCTCGGGACGTGGCCCCCTTGTAGATCACCGTGCAGACCTTTAGCATGACATTCAGGGATTCCCTTGCTCTTTCACACATATTCTTTTCCCTCACACAGGCCACACCCCCACCTCTGGTGCACATAGTGTGGTGGACTTCAGAGTTAGACAAATCTGAGTTTGAATCCCAGCCCTGCCGATTACTAGATTACCTCAGACAAGTTATTTAATACCTTTGAACCTTGGGTCGTTCATCTAGTATATTAACAGTACCTATCTCAGAAGGTTGTGAGATGTCAGCAAGCTATATTATGTGTAAGACTCTTAGCTCAGCACCAAGCACCGAGTAAGCACTGAGTAAATGTTAGCTTTTTTTTAAAAAAAAAAAAAGATTTTATTGGGGAAGGGGAACAGGACTTTATCGGGGAACAGTGTGTACTTCCAGGACTTTTTCCAAGTCAAGTTGTTGTCCTTTCAATCTTAGTTGTGGAGGGCGCCTCAGCTCCAGGTCCAGTTGCTGTTGCTAGTTGCTGGGGGCGCAGCCCACCATCCTTAGTGGGATTTGAAGAATCGAACTGGCAACCTTGTGGTTGAGAGCCCACTGGCCCATGTGGGAATCGAACCGGCAGCCTTCGGAGTTAAGAGCACAGAGCTCCAACTGCCCTGAGCCACCGGGCCGGCCCCTTAGCTCTTCTGTTTAATATTATTTGCCCTGCCATTCCCTCTGCTTCTTTTTTGTCCTCATAAAGCCCAGTGATTTCTACCCTTCAAGGCCCAGCCCCAGTAGCACCCCATCTTAGAACCTTTTTATGGCCATACTAGGCTAGAATGTTGTCCTCCCTATCCAGTTACAACTCTTGTAGTGTTGGTTTGTGCTGCTATCCTAGAAGTTTCTTTACATAGGGTTTGGGATTTTGGGGACTCTGTATGCCAGAGATGCTCAGGACTTCCAGGGCCTGGGGATAACCAGAAGCAGGAAGAAGTATGATGTCTAACAATTAAGTTTGCAAACTCATCCTAGAAAAAGTGCTGCATCCCTCATTGCTGAATATATCACTATGGTCACCTTCGAGGTACTCCCCTTGGGAAGCTATGCTCTGATACCAGTACATAGTCCACCCTTCAAAGCAATTTTGAAACTCCTTTTCTGGAATGGCCATCAGAGCTGTCACTGTATTATCCTTGATGTCCTGAATGTCATCAAAATGTTGTCTTCCTTTCAATATTTCCTTTATCTTCGGGTAAAGAAAGAAGTCATTGGGGGCCAGATCAGGTAAGTAAGGAGGGTGTTCCAATATAGTTATTTGTTTAGTGGCTAAAAACTCCCTCACAGACAGTGCTATGTGAGCTGGTGCATTGTCATGATGCAAGAGCCATGAATTGTTGGCAAAAAGTTCAGGTCATTTTCATCTAACTTTTTCAGGCAGCCTTTTCAGCACTTCCAAATAGTAAACTCAGTTAACTGTCCAGTTGGTACAAATTCATAATGAATAATCCCTTTGATATCTAAAAAGGTTAGCAACATCGTTTTGACTCTTGATTTGGACTGACAGAATTTGTTTGGTCATCGAGAACTGTCTGACTTCCATTGCACGCTTTGATGCTTTGTTTCAGGGTTGTATTGGTACACCCATGTTTCATCACCAGTGATAACACGGCTCAAAACATTGTCTTGCCTCTCCAAACCATCTTGGCAAACTTCGACTCTCCTTTGCTTTAGTTCATCACTGAGCTCCTTCAGGACCATTTTTGCACACACCTTTCTCATGCCAAGATTTTCAGTTAGGATTTTCCTAACTGTTCCTCTGTCGATGTTTACTTGGTCTGCTATGCTTCTCACAGTCGCCGACAATTTTGACGCACAATTCGATGAATTTTTGCAATGTTTTCATCAGTTCTGCTTTCTACTGGCCATTCTGACCTCTTTTCATCAGTGACACATTCTCTCCACTAAGAAAAACGTTTAATCCATTTGTAAACTGCCATTTTCTTCATGGCATTATCTCCATAAACTTGGACTAACATGTGCTCAATTTCACTTCTACTCTTGCCAAGTTTAACAGGAAATTTAATGTTTGTTCGTTGCTCTGATTCAAGCTCAGGCATTCTCTTGACAGCACATAAAAACAAGCAACAACAATAATGAATGCCACTCAGCAAGACGCCGCTACACATCAACACGAACACAGCTGTGAGACACTGATATACCAAGGTTATGAAACCTTACCGAGCTGTTTGTACTGTGGTGCCAATGTAAGTGCACAGTGGCAAGTTCGCACATTTAATTGTCAGATCACATAAGTGATCAGAAACCCCATTTGTCCTCTATAGAAAGGCTTTCTCTGCTTCAAAAGGTGACACCAGAGGCCTGCTCTCCAGGCCTTTGTTGCTGGATGTTTTTGCCTCTCCCTTCCGGGGAAGGGAGAGGAGGGCGGGAAGGGGACACCAAGGAAGCCTGTGGTGCCTAGTGAGATCTGTAGATGTGTCCCGAGGTGATGAGGTTTCTCCAAAGAACATGTTTCAGGTGTTGTGACATTTCTTAGAAGGTGCAGCATCTTGGGCAGTGGGGTGTTTATTTGTTCCACGAGGTTGGGCAAGTATAGACCCTCCACCACACGCTAGCCTTCCCCCCTGGATTCCACTCCCAATGGACACGTGCTACTGACCTCTTCTGCTAGATCTTGGTCTCAGCACCTCTGAAGCCCATGTGCCTTCCATTGTCTGTCTTGCTGGATTGTCTCTTCTCAGATAGGAGAAAGAACCTGGAAACATCCTACCCCCTTTTGTGAGCTGCAGGGACAGAAAAGATGGATGGTCACAAAAGCTCTTTGCAGCTCTGAGTATTTCTGGATGTGTTGATTACCTTCTGGGAGCTCGGCCCTGTGTTAGGGACTTGTGTGGAAGAAGAGGTGGGTCAGAGATGCACTAAGAGAAAACACACAGTATTACTTACTTTGAATGTTTTCATTCATCCAACATAAACTTACAGAGCACCTATCGTATGCCATAAGAGCTGAGATAATTTGTTGAATGATATTCTCTTTTTTAAGGTAAAAAGCTATTTATACAACTAAATATTAGAAACGATCTAAATAATACATAGTGGTAGAAAATCGATTAAGTAGATTATGGTGCAGCCATATAATTAGTACAGTAATTAAAATAGTATTTTAGTTTTTATTAGCATGTAAAATGCTGTTTGCTATGTAAGGAAACAAAATATAGATAAAAGATGTATAATCTTTTTTCAATTGTAGTTGACATTCAATATTATATGGGTTTCAGATGTACAGCATAGTGATTAGACATTTATGTAACTTACAAAGTGATCCCCTCCCCCCCTCTCCGTCGTTCTGGTACCTACCTGGCACCACACATAGTTATTACATTATTGATTATATTCCCTGTGCTGTACTTTATATCCCCATGACTGTTTTATAACTACCAATTTGTACTTCTTAATCCCTTCACCTTTTTCACCCAGCCCTGAACCTCTCTGCCACCTGGTAACCGTCAGTTTGTACTCTGTGGCTACGATTTTGGATTTTTTTTGTTTTTTCATTTTGTTTTTTAGATTCCAAGTATAAGTTAAATCATATGATATTTGTATTTCTCTATCTGATTATTTCATTTAGCATAATATCCTCTAGGTTCATCCATGTTGTCACAAATGGTAAGATTTCATTCTTTCTCCTGGCCAAGTAGTATTCCATTGAATACATATACCACATCTTCTTTATCCAATCATCTATTAAGGACATTTAGGTTGATTCCACATTGGCTATTGTAAATAATGCTGCAGTGAACATAGGGATGCATATATTTTTGCAAATTAGTGTTTTGGATTTATTTGGATAAATACGCAGAAATGGGTATTCTAGTAATTCTAGCTGGGTCATCTACTAATTTTTTTTTTTTAAAGATTTTACTGGGGAAGGGAAACAGCACTTTATTGGGGAACAGTGCGTACTTCCGGGACTTTTCCAAGTCAAGTTGTTGACCTTTCAGTCTTAGTTGTGGAGGGCGCAGCTCAGCTCCAGGTCCAGTTGCCGTTGTTAGTTGCAGGGGACACAGCCCACCATCCCTTGTGGGAGTCAAGGAGTCGAACCGGAAACCTTGTAGTTGAGAGCCCGTGCTCCAAACCATCTGGTCACCCAGGAGCTGAGTGGCAGCTCATTGACTTCATTCTAGTAGCGGAGGGCGCAGCTCTCTGGCCCATATGGGAATCGAACTGGCAGCCCCTGTTGCCCAGAGCTCGTGTTCTAACCAACTGAGCCACCTGTCTGCCCCTTTTTATTTTATTTTATTTTTTTTATTTTTTTATTTTTTTAAGAAATCTATAGACATTTATTTACAACTGTTATAAATCATGGCTTTATGCACATTGTATTACTTTCTGTATTAAAGATTATATTTTAAAACTAGCTTCCCAGGATTTGAATTACTATGTGTACATTTTTAAAGGTTACTCTGCCAAACCTTCCACTACTAATTTGGGTGAGCTTTCTAAGGGCCTCATCATCCCTGGTACAAAAAAATCCTGGAGATAAGGTAGGTTCTGGCTTACCGTATTCTCTTTTATACCGAGATGTTCAGAAATAATCACTTTTTCTCTCCTAAGCATGATTGAAATCAAATTGATACCTTAAATTCTTTGGGTAGAAATTATTTGCTGAGGTATCTGCTACTGACATTGTAGAAAGAGAACGCGAATTCATTCCCATTATCTTTTTCTTCAGAAAAAGGTATCTAGAGAAACCAATGAACACTTTTAAAATTGCCTCAAGATAGACCGCTCAGCCCACTACACTTCCGCAAACTTCCTTTTTATTTTATTTTTATTTTTTAATTTTTATTGGAGAATATTGGGGAACAGTGTGTTTTTCCAGGGCCCATCAGCTCCAAGTCAAGTCGTTGTCCTTCAATCTAGTTGTGGAGGGCGCAGCTCACTGGCCCATGTGGGAATTGAACTGGCAACCTCGCTGTTAAGAGCTTGCACTCTAACCAACTGAGCCATCTGGCTGCCCCTAGTAATTCTATTTTTAATGTTTTGAGGAACCTCCATACTTTTTTTCACAGTGGCTGCACCAATTTGCAATCCCACCAATAGTGCACGAGGGTTTCCTTTTTGCCACATTCTTGCCAACACTTGTTTGGTGATTTATTGATAATAGTCCTTCTGACAGGTGTGAGGTGATAGCTCATTATGGTTTTAATTTGTATTTCTCTGATGGTTAATGATGTTGAACATCTTTTCATATGTCTATTGGCCATCTGTATGTCCGCTTTGGAGAAATGTCTATTCAGGTCCTCTGCCAATTTTTTAATCAAATGTTTTTTCTTTTTGGTGTTAAGCTGTATGAGTTCCTTATATATTTTGGACATTAACCCCTTATCAGACGTATCATAGGCAATATCTTCTCCCACTCAGTAGGTTGTCTTTTCGTTTTGTTGTTGGTTTCTTTTGCTGTGCAAAAAAACTTTTTAGTTTGATGTAGTCTCATTTGTTTATTTTTTCTTTTGTTTCTCTTGCCAAGGAGACATGTCAAAAAGAACATATATATGTGTGTGTGTGTGTGTGTGTGTATTACTAAGAGCTATTACAAAGAGTTTACTGCCTTTGTTTTTTTCTAAGAGTTTTATAGTTTCAGGTCGTACATTTAAGTGTTTAATCCATTTTGAGTTTATTCTTCCATATGGTGTAAGAAAGTGGTCTGCTTTCATTTTTTTTTTGCATGTATCTGTCCAGTTTTCCCAACACAATTTATTGAAGAGACCGTCTTTACCCCATTGTATATTCTTGCCTCCTTTGTTATAGATTAATTAACTATATACATATGTATATATATGTATATATATATATGAGTTTATTTCTGGGCTCTCTGTTCTGTTCCATTGATCTATGTGTCTGTTTTCATTCCAGTAACATGCTGTTTTGATTACTATAGCCTTGTAGTATAGTTAGAGACCAGGTAGTGTGACACCTCCAACTTTGTTCTTCTATCTCAAGATTGCTTTGGCTATTCAGGGTCTTTTGTGGTTCCGTATAAATTTTAGGATTATTTGTTCTAGTTCTGTGAAAAATGCCATTGGTATTTAGGGATTGCACTGAACCTATAGATTGCTTTGGGTGACATATACATTTTAATGATGTTAATTCTTCCTATCCATGAGCACTGTATATGCTTCCGTGGGTTCAGACCCTGGCGCTGCCTCAGAAACTAGGCCCAAGAAATCACTGCGTAAATCCAACAAAAAGCATGTTGTAACCCACCAGAGCAAGTTCTGACACAACCTCCTGGGGCACGACTTGTGAAATGGGGATTATCAGCTCCTCTGTGGACTGTTATTGTCTTGACCATAAATAGCTTCCCAGATAACATCAGGCTAAATTATACACCAGTGCAAGATGTCATCAGGAAAGGGAATGCAAGAAGTGGGGGCTGGGGAGGAGGAGACAAAGGAAAGAGAAAAATGGCCAGGTGAGAGGTGAGAAGGGGAGCTGCACCTAGATAGGTGTCTCTTGTTTTTCCTGTAAATTTGTAGTTAGATCTAGAGGCTTGATTAGATTAGATTTTTTAAAAAGAATATTTAAGGTGGTATTTGTACTTCCATTGGGAGTCATGAATATCTAGTTGTTTCTCTTTATGTGATTTAAGGAATCATTGATATTTATTGCCTAGAATCATTATTTCAATAGGGGTTGCCAAATGGTGATATTCTAATTCTGTGTTTCCTTTTGCAGTTGCTAGCTCGAATACTTCTATATCTGGAAACTTCCAGTAGTCAACTACTTGGTTACCCTGAAATATAGTCTCTCTAGGAGAGGCAGGATAGATGCTTGATTCTTTCCCATATTTACCAGCTTTCAGAATGAGTTGGTTTTCTAACATCCTCCAAAGATGACTAATGAGGTTTGTTCTTCTTTTTGTTTGTTTAGTGTCATAACGCACATATGGATTTTAATATATTTGTTGTGCTTCAGTCTTTTAACTTTATTGATGTTCATATTGTCCCTTGGCCAGTGGGAGCTTATTAAATCGACTGCCAAGAACTCTGTAGATTTTGAGAGCACCCTTACTTCTGGGGTTACAATATGTTTTAATCTTATTTTGTACATTTCCTGACCCAGACCTAGACATCATTTCTCTTAGGGGACCTGGTTCTTTTTATTGAAAAATGATATTTAGAAACCATAATCTGAGTCCAAAAGGTTCTCATTGCTGCTGGGTTGGTCATTTTTTCTAGGATTTTTCTGTGGATTAATTCCCATATTACTCAGAAACTTGGAAAATACACAAAAGCGTATGGCTTGCTGGATTATGCAGCCATAACTCAGCTGATGGTATCAGATGCCAGTTTCCTGATTTGGAATGGAGGCTCTGCCTGACATTTGGGCCAGTCAGGACATCACTTTCCTGGTGTAAAAAAATAGAATTAACAGGAGGAGGGCAGCCAGTGAGTTTGATGCTTAGGGACCGTGGTTGAAGAGCTCACATGTGTGATATGCTGTCGTTCAGAACCCTTTTTATCCCTCTCTGTTCTGAGTCGCTTGTCTTCTGTTCATTACAACATCTCCTGCATGGCAACATTATTTCACAAGAGACAGTCTCATATGGGAAGAAGAAAGGGAGACTCCAGGCGGGGCTCGCACAGTCACCAGTCACATGCAAAGGCCGTTGGAGCCTTGCAGGAGTGGTGTGGCTGGGAGTGTGACTGGGCAGTCCCAGCGAACAGGCCTCGAAGGATTGCAAAAGCCGTAGGAAGTGCTTTGTTCTGAGAGCCGGTGAGGGTGGGGGGCATAAAACTATTGGACTTGTACTTTAGAATATATCTGCCGTTTGGAAAGTGGATGGGAGAGAGACTTCCGGTCGAGACGGCAGATGTGGGAGAGGAACATGGCATTTGTTTGGATTTTATTTTCACTCTAAGCAGAAGGTCTTGGCAATAAACATATGGAAGCTTGTCCACTTAAAAAGGGAAGGAGGGAAAGTGGGAAAGTAGATTGGAGGTAAGGGCCACGCTGGAGGTGGGAAGATTGCAGGGTCTGATAGTAATCCAGGCCGGAGATAATGACACCTGTCCTTAGGCATGGGCGGGGGGGGGGGGATTTTTGGAAAAGGAATGGATAGGACTTGACGGTTGGATAAGGAGGCTAAGGAAGAATCAATAAGGCTCATGTCCTCATCTTTGGCTTAGGTCACTGTGTAGGTGGCAGAGTGAAATTATGGTGGAATGTAGAAGGAACAGGTTGGAGAAAGATGGAATTGAGGGATCCGTGAGTCATCTGAGTGGAGCTAGGGAGGCGATTTTGGGGGCTCAGGTGTGAGGATTGAGCTGGGGGACTTGGGGTAGAAGTGTGGCCACTGATCCCAAGAGACAGCAGAGAGTCAGAAGAGCAGAGGCCCAAGATGAGCCCCTCCCCCAGGAAGGGCTTCAGTTAAGCAAAGATGGGGAAAAAGATAGGCATTCCCTGAGAGGAGCCCCTGGGGAGAATCTGAAAAAAAAGGTGGTGGTGAATGCCAAACATCGCCAAGAGATTGGAATAAAGTCAGATAGCCTTCCATTTGGTTTTGCCATTCAGAGGGCATTGGTGACCTTAATGAGAACAGAGGAGAGAGGGGTAGAAGCTGTTGGATGTGCATGGGTGGGCAGAGATGATGTGAAGACAGTTAAAGCAGTGCTCACTGATGAGCTAATCCCACCTCAGCCACTTACTGGTTTTGTGACCTTGGGCAAGTCGTTTATCTTTAGCTGTGCAATGGGAATATTAATAGGCTCTCTCTGAGATGTTAGTGAAGTGTAAGCACAGGGCCTGGTGCTGAGCGAGCAGAGAAGCCAGCTGCTCCCTCTGTGGTCATCGTTTCCTGTGACTCCTCGGAGGCAGGTGCCATGCTAGGCGTGGAGTGGATAATGAAAACATGTCACTCAGGCCTTGATTAGTGGACATCAGAATAGCATAGACTGTACAGTAGGCACAGGGTACATTTTGGGGCAGTGGGAGCATGTAAGGAGTGACAGTTAAAGGGTACATGGTTTCTTTCGGGGGTGATGAAATGTTCTAAAATTGCTTGTCGTGATGATTGCACAACTCCATAAACATACTAAAAACCATTGAATTGTACACTAAAATGGGCAACTTTTATGGTATATGAATTACACCTCAGCAAAACTGTTACCAAAAAAATTAGCCAGGCCAAGGAGGTGGGAAGAGGGAATGGCATTGGTAGTGTCAGAAACATGGAACCGCATAGAGTGTCAGAGGATCTTCGGAAACTGCAAAGAGAGAGTAGAGCACGCATCAGGGCTGAGGGTGGATAGGTGCCTTGGGCTGGTTCATGGAAGGTCTTGGAAAGATACACTGCTCAGGAGGGGTGAGTGTTACGATTTAAACAAAGAGAGACAGAGTCCTGTTAGGTTAAGGTTAATGTGTGGGAAATGTTTTGCTTAAGAGTTTCTGTTATGGTCTTGCCTGGAAACATTCTGCCTGTTCTGTTTTGTTTGTCAAGGGAGACTATATTGAATTAGTGAAATTAGGTGATGACAGCTTGGACAGTAACACAAGCTTAGCTCAATCCAGAATCCCTCAGAATCAGGTGTGATTCAAAGGAAATGCTAACACACTCCTGACAATGCAGTGACCACAAGCAAGAGGGAGGAGCTCAGGGAGCACCGGGAGAAGGATGTGCGAAAGGTGAGAACTGTGCAACGCAGGGAACGAGCACACTGAGTCCCCGAGCGGTGAGAGCCTGGGCCCCGCACATACATGAAGCTTTTCCCGCGGTGTTTGAGGATCCACGTGGTCTCAACTGCCCTGGGCCGTGGCATCACTGCACGAAGAGATTCCCGATGCCCCTATGGTCCGGCATGGATCATTGGTGGTGACCGGGGCAGCCTGCTGCCTAGTTTGTTCCCCTCCAGCTTGTTGTCGCTGTAAGAGGATGCGGCCCCAGAGCAGGGGTAGAGGCTAGGGCCAGGAAGCAGGGAGGTCTTGCTGCCATGAACCAGCTGCGACTTGATCCCTCAGTGGATGAAGAAGGGAAAATTGTGACGAGGGTGGAGGTTGGTGGTGTGATGCAAGTAAACATTTACTCTGGAGGATGCATTTCGAAGGAGCCAGGCTAGAGGCAGACAGCTATTCTAGCTCTCCAGGTGAGAGAATGGGGGCTGAACCAGGGCAGGAGTGGCATGAGGGGAGCTGAAGGACTGGGTCACGGCCCAGCTGAAGGGATGAAACCCACAGGATTAGGCAAGTTTTTATTAAATATGAGGGTGTGAGGGTTAGAAGTCAGGCTTCTGACTCATAAATGCCTGGGTGGGTACTGGAGCTGTTTCTGAGATGGGGACCACCAGGGGAGGAGAAGGTCTGGGACGTGGACGGGCTGGTAGAAGAGGGGGTGTTCTGTCTCAGATGTGCCGAGTTGGAGTGTCGGAGGGAAGTGGCTGTTTGGTCTGGAGCTCAGGGGAAGGAGCACTCAAGATACCAATCTGGAAGTCATTATGCTGGCTGGTGACAGTTCCACCCATGCCGGGCCATCTGTTGGCTTGCAGCCAGGGCAAGCCTCCCTTAGAAACCTAGTCAGGCCTGCGAGTCCTGCCAGAGAGGCTGGAGAGCAGCCTTAACGGTGGGCCAAGTGACACAAGAGTGCCTGATGAGGACACCTGGCATGGAGCCTAATCTGGCAGGCAGAGCAGGGAGAGAAACAAACCAGGGATTTCCCCTCCTGATTCCTGCCATGCCTCCTCCTGCATGACTGGGCGTGGTAGTTTTGTTTTTCGTTAACAGAACATAACTTTTTGTTTAGTTCCAAATGTTAAGTTGGTGGAAAGGTGATTCAGTGTGGACCCTTTGGGGGCAAATTTTCACCATCTTATTAAATAAAACATTGCCTATATATATAGTGTGTGACTCTAGCCCCACTGATAGAATTGTATCCCCTAGATTAGCACTGGATGGCAGGTACAGAGGTGTTCATGCCAGCTTTGTTGGTACCAGCTACCTGTTAGAACCAATAGCTTATCCATTGACAAGGGTGTGGTGAAATAAACCATGGTCTATGCTTATGATGAAATATGTAAGTACTCAAAAGCAAGAAGTTCCATAAGGACTGATTTAGAAATATATTGTCAGGTGAGAAGTTGCAAAGCGTTACGTATAATATGTTTCCATCTTAGTAGAGTACCAGGTGAATGCACATGAAAAGTGTTTGGAAGCATAGATACCAAGTTGTCTAGAGTGGCAGCTTCTGGGGAGGCTGAAGGGGGAACATTTCAATTTCTATTTTATGTATACCCTTCCATTGTTTGAATGTATTGCAGTGGACAACTACTTTATAATTTAAAACATCGGATACAGATATCTAAAATAAGGAAAATTAGAACATACAGGTAAGCAAAGAGAAGGTATTTGTACCAAACAGCTATCCAAGCTGAGACCCCTGCTGGTGACCCTGGGCATTTGACTTCCATATTTGGGTTGGGAGCATTGTAGGGCTGGTCTGAGTCTTCGGGAACCGCCATCAAGCCCCTTTTCTTGAGCCCTGGAGGTGGTGCTTGATGGCCCAGGCCAGGGCTGGGTGATACTTTGTTGCCCAGGCCAGAGCCCCAGGGCCCCTGTCCAGGTGCAGCTCCCTTTCTCACCTCTCACCTGGCCATTTTTCTCTGTCCTTTGTCTCCTCCTCCCCAGCCCCCACCTCTTGCATTCCCTTTACTGATGACATCTTGCACTAGTGTATAATTTAGCCTGATGTTATCTGGGAAGCTATTTATGGTCAAGACAATAACAGCCCACAGAGGAGCTGATAACCCCCATTTCACAAGTCGTGCCCCAGGAGGTTGTGTCAGAACTTGCTCTGGTGGGTTACAACATGCTTTTTGTTGGATTTACGCAGTGATTTCTTGGGCCTAGTTTCTTAGGGAGAACCAGGGTCTGACCCATGGTTGGGGTGGCCTTAGCATAGGCAAATGTCAGCCATGTGGGACCTTTGAAGGTAATGCTTTCTGGATAACCAGGGTTTCTGGATGGCAGAGAGGGGAAGGCCCCAATACCTCATTTTAAACACTTTGCATAAAACCCTTCTAAAATATATGAGTCTCACTTTCCCACTTTCTTAGTGGCACACACTGAACATAGCAGAACGCCTCCCATATTCGGCTTATTAGACTTGAGATGGAACAGAACTGCTGTTCCTGAGGGCCCAGGTTTGCCTGCAATAGTTTTACACCTGCTCCCCTGTCAGGGTACCCACTCCCCTGTCCCTCTGTGGGCAGAGTGCCTGCTGCAGAACCGCAAACCTCTTTTCTAACTTGTAGCTGTTCTTATGCTTGGGCTTAGCTGCCAGACACACTTGTTAGGAGGATCCATATCAAGAACGAACACGTGAGGACACCATGTGAGAATCTCTGGGTCACCTTTCTTGAGTTCTGTATGAAGTCAGGCATCGGGCAGACCATGGCTCCCTTTCTGACCAGCACTGTGATGAGAAGCACATTGAATGTGATTTAACATATTGAAGCTTATTTGCCCACCTGTAAAATGAAACAGAAATCACTCACAGGTTGTTAGGATTCAACAGCACACTGCCTACCCAGAGTGAATGCTCAGGAGGTATTTGTATGATTGGATAAGTGACAACTCTTTTTTATTTTTATTTTTAAGATTTTGTTGGGTAAGGGGAACAGGACTTTATTTGGGAACAGTGTGTACTTCCAGGACTTTTTTTTTCCAAGTCAAGTTGTTGTCCTTTCAGTCTTAGTTGTGGAGGGTGCTGTTCAGCTTCAAGTTGTTGTCCTGTCAGTCTTAGCTGTGGAGGGTGCAGCTCAGCTCCAGGTCCAGTTGCCGTTGCCAGTTGCAGGGGACACAGCCCACCATCCCTTGCGGGAGTCGAACCTGCAACCTTGTGGTTGAGCGGATGCGCTCCAACCTACTGAGCCATCCGGGAGCTCAGCGGCAGCTCAACTCAAGGTGCCGTGTTCAGTCTTAGTTGCAGGGGGTGCAGCCCACCATCCCTTGCGGGAGTCGAGGAATCGAACTGGCAACCTTGTGGTTGAGAGCCCACTGGCCCATGTGGGAATCGAATCGGCAGCTTTCGGAGTTAGGAGCATGGAGCTCCAACCACCTGAGCCACCTGGCCAGCCCGAGTGACTCTTTATTGGCACTGGCAGGATACTAGACTTTGGGGTACGGAGGATGAGAAGCTGAAGCCCCCATCCTAGGGGGGCAATCCTCGATTGTCCTGTTTCTGGGTTATTAAGCACCTGCTTTTTTTAGACGCAGCGTTGGGCAGTAGAGATGAGGTAGAGAGTCAGATAAAGGGGCTTGCACATTTGGGAGGGTCTGGCCGAGCTGGAGCACAAGAGTGTAGACGGCTGAGGATGCCACGCTTCTCCTATCTCCTCTTCAGTCTCATCCCCCAGAAGCCTCTGTCCTCCCCATTGCGAGACAGAGCAGGCCCTCGTGATTAGTCTGCATTCTGGCTTTCCCAAACTCATGTCCACCCCAGGCCTAGTCCTTGTTCTTTATGACACGTTCCTGCGTGACTCTGTGGATGCTTGCAGCCGACTTCCCCAGGGATTGATGGCTGGGAGTCTAGGGCAGTGATTAAATTGGAGGGGTGTATTGAGGGAGCAGGAACTGAGCCCCATGCTGTTGACAATGCCATCCTCACTTTGGCCACAAGGGGGCACAGCAAGACCACTCGGCTGCCAGAGAGCTGGGGAAAGGGGTGTGGCTGGACCGGTAACTCAGCCAAGCTGGGTCTCTGCTTTTCTGCACAGCACCTGCCTATGGCTGCTGTCCCCTGGGTCTCTTCCCTGGGCTCTACTTGCCTCACTCAAATTCCAGCTAACCTCAGATTAAGTAGGGCTCGTGGCTTGGTGTCTTCTGTCTGTCCATCTCTTCCTGCCCTCATCTCCCTGGCCCCAGCTTCCTGGGTTGGGAAAGAGAAGGCCAGGGGACGGTTCCCTGATGCCTGTGCCTTGGTGTCTAGTGCAGGCTGCTCCAGCCCCGACCATCAAGCTGTCCTTATTACCTCCACCTGGGTCGTGCTGGCAGCTCTCAAAGTCAGAGCGGGAGCTTCAGCACAGTGTGCTAGCCACAAACCAGAGGGCTTGGGGGTGCCAAATCGGAGCTTGAGGCTGCCCAGAGGTCAGGGCCATGCTTCCCAGGCTCCCAGAAGCGCCACCATTCCCCAAGTGGCCTCTCTTGTCCTGCCTCCCTCATCCCTCCAAGAGAGGAAAAATTCATCTTCAGGACAGACTCCTCTCCAACCTCCTTTAGCACTTTGTGGGACATGTAGAAGTGTACATGGTACGTGCGTGTAGGTGACTCTGGAAGAGGTCCAAACTAGGCATCTCAAATTCTTTATAGGCACTGTAGGTATACATGGTCATGCTGGGAATGGGGTTGTTAGCATGTAATTGATGACTCCTGCACCCCAATTTGGGGGGGCCTGTCTGTTGTCTTCCCTGGCTCCTACCTCATCCAACACTTAATCCTTGGCTGCTTTTTTAGAAAAAAAGTCTATTCTGCATTGAAATATTGGCCTTCTTCCTCTTTTAGATGCATGAAAATCGAGGCCCTGAAGGACCGCTTACTAGGCGGCTGCTGTTGCAGAGCCTGATGCCTACTTTGTCTGAGTCTAGTACCCTGCAGCTCAGCCTGCGGCTTGAGGGGCTGGGCTGGGGCTGCCCCCTTGTGAATGTGGGTGGGCCTGAGGAGTGGCAGGGGAAAGGGGTGTATGGAGGAACAGCCCTGACTGGGTGCTGGGCACTGCTTTCCTAGCCACCTCTGACCTGGCCCTGGGCACTTGTCCAGACCTTGTCCACTCAGGCAGTGGTTTCAGGCCTTGACCTCAGCTGAAGCTCTGTATTTGGCTGACAGATGGGGCTTTTCCCTCTGAGGAGTCATCTGTCGTGTCGTCCCTGCTGCGTTCCGGCCTTTCCTGCCTGCCCTTGAAGCTCTGATGGCTGCTCAGAGGCTTCTGAGCCCCCGGCAGTTTTTCCAGGGCTGCCCCCACGGGTGTCCAGGCCTCTGGGCTCACCTCGAGCCCCGAGGGTTGCAGAGAGTCAGTGTGTTCCAGGCGTGAGCAGGTAGAGAGTGTCAGAGCAGGCCAGGCTCCTGCAGGTAACTTTGTGCAACCCTCTTATTTTGTGAAATTGGGTCCAGCTGTGGCCTAGGGGCTTGCTTGTGGTCTTCTGATACCTGTTTTGACTCCTCCTGTGCAATCACTCTCCATTTTCTAATTTATTCCTTCGTTTGTTCACTGAAGGATGCCTGGACTGTGCCTCTGTGTACCTGGCCCCCAACTAGAAAAGGGTGGTCAGGTGAAAGAGGCTCTGCTTCTAGGGACCTCGCTGTTCCCCCAGGCCTTGTCACATGCCATCTCGCTTGGAGATTAAAGGGTTGGGAGTTGAGGAATACAGTGAGAACCACCACTTATGACCTAGCACACAGGGCCCTAAGGCTGCCAGGTCCTGGGTTGTGGCTCACCAGGTTTCCCTGCCCTCAACCCTTTACGCCTGGGGGAACTGGAGGTCCTGAAGTATTAGCCATTTCACTGCCATTCCTCCATTGCTTCCATCGTTTAGACCTGGCTTCTATGGTGTTCCTGGAGCCGGCGACCACCTCTCTCCTAGGGGCTGGTCCAGGTCTACAGTGCTGATCGTGCTTCGTCTGGCATGTTACTGCTTCCCCTGCACATGTCCTGCCAGGCCCTGAGCGGGGTGGGTGAGGGGGTCGGGGGGGCTATACAGGACCAGCCTGGATGCTTACAGCTCCTGCCACTTCCTCCATGGCTCAAGTCTCTGGGCTCTGCTGGGCATGGGCATGGACTGGGTCAACTCTGCTCCTGGCCTGAGCTGCTCAGACAAGTTTCTGTGAGGCTTTGTGCTGAGAGCAGCATAGCTTGCAGCCCCAAATGAGGCTTGATCTCGCAAGCCCATCCCTAAGGCCCAAGTCTAAGCAAAATTAGTATTTCCATAACTTTGGTTCTAGGCACCGTGGGCTGACAGGATGCCCCATCCAGGATCCAGCCTGACCCAGGTTAATCTCACTGTGAACAGCAGCCTCGGGGCCATAAAACTGCCCTCCCCCCATCCAAGTGAGCTCCAGCTTTCCCTAGTTCCTTCCTCCAGAGGTCTGTGCATTAGAACAGAAGCCCCGCATCAAGGGCTGACAGAATCGCTCAGGCAGTGGGGGCCAGCAGACCCAGGAGCCAGATATGGCACGGGCTGCCACAGTTAGCCTTCCCTGGACTGCCTGGCACCTGGCCATGCTGGACCACTCTGGGCCACTTTACCATTTTACCTCTCTTACTCAGACCCAGGCAAACTTACATCGCTGGGAATTTGAAAAGAAGCCCTTCCTTGAAGCCCCAGATCCACTCCAACCTTCAGGTTCTGTAGCTGCAGTGGCAAGCTGGAGAAGAAAGAGCTTGCTCAAGGTCAAAGTGCAAAACAGCAGCAGAGGTGTGGCCCCTGCCTCCCAGGGTGAGGCTGGCTCGCCTGGTTCCCAGACTGGGCTGTGGTGGAGTAGCAAACACATAGGGAAGCTGCCCTCCAAGCCCTGTGTCAGTCCCATGGAGCTCTAGGGCCTGGGTGGGGTGTTCTGTGAGGGGCTATCCAGGGAAATCTCTGCTCAGTCAGAAGAGAGCTTCTTGGAACTTGCCCTGGGTGCAGCAGTAACTAGTTCTGCCCCTCCCTTTGGCACATGTGACCGTCGCCTGCCTGGCACTCTCTTGACTGTTGGATGGGTTGACTTCCTCATGGGATGTACAAGATGCTTTAATTCTTCCAGCTACAGGGACGAGGTGTTCTTGAGAGCATGAGGGTAATTAAATGTGGCTCTGCCACCACCTGCCACCTGTCTCAGAGCAGGGAGAAGGGTGGTGAACTTGGGTCAGACATCCTGCTGCCTCCTGGACATGGGGAGGGATACTCCCATTTGATCCCTGTGTCTGATATGCTGGTGGGTGGTCAGCTGAGCCACCTCTGTGAGTCAGTCCCATCCCCTCTCTGAATGCCTCACCTCACTGAAAGACTTCCAGCATGAAACAGGATGCTGGTTCAGGGACGGAGAAAGGAGAACTTGCTGTCCTTTCCCTGTAGGAGCTCTGCCTCGCGCCAGCTGAAACCCAGTAACTTGCATGTGGCCATGCCAGCAGTAGACTCCAGGTTCTTCCCAAGACTGCTGGCCCGTCAGCCTCGGGGCTTCCCATGGAGCAAGAGCTGCCCTTGGCTGCACCACCTCTGCCTGCTCCTGAGCCCCCCCCCCCCGTAGTAGCTCAGGGTGTGGCAAGTGGTGCAAAGTTGTGTCCTAGCCTCTGCCCAGGTTCCTGGGGTTGCCCAAAGCTCTGTATGCTCTTGCTGGTAGATGAGGTGAGACGTGGACTTGGGGACAGGAGTCCCAAATTTTGAACCAGCTCTGTTCCTCCTTCACCAGGAGATAGCAGAGTGGGGCCTGAGTGTTTGCATGCCCTGGCTGCACTAGCCCCCCTGCAGTCTTTATGACAGGGAGGAGAACATGCCCGAGCCCCAGGGGAAGGGTGAGGACAGAATATGGGAAGGAAGGGCAAGTGCATTCTGTGGAGCCTCAAGTGGGACATCCTGAGCGACAGCCTAGAGTCAAGAACACAAACCACCTGACTGGGCCTGAGGGTGTTAGTTGGGACGTTCTGAGTGGGATCCTCTCTGCCAGAAGAAATGGACGGTTGTGGGTCATGCTCAGTTTTCTCTATATAACGCTGCCTGTTCAGAGTCTATGGTGGGTGCTCCGGGAGGCTGGCACTAGAGAGACTTTCACTAGATGACTGGCCAGGAGCCTGGGTCTAGAGAGATTTCACAAGCTGCCCAGGGCCAAGCTGTGGGACAAAACACAAAGCTCTCCCCTGCCCCACTCAGCCACTTGAGGATCAATGTCCTGAGACCAGTGATCCAGCAGAATGGGGCTGAATAGGGTCCTGGGGCTGTGGCGTGGACCAGCTGATATGTGATGGGAGGGCCTGCACTGGCCGCGCCAAGAGGCCATGGACACGTCAGCTGGGGGCAGAGGCAGTGCCAGAACTCTGGATGGGGATGGCACATTGGCACCTGAGAGAGGAGAGGAAGAACTGACAATCGATAGGAAGAGTTGGAATCCAGGGTAAGTTGGTGTTGCATGAGGTTTGCAGGAAGCCCCCGATGGGCCCTGGCAGAGGCTGGAGGCGAAGAGGATGCCTGGTCTGTGCAGCGCCCCAGGTAAACCCAGGCTTAGTGACTTCCATTCTGTGGCTTCCACATGGCGTTCCAGATGTGACGCTCTGACCCTGCAGAGCCAGGCAGCCAGTGTACACATCTGCTTTGGAGCTGATACAAAAAAGAGGTCTCGCCCACCCCCAGAGCCTGGGGAGGAGACGCAGGCACAGCACATTCACTGAGGGGGCACTCTGGCTCCATTGGGCCACCAGCCTGGCCATCTATCCACATCTGGCCATCTGTTTGTTTCCCTGCTTGAGTCCCTGGAAGCTGCAGCATTAGAGAGCCTCTGGGGCAGATTGAGTACTGGAGCTAGAGCCCAGGTCCAATCCCTACAAAGCAGACCCCTCACCTATGTCCAAGGGAGAGGTATAACAGGCTCCAAGGCCCTGCCAACCTCAGAGAGTGTCAGGATGGGCACACGAACTCCAGGGAGCATGTTTGCACATCTGGTTTCACTCAGCAGGCCTTAATTCCTGAAAACCCCTGAGCTCCCCAGGAGAGTGTCGTTGAATGACCTCTGGAAAAGCAGAAGTAAAGTCTGGGAACACACTGTCCTCTCACACTCTGCCGTGGCCAGCTGGCCCGCAGGACCCCTCCATGGGCCATGAGGCCATGGGTGAGTCTAGAGCAGGGGGCTGCCCCGCCTAGTGTACTGTGCCAGGGGCTGCCTCTGTGCCTGTTGGGCCCCTGGGTGGCTTGGGGCCAAGACCCTCCCTTCCTGCCTCCCTGGGGCCCTTGGGGAGGGGCTGTAGAAGCTTGGGGGCTAGGGAGGCCACGTGCCTCCTGCCCTCAGGGACCCTAGAGGGGCTGAAAGATCACTTTCAGTGCTGGCAGGATCTGAGAAAGGTCTCAGATGAGAGGCAGGGCTGCCCAACTGCCACCTCTTAAGGCCTTGCTGGGGCTGACTGCCAAGCCCACACTTTGTCCTACAGAGAGTGCAGATCAGGCGAGGGGGTCCCCATGTCCTCCTGCTAATCGGGCTGGGATGGTAATCAGACATGCCAGCTGGGGCCTGGGCTGTGCTGCTGAGGGGTCTTGGCCTAGAAGACCTGGGTTAAGGAGTAAGCAGGAGATGAAGGGACAGATGGAAGCTCTGAGGCCAGCTTGAATCTGGTGTGGCCCTACCTACGAGCCATGCCAGGTGGGTGTTGGGCTGCAGCCTACCCAGGCGCCGTCAGAGAGCTCAGCTTGACCCTGCTGGAACCAGGGCATGATCTCTACACAGTGACCTCAAGGTGGACGGTGGGCCTCGTAGAAGAAGGAGGGCTGGGGCTCTCTCCCTTTCCAGGCTGGGGGTGGGCCTGAGGAAACAGGCCTGTTTCCTGCACTTCAAGGGCTTCTCTTTAGGGCATGCATCCTGTGGACTTCCCTGGAACACGTGCTTGGGGTAGATCACAGGCGGGTCATCCCAGGTGAAGACTAGCACTGTTGGGCCCAAGAGTCAAGGGCTGAGGCCGAGGCAGTGCTCAGCTGGAGGGCATGAGACCTCACAGGCTGTGGGGAGGAGGCAGGGCTCAAGCTCTGGGACCCCAGGAACCACTGGGTAAAGGTGACAGTGACATGTTTGAGGACTTCATTCTGGTGACGCTGTGGAGAGTGGACTTGGGAGCAGGGAGCCACGATGTGGGGCAGGAGGCCAGCAGAAGGGCACTGGTGAGGAGACGTGGGCGGCACTGGAGATGGAGCTGGGGGGAGAGCCCCCAGAACACCCGGACAGGCAGAAGAGGTACGGGTAGGTCTTGGGTGGGGTGAGGCTGCTGAGGAGCAGGCCCAGGACCCCCAGGGGAGGCGGGAGGCGCTGGGAAGCTGTCGGTTGGCTTCCTTTGTGGAGGGATGTAAGTCAGACTGCAGAGCAAACTTCCTGAGAGCAGCAGCATCTTCTTGGACATGAGCAATCAGCCTCTGAGGAAGTCTTCTGCTGTGAGAGAGCCCAAGCTGATCAGACATTCCTGGTGCCGGGCCACGGACGGGAGGATTTGGGGGAGACAGCTGGGCTTGTGGGTAGACCAGAGCAGTCCCCCGAGCCTGTGCTAACCAGAACACTGCTGATGCCGCAGCCCAGGCACGTCTGGGGCTGTCACCGAGCCTGTCAAGCTGCTGAGCTCAGAGCACAGAGCAGAACTAGCCCCTGCCTTCCAGAGCCTCTGGCGTCCTCGGCTGCCCTCGGGTGCTGGGCCAGGACTGGGTGGCCAGGTCTCCCACGAAGCTCTCAACAAGTTCCAGGCCTCTCCTCCTGTGCTCAGATCCTACCCCCAGTCACACCCCCTCCTCCTTGCATCCCTCAGAGAGAGTAGGAAGCTGGGGGGGGGGGGCAGAGGGGTTTCTAATGGGCCTTGTCCCAGCCCTGAGGACTGTGTAAAGGGCTTGCTGCTGCCAGCCACTGGGCCTGGGCACCAGGTTTCTCGTACAGGGTCAAAGCTGGTTCAGAAGCCCTGTGTGGGCCGACCTGAGGGATTCAAGTCGCCTTCCTGGCTGGCAGGCTGTCCCCTCTCCCTGGGTCACAGGGAGACATGGGCTTGGCCAGAGAAAGTGGTCTGGAATGGCCCTTTGAGATCGTCCCTGGGGGCTTTTAAAAATGAGTTTCCTGGTAAGGAAGACTCTCCGGCCTTGGGCAGGATTCTCGGTAGAGTCTCCTGGGTTTGCTCTGATCTGACAAACGCCAGCAGAAACCACCCGGCTGTCTGTGTTCCAGCGGTGCCGGGAGCCCGTGGCTTCCCCAGATGCAGCGTCAGCAGAAAGCAGCAGCCAAAGCACAGGGATGTTTGCTTTGAGGCCTGTGCTAAGTCCCAGGGGTCGGGGGGATGCAAAAGGGAGCCCACACCGCAGCTTTGCCCCTCTCGTTCAAATGCACACACTCCTAGCTTCTCAAGGAATGGCTGATGCCACAGTGATGCCAGAGGGGCTCATCCATGAGTCATGGCGGTCTAAGACCTCTGGGGTGTTCAGGCCGCGTCCAAGGTCATGGAGGGAGCAGGCCCTGCCACCTGCCAGCTCTGCTGGGACTAAAGTCTGCCTGCGCAGCTAGATCTAGTAATGTATTTAAAAGGCCTGTCCTAGGCCAGGGGCTATGGGAGAATGTGGTCAAGGATGTGAAGGGTAGGGGGGGAGAGGAGACCAGACTTGGGGATGGACAGAATCTACCAGCCTGACCCACATCTTGGCCCCTCTACGCCTAACTGTGGGACTCTGGACAAGTTTCATGTTCCCTCTGATTTTCCTTTATTGAGTCTGTGAAATGGGCATGCCTGATAGGTCCAGCACGCAGGTTGCTCCTGACAGGGAGCTGAGTACTCAGCAAGGGCCCATCTGTTTCCAGTTAGAGTGGCTCTTGGTTCCCCCCTTACGTTGGGGTGCTGACTCCCACCTGACCAGTGCCAGGTGTTGGATTGAGTCATTGGGGGGGGGGGGCTGGAGAAGGGGAGAGGGCATTTGGCGGTGGGGAAGTTATTGAGCAAACCTTCCTGGAGAGAGAAGCCATGTGGAGCAAAGGCAGAGGCTGAGGCACACTGCTGGAGAGCTAGGGAGGCTAGTGGGGAGTGACAATGACGGCACTCAGGAAGCCTGGCTGCGTGTACAAGGATGCCTGGGAGAGGCCCAGCCCCTGGATCCTTCGGAGGGTAGGAATCAGGAGGCAGGGCCTGGACTGGCCGTCGCAGAGAGTAGTGGGGCCATTGGTATGAGCACCTTGCCGAGAGGCTTTTGCCCTGGTTTTTGCCCGGTACCTCTGGCCTGGCCTCTAGGTCCAACTTGAGCCCGAGAGGAAGGAGTCTCATGGCCTGAGAAGGGCTCTCGGCTGCCTGAGGGGCTGGGTGGATAAATGGACAGATTTAGGTTGGCAGCTACTGCACCAGACAGTCTGACCCAGAGCACCACATTCCGGCCCGGCTTCCAAGGGCTGTCCAGCCACATCTTCCCCTCGTAGGGATCTGCGCACCTGTCATTCCTTACACCAGAAACCCCTGCCCACTTTTTTGTTTCAAGTATCACAGCGTTTATCGATAGATAAAAATATATGAAATCAGGGCATGAATATGACTTGATAAGTAGATTTAATTTCAGTACTACAATAAGAGGCAACAATTCATATTCTCACCATTTTTTTCATATCCACAAAAACCACTTCAAGGGCATTAACGATCTCTCAAAACTGATTAGTTTTATGCAAGGAAACCATGTTTCTTTCAAAAAGGCTTGTGCCTTTCCCAGGGTCAAGGATATTAACATCTAGCACCTAAAGCCCATTAGTAGAGGTAGAAATATAGGTGATACTCTATTACCTCAATGACCATCAGTTACAGTTAAGAATGGGAATCAAATATTGCAACAACTCCAATATTACTGAGCAAAGCGTCTTCTCCCACTCATGCCTTATTCCAGGTATAAGTGGGCCTTGGCCAGATTGTGGTGAGGATGGGGAAAGAATACTGCCCAGGGCAGGGGCTCATGGCATACGGCCTGGGGTGAGGACATTAAGTGTGTACATCTTTTGGGCAAAAAGACAGCAGTGTCCCTGTGGTAGAGCAGGGAGCTGGGGGCTTCTCCCTGATCCGCCTTACCCTTAGTTCCGTCCCCCTTTTGGGTGGCCAAGGGAGAAAAGTAGGTGTGAATGGTCGAGTATTGGTGAAGGTAACAGATGGTGAAGGCCTCTTGCAGGCCTCATGAGGTTCAAGTCCACTCTGTGAGTGCCCAGGAGCCACAGAGGACATGAATGCTGCCTGCCACCTAGTTGTCACCTAGAGATGCAGCTGGAAGGCGTGCGGCACTCACAGTCCTGCCTGGGTCCCCTCTCTCGCTCCCACAAACTCTTCCATCTCTCCTTTAGCACACCTGACTGCAAGCTGGGAGCATTCTTCTCTTGATGGGGGACAGGAGAAGGTGTTTTACAGGGGTCCTCTAAACCTGTAGAAGGATTATGGGCCCCATTCTCTCTTCCTCTTTGAGCAGCGCAGGATAGCGTGGCCTTGTCGGCCCACAGACACACAGGGAGGCTTGTGGAAATGTTCACAAGTGTGACCTTTCCTGTCATCCTCCGGGTCACTTCCCCAGGAGACAGAAAGAATGCAGTCCCCTGCAGCAGAAGCCAACCCTGGCTGGTGGGCCTTCATACACATGTGCACCCACGGTCCCTTCTCAGCCACTGTCCTTGGCATGCCATCACTAACAAGGTGTTTCCCGTTTCAAAATCCAGGAGGAAACCCTCCTGCTGTCTTCATCCATCCTCTCCCCAGTCTTTCATTCAGTCCACAGTTATTTACTGAGCATGAAAACACACCAGAACGTACTCTGCTCCAGACTCCCGGATACCAGAGTGACCAAAAGTGACCCAGTCTCAGAGCTTACATATCCTGTGCCAGGTGGGATATGTGTTACAAAGAAAAGTGGCTCAAGTGACAGGACAGGGGCTTTGGAGAGGCCTCTAAACAGGCAGCGTTTGAGGCGAGATCATCACTTTCTAGGCAAGGGGACAGGGAAAGACCCTGAGCTGAAGATGTACAGACGAGTGACGTGGTCTGCTTTGTGTTTTAAGATCACTGGCTGAGTGTGGAAATGGATGGGCATGGGAGGCAAGGGCAAAGCTGGGAGACTGGTAGGTTGTTGCCGTGATCCCACCGAGTCTTTCCTGTCCTGCCTGTCCAGGGCCTTCTGCTCTGTCTCCTCCTCCTGTCTCCCGCCCCCCCCCCCCCCCCCCCCGTCCCTACGAGCCTGTAGGCTTGGCCTGCCTGGCTTCTCCCCGTCACACCATTCATTTGCGCTCTAGACCACTGCTCATTTTTGCCGTCCTCCTGGTTGTTTCCCTTTGTGTTTTCCTGTCCCTGACCTGTGTGACGGCCCAGCCCAGCGTGCCCTCTTACCGTCTCGGTCGTATTTTGTGTCCTGTCTGTTCCACTCACAGGGCGATGGTGTCTCCTCTTTCTCATACGCACCAGTCCTGCTTAGGGGCGTATTGGCTGGCTCTGCTGGCTCTGCTAGCCCTGAGACCCTGGAAACAGGGCCCAGGTCTTACTCTGCTCTAGGTTTGGGCCGTCCTAGAGCCCACCGTGCAGAAGGGCCTCCAAGGCTTGTGAGTGGCACTTTGGGTTGGAGTTTCCCAGACCTTCTTATCATTTGGAGGAACAATAGTTCTGCCTGTGCTTGGACAGTACACTGGCTCATGGCCCGAGGGCCTGGGGCATCCCCAGGGCCTTGGCTGACCACTTTGGAGTGGACACTGAGCCAACAGGGAGTTGGAGCTGGGGTAGCATTGGGACCCAACTCCCGGGGAGAGGCTGAGGCCCAGAATTGAGGTGGGGATGGGAGCTTTGGGCCCCGGGGAGGCTCAGCACAGCCAGTCCTCACCTCCACCCTTATTTCAGACCTCAAGCTGCACCTGCAGAGCACTGACTATGGTAACTTCCTGGCCAATGAGGCGTCACCACTGACAGTGTCAGTCATTGATGATCGGCTCAAGGAGAAGATGGTGGTTGAGTTCCGCCACATGAGGAACCACGCCTATGAGCCGCTCGCCAGCTTCTTGGACTTCATAACGTGAGTGCGCCCTGTAGTGCCCCGCCCCTGCCACACACACACACACACACACACACACACACACACACACACACACACACACACGGCAGAACAGCTGTACATGATGGACCTGGCCCAGCATGGCCTTAGACCATCTGCCTATAGAGTCTTCCTGGGCTGTATGGCTGCGCAGGTCATTCAACAACTCTGGCCCTCCAAGCCACCACCCATAGAGTGGGGTCACCAGCCACTTCACTGCTTGCTGGGTATACCTGTGGAAACAGAGGTAGAGAGGCCCCCTCTGCAGTATGTCCCAGGAGCCATGAGCCAGGGCCTGTGTAGGTGGCTGCCTCACACAGTGGTGAGCAGAGGTATGGTTGGTAGCGGGCCTGAGAGTGTGCTCTGAGTCGGTGGAGTGTGCGTGTGTGTTGTGGGGAAGTGCCCCAGGCACTCTCCTGGGTACCATGTAGCTTTTCTCATTTCCTGACTGCGGTGTGCCCACCCTCCTCCTCAGCACCTGGCATACCTGCCCTGCTTGTCCCTGGACAGACAGGGCGACATTCCTGCTAACTGGCCTGATCCTCCCATCACTTTCCCACCAAGAACAGCCTCTTATTCAAGATCCACTGCAGCCAGAAGGGCTCCATCCTCAGGCGAGGGCCACAGTCTGGGACACATGAAGGGCTCAGGGAACCTGCTCAGACTGGGAAGCAGGCTCTCTCCTGGCCACAGGCTGCCTTCCCAGCAGGGGCCTCCCTGCTGTCCCTGCTGGGCCTGTAATCACTGCCCTAACCCCGGTCAAGGTACAGCTGACATGGTCCTACTGGAACAGGAGGCCAGAGATGGGGTGTGTCTGGTGCTGCTGCATTGCGGATCACACCACAGCACCCCATCTGTCAATCAACCCCCACTCTGGGCTTGTGTGTCCCTTGCCCCAAGGCCAGAGCTGAGGATATACAAGGAAACAATGCATTTATTGCCAGAGCCCAGCCTTCATCTTGTTTGCACAAGGTTCCTTCAGTTTCCTGGTGAATGTTCTGGTCTTGCCAGCCATGCTGGCAAGAGGAGGCCTGCCCCAACCCCATGCCAGTGGTCAGAGAGCAGATGTCCTCCATCCTTCTGCCTGCTTGGCTACTTGCCTGTGTAGCTAGCCCCTGGCCTGTCTTGGTGCCCTCAGAGGCTTGGTCTCAGCCTGCCAGGCCGTGAAACCTGAGAGAGCTCTGAGAGTGACTGAGGCCGCACAGCTGCCAGCTCTTTGCTGGAGATTGGCTTCAAGCACCAAGTATGCTTAAAGCAGCCAAGTGCTATCCTGTGGCAGGCTGTCACTTCCTGCCCCTTCCGTTCATTGGTGATTGTGGCTTATAGTCTTCCCCTCGCCTTACTCCTGGTCTCACTCAGGAAGAGCTCAGCAGCCACGCGTCAGCCTTTCTGAGACTGTGGTTGCTCAGTCCATGACCTCGTCATTTCCAGTGACCTGCTCCTCTGCTCTCCGCTCCAGCCACCCCCACCGATGGCTACCGAAGGCCATGTCACACTGGAAGTGCTCCACCTTTGAAATCTCTGAGTCAGGCGCTCCGTCTCTACCCACAGCCTTCAGGCCTCCAGTCCACGCTCAGTCCCTTGTGAGACGTGGGTTCCGGACTCAGCAGGACACTGGGAGTTGCTTCCTCCCTTGCTGCCCCTTCTGGCTTCATTTTCCTCCCTCTCCAGCTGAGGTTCCCTGGTCCATCATTTGAGCACTCTTCTGCCAACATCCACAACTCTCTTGGCTGCCCATCTCGTGGTTCCGCCCAGTTGGCAGCCCCCCAGCCCTGGAGGAATTCCAGCAGCCTCCAGCCTGGAGGCACCCTCCCCCACCTCCACTGCTGGGAGCAAAGCCGGGGAAGCCGGCATTGGGTGATCCCTGCTGCCAGATGCGCACGCAGACCAGCTCAGCTGGCCTTGGCTTGTCCCTGCCCAGCCAGACCCTTGCTCTCCCTACTCAGCACCCTGCAGCCCCCCGCCCCCAAAGATCACCTCTCCATCTTAAACACTATCCCTCTCCGACCCCCAAATCTTCTCTCTGGGCTGATGACCCACCACCTTCTCCACAAAGACAATAAAGGCCAATCCTCCCAGCACTGCATCTGTACCCCCCAACCCCGATCCAGTGGCAGAGGCACCCTCCTTTTTCTTTGGGTCCTTCTGCCAATGTCCTTTGGACCCTGAGTGGCCACTCATCTGCATTTCTGTCTGTGCAGCCACCTTCAGATTCTTCCCATCAGCATCTATAAAAACTAAAATCTCTCACACCACTAAAAACTTGTGCATTCACTGTCAGTTCTTTCACCTCCCTTCACCCTTCGAGCCTCCAATCAGCCTGCAGCAGTCCCATCACTCCACCACAAGGCCCTGGCTAGTGGTGACCGCTAACCTTCATGTGGCCATCAGAAGCCACACGTCTCTCAGCCCGTCCCAGCAGTCAGTCTCTTTCCTCTCATGGTGTCTCTCTGATTTAACCCCTATCACCCTCGCTGTTCTCCTTCCTCCACTCCACCTCTTCCACCTCCTCTACTCTGTTCATCCCAGGAGTGAGGAGTGGTGTCACGAAAAAGTGCTTGTCGAGGGGATCTCCCCAGGCTGGGGACTCAGAACTGACTTCCCTGAGGACGTGGCTATTTGGCTGAGGGGAAGCGTGTTTAAAGGAAAAATTAGAGGTGGGGGGCTCTACACTGAGGGGCTGTACATGTCCTGAGCAGATGAAGCATGGAGCCCCATCCCCTGGAGATGTCCAAAGGAGAGTGCAGTGCCCCAAGTGGTGGAAGTGTCAGCTAGAGGTTCCATCCTGGCTGTGAAGACTTGAGGGAATAATGTCATCATTGCCCACAGACAAAGCTGGCCCAGCTAGGGCAGATGTTGGGGCCATCACAGAGCTCATCTTAGCTGCATCTCTCAGAGTCTCTTAGTTGCCTTCAGAGCTGCCCCAGTGTGGCTGGAATGGGCTTTTGCATGAGTTCCTTGTCACTGAAAGTATGCAAGAAAAAGCTGGTTAAGACCTCCTCTGCTCTCCCATGGTGAAAGGCAGTGCCCAGTGGTTTTGTAGATCCCAGCCAGCCTTCAGCCAACACACATTACCGGCATCAGCTCTGGGTCAGCCAGGCCCAGTGCCAGGGGGGAGGGAGATGTATGGATGCAATGGGATGGGTGCCAGTGGTGGTGTAGGCAGCCCCTGGAGAGGCCTGCGAGCAGCTGCCACAAATGGAGCCAGGGGTCACAGGAGTCCCAGCATTAAGAGGGCTGCAGGATCAGATGGGGTTAGAGAGGCCACTTGGGAGAGTGGGTGGCCAGAGCAGAGGCAGCTGCCTGGCGTAGGGCAGACAGACCTTGAGTGAGAGAGGTCCCCTTGAAGTAGACTGTCATTAGTCATATGGTCTTGAGATGATTCAGCTCAATCTCATGAGTAACATGTAATGTGTCACTGTACCAAGGGCTCCTTCCAGGCCCAGCTGTTAACTTGTTATGTGACTTGTGATAGAGTCTCTATTAGCGTTTTTGGCTTTGGAGGGTGTCTTGGTCTGGCCCATTCCATGATGGTTTCCCATCATGGACCCGGAAGGGAAGCTGGGAGAGCTGCTTGTGGGAGAAGTGTCTGTTCTCTGGGGATTTCCAGATGGGCCCCGAAGACCTTTGTCCTTTGATGAGTGAGCCTCCTTGAAGGGGGCCATCCCCAGTGTTCAGCACCTGCCTGCAACTCAGGTACCCATTGGCAGAACTTGGGCAGGGTAAACTACACCACCTGGGAGAGGTAAGGTTCCATCTTTCTCCTGTACTAGCGGCTTCAGTGCTACCAGCCTGGAGTGGGCAGCTAGAAGGAGGCTTTGTCCCAGGACAATGGCCTCAGGCGCCCAGTGGGCCTGTTAGCATACTTGCCATTCTCCCCAGGACTCATCGCTCCAACCTTACTTAGGCCTTGGATCGGGTTTCCTTAGGCCTCCCTATCCTGGCTCTCCAGCCCTCGCTGTTCACAACTAGTGTTTCTGGATCTCTACAGGCTAGAGCTCTAGACCTGCTGTGGTTTCTGAGTCCTGGGCTAGGCCTGGCTCCTGCCTGGAGGGAGAACTAGTCTCCACACTGTTCTCCTAAGCCTGGGGGAGAGCACACAGGAGCTCTTCAAGGCCCGGAAAGCTCAGATCAAGTGGGAGGATCCAACTGGGCCTCTGGGGTGGGGCAAGACTTTAATGAGGAGAAGGTCAGGGCCTCAGTAGTTCTTCTATGGGCCACACTTCAGTCATCCTGATTGCAGAAGGGAAATAGGCTTGACAGCTGGTATGCTGAGACCGTAGGTTAATATCTCTTCACTTTCCATTCTGGGCAGGGCTCTGAAGGACTCAGATGTGACTGAGCACAGGTACTGCTACTAGCAGCGCCTGCTGGGAGCTGTGGATGGACAGACTGGCAGGGGTACCTGGTTATCATGACCTCCTCACCAGCGCCAGGCTGGCCCCCAGGGCTGGGATGGTGAGAAGGTGGAAGGTAGGCCATGCTGCTCCAGCAGGTGGCGCCAAAGGGCATAACAGAGCGACAGGGTTGACAAGGGACTCTGAAAACTTCTTGGAGGAGGAAGTGGCTTCCTAAACTCCAACCCAAGTTAAATCTTCAAGACACAGGGCGAGGGAGGGCCTCTGGGCAGAGGAATACAGACTGCCCCGCTCCCACCCCATGAGGGCCTCTTTGGCCTGGCGGACAGCCTCCTGTCCACTCCCCAGCTGTCTTACTCTGGAGGGAGACGCTGACCAGCTGGAACCTCATTCTCTCCTACGGAGGCCAAATGAGGGGAGGACTGGTGGAGTGGCTTTCTGGGGGCCGGGAGGCAGCTGCTGCAGCCAGACAAGGAGGAGGAGGATTTCCCTGCCTGTTGAAGGCCTTGGCCTTGGGAGAGAAGCAGACAGCTGGTCCAGCATCATCTCTGCCAGGTCTGCCCTACCTCCTTTCTCCCAGAAAAGAGGATTCTGGCTCTCATTGGCCAGGGGAGAAAGCAGTGGCTGCTGCTGCAGCGAACTTGTAGTTGACCCAGGGGGAGGGAAGTGCTGGGCCTGGCACAGGATCATTCAAGGCTGGCCTAGCCTGGGTTAGAAGAGGGCCATGGAAGGGGCTAAGGGCGTGTGATCGCAAGTGACCATTACTCGGTTCAGCCTTTTCCTTGCTGCCCACATAGGACTTGTAGCAGGAGAGGCAGGGAGCAGCCAGGGGCTACAACCATTGGCCCCCACATCTGCTGGCAGGGCTGAAAAGTGAGTCATAGCTGGCCTGTTCCACATCACTGGAAGGACAGCAGCAAAGCCAAACGGTGGAGTCTTCCCACAGGGCGCTCCTCTGAGGCGGGGCCAGTACCCTGAGGCACATCCCGTGAGCCCTGACCCTAGCCCCACTCCCAACATAAACTGACACCCTGAGTTGCAGGCACAAGGAGTGGGTAGGTTTAGAAAAAGGAAGACTGGCTTGTGGGGATCCCTCTAAGAAGACAAGGCTAAATGGGGAGAGTATAGAGCCCCAGGGCATGGGAACCTCAGACATGGGTGGAGGTGTGTAGACACTGGCCGTGGGGACAGAGAGCTCTCCCTTATGGTATGTATGACCTGGTGCCTGAGCTCTCTGCCTTATTTCCGCTGATGGCTGCTAGTGCAAGTGGTTGTGGGATCAGTTGGATAGTACAGGTCTAAGAGGTACCCTGTTCTCTCCCTCTCTGTACAGAAGGTTGTAAGTGTAAAAAAGCATCCTTAGGCTCGGGGGTGAGGTCTTTGTGGCTGTCTCAGGGAACATGATGGCTAGAGTAGGGCTGGATGGGGTGCAGGAAGTGGTATGTACCATGGTCCTGGGGAACATGGGATTCTGGAGGCATCAGGGGCAGGAGGAATGTGCTGTCCAGGGTAGAGAAGATGCAGGCTGGGGCCAGAGACTAAGGCACAAATCTCCGGACCTCTCTGAGGTCTCTATACTCTGCCAGCTCTGTCAGGGCAGGGTCAGAAGGCTCGCCCTGTGGGCTTTTTGGCTTACAGCTGCCGGTGGGCCCTGCCTGAAGCCCTCAGTTTGGGAAGGGCGTGGGGGGCCGTGTCTTCTCAGCACACATCCTGTAGCTGACTGACCCAGCCATACTAGGGGTGGAGGGAGGGCAGCTGCCTGGCCCCAAGCCCAGGAGAGCAGAGGTCGTAGCAGGGTGCTGGGCTGGGTGGGAGCTGGGGGAGCAGCAAGCAGGAGGAGTAGAGGTCAGGCCAGGCCAGGAGCTGTGGTTTCTTCCTCCTGCCGCCTTCCTGGAGGACCCTGTGGGAGCTGCCCCAGTGGCCAGCTCTCTGAGCTGCAGCCTGGGCATCAACCACCTTCCCTTCTTTCCTTGGTATTGGGGGCCACTCCTCCCAGGGGTCTTCCTGGACAGCCTCAGCACTGGTGCTCAAGACACTGTCACAGCACAGGGGCCTGGCTGGGTGGGGCCTGTGCTCAGTGCCCGACTCAGGGCGGCAGCCTACACCCCAGCTCTCACCCTTCAGTGGGAGCCCTACTCTGGTCTTGGAGGATGTCCTCCCCCCAGGCCTTATCCAACTCCTTTGTGCCCTGAATTCATCACTGGTGACAAGCTGGAGGAATGTTGTGGCTACACAGCTTGCCTATAACCTGGGGCATTTTCACCCCATCTCCACATAGGTGACTACACAGAATTCATTACCCTAGTGCCTTTGTGGCGTCGTCTTAATGGCTGCAGGCAGAACATGCCCCTTGCCAAGTCTGAACTGGCATCCCCACCGCTCCCCAGCTCCACAGCCCCCACTGCTGCCCATGCACTGTCCAGAGCACAGAGCCTGGGGGAGCCTCTGCCTGGACTGCCCAGCCTCCTGTCCAGGTCTCTGGTTCTCCTCCAGGCTCTCCTGGGTGGATGCCTGGCCCTGGCCTTAGTCCATAAAGGAGGAGGCAGTGCTCTGTCTTTGGAGTGGGCTGCACAGGGCAGCTGTCTGCCTGCTCCGTCTCTGCCTAACCTGGGGCCTTACTCCAGACGGGCCCTCCCACTGGCTCCCCTCTGGCCTTCCCTAGAGAAGTTTGTCTCTACCCCACCCCTCAGCCTTTCGTCCCTTTGCCATCTTCCCCTCCTCCTCTGAATGATCCTAACTGGACTGGATACTCCCTGCTTACATCCTGCTCATGGATCCCTCCTGCTCAAAATGAAGGCAGGACCCTCAGCCCAGCCTGCAGGACCAGGCCCCAGCCTCCTGGCAGCACTGCCCTGGTTCCTTTCCCTCTGCCAAAGCTGACTGTGCTCAGTTCCTCGAATGCAGCCACTACTTAGAGAATGCCTTCAGGCCTTTGCACACATTGTTCCCTGTTCCCAGTTCTTGCACCCCCAGGCTGGCCAGTGCGCCTCGCCTCCACGTGCCCATGGTTCCTGTGTCTATCCAGAACACCGCTCACACTGTGGGGTAGTTACCTGTTTCCCAATCACTCGGGAGGCATGAATTCCACTCCCTCCTGTCCACCAAGGGAAGGGCCGTGTCTGCCCTGTGCTCCTGGTACTTGAGTAGGGGGCACTCTTGGGCAGGGAGATGAGCTAGTGGCATTTATCTGCAGCGGCCTCGAGGTAGCATTCACTGTCAAGGGGCTGGTGGCCTGTGCAGGGTGGGAGCAGGGCCATGGTGTCCGGACTCCCAGTGCCCCCCAACGGTCTGCCTGCTGTTGTGTGTCTCCTGTAGTTACAGCTACATGATTGACAATGTCATCCTCCTCATCACGGGCACACTGCACCAGCGCTCCATCGCCGAGCTCGTGCCCAAGTGCCACCCACTGGGCAGCTTTGAGCAGATGGAGGCCGTGAACATTGCACAGACACCCGCCGAGCTCTACAATGCCATTCTGGTGGACACGCCCCTGGGTGAGCGGTGGTGATGGAGGAGGGAGGAGGTGGGCATCAGTGCCAGCGCCTCGGTGTGGGGTGTGTGGAACCCCGGGGATGACCCTGAGCTGTGTGCAAGGCCTGCCCGCTGCTGCTTACCCTGTGTTCACTTCAACTTTCCCTCCTATTCCCTCCTCCTCACTCTGCCTTCTCCTTTGCTGTTGCTTTTGCTGGGCCAGGCAGGCTACCCTCAGGGCCTGACTCGGACCATCTATCTTTGTGAAATGGGTGATTTCTCAGAATGCACAGGAGGGTTGAATTCATGGAGAGTGGAGAGAGACCCGTTTCCCTCGGAGTCTTGGGAGCACTTACACACTGTGGCCCCAAGCAGGGTGGGAGTGGTTGGTTGCCCAAGAGCAGAGGAGGGAAGCAAATAGCTTCATTTGCCTCTACGGAGCAGGTCCCAGGGGCCAGGTCAGGCAGTGTCCGGCAGGATGTAGGGTTCATGTTAGAGGCCAAGGAAGGGGAACTGGGAGCTTCCTGCAGGACTCCGCCTAGGCAGTGCTGGCTCCTGCCTGCTGTGGAGGCTGGGGAGAAGGCACTGAGGCCATCATCAGCTAGTGCCTCATAGCCAGTGTCCTAGTCCTCATGGCACCACCTCCAGGAAGCCACCGGGGTTGAATCACTGGGCTCTAAGCTGCACTTCATCCTACACAAAGAGGCCTGAGCCATACCTGCTGGCCTTATCTGTCATAGAATCTCCCAGTAACTGAGCTAATTATGGGGTGTTTGTGGCTTCTTCAGTGTTTCCATCTTTAAAAAACGAGACAGATGAGTGAGTCCACAGGCTCCCCTGGAGGTGGGGGCCTGTATCCTGCTCTGGCCTCTACATCCGGCCTGACAGGGGTCCCTTGGGTATCTGGCCCATGCCCACCCAGCTGTCAAACTCATTCCTTGTCCTAAGGAGAAAAAGGCTGCTTTTCCAAACGTGGGCCTCAGGCTCTCCTGGGGGGAAGGGGTGCAGAGAAGTAGGCGCCAGACCCCAAATCCCCAGCTGCCCCTCCAGAAGGGAGGATGTCATGGCCTCTCCTGCAAGCCTGTCTTTGGCATAGTCCGAGCTTGGGTCTGCCCCAGCAGTGGTTAGATCATGCTGTGGCTGACTGCCTCCTTTATAAATCAGTTTTAGGAGCAAGAAGGCAAGAGAAGCTCAGGTCAGTGCATGTAGCCCTGAGTATTGCTCCTGCCACTTCCAAGGCAATAGCCCAGATTGGGTAGGGGTCCCCCAATACCCAGCCAGATGGGTCATGTGGCAGGGGCCCCATGTGCCAGCAGGGGCAGGTGAACATTAGCAGGGTTCTTACCTAAGCTAAGGCCACTCACCCACCCTCACGCCCAGCCTTTCCTCTCCTCCCCAGCGGCTTTTTTCCAGGACTGCATCTCAGAGCAGGACCTCGATGAGATGAATATTGAGATCATCCGGAACACGCTCTACAAGGTAGCAGTGGGGGGCTGGCCTGCAGGTGGGTGGGCGTGTGACTGACATAGGGTGCCCGGGCAGGGTGCAGCTACACCAGGCTCCAACCCCAGGGGCTTTCCCACTCGCTTTCTGGCTCCCGTGATGGACACAAGGCTGCATAGAACAGGTTCTCCATCCCGTGGCGCCCGCGGGGGGCCCAGATAAGATCAGCAGGAGTGGCGGGTGCTCCACAGCTTGGCTTGTCAGAGCTGGCTCCTGGATGGCTGCTCTCCCTGCATCCCGGAGGGTCATGGGCCACCACCCAGGCCATAGTTCCCAGGCTCACCCCTCCTGAACTGTTGCCAGCAAGAACGGGCATTGAGCAGAGACAACAGTGTGCTTAGCTACGGTGAGGGGAGGGACTCAGCTAGGTATAGTCAGGTCCCTGGGTCCCTCTCAGGTTCCAAGACCTAGAGCCAGTGCCATGTCCCACCATTCTCAGCCCCCCCACCTTCTGCTTCCCACCAGGCTGTGGCACATGCTGGTGACCCCTGGAGACAGAGTGGGCTTTATCAGCACTGCCCTGGCCTAGAAGTTAGGAGTAGAGCTGGGAGCCAAGAAAGGGGGCTGGCCAGAGACCCATCCGTGAGGGACATTTGGGATAGGCTGAGCTCTAGTTATGGTGGGGTACTGAGCTTTGGTGCCAGGACCCTGATGGACTGCCGCCAGGAACATGGGTCAGCAGTGGGCAGGCCCCGAAGGAGGGCTGAGGAGAGCCCTGGCCAAGGGCCCCGCTGACCTAATCCTGAGAACATCTGTCTAGTGGAGCTTTACAGTGAGGGTCTCCGGCCCTGGTTGGCTGTAGGGGGCCGATTCTCGGCTGCAGCCTGGGCCCAGGCCCCAGGCCCTCCTATCTCCCTGCAGAGTTCTGGGCCAGAGAGCAGGGAGGGTGTGGTGGTAGTGAAAGGCCTGCCTGGAGGTTAGCAGTGGTGTAGGCAGTGGAACAGCACATGCAGAAGCAAGCATGGAGCATGGGCCAAGTGGCAGGCAGTTTGCTGTGGAAGGGCATGTTCCAGAAGGACAGTAAGAGGTAGGTCTAGAGAAAGAAGCAGGCATAGGATCAAGTCACCCAAGGCCTTGAATGCTAGACCAGGAGTTAGAACTTTATCCTGTGGGGAGGGTCAGCAAGCAAAGATTTCCAAAAGGTCAGAGTATCATCAGGAAGCCCCCTGGCTGCAATGTGGAGGACAGATAGAGGGGAGGAGACCAGAGGGAGGTAGACTATCAGCTTCTTCAATCCTTAGCACTGCCCTAGGAGCCGGGTAGGCGTCAGAATTCCCATGTGTAAGGTGAGGAAACTGAGGACTCAGAGAAGTAGGGTAGGTTGCTTGAAGCCACTTGTGAGACACTGGCAGCCCAGGGGATCACACCTGGCTCAGCCTGTTTGCAGAGCAAGTCCTCTCATCCACTTCGCTAGTAGGGAGGCAGGCTAGCCAGTCAGCGCTCTGTGTGTGTGTGTGTGTGTGTGTGTTCCCTCCTGCCCAGCTGGCCTGTTGCCGGGTTCCCTGCCCTGAGACAGGGTGAGGGGTGCGGCTGTCCCCCCAGCCTCACCCACACACTCACCGGGCCTAACTGGTTCTAGCTGGAGTCACTGGTGAGGGCTGCTGGGGCACCAGCTCGTAAACACCGGTCTAATGCTGTAGGCACTGTGCCAGGACCACCCGCCCAGTAGGCGATGTACCAGCCCAGTGGCCACAGATGGGAGATTAGGCGGACCCTCAGCCGCCTGCTGGGTGGGAACTGTAGGCAGCTGGCACAACAGCCATGGGCTGGCAGACTCCTCCAGGGCACAGAGTGGGGGTGGGGAGGTGACCTTGGTACCTGAGCCTTTGGGGTCTTGCCAGTTTCTTCAGCTGCCCTAGCGTCCAGAAGAGATTCTGGGCCTGTCCCATCAGCCTCCTCACCCTGGGGTCAGCCTCTGGGCAAAAGCTAGTGGCTTCCCCACAGGAACTACAGACCCCAGTGGGGCAGGCCTGGGGATTTGGGCATAGCCAGCTTGGCTGGCAGGGAAGGAAGGCGCTAGGGATAGTACCAGAAGGACTAAACAGTATCCCCAAGCTATAGTAGGGTTGGCAGCAGTTTCTGCTACCCAAGCCCTCTGATTCCTGGGGATCCTCTGTGCTGTGGTCCACTCTCCTCTTCCAGGCTTCTTACTCCCCGACCTGTCCTAGATTTTTGTTTCCTGTGAGCCCAGTGGTCACCTCAGGCCTTCCTCTGAGACCAGCTTGCCCAATACTGTTGGCCGGGCTGGGCCTGGGCTTGTTGACAACTAGGTCTCATCTCACCTCCTCCGTTGGGGCAGCAGAGCGAGTGGCCCAAGTCAGCGGGTAGTGGGTACACCTTGGATCTACACCTTGGAGGGCAGATTGTGGCACAGAAGGCTTTCCATGCCTCCCAGCTCTTACCCCCAACTCAGAAGAATAGTCTCTATATCTAGCCTGTGAAGCCAGAGTCCCTGTGACCATGCCACCAGATGGGACCCAGGAGGGTCTGAGTAAAGGGAGCTCCCCAGGGAGGCCACAAGACAATCCCCCCTTCGTTGACATGGAGAGGTGCAGGGAAGGAAGCTTGTGTCTGGCTGGTTTTATTAGATCTGGGAAGGACCTGGGGCCTGGGCTGACCTGTCTTCTCCTCATGCCCAGCAGATCCAATTTGGGCAGGAAGTGCTCATTCCTGTCGGCAGCCCGTATGTCCGGTTGTTGCTCTACATGGGCTGACCTCCATCCGTGTAGGCAAGAACCATCCCTCAGCAGGAACTGGGCTGACAATTTGGTTCCTGCTGCATAATGCCTGGGGGATGGGGGAAGGAGGAGGTGTTCTGGAAGGTGGGGTGCCGAGAGGGGCCAGGGCACCCAGTCCAGACCATCTCCAGGAACTCTCAGGAGTAACCTTCCCTCACTGGCCCATCGACATGTGGTTTTCGGAGGTTGAAGAGGCAAGATCTGGGGGGAAAGGCAGATAGAACAGCATGGGGAAGACGGAGACCCTCTCTGAGCCCGGCCTTCGGGGGGATGAGAGTGTGGGCGGCACTGCACCATGCAGCAGACAGTTGGCCAGAAATCGTTTCTGGGTGAGGAAAAGGGCAGCAGGCTACTGATGCTTGGCTGTTTAATAGCTGGAGTTTGTGGCTGTTTCAGAAGCTCTGACATGGGGCTACCCTGACCAGTGCATGGGTGTGATGTTTGGACTCCCCATGAAAGGGTTGGGGAGGGAGAGTGGGGACTGTGAGTAGGAGGCCTGGCAGGCCCGCCAGGCTCCCTGCCAGGGCTGAACAAGCCCCATGCTCTGCACAGGCCTATCTGGAGTCCTTCTACAAGTTCTGCACCCTACTGGGCGGGACAACGGCTGATGCCATGTGCCCCATCCTAGAGGTGAGTGCCTGCCCACCCTCCCGCCGGCTGGTCCCCGGGGGAAGCCCTGCCAACTGACTAGCTCCTGCCTTCCTTGCACCCTCTCTCCTTGCATGTGCACTGGCCCCACAGTTTGAAGCAGACCGCCGCGCCTTCATCATCACCATCAACTCCTTTGGCACAGAGCTGTCTAAGGAGGACCGTGCCAAGCTCTTTCCGCACTGCGGGCGGCTTTACCCGGAGGGCCTGGCCCAGCTGGCTCGGGCTGATGACTACGAACAGGTGAAGAACGTGGCCGACTACTACCCGGTGAGTGCCCTGCCCACAGGACGGGGGGCGGGCATGTTGGCACCTGTGTGCCCACACCCAACAGTGCCCTCATGCTCATGCTTCCCGCCACTCCCCTGGGCCAGGAGTACAAGCTGCTCTTCGAGGGTGCAGGGAGCAACCCTGGAGACAAGACCCTGGAGGACCGATTCTTCGAGCATGAGGTGCGTGCAGGCCTTCCCGTCCCAGGTTGGGGTTGGTGGCTCAGGCCCGACTGCAGTCACAGCCACCCGCATACCGTGCCTGCCTCTGTCCACAGGTGAAACTGAACAAGTTGGCCTTCCTGAACCAGTTCCACTTTGGTGTCTTCTACGCCTTTGTGAAGCTCAAAGAGCAGGAGTGTCGCAACATTGTGTGGATCGCCGAGTGCATCGCCCAGCGCCACCGCGCCAAGATTGACAACTACATCCCCATCTTCTAGTGGCCTGGCCCCAGGCTCCCGACAAGTATGTGTGTGTCTTTGTGTGCTGTGACCAAGACCACAGCTCACCTGCCTACCCTGCGGGGAGCACACTGTCCTAGCGGCTGCCCAGCTTCCCTGATGCTCTGCTCTTGGGCTTACAAAGGGACTGGGTACATGCTCCCCCCACCAAGGATGGACCAAGGCCCCCCTCCAGATCAAGGAAGTCCCCCTCAGCCCTGTTTACAGCCGTTGACGTGTCTGAGAAGCATGTGGTCACTTCTGTGCCCCTCCCTAACTTGAGAACCCCTGGGGCAATATGAGCCTCCTCTCCCCTCTGTGGGTCACCCCCAGAGCCATGGCCCACGGGAAGGATAGTGTGTGTGTCCTTGGGGCATGGGGGAAGGAGCTGTGCATTCCCCTCCTTCAGCTCTGCCCGTCTGAACAATAAACTGTCCTCTCTAAGCCCAGCTGTCTGCTGTCTGCTTTGGGCCCTCCCTAGTTCCTGTCCCAGACCCCCAGCGTCCCTCGGTGCACCCTTACTGGGCTCATTCCCACTGGGCCTCAGCCTTCTACCTCTTTGGTCAGTTTCAGTTGGCAGCCCCAGGCTGACCCCGACCCGCTCCTGTGCCGCCAGATTCCCCAGGGCCGTGGAGTCACTGGAGCCTCTACTGGAGGCTTGGGTCCTGGCCCTGGACGGACCCGGCCTCCCTGTTTGCTTCACTGAGCCGCACCACTCCCGTGGCCAGGGTCATCACCCCCATTCCACTAAGAGGAAACGCCAACCTAGGGATAAATGATCTGCCCAAGGTCAATGAAGGGTGGAGGTGGGAGCCACAGTCTGTGCCCAGAGCCTTGGCCCCCATGCTGAGCTCCAGGGGTTCCCCAGGCAGTTCCCAGTATCACACAGCCAGTCTGTCACCCCCTCCAAAGAGCATCTCCCCCATTCTAGGAGAAATAAAAATATATCTTTATTTAAAAAATGGCAATCAGGCAAGTAGGATATGCAGCCTCCCTGTGGCTTGTTGGGCTTGGAGTGGGTGATTGGGGCCCTAATTCTTGATCCAGTCAAGAAACAGTTGGGCGTCACCCTTTGAATTGCAGCACTGAGGTACTGTGCTGAGAAGTAATCCTGAGGGGGTCCCCACCCCACCCCATCACTCCTTCGTTTGCAGAGGCACTGTCTGCGGGATTCTGTCAAATGCTACAACTACGTCTTGCACTAAACTCCCCATCCACCTGGGTTTTCCAAGGTGCAGGGTGGAGCCCTGTGCCCCAGAGGGTCTGTTTAGGCTCTTGAAGCAGTAGAGAAGCCTCAGCCTCACCAGGCCTGGCCTGGGGCATTGGCAGTGGGTAGGCTCTAGGGCAGACTTGGGGGTCACAATGCCCAGGGGAGGGTCAAGGGCTCATGGGACCGCCTCTGCTGGAGCAGCTAGGCCACATGTGTACACTGCTCAGTGGGCTCCCGTGGGGGAAAGGCCCAGGTTTGGGTCTGGGCCCTGGACTGCACCCTGGGTAGGGCTGGGCTGGCCAGGCTGCAGAGCTCTTGGCAGACAGGGACTGATGAAGAAAGCTTGCAGGAAGCGGCGCCGCAGGCTCTCGGGCAGGTAGTAGTGGATGAAGTACATGAGCCCCAGGCCACGGCCGGGGTAATAGCGACGGCGGGGCTGAGCGGCCAGCAGCGCGTCAATGATGGCATCCACAACTGGGCTGAGGTCGGGCAGCGCCAGGCGCAGCGAATGCAGGAACTGTCTATACAAGTGCTCGATGTAGTCCTCACCATAGGCCTGCAGCAACTCTTGGGGCAGGTTGGCGAGCAGCAGCTGCTTGCGCCGCTCCCAGTGGTCCACTTTTCGTACTGACTCTGGGGAAGGAGTGGTACGGTCAGCCAAAGCCAGACTCAGGCCTACCTATCCCACCAGAGACCTGCCTTCGGCCAAAGTCATGCTCATTCTTCAGACCGGTGCCCACCCCAGAAAAGACCACCACCACACCCCTGTTTTCCCAGCCCCAGGCTTTTACCCCAAACCCTGACCTTCACCTGTCTTGAAACAGCCAGGCTGGATGACGCTGACCTTGACCCCCCAGGGCAGAAGTTCACAGTTGAATGTGTCCATGAGCAGCACCAGGGCCGCTTTGGAGGTCCCGTAGGCACCCAAGCATGGATATGGCATGTCTCCTGGGGGTGGAGTGGGGGTGGGCAGCTGAGCCTGGGCCATGGGCTCTAGCATCCCGGGCGGCTCCTCTTCTATTGCGGTACGCGCGTACACTCACCTGCTGGGCTGCCCACAGTCACTATGCGACCCCTCGAACGGCGCAAAAGTGGCAAGAGGCCCTTGGTCAGCTGCAGTGCGCCAAAGAAATTCACCTCCATGCAGCTGCGGAACGTGGCCACTGGGGACAGCTCTGCGTCAGCCACCACGTCATTGAAGCCTGCATTGTTGACCAGGCCCCACAAACCTGAGGGCATGGAACAAGGAGGGAAACTGGAGGTCAGCCCGACAGCACCCCTCCAATCCCTGCCCCTCCACACCCACCCAGCCACCTCTCTCCCGGGGGAGCCAGGCCTACTGACCTGTGCTGCTGGTGTGGGCTTTGGTGAACTCCAGTGCATGGCTAATGTCAGCTGGCTTGGTCAGGTCCATCTGCAGCAGCCTTAGGTTAGGGGAACAGCAGGCACGTAGCTCTAGGGCACCGGGGCTATCCAAGTCCAACACAGTGGCCAGCACCGTGAAGCCCATGGCATCTAGCTTCTTGGCCGCCTCCTTGCCAAAACCAGAGTCACAGCCTGGCCAGGGCAGGGCAGCCAGTGAACTCCCACTGTGGCCCAGTCCAGCCTGAGGCAACCCCAAGATCACCAGGGTCCAGATTGGATCCAGGCCCCTGGATACCCCACCTACCAGCAGTCAGCAGCCCTCACTCCTTTCCTGGGCCCACCTCTGGCAGGCTTTGCTCCTCTGGCTGAGCACCTGAGTGTCGACTCTCACAGCTGTGATCTCCCTGACTCCCCATAGTGACCCCATCAAAGATGGCTTACAGGTGAGGCAACTGAGACTTAGTATTGTTAAGTGGCTTCCCAAGTCACTCAGCCAGCAAAGAAAGAGTAAGGTCGGGACTCTATCCCAGGTCTGCCGGAGACTCAGTCCCAGCCCCTATGTGTTTCTGCCTATGATAGCAGGCCTCAGCTGGAATGCTCAGTATTACTGCACAGCCTCCCTTTTCTCACTGCCCTTGCCCAGGCTTCTTCTTACCTGGTCACTGAAGCAGTCCTCTCTTTAGTCCTGTCCCATCTCGCCCCTAGAACCTATTCTCTACCTAAGTAGCCAGAGGGATCCTTCCAAAAATGACTATCACTCTGCTGCTGAAAACCTTTCCAAGCCCCCCACAGCTTCGAGGATAAAGCCCAAGCCCTCTACTCTCATTCTCCAGGCTCTGCCCAACCTGAGCCCCGCTTCCCTTCCTAGCCTCAATACCCTCTACTGTTGTTCCAGGCTCTAGGCAAGCTGGAGGCCCATCCTGGCCTCCCCCCTTGACCCCACACCCTTGGAATTCCAATCAGTTGCAACAGTGGGGCATTCTCTGAGCCCCAAGACCACTTGCCTCCAGAACAAGGACAATGATGGATGGAGAACAGACCTGCATTTGAATCCCTTCCCACACTCACGGAAGTGTGACCTGAGGTCAATTACCATTCTTGAAGGCTTAACTTCCTGTCTTTGGTATGTAGAGAGAGGAACCACTAGGCAGAGCCAGAGTGAGAGTCTGATAAATCCCCACTTTCTTGATCCATTTGATCCTAGTTTTGTGGGTGGAGGCTCCTCCCTCACTAGCCTTCCCCCACTCTTCCTCCCCATTCTTGGATGACTCCCCGCCCACCCCCACACCCCCACTGCCCCCGCTCAGACAACCAAGCTGGGCAGGGGCCTATGAGCTTGGCTTCATGTGGCTGGGGGCCTGCCAGCCAGTCCAGGCTGAGAGGTTCTTCCTGGGCAAGTCTGGCTGGGGGAGGAGAGTGAACCCCTTGTCTAAGCTATCCCCCAGAGCAGACAGGGTAACTGAGGCTTCCAGGAGCCTTACTTCTGCTATCCCAGCACAGTTACCCACACCTTGCACACCCTCTTGTTCACCTGCACACACTCAATACCTGTATATACTTCCAACTTACCTGCAGTGAGAAGTGAGTAACACAGGGGCCACTCCCATGAGACCCCTGCGACCCATCAGTGCACAAATATGCACACAAGGCACCCAGCTACTCAGCCCAAACCCTGCCAGGACTGAGCTCCAGGAGCAGCCTTGGCCAGTAGTTCTCAGGGGCATTCTCAGAGAGGGGTGGGTGGCAGTTCTGGCAGGTGAGGCAGGGCCTGGTCACCTACTTGCCTAGCAGTCAGGTGATGAAACCCCCAGAGTTTGGGGGCATTGAGAAACTTGGAGGCCTACATCTGATGCTTAGATTGGGTAGGCTTGGCAGTCCTCTTCACCTCCCTCCACCTTCATTGTGGAGCTTTGGAAACAGAGATGGAGAGCTCAAGTCACAGAAGGCTCCTCTCACTTCCCTCTCAGGCTCAAGGCTAGGAGAAGGAAAGCAGCAGCACCAAGGCCTGAAGTGAGGTCTCAGGGAACACGAGTACCTGCAGATGTCCTGGGTCCTGTTGAGGCAGCTCACAAATTAGAAGGCAAGAGGGGAGCTGCCCCATCCCTGGGGGCAGATCACAATCTAGTCCCTGCTTCATACCAGGAGGGTCTGTCATCACCCTCAAACGCCTGCAACTGGGGTCCCCTGAGGCTTCACACTGTACCCTGAACTCAAGTCTCTCCCATTCAGTCTGAGCCCTGTTCTATCTCCATTCTCTTTGCTTGAAGCGCAAAGCCTTTGTGCCACCCTCACCCTGCCTCAGTACAGTCTGGCTTCATGCCCGGCATTCAAGGCCCCGTCTGAGGAAACAACCTTACATCCCACCACATCCCAGCAGCCAGACTGGTTACTGACTGTCCCTTATCCAGGCCATGCTCATTCGTGCCTCAAGTCTTTGTTCTGCACCCTCTGTCTGATACAAAACACCTTCCATACTCCACCTATCTCCACTCATCCTCTGAGGTCCAGCTCAAGGATGGTCTCCTCTGGGAAATTCTCCCAGCTCCATCTGATCGTGTAGGGCCCCCCTCTGGACTGAGGTCTCTGAGAAGCCAGTCTGGTGGCTGCCCCCAGCCCGAGCCCAATTCAAAGGCAGAACCAAGAGCACCTGTCCAAAGCCATGGTGACTGGGGGACAGACTAAGCTGCCCTTCCCCCATACAATGGAGCCACTGCCCCCAGCCTTACTCCCCCTCCTCACTTCCGACTGGGCCTCAGCCCCCCTTCCCCTTCCCTTGATCTGCTGACAGATTTATTTCCTGCTCCAGACAAAGGGAGCTCAGCCAGGCGGCCAGAGGCACCTGAGCCCAGGTCTCCAAGATCTCCTTCCTAGGCATAGAGGACCAGGAGAACTGTGGGTGGGGTGCTGGGTGCAGGATCTGGAGGCTACCTCGCAGTTTGGGGGTGGGAGGAGGGATCTGTGAGGCAGCTGAATGCTCATCTGTGACCTCAAGATCCCAGCCCATCGTGGGGGTAGAGGTCCCAACTGCCTGTCTAAGTGCCTTCCTCTGGCCCCAGGGAAGAGATGAGGCATCCCACATGTAGACGTTTAGCAGAGCTCAAGGGGTGACGAACCTCTTTAGTCCAGGTAGTTCGCTCTCTTGGGGAGGGGTATTAGCATAAACTCCAAACTCCAGGAGACTCCATCTTTCCCAGCCACCACTTTCCTCTGCCCATCTACCCACTCCTGCCTCTTCTTTCCTCCAACACTGCCTACAGCGGCAGGTAGTTAACCAGGACTTGGGGAGGTGCCTCGCTTTCTACTTGGTTCGCTCCTTGCACCTAGAGGAGGGGGACTCCTACTCCTGCGCTGGGGGTCCCGCCTTGCCTTACTGTGCCCGTGGGAGCCCTCTGGGTGTCCGGTCCCCCCTTGAGCCTGGAGTCCCCCCGCTCTGCGCCCCGCGCACTCACCGGTGATGAGCACCGCGCGAGTGGCCACAGGCAGGCGCGGCGGGCGTGCCAGGCAGGACAACGCGATCCAGCCGGCGGCGGCCAGCACGGCGAGTGCGGCCAGCGGGGGCAGCAGGCGCTGGCACAGCCAGTCGAGCGCGGCCAGCAGTGCCAGTGCCGCCAACAGCGGGCGGCCCAGGCGCAGGTCTGCGCGCAGCAGCTGCAGCAGCGCACGGGCAGCCACTAGCAGCCAGGCGCCGCCCGACGGCCAAGGCCAGCGCTCCATGGCGGCGGGGCTGGGGTGGTGGCCGGGCTGGAGGGCAGGGATAGGAACTCGGGGCCTGGATGAGGGGCGCCGGGTGCAGCAGACAACGGCCAGGGGCAGGAGAAATACTCGCTTTCACGGTTCGCCCTCGGGCCGAGCTTATAAAGAGCCCAGGGGGCGGGAGAGGGCGGAGCGGAGGCGGGGAGGGGGTGGGGCTTTCCTCCACTTCTCTCCTGGCACCCCTTGCGGGGCAGGTGCCCCCGCCTCCTCCCCGCCCCCGCGGCCAGATCCGCTTTCGAAGAAGCCGGAACAAAGTCCCAAAGTTACTTGAGGAGGAGCCTCCTCGCCGCGGGCCGCGCTGAGGTGAGGGCCGGTGGGTCTAGCCCGCGTGGCCCGCATCCACTCACCCCTGCGCCTCCCGCACGCGCGCTCGGGCAGCTGAGCCGCCGCTCCCAGGTGAACACAGCCAGCTTACATTTGCTCGGGACACCTGAGGACACGCACATCCTCCCTCCAAGCGCCCCACATTGACAGCACGCCGCTATCGCCGCGCCTGCAGGAACACCGCGGGAAACCAGCCCGCCCTCCCCCGGCCGCGGCGGCCAGCACACGCGCCATACTCCCACGCCCTGCGCGGCCGCAGGGCCCTAGCACACACACCCTGATGCACCCTGACACCTAAGCTGCCCGCGGCCACAAAACCAGCTTGGGGCGGGGCTGGGGGCAGCAGGTTGACGCGCCACCTCCTCCTGCCACACAAGTTTATGTGTGTGTGTAGGGGAGTAGGGGGATGCGTGGGAGGGGAAGGAGTGGGGTCACAGGAAGCTCCTAGGCCTCCCATTACCTTCAGCCCACCCTCCAACCCCACGGACTCCAAGAGTCAGGCCAATGGAGACACCTGAGGAGTCAGTGAGGGCAGCCTTTTTTGCACTGGGTGATGCCTGCCCTATTCCCATGATTCCCCAGGGGATAAAATAAGTGATGTGAATGTGGGTGCATTTCCCTGCCTGTGTGTATGAAGGTTTGTGTTTGTGTGTGGCCTGGAAGCCCCCCCACCCCCGTGTCTGGCACCCTGTGCTTGGCATCCATGCCAGGGCTCTGTCAGGCACTAGGAGTTGGTGCCAGTACCTGTCTGCCAGGCCCTATGCTGAGGGCAGTAGATGGAGCCTATTGCAGAGGGGCTCCTTGCTTCCTGTGGGCCTCTTGCCTTGCCCAGTGTCTCCCTCATCCATTGCCGTACTAGGCCCTGGAAGATCCCAGCTCTGTTGCCCATTCTCTATTTTAGGTGCCCAGGCTGTGCCAGCACTTCAAAGCAGTGCCTCCTCCTAAGACTTCTCTGCCACCCAGGCATGGTCTCATGGCCAGGGGTGTCTCAATGAGGGGCCTTGGAGCCAGACCCACCTAAGGGGACAGCTCTGTGTGGAGGATCCCTATCCTGCCCAGAGCCACTCCTGTGCCCCCATCGATTCCTCCTGTATGTACAAATGACAGGCTAGCCCTGGCCCTGGGAGGCAGGACTAGCTTGGGGTGCCTGACCTTGGGTATATGACCTTGTGTGCCTGTGTGTGCCTTTATTTGTATACGCTCATGTCCATGGGCTCTGTGGCTTGTCCCTGTGCCATGACTCTGTGTGTGCCTGTGAGGACATTCACGTGTGTTGTGAGTGTTTCAGGAGACTCTTCCTTGGTCTGGGTAATTCTTTGGAAACTCAGGGAAAGATTTTTCCCCAAAAAAACTTTCTGATTCCTGTTACCCTCTATGGCCCAGACCCAAAGGTAAGCACAGTACACTTGGTCTGGCTCCCTGATCTGAGCTGTAGACCCTGGATTGGGGGGACCCTGACCCAGCTCTAGTCACCCTACTGAGAGTCTGGCTGTAGTGTCTCCAACTTCAGCCCGTTAGAGGCTTCCCTCTGGGGCTGAGGAGGAGGGGTCCCAGGCAGCCTTCAAAGTGAAGGCCATATAAGTAGTACCAGCACTGGCCAGAGCAGGAGTTGAAGGGTAGGGGTTTAGAAGCAGGAAAGCAAGGTGAGAACAGAGACTGAGAAACAGGATCCTACACCATCCTGGGAAGGAACCATGAAGGATCGTGACTCTTTGGGAAGCCTGTGATGGGGAGAAAGACCTGTTGAGGTGGAGTGTAGAGAATTGTCTGGCTGTAGAACATAGGATAGCTAGGATGGGGACAGGATGTTTCCGGCTCAGCCTCTGGGACACTGCCACCTTGGACAGAACCATTAATCTTGTGTGGTTGGGTCTTGTGGGACTAGATGATCTGCCACATTTTTATATAAATGCCCCCTGACACAACTCATCCCACTTCCTAAGCCAGGAGGCCAGGCCTCCTTCCCAGATCCACACTCCAGCCCCCTGGGGCCTTCGCAGCAGCTGACTCCTTACCCCTCATCACGGAGAGATGTTCTGGAAGTAGGAAGAAGGTGGTTCGGGCAGTCATAGCTGGGAGTGGCTGGCCTAGCCTTGTCTGAGGCTTGGTGCCAGATCGTGCATGCCCAGGGGCAGAGAACCAGCCTCTGCCAGACCCAGGAGTCTGGGCTGCCAGGGGCCTCCGGGGAAGAGAAAGGAAGGGGAGCAGGAGCCCCAGCAGATAAGGCAGGGCCTGGCAGGGGCAAAGGAATGAAGGGCAACCAGAAGGAGCAGAACCCCTGAGCCACCCCACCCCTAAACCCTCAGCCCTTAATCTCCCTTAGTTCTTAATCCTGCCCCCTGCCCCCACTTGCTCAGAAACCTACTGAACCAAACTCTTAGCATGCCCCAAGTTCTGAAGGGCCATGAATGGGTGGGGGGCTGGCAGGCTGGCTCTGGTCTGCTCCAGCTGAGTCCAGCAGCTCACTGGCACCATCTGCTGGCCTTTGAGGGAGGGTGTGACTCAAGGGGATAAAATGAAGGTGACTGCTGGATTTGAGGATGGGGGAAAAATGTGCAGGGTAGGGGGTGTCAAGTGGCAGTCTCCAAGAGCTCAGGCTCTGTCCCCTGACCACACCAGAGTTCCTGGAGCCAAGCACTCCCGTATCACCTCTTCCTCCCACTCTGGTCCATCTCAGAGACAGCAGAGTTCCAGGGAGGCCCTGCCCTGCACTCTGCTCACCCCTAGAACCCCACCGCCCTCCTAGCACAATGACAGAGGGGGCCCTCTTCCTGCCAATGACCAGTCCCTCCACCCGAGTTCCAGACCCCATCCCTCCCCATTCTCAAAGATAGCAAACTTTTATTTACCTACTGCATGCTAGGTAGGCCCTCGCTGGGCACTGTAGAAATAAACACTAACCGCTGGCCCCTTCCAGCAGTTTTGCACACCGTCTCTGGCCTCTCTCACTGGTGACAACAGTTATTTCACCTCAGTCCTCTATGCCTTTCCTCAAGCATTGTTCTCAGGCTCTCCTCCCCCATTCTCAGCCGTATTTCTCTAAAACTGTCTACAATCACCATCGCCAGTCTCCCCTCCCCCAGTTTAGCTTGGAGTCAGCTCCCCTTCCGGACCTCACCAAAGGTCACCGGTGAATGACATGTTAGGCCCCAAATGCCATAGACACATCTCTGCTTTCAGTTAACTTGAAGCCTCTGCCCTGTGGCCATTCCTCATGCCCCAGCCCCTTTCTCCCTTGGGCACCTGTGAAGCCACCACTGTGGGTAACCCCCTACCCTTCTAGCACCCCTTCTGGAGCTTCTCTTCCTTTGGGTGAATTCTGGCTGTGGAAATCCCTCCTTTACCATGAGCTCATCTTCCTACTTACAAGCTGGTGACTCCCATGCTTCTTTCCCGCCAAAGCCTTGCTCTTGACTCCAGGCCCACATGTCCAGCTGGCCTGGGATGCCTTCCTTGGACACCCATAGGCCCCTTACGCTCGGCATGCCCAAAGCTGGTCTTATTTCTCCTACTTCTGAAAGCCACTCTCTCCCACCTTACCCTAGTTCTTCATTCCATGCACTGGCCTCCAAACCTCTTGCTCTGTCAGCCTTAGGTTGGGTACAGAGGCCTCACACTAGCCCTTGGTAGCAGGTAGCATTATTACTATTTTATATTCAAAGAAACTGAGGCTTCCAGAGGCGAAGAAAATTGTTCAAAGTCTTGAACTGAGGTACACTTGAGTTTGAATCTTGGACCAGCCCCAAGATTTAAACTTAGGTGTCCCTGAGTCCAAAGTCTGGGCTCTTGAGAACTGTGTTGATGCAGGGCCACGTTTGCCACATATGGCCTCTTAAACTTCATTCTGAAGGAAAAGAGATGGTCCTGAGCACATGAGACCCCTGTCCTGGTTGGCCAGGAAATGAATTTGGGACCAGAGGAAGAGTGGAGGCTGGAGTCCTGTTGTGGCATCCAGACGAGGGACAGAAGCAGAGGTCTGTTTTGGACAAACTGAGCCCGCGGTGCTTGTGGACATGCAAGGGCGGAACCATGCAAGGACACTTGTGGTCCCCAACACATCACGCAAGTGGCCTGGGAGTTCAGGAGATTGCCAGCTCATCTCCTCGTGCCCTGGGCAGAAAGTGAACTCCCCTCCCCATTTTCCAAGCTGCCCTATCTAGGCTGTGCTTCTGGAAATCAGGCCTTTCGGTTACTGGGGAGAGGGGAAAATGAGACACGAGCATCTCTTGTGTTTTCAAACGGTGTCTGGCACCCTCCTCTGACTTATATTTTTTGCCTCCAGGATTGAGGGCAGATGTTTGGAGATTAGGGCCCTCTAGTTTGGGAAACACTACGATAATGTGCTCCGAAGGGTTTTCTGGACCAGCCTCAGGGGAAAGGCAAGCCCCCGCTGGGAACACTTGCAGGGAGAGGCTGGCTGATGCCAGGTGAAACTGGCCTTCTTGGATCCTGCCATGTGGTTTTGAGTTATTCATAATCCTGTTACAGTTGTTGTGTGTTTGCTCTGTGGCAGTCCTTGTGTTCAGCTTGCTGGTACTTTATTTACTATCCTCACACCATCGCTATGAAGCAGATACTATCTTTATCCCCTTTGTATACAGAAAAACACTCAGAGAGGTTAAGTGACATGCCCTAAGTCACACAGCAGTGTAGACACTACACTCCTAACCAGCAGGCTACTGACCCTTGACCTTCGGCCTAGGATGTTGGCATTGTGCATTGGGCAATACCTGGGCAAAAGACCATCAACCTTTTAAAATTTGCTTCTGAATTAGAAACAGGTCTCCCAACGGTAGAATTAAGGCAAATTGTTAAATCTAATTCCAAAACTTGCTTCCTTACAGCTTTCATTACCCCTGATTCAGGCCTTTTCTTGGCAGAACAACTGCAAAAGATACAAAAATTAGTTGCTGTTGGCTGGCTGGTTTAATTTATTTGTATATACATAATTCAGCCCCACCCCTGGTGGCTAATACCCAGCCTGGGGAAGCTGCGGCTGTTTTCTGATTGCTGGTAGGGAGGCCTATGTGTGTTGTTTTTTTAAAATAAATTGAAACCAGATGGAAGGGGGTTTTATTCACAGCGTGGCCTAAAATTTTCTCCAGTGAATTCCTTGAAAAGCCAACCACCTATGAGTGGTTCCTATTCTCCTTGGAGGTCCCTTGCTGCTGATATGCAAATAGTGAGCAGGGTTGGGATTTCTAAAAGTGAAAACAAAAGGAGGAGAAAAAGAAGTTTCTAGGCCTAAGGGCTCTCGGAAATGGGAGTGTTATCTCCTGGTGAAGCTCTGATTTTAGATCTGTACTTACAGTTTGTGTCCTGGGCTGGGGCTTGAGTCAGAATCACCTGGACCAACCACTTGATGAAAATATGGATTCCAGACCCCCCACATACACCCTGTTTGCAGCATTAACAGCTGGCAAGAGACCCCCAACTCTAAAGATTGGTTGATTTTTGACTCAGTGGTGGGGGTTATCCTCCAAAAGGGGCCCAAGGCACTCTTGTTTCCATCCTGGGAAGACCAGTTGTTCAAGGTGGTTATGGAAATATTTTTAACCACCAGTCAGATCGAGGGCTTTGTAATGCCCCTCGAGCACCTCATTAAGCGAGTCCTTGTTCAGAGAGATGAAGCAAGTGTACCCACTGGTCACCGTGCCAGGGGTTTAGCATTTTTCTTTGGACCATGAATTGGGCATTGTCATAGTGAAGTATGACCCAGTCCCCAGGCAGAGGAAAGCACTTCTTTCCCAGCTCCAACCTCCATTCCTAGTTCAGAACACTGTTCTTTTGGATTCCAAGCCTTTTCAGATAATTGTGTCAGGTTACATAAGGTTTTGAGATATGAACACTCAAAGGAAATTCCACTGGGAGCAGGTCTGAGAGGTTCCAGCACATAATTTGCTTTCAAGTATTCGAGGAAAAATGCAGGTGTCTCAGCCCTGCACATTTCTGAAATAAAGCAGGAACATCCAACAACTCTGTATGCATGTACCATTCCCAATAGAAATGAGCAAGCCAAGAGATAGCTTTCATGGTGAATGGAAATACCCCTGGTGAGCATATGCAGGGAGGGGTAGAGGTCAATTGCAGAAGGGGCGGCTTTGACCAGGCTGCCATGGAAATCCTTACCAGCTCAGGATACCTCCCCCGCACCCCCCCCTCCCCGCCCCACGCTTTCTGCATCTTAGGTAATACATGTGGTAAATAGAAGCCTTCAGTTTTCCAAGAAACATAAAATCAAAACTGAGTTACTGACCGAGAAGCTTTACAATCTATGGTTCCTAGGACTCTGCAGACACATTTTCCATACACCATGATTTTATTTCATTTGCCTCCAAGGGACGGTCCTGCAGCAGTTGTGTTGCATAAGGTGCTGCTTCCAAACACCTTGTTCCTAACTGGAGACACAGAATAAGTTTTATCTAGGTCCGAGAGAGTTCTAGTGGGGTGACATTATGTTCCAAGCTGCACTAGTTATAGTCAACAGTGGGAAAGCTGCCAGAGCCTTTTCACCAAGGAAGCTGAGAGGATATTCTAAATACTGAAGGGCAGTTCTTTCTTAAAGAACAAAGCGGTCATAAAAACCACTTAGCAAGGAAAAGTTAGTGGGAATAAAATATCTTGAATGTAGTAAATAAAAATAAACTTTATGAAGGACATGAGAAAGTGGAAAAAAATGGATTTACTATGTTGAAGAGATGGCAATATAGGAAAGTCAATTTTACACCAAAAATAATTCAACAAATAATATTTACAAATGGCTTCACAAAAGAATTCCTGTAAGTAGCACTATCGTTTCATTTGTTCTTTTCTTCTTTCATTCAACAAACATCTATTGAACACTTACTGTGTTCCAGGCTTGGTGCTACGGAAGCCTTGGTAAACTAGAAAAACATCCTTCCTCCCTTTGCGTTCTCTCTGTCTGAGTGGAGGAACAGCCCCTAATCAGATCACTACACAATCAAAGAGCCACTGACATTAGGAACTAGAAAGGAGAGTCTCATGGTGCTTAGGGAACAACGCTTCTTCTATTCTGAGGTTCAGAGAAAGCTTGCACAGAGGAAGTGATGTTCCAGGTAGTGAGAGCATCACCTGCAAAGGCCCTCGTATAGAGGGATCCTGGTCCTTTGAGGAAAGGAGGGCCATGGGGCTACTGAGATCATCCTGAGCCAAAAGGAAAGGGAGGTCTTGGAGGCTGTGGTGAGAAGGAGGTTTGATTCTAATTTCATGGTATATCGAAATACCACTCCCTGGGGGAGCAGGGAGAGTCACTGAGGGTTGTAAGCAGGAAGTAAAATAATCAGCTTGGTTTTTTTGTTGTTTTTTTTTAAACAGCCACAAGCTGTTTGGAGAATCGACAGACAGTGTGCGGAGCCTACAATGGAAGCAGAAAGGCCAATCAGGAGGCTGCTGTACTTGCTGGAGCAAGAGCTGCTGGTGGCCATGGGGACAAGCCAAGTGTATGGGCTGACTCATCCAGGGTACTGTGACCCAGACGAAGTGGACTAGGGGAACAAGAGCTGGCGCTGACCATGTCCCACCCAGGCTAATCTGATCATTAAAATTTAACTCCTTTAGTTGATGAAATGGATAGTATCATTCCTGGTAGAAAGACAAGTAAGGTCTAGATTATATGTATCAATATCTACTACCAACTGAATACTCTATGTGCTTTACAGTCATGACCACATTTTCAGGCCTCATCAACCCCTATGCAGTAGCTATTGTTACCCTCATTTCACATAGGAGCAAAATGAGATTCAGAAAGGTTGAGAAATTTGCCTAGCTGGTAACTGGCAGAATTGAGATTGAAACAGGTAACCACTGACCTGCTCTGGGACAAGTGACATGTCCCAGGAAGCCTCGGTGCACACTGGCTTTACGGACAGGCTGCTGGTTCCGTTCCAGGGTGGGATGAGCCGCCTTTGCCCACCTGCTCGCCCAGAAGTCTCTCCTGGCAATTCTTGGAGGCACGTAAGCCAGCTCGGTATCTTCTCACATGCGTGTGCGCAAGCTCTCACTACCACAGTTGGGCTTTTTCTCCCTGTGGCCTGGGCTCTTCCACCCTGGGCAGACCTGCCTTGTAGGTTGGGGGCAGCAGCTCTGGGCAGGAACAAGTCCTGCCCAAAGGGCTGACTTATGTTCCAGAAAAATGTGTCACGTTTTCTTAGAAATTGGGTGGAAGGAGTTGGAACAACACCAAGTAAAGGGAACCCTGTGGGAAAAGGCCTGGGGGTGGGAGCAAATACTGCAGGTTCCAGGAGTTGCACCAGCCTCACAGGGCACAGGGATGAGGAGGTGGACAGGAGCTTGCTGAGCAGGGTTTTGGAAGCCATGCTTTAGTGTTTCAATTGATCCTAGAGGCAAAAGGGACCCCTGAAATACCTTAAACAGAAGACTGATGAGGTGGTGTTTTCCTGTTAGGTAGATTTCTCTGCTCTCTGCCTGCCTGGGAGCAGACAATGTGTGGCCTGCCCCAGTAGGTGATGCCCTGGGCAGTGTCAGGCTCTGGATTGGACACTAAACGATGATGACAGACTCAGAAGAACATGATCAAACTGCCTGTGCCTTTACAAAGCAAATTTGGCCAGAGGGAGTCCTCTTTCAGAGAGCCTGGCCTGGAGTCACTCAAACCTCAAGAGAATCTGAGTTGTCATTTTGCAGGTTTGTTTCAAATGAAACAGCTTTAATTGGTTATATGTATGTATACTTAACTCTATTTGAAACCCACGGTACTGGTTGCCTACTGCTGCTATAACGAGAGCCACAAATTTAGTGGATTAAACCAACACAGATTTATTATCTTGCAGTCCCGGAGGTCAGAAGTTTGAAATGGGTCTCACTGTGCTGAAGTGAAGGTGTCAGCAGACTAATCCCTTCTGGAGGTTCTAGGAGAGAATCTGTTTTCTTGTCTATTCCAGCTTCTGAAGCCACCTGCATTCCTTGGCTCATGGCTTCTTTCTCCAGTTTCAAAATCAGTAGTGTAATACCTCAAATTTCTCTGAACTTTGTTTTCATCACCATGTCTCCTTGTCCCCATGTCACTCTGACCCTCCTGCCTCCCTCTTCTATGGGCCCTTGTGATTACACTGAGCCTACGTGTATAATCTTCCATCTCAAGATCCTTAACTTAATCATATTTGCAAAGTCCCTTTTGCCATGTAAGGTAACGTAGTCGTAGGTCCCAGAGATTTGGATGTGGACCTTTTTGGAGGCTGTTATATTGGGGGACTAATTTGTTAAAGTGGGGCTACTGCCCACTTTAACAAATTAAGAGAAAGAATGATAAATCTGGCAGCTAGGAGGAGGACGGACTGAATGCAGGTATGCTGATGGTAGGAAGACCAGACAGGCGGCGGCTGCAGAGTCAGCAAGGAAGGTGCTGGTGGTCTGGGCTAAAGTGGAGTGGGAGGAATGGACACACAACATGTTTCAGAGGGAGGATGGCCTGGTCCTGGAAACTGCTGGAGTTAGATGAGCAAGACTGGGTAGATGGTAGTGCCCGTTTGAGGGTCCAAGGGGAGGAGCAGGTTTGTGGCAAGAACAAAGAAGGCATGTGTTACATCGACATAGCCATGGGATGTTCAGGAGAGGTGTCCAGGGAGAAGGTGGGCCCAGGGTCTAGACGCCTGAGTCTTTTGGGCCCCTCCTCTCCCTGTGGGCATACATAGGCTCATTCTCCACCTTGACTTCTGGGTTACCATCTCTGTTTAAACCTAAGTTCTCCAATCCCAGATAAGAGTTTAGGAGCTGTCTCGTATTTCCTAGGCCAGAGTAGCATTAATATTTATTCTACATCGAGTTTATCAATTCCTGGAAACGAGACTTTAAATAATAGAGAGATAAAGTCGCTTGCACAAGACTCATAACTGGCATGCGACAGAGCAGGAGTTGTTATGTTGCTTTAATTGTGTACTTGGGAGCATACATTTTAGAGATGGGGGTATTTTCTGTCCAGTCTATTCTGAACAGATAACCAGCCAGCTACTCACCATTTTAGGGCCTTAGTGATACGGGTCAGACAGCTGGCAGAAGATAAAGCCTCCTCCTCTCTTTTAAGAAAGCCTGCGCTCATGGGAGAGTCCATTCTGAGAGTCCCCAAGGAGAAGGGAAGAGGGAGCTTTCAGGGAACCCAGGTACACGGGGAGGTTCCCTAGGACAGGAAAGAGAAGAGAGTCTGCAGGCCCTGGAACAGAGGAAGCAGGTGCCTGTTCTGTGGCAGCCCCAGTACAACAGGCATGGCCCCACAGAGCCTAAACCTAAAAGTCCTTGTGGGTGGGACAATGGCTATGGCCTCGGTGCCTTAGAGAGGACCCATGACCAGAGGGCACTTAACAAACTGTTGCTGTAGGGCATCCTGGTTCTTGGAAAAACCTGGGTAATAGGAGTTCAGTGGAGACCAAGACTGATTTGTCCACCAGCTTGGAAGATGGGGGCTCACGGTAGGATTTATGCTTGATTGAAAGGAAATAAAGAAAGGCGATATTTTGCGCTACATATTTTAAGCTCTTATACTTCACACTTTACATTATGAGGAACCTGCACATTTGTGTATTTATGTGTCTAGCTGTCTTCCCCTTAGCCTGGAACCTCCCGCAAGAGCAGGGATCTCCTGGTTGTTCCCCCGACGGTATGTCCAGTGCACAACACATACTCTCATGACAGTGTGCAGGGGTCTCCCTGAGAGTGGTGGTCTCGGGAGAAACTGGAGGGGCTGATTTGGAACATGTTAGGATTTCGAGAAGACAAGCTGTGAATCTGGATGGCGGGGGAGCGAATCTTCTAGGAGAGAGGTTGTAAAGGGAAGGGAAATGGGCCCGCTGAGGCGTCAGGGGGTCCTCGGCCAGCCCCACCTCTGCCGGGGAGCCCGCGCGAAGAGACGCGGCGCGGTTTGGCCGCTGTGGGGCGCCGTAGCCCGCGCCGTTGCCAGGGAACGGGTCCAGCGCCGCAGGAGGCCCAGCCCGCCGCTGCCCGGCACCGCTGTAACAGCCCGCCAGCTCCAGCCGAAGCTCGAAGGCTCGCCGGCCTAATCTCCGCCGCGCGGCCCGGGATGGGGCCCCGCTCCGGAGTGCGCCGCCGCCGGGTCCCGGGGGCCTCCTTTACCGCAAGGGACTGAAGCACGGCCGCCCTGGGGAGGGTGGACGGCCAGGCGCGGGGGGGTGAACGGCTGGGTGACCTTGGCAGCGCCCATCTGGCTCGGGGGCCACGACGCTCAGGTGAGGAGCCCCCGCCGCGGTTCTCACCTCGAAGCCTGGCGTGAGCCACCGGGTTCCGGCTGCCGCCGCCCAGCCGGGTTCCGCGCTCTCCTGGGCAGGGAGCCTGGAGCCTGGGCTCCGGGGGGTCGGGCAGAGCGCGGGGCTTCCTTCTCCTAGTCATCAGGTTCACAGATCTGCATTGAGCCTTCACTGTGTGCCAGGCGCGGGGCCTCCAAATAGAAGCGGCCGGTCTCCAGAACCCACAGCGTGTTAAGAGGGGACCTAGGCGGGGTGGGCGTGGGGACAGGCGCCAGATACACGACTAAAGTAATTTCAGGTGGGGATAGAGCTTTGGAGAGGAAATAGAGGGAGGTGGTCAGGTAGGGCCTGCTGTCAAAGGGGACTGAAGCTAAGACCCGGAGGTTGAAAAGGAGCCAGCATTGTGAGCAGGGGAAGGGTGTTTCTGGAAGAGGGGGAAGCAAATGCAAAGGTCCGGAGGCAGCAAAATACAATTAAGGAACAGAAAGGGTGAGGGAGCCTTGAAGGATATGGTGGGAGTTTCACCTTTATCCTAGCAGGAAGAGGAAACCATTGAAAAGTTTTCATGAGTTTCAAGTTTTGAAAAGCTCACCTCTGGCTACTATGGACAGCGTGGTAGTGATAGCTACACCCGGAAGTCAGTCATCCTAGTTCTGCTAGTCTACCTGTGCCTCCTGGATGAACTTACTTAGTCTCTCTGAGCCTCAGTGTCCTCATCTGTGAAACGGGGGTGTTGTTCTGTATGTTGTTTATTAGAGAGAAAGTGAGGGGCCCTCCATCTGTGAGACCAATGGCTGGAGAAGTCTCTGAGAACAGTAGGAAACAATAGTACCTAACTCAGAAAGTTGTGACGGTTTAAGAAATGAATTCTGTCAAAGCACTTACAGCGGTGCCTGGCAAAGAAGAAGTGTTCTCTAAATGCTAGTGATGGTTATTATTATTGAAACACTGTAGGGGAACAGTGGTGGAGGCTTGGATTAGGGTGATGGCATCAGAGATGGTAAGAAGTGGCTTAACTTCCCTTATTGAAGGAGAGCTGGGTTTAGAAATGGGTGAAGGGTGGTCCCTGCTTTTGTGGAACTGGTGGTCCACTGTGGGAGATGAGTTTGTAAACAGATAATCACCATGAGATGGAATAAAAGCAACATTGGTGCTTAATTAGCCAGTTTTTTTTTTCTTTTGTGTTTCTTACTTTGTTCTCTTACAACTTTGTTCTTAATGACTGTTTCTTGGTGGGTGTTCCTCAGGGTTTGCTCCTACAATCATGTGAATTGATTTCCTGCTTAACATCAAGAAACCTTGCCTCAGCTCTTTGGTCTTGTTTCTGCTCCAGGTTGCTCCCTCCTCATTGTCCCCTTTCCTTGGCTTAACTTGAATCCCAAACAGTTTGCGGTGGTGGCTTCAGGGGAGAATGGCACAGAAAATGTTTGCAGACCACATCAACTCAGGAATGACTGAGGTTTCAAGCTTTTCTTGCCCTAGCATCAGACCTCTGCATGTTGTTTATGGGAGGAGCCCAGCCGCATCTGAGACCAACAACTGGAAAGGTCTATGAGAACAGCTTGAAATTCAGTTTGTTTTCTGGGAGTTGTGATGTGTATCTCTTAGCCAAACTATAGTCACTTCCCGGAATGTTAAGGCCAGAGGCTTCTCTGGCACCTGTGCGGGATTTAAATAAACAAAGTACTTGCCCCTAAAACTTCTTTTTAAAATGACTTTTTGCCCTGTAGAATAGTGTGTACTATGGAGCATTTTCTTTCCAGCCCTCTTCTAGGTGGTTAAATTGGGCATCGGTTAAATCTTGGTGAGAATTATTTTAAAAGCAGATTCTGGGAAACAGTGGATAACTTATTTGGAAATATCCATAGACAGTCAATCTCATGGCAACCGGAAATCCTCTAGCCCAAAGAAAAGGTGGTTGGGAGTAAAACCTTCCTGTGGTTTCACCTTCCCTTTGGGTTTGGGAGTCTTGAGGAGCTGAAGTGGCCCTTTGCCATGGACTGGAACGAGGTCCTGCCCAGCAACTCCTCTCTTGTGCTGGCTGGTTGTCTGATTCTGGCTTGGACAAGACCTCCAACAGTTCGTAGGGAGCTCTGTGGCTCTTCCTTGCAGATCTGCAGCTGAACGAGTCAGAAGTGCTTTTGAGAGTGAGAAAGCATTGAACTAAACTCGAGCACTCTTGTTAAGCAGGAGTTCCTTGTTTGTCTGGCGTGATCAGGGCTCTGGGTCACATGAGCATGTTTGGTCCACATGGCAGCCCAGTGGAGCCAGGAGGGCAAGAGGTGATGCCGCTTAAATATTTATTATTTGACATATTTAAAAAAAAAATTACATGCAGTACATGCACAAGGTAAAAAAAAATTTCAAACACTACCAAGTAGTACGCAGTAAAAGCAAATCTCTGTCTCACCCATAATAACTAGATCTCCTTTCCAAAGGCTGCCCCATGTTTGCTTTCTTGTATTTCCTTCTAGACAGAATCTGTGCATATAGGAACACAGGTGTCTGCCCATTTGCCTTTGTTTTTACTCACTAGGTAGCACTCTCTACAACCTTTGAACATCTTGCTTTTCCAATTAGCTTTTATTTCCTCCCTCGTTGTTTTTGATGTATAGCATTCCAGTGTGTGGATGTGCCATAGTCTGTTTATATTGTTTTTTGTCCTTTATTATTACAAACAAGATGGCAATGTATCTTTGTGTATTTCGTGAGTATATGTATAAGATAAATACCTCGAAATGGAATGTGCGCCTAAGGGTATATGTGTTCTAAAGCTTGGCAGACATTGCCAAATTGCCTTCCAGCTAATTTTTTTGAAAGATAAGTAAAGGAGAGACCCAAAGAGATGGCTCTGTTGATTTGCCCCCCTCCCCCGGGTTCTTCAATCTGTCAGCGGCAGTGCAGGAACCAGAACCAGCCTTTGTCTCTGAGCCAACTCTCATCCCTGGCTCCAACCTGCCTCTCCCTGTTGGTGGCTCAGGTGCCCGGGCCTTCCATGCCCCTATTGAGCCCTGTCACCTCTCCTCTGACCCCCTCAGTTTACTCTCCCAGTTCCGTGGCCTCTCTCCACAAATCCTCCTCAGTAATTGAGTTGATTTTCCCCTGAAATCCTCAACCTTCTTGCAGGAATCCAGGGATACCTACAAGCCTCTCCAGGGCTGGTACTTTTCACCTCAGTCTGGTTCTTTTGACAGCACATGCATGAATCTCAGAACCACATTCCTAAATATTTTTTTGGTAAGAGCTGAGGTGGGCAAGAGGGAAGTAGATCAGTCATTCAATTATTCTATAGTTCATAATGATAACTTAAAATGTTAAGATTTTTCTCATTTAAATTAAGGTAGCCTAACATTATTTTGAAAGTGCTATTTTAGGCTTTAGCAAGTCAACATTAACAGGAACAGATTATTGTCATCGTGGCAATGGCCTTCACCTTGTTGGGACAAGGGAGGGGCCAGTATAGCCCTTCCAGTCGGCTCAGAAACCAGGTGGATCCTTAGCTTACCAAGGAAGCAGCTACCTTTTGCTCTACCACTCCAGGGGGCCTCTTCCCTCTGTCTCTGCCAGCTTAACTCTGGTTTGTTCTGTGGCAGCAGAAGGTACACGAAGAATCTTTTATGATGGCCCACATATCCCTCAGCCCACCAGAGGTTCAGCTGGGGGCCTTGGGTAGGCAGGGGAGAGCTTGTGGGCTTCACCTCTACCTCCCTCCCAACTTCTCCCAAAGCACTGGGCTGCTGCTGTGGGGTCACCTTCCCCAGGCCCTATCTCCTCTTGCTCGTGCCCACCACCCCACTGTGACTAGAAAGCTTTCCAAAACCCCCATCGCTTTTCTGTCACTCACCTGCTTTAAACTTCCCGTGACTCCCTGTGGTTTCCTCACCTGGCTTCTTAGGACCCCTGTGATCGCCTTCCTCAGCTCCACCCTGCCTCCTCTAGCCCCCAACCCCATCCAGGCGGTGTCTGTCACGCGAAATGGGTGGCCCTTTCAAGGACATCACCCACTCACTACCAGATGTCTGTCCCATCTGTCTGGGCCCCCAGAAAGTAAGACCCTGAGGGCAGCGGCCTGCTCTCATCTGTGTTTACACCCTCAGTGCACGCAGGGCGTTGGGTCCCAATAAGCGCTGACTGGGTCAAGGTGTGAGTGCACAAGCTGAGCACGTTGTCCAGGAGCAGAGCCACATCTTTCAATCTGGTCTCCTAGAGAAGTGCTGAGCGGGGAGGGGCAGCCAGGGAAGTCCTGGGTCTGGTGACAGTGCTGGATCCCATCTCTGCTTGAGGCCCCATCTGGGATTCTCTGACCTCCCCGTCCTTTTAATCAAAATCTTTTGGGCTAAAAGAATTTGTGATCAGCAACTCTGCCAGAGAAAATGTCATCGGTTAAGAGTGGGCTGGCCCAGGCTTCGGGGCAGGTGGCATGCTGCAGGGGACTTAGGTCTAACAGCACCATCCCCTCATCCATGGTCTCATGCAGTGGTACCTCTCTGAGCCAAGGGTACTCTGATTTGGAGTCAGAGTCACCCCCAAGGCTGTTTGTGTGGGCTTCTGGCTTCAGATGGTGACCCCTCTCACCTCAGGCATTTGGGCTGCAGCAGCACGGGGGGTGCCGTGGCCACTGCTAGCCCACTCTGTGCAGCGGGGACATGTCAGCCATGTACCTCTGCTTCTCTCTTTAGAAACTCCCTCAAGGTGTAGTGCTATTTAGGTGTGAGGATGGCAAGCGGAAAGCCAGAACTTAGGGATCCCCATTCATAAGTTCCCTTCAGAGTCATTGCTCTGATAATGAGTCATGGGAGAAGCGATGTGCAAACCACAGGGATTTGCCCCCTACGCTGGGCAGAACCACCCAGCTCAACTGTATTCACCAGCTTGAACTGGTGACCTTTGACTATTTCCAAAAGTCAAGGACAAAGATTTGCTACTTCTGGGGACATTCAAAATAAAGTGATGGCAGCTTCTTGGTCACCTTTGTCACCTTTGATCAAAGGTGAGAAGGTTAGAATGGCGATCAAGTGGCCCAGCTCTTATAACAAGGTGTTCCATGGGTTCACTGATGTAAGAAAGCAACTTCAACCAACCCCACTTTGGATGTAAACCCTAGAGTATCAGATGCAGTAGCTTCAGTATGGAGATTTTGGACAACCCAGAGGGCTATTTTAAGGGTAACTATGACGTCTGTTATTTAGGGAGCATTTATGTGTCAAGGCTTTACCTACAGTGTCACTGAGGTATACACAGCCCTAGGTCGGCACCGCTACCCCTGTGTTTTAGATGAAGAAACTTGGGCCACTCAGCTAATAAGTGCAGAGCCAGGACTTGAACCTAGATCTGTCTTCTCCAAAGCTGGGGCTCTTTTTTCACCTTTCACTGCTTCTTATTGAAGACAAAGCAAATGACCAAAGGATTCCCATTGAGTCCCTGGGAGAAAACTAAGGTCACTTCATTGAGCTTTGAGATGAGGCTACTCAGAGGTGATTTCAGATGTGCCAGGCTTGGCTTACAGGAGGCTCTGAGCCTTGGGCTGGATGAAGGGCAGAGTGGCTAAGTGCACTTGTCCAGCAATCAGTGGGCAGTGGGAACCGGGGCAGGGGAGACAGGGGTGCGTGGTGCATGTGCGGGTTGAAGACAGGGCAGAGTGGGTGGGCCAAATGGCTTCAGCTGGACCAGGATTCCACACCATTGACCATGTCCATATTTCCTTTTATTTCAGATGTTTTCAAGTCAGCAAACATTTATTGAGCACCTACAATATACAAGGTATGTTTTGGGTGCATGGGGGGAACAGAAGTGGATGAAGCACAGCACATTTGCTGCCCTTAGGGGAAGCTGGTGTAACAGGGGACAGACAGGGGGATGGCAGAAATGTTCCAAATGGCATAGTGACTTGCTCAGTAAAGACTGAACGTGAGGACCCCAACTCCACATGGGTACCCTGTATGAGGAGGTGCTTGCAGTGGGCTCTGAAGGTCAAGTCACATTTTGTTGGACTGAGAAGTGATAAAGGCATTCCAAGCAGATGTGCCAAGGCGGGTCTCCCATACCCTTTGGTTTAGTCAGACTCCCTGACCCATGGGCATGGGCTTTTGGAAGGAGAGTCCAGCTGCCAGGGTTTTATCTGCAGCTCCTGGCCTTTCCACCAAGAGCTCCAAGCTGGGCTGTGTCCCCAAGTATGGTACTACCTGCCCAGGCTCTGGTCCCACCTCTGGCCCAGAAGATGCTGGCGGTGGGGCTCTTCCTGTAAAGCCTGCCCACTAGGCCAGCTCTTAGGCCTTAGGATGGCTGGGGTAGGGGACTGCTGCCATCTGGTGGTTGACTCTGGCCGAGGCCTGGCCTTCCCCGAACTCCCTCAAGTCAGTCAAAGGGCATCAGCCCACCTTTTTGTTCTCAGTGCACCAGGCCCAGATTTTACTTAGAGAAACACAGTCATTTCTGCTGCTGGAGGGAACCAAAGAGGAATCCTGCCCTCTTCTTGTGTACTGGCTCCTCCCCAGCCAAGAAGCCTCAGCCTGAGGTATAGGGGAGACTATTCAGGGTCCCCTCAGTCTTAAAGGGATTCTGTGCTTGCTGAGGGGCAGAGGCCAGGTCACCATTCTGGGCAATCCCGCTCTCTGTTTCCCTTAGCAAATGTAAGGGGCCCTCTCTGACACTTGCATTTGGGCCGCAGAACAGAGGTGACTAATCCTAAGAGAATCAGCATGTGTTCTCATCTCTCTGGCCCCAACCTTATATTGTTACCAGATGAGAACATGTCTTATTGGGTTTAATTTTGATGGCTGTGGAGATGGAACACTTTGAGTAACAAGCAGCCATTCTGTGTCCTGAAGGAACCCTGGACCCTCCTACCTTGTACTGGCTAGAGCTGGCTCTGGGGATTTGAGACGAGCACTCCATTCCCACTCTCTCCCACTGCCCAACTTCATCGTGCTCGGGTCCCGGTTCCCCTGCAGAGTAGCTGGGAGGTGACTTCGTATCCCAGCCTGCTTCCCCCTGCTGAAACCTGGCTGCAGGCATGGGTGCTGGGCTCCAGCCCAGGCCTCCTCAGTCTAATACTCTCTCTACTCTTTGTCCCTCTGGAGATGAACATCTGCAACAAGCCCTCCAACAAGACAGCCCCTGAGAAGAGTGTGTGGACAGCACCCACGCAGGCCAGCGGGCCCTCCCCGGAGCTGCAGGGCCAGCGGTCTCGCCGGAATGGGTGGAGCTGGCCCCCTCACCCGCTCCAGATTGTGGCCTGGCTGCTGTACCTCTTCTTCGCTGTGATTGGCTTTGGGGTCCTTGTTCCCCTCCTGCCTCACCACTGGCTGCTCGCTGGCTATGCTGTATCCTTGGGAAAGTGGGGGGCTAGCGCATGGAATTATGGGAGCAGTGGATGAAAGACATGGCAGAGGCCTGAAGCTGTGCTCCAGAGCCTCAGAGAGCACAGGCAGGCTCTGTCTCTTCTCTGGGGGGCCAGCTGCTTACCTGCCTGGCCTCAACCCCCCTTTGACCCCTCCACCTGATGAGGTAAGCTGACAGGCCTCAAGTACGTTGGAGAATTTAAAGCCCCACAAAGATGGGAACTTCATCAAGTAAGGTACCACAGGAGAGATTACAGAGGACAGCGTGGACGTTCTCTTTAAGCTAATTGTGTCTAGAACTCAACAGAGGACACGTTAGAGAGTAATTATTCCATTTACAGAAGAATTTTTCACTTTTCAAAAACAGTCATGGTAGAATTCTTTTACATAGCAAGTTTCTTGGTACATTTAAGATGTGATTTTATTTATGGGCAGATTATTATGCCGTAACCAGGACTGTTTAGGATTTTGTAAATCAGGCTCTCTTAGCATTGAGGTTGAATCGACTAGAGGAGGGATAAAGATGTCCTGGAGGCTTCTGGGAACAGTGACAAACTCGAACTTGCGTGAGCCTCATGGCGTGACTGTCCCAGCCCTGGCCATAACCCCCAGCAGTAGAGGAGGTGGCTACAAGGCTGGGAGGTTGGAGTATAGCAGGTGCCATGTGCTCGTGTGCAGAGGGTGCCCATGCGAGTGTGCCGTGGCATGTATGCTTCATGGAGATAAGTCCTGGGCCTCTTGGAGAGGAGGGCGAGGAGGAGCTGAAGGAGGTTAGCAGGGATGCACTTAAATGCCTCGGACACAGCGTTAGCAGCGGAGCTTGGTCTCAGCGCAGCCCGTTTAGGGCTGTATAAGGCTGAGCACCTTCTGCCAGCGCCCTGGGTCTCAGCCTCCCCCTCTGTGTGATGGAAGAGTCCGCCTGCTTCCCAGGACGGGGACACACAGCACACAAGAATGTGTGCGTGTGCACCAGAATGCATGAGCCACATGTATGAGCATGCTCTCTTGAGAAACCACAAAGCCCTGGGCTGGTGAGTGACAAGGGCAGGTGTGTGAAGGACTCTAGAAAAGGTTGCCATCCTCAGACACCAGCAGTGTCATGGGGGCGCTTCCTGGTTCATTAGGGCCCAGGGCCCAGTCATCAGCTCTGTAAGTAGAAAAGTGGACTTTCCCTGAGGTGACTAACAGGCCTTAGTCAGGGCTATCGACTGGAATGCTTCCTGGAATATTCCTCTCCTGATCTAGAATGGGCACACTCTTCACTCAGGATTCCCTGGGTTTCTACCGTCAGGGTACCTGGGAAGCCAGATTAATAACCTTGTGGCTTAGAGCGCGTAGAATCAGAGCAAATAACAACAAACAAGAGTAATGAGCATTTATTGAGCACTTATATGTGCCAGGCATTGTGCCAACCCCTGTACATGGATTATCTCATTCGATCCTCATAATCTGTAAAGAGGGTATTCTCCCACTCTATTAAGGAAGATATTGGGGCTCAGAGAGATTAAGTGACTTCCTGAGGTCACACAGCTGTTACCCAGTCAGGCCAGAAGAGCTATTCAGGCAGGCCAACTGAGACAGTGTGATGGTTTGAGGGTTTTTCCTCTCCGCATTTATTGCTTTGGGCAAAGTGGAGGTTCACAGAACCACCCAGTCTGGCACCCCCATTTCCAGGCCTGGACGGTTCTCCTTCCATCAAAGCCACCTTCCTTCTGTAGGCCCTGAGGAATGAGGTAGGGTAATGGTGTGTACCAAGTACCTACCTTGGCTTGGAACTGGCCTGGGACCTCAGGTTGCAAAGATGAGCAAGGGGTGCTCCGCCTCCCCGTGGAGGAAAGCCTTGCAGATTGGAGAATGTCACATGGTAAGTATGTGACAATGTCACCTGGAGCTAGGGGTTCATACAGCAGACTGTGATGCAGGAAATGAGCACCTAGAACAACATCACCACAGGCCCAGCCATACACCCCTCCTCCACAGCTCCCCTCTGCCCCTGTGCCCAACCTGCCTCTTCACAGTACTCTTGGCTCCGCCCCTTTCCTTCATCACCTTTATCTAGTCAGTCATCAAACTGAATAACTATCGAGTTTGCCCTCTTTTCTCCCCACTGCCATCTGCTTCTCCTACCTAGAGGACCGTTTCATTTCCAAGCCAGTCTCCCCACACATGCTGTCACTCTGCCCGGTCCGTCTGTGTTCCTGCAGCCAGAGTGCCCCTTCATAAAACAAATCTGATAAAGTCACTCCCCAGCTTAACACCCTCTAATGACTTTTTCCTACCTTAAAGAATGAGGTTAAGATGCTCAAGGCTCTCCAGTTCTGGCCTCTGCCCATCTCCCCAGCCTCTTCTTATATTATTTCCTCTGCTGCGACAACACTGGTCTCTGCCTAGAAGCCCCTTACCAATCTTTCCATCCCAACACTCAACTAAATCAGAAGTCAAGAACTGACAGCACATAAGCCAGTTTGGACTACATTTTATTTTTTGTTTTAATTGAGGGATAATTAACATACAAAATGGACAGATCTTAAGTGTTCCTTTGGCAATTGGATTTAAAAATTATTTCCTTGTCAACATTTAAAAAATGAGAGCCCTCACATAAAAATCCAGATTTCTGATTCCTTTTGAAAAGCCGGAATTTGGTGATGTCGGCCCTCGTTCTTGCATAAGCTGAGCTGGAACCACCCCTCTGGTTGGGACTCTGCTTGCTCCCAGTAAGCAGCCAGGCCCTCTTTCCTCTTTACCTGCCAGGTCCCTATTACCGTTCCTCTCTAACTCTCAGCTGAAGTGATACTTCCTCAAGCTTTCTGGATCCCTTCAGACTAGATGAGGTCACACAAACTCATAGTCCCATGAACTTCCTTCATTGTAATCCAGCCATTATATGATTAACATCTGTGTTTCCCACAAGACTGTAAGCTCCTTGGGGCTAGGGACCAAGTCTGTCTTTCTCCTGCCATATTCCTCAGTGTCTGGCGTAGAGAAAGCCCTCAGCAAACAGTTGAATGCACGAACTGTTGGAGCAGGCAGGTGACTACGTGTCCACTGTTAGTGTGTCTGAAGAGAAGGTGGAATGGTGAGGAGTAGTGGTTGGTGATACCAAAGCAGTTTGGGAGGAGCCAAAGGCCTCGGCCCTGAACTGAAGAGTAAACTCTAGCTTGAGAGCCACTGAGAGCCAGTGTAGGAGTGTAAGCAGGCGAGGCTTTCGGTTTAAGCTCTTCAGAGCCCACTTTGGGACCAAGCAAAGGGCAGACTCAAGGGGACCCAGACAGGAAGAGCAGAGTTGGGAGACTATGGAATAACTCAGCAAGAAGCAAAGGCCTGACTCATAGCCAGGGCCATTGAGAGGTTTGGATGGGCCACAGACTGTCTCCTTCAGCTATGGTACAGCACATTAGGGCAGAGCCTGGCTCATGCAGACGTGTAGGGAAATTTGGCTCCTGGGAGGAGAAGGAAGGGAGGAAAGGAAATTGGACAGCGGATGGATGGAGGATGAATGATGGAGGGATGATGTCTGCCTGGCTAGTAAGACAATGGCTGGATGGAGGGTGGATGGCTCTCTGGGTGGAATCTTTTGGTAAATTTTTACTCATTCAAACTTTGCAGCAAGTTGTCAGCATATTTGTCTCCAGCTTTTGGCCCATTCACTGAGCATGTACTTGTAAGTCCTGGAAAAGCTGTATTTCAGCTCCAGGAATTAGACATGCTGTCCCTGGTTAGGTGCTGAATGTGTCAGGCCACCTACATGCTCAGCCGCAGGGCTCCAGGCACCTGGGCTCCAGGTCAGAGAGGTGGTGGGTATATGAAGCCCTGTCTGCAAGTGATTTTCCATTTGGCCTGGCTACTGAGAGAGGATGGCTGCTTCCCTCTCAGAGCTGACTTCCTGTGAAAGCAAGACAAGCTTAGAACTTATATTTTTGTGTCCCTTGACCTTAGCTGATGGCCTCTTTAAGTCTCACTTCACTATTGAGACTATGAAACCAGATTGGATTTGGAGGTCAGACTGTGCCAGGCCTGGAGCAGGGAGGCCAGGCCCTGTGGTTGGGTCCCTCGGCAGCAGCAGGCACTTGCTGGCTTGTGCGCTCTATTACCAGGTGGCCCCTCTCCTCTGTCTGGGGCGTGGGTATTTCTGAAGAGGTCTGACAAGGAAGCTCTCGGGTCCTGGCAATAGGAGGTGGCACAGACTAGGAGTCTCTGTGTGTGGGAGTCACAATGACGTGGAGAGCAGTTCTCTCACCACGGGAAGCAGGGGTGGGGCTCCCAGCCAGCAGTGTGGAGTGAGTCTTTAACCTGCTGGGCCAGTGCATGGGCGCCATCTTTGCCGGCCACCTGCTGGTGCACCTGGCTGCCGTCTCCATCGATCCAGCAGATGCCAATGTGCGGGACAAGAGCTATGCAGGGCCCCTGCCCATCTTCAACCGTAGCCAACACGCACATGTCATTGAAGACCTGCACTGCAACTTGTGCGACGTGGATGTGTGAGTGTGTGTGGACTGAGAGTGCGTGTAGGCGAGGAGTGTGCCTGGGCAACTGCCAGAGGGAGCTCGAGGCACAGAGGGGCGTGCCCGTGCGGTACAGCCATCCTCACAGTGCGCATGTTTTACAAAGTCAAGAATCTTGATGGAGTGATAGAGAATTGGGTGAAGGAGAAGGTGACAGGAAACAGAGATGAGGGCAGCATTTCCCACCGTTAAAACAGGAAACATTTGGCACTGCCACAAGCATTTCTAATGACCGACTGCCAGTCACCCCTCCCCGCCAATCTCACAAGCATTCCCAGAGAGGGGCCTGGAGGGGAGTTAATTCTTGAGCGCCTACTGTGTGCCAAGTGCTTATGCATAGCTACCCTGCAAGGTGGCCTGCGTCTTTGTCACTTCACAGAGGAGGAAGAGCCCAAAACTCTTTGGGCAGCAGAGCCAGATTCACTACCAGCCTGCCTGGTCCCTGAGGTGATACTGTTATCCTTGTGTACCCATGAGGACTCAGGCAGAGAGGCCAAGTGACTTGCCCCAGGTCTCACTGCTAGTGGGGAGAAGAATCAGAGAGTGCGATGCCCCTTGGCTGGTCCAGACAGCCTCCTTAGGCCCCGCCCCAGCCTCAGGTAGGGAGGCAGTGTGGTCCAAGGCCAGCCCCACACTTCTGAAGTCCCAGGCAGCCTGTTGAGGGGTCTGTCCACAGAACAGAAAGAGAGCCCAGGGCATTAAGGTGCTGAGGATTTCAGCATCAGACTGTCCTTTCCCTCACTAGGCACCAGTCAGTGCATTGTTCCTCAGTGGGTGCCCATTTCAGGGGTCCTCCCTGTTCTCAGGAAGGGGCCGCACCCCACTTTTCCTCACTCCTTTGGGGTTCCCTGTTCCCTCCCGGGGCTGGTAGGCTCGTTTGCTTTTCTAATGGCTTCACCTCATCTGTGGTGAATTGCCTTGATGTTCACCCAGATGTCAGCTTGCTTCTCTTCCTTTGGCTCCCTTTGGATGAGCCCAGACAGACTGAGGTTTTCTGGGAAAATGCCAGTAAAATTCCCGTAGAATTTTACAGGGAAATAGGCACTCAAAAAATAGAGATGCCAGGGAGAGCAATGCAGGCCCTGGGCCTGGCAGCCTTGCTCTCCTGCTTCCTGGCCCACACCTGCATCGTCTCCTGGCTCGGCGCAGGGGTCCTTGCTTGGAAAGGAAGACCCATTGCCGTTTCACACCACCATCACCCGGTGCGCAGTCCCAGAGTGGGACACTGTAATGTCTCCTACTTCTCCCGCCTCCCGGTCCCCAGCTCTTCAGAAGCACTGCCTCCTCTGGGTGCCCCGCCGCGCAGTGCCGCCAGAGGGCGCGCGCGCTCCCCGTCGCCAAGCGCGGTTACCCGGTGGGTAACCCGCTCCAGTCCCAGCGCTAGGGTCCCTCCGCCGACTCCCGCCGCTGCAGCCAGGCGGGGTGGCGAAGGGGAGGACGAGCCGGCCGATTGCGCTGTGCTCCCTCCTATCCCGCAGGAGCGCTCGCTCCAAGCACTGTAATGCCTGCAACAAGTGCGTGTGCGGCTTCGACCACCACTGCAAGTGGCTCAACAACTGCGTGGGCGAGAGGAACTACCGGTGAGAGTGGGCCCGGGCCATACGGGTGCCTGGGGGTGCACGGGTCTGAATGTGAGAGCCGGGACCTTGAAGCTGCGCAGGGGGCAGGGCGGGGAGGGGGTGCTTGGAGGACCTGGGCACTTGCCAGTGTTCTGCTCTGAGGGTGATGCTCTTGATGGCTGCCTCCTGTTGGACCAGGGACAGGTGGGGACCTATGGCGTGGCTTCCGGTCTTCACCATTGCCCTAAGCCTTTGGCTTTCTGAGGAGTTGGAGCTGTGGCATCAGAGGCCTGGCTCTCCAACCCGACCATGGGTCTTTTTGAGCTCTGGGCCCTTACCCAGCTGGAGCACCTGGGTGCTGACAGCTGCCCATGGCTGGGCCCAGGCTCTTTCTACACAGTGTGGCATCTGCTTTACTGGGTGTCCTGCTCCTCGTGCTGGTGGCCACTTATGTCTTCGTGGAGTTCTTTGTCAACCCCATGCAGCTGCGCACCAACCACCACTTTGAAGGTCTGTCTGGGCCCCAGGCCTATTCCCACCTGTTAACCCTGGGCCTGTTCTGGTCACTGGTCACAGCAGCAGCTGAGCACAATCTCCCTGCCTTGCAGTCCTGAAGAATCACACGGATGTGTGGTTTGTGTTCCTGCCTGCTGCCCCTGTGGAGACCCAGGCTCCTGCTATCCTGGCCCTGGCTGCCCTACTCATCCTCCTGGGCCTGCTCTCCACAGCCCTGCTTGGCCACCTACTCTGCTTCCACATTTATCTCAGTAAGTGCCCCACCTACACCTGCCTTGCAGGGGATAGGGGTCATTAGGCTGCAGGGAGGTACCCAGTTGGGCTGTAGACCTCTGAAGCCATGGCCCTTCCCACTGCTGGCTCTCTATGGTGGCCTGGTCTCACTCCATGGCTTAGTGTATACTGGGACAGTCGTCTCAGCCTGAGACTGGGTGCCCTCCCTCATCTTCTGAATTCCAGGGCCCCCTTTCCACTGCACTGAGCCTTCTCTCACCCCTCAGTGTGGCACAAGCTCACTACCTATGAATACATCGTGCAGCATCGTCCGCCACAGGAGGCAAAGGAGGTCCACAGGCAGCTTGAGTCGTGCCCCCCCAAGATGCGGCCCATTCAGGTACAGAAGTGGCCCAAAAGGCTGAGGGGCTGGGAGATGGGGCTTGGGTGTGGGAGGGGTGGTAGGCTGTGCAGCAAGCTACCAATGATGAGACAAGACAAGGGAAAGCGGGCCTGGAACAGTAGCTGGGCTGGGGGTGCTGGGGGGCAGCAGAGGTGAGGCCATGCCTGTACTGAGCACATGCCAGCCTGCTTAAGCATGGGCACAGCATGAAGGAGCCCTGAATTTCCCGGACCCCATGTCCATGCTCATCCAGGCTCCAAGCACATACTGTATGGTGTGAATATGGGAGCCTGGAAGTGGGCAGGTTGGAGCTGCGGGAGAAAAGAGAGGGATGGACCAGAGAATGGGTCACCAGTTTTTTTCTCCTCCTATGACCCTGAGCCCTTATGCCCATTACCCTGTTTAATCCTTAAAACAGCTCATGAGGCAGATAATGTTGCCATACCCATGTTGCTGATGAGCATACTGAGACCAAGAAAGGTTAAACAGAAGCTGGGTCTGGGAAGAGTTAAGGTCTCTACACTCTGAAGCAGGAACCCTTCAGCCCAGGATAGGGCTTGGCCAGTCCAGCTGCTGACCAGCCTATCCCCATTCCCACGCCCCATGGCTTCCTGAGGTCAGCAGCTGGGGGTGGGGGTGGTCCAGTCCTCAGAGCCCCCAGGGACTAGAAGGCAGGGGGCCCAGGCAGGCCCTTGCTGGGAAGGCTGAGCCCTGGATCCCAAGTCCTCATAGCAACTGGATACAAACACAGGCTAGTGGGCGGGTTGGGGAGGGCTTGGGACCCTGCCTCTCCTGTTCTCACTGCCAGGGGTGGGCCAGGCTGCCAGGCCTGGGGGAGTGCTGGCTGTTGGTGGAGACTCCCCTGCCACACCACCGTGTACCTGCCCTGGTGCTGGGCACTGACCCCATGTAAGCACGGTGGCAGCCATCCTGGGGCGTGGGCATCATCCTTGCCCCCACTTCACAGGATTCTGAGGTCCAGAGAGGTAGGCAGGAGACTTTCTCAAGCTGCATAGTTGGTGCCCGTTGAGGCAGGGCTGGCTCTGGGATGCCCAGACTCGAGAGCTCTGGGCCCCTGCCCTGTAGTCACTGCCTGCCTAGGCTTTGAGGCCAGATGTGCCAGCAGCAAGGACATTTCATATCATCTGCAAATGACCTGAGGGAGACCTACCCAGGAGGAGGGGCGTGCAGAAGAGAGAGCTGAGGCTGAGAGGTGCCACAGTACCATTCAGGAGGGTGCAGATATTGAGGGTCTCTGAAGGAGGATCCTAGGGACAGCCATGATGAGGGGAGGGGGGTTTACAGTGGGGACACCCTGGTGACACCATCAGACTTCCCCAGCTGGCTAGGGCCTGGCTCCTGTCCCATCCTAGCCCCTCAGGCTTCTGGAACTGTCTTCTGCTGCCAATACCCCCCAGAGTGCACCAGAATAGGCTTTTCCCTTTCTGCTGGGCCTGGAAGGGTGCTGGGTCCACATGGGGAAAGGGAAAAATGCGAGGGGAGGATTACCTTGAGGCCCCAGTCCTTATGACTGGTCTCCGACCCCTTCCTCTTTCCCAGAGCTCCTCTGCTCAGGCTTGGCAATCCCGCACTTCTCCCCAAAGTGCCAGCCTGGGCAGAGGTTGGGCACAGGGCGTGCTGGGCTTCAATCTCTGCATTTGTGTAGCTAGCCTGTGGCCAGCTGGGCTCTGTCCCCTAGATTTGCCAGGGCCCCAGGCAGCCACCCCACCCCCACCCTTAGCAGGAATGCGGGAGGGGCCCCACTCTGGAGCCGTTGCCCCCAAACATAGGCTTGTTTTAGAGACGGCGTTTGCTGTTACATTGTCGTCTCTGCATTAGTCAGGACGCTTGCGTCTCCATGGAAACGGCTGCCGAGCGGGCGACAGCTGTCCTGGTGCCCTTCCCCTCACCGCCGCCCTCTCAGTGAGGGCGGGGCCTCATCATCCTGGCTCCTCCCCACATCCTCGGCGCAAACGCCTTCCCGGGCTGCTGGCTTTTGTTTCCGCACCTGCAGCCCTCCTGGGTGTAGCTGGAGGGTGTCCTGCGTGCTGGGGTGCAGGCCTAGGCCACTCCTGCGACATCCTGGCCTCAGGCCCTTTAGCTTTCAGGGGTTGGGTCTGAGAATGCCAGGGTCGCTGTTAGGATCAGCGACTAAACAACTCCATGAGCCTGGTCTCCAGTGGGGCTGTGGTGCTGTTTTGTCCACCACCCCTTGCCTTCCCATTTAGGGTAGGGGTAGGGGAGACCAAACATGGCCCCCACCCCTGCAGCTGAGATTGAAGCTGGGACTTTTGAGGATTTAGCTCCGTGGGAACGCTCAAGCCATGCACACAGCTTCGTTTGCACACCTGGCCTGTGAACGGCCGCTGCGTGTCCCAGCTAGCTGCGTGTCCCAGCTAGCTGCGTGTCCCAGCTAGGGAAAAACAAAATTGGTTCAGAGACTGTGCCTTGGTGCCTTGGGAGGGGCCAGGAGCAGGAGAGGGCAGCCCCAAGGGCCTCTTCCTCACCACCCCACTAGGCCAGAGCAGCTCTAGACTAGGTGCCTTGGACCCATGAGGTTGGGGCTTCCTGGAAGAGGTGGAGTTTGACTGGATGAAGTGAGGAGATCCCTGGGGATAGAGTAAGGTCCAGAAATGGGTGTTTTAAGCCTCATCCTGTAGAGGGGTTTTTCCCAGCAAAGCTGGGAAGCCTGGAGGACAGCCCTAGGTCTCTGCACGCAGACCTCCCAGAGTCCATTGAGGGGGTGAGGGTGTGTCCAGGACTGGGTGGGCTCGGGACTCAGAAGGCCCTGGGTCCATACCTGGCCACCGGCCTCCCTGATCCCTACCTTCCCCAGGAGATGGAGTTCTACATGCGGTCCTTCAGCCATGTGCGCCCAGCGCCCCCTGGCCAGGCCAGGTCTGCCGCAGTGAATGCCACGTGAGTGTGATCTGGGCAGAGTTAGCTGGGCATCTCCCATTGGCATGGCAGGGCCATCTGAGCTGGGAGAAAGGGGGTAGACCAAGAACAAGGCACATGTCTGGGTCCAGCCCCACCTGGTCTTGTACAGATTAATGCCCCTCTACTGTCTGCTAGGACTGGAGGCTTCCTTGAGGACCTCCAGCTGGGTGGGGTTTGAGGGATCACCTGCATCCAGCGCTTACCCTCCCCCTTCCCCCTCAGTCCCTCCGGGTTCCTTGCCACTGGCAGCCAAGTGGAGCCTCCACCGCCCTCCTCCCCAGAGACTCTGGCTCTGCCCCCTGGGACCCGACCCCAGGTAGGGGTACTGTGCTGGGCTTCCACCCCTGGTGGAAGGGGATGGGAAAGAAGCCTCTGCCCTGCCCCACTCTTTTGTTGCTTCTGAGGATGTGGGGTTTGGGGAAGGGGTACTCAAGCTCCTGACTGTCTCTGCAGAAAAAGAGGAAGCGGCGTGTGTATAAGGTGCCAACCTCTGGGACCTTGGACCTTGAGGCCCCGCTGCCCAAGCTGCCTGGTGAGAGCCCTTGGAGACTGGATCCTACACTGGGAGCTCCGAGGGAAGGAAAAGTAGGGGCCCGAGCGAGTCGCAGCCCCTAGCCTCACGTTCCCCACTACCCCAGCAGGACCCCGGGCCCCAGGCCGCGGCGCAGGCTCGTCGTCGGATTCCTCGTGCTCCAGCCCCGTTCACGCCGCTGGCCCTGCAGGCGCCTACCACTCGGCGTCAGCCGAATCCATGGACGAGATTCCTGTGGCTCAGACACGCCTGGGCAGCGCCGCTCTGGCCGCCCCCGGGGTCAGGGGCCCAGAGCCCGGGCTGGCGCTGCAGGCTCGGGTGCCCGCCGTTTTCGTGAGCCCGAGCAGCGGCGAGCCCGGGGCGCGAGGCGGCCCGGAGGCCGATCTGGCTTAGCTGGCCGAGAGGCGGAAGGGCCTTGGAGGAGCGGCCGGCCCGACTCTCTATGCAACACCCCCACCCTCGCGAACCGAGTGCACTTTAGGAGCCTCTACGGTCGGCGGGATCGCCCCCCTCGCCACCACTCAGCAATACCCACCCATCGGCCATGATGCTCCAATAAACTTTTTAATGCCGTTGCGGACTCAACTGCATAATTTCTTAATGGCAAGGGTCGTGGGCTCTCCTTGTGTCGGACCATAGCCAGTCAGCCTAGGGGCAGAGGATGGGGTGGCCACCCATATTGTCTTGTGGAGGTAAACGGGGACCTGAGGCTCAGGTACAGGGCTCCCGGTTAGGAAAGATCCTAGAAGGCTGCCGGGAGGTGATTTTTCTTGATGGAGTTTGCACTTGGTGACATGAGGGGAAGCAGGCTTTGGGCTCCGGAGGCAGCAGAGGGAGCAGAGACCCGGAGGTTCAAGGATTCGCCATCAGGTGTACCAGGATTCTGGGGCTGGGCGCTCGTGATTCACTCATTGTCCCCTCCCGCCCCTAGTGGTCCGGAGTTGTGACTTGGGGATACCACATGTTCAATGGGGAGCTGTGGTCTGTAGCCAGCTCTAGAGCCCTCTGCCCGCTGTCACTGAGGGAAGGGACCTTCCCACACCTCTGCCCATCTCTTCTCCTTCCCCGTTCCTCTTCCCTCCCAGACTGCCTTCGACTGCTGCTTCGGGAAACTGATCTCTCCCGGAGGCGGGGGCTTTGGGTGGAGCCCAGGATGGGGGGCTTTTATCCTGCTGAGGGGCCATCCGAGGACATGCAGAACTGCAGAGGGCTAGTCTCCCCCGCCGCCAAGGCCGCGGAGCTGCCCCAGGAACGACCGGAGAAGGCTGTCAAGGCAGCTCCGCCCCGAAGGATCGCGGAGCGCCGATAGGGTGGGGTCCGGTGGGTGGAGCCAGCGTGACCTTGGTCACTCTCTTTCCGAGACAGCCCCGGGGGTGGGACTCGCCGTCTCTATGGAGACCGAGAAACAGGGGATAATACAGCGGAGCCGCCGGGGCTGCAGTCCTGCCCCGGAGCCGGCAGGGAGCGGAGCTGCGGAGCCGCCTGGTCTCCCGCGTCCGTGGGTCCATTCTTGAGTCCTTCTGTCCATCGAACGCGCTCTGCTGGAGCAGCCACAAGGTAGAAGTCGGTAGGAAACCCGGGCGCCGACCACCCTAATCAGTATCCTGCACGATAAGGAAGGGGTGGGGGTGGGAGCGGCCTGGAAGGGGTCCCAACCCCGGATGGTACGGAGATGAGGACGCCAGCTGAGCGGCCCTACCCTGGGCCCAAGCGTTCCACCCCCACCCCCACCTCCTTGTCCGGCTGATTGATGACTCCAGCTGTCCCAGCGGGAGCAAGCGGGTGGCCCTAGTTCACGGGTGTGGCCGCTCCATCCATGGCCTGCAGACCCCTGGGACTTACAGCCTGCGACCTGGCTTCACCTGATAAGCTCCAAGATTACCAAGAATCCATCTTCCCACAGAGCACTGGATTCAGGATACTGCCAGTCTCCTGGGACAAGCATCCTGTGGCACGAAAGCTCCCCTAGACTTTACCCTCTGTGAACCAAGTGCTGGGTCTCTGGGTCCCTGGTGGGAGTTTGCAGTGTAGGGAGAGGGTAGTGCAGTGTGGACTGGGGTCGTGGGCCCACAGTCACTGCAATGGAGGATCTGTAGGTGCTCCCAGTCCCGGAAACTGCAATTTAGGAATGGGTGATTATGGTCACTGACCAGCGGTAGTGGAAGAGGGGCAGTCAAGCAGAGGCCCAGGCCCAGGTCACTGGAAGCTATGTATAAAAGGCAGAGGTAGAAGATGGTTGCTGAAGACATGACAGAGTGTGGTCAGGAGGCTGTAGTGGTGCTTAGGGGTTTCTCAGCACAGGGTGGTCTCTACCTAGTACCTGGGAATCGTGACATGTGAGTGTGTATGGACATGGGGCCTTCAGTGCAGGACTGAGTGTGGGTGTGAGGGTATGAGGGTGTGGTCAGGGCTGTGAACAGTGGATGGAGGCCGCTGCAGTGCAGGGCTGAGGGTGTGGCCAGGGGACTGCAGTGGGGGCGTGGAGGGACCCTCCAGTGCAGGGCTGAGGGTGTGGCCAGGGGGCCGCAGTAGGGGCGTGGAGGGACCCTCCAGTGCAGGGCTGAGGGTGTGGCCATGGGACTGCAGTGGGGGCGTGGAGGGACCCTCCAGTGCAGGGCTGAGGGTGTGGCCAGGGGGCCGCAGTAGGGGCGTGGAGGGACCCTCCAGTGCAGGGCTGAGGGTGTGGCCACGGGACTGCAGTGCGGGCGTGGAGGGACCCTCCAGTGCAGGGCTGAGGGTGTGGTCAGGGGACTGCAGTGCGGGCGTGGAGGGACCCTCCAGTGCAGGGCTGAGGGTGTGGCCACGGGACTGCAGTGGGGGCGTGGAGGGACCCTCCAGTGCAGGGCTGAGGGTGTGGTCAGGGGACTGCAGTGGGGGCGTGGAGGGACCCTCCAGTGCAGGGCTGAGGGTGTGGCCACGGGACTGCAGTGGGGGCGTGGAGGGACCCTCCAGTGCAGGGCTGAGGGTGTGGCCAGGGGGCTGCAGTGGGGGCGTGGAGGGACCCTCCAGTGCAGGGCTGAGGGTGTGGCCAGGGGGCTGTAGTAGGGGCGTGGAGAGACCCTCCAGTGCAGGGCTGAGGGTGTGGCCAGGGGACTGCAGTGCGGGCGTGGAGGGACCCTCCAGTGCAGGGCTGAGGGCATTATTGAGGGAGTCTTAGTACAGGGCTGTTAGTTCGTGTTGGTGGTAGATGCTGAGGGAGTGAATGATCCAGGCCCTCCGTCTCAGCACTGTGGGTGTGGTCAGGAGATTGCAGGGGGTTGGGGGGGGCACTTCAGTGCAGGGCTGAGGGTGTGGCCAGGGGGAATGAGGCTGAGGATATGGAGGGCCAGGTGCTACAGCTGTAGAAGTGAGGACTGGTGTGGGGGAGCTCGGTGTGGCCACGGGGCCTCCATGGAGGGCTGAAGGCATTGGGGACGTGTGCTTTGGTGCAAGGCGGAGGTGTGGGGATCGCAGGGCCAAGGCCACAGCCCCACTCACCAACATGCCTCTGGGGGCTCGTAACTCTACAACCCCCACCCTAGGCGAGCCCTCCAATCTCCTGCTCCTCTTCAACTCCACACACTGTGAGGTTACAGCCCCAATGGATGGCAAGGGGCCAGGAAGCCACGGTTGTGCCCCAGGCACTGGGAGTGTTGGTGTGCCCCACCCCTGGGCCCCTGTTGGCCAGCCCAGCCCAGCCCAGCAGCACTGGGAGCTTCTCCCTGAGCCGCCCTCACACCATCCTGCCCTTAGCAACATTCTCCAAGCAGCACCACCCTCCCTTAGCAACCGTCTCCAGGCTTCACAAACTGTGGCCAGGCCAGCCCCAGGCTCCCGCTCCCATCATGTTTTTGTTTAACAGCAAATAGTAACAAGGCCCTGGCTGAGCCAGCTGCTCCCCTGCCTAGGGCAGGCACCCCTGCCTGTGCTCTGGCTCCTTCCTCAGCCTGGGCGGGGTCTTGCTGGGTTCTCATGACCCTGACAAAGACAGTCCTTACTAAATACCTGCCCAACTAGCAGCCTAGCCTGGCCCAGACCCAGCTTGGCATGGAACTCGCAGGGAGGGAGGCCGGTTCTGCCACCCTCATTTCCACCCAAGCAGGCCTTGTGCCAGAGCCAGACAAAGCCATGGTCCCAGCTGCTACCCTCACAGTCTTTCTGGACAGTGCCACTCTGTTCCCAGCCTGGTGTGAGCATCATGATTTCAGCTTCTGAACTCCACTCCAAGCCAGGGCTGCCATTAAGCAACAGGATTTTCCTCTTGGGGCTCTTCCTCGGGGCTCGGGGGTCCAGGGAAACACTGAGTGCTGGCCCCTCTCCCCAGGCAGTTCCAGCTCCAGCTCTGAGGGTATGTTGCCTAAGTGCCCACAACTCAGAACTTGCAGGTTTCGAGGTAGAGGCACTGATGTTCTGTGCCTTGGGGCGGGGAGGGGCAGCTTGGCTGGACGTGACTTACGTGGGTCCCTACAGGGTGGCATGGCAACGAGCACGGATGTGGCTGGGCTGGAAGAGAGCTTTCGCAAGTTTGCCATCCATGGTGACCCCAAGGCCAGTGGGCAAGAGATGCATGGCAAGAACTGGGCCAAGCTGTGCAAAGACTGCAAAGTGACGGACGGAAAGGCCGTGACAGCGACGGATGTTGACATAGTCTTCTCCAAAGTCAAGTGAGCCTCAGGCTGTCCCTGCTTCTGATGTTCCCAGAAGGTGGAGAATTGGGGGGGCTGGAAGCAGGGAGGACATGGAGAGGGGTGGAACTCATGGTACCCACATACTGGCAGGGGGAAGTCTGCTCGGGTCATCAACTACGAGGAGTTCAAGAAGGCCCTAGAGGAGCTGGCGACCAAGAGGTTCAAGGGGAAGAGCAAGGAGGAGGCCTTCGATGCCATCTGCCAGCTGATAGCAGGCAAGGAGCCCGCCAATGTGGGAGTCACCGTAAGTGCCCTGCTCGGCTCCGGTAGCTGCTGAGGGGGATGTGGGGAACCTCAGCTGGGGGTGGGCTGGGCTGTGCCCCCTAACCAGCTACTCCTGGGGGAACTCTGTCCAAACAGAAAGCAAAAGCAGTGGGGGCTGTGGAACGGCTGACCGACACCAGCAAGTATACTGGCTCCCACAAGGAGCGCTTCGACGAGAGCGGCAAGGGCAAGGGCATTGCTGGGCGTCAGGACATCCTGGATGACAGCGGCTATGTGAGTGCCTACAAGCATGCAGGCACCTATGATACCAAGGTGAAGAAGTGAGGCCTGAGAAGGCCCCCAGCGCGGCTGCCCCCACCAGAGGCTCAGGCCTGGGCCTGAGGGGCATGTGGAGCAAGAGAGCCCAGTCCCCTCCCTGCTGGACCTGCCACCCAGAGCTTCCTGCCCCGCCCCACGGGGCCAGTCCACCAGGCCTCTGACCCAGACTGCTCTGCATTCCCCTTCCCCTTCCTCTTTTCTCCACGACTTCTGCCACTCTGAGGAGAATCTGTGCCTATGGCCTCACGGCTCTAACCTAGCCCCAGGCATGGCTAACCCTTGCCTGCTTGCCTCGTATTTAAGCTGCTGCTCTGGCCAAGTGCCTAATTCTTACCCAGACCTCAATAAAGACACCTTTTGTATCAATATGGCCTGGTCAGGTATATGATGACGGGTATAATGACATTCACAGTCCTCCGTGTCATCACCTCCCTGTGTGTCACACTGCTGATCCTTCCACGGGCAGCCCTGCCCAGAAGAAATACCTGTCCCTTCCCTCAGCACAGAGCCTGAGGATGCGCTTTAGGGAAATCCAAAGCCTTCCCCTTCGCCTGACCCAGAGCTCTCATATCACAGCTCACCTTCCTGCGGTTAGGGCCTGTCGTGGCCTCGCCACTCTCACAGCAGGAGGAGGGATGAGACAGCAGATTTGGCCTGGGCTAAATGTTGGCAGAGGCCCAGTGCCAGGCCTCAGGCTCTCAGCCTGCTGACAGGCCCACACTCCAGGGGTCTACCCAATGAGTCATTTTGGGCTCCAGCTCAGAATATCAGAAAATGTAGGACCAGGAAGAACCTTAGAGAGTAGAGAGTCCAACACCCTAATTTTACAACTGAGAAAACTGAGGCCCGAAGAGTTTAGGGGCTTCTGTAGAATAGAGGCCAGAACCATGCCTCTTGCCTCCCAGGCCAAGCTCTTTTTTTTTTTTTAAATAAAGTTTCCTCCCCCTTTCCTTCGCCTCCCCCCCCCCCCACTCCAGTTCAAGCCGTTGTTTCTCAGTCTGGTTGTGTAGGACCCAGCTCCCTGGCCCAGCTGGTATTAGGAGACTTGCGCTCCCCCTGGCTGAGTCAGTCGGTCACCAGTTGTCGGTCGGCCACTCACAGCAGCTCACAGCAGCTCTCGGCTGCCGGCCACTCATGCTGGCCACTGGTCACTCATGGCAGCACACGTTAGCCCTCGGCAGCTCACACCAACCTCTGGCTGCTCACAGCAGCCCAGCTCCAGGGAGAGCTGTTGTTCACACTCTTAGCTGTAGAGGGCGCAGCTCACTGGCCCATGTGGGAATCAAACCGGTCGGCGCGCAGCGCTCCAACCACCTGAGCCACCCGGCCGGCCTATCCAGGCTCTTTCTAACACAGCAAGCTCCAACATAATTTCCAAAAATGGGACTGGATGAGCCTGGCACCCAACACCAGCATTTGGCAGGTGAGCATGGCGTCCAACAGTGAGGTGGTCTCTCCATGCTGATTCCCTCTCACCTGTTCAACATCCCAGGTTGGGAGGAGGGTGGGGAGGCCTGAGGACTCCTGAGAGTTTCCAGATTAACTTCTTCTCCTCTCTGAGGTCCTGGGTGTTAGGACAGAGCTATTCCCAAGCCCAAGGCTTTAGGGCCAAGTCTCCTTCCTACCTGCTGACAAACAGGCTGGATGGGACTGAGGGCCTTCTCAATAGAGGACAGCTCCCAAGGGTGCTAGAAAAGGCTTAAAGGCACATGCTCACAAACACCTCCTTGCCCAACCCTGTTAACAAGGCAAAGTGGTGCAACTGCTTAGTCCCTCATCCCCACCGGCTGTTCGCGGCTGTTCCTGCCCCAGGTGGACCCAGAGTCCCTTGAGCCCAAGTTCTCTTAGTAGTGTGGGTATAGAGGAATAGTCCGGCTTGGAACAGGGATGCTGGCGAGGTGAGGTGGAAATTAGAGGGTGGAAAACCAACACCTGAGCACAACAAAGTCTTGCCTAACAGCTGACGGCTGTAGGCTCCTCCCGCGTTGGCTAACCAGGTATGCTGCACTTCCCAGGGAAGAGTCTCAGAGAGCTCTACCTCTCCCACCAGTAAGTAGGAGGAGGAATGATTCCTCCAGCCTTGGGGAATTTGTTTGATTTGTGAGCTTACTTAAAAAAGCACAATAGGAGTGAAACACAAATCCTGGCTTTCACTTGCTAAAATATCCTCATAATGAAAAGAATTTAACTGGATTGCAAATTGGTCCAGGCTATTAAGCGATTAAGCTGCAGGTGAGAGTACCAGCCAATGTGTAGGGGTGCTGCCGCTGGACCCCACCTGTAACTGGCAGTGTGGCTTGAGGAACCCAGAGAAAGAACTGGCTGAGCCCTGAAACCACCTTAGGAATGAAGCCCCCTTTTCTTCTTGAAAAGTGGTCCTGAAGCCTGAGGGAAATCAAGGCCCACCCAGAGCCACGAAGACCCTTAAAGACCAATGGGTCTACTACTAACAGAGCCTGGTACAAGGCAGCGACTGACCAAAAAGTGCACTTCAGGCCTTCAGTGATCACTGCTCCACCCTAAAGCCTCCTGATGGTGGAAAGTTTGGGGTACTCTTGCTAGCAAAGCCAGGTGGGCAAGGAAGAGCAGCTAGGGTCTGTAGGATGGAGCTATTAAAACCCTCTATGTGAAGCTGATGGGAAGGTCAGATCTGTCAGAGTGGTTCTGCCCCTCCCCCGTGCACAACTTCCCTGAGGACCCAGCTCTGTTTCCTTCTTTCTCCCAATAGTGCCAGGCTTAGAGTGAGGAATTCCCCCACTTGTTTTCTACTTGCTTCAGGAGCCTTCTTCCTTCCATGTTGAGCCCACGTAGCCCCAAAGGACAACAATTCTTTGGCCCTTCCCTTGACACTCCCAATTCCCTGCCCCTGCCCTCTGAACCAAGGCCACACAAGGAAAATGAAAAACATAGTCAACTTCCCCAGGAGGGGCCAGCAATCCTAGAGAGGTGCCTGGCGTGCCTCTTTCAGCAATAATACAAAATAGGGTGGAAGGTGACTCAGTCTGGGTCAGGCTCTTTGCTCCTTCTTAGAGGTGCCCTGAATAGGTTCTGGGGCTGGCAGATGTCTATAGGGGAAGGAAGGGAGGGCTGGGCTTGTAGAAAGAAGTGTGTTATTCCCACCCACCTACCCCCAAACTATCTGTCTAGTAAATTTGCCTGTGTACTGGGCTAAGACCCTGAAATATGACAATTCAGGGCTGCAAGGTTACTGGCTGAGGCTGCCCTACCTGGGCAAGGCTTAGGCTCTCTGGGTAACAGTCCAGGAAAGTGGTGGTGTTCTGTTCTTACTGATATTTCCAAAGAGGAAGAGCTCACTCGAGCTCCCTCAGAGCCTTGCAGCTCCTCTGTACATGCTCCTTTTGGGAACCCACATAAAATCCAGCCATCTGTGGATTTGACTTATTACTTAGAAATGTGTGGTCTTGGCTGTGATCTTAATGTCTCACTATTATGGCAATAGCTCTCCTGCACTGCATAGCACCTGGGTCAGGGGAGCAAATAAGCCTAATCTTTCTGTGTGCTTCTCTCTGACATGTCCCTGAAGATGACAGAAGCACAACATGGCACTGGGCCAGCAGTCCTTCACCCTCTACACACCCTCTGGCAACATTAGGTCAGAGCGACTCTGCCCCTCTTGGACACAACTTCCCTGAGGACTCATTAGCTACCTGGGCGACGCTGAAGCAAAAACATACCTAGAGCCACTTTCATGATCTTTTCCCACCGCTTTTTAAAATGCCTGATCAATCAGGATTAAAAGAAAGATTGTGCCTCTGTCTGAAATAGAGTACTAATGTATAAAGTGCATGCTGAGCCCCAAGTGAAAATCCAGAAGCCTCATCTGTGGTCTGGACTGCACGAGCCTTCTCTTTTATCTCCTCACTGGTCCTTCCCCACGCCACACAACTGTCAATCCATTCTTTTTTACAGGGAAAGCTTCTCAAACACAAATCTGCCACCCCTCTGCCTCCCCAATCTAAAATCTTTAAGGAGCCATGCCACCTAGTTCCTGCTTATCTCCTCTCAGCCCCTCAGTTCCCTGAAGGGACCATGTTCTTTCCCATTTCATGGCTTTTGCATATGTTTTTCTCTCTGCAGCTCTCCCCACTGCTTCTGCTCTCAGCCCTGTTTGCCTGGTAACCTTCTATTCAGTCGTCAGGTCTCAGCTGAAAGACCATTTCTTTAGGGAACATTTTCCTGACCCCACACCTACCAGGCTAGGACCCGTCCCCCAGTTATATACTCTCGTGGCACTATGACCCACATCTTCCTTGCCCAACAATCCCTCTAGGGGCTCAGGACTCTTCTACTCTGCACTCTTGGCAGGGGAAAGCTCTGCATCTCCTCTGCCTGCACCCATTCTACTCATTCTGCAAGCTTCCACTCAAATAACAAGTCCTCATTCATGTCTTTACCAATTCCTCAATCTCTCAATCTCTTTCTCTCTCTCTCTCTCTCTCTCTCTCTCTCTCTCTCTCTCTCTCTCTCTCTCTCTCTCTTTCTTTCTCTTTCTCCCTGCCTCTTTCTCTTTCCAAGACATCTTTAGGTTTCTGTTTAGACCTGTTTTGTACCAATGCCAAAGTTTAAACTCCATCACACGAGTTTTTGCTTTCCTTCCCAACTATATCTGCAGGGCAGACACTAGACATTGTCACCTTTTCACTGTGGTGGGAGAAAACTCAAAACATGTTTGATAAAACAATCCATATGGATTCTCTGAAATTTCTTCTAAAACAGAAGACACCTACACAGTTTCAAATGACACTCTGGAAAAATGTCTAGTGTTTTTTTTTTTTCCCTTTTCGATATTTTCAGCCAAATGTTTCTATGTGATATGATACTAGGACTAAGCGTCAACTATTTCTGTGGGCAGAAGGAAAGAATGACTTGATGGGAGAAGATAAAAAAGAGAAATAAAGAGAAGGACCAGTACAATGTAATCAGAATGACTTTTTCTTAATCTTGTGGGTAAATACCACAATCCTGGTGGCAATGGCATTGAGAGCCCCCTGTGGCTGAGAGGCAAGTTGCAGAGAAGGGTTCCAGTGCTAGTTCCATAAACTAGGCTCTGGGACAGAGTCTGAGACACTCTGTATTACATACTGACCCGTGTCATGTGCCACTGGTGAGGAGGAAGACAGTGAGCTTTTCCCAAAGGGTGACGATCTCCCCAAATGATTACTCTTCTCAGGAGGCAGGAGAGCTTTCCCAGAATAACCTTTTTGCTCTTTGTTCAGCTGCTGCAGCAGATACTCATTAGTGACCACCAGGGATCTGAGGCACGGGGGAAAAGGCAGCCATGAAATCATAAAAGCAAAGTGGATGACATTCAGACCTGAAATGTTTGCTAAAGACAAATGTAAAATCAAGTAACATCTTTAAATAGAAAGAACTGTCTGATTTATGAGCGGGTTGTTTTAAAAGCAGCCTGACAGTTTCTTTCTTCATTACAATTCTGTTTTAATATGTTCCAGACTGACTGTAGCAGTAACATAATTCACATTTTATGTAATGATTGTTCTATTATTTCCAAAGCAGTTTTATGAGGAGGTAATAGAAGCACTGGGAGATTGGCACCTGACCAGGCCTCCAATTTCTATCTCCAGATCTTAACTTCTACTTCTAGTTATCCTGCCTCTTGGACTCTGTATTACTTGTAATGGTAAAAGCCGACAGAGACTGGCAAAAAAAAAAAAAAAAAAAAAAAGAAGATGCACGCACAATGCTATCCATTGCAGCACTATATGTAACAGCAACATACTGTCAATCTAACTGTTTATCAACAGAGGACGGATTAAATAAACACACAGTGGAGTCCTATGCAGCTATAAAAAGGAATGAGAACTCTACATACCAGTGGGAACTGATTGTTAAGATAAAATGTTAAAGTACCATGAAGCCTCGTTTTATATAATGGAGGGGAATACAAATACACACCCACACCTTCATTGGAAGGCTAGTGGGAGGGAAGGGAAGGATGGAGGAGATAGTTAAGGAAGATAGATTTGTCTGAATTTATCTCATTTTATAGATTTGACTTTGGGACGTACATGTTTTACATAATTATAAAACAAAATTAGATCAAAGTAATAAAAAATTCCTCATGAATCAAAACCATATTGAACCTGTATATGGAATTGATGGTTTAACAATACAGAGAAGAATTATTTCAAGTCACTTTAACATATAGCAATTTGACCGTATATCACTGAAGAGATATACCCTACTGTTCTCAAAGTGTGGTCCCAGGACCAACTGCAACAGTATCATGCGGAAACTTATTAGAAATGCAAATTCTCATTTCCCAACCCAGACCTGCTGAATCAGAAATCTGGCGGTGGGGCCCAGCAATCTGCGTTTCCACAGGTCTTTCAGGAGATTCTGATGCTCACCCGAGTTTGAGAACCAGGACTTTATGCTACTTGCTCCACTTCTGTATGTTTCAAATAATTACAATGAAAAGTTAAAAAAAATTAAAAAGCCATCCAAAATGGGCCTGGGTCTAATCCTCTGAATACAAAGTTATTCCAAGAAAAATCAGGAAGTGAAGTTTGGGGCTAACGGCTTGGAGACACGGTTCTTATATTTAAAATTCATGGAAAGTCCTAGTACAGGTGTTTGGCAAATCAAAATGTCCAAGGCTTCTCTAAATGTACCAATAGTCTTGAGGCCTTTTCTGATTGGTCTGGCCTGCATCCCAAGGATACTGTTCTTTGAAGAGGCTGATGCTATTGAGCTCCTCTGAAGAGGACATGTACATTAGAGTCTTTCCCTATCATTCTCTCCCAGTGCTCAACGTATCTTGTTTGACCAATAGCAGGCAGGCATTTTCCAGAAGAGCCAGATGACTGATTTTAGGGGCACACAGTGACCAAGAAAAGCTAGCTGACTCCAACAAGGGTCCTGTTGGATCCAGAGAGAAACTGTTTATTATTGAGGTGTTGCAACCCACCAATTCCAGCAAAGACATTTAATCTCTGGTGTGTCCTGGAAAGCAGTACTTTGATTCCTGAGCTAACTGGCCTACATACAAGTGGTTTACACACAATATGGAGTCAATTTGAAAAGTATACAGATATTACCTTGCCAGTAAAACAAAGGAGTAAAGGAAAACAAGCATTTGCTTCCAGAAGCCAGCTAGATAGATCCACTCTTACCTCTGACTTTCATGGAGAAGGGCCACTGTCTCCTCCAACTTTTTCAGCTGGGCTAGCTCCTGGTTCAGGCAAGCCATCTGCATGTTCAACTGTTGGTTTTTGCGCAGAAGATCATCTGCAAAGAATACAATAGCCAGGGGTGAGCAGGATTCCAAGCAGCTAGTCTTTGAGCAAAGCTTAAATAGTTAGGTGGACATCTTGAAGTTTTGGGAGCTCCCACTGCACCCGCCTCCACACTCCATTCACCATCCCCTCCCTTTGAGACAGCACATATGTGGCAAGAATATGGGATTTAACAACAAACAGATTGGACTTAAAGTTCAACCACGTAATATCATACATGTTAGTTCATTGTTCTGAGGTTCACTAAAGCTAAGAACCCTGCCCCATAGCACTATTAGGAAGATTGAGATGGCTGTCCTCACTTAGCATAGGAGGTCAACAAATATTAGGTCTCTGTAGTCTCCATTTTGGTTTATGAATGTATGTCCTTCACTCCCTGTGGAGTATGTGAGAACATCTAGAACTGTGTCAGGTATATAGTAATAACTCAATGTCAACGAGTGCTTGCAGAAACTGAATTTGTAACAAAGACACGCATACCTAGCTCCCCAAATGTTACCACAGCCTGCAATAATGAGGTAGGTAATAGCCCGGGAATGCTGGTCCTAAGAAATCAGTACTTCTTTAATTTTCATATGCTTACTGATCACCTAGGGATCTTGCTAAAAAACGAACTCTGATTCAGTAGGTCTGAGGTGTGGCCCAATACTCTACATGCCGAACAAGCTCCCAGGTGTTGCTAATGTTGCTGATCTGTGGATCACACTTTGAGTAGCAAGGTTCTAGAAGGTGGAAAATAGGGCTGCAACAGCTGCATTTATCACCAGAGCCAAAATCCAGTACTGGGCCTCATGGCTGATTGAAAGTAGGTATCTAGTGAACAAACAACGACCTGTTTTCATAGTGGGTAAGTGGAGATGCCTTGATTATTCAGGCTTATAAAATCAGATTGTGATGAGACTGAACTCTGAAAATTCAGTGCTGACTTCCATATCAAGTTCCTCATGTAAATCAAAACGCCCATAATGTTTGCTTAGTTTTGGGTCGCTGAGTCAGAGGTTTAAAATCAAGGGTAGACGTTAATCTAAAATACTGGCCTAAACTATCAGGGGGGCCAAAAAAACGTATACACATGACTTGTATTCATCTTTTGTTATCAGTATATATGGAGTATTACAATTTTAACACAGTTTTCCTTTCTTAAAATGTGGATACATTTTTTCGCACACTGTATATGTTAATAATAAAGTAGTACAAATCAAAACTTCAACGGGATATTATTTTTCACTTACAACCATGTTAAAAATTTAAAAAATTACCCAGTTTGGGCAAGGTTGTAGTGAAAAGGGCATTCAAATACACTCACTGCTGATGTGAGTGTAAATGGAAAAACCTTTATTTAAAGGGAGAAATTTGGCAATGTGTAACAAAAGCTTCAAAAATGTCCACGTCTTTTGACCCACTAATTCTACTTCTAGGAATATCTCCTAGGAAAATAGTCTGAAATATACACAAAGACTTATGTACATAGATATTAACAGCCGCATTATTTATCACAGTATAAATATTAGGATTCTCAGTCCCACCAGAAGGGAAGAAAGACAGTCTCAGAAAAGCATTTTCACTCTAGGGTCTTTGCTTACATTTCAGGTCATTTGAATGTTTGGAAATTCCTTAAAATTATTTATGTTATAAATAATGGCAGCTTTATTTATAATAGCTAACATTAAAAACAATTATATAGAGGACCAGATAGATAAATATGGTATATTCGTGTGACATTATAGGAAATGCCTGTACTATTAATATTAAATTAATAACATTAGTATGTGGAAATCAGATTATTGATTGCTTAAGGTAGAGAGTGGGTGAAACTGACTGCACAAGGGTCTGAAGGAACTTTCTGGAGTAACAGAAATGTTCTATATTTTGATTGAGATGGAATTAAATGAATGTATATATTTGTCAAAACTTAAAATGTGTGCATTTTGTTGTATGTAAATTATTTTTTAAAAAATTAGGACACAAATTTTAATTTTGAGTTAAAAATACATGTATAGGAATATGGTTAAAGAAAATATACCAGAAACACTAATGGTAGTTATTGCTGGGTAGTGGGGTTTTATTTTCCTGTGTTTTTCAAACTTTCTATAAAGAACCCAATCTTTTGCTATAAACAGAAAAAAGTGTCATTTTCAAAAACAACAACATTTGTATTTGCTTTTCACCTGCCTTACTACTCTCTGAGGCAAGATGATTGTTTCCGTATAGGAAGCTATGTTCATTCTAGAAGATGAAGCTTATTAAACAGGTCATCTGTAAACAAACAATTGTCTTGGGACACATCACACGTTCCTTTCCTGAACTTACCATAAGTGTGGGACTGGGACTGGTGCCCACTCACATTTGAAGTGACAGCACCTTCTTCCAACTGCTGGACTTTTTCTGACAAAATGAGGTTTTCTTCCAGCACTCTGACCAGTTTTTGCTTCAAACTTTCCTTTAGATCAGTGAACAAAATACAAACACATTAAGAATCTAAAATTCTGAAGAGTGCTTTTAGAAGGCTGAAAGAATCTCTCCTCTGCTTAGTGATATACTGAATGGAAGTCAACATCTCTCTTTCTCACTAGAATTTTAATTCATCGGTAAACATAGCTCAAGTGCAGCAAACAAATTTATCACACGGAGTTGCTATCTTTCCTGTGAATTATCTACTACCCTTGCAGAACAAGTGGTTGTTTTGACAAGTGGCCAGCATTCTGAGTCACCTATCTAAAGTTTCTGCAAACTGAACTTGATATTTAAAAGCCTCTAATGTTAAGAAAAGGGGAAAAAAGCCTTACGGATATGAGTCTCTTCTTCCTCTCCCAGAGCCAATAGCCTGATGCGCCAGGACTGGCCCCGGGCTCAGGGCTCTCTGCTCCATCAGAAGGGAGGAAAGACAATCCCAGAGACATCTACCTCCCCTCATCAGAGTCCAGCCACAACCTTCAAGAACATGATCCGAAACATTTTCACTCTAGGGTCTTTTTTTTTTTTCTTTTTTCTTTTTCCATTTCAAGTCTTTCTTTAGCATTTTTGGATGAAGGCTAGGATTAAGGAATCACCCCTTTAGAAGCTCTGAGTTGCCCCTGTCCTGGCAAGTTCTGTTTTCCTGATTTGCCCAGACTGACTTTTCTGTATTTTGGTTTGGGAACATCTAACTGTTCATGGTGATGATGACCTTTATGGCACAGAGCTGTTCTAGTCTTGCTGCTCTGTCCTTTTCTAGTGAAGGAAGAGTAGGAAAGGAAGAGGAGAGAGGCATACCATGTCAGTAGGGACCACCTGCCCAGCCTCCTTCAGTTCCATCTCCCTCCTGCGGAAGGCTTTTGACGTGTCTTCCGGATGTGAACGACACCACTGCTGAGAAGGAGCAGGGACTACCAAAGTCAGAAGCAAATCTCGGGCAGGACCTGCCAAAAATTCAGGTTGGGCACACAGGCCAATTTTAAAAGCTAAAGCACAGAATTCCTAGTCAATAACCACCAGCTCTTTCAGGACAAACAAGGTAATCTAATATGTCTTTTTAACAAGAATTTAGTAAGTGGATGTAAAGGATGTTTCACGATGGACCAGAAATTATATCCCACAGCCTCTGTGGAAAAACAACAGCAAACCCTTGTGAATGTGTGATCTGCGCTATTTTCTACTCGCTAAGGAATGGCTCCTGGGGATAATTTCCTACAAAATGAGAACAAAGGGTCAATGTGGGAAGGAAAGTAATTTGGTTAAGACTTCTTCTCCTGTATGTCCCTTTAGGGAAAAAAAAAGTTAAGCCCCAACAACTCTAAAGTTTCTAGTTTTTACTTAAACTTTTTTCCACCACCAAACGCTCCTTGAATTCTTCTCCCATTAAACAACAAATAAACACATGGGGAAAACGTTTGCAAAATCGTTTCCCCCCAAGTTCCTAAAAAAAGAAGCACTGAAAAACAGTCCAGGTCATTTAGCCATTTGAGTTTTTCAAATCATAACATTTCAACAGGCATTCAGAACTCTGATGATCAAACCCAATTTCTACTGTATTTATTATTGGCAATTTCCCAAGGATCATAAAATCCTTTTGTAATCATTAACACGACCATGCTGTGTTTTACATTATCTCATCACTCTACATACCTGTATTACCCAAAAACTACCAAAAAATAAGTCACAGGAAGAACAAAACAATTGGTACATGAGGGAAGAGTGCTGATAACTAAAACAAACAGGGAAGAAGAAGATCATGAGAAAAATGCAGATTTGTCAATTACTGTATTCTTGAGAAATGTGGTAAGGATCACGAGAACAGTTTTCCTTGCAGAGCAGAAGCAAGGTCAGAGCCCATCTCCTGGAACTCAGAAAGTACTCACCGAGAAACTTTTTGTTAAGGAGGAGGGAGCCGGAGCCGTGCCAGTGCTTATCCACAAGTTCCAGGAGCTGTCTGAGGACAGTGGCCACATGGGAGCTTCTGGCAGAGATCGGAGGACTGTGGTTTCCTGGCAAACCATGCAAACTGCCCAGGTCACTAGAGAGAGGCTCAAGAAAAAAAAACAAAGAAACCAACCATTTGTCATTCTTACACAATGAAGAAGTAAGAATTCAGACATTTAAAGTGTTAACATTAAAAAAAAAGAACGATGGTGTCATCTTTCAGTTTAGATTTGAATAGAATATTATTTATGTCCAAGGCAAATACAATAATATATTCAAAGATAATTTCAAAGGTAACAGCATCTTCTATCATAATTTTCTGTAGAGATTTTTAGAAGAAAACAAAAAATGTTTTGACACCTACATCCATGGCTCAATATATTATAATATGTGCTGTGTAATATGGAAAGATTAAACTGCAGAACATTTAAAAAAGTATTATATATCATGAAATGAAATGGGGAATAATTTAATAAAATAATAACTCATAATAAGCTTATATTCAGTATATTAATATATACTAAATATAAATATCCTACAACATTTTAGATGTTAACTGTTATTGTTGGACCCAGTGCCAATGATGTCTTTATTCAGTAAGAGCCTAATCATGCATACACATGTCTATATATTTATTTACTCATGTCTGAATGAATAAAAAACTATTCTGACTTTTACTTGACAGATCTATCTACACATCTTTTCTGTAGGGTCTTATGGACTTAAAGAAAGCTGATATATATTACAAACAGCCAAATTATTTCTCAGTCTTTGGTTCTCTTGATATAAAAAGCTACAGACGATTAATTAGCTAATGCTTCTATATCTGACAACTGTGAAGCAGAATACCAAAGACAGTGATATTTATGACTTGAGTCACACATGTGGCCTAGGATAGGGAAAGGCATTACAAATGGGATAAACATTTATTCAGCAGATCTGTACTAAGCACTAATCATACGCACTGAAAGTTCTGTATAAGGACTGTGAACATATGAAAAGGTAAAATATGAAGTCTTTAAGAAGTTAACAAACTGGGGAGAAAAGTCATAGAAAGTCTGGTTACACGGCAAGGCCACGTTAGAGGAACTTGTCAAAACTGAATATTTACTGTCACTGATTTGTCATGTATTGGTAATTCTATGTGCGTATCATGTAGCAACTTGGAAACATATATGCCTTTACGCATTTTCTTTCATTTATTACAATGCAGTAAGAGTTGGGGATAATTTTTCTAAACTTTGGAATAATTTTGTTAATTTTTATGAGTCTTAATCTTCAAGTTATGCCGCATGAAATTTTAAAATAAGTTTTTACCTGACTCTGGGTGGTGAACACACAACGGGATTTATAGACGATGTAATACAGAATTGTACACCTGAAATCTATGTAAATTTACTAACAATTGTCACCCCAATAAATTTAATAAAAAAAATAAGTTTTTACAATTTGTCTATGATTTTAAAGTCAGTTGGTAAAAAATAAATTTTCTAATCACAAATTCATGTTCAGTTTAATTTTGTGTATCATGAGATTATTTTTAATAACTTTTTAAATGCTCTTTTTAGCAATTTTCTGACATATCTTTCTACAAATTGAACAGTGTATTTCTTTTATATTTATATTCCTGCATCTCTTTGATAACTTTTCATATAAAGAAAAATAGTATTGAATAGAAAAAAATGGGAGTTTTTAAGATTGTTCAGAAAAGTGCATTGAAATTCTAATTGCTATTTTAATAGTATACATGAAATAGATAAAAAAATTTCCTAGAACATGTCATTAATAATAGCACCCCAAACAGCCTAAGTGTTACTTTGTAACTTTCACCCTAAATACATTAACACACAGTGCTCTTGTCTGGAAAAATAGGCATCCAGTGGCTGAAAATGGAAAAAAAGGGACCAAAAGCCAAAAAAATATTACAAGACTGCCCCCTTTGGTGCACAAAAATTATAACCACCTCTGAAGTTTTGAAAACTGAATAGAAAGTATTTAGAGTAAAAAAAAAAAAAAAAAAAAAAAGCAGAAGCAAAAATCAACCTTGTAAACCCATGCCAATGTGCAAAAAGATTTCCCACAACTGAAAAATAAGTCACTAAAAATGTTTGTTTTTGACCAAATCCCTTGCTTCCTTACAGAACAGTAAATGATTCAATAATAAATGATTCATTTGACAAAGGATCATGGGTTCAAAGAAAGAAAGTTCCCTGAGTACCATGGTTCCTTAAAAAAATGAAAAGAAGACTTCACGATAGAAGTGGGGCCTGAAGAAAAATTAATATTCAAACGGACAATAGAAGAGTACAAGGCATTCTTCACGGAGGCATATATGCAAAGGCAGTGACAAAACTTAGTTAGTTGGTAAAAACTGAATAATAATGAAGTTCTATTGTACAATACTATCTATTATACTACAATTTTATAAAATGAATTATATTGTATATGTGGGAATGGTTCTTCATTTGTTGTTCATTCTTTGAACCACCCTCATCCAAAAATTCCTTGGATAATATTCATCTTATGCTTGCTGCTACTTTGGGGGGAAAAAATGGAGTAATTTTAATTTCTAGACAGAAAAGCAATGCTTTTAGAAGAAAGGTCTCAAGCAATTAGTCACTTGTGGTCGAAGCAAATGTGTAAACTTGATAAACATCAATGTTCCAGAGATCACTCTTCAGCCAACCCCGAGCCCCTGGCAACTTCTGCATTCCTTCCTGTGGTAAACTCTGTCCACCACTTGTTATTATCAAAGTACTTTCCCACCATGTTCATGCTCTGGAAGTAGATTCTCCCTGTGACAAAAATAAGGAAATGTAGCAGAAGGGGAATCACTTTCCCAAGGGCAGAAAAATCACAGGCTTTAGCCTGGCGGTATTGCCCACCAGCTACTGAAAATCCCTTTGAATTTCTAGCTCTCTTGGTGGGAACCACCGCCACCCTCAACAGAACCTTATTCTAGTCTTGCATCTGAGCTGTTTCTTGCACAAGCACAAACAAGCCAACACTTGCCTCGCTGCCTGTAGCATCTCTGAAGCCATGCTTTGGATTCAGGGTGGCAAGGAGATTGTCCTTCCGTTTGAATCCTCTCCTCGATGGACTTAATGACCTCTTGGTCAAATTCTCTCTGTTTTCTGAAGTCCCAGTAGGTAACAGCAGTGTCCGCAGAGGGTCTCCCAGAATGGAGTTGTTTGGGAAGGAACCATGTGCTGGTGTGAAATTCCTGAGGCTGGTGGATAACTGTTGCTCTACATTGACCAGCAGAGCAGGGTCACTGTTGAAATGGGTTGTGGCATACAGATCTGTGAAGGAAACAGGCTGGGAGATGAACCTGCCCTGCAACTCTCTCATGCCTCACTTCCACCTTTACTTGGGGTCCAAGTGTCATAATCACCTCTCCCTAGTATACACCCTCAACTCTCTGGATCCTTTCTCTCTTCCTCCACCTGACAAAACCCTAAATCTGGTTAAATCCAACTGTCTGCATACTCCAAGCCTATACCGGAGCAGTGGGAAGTGGCTGGAGAACAATAAGCATCTCTTCTCACCAGCTTCACTTCAAACTCATGACCACTATGTCATATCCTAACTGGGTCCTCATACTGCCGAGCTGACCTAATACATTACTCTAGTCAATTTACTTTTCTCTTCTCTGAAATGACTATTTCACATCTCTCTTCTCCTCAAACTTCCAACGCCTTTTCCTTCCTCACTCTCAGATGCTGATCTCTTTATTTCCCTGAGGAAAACAGAGGCAATTTGTGCTTCATCTAAGGTCAACCTCTCCACTGGTGGACTGGACTCTATCTCCTCTTAACTACCCAAGAATTTTTTTTTCTTGTAATTGTCCCTTTTCTCTCCTACATTATTAATTTTCCCTCTGCTGGGTCATTTTCATCACAATTTCCTTGATCCTATCCTCCTCCACCTCCAGTTCCATTCGTCTGCTCCCCTTCACTGCAGAAGTCCTTGACGGGGTTGTACGTATTCAGTAACTCCATTGCCTTTCTTCCAATTCTTTCTTGAACTCCCCTCAATAAAGTCCTTATTAACCACAAGTCTCCTGAAACTGCTCACAAGTGCATTCTCAAACACCATAATCACTTCTCAGTCCCAGGCTTACTCCCTCTCACTTAAAGACGTCTGACACTACATTGATTGCTCCTTCCTTCTTGAAACATATTTTTCACCTGGCTTCCAGGACACCACTCCCTCTTGGAATTTTTTTCTCCTACCTTACTGGCTGCGTCTCTCTTGCTCACCATGCTGGTTTCTCTTCACCTACTGGATTTCTAATTGTTGGAGGGCTCAGGATTAGTTGTTAGATCTCTTTTTTATCTGTATTCATTGCCGAGGTGAGATCTTATCCAGCTTCAGTTTTAATGCCATCCATACACTTTTAATTCCCTGAACTCAAGACTAATACGTCTAATTGTCAAATGGCATCTTTGAGAAGTTTAAACAAGCACCTCACACTTAAGATGTCTAAGACCAAACTCTTGATATCTACCCTAAAATCTGTTTGTCCTACTCTTTTCTATCTTAGTAAATAAAGAACTCCGCTATTCTAGTTACTTAGAGTCAAAAAACTGGGCGTCATCCTTGACCTTCTTTCTCTCACACTTCACCCTCAATCCATCAGCAAATCAGGACACATTCAGAATCAATATTTCTCACCACACCTCCACTGCTCTCTCTCTAGTCAAAGCTACCATCATCTCTTATCTGGATTCTAACCTTTAAAATGGTTTTCTAAATTTCTACCCTTGCTCCTGGTTTTCTACTCTCAACCTCTAAGCCACAGTCATTTTCAATTAGATCATGTCACTCCTTTGTTATAAACTGTCCAATAGCTTCTGGTCTCACCCAGAATAAAAGTCTGACTTCATCTATACACTTTATCTCACTCACTCTGCTGCAGCCACACTGGCCTCCTTGTTGTTCCTTGAACAAGCCAAACATGTTCCAGCCTCAGAAACTTTGCACTTACTATTTCTGTTGTCTAGAAAGTTCTTCCCCAGTTATCCATATGGCTTACACTTTCACTTCATTCAACTCTCTACTTTTATTATATCTCATCAGAGACACCTTCTTTGACCATCCTGCCTAAAACATCACTTCCTCCTTATTACACTCTATGCCTTTATTTTATTTTTCTTCACAAGACTTATCATAACCTGACATAAATGTCTATGTTGCCTTATTTATCATCTGTCTTACCCGTTTAGAATGGAAGCTCCATGAAAGCAGTTATTTTTATACATGGAACTTTATTTGTATTTGCTACTTTATCTGCAGAGCTAGAACAATATCTGGCACATAGGAGGTATTCAATAAATTTTATTTAAAAAATTAATAAATAACTGAAGAGTGTCTCTATCACTTACCCTAAAACTAGCTTTTTCTAAAAGTAACTCAGAATGGAAGACTGGATGCTACTAGAATTATGTCCTGGGATGCTATTTAACTAAAATAATATATATGGAACTCACATCTACAACATATTTCTCTAATATATCTCACACTTCTCTAATATATCTATCATGTTAAACTCATAACCTGCAGATTTTTGGAGGTTCCACGGACCACGGGTAACTCTGAAATACAATTCAAGAAATGCTAATGCAAATTAAGAAATGTTAATTCCAAAACTTCCAGTTATACCTTCCATCTTCATGCCAGTGAAAAAGGCCTATAAACTGACAGGCAGCTATTACCTGAACTAAGCTTCAAAAGCCTTTCGGTGCTGGAGTCAGGGTTTGACTGAGAAGCCAGTAAATCTCCACAGGAATGGGATGCAGTAGCCTTCATATCATTTGAAGGCTTTATGCTATATTCTTGGTAGTTCTTGCTTCTCTGAGGCCTTTTACAAAGACTTCCATGCAGGGATAGAGTTTGAGAATAATGACTATCGTAATTTCCCAGTCCAACATCTGAAGGTAACTGATAGGGATGAATCTGGCTAGAATCACCCACATCCAGGCGTTTACCCAATAAGGCATCATGGGTAAGCTGATAAGTATCAGGTTTTGTTATCAAGTCCTTTTCTGCAGAAGAACCTGTAGACTTATTGTCCAAAACAGATATTCGGTGCACTTCTCTAGCCATCTTCTCTGGGGATCGGATTGTGGACTGGCGAGGTGAGTAGTGTCTGAATTCTAACCACCAGCAAGGAAAAAAAACAAACAAAATACAATGAGAATTCTTCCTGGCCCAGTTAGGGTACCTGTGTACACTGGACATAACTCTGTCTACCAGAAAAAGTTTTCAAGAAGAGATGGTTTGTAATTTTGATAAATTGTGGCAAAAAGTGATGAAAGGACTTCTACATGGAACATCAACAACAAAAAGTGTTGTACAGTGTATAAACAGTGAAGAATCTGTAACATTCTGGAGAGAAATTTCATGTCAACCTAATCTCCGAGGAATTTCCTTCTAAAATTGAAGTGTCAGAGTTTTCTAGATACTATTTTCATATAAAAAATTTGGTGCACCCTCACATGACAATAGTAGTTTTCTTACGTATTCAGTCTATAGACAACTGTTGGTAGGTTTATGATTTCATAGATTCCTTGCAATAAAGCTAAGCCCACTCCCATCCGCAAACTTCATCCAGAGGTTCTAGGTTCACACATTAAGAACCACTATTCTAAGCCAATTAAATGACAGAGAATGCAAAACCTGTGAAAACTCCTAACCCAGCTATAAAGTAAGTCTCTTAGTCAGCTTATCTATCATCTCCCAAAAAACCTCAGAGTGGAGCAAGTACAGCAGCAGACAGAGAAGTTTTGTGCTCCTTGGGGCTTTCAGAGCTGCATATGCTTAAAGGCCTTCTCTAGGAAATAAAAAATACTATATCTGAGTTAGTCACATTAACTTTAGAAAAACAGAACCAACTACAGCTGTATAGGACTTATAAGAATATCATTGTTTTACCCAGGGTCAGCCTACACAGTAGGGAAAAGAGTGTAGAACAGTATCTTTATATAATAAAAAGAATCTAAAAACAAGTAATGAGATTAGATAATTGAGACTTCCTCCTGTTGAAGAAGTTAAAAAAGTGGGGTGATACGTGTTCTTAAAAGCATCAAAGAGCTGATGAGCTGGTAAGGAATTTCTAGGCCAAACTCTAGGAAACAGCCAAGAACTCATACAGGTAAGTCTAGCACTTAAAGTCATTTTTACCCTAAGGAGTTTTAAGGTGACATGTATAGAAGTCCAAGTACAAGATCCATCCATGATGAGGTTTACAATAAACCACTGCACAGTCCCACTCTCCCCTCCCCACCTTAAGACGGAACCTTGAGCAACCTTCAGAGCAAAGGTAAAATGGAAATAAACCAGCCCTTGTACTGACTGGTAATCCAAGTTTGCGTCATCTGAGTGGTCCAGGGAACCTTAGTCCTTGAGCTAAGATTAAGGTGATCCCAGAGTAATAGTACCTCAGGCTCCTGGTAGAAGCAAATGAAAATCTGATCTGGAAAAGAAAGCTTCATGCAATACTTTAAATCATTCCTACAAATAGTTTTTCAAATATAACAGCCAGAAAATAGCCAAAACAAACAAACAAAAAAGGAAATAAGACAACATGAGTGAGAATGAGTAAAAAAAAAACCAAACAAACAAACACAGACCCACAAAAAGTTCAGATATTGGAATTAAGAGAGATAGCCTATACAAGAGCTATGTTTGAAGAAATATAAAACAAGCTGGAAACTTTCTGCTTATAAAAAAATGACCCAGCAGATGTCAAAAAGAACCAAATCAAATAAAAAATAAAAATTAAGCAATTGAAAAAAAAAAAAATAAATAAATAATGCAATTGAAATTAAGAATTCAGCAGACAGCAGATTAGACACAGCTGAAGAGAATGTTGGTGAACTTAAAGATGGGTCAGAAGAAATTTCCAGAATGTAGATCAGACAAAAAAAGATGAAAACTATAAAAGAATAAGGAAACAAAGAGGACAAAGTGAAAATCTCTAACATATATTTATTTAATCAAAAGTCCCTAAAGGACAAGAAAGAGAAAAATTGGACACAAACAATATTTAAAACACTTCCCAGAATTAATAAGACACAAGTCACATATACAAGTGTAATAAATACCAAATAGGACAAATATAAGAAACTGGAACGACATAGTGAAACTACAGAAAACCAAAGACAATTGGAAAGTCTTAAAAGCAGCCAAAGAGAAAAAGACAGATTATCCTTGCAGGAGTAACAGACTTCCATCTGACTTCTCAAAAGCAACCACAAAAGATAAAATATAGTGGAATACCTTCAGTATTCTGCCAACCTAGGAATTTGTTCCCAGTAAAAATACCTTTTAATAATGATAGTGAAATAGGGACATTTTCAGACAAGCAAAAAATGAAAGAGTTCATCACTGGTAGACCCATACTAAAGGAAATTCTAAAAGATGTACTCTAAGCTAGAAGAAAATGGTCTCAGAAGGGAAATCTGGAATGAAAAAAGAAATGAAGAACAATATACGGATAAATTTAAATGAAGGTAAATATATGGATAAATTTAAATGAACATTGACTGAATAAAAATACTATCTTGTGGGTTTTAAAAAGTATAGAGAATTAAAACTCATAATAGTAATACATAAATCAGGAGGGGTTAAAAGGAATAAAGTACTTTAAGGTATTTGAATTATCCAAGAGTTAAGGTATTGATTAATGTTTAAATTGTGTAAGTTAAGGACACATTGTAGTTTTGGGAATAACACTAAACGTACAGAAAGAGTGTGTAACTTACAAACTAGTAGAGGGAAAAATGGACAAATAAAAACATAATAATAAATCCAAAAGAAGGCAAGAAAGAAAAATAAATATGGAATGGACAGTTCTTGACAAAAAGTCAAGAACAAAGGAAGTCAGAATGTCCACTCCTCAACCAGAAAGGCCTGCTCGATCACGAAGCATCCAGAGCAGCCCCTCTCAAAAGCAGAAAAGAGTTAGTTGACCACATAGGGGTCCAAGGCTGAGATACCTCCGTCTTCTCCCAAAGCCCATCACATCTAGATTTCTCTGACTGGTGTGGTGAAAAATACTCAGTGACCGAAATATTTACCGTCTTCCTGGTGATTATCACTTGGCATCTCCCTTCTTGCCACTTCTTGCATCTAAAAAAAATTTGAAAGTTCAGGAGAAGGTGTTTACTACACCAGGGATTCAGAATACTGTCCTATTAGTGAACAATTCCATCCTTGCAAACTAGGGAGACAGACTTTCAAGCAAAGATCCAGGTTTAAGCCTATTTTAAAACAGCCACAATAGAAAGTTTCCAGAGTTGCTTTGGAATAGGTAAGGAGACTCTTTGAAAGTACAAAATATCCTTAGATGGTAAAGGACACACCATCTGAGTACTGTATTTTCTCTGCTTTAGATAGCTCAGCGTAGAAGTTAGATGGTGCCACCCTTTCTACCTTTATTTCTTCTGTTTGAAGAACTCCCATACTTATTTTACCTTCTGATAAATTTGGGTATCGACCACAAGAGCTACTGGGAGATTTAATAGGGTAAAACTTAATCTGAGGCGTAAGTAAGCAAAAACTGATACAAAATAGGAAGCCATGTAGGGTATGCTTTTGCAAAAATCATTGTAAAATATTTAGTGTCTTTTCGGTTGTTATGCAGAGACAGAAATCCCACTTCCTATTTCTTAAATGAAAAGGATACACCGTAAGCTATTCAATTTCCTTTTTTTCTTTCACTTCAAGAAGTAATTTCAAAGAAGTTCGTTTTTTTTGTGGTTTCTTTTTTAATCTAAAAAGAGCTATTTAACTTTAACTGTAGATTGGAGTATCCTTTGTCTCCATTTCCTTTAAATCAATACTAAGGTACTAAAAATGGGAACTGAAATAGTTTCCAAGTCATTGAAGTAGAATCTTCAAAAACAAAGAAACCAACTAAATGCTACTCAGTCTTTTTATAAAATGAAGGGATTACATACTTAAACTCAAAAAAAAGTTTACTAATTTTTCACTAGTACAGTGTTGATTACCCAAATTGTAGATTAATCAGTCTTTGCTTTTTTTTTCCCCTCCTTCTGGCTATTTTCAGCAATCTCACTGATCATAATTTATTTAAAAATGTACAAAGAAGAAGTTGAATATAAAGAAGTCAATTCTGCATTATATTCACTCATAAAAATATATCTTATGTAATGGTTGTGTCCCTCTCCCAACAATTTTTTTCACTAAAAACTTTTTAAAAAATTTCCCCCATCTTGCATGATTTCTACCTCCCCATTGCCCACAACTTCTATGCCATTTTCACCTGTTTTCTTTCTTTTCTTCCCCCCTCCCTCCCCAATGAAGATATCTTTGGGAAAGCCACCCTTGAGATGTAAGATTCAGTAATTAAAAGGCAGAGGTAGAAAATGTAAGTCGCAAGGTAACAGGAGTGGAGACCTTAGGTAGAGAGGACATATTTCCAAATCAGCCAAAAATTGTAACAGTCGTATTCCTGTTTGAGGGCCAAACTACCTGGCATAAAATTTGCTAAAGTTATATGTACAAATACATTACATTTAATAACAGGTTAGTGGGAGAGAAGGAAAGGGGAGATTGAAATTAATGCAGAAGGTCCTCTGCATCCTGTCCTGCCTTTTCCTTTTAAAGGGTCTAAAATGCCTTCATCAAACAAGTCTTAGAACTTCAGAAAAATAATTGAAAGTCTACTGAATTACTAGTGCTAACCACGGACTAGTATGGACTAGTTAACAGATAAGCAGGGAAGTGAATACATTACCTGTGTCCCCAGTGGGAAAGTATCTAATTTCTGATCTGGCATACTGTTGCCCTGGGTTGCAGAAGTGCTCAAAAGGGAATCCTTTATTTCCCGGTTGGGGAATGGAATAAAAAGTCCTTTGTTTGAGTCTGTGTCAAAAGAAAACACAAACAGTGAAGCACTGACCAGATGTCAAAGCCAACATGTCTTTTGGAAAATACTAGAAGAGAAGTCACAAGTGAGAGCTAGTTCTGGTGCCATCACTTGGAAACTATGCATACTTGGACAAGTTGCTTAACTTCTCTGAATCTTTCACCACCTCATTTGTAAACCAGTGAAGGTAAAATGTAAACTGCCTATCTCTTCAAGTTCAGGTGATGTTAAAACAATATAATGAGCCTGAAACGGCTTCATAAATTATGAAGTGCTCAATAGAAATTAAGAAGAAGGCAAATATTTTGCACATATCCTCAGTGAATAAATAATGAAGTTTGAGACCAATTCAAGAACCTCCAGCTACAGGGGGAGATGGCTGGGAATAGATTCCCAACATCACGTATGTCCCAGGCTCTTCTCAGCAGTCTGCGGTGATTCGTCATTTCAAACCAAACTCTTTTTGCCTTCATTTCCTCATTTGAAAAAAGAGAAAGACTAAATTTGGACCTATTTCATAGAGAATAATGCTAAAGGCTTAGGTCTCCCAGTATTTTTTGCCTATGATTAGAGAAACAACTTTAAAAATAAAAAGGGAAAGCAAATAAAAACTTTATTCTAATCCTGGCCACTCTGAAAACTGTTATCAAAAAGAGCTAGCAAGGATTTCTGTTAGATTATAACAGTTGTACAAAATTTTTTCCACATTCTTATTAATTGTAGAATTCTGGGACTTAAGATCTTCTGAGGGAACTTGAATGAAAATAAAAGTTTTTTGTTTAGGGAGGTATCTTCCCTAGCTGGATTGTGTAAAAACTTATGATAGCTTCACAAACTTGGTCCTTAGTCAAACAGTGTGCTCTTATGCTAGTTCTCATCTACAGACTCTGACAACAGAAAGCTACTAGAAACCAGGGCAACTGAGAATAGAGTGAATAACGCCAGCCTTTTGAAAATCCAGGCCCTCCGCCCATGCTTTCTATTTCTGAGTTGCCTTCTGGGACTGAAATGTCGTACTACTTCACCACAAGATGCTTTTCCACCATTGTACTTGACAGAACCACATTTCTCAAAGTGACATAAATTCTTAAAGTTTATGTTCTCTGGTTCCTATCGCAGTAGTAACAGATAAAACGAGGTGAAGCAGGAATTGCTGGTTTTAACCTGATTCTTAGTAGAAAATGAGAATGGTTACCCTACAGAACAACACTTACACTTCTCAGTATGTAAGACATTGCTCCATCCCAGTTTTCCTCCTACCACATTAGTGCTCTTTTCTAGATGTACAAAAGTTCTTCTTCTTTCAACCTACCACTTTGCTGAATGCTATCATCTTTGGTTTCAGCTATCACCAACATTTGATGACCCGAAATCTACATCTCTTAACTCTGATCACTCTTTTGCTCTCCAGACCTAAGTTTCTTGAACTGCTCCCTAAGAGTGCCCTACAGACTAAAAAGCTGGTATTTTCTAAGCCAAACTCATTGTATCTTCACTTCCAGGCCTATTTCTGCTGGTGGCCCCCACCTCCACTCTCAACCCACATCTTACTATGTAGCATTACTGCTCACCTAATCTTGCAAGGTAGAAACTTGTTCTTTGACTCTCCGTCATCTAAAATATCAATCAATTACCAAGTTTTTTGGAGGGGAAAATCTTTATTTTGAGATAAATTCACATATCATACAATTCACCCTTTTACAGTGCACAATTCTGTGGTTTTTAGTATATTCACAAAGTTGTGCAACCATCACCACTATTTAATTCCACCACCCCAAAAGAAACCCATTAGCTATCACTCTCAATTCTCTCCTCCCCACCAGCCTTTCAACCATCAATATACCTTCTGACTCTATGAATTTGCCTATTCTAGACATTTTGTGTAAATGGACTAATACAATATTTGACCTTCTGTGTCTGATTTCTGTCTCTTAACATGATGTTTTCAAGATACATATTGTAAGTAACATGTATCAGTACTTTGTCCCTTTTTAGGCTGAATAATATGCCTTATATGGATATACCACATTTTGTGTATCCATTTATCAGTATGGGCTTTTTGGCTATAATGCTGCTTTCATTCCTGGAATTGCTGGATCAAATGGTAACTCTATGTTTAACTTTTTGAGAAATTGCCAAACTGTTTTCCAAAGAAGCTAATAAAATACCATTTTATTTTCCTACTAGCAATATGTGAGGGTTCCAGTGTCTCCACATCTTCGCCTTCACTTTTTATCTGCCTTTTTCATTCTAGCCATCCTAGTGGTTGTGAAGCGGTATCTTCTTGCGGTTTTGATTTGCATTTTCTGATTGATAGTGACGTTGAGTATCTTTCACGTGCTCATTGGCTAGCTGCATATATTTTTTGGAGAAATATCTATTCAATCTTTTGCCCATTCTCTAATTGGGTTGTTTGTCTTTTTGTTATTGAGTTGTAAGAGTTCTTTACACAGAATGGGTACTAGACTCCTGTTAGATGTATAATTTGCAAATATTTTCTCCTATTCTGTGGGTTGCCTTTTTGGTAGTGTCCTTTGAAGCACAAAAGGTTTAATTTTTATGAAGTTTAATTCATCTATTTTTCCTTTAGTTGTTATGCTTCTGGAGTCATATCCAAGATATAGACTCACTCCTAACAAAGAAAAACTGACGCCTTGCTCTGCTGCCATTATGACCAAGCATGTCATTTACCACAATTGGAAAAAAATCAAGAAAAAGAAGCAGTTTCTATTTTGATATAATTTTTTTCTTGTCTTATACTTCATTTTCTTCTTTTTCTTCAGATGTAAAAGATACCCAGCACTTAATTCCAAAAGCAAATGTAATTATGACATTGTCGTCTAGCAGGTTTTTACACCCACATAACCAATGTGATAGAACCATAATTCAATAGATTTTTACCACTGAAAACTGATATTTGTAATGACAGAGAAATGGCTTTATAATGATACGGGTATAAAGAACTAATAGTTGGCTACTTCAACTGCCAGTAATCATAGTTGGATGAGGCCCTGCTTCACATGTTTGACCAAAAATCTTGCAATCCATAGGAGGTTGAAACAGAGGTGCACTGCCCAGATCCCTTCCAAAGAAGGACTTGTTACCTAGATATGGGCAACAAGAGCTGTTTTGCTCTTGAGTCTGCCTCAGCTATAGACAGCTACCTCTTGATGCCATGCCTTTCCATAGGTGGCCTACATCCAGTGACTGACTGAGGCCCAGGCATTTGCCTGGTACGGGACTTTCTCAGGGGGCAGTCCTCACTCTAGATCTCTCCCTCTGCTCAAACTTCCTTCCTCTCTTTCCTTTCGGTGTTGATCTCTAATAAATATCTGTACCCTAGATTCCACTAAGACAAATTTTTAAGAGCAGAAATGACTTGTCTAGCACTGGTCTCCAAAATAAATGAAGCCTTGAGCCATTTCAAGTTGCTAACCCCAATGAAAAACAACCTTAATCCCTGAACTTCTGAAATATTAATATATGATAACCATTGCAGATATGATAATCATGAAAGGAAATCGGTGCTTTTTATCCTACCATGAATAAACTGCCTGTAACCTCAGTAACCTTGTGTTTTTTCCCCTTAAATATCTGATATTGGGGCAGCTGGATGGCTCAGTTGGTTAGAGTGTAAGCTCTGAACAACAGGGTTGCTGGTTCGATTCCCACATGGGCCAGTGAGCTGCGCCCTCCACAACTACATTGAAGACAATGAGTTGCCACTGAGCTTCCGGAGGGGCAGCTGGGTGGCTCAGAGTGCGAGCTCTTAACAACAAGGTTGCTGGTTCAATTCTCACATGGGATGGTGGGCTGTGCCCCCTGCAACTAAAGATTGAAAATAATGACTGGACTTAGAGGTGAGCTGTGCCCTCCACAACTAGATTGAAGGACAACTACATGGAGTTGATGGGCCCTGGAGAAACACACTGTTCTCCAACATTCCCCAATAAAATTTATAAAACTATATATGTGTGTGTGTGTGTGTGTGTGTGTGTGTGTGTGTGTGTATCTGATATGTCTTTTATTCAGATATTCAACTCTTCTGAAGTTTGAACTCCCTAGCAAAACATTGCAGGTAAAAATACTTAATGTTTTAGCTCCAGGTTTTCTTCTCGTATCCTCGAGGATTTAATCAATCTGTACTTCCTCATTTGCATTCACACTTCTTCATATTACTGCCTTACGTCATGCAGGCCCTCACTGTCTCCCACCTGGACAACTGCTTCCAGTTGCTGCCAACTAAACTCTAGCTTGAATTATTTCCCTAAATCACACATTTAAGCATGCCTCCCTTCTAAACCATCTTTGTTACCATTTTCAAGAGAATAAAATGAAAATGGTTACTAAAGAGGCCCTTTGCAACTTAGCTTTTAGTCTAGCACCTTAGCTCCAGTCACAAATGGAATCAGTCTCCAAATCTGTCACTGTGTTGACTGTCTTGACAGTCTCCAAGTCTGTCAAATCTGTCAAATCTGTCTGTATTTGCTCCTGCTGTTCTCTCTGCATTGAATGCCCAACTCTGCCTGCTGAATTCTATTTGAATGCCTGATTTACATTTCCTCTTTTGTGAAAGCTTTTTCTAGGCCCCCAGTCAATACAAACTGCTGTTGCCTATCCCCTATCGTTCTTTATCTCTGCCACACTCAAACTCTTGTCTCAGCCTCACTTGTACCCAGTCAGCTGTGATAAATCTCTCTGGACTGGAAGTTTCTGAAGGTTTGACTCTGTTGTTTCATTTCCTTACACGCCTAACGTCTAATACAGCATCTGTCCAGCACATATCCCCTTGTTTGCTGAATTGCTCTAATTTTCACTGGGGCAGAGATTGCCAGTGGCTGCCCACCATATCCATCATTCACTGCTTAGAACACCCCCCAATAAAAGCCCTAGACTGCCAACATGTGGATTTCTTTATGAGAGAGAAATTAATTTCTGGCCACTATTTGGGGAGGTCTCTGCTATTTCAATCCTGATTTTTATCCAACTAAAATACCATCATGGCTCCACCCAGAGAAGTCAAGGAGCACCAGGTTGAAATAAGATGGATTTCAGTGAGTTATAAAGAAGACAGTGACGCATATGTTAGACTCAGGAATGAGCCACTGAGGGGGACTGGTGAATTTTTCTTTGCTATTTAAAAATAAGATATTCATTAGATCAGTACATTTTAGGTATTATTCTCTTTAAAGGCAAAAGGACTTGGCTAAAAGAGAAAGGAGGGCTCCTTTCAACACACAAAGTGTATGTGTACTATACTCGTAGGCTACGGCACACATGTAAATTGTCTTCGGTAAGGCATTCATTGCTCTCCAATAATCTGACCTTTTCCACCCAACACAAACCTTCTGCCCAAACCGTATCATCACTCAACTGTCTCCAGGACCTGCAATGCTCATTACCACTTTCACACAGCTGTTCTTACCAATCCCATCAGCCACAATGTCCTCCTGTCAGGCCACCCTAGAGTGAATGGCTTTGTTTCCACATCTACCACAAAAGCTTTCCCCATCTGCTCCTAGCACACTCGGAGATAGCATGAGGCCATCCACATCAGTGTTTCTCAAACTCAATATTCTCATAAACTCTGAGAATATGAATCCAGTTTGAGAAACTTCAATTTAAAAGTCTCAGTATATTAAAATATATTTTAAAAAGCAGATCGTATTGGGTGACAGTTGGCAGTTTTTTACATAACTAAACACTTGGGTATTTATCCAAAAAAGTTGAAAATTTATGTCTACCTGCACATGGATGTTTAGAGCAGCTTTTTTCATAATTGCCAAAGTTTGGAAGCAACCAGATGTCCTTCAGTAGGTGAATGAAAAAACGTGGTACAAACAGACAATGGAATATTATTCAGCACTAAAAAAAGGAGCTATAAAGCCATGAAAAGACCTGAAGGAAACTTAAATACATATTACTAAATAAAGAAGCTAATCTGAAAAGGCTACATAGTATGATTCCAACAATATATGACTTTCTGGAAAAGGCAAACTATGGAGACGAGGAAAGATGGCGGAGAAGGAAGCATGCTGCATCTGACTCCCATCTAGAAAACAACTGCACTGGTAGTTTCTACCTGATATAATTATTCTGGAATTCTGGAGCCTATTGAAGGCTTGCAACTTCCAGGGAAAAGCTTGGAAAGTAAATTGGTGTGTTAACTTTGGTCAGTTTTAGCTCTTAGCACACTGGCAGCTACCCATGCCCTACCCTTCATACAAGAGAATGAAGTTGGATCCTTACCTAACGCCACATACAAAAATTAGAATGGATCAAAGACCTTAATGTACGACCCAAAACGATAACTCTCATAAGAAAACAGAGGAAATGCTTCATTACATTGGATCGGGTAGTATCTTGGATATGACACCAAAGGCAAAGTAACAACAACAAAAAATGGACCTCATTAAAAATTTAAAGTTTTATGCATTGAAAAACAATAGTCACAGAATAAAATATACTATTTCCAGAGTATATAAACCAGAGGATAAGTTATGTGGGTTTACAAAATAAAAAGGAAAAGTTTTTTTATTGAGAAATCAAAGTTTCACTAAAAAGGATGGACTTTGAGTTGGGTCATAAAGAAAGAGCAGGATTTTGATTAAAGCATTCTAAGCAGAAAAGACAGCATTAGTTCAGGGGCAGAGGAGGGAGAAAGGAAGAGCTATTTGAGGAGGAGGGAGTGGTTTAGTTTGATTCAAACACTGGACATTGTAGTTGAGAAATAAGAGATAAGGTTTCAGAGGTTAGGCTGAAGAGATAAACTGTAGGCATTGTTTAGGGGAGACTTGTATGACAGATTACGGAGTCTTAATTTAGTAGGTGAGGGGGAGCCATGGAAGTTTTTGATCAGGCAAGTGTAATTATCACAGCTGAGTTTTAAGAGAATTAATCTGACAGGAAAGTACAAAATACACTAAAGGAAGAAGAGGGAGGCAGCGGGGTGTAATGGTTAAGGAGACTTTGGTGACAGATGGGCCAGAGTTTGCATCCCAGCTCTGCCACTTACTGTATAACTAGAGCAAGTTAGTTCATCTCTTTGGGTCTCAGTTTCCTCACCTGTAAAACATGGATAATTATAACCACCTTCAATGTAGTTTTGAGGATTAAATGAGATAATGCACAGGGTCTGGCCTAGAGTTGACACTCAGTAAATGATAGTTGTCAAGCTTGCCTGTTAAGAGACTATTAGGAGAGGGAAAGGAAGGCTTGCCAACTGTGGATCATACTATAGAGTATGAACATTCAGCCGGGCTTTAGGGGAGAAGCAACATCAACCACTAAGGTTCTGAGCCTGAGTAATGGTAAAGCGGTGGTAACACTGACGAAACCCTACGGGCTGTTTAGGGCTGGAGGAAAGTGGTTCGTTTGGTTTTTTGACGTGTTTACCTTGAGGGGCTGGAGAGTTATCCAGTGGTGATTCCAAGTGTATATTACTAGTTGGTCAACAGAAATGGGGGACTGGTGCAGAAAGAGATGGGTATAGGTTGTCAAAGCTAGACGATATGTTTAAGAGTCATCTACAGGGAGGAAATAAAGCAAGTGGTGGAAATAGATGAGATCAATAAGGGCAAAGAGTAGAGAAAGAAGAGAGTCTGAAGACATAGCCAGGTATGCTTATTTTAGGGGCATGAGGAAAGGTAGAGGAACCTTTGAAAGAAACAAAGATTATGTTGCTAGGAGGGTAAGATGAGGATCCAAGACAGTGAAATTTCCCCGCCTATTTATTCTAAATGATTGGTGAGAAAGGAGTTTTGAACAATGGAGCTAGTGAACTGTTCTCCAGAAAGTTTTCTCCCAGCCTGTGACAGTACCATTAACATGGAATAACCACTTTAGTCATATTGAATTACCAACAGAGCTTACAGGCCAACACTCCCCAGGGATCGAGCACAAACAATTTTCAGTGGAAAGCAAAGCTGTTTAACGTTTCAAAATAGCAAAATTGATTTCATGTTAAAAAAAAAAAAATCCAGGCAACAGCTGGAGCTTCTGAGAACGTTTAGAAATGGGTCCTGTGTCAAGTAAAGCAGTTGGTTCTCAGTAGAGATTGTGTACTTTTAAAACATTTGAATTCATCGAGTGAATCTTTGTATGTGCTAATGATGTAATATGACAGAAATCAAGTTGCATTCAGTTCCTACAAAAAGGCAAACTATGCTTCAATGTATCTTTGTCTTTCTGGGAATGTATATATAAATGCTTGTACCTAGAAAAATGACAGGGAAGCTGTGTACCAAATCAACTGGGATTCTCTTTAGGAAACAGGCTTATGAGTGATTAAATTGTTATTCTTCATGCTTTTCACTATTTTCCAAAATTATTACCATAAAATATCATCAATTTTGAAACATAAAAAATGCGATTTAAAATGAAATAAAGCAATGCATGGTCTATGAGACTTCCAAGAAAGGAAAGTAAAAACCATACCTCACTATGGTTTATTTTACTATGAAATACTATGAAAATGACTTGTCAATAAATGATCAATATATTTAAGAATCACCTACAGGGAGGAAATAAAGCAAGCTGTGGAAATAGATGAGATCAATGAGGGCAAAGAGTAGAGAAAGAAGAAAGTCCTGGATAGATAAGAAATCAGGAAAATAAAATACTGTATGTTATAAACTGGAAACCCTTAATGTCTAAACTACACAGTCAATCTATTAAAATTATTGCTGGGATTTTAAGGATTGGCTTTTAGAGTTTGTATATAATTCAATAGATCCTTGAAAGGGACAGAGGCCTCCACACAGAAGAAAGTTTTCTCAAATAAAAGGTCATCTGATGAGTGCCAGGTTAATCCATAAGGGTCCATTGCATTGCAATTTCTCTAGTAAAAAGCTATCTGCTAGCCTGTGGCACGACCATTAATGTGGTATAACCACTTTAATCAAACCAGATTACCAACAATGCTTATAGGCAACACTCTCCAGGAGTACAGCACAAACACAGGAGATAATGCAGCTGCCAAGGAGGGAATCCCAGAAGGCCCAGGATGTGGGCTGCATTGACGTTGATGAGTCATGAGTCTCTGGCTGATGAATAAATCACCTTAGCAATGCTAAGGGGTCTGTGAGGAATGGCAATGAGATTTCAGGATGTACTAATGATGTAAAATGATACAAATGAAATTGAACTCTGAGTACAGCTTGTGCTTTGATGGGTTCTGGTTTAGGCCTGTTCAATCAATAGGGCCCTTCTAGCTGTGAGAGAAAGGAAGAAAAACAGAGCCAGTAAGTCTTGGATTTGTTTCAAATCTATGTTATTTCTCAAACTATCCTGTCTTCATCCTGCCCCACATTGGCCACAAAAGCTGAAACAGAGTTTTAATCATTTGAGATTAGAGAGGGAAAATTTACCAGTTTCAATCCTGTTATCAACATCAGCATTGACTTTTGATGCAAAGCTCTCATCTGTCACACAGTTTTTCATTGTCTTCTCCCTAGAGCTGCCACATAGAATAATTTATTTAAAACTCGAAAGAAGCCTTCTGAGATCACCAGTAAATGCTATTTAGGAAACACTAATTTAAGGTGACCACATTTTAAAATGCTCTAGAACACATTAATTTCACATATATTTCCTTTAAAGCCATTTTTAAAAATCACATTTTTGCTGGGAATAGGAGAGGGAAGGATGCTATCGTTCAGCCTTTAAGGTATGAAAGCCAGAAAATTCAGAACTTAGACACTGTTTTCTTGACACAAATTTAGGTCTGGATGATTGAAGGAATAAGATAGTTTCTTTTGAATTAAAAAACTCAGGACACAGAATGGAAGGTTCTGCTGCCAAGAAGTATAGTGGAGACAACTATAGCATTAGTTAGAAAACAGACAAGAAAGGCAGGTGTTTGCGCGTGACTGATGTCCTCTATTCAGATTGGGAAGTACAGTAAACACAGACAACTAGACTATGAGCCAGGCACTTTACACCCACCATTTCATTTAGTCCTAAAAGCTCCCCTATTATCTATTATCTCCACTTTATAGACTGGGGGAACTGGGACTCAGAAAGGCTTAAAAAAAACTTTAACCCAAGGTTGGAGAGCTTGTAAAATAATACTGGGCACTTGAGTAACATTTTACCCCTGGTTTTGCAATCATTATATGATAATAGAAATATGATGATACTAATTATTTGCCTTACTAGACAGTTTATTCGGTTATACATTAATTCCTCTCTGTATTTCTATAGTAAATTGAGTATCTTAATGCATTTAAAATGGTAATTAGTTTACAAAATATATATAAATAATTTTTTAGAAGCATCCTATTTCATTCTACTGCAGAATGAACTTTACATAAATTAACCTCAATACACCTGACTTTAAAAACAGAGAAATAAAAAGAAAATAGGGAACAAAGGATGCTCTCTGAGGGTTATATTATAAAACATATTAATATAATGGATTCAGAGCAGAGATAGGCAAAGTCACTGGAAAAGAGAAGGATCTCAGGTCAAGAAGCATTGACTTCATTCATCCATTCATCATACAACAAATTATTTCTTAGCACCTTATATGTGCCAGACACTGTTCTAGGCACTAGGGATACTTTATAAACAAAACAAGCAAGGTCTTTGCTCTCCAGGAGCTTATGTTCTAGTGGAGGGGGAAGGTAATAAACAAGCAAACAAATAAAAAACTCATTTTGGGAAAGAATAAAATTGTGGAGATATGTTCATGACATTAAATTTAATATAGTATATAGAGGAAGCAATTACTATAAAGTAAATATGTATTTATTAATTTTTAATAGATTTACATGTTATATACTATTAAATAATAATATTATTATTATATATAAAAATACACACATACATATAAGACTAAAAGGATATTTCCCATAATATAACTAGTGTTTATTTCTGGGTAGTGGGATTATGACTCACTATTTTATTCCTTGTCTTTTTGTGTGTACTTTTCAAATTCTCAACAATAAACATGCATTACTTTTATCTTCAGAAAAAAATATGAAGAGACATATTTACATGTGCCTGTAGGTACACAGATGTCTGGAAGGATGTATACCAAATATTGCTAGTAGTTAACTCTTGGTAGCAGAATATGGGGTGATTTTGACATTTTTCAACAGTACTTTTCTGTATTATTTAAATTGCTTGTAATGGATTTCTATATTTCAAAAATAATAAAGCTACTTAAAAAAAAGCATGCATTTTGGGGTAGAAGATACGGTACCTTATTTTGACAGGAGTTTATCAAAAAGTAGAAAAATCTACCACTCCGATACGTTAGAGCTTCAATGTCTGTTTGCTTTTGGTTTTGTAGAGAAATATTTCTCTTATCATCCTTTAACAAATTTATCTCTAATAACCCTGCCCATGGTAACTAATTTTCCTAATTCAATAGGAAAAGACTATGTACTGATTTATAACTCTACCAAGAAAGGGTATGTAAACATTTATGGATGACAAATTATCTCACAGTATATCTATCTATAAGCTTTGAACAACAACTTTACAGAATTGACAACAATTATTTCCAAAGCAGACCCAATAGTTTAACAAAGCAGGAATGTTCCCACTGAGGGCCAGATTCTCATCCCAGATAAACCACAATATGTTGAATATATACTTTTATTTCTGATCTGAGGATTCTTACAACTTGTGGAGATTTCTGCTAAAAAATGAGGAAAGTTTAGCAGGAATTCACTACTCTCTAAGTCCAGAGAATCAAACTAAAACATTTTTTGCAGAGTCTTCTTACCTTTTTTCCACCTCTAAAAGAAAATTTTCACTGTTGCCCAACTGACTAAAATGCAGCTTGGCAGCTTTTCTCTCACTTTCTCGTACGGCTCTGTCATCTGGGGGCAAAAACCGTGATCTGAGCATGTTTCTTTTTTGGAGTAAACAGTAGTGAATCAGAAAACCATATTCACAGAGTAAAAACCAAAGACCAGTCTTATCTTTTGTTAGAGACAGGTCACAAAATAATGCTATTATGTTGTCACTGGAGCAAGTAGTAACTCAGGGAGACTACTCGATACCATAGCAACAATTGCCACATAGGTGTAACTACCCCTGCAGGAAAGGAGAGCCCAGGCAGCAAACAATCCAAATGGCTCAATCGTATAGCTGAAAGTTACTCCGTTTCTGAAAGACTTCACTTAGTTTCCCTACGACAACTATCCCAGGGGCATGTGAAATTGAATTTTATATCAATAAATGTATGCCCAACAATAAAATTATAAAGAAATATAGACTAGGAATTTGAAGGAATATTTCTTGTTCCCTGCCAACTGAGCCCCAAAGATTTGTTGTGTTCATTTTCTATTGCTAATACAGTTGCAAAGTTAAGGAACCTGGAAAAATAAATCTTCAACCTGGAAACTTTTTGTTGGGGAGGAAGTGGTGGTGAAACCATCAACTGAAGAAAACTAAAGCTGGAAGTGACTGATAAAATCATAGATTGTCGTTCAATAAACAATTAAAGGACTCGTCATACATCCTGCCAACAAAAGAGTTACATAAATATTGACTAATAAACAAATATATCCTGCCAGTGCACAATCTGGGCCAACATCCAAAAGGTAAGGAGGCAGCTGGTTTAAGTGAGATTCTGGGGCAAGGAACAGGGGAGGAGGGTCTCACCCAGTTTCTCCAGAGTTTGTAGTGTGTACACAGCAAAGAGTCTATAATCTGTATCTTTCCGGACAACAGGATTGAGTCTCAAATCTAGTTCTTTGAGGAAGGGTAAAGGCTGTAGGCGGGACACCTCCACTAATGAAGGAATGTTGTTATAATATAAATTCAGGTCTTGGAGTGAACATAAATATTGGATGCCCTGTAAAGAAAAGACCACATTATGAACCTGCACATTGAAAGGGACTAGGAATCTCACAAGGGGGGAAATATATATATATATTACTTTCCATCTTTAAACATGTAACCCAAGTCATCCAGGAGAAAGGCAGGGTTGAAACTCCCATTTAGTTGTCTGAGAATAAGAATACTGCAGCCCATGAGTGGTGAAAGTTCTATCTGTTAAATAGAACATTCCTTGATTTACAAGAGGAAGGGAGGCAGGCAAAGAGATGGTTCTGGGGGAGAAGAGTGTGTGTGTGTGTGTGTGTGTGTGTGTGTGTGTGTGTGTGTGTGTGTGTTGTGTCCTTATATCTCAGTGCTTCACTTTTAGGGTTAATGGATTATATAAAATAAAACAATGCTCTCTCCAGGTCTTCCCCTTCTGGACCAGTCTGGAATCCCTCCTGTCCTTGTTTCCCCTTTCAGAGTTACTGCCACCACACCAGCAAGTTCTTCCTTCCTCAGTTCTCTTTCTGTGGATTGAGCAACCCACCCTTCCTTTATCTGGCAACAATAGGATTAGGGCTGGGAAACTCATAGGAAAAGCCACAATCTTCCTCCTATGCTGAAACCTACGGTACTGCTGAAGATCATCGTAATTTTCATGTGTTTGGCTAGTTAGCTGCTTTTGCCCAACACTAAATTTCAGGACGATACTTCGAAACATGTATATATATGTATAATCATATACTTTTAGTAGTAAAAATGCTTACCACCAAAGGAACTCTATCATTGAGAGTTATTTCAGAAAGGTAAAATTATTTTCTATCGTATATTTGTGAAATAATGTTTTATTCTTCCCTCATTTAAGATTGCCATTTTCTTATTGCAGGAAATTTAGAAAACTCAAAGATATATACAAAACCTTTCCAAATGGAACCCTTTTACACTTTGATGCATTTCTTTCTGGCTTTTTCCAATTCCATTAACTTTTATATTGTAAAAGGGCCAGTGGTTAGAACAGTTATCAGTGCCTTTGGCCCCTGGGGGCAGTACACCATTAAGACTGTCTTTAAATGTGTCTACTGCCCCAGCTCAGTCATCTTTTAATGTCTGTTAGTGTAAAAGTCAAGGAAATGACTTCTAACATCCTCTCACTTTCCCCAGTTGGCATGAATTCATATATTCCCCAAAGTTACACCAGAAATAATCACAAAACATTTCCCCCCTGGGAAAACTAAGTAAAATGATTCAGAGTGGCTAGAGATAAATATATGCAAATAAATCATAGATGGAAAAAAAAGAGAAAACTAACATTTACTAAGTGCTTCCTGTGTACCAAGTACTGTACAAGGAGTCTCACATATGTTATATGTGATTACATATGCTAATTTGGTTAATCTTCACAACAGTTTTTTTTTTACCCATTTTGTAGAAATGAAAAGAAAGAGCTCATAAAAACAAATTACAGCAATGTTCACTCAAAGTCTTTAGCCTGAAAAAGAACAAACAAATAAAACTATATTTGTAAAGAGGAGGCCTAAGCAACTCTGAACTAATACTTTCTGAATCTGATGGGCCAAATGCAAACGGGTGCTCTCAAGTAGTCTAAAGCCCTAGAGTTTCTGCTTTTAGAGTCCTATGGTAGTTGGAAATTTGATCTTGCTTGGGCTTGTTTTTTCGAGGGCCCTTAGTTTTAGACCTTGAGTTGGCTCTGTCTTGTGTTGTTGAATAAATATCTTCTAAGAAGTACAAAATCGGCAGACTAATCCAGGAGATCATGAATTAATCCTACATCTAGCATCTGAGAGTCTTTCACTTTCGGTCTTGCAAAGAAGGGCTTTATCCAGATAGGGACATACCTGGGCAAAACGGGAACATGTGGAAGAAGCACCATTTGGAGATCTACCAAAAAGAAAACGAAACTTTCCTCTCTGTGTATGCATGCTTACGCCTGTAGAGCTCTGGATATATGTTTACTAGGCCTCACACATTCTGCTCACTCCTGCCCCTGCCTAATTTCCTACACTGCCCTCTGCTCTACCATCCTGACCTGGTAATTTTTCTTTGTTTTCAAGATCACCATTTCCTCCACATCCTTGAAAACATCCACAGTACAAGCCAGTCCAGGGTTTCTCCTGTGTCTTCCATGTCCCAACGTCATCAGAATCCCCGGGGTATGTCCTAAGCCCGCCTCAGACCTTGCTAACTCACAATCTCCCTCAGAGGAGGGGCTAAGAATCTGTACTTTTATTAGTCCTCCTCCTTTCTTTTGCACACGTTAAAGTCTGTATTATCACCTTGCGATCGTTTAATACGGTTTTCCTTGAGTACAAAAGAAATTTTCCCCAATAGTTTATAATAAAAAATTTCAAACATAGAGGAAAGTTGAAAGAATTTTACAGTAAAGAATAAAATTTAGTTTGGAAATATTTAAAAGGAAGATCCTATATTCCTCAGGCTGACATTATTGATCTCTTATTTCTTTCCATCAAAAAATAAGTAAATTAGGCTGAACTGGCTGGGCATAGAATACAGAACTTACCTTCAGGCTAGTGATCAAATTTCTTGATAAATCTAAGGACCGGAGGTTTTTAAAATTTCTGAAGGCATCACCAATGGAATGGATTTTTCCAGCATAAGATCCCTGCAATGAAAGAGACTCCACCAGTTCTGAAAAGAGATCAGCAGTAGATATATTATGACCTCTGCCTGGATAAACAGCAGAGTCAGTGAAAATAGGCCATCCTTCCTCCCGTATCCCATCTGTGAAAGGCCCTCCATCCAAGGCTCATAAGATCAGATCTTCCTTTTAAAAGCAGCAATCCAGTCTAATACAGTCATACCAAACCCTGGTTTTACAGAACCCTTGGGTTTCTCTAATTACCCTGAAGGATGTAGTAAAAGTCTCCAAAAGTTCTCAAAACAAAATTTTAAAAGACATTCAGATATCCCATTGCAATGATTTAGCCCTATAGATAATACTCACAAAATTTTACCAGGATATGTAATATATATTATACTACAAGGATTCAGTTGCAGAAAGGTTTTAGGAAGAAAGAAAGAAAGAGAGGGAGGGAGGGAAGAGAGAGAGAGAGAGAGAGAGAGAGAGAGAGAGAGAGAGAGAGAGAGAGAGAGAGAGAGAGAGAGAAGAAAGAAAGAAAGAAAGAAAGAAAGAAAGAAAGAAAGAAAGAAAGAAAGAAAGAAAGAAAGAAGGAAGAGAAAACTGTCAAAGAGTCCATTAGTAGGAGAGTAGAACTAGATATCTTAAATAATAATATATTGATGTAATGGATAATGTACTACATCTGTAACCCTGTACAAGTCACTTAACTTCTCTGTGCATTAGTTTCCTCATCCGTTAAATGAAAATAATCACTGTACGTAACTCATAAGATGTTGTAGGATTAAACGAATATATGTACACAACTGATATACCAGACACATGGTGAGTAATGCATGTACGTCTGTGTTATTGAATGTTATGCAGTGATTAAAAACAATGAGGTCAATTTGTAGATGCTCATATGGAAAGATCTCCAAGAAATTAAGTGAGGGGAAAGTGTTACTCTGTGTGTGTGTGTGTGTGTGTGTGTGTGTGTGTGTGTGTGTAACTGTGTAGATAGATACATTGATGTATCAACTAAACTTCTAACAGCACTGAAGAGGAGCATCTCAAAATTGTCAATACAAACTCACTGGCGAGTGTGTGATGGGCCAAACAGAATAACAATCGAAACTGGAAGGAGGTTCTGCAGGATCCAATTTGTAAGTGAGTGCCAGGGGACAGTATTAAAATAAAGTCTTAAGGTGCTGGAGCAGTCTGAACCCTATAAATTCTAAAACATAATAAACTGAAGCTCCCTTTCAAGACAATACCCACACCAGGGAGAAATCAGTGGGAGTAGAGTCTACATTGAATGGGACAGAGAAATATATTCAAGGAAAGGGAAAGTCCATATACAAGTGTGGGAGGGAAGCAAAGATGGCAGACCTCAGGAAGCATATTTTTTTTCAGTACTTTGTGAACACAACAGAAGAGGTATTTCCAAAACCTTAAAATTAGGAAAGCTATTCTACCCACCCTTCTCATCTAAAAGTATAGGAAAATTTACTGCACTTAAACAGCCACAGAAAAGGATTACAGTCAAATTTTATATGAGGTTATTAAAAGAAAAAAGAACACAATAACATCCCTAAAGAATGAAAGCACTACAGAAAGTTACATCCAAAAAATAAATTAAAATTGTAAACTTAATATTTCCAAACAAGCTAAAAGATATTGTAACAAAATGCAGCAGTTCTCAAAGTATGGGTCCCTAGACACCTGGAGGTCCTTGAGACATGTATAGGGGGCCACAAAATCAAAACTATTTAAAAAATTATTTCATAATAATATTAAAATATTAATTAGATTTTCACTGTGTTGACTTTTGCAATTATGGAGCAAAAGCAAAAACTACTGGGGCCTTAGGGTGAATCAAGGCAGTAGCACCAAACTTTATTCATAGTCACTGTATTTTTCACCAGTGTATGCGCACTTTTTTTTAAGAAGCCAGTTACACTTAAAAATGCCCTTTAAAAAGCAGTAAAAATGGCTAATTTTATTAAATCTTGACCATTGAGTACATGTCTTTTTCATATTGTGTGACTAAATGGGAAGTATGCATGAAGTACTTCTGCCTGATACTGAAGTATAGTGGATGCCTTGAGGAAAAACACTTGTGTGAATTTTGAGTTGCCAGCTGAACTAGCCACTTTTTTATGGAACACCATTTTTAGGTGAAAAAACTGGACAAACTATGGTTATTCAGACCTGATATTTGGCAGAAGTTTTCTTAAAAATAAACAAAGTGAGCCTGTCATTTCAAGAAAACAACTGATAGTAATTATTGTCAATTATAACATTTGAGCTTCCAAGCAGAAATTAGAATTTTGGAAAACTTGTATCTGCCACCATGAACTTGACAGTTTCCCAATACTTAAAGATTTTTAAAATAAGATTGGTGATAATATTAACAAACATGATTTTTAAATGTTATATAATAAAATTTATCAACATTTGGAAGACCTATATAAGTCAGCGAGTTAATATTTTTCAAATGATCAATGCCTGATGTTACAAAATCATGCATGGGTAAAAGATCCATTTACATGCAAGATATACCAATGGATTTTAATGTAACAGAGTGCAAAAAGTTCATTGATAAAGTTTTAGATTCTACGTACAATTAAACTTTAAGAAATTACCATTTGCTCAGTTTTAATGTCACATCAGTGAAGAATATACACAATTATCTTAAAACGCTATAAAAATACCCCTTCCCATTCCAACTACATATATATTGTTTCGTAAGTTTTCTAATGTTTCTAATGTTATGGTAAAACAACATACCATAACAGATTTACTACAGAAGCAGATATGAGAATCTGGCTGTCTTCAATTAAGACATTAAAAAGATTTCTATATAAAATAATTCCATTCTTCTCACTAATTTTATTTTTATTTTGAAAAGTATAGTTATTTTTCAAAAATATTATTTATGTTAACATATAATGGGTATGTTAGTGTTACCTTTTAATGAGTTAATAGATAAATATTTTTAACTTTTCTCAGTGTCAATTTCTAATAGGGTAAATATTAGTAAATATAGTCCACATGACTAAAAGCTCTTTGAAGTCCTCAGTAATTTTTAAGAGTGTAAAGGAATCCGGAGACCAAAAAGTTTGAGAATTGCTGGAAAATACAAATTAGAATTAGAAAACTTAGAAAAGATTATGGGAAAGAAAAGGCAGATTTGAAAATAAAGAAGCCAGAACTCAAGAAATAATAAAAATAAAAGGTCATTTCAGATATAGACCAGAACAAAAGACCAGAACAAAAACAACAAAACAAACAATAGAACAATTCCACTTCTAGGTCTATATTCAAAAAAATTGAAAGCAAGGACTCAACAGACATTTGGACACCAGTGTTAATAGCAGCATTATTCATAATAGCTAAAAAGTGGACAAAACGCAAATGTTCATTGATGGGTGAATGGATAAACAAAATGTGGTATATACATACAGTGAAATTTTATTCAGCCTTAAAAAGGAAGAAAATTCTGACATATGCTACAACATAGATGAACCCTGAAGACATTACACTAAATGAAATAAGTGAGGCACAATGGGACAAGTATTGTATGGTTCCATTTATATGAGGTACCTAGAACAGTCAAATTCATAGAGACAAAAAGGAGCCTGGTGGTTGCCAGGGGCTGATGGTAGGTGGGAATAGGGAGTTATTGTTTAAAGAGTACAGAGTTCCAGTCTGGGAAGATGAAAAAGCTCTGGATATGGATGGTGATAGTTGCAAAACAATGTGAATGTACATAATGCCACTGAACTAAACACTTAAAATGGTAAGTTCTATGTTACGTATACTTTACCATAATTTTTTTAAAGTAGAGAATGTCTTAAAATAAATATATGGGAAGGAAGACTTTTTTTAAGATTAAAAAAATGAAGTAGAATATAGTCACATAATGGAATAGTACTCAGGAATATAAAAGAATGATACACACAACATCCAGAACATTATATTGAAAGACGCCAGACACAGAGTATAGACTGTGTGCTTCTAGTTATATGAAATTCAAGAACAGGCAAAACAATCCATGGCGGTAGAAATCAGGACAGTAACTGACTTTTGGGGTAGAGAATTGACTGGAAAAACCAGGAGGGATCTTTCTGGGATAATAAACATGTTCTATACCTTCATTGGGATGTTGGTTACATAGGTAAATATTTTTGTTAAAACTCAAATCATATATCTGATGAGGAATTGATATTTAGACTATACAAAGAATTCCTACAACTGCCCCCCCGCCCAAATAAACAGCTAATAAGTGGGTAAAAGATTTGAATAGACATTTATCCAAAGAAGATATACAATTGGCCAACAAACCCATGAAAAGATGCTCAACATCATTAGTTATTAGGGAAACATAAATCAAAACCACAGTGAGATACCACTTCATACCCTCTAGGATGGCTATAATTAAAAAATAAAAAAGGAAGAAAAATTATTACCATTGGTGAGGATGTAGAGAAATTGGAATGCTCATACATCTGGAGGGAATGTAAAATAGTACAACCACTACGGAAAACAGTTTGGCAGTTCTTCAATAAGTTAAATATAGAATTTACCATATAACAGCAATTCCACTCCCAGGTATATACCCAATAATTGAAAACGTATTCAAAAAAGAAGTTGTACACAAATGTTCATAGAAGCATTGTTCACAATGTCTAAAATATCCATACAATGGAATATTAGCCATAAGAAGGCATGATGTTCCAGCAAGTTAATAGGTTGGTGCAAAAATAATTGTGTGTTTTTTGCAATTTTTAACCTTTTAAACAGCAATTACTTTTGCACCAACCTAATATTTTGTAGATATCAACAAACTGATTTTAAAGTTTATGTGGAAGCACAAAACACCCAGAATGTCCAATACAACACTGAAGAAGAGAAACAAAGTCAGAGAACTGATACTATCTAACCTCAAATCGTACTATAGAGCTGTAATAATCAATAGAGTGTGGTGTTGGGGGGGGGGGAAGACAAATAGATCAATGGATAGAATTAGAGAGCCCAGAAATAGATCCACACAAATATAGCCCACTGATCTTTGACAAAGAAGCAAACGTAATTCAGTGGAAAAAGAGACAGTCTTTCAATAAATGGTACTAAAAAAACTGGATAATCCACATGCCAACAACAACAACAAAAGGCATCTAGACACAGACGTCAAAACTTCCACAAAAAATTAACTCAAAGTGGATCCAAAATACAAAATTATCATACTTCTAAAAGAACACAGGAGAAAAGCTGTGGCTTATAAACAACAAACATTTATTTTTCACACTTCTGGAGGCTGGAAGTTCAAGATCAGGGCGCCAGCATGATTGGGTTCTGGTGAAAGCCTTCTTCCAGCTACTTCTCACTGTGTCCTCCCATGGTGGAAGAGGGCAAGGGAGCTTTCTTTCTCCCCTCTTTTGTAAGGCCATTGCTCTCTTTTATGAAGCTCTGCCCTCATGACCTAATCACCTCCCAAAAGTCCACCTCATAATACCATCACAGTGGGCGTTAGGATTTCAACATATGAATTGGCAGACGGGGGACACAAATATTCAGACCATCGCATGGGGCAACAAGAACTCTCATTCATTGCTAGTGGGAATGCAAAGGTGCATTCATTGCTAGTGGGAATGCAAAGGTATCTCCCTTTGGAAGATAGTTTGGCAGTTTCTTACAAAACTAAACACAGCTTACCACATGAGTTAGCAATTAGCACTTTGGTATTTTCTCTAGTGAGTTGAAACTTTATGTCCACACAGAAACCAGTACTTGAATGTTTAGAGCAGCTGTATTCATAATTGTCAAAACTTAGAAGCTACAAAGGTGTCCTTTAATAGGTAAATGGATAAACAAACGATGGTACATCCACACAGTGGAATATTATTAATCAGTAATTTAAAAAAATGAGCCACCAAGCCACGAAAAGACATGAAGGAATCTCAAATACATTGCTAAGTGAAAGAAGCCAGTCTGAAAAAGTTACATACTCTATGATCCCAACAATGTGACATTCTGAAAACAGTAAAAAGACCAGTGGTTGCCAGGTGTTCAACAGGGAAGGAAGGGTAAATAGGTGAGCGCAGAGGATTTTTAGGGCAGGGAAACTATTCCGTTTGATATAGTGGGCACATGACAACCCACAGAGCTGTACAACACAAAGAGTGAACCATAATGTAAACTATAGACTATAGTTAATAATAATGTATTCATATTGTTTCATCAATCATAACAAACATACCACAGTAATGCAAGATATAAATAACAAGGGCGGCCGGATGGCTCAGTTGGTTAGAGCACGAGCTCTCAACAATAAGGTTGCCGGTTCAAGTTCCCTCTATAGGATGGCTGGCTGCGGTCCCTGCAACTAAAGATTGAAAATGGCAACTGGACTCGGAGCTGAGCTGCTCCCTCCACAACTCGATTGAAGGATGACTTGGAGCTGATGGACCTTGGAGAAGCACACTGTTCCCCAGTAAAATTTATTTTTAAAGAAAGATATAAATAACAAGGGAAATTGTGGGGGAACATGGGTGAGGACGTGAGGGGGAAAGAGTATATGAAACTCTCTGTACTTTCTGCTCGATTTTTCTGTACACCTAAAACTGCTTTTAAAAGTATAGTCTGTTAAGCTAAACATTAATGAATGCCAACTATAATTTTATATATATAATGTGATGGCTCGGTGTGAGGTCAGAGGGATAGTGGATGGGGGGTGGGGGGTTCACAGTGTGAGGGATATAAATGATGAACGTCTAAGTATTACCTTGTCTTGTACACCTGAAACTAATAAATTAAAATTAAAAAAATCATTTAATATAAAACAAAGTATAGTCTGTTAATTTTTTCTGTACACCTAAAACTGCTTTTAAAAGCAGTTTTAAAAGTCTGTTAATTTTGAATACACTACCCATACATGCTAAAATATGGATGAACCTAAAAAATATCATGCTAAGTGTAAGAAGCCAGACACGAAAGGGCACATATTGTATAATTTGATTTATATGAAATAACTAGAACAGGCAAATCCATAGAGACAGAAAGCAGATTAGTGGTTGCTAGGGGTTGGGGGGAGCTGGAAATGAGGGGTGACTGCCAAAGGGGTGTGGGGTTTCTTTTTGGCTGATGAAAATGTTCTGGAACTAGATAGTGGTGATAGTTGCACAATGCACTAAGTAACACTGACTTACATACTTTAAATTTTATAGTATGTGAATTACATTTTAAAAAAGCAAAAACAATTTTTTTCCCAACTTGGAGGGCTGGTAGCATATTGGTAGCTCTGTAGTATGCAATAACTTAATACAGTGAAAGTCTGTAACCATGGGACAAAGGCTAAAGTCCACTATGATTTTCATCAGCGCTCTGCAGCACTTTTCATGCCTTTCCCTGGAGTCTATTTTGAAGAACAGACATTTTAACATTTTTAAAGGGAACAATAATTATCATTCAAATGATAAACTGCCACAAGGACAGACGTTCTTTTATGATTCATATGATGTGCAGGTCTTAAGAGGTTATGCATTCGGTTTTAATGTTTATAAAGAGAGCGAAGACAAATAGATCAGAAAACAAATCAAACATTGCACATCACAGATGTCAAGAGCAACAGAATAATTTTCCAATTTTAATATATGGGTTACATAACCCCAATGGGCAAAAACATGTTTTATTCATGAAAACAACAAATCAAGTAATCTCTCTATAGAAAACCATTTATAGCTCACTTGGAAATTAAGTTCATAATCTTTAATAAAGATTGTTTATAAAGATGATGAAAGAGTTTCAAATAAATAAAACTTTAAAAAGCCCTCATAAGTCAACCAGAAAGATCTCCCACTAACCAAAGTTGGGACAAGTTCAGCATCAGTTATGATAATGACTGCAATGGATTGGAATACACCAAAAACATCTAAATCCATGAATTTATGATATTAAGAAAACAAAATAACTCTCATTGGTCACCTTTGGAAGATGCTAAGGAAATAACTCATTTTCCCAAAAACCAGTAAATAAGATGAAAAAAATCAAGCATTTATCCTGCCTTTTCTATACAAACAGTACATCAATATACCAAATAGTTGATATAAGGAAACTTCTTTTTATAGAAGTATTACAGCTAATAAAAATGAAAAAGAAAATTAGAAAATTATCATTTTGCAATCCCTAATAAATTAATGGATCCTAGGCAATCATATTCAATGGCTGATAATGTCACAGAAAGAACACCAGATATTATAAACGTCCTAACAGTAGTATAAAACATCACCAATGAAGTAGTCGTGCAAAAAAACAAACAAAAAAGTCAAACCTGAATCTGATCAAGCCTCAATTAGCTACCAATTCATAGGGAATACAAGAAACGGGGGAAAATGTTAAACATCTTAAAAATATCATGAGAAAAATCCAGATTATAACAAATTATTCAGAACAAATAACCTAGTTTCTTCAAAAACAATAGAAAATGCAAGGGAAAAAGGAGGGGGAACCAATAGTTTGAATATTACTTAAGACAAATATCAACTAATTGCAATAAATTTTATGGAGATCTTGATTAAAAAAAAAATTATAGGACAGTTGGGGAAATGAGAAAACCAGTTGGATATTTGATGATATTAAGAAATTACTGTTTGGGTTGGACGGATAACTCACCTGAACAACAGGGTGGCCGGTTCAATTCCCACATGGGATGGGGGGCTGTATCCCCTGCAACTAAAGATTAAAAATGGCAACTAGACTTGGAGCTGAGCTGCACCCTCCACAACCAAATTGAAGGACAATGACTTGGAGCTGGTGGTGGGCCCTGGAGAAACACACTGTTCTCCAATATTCCCCAATAAAAATTAAAAAAAAAAGAAATTACTGTTAAACATTTTTAGGTTTTATATGCGATTTTTAAAAAAGTTTTATCGCTTGAAGATACATACTAAAATATTTATGGGTTAAATTATATACCTGGGATTTGCTTCAAAATAAACAGTGCAGAGGGTTGGGGGTGGGTAGAGAGGTATAGATGAAAACCTGGCCATGAATTGATGATAACTGTTGAGGTAGTGGATGGAATCTCATTATTCTGTTGTCTCTACTCTTGTCTATATGTGTGAATTGCCCTAGTACCAGGGGTGCCCAAAAATGTATGAGGTCAGACAAGTTCACCAACTCATTCTAGAAAAAGTGCTACACACCTCATTGCTGAATATCATTATGGTCACCTTCAAAGTCCTCCCCTTGGGAAGCTATGGACTGACGCCAGCGCCTAGTCTACGCTTCAAAGCAATTTTGGATCTCTTTTTCTGGAATGGCCATCAGAGCTGTTTTGGTATCACCCTTGATGTCCTGAATGTCATCAAAATGTTTTCTTTTCAATATTTCCTTTATCTTCAGGTAAAGAAAGAAGTCATTGGGGGCCAGATCAGCTGAGTAGGGAGGGTGTTCCAACACATTTATTTGTTTCCTGGCTACAAAATCCCTCACAGACAGTGCAGTGTGAGCTGGTGCATTGTCGTGATGCAAGAGTCATGAATTGTTGCCGAAAATTTCAGGTCGTCCAACTTTTTCATTCAGCTTTTTCAGCACGTCCAAATAGTAAACATGCTTAGCTGTTTGTCCATACAAATTGCATACAAATTCATAATGAATAATCCCTCTACTATCAAAAAAGGTTAGCAACAGCATTGCAACAAGTTTGCAAACTTAATTGTCACACCTCTTATACACATCTTGTATTCATCTTTTGTTATCGGTTATATATTGAGTATTACAATTTTAATACAGTTTTTTCTTTCTTAAAATGTGTACATGTTTTTTTGGCACCCTCTGTGTAATAAGTGATATATGCTTATTTATGTAGAGAATATTTCTCAAAGCTACCCAAGATATTGGTAACAGCAATTGCCTTTGGGAAGAAGAACAGAGTCAGGGCCAGGGAGGAGGGGGTCAAGACTTATTTTTACTGTGCAATTATTATATTACCCTTACACTAAATTAACTAAATTATTTTTAAAGCAAAAAAATTACATAATTACATATTTTCCCTCTCTACCAAATAATTATCATCAGCCTACAAATATGCTCAAGTACATCATATCTTTAAAAAATTTCTTGATCCCACATTATATCTTCCAGCTAACATTCAACTTCTGTATTCTTCTTTATAGCCAATTTCTCAACAAATATTCTTACCTTCACTATCTCTTCTCCCTCATGTATTGTTCCCTTTTCATCCCACTCCAATTTGGCTTCTCTCTTCCCTTTTCTCCCCAAATTCCTTTAGTCAAAATCACCAATGAGCTCCATGTTGACAAATCTAACAGACACTTCTCTGCATTTAACTTGCTCAGCCTGTCAATAGCATTCGGCACAGCTGACAATTAATTACTTCCCTGATACACTACCCTTTCTTAAATTCCAAGACACTATGCTCCTCCTCTAACCTGTAAACACTGAAATACTCCAAGGCTCAATCTAAGCTTCCTTCTATTTTCCATCCACAGTTAGGCCAGTTCATCCAGTCCTGTGGCTTAAAATATCACCTATTTGCTAATGTCTCCAAAATTTATATCTCTAACCTTAATCTCTTCTCTGAAATCCAGACTCATATATCCAGCTGCCTACTAAAAATCTTACATTTAAATGTCTAATAGGTATTTTAAACTTAACATGCTCACAACCGCTCTCTTGATTCCCTTTCCCCAAATCTATCTTTTTGTAGTCTTTGTTCTCTCACACTCTTAATAAATGGCATCACTATCCACCCGGGAATAACTTAAACCAAGACCAAGTGTTATCTTTGAATTTTTCTTTTCCTCATTTCCCACATTCAATTGTTTTGTAAGTCCTGTCCCATCTGCCCACAAAATATACCTTGACTTCATTCACTTCTTTTTCTTTCCACTGTCATTCTCCTAATCCAAGCCCTTCATTATCTCTTATCAGCCTACTGTAACAGGGTTCTAATGGGTAAGCGTAATGTTTTAAAAATGAGCATGAGATCAGGTCACGTCCCTACTTAAAATGCTTTCATGAAAATTGACAAGCTGATTCTAAAATCCTTAGAAGAAAATAAAGGGCCAAGAATAGCCCAGACAATTTTAAAGGAGGAGAGGAGGTAAAGAGAGGAAGGTAAAGGGAGGTAAACTGATGACTTTACCAGTTATCAAAATTTACTGTTAAGCCATGGTAATTACAAAAATGTGATATTGGTGCAGGAATAGACCAACAGAACAATGGACCAGAATGGAGAGGCTAGAAACAGACCAATATTTATAAAGGAACTTGGTTTATGGCAGAGATACCTACAAATAGGTTCTGGGAAAACTGGCTATCAGTATAAAAAATACAATTATAACATATCACACATCATATATAAAAATAAACTCCAGATAGACTAGGCTTAATGTGAGATGCAAAGCTGCAGAATTTTTAGAAAAAAATACAGGAGCCTATTACATCAGTGTAGGGACAAACTTCATAAATAAGACACAAAAAAGCACAAATCATGAGGAAAAATAAACTTGAGTATCTTAAGTTGAAAATTTTCCGCATGACAAAGGATAATGTAAATGTTTACTGGAATTTTTTAGTACAAAGAAGTATAACAAAGAAAACAACAAAAAAGGTCTATAATTGCCCCATCAAGATTATCCCTTTGGACACTGAAAAGAAAGCAACACTTATTATACAGCCAGAAAATTCCAACAGTACAGAAAAGTGCAGAGCAAAAGCCTTTCCCCAAACATGACTACTGTGATCTTTTTACAGAAGTATTTTATACTGCATATACCAGCTTTCATTTAACTGAAAAACATCCGTGTTTTATTTGTAAGTAAAAAAAGTGAATTGCCAAATAATATATATGTTCTCATTTGGTTTTGTTTTTTTTAAAGATACCTATGTGTATGTTTGTATAAAGTAATGGAAAATATATTGAAGGACAGAGAGGAAGGAATATTCTTTTGCTTTAGACACTTTTGTATTGTTTGAATTGTCAGGATGAGCACAATTAATTTTGTTATTCACATGCCTATAACAAAAACAAGCAAGGAAACAAAAACAAGCAAAAAAATCTGCCATATATTGTTCTAGCTGGAGAATTGAAGGGGTGTGTGCCTCCCTCCCAATCAAATTGAATCAATATTTTTTCTTAAAAAAAGCCAAGAAAGGTGTAAAACTGTGTAAGTCAATAAATCTTTTCTTAGCTAACCTGTAAAATAGGAAAGCTCAAAGTAGCTTGGAAAAGAAAAAATAAACCTGAAATAATCTACATCAATCTATCCACACAACAAACTATTATCTTTGGTTGGGGGTGGGAGGGAGATTTCAAGAGGAAGGAAAGAATAATATCTTCTTTGTTCATTCATGTTTGACTGTTACTAACAGGCACTATTTTGATAAATTTTAAATATTTTTTAAATAAAATAAAACCATGTTATTTCATATCCCACAAATAAAAAGTATGAAAAGAAGCAAGCGCCTTTTTGTTATGATTAGAGCACAGGCTCTGGAATCAGAGTCCTGGGTTAATAAACCCTGACTGCATTACTTTGGGCAAAAGTCTAAACCTAATTTTATTCATCTGTAAAATGGGACCAATAACAGTCAGTATCTGCTTCATAGGCTTGTTAAGTGGTTAAATAATGCAAGGAAAGTATTTAACACAATGCCTGTCATTAATGATATAGTGACTTTAGGAAGGGTAACAATTGAATTAGGAATGCTGATGACTCTGCCATCACTTTCACTCCTTAGAAACTCAGAAAGCAAGCTGTGTGAGACAGACCCCAGGTCAAAGGTGGGGTCAGGAGTCACTCAGCCTGACCTAAGCGCCTTGAGAGATCAGCTGCAATTCTTTTCACTTCCGACCCCTTTCTGAATCTCTTAAAAGGAGGCTACACATCCAGATGGACTAAAGAAATGGCCAAATTCTCGAGATGTAGACTAGAGGATGAGCATTTCACCCCAACCAGCCCTCCTGGGCTGGAAGTTTCTGAAACTGCCCAAATTAATGCCCTTCTTGCCTCCTCAATAGCATCCCGATCTCTAAACGCCCTTCTCAGCACTTCCTCTCTCCCACCAACGCCCCTCTTGGGGCTCGGTTTCCTTCCACTGGTTCCAACTCTGCCCAGCTCTGTCTTTCCGCCACAGGTCCCGTTAATCTTGTTTCTCCTTCTCCAATTCAGACTCCACTCCTCTCCCTCAATTCCTCTCTCTCCTCACCAGACACCCCGGTTACTTCAGTTCATTCCCCTCCACCTCAGTGTACCCCTTCTCCCCTAATAACCCCTCCCCCGCCTCAGGGACCGCTCCTCCATCGCCGTTCCTGGTTCCCGTCTCCACCTCAGTTTTCTCCTTTCAGCCTCAGACGCCAAGCTCCCCGCCTGGCCCTACCCGGCTGCTCCAAAGTCAGCGCCCCCAGGCGGCGGATGCTCTCCTCATCCAGATCCCACTGCTCAGCCATCCCTGCTCCGCTCACCTGTCGCCTCGCGCGAGACCGCCCACCGCGTGTCAGACCCCGCCCCACTCCTCCAGGCCCCGCCCCACCTCTCCCCGCGCGCCACCGCCCTGCGGGTGGCGGTTATTGCCCTGGTCACGCGCCTGCCCGCCGGCTGCTGGAGTCCGGACAATGGTATGGAGTGCGCCCTGGCGGTCCCTAACCACTAAAACAGCGAATTAGAGGGGCAGTGTGGCCGAGATTAGGGCTATGGGGTTAGGGACCTGGCTCTGGGACATGTTGGGGGGATATGGCCCCAGATTTGAAAGGTCTGAGGAATTGGAAGAATGCTCCTGCTTTGAGGGATGAAGTGTGCTAACTCTGAGGATTTGGGGTCTGATGAGTGGGGGTGTGCCTCTTGACTGGGTGCAGGTCCTAACATCTCAGTGCTGTGGATGTTGACTCTGAGGCAAGGGGGTGCGCAGGCAGGTGAATGGGGTTGGGGCGGGGGCGCTCTCGGAGGCATGATGGGCAACGTTGGGGAACTGGGCTCTGAGACGTTGAAGTCCTGTCTTACGATCATGAGGTGGTTTTAGTTCTACAGATTGATTTGGGGGAGAGGGATCAGTGTAGAAAAGAGATGCTCTTTGGGATGGGATGTGGATGACTATACTAGAGCTAACCCATTTCCTGCAGTCGCTTTGTCCTTCAAGTACTACGTTGCTGTGATTAACGGCTCTCCCCAGGCTGGGACAGTTCTGCACTAACCAGCCTCTGAGCAGTCTTTAGGAAGAAAACTCTGGAAAGAACAGCCACATCCTTAACCCTTTACCCTCACTACAGCAGGCACCCTTTGAGAGCCCACTTGCGGATGGGGCATGTGCCTGTAAGAAGAAGGCAAACTCTTGAACCAAGAACCCCTTGTCATACCCTATTCTTAATAGTAAAGAACTAAAACCAGAACTGTGGCTCACCTTCAAAGAGCAGGTTTTCTTTGGCAGCCAAAATCTGCACACTTGGAGCATTTTCACTGAGTTGTCAAACAGCTCGTCACCTTTAAAGAAAACAGAAAGCAAAATCAAGAGTCCTTGCATCTTTATGCTTTCTGGTCTAGATGGGGCTCTCATGTTTCCACGAAAATAAGACTTAGCCAGACACTTAACTCTAATGCGTCTTTTGGAGCAAAAATTAATATAAGACCCGGTCTTATTTTACTATAAGACTGGGTATCATATCATATCATATCACATCACAGCACATCACATAGCATAATATAATAGACATGGTCTTATATTAATTTTTGCTCCAAAGGACACATTAGAGCTGATTATCCAGCTAGGTCGTATTTTCGGGGAAACAGGGTAGTCACTCTCAGCTGGTCATGTTCAGTCTTAACCATGTTTAGAAGGGTCAGGACTCAAAAGCCTAGATTAGCTCATTAGATGGGTTTTTCCAATTCTGCTTCTGTGAGTCATGATACCATTTTACAATTTGTAATCTTTCTCTTCATGTCCCCTTTAACTCTTCTGGACTCAAACATGGCATACATGATTGCTCTTCTTTATATCTGATTATTTAGACCAGGTTTATATTATAAACGAACCTCATCCCCTTCTTTTTTGCATACATTTATTTTCTTTCCTCGGCTGTCAAAATTGGAGATGTGAGTTTTTGTTGGAAAAGTGGGCTTTTCCTCTCTTGAGCAACCACCTCTAACTTTAACAATCTTTCCCCCCACCAATATTTTAATGAAAATTTTGAAACATGCAGAAAGGTTGAAAGAGTTCTAGAGTGAGCACTATGCACCCAACACCTAGATCCTACTATGAATAGTTTGCTATATTTGTTTTATCACATATCCCTGTATCCATCTTATTTTTCAATGCATTTCAAAATAAGTTACAGTATCGGTATATTACACCCCAGTCACTTCAGCAAGCATAATGTTTACCTAGAATTCAATATTGTTTTATGGTCCCTTCTTAGGTACAATTTTATACACTATTTAATTTTTAATTAAGAGTAGTGATCTTAATTTTTTTTTTAAGAGTAGTGATCCTTGAGTGCTTATTTTAAAATCTGATACGGGTGGTTTGTATGTTTGATGGCTTTATACTTTTCTATAGTGTTGATAAGCTAGGTCATCTTGAAGCAAAATAAATAATTCACTTATGAAGAGATAACCTTGAACTTTTAACAATGAGCGGAGGAGGATTAATTATCTTTGCCTTTGTGTATATAAAAAGGAACCCACAGCATTCAGCTCTCCTGCCATGGCCCTAGTATTATAATGTCTGTACAGGTATGATTCCAAGAAAGTCCTACACGTCCCCACCTCATCATAACTTTCTCTTTTTAAAATAGTTTTATTAAGATGTAATTCATGTACTTACAATTTACCATTTTAAAGTGTACAATTTAACGGTTTTTAGTATATTCACAGAGTTGTGCAACCAACACCACAATCAATTTTAGAACATTTTCATCATCCCAAAAAGAAATTCCATTCCTATTACTGGTCACTTCCAATTCCGTCGCCCAGCCTCTCTAGCTCTAGGCAACCACTAATCTACAATCTTTATAAGTGTAACTATTCTGTACATTACTTACAGATGGAATCATATAATATGTGGTCTTTTGTGTCTGGCTTCTTTCACTTAGCATAATGTTTTAAGGTTCCATCCATGTTGTAACATATATCAGTACTTCATTCCTTTTTATTGATAAATGACATTTCATTGTATAGATATACTACATTTGTTCATTCATCAGTTGATGGATATTTTTGTTGTTTCTAATTTTGGCTATTATGAATAATGCTTCTATGGACATTTGTCTACGAGTTTTTGTGTGGACATAGGTTTTCATTTTTCTTGAGTTTATACCTAGAAGTGGAATTGTTGGGCCATGTTTAACATTTTGAAGAACTACCAAACTCTTTTCTAGAGCAGCTGTACCATTTTACACTCCCTCCAGCAGGATATGAGAGTTCCAATTTCTCCAATCTTTGCCAACACTTGTTATTATCCATTGTTTTGATTCAGTGGGTGTAAAGTGCTACCTCATGTGAGTTTTGTGCATTTCCCTGATGGCTAATGATGTTAAGTATCTTTACATGTGTTATTGGCCATTTGTGTATCTTCTTTGGAGAAATGTCTACTTAGATTCTTTACCCACTTTAAATTTGGTTATTCATCTTTTTTATTGTTGAGTTGTAAGAGTTCTTTATATAGTCTAAATATAAGTTTCTTATCAGATCTACAATTTACAAATATTTTGTTCTATTCTGTAGGTTGTCTTTTTACTTTTTTGATGGTGTCCTTTGAAGCACAAAAGATTTTAATTTTGATGAAGTTTATTTATTTGTTTGTTTGTTATACTTGTGCTTTTGGTAGCTTATCTAAGAAGGCATTGCCTAATCCAATTATTCTGTTGTCTCTACCCTTGTATATATTTGTGAATTGCCCTAGTAGCGGGGGTGCCAATAAAATGTACGAGGTCGGACAATTAAGTTCACAAACTCATCCTAGAAAAAGTGTTACATATCTCATTGCTGAATATCATTGTGGTCACCTTCGAAGTACTCTCTTTGGGAAGCTATGCACTGAAGGTCGGTCATGAAGACTTTTTATTCTTCTGAGGGTTTTTTATTTTTAGCTCTCATATTTTGGTTTATGATCCACTTGGTGTTAATTTTTGTGTATGCTGTAAGGTAGGGATTCAACTTCTTCTTCTTTTTCTTCTTCTTCTTTTTTTTTTTTCTTGCATGTGGATGTCCACTTGTACCAGCACCATTTTTTTTTAAAGGCTATTCTTTACCCATTCATTGAATTGTATTGGCTCCCTTGTCAAAATTCAATTAACCACAAATGTAATGGTTTATTTCTGGACTCTCAATTCTATTCCACTTCTTCATGTGTCTATTCTTATGCCAGTAGCATGTCATATTTATTACTATAGCTTTGTTGTAATTTTTGAAAGTGGGAAATGTAAATCCTCAAATTTTGTTTTTCTTTTTCAAGATTGTTTTGACTATTCTGGGTCTCTTGTATTTCCATATGAATGTTAACATCGGTTTGTCAATTTTTGCAAAAAAAGGCATCTGGAATTTTCATAGGGATTGTGTTCAATCTATAGATCAATTTGGGGAGTATTGCCATTTTAACAATATTAAGTCTTCTAATCCATGAACATGGGATATTTTACCATTTATTTAGGTCTTTTAAATTTCTTTCAACACGTTTTTAAGTTTTCAGAGTAAAGCATTACTCTTCTTTTGTTAAATTTAGTCCTAAATATTTTGTTCGTTTTGATACAATTGTGAATGAAATTGTTTTCTTAATTTTATTTTTGGATTTATCATTGCTAGCGTATAAAAATACAGTTGATTTTTTTATATTGATCCACCTTGAACTCATTCTAATAATTTTTTAGTGAATTCCTTAGGATTTTCTATATGCAAAAATCACATCATGTGCAAATTGAGATAGTTTTACTTCTTTATTTTTAATATGTATGCTTTTTATTTCTTTTTCTCGCTTAACTCTTTTCATTCCCCCTTTAGGAGGAGCCTGGCATGCCCCATGAATCGGCCGAGGATTTGTTTCATTTTAATGTTGGGGGCTGGCATTTCTCAGTTCCCAGAAGCAAACTCGCTCAGTTCCCAGACTCCCTGTTGTGGAAAGAGGCTTCAGCCTTGACCTCTTCAGAAAGCCAGAGGCTATTCATCGACAGAGATGGTTTCACATTTAGGCACGTGCACTATTACCTCTACACCTCCAAACTCTCCTTCTCCAGTTGTGCAGAGTTGAACTTGCTCTATGAACAAGCACTGGGTTTGCAGCTGATGCCTTTGCTGCAGGTAAGATACTCTTGTCTTCCCGGAATGGTGATCAGTAAACACAGGCTTTACATCACTCAGTGTTCTGTCCTTTTATATGTTGGTTGCTGAGATGACCCTCTTAATAGGGAAGTGTGATTAGTGAGTTAAAGTAATAAACAATACACTGGGAATGCATGTTCTGAATAAAGGATTTCATTCCTGACTATGCCCAATTTACATCAGCAGCCACTAGGAACCCAGGATGGGATTTACCACCCCCTGAGAGGGTGTCCTTGACTCTTGGAAATCCTATTTTAAACTACTTCTGTTTTTGTTGTTGAATTTTAGAAGGTGAAAACTTTAGGTATAATGTTTGTTATACACGCTGTGTTCTGAGATTTAAAATCTAAAAGATTCATCAAGAATATTACTTCTCACTATGCCTGTTAGGTCTACAACCTTCAGTTACAGCAAAGCAAAACATTCTTCAAACTGCAGAATCTTTCCTTTGTCTTCACTTCTCTGCTTTCCAAGACTTCCTGTTTTCTCGTTTTTAAGAGCTTTAAATACCTTTGCTTATATACCATTAAAGCATCACCAAAGAATGTTACTTTCTTTCCCAATTTTTCTCCAAACTACAGAAATCATTTCTATGGCTTAAGTAGCTTATTCTTAGTTTTTGAAAATGATTTTTTTTTAAGCTGGAAAAACTAAATATTATGATTGGAAAGGACCATTGGCCATGCTCCATATTAATCCCACTCTCTGAGCCAGGTATTGTTTACTCCATCACCCCAAGCACTGACCCAACAAGCCATGGTGCAGCTCAGTGCCCTACCGACTGTGCCGCCCCAACACCTCTTTGAAAACACCTGATCATACATGTCTGTGTCATATAGGAGTAAGAACATTTCAGAATGCATGTTTTTATGGACCCTCCTGGCTAAATAATTCAATGTTTTCGCTTAAAAGTGAATATATATTTGGAAATCAAAACTCTTAATATATTCCAGTGCAAATTATTGTAGTAGTCTTTTCTTTTTCTTTTTTCTTTTTATTTTTATTTTTACTACCCACCTGAAGTAAAAATTTTTTCAACTACCCCAGGAACAGAGTACTAGAATTGCTTGCAAGTGATTTCAATATTACATATATGGCCTGGCATGTCAGCATTGCTGATGACTGTATACCACGGCACCATTTTGTGGGGAAAAGGAGAGAATCACTTGTTCATTGCAGAAAATCAAAGAGACAAAGGTAATTTTTTTAAAAAACCATTAAAAAAACACACAAACCGATTATACAAACAGTTATCAAGCTGTCCTCACTTCCCCAAAATTGAAACAAAATACAACTGTGAAGCAGCTTCTAAATGGGAGTAACCACTCAGAGGCCAATCAGTTGGCCCAGTTCCAAAGTTGCAAGTTGTCTGAGTGGTAGAAGTATTTGAAGAATCATAAAGATCTGCCTTCCTAAAACAGACTGTAAAACAAGTACTTATGTTTTGGAAATGGTGTTTTCAAAGAAATAAACATTTAGGCTGGCACAACCGAAGTAGTATTTATTCATTGAAGCAGAATGTAAATACAGCTGGAGAATGAACAGCTGTCTCAAGCAAATCAGCAGCTTCGTATGTTTCCATCATTTTCCCCCCTTCTAAGGCCTGTCCAGGTACTCAAGTACCTGCCTAAATATACACACTTTGCTTGGAGAAAATGGAGTTTGCCAATTCTTAGTTTAAAGACTTCTCAAGCAGCCCATCATAATACATTCAGCCAGTATTTATTGAAAACATTCTGGGTACCAGGCATTATTCCTATAAATTTTAAGGGGAAAGGGGGATGATCCAATAAAAATATAATGTGAGCCACATACGTAATTTTAAATTTTCTAGTAGCCACATTTTAAAAAATTACAAAGGTTACATTGATTTTAATAATATATTTTATTTAACCCAATATATTTAAAATACTATCATTTCAATATCTAATCAATATTTTTAATTGATATCATTTTACATTCTTTTCCTGTACTAAATCTTCAAATCTGATGTGTGTTTTACACTTATAGCACATTTCAGTTTTCAACCATCACATTTCAAGTACTCAATAGCCTCTTGTGGCTAATGGCTACCATATTAGACGGCGCATATCTAAACTGCTCTATCTAAACTGTTAGGACTCCTTACTGGAGAGTCCTTCAGACTTAGCCCCTAACAATAAAAAATGAGACTTTACCTCCCACTAACTGTAGTTTCTATGCACTCAACAGATGGTATACCCTACTCAGGATTATTAGTAACATAGTAAGCCTTATTAGAAAGCCAAGTAGAAGGAACCAACAAGTACAATGAGATGGGAGGCTTCTGGAGGTCAGGCAACTGGGTTCACACTGTTGCCCTACTCTCCACCCCTCCTTATCCCCCCACATCCCTACCCTTTATCTCTCCTGCCCCCCACTCTACTTGTCCATCCCACCTCCCCCCAGCGTGTAGCTTTGGCCTCCAAAGGACATACTCCATACCTATTATTGTCTTGATTCTAAATGTAACGTTTATTGTGAATTGAGCACCAATGAGAGGCTAGGCACTGGAGATCTAGGAATGAGCCAGATAGCCACGTAATGTCAGGTAGAGGTAAGTGCTATGAAAAACGGAGCAATACTTCATTTGTAATAGTGAAAGAGGAGGGCATTTCTGTATTCTAGGACTTCTTGGGGTTTCAGAATGTGTTTATGGAATTTTCTTTTTGTGAGTGTAGTTTTTATTTATTCTATCAGTCACCACCCTTGTAGTACTGGAATTTACTTGAAAGAATAAAACATTTACATCTGTTTTTTTTAATGTACAGATGTGTAGTAATATGTATAGTAAATATGTGATAAGGAGATAGCAAGTGACTGAAGCCGTGTAAGCTACTCCTTTAGAAAGAGTGGTCAGGGCAGGCCTCACTGGCAAGGCAACATTTGAGCAGAAACCTGAATGTAAAAGGGACAAGTCATGTAGATGTCTGGGGAAAGAGCTTCCAGACATAAGTAACAGCAAACATAAATGCCTTGAGTTAGAGTGGCTTGGAAGAAGCACACTCGGAAGCCATTGTCAGGTGCAATGAGAGGTAGGGAGATGGCAAAGGTAGATAACGAGGTCGGAGGAAACCAGGGCCAGATGTTGCAGAGTCTTATAGGCCCGCCACACTGAAGACACAGGATTTATTCTAAGTGTCACAGGTAGCTTTTGGAGGTGTCTGAAGAAAGAAGTAAACTGATCAAATTTGAGTTTTAAAAAGATCACTGGACCTTAAGTTAAACAATGGTTTCTCAGGTACAACAACAAAAACACAAGCAACCGAAGAAAAAATATATAAATTAGACTTCACCAAAACTAAAAACTATTATTGTTCATCAAGAAAGTGAAAAGACAACCCACAGAATAGAACAAAATATTTGCAAATGACATAATCTGATAAAGGACTTATATCCAGAATATGTAAAGAACTCTTACAACTAAACAAAAAGATAAGCAAATTTAAAAATGAGCAAAGGGAGGAGATCCAAGATGGTGGAGTAGATAAACACCGTGCTTGCTTCCTTTCATGAACACATTAAAATCACATCTAAATTACAGAACAATCAACCTGGAGAACCATGTGAAGTCTGGCTGAACAGACGTTTTATAACTAAGGATATAAAGTGGAAGCCATGTGGAGACTGGTAGGAGGGGCAGAAATTCGAACTAGGCTGGTCCCAAACCTCCATGGGGCAGTTGAAAATAGGGAGGGATACCTCGGCCGCTGAGGTTCCCCACGGAGGAGCAAAGGACCCCAGCCACTCTCCAGGCTCCCCAGAAGAGCCCCCATATGGCTGTGAAAACCTGCCATCTGGGTGGGAACGAGGGCTGCAGGAAACCCAGACGTCCTCTTAAATGACCCACGCACAGACTCACTCGCTCACAGGCACTCACCTTGGGGTCCAGCAGAGGCACGGTGACTCGGGGGCCGTCAGAGGCATATGGGGAGCAGACTGACGTGTGTGGCTTCGAGGCCAGGGCTGGAGGACAGTTGCCATTTTCCATTTGGTGTTCTTCTCCCATGCAGCCAGGCAGGCAGCTGCCATCTTTAATGTGTTAAACCCTCCCCCTCAACTTACAGCCAAATCTGAATCTGATTGGTCTGATGAGCTCTGCTGCTTCATCCTGCTAACTCACTGGAACCCTGCACCACCCAAATCCCCCCAATGCCCGAGGCTCTTTCTCGGGGAGCAGCAAAAATGAGGAAACAAATGAGTCCCAAATAAAAGAACAGGAAAAAACTCCAGAAGAAGAACTAAATGAATGGAAGCAAGAGTTCAAAACAATGGTTATAAGGATGTTCAAGGAACTCAGTGAGAACTTCAACAAAGAGATAGGAAGCATAAAAAAAGGACATAGAAACCATAAAAAAGAACCAGTCAGAAGTGAAGAATACAGTAACTGAAATGAAGAATGCATTAGAAGGAATCACCAGCAGCCTAGAGGAAGCAGAGGATCAAATCAACAATTTGGAAGACAGGGTAGCAGAAAACACCCAAATGGAACAGCAAAAAGAAAAAAGAATTTTAAAAAATGAGCAGAGGAGTTGATCAGACATTTCTCCAAAGAAGATCCACAAATGGGCACTAAGCACATGAAAAGATGCTCAACATCATTAGCCAGCAACGAAATGCAAATCAAAGCCACAATGAGATACAACTTCACAGCCTTCAGGATACCTATCATCAAAAAGGCAGGTGTTGGCAAGGCTGTGGAGAAACTGGAACCCTCATACACTGCTGATGGGAAAGTAAATTTGTATGGCCGCTTTGAGAGACAGTCTGGAAGTTCCTCAGAAAGTTAAACATGGAGTTACCATATGACCTAGCAGTGCTACTCTTAGATATATACAAAGAGAAATTAAAACCTATGTCCACAAAAATACTTGCAGACAAATGTCCATAGCAGCATTATTCAGAATAGCCCCAAAGTGGAAACAACCCTATGTTCATCAGTTGATGAATACAATGTGTATCCATACAATGGAATACTATTTGTCAATAAAAAGGAATGAAGTACTGATACATGTAACAAGGATGAACTTTGAAATATTATATTAAGTGAAAGAATCCAGACACAACGGACCATTTATTATATGATTCTATTTATTAAAATGTGCAGAATAGGCAAAGGTATAGGGACAGAAAATAGATTAGTGGTTGCCTAGGGCTGCGGTACAGGGTGGGGAGGGTAGGGTGAGCAGGAATGGGTAGTGACTCTTAATGGGCGCAGGGTTTCTTTTTAGGGTATTGAATAAGATTGTGGTGATGGTTGTACAACTCTGTGAACATATGAAAAACTATTGAACTGTACAATTTAAATGTTAATTTTATCATTTATATATAATGTGTAATTTATTCACATTAGCTGGGAGTCAGCAAACTATAGCCTCATGGACCAAATCCAGGTCACTATCTTTTTTGTATAGCCTGTGAGCTAAGAATGGTTTTTACATTTTTAGGTGGTTAAAATACATATATGGTGGCACATAAAATTTATATGAAATACAAATGTCAATTAACAAAGTTTTGTTGGAACACAGCTATGATCATTGGTTTATATACTGTTTTGAGCATACTACTCCTCAGTGGATTTCCAGAGGGCAAGTAAAAGGGAATTGACAGTCTGCCATGAAACCTCAAACTCTTGTGAGTGACCCTGAAGGGAAACTTAACACTCTGAAGTAGCAGCCAAGACTCCCAACCAGGCTGACAGCGTGTGAGAGGCCTGGAGCAGTTACATTTAGGCAAAGGGGCTTTCCCAAATTACACAGAAAGTTCTAGGAAGCACTGTGATGTTAAGGTACGGACGTGTAACGACTACTTTGAATTTCCCCTGTGAACAAGATACGACATTCCTATGCACCCAGGATTTACATACCAGATTTGATGACTCCCAAATATATCTCTCCACCTGACTGCTCCTATGAATTTCAGACCTATACACCCAGCTGCCTCCTTACCACTTGGATGTTTAATAAGCACACTTTTCTTACCTCTCAAATGGGGAACAAAGACAGAAGGTGACCCTCTCTGGCTGGGGGAGGCTCTAGGCTCTTTAGGCAGAGAAGGGAAGAGAGAAGTACTCTGGGCAGAGCGAACAGCATACATAAAGTAGAGGAGGCATCATAGAACATGGGAGTCTTTGGAATTTTATGGAGTTTAATGTCACTGATCATGGGGTGGGAATGAAAGAATTGTGGAAGATGAAGCTGGAAAGGTAGTTTGGGACCTGACCACTAAGAGAAAAGAAATTTACATTTATATTATTTCCTTTAATCTCTACAACAATACCTTCCAGATTTCACTATTTCCACTTTGCCTGTAAGGAGCCTGAGGCTTGGAGAGGTTAAGAAACAAGTGGGAAGCAGCTGGTTAAGAGCAGTGGTTAAGAACATGGGCTTTGGAGTCCTAGGTTCCATTCCTAGCCTCTCCACTTACTTGGGGCACCGAATGCTGTTTCTCTTCCTGGGCCTTGTTTCCCATTTACTGAAAGGGACTGATAACACCAGAGCCTACTTTGTGGGTCAGGGGACGTTATGCGGATTCAGTTTAAAAGTGCCTGGGCAATAAATGTTAGCTCTTAAGTGACAGTCAAGACTCAAAGCCCAGTCTGTCTGAGTTCAAGGCCCTCGTGCTTTGCTTTTTGTGTATATCCTGCTGCCTCCATTGACTGTGAAGGACCTTCTGTAAAATGCTAAGGAGACTTTGGACTTGATCCCATAGACAATGGGGAGCACTGGAGTTTTTAAAGATGGGGAGTGGTTTGGACTCACTTGTACGTGTGGAGAGGGCCTGGGGACAAGGGAGGCTCTGGGAAGGGAAAGGAGAGAATGAGTGGAGCTGAGAACAGGAGATGGAGTCATAGGTCTTGTTGGCTGAATGTGTGGAGATGCTCTGACTTATCAGTCGAGTCAGTTCCTGTTTCCAATCCTTCAGTGGCTTATCTTAACTAGGGGATAAATCAAACTCCTCAGCCCAGTTTGCAGAACCCTTCACTCTCTGGCTCTTGTTGACTGCTCTAGACTCAGTTCCCTCACTCCCTCAACCTCCATACACCTGAAGGCCACATTCAAGGCACAGAGATAGGCCAGTAACTCAGGACATATCTCTGCCTACTGGACCACCCCCCTTCCTGTCCTGTGCCTCCCGTGCGTTGTCACTGTTTTCATTGCTTTGTCCCACTTATCAGCACAAATATTGCCAGGATATTATACCTATCTTTTTTATGATTATTTTAATAGTTTTTAATGAAAGCTGTGTGTAAAATTACTTTATTCCTACATCTTCTCAAATGTTTCTTCCTTATATTTGCCCTTTTCCTTTCCTACTTGGTAAGATTTGGCTTTACGTTCAAGGATCTTTTTGCAGTCTTTGTCCGGCTTTAGTCTAGTGATAACCTTACCTTATGGGGTGAACGTGCCATTAGCCTTCTCCCACCACACTCGCTCAACGTAGATGACGTATTTCTTCCTGTAAACCTGAACTACTTTGCCAGTTTGCTGCCCTTCGTAGTGTTCTGAACACCTGAACACCATCATCCTTTAGGATGGGCATGGGTCGAATATTGTACTTCTGTCTCAGCTCTTCAAAAAGAAACAACATAATCTTCCTGCGAACGTGGGACGGTGCTTTAAAATGCCTTTTACGGTTCTTGCTCCAGTCAGAAGGCACAAAGGGGTTGAACTTCATTTTGGCTGCTGGCACTTAAGCAATGGCCACAGATCAGCATCTTATCCTTCACCTTAACTCAATAATCCTGCCATCCACTGATGCAGAATCTGTTTCAGCCTCTCAGTCACCTCATTTGTATTCCTCTTTGCCCGAGGCCAACTACCCCCTCATACAAAAACCCATCTCTCACAGATTTCCCTCATCTGGATATCTGACATCTTGACATAGAAGCTAAAGTGGTGTGCAATCCTGAGCAAACAGGGAAGAGAAGGCTTGGATCCCCTTCTAATGCTGTGGAAAGAAATCCCAGGATTCCTGGAGGTCCTGAAACTTCATGACCCTGCTGGCTCTTATCTCTGTATATATGAATTGTTGGCTTTAATGTCTTTTCTCAGCTTTTCATGTCTTTTCCGAAGCTGAAATCTCCTTCAGTTCAAGGCACGGGGTCAGACTGTTGCCCTGGTGATGATACACAAACATTTCTCAAGTGAATGACAGAATCTCTTCTGCTGTTTCACACACTCACTGTTTTTCCCCATTGCTCAATACCCCAAGGAAAGCAAGCCCCCATACCCCACCATTGTGCAGTCTTTCCACAAGTCCACCAACTGCCCAAAGTGGGGAAGATTCTGATGATGGTTCCCTCCTTTGGCAGAACTTAAGCAGTCCTGTGGGTGCAGTTTATAGCCATGGCCACCAGAGAGCTCTTCTCAAAGCTTGGGATTCCCATGAGCAGCCCCTGGGTGGCTAGGAATTAGAAGCAGATTCGTTTATTAGTTTGATACTGAATCTGAGGTATTCTGTCCATCATGAGGCTGTTAGAGAAAAAAATTTGGTCATGTGTTGCCTTTACAGGATGACTTTTCCAGCTATCTCTAAAAATTTCTTAGGAAAATTCAGTTTTCTTCTAAGGTAGGGACAGAAAACATGGGCTTGGTGTTATGTTAATCTGCCCCCTGGGCAGGACCTTTGCGGGAGAATGGGTCCCTCAGTGCAGACAGCATGAAGACATCCGCCCACCCTGTGTTCCGGGCTTCGGCCCTACCTACCTGGGATGCTCCACTCCAGCCTCGCCCACAGGGAAGCGCTGGACTTGAAAGACTGCTTGTGCAAATCACAGATCCTTTGACCACAACCGCCTCATCAGCAACATGGGAATGCAAACACTCATCATGTCTATCTGCCAGAGCTGTGTCAGGGTAAATGAGCGAACGAGTGAAAGCCCTTTGAAAAGTGTGGTACCCTATGTCACCTCCATTCCCTGCTTAGACCATGTTCCAAGGTTAGGATGAGCACAAACAACCAGCCAGCCACAACAATTATAACAAGTCAAAAAAGATTTTTGAACTCTTGATGGGAAATGATAGTCAAAACTCTCAAGTTTTTCATAGTTAAATATAAGTTACTCTTAAGATTGTGTAAGATAAATTTCTATTAATCAACATAAAATTATAACCCCTAAAAATGTTTCAGATGTCAGAAGAGAAACAGTCATTGAGATTTTGAATATCAGCATCTCATATTATAGACCTAAGTTTTACATTTTTGTGTGATTGATTCAATTTATTTCAAAACACTTTACCAAAGTAAGTCACATAGTATTTTTCCTGGTATTTCACCCTCGAATTGGTAGTTACTTAGTTTAGGATTTTCAAAACAGTAATCTTCTTTATCTGACAGACTCTAGATAACCTGAAGGAAGGGAAGCACCATCTACGTGTGCGGCCTGCAGACATACCTGTTGCTGAGAGAGCGTCTCTGAACTACTGGCGAACATGGAAATGTATCAGCAAACCCTCAGAATTTCCTATAAAAAGCCCAGCCTTCACAGGTATAATCACAGGCTGACCCTTCCTGAAACCCACACCTGCTTCCCTTCTCCTCATCCTAACAGGAGTGGCTTCCTTCCTGATTTCTGAGCTAGTTCTGGAAGATTTCTCTACCTCACTGTCATCTCTGTTCATCTTATACTCTGCCACATGCCCTCTTCATGCTTCTTACCCACTGGAATCAAACATCTTCCTCCATGTTCATTCCTTTGTGTATTTTTTTCACTTGGGCAAGGCTGGCCTACCTTCTACCTCTCTGAGTAGTCAGGGAACTCCACCATCTTTTCAAATCACCTCTAACCACCACACAAGGAATGTTCCCAAACGATCACTGTCTAATGGGTGACTTGCAGCATAGATTGGCTTCTCTGGGACACTAGAACATCCATTCACGATGGATGGGTGTTGGGCCTCCAAAAGAGTCAAAGGATCTATTTTGCCTCTAGGTCACAGTGGTTGGTTTGATCAATTAGAAAGAACCAAATAGGTAACCAATGTGAATTTAATGACTTTGGGTACATAAGCCAAAATTTCATAACATGTCACACTGCCCTTCACTAGAAAAAACAGATTTCCATGCCCGGCTCCCCACCACACTCCTGCCATACCTTAGGGTTACCTCTAAAAAGAGAGAGGAAGGAGGCACCTGGCAGGGCCCATCTCCAGGGTGAATCTTTCCAGCTTTGTCTGGGGCCCCTGGGTCAGTGAGAGCCATGGTGGCCTCTAAGAACCCTGGCCTCTAGGAGGTGGTAACACCCCTCTGCACATTCTCCTCCAGGCCTACATGATAAGGCCCCTTTGGGGCTCATGGACACACCACTGTTAGACACGGAAGAGGAAGTGCACTACTGCTTCCTGCCCCTAGACCTAGTGGCCAAGTATCCAAGCCTGGTGACTGAAGACAACCTGCTGTGGCTGGCTGAGACTGTGGCTCTGATTGAATGCGAGTGCAGCGAGTTCCGCTTCATTGGTGATTGTTCTATCCTGGGGTGTGGAGGACAGGGGTGGGAGGAGGGGGGCAGGCGACAGGACCCATCCACCCCTCCCCATCCATACTCCCCGAGGCCCCGGTTGGTGCTTAGGGCTTCAGGGGCTTCCCTGGGCATAGGTGGTGGAGGCATGACAGAGCCTTCCCAGATGCAGGCAGAGTTCCAGCATTAGACTCCACTAGCTTCAGGGCTGTGTTATTCCTTGTTCACTTTGGGGTGCCCTGGGTATAAAGACAGCACTGGAAACTACCTGCAGTGGTGTCAGAGGCCACGGAGAGTTGGTATGAAGGGCAAGGCTCTGAGCTGGACTCCAAGGTCAGCTACTCTTCTAGTTCTGCCCTTATGTATCTAATTCAGCTCCAGGCCTCAGTTCCTCTCACCCTAAATAGGAAATAGGGTTGTTTCAAAGGATGGTCCCCACCTGCTTTCACTTCCGCTAAACTCAGAATACAAGGAAAGGAGGGGAGATGGTGAAAGGTTCCCCAGAATCATTGTAGAATTGTCCACTTCAGCCAGTGGCCTAAGGAGGGATGAGCTCTTCAGTCTTGGACAGAAGAGAGCCTTCCTTCGGCCACCTGTCCCAGGACAAGCTCTGGTCGGGTGTGAACTGAGTGACCTCTCTGATTCTAAGATACTACTGCTTCCTGGATGAAGAGGGCAGGAAACACCCAAGTTGTACTAGGGGTCCAACTCTCTGGAACCCCAGCCATTCATGTTCATGGTTACCTGGAAAGTTGTCTGTGATGTGCTTCTGAATCTCCCAGTTGATTCACACAGGACATTAGCGTTGGCTCCATCTCTGCCTCCCTCCTTGCCATCCAGGCAGGGACAAACTGCAAGTGTCACCTGCCAGCCAGGCTCGGCTGGGCCCTTCTTCTCTAAGCGGCAAGACAACTCCCTCTTTTGGAATGGCCTGCTTTGGGTCAAGACTCGTAGGGTAAGTCCCAGGGCCAGTGTGCTCACCAGCTGGGCCTGGCGTGGGAGCCCCAGGCCAGGCCATGGGAGGCCACACCCATGGACTCAAACACAGGAAAACAAAGTAATCTGGGGTCTGTCACCTTGAAAACTACAGATTGAAAGCTAATCTAACCAGGTATGTTTAGAAATTGTTTCAGAACAAGGAGAGCCTAGGATAGGTTGCAGCACCAAAAATGTGCCAAAGCCTAGACCTAAATTAGAAATAACCTCATTAACTCATTTTGTTTTCCTTTGCTTTTTAAGTGAATTTTCTTCGCTCACAGAAGATTATACTACCAGATAATTTCTCCAACATAGATGCGTTAGAAGCAGAAGTGGAAGTTCTGGAAATCCCCGAGCTCACGGAAGCTGTAAGACTGTACCGGCTGAACATGGGTATGTCACCAGGGGAAACTTGCCGTCCCCTTGACATTGTGGGCCAGTCAGGCTAGAGCTGGAAAAGCCAAGAACAAGCATCTCCCCTCCCACAACTACTTTGGGCTTTGGGAAGTGGTGAGAGAAGCGGGTGTTTGAGCTGTCTTAGAAACCAGACGAGGAATCTCAGCCTGAAATCCTCTGTGACCTCTGTCTGTTCAGCCTCCCCACTGAGAGTGGGTAGCTCATAGGTAGCCCAGCCCCACCTAGGTGAGGAAACCAGGCTAGAATGTCCTCGGGAGGGAGGCTGAGCCTGACGGCAGACTTCCCAGGGGCAGGCGAGGTCTGCTTGTGGAAGTGGTGAACAACTGGGAACTTCCTGCCACTCCCGTCCTTCTTTTCCAGGCACAGCTGGAAGGTGTGGGAAATGCTTGGGCAAATTCCCCACTAGTGCTTCCGTTTTCCCACCCACCACCAAATTCCCTTGTGCCCTACCTCAAAACCCCTGGCTGCTGTGTCTGTTTCTGTCGACGCCTGACACTTCCTTACTCTGGTCTAGTCCAGGCCTTCATGCTCCCGACCCTACTTCATTCCAGCTCGCTTCCCCCTTCACATTTTTCATTTGCTTTTCATCACCCTGTTTCCCAAATCCTACACATCCATGGAAGCTAGCGTGCCTATTGCAGGGAGCTAGCTACCTCAGTGTGGCCTCAGCTGGCATTCTGAGAATGTATAGCACGGAAAACATCTAGTATGGTTCGCACATCACTAGACATTTATCCGTGGGAATAGGCCTTTCCCTGTCTTCAGGCCCAGCTCTGCTAGCCAACTCCCTAGGCAAATGGAGTCCCGTCCTATTCGGGGGTAGTTGCATTCCGCAGCAGGAGCCTGTCCCAGGTTCTTACAATACACTTGTAACTTCAAACCCCTCCCTCAAGGGCTTCTGTTCCTCAGAGAACAGGTTCTGTTCCACAGGTCACTGAGAGATGGGTGGAGTGATGCCGGCTCCACAAGAGCTGTGTGAAAATGGAAGGGCAATGAGTTTGTACGCAGGCTCAGTACGCCATGCAGCAGCCTGCTCCCCTTGCCCTCCTCACACACACACACTGAGCATGGGTTTTGCCTTTTATAAAGCACCATACCTAAGGGAAAGAGCTCCGGTAGCCTTGGAGATGGACAGAGCTGCCCTCAAATCCCAGCTCTGCCCCTGCCTCGATTTGCAGTTTGGGGCAAGGTACTTAATTAGCCTCTCAGGAGCTCCCTCACCTGTGGCACTACCCCTCTTGGAGTGTTGCTCTGAGGGTTGGAGATAATCCATGAAAGTTGCCCATTGTTGTCACTGTAGACTGTGCATTGTGCCCACTACAGGAGAACAAGGGCCCACCCACGAGCCAGCAACTCACATACCCCACCTGGGGAAAACTGCCCAGGAGTGATAGGAGCTGGGAGTCCAGGAAGCCGTAACGCACTCCAGCTTCTGTGTATGGTTGCTGAACTTTACCCACGAGTAGTTAAAGCAGAGCCTGGAACGAAGGGAGATTCCCCAGAGGTTGGCTCAGATGGCCGCTGCACTGAAATTTCTGAACTTCAAATGTTAGTGATCCAGCAAAATTGCCCTTCCCTCCTTCCCACCTCCCAACAAATAGTTTGGACCTCTCAACCTGACTGAGAATATGAGAAAAATTATACTGATTTTGAGAAGATCCGGATTTGGGCTGTGCAACGCCCTAAGCGCTCTCTAAGCCTCTTTAGTACTAATTCAAGGCAGCAGTAGAACGAGACCCAAAGCTTCCAATACAGTTATGATCCCAAGGGGTCTAGGAGTCACCCCTTTCTCCTGGCACAGGTGGCTGTTCCCGGACCTCCTGTCCCCCCCCAAGCCTGGGGAAGGGGGGCCGCACAGCAGGCCTGGAGTCTATGAAGCCACTGTACACGATGGCCCTGGGTCTGCTCGTCAAGTACCCCGACTCCGCGCTGGGACAGCTCCGCATTGAGAGCACGCTGGACGGAAGTAGACTGTACATCACAGGGAATGGGGTTCTCTTCCAGCACGTCAAGTAAGGCTCTCTACAGGGAACAGTTCAGTCCCACTCAGGCTGGGCTTCACCTTTCTCTAGGAACCAACCTGGTACCCTGCCCATCAGCCAGAGGGAAGGAGCGGCCTTGGGGGCAAACCTATAATTTTAGCCACTTCCACCACCACCACCAAACCTCAGCCTCAGAGGAGAGCGCTGGTGACAAGATGCAATGGTTCCCAAGCTTTCATATTTCTGCTCTCTGCAAACCGTTGCTCTGGTTCTAGCGCTGTGCTAGGTCTGAGGTGCCCAGACTACAGTCACACCCCTCAAGGTGCTGTGCTACCCCTCCCCCCATGCAGACCCTCCTCCAAAGGTCCTCCCCCCACCCTTGGGAGGCTCACTGGACACCTAGAGGAGCCAGAGCCAGTGGTGAGTCCCCCAGAAGTAAGGCAAGGCAGGCTTCCCAGAGGAGGTGATACCTGGCCTTTGCCTTGAAGGGCGAGTTCAGAATGTCCCGATTAGTGCAAGGACATTACAGAAGGGGTAACAGGTTCACAGTGGACAGCTCTCAGGGTCACAAAATACATTAGTACCCAAATTAAAGATAGAAGTGGGTTTTCTTGAGTCGCTGGGGAGGGGGTCAGCCAACCCTGAACCCTATCTTACCTCAATATTGTTGTTTTGGACCTTTGTGGCCCGCCCCGGATGTCACAGAGGGCACAAATAAGTGCCTTTGGAGGCAGGGGGTTGATATTAAGACTTTCTTGGGCAGGCAGAGTGTTAGTAATCTCCCAAGGCCTTGGCAGCCTGCCACATAGTGGCTGAGATGTCGTGGGCAGATACTCACAGGGGCAGGAAAGATGTGGCTGGGCCCTGGCCTGCCTTCTGGAACCTGAGACAGGACCTGGAGGCTTGCAATTTGTCAATTTAAAGGACTTTGCTAAAATAGGTCAAGCTCAGCTGCAAAAGGGTGAGCCTGTGTGTTCAAGCTTACCCTCCTACCAGATATGACCAGGTTTCCAGTCAAATCACGGAAATGATGTTAATAAGAAGTTTGAGCCAGGGCTGGGGCAAGACGCTCTAGACACAGAGTTGAGAGGCTGGCCCCCTTGGGGTGCAGTGCGGAGGCTCTCTGTGACAGGCCTTTCCTCTGGCAGGAATTGGCTGGGGACTTGCCGGCTGCCCCTGACTGAGACCATTTCTGAGGTGTACGAGCTCTGTGCCTTCCTGGACAAGAGGGACATCACCTATGAGCCAATAAAGGTCGCTCTGAAGACTCATCTGGAGCCGAGGACTCTGGAACCCATGGATGTGCTCAGTAAATGAGGAAGCTTCTTATTTTGAATTTAGCATCAAGGAAGGGCCTGGAGGAGGAGAGGAAAGAGGAGGCTGGCCAGGGCCAGGAACTGTAGAGGGAAGAGGAAAGGAAAGCCAGACAGACCAACATTTGTGGGTTCTGCCTACAGGGAAACTTTCATGTTAAGTGAGCCCTCCTCACCGCAAGCCTTATGAGTAGCCTCAAACAGCACAGACGGGTCGTTACAGGCTGAACACTGCAGACCGACCCATGTGGGGGCGCACAGTCCCCAAGTCATGCCTGCTCCAGCTCTGGGTGCTGCTATGCTGTACTCACTTGGTCCTCATTGCTATCCAGGGAAGAATTTAACAGATTCTCCCTGAGTCCATTTAACAGATTCAGCAGAGGCTCAGGGAGGTAACTTGCTCAAATTATATAGTTAGGTCATAATTGAGGTGGGGTTGAAATCAGTCCAAAGCTAATATTGTTTTCACCATCTTCTTATAGCCTCTTATTAACAAAAAATTTTTCAGGTCAAGTTTATGCTGTCTCACTATCATTCTGCAACATTCAACATTTATTAAGCACCTACCATATACCAGGACTGAGTAGACACTAGGGGTACAGAAGTGAGCAAAACAAACCCAGTCCTTCTCTTCACGGAGTTCACAATCTAATATATACCTCTTATCTCTTATCTAATTATACTCTAGTTAGATACCCTTCACTCATCACAAAGCTCCTTAGAAACTGGTTCCCAAACATCACAACAAAGCCTAAGTCTATTCACCCCCAGGAAATGTCATGGGTTCATCTTCCCAGAAGAAAGCCCTATTCTCCAGACATGCCTAGAGGCTTGTTCTCTGTAGAAGAAACAGTGAATTGATGAGAGCTGGCTCTATGACATTTGCCAAAACATAAGCACAAACATACCAAGGGACTCCTAGCTCCAGTCCAAGTAGCCACATGAAAAGTTACACACCCAGGACACACCCAGCCAGAAACCAGAGGCAGCTGGCAATGTAGGAACCTCAGTCTAGCTTTCTTGAGAGAGGTGGGTCAGGGGAAGAGCAGCGGTGCCCTTGGGGTTGAGATTCCAGGAGGTTTACATTCCCCACCTCCAGAGTCACCAGCCTACCCTCCAAGCTGCCATGCCAACCCCACCTGACCACCTGGGAAACCGCACGGTGAGCTGCAGGGAAGGCCTGAGCAGCAGAGAAGGTGGAGTCAGATTTCTGCTGCTTCTGAGTAGAAGACACAGTATGACTGATGAAGATACTGAGTCTACATGCGCTACACTCTTGACCGAAACTTGCCTTCTGGCCCGGTGATGTGTTCCCTTGCATTGTTTCCTTAGGTGAGGAGTGGGCGGCAGAAATCACTGTGTATTCCCCGCAACAGATCGTCAAGGTTTATGTTGGAAGCCACTGGTATGCGACCAGCCTGCAGACCCTGCTGAAGGTACTGCTGACCCAGGCTGCCCTCCTCTCCCGTTGGCTTCTGCAGCTGAGCGGCTTTGGAACTCGTCACCTGACCCTCACATAGCCTCCAGCATCTGCTTAGAACAAGCCCCTTCCCCCTGCTCTTCTTCTAACAGCAGGCTGGGAAGGCCCTCAGGAGTTTGGGAGTAGGGAGGAGGCCACTCTGAGGGGCCTGGACGGAGCAGGTGGGAGGGTGGGGTCCCAAATATCCCTAGAGGGTGGTCTAAGGACCAGCAAAATTTGCAGAAGAGATAATGTGCTTCTCCTTCGATGTTCTGCTCCCCACCATGGCTCCCTGTGGCCAAGAAACCCCAAAGCCTCTGCTGTAGAATGGTAGGGGGAAATGAAGACTGACCCGCCCCCTTACAAAAGACCTAGACTTTTAACTAACAGACTGACAGTGTGGTGTCCAACCCTTTGCAGTATCCAGAACTGCTGTCCAACCCTAAGAGAGTGTACTGGATTACATACGGACAGACCCTGCTGATCCATGCGGATGGGCAAATGTTCCGACATGTTCTCAACTTTCTGAGACTTGGAAAATTGTTTTTACCATCCGAATTTAAGTAAGTGAGGGAAGGAAACTGTATGATGAAACCCCATCCCTCAGTGATAAAGGACACTTGAGTTTGCAGCCTTTAGGGAGGAGGGCATAGTATTTCCAACGTGTGAACTGCTGTCGAAGGCAGCAGCTCTGGAGGCCTAAGCCCCTCCTACAGTCCCACCCCTGCTGCCCAGTCCCATATCTTCCTGTCATTTGCAGGGAATGGCCCCTCTTCTGCCAGGAGGTAGAGGAATACCACATCCCATCTCTCTCCGAAGCCCTTGTCCAATGTGAGGCGTACAAGTAAGGGAACTTGGCTCCAGACACCACATTCGGGAGTTTGTCCTTTAATTTCCTCTCGGGAATTCTGTCCTAAGTTCCACCTCCCAATAGGACCTGTTCTCCTTACGGTTAAGGCGGGTGGAGGAGCCCCAGGATTGACCAGTGACCTAAGCAAAACCGTTTAAGAGCCCCTTCTCCCCCGCTGTCCAGAGTTAACTCCCAGCCAAAGGGCAAACCTGACCAACTGGTCAATGGGCTAGTGAAAGCTTCTACTCACTAACCAACCCTTCTTGGAGTGTGCAGGTCATGGACCCAGGAGAAGGAATCTGAAAATGAAGCAGCTTTTCCCATCAGGAGGCTGCATGTGGTGACAGAAGGGCGAGAGTCACTGGTGGAGTTCAGTAGAGATCCCAAAGAAGTAAGGCCCGGCCTTCTTGGGTTTGGTGCTGTCCTCAGAGGGAACCCCCCCAGGGCTCAGGGCAGGCTCTGCTGATGTGTGGGGGGGGGGCGGGGGGGAGACAGAGCTGTGTGATAGGGCAGGGCCTAGATGGCTCCTAGCACAGTAACTGGCTTCTGAACCTAGGAGGAGGCCCAGGGAAGTGTTGGCTGCTGTGGCCTGGGGCTGATAATATGTCCCTTTGGCTTGTGAGAGGTCCCTGGGCTGGCACCACCCCCACTCAGACTGAGCAAAGATCACAGGGCTGACTGTGGCGGGTGGGATCATTCTGGGTGAGCAAGTGACGTCTCAGAGGCCAGCGTTTTCGATCTGAGGGAGGAGGCTGCACTGTGGAAGCAAACATGCCCAGAGCTGCTGTGCCCTCCGTCCCTCCCTCCCCAGACCACAGCCTGCGTGCCGGTGGACCTCCAAGACTGCAATGACAGGACTCTATGGAACAAGGCCAAGGGGACCCTGGCCCGGTCCAGCCAGATGGAGGAGGCTGAGCAGTACTCCCAGCCCACCCAGATGTCGCTGTGCCAAGGTGCCAAGCGGGCAGGCAATCCCAGCACATACTCCCACTGTTCTGGCCTATGTGCCAACCCTAGACACTGGGGGGCCCACCCTGAAAGTCCCCCCAAGAAGAAGTGCACCACAGTTAACCTCACACAGAAATGTGAAACCAAAGACCCTCTTGTCACCCCCATGCAAAAACTCATCTCCCTGGTGAGGGAGTGGGACATGGTCAATTGCAAGCAGTGGGAATTCCAGCCACTGCCAGGCCCCTGGAGCAGCTCCTTGGAGGAGGCTGCCTTGCAGCTCCCCTCAGGAAGTGAGGCTGCTTCCCAGCCCAGTACCTCAGTTTCCTGGAAAGGTCATTCCACAGCCTCAGAGAAGGACCCAGGTCCACAGGCAGGAACTGGAGCTGGAGCCAAAGACAAAGGGCCAGAGCCAACATTTAAGCCATATTTCCCCATGAAAAGAGCTGTCACTCTGAAGGACTGGGCCAAGCAGAGGTCAAAGGAGAGAGGTGAGTCCCATACCATTCTCATTTACAACAGAAAAGGCAAACCTTGACTAAAACCACCGAGTGAGTGAGTGACAAAAGGGGACTAGAACCAGCACTCACCAATGCCAGCTGTGTCAAGCAGCAGACACAAATATATGAGCAACACAGTGGCATGGCTTGAGGGGCTAAGAGACCACATAAGGCATATAGGAAGGGGGTGCCTATGAAGTAATAGGAGTACAAAGGAGGCTGGGGGCTGGGGAGTCAGCAGGGAAAGGAGAGGCTTCGGGGCTTGTGGAAACAGGTCCTTGGTCTAGCTGGAGTCCAGGCTTCACATGGAGAAGTGATGGGAGATAAGAGCGAAGATAGAAATAATCAGAACAGGTCTTGCGGCTAAGTTCAGGACCCGGCACTTTGTTCTGATCACAAAGGGAGTGGACAGCCACTGAAGCATTTTAAACAAGGGAGCACGCAGTCAGGTGTGCGTTCAGAAAGCTTGCTCCAGGAGCAGAGGAAATGCAGCAGCAGGAGGGGAAGTGCTAGAAGCAGTGAGGTCATTCTAGATGGAAACAGGCCAGGCAGCTGGGGGAAGATGGGGATAAGGATTCAGCCAAAGAGGGGCAGGTTTCTGGCTTGGATGACTGCAAGGGGGTGGACAGGATGAGGAGCGGGAGAGAGGTGTGTTGTGTGGAGAGCTGCAGGGAAGTGCGCTGAGAATTGCCATAATGGGCTGTGGGCTGTTTCCTCTGCTCCATCAAAGTCCTTCCTACACTACTGTCACCTTCCCACACGACTGTCACCTTCCCTTTTGTAGCTCAAGCCTTGCTTGGAGGGGCCTTCTTGGGCCCTGCCTGTGAGCCACAAGTTGGTCTGTCAAGCATACTTCTCACAGTGGACAGACATCAAAGGCTCACCCAAAAAGCTCCTCTCATTTTATAATTTTATAAAGATTTCCAGTCCCCAGCTGAGTTATTATTGGCCCTATACCAATCTTAGCTCAACAGAGAAATTTGGAGAGTTCTTGGAGTTCTGAAATTTAGGATTTAGTTCACAGCGCAATGAAGAGAGGAGAGCCAGGACAGGCCCCTGCCAACCCAAGGTGCCACTTCCAAGAGGCTGGAGGCAGCAGCTGCTGGAAGGGTGGGGTGACTGGCTGTACTGGTCTGTCACCAGAGGTCCCCTCCCTGGCTGAGCTCTGAAATGACTTAAGGAGAACGCCCTCCCCACGTTGTTTCCACAGAAGGCCCTGCCCCTGAGCAGCCTCTGCCTGAAGCCAGTGAGGTAGACAGCACAGGGGTCATCCTCAAAGTGAGCCACCCCCCTGTGGTGGGCAGTGATGGCTCCTGCATGTTCTTTGAGGACAGCATCGTCTACACCACACAGATGGACAAACTGAGGCGCACGATGCCCACAGCCAGCCCCCACGGTGAGGCTCTGGAGCCAGGCCGGGCCCTGCATATCCTTGTGGAGATGCCCAAGCCCCATCCAGGGTCCTTCAGAGAGACAGTCTCCCTCGCTCTTACCCCAGGCTGCTTCTCAGGCCCTGGCCTTGGGTAGATGTGGCCACATCCACTCTCTCCTCCACAGAGGTGACTTTCCTGAGTTTCTCTCTATCCTGGGAAGAGATGTTTTATGCACAGAAATGTCACCGCTTCCTGACTGACATCATCTTGGATTCCATCAGGCAAAAGGACCCCAAAGCCATCACAGCCAAGGTGGTTTCCCTGGCCAACCAGCTGTGGGTATGTGACAAGCGCCAGGTCCTGTTCCTTCGCCACCTGTCCCCTTGTCCCACAGTAAGTGGTACAAGGCAAGAGGAAGCAAGCCAAGATGGTGGGTATAGGTAAAGGGAACCGGTCAGGGGCAGAAGGCTGGCAAGAAGAGGGACAGGAAGAGAGGGTAGTCTCATCTGGACCAAGCCTTGGCCAACAGGCAGCTTGGAGTGAAAGAGCCCCGATCCCTGTGGCTCCTGCAGGCCCAGGGAAGCCCCTGTGTGCACCCCACTCTGAGGGGCTAAGCAAATGTGCGTTGGGCAGCTGCCCCAGCGCTGACAGTGGGCTCTCCTGGCAGACCCTGCACATCAGTCCTAAGCAGTTTGTGGTGGATTTGCTGGCCATCACTGGCTTCAAGGATGACCGGCATACCCAGGAACGCCTGTACAGCTGGGTGGAGGTAAGGGCGACCTGCACCCCACCGGGAATGGTGACCATGTGGATTCCTCAGATGGACAGTGTATCTTGCTGCAAGAGGGCTAGGCCAGCACTGCCCAGAAGGCAGGACAGGCAGCTAGACCTTGGGTCCTTTGTCCTGGGCAGGGAGAAATGATGGCTGAAATCACCCAGTCTAGAGTAGTCAAAAAGCAGTATTCAGCCTACTTATTTTTGTAGTTTTCCTCTAATTATATTGATTTTGCCTTCATCACTAACAACCTTGGCCACGCTCAGGGGACACATCATATGAGCCCAAGACTTTGGGGTGCTGAAATCAGAGAAACTATCAGGAGTCAGACCTTTTCAACAGGTGACATCAACATCACCTGCTTAACCCTGATGTCACCACTTCTGTACATCCCTGTCATGTTTAAGCTGCTTAACACTTTTTTATAAAGAAAATGTTCAGTAAGGGCAAAGGAATGACTAGGATTTTTGGATTTTGATTCCTTAAAGTAATTTTATGGTTCAAAGTTTATATTTAACATTGTAGGTGAAAAAGATTTGGCTAATTTCTCATTAATCTGGTATTTCTGTAATCAAGTACGTTTTTATAACACCTTTCACCATAAACGCACAAGTGTCAAATTATGAGGCCTCTGGCCTAATTGATTAGAAAGGTGAAGTTATCAAAGGTGAAGTAGAAAAATAGTGGCGGGAAAACATACATTTCTGACCTGGTGGCCATTCTACTCAGTTCCCTGGAAACCACCTCTAGCCATAGCCCTTTGAACATCAAAGGTTCCCAATAACTGACCTTACCCTGCCCACACAGAGCTAGAGTAGGCGACTGGCCAGGAAATCAGGGATAAAACTAGCCTTTCCTTCCAGCTCACACTGCCTTTCGCCAGGAAATATGGCTGCTGCATGGACCTGCTCATCCAGAGGGGCCTGTCTAGGTCTGTCTCTTACTCTATCCTGGGTAGATACTTACAAGATGGCTAGGCTGTCCAAAAACACTGCCCCCCAAATCCCCAGCGGCCGAGGCTCATTTGAACCGGTGATGTCCCCAGAATGCATGTGCCCATCCAAGGGTGTGTATCAGTGTATTTTTTATTATAAACAAATAAAGAGTAAATCACAAGTCAAAGGCCTGACTCCCTGAGATGCCACAGACCTGACAACCAGTGAAATAATTTTAAACAACAAATCTAACTGAAAGTTATTCTAAAGGCATTGAGTCAATATAACCCAACTGACCCAGGTAAAAAGGTGCTGGGCCTGGGGAGCCAGGGCAGGCAAAAGTCAGGGTGCAGTAGGGGTGGGCGTGCCCCTCAGTTTGAAGAGCTTGGCTTCAAGACCAGGGGTTGGGAAGTAGCTGCTGGGAACCCTCCTGTGTTCCTCCTGAGCGGTGGGGTAGCCCGGTCACTGCCTGGAGCCACCTGGTGCCCTACAAGCCTGGAGAATAGACACACCCACCTCTGCTCAGCCTAATCCTAACCCACACAGGATGGGAGCTGGAGAAGGGACAGAAGAGGGGACATGGGGCCAGCAGCCCAGGATCAGGGTGCTGTTCATCCAGACTCTACCACAGGCTCCTCTGGAGAGGCCCCTGTCAGTCTGTCCAATGGGCATATACATCAGAAAGGGTAGTCAGTAGGGCAGTGTGTGAGCTGGAAGTGGCCCAGGCACACCCATGCCCGGGTCAGAGGAGATCCAGAGAGAGGTGACGGTCCTTGGAGCTCAGGCTGCTTGATGCTCTGCTCACCTTCGAGCTGGGTTCAGACCTGTGGTGCCAAGCTAGGCATGGATGCCTCTTTCCCTGGCTTACGGTCCAGGTGGGGTCTCTGGGGAATGGCTCTGGCCCACCCACCCCCACATCCACCTAAAGGAAAGGCAGCCATAGACCCAGAATGGGTGAGGGAGGGGCTGGTGGGTATGAGGCAAAATGGCACTCACATAGGACAAGTCCTCGAGGCCCCTGCCCAGGGCCTGCACTGACACACAGCTGCTGTCAGAGCCACTGGAGCCACTGGCTGACGGGCACTGGGACGAGACCTCCGAGTCTTCAGGAGCTAGCAAGGGAGAAGGAGACTGGGTGAGCTGTCAGCAGGGGCAGCCCCCACCCCAAGCCATGCCCTCCTGCCTCTGGCCAGCCCAGACTTACTCAGCTCCGCTTCAGCCTCCAGTGCTGCTTCCTCTGGAAAGCTGGTAGAATACAGGGGCCAGCGGGGGCCCTGAAGAGCCGGGTCTCTGTACAGGTGAAGGTTGAGGGACCCCAATACAGAGCAAGAGGCGGGGTTGGCAGGAAGGGAGCTCAAGTCCCCCATATACGAACTGTCACAGTCAAACGGGGCCACAGCAATGGAGGCCCGAGAGCGAACTTCTGCATAAGAGAGAGTCAGGTTGGACAGGTGAGAGCTTACCCGGGCCAAGGTCCCCAGGGCAGCACAGGCCAGGGCTAACCGGGGCCCATGCTGCCCCCACCCCACCCCATAGCGTGCTGGCTACCTCGGCACTTTAAAACGTAGTTGATGGTGCGGTCATTGATAGCTTCCTCATTGGAGGCGATGTCCCGGAAGGCTTTGCTCCCCACACCCATCGACACCATCTCAGCCATACGCACCTCTGAGTGGAGAGCAGGCATGGCTGGGACCCTTCTAGACATCAGCTTGGCCCTCGGCCTCTGTCTACCCCTCCCCCTTAAACAAGTCTTTCTTCTACAGCCACTCCCAGCAGACAAACCACGCTGTGCACTGAGCGTCTGTGGTGCCACTCATCCTGTGGGCAGGTGTAATACCCTTTTTAGAGACAAGGCCTCTGAGACGCACAGGTTAATACTGCGTCTGCGGTAACAGACAGTGACAGCAGGGCTGCCTGACTTTGAAGTTCTTTCCGCTGCTCTGGCTGCTGCTGCTGGACCTCCTCCCCACTTGCTAAGTATTCCTGGTCCTTACGCCCTCCCTGGGCCATCGTAAGCTCTCCAGGGAGGGGAGTGTGGGGTAAAGTAGGGGCAGAAACCCACCCTTGTTGTGGACGGCCTGCTTCCAGAGCAGGCGGGAGATGTCAGCCGTCCAAGCCTGCTTGGTGGCCAAGCTGGCAGCTTGCAGCACAAAGGTGTCCCTGGCCTTGCGACGGCGGAACCAGATCTCAAAGCGCAGGTTGCTATCCCCACAGCACTCAGTGAGGCCAAGGTCTGCCATCTGTGTGGCCAGGAGAGGGGCACAGTGAGGCACTGGGGGGCAGGGGGCACAGGGAGGGGTCTGGTGGACCTACCTTGAAGGAGCGCTTGTAGGCAAATACGTCAATGCCTGTGGGTCCTCGGCGAGGCTTGCTGAAAAGCAGCAGCTCCTCAAAGAGGAAAATGCGACGCAGGGACTTGTGGCGCCCAGTGCGAACGGTGAACTCATCTTGTCGCACCAGCTGCCCCTGTTCCTTGAGGTTAACCTGCCGAATTGGGGCCTGGTGGATGCCCAGCCTCTTCTGCCCCCTCCCTTCACACCCACAGCACCTGCCCACCATGGCCTGGGATGACTCACGTCACAGCCTTGGATGGCATCCATGGCTAGCAGGTCATTGCCATGTCGCAGCTGGAAGCGCACGAGGCTCTGGGCGGCCCGCAGGGCACTCAGCTCCTGCACGGCCCCCCCACAGGCCCGCACCAGCTCCTGCAGCAGCAGCGCGTACTTGCTCATGCGCTGGATGGGCTTCAGCAGGTAGGAGGCCAAGTCCAGGTGGTCCCCGAGCGCTTGCTGCTTGTCCTGCCAGGTGGGCTGGAGACCATCAGGCGGCTTTGGCGTGGTCCCACCACCCCCCTTCTCCCTATAGTTTCAGGCTCCTACCTTGAAGAAGGCATGACCGTAGCTGGTCATCAGGGCGTCAGAGCGAGGTTTATTCTTGCTGTACAGCGCATACATCCCAAACTGCACGCTCTGCAAGGACACGCAGCTCAGCCCCGGTGCAAGGGGGTCAGCTGCCCCTGCCTGGGCCAGAACACTCTCAGCTTGAGAGGACAAACTGCCAACAGGCAACTCCCAGGGAGGCTTCCCCAACAGATCCAATCTGCCCTGCTTTGAAAGAGAGGTGACCTAGCAAACAGGCACTGCAGAGGGCCTCTCCCACACAGCCCCTGTGGAAGAAGTACTGCTCCCAGCTCGGCTCTGCCCACAGCTCTGAGAACATGCTCTGCTCTCACCTCCCCTTAGACTACTCCTCTGTTCACTAGTCACCCACCTTGACCAGTGTCTCCCTTGACCAGTAGGCCTCTTGCCCACCACAGGCTTTGCACTTGCTCTTTCCTGATGGAACACTCTGACTCCAGGCTCAGCTCCAACTTAGCTCCTCAAAGATTCTAACTGCTCTCTCTAAAGAGGAAACCCTGCCCCACCCACCAGTAACTCACAATCATCTATTCTGATTATTTTCCTCCTAGTCCCAGCTATAATCTGGAATTATCTTTCTCACTTTTATGTCTCCTTTACTTAACTATGAGCACCCTGAGAGGCAGGGGGTCCCTGTTGGTCTCCCTCATAGCTGTACCCAACACAGGGCCTGGCACCAAGCATGCACCCAACAGCTCTTTGTTGAGTGTGGCAGAATCAGCCAGGAGCCGTGTGGCCTGTGGGGCTTACATGGCGTAGGAAGGCATAGGCCACCCGGGGTGGGTGCCGCGTGCAGGCCTCCAGCTCACGCAGGAAGAAATGGTAGTGGAAGTCCCGCAGCTTCTCCAGGTTGCCAAAGAGGTGAGCGTGCTGGCCACGGAGGCCCTGGGGCACATCGGGGCGATCTAGCTCAGGGAAGTAGTTCTCCATGGTATAGTCAAGTGCGCGGACATACTCCCGCTCTGTAGCCACCATCTCTGCCAGCACCAGCTGGAGCCTACCAGGTAGGTGGAGTCAGAACCCTAGACATTTGCCTTGCCACTGCCCTCCTTGCCCCTCTCTGCCATCCCTGTCCTGCCCACGGCCTGCACCTGTTGAGGCTCCTAGGGTCAGAGGTGCCTGGCAGAGGCATGGTGGGGGATGACTCTGGCTGGGCACCAAATCCAGTCTCTGGTCTGTGGCAGGCAGCCACAATGGCCGCACGGTGGCAGCGGTGGGCAGGCTCTCTGAGACTCTGCCCCAGATTCCGATCGAGGCTGTAGGCCTTCCTCAGGGAAGGGGTGGCAGGTGCAGCTGGAAACTGGCTGACACACTGGCTAGCTGTGCTGCTCGTCGATGGTGGCTTCAGGGCAGCCTCTAGCTTCTGGTCCAGGGCCAGCCAGGTGTCCTGGCACCGCGCCCAGGCCCAGCGGCACTCCTGGCGGATGCTTTCATAGCCCAGGCCTGTGGCCAGAGCCCACATCTTTCGGAAGTGGGCAGGGGGCAAGTCAGGGTGTTTGGTCCAGTGCAGCTGCAGCCGTTGCAGCACGACTGCTGGGCATTCCTGCTCCAGCTCTGCCAACACCCGCTGCCCTTCCCCAGCCCATGTCGAGGCCTGTAACACCAAAGCCACAAGGCATGAAGAGGATCCCACGGAGACCAATGAGCCTTCTCCCTACCCCCACCCCCACAGGGTGTTGGCCCAGGCCATATCCCCACTGGTTGGATTTGGGGTCAGACTGCAGACAAGGAGAGAAATAGGCAGGATGACCAGGAGGAGCTCTGGCTGTGGTGGAGCTGGGCAGCCACTCTTCTAGCCTCACTGACTACCTGAAGCCACAGACAGGACCCCTCACCCACCTGCTTGAAGAACCGCAACAGCCTCTCAGCATCTGTCAGCCGCTGCCTCCGCTGGGCCAAAGCCCTAGAGAATTCAGTCAGCTGGGACTGCAGGGCCAGAAAGCGGGCCCCAGGGGAGCCCAGTTCAGCCGCCTCCCAGCCAGTCAGCGGCTGCAGAAACTTCTCCCCTCGCCTGACCTGCTCCTGGAGACAGAGACTGGGCTCAGTGGCCAAGCCTGGTGAGCTAATCCCCGAGCCCAGGTCTCCTCCACCGACATCTACACATCATCATCAAGTCTCTCCTGTGATTCAGTACCTTCCCCCCACCCCCCAACCCATTCCCCTCTCTTTCTGAGCCTGTCTCCACAGCCAAACTTCCCAGAGAAATTGTGTAACTCATTCTGACGGCTTCTTCACCTTGCAGCCCCCATCCCAGCACTTCTTGGGCCTCGGGCCTCAGGCCTCCTCTGACTCCACTGCTCAGCAACATTTACTCCTCTCTCTCCTGGCTCCTGACCCCTCGCCACTCTCCTAATTCTTCTGTCCTTCTCCGGTGGTTCCTCCTCCTGCTCCTCGCACGTGCCACTGAACACAGGGGCTCCTGAAGACAGTCCACTCTCCTCCCAGGCAATCTCATATGACCACACTCCAAACGTCATCCATACACCCACATCCACCAAGTGACCCCCTGAGCTAGACCTCTTCTCTGAGCCCTACTCCCAGTCCCCATGGTTCTGACTCATTCCCCCATGGTCATCCCCAAAGCACACCCAAGACTGAACTCATGAATGTCCTTCCCCTACAAGGTTCTTGGTCCCTTTCTCAGGGAATAGCACCCATTCATCCTTCCATCCTCCCTCTGCCTTCCACCCTCTCGTATGTGTCCACCATCAAATCCCATCAATTTCTCAAATCCATCCCCTTCCACCATCATCCTGGCCAGAGCAACCATTTCCTGCCTAGACCACTGCAACTGCCTCTTCAATGAACTGTCCACATCCATCTTCCAGGTCACTGTCTACCCAGAAATTAGGGTACTCTTCCTAGAACACGGATCTGAATATGTGCCTTTCCTGCTTAAATTGTACACTTTTATAAGGCCTAGTGATCTGGCTACTGACCACTTTTCCAGCCTTGTTTTACGTCATCTCACCCCACTCTACCTCCCTCTTCTGCTCTGCATTTCAACCTCACTGTCCTTCTTACAGTTTCTCAGGCAAGTAATGCTCCCTCCTGCCTCAAGACCTTTGTACATGCTGTTTGTTCCTTCAGCCTGGAATTCTCACGTCGCCAACCCTCTTCTGCCTGGTTGACCCCAACCTATCTTTCAGCTCTCAGCTCAAGTCACTATCTCAAGAAAGCTTGCCCAAAACACCCCTTGTGGGTCAGTCTTTATTATACACTCAGGTAAAACCACCTGCTTTGCTTCTCTCCAGAGCTTTTGCCTCAGTTTGTAAATATATATTAGGTTGGTGCAAATGTAACTGCAGTTTTTGCAATTACTTTTAGCCTTTTAAACCACAATCACTTTTGCACCAATATAACATGACTTTGAACTTTTAATTACAATTTAATTCTCTGCTGGACTATAAATCCCAAGAGAGCAAAGGATAGACTTGTTTTCACCCACTCTGCATTCCTAATCCCTGGCAAAGTGCCCCGATACCTACAGAATGAACAAGTGACCAGACTCACCTGGGCAACCTGCTCCAGCTCCCGAAAAGGGCCTTGGGCCTGGAGCAGCACGTCCAATGAGGGCTCCGTAGGCAGCTCCAGTGCTGGCCAGCCCACCTGCTGTAGCCACACTTCAATCTAGAAGGGCACAAACAGGGAAAGGACAGCTGCTGTGGGGTGAGGGTCATGCTTGAGATCAGGGATAGGACCCATCTGGGCAGGTAGTTCCCACCTGGTGAAGCTCGCCCTCCTGGGCCTCCAGCGTCTGGACCAATTCCAGCGCCTGTACTCGCCGGTTACTCTGCAGGGTCAGTTGGTGCAGAAGCCCATCCACACGGCCATACAGCTCATCGACCTTGTCCACCGCTGGCCTAGTGAGGGTACACGATCTTAGAGTCCTTGCAGTTGCCTTGCCGCACTCCACCCTGTCCCGGAATCACAATCCAGGCTGCTTCTGAGCCAGCCAACTGGGTTGTTGGCATGGGACATGATATGCGGAAGCAAGACCTGGGAGCTGGGCTTGTACCTACCTGTAGTCTGGGCTCTGGGTCACCTCCGGGACCTCCTGCTTCAGCCATGCCAGCTCCAAGCCGCCCTGGCATTGTAGCCATGCCAGCTGTGGTGAGTCTAGTACATGCTGCATCAGGACCCGGACCCGCCGTAGCAGCCGACTAACTTCCTGTGATTAAAGGCAACAGGGAGTGGAGGTGGGCATGGGAAAAAAAGGAGACAGGGAGCACTTGGGGAGGAGTCAGGAGAGGCTACTCACCCCAGACTCCATGGGCCGGGGCACAGCCTTCATGCTCTCAATGGCCCCCTGGAGCAGGGCACAAACCACCTGGCAGCTCTGCTGCAAGGCTTCCAGACGCTGTGAGCAGGGACAGGCATGACTAGAGCAGTGCACAGTGCTGGTCCCAGGCATCCTGGATTCCAGACCACTGCAGCCAGCTCTGCACTGGTCAAGCCAGCCCAAGAGAAGATCCTCTGCGGGCTAGGTTGCCTGAATTCCCACCCTATGCTCCACCCAGTGTACTGACCATCCGGAAGTCCAGCCAGGCCTGGTGGCAGTAAGGCCAGCCTCCTCCCAGTGAAGCAGGTAACCCTGAGGTGGAGATGTGGGTCAGCAGGCTCTGATGAGACGACAACTGCTCTAGCTGCAAGAAGAGAAGGTGTTGTGACCCAAGCCTGGCGGGGAAGCGCCCTACCTGCCGGGCCAACACAGCTCAGTACCTGCAGCCCTGAAGGCACCTCCTCAGGCTTTTTTCCCACTAGCAACACCTGGTGCACCGACCCGGGGGCTGCTTCCTGCAAAGAATCTGAGCTCAGCCCTGCCCCCAAACCTACAGAAAAGGAATGGGGGAGGAGGGAGAGCTACAATCCTGTACTCACTTGCAGTTGGCTGAGCCCCAAGAAGAGGGAAGAGTTCGGGGGACAAATTCGCGCATCCACTAGCACAGTCAGTCCCAGGGCCTGTACTTCCGGCCTAAAGGGGCAGCAGGCTTCAGTTCAGTATCTACTTCCCAGGCCCTGTCATTTCCTGGCTCAGGCTCCATCCCGCACACCCCTCCCCACCTGGGGATGCTTCGCAAGTAGAGCAAGAGGCGGGTGAGTTCATGGCTGTCGCACTTGGAGTGAAGCCAGGTCGGACTATGGGCACACAGCAGCAGCACTGCCCGGCCTTCTATATCCCGAGTCCCTGTGGGGAGAGAGCAGTGAACATCTGCCCAATCACATCACCCCACCTCTACCGCCTCTAGTCCCTCCTGCTACCTGGTAAGGCAGCCATGCCACTAGCCAGCAGCTCCCAGGTGAGGTCTCGGGCCAGGAGGCAGTCAGTGGGCTTAGGAAGGCTGGATCCACTGGGGTCTTGGGAAGGGAAATGGCTTGGGTCTGGACTGGATTGGACCACCTCCTCAGAGATCCCCTCCTTGGACCCGGACTTCAATCTGAGCAGGGTCAGAGCCCTCTCCAAGTCCTGGCACTCCCCTCCAGGCACCCCCATTCCCTTCCAAGAGCTCCCTGCCCAGCCTCCCTTACCTGTCTCCAGCAGCTCTGGTGTTGTCTCAGATAAAGGGTCTCCAAGGTGCACACGGTCACTGTCCAACCCCCCAGGGTCCAAGCCAGCTGGCATTATTACCCTGTCTGGAACTGGGTCGCTGGCCAAGCCTCCCCCTTTCCTGGTACTCTCATCCTGTGCCGGGCTGAGGCCGGAGGACATTGGGCATAGGACGCTCTCCATTTTAGAGGCCACTGGTTCCTCTGACTCTCCTGAGGAACCTCCTAATGTGGCCCTCTTGCCATCCCCCGACCCATCTTCAGTTATCTGTCCCGGAGGTGATGGAAGCTCCCCAGGCAAAGGGTTGCCCTGTAGCCGTTCACCCCGGGGTGCCCCTGCTGGTGGTCTTGGAGGATTGGGGTCCTTAACCTGCATCTGGGGAGCAAGTTCCTCCTCATCCCAGGCATCCCTGAAACTGCACACAGCAAACCTCCAGTCGGTAGCGTGACCCTGGGAGTCTGGGGACTCGTTCCCACCCTCCGGAGATCCATCCATCATCCCCTCCTTAGGAGCAGGTCTGCTCAGAGCAAGAGGGAGAGGGGCCGGGGCCTCGGGGTGAACTGAGGTCTCAGCTCATCCCGGAAATGGGTTGAAAATGGTCCGGTAGCGCTCGGCACCGCAGGCAGTAGGCACTAGGCCATAGGAGGTGCCAGTCTTGGTGCCCGCAGATGCTGCCGCAGTTCATTCCTGAGGAGAGGGGAGAAGGGCAGGGGTCTCCCTTCGGCCCAGGACCCGCCCGTCCACGTTCACGAGGACCCCCACTCACGGATGCGCACCATCGCATGGGCGCTGCCTCGTGGTTGCACTCACGCCGGCCCCGTGGGGCCCTGGCCTCGCCCTGGGGACTCGGGCCTCGTCTCCCCGCCTGCCTGCCCGCCGCACTCACCGACCCCCGGCCCGGACGCGCCGCGGGGACCAGCGCAGCCGGAGAGGCCGCCGCCAGAGACCTCCCACCTGCCCCCGAGCCTCGACGGCGGGTACAGCGCGCCGCTGGCGTCCGCTGGCGCCGCCTCCTGGCCGCGGGGGAGGGAACGCAGGGAGGCCGAGGACGCGGCGCGCGGCGCCCCCTGGGGGCCGGAGGACGGAGTCACAGCTCCACCCGCCATGCCCGACGGCAGCCGCCCGGGTGGCCCTGACAGCGCGGAGCCCGGCGCCCTTGCAGCAACCCCCGGTGCGCAGCGCCCTCTGCCCTCCGACCCTTCCATCCCGCGGACCCCGACGGCTTGGCTCCACCCGCACCCCCAAGGCCCCGCTGACTTTGACTCTGTTTCTCAGTCCGCGGGTGGGGGCAGTGACCAACAAGCCGTTCCACCCTGCCCACTCCCCGAGAAGCCGTTCCACCCTGCCCACTCCCCGAGAAGCCGTTCCACCCTGCCCACTCCCGAGAAGCTGACTCCCCTGGGGAAGACGGTGTAGGTGCGCGAGAGTGAGTGAGCATGTGGGTCGGCCTGGGGTGGGGGAAAGGCGCTTACGGAGGTGGGGGGGCTTCTGCTCTCTAATGAACACAAGATGGGGGAGCCCGGCCCAGCCTCCCTCAGCAAAACAAGGAGCGTTCATTCCTCTTATCCTCTTATCCAGGAGGCCCCTAGAAAGAGAAGGTTCCCTAAGCCCGGACCAGATGCTTGGGGTACATTCATAGAGGCTGGGAGAGAGGGATCCCTCCACTGAAGCCCCCATCTTTTTTCCAGGCCCCGGCCCGGGAACCAAGAGACAGGGTGTAGGATTCATGATGGGATGGGCAGCTGCTGTCCGGGCTGGGGAGAAGGAGGGCACAGGGAGGCCTCTGGGGTGGGAGCTGACCAGTCCTGGCAGAATCTACCAATCCACTGGCCCCAGAACCTACACTACCTTGTATTCCTGACACTTCTTTCACACACACCAACCCCCTCTTCCCCTCCCCAGCCAAGACCTCCCTGCCCACAAAGTCCAATCAAGGAGGCTGGGACTGAGGTCACGTCTTAGAGCCAGAAAGATAACCAACCCAGCCCCACTCCTCCACTTACCTGCTGGGTGAGCTCCAGAACTCAGTTGTCTTCGTGCCTCACCTTACTCGCCTGTAAGAAGAGGCATTCCTCTCGGGATTGCTATGAGGACTAGGAAAGACCCCGTATCACTTGGATGTGTTGGTGCCCTCTCCCTCATTTCACCCTCAGTCAGGAGATCCTCAACTAGTGAAAGTCATTTGGACAGTTGACCTGTGAGATCCCTCCCAGTTCTGAGGTCTGAGGTCCCTTTGGGTCGTGTAGGCCTGGCCTGACACTCCCTAGAATTTGCAGGAAGATTGTAAGAAGATAGCTATGTGGCCAGAGGTAGGCACTGTGCTCAGGCCCTGGCTTCCTGGGCGTAATGGCTTCCCTGACTCTAAGGCAGGCACCTCCTTCATGAGCCCAGGGAGGCGGCCAGAGGAGGGAACTGGGCATCAGAAGCAGACATAGTGGGAACAACAGCGATCTGCCCTCCGCCCAGCTGCCATATCAGCACCCAGAGACCATACTCTCAGCTACTGAGGAGGCATCATAAGCCGATCTGGCTGTGAGAGGAGCCTTGAAGTTATCCTGGTCTATCCCCAGCCACCAGTGGGCCCTCGTTCCCTCCCTCTTCTAGCTTCAGTGAGCATCAGGACCAACCTTGGCTCCCACCCCAGTTGTTCCAGGGCCGCCCCACTGAGTCACTGCCTCCTGCTCCCTCCCGCCCCTTCTGCTGCTCACTGTCTGCCCAACCCCACTAGCCGGGCCCCCTAGGAGCCATAAGAGCTGGGTTGGGGGGGACCTGCTGGCAAGCACACACAACCCTCTAATGCCAGAGGCAAATAAGAGGCCTCAAGCCACAGGCCATAGCAGACCCCAGCACTCCTGGGCACAGGCAGACAGATTCAGGCCTTGGTTTATTCACTCCACATAGAATGTGCACTGTAAGCTTCCTGAAAACAGAGACTGTGTGTTGTCCACTTCTGTACTTCCAGCAATAAGAAATGCTTGGGATTTTCCTGAGACTGATCACACTACCCCTGCCCTCCTGAGGCTCCCCATCCACTAGCCAGAGGTAAACCAGAGTCACAAATGGAGAGATTCACAGGTTCAGTCTGAAAGGAACACAGAAGAAGCAGAGAGCTGCAGGACGCACGGCCCTAGGATAATAAAGATACAGACAGAAATGGGGACAGACTGGGCCTAGTGGGGAACTCTGGGGGATGGGCTTGGAGCCAGCCTGGGCTGCTGACCACAGTAGTCTCTGTGGGCTGAGCTTGCAGGACCGAACAGTGACTCACGGGGCCCATCTCTGTGGCTTTCTTGGCAGCAGAATCTACTCATAGTAGCCTTTTCCACTGAGATCATAAAATGGGGATGGTCTTCCCTCCCCTGCCCCTTCCCTAGCCTTCCCTTATCTTCCCTCAGCCTCCCATTCCTTGCCAATATGAACAAATCAAAAATAAAATGGGAGCTCTGTGTCTCAGTGGGCCTAGTAATACAGTCATTGCCCTCACTCCACCAAAAAGTCTTTCATACCCTCTTCAATACTGCCCCAGATAAGGAGAGTGATATATACCCCAAACCTTCCAGACTGCTCTCCTCTTTGGCCTAAATAAACTCTAAACTTCTTAGTGTGGCATTCAAGGCCATCCAAAGACATCACAGCCTTCCTGTATAGCTCCCATACTGGCCTGGAAAACTCATCTGATTACAAGCCTTCGCTCTCCTCTACCTGGAATGCCTATGCCCATCTCCCCACGTCCCCCAGGTCAAAGTTCTTCCTCCTTTAAGGCCTGGATGCAGCTCAGGTGGCACTGAAGGCCATCCTGCCATCCTGCCATTTCTGCCATAACCCATGAATAAGCTCTTAACTTGCTCACTGTCCTACCTCCCAGATGCCTGCCTTCCCTGAGCTGTGCTCACCTGCTTTCTTCCCCCAGTCTGCTGGCCTCTGACAAGCGCTATCTGCCTAGCAGTCCCACCGTTCTTAGTTACCCAGCACCAGGCCCAGGAGCCCTGTGCACCCCCTCGCCTACATCGTCAGTTGCCTGATTGAGTGGATGTGATTTCTACAACCTTTCTAATCTAGTAATTCTCGAAGGATGTAGTCTGTGGGCCGCCTCCCTCTAGGGAGCTGGTTAAGATTACAGATTTCTGGACCCCCATAGACCTGCTGAGTCAGAACCTTTGGGGTAGGCCTGGGAATCGGCATGTTTGACAAGCTCCGCAGGGATTCTGATACTAAAGTCTGAGAATGGCTGCCTGTCCTCTCCAGCACCAGCCCCTTCAGGTCCCTGGGCTGCTGGGGCAGCCTCCCAGCAGGTATTCTCATCTTTTCTTCTATCAATCCATCCTCCACCTGCGGTTTCACACATGTTCCACCTGGCACCAGCTATATTTGAGCTCCCTAAAGCCCATCACTGCCCACACCACTCCCAGATCCCAATTCTCTCAGGCCAGCTCTCTGCCACCCCCAAAACACCCAAGCCTTTGTGCCTCTGGTTGGTCTCTCCCAACGTCATCCACTGCTCCGTTTTTTTTTTTTTTTTTGCCATGTGTAATCCAGGCATCCTTTGTGCTGCTCTTTCTACTGGGAATTCACCCACCCAACTTTGCCTGTGTTGTCTGAGCCACTACACGCACACACACACACACACACACACACACACACTCACACTCCTCCCAGAGCCTTCCCAGATCTCAATGCCATATAGCACTTTCAGTGCTCTTTGCCTTATAAGACCAATAATGCCAAACATTTGTGACCCCTTCCTGTGGGCCAGGCTCTGTACTAGATTCTTCTCATTTTATCATTTAATTCTAACAGCAACCTCATGAAATAAGTATTATTATTATCTCATTGTAGAGATGAAGACCCTGAGGTTCAGAGAGAGTATGTAACATGCCTAAGATGACATACCTGGTGACGGAGAGCTGGGACTTAACGACTAGGCCTTATCGCTGTGAACTTGAGGGCAAAACCTGAGTCACTCTTCTCTTCACACTTGGCCCGGGATCAACATAGAAAAAGTGACTAAATTTGTAACCCTCACAGTATGTCGAGTCCTTCAGATCTATAGAGACAGAAAGTAGGTTAGTGATTACCTAGGGCTAGGCAGGGGGTGAGGAGTGACTGCTAATGGGTACAGGGTTTCTTTGGGGGATGACGAAAATGTTCTAAACTTAGATTGTGGTGAGGGTTGCACAACTCTGAATATATTAAAAACCTCTGAACTGTACATTTTAAATGGGTGAATTTTATGGTATGTGCTATCTCTTAGTAAAGACAGATTTTTTTAAAAAGCCCTTCAGACACAGTGGAAATTGAATCTGGGACTGCTGTTACCAGAGATTTCTATCCCTAGATGTTTCTGGACCCCACGCTACCCAATTTGTACCATAAACGCTCAGAGTAACCAGCTGTCTTGAGGTTGCCCTCCCACCCGCCACGTGCAGAACACGTCTAGTCATTTGTCCTACACCTACCTCCAGGTCTTCGGGAAAGGTTTATCTGGGCCCGGTGTGTGGTGGCGGCATCTTTGGGCACCATGGCACCTGACCTCTTGCGTCACTTTCCTGACTGGCCTTCCCTATGTTGTAGACTCCCAGTTCTGTGACCCTGTGTCCTTACAATGATCCCCTGGACTGCCACTGCAGGCCGCTGGAGGGGGACAATAACCAGAAGATATGGGAGAGGAGGGAGGAAGGGCCAGAGGGCCTAACAGTCCTTCCCAGGATCCCCCCCTACAATCTCTATCCCAGAAGCCCTAGGGCAGGCAGTTGGAAGTTTCCATTTCCCTCACCAGAGGCCCTTGTTGCCACCCCCCTGCCCATAAAACCCCCAGACACATGGACACGGGACACCCATCCATCCAAGAGGTGTTTAATGTGTCTTCAGTTCAAGGTACAAAACACAGGGCAGGTGCTAATCCCAGGAAAGTCACCTGCCACCCAGTCAGCCTCCTTGCCGCTGTAGCCAGGAGTCTCAGCCCCTAGAGCAGTGGACCAATGGCCTTGGGATACCTGGCTCCTTTCCTGTTCGGGGAATGTCAAGGCAGTAATGCGGGAGCCAAGGCCACTGCCTCCCTTCCTCAGAAAACCCAGACCCAAGGATCTGAAAGGTCCAGACTCGGATGCAGAGCATCAGATCCCGAGTGACCTGCTAAGAAGCAGCCCTGACCTGAAACCTGGCCCAGCCTTGTGGCCTTGATCCTGGAAAAGGAGGGACTATCACCCCAATAATTGGCAACAAAGGGAAGGAGATAAAGCAAGAAGAGACAGATTCCCACTGCCCTAGAAAAGTTAGCTACAACAGGCAGCAAAGCCCAAGGTTGAGGCCTGCTCCACCTCCCATCCCAATTCCCCTGAGGACCAGCCCCTTGAGGAACCTCATTGCCAGGGCACTGTCCTTAAGCTGGTGCTGAGGGGGTGGAGGGCAGGAATGGCCAGCATCAACTGAAGAATGATTGATGCCCCAGCTTTGGGGGCGGGAAACAGCTGCCTAGAGTGACCCTAGGAAGACCCACTGGGGAATGGGCATCAGCTACCCAAGTGTCTGGGCCTAGCTCCTAGAAGCTCTGGACTGGGTCTTGAGCCAGGGTTAGGGCCTTACTAAAAGGGAAGGTGGTAGGAGTTAGGAGCAGGGGTGATGGTGAAAAGGGTCAAGGACCAGCCCAGGAGACCCTTCTGACCCACCCTAAGGGAGCCCAGTTGCTACTTAAGCCCAGGCCTCTCTGACCCCATATCAGGCTGAGTGGGCTCCTCTGCCTTTTGTACATGGGACACTTCTCACAGGGGCTCTGGCCTCCTGCTCCTCCCTGAGTCCCTGGGCTACAGCCGGCCACCTCTGTTGAACTGGATGCACCAGTGGGAGCTGGCGGTGCCTGGGCTAAGATGGGTGTGGCCCTTGTGTTCCATGAGGGGCTGTAGCTCCTGCTGCCGGGGGATGTCGGCGCTGCTCTCACTGCGAGACCGGCCAGCCTTGGCTAGGCTCGGGGGAAAGGCGAAGCTGGGGCGCAGATCAGAAGGCAGGTCATGTGGGGCCTGGGGCTCTTCAGTGGCCAGTGGGCGGGGAGGCACTCGGGTCATAGCCGGGGCCTGGGTACCAGGCGGGGATGCCAGGCTTTCCAGGGATGAGATGCTCTGGTTCCAGCCTGTCTGCATGTCCACGGGCACAATCTTGGTGGTTTCCGAGGACACATAGACTGCCAGATCCCCCTGCCCACTTTTCCAGGGTAGCTCCTTCTCTGCACAGGTTGGAGAGGGAGGGATGATGCGTGGGCTTGGACACACCTCAAGGCTCCCTGGGGAACAGACAGTACACATGTGCTCATTACCAACACAATGGAACCTTTAAATGTAAGCACATTTTCATAAATAAATTCATTCCACAGTTGCCATATTACATCCATTTGTGTGATTATTTGATGAATGCCTTGATAAAAGGAAGCTCCACAGCTTGGTGGTTTTGCTCTCCATTGTATCTATCCCCAGCACATAGCACAGGACTGGGCACATAGTAGGTGCTCAACAAATACCTATTGAAAAGTGAAAATAACTAAAGCAAGAGAAAGCAGGAGCCAGGCAGGAAGAAAGCCCCGTCTACAATCAGCTCTCACCCAACGTGTAGCTCCAGCCTCAGAAACCACATCCTGCCAAGCCCCATCCCAGACTGAGATGGCAGCGAGGGTGAGGAAGACGTCAAGGCTCCAGCCAAAGGCTTTGCTGCTGGGAGCCCTGCCCGATCACCCACCGCAGCCCTTTGGTGGGACAGAGCCCAGGAGTGTGAGCTCATGCAAACCTAATAGCAGGCTAAAGCCACAAAGGGGATGCCAGAGCACAGGGCACGTGAGCTGAGAGCCCCAGAATGCCGGTAGCCAACATGGAAGGCTCAGCCCCTGCATGACAGGAAATCTGAGGTTCTAAAAGAGGAAACCTGGGAAAGAAAGCCCTCTGGCCACCTACCACCCCTGGCCCTCCAAAGTCAAGCGCAATGCCTTGCATATAGTCGGTGTTCAATACATATCTGCTCATTGATAAAGTCCTGAGCAGTCCTATAAACGTGATTGAGTACATTATGAAATGTACTGATGCTGGGATTGAAAGTAAAGCTGCTTCTCTTGACAGATCTGGAATGTTACATTTTAACAACAGAATTAAAACAACATAAAACGTCAGCGTTCACCTTTGGAGGAGGCTAGGGAACTAACTCATGGTCTGAAAACTGACGAATAAAAGGAAAACAATCAAGCACTTATCCATTATTTCCTGTGTGAGCTGTATCTCAAAGTAACTAAGTAATTGATGAGAAGAAGTTTTCTCCCCTGGAATTCTTACTACTAAATGCATGTGCAGTATCAGCGTTGTGTACCCCTAATGAAATGCTGGATCTGGCAGCGATCATCAGTGGCTGTTAAGACCATTTGGTGAAAAGCTGGCAGGGAACTCGATAATGGATGGATCAAGCTAACGTCCGGACCCAGTGATCACTATTAACCTCACAAAAAGAGAGACAACCAGGTGGTATGTGCTTCTCGATATATGCAATAGGACGTACACCATCACCGCCTAGAAGGTATTTTTACCAAAAAATTAAAACTGAAATCTGGTCTAGATGTAATTACCAGTTTAAAGGAAATAAAAGATTAGCTAAGAAAATGAGACAGTTTAGATACACAAAGAGAAGTCTGGGGAGAACATACAGGAAAGAAAGGGTCACAGAGTGGCCAGGAACCACTCATTTAATAGAATAATTCTGTTTTTTTAGATTTTTTACCTAATAAAAATAAATAAAGGAAATATAAGGGACAATGAAACAGTAAATGAAACTTGGGGAATGCAATCAGCAAAATCTAGACGAGGAAAGACTGTGGGACAAATAGCCAGGTTATTTCCATAAATACATTGCCAGGGGAGGAAAGCAGGTGGCGGGGGGGAGCGGGAGACCTAGAAGAACTTGACGCAATTAACATGGTGGAACAGATGCTTTGTGGTGGGGGCCGCCCTATACATTGTAGGATGTTTAGCAGCACCCCTGGCCTCTACCCACTCAATGCAAGTGTACCCGTCCAGGTGTGGCAACCCCAAAGGTCTCAGACATTGCCAAATGTCCCCTAGGGGACAAAATGACTCCATCACCACCCCCTTGAGAACCACACCTAAAGGTTAAAAGAAATGTTATCAACCAAATGCAATATGTGGGCCTTGTCTGGATTTTTTGAACAAATCTACTATAAAAAATATATAATCAGGGAAATGTGAACGTTGACTGGGTATTTGATAACCAAGATTTTAAATATGATAGTGATATTGTGGTTATATTTTTAAAGAAGAATCCTTATCTTTTAGATACATGCTGAAGTATTTATTGATGAAGTGATTATTATTTTGGAGATTTGCTTCAAAAGAACCCAGTGAAGAGAGGGGCATAGTGAGGATATAGATGAAATAAGACTGGTTTGGAGTAGGTAAGTATTGAAGCTGGAGAATAGATAGATGGGAGTTCATTTGACTCTTCTGTCTATTGTATATTTTGAAAAGTTCCATAATAAAAAGTGTTTAAAAAGACACCTGAGTGCTTAAACCAACTAGCAGTGATATTTAGCTTTATGAGTTAGGTCTCCACATATAGAAACATGTATATATTGTTTTTTATCCACAATAATTCCATTTTGATAAATTCAGGCTCCTTCTCCTAGGACAGGCTTCCACCCTCATCCTGGGTGGAACCCAGGCTTCCACCAGGGGTTCTACCTGAGGGCAGATATGCTGCGTATGGGTCACACCAGAACCTGGTGTTAGCCTTGTCACCTCATGTTTCTCGCCAAACTATGAAGGAAGAAAGCATGGAGGTGAAAAGGCTTTGGAGTCAGATGAGTCAGGTTCAAATTCTGGTTCTGCTGTGGGATTCTGGACAAGTCCCAAGTCCCTTTGGTTCTCTGAGCTCGGTTTTTCCATGTTGGTTGTGAGGGTTGAATCAGATCATGTATGTCCAATGTGTGATATAAAGGAGATGCTCAGTAAATGCTGGTTGGTGAGTAAATGAGTGAATAGGAAAAGGGAGTTGTCTGGAGTAGATGCCATGAGCAAAAAGGGAGGAAGCCAACTGAATAGCTCCAGCTTGCTCCAGAGGGGAGGGGAGACAGGGAAGAAGCCATTACCTGAGATCTTGCCCTCTTGGAGAATCTCACTGGTGGCCCGAGCCACAAAGATGATTCCCTCATCGTCATCCTTCTCTGTTTCCGAACTGTCACTCTCGTCCTCCTCCTCAGACTCCACAGTTAAGGTCACAGCAGCTGGACAGGGACACAAGATGAATCGGGGTGGCCAGCCCAGCGCTGCCTCTTGCTACTGCCCAACCCCAAACCAGCTCCCTGTCCACCCAGGCAGAGCCCTTGTTGGTAGAGCCACCTGCTTTCTCCTCTGGCTGCTTCAATACTGGCCTAGGAAGTTGGGGGCTTGAGAAGAAGGGAAGTGGGGCTACAGATCCCATGGAGGCAACCAGGGCAAGCAGAGTCCTCAGAGGAAGCCATGAAGGAAGTCACACTTTCTAGTTCCCCCACTCTCTTCCCTCAGCTTCAGATTCCATTATCAACTGAAAACATGGCCATTTGGAGAGCTACAAGGCCCACCTGCTGTTGCAAAACTCCTGGTTTTGCAAATGGGACACTAAGCCCCAGGGGCTACCCATCTTTCAAGGCTCTGACCAAGCTTCCTCCTTCTCCATGACACCTTTTCCAAGTCCTCAGGGCCTGTAACCTGTAGTTAGCTATCAGACACCTCCTGTCACAAATAGTCTAATAACTGCTTTGAACACATCCAGCTTTGAAATCACATGTGCCCCTCTAATCCCTGAGGGAAAGAGCCCCAGCTCATGGCCATGACTACAGCAGAGGAGGTCTTCTAGGATTCTGGCTGATGGGCCCCTGCCCTTCCCCTGTCCTCCCATCCTCACCTCACCCCCATTATCTGCTTGCCTGTGTCCTGGAAGCCCAAGTCTCGAGGAGGTTTCCCATTTGTAGTTGCAGTGTTAGCCACACCATTCTTCTGGGGACCAAGAAAAAAAACCTTAAGCCTCTGGCTCCAAACCCTAACCCTGTTGTCTGGTAGGGTCAACAGGACTAGACTTCCTGACCCAGCTGGGGGAGGAATCTGTGTCCATCCCCATGGCCCTTCATCCCTTGGCCCCCCAGGCAAGTATTGTGCCGTGTGAGTAATCCAGGCCCCCACCAGGGCTCTCGATGCATCAGCCTGGCGGAACTCGGGGGTTGTGGAGTTGCCCCTGAAGGAGACTGCCTTTCTCCTGCTCATTTCACCTCTGGTAGGAGGTCCTGCTGCCTCCCAGCAGGTGACCACATGGCCAAGAGACTGATCTCCCTCTGAAGGCCTCATCTTCCCCTTCTGGGGCTCCAGCAAGATGCAAAAGAGAACCAAACGGCCGCAGCCACCGAGTCCCTGAGGTCCCCCTGAGCTGGATTCCAACACTTGGGGGTTCAAAATTGCGTGCCATCAGCCTCCAGCCCCAAACAGAAGTCCCCAAGAAAGCACGTGCCTTCTTGCGGCCAGCCTTGCGGGGTCGCAGCTTGCTCTTGGTGAAGCAGACGTTGTGCTTGGTGGATTTAAAGGACTCCAGGCGCCGCTTCATGTTCTGCTGGAAGATCTCCTTTTCCTGCCGCTCCTGTGCGTCCTCCAAGATGAAGTGGCGGCTACAGCTGGCTTTGTACTGGCAATGACAGCCCCGCCCTGCCATGAGGCTGGGTGCCTCGGCCTCCCACAGGAACCCCAGGCTATCGCCCCATGTTCACCATAGGCCCTGCTGGCTGAGTGTTTCAAGGACTAGCCATGGATTAAAAAACAAAACAAACAAACAAAAAAATACAATAGGAATCCAGCCAGACATTCTGTATTTATTCTCAGTTCACTGGGGGAACTGAGAACTTTCCTTTACCCCAGAACCTACTCCCCCAAATCTGGTTTTCCCTACCCCCTACAGCCCTTTCCCAATTCTCTCTGATTTGAAGTCACAGGAGGCAGGAAGCCACTATGAGACCACATGGGATTTTTTCCTTGCAACTCATCACGAACCTGGTACACTTGCCTGGCCCACACGCCCCCTTCTAGCTACACAGGATTCTCTCTCCAGGAGGAACTCTCCACCTAGCCATTCCTACAACCGCCATGACACCTCGGGCTGCACTTGGAACGTCCATAACTATCTCTCCTGACTCGCTGGAGCCTGTCCGTCCAACAACTATCTGTGCCTAATTCAGGAGCAACCCCATCCTCTGCTCCTTCCAACGCTTTGCCATAAAGACCGAGCCCACTACACACTCAGCTGGACCGCCTCTGTCTCTGCTCTCGGCTCTTGGCAACCTTTTTATTATCTAGTGGTAATCCACCAAGTACTGCCGGCATGTTTCAGGCCATCCTGTCCTGCCTCACACTCTCAGTGTGGGCCCTTTCCTACCTCATGTTTTCTGCTTCCTGCACCAGTTCTAAGAGCTCCCTGCAAAGTCTCCTGTCTGCCCTCCTCTGCATCTCACCCAGAGGTACCTCTCTCTCAGACAGGTGAAGGGAGGGGTCCAGCTCCTTCACAAGGCTCCTCACTCCCCAACCACAGCCTCCACTTGGCTCAGCCCACTCCTTCCTGCCTCCATCAGTTCCTCGCTCCTTCTACTTCTCCCTCTCCTGTTGCTTCTCCCTCACCACTGGCCCCTCCCCTCTGCTTTGAAGTGGTTCCGACCTTACCTCCCTGAAGAAAGCCTTTCCATTGACGCCATGGCCTCCCTTTTGCCGTCAAATTTTCATACTTTGATTCTGACCCTTTCCCTTATAGCCATTACTTCCTTCAATAGCAGAAATACGCCTACAGGGTCCACACCACCACGGTGCTGCCTTCTCCCCAGTCACTAGTGCCGTGACCTCTGGTTATGCACTGGCCTGACCTCTGCAGCATTCAGCCCTCCTTCTGCCCCAGGCCTCTGAGATACATCTACTACTGCTCTTCCAAGGGTTCCTTCTGTCTCCGTCTTTTCTGGCTCCCCCTCCTTTCCTTCCATGTGTATTCCTCAGTGTCGTCCTTGGCCTTCCTCTATCCCCAGCACACCTGTCATTCTCTCAGCTTCAGCTAGCCCAGTGGTAAACATCTGTGGTTCCCAAACACTAGCCATCAGACCAGCTGCATTTGAATCACCTGGGGGACGTTTTAAGAGCACAGAGTCTGTGTCCCACCCTAGACTACAGAATCAAAATCTCCAGGTGAAGCCAGAAATACGTATTCTGGCAAGCTCCACAGGGGACTCTGCTGTAGCCAGGTAAGAAAACCTCTGATAAAGATCGTTTCCAAATCTTTATCTCCAGCCCTTATCTCACTCTTAAACTATAATCTTATTTTTCCAAGTGCATGCAAGATACTTCTGTCTCTCTCTGTGATAGTTCTGTGAAGAACATGAGGGATTATGGATTGTGTTATGGTATAACTAATGCATAACTGGCTGAGTAACCATACCCCAAAAATGGTTGATCCATTTCAGTGTGGAGGAAAGTCCTTAGTAGCATGCCACAGGGCTCTGTCCTCAGCTCTATCCTGTTCAACACTTTTATGTTGATTTGGATGAATACAGAGTTAACAGGCTTAGCAAGTTTTCATGTGATGTGAATCTGAGCAGATGTTTGGTGGCAGATATGGTATCCAAACGATGGAATGATGGGCTAAATCAAATAAGATGACATTTAACAGGGATAAGCACAATCTCACTCGTTTTTTTTAATTGACAAGAACTGATTGGACTGAACCCACTGACCAATCTAACACACACACATCCATAGACAACCAACCATTATGCACATCCTGATGTGATACAGTAAGAAATACACAGCATACCTATGAATGTTCCTGAATCTGACCAGGCCTCTAGACTTAACTATCAGGAAACACAGGGGCGGGAGGGACACGTTAATCACCACCACTGAAATATAATCAGCAAAATCTATAAAATGGGAAAGTCTCTGAGACAAAGTATCCAGTTTCTTCAATAAATAAATAACAAGGGGGAAAAAGGAGGGAGAAGGAACTATTATAGATTTTCTTTTAAATAAAAAGACATATTTACCAAACGCAAAGTGTGGGCTTTACTTGGATTCTGACTTAAATCATCTGGAAAAGGATATTTATGGACACTGGATATTTGATGTGAAAAGATATTATCTGTTATAAGTGATAACAGTACTGTTTATTTTTTTAAGAGTTCTTCCTACCTAGAAATACATACTGAAATCTTTAGAGATGATGATATGGTGTCTGGAGTCTGCTTCAAGGTAATAAAGCGTGGATGGGGTGTGTTGGGGGTCCAGAATGTAGCAAGATCAACTATGCATTGATAATTACTAGAGCTGGGTGATGGAAAAGTGAGTTATTTTATTCTCTCTAGTTTTGTGAATGAGTGAAATTTTCTATTATAAAAAACTAAACAAAACAAAAACAGGTTGGACGAGATAGGGTTTAACAGCCATTAACTGAGGAAGACGCTGGGGAGTTGCCTGATGGTAAGGATAATATGGGGCCTCAGGGTGGTGAGCCAAACCTGAAGGGATTCTGGGCTACAGGAAGCAAATGGCAAGTCCTCGAACTAGAAAAGTAAGACATGCTTTATGCCCTTCCCTTGCCAACCACAGCTAGTTCAGCACCTTCCATTCTGGGCCTTGTTTCTTAAGACCAGAGAAGATACACCAGGGAGAGGAAATGCTAGCCTGAGGGCAGAAGGCCTGTGGGGAAGGCAACTGTCTTGAAAGCTTTGAAAACTGATTCTGCAGAGCTGCAGAGAGTTAAATCTGCGCTACTGGGAGCAAGTTAAAGGAAGCCAATTCTGTCTCAACGGTAGAAGGAGCCTTAACTTAAAACCTCAGGAGTGGTTAACAGTTGGCTTCCCATTTCAGGAAGGTTCAAGGTAATGGGTTGCTGCCCCCTTGTGGGGTTGCAAGTTTCCCTCCTGGATGGGATGGGCCTTTCCAAACCCAAAGCTTCACAGCCCGCATTGAACTAACTCATGTTACCTAAACCATGTCTGCCTTCCCTATGCCAAGCTGGTCCTGCAGGCTTCCTCAGCATTCCTACTTCTGTCTGTGACACCATCAAGCCCTCTGTGCTCTATCTCTCCCCCCACCCCAGGGGCAATCACTCAGTCCTGAGAGGATGTGCTCCTCTCCCTTCCCACTACCCAGCTCTGATCCAGTGTTTCCCTCTGGCTTCCCACCTGGACCCCCCAGCCTCTCATCTGCACTCTGCTACCAGAGAAGAAATCTTTCAACAGTGCGTGTAGCAGGCCAACCCTTACTCAAAAAGAAAAAGCTAAAAGTTATTACCGACAAGTTGAAGCCCCACACTCTTCAGCCGGGCATCTGAAGCTCCCCACCAGCATGTGTGAGCAGGGCCTCCCCAGACCACCCGCGCCCCTTCAGACCTCGTGCCCTGCACGCTCTCACCCTGCGGCGCGGCTTGTAGAGGCCTCCACAGAGCAGATGGTGCATCACTGCATCCTCGCGGTCCCGGCCACTGCGGACCGTGTCGATCACCTGCAGATCCAGACACGCGCCACTGCCACTCTCCCTCCTGCAGGAAGCAGGGAACACATGTGCTGGGGGGGGGGGGCAGGAGGCACAGGCCAGGGGAAGGGCAGAAGCAAAAGTGCTCACAGATCTTCCCCGGAAGGGACTCAGAGAGGCCCCACTAGAGAGGAGCTTGGGGAAGGGCAAGCAGGCTCAAGGACTTACAGCAGGTTGGTGACAGAGGTCTCTGCCACAGAATGGCGGCCGGGCATGGAGGGCAGAGTGAGCCCTGTGGAGGATAGCACGTGGCCTCCCTGCAGGGGCCAAGACAGAGGTCAGGTGGCAAGCAGATGGAGAGTGGCCCAGACAGCCACAGGGTAATAAAAAGAATAACAATAGTTAACAATTATTCTGCTCGTTCGATGTTTCAGGTACTGTACTAGGCACGTTACCTATTGAATCCACAAAACTATGACACAGGCCCTCTTATTTCCACTTTCTTACAGTTGAGGAAACTGCGGCTCAGAGAAGATAAGTGACTTACCCAAGGTCACAAGCCTGTAAGTGATAAGAACTAAACCACATCTGTTGACTCCAGAGTCCAGCTGTTTCCCACCTTTCTCTACTGCCTGCCAGACTTTGAATATCAGCCTCAGGCCAGATTGGTTCCTGCAACTGCCACTTCACAAGACCACTGAGTTTGCTAGGAATTCTCAACTCCCTGCTCAGGGCCTGTCTGCTGTCACTCGTTCCTGCACCACCCTGCTGGCCACCTGCCCACATACCACTGGCTGCCAGCCCACCTGATCCACGAAGCTGATGGCATCCCGGATGTTGAGTCTGTAGTACACATCCCAGATCTGGTCCCGGATGCGGTAGGCTGACCGCCGCATCAGCAGCTGACTCAGGTACTTCTTGTCAAACTGCTCCCACCTACAGAGGATGCCAGGCCCGGCCCTGAGTGCTATCCCCAAGGCTGGCTGGCTGGCCCTTCCTCAGATGAGCCAGGGGCACCACCAGCCCTGGCCTGGCTGTCTTGGTATGGACCTCAGTCAGGGAGAATCTTGATGCTGGTCCCTGCCCTTCCGGAATTTACAGTGTTATGGGAAAGCCTGACATTAAGTGAAGCTATTACAAATTGTAAAATTGCAACCATGACAAGAACGACCATGGATAATTATACAGTATGATCGGGCTTTGTCCTAGTTGGGGAGGCCAGGGAATGCCTCCCTAAGGACGAGATGTCTATGCTGAGATCTGAAGGATGAACAGAGGTTAAGTAGGTGAGAGGGAGGTGAGGGAGTGTTCTAGTAGAGAAAACAACATGTGCAAAGGTCCCAGTGGCCAGGGTGGGAGAAGCGTAGTGAGTCCTGAGGTTCTAAACCAGGGTCCACGTAATTAGCAGGCAGACAGTCAAAGACAGAGCAGAGCACAGTGAGGCTGGAGTCTTGACCGCTGCCAGACCATGCGGGGCTGGGCAGGCCAGCCTTGTCTTATCCTCAGAGCACTGGGATGCCACTGAAGGGCCCAGGCAGAGGTCACCCAGCCTGAGCTGGCTGCGTCCCTTCTCAGGAGTATAGCACCCCCCGCCCCCCGCTGCCCTGGCTGGGGCTGCAGCTGCTGAAGGAGCCTCGGGGCAGCTCCCTCACCTGTCCCTCCAGTAGTGATAGCCATGGTGGCCCACAACGTCTTCCACTGCAGCCAGAATGTGGTCAAAAGTCTAGAAGGGGGGTGGGTAGGGGGACTGGATCAGGACTGTGCTCAAAACAGGCGAAGGGACAGAGGGACAGGTGGTTGAATGGGGTTCTGGTACCCACGTGCTCATGCAGCTCCTGGTTCAGGGTGGGTTTGTGATGCTCCCTCCTCTTCACCTTCAGCCACTTGACCAGTGGCTTGATGGTCAGGCCCTACAGACAGGCAGCAGATGAGCCCTGCCCTATCTCGTTCCCTGATGCCTGTCTCTCCCCATAATTAGGCCTCAGCTTCTGAATCCCCACCTCACTGCACTCAGGGTCTAGGAAGTCAAGTCCCTCTATCCCCTACAGGAAGAGGAGCCCATCCCAAAGGCTCCAAGGCACCCCCAGGCCTGCCAGCCCCTCTCCCCACCCAGCCTTGCAGGCTCTCCCACCTGCACAATGACTGTGAAGAAAATAACCACAATAGTGGTGGCCACGAAGTAGTCCTTGGCAGGGACCTTGGTCCTGTCCAGTAGGATGACGAGCGCGAAGGCCACAGCCCCCCGCAGGCCCCCATAGGACATCACCACCTGGTCAATCTTGTCCAGAGGGACCAGCCGGAAGCGATTCAGCACCCACGTCTGCAGGACGACGCCTGCAGCAGGAGGGAGGCCAATGGGAGAGGGTTGGGAGCGGAGGGCACCGGGAGTGACGTTACCACGTATCTGGGCTAAGGTCTGACACGGGCGGGAGGGGTGGGCAACAAGGGGAGGCTTAGGAACTGGCAAGGCTGTGGACTCAGATTGGGGGACGGCTGGGGCAGAGGCAGGAAGAAGAGTGGGAAGGCAGAGAGTGCCAGCAATACCAAGGGCTCGGAAGAACAGGATGAAGAAGAGGGTGCCCAGCACCAGCCCCGAGTCCCAGGCCCACTTAGAAGAGTCCACGGCCGAGATGCCAAGCAGCATGAAGATGACCGTCTCTGCGCAGCTGGCTAGAGTCTTCATTGTATATTTGACAGCCGTGCGTGACTTATGGGAGATGTTGGCCTCTACATACTTCTTACAGCCCAGGCCACACACAGTCACCCTGGGAGACGAATGGAGAGACAAGGCCAGTGAGAGGGGCTGCAGGAGGCACAGCTCCTGGGGCGTGAGCATGCTACAGGAGAGGGTGTTGCCCATCCTAGGATGCCAGTCTCAGAGCAGAAGCCCAGGAGGCATGGAGGCAGTCCCAGGATAGCTAGTGGTAGTCCTGGGATAAGGGTCCAAATCTCCAGGCTTCCCTCTCAGTACCTCTGAGCACTTCCCCTGTGGAGGGGAAGGTGGGAAAAACATGTTCTGAAGAGCGTACTCTCTGAGGCACCATTTGAAGTGCTGTGGCCCCAGAGCCAGTGGCACCAGGCCTTGAAGCCAATTCCAGGTCAGCCCACACCCCACAGAGCACTTCAGGCAGAGGAACATTGGGTTCTGGGAACAGGAGAGGTCTGAAGACGGATCCTGGAACATTACCTGAGGTTTACTGTCTCCCCAGGGGAGTCTGAGGCTCCCAGTACCACAAGGACTCAGGGAAACCTATGGACTCCTCGGGGTCCTGCTTCTGTCCATATGAGGGTCAACCATCTCTAGTACCCCCTCCCAGCTGCCTGCCTGCAAGGCCCCCAGGACTCACGCAAGAATGGCAGAGAGCGAGGCCATTTCAGCAGTGAGGTAGGCTGCGTAGGCGAGCAGGAAGACCAGCAGCGGCTCGATGATGCGGACCCGCTTGGTGAAGCGTGTGGTCAGGGCCAGGAGGAAGGCAAAGACTAAGCCCACGGCTGCCCCGCCCAGACTGACCACAAACAGGGAGGCTGGGGAAGGAGTGGGTTGTCAGCGTGACCCCTGGTCCGGACCCTACCCGGGCTGACAAGACTGCTGGCTGGCAGGGAGTGGAGGATGATGCCCACTGCATTCCCCGGGGGTCAGGATCCCTAAGCCAGGATCCTGGGAAAGCCCCTCCTTCTCAGGTTCTCAGGGCCCCATTTCTCCAGAGAGAAAGGAAGGGAATGAGGCAACCTGAACCACCTCCTGCTGCAGTGGGGACAGGACTTAGCAACCCAGGGGAGGCAGCCCCCCAGTGCCAGCTGAGAGGGGCAGATACTGACCGGCTCCCTTCAGGTAGTCAGTGGCCTGCACATTGGCAGAGCCCATCTCCACAAAGGAGTTGCAGACCTTGTACAGCACCTGAGTGAGGAGAGGAGAGTCAGGAGCAGGAAGGCAGCAAAGGACTGCTGGGAGACGAACGCAGAGACCGTATTTCTTCCCCAGGGTGCCCAGAGGGAGGGTCTCAGCCTGCTCAGACACCCATCGGTCAGAGCATGGCAGCCTAGGGTGGGGAATGGCAGCCAGCCGAGCACTCTTACCACCGTGACTGCATCATTGAGCAGGGACTCGCCGAAGACGATGATAAAGAGAGTCTCGTTGACGTGCACCTCCTCAAAGACAGCCAGCACGGCCACGGGGTCCACGGCCGAGATGAGGCTCCCGAATAGCAAGAAGTCCAGCAAGCCAGCCTGAACTCTAGGGGCTGTTGAGGGACAGATGGGGGACAGTAATTGGGGAGGCATTGAGCCTCCTACGACTGTCCTGGTGACAAGCCCAAACTCTACCCCACTGTTAAAACAAGAACACCCCGAAAGGACTTGGGATGGGGAAGACAGCGTGGGCCTGCTGGTCGGACCTGAGCCTAAGACCTGGCTTTGCCAATTACCAGCGCTGTGATGTTGGTGCTGTCATTGTCACATGACTTCTTCTAGCCATGCCTCCTCATCTGCCCACCTCACAGACTGCTGCAAAACCCAACCCAGGAGATGGCTACGAAAGCTCTGTGTAACCTGAAAAGCTAAAGTGACAATGGAAACTGCAGCAGCAGTAGTAAGAACCACTAGCAGACGGAAACTGGCTGCTGACTGGCTTTATCAGGGAGAAGAAAAGAACATGCTTTCTCCCACACCTTGATGCAAAGCCTAAGGGATGTGACACTCACAATTCAGCAGGAGGGGGAGAGGGTACCACAGGTGGGACTTGAACACGTCACATAACTTCTGAGCCTGAGTTTCCTCATGTATATGCTGGGAATAATAAGAGTGTCTCCCTCACAAAGTTCTTCATTTAGCTAGTGCCTAATACATAGAAAGTACCCTACTATAAGGGTTACCATTTTTATTATGGTTTCGTGTCCTCCCCTCCCTTCCTGCTCAAGGAATTCACAAACCCATTAGGAAAAGCAGGCTGGAGTCCCCAAGCGAAAATTGCAAACCTCCTGGTGCACCCTGGAAGAAGTCTGAATTACCAACATTCAGGGCTGAATGGATTTTGGAGGCAGGAAACGAGGAAGAAGGGAGCAGGTCAGGGCAGCCTGAAGGCAAAGAGCCTCAGTAAAATGGACCTCTCCCGCTGATATCAAATGAGTTTAAGGGCCTCTATTTCCTTATCCATTAAATGGGACAATTACTACTCCAACAGGCTTGCTGTGAAGAGTCAATGGAATAAATAAAGCGAGAATACCTAGTGTAGTATCTTACATTTTGTGAATATACAACATCTATTTGTTAAAAATAACAATATGAGCCAGGATAGTAGGCCCTCACAGGAATGGTGAGCTATGCCTCAGAGGAGCCAGGCTGGCAAGTGGTAACAGAGGGCAGGAGGCAGCAGGGCAGTAACACAGGCTTCCCAGCCTTGGCAGCCCACACAGAGCTGACAGCCAGGCCCCCTGCTCAGCTGTCAAGCTATGGAGGCCTAGACTCTACTGGCAAAGACTAAACGAAGGCTGAAGGCCCATCTAGAGCATTTCCTTGCACTCCAGGTGGGAGGGACCCAAGATGGAGCTCTCAGGGTGTGGCTCTCACCAACATAGGATCTCTAGAGCTGGAAAAGGGAGTTGGGTGATGAGTCTGGCAAAGCCTCCCTCTGCCAGCTCAGGTCTTAGGATCACTCACCCACAAGTCCAGCCTGCTGCAGGCCCCAGAGGGCAACGCCTGTTGTGAAGGCATTCCAGAGTGTACCCACCACGGCATAGGTGAGGATGGCACCCAAGTTGTCAAAGAACAGCCGGCTAGGCATGAAATAGCCTGAGTCCAGCACGATAGGAGGAAGCAGGAAGAGGAAGAAGGTGCCTGGCTCCAGCTGGTACTCAGCTTTCTTGGCCACAGCCAAGACGATGCCTCCAAGCACCAGTCCCAGCAAAATGAGCAGGCAGCTCTCAGGGACCAGAGACGTCACCTTCCGAGACAAGTGAAACACTACAATACAAGAAGAGGGCCGAAGGTATCAGCTCATGGGTCTCACACACACACACACACACACACACACACACACACACACACACACACACGCCTATAATCTCCCAATCTCAGAACATTATTCAAAGTCAGGACCCCTGACCCTGGGACCAAGGAAGGAGAAAAGAAATGCAGGACTCCTAGAATCTCCAACCTCCCAAGGCTACAAACCCGCCACTGCAGCCAAAGTTTTCTGTTTCTTGCTCCTCCTATCATGGTAACCTAGCCCATTGCTTGCTTTTTCTAGTTCCAGAAATGCGCCTCACTCTCTACTCTCATCCTCAGGGGACCTCACCTTTCTCTGATTTCCCTTATCCATAGCCATTATTTAAATCTCAGCAAATGCTACTCAGTATACTTAGAGACGTATGTATGACATAATTGTAATTAGACGTATGTATGACGTAATTGTAAAAGTCAGACCTCTGGCGTCAGGCTGCCTGGGTTCAAAGCCTAGCTCCTATATTTGTATTTACTAGTTCTGTGACCTTGGATATAACTTCACCTCACTGACTTTCAGTTTTCTCAAGAGCAAAATGGGAATAAAAACAGTAATGTTCTAACAGGACTGTTGTAAGGTTTAAATAAGACAATCTACTCAAAAGCACTTAGCTCAGTATTTTATAGTAAGAGCTCAAAAAATGTTATGTTATTATATTATTGTATCCTGTCTCCCTACCTAGACCATAATTATATACCTCTTAGGAGCACTATGCTAGTCCAATGTGCTTTTCATTATATAGGTTCACCAAGGACTCAGTAGTTTTAAAAAAGCATTGGGTTTAGCAGTCAAAAGATTTCCAGTTCTTCTCCATCACTTTCTACTTGTGTGATCTCAGGTGAGTTATTTCATTTACCTGAACTTCAATTTCTTCCCCTGTAATATAGGGAAAATACCCATCACACAGCGTGAGGATAAAATGATATAGTGCGAACGTGCCCAGTAGGATGTCAGACACATAGCAGGTTCTCAACAAACATTAATTAAATATGACTCTGGGGGGAAATAATAACAGATCCATCCCTAGGAAAAGAGAAGGAAGTATGAAATGTGTTTCTAGCACTAGTGCAATTACCTTTGCCCCCTAAAATAAGCTATTTTGGCTTTCCCTTGGGCCCTGGGGCCATGAGTGAACGCCTCTCCCATACAATCCCTGGGGTAGAGGGTAGGTGGGGAGGCTTCTGTGTTAGCCTGTGTGAGACCCAATGCCAAGACAGTGCCCTTTGGAAGCTGTGCCCAAAGGGCCTAGGACAGTGTATGGCATATAATGGGATCTACACAAAGATTTGTTGAATAAAATGGAAAAAAATCTTCCAGCAATGAAGCTGAGAGAAGTTATCCCAAACATTCTATCTATCTTTCTTCTTCTAAGGATTTGGATGGTGTTGTTTTTTTTTTTTTTGGGGGGGGGGTGCTGATGAGAAGGGGGCTCTCTTCTCCTACCTGCAGAGGAGGTGTCATCCAAGCTAGGAAAAGCACTATGATTTATGAGGGAAACTCCAACAGTTGCTATAAACCGTAAATAAGACAGGAACTCTACTGCAACTCAGACTTTTCAGCAAACCCAATTCTTGGCTCACAAATCTGAGGCTCCTCCCATCTTGCTCTCATGGCTGCCAGGCCTAAGGTAAGTTCAGTCACAGATCTCCCCACACACGTCCCTACCTTTCATCCCCATCTCCTCTCCTTCAGGGACTCTATTCCATCCTCATCGCCAGAGCATGCATCAGCTCCAGCAATTCAAAACCCACCACCAAAGCCTGTTCTCTGACAGAATTAGGCTCCCTGAAGGCATTTCAAGCCCCATTTTCCATTATTAATGGGCTGCCACAGCAGAATGGAGAGCGTTCTCCAGTTCCTGCCCAGACCCTCACCCCCAGTAGTGTCCCTGGGGGAGGAGAGGCCAAATTCTAGGTTGGGTGATTCCTCCATGAAGACTGTATTGGTGATAGTGGAGCACAGGCTGTGCCAGCATAGATGGGGAGTGAACAGCAACGGCTCAGCTATAATTAGTCACCCCCACAGCAGAGCCTGCACAACAGGGAGAGGGAGGAGGGTCTCTGGTGGGAGGAGGGACCACTGGCTGCTCAGAAGTAGGGAGGACAGGGCTGAGGCAAGGAAAAGCAGCTCTATTCAAGGAAAGGATTCGGAAGCACAACCTTCAGTGTTCTGCAGACTGAAGGAGGTCAGATGTATGGAAGCATCTAGTGCAGGCACCACATAGTAAGGCCCCAATAAATGGAAGTTTCTTATACCCTGAAATGTGAAGACTGTAAACCTGATCTGGGGGGTTTTGGGGGGGGGACCCATAGCTAGGCATGGGACATCTTTAGGGGAAAAGAGGAAGAGTGGCAGTTTAGTATCCCAAGAGAGTGGACACTTGGACCTGGTCTCCAAAGAAGACTATTGCTCAGGACCAGGATGCCTGGGTTTGCCAGAGAACACAGTCCCCTCAATGTCCCCACACGTCCTCACCGCTGACAGAGGTTTCTGGGAGGCTGGGGATAGATAGGTGGAGGAGAGGCCAGCCATAGGGTTTACTGCAAGAGGAAGAGGGGAGCAGAGAGGGCACAGGAGTCTAGGGATAAGGCTGGAGAGAGCTGGGGCAGCCCTTCGAGAAGGCAGGTCCTCAGAGCTCCCATGCGAGGAGAAGGGGAGGAGGGAGAGCCACAAGAGGCGGCGCAAGAACTGTGTGAGGAGCCCGGATTGTGGAATCGCAACCTTAGTCCCGGCACTTGCAAGAAGCCAGCTCGGAACTGGGGAGGACCGAGGGGTTGGGGGCAGGTCCGCTGCCGGCAGCCAGCGCTCGCACACATGCACTCACCGATTTTGGCCAGGCTGGCCACCAGGATCCACAGGGCTACCAGGTAGGGGGCCTCCACCTCGTGCCACTGCCAGCGTAAGAGCGCCAACCCTGGGGGAGGCTCGCCCAGAGACCCCAGCTCCTGAGTGGGTCCTCTGGTCGCTGCCGCCCCCGCCAGGGGCAGCCAGAGCAGCGGCAGTACGACGCGCAGCATTCTGCCTCTGCCTAGCCGCCCTCCCGGCCCCGCACGGCCGCCGGCCCCGTGTCGCTGCCGCCGCCTACCGGCTGCCCCCGCGTCACAGGCACGTGGGGCGCGCTCCCCACAATCCCGGCTCCGAGACCCTGTCTCGGGCGTCCGTACTCTGACCCCCTGCTCCTCCCGTCTAAACCAGTCTCAGCTCTGAAAATTCCCCAGTGCAGCCCTCCCCCAAGTCCCGCAGCCGATTCCTTCCAGGCAGCTCCCCCAAACCTGTCTAAAACCTCCCTCAAGCTGTATTCATAGCTGGGAGCAGCCACAGCCCTCCAGAAGCATCCGTGCGTCCAACCAGCCGGAGACGACACTCGCCGCAGGTCGGACAGGGATCTGCGGGTGGGCGGGATCTAGAGCGAGGGTCTCCTCCAAAGCGAGTGCCCTCTCGCAGCGAGCTGCCGCCCCCTGGCACGCAGGCCGAAGACCACGGCGCTGCCGCACGCAGACGGTAGGGGGCAGCGCACAACCGCCTTTCACCGGGCCCCGCAGCGCCTGGGACCCCCTTCCGTCCCCAGACCTGACCGGAGTTGCGCACGCGCACTGGGCGCTCCCAAAAAGCCGTAATGGGCCGCGCTGTCCCCCCATGTCCCCAGAAACTCCAAGGCCCAGGCTGGGCCCTGCTCATTCCAGATTGAGAGGAGACCGTTTCTTTTAAGCTCCCAAACCGAGGGGCACCTGGCCTCCTTTTCCCTCAAACTGCGGGGAACTCTTCTCACCTTTTCCACGAACGTGAAGAGACTGCATCTACCTCCTCCCTCACACTGAGTCGTCCCATCCTTTCCCCAGCACTGAGGGGCACCGGTCCCTTTTCTTCCCCCAACTAAAGGGAAATAAATGACCCCATCTCTTACTTCAAACTGAGTAGAATTTATTTTCACTTCTTGCTCTCAGAGAGATCCATCTCCTTGCTTTCCCCAAATGAGGGAATGCCATCCACTTCATCCCTCAAACTAAAGGGATCAGGACCATCTGGTCCCTAAACTGAGGGATACCTGGCCGGCCACTATCTGTAGAAATTTCCGCCCCACCTGCCCCAACAATCCCTCGGAGAGATCAGCCTCATCGCTCCACGCCCAAAAAAAGCGTCCCGCCCTCTGCGCGTTCTCCAGGGCGGGGCGCAAGCTCGGGTTTTCCCGCCCGCCTAGCCAGTGAACTAACAGGATCACGATCGCGATCTCTGAATGGCTGAAGACAAGCCCCTCCTCCGGCAGTGGTTGCCCCACCCCCGACATTTTCTGGAACTATTGGCTCCACCCCCTTCCTCAGCCCCGCCTCCGTCTGGCTCCGCCCCTCTTCAGAGGCGTCCGGTCCGGCCCGGCCCAGACAGCACAGCTAGTAGACTGCAGCTGGTCCGGGACCCATCCCGAGGCGCGCAGCGCGAGCCAGTAGCAGAGCCATGGCGGGCGGGGAAGACCGCGGGGACGGGGAGCCGGTATCAGTGGTGACCGTGCGGGTGCAGTACCTAGAGGACAGCGACCCTTTTGCATGTGCCAACTTCCCGGAGCCCCGCCGGGCCCCCACCTGCAGCCTGGACGGGGCGCTGCCCCTGGGCGCACAGATACCCGCGCTGCACCGCCTGCTGGGAGCGCCGCTCAAGGTGAGGGGGGCTGAAAAAGGTTGGGGGTGATCGAGGTTCAGGGTTGGCGCCATGAAAGCTTTTGGGAGGTGCCCTTCGTGGAGAGGCTGGAGTGGGTGCGCTCCTCCCGGTAAGTCTTGGGCTGGAACCCAAGGTCCGCGCAACCCGACTTGTGATGCCTCTCAAGTTGAAGGGAAACTAAAGGAGGGAGATGGGACCTTGTGGTCTGCATCACTCTGGCTGCCCCTTGAAGTGAGGACCACCTGGGGAGTTACTAGAGTCCATTCGCTGCCTGTCTGCCTGAGTAACTGCCTGGGATAGGGTGATGGTAGATATTTGAGTGGCAGCGGACACATGAGGCAGAGCTGGAGAGGGACCCGCTTCCACCTGCTTCAGGTGAGGTGGGGCGGGACTACGAGGAGGGGCGTACCCAGGGCGGGCCTCTAGAGGTGGCTAAGGTCGAGCAGTGTCTGGATTGGGTCCTGGCGGATAGAGTGTAGCCCCTGCAGGTGGGGGTCGGGCTTTGGAGTGCGGGCAGAGAAGAGACTTCACAGGGTGAGCGTCGTCCTCTGGAAGCGGCCCGGCCCTGGACACGCCGGGCACCAGAGGCTGCACTGGTGGAAAAGCCCTTTAAGTCACCGCCCCCACCATCCCGTACTCGTGTCGCTGCGAGCCAGCGGCTGGGAGGCAGGGGGCGGGCCGGGATAATTTTAAACCGCCGGCCTGCCCTGCTTTGCCTGAGCCGCCGAGCCGACTAATGCAGTCCCTGGAAAGGCCCTTTTCCAGATGGCCGGCCCTACCTCCCCTCCCGCTCTCCGCGCTCAGGCCCCCGCAGGCAGCCCTTTCCGGCGCGCTGGGTTTCCGGGCCAGGACTCTGGGAGGTGCACCACCACCACCCGGGGTTCCCCGCCAGCCAGTCCGCACCGAGTAGCAAGGAAGAGGAGAGAGAGTTGGTGTGGGTGCCCTCCCCTGCTCCCAGCCTTAGCTGAGCGTGGAGTTGCGCAAACTTGCCCCCCGGGCCCGGGGTCTCCCCTGGAATGTGCCCCGGGCGCCTGGCCCCCAGCCTGCATTCCTCGTGCTGCAGGCCAGCCCCGCCTCCGAGTACGGGCGGGAGAGGTGGTGAGACTCTTGGCCTGGGGAATGGCGCGTGCCCCAGCAGAGCCCGGCTTCAAGGCCACGACTCGAAGGTTGCAGCTCATTTGCCCACTCCAGAATTTTGATGCAACCCCTCCTTGTCCTGTTGAAAGGGGCAAACTGAGGTGGACCTGGAAGAAGCGCGCCCAGCCCAAAGCCACCTCCTATTTGGGACAGGCACTGGGGAAAGAGGGGTGCTGAACTGAGGCCAGGTTCCTGCCTCCAGGCTCCTGGAACTCCTGGTGCTGAAATAAGCCTGGAGCACTACAGAGAACATATTACTCCTCCCACCCCCCACTCCAGGACAGGACTTAGCCCTGACACCCCTCTTTCCAATGAGGGGCAGGTTTGGGAAGTCAGCGACAGGAAAAAAATTCAGAACACCCCTCCATTTAGGGACCCATATCCCTGCCCTGCCAGGTGCTCTGCCCTCTATTCTCTGCTCCCTAGCTGAGGACACTACTGAGCTCAGATAATATATTAAGTTCCCCCGCCCCCAACTGAGTCCTTCCTGGTCTCCCCATTTTCAGAATCTCCCACCTGGTGTATCTGAGGACTGCCACATCCACCCCCCCCACCCCACTCCAGGCAGGATATGGTGGTGGACACACTGGGTTACCACAGTGCCTGGAGCCAGGACTCCCTGGGGCCCACAGCTCTGCCAACAATGGTCAGATGCACTGTGATGTGCTCATCCCAAATATAAACTGTGACCACAGCCCCAGAATAGAAGGCTGGAGAAAGAAGGGCTGAGAATAGGTTAGGGGCAGGGACATCAGAGGGGGGGGCGGGGAGGGGGGGGAGTAGGGCTTCTCTTTGCAGGAAATGTCAACAGCTGGTTCTGCCCCGAGTCCTATAAGCGGGTAACCCAAAGGCACAGACATGACTCAGGCCCGCCTTGATAGTCTTGTGGAGGGGAGAGGTGGCCCAGAAACCCAGGTGTCCCTGTGCAGGGTTGTAGAGCGGAAATAAGAGGGAGGGGTTCTCTACTCCCTGCTTTACCCTCTGTATGGTTATCCAGCAGAGGAACAGGACACAGCCAAGTCTGCCCTCCCACTCTGGACACTGACCCCCATCATCCCGGCAGACCCTACCCCCTTCCCTGGGGATGTAAAGAGGCCAGGCCCACTTTCTGGGGCTCCACCCCACACTCCCCATTGGGCTAGGCCTAGCGTCTCGAGTTCCTCTAGAGGCTTCCTTTTTAAACGACTTGGAGCTTTCAGATCTGAGAAGGCCTTGCTCATTTCCTCCCAGTCTAGGAGGAAGCTGCTGGCCACAGCCTCTGACTCATCTCCTGGCTCTTAGGGGGTAAGGGGAGTGTGTGTGTGTGGGGGGGTCCTGACAGTGCCTTGGGCCATGCCCCAGGGGAACCCAGAAATATCTATCTTTCCTCCAAGCAAAAGCCTCTCCCTGCCCAGAGACATGCCCCTGCCCCAGGGGAGAACCTGGCCCTCTGGCCCTTGTCTCATCTCTTTACCCAGAGCTGCAGAGTCCCACCACCCTGCTACCCTTTCCCTTCTGGGTGGTGCCTCAGGAGTCGCTCCCTAACTCCCAAAGGCCCTGCCACATCTGGTATAGCACTGACTTCTCCCTGGGCAGAAAGACCTGAGTGCTGCTTTGACCCTGAGGCAAAGGCCAGAGGAGCCCCCTACTAGCGGCAGAGACAGCCCCCAAAATCTGTTCATTATAACCTGGAACTAATAAAAATATATAAGTAAAATAAAAATAAAAATCTGTTCCTTATCAGCAACTTTGTTTTCCTCAGCTGTGGCTAAAGATTAGCGTGGATGGGGTGGCACTACCCTGGAATGTTTCCTGACCTTGCGCCCTCCCTGGACTAGCCTCAGTTTACCCCTCAGAAGCAGTTGTGGTAAGGGGACTAAAGTATGAACCTGACCTGCTGGGACAGAGACCAACTGGAGAGGTCCCAGAGGATCCTTAAGGATATAAGATGGGGTGATCTGGTGGGGAACTGAGCCCTTTAGTTCCCTGATATGGAGGTTTCTTTGGGAGACTGTATGATTGGGATGTGGGCATGAGTCATGGCCTCCTCTCGGCTTTCCCTAGGGCTGGCATGTCCAATTTGCTGGTCATTCTGGACTAGGGAGCCCGGGCTGCAGCCTAGTGGGGGACCCCAGGACCTCGGTCCTGGCAGAAGTAGGCACCGTTACCCCAATATGTGTGATGTGTGTGTGTTCATTAGCATTCCCTTGCTGGAACTGGGAAGACCAGTTAGGGGTATTTGCAGAGTCCAGAAAGCTGAGGGGCGGTCACCAGCTCTCGGCAACCCTAAAAGCCGCAGCCCTCACTCCACCTCCCCTCCAGGGTTCCCTGGAGCACTTCCAAGGTCCATCTGTCCGTGATCTAGGTCAGTTATCCCTTGTTCCATTCCTGGTTGTGCAGTCTGAGGCAAACTCTCCGAATTTCTGAGCCTTGGTTTCCTCATCTGTGAAAGGATTATCAGGAGAATCAAATAAACTAGGTAGCCCCGTGTGGGACACAGGAGGCATAAGAAATGTGGGTTTCTCTCCTTGAGTCCCATACATGTCACAGTCTAGTTGGAGACCCAAGACAACAGGAAAAAAGAGTCGTCAGAGCAGTCTTGTGTTTGTAGGCAAGGAGAAGAAAAAGGCCATTAACAAATTGTTTCCTAAAACAAGAGTATTTCATCATATAACACTGCCTTCTTCTCCATCTTCCTTGGACCCTGACCCTGACATGTTCACTCTCATCTGATTACACCGCTATGAAAAATATTGGGGAGTAGACACAGGGTCCCCTAAGTTTGACCCTGCATATAAAACTATATATAACAAGTTGGTTTAGGCAGCCAGAAAAACCTGAGCCCAAAGAATTAAAAGAAAACTGGGCTAGAGACCGAAGTGAGGGGCTGAGCCTGGGAAGAATGGGGGAGGGATTCCACCCCAAGACAGACAGCAGAGAAGTGTAGAAGACAAGAGCCAGGAGGGAGTCAAGGCTATAGGCCCCCAGTGACCGTCAGCACTGTGAGCAGGGACCAGGGTTTGGGCCTACTCAGGCCTGGCCCAGCCCCAAGGTGTGAGAAACAAGGCCCAGAGTTTTGGCTCCAGAAGGGTGACCCCAGGAAGGGGCCAGAGGTGTGAGGGACAAGCACCACCCAGCTGGCAGCAAGTCTCTGCTGTTTGCTGTTTGCCTGACCCTAACCCACCCGCACCCCACTCCCACGCATCTCCACCCAGGACAGACAGCTGGAGGAGGGGGACAGCATCCTACAGGCTTTGGGCTGTCCATCACGCCTGCAGCTCCTCCCCAGTAATGGGACCCTGGCAGGATTTGACAGGTGACATAGTTAGGGAACTCACTGCTACCACCACAGAGAGAAAGGGTTTAAACCTGCTCATCTGAGGGGCCTGGGGATGGTAGAGCACATAGTCGTCAGGCCCCTGCCCCACATGGATGCAGCTCTCCTGGAAGGAGAGGGCCATTCTCTGCTCACTTGGGCCTAGAGCATGCAAGTGTGCATGCAGGAGGGGAAGACCCAGTCCTGGGCCCGAGCTTACTGTGGGTGTGCCTTCTGGGCCTATGGGTGGCCAGTGAGCATATGTGTATACGAGAATATACCTGACCATAAACCTGGGTGTGTAAGCAGTTACCACACATAATCTGATCACCCCTCCAGTGTTTACCTTCACTGCATTCTGCCTCTCCCCTTTCTTAGCAGCCTTGGCCATTGTGCTTTCATTCTGCGTTTGTTTCTGGCCTTTTTCTGAGTGAAGCCTGCCTGCCTCTTCCACTGGACAGGAAGGCAGGGAAGGCAGACAGTATCTTGTTCCCTGTTATGTCCTCAGCACCTAAACCCAGCCCAGTTTGTGAATGTTTGAACGATTAAGCAGTTCTGTGTGTGTGTGCTTTGGGGATCGCTAAGGGGTATTGTGGCTGTGGGTTTCCTTCGGGTCCCAGAATGCTCCAGTCCAAGGTGAAAGGAGAGGGTGTGGGGGAGGGGGTAGGCTACTGAGTCATCCCATGGGAAGAGGGATCAGGAGGAATGTGGGGCTGCCCTCAGTTGAGCTGGCCCTGGACTAAGCACCCCAGCCCTGGGGCCTTGCAGTCCCATCTGAGGCCTATTCCCAGTAGACTTTGGAGAAGATGACTCTGGTCCCAGAGAGGAGAGAGGCCAGGCCTGCCCAAGGCGCGTGAGGGGAGGGCAGGCAGCCAGACAGGAAGCAGGACAGAAAACAGGCTGGAGTGTTTGTCCTGTGTCCCATGTCCCAGGCAGTGGGGGAGGTGGTCACCCAAAAGCCTCACAGGCTGAACTGCCAGGAAGGAGCTGGGTCAGGCTCTCAGGCAGAGGCAAGGGTGGGGGCAGGAGCTGGACTCCCTTTCCCCCCAGGGGACCAAGGGCACCTGGAAGCCCTTGGGCTGGGTCCAGAGCAAAGCGGGAGTGACTGAACAACAGGACAAATGTTGGGTTTGTCTTGTAAGATAGAGACTAGAGGCACCGTGACTCTCCAGAGGGGTCTCTTCCTGGGCCACTCAAGTCAAGAGGACTTTGCTATGGGGGAGGTGTCCAGAAGAGACACAGTGCTGCCCTCAGACTCTCCGCAGCCGCCTTACTAGGCCCTTCTACAGGTACTTCTCAAGGGGCCAAGTGCCCAGTGGTGGAGCGGAGCCAGGCTCAGTGGGGAGAGACATGGGAAGCAGACACATGGATGGAGCATGCGCCTTCTGAAATGCAGGTTTCAGAGACCCACTATAGACTGACTAAGTCGGACCCTAAAAATCTGGTTTTGAGTAGGCCCCCTGGAAGCCTCTGAAGTCCAGCTAGAAGCATGGTAACTGTAGCCCACTGGGGACAGGGCAAAGACCCTAAGGCCTGGAAGGGCTGGGAGCCTGGATTAACCCCTGCTCCTCATTGTCTTAATCTGGAGACTCAAGACCCTCCCCGCTGCGTTTATACCTCCCAACATTCGTAACACTGTCTCCCTGGGCTTAAATGCATTGTGGCTGCAGCTTATCGTCCTACAGGGCTGTGAACTTCCTTGAAGGTAAACTTCCTCCCATCTTCTCTCCATTCTCCTTCCTCATTTGTGTTCATTAGCTCAACAAATGGTTAGTGAGCACTTACTGTGTGCCAGATGCTGTGCTAGGCTCTGCAGATATAGCATGCAGCGAGACAGACATGAGGCCGAGTCCCGAGAACACACAGTTACAGGGGAAGAAGACTAATGTCTAGGACATTATAATGCTGTGGGGAAGACCTCAGAGTGGGGTACACACACGGGGTGGGGTAGATTGTATAGCATTGGCTAGAGGAGTCCTTCAGGAAGGCTTTACAAAAAAGCATTATCTAATACAAAAATTAAAGAATGGGTAGGTGTTAGCCAGCAGAAGACATAGTACAAAGGGCAAGAAAGCGTGGCACCTGAGAAGGATGGACTTTGCACATAGTAGGCGCATGAGAAATGACTGTTGAAGGAATGTATGGCTGCAGTGCAGACTGCGTGTTGGTCTCTGCCAGCATCCTGAGTAGGAGATGGGAGGTCATAGGGTCTCCATACATACCCCTGCCACTCTTCACCAGCCCTGACAACTGTTCCCTTTGCCCCCAGCTAGAGGACTGTGCCCTGCAAGTATCTCCCTCTGGATACTACCTGGACCCTGACCTGTCCCTGGAAGAGCAGCGGGAGATGCTGGAAGGCTTCTACGAAGAGATCAGGTCAGAGATGATGAGGCCAGGAAGGCAAGGCTGGCCTTGCCGTCACCAGGGGCTGGCTCAGGTGTCAGCAGCCAAGACACTTGATCTCTAGCCTGGGCTGTGGGTCACCTCCTGCTGCCCCAGGGAACTGTGCCAGGGGAATCCCAAAGCTTGGCCAGTGTTACCTGCTGCCCAGTTTGGGAGTGTGAGGGGGCTCTCCTACATACCTGAGATACCTGTGTTTGCAGAAACCCTCCTGTCTGGCCAAACTTGGGCTTGGAGGAACAGTCGGGGAGGAAGGCACTGGGCCAGGGTTAGCATATGGGGAGGTCTTTGGCTGCCTTGGCGTAGGGGGAGGGACCCCAAGGAATGGGCTGGGAGCTGCTGACCAAGCTGCTTGATTCCAGCAAAGGGCGGAAGCCTACGCTGATCCTGCGGACCCAGCTCTCCGTGAGGGTCAATGCCATCTTAGGTGAGTGTGTGAGGGCATCAGTGTCCAGCACCCCCCACCCGAGCCCAGCGGGCTCAGTTTCTTTCAGGCTTGTGCTAGACAGTGGACAGGGCAGATCAGGACAGGATATGTGGCCCCTCCCCATTCCTATCCTGACCTCTCCTTCCAGGGCCAGGGCTGATGCCACAGCTGGACTGTGGAGAGGGTAGCCCAGAGTCAGGCAGTGGAGGAGGAGGTAGGGTGTTCAAGAGTACTAGAATATTCTTTGGTGGGGGGTTGTGGTTGTGTCCCAACAGAAGAGGGTGTCCGTGTTACCATGCCCACCTACCTACCTACCCCTTGCAGAAAAGCTGTATGGCTCCAGTGGCCCTGAGCTCCGCCGCTCCCTCTTTTCACTAAAGCAGATCTTCCAGGTGAGGCCCAGAGGTGGGCTGGGGTGGGGGGGCAGCATGCAGCCTGAGCCCCCGTTAACTCCCCCGCGGTGCCCCCAGGAGGACAAGGACCTGGTGCCTGAATTCGTGCACTCGGAGGGGCTGGGCTGCCTCATCCGCGTGGGCGCTGCTGCTGACCACAACTACCAGAGCTACATCCTCAGAGGTCAGCCACGCCCCTCCCCGTGACCCGTGCCTTCAGTGCCCTCTTACTGACCTTTTCTTGTTCCTGTGTCCCCAGCACTAGGCCAGCTGATGCTTTTTGTGGACGGGATGCTGGGGGTGGTGGCCCACAGTGAGACCGTGCAGTGGCTATACACACTGTGTGCCAGCCTGGTAAGTGGCTCTCCACGCAGTCATGCACCCTTCGCCCAGTGCCTCTCTCTGGGCCTGTTTCCTCTTCTGGAAAGTGGGCTAGAATGGAGTGAGTCTGTGGCCCCCCCGTCTAAGCCTAGAAGGCACTTCAGCGCCTGGGTCTGGAGCCAGGGTCTTTCTGCGTAGACTGCCCTTTCTGGGTCCAGCCCCAGGAGCCCTTCTTCCACCACACCAGAAGCTAGCACAGGTCTGGCCCAAGCCCCACTGTACGTGGTCACCCCTCTCCTCAGTCCCGCTTGGTGGTGAAGACAGCCCTGAAGCTGCTGCTGGTGTTTGTGGAGTACTCGGAGAGCAACGCGCCGCTGTTCATCTACGCAGTCAACACTGTGGCCAATAATACCGGTCAGAGGCTGTCCCTCCCGCCCCCACCACTCAGAGCCCTCTCCTACCTGTCGCTGCGTGACTGCTCCCCCTTCTGTGTATCAGGTGCTCTTCCGTGGGCCAATCTGGTATCCATCCTGGAGGAGAAGAATGGCGCAGACCCGGAGTTGCTGGTGTACACAGTCACACTCATCAACAAGGTGGGGGGGCGAGGGTTTGCAGGAAGGGGGACCCGAGTGCCCATTCTGGGCCCCTCAGACTCCTGACTTATGCTCCCCATCAGCCTTAGCCTTGCCCTCCTATCCCCATCCTCTAGACGCTGGCAGCACTCCCAGACCAGGACTCTTTCTATGACGTGACTGACGCACTGGAGCAGCAGGGCATGGAGGCACTGGTCCAGCGCCACTTGGGCACTGCGGGCACTGACGTTGACCTGCGAGCACAGCTTGTGCTCTACGAGGTGGGCTGGGTCACTAGGGCCCAACTGAGGGCAAAAGGAGGGGAGGGAGGGGGCCCAGTTCCCTAGCGCCCCACACTAGCTCAGCCTCTCACATCCGGGCTCACTTCTGCTAGAGTGCCCTACGGTTGGAGGATGAGGACATGGAGGAAGCCGCCACAGGTGGTCGGAGGGAGCGCAGAAAGCCCTCTTCAGAGGAGGGCAAGAGGAGCCGCCGATCTCTAGAAAGCGGGGCCTGCCCAGTACGCGCCACGGAGCCTGGGTAAGAATGTGCCCCAGTAGATGGGGAGGGATGGATGGGCCAAGAGTAGCCCTGTCTCCTGACAGACCCCGCCTCCAGCCCTACAGGCCCCGCCTCCAGCCCTGTGGGCCAGGCCTCTGGCTTCCATACCTCGGTGAACCTCTTTCCTACCATCTCCATGGCGCCATCAGTCGACAGCTCCTGTGAGAGGAGCATCTACAAGTAAGTAGGGAGACAGAGGCTGCCCCCAGAGCGCTCTCTCCACCTGTCCTTCCAATCTGCACTCCTCCACGGACCCTCCGCCTCCTCTGCCCAAACGCGTGCTTTCTCTCTTTCCAGACTTCACCAAACTGCTCCTGTTTGGTAAGTGACTGCTGGGGAGGGTGGGGTTCAGCTCTGACTGGACCTCTTCCTCCTGAGGCTTCTCTTCAGTCTCTCTCTGGCATTCCCCCGGTCGAGCCGATGTCATCTGTCTCCCTACCCCCTACTGTCTTTCTGTTTCTGTCACTGACTCTCTTGTTCTGCTCTGTCTCTTACTGCACCCTGTCCTGCTTCATCAGTCTCTCCCCTCCACTTACAGTTTCCTCTTGTTATGCCTCCCCCACCCCCCTTCTCTTCCCACTGTGGCTGGGAAGGAACCCCTGATAGCACGTCCCAGCTCTGTGTTAGTATGAGCAACTGGGCTTTGGGGTGGAACAAGCACCACAATTACCATCTCTTCTTTCGTTCCCCCCACCCACCCAGGGCCCCTGAAAGCCCACCTGTCCCCCAGTCCCCTACTGGGCAGGCCAGGCTGGAGTAAGTACAGAAACCAGCCTGCCCTGCCTGCCATGTGCTCAGGGCTTCAGCATTGCTTCCCCCAGCGGGGGTTTCACGTGCCTGATGCAGCCACAGCTGGGGCACTCTGAGGCCCATTCTCTCCCAGACATGCGTCCTCGGTTACCGAAGGACTAAGCACTGGGATTAGTTCACTGGGGTCATAATGGTCCCTGTGCTTTAATAGTTACACCTTAATAGCTTTGACCAGAGATGAGGACATGGACTCCCGACCTGGAGCCCCTTCTCCCATGTCCTCAGGCCAGGATTAGGGTGGGGAGAGGATCTGAAGTGCTGTGGTGTGGAGGTGGAGTAGCAACCTGGGCATAGGTCATAGCTTTCAGAAGTGGCAGACATGCAATGGGAGGGACAGTCTAGTGTGCCCATTGGGACAGCTATCCCCTCCCCCTGTTCTAAGGGCCCTTGTCTAGAATTAGCAGCCAGGCTGCAAGTTAAGACATTAAGTAGAACTTCTTTCTGTATGTTGAATTGGGAATGCTGGGTTGGTAGTGATGCTCCTTAGATGTGGAGGATTGAACAGGGGCTGGCCTTAAAGGGGGGGTCCTGGGTCTGCTCAGCGCATGGACTATTCCTGTGTGTGTGTGTGCCTGCAATTAGGGGCAGTGCCCAGGGACCCAGCAAGGCATGTGCACCACCCTGGGCTGGGGTATGTCAGATGTCCTCACTGACAAGTGCCTCCCTCCAGAGCCCGGTTCCTGGAGAATGTGGCAGCAGAAGAAACAGAGAAGCAGGCTGTGTTGGCCCAGGGCCGGGCAGAGACATTGGCTGAGGCCATGCCCGATGAGGCTGACGGGCACCCAAGTAAGTTGGTGGGTGGGCACAATCTACCCATGTTGCCAAGTTGTTCCACAAAGGGCATGATGCTGACAGCTTATTTCCTTTTTCTAGACACCCGGGAACTATGGGAATCTCCCGAACCAGTCCCTGTACCCAGAACACCCCAGAGCCCTACACCCCGAGTCCTGCTCCGGACCCAGCGGAGCCTTGAGCCAGAGCCCAAGGAGCCACTGGCCCCACTGAGCCCCAAGGCTCAGCCCACCCAGGAACTCCCTACCCGTGTCCCCAAGCTGTGCATTGGGGATCTGGACTTCTCAGATCTGGGGGAGGATGAAGACCAGGACATGCTGAGCATGGAGTCTGTGGAAGCCACGAAAGGGGTCCCACCCCCACCACCCCTACTGCCCCTGCTCTCTGGAGGTCCCCCACTCCCTCCTCCCCCACCTCCCCCACCCATCAAAGGCCCCTTCGCACCACCTCCACCCCCAGCTGCCCCTCTTCTCACCTCAGCGCCTGATGGCCAAGCCCTCCCCACAAAGAGGAAGACAGTAAAACTCTTCTGGCGGGAGCTAAAGCTAGCTGGGGGCCAGGGAGGCTCTGGGAGCCGCTTTGGGCCCCGCTCCACCCTGTGGGCCTCACTGGAGCCTGTCTCGGTGGACACAGCCCGCCTGGAACACCTGTTCGAGTCCCGTGCCAAGGACGTGCTGCCTTCCAAGGTAAATACACCCTCATCTGCAAGGTAACCCCAATGGAGAGGGGAGGGAATCAGAGCTCAAGGGTCTGAACTGCTGGGGCTGCTACTCATTTCCTTCATGGAGAAACCGAGGCAACGAAAAGAAGAGGGACTTGTCTAAGGTCTCAAGAAAGTGTCAGCAGAGCCCTAACTAGCATCTAAGTTCATCCCGAGTCCTTACACATCCCAGCTCCCCAGTTGTGGGGGGCCATTTATAGGGGCGTCTTGGAGTGCTCTTTTAGATGCTTGTTCCCTTTTCCAATCTTACACTGCCCCTCCCCCAACCTCAAAGAAAGCCAGCGAGGGCCGCCGGACGATGACCACGGTGCTGGACCCCAAGCGCAGCAATGCCATCAACATTGGCTTAACCACACTGCCACCTGTGCACGTCATTAAGGCTGCCCTGCTCAACTTCGATGAGTTTGCTGTCAGCAAGGATGGCATTGAGGTGGGGATACCCTGCGGGAGGTGTGGAAGGGAGGTGGGAGGTCCAGCCCTCTTCTTTGGTCGGTGGCCCTTTCCTGTCCCTCCAGTGGTGGGCATGGCCCTTGGCACCTCTGCACAACAGTCCCCAGACCTTGGGGTTCCCCCACATGACCTGGGGAGGAATTAAAATAAACACTCGAGGCCTCAGGCCAGCAATGAGTGGCCTATGTGGGGTGGTGGCTGCATCCTCAGAAGCTACTGACTATGACGCCCACGGAGGAGGAGCGGCAGAAGATTGAGGAGGCCCAGCTGGCCAATCCTGACATACCTCTGGGCCCAGCTGAGAATTTCCTGATGACTCTCGCCTCCATCGGGGGCCTGGCTGCCCGCCTACAACTCTGGGCCTTCAAGCTGGATTATGACAGCATGGAGCGGGTACCTGGATCCTGGGATGGGACAGGCAGTGGGGGCAGGTGAGCATGATGACCATGTAGTCTGAGAGTCCCTGGCCTCACACACTAGGAAATCGCAGAGCCACTGTTTGACCTGAAAGTGGGCATGGAACAGCTGGTACAAAATGCCACCTTCCACTGCATCTTGGCTACCCTGCTAGCTGTGGGCAACTTCCTCAATGGTTCCCAGGTGAGTGACAGCACATGAGGGCTGGGGGCCAGGGCTCTGGAGCCAGCCAGGCCCAGGCTCAGATGAGGTCCTTTCAGAGCAGTGGCTTTGAGCTAAGCTACCTGGAGAAGGTGTCAGAGGTGAAGGACACAGTACGCCGGCAGTCACTGCTGCACCATCTCTGCTCCTTGGTGCTCCAGACCCGGCCTGATTCCTCCGACCTCTATTCAGAAATCCCTGCTCTGACCCGCTGTGCCAAGGTTAGCACCAGCCAGAGGCTTGACTAAGACTGGTCACTGCATGAGGGAGTGCTGCTTCCTGGGGTTGGCTTTTCCCCTTCTATTTTGGCTGCTGTGCCAGGGCTTGCTCAGCTACAGGTGTTTGTGTGGGCTGTGTCCTCTGCCAGAAATGCTTTCCTCTATTAGCCTGCCTACACCTACTCAGTTTTTGGGTCTCAGCTGCCACTTCCCCTAAGAAACCTGTTCCCCATTGGATAAAATGGCCTTCTCCATCTCCCGCATTACTGTGAACACTTGGAGGTCAGGGGCCAGATCTCATCTGTGTCCCTACGGCCCAGGCTGAGCAGCGTGGCACAGAGGCATCCTCAGGTGGTACCTTCCTGTGGGGGGACAGCCTGTGTACCCGCTTTTCCAGGTGGACTTTGAGCAGCTGACTGAGAACCTGGGGCAGCTGGAGCGCCGGAGTGGGGCAGCTGAGGAGAGTCTGCGGAGCTTGGCCAAGCATGAGCTGGCCCCAGCCCTGCGTGCACGCCTCACTCACTTCCTGGCCCAGTGTGCCCGCCGCGTTGCCATGCTGCGGGTGGTGCACCGCCGTGTCTGCAACAGGTAGGGGCATGGGCCAAAGAGGCAGGACCACCACCACTATTCCTCACGCCCAAGCACGACTCACCATCCCTTCCCATCCCAACCTGCCTAGGTTCCACGCCTTCCTGCTGTACCTGGGGTACACAGCACAGACAGCCCGTGAAGTACGCATCATGCAGTTCTGCCACACCCTGCGGGAGTTTGCACTCGAGTACCGGACTTGCCGGGAACGGGTGCTGCAGCAGCAGCGGAAGCGGGCCACATATCGTGAGCGCAACAAGACCCGGGGACGCATGATCACTGAGGTGGGTGTTCCTTCCAGGTTTTGACTGCCACCCCCATGGTCTCCTTCCCTGGCCCCCAGCTCACCCTTCTCCCCTCTCCAGACAGAGAAGTTCTCAGGTGTGGCTGGGGAGGCCCCCAGCAACCCATGTGTTCCAGTGGCTGTGGGTAGTGGGCCAGGCCAGGGTGACGCAGACAATCATGCCAGCATGAAGAGTCTGCTGACCAGCAAGCCTGAGGACAGCACACATGGCCGCCGCAGCAGAGGTGGGACCTGTGGCTGCCGGGGACCATGGGCTTTGCTTTGGGGCCACCTTGGCCTGACCTCCCTATCTGGCCTCCCTCAGGCCTGGCCCAGAGCAGCTTCCCAGTCATACCCACAGCAGTGGGGCCCTCCACGTCACCCCCAGAAGAAGCACCAGGCTCCAGTTTACCCAGTGACACTTCAGACGAGATCATGGATCTGCTGGTGCAGTCAGTGACCAAGAGCAGTCCTCGTGCATTAGCTGCTCGGGAACGCAAGCGTTCCCGTGGTAACCGCAAATCTTGTGAGTATGAGTACTCCCCACCTGCCCGCTACCAGCCTTAACGGCAGCAACCCCCTCCAACCCTGCTCTGTCTCCGCAGTGAGACGGACCTTGAAGAGCGGGCTCGGAGAGGACCTGGTGCAGGCACTGGGACTGAGCAAGGGTCCTGGCCTGGAGGTGTGACGCTGCTGTCCCCAGGATAGCTGTCTGGGCCCCAGCCTGCATGCAAGAGACTATGGAGTGAGGAGGGACCAGAGCAGAACTCTGGGCATCGTCTCTACCCTGGGGCCACTCTCTGCCCAATGGCCAGTGCCTTGAACAGTATTAGCTGTGTGTATCTGTGTGTGTGTGTGTGCGTGTGCATGTGCACGCGCATGTGTGCATGTATGAGCTCCCTGAACACATGGAGCATAATAAAGTTTTCTTAGCCAATCCAAGAGCCTTTTTCTTCTTTTAAGGTGTAGACCACGCTGACTACACAGAAGAGAAATAGCAAAGGGCTAGTTCTTCCTGCCTCGTGCCTCATCATCACCCATACAGCCATTAGCCATATTCTAAGCCATTTATTCAATCCTAGCGCTTAGATGCTTTTGGCCCTCATTGCTCCTGGCATGAGGCCATGCAGCCCTGGTAGAGCCACCCAGGCCCAGCAGCCTGTGGTCACAACGTCAGTGGCTATAACCGTTTCATCTGCCGCCGTTCCTGTCGGCGCTGCCTTTTCTCATTGTGCTCTGGCGCTGGAGCACCACTGTCTGCTGTGAACCAAGGGCCCAGCACATTCACCCACAGGAGGTAAAGGGCCCGGCCTGGAGCCTAGGAGAGAAAAGGTAACTTGAACCAGGTACAGGAAATAAAAGAATGGTTATATGCCCCAGCCCCTTCTTGGGAGCCCAACAAGCCACGCACCAAAAGCCAGAAGGACCAGATGTAGAGGGAGAAACAGCTGAGCACCTGCACGATGGCTGTCAGCAGGATTACATCCTTAAGGTGCCTGTGGATAGAAGGGAGACTGCAAGGGCCAAAAATAGTCGATGGGCCCCAACTCAACTCCTTTACCACCCTCTTCAAGTTGTAGGCAGCTGTGGGTCTTGGGCTATCTGGGCCCCAGCACCCCAGCCCTGGGGCCGCTCACCTGGGCTGGCGGTGGGGGACACTCACTCTGCCATGCCCTGCTCCATGTTGAGGTCCATTCCACCATCCATCAGGGCCCCATCCTCAGAGAAAGCTGCCCGTGCCATCGAGCTCATAGAGTGGTAGCTGGCCCCATATATTGCCAGACTAAAGCCTAGGGCTATCTGCAGAACAAGAATGGGGGTATCAAAGGCCAGCCACTGACCTTATGTGCTCATCCACTTCCCAAGACAGGGGACACTTACCCAGGCCCAAAATGAGGCAGATGAATAGAAGAAGACCAAGGTCACAAGACAGTAAATGGCCTGCAAGCAGACACAGGATCAGGCTGGGATCAAAAGCTGCCTTAAATCACAGGCCTCCCTCAACTCTGACCAAGAGTTAGGCCAGGCTGTGGAAGGAGACAGGTCATTTTTTTATAGGGTGGGGGAAGCAGGGGTCTGCTCCCCAAATCCTGAGTACCCAGACACCCCTCTGACATGTCAGTACAGGAAAGAAATCTCTGTGTATTTGGGATGGGAAGGCCTTTCAAGTCCATCTGAAACTCACACCCTCATTTTGGTTTGGTTTGGTTTTGACTAAGCATTCTCTCTGTGCCAGGATCCTTTCTCATTTCTTTTTAATTGGAGTTTTCTTCTGAAGTCTTGGCTGTCACATCAGCACCACCACCAAACAGAGATGAGGATTGTGGGGCTTGGGTGGGCACAGAAGCAAGGAGGCAGGCACTTACATTGGCCCCCAGTATGATCCGTAGGTAGAACTTCAAGGTCTCTCTGTTCTCTTCAAATATCTGCTTCTTCCCTCTCGTCCCCACTTTGCCCTTGGGCTGCAGAGGGAGGATGAGATGCTGTCAGAGCCCTCCTCAGCAGGTCCTCCTCACCCTCCCCACCAGTCTGATTAGCTACAGAGTTCCACCTGAACCTCAGCCAGGACCCCATGGTGCTCAAACCTAGCACAATCCTTGGAATGTCCAGCTCTCCTCCAGTCCATCCTGCTTAGGGCTGACACCATCTTTCCAACACCCCCAGGTATGATCGCCTCCTGCACGCCCTGGAACAATCCAACACTAAGCTGATATCACCTGGCTCCCCTGATAAGGTCCGGCTTTGGGCTGATGACCTACCTCTTCAAGGGGGGCTCCTGAGTGGCGCTGAATAGCGAGTGCCCCTCTCTAGCCCCTGCTGCAACAGCCCAGATCCCCGCTGACGTCCACCCCGGTAGGCCCTTCAGCTCTCTGGCCTGCTCTGGTACTATCTGGCACTGACGCCCACGCCTACATCTGCACCAGTTCTGGGACGCTCCTGGGCCGCTCCATTCCACCCGCCTCGCTCTAGTACGTTCCGGCCACTAAATGGCGCCTCCCGCTGACCGACCCGCTTCTCTTGATGCCTTTCCTCCGTTTTCAATCTCCCGGCCCCGGGAACGCTTTGCCCATGCGGACCCCGCCCTCCGCGCCCTCCTCACCGCCATGGTGCGACGCAAATACCCAGCCGGGGGAACGAGGGAGAGCAAACGACACCGCAGTCAGGATACCACATCGGCAGCACAGGCACTTCCGGTGCATACCCAAATCGTAGGCCACCGGGACGGAAGTGGGTGGTGCACTTCCTTCCCTAGACCCGCCCCCAGAGTCGGTGGGACTATACTTCCCAGTACGACTTGCGCGGGGGCGGAGGCGGTGGGGATACGATGGCGGAGTCGCTCCCGCTGGAGGTGAGAGGAGGCCGCCCTCAGGCCTAGCTCGCGACACGCCCCGCCCTAAGGGTCCTGGGCTGTGGGGAGGGGCTGTCAGACAGTCCGCCGGTCCCGTCGGTCAGGCGGAAACAACCTGCAGGAGGGGTCCCAGGGCCTGAAAGCTATGGGTAACGGCCCGCCTTTGGGCCACTCCATGCCCTTAGCTTGGGGGACCATCCTCTTCCTCCCCATCGGCCCCTGGAGATGGCTGCGCTGTCACCTCAGCGAGGACAGGGCCTCTGCTTACTCCCGTTCTCTCGAAATGGCCATCCCCCCCCCTCAGGTCTGGAAGGTGTCTGCTCCATCCCATCGTCCCCAAGGGTAACCGATCTTATCCCCATTCGCCCCGTAGGATGATCGCTCCATTCCCTCCGCCCCGAGAGACGGCTGTCGCCTCCCTCGCGGTGGGAGACAGACTGCCCCCTCCCAGCAACTTACGGTCGCTGAGTTCTTCCACCAAAGACAGGCCTGCCCCCCACTCCTTCGGCCCCTAGTGATGGCCGCCCTACCTCCTTGGCCCCATGGGATGTTTGCCCCTTCTCCTTAGCCTGGAGCAAGATCACTTTGCTGCCATTGTTCAGACAGCGAGAACAGCTTTTGTCCCCCGTGGCCTCTTGGGATGGCCTCTGCATCCTTTCTGCCCTGAGATTTGGCCGCGCCTTTCCACTCCCAACAGGGCACCCTTTCCCCATGGGCCCTGGAAGGGCACTTCTTCCCCTTGGCAAAAGTAGGGCTGCTCCTACCCCGCTGAGTCCCCTGTGATGGCATTCTTTTTCCCCTGGGCCCCAGGGGATTTCTACTCCATCCCCATAGATCCCAGAAATGACCAATCATATCTCTAGTAACCCCTTGTGATGAGGTTCATGGGATGGCCATTCCATCCTTATCACTGCCTCCTCCAGAATGGTGTTCCCTTTTTTTTTTTTTTAAGATTTTATTGGGGAAGGGGAGCAGGACTTTATTGGGGAACAGTGTGTACTTCCAGGACTTTTTTCCAAGTCAAGTTGTTGTCCTTTCAATCTTAGTTGTGGAGGGCGCAGCTCAGCTCCAGGGCCAGTTGCCGTTGCTAGTTGCAGGGGGCGCAGCCCACCATCCCTTGCAGGACTCCAGGAATTGAACCGGCAACCTTGTGGTTGAGAGCCCGCTGGCCCATGTGGGAATCGAACCAGCAGCCTTCGGAGTTAGGAGCACGGAGCTCTAACCGCCTGAGCCACCGGGCGGCCCCAGGACAGGCTTTTTTACCCTCTCTCTTTGCTCCTTGTGTTGGCTGCTGAGCCCCAGAGGACAGGATGGCCACTATCTTATCTTGGCTCAGACAGACTTCCCTGCCTCCCCCTCAGGTTGGGGTCTTGGTCAGTCCCCATCAGTGTTCTCTTCCCTATGCCCAGCCTCCCTGGCCCAGAAGGCTTTTCTCCCCTCTCAGTAATTGATCTACTTTATCTCCCCACCCCTTCCCTAAGCAAACCTCTGGTGAAAATAGAGGTAGAGAACTGTCCATCCTTAATTCAATCCAGTAAGTATTGGCTGAGCACCTTCTGTGTGCTATGAATGAGAAAAGAGATCAAAATGGGCAAGCTTAAGGAAGGGCATTTCATGAAAGAGACCCACATAGGCAAAAGGAAATAGACCTTCTATGTTTGTAGGACAGTGAAGAGACTGGATTGGGGAAGCTCTGCTGACTCAAAAGTGGAGATTTTGTCCTGAAGGTACTGGGATACCCTGAAGGTTTTCATCAGGGGTGTGCTGAGACTGAAAACTGTTTTGTAGGAAAATTAACCTTGCTGCAGTGTGCAGAATGATTAGCAAGGATGAGCCTGGAGAAAGGGAGGTCAGGTGGGAGATTGTGGAAGGAATCCAGGTCTAAAATGATGAAAATCTGAACTACTAAAATGGTAAAATTTCAAAGGTAGAAATATTAGTAACAGCAATCCAGCAGCCATTTATGGAACACCTACCAGGTGTCAAGCACATATCAAATGTATATATATATATATATATATATATATATATATATAAAATTCTATATATAGTTTAATCCCCGTAAGACTGCGAGCTAGATTTTCTAATATCCCCATTTTATAGGTATAGAAACTGAGGCTCAGAGAGGTAAAGTACCTTGTCTGAGGTCACACAGGTTACTCAGCTAGGAAGTAGTGGAGCTGCGATTTGAATGAGCCTGAGTTAGCCTGGCTTAAAGCCTGTGCTTTACACCCGTATCTGAGATTAAGGGACAGAAAAGCAGGAAGAGTACAAAGTATTATCAGGATCTTCAGGCAAGATACACTGTTGGCATTGAAGCTCAGGCACTGGAAAGGTCGGAGGAGGGGCTGCTTTGGACTGAGGGCAGAATATGAATTTTGGTTGAGATCAAGGTGATCATAATATATTTGGATGAAGGCTTCTGTGGACAGTTGGCAACACTGCACTAGCACATGAATAAGACAATAAGGGGATATTAAGTTGTCGGATTTTTCTGTAAAGATAACTGTTGAAGCCATGCAAATGAATGTATTAACCTAGGAAGTAAACAAATTGAAAGACCCAGGTCTGAGCCCTGGGAGCCACAGAAGAATCCAGAAACAGGGCAATTAGAGTGGAGAGTGGAGCCCTAGAAAACCAGTGTCACAGGAGTCAAGGAGGGAAGATTCCAAAGAAAAGAAAGTGAATATCAGATCATTCCTGGCTCACAGGCGACTCCCTCCCAGGATCCTATGGGGCCTCCAGCCTCAACCCCTACCCCACCCCAGCCTCATAGAGCATAGGTGGAGCGAGGGCCTGAGCCTCCCAAGTTTTGCTGGGATTATATCTTACCAGCTGAGAAGGCAAGTTGGCAGTGGAGAAGACAGGAAAAGAGTGGATTCCTGGAGGCTGACCTGTGAGAGCAGGAGGGAGAGGTATAGCTTCCTGAAGATCAGAGGAGGAGCGCCTGACTTGCTGTGTTCTAGATCCTATGCAAAACATGTTACTATGTTATTTAATTCTCACGATAACACATTTAAATCTCAGTACAATTGCCATTTCACAGATAAGGAAAACAAGGCTTAGAGAGTTCAGCTGATAGAGTAAGGATTTGAATTAGGTTTATCTGGTCCCAGTGCAAAGGCTCTTTTTACCAAACTGAGCAAGAAATTTGATTTTTATCAGTCAGTACAAACCTGCATCCAGGCGGTGCTCAGGAAAGGTTTGCTCACTGTAGATACGTGGAGGCTAGAAAGGGGAAGTAAAGACTCTGGGAAGCTTACGATCCAAGATGAACTAGAAGACAATGGTCTAGTCCCCTCAGACCTACTGTGCTATGAGCTGGAGAAGGTTCCAAAGACCCCCAGCTCTAACAACCCCCAATGCCCTGTCTTTTTCCCTCAGATGCTCACGTATATTCTGAGCTTCCTGCCTCTGTCAGATCAGAAAGAGGCCTCCCTCGTGAGTCGGGCTTGGTACTGTGCAGTCCAGAATGCCCTTCGGGAGGTAAGGTGTCCACATTCACCTGGCCCATTCTCAGTTGTCTCTCACTTCAGCTTGCTCATGGCCTGCTCATATGTCGTCCATCCATTCATTTATTCATACATACATTACATTCATACATACTTGGCTCTGGGTACAATGCTGGGACTGTACAGATGAATAAGGCATAGCCCCGTCCCCCCCAAGGAGCCCATAGTCTAGTGAAGGAGAAAGACAAGTGATTGTAATATTGTATGCTCGGTGCTGTGACACCGGAATGAAGGGTGCAGTGGGAACATGAGAAAGGACATCCAAAGGAGACTGGCAACATCAGGGAGGGCTTCTTGAAGGAGTAGGATGAGGATGATGGTTGGTCTTCCAGGACTGGTAACAACACAAGTGAAGGCACCAAGGTGTGAAATAGTTCTGGGAACGCCCACACGAGTTCCATGTGACTGGAACTTAGATCTGTGTGGGAAAAGTGGTGGGGATAAGGCTGGAAAGGAGTCAAACTGCAAGATGGCAGATGTGCTAGGAGGCATTGCTGGGGCTTTCTCCTGGTTACTCACAGTCTTTAAAGAAAGGGATGTCAAGGCAGAGGAGTGACAGGTGATTGTGTCTTAGAAGTCTGCAGTACAGAGTGGACTAGAGAGGGCGCGTTGGAGTATTAGGGAGACAGCCCAGCGAGGAGGTGCACACATCTGTGCTAGTTTGAAAGGCAAGCAATGATAACTCTTTGCTTTAATTTTGACTTCTTTGAACAGTTTTCCCATTAGTTGACCATTTATATTTCCCTTTTTTGTTTATTCATGTCCTTTATCCATTTAACTATTGGGGTTTTAGTATTTTCTTATCTATTTGTATGAACTTTTTATACATTAAAGAAATTAATCTTTTACATATTTATTGAAATATATTCTTAGTATGTTTGCCTTTTAATTTGATTTGTATATATGTGTTTATTTATGAGATGCAGAGGTTAAATTTCTATGTTGTTGATTTTGAACATCTTTTTCTTTCTTATTTCTTCCATTGCTTTTTAAATTTACAGATCCCTTTCCTCTTCAGAGACTTGATAAATATACACTCATATTTTTCTTGTTTTTTTGTTAGACTATTTTTTAGAGCAGTTTTTGGTTCACAGCAAAATTGTTTCTTCTGTTTCATGGTTTTAATTTTTATATTTTTTACTGGTGAAATTTATTTTGGTTTATGCTATGAGGTAAAAAGCTAAATTAATTAGTTTTCAAATAGCCCAAATACCGTACCATTTATGTATAATCTTCCTCTTCCCCTTCCCTGCTGGGATGGAATCCTCCTCTGTCACATATTAAATGTGTAGGACTTGTCAAGTTATCTATCCATTGTCATTGAGCTTACTGTTTAAAGGAATTTGATTTGCATTTGTTAAAAATTTGAAGTGTGAGACTTGAGACTTGATGGTGAGATCTAGTTGGTAGTTGGCTTTCTGAGTGAGGAATCCAGGAAAAGGGTCTGGATAACAAATGTACGTTGGGTGTTAGTAAAGAAGGGGTGGAAGTTGAAGCCATGGAAAATTCCCGCAGGGAGAGCATGAAGAGCCAGCCATAGGAACAGCAGGCCACAGAGAATGAATGCCCTAGGGGAGGACACCAGTTCTAGGGCATGGAAAGAAAGAGCTTACAGAGGGGGCTGAGGAGACCAGCGAGAAGGGCACAGAAGTCAAAGGCAGAGAGCATTTAAAGTATGGAGTGGATCCTAACAGTGTCAAATTCCACAAAGAGCCTAGAAAATAAAGGACAAATAGTGTCCATGATGTTTGAACTACAGGGAGGTCACCAATGGCTTCAGCAGCATTTGGTGTCTGGAAAGAAAAGCCAGGTGGGTTGAGGAGTGAATGAGAGAAGAAAAGAAATGTGAAGAGTGACCTTTCTTGCAGTAAATTTCCCCACAAAAGGAAGAAAATCAATGAGAGGTTGAGGTTGACTTGAGAAAAGGAGTTGAAATGGGCAACATCTCCAATGTGTGTATCTGCTGAATGGACCCTAGAGGAGGACTGGCTGTAGGGAGGAGAGGTCAGGAAGGGTGCCACCTGAGGTGGTGGCAGAGGCAGGCTTCAGTGTCCAAGGCTTGGTCTTTGATAGGATGAAGACGACGTCGCCTCTCCTCAGGAAGTGGATGGGTGGGGGTGGCAGTGTGGAGCCATTTGCTGAGCAAGTTCCTCAGAGGCTAGTGGCCGCTTTGCTTGGTGAATTTGGAGACCAAGTTGTTTTAGGGGATTAAGAAGAAAGGTAAGGCTGGGGCGTCAGCAGAGAGGTTTGGAATATTCACGGGGCAGAGAGAAGAGGGACAGTTACCAGAGACACAAGGAGAGGCCTCACTCACTCAGATGTTGATGCTTCCGGTCTGGGCCTCGCGCTGCGCTGGGCTGGGCCCTGGGGGTGCAGAGCTGAGGAAAACATGGCGCTCAGGAGTTGGTAGTGAGAGGTCTAAGGAGAGGGCAGGGTGCTGCCCTCGTCTCGTGAGGCCCACCAGGGGTGCAGAGAGAAGGTTCAGAAAAGGTTCCATGGAGAGGAGGATGCTTGGGCTAAGTCTCAAGGAAAGAATAAACATTCGCTTAAATAGTCAAATAGGAGGAGGAGATGGGGGACACCCCACCACATCCAAACAGGAAAAACAGCTGAGCAGAGGCATGGCAGCATGAGACGATGGTCAGAAGTTGGCATCCCCAGAGCCGCGGGTGGGGAGGAAGGGGGCACAGGCGTGGGAAAGCTGGAGCTGGAGAGTAAGCAGGGGTCTGACACAGAAGGGCTTAAATGTCAGCCCAGAAGCTCAGCCTTACCCTACAAGTGGAGCACCATCAAAGGGTCTGAAGATCATGGTCAATTTGCCTTTTGCCCGGTGACAGTACCAAGGATAGTTGGAGCCAGAGAGACTGGAGGCCAGAACCCTGATAAGGAAGAAACTGCTGTAAGATATTTTTGACAGACAATAAGGGGACCTGAAATAAGGCAGAAGCAATGAGGTGAGAGCTTCTTGAGGGACATATTGCAATATATCGAGGGGATAGAATGGAAGGGACTTTGGTCATTGGAAGTGAGGGAGGAGTCTGGGATGACACCCAGATTTCTGACTTGGGTTACTTGGTCGAGGGCGCTGAGGGTTTAGGAGAAGGGCAGAGTTGGGGGATAAAACAGTGAATTCATATTCGGGCGTGTTGCAGCCCTGTATCTAGAGAGAGGTCCATCAGGTAACTGGCTCCCAAGGTCTGCTGTTCTGGAAAATGACGTGGCCCACCAATAAAGTAGTTAGAATGGGATGAAGTATAGGGTACATGTGGAGCAGTGTGTGTGTGTGTGTGTGTGTGTGTGTGTGTGTGTGTGTGTGTGAAGTGGAACCAACCATGGGGAACACACTTACCTATGGACTGAGGCATTCTCTTCTTTGGTGACTCCCAAAGAGGCTGATGGGGAGTAGGCTAGAAGATAGGAGAGCCAGGTCAGTTGCAGAACCCCCAGTGGGAGACAGCATCAGGGGGAGCCTGGCCATCCATAGCAGGTGGCATGGCAGAGAGGACACTTGTGGGAGGTCTGCAGAGGAACCCCCTGATGTTGATGACCTTACTGGAGGGGAACTGTTGCCAGGAATGAGGGGGGCAGTGGTGGATGGGTAAATGGGTGAAGCCAGGGGTAAATAGGTGACCATAGCTGGTGCAGGTGTGCCCATGTGCTTCCAAGAAGCATGACTGTGGAGAGGAGGAGAAATAGGAGAGGTGAGAAGAGGGGGTATAGGATCTAGGGAGGCTTTTTGTTGTTTCAGACTTGGGGGTGTTTGTGGACTCTGAGGAAGGAGCCAGTGCAAAGGCAGAGGCTGTAGGGTTCTCAGAGAAGAGAGGGGACAGGCTCAGTAGACTGGGAGGAGAAAGTTCCCTTGAACTGAAGAACAGGAGAGGGAAGGAGATGAGAACGGATTCTCAGGGCTGGTGGATGTGAACAGAGGGTGGTCTTCCCACCTGATCGCTTTGGTTTCTTTTGGAAACAGAACAGGTCAGCTCTGAGAAGGCTGGGGCGAGGGAAGGTGTTGTAGTATCATCAGGAACTGAGAAGGTGGTGGGTTTGGAGAGAAATCGCAAGGGGGTTGAGAAGAGAGCCAGGAGGCGGAGGGGGGGAGGCCAATGCTGACAGTGTGAGCAAGAGAGGGACCCTGGGTTCCTCAGCACAGAATTCCTCGGATTGCCTGCAGAATTCTGTATCCCAGGCATACACCCAAAGGAGGCCATCATCTCATTGTCCCCGGCCAGGCAAGGGACAAGGAGAATGGGCATACCAGCATGAGGCCCCTAAGGAGGTGTCGTCAAGGCAGAGACCTCGTGGAGTCCAGCAAAGAAGCAGAGGGCAGAAGAAGCAAAGTAGGCAGTCTGGGCCCAGGGTATAGCTGAGATTGGAATAGAAGTAAGGCAATGAGGGGAAGAAGAGGGCCGCGACGGACTTCGGGATCTTCGAGTCCAGCCTTTTAGCACCGGGGCTGCTCCAGAGAGAATGTTGACAAAGACCCATTTGGTGGCCCTGCAAACTCAGCCACCAGCACCGCCGGGGCTGGAGGCACTGGGGGGCCAGGCTGCAGGTACCTGGGCATCGAGGGCCCTGCTGACACCCCACCACCACCAGGTCCCAAAGGACAACCTGCAGAAGCTTACTGGCAGGAACCGTCTCCCAGGGCCCAGGTGTGGGCAGGCTGATAAGGAGGTAGTGCCCCAGCTAATAGGAGCTATGGAAGATTCTGGTTTACCAAAGCCAAGCGGGTGACTCTGGCTCACCAGGCCAGGCTAGAATGCTGGAGTTGGTGACTTCTTATTCTCCCTGACCTACCCCCACTTAATCCCAGTTTTTCTCAAAGAAGATAGACAAAAGCAGCACCCCCACATACACCCAGCCTCTGCCCATTCCTTGGGGGCCCTGGTTGCCTGCTGCTGGGCTGGTCACCGTGAAAAACTCAAGACGGCTCAGCTTCTGCTCTCTTCTCCTTTCTCCTGCTGGAGGTGTTTATAGACCTGGAGGTTTAACTCCTCTCTAAAGACCAAAGGCGCTGGGTGCCAGCGTATATGTTTTCCCAAAGACCTTCTAGAGGACAGGTGTGTTAGCTTTGGCTTCCTGTACCAGCAAACAGAGGGCCATTTCTCTATCCGATGGCTTTCCGAGTCTGCACACAGGCCTTCAGCCTCAGCTCGGACTTCAGTAGGTACAGCGAAATCCTGGCTTCTCATAAGGACATGTGTCACTTTTAGCAGATGTAGGGCATTTCCCAAATGACTGAATTTACTCTTAAGATGCCAGCATTTAGAAAGGAGACCAGGAGCTAATAGGCCCCTCTGGGATGGGGGGGCTGAAGCTAGCGTAGGTACTCTTGCAGTCCTCCCTTGGGGCATCTAGAAGCATCCTCCTAGGGCCTGGGAAGGGGGGCTTTCCTATACTGGTGCCAAAGACAGGCCCCAAAAGCCTGCTTCTTTCGCCTGCTGCTCTGCCCCCGCATAGAATCCATACCCCTCAGTGGCTGCTCCTGGGCTCCTGTACTTTGAGTCCAGGCTACACCACCTGGGTGATGACTTAGAGGCTGCCTGCTCCCCACCAAGAAAAATGGTGGGGAGCAGGGAGGTGGTCTGCAGTCTCACACCACCATAGCTGGAAGTCCTTTAGGCCAGGCCCTGCCCCTGTATCCGGTGGCTTTTGCTGCCACCAGCCATCCCTGCACTTGGATCCTGCTGACTGCCAGTGCCTTCCCTTGGCCTACCTTGTTCATAGGGAGGCAGTGCGAGAGGGGAGAACATTCCTGGCCCCCTGGGTTCAGGAAGAAAGGGAAAGAAGGAAGACTAAGACTCGGGGAGCTGGGTCCTATGGGGGTGGCATGTGATTGTGGGGGCGGGTGTTGCACTCCCCCAGCCATAGTTCACTCCCTGCGTCATCAGACTGACTCATCTGACATGCAGGGCTTTGAAATGGCCGGAGGCCTGCTTTACCTTTCCTTTCCTTTGTAAAACCTTTCCTCCCTGATCTTTTCATTACCTCCCCACCCTCACACACTGGGATCTTCCCCAGCTCTCCTAAAATCCGAGAGACGAACCCAGGTCTTTGGGGGTCCCAGGACCTGGACAGTCTCCCAGTGTCCTCAGGATTTGGGAAGAGTGCTCCTCATCCATAATGACCACATTTCAGACAGAAATGGGGTCTGGAAAGGGAACCTGGTTTGTGCCTGATTGCAGTGGACGCAGCCAGGAGCTGGTCCCCATCTCACCAGATGCTCCGTGCAGTGATGACAGCCATGGTGGCCATAGGTGGCTGCTTCTCTCTGGCAGAGGCCAGGCTGGTTTCTCCACACCTGGAGATGAATTCCGGTTGTCTTCCTGGGAGGATCTGGTTCATAAGTGTCTTGTGGGAGTTCATATTATGTGTCATTTCTACTTTTCTGCTTCCCTTTGATGGTGCACTGTGGGGTACAGCAGGGAACGTGAGCTTATTCTTGCAATTGCTGACAGGACAGGTTTTTTAGGGAGCTTGCTTTCCTGCACCAGGGTCATATTGGTACATTAAGACATGAGCCTTCTTTGAATACCACTTGCCTGTATAACCTGGGCATCTTCAGGGGTAGAGAAGTGGGGCTGATTTTATAAGCCACGCCCTCATCTCCCTCCTCCCATATACCTATTCCTAAACACCTGTACCCAACACCTGTACCAGCTGCCCTTTGGCTCCCTTTGGCACAAGATCAGAGAAAGTTCCGTGAAAAATCTCAGCTGGGGCCTCCCCAAACTACACAAGCCAGATTATTCCCACAATGATTTAGCCCTGAGCTGGCCTCCCGCCCACCAGACACCCCACTCCAACCATGTGCTCCCCACCGTCGCACCCGTTTTTCTACGGCAGGGCCAGCTCCACTTCCTTGGTGCTTCTAAGACTCATTCTCTCAGCTCCTTCCCCCAGAAATGGAGGCTTCTCTTTCCTCACCTGGATAAGATGGACCCTCCAGAGATGAGCCACAGGGATCACAAGCACATCTTCAGCCTGTGGGGCCCACACATGTTAGCACATGCACACACACCTACATGCATGCACGTATTTTCACTTACTACACACAAAACCCAGTTTTGCAAACATTCACGTGGCCGCACCACTGATGCCACCAGGGAACCTCGGCCTCGGCCTGCCCCAGATCGCTGGCATTTGGGCATCAGGGGGTTATAGTGAGTGACACCTCACTTCTTCCCACCTTCAGCTGCTCTGAGGGCTATTTATATGCTCTCGAGGGTGTAGGGGAGGCTGGTTGCTTAGCTAACGCCAAGCTCTGAGTCCCTAAAGTAGGAGCTGAATCCATGAGTCTCGGCCACCTTCTGAAAGTCCCAGAGGTTGGGGTTCAGCGTACTTTGTCCTCTTGCTCCCTGGAGGCTTCACTGGATCTCTTCCAGGACACCCCCAGCCCTCTTGTACCCAGATGCCAACTGCCCACCCCTCCATGGGCATCCAGTCCTGGCCATCACTAACCTTCCTGCCCTCCCCTCATAGTCATCCCCTTGGACCCCAGTGTGACACATCCTCCCAGCTCCCACTTCCCACCAGACCCCGTCAACCACACGACACTATGTACTCCAGTGGGTCCCCCAGTAGAAAGGCCCTTTGCTGGCCTGCCCTCAGCCTCTGGCCAGGGACTTGCCACCAGACCCAATGCCTCCCACCTTCTGAGGCCAGAAGACTAACCCAGGCCTGCTCGCCCCCAGACGAGCGTGCGCTACAACATCCCCGTGGCCTTATCCTCCCTCCCGGCCATCAAGAGCCTGGGCCTCAGGGGCGTCTCCTGCATCAGCCTGACCCACTTGGATGGCTCCCCAGCTTCACACCAGGTGCTACAGTCTGTCGCCTACCACTTGGGCCCACACCTGCAGAGCTTGTCCCTCGCTGGGGGCAGCCCCACAGAGGCCTCCTTCGTGGCCCTGCTCCTGACCTGCCCGGCCCTGCAAAGCCTTGACCTCAGTGGCTGCAATAGCCTCTTGGCGTCAGGCCTGCTGCTGGCTCAGCCTGAGACGGCACAGCGGGTCCGGCAGGCACTGAGCGGCCTCCGTGAGCTCAACCTGGCTGGCCTGCGGGACCTGGCTGACTGCAGCTTCAACCGGCTCAGCAGCTGTGCCCCGAGCCTACAGCGCCTCTCCCTGGCCTACTGTCACCTCACCTTTGAGCTCGTCCCAGCCCAGGGCTCCACCGGCCCCCAGGCCTCCTCCCCCTCCCAACTCTCCTTCCGCAACCTGCTGCGATTCGTGAAGGAGCGGGCTGGTAGGCTGCACGCCCTGGACCTGAGTGGCACTGGCTTGTCGCCTGAAGCCCTGCAGGCCTTGGGCCAGGTGGCCGGCCTGCAGCTGCAGGAGCTGAGCCTGCACAGCTGCCGGGACCTCTCCACAGAGGCTGTCGCCACCCTTTGCTGCCAGCAACCAGGCCTTACCTCCCTGGACCTCAGCGGCTGCTCCGAACTTTCTGACGGGGCACTCTTGGCCGTGAGCCGGAGCCTGCGGCACCTGCAGCACCTGAGCCTAAGGAAGCTGCAGCGGCTGACGGATGCAGGATGTACAGGCTTGGGGGGCCTGTGGGAGTTGCGGAGCCTCGACATGGCTGAGTGCTGCTTGGTGAGCGGCCGGGAATTGGCCCGGGCCCTGGGCTCAGTTCGTGGAGCTCCATCCCCACTGGCCTCCCTCAGCCTGGCCTACTGCTCCTCACTCCAGGTGAGCCTACCACCCCCCACCTTCCTCACCAGTGCCGGGGGCTGGATACCATCGGGCAGGCATGCCGGCAGATCCACCAGGGTGTGTGGCACCAGGGAGGAACCGCACAGTGTTTGTGCCCAAGGAATAGTAGTTAGAACTGAACTTGGGACACAGTCTGGAAGGGGAAAGGAGCCTAAACAGACAGTGCTGCCAGCAGCACTCCTCCCGGCAGCCCCTCCTGTGGGTTCAGGTACAGGGAGACCAGGATGGCCCCGCCCATGAAGGGGCACACATCTCACATGCCAAGTGCTGGCTGACCGCTGCAGTCTGGAGAGGGAGGGGCACTGAGGGCGGGTGTTCTGGAGGCCAGGAAAACTGGTGAGCGGAGGTGACAGACCAAGCGCTGCGGGATGGGGCACTGAGGTTACTTCACAAGAGGGTGCTTGCGCAGAGCCTGAGGGAGACAAGAGATGTGCCAGTCGCAGGGTCACTTGGCTGAAGCCAGTCCCTTCCCCAGGGCTCAGCTGTCTTTCCATGTGGCATCCCTGTCTAGATGATGTCAGTCCTTTTAGTGGATTATTCTTTCAGTCCATCAATGTGACCAGGGTATTCACCACCCGAAAACCACCTCTCAGCCTTTCCCCACAAATACCTTTCCTCCCCTCCCCACTCCGTGTCTCTTAGCTGGACTCTGGGGCTTCACAGTCTTGTGTCTCTGCATCTCTCTGCAAACCACCTTCCTCTGCTCTGCCCTTAGTTTCTGCTCCCCTAACCATGACCGCTTCTGGCAGGTGGCAGCCCTATGCCCACTGTGACCTCACTTCTGCTTCAAATTCTAGCGGGAGCCTATCTGATTGGCTCAGTTGGGTCAGATGTTCACTGCTAGTCCAATACGCTGTAGCCAGAGGGCCGCCTCAGCCCACCCCTGCAGCAGGGCTTGGGAGCATGAGCAGGGCAGATACCTTGGAAAGGTCCCCCAGCATCCTTCCTGTTCCAGCCCAGCGAACTCCTCCTGGGTTCCTACCCCATGGCTTACCCTGTCCACTCTGACCTTTCCCCAGCACAGGGCCATTGTTGCTTCCCTCCAAGGACCCCTCTGGTAGCTCCTTATTGCCTGTGGGGCAGAACCTTCCTAGTGACCCTGCCACCACGCCTGGTGACACAGGCACAGCCACCTCTGTATTGCTCTCCCTTCTCTACTTCCCTCCTAGGATGCCTCCGTGCTCTCCCTGATCCCATCACTGGGCCCAAGGCTCAGGGTGCTGGACTTATCCTCCTGTGTGGCCCTCACTAACCAGACCCTGCAGGCCGTCTGCACGCGTCTCACCCACCTCTCAGTCCTGCGCCTGGCCTGGTGCAAGGAGCTCCAGGACTGGGGGCTTCTGGGGCTTGGGGAACCAAGTGAGGAACCAGCCCAGGAGCCCAGGTACGGGAGCCTCAAGGTCATGGAGGGTGGGGTCCGTGGGCTCAGCTGCCCTTCTGCTCCGCTGAGTCTCGAGGATCATTTGAGGAATGAGAAGCAGGGACTTCTTCCCACAGCCACATGGAGAGCTGGAGCCTCAGGCCTTGAGACACAAGGAGCCCCCCCAGCCACGGGGCCCCTCTCTGCTCACGCTGCAGGCCTTGCAGGAGTTGGATCTCACAGCCTGCAGCAAACTGAGTGACGCCAGTCTGGCAAAGGTGGGGCCGGGATGTGGACAGGCTGGGGCTCCCGGGGCGAGAGCCAGGGGCCTGGGCCCACCCACTGTTGGCTTGGAAAGTTCTTCTCATTGGCTTCTACTGCCTGGGACCACTCCTCTGGCTGGGGGTGGGGAAACCTGGAAGGGCCCCAGGCCCTGACCTACATGCAGTGCCATACAATGCCTCATCCTCACAACCCACATCCTTGCAGGTGCTCCAGTTGCCCCAGCTGAGGCGACTGTCACTGAGCCTGCTGCCTGCACTCACAGACAAAGGCTTAGTGGCTATGGCAAGGGGCTGCCCCAGCGTGGAGCGTTTGGCGCTGAGTCACTGCAGCCTCCTCAGTGATGAGGGCTGGGCTCAGGCAGCCGGCTTCTGGCCAAGGCTACAGCACCTCAACCTGTCCAGCTGCAGTCAGCTCACAGAGCAGTAAGTGTGTCCGATGACGCTGCGGTGCTGGGCTGGGCTGGGCTCCCACACCAAGTGGGCACTCATCCAGTGGCATCTCTGCAGAACGCTGGATACCATTGGGCAGGCATGCAAGCAGATCCAGATGTTAGATGTCTCCATGTGCCCTGGTATTAGCATGGCTGCCGTCAGGCGATTCCAAGCCCAACTGCCCCAGGTGACCTGTGTCCAGTCCCGCTTCGTGGGAGGGGCTGACCTGACCTTAACGCTCTGAGGCCAGGTCAGTAAGCAGCCCTGGGACTCAGCTTCCATTTCCCAGCCTGGGGTTTTTGACCTGGAGTTTCCCTCTGCAACATAGCCAAGCCCTTTCCCCCAGCTAGAAACCCTTTTCTAGGACTGAAGAAGGGACCAATCCAGGGCAGCCTGGGGCACTTCCTGCCTCACAGCCCAGCAGGAGCCTCTTTCCAGCTACATGTCGCTGCCATAAGCTCCTGGAAACACCAGCTGCTGCTCTTCTGGCCAAGGCCCATTCCAGAGGCCCTAGGCCCACACTTCTCACACCTAACGCCTGTGCCCCATCTCTTTCCCTACAGGAGTTCTCCCAGCTTTAGCAGCCAAGCCACAGTCTTTGTTGTAAACCCAAAGATTAAAAATTCCAGATTCTACCTCCTTATCTGAAGTTCTCAGATTAAAGGGCCCCTCCCTTCTCCACCTCAGTTGAAGCAGCCCAGCTTAGGGACAATGGAGGAAACACCACAGACAACGTCTTCCTCAGGCCTGGCCCAAATCCCTACAGGTGCCCAAGCAGGTCCCAGCTTTTTCCCCACGTGGTGGGAGACTCCAGAATCCTGGAGGCCTCTCCCAGCATGAGCCCCCACGGAGGTCCATGCAGAAAGGCACACCTGTGTGCACTTGGCCCAGCCAGACCCCAGGGACACACTGATGAACGGTGCCTGAGTCCATGAAGCTGTCCTCAGGGGAAATCAAAAGGACAAGAAAGGTTAACATCTCTGGGTAAGAATGGTCATTAGAAGTCATCTAGTCTAACCTCTTCAACAGGGCCAGTGACCTCAACAGCAGCTCTGAGAAAGTCTGGCCCTCCAAGCATCTGTTGATGAGTGTGAGGAGCTGCCGCCTGAGCTGCCTGAGTGCCTGCAGGCACTGTACTCTCTGTGGGGATTCAGAGGTGAGGGAGCACTCCCAGCCCCCAGGCCAGGTGGGGAGACAATTAGCCCACAGGCAAGGACAGTGTGCAGGGTGTGTGCAGGAACAGGGGACTGGGAGCCCAGGGGAGCAATGAACTTAGCCTGGCGGTCAAGGCCGTGAAAACAACGGGCAGAAGGGAGAGAAGGGGGCAGTCAGAAGGGACGGGGAGGTGCATGGCAGACCAGTTCTGGTGCTGGGGTGTGTGTGGCGGTGGGGGGTGTCCAACGGTACAGGGAGGGTGCCAGCATGGACCAAGCACCCAGAACCCTGCAAGCCACAGGCACTCTATCGGAAGGCCATCTCAACTCTGTTCCTCATGGTACGTGACTGATCCCTTGGACAATAGCGAGACACTGAAGCACATAGGATGGGGTGTGTTTGTGTGAGTGCAATCAAATCAGCTTCACATTTGAGAAAGTAGCTGGGGTAGCTGGTACTGAGAAGACTGGAGGCAGGAAGTCAAGAGGCTTTTGTCAAGATTATGGCGGCCTGCACAAGGGACTGGAGCATCGAGAAGGAATGTTGGGAGAGTTAACTGCATCTGGGATCCCCACTGCCATTGCCACCTTGAACTCAATAGCAGGCGATTCCAAGTGTGGTAGGAAGTCTGGTCCCTGGATACCTGAATCAGAAGCATAGCTGGGGGAGGGGAAGCTCATTACATTCTCCAAAGGGGATGTCATTTCATCACTTTTCAAGGTAGTGTGCTGATTGTTAACACTTAAAAAAGATTTTTGAGGAGGCGTTGGGAAAGAGGCAGTGAGAAGCATGGAAAAGGAGGTCAAAGTTTGGTGGCAGCCTTCAGCCTGTCCTGTGGGTGGGTGTGCCCCTCTTTGCCTCAGAGGCTTGGGGTCCATGATCACAGTCTCTGAGGTGACCGCCAGCTGGGGCCAACAGCCCTAGCCAATTCTGAGGCAATTCCCCAGGGGCTCTGGCCTGTCTGTGCCGCCCCTCCCACTCTCCTGCAGTAGGTTTCAATCAAACTGCAGGCTTTCTGCACTGAATTCCCTGTTGTCAGAATCACTCCAATCCTCCCCACCTGGGGACATCTTCCGAAATCTTGAGTCTGCCCTTCAGCACAAAGTAGACCCAACTTCACATCTCTCCTTTTCTGCCTATCATCAGAGGGCCTCCAAGTCCCTCAAAGGACAAGGAGCAGGCCAAGCATGGTTGAGGACTGAGTTCAGACTTTCAGGAACCTTCTGGAAACATGGCTCCCATACTAGGCCCCTGTTAATACTGCTGAAGGTATCCACTTGGGGTAATGCCTCCTGCCAGGCAGGCAGATCCAGACCTCCCTTGGCTAGGGCCCCCAAAACACAGGCCATCCCTCTCTGCAGGCCCAGCACTGAGGGAGGCTGAAAACTCATCCTGGGGAAGGACAACAGGGCCATCCTGTCCCCAGCCTCCTCCAGAACACCAGCCCCTCAACTGTTGCTGCTCAGCTTTGTGGCCTAAGCTGCGGCCCTGGCCTAATGCCTCACATCTCATTCACCAGCTAAGTTTGAAGGTAGGCTTGGCCCACAGGGTTCAGAGCTGGTTCAAAACATACCCAAGAGCTAAGCAGGCTTTATTTCTGCTACAGCCTCTGCTGGTCAGGGAGTCTGCACTTCTCCAGCCTCCACCGGCTGTGGCCCTTGGCCAACCTCACTGTCAAGGTTCAGCGATGTTGCAGTCATAGCAGAAGTTAAAGTTGGTGGGGGGCGGGGGGATGGGAGGTGGTTGCTCAGGGATGGACACGTTCTCCAGCTCCAACAACCGTAGCTTGGTCTCCATGGTCAGCAGCTGCTCCAGGTCCAGTCGTGTCTGCTCACTGCCCATGGGACTTCCCAGCAGGGTGCTCAGCCCATCTGTCCACAGGTGGAACTGGGGACAGGCCCGCTCCATGAGGGCCTGCCCTGCCCGTCTCTCCCCCTGCCCATCTGCCCAACGCAGCTCCGCCTTCCCAAGTACTCACCTCCCGTTTGGAGGGGGCGATGAAGTTGAGGTACGCCTCTTCCTCCCCGTGGTCGTAGCTGATCGAGAAAGCTAACTCATAGAGGTCCTGGGGAGGCAAGGGAGCTGTGAGCCCTGAGCAGGGGGGAGGGGGCAGAGCAGACAGGAAGGAGGCCCAACCCCACTCCCTCACCTTGTTCTTCATGGAGCCCTTCTCCCGGACGTGGGGGCAGTCCTTGCCGGTCAGTAGTGCCCTGATGTCAGCCACAGGGACTGTGGGAAGAAGGCTGGGCTGACCACTGGGGCCCCGGTGGTCTCAGGGCACGGGGCGGTCTGGGGGAGCAGGTGTCCGATCCCTGCCCCTGCCCTCCTTACGCTGCTCAGGGAGACTCTCAGGGGCGGGTGGGCCAGCACTGTCCTCCACATCCCCATACTGCAGCACCTTGTGGTTGGGCGACAGGCAGCAGAACCACAGCTTGTCTGGGGGCAGCAAAGGGGAGAGGGAAGGCGTGATGAGAGGGGCCCTGACCCCAATCCAAACCCTCTCTGCCCCCCTGCCCACTCAACGACCCTGGCGCCTCCGGCTGCTGATCTTGCGGAAGAGTGTCCCCTCGCAGAGGCGAAGCAAACGCTGCTGGCGGATCAGGCCCAAGAGCTCTGGCTTCAGCTTCTCCCGCAGCTCCCTGGGTGGGGAGAGGGGGCTCACTGACCGGGATGGACCGAGGGCAAGGCCCACGGGGCACCAGGGAAGGTGGGGACGAGGACTGGGACCCAGCCCCACCAACTCACAGTATGGGAGGGGCCAGCGTGCCCTCCTGATGCAACCGCTCAGTCTGCCGCAGCCGCAGCACCTCCCCGTAGGTGAGCGCGTTCACCTTGGTTCGGAAGAGCTCCAGAGAGCTGGGCTTCAGGGCCAGTGTGCGGGCCAGCTGCTCCCGAACCACTTGCATGACCTGGAGCCAACCCAAGCTCAGCTCAGGGCCCGAGCCCTGGGCCCCGACCTGCCACAGCCCCTGGCCCTGGCCCAGGTCTCCCAGCTCGCACCCACCCACCTTGTCAAAGTCCTCCTGTGTGGCCCGCATCTCCTTCCAAGTCTTATTCAGCAGCTGGATGCTCACACAGAAGAGTTCGTGGAAGCTCTGGTCTTGGCCGAAGAACATGGGTGAAAAGTCCTGGGCTGTTTCGGAGCCTGGAGCAGGGGGGCAGGAGGGGCTCAGGGAGAAAATATGTGCAGCCCCTGGCCCTCTCTGCCCTTCCGTCCCCCGTTCCTGGACACACTGCCCAGTCCCACTCACAGGGCTCCCCGACTCGGAGCAGCTCACACAGCAGCACAGTCAGCTGGATGCTGCTTCGGGCAAAGGGGCACTCATGCTTGTCCTCACGGCTGCTGTTCTCCAACACAAACTGGGGATGCAGGAGCAGAGAATGGGGCAAGGAGTCACGGCTAAGCCCATGCGAACCCTGCCTAGGTGGGCATCCTGCTCTACCACCCGCCCCATCACTGACCCGGCTGTAGGCACTGGGTGCCTGTCTGGAGAAGTAGAGCATGTTGTCCAGGGCCAGCAGGCCGGGGGGCACACGCTCTAGGTCCTGCGCAGGGTTGCTGTTCTGGGGGAAGGAACAGGCAGCTGAGGAAGGGCCCCAGCCCTCTGGAACATTCCCCCCTGGAACAACAGGATGAGGCGGGGTGGGGAGCTGGGTAGAGGTCACTCACGGAGAAGCCCAGTTTGCGGAACTCGCGGGCACAGAGGGAACGGCGACGGTCAGCACTCAGCCCGGCACCAAGGGACTCCCCCTCCGGCTCAAAGGCAGCCTGGCGCAGGGCTTGCAGCTGCTCCCGCTGCTCCTGGGGGTCATTGTTTGGGGAGGGGGTCATGCTCATAGATTTGAGGCCAAGCTAGAGCTGCTCCCAGCCTTGTGTACCCCAAAGGCACCCACCTGGCTGTAGGGGTCCACTGGTGTCCGCATGCGCGGCTCCAGCAGCCCCAGCGTAAGGGACTGCAGTACATACAAGTGGTGAGCCATCTCGTCACCCAGGGGCGCTGCACTGTGGATGATGTTCTAGAGGACAGCCCGTCCACGGGTGTGAGCGTGGGCTCACAGGGAGAGGAGGCGTGGGGAGGGGGCGGCCGGGCCCGGTCATTCTTACCTTATAGATGAACTGGCGAAAGTTTCTCTGCCACAGGTAGTCAAGCATGTGCTGAGGTGGGTGGGAAGGGGGCTTAGATGATTTAGCCCCATTGAAAGCACCCACCCTGTAGGCCCACAGTGGAGCACAGTGCCCACCAGCTCCTGCCCCCTGCAGCCACCACATGGACACCCACCTTACGTTCAGCAGGGCTGGCCCCCTGCAACAAGGCTGTCAGCAGTGCCATGGCCTTGGTTTGCAGTTCCTGGTTCATCCTGGGGCAAGAAGGCTCTCAGGGGGCCATCCAGGGTCTGGCTCCACTACCCTCACGTGTACCCCACCCCAACACACTTACACCTGCAGGTGCACCAGCAGCCTATCCAGTGTAACCTCACTCTTAACCAGCTGCCCCAGGGCAGGGCTGCTTAAGGTCACACTCTCCAGCAGCCTGAGGGCGAGGGGCTGCACAGACGCGTCCATCAGGTTCATGTTCACATAGCACACCACCTGTAAGAGCGGGAGGGGTTGCTCCTCACCACCTGACCACCATGGATGGCCCGATCCTGACACCCCCCACTGCCCCAACCTGCTGCCCCTAGAAAAGCCCACCTTCCTAACAAAGGGGATGCTGAGCGTCTCCCAGGACACCACGCCGTGCTCCATGAGCTCCAAGAAGGCCTTCAGTGCCAGGGCCAGCACCTCCCCTAGGCTGGGGGAACATCTGGGGCTACGCAGGGCCAGACCAGGACCCCAGCCCCACCACGTCCACCACCCACCACAGCCAGGTGCTCACTCAGCCCCATCCTCAATGATGGTGCCCAGTCTCTGAAGCCCATCACGGCTGATAACCTCCTGGGCAAAGGTCATGTCGGGCGCCAGCTGGCCGAGGTGCTGCAGGGCTTCCCGACGTCCTTCACGACTCCCACGCTGCAGCCCACTCAACAGTTGCTCAGCCTCAAGGTCCTGGCAGGGGCGGAAGCAGAAGCAAAGTTGGGGAGGCGGGGGAGGCGGGGGGAGGTAAGGAGTGGGAGCTGCAGGTGTGGGAACGCGGGGGTCCTTTAGGGGGCGCACTACAGGGATGTGGCTGGGGCAGAGGCACGGGGGGGGGCAGAAGGGAGGCACCCCAGAAGGGAGGGGAGTGAGGATGGGGCCAGGAGCGGGCATTACTGGGGCGGTGCTGAGGCACAGGATGCTGCCATTCTTGATCTCCGTGCGGTTCTGGAGGAGACAGCAGAAAAGGGAGAGAAGTCAAGAAGGGCTCTGAGGGTGACTTAATTGGGGTTGTCAATAACGGCGGATTTGGAATTCTGTGCAAGATCACATTCCAGTGGGCTGAGGAGTCTGAGGAATCCAGGCGAGGAATCAGGAATTAGAAGGGGCCAAGAGGGAAAGGGGACTCACATTCTCAGTGATGTACCTCCTGTGCCCATCAGCAAACTGCAGGGCATAGCGCTCAGAGCGAGCTAGGCTCCACCTGCGGGCAGAGCAGGCTCAGGGCGGCGGGGGGGGGGGGGGGGGGGGCGGCGGGGGGGCGCCCCCTCCCTTCTGCCCTTCCCTCCCTCGGCCTGTCCGGCCCACACTCACGCGTCGCACAGCTCCTTCAGCACCGCGGCCAGGGGCTTTGCCTGCAATTGGAGAGGTCACTCACGGGGCCGGGGAGGGGCAAGAGTTGGGGGAGAACCTGGGGAAGGGGTGGGGCGGGCTGTTCCAATGGGAAGGGGGCGACCCAAAGGTGGGCTGTGGGGTGGATGTTGGCCGGACAGGCCGGGTGACCTGGTCCAACTGGATGAGCTGCGGGATGGCGTCACGCATCTGGACGGCGATCTTCACCACGTCCCGCGGGGGCGGCATGCTCCGGCTGGTACGGGGCGCCTTTACCTTCCAAACCGTGCAACCTCCTGCCGAGGGTGCACTTGGTCTGGGGCCCCTGAGGATAAGGAGGGCGTCCCCGTGTCCACCTGACCCCCGTGGCCCGCACTCACGCCCCGGACCCCACTCCTGGCCAGGCGCCGCGGCCTTCCCAAGGGAACGGAGGCTAGTTCCGGGTTGCAGTGTGGGGGCCGGAGGACGGCGCCTGCCCTGCCCCGCCCCAAGGTGAGGCAGGTGGGGGCAGGGAGGGCGGGCTGCGGGCTCCGCCACACCTCCAGCAAGGTGATCCACCCAGCCCAGCACCAATCCAGCAGTCCCAGGGAGGGGCCGGAAAGAACCAGACCAGAAAGAGCCTTAGGCAAGATCTTTATTTACTTGGACACTGTACAAATATTACAATTTTCTTTTGCTGCAAAAAGTATAAAAATAATCTTTATATAGGAATCCATTGTTACTGCAAATCTTTCTAAATCTCTGCAAATGGCTCTAAATGAGGGTAAATGAATAGAGAGGTGGGCTATGGGGCAGCAGGAGGTTGGGCCAATCCTCAGGGACTCACCTGCCAAGATTCCTAGCTAGAGACCTCTGCTCCTTTCCGTTAGCACCCACCACCGCCACCTACAGGTTCTCAAGGCTAAAGGCCAGGCAGAAGGGGGATACAGGAGAGGGGCAGGAGATGCTGGAGGGTCAAGGGGTGGGAAGAAGTGAAGGAGGCTAGGGGTGGTGCTGGCAAGTGCTCAGCTCCACGCCAGCTTCCCTCCGTGGCGGGGCGAGGGGGGAGGGGACCTGGCAGGAGAAACTGCTCTACGGAGTGAATTCGGGTTCTCATTCTGTGACACTGGGTGTAGCAGCCGAGCCTGCGCTCGGGGAGGACACAAGGTGGGAAAAGCCCTAGTACAAGAGAGGCAAATATTGTGGCTCCACCATGCAGGGGGCTGAGCCCCTTTCCCCTGCTCACCCAGCCCTGTACTGGTGTCGGTGGTGTAATGGGAGTTGTGGCCAGGACTGTGCAGTCAGGAAAGGCTGGGGAAGCCAGGAATCTGTGGCTCTCAAGCTGTGTAGGAGTGGGGTTGGGGGAGGTCCCCTAGCAGCCCTCAGGTTAGACAGTCTGTGTCCCAGCCACACAGGGCATGTCCCCCGTCAGTCAGAGGTTGAGAACAGGCACATCAAAGAGGTCACAGACACCTTCACTCTCGTCCAAGTTGTAGATGTAATCATGGTCTCCGGGGGGCGGAGAAAGGCGGAGAAGAGGGGCAAACACTGCAGAGAACACCAGGCTGAGGCCTTCGGCCAAGGTCCCACCCAGCAGCTGTCCAACCCCCTGCCCACACCCACACCCACCTTCCTGGGCCACCCACCTTCTGAGGACATCAGCTCCTCCAGCAGCTCTGAGCTCATGCACTCTGGGGAAGGAGGGAGAGCTCAGTTACATTCTGGGTCCTGCCTCTCCACCCACTAAAGCTGATAAAGGGGACCCCTCCCCACCTACCCCTCAGGAACTTTTACACTTTGCCCAAATAGCGAGCGCAACCATAGGTCCTCAGAAGGGCAAGAAATCAGCTGTAAGACCTAATGAGCTATTACCAGCCCCAAAAAGGAATGCAGCCCTACCTCGTGTGGGATCAAAGATTTCTGACAGTTCTTTGGGGAGTTCCAGAACTGAAAGACAAAAAAAGCCATGCTCAAGGGCCCAGAGGTCCAGCCTGGTCCCACTCTAGCCCCCAATTTCCTCAGATCCTGTACCACCCACCCTGGGGCTCCACACAGCTAAAGAGATGGAGGCCCTGCCCCAGGCCAAGCTGGCATCGTCTGTCAGTCTCCCTTGTTGACCCGAATTCCTCAGAGCTGGGCCCAGGGTACCAAAGGCCCATTGTAGGTGACGGGTAGAACCCTTCTAACTTGAAGCACTGCAGAAGGGCAAGCAGACCCCCTCCCTTTCTGGGCTCAGCATGCATATCCTGTCTGATGCCCTGTCCCTCTCCACCCTTGCTGAGCACTAGCTCAGTGTCAGGCTCAGACATCACACCCCAGGTCACGTCACCTGGCAGAGGAGGAGGCAGATATTTCAACAGGGGCTAGTGCTTCAGGGCGACAACTCTGCTACAAAGGTCTGAGTGGGAGAACGCACATGGGAAGCAGAGGAAAATGAAGCTGGAGAGCAGTGCTGGGGCTGGATGATGAGGGATTTCATAGGCCACAGTTAGGGGCGTGGTTTTATCCAGCAGGCCTTAGGGAGCCATTAAAAGTACTTTTGTGAACAGAGAAATGCCAGTTAGGCTGTGTTCAGATGGGGTAAAGAGGATGCTACGGAAGAATTTAGGATAAAGGAGACCAGCAGTGGTCCTGAGGATGAAAAAGACCACTGACGGGAGACATCTGCAACAGAACTCACTTAGCTGATGTGAGGTGGGGAGCAGAAGGAGGGAGGAAATGGAACTGGAGTTGAAGCTCAGCTGTCAGGCCTGGCCGACAAGGGCCAAAGGTAGGGTATACAGGGTGGAAAAGCAAGTTTCAGTTGAGGACACATGGGAATGAAGTATCCATTGGATGTGCACAGGAAGGCATGTGGACACAAGAGTTGTGGGGTTCCAGCAAAAGACCAAGGCAAGACAGAGGTTGGGGGGGTTCATCTACCCAGAACTGGGGCCCTCTACAGTTGTGGAAGGGGACAGAGACCTGGGAAGTGCCAATGTCCAAGGAAGTGCCAGGGAGAGATCAGAAGAGAAGCCAGTGAGAGAGAAGAGCCAAGATCTGGCATCATTAAAGCCAAAGGAGAAAAAAAGTATCAATACGGACCAAGAGAGCACCAGAGCTCATCAGCCTAGAAACTGCTAGAGCTGGCAGTCAGGGCTGGGCAACTTATCAAGAGCAGCACTGGGGTAGCATGGGAGGTGGGGTGGGTGCAGGACTCCTGACTGCTGGAACCTGGAGGGCGACTAGGAGACCAAGATATGCAGTGGAGTGGGGATGATTTTTTCAAGGAGTCCAGACAAAGAGGAAACAGGGGAACACAGGACGAAGTATCACTTAGTTAGGAGAGAGCGGTGCTTGTGGGCTGAGGAGAACGAGTCCTAGAAGCAAACACAAAAGTAGCTGGATGGAAAGGAAACACCAGGCAGATGACATCACCTCTCCGGGGAGGGTACTGCCCACCTTTGCAGCCTGAGGACCACACCACAGCCCCTTCCCCAAGCGAGCGCATACACCCTCCTGAGATCTGAGTCCAAAGTGGCAAGCAGGGCTTGAGAGAGAGCCAGGGAGTTGTCAGCCCAGGAAGGGGGGGCACTGAGCTGGAGGCCAGGCTCTCCTCATCTCGGCTGGCAGAGCTCTGGTCAAGGCAGGCTTGATGGCAAGGGCCGGCCCTTGGGCTGGCCAGCTCTGGCTGAGAAGATAGAAGAGCTGGGTCCCAGCCCCAGTTCTGTTTCTAACCTAGGACTGGCTGAGGCTGTGTTCCCCCTGCTCCCGAGGGAACAAGTACTCACCACCTGTGGGGTCCGCCTTGATGGGCTCAAAGGAGGTAGAAGGGTTGGGTCCAGATGAACTGCTATTGCTGCTGCTGCTGCTGCTGCTACTACTGCTGTCCAGCAGGGCAGAGGACTGCAGTGGCCGAGTGTCCAGCGCTGTCGGGCCCAGCGGAAGTGAGCTGAGCTCACCACTGTCCTTGCTATTGGTTCCAGGGCTGCCACTCACTGCAACCACATGCCCCAAACCCAGTCACTTGGGGACAGGAAGTAGGGCACTGAAGCTGGCCATGCTAGAACCCACACCCAGGATGACTACAGCTCTGGCTCCCAGGCCCTGCCAGTTACCCATGAAGAGATAACCTAGAAATGATGCCTTGAAGGGGACAGTGGCGTAAGACCAGTAGGAGGGAAGACTCATGGACAACACGGCGACTGAAACCACACTTTAAGAGGGGCTGCCAGGGCAAGTGAGCCGCGGGTGGGTCTGGGGAAAAACTGCCACCACTAATGCCCCTTCACACAGTCAGAGCTTGCCCGTTAAAAAGGGCTCCCCCACCCTTTTTAGGGTGGGCCAGTTGGCGGCCAGGCAAGGGACAACCCCCATAGGGTCTCTTGCAACTCTGAGTATGGCATTCCACAATACAGAAGTATTGCCTCTTGGTCCCCAGAGGTCACTGCACCCATCACCAGACGCCCATCTTGCCTCACCTGTAATTTCAGCTGATGGACTGGTCACCCCTTGGGCTTCGGTGCTGCCGGGTACACAGGTGGCGGCAGTCATCTGGGGACTACTTGGGCGTGAGGCATCCTGGGTCAGGGCCATAGCAGGTTTGGGTGGAGTTGGAGGAGTAGAGACAGCAGGTGGGCTCTGGAGCAGATCTTCAGGGGGTGGCACAGGCACTGCCACAGGAGGCGAGCTCCAGGCCTCCTTGTTCACCAGCAGCACCTCGATGGGGCCACTCACACTCTTCAAATGAATCTGGTACTTCTTCTGCCCGTTGATGCCCTGGGGGTGTGGGGCAGGTGGAATTGGAAGCAGGCTTCGCTCCTGCCTGACTCTGGGCCAGGGCCAATGTCCTCTCCCACCCCAGGCTGCCCGTTCTCCTAGATAACCCCAAACCCCAGGCCTCAACCTACCTGCCCCACCCGGAACTTATCGGGCTCCACAGCCAACACCCGCCCTCAACCAACCCTGCCTGCCTGGGCTGAGCACCCACCTCTGGGATGGGTACCTCCAGGCTGGTGCCCGATGGAGCCCGGATGGCCAGGAGGGTATCTCCTAGAATAACAAGGAGAATGGGTCAGGCTCCAGGGACTCAGTTTGAGCTGGGAATAGGGGTGCCTGTCCATTGTAGCAAGGAAGGAGATCACAGTCTCTGAGGAGCTAGACAGCAGATCTCACCCATCCCCCACAGTGGCTGAGGCAGAGAACGAAAGCTTTTCTCCTTCCAAGAGCCCGGGGGGCTTAGTAACCAGAAAATCTGGATTCAAACATGTGGGACAAAAGATTGCTGGCCAGGGGCACCTCACTCCTCAATTGATGGGGCTGCTCCCTAAGTGTAGGTGTCGCGGCCAAAGCCAACATCCCTTCCCAGAACCAGTCTGTGGGGTACAAGATGGAGAAAGAACAGTTCCTGTATCCATAATGCAATTAAACTATAAGTTGAAAGTGGGAGTCACTGCCCTCTGCATAGGAGCATGCACCCCCTCCCCCTTATGCCCATCACACCTGAGAAGCCAACACCTGGGGCCGGTGCAGATGGGGGCTGACCCAGGGACCCAGCCCAGGACTGTTGTACCCTCTCAGTATGGTCAGCCTCCACAGGGTCCCAGTGACCCTCAAACCCAGGACTTACCCTGCCTGGTTCCTCTTTGGGCAGGCCCCAGGAACCCTCTTAAGAGATGGAAGTCTCCTTGGGCATTGAGCCCCTGCTCAGGGCTGTGGCTCAGCCCAGCCCCACCCCCATCTCCCCCGACCCAGGCTCTGCTCACCAGCAAAGCATCTGCAGATGTCCTCATGAGTCACGTAGGCCAAGGTGTGGGGGTTAAGGAGAACGACTGAGGCCCTGCCTATGGTGACAGACGGCAGACCACAGAGAAGACCCAGCTCTTTAGGAGAGGTCTGCCATACAAGTCCTCAGAAGTACTGGGGCTTGGGGTCTATGTGGAGACGGATCACAGGCCAAGACTGGTGGGGGAGGAGCTCTGAGAGGGGAGCTGGAGGCTGGGACCTGGCCAGAAGCTGCAGGACCATCCTCCCAAGAGGGACAGAGCCGGGGGCACCACAGAGCAAACCCAGCTGACCAGAGGGGCCCTCGCCCCCTCCCCGGGAGCATGGACTGCCAGGAGGATATCAGCTGTTCTGCACGTCCTCTGTGACGTTCCGGATGCTCTGCTGCACCCACACCTTGTGCTGGTCCAGTTCTTGCTCTCGCTGCTGCAGCTCCTCGATCTCTGCCTTGAGCTCAATCAGCTTGTCCGCAATCTCCCGGGTATTGCAGCCAGGCCCCACGCCCCTGAGCCCAGGGAGTGGGGCTGAGGAGCTGCTGGGAAACTCCGGGTCCCGTGGCCCCTGCTCTCCCCTGCACCCCCCACCCCCCACCCCTGACGCTTCTGGATAGGAGATCCCATTACCCTCCCAGGTGCCCCCACTCACTTCCACTGGATGCTATTCTTGGATTTTTTCTCGATCAGCCCAATACCTTCCAGCACGTTGGTAATGTCGTAAATCCGCCGCTTCTGGCGCACAGCTAGGGTGTCAGCTGCCTGGCACACAGAAGAGAGTGGAGGATGCTCAACCCCACTCTCAGGGGGACCCCCAGCTACCTTGAGACCCGGTCTGGAGCGGTCTGAAAAGGGGGTGGATTAGGTCCCAACCCTGCTCCCAGGCACTACAGCAACTCAGGACGGCGGGGCGGGAAGAGGCCTGGCGCACCCCGGACTGATGCTGATGCTCTTTTCCCCACACCAGGCGGGGAGGCCACGAGGACCAGCACCTGCAGCCCGGAGACTAGCACACAGCGGACCCCCAATGGCCTCGGCCGAATGAATGAAACCGCTCCCGGCCTCCTTCCTCCGAGAAAACACACGGATGGCGGCCTGCTCTCTGAGGGCTCCGCTGGGCCGCCCCGGGGGTTCCCGCTACCGGCCAGGCCTGGTCCACCATTCACCCCTGTCTTCCCTTAGCCCGGGCCGCACCAGCTTGAGGTCAAGCACGCCGTCCTTGGCCTCCTGCAGAAGCGACACGAACTTGGTAGTGAGAAGTCCCAAGCTCTTCTCATGCCGGCTTGGGGTACCCGGGGGCGGCGGCGCCTGTGGCCCGGCCTCCGCCATCGCACCAGCCCGCCGCCTCCCTTCAGCCAGGCCAGGCCAGGCCGGCGCCGCCGCCACTTCCGCTTCCGTTCCTGGCCACCCCGCCGCCGGCGCCAGCGTATCTGCTTCCGCTTCCGCTCCGCGCTCTCCCAGGGAACCTGGCGCAATGCCTCTCTGCCGGCACGGGCGCAAAACTTCGGGGACCATCAGCAAATGTCCAACCTCCAAAAAGGACGAAAACAACCCGCAAATCCCGGGAGACAGGACATGGTGTGGAGACATGTGGAACAAGTCGGTGGGCAATCCCCGCAGTAGAAAAAGGGGAGCCACCAGAACCTTCCTGACGGGCCAACCTGCCCCAACTCCACTAATTTGTCCCAGCCCCCCATCTTAGGAAAAGATGCTCACGTTGCCTAATGAACCCAATGTTTTCCCAATTCTGCTCCTGGAAGCTGCCCTACTCTCTTGGGGTCATCCACCCTATTTTCATACCTCATTTCCTGCCAAACAAAAGCACTAACTATAGCTTGTCCACTTGTCTCCATCTTCTTTCCCCTTCCCTGATTCCAGCCTCATCTTTTGTCTCCACACTGCAGTGCTCAGAGACCATGGAATTATAACCAGTGTTCAGCCTATGCCAACATGTTTACCGATGTATAAATATATGTAAAGCATTTAGAGCAGTTCCTGGCACGTAGGAAGAATTATGTGTTCGCTGGTATCATTTTGTTATTTTTAACATTGTCATTATTGATCATTATTTATTATTTCATTTTAGGTCAAGTTCTCTGGGAAACAGACTTTGAGACAGGGATCTGCCTGCAAATCCCTTTATTGGGGGATCCACGCTCATAAGGAAGTAAGACGAACAGAATTGGACAGAGAAGGAATTAAACTGCGAGGCAGTTAAAATAGAGGTCTCAGCCCATCCTACTAGGAGAGGCTCTGGAACTAGGGTGGCCTTTCCAAGGCGTTCCACATCCAGGCAAGGGTACTGGGCCTTTGTACCTCAAAATTGACCCAGAGACTCAGCTGTGAGACCTCAGCAGCCTACACTCCTGGCAACTAGGGGAATAAGTGCCTTTGTCCTGAAGGGTAGATTTGGATGGTTCACCAATGACCACTACATTATTACTACCCTGTAGTCCCTTCCGTAGCCCCCTTTAACTCTCAAGATGAACAGCTTTCATACCCCTTGGGCCCCTCTCCTGCCATCACCTACCACAAGCATTCTTCACAACAGCCTGTGATCTCTCACTCCCCTGTAGAGGTACACACCCTCCTCTGAGGGGCCCATCAACACAGTTTTCATATTGTGACATTGTTGTCTGCGTCCACGTTTGCACAACCCACTCTGCACCCCAGGTTGGGGCCGTCTGGTTCATGTCTGTGTCCTGAGCACTAAGAGGTCCCCGGTGGACTCCCCGCCCCCCAAGGAAGTGGCGCCCTGCCCTCCCCACCCCATCCCACAGTGCAGATGCTCTTTCCTGTTGGGAATAAAATGCCAGAGTTTCAGTTTCCTTCCTTTCTCTACGTGGCCTTGGGGCGGGAGGGATCTTGGAGGGAGGAGGGGGCTCCTGGGCAGGGAAGTAGGACACAGGCTTCCTTGGGAAGAGGAATTTTGCTGAGGTGTGGGCCAGGGCCACCCAGGCCCTCTGAGCTAGTGGAGGGAGTGTCCGGCTCTGCTGTGAGGGCCGGGGGAGAGGGCCATCTCAAGGCCAAGGCTGTGTGAGGAGGACGGAGGACTGAATGCCTGGTCAGGCCTGGTGAGTTCCATACCAGACTGTCCTCTGCAACTCAGCAGGGGAGGTCTGTGCCTACCCTGCCTCTAGACATCTGCATAGGGCCAGCAGGGGAAGGCTTCCTGGGTACCTGCCCATCATACCACCTCCCCTGCATTTCCGGAGGGGGCTGCTCAAGAACGTCCCTCCTCCTTCTTGGAGGGGCCTAGGCAGAACCTGCAGCTCAAAGGAGCATCCACTCTGCCTGCTCTAACCCAGATTCTTGCCCCGACTCCCACCTCAGCTCCCACTTCAGTTCCAGCTCCTGCGGGGCCTGCCATGGACTCAACAACCAAGAACGAAATGCAGCCCGCACTTCTCCCTGGTATGAGACCTTCCGGGTGGGTTGGGAGAGGGATGTGGCAAGAAAGATGGGAATGGTAGGGTTGGGTCCTCCTTGCCAAGTCTGGCTGGAGCTCTATCGGTCAGTGAGATGAGTGGACCACCCTGGGGGCCAAACTAAAGAGCAGGAAGGGCAACAGGTTCGGCAGCTGCTTCCTTCAGGCCCTGCCCAACTGACATGGCTGCCCAGGCTCTTCCTGCCCAGGGCCTGAGTGGCCGGAGCAGGAGAGGGCGGAGCGGCTAGCCCGGGGTGCAGCACTCAAGTGGGCCTCAGGCATTTTCTACCGGCCGGAGCAGCTGGCCAGATTGGGCCAGTATCGCAGCCGTGAGGTGCAGCGTACCTGCTCCCTGGAAGCACGCATGAAGGTGGGCATCAGGCAGGGGCAGGAGTGCTGGGGGTGGGTGGCAGGGCTGGCCAGGCCTCACTGGCTGCCTCCCTCCCACAGTCAGTGGTGCAGTCATACCTGGAGGGTGTGAAGACTGGTGTGTGGCAGCTGGCCCAGGGCCTTGAGGCCATGCAGGAAGCCCGTGAGGCCCTGGGCCAGGCCCATGGGTTGCTCCGGGGTATGGCCGAGACTGTACAGGCACTAGAGCCCCTGCGGGAGCAGGTCAGCCAGCACAAGCAACTGCAGGCCTTGTCTCAGCTGCTGCCCCGGCTGCAGGCAGGTGAGTATGCAGGGGCCCTGGGCCTCAGCCGTCCAACAGTCAGTCAACAAACACCCATCAAGGGGCTGGGGCACTAGTGGGAGATTGCGTGGAGGGACACACCAGGAACCTCCCAGAGAGTAACTCAGGCTTCAGATGGCATATGAAGCAGGGTGCAAATTAGCTCATTCTGGTGTTCCTGAGCATGGGATGTCTGAGTCAGGAAGGACACCCAGTCAAGTGGCTCTGGCCATCCTTGTTAAATTGAAATACTTCCCTAAAAGAGTGGGTGAAGAGCCATTAGAATGATCCTCAAGTTCCTCCCTGCCTTCCTTCCAGGATCCCTGACTTCCTCATGTTCCTTTAGCTCAAGGGTTTACCCCTGGCCCACAAGGCCTCTAGGACCTTCCCTGGTTCCTTTCAGATTGGCTAATGCTCTACTATACTCGTTATTAAATATTTTACACATCATCCCAGCCCTAGGACCTCCGCATCTGATCCTGTGTCCATTGCACAGGTGGGAAGGCTGAGACCCAGGGCCGTCTCCTCTTTTCCCTCCTTAGTGCCAGCTGCAGTGGCCCACACACAGTCCTTGATTGATGCCCAACGGCTCTTGGAGGCATACGTGAGCCTTCGGGAGCTTGAGCAGCTGCAAGAGGAGACATGGGTATCTCTGGGGGACCTGGAGTTGCCAATCTTCGAGGGGTTGGGCCCTCTGTCTGAGGCACTGGGCCAGGCTGTGGAGGCGGCTGTAGGGGCCGCAGGACAGCTGGCACGGGAGGACCCAGCCCTGCTGGTGGCTGCTGTGCGTGTTGCGGAGATGGAGACGGGCCGCACAACCTCCCTGGAGCAAGCCCCCCGGGACTGGCGGCAGCGCTGTCTGCGGGCACTACAGGAGGGCCTGGAGCAGATCCACTTTGGGACACATCTGCTGCCTGGGCCAGGGGCCCTAGCAGGGTGGCTGGAGGCTCTGCGGGTGGCTCTACCCGCCGAGTTGGCCACAGCTGAGGCACTAATAGCACCCTGCTGCCCACCGCACTACAAGGTGGTCCAGCTATGGGCCCACACCCTGCATAGTGGCCTGCGCCGCTGCCTACAGCAATTCCTGGAAGGGCCTGAGCTGGGAGCTGCTGATGCCTTCACCTTACTGCATTGGGCACTACATGTGTACCTGGGGTCAGTGCTCTTTGGGCAATGGGAAGCGGGTGGATTGGAAGCTGGAGGCTCAGTGTGACACTGGGCCACCTATCACCAGGCCAGAAATGATGGGGAGCCTGGAGTTGGGGCCTGAGGCTGATGTGTCTCAGCTTGAGCCCCTCCTGACCCTGGAGAATATTGAACAGCTTGAGGCAACATTTGTGTCCAAAGTCCGGGTGAGTAGTTGGGGCCTAGGTCCAGAGAAGCTCTGCTACCAGTTGTGTGCCTGTATTTGCAGAGGCACATGTCTAACTGTCTCTAGCAGGGTCAGTGCCCTGCTATAGCCTGCTGCCCCTCATCCCTTCCCCCAGGCAAATGTGGTGCAGTGGCTGCAGAAAGCACTGGATGGGGAAGTAGCTGAGTGGGGCCGGGAGCAGGAGCCTGACACAGACCCATCCGGCTTTTACCACTCACCAATGCCAGCCATCGTGCTGCAGGTGAGTGGGAAGTGGCGGGCAGGTGGGCAGCTCCCATAGGGAAAGGGGAGGAAGGCAGGCCTAGGACTCTGCTAATGGCTGCCCATTCCTGCCTGCAGATCCTGGAAGAGAACATTCGAGTAACCAGCCTGGTCAGTGAGTCACTGCAGCGGCGGGTGCATGGCATGGCACTGTCAGAACTGGGAGCATTCCTGAGAAGGTCTGCCAAGGCACTGATCCATTCCCAACACCTGGCCTTGCTCCTGGGGCAGCCCAAAGGGGCTCCGAGTGAATAAGGCCCACCAGTGGGAAAAGGCTCCTTCAAACAGGACCTTGAGTATCTTGGAGGTGGGGCTAGAGTACCCGGAACAGAGGATGTTGGGGCGCCAGAGTGACAGCAGGTACAAAAGCCACCTCTGCCCTTTGCAGCTTCAGTGATGCCCTGATTCGATTCTCCCGAGACCACCTCAGAGGGGAAGCAATGGCCCCTCATTATGTGTCCTACCTACTGGCTGCCCTCAACCACCAATCAGCACTCAGGTACCAGAAGTCTCCCACAGAACCCCACCTTCACTAACCCCTGACTGAATATCTATTAGGTATCTATCCATCCACACTGGGCCATTAGGAACTTTGGACTCACAAAGCTCTGGGGTTCCAATCCCAGTTCTACTAATTACTAGCTGTGTGACCTTGGGTGAGTTACCAAATCTCTCTGAATGTCACTTTTCTTATTTATATTATATTATATTATATTATATTATATTATATTATATTATATTATATTATATTATATTATATGGGTAAGAACTGGACGTTCTGAGAATCACATGCAATAACATGTAAAGTACCTACCACAATGCCTGGCACATAATCTCAAGCATTCATTCATTCAACACATACTTACCAGCTCCTATTCTGTGCCAGATAATGTCTGGGGTTACAGCAGTGAACAAAACAGAAAAAAAAAATCCCTTCCTCTTGGGTCTTATGTTCTTTGGGATGGGGGCAGGGAGAGCAGACAAACAAGTTGCTGATTTTCACTCCCTCCTGACTGGTATAAACTCTTTCCCCTGACGGATGAGTAAACAGAAACCGAAAGACATGACTTGCTCAAGGTCACACCACGAATTAGAGGCTGGGTTGTCTGGGCTGTGTCCCTGCCAGCTCACCGAGCCTACCACTCCATGCTTTAGTCGACACCCCAGACCTTCAGAAGCTCGGGGAACCGCCCTTCTTGCCCCCTCCCTCCGCACACTTGCGCCACTAGGTGGCACCCGAGCGGCTGGACAACGAAGGTCCGTTAGGGCCTTGGCCTTGGTCCTGAAGCCGTACTTTTGGTTGGTCCAGCTCCTCCGTGTCGGTCTTGCAGCCCGACGGGGTGGCTTTAGGAGCCTTGGCTCCGGTGGAGGCAGCGCTGGAGGAGTTGCAGAGGAGAATATGCCGCCTGGTGTTGGAGGAACTGCTGGTGGAGCTACAGGTGGTTTCAGGTGGGGTGGGTCTCTACGTGGATGGAGCGTATGTATGGAGGTCTCTACGTGGAATACGGAATCTGCATCGGCCCTTCAGTCCCGCCTCTGTCCCCATCCCCTAGCCCCTGTTCATGGCTCTGCCCTCGCGCCAATGGCTGTCGAGCCCGGAGCTGCTGGAAGATGTGTGCGAGAGGACGGCGCGCTTCTGCCGGGATTTTTGGCGTGTGCGGAATCCCGCTGTCCAGGTGCGACTTGGGGTAAGGAGAGTGAGGGGGGAGATCCAATGGGAGAGGGGTCCAGAACCCACCTGATTGCCCTCCCGCAGCTGCTGCTGGCCGAGGCTGAGCGAACCGTGGTGCTGCAGTACCTGTGTGCGCTAATGCAGGGCCGCCTGGTGTGCCGTGGTGCGGATGAGCGGAACCAGGCTGCCGAGCGCCTGCAGCACGATGCCATGCAGCTCCGGGATCTTTTCCTCGATTTGGTGAGAGCTTGTTGGGCGAACAGATGGGTGGGAATCTCAGTGGTTGGGTGGGAGCCGAGGGCCCGCACGAGACCTACCCCGACGTGTTCAGGGCCTGGAGGAAAGCCTTCAATGTGCGCCGGTGCTACTCACTCTGCGAAAGCTGCTGAACCTCCGCGATCCCACGATGCTTGGCTTGGAGGTGGCAGGCCTGCGGCAACAATTTCCTGACGTGAGGTGCGAAGACTGGCGCGAGAAGGGAGGAGGGAACTGGGAGGGACGGGGAGGGGCTGGGCGGGGCTGACGCACCTCCGTGGTGCCCCGTAGTGAGGATCACGTCTCCGCCCTCTTGGACCTGCGCGGGGACGTGTCCCGAGAGCAGCGCCTCGCTGCACTCAGCTCCCTGCAGGCGGGCCCGCAGCCATCGCCCCCCACGGGTCGCCGCGCACTCTTCAGCCTCGTGCCAGCACCTACGCCTGCTCCATCCTCCTGCCTTCCTTCGGGGCCCTGTGCCTGACTCCCGACTGCCCGCAGAATAAAGCCATGGCCCCTATACGCGTGAATTGTGTGTGCTGGGGAAGGGAGGAGGTTGAAATAAGTGTCCGTGAAGATTAGGGGGTCCACACGCAGTGACACGCCTAAGGTATCCTGGCTCCAGTCCTGGTATGCCCGCTGTACCCCACCTAGCCCAGCATCAGTGCCGGGCTTCTGCCACCGTACGCGGACTATATCCCCACGTATCCGTCCCGGGGCAGTGAGTTCGTGTCTCCCTGGCCCTAACTCCGAGGCCGGGTACCAATGAAGCCCTGAAACCAGCCTGGACCTCGTGAAGAGGGCGGGCTCAAGACAACGCCCAGCCCATGAACGAGACCTAGTGGCGGACACCGCCCCTCTGCCTTGCCTGGCCCCACCCTCTGCTGTGTTCTCGGGCGCGCGCCGCAGCGGAGATTGACGCGAATCAGCGCGCTGAGCGTGCGCGCGCCCGAGTGCGTTCGTCCCTGGCGAGAACTCCCGCGGGCAGGGAGGCCGGCGACCGGTGTTTCAGAAGAGGAAGGGCGTCGGCGAAAAGAGCAGCGAACAGGTGGGGGTGCGGCACGGAACCCTTTCATCCCCTAGAAGCCGAAAAGGCGCGCGACGCGACCACGCCTTACTTACCAGGGAATTCCCCCTCCATTGTCCTCGGGCCCCGCCCTCCATTCGGCACGCCCTTTGCCTCATCGCGCTCTGTTTATTGGCTGCAGGTGACGCCCCTCTTCGATATACCCATCCCCATTGGCTCCTCTTTCATGTTATTCTCTCCCGGAGTTTCCTATTGGCGCAGGCCACACCCTCATTTGTCACCAGACTCCGCCTTCAGTCTGGGTTCCTCCCCCAGCCATCTTTCATTCATTCTGCATCTAGTGCTGGGTGTTTGAGACAATGGGGTGAATCAGACCCGTCCCTGCCCTCAGGGAGTTCAGGAGATGGTGGGGGGACACGGACCTAGGCTATGAAAATGACAGCCTTCGGCGGTATAGACGCTGCCTAGGCACTGGGAGCCTCTAAGACGCCTGGAAGGCTTCCCGGAGGAGGTGAGGACTAAACCAAGCCCTGAACACGGTTAGGTTTGCTCCAGGAAGACATTGGGAGGGCATTTTTGGCAGAAGGACCTGAGACATGAAAGAAACAGGCGTATTCTGGTAATTATGAAGAGGTAGGTGGAAGAAAAGGAGGAAAGATGAAGGGGGCTGGTCCAGTTAGAGGCCAGGAGACTCTGGAGGAATACAGGAAAGTGTATACTTAGTTGAGGGGAGTGCAGCCTGAGGTCTGAAATCAGTCAGCTAGTCCCTAGGCAGGTAGAAGGAAATGGTGGGGGGGGATCAGACCTGGACGGGGAAACAAAGTGCAAGGAAGGAATGATTCCAATTTTGAGAAGCAGAAGGGCTCTTGAGCAACTGCTCTGGGTCAGGTACTATTCTGGTTCTGGAAACACAATGAATACTCGAAAGGAAACAGCAGACAACTAACAAATATACTGTACTGCAGATGGTGACAACTGCTACAGAGAACAATACTGTGGGGAAGGGGTGATTGTGGTGTAGAGGAGAGAGGAGGTTTACTATTTTATAGAGTGTTTGTTGTTAGGGAGGCTTTTCTAATATTTGTGCAGAAATCAGAAGAAAGTGAGAGTGACTCCTGCAATTACATGGAGGGAAAACATTTCAGACAGAGGATGTGTTCAGTTTGACATGCCTGTTATACATTCCAGTAAATATGTAGAATTGAGAACTGGCAACATTGGTCTGAAGTTTATGGAAGATGTCTGGGCTGATGATTTTAAAACCTTGAGAGTGGATGAGATCACCCAAGGAGTGAGCATAAATGGAAAAGGGGAGAGAAGTTTCTGTAGAAGTTTCCAGGTTCTGGGGCATTACAGTATTAAGAGGTCAGGAAGATAGGGATGACCAGCAAGGAAGAGCAAGAACAAACAGCCAATGAGGTAGGAGATGTGGGGAGCCAAGTGGATGAAGTGATTAACTGTGTCAAGTGCATGAAGATCATTGATGACCTTGGTCAGATCAGTTTCAATAGAGATTGGGGGTGAAAGCCTAACTGGAGTGAAATTTAAGAGAGAACGGGAAAGAGAGAAATGAACAATGAGCATAGATGACTCTTGACATGTGCTGCAGTGAGGAGCAGCTAGAGGGGGTGGTACTATTGCTGGAGGAGTGGGGGGTCAAGAGAGGGTTTTGTGTTTGTTTTTTTTAAGACAGAGAAATGACAGCATGTGTTTATGCTGATGGAAAGAATCCAGTAGAGAGGAAGAGTTGGATGATGTAGGAGATATAGGGGAGAGGAGAAATGCTGGAATTGTGTCCCTGAGCAGGCAAGGGAGTTCAGAGCCTGGAGCCTTCAGTCAGCCTCTGGAGTGAGACTAGATTGGACTGAGCCCTGGTACAGAGTCGGGTGAGTGCCCCGACCCACGAGGAAGATGCTTCTGATAGGAGACAGACCAGGGATTGGCTTGGATTTGCTGAAGTTTCCATCTGCCCCCCAAAAGCTGATTCTAAATTGGATTTGAACAGATAGCCCAGCGGAGAGAAAGCATTCCAGCTGGAGGGACTAATATAAGCAAGGGGTATGCAGGCATTCAAACTGACGCCTAATGGTCTGGAGGAGGTGGGTGGAGCCAGGTGGGAGGGAAGGGGTAGAAATGAAAAACGCCATAGGTGGAAGGCAGGTAGAAGGTAGTGAGGCTCCCCTCACCCGTCAACCCAGCAGCTGAGGCTATATTGTACCAGCTTCCAACCTGGGTGAGTGCTGAACACAGGGATTAGAATCATGAGTATGGGCTCAGGCCTTGCTATCAGGACCTCACAGGCTAAGGGGTATTCCGGGAACCACCATCTAGGTGGGTGTATAAGACTCTTCCTCCTGCTTTCTCCCAGTCCAGCTTGCTTTGGTGAGCCTGCTGGAGGGAATGGAAACTGGGGTGGGGTTGAGAGGGCAGGCACCCAGACTCCTGGGGACCCAGCAAGGGCAGTGTGGAACACAGGGCCTGCTGGTCCTTAGGCCACACCCACTCATGCTGTGCTCCACATGCCCTTCTGTGTCCCCAGAAGACGACAGTGTGGGGAGTTGGAGTGACCAGGCTGGATGTGATCCCCAGGACAGAATGGTGCTGGACTCAGGGGCCCAGGTGTATGAGCAGGCACCCCCCAGCCCACCAGCCAGTCACTCATCCTTGGGCTGTAGGCTGAAGCCCTCAGACCAAGATGGGACACCGCTGTACCCCTGGCCTCGGTCCCTGGCCTTGCCCCTGGCTCTGTCAGTCTCCTCAGCCCTGCAGCCCCGGCCTGAGCGGCAGTCCTTCTCAGAGCTGCGCTTGGGCCGCCGTGGCCACATGCGTCGCAGTGAGAGCACCTACACCGTCAATAGTACTGGTCGGCGGGGGGGCAGCACCCAGGGTCGGGCCCTACCTGGACGAGGACGGGATCCAGGTGGGGGCACCCTGCGGTCTGCAGCCTCCCTGCCTCACATAGCTAGGACTCGAAAGGAGGTAGGCCGTGGTGCCAGCAGGAGCCCCTGCCTGTTGGTGGCCCTGCGGCCAACCAACATGGACCATGAGCGGGACAAGTTCTTCCAGTCCCATTACACCTACAACCCACAGTTCCAGTACCAGGAGCCGATGCCTACAGCTGTGCTGGAGAAGTACTGTGAGGCCTCTGGACAGTTCATCCATCAGGTCAGTCAGCCTGCCCACCTTACCCTGGCCCTGACCACCCACCAGGCCTCGCCTGACCAGCCACTGCGGCCCTGTGTGCAGGCAGTTGGCATCATTGAAGCTGTCCTGGAGAAGTTTGGCACCTACGAACACTTTGAGGCTACAACCGGGGGCCAGCTACTGACCAAGTGCCAGATCTGGTCCATTGTGCGCAAATACATGCAGAAGGAGGGCTGCGTTGGGGAGGTGAGCTTGCCCTGCCTGCAAGGCCCCTCTTCTACACTCCCCAAACTAGGCTGCCCAGTGGGTGGTGCCAGGCCCAACTCCATACCTGGCCAGCTAGTGACCCCTGGCAAGCCCTTCTCCCTGCCCCAATAAGGTGGGAGCTGGGTCTGAGCAGAGATGGTAAAGGGTGGGTAGCCTGGCCAAGTGTCCAGCCTGGTGGCACTGTGGCATTAGTGGCTCCACCTGCACATTGGTCCCAGGGTTGGTAGCCATGGCTCAGGACACTGCTGCTGCCTACAGGTTGTGGTGCAGCTGAGTGAAGACCTGCTGTCCCAGGCGGTGATGATGGTGGAGAATAGCCGACCAACACTGGCCATCAACCTGACTGGAGCCCGCCAGTATTGGCTGGAGGGCATGCTGCGGCACGAGATAGGTCAGGCTGTGGGTAGGTGGGTGGGTGGGTAGGGATGAGAGGGGCCTGGGATGTGGGAGGCAGTGAGGGGCCCCAGTAACCCCACCCCTGCTCTTTCTCCCCCTTCCCTTTAAGGATGGGCCCTTTCCCTTTGTGAGCAGTCACCTCTTCGCTCTGGCTCACAGAGGAAGGCCCAAACACCCCTGCCCACTCTCTGGGCTCACCCTCGCCTCTCACTCTTCTTGGGTATCTTTTTCTCCCTCCACTTCCTCTCTGATTTCCCTTGACAGTAGGGACAAAGCTGCTGGGGCCCCAACAGGCCAGAGGAAGAACCCTGAGGGTCCCACTAGCCCAGCCAACATATAGGCCCTCCAGGGTGGAAATGGAATTGGCTGAGGACACACAGAGCTAGGTTTAGGAGGGGACAGACCAGACCGGAGAGGAGAGCACAGGACACTAATTACTACTGTCTGTCCCTCTTCATCAAGAATCCTGTTGCTCTGGGCAAAGGGTGGTTTTTGATGGGGACATCAGCGTGACAATCAAAATGATATGGGTGTGCAGAACGCGGGGCTGGGGTGGTGTGTGAGTTCCTGCTCCTCTCTGGGGGCTGGGGGGCAGTGTAAACTTGGGAGAGGTGTGTGTGTGTAAGGACTCTTGCATGTGAAACTCTGTGGGTCCTTGGGTGCAAATTCATCCCAGGCGTGTCTTCATGGGTGAGTATGCAAGGTGGGGCGGGGGCGGTGAGAGGGTTTATGTGAGAGCCTGGGTCACTGGCTAGAGGTGCAGCAGAGTGGGTCCTGGGATGCCCCGCCCAGCGCTGCCTCCGCCTTGCTCTCCCACAGGCACCCACTACCTGCGGGGTGTGAACAACGCGCGGCAGCCATGGCACAACGCCGAGGGTCGGCTGCAGTACGGGCTGCGGCCAGCGAACCCCACCGAGGAGGGCCTGGCCAGCCTGCACAGCGTGCTGTTCCGCAAGCAGCCCTTCCTGTGGCGCGCGGCACTGCTCTACTACACCATTCATCGTGCTGCGCGCATGTCCTTCCGCCAGCTTTTCCAGGACTTGGCGCGCTACGTGCAGGACGCTGACGTGCGCTGGGAGTACTGCGTGCGGGCCAAGCGCGGCCAGACTGACACCTCACTGCCAGGTGGGTGCCCGCTGGGGGAAGTGCCCTGAGCTGGGGTCGGGGACGGGGCTGGCTTCAGGTGTAGGGGCTCATGGCTCTCCCGTGCCCACAGGCTGCTTCAGCAAGGACCAGGTGTACCTAGACGGCATCGTGCGCATTCTGCGGCACCGCCAGACCATCGATTTCCCGTTGCTGACCTCTCTCGGCAAGGTGAGTGGTGGACCACGGGTCTTCATAGGTCCCAGTATTCCCTGACCCTCTGATGGACGCTCGACTGAGTCCTGGGTGCCAGGCCTCTGAGACGCAGTGACACAGCAGATGAAATGACGCTAGCAGGTGCTTGATCTAGCTTTCAGGGTGTGTGTGTGTGTGTACACTGCATCTCAAAGCAGGTATTCCAGGCCAAAGGAGCAGTCAGGAAGGAGGCCTGGGGAAAGAGGCTGGAGAACTGGCCAGGGACCAAGTCCCTGGCACTGGGTCTTTTTGCCAGGCTGAGAAAGGTGACCTTCACGCGAAGCAGTGGGGAAGCAGAGGAGCTTGCAGCAGAGGAATGGCACAGATGTTTGCGTTAGAAGGCTCCTGGGTGTCAGATGGGCGGGGTTAGAGAGAGGGGCTTAGGGAAGGCAGTGCAGGGGGGAGAGGAGAGGTCTTCCCAGTCACTCCTGTAGAACTGATGGAGAGGGAGGGAGAGCTGGAGAGCTCTTCCAAGAGCAGAATTCCTTGAACTCAGTGGCCACCCTGAGTGGGAGGGTGACAGAATCCAGGGCCCCTCCCTGGAATCTGACCTAGGGGACTGTGAGGAGGGTGGGGCTGGCATAAGGTGGCATCTAGGAGTTCACTGCTGGATGTGGGAAATCTGAGCTGCCTGAGCGCTATCCACGTGAAGGTGTTCAGAAGGCAGTTGGATACCAAGGTTTGGAAGTGAGGGGTGAAGCTAAGCAAGTGACAGGAGTAGGATTGTAGGACACAGATGATAAAGTGTTGAGAGAAAGAGTGAACCCCCAGGACTGAGCTTCAGGGTACATAACATTGGAGTGCATCAGGACGGGGAAGGGGAGAGTTCCAGGAACGATGGGCAGTGAGCCATCATTGGTAGAGAGCTGGGACTAGCTGTCTGAAAGCCAGGGCCTCTGCCTACCCCTCAGGCCCAGCTTCCTCTCTGCAGGTGTCCTATGAGGATATAGACCACCTGCGGCCCCATGGGGTACTGGACAATACCCGGGTACCCCACTTCATGCAGGACCTGGCACGCTATCGGCAGCAGCTGGAGCATATCATGGCCACCAACCGGCTGGATGAAGCAGAGCTGGGCCGCCTGCTGCCTGACTGATGCTGGTTGAGGGCTGCAGAGGGCCCCAAATCAGCCCCCAGAACATGCAGCTGGCTGCTCTGTGCTTCCGAGACCTGGGTGTTTCTTGGGGAACTGGAAGGACAGGAGCATCTCAGGAGGGAGGAGCGGCAACATTAGCGGGTTTGTGTCCCTTGCTAGCCTCCCTGGGGCCTGGGGACCAGCAGCATTTCAGGCAAACTGAGTGCCCTCCTGCCTTTGTCTGTGGAGCAGGGGGGAGGCGTAGGGGCAGCAGGGAAGGTGAGCATGGATAGGGACGGGGAGTGGTTTGGGAGTAGAAACCTGTTCTTGCATGAGATGGCTTCGGGTATCTGTCTCCTCCAGTTTCCCTTCCCCCACCTGGCCCCTTGGTGCTCCTTCAGCTTTTATGCTGTCTACCTCTCACTGGGTCCCGGTGGGTAGTCTCCCTTCTCCTGGGGTGACTGCCTGAGCCTAAGGTCCTGGCTTTCACACAGACTCAAGGGGCAGAGGCCCTGGTAGTTAGAGACCCAGCTGGGCTGGGATATGCTTTCCAGCATTTAGCCTGTCCCACTGGTCATGTGTTCCTTCCCTATTTATGTTGTACTTCCTGGGGCTGGGAGGCAGCAGCTTCTGAAGGTTTGGTGGAAAGGCAGAGGGTTCCTCTGGAAGGCACTGACTATTCCTAGCATGTCTCTCTCTCTCTCTCTCTCTCTCTCTCTCTCTCTCTCTCTCTCTCTCTCTCTCTCTCACACACACACACACACACACACACACACACACACAGGCTCCTTGTGAGTGGAGCCTGAGTGCTCATTTGGCCTGAGTGCTCACTTGCCCCCCAGCCCCTCCACTGGCCTCTGCCATCCTTATCTTTGCCCACACCCTCACAGCTGGGCTCTGGCAGAGGTTGGCATAGTCTGGCTACAACCAGAATCAAGCCTGAGGGGCAGGCCCCTAGTTTTTGTCCCAGGTCCTCAGTTCACCCTGGACCAGGAGAGGTGCGGAGATTGCGGTTGCCTCCAGTTTCACCTCAGACTCCGCCGTGTGAGATTGACCTAGTCCCACCCCCACTCTTGGCATTGGTTTTCCCATCTGTAAAACTTGGAAATGCAACTGGAAAGTCCTTACTCATGTAGTCAGTGAATATGCATAGAGCGCCTTCTGTGTGCCAGTCACCGGTCAGAACCCTCACTGAGTTCCCAGTCCTGAGAGAAGCCAGACAATTAAAACAATTACCGTGAAGTGTGTGGTCTCTGTCTACCCAAGATCCTTTCCTTTTTTTCTCTCCTCATCTTATTTCCCAATGCTGTGAGCGCTGGCGCTCCCTAAGTGGAGAGAAGTCCCTCTTCTCTTCTCTGGCTCTCTGCTCCAGGCCCAGGGGCTTCCATGGGGTAGGGCTGGTGACTACACATGCCCCCAAATGGTTCAGGAAGGTAAGAGGGCCCAGGTCAGGCCACTGTCCCCCAGGGGTGCAGCTTGAGCTATTGATGAAATAGGGCTGAGGACTAAGTGGTGAGGCATAGGGCTGCCCAGGTCACTGGGACGCAGAGCACGGTTCACACCCTAGTTCCTGGGCCAAGAGCCAGAGTCACAGAGAGCCCAGGGCGACCCTCAGGAGTTTATTCACTTGCAGTGAACACTGGGCCAGGCAGAGCCTTGGCGGCATCCCACCTTGCCAGTCAGTGCAGGATCCCAGGTCCTATCCAGCTTGGGCAGGGAGCGGCCTGTCAGCACTCCGGCCTTCAGGAATCTAGAGACAAAGGGGTAAGGTGGTCAGTCAGCTGGGGCCCACCCGCCCTCCCTCCAACCTGGCGCTGGGTTTGGGCAGCCTCACACCTTCAGACTCATTCCCTGCCTGGAAGTCTGTCTCTGGCTCTGGCTCCGGTTCAGGCTCTGGTTCTGGTTCAGGCTCTGGTTCTGGTTCAGGCTCTGGTTCTGGCTCCGGATCCATCTGTGGTTCCAACGCCGCCTCATCCCCTTCAGAGGGTTCAGGCTCTTCAGAGGCCTCAGCGTCCACCTCTGGCTCAAACTCCTCGGGCGTGACGGATTGCACTGCCTCCGAGCCCTCAGGATCTCCAGCCTCGTCACAGTGTGAAGCTCTGGGCAGCCCAGGGCATGGGGTCCCTGAGCTGGCTGCCTCGGGCGTCCAGTGGCCTGGGCATGGAGGGTCGTAGCTTCGTTCTCTGTAGCCTGGGACAGAGGTGAGACCGTCTTAAGTTCAATTTACCCGTTTGCACTTTCCCCTGCACACGCCCATCTCTGCGGAAGACTAGGACCGCGCCCCCGCCACCCCACGCGTGCTCACCAGTGCCCACATGCTGCCAGTCCCAGGTGGGGTCGGGCGTGCGCGCGGTCCGCTGGGCGCAACGCAGTAGCTCCTGGCAGGCGGCCTCGCCCTTGCTCTGCACGACCAGCAGCAGGCGGCGCACCCTGCGCTCGGCATCAGGCAGCGCGTCCAACGCCTCGTACTCGGCCCCGGTGAGCACGCCCCGCGCCAGTAGCGCGTCCAGCAGCAGTCCGGAGTCTGCCTGCAGCGTCTCTACCAGGCGTTTCCGTTCGCGGTCGATCGTCTCCGAAGGCCTCTCCTGCGCGTTGCCCATAGTCAGGGCTGCCTGGGGAAAGGGGAAGAGAGGTAGTGGGGGCCGAAGCTCCCCAGCTCTTGACCTCTCTCCCAGGGCCTGAGTAAACACTGGTGGCTGGAGTCTTAAATTCACCTCGACCCCAGCAGCAGGACAGCTCTGCAGCACCGTACTCCTCGTATTCCTGCCTCTCTGGCCTTCTGTCCGGTCTCCTCATCAGGCTTCTCCTTGGGTCCCTAAACATCAGCTGGCCCTCCTCTCCTTTCCTCCACTCTCCCAGGACCCTTATCTATCTAGGACCGCTCTCACCAACCAGGACCTCCCTCCCGAGCCCCAGTTCCCTGCAGATACTGCGATCTGTTCAGACCCAATTTATCCAAACTAACTTCTCTTTCCCAAATCTGCTTCTCCACTTTAACAGGCAAAGACCCACACCCAGATAACAGTCAAGTCGTTTCCATTCTATCTGCTGAATAATTCCTGTCATCCTCACCTCTTTCATAGTCTAGCCTTTCATCTCCAGACTAGACCCTGCAGAGCCCTGAATCTCCTCTGCACCCAGAGCACAAAGTGCTGGGAGCCTCCCCTGCTGCTCTCACCCACTGGAAGAAGTCCAGACCTTTTATCCTGACCCTGAGGTCCATCTTTCCAGGACAGGCTGTGCCCCTTCACTCCCTCCCCCCCAACTAATGCCACCACCATGTTGCAACCCCAATATGGTCGCATGGCCCTTCCTGGTTTCTTAACACCTGAGCACGATACCTAAATTCTTTTGAGTCCTAACTCTGACCAAGATCTTCTGACATCACCTGAGACTCAACTGTCTCCCTGCTGCCCTGGGAATGACTCACAGCCATCTCTTGCTTCATCTTGTACCCAGGGCCCAACTCTTAAAAGCTACCAACGAATACTTGCCGAACTTTTACTGTTTTCCTCCGTGGATCCTCCCATTTTGAAAGACTGTCTCTACCAAACAGCAGGTGTTAGGCAGAAATTAACCTGCTCTGTCCACTAAGGACAATGGCCCATCTCTTGGGTGGCCTGACCCAGGCAGCCAGGCTCCTGGCATTAAGGGGCAAGGAGGTCTGCCCCTGTACCATTCCTTCTCTCAGCCTATTTCCGCCAAGCACCCTCATGGTGCTTTGTCCACAGAGCATCCTCCCGGTCTCATCCTCCCTTTACGGTCCCTCCTCTACCTCCTTTCTGGGCTCTAGGTTTGGGAGAATGGATCCTGCCTCCCAAGTCTCCCTCACTATGACCTGGTATCATGTTATGCCTCCCTGGTCATATTGAAGTGTCAGCCCTTCCCCTAGGCTACTGCTCAGAGACTAGGAGTACCTCCTGCCCCTCCCTCTCCATTCATGTTCTATCTGTGACAAACGCTTCTCCTCCACTTCTCACTGAGTCTCTATCATCATCCCCCCACAAACCCTCATAATCACCTCATCTCCTATGACAGTCTCTCTGAGTACCTCTCACTTCCATCTCATTACCTCGACAGCACAGTGATTTTGACAATTCTCTGGGGCAGGATTTACTGTACCCATTTTACAGATGAGAAGAGGCTCAGAGAGACCAAATGGCAGAACTGTAACCTGACTTGCTCCAGTCTGAACTACAATGAGATCTCCAGCCAAGCAAAATTTCAGCCCTTACTACCTGCTCCTCACTGTCCATCAGAGAGAATTCAGACTATGCGGCCTGGCTGCTCTCCCACACCCCTGGACAGCCAGGCTTACCCCAACTTCCCTCCACCACTCAGTGCTGGAAGAACTCACCAAGCCCCCAGTACTTCTGAATCTTTGCAGATGCTGTTCCCTAAGCCTAGAATACCATTCCCCTTCCTCCATGCTGTGGACCCATCCTCCAAGACTCAAATGTCCACTTGTCCACCCCAATACCTGAGTGGGTCATAGGCAGACCGATTTCATCTCATCTTCTATTACACCACTGAACAGCATATACCCTCATCACTGCGCTGACAGTACTGCACTGTGTACACGCGGACTCTCTGCCCTCTTTGAGAAGTTGAGGCTTCCAAAGCTGCCCCCCAACCAGGGGTGCAAGAAGGGTGAGGGGATAGAACCTGTTCTTATACGGGTGCAGAGCCGATTGGTCCCTCATCCTCCCTCACTCTTCCCCGAATTAGTTTTATGTTAGCTTCCTCTTCCCATCACGCCAAGTCCTGTCCTTTGTCCTATCTTGGACACAGAAACCCCAGATGGTCTAGGCCCGCCCTCTGAGACTCACTATTCAGAAGTAAATACTGTACCAAGTTATATCGGCCGCCAGTCCTTCAAGGGTCACAGGCCAGATTCTTCTCGGGGCACCAGGCAGCTCCAAGTTCGAGGCGTGGAGGGGGGTCTCGGCACCCCTCGCCCCCTGGCTGCGCGTGCTCTTTTGCTAGGGAGCGAGGGTTGTGGAAAACTGCGAGAGCCTTTGCACAGGTGCGACCACAGGCTCCCCTTTTCTCCCCTCCACTGGGTCCCACACTTAGTCCCGCGGAGGGGCGGGGCTCACAGACCTAGTAGCGCGGCTGGTTAACGACGCAGATTCTGCCCAATCTCGGTTTCTTTTCCTCCCCCAACCGTATGGGATGGAGCTCCAGGTCCGGTGAGCTCCCGGCGGTCCGACTCACGGGTCGGGCCTCGGCGGGTCAGGAGATGACGAGGCAGAAAGGGCTGGGCGGGATGGGGTGTAGGGGTGGGAGCAGCAGCTGTGGCGGGGGCGGGGCGGCCAGGGCTGCTGGGAACCGGGAGGAGGGTGGGGAGAGCGGGCTGTTCTCCCAGCTGTAGAAGGCAGGTCGCCCGAGGCCGTGTTTCGCCTGGGCTCTTACACGTGGTTCTCTTTCTCCCCCCCATCCGGGGCGCATTGAATGAGTCAGCGAGGGGGCAACGCGACCCACGGCCCCGGCTCCACGTACCCGGCACCCACTCTGGGCCTGGCAATTCCCAGGCTCTTTACCCCTAACTTCTTGTCGACCCCTCTTTATCTGTTACAGATAAGGCTCAGAGAAGGGGACCAGCTTATCAAGGATCACGGAGCGGGTGCATTGCGGAGCTGGGTGTGAAGCCCAGAGCCTCCACTTCCCGGAGATTGCAGTGGCTACGCACCAGCCCTGAATCCAGGGAGGATGATCCGGGCCTAAGCAGAACTAGAAGCCGGCTCCCCAAGCACTCCACTCTCCAGGGGTTTCTCCATTAAAGCCCTAGGATCTGGAGGCTTCTACGAATGTAAAGTAGCCCCCATCCACCCATGACTTTTGTGCTCCCTGGTCGGTAGAGAAAAGAGACTAAACACGCAGGGGAAAATGCGGTTTATGTGCACGACTTGGTAATGGAAAGGGACCACCGAATAGTAGGGTCTTGGCTCAGCCTCCGCCAGGAGGCGCCGGGAAGCCGAGAAGGATCTGCGGCTGCCGGCCAGCCCCAGTCAGGCTGCTTCTCAGGGGAAGGGATCAGCGCCCAGGACCAGGAAGGAGGCCCGGCTCTCAGGGGGGCTGTAAATGGTTAAAGCTCCAGGCAGGCCGAGAGCTGGGCTTCCCAAAGCCGCGTGGACATCCCGCAGGAGTGGTGCCTCTGGAGTGGAGTCCTTCCCTACGAGGAGTGAGGCTATACTCAGCAGGGAGAAACAGCTCCCCCTTCTTGGTCCCCCCTTCCTGTCTTCAGGGAAGGAGAGCCTCACCTGCCTTGCCATCTAGTAAGTAAGGATGAAACATCCATTCTCAACCTCCCCACACTCATCCAGTGGTGAGGGGATGGGTGGCTTTAGTAGCTCTCTGCAGGGCAGCCTGAACTGATGTCACTCAAAACACAAACAGCCCAGTCTATCCAATCACGGTAGCTCAGGCCATTCAGGGCCTCCCCCAGGTCCTGAGTCACCACAACCATTACCTGGGTCTGGAGAATTTAACCCCTTGACCGCCAGCTCAGTCTCACCCTTCTCTTGAACCAAGGGTTGCATCTGCATAGAAGAACCCCAGGAAGCAGTTGGGGAGGAGAGCTGGGGCTCTGGCTGAGAGAGAACAACCATGGACCAAAGGGCTTGGCTCAGCAACCCATAACCCCCAACCTCCTCCCTCTCCACCCTCATGTTACCAGAGACAGCTCCATGTCCAAGTCCATCAGGGTCCATTCCTTCCCTTGGAGGCTGGGGCCCAGCACCTGGGGGGAGCTCTAGGTCAGTGGTGGCTTCCCCAGGCTGCGCAAACAGCTGGACCCCACCAAGTACCATGCCCCTGCTTGCTGAGGGTGTACTCACATCCAGGGGCCCTGCAGGCTCCACACTTTCAGGAGAGGTCCGAAGTAGCATTGGAGACAGCAGACTCTCTGGGCTCTGGACCCCCCTTTCCAGGCCCAGAGCCCCCCTGTTTACAGAGAACTGCTCTTAGCCTACAGTACCCCCCACCCAATTAGGTTCCCAAGGAACCTGGAGACATCAGGATCTAAATCTGACAATATATAGAGAATGCTAGGAGAGGACCCACCGTGCATGTGCGCATGTATGCACACACACAGGGCACATAAGAGTGCCTTTGCTTCCTAACTTTGGCCTGAGGTTTGGGTTGTAGAGCTGGGGTCTTGGGATATGTCCCCTCCCTATGCAATTGTCAATACCAGTGCTTCCTAAACTGATGTGTACATTACAATCTTTATAACCACCCCAATGAACTCATTTAAAATGCAGATTCCTGAGCCATACCACAGAGACGTTTCTACTTTCCAGGACCTCTGATGCTGGTACTCCTTAGAGCAACTCTGAGAAATCAGGTCAGATCATAGTGCCCAACAGCCCCCCAGCCACCAACAGGCGGACAAGGCTGGGAAGTTTCAGGGGCCTGCTTAGTGCTGGTCTAATTGCAAAAGTGGCCCACAGGGCTCATTCACGAATGGGCTCTCTGCTCACCTGCCAGATACCTCCCTGGGACCCCTTGGTTCAGGTTGTTGGGCATTCCTGGGCCCCTCAGGGCTGAAGCTCTCTCTCCCTTCCAGGATGGCCTGCACTACAGCCACAGGCAGCGGTGGGGGAGTTGTCATGCAGAATTCACACCCATTTGGGGCCAGGGCCAGCCCAGCCTCACCTTCTCCCGCTGGGCTGGCCGGCTCTTCTTTGAGCAGTGCCAGGCCCTTCTCCCTGCACCAGAGAAAAGCTTCAACCAGACTCTGGCACTGACTTCTCCCCTACCCCCACAGCTATCTGTACTGCCAGGCCCTTCCCCACAGGCCCCCCCAGAAGGCTGCCCTTGTCTGTCCCTCTTACCTCTTGCCACCACTGGAGGGAGAAAGCCTGGTCCCTTCAGGGGATGGAGAGTCTTCTGGGATGTCAGAGATGGTGGGACCCCTGGCCCTGTAAGGGCTGCTGAGGCCCAAGGTGGTCTCTGGGTGAGGCTGTAAAGAGAACACTAGGCCCTGCCCTTCACCTGAAGCCACAGGGTGAACCAGAACCCAACCAGTACCCACATGAACCAGGTCTAAAGGGGAAGGTTTGAAGTCCATGCTGGGGAGCCTGGTCTGGTGTGAGGGGGGAGAGGCTGGCCTCCATCTTCTCTTCTTGTGGGGGAAATGGAAACAAATAGGCTCTTCATAAGCTCAAGGGTACCCTAGGGAAGGGAGGAAAAGCAAAACCTACCGACTGGATAAAGTAGGGGTCCTGCAGGAGGGCACCAGGTAGGGGGCAGGCACTGAATTTGGCCGGTGTTGGACACGAGCTCCCCTCATCCAGCATCAGGGACCTGTGCAGGGTCGGGGAGCACAGGCAGGGCTCTGGCAGGTTCATCTCCCATGCCCCTCAGCCTGTACCACCTCCCTCCCACAGGCCCCAGCAGCCAAGTCAGCAGAGCTGAGGCCTGTTGCCAGGGCATCAGTCACATGCTGGAGGCAGAAGGGGCTCCCCCCAGAGATGGAGGCCCTTTGGGGTTAGAGAGAGGAGGGAGGGAGCCTGACTTGAGCCCCAGACCCTCTGATGTTGGGATACTTTCGGGTGAGGGGGAAGAGGCTGACGGAGTGGAAATTTGAGGATAAAGTCCTAGAACTGAGGGATCTGAGAGTGGATTTGGGGGTTTTGGTGGTGAAATTGGAGGAGAGAGGAAAAGTCTTGGAAGGAGGTCTTGGGAAGATGGCTAAGGGGTGAGAAAGACTGGTGGAGGGGGTGAGAATGAGGATTCTTGATGAAGAGGTTTCTGGAGGAGTCCCTCCAGCAGGAAGAGTGCTGAAAGAGGAGGTGCGGAGGGTGAGTGTCCCTGGCTTTCTCACTCACAGCTTTCTCTTAGCTCCTGCACTGCTGGTCCCTCCCTGAAGTGGACCAAAGAGGCACTGGATCAGCTGAAGAGAAAGTAAAGGGTTAATTCATCCTTTGGCCCTTGCCCCCACCCTAACAAGGCACTTCCAGGTAGGTTAGAGGACTGGGGGAGGGGGATATTCTAGGGGTGGAGAGAAAAGTGGGGTGGGGGAAGAGAAATACCTTGCCAATGACCCGGTGCTGCTGACCATGGCTCTGCCGCAGCGACACCACCTCCCTCCATAAGATATCGTTCTGCCTGGGGGGAGGCGTGGGAGGGTGCTGAGGCATCTGAGAGTTCGCCCAGTCACCACTCCCCACACAATGGCAGGCCCCAACCTGCGACCACCCGGATAATCATCCATCGAGAACAGAGTTCTACACCTCGGCCCATTTGTTTGGATGGAGGCACCAAAGCATGAGAGAGGAAGGAGCTGCCCAAATCGCTTGGCAGCCAGTGTCTTTTCTCTCAGACGCCCCTGCCCCCTCCCTGCCCTCCTCCGGCTCCCCCCCCCCCCCCCCCCCCCCGCACTGCCTGAGCTCCCGCAGCCGCGCCTCAGTGCTCTCCTGTACTCCCCGCAAGGCCTGCACCTCGCCCAGCAGCCGGCCCAGGTCCTCAGGGCGCCAGCGGCCGTCCTCGCTGCGCAGCGCAGGCACCTGCAGCAGGTGGGAGGCACTGTGGGGCCTGAGTCGCGTACAATAGGGCCAGCCGCCCCAACACCCCAACCCAAGTTGGCTGGTTCCTGCACGCCGCCTCACCTTGCGCCGCACGCGTTCCAGTAGTTGCTCGCAACCGCGCACGAAGCTCGGGTGCTGGAACTCGACGTGGTCGCGCTCAGGCCTGAGCAGGCCGCCCTGCTCGATGCTCACCACCTTCCGAAAACCATCTAGGGAGTGGGACGTGGGGGCGTAAGTTGCCCCATCCCGGCGCACCAGGTCATCCATCCCCACTTCCCGCCCGTCCCTAGGGACTCACACATGTTCAGTTGCCGCACAAAGCTGGCCATGTTGCTGTGTTTGAAGTACTGGGGCAGCACTTCCTTGGCGAAGCGGCTCTGGTCGCTCACGAGGAAACTGGTCCCGCGCTGCTGAGAATGCCGCCCGCCCACCCACCGTGCGGGCGGAGGCCCGACACTGTGAGAGGTGCCCGCCCACGGCCAGGCCCGCGCGTACACACACTCACACTCACTCTGGGGACTGTCACTCATGGGGACACAGAAGGAGGCCAGGCTAGATCCAGCTCTGAGGCCTACCCTGGGGCGGGCGACCACAGTAAATCCCTACCCCAACACGCCCCAGACTCCGTACTCGGTTCTCGGGAAGGAGGAGCAGAGGCCAGACCTGGGTCCCAGCCCTGCCTTGTGACTGAGCTAGAACCAGCCCCAGGCCTTCTCTTCTGGTCTGTTTTCCGATCTCTCTGATGACATGGGGTGGGAAGTAAATTACCACAAAGATTCCTCTGGCTCTAGGTCTCCAGAAAGCTCCCACCCTTTCCTCGCCCGGAGGAAGTCGCCTCACCTCCACCTCGCACACGCCCTCCGAGATAAACTACCCTGGGCAGCTGAATTGAGGGACCCACAGCCGCATCCCAAGCCACGGTTGGGTGGGTATGGATGTGCACTGACGTTGAGGGATCCCGGGTACCACTGGGGGAGTCAAGGGGCCCCAGCCCTCACCGGGCTCCAGCGGATCAGGTGGTCGGTGCTGGAGTCACCCACCAGCGTCCACAGCTTGCCGAGGAAGGCAGGCACGGGGCTGGGGCCCGGCTCCGTGGGCAGCGCAGCTGGCGCTTCCAGCATGATGCAGTTTCAGCCCGGCAAAGCTCTGGGCCGGGGCGCCGCGGGCTTGTCAAAGCCGCAGAAAGTGCTGTGTTTGCCTCCCGCCCCGCCCTACTCCGCCTCCGGGAGCTGGGTCAGGTGGGGCCACGTGCGAACCCGCCAGGCGGGGCTCAGACCGGGGCCTCAGCACCAGCAGACGGTAAGGGCAGGCTGCGATCGGCTGTGTGTGAAGGGGTGCAGTGGGAAGGGAGACCTGGGTTCGCGTTCCACCTTTGTCATGCCTGCGTTTCCCGTTTTGGGGGGAGGGAGCGGAGAAATAGCTGGTATGGGCTGGCAAAGTCCTTGATAGAAGGCGATGGCTGTGGGCAAAGTGAAGCCCAGAGTAGAGCGGGCCAAGATGGATAGGGAAGGGAGGGATGAGAAGTGGACACCTTTCCACCGAACCATCGGCAGAATTCCAAGAATGCGGGGTGCTCTCGGTCCTGACTCCCGCAGCCCTGACTCCCGCAGCCCTGACTCCCGCAGCCGCATCAGTACACCGGAACTTGAGGTCTCGATGTTTCTCATCCCTGTTCAGACGGCTCCTCCTCGGGCCTCTGCAGGCTCCCCGCCCTCCCTCTCCAGAGCCGACTCAGGCTTTCACAGGATGCAGGGTTTATTTCACTCACTCCCGATGTCCGGCCTGCGCCTGTGTCATCCCCTCCCACACCACGCCGGGGCTGCAGAGCTAGCGCAGCGTTTGTAGAAGACGGAGGTTGGAGGAGGGTGGTCCCAGTACAGGGACAGTGGGTGTCGGCAGATGTCGAGAGCACCGAATGGACTCATGGACCACCCACCCCATCCCCAAGAGGCAACAGAGTCCAGAAGGAAGGGCTTAACAGTTGGCGTGTGCCTAGGGAAACCCACCCAGCATCTTAGAAGCCACACATCGGCTGGGGCTGGGGCTGGGGGGACGGATTCGCCTTATCACGCCACAAGCGTGGGCCTCCAAGGATGTGGCTCCCGCGTTAGTTTAAGAGTGTAGCTGCGCAGGCGCGGGCAGTGAGCGCGAAAGGCCTGCAGAACCGAGGGTCGTACCACGCAGAAGCAGTGCACTTCGCGCAGGCCCGCGCAGCGCGCCGCCAGGAACTCCAGTGCGGCGTGCAGCTCCGCGGAGGCGGCGGCGCGCACCTCGAGCACGCGCAAAGTTCCGGCGTAGTGCTGCGCTGCGAAATGTAACGGACCCACGGTGTCCGCAGAGAGGCAGAGGCGCAACGCAGCCACGGGTACTGCAGGCTGCAGGATGCGCGTAACGCTCTCAGCAGGCAGTGCCGGTTCCAGTTCCAGCTCCACGGACAGTCCAGGGTGGCGGCGGCGCAACGCGGCCCAGGCTTCATCAGGGAGAGGGGGTGCTCGTGCGTCCTCGGGGCACGCGCATCGCAGGATCAGGAGAGCGAAAGGCGCGCGGTGCGGCGCCGTCAGCGCCTCGAGGGCTGTGTGCGACAGGCTGGCTAGGGGCAGGCCGAGGGCGCGCAGGCACGGGCAGGCCTCCAGTAGCTCAAGCACGGACCCCGGACCCACGCTGCCCACCAGCGTACTGTTGTTCAGGAAGAGGCTGCGGAGCTCGGGGCAGCCGCGTGCCACCTGCAGCACTAGCTCGTCGTCTAGAGTGAAGGGCAAGCGCCGGAGGTCAAGGTGATGCAGCTGGCGGGCGTCCCGGCAGATGGCGTGCACGGCGTCCAGGACGTCGCGGCCTGCGTCGAAGAGTGGTTTCTCTCCGCGGCACTCGAGGCAAAGGCTTCGAAGCCCCGGGGAATGTCCCACCAATGCGGTCAGCAGCTCCGTGGCCGCACTGCGGCTCGGCTTCTTCGACGGCTCAAATTCCAGGCGTAGGTTGTGAACATGTTCCAGGCAGGCGGACAGATATGGTAGCAGTATGCCTTCTCGCTCACGGTCACAGCTTGGGGTTACAGCGGTGGAGAAAAGGCATCGGCCATGTCCCCGCGAGTCGAAGAGAAGCCTCTACCCATTCCTCTGCCTGGTTGCCAGATACCATCCCCTCTTCCTGCCCCCTACCCACACACCTCTCTTTCCCAACCATGCCTGGTTGCCCCAGAGTAGCCATTAATGCTAGGAGGGAACACCCATCCTAGCAAATTATGAAGACTTCTGATGCGTCTGCCATCAGACGCAGGGAGAGCCAATGATATTTTAGGAACTGGGCTTTCTCAGCGGTCTCTAAGGAGGCGGGGGTGTGACCAAGTTCACATTCCGCCCGTCACTCCTTAGCTGAATGAGCTACAGGACGTGATTAAATCTCTGCCTCAATTTCCTATCTGTGCAATGGTGATAATAATACTACCTATTAATTAATATATGTAAGGCACTTAGAACAACGGTTGGTACATACCGTGTTTCCCCCGAAAATAAGACCTAACTGGAAAATAAGCCCTAGCATGATTTTTCAGGATGACATCCCCTGAAAATAAGCCCTAATGCATCTTTTGGAGCAAAAATTAATATAAGACCCGGTCTTATTTTCGGGGAAACACGGTAGTATGTGGCTAAGAAAGGTTAGTAATGATTATGCTTTTTAATATGGGGAGAATCACTGAAATCTCTCCAACCCCTGACTCTATGGAGAGAGGGAAAAGGGGGTAGGATGGCAGGAGGAAGGAGAGGAGAAGCCAGCTTACCTGATGTTCGTGTCATGCCACACAGCACTGCAGGTGGCAGCAGCAGCCCAGGCTCTGCAGACCCTGGCGGCTGCCCCACGGTCCTGCAGGGACAGGTGGCGAAAGATGAGCGCCAACACCTCCTCAGGCAGCTGCTGTCCAGACTCGGCCATTGTCCGGGGCTGGGTGGGGGCTGCGCTACTTCCAGCCACTAGGCCTGGAGAGAGTGGGACGTCCCTGAGCTCAGGAAGGCCTGAGTGTTGAAGGGAACACCGGAACCTATGTATACTCGTGGCCCAGAAGCCGCTACATAATTTGCAGCGCAAAATGAAAATGTGGGGCTCTTTGTTCAAAACAGTAAGAATTTCAAATCAGTGACAACAGCATTTAACCAAGTTATTAAATCAAGCATAGGGCCCTGTGCGACTGCAGAGGCCTCAGACCCATGAAATCGGCCTTGGATGCCGAAGGATTTCTGATTCTCCTTTAAACTAGTGGTAATTCTCCTTACCACTTGTTGAAAATAAAAATGCCCATTTTATGCAGTATTAGAAGGAACACAACCATGCCCTATGCGCAAAGTTGATAAAGCCGAATACCCGGATTTTGGACGATGCTATTGGATCTTCCCCCCAGTTACTAAAGTCTTTCATGGGGAAGTTGGAGGGCGCTTGCACAAGCCTTGACTCTGGACAACCCGATCCTCCCCACCCCCCAGCTCAGAGAAGACACCTCGCCGCCCCCTATACACGCACAGAGCTGCCAGACTAATCATCCAGGGGTCACAGAACTGCTTCTCTCCCAGTTTCGACCCTGAATACTAAGAAAGGACTGGGTAGAAGCCTCACCAGAAGGGCCACTGAAATCAGGGTTTCTCAGACAGCCACATAATCACCCGGACACTTGTTCACAATACAGATTCCGCGGACTCAACTACGGGACAAAATCAGGTTCTCCGGAAAGAGTAGGGCCTAGGAATGTGAATTTCAACAAGCGCCGGTTGACTCCACAGGTCCTAAGTTGAGAAACCCGTCCTAACCCCGCCAGTCAAGAGAGTGACGACAGGGTTAATCGGGCAGCAGCATCAGAGATTTTTAATTGGCAGAGATCACAAGCCAATCAGGAGGCGGGGACTCGGGTGGGGCACCGTTGAATCCGCCCTAAAAGGGGAGGTTCCTTCCCTGCTGCCACTTTGCTGGGGAGAGGTTCTGAGAGCTTCCAAAGGAAGGCCGGTGGGAGAAAAGCTTAGGCCGGAGGGGCACTGGGTTCAAGTTCCGATGCTGACCTCGGAGCAGCCCAGAATTCCCGTGGGATTATGCAGACCCAACCCGAAGTGCGGGCTTTCCCCGGCGGGCGTTGTTGGAAAGTGTGCGTCCTCTTTGAAGTTGCCAATTTAAAGCTGCTTGAAGCAGCTTAAATGTTGTACACAACATTAAACACCACCTGCCGGTTTTCTATTTTCCCGTATTTTCCCAGCTAATGGTCCTTGCTGGAATTTGCACGTGTATCCTGGAGCTTCAGATACCCTCGGTCAGGCTTGAACCTGGGATCCACCAGCACCCCGTTCTGAGTGTCAGGGAGTAGCAGAGTTCCTCGAGCTCGAACCCTACAAGGCACCAGAAAATTCTGGTCCCCAGGGGACGCCCCCTTGTTGATTCATCCGTTTCCCGCCGGAGGAAGCGGAGCAGCTCTCATCCTGGAGCCCTAACGGCCTCGTAAGAACCGCAAGTCCCTGAATCCCCTTTCCGCGGGCAGTTTTCCCTACCGTCTAACCTCGGGTGTCTTACCTGCTCAGTGGACCAGGTGGGCTTTGCCCAGAGGCTGGGGACTCGCAGTGGAGGAGTGGGCTAGAAGGAGCCGCGGGGAGTCGGAGGGGCGGGACGCCGGGGCGGACGGGGCGGCTCGGACTGGGGCGCCGCCTCTGCGCTCCGCGCACACCCGGAAGCAGCACGAGTCCAGTGGAGCCCGGCGGGAGTAGGAATCGGGGCCGGGCCGGGGCGGCCAGGTTAGTGCAGGGGCGGGGGGCTTCCCGGTGCGGGATCTGAGGTGGATCCTGGCTCAGGAGCGTTGGTGCGGCGCGGTTGTCACTAGCGGCTGCCCCGGGCCAGGTGGGTGCGGCGGCCTATTGGGCTGTTTCCGTGGGAGGCGAGAGAGAGGGTACTGACCTTGGCCCCCGCAGGTTCCTGGTCCGAGCGAGGGGCTTTCGAGAGGCCGCAGGGCTCTGGGGGTGAGAGGGCGGGGCTGGTTCTGAACGGATCTGTGAGCGGAGACCCCTTGCCCGCCCCAGCCAGTAGCGCCTGCGAAACACCAGCTTGAAGGTGGGCTAGTGGGAGGCTGGGGAGCTTCTCTCCAGAGCTCGGAAGCGGCGCAGCTGAGCAGGGGACATGCCTGCCTGGATGCTGGGAGTCCAAAGCTTTCAGGCCGTCGCCGCCCACCGGGCTGGCTGGAGGAGGGGCTGCCTGGGAACTGTTAGACTGTGTTAGTGGGGCGCTGGCCCCTGGTGGTAGGGCGTATTGTCTTGAGTCGGTACCCACGTGTCCGTCAGTCTCAGGTCAGGTAAGCGTTTCCGGGCCCAAAGAGAGGCGGACTCCGGGTGGGTGAGCGCGGGGCTTCCCAAGGAGGGGCTTCTGTGGAAGGACACGTAGGACGGAATTCCCAAGGGGACGATGGGAGCCAAGGGCTCCAGCCGACCTGTTTGACTTCTCCCCTTTGTCCAGTCCTGTGAGTGTGATAGCGCATCCCCCACTCCTCCAGGATTCCAGTGCCCCCTGGCAGGTCTGAGGGGAAAATTCGGCTCAGTCCCGCCCCCACTTCCACCCCGTGGGCAGGACCCTATCCATTGGGTCAGCACCCTCAAGTGAGGGGGCTAAGAAGACATGAAAGAAAGAGGAAGTTTCCAGGACAGGTTCCTACACTCTTCTACCGCCTGGGCCACTCCCCCAGGGTGCCTTGTCTCCCTACAACTCGTGGTCTCACTTGTCACCTACAGTGTCTCACCTTTTTTTTTTTTTTTTTTTGGCTTTTTAAGAAAAACAGTTGCCTTTTTAATACAAAGGAAATGTGTCTAATTTATAGATAGAATATTGTTAAATACAATGAAAATTAAAATCCCCCAAATCTCCCACCCCCGTAGACTACTGTGTTAGGTAAATACACAAGTATTAATATGTTTTTTATCGAAAGGTTACTGGCAGCTGAGGGGGGACTCAAAAGGCGTGTCCCCTGTGCTCAGACCCAGAGTAGGACCATCACCAGGTATCACTTCTCTTGCCAGGTCTGAATGATGCTGGAGGGCCCCTCCCCAGTTATTGTCCCAGCTTTGGCTCTCAGGTTAGGGTCTGGGGGCAGATCTAAAACAGCCTCTGCTTTGAGCTCAGGATTCCTACTCCCTCCCCAACAATGTCCAAGGCCTGTGGTCCTGGCTCCTTCTGGTATCTCTCCCCTGAGGTTCCCAGTCCCTCACGTAAATGGATGCCAGCTGGGGCCAGCCTATCTGCCCTGCCCAGAGCAATGATGTCCAGGGTGCTCACAGCTAGGGCTCAGCACACCCTCCTAGCCCACCATATGTAAGTGCTGAATACCAGAGATTTAAAAAGTGTGGTGGATGGGGCAGGAGGTGGGGTCTTGAACCTATGTTTCAAGAGTGGGACTAAGGTGAGGGGGTGAGGAAGAGGCAGGGCAGTTTCCCACCTACTACCTCATCGGAGGCTACTGAAGCTCAGTGCAATGGTTCCCTGGCTGGGAATTTTGCCCCTTAGCCCTCAGGATTTTGTCAGAAGATAGATGGAGGAGATTCTAGTACCAAAGGGTCCCTGGCTCTGTCTGGACAGGGAAGAAATCTGTAATAGAACAAATTTGAGTTGCATAAGACAAAAGCCCAGTTTCAAGGACTTTAGAACAAAAAGGAATGATTTAGCTCACATACCGTGTTTCCCTAAAAATAAGATTTAGCCAGACTGTCAGCTCTAATGCATCTTTTGGAGCAAAAATTAATATGAGACCCGATCTTATATACGACCCAGAAAGATTGGCCAGGCCTGTTTCACATGCCCACACCTGGACTAGGGAGTGGGGTCTGCCCTCCCACGGGCACATGGATTGAGAAGAGGGAAAAGGGAACGCCCCAAAGGTCAGTCAAGATTGGGGAAGGGAATCTGGTTAGGCACAAACTATAGGTATCCTTTGAAGTGAAAAAACAGGATTATAGTAGACATGTAAGTGAGAAAACTGCTGTGGGGGAGGGGAGCTGTGGTCCCACAGGGATCAAGTTTAAGCTGAGGGCATGGTTCCGATTGGCTGTGGGGCATGGGCACCATTCAGGATAAAGATGTCTCCTGTCAGCTTTGGTAAGAAACACCCTGTCCTGAGGAGGGGACAGAACTTCTCTGCCCCCACTGGAGGACAGTGCCTCTCCTCTCCTGCCACTTTCTAGTAGGAAGACCCTGGGCTCTTTCTACTAGAAGGCAGTGGAGGGACAGTCCTCCCTGCAATTTTGGGCTGAGCTGGGCTGGACTGTGCAAAGCCAGACACACAGGGGCTGCCTGTGGGATGGTGTACTTCCTCTCACAGGTGTGTTAGGTGGGTGGACAGCTGGGCCACGTGGGACTGGAAGGCTGTCTCCAGGGCTGGGATCGGAGTAATCTTGATGCCTGTCTGCATCTCTAGGAGGCAAAATGGCGGCTGGGCCAAAGGGGCTCGAGGAGTGGGTGGGCAGCGCATACCTGTTTGTGGAGTCCACGCTGGACAAGGTGGTCCTGTCAGATGCCTACGTTCACCCCCAGCAGAAGGTGGAGACGTACAGGGCTCTGCGGACTGCATTGGCAGGTGCGTGGTTGAGCCCGCACTTGGAGCGGAAGGGGCGGCCTGGGGGCCTTTTGTGGGCGGGGCCAGGGCTGAGACCCCACCTCTTCAGTTCCTTGGGCCTATGCTTAACCACCGCGTTAGGGAAAAGATTTGGTGGGGGAGAGAGGGGCTGGACGACTGGCTTCATAGGCTGTCTTCTCTGTTACGCAGGTGTGCCCTTGGGTGTAGACATGTGTCTCCGTGTCTTTGTAAGATCCACCTATGAGTGCACTAACATCCCGCTGCTCGATGTCCCTCCCTCGCCAGACCAGCCGGCTCACTGCTTTCTACTAATCACACATCTATTTTCCTCTCTTACTACTGCACTCCTTGCCCAAGACCCCTTCCTAGTACCTACCTTTCGGGTCCCTCTTTCCCATGTCAGGGCAGAGGCGACAGGAGGCTGAAGCCGGTTGGGGGATCCGGCCTGGGCCCCAAAGCGGCTAGAGCCCCTCTCCTTCCGGGGCAGCCGGAGCCGCGTTTGGAGGCGGAAGATCTGAGACCTCTCGCCCCTCCCCTGCCCTGCCGGCCGCCTACCCAGATGGCTTGGCTGCCCAGGGCATGCTCTCCTTTCTGTGCTGCAGTCTCTCCCCCACGTCCCTTTTGCCCACCTTAATTTGGGGCTCCAGGGATGGGGCTGGGGGCACCCACTCCGCCTAAGGGTGCTCCCTGTGGTAGGTCCTGGCCTTCATTCTGGGTTGTTGCTGTTTGCCTCCCAATTTTGTCTCCCGGCTGGGAGCTTTGGGGTAACCCCGCGTCCCCAGGTCTGGGGATGGGAAGGGCTCTGACCGTGGACCTCACCCCTCCTGCGTCCCCGCATGGGGACCGCCTGACGCCCGACTGCCCGTCTCGGCAGAAAATGGGAGCCCAGACATGCTGCAGATGCTCAAGATTCACCGTAGCGACCCGCAGCTGATCGTGCAGTTGCGTTTCTCAGGGCTCCAGCCCTGCAGGCGCTTCCTCTGCGCCTATCGCGAGGGGGCGCTGCGCGCCGCGCTAGAAAGCCGCTTGGCTGCGGCGCTCGCCCTGCGCTCCTTGCGATTGCAACTGGAGCTGCGCGCCGGCGCGGAGCTGCTGGACGCCTTGCTCACGGATGAGGAACGCTGTTTGAGTTGCATCTTCGCCCAGAAGGTGCGGCCGGGCGGGGGCCAGGACAGGGTGGTGCGGGGATCCGTAGCCAAGACCCCCACCGACTCCGCACTCCCCTCCCTAGCCTGACCGGCTCCCGGACGAGGAACTCGTTGAGTTGGAGTATGCACTTCGGAAGCTGACGTGCAGCTCCGGGGGCCAGGGTGGCGACGTGGAGGTCGCTCTAGCCCCCTCGCAGTCCCAGTCGCCCACTCCATCGGAGGAGAAGCAGCCGCCGCCATCTGGCCAGACTTTTCTGTTCCAGGGTCATCCCGTAGGTGAGGCGCACACAGAGGCAGAGGCAGTCACCGGGAAGATGGAGTTGGGGAAGGAGTGAGGTCTGGGTCGGGAGATCGCAGGGCGGGAATAGCGAGGTACCGACACTGTGGCTCCTTGAGCTTACTCCGCTTCCTACTCCCCCCAACCCGCAGCGAACCGGCCGCTAAGCTTGCAAGACCAACAGACGTTCGCGCGCTCCGTGGGCCTCAAATGGCGCAAGGTGGGGCGCTCTCTGCAGCGCGGCTGTCGAGCGCTGCGGGACCCGGCGCTTGATTCCCTGGCCTATGAGTACGAGCGAGACGGGCTGTATGAGCAGGCCTTCCAGCTACTGCAGCGCTTTGTGCAGGCCGAGGGCCGCCGCGCCACGCTGCAGCGCCTGGTGGAAGCGTTGGAGGAGAACGAGCTCACCAGCCTGGCAGAGGACTTGCTGGGCCTGGCGAATCCCGATGGCGGCCTGCCCTAGGCTGGGTACCAGACAAAGGGGCCATCAGCTAGTTGCCCAGCCCGGGTTTGGAGCACCTGAATGATCCTAGGTTCCCTTCTGATGCTGCTGCTGACCTCCTGTCCACCCACAGGACCCTGAGAGACCACACTTACAACCCTGCTTAGCCAAACTGCTGGGCAGAGTTAACCACGACTTCTTCATGAGTCAGACACCCACCATGCCTGCTGGGGTGCCACTGGGGATTCTGCCCACGGTGACCTGCTGCAGAAGGGGGCCTCACCTCACCCCCCCTAGAAGAGGGGCTTCAGTCCAGCCTTTACCTCTTAACTCATTGAACAATCGCTCATTAGGCATCTGCCATGTCTTGGTCCTCATCCTGGGTCCTGCAAATACTGTGGTGGACAAGATAGAGGAATCCTGCCTGCCCCCAGTTCACACTCGGTGTGGGATTCCGAATATTAAGCAACAGTAATAAAATATTACCTGTCTTAATGTGAAAAATACAAGGATTTGTGGGAGCACCGAGCAGAGGCCTAACCAGGTTAGGGGTTAGGCTCTCTGGGAAAGACGAGTATGCATAGCGGAGGAGATGAGGGGGCTGACAGAACGGTAATGTCCTGGGCATAGCCAGCCTCAGGTGAGGTCTTAAGGAAGATAAGAGGGATGGTAGATGAACAGAAGCTTTGAGTGGCTGAATCTAGGGGTAGGTAGATTTGCAGAGACCAGTTCCAGGTGGGGAAGGTAGGTAGTGTGGCTGGTAAGCCATTTTACAGAGTAGATTTTATCCCAAGGCCGGTGAGAAGCCTTTAAAGGGTTTTGGGAGAGAGGGCTGGGAGGCTGGTGAGGATGCAGTGAGAGAGAGGTCAGTGGCCAAGGCTGGGGCAGTGGCAGCAGAGATGGAGTCGAGGGGTGAACACCAAGAGCAGTTCAGCAGGAAGGATAACAGGCCTGGTGACATTGGATGAGGAGAGGCAAGAGGACCCCGGAGTTTCTGCCTTTGCCAGTTGGATGGAGGGTGAGGCTTCCTGCTGAGATGGGAGCTGGGGGAGGTGAAGTGCTTGCTCTGTTTGGCATAAGTTGGGCATGATGATCCTGTAGAACATCCAGGGAGAGTCTGAGGACAGCTGGTTCTATAGTTTTGAGTTCAGCAGAGGGTCAAGGCTAAAGATTCACGAATGGGCAGGCGGTAGTGGGTGGGGTGGCCCCAGGAAAGGTCCTGAAGGACACTAACCAGAAAAGAAGGGAGATTTGGAAGGCAGGGAATTCTCTCCTGCTGTGATGAAAGCTATAGATCAGTCAAGGCCAAGGAGTGTTGCTGGAGTCAGGGAAAAGGCTACTGGGGGTGGGGGGGCTGTTCCTGGGACATGGTGGGGACAGCCTGAAGCCAGACCACAGGAGGGGTGGGAAGTGAGGCAGTAGAGAAAACCAGAACAGAAGACTCCTGGGAAGTCTGTGAACAGGAGAATGAAGCTCAGGAGGGAGGGTTTGCTTTTTAAGGGAGAACATTGGTGGGAAGAAGTCAGGAGCAGACATAGCCACTGGAAAGAGGATGGGGCTGGGTAGCAGTGCTGGTTCCTGTAGCGTGCCCTCAAACTCTGGGGCAGGAGCGGGGGGTTGTCTACTCCAGGCCCCACTGCACGGTTTGGGACTGGAAGCTCTGAGTTCTAGGAAGACTGTTCACAGCAGAGCTAGGCAAGGACTGCACGCTCAATCTCCAGAGCACTTCTCTGCCTGTCTTGGTCCCAGATCAAACCCTTTGCTCACTGGCCTACTTCAGGAGTCCCCCAATCTGGCCTTCACTGGCCCAGGTTTGGTTATTTCTATCTGCAAGGAGGCTATGTTGGTCTGGGGCACTAGGGACAGTGGGCCTCAGAACTGCCTCTGGAGAGAGGACTGAAGGTTAAAGCACACAGGGTGGGCCCCTGTCCTGTGTCCCAGTGGGGCAAGGGAGAATAGAAGGAAGAGTCGGGGACTGAATTCCAGAAGACATGAGGCAGTACTCTTACCTTCTGTCTGTATCATCCTGGGCAAGTCACTTAGCTCAGGAGTAGTTTATGGGTCCTGTCTGGTGGAACCAGGGATCCTGGTGAGCTGAGGAAAGGCGCTTCCAAGGATGGGCTGGGATAATGACCCCGTGGATGACTAGGACACTGGGCCCTAGGGATTTGGGACCAGCCTGTCCTGGGGCTTCTGCCAGCCCAGACCCTGCCCCACTCCAGAGAAATAGGGGTGGGGGCGGGAAGCCTAATGAGAGAGGCTAATGCTTCTTCCTGCCTGCCTCCTCTCAAAGGAAGATTTGGAGAGTGAGCCTGTAGCAAAACCAGAACCCACCTCTTCGGGCCTTCCCAGAGTTGCCTATAAAGATCCCACTCAGATTACTCCTCACTCGGACACAGCGCTCCCTGCGGCGCTGGGGTGGAGCTGAGCTCAGCTGTCTGGGCGCGCACAGCTGGAAGGTCACGTGGCAGCGGCTCCAGCCCCCCTTCCTGCCAACGCTGCATTTGGCCCGGGTCCTGTCCATGGCCGCCCTTGGGACCCTGCGCTGAGCCCTGGAGGCCCCGGCGTCCGGGGCTGTGCCGCTCCCAAGGGCCGAGCGCGCCAGGATCCCAAGGACAGACGTGGTGGGTAGGAAGGGGTGCAAAGGGTTCGGTCGCAGCGTGGGGAAGGCGGGCGGGGGTGGTGCGGAGGCTCAGTGTTTCCCCTGCCCCGGCGTTGAGGCACTGTCCTGGGCCTGAGCTGACGGGGTGGGAGTTGCCTACTTGGGGGACTTCTTGCCCTTTGCCGATGCGGGTGGGGGAGTCAGGGCCTAGAGTAAGAGGACACCGGAGGTGGATGAACGGCCAGTAGCTGGAGGCTCCCGGGGGGTGTGGCACCATCCCCTGGGGGGTGCGGGACGGCGGGGGATGAAAGCCCCTATCGGTGGCTGGCTTCCACATCGAGAGCTGTTGAGTCTCTTTGCAGGGAGCGCGGGCTGCGGCCACACGGACATGAGGCGGAGGCTGCGTCTACGCGGGGACGCCTCGCTCACGTTGCTCCTGGGAGCCGCCCTCGGCCTCCTGCTCTACGCGCAGCGCGATGGCACGGCCCCGACCACCAGCGCGCCGGGAGAGCCAGGGAGGACAGTGCCGGGGCCCACCCCCGGGTTCCGTTTATTCCAGGCTCCAGACAAGGGCGCAGACCTGCAGGCCTACGAAGAGGACACGCTGGAGCCGCCCACGCCCACGGGACCCTTTGACTTTGGCCGCTACCTGCGCGCCAAGGACCAGCGGCGCTTCCCGCTGCTCATTAACCAGCCGCACAAGTGCCTAGGTGGTGGAGCACCCGGCAGGGGACCCGACCTACTCATCGCCGTCAAATCGGTGGCGGCGGACTTTGAGCGGCGCCAAGCTGTGCGCCAGACGTGGGGTGCTGAGGGTCGCGTGCAGGGGGCACTCGTGCGCCGTGTGTTCTTGCTAGGCGTGCCCAGGGGAGCGGGCTCAGACGGGGCAGGCACGCAGACTCACTGGCGCTCCCTGCTGCATGCCGAGAGCCGTGCGTACGCGGACATCCTGCTCTGGGCCTTCGATGACACTTTCTTCAACCTAACGCTCAAGGAGATCCACTTTCTGGCCTGGGCCTCGGCCTACTGTCCCGACGTGCGCTTTGTTTTCAAGGGCGACGCTGACGTCTTCGTGCACGTGGGAAACCTGCTGGAGTTCTTGGCGCCTCGGGACCCGGCACACGACCTGCTTGCGGGTGACGTGATCATACAGGCGCGGCCAATCCGCGTGCGAGCCAGCAAGTACTATATCCCCGAGGCTGTGTACGGCCTGCCGGCCTATCCGGCCTACGCAGGCGGTGGTGGTTTCGTGCTTTCAGGGGCCACGCTGCGCCGTCTGTCTGGCGCCTGTGCACAGGTTGAGCTCTTCCCCATCGATGATGTCTTTCTGGGCATGTGTCTGCAGCGCCTCCGGCTCACACCGGAGTCTCACCCTGCTTTCCGCACCTTTGGCATCCCCCAGCCTTCAGCCGCGCCACACCTGCGCACCTTCGACCCCTGCTTTTACCGAGAGCTGGTTGTAGTGCACGGGCTCTCGGCGGCTGACATCTGGCTTATGTGGCACATGCTGAACGGGCCTCATGGGCCACCCTGTGCGCGTTCAGGACCTGTAGCCGCGGGCCCCTTCCAGTGGGGCCCCTAGCCACCTACCACAGCCCCAAGCACCCCTCATGCAGACCCAGAATAGGAGTTGGAAGGGTAGGTTTCCCAGGTGGATTATTGCAGTGTATGTAGTTGTTCCCCAGAAATTGGCATAATTCAGGATCCAGCTCCACATTGCCAGGTGTCTACTTCCAAAGGGTTTCAGGGAATGAAGATTGAGCCTGGTTCCTTTCGCCCCTACTGGGAGTGGGTCAGGAACCATCTAATGACAACAGTTAGAGACAGCCAGGGCTGAGGTGGTGGAGCACCAGACCCTTTGTCAAGCAGTGGGACATGTTCCGTTCTCCAGTACCAAATAGGTGACGGTGGGTGTCATGGAGTCTGACTAGCCGCCTTGGTCTGGAACCCCTAGGATGATGCAGACACATGCAGGTCTTTCTCATGGCTGGAACCTGCAGGTGATGGGGCCGGGCTTCATGGAATTGGCAGGCATTCTGTCAAAACTGTTTGAAAGTAGGCATCTTGCTTCCCACCTGTCCCTCCAAATTGGATCTGTAGTTCTGTTGAGATCTTTAGATCTACTTTTGAGGTCTTTCTTGGAGCCACCCTGTCCTGGGCCCTGGTTTGGCTGGAACACTAGTGATGGAGGCACAGAGGGATGACCATACTTGGTCCTACCTAAAGTCCTTCCCCACCTTGTACTACACTTGGTACAAGGGCCTGTACCCACACAACTATGCCAATCTCTTACTGGAGGCTGTGCTGCCCCCTTCAGAGGAGCCAAGGAACCTCTTCTAAAATGACTCCATTATACATTTTCCCATTCTTAAAAAAAAAATAAATCAATGCCCCTAAGCTTATTTTAGTACAAACATCCCAGCAACAGCACATGGTGAGCTGTTGCTGACAGGATAGGTCTTTATTTGAGGAGGGGGGTGGGTGGGGAATGAGGAAGGCTCCCCCATTCCAGGGGATGAGAACAGTCCTGGCTTACCCAACAGTGGGATGTGAGGGGGTCTCTGGCCAGGCCACAGTCCAAATGGGAAGACACCAGTCAGTCACAAAGTCACAGGAGTGCCACACAAGCCTGGCTGTAGGCCCAGGAACCACACAGAAGCCCGGGGCAGGTCCCCTGCACATTCATTGTTAAACTATACAGAATGAGGCTGTACATGAGTTAATTACAAAAAAGTCATTATTTACAAAAATCTGTACACACATTTGAAAAACTCACAAAATTGTCATCTATGTATCACAAGTTGCTAGACCAAAATATTAAAAATGGGATAAAATTATACATTTCTCTTTTCAATTCTTTTCAAAAGGTTATTTTTAAAGCACATATGCTACTTTCCTTAGCAAGACCCATGAAGAGACTGAGCAGCCCAGCCTTCCTTGAGTCCCCAGAGGCCTTGAGCCACACATGGGCCAGACCAGGGGACATTGCCCAGGGTTGGGGCAGGGGAGCCAGCCCACAGTGCAGAACAGAATGCTGAAACACAAGTGGAGGAAGATGTCTTTGGCTGAAACTTTGGCATTAAATAAAAGAGGCAAACAGGATGGAAACATGCAGCCCTGCCAGTCAGCTCGGGGCAGAGCGGGCACAGGTAACCTTGACGGCTGACTCCAAGAGGGGTGAAAACCAGGCCTGGGTATGTAACCTGGATGGTGGAAAGCTGTGTTTCAACCAGCGGGGTTTGCCTACTGGGCCTGGCAGGGAGCGCGTGCAAGAAAGGACCAGGGAAAGGCAGGTGGGCCACCTTGGCCGCAGCCAGCTCATCAAGTAACTAAAGTGGATGTAGTAGTGCAAAAGTCGCAACCAAGTACTATGGACATGCCACCTGCTGCCTTAAGGGTCATGTGGCAATGCTGAGTCAAAGGCAGGACCCTGTCCTCATCCTGGGTGCCTGTGTCCTTAGCCACACAGAGCCCTACATTTTCCAATGTGTGTGGGACAGGGGAGACAGAACCCTGCCTCTTTACATGTTAGTCGAGAGATCCTGGGTCCAGGTATCAAGGCTCAGAGTTTGTGCTTCTCTTTGCAGTCTGCGTCCCCTGTTGGCACCAACAGGCTGAGGACAGACAGGAATATCTGGGCCTCTCACCCCAGGACAGAGCACCCAGCCTGAGCCCCACCTCAGAATATCCCAACAGCCCTTCAATACTGGCAAGGTGTCCAATAAAACCCAGAGGGTGGCACATGAAGGCCCGCCAAGGAGGATGTGATGCACAGTTCCACAGGGCACAGGGGCATGGGTGGTGATGTCCCTAAGGGAGCTCTGCTGTTCTCAGATGGGCACCAGGCCTGGGGGGGCCATACAGGGTCACCGAGGCAATGTGGTTATTCTGCATGACCTGGCGTGAGAAGAGGACAACAAGTCAAAGGGGAGGAGTAGAAAGGCTGCAGGCGGAGCAGGCAATCAGAGCTGCAAAACCACCAGTGGGGTCAGCACTGGGGCTGTGACTGCAGAAGAGACCCGAGGCAGGTTCTGTGCACAGGCCCTGGAGGTTTGTGTGGACAGTACACCTACACACAGGCTGGGGGGGCTCTCAGCGTCCCTTAACTCATGCTAGGGGTCCTCTCTACCCCAGCATCTGCTGTGCCTCATGCGATACCTGAACTTCGCACACCCTTTTGCCCAGCTGTTTTGGAACACTTAGGGGCCTGCTGAAGGGATGGCATCCAGAAGGGAAAACAGGAGCGGCCCATTCTTCTCCCAAGCCAGTGTGGGGCCTCTATAGCCACTCACCCACAGCATTCAAAGGTCCCCAACACCCCTGGGATAAGCCCCATTTGCCTTGTGTTTCCCATCCCTGCTGTACTGTTTTTAGATACAAAGGTGGGGTCCCTAGTACGTCTCATCTTGTTAGATGTAGACCACTGCTTTAGTTTCCATGACCCTGAACTTCTCTAACATAATTTCTGGACCCTCACTGTTAATTGGGTAAGCCAGGTTCTCAGCACACATTGTTGCTGGGGAGAGATTAACCTGCTCAGCAGAGCCGTTAGTTCCGCCCCAATCTCTCTCAATGATTTGCTTGTCCTTGCCATGACCACTGGCCCCCGTCCCCAGGCCTTACCTCAAAGATCATCCGCTGAAGACCAAAGCAGAATGTGGAGCCAAATGGATTGGTGTTGTTTGGGGAGGAGGACCTAAGGCGGGGAAGCCAGAATTAGAGGGGCAGACAGAGGCCAAGGCCAAGCAAAATAACCAGTCCCTTCCGGGATTGGGGCTCTTGGTAAGTGGCCTCTATGTCCCACACAGGCCCTTGAGATCCTAGAGGTAGCAATAGGTCTTACTCAGCTCTGAATCCTACACAGCCCAACAGAGCACAGAAAGTTATTGTGCAATTGGACTGGTGGTGAGAAATCAGAGGGAAGGAGAGCCTCAGGTAACATGGCAATAGGTATTCGGTATTGGGCTGTGGACTACAACAGGTAGCAGCTTTGATGGGAAAAAAGAGCCTAGGACAGCCAGTCAAAACTGCCTCCCTTTCTAAATAACAAGTGGTTAAAGGGCCCCCATACTTGGAGGTAGGTGGGGGAGGGGGAGCTATCCCCAGTGGGTAACCTCTGGTGCAGGTAAACATGCGGAACAGCAGGCCCAGTGCTAATGTGCAGGGTCAGGGGCAGGAAGTATGTTTGTGGCAATACCAGAAACTTCTGTCCTTTTCTAAGCAATTGCTAGGCTTCCCTGGGCCTTCTGGGCCATGAGGAGCTGGCTGGGGTGGTCAGAGACAGCAACCTCCCACACTCACCTGTGCAGGACAACAGGCTTCTCCACAGGGTGACCCAGGAGCTCCTGAATATTGTCCCACTGCAAGAGGGACGGAGGCGGCAGGGGTTAGCAGGGCCCTGACCATGCCTGTGACCAATGGCTGGCCCAGAGAACATGGGCCCCAGGCTGCTGGCGGGCGCATGCCCACCTCATTTTCAGGCTGCACCAGGTGGGAAAATAGGAGCTCACCTTGCTGTAGGTCGTGCATGTTTCTGTCTGACCATCTGCGTTTTCTGAAAAGAGAACACAAGGTGGTTGGTAGCTGGCCCAGTCCACCTGTGACCCCAACCCCAGGCAGAATCCAGACCTGGCCACCCTTTGCATCGGGGTTGGAGTATGGAGGGAGGATAGATAGGCTGTTTCTAGAGTTCCTGAATGGAAGAGAGTGGGGGGTTCACAGGAGGTCAGTCAGGTGTGAGCTACACCAAGCAGCAGAGGACAACAATCACCAGGCTGGGCTGGGAGCACCTGGATCATCACCTGTAAATAGGAAACTCTCCCCTCCAGAGGCCAGTAATCCCATGGCCACAGGAAATGACTACAGACCAGGAACAGAGCATCCCACAGAACAAAGGGCTCAGCCCAGAGGAGAGGAGGGCAAAGACTCCACAAACCCGTCCTCTCTGCTTGGATCACTTGTTCCTTCTCATCGTGACTAACCCCCAAACCCTTTCCTTACCTTGAAGACATTCACTACTCACCTTTCTTTATGGCTAGTGGGATCTTGAACTCACAACGGTGATAACTGAAGAGAGAAGGCAGACGGGTAAAGGCTAGAGCTCCTGGGAGGCCTAACCACCCTCACACCCAGGAAAAACAGAATCCAGCACACCTGACCAAAGCCCTGGCATTGGGCCTGACACAGCATTCACGAGGGGGTGGGGGGTACAGATTTAGGCACTGGAATTCAACAGAAAAGGGCATGGCTGTGGGGTCTGAAGACTTATCACCTTGGATAAGACACCAAGCTTTCTGAATCTATTTCCCTATTTGTTAAAACGGGTACAGACAGAGAGATGCAAGGTATGGAACACTACCAGGAACAGAACAAACACTCAAGAAATGGTCACTTCCCATGAAACAGCAAGAATTCAGATACAGATAAATTAGTGAATTGCAAAGCCCTAAGCTCTTTCCTAGGGATTTTCATCCCAAAGCTCACTTCTCAGAGGGGCACATACAGGTATACTCACATATTAAAATTATAATGCCCAGGGTAATTGGTGTGAAGGACAAACTTCTTCACTTTGTGTGTATTCGCGTCAAAGAGGATGTCCTGGGGTAGAAAACAAGGATTCTCAAGTAGGGAAAGTTACCGAGGCAGTGCAGGAGCCTTTCCAAGGGCATATCCAACTTGGAGACACCCACTCCACAATGGGAGTCTGCAGGCAAGAGCTTCCTCCCAGGCAACAGTCAAGGCTACAGCTAAGGTCAAGAAGCCTTACTTAACCGGATATATTCAGGGAGGGAGGTACCCAACTATCCATAGGCCTCCCCATTCCAAACCTTGGACCAGCAGTTCTGGCAGGCAGAGGGGGCTACCGCTCTTACTGCTTAGGAACTCAAACAGATCAGGGAGATCTTTCCTAACAAACACCTGATAAAAAAAATCTGAGCACAGATTTTGGCTTAAAGGCTACCAAGAAGATTCAGAGGACATCTGTCCCGAGGGGCTCAAGGCACCTGGCTATTCTGAATGCTGTGACCTGCTAGACCGTCTGGTTTCCATCAGGCCCTCTCGATGGGAGTTAGCAACCCCTGGCACTGAAGTTCTAGCCTTTCACCACGACTCAGACCTGGATTTCACGGTGCCTAGTGAACACTTCCTCCTAATCCACACACCCTTCCCAGCTTTACACTCTGCCAGCTGTCCAAGCCTGTGACCCTAAGGTTCCCAACTCCAACCCTCCACACTAAGTCCTATTAGGGCCAGTGCATTTGCTCCATCTTCCCTGCCACCCATCATCACTGGCTCCCTCGGGCTCCTATTTGGTCTTTCCCACGTAGGCAGACCCAGTCTCTCCTTTTTCCCTCTCTGGAATCTACGCTTTCCTTGCTCCTCAAGACCTCAGGCCCTAGACAGCTCAGAGGTTCGGGTCAGCCCTGCCGTGAGATATATCTTGCTGGTGTAGTGTTTACACAATCATTTCTCACACAAGCAACCCATCCACCAGCTAAGATGGTGGCCATCAGCTCCATTCAACACCCTTGGTCCAGAGCATAGGGTTGCAGCAATGCCTCTGGGGTGATCCCCTAAAAATATATAAGCACACTCCCACTGTTTTTTGGGCCTTTTTAGTCTCCCTGTTTTGTGACTCCAGAAGAAGGTCCTATGCTCTATAAAAGGGTAGTTCCCAAAACATCTTAACCTGAATGATTCCCAAAGCCTCCACCTGTGGAACATGTTTCTGTCAGAAAAGAAGTCAAGACATACCAGAAAATCCCGTGTGTCTCAACAATCTTGGTGGCAGGAAAGGTCTACTTTGGGGTACCAATGTAAGACAACATTGGGCAAAGCCAGATGGGGCTAGGTTCTCTGATGCCAGGCAGTTACAGCTGCATGTGTACACACAGATGTGCCCAGGTGCACTGCCCACACACACAGAAATGAAACGCTTCTCTAAGGAATCATAACTTACCACTCCAAGAGTGAAGTAGTTAAAAAAGTAGTCATTGCACTTGGATGGAACTTGCTTATGAGGGGAAGGAGAATGAATTTTCATCTATTGGGGAAAAAATAACAATGAATTAAAATCCAACCCCTTAATCCAGTTCTCGGGTTAAAAGGAAGTTTAGTGTTTCTTATATGACATTAAGGTGTTGGGTAAGCAAGAGTATGGGAGTCCCAGCTGCTGGTGATGACCAACCCAGCTGTGACTGAGTATAGACTGGGCCCTGGTCTCCAACGAAAGGCAGGACAATCTGACCAACACGGGTCAGAAAAGAGCTTTCAATTTACTTCTCCATCTGCTTTAACAGAACAGGTTCTATGGTAAATAGCAAACAGTTTCTATTTACTCAATATTAAGTAAATGTTGATTTAAAAAAAATTAAATTGTTTTATAAACACATTTCCCTTACCTTATCTTCTGACTTATAGAAGACTTTGTGTGGAGAGCCAAGCATGCTAAGAACATCTTGGCAGGAATCACCAAAATACACTGAACGTTCAAATACCCGCATCTTGGCATCTGCTAATAGGCCAGGTCCACAACCTGCAGAGAACAAGGGAGAGGTACTCAGGTTCCTGGTTAGAGCCAGAGATCCTGAAGCCCAGGGCCCTGGAGGCCCCAGAGAGGCTACTGGCTGCGTACTGCATTGTCAGGTCTGGCTGAGGGGCAAGACTACGTGCAAGCGGAAATACCAGCTTACCAGGCCTTAAGACGCTACCAGAGATCAGTATCTACTCAAAACCTACCAGAGACTCACTCCATCCCACAAAAATGACATGGAACTCAGGGAACATCATTCACTCACTCAGCAAATATTTACTTATTGACTACCAGGGGCTAGGACGCTTTGCTAGATGCTGAGGAAACAATGGTGAGCAAAACATGTGCAGTCTCTACACACACGGGAGTTTATGGCGTGGTGAAGATCACAATCAGATCATCTCACAGCTGAAGTACAATAAACAGCAGCACAGATGCTATGCAAGTATATAACGGGGGCTATTATCTTGTCAGGGCCTGACAAGATACAAGGTACTTCAAGAAATGCTTCTCAATGGTAACCCAACAAGAGATTGGAGCTAAAAGTCACTCTATTAAGAGCCAAGGGTGAAGCACCTATTAAATCACTACCCAATTTTACAAACACCTGACAGACACACTAACACTCAAGAGACAAACCAGGGAAGTGGGAGAATGAAAAAACTTGATTTGCCACAAGTTTCTTCTTTGGGAAGAACCTTTAAACCCTGTTTGTCTAACACATTTTACAAATGGTTCCAGTTACACACACACACACAGCAGTGGTTGTGCAATAGCAATAGACACACCAATAGTAAAATTTCCTCCATTCTGTGGATGGGAAGACAAAATGTTTAGCTCCCCACCAAGCCAAGTCAGAGCACTGAGATTCCTGGTCCCAGGATAACCATCAACCTCACCTTACTCTGCACAGGGCTTTAGAGTTGACAAGACTCTTTCATGGATAACAATCCATTTGTTACACACAGAAGACTTCAGGGATCCAAAATCTGAAATAACTAGCTGCTGAATTCTCCAACTGACCCAAGAGTCTTTATTCACCGCACATATACACGGAATGGCAAATAAAGGCTGTTTAAATCAACTAGGTCCTGGGCAAAGCACAGACCACATCAACCTCTGTCCATAAATTTTGCATCTTAGGCAAGTCTGGAACCCACCAAAAGTCTTGTCAAGCTGGACTGCGTGCCCAATCTCCAGGTGCCAGAGACTTATGAATGTCCCAATGGGGCTACAGGGAAGGCAGCCTCCACAGGCCAGCGAGCTTTCTCTCTTGTCTCACTCTGTTTGAAGCCTACCCAGGTAAAATTACCTTTAGTTTCAGGAGAATATTTTGGTTTCTCATTCCCTGGAATGAGTCTTCCTATAAATTATTGCAGAAACCAAGACAGTTGAATTGTCTTTCTGTGTTAAGAACACGACTGTAGCCATAAGAAAAGAGATGGGAGAAATGAGTCGGTTGAGACAAGCTATGCTTCAGCTTACCAAAGGAAACTGTCAATGAGTACTAGGGTTTGAACAATAACTGAGTGAGGCCCTGATTTAACCAGGTGTTTTTCCCACTGACCCTGTAAGCTGTGAGATGTGACTGTTAGGAGTGTGCTGTATAGGGTAGCAGTCAGAATTGGCTGAGACACCCCACCCCCAAAGAGGTTCCTCCTGCTGTCATCGGGGGTAACTGCGCCACCCTTGACTATCCTGTTGTTTCAAGCAGCAATCCGTTGGAGAAGACAGACCCTAAATCACTTGACCTCTCTGTTACATCGCAATTCTCTCAAAAACTATAGCTCAAGTGCAACACTTCTTTAAATGGCTGGTGTTCTGCCTTGGCTGAACAATAACATTTTAAGAAATTTCTAACCTGGAAGTTGTGAACTGTCTAATTGTTCAGGGCAGTGAGTTCAGTTTGTATACCAGATTCTTAACAGTTAAGAACCAATATCCAGAGACTAAAGCAAGACCCAACTTATGAACAAAGTCTGGCTAGACTATGAGTTCTGTGAAGGCATACATAACCTCTGTGTCGGCTCCCAGGCCGTCTTTATGAAGGCAAACTCCACACTGGATATCCCTGTCTACTAAGCAGGATCCAAGGTCCCAAGTAGCTGAGGTTGGCCAGGCACAAGAAATCACAAAACAAAGCCTACATCCTGGAGAGACCAGTTACTGAAGGCAGCAACTCTGTTTTTTAAGGTTAGCAAAGCTCTCAGCAAGGTGTGGTTGAACCACAATAAAATAAGTCCCTGTCAGCCTGCTCTGAGAACTGGGCATAAAGGGTGGAGAACACACAATCCTGCAGCCCACAAGGTACATCTCCAGGAAACAGTTTGGGAACCACTGCAAAGCTACATAAGCAGACAGAAGGCGTATGCACACACTGAGGGAAGTAGTGCTGTTACATATTAAGACATGCTGATAAGACTATGTTTTGTCCCTTCACAAATTTAAATGAAAGCTTTAATCATAAATATCTGCATCATTTGTCTTCCACCAACTACCTCTAAGCAGTGGGATTTTAGATGGCCTCAATACGGACATACAGGGGAACCAACCACCCCAAAGCCAGTAACTGACCTGCGGCAAGTAGGCGAAGTCGTAAACCTGAGGGTCCAGTTCCATCTCGAAGAACATCTACACTCTCAGCATACACATTGCCCAGGAAACAGCTCAGGGGCATCACGGGAGCCCTGGGGATAGGCACAGAATAAACATAGGCTTTGCCTTCCCTCCCAGGATGCCCATGGCCTTAGCATGAAGCTCGTGCTCCCTAAGACGTACTTGGTATCCTGTAGGCTATTTCCACTGTAGATGTACATTCGTTTCACAGTTGCTCCATGGGGTATCTGGAGAGAAGCTAGACCATGGGCAAAATTGGGCTACAAACACAGGACAAAAGTTTCATTAAGGGTACACAGCAAGCCATGTGACTCAGCTTTGGCATTTCCCAGCACTCATGGTCTTCAAGAACTGGCCAGGTCAAAGCACACAGTCACACAGTCAAATCTGGCTCTGAGTCAATAAATTCACCCCAACCACACAGGTTCATCTTTAATCTGGTTTGGTTTTTCTTTCTTTCATCTGAGAAAAAAATGCAGTAATGCCTCCTTTAGTAAAAGGTAAGCCTTACGAAAAGCTATTTCATTACCCTACAGGGCGAATGAAACATTTTGCTAAAAGCAACAGGTAACTAAAAATCTAGGATGAACTCTCAAATTTTAGGCCATTGAAAAAAACCACAGTGATTAGGTATTTTAAAGCAAGGCATTTATCTGACAAGTGAGTTTGCCTCTGTAGTGGTAAGTGCCCTCTTTCTGGGAACGCCAGCTTGGGCTTTGTTCTTCCTGTCAACCCTACCCACTCTACCCCCTTTGGCCCCTGGAGACCTCAGAGATGAGGACACCAACGAAAAGGTACCTATCCAGCCTCCCTTAATGGCACTGTCTGCTGACCCATATCACCTGGGCACTGGGCAGCAAATATCAGGGGAAGGGAAGGGCTAACCTCGTACTTGGGAGCCTCTGTCCACGAGTCTAACTGAAAAGAGAAAGACAGTCCTCTGAAGTTGAGGTGGAAGAGCTGCTCCGCGGAGTTGTATACTGTGGGAGCGGAGAAAAGAAAATGACATGGTTGAATGGCATCAGAAGTTGCAAACACAAACCAGCCTGGCAGGGAGGAATGACTGGCAATACCTTCCTTATGTCTCATTTCTGAACTGACCTACTAGTGGGGAGAGCAGCTTTCCCTCACACGCAAGTACCAACCCCCATATCCTATAGGAACCTGGCTTCAGGGGGTTGTAGCTGGGATGGTACCACTTGCCAGGTTTATCATTATGGGCTGCCATAGATGACCAGAGGAATCAGATGCACTTGGCTTACCTCCAGGATGGGTTGCACCAAAAGACTGGTCAATCTGCTCAATGGTGGGAGCTATGGCCTGAGAGTTAAAATGTACTCCACTGAAAAACAAAGATATTTTTCAATACAAGGCTTTGCAGAATAGGCTCACAGATCACTGAAGATAGTGACTAGAAGAGCTATTCTTAAAACATCGGCAGTGAGTCTACAATTACATCAAAAGAAAAATTTAATTAAACAACTTTTAATAAGAGACAATTGAGGTCAGAACAAGTCAATTCTCCTGAGGCTGGTGTACAGAACTGATACTCTAGGGCCACCCAAGACCTCTATGGCCACGACGCACAGTTCAGAAGGAAATAAATCCAGTTTTAGCCCCATGACATTCAGACCTGGATAAAGAGCAGCCACAAGAATAGAAAGTCTCAATGTGTTTTCCCAGGATGACTACTAGTAGTTTGGCTTGAAAAAGAACTTTCTTAAAAAGGATGAACATCCGAAAAGAAGGATGCGGCCAAGCACGCCAGCCTGTTTTCTTAACAGGCAGACGAGTTGGATGAAAGGGTAGGTGGGTGGCGGAGGGATGGATCCTATGCAAAGGAAAAACATCTGGGGTTTGGGCTTAGGAGTCAAGAGGGGCATATGATTCAGATGATGAGCATGAAGCTAAAGCATTTATGACTTTAAGTAGAATGCTTAAAGGTTAAGAATAATTTTTTAAAATTAGTATCATTTATGGAACATCTCTTTTTAACTAGGCACTGTGCTACATGCTTCACTAGCATTATCTCATGCAATTTTCTTAACACAGTAGCCACATTATTGGTTTCATTTCTCTAATGAGAAAACAAGCTCAAGAGGTTAAGTGACTTGCCCAAGGTCAGAGGTAATAAAATGACGAAGCCGTAACTCAAACTCAGGGCAACCTGACTCTAGACCTTACACTCTTAACTATCACTGACTCTTAAGAGGGTAAAGAGAAGCCAGACATTGAGGTATGAAGGCCCCAACAAGACTAAAAGACAACTAGAATCTGGGGAGGCCAGGGCTAGTACACATTTGTTTTATCCACTCCTTTATCAGCAAATGCTGCTTGAGCCAGCCCCAGAAATGCTCTCTCAAAGGGAAGCCTGTTAAGGAAGCTTACTGAACAGAGCGTTCTAGACGCTAGAACAGCACCTTGCCATTAAGAGAGCTCAAATATTTGTGCATCAAACAGGCCAGTCTCATTTGCATTCAAAAAAGCAGATTTTGGCCCCGAAATATTGGTCCCTTTGGCAATTTCTTTAGCATAGTCTTTGGAGTCAGACCTGTCTGGTTTGTCCCACTTCTATTGCTCATAAAAGCATACAGAGGAGCCAAAAGAGGCTTTGCAGAGGAAGGCAGCTATGACCCAGGAAACAGTCATCTCACCTCTGAGCTGAGGTCCTGCTTTGTTGTGAGGATTAAATAAACTGACATATATGAAGTGTTTTATACACAGCATGTTCTTAATAAGGTTTCCTTCTCTTCCCCTGGAAACTGAGTAAGCTTAGAGGCTACCTGAGGGAATTATGGCACTACTATAATCCTGGAACTACTGAGGATGAGATTTCTTTACTAATATAATGAGGGTAGTAGATAAAGCCCACTTGTACCAAGCCTGTGACATATGCTAGCGGGAGAGAAAACTCACCAATATTTTAACTTTACTTTAGTCAAGTCATATACTTCAATCACCTAAAAAAAAAAAAAAAAAAGTTTAAGAGTTGTTAATGCTCTGTAGTTGAATATTAATTAAGAAGACATTTATAAAATAGTAAAGAAAAAAAAATCTATCACTAGCTGAAATTCTCCTGAAATACTGCACATTACCTTTAGTTCTCACTTTTAAATTTGGAGCAAAATCCCATACACACACACAACATAACCTCTCCTTCCCCATCTTCCAGTGGATTGTTCAACAGATGTCTGTGGATACTCTGGTCAAGGTTCTTATATCTAATCTACTGCTGGGTCACAGAGAAGAGTGCACATATCACCCCTACAGGACAGTGAAACCCCCCACAGAAACAAATTCATGCAGCTTGTTAAGGTTCTACCCTTGGACACTGATCCTCTTTCCTTCTACTCCATACTTTGCTGAATTATAAAACCCCAAATCAAGTCACTTTCAAATATAGCTTCAAAATACTGTGGTTTACAAAACAAAAAGGTAGAGGGGGTGGTCTATCGTGCTAGAAAACAAATCATGATACATTAACTTAGGACAACTGTGAAAATATTCAGATGTATCCCTAATGAAAGGCATCTGATTAAACCTGGAAAACCTTAGGACCCTTGTGAAGTTTTGGCCCCTTGGTATTACAATGGGTTCAGCCTTGAATGTGATGCCAAGAACTAAGGGCAGAGACAAAGGAAAAGGTATTGAACACTCAGCCACTAGTGCTCAAGTAATAAGCACTATGAAGCCCTCTATGCCAGTGGTGTTGAGGCCTTGGCAGCCAGCAGGATGGTTGGAGCACCATCTACCATTCTCCAGCTGGGAGGTCTGGCCCTCATTGTAGAGGCACAAGCAGAGCTGGGTCAACGTCTGTTTGCTCTCACAATCTGGGCCTGATCCTGGTTGGGGCTGTGGGGCATTAGGAACAGAAGCATCTGGCATTGCCATAGAAACAGATGTAATAGGCAGTATATCCTTGGCCAGACTTTGTTTCTAACTTTGTTTAGCAATCATAACACTGAACCACAAGTTGTACAGACATCTCTTAACTATAGTGCAGCCATTCTGATCCTACCTGCTGCTAAGAATTGCTCCCTCTGCTTGGCCATCATAGCACGTCAATCAACCCTTTCCTATACTACTTGTGTATGCTGTTCACAGGTCCCACTAAACTAAACCCTTTGAGGTTTGGCTCATTAGTTTGCAAAGGGGAGGGACTCAATATATCAGGTGAGTCCACCTGGTATGAAGCTCGCTAAGGGCAACATGAAGCTTGAAAGCATGAAAATAGATGCCGAGAGGTCATGTGAGGAAGGGTAGGGAAATTGCTGTGATTCATGACACCTAGTGTCCTTTCAGAAAGCCTGGGCATGGCAGTCTATCATACCAAATTGGTATTCCGTTTCACTGAGGCCAAGGCCCCATGTTGGAAGAGGGCCTTAACCGTCAGCCAGAAGCCCTGCTTATATAGCAGGGGCAGGCACTTTTGCCTTCCTGATTACTACTCCCATGGCAGGCCAATGGCCCCTCAAGGGCTTCCCACTATCCACCCTGTGGGGTTGGGCCTCCAGGATATCTGTCTTATACCACTGTCACCCACCTACCACAGCTCAGACCAACACTTACAGATGCTTCAATCCTGCCTGCCCAATGGGAGAATAGTGGAACAGAGTTAATTACAGGGTGACACTTGTGGCAAGGGACTGAGAGTGCTGACCACCTTGGAATTCTTCATGTCAGCAGGAGAATCAACAAGCAGATTTTGGTTTGTGGAGCCTACTGGGCCACAGGGACAAACAGCTGCGGACAAACAGCTGGGGAAGTCTAAAGTCCATGATTTTCTACCTTCTGGGCTAAAAAAGGCCTTGATTTTACCAGAGAGGAAGAGATATGGCAGCAGCCAAGATAAAAAAGGAAAAGCCAGGTGGCTATAAAGGTTGTGACTTGTGAAGCCTCACTCCACAGAGCTTGCTCCCAGGCAGGGAGTGAGGGGCTGGGGAAACTGCAGGAGACAGCATCAGGTCCAGGTGGATTCTGACGCCCTCAGATGGAGGGGCAGGCAGATGGGTCAGATCTGACCTGGTACCAAACAAAGGTACCCGAGAGATTGCTTCTTCAGCTTCCAGCGGCTCCGGCAGGGCCCCAGCCCCTCCTTTTTTTTTTTTTTTTTTTTGTTGAGAGCCCACTGGCCCATGTGGGAATCGAACCGGCAGCCTTCGGAGTTAGGAGCATGGAGCTCTAACCCCCTGAGCCATCGGGCCGGCCCTCCCAGGCCCTCCTTTTTTATAGGGATTACACAGAAGACAGAAGACAAGGTTCCACTTAACCTCCTTTCCCATTCGAATGTACTTCCCATTCCTCACATTTTTATACAGTGTGCTCACACTGTCTTTTCCAGCTTTTATCACATTTATTTCTCAATAAATGAGCCTAAGCCATTTCAACTCAGTGGATACTAAACACTCACTGGCAATATAAGGGTTAAAAGCTTGGCGTCAGGCAGACCACTTATCCTCTGTCCCTCCACTGTCTCACTGTAAAAAGTACCACTCACAGGCTTGTTAGGATTAAATTAGGAAATGCATGGGAAGCACCCAGCTTTGCATCTAACACATACCAAGTGCTCACTAAATACATGATTTTGTCTTCACCATGCTGTGATTCTACGATGGGCTGCCTAGCCATCTCCTTTTGTTGTCTGTGTAGGTTATTTCCAGCTTTTCATTACTATGAACCTTTTAGTGCAACCTTTTAGTGATGTTTCCTAAAGTGGATCTACCAAGTCAAAGGCAAATGACTCTTTGTAAATGTGCTTCCAGATAAATTTCCCCCCAATTTGTGATGAAGTCACAGTGAAGACCATCCTCTACCTTTTCCCAGTGTGGAACTTCGGGTCAGTGAAGACAAGATGACTGAGTCCACAAGGAGAGGCAAGGAAGATGGGCTAAGAATGTTCACATCAAACTCTGCTTTCTGAAAAACCATCACAAATGAGGAATTCTCATTTCACGTATAGATTCTTTTTCCATGTTCTGTCTTGCCTCCTCAGCAGCTCAACTTTAATGAGATGTCGACAACTAGGAAGTACCCAAGTCTTTTGGAAAGGCAACTCCATAATCGAACCAGGATGACAGCTTTGGCATGCCACTGCTCAGAGCCACATTCAACATGTGACTCTGAGGCATGAGTCTGATGTCACATGACTCACCTGTGAAGCCCAGGCATTTGTAAATAGTGTATTAAAAACATCCTGGACTGAAATAGGTATTAGTAAATTGCACTTGAATGCCAATTAAGACAACCCATGCCAGCAAGTTGTTTGTTTACACCTCCTCAAAGGAGTTAAAGAATCAACTCACTGCTGGTGGTGTTAAGCCCCAAACCCCCGCATTTTAGGAAGAACAGTTCCATTTTTCATCTTTTAAGTCATATTGTTTGACCCAAGAATGAAGTAGAAAACAAGATACATAAAGCTGACTAAAGTCTTTTGGTTCTATCCAGTAGTTGGGCTCCATTTTTGGTACCTTTTTAAAGGCTCAGGACAATCTATGCCAAATACTTAGCTCCCTTCTTGTTTTTCTATTTAATATGAAAGCCCCATCTCCACAGCATGTTCCCTAAATTCTCAACATACTTTCCCCTTCATCTCTAGAGCTGGGACTGGAGTCCTCAGAATCTTTCCAACCACTTCACCCCACCCCCAGCTTCCCTCTTTTAGGGAAACAGGAATATAGCTTCAGTCCTCTACATCTAGGTGGTCTCTGAACCACAAAAATCTACTCCCACTTAGGAACTTCAGAAACATCTCACCACAGCATATATCAGCCTAACGTGAAACTTTAGTTGTCATTTATAGTTACCTTAAGTCTCTGATTGAAAGCATCAAACAGTAGTTTGATCCCGTCCTGAGTCAGGTTAAGGATGAGGTCATGGCTTAGAGGAGACTACGAAACAAAAATAAAACATGCTCGGAACAATTAATTTACTCACCAGCACCTACTGAAAGCTTCACAATATAAATGCAATACACAGAGAATATCTAAGTGCAGACAGCCACTCCCTCCCCCCACTATCAAGATTTGGAAGCCAGAAACAAACTGTTGTGTGAACACACAGCACAGTGTCCTCTATTTCCAGCCTACAGCTATGGCTTCATAATATTGCTGAAAAGAGCGTCTTTCTTTCAGGCTTTGACTAATAGTACCTGGGGGAAAGAGCCAAAATTATGTGAGGATATAGGCCACTTACTTTTGAGGGTCTAGGGTCCACATTTATAGCATGGGTTTACTGCTGTCAAACCTATAAGGAGCTGATGAGGAATGTAGGCCATGTGAAAAGGCCTCCTCAGGATCCAAACTCAGCAGGTAATGCTCAATATATGTCAGCTGAACCCATGTCCCTTCACTCCCAGGCTGTTTGTATCACCCAGAGAGACCACATTTTATTCTTTGACTGTTTTAGGCCCTATTCCAGGACCAAGAAGTATTTTGTGATCTGATTATGTATGAGATCACACTCTTACTCTTTCCTTCCCTCCCTCCACCACCTCATATCACATGTACTTCTTTCTAACAGACACAAGTCTAAGATCTAAGGAGTCGTATTTCTACATTTGCCCCTTCTGAGTCCTGGGGGGAGGGCAGTAGCACCAGAGTAGTGGACAGAGCTGGCCTTGAGTCTTGGTGAGCTGGTGACCTTAAGTGACTCTCCAAACTTCTCTGAGCTCTAGTTTCTTCATGGAAATACCCATCATTCCTTCCCTCCAGAGTAGTGAAGACAGGAGGTCAGAAAGCACCAAAACTCTTTCTTCATGTCTGCCCCACCTGCCTGCCTCTAGTCCAATGCAATCAATTCAAGAACTCAACATCTGAAGACTTTCCATAGCCCTAACCAGGCTACCCAGAAGAAAAACACCACCAACCAAAACCATGCCCCTTCTTGAATTTGGCACACAGCTCTCAAAAGGGTTTAGAGAAGTTTCTTTATAGAGCTTCTCAAGGTAGGCAGTAAATGATGGAGGTGTGGCTGTCAAGAGATAGAGATGAGCCACTGGAAACTGGTGTGGGTCTCACTGGAAACATTCTCTCCAAAGTGCCTTCTGGGATCACACTGTCTGCTCCCCTCCACCCCAATGATCTTCACAAGGTAGCAGGCACAGGCGGCACCATCATGCCTGGCAAAAACTAGAAGAGACAATGTTGTAATTTTCCAGTAGGTCTGTATGAATGTCTAAAACCATTAGGTCTCAAGCAAGATAATGAAATAATGAACCCTGACCTTAGGTCAGTTAGTCTCCATCCAGAACACAAAGTGCCACTTCTGAGAGGCCACTTCACAGGGAAAGTGAGATGAAGCAATGTTTTAGCATCTTTCAAGATCCTTGCTTGGAAGGAGGATGCTGAGAGGATCTGGATTTTCTTATACTTTCCCAAGATCTGATCGTTTTCTTTCTGGCATTGTTACAATTCAGGACATAACTAAGCAATTTTCAAAAGCAAGCAAATCATCTTCAGTCAATGTTTTATTAGTACTTAGTATCTATAGAACCAAAACACACATGGTACTATGTGGGGTTTAAGCAGCCCCTTCCAGTAACCCAGTGCTATGCAGTCCTCCACATGAAACAGTTCAGTAAAACCATCTGCTTTTAGTCATTAACATCTTCTCCCTCTAAGAAAGATGGGACCTACTTGATACGCACATTTAATTTCCAACGTGTGATTTGCTGCACGGAAGATATTGCTGAAACGTTTAATAGGGCCAAACTATTCTCTGTACTTGATGGGAAGCAAGAAGACAAATAGGAAAGGAAAGAAGGAGGGCGGAAGAGGATCACATGTAAGAAGCACCATATCAGAGTTCTGAGAGACCATCTTCTCTTGATCCTCATCAAAAGACTATTCTAAGGAAACTATATCCATTTCATAGGAGAACCAGACTGGTATATTAACTTGCTACAAACCTCATGACAAAGAAACGGGAAGAGCAAGGAACTGAACCAAAGTCTGGACTCAAAATCCCATGTTTTCTAACAGATTTTAGTTGCTTAGAAGATATTGGGGGAGAATTCATTTAATGCTGAAACTGCTATTTGTACCCAAAGACTGGAACAACAGACAACAAAGACAGTGATATGAAAAATAAAACTCATTTTTAAAAATTGGTTAAGAATGTTTAAAGCCTACTTACAAATGTATCTAATCTTGAGGTGCCCAAATTTTATTGAACTGAATGTGCAATGACTATAAGCTCAAGAACAAGCCTATTCTCCCTGTTTTGATGGCTGCTACTACTTGTCATGAGAAATTCCCTCTTGATTGAATACTGAAAGTCAGATTAGGTTAGCGATGAGCCGAGTGCAACACAAAAAGCTATCATACTTCACTTTATAAATGAGAAGCCACTATGGCTCTATGGCTCAAGGAGCCCCTGCCCATTCCTACAAGTCCTGTGTTTTGTGGTAGGCACCACAAGAATATCCAAGCACTTGCTTGGAAATTGATTAAGCATTCCCTGTCTCAGAAGGACCCTTTGCATCGGGCCTCACTAGGCTGGCAGAAGGGTACAATATGAACGTAATTTCTGGGTAGAGGTTAACAGGCTCAATTTGATACTAAGCCAAACTGGGAAGCTTGACAGAAATCTCACCCACTTCTAATCCACAACATTCTTCATGTCAAAAAATAATGTCATTTGTTTTAGGATCTGAAACTAATTAGAACAAATGGAACTAAAATAATCAAACGGTACTTAAAAGGGTCTCAGAAAAGCTTCAGAGGGCATCTTGTAGCCTATCTAGGCTCAAAACTATTCCCTGAGGTTTGTGACACACCAGGCACCACAAAGGTTGCATGGTCTTTGTCACAGAAGAACCACAGGTTTCAGAGAGTTCAGTGGAAGGAAGATTGTATTTTTAAAAAGAACAGTCCTATTTCTAACGGCCTATAGAAAATAGTCTCTACTTTTATGTACTTAAAAACAAATATTTTTAAAATTCTGATGTTCAGGAAGTTCTTCTCTGGTGCTAACCTAAAATACAGAGGATGCCAAAAAAATGTATACATATTTTAAGAAAGGAAAAAACTGTATTAAAATTGTAATACTCAATATATACAGATAACAAAAGATGAATACAAGTCATGTGTATACATGTTTTTTGGCACTCCCGGTACATTCTTTCCAGAAACTGAAAAGTTCTTTGTAAGTACATGCAACATTATACTATAGGGGTTAATTCCTGGCACAATTAATCAACATTTAATAGAGACTACCATAAATTGGACAAAACAAAGAGCAAAATATGTTCATTAATTGGGAGTTAATATCTTGCAATCTATCAGATCATTGTCACTAAAGGCGTGAGGTGCACACCTCTTCAAGTACAGGATGCTGTTAGCTAGAAACTGCACTATAACAATCCTGAACACAAACCAAAGCAACCAACAAAGCAGAAAAGAGTATTTTAAATTCAAAAATGGAAAGCAAGCGTCCTAGAACAGGCAGCCCCTGAGGTGACCTCCCCCTGAAAAGTCCCTGTCTAAGGGCCAGTATGTAAGTCAAACACAGCAAAAAAACAAGTTCAGTTATTACTGCTCTTCAAAACCTGGCAGCACTAGATTATCAAGATCAAAAGTTTCAGAATGAAAAAAAATGCGTGGTAACTGACCAGTGCAGGAGAGTCTCCCATTCTAACATGCAACTGACCCAACAATCCCTGTCAGAGGATCAGCCTATGGAGGTGACTCACTGATCAGGGATGCTGCTTCAGTAAACAAATCAACTACCACTCACCTGTTCACTGTAGAGAACCTGGACATTTTTGATGATGCGACAGTGCTTCTGAAGAATGGCTACTGCCTGAGCCAGAGGCATGCCTGAAATAAAGCAAGGACAACTGTATGGTTACTTGGGCTATCCATTTACTGACATCTACCAGTGTGTTAGGCATCAGTCCCTGCGGTAAAGCCTCGGCTGGGAGTGGGGTGCCACTAAGGTCTATAGAGTTCAAAGCAGTAAGAGCTAGAATAAAGTTAGCAGCAAGCACTAAGGGAACAGCTGGATTATATAAGGGGAGGGAGTGAATATACAAAAAGACTTCTGGAAATGGGGACCTCTGTGCTGATCCCAAGCAGGCAAAGGGCTTGGTGAAGGCAAAGGCCGCACCAACCAAACAAAGGAGTGAGAAAAGCACTGACGTGATGACTCTGGACACCAAGGTTCTGGTTCTCACTCTGCCATGGATTACATATACCCTCGGGCAGTTCCTTCCTATCCGCCTTTGTAACATGTCTCCTCATCTCTCAAATGAGGAACACATGAACACAGGAACACTTGACTTGGAAGCGCTCGTTAAAAGAGTTAAAAATCACACATGTACCAGAATCAACTTATTTTACTAAAGATTTTCACTGGATCCTTACTGATCTACCCACAAAATCCTCTAAATGTTAACATTGATTTTTGAATTCATAGCCCATTATAAATAGATTTATATATGCCCACAATTTAAGAAATCCAAATCCCAACAGCATCTCAAAGATTTCAGGGACTCATAGAGAACACCAAAAAGTTTGTTTTCAGAGTCCATTATATTTTCAAACAAGAAACATACAGAGAAACAAGCTAAAGCAAAATCCTAGACAATCTAAAAACAGACTCATAGCTTTATGAATCCAAGAACAGTATGTCTGTATTATTCACCTCTCTGGATCCTCAGCACCCAGCACAGGGCTAACCACATAGTGGCTGTTGAATAAATATTCAGTGCAACTGAAGGATTATGGGGTAGGTAACAAATAAGAGAAAAGGAGAAAGAGGGACCACCATGACACTGGGACAAAACAGTGGCTAACCTTCAATATCAGTTTACCCACGATTCAAAGAGAGAAGATGTACACAGAAAAGCTTACACACAAAGAATTAGAAAGTTAAAAACATATGGCCTATCTACACTTAAACAATGATCCAATCCTGCCTTCATTCAATGGTCCATTCTCCAGTTTGAAGAAAGATGGAGGGAACCACACCTTAAACAAGATACTTTCCAGCCTTCTATAGTACAAGGCCTGGCACATAGTAGAGGTTTAATAAATGTTAGTTGAGAATATGAACAAGTTGGACACATCACTCAGCTTTGCCATTCCTGAAATGGAAGAGCATCTGTGCTGTCTCTCTCAGAGGGAACTAGCAAACATATATGTGGAGAAGACAGATAAGCTCAGTTAGGGGTTGAAAAGGTCACATGGCTTCTCTGACCCATGTGGCACAAAGCAGTTTCTTGAGGGAAGGTTGTTTTTCTTCTAACCACATGAAATCCCCAGTCTTGGAATATCTGCACCCTGAGTCATCGGGGAGAAACTACCTGGAGGAGACAAAGCAGCGAGATGACCAGTCGTCATGTAAGTAAGGACATGCTAGTAAGGAAGGCTACAAAAGGCCTTCAAAGGGAAGCAGTCATACATATGACAGGGAAACCCAAGCACTGACCCAGCTCTAACAGGCTACCTAACCCCAAAAAGGGGGTGGAATTTCTGGTTAGCCTTCTAAACTATACAAATCCTTGTCTTAGAGATCTCATGATTTGCCTGCTTGTAACCCTCCAATGGCTTCCCATTACAGGGGGATAAAACCTAAACAACATGCCATCACCTAAAGGCTTTGTATATTCTGTCTACCTCCGCCTTTCTTTTCACCGCTCACTATGCTTCCCTTTGTTCCTAGCACAGGTCAAGCTTAAACCTTTGCACTAGTTCTTGACTGCTGGAATGTTCTTCCAAAAGCTGGTTTCTTCTCATTCTTCAGGCCTTAGCTCACACCTCACTTCCCTGACTGCCTTATCTAATGAAGACTTCCATCCCATTTATTTTCTGTTAGTCTCCTCTACACCTCCTTAAGGAAAGACACGAGGCTGTCTTACTGCTGTATCCCCAGGCTATATTACTGCCTGGCACAACAGCAGGTGCTCCTATACGTCAGCTGAGCTCTGAACGAGTGAAACAAGGCAATTAGGTAAAACACACAGGTCCTGTACCATAGACCCTGGCAACGACCCTCCCTCTCTGAGAACTTGTATCCTCTCTCTCCTCTACCAACAGCACCCTCTCCTGCCATGAGTTCAAAAATCAGTGTTAAGATTTAGAGGATTTCCTGTAACTGCCCATATGTCTACGATGGGCAGTATTTCCTTCTGCCCATCCCTCATTCCTTCAACCAACCGTCTAGTTTCTGACTCACACCTCAGTCTGTTTTCTGTATATACCTAAAGGCAAATAAACGACAGATTAAAAGTATTTTTTCATCTTCTCTTCAATCTGGCTTCTCCTTTATATTCTGGGTCTCACTTAATACTGCTAATATCTACCCAATCACTCAAGGCAGAAACCTCTAGATTCCTCCTTCCCCATCTCTCCAAATCTAGCCTCCAAATTTTCTTCCTAAACCCATGCCCACAAAACACTTTACTAACAGATACCCTCTTTCCCAGTGAACCCAGAGACTCTCTGATAGTGTCCCAGGCAGCTACCACCAGAACTGGAAATCTGGGGAACCTATTTTCTTCTTCCACTAGCACATCCTGCTCTAATAATAATACCAAATTACTTATAGTTCCCTACATAACATCTATCTTTCCCACTATTTTGTTTTGTTTTTTAACTTGACTGGAAGATTTATGTCTATGGAGACATGTAGATATAAGAAATGTGGCAGCAAACCTCTGATAGCCTGCCTGGTGCTCACTAGTTCCAGGAATGGTACTGGCTCCTGTAGGTTGATCAGAAGCCTTCCCTGAACCCCGCAGGTCAGGTCAAGTCCTTTTCCCCTTCCATAGCACCCTATATAACCTCCACCCTCATTATAATAAAAATGAACCATTTCTGTAATCCTTCCTTTTCACTAGACTAAGCTCTTCAGGGCATATGACCATTTCTTATTCAATTTTCTTTTTTTCTCTCCCCCTTTTTCCGCCTCCCTCCCACCCCCACTCCAGTTCAAGCCGTTGTTTCTCAGTCTAGTTGTATAGGACACAGCTCCCTGGCCCATGCTGCTATGATGAGCCTTGCGCTGCCCCTGGCTGAGGCAGTTGGTCACCAGTTGTCGGTCGGCAGCTCACGGCAGCCTGCAGTAGCTCACGCCGACCTCTGGCTGTTCATGGCAGCCCAGCTCCAGGGAGAGCCGAACCGGCGACCTTGGCGTTAGGAGAACGGCGCTCCAACCACCTGAGCCACCTGGCCGGCCCCTTCTTATTCAATTTTCAATGTTTGTAAGCAGAGTCCACAGAGGTAGATGCTGCCTTCAACAGTCAGCCTTCAGTCTCTCTGGAACAACGGAATCTCAAAGGCTATTCCCCAAATCTACCTTTAAATCTACCCTCTTTGGACATTTACAACACTAATTTCAAAAACAAATTCAGAGACATGCCTCCACACCAATACATTCTGCAAGTCTCAGTGAGAACATTTCAAAGTGGCACTGTCTCTATGCCACCACTGATCAAGTCATCAGTGGCATACTTCCTCTTGGCCTAAGCTTTCCTGTACCTGTGTTGTTGGCTTTTCCCTAATCGCCCAACATCAAACAAAAGCCAGGAAGGCAGCCAAGAAGTTGGATGCAGCTCCCCATTATGATACCAGGAGGATAATGGCAAGGGCTAGATACATCTGCATTTGCACAGATTCCAAAAACAAACCTGGAGATAAAGCTGAGCATCCTCAGAAGGGCAGAGCCGTGGGAAACAAGAAATCCCTGTCCCCTTGTCTTATTAGGGAGACCCCTTCAGGGATGGTGTAGATGCCTCATCACTGCACTGTACACCTGAAGCTGAAGCTGAACAATAATGAATGTCAACTACAATTTTATATATATATATATATATATAGTTACAAGAAGTGGAGTACAGCATTAGGAATAGAGACAGTGGAAATGTAACGCTGTATGCGATGTCTAAGGGACAGTAGATTGGGGGAGGGGGAGTTATCACTTTGTGAGGGGTATAAATGATAACTGTCTAACTATTAACATTGTTTTGTACTCCTGAAACTACAAAAAAAAAAAAAAAAAAAAAGAAAAAAAGGAAAAGAAATCCCTGTCCCATTCTTTTTTAACACCTCTACCTTTCTGAGCCTGTTCCTCATCTGGCAAATGGAGATTACTTTACAGGATTATGGTGACTTGAATTAAACACTGCCTGGTTCTTTAGCCAAGGAATGTAATTCTAAAGCACGGATCCACTTCTTAGACCTATCCCTACCTATCAGCCCCAACTGCAGTTTCCATGTGTTGAGGGCTGGGGAGACCGAGAGGGCAAAATGACTGCTTTTTTTTAGCCCAGGGAAGTTAAATGATCACCACCTCTCAAGCAGACATGATCTTATTAAAGTGTGGATTTTTAAGACCCACAAAGGAATTGTCAAGGTTTAGGCCCCCTTTCTGAGCTTCCTCTTAAAGTTCAATTCTGGCCCTAATGTACCGTAATGCTCTTTTCACTGTTTTTGGTGGCTATTTAGACAACTTGAAAGAACTAACTATACCCTTGACTCCTCAAAACTGGCAAAAGTTAGTAGTGGGGGTTCAAGTATCAAAACAACAGTTGCCACAGGAAGCCTCGCTCTCCCATCCAGCTTTTTGGAAACCCTGGTATCCACTGACATCCTACCCATTACTTTTGGCCAAGAGACTGCACCACAGAGACCCACAACTTAGATGCCACATCAAGCACAGTCTGAAGCTGTCCTTGTGGTTGTCCCCCTGCCCTGTTGAGTCCTGGTATGAGCAGAAGCTGTGGGTGGGGAGATTCTTTCCTAACGAGAAGCCGAACAGCACCGGCATGATGGATGGGTCTGCAGGCAGAGATATCAGGGGCCTCCAATCAAGCTCTGCGTGCGTCACGAGAGGCTGGGGAAGAACTCGGCAGGAGTGGAGTCAGTTGTCAGACAAGTCGGCTGAGCCCGCTCAATAAAACTGGCTCCTACAACCGAGAGGAGACCGAGCCCCGTTCCCGTAACATCGGAGCACCACGGGGGCCCTACCAGCATCCTGTCCCGCCCAGGCTCTCGCGTTCCCCGCGTTCCCCGTCTCCCAGATGAGTCTCTCGGACTCAAGGATAAGTTAGAGCTCAATGGAGCAGCTGACTCAGCCCAGCGGCCCAAGTTAGTGTGACAACAGTCCAGGCCTGCACAAACAAACAGCACGGACACCTGCTCGCCACCTCCTCTCCCTGGTGCCAGAACATCAAAGTAAACACACGTTCGCGTTACTCAAGGCGACGCTGTGTACACAGAGGCGTCGTGACGGTGGGGACGGGGAGCACTGGGCCCAAACGCGTTTTCTACGAACTACACGTTCCTTTCCCGGAACTCCTGTTTCACGCTCGGCTAAGGCCTGGGTTTAGGGTTACACCGCACATCCCCACGAGAAACAAGAAGGAAACGAGTCAGACGCTCGCGGAACGTACACCGACTCTCCTCCACTCCCCTGACGAGACCCCCCCCAAAAGCAACAGGAGACAGACTGCTGTGCCGCGCACGGGTGCCGGTCACTTCTCGGCTATTTCCTTCGGAAACTGGGAACGGGAATAATAAGAGTCCCGGACTCAGACCCCGAGGAGACCAAGCCGGGAGAATTACGCACCAGACAGCAGGGCCGGGCCCCGCGGGCCTGGGGCGGGTCAGTCATTGTTATTATCACCACCGCGGGACCTCGGCCCGGGAGGGGCCGCGCTGAGGCCCGAGGCGAGGGCTTCGGGGTCCAACTGGGCCACACACGGCGGCTCAGGCCGGTCGGAGCGCGGACCTGGTGCCTGCAGCCCAAACACTCAAGCGGGCGGAAAAGGCCGGGAGCCGCGGGCTCAGGGGAGTCAGGGTCCGAGAGCAGAGCGGGAAGGGCCCGGAGGGAAGTAAGGGCCACAGAATAGAGCCCCGAGGGTGGACGCTACCCTTACCCAGCGTGAATTCCCATTGCTCGTTTCCCAGAGAGCGCTCGGGCACCACCTCCAGATCCAGCATTGGTTCGGCTCGCCGGGCCGGGGCGGCCTCTCTGCGGCAGCGCAGACGGGACTGGAGCTGAGGAGGCAAAGCAGTAGCTGACCCGCCGTCCCCGCCGTCCCGCGGCGGCCCTGCTCCCCGCCGCCTCCCCCGTCGCCAGCGGCACCGGCCCAACACTACACCTTACCTCACCTCACCTCCCTAGCAGCAGTCGCGGCAGCAGGGGCAGCGGCGGCAGCGGCAGCGTCTGCTGCAAAAGTGGTGTACCGGGCCGTAAAGCGTGGCGAGGGCGGGACTCCCATGGCAGGGGCGGAGTCTAGGGCGGAGTCGCGCACGCGCCGACTCCACACCAGGCGGCTGTGCAAGTCCGGGCGGAGGCTGAGGAAGACCGGGCCGTACCATGCGGAAGGGCCGCGTACTCCGTGAACACCCTCATCTAGAGCGCACACGTTTCCCACGTCTACACAAGAATGTGTACACCACGCAACGTACCTATGACAACCCCCGTCCCACTCACACTCACTGGTCGCAAGGCGAGTTCCGAGGGCGCACGGTCTGAGGCCCAGCAGTTAGGAAGGACGCGGAGGTCGGGAGCCCCAGGGCCCGCAGGCGCCCTCCCACCCCCGGTTGGGAGCGAGACTGACGCCGGCGGCAGCTACCTCTACTTGTCCAGGAATAATTCCCCCACCCAGGCGCCCCGGGCATCAGGTCTAACTTGACGCGAGTGAGGAGTGTGTGAGTTCCTGTGTTGGTGCGGGTGGGGGGGAGTTGGGCGAAAGGAATAGATAGAAGGGAGAGGAGGGAGGTGGTCCCCAGCTGACCACATCCAGAGGTCGCTGGCAGCAGCTCAGACCCAAGCCAGAGCTAGCTTTGCTGCCAACGTTGTGTGGCTTGACCATACCTTTGGTGATCTTTGTGCCTCAGTGTCCTCATCTACAAGTCCGGGGAGGGGCCCCTGTAGGCGATTCAGCCTGAGCTTTTGGCCTGGGCCCTGGGTCACTCAAACTAAAAGGCATCCAGGCCTCTTCTGGAGCCAAGCCTTCACCGAAGCAGTTTCTGGATTCTCACAACCATTCTGAGACGCAAGATAACGCTTCACTTCACAGGCAGAAAAATGAGGCCCAGAGAGGTTAAAGAGGCCTCTGGTTTTAGGTGGTAGTACCCACGTTCTTTCTTTTGCATTGCCCCTTGAAAAGTTTTTAGCAGGGGAGAAGAGCGACATACTATTCTCAAACTGGCTTCGTAGGAGCGTAACTTAGGAGGCTCAATCAAAACTTGAAGTCACTGCTATTGGAATTAAAGCAAACATGGAGACGCATTTCCATTGCAGCAATGCATGCCAGGACAACTAAAACTAAACTCTGATATATGTAATTGGATATGTTTTAAAAATGAAGACTATCCCTTATATGCTGATATAGAAACTCGAAGAGAAAAAAACCAGGTGCAAAATTATATAGTAGGACCCTTTATCTATAAAAACAGAAATATAAGAAACATTGGCCATATCAAAAGGGAGAAAGATAACCAAAAACGATCAATGCCTAACACAGAGAGGGAGACAGGGAGCAGGGATTAGGGGGACACTTACGTCTTACCATGCATGGCAAGCATTAAAGATGTGTTTAGGAATAGTTGGGCCACTGGCCTAGATGGTGTGGGAAGGAAACCTAGAAAAAAAACTTCTAAGGCTGGTGAGGAGTAATCTTAGTCAATGTAAAATGTCTGCATTGAACTCAAACCCAACCAGACTAGGAATGGTTCTTCTGTTCAAAAAACACTGGAAGGATTTCTGTCTGGCACATAAAGTAGCGTTGGGCAAGCCGGGATGGGTGTGGGAAAGACAAAGTGAAAGAGAAAGCCACACACTGTGGATAACAATATGAAAAGGATTTTGTTTGGAAAACCCAAGAAACAGGAAGAACAAGGTTGGGAAGGCCCCTAAGAAATTCCGTTGGGATAAGAGGCAGATTTCTGTGAACAATGTCAGTCAACAACAAAATGGTTATCTTTGTTCATTGTACGATCCCCAATCCTTTGGAGTGGGAGTGACGGCTTTGGGTTGGTGATTTGGGAGGAGGCCATAGCCCAGAGGCTGGTATACAGAGAGGAAGAGGTGCCTCAGGAGTAGGCCAACGTGGGATAATGTCAGCAGCTGCCATTTCCCCAAACTGAGGTTGGGAATGTTCAGAAGCACTGACCTGGCCGCTGGTGGACTAAGTGTATTCAGGGAGCACAGTCATCGTGGCAGTCCAAGCCAAACAGGCCAGAACAGGCTCTGGTCAGAGTACAAGGTTAAGCACATGGACTAGGAATTTGAATCCCAGTCCTGCCATTTAATAGTTTTGTGCCTTGGGCAAGTTGCTTAACTTCTCCCTACCTTTATTTCTTCATCTGTAAAATGACCACACCTCAAAGATGTATTAGGATTGCACTTACAGGAGTGTCTTGACTTATAGGTAAATCCGTTGTATCAAATTTTTAAAAAATCTAATAGTGACAGAGAATTGATGGAATCCATTGGTAGGATCTACAGATTTGATGTAGAAGATGAGGGAGAAAAGGAGTCAAGAATAAAAACATGGGTTTCCAGCTTGGGAGCTGGATGGACAGTGGTGTCAGACAGGAAAGTGACTGGAGGAACTGACATTGGAGGCTGGAGGGATACCAATACCTCTATTAAAACTGTCATGTATGTGGGGAGAGGGGTGGTAGATGAGGGTAAAAGGGATCAAATATATGGTGATGGAAGGAGAACTGACTCTGGGTGGTGAACACACAATGGGATTTATAGATGATATGATGTAATACAGAATTGTATACCTGAAATCTATGTAACTTTACTAACAATTGTCACCCCAATAAAAAAAATTAATTTAAAAAAGGGGAAAAAAAAACAAAAAACTGTCACATGTGATAACTTACAGGGCAGGAAAGGTACTAAGTTTGAAGCCCTAGATGAAGAGCTTGGAAAACAGAATCTTAGTACCATGGTTACTATAGATTATATTTGTCAAGGTAAAAGAAAAAGGAAAAAAACAGTTTGAAAGCAGAAATAAAAGGATAAAAGGTGACTGCATCCAGCAAATCAGGGATGAAGCCAAGGGTCATGGAAAACGGTGGATTGGGAGCCCTTCCCAATCAGCCTTACAAAGTACAATCCCCTTAGAGGGCCCTCAAATGGTCTCCCCAGGAACATTTCACAATTATTACAGACTAGTGACTTTTTTCTTCCCCTTTCTGAATGGAAGTGTTTCCTGCAGTTTTCCTGTCTCTTTCACCACTGTATACTGGCTGTGTAGAGGACAGATAACCACATATCCTAGAATTTTAGCTCAATGCCTGACCAGCTGGGACTTTGAGGTTGTCTCCCATGGTAGATGTATTTTGAGGGAGAGTAAAATTAAATATTTAATAATTGAAAGTGTGGCTTGTGATAGTCATTAGAGCTATTCACAAATATTTTGACTCATTTCTGGGCAAAAGGTATGACTGTAGTCTTCTGCCCAGGTAAAGTTGGACATAGCTCTGTCATTTGCTAGGTTCAATGAAATGTAAACAGAAGTCAACAGGTATCAATTTCAGGTCAAATTTAAAAGACAGTGCACTTTTAATTATACTATCTTCTTGACTGTGACACATGGCTGGCAATGTTCCAGTGACTGCTCTATCAGGTTAGGTGAATCACTGATGACTATTTAGCAAATAAGTAAGCCAATAGAATTTGGGGGGTTTTAAGGCAACACAACCAGCGTATCCAGGTAAGAAAAAACTGGTGGCTTCCTGTTTGTCCTTGGGAATGGTCCAAACATTTTCACATGGCTGGAAAAGCCCACCCAGCACTGCTTCTGGCCCTCACCCTGGCCTCTGCTGACCCTTTCAGATTCATCTCACTCCTATAGCCCCCTCCATTCCATGTTCATCATCCTCAACTGCTTTCAGTTTCTCAAACTTGTCATGCTGTTGGCCTGGCTGCCTATATTTTTGTCACTTTGCTGGCAAAATGTCTGCCACTCTTCAGATTTCAGCTCAAATGTCTCAAGGAAGACATTTTTGACCACCCAGACCAGGTTAGATGTACCCTGTAACAGCCAGTACTTCTAATAAAACATTATTACTGCTTTTGGTCAGTTTTCGATCTAGACTGTAGATTCTCTGAGGGCAGGAACCATGTATATTTTGGGCACTGAACATACATTTTCCCCCTAAATATCCTACTGTTTTAATCTTTTTTTTAAAACAGTAATAGCCTCAATATTTTAACTTATTTTTTCCTTTTGGTTGTACGATCTATGCCCTTTGCCCACTTAAAATCTTAATATTGATATGAGCCAATATATACAATTATAAATTTTCTAGTAGCCACATTAAAAATGAAAAAGATAAAATTATATTTTATTTAACCCAATGTATCAAAAATCAATGTCATATAAAAATATATGTAATCAAAATAAAAAATTAGTGAAACAGCCTACATTCCCTGTTTATAATAGATCTTTGCTATCTGGTATTTCATATTAACAGTGCATCTCAACTCAGACACTAAATTTTCAAAGACTAAAGTGAAATGTAGTCCTCTCAAAACAAAAGATCTGTTTAACAGAAAAATACTCCACACTGAGTTTTAAAATTTAAAAAAATAAAAAATCCAGTTTCTCAGTTGGACTAGCCACATTTCAAATGCTGCATAGCCACATGTGGCTAGTTCCTACCATATTGGACACTGTGGATATAGATTATCTTCTCTCATCAAAAATTTCCCTCTGTATCTTCAACATTTCCCAGTTTCTGAAACCTGAATAAGGTCAAATAAAAAAACTCTAAGTTGCTTAAATTATTCTAACCAAAAGTTGGGAGTTGACTAATAGTGCCTTACTTACCTGTTTGAGTACCCTATAAACAAACAAATCTAGCTGTCAATTCCACTCTACAACTTTCTAGCCTCGAAACATTTTTGAAAGTCAATATATGTACACGTGATGCAAGAAAGGAAAATGATGCTATCTAGAGGGAACCATGCTTTGAAATCTGCCTGCAAAAGACTAAAATCTTACCTTGAAAAACTGGAAGATCAAAACACCAATGCTGTCTTGTAAACACACACACACACACACATATACACACAGTTGTGGCAATATGGCTGTGGTTTTAAAAACACATCCATCAACTCTTTGATATCCCACCCTTCAAGAAATGAAGCTTAATACTCTTCCCTTTGAGTATGGACCTGACCCAGTGACTCACTTGTAATATACAGAATATGGCAACCCAAGATTAGGTTATTAAAGATTGTGGCTTTCATCCTGGGCATGCACTTTCTTGGATCACTTGCTCTGGGGGAAGCCAGCTTTCAAGCTATGAGCTGCCCTATGAAGATACCCACATGGCAAGGAACTGAAGGAAGTCTTTATCCCAACACCTAGCAAGGAATCAAGGGTTTTCCTACAACAGTCTCTGAGAAACAGGCCAGTCAATGACCCCATGAGTGGACTTGGAAGGGGATCTTTGAAATGACTGTAAGCCTAGGCTGACAACTTGACTCTAACTTTGGGAGAGACCTTAGACCAGACCACTGAACTTAGCTTCTTCCAGATTTCTGATCCACAGAAACTGAGATGATGTTTATTGTTTTCAGCTGCTAAACTTTGGGGTAATGTGTTATGCAGCAATGGAAAATTAATACAATAGCTTATAGCTTGGAAAAGGTCCCCATTGCCAAATGAGGCATAAATCAAGTAAGATGCTTCTTTTCCCAATAGCTCCCAACTAGTAGTACCCAAAAACCTGTTTTTAAAGGTGATATACTTACTAAAACCATGATGCTACTGGCTCAAACAACTTTTGAAATTAACCCTGAATATGAATCTTATTCTTTGGAATTGTGCTTAATGGTGCCAATTCAGCATTTAAAGGTATTTGTTGTTTGCATTAAATCTGCTGGGGAATAAATAAATAAATGTTTTCATATGGATCAAACTTAAGGCATGCTTCTAAAGTAAAAGGCTTAATTTTCTGGTGTAGGAAAATGCCAAGAAAAGTCCTAAGAATTTTTTTTTAATTAAATTTACTGGGGTGACAATGGTTAGTAAAATTACATAGGTTTCAAGTGTACAATTCTATACATTATCTACATATCACATTGTGTGCTTACCACCCAGAATGTTTGATATAACACCCAACAAAATCAAATTAAGTGTATACTCCTAAAATGATTAGATTGAAAGATGGTACTAATTTGGATGTGTAATTTTTGGAATTTTTCCTCCCATCCAAGGCCACTACTTTATAGTCATATCTCATAGGATGGGTAAAGCAAGCCAGACTTTTTGAAAACCATAATATACATTGGGAAATTAGTATTCTTTGTGATATTTACATTAAAGGTTTTCTTTAGAATTAGCAGAAATGACCACTAGATGCCAGTGTTGTTTTTTTAAGGTTAAATAAAAGGCAGGACAGTTCAGAAAAATCAATGTTCATATCATAACGAACGCTAGAACAGAAATTATTGGATTATGTCAATGAAGAGTCAAGACCCTGTTTTCACTACACAGAAGTTTATTGTGAAAGTAAATTAAACATACAAACACACAGTATGGCTAATGGTGGCAAAAGCAATCTCGTAGCTTAAGGCAAGTTTTAATGGAGATGAATTTAGAAAAGATGATGCAATGATATAGTTTTGTTTAAATATAGATTATGGAAAAATATCAAATTGCATCAATAACTTAACAAAAGTAGTTTTCAAAGCCTGCACTATTGGAGAAAAAGGGCTCATGATCTTAATGCCAGCATTAAGACAGATAGAAGCAGCACAGTGCTAGATGACAGGAAAAACTCAGTATTTACAGAAGGATGGCAACATGAACATTTAACAATATTTGATCTAAGTTACCAGTGGACTAAAAGCCCTCAGCTAGAAGCAATAGAGAAAAATGTACCATCATCACTGTGTTTATTTTTTAAAAAATTTAAGTGCATAAGTCAAAAACCAAGGAGCTCTGTGATAAAGTAACCTTAAAACACCACTGTAAGGACCACTTAAAAGGCGATTCCCTCAGGGGAAATTAGGGCACTGAGTGTGTAAACATGTGAGCTGCACAACACCAAATAACAACCAAATTCATTCCTAGTACTTAGTTATACAAGATCAGCATGGTCTTTTATGATGCATTATTGTTTATTAACAATTTAAACACACTCCTTACCATGCATGACTTCAAATATATAACAAACATTTTTATTCTGAGATACAGGATATGTTTATGAATTGTAAGACCTATATACAATGAAAGTCACACCTCCCTCATTAATCAAGTGTGTGTGTGTGTGTGTGTGTGTGTGTGTATATATATATTATATATATATATATATATAATATATATACATACACATTTTAAATGCAATGACCTTATTCAGACTTCAGTTCATTTTCTGAATTGACCATGTCAGTTTTTCACTCTTTAAAATAATGCCATTCTATTATGATAAAATACATTTTTGCAAAAATTCAGAAATGTAGTAACATTTAATGAATGTGATCATGAAAAATATTTGTAAGGAGGTGCCAAACGACTTAGCACTTTTTTCCAGTTTTGTATTAAAAAAAAAGTTGCATTCAATTTGACAGTGAGCCTATTTAAAAAATAGTCTTATACCAATTTATTTCAAAAGGTTCTAATAATCCTTTTGGAAAATACCCATATATAACCTGTGAATTTTTTTCCAGATTAATGGAAGAAAATGTATCCTCTGCACAGATGAACATTTTCTCTGTAAGACTAATCTTTCATCACTCAGAACTGTTTTTACAAAAGCATGCATTATAAAATACACATAAAAGCAGCTATGTTAAACATGATTTTAATACAATATTACCTTTGTAGCTGATTCATCACTGTCTCCAGTTTAATATGCTGTTACATACATGAAGAAGCTCCAGTATCCCTTCTCTGATTGACTTAGAAAAAAAAAAAATCCCTGAATAAAACAGAAGCCAGCCTGCGACTTCTTTAAGCATTTCAGTAGAATGTTATCATCTGTGGAGAATATCTCCACACAAACTCATGATAACAGAACAGAATCTAAAACAGATCTGGGGCAGATTAGAGTTAATACCAATTTAAAACTTTTATGTTTAAAAAGGAAAGTAAAGGAGCTGATTATCAACATTTAAAAGGATACTGCAACTTTAACAACTGTAAACTTTGTGTTAGAAGGCTGTGGTAGACAGCTCTGTGCTACTAGGTTTTTAGCTTGTAAATAATGCAAACACATCAGCAGTTTTAAAATGCCATAGAAAATAAAAACAAGGGGAAAACAAAATAAAATACCAAGAATGTCTAGCTAAAGTAAAGCTGTATAACCAACACATCTAAAATTACAGGGGGAAAAAAATTAGAGCAACCGATTAGGGGGAAAAAAAACCCTTATAAAAAAATTTTAATTTCTTGACTAGTTTCTTGACTTTTAAATTAAAATGGAGGGGAAAAAGAGCTTTAGAAGTACATAGTTTCAACTCACTAAAATAATGCCAACAAGGTAAGCTTGCATAGAAAAAAAATTAACATTATTACTGGCTACATGCATACAAAATTAGAAATGCAGATATTATAATCATAGTGCAAAACCATGGCAGTTTGTGATGTCTTGTTACTGCCTAAGGTTGAGAAGACTGTAGTACTCCAGTTATCACAGTTTCTGGTCTTTCAATCAATTATTTTTGCCGACTAGAAACAATGTATATGTAAAGATTGGGTAGCACATCTGCTGTGCTATTAATTAACGAAGTTTGAGGTCATCACCACCACCTAAATTGGAACCAGGACTAGGGTCTTGTTGCCTTCTTGCCTGCAATGACAAAAATCATAATTTGGGGTCAAAACGTGTTTTGAAAATCAAAGTGCTAGAAAAATAAAAGACAGTAGCATATAAGAAAAGATTGCAACTAAAACATTTTCAGCTAATATCACTCTACATGTAAGAGAAAAAGGAACAATTTAAATAAACTATGTATAAAATATTTTGCTAAAGTTTTCTTAAAAACCAAGAATAAAAATCTCATATTTAAAAAAGCATTGCTAAAATATCTACTGTGCATAAAAGAACAACATATCTACATTTACAGTTTTGGGACTAGAGAGTTTAGCACATTATCCAATCACCTTAGAAGCAAACTTTCCCTTTTGGTAATAGCTGACATTTACTGAGCACTGTTCTAAGTACTGTCCACGGATGAACTCATTTAATCCCTGCCAACCACCTGCAATATAGGTATTATTATTATTATTTATCCATTTTACAGATAAAGAAACTAATCACACAGAAATATATAGTCTACTAATCACATAATTGAAAAATGTAGTAGTGAATTTCGTCTCTTACTGAATTCCTTTTCTGTCAACTGACTTCGAACTAAAAACCTCTACTTCAAGTAAATCCAGAATTATTATAGATAAAGTCTTTTGTCTCAAAAGCAAAACAGAAATATAAAATTAGTCTTTGGTACACTTATATACCTAGAATTACCTTTACGACAATATTTAACAACTAAGAGACTGGACAATTACAAATACTGAGGATTTCAAGTTTTACTTTAGAAGATTTCTAGTTAAACTATTGATGGCAAATTAGTTAATAGAGAACATTTAACAACTAACATACTGTGCATAACATTCTGCTTAATAAAGTTTTATAGAATATGGTGTCCCTTTGGTCTACACAACATTTACTTTCAGTCTCTTACAAAAATCCAGTGCATGTTTCTTTCATAACTATTCTTTAGCAACTACAGATGTCAGTCAAGCACAAACATCTGTTTTGTAGACTGAACCTGGCTCCTTCAGCAACAGTTTCCTTAAGTTAAATAAGGACAACTCGACTTTACCAATTGTTTAGGCAAAAACCCTTGAGATCACTCATAACATCTCTTTCTCTTACACCCAAGAGTAAATTATGACAGCTCTACATTTAAATACATCCTGAATCTGAGTACTTCTGACTACCTCTACCATTCTAACCCTAATCCAAGCCGTCTTCTTTCATCTGAATCTTGTTTTTAGCCACCTCTCTTATGTTATATACCAGCAATTGGGACTAACTGCAATTACCTATGCAAGCTTTAACTAAATGGAATCATGTATTAATATCACAATTCAATCTCCATTATCTATGTCAGTTTTTGGAAACAAATTCAACCAAAAATCAAAATACTGATTTCAATTCTTTTTTTATTTTTTATTTTTTTGGTTGTTGAGAGCCCACTGGCCCATGTGGGAATCGAACCGGCAGCCTTCAGAGTTAGGAGCATGGAGCTCTAACCGCCTGCGCCACCGGACCAGCCCTGATTTCAATTCTTAAGATCTCGAACAGTTGTTTGAGAAAGAGCATTCTTGATCTTCAAGGAAACATCTCAACAAGTCACACTTGTACTCTAAGATCAAGTACAATCAGAAAATCCAGCTATGTATGTCATCATTTCTCAAGAGGGTTATCTTGTTTAGACAGAAATGACACTGCCTTATTCACTTTCAAACAAATCAAATAACATCCAACACAAACTTCTACAGTCTTTCTTATAAATGTTGACACATATTTTAACTATTAATTATCAGGTGGCACATCGACGAAATTTTAGCACATTCCTCTCTAACTTACTCAGGTTAAAGTTATGCTGCATGGTTAGACTAAAAGAGCTAACCATGATCCATTGAACACATATGGATCAGAGACACAATTTATGTTCCCTACAGAATCAATGCTAAATGTAGTGTAAGGACAGATCAATTCTGCAAATCAGAGATGGTGATATAAGCATCTGGTTTCAGTCAATGAAGGTCAGAAAGGGGCCGAGCAATGAAAAAACACAGAAAAATCAATTCTAATTATATATTTATAAATCAGTAGAAACCTACCAATTATACTTTGTGTAAAGATATTTTAGCTTTTGTCTTGGGATAAGAGTAATTTTCAAATTATTTTAATAATGGGATGATTCCAAAGGAGTACAAAGAACAGTCATCAGCAGCTGGAATTCTCCCTTTTGGTCATGGCTGTGCTGAGGTTGCCATGGGTTTGTTTATTATTTTTGGTAAAAGCATGGAGAGGAGTAAAGTTTTGCTATTTATTTGTGTTTTTAGTTTCTATTTACATTGTGAAGGAATGAGGAAGGTGCAAGGAAGACATTGTGAAGGAGGGTCAAGAACAGGAAAAATAAAAGAGGAGGTAAAGTCTGATAGAGGATGAATGAGAGCAGAAGAGAGAAGAATGAGAACTGAGAGCCTGGGAGGAAATTTAACGCAAAAAGGGCAGATGTCTGGATGGTCATGTGAAGGACACAAATAAGAGAAACAGATTTAGGTTCAGTGAGATAGCTTCCACAGGACTGGAATTCAACAAATGGATGAGTTGTCTTGAGAAGCAGTGCACTTTGTACTGTACAGAAGCTTTGTACTGCGGCAGTTTCCTAAAGGAGGCTGGATGTTTTAGAAGGAATTCTTCTGTGGGTAATAAGCCTGACTAGATGATGGCAAAGAAATTCTCTACACTTGATTATTCTAAAAGCATAAAGTTCATAATTTCTACTTTATTTCTCCCCCGTCAATTCACATGGGCCCTTGATTCTAACTTATTAACAATTTTTCAGAATAGGATTTTAATATAAAGCAGATACCCACAACCCTGTTCAGAATATAAATGTGTTTTTAATATTTATAAAGAATTAATCTGGATATTTTACTACACACTATCCGTTGCTTCTATTTATTTTCTTTTTAATATATCATCACCCAGAAACACGGTCAATCCAATTTCTAGGAGGCCATCATGGCATGAGTCCAAGATGAAGAGACAAAAAGTCACCAGGTGCTGGAGTTTTCCCTACTGGCTAGGGCTGTGCAGTAGCAGCCAAGAACAGGGATACCAAATGAAAAATAAAACTTCTTGGCTGATTTGTTCTTTTATTATCAAGATCATCAAATTGCTGAACATTCTTCAAGAGAAAATGATTTAAAATAGCTACTATTTATGGAGTATACACTATGTCCAGATACTGTGCTAATCATTTCATGTTTGACACCTGGCTAAAAGAACACTGAATTACAGGATTTTAGAGCAGCACAGTACTTCAGAGATCTGGTTCCACTCTCATTTTACAGATGATGAGCCAGAGCCCAAGAAGTTTAAGTGATTACCCCTAAGGTTATAGAGTTAGCTGGTGGCAATCAGACTGCTGGAAAAAGATGAACCTTTAACTCACAATTAGCATTAATGTCAGCCTCTTAAATCATTGCTATTTTTCCCTATTGCTAAGGCTGGAGGAGACATAAAGCAGAAATTTTAAGTCCTAATATGAAAGAAAGAAATGCACTTTTCCCAAACTTGTAAAATAGGTAAAAACCAGACAATTATAAACAATTGTCACATAAGTAGACCGCAAGTGCTTGTCTAACAGCACATCAAAAATAAAGTTCTTATAAAGAACTTTAAAGAACCACTTCAGGAATACTTAACATATAAAGTGACATTTCAAAATAAAAGAGTGGAGCTCATCTACATCTCTGGGCTTGGATGGGGATGGTCTACCACCTTACACCTTGGCTATGTGATCTTAGACAAGCTTCTTATCCTCTTTCAGCCTCAGTTCCTCAAAATGGAGACACACCTTATAAGAGCATTTAAGAATCAAGTGTAAAGCAAATATTGTAGTGTATCCAGTATGTCATCATTTCTCACAGGTGGCACATAGTAAGTATTTATGCTGCTGTTATTACAACAAAGCTGCTCATCACTCCCCAATTTATCTATATGAACTTTTCAAATGTTAAAATCTGCATCCGGCAGATAAGAATAAAATTTTTACAAATTAAAAGAAGGTTAAAACAAAATAAATTTTACTAAAGTATACACCTCTTACGACAGCCAGACTCTCTTAGTATGGGAGAAGACAGATCTAGTACCCTGTTTCTCATTAATCCTTTTACGATTTTCATTCTGAGTCTGAATTCATATTCCCAGTTCATTCCAATCTACTGCCTTTACTACTGCCAAACATACCTCAGGAAGGCCCAGTACAGATTCTTACGTTAATTTGTCCTTACACAAATATGAGTGTTGGTAAAGTGATTTGAAAACTGAAGTCTGTGGGAATTTAAAATAAATAAGGCTGGGATTTTTTTCTTGGACCACACAGAAGTGAAGGCTCCCAAAACACACAAAATACAAATACAAAAACCACATAAAGACTCTTGCCTGTTTTTATTTCCAAATAGTTTCCACATAAAATTCTCCTATGATTTGCTGAATTGTATTAAAACTGCCTATAGAATAAACAATAATTATTTACCCATTTTCTGACACTATAGACAACAATTTATTTGTTAATCCTTTATAATGTAACCACATGAAACCATTTTCTAGATAACAATAGAGAAAATCCCTTTCAGTGCCCTGTCACCTTGCAGCTGAATTAAGAGCCAACAGTGCCATATTACAGTTTTAGGCTAAGAGGCCAATCAAGATGAAAGCAAGCCTCCAACACAGAGTGTGTACAAGCTGCTATCAAGCAAATGACGGAAGTAATCTTTCCAATTTATCTATGATCAGAGCACTCATTCTGTCCCTTATTGACCTCAATCTCCCTTCACAAAAGCCAAAAGTAAGGTGTTTGAATTATAGAGATGTGTAACCTGAAGAGAATTACCATGGGTTAAATCAACATTGCCAAATCAGAAGAATTCTCAAGTAGAAAAGGCACTGGGCTACTTCTACGTGGCAATGGACACCAAACAGGTAATCATTTCATAGAAGAAATGTCTGTGATTATTTTTTCTTTGTTAAAGTCTACTTTTTATTAAAGTAATGAAGAGTGCACAAATCATGAATATGAGGTGTGATCGAAAAAAAGGAGAACGCTGCTGCCAAGAAGCATGCCATCCAACTGAAAGGCAGGGATCTTCAATATGGGAAGCGAATTACTAAGGTGCGCCAAACCTTAGTAACAGTGTATGATAAGTTTCAACTAGTTCGGTGGAGTCAGTTGGGAGTGAGATATGATTGAGAGAAAGTGTGTTTTAAAGTGTGCCATATATCATCCTCCATCATGACAACACTCCATGTCACACATCGCTGCTAGTATACAGCAATTTCTGTCAAATAAAAACATTACAGTGTGTCCTCATCCACCTTATTCACTGGATCTGGCACCATGTGACTTCTGGCTCTTTCCCAAAGTTAAAATGACTATGAAAGGTAAATATTTTGAATCGATTCAGGACAAGGCAGACACAACAGTGCAACTAAAGACACTCATGAAAGAGGACTTCCGGAACTGCTTCAGAAAGTGGCAAGAACGATGGGACAAGTGTGTTCGAAGTTTGTGTGTGGGGGGGAGAAGGGGAGGTGTGTGTGTCTTTTACTATAATAAATCTTTTAAACATTCACCAGTTTTTTGGTCACACCTTGTATATAACTAGATGAGTTTTCACTAAGTGCACATACCCATGTTAACTAGCACCCAGATCAAGAAGTATAACATTAACGAAACTTGGAAAGTTTTTTTGTATCCTTTCCCAGTAATTACTCAGCCCCCTATGTTAACGGCTATCTTGACCTCCCACAGAACCAAGAAGTTCAAAATCCGTTATTGTTAAACAAACAAACAACACCAGAATCTCAAGTAGCTTGGGAAAAAATATCTGAAGTTAAAATACGCCTACCTTTACTGCCGCTCTAGACATGTTGTGAGCCAAGGTGCATAGAATGAGTGAAGAAACTAGCTTTCACTGGGCCCCAATGTGTCAGATACTGAGCTAAGCAACAACCCAGGAGGAAGGGTGTTAGCTCTATTTTACAGATGAGGTTCAAGAGAACAGGCAACTTTCCCAAGGTCACATAGCAATAAACAGTGGAGCTAGGATTTTATATCAGGGCAATCTATTATAAACCTCATACTCATTCTTCTATATCAAAAGTTCTCAGTTACACGCTGCCAGTTACTAGGTTCCGTGAAAATACCCCAGAGACTCCAGAGGAAGCCCAGAATAATCTCTACCCTGCTTCACTCAGAGAAGTGTCCCTATATCTATTTTATATATTAGGATTCTGTATAAAATTTCAAATGAAGAAAGGATTTCATAGTTTTAAAAACAACCTATATGCCAAATACAGATAGCAAGTTCTAGACTCTTCTGTTTTCATCATTCTGTGTTAACACTAAAAACACTTTCTTTCTTTTTCTTTTCTTAAATTGCTGTTGGTAATATCACCAGTGGCCGCCATGTATCTAAATCCAATGGATACTTCTCCCCCGCCCTTCTTCTGCCTCCCCCCTCCCTCCTCTGGTTCAAGGCATTCTCAGTCTAGTTGTGTAGGACATAGCTCCCTGGCCCATGCTGGTAATGTGAACCTTGCGCTCCTCCCTGGGGCTGAGCAGTCGGTCTCTGGTCGGTGACTCACAGCAGCTCACCAGCAGCCCAGTTCCAGGGAGAGCTGCTGCTCACAATCTTAACCGTAGAGGGTGCAGCTCACTGGCCCATGTGACAATCGAACTGGCGTCAGGAGCAAAGCGCTCCAACCACCTGAGCCACCAGGCCGTCCCTTTATTTCTTTTCTAAATAGGTAAAACAGATGCACATGACACAAAATTCAAAAGGCACAGGGGAAGCAGGATGGCTCAGTTGGTTAGAATGCGAGCTCTGAACAACAGGGTTGCCAGTTCGATTCCCACATGGGCCAGTACCCTCCACAACTAGATTGAAGACAATGAGCTGCTGCTGAGCTTCCAAAGGGGTGGCCAGATGGCTCAGTTGGTTAGAGTGCGAGCTTTCAACAAGAAGGTTGCCGGTTCAATTTCCGCATGGGATGGTGGGCTGGCTGCAACCCCTGCAAGTGAAGATTGAAAATGGCGACTGGACTTGGAACTGAGCTGCTAGACTGAAGGACAACGACTTGGAGTTGATGGGCCCTAAAGACACACACTGTTCCCCAATATTCCCCAATAAAAATTTTTAAAAATTCAAAAGGCACAAAAGATAGAGAAAAGTAATCACCCTCCACATGGTCCCTAGACAGCCAATTCCCCTCCAGTTTCCAGTTCCAGTTTCTTACATACCACCCCCCCAGAGAGACTATGAGCATTCAAATAAATGTTTATGTATTCCTTTTAAAAATACCCATGGGGTAAAATATTATACTGTGTTCTATACCTTTTGGTGTATAATCACTTGATTATACACCAAAGATTTAACGGTATTTGAACAAGATTACAAAAATAATGTTTCTTCAGTTCACTATAGTTTTTCATTTGCCAAGTTAATGATAATCTGCCATTATCTCTGAAAGGAAAAGAAAATATCATACTACTAAAATATCCTTTCCCAGAAAAATCAGAAAAAAAATGCTAAATCTTGCCAAGAATGATAGATTGAAAACTTTCTAAATTTTACATATGATGAAATAGAAACACGCCCAAGGAGTTTTCTAACTGATTTCAGGTTAAAAGATACTGGTGAAAATCAAAATACCTTGGGCCATTAACTAGTTGGAGTTCAGCTTCCCACTGTCAGTAACCTCAACCTTACACATATATTAAATGCCCATGAACACCATTACAAGTTCAGCATGGCACGGCCGGAGGCCTCAGAGGTTATCCAAACAGGGGCGGGACATCGCTATGCCTTGGTGCTGCCAGGATGTCAAGCTTCCAAGGACCATCTCCTGGGTTACTGCCACCCAAGAGTTACCACTGTTCCTTGGCCCTTGTCTCCAGTCAGGCATCAGGACCACCCACTGGAACCATTATTATTCTGTTGTGCCTCAGCTTTTTCTTTTCCAGGCAAAACGGTTTCTAATCTCTCCTAGCAGATTTTATTTTTCAACTTAATCATCTTTATGGGTGATGTGGAAATTCATTTCCCAGTGCTAGGCTGTATTTGTGGAGACCTTTTGGTTAGGAAACTGGTTTAAGTCTTCACTCTTCCTTACATTAACCAACTATTTGAAAGAAAGCAAGTCAATTTTTCTCAGAGTCTCAGTTTCTTCAACTGTAATAACAATGTGAAGTGAATGTAAGAAAACCATATTTTTATAAAATTGTAACTTTTTAAAAAACAAAACCAAAAACAAAGAACATCCGATTATATGAGGCCTTCTACAGATGTTTAAATTATAGGAGAGAAAACATTTTTCTCCAACATTCTCCTTTTAGGAAAAAGTAGTTAAACTGCAAGAAAATAAGCTGACATAAGGAATTTGTTATGAATTTTTTTTAAGGGAAGAAAAATTACACATGTGCAAAGTGCCAAAAGACAGCACACCCCAAACTCCCCTAAGTGACTGCCAGTGTGACCTCTGGAGTCCGATTCCAGCCCAATTTTCTAAAGGACAGTTCTCTACAAGAACTGACATTTTAAATTATTGCCACAAGGGACTACAGAATCTTAAATCATTGATGAAAATCTAACCTTTTTTTTCTATGCTCTAGGTCATAATGTAGGGAAAGTGCCCTGATATATTTTAGAGAACTAAAAGGATGTTCTTGTTAGCCAGATAATTCAATTAACTGGAACCATCACTGTGGTAGAGCTTTTAGTGCTAAAGAAGTACTTTAGAGCTATTATTTACCGTAGGCATACACGCACCGAGCACCATACTAAGTGCTTTACAAGCATTTCCCCATTTAATTCTCACAATTTCTATGAGAAAACAGGCTTACGAGAGATTGGAAAGTAATGGAACAGGAGTCTCACCTAGGCCTGACTACAACGCCCATGCTCTAAAATCAATGACATAAAACCAACTGGAAACAATCTATCTGAGCAATAAATTTTTCAACACCTCCATCAACAGACTATGTTTTTGTTCATGAACAAATAATACACACACACACATATAAACTCATACACCAAAATGTTTTTTTTCAGGTAACATTATTTATAAAAACAATCAAACTAACATTTTAGAAAAGACAATTCTTAGTCTCAACTAATTTAGTATTTTATTTAAAGTAAAATATATACAACTTCCTAAATAACTGCTATATTAATTGTTAGTTATTCTTCAAATATAATGTAGCTGAAGGGCACTTTTTAATAAAATTATTCTTACATTCATTTAAAGCCATGTTAGTTTCAGAAAGACTGACCAATCATGTTCTCTGACATGGCAGGATCTCTCACTCCTTCACTCCTTTGCATATACTGTTCCTTCTGCCCAGAATGTTTTCCCTAGCTTGTCCACCTGGTAAACTCACACTCTTCCTTCAAATCCCTGAAAATGTATTCTCTTGTGAATCCCCCAAGCAGAGGGAGATGTAAGCAATGCATCCTACACACTGCCACTGTTCCCTTTCTGAAGCTCCATTATATATGGCTGCTGCTCAAGTAGACTGCAATTATCTGTTTACACATTTATTTTCCCTCAAGACTGATAGTTGCTCAAGGACAGAAACCAGGCATTTTCATCTATATATTTTAGTCCCTAATGCAGAATCCAGCACAACACAGTTGGGGTTCATTACTTAATCAATATCTAATTAATATAGCCTAACAAATTATAAACATTTTAAATCTCTCCAGGGATCATTAACATGTATTATTCTACTTTAACCTACAGGCTATTCTGTAACTCTAGTTTACAGACAAGCAGGATAGGAGCTGTTTTTTGATGACCTCCATTTGACAACTAAACACAATGTAAAAAATACTGTGGTGGGTAACATAGAAGTTAAAAAACGAGGGGCCCCGTCTCACTGGGGATCATAATAGAGTGGAGGACAGACACATTTATAATTGTTTCAACATACTGTTCAGTAAGAACAATAATAGAAATAAGAAGCGCTCTGGAAACTACAAAGGGGAAGGGCTAATAATGATTAAGAAGACTGGAGAAGAGACTGACAGATAACATTTAAGAAGGGCCTTGATGAATGAGTGGAAAAGTATATTCTTGGCTAGGGAACAAACAGCACAAGCAAAAAGGTTCAGAAGTATAACAAATACATATTATACATTTAAAAACTTTTTTTTTTTAAACTTCTTACTATTACAGATACAAGCATTCTGAAACAAAATGCTGTGGGCAGTTTAATCACAAGAATTATAAAAGCTTCAAAGAACACAAATGTATTGCATTACAGCCCTGTTTCTTCTCCTGGCTAATATAAGTATTGTTGGGGACACCATCAGTTACTGTCAGCCTGTTAAATACATTCATTCATTGATAAAGGGAAATATCAATCATTAAAAGATAATTTCTTACACTAACTACGGAGCAGGCTTGAGTTTTTTCATTTATTTTTAAAAAATTGTAATATAATAGGAAATATATATATGAAATAATATCAATAATAGTAGCTGACACGTAGTCAGTGTCACATACTCTGAAAGTGCTTTCACATGTATTTACTCATTTAATCCTCACAATGAACCCACTGAGATAGGCATGATTATTAGCCCTATTTTATAGATGAGGAAAGTCAGCCATAGAAAATAAGTTGTCTGATGAGTGGCAGAGCCAGATTCAGACCTTGCAGTCTGGCTCTCGAGTCTGGGCTTTTAACCCAGACTGTGTTGTTGTTCATGCACACACACATACACATACACACTTTTGTGTTAATTTAAATAAGTGTACATAAAATTTTGTGCATGGAAACGCTACAGTTTTTCTGTATTATTACATAACACTGACTTAAAACATTTTCTTAATGTGGTAAAATACACATAACAAAAATTACCATCTTAACCATTTTTAAGTATACAGTTCAGTAGGGTTAAACATTCACTCGCATTGTTCAACCAATCTCCAGAACTCTTTAATGCCTGGAAATTGTTCTATTTAGTTGATACACCATAATTATAATTCCACTTCTTTTAATTATCAAAGATAAATGTGTGCTTTTTCTATTTCTTCTTGGGTAAAATGTTCATGTTGATAATTAAGTATAGAAACTCGAAACACATGACAGAATATTAACATTTGACAATATTCTCTTTTAAACACGTTCTAATCTCGATTATTGTTTTATTCAAGTATATTTTTTATAGAATTTGGATTTTTTTTAAAAACTTTTATTTAGTTTAAGTATGTTTTTCCAGGACCCATCAGATCCAAGTCAAGTAGTTGTTTCAATCTAGTTGTGGAGGGCGCAGCTCGCAGTGGCCCATGTGGGGATCAAACCGGCAACTGTGGTGTTAATGAGCATCACGCTCTAACCAACTGAGCTAACTGGCCACCCCTAGAATTTGGATTTCTGAACAATCTGCAGATACTTTACTAATTTTTATAACTGAAGTTTGCTTAAAGCAGAATATAATTTTATCTAGAAAAAAATTAAACATCTGTGTCAATTGAAAGTCTACAACATTTAAACACTAGACAAGACTAAACTTGAGTGTCTAAGACTAAAGTAGACATGGGTAATAAAACTACTATAGAAAGACACAAGAAAGTGATTATTATAAAAATTGAGGTCCGGATTACTTTTGAGAGAAGGGAAAGGGTCATAATTAGATGCATACATGGAAGGGGCTGCTAGGTCAGCTGTCAAAGTTTTATTTTTTTGTCCTGGATGATATTTATAAGGGTATTAGCCTTAAAATAAGTAAGCTACATATTTCTTTTGTGTATATTTCTGTATCTGTATTTTACTTTACCATAAAAATTTTAAAAGAAAACTAGTTTAATTCCATTCTTTGAATAGTTTGAAATACTAAACTTGCCTCTAGTAAAGAGAATAGAATACACAAATGACCGAAAGTTATACTGTTACAAAATCAAGACAAATATTCATAGAAAAATGGAAAATATTACTCCTCAAGTTTTAATAATGTTCTCAAAATATTAATATGTATTCTATGATAACATAAAGAATTTTTTTCCAAATAATCTGAAAGATAATTAAGAAAAAAGAGGTAAGGTGTTCAGATCAATGAATTAAGAGAAAATACATCTTATTATACTAAATGATTTTTATAAGGAGCAATAAATAAGGAATTCATATACAACCTTAAAATTAAGACTAATTTTCTTTATAGCAATTACATTTAATAAACACAAAGTCACAGAGTACAACTTTTTAAAATGAAAGACAAAATTAAACTTAAAACTATTTAAAAACATTATGCACAAATATCACAAATAGAGCCTGAGAGTTTTGGGGAAAGTACTAACCAGTTACTGCCAGCAGCTGTGAAACTCTCACCTCCATTTCCTCCCGATGAGACCTGTCTCTATCTTCAAATTCACGTGTCCTTCTCCGAGCCTCTTCAAAGGCCTGTTGTGCTAACGCATCCTCCTGCTATCAGCAGAATACAAGAAATGGATGTTTAATTTTGATTTATAATAAAAAATTAAAACTTAGGATTATTTTATTTTTGGAAGGAAATAATAGCAGGATATTTCTCAAAACATCAAAACCACACACAAAAGAGAATCAATGTCAGAGTTACTTTTAAAAAAATTTCAGTATTTTCATGTTTCATATCACAATAGTAATTGTGTTCAATCATTCTAACAACTGAAAATGCTCTTCTCTTTTCTTTCCTTACTTCTTATCCACCCAAATAAAATCCTGATCAAGTCAAAATTTAAACCATAGAAGTACAAGAAAAAAAATTTGGTATATACTACCATAATTTGGGATAAGACAGGCCAGGCTCTCTAATTACGACAATGAAGTCAGAAACATAAAAGGGAACAATTACAGAACTAATTGTACAAATATTAGAAACTCCTAGACAACCAAAAGTAAATAAAATTCCAAGGGATATTATCAAGAAAAAATACTTGTGACATCTAACAAATCTATCCTAATAATTTCCCAATTAATGGATAAAGATATGCACATGAAGGAAACCCAGATATCTTAAATTCACTGTTGTCTAAAAAGGCAATCAATTTAGCCTTTCTCCTTTAATCTTTAGTCTCAGTTGGTGGCACCACTCATTCTTTTCTACCACCTTTGACTCTTCACTCTCCCCTGTTTCCATATAGCCAATCACCACCAAGTCCTATTCATTCAATCTCCTAAATATTTTTGGAGTCGTTCAAGTCTCCTTCTTATTCCTACAAATATTTTTCTAGTTCAGATTTGTAAGCTCTGACATAAATCACTGCAAAGGTCTCCTAAACCATCTCTTCCGGCTTCCATTCCGTCACCCCCTCAATCCACCACACAGCCATCAGAGCATTCCTTCTAAAGCACAATAGGACCACAACACCCCTCAACTTAAAAGACATTTCACCTCTTCTCCTTTCTGGGAACTGATGCAATGCCCAGAGATAGAGTAGACACCTTGCAAACATAATAATGAGGATATAGTCATATACAACAGGAAGATGATAAGATCTAGGGCCCCTGATAATATAATTCAGAGCTATACCAGGCCTGGACTATACTGACGGATATCTTGTTCTGTGTGATAAATCCTTTGTCACTGTTAGTAGAGTTCTTTAATACTTAAATTTTCAAGGACACAAAGCGTATAATTTAAACAAAATCAAAAGGTGTGATCAAATTTCCATTCTTTGTTTTTTTAAATAATGTGATTCTTTTTTTAAACTTTGAAAAATTTATTTATTATTTTATGTGTGTTTTTCCAGGACCCATCAGCTCCTAGTCACGAAGCTGTTTCAATCTAAATGTGAAGGGCGCAGCTCACAGTGGCCCATGTGGGAATTGAACCGGCAACTTGTTAAGAGCACTCACTGCGCTCTAAACAACTGAGCTAAATGGCCACCCCCAAATTTCCATTCTCATGATGCATTTACTAGCTGTATGTCTCAGGGCAAGGTATTTCATTTCTCTAGGCCTTAGTAAACTGAGCATAGTAGTAATACTTCACAAGATTGTTGTAAAGATTAAATGAGGTAACATAAAAAAGTGCTTAAGCATACTACCTGACAGCATTCAATAAGTATTAGCTATTATTGTATAAGCACTTATAGATATATAAAATTTACACAGTTGACTAAACATTATTACACATAGCTATTGCAGTCTCAGAATGTACTATATAAGCAGAGGTACCTGCAAAGAACACTGTTCCCAACTCCCAAGGGCTTTCTATTACTTAGTTAGGTATCAACCAGGACACATATGCTGATAACAGAATACCCCTTCTGTCCTGTGCATTCATTCATTCACTTTTCCACTTATTCCACAAATATTTAGTGAGTTTTTATTATGCCCAAGTCACTGTGCTAGGTGTCATGGATACAATGTGAGGAAACAAATGGTGCTTTTCCTCACAATTTCTAGCCTATTGGGGCAGATGGACAATGAATTATAATAATTACAAAATAATTACAAAAATCAATATATAATTATCAACTGTGATTTACTATAGTAGAGGAAAATTACATGATGAAATGAGAGCATATAACATGAGATGTGATCTAATTCCCTAAGGAAATTAATAGCCACTAATGTGTATTCTAGCAATGGTGATAGATTTTTATTTCATTAAAAGACAAAAATATTACTACTAATAGTTGTAGTAAAATAAGCCAAGAGAGATTTGGTAGCCCTCCACTCTCAAATTCCAGTTTCTATCTTGGTCTCTTCTAGTGAGATGTGAAATATATATGCAGTAAGCAGCTTGCATTTTAATAAATGGTTAAGTCTGAAAGATGATCAATTGCTAGTGTTACCCTGATGCTTTCCCATTAAAACCTTAAGTAACACTTCACTTTCAACGTCAGTGTAAAAGGGCACTTGCTGATAAAACTACATGCTCAAATGGCCAGGAACAACTACCTCACTCTACCAGTCTCGGGTAGTAGTGGGAGAGGCTTTCAACACTCTCATCACTGCTGGCAACTTATTACATATGAATCTGTGACTCCATGGTCTAAACCACAATCTGCACAAAGTAGTCAGACAGGGTCAGCATAAAAGGTGGTTGGATGTACGTGAAACCCATGTGGAAAATACAGGCCTACGAGTTCTTTCATAGAGCATCTACAGAATATTCTAACCATTCTTGCTGCAGTGATTGTGTTTTTACTGTATTACATAAATCTACAATTGTATTAATTTTACAGTTTGGTAATACTTACCTTTCTGCAGCAATGAATTAAAAAAGTGGAAGTGCACATTTAATGAAAAATTAAGAATCAAATTCATTTCCAAGAACATTGATGAATGTGTAATTTGCATAAAATAATGACATTTAATATTCTCTGTGTGGACTAGAATGGTATCACTGATCAAATGGAAACCAAAAGAAATAAATCTGCTGCAAAAGCATCAACATATACTTCAAAGAAGACAATTTAACACGTGCAGCTGCAAACAGTACATTTAATGTCACTTTGTAGAACGTAACTTTTGATTTAAATCAAATGACTCTTTCAAATTAATTTCACTCTCTCAAGCACATACAAAAAAAGCTGTTGATATGTTGGCTTCACAACAGAAAAACCATACAAAAAGCTAAAAGACACAAATTTTACATCAGTGTCATCAAGTACTTCAAATAGAAAATTGGTTAATTCCAATAATAGTTCAATTTTTCTAATGTGATCAGAGAATCAAAATAAAGGCATACCTCGTTAATTGTACTTCACTTTACTATCCTTTAAAAAAAAAAAAAAAAAACTGAGGGTTTGTGGCAACCCTGCCACAACATTACAACTTGCTGAAGGGTCAGACAGAAGCATTTTTAAGCAATATTTTTAAATTAAGATATGTACACTGTTTTTTAAAAATATAATGCTATTCCACAGTTAACAGACTACACTACAGTGTAAACATAAGTTTTATATGCATTGGGAAACCAAAAAATTGGTGTGACTTGCTTTATTGCAGCGTATGGAACCAAATTCCAAAATATCTCCAAGGTATGCCTGTAAAACTTTTTGAAAGGTCAATACGTTGAAGGTAAAACATACTTTTGTGAATGCCAAAGTAAATTAATTTAAAAAGTATATCAATGAAAATAAAATTACTGGCTCTTCTATTAATAATACAAATACAAATGGGGCACACATTTGATAAAAAATAATGTTCTTAGTGAATTTTTAAAAACTACAAATAGAAATTTACTAGGAACTAATTGTGGTATACACATAATTCTTAACTGTTATCCAAACAATTCTTATTCAAAGAAGTAAGATATTCTGCCATTTAGAAGTTACAGTTACGTAAATTACAAATATATTTATGTACCCAGTTAAAATACCTGAACTATAAAATTTCTGTGACAAAGCAGATGCTGACTACAGAAAAATTAATCACAACAGTATGCATGCACTTTGGGTTTTAGAAAATCTGAGCCTTTTAAAAACTACTCTGAAGTCAACTTCGTGCCTATAAATGGCATAGACTTTTTTTTTTTTTTTGGTAAATGAGTCCTCAGTTACATTTTATTCAAAATTAGTTGGAAATCTCTAAAGTATTCAATGGTAAAGTGCCAAATTTTTCAGTTTTTCAAGCTTTTACATAACTGCAATTACTGAAAATATTGAAATTTATCCCTACAAATTACAGAAAATAAAAGATGAAAATACAATCAGCAAACACGATTTAATTTTGAATTTACGTAACTGTACTCAGAAATACCTTCATTTGTGGGAAACTTAAAACATTTTATTGAACTAAATTATGTAGTTATATGTTGCATGATGATGGAGATATGGTCTGAGAAACGCATTGTTAGGTGACTTGGTTGTAGTGTGACTATCAGTATACTCAAACATAGATGGTATGGGCTACTACACACTTCCGCTATATAGTATAAGTTATTGCTCCTGGGCTACAATCCTGTACAGCATGTTACTGTACAGAATACTGCAGGCAATTGTAACATAATGGCAAGTATTTACGTATCTAAACATCTAAACATAGAAAAGCTACAATAAAAATACGGTACAAAAGATAAAAAAATGGTACACCTGTATAGGGCACTTACCGCAGACAGAGTTTGCAGGACTGGAAGTTGCTCTGGGCGATTGGTAAGTAAATATGAAGTCCTAGGACATTATTGTACACTACAGTAGACTTTATAAACACTGTATACGTGGGCTACACTAAATTTATAAAAAATATTTTTTCAATAATGAATTAATATTAGCTTACTCTAACTTTTTTGGGTAAACTGTCTGATTTTTTAAAAAACTTTTTGACTCTTGTAATAAAACTTAGATTAAAACAGAAACACACTATACAGCTGTACATAAACATTTTCTTTCTTTATATCCTTATGCTATAAGCTTTTTTCTGTTTTAAAATTATTTATTTTTGTTAAAAACTATGACACACACACACATTAGCCTAGGCCTACACAGGGTCAGAATCATCTACAGAGAAGTGCTGACTGCTGACTAGATGGTTGGGGTCCCCTGCCTTGAAATTTTTACATTACTTAAGACCTATTACTTTATTAGTTTACTATCACAACAGCTGGCACTTTGTAGTAATAAAGCTCTGTTTGTGGCTAGGGCAACAAGGCTTGAAAAATTCTAAGTATGGAAAATGCTGTAGGTTAAACTAAAAATTTTTACCAATCACTCTAATAAAATATTTCAGTTTTAGAACTCAATTCAATCTGAAATTTTCCCTTATATAAATTTAATCTGTTGTAGTATGTCTTACAAAAACAGCCTTCAAAATTGCCAATTATTTGAAAGAGTTGAGGACTAATCCCTGTAGAAATCAAGGTAACAGAGATTCTTTCTTAAGAATTTTAATTTTAAATCTTAATTTTTTTACTAAGAAGGTTTTCACATTCCATATATGGAGAACAACATGGGAAGACATAACAGAAAGAAACAACAAAAAGAGAGCTCCTTTTTATTCTTATCATTATTTTAACTTTAGTAAAACGATTAGTACTGAACAACTGAAAGAAATTAACACTTGATAATAATCAGATACTTCTACGTGTTCTTTCAGCATTTTGAATATGTTATCCTACTACCTGCTGGTCTTTGTAATTTCAACAGATGTGACTCCCTTGTATGTGATGCAGTGTTTTTCTTGCTGCTTTCGGATTCTCTGTATTAAGTTTGACTATGATGTATCTAGATGTGGATTTCTTTCTGTTTATTCTACCTGATGTTCACTGAACCATTTATTGGACTTTGAAGTGGTATGAAGATTAGTATTTTCTATCAAATTTAGATTTCAGTTATTATTTCTTAAAATATATTTTCTGCGCCTTTCTTTCCCTCCTCTCCTTTTGGGACTTTTCATTAAACACATATTGGTATGCATGCTGGTGTCTGACAGTCTCTGAGACTGTTCATTTTTCTTTCTGTTCTTCAGCCTGGATAATCTCTATTAATCTATGTTCAAGTTTACTATTTTTTTCTTCTGCTCGCTCAAATGTACTGCTGAGTCTGTGAACTTTTCATTTCAGTTTTTTTTTCGATTCTACAATTTCTACTCATTCTTTTTAATAATTTAGATCTCTTTATTGATATTCTCTATTTAATAAGAATATAAATTTATTCATCATAATTTTCCTTTATTCTTTGAACATACTGATAAATAATTGCTTTTAAGTCTTTGTCACTAAGAACCAACATTTGGCTCCCTCAAAAACAGTTTCTATTGCCTGCTTTTTTTCCTTGAGTATTAGTCATACTTTCATGTATTTGCATGTCTCAATTTTTTGTTGAAAACTGGACATTTTAATTAGTATACTGCAGTAACTCTGAATTCTAACTCCTGCATCCAGCTTGTTGCTTTATTTTTTGTTTGTTTCTGTTTAGTGACTTGCCTGGACTAATTCTGTAGAACCTGTTTCCCCAGCAGTGTGCAGACTCTGATGTCACTGCTTAGTTTAATTTTTTTTTAAGCCTTGTTTTCTGGGGGTTGCCCCTGGATCAGCATAACTTAGTGGTCAACCAATGACTGCTCAGAAGTCTGGCTTACACATCTGGAGTCAGTAGGCTTCCCTCCTTTGCCATTGTATCTGTGTGCAGCTTGGGGAAACACTGTCAAAGTACAGGGATTTTATCAGTCTACCCTGTGTTCAGCCAGGGATTAGTATCTTGCAGAGGCCCTCTGTTCTCTCCTAAAAAGGTAGCCCTGCATATGCACACAGCCTTCTGGACCATGAGGGGTAAGTGTGATCTTAGTAGGGCCCACTTTAGTTATCTCTTTCCCTAGATCTGTGATAAATTTCTGGTTAGTCTGCCATTTTGTTGCTTCCTGCAACATTAGCTATCCCAGCCTGGACTGTTGGCCACAGAGACCTCTACTGTTTTAAGTAACATCCATGGGCATGGATTTTTCCAAGTGCTCCTCTAAATAAAGTCAGATCCCTCTGACAGGAGAACAGAGCGGCCAGCCCTCATGGCTTGCCCTGCTTGCCCAGGGTAGAACTCGACAGACCATAGAGCTGAGGGAAAAGACGGGAGCAGCTTCTGACGAAAATGCCAGCCTATCACTGTTGTTACTGAAATTCAGTAGCTTTGTTTGAATATATACCACTCAATTTATGTCCTTTGGTTAATGTCCAAAGACCTTAAATGGTTTCTTCTTCTTTTTTTTTTTTTTTGTTTGTCCAGTTTAATCATTGCTTTTTGGGGAAAGGATTTGCCAAGTTCCTCACTCAGTCATTCCAGAAATGCTATTTCTACATTTTATTTTGAACTGTTTTTCTTTCCTCATAATGTTCTAAAGATCAAGAACAGATGTTAAACAGAACCATTTACTGGACTTTGAAGTGCCCCATTCAGCAGATAAGAATAAGCCAGTGAAATTTAGAACCACTGAAGTAAAAACTTACCTAAAACCAGAACCAGAATTTGGGTCTCAACATCTTCAGGATTCCTCAATATTATTTGAACCTAAGACTTCCTACACTTACTCTTAGAGACTGGGTAAAATAGATCCCCAGACAAAGGCAAGAATAGGGATAAATAAAGGGACCATGCTCAGTAAAGCCAGAAGTCACCCTACCTGGGCTCGCTCCTCATCAAACTCCAGGCAGCCCATACCATCCAGTCTCTGGAGATCAATCCAGCCTTTCCAGATAACACAGACTCCATTCAGAATCATGGGAGCCTTCAAATACACCTAAGACACAGAAAAGAAGGATGAAAACCAATGATAAGCCACCGGACACATGAAAAACAAAGGACAAAGTTACTTATGAAAACTGTGGTTTTCTCAGGGAATAACAAGATGAATACAATTATAAAATTAAGAATTATAGGAAAGTATACAAACTATAGCCTCTGACCATGTTCTATAAATTAATCTGGTTTACCAGAATTTTATTTCTGGTCACAATTCTTCCAGATTACTTTTAAAAGGAAGTTCTAGGGCAGGCCCAGGTGGTTGGAGTTCCGTGCTCCTAACTCCAAAGACTGCCAGTTCGATTCCCACGTGGCCCAGTGGGCTCTCAACCACAAGGTTGCCAGTTCAATTCCTCGAGTCCCGCAAGGGATGGTGGGCTGTGCCCCCTGCAACTAAGATTGAACACGACGCCTTGAGCTGAGCTGCCACTGAGCTGCCGGATGGCTCAGTTGGTTGGAGGCATCCTCTCAACATAAGGTTGCCGGTTCAATTCCTCGAGTCCTGCAAGGGATGGTGGGCTGCGCCCCCTGCAACTAGCAACGGCAACTGGACCTGGAGCTGAGCTGTGCCCTCCACAACTAAGATTGAAAGGACAACAACTTGACTTGGAAAAAAGTCCTGGAAGTACACACTGTTCCCCAATAAAGTCCTGTTCCCCTTCCCCAATAAAATCTTTTTTTTTTTAAAGGAAGTTTAATAGATTTTGTAAAAACTATAGTAAGATGATACTTGAAGTAGACATCACTGCTCTTCCAGCTGAAGCTAGGACAATTAGGTACTCTGCCTTGATTTTTGAATCTTTTTTTAAAATTAAAGTTTATTGAGGTGACAACTGTTAGTCAAGTTACATAGGTTTCAGGTATACAATTCTGTATTACATCATCTATAAATCCCATTGTGTGTTCACCACCCAGGGTCAGTCTCCTTCCATCACCATATATTTGATCCCCTTTACTCTCATCTACCACCCCCCGATCCCCTTACCCAATTTTTGAATCTTGAATAGAGACATATAAAGATGGAAAACAACTGTAATCACTTGGCCCTGAAGAGAGCACGCACTGCTTCCCTCTACTGGGATCCCTGGAGCCATCCAGGGTCAGGTTCTTTCACAATTCCTTTCAGTTTTATAAGTAACCTCATAGCTTCCTGATAAGTAATGCTGCCTTTTTTTTTTTCTTTTTTTCACTTAAAATTAGCCAGTGTTGATTTCTACTGCTTCTAAGCAAAAAACCTTAACTAACGTAACATTTACTTCTTCACCATTCTTTTTCAAGTAAAGAAATAACCCTACAGCAAAAGTCCTAAAGAGGTACGATTTCCAAATTCAGATCGCTTTCATTTTTAATCACCAAATTAATTCTCATATTACCTGAAAATATAATTGTTCTCAAGAGCAATTAAGGATTCATCAAAATAGTAAAGGTTCTAATGCTATGATCTTGAGGTGAGTATTTTATTGTGACAGTGAAAAATATAAGAAAAGTTTACTAAAGTTTTTACAATAACTCCCACCCTAACCCCATACTATTCTAATAGTTACTTTAAAAAATTATTTTACATTAAAAAAAATTTACTTTAGGTCTTTGCTATCTCATTTAACATGGGCTTCTAGATAAAAATCACCATAATCATTTATGCCTTAACAAGACATTTAAAATGCAGAGGAAGCAGGGTTTCAATGAATTTTCAAAACTACAGATTATCAAATATATCTTTATAAATAAGGTTCATCTGCCTATACCAAATATACTTTCTATGGATAATCCTAGTGTTTTTGTGAGCTAAAATTAGCATTATTTATTACCTATAATTATATAAAATTAGTAAGACAACTTCTCATTTTGAGGAAAAGGCTGAAAACATCAACTTTTCCTTTACTCAATTTAGCAGTGTGTACCATAAAAAAACCTTGGGGCATTCTTGTTTTTAGAGAGATTTAATAGGAATAATTGACTATCGATAATTATAAATATGCCAGAAAAATTACTACTGAGACACCTGTAAAATAAAACCCATAGGATTTATGCCTTCTTAGTACATATTTATATCATTCCTCTCCACTACTAAATACAACCATTTTTCCTGTTAAGGACTCCAATCAACCATGAGGAATCAATTTCTACTTATACTGGAAAAAAAGCCAAAAACATAAGGTTCCATTTCTCCTCCCATTTTGACCAAGGGAAATAGTGTACAGTTATAGCTGAAACCGTTTAACCACACATTTCCTTCTGTTCTGATAAGTGCTCATTCCCTTCCACATTATAAATTTAAAACTCCACTGACGTGCACTAATTCAGACAAGTGACTATGACCTCATATTCAACACCTCACAAAACCTAAAAACAATACCTCTCTAGAATACTGCATATCAACATAACTTGACTTACCACACCTTCTAATCAACATTCCTACCTACTCTTTCTAAGGGGGCGTTGGGGTGTCAAGCAGTGAGGAGTGTAACATTTCACATATCAATGTGACTCATTATCTTAAATTCTCATATTAATCATAAAGAGAATTCTTCTAATGGGAGAGAAAGGTCAACTTCGTAATCAGATTCTATACTCTTCAATGGTTTATATCTTTTAGAATCAAAGATTCCAGAAATGCAGCTTACTCATATTAATTTACATATTCAAAACTATTTTCCTCAAGAAATTATTAAATTTTTCAAAAGCCCATTTGTTACTTCTTTATAAAAGTTCTCTCATGACAAAGAAAACCACCAATCTGTTTTGGGAAATTTCTAAATGGGTTCAGAAAATGGCTATAGTTCTTAATCAAGGCTAGAGGGTGGAATTATAATTTAAAATAATATTTAGATGATCCTGGTGATTTATTTAGATGTTCACATTCAAATAGTTTTATGTGTAGATCTTTAAAGTAAATGTTTGGTAATTTCATACATTCATGAATACCAAACCTCAAAATACAAAGAAAATATAATTCCGTCTCTTAATAGTTTGGCATTTTGTAATGTAATTCAATAATGTCATTTAAATACTAACACATTTTTCACCAAAATAATGCCTTATTTCAAACTGTGAGAAGGAAACTTATTAAAATCTGACCTAAGTATTAAACCCATTGTCCTAAAATACTTTAGGAAAATGTTCACTTTATACAAAATGAATTCTATAAAGTCTTTAAAATGGGTAGGTTAAGCTAATTGCACACAAAAACAAAAAGGCCTGCTTATCTTTCCAAAAGTAAAATATCAGAGAATATGTTTGAGACTCCACAGAAAGTTAAAAGGGAGTACAGCCGCACATTTTGTGTTCTTTTGAAAATGAGGTAAAGTTAGTATTACACAATTTTTAATCAACTCAAGCTTTAAATCTCAGTATTTGCGACATCATCAATCCAAATTACATATGATATCACTTAATCTTCATATTCTGTAGCTTTAAATTCCTTATTACTGTAGTAGCAGAGCTTCAGGAAAAAGATGTATGCACCATCAACTGTGGCATTATGCATCTAAAGGAATATTATTTGGCCAAATAAAATATTGATACATGCTACAACATAGATAAATCTTGAAAATACTATGCTAAGTAAAAGAAACCATAAAAAGGCCACATATTATGATCCACACATTATGAAATGTCTAGAATAGGCAAATACAGAGAGACAGAAAGGAGATTAGTGTTTGCCAGGGGCTGACGGGAGGGGGGAATGAGGAGTGATTGTTAGTAGGTACAGGATTTCTTTTTGGGGTGAAGAAAACACTTTGAAATTAGAGTGGTGATGGTTGCACAACTCTGTGAATATACTAAAATCCCTGCACTGTACACTCTAAATAGGGGTGAATTTTATGGTTTGGGAATTTTATCTCAATATATTATAAAAATATTTGCAGGGCAGGCCCGGTGACTCAGGTGGTTGGAGTGCAGTGCTCCCAACACCGAGGTCACCAGTTTGATTCCCACATGGGCCAGTGATGCCCCTTCTACAGCTAAAAGTGTGACCAACAGCTCTCCCTGGAGCTGGGCTACCTTGAGCAGCCGGAGGTCGACGAGAACTGCCGTGGGCTGCTGTGTGCCGCCAGGAGCGGCCGGCGGCCAGCGTGAGCGGCAGTGACCGGCTGACCAATTGCCTCAGCCGGGGGAAGTGCAAGGCTCCTAATACCAGCATGGGCCAGGGAGCTGTGTCCTACACAACTAGACTGAGAAACAGCGGCTTGAACCAGAGTGGGGATGGGGGAGACAGAAAAAAGGGGGGAAAATATTTGCAACAATTTTTACCTGTTACATAAGTGACACCTAACACCTATGAGATACATAAATGGAGATTTTTGAGTAGACAGTTGCCAATGGGATTCTAGTACTCTAAGAAGAGCTATGGGCAGATGATGTAAGTCTGGCAGCCATCAACAATACAGTGGTATTTAACTCCAGTGGAAAGAAAGAGATTTGCCAAGCAGTAAGTAGAAGGAGAAAGGGGCGGAGGGGGGGGAGAGGGTGAGGGGGGGCAGAAAGAACTCTGAGGAAATCCAACTTTAGAATGCTGGTTAGTAGAAAACAACCCAGCAAAACATGCTATGAACAGCCAGTGAGAAAAGAGGAAAACATGTAAAGAGCCTAGGGGCTCAAGGTTAAGTTATAAGTCTCCAAGTGAAAATTCCCCCTTTGTTGGATGCATTAGATATCAAAGTATTATGTTACAGGATCTTATAGCACTCATAATTTTTAGCAATGCTTTTATTTAAGGCAGGAGTTCTTAGGCTGGAGTTCAAAGAATCTACAGGAGTTTGGGTTTATGGGTAAGTTTCAAGAACAGAAACCCCCTGAAATTCTGTGTAAAAATGTATGTGTTTGTGCCCATGTGCATTTTTCTAAGAAAGTTCAGTGCTTTCATCAGATTTTCAAAAAGGTGTGCAAGACAAAAAGGATTCAATTATGATAGCAAAACTCCATTATTCCCCTGTCCTCACAGATACCAAGGCACAGAGCTTGAGAGATGATAAATACCGTTTATTTAGAATTCAATGTTTTTAGCTCTTAGGTAGCTGGGTGAATGGAAATTGTGGGTATAAAGGGAAAGCAAAAAGAATTCCCTTGAGTGGTCTAAAGAAGATAATTTCAGACAATTAAAATAGAATAACTAGGTTTGCAAACAAGACTCCCATGCACACCACTACTGAGCTATAAAATCAATATACACAGAAACCAAGTGTCAAAATTATTGACAAAAGCGAAAAGCAGATACTTCACTCTCCAAAAACCCATTTCAGTTGGAAAGAATATTTCATTTCTCTGTAGCAAACCACCACAGATTAAACATTTGTGACTCTATAAATTGAAGTATTAGGGAAAACAGTAAGAGGGAAAACAGTCTCAGTACCCTCAGAAAATATCTGAATAATGATTAAACAAAGAGCAGAAACACAGCTGGAATTTAGGTGTGTTTTTCCCCCCCTCCTTGTATCTTCCTTATAAATTCAATTTGAAAAGATCCACCTATTCAACAAATGTTTATTACTTGTCATTTTGTAAGAGTAGTGGGAATATATAATTTAAAAGATTTATATCCCACCACCCAAAAAAGACTCCAACACTAGTTAAAGTCTTTAATGAGGAAGACCTGAACACATAAAAAAACTGTTAGAATTAAAACTGAATTATCCTATTACATTTAAGTAGAACTTACTTAATTTAAGATTAATGGAATGTACTGCTGATAGTAAAATTATAAGCTGGATCCAGCAGTTTTGCATACTCCTTTTAAAGACCATAATCTAACAAAGGTGCATATAAATATGACTAGGATATATTATCTTAAGTTATCTACCTGAAAAACCAAGTAAATTAATGAGTTTAATAAAATGGCTGGTTATAAAAACAATACACAAAAAGCAACTTTCTTACATTACAATAGTAATTTAGAAAATAAAATGAAAAAAGAAACAAAAAACCAAAACCCTTATTTTAAAATAGCAACAAACGTATCAACTACTGAGAATAAACTGAGTAAGAAACATGTAGGTTCTGTAAGAAAAAAATACCTTATTTCTGCAACACAGAAAAAGATTTGACTGCCTAGTGAGATGTCATGTTCTTGAATGTGAGACTACAAATGCCAATTTATCCCAAAGCAATCCTTATTTTAAAAAAATTCCACTGGTTAGAATGGCGATCATCAACAAGACAAATAATAATAAGTGTTGGAGAGGCTATGGAAAAAAAGGAACCCTCAGACACTGTTGGTGGGAACAGACTGGTGCAGCTGCTATAGAAGGCAACGTGGAGGTTCCTCAAAAAATTAAGAATCGAATTACCATAGGACCCAGCAATCCCTCGCCCAAAAAATCTGAAAACGTTTATCCGTAAAGATATATGTGCTCCAATGTTCACTGCAGCTTTATTTATGGTGGCCAAGACATGGAAACAACCAAAGTGTCCTTTAATAGATGACTGGGTAAAGAAAGTGTGGTATATATACACAATGGAATGCTACTCTGCCAAAAGAAAAGATGAAATAGTGCCATTTGCGACAATATGAATGGATCTTGAGATTATTATGCTAAGCAAAATAAGTCACATAGAAAACGTCAAGAACCATATGATTTCACTGATATGTGGGATATAAAACTGAAAACAACAAAGGAACGAGACAAACAAAAAAACAAAAACTCAAACACAGACAATAGTTTAGTGGTTACCAGAGGGTAAGGGTGGGAAAGGGATGGTAGATGAGGGTAAACGGGGTCAAATATATGGTGATGGAAGGAGAACTTATTGACTCTGGGTGCTGAACACACAATGTGATATATAGATGATGTAATACAGAATTGTATACTTGAAACCTATGTCACTTTACTAACCGTTGTCACCCCAATAAATTTTCATTGAAAAAAAAAAATCCAACAAAATCTCAAAATAATATTTTCTGGAATTTGAGAAATAAGTCTATGGTTCTTACAAAAGAATCAGACTATCCATTAAAATATTAGGAAAGAGTAATTTTCTGCCCTTTCAAATATTAAAACATGTAACAATGCACTCGGTACATTTGTAGCAGTGCTGTGGCAGTCAAAATGAACTTAATGGAATAAACAAACAAACAAAAAATCCAAAAATGAAACCAAGTATACAAGCACTTACTAAATGAAAAAGGCAGTATTTCAAATCAATGGTAAAAGGATATTTTATTTAACCAGTGGAAGTGGCAAAACTGGCTAACCATTTGGAAAAAATGAGTTTAGAACAAAATAAATATAAATGGTCAAAAACCATGAAAAAATTTCACTAACAGTAATCAAAAAAGTTAAAATAACTATAACTATTTCTAAACAAATACAAAAATAAAAAACAAAAACATTTTAACAATGTTGATGAGGAGGGAAACCAAGTTCTACTACATTATCAGAAGCAGTATAAACTGGCTAACAATTCTGGGAAGGCATTTTTGGGCAATAAGTGAGAATTTTCCTTTGACCCAGCAATACCATGTCTATGAACGTATCCTAAAGTTTAATCAAAAATGTACACAAAATATTTTATTACAAAAATGTTGACGCTCAAGGTTAATAATGGCAAAAATTAGAAATAACCCAGATGCCCCAAATCTTACTGTCATTCAAAGTTAATGAATCAACACTATATATTAAACAAGGTGTCTTTAAACAAAAACACAAGTTAAAACAAGATTTTGTATTGATTGATTGGTTAAGGAAAATGTCGTGAGCCAAGACACTTGCAGGCACCTAATTCTGTATTTTCCCTGGAAGCAATTGTTCAGTATTTGCTAATTCAAGCCTGCAGCGACTTTAGGCTTGAGTATAGAAGACAACTGCGATAAATAACAAGAATCAACTGTAATTATTTTTCAAAGGAATAACATCACTACACATAAACCCAAGACAGCATGGGAAGAGTGAAAAGAAAAATATGCTTTGGAACCAAATAGAACTTGGGTTTAAACTGTAGCTCTATCAATGTGTCTGAGACAAATTATTTAAGTTTGCTAGTCAGCCTCAGATTCCTTACACAGAAAATTGGGGCTAAGTAATGCCTCTTTCATAGGAGATAGAAAAAATTAGTAAGTCAATGTACATAAAATTTATGAAACATATAGAGTACTACAGAAATACTGATTGCTTACATACACATTTCCACCAATATTTTATACAGTAACTTCTTTCCAAGGGAAAGAAACCATTTTTTGGAGACAATGAACGATTAGTCCCACCAATAAACCAGCAGACAAGTAGTAATACTGTGATGGCCATGGGCACCCAGGAAAACAAGATATTCCACTAAGGAACAATGTATCCTGCTTTTCAGTTGTAATAATTTCTGTAGTCTATTTAACAGATTCCTTTTAGAAGATACTTGGTTCTGACTCATCCTTCTTTAGCCACATCCAAAGACTCACCTGTTCAGTCAGTCAGCTGCCTGCCTGTTGGATAATCGCTAGACAGTCATTCAATCTCATTTGCCTGTGAATCATAACTGGGTTGCATGCAAGTATAAAAAAATAGCTTTTTCTACAGCAATTTAATGTAATTGACCAATCTACCTCTTACAGTTCCAAAGAGAAATCATAATATGGATTAATACAGAATGTGCCTGGAATTGTGTGTGTGTGTGCATCTACATATACACACGTACTCAATAAAAAATTGAGATAGTGTACATATCTTTTGTACCTAGTTTTCAGAATCTGGTGTGTACTTTTTCACATACAGCACGTCAATTCAGACTAGTAACATAAGTGTCTAGTGGCTACCATCCTAGAATCACCGTTCTAATGCAGTAGAAATGCTGTATCTTAAGTAGCAGGTACATGGATATTCCTTTTTATTGCTATTACTTATGTTTTTATCTACTCTCTTATTTGTAATATACATTTAACAAATGAAAGATGAATTGCATTTAAGGGGAAAATGAATTAAATAATGAACATATTAAAAAATGTAGAACTAGCCCACCTAATTTGGAATATAAGGTATTGTAAATGACTTAACAAGAATCACAGTGTTAGGGCTGGTCCGGTGGCTCAGGCGGTTGGAGTTCCATGCTCCTAACTCCGAAGGCTGCCGGCTCGATTCCCATATGAGCCAGTGGGCTCTCAACCACAAGATTGCTGGTTCAACTCCTGGAGTCCCGCAAGGGATGGTGGGCTCCACCCACCGCAACTGAGATTGAACACGGCACCTTGAGCTGAGCTGCCTGCCGATCCGTTGGTTGGAATGCATCCTCTCAACCACAAAGTTGCCAGTTCGGTGGGCTGTGCCCCCTGCAACTAGAGAAATGGCAACTGGACCTGGAGCTGAGCTGTGTCCTCCACAACTAAGACTGAAAGGACAACAACTTGAAGCTGAACGGCACCCTCCACAACTAAGATTGAAAGGACAACAACTTGACTTGGAAAAAAGGCCTGGAAGTACACACTGTTCCCCAATAAAGTCCTGTTCCCCTTCCCCAATAAAATATTTTAAAAAAATAATAATAATCACATTGCTGCAAAATTTAAACACAAAATGCATGCTGAAATATTATACTGGTTTTATCATATAGTCCCACAGAAAGTTAATGTCATGTGTTGTAAACTGAACCATTTTCACTAAACATCCTTTTTCAGAAGAATGCTCCACATAGAAACACTGATGATCCTATTGTCTGGATCAGCCATGCCTTCTATGAGCCATCATCTGAGAAGAAGCTTTAAGCATCAATTACACTCAAACTCTGAGACCTACATGGTTTTAAGTAGAAAACATGGTTTTAAGTAGAAAACAAATCTTAGTCTAATCTAAAATTTGGTAATATGTAATATGATTTATATTCTTACAAAGAATTTTTCTTCATGGAGGAATATTTAAAATACCTGCTGGCTTTCTCACTATATAAAAAAGTAATGCTACATTAGCCTATGCATCACAAACCACCATAAACTTCAACACTGCTGAGACCTCAAACGTTATTTCTGGACTCTGCAAGTCCATGCCTCTACTTTGAACTCACTTTGCTTAAAGAAGTCCCTACCCCATCCCAAAACAGTTCCAGACAGTTTCCTTCATTTCTTAACTCTCTCTTCTTAATACCTTTTCACTCAGGTTTCCTAGCATTACTACCTTAAGTTTATATAAATTTTTTTATAGCTTTCAAAACTTTTCCAAGTCCTATTTGACCTTTACAACCATCCAATAAGAAATATTTAAAATGAGGAAACTAAAACTAAGAAAGATTAAATAATTCACTGGCAGAAGGTCACACAGCTAGTAAGTGGTAAAAGCTATCACCCAGAACTCCCAACTCTATATTTACCTAAACCACAGTCGCATTAATGAATTGCATTACTAATGTTTTGTAAGTATTTCAGGGTATGTGAAAATAGACTATTTCCCTCAAGAATAAATAGAGACTGGATAATAAATTACATGGTTAAATCCACAGCATCTAGAACAATATTGTGAACTATTTACATAACTATAGAAAATATCATATGAATACTTTCCCCTCCCCCCAAAACAGACAGCTTACTAATTCTGCCATCTTCATTCTCTGATTCAAAGTAAACTATGCATATTTAAGACAGTCCTAAAACGTTTTGACCCCAGGAGGAATGTTCTAACCCCAGGAGGTGTAATTTTAAGTGAAGTGTACAAAATTAAATTATAAAATTCTTTGTTTCTTAGTTAAGATAAAAAGCAATGAAAAAAAAGATGCAGATACTATTTATTGCAATCCATTCCTGAGTCAACTATGTAAGAATATTTAAAATATTACAATAGACTTTACCAAATTATTACCGGTAACATAATATTAACAACACAAAAGAATTGATTATGTGTAGTGTTCCAGAAGTGATCATCACAAAAATCTGCACTGAACCTTAGTAAAACAATTAAAGTTAAATGTTAAAAGGGAAAAAAATGAGGGGTGGCCTGTTAGCTCAGTTGGTTAGAGTGTGGTGCTAATAACACCAAGATGGCCGGTATGATCCCTGCATGGGCCACTGTGAGCTGCGCCCTCCTTAAAAAAAAAAGGAAAAAGATGAAGTTTAAAGGCTGTTTCAAAGTCATCAAAATGAAGTCTAAAAAGACTATGTTAAAATATTAATGGTTATTCATTCTAATGGTAAGAGTAACTTGGTGGGCCAAAATAATATAGACTTTGGAAGGTGGTATGTGGAGTTTCTGGCAACTTAAGGTAAAAGTTATTTATTAGCAGCAATGTGGTACACTGCAAAGAACACAGACTCTGGGGTAAAAAAGACCAAATTACATGACTTCTGAAGATTTATTTAGCCTCTCTAGGCTTCAATTTCCTCAACTGTAAAATCAAGCTAACATAAAATATGTTCTAAAATCAAAAGACTTCATTACATAGTGCAGGATTAAGAGAATTAATGATAAGGCAAATCATATGGTAGTGACTGGTGACGCTGACCACCATAAAAACTTGCCTGCAGTGAAAATGTATTTGAAATGGTCTAGAGTTCTAAAAATGTACTGGAATTAGATAGCGGTGAAGGTTGCACACTGTAAATACATTAAAAACCACTGAATTGTATACTTTAATGGCAAATTTTATGCTTTGTGATTTTATTTCAATTTTAAAAAATGGCCCAGAAATTTTCTGGATAGCAAAGGGATGGCAAACCAGGACTGAAAAGCTGGCATGATGAATAGGCAATATTCTCAAAAAATTCAGAAGGTTCTCCCAAAGGTTATTATTTAAAACAATATTCTGCAAGTGATGCCAGACTCTTATTAGAAATTGTCCTTTAAAAAAATATGGGCCGAATATTATGTTTGAAAAACATCTAGGCCCAGCCGGTTGGCTCAGTGGTTAGAATGCAGGGCTCCTAACACCAAGATCGCCGTTTGGATTCCCACATGGGCCAGTGAGCTGCGCCCTCCACAACTATGTAGATTGAAGACGACTTGACTTCGAGCTGATAGGTCCTGGAAAAACAAACTGTTCCCCAATTAAAAAAAAGAAAGAAAAACATCTAAATTCTCCTAATGGAAATGTTGAAATCATATGTTCTAGGCTATCTTTTTGTTTAAATTTGAAGATTAATTTGCCTTAAATCTAAAGTTTTGAAACACGAAAGGGTTCAGGTATTGGTTGTATAACGTGGAAAAAAGGGCTTCTTCACCCACAAACACAACCTCCAACCATTCTCAGACGCAGCCCTTTCCTTCTTAGGATACACAATATAGCACAGCATCAGAGTTCTAAAAGTAGTTATACTGCCAAAAGGCACATTTTAAGTGTTATTTTAAATGCTTAGTTCCTAAATACACACCAATTTAAGAAGGCCCAGCCTATACTGAAAAGCTCATGACAGATAATAATTCTGTTTACATTGTATACTTCATAAAAGAAGGTAACAATTAAACTCCCTACCATATCACTGTCTATAACATCAAGAACATGTTAGCTAGTCTGTGGTTTCTAAACCTCTGCAGAAAACTAAGTACAAAGAAGTGATATTGAAGAAATAAAATCTCTGGTCCTGCTCAAGGTAAACAGCATTAAAATTTACTAATGTTTTCTTTGCAGTAAAATGGAGATCATAAAAGTATCAGCATGTTATCTATGTATCGATTAAAACAGAGCCTGGCACATAGCCAGTGCTGCAGAACAGTTTATTAGAAATTCTAATTCTTAAATGACGAAATAAAAGTATACAGTGAAAAAGGGAGTCCCATCTACTCAGAGGTAGTTAATAAACTCTTTGGGCCCCCCTCAAATACCTTTACTAAAATGCCCAAAGTTTTCTGTGAGAAAAAGATTCTTCCTGTGATTACCACCCATACAATTATAACTACTGTTTCCTAGATTAATTTGCAAAGGATTCCTAGATGGATGCACATTATATGTGTGCTCATTAAGTACATCCATGTCTACTATATTTTTCATCTTTTCATGCTAAAAACTAATACTGATAATCATTTTGTTGCTTCTTTTTTACACAGAGGTATCTACTTATTTCTAATTTTTCTGTTCTTTCATAGTTATTAACAGTAAAATCATAAAGATATATATATATTTTAAATGTTAGATACACAGTGAAGGCCACCTTTACTTTAAATTTGACTCACAATAAAACTTCAATCTGATACAAAGATCTTATATTTAGAATATATAAAAACTCTTATATTTCAATAATAGCCTGATACAGAAAAATGGGCAAAAGATATGATCAGACACTTCACCAAAGACATACGAATGGCAAATGAGCACATAAAACATGCTCAACATCCTTAGTCACTAGGGAGATGCAAATTAAAACCAAAATGAGACTATGCAGTCACTAAAATGGCTAAAATCAAAAAGACTGACAGTACAAAGTGTTAGCAAAGATGTGAAGTAACTGGAACTCTCATATACTGGAAATGAGAATGCAAAATCGTACGACCACTTTAGAGAACAGTTTGGCAATTTCTTAGTTATCCTCATGAAATGACCCAGCAATTCATGTACTACATATCTACCCAAGAGAAATGAATACATAAAAAACTTGTATGTAAATTATAAAAGGAGCATTATTATAGTCAACAAAAATGGGAAAATAACCTAAATGGCCATCAACTGGTAAATGGATAAATAAAATGTGGTACATTCATACAATGAAATACTACTCAGTAATAAAAAGGAATAGACTATTATATGTACAACATAAATTTCAAAAGCATGTTGCTCAGTGACAGCTAGACACAAAGGACTACATACTGTATGATTCCATTTATAGGAAATCTAGAGAAGACTAACCTATAGTAACTGAAAGCAGACCAGTGGTTGCCCCGACCAGGCAGAGGGAGGACTGACTGCAGAGGCCCGAGGGAACCTCCTGAGGTTATGAAAATGTTCTATCTCTTGATTGTGGTGGTGGTTACACCACCAACTACACATTTGTTACAGAATTGTACACCTAAAATAGGTGAATTTTGTTGTTGTAAAGCACACCTCAACAATGCTGATTAAAAAAAAATCAAAGAGAAAGCGGGAAGCAGTAAAACTAGGATATAGCAGTCCTACTCAAAAATTAATTTCTTCACTTGGCAACATTTCAACAATCTTTATCCTTGCAGTGTTTGGACTAATCATTAAAAAATTACTGGGATAGAAAGTAGAAGCAAGGAGAGGAAGAATTAAAGATTTCCTCTCAAACACATTATTTTCGTCTTCTCTAACTTGGAATATATCATTTAGATAAAGCCAAGACTGAAATTTTACCTATATACTAAAATATAAATCTAGGCAAATAATGTAATTCAAGAGAAGGGAAAAAGGGGCCGGCCCGGGGCCGGCCCGGTGGCTCAGGCAGTTAGAGCTCCATGCTCCTACCTCCGAAGGCTGCCGGTTCGATTCCCGCATGGGCCAGTGGGCTCTCAACCACAGGTTGCAAGTTCAATTCCTTGAGTCCCACAACGGATGGTGGGCTGTGCCCCCTGCAACTAACATTGAACAGGGCACCTTGAGCTGAGCTGCCACTGAGCTGCCGGATGGCTCAGTTGGTTGGAGGCATCCTCTCAACCATAAGGTTGCCGGTTCGAGTCCCACAAGGGATGGTGGGCTGCGCCCCCTGCAACTAGCAATGGCAACTGGACCTGGAGCTGAGCTGCGCCCTCCACAACTAAGACTGAAAGGACAACAACTTGACTTGGAAAAATAAAGTCCTGGAGGTACACACTGTTCCCCGATAGTCCTGTTCCCCTTCCCCAACAAAATCTATAAAAAAAAAAAAAAAAGAGAGAGAGAAGGGAAAAAGAAGAATATACAATCTTTAAATACTTCAGAAATACATTTACCATGTATGTAAATTAGTGTAACCGGGAGGTAATATGACATGACATCCTAATTTTGAAACATTATTTATTCATGAAGCCAGTCAACTCTCCCTCTTGGATTTAAAAATTACTGAAATAAAAGTTTTTGTTTAAAAATAAAAGCTTATGACTTCTAGTTCTAAGTTCTATGACTCAGTTATTACAGGATACTTAAAACAAATTTTTTAAAAACCAAATTACTTATGCAATAAACTGTTGATAACTAAATGCTAAAAAATATACTTCATATTCTAGTTAAAGTGAAATACTCAAAATCTAGATCTGACAAGCTAGTTACAAAGTTGCTTCAATTCCTCTTGGGGAAAATCACATTCCAAAAAGCTTTACCACAGATATCTTTTATTTGGAGTGACTGGGTTGTCAAAGGAGAAGGAACTTGTTGAGCTTGAATAGAATTTCTCAAAGCTAACATCAAGAGTCCTCTAAGCCCTGCCAAATTGTGGATGGTATATAAACAGACACAATATTTATTTTGGGACAAAGATCCTGCAGGCCAGTAAGCAAAATGCTCCAGAAGAAGCAGAGTCACAGACCTTGAAGCCTTTAAGAAGCCATTTAAAACAAGAGTCTGTCCTCATTCATTAAATCAAATGCTGTTAAATTTTGCTTTGCCATTTTACGGTCATAAAAAACAATGATAAAATATTTTTAAGTATAAAAGTTCAGAAAGGAAAAACATAACTTATCAAACAAGGTATTCAAAAAGTACCTACTCTAATGACATATACTTTACAACTACTTCTCAATATGTGCTGTGTTATCTATCACTTAAAATCGTAAGTTATAAATAGGAATGTAACATCTGTAAAAACAGAATTTAAGCTCTTTCTGGGGCCAATGCAGTAAAACTAGATAGTACATTCATTTTCCATAGAAAAAATGGTAAACAAACAGTAGCACTGTAAAGTTCATCCTTTTAGTTTATATTTTTCATATTCTTTATTTTTATACTCGAAAACTAGCATCATGTAGTAAGGATATACAATCATTAATTCAAAATCCCAATGAGGCTTTATGAAACACAGAATGCATGCAAAAACCATTAATCTGACCACTCAAGACTAACAAGTTTTGGTCAACCATAATCATTTGCATTTGTTTGAAATAAAAAGTAATTGGAAATGGGTCCTAAGAGGAAAGATCAAAGGAGTTGCTTGGTCTACAAAAATTTAATGTAAGAATGATTTAAATTCTGATCTTGCTTTCCTTGTCTTCTGACAGCTAAATTAGAGGAAAGCAGTTTAGATTAAGGAAGAATTAAGAACATTTGGCTGTCAGGATTTATTAAGACACCGTGATGGACCACTTGGGAAAAATGTGGTTTTCCAACACTGCACAGCTACCTGAAGTGAAACTGACCTAAGGCACACTACAGCACCAAAACTCCATGATTTAGTTATCTATAATCTTACAAAATCATCATACAGCCTAACTTTGGATAGAGCTTCACAATTTAAAAGGCATTTTCACGTATTCTAGTACCTCATTTATTCCTCACATGAGGTATATGAATAGGGCAGACATTCTGATTCCATTTACAGGTAAGGAAAATAGTTATGATTGTCTTTTGACCCAAATCCAGAACTCTTTCCACTACAGTGTATTATTTTAAACCCTCTTCTGAGAGACCCTTATTAAGAACCAATGTAGACAGTTCTCTAGACACCAGGGTACAGAAGTTTCAAATACATGTGTATGACAGATTATAAATTGTGTGGTCTGACTTGATCATACATAAAAGCACTTATGATCACTTATCCATTAACGGACCTTCCTTATTAAAGACCCTTGGTTTGAAAATATTCCTACAAACACAAAGGCAGAGAGAATAAAAGGACTGATTTTGCTGAGCCCATTTTCTTAGATCATAAAGCCTATTTCAAATCAGAGAGAATACAGAGTTTCTGTTTCCTACTGACATTCTAATTTTTTCTGAATTCACTAAATCTAAGTGAATATTGTGGCAGCCAGCCTCCAAGATAGCCCCAATGATTCCAGCTTCCTGGTATTCACACCGCTATGTGTGAATAAATCTCCCCCCTCCCTACTGAGTGTGGCCTAGACTTAAGTGACTCACTTCTAATGAACAGAGTTAAGACACAAAGTGATTGGAGAATAGATCATAAAAAGCAGGGTGACTTCATTCTTTTTCTATGGAGAGACACATATGACTAGGAACTGAAGCCATCTACCAATAACCATGTGAGTTGAGCTTGGAAGTGGATCCTTTAGCTCCAGTCAAGTCTTCAGAGACTGTACAGCCCCAGCCCTGACCCAGAAGCATCCAGCCAAGCCACTCCCAGATTCCAGTAAAAGGACATGAGGGAACTTTTGGGAATAACTGAAACATTATCTTGATTGTGGGTGGCTTTTACATGGGTGTGTACATTTGTTAAAACTCAAATTATACACTTAAAATAGGTGCATTTTATGGTATGTAAACCATATTTCAGTAAAGTTGCTTCTTTTTAAAAGGCCACTGAACTCTTGAGATAAATATATGAAGGGTCACTTATGAAAAAGCAGTGCCATAACTTCAGAAGTTAAGGGTAGACAGTGAGAAAATAGAAGCTGCAATAACAAGCTACCACCACAAACTCACATGTCCTAAACTGCTCCCCAAAACTGTCCCACCCATAGCCTTTCCTATCTCAGATGACAGCAATCCCATATTCCCAGTTGCGCTAGCCAAAAAGGTCGGAGTCATTCTTGACTCACACCTCACATCCAATCCATAATCAAATCCTGTTGGGTTTACCTCAAAATACATTCAGACTATGACCACTGCTCACCAATTCCACTGCTACCACCCCAGCCTCAGCAAGATTACCCTAATAGCCAAATTGGTCTCCCTGCTTCACTCGTGCCCCCTATAGCCTAATGTTTACCCAGCAGTGAGAGTGATCCTTTCAAAACCTAAGGCAGATCATATCATTCATCTGCTCAAAAATCTGAAAATACTCCCCATTTCCACTCAAAATAAAAGTCCATCTTGTTACAATGGCCACCAAGGTCACATAAATTGGCTCCTTGTCATCTCCCCGATCTCATCTCCTATACTCTCTTGCTTTCTCAGTCTACTCCAGCCACACTGGAGTACTTGCTGTTCATCAAATACACAGTGCATGCTTCCACTCTAGAGCCTTTACAATGGCTATATTCTCTGTCTGGAACATCTTTCCTCCATACCTGCATAGCTCATCATTTCCTAACCTCCTTCAGGTCTCTGCTCAAATAAGAACTTCTTTACCCAGGCCATCCTATTGAAAATCCTACTTACTGATCATCTTATCATACTCTACTTTTCCTTTTTTTCCAGAGCATTTATCATTTTGTAATATAATATGTAACTTATTTAATATGTAACTTATTTATTATGTATGTTATCTACTCTGCCACTCCTTCCACTGAACAACCCCCAGGGCAGGATCTTTGTTTTATTTACTGATGTATCGCAAGTGCCTAGGACAATGCTCAGTACAGAACAGGTGTGCAATAAATACCTCTGGATGAATAAATTTTTGAATAACTGTGCCAGGTACCAGGCTAAGCACTTTACAGACACTATTTCTTTCAATCATTAGGGTAACCCTAGGAAGTATACATTAACCTCATTTTACAATTGAGGATCATAAAGGTCAAATAACTTACCCAAAGTTACACAGTAGTAAATTAAACCAGAACTTAATTATGCCTAACTCTAAAGCCTTAACCATTAGTTTTCTCACAGCTGGATGTGGATAAGAAAAGAACTAAGCTGCTTCAGTTGAGAGTATGTGGAACGAAAGACATTGATTTGTGATCAAATACAAGGAGCAGAGGCAAATAATAATTGTTTGGGGAAATTCCTTCAATTTTTCTTTGCTTCTAGCCCTAGTGCTGTGGGGACAAAAACAAAAGCTAATCGTTACCAGAAAGAGGCTACAAAAAAAGGTGGAAGAGCACGAGACCCCATAGCCTGAACTCCATGGATGAGAAAACATGGGTCAGTACCTTTTCTCCAAATTCACTGCTATACTTGATTTATTCCAGAGGGATGGAGCCATATACAAGCAGTTTGGTTATTTTGTGAGGTATTTTTTTTGCTTTAAAATGCTTTTTTTTCTCTCTAGATTCTACTGGTATAGCATAGGTGGTGGCAAAATTATATTTGAGATATACATGATCTATACATAAACATTTAGATTTAAATCTGAGAGAAAGGATACTGATTTCTGCCAGTGCTACCATTCTTGAAACACAACCACACTCATTTGTTTACAATAGCTCCTTTCACACTCTAACAGGAGAGTTGAGTAGTTGCAATACAGACCATTATGCCTGCAAAACTAAAAATATTTAATATCTGGCCCTTTACAGAAAAAAACTTTCTAAAACAAATATTAATAAAATCTAAGTTTCCTGATAGCTTATATCAGTTTTATCACTTTTCCTGATAAATTTGAAAACATATCCTCTAAATACTAGAATAAGCCATCCAACATTTTTGTTATTATTGGTCACATAACTAAAAACATCTCAATGGCTTAAGTCCAAGGATAATGTGGTCTTCAGTTTATTATAGTAAATAGATATCATTAATTCAAGTAAACATACTTTCTAGTAGAATTAACACCCATTTAATAGTTATTAAATACTGGAAGACTTAAGTAACATTGAGATGTCAATTCTGAAGTCTTAAAACAGTGTAACATTAAAGTTGAAAGGAAAGGTGTTTTTTTTTTGTCTATGTCTATAGTATTTGAGCTACCATGTTAAACTTTAAGGAAGTGTTCTGAACAAAGAAAAAATTTCTGTGGCGGACGAATGGCTCAGTTCGTTAGAGTGTGAGCTCTGGGTAATGGGGCTGCAGGTTCGATTCCCACATGGGCCAGCGAGCTGAGCCCTCCACAATTAGAATGAAGTCAATGAGCTGCTGCTCAGCTCCCGGGTGGCCAGATGGCTCAGTTGGCTGGAGCGTGTCCTCTCAACCCCAAGGCTGCTGGTCCTCGACTCCCGCAGGAGATGGTGGGCTGCGCCCCCTGCAACTAACAACAGGAACTGGACCTGGAGCCGAGGTGCGCCCTCCACAACTAAGATTGAAAGGACAACAACTTTGACTTGGAAAAAGTCCCGGAATTACACACTATTCCCCCAATAAAGTCCTGTCCCCCTTCCCCAATGAAATCTTAAAAAAAAATAAACAATAATTTCTTCAGTTACATATACATGCACCAAATTAGACAAAAAAGCAATAATCCTACAATGACTAAAACTTCTCCCTTATATATAAGAATTACCTAATAGAAAGATCTGGAACATGTGCTTTTAATCTTCCAACCAAACAAGCTAATACATAGGAAAGCAAATTACTTATTATTCATTTTTAATATTCTATAATCTAGTTTCCCTCTCCCTTTCCAAAGATTAGTTGGTTTGTCACCAACAAAAGATCAATCCTTAGTTTGTAAAATTAAAGAAAATAAAAAACCTCTTCATTGTATATATACAAGATCAGAAGTCCTTTTCCTAATACAAAAATCTTTTAAGTTCCTCAAAGGAATATTTAGATGTTTCTTATGTTTTGCAAATATAGTGACAGGTTGTGCTACTCACGATGACACTTAGAAAAGTAATTTAGCAAGTTGTTAAAAGCAGGTACGCAAACACTGCAAAGAAAATGGGAAAATTGAATATAGAATGAGGTCAAAAATTTCTTTCTTTATTGAAGAAACTTCTTATTTTATTGAAGTCAACTTTTACATAAAAAGATGAACTGATCCAAGATATTAATTAAAATTTCACCAAAATCATACAATACATTTAACTTAGATTTTAATAAGGGCTGTCAGCTTAAACATTTCCACTTACATTTTTCATCTTCATCCTAAACTTTCAACATAAAAATTTTAAGCCATCTGTTTTCTAAGAAGCTTTTTCTCAAAACAATTATTTCCAAGTCAGAGTTTTCATATTGTTTTTTCCAAAATTAAATTAAAATATTAACAGAAATAAAGTATGACCTATTTCTAAATACTAAATGTTAAGCCTACAGAGCCTTTTCCCATTTTTCTCTTAATTTCTTTTTTATAGCACTGTAGTCACACACATTTTAGTAAAAAAAAAAAAAAAAAAAAAAAAAAAAAATTCCTGTCAACTCTTAAAAGAAATTAAGTTTTGAGTGTTATGTGGAAGAAAGCACACTATTCTGTTTAAAGGCTAGAACTTTCTATGGTGAATGTTATATATACATGAAATTAGTAATGGAATGATATTAAAAATTTTGACAGTGATTTTTAAAAATTGTATTACATCCTTATAATATGAAAACAAATCTGACCATACGCCTATATAATCAGACCTGTAGTCTTTTTTTTAAATGTAAGTCATCAGACAATTTCTAATAAAACAATCCACAGTATTTCAAATTGCAAAGAAATGTTTCTTACCTTGCCTGCTTCTCTTTCTAAGTCGACATACTCCCGGCTAGGTGTTTGTCGCTGTTCTCCCTGCCAACTGGCCGGAAAAAACTGGAGAGACAGATTGGTTCCTGTGGCCACAAAAGCCTTTTAGAAAAATCAATATAAACAGGATCAGGAGCAGGACATTACATAAATTATGCAGGCAGTCATTTATTTTTACATCAGTTTCTGTCTTAAGCCGGGCAGCACCAAGAATACTTAAAAGTAAAAAACATGCACTCATCATTTTTCTTAAGTATTAAGTTACAAACATCTGATTCCATTTTGAGGACATTTGCCATTGGCTGTTTAAATATAAAATCAAGACATGGAATCAATACTTTCTTTCAGATCATTTTTTGCTGACGTTAGGATCTCGCATTGCTAATGTCTAACCAGAAGCAACCATCCCTGAATTTAAAAACTTACATTTTTAAATGTGAAAATCACTGAAGATCTAAATATTTTGAATTTTAAAGCATACCGCAATTTAAAGTTGTGTAAATGAGACATTTTAATTTTTCTTGATTTCCCTTGTTCAAGGAAACACTATGCTCTAAAGCCCATGTTAAAAATGCACAGGACCACCTCACTTATGATAAACATACATTACCACGATAGCACTTTCCATTCTCTCTAAAACCTTGGGTGATTAAAAAAATACATGCATTTTCTAAAATCTGACTTTAGGATAACTGGATTTAACTATAACAAAAGAGTATTCATCTTACATTTATAAATGATTTGGATGGCACAGCTCAACAGAGAGAACAATCTAAAACCATTTCAATGAAGTGTCATTCTATGTAGTCCCTGAGCAAATTAACTATATTTCCCCCACGTAAAAATGGAAATAACACTGTCCCTCTTCCTGAGAGAAATTAAAAAATAAATAAGTAAAAAGCATTTTGAGAAAAATACATTTTTCATCATATAAATGTAAACTCTTCTTTGTTGAAATTTTTTTGTTTTCTTTTCCTAATTAAAATAGAATGATTTTGTTTTCTTTTACGAATTAAAGTTCTAAAGCATAACGTGAATGTTTTCAAGCAGAGTCGTCATCTGAAAGCCAGGGGTTCACATTTTCGGCAATTTGTTTAAAGCCATTAGCTGACTCAACTATCTATCCACTAGTTCCCCTGATGATTAACAGCTTAGATTCTTTAGAGGTGAAAATTATACTTCCTATTTCTATTACTGGTACCATTAGGTACAACTGTCAACCTAACTGCTAAATCTCTACATCTTTGACGGTATTTCCCTAATCAACTGAGATACCCTTTCTTGTGGTATTTTATATGAACAATGAACAAATGTCATTACAATATTAACTTTAAAATAATCTTACCTCATTATTAGCATAAGTTTAAAAAACAATCAAGTGAAATAAAATGAACCAACAATAGTTCGAATGAAAACCAGACTCGAGGAGGCAAACTGCCGAGGATGTTTGACCTGAGGCAAGTTACTTAACTCTGTACTTCAGTTTTCTCACTAATATTTGCAAAGTGCTTACTTAGAACAGTGCCAAGTAAATGCTATATAACTATTTGCTAAATAAAATAAGAAATAATTTTGAGCTGAATAGAGCCAACTTTTTCACCCTCAGATAATGAAATTCTCAGAGCAGAGGGGTGGCAGATAAGGGATTCAGCCCATGAAACGAATGCTGTGTCAAAATCTCCCAGGTGTGTTTCTTCAATTCACCTAGTAACAAATCCTTCTGCCCCCAGCGTACCCCAAATCAGCTCTGTGCTAAGACAGTCTACAGATCTCACGACTTCACCTCCTGTCTGAAGGCCAACCTCAGAAGACATTTCCTGCTTTGTCACTTTATGCCGATTACCTCATCAAGACCCCTCTCTCTGAGACAGGAGAACAGATCATTCTAGAATAGCATTTCCCAAATTTATTTGACCACGGAACTCTTTTTTTAGTGGAATACCAATACATAGATAAGGGAAAACTGTTTGAAATATAAAAATGCTATACTGGTATCAGTATTTCATATGTAAAATTTCCAGATTGTCCCAATTGTATTTTGTAGGTTTCATAAATTATAAAAAGCACACCTTGTGCCAATCCAACATAGCTTTTATCCTTCCATGTTCAGAATTAAAATATAGTTTTTACTGCTCTCGCAAAAATCACCATACCTGTTATTAGTATTTTTTTATTTTATTAATCCTTAATGTTGAAGACATCTCCAACACTTTTATTACAAGAACTCAGATAGGGAATGAATCAGAGTTTACCAAATAGATTTTACCCCTCATCCATCATCACTTTTATTTGTGCTATGATAGGGAGTCTGGGTAAGAAGAGATGAGGGTCACAGCCCTTAAATTGTTTTGCATCTAAATACAAATTCATTAACATCACATCTAAATTCATTAACCTCAACTGATACATTAAAGAGATATTCAGAATAAAAAGAAAAGAGAAAAAAGGGTTGGAAATAGCTTTGGGAACTCTGGATATATTTTACTGTATATAACTGCTGTCAAAATAGAGGCCAAAGAATGCCTTTTCCACATCCATTTCCACAACCAAATAAGTAAAAGCCACTGCCTGTTCATATGTCAAAAGATAAATTTTAGGCATTAAATTAAATAACCTCTAAATTGAATTAATCAAGTATCTATGACGCAAAAGGCACTGTGCAAAGTACCTGCACAGAAGGGAATGTATTAATGACTATACCACAGAATTAATGTGGCCTCCACCCTCCAGGAACTAAGAATCCTATAATTTAAATGTGGAGAACACTGAATTAAAGGGGGGAAATGAGAAAGAAGGGGGAAATGTGAAACTCCTTCCCTAATACAAATAGTTACATTACTTAACAAATTAAGACATATATGCTGTCTTAAGTGCCAATCTTACACAGAATTCTACCTTCAACTTTTAATACTTGTTAGATATTAAGAACTTATTAAAATTTGTAGGATCAGATATTAGGAAGAGGGGAAGGCCTAGAATGTCTGTCTGATTTATCCCTGGAAAGAATTTGTACGACAAATACAAGCAACCTATAATACTGCTATAATATTACAGCAATGTTACAGTACAGCAATTCAGATATACTGTGGGTTAAATTATACTCCTAGTTCATAATTACAGGCAGTAAAGTCTGATACGACAGAAAAATCCTAATAGCTATGCTTCACTAGGTTTCAAAAAAAAAAACAACACCCCTCAGCTTTAAATAATCCTGACAGTACTTCTACCTCATCTTTTACACTTACATCAATTACCTCCAGCAAATCCACGGGTTAGGTATATCATCCACCTTTTACAAAAGGAAACCCAAAGAATGATATAATCAATGGGCCAACTAATGAATGATTCTTCTACCACTCAGCGCCAAAACCAAAATATATTTCTCACACGTTTTAATAACTATGACAACTACTCAAGAAACTTGGCAGTGGGCAGGGCTAAAGTCCCAAGATCTTTCAGAACATGCAATAACAACCAACTATTCTAGAGCGCCTGATAAATTTGGCCAGGATCTTCTCATTTCCTGTAATACAATTTTAAAAAGCCTATATTTGAAATATCAGTATATTTATATTCTTTAAAAATAAATGTGATTTTAGTGATGAAAATGGAGAATTTTATGGTACGTGACTTATATATCTCAATAAAAATAAGTAGATTGTCTAGAAAGGAGAAGGCAGAAGTAAATGTTCCAACATGTCGTCCTACTGTGAACCCATCTTCAAAACTGCACTGTCGCTTTCAAGTTTTCAAATGCACAGGGCCCAATTCATGGAGTAGATAACTGGATTCCATTATACAATACTTCAACTATTTCTTCTTAAACAAACAATCAACTTTTCTTTCATTTCTTCCTACCCACTCTTTGGCTTCTTCATTCCCGCCATTAGCAATTCCAATAGGACAAACCAAATGGAGATGAGAGGCACTAGAACACTTGAAATTTTCTAACATCAGGTTTGGTGGAGGCGAAGCACCTACCACCTAAATCACGGCCTAAAACACAGATCAAATGTGGTTTTCGCAAATCCATGTTGCACCAACGGGCTTTTTCAGGTTCGGAAAAAAAAAAAAAAAAAAGAAAAGAAAACGATCATGGTTTCTTTCTGATTCTCCTGAGGTGTAACGTTTTAAGAAAAACACAGGGCACGTTCCGTAAGGGCTTTTATTCTCAATTAGGACGACAGATAATATTGGCGCAAAGATTTATTCTCGGCTATACTGGGAGTGAGAGAGCTTCCCACATCGACGTACCAACAAATCTAGCGTCTCCGAAACAAACTATCGCCCAGGAGTCAGAAACTTGAGTGCTTTCTTTACAAACACCCCCGACCCTTCACTCGTGTCACTGCCTAGACAAACCACTTTTTCTTTCACAGCTGGCCTCTGGTTTGCGTTCCACTCGCGGCAAGCCGCCGAGGCGTGTCTGGGAAACACACCCACCCGCCGAGGGCCACAGGGAAGCGTCTCAGCGGGAGGACGCGGCCCGCCAGTGTCTGGTTTCGCATTTTGAATCCCGAGTAGGAAGTGAGACGGCGCCCGCTCAGTTCCGGGAGCCGCGGAGTCCGCGCCGCGGTCCGGAACCGGCCTGGGCCGCGACGGCCCCGGCGCAACAAGTGACGCGCGCGCCGTCCTGCCCCGCGCCCCCCGCCCCGCCGACTTACGATTTCCGAGCGGCCGTCGCGGCAGGCGTTCTGGAAGCGCGCCTGGCGCTCCTCGTGGGGCCGGTCCCTGAAGCCCGTGTACTTAATCTGCAAGGCAGAGACGGCCAGAAATCAGGAGCCAAATCCGCGGCGCCGCCCGCGCGCCCGCCCGCCCGCCCCGCGCGGCGCCGATAAGGGCAAGCAGAGTCTGCGGGCAGACGGCTGCCGGGTGAGATTGCCCTTCGGCGGGCGCGCCGACGCGGGGCTCCGGGGGCCGCGCCGCCCAAACTTTTCTCTGCTCGGGCCCACTCGGGGCGCGCCGCGGCCTCTGCGCCGCCCGCCCGCCTCACCTCACATTCGCGGCTCAGCTTCCTGAAGAACTCCTCGTTCTCGAACTTGCTTCTCTGGTCGGGCACGACGCGCGGCATCTTCCCGCCCTGAGGCCGCGCCGGCCGGCCGGGCTCGGGGCTTTCGCGGGCACCCGCTGGCCGGCTCCGCGCTGACCGACTGACCGCACACCCGCGGCGCCCTGACTCTCGCTGCTCTTTGTTTCAGGCGCCCGCCCGCGTGGGCTCCCGCTCCCTGGAGTCTGAGGTGCCGCCGCCCGCTGGAGCCCAACACACGCCGTCGCAGCTGCCTCAGCCGTTGCCTACCGCCCGCGCGGACCCAGCACTCGCCGCCCCCAGCCGCCGCCGCCACTTCCTCTCGCCTCCCACCTCGCTAGCCCGCCGGCCCCGCCCCCGTCGGCCCCACCCCTCCTCCTCCTCCTCCTCCTCCTCCTCCTCCTCCTCCTCCTCCTTGCGCGCCCGCCCGCCCCAAACTCCGGCAAACAAAACGCACCATTCACAACTCCGCGACCCGCGCCGCGCATGCGTCGCCCTCCAGCGTGCGGGGCCGTTGGGCTGCAGCGAACCTGAGCTCCTGCAGGGCGGCCCTCTTCCCCTTGGGGGCCCAGGGGTCACTCGTTGTGCACCACCCTGTGGGGATTTGCCCGGTCCTTAGAGATGGAGAGGCCCATGCAGGTCTTTCTTTCTACTCTCTGGAACTTTTGGGCTCCCCAGCATCGCGGAGTAATTGTGTCTTGAACACAGGAAATTTAAGTCCTTGGGGACTTGGCGTTCCTAAACCGATGTGGAGGGGTGTAAGCTGTGCAAATCAAAGATCAAAGGTGGAAAAAAAAAAAAAAGATCAAAGGTGGAAACAGACCCAAGCATCCCACTGAATTTGCATCTTGATGGGAAGGTCGGAGCTGTTGCTGTCGGACGTGTCCTAGATGGGATCTCACTCAACTCTCCTGCCTACTGGCAGGGGCCTTAGTCAAGCACTGGACCTCTAAGCCTCCGTTTGCTTGTTTCCAAAATGCAGACACAAGCTCGCAGTGTTAGCGCAAGAGCCTTTATATACGTCTAACACATAATGCGCACTGAATAAATTTAAGTTTCTAAAGAACAAGCTGATGTGTGTGTGTGTGTGTGTGTGTGTATATCTCCTAATGCCAGTGCACATATTTACCCAAATGTGCGATTAAGATCCACAAGTTCTAGGAAAGTCATTTAGCCCAATCTGGAGAGTCTGACATGGGATTTATGGCAGACCTTGACTCAAAGTTGGTCCTCAATAAAATTTCATCCTTAAAATACCAGCTTGTTGTCAAAAACAGTCCAAGGATGGCAAATATTGTCAATTCTGATTAACAGTAGCTGGCCATATTGCAAAGGATTGTGAAGATACACCTAAACTCACAGGAATTAGTGCCAAGAGCAATTGCAGGGTTTGGCAGAATTTCCTACCCCTGTCTAGTCCCAATCTCATTTTTACAGATATGGAACTGAGCTAGGATGACCAACTGTCTTGGTTTTCCTGAGACTGTCGTGTTTTAGCAATAAAACTCCCATGTCCCAGGAAACCACCCAGTCCCTGGCAAAATGGGATGGTTGGTCACCCTAACTGAGATCCAGAGAGCGCTCCATCTCCGGAGTTCAGGGAAGGAATTTTCAGCAAAGTCAAACCTGTAGGCTGGTGGTTTTAACAAATACACTCTTTCTGAATAGCAAACATAGAATCAATTCCTTCCAAGGGTATTTCTCCATTTCTTCTACTGCTTAATTCTCTCAAGCTCTCTTGATGGCATTCATTTCCTGGCAGAGAATGGGAGCAGGCATTCTCCATCTCCAAGTCTCAAAACTCCTGGGAAGGACTTTGGCCCAGTCTGAGTCACACTCTGCCCTCTACCAAATCACCATGTCCAGACAGATGTGATGACCTGGCCAACTGATGTCACATGCTCTCCTTCAAGGGTTGGGTGCCTGGGATTGGCAGCCTCAGAGACAACATAATGGTTGAAAGAGGGGAAGAGCAGTTTCACCCAAAGCAGGGCCTCGTGGGCCCACTGAACATTTTGTATCAGCTACACCTGGCAAAGGATGTCATTTTTATTTTGCTGCCTAAAGGCTCCGGTGAAACTGGAGGTGTAACTCCACATCAGCACAGGCAAAGTGCAGACAAAACCAGTCTTAAAACATCTGCAACTTATTTTGAGAGGTGAGTGAGGCCACCTGTACCTCAAAGCACCAAGGGAGAACTAAGTCACTCACAGTAATAGAAGCTTTGATCCATCTGCTGCCTCTATTTCAAGTCTTCCCCCTTCAGCTAAGACCTTTGGACACTAGGACAACACAAACATTGTTAAATGAGAGGAAGACGATGACTTTGCTCCCAGTCAACAAGGAACATCTGAAGGCCAGTGGTCGGGGAAGCAGTTTGTGCTGTTGGCCTCCATGGTAGGAAAAAAGGATATCCCCTGTGATATCATTCAGCACCATCATATTCTGTTTAGGTAGACATTTGTATAAAACTTTCCATTTCTGTCTCTAAAAAATCCATAAGGCAGCAGCGGCATACTTACTCCACAATGGGTCCAGGTAGGGCTAACAGACCTGCAGCTGATCCTGGTCTTTGGACTCCAGTAATAATTGTTTCTTCCATGGGAAATACGGAATAAATAAAAGTTGAACCAGCACTAGAGTGGCCTAGTGTCATGGGGGGGGGACCCTGCTCGCTGCGCCATGTGTCACGCAGGGTGGCCTGCGGGACCTCTGGTCCCGCTCCCCACATAAGAACGCAGGACATGGTGAGACCAAAAAGGAACACCCACGGAGCCATAGGTAGGGGAGTCATACCACTATAGTCTTGCTGGCGGCTGGGTTGGAGACACAGGAAACAGGAGCCACACGATCCGCAACCCTCCCGCTTGCTGGCTCAGCCACCATCTTCTTGCTAGCCCCCATTCGCTGCTAGCATAGCCACAGCAGTTATATTAGTGGCCAATGGCTCACTGGTTACAGCTGACAGACAACTAGCCACAGCTGATGGCCATCCAATCACAGTTAATGGCCAGCTGAGTTAATGGCTAGCTGAGCCAGCACCTTTCTATGTGAGGCCGAGAGCCTGGAAACTGCTCTCTGGGGCTCTGTTCCCACACCTAGATGCCCAGACAGACACCATGAGCTTTGACAAGGAAAAGGTCAGGACCAAGACAAATCTTTTCTAGGTTCAAGGGAGCTGGAGCAGGAGTGGTAGGAATACGGAACAAGGCAGAGTACTCTGTCAGCCTCATGAGGGTGGGAAATGATGTCCTGAGGGAAAGGGATGAGAAAGCCTGCCAGGCAGACCCAGAACAGCAACACCACAGACAGCCGGTGGCAACTCCAGGCCACAGGGTAAGCCACACTCGGCATTGTCTGGCATCCAACTGGCCAGGATAACTGGGAAACAAGCCGTCGGCTGAAGCAGGCCATCTCCTCAGCTGACCTCTGTATGCCTTTTTTGTTGTCGTTATTAAAATTTTTTCACTTATTTAAAAAATTGAATTAAAGGAAATTAATAAAGAAAAATTTCACCCGTGTCAGCTATATTTAGCTCTGTGCTTCTGTGTAGCTGGGTTTGGATGGATCCAGGAATCACCCCATGGAGGGGTTTGCTAAGAGCTGGCTTTAGGAGGGTCCACAGATGAAAGCCTGAGGGTTCATTGCCTAAAAACACCCTCCCTGCCCCCCAAATCTGGCTGAATTCTCTGAAGCCTCACTGCCTGAAGCCAGGGCCTTCTCTTTCTTAATTCCTGGGAGGGCAGCTGCTCCCAGACTGATCTTGAATGGATGGGTGGAAAATGCACAGTAACACTGAGGAGGGGATGGGAACCCTCAATTGTCTGGCCCAACAGTGAGCTAGGTGGTTCTATGCCCCTTGTCTCAGTTAATTCAAACAACCACCTTCTAAGACAGGTCTTCTTGTCTCTACCTGACAAATGAGGAAATAGAGATTCCGAAAAGGTAAATAAGTGACCATAGGACAGTGATAAGACCTTGACCCATTGAAATAACAAAATGGCAAGGCATTGGAGTATATCATCTTTGTTCACTCCTTACCATAACCCTGCAAGTTTGGTATTATTGACCCTATTCTACAGATGAAGAAACTGAGGCTCAGCGGGGCTGATGATCCCAGGGTCTTGCTCTTAACTATTCCATTCTTAGGACTCTGCTGCTGGAGATGCCAAATGTCCTGCTTATCTCCCTAACTGAGCTCATGAAGAGCTGTGGCTGGGACTGTTCCTCCCTATCATGCTCCCAAAGGTCCCCAACAGGTTGGATGAAGTGGTCCTACTGTGGGCCTTCTGGCAGGATGTGGCTGTTGCCCTTGATGGTTGTGCATTCCTGCTTCCAGAGTCCAAATGTTTGTCCTTTTTTGACTTGAAAGATCAAGGCCTAGACGTCTTGCCTCCCCAACTCCAGTAGAAAGGATGGCTTTATCCAGGTCTGATGACCCAGCCACCTACATGTGCCTCTCCTTGAAGAGAGTGAGGTCCTCCCAGGTCCCTGAGCCTCTGGTTTATTTTTCCTAAGGAAACAGTTTCCCTTCAGTTACTGAGGAAATATTGTACCATCTTGAAGCTGAAATAGGATCTGGAGCCACAAATGAGACTTGAAGGGGGTGGGAGAAAAGGGAAATAAGTGGCTGGCACAGTGCCTAAAGCCTTAGCTCTATCCAGCTTCTAGTTTCTGGATGGAGATGGGTCTAAGTCCAGGATAAGGATATCATCTGCCTGAATGAGGCAGTTTGCAGAACCCTAAAGAATTCTTTTCTGAGATAGAATTTATATACCATAAAATTCACCCTTAGGCCCTTAAGGATTTCCCCTCCCAGGAGGTTCTCCCTCTTCTTAGCTCTCTTGCCACCCTCCCCCCACCAGCTCAGCCATCCCAGAGGGAGAGGAAAATGGAGAGGAGCAAGTTTCCCCAGAAGAACATTTCTTCAGTGTCGGGATCAATAAACCCGTTTGCTTAAAAGGAACCAGATGATTTCATCCTTGTAATTACAAGTTTGACGTTTGCAAATCTTGCCCAGGCTCCAAATGAGCCTCTTTGTCATGGGAGGCAAGGGTTTTGTCTGGGTGCCTGGGGATGGGTACCGAGCCTGATGTGGTGGGAACAGGGCCAGGCTGGGGTCAGGAAGCCTGGCTTACCGTCTTTGAGGGCTGCTTTGGACTGCTCCCCTTCCCCTTTACTACACTCAAAGTTTCTGGTGGGTGATGGGAAACAGACTAGACTAGGGGGCTAGAGAATGACAGTGGTGAGCTCTAACCACACTGCCCTCTTGCCTAAGCCCCTCCGCCCAAGTCTCCAATTTGCCTGTGGCAGAAAGGCAAAGGCCCTCAGCCCAGCATTCATGACCCCCTGACAATAATTACTTTCCTTTCCAATCTCATCTCCCATCATTTCTCCCCATGGCACCCTGCAATCAAGCCATACTGGCCTACTTGCATTTCCCACATGTCTAGGGCCTTTGCTCTTAACTGTTCCCTCTATCTAGCATGACTTTCTCTGCTGGAAAAACTCATATTTTTTCCTTAAATATGAATTCGGGGGCCTTTGATTGTCCTCCACAGAGTGACTGCCCCACATTGTCCCCTCATGCTATCATTTGGGTCCATATGATGTGCCAGGGAGATGGTCAGCACACCTAGGACGCAGCAACACTCTGAGTTCTGGGAGGATTGAGCTCCTGCACTAATTGGTGTTTATTTTACTACTGCACAGCCTTCATAAGAGTGTCTCTCACCCCACCCTTAACTTTTGTTTTAATTATTTAAAACTCGTACATATTTTTGGTAGAAAATATAGGAAAAGAAGAGAATCTTACCACCTCAAAATAATCATGGCTAACATTTCAGTATATTTTCTTTGGCTTCCTTCCATCTACATTTCTTCACATAGTTAGGACATTCTAGAGGTGCAGTTTCAAACGCTCCTTTGTGACCTGCCCCTATGGCATACAGATTTTCCCATGTAATCATAGAAAACTGCTAATGGCATTTTGGCCTATCCCCTATTGTTGGACATTTATTTCAGTTGTTTCCTATTATTCGTTGCTATAAAATAGGCTTCTGCGAACACCATGGTGTTTAAGGCTTTTTCTTAAAAGTTTTGGATAGTGTTTTTAGGGTCAATTTCCAGAATACAACCACCATGTCAAAAGGTACGGGCATTTTAAGGTTCCTGATGCCTTTTTGCCAAATTTCTCTTTGATATTGCCTCTTCTCTCTTCCTGAGTCTTAAAAATCTGTGCCCTACTCCCCACATTTCTCTTGTCAGTATCTCAGACACAGGAAATGCCAACCAAGAATAAACCAAAACCTGCAGATAGAGATCAATGGATCAATAAAAGAGGTTGAATAATTCAACATGCACTTCTGGCTCATTATCGACTCCTGAATCCAAATGCATCCTCTTTTACCTTCTCTTCTTTTGTGTCCCTGTAGATGATATCTTGACATCCTGCCCTGTTCTTGGATTCTTTCCCAAATTTTCCAAGCTCTAAATCATCTTGGCCGGTTGGGTATCCCATCATGCTGTAACATTGCCTTGTAAACAGGCATTCAGAATTACTAGCCCATGCCACCTCACCAGACTGCCTTCTCTCTAGGAACATAAGAACAATGAATAAAGCAGACAATAATTCTCTTCTTCTACACGATACTTCTGAATGAATGGGCAAGGAGTTCACCTTCAGCCCTGGCTAACTTTCTCTCTCTAGCTTGCTTCTCTCCTCTTTCTCAGCCAGACAAATTTATCCTCTTTCCTTAAGTGTGGGTCCAGAGGCTTCTGAGAAGCCTTTATTGACTGTACGGGGCGAATGACACCCATAGCATCCCCTCACCAATGCCTGCTCTGGAGACTGAACCCAACCTTCTCAAAGGCACCTCACAATCTTGGTAGCTTCCCTCGTCCCACCTTATGCTAACCTCATCTTGCTCCCTCCTGTCCAAGGGAAGCTCCCAGCATGCCTTGCAACCTAGGTAATGTTGGTGATTGAGATGGACTCAGAGATAGGCTGAAGGGAGTACGTTGGGCTGTAAAGACTACCTAATGTGGATGTTTTGGGTTAGGTGGTGACCGAGCAGTCACCTAATCAGAGCCTTCACTGAGGCATATGTGGCATAAATGTGTGTATAGGGGGCAAGCCCAGGAAAGGCAGGTCCTGGAGCTCGGGTTATATCCAGGGGCTCATTCACATTGTAAAGCAGGTAAGTGGTGCCCCCTGGAGATGTGCACTGCAACAGCTCTTCTGCCTGCCATACCTGGGTGCTGGCTGTGGGAGGAAGGCATATGCTGTCCAGTACAACAGGTTCTATTTCCAGGCTGTTTCCCTGCTTTTTCCATTAGACTCTCACTACCAAGGTTTGTTAGAATATGGTTGTATCCTCACTCTTGGAAAAATTATTCTTTTCCCGATGTACTGAGTCTTATAGAAGCCAGACGAGGTCAGGATTTCTCCTGACAGAGAGGATCAGTGAGGCCAACTGAATGTCAGAGATCACACAGCAGTGGGGAGAGTTGTACTAGAACCCATGACCCCTGCCCATCATCAGCCTTTCCTAGCAATGCAGAATCCCATGGTTCTGGAGCTGCAAATCAATGGGGGCACCTCCAACAGGTGTTCAGAGGCCCAGCATCAGGACCAGAGATTTAGAATCTTGGGCCTGGGGTCTCTGGAAGGCCCTGGAGGACACCAGTCCTTCCCCCAGGCCAGAAGAGCTACCCCTTAAGGCAAGAGACATGAATCAGCCACAGGCACCTCTACCAGCTTTTGATGAATTTTCCCGTCACTGGTGCTAATTTCCTGAAAGGTTTTTCTTCCACCTTCAGGCTCCCCCTCAAAAGGGTTCTTGTTCTTTCACAGTAGGAGATCCATAATCATCACTCAGTGGCTCCTTGGTGAGGTCACCAGCATGCTCTTCCACAGTGCCTGTGGCTAAAGGGGCTGAGAGTGGAGAGGGAGCCTGGACCATGGTTGGTGGGGGCTGGGCTAGAGTAGTGTCCTACCACAGGCATTGTTCCCAGGGCACAGCAAGGAAAACCAGGCCCAGAGACGCAAGTGGCTTGTCTGAGGACACACACAGAGGAACAGGCCCAGGCAGGAACATGCAATTTCTAGCTCCCAAATTCTGCCTAAAAAAGGCATGCTGACCTCTGCTCTGCGAGGCCATGTGATCTCAGCCTCTGAGGTCTTTCAGGGCTCGAATGGGCCTTCCTCCCCTTCTGATTTGCTCCACAGACAAATATGCACAAACCCAATCCCTTGTGGCCATGGAGCTATCATTGAGATTACAGAAGGTCAGTGGTGAGAGGCTAGATTGCTGTCCTGATTGGCTTTCTATGGGCGGAAGAGGGTATCGGAGGAGCTGCCCCAGCAACACCTGGCCCTGCCTGTATCCCTCCCACAGATTGGACTTGCTCTTAGGGCTTTTCCTGGGCCCAACGGGTGGGGGCTGAGGTCCCCCTGACCCTGGGGAAAGATCACATGAATTCCCAGGCTAGGCTGGGTGAGAGAACTCTGAACAAGAGTGCCCCAGGGGCCATCCTATGGGTGGTAGTGGGGGTGGGATGGGGTGGTCAGAGCTGACCTCCTGCTTTGGCCCAAAAACTCCTTAGAACAACAGGACACCTAGGAATCTCTCTCAACTTCTACCTTCTCTCCCCTCGTTGTCAGCAAGTCCTTTTCATCTGCTTTATGAACTTACTTGCCCTGTTCCATGAAGGACGCATTGTCCAGTTTTGCATGCGCCCGCCACCGGTCTCCCTACTTCTACTTTCTCCTCCTCTAGTTACTCTGTACTCTGTAACCTCAAAGATTCTTTTGGAAGATAAGTCTGGCTGGGATATATCCTTCCCATGGCTCCCCAGTGCTTCAGGGTAGGGTCCAGGCTCCCTCCCAGGTTTAGAGGTGTCATGCCCCAGCTCTGGGCCCTGTTTCCTCCTCTCTTAGACTTCCTGTGTGGGCCATACTAGCACAGAGCTGCTGGGATGGAACAGGCTAATTCTGGCCTCTAGGCCTTTGCTCCTGCTGTATCCTCTCCACCTCCATTCCTTCCAGGCTTTCCTACTTGTCTTTTTAGACACTCCTTTGGGAAGCCTTCTCTGACTCACCACCCCAGCCCAAGTTAGGTCTTCTCCTTTGTGCTCCCACAGCCTTTCCAACTGACCCTTTCCATCATCCCCCAGGGGATCTCAGGGGTCAGGCTTCTGGGATGAGGAACATCGCTGCCCACTGTCACTTTCGCAGTGTCCAGGTACTGCCTTTCTCCAACATGAACAGCCCCAGCACTGCCCTGGCTCGCTGTCCGTGTGCCCGTCTGGCCATGTGTCTACTTGCTTCTGTTTCCTTCTTTACCCCCTGACGTTCTTGACAGTCAGTCCAGGAGGAGCATGAGGTGTTGAGCAGAGCTGGCCCTCTCAATCGCCGGAGACTGGCGCTGGCCCGCTCCCACCGCGTCTGTCCGCGGCGCAGGCCGTCAGGGTACAGGAGTCCTCACAGGGAGAGAGGCCCCATCTTGCTTGTCCCAACCACCCAACTCAGCTCCAGGCGCCCTCGCGTCCGCCGGGGATCTGGCCCCGCGCCAGGCGGCTGGATCTATCACTGCAGTTGGCAGGAGGCCGGATGGCGCGTCCCCCGGGGCTCCCAGGCAGCCAGAGCTGTCGGCCAAGCATGGAAGGCGGCGGCGGGAGCCCGGGGGCTGGAGGCGGCGGCGGCGGCGGCGCTGCGGGAGCTGTGGTCAGCGCAGGCACAGCGCAGGGGCCGCGTCTCCCGCACTAATTGGCCCTTCCCCAGCCACCTCGGCCGGTAATTGCTACTTGGGGGTGGGGACTCGCGGGGTGTTGGAGTAGAGGAAGGGGCGCCGCTTCCGGAGCGGGACTGAAGCTCCGCAGGAGCTGAGCCTCAGGGGCCCTCAGGAGACACGTGTGTGCGCTGTTCCAACGCCAGCTTTGTATGGGGCCCTTCGTCTTAGTCGTGGCCTGGGGAAAAGCCACAGAGGTGTCTTGGGGCCTTCACCAAGGTCAACCAGTTCTGGGAACCGCTCCTTGAGACGTGGGGCCTGGCTGGGGCTTTAGGAAAGACTCTGGGTGGCCTCAGGGGGTGGCAGTACAGGGTGGAGACAGGGCAGTGGGCCCTCCCCTCCCATCCCATCCAGCAGTGCCACCTGGGGAGGACCAGACAGTAGAGGTATCTTCCCTAGGGAAGATGGGGAGGGAATGGGACAAGGGCAGTAGGAGGCAGGGGCCAGCCCATGATCCAGTCTGCTCAGCCTATGGAAGTTCTTCCAGGCTCAAGTTCCTAAAGGAAGTCCTAGGGTTTCCTTGAGAGTCCTTTCCAATCCTGGTATCTGCTGCTGCCTGGATGGGCCCTGACTGAGCCTCTGCTCCTGCTCAGGGGCACTTCCTCTAATTTGGGAAAGGATAGCTTCCAGGCAGGTGGCTGTTTGGAAAAGTTTCCTTCTCCAGACCTGTTTGAGAAAGGCTGGAGGGGAGAACTGAGGGACCCTTTGAAGCAGGCCTGGACCAGCCTGGAGTCAGACCTCTGGACCCCCAGGTCAGGATGTGCCCTGTAGGCACTGGGGTGAATCAAGCCCAGCTGGACCTCAGCCCCTGTTCAGTTCTGCAGAGGTTGCCTAGGACCACCTTCCAGGGGGCTGAGCTCCCAAGCCTCACTCAGGCTTCCACTGATGAGTGGCTATGAGGTTGCCTGTCCCCTTGTTAGAGGTGGGCAGGGTGTTCTGCTGGCTCTGCCTACCCTGAGAGTGGAGCTGTCATACTTCCTCTGGGGGCCACTCTTCCCCAGGGATTGCTCCAGATCTAGACAGAGTTCGCAGGTGAGTCAGACAAGCCTGGATTGAATTCCCACTCTGCCACCACGAGGTCGTGACCTTCTGCAAGCCTTTTAGGTCTTGTGTCTCAGTTTCCTCATCTGTAAAATAGGGGTAATAAAATCCAAGGGAGAGTGTTACTGTGAAGATAAATGTTTGCTTGAAAGGAGCTTCCCCTCCCTCTTCCAACTATCCCTTTGCTTTGGGGGCTTAGATGTTGGGATATGAAGGATCTCTAGTGGGCCGCCAACTCAGAGCCATCGTACTTGGAAGCAGAGCCCAAGAGGAAGGTACTTCCTGGGAACCAGACCATCACCTGGTCAAGGAAGGCTGAGCCTGAGCGTGGCTGTGGGGTGGAGCGTGGGATGGCATGTGGTTAAAGACTGAGTACTCACCGGCAGTGGAGGGTTCCCATGTGTGCCCACTGGCATGTGCTTGTACAGTCCTCGCTGAAGTGCAGCCATTTGTATTGTTTCTACGTGTTGCGGTACATGGAGGTGAACTGCTACCCTGAAGGATTCCTGAAGGCACCTGTGATCACCATGAGGGTTTGGGCCCAGAAAGGCTGTGATAGTGCCAGAATGGTTTCAACCCAGGTTTCTCTATGAGGGAAAAGAACCAAAAGGAAAATCCAGGCAGTGTGGTGTGTGTGTGTTCAGAGATGGAGGTTCAGGTCTAGGGATAGGAGGCATGTTGGTCTCCCCAGGATCCACTCCTTTGCCTTGCTCCGTGTCCAGTGGGCCAGCGTGGGGAGAGGTTCCCTGCTCCTGTTGGAGATCCTGTTGGTGCTGTCAAGTCAGAAATCTGGGTCCTCTAGACACCTCCCTGTCTTATGCTTCACCCTCTGCTCAGTTTCTGTTCTGCCTCCCGAACAGCTCTTGAGTAGGCCCCCTCCTCCCATTGTAGGGCTGCTGCCCTGTGAAGGCTCTCACCACCTCTGGCCAGCACACTGCCCCAGCCTCTTCACACTTTCTCCAACTCATCCTCCATACTCTGGCCAGAGGGACTGATGGAAAACACAAATCTGACCATGTCACTGCCCTTCTTAAAACCTGCCCTGGCTCCCTGTGCCCTCAGGATAAAGTCCAGATTCACCCACACTAACCCAGGCCCTCCTTTCCATCTAGCCGTCTTCTTCCCAGCCAGCCTTTGCTCCAGGGGCACATGGCTCCTTGCCTCCTACCTCCAAGGCCCTATACCTCTGTCCTCTCTGCCAAATGGCTTCTCCTCTGCTCAGCAAACTCTTCATGTTTAAGGTCCAGCTCAAGTGGTGCCCCTCTGTTGGGCACTTCCCCGTCTGTGCTCCCCAAAGCTCTATTCACCATTGACGAGGGACATGGATGGCAGGACAGGGGAGGCAGGAGCAGGGAAGTAGGGGCTGCCAGTAGCTCCGTCTTTCTGGAGACCAGGTCCCTCTCTTTGGACCACATTCCTCTTCTCATTGCCTCACTCTGCCAGCCTCCCTGTGGGTTGTGAGTAGCCACTCCAACAAGAATATAGGGTCCAGTCTATGTGATGGAGCTGCTTGTTTCTGCTGCCCAGGCTCTGACAAGGTTGGTTTATCTGTGTGCACTAAGCATGTGTTACTCAAAGCAAGGACCAAGCTGGGAGGTGGTGGAGAAGGCAGACAAAGGAAGGGGGGGGGTGGAGAAGGCAGACAAGACTGTGAGTCCACCTGCCAGGCCTGGGGGCCAGTCACATGCAGATACCTCCACCCAGCTGTGCAGCAACTTGTTCAGTTCTGTGTGAGTCTTAAGGATTGGTCCTGTCAACAGCTGGCTCCACTCCAGCCACCTCTCCCTGGGCAAGAAACAACCTTTCATCTGGCCCATATGGGAAGTAGATGTACCAGGCCAGGGACCTCAGTGGAGTGCCTAGGACTCACGTGGGTCCCATCCAATACTTAGCCAGGTCAACTAGGTGGCGCTGGTGCAGCATTCTTAGGGATGAGAAGCTGAGATTCTGGTATTTAATGCTGGGTGATTCCTCTCCTGAGTCACCTGGCAGCCTGATTTTTTTGGGGGAGACTGAGGCCCCATCTGGTCCACTATTGCGGTGGGGTGTGCTTAGAAGCCAGATTGTAGAGTGACGCCAAGGTCCTAGAGAGAGGAGCCTGTGCTCAGAGCTGGCCTAGCAGGTGGTGGGCCTTGGTGAAGGCAGAGTATGCTTCTGGGCCCAGTAGGGTTCAGACTTGACCTCCCACAGATAGGCGGCAGTAAAGGGTACCTATGAGGGTGAAAGAATCTTCTTACTGAGCTGAGATCCTGGGCCCAAGCAGCGTGGCTGTGGGAGGGCCCTCACAAGAGTACATCAAAATGGGAGGGGTTACTCTTCTTCATTCCACAGAGCATCGAAGGTAGCAGCTGCAGGCCTAGGGAGAGTGTGTCTCTGTCAGGATGGACTATCAGGGAAACTTCTGGAGCTTCAGGCTAGCAGGGATTCAAGATGACTAGCACTGGGAGGCCTAGAGGCCAGTGCCAAGGAGTTGGGGGGTCGGGGGGTGGGAGTGTGGCCAAGAGCGAATCATGGAGGTGGAGGCATATAGGATGCCCTGGGAGTGGCTGGGCCAGTAGGCCTGGCGACCTCTGTGTCCACAGGTGGCTGAGGAAGAAAGCAGTTTCAGCTTAGCTGTGGACTTGATAACTCCTAGGGCCCCTCCATGGCCCAGAAGCTCCTAAACAAAAGAAGTACAAAACTTATATTCTGAAAACTACAAAACGTTGTAAGAAATTAAAGTTTAATAGATCTAAATGAATAGGAAAACATCCCATGTTAATGGGTGAAGACTTAATATTAAGACGGTACTACTCCCCAAATTGATCTACAGATTCAATGCTATTCATTCCTACAAGGATCTCAGCTGACTTCTTCGTAGAAATTGACAAGTGGATTCTAAAATTCATATGAAATTTCAAGGGATAGCCTAAACCCAATCTTGAACAAGAATAAAGTAGGAGGTCTCACAGTTTCCTATTTCAAAACTGATTACAAAGAAATGGTAATCAAGAAAGGGAGGTACTGGCATAAGACAGAAATGTAGATCAACAGAATAGAATTTAGAGTCCATAAATAATCCCATGTGTCTATGATCAACTGATTTTAGACTAGGGTGACAAGACAATTCTGTGGGGGAAAGAATGATGGTCTTTTTCACAAATGGTGTTGGGACAACTGGATAGCCACATGGAAAAGAATGAAGAAAGTGAAGACAGCCCACAGAATGGGAGAAAATATTTGCAAATCATATACCTGTTTAGGGACTTACATCCCTTAAAAGATATATAAAGAACATAATATATAAAGAACTCTTAAAACTCAACAACAAAAAAGACAAACAACCCAATTCAAAAATGAGCAAAGAATATGAATAGATATTTCTCTAAGGAATATGTTAAAAAGACCAATAAATATATGGCAAGATGTTCAACATCTTTAGCCATCAGGAAAATGCAAATCAAACTAAATTAGATACGACTTCACACTAACTAGGGTGGCTAAAATAAAAATGGCAGATATAAATGTTGCTGAGGAAGTGGAGAAGTCTAAATTTTCATAGACTTCTGATGGGGATGTAAAATGGTGCAGCCAGGGGAAAAAGCGTCGGAATTGGGGTGGAAGGGTGGTGGAGAGAAGGCTGGAAATCAGGGGGGAAAGGCTGGGAATCAAGGCAGAAAGGCTGGGAATCAGAAAGTATTACCTGCTTCAAATATAACCTTTGGTCACCATATATAAAGCAATGCTGGCTCCAGGAGGAAGAGAAGGGAGGCTCTAAGAGGTTTGCTGACTGGGGGGGTGCTCAGGGAGCTTCAGGAAGTATGTTTGGGATCCCCTGGGGGCATGGAGGGGGCCCTAGGTGTTGTTACAAAGCCCACAGCTGAGCTGAGGCTACACTGTACTGAAGAGCCAGCCATAGATACAGAGGTACCAGGCACCTTGGCTGAGTCCCTGTCCAGCTGTGCCTGCCCCCTGCGGGTGGGCGGCCACGTCAGAACCCTGGTAGGCCCCGAATCATGCTCTCTGTCATTACCCCAGGCCCAGCGGCTGAGCCTACTCTGAGTACAAGGTCCTTTTCTCTCTAGGACCTTGGTCTCACCCTGCAATCTGGCCTGTAAGGACACCCCATCCCACGTGACAGACGTGCCTATGTATGTCTAAAGCCCAGTAGTGGATCAGGTGGGCCTTGGTCTTCCCCCAAAAAGGGGTGCCAGATGATTCAGCAGAAAAGTCACCTCGTGCTACATATCAGAATCTCAGGTCTGGCCCAGCCAAGACTCTTTCTGAATATCCGTATTGTCGTCATCATCATTATCAATATCCTTATTGTATAGGTAAGGAAACTGAGACCCAGAATGGAGAAATGACTTGGCCAAGGCCCACAGGACATGTGAGCTGCAGTGCCACAGATGGAAGGCTTATTGCCAGTAGGAAAGAGCAGGAGAGCAAAGGATTGGGGCCTTCGCTTATGTTGTTCCCTTTTTGTGCAATGCTTTCCCCTGCATTGTCAACCAGGCGAACCCCTGTCGCGTCCCGCGCAACAAGGGCAGTGAGGGTGCGAGAAGGGGTGGTTTGGGTTAAGTTTTTAAGAAAGAAACAGAGACTTAATGCTGTTAAATCTCTCAGAAGGCCAGGGGTCTCTCAGTCTCAGAGGACTGGAGCCCAGAATAAGGCTGACTGAGGATTTTTATTGATAGGTATACAACTACAAGAAAGTAACATTGTTTCTTACAAGGTCTGTGAGACTCATACATCATAGTAGAAAAATGTCTATTCCAATCTCCCTTTGTCTGTAAACAGCCGAAGTACAAGGTCCCATGATGTCTTACCTAAGGTATGTACCTTCTCAGCGTCAAGTCTCTCATATTGTAACAGCTCCGTTGAGATAAGTGGAGAGAACTGATCTTTGTTGTCCTCATGACTTCTCTCACAAACAGGTGCAAGGGAAAAGCCAGAGCCGGCAACAGACTTTCCCAGGCAGGGGGAAGGGGAGGCAAGGCCCCTTCCCATATTTGTTTAAGGCAGCTCATTGGGGGTCCCCACTCAGTTCCGCCTGGCTTAGGTTGTATCTCCCGTGAGATATCTTACCCATCTTTGGCTGCAAACCATCTTTTGGGGACCAGACAGAGAGACATAAGGTGTAAACACAAGGATGGAACAGACTCCCAGAAATGCACAATCTCACAAACTCTTCTTTCCTTAAGGAAAGACATGGAGGGACGGTTGGCTAGGCTGTTGTGCGACTACAAACCCCCACTTATCCTCCAAAACTCAGCTCATCCCCTTTCAGGGTGTCTTTCTGGATATGCCAAACTCCTATAGAGCCAGACCCCTGTAGTTCCTTGCGCAAGACCAACCTGGCCCGCCTTATGGCATGGACAAAGAACCGGAGTCTCTTCTGAAAGGGAAGGACCTGACTGAGCTCATGGAGAGAGACCCATGGCTCCCAAAGACTGTGCTGGCTGCCCACGCTTGGGCTTACCCCATGGCCTGGGATCGGGGTTACAGAGTTCAAAGCTCAGACCTGAGCCTGTTCTCACTGAACATCTGATCCAATGAGATAATTCAGGAATTCCCACTGCCCACCAGCATTTTTCTGGCGGCCCTATCATGGGGCAGTCCCAACCCTGGCTTGAGAGGTTATGAGGTATCTTTAGACCCTTTTGCTGCCACTGCCAAGGCTGTCTCTGTCCTAGAACTCTGGCCTGGTACTTCTGGTCACTCCCCAGGCCCAGGCTGAGACTCAGTTGTACTCCATTTCGCTCCATGGGGGCCAAGGCACAATCCTGCGGGAATGGAGGTCCTGGGGACCAAGGCGTGGTGTGAGGCTCTGGGAGGGTGGGAAAGGACAGGAGACACACCTGGGTTTTGGTAGGAGGGTCATGGAGAGCCTGACAGGGGCTTCCCCACTGGGAGTCACATTCCTCCTGGCCCTCGGGGCTTCAGGCAGTTCCCACCCCAGGGGATGGTCCTGGCAGAGGCTGGATACCAGCTTCTGGGGGCTTGCCCTGGCTCTGCCTCATCCCTTGTCTGCCTCACAGAGGTCCCTTCAGGACACGACTACATAGGGGTGATGGGACTCTGACCACCCACCTGTCATTCTTGCTGCCCTTCTTGCTGAGAGCCCTGTGACTCTGGGTCTGCTTGGAGGGCAGCTTGGTCTCATAGGAGGCAGCCTCAGTGCTCCCACTGCTGCTTACTTCATCTAAGAGGAGTCATGGCTGTGCTCAGTCTTTACTTCCTGGGGGCCTCAGATGGTATGGGGATATAATGGGGCCTGGACACTGGAGAGAAGAATGGCCTGGATGCTGACTTCCACGGGTAGGGAGGCTCAACCCAACCTTTTACCTGCACACTCCCCACACCTGCAGACCCAAGCAATGGGGGTGAGGCCCTGAACTCTGGCGGGGGCGATATTGTGCACACTGACAATCCCAACATCCAGGCCAGAAGGACAGGGGGCGCTTGTGCTGGCATCTGAGAGCAGCTCTGTGGGCAGTGCTGCAACAGTCTGAAGCTGTCACCTTGGAAAACCCCTCTCTCTAAGCCTCCCTTGCCAGCGTTGCTACCTGTTAGGCTCCCAGTCCCTCCACCTCTGTCAGCCCACAGACCTCAACTCCAGCAGTTGGAAAACACGCTCTAGATATGAGGCTACATTCTGGAGGAGGAAGGACATGCAATTTGGAGGCCAATAGACTTGAGTGTGAGTCCTGGCTCTGTCCTCACTCTCTCTGTGGCCTCAGGCAAGGCGCTTCCCCTCTCTGATTCTCAGTTTCCTCATCTGTAAAGTGGGGATCCACTCGGGACACCGGAGGACCGTTCAGAGAGCTGCAGGAGAGGATGGATGTGAGTAACCTTAAGCACGGAGGACAGCTCAGCAAGTCTCACTGCCAGCAGATGGCCTTATGCCCTGGGCCCTGGTCAAGCCCCCCGGAATCAGGAGAGGCTAGCTCAGGGACAGTAGGGTGGGACAACGCCACCTCAGGAGAGGCTCAAATTGGCAATGACATCCTCAAGGCATGAGGGGTCTGAGACTGATGGGAAGAGAGGCCCAAGGGCCAGGGCAAAGGAGAAGGGATGTGTGGGCATCACTATTTGCAAGTAACAAAGCTGGTGTCTCCCTGTCAAGTTTCTTTCTGTTCTTTGAACAACCTTCCTAGGGCCTGGACAAGCTGGTCAGTGAACTGGAAAAGTTGGGGAGGAGGTGAGTTTAAAATCCAAGAGGAGGGGCTGCAGACAGAGTGGGGAACAGACTTGTGATGGCTTCCCTGAGGCCCTAAGAGGGTCTCTTCCTTGAGAAGGCACTCGCCCTGCCATTCAGGACATCATAGGGATCCGTCTGCCACCTCTTCTGGGCAGATACAGGCCCAAGAGTTATTTCAAGGTGGAATAGGCCAATGGCAAAATTATGACATCACTTAACATCTCCTAATCCTTCCATCTTTAAATTGTAGTCAGGGAGTCATGATTTTTTTCAGACAGTATGATTGGAATCTATGTCTATATATATACCAGAAAGCATTTTTTTCGTGCATTTGCTGTGTCAGGCATTATTCTAAGCACCTCACAGCTAATGACTGTTCAATGCTCACAGCAGATCTATGAAGGGGGGACACTATCATTGGCCTCATTTAACAGATGGAAAAACTAGGGAAAAATAACTTGCTCAATGATACACATCCAGTAATATGTGGAAGTGGATTCAAACCCTATTAGTGAGCTCCTGCGACTGCCCGTTTGTGTGGGGGGCGCGTGTAACTTTGTCCACGTCTACTGCGAGCATCTGCCCTTACCTTGGCTGGGTAACTGGGTCCTGGTGTGCATGTCTGACCCTGCAGTACCCCCTAGTGGTCACATACTCACACTGCTCATAGGGCTTTTCCTGTGACTGCACCACACCGGCGGCTCCCTGAGGCCACCAGTCTGACCTGCAGGCTCTGGTCGGCCTGCCCCCTTGCAAGTCTGATGTACTCACGTTGAATATTTGCTACTTGGAGTGCAGGGATCACAAAGATGGAGTCCCCCATCATCTCATGAAACTGAGTTTTCGGGGGGGTCCCTACTGTCTGCCATGTACTCCTCCATCAACAGCTTACCAAACTCAGGAGGCAACATCTAGGTGGATCAGGGTCAGGTTAGGCAAGCTCACAGGGGCAGAAAGGCAGCAGGGTCAGGGCTGGGGAGATGGATCCTGGCATGGGATAGAGCATGGGGGGAAGGCTCACCTCTTGGGTGAGCCCAGCCTTTGCTCATGAGGGACACTGTACAGACAGAATATCTGGGGGATGGGTTTCCCCTGCCTCTACTTTGGGGCAGGATCCCGGGAGCCTTATCATCATTGCTAATATTTTCTGTAGAACAGCCTTCATGGTCTCTCTGATCATTTTCTTCTGGTTTCAGAGATATCTATGCCATGGATAGTTGGGGAGTCTCAAGGTGGGGGTAGGATGGGCCTGGAGCTATGAAGCTATGAAGTCCTGAGACCCCCCAAACTGGATGGACTCCCCAGCACCTAGGGCATTGGGCTTGGCCTCACTGAGGGGTTGAGCCAACTGTACTCATCGTTGTTGACACCACTGAGATTGGGGACAGGTTGAAAGTCACCAGAGGCCAGCAGCTCCTGGGGATGCCTGGGCAGGAAGGTCCCATCCACCACGTTGGGGATGATCTTTAAGCATTGAGGGGTCACACAAGGTCAAGTTCCCAGACGTTTTCTGATGTTCTCTGAGTGCTTTCCACGTCTTCCTGGCTCTCCCAGGATGCTCACCCCAGGAGGTCCTAAATCTGGTTTAGCATGGCCTGGCCTCGATTTCCCTTCCAGGGCTGGGAGGACATCAAGACATGGAGATATGGTAACTTGCCCAGGGAGTATGAAGGGCATACTGCCCCAACCTATTGGCTCCCTTCTTCCACATGCACGTCCATTCACTGACCTTGCTGATGGCCAGAATCTTCTCTTCACTCTTGCTCTGCAAACAGTCCACCAGGGCCTTTAAGCCAGCCTCGCCACAGGCTGACCAGTTGGCCACCATCTGTAAAGAGAGCAGGTGGGGGCTGGCTCATCCTTCCAGGGAGGGGAGAGGGATTTGTCCAAGGCCCCAGTCTGGGGGCAGGTGCACCCCAAATCTTAGAAAGTATGGTGTAATCTCCTACAATTTTGAAATTGTTCCAACTTCTCCAATGCTCAGAGTCTCAGCCAGAGGAGCCATCTCACTTACCCATAATGGGGACCGCCAGGGTGGCAGTTTTGTGGTCCAGAGAATATCCTCAGCCTCTGCAATGGCAGAGGTCTGTGGACTCTGACCCCTCAACCCCTCAGCAATCCCCAGATAAGTGGCAGTTCCTGAGGGACTCTGATGGCAGGGGAGTTCTTATTATCCTCGCTTAACAGGCAGAGTAATGGAGACTGAGGTAAGAGATACGGCAGCGACTCTGGGCTTCCTACAGTTGGGGGCACTTGTGGAGTCAGATGAGCTGGTGTTAAAGCTGACTACCCCACTCTCCACGATGGCACCGTGGAAGGGTCCTTGGGACATGAGGGACATAAGGTGAGAGGACACGGTTATGCCACCCGCGGATTTGACAAAAAATGGTGACATGGCCAGGGTCACCTCCCAAGTAGGGGATATTCTGCTGAACCCAGCATAGCACAGCCCCTTGGCCCACGTAGCCCCAGTTGCCGGTTGCATGCTTACCCCGTGCTGAGAAGTGGCAGGGACGGGGACCATGGGGCTGCCATGGCTTCGCTCAGCCTGTGTTGCCCAGCCCAGCCCGTCTCACCTGAAGGCCAGCACACCCAGGTGGTACTGGATAATGACGATCAAAGGCTGCCAGAGAGGCGTTTCTACATGGAGGCCATGCCCGTCAGAAGCCCAACACCATGGATCCATACCATCACCTGAGGAAACCGAGCACAGACACCGCGTGGCTCCAACCCAGCCCAAACCCCACCAGGGCTACGACCCAGACTAACCACCACTTTGGCTCCGTCACATGTCTAACCACATAGAACTCCAGTGAGACAGGGTGGTGTGTTTAGGACTTCAGCCAAAAGTGATCCAAGTTTTATCAGGAAAACGGGGCCTCCCATACTTTGAGGTCCACCCATGTACCAAAGCCTGGTTCCATTTCTTCCAGCACCCTCTTTGAGATGGAAAGAAAAGGGGAGTCTTTCTGATCATCCATGTGCACATTAATTTAAAGTGGCTTCCATTTTCACTGGCCCATTGATAATCCATGGCTGGGGTCTCTGGCCACCTGAAAGCGCAGTCAGTCCTCAGGCACCTGAGTGGGTCTCCTGGGTATGAGCTGATTGGGCGAGTCCTGGGTCCACCCTGGGGCCACAGCTTCTGACCTCTGAGGGCAGCTAGGGTTCTGTGACCCTGTGTCCAGAGGTCAACCACCCACACTGGGTAAGAAGCACTCATGGATCTGATATTGAGACTTCTCAACAGGGTTTACACTGCAGCGGGGCCCTGGCTAATCTTGTTCTTTCTAATCTTCTTGCAGAGGAAATGCCCTCCCATGGCCCAGCCAGCTGTGGCCTGGCACTCATAGGCAGGTTGGAGCCCTTGTGGGTATGACAAGTATGTAGACGCTGAGGTACACGTAGTGTTCAGACATGGTGGTAGAAGGCAGGGTCAGATACAGCAGTTTCAGAACCATTGCACCCATGCTAGCATTGTCCTGCTGACAGCTACTGGCCACGGCAGGCAGTCAATCCTGAGGCCATGCTGTGGCCCAAACCAGACCTTGGGCAGATTTGCTCCCAGCAAATCCACTTCTCCGATACCCTGCTCATACATGGTTCTTCCCTAAAGCCCTTCCATACCAAGTTACAGGCCACAGGCTCTGGGGAAGCTGGGATGGAGCCCAATCTTCTAAGCAGGTCTCAAGGTTAGCAGGGCCTTGGATACTAATCCTCTTGAGGCTGGGAAATCTTGATTCTTGGGGGTTTCTATGAGAACTATCTGTTGCATGTGTTGAATTCACCACTGTATCCTTGTACCCAGCCAGGCCTGGAACACAAAGTAGCCCACATACCTGTGCTGCCTGAATGAATGGATGTTAATTTCTTATGAGAAGGGCAGTGGTTCATCCCACATCCCAAGTCAGACTCTCAGGGAACCTCATCACTCCCCGTTTCCAGTTGTAAGAACATACACATGCCCCTTGGCCCATGGCACTGGGCCCTGTTGGTTGGCGCAATGACTATGCAGAATGGGGGTCCCCTACTCCTCAGGGAACTACAGTACCTGCTCCTGGAGTCTGGGGCTCCTACAAAGTTTATGGAGCCCACCCAAGACACCAGAAAGCCCACCAGAGACACCTTCCCTGGTGGCAGAGAATACTTGGCATAACTGGAACCTAGGGAGATATATGTCTCTGCTCATCCCTTCGGAAGGAGCTAATGCCCTAAGTGCCAAGCCCTGAGCCTGGGAGTTACTTTACCCTGCCAAACCTCAGCAGGCTTAGAGGAAAAATGCATGTGGGAATCCACCAAACTCAGAGGGGGAACTGGCCGTGGGATATAGATGAAATGACAATTGTAGCCCAGCCCAGAGTTCAGAGTACCCTTTACCCCAGGGCGTGGAATTCCCTGAACGCCTTGCTTACGTGGTTGGGTTGGAGGTCCCATCCTTTCCACCATTCCAAGATTCAGGGCACTCTCGGGGTGCAAATTGCAGCAGCCCTGGAAGCAACTTGGCAAAGGGATTTTCCAGGAAGGTGTGGACGCCCACATCGGTGCCCTTCATGTGGACGAGGCTCCCCTGCACCTGTCTCGTGTGTGTGGTCCAGATGGGGCTGGCAGAGTCTTGGCTTGTGGGCAGAGAAATGGACATTGTGTCTACCCAATCAGCTGCCCTCCCAGACTATTGGTGTTGCCCACTCCTTCCCATCCTCAGCTCAGTTCAAGGGACTCTGATCTACAAACATTTGTTTTATAAATGTCCTGCCTGTAATCCCGCTCCACCTTCACCCCCTACTGCCTTCACTGGGTCCAGCCCCAGCCTTTTCCACACTTAGTGAAGCTCCCTAAGGCCTGGCACCATGGCTTAGTCCAAGGAGTTTCAAGCAAATGGTCACATGAGTTTGATGGGGTGAGTATCCTTTCCACTGACTGCGTGCCAGGTATTATGAGGAGTAGGAGAACTGTGAGAATCAGACATTCAAGGTTCTTGTCTCATGCTCTAGGTGGCAAAAAATGACTTAAAAAAAGCATCCTCCAGACAAAGAGTGGTGTTATGAGGAGAACTACAAAAGAGAAGTGGAGCTATGTCTGCAACGTAAGAGGCGCAGCCTGTCCTGCTATGGGGATTGCCCTAGGGAGGAAGTGATTGAAAATCACCTAACAGCGAAAAAGCCGATATTCTTAGTAGACAAATAATTTCTACAAATAAATAAGAGACATTCCGGCTGTGCATATTTGGTGAAAGAACATGAAATGGTGAAAGAATATGTTCAGATAGAATAAGGAAAACAAATAAATGGCTCTTACACAAATGAAGAGATGTTCACTTCACTCATGCTAAGAGAAATGCATATTGAAATCTGTTATGTCAACAACTTATTTTGTCACAAAAAGCAAGACACTCAGACATTGTATGTTTTCTATTGGAAGTCCATAGTACCACATGTGAAGTAGTTCTGCTCCCAAACAAAACAAAGCAACACATGAAACCTGAATCTGATAAAGTTTCTAGAATATAAATATAAATTTATAGGCATACAGGGGACAGAAAAACAGTTAAAAGACACCACTGAGGTATAATCTGCAAAACCCAAACTTTGGTATCCTCTCCAGAACAAATAAACTGGTTTCTTCAACACAATGAAATTACAAGGAAAATAAAAGAGAGGCAGAGGAGGAATCTGAAGATTGAAAAAGACTCATGAAAACTCATAAAAAAGATAATAACAAATATTGGTAAGGATGTGGGAAAACTGAAACCTTCATAGATTGCTCTGAGAAAGTAAAATGGTGCAGGTGCTCTGGAAAAGTCTGGCAGTTCTTCAAGTGGTTAAACGTAGTTACCATATGACCCAGCAGTTCCACTCCTAGGTATAAACCCGAAAGAACTAAAAACATGTGCACAAACAAAAACTTGTACGTGAATGTACACTTATTCATAATAGCTAAAAGTGGAAACAATCCAAATGTCCATCAACTAATAAATGGATCAATAAAATGTATCATATCTACATAATGGAATATTATTCAGCAATAATAAAACAGAAGTACTAAATAGGCAACAACATGGACGAACTTTCTTTTAATGAAAGAAGCCAATCACAAAGGACCATATGTTGGATGATTCCATTTATGTGAAACATTCAAAATTGGCACATCCATTGAGTTAGAAAGTAGATTGGTGGTTGCTGGGGCTGAAATTGGGGTTTGGGGTGGGGGAAAAGGGGAATTGATGTGGTAAACTCTGTGAATATATTAGACATCATTGAATTGTACACTTTAAATGGTGAAGAGTAGTAAGCTATGTGAATCATATCTCAAAACTGTGAATAAAAATAAACATACATTTACCAAATTTCAAAGTATGTGCCTTATTTGAATCCTAATTTTTAAAAAAAAACAACCCTGTAAATCTATCATTTATGAGATATGAAATAAGAACATTTTAGATATTTGATTACATATACGTATACACAGCTTTTTTTAGTAGGACATGATGAAAAATTTATAGATGATGTTTGGAATTTGTTTCAAATAATGGTGCATGGGAGAGGTGACAATCCAGACAAAACGAGCTTTTTGATCATTGTTGAAAGTAGATCACGGATGCACTGGGTTTGTTATATTATACTCTCTACTTCTGACGGGGAGCCCCTTGGTGTTGTGTGGCCTTGGGCAGCCCATACCCCCTCTGTGCCTCACGTGCAGGGAGGTATCCAGTTAGGCTCCCAAATTCCCTGGTGCTATCTTTACTGACTCTCACCTCCCGGGCGCCTTCCCTCCTGTAGGCTCAGATTCTGCATCTGCGGAATTTGGCAGATCTGAGTCTGGTTTCATAATACAATGTAAAAAACGAAAAGAAAAATCCTCAGGGAGTTATACTACCCTATACCTTTCAGACCAACATGGGTTAATATGATTGATGCCACCTGATGTAAGGCTAAGAGTCAGCAGCTACTCACAGGTTCCATAGAGGGCAATTGAGCGATGCCTTTCCAAGTCAGAAAGCCCACCCCTCTCCTGAGCGACATGCTGTCTACACACAGTTCCTTGCAGATGTGATGTTTGTCCATGTAATTCACTGCCACCACCAGCCTCTAATGCCTGACGTTTGTTATCGCTCAGGTCGGGAGTTTGAACTGGGCAGGGAGTAGGTGGAGCGCGCCAGGTGGGCAAAAGAAAGGTGGGTTTGGCAGGACAGCCGAACTGAGCAGGCAAAGGTCAGTGGCAGGCAGGCACTGGCAGGCCGCTTCCCCTCTGCCCAGGCCCCTTTGGGTCACCTTGGAAGGGGCCAGCGAGGCTTCTGCAGCCCTTCTGCAATACCATGAACCCTCTCCTCGAACCTGAGTTCACTGTCCTTATAGTTCCAGGCCTGACAAAGGTGTTCCAAGGTGGAGCAAGGGAACTCTAAGCCAGGAAAAGGGAAGGGAAGAAGCCAGGAACCCAGGAGAGCTTCCTTGAGGAGGTGCACCATCCAGATTCCCACAGATGGAGAAATGGGAACGATCTCGGTTCAGCATGAAGGGAACCGCATGAGGAGAGGCAGGGAGGTATGACCGCCCTTCATCCTGAAAGTTCCTCCTTCCTTTCAAGATCTTTCCTGGGTCCACCTTCCTTATCTCTTCATTGTCTGTCTCTAGTCTGAGGGCTCCGCGGACCCCTCCCTACTGCGCCATAGCTCACTTTCTGAAATGCACACGAGACCGTGGCACTTGTTTTAAGGATACCCCCAACCCTACCACGTGGCTTTCGCTCTCCCCACCTCCCGCCAAGATCGAGTAACGGTCACTCATTCATTTGATAAACATTTAAAGAACGTCTCCTGATTTGCACTGTGGGAACCCTGCAGGGTTCTCCTTGGCTCAAGGTGCGGCGGGGGGATGCAGGCGCATCCCCGGGAGGTACCGAAACGTTTGCCAGGAAAGATGCAACTATGGGCACAGGAGCGCCCGCCCAGCCTAAAGGGACAAACTTCCGAGGAAGTGGTGCCTGAAGATACACCTGGCTCAATCTCAGACTGGTCTCCAGGGCCCCCGAGAACCAGCTGTGGCCTCCGCGGTCCAGCACGCCACGGGACCTCACCGCCCAGCGCGTCCTCTCTGTGCCTCGACGTAGCGGCCACACCTTCCGGAGTCGGCGTCGCCAGCGTGCGAAGGGCGCGGCCCCTCCCAAGGCCTAGGCCGACGGCCGCAGCACGGAGTGTCCCTCGCGCGACCCCGTCGCCCGCCACGCCCCTCCCCGTTCCCCGGAAGTACATCCTAAGGAGCGGAAGTGCTTGCCGCCTGGGGCCTGCAGCGGTTCCGCGATGGTGGGCGGCAGTGGGACGCGGCGTGGCCTCCTGGAAAACGCTAACCCCCTCATCTACGAGCGCTCCGGGGAGCGGCCAGTGACCGCGGGCGAGGAGGACGAGCAGGTTCCGGACAGCATCGACGCGCGCGAGATCTTCGATATCCGCTGTTGCCGCGCGCGGGCGGGTTCGCGGGGGGCCTGGGAGGGGGCATGAAGTGACGTCCGATAGGTGGTGGAGCTCTGTCATGTCCAGGCATTCCCGGAAGGGGGTTCTGAGTGGGCAAAGGCGCAGAGTCCGCTTTCCTTCACTTGCCACATCTAATTCGCTCTATCAATGACCCGGAGCATCCACTGACGCTGGAAGAATTGAACGTCGTAGAGCAAGTCCGGGTGCAGGTGAGTTACTCCCCGCGTCCGAGGTGAGCGACTTGTTCGGGAGTCAGAACGGCGCAGCTGAGCGCCCAGGGTCGGGGGTTCTTTCAGTTCACGGACTCTTTAGGAGATCTTTGCAAGGGGGGGGATTGTGTCCATTTTCTGGATGAGGAAACTAAAGCCCGTAGAGGTTAGACGACTTGCCTGAAGCCACAAACTAAGAAGAGCAGCGCTGGGCTAAAAGGGCCCTGACTGACGCCTCCCACCAAGCAGGTGAGCGACCCTGACAGCACAGTGGCAGTGGCCTTCACACCCACCATTCCTCACTGCAGCATGGCCACCCTTATTGGCCTGTCCATCAAAGTCAAGCTTTTGCGATCTCTTCCCCAGCGTTTCAAGGTAAGCTGGAAGTGAGCCCTGGGGGTGGGGCAAGGGTGAGCATCTGCTAGTACTAGGGGGACACGGAGAGCACGAGCGTGGGCGTCAGAGTGAGACCTGGGAGGATCCCGACCAGCAGAGATGAAACTGGGAGGAGACTTTTAATTGAATGCGACAACAAGAATAAAGGCCTGAGCGGCAAGTGCGGAAAAATAGTGAGGAGTGTGGCAGGAAGGACAGTAGCGTGCTATAGACAGGTTTGGAGCAGGGACGGGGCCCCGGCAGACCTTTAACAGCAGTTGGCCTGTCCTTTGAGTAGGGATGGCAGTGGCCCTGGGAGGGTTGGGGGTGTACGGGAAAGGCCAGTGTCCAGAGGCATGAATAGGAAGGGAGGGAAGCGGGTAGGTAAGGGGCGCATGCTCAGGCTCTGTCTTACCCCCTCCCAGATGGACGTGCACATTACACCAGGGACCCATGCCTCAGAGCATGCAGGTAAGAGAGGGCTGGTGTTGAGGCATGGGCCAGGAGGCTTCCCCCTTGCCATGGTGGTTTGTAGGGCAAGGTGGTGCAGGGGTGCTGCTGCATGGTGACTCCTCAGTAGAGATATCAGCTTAAGACTGAAGCTGGACTGACTTGAGGCTCCTGTGCTTACTGTATTCCCCCGCTCCTGTCCTCTCCCTCTCCTAACTACACAGGACCAGGGGTGTCAGGCTTTACAGTAGTACAGGAGGCAGGCGGGAGGAGTCAGGTGGGAGGAGTCCCAGAAGGTGGGATAGGTGTGGGCACAGGTTGTTGGGGTAGCCTGATCGAGGCTTGGGGTCCTGGAAAGGAAGTGACGGAGGGCTTGGTTGGTGGGGGTGCGTATATAATTCACTCCTTTCTACCCAGTGAATAAGCAGCTTGCAGATAAGGAGCGGGTGGCAGCTGCCCTGGAGAATACCCACCTGCTGGAGGTTGTGAACCAATGCCTGTCAGCCCGCTCCTGAGTCTGGCTTTTCACCCCCAGTCCCACCCAGGGGTCATGGCCTTGTTTTCTTGAATCACTGACAATGAGAAATTAACATTTGCATTTTATAATAAATTCTTAATTTATATTCATTTCTCAGCATGCCTTAGAGTCTTTCTTTGTGGTGGGGTCACTTTGGGTTTGGGAGGGGGTGGTGCTAGGTCAATGAGGTGCAGTTTACTTGTATTTAAAAAATTTCTCCTGATGGTTTGATTGGAAAAGTTGCGAGTATACCAAAGAATTGAAAGAGTAGTGTAATGAACACACCTATGAGGTGTGATCAAACAATATGGTGAACGTTTAAATTTAAAAAATGTATTACAGTAAAATACGCATTTCCATCAAACCCCCTCCAAATACTCCCTTTCGCTTCAAACACATTTATCCCATCGTTCTTGTCACTTTCTGAAGCAGTTCTGGAAGTCCCCTTTTGTGAGTGTCTTTAGTTGTGCTGTCATGGCTGCCTCGATGTCCTGAATCTGTTCAAAACATTTACCTTTCATAGTCATTTTTACTTTGGGGAAGAGCCAGAAGTCGAGATCCGGTGAATAAGGTAGATGAGGACACACCGTAATGTTTTTGACAGGACTTGCCATACTAGAAGCGATGTGTGACATGGAGCGTTGTCCTGATTTATGGCATACTTTAAAACACACCTTCCTAGTACCATCGAATATCTAGTCATATATGAATTTCCCGAAAATGTCATTCATAGTTGTGTTTTCATCAGGCTCCAATCAAGGTCCATAGCTCACACCCAACTTACTGCACCGAACAAGTTGAAACTTGTCACACACTGTTAACTAAGATTCGAAGCACCGCTTCCTGTATTGAAGATCCCTGCCTTTCTGTTGGATGGCATTCGGCAGCAGCATTCACTGTAGTTTTTTATCACAATGACTCCGTGTCACACATCGCTTCTGCTATGGCAATTTCTGTCAAATAAAAACATTACGGTGTATCCTCAATCCTTCTTATTCACCAGATCTGGCACCATGCAACTTCTGGCTATTCCCGAAAGTAAAAATGACCATGAAAGGTAAACGTTTTGAATGGATTCAGGACATTGAGGCAGCCATGACATTGCAACTAAAGACACGAAAGAGGACTTCCAAAACTGCTTCAGAAAGTGCCAAGAATGATAGGATAAGTGTGATCATAGCCAGGGGGAGTATTTGGAGCGGGATTGATGGCAATGTGTCTTTTATTGTAATACATTCTTCTAATTTAAACATTTACCATATTTTGTAATCACAACTCATACATACCCACCACATAGATTCAACAGTTAATATGTTGTAACATTGGCTTTATTTGTATGTGTATAATATTAATATTTTTGAGGGTAAGCTGCAGACACATGACTCTTCACTCCTAAGTACTTCATCTTGTGTCTCCTAAGAGTAAGCGGTATAAGCACAGTACTGTTTTCTGGCCAACAAAGAACAATTCTCTAATATTATCGAATATCCAGTCATATATGAATTACCCCCAAATGTCATTCACAATTTTTTTTTATAAAAAAAGCAACTTTTATTTATTTAAGCGTGTTTTTCCAGGACCCATCAGCTCCAAGTCAAGTAGTTGTTTCAATCTAGTTGTGCAGGGCGCAGCTCACAGTGGCCCATGTGGGGATCGAACCGGCAACCTTGTTAAGAGCACCGCGCTCTAACCAACTGAGCCAACCGGCCGCCCCAATTGTTTTTAATCAGGCTCCAGTTAAGGTCCATGTATTGCATTTGGTTGTTAGCTTTCTTTAGCCTCTTCTAGAACTCTCTCCTTGCCCTCCTTCTCCTCCCCTCACACACACACCTTTTTATCTTATCACCAACTTTTTAAAAAAAAGTCCAGTTGTCCTGAAGAAATCCCTCAATCTAATTTGTTCTTTGCTGTGTTTTCTGTAAACCAGAAATTTACAGAAAATTGATTTCAGACTTAAGTGTATTAATGAGAAACTTACCCAGGAGTGTTGCATGTGTCCTTTAGCATCCACCAATTCAGGGTGTGATGCCAGCTTGTCCCGCTGTTGGTGATGCTTAGCTTAGTCTGGTCCCCTGGTCAGGGCAGTGACAATAGAGTCCTCTGTTGAAAGGAACCTGAAGCACCCTGTCTGCCAGCACTACTGGAGGTATGCGTCACCCCAGGTGCTCAGGTCTAGGGCCTCTGCCTCCCCCAGCCCTGTGACCAGAGCGCAATTGGATACCAGGACAAATTGTGGGTCTTAGACCTTGGGTCAGCCAGTTAGGAGCCATAATGATATGATTCCCCACCTCAGTTTCTCTGAGGATAGATGAGGAAATTAAGCCTTGCTCTGCCCACCTCATTTCTGCTGAGGCTCGGATGTGACTGGGGCAGAGGCCTCAGCAGGGAGCCTGGCACTTGGTAAATCTTTATGAGAGCCACTGACAACATTGAGCCTAGGACTGGGCATTGGCAGAGGGCTTTACATATACGATCTAGTCTGGAAATTCTTAATCCAGCTCTGTGTTATTATTCTTTATCATCCCTATGTTGCCGGTGAGGAAACGGGCTGGAATAAGTAATTTACTCCCTAAGACCTCCAGATAGGGAGTGAAGAGGAACCTAAGCAGTTTAGCAGGTACTGCTCAGCTGGCAGGGGGTGCTGTTGCCTGGATGGAAGGCCTATGCCCACCTGCACCCCCCAGTTCCAGGAGAGAGTGGCTTCTCCACCTAGTGACCCAGATCTGGCTGCCCAAACTCAGAGGTGAAGCCATCAGCACAAGTTGCCCAATTTCTTCGTGTGTGATGTGGGGTAGTCGTGACAATTGCATGGGACTGCTCTGTGGAGATTGTCCATGGATCTGGGCCTATGTCAGGTAACCTTCCAGGCATTGTACCCCCCCCCCCCATTTCCACAGATAAAGAAGCTCAGTGCTCCAGAGAGGCCGGGTGACCAGCCAGGCCCATGGGAGCTTCCCAACCACCGATACCTGGCTGTAGACTTCACCATGTGTATACATCTCTGCACTGATGGCCCCGATCTTTCTAAGGTGTCTGTGGTGTCTGTTCAGCTGGGGGTGGGAGGTCATGGGGGCGGCAGGTGTCACTGAGTCATTCAGCTGACCCTCCTGGCAGCCAGGCCACGGTGAGCGAGGGTCATCTAGCTGCTCATATCACAGCTGGGATATCAGGTCCCTTTGTCAGGCTTGACTCATCTGCACCTGCCCCATGGCTGCCTGTAGGGACACCATCTGTGAATCCTGGGGTAGCGCCCAGAGAACTTTCTGGAACCCAGCTGCAGTTTGAGAATATGAGTACAGGGTGATGGGGGTGGTGGTGAAGTTTTATGTCCCTGAAGCCTTCCACCAGGTGTATCTGGTTCTGCTGTTTCTAGCCTGTGACTTCTCAGGCCGCTGTTACCATGTCTACAAAATAGTAACAACAAATCATAGCTAAGGGAGATTGATCCCGGGACTAGATGACATGTGTGAACATGCCCAGCTATGTCGACTTTTGCTCATCATCATGCCCACGGCACAAGGGCCGGGCCCACAATAGGTACTTAGTAGAGGTCAGTGAAATGAATGAATGATTTGGGCCTTAGAACAGAGGAACTGGAGTGTGGGGGGGGCTGTTGTGTGGGGAGAGCTGGGGATACTGAAACCCAGCCAAGTTCCCTTTGCAACATTTTGCTACCTGCAGGGGGGAAAGGTGTGGGGTCCCACAGAGAGAAGTAGGTATGGGACAGAAGGGATATCTGCGTCTGTCCCTCTCCTAGGCTGACCACTGTTCTGGAGAGAACGAAGCAGAACCAGGACAGGCCTTACCGGTTCACTCAACCTGCCTTGTCCAACCAAGCACGACAATAAGTTTTATTGAGATACTCTGTACCAGACATGTGCCAACCACTTCATGCCTTTCATGTTATTTATATCTTATAACAACCCCCATGAAGAGATTGTCCCCGTTCTATGCAGAAGGAAACAGGCTCAGCCAGGATAAATGGGCAGAGGTGGGACTTGAAGTTTGGGTGATCCAGAGAGCTGGGAGGACCAGGACATGGGAGTGTGGGCTGTCTCAAGGACATGTCCTGGTCTTGGTTCCTGGGGCCCCTGGCCATACCTAGGCTTGTGATGAGTGTGTCTGGCCTGTTGGGGAATGCCTGGGGCCTGAGTGGCCCAATGTGGATGCAGCTCCCATGGCAATGAGGAAACACTGCTGAAGTCAAGAGCTCAGATTACCAGAGGGGAAACCCAGCCCTAATTCCTTGCATGGCTCCCTGCTGGGAAGAGCCACAGGTTACCCCTCACCCCCCAAACCCACTTTCTGGGTCCATATCCGGGGGCTCTTTTCAATGGCAGAGTCATGTGTGAGGAGGGTAGAAGGGGCCATAAACAGTTCAACCTAACTCCTTATGGGAAGTTGTTTGCTGGCTCTTGAGACTTGCACCCACTGACATCAGGCTCGACCCACGATTCCCTTTTCCCACTGGACTGAGTCCAGGAAGCTAGAGCCAGCATGGGGTTGCTCCAAGACACCCCCTAACCCCAAGGACATGTGAAGGACACAAATGGACAGGCCACCCCTCAGTTTGGCCCTTGCCTACTTTGAGGACTTCAAGAATGAGAGGGGCCTGCATGAACCCCCTAATACCTAGCCACGCCCTCCTCACTCCAAGTTCCTCTCATGTTGCCAAGGAAACTGACACAGCAGCTAGAGAGCCATACCAGGTCTCCATGACAACTTACAACAACCTACCAGGATCCATCCATGTGTGATGTCGCCTGAACCCTGAATGGGTGCCCCTCACCCTTGCTACACTCTTTAAAACCAAACGTCAGATTCTGATAGCAGGTCCCTGTCACAAGTGCCTCACAGTCTGCCTGTCCCCAATCCTCACACACCCCAGAAATGAGCAAGGGGGAACAAGTCATGCCCAATTTATAGGTGGGAACCCTGAGGCTGGGGCACAGGAAACTGGAGGCAGAGCCAGGACTAGAAACCAAGCCCTCACATTACATCTCCTCCCCTCCGTTACCCAGCGCCAACCGTAGGTCCAAAGAGAGGGTGAGCTCTGGGCAGTGGTGGTACCAAGTAGTGGTAAAGAGCTTTCCGCCTCTACCCCACATCTGTGCCCTTCGTGGATGGGAGTCTGAACCCCAGGCCCTGCATATGCCCTGAACAGCAAGCTCAGTCTGGGACTTAGAGGGAAGGAGGGAGACATTGAAGACTTCAAGTGGCTAAATCCAGCTCTGATCCAGTTCTGGTCCAGTTCCACCCCTAACTGTTCCTGCTGGCATCTGACACCTGCCTGCCAGGATTTCCCCAACTTTGGGCAACGTCCAGCCCAGGAGCCGAATGACCAGCGCCAGGGCCAGGTATTTTTAGCAGATTTGTTGGCAGATGTCTGGAGGGTGCTGGGGGATGAGGTGGTGCTGAGTTCATCCTTTCCCTTCTCCGGGCCTGTGTTCCCTCCCCAGGCCTGTGTTACCTCCCCAGGGTTCAAGCTTGCACCTCTACCTGCAACACACTGCCAGGGGGCTTCCCTTCCTTACCCTCTCCCCCAAACAGCTCTCCAGAGGCTCATGGGGTGACAGTAACCCTCACCCTGAAAGGCAGGCTCATCAGGTGGAATCTTCCCATTCAGGGGAGTGGGAAGAACTTGGTGTTGAGACTAGAAGCCCAGTTTAGGACCCCTAAATTCTAGCTCAGATAAGGCTGGGTGGGGAGCAGGTGTTAATAGGTCAGAGAAGGGTGAAATTTCTCCAGCGTGTAACTGTTCTGCTTGCTTGGGCAACAGGCCAGGACTAGGCTAGAGGGAAGGGAGAATTCACTTTTAAAGGGCCAGACTTAATTCTTCCCCAGAGAGGAGTGGAACACTTGGTTGGTCCTTGCCTCCACCCATGAGGGCGCCCTCCACCCCCACCCACCTCCCCAGCACCATTCACATACTCTCCCCTCTTTCCTGCCCCCCTCCGCCAAGCACACTCAGGCTTTGCCAAGTCTGCCTCTGCCCCAGCCCCGCCCTGGCGAGTGGGGCGGGGTCTCTGGGTGTGAGGTCCTAGGAGGAGGGTGGGGATCCCCCTGGGGGGAAGGGGAATGACACGTCAGCCCCCGCCTCAGCATGGACGGGGGCGAGCGCGGGGGTGGGCAGAGGCTTAAATAGGAGGCTCTGGAGCCCCGACCCAGTGCGGACGGAGAAGGCAGCCGCGGTGAGAGCACCGAGTGCCCGAGCCCGAAACTAGTCCTGACGGTGTCGGTGTGGGAGTGGGTGAGTGTCCTCGCGGAGCGGGATTCGGGTAGTCGCACCCTCTGGGCTGCCGATCAGGAGGATCAGTCACAAGTCGGGGCGCAAGGACCATCACAGCTGGGATGGGACAGCGGCAGGTCGTCAGCCCCGAGCATCTTGCCTGACTGCGGGTCGGGCAGGTGCGCCTGGGATCCAGCCTCTCACTCCAACTCCACTGTGGCTTACATGGCCGTCCCGATTCTTCCCCAGACGGCGCTGGACGCGATGACTCTGAACGGCGGCGGCAGCGGAGCAGGCGGGCGCGGCTGCGGGGGCCGGGAGCGTGAGCGCCGTCGGGGCAGCACCCCCTGGGGCCCCGCGCCGCCGCTGCACCGCCGAAGCATGCCGGTGGATGAGCGTGACCTGCAGGCGGCGCTGGCTCCCGGTGCGCTGGCAACGACCGCGGCGGGGACCGGGTCCCCGGGTCCGAGACTGGACTGGCCCGAGAGCTCCTCAGATTCGCTCAGCTCAGGGGGCAGCGACTCAGACGAGAGCGTTTACAAAGTGCTGCTGCTGGGGGCGCCTGGCGTGGGCAAGAGCGCTCTGGCACGCATCTTCGGTGGTGTAGAGGATGGGCCTGAAGCAGAGGCCGCAGGTGAGGGGCTGGGACTATTTAATGGACGGGAGATCCCAGGGTTCAGACTGGAGGCTGTAGGGCTGGGGACCTGGATTAAAAACGGCAAATGCCAAGGGATTCTGAAGTCAATTTCAGAATTATGTCTCTTCCTACCCATTTCACAGATGAGGAAACTAAAGAAGGGACCCCCAGCCTTGGTAGGGGAAGAAATGCTGAGTAGAAGGCCCAGAGTGTACGTAGGACTACTACTCTATAGGGTGGAGACAAAGACATCCTTCCCCGCCTGGACTGGCAGGAACACAGCCAAAGGGAGTTTCTAAGAGAGGCCCCCTAGGAGAGCAAGGCCCCCAGGGCATGTGACTGTTACTCTTCTAACTCAGGCCACTGTATTCAGAACCACCCAGGGGCCCAGGCGGCAGGAGGACAGGGAGCACAGAAGTAGCCATCCAGGACACTGCTAGCGTGGAGAAGGGGTGTCAAGGTGGGGGTCAGGCACAGCATGCTCTCCACCCTCCACTTCCCAGCCCCATCACTTCTGTTGCTACATAGCAGCCATCACTGGAGGGGAAGGTTGAGGGGGCTCTGGGGAGGATTTGGAGGCCGTGGCCTGGCACAGGGGTCGCCTTTTGGCAGCCACAGGCAACCTGACTACTAGTCTCCTGTCTAGGGCACACGTATGATCGCTCCATCGTGGTGGATGGAGAAGAGGCATCGCTAATGGTCTACGACATTTGGGAGCAGGTAGGATGCAGGCTGAAACCCTGGGCAGGGTGGGAGGGGTGAGCTGGGGGTAGGGGCCTGACGGGAGTGACAGCCTGATAGCTGGGGCGCGAGGATTATTAGATAGATGTGTGTGTGTGTTCTTTAGGATGGGGGCCACTGGCTACCTGGACACTGCATGGCCATGGGGGACGCATACGTCATCGTGTACTCAGTGACAGACAAGGGCAGCTTCGAGAAGGCCTCAGAGCTACGAGTTCAGCTGCGGCGGGCGCGGCAGACAGATGATGTGCCCATCATCCTCGTGGGCAACAAAAGTGACCTGGTGCGCTCTCGCGAGGTCTCCTTGGATGGTAAGCAGGGAGCGGGTTGGAAAGAGAGCGAGGTCCTGGCTGGACTCCAGGCCACTCAGTCTTGACTCAGCTCCAGGGGATCATGGGTGGCTAAGAATGTTCAGGAAGAAAACTTGTGGGGCAGGGTGGGGGAGGGAGAGAGCTGCTGTCCTCCCACACGATTCCCCAAAGTCTGAGAGTGCTGGGGAGAGGAGCAAATGCACTAGGAGAGATGCCGGCTGCTGGGTCACCTCAGAGCCCTCTCTGCTGTCCTCTGTCCCTGGCCTGACAGATGAGGGTGAGGAGAGTGCAAGGAACCAGGCCAGGAGGTCAGAGCCTGGATCGCAGGCCTGGGCCAGTCTTGAAGTAGGCCTGCCTCTGGGGAGGGTGCCTCTTGGACTCAGCATCTTCCTCTGTGGCCCCCAAACTGAGCCTCATAGTGGAAGCTACCAATGACTTGATGTTCTACTCCCTCCGCCCACTGGTCATTCATCAAACGTGATATAACATCGAATCATAAAGCGCTAAGCTGTCTGACAAAGTTCTCCTCTCTTGTGTTGACTACTGCAGCACTTCTGTTTACATATCAGACTTCAAATTATTTCAATAAACGAGTCTCCTTTCGTGGGCCTTTGTGAGCTCCTTAAGCTCTGTCAGTTGGGTGACTCAGCAATGCCCGGCACCCTTGGTCCAGGAGCTGGGGTCTGTTTCTGGGAAGGACCCAGGCCTCCACCATCCCTTCCCCACAGACTCCTGAGTGGTAGCTGCTATGGGGTGGAAAGGGTTTGAGAAGGCTCTTCCCCCACCCACCCTTTGTTTACTGATGTGTGGCTGTCCTACCTGCACCAGAGGGCCGGGCCTGCGCCGTGGTCTTCGACTGCAAGTTTATCGAGACATCGGCTGCGCTGCACCACAATGTCCAGGCACTGTTCGAGGGCGTTGTGCGCCAGATACGCCTGCGCAGGGACAGCAAAGAGGCCAATGCCCGTCGGCAAGCAGGCACCCGGCGGCGAGAGAGTCTTGGCAAGAAGGCAAAGCGCTTCCTGGGTCGCATTGTAGCCCGCAACAGCCGCAAGATGGCCTTTCGTGCCAAGTCCAAGTCCTGCCACGATCTCTCGGTACTCTAGGCCCATGGGCACTCACTGCGTTGTGCAGACAGGTGGGCAGATTGGTGGGCTGGCCCAGCCAACTGCCCTAGGTGCCTCAGGGCCTGCTCAGACTCTCGGTGACCCCACCTCATGGTCATGGACAGACAGTGCTGCCAAGGGCTGGGCCCACAGAGGTGGGTATGCCTGCCCATGCGCATCCCAAGCAGCAGCCGAAGCCAAGCCCATGGGGCAGACCTGTGTGTGGGGAGAGGATTCTGCCTTTCTCTATACCTGGTACGCATGCCCTGGAGGGAGGCTGTTCAGTGCAGTGGCTATTTGTTTACATGCAGATTTTTGTAATAAAGATTATTTCCTGGTAAGTCAGGGCTGTCGACTCTGTTTCCTTGGTGGGGGTAGAGGGATGCTGCAAGACCAGGCAGGGTTCCCTAAGTTGAAGGATGTGGGCTCCCTGTCCCACCCAGGGTGTGGCCTTGACTATCCTAATGTTTGGGCCTGGATATAGCCCACTGGGTCAGAGGGAGCAAGTGTGGGTTGGGGGTCCAAGCAGCAGGAGACACGAACCCCTCCCAGCTGTTATCCAGATTCTTCTCCTGCACTGGGGCCTGGCATTGCCCAGATGATCCAGGGTTTAATCACCCCACTGTACGTAAGGGAAACTGAGGCTGCTTGAGGGACCATGCCCCACCTCAGGTCTTGTGGCCAAACAGTAACCTTCGGTCTGGCCCTTGGGCTGGTGTCTCTGCCCTGCTTCCCTGGAGGGGCTGCAAATCCTCCCAGGTGGGGTGACTTTGGAAGGCTTTGAGACTCCCTGGCCGGCGAAGGAGGAAGCTGGTTTGTTAAAGGTAGGGTGAGGAAGTCACATCCCTTGGACTTAACTCCACAATCTCCCCACTTCCCTGCTGAGGCTGGCTACTGAGGGGGCTCTCACTGTTCTCCCCACTCTGAATGGCCAGGCCAGAACTTCCCATGCTCAGCACTGGCTAATGTGGTCTTGGTGGGAACAGGTCCCTGGAGCCCTCCCTGCCTGGGATGAGAGGGAATATGTGCATGTTCGCTGATAAAGGTGTGTCTGTCACCCCACCACCTACACCCAGACAGAGAAGCCCATCTGGGCACAGGTGCCTACTGGGACTTTCACGTACATCGTTTCATGGAGTATCCCCATTCAGCAATGGCAGATGGGGAACAAAAACACTTGCCCAAGGTCACATGGGTAGAAGTGGTTGAGTGGGAACTGGTATACAAGTCTACCAGTCTCCAGAGCCTGTAGGCAGCCTGGGGCAAGGCTGGGGTCCATACATTCCTTCATTAGTTCTAACCCTCACAACTTGGTTAGAATCCTGATTGCAGTTTCCAACCATAGGAAGAGGTTTGAAGGCTGCTGCTTAGTTTGTGTGACCTCTATGATTAACCCACATGCCCCCCAAGGCAATTTTAACTGCTCACAGCTGCTGCGGCTCTCCACTCCCACCCTTCAACAAACTTTAAAGCATGTGGGGGGCATAGTTTCCTTAGAGCAGGTGAAGGTCCTGAGGCCTGAAGAAGAATCCAGAATTTCCTGGCTCTGCTGTTTATTGGCTGTGTGACCGTCAGCAAGCACTCAACCTCTCTGTGCCCCAGTGTGTGACGTGGGGATGATGTCCCCTTCAGAATGGAGTGGGTGAAGGTATGTGCTTAGAGCAGTGCCAGGCATGTAATAAGAACTTAACACGTGTGAGATCCCTCAACATCCCTATATGCACTGCTCCAGGTTGGGGTGCCTGAGGAGCCTGAATGACCCTGAGGCAGGCATTCAGCTTGTGACAGACAAGGCTGGGGGCAGCTGAGGGGTCCTGACTCAGCCTCCAGCCTGAGAGAAACTAAGCAGAAACATAGTGGGAAGGACTCGGGGGAGACCATGGGAAACTGAGGGCAAGGAGAGATGAGAGACCTTGTGGCCCTTCTCACCCTCATTCCTTGTCCTGGGCTTCCAGGCCCCAGAAGCTTCTTTTGGCTCTGCTTGGCTGCCCTCACTGGCGGAAGGGCCCCTGGTCAGTTCTGGAATTCCCTCAAGGTCACCTGAGCTGGCTCAATCTTCTCTTTCCTTCTCAGAGGCAGGAGACAGTCCATTGTCTCAGCCCCGTCCATGTCCAGGGGCTAATGTGAACAATTAGGGAGCCTGAGGAGAACTCACAGGCCACAGTCCCTGCCCCCCCCAGTCCACTGGTGGGTGGTCTAGAGGCCTGAAGGCCCAGTTCAGATTGTGCACTGCTTATCTGTGTTTCATATGCAACCCCCAGCTCTGCGTCTTAGTTTCACAAGCCAGCAGGGAGCTGTTGAGGCCTGACAAGGGCCAGCCGGGTCCCTGAATGCTGCTCTGGAGGCGCTCCCAGTCTGATGAAAGAGACAATGAAAACCTGGTGTCCTCTCTGCATTGATAGAGGTAGCACATGTGTGGGGTGAGGGCTTGGTATTTTCACAAGAACCCTGAATAACCCTGGGAACCCAGGGAAGGTTTCCTGGAGAAGGGACTATCTGAGCTGAGTACTGATGCCTGAGCAGGTGTTCACCAGACAGAGGAAGGGGTGGGAAGGGCATTCCAGACAAAAGGAACCGAGTGGGACAAGGTAGAGCTACAGACGCTGGTGCATGGAGAAGTGGGGGATCGAGTCTGGCCGGAGCCACAGAAAAAGTACAGTCATCCTTCTGTATCCACAGAGTATTGGTTCCATGACCCCCACAGATACCAAAATCTGCGGCTGCTCAAGTCCTTTATATAACATGATGTAGTATTTGCATATAACCTATGCACATCCTCCTGTATACTTTAAATCATCTCTACAATACATAATAAATCTTATAAACATCTCATAATGCCTAATCTTATAAAACCTAAAACTTAAATCATCTTACAATACTTAATACAATGTAAGTGCTGTATAAGTGGTTGTTATACTGTATTGTTTCAGGGGCAAGACAAAAAGTTTATACATGTTCAATACAGACTCAACCATCATAGGCCTAACCAAATAGGACATGTCAGCAACAATGTAATAATTTCTTTTTCGAATATTTGCAATCCACAGTTGGTTGAACCTGCAGATGTGAAACTCACAGACTGTAATGTCCAAGCCCAGAGGGCTAAGAAGTGCCCACTGGGCTGTGTAAGGTGAGAGGAGTGCCAGGCTGAAGCTCTCCCCACCGCCTGGTGCTGGCGGTCACGGATGCTGAGCAGCCCCCAGCTTTCCAAAGTCAATGAGTAACTTGGGGGGCTGGGCAGGGCTAGGCCTGCTGCTGTGGGCCCAGTGGTGTTTTCCACTCCTGAGCAAGCGTGGCCGGAACGCCTATCTGCTCAAGTGTGTGCCTTGCCCTTCTCCACCTGGCCTGGCCTGGCCAGTGCTCCTTGGAGAAAGAGCTCTCTCGCCTGGCAGCTGGACCAAGGGAGCCAGCTTCAGGCACCAGCAGGTGAGGGCCTAGGAGTTGGGAGTGGGGGTGTGGGCAGGGCTGACGGTGGGGTTGGTGGTGGGGGAAGGAGAAACACGGCCCTGTCCTCCCGTTGCCCAGGGAAGATTGGCGTGGTTGTCTGTGCTCTGTGTGCCCAGCTGTATGCTGAGGGCTGGAAAATGCTGAGATAAGGACAGGGCTTCTGCCCTGAGGGGACTCCGAGTCTGAAGGATGGCGGCAGAAGGAAGTCCTGCAGACCCTGAACCAAGAGTCCTCCATGCCAGGAGGGATTTGCCTGCGGTTAATCCTCTGTGACCTTGGTCAGGTCCTGTCCTTCAGGCCTTGCCTACGACATGGGGCAAACTGCAGGAAGTGCCTTTCAGAATCGTCAGGGTCTTTCCAGCATCAAACTTTTGTGATTTTTCAGGGCTGCTGGGAAATCACCACTTTGGGATCCACAAGCTGGGCAGGCTAAAGTGGGAAGGAGACAAAAGTTTGGAGGTGAAACTGCCTTGGAGATCCTTGTGGGGGCGTAAACCAAGAGGCAGCAGGGTGGCCGGGCTTGGCTGAGCAGCTGGAGTCTACCCTACAAGCGATGGGGAGCCTCAGGCCCTTCTTAGGGGAGGAAAAGGAGTCTGTCATGAGGTCACTCTGGCTATGTCCTGGAATAAATTGAGGCAGGGGACACGGGTAGGAATGGGTGGTGACAGTGTCCATGTGGGTGGGTTAGGGAGGAGCAGCTCTGATAGTTGCTGGGGCAGCATAGAAGTACAGGGCACAGGAGGAGGCCTGGTTGCCTGCCCCATAGTGACCAGATAGGAGGAGGTGTAGCTGAAGAAGGAGGAACAGTTACACGCCATGGGGATTGGGGAAGCCAAGGCCTGACGCTGACCGGGGATGAAAGAAGGAATACTTTCTAGGGGGAAGGTGATGGGAGGGACCCCCTGCCCACCAATCTGGGCTAGATTCTTACTGCCTTGGCCCTCAGGTGTGTCCCGACCATGGTCCCTGCCTGGCTGTGGCTGCTTTGCCTCTCTGTCACCCAGGTGAGCTGGGCCCTGCTCCCCTCCTTCAGATCCTGACTTTGAGTGTTGGTACCCTTGCCCCCCCTTCCACCTGGACCAGTTACACTGACCATGGATGGTAGTAGTTGGGGGAGGGGTTCAGAGCTGGCTATAGGCCTGTTGTGGCATCATGAAGTCAAAGGCCAGAGGGTGGATGGGCTAAGGCATGGCCAGACAGAGGGAAGGGGCAGAAGTTCCCCTCTGTGCCAGGTCCCCAGCACCCATGTCAGGGACATGGAGCCTGGGGACAAAGTGAGCATCTTCCCGCAGGCTCTCCCTGAGGCCCAGCTTGCAGAACTATACGTAGAAGTCCCGGAAAACTATGGTGGAAATTTTCCTTTGTACCTGACCAAGGTGAGCCTGAGCGCTGGGGTGGGTTATCCTCCCCACAAGTCCTTTTGATCCCACCTTCAGTACGCCTTTCTCTTTTTGCTCTGGCTCACTTTTAAACACTGCTGTCCAGAGAATATGTGATACAGTGTGCATGCCTAGCAAGATTTTAATCCCCGAAGAAAGTAGAGCTTTAAGTTAATGAATGAAAAATTGGGGGAGGGGTTTCAAGCTTTAGAAAGAATGGCAGGGAGTATTAGGGAGCATCAGGTTCAGGGAAGAGCTCTGGCTGTGAATCTCAGTCCTGTTACCGGCTGTGTGACCTCAGGTAAGCGCTAGCTGTCTCTGAGTCAGTTTTCCCATATATAAAATGGGACCATTGGGTGCTGGGGCCATCCCCCAGCCCTGGCCCCCCCTCCCTTTACTTTTGTTCTCCCCTACCAGCTGCTGCTGCCCCGTGAGGAAACTGAAGGCCAGATTGTGCTGGCAGGAAACTCAGGCATAGCAGCTGAGGGCCTCTTTGCTGTGGATCCAGATTCTGGCTTCCTGCTGGTGACAAGGGCCCTGGACCGAGAGGAACAGGCAGAATATCGGCTACAGGTAGGGCTGGGCGAGGAGTAGGGGACAGCAGTGAAGGTAGAGCAGGGCACTGACTACCCTTCCCTGCAGGTCACCCTGGAGACTGAGGAAGGACGCGTCTTGTGGGGCCCACAGCTTGTGCTTGTGCATGTGAAGGATGAGAATGACCAGGTGCCCCATTTCTCCCAGGCCATCTACAGAGTTCATCTAAGCCAGGGTACCAGGCCTGGTGAGTCCCCAGGGCAGCCAGCTCACTGCACGGTCAGGTGGGCACTGACAAGAGAGCAGAGAGTAAAAAGATTGCCGGAGAGTTGGCATAGGGACACGGCAGCTAGGGGCCAAGTTGCCCCTCCCATTTTTGTCCCGTTCTGTATCTCACTGAGGGTCTTCAGGTGAATCCATCCTTTTTGGCCTCAGTTTGCTCATCTGTGAAGTGGGATGAAATGCCATGGACTCACCTCGAGTCCTGATATGATGATGGATATGGAAGGAAGGACCAGGGAGAGAAAGGGAGGCATGGGAGACTCTCCCACCCTCCCCAACTCTTAGGTTTGCCCTCTCCATGCACACCAGGCATCCCCTTCCTCTTCCTTGAGGCTTCAGACGGGGATGAGCCAGGCACAGCCAACTCAGATCTCCGATTCCACATCCTGAACCAGGCCCCAGCCCAGCCTTCCCCAGACATGTTCCAGCTGGAGCCTCGGCTGGGGGCTCTGGCCCTCAGCCCTAAGGGTAAGCCTGAGCTGGGTGTGATGGGGAGGGAGAGTCAGGGAAAGCTGGGGAAGGAAGGTGGTAATAGAAGGACGGGTTGGAGCTTGAGAGATAAAGATGAGGAAAGAGCATTCTAGATGGAGAGAAGAACAAGGCAAAAGGCCATGCTTGAACAACACCTGGAGGAAACACCCTGCATGGAGAGTTGAGAAATGGTGTGGATGGAGTGTCTCAGCTCTACATTCTGGAGTCTCAGGTCTAAGGTACAAGGATTGGAGAGACCTGAGGGGGTTAGCCTATGATGTTGCTGGGAGACCTTTGGACTGACAGCAAGAGAGACCTGGACGTGGGAGTTCAGACCAGAGGCATGGGCTGGGAGAAAAGCTAATCACACCCCCAGCTAGCCACCCACTCACTTATCTACCACCCGACTATATATGCAGTCCGTTTACCCGAACATCCACCCAAGCTAACCCATCCACACACCCAAATCCCCATTCATCTACTGCTCCCTAAACCCCCATCCACCTACCTCGTCAGTCATCCATTCATCCACCAGTCATCTGCTCATCTACCCATCCTCCCATGTGTTTCTTCCCCACCCCACCTCATCCTGGTAAGCCACCCATCCAGGCCATTAGTCATTCGTTGTGTGGATAGATATGGAAATGACTTTGCAAACTATCAGGTCCCGGTTGGCTGCTCACAGTAGAGCTAAACGTCCTCATCCCTCGGCCAAAAGCATATCCTGAACAACTGCCATATGCTTGGCTTTGTGCTTGGTACCTTGCGGAGAAGGGTGCCCTGAACCTGGCCTCCTGCTCAGCTGACCACCCTGCCCCTTCTAGGGAGCACCAGCCGAGACCAGCCCCTGGAGGGACGCTACCAGCTGTTGGTACAGGTCAAAGATATGGGCGACCAGGCGTCGGGCCACCAGGCCACAGCCACCATAGATATCTCTGTAGTAGAGAGCACTTGGCTGCCCCTAGATCCTGTCCACCTGGCAGAGAATCTCAAAGTTCCATACCCACACCAGATTGCGCAGGTGAGTAAGTGGCTGTCAGCGGAGGAAATAGCCCCATGGATGGTGTAGCTGGGCCTGAGTCTCATGGAGATTTTGGGGGGTGGGTCCAAGGGCCCAGCTTGACTTCTCCGCCCCCCCACCTGTGCTTCTCCCTCCACTGTCCCTTTCAGTTCTCATCATGCATTGGGGCATTCAAGGTCCTGGGACCAGGCTCACAGCCCTTCACCTGTTATCTTCTGACAGGTGTGGCTCTGTGTTCTGACCTCCTGACCTTGCCCCAGGCTTCCTCAGGGGGAACAGCTGCCACCTCCCTGCTGCCATGGGGATTGTCACCCAGACCAGGAATGTTTCAGGCCTCTTCTAGGAATGCCCTGGGGTCAGGCCCAGCCAAGAGGGCAGAGAATTAAGCAACCTGGTCGTTCAGGCACTTTGGGCAGGGTCCAGGCTTGGACCAGGGCAAGGCTACGGTGGAGCTGCCACAACCACAAGTGCCCCAAACAGAAGGACCCTCCCTGGACTCCAGGGAGGACAGTGACTTGCCTGGGGTCACACAGTAATCGGGCCCGTCTCCTCACTTGGGAACAGTTGGGCAATAAGGGCTGTTCTTGCCTCTTGTCCTGGGGTGACACAGGCTGTTCCTTCTTCTTATCCTGGGCTGCTCTCATTCTGTGTCCCTTTCTTAGGTACACTGGAGTGGGGGGAACGTCCATTATCACCTGGAGAGCCAGCCCCCTGGACCCTTTGATGTGGAAGCAGAGGGGAAAGTCTACGTGACCAGGGAGCTGGACCGAGAAGCTCAGGCTGAGGTGAGGTGAGGGGAGCCAGGAGGGCAGGCTAAGGGGTGCTTGGTCACTGTCTGGTTGGCTTCTGGGGGCATCACATCCGCCACAGGCACTGAGGCAGTGCAAGAGTACCCAGAAGAGCTGGAGCTGGCCACCAGAAGGGAACCCAGACCCAGGCCAGGCTGAAGCTGCCTTGGCTTTCATCTGAAGCCCCCCACTGCCTACTACAGTACCTGCTCCAGGTGTGGGCTCAGAACACCCGTGGTGAGGACTACACAGAAGCTCTGCAGCTGCAGGTGGTGGTGATGGATGAGAATGACAATGCGCCTGTTTGCCCCCCACCTGGTGCCTCAATCAACATCCCTGAGCTCAGCTCCCCAGGTGGGCTACGGTTCTTGTCAGGAGCGGGGGAAGGGTGAAGTCCCCATGAACCATTCATCTCGCTCTTCTTTGAGATGGGGCCAGCCTCAATGCACCCCCACAACACACACACACACACACACCCACACACATACACACACACACGCGCGCATGCACTCAGGTTTAGTCCAACACAAAAGAGGAGTGGGTGAAGTAAGGCCTCCAGACTGGGCCCTGGTCCCACTCAGGTGGGTGCTGTCTTTGCAGGCACGGAGGTGACTAGGCTGCTGGCAGAGGACCTGGATGCCGCTGGCTCCCCCAATTCTCATGTTGTGTATCGGCTGCTGAGCCCTGAACCTGAGGAGGGGACAGAAGGGAGTCCCTTTGAGCTAGACTCCAGCTCAGGCAGTGTGACACTGGGACCTCGTCCCCTCCATGCTGGTCAGAACTTCCTGATTCAGGTGTTGGCCATTGACCTAGGAGGAGCAGAGGGCGGTAAGTGCCCTGACGGTGTCCCTGATGGCGACCCAGTCTCCTTGCGCCCTCTGTTCCTACCTTGGCCTCCCCAACATGCCCTCCCCTGCCTCAGGCCTCAGCAGCACGTGTGAGGTTGCTGTCACAATCACGGACATCAATGACCATGCTCCCGAGTTCATCACTTCCCAGGTAAGCAGCAGGGGGAGGAGGCCTTGGGAAGGCGCTGACGGGGGACTCACGGCCCCTCCAAATGTCTCCAGATTGAGCCCATAAGCCTCCCTGAAGACACAAAGCCTGGGACTCTGGTGGCCACACTCATGGCCACTGATGCCGACCTTGAGCCTGCTTTTCGCCTCATGGACTTTGCCATTGAGGCCGGGAATATGGACGGGACCTTTGGCCTGGATTGGGAGCCAGATTCTGGTCATGTCCAACTGCGACTCCTCAGGGTAAGGGGCCGGAGGTAGGCAAGGGGCACACACGTGCACACATGCACACATGCATGCACAAGTGTGGCGCACTGTGGCCCACACAGTGACCCAGGCCCCACTGTTCTAGAACCTCAGCTATGAGGCAGCTCCAAGTCACAAGCTGGTGGTGGTGGTGCGGAGTGTGGCAGAACTGGTGGGGCCAAGCCCGGGCCCTGCAGCCACGGCCACAGTGACTCTGCTGGTGGAGAGGGTGGTGCCACCCCTCAAGTTGGACCGAGAGAGCTACGAAGCCAGTGTCCCAGTCAGCACCCCAGCCGGCTCCCTCCTACTGACCATTCAGCCCTCAGACCCCAGGAGCAGTCCCCTCAGGTGAGCCAGAAACCCAGCCCCTTCCCTGAGCTGGACCGCCGCTGCTCCCCAGGGATGACCCTAGGGCCCTAGAGGTGGCTTGGAATATTCCTCAGACGGTGGCTAATGCCAAGGTTGTGACTCCGGGGGCTGGGAGGTGGGGGGGGTGCCTAGGGGTGAGCAGTGTGGGATCAGGGCTGGAGGAGCTGAACAGGACATGGGGAGGGGTGTTTGGACCCCGTGAGACCTTAGATGGTGCCTCTGTGCTGCCTGGACAGGGCCCTCCTCCAGCCCATCCCCTCACCCAGACAAGGCTGTTCCTAGGTTCTGGCCCCATCCTGGTCCCTTGTTGGGTGACCTGGGTCTAGTGGAGTTGAGTCACTTCCCCCAGGCTCTGAGGGTCCCTTCCCCACCCACAGTACCCTTGGTTCAAGCCCTGACCTCCTACGAGTCACTGAAGCTAGGGAGAGAGACTAGGCATGTGGGGCACTGCTCACCCCCAAGTCACAGAGAGGCTGTGGAACTTGAGCAGGTCACACGGCTTTGGAGGTCTCTGGGCAAGACCCCATATATGGTCCCAGTGCCTCCTCACCCTCCACCCCCATCTTCTCTGGGCCTCAGGTTTTCCCTGGTCAATGACTCAGAAGGCTGGCTCTGTATCAAAGAGGTCTCCGGGGAGGTGCACACGGCCCGGCCTCTGCAGGGAGCCCGGCCTGGGGACAGGTACACAGTGCTCGTGAAGGCCCAGGATGCAGGTATGGCCAGGCAGCGGTGGGGGCCTCTGGAATGAATACACTCCTCAGACAGACAGATGGATAGGCAGGACCAAGCTGCCTCCCTGGGGCTTGCTGGTATCTACTTTGCCTCAGGCAGGAGGGAGGAATGAGGGGCTGGGTCCAGGGTCCCTCTCTAAGAACGTTTGTCCTCTGCCTTCCCTCTCGGATCACCACCCCCCCCCCAGCCAGACACTTGCAATCTCAGAGGACCCTTTCACCCCAGAGGGCCTCTCAAGGTGTCAGCTTCAGACACAGGCTGGGAGCAGAGGATGTGGGACTGGGCAGATGGAAGGAGGGCCAGGAGCTGTCTCCTGGGACAGGTGTGCTAGGAGGTGAGCCTGAATGGGACACTAGGCCAGATGTGGAGGACTCTGAATGCCACTTGGGCAGGATAAAGAGCTGGCCCAGGGAGGCAGTTTTCAGCTCTGAGCTGGGCTGTTCTGTGCTGCAACACAGACCAGCAGGGATGAGCTTCTCTCCAGTAAGGACATATCTACATTGTTGTGTCCTGGCACCAGTAGTGTGACTGCTGGTGGTGGCGTGGTGAGGGCAAGCGTAGCATCCAGAAAGGCACAGAAAGGTCTGGCAGCAGTTTGGATAGTGAAGTGCATTGTGAGGATGAGACTGGCATGGGGATGATGATAGGGATGGAAAGGAGAGGTAGCATGGGGGGAGGGGAGCTGGCAGGGGAATCAGCAAGGCGAGTTGATGGGCTATTGGGAAAAGGACCAGCCCAGGGACTCTGGACTCACGCCCGCGTCCACGAGGGCCCAGGACAGCTCAGCACTTCTTCCTCTACAGGCGAGCCGACACTGAGCACCTCTGCAACACTAGTGATCCACTTCCTGAAGGCCCCTTCTGCCCTGGCCCCAACTCTGACCCCTGTGCCTAGTCGTCACCTCTGCACACCCCGCCAGAACCATGGCGTGGTTGTCAGCGGACCCAGTGAGGACCCTGACCGGACCAATGGGGACAGTCCCTATAGCTTTGCCCTTGGTCCCAACCCTACAGTGCAACGAGATTGGCGCCTCCATGCTCTCAATGGTGTGTGGTGGGGGAAGGCAGGGAGGCTGTGGCCCAGGCAGGGAGGGGGTGGCACTTGGAAGTGAGATGCCCTTCTACTGTGAGGGTGGAGCTGGACCTAAGGAGAGCAGCCCCCAAAGGGCCTGTCCAGCCTAGTGACTCTGGTCACATGGTTCCAATAGGTTCTCACGCCTACCTCACCCTGGCCCTGCATTGGGTGGAGCCACGTGAACACGTAATCCCTGTCGTTGTCAGCCGCAATGGCCGGATGTGGCAGCTCCAGGTCCGAGGTGAGGCCGGGGCTCCTGAAGGAACCACTGGCTGCTGGTGGAGGGGCTGGGTACAAATGCATGCAGGCTCACCCAGACAGCATGTGCCTGTGTACACCTGCGGCCGGGCATACAGACTCATGTGCACACAGGCACATGCACAGAGGAGAGTGCATCCCTCTCCCCACGTGAATATATGCGTGCCAAGAAAGACACATACCAGCCAGCTGGGCTGTGCTGGGGGCTCCAAGCGGCTGGGGAGCTCTTCTCCTCCGCCCTCACCTTCCCCCCGTGCTTGCCCCCAGTGATCGTGTGCCGCTGCAACATGGAGAGGCAGTGTATGCGCAAGGTGGGCCGCATGAAGGGCATGCCCACGAAGCTGTCGGCGGTGGGCATCCTCGTGGGCACGCTGGCAGCAATAGGTAACAGAGGCTGGGCTCCTGTACGGGGGAGGGCAATGGACGGCCAAAGCCACAGCCTCCACATAAACAGTGGCCCTGTCTCCATCATGCCCCCGGGGCTGGAGAAGGAACCTCTACCAACTCTCCTAGTCATTATACTTTTCCTCCTGTTGTCACACTCATCATCACCATCATTAGTAACAGCATTTACTGTTACATTATTACCCAGTGACTGTGTGTCAGGCTCGATGCCAAGCATAGGATTCTCATTGAATCATCCCTACAACCTTGTAGATCCTGGCATCTCCCCATCTTCCAGATGAGGTCTCTGATGGTCAGAGAGGTTATGTGACTGGTCTAAGGTTACACAGCCAGGGTGTGGCAGAACTCAGGTCTTGCTAACCTAAGTCCAAGCCTCCGTCTCCATCGTCTGTTTTTCTTTAGCCCTTCCACTGCAAATTTTTTCTTGGCTAGTTCTAGCACAATGCTACAATGTGGCTTTCTCTCAGAGGTCCATGGGAACAACTCACAGGCTCCCCGGTGACCCCCACCCAAACTGTTTCCCAGAGAAGGGGACCTGGGAGGCGGTGTGTTCTGGGGCAGCCTCAGTGGGGCAGGGCCTGGTGCCAGCCAAGCAGGCCAAAAAGCCAGGCTTCTTCAGGTACTAGGGCCACAGTGTCATACCAGCCCAGTCTTGGGGATGCTATCTGGGAAACTGCCTCCTTATTAAAGCAATACCAATAATGGGGAGTCCCTAGTGATGGACAACGGCTTCTTCTGAGGACTGATCCATCCCTCTCGGGCCCTGCAGGCATCTTCCTCATCCTCATATTCACCCACTTGACTCTGGCAAGGAAGAAGGACCTTGATCAGCCAGTGGACAGCGTGCCCCTGAAGGCAGCGGTTTGAATGGTCCAGGCAGCCCCAGCTGGGAGGTTGGCCTCTAGCTCCATCTGAATCCACTGGGAGAGGACCCAGCACTACAGCTCCGTGGGGAGCAGGACAACAGAAGTCCCTTCTCCTGCCCTGGGGTGGAGGCAGCACCACCAGACATGTCTGCACACTGGCTTTATGGGCTGCCCGCAGGAGTGCTCCAAATGTTGGCATGTTTGTTCAATAATAAAACCTCGGAGAGCTGGGTATGGGCCCTCAGGGATGGCTGTGCCCATGGCCAAAGGTCCGTGTGTGTGTGCGAGCGTTCGCTGTGTCCACCTGCCCTTTATCCTTTCTTTATTTCCTGCTGCACAGAAAGGGCCTGGGGGCTTGAAGGACAAGTGGGGGTCCCCGATAGGGAAAGTCATGGGAGTATCATATGGGCTCTTGGTGAGATCTCGATGCTAGAGGAGGGTAGGTCATTTCCATGGGCATTCAGAGACCACTGGCTGTAGACCCTGGATGGGTCAAGTCTGTCCAGATGATGGTTGAGGAGGTCGTCCTCGAGAGCGTCATTTCTGTGTTTTTCTGCATATCATCTTTGCTCTGAGAGGACACTTTGTAAGTCCATGTCCTGTGCTCATGTTCCTGTACATGAGTCACCTGCACACAGGTGGGTAGAGATCCCTCAGTCTCAGAAGGGGTTTGGGCAAGAATTGTGAAGGCCCCCTGGGGCTGTAACAGGAGAGGTGAGGCTGGGGATGGGTCCCTCTGCCCCAGTGCTGGCCCCAAGGCACTTTTGGTTTTCACACACAGGCTGATGAGCACAAGGGGAGTCTGCAGCAAGTCAGAGAAGGAGGAATCACTCAGATGGATACCTGGGGTAGGATAGAAACCCCCATGGCTCCCCCTGCCCCAGGTAACCCCATCCCCTGGCCCAACATTGAGCCACTGCCCTGGTGCCCTGCTGAACCCTAGCCACACCTCCAGACTGACTGCGAATCCCTGACCCTTAACTGACCCCAGACACATGCTGATTCCCCACAACCCCATCCCAACAGTCTCTGGGGAGCCAAGGTGGGACTTGCTGTCCCAGGCACCCTGAGCTGATGATGGTAAATCACGGGGAAGGGAGAAAAACAACTTCAGTGGGGCCCAGGCCCTATTTTTAGGTGATAATCTCTCCACTCCTGGCAGATTCTGTGGGATGCGAGCCAAGAGAGATGGGGCGGGCATCCTGGTTGGCCTGGGGGAGCCTATGAGTCTCAGCCAGTATCCCCAGCCTAGGGATGGACTCTGAGGCTGGTTCTAGCCATCCTGGGCCCAGGACCCCACACTGGAGGCTCTGCCCACTATTGTGGTCCAACCAGAGCTTCCTGTCCCTCTCCCAGGATCCTCCGCAGGCCTGCACCCACTTATAAGTCTTCAGGGTACAAAGCTCTTCGAAGGCAGCATCTAATCTAATCTTCCCACCAACCTGCACGGTGGGATTATTGGCTTCATTTTCCAGTGGAGTATCCTGAAGATCAAGGAGGTTAAGTGTTGCAGCTGAGTCTTGGGAATAGGGCACAAGGTGGGACTGTCTGGCCAAGGTTTGTTACATCTCCAGATGTGTCCACCACCTTCAACTGGTCTCTGCTCCATGAGATCTCCCAGAAGGGCCTTAGAGATCACCCAGGCCAGTTCCTTCTTTAGGAGAATGAATCACAAAGAGGTGGAGGAATCTCCCCAGTTCATCCAGCCAGTAGAATGCAGCACCTGAGCTGCAAACCCAGAATTATTTGCTTTTTGGGTCCTTGTTCTGGATGGGTAGACAGGTGGAAAGGTGGGTGGGTGTATGAATGAATGGATGGTTGGGTTGCTGCATGGATGGATGGGTGGATGGGTAAATGGATGGATGTATGGGTTAGTCAGTAGGTGAGGGGGGCACAAAAAAATGACAGAATGGATGACAGGATACCAGGGCAAATTAAAGCATCTGCCCCAGTTTGAGGCTTCTTTCTTGGGCCTCCAGGCCCCAGGCCACTCTCTGATTGTGTCAATACTGGGACTGACCACAAGGTCCACAATCCCTAATGACACAGGCTCAGTTTCCCTGAGCATCTCATAAACCTCTCCTGTGAGCCTGAGCTCATTTGTAGAGGAAAGTAAGGGTCGGAGAGGGGGTATGGCTTCTCCTAGGTCACAAAGGGAGAGAAACATGAAGCTAGCACTGGTGTGTGGGCTTGGCGGTGGGTCAGCATACGCTTGTGGAGATTCACACTAATGAGGTGGGCTTCCCTTGTCAAGCTGGCAGGGCCTAGACTCTGCTAGGGCACAGTGGGTGGTAACTGGTGGCTCGGTGTGGGCCGAAGAACATGTGATGCATGCTCTGCTTCATCCTTGCTGTGTGTTCTCACGTGGATCACTTCACCTTTCGGAGCTTTGGTGTACTTGTTGATAAAATGGGCCTCACTGAAACGGAGATGTTGGGAGGACTACATGAGGTAATCCTCACAAAACACATTTAGCACGGCAGGAAGAGAATGTGAGGACCAGGCTTTTGGGAGTGAGTGTGGAGAGGGGCCCCAACTCCAGCCCCTACATGGCCCTGTTGGGTGACCCTGGGCAAGACACACCCCCTCCAGCATTGGCTCCTTGCCAGCTCCAAGACTGTCTCTGGGTGATGTTGAGGAGTCTTGCAGAGTTCAGACTGGTCTGGAGCTGGAGGGAGTGACAGGGTTCGCCCCAGTGGAGAGCTCATGCTCCCCCTCTCCCAGGCCCCTTCCAGAGGCACAGAGCCAGATCAAAGGGACCCAGCACTGAGGATCGGGAGGCGGGCTTGGAAAGAATGTAAACATGAAGATATTTTTAAACTTTTTCCAGCCCAAGCGATTAGGGCTCTTGAATCTAGAGGCCCAGAGGTCAGTCCGGCCCTCACTCACAAAGAAAGAAAGGCTTGAGACCTCAGAGACCCCCATTCCACCCACACCCACCTCTACCCACCCTAGGACTCTAGCTTGGGCCTTAGGGCAGAACCAGACATCCTGCTTCTACAGGACCACATGAAAGGGTCTCAGATGTGGGAGGAGCCAAAGAATTACAGCAGTGAGGGAGTCTACCTGATCGTCTAATGTTGGCAAACTGAGTTGGAGACCTCCTGTCACTCCATCGTGTGTGTGTGTGTGTGTGTGTGTGTGTGTGTGTGTGTGTGTGTTAAAGTCTGGTCTGCCTGGTGCCTATGTCACCATGTGTAAGCATGGCAGGAACTCCCCTCAGCCCTTGCCTTCTTCCCCTTCTCTGGCACCCCTGTCCTCCTCCCCTGGGACTCCTTGGGTCAGTGGGGGACATAGGAGGAGAAGGAGGTAGGTTTGAGGGTCAAGGGGAAGGGAACAAGGGGAAGATGAGAGTGAGGCGGCTGGGTGTGGAAGGGTGAGAGGCTGGGGGAGGGGCCTGGGTCTGCTTCAAACAATGGCAGTGAGTCAGGTGGTAAGAGCAATAGGAGCCAGACGTGGGGACTGGGGGACTCGGCTCCCTGCACTCCCCCAGGTGTTCCAGTGACTCAGAAACTTACACACAAAGCTCCCAGATCTCCCGCGTTGGATGTCACAGTGACGCTCACTCTGGATTCCATGACAACAGCCTCTTCCCTCAGAGTGATGAGACACCCACCCACGCTCATGCAACACAGTGGAGCACAGGAGCGTCACAGGGAGACTCATAGAGGGGACTCGGTCACAATATGCTCCCGCCCCCCCACCATGATCATATCTCAAGGCCTCCCGCATGCTTACCCTATCCACATCCCCACAGGCCCGGAAGTCAAGGATCAGAGGTCCCAGTGGCATTCAGACCAGGACCACAAGGGGCCCTAGGCCCAGCAGAGGCCTTGCTGACTGTTTCCAAGCTGCACCGTGCTGCTGTGCCACGGCTCCCCACTTAAGGGCCCAGAGAGGTACAGTGCCAGCTCCGGGTCACACAGCTCCTCAGTGAAGGGCAGAGCACTGGCCCTAGGCCACGATCAACAAGTCAGTGCGCTCTCCCTCAGATCCCCTCCACTGAGGAAGAAGCTTTGTGCTTTATCATAAAGTGTTGTATGGCTTCAGGCCCAGGACAATGGGAGAGCCAGATGGGGCTGGAACAGATGGGGAAGGGGACCTGGAGAGCTGTCTTCAATCTGTGGGTCAGGGCTGCCTGCCTGAAGATGTTGCTATGTTGTCCCTGTGTGTATGCCCACTCATTGGGGCTGTTGCTATTCTTACCCACTTGGTGGTGGCGGCAGGGTCAGAGATAGTGTCTGGGTGGGAGGGAGTCATGAGCATCAGCCCTTATCTGACACATTCCCTGGAAACTTGGCAGGGTCTGCCAGGCTCAGGGGGCTAAGCAGGGGGGAGGTAAGGTGGTCACGGGGACAGGTTGTGGGCTCACCTGGAAGAAGGCCCTGAACCAGTTACCTCTCCTATATCCAGGCAAGTTTCCATCAGAATTGGCCTGGGGGTTTCCACTGGGATTTCTTCTCGTGTGGTCATCGAGACCCTCGGCTTCCTAGCCAGTCCAACCCACAATGCACAACCTTGGAGATTTTGATGTCCCAGAAGACAATGTGTTGCTTTCCCCAGTGAGGCCATAGGCAGGGGCTACTTCTATGGGGAGAGCATTGTACTGTGAGCCACAGAGGCCCAAGCTGGCCACTGTCCTGCCAACTTCTAGGCTGTGTGACCTTGGGCAAGTTACTTCCCCTGTCTGAGCTTCAGTTTGCTCATTCTTTTCCTGGGCTGTTGTAGAGATGAGAAAGTCCAACAGTTGGGAAGTGAGGCTAAGGGCTATATAAGTGCGTGTGTGTATGTGTGTGTGTTTGTGTGTGTGTGTGTGTGTGTGTGTGTCCCTGTGCATGCGTTCAGGGATGGGTGGCCAGGATGGGGAGAGGGAGGTACATGGGTCCCCCACCTTGGAGACTCCCGCCTCATGGATTTTCCATTGGCACGTCGGCACCCTCTCCCCTAAAATAGGCCCTAGGAGCCGTGTGCGACAGAGCCCAGACTGAGGGAACTTTTTTTAGCTGCCCTTTGATTGTCAGCTCTCAAACTGCCACTATTTTGAGCCCCAACGCCTGGAGGAGTAGGGCCAAGTGGAGGCTGGGGTCATCTCAGTGGGCCTGGCTGGCTCCCCAAAGGCATCCCCGAGGGGGCCAGCCATGCCCTCTCACGCCCCGCATTGCTGGCAGGGACAACACAGCATCCTCTGTATACTGAGCCTGAGAGCTCATCTGTCCACCTCCAGAGAAGCTGCAGAGCTGGCAAAAACCACCCTCATTTATAGAGCTCACTCAATAGGCCACTGGCCACGGCCACCGGCCACAAAGAGAGGAGCACACATGGGCATTAACTGAGATGAAACAAGCAAAGCCCTTACTTAGCACAGCGACTGGCACATAACTAGCCCTTGGAAAATGGGAATAGCTACTATTATTAATATCATTACAGTCATAGTCACTCTTTGTTGTTATAGTAACATTTTTATCAGGTTTCCTTTCAGTCTTTTTTCTATACATTTATGTTGTTGAGTTCAGATCACAATACTCCTTCCCAACACACCTGGTTTCAGCAGAGAGGAATCCCTCCAAGACTGCTGGGGTGCTACTCTATGCACATCTGGGCTCCACACCCAGGGATCACCTCTCTATAAATGGCCTTTGGGTCCATGATCCTTGAGATTGTAGTGTCAGTGGTATGCTTTGGTCATCTCCTCAAATGCTATCAACTGATACCCCAGAGGGTTCCAGGGCCCCAGATTCTATAGGTCAAGTTCTAGATGCGGGGTCCCTAGATGGCTCCTGCACCTGGACTCTAGAACCCACTAGCTGGGACCTAAGGAAATGGGTTTGTCTCCACAGCTAGATGTGAGAAAAAGTTTTCTGGCTGTTCCGGTGGGTAAGATTTAATAATGAGGACAAATGAAGATGCTTTGGTTTTCTGCTCAGAGTGTTGGGGGTGGGGGAAGGTGTGGGCTGCCAAGAAGTAGGGACAAGGTAGAAAGCCGGATTCTGGGAAGTGGCAAGGCAGAGAGAGAAAGGGAGAGGGGCTAAGCCAGGCCGCTGGCTTCCCTGCTGGGGTCATTTCCTAGCAAGACCATAAGGTCATCTGGGGTTGAGGGTCACATGTTCCCCGTTGCCCTAAGTGGTTACTGCACAAGGTGAGACTTCCTTCTTACCCGAAGAACAAAAATAGGTCCCAGGTGGCCAATGATCTGTGCCCAGAACCACCAGGGTTATTCTGAGAGTGGCAGGCACCAGGCCAGGACAGGCTCGGTCAAGTGCGACTGAGCTGGAAGTGGCATCCTCAGCCCATACGCTCATCCTGTCCTTTCCAGAGTCCTGAATGGGGTGGGGGGACTGGAGTCCTCTGGAGCTGACCCTCGATGGGTGAGCCTCGAATCCTGACAGCTATGTGACCTTGGGCATCAGCTTTCTTCTCAAACGATGGGAACTTGATCCCTGCCTCTCAGGATGGATTGAGAGAACTCTGTGAAGCTGACAGATACTGCTCAACAGATGTGTGACTCTCCGTTTTGTCTGTCCCAGAGTGCAGCCCCAGGGGTCCAGAGAAGGCAAGGTCCTTGCCTGAGTAGCCTGGCTGCAAAAAGGCCCTCTGCCCAGCAATTTGAAGGAGACAGAGTCAGGCACAAAAGCATGTTTCTGGAAGGACTTGTGGGGATTTTCCAGGAACAACTCCATCCAGCTGGAGAATTCCATTCCCAGCCCTGCTGTTCAGGGTCAGGATAAGGAGGGGACGTTCCGGCTCATTCCAGTTCTGCCCAGCTACTGCTTCTCGTCGGCAAAGACCAGGTCAGGGTGTCCACACCATGTTCTCTCGCTGTTTGCTGTGGAGTGTGGGGAGCCTGAAGCTCCGCGCTCCCCTTCGAGGCCCTGGCACATATCAGTGCTGGACACACAGTGGGTCCTTTCCTGACTCCCCCATCCCTTCTATGGATCCTCCCATTTCCTTCATCCAGCATGTCCTAGCATTTTCCCTGGAGCCAGCCCTTGCCTCAGGGTTACCCCAGATGAACATGGACAAGCCAACACGATGGGCGCCTGACGTGGGGAGAGATGGCATCTGGTCCAGCTCAGGGGTGGTAGTGGACAGAAGCAGCTAGAGTGGGGATGGGTAGCCAGGCTGGGACGACTGCCTGGGGAAAAGCTCAGAGGACTGGGACACACCGTGATGTATTTGAGAGGCCGGAGGATGAAGGTTTGAAGGTGTCTGGTGGATATTGAAATCAAGTGTGGGAGTTGAACTGATTTGTTGAGCTGGAATCAGACCTCTGTTTCCTCTCGGCCCACAGCAATACTCACCAGGGTTCTCCTGGATTTGGCTAGAAAAGGGGGATTCCTTTTGGGGTAGGGCCAGGCTGGCATATAGGAACCTCAAGACATAACATGGTGTTAGAGCTGGGCTCAAGAGGCCTCAGCTCAGCTCACCACAAGGTGGCCACCCTCTGCGATATCCCTGCACCCACAAAATGCACTCTTTGTCCACAAGGGTTCCTCGGGAGTAATGGGACACTCAGATCTTCTGGGAGCAAAGCTCATGTAGGGTCCCAGCTGGGCCCAGCGGACCCCCAGGCCTACTCTAACATTTTATCTCAACACCTGCTCAGCACCTGAGCCCTATCCAGCTTCAGCCACCATCTCCCCCCTTAGAAGAGTGGGAACAGGGCCTCCCTCCACCCTCTAGGATGGCACCAAGGTTTATGAGCCAGTACAGAAGCCTCTGAGAACCACAGGAGTGGAAAAAGTTACCCAGTTCTAAATCTGCCAGCCTTTGGGTGATCTCATCCCCTTCCCAATATAGTAGTGGTCCCCTCCCCCACCAGCTGGCCCCTGGCCAAAGGGGTAAGTCACAAGGGAGCTGGTGGAAGGGTGTGTGTGAGGGCTGGGGGAAGGGTTTTAACTTGGGGTTACACTAGAACTGTTTTGTAATCTGATTTCCCAGCCTACCCCCTCATTTACAAGTATTAATATTTACATTTAGCAGATTCCCATCAAATAATAAAGATCTTCCACTATCTCTTTTTTCCACTATCACTTGTAAAAGTCCACCAGGATGGATGTACCAGAATCTCTTTGTCCAGTAAGTAGGAGGACATGTCAGCGGTGTCCAGTTTCTCTCTTACAAACAAGTGCCATGACCATTTTTGTTCAAATCTCCTTGTGCAATTGCCTGGCCCTCCCTCACTCCCCGCTTCTCAGAGAAATTCTGACAGGTGCTGGGCAGGAGAGCAGACTTCATTCTGTGACTGAGGAGTTCTGAGCTGTCCCCCAAGCCAGAGGTGCCAGGCCCAGGGCAGGGAGGGAGGTCAGAGACCAGTCCAGGGCCACAGCAGGGCAGGCTGTGGTCTGCAGGTCCCTCCTGCTTGCTGAGGCCAGCACTGTCCCCCGAGCTTCCACCAGCTCTTGTCTCTTGTCCTCCCAAACCCACAGGCCAGGCTCACAGACCCATACACAGGGTCTGTCCTGTGTCACATCCACACTCCCCCACCCCAGACACAAGCAGAGGGCACACCCTCAGGGTAGTCCATCGAATTTGCATCTTGCTAAGTGATCCTTCAGCTTCAGCTAGAATGCTTCCATGGACAAATAGCTCACTCCTTCCTGCCAGGTTTTTGGAGAGCAGATGGAACATGGTTTTTTTTTTCTTTCTTTCTTTTTTTTTTTTTAAAAAAAAAAATCAAATAGATGTTCAATAGAATAGTGTCATGGCTTAATGATCACAGGAAAGCTAAGAAGAAGCTTTGGAGTCAGACACTCAGCTCCACATTTATCAGTTTTGTGACCTTGGGCACATCATTTAACTTCCCCAGATTCAGTTTCAGCTTCTGTAAAATGGGTTCATAATACTTGCTTCATACGGTTGTGAGATTTATTATGAGGGATTGGCTCATGTGATTATGGCGGCTGAGAAACCCCATGATCTGCTGTATACAAGCCAGAGGCCCAGGAAAGCCAGTGGCGTGGTTCCAGTCCAAACACAAAGGCCTAAGAACCAGAGGAGCCAATGGTGTAAGTCCCAGTAGGAGTCCAAAGGTGTGAGAATCAGGAGCACCAGATGTCCAACGGCGGAAGATGGGTGTCCCAGCCCAACAGAGAGCAAATTTTCTCTTCCTTTTGCCTTTTTGTTCTATTCCAGCCCTCAATGGATTAGATGATCCCCACCTACTTCTTTACTCAATCTACTGGTTCAAACACTAATCTCTTCCAAAAACACCCTCACATTCAGAAATAATGTTTTACCAGCTATCTGGGCAAGTCAAGTTGACACATAGAATTAACCATCACCACCGTGTATCAGATTCACCAGTTATCAAGACTTTGCTGCACATTAGCTTTGTCAATCCCCAGTGTCACTTTGCTGCATTCAATTGGTTACAAGCAAGTTCCTAAGGCCAGCTGAGGTTCAAGAGGTGAAGAATTCGACCCCACTGCTTGATGGGAAGAGCATTTTTGGTCATCCTCAAAACCACAACAAGGAGCAAAAGGTGGAGGATTCCAGGCTCCATCCCAGGGGTGAACAAGGGGCCAGCCGCACTCTTGAAAGAGGTGACTCCACCTTGTGGAGGGAAGACAAGACCTCTTTCTCTTTTTTCCGCTCCTTCCTACCTGTGAGACTGTAGTACCCACCTGGGGAGGAGTGGAGGCTGGGGAGGCCAGCCAGGGGATCTGAGGAGGATTCTGAACTTTCTCCCCAGGATGATGGGGAGCCATTGAAGAGTTTGGAGCAGACGAGTGACGTGGTCAGATTTGAGTCTGACCAAGATCAGTCTGACTGCTGTGTGTGGGGTGGAGTTGACTGGAGGGGCAACTGTTTGGGGGTGGGGAAGGATAAAAGTAGTTTGGACCATTCTTGGGACTGGGATGGGATGGGCAGGAGGGACTGGACCCCTGAACTGCTGGGTGAGTGGCTGTGGGGACTGGCTGCAGGGAGTAGAGAGGGTGGGAATGGAAAGGGTTCAGAGGTGTGGGACAGTCCACAGAGGGGAACACCCACACTGGGAGAGACTAGAAAAAGTGGCAGCCACTCCCCCAGGACCTACAACCCATATTGGGACCCCAGCAGCCCATTCCCCACAAGGCAGGGCTGAGTGGCCACAGGACAGGGTCCTCCCCACACCGCATACTTGTTCCAGTCCCAAGGACGTCCAGGCTCTGGCGAGGCTTCCTGAAGGATGTTCTAGGTTGCAGTCCCAGGGAGACGCTACTCTGTCTGGGGGTGAGTCTCAGTGCCTTATCTCAGGAACACATTCTTCCTACTTCAGCTGTGGCTGATGCCAAGACGGCCAGATGGCGACATCTAGAGGCAGCCTCTTACTTCATGTTGCTTTACCACAGAATCCCACAGCAAAGGGCCTGTGTCAGCCCGGGTCTCCCCATTGGTGCTCTCATCCTGTCATCCTCAGGAGTTAGTGACTAAGCCACCAAGCAGAGCTTGGAAGAGGCCCAGCTACTCCATCTCTCCACGCCAAAGCGCAGTACAAAGCCCCTGACACCCCGAGTAAACCCTTGGATACTCTTCACTCCAAGCCAAAGAGTACGTTGGCTTGTTGACGACATTCACCATCCCTCACCCACTGCATTGCTTTGTTTCAGAGGGTCATCCCAGCAGCTCAGCCAAACTCTTCTCACAGAGCTGACTCCTCACCTCCACCTCACCATCCAGGCCCATCCTGTGTCCTGAATCCCAAGTGAGAATACACAGTGGTCCTCACCTTTCCTTAGTGGTCCTTTTTTAAAGCTAATTGTTCATTTCCAACTATCCATACCCCCGGTCTTTTCTGGTACTGGATACTCCTCAACCCCTCTCCTCACTTCCACTCACGGTTTGTCTCCCACTTCTCTGACCTCTCTCTCTTTTGCTCTTCCCTTAATCATCCATACACCCGTCCATCCATCTGTCCATCCTTCCTCACTCATTCTACAATTAGCAGGATAGGGGCTGAGCCTGATGTTACAGGGATGGGGTTCGGGAGGAGAAAAACAAGGACAAATACTCAGCAGCACCTGGTTATAACACTGCAGGGAAAGTGGGAGGATTGAGGTAGGACTTTCTGTGCTGCCTCCATCCCACCTCCGTGCTGATGAAGAGCAAGTCATGTCCACAGTCCTTTCTGAGGTGGCTGCATGGCCTTGCTCACTTCTTATCCCCGGAGACCACCTGAGTGCTTCTCCTTGCCCTCCCAGCCACATTTGGCTAGCTCCCTTTCAGCCTTCACTGCAACTCTTGTCCCTACGTCCACAATGCCCCTGGAGCCTGTCCCTAGACCCACTGGACTGGATCCACCTCTGGGCTTCTTTCCCTGGACTGGCCCCTCCCTATCCCCATCGTGTCCAGTGTCATGGGCATCTCAGCCCCGTTGGATGCCTGGCCCTGGGATTGGGCAAGTGAGGGCTTTCCAGAATCCTGGAAAGGCAGGGAGAGTTAAGATCTGAGATAGAGCCAGGTTTGGAATGTACTTCTACAGACCACTTTTCAGTAGGATAAGGGTAAATAACATGTCTGGTCCACTTATTCCCTTGCTGGCAGACGTCAGAACTGGAACTCTGGCCCTCCCACTCCCTACTTGCTCCTCCCAGCCAGACGATTTCCCATGTGGAGCAGATTAGGTAAGGGGCCAATGGAGCAAAGACACTCAGACGCACAGAAACCCAGTAAAGGTTAACCCATCCCAGAGGGAGGCTCTTGGAGTGCAGGCCATCTACAGTTCAGAGGGAAGAACTTAAGGGCATTTAGTAGCATTAAGTAAAATGAAAATGAAAATTCTAGAGGTGAAAGGAACAGTATAAGGTTTTCCCACTCTAGTTAAAGAGTCCAAAGAGCTTAATTTTTAAAATATAATTCTCACCCTTTCCCCTCTATTTTTATCATGTTCCAAAATGGTGGAATACTGGAACGTATATGTTAAATATATTTAACTTCTTTTCTGCACCGTTTACTTCTCCGCCCCATCCCCAACCCCCCGCGCCAAAATTGGGCAATAAGAGATGTTTTGTGAATTACTATCTCTTTCTGAAAGCTCAATATTGGGACAAGTGTTTGGACTGTGGACTTGGCTCAGATCGAGGCCCTACCATGGTGTCACAAGTTTCTCAATCTCTGGGCCTGTTTTATCACGTTAAAAAGAGGGCGATCGCTCCTATAATCATTCTTATCAGACTTTAGACACTCCCTTTTTCACCTTTCCCTCTCCAAAATCTGCTCCTCAAGGCCCAGTTTACCCTAGCCCACACTAGGGTAAAGTGTTAATGCCTAATGTTAATAACATAAATAATTACTAATGTTGTATTTGCATTTTAAAAAGTACCCACTGGAGAAGTCCTTATGTGCTGTATTACTCCAGAGGCAATGAGATCGCTCTAGCTCGGTGGGGGTGAGTTGGAGTGGGGTCTTTAACTCTATCTAGGTAGCTGCCTAGACCTTTCCCCAAAGCTGGCTCTGCATTTAAGAGTAACGTAAATTTAAGATTTAACAAGCTCAGTTAAATACTATGAAATCACAGCAGACAGGCCTTGGCACTGAGTGTGTGGGGACCCTCACAACAAAAGCCTTCACTTCCTTTTCCTTCTTTTCAGGTCCCCACACAAATGGTTGACACTAAATGAGAACTTCCTGTGTTGTCAGGAGGCCATGAAAATTTTGCAGAGAAAACTCTTTTGGACGGACTCTTAAACAGACTGAAATCTTCCATGACCCGATAGAGGTGGTGAAACAAAGGCTGGCCTCATCTGGTACCCTAAGGATCTAAAAAAATGATTATTCAAACCAAAAGAAACCAAATTTCATTTCGCTCCTTTTATTTACAAGTTTTATTTAAGTATCTCTAATGGTTAGAAAATCAATGTCAAGTGTGAACATTGGTATACAGCTTAAAACACAAATGTCAGTAAATATTAAAGAACATGGTTAATGATTTTTAATAAAGTAAATTTTTAATAAAGGAAACACTTGATAAGAAATATTTTCCAGGAGGCAGGTTAAACGTTAGGTGCCGGAGGCCTAAGGGACAGAGCCTCCGCCTATCCAGGTGATGGCAGCACAACAGTCCAAACGTGTTTTCCACCGGATAACGCACAAGGCTCGCATGACGTGGTACCACCAGCCTTTATACCGCAGCTCCAAAGCCACACTGGGGCTTTTTCTGTTACAGAAAAGAGTCACATTCAAAGACAAATGAACCACTTGAAGATGAAACTAGGATAGCTCAGTTCCAGGACATTCTGGTTTAATCTGGGAGGTTAAGGCTTCCCCAAAACAGTCAAATGAACATAGGTCAGTGGGGGCTGATGGACAAAAGAGTCAAGACAGACTCATTCTGAACACATTTTCTTGTTCCATACAATTATTCTTCTTTAACTCAAGTTTGAGCTGTTCACATTTCATTTACATATGAAAGGTGCCAGTTCAATTGTGTCTAACCTGAGCTTTACCCAGTGTGCCCAATACTACATATCTTTTAGGAGGATCATACTTCTGGGAGAAGTGTTTACATATTAACATACCTCAAAGTTTACATTTTCATTATAATAAATTAGCTTTAATGTTACAATTAACATCTCAGAACACTGAGTATCTAAGTAACTTGACCTAGCATACTAATTTGAATTTAGAACCAGTACCATCTTCCCTATCCATTTTGACCAATCCCCAGAATCAGCAGAGCCATATTTTACTTACATATAAAATATGCAAATTAGGTCGATATTACCAAAATTTCTTACCTAAAATAATATGCCATTTAAAACACCAAAGCATACTTTTGAGTAAAGTTACCACCAAAATATTAAACGTTCAGTCTCATTTATTAGTTCATTTTAGAAGTCTCAAAATTGAAATCTTCACATAAAAAGAAGGATAAATGCTTTGGAAGCAACTGAGAAGTACCACCAATCCCCTCTCAAATCCGTGTCCACAAGCAGTGCCTCAGGAAGGCCAAAACAGCAGAACTATGGTCAGGGAGATACACACTGGGGTTTAACCAGGAGGCGCCCCTTGGAGCATTCATGGAAAGAGCTGACAAAGTTCACAGTGGAAAAAGGCAGACAATATACCGGCCTTTCTTCTCTCTCAATATATCAATTAGAAAGCAGGAAATCTATGAAGTAGAGAAAAAACACAGATACATTCTGAGGAACAGTTGGGAAGTCTGTATTCTCTCAGCTGTCCCACAAGTTATCGAATCAGATACATTTATGACCATGACGGCTCCAAAACGGATCACACTCTGTAATCCAGGTAAATGGTCCAAGGGTGTGCCAGGGTTTAGCGGGCATCAAGGTAAAAGGTTGTCAGACAAGCAGTCTTCGGCTCTAGCAACCAACCTTCATATGAGCAGAATGGTAGTGATTCACGTTTAATTTCTGCGTTAAGGTCTAAGAGATTAGAAGGAATACCAATGGTTTCAGAATAAAAGGACCAAGGCTAAGCTCTCAAGAGAATGTCTTAGATGAAGCCATATCACTAAACAGTTGCACTGGAAAATATACAGGGAAACATCCTCAAGCTAGAAGTATCCCAATGCTTGAATGAATGTCACTGGGACATGGACAAAAATGAAGAACTCAAACCTAGTTATTTGCTTTTCTTTCAGTGGATGGTGTAAAGGGGTGAGATGAGGAGAAGGATCAACTAATGTAAAGCAGGAAGATAAAAATGTCAGTTTTGTGGGATTATATTTGTGTTTCCATTCAGGGACACATTTCCTGTTGTTTAAATGGCACAGTAATTCATGAGAACATGAAACTCATACCCCAAAAAAGGATCTACATAGTTTAATTTTCCAATAAACACAAATACTGTGCAGCCCACGGAAGCCATGATGGGTCACATTTAGTTTTGCCCCGTTCCTATAATAAATATGGTCTAGTTCCTGAGAAGTAGCAATGACGATTTATCTCACATTCTAGGTGCAAGTGTCTCATCCAACAAATCTCACTTCTCCCTCCTCCCCACCACCTCTCAGTATGTACATAGGGAGCCTTGGTTAGTGACTGTTTTCAACTCCTTCATGTTTCATCTCTCCAGATTCAGGCTGAATCTAAATCCATAATCCACTGCATAAGCCAGTCCTGCCTAATCACAAGGAGATCACATTTTCTCCCTCCCTGCAACCATTTGAAGAGGAAGCATTCTTTCCAGTTAGTCAGCAGCAGGGGGATGACGGAGTTTAGCACAACAAAGGTAGAAATTAACAGAAGAATGTTTGAGAGATGTAAACAGAAAGGCTGAGTGCTATGACTAAACTTCCAAAGGCTAAGCACTGGAGGAAATGTTATTAATGCAGGAAAGGCCAAGAGTTAAGGCTTAGACAGAAGTTACCTCCTAGTACAGTCTTGAAAGGTCAGGGGGTAGGACCCAGTAAAAGGGACCAAAAGCTGCACAAATACCGCTGGTCTAGAGGCCTAGCCCCTCCCACCCTCAGCTGAAAACCAAGACAAATCCTTCTAAGCATGTTGACAGCAGGCCTGTTTGCAAGTTTGAGGACTCAGTTTTAAAATAAACTAAAATAGAACTAGAATGTAGCATTTCAAAATGTTTTCACAAGTATAATCACAAAAAATGGTTAGACTATTGCATTGAAAAGTGTTCTGTGACATCCTCTGTAAACCTAGGTCTTAGTAATTTAAAAATAAAAAACAAACAAAATCTTGCTTCCTAGTCTAAAAGTCGATGATCGTGAATCGAGAAATATCAAGTTTGTAGATTTTGCAGCAAGACTTCAGGAGACCCTGAAGTTCTTCGCATGCTTAGAATCATGATTAAATTTACCCTTTGGAGGCTCAGGCTGACAGTTTACCAAGTGTCTTTATAAAAGGACTTGGGCTACTAGAACCCAAGCCAATTCTGTGGTCTCTACGCTCGGCCCTCGCTGCGTAGTAGAGGTGACCAAAACACACAGGGACACGAAATCACTGCTCTTGTTTTTAAACTTAGGCTGTTTCCTTTTTCTCACATCAGTCTATTATTAAGCAAGCTATAATATCTGCCTGCCCTTTTAACAGTAAGATTTGAATAGCTAATTTCCAAGTAAGTGAAAATGCCTTAGAAGAGCATTGAAGTTAACCTGGGCAATAAGATGGGAGCCTCTTAACCCCCCTTGTAATACGCATCAATTGAGTCTGAGTTAAAATACACCACAGTGACAGTGATGTCATCCCTGTACATCCTTGCCAAGTCCTCCGGCAACGTCAGCATTGCCGCCAGCCGCTCCGGCTCCATCTCCCCATACTCATTGCTCCCTATGGCGTGTCGGATCAGACGCGTGGCTGCGTTTTGGTCTGCAGCGTGGAGCCCCTGGGCTTTCCTCTGTAGCAGCAGTCTCTGCATGAGTCCCAGGTTGGCAGGTCTCTGGGCCAGGTCTGGCTTGTGCCGACCTGCTTCCGTGAGGTGCTCCACCACCAGCCTCACCACATCCTCATTATCGAGCACATCCCACAGGCCGTCTGAGGCCAGCACAAGGAACTTATCCTGGGGCCTCAGCCTGTGGTATGTGACCTCAGGCTCAGCAGTCAGGTAGGGTGGAGTGTAGTAATGCGTGGGGGTGAACTGGTAAATGTTGAGGGCCTCGGTGTCAAAACCCCTCTCCAGGACACTGCGCTGCAGCTCTTTACTCCACTTCAGCTGGACATCGCCGAATGCCCTGCAGGGCATGAGGACTCCCAGCAGCCTGTCTTCCATGATGATTGTCCCGTCCTCTGATTCCGGATGCTCCCTTTTTAATCGTGACAGCTCAGCCTGGTTCCGGGCATTGTGGTCATGAGTGAGGGGCAGACAAGACCACAAGCCACTGTCCTCCTGGACACCAAGGATGGCCCGGCAGTCACCAGCATTTGCCACATGCAAGTGAACACCATCAACATGGGCCACGCAAGCTGTTGCCCCAGAGAAAGCGACCTGGAGCGAAAGGTTCCTTGTCATCTCGTCTTCCAGAGGAGCCTGGATTTCCAGCGAGATGTCAGAATCCAGCCTCTGGAAGGAGTACATTAATGCTTCCTTAATGTTCAGTCCCATTTCCATGTGCAGGTCAAGCAGCTCCTGCCAGTAGACTCGGAGGTGATCAAGGTGCACTGATGTGATGTCCTTGTAGATACTGTCCCCTGGATGCTTGAGCCACTGCAGGATGGGCGGCATAGGCTTCATGCTTTCCATGGCTCCTTCCATCCTCTCCAAGGTCTGCTGAGACATTAGTGACACCGCTATGTAGTAGAACAGCCTCTCACTCACTGCTTGAGCGCATGCATGGCCACCATGTCCATCAAAGATGCCAAACATCAGGCCGTTGGTCTGCAGGCAGGAGGCTACACCTCGCCGGTCCTCCACTGGGGAATTGGCAGCCAGCTGATTGCTCTCAAACCGCAATACCGAATTTGGGACTCCACTGACGCTGACAAAGTCAAGAATCTTGTGGGCTGACTCACCAGCTCGAAGCACTTCATTTACCTGCTCAGGGCTGAGTTGCAAGTGGAAATCGTCTTCTTCTGTCGATGTGTGTCTATAGGCTTTTGGCAGAGCAAAGCCAGCACATGAGGCATTGTTTTTTAGGGTGGTTGGTGCCCAGGATAAGAGCCTCCATTTCGATTTATTCCTACTTGAGGTGCACCTTAAATATAAATGCCTCCCCCCTTGTAATGTGGCAACGCTGTTCCTTGCAGAATTTAAGATCCAGTAGGACACAGTACTTGACATTTTGAAACTATACCAGCAAATGGTCCTTCAGCAAAAGAGTTTTCTTTTTTAAGCCTGAAAATGAAAGAGTTTAAGAAAGTTTCAAATTTAATATCTTAATAACGATGACTTCTGAAAACATGTAATTTGCTACTATCCTGAACAAAAGTGATTTAAGGTGAACTATTTAAAAGACTTGACTGAACTCAAAATACCAAACCAAGTCTCCCTACCTCCCATTATAACACATAAACACATTCCAGAAAATGTTTTTAGATGCCCTCTGCTCTTACAGAGCCACTGAGTGCTTTCCCACAGAGCTCATTCATCCCTCACAGTTGGCCCAGGGTCCCTTTTTCCTCTCCTTCTCAAATCCTTTCTATTGCTAGGGCCCAGTTGTCTAGCTCCCATGTTCACTCTCCCCAGGAGAACATAAATGTTTATTTAAGTGCTTTCCCACTAGTCTATAAGCTCCATGAATTCAGGAACCATGGCTGCTTTACCAGTGGCTCTCCAGGGCCCATCCCTGTACCTGGCACACAACAGGTTCTCAAATATTGGTTAACTGTGGATTTTTAAAGGTCCAATGGCACACTGGCTGTCTAGCATCATACACATTACCTGAGCTCCGGTTGTCTATTGGCAGGCTAGGAATCCTAGTCTTCTAAGGTTTTGTGAGGATTTAATGAAATATGACCCTTCACTCCAAAAAAGGTAGTTATTACTTTTATTATTAGGTGTATACTTCTCCTGTCATTCTGTACACTTTTTATATAGTTGTAACAACAACTTTGAATCTAGTTTACTTGTTAAGAACATTTTATTGACGATATTACATTTCATGGATGTGTAATATCTCATTGTGGTATAAACAATCATAATTTACTTTGAACTATTCTCTATTGTTGGGGATTTGAAGGTCATTTCCACCACTGTTTATAAAACACCAAACTACACTGCCTTATGCATCAACCTTTTCCCTACTTAGGTTATATTCTACTGATTTCCCAAATGAGGAATTAGTAGGTCAAAGTGTGTAGGGTGTAGAGTCATTGCCAATCCGATTTCCAAAAGGTTCACATCTGCCTCCACAAGGGCATGAAGGAAAGCGTTTCCTAGCACCTTCGATGGCCTCTGGGGGTATATTTCCTTAGACCCCAAACCAAAACAACAAAACAACACAACAACAACAACAAAACCTGCTCTATTTTTTACTCTCCATTTTCTTGGGTGACCCGGGAGAAAAGAGCGCTTCCCACGTGCTTTTTGGATTTCGTTGATGAATCCTGCCCTCCCCAAGTTTGTCTGTTGGAGTGTCCGAGAGCTCTCAGAACTAAGGGCCGTCCCCCTCCTCACAACCTACCCGGCTGAACTGGGGGCAGAAGCGGCTGCTCCGGGCGCGCACAGAGCCCTGCCCCCTCCCCTGCCCCCGCCCTGCAGAGAAGCCTGGAAGCGGGGCCTGACACGAGGTGATGCGCGGCAGCACCCACCCAAACAATTTCACGTCCCTAAAGGAAACAGACGGGTCCCAAGTTCAAGTCTCTGACCCACGGCCTCATAGCTAAGAGCGCGGCGGCCTTCTCAGTCCACGGAGCCGGGAGCTTGCTCAAACCCGGGCGCCGCCGCGTCCCTGAGCCCCAGCTTCCCAGACTGCAAAATAAGGGGATTCAGTCGAGACGCCGAGCTCACGGGGGAGCTCCTGGGGCTAGAGCAGCTAGCTTAATGGCTCAGCGCGCGGCCAAGGGTCCTTGGCTAGTCTCGAGCCCACGTGGCGCGTGGCGTGAGTGGGGTGACCATGACGGTGAGGCCAGCTCTTCCCCGCCGGCTGCGGACCCGCCCCCTCACCTCACCTCACCTTCGCTCTCCACCGGATCACCTGAGCCGATGCCGCGGGAGGGGGAGGCCCAGGCCCCGGAGAGCCCTGGCGGGATTACAATGCCCACGACCCGCGCTCGTACCCTTCTCTACCTCGGACCCTCGCACTGCTCTCACCAGCTTGCACCGTCTGAGCAGGGGGTCCGTCCCGTCTGTGCCGGGCGACTGCCACCACCCCACCTCACTTCTGAATACCACTATTGCAGATCCGATTCAAGGAGGAAGCATCCTCTCCCCGGCCCTTATTGGTTCATCTGCGGAGGCGGGACCTTAACGGACAGTGGAATTGCCCAATGGCTGAGGATGGCGAGAGGGCAGGCAGAAGGGACAAAACCCCGAGGGGCCAAATCCGGTTGTTCCCCACCTACCCGCTACCCGCCCTGCCCCGCTCCAGCCCGGAGTAGGTTGAGAGCAAGGCTACGGGACCATTCAGTCACATGGCTGAGAACCGCATTACGTGACTGCCCCTTCTGCACAGCCCAAACCGAGCAACCTTTCCAATTCCTTACTGTTGTTAGTGACACCCCACGGCTTCTTCTCCATTTCTGTGCGGGCCTGTCCAGACCCTTCTCCCAAGCACTACACCCTTATATTCAACCACGGGAGCACTCCCACTGGAGGCTTCAGATACAACTTGCCCCTAACTCATCTTCCTGCCAAACCAGCTTTTCCCCTCCTCCTCTAACCCAGTAATGACCTTACAGTCTGCCGAGAGACCCAAGCCAGAAGCCGGCAAGTCACCTCGACTCCTCCCTCTCCCTGGCCCCCACCCCACTCTCCTGTCAGTTACCCAATACTGTTAATTTTATCTCCTAAATATTTCTCCAATCCAAACATTTGCCTCCAGCTGCTCTACTACCCTATTCCAAGCCTCTCATTTGGTTTCCCCACCTCCACCTTCGACTTGGCCCTAGCCACTTGTCTTCTACCGAACAGGCAGAGTGACGCTTCTAAAACTCAAATTCCTGCTCTAAAGTCTTCGTTGGCTCCCCACCGACCATTGGACCTTGAACTGACAGTTACTTTGGCCTGACCACTGACAGTTCCTACAAATGGTTAGTGAGTGCTAGGTTGAGAAAGGCTGAGAACCAGGACACAAGATGTCATTCCCTCAGTCCTTTCCATTGTGGGAGTCCAGTTATCGCCTGCTTCCTTATAAACTGCTTTAATAGAACTCTTCTACTAACTGTGGTAAGTCAGATGCAGCCTTTCCCTGGAAGCAGAGAAAAATTGGAATTGGGCAGACAAGGCCACTTAGAAGCCCCAATATGTGGTCTTCTGGAAGGAAGACACACTGGCTTACCTGGGGAGCCTGGTCAGCCCATCTGGACCCAAAGATGTGCTTCCCATAAAACTGCTCGTCAGACTTACCCCTGGTATAATATTTATACTGCCCTGGCCCTTTCCGGAACTTCTACCAGTATGTCAGAATTCACAATATCTCTCTTCTTGAATGTTGAGAGGGCTGTCTCAGACTCAAACTAAAAATAACTGTAAGGGATTCTAAATAATTGGGTATGTCGTAGTGAGAACGTCCAAACCTGTAGAGAATTTTTGTAAAAGTTTATAATATTTGAGCCAAAACTGACAACATATGCTGGGGAGCAAGTCTCAAATGCTTCAGAGAATAACAGTTTTGCAGCTTATTTTATGCATTTGAAATTAATGAGGGAACATAAGGAAGATTACATTAGGGTGGGAAGAAAACAAGGTGGGGATTGGATTAGAAGATTATGTGCTTTGTTAAAAGTGGTTATGCCTTCGAGTGACTTGCCCAACTAGGAATTTATGATTTATTATAGCACCCCTATTTCATCCACAGGTGCAAAATGTTTTTTGTATAGATAGTTATTTGGGGTTACAGAGGGCCATTCTTCAGGACAGAGACAGCATAGTTTAATTACTCAATCTGCAAGCATTATGGGTACCTACAATGTCAGGCTCTGGGCCAACTACTGGAGACACACAGATGGCTGCCCCTACCATACTTTCCTGAGAAAAATTATATAACTCCACTAAATCTGAAACCACAGTTTTTCTAAGCTACCACACACATGCCACTTCTAAAGTAAAAATGCACCCTTGAGGATTTTGCGTGTACTGGAACTTTTATTTAAAGACTATAACCAGCTCAGTCACCCAATATATGATGGCCAACTCAAGAACCCCATCTGATCTCCCAATGCTTCTTTGAAACGAGCTCTTATAAGAAGAAAATGAAGGTAAAGTACTTATTTGTCCCTGAGAAAGGGAAAGCAGCAGCTCAGTTGTCATTTTCTTTGAGAAAATATTTTAAAATATTCAGCCTCACTCAAAACTAAACAAATTGTGAATTAAAATGAGAGGCTGATTTTTGTCAATCAACCTGACCAATATTAAAACATGATTAATACTTAATGTCGGTGAGTGGGCCTTGCCAACTTGGCAGGAGGGTGTGGAATTTGAGGCTACCCAATGGACAGATCTTTGACCCACTAATTCTATTTCTTTTAATTTATCCGAAAGAGAGAGTCAAAGATAAACATTACAAATTTTCTACAATAAACATACAAATACATTACTCCATCTGGCATATCGTATATAATCAGAACCACTTGGAAAGGGCAGTTGTGTGGGCCTTGTTATTGGCACTCCAACTTGCCAGTGACTGGTATTCTTTCTGGAAAGTAAATTTGGAGAGGAGTAGAATAGCTCTAGGGGTCTAGTGCGGGGAAGAGGAGGCAAGAGGAAGTTGGGAAATAGCCCTGGAGCTGCCAGAAGTACATGGTGGTGCAGAGCAGGCTCAATCAGCAAGCAATGGCTATCCCGGTGCGGCTTGTGCTGCCCTGTGAACATAGTATGCCAGGAAATTTCAAGTGCCCAGCAGCCTCTCCACGCCACTCCTGGGGAGACCTCAACCCAAGTGCCTGGGATGCCCCTTTCAGGCGTGTGGGCAATTCCTCAAGGGACCTGCAGACACCCTGGGCTCAATGCAGAGGTGGGGGTGGAGGTGGAATGTCAGCGCCTTAGTCTGAGAAGTGCCCCACCCCAGTGCCTAACAGGACACTAAGTATGGGGTTGGAAAGGCCCAGAAGGAGCTAAAAACCAGAACAGAAGGTCAGATGGAAAAACCAGATTACAACAAAGAAGAGAGGGCCCTTTGATAATAACGACAATTATTTATTTGTGCATTTCTTCTCCTCCTCCCTTCCCTTTGTGCGTGCCTCTGCGTGCAAAGTTTAGAGGGACACACACCAGTAGTTAACAATGCTTATGTCTAGGTCATGAAAGTCTGTAGGAACTTTCACATTCTTTACCTTTCCATTTTCTTATTTACTTGAAAAAAAATTTTTTTAATGCACAGCAGGTATTTAATAACCCGGAAAAACCCCAATAATGTCGATCCTACTACACATTTGCACTTAGGAGTGGGAGGGAAGATGACACAGCACAGAGGGTTGTGGGCTGTCCTAAGGCAAGGGAAAAAGCTGCGGGGGGAGGGCAGGGCCTCCAAAGTGCTTTTTTATCTAGGAAATCTGGGAAGTCTCTTCTGATAAGATAGACTTTGGAGAGAGATCTGAAGGAAGTTAGGCCGTGATGCTGTGAATAACTGGGAGTGAGAATATCCATAGGACAAAGGTCCTGACCTTGTGGACCAAAGAAAGGGATTGAATTTTTATGGCCTCGGCTGCCTGTCCCATCTCCAAGCCTTGGACCAGAGCTGGAAAGGACCTGAGACAGCATATCACCTATGCTTTCCCAAAGTGTACTCTGTGAAACCCGATCTGAGAGAAAAGGACACATCCCTACCACCCACCACTGGGAGAGGTACACAATGAACAATGGCATAGTCAAGGCACTGAAAAGTCATGCAGGAAAAGGAATTCATCCACCTATATTGCAGCAGTGCCAAACATTTCACCATGAATCTTCTTTTTGCTGTAAATTTTAGTCACATCTGACAGAACCCGTGTACTTTGTGAGACACCCATATATTCATTCTTCGAAGAGCAAAATAGAGATCTGAATTGATTTCCCCACTGTCCCAGGGTTGCCCAATTTAAGCTTGTGGCTGAGAAGGGTCTGGGCCCTGCTCTCTGGACTCACAGCCAAGCCCCTCTCCTACTGTGTTTCCCCCAAAATAAACCGGATCTTATATTAAGTTTTGCTCCAAAAAAATGTATTAGGGCTTATGTTCATGGGATGTCATCCTGAAAAATCATGCTAGGGCTTATTTTCCGATTAGGTCTTATTTTCAGGAAAACACAGTAGAAGCTTCTTATCCATGTTTAACATCCTTAGGGGACAATTTGGGCTTCTCCAAATACAGAGGGAGAACTCCTGTACACCTCTCCAGGGAAGACAGTTAGTGACCTTCTCACCATACTGTTTTTGTTGAGCTATCTTTAGGTAAAGACCAAAATTTAAATAAGGCCTTCATCTTCATGGGTGCTAACAATGTACGAGTATGCGTCTTTTCTGAGCCTGGTCCCCCAGTGGGCAATGCAGGGCTAGTGCATTTCACATACACTTGTGGAAAACCAAATGTACTTTAATCAGCCAGTAGTAAGCAATCAGAGCCTCTACCTGAACACCCCACTTCTCCTGGAAGGCTAAGAATTCACGGACTGGGTATTTTTTATGCCCTGCTGAAGACCAGGGTGGCACTGTGGCCTTGGAGCTCATTTACAAAGTGCCAAGTCCCTGAGCATTTTTTACACCTGCTTTTCCAAAAGGAAAGCCTCTCCTTTGGGACAGGGTACCTGTGTAACGTGGTGGTTTCAGAGGCTGGCCTTGGGGCAGGCAGACATGAGAACCCCAGCACTGCCATCGATTATATACCCGACTTGGGCAAGGGACCTCAGCTGAATTTAGAGCTTCGCTTTCTCCATCTGGTGAATGGCGACAGCCATTCCCATGTGTGTGGTGGGGGCAGACTCCCCCCGCCCCAAGAACCATTAGTGGAACAGAGGAGAGTATGTGAAAGTGTTGAGGCAAAGCCGTCCTGCTTTCTTTGGCTCCAAAGCTATTTCTGTCAGAAGAACTGGGACCTGTCACTGTAATCAGGGCACCCCCATTCCCAGGCTATGCTGGAGACTGGGTCAAATTTAATTCAGTTTTCCCCCGACACACTAACTTTCAGTTCCAAGTAACTACCTCCAGGCCTTTGCCCCTGCTGTTTCCGTCATCCCTCTTCTATCTTTCATAACTTTGAGGAATAGTGGGGCCACTGCCTCGGCTCTCCATGCATGCTCTTTCCCTAGTAGCCCAATGGTACTCAGTGGCACTGACCAGCTGTCTGCTCTGCCCAGTGCTGGAGGCTGGACAACAAAGGAAGCAAGAGCTTACTGTGCCAGCAGAGCAGGATCACAAACAATGGCAAAAATAGTCAAATATTTTGACAAGCAGTAACCTGCTGAGCAAAGGTTCTTTCCCAGCACAGTTAGGCTGGGCCCCTGCTGCTGATGGCTGGCTAAGATGGACTAGAGACCAAGCTACATCTTCCAACATGGCCACGAGGGGGCGTAAACACACTGCGGGAAGCACCTGAGCAACTCACTTCCCAGAGTTGATGGGGTGGGGGGGAAGAGAGAGAGAGACAGAGAGAGACAGAGAGAGAGACAGAGAGACAGAGAGACAGAGAGAGAGAGACAGAGAGACAGAGAGACAGAGACACAGAGAGAGAGACCACAGTGTAACACCAGGAACTGACACTATCAGCGGTGGGGAGGCTGGCTAATACCTTTTAAGGGACCTAGAGAGTGGTGGTTTAGGCTTGTCTCTGAGGTAGGCCAGTCCTGGCCCCAGCAACTCCTGCTAGTGACCTGGAGCAAGCATCTGATCCTCTGCAAAGTATTTCATCTGCAAAATAGAGATAAGAATGGTACCCACCTCAGAAAATCGTGGGTCTAATTAAATAGGTCAACCCATGGATTGTGTTCACTGTTGGGTCACCTCACAGGCCCATAGAGCATGTTCTCAGGGGCACCAACGGATGATGCTTCAAAATAATTTATTTAATATTCTATTAAAATAAAAAGATAATGTGAGAAATCAGAACTATTTACCTTCTTTATAGTTATCTGTCAGTTTAGTATTATTTTGTATTATTTTTATATTTAATTACATATGTGAGGGCCCCATAGTGTGTGGCTTTTGCAGGTTTTTAGCCCATGGAGGTCCTCACAGGGGCTGTGGTTGACAGGGCCCCCACTGTCTATTGTCCCTGCAGGGTCCAGGAAAGTGTAGGTCCTGGTGGCATCCTCTGTGCAGGAGCTGGGTAATGGGCAGCAAGGTCCACAGAAAGTCCCCAACCCTCTATCTCCAGAGACCAGCCTGTTACCCCGGGAGCTGGCCATTAGGAAGCTCCACCTTAGAAATCAGTGCTCTCATCTAGGGGTCCACTTCCTTCAGGCCATGCTCAACCTGCTACCTTGTGCCTTCTTCAGGGGCCCCTCCCTGTGGTTCTCTGACCCCTGGACGGCCTCCCCTCTCATCCCCTTGACTTGTGATACCACCCAAAGACCATTTGGGGACTCTGGGGACGGTTGTCACATGGTTGGGGAGACGCAAGGGGTGCCAGGAGTCCTACAGGGAAGTTTCACACGGCAAAGCATTGTTTGAGTCCTGCTCCACCTTCGAAGGTCTCACCTGGGTGTTCAGGCAGGTGAAGAATCTCCATTTGAGCCTACAACCTGTTCCATTTAATTTGCAAACACAAAGTGATGCTTGCACAGTTTGAGTATATAGCAAATCATTGTACTTTGTGTTGTTTGGAATTTTATAAAGAGTTGTTCACCATCTAAGAAAACCATACCATGAAGGCAACAATATTCATATTCCTCTGCCCAAATGTATTTGTAGCTGTCATGTTATGGGGCTTCGGAATATGAGTGCAAACGTCAGAAGACCTCATCACATCTTTACTGTCCTTGTGCCTTTACATACTGTATCAGCATTTACATACTGATACACGTATTACTTTATTAAGAATTACCTGTTTGTATATATAAGTATATTTTATTATATATTATAAATGACTGTCCTTTACATTACAATTGAGGCATTAAATTGTTTTTTTGAAATTATGTGTGTAGATAAATTATATTTTCTTTAATTTTCATTGAAGGCTCACAATGGGAGGTATTGCATTGCTTATTATAAAAAGTTAGCTCTGAGAATCTCACAAACACAATCTGAGCCAAAAAAGCCAGAAACTAAAGCGGTTTCTGAAATGAATGATTTCATTTATTTGAAATTCAAAACCAGACAAACGTGATTTACCGTATTAGAAGTGAGATGGTGGTTACTTTGGGGAGGTAGGAGCTTGATGAAGAAGTGGTGGGTTCTGGAAATGTACTTTTTCAGATCTGGGTTGTGGGTGCACAGGTGTGTTCAGATTGTGAAATTTCATTGAGTCCATGTGTTTTTCTGTATATATGTTATGCTTCAATTTAAAAAGCCCCCAAACGAAAAAGCAAAGGTCACATCACCTGTAATGGGACAAATGAACATTGTGTGCCTGAGGCCAATACAGGATCACTTTTGTGATATTCCTACCAAAAGTTCATAACCTGAATCTCTTCATGAGGAAACATTTGATACACCCAGCGGAGGTCAAATCCTACTACCTAACTGTCCTGCACTCTCCAGCCATGTCAATGTCCTGAAAGACAAAGATGGAGGAACTGTCAGAGAAAAGGAGACTGCAGGGAATGGACAACTGAACGCAATCATTGCCTGACCTGGGAATTTGGGGGGATTACAAAATACATTACGGGGACAGTTAGCAAGATCTGAATAAGGTATGTTGATGTAATGTAACAATGTTAATTTCCTGATTTTGATTGGTTGTGTTAAAGAATGTCCTTGTTTTTAGGAAAATCCACTGAAGTATTTAGGGGTAAGAGGGTATCATGGCTGCAACTTATTCTCAAACAGTTCCAAAAAATGTACATATATGAAGAGAGAGAGAGAGAACAATGTAACAAAATGGGGAGTCTGGGTAACCAGTCTGTGGACATTCATTGTGTTATTTTTTCCATTTTTCCATTAAATCTGTAATTACGCTAAAGTAAAAAGGTTTTGGGGTAAGGGGCTCTGGGTCTTATAGTGGAAATCTAACTGTTGGCCGTTCCTGTCTCTGTTCCCACAGCTGCAACCCCAGTTCTTCCAGGTGTCAGTATAAAGAGGGGAAGAAAAAGAAGGAACCAAAGCCTACATTTCCTGGCATATCCAAAGGTGCTAAGGGTCCATCTCTAGGGGTTTTAGCTTATAGTATGGACTCAGTGAATTGGCTGAGGTAGGCCAGCTCTTGACTACTGCCAGACACCTGAATTTCTTTCCTCAGCATGACCTCTGACCTCAGGCAATTCTGGGATGGAGGCAGGTGCCCCAATGACTGACTGTAGAGCTGGCTGCTGCTGCTCTGACCTGAGCCCCAGGAGTTGCTGGAGCCAGTGCTGGCACCAGTGAAAGCAGCCCTCTACCCCAACCTGGGGTCAAAGGACCCATGTGAGCAGCTGTGCACCTAGCAGAACTGAGTCCCACAGGGCGAGGAGCTCCCCACCAGGTCCCCTCTACTTTCTACAGAAACCACAGGCTTTTGGATTTAATGCTGGGGCCAGGGTTTCAAAGGCTTGGCTGCCCCCAAAATATATTTTCAGCTCACCTGCTCCTGCCTGAAATTATACCATTAAAGTTCTGCTCTCCTAGGAGGGAAAGCATTTCCAAGCACCGGTTTCTCCTAAAGTGCAGACATCACTGTTGTACGAGTCATAGTTCGTGGACTTGGTTATGTGAAACACATGGGATGTCTTTATTTTCTGTACTTCAGTTAAATGTAGCGCAGACCCCTGATTACATTGGGATGGTAGGAAATTCAGCCTAGGTATTCTCCTTCACATCAATGGGCAAAGGTCTGGGGGTCTTGGGAGGCTCTTGCAGTCACCCTGTTCTTGCCAGCTTTAGTCCAGCACCATGGCCACTTTCAGCTTAGGGGGCACATGAGGTGACCCACATCCTGAGATCCAGAGCTGTCTGCCTCTAGCTCAGTCACAACCTGACTCTGCTTCTGGGAAATCTCCTTTCTCTTCTCCCTAAAGTCCTACCTTTGGCCCCTTGGGCCTCCCACAAACCCATTTTATAGATGTGGGAACTGAGGCCAAGAGAAGAAGTCATACAGCAGACTGAAAAGGAGGTGATAAAATCATTGCCGCCCTCCCCGCCAATAAGGTGTTACTGACTGTGGCATTTGCATTTTATAAGAGGACTATGTCGTAACTGAGCCCTGAAGCTCAAATGGCAGGATTTCAGGCTCCATGACAGGCAAGTAGGGAGTTATTCAATGTAAGGGTCTTTTTGATATGTAAGGCTCCTGATGAGTGAAGTACACTGAACCAGGAGTCGTGAATTCTGGGTCTCCCACCAACTCACTTTGGCAGACTCTGTTCCCTCTTGTGCCTCAGTCATTCTATCTGTAGAGTGGGGTCAGATCAGGAATTCTTTTAGCTTGGATGCTCCGGGATTCCCTGGGAAGCTTATTGATCCATGCTATGGCTTCCTCTAGCTGAAACAGTTGTAACCCCCAAACCCTACTCCGAATACTCAGGAGCAGCAGCAGCAACAGCAAGGACCCACTTTCCAGTTCCCCAGAGGCCTGGGTAACTGGAGAGACAGGGCATTGTGCCCTCTGGAGACATCCATGCCCAGAGCAGGAGCTAAGAGAGGAGGAGGAGAAGAGAAAGAGCCTCTTCCTGAAAACCTGAGGGTCCCCTGGGAGCCCAACTGACACTGGGTCTCCTGTGTCCCCATGTCTTTCCCATAATGCCTGCCCCAAATAAGCAGCTCAGTTGGAATAAAGAGTCACCTGCTTAACCTGACATACACCTGAAGACAAAAACATTTGGGTTACAGCTGGAGGGATTTAGATTAGATTCACAGACTGCCAAGCCAGGAACTGCTAGGGCCCAGGCATGAATCCATTCTGCCGGGCCAAGGAGGGGCAGCAGGAGGAGCTAATGAATTGCACCTGCCAGAATTTGCCTGTGTTGGGAGGTGGATTCGGGCCAAAATGATGTCTAGCGCTGTCTGAGCCTCAGAGAGAATCCTCTCATTCCAATCCAGAAAGACCTCAGCCCCTGCTCTAGAATTCTAGTGGCTCCTCATGGCCCCTGGATGGAAAGGGAAACTTCTGCCTGGCATTTGAGACCTCCAGAACGTGGGGACCCCTGTGTCCCCAGCCACGCATCCTGTCTTTGTTGATACATGCTGGGGGTGAGGAGGGGAACAAGGCCTTCCTCTCTGTCTGGTAAATGTTCACAGGAGCTGCTGAGGATGCCAGTTACAGTTGACCCTTGAACAACTTGGGCGTTAAGGGTACTGACCCCTTGTGCAGTCCAAAATTTGCATGTAACTTTTGACTCCCCCAAAACTTAACTATTAATAGCCTATTGTTGACCAGAAGCCTTACCGATAACACAAATAGTTGATTAACACATCTTTTTTTATGTTACATGTATTATATACTGCATTATTACAATAAAGTAAGCTAAAGAAAAAATGTTACTAAGAAAATCATAAGGAAAATACGTTTACAGTATTTATTGAAAAATACCTGCATATAAGTGGACACATACAGTTCCAACTCATATTGTTCAAAGGTCAACTGTACTTTGCTTTGGGCCCCTCTTCCAGGAAGTCCTCCCAGACTAATCAAGTCTCTTCAACTAAGCCAGGACCCTTCTCAGGGATACTATCACCTTCCCTGACTCTTGACAGTCACTTGTGGTCAGCTCCTTGCTGAGGGTCTTGGCTTTTCTCCTAGAGGAACAGCAAAGGTCCTGAAGGTGGCCTGGGGCAGGGTCAGCCTGGCTGGAGTAAAGTGGGGGTTAGGGAGGTTTCCTGGTGGAGGATGGAGGAAGCCAAGTTGGTATCAAATGTTCTGAGACTGCCCCCCTGTGGAGGACAGAGTCTTGGAGCAGCAGATCTGATTCACTCCTGCTACCACCTTGCCTGACTACAGGCCAAGCCAGAGGGTCTGCACGGACACCTTGCTAGCAGGCGGCACGGCAAAGGGAGACATCCATTTCAGGCTGCACTATCCAATACGATGGCCACTGGTTATATGCGCACTTGGGCACTAGAGATGTGGCTAGTCTGAGTTAAGATGTGCTGCTGTAAGTATAAAATACACAATGGATTTCAAAATTTAGCACAAAAATGTAAAATTATTTTGTTAATTTTTTATATTGATGACATTAAAATGATAATATGCTTTGGATATTCAAATTAGATATACTTGTTTCTTTTTACCTTTTAAAATAGAGCTACTAGAAAATTTTAAATTATGTATGTGGCTCACATGACGTAATATCCATTTTACAGAGGAGGACACAAGCTCCGGAGGGCTTGAGTGACATGTGGTGCAAAGCCCAGGTGTGAAAGCCAGTGCATCTGCTCTAGAGTTTGTGAGCAGAGAAGACACCAAAAGGGATGCATTTCCCAGGCCCTGCCTCTGGCTGCAGGACAAATACCAGAATCTTCCACGCTCAAAGAGTCACATTCCCCACTCACCTTGAATTTTGATGAACCAGCAGTACATTCTGCCTTTGAGGGTGGACTCAAGAGTTGGTGCAGTGATCCATGGACATGGGGGGCTCCCCAAGATGTCCAGCCTGGGCAGATAATGTTATCTGACTTCCCTTCCCTCTCCCAGGCCAGTTCTGGCTGCAGCTGACAGGCCCTGTCAGCTTAGATGTCAGTGTGGCCCCCTTCCGGATGTCGACTTTTTCAACAAGTTTGTTAGGTTACTTTGCCATCTTCATCTCAGACCCATCTCTGTCCCTGTCCCTAACCCTTGCTCAGGCCACAGACCACTCTCTCCACGGATGAGTGCTTTGGCAGGTGGGTATCCCTGGCCAGCCCTAAGGGGAGCCCCCTGCTCAGCACTCTGCAGCAGCGGAAGCTGTAGAGTTAAGCATGGGTTTGGGAGCAAGTCTTCTGCAGGCAGAGCTTTGGGGGTTGGGTCTTCATAGTCACCTCATCTCCAGAGGCCCACCCCAAAGAGGGGAGACTCTCACTCTGGGGTCCAGGGCCTGGCTCCTCCAGCAGATGCTTTGGGGGGAACCTGTGCCTCTACCCTGGGTACAGACTGGGCATGCTGTGACCACTGGCCTGGACACCCAGCCCGGTCTTTTTCAGAGCCACCTTGGATCCCCAGAGAGGGCCTCTCTGGGATCTTGGGAAGCAAGCAGAGCTCGTCTTGTCCTGAGTGCTCCAAATGTGCCCAGCATCACTCCCAGGAGGCAATCTTGGCTCAGATGAGGATTCAGGAACCAGTCCTGGGTCCCTTGAGGCCAGGTTTGCTGGAGGCATTTGGGAACCAGCTGGTGCATCCCATTTGGAGGGAATAGGGTCACATCTTGGGGTGTGATTATAACATAAAGTGTCCACTTTGGGTTTTAAAATAGTTTTAAATTTAAAAAATAAATTAAGAGGGAAGGATTTTGGGAGTGAGGATTTTTGGCAGCCTTGGGATAATTACTATAAACCAGCTCCCATTTCTCAAGTCCCGGGGGCGGGGGGGTGGGGGGGGGTCTGGCCAAGGTCCCTGGCAGGACCAGCAGTATCAGGCCTGTGGTACGACCTCGATGTGACCATCACCATGCCCATCCCCCGCCCATTGGACCAAGTTGCTCTGGCATAGAGCCAGAGAGTTATCAGATTCAGGTTCAAATCCTGCTCTGCCACTTGCCCAGCCTTATCGTCCTCATCTGTAAAATGAGGGTAATGACAGTTCTTGGACCATAGAGAGAGAGTCAGACATCTGTCCCAGGCCCTTTGCCTGTCTTCAGAGGCAGCATTACCAACATTACTTCCCTCCTGCCACCTGCTCCGAAGCTGAGTAAACACTGTCTTCCAGACACCACCCTTCTCACCATCACCTGAAACATGGAGATAGAAAACGGCCCCTACATCAGACCAGGAGTGCCTGCACGGGCAAAGCTATCCTCCAGCCATCCTGGGCCTGCTCGCTTACCCACTACGTTAAGAGGCTCCAAAGCAGCCCCCACCCTCCACATCCCTTCTCAGCTCAGATCCCAACATTCCACTGCTCCTTGTTCTCCTCTCCAGTAGCCTGAAAATGCTGTGTGCTCACACTAGGCAGCAACTCCCCAGGGTTCCCAGTCCATGTGGAGGCCCCACTTTCCACCTAGGGACGCACCCCAGACTCCTCTCTCCCTCAGAGATAGCCAAATGCTATCTTTTGGGCTCCACCTCCTAAATCTCTCATCTAGCCCCCTGCTCCCCGTCTCCACTACCCTGTTCCCTTTCTCCTGGCCACTGCACCATCTCCTCCCTATTGCCATTCCTGCCCACCCGTCTATTCTCCACAGGGGCCTTCCCCCTTTGCACATCTGGCCCTGCCTCTCCTTGACCCCAGATCCTTTATGACTTCCCATTAGCCTTGGAAGAGAGTCCCAGGCCCTCCCCCGGGGCTCCAGCCCTACCGGTCCTTTCAGCTCCACAGACACTCTGGGCTCTCTCTCACCTCTGAGCTGGCACACCTGCTCTTCCCTTGGCTTCAGACATATTCCCTTCTCCCTGCCTTGGAATACTGGCTGGAATTTAATTTCTTTACCAGACGAGGTAGCCTCCCCCTTTTCTCTGCCCCTACAGCCCTCTGTACAACCCTCACCTGCTCAGTACCCATGTCACTCCCAACATACTGTGCTTGACTCATCACCGGCTCCTCCCCCATGTTTCGAACAGAAGTTGACATAGCACAGGCACTCAATGGGTATTTGCTGCATGGATGAATACATTTATTAATCATTGCATGGATGGGCTGTCATGTAGGTAGCTTTGGTAGCTGGGTGGGGATGAGAGGAGATACTACGTAAGCTGTAGCCAGTGCCTGCCAATGGCAGCTGGTGGCTGGAGGGAGAAGGCCATGTTACCTCTAGCAGGCTGGGTGCTGATTTTAATGGCCTGGCAGTGAGGTTCGTGCATGGTGGAGGCCTGCAGAAGAGGTAATGCTGAGAGGGCAGCTCTGCCCACCTCTAATTATTGCTTGAGTCTTTCTAACAATGCCGGCTGCCTGCCCCAAAGAGCTCGGTCTCGTCCATCACAGTGTGAGCTCAGGGTGGGGTTGCTGCCACTGCCAGTGGGGAAGACAAAAGGAGGTTCCCGGGGCCTTTGGGTCTTGGAGAGCAGAGGCAGCCCCAGACTTGGACCACACTCAGCTCCTATCCTTCCTGTCCCCAGGGCAGTTGAAGATCGGGATCCCATTAAGAAGCCTCCAGGGTGGCCAAGGAACAAACCAGCTGAAGGAGGGGGTCCATAGCACCCCTAGGCAGGGAGCTTCATGTGGTTTGGTTTCTGCTGATGTGGAAGCCCTTGGGAAGATGGTGCCCTAGTGGCTGGCTGGGTAGGCAGGCAGCTTAGGCCCAGAAGGAGGCCTTGACCACACGGCCCTTTAGTGGCTGAGTCGGCCGGAAGTTGTTCACCATGTGGATCCTCTCATCATCCTCTGAGGTGAAAAGCAGGCTACGAAACTTCTCGATCTTGAGAAGGCAGAAGAGATACTCAGGGCAGAAAGGGGTGCTGTGGTCCTCTCTGATCCCAGACACATGATCTGGCATACCGCCCAGCTCGCTCTGCCTCTTCCTCCTCTCGCCCCTAGGGCTTGTCCCCAATCCTCCACTCTCATTCTTTCTTTGGGACCCCAACCTCAGTTATTTACTCACTAAAGGGCCTCTGAACCTAGACCCTGCTCCACTTAGTTCCAGTTCCAATCCCTACGAGCTAAGATTTACCAGCAAATGCAGCATTCAGATTCGAACACAGCAGGCGCGATCCCAGGACAGAGGGATCTCCCCTCCCAGCCGGTATCTAGGTCCTAAGGACTATCAATCAAGCTAACTCCCATGTAAAAATCTAACTGTTTATGAGCAAAAGATGGGACCCCTAACGGTGGGACCACAGGCTGGGAGTTGCTGGTTGGGAGAGTTACAGTGTCTGGGGTGGGCCCTCCAACCTGATGCTCCCCCTGGAGGACTCACCTGTTTTTCCGAGATGCTAATAGGCTCCCGGAGCACGATCCAGGTGACGCTCTCGCTCAATGGGGGCGTCGTCAGAGAGCCTGGGTAGGTCCAGTAGTGCCGGAGGGCAGGCAGGAGGCACTTGGGGTTGAAGCAGCAGAACTGGGCCTTGGTGCCCTGGGGCAGGGTAGGGGAACCCAGAAATCAGCATATACCTCCCACTAGGACCGGACCAGCAGCCTCCCTACCCATTTCTGTCAGCGGGAATCTAGCCTTCTCTTTGGCTCATTGATGCAAATTGTGGGCACATGTCTGTGATCCCAGATGCCATCTCCCAGCTGGGGCCGGGCCCTGTTCACCCATTTGCTTGTATGTAAAAGCTGAAGCTTCGTGACCTCTTTGGCCATCATGTCCTCTCCCGTGCCTGCAGTGGCCCTTAGTGGCATTGCCTGTCGGATGACCATTAACACATGTGACAAGCATCATATCAGCCCTATCCACACCCAGTCTGCATGCTGGGCTCTCCATGGAGCCACTGACCCTGGTGAAGAGGAGTCAGGTGCAGGATACTGCAGGCGGCTGACCTGCACCTTACATCTCAGTGAGGGTTTGCTGCCAGAATGGAAGAGTGAATGGGTGCACTTTGGGACCTACTCTCTTCTTCCCTCCCCACCAGGCTGCTCTGGGTCAGAGGTATGGACCCCTGGGCTCACCTTAAACCGAACCATGTAGAGCGCATCTGTCAGACGGTTCAGGCCGGGGTGTTCATCCCCCATCTGGCAGGGAGATAGTAGTGTGAGCCCAGCACTACTCTGTTCTGGAATTATGGGCAATACCAGACCTCCCGTACCCCTCCTTGTGCTGGGTAACCCTCTCACCTCCAAGAAGACACCAACCACAGCCAGGCCATCAGGTGCTGAGGCTGCCTCCCCAAAGGTGCTGTACTTCCTGGCATTCCAATGAACCAGGTGCAGCTACATGGGTAACAACAGGCCAGGCCAGTACTTAGCGCCTCCCAGGGACCAAGGGAGCTCAGAGCCTGGCTTGCCTCACTCCCACCAGACTCTTGGGCCCTCTGCAGGAGGGGCAGGCTGTCAAACCTCTCAGGCCTAGGTTGCTAAGTGGCCTTGGGGAGCCCCTAAAGAGCACAGAGAGCATCTACCCTGCTCTGGGCCTAACCCTTTCTTGAGCCCCAGGGGACCAAAGAGGAATCTGGCTCAGGCCCTGCCCTCCATGAACTAACCGTGAAATAGATAATGGCCATCCAGTGTGACACTCCCTGAGGAGGTGGCACCTGCAGTTGAGTCCAAAGAATAATTAGGGGTTATCAGATGGAACCCTGGGAGATAGGTATTCCAGGCAGAGAACAGTCTGTGCAAAAGCCTGGAGGTATAAAAGAGCCAGGTGTGGGCAGGGGATTCACCATCTGCAGGCCAGCACGAGGAGAGGTCAGGGGAAGATGAGGCGTGGCAAGGCCAAGGCCAGTTCGTACAGGGTCTTGAATGCTAAGCTCAGTCCTTGAGACTAGTTAGTGAGGGTGTAGTGGGATGGGACAAGCTCTTCAGAAAATTCCTTCTGGAGACCAGGACAGCAGTGGGCAGAGTGCAGGTGGAGGCCGTATGCTGGGGGTGGGTGGAGGGTGTCTCTCCAAAGGTCCCTGAGTGCCCTTCCTCACTCTCTCCAGAGCCCTACACCAGGCATCTGCAAGCCCCTGACTATCCAGTCTCCTACTCTTTCCCCAGGTAGTAAAGGGGTTCAGGTTGAGGAGGACCCTTACCTCACAGGCAAATGACCTGCCGTCCACCGTGTGCTCTGAGCCCACATTGTGCTTCTTGCCCCAGTGGAAATGGAACTGCTTGAGCCGGTAGGGCCCATCCAGGGGACCCCCAGTCATCACTGCCGGTAGAAGTGGGCATGTGACAATCAGAGTGAGACAACCCACACACAGCCCAGCAGATGGTAGTGCCAGGATCAGGGCAGTGCCCTGGAGGGGGATACACTTTTCATTTGGAAAATTGGTTGGGCTAATTGGCCTTGCGTCAGTCCCCACTCAATTCCCTAGGCCCTTAGCTGGGCCAGGGCAGAAATTCTGATAGGCTGTGGGTGGCAGAAGAGTCTGGTACCAACAGAGTATATTTCTCCATCCTCCCCACTCCTACCTCATTTCACATGGAAGGTGGGAATGTTGTTTCTCGAGCCCCCATTATCACTACCAATAGACCTCCCATGTTTGGAGTCCTGACCCAGGGTTGGCGCAGAAGGATTGTTTTGTTGAGTCCTCATATTAGCCCATGAGGGACAGAGCCTATTATTATCTCTATTTTGTAAAGGAGGAAACAGAGGCACAGAGAGGGCAAGGCATTTGCCCAGGGTCACACAGCAAGGCACTGAGCTAAAATATAAGCCTGCATTTCCTTTGTAAGTCCAGAGCCAAAGCCTCTAATCACCAGGATGTGCTGCCTCCCCAGGACTTGGTGTTGTCCAGAGGCCAGCTCCTGATGGTCCCCACTCTGGTGGCCAGGCTCAGATACCTCAAATGCCTCTCCCCCATGGCCTCTCCGGTGGGTTCCGCTAACGAGGTCTGACAATTAAGTTTGTGAACTCATCCTAGAAAAAGTGCTACATACCTCATTGCTGAATATCACTATGGTCACCTTCGAAGTACTCCCCTTGGGAAGCTATGCACTGACGCCAGCGCCTAGTCCACCCTTGAAAGCAATTTTGGAACTCTTTCTGGAATGGCCATCAGAGCTGTCGTCGTATTACGCTTGATGTCCTGAATGTCATCAAAATGTCTTCCTTTCAATATTTCCTTTATCTTCGGGTAAAGAAAGAAGTCATTGGGGGCCAGATCAGGTGAGTAGCGAGGGTGTTCCAATACGGTTATTTGTTTACTGGCTAAAAACTCCCTCACAGACAGTGTGAGCAAGATCCATGAATGGTTGGCGAAAAGTTCAGGTCGTCTAACTTTTTCATGCAGCCTTTACAGCACTTCCAAATAGTAAACTTAGTTAACTGTTTATCCAGTTGGTACAAATTCATAATGAATAATCCCTCTGATATAAAAAAAAAGGTTAGCAATATTGTTGCAACCAGTTCGCGATCTTAATTGTCAGACCTTGTATGCTGTTTTTGTAACTTTCCGACCCTGATATTCAGTGAGCTGGGGCCACACACAAGGCCTCCTGGGACTGATTGAATTTCTAGCTGAAAGGGATCTGGCAGTGGAGGGAGCTCCGGCCAGGCCTGAATGTGAGCCCACAGATCAGGTGACAACCCTAGGCTCAGAGTTCCACTAGGCCCCTTCAGGATGGGTGACCAGGGCAAGGCCTTGCCTCCTGTGGGCCTCTTGAGGAGGAGGATGACAGGGCAGTCCAGAGGCCCCTCCTTGCTTCCTTGCCTTATCTGAAAAGCAGGGCCTGAAGGCTGAACTCCCTGATACGGCCTGTGGGTGCCCACCCTGGCCCCACCTGGGACTCCAGAGTGTGGTGTCTCAGACAGTGAACTCTCTCCCTAACCCCTTGATCTTGGCTCCTTTAGCCTCCTCCTTTCGTCCTGACCGTAGAACACACTGCCATTCACTGTGCACTTGCTATGTGTTAGACACTCTGTAGCCGTCAACCCTCACAGAGACCTGGAGCAGGACTCGTTGTTACCCCTGTTGGACGATGTGGGACTGAGGCTCAGAAAGGTACCCTGTCCAAGGTGACATAGCTGGTGAATGGCAGAGCCCCAACTATCTCACTCCTGAGCACTTCTTTCCACTGGCTCCCTGCCCCCTCAGGCCTGGGCACTCTGGTACAGGAGGGAACCCTAGCCAGGCCTGAAAGTGAGCCCCTGGATCAGTGGTCCAGAGACATGACCCCTTGGGCCCTCCCCCAACAACACTGAGCTATTGATGTCTGAATTGAATCCTCAGAGCCCTCTGAAGGCTGTTTAGAAGGAACAGCTACATGAAAACTGTTCTTTTATAAACTCTCATCTAGGGTCATCAAGAGCCCCGTGTCCCTCCCCAAAGCTCTAGGTGAGAGGCTTTTCTTAGAATTCAGTACCAGGAAATACTGTATCTCTCTTCTGAGGATCTGCAGAATTTCTTCCCTTCTGCAACAGAACTATAATTGATCTTCTTTCCCTTTTTTCCTAGCCTACCAAGGAACTCAGGGCGAAGCAACTAAGATGACTCCTATCTGGCTTCCCTCCACTTCCCTGCCCTTTGATTTTTCTATTTGAAACTTAAGTTCCTTTCAGTGCTTTTATTATATGTATATGGGTGGGGGGCAGAGTTCCAGTCACTTCCTTACACAAGAAACTCTAGCAGGTTTCCTTCTTGCCCCACTCCACCCCTCACAGGCCTGGTCATAAGGATACAATCCCTTCACTGAAGAGCACCCCTGAGGTCTCTGCCTAGGAGTTTATCATGAAAGAATCTGGACTTTAATCCCAGGGCAAAGAGACCTTGGAAAGAGTGCCACAAGTTCCTGCTGGCTTCTCTCTGGCCCAAGATGGTTGGAATCTTGAGGTTGTATGTGGGCTGGAGAGAAGATTTTTGGAGCTGGACTAGGCTGGTTTGGGCTTTCCCCAGCTCATTGAGTCTCTACTTGCCCATCTTAGAGGTAGGTTCTTGAGAAGAATAAAAGAACTGCATGTGACCTTAGCAAGGGGCCTGGCACACAGGACATTTTAGCTCCTTTCTGGCTCTGCGAGGGTTGGCCAGATCCCATAGAGAGGAGGGTTTGGTCTTAGGCTACACAGCAGGTCAAGGATGGGGCACAGTGAAAACAAACCCAACCTAAAGTACTAAATGGAAGAGAAGGAAGGGAAGTAGCATTTCCTGAGCTTCTGAACATCTACTGCATGCCAGCCCTACAAACATCACTTTAGTTTTTAAATTTTTCCTCTCTACGATCCTAGGGAGCAAAATAAGGTCTTATTACTCCCATTTTACACCTAAGGAGCCTGCGGCTCAGCCCATGGCTTCAGAGCTGGTGAGAGATGGAGCCTTCCTTCCCCACTCCAGCATGCTGCCCTTCCCAAGCTTGCCCAAAACAGGGTTAGGACCCCAGGTGGAGGGCTGCCAGGGTCTTTCAGGGGCCACTTACCAGACCGATCATCGCTGTCATTGAAGTCCACCTGGACAGAGTGGCCATTGTTGGCAATGCTGAGGGACGTGCAACCCTCATAAGAAAACTTCAGTGGCTTTAGTCTGGGTGAAAACAGAACCTTGCTGGATACAATATTGATTGGTGATTGGCGGTCTCCCTGGGCAATGGGGTACAGTTTGTGCCACTGTGAGGGGCCTGTAGGTGGGGAGAGAGCAGGATTCAGGCCAGCCCAGGTCTCTGTGGGAGATGGTCGCCCTGGTATCTTTTCAGCCCCTCAGCCCCTGCTTTGGGGGATGTGTGTTCTGGAGCTCCAATCCCAGCTCTGCCACTTCCCCCCTGTTTCAGCCTCTCTTTCCTTGTCTGCGAAATGGCCTCACTAAAACTCACCACCCAGGGCTGATAGGAGGCCCAGAGAGGTAATGTATGGAAGGGAGCATAATACAGCCCCAAGCTCAGGGGCGGTCTGGGCTGTGAGTCCTCTTCAAAAGCCAGTACATGCTCAGAGAGGCCCCCAGGCATCTGAAGTCCCTGACCTGACCCTACCAGGTATCTGGTCTCTTCCTGCACCTTGGCCATGTTTGTGTTGTTGTTTGTGATTGTAATAACAAAAGCGCCCATTGTCCTGGCTTTGGCTCTGTGACATGGATTTGTTCCTCACAACCACTTTGTGAAATAGAAACCAGCTTGATCCCCATTTCACAGATGAGGGAACTAAGGGTCACTCAGGCATGGACACACACATACACTTGGGCACTGGTATAAACACAGCACGTGCATATACTGCCTCCACGTCCCCAGGCATACTCCTACAGCTCCATAGAGATTTTCATGTGTGCACACATGTGCACAGTGACCTGTACTCACTGGGCCCAGAGCAGCCAGGCAGGCCCAGCAACATGTGCACACACACACACAGACACACACACACACTCTGCCAACTCTATCTGACATATGCAAACACCCCCTGTTGCAAACCCAGGTCTGCACTAAGAGACTACAGGAAAGCACACACTCACACACACACACACACACCTGCACACACACCCACGGACGCCCACTACCTGCCTCCTAGAGGCTCCATCTACAGCGAGAGGCTCAGCATCTCCCTGGGGTACATCCTGAGACGCAGCCTATTTTTAGAGCTATTGCCGGCTGGTGCTTCTCCCTGTTTTTTGGCTTCTTAAGTTTTCCTGAGAAAATAGCAGCAGGTTCCGACAGAACTGTGTCCCCAGTAGATGACTCAGAATCGTGACCCAGACTCACTGGGTTATTTTTGAAGTCCTGTGAGAATGCCAGCACCTCTGTCCCCTGCCCTTCCCTTCCTCAGTGTCTTTGGACTTGATGATCTGGGCTGGCCGAGTGAGGGACAGCAGTAGGGTGGCCAGCCATTGGGCAGGTCCTATAGGATACTGGGGGCTCAGAGCTGGTGGCCAGGACCAGCAAGAAGGCTAGAGACAGGGGACTCTGACTCTGGGGGAAGCATCCAGAAGCTGGTTTGGAGAAGGTGCTGGGGGAAGATGATCTATGGGTTCTGTCAATCGACCCCTTCTCTGCCTCTCTCACCATCTCTGCGGATCTCTGTTGCTTTTTTTCTGAATGTATGTCTCTTTCTAGCTTTTGCATGCTCGGATCTGGGGTTTTCCCCTCCAGAAGATGCTTCTGTGTCCGTGGGGCCCCAGAGAGGGCCAGAGACACCACAGCACCTTTTTAACTCCCCCTCCCTCCACTGGCCCATTGCAACCTCTTGATGCCTAGACTGTAGTCCAGGACCCTTCTTCCTCTTCATAGAGTGACAGCGTCTCCCCAGAGAAGTGGGGATTAGGAGTGTTCCCCGCACCAGCACTTCCCCTTCCAGCAATTCCCGCCTGTCCTCCCCAAGTCTTCTCCAGGCAGCTTGGATCTTGGGTCCTCATTGCTCACCTCAGGAAAGGGGGAAACCTTTGCCCCTATCCCCACCCCAGCTTGATAAAAAACAGCCCGAGAGGGAACTGACCTGTCCCAGACCCCTAGTCAAGCCATTTGGCTCTCACTTTCTGCCTCTTTTCCCTCTTCCGCATCCTAAGGAAACTGAGGCAGAATCGAGGAGCTATTCTCCTGGTCAGATGCGGAGGCGGGCGTGGGCCATGGGCTCCCAAGCCTCACATTGGGATGTTTTCAGACACTCTGATACATGGGTGCACCCCAAATGCCCCCTTCCCTTACATACCTGCCTTCAGGTACGCTGGGACACCCGGCGGGGGAATCTCTGCCAGGGACACCGCGCCCTTGCCCACGCGGAGCCCGGCTTTCGGCAGGTCCGGGCACACACGCCGTGCGCGCTCCCCGCACAAGAACCCGCGCACAGCGCTGCGCCCCGTCTGCCCGCGTTGCCCTGGGCCACCTGCACCCCCTGCTCCAGTCCCGGATGAGTGAGTGTCTGGGTCGGGGTCCGAGAGAGCGCGGCCGTTAGGGGCTGCGCGGAGGAGGCGGCAGAGCGCAGCTGGTGGCTGGGCGGGCTGGGGCGCAGCGCGGACTTTGAGGCAGGCGCGGGGGAGTCAGGGCTCGGGCCCCGCAGATGGGCCGGGTTCCGGGGTCTGGATGGGAAGGGGGTTCCAGGTCTGGCCTGGAGGGTAGGGGACTCGCGGGTCCGGGAAACCCGGCCGGGCGCATGGGTCAGGGGCAAGTCTCAGCGGATCGCGGCCGGCCGGGGTCTGCGCCTACCGTCGTTTTGGCCGTAGCCCCAGCCGTGGTGGCCCGTCATACCGCTGCTGTCCCCGCAGCCGTGCACCTGCGGGCTGGGCTCAGTTCCGCTCGCTCCGGCTGCAGCTCCGGCCCCGCTCGCTGCTGGGGAGCAGCCTCTTAAAGCGGCGGCGGGCGGGAGGAGCAGTTCCCGGGAGACCCGCCCCCACCTCCACGCAGGACGAGAGAGGCCGGCCCTACCCGGCCCCCATCCGCAGGCCAACTGAGCCCCAAGTGGAGGTGCGGGGGGTCAGGGGATGTACACTTCTCCCCGCACCCCACTCCTGCCCAAGCCGTTCGACTCTCCCTCCTTTTCTCCAGCACGTGTGCAGGCTCTGGGACACGAGAACCCACTCCTGTTGAGGGCTGCCCGCTTTCTCCACATTCCCTCCCCTCCCCTCCCCAGGCTTGTCCCTGAGCTGTAAATCCCACCACCGGGGCCCTGGGCTCTGGGCCCTGAATCCTCGGGATTGGAGAGTCCAGTATAAACTGCAAATTGCACTGACCATCAAGTGTCCAGAAATGGAGCTTCCCTGTTTGCTGGACACTGGCAGGTGCTGGGCCGAGCTTTGGGTCCTTCCTGTCATCAAACCCTCTCAGCTTTCCTACAACATTGGGTGGTGCACAGAGTATGGGAATGAGGTCTAGAGAGGTGAAGTTACTTGCCCTAGGTCATCTAGCCAGTTTATCTCATTCCAGACACTGTGCTCTTTACCATTTCCCCTTGTTGCTGGGGGCAAGGGAGTCCTGTGGGTGTGGGCGTCTGGAAGCCCTAGTGGAGGGCAAGGGCAGGAGTGACAATCCAAACCCTAGCCCAGGAAGAGCCTTAAAGAGAAAGTAGGGAATTTGGGCAGGAATCAGTGGACATGAATAGACGGACCCACAGACACCAGCTGGCTTCCCCCCTGGGACCAAGTCTGAGGCTCTGCCTTCTGCCCTCTCATTCTCTCCATTGCTTCCTTCTTCTGTTCAGGACTCTTTGCTTGTCCCTGTGCAGCCCGTGGTTTGTCCCTCCTGTCCTTGCTTCCCCACCACCTTCCACACACCTGCTGGGAGCTCAGGCCCCCAACCCTGCACTCAACCTCAGTGTTTGCCTTGGCCCAACATTTCCCCACCCTCCAGCCCTGGTCCTTGCTGTGCCCTCCACCTGGTACATCCTTTGTCTTCTACCCACTGGCTCCAGCCAGCGGGATCTGATTCATCTGCGGATGTGGCCTTGTGTCAAAGCTAGGGCTCATTTCAGCAGGCAGTTTTGGCAAGACAAACAGATGGGTGGTAGAAGGACAGACAAATGATCCCACCCAGGGGCCTGTACCCAACAGGAGTGAAAGGGCCATTTGTAGAATGTCTGCTGGTCTGACCTTGACCAGAGGAGACTATTTTAGGCCCTGCTCTTGGCTGACCTTGTGAAGGATTCTGCCATCCTGTCTGCTTGGCTCCCCTACATCTCTGTGGCTATCACAGTCTTCCTCTCCTAGGCCCTGAACCTTAGTTCCCCAGGAAGAGTTGTGGAAATTAATTGATAACTTTCAAGGTCAGTCTGTGATTTCTCAGTCCTGCCTAGATGCCCCTCTTTGACCGAGAAGATAGAAGGGGCCATTAATATAAATCTGACCCTTGGACAGAGACAGGGGACTCATGGCAGATACAAGGTGTGATAAAAAGATATGGTAAATGTTTACGTGAAAAAATTATTACAGTAAAAGATACATTGCTATTAATCCCCCTCAAAATACTCCCCCTTGCTTCAAACACACTTATCGCATCATTTTTGCCACTTTCTGAAGCAGTTCTGGAAGTCCTCTTTCATGAGTGTTCTTCACTTCATCCTCCATCATGACAACGGTCTGTGTCACACATTGCTTTTGGTACAGCAATTTCTGTCAAATAAAAACATGATAGTGTGTCCTTGTTCACCTTATTCACTGGATCTGGCACCGTGTGACTTTTCCCCAATGTCAAAATGACTACGAAAGGTAAACGTTTTGAATCGATTCAGGACATTGAAGCAGCCACGACAGCGCAACTAAATACACTCACGAAAAAAGACTTCCAGAACTGCTTCAGAAAGTGGCAAAAACGATGGAATAAGTGTGTTTGAAGTGAGGGGGATTAATAGCAACGTGTCTTTTTTTTTTTTTTTTTAAAGATTTTATTGGGGAAGGGGAACAGGACTTGACTGGGGAATAAGTGTGTACTTCCAGGACTTTTTTCCAAGTTAAGTTGTTGTCCTTTCAATCTTAGTTGTGGAGGGTGCCGTTCAGCTTCAAGTTGTTGTCCTTTCAGTGTTAGTTGTGGAGGACGTAGCTCAGCTCCAGGTCCAGTTGCCGTTGCTAGTTGCAGGGGGCACAGCCCACCATCCCTTGTGGGAGTCGAACCAGCAACCTTGTGGTTGAGAGGACGCGCTCCAACCAACTGAGCCATCCGGGAGGCAGCTCAGCTCAAGGTGCTGTTTTCAATCTTAGTCACAGGGGGCGCAGCCCACCATCCCTCGCGGGACCGGGACTCCAGGAATTGAACTGGCAACCTTGTGGTTGAGAGCCCACTGGCCCATGTGGGAATCGAACCAGCAGCCTTCGGAGTTAGAAGCACGGAGCTCCAACTGCCTGAGCCACCGGGCCGGCCCCCGCAACGTGTCTTTTACTGTAATAATTTTTAAAATTTAAACATTCACCGTATTTTTCGATCACACCTTGTATGCAAGGGGTGGCCCCAAGACCATCGTGTGACAGAGAATGCAACATTGTCAAGGCCCCAGGTCTCCAAGACCAAGAAGATGAAGGCGTGTTTCCAAGTGAGGCCTGCAGCCTCTGTCCATCTCACAGAGGAGCCTGCTACCCTTCTCCTAGGAGAGTTGCTATACTCTCAGGGCCTGGGAATGGGCCCAAATGTGTCTACTTCATTGACCCACTTCCCCCTCACAGTGACCCAGGCCTTTTCCAAATTTATTTATAGCATTAAAAAATAGAATTGGAATTATTCATATAAATTTGCATCCAGTTTCATCTTCACAGCAGCCCTGGGGGGATTTTCACCCCATTTTACAGATGAGGAAAGCAAGGTTCAGAGAAGTTGAGTTACCGTGCACAGTGATGATCAAGCAAGGATGAAAACCCAGGGCTGTTGAGTCCCTTATTTAACATGTCTAAAATTAAGGGGAGGGAAACAATGTATTTTAAATTTGATTGTCATTTGTGTATATATGCTTTGCATATGTGTGCAAGACTCTGGAAGGAGTTAAGAGAAGCTAGGGAGAATATTTGCCTTTAAGGAAGACTCTGGGAAACCAGAAAGGTGGGGCAGGGTGAGGAACGGGGGTGGGAGGGACACTTTTTACTGCCTACTACTTTTGAAAGAATTAAAGTATATATAGTTGACCCTTGAACAAGTGGGTCCACTTAGATGCAGATATTTTTCAATAAGCACATTCAATACTGTAAATGTGTCTTCTCTTCCCTGTGATTTTCTTAGTAACGTTTTCTTTTTTCTAGTTACTTTATTGTAAGAATACAGTATATAATACATATAACATACAAAATCTGTGTTAATTGACTGTTATAGGTAAGGCTTCTGGTGAACAGTAGGCTAGTTAATAGTTAAGTTTTGGAGGAGCCAAAAGTTATTTGGGGATTTTTGACCTTGTGGGGGGGTTGGTGCCCCTGATCACCACGTTGTTCAAAGGTCAACTGTATTACCTCTTTAACAACCAAATAAAAGTTGATTCAATTCTTTCCTTCCCCATAGCCTGTCTTCAGCAATTTTCTCTGGGTGTTGGAGTGCTGGGAACTCAGGCAGGAGAGATGAGATGATGGAGTCCGCCAGTCTTAGGTGAAGCCCCAGCTGACCCCCAGCAGCCCTGCCAGGTCAACTTGGGCAAGGCGGTGCCCTCATTTAGGGGCCTCCTGTCTCAATTATGTATGGTCTTTAAAGCTGAATTGATTTCACTGCTCTGGAATTTACTCTTTGGTCTCACTGGCATCCTAGATTTCACTGTTTTTGGAGGAGGCGGGACATGGGGATGTGAGGGCTATGATGAAGAGCTGGGGAATAGGGTAAAAGCAGCTTGAACAGGCACACCTCATCCATTGAACAACCTTGACCTGATCTCACTTCCCCTCTCGAAGGTACAGTGTCTTTGCTCTGTAAGATAATGAGGGGATCATCCCTGTCCTGCCCACTTCATGGGGATCCCTGTGAGCATTGGTTGAGATAACAGATGTCCAATCCTGCGCCAACAGGCAGAATCATGCCCACTGTTCATGGTATGTTAAGCACAGGGCCAGCAGGCCAGGCTAGAAGCCCTGTGGCCTGGAGACTAAGATAGTTCCTTGTATGTAAGTGTACATATGTGTGTGTGTATGTATATATGTATATATATATATATATGTATATATGTATATATACATATATATATATATATATATATATTTAATATTTTATTGGGAAAAGGGAACAGGACTTTATTGGGGAACACTGTGTAGTTCCGGGACTTTTTCCAAGTCAAGTTGTTGTTCTTTTAATCTTAGTTGTGGAGGGCGCAGCTCAGCTCCAGGTCCAGTTGCCGTTGTTAGTTGCAGGGGGCACAGCCCACCATCCCTTGCAGGACTCGAGGAATCAAACTGGCAACCTTGTGGTTGAGAGCCCACTGGCCCATGTAGGAATCAAACCAGCAGCCTTCGGAGTTAGGAGCACTGAGCTCCAACCGCCTGAGCCACCGGGCCGGTCCAGTTCCTTGTATTTTTAAAAAACATTTCCACTGCAAGAATGTGTGGAGAATGTGTGCACACAGTGGGATGGAGTGAGCCTGGGCTGTAGAGTCAGACCTGGGACTGGCTTCCAGCATCACTGGCTGTGTGACTTGGGGCAAGTTGTTTCACCTTTATGAGCCTGTTTTCTCATCTGTAAGATGGGAAATAGAGTCTAGAGGGCTAGTAGCATGGTCAGGTGAGCTGATGCTTGAGACTTCTGGTACCAAGGATGTACTCTTCAGGCTCTACCTTTGTTCTTTCTTTCTCCTTTCCTTACCTTGTTGGGCACATTTAAAACCCCAAACATTCCTTTTATAATTATAGTAGTGGCACCTATTCATTGTAGAAAATTTGGGAAAGTCAGAAAAGCCTATAGAAGAAAATTAAAACTACTGGTCATATGACCCAAGAATTAGCAGTGTTAACATTTTAGTGACAATCCTGCCAGGCTTTTTCGATATGTATTATCAGTACTTAAAAAACTGATAATACATGTGATCAGAATCAGAATCACATGTATAGCTTTGTGACCAGGTTTTTTTCCCCCCACCTAATGCCACATGGTTAGCATTTTCCTGCTTCATCAGCCTTTGAGAACTTGACACTTAATAATTGCTCCATGCTCTAGTATATGGGTTATTTCCAGTTTTCACCATTGTAAATAGCACTGCAGTGCACAAACTTACTTATACATCTTTGTATGTGTATCTGATGATTTCCTTGGGATAAACTGCTAGAAGTGGAATTACCATTTCAGACGATGTACACATTGCCAGTAAGGTATTTAAAATGTAGAAATTATGGTGAATGTAGTTTCAGAAACGTATTCTTTCAGCCAACAAGCATTTGTTGAATACCTATTAGATGCCAAGTGCTGGGATAGGCATGGGTAATACAACTATGAATATTACAGACCCACAGCTACCTCAGGAGAGGGGTGGGGAAGACAGGCACGTCACTGGCCAATGAGCAGCATGGTGATAAGGGCTAGGATGGGCAAGGGCAGGCAGGGGGGCTAGTGGCTGAGGCCTGGGTGGGTATCCTGGGTTGTAACTCACTCTTTCTGGCTAGTTTCCCACAGATTATAAGCTCCTCCAGAGCAGAGCTAGCCCCAGATTTCCTGGGAACCCAATAATGCAGTCTTCACCAGCTGGGGCCAACCAGAATGGGTAACATAATAGACGCGAGCTGTGGTCTGGCAAGATCTGTTGGGGATGTTTATTACGAATCCCTGCACCACCTCTTACTAGCTGTGAGACTTTGGAATTTTACTCACCTTTCCAAGCCTCTGCTCTGTAGTCTATGAAATGGATTAAGCAACAGTGCCTGTTGCATTGGGTAAGCACAAATGTGCACAACACGAGGTGATACACCTCAAGGGCTTGCCCGGTCTGGGATGGGGCCTGAGAATTTGCATTTCCAAGTTCCTAGGTGATGTTGATGCTGCTGGTCCAGGACAACACTTTGAAAACCAATGGCTTAAATGGATGCAGCCGTGGTTTACTGGTCTGATACCTGATACAGCCATAGTTTCCTGGTCTGATTATCTAGCTTCCACAATAGGAAAAACTCATTCATGCGCCCTGAATTCCCAGATGGCAAGGTTTGTGTCTGATCAACCCCATAGCTCTAGCACAGGCACATTAGGGGTTGAAATGTATCCTTCAAAAAGTTGTTGAAGTCCTAACCCCCAGTACTTGTGAATATGATCTTATTTAGAAATATGGTTTTTCAAGATATGCTCAAGTTAAGATGAGGTCATTAGGTTGGGCCTTGATCCAATGTGATTGGTATCCTTATAAGAAGAGAAGGAAAGATAAAAACATAAGGGGAGAATGCCATGTGACAATGGAGGTAGTGACTGAAGCAGCTGTAAGCCAAGGATTGCCAGCAAATCACCAGAAGCTAGGGAGGAAAAGAAGGATTCTTTCCTTCAGGCTTCAGTGGGAGCATATACTGCCCACACCTTGATTTTAGACTTCTGGCTTTCAGAACTGTGAGACAAATTTCTGTAGTTTTCAGCCACTCAGTTTGTGGTACTTCATTATGGAAGTCATAAGAAGCTAATACACTGAGGTATTTTTCTTTTTAAACAGACACCACCAATGCAAACCTCTTCAAAATCAAACATTTCTTCATAGGCAATATGACTCCCTCCCGACTCCGCCACCCAAATTTGGCATGTTTTCTTTCATGCAGACCATGACTGCACCGAGCAGGAGAGGCTAAGCAGTGAACTCTCACCTGCTGCTTTCTGAGCATTCCACATTCCTTGGGCATATTTTATTATCCCTTATATTTCACTTGTTTGACTGGAGAAGGAAATGTGACAGCATAAGCACGTGATGAGCTGGCAGAGCCTCAGGCCTGTTTCCCATCCGTCGTATTTCACGGGTACTGGGTAGGGCCCAGGGAAGTCATGAAAGGGTGTGCCTGATCCAGACAGTACCCAGGGGGAACCACGCCCATCATTACTACTTCATTACTGTCAAACTGTGCCCCTTCCCCTGTTCCCACCCCAGGGTGGGGTGGGTGTGTGGATCTGTGTTCATTTTCACCTTATTTCAGGCAATTATTAACATGAGGCAGCTGGAGGGTCTGGGAGATAGAGGGGAAGGAATCCTGATCCCCCTCCCTGCTGATCTTCTGGCTTCCAGCCTCCTCTCTCTCCTGCTTCCTTAGGGGGTCACCCCTTCCTTGTCACCCATCCCTACAGGACAACCATCCTCTTCTTGAAAGTGGTTCTTTAAAGAAAGCAGAGGACTCAAATTTCCTCCTCGCTTTTGTTTTCACGGTCCTCACAACCCGGTCCCTGCTGTCTCTCAAACCTCTCCTGACCACCCCCTACCCTTCACCTAACTCCACACCACACCAAACTTCCTTTAGCGCCTCCAGCCTGCCTTGCCGTTTCTGTCTGCCAGAGGTGACACTTGTTCCTTTTGCTGTTCTTCATTGCCCACACCACATGGCACATTCCTGGAGCGGGGGAGTGGCTGGGGTTCCTCTGTGCACCTCTCAGCTCCCCAGCTCCTATCTCTATGAGAGCCACATTGTCTAGGAAGTACTTGTTTACTGTCCCTTTCCCCTCTCCGGACTCAGACAGAGACCCAGCAGCTGGAAGCAGCTAGCTTTGTGGTTTGAAACAGGCCCTCAGTGTGGGCTTGTTGCATGAGAGGATGGATGAAATGAGTGAATAATAATGATCATAATAACGAAAGTTATTCAGACAGGGTTTTTTGTAAGTGTGGCTCTGTGTATTCAAAATCTCATTTAATGCTAACAGAACCCTGGGACGGATACCCCTTTATCTCCATTGCACAGATGAATAAATGGAAGATTTGAGAGGTAAAGAGCAGATCTCACAACCAGTAAGTGGTTAAAACCCAAAGCGGCCTGATTGCAAAGCCCGAGTCCCCCACAATTACCGCACGTACAAAGTCGCCGAATGCCTCACAAACCGGGTAGTGCACGAGGGGAAGACTGGACCACCAGTCCCAGCCCTGGGTCCTGGCAGTCGCGGGATACACGTGGGCGGACCGGCGACGCGTGCGCAGTGCGGTGGCGGCGCCCCCTGCGGGCCGCGTGCAGGAGGCCGGGGCGGCGGCGGGCACTCAGTGCGCCTGCGCGCCCGTGCTGCGGGTGCTCGGCAGCGTTTCGGCTGTTCGCTCGGCGTTCGCGGCCATGGCGCAGCCGGGGAAGCTGCTCAAAGAGCAGAAATACGACCGGCAGCTGAGGTGAGACGGGGCTCACTGAGTCGGGCGGGCGGGCCGGCGGACTTCTCTGCGTCCGGGCCGGGCCTGAGCGAGCGGGTGGCGGGTCGGGCCTCCCTGAGGCCTCCCGCTGGGCCGGGCCGGGCGGTGCGGGGCTCCGGAGCCGGCACTCGGGACTCCGGCCTGGGGTTGGGGGTGCACCTTCAGGGCCAGACTCACCCCCTTTGCGGGGCGCGCCGCCCCCCACGGGGTGTGCATTTCGAGGTGCGTGGTCCCGGCGGCAGCCTTGTCACCGGGGGGGGGGGGGCTGCCGGCCCCGCCTCACTGCGCTCGGGCTGCTAGTTTTGCAGAATCGAGGGATCCGAAACTGCCCCATCCCGGCCGCGAGAGCGGCGCTGAGGGAGGGTAGGTATTGTTCTAAGCCAGCACTATCCAGTGGAAATACAATGCTAGTCTCCTGTGAGCCAGACGTGTGTCATTATGCATTTTCTAGTAGTCACGTTAAAAAGGAAAAAGGTGGAATTAGTTTTAATAATAGTTTATTTTACCCAATATGTCCAAAATATTGCCATTTCAACACGTAGTCAGTATAAAAAGTTATTAGAGTTTTTACAGTTTTGTCACACTGTCTTCGAAATCGGACGTTTTACACTTTAGGACATTTCTATTCGGACAAGCCTCATTTCTAGTTCTCAGTGGTCACATGTGGCTAATGGCTACCTTAATGGGATCTTACCTGTGAGACAGGTCCTTGGCTATTTTCTGTCCCTTGCCTTTTTTTCATTACACTCCCCAATCTTTATTGAGCATCTTCTATGTGTGTTAAGGCAGTGTAGTAACACAAATGCTTGGCTCCCCTTCTTTCTGGAGCCTCTGGGTCAGGAGGACCGGAAGTAAGGACTGGAACTCTTATTTACAGCTATAACCTAGTGCTGTATTAGGGCCTTTAGGTATTCAATTCTGAGAACAGCCTTGAAGGCAGACATTCTGTTTTATACGAGGTGTGATCAAACAAACAGTGAATGTTTAAATAAAAGATTTATTACAGTAAAAGACACACTGCTATTAATCCCCCTCAAAATATTCCCTCTTTGCGGGGCTACGATCACACTTATCCCATCATTCTTGCCACTTTCTGAAGCAATTCTGGAAGTCTTTCGTTGAATGTCTTTAGTTGTGCTGTCGTGGCTGCCTCGATGTCCTGAATCGATTCAAAACTTTTACCTTTCAGGGGTGCGCGAACTGGGTGGTGGTGGGGGACAGAAAAAATAAAACAAAACAAACAAACAAACAACAAAAAAAGTTTACCTTTCATGGTCATTTTGACTTTGGGGAAGAGCCAGAAGTTGCACAGTGCCAGATCCGGTGAATAAGGTGGGTGAGAACACACCATAATGTTTTTGTTTGACAGAAATTGCCGTATCAGAAGCGATGTGTGACATGGAGCATTGTCATGGTGGGGGATGATTTATGGCACACTTTAAAATACACCTCTCAACCGTAGCTCACACCTTACTGCTGAACAAGTTGAAACTTGTTACACACTGTTACTAAGGTTTGACTCCGCTGCTTCCCGAATTGAAGATCCCTGCCTTTCCGTTGGATGGCACTCAGCAGCAGCATTCACTGTAATTCTTGATCACAATGGGAAAGGCTCCGTGTCACACATCGCTTCTGGTATATGGCATTTTCTGTCAAAAACATTACGGAGTGTCCTCATCCACCTTATTCACCAGATGTGGCACCATGCGACTTCTGTCTCTTCCCCAAAGTCAAAATGACCATGAAAAGTAAACGTTTTGAATTGATTCAGGACATCAAAGGGAAGAGGAGTATTTTGAGGGGGGTTAATGGAAATGTCTTTTACTGTAATAATTTTTATTAAAATTTGAGCATTTACCGTAGTTTTTGATCACTCCTCATGTATGGGGAAACTGAGTATTGGAGGAGTTAGATAACTTGCTCAGTTTCCCGTGTTTTTGAGCCAGGATGTAGACTCAGGGAACTCGGGCCTTTTCAGAGCTAGTACTCAGTCACATCACTCTGCTCCCAAGCTTTTGGGGAATGAAGCAAAGTGGCAGAGCCCTTGTAATCAACTCGTGTTCACTTGTAACTTCTTGGAGTTTCTTGTGTTTTGAATGCAGATATAACCATATATGGCAGAGCTGAGAAGATATTTTAAGTTACTAAGTAACTAACAAAAGAGAGTTTTTGCTGAGTCCAATCCATTTAAGGACCAAACTTTACCTTTTATGTAAGAACTGGTTATTGATTTTGTCAGGGGAGGTAATTAGAAGCAAAGTTGTGCAGCCAGCTAGCGGGCTTTCTTTAGGCCAGCAAGAGGAGAGAGAATTTTTTTGTTTGGGCCCTTTCTTGAAACATGTTACCTAGAGATGCACTAGTATTCTCTTAGGCTCACTCATCCAAGCATCCATCAGCTAAATATGTCAGATGTCTTCTATGTCCCCTACTTTCATAGGAAAAACAGATTATTTCCAGTCCTTTTGGTTCTTCTAGGTTTTTCCTCCATTTATTTGACAGCTGTTTGGTGATCACTTACCCTGGGCAAGGCATTGGGCAAGGCATTGGGGCTCCACTGGTGGATTTGGGAAGTGGTCTGGGTACTTATGGAGCTTAGAATGGAATGGAAAGGTGGATACTTAGCAAACAAAAACCAAAATGAGGTAATTACAGTTGTGATATACTCTGGAGGACATACCGGCTATACAATAAGGGAATCTACTTTCGATCAGGTGACAGAGAAGGCACATTAATGTCTCTCTGTTCTCCAGGCTATGGCATTTTTCTAATGATTTTGACTCTCCATACACTTCCTATACTGACAAAAAAAGATAAGTTAATAGGCTTTCTGAATGAAGGTAACCAGCTTGGCCCAGATGCCATGATACATATGTAATCATGTACCTTGCCATGTTACTGATACCTGGTGTGAATAAGGGTATAATATATTTCTAATCCTTATTACATCTTTGTGTTTGTTAATACATCTGTTAATCATGCTATTAGAACATTTATTGGGTATGATAAAGCACCCCTGTACAAGTCAATGTGAGGCTTTTCCGATGATAATTCAGCTTGGTAAAGCTTTTCTCACTCTTACAGATGCCACAGTGATAAGTCCTATGTCCAGATCTTAAATATACTGGATCCATGTAACTTAAGGAGAAATGAAACAGAACAGAATTGGTTTTAAAACTAAGGCACTTCTTTAATGTCAATGAGTATATCTAAAGACTTTCCATTCTGTAAGTTATCTGTCTTGAAAAGAGTAATGGACAGGGAGCTGGAAGACCAAGTTTCTGGTTCTGATTTGACCTCCCCTTTAACCATGCAAGTTATCAACCTGTCTTAGTCTTATGTTACAGTCTTATGTTACATAATCCCCATCACACCTGCCGTTTCTGTCTTACATGTTTGCCATGGTTATCACATTCGTTATTCTATGCCAGGATGCTTTAAAGATCGAAGATCACCAAATAAGAAAGTTATTTTCATGAAAGTTATAAAACTATTGAATTTGTGTCTTGTTTTGTAGGTTGTGGGGTGATCATGGGCAAGAGGCTTTAGAATCTGCTCATGTTTGCCTGATAAATGCAACAGCCACAGGAACTGAAATTCTTAAAAACTTGGTGCTACCAGGTAATGTAATTTTGTGGTTATAAATTTACTTCTTTAATGTTTTGAACTAGAAATATATATTCTTGACTGGCTCTGTTTTGTCCCCCAGGTATTGGTTCATTTACAATTGTTGATGGAAATCAGGTCAGCGGAGAAGATGCTGGAAATAAGTATGTCCTATTCTTTTCAAATATGTTCATGTTAGGGAAGGCAGTGTACTGTCACAGGAGAGTGAGGCCTAAGTCCCAACTTTACCTCTTTATCAGGGTGACTTGACTCTCAAGTGGAAATAAGCTCTATGTTTAGGATTATGGCGAGGATGAAGGGAGTTAATATAGGTCAAGTGCTAGTGTCTGGCAAATAGACCATTAATAAAAGGTACCTGTCATTACTGTCTTTATTGTCATTATTAGTGCAAAGGATAGTCATTATTTATTTATGAAATCTGGACACTTCCAAGTCCTTGCACTGATTCCTTGATAATATAAAATTAACAATAAATGTACTTTTGGATTATAATAATAGTAAAATCTACCTTTTATTTATGTGTCTTCTAAGCTTAGTCTAGGTATATCTTTCTCTGTACTACTCTGTCTCCATAAAAATGCTGTTTTAAAGATAACCTGTATATCAGTCTTTAAAGATGATCATATGGAGACTTTCAGAGCATTCCCAAATTTGGATTTCAAGCTTGCCTTTTCAGGTACTTGGGGTCTGGGATCTCTCATTGTATTTGTCAGTATACAGCAGCAATGAATAAACACAAGGAAAATCCGAATTTGGTTCATATTGAGCTTTGATGTCTTTTCTTTGGGTGATAGTGTATCCCCAACACAGCCCTTTTATTGGTATCTGTAAAGAAAAAGTCCTGTTATCTTTGCTTACTTGGTTGGTTAGAGCAGGATGTGATAAGAATAAGGTTTCTTTTTCTTATGGAGCCTCTGAGCTTGTGCTACAAAACGGCACTCTGACTGATAAGCAGCCTCAGATCTGGGACTTGAGACATGGCAAGGGTGTGTGTGGAAAGAAGCCTGAATAGATCTGTTATGGTTACCTGCAAAAGCAGGCAGTTCAACACAGTATTTCCCAAGTGTGGTCTGTAGAACACTGGTTTTAGGGAATGTTAATAGTTGCTAAGTAGGCAAAGGGATTCCATGGTCAAACGAAGTTAAGCATTTCTTATATAAGACTTTAATATCATACGTATTATGTATATTATGAATTTCCAATGGGGAAATATGACATATGACGTTTCCTAAAGTTTTTAAAGCCAGGGAACCCTTTTCTCTCAGAGCATCTTATGAAATTCGTATTTTGTAGTACGTACTTTGGGAAACATTGATTTATTAGCTTGTCTTTGATTATTAGTTTCATCCAGTTTTCTTGTTACAATCTATAATCAAAATATAGTTTGTTTTATATGATGAATATTTTATATGATGAATGAAATATATCTGATACTACAAATAACCTTTATATACAAAAAGAAGCCCTTAATTTTGTTTTTATTCTCTCTGTTTTAGTTTTTTCCTTCAAAGAAACAGTATCGGCAAGGTAAACAATATTTTGTTATAGAATATAGTTGAGTTTGAGCATCTAATGATGCCACTGGGTTTTGATTTCTTGGAAAGCTTTGACCTTAGAAGAGCTTATTACTTCTCCAAGAAAAAAGTTAAATTAGCTAGCTCATTGTCTTCTGATCTTGTAAATCTTTATATGCCTGGTAGTTTAAGAACATAAAAGAAGTAATGTCTATATTTTTACACTGTCAAGCTAAAGCTTGAGTGACGTTAATGTTCAGAGGAAGGAGGATTTTGGTTAATGAGAGTTTTAACTACGACTTAGCCAGAATATCTTTTATTTTTGTATTTCATATTAGAAATTTTATAAAGACGTATTAATCAACTGAGTACAATATTCTGAGTGGAAATGACTGTTTCTTTAACAATTTGATCTCTCTTGTACTAAATTGTAAATGTGGGAAGTTAGAGTAAGTCTGGATTTGATACAGAATATCCCTGCCTGCTACCCAGGGTTTTCTGGTCATTTGCCTAATCAGAAAAGTAGGATGCAAACAATATGTTCATTTAAGACCTCTAAAAAATGATGGTTTAGCTCTATTTAAAAAAATGTTCTGGTTAAGTCTCAGTTTAAACACTGTGAAAAGCAGAGCTGTCATATCTATGCATGAAATTTGGGTAGTTTTATAGTGTGTTTTCTTGATCTGTAAATTGAGGGGTTACATTTTAACCAAGTTTTTTCTAATTCAAGTCAAATGCTTTGTTTTTAAAAAGAATCGAGCTCAAGCTGCCATGGAATTCTTACAAGAATTAAATAACGATGTCTCTGGGAATTTTGTGGAAGAGGTAAATATGTATATACATTATTATTTCTGAGCAGAAATTTTATTTTTTAATAGTTCAAAACCCGTGAAATTTTGAATTTTGAATCTTTGTCTATTTATGTTTAGTTGAGAGTTGAATTACTTTACCAGTGGAGTCTAGCATGTGGCCTCATTTGTTCTAAATAGCTTAACTGTTTCTTCCATGTTTAATGTGATTGTGAAATTGTTGGATTTTTTCCCCCTGTCCTTTTTAGAACCCAGAAAACCTTCTAGACAACGATCCTTCATTTTTCTGTAGGTTTACCATTGTAGTTGCAACTCAGCTTCCTGAAAGGTAAATTTTTATGTTAATTTGTTTTTATTTGGATCTCTTATTAGGTTTGCATAGTTTTGTTTTTCTAGTAGTGTCTATGGTTTTTAAAATTCTTAAGCTCTATAGAAACCTTTAATTGGAAGCACTTATAAATCTCTAACTCTGAAAAGATGGGGAAAAAATACTGAAATGTGAGACTTAAGAAATTTATTTATACCTATTTAGAGCAGTTCAATTGAACATTGGTTATTTGTAGTAAAAAAAACCAGTTAGAATTAATTACAGGGAACACTTGGGGATGTATGCAAGGATATATACATTTTATAAATATTTTCCTCTTTTTTAACGGAAATGTTTAGGAAGTGTCTTTCAGTAGCATTCTCCCTAATACTAAATTTGAGGGTTTTGTATCCCTCGAGTCCAAAAGATATGCTGTCTCTGAAACTACAGCCTTGTGGAATTGCTTGCTTTTCAGACTATCCTTGACCTGCTTATCATGCAATAGATATAGCTGTGCATTTATAATTGCGTTAGAAAGTTGCTTTATTTTAAGCTATTTTCATGTTTGACACATCCATTTGCTTATTTTCGTATTTATTGTGCCTTCCTTTACAGTACATTACTACGTTTAGCAGATGTCCTTTGGAATTCCCCAATCCCTCTATTAATCTGTAGGACATATGGACTGGTTGGTTATATGAGGATCATTATAAAAGAACATCCAGGTAAAAGTTTTGCACATAGGAGCCTTGCTTTTGGTTGCTTTAGCTGTGATTTTAGAAACTTGACATTTAGAAAGTAACTTTTAAATTACCACGTAAATTCATAGCAGCCCAACTCCGGTTATAGGTTCAAAGTATCAATCAGAATCAGGAAGCTTTAATCTAGTAGTTCCTTTACTTAGCATTATAGGAGAAGACAAAGCAGGAGGTAAAAGAACAGCTTCTTCATTTTATTAGGAGTCCCAGCAGCTGTGCAAGTACCTAGCTTTTTTTTTTTTTCTTAACCCACATAGGGCATGTATGGCTGCCACTGACAAGAGCCAAGCTATGTGGGTCACAGTGACACATAGAGGTCACACCACCTTTTCTCCACCAATCTTTTATTCCATTCTCATACAGGCCTTAAGGTCCCCCAGGACCGGTACAATTCCACACAATAAGCAAGGCATTTACCTAACTACTCTTCCAAGGAAATAGTGTTATAGGAGGCCAAAGGCATTCATAATCAAGCTTGTACCAGCTCAAGGCTGATATTGCCCTTTACTTAAAATTTTTAATCTTAAATCATCATAACATTTTCCTTCAGTACTCGTACATTGCTCTGAGCCAGGTAGTCTGCTAGTGCAATGATAGACATTGGCATTGGTAGTGGCACTGAGTAGTAGTGTCTGCTAGGGCAGTTAGGGCTTGTGAGGATAAGCTTCTGGCAGGTGCTGCTGGGCCATTTAGGAATTATAAGTGGGAGAGTGTCAGGGTAACATTTTCATTTTAAGTGGGTCACTCTGAAGCTGGGTGGAGAATGAATGGATATGAAGGGGCAAAGATGAGAGGCAAGGGATGGTGTTAGGAAATTTCCAGTGGTCTAGGTGAGAGAGATAGCCCCTGACTGAGGGCAGATGTTATAGGGATAGGGAAGAGAGGTAGATGATAATGAAGGTTAGCATTGCTGGCTGTGTGCCTGTCTTTATGTGGCTTATTTTATTTAATCTTTCTAGAATCCTTATAAGATAGATACTGTTTTATCTGTGTTTTACAGATGAGGATGCTAAGACACAGATTAAGTTATTCGCCTCAGGTCTCACAGCTAGCAAGTGACAAAATGGAGCCTAGCTTTAAACAGTCACTGGAATGACACACTTTTCTGTAGTCTCCTCTGTGGAAAGCTGTGTACGAAGTGACATCAGGATGTGGAGAGTGACTGATGTTGGGCCAAGGAAATAAGAAGTCAAGAATGACCGTCAGGTTTCTAGGGAAGAGGTCTTGGTAGATGGCGATGCTGTCTGTTGAAGACGACAGGAGGAGGAAGGGTGGGTTGTTGGGTGCTACCGTGTTTCCTCGAATATAAGACTTAACTGGAAAATAAGCCCTAGCATGATTTTCCAGGATGACAGTCCCTGAACATAAGCCCTAATGTGTCTTTTGGAGCAAAAGTTAATGTTAGACCCGGACTTATTTTTGGGGAAACACGGTATCTAAACACATATTTTAGCAATTTTGTTTTTTTCAATTATAATAACAAGAAAATTATGTTCTAAAGGAATCTTGGTTTTTCTCTTATTAAAACTGTAGTCCACTTAAGATTTGTGCATTTAATAAAATGTGTAGATAAATTTACCTCAATAATGAACAAAAACCTGTAGGCGGTATGCCCATTTAAAATTTATAGATTTCTTAAGTGCCAGTAGTATAATGTATTGCCAGCAATATTACTGAAGAAATAATTTTATCCTTTGGGTTTATTTGTTTGACAGTAATAGAACCTCATCCAGATAATGCATTAGAGGATCTCCGACTGGATAAGCCATTTCCTGAACTGAGAGAACATTTTCAGTCTTATGATCTGGATCATATGGACAAAAGGGTTGGTAGTATGTGTGACCTTCAATTTATAGATAGACTTAAAACAATTGTTTAACCTAAGGTTTTTGATTTACACCAATGTAAGGAAATACTGTTAACCTTCATATTCCTGTCATCCAGATTACATAGTAACAATATTGTACCTAATTTTATTTTAAATAAATTTATTTTTCTCCAAAATTTAAAAACTTTTTTATTGAAGAAAAGTATGTATCTGAACATATCTGTGTAATCAACACCCAGGTCAAGATACTGGACATTAACGTATCATTCTTCATGGCCGTTTCCTGAACAAATAGATGTGCTTTTTAAAATAGTTTGAATTTGGAGTTTGTTGAAAATTGATTCCTCTTGAAACTTATTTTTAGTGTTAGAGAATTACCAAGACAACTGCATATTTTGGTACGGAAATAATGATATTTATAACAAACCATATAATTTAAGGAGTATGTGTATTTTTTGCTAAATAATTAAAATGCAAGTATTTGGTTCATCAGAAACAAGATCCTCTTTCTGTAGTCTAGGATTGGTATCTGAAATCAAGAGATTTGGGCTTTAGTTTTGGGTCGCAGTCTTTGATACTTTTTCTTGATGGTAAAAATGGGCACAATCATAGTACATACCTGCCATACTAGGGTGAAATTGGACACTCCCTCTAAAAAAATTTGTAATGCAGTTTTTATTAATCTAGTTCAGTTTTCCTCCATTCATTATTCCATATACTGGGGGGTGATTATAATAAATATTGTTGAATTCGTTGAAAGTGATACAATGTAGTGAGGAAGAAATGTTAACTGATAACTAAAAGGATGTTTTATTTTTCTTTCATTTTTAGGACCATAGCCACACTCCATGGATTGTGATCATAGCTAAATATTTAGCACAGTGGTATAGTGAAGTATGTCCTTTTTTAAAAGAAGAAATTCCATATATGTCTGTATTTTCTATTTATTATAAAGGATTTTATTGGAAGGGGTGGGAGATTAATTTTTTTTTCCATGTGTGGTTTAGTGGGGGTGGGTGCTTTTCAGTTCAAACTAGCAGTTCCTCTTCTGATATTTTTTATTAACAAAATGATATTTTTATTAACAAAATGAAATTGGAATAAATGTCATTCTGAAACTTGCAGTGAGGAATGAAGGTAGAAAAATGGCCCACAGTTTTCTATAAAGTCAGCCTCTGATTTCACTGAGGTGTATATGTGCTGATGAAATCTAATGTGGATGGGAGGATGGTGGAAACTTTGGACTCTGCAATTCCATATTTTGAAATTTTATAACTAGATTTCTTAATTTTTTAAACCAATGTAGACAAATGGACGAATACCTAAAACATATAAAGAAAAAGAAGAGTTCAGAGATTTGATTAGACAAGGTAATACTATGGGATGTGATGAAATGTGTAAAGTTTGAAAAGCAAATTGCTTGAAACTAATGTTTATTGGATTTCTATGGTATCACCACCTTTGTCAGATGATGTCGTCATGAATTCTTATTTTATTTTTCCTTAGGGGAGGTTAAAGAACCACTCTATAATTTTAAGAATGACTCATGATAAGCCATATTTCTTCTTAAGGTTCAATATCTGATCTTCCCTTCAGAATCTGACAAGGTTATTTCCATAATGTTGGGGTGGAGAAGGGGGGAGAGAGAGAGAAAGAGAGAGAAGAAGGGCTGTTGTTTGCTAATAACAAATTTCTATTTCAATAGGAATTCTAAAGAATGAAAATGGGGCTCCTGAAGATGAAGAGAATTTTGAAGAAGCTATTAAAAATGTGAACACAGCACTAAATACGACTCAGGTATTAAAAGAGTTGCTGAGGGATTTAAATAAGAAAGATGTTTTCTGAAGTCCTCATGGTGAAATAATTGATTTTAGATTTGAGTTAATATTTCCTAAATTGTATAGTTGGTTAGAAATTAATACTTATAATATGGATTGACTTGTTTTAATAAGATTCTGTATTGTCCTTGTTAAAATGGACATCAGTTCTTCAGTGATGCAATGATTTATGTAAATTAATTATTTGAAGTAATGATTTGTGAATAGTAGTAGTTTGGGGGTAGGAATTATATACTGAACATGACATTTTGTTGGTTCAAAATAATTGTCTGAAAAGTTAAATCTTACCCTGCATTTCCTTTTTTTTTTTTTTTTTTTTTAATTAATTTTATTGGGGTGACAATTGTTAGTAAATTTACATAGATTTCAGGTGTACAATTCTGTATTACATCGTCTATAAATCCCATTGTGTGTTCACCACCCAGAGTCAGTTCTCCTTCCATCACCATATATTTGATCCCCTTTACCCTCATCACCCACCCCCACCCCCTTACCCTCTGGTAACCACTAAATTATTGTCTGTGTCTATGAGTTTTTGTTTCTCATTTGTTTGTCTTGTTCTTTTTGGTTTATATACCACATATCAGTGAAATCATAGGGTTCTCTGCTTTTTCTGTCTGACTTATTTCACTTAGCATTATTCTCTCGAGATCCATCCATGTTGTCACCCTGCATTTCCTTTTGACAGTAATTATTTTGACATAAAGATGTTCTTAAATGACATCGTGTACCTTAAAAATTACTTGGAGGATAACTCAGTTTAGATGCCTTTTTGTTGTTGTTTTGTTGCTGAAGCCTGGCCAATGAGTTTTTTGGGGAACTTTGGAACAACAAAACTGGTAGTTTAAGTTAGAATTTTCTTATAATTTAAATCAGCAAAAAATGCTGCCTTTCAAGTTCAGTAAGCACTTAAACTGTTACTACAGATTTTGGGGAGATAATGAAGTAGTGTTGCTGAGTGTTTAAAAGTGGGTGCTTTGTGAATCAGGTTTTTTGGGTGATGTAAATTTTCTGTCTTAATTGGGGTAATGGTTAAAAGTACGTGTATGGTTATCAAAGTGCATTGAATTATACATTTAAGATTTATTTATTTCCCTGAATGTAAAATTTACACCAATTAAAAAACGAAGGTTCTCGTGATTGGGGGACCATGAACTAAGCAAACAGGTGAATGCACCAGGTGCCATGAATAAAGTCAGAGCAGAATGAAGAGGTAAATAGATGGGGAAGAGGGCATCTGGGATAGAGAGACAGAGGGCCAAGGAGACTCACAAAGAGACATGTTTCAGCAGAAGGCTGAGTGAAGTGATGTACAGATGTGGTGGGGGAGCGTTACAGGCTGAGGAAGCACGTGTGCAAAGGCCCGGAAGTGGGAGGAAGCGTGGCATTTGTTCAAGGATCAGTAAGAATGCCAGAGTGTTGGCGCGAACAAGGCGAACGTGGTAGAGCTTTGAGTTTGGAGAGGTGGGAAGGGCCTTGCAGGCAGGCCATTGAAGAGTGTTGAGCAGGGGAGTGGAGGGACTTGATCTATTTCTGAAAACTCATTCTGGCTCTTGTGAGACGAGACTGTAGGGGACTGGGAGTGAAGCAGAGCCCAGTTAGGAGGTTAGCAGTAAGAAGTTGCTGTTTTCCATGCAATAGAATCGAAGTCTACAATTTATAAAGTTTTTATTAATGTATGATAATCTTGTAGCGTTAAAAGTCTTTATCTAGTTTTTGTCAGAGTGGTCGTCTCTTTCGACAGTCACTAATTAGGGTGTAAGGATTTCAAATTTTTGACAAGATGGAAAAACATAGATTATAAATCTAGCTTGGTATTGATGTCTGTAATCTGTGTTACATTTTCAAAGTGTATAAAAAGATTTATTTTGGCTCCTTTTTTACTCCATTTATGATGGAAGAGAACAGGTCAGTCTTTAATGCTAACAACAGTGGGCAGGAGGGGACTTTTTTCCATTCTCTTTCCTCATCAAATCGCCATCTGGTATTCTAAATAAAAGTAAGCAAATCAGAAGTTTGTATTTGATTACCATTTGAGAATTCAAAGAACTCGTTCAAAGAAATATTAGTGACAATAAAGTTGGGCAAATTCTTAGTTATAAGTAAATGTTTCATGTTCCTTTGTTAGATCCCAAGCAGTATTGAAGATATATTTAATGATGATCTCTGCATAAATATCACCAAACAGGTAACAACAACAAAAGGTAAAAGCAGTGCCACCTTAAGTTTTGGGTCAAATTCAAACGCCACTTAATATTGATTTTTTTTTTTTGATTTTTTTTTTTAGACTCCATCATTTTGGATTTTAGCTCGTGCCTTAAAGGAATTTGTGGCCAAAGAGGGTCAAGGAAATTTACCTGTCCGAGGAACAATTCCTGATATGATTGCAGATTCAGGCAAATACATAAAACTGCAAAATGTGTAAGTCACTTTCTCTTTTTGTAAGTCACCGTTTTCACATTTCGTATGTTGCCGGAACAGTATTTTTTCATGAAAAGGAAAGAAATTTTTTGTTTGCTTCATGGTATTTAAAATTTGCTGATTTTAAAATTTGTAAATAGTAGCTTTTTGTTTTTCTTTTCCAGTTACCGTGAAAAAGCAAAGAAAGATGCTGCTGCTGTGGGTAATCATGTTGCCAAATTGCTGCAATCTATAGGCCAGGTAAGCTGCTGGGCACACGGTGCCTCTGATGGACAGAACAGCTGCATGTAGTCCTTATCACATGACTCCAGCCAGACAGGTTTAGAGATGGAGGGCATGGGCATGGTACTGGCTCTGCTCCTTTAGAGGGATATCTCACTTGCCTGCCGAACGAGAAAAACTTATAGGAAACAAGGTGTTTTTCCAGTGCTCTCCCAGCACTTGGAGAAAGCGTCCTCGTCTCATGGTGATCGGCTTTGTGCTGTACCCTCTGTTAATCTTCTCTTTTATACTGGAGCAAAATTTACATTTATCTCTTTACAGGCACCAGAGTCCATTTCAGAGAAAGAATTAAAATTACTCTGTAAGTCCCCTTAAATTAATTTCCTTATTTTTGCTTGATAAAAATGTGCCACTGGGAATGTTCCTAGGAATTTTAAATGGTTGAAATTTTAAATTTTCCATGGTCTCATTGGTATAAATATAATTATTACATTACAAGTTTTTCTTATAAAGTAACAAATGGAGAGAGTATTTTAAGACTGGGTCATAGGTAGAACGTATCTATTTATGGCAATGCTGAAAAGACATGAAGTCCAATTAATTGAAAATTGTCATTAATACAGAATTATTTTCAGCTTAATTTTAAATAATTTGGGAAAGTTTTATCTGAAGTTTTAACTGTAATGGAATTAAGAATTTTGCCATCTAGTTTCAGAGTGGCTAGGCTCCTAGTATCTTTTCAATAACTCCTCAGTAGTCCTGAGGCATTTTTTATTTAAGAGTTAGTTTAGTAAAATCTGTTTTACATGCTGTCTGAAGATTTTTCTCTGTTGCTACTGTTCCTAGTTTCTGCAAAAGTCTGTACTCTATTTTGTATGCTCCTTAGCCTTAAAATATATTTATTCAAGTTCTCCATTTCATGACTCTTCCATGTTTGTTTAGGCTTAGTTTTAATGTTTTGTTCCATTATTTATCTTGCATCTTATTTCTGCATTAGTGTGTGTTCTACTAAATTATATGATACCAGATTACAAGCTGGATGTTGGGTATTTAAGGGTTTATTTTCTGTTCTCACTTTGTTTTTGTTTTTATTTTTTTTAAAGCTTTACATATACCAAGAGCTCAATATGTATAAGACTGTCCTATAGGACTACTTATCCATAATAATGATAAAAACCACTATTCATTGAGCCATACCAGGCATTGTGCTAGGTATGCACTTTTCACAGTACATCATTGACGTTTTATCCACAGAACAACTTTCAAAGGTAAACAGTATTATCTCCATTTTATAAATGGGGAAACCTGAAGATCAGAGAGGTATCTTCACCTACTTATTCAATGCTGAACTGGTTGTAGCGCCAACGACGAATTTAAAGTGACTTATGTTCTAGTGCCTTCTCTGCTAACTATTAGAGCCAAATGGAAGACATTTCTTCACATTTCCATGTCCGAAGAATATACACACAATTTCCTGTTCTTAAAGTGACCTATGATGTGGAATATTCATGTGTCTCAACCGTTTACCTCTATAATGTTTTGCTGTATTCAGGCAGCAATTCTGCATTTCTTCGAGTGGTAAGATGTCGATCCTTAGCTGAAGAATATGGCTTGGATACAATTAACAGGGATGAAATTAGTAAGTATAATAATTTTTGGATGGTAGGTTAATTTTACTTTTAAAGATACATTTTGTGTATAATAGTATTGAATATATAGTGATAATATAAAGGATAATGGAAATATTTATACTCTAAATTTTGTTCTATAAACCTATCCAAGTAGTCATAATTTCAAAATATAAAACTTGATATATACATAAAATCATATTTAGGTAGGTCACTGAGTAAGGTGTGTGATATGTAGAAGAGCTAAAGTCAGCATGTTACTACTCTTTAGTAGAGTATGTGACTTTAGCTAATAGTCCATAGGACAACTGGGTTTTATCTGAATGTATATCCCTTTATTTTACTAATATTTATCGTTTTCTATTTTGGTGTCACAAATATTAACATTTTGTGATAAAATTGCCTTGTGTCTTGAAACTAGAGTATGTAGTAAAATCAGTCATTCTTTGCTTTTGTGGCATTAATTACCCAAGTATACTGAAATTTTTTTTCCTTTTAGCTTCCAGCATGGACAGTCCAGATAATGAGATAGTATTATACTTAATGTTACGGGCTGTGGATAGATTTCATAAACAACATGGTAGATACCCAGGTAAGAATAGCAATCGAATTATCAAATATAATTAAAATCTTAAACACTTCAATTAAATCTTAAAGTGTTCTTGGGTGTTTAAAAATGGTCTTTGAATTTTACATTATAAATAGTTTACACCTAGTTCACCTCACTGAGGAACTACCATTTTTTAAATATAATTTTGTTATTATTATTGTTATTATTATTATTTTAAGGAGGGCGCAGCTCACAGTGGCCCATGCAGGGATCAAACTGGCAACTTTGGTGTTATTAGCACCATACGCTCACCAACTGAGCTAACTGGCCACCCCCCCCCCCCCCGGTTTGTTTTTTAAGTGTAATTATTTGCAAATAGTATGGGATTCTAAACTGTTACAGAGGAATGTTGGTTGAATGCATATAGAAGGAAACATTTTTTTCTGTCAGTTTCCATAGTTTACTTCTAAGACTTACATTGAGTTTAATTTAGTGGAAATGAAAAGCTGCAAGAAGTATGCCAGTGACTTCTGAACTCAGAAGATGTAGAGATTTCTTTGCTCAGTACCTAATTTTTGTTAGCCATCTTAGGAGACTAGCTACTACATAGGGCACAGGTTTTGAAACTAGGTTCAGATCCAAGCTCTATCACTTACTGTCTCTTGACCTTGGGTGAGTCGCTATTTCTCTCCAAGTCTCAGTTCTCTTATTTATGGAATGGCAATAATAGTATCTACTCTATTAGACTGTTAGGATTAGACATGTAATGTACAGAAATCATGCGTAGCACCTTGCTTAGCACCTTGTAAGTACTGCCTAACACTGCCTAGCACCTTGTAAATACTCAGTAAAGGGTAGGTATTACTATTATAAGAAGAGTATTGATAGTTTTTAAACCAGAGTAGTTAAAAAATATTGATGTTTTTTATAATACCTGAATGTTATGGCAATTACATTTTTCCTCTAGTAGTAATAATAATACTGTGTTTCCCTGAAAATAAGACCTAGCTGGACCATCAGCTCTAATGCGTCTTTTGGAGCAAAAATTAATATAAGACCCGGTCTTATGTTACTACAAGAACGGGCATAATATAATAAATATAATATAATATATAACATTATATAATATATAAATATATACCGAGTCTTATATTAATTTTGGTCCAAAAGACGCATTAGAGCTGATGGTCCGGCTAGGTCTTATTTTCAGGGAAACACGGTAATAGCTTACTTTTGGAGACATTATAGTGTAATCAATAAGGATTGCCTAGGCTTGTATCCCAGTTTTGGTATTTATAAGCCAAGTAACTCAGGCAAATAACTTACTTTGTGCCTCAGTTTTTTCATCTGAAAAGTGGGGATAATAGTACCTACATCATAGGGTGGTTGTGAGGATTAAATAAATCAATTTTTATGGTGCTTAGAACAGTATCCAGCATCTGTTAATGCTCAATAAATGTTACCTGTTATAGTTTTATGTCTTTAGTGTCGTTTAATATCCTAGAAATGGATAATAGATACCATCATTTTTATAGAGGAGATAAATAGGACATTACTTTCTCCATTCAATTCTATCAAAGAAGTATCGAGCATCAGCTATGTGCCAGATACTCTTCAAGATACTGGGTATGGAGCAGTGAACAAAGCAGATTTATCAAACTTGAATTTTAATTTTTGATTGTTACAGGTTTTTGATAGTTGCAAATATTGGTCTCATACTCTGTTATTTTTGTTCTTCAGTTTCACATGTTACTGTTTTGACTAGAACAGCTGAAACTGGATTAAATAAAAGAGGTAGCCATTTATTTTAATGAAAGTTAATTTACATATATATTTTTAGGGGTATCTAACTATCAAGTTGAAGAAGATATAGGAAAGTTGAAGTCTTGTCTCACTGGCTTCCTTCAGGAATATGGGCTGTCTGTAATGGTGAAAGATGATTATGTCCACGAATTGTGAGTATTTTTTTAGGACATATAAGAGTTAATAATACCTGTACCTGTGATAAGCTAATCTAAGTTCATGTCTCTGTCCTTTCCTGTAGTTGCCGATACGGAGCTGCTGAGCCACATACCATTGCTGCATTCTTAGGGGGTGAGTTCCAAAGATGAGAATACTGTCATCTGTTACATAGTACATAGTACATGTTATGAAGTTTTGTTTTCTTGGCTATTTTAACCAGAGAGGTCAGTGAAGCAGGATGTTACATGTTAAGTGGCACAATGGCATTATTATTCCCGTACTTCTTTCAGGTCTTTGTTTAAATATTATCTTCCCTGTGAGGCCATCTCCAACTCCCTCATTTAAAACTGAGTCCCTCCTCTTGTACTCACATCCTCCTATTTTTGCCTTTTTTCTTTATCACTTAGAGTCATTTGTTATTTGTAAATGATCTCTGCCTCACTGCTAAAAAGTAAGATGTGTGGGGGCAAGGATTTTTGTCTTTTGTTCCCTACCATTTCCCTAGTACCTAGAACAGTATCTGGTACATAGTAGAGTACTGGTACATAGTAAAGTCTCACATTTTATTAAATCAATAAATATTTGTGAAAGATGAAGCTTCAGATTATTTATGAAAGATGAGGAATTTTTTTTCTTGGTAATTTTTTTGTGTTTTTTCCCCTATTGTTTTGAGTGGTTACAGCAGTGTGGCAGTATTTAATAGAAATTCCAAATTACAAATGTATCTATAACAAATATACCTTTATTCCCTTTTTATTATAAAAGTAAAGCAGGCACAAAGTAAAATTTAAAAGCAAAAAAAGGGTGTCCTTTGAGAATCTTTTCTGTCTATATGTATCCTTTAAACTGTAATCAACCATACTACTGTTTTGACTTTTTTTTACCTACTATATCTTGCTAATCTTTCTAAACCATAACTAAAAATACTTTATTCTTTTAAACTGGGGCATAATATCCCAAAGTGTCAGTGTATAAAACAAAACTTTTATTTCCTTCAATAGCATAGTTATAAAAAATTGTCCTTTATTTTGATATGACTCAGATAGTTTACATTTAATATGACTCATCTGTTTTGGATGATTTTTAAATGCCTTTTGGGAAAAGGAAAGGTTTTCTTTACAGAATTGAATTTTTTTATATAACTCCTAATTTATCTGTTTCATAGATTTGCTTTTCTCCTTTTTCCTTGCAGGAGCTGCTGCTCAAGAGGTTATCAAAATAATCACCAAACAATTTGTAATTTTTAATAATACTTACATTTATAGTGGCATGTCACAAACTTCAGCAACTTTTCAGTTGTAGAATAAGCACCCTAGGTAGTGTGTTAATAATTGAAACTGTAATTGCCTCAGTTTGTGCTTTAATTTGTAAAATTCTGCTATGGGATAACTGTTAAATTGTTTGCTCAATAAACATTTTTCTCTTTTGTAATAATGTAGTCTTGTTGTTTTGGGAGTGGGGGAGGGTGAAGGAAGCAGTCATTTCCCCAGAGAATACAAGCTATCCATTTCTAATTGAGGTCGTTATTTTTGGCTTGCTGTTTCAAAGTTACTTATAGAAATCTCCTGTTTCATTAGAAATAGCTTAAAGTATTTTTTCTTACAGTATTAATGAATTTAATACGTATGTAGATTTTAGCTATGTTCATTTTATGACCATAACTATTTGTTAAAACTCATAGAATTTTAAAAGCAAGTATTTCAGATGTATTCGTTTTATCAGAAAACAACAACAGGATGCAACGCATAGGGAAGGTTGGGAGAGGAACGTGGGCCAGGCTCAAGATTATGATGGCTTCCCCCCTCAAGCCTGCGCACATGTGCCCCACGTGACTCTTGAGGCCATGGTCCCAGAGCCGGCCTCATCAACCCCGGAGCCTGCCCAACCAACTCCTTGGGGGAACGTCCCTGTGAGTAAAGGGAACCCTAAAAGCCTGGCGGTGAAATGAGAGGATCTCCCCCTTCAAGTTGTGACCTTCCACCACTTAAAAATGACGTTTCTGCACGCTTGCTAACCCTTGCTCCTAAGAGACTCGGCGTTGGCGCGGGGCGGGGACTTCCGGAAGTCCCGCCCCACGGAAGTGTCCCTAGCCGGCTCGGCGGGAAACGCGGCCAACTGGCGGCGAGGGCGAAAGGGCGGAGTCCACCGGCCGGCGACTTGAGGTTCCAGGCCACAGCCTCCGCTCGCAGTGCGTTGGTGTCCGGGTCCTCCCGCAGCTGCAGCTTCGTTTGGCCCTGGAGCCGGTCGGTTGCCTCCGGTGAAAGAAGGCTGCGGCCGGCAGGCCCGGTTGCCCTCACAGCCGCTAGGTTGCGGAACGCCTCACGGTTCCTTTCATAACCAGCCCATTTGAGGGAATAGGTTGAGCTGGCGGGAAGGGGCTCTTCCGAGGAGGCAGCCGACCTCGGCTTGGGGCACAAAGAATTGGCACGTACCATTTGGTCAGGTGTCCAGGGCCTGGCAGTTTCGACCCGCTTGGTCTTCAGAATCCGCCGGCGCCTCCCCAGATGATTCTGATGTAGGGAAGGGGTGGGAACCACAGGTGAGGTGGGTCCCCAGGTCGCGGGCGGACCGCGAGTTGCACAGCAACGGGTGGGGTGGGCATGGTAACGGCTGGCTCGGGCCACCCGCTGCTGGTGAGTCGCTTGGTGGTGGAGCCTGTCACCGGTGCCTTGGTCCCTTAAGCCTCTTCAAAAGAAGCCCTTCCAGCTCTTGAGGTGAGCCAGAGCTCAGAACTCATGAACTGAAATGCAGGGAGCGGGGTGGGCTTAGCCTTCCCTCCCAGAGAGGTCGGGAACCCTTACCTGTGCACACTGGGATGACGTGAGCAGAACTTCTGCCAAAGGGCTGCCTCAGCCTACTGGGTCTGGGAATGCTAATGGCTCCTGGGACCCTCCGCTTGCTTTCTGGACCTCACTGGCTTCCCCACCGACTTGAGCTGTTGTAGCAAACTTGATGTAACAAACTTGCATTCTGGCCCTTTCCCCCGTGCCTCGCCTCCCTTAGGGGGAGTTTTCTGCTACGAATGAGTTCAAGGCAGACATCCAGTGTCAACAGCTTAGTGATGGCATCGCGTGGCACAATTTTCCGCCCTGCCAGCCTCACACAGAAAGATGTCCCTTATCTTTCTGATACTTTGGAGTGGTATTTAGATTTTAAAAAGCTTTTCATGTCAACATTTTCTAGCCCAGGTAGCACAATAATGTTGAGCTAGATTTTTTGAATTTGAGTTAGTACTATTATTGGTAGTAAATTGAGTGAAACCTGGGAGGTAGTTTTCTTCCTGTTATCTAGAAAAATGCCACCCCTTCCCCGCTTTTTTTTTTTTCTGTAAGAAGGCAGTAAATGTTGATATTTTATTCATTACAATTTGCATCTATTCACTAAATTCCCGAAAATTTATTGGGCAGATGTTTTTCTTGGGAATAGACTATTTTATAATTGCAAATGTTATTTTATAATGATCAGGCCTTTGAAAGTTGCAGCTTGTCCTTCGCTGTTGATGTTTTTAAGCACTCAGGTAGTGAATAGACGACTTGCAGTAATGCAAATACTTGGCAAACTTTAATAATTTTACTGTGCGAAGTAACCATTTATTAGAAAATAGTATAAGAAAGACAGGACTAGAAAGGTAGTGTATGTTCTCAGTTTCAATTTGAAGACGATTAGTTATCCCTCTTTAAAGAAATAAAATTATATTAAAAAGCAAAATAGATTAAAATGAAGGAAATACCCTTAAACTCCCTCACAAAGCAAAACTTTCACAAATGATACAGTACATTTTTTAATGTCTTTTTTAAATTTAGTCTTTTTCCAAATTTTAACATTTGCTCAAATGTAATGCATAATTACATATGGGAGACAATATAAAACTGCTATGAGGGCAAGAGTATAGGGCCTGACCTCAGATTTTCTTGGTTTTCATTCCAGCCCTACCACTTACTAGCTGTTTGAATTGGGCACATTGTTTACCCTCTCCTCATCTGTCTTCATCCTTATAGCTCCCTTGTAGGGTTGTTGTAATGACTAAAAAGATGTTTATCTGGTTTAAAGAACAGCCCTTTGCCTACACTAGGACTTGTGGAACATTAGAAACTTTTATTATAAAAATTGTGAAAAACAGAAAACAGTGGAATAAAACATTATAGAACCACCAGCTAAAGACAAGAATTATTATGTTGCTGTTTTCCCTCTAGTTTTATTTTATGTTTGCCTCTACATAATAGGGATCATGCTGTAGATAAAATTTTATCTTGTTCTTTCTGATTAACATTGTAACAGAAGCATTTTTTCTTGTTATTAAACATTTCAAGTAAACAGTATCCTGTACTATACTATCCTGTACAGATGTACTATAATGTACCTAACCATTCCTTTTTTTAATGGAATATTTAGGTTAAAAATGAAAAAATTAGTATATATTTGTATATTGCTTTGTAAAAGCTCACATTTATTATTCAACATTTTTTGTTTGGTAATCTTATTTTCATTTTGAGAGTGAGAATGAAAAATGGAAAGGATGATTCAGTATCTCCCTTTAGCCAAGTAGTGTTGGGGACATAAAAATTTTAGAGTTCTGTGAGTCCTGATTTATGGCTCTAAGAAGTTAATTAGACTCTGATACATTTTTCTAAAAAATCAGTTGAGCATTTTAAAATAAAGCATATAAGAGGCTGTATCAGGGTTGCCAGTTACTTTAAAAATTCTTCTAACAAATGATGTACAAACAAAATTTAAGCTTAATAGTGGAATACTATGTTGAAAACACCATTGTTAGAAAAATTTTTAGTATTAACCTTAGCTTGTGAAGAGAAATGCAGTTCTAAAGACTGTGTGTGTGTTTTAAACCTCTAATTCATGGAGGGGTGCCCAATCTGAAAAGATGGGCTGAAAATATACAGGAAAGAAAATAAGTAGGACCAGAAGAGGATCAGGTAGATTCAGTTAACCAACCATTTGTGTGTTTATTGATTAGTAAAATGTGTTGAATGCCTGTAGTACTTAAGAATGCCAAGTGCATTTTTGTGTTTTCAAATTTCATCCTTGTAACAACTCTACGAAATGGGAATTTTCTGCTTTACAGATGAGGAAACTGAGCCTCAGAGAACTTAAGCACACCCTGTATCACACATCTAATAAGTTGTAGATTTAATCCCTGTTCTTCTGGTTTCAGAAAAACTATTCTTTTCCTACTCCTTTGCATTTATAATTCTTGAATTCTCAAACATTGATTTAAATTGAGAAAATAACCTTTATCTTATAGATGAACTATAAGGAAAAAAAATACAGACAAGCATGGAAAGTGAGGACACAAAGAAAATACAAGGTGAGAAATTCATGGATCATATGCCTGAAATTATATAATGTAATATATATAATTTTATAATATATTTGTGGGATATACTGCAGATTATTTGACAGGATTCAGGAAATGAATGATTCAGCAGTTTGCATAAATATTTATCATGCATCTACTCTGTGCCTGTCACACTGACTTTAGGAAACTGACATTCTAATGGGAAAAGGCATACTGATAATTAGATAATTCGAATACTGTAGATAGATAATTAATAGATAATTAATAGATAATTAGAATACTGTATGATAGCTGATTTAATGGAGGTATATACAAGAATTTAGGAACCTGAGAGAACTACCATCAAAGTATACCTGTAAGCACAGATTTCAGAGTTTTCCTCAGAAAGATGTAAATTAAATCCATGGGTATGGAGGAGATTAACCCGAGAGGAAATATTAAAAGAATGGGGGAATAGTGTCCCCTTAATGTACACCATCACATAAGGGTTGGCTGAGGAAGAAGGTCCTCAAAAAAAGACGGAGAAAAGCATTTCAAAAAGGTGAATGAGGTATTTTGGAAATCAGCATTAGTGGCCCTCTGGTTTGAAGGCCCAAACCAAGATCCTTCTGTCCAGTGCTGTTGAAGTCAATAGAACGAGAATGAGTTTGGTAGAGCAGAGCAGAAACTTTATTTTTTGATCAATGAATGGAGAGCTCGTGCTGTAACTAGCACCTCCCCAACTGGGAAGGAGCCTTCTGTATTTATAGGCTGTGGCTTGGACTGATTAATTTTTTTTTTAAGGGATGCATAGTTATTCTTATATTGAACTCAGCCCTTTGGTGCATGGTCCTTTTTGCACACAATGCCCCATCACCATCCTGGTTTTTGGGCTTAGCCCTTTTTGTTTTGCAGTCAGGAATCCTTTTCAATTTCTGTAAGAAAGTATAGCTCGTGACATAATTTAGGTGTTGAGAAGTGTTAGAGTCTTTTAGATAATAGTCTGTTGACAGGAGAATGCTTTGTGAGAAGGACCACTTGAAAGCATCAGTGTCAAATGTTTGTGCAGAATTGATATTATTTCTTTAAATATTTGTAAGAACTTATGAATGAAGCCATCTGAACCTGGATTTTTCTTTACAGAAAGGTTTTAAACTGTGATTTCAACTTTTTTCATAGATGTAGGACTATTTAGGTTATCTGTTTCTTCTGGGTGAGTTTTGGTAATTTGTGTCTTTCAAGCAATTTGTTCATTTCACCTTAGTCATTGAATCTATAGATATGAAATTGTACATAATTATTATTATCTTTTTTTAACATTTGTTTAAGTGTGTTTTTCTAGGACCCATCAGCTCCAAGTCAAGTAGTTGTTTCAAGCTAGTTGTGGAGGGCACAGGGATTGAACCGGCAACCTTGTTGTTAAGAGCACTGCACTCTAACAGCTAGCCAGCCACCCCTATTATTATCTTTTGTATATCTGTAAAATCCATGGTGATGCCATCTCTCTTATTTTGGTATTGGTTATTTGAGTCTTTGCTTCTTTATTTCTGATCAATTTTGTCTAGAGGTTTATCAGTTTTACTGATCTTTTCAAAGAACCAGCTCTATTGTTTTTCTGTTTTCTATATCATTGATTACAGCTTTGATCTTTATAATTTCTTTCCTTTCAATTACTTTGGGTTTAATTTACTTTTTGCCTAGTTTCTTAAGGTGGAAGCAGAGGGCATTAATATGAGACCTTTTTTAAATTTTGTAATATCGGCATTTAGTGTTAATAAATTTCCTCTTAAATACTGCTTTAGTAGCATCCCACCAATTCTAAGATGTTATATTTTCATTTTTATTCAGCTCATTTCTAAATGGCAGGTATTTAAACCAGTGTAGCTTTATTTATAAAGAGAATAATACCTGGATTTTCTATTCCTATATTTCATGAAAGGGGCAATCAAATAATTTTAAGAAGTTCATTTCAAGTTCTTTTTATTTCAGGAACATATTTCTTTTATATGTATTCATTGTTTGTTAGAATATAAAAGTAATGCATACTTATTATTTCAAAAGCAAACATTACAAAGATATGTATTTAGAAAGGGAAATTTTAAGTTATATTTTGAAACATTTGGTTTAAAATAATGAAGTTTTTGTTCTTTAGAAATGAAGACTGACCTGAACTTATTATTGGAGTGTCTGAAGTATCAAATGGACAATCCTTTATCACAAAAGGAAGCTTTGGTCACTATTCATTCAATTTGTCAACAAAACAGTAAGACATGATAGTGAATTTTTTTTAAAGATTTTATTGGAGAAGGGGGACAGGACTTTATTGGGGGAACAGTGTGTACTTCCAGGACTTTTTGCCACGTCAAGTTGTTGTCCTTTCAGTCTTAGTTGTGGAGGGTGCTGTTCAGCTTCAGGTTGTTGTCCTTTCAGTCTTAATTGTGGAGGGCACAGCTCAGCTCTAGGTCCAGTTGCCATTGCTAGTTGCAGGGGGCGCAGCCCACAATCCCTTGTGGGAGTCGTGGAATCAAACTGGCAACCTTGTGGTTGAAAGCCCACTGGCCCATGTGGGAATCGAACCAGCAGCCTTCGGAGTTAGGAGCATGGAGCTCTAACCGTTTGAGCCACCGGGCCAGCCCGATAGTGAATTTTTATCTGTGATTCTAGTTCTTTAGTATTGTGATATATGAAATATACATACTTATTTTTCTTCCACTCAGTTGCTCTGCAACTATGTTTCTGCTTATGTGATTTGTTTTCCCTTTAAAAGAATAGTCAATAAATATCATTTCTATTTTGTTTTATCTCTACACCCTACAGGTGATGCTGGTGTTTATTTTCGGGAAATTGGTGGTTTGATGTTTGTACAAAATCTTGCAAAGTCAAGTGAACATAGCATGGTAAAAGAAGCAGCCTTATATACATTAGGAACTGTTGCAGAACAAGATGGTAAAATATAAAAGCTTTATTTTATTATCCTTCAAGCATTGTTATATACTTTAACAATCTACTAAAAAATAATTTTAAAATTAAATTCATATTTTACCTGTCTGTATAGCTTTATACAGGTATTCTATTTATTTAAATTAATGCATGCCAGAGATTATATTTAACTTATTATATTTAACTTATTAACTAATAAGGAACTGGTAAAATATTACAGCTATTTCAAAGGCTATGGAAAAAAAACAAATAGGCATTTAGGAATGCTGAAATAGATTTACAAATAGGCACACAACTGGTCAGTATCTGCAGGGCAATAATTAATTGCATTCTACTGTCAAAAATGTTTTGTATTTCTGTGGACAAGAATAACTTGCATTACTATCAGTTTTCTACAATTTACATAGTTGTAAAATAGCCCAAAGACAGTGAAAGGGCACAGATAATCTAGAAGGATATCCTAGACAGGACATGCAGTAATCATTTCTGCCCATTTCAAAAACTTTCACAATTCTTCTTACCTTAGTTGGAAACTTTTTTTTTACTTTGTCTTTACTACCATGCTTAAGTTTTTTATTTTGATGGAAATAAAACTCATCCTTCTTTCCCCTTTTTGTTTCTGTATTTTGAGCCAGAGGAAAGTTTTCCATAGTCCCAGGTTACACGGGGATCCACCCACATTTTCTTTTGTTACTTGTTTTTTATTTTACTTTTAATTTTTGATCCTTTTTGAATTTTCCTGAGGTGTGGTGTGATGAATGGTTCCAGTTTTATCTTTTTTATATGGCAATCCAGCTCTCCTAACATTCTTATTAAAAGGTAAATCTTTTTCATATTGATTTGAGATGATGCCATCATCACTTAATTTATTTTCAGATGTGGTGGGTCTATCACTGGCTTTTCTATTCTGTTCATTGTCTATATATCCAAGTATGTAAATCAAAAGATGAAGATAACCTACAGCCATCTTGTATGTGAATAAATATGCTCTGGGTATACAAATGCATGTTGGCAAAAACATTTTTCTGTAGTATACCTGAAATAAGGTTGAATATAAACCATTGGTTTGTTAAACAACTTTATATTCTTACATTTTCATCCATTGAATCTTTGTTCATCACTTGTTAAGAATAAAGCTGTGTGCTGGGCATTGGAGGTAAATAAGACATTGTCCTTGTCTTAGAGAGAGTTTAATAGCTGATTCTAGACACTGGGTAAAATACTGATTATATCCCTGTGTTTAAATTATTTTTTAAGATTCTGTTTATTGCATAATTATCACAAAAAAGCTCCATGGTTTCACAGAAGTATCATTTTAGCTTTTTGGAGAGACATTTTTATTTCTAGAAAAGTCTTAAAATATAGCACAAGTATCATTTGTCCCTCTGTTTTCTAAAAGCAGGTTTCTGACTTTTCTGAAATTTTTCTCTGGCTATGTTTTCTTACTTATCTTCTTAAGTTTTTGTCATATTTAATTTTTTGTTCAGTTAGGTTTTTATTGGAAATTCTAAGGGATTGCAGTACATTTTTTAGAACCTAGATAAAGTACTTCTGATTAAGATATTGCCTCTTTGGTCTGTTAGTTGACTAAACACATACCAATTTATCAGAAATTTTGTTATATGACCAATAAATGTCAATGAAATGAGATCTGATTTGTGCTATGCGTAGAAATTAAAATTTTGCTTTTATATTTCAGTTTACTGTCAGCAGACTTTGTGCACTTCAGAATTGTTTGAAGACTTGATTTTGTTCTTATCTAATGATTCAAACACAAATTTGAAAAGAATGTCTGTTTATGTTATTTTGGTTCTAGTTTCAAATAACAGTAAGTATATTCTTTTATGTTGTAGAAACAGTTTTAAAAATAATTAATTGGAACAATCATTATTAATTTTTTTATTCTAATCTTTATAGCAGTGTATTTTTTCTTATTAACTTCTGAGAACTACTAGCTTTAAGAAAAGAGAATTAATAGCATGTAGTTAATTTGATATTTATTAATTTTAAGAAATAGTAAAGTGATTTGTATTATTTAATTAACACTTGAAAAAGAACAGCTTTAAAAGCAAAAGAGAGGCATTTGATGAATTAGGTTAGTTGATTTTCCACTGAGTTGGCCATTTAGTTACAGTGTTTACTGTATGAGTCAACAATGGCCTTAAATTTCATATAGCTCTTGGCTGAAGTAGTTTTGTTTTGGGGGGGCAGGAATTTTTTGTTTTTGTTTTATTTTGGAATAATTTTAGATTAGATTAACAGAAAAGTTGCAAAGATAGTATAGTGTGTTCTGTATACTTACTGCTCAGGCTAAAGTTGTTTTTTAACACAGCTTTATTTAAATCTTCAAATTCTTAAAAATTTTATAAGCATTTAAAATGCTTATTGTTTTGATGTCTATTTTTCTATACGTTTTGGAGCATATTTTGGCATTGTAACACAGAACCATGCAAAATAAGTGTATTATAATTTTAGGGGTAATTTGCGTGGTCATATTCTCAGCATAAGTAATATATTTCCCATAATCTTTTTTAAGGTATTTTTGCCAATATTTAATTATTTATTGCTAATAAGATCATGTATTTTCCATAATCTTGATTACTGATTTTTATCTATTGTAATTCTGTGTTAAAGTGATTGAAAGTTATTTATTAATAGTACTACTTAAATGTTTTCCAGTCCTGCAAAATTATTTCTAAACAAAAGTCATATTCATGTAATATTTGGCTATTTTTTTAAGGGATTGGACAAACGCTTGTGAGAGAAACAGGTTGTATTAAAGTTCTGTCACAGTTGTTCAGGTAAACTAATACAAATTTCTTGTTATTAATTATTTATTACATAAAACCTTAACACATTTGTATTAATTTACTTCTTTTTCTTTTTAATCTAATAGGATAGGTCTTTCAAAATATGAGTTGAATTTGTCAGATAAAAGTGTTTTCCAGAATTATCAGTTGTGGTCTTCAGTGTGTAGTACTTTGTGTGTCTGTGTCAACAATCCTCAAAATGGTAATTATCTTAAATAGTTAAAGATAAAAATTTTTAAAAATGAAAATTGATGTTTTCCAAATATATTAAAACATAATTGACTTTGTTTCCTTTTCAGATGAAAATCAAATGCTTTGCTGTTCACTTTTCCCACATGCAAATGACTGGCTAATAAATTGCATAAAACCAGAGATAATTCGCCCTATTTGTTCATTTATTGGACTCACTCTTGCAAATAATAGTAAGTATTCATTATTTTCTAAATTATACTTGAAGAGACTTATTTTAAAGCATAATAAAAACCTGTTGAATTAATAGATTAATTTTATTTCAGTGTAAGTTGGGTCATTTTGGATGCACTGAGACTATTACATAAGGAAAAATCTTGAGAGTAGATATTGTTAGGAAAATATTGGGAAGATGATCAACACAGCATATCTTTGAATCTCCCCAGATACCTTCACAAAACAGAACTAGACAGCAAAAGAAAAATCCCACAGAATGTGTTCTCTGACTACATGGAATGAAATTAGAAATGAATATAAACAAAACATCTAGAAAAGTCCCAAATATCTGCAAATTAAACAACTCAGTACTAAAAAAAAATCAAACCAAAAGAAAAAAAACATAAACCTTTGTGTCAAAGAATAAATAATGAAGGAAATTAGAAATGTTTTTAACCAAATGACACAACTGAGAAACACAATATTAAACTGTGGGATGCTGCAAAAGCAGTGTTTAGAGGAATATTTATAGCATTAATGCTTACGTAAGTAAGGAAAGGAGAAGTTTCAGATTATTTTATTTTCCACCTGAGAAACTAGAAAATAAAGTAAGTTAAACTCAAAGTAAATATAACGAAGGAAATAATAAAATCAGAAACCAATGAATAGAGAAATATCAATGAAACCAAAAGTTAGTTCTTTGAAAAGATCAATAATATGGATCCTTTAGCTAGACTAACCATGAAATAGAGAAGGCCCAAATTACCAATACCAGGTATTAGGGGTGATATCACTCTAGATCTTAACAGACATGAAAAGGATAATAAAGGAATAATAGAAACAGCTTTATGCCACTAAATTTGACAACTTACATGAATTGGACAAATTCTTTGAAAGACATGAACTATCAAAAAAGAAGAAATAGATAACCTGAACATCCTGTATCTTTTAAAGAAATCAATTTTTTAGTTTAAAACCTTAACTCAGAGGAAATTCTAGGTCCTGATGGTTTCACTGGTGAATTCTACCAAACATTTAAGGAAAAAAAATTCTACATGAATTATCCCAGGACATAGTAGTAGAAGAAACACTTCCCAACATTTTATAAGGCCAGCTTATTCCCATGTAAAACTTGAAAAAGGGATTTCACAAAAACTAAAGGCCAATATCCTTTAGGAACATAGATGCAAACATTCAAAATAATAACAAATCAAATCCTAAATATATAGAAAGGGTAATAATATATTATGACCAAGTGGCATTTATCCTAATAGAGCAAAATTGGTTTAATATTAGAAAATTCACTATATTCACAGACTAGAAAAGAAAGACTATACAGTAATCTCAAAAGATGTAGAAAAGCTTTCCATGTAATTCAACATACATTCATGACAAAATCTTTTGGTAAACTAAGAATAGAAGAGAACTTTTTCAATGTGGTAAAGGGTCTTTATAAAATACTACAGCTAACAAACTTAATGGTGAAAGACTTAATGCTTTTCCCATAAAATTGGAGAAAAGATAAGAATGGCCACTCTAACTACTTTAACATTTTACTGGATGTCCAAGCCAGTGCAGTAAGACAACAAAGGGAAATAAAGGCATAGAGATTGAAAAGGAAGAAGAAAATATAGTATTCATTCATAGATGATGTGATTGTCCGAATAATCTACAAAAACTACTAGAACTGATAAGTGGTTTTTTCAAGGTTGCAGAATCAATTGTATTTCTATATACTAGAAGCAAATAATTGGCAACTTAAACAATCATTTACAATATCAAAAAATTAAATACTTAGGGGTAAATTTAATGAAATATGTGCAATGTCTGTGTGATGAAAACCATAAAACACTGCTGGGATAAATTAAAGAAAACGTAAATTAATGGGTGATATATTATACTCATCGATTGTAAGACTTAATTTGTTAGAATGTCATTTCTCATATTCATCTCTAGATTCATGGCATTCTCCATCAAAATCCCAGCAGGCTTTTCTGCAGAAATTGATAAGGTGATTCTAAACTTTACATGGAAATGACAAGGGGATAGGATAGTCAGAACTTTTGGAAAAGGACAAAATTGTAAGATTTATATCACCTTGTTTTCTTATACAGTAAGCAAGAAAGTGTGGCATTGTTGTTAAGTGTAGACAGATCAATGGAATAAACGAGAGCCCAGAAGTAGACCCATAGGTATATAGTTGTTGATTTTCTACAAAGGTGCCCTAATAATTCCACAGGGGAAAGGACAGTCTTTTCAAGAAATGGTGCTGGAAAAAAGTGGATATCTATATGCAAAATATGAATCTCACCCCTTATCTTACGCAGTGTATAAGAATTAACTTGACATGATCCATAGACCTAAATGTAAGAACTGTAACTATTAAACTTCTAGACAAAAAACATAGGAGCAACTTGGGAGTAGACAAAAATTTCCTGGGACAGAAAAAGCATGAGCCACTAAAGAAAAGTGACGAATTGGATTTCACTGAAATGAAAATCTTTTGCTCTTGAAAAGATCTGTTAAGTTGAAAAAGCAAGCCATAGACTGGAAGAAAATATTTGTGAAATGTGCATCTGATAAAGACCATACCCAGAATGTATAAAGAACTCTTACAAATCCTCTTACAAGTCAATAAGACAAAAAACAACCTATTGATTAAAAAACAGGCAAGATTTGGATACTTCACCGAAAAAGATTTGAATATTAAAAAGAGAAAACACTTGAAAAGATGCTCAAACTCATTAGTAATCAAAGAAATCCAAACTAAAACCCCAAGGAGATACCACTGCATACCCACTAGCATACCTAAAAGTAAAAAGGGTAGTAATATTAAATATTGATGAGCGTGTCGAGCAGCTAGAACTTTTTCACACATTGCTGGTATACAGCTATATTCATATGTATAAAGCAAAAATAGTCATGTTTCACATGCAAAGAAACATATCTCTACAATTCCAAAAACTAGAATCTATTTCCATGCAATTTTGATGTTTCCTCTTTCTTTAAAAGCCAAGTTGGATGAGTAATAGTTATAGGACCTCATTACTCTCAGCAAACTGGTATGAAATATAGATTAGAGGAAATTTGAAATATTTGTAAATGTAGAGTAGGATGTTCTTCTGTTTAAAAGCTTGAATTTTCATTATTTAGGCTATAACTAAAAATCTTTGTGGTAACAGTGCCATTTTCATTTATTTAAAAATATTTCCTTTTGTCAAGTTTTTAAAAATGAAAATACTTTGTAGTAAAGAAGGCTGTTTTGGAATCTCCCTAATTTTGAAAATGTTATGTTTATCCTTAAGAAATGTCATTTCTTAACATTACCTTTTCCCAATGTAGAAAATTCTGAACATGATTTTTTCTTTTGGATTCAGATCTTTGTTTTATGGAAAATACAAAAAGTAATTTTTGAGTTTAAATCATTCTGGCTCAATTTGTGGTACTAGGGTAGACTGGGAAGAATGTTTGTGGAAAAATTATAATCACTAGCCTATCTAACCATTTGCAATAAGTCCATTGCTGGGATAGGGACTGTGGAGACTGTTGAATGCACAGACTCATGGGATACTTTCCCATCAATCATTTTCAACGGGCACAAAAGAATTCAAACTTGAAAAATGGATCTGTCATTGAATCTTTGCTTGTAATAGTTATTATGACTCTCAATATGTTATTTTATGCTACAAGAAGTAAAAGAATTAGGCTTAAATAAGATGGATGAAACAGGTGTTCTTTTGGAACATTACTTTGCTTTTTGTAGATTAAAGCAATCTAAAAAATGAGTTATGCTGGAATTCAGAAAATAGGCAGCTTGCTAGTTGCAGTACCAAGCTAGATGAATGAATCTATTCTTTATAGCTCTGTTGAAGGATTTGAGTTTATTATAATAATGCTATTCTCGCTAAAGGAAAGAAAAGAGCTACCTAACACACAAGAAAGAAATACTGTACTATACATGTACTATGTCAAAGTGAGTTTCTTACATAAGGAAGTAATCTGTGTTATGGTTATATATATGCACAGGTAAAGATTGGATTTTTCATCTTTAATTTTGGTATTTTTAAAGTACAGTTGGCCCCTGTATCTGTGGTTTCTGCATCTGCAAGTTCGACCTACCTGGGCTCAATATTCTAAAAAAGAAAAAAATTTGTTTTTTGCTGATGTGTGCTATGTATTATAGTTAGGTCTGTACTGAATATTTACAGACTTATTTCCTTTCTATTGTTCCCTAAACAATACAGTATAATAACTATTTACAAAGCATTTACATTGTATTAGGTATTATTAATAATCTAGAGATTATTTAAAGTATATGGGAGGAGTGCATGGGTTATATGGAAATACTGTGCAATTTTATATAAGGAACTTGAGCATCCTCAGAATTTGGTATCTGTGGGGGAGAATGGGGACTGAGGGGAAGTCTTGGAACCAATACCCTGTGGATACTGAGGGATGACTGTATTTGAAAAAGTCAAGTTAATGTTATATTTTGTGCAAATTAATTGAATGAAACCATACAATTGTCTTGTCTGAGGTATTAAGAGTTCTGCTACTTTATTCCTTAAGCATATGTTCAGAAATACTTTATATCTGTGGGTGGACTGGATGTACTGTCTCAAGTTCTTGTGCAGCTGGAATCTGATTCACTCAAGACTCTTTCCAATGCTAAGCTTGCAGTGGTGGTGGTAAAGACAGTGGATGCGTGTATTGCTGATAATCGTGAGTGAAAATGCTTAGTAATTTTTCTATAATTACATTTTATTTGAATTCAACATGGTGAATGTTTAAATGGTAGCTTGAATACTAACATGGATTGGACTTACAGTTTTGCACAAGTGGGAGGGAATCTTAGAAATGATCTAGGCTAACTCCTTATTTTCCCATGAGGTTATAGCTTCTCTAAGGGTTCAAATCTAGGTCTTCTAATTTCAAGTCTAATGATGATGAGTTTTATCATTCTTAAACCCTTGCTTCACTTAAAAAGTGACATTAAATGAAAGAATTTAGATGAGAAAATCAAGGGACATTTTGGAAACAAGGACTGGAAAACCCTATTTATAGATTTTTAAAAAATTATGTAAAGAATTAAGGTATGCCTCTTAAGTCTGACTTGAGGTCTGACTTACCCAGCCGTAACTAGTGAGTGACAGAACCAGACTTAAAGCCATGGCTGCTTCTCACATGTACAAATACTGAGGAATGATAGTCTATAAATCTTTGTAATAAGCAACTCTCAACATTCACAAATACCTGAAAAATCAGTAGATGATTTTAAAAAAATCAGTTATTGAGGGCCTGCTATATGTTGGGCTCTATGTGAGATACAAAGATGACTAAGATACCCTCCAGGAATTTACAACCTTATTGTTGATATAAATATTGTTAGACTCTGGGTGAACTCTGTTAAAAACCCTATGGGACGTATAGCTTAAAGTGGCGGACTTCTTGAATTTTGTCACATCTCAGCATAGCTTTAGGTATGCTTCACTGCATCATTAACATCGGTAGAACCATGACCAGTTAGTGTATTTCATTGACAGACAGGAATTGATGTTATAGGAAGGTCTTGACTGTCTAGATAAGAAGAAATGTATTAGGTGAGAGTAAGCATATTTGGCTTTTAGGTAGCATTATTGCTTCATGTTACCATTATTATACAGGACAATTAAGAAGAAACCATTCTTCAAAAATTTTGCTTTAGTAAAATAACTTTAATATGAGAAGAGGGATTAATGAGGGCTATATCAGCCACCATCTTATTACAATGCATTTATTTATATTTGCACATATATACACATATAAGATGTTAGATATAAATATTAGATACATATATATACATATATATATATATATATATGTGTGTGTGTGTGTGTCATCCTTCCAAGATAAGATCTGAAAAATAGTATATGTAAGATATGAGAAATAGTATATGTCTAGTTACAAGTTTTAAGTTTGTATTTACTCTCTTTTTTTTTTTTCTTTCTATTTTATACCAATAGCTACTTTTGGGGAAGTACTATCCAAGTACCATATTGTTTCAAAACTTCTGGCATTACTACTTCATGAAAGTCTGGATTCAGAAGAAAAATTTAGCATTATTCTTACTCTTGGTCATTGCACAGAGGCATGTGGTAAGTATTAGATTTATTTAGTGCACTTATTAAAACAGTGGAGTGGAAATACACTTTTGTTTTTTCCTTCCCACTCATATGAAAAGCTTAAAAATAATTGCCTTTCTCCTAGTGTTTCAGGTCCCAAACAAGTCATTATACTCCTCATCCTTAATCCACTGTATTTAGTCAGTCCCTAAGACCTGTGGTTCTATTACTGTTTACTCCGCCTTATCCCTTTCTGCCCAATTCCAGTGCTACCCTCCCATTTAGGCCCAAAGCCCCTCAACATCTTTCATCAATGTTATTGCAATAGATTCCTCCCTGTGTTCCTTCTATCTCCGTTTTTCAATCTACTCTTCACACTGCTGCACACAGTATGATCCTGTTCTCCTTGGCTAAAACCTTCAAAAGTTCTATCTTTCTCTACCTGTCATTCTCCCCTCTCTCTCTTTTTAATCCTCCCTTCCATTTTTCTCCCTTTCTCCATTCTCCCTCTGTCCACTCTTCTTTTTCTTTTCAACTCTCTTCACTTTCCTCTCTTCCTCTCTTATCAACCTGCTCTCTTTGTCCCGCTCCCACTTTTCCACTCTCCTCTGTTTGCTCTCTTTTGCTGCTTCTACTCTCCCTTTCTTCATTTTCATTTCCTTTATTAGTTTATTTCTCTATTCTTTCTCTTCTGTATGATTTAGGATTTAGTATACCTTTTTAAATTTTTTTATTTTATTGAGGTTTGATTGACAACTATACCTTTTTTAAAACCAAGTTGAGGGCAATTTGTTCATGTTTATGAGGTATGACACTATATGGCTGTGTTTCAGAAATCATCACTTATGAGACTTAGGTATTTTATGTGAGTCAATTATTTCCTATATTTATAAAGTACTTTTGAAACTATGTTTTTCTCTAAATTTGAACTATGTTCATAATTATCACTAGGAAGAATTATGACTTCATGCAAATAGTTTATGATAAAATAACTATGTTCTACTTTAATTTTTGATGTTAATTATCACTAGGAAGAATTATGACTTCATGTAAATAGTTTATGATAAATTAACTATGTTCTACTTGAATTTTTTGATGTGTTTTCCAGAGGAAAATCAGTATGACCTTTTTAAAAACAATGGGCTTCCACTCCTGATACAAGCCTTAACTGAATCTCAGAATGACGAACTAAACAAAGCTGCCACTTTCGTGCTTTATAATTGCAAAAAAATTAGTAAGTTTACTGTTACTTAAAAAAAAAGTACCAACCAAAGTTTATGAAGGGGAATTTATATTTGCTTTGCTGAACAAAGCCCCTTTAGCTCCCAGGCTCTTCTTACATTTGAAAAGCAGAATATGTAATTTGAACATGACAATTAAGAGTATGTCAGCATATAAAAAATCTATATGGAAGACAGCAACAATATAGATAATTTATTTATTTTATGCAATGTGGATAATTGTAGTTGTAGGACTTAAATTTGAGGGCTTCAGGAGACTGATGATTAAGTCAATATAAAGTACATTATTTAAAAAATGTTTGAATGCCTATTATTTACTAAGCACTATGCTAGGCATTAGGGATATAGTGATAAGAAACAGTCTGTGCACTCATGGATATGAGCTTAGTTTAATTGGAGAAATAGGTAGTAATTGAATAGTCTCAAAAATGAACGTATTATTATAAATTAACATAAGGGTTTAGAATGGATGGAACACAGATCTTAGCCTGTAACAAAGGACTATGACCTAGACTTGGAGAAGTAAAGGCTTTGGAAGGAAATGGTTCTTGAGCTGAGATCTGGATGTATAGAGTTAATTATAGGTAAAAAGAGGGGGATTTGTTATGGGCCAGTGTCTCAGGCATAAGCAATAGTGAGGTACAAAGGCCCTGTTATAGGAGGGAGCCTGGTATATTGAAGGAATTGATAGCCAGTGTGGCTGGAGCACAGAGGGCAATGTACATGAAAAGGATTTTGGTCTTTTTGTAAGAAAAATTGCTGCTGCCACGTATGAAAAGAGAATTTAAAAGATTATAGAAAGGAACTGCTTTAGGAAAACTATTTTTAAAAAACACTATTTTAAAGCCAGTATCCCTACATCTGAAGGTGTTTATGTGCCTGGCAGAACATATTTTCATGCTATTATTTTTCTTAAAACTCTGAAGAATAAAGTCTATTTTATGCCTCTTTGGGTCCTGAGCATCTATCTGTTAAGCACTTGCTTTCCACTTATTTTTAGTACCAACTGGGCAGTTGAGATAGTCTAGATGGGTAAAATTTAGAGAAGGAGGTGTGGGGTCTGAGGTCATCCTTGTTTAAAGTGTTAAAATAACATTTCTAGTAATGGATAAACTCACTATTTTTTCCCATGTTAAAAAGCTGAGAAATTATCTTTAAGTCTCAGAGAAAATGCTTTTGATGAAAATGAAGCAGAACAATTGAAGGACATAAATATGAAAGAGAAGACTATTGAAGAGTACTGGAAGAAAGCAAAGGAAATTCTTCACAGAATAGAATGGCTTGAAGCAGAAGGAAATGAGGTTGGTTTCTTTGTTTCAAAGACTATACAACTTTTTTCAAATGTTTTTTAGCAACAGAGGTTGAAAGATAAAAGATTTTTCTTGCCAAGTTATTTTTAAAATTTTTGATGATTTTAAATTTAAAATTCAATAGTAATACTTGAAAAATCATCCTTGAACATAGAAAACAAGATTTTTTAAAAGTGGAAATGAGAACTGAAAAAATAAGAGACATGAAAGAGAGAGCCAAAAGATCTAAAATTTATATAATAAGTGTTCAAGACAAAGAAAGGATGGAGAAGTAATAATGTTTCTCTCACTCTCTATGTAAGTGTACATATGTGTATATATGCACATACACACATTTCCATTTTTTTCTGTGTATGCTTCGTGTCTTTGTATGGTATGCATTTTTAAAAATAAAAGCGTAGTGTTTAACCTAGTATAGTATAGTACTTTCATTCTTTTAAATGATTGAGTAGTAGTCAATATCATAGATTACCATAATTGATTTGATTAGTCTTTATTGATGGACATATTATATTCAATTTCTCATCTGTGTAGACAACTCTAGAGTAAACATTTTGCTACACACACACACACACACACACACACACACACACACACACATATTTTGTAACAGGTTTATTGAGCTATAAATCAGACTCCATACAATTAATCCATTTAAAGTACACATTTCATTGGTTTTCAGTATACTCACAGCATTGTGCAATCAATTTTAGAGCATTATCATCACCTCAAAAAGAAACCCTATACCCTTTAGTAGTCACCCTCCCTATTTCCCCCACTCCATTTTCCCCCCAGGCTAGGCAACCACTTAACTAATATCTATATATTTGCCTATTACAGTCTTTTTGTTTAAATCAAATCATATAATATATAGTCTTTTGTGATTGGCTTCTTTCATTTATCATAATGTTTTAAAGGTTTAACCATGTTGTAGTATGTATAAGTATTTCATTCCTTTTTTATTAGGTTGATGTAAAAGTAATTGCGCTTATTGCAATTTTTAACCCTTTAACCTGCAATTACTTTTGCACCAACCTAATAAAAAATAGCTTTATTGACATGTAATTCACATAGCATACAATTCACTCATTTAAAGTGCACAATTCAGTAGTGTTTAGTATATTCACAGATATGTGAAATCATCACTACAGTCAAACTTAGAATATTTTCAAATATTCTAAATAATTAGCTATTTCCCTGCATCCCTTATCCCCAGCCACAAGCAACCACGAATCTACTTTCTGTATCTGTAGATTTGCCTGTTTTCAACATTTCATCTGCCTGGAATCATGTAATATGTGGTCTTCTGTGACTGGCTTCTTTCACTTAACATAATGTTTTCAAGGCTCATCCACAGTCCTTTTTATGGCCAAATCTCCATTGTATGGATATACCACATTTTGTTCATCCATTTATCAGTTGATGAACATATTCCTTTATTTGTAACCTATATTTTTATAGTTAGCATGGGTTTCTTGTAGAGAGCATATAGTTTGGTCTTTTTCATCCTGACAATGCTTCCTTTTAATTGATGTGATCACTTCATTTACATTTCATGTAATTATTGATATGTTTGGGTTTAAGTCTATCATGTTGCTGTTTGTTTCCTATTTGTCACATTTGTTCTTTGTTCCTGTTTTCTACTCTCTTGCCTTCTTTTATGTTATTTTAAAATGTCCTGTTAATATCTCATCTTGGATTATTGGCGAAATATTACATATTTTTTAGTGATTGATTTAGGGCTTATAATATGGTCTTTATTCAAATATTATTATTCCACTCATATAGATTGTAAGACCCTTACAATAATATGCTTACATTTCCCTTTGTTCTTTGTGCTATTGTTGCCATACATTTTACTGTGACATTTTTTATAAATGCCCAGTAATGTTATTATTTTTGCTTTAAACAATTATTTTTTCTGAAATATTTTAAAGATATTTACATACAGTGAAAATCACACATTTTAAATATAGTTTAAGACAGTTTTATATAGTGTTGTAACTATTATGACAGTCACGATATAGAATATTTCACTCACCCTAAAATGTTTCCTTGTGTCCCTTTGCAGGCAGTCCCATTCCCCAACCTCAGGCCCAGGCAATCATTGATCTGCTTTCTGTCGCTAGTTTTCCTTTTCTCTAATTTTACATAAATGGAATTATCCATGTATATTATATAATCTTTTGTGTTTGACTTATTTCACATAATATATAATGTTTTTTATTTTCACCAATGTTGTTTTGTTCCTTTTTACTGGTGAGTAACATTCCATAGTATGAACATACCACAACTTATTTTTATTTTTTTAAAGATTTTATTGGGGAAGGGGAACAGGACTTTATTGGGGAACAGTGTGTACTTCCAGGACTTTTTTTTTCCAAGTCAAGGTGTTGTCCTTTCAATCTTAGTTGTGGAGGGTGCCGTTCAGTTTCAAGTCGTTGTCCTTTCAGTCTTAGTAGTGGAGGGCACAGCTCAGCTCCAGGTCCAGTTGCTGTTACTAGTTGCAGGGGGCGCTGCCCACCATCCCTTGTGGGACTTGAGGAATTGAACCGGCAACCTTGTGGCTGAGAGCCCACTGGCCCATGTGGGAATCGAACCAGCAGCCTTCGGAGTTAGGAGCATGGAGCTCTAACTGCCTGAGCCACCGGGCCAGCCCAGGTTTTGTGCCTTTTTAAAAATTGTTGTTCTAATTGGTTTTTTGGAAGGATCAAAAATAAATATGGGTGTTAAATTCATTTTCTTTACCTGGAAGTCCTATTCCTTTTTTTTTTTTTTTTTACAATTTCAGAGTATTCCATTGATGGAATTTCAGAGTTCTCCCTTTCTGGTGAACATTCAGTTTATTTCCAACTTTTATGTATTACAAACAATGCTGCAGTTAATAACATTAATATTTTGTACGTATAAAAGTATCTATAGATATGTACAATTTTTATTATGAAAGATAATGTCAAATTGTTTCTTTATAGAGGTTGTACCAATTTACACTCCCACTGTAATGTATGAGAGTGTTTCTCTACCCTTTTGATCTTTGCCAATGTCATAGATGAAGAAAGATATCTCACTGTAGCTTTAATGTTCATTTCTCTTATTATAAGTGGATTGAACACTTTTTCATATGGTTAAGAGGTATTTATATTTCCTTTCCTGTGAACTGTTCATCTTTTTTGCCTGTTTTTCTACACTATTGTTGATATTTTTCATATTTCATTGTAGTAGTTTTTTGTAGGTATTAGAAAAATCATACTGTAGCCCAAGATATGTCTTTATGTTATTCTTTCTAGGTGTTTTGATTATCATTTGGTTTTGCTTCTGGCTCTTTTTCTCCCTTATATTATTCTTGGTCTCTAGCATAACTTTAAAGAAAAATTTATGTGGTAAAATATGTTAGTTTTTTCCTTTTACGATTTTTATTTATTTATTTATTTATTTATTTATTTATTTATTTATTTATTTTAATGAATGTTGTGCTTTATTATTTTCTATCTCACTGAGTTGTAAGGATTACATTAGATAAAACATGTAAAGCATTGGAATCGTGCCTGACCCAAAGTCAGTTCTCAATAAGTGAAGTCCTTTTATGATTTATTGATTTTGTGTAATAGTTGGAAAGATCTTCCTCCCCTTGAGAATATTAAAATGTCATGTCATGTTTTCTTTTAGAACATATATAACTTCAGTTTTTATATTTCAATATTTAATTTTGACTTTATTTTAGTGTAAATTGTGAGATATAGGTCCAATTCATTTTTCCCCCAGATGGCTACCCAGTTGTCCCCAAATCATTTATTGAATAAACTCCCTTTACTTTCTAATGTAAATTCCTTTTATCATGTATATTCTATTGACAATCATAAACTTTGTCTGCATTAAAGGGAGTGTAGATTGGATTATAAAGCAAATGGATTATCTTGAAATTATTTACTTATTATTTTTACATTATAGGAAAAAATACAAAGAGAAAAATTTAAGGATGGTGTTTCATCTATGAACATAAATATCCAAAATACATTGAAATACCTCCATGCAGATAGTATTGGTGAAGGTCCCAAAGCAGAAGATGAGGATAAAAGCCAGTCTAGAAAGCTTCAGAGTTGTAAGTCCCGTGGATTCATGTCTAAAGCATGTACAAATGATGAGCAAATGAAGACCCTATTAAAGAGTGCAAATCCAGTTAGTGCTTGTTATAGGGAGAGTGGGCAAAATGAAACTTTATGTAAAGCCAATTCAAGCTGCAATCTACACTTACATGAAGAAACAACTTTTGAGGAAAAAAGATTTGTTTCTCAATCAAGGTATGTGGCTTAACAATTGTTTCTAATTTTTATTTATTCAGCAGTTTTTTTTTATGCAGTACTGTGTGCCACATTATTAAGCACTGGAATATAGAAATGATAACATATGGTCTTGGGAGGAGCCTAAAGTGGGGAATGTTGGGAAAGGAGTTTGTACTGGGAAGTATGGGCTAGTTTATCTAGGGCCTTGCAAGTTATACTCGGGAGTTTTGGTTTTAACTCATAAGGTATAGGGAATCATTGATGATTTTAAATTGAGTGACATGATCAGATTTGAATTTTAGAAAGGATACTCAGAAAACTGAAACTGAAACCCTATACCTGCAGGTATGCATTGATAATCCATCAACAATGTAGCAAAAGCTAGTTTGTAAATTTAATTTGATGAAAGTGAGCAGGATATGATGAAAATCTGGTTTAGGTTTGCCTTTTCATTTGTTCCCTGCATCTCACCTCGATGTCCTTTCTACCTTGCTGTTAGCCTGCGGGGCTGGACCTGGGATTGTAGTTTTTCTTCTTATACCCTGTGTTTTGCTCTTCTGATGGTTACTCTGCTAGGAGGGAAACTTTAAGATGATGCTACTGTGTTCTGGGAAGGTTGCAGGGTAAATAGTATTAGATGGATTACAGCATTACCACCCCCCCTTTTTTTTTCAAAACCATTGTTGATGTTAATTTTAATTGATTTCTCAGAGATACGGAATTAGAAAGCAGTGAGATATGCTCTCGCAGCCTTTTGCCCTCTGGCCCACTGATTTTGTTCTTTTCCCATCATTCTTTCTATATTCCTTTTTGATAATTTTTTCTTCCATTTTCTGTTGGCATCAATATTACTGCCCTCTGGAGTCTTGTTTAACTCCACTTTTAGAAACAAGGTTATAACTATTGCAGACCCTACTTTGGCAGAAATTGGTAGATTTTGGTAGATCCTGGCTCTAGCTTCTTCTGCCTGCCAAACATCTAGAATCATAGCATTGCTTACAGAAACATTTGTAAACACACCACACAGTATGTTTATTTTTAGTAATCTGGTTTTTATTTTCTTTTAGCAACCGTGTTTTTAAAGATCCAAATCCCATTGTCAAAAAGAGAAGGCAGCAATTACCAATAACAGGTATGATTAAAAATGTGTCTTTGATTTTTCAAGAAAACAGATATTTAGGTGACTAATATAGCTAAAAATGTGCATTGGTATATCTGCCCTGTAACATACAAGCCACGCCTTTGACTCTCTCTCTGAGGTATTAATGCCTCAGTCACCTTTTATTGATATCCAGAACTTTTTTTGTATGTCCATCAGGATGACTGGATGTGTAGTATTGGGCTGAAGTTTATGAAAATCTTGATAATTAATCTTGTAAATGTCAGGTCCTTTTCATTATTCAAAAAAACTTGCATTTTGCAATTTTTTTCAGATCCATTTACATTATGTTCAGATATAATAAATAAAGAAGTCATCAATTTTCTATCAGCTGACAATTATTCCCAAATGTTCAAGTATAGATGTTCAGGTAAATTTTTTTAAATTATAATTGTTTCATAATTAAAGCTTTATATGATATTAGTTAACTAGAATTTGTAGTAGTTCTACCTGGGTGATTTAAACTTAATTTTCTTTGGAGAAATAACAATCTGGAGTATTATAAAACATTCAAAACAATGCCTTCTATCTGTATCATCCTGTGCTCCAGTATTTATATGAATCAACATAGCTAATACTTTTTTATTAGTTTATTATTCTCTTTTTGTCACAAGTAATACCATCTGTAAATTTAATTTTACTGCTTAAGGTAAACATTTTAAAAATATTTTTAGAGAGCCAGTAAATAGGTGTGTATTTTGGATTATGCTCTATACGTTATAGGCATTAAGTATAAAATGGAATCTAATTTGTAGTAAATATATAAATGTTTCTAGTGTTCCATGCCCCAGCATTTACTTTTTCTGTAGGGCTCTTGTAAATATTCCATGGTGCTTATTCCATCCCTTCTTCTTCATACCCTGGTATTTTCTCTTTACTCTTAGTTTCACACTCTGCTCTATGGAGAAAATTGAGGCGATTCCACATTAGATTCAAAGTATCACTATTTTTCAGTCTTGGATGTAGAGTTTAATTTTATTACTTTAAAACTGATATCTAGCTATAATCTGAATCCCATCTCTTTATTGCTTCCCATTTTAGTATTTGTGTAGTCTTTCTCTTCATTCCCTTTCTTTCCATTAACTCCTTTTGTACCACCTTAAACTATGTTAATTTCTCCTCATCTTAAAGAAAATCCAAACACTTTGTGTGATTTGCTATTGCTTCAAGTATTCATCTCTTCTTCCATTGTTTATTGCCAGATTCCTGCTTTTGCTCCCTTCTCTTTCAGTGTATTCATTCCCTTTTTAACTCCTTGAAATCTGGCTTCTTTTATTGCCCTTCTACTAAACATTAATGTTAACAGATTACCTGAAGCCTGAAGCCTCATTTCCCGCGCCCCCCAAACCAATGACTTTTGAAAAAATTCTTATCCTATAGTATCTCTGCACTGTTCACTATCATTCCTTGAAATCTTCTCCTGTCAATAGTTTAAAGTCACAGTTCTCAAACTGTCCACTCAGGCTCCCTGGGGCTCTGCAGTGCATTCACAGGGACACTACACAATATTTTAAATTTTATAAATGAAACACAAAGTAGTCCACATCGTTTGGATACCACATAAACTACCAGCTCAAAATAGTTCATAGTTTCATTACATTCCTTTTGATGATATCATGTTTTTGTGGAGCTGGATTATCAGTGGTTGTGATAAAAATCAAACACCACATGAAAATCCATGTGGAATAGGAAATGAAGGTGGCAGTGTCCAGTCTGATTCCAGGATTTGAGAAGTTGTGCTTTACCCAATAGGTGCACACATCCCATTAGGATGTAATTGTAATTAATAAGAACGAAATACAAATATTTTTTGCTTCAATTAGGTGTCCTATTTTTTTCAAATGGCTACTAAATTGTTAGAACATAAATACTTACTATGTTATTTTGGACCTAACAGAATGATTAGCGTTTCTTTTGGCTAGGGATACTGTAAAAAAAAATCACCAAGATCTTAAGGGTGCCATGAAGTGAGAAAGTTTGGGAACCTCTGATCAAAAGTATTGCAGTTAGCAGAGTGGATACTCTATAACTGTTAACTCCCTTTCATCCCTTAGTTTTTTTGTGATGGTTCTTTTTTAGTTCCTTTCTTCCCTCAGTGAAGATTTATTCATTTCACAGACACTTAGGGAGCGCTTATTCTATGGCAGGCACTGAAATCAAAGATGAATAGAACTCATTCCTCACCTCAAGAAATTTACAGTCTAAAAACCACTCCACTTTATCACCTTTATTGCTTTATATTTCTCTTCCTGCCAAATTGCTACAGGTATTCCACCCCAAGTGCGGTAGTATACAGCACTTACTCAGTTCTGTTGCAGTGTTTACTTTTGTGGGATCGACCGTCATTTTACTGATGACATATTCAAATCTTCAAATCTGTATCTCTACACTTGGCTTCTACTACCTTGGGTTTTAACCCCATTCTTCCATTTCCAGCTGTACCCAGGACATATGTCAATATCTTGTTTTTATTTCAAGCTTAATATATTCAAAATGCAGCATCTTTCTCCCTCTTAAGTTGCCCTTCCTCCAGCCACTCTATTTCTATTAGTTGCCACTGTTTTCAAACCTTGAAACATCTATAAATATTTTTTCTCCTAACATCCCTATTTCTAATCTTTCAAATTTGGTTCTTTTTTTCTTTTCCACACAGGCCCTTTTTGCTTCATGCCTAGATTACTCCAGGAACTTCCTAGCAGTCTTTAGTCTCCAGTCTCACCAACCCCCAACTATAATGTATATATTGCTAACTTCTCTTCCTAATATGTGCTTTTTAAAAAATTATGTCACGATGCTAAAGAACCTTCAGTGCTTCTCTGTAACTCACTGAATCAAACTCTCTACCTTGCTTTCAGAATTTTGTCCTTCTGGTTAAATTTTAGTGTACACTTATTCTCTTTAAGTCTGTCAGAAATGTGCCATGCTTATTCCAAACTTTGTCATTCAATCAACTACGAAGTCAGTTGAGAATTATCCTAAACTTCTCCCAGACCCCAACAGCTCATTATTCACCAATTTTACCTCAGAAATCTCTGCATTCTCACTGCAAATGCTGTTGCGGAATCCCCTTATTTGCTTTCTGGACTGTTGAAGTAACCCCTCATGCTGATCCTCTTACCTTCAGCTGAGCTTTCTATGAGACAAACATTTCCCTGCTTAATAAATATCCTTTAGTTCCTCCCCATTGACTTTAAGGGAGTTAAAAATCCTAGGCATAGCCTTCAAAGACCCTTCTTGATCTTGCCCCTTTAACCTTCACCAGCCTCAACTTTTCTCCCACACTTCTCTCATACCTATACTACAGCCACACCAAAGTACCTATGATTCTCTGAACACACTATGCTTTTTTACTCTTCTGTGCTTTTGCACATGTTCACTGTACTAGAAATGTTTTCTTCCCAGCTAACTTTCTGACTGGCTAAATTCTCCTAGTCCCTTAGGAATGGGCCCCAATACCATCTGACAGGCAGATGGAGAGCTTTATAATCGTTGGATGTGGCTAATACTACCTAAACCTACTGATCAATCTTAACATTAAAAAAAGAGATAGCCAGATTTTATGTGCCTCTTACTATGATGTAGTAAGAAGTACACAATAAAAACAAGTGAATCTGAATCTCATCAATCATATAGGTCTCATTACTCGTTTATTGGGCACACAGGAACATTTTAAAGGATGCAACTAGAATGTAATCAGAAAAACCCAGCTTTTGGGAAACCCATAGTAAAATGACCCAGTGTCTATGACAAGTAAATGATGAGGAGTAGAGGATACTTGATAGCTTAAAAGAAACTCACGAGGCATATCAACAATGTAATGGTGGACATTGAATCACGATTCAAAGAAACCAACTGTAAAAAGGAAAGTTTTGAAATGATAGAGAAATTTGAATACTGACTGAAGATTAGATCATAGTAAGCATACTTTTCTTAGGTGTGATAGTTTTGTGTGTTATCAAAAGAGTTCTTATCTGTTCGGGATGCATATGAAGTATTTACAGATGAAGTAATACTTCAATGCAAATTCCAGGCTTCATAATCTAGTGTGTATATATCGGCAGAGCAGAGTACGTGGGGTGTAGATAAAATATGACTGATCGTGAGTTAATAATTATTAAGGCTGGGTGATGGACACATGGAGGTTAATTATACTTTTTTCTTTACTCGTGTGTGTTTGAAATTTTCCATAAGACATTAAAAAATACAACTGGGCATAAGTGTCACTTCTTTTGGATATCTTCCCTTAACAGTGACTTCTGCTCAGAACCAGACTAAAGTAGATGCTTCTTTTCTATATCACCATAACTCTGTTCATACTTCTATTGCAAAACTCATTTTACTGTATTGTACTTGTTGTCTTTATTCTCATGATTTTGAGGTTCTTCATATATTTATAATTAAGTTCCTGATTTCACTTCCATTACCATCATAAAGATATGAAAGCAATTTGCTTTCATAGATTTGTTATTAGATATTTTGTAACATCTATACATCACTTTAATTTGTTTTCTTTTAGGTTGCATAGCAGTAGGAAAATCTCTGAATAGCCGAAATTTTAGCAAGCTCTTGCACTCCTGCCCATACCAATGTGATCGTCACAAAGTCATTGTGGAAGCTGAAGACAGATATAAAAATGAACTAAGGAAATCACTTATCTGTAACAAAAGTAATTGACTCAGCAGCTTTAAAATTGTATTTATGACTATACCTTCTGAACTATGATGTAGAATATATACTTATGTTAAAAGTTAGAGGGTAAAATAACGTTGAAAAGAAAATCTGTCTCTGAGCAACCAGATTTAAGATGTATCCAGGGAGTAGATTTAGTCTGTGGTAGTTTAAAATTATTCCTGCTTCACCTAAGGATTCCCATTAAAAGGGGAAAAAAAGGAAAATCATACTAATGGAATCGATGTGCTATTACTCAGATTGATACTTAACCATGCAAAATGTTTTCCATGTTTTTCAGAAATTCTGCTGACCCCGCGTAGACGACAACTTAGTAATGAACGTACAACCTCTGGAGGAATAAGTGAATATACTTAATTTTTAAATAAGCCAAAATTTCATATATTTCTGAGAAAGAAGAAAACAGCTAAATGATTTTTCTAAGTCTCACCATTAACGGCTCTTAAATGATAACCCTTGGCTCTGATGAGAGTCACACTTCCTCAGAAAAGAGGCTTCCCTCTCCTTTCCTCATGCTGCTCGCTCATCCCCATTGCTTGCCAGCTTGGAAAGGAGCAGGAGGAAACTGTAACGTTTATTAAGCACCTACTATATATTAGGCATTTTACAGCTATTATTTACTTTAATTCTTATAATAACATTGTAAGGTAGGTATTTATTCCCACTTTAAGGTACATTGAGTTGGCAAATGGCAGAGTTTAGATTCAAATGCAAGGCTGTCTTTCATTAGAAGCCCACCTGTTCTGTCCTCTAGGTTACATTTCTGTTTTAAGAACAAAATTATTCTATGCATAAGTGCCTCAGAGAGATTTTGCAGAAAGTTTTGTTTCACAACTGTAGCACTTCAAACAACCAAAACTGAAGAGACAAATAGTATAAACCTTAAAACCCTGCTTTAAAATCAAAATACTTCTTAAACTCATTTAACTTCTTAAATCATTTAACTTCTTAAATGAGTTAATTTACAAGAATCTTTATTTAACTTCAGGGTTAACATTTCACTTTATCACCATCCTAAATTTATCACAGAGACTTAAAGAACATTACCATTTCTTCTGTTCATATGGAATTAGTAGCTGCAGAGTAAGAATAAGCAATTGAGTACATTATTTGTCAAAGTAACCTAGAAATTAGTAACATCTATAGAGCCATTCTGTAATTTCTTGCAAAACATTCAGACTTTTTACATCCAGGAAACATTTTGCCACATACTTTTATTTGGCCAGTTTCACTGCCAAAACCTTGAAAGAAATTTCAGATTTACTTTTTATATCTGGGTCTCTTTTTCTAGTTCTGCATGCAAATTAAACGTGCAGTACCATTATAAGGTAGTTCACTTTTAAAAATAATATTTTCTGTAGAAACTGTTAGAAAATGGATATTTTTTCTCCATAGAAACATATTCCACTCGGAAATCTTGCTTTTGACAAGGAGTTGGCATCAAATTAATATAGACTTTTTTCAGCAACATACCTTAAAAGCAAATATGTAGCAAGTAAAAATATTCTGTAATCATTTTACATAGTAAAATTATTTGCAGAACCTCATGACGTACATAATTATGGTTATACATTAATTATACAGAGGGATTCTAAATATTGTTATGTGACATTCAGTTCATACATATATACATCTTATTTGTGGGTTAGAATTACGTTAGCTAAAACCAAATAGTTGATAATTTGGTCTGCTATTTAAGGATAGAGAAAGACATCTTGAGGAGGTAGTGATTAGATTGATCTTACATCTCTTTCACAAGTAAGCCAGGAATATTTGCTATATTGCCATTTTTTCATCTCTTGATAAATTTCCCTTTTGTTAAATATATTTATCACCACTCATTTCATTATAGGTTACATTCAAATTTGAGACCATTCTTCTGAGAACGGACCATTACAGCATCTAAGCATTTAAAGAGCCTCAGGGACAAGGCTCTTTTTAAAGATGGATTGGTATCTGGAGAGGGTTTGAATAATAAGTCTCTAGAACTGAGCCTTCTTGCCTGTTTTCTCCTTCTTTTCTAATGCCCAGTCAATATCAAGAGGAGCAATAAAGAAGCCATAGAGGAGCCTTGTGGTGTACAAGGCTGCTTCCTCCTCCTAGACTACCCACTACTCTGCTTCAGTAAACTGAGGAATTGGGCACAGGTGCTAAGTGTGGGAGTTGGTGACATAGCAGCTGCGATGAAAAAGTGGAGACTGACTTTACATAAACAACCTCAGTATCCTAATATCCTGAATGTTATAATAACCCAGCCAGTACTGATTACAAATCATTTAGCAAGTGAAACTGAAATCATCTATTTCTTAGATAACCACAGTTTTCCAGTAGACCCGAAAGTAAGGAGTAACTTCATTGATAAGCTTTGAAATAGTTTTTACCAATAAATTTTTACTTTCAGCAAATATTTATTGATCACCTACTACATGTCGCACTGTTTTAGGCACTAGGGATACAATGGTGAGCAAAACAGACAAAAAATCCCTGTCTTCCTGGAGCGTGCATTCTAAGTAATGCCATTAAGTCATAGTCAAACATTACTTTCATTGATTTATCAGTCTCTGTGGGAGAGATTGTCTCTTCTGTAAAGATCTGAATGGTGGCTCTTATCCTAGGAGAGCTAACAAATAGCTGAAAAGCTAACAAATAGCTAACAGTCTTGACCTGCCAGGGTAAGGTTTTCTAAGGGTATCGCAGTACAACTATTCCAGGTCCTACTGAAGTAAATAGCAGCCTTAAGTGTGTATATTAGGTTGGTGCAAAAGTAATTGAGATTTTTGCAATTTTTTTAACCTTTTAAACAGCAATTACTTCTGCACCAACCTAATACAAAAAAGTCCTCTGTGTCTGCATCTACCTACAATGATAACATGAATTAACAATGAATGAAAAAAGATTAAAAGAACTATTTCCTAGTAATCATCACCAGAAGATGTTTGTGTTTATGATTACAGATACCAACTCTGTAGTCTTTATGCTGTAGAAAGTATCCTTAAAAAACATAAGTTAAAAACTTCCTTGTGCGGCCTTTTGGTTTTTTTTTTTTTTGAGGTTTAACAAGCCAAGTATCCATATAGGTAGTGAACTTGTTTTTTAAAGTGAATTTCAAAAGACCCTTATTATTTAAAAATATTAATCGAGACTGATAATTAAAGTAACAAATGTTGATATTCTTTTCTATTCTATGAAGTTATGGAGCCCTTTGGGAAGACTGTAAGATAGGTAAGATGTTTGTTAACTGTCCTCACAGGCATGTCAAGAGAATTAACAATCAAATGTTTGTAGACTCTTGTGTTTCTTGACTGAAAGATGTTGCAAGTATTATTACAATATGATAAAGCTACAATTATTGAGGAAGTCACAGTGGTAACATGTAGCTTAACCGTAGGCACTCAGTTTTTTAAAATTGAAGTGGATTTCTATATGATGAGTAGCCCAGGCATGAAATTTTCTCATTTAGATATAGTTCTTATCTTTAGAATAAGTTAAGCACTTATTTGAGTTTCAAGATTTTTTTTTCAGCAAGCACTAATACAGTTTACAATTCTCATTAATTACAGAAAAAAGAAGAATTCGTAAAAACTTTACTGAAGAAGAAATAAATTACCTTTTCAGTGGAGTTAAGAAAATGGGAAATCACTGGAATTTAATTTTGTGGTCTTTCCCTTTTCAACAAGGACGGAAGTCTGTGGACCTTGCTCACAAATACCACAAGCTGTCCAAACGCCCCGAGTGTGCAGCTCCTTTACTGGAAGAAGACTTGTCAGTTTAAGTTTGAACTCTTCAAATACAGTGCCTTGAAGATACAAAATTTAAAATATTCTTCTAAACTCATGAGACAAGGAATGTGGAAACAGGGATACTGTTTTCATTAAATACTTTTTGTGATGTGATAAGCTACAGGTAATCAAATTATTAAAATAGTTTATAAAACAAATACATTTTCAAGTGTAGATTAGCAAGAAAAAATTCCTTAAGCTCAAACATTTGTTTAGGAATATGCTTTTATTTTTCCTTAAGTTTAAAGAACATAGGTCAGAGAGAAAAAAATTAGCCTTTAAACATTATTTGACATTATATTACAATGAATACTATGTGAGACATTTGTATTGTAGTATTCTTACCCAGGGAAAATCCCTCCCCAGAAAGACAGAATAATTTCCCAATCTGTTGGGTTCCCACACATTAAATCAATGTTTGACATTTTGTTAATTAAAATGTTTCCTCTCTTAAAGGCTAATTGTGCAATTGCTTTGAATACTTCTAAATTCTACGATCAGGTTCACTTGTTTTTGTTGTATGTTTATTTGCTTTTTAAAAGTTTAAAACAATTTTTATTGTTTGTTTTTAAGTTACTTTTCTTCTAATGGAATATCAAACTATAAGATCTCCATTATTTGTTCTCTCTTTGGATTCCATCATGATCCCCAAAGGATGCTGTTGCAGCCTCTATTATACTTAAAATGCTATTGCTGTGGCTAAGGGATCCAGTATTAGGCGGGAACTCATCTGTGCGTATGTCCCCATTGGCTCACTGTTCGTGTCATTGTAGTGGGTTCTTCTGTCCCAGAGAATATTTCCTTGTAAGCATGTATTCTTTGAACCTTTAAGACCATGACTCTTTCTACTTAGATGAAGCAGAATTTTTATTAAATTTCTTATTTTCTGATCCACATTGAAAATTCCAGAGGGTCAATAAGCAGAAAATTTTTTATGTAAATCCAAAATTTCCATTAGGCAAAAGAATAATTTACAAGTTAGGAAAATTCCTTGCAGCATTTAAAATGTGAATGAATCTAGCCCATTATCTGTCAGTATTTCCTAAGCACTATGGTGATGATTTAAATAGTCTTCCTGGGTTATTTTGATTTGTACTTCTCAAGATTTATGAGTTATTTCAGGTCAAAGGGGAAAACATTTTGTTGCCTCAGCCTCATTGGCTTAGATAATCAGAAGTTCAGAAACGATGTAAACATGTTTTTCCACTTCAAGTAGTTCTTAGTTGACAGTTCTCTGACTGAAAATTATGTATGTTAACAGAATGATCAAACTGCTTACAGAAGCATTCCCAAGAATATGACATACTGAGCTGAGACATTGTTTGTGTCAGTCACTGACACTATGTTTAAAATAACCTGCTGTCTTTTGAAGTCTTCTTGAAATTTTATCCTAATCCTTGGCTAACTTTTGGTTAATATGAGCTGTTTTCCCCCCCTCAGATGGAGCTGTTTGGTAATAATATAAATGAAGAAAATAAAAGGAAAGCAAAAAAAACGATGACCTATTAGAAAATAGTATCGCTTTAGAAATTCAGACCTGGCCAAATCAACAGGGAATTAAGAATTATTTTAATGACTGTTCCTTGGAGTTGGAACTGACCTTAGTTAGAGCTCCCTGCCAGAGGCCTGAATTGCTCTGTAACAATCTGGACATTGGTGCCTATCTTTAATTTTGCATATATCCTCAGAAACCTGTAATTTACTACTTTACAGGGTGATAACCAATGGTCGGTTCTTCCTTAGATTAAAATGAGATGTGATTTCCTGGAGCACCTTCTACAGAACCACAAAAGTTGAATCCCTTTTCCACATGCCTGCCCTCTAGAGTGTTAAAGATAGATGTCTCTTTTCCCTCTACATCCTTTGTCCTGCATGCTGATGAGCCCCAGCTACTTCATGCTACAGCAGAACAGTGCCATGTCTCCTTATGAACCTAGTCACTGACCATTGGATACCTCTTTGTTTATAAACTATGACCAGAAAGAAATGTGGCCTGACTGGCAACACAGGGTTATCAGCTTCTTTGCTAGGCCCAGTGAGGTTTTACGGATCTTACCTAAGATGCTTCTTGACATTCTCAGATTATAGTTAAGATTTACAGATTATAATGTTTATTAATCCCTATCTTGTTCTTATGCATTTATTTTTAACCCCACTACAGGACTTTAGTAGTTCCTGTTAAATTCCACCTTATTAGATTTAGTCTGTACTCAGTTTGTCATCCAATGTGTTAGGCATCCCTTCCTGCTTCAGATCATCCACAACTTCTATGAGGGTGCTGCTGCATTCTCATCCAAGTCACTGATGGCACCCTGAATTGGCTGGGCCAGGGTGGGAGGTTGGGGCAGGTCCCAAGTGGCCTCTTATGGTGGTCCCTGCTCATCGGCTCCGACTGGGCCTGGTTTCTCACAAGGCTCAATACGGCTTGCATTTCATTTTCTTGTTTGTGATGTGAATTGTTAAATGCCCTGTTGAAATCTGCATTTGCTATATCTGCAGCATCCTCCTATCTGGTATTCCTGTAATAAACTAAGTCTGGTGGTATCTTTTCCTACTGGTCACATTAGAGAATTTCACCTAGGGCTGATGAAGTTCACTGGCTGTAGTTTTCAACTTCATTTCTGCCCTGTGAAAATTCAGACACCACTTGCCCTTTTATGACATACATACTTTGCATGCTCTTCTCAGACTTCCAGGGGTATAACTTAATGGGTTTTCAATCCCATTGTCTTATTTGAACCTTGCATTCAGGTTGGCAGATGTCATGCCCATTTGTTGGATTTTGTAATCCATGTTGCCTATATTTGGCAGAGCCAGGATCAGAATCCTACTTATCTGAAACCTCTATAGGTGGTTGTTTTTCTACTATATCCCACTTCTTGTGCTAGTTAGAAATGGCTCGTAAAGTGAGCCTATTTCCACAGATAGCAAGAGCCCTTAGGTAGTGGCCACACCTAAAGTTAAGCTTGACAGGTGAAATGTATTTTTTCTTTCCTTTTGTTCCGTTATGCTCTTCCTTCCCCTTTCTCTCCCCTATCCCTTCTCCTTGCACGTCTCTTCCTTCCCCACCCCCCCAAGAAAGGAAATTAAAACCTATTTCTGGAGTCAAATGCTGGCTTCCTGAAAATATTTTTAAAAACCTGTTAAGCTCAAGCGTATTGTTCACTGCGGTAAAGATCACTACCTTAATATTACCACGGTCAGTGAAGGAGGAAGAGGAAAAATGGATATTTATGAGGATTTTGGGGTCTAGTTTAAGGCCAGTCTTTCAATGCGGGGCTTGATTTAGGATTGAGCAAAACTCGTGATGTAAGATCGGTGAATAAGACTAAGTATCGGGATGCTATCGTCTAGCATCGGGTCGTCCTTGGGCAGGTTTCTTAAGCTTTCTGAGCTTCAGGCTCCTCATTTGTAAACAGGTTTGATACGATTCAGGGTGACTCGGTAAGCGCTAGATAAATGGCGCTATCGTGTATTAGTCTGGTTCCAACGCCCGAGCTTTTCCCGTCTGTGCATTTGGCTGCCTGGTCCCAGACCGCGCGGGGGAAGCCGCCAGCGCGGGGAGGGGCCGGGCGCGGTGCCGTTGAGCCCCTCCGCCGCCAGAGGCCGCCAGCGCGCCCGCAGTCCTGGCGGCTCCCGCTCTCGCCGCCGCCTGCCTGCGCGTGGCTGCCTCGGCTGCTGCCTGACCTCTGCCGGTCTCCTGCCACCGCGGCGGCCTCACGTCTCTGTGAGACCCTGCAGACATCGCGGGCCCGGCGGATCGCGGCCGGTGGCGCGAACCCTGCGGGCGGGCGGCGTGAGGCGCGGCCCCGGGGCGGCGGGCGGCGGGCGGCCCGGCCAGGGTCCTCGCGGGTCCTCAGCAGGCCCGGGGGAGGGCCCTCTTTGTGGCTGCGGTTGGCAAGATGGCGCCGGTGGGGGTGGAGAAGAAAGTGCTGCTGGGCCCCAACGGGCCCGCCGTGGCGGCCGCCGGCGACCTGACCAGTGAGGAGGAGGAGGGCCAGAGCCTATGGTGAGACCACGAGGCGGCCGGGATGGGTCGGCCGGGCCTGGGTGGGGCGCGGCGGGGCCGGGACCGGCCGGGCTGGGCTGCACTGGCGGACCGGTCAGGCGCAGGCCGGGCCCGGGGCTGACCGCTTTGCCGTTGTCCCCACAGGACCTCGATCCTGAGCGAGGTGTCCACTCGTGCCAGGTCCAAGCTGCCGTCCGGCAAGAACATCCTGGTCTTCGGTGAGCGCCGGCGGCGGGGCGTTGCCCGGGGAGCCGGGGTGGGCCAGGCGGTCGCCCCCTCCCAGGTCCCAGCCCACCTGTCCCCTGCCGCCCGCCCGCAGCCTGTCTCGCCCGGACGGCCGGAGACCCCGGTGGGACAGCCGGAGATCGGCCGGGTCCACCACGCCTGACGTTGGGGTGTCGCCCCGATGGAGATCCCAGCGATGCTGGCAGGCGGTTGTCGGCACATTCCTTAGGCATTTGGCCGCAACGTCAGCTTTGCTTGAAATGTCCCTGACTCCCTGTGCTCATCGCTTAGAAGTTTACCAAACGTGGGTGTGGAGCGGGGCGTGGGTGGATGAGAAGGTCAGGTGGAGGAGTCGGGAGAACCAGGTGACTTGGGGCTGAGGCTGTAGGGAGATGGCACAGGAGCCACTCCTTTATCTTCACGAGCCATCGAAGGGACTCTGCAAAGGACAGCCGGCCTGGGGGTCCTCACCGAGGGACTTGCCTGCGTGATTCTCGTTCTCACCGCTGGGTTACGGGGTCAGCCCCCTAACGTGTCTGATTTCGTTTTCTTCTTCTAAGTGAGGGAGTTTGGCTGGGTTCGTTCATACCGCAGACCCATTTGTTGAGTGAGTCCCTTGGGCTGGGCATGGGGACAGCACAGACATCCATCAGACACTACACAATCTCGGTCTAGCGAGAGGCAGATGTGTTGATGATTGCACTATGCCACACTAGGCATGGACAGATTATTGTGGGGGCATCACGCTGCTTGGTGCTGTTTTAAAAGAGGGTAATTTGGGGATCAGGTGTTTTGAAGGATAAGTGTCAACATGGCACGCAAGGGGCATGGAGGGTTAGTGCTTTCAGGAACACAGAGGTGACAAGAGGGTGTAAGTGGAAGGTCAGTTGGGGGCAGATTGTGAAAGGCTGAAGATTTGATGCTTTTCCCTGAAGGACCCTGCTTCTCGAGGGCCTTTTATTTTACCTCCATCCCCTAATCATCTAGGGAATCACTGTGAGAATTCCCACTGTTTGCGTGGGGAGCGGATGGTCTTCTTTAGCTGATGACCATTGCAGTAGGTAAAAGAGGAGGCTTAGAGATCTTCAAGAAGTGGGGGATCAAGGTCATTGGGTCTGTGTTGTAGAAAGGGAACTCTGGTGGCAGAGTGGCAAGTGGCTCAAAATGAGCAGGTACCAAAGTCAGGCTGACAAGTGTTTGATGTGGTCCAGGTGGGATGTGGAGGGCCTGAATAAGGTAGTGTCATTGGGGATGGGGAAGGAGGCCTTTGACCTGTGCAGTGCCTTGCTGTTCTCATGTTTTTTTAAGTCTATATTGTTAAATCCCAGGAGTTCCTTGTAATGTTTCTTGGTGGTGCTTCTTGATGTTTAAGGTTTTATTTGGGGGGGGGCAGTTGGTCAGAGGGGGATGAGGAGGTGCTTGATAATTACTGAGATTGTGTTTTGCTTAGGTCTGTAATTAGTTTCATTAGTTTCCTAGCCTTCAGGATGCTTACGAAGGAAATATACTAAAGTCAAAAGTGAGTAATAGCGTCCATTCTTCATGATTGTGAGGCAGGATCAGATGATTTTTATTTCAGAGTTCTTGGGTTTTAAGGGTAATTATATTTTGAAGATTTCTTTATTTTCTTGTGTTAAAAATCTATTTTGTGAGAAACTAACTCCACCTTTTACTTTCACTTCTCCAAACGCATGTCTTATAAGTCAAAGGTACCGTGTTTCCCCAAAAATAAGACCTAGTGGGACAATCAGCTCTAATGTGTCTTTTGGAGCAAAAATTAATATAAGGTCCGTATTATATTATATTATACCCGGTCTTACAGTAAAATAATACTGGGTCTTATATTAATTTTTGCTCCAAAAGACGCATTAGAGCTGATTGTCCGGCTAGGTCTTATTTTCAGGGGAACACAGTAGGGACTGTGGACTTGCCTTAATCTTTCCCTTATAAAGTAAGGGTAACTGCAGTAGAATGTCATTTTAGATCTTGGAGTTTGCCACCTTTATCTCCCTTTCCCACTCTTACAGTAAAGTGTGCTTTGTTTGTGAATGCAGGTGGGAGACCTCAACAGCAGGCTTTGCAAGAAATTCTTAGTTGTTTCTTATGTGACTGTCAAGACGCCCCATCCTTGCCTAGAATAAACAGGACACTTTGTCTTTCTGCATACATCATTTGTAGGTGAAGATGGTTCTGGTAAAACAACCCTCATGACTAAACTACAAGGAGCTGAGCATGGCAAAAAAGGAAGAGGCCTAGAGTATCTCTACCTCAGCATCCATGATGAGGACCGAGATGGTGAGTGAAGCGTTGGTCCATGGGAAGGAGTGTATGCAGCTCTCTGACTCACTGGTTGCAGCTCCTGCAACACGGCCAAGCAGTATCAATATTCTAAGAGACTAAGTCACAGGAGAGTAGATGAAGCGCATGTCTTTGTAAGACTTTACCCGCTTTATAGAGTATGTTAGCAAAAATGGGGAATGGGGCTGTCAGCTGCTCCCCTGGGTCGCCCCCACTTAAAAGAAGATACTGACGGTAAAGTTTCAGATGCACATCAGGGTAATAAGAAAGATGTTTGTTCTTTAAAGCTTTGGACTTTTCTATGAGAGAAACATTTAGCAGACTGATCTGCGCACCATTGGTACTCTGCCTGGTTCTAGGGGAGAATCTGACGTTGGTGTGTTTCAGAGTGTGACAGCTCAGCTTATATTCACAGGAGACTTTTCTAAGTCTTTTTGTGACAGTGTAAAAATGCTAATTTCCTGTATTTCTTTTCAGTGGAGGGAATAGAGGCTCAGAGGTGATAATATTCTCTCTTAATTCTTCACCTCTAGGATGTGGATAATAATAATTTCTACCTACAGGGTAGTTGAGATGATTAATTGTGCATGGTTAGCAGTCTTACAAGCATTAGATATCATTTTATAATTCATTTTTATAATAATGAGATGGATTAGAATAATGGTTTTTGGTTACCATTACTTAGTAATACCTCCTTTATAAACTTAGTCTTTGAGCCATCTTGAATGGTTCAAAAATAAATACTTATTGGTGTCTAGCTTTTTATCTGTAGGAAAATCATCTATGTGTAAAAATGAAATATCTTTGTTAAATTCTTTGTATTTGCCTTTACCCATTAAAACAGTAAGGATCATGATGTAAATGTGATTTTAATCCCACTGTGACCTTTGGTCCCCCATTTCCTTATTGCTAAAATGAAGAGGCTGCACCCAGGTCCTTTCTAGCATGATAATTCTGTGATCTCCAAGAGTCATTTAATAGGGGACATGGGTAAGGATCGTTTTTAAAGCTTGGAGACCTGCATTTTATTAATGGTGACTTAGTGGTTATCTTGGAACTTCAGGGATTTTATTCCTGCTCCTCTTCCCCCAGCTTCCCTTGCCATACTGAACATTCCCTGAAGGATGTGAAAGAAGATAGGCGGTAGACCCAGTGTTGAGGGTTCTCCTTGTGTAAGGCGGACAGAGGCATTCAGGTACCCTTCTAGGCCCACCGGAGTCTGGGACTCAGACCACTGAGCCACGTAGAATTGGGACTCAGGCCACTGAGCCAGGCCTAGAGGTTCTCATATGTCTGAGTCTTTTGCTTCCTTCTTTATTGGGCAGCGTGGTTATTGTGGAAAGGACGTGGGCTTTGGAGCCAGACAGAACTGGTTCAGAATCCCACTCTTCTAGTCACTAGTTGTGACTGACTTGACCACTCTGCATCTCAGTTTCCTCATTTGTAGAATTGGATAATCGTATCTATTTTGTAGGTTGACAGAATGAGAGGTGGTATGTGTCACATGTAGCGAAGTGCTTGAGACACAGTGGTAGCTCTCGTACCCTTTTAAAAGTATAACGCATGGTGTAGATACTCTGAATCTCTATAGCTTCTTGTTTCAAGATGGCATAAACGTGTTTTCACACCAAAGCGTTATATTAACTATATTTACTTGCCTTTGAGTTGAAGTACCAGGTATTATCAAACAATATGGTGAATGTTTAAATTAAAAAAACTTATTACAGTAAAAGACACATTGCCATTAATCCCGTTCAAGATACTCCCCTTCGCTTTGAACACACCCCATCGTTCTTGCCACTTTCTGAAGCAGTTCTGGAAATCCACTTTCGCGAGTGTCTTTAGTGGTGCTGTTGTGGCTGCCTTGATGTCCTGAATCATTTTGACTTTGGGGAAGAGCCAGAAGTCACACGGTGCCAGATCTGGTGATTGAGGTAGATGAGGACACACCGTAATGTTTTTATTTGACAGAAATTGCTGTATACCAGAAGTGATGTGTGACACGGAGCGCTGTCATGATGGAGGATGGTTTACAGCACACTTTAAAACACACCTTCTCTCAACCGTACCTCACACCCGACTAACTGCACTGAACAAGTTGACACTTGTCACACACTGTTACTAAGGTTCAGTGTGCTTCTTCCCTTATTGAAGATCCCTGCCTTTTCATTGGATGGCACTCAGCAGTAGCAATGAGTGTTGTGATTACCTGGAAACGCTCTGTGTCACACACGTAACTTCTGGTATGGCAATTTCTGTCAAATAGAAACATGACGGTGTGTCCTCATCAACTTATTCACCGATCTGGCACCATGCGACTTCTGGCTCTTCCCAAAGTCAAAATGACCATGAAAGGTAAACATTTTGAATCGATTCAGGACATGGAGGCAGCCACGACAGTGCAATTAAAGACACGAAAGAGGACTTCCAGAACTGCTTCAGAAAGTGGCAAGAGCGATGGGATAAGTGTATTTGAAGCGAGGGGGAATATCTTGAGGGGGATTAATGGCAATGTGTCTTTCACTGTAATTTTTTTTTTTAATTTAAACATTCACCGTATTTTTTAATCATACCTCGTACATGTTAACTTTTATTTCAGATTCCTTAAGGTTGCCTTGAAAAGGTCTTGGTCTCCATTTATGGATTTTTCTAGACCACCTATTTGTAGGTTCTCCTCTTTGAACCTGTGGTTGACTATGCTTCTTTCCACTGTAGTCTTTTATTATATGGCGTGACTGGGTTATAAATACACATTTTGCAGGCAGTCACACAGGTAGAGAAAATAGTCTCTAGCTTGTCAATCCAGGACCACTGCCTTCACGTTTGGGGGCATCTGTTTAATGCCACGTGGTGTCTGTGATCTCTCTGCATGTGGGTGAGTTATGTATAGTGGGCAGTAGGAAGAGAGGCTGAGAAAAAGAACTGCCTGGTAAGGGGCAGGCATTAAAATCTGTGGGCTTCAGGTACTGAGCAGATTTTTGAAGGAATTCACAAAACCCAAACCAGAACTGCTATCTAAAATGTATTAGAGTTTTGAAAATGTAGCTAGATGTAGATGTTTTATTATACTGTTGAAATATAAAGTCATGAATATTTTTCTTACAGCACGTTAATTCATTGTGCAAAAAGGGTAGCTAACGGAAGACAGATTTTTAAAGTGTATGTTGGAATTTATTGGAAAACAAGTTTAATGAAATTATATTTTTGATGGTTCTTTCTCAAGGTACTTTTGTAAAAAAAATTCTCAAAAAAGATGACTAAAAGTTTTTTAAAGTATGTATTTTGTAAAGTATTTTGGAGAATTATCTTCTGTAGTTTGATCGTGAAGGTGTGATTTTGTGTGCTTCATTATGTCAGTACTTGCAGTATGTTTTTAACTTTTTGTTAATGGAAAACAAAACCACATACAACATGGAGAGACTAGTATTATGAACCCCAGTATATCTGTCATGTGTCTTCAACAGTTACCAGTTCTTGATTAATTTTATTTCAACTATTACCCTGACCCTCTTCTCCCTTCACTCCACACTGATTATTTTGAAGCAGATTTCAGATATTTTAGCATTACATCTGGGAATACTTCCATATGTATGTCTAAAAGATAAGGATTTTTAAGAACATAACCTTATTATCATATCAAAAATGACTATAATTCTTTAAATCATCAGCCATCCAGTAATTCACATCTCAATTTATATAAGTAATGATTTTATCTTAGCATTTAAATGCAGAAGTCCTGTCTCTTAGTCACCCTTTGTAGTGTGTGAACGCACTGCTCAGTGTGACTGACACAAAACGAGCTTGTTTAACCACAGGCTTTTCAGTACAGCTTGCTTGCTGCCTCACAGATTGCTGATATCTTAGACAATGGATGATTTAGACTATGGCACCGTTGATCAGCAAACATTTATAGCTTTTATTAGTATCTTTTGATTCTTAGAGAAAGCTAAAATGTCCTTCACCTTTTACTCCTCCGACGTTGCTGGAATCTTTTTAGATGTGGATACAATATACTACCGTAGTTTACAGAGTTTTAAGTTTAGATGGTTCAGCAGGCACCTTGACCAAGGGTTGGTATCCATTGAGCACTTTTCTGGTTAAGATTTCTGTTTGTGTTGTGTGTGTAATTTTGTGACTATCACCTTCAAGTTCTTCCTAATGTGGCTCTTCTTTCAGCTGTGCTGGTCATTGTCAGGTAGTCATTTAGCTTCAATTCTTTTCTTAGATCACACACGCTGTAACGTGTGGATTCTGGACGGAGACCTATACCACAAAGGCCTGCTGAAGTTTGCAGTTTCTGCTGAATCCTTGCCGGAGACCCTGGTCATTTTTGTTGCAGACATGTCTAGGCCTTGGACCGTGATGGAATCTCTACAGAAATGGGCTAGTGTTTTACGTGAGCACATTGATAAAATGAAAATTCCACCAGAAGAAATGAGGGCACTGGAACGGAAGTGTAAGTAAAATAAGATTTTCTTAATTTGAAAATTCAGTAGTGTCGTCAGGTGGTTCCACTCCTTTACACAGGAGTGGAACAAAGAGGCTGCAAAGCTTCTCTTGCTGAGTGTTTGTGTTTTGTTTGCACCATTTATTTCAGAGTTGCTCTTGTAAATTGAGTAGTCAAAAAGTATTCAAAGCAGTTTTTATCTCAAGTGTCACGGTTGAAGAAAATAAATGATTGAATATTCCTTATTATCTTCATTGATTCTCTTAAAATAAGGAGACCCCTTAACCCCCCCGTTCCCCCCCCAGTACGATCAGTTCTGGGAGTCTTTGTGCTTTTCTGCTACTCTCTGTGTGCTGAGTTAGATGAGATGTCTGCAGCTTGAGTGCAATGCCTGGGATTCCACTGAGGCCCTATGGACCCACTTGCTGGCAGGTTTGAAGGAAGCGCTACAACAGACAAGTCTTTCCGCTCTTGCCTTAGTTTATTTTGGGATCCAGCAAATATGATTTTAGTTCATAGAAATAGAAAGGCCATTTATTTTGTCATTAAAGTGAAAGACTTTTAAGACTAAGGACATACAAGTCCTTTTGAGAACAAAGAATGTTCAAATTAAAGGAAGTTGTTTGTTTTTTTCCCCCTTAATGTGGTTCAGAAGCTTGTTGTTCCTTTTCTTTGCTTCTGTGCAGTTACATCAGCTTCTGTCCACTTGCCAGGGAAGTGGGAGGGGCAGGGGCTGGAGCTGTGGCGGCGGCGGCAGCCTTGGCCGGGACAGGCTTGGATCAGGTTGGCTTATTTCCAAAGGATGACATCATTCCCTTTAGTGAATTAATGAGTGCTTCTGGGGCATGGCACATGCGATCTTCACACTTACTGGCAGAAGGCTTCGGAAATTTGGATGTGCTTTTCAGATCACATTTGTTGCTGTGTGTCTTCCTGTCATAACTTCAGAACTTGCTCCTGTCCCACGTTAGCTAAAACAGGGAGTTTTATATCTCATCCTTGGTTTGTTGTGTGTACGTGTTTCCCAGGTCACCGGCATGTGTGCCGCAGTGATTGTTATGCAGCTCAGCTCATCTGTCTCCAGCCACTGACCTGTCTAGATAATGTCTCTTTTTCCCCTGAAATAGGGATCCTAAAGACAGCTTCTCAGAACAGTTCTGAGGCTGAAGAGCCGTTTTCCTTTCACTGCACATTCAGTATCATAGCCGGATTAGTGGGTTAATGGCCTGGAGACTTCAGTTTCTGAACCTGTTAGGGTTGTAACCCTGTAAAGATGTGTCAGAACAAAAAAGAAGGAAGAAATTGAGTGAAGGGTGTTGTTCCTTCCCAGACAGGACAGTGTTCACCTTGGAGCGGGTCAGTTCTAGGCATTGGGGATGCGTACAGCGGATGAGATGCCTGCTTCTGGGGAGCTGGTGTTTCCCGTGGCGCACTGAATTTATTTTGTGGGCTTGGTCATGGTGTCTGTCGCTTAGGATTAGATTCAGCTGTGTGTGACAGAAAACCCCAATAACAGTGGCTTAACAAGACAGATTTATTTCTCTCTCCTGTAAGTGAAATCCAGAAGTAGGCAGTTCGGTCCTGAAAAGTGGCTCTGGGAAGAAAGGTCAAGGACCCTGGCTCCTTTTTGCTTACTGCTTTGTCATCTCTAGGGTGTGGTTCTCTTCCTCTTGGCAACTAGAGCTCTAGTCTTCACATCCATGTTCTAAGCCGCAGGATGAAGGAAGAGGAAAGCAGGACTTAAGGGTGTGTGCCTGCTGTCTTTCTCAGAAGGCTGGGAAATGTAGTCTGTATGGCCATGTAGTCTAAGTATCAGAGTCCAGTTTGGTTATAAGGAGTTGAAGAGAGGACACTGGAGGGCAGCTAGTAATTGCTAGAACCATGTCCATGCCTCCTAGCTTTGGTTAACCTTTAACCTTCCTAGGACCTCTCTCGTTTTCACCACCCCTCCTCTGAGATGTTTGAAATGGTCAGCATGCCTTTGTGTTGCAAGTTGAAGGAGTGCCTTTGTTACTACTGGTTTTTGGTTACTTTTTAATAAAGCAGTTAGCCATCCTCTTGCTCAGGACTCACGCTTTCTGGATTAATTGGACTCTAGGTATTCTATTGAATGAGTGAAGGGCTGTTACCCAACCTAGTTTCCAATCCAACACCAGTCTCCGGTCTGCCGAGTTTGGAAAGCTGTTCCACAGTCGCCACTCTTTCAGGATTAGGTTCCCCAGTGGTCTGGAATCTGTGGCAGCTGTTTGGCTGTAGGGATCCATCTGAGTGAGGGAGAGGGCAGAGCTACCCCCAGAGCTGCCAGAAGGGGAGGCCGTGTGTGTAGGTTAGTCTTGTCTTCCTGCTTTATGACTGGCGTTAACCTTAATAAGTAGAGGGTAAAGATTAGGTGCTGTCTGTGGGGTCTTTGGACTGTGGAACCAGTGGGTGATCAATGCGGTAGGAGGGAAAAGGTGAGAAAGAGGGGCCAGTAGCTAGGGTTGAGCTATCTGCCATCTCCTTCCCGTACCTACTGCCATCTGATGCTAAACGGGGGAGTCCTCGGTGGGCTGATGGTCCCTGCTGTTGAAATACTGGCCTTCCCTCCATCTAGAGAAATTAATACTGCGGTGTGTGGGTACATTATGGGAAGTGCACATTTTATTACCTGAATCACACAGTCCTCACCATGTTTTTATCCTCCCTCTTCATCAACCTCTGCTATGAACATTTGCTCTGTCTTCCAACTCATTTTCTAAAATGCTGAGTTATGAAAAACACATGTGTGTTTCCTACTGTGTTGGACAGCCATAATTAAGTCATTCCTTTAGAGTGGATAGTCTGACTTAGGGCTTCCCAACATTTTCACCTCAGGGCATAAGTAGAATGCCGCAGTTTGTGCAGCATACTGAGTAACGGAGGTTCATAGAACAGACCGCCAGAGCTACCCGGCTCCTGCCTCGTTTCCCACAGTGACTTGGCTCTCCTGTAACCCGGTCTAGGCTCTGCCGTGCTCACTGTCTTGAAAGCCCTAGTCGGGTGTTTCATGTGACCTTGGGCAATTATAATAGCTCTTATCCAGACAGTTAAGCCATTGTATTTTTCATTGATTTGAAGATTTGATAAAATGCTGTTAAAGAGAAAATGTGAGAACCTTTGACTCCTTCGAGATTCTTTGACAACCACTAGAGTAGATTGTTTATATTGGCAGTGAAAGTATGTGAATGGGCTTAATTGAAGAGAAGTTGTAGAGATGAAATGTTATTGCATCTGCACTTTAGGGCTTAGTCAGTGGTTTTCAGTTTGTCCACTATTATATGAAAGACAGTGTGCTTGCTCCCAGATAGTTCCAGAAGCTTCTGTAACGATAACCTGGAATCTTTGTAAATTAAAACTCATTGTTTTAAAATGTTTGAAACCTGGTTGAGGGGTGGGAGTGGAGTATGTGCACCTTTCTCTAGGTTCTCTTTAATTCAATTTTTTGCGTTTTCTTACTGAATGTGTTGTATGTGAGAGGGAAAGGCCTTTTGGTCCTTTGGTCCTTACTGGGCATAGAAGCGTAGAACTGCCGGTTTGCTCCTCTGGCCCAGAGTAACTTTAACCATCATGTCCTTATTCTCTGGCCTAACAGGTGAGCCTTGAAGCGCCCACGAAAGGTACAGTTTTGTGGGCTTTGTGTTCACTTGACTTAACCAAGGCCATGCCCACTCCCAGCTTAAAGGCCCTGCTGTGCGTTACGCCCTTGGCCAAAGCAGTGACCGTATGTACTAAGAAGTGGGTGTTGTTCCCCTGACCCCGTCTTGTGTTAGGCAGGAACCCGTCCGCGGACTCTGCACGTGGATCTCCTCCAGAGGAGACCGAGCCCACAGCAGTGAGGATTGAGGACGATGAGATCCGGACGGTGCTGGGCTAGCCCGGCCTCTGTCCTTAGTGTGGACGTGCCTCAGCTGTGTGGCAGCAGTGTCCTTAGGGAATTCAGGTGCTTTTACTATTTCTAATGAGGACTCAGGAGTTTTTAGAAGTTACAAACTATTGCTAGTGGTCGTCTCTGTTGAAGTAACACAGTTCAACTACTCTGGTATTTTGAAAGTGTAAGATATATAAGAAAAGTGGCTTTTTTCATAGTAAGAACAATTGAAGCCTTAGAAGTTTTTAAGAACCATTTAAGAATTGGGTACAATTGAAGGTGTCCATGCCCTTGCTGCTCTGGTGTTATGATACTCAGACTCGGTGTCAGAAATGGCATTTTGCGTCATCATCCCCACGTCCCTAATTTTGCAGTCAGATGCAGTTAGGATTCGTCACAACTGTTTATGTTTTGTGCTTGTTACTTCTCAGTTTTCTAAAGCTGATGTCTGTTTTTATATGTGTATGTGTGTAATTTTCTTTTCCTTTTTCACCTGTAGTTGTGAAAGAGTTTCAAGACTATGTTGAGCCTGAAGAAGGTTGTCAAGGTTCCCCACAGAGAAGAGGGCCTCTGAGCTCGGGTCCTGATGAAGAAAATGTAGCCCTGCCTCTCGGTGACAACGTGCTGACTCATAACCTGGGGATCCCTGTGTTGGTGGTGTGCACAAAGGTGTGTCCAGGGACCTGGAAACTTGGCTGAGTTTGGCCAGTAAAGAATCACCAGCTAAAAAAACTCTGGGAAGCTTTAATTAGGTATCTTCCCAAGACAGAGTTGGGCTAATTCGGGATTCATTAAGGTACAGTGAAAATGTCAGGAAAGAAAATATTGTCATTTAAACATTGTTGCCGGAAACATGACACCATTCAGTTTGCTTATTGGCTGGGTTAATCTCTCCATGAAGCACTGTCAACTTTACTGAGTGCTTCAAACTCAGAACTAAAAACAGTTTCCGTAAGGCTGTGTCACCCAGTTCGTCTCCCCCAAGCTAGTAATGAAAAAATAATATGGAAGAGCAGAATTCTTTTGGGCTTTGGTCCCTAAAATCATTTGCACTTCAGATGATTTTCAGAGCGGAATATAACCCTGGGGAAAAAGGGAACTCAAGGTTTGAGTTTCTTCAACCCTGTAGAATTATGAGGTGGGAATAGAAATTTAAGTTCAGTCATAGAGAAACAAAGTTGTATCTCTTACATAAAGAAAAAGAAGTAGTAGCTTTGAAAACATTTTAGGGAAAGAAGAGGTCACGTCAAGACTGGGAGAATAATGGTCTCAAAAAAAATTTTTTAATTTTGAATAATGTACAGGAACTGATGATGACAATTTGGTGATTGGGTCCTGTAAGGTAATTATTGGCAAAAGAATTTAGTGGCCCACTCTTGTTTATGGTTTATCTAGGACTAAAATTATAAACAATAACCAATTTGAGAGACGGTCTTAAAAAAATAAAATAAAATCATTTTGGGTTTCCAAAGTACTTGATTTCCGTCGGAGCCACTGTATTGCCCAACTACAGGCTGTGCCATTCGCATCACATTCTCTGCGAATGGAGCCGTAGGGAATATGCAGTGCACAGCTAGGGCCAGTGGGCCTGTTTCCTGATGTGACCCTGTTTGATTTTTAGAACAACTGTGAGGTGATCAGGGCTGTTATATCCCCTTTCCATAAAGATGTAGAAACTGAGGCCCAGGATGAAAGAGAAAAATGTCCAGTTGCTTTTCACTGTTCTAATTATTGCTTGGCCCTTTGCCTATGGCTTTCTTCTTTGGGCTGTGATACTTTATTTCTAAAGAAGAATCTGTTCCCATCCACAGCAGGCAGGGATACAAAAAGATAACTCCTTTCTCTTTGTATCTTCCCTGCAGTGTGATGCGGTGAGTGTCCTGGAGAAGGAGCACGATTACAGGGACGAGCACTTTGACTTCATCCAGTCACACCTACGGAGGTTCTGCCTCCAGTGTATCCTTGGGGCGCTGTGTAGGGGCCCAGAGGCACAGGCTTCCCTCCCAGTGTGCTACTTACTCTAGGCTTCCCTCCAAATGGGGCATCTTCAGAGTCCTTCCTGAATCCAGAACTGTGTACGTCTTTTTACTAGTTTTGTATTTTACTGTGTTGGCATTTCAGACTTATTAATTTCCGCCTATATTTGATCACTTTTTCTTTTTAATGCTGTACATTGAATGGCTTTCATACTTAAGAAGAAAGCTGATATGTGAAATTTTATTACCAAATTACTTTTATCATATCTTTGGACTCTTTATTTTTAAACTTTTGGGGTTTTTTTGTTGTTGTTGCAGAAATACCCAGTATGCTCTAAGTGCTACAGTTGTTTCCTATATGTTGATCTTTTGTGCTGTCCATGAGAAAGACGCTGGTCAGCAGTCCCTTGAGTCCTCTTTCTATAAAAATCCAGTAGCAGCTGGTGCCATAGCCCCAAACCCTACGGTGAGGGTGAGAGATGGGTTCCTATCACTTGTTTTGGCTCTTTAGCTTGTCCATTGTCCAGCCAGTGAAGGGTCCGATACATGTAGGTACCCATTTCTCATAAAAGGTGTGCTTAACGATAAACTTGATTACGTGTGAGCATCTGCTAGGGAAAGAATCTGTGTCCCTTGGATATGCAGAGAGTGTTTTCCTGGGCTAGCCTTAGAGCCATTAACTTGACTGGGAAGCAATCTGATGGGTCAGAAGATAAGTTTACATGTTAAAAAATGAACTGCATGGCCCGCTAGCATCAACATGCTTTATGCTTTTGAACTAGTTCATATGCTACTATTACCTCTTTAGTTTTAAATTATAACAGTTTCTATTGATCATGTAGTGACCTAAAATGATCAACTTGTGAGTAATTACTGTGAGGATTGTGCTTGTATGTGTTTGCTTTTGTCTCCTCCTGCAGTGAATTGGTTTTCCTTAAGCAGATTTATTAGATGGAGCTGCCTTGATTTACACATCAGTGAAGGAAGAGAAAAACCTCGACTTGTTGTATAAATACGTTGTTCATAAAACGTATGGTTTCCACTTTACCACACCTGCCTTAGTTGTGGAAAAGGATGCAGTTTTTATGTGAGTTCTTTATAGCTGATGCTTTCAAACTCTTCTTTATAGTACATTTGCTCTTTACATTTTCATCTGTCCAAGTAAGGTGCCTTCTGTCTCTGTCTTAACACAGCTAGCTTTCTGCTGCCGTGGGGCAAAGTGCTTGGGCTGGACCTCAAAGGTGATAGGTACACCCAGGTGACAGATTTCCCTCTCCGCTCCTTTCCATGTTACTTGCCATTCTGCCTGCAGTCTGAGGGATGTGGGTGGCGTGAGATCAGGGGTCCTACCTTTCTTCATTGAGAGCAAGTTGCTAAAACTTAAGTCATCCATTTTTGCCGCTTATTGTCAACTCTGGTAAAATACTGGCTGGAGGAGGGAGTTGAAATAGAGGGAATTGGTGCTTCGGGATCCTGAACGTTTCCTCTCGAAGCGTCTGGTCCCTCTGCCCATCAGCAGGCCTCACTGTCAGCGTGGGCCTTGACTGTGTTACCTGCTTATTGTGTTTTCAGCATTTCCCATTTTGGCAGCCATCGGGCAGGGACTCGGATACCTGTTGGCCTGAGTTTGTGTCCTTTCTCGCTGGAGAATGATGGGCGTGTGGATGCATAAATAGATGTTGACGCTGGGTCTCTCAGGAATCGTGCCAGTTGATCAATGTTTTTAGGCTTAGATAGCCTTTTGGCTTGAAAAAGAATCACAGTTCATGTAGTCAATACGCAGCACCTCCGAGGTGCCCAGGTTCTGTGCTCAGGAGACAGAAATGAATGAGACAGGCAGTCCTTGCAGATGGCACTGTAGGGATGGGCACACAGCTGAGAAGCGGTAGGGCACTAACGGGGTAGTGGACGCAGTGTGGGAGGGAAGGCAGAGGGGATGATGCTGGAAGGGTGAGTGGTGTGTGCCAGGCAGTCCAGAAAGAATAGATGGATGAGAGGGACAGTCTGTGAGAAGACTAAGGTGTGAAAGCCAAGAGCTCCTGGGACTGAATAGGCTGCCTTCTGATGCAGTGAGAGCCTCACGCAGACTGCTTGCAGACAGCACATCTAGAGGCTTGAACCAGTTTTAGAGAATTGTCCAGAGCAGGCAGTCAGGCACCAGAGACACAAGCCCAATGGGTGGGATGTTGTTAGGGTCATCCAGTGCCCAATCGCATGTGATCCCGGCGAGCAGGAGGAGCATGGAGACTGGCGGGCTGTAGGGCTGGTCTGGAATGCAGAAGCATCTCTGGCTAAGCACCCTCTTCCTTACAGAGCTGTGGAGCAGGAGTTGGATGGAGAATGAGAGGCTTGTGAGAACAATCAATTGCCATCTTTTAGAGCTTCTAGAGTTCAAAAGTGTATCTTGTAGGCCATTTTACAATTGCTCCTTTAGGAGAGTCTGGTGGGAACCGGAGGCTGCGGCTTAACTTAATGGAACCTGGGTACCAACTGCCCTGAGATGTCCAGTGGGCAGCTCATGTAGGAGTGTCCCTCCGATCTGGGTCTCAGAATAGTGTAGGTCCTGGTTTCCCCACTTGACTCCAGAGTACATCTTCCTACACCAGTAAAATTAATGAATCAATCCACAAGAAAACTTCTGTCAGAAAGAAGAGTTCTTAGAGAAACATTGTAAGAGGGTTGCCCTGCGTGCCAAAGCCCGAGAGAAACAGTTCCATCCTGAGCTCTGTCCTCTGTGCTGCTCCCTGCATTCTCCGCTCTGTTGGAACAGGGCCCCAATGTGTCCTTGCTCTTTTGGGTGGAGTTGTGGGAAGGCTCTGAACACTTGACGTGGGTCAGCATGTGTAGTCAGTAAGGTCCCATTCTGGCTCCTTAGGCGTTGGGCCCCGTGAGCTCAGTATGGAGCAGGACCTGTGATGTGGAGCTGATGCGTTATACCTGCAGTAAAATGTGGCTTGTCCCCCGAAAGTTACAGGCCAGCCTGAGCATCTCCAGACCAGAGCTTGTGGGAACGGAACTCACCAGGAGTCCTGACCTGGACTGTGCTCTGTAAGGCAGTCCCAGGAAAAACAAGTCAATCCCTGTCTCTCTACCTTTAGTCCTGCAGGCTGGGACAATGAAAAGAAAATAGCTATTTTACACGAAAATTTCACAACTGTGAAACCAGAAGATGTATATGAAGACTTTATCACGAAACCTCCTGTGAGAAAGGTACACAAGTCAATCACCTTAAAAGTTGTAGGGGCTTTTTTTAATGTGAAAAGAAACGGATAAAGAAACGTTAAACCATCCTTGGTGGGGGGAAAGTAATCCACGGGCCTTTAAAAAGAAGTCTTTAGATGAAGCCTGGGGTTATGTGAATGTACTTGGGTGGTGAGACACGAGTGATGGAGGGCCCACGTGGAGGGGGGTTGAAGTTTCCTATTAAGTCCTGACGTGCCACTGTTGCCTGTGGACTCTGATCCCTTTGCTCCTATGAACTGCAGATTCTCATGGGGGGGCGGGGGCGGGACACTGTTGTTTAGAACCTGCCAGACTTAAAAATCGTCATTTGGCTATGTGCCAAGGCTGGTTTTGGCACAGGGTCTGTGCCAGGCTGGAGAAACAGCTCTGCCAGTTGCAGCAGGGACTCTCCCCAGGCCCATGTGGAGACCTGAGCCCGATTCTCTTTTTCAGCCTTAATTTTGACAGTAATTTGGGTGTTGTTGGCCTGTGGCCACAAATGAATGTGTCTTCCCTTTCCAGCTGGTCCACGACAAAGAGTTGGCAGCGGAGGATGAACAGGTGTTCCTAATGAAGCAACAGGTAAGAAGACCGGGGAAGCCTGAGCAAAGGCCTTCTCCCAACTGAAATGCCAGTTCCCAGGGGTGAGGTTGCAGGTATCAGAGCTTGCAGCACTAACGTTGTTGGGACCAGGTTTCCTTGTTCCCTCCCGTTTCTAGGATTGGTCCAGAGTAGAGGTTCTGGACTTGCCTCGGGGGGCCTTGCAGATTCTCCTACAGTGATTGGCTTAGTTATCTTTTTAGGTACTTTTTCTCTCTGGAAAAGCTAGGTTTCCTGGCATAATACTCTCCGTGTTGATAGTTTGCCTAGTACCCTGGCCTCACTCCCGTTATTTCACGTAGCCCCACACAGCCCTGTGCATGAAGGCAGGTGAGCTGAAAAACCCATTTTGTAGGTGAGGAGAGTTACTTCCCCCGGCTGACAGTTCAGAATGCAAATTCAGTCTCACTTTTCTGTTTGACTTGGACTGGTACACGTTACAGGTCTGCTTGATGGTGTAGGCAGGTCAGCGGGGGTTGTTGACAGTTCCTTTGCCAGCTGTTCTTCCCTTCTGTGGTCTCCTTGCTTCCTTAGCTTCAAAACTGGTTGCTTGGAGTAATTTTTTCACCACATCAAACTGCTCAATTGAAATTTTTTGCGTTTATAGTGTAAAACCTATGAGTTGGTTGTTGTTAATGGTGCCCTCTAGTGGAAACTTGGAAGTGTTTCTCCTGACCTTCAGTGCATTCTGCAGGCCTTGGTTAATGGCCAGTGTGTCCCTCTCTTTGCAGTCACTCCTTGCCAAGCAGCCAGCCACGCCCACGAGAGCCTCCGTGAGTACCTTAAACAGAGGGTCAAGGCCTAGTGTCATGGGTGTCTTCAAACTTTATACCATTATAAAAGCTTGTGTGGGCGTTTGTGGTTTCAAAGGGAATTTGGTCCCCCTAAAGGCCCAGGGCCAGGAACACAGTAGGAACTCAGACGATGCCTGATAAAGGAATCCTGCTCTGGGAATTAAAGTGAACAGGCTTTGTTATCTTGATATCTCTTCTCTCAGGAGATACTGAGGTCTAGAAAGGACTGAGCTGGGAGCAAACTCCCAGTCTTGCCACCCTTCTTCCTAGACTGTGAAAAATACCCTGCAGGAGCATGGCTTCGTTTTTGGAATATGTATTTTCTGTTTTTATGCCTGTGTGTGACTTGGGCTGCTTTTGGACTTAGGAATCCCCTGCGAGAGGACCCTCTGGCTCTCCAAGAACCCAGGGCCGGGGAGGGCCAGCCAGCGTGCCTAGTGCCTCCCCAGGCACGTCGGTAAAGAAGCCGGACCCAAACATCAAAAGTATGTATACTGTCTCCAGAGAGTGGTTTAGCCCTAGGCCCGAGCTCTGTAGGGTCTGCATGGTTGGGTTGGGAAGGTCAAGACTCATGGTGGCTGGGCTGTTTTCTTCCCCAAGAAGGGCTGCTTCCAACATCCCCCCTCGGGGGAGCGGGGCTCGTGGTTGGCAGAGGCCAAGGCCTGTACCTTGGTTGGAATCTGTGGCTGTTGCACCTGGCTTTGTGTAAGGCATTGGTTAGCCGTGCAGATTCCTTTGGAGAGGCACATAACATCAGTCATATTAAAATGTGTGTTTTGAGTCCTTAGTTTTGTTTCTCGTTATGTGTATATTACCGTTTATAAACTATGGGAGTTTTCTTCCCTTTGCTTCTCTTGCAAAGCTTAATTACTTATTAGTTTAAGTAGCTCTTATCCCAAGGACTTAGTAATAATACCCAAAGATGTTGGCTACAGTAAGACCCTCAAAACAAAATTTTATTTTATTCTTACATGTTCAGTGGCTATCTTCCATTCTGAATGAGAGCTTTTCACAGCAGTTTTGGCGTATTATAGGCTTATAAACTTTGAAAGACACTGCCTCGTGGACAGGAAGAGGATGTAGAGCACAGGTTATTTATTATGCCTCCTAAACAGGTGGGAAATCTCAACAGGTTTCCACTTTAATCGTGCTAACATGTAACTAGCCTCAGCAGTAGCAGTACATAAGGGATCATAGTAAATAAATGTACTCAGTATCCTAGGAAGATGATAGCCACAAATGGATAAGATGAAAACTAGGTTTTTTTGTTTAATTGTCATCCAGTTTGTGTGATGTTTTTTTTCCTTAATGTTTCCTTAGATAATGCAGCAAGTGAAGGGGTATTGGCCAGCTTCTTCAACAGTCTGTTGAGTAAAAAAACAGGCTCTCCTGGAAGTCCTGGTGCTGGTGGGGTTCAGAGCACAGCCAAGAAGTCAGGTACTGAAGGACCCTCGGACACTCATGACCCTTCTTGTTGAGGGGTGCTGGAAGATGGGGAGGCGGACAGGAGTGTCTGCTTTCACCTGACCTGCAGACCCTCGGTTTTCTGAACAGCCAAGCAAAGAACACTTCTCTGCTTCACACTGAGCAGCATACTTTACAGTAGGATTACCTTATTATCGTGCAGTTTTCCTAGGCACATTTCAGGTGGGATTTGTGTACATTGAGGTTCTCAGGAACTGACTGTTGGGTGAGTTGTGGTAGATCCTAAACCATACACGTGACCCAGGTGTAGAAGCTCTGTCTTTTGGGGGTCATGGTCTGGGGTGTACCATCGACATTTTATTTATTTAATTTCCTGTGCTACTTCATAAGGGTTTTTGTTCACTGCCCCCAGTCTTGCTGTGAGCTGGAGCCTGTGAACCCTCCCTTTCTCCCTGGAGGGTTGTCATTCCCTCCTCCACGGAGCTCCTGCCTTGTCACACATCCTTCTCCTTCATGTCCTTTCGTGTTGGGCGGGTTGGGCAAGTCTGTGTCTTGGAGGTCTCTGAAATAGAGAATCAAGATTTTAGAAATTACACTTTTTCCCTGGAAGCTTGGAGGCCATTTTAAAAGTGTTTTGCTTTTAATTTTTCCATTGGTTATAAGAAATGTTAATACAGTGTTTTCCCTAATTGGTGTTTTTAAATCAAAGGAGGCCCTCAGGAAATCACTCTATCCTCAGGTCAGCCGGGGCCGTCATGGGCTCCTGAGTCCTTGGAGACTCAGCGTCTGGTCTGGTGGCCCGGGCTGTGAGCTGGTTGGTATTGCCTGGGCAGGAAATAGGGGCCATTTCCAGGCCCCAGTTAGTAGTCGATAAAAGAATATGAACATAACTTTATGCAAGATTGAAATTGTCTGGCCTTAGTCTTTTTTTCTTATTGAAATGCAGTGTTTCTGGGCTTTCCATAGAAGTCAGTTTAGAGTAATTTAGAAACAAAACCTAAACACCTGTTCTATTTGAGACACGGACGGTAGTTTGCTGCATGCCAGAAACGCAGGTACCACCTCTAGGCAGATGGCAGAGAGTGCATGGGGTTGGTGGTGAGAGGGTTTCCAGAAAGGCCCTTGTGTTTGACACAAAGGCATTCCCAGGCAGTGGACAGTCATGTAGTCGGGGGGAGCACAGACCTGTGACATATGGAATTAAGATGGACTGAATTGAGTTCTGTCTTCTCATAATCATTACAATGAAAAAAGGCTTTCTTCATTTTTACTGAGGTTATTATCACCACAAATGATTACAGAAGTCTGTATAGTTTTGAATGTTCCTTTTTAAAAATTCTTTTCTAGTCTTCCATCACTGCTGCTTTTTTTTTTTTTAAAGGACAAAAGACTGTGTTGACAAATGTTCAGGAAGAACTGGATAGAATGACTCGAAAACCAGACTCCATGGTAACAAACTCTTCAACAGAAAATGAAGCCTGATCCTCCTTAAAAGTGCATATGTAAAATGACCAAATAACTATGTATATTGATCTGCCAAGACCAGGATTTTTCTGATATGGCACATGCTATCAGTTTTTGGGGACAGGGGAGATGAACTTAAAAAAAAAAAAAATATTTCATTGGCTTGTCCGAGTGTGAATTGCACATTTAGGAAGGTTATGTGTCAGACCCCTTTGTTAAGGATAACCCTTGGACTCTCAGGCATGTGGCTCTCTCGTGGGAAGCAAGTGCAGCTGGGGCTTCTTGTAGAGCGGAAGGTAGATCGAGAGAGAGAGGGCCCACTTTCTTTCAGGGTAGAGCAAATGAGACCAGGAAGTCATTGATCAGATGGTGGTTAGTCTGACCTGTTGCTTGCTAGCAAAGTCACTTGTTCTTGGGAAGCAGATTAAGTAGCAGAAAGTCCAGGAAACAAAAAATGGCTGAAAGGAGGACTGAGAGTAGAAATGGTAGGGAAGCTGAATGTTGAAGGGGGTGGAGGAAGGAGGAGGTGAGCAGTGTTAGTAAATACTGTGTGTTCGGTGGAACTTGAAGAATCATTTGAAGACTGAATATCACAAGCATTTCCAAACTAAACTCTAAGCAAAATGGGAATTAGACTTGTTCTGAATACATCTTGAACTTATGAAAGATGTGGTTAAGTGTGGGGGTGCCTGAGTCAGGTAGAGCTAACACGAGTGGGGAAGATGGCAGCTGCCCAGGACTCACGTGCTTGGCTTAGACCATGTCCCTGTGGGAGGTGTTGGGCTCCACATATGTGCATTGTGGGGCAGACAGTCACTGTGGGGTGTGTTTAAAGTCAGCAGTTACAAAATTAGATTACTTTGATTTGTGTTTTCTAAATAGCTCCTGCTTTGTTTTTCAAATTTAAAAAACCTTTTTTTTTTTTTTTTTTTTTTTAACTACCACAGGCTGGCCTACAGATAGAGAATGGGTGACCAACCTCTCATTTTACCACAATGCAATGTGCTACAGAAAGTTTGAGGGAGGTTTTTAATGTAATTGCACACTGATTAATTGGCTTGCACCAATCCCTGCCTTATGGTCTGTGGAAGCCATCATGCAGTTCCACTGATGCAAAGGGTCTTGTCCTGGCTCCCTGGTCTGATCAGTGCTATCAGATGGACATATGTGTGAATGTTTTATGTTGAAAGTGGAAATGATAACATTTCTCTTGTGTTTTTCATAAAATGTAGCATTTTTTTCTTATGGAAATAAGAGTTTCAGGTGTCTCCATTAGGTCAGATTCATGCACATTGTCATGTCATATCACCATTCTGGAAATGACTTCTGTGGATTTGAAATGGCACTTTTAGTTTTATACATGATACAGAACATTTAAATGCAAACACTACCATTAATTTAATGTGTAAAACATTTGTTGTCAAACCAAGGGGAAAACCACAGTTCACTTATGTGGAGTTTACTTTTTTTATATGAATGTTGTACTGTGTCTGAGCATAACTTCCCTAATGTCATTGCTTTTACATGCCAGATTTAACTGACCACTAACATAACTGGGCATAACTTAATATCCTATGTTATATAACAAGACTCTAAAACTATCTTGAATTGCTTTTTTTGTAAAGGTCTGAACACTGTTAAGGAGAAAGCTGAGTATTGCCTTTCTGACAAACATAAAACCATGTTTCTTGTGCCAGTTTTATTTTTGAAAATACACTTCCCCTCTTTTTAAATTCAGTTATTATTTTTTTTAATGTATCGTTCTTCCCAATTACAATATTGTCCAGGTAATGACTGTGGAATGATAGTTGCGGTGCAGTGACCAATAGATGCCAAACAACTGGTGGCCACACTCATGGTGGGGTCACTTGATCCCTCTATAGCAGCTGGAGGGTGGGGCACAAAATGAGTGACCACAGAAACAAGAGAGAATTTCTTGGAAAGGTACATGCCTAAGAGGGATATAGTGTGATTTAAAATGTTAATGCATAATTTTACTTTTCATTTTTTATCATTTAAACTGATAAGCACTTTTGTGTCAATATAAAATGGACGAAAACTGATGAGATGCTGAGACACCTGTCTTGTGAAGGAAGGTTTCTTGAAGATCACTGTTAGTTTCCCATGACAAGTGGGTGCTCCTAGTAGCAGAAGAAACTGGTGCATAGTGTCGTGTGCTCAGTGGTTGCCAAAGTCTACCAACTTTGGGGAGCTGCAGGGTTCTTTTTGGGAGGTGGGAGGAGGGGAGATATTTTTTGTCATTTGAGGGTTTTCAAGCATTGGAACCAAAGGCCAAACAATAAACAGCCTTTACTTTTTAAAGTAAAATTCATTTTATTTGCAGAATACACTTGTATGGTAGACTGTTAAAGACAATTTTATGACTATTTATGTACACTATAGTGATTACATCTGCTGTTTGTCTTTAAAATGGAAAAATCAAAGAAATAAGCCCAGTTTTGAAGATGTGGCCACATTAAGGCCATAAATTGATCTTTCCTAAAAATGCAACGGGTATGCTGCTAGAATTATTTAATTGTGTTTGCACTTTTTGTTTTTGATTGGCATTTTAAAATCAGTGTTTAACCTGAAAGACGTCGTGTTTTATTAGTTTAACAAAGTTGAAAGTGACTGCTCTGTACATCATGACCTTACTGTTGATGCTGTAAGTGAAAGTTTACTGTTGTCTCTATACTAAGTTTATTGGTGTTTTTAACTTAAAACGAGGACTGCAGATTCTTCCCCACCAGCCTTAGTCCAGGGGTGTGGCTCTGTCCCGATGCAGTGCGCAGTCATGTGGAACCTTGCTTTCTAGTGCTGGAAAAAGAAGATGTCTCTAATTACTGGCTCCAATAAACACGAATCCAGACTGCTTACAGTTTTCGGTGACTTTCTTTCTGATAAATTATCCCACTTGGAGATACTGAATTTTCTGCTGATCATGTCGGGTATCTACCATGTAGCTGAAAATGCATACCTCTCCCACTTAAAATTACCAGAAATTCTGTCAAAAAACATTTGAAAGCCATATTTTGAGGTATGTGGAGTTCCAAGCTGTGAGTAAAGTACAATGGGGTTTATGAGTTGTCCAGCATATTTTCTTGCCTCTTGTGATTGTCTGAATTGGGCTAAGTGATTTAGAAGCCGTGAGGATTCATAGAGGAATTTTAGAGCAACTATGCCATACCGCTTTTCACTTGTTTTCAATGGGAACAGTAAAATATGTTCAAGAAAATCAGATTGTTTATATTAGAGATGCATTGTGTTTTTGATTCTTAAACTTATTTTAAGCATGTTGAATTTTTTTGTTTTTTAAAGCTGATTTATTATACACAGTTCTACCCCAACTTTTTATTTTAAAAAAAGGGTAAATCTACAGAAAAGTTAAAAGGAGTATATTGAATACCCATTTTTTAAAAATATAAATTCTAACTTGCTACATTGGTTTTCTCTTTCTGTTTCTCTTCCTCCACATCTCTCACAACACACACACACACTCACACACTGTCCCCTCCCCTCCCCGAGTCACTTAAAATAAGTTTTAAACATCAGGGTATTTCACCTTTAAATATATTAGATAAGTCAGGCCAGCTGTAGAAAAATCCCGCATTCTGGATTTGCCTTACCATTTCCTCATGATTCAATTCAGGTCAAACATTTTTTGCAAGAATGCCACGTAAGTAAGGTTGTACGTGTTCAAGTTTGTCCCTGCATTGGTGGTGTTAGGTTTGAGTCCTTGGTTAAGGTGGTGTCCCCCAGGTCTATCAGATGAACTGGGATGACACCATTGAATATCGGTCTGAAGCCACTTTTCACACTCCGCTTACAGCAGCCACTGATGATGCAGGCCTAGAAGTTCTTAAAGGGTAATTTTCTTATCCCATCATTCCTCCGACATTTATTAGCTGGCATTCATCTGTAAAGAAGAGCTTTCTGCCTCCTTTCCTTTTGGGGTGGTGGTGTTCACTATGATTTTCTTTTTTTAGTTAAAAGTCATAATCTAATAACTGCTGCTCAACTTGCCCCAAATTTGGTGAGTGGGAACTCCTTCAACTAGGTGTGTCCTTTTTTTAAAATTGAGAAAATAATTCACACGTAAAACCCATTTTAAAATGTTCAGGGATTTTTAATATATTCACGAAGCTGTGCACCCATTGCCACCACCAAGTTCTGGAACATTTCCATTACCCTTAAAGAAACCCCATACCTGTTAGTAGTCCTAAGTCTACCCTTCCCCTGTTCCTTGGCAACCACAGAGCTATCTGTGGATTTGCCTATTCTGGATATTTTACATAAGTGGAATCATACAATATGTGGCCTTTTGTGTCTGGCTTTCATTTAGCATAATGTTTTCCAGATTTATCCATGTTGTAGCAGGTACCAGTACTTCATTCCTTTTTATGGCTGAATAATACCCATTGCATGGATAAACCACATTTTGTTCATACATTTATCAGTTGATGCACATTTGGGTTGTTGCTCCTTGTGCCTATGAATAACGCTGTGAACATTCGTATGTAAGTTTTTGTTTAAACGTATTTACTCTTGGCTATAAACCTAAGAGTCGAAGTGCTGGGTCATCAGGCAGTTCCATTTCAACTGAAGAACCATCCAGCTGTTTTCCAAGGCCGCTGAATCACTTTACATTCCCACCAGCAATGGAAAAGAGTTTGAATTTCTCCACTTCCTGGTTAACGCTTGTTTCCTGGGAGTGTTTTGTTTGAACTGTAGCCATCCTAGTGGGAGTGAAGTGGTATGTCAGTGACTAATGACGAGCATCTTTCCATGTGCTTGTGAGTATTGGCCGTTTGTATATCTTAGGAGAAGTGTCTATTCAAATCCTTTGCCCATTTAAAAATTAAGTTCTTTATCCAGTTGTGCGAGTTCCTTTTATATTCTAGATACTAGACTTACCAGTTGCATTCTTTTGATACACCCCAATTGGTCTTTGAGCATTTCCTTACTTTTGGGCACAAAAAGGTACCCCAGGCTCACCTTGCTTTTCCCCTACCTCTGACCTGCAATCAACCATTTTCCCAAGGCGTCTTGGTTCCTTTTAGTGGGGATTGGTATTTACAAACTAAGATCTGGACTGTGGGCGTGCTTAGTGGTACTGGGTGCTGTTGCACATAGGCCTTTTCCCCTGAGCATACGATACGGACCTTTTTGACTCGGCATTGCCTAAAAGTTGGTTTCTATCAGTTCAGTCTTCCTTATTCTTGTTTATGGCTTCCTAGTACTCAGTTATGGGGATGTACCATAGTTTATTCAACCAGTCTCCTATAGATGGCCATGTAGAACATTTCCAGTCTTGTTTTTACATAATGCCTCGGTGAATAACCTTGTGCGTATGTTGTTTTTATTTGTGGAGCTGAGTCCTCGGTAAATTCCTAGCAGTGGGACTATCTACTCAAGAGGTACATCCGTAGTTTTTGTTTGATATTGCCAAAGTCCCATAAAGCTTACACCATTCTGCATACCTATCAGCAGTTGTAGAAATTATGAACCCACTGTTCTATTGTGCCTTAAGATGGAGTTTGGTGAATAGGTACATACTTTGGGCATTATTTGCTGACACTAGCAGCAACATTGTAATAGCAAAACTTAACATTAAAGGTTGTTATATACCGGTGACTCGTAGAAGTTTTATCCAGATTGATTTACTCTTCGTAAAAGCTCTGTGAGGCAAGTACTGCTATTGTCTCCATCTTAGTTTCCAGATGAGGAAACTAAGGCATGGAGGCTAAGCAGCTTCTAAGGTCAGAGCCAGAATTTGAACCCAAGCAGTCTAGCTTCTGAATTTGAGCTAATTGTGCTATTCCTTGTACTCATTTAAAGCAGAAGGGGAAATGGGTCAATTGCAGGTTGTTTTCAACTGTGCTCCTAAGCACCTGTGTGCTGTTGTTCAGCCTTTTTCCCCTTCTGGCATGGATGGAGAAGTCGTTTCTTGTTAGGTGGAGGAAAAATGGCAGACTGTACCCAAAGAGAAAGTATGAGTATACCTGTAAAAAAGGGGAAGGGGCTCCAGTCACAGGTACTTTGCTGAGGAAGGCAGGTTGAGGTGGCTGCCACTCTTCTGTCTTGGAAGGACCTCTGCCTCCTAAGGTATGATGAGCTTGGTGGGGAGTGGTCACTGGTGGGGGGCTCTTGGCAAGCCCTGAGAGGGAGACCTTCACCAGTGCAACTGTCCCTGAGTCCACGCGAGACCAGCTTGCCTGTTCACTTGCCTGGTAGCCCTCACACCCACTGCTGGCCTGCTCTGGATTCCCTCTCCTGCCAGCTCTGGATTGGGAGCAGCGCATGGGGGGAGGCAGCTGGAATGTTGGTGAGGACATGGTCTCCGATGGTCTGCAATCCTGGCGGTTCCTCTGACCTTACAGGAAGTCTCAGGACTTTTGAATCAGGCAAATATAGTTTAGATAGATGAGAAATTGATCAAGAAGCAGAACAAAGAAAACAATAAAAATTGGGGAACGTCACCTCTCTTAGCACTCGTTTCTGTGTAAAGTGGGGATAAAATTTGTCTCCAGTTTTTGTGAACATCAGAGGAGGGACACATGTGCCTGACATATGGTAGGTCTTCAGTGTGATTGTTGACCCTGAAAATATCTCTAGGAAACTCCCTAAATAACATTGTTCCAGCAACCCCATTTGTACCCTTGTAACATCTACCCTTTCTGTTTGTGGCATTTTACATTTTGTAGTTTAAATATCATCTTATCTCTAAAGAAAATAGGGGTTGGAGGGATGTAACCACTTACCTGGCGTAGGTTCCGTGGGATGCTATACTTGAGCCATTGCTTCTGGAGGCAATAACAGTGCTTGCCCTTTGGTACTGTATTCCTCACCCTGCAAGCCCCGCAGGTAGGCACAAGGATGCAGAGTGCTGTCGTGAGCTCTCGGACTTGCTTGATGAGGCACAGATGGTGTGTTCTGATTAGGAGGAGACACATGACAGGCCTGTAGGAGTGTTGGGAGCGGAAGGAAGAAGCCAAAACTCCCACTGTGGGTGGACAGTGCCCCCTGCTGGTGCAGTGAGTCAGGCCACACTTGAAACAGCCCAGAAATCTCTCCCTGGGCTCTGATGCTGAGGGAATCTTACAGCTTGAAGGGAGAGGAGACACAGAGAGTAGGAATTTGAGAGGCTAGGAATTGGGGTGGGTGGGGAGTTACCAGATCAGTGAAGATCAGAGTTCCGTGTGGGAGGGTTGGGACCTTGGGCAGCATTTAAGACAAGAGGACCCTAACCTTTCAAGTGCTTCTAATCTTGTTAATTTTTTCTCGTACTGTTAACTTTGTGTTCCATCTTGATTGTTTTCATCAAGCAATTCAAGATAAATCACAAGAACGTCGAGATATCTTCATATATGATGTTCTTCTAGAATATTTAATTGAAACTCTTTCTTGTGTAGAACTAAATTAACGTTTCTAAATGATCGCCAGTCTCCTCCATCTTCCCCATCCTTCCCACAAACCCACCTTGCTCAATCAGCTTCTTTAAAGAACTATTTAAAGTTCTAGACAAGGCAAACAAGATGTGAACTTCAGATTATAAGCATCTTAATTTTAGTTTGGAGAGGAATTCAACAATTTAAAATTGTGTCCCTTTACAAGGCAGTAATTTATTTTAAAGAGTGGGGGTGCCTTGGTACGTGTCAGCAGCCTGTGGCATGTTATATCTGTCCTTGATATTTAAACTATTTGGCACCATTTTACTGGGAATCCGTTTTTGAACTACTCAGAATCATCTAACAAATGTTAGCTTGGAATTAAACTTTGGAGTATACAGGAAACTAAACACGGTGCTTATTTAAACTTTGTATACGGATAATATGTGCATGTTGAGAAGGTATTTATTTCAGAGGTTCCAATTACTGTTAGGTGGTTTTGTGCCCTGAAAACCCCTCTGAGAGGACACGTTCTCTCTTACAGCAGGCCCACGGGAGGCGAGCAGACAGCCAGGATTCGCTTTGCTCTGTAGCAACTGCACGAGAAGGCCCCAGGTGCTGAGGCAGGCTCTGTCCTTCCCTGGCAGGCCTTGCTCTTGACGTTCCTCTTCCTGTTTGTCAAAGCCGAGATCTAGTTTCCCAAAGTGTGTCCTGGGCTTATAGTATAGGTGGTCAAGCAGGATTGGAAGACTCAAACTAAACAGATTCTTGTTTTGGTTTGTTTTATGGGTGCCTGGGTAGGTGTGACTCTTCAGAAGGGCTCACCTGTGGGCTTTCCCAGCTGGCTGTGACCGTGGACATCCTGCAGGCCCCACAGAAGCCTCTTTGAGAACATTCACACCCTGGGCTGCTAAGGTATTTGGACCCTGGTGTTCTTTCCAGGTGACCTCTCAGTTTTATCTCTTTTGCCCTACCTTCTCTTCCCTCTCCCTTTCCCTTCCCCAGGGGAAATCAGCACCTGTAAATTGGTGGGTCTGCCATAACTTGGACACCCCTGAGAGGTTTTGCCCCTGGGGGCAGGTTTCTCCGCTGTCTTGGGCACAAAGGGGAGGGCAGTCAACACCTCCCTGCCAGTGGCTTTGAATTCTCAAGGGAGGCATCACCAAACACAGCCTCAAACCAGCTACTCTGCCAGATGGTTTTCGCCTACACTTGCAACCATAAGTATTTCTGGCATTGAGCTGAGCTGGAACTGCTCTGACATGAAAGGGAAACCATAGCCCACAGCTCCAGCCCTGACACGTGGGCTGTCTCAGCTGGGAACCCCGAGCCAGGTAGACTTGGGTTGGAGTCCTGACTCCAGAACTTAGCGGTTGTGTAAAGGTAGCCAAATAACCAGAGAGGTAGTCACTTAACCTCTCTGAATCTTAGCACCCTCATCTGGCAAGTGCTTGGGAGACTCACCTACCTCATAGGGAGGCTGGATACCGTGAGATGAGTGCTTAGTGCAGTGCCACACATGCAGATGGCCCTGAAACAACCAGCCCTGAACTAATTAAGAGAGAGACAAAGACCTTTCTTCTTGAAAAGGCCTTAAAAATTGCCACTTACTAGATGGGAAATAGGCCAGGAGGGAAAGTAGTTGTCACACAGAAGGGAGCAGAGTTGGGACAGAATTCAGGAGTCTGCTACCTTCCTCTACCCAATCTGCATACTCTTCCCCAGCATGGGCAGTGCTAAACACCAGGTCTTAAATTCGAAGAAATAAACCGCTAGTTTAGACTGTGAGCAAGAGAGCTATTTTTAGGGCAGACAAGCTTTCAGCACACCATAAATTCCATCACCTGGGTAACTGCCTGATTTCCTGGGCAAAGCTCTCCGCCATCTGCATGCGTGGGATTCTGAATACGTGGTGGAAGCATGTGGCCTCCTGGGGCCTCCCTGCTGCTCCTCAGCAACCATTGCCATCTTCCAGGGAACCGTAGGCATGAGTGGGTGACTCCCAAGATGTCAGTGTTAGGGAGGTGAGCAAGATGGGCCCTGCCCCTTCAGGACTAGTGTCTTCTGGGCGCAACAGGGAAGACAACTGATGGCTCGAACACCACAGTCAGCTTCTCTGCTCAAAATAAAAACCAAAGTCTTTATGTCCATCTTCCTCTTCCCCACTGATTTGGCCCTAAAACCTTTAGGTGGGCTGAGCATGGTCGTGGCTGGGCCTGCGGCTGGGGTGGGGAGCTGTGATGACCCAAAGCCAGTTTTTGGAACCTGAGCAGGGTAAAGAGAGTGTCCCTGTGGCTGGGGGTGGGGAAATGGCCTGGCATGGAGTGCTAGCCCCAGCAGGATGAAAAGGGCATCTTCCTGGGTGGGGACATGGTGGGGAGGGGCACAGGATATCAGAGCACAAGTAGAGTCAGGAGAACAAACCCATGGGGTGGGGGTGGCTGGCCTGCCTCAATATCAGCCCACGTGGGCTGGTGAGGGGGGGATCCACATGGGGTGTCAACCTGAGTAGGGTGAAGTGAGCCTCCCCGGACAGGGGAGGACCAATGTGGGGTTGTGTGCAGAGATCGGGGTGACAGTGGGGATGGGAGAGTGGTTACATACAGGTACATTGATCAAGTAAATGTACGAAAGACAATAGCTGCCAGGTTTCTCACTGCCAGGGAAGTGAGTTACAGATAATGGAAAGAGAACACTAGAATGTTGGATTGATGCTGCGGATACTGTTGTGAACTCATGATTTTCTCTTTTTCCTTTATTTAAATGAAAAACTTTTCCAGTTCCTGTTGACATACAATATTATATTAGTTTCAGGGTACAACACAGTGATTAGACATTTATATAACTTACAAAGTGATCACCCCAATAAGTCTAGTACCCATCTGGCCATACATAGTTATTACAATATGATCGACTATAGTCTCTCTGCTGTACTTTACTTCCTCGTGATTGTTTTCATAACTGACAATTTGTACATCTTACTCTCTTCCCCTTTCTCACCCTTCCCCCAAACCCTCTTCCATCTGGCAGCCATCAGTTGTGAAATCTTGGTTTTCAATACACACACACACATAGATATAAAAAATATACATATAAATATGTGCATGCATATGTATATGTTTATATACATACATACATACATTCCCTAACTATTTGCACTGATGGCCTGGGAGCAGCAACAGCCTAATAGCAATGAGCAATCTTGTGTCTAGATCTTGGCTTCTAAACACCATCCTCTAATAAAACAAATCAGGACTCTTTGGCCAAACAGCTGATTCCAGGGCTGGGGCAAGGAAAGTATAAGTGAGCTTGGAACATCTGTGCCAGAATGTAACAAAGGGCTCAAAGAATGAAACATGGCAAACAAAGCAAAACAAAAACAGGAGCCCACTGGTCAAATCAATGACAATTTAAGCATTAAAAAAAAAAAAGATGGTAATGGATTATAACCCATTGAATAAAGTAGGAAGTCATGAGTCTGTATTGCTATAAATACAATGAACGTTTAATGAGAAACAGCAGTCTATTCTTCATCAAAATCTGTATGATTTATTCAATGGGTTACAATCCATTACGATCAGTATTTATTTGGGTGCTTAAATTGTCCCAGGTTTTTTCATGACATGGGAAAAAAGAGTAACTTACAGTAGACACAAGCCTCATCAACTGATCAAATGAATATGAGTAATGGGACAATCACGTGCCTCCCGAGAGGCTGTCCTGAGAATACATCACTTCCAGGGTATTTCTGCCAACAATGTATAACCTGAGCCTAATCCTGAGGAAATAGCTGACAAACCCAAATTGAGGGACATTCTGCAAAGTAATGGGCTGTTATCTTCAAAAGTGTGAAGGTCATGAAAGTCAAGACAAGTCTGAGGAATTGCTCTAGCCTGAAGGAGACTGAAGCAACGTGACATCTAAGACATGACATCTAACGGAGTGCCTGATTCTGAATGGGGCCACTTGGCCACAAAGACAGGGACATTTGGCAAAACTTGAACGGGATCTGAGGGGTAGGTGGTATTAATGTCTCCATAATGATTTCCTGGCTTTAATGGTTGTATTCTGGTAAAGGAGGAGAAGGTCCCTATTTGTAGGACATATGTATGTGCACTACTAAAGTATTTGAGGATGAAGCGGATATTAGGTTGGCAATTTACTTTCAGATGATTGAAGGAAAGAAGGTCTTTGTATTGTACTTAACAGACTTTTTTTTAGATTGTTTCAAATAAATGCATTTAATTAAAACAAACAACCTTTCAAGTCTGCCCATGTATACAGGCTAAGGAGTGAAAGTGGTGTGACATTCAGACCTTCGGCAATAGCTCCTAAAACCTCCACCCCATGACTCCTTTAATAAGTGTGTCCCTCAGCCACTATTTCATTCCCCTTCCCTAGTCCCTTGGTCTCCGAGCCTGCCCTTGGTGTGTCCTAGCGTCATGCTTTCCTGCCCACTCTGATCACTTAACTAAGGGCTGTCCGTCCTTCAAGCTTAGCTCAGGTGCCCCAGATCAGGGGGCCTTCAGCCCCCCTTTCAAGAATCAGCGTCCCTGAATTTTGGGGGGGCGTTTCTGGCTACCCCAGGGTTTCCTTAAATGGGTCTGGAGACCCTTAGGCATCCACAGACACACTTTTGAGGACTCTGAGAACTGGTTTCTTTTAAAGGGCTCTGTACATTATTCAAGGTAACAGAGTCTCTACTCATTTGATACAGAGGAGATAAGACTTTGAATTATTCATCTGTACTTTTTGTTTGTACCCAAATCTGATCATGTCAGTTCCCTGCTTAAAGAGCAAAATGGAGCCCTGATGGTCCCCCTGACTATTGGGGCCTTCAGAATTTACCCTGCCCCTGCCCTTTAAATACCTTTGAACGTCTCCTTGTCTGCACCCAGACTGCTCACTTCTTCCTGAACTGCTCAGGCCTTTCCATCAGGGACTTTGCTTAGGATAGCTACTCTTTCCAGAAGGTCTTGCCCTGCCTTGCTTGTTCAGAATAATGACAGCAATGAGTAAATATTTGCTGAATGTCTACGTTGTCTCAGACACAATTCTAAACTCTTTATAATTTACAGATGAGGAAACAGGCCCCCAGAGGTTAATCTCTTGTCTGAGGTCACACAACCAGTGAACATAACCCTGTGTCCCACGAATGGTTCCTTGCATGCCTGTCTGCATCTGGCTCTGAGCCAGACCCAGTGGACACAACAGAGATAAATGAGGCCTTTGCCCTCTCAGAGCTCATGGTCTGGAAGGGTGGCAGATGGATGAGTAAACAGTGAGTCATAACACAGTGCAATACATACTTAGATGCAAGGGGCTGTGGAAGCCAGGGCGGGAGCACCTGACCCGGCCTGAGGACTCAGGAAGGTGTTCCTGGATGAGCTGACATGTAGCCTGAGCCCTACGGCATGTCCAGGAGTTAGCCCTCCTCATTGGGCTGTTTTGAGGATTAAACGAGTTAATATACGAAAACCAAGTAGAGCAGTATCTGGCACATGGAGTGGACTAGAAAAGTGCCTCCTCCTCTTCCTCCTGGCCTCATCAAGGAATGGGTGTTTTTATTGGAGGGGGCATCAGGTGAGATTATGAATTGTATTTTGACCTCCTGGCATTCAGGACACCCAAGGGTAACACGTAGTGGGCAGTTGGATCTAAGTAGTTGGAACTCAGGAGAAAGGTCTGGAGTCATACGAAAGGAGATGAAGCTAGTACAGTAATCCCTCATCTACAGTTTCACTTTTTGCAGTTTCAGTTACCCGAGGTCAACCTCGGTCCAAAAATATTAAATGAAAAATTTCAGAAATAAACAATTCATAAGTTTAAAATTGTACACCCTTCTGAGTAGCATGATGAAATGTAGAGCCACCCCGCTCGGTGCTGCCCAGGACGTGAATCGTCCCTTTGTCCAGTGTGCCCATGCTGTCTACACTGCTTGTCGGTTCGCTCCTTAGTAGCCGTCGGTTATCAGAGCGACTTGTGGTATCGCAGGGCTTGTGTTCAGGTCCCCCTTATTTTACTTCATAATGGCCCCCAAACGCAAGGGTAGTGGTGCTGACAATTCAGAGATGCCAAAGAGAAGTGGTAAATGCTTCCTTTAAGTGAAAAGGTGTAAGTTCTTGACTTAATAAGAACAAAATCGTATGCTGAGCTTGCTAAGATCTACAGGAAGAACAAACCTACCAGTGAAATTGTGAAGAAGGAAAAAAACTTCGTGCTAGTTTTGCTGTCAGACCTCAAACTGCAAAATTATGGTCCCAGTGTGTGATAACTGCTTAGTTAAGATGGAAAGGCATTAAATTTGTGGGTGGAAGACATGAGCAGAAAACGTGTTGTGCCAGAAAGCACTGAGCCTCCATGAAGACTTCAGCGAGGGGTCCCCTGAAATGAGTGACACCAAGCCACTTACTGCAAGTCAAGTGAGGGATGGTTGTAATCAGAGACAACATTCACATAACTTATTAGAGTATATTGTTACAATTGTTCTATTTTATTATTGTTGATCTCTTACTGTGCCTAGTTTATAAATTAAGCTTTATCATAGGCATGCGTGTATAGGAAAAAATATAGCATCTATGGGGTTCAGTACCATCCTCAGTTTCAGGCCTCCACTGGAGGTCTTGAAACGTATCCCCAGCAGATAAGGGGGGATGACTGTATGCTGAGAAACGCTGAACTCTAGGGGCCGGGCCTATAAAGATGAGTGAAAAGAGCAACCAGAGAGGCAGGACAGTCAGGAGAGCCTGGGGCCATGTATCAAGGAAGGAGACTGTTTCAAGAAGGCAGACGCACTTGGCAGGGTCTCGTGCTGCTCAGTGAGCCAAGCTCCTTGGAGCTTGCCCTGCCCTCTCCTGCCCCAGGCAGTTGCACTGGCCTTGCAGTCCTGTGGATACTTGTAGCGGCAGATCCCTGTCCCCCACCTTAGGCCTGAGCAGACTCTTGGAGGAGGTCCTGAGACTTGACCTCTTGAGTGGTTCCTCTGCACATGGAAGTCTGTGAACCCCTGCATTCTAGAAGAAGAATCCCAGAGGAGTCTCAGTGGCTCAGCTCAGGTCCCATGCCCACCCTGAGCAGATCTAGGATGCAAGGGAACCACGAGTGGTCATTCTTGGGGCAGGTGTCTCCTCTTCTTGGGTGGCCATCACCTGGGAGGTGGAAGGAGAAGAGGAGTAGCCCCAGAACAAGGTGGGAGTGCTGTCATTAGAAGAGGGGGCGAGGGGGCAAGACAGTGGATGCTAGGTGGACAGAAGCAAGCATGTCCTCTCTGGTTCCATAGTCACTGTCCCCACCGTTCTTTAGTGAGAGCCTTGGGGCCCCAGCATGTGGCCCAGTGCCTGGCACATGGGGGTGGGCCACCAGCAAATGTTTGGTTGATGTATGGCGCTTTCTGGCTACCTCAGCGGCTTCCTGGGCTTCACAGGCTAACATAGCCAGCACCCAGCCCCGCATGACCACAGGTACTGGAGGTAAATGAAGGCAGTGCCCGCATTGCCTGTAACCACTCTCTCTACCTTCTTCCCCAGAAAGCCATTCTCCTGCCGCTGCCATGGGGAGAGAGGGGAGAGTGCAGCCAGGAGAAGCGAGGCAGCTGCTGAGCAGACGGATCTTCCCCTGATCTGTCAAGTGCCAGCAGGGAATGGAGGCAGCAGGAACCGTAAACTTGGGTCCCACAAGGGGTGGGATTCCACCAGAGGCTCCAATAAGGGTTGCAGATGGATTGGCTCGGGTTGTCCTTGGTCATAGGAACCAAAGGAATGTCAAACTGGAAAATCCCAGCGAGCACTATTTTTAGAGAAGACTTGGAGAGCATTTTTCCGGCTGAAGGGACAAGTTTTTTCAGAAGTAGCAGTTAACTCTAACCCCTGAACCACTTCGCCTGGAATTCGCCCAGGCCTCAGCCCCTCCCTGGGAATCCTGCTGGAGAAGTCCAGTTAGTCCCCCCATGGAAGACAGGGGCATCTGCTGCTTTCAAACACCAAAATGGGTTGTTTATTTTTACATCTTTGAGTCTAATCCCTCAGACATAGGAATTTATATGGGTACTTTTTCTTTGAAAGGCCTTTTAAAAGTAGAGAGAATCATATCAGACCAAGTTGTTAGCCATGTAACATTAAACATAAGATGTTCTTGGGTGTTTAGTTCACGCTTCATATTGATAACTGTGAATGATAAACTCAATCGGTCTTCCCACCATATACTTTATGCTTGAAATGTTCTACTTCACCGTCACTGTTTATGTTTTTCTATTCGAGGTAGAAGTCTCTAGGGCTTCTGCTAATTACTGAGCTTATTAAAAGTAGTAGATTAGATCTATTGCTTAATTGAAGTTACAGGAAAAGCTACTCCCACCCCCAACACTCACAAGGAAGCCCCGGGGAGAGGCCTGAGTTAGAAACTAAGTGAAGCATACCCCTTTTCTCCTTACCCTTATCAGGCCCTGCCGCCAGGGGCAAAACACGCAGCGACCAGTTTGGGAAGGTGTTTTGCCTCCAGCCCTTCCCAGAATCTAGAATTTAAATTCCTTGGTCTTTGTAGGACCAATGCTTTTGACGTGGGGACTCTCCATGAGCCCACGGAATCAGTGTGCTTGTGGAGAGGGGCGACAGTCCCCAGACTTGAAGGTGGTTGACCTTGGAGGGAGCCAAGCAAGCCAGGGCTAAAGGTGAGCCTGAGTTACTTGGGAAGAGGTCAGGGTTGATCCAGTGGGATCAGGGTATCCTGGGGGAATAGCCCATCTCTAAGGATACTATACATCGAGCAGATCTTTCAGGATGAGTCCAGGGCCTGAGATAAGCATCAGCATTATAGTTGCTGGCAGAATCTCTCCACTGGCAGCAATTAATAAAGTAGCATCTGCTTTATTCATCATTCTCTCCTGAGTCTGGTTGTCTTGAGTCAGCCCTGGATATGTGGACCAGACCCTGAAACCCAGGGACCTGTCCAAGGGCTGCCTGCTTCTCTCTCTATCATTTATTATCCTCCTTTTGACTTCAGCACTCGTAGACACACTTGGAAGCACAGCGATAGCCACGGACTCACGGTGTATTGCAATTTAACATTGAGGAAGGCACAATAAAACCAAGTTTTATCTAGTGCTATGCGGGATTCCCAATAATGCCGTGGAAGTCTGTGAACTTCTGTTAAAAAGCAGAAGTAAAAAATTTGAGTCTGTCCTTGGAACTGAAAATAAACTCAGGCTAGAGTCCAGGGACAGGAAAAAGTTAATAAGTACTGGAAGGGGAGCCTCCAGTCTTGCTTCCTCTCAATCCATCTCCCTCTTGAAGCCAGAGAGAGCATTCTAAAAGTCAGGCCTTACGGGGACACACTCTTGCTTAACACTCTTTGGTTCAAATGGGCCACGAGGCCCTGCGGGGACTGGCCCAAGGCTACCTTTCAGCGTCAGGTCTTGTCGGCCGGTCCTCTTCCCCTTGAATTCTGCCCTTGTGCCTCCTCACCGTGCCTTGCTTTGGCTGGTCTCTGGGCCTTCGCACATGTTATTCCCTCTGCCCAGAACACTGTTCCACCCACTCTTAACCATCTCTTTCCTTAGCTAACTGCTGTTTATGTTTCAAATCTCAGCTGAAATTCTGACTCATGGACTCAATTAAATCCTGGCTGGAAGTTTTCATACCACCATGACCAACACTCAGCACATACTGTTGTATTTACTGGGTTCAGTACTGCTCCCCACATCTACGCTGGCAGGGGCTCTATCTGCTCTATCACCACGGATTCTCAAGTGCCTTTTGTAAAAATTGTTTTTAATTTAGCTTTTTATTTTTATTAGAGTTACATGTGCACATGGTTGAGACAGTCAAATAGTTCTACAAGGCCTAAAACCCACACTACATTTCCTGCTCTCAAAGGCAACACTTTTAAACTTTGAACTGATTATTTTTGTATTTATCTTTATATTTTTAATTAACATACATCTGCTGCCTCTTGGTTTTTCCGTTTTAAGCACCTACGGATCTCCCACGATGGATGATGAGTAGTTAGGTCTCTTGTACACCCTCCCCTTCTCCCTATCACACATGCAGACATCCTGGCCCCCCACCCTCTCCTCCTAATATGGTCACATACTTTTGGTTAGATCAGCATTCATTGTTTACATTATTATGCAAATATTATTCATAGCTGAGCCATGTGATTTACCATACTTTTTTTCTATACATCATTTTATTTTCCCTGCAGTTAATATCTATGAATATTTGTTTAGTCTTATGCATTTGTCACTAATTTATCTCAAAAACTTTCCCAAAACTATGTATCTTTCTTTCCTGTATATTCAAATGTATTCTCAATTTCATCTTGAAGAATTCTCTCGAAGCCTCTGGCTGCTCCAGTCTGGGTTGGCTGACTCCCAGCCCTGCTACACAGGGCAGCATCTCTTCCCTTCATCCTAAGAATCTTTATCAACTCTCTCTAGGCGGCAACCACTCTTTCCTGAATCCCCTGTCCTGTGCTTCCTTGTTTTAAATCCTTCTTCTGGTGATGTCCTCCTCCAACAGCCTCCTGAGAAACAGAGGGAGTCTTTGCATGTCTGAACTGAAAGAGTCTTCTATCGATCTTCACACCTGACTGACACTCCAGCTGGAACCAGATCCTCGATTTTCACCTGAGGAGGTGAAAGGGTTTGCTCTGTTCCCTTGTAGCTCCCAGAGATGGTGTGGAAAAGTCTGATGCCTTTCTGATTCCCCATTCTTTATAAAGAAACCTGCTCTGTTCCTCCTGGAACCTTGAGGATCTTCTCTTTGTCCCAGTGGTCTGATGTGGCTGGGTGCCGGTTCATGTCCACTCACTATGCTGGGCACTGGTGGGTCCTTTAAATCCAAAACTCATGTCTGTTGGTTCTTGGAAGTGTTATTGAATTATCATTTTATGTGTTCTTCCCTCCATTCTCTTCTCTTTTAACTTTATGAAAGTCTTGTTAGTCTCTTATTCTCTTGGACTATTTCTCTAATTTTCTTATCTCTCATTTTCCATCTCTTTGTCTTTTGGCTCTATTTCCTGTGAGATTTTCTTTTTTAACTCTTCTATTGAATTCTTTTTGCTTTCATATTAATATCCAAGGAAATACATACACATACAAATATAAGAGTATATATTATTTTATAAAATTATAGTATGTTATATAATAAATACAATATATAATTATAAAATAACATTTTATATATATATACATATATATATATATTTCAGTATGGTCCCCTGCCCTCAACTGTCATCACTAGCTAAGAGACCCTCGATTTTACCTTCTCCAGGAAATAAACCTCCAGTCTTGGGGGAAGGGCATGAGAGGGGAATCCAGGGATCCAACTGCTTCTTTAAAAGACTTTCAACTGATCTTGTTTTTTCATTCCTGTTTCCACTGCCACTTCTCGGTGTGCTTGGTGCTGCCCCTCCCAGAGTCTCAGAGCCTTTTATTCTGTGCTAGAACCAAGGTTGCATTTCCGTCTATCCCTGTACAAGCTTAGGGTTTAGCTTTCTTGCATCTGCTAAGTCAGTTACCGCTTACCCATTTGCTTTTCCTCTTGCAACATTTTGTTGCTGTTGCCTTGTTTCCCATTCTTTGTCCCAGTGGTTTTATCCCCTTAAGAAAGAAACCCCTGTAACTGTCATTTCACTGGGATTTTAGGAGAGAGCTGAGGCCAGAGCCTATATCCAACCATTCAACTTGTCATATTTAACTGGCAGGCTGACTCCAGTCCCTAGCATATTGCTTAGCACATAATAAATGCCCAATAAATATTTGTTGGTTGAATAGAGTATTAATTAGAGTCATTGTATTTTCCCATCTTTGGTAACCAAAAGGTGAGAGCCCTTTAAATTGAAATCACCTTAGTTATAGTATATATTTACTGCTTCTCAGCTTGGAGTTCACAACTCCTTCTGAGTTGTATTTAGGCAACATTGTATAGTGAAAAAAGTTGGAACCTGGGCTCTGCTCAGCAACTAATCATGTGGCCTGGGACAAGTTACTTCCGCTCTAGAGCCTTAGTCCTCTTTCCTGTAAAATGGCAACAATAATCTTCGTGAAGTGCCTTGTTTAAGTGCCTAGAGTTTGGGAAGCTCTCCTCACATCTGTGGTGTGGAAGAGTTCAACCAAAGCGACAGTCTTAGAAAGCGACTTCTTAGAAAGTCAGTGTTTTACTTAAGCTTCAAATTCGCCTTCACACTTGAATTGTAAATTGGTCCCTAATTAATGCCCTTTCGCGCAAACGCCTGTGTTTAACCTGACTTGGTGATTAGAAAGAGATCGCAAAACCTTTTCAGCAAAGAGGAAACTAACCTTAGTCACCGAGGGTCTACTGTGTGCTAGCGCCCCTTCTCAGGCCGGTGGATTCAGAGCTTAAACTGGGAATTATTCACAAATATTGACCGTGTGTCTGTCCCGCAGACCGGTACCACAGCGACCCCCACTCACCCGTACTCCTCATTCCTGCCCTGCTCCGCCCTGGCCTCAGAACTAGTTGTGGCAAGGCGCCCTGTGTGGGAGCCCAGACACTTACACCCCTCTTGTCAGCCAAACAGTCCGAGTCAGGCCCACTCTGGGCAGCGCACTGTTCCCAGCACCGGGGTCGCGCAGCGCTTCTTGGTCTTCACCTGGAAGTTCCCCAGCGTATTTACGGAGGATCCCACTGCCTCCACAGGAGAAACTGAGGCAGCGCCCTGGGACAGCAACTATGTGCCGGCTGGGTCCATGTCGACCCTTCCCCTCTGCCCCGGTTCCTCCCGGTCCCCATGACCCCTTTTCCGGGACCCGTGCCCTCGCCCGCGGGGATCGCCAGGCACAGAGCCGCGGCCGGGACCCCGCGCTCGGGCAGGTGAGGGCGGGCCCGGAGGACACCCCGCCCCGCCCCGCCCCGCCTCCCGAGGTTCGCGGCGTCGGCTGCCACCTCCGCCTGGCCGGAGCCGCGGAGCGCCGCCGAGCGGCCGGCAGGCGGGCCCTCGCTCCGCCCCCTCCCGGCCCGCCGCGCCGGTTCCCGCCTCCTTCCCTCTCCGCCCGCTCCTGCCTCCCTCCTTTTCCGCTGCCGAGGCGGCGGGAGCCGAGCCGGAGCGGACCGATCCGCGGCCGCAGCCGGCGGCGGGCGCAGAGGAGGCGGCGGCGGGGCGGGCCGCGGGCGCTCATTCAGGAGGCGGCAGCGGCGATGCGGCGGCCCCGCTGAGCCCGCCAGCTCCGGGCGCCGGGGGCCGGCCGCGCGACGCGGCCCGGGCCGGGCGGCAACATGCGGAGCGGCGAGGAGCTGGACGGCTTCGAGGGCGAGGCCTCGAGCACCTCCATGATCTCGGGCGCTAGCAGCCCGTACCAGCCCACCACCGAGCCGGTGAGCCAGCGCCGCGGGCTGGCAGGCCTGCGCTGCGACCCCGACTACCTGCGCGGTGCGCTCGGCTGCCTCAAGGTCGCCCAAGTGGTAGGTGCCGGGCGGGGCCCCAGGTGCGGGCAGGCGGCCTAGCCTTTCCTCCCCGCGCCACTCGGGGGGCGCAGGCCCGGCCGGCCACTGCAGCGCACCCGCTTCCCGGGACCAGACCCCCGGCTCCTCGCACCCCTCCTCCCTCACGGGGTCCCCGGGCCGCCCTTTCCCCCTCCTCTGTGGACTCTGCCCTCTCCAGCCCTGCCACCTCAGGTGTGCACCTCCTACTTGAACACCTGCCCCAGGGCCTACCTGTCCACTCCCGCCTTCGCTGTCGCGAGCCTGTTGCATTTTGGGGCTCGGTGGTCCGCGGAGCTGGCTTGAGGGGTTAAGCTGTCCCTTGGGTACTACTGGTCATAGCAACGTGTGGCAGGTTTTCGGGCCCGCACAACCTCCACCCCTTCTGATGGTCCTTCTCTGTCTGCTTCCACCCCTGGGGACTGTGGCTTGGTGTCCTCCCCGGTACCTAGCATATGGACCACGCTCAATACGTGTTTGTTGAATGGAGGCATGTTGCCTAGATGCAGTGAGGGAGCCTCGGATCTGCTCACGAATGTCTCCAGTTTATACTGCAGAGTTTTGATTCCTCTTAATTAACCTAGGAGGCAGAACCTGCATCTCTGAGCCCTCTGCCCCAGCACCGTGGCTGGCATTGCCCAATTGGTATCTAGAGTTAAACCACTCTGGGAGGGCAGCCAGTTTGGGAGGTAACAGAAACAGGAAACTTTCTGTTGGTCTTGTCTATAGTAGAGTTCCTTTCTCAGAATTCGTATTTTTAGCTTCTAGGGTGTTCAGGGCAGGGGTCTGTCAGCCCTGCCTCCTTTTTATGGTTTTGTAAGAGGCCTCTCTGGAAAGTTGCTGAGCTCTGTTGTGGACAGCACATGCTCCACTTCAGAAAAAAACCGTGGGGATATTGCCCTTCACAGGTAGGCCTCCTGACGCTGGGCAGCAAAACTTTATAGACTTCTCAGGCAGAGAAGCCATTTGCATGAGCTGTAATATATGTGCACGTTGTTTCTTCCAAGCATTGATTGGGCTTCTTGTGCTGACTTGAGTACGTAGATAAACGTTCTTTGGAAATAATATAATATGGGGACACCCTTTAAATAAAGGTCTCACTGTTTGTAAATTGCAGAATCATCACTGTTTTCTCTCCTGGGTGAAAGGCTTGTTCTGCTGATTGCTGGAGGGTGTTTTTGAAGGGCTCTAAGGGAAGACAATTGGAGCAGGTTATCCCTCTCTAGAATTTTAAACTGACCTTATCCGATAAGCTGGAATGTTCTCAGAGATATGTTGGTTCTGTAGTTAGGCATTGCTGTTAGCCAAAAGAATAGGGTGGGGGTGGAAGTGTGTAACTGCCTTTTAAAAGAGGCAGCTAGCCAATGTTTGAGTGCAGTAGAGATAATCAGAAGTGAATAAAAGAGAGCAGGGCAGGAACTTGGACCTAGGTAGAATTTAGGGCCTTGCTAAGCACCTTGCTTTGTTTACTCTATGGACTTTTGAAAGTAAATAGAACTTGTTACTCAAAGGATCTGGTAAAAGAATTGAAACCCAGTAGTTTGTATAAAATGTTATCCAGCAGTTATCACCTCATTGCTGGAACTTTGTCACCTAAGGCCAGAAATGGAAGCCAGTGGTATGGTAAAGTGTTATTTTGTTGTAGAGCTTTCCTTTTCATCTGGAAGAACTTTGGGGCCCAGCCCCTAAAATCTCAACTAACTCTGCCATTTGTCTAATCTCTAGACGTTAAACAGCGAGAGGTATGCTATGCATGGCTGAATGCAGGTTGGGGACCTGCTTAAAGGGTATGGCAACTTGAAACAGGCTTCCTTGTACTTGGCTTCTCAGCTTTGATAAAAATCAAGGTTTTTCGTGGAAACCCCTCCCCCAAACTCCAAGAAATTGGAATATAAATTTAAACTGGAAAAGAAAATTCATTAGAAAGATATTTCTAAGATGTTACAAAGCTCAGAATCCCAACAAGAAATATGCATCAATTTTAACCTGATTTTTGAGAACAATTTGACTTCTTTTTCCTTTTAGTTTTTATAGACATTTTTTTGTGGTCTGTGGCCTATAGCAACCTGTAGATCCTTGCTACTCCAAGTGTGGTCAGCAGCATCGCAAGCACCTGAGAGCCTGTTAGAAAAGGTGAAGGGATTAAGAAATACAAATTAGTAGTTACAAAATAGTTATGGGGATTGTTAAATTTTGGAAACTAAAAAAAAGAAAAAAGTGCCGAATAAGAGGCCTCATCCCAGACCTTCTGAACCATAATCTGTATATTCACAAGATTCCCCAGGTGATTCACATGCACATTAAAGTTTGAGTCTTTTCTATATCATTTTAATCATTTTAGTATTAAAACCTCACATAGGTGCTAGCAATCAGTTCTCTGTCAGAACCATTAATGGTCAACCTCAGGATTGAGGTTATTCTTTGAAATGAGCCTATATCTCCCTCAAAGGATTAAGAGAATGAGGTAATATGTAGAAATTAACACCTAGTTTATTAGGCACTTAGTTAGTATGTAAGAAACGTTAGCTATCATTATTGCTAATTGATATTTCCTGTCTGTAAAGAAACTTGTGAAAATGCCAACCCTAAATTGTAATTATATATTTGAATTAAAGATAGGTCACTTCTTAGCAATTTAAAAGTTAAATTGATATTTTAAATGGAATTTTATTTGATTGTGAAAGTAATCTGACATATTATGAAAATGAATCAGTGCATTTTCATAGATTATCTCTTTCAAAAATTAAACTCATACCTATCTCTTAGTTGGGGAGAACGTCTCCTTTGGTTATTATATCAAACAGTAAAATTGTACTTTTATGGAAAAAGACTTTAAACTATTGATTTAAATTACCATCTTCCTTATGAGTGTGGATTCTATGAGTGCTTACTGGTTTTTAGCTCCCAGACATCATTTAATGAAATAGTTAATGTAGGCCTTTTTCTTATTGCTCCCCCCCCATCAACTTTGTTGAAACAGTTTTGCTCTTGGGATGGGGTTGGGAGAAAAGGCATGCTATCACATATACCATGGTGTAAAGACAGTGTCAGAAGGACTGCCTGGATTGGACAAGACTTTCTGAAAAATAATAACAATTGGCATCATTTAGTGAGTTCTTACTCTACTGTTGTCATTCCCATTTTATGGATGAAGAAATTGAGGCACAGAGGTTATGAGTCTTTCAAAGTCACCTGGCTAGTGTGTGGCAGAGCTGGGATTTGAACTCAGGTTGTCTGGTTTTGGAGTGTGCTCTTTATCGCCCCCCAAACACATCATTTTTAGTTCTTTCACATACTAGCAGAGCAGGAGACCTTGAGTCCAAGGACATTTCTCTGGTCTCTGGGCAGCCTGTTGACCTTTTGGGTTGGGTAACTTGTACATGCTGAAGCAATGGACTCACAAGGGTTTTGATTTCTTGGTAGGCAATGTGCTGTTTCTGGGTGTGCAGCTCCTTTGCGGTGTTCCTGCTCCTCACTCATCAGCCCTGGTAGGTTCCCATGATGAGAGGAAAGGTCTTCTTAAAAGTGCTACGAGCAGAATCAGCATTTCAGTTCTGAAAAGACACCTCTGTGAGCTCTTTTGCTTCACATCCCTTTCTTGAGCTCCTCCCATGCCTGATTGACATTCTGACATTGCATTGCATTTGTGTAGGACGTTTTCTAACAAAGTTGGGTGATAGGAGATATTTAAATTCAAATTTTAGTTCTGCTGATCTTGAAATCTCTTAACCCTATTGGGTTTTGGCTTCCTCAATAGTAGCATGTGGGAGATAATGACTGATTGAGCTTTGAAGGAGTGAATGTTTGATAGCTACTTTCCCAGGTAACTCAAAGACAAATGTGCTATTTGCATTTCAGGGGAGGGTTATAATATATCTCTTACTTGATGGAAACCATGTTTATTTTTCATCCAAAGCCAGTCAAGCACAGTCCCTCGTGGATCCTGCTGTCTGGGGGACTTTCTGGGGCAGGGCGGGGTTGTGCAGGTGATGACGGTGAAGTCGTGGGTTTCACTGCATTGCTTTCTTAGATCTACCTTAAAGTGGCTCCTGGTAAAACAGTCTCATGTTCCCTTTGTAAGATTGTTGTTATCTTTGGAAGTTGTCTTCCCGGTCAAGGACTTGGAGTCTAAGTCTAGCAGAAAAGCAAAGATAAAACCACTCTTAAGTTTTTATGACTATTAAAAATAGTAAAATTATCATCCAAGACCTCAGGAAAGTGTATACTACACATCTATTTTATAGTTGAACAAAGATCGTTCAAGAAAAGAACACTACAGACCAATCGTGCTCAAGAACACAGACACAAAAATCCTCAACAAAATAGTAGGAACTCAAATCCAGCAGTATTATGTAAAAAGAATAGTACACCACAACCAGTTGTGATTTATCCCAGGAACAAAAGGCTGGTTCACGTTAAAAAAAAATCCATAGATGTATTCCAGCATATGCACATAAAGAACAACAACAACAAAAAACCATGATTATGTCAATGGATGCAGAAAAAACATTTGACAGAATTCAACATTCATTCATGATAAATGCTTCCAGCAAACTAGTCAGAGAAAGGAACTCCCTCAACCCACAAAAGGGCATCTACTAAAACCCTGCATGCATACAGCTAATAGTGGTGAAAGAGGGAATGCTTTCCCCCTAAGATGAGCAATAAGGTGATGACATCTGCTCTCACCACTGGTATTCACCATCCAGTGCCAAAAAAGTAAAAAGTCATATAGATTAGAAAGAAAGAACAATTGTCCTTATTTGAAGATGGCGCGTGATTGTCTATGTAGATAATCCCATGGGAGTCTATAAAATAGCACCTAGAGAGTTATAGCAAGGTCCCAGGATACAAGGTCGACACACAAAAATCAATTCTATTTCTATATTCTAGCAACAAATCTTTGGAAACTGAAATTAAAAACCCATATCAGTTATAATTGCTCTGAAAAGAATGAAATACTTAGGTACATATCTAACAAAATGTGCAGCATCCCCACACTGAGAACTACGAAACACTGAAGAAAGAAATCAGAGATGACCTAAAATAAGTGGACAGACATACTGTGTCCATGGGTTGGAAGACTCATTATAGTTAAAATGCCAGTTCTCCACAAGTTGATCTGTAGGTTAAACACAATGCCACAATCCATCAAGATTTTTTTAGAGACAAACTAATTGTAAAATGTATATGTAAAGTTAAATTAGCTGAGCAAATGGATGGAGAAGGTTGGTGGAAGAGTGTTCAGGGCAGAGGGAACAACCGAACGCGAAGTCACTTTTGTCCAGAGCTCTGTGTGTGTATACCTGTGTGTTGGGGGGTTACTGGGGGACGGGTTCTAAGAGTTTGGACTTTATGTCTCTTATCACCATGAGACCTTTGGCCAATGGCCTGTTCACTTCAGGCCACACTCTCCTCACTTAGAAATTGGGGCCAGTGATAATACTACTGCCCACACCAGAGAGACTTCCATGCAAAGCCCTTCGTGAAGTGTCTCTCACATACCAAGTCATCAGAACCTGTTGCCATTATAGACTATCTCTGCGGTGATACAAGTTGAGAAAATGGGTGACCAAAGTCCAGGCGGGAAGGGAGATTGATTTTTCACGGTATGGCTTTTCATACTTTTTGAATTGTATACCACATGCAAATATCTTCTATTCAAAAATTACTAAAATGTAAGCTGTTATTAGCTCTACCTTAGTATAGATTAGCTTTATGGCTAATGTACTGACCATAATCTTTAACCTTTTATTACTTTTCTTTCTTTGTAATTTGGAGGCCCTTGAGGAGAATGATTTAGATAATTAATACAGACTTCTTGAAGAAACTAGAAAGACCCAAACATTCTGCACAATAGCAGGTGCTTAATACATTGGGTGCTGCTAATGGCAAAATTTCTTCAATTTGAAAGGACTTTACCTTCATTTTATTTATTTAAAACATTGTATGGGGATATAATGTACAGCATGGTTAATGATGGTTAATAATCCTGTATTGCATATTTGAGAGTTGCTAAGAGTTGATCTTAAAAGTTCACATCGCAAGAAAAGAAATTTTGTAACTATGTCTGGTGAGATGTTAACTAGACTTATTGGGGTGATCATTTCCCAATATAGACAAATAGCAAAACATAATGTTGTATGTTGTATAGCTGAAACTAATATAACATTATATGTCAATTATATCTCAATTAAAAAAAGCATTGTATGATTAAAGTAAATTAGAAATAAAAACTTTGTATGACAGGCTCAAATGGAAAGAACTTTGGAAATTTTTTCTTCCAAAGACTGCATAAAATCCCTTGATTGTGGTTTCCATATTTTTGCTATTAGAATGCTTCATTAATATGGCCTACATTCTTCTTTGGAATTGTTATCATTTTTTTCCTTACTTTTCAAGAATTGCTTTTACTGTCAGGGTGATATCATTAAATTTCTGAACATTTGAAAAATGATCAAGCATTTTTCAATGCTTGATTGGTCAAGCATTTCTTCCTACCACGTACCGAAGGTCTTGTTTACCCACAAGTACTTACATAGGGAAATGGTGAGCTCACTAAAACCTTTTGCCTCCTCCTGGGTCCCAGCGCCAAATTAATTCTCTCTTGATAGCCCTGGAGGACTTTTGTTTTTAATTTGAAAGTGGTAAGAGCCTGTCCTAGGCCATGGCACTTCAGAGGACATTTAGCGGAGGCAAGGACAGGCGAGTCGGTGCCCTGCTGAATCCAAGATCCATCGCCCTCCTGGTAGGATGGTTACCTACCTGGGTGCTGGAGAGGGGCGTGCTTCTAGATTTACCTGAGCTGCAGCACGTATGTGATCCACTGAGGCTGATTATTTTCCATGCTGGTCCTGTTAGCTCCCTGAGCTGTTGAAATAACCTGGAAATAACAACATTCTGGCCTTCAACACACAGCCACTACCACTGCCTCTTTATTCTTATTCCTGGAAGTAGCTCCAAGTTCTTTTGTAGGATGATGTCAGATTTCTTTGGAAAATAAAGTTGTTTGTTAGAGAATAGAGCAGTAGTCAAAGGCCTGTGACTGAGCGCAGAGTCTGAATTTTCCCAGACAGTCTCAATTTCCTGTGCTGTCTCATCAGACCATGTGTAAGTACATCCTAAGTTTTGAAAAATCATTTTGCTTTAAATGATGCAATATTCCAAGCACTAAAATTAAAGCGATTCATATAACAAGTATCTATGTACTGACAATGTGTCCTGAGATTTTTGTTTGGAAAATAAGATTATTCCTGGGGGATAGGCAGGAGAAGTAAAAAGCAGGGTGGGATGAGCTGGGGTTTGGAGTCATTTGCAAGGTGGGGCTCAGAGAGTCCCGAAGGAGGAAGGGTAGACTGGGAGAGGTAGAGAATAAGAGAGCAAGGCACCCTGGCCAAGGGGATGGCCTCAGCATCTCATGTGGTGGTGAAGAGCCAATTTCAACATCCAAAGGCTCAGTTCAAAATGGTCCCGGGCTGGTGGCAGGCCTGAGGCTGGCTGGAGACAGATGAGTGGAAGGGTACCGAATTCAGAAAGAGACACTTCCTTTGGGAGAAGATCTTGCTTTTCTAGTATTTGGAAATTACCTTATTTTTAAGCAGTTTAACTTCTTGATGGGGAGGAGTTTTGTGTGAAAAATTGTCACTTTAAAGGGGCGCCCTAGCCCTTATCTCTGTGCCTTTCGTGTGTGGCCTTGTCTCCACATAAAATGGTAGGGTCTGTCACTGCTTTTCAGAGGGGAGTCCCTAGGAAGCCCAGAGTTTATTAATGTAGAAATGGGGGATTGAGAGTCAGACTGAGGTGGTGGGTACTAATTGTATTTCAAAAAGTCTATGTAAACTGCATTAAACAGAATAAGGCCAATTTCTTTTTTTATTGGCATGTTATGGTACTGATTATTTCGTGTTGATCAGAAGCTTTGGTAAACATTTTGATGAACTTCTTCGCATTTGAGGTTTATTCTTCCATCTTCTGTCCCCCACCCCTTTCCCAAAAATGTCCACTTGGCTCTATTCTTCAGAACTGTTGTTCTTTTGTTCTGTCTCAAAGAGACTTTCCCTAACCATTCTATCTAAAGTAGGACACACCACAGTCCCCACTCTGTCCCCTCACCCTGCTTTATGTACCATCTAACAAGAAGATCACTTCATGAGAGCAGAGGCGTGTGTTTCAAGTTCCCTGCCTTTCCCCAGTATCTAAAACTGCGCCTGGCACATGGTAAGTAAGACATGAAGAAACAATGGAAGAGATGTGTCTGTTTAACAAAAGGAAGAAAACATGGATTATTATTGAATGTAGTTTGTAAGGTCCACTTATTTGAAGACGTGGGATCCATAAGGGAAAAATAACATGTATTTATATATTTATAAATAAATAAATTTCTTGGCTCTGTCCTAAGTGGAAAATATTGTGGAGGAAGTATGGAAATAACATGCCAGTGTAATTATTTTTGCCTTTTTTCACTGTAAGTTTTAAAAGTGTATCTGCTGCTACTAGGAAACAGAAGCTTTTGCTTAGGAGACAGATTTTTTTGTAAAAGTGGGGAACCATAAGAGGCTTTGCCAAGCCTTTTGCTTAGGAAAGTATAAAATGAAAACCAGGGATTCTGTAATAATTATTGAAGTTATCTGCTTCTTGCTTAACGTATTGGGAGAGAGGGTCGCTGAGGATGGGCCAAGCCAGTATTTTGAGAACCCTTAGAGCAGACACTTAATATGTGTAAAGAAAGCGTGGCCACTGGGATTGAAGCTGAGGGTTCTATAAAGGTCTTGATGAAAAGAAAAGCAGTTCCACGGGGGCCTGAGAAGCGAGGCCTCAATCTTCCGGAGGCTGGAGAGAGTTGTAGGAAATACTGTAATCCAGAATTTTGTCTCTGAACATTGCAAATAATTGGTTAAATTATTTGGATTAAATGGGTTAATAAACACTTAAAATGTGCAGAGTTTAATCAGATGTGGATAGTTTTGGATGGTTTCTTTCTTGCCTCTACGACTTGATGACTGGTGTAGTGGAAGCCTTCATTTTTGTGGTTTCCCGTTTATTCCAGCACAACTTTGAAAAGCAGTTTAAGGCTAAGAGATTTTTGTGCCAATGGAAAAAAAACAAAACAAAACAGAAAAACCCCAAAACCCCAGGAACAATGGCTCTTCCAGAAGTAGTTGCTTCTTTAGCTTGTCTGCTTCCTCTCAACCGTTTTTAGTCCTAACCCTATACATGCGTATCATTTGTGATTGTGAGTTGGCTAAATCACTTTAGAGTTAGATCAAGATTAGTAGCTACTAGATGTTGGTCAAAATTCTAACATATTCTCTCCCTTTAAAAAAATCTATATATGTTTGAATGCCTAGACTGGGCCAAGTACTGTTAGACATACACAAATAGGACAAAAATCCTGCTTCCCAGGGGCTCCCAGTCTGCTTGGGGTGAAAAAAAGTACACAAACCATTCCACTTACCAGAGCCAAGTGCCCTAATACAGGCCAGGGACAGTGGGCTTGGCAAGGAAGCCCTTGTGGTCTTGTGGGAAATGGGCACATTCTCATGTTGAATGTTGATGGCCAGTGTCTGGCATAAGGTGTGGGGTGTCCTGTGGAGAAGGAATATCCCAGGTGCTGGGGGTCGAGGGCAAGCCCCGGACAGGGATTGGAAGGAGGTGAACCAGACATGTTTCACCAGCAAAGGTATGGAATGGGAGGCATGAGGAGTCCCAGACTGAAAAGAACCTGATTTGTTAGACTAATGAATTTGGATTTTCTGAAAGAGACGGGGAGCAGTTAAGCTGGGGCTCATAAGTACTTGAAATGTGGCTAGCATGAATTGAGATGTGCATAAGTACTATAAAATACATGCAAGAGTTTGAAGATGTCATAGGAAAAAACGTAAAATAACTCAATGATTTTTTTATATTGTGTGCATGTGAAAAAGATAATATTTTGGATATATTGGGTAAATAAAATGTACTATTAAAATAATTCTACCTGGTTTTACTTTTTAAAATATGGCTATTAGAAAACTTAATTTGAAGTTTAATAATTTAAGATTACATATGTGGCTGACGTATTTTTATTGGATATGCTGGGTTAGAAGGTGTGAGGAATGGCTTTGAGAAGGAGATGATAGCAGCAGGTCTAGTAAGAGACTGAGTCATTCAGGTGCGAAATGAAGGTCAAATGGTCTTTTGGCAATGAGAGTGGAAAGGACATGACAAATGGGAGTTAAGAAGTAGCAATTAGGTTTTATTATATTCCTGGTTTTATTTTACATCACATTGAATTTACTTCTCAATCAAAAATATTGAAACTAACACTTATTGTGCATTTACTATGTGCCAGATTGCTAACTGTTTTATCTGTGTTATCTCATTTAATGCTCACAACAATCCTACGAGGCAGATACTTTGCTGATGAGGGAACAGAGGCTGTAATGAGATCAATAACTCGTTCAGGGTCCCCGTAGCTAACAACTGGGGAGCTCTGCAGCCAACATTCAGAGACCACACTGGAGACCCTGGGTGTGTGTGTTTCTGCAACCATGAGGGTTATGAACATTGTTGTAACATCACCGTCCTTTCCCATCCTGGGATGTAGGAAAGACATGTCTTTCCCCTCCTACAGGGACTCAGTGCATTTCTGCTTCCCCGCTTCTGCTGGCACTGCTCGTGATGGATCTGTCAGCCTTGAGAGCCCTCCTGGCTCCCAATTCTTGGGCAATACATGCATGGGGTCACACCTGTTAGAGTCAGGGGAGCGGCGATGCTTTCATTATAAAGGGAGGGCCCTCAGCCCTGCTCGACTAGCTCCTTGGATTATTGATGAAATTTAAGAATTGCTGAGATCAGAGCCAGTAAAGTCGCGAGGAATCTGGTGGCAGTGTTTACTGGTGGAGGAGGGGTAGAGAGGTAAAAATTGAGACTTGATTGCCTTCCTATACTCTTGAGCCTGCAGACTTCAGAGTATTTGGAAGAATTATTGACCTCTGGAACCTTTTTCTCTCCCTCTTGGAGCAGCTAATACAAAATATTGTCACCCCTTTGGACTTATGTTGTTTGTGGGTGTTAGAGAATAATTTTAAAAAGATAAAATCATGACTCATACAAATGTAAAAGATTTTATTAACGGGGGAACCAGTAAGATGTTACAACTTGTTCAAAGGGAAAATCAAAGAATAGACAGACCCCCCCCACCCCCTCCCACCCCACCTGATGGAATGGATTTCAAATAGATGCAGCTCTGGCTTTGAGGGGATCAGTCGTCTCCCCAGCAGACAATCCATTTGCCTGTGTACAGATAGGAATCGCTTGCGTTGCTGTCAGTTGTGTACAACTTGACAGAGTTGCAAAATAACTCAAAGACAATAAAAGGCAACAATTTCATAGCATCAGGTAACTTGGAAAGTTATGTTCTTTCTAACGAGGACTATTTTTCTATTGAAGATACTCAATAATCTTTTGGGTCCATTTTGAAAATCCTTCACAATTTATCCTGAGATGGGGAATGTCCAACCCCTGCGTGTTAGACTCTCCCAGTGTCATCCATCCCTCTCTCTCCATTTCCTCTGCTCCTTCAGCCTGACAGGTGACCCCTGCTCTGTTGGGTTTCTGGAGGACCATCCTTTATGGCCTCCTGCACTCCACTCTAGATTTCCTTATTGTTTTTCTTGTTTTTCCCTGGTGACTGTTTTTCCCCCAAATAAATCTTAATCACCTACACTTAGGACCATGCCCTTTAGGGGCCTGATCCGACCAGAGTGGCTAGGAGTACAGGTAAGAGGACTACCTGCTGCCATAGGATTGGGCTGAGGTTGAATGGAAAATGTTTAGCATGGAACATGGCCGCGAGAAGTGCTTGGTGAGTGCTAGCTTTTATCCTGCCTCCTATCCATCCAGCCACATCCCGGCCCAGTCACTCTCCAATTCATGTTCTCTCCACATAAGTCTACCACCTCAACCTGGCTGAAGCTCCTTGTTTCCCACAGTAACATGTTGCTGCTACAAGGCCACTACTGCCCTCCCTTTGCCCAGCCAGGAGGTACCCCAGAAGTGAGTGGGCTGGGGTGAGGCAGGGTCCTGTATCCCTTTTCCCTACCCTCTTCTTACTGGCTTTGCCACCAACATACCCATCCTCATGCTGGTGTGTTTTTTTTTTTTTTTTTTTTTTGGTTCTGATTGATGTCCTATGTCCTGTGATGTCCCATGATGGAGCACTAGCTTCATTCTAGGCTACCTTACATTACATATGTCCCTCATGCTCTGGACTGGCAGGCTTTCTGAACAGATTTGGATATACTTACTATCTTATGAAGTTTATAAACACCCGCAAGTCTGAAAACCAATTTTCTCCTGTTGAGTGTTCACAGCAGTTAACACTTGGCTGCTTGGTAAACACTTTGCAACTCATCCGAGTTTACATTAATGTATTAGTATGTTTGGAACAAGTTCCAAATTCAGGAAGAAAAGAAAACAAGTAATTCATGTTGAGGGTGTATCTTAGTCTGTCATAACAAAATACCATAGATTGGCTGGTTTAAACAACAGAAATTTATCAAGGTACCAAGATCAGTTCTGGAGGCTGGTCCAAGATCAAGGTACCAAGCTCAGGTTTCATCCTGAGACTTCTTTTCTTGGCTTGTAAGTGACTGCCATCTTGCCATGTAGTCAGGTGACTGCTTTGGGCATGCATGGAGAGAGAGGAAAAGATCTCTTTTCCTCTTTTTACAAGGACACTAATGCCATCATGAGGGTCCCATCCTCATGGCTTCATCCAACCCTAGTGACCTCCCAAAGGTCCCCTGTGTCATCACATTGCAGTTAGGACTTCAACATGTGAGTGTGGGGTGGGGGTATATAATTCGCTCCATAGCAAGGGGAGAGCATGGTATAAATCAGTAATGGAGGTACAAGATGGCTCAAAACATCCTGAAATGCAGAAACTCAATTTTAGACAGAAGGAATTTTGAAGCCATCCACGTGTGCTGCTCCTTTGTTTCATGGGCGAGGAATCTAGCCCCTAGAGAAGCTGTGACTTCCTTGTAGTGCCTCAGTTTGTTGGTGGCTGTGGAACCTGAGCCGCAGGCTGGCGTTCTTTCCCCTATGACAGCTGCTGCTGGAGGGGTTTGATTCCTTTCTGTGAAGGTGTGGGACAGCTCTGAATTCTGATAATCTTTCTTATCCTTTATATGATTTGGGGGAGAGGATGAATGGTATTTATCTTCAGGCGTGTTTTAGGAAAGATGATGACAAATCAAGTCTTGGCCTGTGATGTTCTGTTTCAGGTGCGGTGTTTCCCCAGCCCCGGCAAACTGCCCAAGTGAGTGTACTGGGGAGCCCCAAAGTTTGGGTTGTAACAAAACGCTGATGCTGGCGGATGTCAAATTGCCTCCTAGTTCCTTAATTTCTCTGGTAATAAATTGAGGTCAGGATAATTTGCTTGCAAATTAGTCTATATTCTTTTAGAGTATGGTCTTGGAGCTGAAACTGGGGAGACAGAGTCCCACTCGTCACAGGTGAATACATCCACGTGGCTCTTGGTGTGGTCCTGAAATGTGTCGGTGCGGGGAGGGGTGACGAGGCCGTTATGCGTGGTGCGCAAAGGCGGTTTCTGGGGGGGAGTTGGGGCGATGCTGCGCATGCCTCGCCTTCGCTGTGCGCTTTGGAGAAGTTTCAGCTGTTGGCCTGGGGCTTTGGGGCCCTTGGGGGCTGCCAAGCTAGTTAGCAGAGTGAAGCCCATAAAGAATGACGAATTGCCAAGTGGAGGGACGCCTGGGGGCGCCCAGCAGGGCCAGTAGTTTGATTTGTGGAGCCTCTCTCATGTCTAGCTCTGGGGGATCCCGCAGGAGACCTGCAGGTTTCTTTCTTTTTTTAATGGACTACAGAATCTACCGTTGTGTCTCAGACCAGATCACTATAAATGAAAACAAAGTTAAAAAAACTTTTCTAAGAAAAATTCTACCCGTTTTCACCAGTTAACGTCTTAATATTCAACACCCAGATCATCAGGGCCGGCCGAAGACAGGATTTAACCGATTGGTTCAGTAAGATTACTGTCATCGAGGAACAAAGTCCCAGGCATCCTGCTCTAAATCTCTATTGCCCAATCTCTGTTTGTACAGTTGGGCAGGTTGTGCACTGCACAGTGGGTCTAGATTAGAGGGTGAGGGAGGCTGAGAACCAGCCCACATGCTGTGTTTGTCAAGGCACACGCCCTGGCCTGGGCAGGGTCCATTGGGAGGAAGCGTTGCCTAGTTCCAGTTCATCAGCCCAGAGGGGATGTCATTTTTAATATGTTATCCTCTTGCCAATCCAAGTTCCCACCCAGACTGCGACCTGTTTCTAACTGGCATAAAGGTGCTGTGTGGAGCAGCTTATGTCTTATTTAATTGGGAAATTGGAGACATGACTGAGCTGTGATATTAAGCTAGATAGGAGAGTGTATTTTTAAGTAAGACCAAATAAAGCAAAAGTTTAAACTATAAATTTAATTTTGCAGATACAGTATTTTAAACAGATTTATTTTGAATTAATAAGCACGGTGCAGGGCCTTCCATCATTCTGTGTGGTCCTCTGTGAGGCATGTATTAGATTGGTCCAAAAGTAATTGCGGTTTAAAAGGTTAAAAATAATTGCAAAAATCGCAAGTACTTTTGCAGCCACCTAATAATAGATAGTGATGTACTCAGTACGACATGACCGAATACACATAAAAAGGTAACTTGGTGACTCATTTCAACAAGAGCTCCTATACTGTTGAAATGAAAACCTCTCAGTCCATCTCGGAACCTGAATTGTTATTAGGACATCTGCCAGACAATTGATGAAGGGTGATGGGTAGTAGAGGTTGGTGCAGATACCCCGATTCAACTTCCACTCGAGGAGGTCCTGCCTGGGTATGTGCACCCAGATGCCTTTGTGGCTGACTGGTGGGCTGCCCCCAAGGCCGAGCTCATCCTGCCAGGCACAGACACATGGGTTCCTTTTGGGTTTACTCAGGACCAGGTAAGCCAGGCCTTGGCGGGAATCCTGGGAGAGCCAAGCAGCTGGGCCTCATGAATCTGGGGGATTTTACTTGAGTCAGTGCTTCAGTCAAGGGGACTTTGCTTTTCTTTCTAGCTGCCCAGTCAAGGGCAGCCTGTGGCTCCTGGGCCACAAAGGGCCCATGTCCTCCCTTCACAGACTAGACTGTGACCTAATCACATCTGAAAGAGAACTCTGCTCAGCCCAGCTCCAGGCTGGACCCACTGTAGCCTGAGGCCAGCCAAGTGCTTCATCCTGTGCCAGCAGGTCCTGCTGATGGAGGGCGGGCTGTCCACCAGGCTTATCTGGCAGGGGCCTATGAGCCCTGACTGCCTGGGTCTGAGAACTTAGGGGCGAAAACTGGCCGGTGGGGTGCAGGGGCCATGGCCAGACTGTGGAGGGCAGCGTAGGGCCCATGCCTGTTTCAGATAGCCAAGGACTGGCTGCCATCCACCTGAAAGAATCCCAGGAGCAGGTCTGGTCAGGAACCTGAGTGGAGGTTGAAAACCATGGCCAATGAACGTAGTTTTAGTAACAAAATGTGGTGCTCGGTCGCTTCCAAGAAGAGAAAACTGGCTGAGGAACATACTGTTTCAAAGTTAGCAGCCTGTGAGGAGCAGTATGTGAAAAGTCCTGCTGCTTGACATGTTTGCAGTGGGAAACACAATCTCTTGCTGTAAGGAATGCCATATTAAGAGGCCCTACGGAACGAACCGCATTTCACTGTTAAGTAGGTGCACAGAAGTGCAGGGCAGCATTCAGACTCTGCAGTGTGTATCCTTAGGTATTTTCTGTAAATAGGACAGCATAACCCCAAAGCAGCTTGTAAAGGTCAGAAGAATCACAAATGAATGCTTAGCAAAGTTGCAGGCATTGCATTTTTGAGATATATTTCTACATATTATAAATATATTCCTATAGATTATCCATTTAAAATGTTCATTCCAGGTCTGTCTGCTCTGATGCTAACTTACTGACCGGTTGGATTCCAGAGCATGTCTGATTGGCCTGTTACCACTGCCTCTATTTGGGTAGAGCTTTCCTAGCCAGGCCAAAGTAGGGGTATCTGGCCAGCCTCTGGGTTGGCTGCCCTTGGGTCAGGTGTCCACTCCCGTGGTGCACTCAGGGTCCTGAGCATGAAACCCCTGTGCAATGAACAGCCTCTTAGGGATGAGGAAGGCAGGGGAGGGGGAGGGATGGAATTGTTGGCTTTTGGACGCATCTGTGAGCACACTGATCTTTTCCTATGTAATGACATTTACTCTCCATCACAAGCCTTTGCTTCAGCTCTACCCTTTCCTTCACACCTCTTCCAAATTTCCTTGTTTCCCACTCCCCTGCCTTTATTCCTTTGTCCGTGTTAGGGTTAATTGTGCCTCTTCACCATCACTCACAGGCCTCCTTCCATTTGAATACCTTTGTCACTTGCCTGGTTCTTTCCTCCCTTTTTATTCAGAGCTGCCAGAGACGGTACCACTTCTCTCGAGAAGTCTTCCGTATTTCTGTTCTTCATGTTCCAGCCACACATCGGGTAAAGTGTCTTTTGGAAATCCAGTACTGGATGAGGCTTACAAAACCCCTTTATGTCAAGGAGCGCAATCTAAGTCGTACATAAATTGATCCATAACATAAATATCACATTTTTAACTTGAATGCTATTTTCCAAAATGGAAAAAAGACCTCTTTTTCTGATTATAAAAGTATTTATGTCTGTTGTTTAAAAAAAATTAGACTACTATAGAAAAATGAAGAAGAAAGTAAAAGTCACCAGTATTCTCATTCGCTAGAGAGAACTTCCGTTAACAAATATATATTGTTTTAGACTTTGTTTCTGCATGTACATACTTGTAAAAATGGGATACTATACATGCTGTTCTATAACTTGTTTTAGGGTATGGTACAAAGTGGTTTTTTTAGAATTATAAATATAGATTTATGGTACTGCTTTTAAGAACTTTTTGTGGAAGTATAGTATTCATACAGAAAAGTGTATAAATCTTAAGTATTTAAATCTGAACATTACGCCTCATTATGTGCTTCATATGCTCTCTAGTTGGCCCTGACCCGTAGACTCTTGGCTTTTGTTCTGGGTGCCATTTTGGAAGTTTCTTTAGATTATTTTTGTTTTGTTTTATGACTGGGTGGCAAAATTGAAGGCCTTTATTATATATTTTGAATCTGGAAAAACAGCATTTAAAAGCTAATTTAGAATTTGTCGTATCAGGGTTTTGAATTAAACCAAGAAAAAAAAAATCTAATGAGGGGAGTGCACATCATTTTCTTTCTGAGCATAAAAAAACTGCCAGAAGTTTGAGCGAGAGAGGGTTGGGCACATGCCAAAGATGTTGGTGGTCTCTACGTGTTCTGTTTTTTAAATTAAAATACAGTAAAGTTGACGTTTTTGATATACAATTCTGTAAGTTGTAACACATATATAATTCATGTAGCCACTACAATTAGGATACAAAACAGTCTTAACCCACAACACTTCCTTATTCTCCTCCTTTGTAGTCACACCCAACCCTTGACAACCGCTCATCTTTTCCCCATCACTATACTTTTGTCTTTTCCAGCATGTCATATGAATGGAATCATAGAGTACGTAACCTTTTGAGACTCTTTCACTCAGTGTCATGCCTTTGAGATTCATTCATGTCTTTTTTAGTTCATCAATAGTTCATTCCTTCTTATTGCCGACTAGTTTTCCCCTGTAAGTATGCACCACAGTGTCTTTATTCATTTACCTGTTGAAGGACATTTGGGTTGTTTACAATTTTGGGTGATGATGAATGATTATGCTGTAAACATTCATATACAGTTTTTGTGTGAACATAGGTTTTTATTTCACTAAGGTTAATATCTAGAAGTATAATTCCTGGATCGTATGGTAAGTGTATGTTTAACTATATGAGAAACTGCTGAGTTTTCAAGAGTGGCTGTACTAGTTTGCATTCTCACCAGCAGTATGTGAGAGTATTATTTGCTCTGCGTCCTGGCCAGCACTTGGTATTGTCCCCTTCCCTCCTCCCTTCCTTCTTCTTTTAGCTAACCTAATGGGTATGGAATGGCATCTTATAGTGGTTTTACTTTGCATTTCCCTACATGACTAGTGATGTCAAGCAACTTGTTCTTATTTGCCAGCTGTATATTCTCTTTGGTAAAGAATCTGTTCAAGTATTTTGCCCATTTTTTATTGGACAGTTTGTTTTCTTAGTGTTAAATTTTGAGAATCCTTTATATACTTTGAATATATGACCTTTGTCAGATACATGACTTAAATATTTTAACTCAGTCTGTATTTTGTCTTTTCATTCTCTTAACCATGTTTTTTGCAGAACAAGTTTTAGTTGTGATGAAATTCCATTTATCAAGTTTTTCCTCACAGATTGTGCTTTTGGTGTCAGATGGAAGAACTAGTCTCAGGTCATGAAGATTTTTTCCCCATGATTTTTTTTTAAAGTATACTCTTTAATTTAGTGTATTTAATTGCATTAATTGTGTTCTACTTATAAACATGAATCTACTAATTTCTTTTTTCCCCTCATGATTTCTTTTGAGAATTATAGTTTCATGTTTTACTTCTAGATCTGTGACCCCTTTTGAGTTAATCTTTATACGAGGTGAAAACGTTAGGTTGAGGTTCATATATTTGCCTATTGATGATGAGTTGTTCCAACACTGTTGAAAACACTATCCTTTCTCCATTGAATTGCCTTTCTACCTTTGTCAAAAATCAATTGGTCGTATTTGTGTATATCCACTTTCTCCCTAAGATGGGGAACAAGGCAGTGATATCTACTCTCACCACCGATATACACCATCCTACTGGAAGTGCTAACCAGTGCAAGAAAAATAAATAGGCATACACATTGGAAAGAAAGAACAACGGTTCCTATTTGCAGATGGCATGACTGTCTATGTAGACAACCCCATGGGATTCTTTTTTTGGACAGTAGCCATCCTAATGTGTGTGAGATGATCTCTCCTTGTGGTTTTGATTTGCAAATAATTAATAATGTCGAGCTTAATAATTAATGATGTTGAGCATCTTTCATGTGCTTGTTGACCACTTGTATATCTTTGGAGAAATATGTCTGTTCAAGTCCATTGCCCATAGTTTAATGCTTTGTTGTTGTTGTTGTTGATGATGTTGACTTGTAGGAGTTCTTTATATATTCTGGATAGTAACCCTTTATTAGATATATGATTTACAGATATTTTGTCCCATTCTGTAGGTTTTTTCACTCTGTTAGATTTGTGTACTTTGATGTACAGAAGTTTTAAATTTTTATGTAGCTTAATTTATCTATTTTACTTTTGTTTCCTGTGCCTTCGGTATCAAGTCAAGAAATCATTGCAAAATGCAATGTCATGAAGCTTTCCCTCATTTTCTTCTAAGAGTTTTATTGTTTTAGGTCTTATGTTTAGGTCTTTGACCCATCAGTGTTTTTATATTCTTGCTGATTTTCTGTCTACTAGTTCTATCAGTTATGGAGAGGGTAGTGTTGAAGTCTCCAACTGCATTTGTCCATTTCTTCTTTCAGTTTGATCAGTTTTAAGGCTCTGTTGTTATTTGTTATGTACACATTCGGGATTATTATACCTTCTTAACGAATTGAACCTTTTATTTTTATGTAGTATGCCTTTTTTTCCCTGGTAACTTTCTATTCTCTGAAGTCTTCTTTGGTATGAATTTAGCCACTCCAGCTTTCTCTGATTGGTGTTTGTATGGTGTATCTTTTTTCATCATTTTTTCTCCTGATCTACCTATATCATTATATTTGAATTGAGCTTCTTACAGACCGTATATAGTTGGGTCCTATTTTTTAAAATCCATTCTGGCACTCTGTCTTTTAATTGGTATATATTTAGACCGTTTACATTTAATGTTATCATTAATATGCTTGGATTCAGGCCTACCATTTTATGGTATTATCTGTTTGTTCTCTCTGTGTTTTGTTCCTCTCTTTTCCTTTTCCTCCTTCTTTTGCATTATTTGAATATTTGCTAGTATTCCAGAGTAATTGATCTACTGAGTTTTGACTATATCTTTTTATATAGGTTTTTAAAGTGTTTGCTCTAGGAATTACTTTATATATAATTAACATAGCATTGGCATTTTACAGTCGAATTATAATTAATATTTTACTACTTCAAGTAAAATATAGAAACATTACCACCCCATAGTTCTATTTACCTCTTTACCCTCTTCCCTTGTTTTAGTTATCATATACATTGAAACCCCATCAGACAGTGTTATAAATTTTGCTCTCAACCATCATCATGCATATTTTAAAGAACTTACGAAGAGAAGAATTGTCTATTATATTTACCCAGATTTTTACCATTTCTGTTGCTCTTCTTTCATTGCTGATGTTCCAGGTTTCCCTTTGGTATCATTTCCATTCCATCTGAAGATTTGAAATTTTAGCATTTCATTTAGATCAGGTCTACTGGCTATGAATTCTCTTAATTTTCTTTTACCCGAGACTGTCTTTGTATTACCTTTATTTCTGAAGGTTAGTTTTGCTGGATAGAATTCTGGGTTTTCAGTTTTTTTCTGAGCACTTTAAAAATGTTATTCCACTTTCTGGCCTCTGTGGTTTCTGATGTTAAATCTGCATCATTTGAATCATTGTTTCGCTATGTGTAATGCATCGTTTTTCTCTGGCTGCTTTTAGGACTTCTTCTTTGTTAGTTTTTAGCAGTTTGATTATGATGCATCTGGGTATAGATTTCTTTGAGTTTTATGTGTTTGGGGTTTGCTGAGCTTCTTGAATCTTTAAATTTATGTCTTTTGCCAAATATTAGAAGTTGTCTGTTGTTATTTCTTCAAATACTTTTTTCTGTCACATGCTCTTTTTCCTCCAGTCACATAAACAGTAGACCTTTTGGTATTATCCCATAGGTCCCAGAGTCAAAGCTGGGGAATTTTGGAAGAAAAATAGGAAACTTTGAATTCTGGTCATCTTCCCCTATCTGCCTACTACTGTTTATTTTTCAGAGTCCTGAAATAGTTGCTCCATGTATTGTTTCCAGGGTTATACCAGCATTTAGTGGGACAGACAGGGTGGAATGTACTTACTCCATTAACTGGAACTGGGATTACAAAACTGTGGTATTTGGAAGCTTTCTGATTTGTTCTTATTGTCTGTGACAAATAGGCTGTTGATGTGCAGGCTGCTGGGGCCCTGACGTGCTTAGGCTAGAGATAAACCATAGTGTGTGGGGTTTTTGTTTGTTTTTGAAGTGAGGAAATGCTTTAAATATCACTGTGGATCTTCCTGGTATGTGCAGGGAATCATACAATACTCATTTTAATAAGGTATGGACTTAATAGCCTTTAAACGCGTGAACAGACTTCAACCTGCAGATGTGAAAATGAACGTCCTAGATGAGAAAAGGTCTGTGACCACGCAGCTCAAGACCCGCTACTAAAATTTAAGTCTTTTACTTCATCCTTTTTTTGTTGTTGTTTTCTTTCTTTTTCTACTTCATCCTTTACTGACATTCAGCTTCAGCCTGACTGATGTCACCTAAAATCCCCAGGTCTGTTTTCATTCGACTGTTTTTATCAAGTCTGCTCTCCTCTAGTCTGTATTCCTCTAGCTGAATCTTTGAACTTTAAATATATGCCATTTAGAGTCAATCTCATGGCATCAGCCTGGCCTTCCATCCTGTTGGGATAATTTCAAAGCTTAATCCCTTACATGTTAACAATTCCAGATCTCTTCTCCACAAATATGGCAAGTGACAAGCCAGCTCTGCGTGCTTTTTCCCAAATAATTGCTAGAAACTTAAGTGGGCACATGTCATCCCAAAGGTCCTTCACCTGAACCCGTGTTCTAGGCTGACATAAAATATTAATTGTCACCTATTGGACAGTGTCCAGTTACCTGTGGGTATGGTTTAATGGTCATTATTAGGTGCCTGTTCATTCCTAGTTGGTCGGTCACTGACCAGCTCTTTACTGAATGCCTGTTGGGCGGTGAGGGGGTGAGGAGATAGAGCAGGGAACCAGATAGACACGATTTCTGACACAGATGCCACCATGCAGTAAATGGAGTAAACACAGAAACAAGGCACGGGTAGAGGCACTTCCTCATTCAGCTCAGTTGGCAGGAGAGGCTAAGGCTACAGAGAGCATGAGGCTACAGGGTAGCCTGTGTTAAGTGCTTGGAGGAGATGGAGGTGAAGCTTATGGGGGGAGAGGCTAATAGTGAATGGATCGGGAAAGGCTTCCCAGAGGAGCTTGCATTTATCTTTCTATCTGCTTGTTTTAAAATGACTACTTTTTAAAGACATCACCCAAGTAATACTAATTTATTTTAGAGAAAATATCTGAAAATACCAGTAAGTTAACAGAAGAAAACAAATTTCCTGGAATCTTATTAATCAGAGATGAACACCATTCACATTGTACCTAACACTTTTGTCTGTGTGTATATTTATTAACATGTATGTAAGGGTGTGTACACACATACACACAAAATGCAAATTCTATATAACATGACTGTTTTATGCCTACCTCTCTTTATCAAGAGGCTTCACAGCATTTTCTTTTTCTATTTTTTATTTTAAATTTATATACAATAAATTTTACTCTTCATAGTGTACAGTTCTGCGAGTTTAGACAACTATGTAGTCATGTGTCCACTGCCCAAATCAAAGTACAGAATAGTTTCACCAGCCCTCTAAATCGTCTCATGCTGCCTTTCTTTTTTTTTTTCTTTTGTCAACCACTCCCTTTACTGCCACTCAACCCATAGCAACCAGTGATCTTGTTTCCATTCCTATAGCTTTCCCTTTTACAGAATGTCACATAAATAGACTCATATAGTAGCCTTTTGAGTCTGGCTTTTTTCACTTAGCACAGTGCAGTAGAGATATTCCATGTGGCTGTGTGTATCAATAGTTTGATATTTTTTATTGCTGGGTAGTATTCCATTTTATGGATGTACCACTGTTTGCTTATTCATTCACCCACTAAAGGATTGTTTCTATTTTTAGGTGATTATAAATAGAGCTGCTATAAGCATTTATTTATAAGTGTGTGGTCATAATTTTCATTTCTCTAGGGGAAATCGCTAGGAGGAAATTAGCAGGCCACATGGTAAGTGTATGTTTACCTTCATAAGAAACTGCCAAACCATTTTCAGAATGGCTGTACCATTGTGCCCCTTCACCAGTAGTGTATGGGAGTTCTAGTTGCTTTGCATCTTTGCCAACGCTGGGTATTGTCTTTTATTTTGAAGGTCATAGCCATTCTACTGAGTGTGAAGTGGTATATCATTGTGATTTTAATTTTCATTTCCCTGATGGCTAATGATATTAAAGGATCTTTTCATGTGCTTATTTGCCATCTATGGAACTTATTTCAAGAAGTGTTCAAGGGAAACAGAAGAAAAAATAAACAAATGAGATTACATCAAACTAAAAAGTTTTTGTGCGGCAAAGTAAGCCATCAACAAAGCGAAAAGACATCCTACTGAATGGGGGAAGATATTTGCCAGGGATACATCTGATAAAGGGTTAATATCTAAAATTTATAAAAACTCATACAACTCAACTCCAAAAAAAAAAAAAAATCCAATTAAATGGGCAGAGGACCTGAATAGACATTTTTCCAAAGAGGACAGACAGACGGCGAATAGACATGAAAAGATGCTCAAGGACACTAATCATCAGAGAAATGCAAATGAAAACCACAATGAGATACTGCTTTACACTTGTCAGAATGGCCATCATCAATAAATCAACAAACAAGTATTGGCGAGGATGCGAAGAAAAATGTACCCTGTTGGTGGGACTGCAAATTGGTGCACCCACTGTGAAAAACAGTATGAGGTTCTTCAAAAAATCAAAAATGGAACTACCTTATGACCCTGCAGTTCCACTCCTGGGTATTTATCCAAAGAAATCCAAAACACTAATTTGAAAAGATATATGCACCCCTATGTTCACTGCAGCACTATTCACAATAGCACAATAGCCAAGAAATGGAAACAACCGAAATGCCCGTCAATAGACGATTTGACAAAGAAATTGTAGTACATACATATAATGGAATATTACTCTGTCATAAAAAGAATGCAACAACATGGATGGACCTAGAGGGTATTATGCTAAGTGAAATAAGGCAGAGTGAGAAAGACAAATATCATATGATCTTACTTATATGTGGAATCTAAAGAACAAAATAAACAAACAAAACAGAAACAGACTTATAGACACAGAGAACAAACTGATGGTTATTAGATGTGAAGGCGGTTGGGGGCCTGGGTGAGAAAGTGAAAGGATCGAGAAGTACAAATTGATAGTTATAAAATAATCAGGATGTAAAGTATGGGGAATATAGTGAATAATATTGTAAAAACTATGTATAGTGTCAGATGGGTACTAGACTTATTGGGGAGAATTACTTCATAAATTATACAACTGTCTAACCAATATGCTGTACACCAGAAACTAACATAAAATAATATTGAATGTCAACTATAATTAAAAAAATAGTCATGAGTCCATAAAATACAGCATAGGGAATATAGTCAATAATATTGTAATAACTATGTATAGTATCAGATGGATAATAGACTTACTGGGGTCATCACTTTGTGAGGTACATAAATGTCTAATCACTTTGTTGTTCTGTACGCCTGAAACTAATAAAAAAAGTGTTAATATCTTCATTTTTTGATTGGGTTGCTTTCTTATTAAGATTTGACAGTTCTTTATATATTCTGTCTGTAAGTCTTTCAACGTTCTTTTTAAATTTAGCTTTGTATTATGGAAACTTTCAAACATTTACTAATTGTGTTAATCAGGGCTCTCTGGAGAGACAGAACCAATAGGGTATAAAAGGAGATTTGTTCTGAGGGATTGGTGCACAGGATTATGGCAGCTGAGAAACCTCATGATCTGCGGTCTGCAAGCTGGAGACTTAGGAAAGCCAGTAGTGTGGTTCAGTCCGAGTCTGATAGCCTGAGAACCGAGGGAGCTGGTGATGTAAATCCCAGCACAGGACAAGACCAAATGAGATGTCCAAGCTCCAGCAGTGAGGCAGGAAAAAGTGGCAAATCCCTCCTTCCTCTGCCTTTTGTTCTATGGAAGCCCTCAGTGGATTGGTGATACTCAGCCTTATTGGGGAGTTGCAATCTGTTATACTGACTTTACTGATTCTAATGCTAATCTCCCCCAGAAACACCCTCACAGACACACCCAGAAAGGGTTTAATCTGGGCACCCATGTGGCGCGCTCAAGTTGACACAAAATTAACCATCACAACTCGTAAAGAGAATAGTGTAATGTGCCCATGTATACCCTTCACCATGCTTCAGTGATTATCAGCATTCTGCATTTTTGTTTCATCAACTCCTCCCCCCCTTCTTTTTACCATGGTATTTTAAAATAAGTCTCAGATATTGCAGCATTTCAACTCTAAATATGTAGTATGTATCTCTAATAGTTAAAGACGTTTTATGACATGTCCACAGTCTTAATATCACATTTAGATAATTAATAATTCCTTGACAGCATTGAGTATCCAGTATGTGTTCATTTTTCTCCAGTGATCTCAAAAATGGCTTTTGGTTTGTTTGAATGAGGATCTAAACAAATTCCAGCCATTGCTTCTACTTGGTATGTTTCTTAAATCTCTTAATCTGTAACCGCCCCCCTCTCCTTGTATGCTATTTATTTGTTGATGAAATGAGATAATTTATCATGTAGAATTTCCTGCATTTTGGATTTGGCTTCCTCAGTGTAATTTTAACTTCTTCCTCTAACTCTTCTCTTTCCTAAAGCTGGTTAACTCTAGAGGCTTGGTTTTTAGGGAGGGCAAGAAAGCTTTATAGGTGCTGCTGTGTACATCCTACAGCATCGATACCAGAAGGCAGTAGTGTCTGACTGTCTCACTTCTCGCGAGGCTAAGATTCATTGGTGGGTACCAGTGTTTTGAGCCTGATGGCATCTCTTTAAAATTCCTCAACAGCCTTTTACTTAATAGCCTAAGAGCCATTGATGAGCATGGCCTAGATCAGTGGTTCTCATTGGAGGTTGGAGGAGATTTTGCCCCTTCCCCCCCCAGGGGACATTTGACAGTATCCAGAGACATTTTTGGTTGCCACCACAGGGGGTTGGGTTGAGTACTGGCACTTAGTGGGTAGAGGCCAGGGATGCTGCTAAACATTGTACAATGCAAAGGACAGCCCCCGCCACAAAGAACTATGCAGTCCAAAATGTCCATAGTGCTGAGTTTCAGAAACCTTGTTCTGGCGTACAGTGTTGGGATCAGAATTTTGAAAAGATTCCCATATACACTAACTATGTGTACCACTGGTGTAGACCAAGAACCACAGGAAATTAGAGAGAGAGAAGAGTGACTTGGGCTGAAGAAAGAGCCAGAGAAAGCTTTTAGTGGGGAATGACATGAGTGGGAGTTAGAAGGATGAATTTGGTAAGTGAACAGACAGGAAAAGAATATTGTTGGGGGGCTGGCCCAGTGGCTCAGGCAGTTGGAGCTCCGTGCTCCTAACTCTGAAGGCTGCCGGTTCGATTCCCACATGGGCCAGTGGGCTCTCGGCCACAAGGTTGCCAGTTCAATTCCTTGAGTCCCGCAAGGGATGGTGGGCTGCGCCCTCTGCAACTAGAAAAACGGCAACTAGAAAAACGGCAACTAGAAAAACGGCAACTAGAAAAACGGCAACTAGAAAAACGGCAACTGGACCTGGAGCTGAGCAGCGCCCTCCACAACTAAGACTGAAAGGACAACTTGAAGCTGAACAGCACCCTCCACAACTAAGATTGAAAGGACAACAATTTGACTTGGAAAAAAAAATGTCTTGGAAGTACACACTGTTCCCCAATAAAGTCCTGTTCCCCTTCTCCAATAAAATCTATAAAAAAAAAAAAAAAGGAATATTGTTTGGTTGAGTCCAGCAAAGTTAACATCTTCTAGTTCAGGTGGATGGAGAACCTCTGGCCTAGGTCCCTCACAAAAATGATGATTTTCTAATTCTGTCATTCCTTCTGCATTTTATTAACTGGAATTCTGTAAGGAACTTTTCCTCACCCTCCATTTGATACTGTGAAATACAGTTTGTACAGGAAAGACAAGGTACATACTTGATACTTTTATCAGTTTTCCTCATGACAATGTGATGCTTTCTTTAGCAGCCTCTGAAGGTGAACAATGGGATTTTACCCCCTTTGTAATGTTAATACAAGCTAGTGAATGTTTACGTATTTAATATATTTCAGTATTTTGTGCTCATTTTAAAAAGACTCATTAGTTTGAAATAATTTCAGACTTACAGAAAGGTTGTAAGGGTAGTACAAAATAATATATACTTTCACCTAGATACTTCAAATGTTTACCACATTTGCTTTATCTTTTCTCTCTGGTTTGTGTGCATATGTGAATGTATGCACATGTATATGTATATTTATATAATGTTTTAAGTCTTTTGAGAGTGCATTGCAGACTTCATGCCTCTTTATCATGAAGAACGTCGTGTCCTTACATAACCACAGAACAAAGTCTGGAAATCAACACTGATACAGTACTATAGCTAACCTATATGCCGTATTCGCGTTTCCCTGGTTGTCTCAAAACTGTTCTTTATTGTACAGGAAAATCCTGGATCATGTGTTGTATTCATGACCACGTCTCTTTAATCTCCTTGAGTCTGGAATAGTTCCTTAGCCTTTGTGTTGCATGACATTGACATTTTGGAAGATGACAGGCCAGTTATTTCATAGAATGTCCGTCAATTTGAGTTTGTCTGATGTTTTCTCCTGTTTAGATTCTGGTTATTTTGTGGTGTTGTCGGGAATACCACAGAAATGATGATGCATTCTTTTCACTGCTTCGTATCAGAAGTAAATGATGTAGATTATTTCCATTACTGGTGATTGTAACTTGGTTAAAGTGATGTCTGCCAGCCTTCTCCACTGTCAAGTTACTTTTTCTCCCCTATGTCATTAGTAAGTATTTTTGTGAGGAGATACTTTAGACTGTGTGACTATCCTGTAACTTCTTAGACTTGCACCCATTAGTTTTAATATCCAATGATGATGCTTGCTTGAATTAAGTATTTGTTATGATAGTTGCCAAATGGTGATTTTAGAAACCCATCATTCCTTCTATATTTATTATCTGCATTTTCAACTGAAGGAAGAGTTTTCCCTTTTCCCCTGTTTATTTATATCAGTATGGACTCATGGATTCATATTTATTCATGCATTTTAATACTTAATTATCATTATTTATTTTGATACTCATGTTGTCCCAGATTTGGCCAACGGGAGTCCCTTTGAACTGGCTCCAATGCCCTTTAGGCGTGTTCCGTTTATTCTCTGACATAAGATTTCCAGGCTCATCTTCGACTCTTCTGCTTCAGCCTTGAAATTCTCCAAGGAGCCCTGGTTCCTTTCGGTGAAAAATGATAGTATTTAGAAACCCAAGATTTGATGTTACTATTTTCATTTCTATCTGTCTGTCTATCTATCATCTATCTATCTATCTGTCTGTCTGTCTGTCTGTCTGTCTGTCATCTATATTGTCCCACTGTTGGCCATGGGCCCTCGAGCTGACCCCTCTGTCCTTCCGACACAACCTCAGTAGTCTTTCATAGCATCCTTGCTTTCTGATGTACTTAATTTGTGTTTGTCCTGCCCCAGACCTAGAATTAATCATTTCTCCTGGAAGTTCTTGTTTCTTTGAGTGAGAAATAATATTTAGAGATGTCAATCTGGGTATAAGGGGTGTTAGTTATTTCTAGGCCTTTTCAGTGGATATAGCTATTTGTTAAAAAGTAAGTTTAGGTTAATATTATTGATCCAAATTTAAGATTTAAGGGTTTTCACTTAATTACTTTGATTTTTATACTTTCATCTCCTTTATGCTTCCATTTTTGATTCCTAAGAATTAAAAATACAATTACCGTATGATCTAGTAATTCCTCTTCTGGGTATATATTCAAAGGACTACACATACCCAGGAAAGCAAGGTCTCAAACAGGTATTTGTACATCCACATTCACAGCTGCATTAGTCACAACAGCCAAAAGGTGGGAGGTAACCCCAGTGTGTATCGACAGCTGAATGGAGAAACAAGATTTGGTCTACACAGAATGGAATGTAATTCAGCCTTGAAAAGGAAGGAAATGCTGATACATACTACACCATGTACTATTCCCCCTGCAGACTCAGCTTGGTGAAACGGGTTGTGTCTGAGTTCTGTTGGACTTTCACATAGTAATGGCAGTGGCTACCACTTATTTAACACTTACTGTGTGTCAGGCATGGTGCTAAGTATTTTACATTTAATCCTTGCAGCAACCTTGTGAGGTAAGAATTGTCCCCATCCATTTTACGGATGAATAGAGGCCAGAGAAGAGAGGTAACGTGCCGAGAGTCACAGAGCTAATAAGTGGCAGCGCTGAAATCGGAACTCGACCCTGAGACTCCAGAGTCCCAACTCTTGTTTTTTGAAGTTTATAAGCCTTACTAGATTTATTTTTTAAAGTTTTTCTTTTCAATTACCGTTGACATTCGATATTATTTTATATTAGTTTCAGGTGTACAGCATAGTGTTTAGACATTTATATAATTTAAGAAGTACAGAGTCCAGCTCTTTACTACGCTAAGTGATTGCTCATTAATGTCTGGTGATGCCATTAGTTGAGTCAGGGAAGGGTATTTTTGTGCTGACATTTGTGGGTGCCTGGGGACATTTACATTAGATGCCCAATGTGGGGGACTGTTGCAGCCAGGGTCTGGGGCATAGATAGAAGTCCAGACTACAGAAGTAGATTTGGGAGTGGGAGTCTGGATCAGGGGAAGCTGCTGGGTACGTGTGTCCGCCCAGAAAGCAGCAACACAAAGCCCTGGGGAGCTGTCACCATTTGAGAGGAGACAGGATGGGAAGGGAGCAAACAGTACAAGCCAGGGGTGTCTGGCGGGGTGATCAGCAGCACTCAGTGCTGAAAAGCATTCAGGGACTGGATTTGAACCCCAGCTCTGCTGTTAATGAGATTTCGTGATCTTGGATGGGTTGCTTGATATCTTTCCCCCATTTTTCTCATCAATAGGATGGGGATTAGAAACAATGTTCCCCTGGGGATAATGAAAATGTTCTGGACTACATAACAGTGATGGTTGCATAACTTTGAATATACTGAAAACCACTGAATTCTATACTTTAAATGGGTGAATCTTATGGTATGTGAATTATATCTTGATTAAAAACAAGCAAATCAACCACGTTCCTCACAGGATGGAATGAAGATGAAATAAACACATTTATGAGGTGTGATCAAACAATACAGTGAATGTTTAAGTTTAAAAAAATTATTACAGTAAGACATATTGCCATTAATCCCCCTCAAAATACTCCCCATCGCTTCGAACACTTGTCCCATCGTTCTTGCCACTTTCTGAAGCAGTCCTGGAAGTTCTCTTTCGTGAGTGTCTTTAGTTGCACTGTTGTGGCTGCCTTGATGTCCTGAATCATTTTGACTTTGGAGAAGATCTGGAAATTGCATGGTGCCAGATCCAGTCAAGAAGGTGGGTGAGGGCACACCGTAATGTTTTTATTTCACAGAAATTGCCCTATACCAAAAGCAATGTATGGCATGGAATGTTGTCATGATGGAAGATAATTTATGACACACTTTAAAACACACTTTCTCTCAACTGCAGCTCACACCCGACTGACTGCAACGAACAAGTTGAAACTTGTCACACACTGTTACTAAGGTTTGACGTGCGGCTTTCCATATTGAAGATCCCTGCCTTTCTGTTGGATGTCACTCCGCAGTGGCGGCATTCATCATATTTTGTGATCACAATGAAAGGCTCTGTGTCACACATCGCTTCTGGTACAACAATTTCTGTCAAATAAAAACATTACAGTATGTCCTCATCTACCTTATTCACTGGATCTGGCACTGTGTGACTTCTGGCTCTTCCCCAAAGTCAAATGACCAAACGTTTTGAATTGATTCAGGACAATGAGGCAGCTATGACAATACAACTAAAGACACTCACAAAAGTGGACTTCCAGAACTGCTTCAGAAAGTGGCAAGAATGATGGGACAAGTGTGTTTGAAGCAAGGGGAGTATTTCGAGGGGGATTAATGGCAATGTGTCTTTTACTGTAATGCATTCATTAAATTTAAACCTTCACTGTATTCTTTGATCATACCTCATACAAAGACTGCTGAATGGTAGTCCTTGAATTTGTGTGGAAAGAAAGAGGAAGGTGCCTGAATCCACAAGTCTGTGAATCTGTGTCCGAGGCCCTGGGGGTCGAGGGTTTGGCTACTTCAGGAAGCTCGTCTCCTCCGGGACCTTCCCTCACATTGGTCGATGTGGAGGTGCTGGGGGCTGTTAGGGCTTGGGTCTCATGGCGGAGCAGGGTTTTCCTGGTGTAACCCCTGCGAGCCTCTTAGGATATGTGGTTCGCTCTTTTGGCCTGAATGAATCTTGAGCAAAAAGCTCCACTTGGCCTTCTGGTTCTCATTCAATGAGAAAAGCAGGGAGTGTCCTTCTTCCCATTCGGTTAAGGTGGTTTGTCAGAGATGTTAGTGGGAAGTGCCCAAGAACTAAACCTGGGAGAGAAAGGAAGGGGAAGGGTTTGCTTTTCAATCATGGGATGGGAGGCTGTTCCCTGGGATTTCAGCTTCATCCATGAAGCTAGGACGTGAGAAAGCAAGGGGGAAAGAAAAGGGAGTGCCCAGCAGCAGTTAAACATCTTCAGATGTGTACGGTTGGAAAGCAGCTTGTTTCCCGTGTCCTCTACATTTGCTTCATTAGTAATTTCAACGGTCTGAAAACGTAGCTTTTTGGGCAGGATGGCATTTGCAGTAAAATGTTGTGGGCATTCTTTTGGCGAGAAAGATGCTGACCGTCCTGTGGTTTTCTGAAATCATGGCAATTATATCATCAAACCACATAATAAGGTTTCCTAGACCTTTTTAAAAACAAGAAAATATTTTGCACTTCGTTGGGTAGTACTGCCTGTGTGCTCTAGGTAGTTGGCTGTCCAAGCCAATTGTAATTTGTCTGAGACTGTGATATGTTGTGGCCAGCCATTGTCGACAACTCACCGTGGTGCGTTACTTACGACGGGTGCATTAGACCTCGCTTAACGCTGTAACTGTAATAAATTATGTTAAAGGTGAGAGTCTCGCCAAAAAAAGAAACTGAAATACAATCTCCTGAGTTCAGCCCTTAGATTATGTATGGCTTTAGGATTCCATCATAGCAAAATTATTTACACAGTAGAACCCAGTTTGAAAAATATGTCAGGAGCACTGGTTGAGTAGGCCTTGTGACATGGGCCAAGCTCAGACCAAAGCAAGCTGACTGCTTCCTGGAGTGGTAACAGCTCAAGCTCTTCTGTCCTCAGTTAAAAACAAAGCTTTCAGGGGTTTGAAGTGAGCATAGCTTGGAGTGTGGCTGGCCCAGCTGCCCGCTGGCCGTACCTGGCAGAGCTGCCTGCCCTGGTCCTGTCAGCCCTCTGTCTTCAGACTGGCTGCCTCCTCCTTTTGTCCTCATCCCTCCCTTTCTTCTCAACAATAAGAAACTTACTTGCCTCTGCCCCCTGGCTCCTTTGCTTAATTAAGCCTACTGCCTAATTAGTGTTTCCTGCCCGTCTGGGTGGCTATAGCTCCTAGGGCCATCCCTGCCCTTCCAGAGTAGGTAGTTTTCATTCTCTGCCTCTCTCAAATCCATAGTTTGGACGCTGTTTATTTAGCTTCAGAAAAACAGTGGAACCAAAGATCACATGCAAAGACAATGATTGCTGTTTAAATAATTTGCACCTGTATTTAGCTCCTTTGTTTCGGAACCAAACAATATTTGTTTATTACTCTATTGTCTTAGGGGAGAGGAGGGTAGTATTTTAAGTCTACCTTCCTCATGGGATGGCCTCCCTTGAGAGGAGCAACTCAGGGATTATATTTCTCAGAAAAAGTAGATGATACTGTAGTTAGATCCCTTAGAGAATGAGTAATCAAGTTGTGTGCTTTGTCAGGGACCCTCATGGCTCTGGCTCACTGGGTCTCATACTGTGTTCCTTGAAGAGAAATACAGTGACGCTTTTTCCTGTGGTCAAGTGTGTGGGGAGGGTTGAGAACCTGGATAAGTCATATTAGGCACCGGGTATACAAGAAGTATGGAGAGGAACTAGCTTTGGGGCTTTTGGCAAACGTGGGCCACGCGATGGAGATGCCCCCTGCCTCCTAAGTGGGCATATGGGAGATGATGAATGGGCTGTGCCCCGCACAGGACCTGAGAGCGTCCTGACGTTATCGATGCTCCCTAAGCACAAGCATTGTTATTCTGTCGTGCCTGGCAGTGCGCTTGCCTGTGTGAGCTCACGTGGCGGACCATACACCATGGCTTCTGTCCTGGGAGCGTATGTGTCAAGGGGATCTGTCATTTCACAAACATGTACATAGACATAGCAACTTAAAACCCCTGGCCCCACGACACAGAAAGATGGTGGGGTAAGGCCTCTGCCTCTTCTGTGGTTCTAGCTCTGGAATCCCTTCTTAGCGTCGGCTGTGAGGTGATGAGAATGGAGTTGGTTTCGGAAGTGCAGTCACTTCCTCACCCGTCTGCTGCCCTCTCAGGGTTCTCTGTTCTGCACATCATGGGGTCTTCCAGCAGAAGCAGTGGATTGACAACTTGCCTGTTGGGTCTTTGTGGCTCCATACCAGCCATGTCTCATCTTTCAGATATTTTTTCAGTATTGATGGGAAGAGAGACACTTTAATTTTGAATGTGCTACAGTGGATTAGAGCTTGGTTTAATTCTGAAGGTACTTTGGACCCTGCTGTGTGTGTGTGTGTGTGTGTGTGTGTGTGTGTGTGTGTGTGTGCTCATCACTGTTAACAGCTTCCTCAATAGTTGCTACCCTGCTGGGTCAATGAACTTCTGTGTTTTATTCTGCGCATTTCCATGGTGCGTGACCCCACAAAGTTGAGTACTGACCAAGCACATATTTTTTGTGTTTCCCAAATTGGTTTCCCTCCAAACACTGCAATGTAGTCTTAAGAGGTGTGCTGAAGGAAAAAAAAATTCTGTGTTCAGGTAACACAATCCCTGAGTCAAGTAAAGGCAAACAGGTTTTTTACTGCGAGGCTTTCCAGAACTGTTAATATGCTGTTGTGCTCTGAGTACCCCAAGACCAGGGATATAGTTGTGAGGGAACTAGCATGGGGCTGAGCGTGGGAAACCCCACAGGGGCCACAGCCAAGCACGCTGTGAATTCAGGGCTGCTGCTCTGCAACCCAAAAGGTCAGACTGCATTAGTCATTTTCAAACTTAAAAGAAAAAAGTTTTAAGAGCACAACAGAAATATTTTCCCAATGTATAAACCAGACTGTGATGATTTGCAAACTGTGCTTCCTGGAGGCTATTAGTAGGCATTCTGTTCTTTGGTCTGAGAAGTTTAGGAACCACCGCTAATGGGAATAGAAACATAAAAACAGAGGTACTTTGGTGAGAGACCAGATTCTGTCCTACCCTCCACCTCAGCCCCAACCAAGGAACTCAGTTGGAAAGTGAGACACTACCGCAAACAAACTTTCTTCTGCTTTCCCTCTAAGCCCACCTGAGTCCAGTGCTCTCTGGGAGCCCTTTAAAGCCTGCTGCTGCTCAGTGACCCTCCATCTTCTATCTCAACCCCTCCCTGGGCACTAACCCCGTTACCTGGTTAGTTATGTCTGTATAATGGGGGGTGTTGGCTGGGTTGGAGCTGAGACTAAAACACAGCAGCCGCCAGTGCCACCGAGCCATCGGGGTCACCGAAGAAGCTGTCTGGCTACATAGGAGCCACTCAGATTCACACTGTCATAGACATCTTTAAATGGATATGATTTTTGCCTCTGGTGGTTGTTAAGGCCCCTTAGAATTGTTTTTAAATGCTCTGATTTTCGTTTGTACATGTATTTTAAAATGAGCTTCTTTAGATCTTTTGACAAACTGGTGACCAAGGAAGATTAGGAGTATGTCCAGGCTCCAAAGAGGTCTTCATAGACACTAGGGACATTGTTCCTTCCTGGGGGTCCTTGTCATCACGTGAGTGAGAGTAAGACTGGCCCTTTTATTACGTGTGGGCCTTGCGGCTGTTCTGTGCCCACTCCCTGCGCTTACGGTGTGGCGGTGGGTGGAAATAGGGTTGTGTGTTAGCAGGAGGCTTCAGAGATGAACTTCCTGATTAAGAAATGGGACCAACATGGACTTGCCGAGTGGCTTTCCTTTTCCATGAAAGTTTTTAACGTCATTTAAAAAGATTCTTGAATGGTTTCAAAACAAAGAAGGGTTGATTCTTAGAGTGCACTAACATTTGACTCATAATAAACCTAGATGTTTCAAAAAGTGTCTGTACATAGAATATTTAATTTTTCAAATAAAAACACACATACTCCTTGTAGAAATTTTGGAAAAGAAATGAAAAAAAAATCTGTCTGCACTGTAACCACATAGATGGAGTCTTGAAGTTCTGAATACTTACGTTGTTTTAAAGGAGTGTAAATAACACAGTCAGTATCTTGACCTGACAATCTGGTACGAGTTTGTCTGTAAAACTGTTTGGATTTGGCGACTTTAAGAGCGAGTGGCGTGGTAACATTTTCATCCTGTAAAACTTGCAGTTTCGTTCCAGATATGCAGGACACGTGCAAATTTAACATTATGCCAAAGCTTTCTTTCTAGTCAGCGTGGGCTGGGGTATGTTGTAGTAACAAACAAACCTAAAATCCCGGTGCTTACCACAAGGAAGGTTTCCTTCTCGCTGATGTTACACTGTCATCTCAGGTCACCTGGAAGCTGGCTGCCCCTCAGCCTTACTCAGAGGCCACTCCCACCTGGAACATTGTTGGCCTGTGGCAGGGGAGGGAGCGTGGTAAAAGGCTGCTGCCAGAAGTACCACATGTCTGACCCACGCACCTTTCATTGCCCAAACTCGGAAGTAGATCCAGGTGTTGAGGGACTTGAGACTCAGTCAATTTTGGAGGCCCACTTGAAGGAAAAAGACATAAAATTAAAAATGTAAACCTAGGTATAATAGTGAGTATTTAGAATGAGAAACACATTACATTACAATTTTAAAAAAGTGTTCTCTTTCTGTTTTTGGCCTCCACTAGGAAGGATCATATTTGGATTTCAGTATGATCGGTTAATTCAGAAAAGGTGTATAATACCAATCTGAAATGTAGGTGTACACCAGAACAATTCAAATTTTAGGTTACCTCTGTACAACTTTACGTGTGGCATTGTATTGCGCGTCATCATTACACAAGCAGTATGCTCTTATACTACATACATTGACTTCCTGAATATGTGTAGCAGGTTGTCACTGGAACATTTGTTTCTTCAAGCTGTTTCAATGTGTTGGAAGTAATTTTGTGTGCCATTTTATTCGGGACTGTCAGACTTTGTCAGTTCAAGATTTGTCAGATGCGTCGCAATGCCGTCTGATACATTGGGGTGCATGCACCGTGATCTCCCACACATATGAACTCACTCTTTGTAGTCCCAGTACAGGTTTCTGCCTACAAGCCCTGGAATTCTGATAAATTCTGTTTCACGCGATTCCCACCAAAAAGAAAAAATATGTAGAGTGTGTTTACAATGGCATATTCTGCGTTACTGAATATATTCCTGATAGGACACAACCTCCATTTAGGCACCGATGAAAACAGAGTTGTCCGCTCACAGTATCATGCATTTCATGATCTGAAGGATTCTCCATAGATTTGCTTCTGGCTCCCTATGTTTTAAACCCTGTCTCTCCTTCACCACCCATATACTTCTATGGCATTGTAGGACCCATTTATTTTGTGAGTTTTAGGGCCTGTGTCTTCATCATGACGTCAGATCAAAGCATATCTCAAAGCCATTCCTGCAGTGGGAAGGCTATGATAACTATACATGGAAGTGACAGCTGAACCCATATTTAACATCTCTCTCACTCAGCTTCCAATTCGCCAAATCCCCAAAATGCTCGTTGCTATTCCATCACCATCTGGCAAAAGGTATTGTGATAGACAGGCAGTTGGAGTGGGAGTGTGGAGTTCTGAGGCTCTGAAACTTCAACATTTTGAGAATAATCTGCCTGGGGAAAATCGCAGTACAAATCTCCAACCTCACAAAGTGCCTGCAAGGAGGAGAACTGGACATTCTGGTGAGTAGTACTGTCGATTGCCACAGTCCTCCAGAAAGATCATGATAGTTTACACTCCCACCAATAGTATCGCGGACTTTTAGGGAAATTTAAACGTTTTGTAGTAACTCAATCAGCCAGCCCTTTCTCCCTCCCTTCCTGCTTTTTGATGCTGCCAATCCTAATTAGCTACAGTTGTAGAAATCTGACAACCTTTTTAGTATCAATTTGCTTATCAACTATGAAACTATTTACTACTTGTCCGTTAGTAGGTGCTACATGGAAACGGTTCTCTCCAAGGGCACCCAGGATCTCCTGTTTAGCAAATACGATAGCTGTTCCTTTCTTACATCTTGAATGTCTCTGTACAGTTTTACATGTGACATTTGCAAAATTGTTATATGTCGAATGACTTTTGACTTTGGTTGCCTTGAAATTGTTGGCTTCCAGTGTAACTTTGACTCCTTACTTCCTTCTTGGTCAATAAATAGGTTTTGCTTCAGTAATGATTGTTAGAGTTCACTATGCTAGAGGAAAATTTGACATTTGCTCTGTCAAAGGCAGGCAAAAAAAGTGTGCTGCCTATTAGAAAAAGAGTATTAGAAACCACCTAAATACCTATTAGAAACCACCTAAATACCTATCAATAGGGGATTGATTAAATTATTGTATGTATAGTTTGTGTGTATTTATGTATCTATCTATATATCTCTCGGCACATGAGTTATTGTGATTTATAATAAGAAATACATATTTTGCCTTCAGATTCCATTTCTGGCATATAGCTCCTAAAACTTGTAGAATTTTCTAAGTGATAAGAGGTGTTTTTTGATATTCATAACAAACCCCTTTCAAGAACACCTGAGTTTGTGTTAATGTGATGACTTTTGGAAAGCACCTAAGGATGGGGGCTGGTTGCCAGGGGGATCAACCACATGATTAGAGGGTTGGAACTTTCAGTGCCACACAGGGACACTGGGATGGGGATGGGGAGAGAAGGGGAGGGCTATAGATTAAGCTCTAAAAACCCTTGAACAGGAAAGTTGATGAGCATCCCGGTTGGTGAACCTTCTAGGCTAGTAAACCAAAGTGTATCTACGTGCCCGGAGGGTGGTACACTCTAGAGTGCTTTGGGGCAGAAGCTCCTGTGTTCAAGACCCTTCTGGACCTTGCCCTGTGTACCTCTTCATCTAGCTGTTCAATTGTACCCTTTAATATCCTTTGTGAGAAACTGTAATACATTTTTCAATAAATCTGAACCTTTTCAGTGAGGCCTTCTACATGGTCGTTCTCCCTAAAATTTCAAACATCCTTTCTCTAGTTGTACTTCATTCTCCTTCCCTGTTTGAATTTTCTCCTTTGTATTTTTCACTGCCTAACATACTATATTTTTGATTAAATTTTTTTCCCATTAGAATAGCATCAAGAGAGTAGGGAATTTTGTCTGTGCTGTTCACTGCTATGTTGAATGGCCTAGTAAATTTGCATGTTCTTGATACCATTTTCATTTTAATATTTAAGAATGTAGGTGTTACCTTCCCACACAAATATGGTTGAAGTTAGCGTACCAGAAACATTTGTAACTCATCAGTACAGTGTGTTATTTCTTGCCCAAAATTGCTAGATCCAATTACAGGGGTAAAAAAAAAGTTTAGGAGTTTCCCTTATATGAACTCTTTCTTTGTGAATTGATTGCAAGTCAGGCATGTAATTCAGATGGAGAATTAAACTCTATGGTTCTGTAGAGAATTAGAAGGAAAGCTATTAGGAGAAGCACAAAGTGTGTGCTTAAAGGCCCGTATCTTTAATGTGTTGACTTATGATAGAAATGTGAAAAGTGTGTTTTTTGCGTGGAAGTATTGACAGTGGAAAAAGCAGAGCCACTCTTCCTTTCCTGTGGAGACGCTAACAAGTACATCAGGAATTGTTGGTGTGGGTTTTTAGTGGCTCTGTGAGCCCCCCATTTGCTGGCCATGTGCAAGTTACTGTGCTTAGTGAGTGCCTTGGGAGTAGAGAGAGAGGGACTGGCCCTGCCTTCAAAAGGCTCAGGAGGCAGAGAGATGCATAACGGTAAGTATAAAAACCAGTGGAATGCAATCACAGACGAGCAAGCTTTCCTAGGAGAGGATGGAATCAGATGATGTCTGGCAGGGAGAGACACAATCAGGGAAGGCATGGGGAGGAGGTGGCGTTAAGTGGAACATTGAAAAGCGCTAGTGGGACTCCAGTCGGCGGAGAAGGGCCCAGAACAGCCATGCCTGGCATACTTCTCACTTGAATCATCTGGGGATCTTGTCAGAAAAGCAGATTCTGATTCTGTAGGTCAAGGAGGGGAGGCAGTGATTCTGCATTTCTAATAAGCTCCCTGGTGATGCTGAAGTCACTGGCTCGAGGACAAATCTGGGACCATAGAACGGCCTGCCTGTACTTCCTTGACCTTGGAGGTGGGGTCTGGCCTGGAAGCTCTGGCATAGACTTGACATATGGTAGGTTGTGAGGCGCTCTGGTAAAGAAGTGAAGTGGAGGCCGGGAGCCCAAGGCTGATGGGCTTGTAGGTGCAAGACCAGCACTTCTTTCCTTGTTATAGGGCCTTTCCTTGTCACTCAGCCCCCTGTGAGCCTTCTCCACCCAGCATCTCCCTTTGAAAGTTCACCTGCTAATTTCTATCGATGCCTGTTTTACTTTATGATCGCCAATCTCTTGGGACATATTGCTGGAATATTCCTTTGGTCCTTCAGAAAGAAATTGATTCTGTAATTGGTAGATTGAAAAAATGTTTTTATCAACTGCCAGTCTGTCTTTTTGTGATCAAGCATAGCTCATGAATTAAGTCCCTAAAAATGGGGCCCAAACCCATTTTGGGGGACTTCTAATTGGGGGAGGAGGGGGTTATACCATCCTTAAAGCCATCAGGGTCCCAGTCAGCCTGTGTGACCTCAGTGTGAACCATCAAGGGACTTGCAGATGACATAAAATGGACACCCTGAGGATCTTGCCCTCTCAAGGTTTTGCATAATTGTGGTGGAGACTATAAATAAGAAACTTGTGGAGGCAGCCCCACTTAATCAGGGCAGGAATAGAACTAAAAACATCGCAGAGACGGTCCTTTCTGCTTCCACATAAGGGCCACACGGTACCAGACTGGTTTCAGTCTCCTGTGGTGGGGGCTTAGTTATTCCCAGGGGGATATGATCCTTTCACTCAGGTCCCATACCTGTTCTTATGGAAGAATTGAATCAGGTCGTGTTCCTGACAGTGATACTGCTGTCCCTAGAGGAAGACTGTGGCTGCATATGGTGGTGGGGTTGAGTTTTATTTAAATGTGGCAGGCACATATGTCCACAGATATGTACTAAATATACACATATATGTGTGTTTCCAATTTTCTTCCTAGATTTTGGCCCTGATTGCATTCATCTGCATAGAGACCATCATGGAGTGCTCCCCGTGTGAAGGCCTTTACTTTTTTGAGTTTGTGAGCTGCAGTGCATTTGTGGTGACTGGAGTCTTGCTGATTCTGTTCAGTCTCAACCTTCATACAAGGATCCCGCAGATCAACTGGAACCTGACAGTGAGTAAAAGCACCAGTTTCCGACTGTGAAAGGGTCGGGTGCCACCTGGCTTCAAGAGAACCGTGGAATCTCTCCAGGTCGTGTTTGGTTCTGGTTCATTGCTATACTTACATGTTCCATTGCAATTCAACTGTGAAATTTTTAATTTCTTTACTGGGTTGAATAAAACTATAAAATAAGTGGAATCTTCACTAACGGTAGAAACACGTCACAATGATTTTGACCTCTTTAAAGATATCATTTCAATTTCATGATCTCCTGAGAAGTTAGGTAATGTTGATATTTACAGAACAGGGGAAAGAGAAAATGGAATTAATACATTTTTGCACATTTTTTCACATTGGACTCAAAAGCCATTTACAAAAGTATCATTTCAGGAAGAATTGAAAATATGAATAAAAACATACCAATAACTTGTAAAAGTCTAGGAATATTATTAAATTTAAAGCAATGGGGAGGACGCAGAGGGTTTAGTAGTTTGATCAGAGTCTTGAGTGGGAATGTGTCCTCTACTCTCTGTGGTTTGGGTGCTTAGTCTCGTTTGACAGCTTTACCCTGTGATTGGCATGGGAAGCTCAGGGCTGGTCACTCCCAGGCCCCTTTTCAGGGACTTGTGTTACTTGTTCTTACTGTGTGCTAAACGAGGAAGGAAACTTAATAGTGCTTGGTTTTCTTGCTATTACTTTGCAAATAAGCATGTTCCAGAGCTCAATGGGAATCAGTCAGAGAGACACAAGAAAGCAGTCAGCTGCCTCACCCTGTGTGCTTGTGGGAGGAGAACCCTGCGGGCCCCACAGCTGCCAAGAGGGCCACAGGAGGAGAGGAGGGGGCTGAGACCACCTACCCCGGGGAGAGATCTCCTCTCTTTGGTTGGCGCAGCACCATGGAAAGTGTGGCCCATGTGAGGGAGCCCAGGAGGAGGCAGGAGCTGGTCACTTTGTCTGGCAGGGCCTCTCCCATGGTGATCCTGTGGGGTGCCGAGAAGAGAGGGTCTTCCTGGCAGAATGCTCTGTCTTGTTCAGACTCTTGCAGGAGGAAAAGTAAGAGGACCGCTGAACTGGAAAAGTTGATGTCAGTTGAAAACTCAGCTGGTTTTATCTCAGCATTGAAAACTGAGAAAAATGTGATTTAAATTTAAACTCTAAAACCTCAAGGTACTGGAGGCATTTTGTCTACGTTTTTGTGATAGGTTTTAATGTCTCAACTATTTTTAAGACAAAGTTTGTGTTATCCATAAGAAAGTGCATACAGAGTTGTAATCTAAATTGCTTAAGAGAATCTCACAAACCTCCCCCAACCAAAAAAGGTCATTGTCCTCGTCTCCACGGGGTCAGTGTTCACTGCTATCCCAGATCCCTGTGTTTCTAAGGCCTTTTCAAGAAATACTTGTTGGGGAAGGGCGCGGCCAGGTTGTGAATAAAACCTGTCAGAAGACCTATTTGACAAAGAAGTTGCTGCTGGGAAGGTTAAGACCAGGGCCTTTGAGTCAGACAGACCTGTCTAGGTTCAAGTCCAAAGTGGCTTTTAAGGGCTCTGTGATGACCCTGAGCCCTTTGAGCCTTACGTTGGGGAATTGTCACCACTGGTAAAGTGGAGATAACATTTTTCTCATAGGATTGTTTTAAGAATGAAATGAGACAACGTGTATAAAGGCACCTCACACCAGTGGGCGCTGCTTCCAGTCTAAGAAATGGTAATTTTAGCCCAAGTAAAAGGCCCTTGTTTTCTATTAACCACATCATTCTCTTGTAGACTTCTACCAGGTTTGACTCGACTCCCTTTATTCTGTCTTACCTGCTTAGTGGACAAACATAATCTGTTACAAGACTATATCTCAGATTTCTTACTGATTCGTACTGGCCTTTATCCCCCCAAATACCTATTTAGTGAGCTTCCTGAAATACTTATTTTTCGATTTTAGTCCTGAAAGACTTTCTACTTGTTGACGGTCACATCATGTGGTCATATCAAAGTGCATCTTTTTTACTGGGAACTTAATGTCCATCCTTGTCTTCCGGATGGTGTTGGCTGGGGCAAATGGCTGGGTGGTTATGTGTCACTTGAGAATACCTTTCTGTCCTTTAGGATTCTTTCCAGAATGTCCACCCTGTTAGAGCAGATGAACGTGTGTACTTATGCAGCAAAAGCATATGTGAGTTACATAAACTTGAGGAGACGGTACTTGCTGAAGGGCACTCAGGTCACCTGCTCTCTGGGAGGGGAGCAAAAGTGAGTTCTTCAGGGTTGATCACAGCTCATCAATCACTGTAGGGGGTTGGTCTTGGGTGTGTTGTTTGTTTATCAAGGTGGTGGGAGTCCCCAACAGAGCCAGCTGATGAGTGAAATAGGGTGTGATTTGTGTAGATTTAGAAAAATGGGTCATTTAGAACCTAGGTCGACACAAATATGCATGAAAAAGGTAAATAAAGAGGATGATATAAAGTATATATTTTATATAAGTGTAATTTGAAGCACCCAGAAAGATTGTTAATGTTAGTTTTGTTTTTGTTTTTGTTTTTGTGGATGAATCCATTGGAGTTATTCTGTTATATTTATTTTTCTCTGTATATTAGGAACTCACACACTCGTGTTTAACTTGAGCCTTGCCACCTGCCTCCTCCCCCACCCTGTGACTCCATCTTCCATCCCCTTCTGACCACTGAAAGGCTGCTAGGGGCTCCCACTCTTTTTAGTGGGCACTCAGACTGTCAAGGCCTGCTCATCAAAACTTCCATAAAGAAGAGGGAGGTCTATGCATGCCTTCTCCATTTCCTTACCTCCTAATCTCTCTTTTCTCACCTTTTATTGTCAAATACAACATATTTAGAACAATTCATGAAAGTAAATGGACAGTTTAATGAAGAATGATAATGTGTGGTTACCATCTGGGTAAGAGATTGGATAGTTTCAGCACCCCAGAAGCCTCCTATGTGCCCTTCCCAAACGCAGCGACTGCCCCTCTCCCCAGTCTGTGACTTTACGTCCTTGAAAGTCCTCTGATCAGGAGCACTGAGGGCTTCCCGGGTTCGGGATCCTCAGGTTAGTTTCCAGTCCTCCCCCACGAAACGTTTCAGCCTTTTCTGCTATGGAACGCTCAGTCCTTCCTACCGTTCTCTCTTCTCTTGCTTCCCGTGACACCACACTCTCCTGGTTTTTGTTCTTCCTACTTCGTGTTCCTTTTCAGTGGCCTCAGTGGCCCTGCTCCTCCCACACACCTCTCCCTCTCTGAGAACCCAGGCTGCGTAGGGTGGTGAGTTGAGAACAGTTTTGAGTCACCCAAAGGGGTCATGTGCAGAGCCCTAAGGCCTCGGCCGTGACTCTCTGTGTGGTATTTGCTGACACCACTTTGACACCAAATCTGTGGGGTGTTTTTCTGACACCAAATCCACATCGTTTTTGCATACCACACAATTCTCTAATTCTTCAACACCAACTGGGTGTCCAACAGTTCAACTCAGTTCTGACACCAACTCCTGGAGTTTAGTGTAGAGCCCACAGGTTAAGGGCTCAGTCCTACGAGACTGCTCCCACTTGACACCAGCAACAAAAGGGGGTTCCCAGGTGACCTGTACTCTGCCTGGCCAGCTGCAGATTCGGGAGTTCCCACACCCCCTCCTCAGGCTCGGTAATTCTCTAGAACGTCTCACAAAACTTGGGAAAGTGCTCTACTTACACTTACTGGTTTGTTATAAGGGATACAACTCAGAAACAGCCAAATGGAAGAGGAAATGCATAGGCAGGACGCAAAGAGTCAAGTGCTGCAGCCGCTGTCCCCGAGGAGTCGGTGTGTAACCTCAGCGCATGGATGTAGTCACCAGCTAGGAAGCTCCTTCCACTGTCATTCAGGGTGTTCGTGGAAATTTCATCAAGTAGGCACGGTTGACTAAATCATTGGCCATTTGGAGATTGAACTCAATCTCCAGCCCTTCAGCCCTCCCGGAGATTGGCGGTGGTGGGGCTGAGAGTTCCAACCCTATAATCACCTGGTTGGTTTTTCTGGTAACCAGCCCTCACTCTGAAACTATCTGGGGCCCCAGAGAATCACCTCAGTAACATAAACCCAGGGATGATGGAAAGGGGCTCCATGTGAATGACAAAAGACTAGTCCTATTACTCAGGAAATGCTAAGGAACCAGAGACAAAGATCATATATATATATATTTTAATATATCATACTCATCCTTTCGGGGACTCAGTTTCCTCATTTTTAAAAGTAGAACAAAATAGCATGTCCCGCCTTATTAGGTATTTTGTATCATAATTAAGTTAGGATTCAGTGAGACACTCTCTGTAGATGGTGCTCACCACTGTGGTCAGTATAATGATTGTCCCTAAGATCCTGGGGCCATTTGAGCACAAGTCAGTATACAGTATGGACCGAGGGGTTGTAAACCTCCTCTCATCCTTGTGTAGAGCTGAGACCAGAGCCAGCCACAGAGCCCTGTGGTTTGGGAGCAATTGCTGTGACAGCCTGGGACTGGACCTGTTTACAAATGCCTCATCTGTGATCATTTCCACGAACACTTCTCACGCACCTGCTTTGTGCCAGGTTTTGGGAACTGAAAGCACAGGGTAGGGAGATGCAAGCTGCTCTCCCGGGCCATGTGTGCTCTTCTGACCTAGTTTTGTGGGAAGCCTGGGAGAACACAGGCAAGGAAGGAGTGGATTTCCTGGGCTGGGGGCCGAGAGTGGGTCAATGAAAGTGCCAGATTCCAGTTGGGACTTGAAGGATGAATAGGTCTCCGTGCACAGAGAACGAAAGGGTGGGGTGTGTTGTAGGATGGCCATTCTCTGGGACTGGAGCAGGGTTATAGACTCAGGGACCTCTGGGACTGGGCCTGTGACATAGATGGGCAAGTGAGAAGATGGGCCGGGGTTCAGGAGACGGAGAAGGTGGTTTTCCTACTCATCCCTAGCAGGTTGTATTGTTGCTTCTGGAACAATTTTCAAGGTCAACTGGAAGTTGGGTTTTGTTTTGTTTTTGTAGAAGTTGATTTTTATGTGCAGGTTTCTGGAATTCAAATGTTGGCTTGTTCAATTTTGTTTTGAACACTGCACAAGTCAAACCTATCTGTGGGTCAGATATGGCCAATAGGCCTCAAGTTAGCACCCTCTAGGCCAGATCCCCTGGATGTTATCGGAGTTACTTGGGTGTATTACTGAGGAAGAGATGCGAAAGCACGAGTCTGCGAGGGTGACTTCCTCTTCATCTCCTACCGTAAGGAGGGCTGCGACCTCGGGTATGTTGGGGGCAGACAGGAAACATAAAGTGGGTGAGTATGACCTGCAGGCAGTGGCCACAACTGTGGCGAACTGGAAAGCATGTGGCTGATAGAGTACATGTCCCATTAAAAGTATTAAAAAAATGAAGCACCAATGTTAACTTAACCCCCCCCCAAATCTACCTCTGAGGTTGGGCGTGCCTGTGGGTGCCCCCTAACATAACGGAGGCACCTGCAAGCTTTGATTTTATTTCATGGCTGAGGAACTCGAGCAGCTGATGGTCACTAATTTTTATAGTACTCCAGTTTTAAGCCTTTTAAACTGTGCAAGTAATAAGTGTGTGTTATAGAAAAACTAGAAGATATAGATAATAAAATAGGAAAAAATAAAATCACGTGATGACCCAAGAGAAATGAAAACATGTCTACAGAAAAGCCTGTAAGTTCATAGTAGCATTATTTATAATAACCAAAAAGTAGGAACTGAAATGTCTAAAAACTGATTGAAAGATAAAATGTGGCCTATCTGTACAAGGGAATATTATTCAGTAATAAACAGTGAAGTATTGGTACATGCTACAACATAAATGAACCTTAGAGCTATTATACTAAGTGGAAGAAGCGAGTCGCAAAAGACCACCTGTTGTATAATTCTGTTTCTATGAAATTTCCAGAGTCGGCAAATCCACAGAGGGCGGACTGGTGGTTGCCTAGGATTAAAGGAGTGGTGAAAAATTAACTGCTAATGAGTATGAAGTTTCTTTTTGGAAATGCTGAAAATGTCCTAAAATTAGATAGTGGTGATTGAATTGTGTACTTTAATTGGGTGTATGATATGGTATGTGAATTATATCTCAATAAAGCCATTAAAAAAGTCACATGTGATCCAAACCAGCCAAGGATAACCATTTGTAATACTTAGGTAAAAACTTATTTTCTCTAGACTGTCATTCACATATACATGTATGTTTTGATTTCCGAGTGGAAAAAAATGGCACAAGTAAAGTCATGCTTTTTCGTTTAAACTACCTTGAGTATCTTCTGTGTTATACAACTGTGTCATTATTTTTAATGATTGCATAATGTTCCTTTATGGAGATACCATTTTATTGAACAGATCCCCTATTTGTTAGCATTTTGTTTTTTTTTTTAGTTTTTTGCTATTTTAAATAATTTTGTGATGAATATCCTTCTACTTAGACCTTTTTGCGCTAGTATGATATTTAAGATAAATTTCCAGATGTGGAATTCATAGACAAATGACATGAACCTCTTTGACACCTTTGATATCTATCTGCCCTTTACCACATTTATGCTTTTACACGGTCACCGTTATCATACGTATTATTTTGTTTGATGTTTGGCCTCAGCGTGTATCATAAGTCATTTCCCCCATTTCTGAATAGTCATTGATTTGGAAACTACGTTTTATATTCTTCTTTATTTCTATAGACCCTTACCTAGAGCTGAGTGGAACTAAACACTTCCTGGTTTGAATTTATGAAAAATTTGCTGTGGCTTTAATACACTTGTCACAGCTGAAAACAGACATCTCTGAACAGTCTTGAAGTCAGTACTTTGCTGCTGCCATGAGCCCGTGCAGAAGCTGACCAGGAGCGTGTTGGGGTTCTTGCTGCACATGCTCAGGACTGTTATGATGCGAACGTTGCCTTTTTGCATCTTTAAAAATTGGAGATGGACCTTGAAGCCAGGCCAGCCAGGAGGACCCACCTGGTGTCGATGGTCCAGTCAACCTGGCGGTTAAGCAGTTTACGATTTTGCCTGGATTTTTCTTCTCTGTAGAGATCACAGAGGCACTCAGCTATGACCCAGGCTGTCGGGGCCTAATGCCAAAGCAGTAATAAAAGAAGTAACAATAAATATTCAGGGAACGCTCACCATGGGCCTGGCACCAGGCTTGGCTCTTCACATGTGTTGTGTCACTTAATTTTTAAGACAACTCAGGGAGGAGGGGGTATTATTCCCACATTAAGACACAGAGAAGCAAAGTGCCTGGTCCAAAATCATGGTTGGTTAGGACCCAAGTCTGGCTGTGACTCTTGATCACCGTGTTGTGTTTCTCTCGACAAGTGAGATGGGAGTTAAATCTTTGAAGCATTGGATATGTAACCTGATTTGCTTTGCAAGAAGCTTAGGAGCAAATCCTCCAGGCTTTAAGGACAGAGCAGCTTGAAAGACCGTGCATAAGAAAGACTATGAGGTCTGGTGAAGTGTGTTCTCTATGTCTGAAGACAGTGCGCTGGAAATGTCACAAATGAATGAGGGGATGTTGGAGGGGATTTCAGTAGTTTCAGTACATTCGGGACTGTTGGAGACCTTTGTCCATGCCAGGATGATTTGAACGAGCATTTGAAAGATGACAATAGAACTTCTAAATAGTAATTAGTGTGCATATCCTTGAGGGATTAGCAGTATGGGTTTCTACAGTAACTTGTTAAGAAATGGTAACATGGTGGGTTAAAATGTGGATTTTGCTGTGGTGATTTATCAAGTAGCACTATAAACTTGTCATCTTTGCCTTCCTTTGTGTGACTAACACCCCTGGGCCATCAAGACTAAACTATGGAGCCAGCAGAGAGGCTGGGTATCATGCTTCTTATTTTGAAAGTTCTTCAGTGGCTTTTAGCGCAAAGGATGAAATGATCCTTTTTCAAGTGATTTTATTTTATCTTTTTCATTAGGATTTGGTCAACACTGGACTCAGCACTTTCTTTTTCTTTATTGCTTCGATTGTCCTGGCTGCTTTAAACCACAAAACCGGAGCAGAAATTGCTGCCGTGGTAAGTGAACTCAAGTGGTTAAAATGCGGGCTGATTTGTTCACTTTTTGTGACTTGTTCTCCTCTGTCCTCTAGCTTATGTCCTACTCATTCTCCTTTAGCTTTTCCTTCGTGAATGATGTTGCTCTTGGGCCAGGGGCGGTCCCAGTTCCTTTGGTGCTGTGGTCCCCGGAACAGCAGACTCAGCATCACCCAGGAGCTTGTTAGAAATGCCATTCTCAGTCTGCCCCAGGGCCACTGAGTCAGAAGTATGCTTTAACAAGCCCTCCAACTGATTGAGATGCACAGTCGAGTTTGAGAACCACTGCTTTAGTCTTTCCAACAGAGCCTTCCCTGGATGTCTGTTACTGATGCTGCTTTTAAGAGCCTTACCTGCCAGTGAAGAACACACCATTTAGCAGTCAGACATTTTTGCTCTTCAATGTAGAATGCCATGGGGGGGGGGGGACGGGAACACGACCAGATAATGTAAGACTTTCACTGTCTGTGCTCTACCTTTCTGTATTCACAAAGAGTATGTAGCACTTATGTATGGGGAGGGATTAAAAGGGTTATAAAAAATAGTAAATTAGTTGCTCTCCCAGGTGTCATTCAGTAGATGCATCAGTCTTAAGTCAAACTCTGCTGTTCTCATCCTGGTGCTGCCCACTCAGAGCTGTCCAGGTGAGAGACAGTGGACTGCAGGTGGGCTTTGGGGGGCTGTGATTTGGAATGTCAGGCCTGTGGCTTGAGTTTGGCTCCCACATGAGGCCTTGATTTTCTGTTTACGTGGTATTTGTTTGTCTACATGTATTTCCTCATCTGGGACCGGTAGCCACGAAGGTGCTGTAAAACAAGAATGTTTATGATTTATTTTTTTAACAGATCCAAAATACTTTGAAGGAAACCTGAGGCAGTCTTCAGGTCAGGCAGGACTTAGTGGTCCACAGACTTGGCCTTGGGTCTGACAGCTACACATTCCGTGGGGTCGGGCATCGGGGGGACGGCTGTGAGCTGCTCAGGGGCCGGTCCTGCCCACACCCCCCGTACACTGCTGATGTGCCCGAGGACTAACCGTGCCTGTTTCTTGTAGATATTTGGCTTTTTGGCAACTGCGGTGTATGCAGTGAACACATTCCTGGCAGTGCAGAAATGGCGAGTCAGCATCCCCCAGCAGAGCGCCACCGACTACATCCGAGCTCGCACGGAGTCCAGAGACATGGACGGTCGGCCCGAGATCCAGCGCCTGGACACGTGAGGACCTACCAGAGTCCTCCCCCCTCTCGTCCGCGTGCCCATCCTTTCAATCAAGTTTTCTTTCCCTCGTCACGTCAGGTTTTCATGTGATTCAGTGGAATTTTGTCCTCTTTGGTAAAAGTTCATTTTGGGAAAGGGTTTGCAGAGTGGCCTTGTTGGCAGGTATGTGAGGCAGGGAGCCCGCATCCCCAGCTGTTCAGACAGAGGTGGGTGGGAGATGTCTATTGATTCTCCAGCGTTCGGTGATCATGGGAGCAGCTGGCCTCTCAGGCTGCTGTGTCCACTGTAGGTCTTCACTGTCCTTGTACTCAGAGCCACCCTGTCATATGTATTTGTGACAAATCAAGACTTTGGGTTAAATGGGGCTGCTAGAAGGGGGGAAAAGTCAAGAAGTGGAGGTCAGGGTTGGAACAGTCAGTCAGCAGCGGTTTCTGGGCAGCGCCCGCTGTGTGCTCCGGCCAGCATTTAGTCTCGCTGCCAGGGTCCTCCCCTCCTGCTCGTCTTCCATGCCTGGGGCTCAGATCACACGTGGCCCTGAGGGTCTTGGCGACGGGTGTGCTGGTAGAGCTCTTTGCTGGGTCTGGACTTTATGGGGATGGGACAAGCTGTGGCCTCCAGGGACAGCTCCACAGGACTGCAGACATGCGGGACGGTCACCTTTCATCTTCCGCCCTCAGTTGTTCCTCAAGGGAATCACCTCCCTGAATCCCAGATTCTCCTGCAGGAATAGGAGGGTCATCTTGTTTTCTCCTTTCCTATCCACCCTTACTACGCGGAGGCTGAATTGCAGATTTTCTGTAATTTTACCTTCTCAGGTAAAAGCCAGGGAAGAAACACGACCCATTCCACCAGCCAGCACACTTGCCCATTTGCTGTCGTGTGGACCACAGGTGCGGACACACCTCTGTTTTAGAGATGTGAGCTCATTTCCAAATGCACGAGAAGAGCTCTGAAGCGATGCTGAATAGACTTGTCTCGGGTGTGAAAATACTTGAATTTGTACCACAACACTGATAGTTTAGAAGGCACGAATTGTAGCTTTTTGTGCCTCAGGGTCTGTCACAGCTATGGACATCGGTCTTGGAAGTTGTTGGGAAAAAGTCTCATTATGTCAGGTTTTGAATTGATTCTTGATAAAGTGAAGATTCTTCTGGTGAATGAGTTACACGAGCCCCTAAGATGCTGTAATTTTTTTTTTTTCCTGTTGGAGACTAATTGTATCTTTTATGGAAAAATTGTTTTAACTTGTCAGGTTTTCACTCTTTGAACTGTTTTTAATGTTTACAAACCTCACTCTAGCTGTAATATTTTGTGATTAGACCTCACCAAGGAAAAAACACTTACTGCTGGTGGGAAAGTGGGAAGATTTTGCAGTAATGTGGAAACTGCCCGGGATCTGTACTAGTGAGTGATCACACCTTAGCAGTGTACTGTGTAATAAGAGAGAGAGACTAGGAATACGTCTTTGGGGGTGGCGGGGGGAGAGCATGTGTGAGACAGTGCCCATCTGTACATGTGTGGCATTGCGTTCTTCATATAAGAACAGCGTTGGGAGATTGATCAGGTAACACTGCTAGGCTGGGGACTCTACAGGAAGTGGTACTGTGCTGTCTCTGAAGGGTTGGGATAGGGATTAGCTCCCTGAACTGAACATCTGGTACAATCCTAGCTCTGTTGCAGTTCCTTTCCAGAGCAGTGGCCCGGGTCACATGTCTAAGCCCCTTGTCTGCTTCAGGGGCCATGGCTGCTGGTGCAGACCCAGCTGGTCTGGTGGTAACTCACCTCCCTCTGCTCCCCAAGAGGGCAGCCAGGCCTGGTCACAGCTGGGCATGCTGCCCAGCAGGTCTGATCGAGCCTTCTTTCCAGGTCTGTTGTGAGGCAGTACAAATTGTGCTTCACAAACTTGGAATCTATCATATGTAGTGATTTTTGAGGAGATTCTGACATCTGGATTTTATCTGTTCATTTTATGTATTTATTTTGCATTAGTTTGCATTAGTTGAGTGTATATGCATAGTCAAAATTGGACTTATCTCCCTCTGCGAGTTCCATTTAAAAACGGGGTCACAAAGACTCAGCCTTGCATTAAATGGGGCCCACTTGGAAGGACCACCCTGAACTTTATCAGAAATCTCCTGCTGGGAATCATGTTACTTGGCCTCAATAAAAAGCTGCCTTTGAAGTGAGACTGAAGAAAAGAATACCAGTCAGGCAGGATTGCTGCCCACGTTTTCCCAAGTCACTTCAATAAAACCAGTGTATCATCTGGCCTCCTGAGAACGCGTAGTCGGCGGCGAGAAAGAGTTCTGATGCCCCTAGAAACTGTAAATGCTGATATATGATAAAAAGTGATGACACCTTTTGCCACAGAGCAACTTAAGTGCTCATGTGTATCTTAGTGCTAGAATCTTTGGAATTATTTATATCCCTGTAACTATTTAATATCCTTTGTGCCATGAGGCTGTCCCATGGTTTTTGTAAATATGTTTCTTTCTATTTAATTAGCTCCCATCACAACCGGAAGTGGTCAGGTAGGCTCTGTAAGTGGTGTGACTCACAGTCATATATCGGCGCCAACGGCAGCTTGCTGGTGAGGAGTTGTGAAGGGAATATGGGTGTTTAGGTGAATACAAGACACCTGCATGTTTCTTATGTTGCCTCTGTGTATAAACAAGACAATCTAGATTTGCGGGACTTAAAAGGGCTAATTTTGCAAATTGAAGGAAGCGTCATTTTGCATTTAATAGTTCCAGTATGGACCAATGTCAGTTTGGGGCATTTTCAGGCTGAGGCAATCTTCGTGTTGCTCAGTTTTCTGGTGGAATGATAATGGCTTTCATCGTTTCTGCCAAACTTGAAGAGAACTGCAGTTGCTGTGTGCATTTGAATTTGTTCCTGGAGACTGGATCGGTTGAAACCCTCAAGCATTTGGTGGTTTTAGATGGATGCAAACACTGACGTCTTCAGAGAAAGTTTACCTTGGCACCGATTTGGTCGATGTGGTATATTTTTTCTGATTCTCCTTTATCCTCCCTTCACACTGCTTGCAGGCGTGGAGGGAAATACCTTCTCCCTTTCATACAGAGAGATTACAATCATGAAAGCCTGAAGGCACTTGTTGGCCCCATATAAAGCTGGGGAAGGACTGAAGCAATTACAGATTAAAATCTCATAAGAGAAGTTTCATTTAAAGTAAAGTATTTTAGATTTTCACTCTGCGCAGCTGTAGTCATCCAAGAAAGATTCCCTTTGCCTACAAAAAGGCAAGAGTGCAGTAGCTTGCCCAGTCCCAGCACCCATATCTTTCTTCGCACCTTGAAGGGCCAGTATGAGCAGAGCCCAGCCTGGCCAAAAGGAAGCCAGCGAGGACCCGGCCTGGCTCTGAGGGCTTGGCTCTGGGAGGTGGATGACAGCTCCAGCCCTTTGGGCACCATTACCATCCCCTGGCAGGACGGCTCATGCCTGCCTGCAGATGGGCAGGAAGTGTATCCGACCTCCACCCTGTATTGGATGCTTCTGGCGAGAGCTTTGTGACTCAGTTGAAAACATTCCTACCCTTAAAGTTTGCAGCTTCACTTACCTTTCTTTGAAGCTTTCTTCCTGATTCAGACTTGGGTTAAGCCATAGGTGGTCTCTGAGGAGATGAAGCACTTACTCTTTGTCTGCACATGTATGTGAATTCTTTCTTGCAAGGAATGAGCCTTGAATGATCCCCCCCCGTGTGTAATGTCCTGTGTGTGGCCCAACCTCACCTTTTCTTGTAAACACTCATGTGCTGTTTGGAAAGAAACCCCTTACCTCTTTGTATGTTTAAGAGGTGGCCAAGTTCTAATCTCTGGCTGTGCGAGATTTTCTGTGGGTTGTTCTTAGAACCTGTCCCAACAGATGAGTAGAATATGGAGACCACGTGTGGCCAATTTAGTGACTCTGGAAGGCAGTGATGATTTAAGTGTTTCTCACTGTGCCATCCCATCCAAAACAAAGCAACCATGAAGTCATGGTGCCACTGCCTGGTTGTCAATTTTTCCATGTCTTGTGTACAGGAAAATAATGACATGAAACGGGTAGCAAAAGGCAAAAACACTTTCTAGGGCAAGGGCTGCTGCCGATTGAGTCTCCTGAGCGAAACAAAAAGTTGCTTCCTGCTCCAGGAACCGCCATTAGCTGTGAGGTCTCCAGACACTTTTGTAGTTCCTAGTGAAGTTTGCAGAACCCAGGGCTTCGCTCTTCCCCTGGACTTAAAATACTCATCAGCACCCACTTTTAGGATCAGTAAGGCAACAGGCTGGTAAGGTGGGAGCAGAGGCAGGTCTGGGAGGTGAGAGGAGGGAGGAGGAGACCCTGCACCGCAGATTCTGTCTGCTATGGCCCTGTTGATAACACGAGACTGGTCAATGACTCAGGCAGTCTTGAAAAATGTACTTGGTTAACTACCTTCCTATTCTCTTGTCTTGGAAAAGTGAGGTCTTGTGTTCTGGAATCAGCTTGAGACCAAGAGCTGAATATTGGGACCAGTGTGCTTTGGTGCTGGGGGCGTGGGTAGGGAGGGCTCTGGGTATTGAGTTTGGGCACTCATGAGTCTGGACAGGTGACAGAGATTCTGGGTTGGGTGCCACCTTAGAGAGGACGTAGACCTAACACCATCTGCCTTGAGCTTTGCAAACTTCCCTGCTCTTTACAAAGCCATGTGTTTCTTCTCTTCTCAGCAGGTAACGTTGAAATCAGAAGAACCGCCTGATTGAGAAGGCAATTTGAAATATTTGACCCTTTACACTTCTTTTATTTCGAAACTATGTCTGAAATAAAATACCTTCAATATCTGTTAGAGCTAGAAGAATTATCTTCTGGAAGGGAATGTTCTGTTTGACTTTTCTTCACACCAGTAAATGGCATTTATACACTCTTAGAGGGGGGAGTTGGGTCCTGATATAGTTTCCCTTCTAGATTATATTCTTATTCCATTTGGAAAAAATTTCTCAACCTTGGAGATTTTCCCCCCTAGTTTTTCTTATTCCATAAATGTAGCAGTAAAGAAAAAAGTTACTCATCAGCCCACTGAGTTTGAATCATTGGCAACTTGCCTAGAATAAAGTTTAGATTATGGGTCCTTGATTAGTATATCTTTTTCTTAGGGTTTGTTGTCTACGTTTCTAACGCCAAGACTTTAATTCAGGTGACTTGCTATCTAGACACCCTGGAGTGATTTGGGATGCATTACACACAAAGTTGGAGAGCCTTCATTAAAAGGTTAATAGCCTGGACTCTAATGAGTTATTCGATCTATGATTCTCATTTAGAGGAGGAACTAGTCTCAAACGACCTTAATCAGCTTTGTTGAAGGGATAAGGCGAGGCCCAGAGTTTCTTTTCATAATGGTTCCCCAGAGGAGAGAAGGTGTGACACAATTGATTCTGATAATGGTTTGTATGGGATTCAGTAATAATCTGCAACTATCACATCTGAGTGCTCTTTGAAGGACCCTTCTGGAACCCAATAGGAAGCATCTCCTTTTATCAGGAAAACCACCTGAAGAGAAGAATGTCGGTCAGGAAGTGAGGATGGTGTGGAGAGCTGGTGCCCATGCCAGGCAGGGCCAGGTGTGACTGATGGCTGCTTCCCTCCGAGGCTCATTTTGCTTTCCTGCCTTTTCCAGAATTGATTTGCAGCTTTCAAGACTCTGTCCCCCTCTCTGCAGTCGTGAGGAAGGCAAATATTTGGGGCTTGAAGGGAGAGCTGGCTGGTCCAAGGGCTGGGGGTAGGCGAGGGCGGGATGCCTGGACTGGCCCCCAAACTGGCCCAGGCTCACAGAGGGGCCATCTGGCTTCCAACTCTTTCACTTTGTAACACATTTAAAAATGAGTTTCAAATCCTGCCTCATGATGAAATTACATGTATAGATAAAATCAGTGCTTTAACTTGATTTTGATGTGGGTCCCTCTAAGAGAATGCTGGGGATTGAGACTATTTGTATATGTTGCAATTTGTAGGGGTTCAGGAACCCATGGCAAGAACATTAAACTATTTATTACACGTATGACTATTTTTCCCCCAAAGTAGGTAATTCTGTCTTTGTATATTTTAAGACAAGTAATAATCACTTCACCTTTGGTGCCTTCTGTGTGTCAGTCACATAAACACTCTTGTCAATCATAGAATTGAAAAAAAAAGATGTACATTTAGTTTAACCAGATAACACTATTTTTGTAGCATGATTTTAGATTGTGTCCCTTTAATATTGCTTTTAGCAATGCTGGTTTTGAGGCTGGCCATTTTCCCTTTAAACTTCATATGTATTTTAAAAAACAAAAACCACACCTGGTTATTTCTATCTCCTCTCTGCTGCTTTCTCCCCCACATCTTGTTTCTGCTTATTTAAACAGTCTGAGAGTAAGAGTATATTTCTGTGAAATAATTCTTAATCAGTGTAACTGCATTTGGCATTTTTAAACTACTTGTTCAGCTTGGATAGCCGCTGCTCACTTTAGACAGTAAGAGGAAATGGTTCCATAAAAAAAAAAAGAAAGAAAAAAGAAAGAAAAAAAGAACAGAACGTCCTTGGTGCTCTGACTTCCCTTCTCTGGGTCTAAAACAGTGAAAAGGCCTGTGGTCGCGGGCTAGTGACCCTGGGGGTATTCTCTGGTCTGCCATCTTCCAGGATAGGCTCAGGCCACCCCTCCAGCTCTGCTTTCTGTGTCTTGGGACTGGGGGTGTTCCACTGGTCCCGGGCTCACCTTCCACTTGATCTCTGGTTCCATTCAGATGTCAGATTGGCTTGTGGATGCCCTGGGTAGGCTTGGTGGCACTTTCCGGTTTTCAGCCTGAACAAAAGACCCCCTGCTATGAGGAGCTTGCTGAAATCAAGACACAGAGAACACTCTAGCTGCTCTTTTTGCTTTCCTACCCCTGCAGGACGCGAGTCCTGTCTGGTCAAGAAAAATGTTGAGGAAATTATAGCTGAGCCATTGCACAATGAAGGAATGGATTTCCTGAAGCCTGAAATTGAAGCTTTTTTGTCCTTTTTGCAGGGTCAGAATCTGTAATTATTTTCTAACAAAGAAGTTGAGTCAGATGGCTAATAACTAATGCTTGCTGATTGGTACTTGTCCCGGTGGTACTTTTAGAGGGTGATGTTAATTTAATAACTATTCCACTTTGCTTCGTAAAAGTCTATTTCCTTTAATAGTTTAGATACAGCTGTGGGGTGTTCTGAGGTGATACCCAATTGGTAAACTTTGGTTTGTGCTGTTGGCTGGTCAGAGCTCCCACCCTGGCTTCTAAAAGTGACATGGATGCCCTGGGGTGGGCATTCCCGACTCTTGGTTCTCAGGCTTGACTGTCCATTTGGAGTGATTTTGGGGCTCCAAAGCCTTTGCTTTCGTTGGTTTGTCCCTGACAGCAAAGCCTCACATTACCCTCAATTTTCCCCCTTTCTTTCTTTTTAAGGACCAATTTTTCATGGTACTTGTCCTGATTGTTTTCATAGTGTTCAAATCTGTATTTTTGTATGTAGAGGGAAATAATTTTCTCAACACTAATCACTACTATTGTATTAAATTGTCATGAAGGAGTTCTTGTTTAATAAATGGACATATAAAAATGGTCGTCTTTCTCTGCTCTGACTTACCTTCTGCCCCTGAGAAAGCTGTCGACGCCAGTTCCTGAAACAGGCCTGTTAGGTGGAGGTGGAACATAGCCACCATCTACGGGACAAGGTCTCTGTGGTATAGGTGTCGACAGGCAGCTTGGCTGGCTTTGCTGGGCTGGTAAGGTGGAGTGGAAACTCCCACCATATGCCTCTCAGTTTCTGCACATTCAGCGTTCACAGATATTGGCAGAACGTGTGTGAAAGTTGAGGCAGAATGCCTCACTTCTTTCCCTTGTCCTGGGCCAAAACCCCGAGGCAGGCTCCGCCCACCCTCCAAGTCTGAGGTCCACGTGCACCCAGTTTCCAACTGTGACAGCTCCAGGGTCTGGCTTCCTAAGAGGTGCTGTAGGATGTTAGCTGGATATGTGAGAGGGCCCTGGGCCTCCTCGAAGGAGCTGTGACAACCTGGGAGTTACCAAACCTTCTGTAAGTTTCCTGGGCTGTAAAGCGGGATTGTGTGAGGAGTAAATATGCACATGCGTGAGACGTTCAGTGGGGTGCCTGGCAGGGAGCAGGGGCATGTGTGTTGTTGCTGACGCCTGGAGCTGTCAGGATTCACACCATGTATGTGACCAGTCTGCTGCAGCATGATACCGGATAGCATCGCTCTGGGTGGCAGGTTGTTTTCAAACACACACACTCACAGCAGGTGGTCAGTCTGGTTTAATCCATTATGGCTTTTTTTCAGAGTAGGAGATTCACATGCAAGAGAACACAAGTTACAAATGCTCAAAAAGGTGTCCAGAACTCTGGCTCATTCATGAGGCCTCTTAGGTCACAGGAAATGCTATTTAAGAAGCAGCTTTTGTGTAAAAAAGAAAAATTATATAAAGTTACAAAAATCCCACTGAAGATATATATACACAGCATAGGTGTTTAGGGGACACAGAAAGCACGTTTCACCACATGAGGTGGTCAGAAGACCTGCTCTGGTGCCTCGAAGCATTGTCCTGACCGCCCAAGAGCCTGTTGCCTGCTCGTGGGCCCCCAGGGAAAGAGAGGGTTTGGCTGGGCCTGCCCAGCTACCCAGGACGCTGTCACTGCTATTTCATCGTTTGGTACCTTCATCTTTTGGACCTGGTAATCTACGAGCTTTTCTTTGAAAGTCTTAGACCCAGAATAGTCATGTCACCTGGAGAAGACATGGTCTCCAGGAGTGTGAGGTGGCAGTTATGGGCACTGAGACCCACTCTTCTCCTAGATAATAGGGCAAAGGTCAGTTTTTCTCCCTGCTTCAAGAATGAAAACGGATGCTCCTTGAACCAAAAAATCTTGGATCATTCTCAAGAAAAGTGTCTGGCATGAGCAGGGGCACCAATGCAGACAAAAGCCACTGGGGCCTGCTGGGTTGGCCCCACAGTGGTTTCTGTCTTACTTGTCCCCTGTCCCATCCTGTCCCCCCGCTCCTGGCATGAAATGCTTCCTGTGATGGGGGTAGCAAGGCTCCATCTGCTTTGTCCTTTGTGCTTATGTTTGGCAGAGGTTAAAGGGCTTACGGTTGTGGGACGGAAATGTGGAGGAGTGGCAGAATATTCACAATGCCCTCCTGTGCAGTGGTTAGAGACGCTAAGCCGAGGGGATCCGTCTTGTGTGCAGGGCTCAGGAACTCCCCTTGGGGCTGTGAGGAGGCCCGCTCTATCAGCAACTCCCGCTGCTGCGTGAGAAGTCACAGCGTCCCCAACACAGCTGGTCCCCTGGCCACGCTCTGGCCAGCGGGTCAGAGTGAAGGCCTGCGTGGCTCGGGTTGCCAGGGCAGGGCAGGCCTTCAGTCGGAGTCGGAGTCGGAATTCTCTTCTGAAAGGAAAGCAAAGAGGAGGCTTGGCAGGAGTTTCCTGGCCCGTGGTGCCTGGGAGCAGTCTCTGCAGAGGCACAGCGGGGCTGTTGGCTGGAGCCCTGAGCTTAGTTAGGCCCCTCTTGCAGCTGACTGTGCTGTGGGTGGGGTCTGCGTGGTGTGAGGGCCTGGGGCCCTCCACAGGCAGCTGCTCTCACCTCCAGGGCGCAGTCCACAGGAGGTGGGAGCCCAGATGCCCTTTCCTCTGGGGCTCCAGGCCCCCCTAAGTCTCCTGAGCTGTTCTCACCTGGTGGTGTCAGGGCTGTACATCTGCACCCCAACCCTACCCCGCAATGTAGCAGGACAACGTGAGGACAGATATTTTCTTGTTTAGGAAACTCAAATATACTGGAAAATCAGGAAACTTCTTTTTTGCCATTTTATAGTTTCAAACCCCCTTACCCCCAAACTTATTTTACATCGTGATCAGAAATAATGGTATGGCTATGTTGTCACAGTTGAAAAACCAGCCATCCAACCTGCAACTTCTTTTGTTTGAAAATAAAATCAGGTAAGGGCACAATAGCCATTTTGAGCCGAAGCGTGGTTGGATGGGCTAGAATGTCGGTTGTACTTTTCTTGGATATAAAAAGCAGAACAAGCCTGAGCTTGCCCGTGTTTGCCTGAGCGCAGTGGTGCTAAGGATGAGAGCCCGGTTCTCTGGCCCTTAAGCCATGGGCAGGCGAGACTGCACGGGGGCCTGGCTTGGGGCAGGTACTGCTCTGCAGCCCAGTGGACAGTGCCCAGGAGTGGAAGCGGAGTGACTGGCTGCCCTGGGGGACTCATCAGGGATGATTTCACTGAGGAGGACGTACCACGCATGCCCTCATCTTGCCCTTCCTGGAAAGGCTGAGGCCCCAGGGAGCCTGGGGCTTCTCCAAGGGGCCCAGCCTTATGATCAGTGCTGCATGAAGGGATGTGAGAACCAGGCTGTAAAAATACTTCCTGCCCATGGAGAGAGAAATGCTCCTACTCCAGCCTTAAACCAGCCAAGTGTTCCCAAGGGAGAGCAAGGTCCCTGCCCCAACCATCCTGGGTGATCAGCCTGGTTCCTGGGTGGAAGCTCGCAGGGTGGCCACCCACCTTCCTCCTTGTTGGCTGTGGTCTCATCTGCCGAGTCCCCTTGTTTGAGGAATTTGGCCACGTCGTTAAAGATCAGGTAGAAGTCAATTGCAAACACGATGGTGGCAAAGAAGCCAAACACCTGAGTGATACAGGGGGATAGGGTGGATGGGACGTGTCATTGGGAGCTGGAAGTCTCTGGTCCAGGAGTCTGAGAAGCAGCTGCCTCAGCCTCACCACCTGTTTTTATCTGCTCAGATAAGCAGCTTGGATTGGCAGGCACAGGCCCCTCCCCTCCCATTAATGACAAATAGGAAAATGAGCTGTTAATTTGGTTAGGAGTAGGTCTTTAATTAGAGGACTTTGGAATCGTTGAGATACATATGAAAGCCCAAGGGGCCTAAGCAAGGATAGAACATGCCCCAGATGCTAAGTGGGTGTCCTGAGGGGCATCTGGGGCTTTAGGAGAGGTGGGGTGAACTTGGGCACCCCTCTCCCAGGGGTAGGGCGGTTACTCACCCCGGCTGCTTTGGAAGCCCCGTCTGAGTATTTGGCGACAGCGGTGATGGAGATGGCAAAGTAGATGAGGGCCGCTGTGACACAGCGTAGGAAGTCCTAGGGACAGAGGGGCATGGTCACACTACCCTGAGCTCCCTGGAGTGCACAGCAGGGGAGGGGGCCAGCTGGGAGCTGAGGCAGGGATGAGGGACTCAGAAGGGCACTGGGTGGCTGAAACGGCCGGAATCCTACTGTTCCCAGAGGAGCATGGGCCTGACAGCCTGGACACACCCAGGTCCAGCATCCATGGTGCCCCCACCCTGCCCTTTTCCCAGCCCCACTCCTGCCCCTGCTCAGGTGCCTCCTGTGGTCTGCCTGCAGCTGAGACTCCCCTGTCCTTGGTCTGCCCTTTGCCCAGTGGACATCAGGGTATGGACCAGGCTGCAGCTCACCCTGGCCTGGCCTGTATGCAGACGTCCCCGTTTGGCGGGGAGGGAGAAGTTGGAATCCTGTCACCTGCTTCCTTCTGGTTCTCTAATGGGGACATCTGGCCCTGGGCCCTGCTTTGCCACATACCTGTGGTGGATCCATTTATGTATTATGTTTTCTGCTTACTTGTCCCTAAAATGGGGACACAGAGGGTGCAGCCCATGAGGGAGAATGGTGGGTATGAAGTCAAGAGACCAGGGTTCAAATGCAGCTTTTCCTGTCCCTTCTCTCTGACCCATTTCATACAGCAAGAAGTCTGAGGTGGGGTTGTGGGCCCTCCCAGGTGATAAACGCGTTGCTTGAGGGCTGTTCACTGGGGTCTGGGTAAGCCCTGCAAGTCCTCCGTTAACCTGCCCTGCCCCTGTGGAAATGGCTTGAATTCCTGCGGCTGAGGCTCATTCCGCAGGCCTAGTTGGGAGCACCGGCGCCACCTGGTGGCCAGTCGCGAGGATGCCGTCTGGGGTTCCCTGACTCACAGAAAGACTGGAGGCTCCGGAGGTGCGCGACCTGATCTGGGTCACGTGGCTGCTGAGTGATGGGGCCCGGATCATCTGAAGCCAAGTCTACCCGCCTGGGTCCAACCAACGGCAAACTGCCCCTCCAGCGCATTGATGAAAGGGGGAGGGCCAAAAGGCACAACTCTCTGTAACCGGCGGCCAACCCCTTCCTTGTGGGGCCCCAGCCCTCACCATCATGGGCCAGCACAATCCCTGCCACTTGTCATTCAGCTGCATGGCATCAGCAAAGAGGAAGAAGAGGGCCAGCAGGAACTCCAGCAGGGGCGCTGTGAGGAAGGCAGATGCTGAGGACGCCACGTAGCAGACAAAGGTGATGAAGGAGAGACCCTGGGGGATGGGGAGAGGAAGTCAGAGGCTTGGCACTTGCCCAGTGCCCCTCTGAGCCTCCCTGCAGTCAGTAATAGAGGCGGCTCCCTTAGCAGATATGATCTGCCTTCATTTGTGCAGCTGCCAGGATTAGAACCGGGTCATGGGGCCCATGCCCATGCTGCCCCCAGTGCTTCTAGGCATGGCCCTGGGTCCTGACCCCACGCCAGCTCCCTGCCAGGACCCAATCAGGAAGCCCCAGACTCGACGTGTGTCTGGCCCCACAGGAGGCCACCCCACCCCAGCAGGCTCTAGGGCAGAATCCACCCAACTGAGATGGTGCCCAACAGGGCTAATCAAACCTAAGCAGTCTCAAAGGCAGCCCACTAAGCAGGAACCAGATTAAAAAAAAAATCACTTCCAACACAAGATTTGTGTTTTTTCACTGAATGTAAATTTTACCTGAAAAATAAATAAATCCGAAATTTAGTTAAGGATATGCATGCTTAAGTGTTTAGAGTTGAAATGTACTGATAACTGCAATTTATTCTAAATGTATCAAAAAATAAAATGGATCGATGGACAGATATGTGAAAAATAGAGCAACATGTTAACTGTACAATCCAGGTAATGGGTATATGGGTGTTAACAGTTATAAGTCTTCCTGCTTTTTAATATATGCAAATTTTCATAATAAGACATAAACATCCAGAAGAGGGGTGTTGACACCGACACCTCAGGGCCTGCTGATCTTTGGAAGAGCTGTAGCCTGGCCCACATATTGTGGTGGGAACTGGTACTGGTGGATGCCAGAAGCCCCCAGTTATTTCCACAGAGTGTACACTGCAGAGCAGGCCAAGGTGATGGGTTTGTTCACTGGGCCAGTGCCTGCTGGGACTTGGGCAATCTCCTGGGATCCTAACAGCCACCCATGTGCCAGAAGCTGCTCACCGCCCACTTTACAGATGAGAAGACTGAGGTTCAGAGAAGTGACATGATTGCTCAGTGTTATGCAGCTAATAAGAGGGCACCAGAATTTGAACCCGGACCAAGCTGACCCCACAGATGGAGTTCTTAAGTAAGCCTGCCCTGGGACTACTGGCTTTTATCTGCTCTGGTTTCTGTCACTGTGGCTGGGTTTGAACATGTCCATGGCTGAGTAGTTTGTAATGGGGCCCAGGGACCCCATAGGGATGCCTAGATGCCCCACAGGAAGCACTGTGGTTGCTTCAAATGAGCTGCAGAAATCCCAGGGAGTCCCCAGGGTACCCACATCTGCCCCGAACATGGCCATGGGGGTAGCTGAGCCCAACTTGAATGGATGGGAAACTAAGGCAGAGGTGTCTGAGAGGCTGCCATGGGACCCTGACCTGGCCTGTCCATAGCTCCTGTTTTACTTCCTCTATGGTGGGCTGTTCTTCTGTCCCTCCCCTTCCTGAACCTCATCCCCCAAAGCCTGACTCTGAGGATCCCCCTCTTGATTCCTATTTCCTCATTCCCCAATTCCTGGTAGCCACTTCTTCCCCCTTTCTGTCCACGTCAGTCTCCCCACGTGCTTGGGCCTCGGGGCAGACAGGAGATGACCAGAGACAGGAGTGACCTGGAGTGGCTCCCCTCCTGTTGTCAGTGCCCACTGCTCACCCTTCCTTCCTCCCCACTCCTCATCCTCCTCCACCAAGATTCCTGACACCCAGCTATGTCCCAGACCTACGAGGTGGGTCTGACTGGGGTGGAGTGGGGGTCTCCTCAGTGGATGATGGATTGATTCAAGGCCTCTCCCCAAAAACTCCCACCAATCTCTGGAGTGGCCAACTAGGAGGTGACCCCTTGGAGTGAGGGCTGTGGGTCCTGGGCCCTGGTGCCTTACTTGGGAGTTGGGCAGGTGCTGGGAGTTGGGCTGACCCTAGGCACTCAAGAGGTGGTAGGACTGCCTCCTGCCACCTGCTCCCGGTAGAACAAAGGAGAGGTCGGGGTAGAATCCGCCTTTCTCTGACCCCCATACCCCTCTGTCTTTGCTGCCTCCCGAACTTCATCTGATCCACCTGTCAAATCACCTTGGTGCTCGGGCCTCTGCTTTCTTATCAGCAAAATGGGAATAAAGACAGGAGCTCTAAAGTTGCTGGGGATCTAAGTAGTAAGTGCCTCCCCTATCTCGCTTCCCCTTTGCCTGGCTTCTTCCTCACCTTCCCTCAATGGAGGCCCAACACCAATCCCCACCCTACAAGCGGACAATGGCGGAGTTTTCAGTGTCCCGAGGACAAAGGCTTGATGGGCCGGGGTGGGGGATGTGGGAAGGAGGAAGAAGCTCTGCGGGGGCGGGGCGGCTGGATCCCAGCGAGTGAGGGGAGGAGGTGGATGAAGTCACCCCGCTGGGCTTCCGCCCCGCCCCTCTTCCTGCGCGCCCCCCACACTACTGCTCGGGCCTCACCCAATCCCGGGGGTCCCCCTCCCAGCTGGTTGCACACTACTCCAGTCTCCGCCTCGCAGCTCCGGGCCCGGCCGGTCCTCCCTGCGCCCAAGAAAACCGGCCAGGGCGCCCCGACCCGGGGGGTCGTGAAGGGGCCCAGAGAGGGTGGAAGCGCTCGATGTCACACAGCGCCGGGCTGCGCTTCCAGTGGCCGGGACGCGGCGTCCTAGGACCCCTCCCCAGGCTCCCCTAAGGTCCCCAGCTTTGCACTCGCGGGTAAAAAACCCGGGAAGGCCCGGGGTCGGGCTCCGCCCCGTCTCTAACCCACGCGCTGAACTTCAGTGAGTCTGTCCGAAGCGTGGGCAAGTTTGCCCAACTTGGCAGGGCTCCGACAGGGGTCGGCCGGGCACGTCTGGACAGCCGTACCCGCCTCGCGAGGGGCGCCGCCCAGGGGGCCGGCCGGTGGGGGTCGCGCCGCGCCGCACTCACCGACTCCGCCAGCAGGAGGCGGCCTTTGAGCGAGCAGAGGAAGGCGCGCGCTGGCAGGAGGGCGCGGAGCCCCGGGACCGGCGCGCCGGGCGGGGCGCGGCCGGCGGGGTCGGGGTCCGGGTCGGGGTCCGGGTCTGGGGGCCACATGGCGACGGCGGCACGGACCAGGCTTGGCCTCGCTCTCTCTGCCCGCGAACCCGGGAGGGAAGCGGAAACCCAGGCTGTGCGGAAGGAGAGAAAAGGCAGGCGAGCTCAGCGGTGGGGTGCATCCCCTCCCCGCCCCGCCCCCGCCCCGCCTCCCCTCTGCCCCCTCCTCCTCTCCTTCCCTTCTTCCCCTCTTCCGCCCTCCTTCCTCCTCCCTTCGGACCCCGGCTATTCAGGCTGCTTGGGCCCGCGCTGGTCCGGACCCGCCGCTGTGCTGGCCTGGGGCCTCCTCAGACCCCACACATTCTCCTCTCATCCCTGTCCTGGCGGTTCGAGACCTTTTTGCCACCCCTGAACACCCGTCGGAGCTCCCACCTATCTCTTCTTGCCCAGAAGGGTTGTCTACACTCGCTGTCTCCCGGTCCTAGCTTCATGCATATGTGCACCTCCGGGACTCAGGACACTAGGCGTCCAACAGCGAGACTCTGCCTAGTCCTGTGGCTTTGACCTCGCTGCCAGCTCCCGACCCCACTTCCTCTCTCTTTCTCCCCTGGACACCCCTCATCCCTCCCAACCTTGGCCAGCCCGGCCTCCCCTGCCAGCATCTGTTGGCTGCCCCAGGCCTGCATTCTGCCATTCTACCCCATTTATCCCGGAGGACACCCACACACACCTCTCAGCCACAACACACACACACACACACACCACCCTTTTGGGCCTCTGCAGTTCAGTGTGACCAAGACCCAGCCCATGACATTCTCCCTGTGCCTGCGCTTCTGCAAGGGGCACTGCCATTCATCTTTCCACCCCAAGAGCCAGAGTCCCTTGGCGATTGCCCTTGTTTTCCCTCACCCTCACCATCAATCCATCAAGGCAGCACATTTTCACCTTCTACGCTTTCATCGAGGTCCACTTACCACCATCATGGCCCCCACTAGATCCCAGACCACTTCTGTCTTCTCCCTGCCTTGATCTGAGGAAGCAGCCAGAGGGATGCTTAAATCCTCAATCACCGTCACCTCCATCCACTCACCAATGGAACCTTGGGAGCTTTACATCTTGCTTGGTATGGGGTCTTGCTATAGGGACTAAAAGCATAACCCCTTACTGCCCTGTACTCTCGGTCTCTCTCACTGATGTGCCTTCTCATAGTTTCTTGAACAAACCAGACTCCCTCCTGCCATGGGGCCTTTGCACATGCTGACCCTTCTGCCTGAAGTGCCCTTTTTTCCAGTTTGTTATCTGATCAGTTCCTCTTTAGTCTTCTGTGATCACGATGCAGCAGCACTTCCTCAGAGAAGACTTCACTGACCTCTCCAGCTAGGTAAGAGGCACTTATTTATTCATTCAACAGCAGAGCTAGAAGCCCAAGATCCAGGGAAGGCCCAGGTTATTTGAGGGTGGGTGGACACGGATAAACACTAAATGTGTCCAGAGAATCCTGAATAAGATGATTGCTGGTCATAGATGTTTGGCAGGTTCAGAGGGCAGCCCGGCAGCCTGTGTGGGAAAAAGGCCTGAGCTAGTGGCCAGCAGGAAGAGATAGATTGTGGACGCCCAGGCCCTGGTGTTTGGAATTTACCCCACATTTCTTGAGGGGAGGCCAGGTGAGAGTTAAAACAGAGGACCACCTGATTCTGACCTGTGCTAATTAAAATGTGGCTCAAAACTATACCACTCAGTAATAAAACAACCCAATTTTTAAAAGGGGCCAAAGATTTGAACACACAATTCAATAAAGATGTATAAACTTCCAATAAGCACATGAAAAGATTCTCAGCATCAGTAGACCTCTAGAAATGCAAATTAAAGCCACAGTGAGATACTATACCTATTAAGATGGCTTAATAAAAAGGGACACTACTATTTAAGTGCTGGTGAGGATGTGTAGCAGCTGGAACTCGCATGCACTGTTGACCCAGGTGGCAATTGTTACTACCAGTTTGGAGCTGTTTCTTAAACAGAGGCCTACCATATGACCCAGCCGTTTTACTCATAGGTATTTACCCGAGAGAAATGAAAGCACATCTCTATACAAAGGCTTGTACACCAATGTTCACAGTGGTTGTTTTTAGTAGCTTAAAGTGGAAACCACCGGTGTTTCAACAGGGGAAAGGATACACTAACTGTGGGACATCCATACAAGGGAATACTTCTCAGCAATAAAAAGGAAGAAATCATTGATAAATGCAACAATATGGATGCATTTTGCAGATATTATGTTGAATGAAAGAAGTCAGACTCAAAAGGGGACATACTCTGATTTCATTTTTATGAAATTGTAGAACAGGTGAAAGTAAGCTATCATGGCAAATCAGATCCATGGTTACCTGGGATTGGGGCAGGAGGAAACTATCTGGGGTACTGGAAACGTTCTTTATTTTGACTGGGGTGGTGGTTACATGGGGACATACATTTGCCAGAACATATCAAACTGTGCACTTAACATGGGTGCATTTTATTTCATGAAATTTATATCTCAGTTTACTGAAAGGGTACTGAGAAAAAGAAAATACAGTGACAGACTAGAGTGGCTGAGAGGGCCCAGGGAGAGGGCAAGTAGAACGGGGTAGGTGACCTTCATTGAGGGGACTGGATACCCGTGACACTGTCCATCGCACCACAGGCTGTGAGCTCCCTGGGGACTGGCCCCAGCCCAGAACCTCTCACAAAGGATGGCACCTGGAAATGTGTACTATGGAATGAAGGAGGGTGGCTCTATTCCCTTTACATTCCTTGTGTAAGGAATATTTTCCATTCTCGTCCAGTTATTTATTTTATTCTTTCAGTTGTAATTATTAATAAATACTGTTGTGCTTCATTTTATTGGTTGTTGTTCCATCTTTGGCCATTAGGCGGGCTCCTGTGTACCTAAAATGCCCCATCTTTTTATTTTTTCCCATTTCCTTATTTTCTGACACTATAAGATGCTTCAGGTGTATTTTGTATTCTCCCCACCCCAGGACTAGAATGAGCCTTTTCTCCAAGAAGCTCTGCTACTTTTTATTGGAGAATGGTATTTAGAAACCAAAATCTTTCTGGGCAGTTTTTATTTGCATTTCTCTAGTCATGAGTGGATTGAGCACTTTTTTTTCCCCTGTGTGAGAGCCATTTGCATTTCCTTTTCCGAGAACTGACTTTTCACATACTTTGTATATTTTTGTATTAAATTGTTGGTTTGAAAAATTGATAGATTAAGAATGCATATGTTCAAAAAATTGGTCCTTTTTCTGAAATGTGAGTTATGAATATTTTTTCCTGGTTTGTCGTTTGCCTTTTACTTTGCGTTTTTGCAATACAGGTTTTTTGTTTTTTCTTTTAGAACCTGCTGATTTTCTCCTTTAATCTATAAATGCTGTGAACAACAGTAGTGATTTTCCTAATGCTCACCATCTTTAGAGTTGTGGGATGTGCCTTTCTTAGTCATGGGGTTATCTTTTTGATAAACCTCTGGATTCATTTTAGTAGTATTTTTATTTGGGATTTTTTACCTTTATTTTCATAAATAGAATTGAGCCGTAGTTTTTGTTTCATTTTATTATTTGTGTTATCCTTTATTTAAGTCTTTCTTGTTTCCAAACTAAGGCACTTAAAACCATTTCGGACACATTCCAAAACCATTGCTCTAGTTTTTTATCCATTTCTTATTAGTTCATAGTTTCAGTTTTAATTTCCTCTCTGATTCATGAATTTTTAAATAATGTAAAGGGGTATTTAAAGATTTTTAATTAGATAAATTTTTGGCTATACTTTTGTGGTTAATTTCTAATTTTATTATTTTTCTTCAGAGAATAGGTCTGTATGTTCTGCTTTTTGGAATTCATTGAGATTTTCTTTGTGTCTTAATGGTCAATTTTTGTAAATGTTCCTTTTGTGTTTAAAAAGACTGAATATTCTCTCTTAGTTGGGTACAAAATTTATCTATATATCATATATTTTGTTAATTATGTAATTTAAACCCTCTGTATACTTATCCTTTTTTTCACTTGATGTCTTGACTTATTAAAACAGGATGTTAAAGCTACTTATTAAGGTTTTAGATTTATTACTCTGTTCTTGCATTTCTAATAGTTCTTGAGGTTTTTTATTTTATTTTAAGCTATGGTCTTAAATGAACAAATATATTTTGTTCAGTAGTGGTAGCAATTAAGAGCATAAGCCCTGGGTTTAAATCAAGGTTATACCACTCTTCTTCTTTTTTTTTTTTAATTTATTGGGGTGACAATTGTTAGTAAAATTACATAGATTTCAGGTGTACAATTCTGTATTACATCATCTATAAATCGCATTGTGTGTTCACCACCCAGAGTCAGTTCTCCTTCCATCACCATATATTTGATCCCCCTTACCCTCATCTCCCACCCCCCACCCCCTTACTCTCTGGTAACCACGAAACTATTGTCTGTGTCTATGAGTTTTTGTTTCTCATTTGTTTGTCTTGTTCTTTTGTTGTTTTTGGTTTATATACCACATATCGGTGAAATCGTACGGGTCTCTGCTTTTTCTGTCTGACTTATTTCGCTTAGCGTTATACTCTCAAGATCCATTTATGTTGTCAAAAATGTTTATACCATTCTTGTTCTCAGTTTCTCCATCCACAAAATTGAGATAATAATACTACCTAAGTCATATTCTTATTGTAAGGATTAAATGAGTTAATACATATATAAGTATCTTAAAATAGTGCCTGGCATATTATAAGGTTTTATTAATTTTTTTTTCCTAGTGAATGCTTTTAGCTTTGAATTCTATTTCATTAATATTTCACCATGCCTACCTTTTTTTTGTTAGCATTTACCTGGCATATCTTATTTATATTTTTATCATGTAAGCATTTAATGCTATAAATATCTCTCTAAGTACTACTTTAGTTTCATCTCACAAATTTTGATATGTTGTGTTTTCATTTTTCTTCATGTCAAAATATTTTCTAATTTCTCTTGAGACTTTACCTTTGACCCACAGATTGTTTGGCAGAGTGTTGTTTAATTTCTAAACATTTGGAGATCTTCCAATTATCTTCTGTTATTAATTTCCAGCTTAATTCCATGATGGTCAGAGAACATACTTTGTATGATTTCAGTTCTTTTAAATGTATTGAGGTTTGTTTTATGATTCAGGATATGGTCCATCTTGGTGAATGCTCTATGCACTTGAAAGGAAAGTGTATTTATTTGTTGAGTGAAGTGTTCTATAAATGTCAGGTAGATTCAGTTGATTGGTGGTGGTGTTTAGTTCTTTTATATCCTTGCTGATTTTCTGTATACCTGTTCTGTTAATTACTGAGAGAAAAAAGTTGATGTCTTCAACAGCAATTGTGGATTTGTCTATTTTTTTTCAGTTCGATCTTTTATGCTTTATGCATTTTGAGGCTGTTGTTAGGAACATTTAGGATTGTTACATCTTCATAGGGTTAATTGATCCTTTTATCATTATGTACTATCCCTGGTTATTATCTTTGCTTTATACGGTATTTATTTTGTGATATTTATATAACTGTTCCAGTTTTCTTTTGACTGGTGTTTGCATGGAATATCCTTTTCCATCCTTTTGTTTTTAATCTGTTTATAGCGTTATATTTAAGGTGGGTTTCCCACAGATGACATACAGTTGGGTCTTTTTTTTTTTAAGTCCGTCTGACAATTGCTGTATTTTAATTGGTGTGTTTAGATCATTTACATTTAATGTAATTATTTGTATATTTGGATTTAGGTCTACCATTTTTTTAATTTGTTTTGTTTGTTCCTTCTGTTTTTGTTCTCATTTTTCCTTTCCTGCCTTCTTTTGGATTATTTGAACACTTTTTTTAGTATCATTGTAAGTTATCGACTGAGTTTTTTACTCTCTTTGTACAGGGTTTTCTATAGAGATTTCCATATACATGTTTAACTTTTCACAGTCTACTTAGAATTAGTATTTTACCACTTTAAATGCAATGTAGAGACCCGACCACCATATAGGTTCTTTTATCCTCTACTCTTTATGCTGTAGTTGTCCTATATATTACGTCTGCATACGTTGGCAATCTCATCAGATGCTATGATTTTTGCTTTTAAATATAAAACATTTTAAAGAACCTGAGGAGAAGAATATTCTATTCATCCAGGTACAGTAGTTCCCTCTTATCCACGGTTTCACTTTCCAAAGTTTCGGTTTCCTATGGTCAACTGTGGTCCAAAAATATTAAATGGAAAAGTCCGGAAATAAACAATTCATGAGTTTTAACTTGTGTGCTGTTCTGAGTCGTGTGATGAAATCTTGCACTGTCCTGCCTCATCTCATATAGATACAAAAAAAGGGGGGAGGGGAATGTTTTTTAACTTGTAATGAGAACTTTTAGGATTTCCTCTCTTAGCAACTTTCAAATATGTCATATAGCGGTATTAACTGTAGTCATCATGTTGTACATTACATCTCCAGTACTTATTTAATCTTATAACTGGAAGTTTTTACCTTTTGACCACCTTCATCCAATTCCCAATTCCCCCTACCCCCGCCTCTGGTAACTACAAACCTGATCCTTTTTTATGAGTTTTTTTTTTTCTTTTTAGAGTCTACATATTAAGTAAGAGCATACAGTATTTGTCTTTTTGTCTGACCTAACTTCACTTAGCATAACGTCCTCAAGGTCCATCCAGGTTGCTGCAAATGGCAGGGTTTCCTTCTTTTTTAATGGCTGAATATTCCATTGTGTATATGTGCCACATTTTCTTTATCCATTCATCTGTCGGATAAATACTTGGGTTGTTTCCATGCCTTGGCTGTTGTAAATAACTCTGCAATGAACATAGGGGTGCGGCTAGCTCTTCAACTTAATGTTTTAGTTTCCTCTGGATATATACCCAGAAGCAGAATTTCCGGGTCAGATAGTAGTTCTATTTTTAATTTTTTCTGATATTTACTATTTCTGTTGCTCATCCATCATCCTTGGAATTTCATGTTTCTCTCTGATACCATTTCCCTCTGTCTAAAGGACTTCCTCTGGCAGTTCTTTCAGAGCAGATCTGCTTGGTGATGTGTTCTTTTAGTTTTCCACATTTTGAGAATATCTTTTTTTTTTTTTTTTTTTGAAAAGTTAAAAATTCCTTAATTTTTTATTCCTGGTACCACTACCACAATTTACAGGGCAATATACCTGATGTAATGAAAAGAAAAAGAAAAAGACAAAGCTACAACAGATAAAAGACCTCAGGAATGTACATCTAATTGACACTACATTGCATTAATCAATAGCTGCACTTTTTGCAAACTGTGGCTATGACAGTCCTGAACAAGAAGGGTTTCCTGTTTAAGCTGCAGTAACTTTTCTGACTATGGATCATCGTTCCTTCTGTGGCAGATTTTTACAGTTCCTCTAATGCATTTGGGACGACTGTCTCAAAGTAACCTGCAGCTTTCCTGACAACTCCTCGCTCTCTCTCCTGCTAAGAACTGTAGCCCTTTTCTGCTGAGTTTTTAGAACCTTCTGCTACCATATCCACCACTTCCACCACCAGATCCATAACCACCACCATAGGGACTGCCCGAGCTTCTTCCACCAAAACTGCCCCCCTTCATGGGTCCATAATTTGATTGTTGTTGTCCACTATAATTTCCAAAATCATTGTAGTTCCCACCACCACCATAGTTACCGCCAAAATTCCCTTCATTGTAACCGTCATATCCTCCTCCACCGCCGCCGCCGCCATATCCACCGCCTCCTTGGTTTCCATAGCCTGGACCTCCTCCTCCACCATAGCCTCCTCTACTGCTATAGCCAGGACCACCACCATAGTTGCCACCATCACCTCCAAATCCATTATATCCACCATCACCTCCTCCGTAACTACCTCTGCTGCCACCGCCACCACCATAGCCTCCTCTTCCACCAAAGTTTCCACCGCGACCAAAGTTACCCCCACCACCTCCAAAGTTTCCTCCGCGACCCATAAAGTTGCCAGATCCACCTCCACGACCTCTTTGTGATCCAGCAGACTGCATTTCTTGTTTAGAAAGAGCCTTTTTCACTTCACAATTATGCCCATTAATAGTGTGGTATTTCTGAACAACAATTTTATCAACTGTATCATGATCATCAAAAGTTACAAAAGCAAATCCTCTTTTTTTCCCACTCTGCCTGTCTTCCATAACTTCTATGGTTTCAATCTTGCCATACTTTTCAAAGTAGTCTCTCAAATTATATTCTTCTGTATCTTCTTTAATACCACCAACAAAAATTTTCTTCACTGTTAGATGGGCACCAGGCTTTACAGAACCCTCTCTAGAAACAGCTCTCTTTGGTTCCACTACACGCCCATCAACCTTGTGTGGTCGAGCACACATCGCTGCATCCACCTCTTCAACACAAGAGTAAGTAACAAAACCAAAGCCCCTGGAACGTTTTGTTTGGGGATCTCTCATCACCACACAATCCGTGAGTGTGCCCCATTTCTCAAAATGTTCTCTTAAACTATCATCTGTAGTTTCAAAGCTCAGACCACCAATAAACAGTTTTCTCAACTGCTCTGGTTCCTTTGGATCATGGCCCTCCTCCCCCCGGCGGCGGCGGCGACGGCCGGAGTCGGGCTGGGGGCGACCGGGCGGCGGTTTTACCTCCATTTTGAGACCGGACTCGCCTCTTCCAACTCGAGTTCAATATCTGAGAATATCTTTATTTTGCCTTCGTTGGTGAAGGGTATTTTCACTGGATATAGAATTCTGGTATTGACCGTTATTCTTTCAATACTTAAAAACTGTGCCACTTCCTTCTGTGCTCCATGTTCTCTGATGAGAAATCCTCAGTCATTCAAATTGTTCTTTCCCTATAAATAGTACATCGTTTTTCTCTGGCTACTTACAAGATTTTTCCCCCCCTTTATCTTCAGTTTTCAAAACTGGATTATGATATATCTGGGCATGGATTTTTCTAGTTTATTTTGTTTGTTTGGAATATACTGAACTTATATCTGTAAATTTATGTCTTTTGTCAGTTTGGGGAAGTTGTCAGCCATCATTTCTTCAGAACGTTTTTGTGCCATAGTCTTTCTCCTTCTGGGAATCCAGTGATACAAATAATTAAACCTTTTGGTATCATCTCTAAAGTCCCTAAGGCTCTGTTCATTGTTTTCAATCTTTGTATTCTCTTTTTTGGAGGTTGGATAATTTCTATTGATTTATCTTCAAGTTCATGAATTCTTTCCTCTGGCATCTTCATTCTGCTATTAAGCACACCCAGTGAGTTTTCAAATTTTGGTTATTTTGAATATTCAGTTCTAACATTTCCATTTAACTTTTTTATATCTTCTATTTCTCCACTCAGACTTTCTATCTTTCCATTTATTGCATTTATTCTTAAAGCATGATTATAATAATTTCTTTCAAGTCCTTGTCTAATCATCCGAACATTTGCATCATTCTTGGTGAGGTCATAAGGGTGGGGCCCTCCTCCAACAGGATTCGTGTCCCTATAAGAAAAGACAACAAAGAGCTCATTCACACTATTTAATCCTAAGTGCACAAACGAAAGGTCACGTGAGGACACAGAAAGAGGCTGTCTGCAAGCTAGGAAGAGAGCCCTCACCAGAAACTGAATTTGCTGGCACCTTGGACTTCCAGCCTCCAGAACTGTGAGAAAATAAATTTCTGTTGTTTAAGCCATCCAGTCTTAACCTTAATTATATTCTTAGAGGCCACATTTCCAAATATGGGAGGTTCGGGCTTCAGCATGTGAATTTTGGGGTCGGGGGGTACACAAATATTCAGTCCGTAACAACTAGGAATAGAGGGCTTCTCTTGGATCTCATTCTGTCCACACCCAATACATAGTTCTGGATTTTGTATTGCCTGTGAGTCTAGGCTAGAGGAAAAATAAAATGGGAAATTCACTATTGGTTCACTAGTACTTTAAATTCTGGTCTCCTTCTCCAAACTGCTTGCTGCTATTTACTTTTCAGAAATCCCAGAGAGCTGTTCCATACACTGTCCAGGGTGTTTCATTGTATTAAGTCGGAGAGATAAGGTGGCATATGTTTATTTCATCTTCTTAGAACTGGCTTTATGAAAGCATTTTATTTTTAACAATCTTGTGTCATTTTATTCTAGGTGTATCTCTTGGTGGTGTTGTCTGTTGATTCTCTTTTCCCTCATAAGATGTTGAGATTTTTTCGAGTTCTTCATATGTCAAGTAATTATTGATTGTATCTTGCACATTTTGAACATTATTTTATGAATTCTGGATTTGTTGAACTCCTACAGAGAATATTGTTTTTGTTTTTGTTTTTTTTCTTGTTAAAGCAGGCAATCGACCTCGTTAGATTCAGGCCACAATTTCCTACCCACCATTGGACTGTAGTTCAATGTCAGTTCAGTTTTCAAAGGCTTTGTAGTGCTAGTCTGGGATAAATCCCACTTGGTTATGATGTATAATCCTTTTAATATGCTATTAGATTTGGTTTTCTACTACTTTGTTGAGGATTTTTCCAGATATTGGTGTCCATTTTTTTTCTTGTGATGTCTATATCTAGCTTTGGTATCAGGGTAATGCTGGCCACATAGAATGAGTTAGGAAGTATTCCTTTGTCTTCTATTTTTGAGTTTGAGAAGGATTGGTATTAATTCTTTAAATGTTTGGTGGAACTTACCATAAAGCCATGTGGTCCTGGACTTTTATTTGTTGGGAGGTTTTTGGTTACTAATTTGATCTCTTTACTCCTTGTTCTGTTGAGATTTTCTATTTCCTCTTGAGTGAGTTTAGGTAATTTGTGTGTTCCTGGGAAATTGTGCATTTCATCTAATTTGTTGGCATATATTTGATGCTGTGATGATGTCTCAGGGTTGGGACGGGAGAGAATGGTAAAGACAAAAAGTGGTGGTAATGGTTGAACAGCACTGTGAATGTACTAGATATCACTAAATGGTAAATTTCATCTGTATCTTACCATAATAAATTGTTTTTAAGTTGATGTGCCTAAGGCTGAGATGTTTAATTTTTTTATTTTCTTCACTTTGCTTTTTAAAATAGCCATATATAAGATTTGACAAAAGGAAGTCCCCTGAGAATTAAAAAAAAAAATTTGCTACCCTATGTTTTTTTTTTTTTTTTAAGCAAGTGTTTGTCACAGTGATCTTGGTGTCATTACCTGTAAAGAAAAGAAAGTTGTCTTTTGTTTGTCTTCTCACTCAACCACCCTTTCCCTCAGAACGTGTGAGGTACTGTTTGTTTTCGAATATCCAGGCTGGCCTTTGATGTTCGGGTTTGTTCGCTTGTCAATAACATCTTTGTACTCTTTCTCTCATTCTGGAAGCTTTTAGGATTTTTTAAATATTTAGAATCTTATATTTCACCAAGAATGTGGATGTGAGGGTCCTTTTCCAGTAAACGTGGCTCAACACGCGGTGGTCCCTCTCTATCTGAAGATTGCAGCTCTTAGCCAAAGGAAATGTTTTCCTGTTTCGTGGGTTGTTCTTTCCCCTTTCTCTGTTCTCACCTCCTGGAATCCCTTGGAGATAGTTGTTTGACCTCCTGAATCTATCCTCCCTGCCTCTCTTAATTTCTTCTATAAATCTCTCCTTGTCTTTTGGCTTTACTTTCTGTGAGATTTCCTGGACTTTATTTTCCAGATGACTGTCTGTCCATTCTATTGTTCAGGCTTTATGTTACATTTAAAAATCTGCCATAGTTGTTTCCTCACACCCCCAAGAACTGTTAGCTTATTACCCTTTTTTACAGTCTCTTTTGTTTTAAGGATACAGTGTCTGTCTTTATTCTGAATGTATTAGGACTTTTCGGAATCTACATTTCCACCAGATCCGCACATGATAATGACCCCCTCCTGGGCCATTCGCTGCTACTGGCAGATACCTAGTGTAGTTTTGCTCTGAAGGGGTCTCTTCCTGCAGTCTCTGCTGACCATGTCCTGGTCCCAGGCTCCCTTCGCAGCACGACGGGTGGCTGTGTCCAGTCCTGCTCAGCCCAGCCCAGCCCTGCTTCATGCCTTCTCTGTCTTGGTGTGGAAAAACCCTGTGTGCTTCAGAGAGCCACCCCCAGGTGTGAGCAGAGTGGCCACACAAAGGAGTTTAGCAAGGTCCATTGTTTTCCTCTGGATTTTGAACACAGTCATATTTAGCTTCCCTTTTTAGATGAAATTCACATACAATGTAATACAGAGATCTTAAGTATACAGTCAAATGTTTGACAAATGTATACATCTGTGTAACCAGTTCCCCCAGTGAAGATATAAAACTTCCTCATGTCCCCAAAAGTTCCCTTATGCTCCTTTGTAATCAGTCCCCACCCTGTACTTCCTGAGGCAACCACTGTTTCCATTTCTTTTACTACGTTTTCCTGTTCTTGAACTTCATAGACGTGGAATCATATGGTGTAGGTTTCTTTTGTGTCTGGTTTCTTTTCACTCAATACTAGTATGTGAGATTCATCATGATGAATTTTTTACCTTTATCATTCATTATCATGTTGTATTAGTAGCTTCTATTTTATTGCTGAGCACAGTGTATCGCCTTAAAAAATTTGGGCTCTTTTTAGCTTTTTGGCTATTCTGAACATTCTAGTATATCGTTTCTCTTGGCTAAATACCTGAGTCATACGGCAGGCTAATGTGCAGTTTTGAATTTTCTCTAGAATGTAATAAACCCCTCTAGTTGTTCCCACTTTTAGTAGGGTTGCCTCACCCTGGTTGGCCTGCAGGGGGTGGTGTGGGGCTATAGAGCTTCTGGGGCTGGGGCCAGGGGCCGGGCACCAGTAGACGCTGCCCCAGCGCCCATCATCCCCACCCCGATCACAAGCAGCAGCCTCCTGTCAGCTGCACTCCCTTCTCAGCAGCAGACAAGTGTGTCATCTCCTCCCAGTGGAAGACCCTGTCACTTCTTTTCCTTCAGGGATCCCCATGGCACTTAGGACTGAGGCCCAAGCCTTCCCCATGGTGGCCAAGGCGCAGCTGACCCTCTCAGCATGTCATCCCTGGCTGGGCTCATCCCTCTCCCTCACAACACACACACACACACACACACACACACACACACACACACACACCCCACCCCACCCCACCCCCCCTCCTGGCTCTTCATGCATCCGTTTGGGACCTTGCCTTCCTCTCGTGAGGATGACTCTTCTCCTGCCAGGTTGGCTGCACTGGCCAGTGAGACTGAGGCCCTGACCGGGGCCTGCATGGCAGGGGCTCTAGGGCCCGGCTGAGACTGGCTCAGGGCTGACGCTCAGGCCTTCACTGGACAGATGCTGCAGGTCCTCTGGGGCTGGCTGGCCGTCTCTGCAGCAGCCGCTCCCTCGGTCCCTCCTGTACCATCCTGCTCGGCCCATATGCCAGCCTGACTCTGGTTCTTAGTTCTCCAAGGCCTCCAGCCCCGAGGAGATGACACCACCCCGTTGCCCTCCTGCCGAGGGCACTTCAAATAAGGACCAATACTAACCTGCAAAGTAAGAGTAAGGAAAGCCTGTTATTTTTCTCATAGCTACTACCTAGATGCTTTAAAAAAATGTAAAATAAAAATATCAATGTGAACAAGATGCATCCTTTTGTTTTCTGGTCTCCTTTTCCTCTGGCCCCTTTGGCTCATCAGTGTTGACAGCTGGTGTCACCCAGACTTCTGGTCCCTTAAACCCTCTATGCCCTGCAGCCTGTGACCACCTGGAGTGGCCCAACTCTGGCCTCACTCTCTGCACCCAAACTTTTGTTGAAGAACAAAATAATGTTTTTGTCAACTTTAGCTTTAAAATCCATTTAAAGAGAAATTTAGTTTCCAAGTAAAGGTGGTTATTAAAATGGAAAAGAAAACCATTGAGAAAGAAGACAAGGGAGACAGTGGAACTGTTTTGTTGTAAAATACCCTGCCATTTCTGACAACAGATGTACCCTTCACGTCATTTCTTGCCTCCCTTCTTCTCCTTTGGCTTTGCTGCTGCTGCTGGTTTTTCTGCTTCCTTCTTTGCTGGTAGTGGTTTTTCCTCTTCCTTTGGCTTTGCTGCTGGTGGTTTTTCCTCTTCCTTTGGCTTTACAGTCTCTGCTTCCTTTGTTACCGGCTTTTTTGCAGGAGGAATCAGCACATTCCTTCTGATCCTCTTGCCTCTGAAGTGTTTTCTTTGAAGACATATATCGATGAGAGCAAAAAGTCCAGCAACACCAATAAGGATCTGGAAAACAAAAGAACCTCGTTACTTTTGCTTTTCATTCCAAAGCTGGCATATTTCCCTCTTGGTTTCTAATTCTTTAGTAGAGGCTGTTAAACACATCCCCTTGTCCCCTCAAACTACCAGATCTGGGAGACTCTGAGTTTCCCTGTCCCCACCATCCTGTCATCCCACCGCTTCTTTCTTGAAACCCAGCCTGGGTGGGGCCCTTTGCTTCATGTAAGTAGCTGCGAGAAGGAAGCCATTAGGTTGGCTGGCTCCCTGGACATCATCTGTATATAAATGGCTTCTCCACTGGAAACATTTATCAGCTTTAATTTTAAACTTTGCTTGCATCCCAGGATTCTGTAAAAAGAAAAGCCCTGTCCTTCAAAACAGAGGACAACACCCATTCTCCAAAAGAGGTGATTTCTGAGCAAATAAACAGCCCAACACAAAAGACTCACCACAGCAATAAAGTAGTTCACTGGCATGGTTTGTCGAATTCTCACAGCGAAGACCACAGCCCCCACCAGGAACATCGTGGAGAACACATCATTGAGAAGGTCCTGAAAGCAGGGGAGAGATGAGAGTCAACCTGAAACAGAGCCGAGGCCCCCATCAACACCCGGCCTGGTATAGCTTCCTCCAAAGGGAATGCTTTTCACACTCCTGCCTGATTTAAAAATCAATGTATGAAGATAAATATATACTAGGCTAGGTGGACATATGTGGTCCCTCATCTGGGCTCTTTGAGTCAAGACCCAAAGCCTAGTATGCTTCACTGCCTTTTCTGGCTCCCTCGGTTACCATCTCGTCTGCGAAACCACACATTTCATGGCTAGTTATGCTGATTTCCTCCCTCCAATACTCATTTAAGTAAATATATAAGTGTCCAACTTACTGATGTCCTTTTCTTGAGTACCACCCCAACCATCTTTCTGCTCTCGGGACTAGCTCCCCTCTATGGATTCCAGGTAGGCTGCGTTGCTGGCAGGAGGCTCTGTTGGACTCTGGCCCCTCATTGGGAGCCTGGAAGCTGCTGTTTTCATCCTTTCCCCCCGCCACCTGAATTCCTAGATACCCCCTCCCCTCTTTGCAAGGCTGCACCACCTCCTCCATCATCAAGCCTCTTTCCATACCCTATGGCCTCAGTCTTGCCCTTGCCCCATACTTGTTTCCCTTTCCCCTGCTGACAAGGTCCAGATGTTCTTAGATTTGGCCAAGGCACTGTTGCCTCCCTTGCTGCCCTCCCCTCAGCTACCACCCACTGTCACCCTCTGGCACAGCCACACTTCTCAGGGTTGGCCAAACCACAGGCACAGCAGGCTGCTTCCTCCCCTGTCACTCCTGGGGGGATGCCAGCCCAGAGCTTGTGTACCCCTTCTTCCAGCCAACCCTGCAGCGCTGGATGATGCCGACCCTTCCCCTTAGCTTCTAGGATGCCATTCTCTATGGATTGTCCTCCCCGGACCACTTTGTCTCAGGCCTTTTCTTTTCCTTTTCAATGTTTTGAATTTTAATACATTTCAAATATGTATTAAACAGAAAATAAGAAGACATCCCATCCCCCTGCCCACCTCCGCCAGCCATGAATCATTGAGATGAAATGCATGTTAACATCTGGCAACATTTGCTTAAGGTCTTTTAAAAAACAACAACAAAAAGAAGTAGAACTTTGTGGAGTGAGTACAGTCTCCCCATTCCATCCCTCTTCCTGCCCCTGTCCTCAAGGCAACCAGGCATTGGAAGTTCATGGGTAGTTTTCTGAAGTGTATATTAGTATTTTTCTCCTTATTATGTACTCATAAACAATATATATTATTTTGTGCGTTACAAATATTTTAAATAAAAACTATTATATTTTCTAGTACTTGCTTTTTAGTAATTTTGTTTCAAACATTTTAAATAAAAGCTATTATATCTTCTAGTACTTTTTAAACTTAAAAGTTTTTGAGATTTATCCATTTTGAGAAATGTAGATTGAATTCATTAATTTTAACTCATGTTCTACTGTATGAATAAACCAAACTAGAGGCATTATGTTGTTTATACCTTTTAGAAAATTATCACAAACTCTATCTGCCTCCTGTGCACATCTTCTCCTTGGCTGGGTATCACCAAGTTTCTCTCTAAAGTGCCTGTGTCGGTTTCCATTCCTGCCAGCAGTGTATAAGTGCTTCCATTTCACATGTCCTTGCCAACACCAAGTTAGAAGACCTGAACTTTTCACCAACAATTCATGACTCTTGCATCACGACAATGCACCAGCTCACACGGCACTGTCTATGAGGGAGTTTGTAGCCAGTCAACAACTATTGGAATACCCTCCTTACTCACTTGATCTGGCCCCCAATGACTTCTTTCTTTACCCCAAGATAAAGGAAATATTGAAAGGAAGACATTTTGATGCCATTCAGGACATCAAGGGTAATATGATGACAGCTCTCATGGCCATTCCAGAAAATGAATTCCAAAATTGCTTTGAAGGGTGGATTAGGTGCTGATGTCAGTCCATAGCTTCCCAAGGGGGAGTACTTCGAAGGTGATCGTAATGATATTCAGCAATAAGGTGTGTAGCACTTTTTCTAGGATGAGTTCGTGAACTTAATTGTCTGACCTTGTATTAATAGAATTTTGAAGCCTAAGCCATCTTTACGTTCCTGGCACATCCCTGCTTGATTGCAATGTATTGTTGCTTGCTTATATGGTGCTGGATTCAGTTTGCTACTATTTTATTGAGGATTTTTATGGCTACATTCAAATAAAATAAGCCTATAGTTTTCTTTCCTTATAATATCTGGTTTTAAGATGAAAGCTCCACCGGATAGTACAGCATATTATAAAACCTTTGAAAAAAAAGGGAAAATAAGGGACAGACTAATGGAACTGAATATAAAGTACAGAAATGAACCCTGTATATGGGATTTAGCATTTAACAAAAATGCCATTTCAAATCAATGGGAAGAAGGTGTACTATTAATTAAGTGATAGGGTGAAACAACTAGATAGCCATCAGAATAAAGTTGGAGTCATGGTTCATGCCATATAACAAAGTGATGCCAAATGATCAAAAGATTTAAATGTAAAAACCAAGTACCAGTAGTCAGTAATCACAAGATTGCCACGGGGTTACGAAAGTTAATTTGGGGAATGTAATCAATAACATTGTAAAGATTTTGTAGGGTATCCGATGGACACTTGTTAGGGAGACCACCTCAGGGATGGTGTAGATGCCTCATCACTGCACTGTACACCTGAAGCTGAAGCTGAACAATAATGAATGTCAACTACAAGTTTATATATATATATATATATATATATATATATATATATATATATATATATGTATATAGTTACAAGAAGCGGAGTACAGAATTAGGAATAGAGACAGTGGAAATGTAATGGCTCTGTGCGATGTCAGAGGATAGTGGATGGGGGCAGGGGAGTTGACACCGTTTGAGGGATATAAATGATAAATGTCTATTACTTTGTTATGTGCACCTGAAACTAAAAAAAAGCAAAAACAAACAAACAAAAAAACAAGTGCCAGATGAAAACATGAATGAATTATTTTATAACCTGTTTTTCTACTTCTTTTTGAGTGAATTTTTGTAAGTTATATTTTTTCTAGGAAATTAACGATTTAAACTTTCCAATTGATTGGCATAAAAGTTTATATTTTCCCTGTGATCTTTAAAAGCTCTTCTTGATCTTGACAGTAACATTTTCTTTTTTTTTTTAAAGATTTTATTGGGGAAGGGGAACAGGTCTTTTATTGGGGAACAGTGTGTACTTCCGGGACTTTTCCCAAGTCAAGTTGTTGTCCTTTCAATCTTAGTTGTGGAGGGCGCAGCTCAGTTCCAGGTCCAGTTGCCGTTGGTAGTTGCACGGGACATAGCCCACCATCCCTTGCAGGTGTGGAACCAGCAATCTTGTGGTTGAGAGGACGCGCTCCAACCAGGATGCGCTCCAATAAACTGAGCCATCCAGGAGCTCAGTGGCAGCTCAGCTCAAGGTGCCGTGTTCAATCTTAGTTGTAGGGGGCACAGCCCACCATCCCTTGCGGGACTCGAGGAGTCAAACCAGCAACCTTGTGGTTCAGAGCCCACTGGCCCATGTGGGAATTGAACCAGCAGCCTTCGGAGTTAGGAGAACGGAGCTCTAACCACCTGAGCCACCGGGCTGGCCCCTACACTAATATTTTCTTTGTTTCATCTTTCTTAAAAAAGACCTCAAGTAAGGTCTAGCTACTTTATTAGTCTTTTCAAAGAACTATATATTTGGTTTTATTAGTCCTTACTGTGGATCTTTGTTTCCTATTTCATTAATTTTAGCTCTTTTCTTTGGCATTGTCTTCTTAATTCCATTGTTTTGTTTTGGTACCTTCTTGAGATTGACACTTGAACTGTTAATTTTCATTTTTTTCTAATTACATATATTTGAATTTGAATGATTTAGCTGCATTCTACAGGTAGTATTTGTGTACAACTAAATCCCCACATGTTTAGAGAAAACATTAAATTCTACCTCTTCCCCCACAGTACATAGGGATTTAGTTAAAGTTTGCTGGTTGCTTTCTAATTATATTGCATTCAAGTTGGAGAATGTGGTCAGAATGATGTCAGTTCCTTGTTACTTGTTTACATGTGCTTTGTGGTTTTGTGTGTGTGTGTGTATGTGTGTGTGTGGCTTTCTTGATAATTTTAATGATTGTTCCAAGTGTGCTTGAAAAGAATATAGAGCCTGTTACTGTTGGGTGTAGGTTTCTGCATGTTCTGTGTATGTAAGTGTATTAAACTATGGGATGTAAGTTTAATGTAGGTGTATCTAAGTGGATTAAACTAAGTGGATTAAACTACTGGGGGAGGCATGTTAAAAGATTCCACTGTGGTTGTGATTTTCCAATTCTTTCTTATAATTAAGTCCATTTTTATTTTTGGGCTATACTGTTAGGTGCATAAAGTTCAGAATTGCTATATGTAGTGATCTTTATATACCTTTTTGAAAAACATAAAATTGTTTTAATCTGGTATTAAAGTTATGCCAGGTCTCTCTTACACATTTTCTCAACATGCCTTTTAATTTAGTATATTGCAGGATTAAAAACATCTATTCTCTGCGTTCTCTGTCTTTTAGATGAAGGATTAGTCCATTTATATTTGTCATCATTTCTGATATATTTGGATTTATGGCTACCATTTTATTTTTTGTATTTAACACAATACCACAAATATTCCTTTTTATTTTTCCCTTCTATAGAGTGAACTCTATTCTCTTTTCGCCTTTTCCCCTCAACAGGTTTGATGTTATACAAGATATGACAATTAAGTTCGCGAACTCGTCCTAGAAAAAGTGCTACATCCCTCATTGCTGAATATCACTAGGGTCACTTTTGAAGTTCTCCCCTTGGGAAGCTATGCACCGACGCCAGTGCCCAGTCCACTCTTCAATGCAATTTTGGAATTCTTTTTCTGGAATGGCCATCAGTGCTGTCATTGTATATCCCTTGATGTCCTGAATGGCATCAAAATGTCTTCCTTTCAATATTGTCTTTATCTTCAGGTAAAGAAGGAAGTCATTGGGGGCCAGATCAGGTGAGTAAGGCATGTGTTCCAATACAGTTATTTGTTTACTGGCTAAAAATTCCCTCATAGATAGACAGTTTTGTTTGAGCTGGTGCATTGTCGTGATGCAAGAGCCATGAATTGTTGGCAAAAAGTTCAGGTTGTTTTCATCTTTTTCAGGCAGCCTTTTCAGCAATTCCAAATAGTAAACTTGGTTACCTGTTTGTCCAGTTGGTACAAATTCATAATGAATAATCCCTCAGATATCAGAAAAGGTTAGCAGCGTCATTTTTGACTCTTGATTTGGACTGATGGAACATTTTTGGTCATGGAGAATAGGCTGGCTTCCATTGTGCACTTTGATCCTTTGTTTCAGGGTCGTATTGGTACACCCATGTTTCCTGACAGTGATAACATGGCCTCCCCAAAAGGTCTTGGCAAACTTCGACCCTCCTTTGCTTTTGTTCATCAGTGAGCTCCTTCGGGACCATGTTTGCACACACCTTTCTCATTCCAAGATTTTCAGTTAAGATTTTCCTAATTGTTTCTGTATCAATGTTGACTTGGTCTGCTGTGCTTCTCACAGTCAGCTGACGATTTTGATGCACAATTCGATGAATTTTTGCAATTTTTTCATCAGTTCTGCTTGTTACTGGCTGCCCTGACCTCTCTTCATCAGTGATGCATTGTCTCCCCTCAGAAAAACGTTTAATCCATTTGTACACTGCCATTTTCTTCATGGCATTATCTCCGTAAACTTGAACTAACGTGTCCCAGATTTCATTTCCACTCTTGCCAAGTTTAACAAGAAATTTAATGTTTGTTTGTTGCTCTCATTCAAGCTGACATTCTTGTGATGGCACACAAAAACATGCAACAACAATAATGAACGCCACTCAGCAAGACATTGCCACACATCGACACAAACATAGCTGTGAAACACAGCTGTGAAATACCAAGGTTATGAAACTTTACTGAGCTGTTTGCACAGTGCTGCTAATATAAGCACATGGTGGAAAGTTCGAGAACTTAATTGTCATACTTCGTATATCCTGGAATTTTATTCTTTAGCAGTATAATGTTTTACTATGTTAATGTTAATACCAAATGTCCCACAAAATAAAGGACCTTTAATTCTTATCATACACAGCCACTGTGGTCTTACATGTTATTGAGTTGCTCTTACTTTAGTTCCACCTTGTTTTAGTTGTTCTCTCCCCAAATAAATTATTAATATATATATTTTTAAAACTGTCTGTTTAATGTTTATTTAGGTCAATCCACAAGCATACTAGGTTCTTTGCTTACTGTGTCTTTTTTTACATTGCAAACATTTCTTTTGGGTTTAATTTATTTCTTCCTGAAGTACACCTTTTAGTAGTTCTTTCAGTGAGGATCAGTGAAAATAAATATTTTTAGTCTTTTTCTAAAAGTGTCTTTATTTTACTCTTTCCATCTCAGCTCTTCAAAGAAATTATTCCATTCCATTGTTTTCTGGCCACTGTCATTGCTGTTGAAAAATACGAAGTTAGTCTAACAGTGTGAGTGTTTGTTGTTTCTTTAAGATAAATTATCTGTTCCTTGGTTTTTTAAGTTTTGCTTTGTCTCTGGTGATCAGCAGTGCCTCTGCGACATATCAAGGTATAGTTTTGTTTTTATTCATTCTTCTTTGTACCTCTTTGAGAATTCACATCTTTCATTAAATCTGATATTGATATTGCCACCTCAGCTCCTTTTTTGGTAACTTTTTGCATGCCGTATCCATTTTCACTTTCAACCTATTTGTGTCTTTGGATCTAAAGTGAGTCTCTTGTGATCCTCATATAGTAGGATCACGTTTTTTTTTTTTTTTTCAAATCCATTATGATAATCCATGTCTTTTAATCCATGTACATTAAAAATAATGACTGATAAGGACTTATTTCTGTCATTTTGCTATTTTCTATATATCATCTCTTTGTTCCTCAGTTCCTCCATTACTGCCTTCTTTTGTGTTTTTTTGTAATGTACGGAGTTTACTCCCTTCTCATTTCCGTGTGTGTGTGTGTGTGTGTGTGTCTGTGTGTCTGTGTGTGTGTGTCTATCTTAGTGGTTACTTTGTGGTTACAATTAATATCTAAATTTATAACAGTCTAGTTTGAATTGATACCAACTTAGCATCAATAGTACACAAAATCTCTTTATTGTTATTGTCACAAATCATATCTTTATACATTGTGGCCCACTAACATAGATTTATAATTATTGTTTTATGCATTTGTCTTCTAAATCATATCAGAAAGAAAGAAAAGTGACAAACCAAAAATGCAATAATACTGGTCTTTATACTTACTTATGTTGTTACCTTTACTGGTGTCTTTACTTCTTTTATGACTTTAAGGTACTATCTAGCGTCTTCTCATTTTGGCCTGAAGGATTTAGCATTTCTTGTAGGACATGTCTACTAGCAACAAACTCCCTCAACTTTTGTTTATCTGGGAACGCCTTAATCTCTCTTTAACTTTTGAATAGTAATTTTTGAAGGATAATTGCAATTTCGAAGAATATTGTATTCATCTCCTGGAGTTCCCGTAACAAAGTACCACCAATCGGATGGCTTAGAACAACATAAACTTTTTGTCTCACAGTTCTGGAGGCCAGAAGTCCAAAATAAAGGTGTTGGCAGGGTCATGTTCCTTCTGAAGGTGCTAGTGAACATCTGCTCCAGGCCTGTCTTCCAGCTTCAGGCATTCCTTGGCTTGTCTCACTTTCCTGTCTTTGTTCTGTGTCTCTTCACATCTTCTTCCCTCGGTATACTTGTATGTCTGTCTCTGTCCAGCTTTCTGCTTTTTATAAAGAAACTAGTCATATTGGATTAGGGCTCATTCTAATGACCTCATTTTAACTTGATCATCTGTAAACACCTCATTTCCAAATAAAATGATATTCACAGTTACTGGGAGTTAGGAGATGTGTGTGTGTGTGTGTGTGTGTGTATACACATATATATGGTTGTTTGTTTGTTTTTTGGGGGACACAATTCAACTCTTAACAGATAGCAAATTAGAAGAATAGAATTCTTAGTTGACAGTGTTTTTTTTCCTTTCAGGACTTTTAGTACATGTTCCACTGCCTCACGCCTCCATGATTTCTGATGAGAAATTGGTAGTTAATCTTATTAAGGGTCCTTTGTGGCAAGATGAGTTGCTTCTCTCCTAGCCTTTCTCTTTGTCCTTGGACAGTTTGATTATAATGTATCTCAGTGTGGATTGCTTTGAGTTTATCCTACTCCGTACTTTTTGAATATGTAGAGTCACGTCTTTTATCAAATTTGGAAAGTTTTTGGCCATTATTTCTTCAAATATTCTTTCTACCCCTTTCTCTCTCTTCTCCTTTTGGGACTCTGCATGTATTAGTATGCCTGATGGTATCCCACAGGTCTCTTAGGCTCTGTTCATGCTTTATTCATTCTTTTTTTTTTCCTTTTCCTCAGACTGGATAATCTCAATTGACCTATCTTAAAGTCCACTGATTCATTTTTCTGCCTGTTCAAATCTGATGCTAAGCCATTGTAGTGAATTTTTCATTTCAGTTATATTACTTTTCAGCTCCAGTATTTTTATTTGGTTCCTTTTTATAATTTCTCTTCACTGATGTTATCTGTTTGTTCATTAATTGTTCTGGTTTCCTTTAGTTCTTTGAGCGTTTTCAGACAGTTGATTTAAAGTCTTGGTCTAGTATGTCTAACATCTGGGCATCCTCAGGGATGGTCTCTATTAATTTTTTTTTGTGTGTACGTGCTTTACTTTGTTTCTTTGCATGCCTTGTGCTTCTTTGAAAACTGGGCATTTTGAATATTATGATGTAGTTACTCTGGAAACCAGATTCTCATTCCTCCCCAGGTTTGTTTTTGCTGCTTGTTGTGAGTTGTAGTCATTTGTATGTTCAGTGACCTTTTTTGAAACCATATTTTGAAAGACTGTATTCTTCTTTTTGTGTGGCCACCGAGTCTCTGTTTCATTACCTTAATGGTCAAGTAGTGATTTGACAGTGATTTCCTTAAATATTTGGAAACAAATAAATAAACTTTACCAGTCTTTGCAGATTGGCTCTGTGTTGGGGTACTTCTTCAACACTTGTTCAGGCTGTTTGCAACTCCAGGTACTTTTCACTTGCTACTTGGGCAAGTAAAGCTGAACGTAAAGCTGGACGTAAAGGTCAGCCAGAGATGAAAGCTTAGTCTTTCTGAGCATGTGTCCAGCCCTGGGCATGTGGCCTTCTAGATTCCCTGGTATATGTGGAAGCTTTTCAAAGCTGTTATTCCCCCATGTATCCCCTTACTCAACCTCTTTGCAAACTTCTGGTCTGTCCACTGCTTACCTCATTTGTTTTTCTTTGGCCTAGGTCGCTGTGGTTAGTTAGTATATTCGCCTTTAAATGCTTTGACATACATTATCCAGGAGGCTGCTTTAGCCCTGAGAATTTTCTGAGGCAGCTGAAACAAAGGATAGTCCATGGGCGAGTCCCTCAGGGAACCACCAGACAGGTCAAAACACACAACCATAATTCTTTGAGAATAAGGTCTGTATTGTTCCCTCTGCCACCGTCAAGGAATGTGGCCAGGAATGTATGCTATTGTCTTCATGGCCACTGAGAAGCTGAGGAATGAGGGATGGCAGGCATGTAAGTTAAAATGCTACAACATTTTCTTACCAAAATTCAACAGCTTATTTCTTCATTAAGCATTTCCTTTATTATAAGTTTTAAAAATTACATTCCAGAGTTCTGAAAAAGTTGATTCTGACAATTTTGATAACCTAATTATTGCTTTTAATGGAGGGACAGAGTTTGGGAGCTCCTTACTCTGCCATTTTTAGTGATGTCACTGATTAAATCTGGAGGTTCTCAGTCATTATCAGTTTGGATATTTCCTCCATTTTCTTGAGTTTCTTTTTCTGGAACTCCTATTAGGCTTACAATGGATTTTTCTCATTACATAGTCTCTGTCTCAACTTCTTTCATATTTTCTCTGTTCATCTCTCAGTGCTATGTTCTGTATAATTTCCCCACCCTTTCAGTTCACTAATTCTCCAGCTTTGTCTGATATGCTTTTGAACACACCTATTGACATTTTTATTTCAATAACGACATGTTTAATTCTAGGCATTATATTTTGTACTTTAAGAAAGATCTGTCTATTCTGTCCTCATAATGTCTTATTTTTTTCCTAGGGCTCTGAGTTGTCTTGAATAGTACATTATTATTTTTAGACAGTTCTGCTATTATATTTTCAGGGTTCTAATCCTCCCATTTGTTATGTTTGCTGATTATTCTTAGTAATGAGTATTTTAAAATCAGGTGTTTTGTAGTTTTGAACTGTGAGTTCATTTTTGATAAGTCTCCCCTCACCATACCCCTCCTGTGAGAAACTTTTTATGCTTTGTGATTTTTGCATTTGTTTTTGTCAGTCCCATGGATATCACCAGAATATCATCAAATTAGTATCAGTTTTTATGCTAATTCCCAGGTATTACGTTTTTTAGGCTGCATAAAGATTTGTAGGCTGAACGTAGTAAAAATTCAAATCAAATCTATATAAAGTCTAGACTCAAGGTTTCTTTTTTTCAAGGTGGTCTTTTCTGTCTTTCTTACTCAGAGCTGAGGCAGAGATAAACAAGCTTTCTTGTTCCTCTGTGTAGGGGAAGGTATCTTCTCTGTCTTTTCGGTAGGGTGTAGTCTTTGTAGGGTGCTGGCTTTATGTAGGGTTTTCAGTTCTAAACCCCCACTTTGCTTGACACCGAGGCTTTATGTCCTGGGATGAAAATCCATACTCTAGGTTCCTGGGATAACACTTTGTGGGACATTCCCACCCACACTAGAGCAGTTACTGCTTCCGTTTTCCATTTCTGGCACCTGTGTGTGTTTCCCTTTTTCGTGCCAGCTCAGTCATTCAGTTAAAGCAATAGTGGTTACATTGCCCCTGGTAGTTTAGTTAAGTGCAGTGGGAGGATTTTCAAGATTCATTGAGTTTTTTCATCTTCTAAAAGTATATTTTCTCAAGTTCCTTGGCTGGTAACTTGTTCTCTGCCTGTCCCTTTACTTTGTCCTCTCTTTAATCCCTTTCCCAAGAATCTTATGTGGCTCTCTTCTCCTTTCTCCCTATACTGGGGGTCCTCACATACCCCATTGAGACCTGTGGATCCCTGAATGCTAATAACCTTTAACAAGGAGGCAGCACAGAGTGTAATTAAAGACAGAGATTCTACTGACAAAGGTGGGTTTGAATCCTTTTTCTGCCACTCACTAGCTGAGTTACCTGGGGGCAAGTTACTTGGCCATTCTGAGCCCATTTCTTGTGTAAAGTGAGTGTACCAGTGAGCATAGGACTCTGGAGGCATGCTGTGAATGTGCAATGAACAAGGCCCCTTGGGTGAGGGAGGAGTTAGGTGGGCGTGCTCTGTGATTCCACAGGTGATGGGCAGGGCTTCAAGTCCATAAGTCCTCACGACCTTGTCAAACACTTTACTTTTACTTCTCAGAAACAATCCCGAGAGAGTGTTGCTGTCCTCATGTTACAGATGAGGAAACAGGCTAGGAGTGGTTTGGTAACTTGCCCAGTCCCATCGTAACGCATGACGGCTTTGGGCTGAACATCTTTCTGGGCGGAACATCCTGGACATCTATGGCTACTTTAGAAGTGATTTTTAAAAAATCACTTTTTAAAAAAAGGTGTGAGCTGGCACACGGGTTGGGAGGAACAGCTAGTTGCTATACCTCCCCTCCCCCCAAGTAGAGCAAACACTCAGGAGAGCAAAGACCTATTGGTTTGACTACCTGGTGGATACGCGGCCTCTGCCCCCCAGCTGGGCTTCTTGCAGGCCTTTTCTACCTAACTTCAGCTGCCCCTGCTCTGGGCCCACCTGAAGGTGCTGAGCCCATACATGGGCACAAGTATGGGAGAGGAGATGTGTCTCTTTGTTGACACACAGGAACGCACACCAGGTCGCTGTCCCTTCACTTACAGAAATGGGCCATAGGATGAAGGGCATGTATCTCTGGATGGCGAAGGTGTGGATGATGAAGAAGAAGCCGAAGATGGACATCTCCATGGTGACGATGAGTGTCAGGATGGGGTGCGCGGCAGTCCCCGTGAACAAGACCAGAGCAATTGCTAGGCAGCTCTGTGGAGAGACATTCACCTGAGCCATAGCAAAGGGCTCTCTCTGACTCCGGAGCCCCTCTGGGCCCCTGCAGCCCACTCCTCCCTCTCCCTGTCCTGGAGCCCCGGCCCAGGGATACCAGGCCAACTTACCAAGCTCAGGATCTTGACCTCGGCGTGCCCCATAACCCAGAACTCTTTATTGCTGTCCTTTAATTCCCACCTGTAGCGGCGGCATCCTTTCCTCGTGCCCACTTCATCCTTGGGCTGCACCGACTTTGGCTTTGGCGGCTTCTCCTCTTCGGATTCGCCCGAAGTAGAGGGCTCGTCAGCGACTGGTTTTGGTGCTGGTTTTGGTGCTGGCTTCGGTTTGCCCTTTTTGCCTTTGTCTGCCATCTTTGCTCGGGGGTTCTCAGCTTGTCAGGGCCTGCCCAGTCTCTTCTGCTGTCCCCAGACAGGCCTGGCCTTTGAGACAGCCCGGTGCCAACCGACTTGTTTAGAGGCCACACTCACCCAACGGCCAAGACCAGTGAAGCGAATGCCGGGTGCTCCTTCTCCCCGCGCAAGCGCGCGCACCCTTTCGCATCTCGTGCGTGTCACCCCCGCACAGGGTCGGCGCTGCTCATCACCAGGACCCTGCAGCCGCCACGTCGGCTCATCTCCCAGTCAGGAGCGTCCTCCCCACCTCCAGGCTCACCCCCAGGACCCCACCTCCTCCCGGAGCTCCCCTTACGGTCTAGTGTGGCCTCGCAGGTGGCCCCGGGCTCTAGCCCCTGCCTTCAGGCTGGGTGGCTGGAACCAGAGCGGGGTCAAAGTCCTCGCCGTGGCCTCCTGAGACAGCCATGCCCAGTGCCCCACGGGCGCACCAGCCTGGGCAGGAAAATGTAACTCGACTTTTACACAAGGCAACACGTGGAGGCACAAGTGTTCCCGACTTAGCAGCCCTGATTTTATGATCACAGGTGGGCGGAAATGGGTGACAGCAGGCGAGCTCGGTGGGAGGAGCGGAACGGGTGAGACACAGCCGCTTTTGCCTGCAAGGACGTCTGTGAGGATGCCTTCGTGGATTATGGGGCGGGTTTGGGGGTGGGTTCTACCCCGGAAGGGGAGGACCTGGTTTCGCTTTCGATTCCCAGGACTCGTTTCACGTTATTCCTCATTGTTTTGGTGACTATAGTCGCATCGACGAGGCACACGATTGCTGCCGCGAAACACAGGGCCTGTCAGACACAAGACCATGTATGGGAAGGAAAGGGTGTTATTTTGCAGCTCAGCAACCACTTGTGTTCCCTAACCCCATTCCGGGATGAGGGATGCTGGTGGCCTTTTTTCCTTCTCTGACCCTTCACTACCTGCTGCAGCCCTTTCTGCCGTTCCCAGAGAAAAGGATTTTGGAAATGGTGGGTTTTGCTGCTAGTAATGACCTTGCTTGATGCCCGAGGCACCAGAAAAGGACTAGAGGAGGGCACTGGCCCTAGGAGTCTCCAGCTCGGTGTGGGCTCCTGAAACAGACGTCCCTCGGTGGAAAGGGCACTTGGGCTAAGTTTGAAAGGGCAGAAAGGAGTTTCCCAGGGGACCAGCTGGGAGGAAGAGAACTCCAGGTACTGGATCGAGGTCTCCAAGGAATCTGGTGTGGCAGAGGCCTCCGGAGCTGGTGAGTGAGGGAGCAGAGTTGAGGCTGGGGAGAGGCAGTATCCGGGACTTCATCAAGAAGAGAGGTCAGGTATGCCAGACGCAGAATGGAGATTCAGATGGAGAGTGAACCAGGCTGGAGGCAGAGACCAGTCGGGGGTGGTGGGGGCTCCTGCCATCCAGGTAAGAATTGATGGAGGCCAGGGGGTGGGGGCCTCTGGAAGGTAGGGGAAGGCTTGGTAGCTGAGTTAGCAGATGGGGACCAGCTGTCTGCCTTGGGTGTTTCTCTTTATGGTCGCTTAAACCCCAGCTGCTTAAATGAACTTTTGCTATGTAAGTCTTGCCCCAGCTAATCTGTGAGCTCCCCTAGGGGAAAGGGACTGTATCTCCAACACTGAGTTTAGGCCTGGCACAATCCAGTGGGATTGACAAAATATTTACTGATTATGGAATGAATTCAATAAATTAAACTTTTTTTCTGGATTAATTTCTGTTCCCATTGCTTGACTTCTTGAGTCAAAGTCTCACTTCCCCACCCCCATCTTCTAAGCATTTAATCTGCCTTATCTTGTGCTCTTCATATGAGGAGGATTTGTGACCCAGGGCAAGGTATTTAACCGTAGTGCCCATATCTGTGAAAATGAGAGTTGTAAATATTAAGTCAAAATGTGCCTAGCCTTGTGTGGGGCACATGCTGAGAACTTCCTTCCTTCCTTCCTGAGTAGGTTGGGTCACACACCTTTGATGATGCACTTGTTTTTTTCTACCATCATTCTTTTCATGTGCTTTTCTTCTCTAGTCCAGGAAAGTCAAAGTCCTATTTATAGACAAGAACATCTTGCTGAAACAGTTCAAAAAATAGTGTGTACAATTCTCAAAAGGAGTTCAACAGACTTGTGTTTGTCCCTGTTTGGAGAATGAGTATGAGAATGAAGATTTTCATGAGCTTAGAGTTTGCAGTTTGCACAGTTTCATATCTTCTGTAGAAATCAGCGCAAGAAAAAGAAGGGGTGCGCATGAGGATGTTGTTCTGGAAATGAAATAATGATTGTCTGCCGGTTTCCCTGTTCAAAGAGTCTTAAAATACTGATCTTAAGTGGAGTCACAAAGACCTCTACTTACCCCTCCGACATACAGTAGATGCTTTTTTTCCTTTTCTTGCATTGTCAAGGCGGCAACTATGAAAAGGGACACAGCTGTAATGAGACTGTTGATAAGATCCTGTAATACAGAATTGAAAATTGTCAGCTTTACATGCAAATGTGTTTCATAAAATATTTAAATTGGTCAATTACCCATCTAAGCATGGATGCTTTTTAAAAACTTTCCCTTTGAATAATATGAAGAGGAACCCTCAGCAGCATAATTCTTACATCTTCCAGAGACATGAGTTTATTTGATTTTAAGTTCTTGGGTAGGATTTTGTCAGCAGAAAAGGGTTTAATTTCATTAACACCAGTAAAAAACAAACAAATAAACAACAAAAAAAAACCTGACAACTTTTCTATTAGACTTTTCTTAAAGGGCATACAAAAGTGAGCATGGAAAAAATCTAGAGGTTAGGGGGCCAAATTGGTCTTCCATGATATGATTTTTTTTGAAGTCTTGCATTGTAAATTCAGCATTCTATGCCACACTACATTTGTCTTAATATAAAAATAAAATTTTAGGTTAGCACTCTACGGATTTAATTCCACTCCCAAATCTGCAGGTAGAACCGATCCTTTGGCAGGTGGGGCATATTGATTCTGTAGGTTCACATATTCCAAGAAGGCAGGAAGCCACCTTAGGAGCATGCCTGGTATTCTGAACTGAATGCCTGTGCTGCTGACTTCTGCTGTTCCCTACGATATGGCCACAGTTGAGTCTGCCCTGACATGTATAGGCTATTAGTGTCCTTCCTCCTGGGTTTCCTTACTGGCTTCTTTAACTGCTAGCCCAATCTGCTGTTTTGTGTGCTAAATAAAGGGTAAGGGTGAGTGGGTGGGGGCTCACCCCTGAGTATAAGTAGAGGCTGGGCTTTGGTATTGGAGCAGTGATGGAAGAGAAGGTACTCAGTGTGTCAGAGGCACCAGTTTATAGGGAGGGGCAAAAGCCCAGGGTGATATAATCATGATAGGGCCCAGATGTCTAATGTGAACATTTTCAGTCTTAAAGTCTTGGTGGCTCATTATGCTGTTACACCTTAAACTAATAAAAAAAAAAAAGTCTTGGTGGCTTGACTTGGTAGTGTCAGCCTGTCTGTGCATTTGCCCAAACATAGCAAGGAGCCCTGCCCTCCAGTGTATGGAATCATAATGGCTCTAATGAAGTGTGTTCAGTGTGCCAAGTTTCCCAGTCATTGTCTCATTTAACGCTCAAAAACACCCTGCAAAGGCAGTATTGTTATCATCTGCATTTTAAGAGGATGTAACAGAGGCTTACAGAGGTTTATTAAATTGCCTAGGATTGAATATCTGCCAAGGAGTGGAGTCAGAACTCAAGTCACTGTTGTCTCCCCTCAGGGATCCCCAAATAAGGAGGAAATGAACTATCTCCCTAGGATGGAAGTGCAGCATCCATCTTTTGGCATTTTCTGTGGAATGGGTCGTGGAAGGTCAACATAGTATGGGACAAATACCGTGAAAGTGTTTTTTGTTGATGAAATAGTTTGGCCTGCCAATTCCTAGATGTGTGACCCGGGGCATGTTTTATCACACCTCTGTGCCAACATGCTAATTTTTAATATGGGGATAATGATTGACATTCATTGTGTTGATCTGAGAATTATATGGCATAATGAATCTGAAGGCATCAAGTAAGGTGCCTGGCATCTAGTCGGTAGTGGGAGTACCTCAAAATGTAGATTCGTGACAGATGTCCTCAAAATGTGCACAGATAGCAAACTTTCTGCAAACTGCAGGTGTTCTGCCTGTTTTTATTGGCAAGCAAGGAGCCCTATTGTGGAATGTGACTTGCCTCTTGGAAGGGCACTAATGTCTATTATTTGGGCACCTGGTGGGTAACACGGGAAGAGGACGTGGGGCAGGGCTGTGAGGATGGGAAATAAGTTTCAGCGGAGTTATGTAGGCTGTGCAGAGGTCTGGCCACAGTGGGGCAGGCACTGCAGTTTGCAGCTTCGCAGGAAGCTTAGCACCTGAGGATTATGTGTAAACCAAGTTATTCAGAGTTGTGAGCAAGGACTCTTACAACTAAGGGGCAAAGTGTAAACTTTTTAAAATAAAAATTAACTAGCTGTGGTCATAGATCATTGAGAATTGGGATGAGAGCACATTAATAATGATAATAGGAATAAACCCAATGCAGACGAGGCCTCCCTGGGTAATCGCCGACTCCCTGTCATCATTCCATCTCCTCGTTTGACTCCCAGATGTTATAGTTTACCCTGGTCCTTACTCAAAAGGCAGTGCTCTCCTGACTTGTCCCTTGGAGCTAATGCCTTGTACCTATCATTCCTATTGTAACTCACATTTCTTGAGCACTTACTGTGTGCCGTGTACTGTGCCACATATACTGTGCTAATACGTGATCTCATTTAATTCTCACAACAAACTCTCATTATCCCCAGTTTACAGATAGGGGAGCAGCTTGCCAGGGTTGCTCAGCCAGTAAGTGGCTCTATCCTCAGCAGTCTGACTTGAGTGACCAAGGGCCTTCTCCTGACTAACCCCACTTCCTTTTCCCTTGGACACAGACCTTCTTGTTTAGCTTCATCTTTGACACAGAGAGAGATGTTTTCCTTGATGGGGTAAAACTGCAGCTGAGCCTTGCCACATGCAATAGGACTTCTGGTTCCCCCACAAATGCTGTCCTCACTCAGCTTTTTCTTCCCCCCTTGACTGAATACCCTATTGATTCAGGTAACCTCCTCTGACTAAAATGAGAGATAGGTTTGTTACTGGACTGTTATTTTTCCATAAAGCTCTCAGACTGTTCTCTGAGATAAACAAAATGGTGTAGACTTACAACTGGGAAAGAAAAAGATGCTTTAATGGTGAACGCTGATTTTTAAAAATCACTGAATATTAGAAAAAAAGTTAAACATTTAAATTTGTTTCACAAAATGTGATCTTTGTAACAAGAATTTATATATAATAAACATTAGATGGTAGTCAGCTAACTGCAACTTTCATTGGTTCCATTTGTGCCTGGAGTTCTCCAAACACATGGCAGGGCCTCATCAGAAATCACCAGACCTGTTGGTGTTCATTAATCTTATTTGATGGGGATATTCTAAGGCTGAACTTATAAATGTAAAACTATTGCTGGTAGTTTTTGAAACATCACTTTTATAGCTTTAGTTTAAAATATGTTTATTATTATTTTTTTAATTGCTTTCTATTGGCAAAAACATCTGCTTGACCAGGACTCAGTTTCTCTGACCACACTTGATAATATTTTTTGCAATGTAGAAGTGTTAAAAATATGGGCTATTCAGAAGACAATAATTACAAATCATACTTTTCTTGGGTACACTGACAGATGACACTAGATGAGGGTGGGTAAAATTGATCATGAGGTCTAAAAACGAAGACAGTGATTCCTCCATGGTGGGGTGAGGAAAGCTGTCTGCTTACTAGCTCTGACGCAGCGCCATGCTGACAGGTCAGGGGCCAGCTGAGGGTTGGACCTGCACCCTCCCCATGGGTGTCAGGGTCCCTGGCACAGCCTTCTCAGAAGCGAGAAGCTGCAGTTGAGACTAGGGTATGGGTCCCCAAGCCCAGGCTCCATCAGCACTCCAGAGAAGGAGACTCTGCCAAAATATGGTCCCAGAGTGCACTGCCCTCTCTGTAAGTCATCTTCCCCCTGACGCTGCCCTGCTGAGATCTGAAGCCCTGATTTATCAGACTTCCTGTCTCCCTGCTGGGGACTTTCACCCTTAGCCCTTTGCCAAACAAGAATGGGAATAGAGAAATAAGGAAACATCCTGGTGTGAGCCTTTAAGGAAATTGCCACTTAAAATTAGTACTCCTTTATCCTCATCCTGTACCTTCTGGCACCAAACCATCCACCAAAGAAGGGCTGAAAGATAGTGGCAGCTGTGACTGCTGGACCCCTCTCGTGTGTGGGCAGGCCTTCAACCTGCACTGAAACAGTTACAGTGTTTCAGGAGGTCCTGTGTTCTCTGGCGAGCTGCACTGGCCTTTCGCTAAGGTCCCAAGTGACTCCCTCAGCTTGATGCCAACATATCTCCAAGTGTACCTACTCTCTGAAGTTTCAATTAGTCACCTCGTAGGCACCAATACTGTCACTGAGCCAGCACATGTCTTACTTTGCCAAGCCTTCCTTGTTATTATCCAGTGGTAGGTATTTACCCCTCTGAGCAATCTTAGATGTACATGTCCTTCATCTTATGGGACCTGAAAGGGCAAATTCAGAAGGAAGGGACGGGATAGGAGAAGACAACGCAGTTTTGGATCCTGTTGGGATGGGTCTTTTCAAAAACTTTCCAAGTCAATTAGCTCACCACCTGACCAACTACGTCAGTTAGTATGTAGTTGCTTAGTATGTGTACTGCGGGTTAGTTGGGCATCAGAATAACTGGGCCACCTTTGTGGTAAGACAGTTTCCCAACTGTGAAGCTCCGGTGAGTTCCTCATGCATATCCAGGTGCTGTTCCAGGCCTGGACCCTCACCTTGGATGGCAGTGGCAAGGAAAAGGCAGGGGCCCTGAATCATACTCTGGGCTCCCATAGCTGTCCAAAGATAGGAGAATGCTGTCACCCAAGGACAGAGGTAGCAAAAGGGGGCCTGGCTTTATCAGAGTTGACCAATGACCAAAAGTCTGCAACTCTATGCAAGCTGTCCTGAGCCGCCTGGGTAGTACGAGCACAGTCCCTCTCACAGGACCTTCATGGTTCATGCTGAGGAGACCCTAGCTCCCGCCTCTGTCTGAGATACTTCCTGGACACGCTCCCTGGGCCCTACAGCAAAGCTTGGCGTCTTGAAGGTCTCTCTAGCTCTCCAGCATTATGGCAGTGGACCTTTTCTCAGAGGGCTCTGGTTCTCCTGCCCACAGCTGCTGACCTTAGCACTGTGGGACCCTCAGTCACTCACACCCAAGGCCCTGTGCCCCCCCCCCCAGGATAATTAACTCACCCTTGGATCCAATTTTGAAGGAAACCATGAGGAAACAGGAGAAGATAGAGAGAACATAAAATTTAGAGAATCTAAGGAGAACAAAGATGTCGTGAGGGTGGAGCTAGAGAAACCATCACAAACAAATAAGGCATAAAGTCTGGGCTTTCGGAGTCAGACACACCTGGGCTCAAACCTGAGTTTCCATGTGCCTACATATGACCATGGGCAACTGAATCACTTTAATCCAGTGTTCTCACCTGTCAGATGGGGAGTGGGTGATGACTACAACCTCACCAGTTGTTGTGAGGATGAAATCAGGTAATATATGTGAAAAAGGTATCTGGCACATGATATGTGCTCAAAAATGTTACCTGCCCCTCTTGAAAATGTCATGGACAGAGATTTGAGTTTCCCCTCAGAAATCTCTCCATGGTTATAGCTCTCTGTAACTAAGAGGGTCTTCCATACATCCAATTAAAGTTGCTCACATTTTGCTTTGTCTGCTCCCTGTTGCTCAGCTCTCTGTGGGGCAGAGAGAGTTCAGCAGCCATTTCAGAAAATCCCTCAGACACTTAAAGAAAATATTTTGAGTTTTGGGTCAATGCAACTGATCCTACCTTAAGGATAGAAGAAGATGCAATAAGGAAATGGGGGTGTGGAAGAGGCCTGAGCTCAGAGTTAGGATTGTTCACAGTGTGAGATAACCTGGTGAAAGCCACTCGGATATCTGATGGGGCCTGCTGGCCACTTCGTAGTGAATGTTTACTCTGTGCCAAGCACCGTGCTGTTTTCTTTAAATACCTTTAAGTGTTACAGGGGCCCTTGAGGCACTGATTATCATCACACTTTTCCTTCGCTGAATTTCCTGGATGGGGAAACTGAGGCTAAAGTTCACATAGCTAGTAAGGTACAGGGCCAGGAACTGGGCCCAGGCCTGTACCTGGACAAAACTATCGTCCCTGTCTAGTCTGTGAGGATGCAGAGCCTCAGGCTCCACAATAAATAGGATTTATCCGAAACCTTACGCATTAGCTTCAGGAATTTTTCATTTGTTAAAGAATGTGAGATTCTGGGAAAAAGCTATGATGAAGGCTATACAGACAATGTCTTTTCCTGAATACCGCACCGTCAGTCACCCCTTTTGGAGTATGTCCCTTACCACATGTGAAAAGGTTGACTCTTGCAATCTTTCAGGGCATGAGTGACAATTTTTCTACAACTCTGCCATGTCCACCCTTGCTTTTGGGGGGGATGTTTATAATCTGTTAGAGAGAGTGCTGTTTGAAAAGTAGAAGCATGTGCTGTTTTCTAAGCAATAGGTGAGAAATGTGTTTCCCTACTGAACATACGAATTAAAATTTTCTTCAGGACAAACTGAAAAGTATCAGGCGTTCAGGACTATAGTGAGATGGAAGCAGGTATGTGTGCTGGTTGTCCTGTAGACAGAGGCGTCCAAGGAATCTTTCTGGGAATTAGGCTAGTTTCTCTCCTGGGACTAGGGCAAAACCCTAACTGTCACAGCTCAGCTGTGTCCTTGTCTAGAGAGATGATAGCTCTTGTGTTTTCACTTGAGGAGAGAGGCTCTACTCTGTAGCTGAAGGCAAAGCCTATATTTGAATTATGAAAATGAACACTTACAAGTAAGGGCCAATGTATACAAGTCATCAAGTGGTGAATGGTTAGCATATAGATTAGAATAAAGAAAAGAACGATGCAGGTCTCCAGCACTGCGACTGCTATGTATGTCTCATGGGTTTTGGAGACGACGAAACAAGCTAATGCTTCCATGAGAAGACCCTGCAAGAAAGGAAACAGAATTTGTTTTAATGCATAGGTGCTATTAAAAAAAACACCCTATTAATTGTCAGAATGTAAATCTGATTATATTGCAATTGTCTGTATTGTTTTGCACATTTTATTTAAATTTTTAAAAATATTTTTAAGACATGAAATAATAAAAATGCACACAATATAAAGGGTAAAAAAATAACTTCAGTTTCTTTCTTCTCCCTCAGCCCAACCCTAGCCTATCTCCTTAAAATTAACCACTGTTCACAGTGTATATTTTATACCAGAAAAAAGTATGTATATACAGGTAGGGTAACTGTATATTGATTTTGACAGAGTGAGGGAGAGCTCCAGCTTTCTTTCCAAACAGCTGCTGATTATTCCAACATCATTTATGGGGAATCACCAATATTTTCCCCACTGATCTGATATCCAGTCTTTATTATATACTAAATTTGCAGGTGTATTCAGGCCTTTTTTGGGACAGTTCTCTGCCACTGATTAGCCAATTTCTTCTCTAGTACTTTTGAAATTACAGGAAATTCATTTTTTTATCCTATTATCTGACCTGGTTTTCCATTCAGTACTCATTCTTAGATTGTTTATGCCTACCATACTTGTCTTGGTCAAGTTCCCCAAACTAAGCCTATTGGTATTTTAATTGAGATCTCATTTAATTTATAATATGGAAATGTATTACAAAATTTAGTCTTACTATTCAAGGAAAAAGTACATCTTTCCAGTTATTTTAGTGGTTTTTAAATATCTCTGAGTAGAGTTTTAAAGTTTTCTTCATATAGTCCTTTCAAATTTATTTCATTTCATCTTAGATATTTATTTATTTATTTATTTATTTATTCATTTATTTATTAAAATTTATTGGGGTGACAGTTGTTAGTGAAATTACATAGATTTCAGGTGTACAATTCTGTATTACATCATCTATAAATCCCATTGTGTATTCACCACCCAGAGTCAGTTCTCCTTCCATCACCATATATTTGATCCCCCTTACCCTCATCTACCACCCCTCACCCCCCTTACCCTCTGGTAACCACTAAACTATTGTCTGTGTCTATGAGTTTTTGTTTCTCATGTGTTTGTCTTGTTCTTTTGTTGTTTTCAGTTTATATACCACATATCAGTGAAATCATAGGTTTCTCTGCTTTTTCTGTCTGACTTATTTCGCTTAGCATTATACTCTCAAGATCCATCCATGTTGTCACAAATGTTCCTATATCATCTTTCCTTACCGCCGAATAGTATTCCACTGTGTATATATACCACAACTTCTTTATCCATTCATCTATCGAAGGACATTTTGGTTGTTTCCATGTCTTGGCCACCGTAAACAAAGCTACAATGAACATTGGAGCACACGTGTCTTTGTGTATAAATGTTTTCAAATTTTTTGGGTAGATCCCCAGGAGAGGGATTGCTGGGTCATATGGTAATTCTATTCGTAATTTTTTGAGGAACCTCCACACTACACTGCCTTCCATAGTGGCTGCACCAGTCTGCATTCCCACCAACAGTGTATGAGGGTTCCTTTTTCTCCACAGCCTCTCCAACACTTGTTACTATTTGTCTTGTTGATGAAAGCCATTCTGACTGGGGTGAGGTGATATCTCATTGTGGTTTTCATTTGCATTTCTCTGATGATTAGTGATGTTGAGCATTTTTTCATATGTCTATTTGCCATTTGTATGTCCTCTTTGGAGAAATGTTTCTTCAGGTCCCCTGCCCATTTTTCAATTGGGTTGTTTGTTTTTTTGTTGTTGAGCTTCATGATTCCTTGTATATTTTGGATATTAGCCCCTTATCGGAGGCACTGTTTGCAAAAATCTTCTCCCATTCAGTCAGTTGCCTCTTTCTTTTGTCGATGGTTTCTTTTGCTGTGCAGAAGCTTTTAAGTTTCATATAGTCCCCTTCGTTTATTTCAGCTTTTACTTCCATTGCCTTTGGAGTCAAATTCATAAAATGCTCTTTGAACCCAAGGTCCATAAGTTTAGTACTTATGTTTTCTTCTATGCAGTTTATTGTGTCAGGTCTCATGCTTAAGTCTTTGATCCATTTTGAATTAATTTTGGTACATGGTGACAGATAACAGTCCAGTTTCATTCTTCTGCACGTGGCTGTCCAATTCTCCCAGCACCATTTATTGAAGAGGCTGTCTTTCTTCCATTGTATGTTTTTAGCTTCTTCGTCAAAAATTATCTGTCCATATTTATGTGGTTTTATTTCTGGGTTCTCAATTCTATTCCATTGGTCTATGTGTCTGTTTTTCTGCCAATACCATGCTGTTTTGATTATTGTAGCCCTGTAGTACAAGCTAAAGTCAGGCAGTGTGATACCTCCAGCATTGTTCTTTCTTCTTAAGATTGCTTTGGCTATTCGGGGTCTTTTGTGGTTCCAAACAAATCTGATGATTTTTTGTTCTATTTCTTTAAAAAATGCCATTGGGATTTTGATGGGGATTGCATTAAATCTGTATATTGCTTTGGGTAATATGGCCATTTTAACTATGTTGATTCTTCCAATCCATGAGCATGGAATGTCTTTCCATTTCTTTGTGTTTTCTTCAATTTCTTTCAAAAATGTCTTATAGTTTTCAGCATATAAATGCTTCACATCCTTGGTTAAGTTTATTCCTAGGTATTTTATGCTTTTTGCTGCAATTGCAAAGGGAATTGTTTTTTGTATTTATTTTTCTGAGATTTCATTGTTAGTATATAGGAATGCAATGGACTTTTGTACGTTGATTTTGTAGCCAGCAACTTTACTGTATTCGTTGATTGTTTCTAACAGCTTTTTGGTGGAGTCTTTAGGGTTTTCTATATATAGCATCATGTCATCTGCAAAGAGTGACAATTTAACTTCTTCATTCCCAATTTGGATGCCTTTTATTTCTTTCTCTTGCCTGATGGCTCTGGCAAGGACTTCCAACACTATGTTGAAAAGCAGAGGTGATAGGGGACAGCCCTGTCGTGTTCCTGAACATAGAGCTAATCTCATAATTAAGGAGATTATGAGATTAGCTGAGGGCTTGTCATAGATGGCCTTTATTATGTTAAGGTATTTTCCTTTTATACCTGTTTTATTAAGTGTTTCAATCATAAATGGATGTTGTATATTGTCAAATGCTTTTTCTGCATCAATTGATATAATAAAGGACATGATTTTTGTCCTTTATTTTGTTTATGTGATGTATCACATTGCTGGATTTGCAGGTGTTGAATCATCCTTGTGCCCCGGGAATGAACCTCACTTGGTTATGATGAATAATCTTTTTAATGCATTGTTGTATTCGATTCGCTAAAATTTTGTTTAGGATTTTTGCATCAGTATTCATCAGAGATATAGGTCTGTAGTTTTCTTTTTTTGTGTTGTCCTTACCAGGTTTTGGTATCAGAGTAATGTTGGCCTCATAAAATGAGTTAGGGAGTACTGACTCTTCTTCAATTTTTTGGAAGAGTTTGAGCAGTATTGGTATTAGGTCCTGTTGAAGGTTTGTTAGAATTCATTAGTGAAGCCATCTGGTCCCGGACTTTTGCTTTTGGGAAGGTTTTGGATGACTGATTCAATTTCGTTACTGGTGATTGGTCTGTTTAGATTTTCCAGTTCTTCATGGTTCAGCCTTGGAAGGCTATATGTTTCTAAGAACTTGTCCATTTCTTCTAGGTTATTGAATTTGGTGGCATATAGTCCTTCATAGTATTCTTGCATGATCCTTTGTATTTCTGTGGTGTCTGTGATAACTTCCCCTTTTTCATTTCTGATTTTGTTAATTAGTGTCTTCTCTCTTTTTATCTCAGTGAGTCTAGCCAAGGGTTTGTTGATTTTGTTAATCTTTTCAAATAACCAGCTCTTTGTCACATTAATTTTTTCTATTGTCTTTTTGTTCTCTATTTCATTTAGTTCTGCTCTGATTTTTGTTATTTCCTTTCTTCTGCTGACCTCGGGTTTCACTTGTTCTTTTTCTAGTTCTTTAAGGTGTAACATGAGGTTATTTATTTGGGATTTTTCTTGTTTCTTGAGATAGGCCTGTAATGATATAAATTTCCCTCTTAAAACTGCTTTTGCTGCATCCCAAAAATTTTGGTTGGATGTATTTTCATTGTCATTTGTTTCTATGTATCTTTTGATCTCTCCTCTAATTTCTTCTTTGACCCAGTTGTTCTTTAAAAGTTTGTTGTTTAATCTCCATGTATTTGTGTTTTTTCCTGCTTTCTTTTCGCAGTTGATATCCAATTTCAAAGCCTTGTGATCAGAGAATATGCTTGGTATGATTTCAATCTTCTTAAATTTGTTGAGGCTGCTTTTATGCCCCAATATATGGTCTATCCTTCAGAATGTTCCATGTACACTCGAAAAGAATGTATAGTTTGATGTTTTAGGATGAAGTGCTCTATATATGTCAATGATGTCCATTTCATCTAATGTGTCATTTAGGGCTGCTATTTCGTTATTTATTTTCTCTTTGGATGATCTATCCATAGCTGTCAATGATGTATTTAAGTCCCCTAGTATAATTGTGTTTTGGTCAATTTCTCCCTTTAGTTCTGTTAGTAGTTGCTTGGTATATTTTGGTGCTCCCTGATTGGGGGCATAAATGTTGATGACTGTTATGTCTTCTTGTTGTATAGTCTCCTTTACCATTATGAAATGACCGTCTTTGTCTCTTGTTATCTTTTTCACCCCGAAGTCTGTTTCATCTGATATCATTATGGCTACACCGGATTTTCTCTGGGTACCATTTGCTTGGAGTGTCAATTTCCACCCTTTCACTTTGAGTCTATGCTTGTCCTTGTAGCTGAGATGTGTCTCTTGGAGACAGTATATGGTTAGTTTTTTGATCCAATCTGCTACTCTGTACCTTTTAATTGGTGAGTTCAGTCCATTTACATTTAGGGTGATTATTGATACCTGAGGATTTCCTGTCATTCTGTTTTAGTTTTCTGGTAAGGCTGTGTCTCCATTGTTTCTTTGCCTTTTTGTTGTTGTCTATTATTTCTGTGTGGTGGTATTCTATGATGTTTCCCTCTGTTTCTTCTTTTATTACAGTATATATTTCAGTTCTGGATTTTTTTTGAGTGGTTACCCTTAAGTTTATCTAAAAAAAAGTTTGATATTTAGAGTATTCCATTTTCTTTAGCACGCTTACTCTCTCCATTCCCATATTCCGGTTCAGTCCTTTACTCTCCCCCTTTTTATGTTTTGGTTGCCACAAATTGTCCCTGTTGATGGTGGTCGAATAGCCTCCTTTAGTATTTCTTGTAGTGCAGGTCGTGTATTAGAAAATTCCCTCAGCTTCTGTATGTCTGGAAAGGTCTTTATTCCTCCTTCATATCTAAAGGATATCTTTGCTGGATATATTATTCTTGGCTCATAATTTCTCTCTTTTAATAGTTTGAATATTTGGTTCCACTCCCTCCTGGCTTGTAGAATTTCTGCTGAAAAATCTGATAATCTAATAATAATCTGATGATTATCTGATGATAATCTAATGATAAATCAGATGATAATCTGATGATAATCTAATCTAATAGATTAGATGATAATCTAATCTAATTGTAGGTTACTATCTTCTTTTCCCTGGCTGCCTTGAGGATTCTTTCTTTGGCGTTGATTTTAGACAGCTTCAATACAATGTGCCTTGGAGAAGGCCTGTTGGGATTGAGGTAATTAGGTGTTCTATTTGCTTCTTGGATTCAAGGATCCAGTTCTGTCCACAAGTTTGGGAAGTTCTCATCAACAATTTGTTTGAATATAATCTCTGTTCCCTTCTCTCTTTCTTCTCCTTCTGGTGTGCCCATTATTCTTATATTGCATTCTCTGATGGAGTCAGAAAGTTCTTGTAGAGTTCTCTCATTTCTTTTAAGTCTCAAGTCTCTTTCTTCTTCCATCTGTGCAATTTCCAGGTTTCTATCTTCAATGTCACTGATTCTTTCCTCCATCTGGACAACTCTACTACCTAAGCTGGTTATTTCATTCTTAATTTCTTCTATTGAGTTCTTAATCTCCAGAAATTCCATTTGGTTCTTTTTTAAAATTTCAATCTCTTTCGTAAAATGCTCATGTTGTTCTTTGATTGCATTTCTGAGTTCATTAGATTGCTTTTCTGTGTTTTCTTGCATCTCGTTGAGTTTTTTCAGAACTGCAATCTTGAATTCTCTGTCATTTAAGTCACATATTTCCATATCTTTAAGTTCCTTTTCTGGAGACTTGTCACTTTCTTTCTGAGCTGTCTGGCTGCCTTGGTTATTCATGGCAATTACTGATTTATTATTTCTCTTCCTAGACATCTACAGGAGTGGCTTCTGCAACAGGTTGATAGGAAGAGGTCTTTCTTTTGTTTTCCAATACTTTTTGGTAGAATGTTTTATTTTCTCTCTGACTACAGCCTTTTTTTTCCTCTCTCACACAGTAGTGCTATGTTTTCTCTGCACTATTCCAGCTTCTCACACAATGGGGGAATTCCCTGGGAGACGGGCCTTTCCTCTGTTAAGAGTTCACCTGAGTCATAGGGTGCCTCCTCCCTGTGGGGATCCTGAGAGCTTTTGAAGTTCCAAAGCTCTTTCTGCACCAGATTCAGAGCCCGTATGTTTCAGCAGTTCTGTTTACTCCTGCAGGGATCTGCCCAGATAGGTGGGGCCAGGGATGGGGTGAGTTGTGAGAGGTGGCCCAAAGCAATGGCAGCCACCACCACCACAGCCGGTCCTGCTTCCACAGCTCCCTCCTCTTTGCCGGAACTAGTTGGGCTGTGAATCTGTGTCTGCGGTCCACAGTTCTCAGAGCAGCAAATATTCTGTTCTTTTGATCTGACATTGCTGCTGTTCCGCTTCTAGCACCGGGCAGGTGGGGGCGGGGCAAGCTCTGGGAGGGTGAGTAGGGAGGGGGCGGCTAGTCTCAGTGTCTAAGGCTTCCGTTCTCCACTCGGCAGTGAGGGCTTCAACCACAGTTTTCAGCCTTCTTCCCTCAGTCTTGGCTCCGATGTCTCTGCCTTGAGCGTTGGGTTCAGCCGTGTTATATGCTGCCCCCTCAGCCCTGTGGGCCATAAGTGGAGCCCTAGCAGTCCGAGTTCTTCCCTCTTCCGCAGCGGCGGTAGTTCCGGGAGCAGCGAGTTCGGAGCACTGAGCTAGGTCTGCGTCCTGCGCCCTCGCGGCTTGGTCCAGCACTTCTCACTTCCCTCCTCCCCCACTAGCGCGATTCTCCCACCTTTAGGTGAATTCAGTAGTGGGCCTGTTCGTCTTGCCTGTCTGCTGTGCAGGGAGTCCTTTGTGGAGTTATTGTTGTCCGATTAGTTGTAAATTCCAGGGGAGCTTTACAGAGTCTCACCTCATGCCGCCATTTTGATAGCATGTTCCAGATATTTTGATTGTTATAAAGAAAAAAGCTTCTGTGTGAAGTGCCTGCCTGCTTATTTTTACTAATGCATTAGTAGAATTATCCTGTTCTAAATTGTTTCCCAGTCTTTGAGTTTTTTAGTTATTATGATCTTATCAGCTAAAATATATTTTGCCTCTTTTTGCAGGTGTTCTTATTTCTTTTTCATAATTGTGACCACCTAGTGGTTCCAGAAAAATACTGAATAACAGTGGTGGTAGTGGACATCCTTTGTTCCTCATTTTAATGGGAATACCTCTGATGTTTAATTATGTATGATGCTGACTTTTAGGTTTATTTTAACAATGTCAATGAAAGATCTGTGTATTCATATTTTACTGTTTTTTTTTTTTTGGTCTCTTTTGTAATCAGAGATGAATGTTGAATTTTGTCACATGCGTTTTGTATTCTACTTGATATAATCTCCTAATTTTTTCTCCTTTTACTTATAATATGGGAGATTAGTTTAATAAATTTAATAGTGAATCATCCTATGTTTCTTCTTCATGGTGTATTTTTAGAAAGTACTGAGGAGTATTTTCTGCTAATATATTATTAATACTTATTGCTTTGAAATAAGTGAGATTTCTATTTAGTTTTCTTTTTCTGAAGTTGGTCAGATATTGATATCAGTGTTACACTTGACTTTGTAAAAATAGTTCAGAAGTGTTTCTCAATTGTCTGAAAACCTTTGAATAGTATCAGAATTACATCCCATAAAGGCTTGAACGAGTTAACCTGTGAAAAAGCCTGGGTCTGATACATTTTTGAAAAATACGCATTTGATAAGTTTTCTTTTTCTTCTGTGTTTATATTGGTCTATTTAGGTTTTTCTCTATTCTGGGATCAGTTTTGGTAATTTATATTTTCCTTGAAAATCAACTATTTCATCCAATTATTCAAATTTGTTTTGGAAAGCACTCTGCTGATCTTTTCAGCTTCACTGGTGTTTGCAATTATTTTCCTTTTCTGGCTTCTGACTTTGAATATATGCCCTTTCCTCCCCATTTTCTCCGTTACCTTGGCCAGTGGTTTATCAGTTTTATTGGTCAATTCTATTATTTGTGTTTGGTCAAATCTATTATTTGCTAATGTACACATTTCTGCTATTATTTTCATTGCTTCCCTAATTCCCTTTGTGAGGGGAAACCTGAGAAACAGAAAAGACAGTAAAAAAAAACAAGCCAAATTTAGTAGAAAGGTTTGATGTGTGGGAGGAGCAAGGGGAGAGGGGGAGGAAAGGTGAGGCAGAAAAGGGTGATTGGCAAAGGGACCTAGGGAAGCTTTCCCGAGGCTGAGGCATCCACTCAGCCGGGTCACCAGCTCTCTGCTCACCAGCCTCACGACCTTCAATGCTCCGGTGGGCGAGAAACAAAAATGCTTGAAGCTGTCTGTGATTTTGGGCGGGACTTGGGCCCGGCCCTCCACACGCTTTTGGATGGCCTCCTTCTCCGATTCGCTCAGGGGGGACACTTGGTGTTCAGCCCGCGTCTGGTGTAGAGGGCCTGTGGGCGTCTTTGAGGGTGCGGTGTTCCTTGAGCGCTCAGGACTCTCTGGAGCGGATTGCCCAGTGCCTCCCGGGCGCTTCTTGGGCTGTTCCCGGGATTGCAAGTTCTTTGAAGGTTCCTTGGCGTCTTCAGCATTCATGGTGGACCCCGGGCCTGGCTATGTCAGGCTGGCCCTTTGTCTCCGACCCTGCCCCGCGGAGGCGGCCGCCTCTCCCCTAGTCACCAGCGTTGAGCCCCAACGGCTGCCTATCTCGCGCGCGCACCCAGCTCCCGCTGCCCAAGGACAAACCAGCCACCCTCGTTGCCATCCTGAATGCAAAGCCACTGCCTAGCCTGGGAGCTCAGTGTTGCAAACCCACCCCCTCTGTGCCGCCAGCCAGCCAGGAAGACGGCTCAGAGACCATTTAGGGTGGTCCTGGCGCCTCCTTCTCTGCCATCTAGGCCCAGGAGCGGGGAAAACCCAATCCTATCCCATCCAGGCGCTTCCAGCGCTCCCTTGGAAGTTACAATAAGGGTGAACGCTGGGTTCAGAGTTCCTAAATCTCATCTTCCAGCTCCCATATTGAGATTAAAATGAGAAATACTACAGAAATTATATGGAAGAATAGATATGTTTAATACTTAGCATTGACTAAAAAGGAATATAAAATTACAAAACTTATAGTTTGTCAGGACTTTTCTGAAAAGGGCCACTTGGATTCAATAGAAGCTTCCGGTAAATAAGAGCCGCATCAGCAATGCAGCATATCGCTGCCAGGAGTCCAAACACCTGGAAACAAAGACATAGTGTCACTGCTGTGGCTATGACCTGTACTTCCTGTCATTCATACAAGTTTTAAGTGCTCTGCCCACCGGCTTCCTCTCCTGCTAGGGTACTGGGTTTGCTCCCTACTCTGTCACCTAATATACCAAAATAAGAATACCTCGGAGATCATTTTATTGTCATCCCCAAGTTTCCTAATACCTGCCTGGAGAAAGAGAAAAGATAATTTAAGTGAGCAGAAATGACATTGAAGTAGTGTGAGCTCTGCAGGAAACACTTGTCTGGATCTCTTGATTTGCCCCTGAATGTATTGTTTAAGGCCCTACTGATACTTAGTTATCAGTCAACATTTATATCTCGAATGTTGCACTGTTTGACTTTCCTATTGCAAACTCTGCTGGAGAAAGGGTCCAAGTTAACACCAGCTCAAGATTAAACCACGGCAATAGTAGCTGTGATGAAAGCTTTGGAGACCTGGAGTTATACGATGACCCAAAGTAAACTCTCAAAAACTGGGCTACATCCATGTAAGGGGTGGGATTCTAAACAGGCCTTAGAAAAATACAATTGAAATAAAGGGAATAAACTAGAACATGGTCTTTAAGTACTATGACGGCTATGTGAGAGCTGGGGAAGAGACGTCATGTTCCTTGCATGCTGTTTGGTCAGCTCCACCCAACGGCTTGCTTTCTGGCTTCAGACACTGCTCTGTTTCCACCCTGAATCTCTGGTGGGCTTCCTAGGTCTGACCACACTAAGTACTTCCTACCTATACTTTCATGACTCTGGTACTCTCTATGTTGCTGGTTCCTCCACCTGGAACGGTCCCCTCCCTGTTGCCTTTATTCCTGCGATTCAACTGCCAGAGAGAAGTAGTTGCTTCCTCAGTTCTGTACCTTGAAGTAGTGTCAACACTTTACATATTGCTGTTCGCACGTCTGTCTCCTGCATTACGCTCTAAGCAACTTGAGGAAAGGGCTCACGTTCTAGCCAGTGCCGTCTGAGAGAAATATGTGAGTCACCCATGTAAGCCACATAATTAATTGAAAATTTTCTAATAGCCACATTAAAAAGTGAAGAAAAACAAGTGGAATTAATTTTAATAATATATTTTATTTAGCCCTATATAGCCAAAATATTATCATTTTAACATGTCATCAATATAATAAAGTTATTAATGAAATATTCTATATTCCTTTTTTGGGGGTAGGAAGTCTTTGAAATCCAGTGTGTATTTTACATGTACAGCTCATCTCAGTACAGACCAGCCATATTTCCAGACCTCAGTAGCCACATGTGACTAGCGGCCACCACACGGGACAACATAGCTCTATACTTTGTCAGCACCTACCAAAGTGCACTTAAAGAATGAATGAATGATTGAATGATTGAATGAGTAAATAAGTGAATGAAAGTAAATCCTATGCCTGGTCCCTCTTTCTCCATAGTAGAGGGATAAAATTATCTTTAAACACAACTGGGGGAAATTGCTGTTACAGCACAATCTCATTTCTAGAGTAATTCCCATCCCTCAAGAAGTTGCTTAGGGCCTAATAAGAGAGATGAAAAACCATGGATTCTGACATACTTGGCTGTCTGAGAGCAGTCAGTTCTCCTAAGTGGCTCATACCATGAAAAGACAAGAAAATCTGAGGGAGATTTATTTAAGAAGAACTTTCCAATTCACTTCTCTAGATCAGAACCTAGAAAAGCCAAATGATTTTGAACCTCTGTAACAAATCTCAGAAGAATATTAGATGGGACTATTTCAACTACATTACTTGACACTTTTTAATTTTCGTTTGCCTTCTAGGATAAAGTCTGATTATACTGATTTGCATCTCTTCAAACAGTGTTCAAAATAATCCTTTAGTTACAAGGCTTTCTACCATTGCCTTATCATGAGACATCTATTATATTCCATCTGAAGAAGGACCTGGTGAAGAAATAACTGAGCTCAGAACAAGCTGTTTCACCTTCACAAGTGGTATGTTTTTCTTTTCTTTTTTTAAGTGAGGGCTGTGAAACTCATTCATGGTGTTTTTGCTTGACATCATGTTTCTCAGCATTAAATATTGTAACTGATTTCAGTAGCTTTTCTTAGTCTAGGTTTTCTCAGTCTAGTCTAGCTCTACATACCTGAGAAATATGTAGGAACATCTTTATTTGGTTAACTTCATTTTAGTGTGAAATCGTATTCCTTCATGTTAATTGGGCATGTATTCATACAAAAAAAAAAATAAGCCACTGAGTACTATATACATATACTGGCCAAGGAAATCTGAATTCTGATCAAACCTAAGGAAGAAAGCAGAGAGACCTCCACTTACCCCTCCGAAGACCGTAAATGTGCTTTCTGATGTCAGTGCCAACACTGATATGATTATCATGAATATTGCTGTTACCAGAGAGTTGATAATATCCTGAAAACACAGAATAGAAAGGTCAGCTTTATATGAAGACCACCAAAAGAAAGTGAATCAGCTCCCTAAAAATTTTGAGTGTTACGTTTTATTAAACAAATGTATTTAGTATTTATCTTTTAGGAAATCAAACTGACACAGTAAAATGCCACCTATATTGTATTTGGTCTACAGTGATGCTTGGTGGTTCTCTTAAGATGTGATATGCCAATAATTTAACTACTTAACAGACTTCTTTCTTACGTACTTGGAGGGAGAACTCATCTGGTTAGGAGTAGATGATATGTGGAAAGTTTAAGGTAGAATGGTATATTGGGAAGTCAGAATGCTCACTTTTAATAATATAAGAGAAAGTGTAAATTAGTCTACACTGTAAACCAAACTATTTTACTGAAATGCAATAAAACTTAAAACAATGCACACTTAGGAGAAAGTGGTCATTTTCAGGAGCAGCTCCCATCTTTATGTAATGGCTGTTATTTCTGATGATGTAGCTCATTCATTTAATGATTTCTTGAAGTGAAGCATTTCATTCCGAACTGTGGCTTTAAAAGGTGCAACTTACATTTTGAATGGATGTATAGTGTGGGGAAGGAAAATCGTCTTTATTCTGGAATGACTTATGTATGTTTGCAGATAACTGTAGACAGGAAAGAGTTGTCAACACAGAAATATCAAATTGCAAAACCCTGGTAACTTGGAAAAGTAGTTATTAAAAAGAAAATAGGAAGAGGTTCAATGGAGACAGGTCAAGATTAGATACACTTAGGAAGAAACAAAGTTCTCATTTGCAGGAGATACTGAGAGTAGCTGTGGGAGGTTAATACCTCTGGACATTTTGCTCTGCTTCAAGACAATAGACTGCATCTCTACTTCAGACAGGCAGCCCTGCTTCCTGGGAGTAATTTGGGTACGTGTATATGAATGGCTTTGGATAAAAGTGGTGCTCTAGGCCGTGTAGAGACTCACAGGACAAAAAAGGATGTACCTGCCCCAGAACATCAATGACCCTTAATGGTCATTGAAAGCATTTTTTTTTATATTAAAAACAAAACATCAATATGCCACGGAGGAGAATGTAAATTTAATTACAAATATGCAGATTTCACAGAAATTTTGAGCCTGCCCTTGGATACCACCACAAAACCCTGGGTTGGCTCACATCGGTTTCGGTCACTGGAGAACTTGAGGGGAACGTTCAGAGAAGGCCTACTCTCCCAACTGTCAGTTACTGCAACTTTGAGACAATGATACACATAGTGAATCTGAGTGCAGATGACCAGTTCCTTTCCTAGTCAGTGAAGTCTGGCTCTCATTCCTATGGCCACTCTGCAGGGACCTCATACTGTTCATGACCCTCTTTGTCCCTGACCCACGTTCCTCAACTTAGTGGTGGCCCCTCTGGTTACAGTTGTCTCTCCTTCCCTGCTCAGTCTGACCAGTCCCACAGCCTTACTGTCACCTGTTCACTTGAGGCAAACCACTCTGGTGCAGGTCGTCAGGAGCCTCTGTCGTCAGTGAGTATTTTTCTGGACTTTCTTTATATGTGATATATAAAGATATATAAATAAGCAAGAAGCACTCCTTGCTTCTAGAAATGCTCTTCTCTTGGCTTCTGTGACATGGGTCTCCCTGGGGTCCTCTCCTGCCTTTCTCTGGCCACTCTTCCTTTTCACCCTGTATGTTGATCTTTCCCAGTTTTACCTTCAGCTTGCTCTACACTCTCTCTGAGCCATTTAGGCCAATCCCAGAGCTCATTTCCATCCAAGGTGATAACCCCCAAAGCTGCAGTGCTCACTCCTCTTTCCTAAGCTTCAGACGTGTTCTGAACATTTCCATCTGAATATCCCGTACACATCGAAAACCTAGTATTTGTCAAACTGAACTCATTATGTACCACTCTCCCTGGCCCGCCCTTAAAACCATTCTTTGTCCTACACTTCCTATCTCATTTTCTTCCCAAGATAGTTACTCAAATGGCAGGTATCCTTGATTCTCTTTAGTTACCCAGTCCTAACTATTCTATTCCATTAACATCCTTTTTCCCTGTAGCTACTGTTACGACCTTACTTTATGCCTTTATCATATTTGTGCCTGGATATAGTAATAGACTTCTAAGTGGTCTCTGAGACCTACTTCTAGTTTTGTTCCTCTTCAAGCCATTAACACTGCCACCAGTGCCACCTCATAAAATGTGAGCTCATCATGTTACTCTATTTAAAAACTTCCAAAAAGTGGCCTTTGGTTTATAACCCAGGGCATACAAAGCCTTGCATACTCTGACTTCCTACTGCCTCTCGGGCCTCCACTCTTGTTCCCTCTCCCTTCTTCACAGCTCAATATCCCAGCCATTCAGGATGACCTATAGGTCTTTGGGGTCATGGTCTTTCTTCCCCTTTACCCTCACATACATTGCTCCCTCTACTGGGAAAGTCCTTTCATCCCTGTATCAGTCAGCTAACTACTTTTCCTCCTTAGCCCTCAGCTCAGGCATAGTTTTCTTCAGGAAAGCCTGTTATGATTTGGTTCCCTTCCCTGGCTGGGCGCCTCTACACTATTCTGGAGATAACATCTGTCACAGTACCTATTAACACTGAATTGCTCATCTATCTGGTTTCCTGGCTACACTGAAATGTCTCAGATACAAGGTTTGTGTTTCGTCTTATCAAAGAACCCATTACAGAATCTAGGCAGCTATTAGGTTGGTGCAAAAATAATTGCAGTTTTTGCAGTTATTTTTAACCTTTTAAACCACAATTACTTTTGCACCAACCTAGTAGAATACAAAGATTGCAGAGACTTATTTAACATTTGTTAATAAATCACTTCATTAGGTCAAGAGCAGAGAGGAACCTGGGTTTCACAATGGAATAACAACTTCGTTGACCATATAGCACCATTTCTAAAAGATTAAAATATGAGCAAAGTTTGAGCTTCAGAGATTTAGAGACTAATTTCAGTATGCTACACATAGGTCACTCTCCCTCTCAGTGAATTCTGTTAAACTTAGGGCTCCAAGTTTATTACTGGGACATGTAAGAAGCTACAGAGAATTATTAGTCTGGAGAAAAATAAATGCTAAAACCTGGAAAAGTAGAGTATGAAGAGCAACTATCCAACTTTTTGAGTACAAGATTAAAAGGACATGGACCATGTTCATTGTCTCCTTAAAGAAATCCTTGGGAGTAATTTAGCTCGGCCCTTTCTGCCACTAAATGATGTTATGTACTCTGAGGGCCAACTGGGGAAGGCTTTGTGACCCCTTTTCCTAGACCTTCCTCTAGTCAGGTCCAGCTCTAAAAGTGTAGATCAAGTAGGAGTTTGGAGAGGTACTATGAAGATCCTATCTATTTCCCAACTTTCCCCCTGTTGGGACTTTCTCAGCTAGTGATTCGCCTGAAATGCTCATCATTGGCTTTCAAAAGTGGCTCCAGAAGGTACCGCTTTATAGCATGCTTATGGTTTGAGAACAGCTCTGAAGTCCTCTTTCTTGAATAGGGGTTATCAGCTTGGATATCAGCACTTCGAAAGGATGAGACAAGTACAGCAGAAGGTCGTAGGAGGGACATCTGTGGATACAGGATGCTGGGGATAAGACTTGAAAAAGGAGAGGTGACGTCACTCAGTTTTTCCCAGAACCAGCTTATATTCTGGGCTAAAGGACCATATACTTGTATACCTTAACTAACATCTTCAACTTGCCTATTTTAACAGTTTACAGAACCATTTGGGCACTCCACTGGGCAGTTATTCCTAATGCTATGAGTATGGTGGGTGAAATCCATATGCTACTAGATAAGGCTCTACAAGATCAGTTAAGACTTATTCAGCATTAATGATTGCAGACATTTTTAAGTAAGATAATTTTGTGCTTTATTGAGCCTCCCTGATTATTTTGATTTTCCATTTAGTGACCAGGCATGTGTAAGGCAGATACTTGTATATCTGCCTCCATCTCTGTCCCCCCAAATTTGAGGCCATATCAACATGCATTTAAAAAGGAGGTAAAGATTAAGAACATTCTATAATTTTATGAATCATGATCTTAAATTTCTTTAGAAGGTCTACACTGAAGTGAATTCTCCTAACAGAAGGGTCAGCCACATCTAAATTTAGATGGAGCTCAGAGGAGAATTGATGCTGCGACTGCCCTTGTTCCCTGAGAGTCTCCCCCAGGGACAATACAGAGCCCATTAGCAGTGGGTACCGCTCCTCCTTCCTAAGCCTATCCAGAGATTCTTTACAGGCTTAAGAGAACGGAAGAAACGGAGTTTATTAAAATGTTTCACTATGGCAGGAAAAAGGAGTTAATTTTAACAATGAAACTGAACACTTACAAGCAAAGGCCAAAATATAAAATTAATTACTCGATCAAGCCTGAGCATATATAAAATGATGAAAAAGAAAAGAACGGTGACTTCAAATCCAGTGATAACAATGTATGGTTCAGGGGCTTGTGAGATGATAAAAAAGGCCATAGATGTCACAGTTAGTCCCTATAAGGAAGAAAATATATGATTTATTAAATGATTATTGAAAACAAGTTTAAGCTGTTTACCTAAAACAGGCAAATCAACGGGTTTCTGATTATGGCAGAAACCCGTTTACTTGGCTATTTACAACATCCTTACTAAGTGCTCATCTGTGCCTGTTACCTTTGCTGTCTGGGAATGCACTGCCTTCCCAAGCAGCCATTTCATTTTGGGAACTTCCCCAATATAAAATCCTTCCTTATAGTAAGCAGAACGGCTCCCCTGTAACCTTGAACCGTTTCCGACCCCTCGCCCATGTGTCACTTCTTTAAAAAGTTATTTTCCCTTTCCTTTTTGTCGTGAATGCCTCGAACACCTTCTCCTGCGACAGCTTCCACTTCTCTAGCCAGGTCGCCTGGCTCCCAATGGTGATTCTGCCCAGACCTCTGCTCAGAACTGACCGCCATGCTCCCGGTAGGTCGGATGCCCGGGAAAGGGCAGCTCCGCTGTCCGGGCCCTGGGCCACATCAGCCGTGAGCTCGGTCCCCCCACACTTGTGACTCCCAGTGGGTACACACAGAAGACCTCGAACCCCCTGTTGTGGGTACAACTGCAGCTGCCTCCCCCGGGCACCCGGTGCCTGGCTTTGTGTCTAAGTGCCAGCGAGGCCGGTCAGGCAGATGACGCGGGTTTAGCTTCAGGAGCGTGGGTGTGACGCCCCCGAGGGGGGGGACAGTGCCTTATGCCTCTCCTTCTCCCTGCATGCGTAGCCAAATGCCTGGCCTCCAGGGAGGCCCTGATAAACGCAGGGGTGGCAGAGCAGACAGGGCCCCCCCCTTCCCACCCGAGAGCCAGCTCCCTGTCTGTGAGCAGGGTTCCACGCTGCCCCCACCCCCCCGCTAGCCCTCACCAGCCGCAGCATCTTCACGAGGGCTTTCAGGCTGAAGTGGAAGGGGTGTTGCTCCTGCGTCAGCTTGCGGGCTGACATCACTTGGTAGACCCAGCAGAAGCAGCAGCACATGCCCTCCACGTCGCCCTCCTCAGCGCCCGGCCCCACCTGGCCTCGCGGCCGCTGCAACTGTAGGCGGCTGACGCGCACGGCCCTGCTCGGCTTCCCGCCCTCGCCAGCGCGTGCGCATGCGCATGCGCACGTCCCCGCGGCCCGCGTTCCCGCGCGTGCGCCCTACGCTACTCTCCCTGGAGTTCGCCCGCCGCGTCGCCCGGAGGTTGGGGAGCCGCGCAGGCTGCGCCCTGTGAGCGCTGCCCCGCCCTGCCAGGCGCCAGAGACGACCGCTCTTCAGCTCTCCACTGGAGCCGTGCTGTCAAGGAGTGCTCCCTGTGAGGGTCGGGCGGGAAGATAAGGCAGGAGGGGAACAGGAGTGGCTGTGCTGCCACTCCAGACTCTCAGTATCTCAAATGCCACCTCCTGGGTTACTCTGTCCAAAGTAGCCACGAAGACTCTCTCTCCATAGCATTTATGGTCAGATGGTATGTGCATATCTCCAGAATCTAAATTGCACAAAAGCAGGGAACCTCCAGCCCGCTTCTGCCTGTAGGGTCCCCAGCGTCTGCCACATAGTAGATGCAGGACACGTGCAGTGTGGACTGGCCGGGACCTCGTGCCCTCTCGCTGCCCCCAGGGAGTCACAGTCTGCGTTTCTGAGCCTGTTTGTTCTGCGTTCTTTTTTTTTTTTTAATTTATTGGGGTGACAATTGTTAATGAAAGGACATAATTTCAGGTGTACAATTCTGTATTACATTGTAACATCTTCCTGAGGGATCTAGTACATTTACAGCCCGGGCTCTGGATACGTCAAAGTTCAGAGAGAGAGAGAGAAGCCTGTGAAGCAAGATAGAGGGGCTTGAATTCCAGCTCCACTCGAATGCTTCTGATCATTTAAACAAGTCAGCCAAGTTTCTGAAAATTAGCCCAGCTCCCAGCTGGGAGTAACAATACTCACTGGCAGGGTTGTTGGGAAGAATGAATGACACCGTGTGTGCCAGGGCTCAATTGAGTCATCTCCAATAATTATCAGCCAGTCGGTCACTTATCATTGGCCATCTATCCCCCAGTGTTGCCAAATCGTGGGTTCGTTCTGCTGGCCTCCCGTTAGCGGGGAGAGTTCCTGGCTGCAAGCAGCGCACCCTCACCCTGAATTATCCCCGGGCCAGAGAGAGGGTGAAATGCGACGGGTCTCTTTAAGAGCCCGGGCCAGCAGGCGCTCGGGCGAGGCGGCGCCGGGACGGAGGCGGCGCTGCGAGGCCGGCCAGCCAGCCGCCGGGCAGGCGGCGCTCGCGCAGCCGGGTAACGACTCGCCCAGGAATTCGGGACCCGCGGGATCGGGCCGCCGGGCCATGCCGCTGCCGCCGCTGCGGAGCTGGGTCCCTCGGCTGCTGCGCCGCCAGGGACTCCGCAGCTCCGCCTCTGGCCCGGCGGCGTTGGGGGCGCAGCGCCGGGCCTCGCCTTGGGGTAACACGCCTCTCTTCCACCTCGCTGGCGGCTGGCGCTCAGCGGGGTGCGCCCCACTTGCATCCTTCAGCTCCCGGCACCCGCCTGAATCCGAAACGCCTCCGAGGCGCAGGGAGGGCCGCGGACAGCCACTGGCTGGTACCCCAGACGTGAGCTGGCAGCCAGCACATGGGACCTCGGGGCTGTGGGCCCTCTCCCGTTTGGAGCTTGGGAGCCCTCTAAGGAGCAGAAAGCACCCCACTTCCCATGGGCGGGGCTGCTGCCCATCCCACTCCTGGTCTGATTCTTTTGGCCGTGGGCGTAGGGGGTGGGGGCTGGAAGGCCCCAGCGGGTGGTGGGCGGGTTAGGTTCCCGCGCCCTCCGTCTCCCACGGGGAGTGGAGACCCTCCCCTTCAGAAATGGAAACCATTTCCGGCCCCGTTAAAGCCAAGTTCTGGCATTGTTTGGCCTTGGGCTGTTCGGTGACACCTCTGAACCACCTGTGCGGTTGGTGGGCTGTGACGTCAGCCCTGGGCCTAGGAGAGAACCGTGAGTCCTGGGTGGGAACCTGAGACCTGGGCGGAAACCGATGCCCACAGCCAACTCTCACCCGTGCACTGCGAGAGGGAGCCACTCTGTTTTAACTTGCTGGACACCCGTCTGTGAGGACAAATATAACGTGTGTGAAAAATGGAAAGTATAATATGCAAAGTGAAAAAAAGCTGAGCACAGTTGGGTTCCAGGCCTGCCAACAGGACCCAGGTAGCAGTTGCAGTGTCACACAAAGGTAGACAGCTGTGCTGGGTCTGCGTCCATCCACCCAGGGAGGGTCCCAGGTGTCACTGCAAAACGTTTTTAGGTCAGCGAGCAAGCATAAAAATTACTGTTTTTGTGGTCGTTTAGCAAGTTAGGACAAAGAACTGAATCATTTAAAGCAGTTCAAAAGTTGATTTCCTTTCTTTTGTAGATAAAGAAAACGAAAAAGAGAAAAGGTCAGTGGTAAGTCCCTCTTTTATGTGTACTCTCCAGCGTAGAATAATATATCTCATATATATATGTATATATATGTATATACATATATACATATGTATGTGTATATATGTATATGTATATATGTATATATACATATATGTATGTATATATGTATGTATAGATATATGTATATATGTATGTATATATGTATATGTATATATGTGTATATGTATATATATACACAAGTATATATATACATATGTATATGTATATACATATGTATATATATATAAATTTTATTTTTAGGGAGGGGAATAGAGGAATATATGCACATAGTAAAAAACATACAAGAGGATCTTCAGGGATAGAGAAGTTTATCTGCATCCCTGGGCCTCAGACTCCCTCTCCCCAGAGGCCATGGGATATCTTATGTGATGGAATAGTATACAAAATCATGTTTTTGAAAAATAATTAATGACCTGGGAAGGTACTCATTATGTAAGAGGTGGAAAAAAACCCAAGTATAAAAATATATGAAGTATGATCCAAATGAAATAATACATAAACTATTATGTATTATATTTATAGGAAAACAAAACCAGGAAAGAAATATTACAAACTGTTAATACAGAAATTTTCAGTCTGGTTAAGGGAAAGTTGGGATATGTTAACAGTGGGTGTGTATGAAAGAGGGAGAGAGAATTTGGGGGGGTGAGGAGTCTTTCCTTATCAGTTATTGGAATGTTAAATGAAATTAAACTGGGTTTCTTTTTTTAATTAATAAAACAGCTTTATTGAGTTTAATTTCCATATCTTCAAATTCACTAATTGTAGGTGTACAATTCAGTGAGTTTTAGTAAATTTACAGAGTCGTGTGACATCACCACAGTCTAATTTTAGAACATTTCTATCACTAGGAATGGACACCTCCTGCCCCTTTGCAGTCCCTCCCCCAGCCTCAGGCACCCCCTAATTGACTTCTTCTGTGTGGCTTTGCCTTTTCTGAACATTTCCAATCGAATGGAATCATACAGCATTTGGTCTTTTGGGTCTAGCTTCTTTCACTGACCATAATATTTTCTAAGTTCATCCATGTTGTAGCGTGTATTAGAACTTCATTCATTTTTTATTGCCCAGTAGTATTCCATTGTGTAGACGTACTTACAGGTTGTTTATCTATTTACCAGTTGTTGGATATTTGGGCGAGTTTCCGTTTTACTGCAGATTTCTCAGGGTCTTTAATAGGACGATATATATTTTGGTTCTTCTGGTAGGGGCTTTGGAGCCCGAGCCTGTTTGCTCTGGACAGCTTGGTTATGATTAAACATCCAAATGATGCTTATCTCTGGAATTATGAGTGATTTTTATTTTATTCTTTTAGTTCTCTGGTTTTTTTTGTGAAGATGCTTCACTTCTATTTTCAGAAAATATTAAATGTTGTTATTTAAAAATAAGGCTAGGTGATGCAAAGCAGTGTTAGTTATAATCATGGGAAGTTGGACTGAAGGTCTAATAGCCCAGGAAAGTGGAGGTAAACTTGAGCCCATCACAGAGCAATGGGCTGGGCCGGCCATGTGCTCCCACAGCATGCTTTTCTTGTACTCTCCTGTTACTTTCTTCCCCATCGTCACACTCATTGTGAGCTCTGCGAGTGCTGGGACTGGCTCCTGAGTCCACAGTGCCTGGCACTTAATAGGCCTTCAATGAGCAGTTGAAAGACTCTCAAAGATCAGAAACTATAGAAAATACTTGCCTGAAATATGTGGAAAGGTAACGATATTTGTGAGATTTTCATGCCTTGCCTGTTGTACCAGGAAAACCAGTTGTTAATCAAAGGCCTTAGATTTACCAACTTTCAGGATTTCATGGTGGGAATTGGAACAAGTATTTTTGGAAGAAGGTCTCATCTGAACAACATGTTCCTTGCAGTGAACAGGAAAGGAACAAAGTTGGTGCAGAATGATGTTTGGTCAAGTTCTTTTTAAATATGTAGGAAGAGGAGTTGTTTCTTTAAAGAACCGTAAAAAAACCCAATCTCCTAGTTTCCTAATGGGATCTCCCTTTTGTGCACTCCCTTTGGTTCTGTAGTTTTGAGTTCCAAAGGCCTGAGCTTCCAGGGAGCTGGGATTGGAGGATGGCCTGGCATCTGTTGGAAGTGTGATTGTCTAGCTCTCCTGGATATCGTTTAGGATCAAGGCAGGAGGAAACCGTCAGAGCCGACTGACAGGAGTTAACAGTGGGTGAGGCAGGGTGAGGCAGCCTACTCTGAGCCCATGTTAATGGAGGGTGTGACTAAGGCTCCACTGGGGTCACGAGAAGGTCTGCCAGGCCTGGGTGTGATTTCTCTTTCACCTGCTAGGCCCAGCACCTTGGGCAAGTCACCTAAGTGGCCCACATTTCTCTGGGTGCCTTTAGCCTGGGTGTAAAGGTCACTGTGCAGCAGAATGGATCCTTCTCTGACTGTGTCTGCCCCAGGCACATCTGTGTTCTCAAGGGGCAGTTTGTCTTCTTACTTACGTGGAAGTGCCCAGGTCCTCTTGGGATGTGCTGGCACCAAAACCATGTGGCTTGTGTCCACCAGCAGTGCCTCGCTGAGTGGAGCCTTGTCAGAATCGCTGGGCAGCAGGTTCGAGAACCCCACCAGAGTCTGATGAGAGGGTCTGGGAGCTCCTCTGGTGCTTGTCAAGCAGGGTAGGGTGTCTGTCAGCAGTGGTGCTCAGCCTTCCTGCACATTGAAATCCCCTGGAGAGCTTTACCAGGTACTGAGGCCTGAGTCCCACCTGAGAGATGATGCTGTAATTGGGCTCCGGTGTAGCTTCCTTGTACAGAGTTTTCAAAAGCTCCCAGGTGATTCTAGCATATACGAAGCAAGACCAAAGACCACTGCCTCAAATGCTTTCTCTCCCTCCATGAGGTACTTGTAGGAGGCGCCTTGGTTTTTGGTATAGGCAGACCCAAGATGGCTGGCTGTGGCCCCTCTGCCCAGTGCCGTGACACCCCTCTCCTCCAGTGCAGTTAGTATGCGCAGAGTGGTGGTTCAAGCTGTCCTCCCTGCTTTACCCCCTTCTTCAAGGCTCACTTGTCTCTGATGTGAAAATGTTGGAGCCCACTGCCCAGGTTTTGGTGAGGTTCCGTGTGGTGATGGCATATGCTACGCATCTTAGGGCCTGGCCTGCGGCCAGGGGCTCCTCCTGCCTTAATACCTTCCAGCCCATGGCTGAGTGTCTTCTGCACAAAGCAGTGAGTTAGGTTCTAGGTAACATATACCTGCTTCACAACCTCAAAGCCATTAAGTTATAGTTAAGAAGGCAGGACACATAGGCCTAAAGTCTGAGCCTGAGGGGTTGAGCTAGGGAAGAGCAGAACGAGGGGGCTGAGGGCAAGCTGTGTATGGTCTAGGGTTTGGCATAAGGAAGGGTCTGTCATGGGGGGCAGTGGGCTTGGAGCCTACCACTGGAGGGGAGGGTCAGTTTGCTTCTTCCTAACCAGGGAACCTTAGTGGTTTCCTGTGGAAGGATTGTTGTGTACACACTGAAGTCTTAGACTGGACTGGTTAGGCCGCTCACCTGAGCCCTTCCCTGGAAAGTCTTCCCTGATACTCTTCCAGGTTCTCACATGCACTTGTCTTTTGCCAGGTATGTGTGGAGGGCAATATTGCAAGCGGGAAGACGACGTGCCTGGAGTTCTTCTCTAACTTAACAGACATCGAGGTACGCTCTCCACACCGGGTTCGCAGTAACCTGCAAAAGCTTGGCAGAGTAATTTATAGGGCGTGTAGACCAGCCCTGTCCAATAGAAATATAATTCGAGCCACGAGTGCAAGCCACATGTGGAATGTAAAATTTCTAATAGCCTCACTAGAAAACCAAGGAGAACATTTTATTTACCATAACATATTCCAGATATTACCACATCGACAGGTAATCAGTACAAAAATCATCAACGAACTATTTTGCGTTCTGTTTTTCATACTAAGTCTTTGAAGCCTGGAATGTATTTTATATTTACAGCGTATCTCACTTTGGATTAGCCACATTTGAAGTTCGTAATAGCCACATGCGGCTCGTGGCCCCTGTGTTGGACAGTGTAGGTACAGAGCTCCCCGCAGTCTGGTTAGGGAGAGTCTGCATGTGAAAGAAACCCGACTGTAGAGCATGGCTGGAATGTTGCAGGGTACATCTAAGATACCGGGGTAGTATGACCTGTGTAGTAACATAATTTCTAGTTTATTTACAGCCCAGTCACTAAAAAGAACCTCACCAATGTTTAAGAATTGTCTCAGCACCAAGACCCTGACCTTTCTTCCTTGTTGTATGTGGTGTAATCTTTTCTGTGTGCCGTTCTGCAGATCCTATAATTTCCAGACCTTTAGAGTCGTTTGCTTTTTTGTTTTTTTCCTTTTTTCCTTTTTCTCTTTCCTGGTTTTCTTTCTGTTAAAAATATATATGGTTTGATAAAAATAACAAACATGATTTAGCCCTTGTCTTCTTTATGTTCATGTCCTGTTGTGAAGAAAAGAGTTAAGACAGCAGGCCTGAGGCCGCTCTCCTTGGAGGCTAGTTTGTGAGGTTGGCCCTTGGCTGGCATGTGGGAACTTAAGCTTTGCATGAGTTCCCACTGTTTCTTAATTGATAAGTGTGGCTCTCTATGCCTAAACGGTGCAAACAATATGGTTTATTCTGGACACCTGCTTGCTTTCTGGGAGTCTGGAATTTTCATATGTATGATATCAGGCAGAGGCTGCCTATATGACTGAGCCCTGACAAAAACCCCAAACTCCCAGGTTCAGGCCAGCTTCTCTGGTACACACCATTTCACAAGTGTTGTCACAACTTGCTGCTGCGGGAATTGAGTGTGTCCTGTGTGACTCCCTTGGGAGAGGCCCCTTGGAAGCCTGCGCCTGGTTTTCTCCAGACTTTGCTCCATGCGCCCTTTTCCTTTGCTGATTTTGCTTTGTATCCTCTCACTGTAATGAATCTTTCAAGATTTATTTTATTTTTTTATTTTTATTTTTTTGTAATTAAAGTTTATTGAGGGGACAATTGTTAGTAAAGTGACATAGGTTTCAGGTGTACAATTCTGTAATACATCATCTACAAATCCCATTGTGTGTTCGCCACCCAAAGTGTAATGAATCTTAGTGCTGCGTATGACTATGTGCTGTGTTCCGTTCCCCTAGTGAATTATCAAACCTGGGCAGGTGGGGGTCTTGGGGATACCCTTCCTGAGTGGTGTAACTCTCAGTGGCACTTTAGAAGAGTCTATTTGACCCTTGAACAGCATGGAGATTAGGTGCACCAACCCCGTGCAGTCAAAACTTGTGTGTAACTTTTGATTCTCCCAAGACTTAACTACCTTCGGTATCTGCAGGGGATTGGTTCTGTGACCCCCCTGCCGATAACAAATTCTGCAGATGCTCAAGTCCCCTGTGTAAAATGGCGTAGGTCATGGATGCAGGCCACCCTCCACATCTGTAGACTCCCAGCCATAGATCAAAAACAGTATAGGTGTTTATTGAAAAAAATCCGTGTATAAGTGGACCTGCACAGTTCAAACCCGTGTTGTTCAAGGGTCAGCTGTGCTTGACCTTTGGGGTCAACTGGAGACCTCGCAGCCAGTGAATAACAACATCAGTGATAATGAATATCTAATGAGGACACTGCTGTATGCCAGGCACTGTGTTGTGGCCTGAGTGGTACTGCATATGCTACTTAGGGGATAGGAATGGAATGCTGAAGACCCAGAAGAAGGAGAAGAGGTTGGGAAGGGCAGGGAATAATTCACAGAGGAAGGGATATTTGAACTGGATTTTGAAGGATGGATAGGAGTTTTCCATGTAATGAAAGTTGATGTGAAATGAGGTGAGGTGGGCATGTTGGGCAGGAAGACTAGCATGAGCAAGGGCACGGGGTGTCAGAGGTGGGGGGAGGTTACTCTTCAAGGGGCCTATGCCTTGCTTTCCTTTGGTCTTCTGTGACTTATGGTACCTGCTCACATGCACTTGAAGGTCCCCAGGTGGATTTGGGTACTTTCAAAATTTTGACCCCCAGAACACCATTTAAAAAGCCGTAGCCTGAAGTGCTTGAAGTAGCTTTTCTTACCTCCCTGCCCAGTTAGACATGGTGGGCAGTAAGGGCTGGGATGGAGCAAATGGAGGAGGGATTGAGAGAACGTGCCTTCCTCTCAGGGAGCTCCCAAGGCAGCTGGAGAGGTGGCATGTGCACATACTGGTATATAGGGGTGGATAGAGTTGTTCTCAAGTCATTTCTGGAAGTCAGGTGAGGAAGCCATGTTTAGATGGAGTTGTGGCCTCACACAGAGGGTAGCTCAGTTATTTTGGCTCACTTTGGGAGCCCAAATCTTTATTCTTTCTCTCCTTAGCCCCCAAACACACACTTTCAAAGAGCTCAGGACTGAGAAACTGCAACTCTCTGATGTTTTCTTTCCTTGCAGGTGTTACCAGAGCCTGTACCCAAATGGAGAAATGTCCGTGGCCATAATCCTTTGGTGAGTGTGTTGTTTCCTGTGTGAACCACCATCTTCCTCTCAAGCACTTGGGGATGGTGGTGCTGGTGGGGCCTGAGCCTGAGCCTGCCTCCTGCCCAGACATTTTCATTGCTTTTAGCTGGGTTGGAGGAGGAGAGGGAGGAGACAAATGGAAAATGGCGGCGTGTTGGTGTTCTGAAGTCAAGGACCTCAAAGGCTTTGCTGAGCATGTGCAGAGCCCCGGGACCTCTTGTCGGTGATCCCAAACTATCCCAAGTGGTCAGCTGCAGCTTCTGGGGGCCTCTATCTCCTGCTGCTCTTTCTACCCCCACCCTCTTCTAGAAGCAACCCATTTTTACCCAGGTCTCCTCAGGCTTAGCCCCCCAGGACCTATCTCCTTGGCAAACCTCTGATTGAGGTTTGCACTTGGCAATGTCCAGGGGCTGCCTCTGGCTCGCCCTGAAGCTACCTGTCTGCTTTCCCAAGGGTGGACCATGCAAGCAGGGGCTACGGTATGCCTGTGGCCATTGCACTCCTTCCCTTTTCAGAAGGCTCTGCTCTGGCTGCTTCAAAGAGAAGGGTGGAGTCTGGGTCCTGTAAGAGAGAACTTAAGAAAGGCTCTTGGTTCTGGGCATCTGCCCCATGATGCAGGGGTATAGTTTCATTTTTCAGGGGAGGAAACTGTAGCTGCAATAAGTTGCCCAAGGTCACACAGCTGGTAAATGACAGATCTATGTTTAAGCCTTGGATTGGGGGGAGCTGTGCTGTCCCCCCATTTCTAGCAACACAGTTGGGATCTCCTTGTGTGGTTCTTTAGACTCTTGCGTTTCACTAGAGGCAGGGAGTATATCTATTTGAGTCACTGTTGTTTGCTAGAACATAGCACACGGCTGAGCACTCAGTAGGTAGTTGTTCAGTCATTCATTCAACTGGTAATTTTGCCCACTTTTGTTCTCCTGTCCCTAATATTCCCACATGGGGAGGCAGAAGACAATTAAATGTATGATGTGGCAGCTGGTGCTACCTGAAGCTAGGAAGAAATCTAAGCAGGTAAAGGATATTTAATTAAAGCAAAAACTCTCAGAGTCTTTTGACTACAGAATCCCCGAGGCATGAAAAGAGTTTTCACCTCAGTGCGTGTGGGACAAGATGGAATGCCAGTCTTTCTCTTTGGGCATAACAAAAAACCCTCAGAAAACTTCACATTCTTTAGGAAATGGAGGAGCCAGGTCTGGATTATTGTGTAAGACAACTAGAATGCAGACATTAGGGGTTAGAGGTGACACTTCACAGGACACAGTCGCAGTCTCAGAAGTCTGAGTATTCTTGGTACAAAGAGCATTTCTGATAACAGTTTTATAATAAAAAACAGAATTAGATATTTTTACACAAGTTTCCACTCTGGACAGGATAGCAAGATTGACAGTTTTGTGAAAAGTCTCAATTCATCCGTTTATCTGAATCGGCTTTCTGATGCAGACAGGTGTTCGCTTCTGTAGCCATGAGACAAGGAGGAATTTTTCTCCTAACCTTTCTGAGATTTTCTTTTACCCACAGTTAGGAGCCTGCAGTTTTCAATGCAGAATGTGGAGTTTCATTGGTTAGGACCAAGAGGAAAAAAAAGCAAATATGTGGAAGAGAGCAGAGTAAGATTATCAGTAAGTGGAATACAGAGCATGACGTGTCTTGTGTCTACAGGCAGTAGAGAGTGATGGGGTGGGGCCTCCATTTCAGATGGGATAGCTGGGGAGGGCATCTCTGATAAGGTGACATTGGCGTAGACACCCAAACAAAGTGAGGGAGTGAGCAATGTAGATATCTGTCGGAAGAGCATTCAGACAGCAGGCACAGCAAATGGATCATGCTTAGTGTTTGGGGTACACTGAGGAGGCTCTTGTGGCTGGAAGCTCCCTGAGCCAGACTTAGAGGGTAGGAGACAAGCGAAGATGGGAGCAATTCTCTAGGGCTCTGTAAGGGCTTTGGATTTCATTCTCAGTGCAATGGGAAGTCCCTGGAAGGTTCTGAGTGGGGGGTGGGGGAGACATTATTTAGGTTTAACAAGCTTACTTTGACTGATGGATAGAGAGACTCCAGGGGCTTAATGAACATTTATTGAATGGCTGCATGAATGTTCCCTGGGGACTTTACATCAGCTTCTATTACAGCTGTTACTGCCCTGTCCACTCTGTTCTGAGGGCCCTGTGATCATGTTGGGTTTGTCTCTGGCCCAAGCTCAGTCCCACGTAGGTTTCAAGGATTCATGAGATGGCTATCAGTGACCAACATGATCAGAGTTCCACAGAGAGAACACTTGAAGGTATTTTGCTGTGTTCTCCCTTCTGCAGGGCCTGATGTACCGTGATGCCTGTCGATGGGGCCTCACGCTGCAGACATACGTGCAGCTCACCATGCTGGACCAGCACACTCGTCCTCAGGTACCTTTCAGATGCTTGGTTTCAACCTTCTTAACTTTTTCTTCAAATGAGGGGTACATGATTGCCAGGAAGGGAACCCTCACGCAGAGGCCTCACTGGGCCTTCCGTGCTGCTCAGCCTTCTCTGTCTTGGGCCAAGGTCTCTGTTCCTGTAGCTCTCTGAGGACAGCCTCCAGTGCCCCCACCCACCTCAGCTAGCCAAGAAATTGCTCTGATGCCATGGTGAGCCCGAGTCTTCATGACCCGACCACAACTGGGCTCAACACCATTTAACTCAGTTCTTCTCAAAGTGTGGTTCTTGGATCAGAAGCAGCAGCACCACCTGAGAACTTGTTAGAGATGCACATTTTCTGGCCCCATCCTGGACCTGCTGAATCAGAAATTCTGGGGATGCAGCCCAACAATCTGTGTTCTATCAAGCTCTCCAGGTGATTTTAATGCACGCTTTGTTTGTTCGCATGTTTGAGAACCACTGTCTAACCTTCACAAGGTCTGGCTCGTGGCTCAGGTTCTTGAGAGAAAGAAGCTGATTGGCTCCTCTTGGGTCAGGTGTCAGCCCTCAGCCAGTCGGGTGTTGGAAAGATTGTGGAGCACAAACAGGCTGCTCAGGCTCCTCCATCAGTGGGGATGTGAAAAGGGGCAGTATGTTGGAAGAACGCCTGGCTGAAGAGATCCCGATTGGCACCCATAATTCCAAATCACGTGTACAACTAAGACACTGGCTTTGGAGCCTCTCTAAGAAGGAGATCCCTACGGCCAGTTACGCTGACGTAGCCACTTGGCCGGGTGCTTTGATCAAGGTGCTTGCAACTATAGCTATCATTCTTCTACAAATCGGTGTCTTAAAAATGGAAAGATAGGAGTAGAACCATATGAATTTCTATCTCCCCAAATGCCTATCTAAATGATACATGTAGAGGAGTTGGTACTTTTCCCCTTTGCCCACTCTACCTTTCCTGATCAGGCACTCACTTGCAAATCTGAATTCTTTCTGCTATATCTGAATATCATGGGAACTACGTGTGATCTTCCATTTATGGCAATCTACCATGAAGGAGGCAGAGAGAAAAAGAGATGGACAGATTAGGAAAGATGAGCAGAAAGAGAGATGGATGGGGAGCCAGCAAGATGGGCAGTGGGAAGTGATAAGTTAGGAGAGGACAGAAATGGAAGGGAAGACAGATGGACAGATAGACATACAAGTAGAGAGAGAGTCGGGCAATTGTTGGGTTCTGGCTTTGACTCTGCCTCTGACTTGCTGGTTCAGGTCCCATTGTGCTGTTGTTGCTCGGGTGCCATGCTAAGGGAGAGCAGCGTTTGCCCACTTGGTGTCGAGGGGAAGGGCCCCTCCTGCTTCCCAGGGGATGCTGTGGACAAAGGGACAGCTCATCTGTGCAGGGTGTGAGCACCTGGCACAGGGGTGATGTAAGTGTCATCCTCCTTCCCTTCTGGACACGATCTTTCCCAGTTTCCAAAGGGCTGCAGTGATCTCCAACCAACCCCATGAGGAAGCAGCAGAGTTGGCAGGCATCCTTGGGGGTCCCAGAAAGCCAGACCCTGAGGCACTGATGGCATAGTCCCCAGAATGTCACCTGAACCCAGTCCTCTCTGAGCTCTCTACCGTAGGCATTCAGATCCCACCGCTTAAGCAAAGGCGCCCTATTCTAGGTCTGTAGTAATCACCATGCTTTGCACTTGACACCACTTTCCTGGACAGCCCTCGGCAGTTCCCCAAACCCACAATCCAGTTGGGCAGTTCCCCAAACCCACAAAACCACAATCCTTACGTCTCCTGCTGATGAGCCCTCAGCCCCAGCACGGCTGCACTGGCCACTGAGCTTTAGGGGTGCAGATGGTCCAGGCTGAGGGAGGAACACAGCTGAGTCTAACGTCAGCCTCTCGATTCTTGTATTCAGCGTGGGCCATTGGCAAGGGGAGCATAGGCGTTCTTCAAGCCTTCCTGACCCCCTCCTCTTTGCCTGAGTTAGTGAATCATTTTTTGTTTTATAGACGTCACCTGTGAGGTTGATGGAGCGGTCGATTCACAGCGCAAGATACATTTTTGTAGAGAACCTGTATAGAAGGTACCGTAGTTTGCTCAACTGCTAATTTATTAAACCATTAATTTGTTAGAAATGAAACTGGAACTCGTTTATCCAATTGGCAGATGTTGAATACCTACTGTGTTGTATCAGTTATGTATGGCCACAGTGATGCTGTGTGATAATCAACCACAAAACCTCGGCGACAGACAGTTTTCTGTATTGATGGTTCGGTCATCAAGGGTGGTCAGCCACGTGGTTCTGCTGAGCTTAGTTGGGGTTGATGATATGTCTGCCGGTCACCTGGTATAGGATGGCCCCGGCAAGGGTGACGAGGTGACTTGCCTCTTTTTCTTGCCTCTCTTCCTCCTCTGGGACCAGCAAGCTAGCCTGGGCATCCACTTCTCATGGTGATAGCAGAGGGCAGAAGCATAAGAAGAAATCCACGAGTGCTTTTTCAAGCCATGGCTTCACATTTGCTAACTACCCTTTGGCCAAAGCGGGTCACACAGCCAACCCAGCCTGCGAGCTGGGAGGTCCCTTGTGGGTTACATGGGAAAGTGGGAGGATTTGGGGAGGGTGAAGATTTTGGAGCGACTAGAGCAATCATTCTGGCAGTGTGCATGATATTTGTTGTGGTTTTCACTCAAAACTGTCTTCTGCCCTCATGAGAGCAGACTCTGTCATACTGACATAGTTGGAGGGGACTTATGGTGGCCTGCAGTGCTGAGCCCTCAGAAGCGTGGGACCCTCCATTCCTGTGCTCAGTTGACTGCTGATTTTTAGGGGTCTTGGGGAAATGGGTTGCAGGCTGGCGTCTGAAACTTCAGCTTCTTCCACGCCCCGCCTTCTTGGTAGCTGTATACCGGGTCCCCCCTCCTTGCCAGCCCCCCACACTACTGCTTCTTGCGTTGAGCTTTGGGGTGCTTGCGGAGTTGGTCCTGATATCTGCCTTCTACTCTCTATGTGCTGGCCCGCCATTTCTTCTTAATTGCAGTTGTCATCCTAAGTGTCACCTCTCCTGACCCTCCCCAAACACCCTGTCTAGATGGGCGACGCCCCTTATTATTCTTAATTACTATTGTCTATTGGTTTTCTTCGTAATATTTAAGACAACTTCTAATTAGGTTGAATCATATGAAATTTTTAATATTGGACCAATTTTGACCTATGAAAGTGGTTCATGTGGTTTAACTTATATGTTTATTTGTGTAGTTGTCTATTGCGTGTCTCCCAATGGGCCCGTAAGCTTCTTGAGGACAGGGACCACCCCTAGTTTACTTGCCTGGCTGGGACCCAGCACAGAGCTGGCACCTGGTCGGTGCTTGTTAACCACTGGATTGTTGGGTGCCGCCGCTCTTTGGTCTCCGGCCCCATTTGTTCCCTAGGCTCTGGCCCCAGCTCTTTTACATGCTTTCCTTTGGGGGCGCCACAAAAAGGCATCTCCCATGGGTACTGAGCTGCCTTGGACCGTGCCCTTGAGCCTGTGTGGCCTCAGGATGAGCCTCTGCCTCCACCTACTCTGAACATTAGACCTATTCTCCGGATTCAGGGACAGCAGCCAGGGCTTTGTCCTCTGACCTCAGATTGTCCTGCGGGCTCTGCCCTTCCCGTAGGTAGTGTTCCCCATGTTGGTGTCCCATCCTGCCCCAGCCGCCTGGGTTTCCAGCAAGGCTGGAGTAGTCACTGCTCTGTTTCCACGATCCTTCATTCTTCTCTGCTTTCTGCTCATTAGTGTCTCTGCCAGAGGGAGGACAGCAAAAGAGAGAAGGGAAAAGTGCAAGGGAGCCCCTTTGGTGTTTGTTTACTGCTCTGATAAAAGTGTGGCTCGAAGAGCAGACGTTGGGCCGCTAGCTGGCGGGGAGTCCGTGCCACCCTCACATCGCTGGGCTGTCTCTGTCTTCTAATCACAGTCGGCGTGGCCCAGTCCGTGTGGCAGCCTGTGGCTCTTTTTTGAAGAAGGTGACCTGGAATGGAGGCCAGGAGTCAAGGGGAGTGAGAGGGTGTGGAGGTGGTGGACGTGGGGTCCGTCCCGACTCCATGTTTGTTGTCTTCGTGGGCATGAACAGGTGCCTAACCTCTCTGAGCCCTTCTTGTCGCTGCGAGTCACTCCTGTTGTTCATCTCTGGAGAGCCTTTGGAACCAGATGGTTTGGATCCTGTGACTCTTATGTGGGTCCTTACCTACGTGGTCTTCACCAAATCCCCCCCCCCCCCATAGGCTGCCCAATGCCTGGGGAGTTTCCCAGGAGCCCCGTGTCTTTGCTTGTCCCAGGGGCAGTTTAAGCTGCTGTCCGGGGGCTTTGACGTAGATCTTCATTACGACGCTTCTGATAGTGGTTCTGTGTTTCTTAATGTGTGGTTATGGCCCAGGTCACTGCGCCGGATCACATGGGCCTTGCCCTGGGCGGTTCTTTGGGAGGTGTCGGGCCAGGCTGGGGCTTTTCATCTTTGTGAGTTCTTTTCCTTCCCTGGTAATTTCACGCGTACTTATGCTTCCCCCGCTCTCCCAGAAATCCTGGCATCTGTGCTGAGGATATCTGGGGGACAAAAAACCACAGAAGAAACGTACAGTGTCCTTGTTTCTGTTCTTGGCATCTAATTCTTTTAAGCTCATATAGCTCCCCCAGAGGGCTTGGATTCCTCTGCAGACCTTGTTGGAGCCTTGAGACCCAGGGCTGGTGGCACTTGATGCAGCCAGAGGCTGTTGGTCGACGCGTGGTCTCGGGTGCTCCAGAGGCTGCCAGGACCACGTGGCACCTGGAGGGCCAGGCCACACAGCACTGTGGTTTCGGGGAAGTGGGAGAAGGTGGCGCTTCTCAAACCCTTTCCCTGCAGCCCTCCAAGGTCACATAGGCAGCTGCCTGCCCCCGTGTCCCCGCAGCCCCTGTGGCCTGAAGCAGGCTGCTTAACAAATATAATTTCTTTGACATTTCCTCTTTTGTGTTGTAATGTCATTGGATTTTGCGTTCTAACATGTTCTTCTGTCTGTATCTAACAAACATCATGCTTAGCACGTAGCTTGGAGTACCCCTTCCTTCAGCCGTATATTCCGGATTCCCCAGGTTCGGGAGGCAGAGGACCTCTGAGAAGCCCCCTCCCAATGTAGCTGCTACGCCTGTGAACTGGACCAGCCTATGCAGATAATTGGGGCATTTGCTCTGGCGCTTGAGGGGCAGGGCCAGGACCCGTGGACAGGAGCTGCTTTTCTCGTCTGGGTCTTTGCGTGTCCTTCCCCTTTGAACCTCAAGGCGGCCCTGAGTAGGTCCTGCTGACCCTGTGTGGCAGATTAGGAATCTAGACAGGATTGGAAAGCCAGTGCTCCGTCCTGACTGGGCAGGAAACTGGCCGGGGCAGCTGTCATGAGGGAGTAGGGAGAGACACCTAGATTTCTCTAGTTAATAAGGCCAGAGACATCAGGCCCAGTGGCGCCCCCAGAGTGCTGGCTCGGGGAGCCAGGCCTCTGCCTCTTCCCACCCAGGCTTTACAGTTGGCAGCTCCCACAGCTTACTGTGCTTCATGTTCACATGTCCGCGCTGCTGCACTGAGCCAGGGAGGGGCCAGGCAGCCTGCGTTTCTGTATGGGGCGGCTATCATCCTGCTGGGTGATACTTGCAGGGGCAGAGCTTCAGACGAAGCCAGCAGCCAGGAGGCCTGCAAGGAGCCCTTGTCCTAATGCCTGCCCTTTCCCTCTGGAATTTTGTTCCTGTTTCCTTTGGGGGCATCCCCTGGGCCTTTGGGGTCCTGAAATCAAGAGCCCTCCCCCCATGGGTAGTCTTTGGGGCCAGGCAGTGAAAGTTCTGCATGGTGCAGGATTTCCTGTTTCCTGCACGTTCAGCTGTTTCACATTTGTTGCTTTAGGTTTGGGTTGTAGGGGGTTTTGTGTTCTCTTCGTTTCAAGGATCTCTGGGTTTATACCCTAGGTCAGGAGTGGGGCAGCCATAGGCCAAAGATTTTCTTTTTGGAGTTACAGTGAAAGGTGGTTTTAGCCAGAGCTAAAGTGACAGAAGGAAGACCATAGAGTGTGGGCTTTCTTTGAGACCACCCTCCTTCCAACCTCAGCTTGTCTTGATGCTGTGGGTCATCCACAGTGAAGGGTTATTGAGAAAGTGGATGTTTTGAGAGGTTTCTGATTGCCAGCGTCTGAGCCCGCACTAGATGCAGCCTAGAGCTGGGTTCGGCTGGATCCTTTGCCTGTATCGAGAAGAGGGTGTTTTGGTTCCCACCTGTGGGGAGTTTGGCTGGGTACTGGGAACCACAGCCGGCATGTGTGGGGTGTGAGGTCCCGCCTGGGAGCTCCTGTGGGGACACAGCAGTGCGCGAGTGACTGCTGCCCCTTCACCTTTGGGGTTGATCCTTTTCTCTTTATCAGAAACCCTTGCAGTCTTGGCTTGGAATCTCTGGCGGCCTGGCCCTGCCATTTGCATTTGCAGGCTCACATATCCAGTAAAGCCCACGTATTGGAATTCTGCCTCCCTCAAAGCAGAATTTCTCAAAGGGCGGTTTTACCTTTTGGGTTGAACAAGTGAGCAGTTCCCCTAGGGAGAGACTACCTCTTCCAGTACCTTGCCCCCACCCCCCAACCCCCCAGCCAGTTTCGGGTGGGCAGACTGGAAGCACAGTTAGGCCACCAGGGGTCTGAGAGGGTTGTGTGACTGGCTGAAGAGGAAGATTCCGCTTCCACAGTTTCCTTAAAGACGAGAATTTCTGAGGTGTGGGCACTGTGCCGAAATGAAAAGCTGAAGGTGGAAGACTCACGTAACTAAAGCGGTGGTGAATAATTGAATGGAAAGATTTTGCAAGATTGCCAAGTCGGCATGTTCTAAGAGCAGAAGTAAGGGAATTGCGCGGGCCCAGCTCGGGAAATGATACGCAGACTGACGTGGGGCCGGTGGCCGGGGACGTTGATGAAGACCCTGTGTTGGGAACAACAGGCAGGTCTTCCTACCTCCCTGACTGGCCCTGCCTCTTGGACTCCCCCCCCCCTCTCGTCCCGATGGGGGTGGTTCACAGCTGAGTCAGGGGTCTGAGAGCGAGGCCTTCCCCGGTTGACAGAGCAGGGAGGGTGAGTGGTGCACTGGAGAGCATGTGGGTTCGGGGGGGTCACAGAGAGCCAGGCCCGAATCACTGCTCAGACAGAGCTGGGCTTAACTTCTCTGGGCCTCAGTTTCCCTCATCTTTAAACTGGGACTAACATTGACCTCACAAGGTCTTGTGAAAACAAAAGAAAATAGTGTACACGAGGTGGCTGGCATTTGAGTGTGAGATTTCTGTTTTGACTTGTGCTGTGCAAACCAGGGGCTCTCTGGGCCTCAGGGCAAAGGTGGCAGCAAACTGCCAAGCAGAAGCAGCAGGATTTATGTGGACCCAAGACCTCAATTTTGTCACCCTGCGACAAGGGCAAGGCCCCATGAAACCCTGTCAGTCCACGGGTGGTGAGTTAGCGCCGCCCTGTGTGTGTGCTGTGGAAAGAAAAGCAGTAGATTGTCAGTGCTGCTGGTCACCCCATTCTTGAGGGCGAGTCAGGCGGCGTTCCCAGGAGGAAAACCACAAACCTGGATGAGATAGCATCCGCTGCCTGACGTCCCTCAGAACCATGGAGTCCAGGCTTCTGTTTCCGTACTCCGCTCAGCTTGGGTCCCCCGCTGCACACAGCGCGGGCATATCTACTCCTTGTAGTCAGTCACCAAACCCAGTTCTGAGTGGATCGAAGATGGGGGACGGATGCTAAGAGGGAATTCCTCTCCTGGGCCTTTGAGGGCCACCCAACTGTTGACAGGTTTGTTTCCTCCAGCTACTGCCATTCCTTTCTTTCCTGTTCATTTCCTCTCAGGGCAGAGGAAATCCACCGGGGCCAGGAAGACCCCAGGTCTCTTCACTGTTTGGCTCTTTTTCCCATCCCCTGTCCTCCCTCCTGCCTTCTCACCCTCCCTCCTTTCCTTCCTTTTTCAGTTAACAATTTAAATATGCAGTCGTCTCCTCCTGCCCCCCCACTCTCCATTTGAGAAGTAATAGGTTGTTATATTTTGGAAAATACTGAAAGGTATAAAGAAAATAAATTGAAAGTCTCCCATAGTCCTACAGGTCAGAGAAACGTACTGTTAACATTTTGGTGTTTTTCTTTCTAGTCTTTTTCAAAATGTGTGGACGAATACTCTTGAAAGAATGGTCGGGTCATACTATATGCACAGTTTTATATCCTGTTTTCATTGAATTATGTGATTAGGAGCATTTCCACGTCATTAAATATTATTTTACACCATCATTCTCACTTCCTGCGTGGCTTTCTGTTACATAGACGTATCAAGACTTAGTTTTTCGTGATTTTAAACAGTGCTGCAGTGGGCATCCATGCTTATTTCCACAAAATAAGTTTCTGTTGGTGGAATTGGTTTGCCACTCCGCCTCCCTACCGGAGCCGTCCCTGTTCTCAGGGACAAAGCCCCTTTCTCTCCTTGGAGTTCAAACCCCAGGGAGCTCTCCAGTTGGGCAGCGCCATGACACTTGCTACATTACACTGTCGTCCGCCCCAGGGAGGGGAAGGCCAGGGGTGCCAGGGTCCTTGTCATCCCCACACGTTCACTGTCCTGTGGGCCATACTACACCATGGTGCCCTTGGCAACACCCTTCCAACAGAAATGATCCCCAGTTCCTTCAGGGGAGTGGCACATCCCAGAAACTGTCTTGTGGGTAAACAGAATCCTTACACGTTTCCTTGCAGCGGGAAGATGCCTGAAGTGGACTACGCCGTCCTGTCGGAGTGGTTTGACTGGATCGTGAGCAACATTGCTGTGTCCGTGGATTTGATAGGTGAGACGGCCCCTCTCCCCTGGGCCCAGTGACCAGGAGCTTGTCCAGGCACCACAGCAGGGGGGTGGGCGGGGCCCCTACCGTTGGTGATTCTTTCCTCATATCCATTTAGCCTTTTCCCCGAGGGCAGACAGAATATGGGGGCCCCTGGTCTCTCCCAGAGAAGCACTCTGGCCTTTGTTCCTCAAGGTGTTCTCCTTTGGATCCATTGTGATTTGGTGGGCTTTTAGTTTGTAAGGGAGGCAGGAGGGGACAGAACCTGGACGTTTACTGAGACCCCCTGGGTGCTGGGCCCCATACTAAGCTCTGTCTGTGTCTGGAACCTTATTCAGTTCCCAGTGACCTGGTCGGGCTGGTGACATGGAAAGGGAACAGAAGTCAGGATGAGGGTCACGGTGCCTGTCGGGTCACACAGCTGGTCAGTGGGAGCTCAGCCTGGTCTGTGTCTCTTGCTCAGAGATGCCGGCAGACGTTTCTCTCCATGCCTTACTCACATGCCTGCCTTCCTCCTCTCCTTGGCTTTCACTTCTATGCCATGAACAGAGTCCTTAGAGCCACGTATGTTTTTAAATCTCAGTTTATCTCCGGACCAGTCCTGAGACCTGTTATCAGAGGTTAAAGAGGAGATGCAGGGAAGAGGAGAAGGTCATTCCTTTGGTAAGAGCCCCCTTTAACCCACTTAGAGGCAAACTGGGTGAGCCTGGCCCCACCCTCTGTGAGATCATTGTGCTGCTGTCACAGAGAGGGAACCAGGAACTGAGGTATCGGAGGGTGAGCGCTGACTTCCCTTGTGCTGGTCATCTCGTGTCATGTCCAGATGTGCTTCACTGTGTCAGACTCAGTGCTGGCACCCTCCCCCGCCCCTGCCCCCTGCCCGGGCATCACCAGGTTCGTCTCCTGAAGATGGCTTGCTGTTATGCCCACTTGATCTGCTCTAAACGTGCCCTCGTGCTCACTGCCGCATCGCCAGTGCTTAGCACGGTGCCCAGGTCAGAGGTGGCGCTCACTGGTGTTTGCTCACTGCCTCGCCCTTCTGGGTTCTGGCTCAGGGCCACACCTGCTGTAGGCGGTGCTGTCCTAAGAGGCTCAGACGGCGCTCCTTGTCTGGCTGCCTCACTCCCCACCACCCCCTCACGGTCTAGGATAAGGTGCCCATTTCATAGCATGCCACACGAGGTCCTGGACAGTGGGTTTATCTCCCTCTACTGTCTGTCTTTCACACTCTGGCCATAAAGAACTAGTGGGCACACACACACACACACACACACACACACACACACACACACTCTCTCATCGTAGGATTACACAGATGAGCCTTTGCATAGTGGTTCTTTTGCTTTCTAAGTTCATCTCAGATGTCACCTACTCCAGGAAGCCTTCCCTGACCTTCCCTCCCTTATGCTCCCCCAGCCGCTGAGCTTACTATGATCATAGCCCTTAGGTCAAGCATACTGAAACTGTTTGTTTACATGTTTGTTTCCCATCCCTCAGGAAACTGTGAGCTTTTTAAGATTACATCTCATTCCCTCTGTATCCCCAGCATGTGTCCCATGGCCTGGCACCTGGGAGTTTCTCAGTTAATATTGAACTGAATGCCCCATGTGAGAAGCTGCCACTCCAAGTACATAGGCAGAGGCTGTGCCGGCATCCATGGCATGTCACAGGGGCTAAGCTCAGGGTGGGCTGACTGGGCTCCTGAGGCTTGCCCAGCCTCGTTTGCCATGCAGGCCCAGGCCTTGGTCTAGGCAGGTCCTTTGAAATCCAGAGACAGGAATGATTGGAGGAAGGGCACAGTGGCGCAGGGATCGATCACGCCGGGAGGGGGCACAGCAGCTCCGTGCCATGACCCAGCTGTTCTAAAGAAATGCCAAGTCTGGAGTCCCTCTAAGCCATTGTCTTAATGGTTTTTGTTTGTTTGTTTTAAATTTTTTTTATTGAGGAATATTGGGGAACAGTGTGTTTTTCCAGGACCCATCAGCTCCAGCTCCAAGTCAAATCATTGTTTTCAATGTAGTTGTAAAGAGCGCAGCTCACTGACCCATGTGGGAATTGAACTGGCGACCTTGGTGTTATGAGCACTGTGCTCTAACCAACTGAGCCATCCAGCCACCCCTGTCTTAATGGTTTTGACAAGTCCTACAGGACGAATCTGTCTGTTGTGGCTAAGGGAGTACTCAGTGGTAGATGAAAAGGCAGCCGTGCGCTGCCTAAGAGCTGGGCTGGGAGTAAATTGCCGCTTGAGGAGGTGTTGGTGGACAGCGAAGAGCACCTTGTGCCATGCGTGGGAAAGTGTGTGCTGTCCAGTCCTGCCCGGTGCAGAGGCACTGAGGGGTTAGGGGTGTGTCCAGTTCTCTCTATCTGCGGGTTCCACCTCGCTGGGCTTTCTGAAGTTGGTCTTTATGGTTCAGAGAGAGGATCCACAGGTTATGAGCTGTCTGGTGGGGTGCAAGCAGTGGGAGTGGGGCTCCGAGGCCAGTGACAGTTACATTCCTCTTGGTGGAGGGAAGGGTTCAGGCTGCCCAGGGCTGGGACGCCTGGCCATGGATCCCGCCACCCCCAACACACACTGAAGGAGCTGGTCTCCCTACTGCTAGGAAAGTGGCAGTAAATGAGAAAAGCCAGGCGGGAAGGTGCACCAGAGGGAGGGATGGGCAGCGGTGGTGATACTTCTGACTGTTGTGATGCCCGGCCTGGCTGGCAGAGTGAGTGGCTGCATTTATCGCTGTCCACCTGAGCCAGGGTGGCTGTTGTGGGCTCCTGGTCCAAGCCACTGCCCCATGGTCATTGATACCCGCCCTACCTCCCCGAGACTCTGGGTGGGAGAGTTGTGCTATCTCTCCTCCTTGCTCCAACAGCGTGTGCGTGTGTGTGTGCGTGCGTGCATGCGTGTGTTTGTTTGTTTTTTTCCCCGGCAGGAGTACCTGGATGCTATTCACCAACTTTACGAGGAATGGCTCATCAAAGGGGACCTTTTCCCAATAGCAGCCCCTGTTCTGGTAAGTCCCCCTGACTGGGCAGGAGACTTTTCTAGAAGTGACCCAGGGAATGTTGGCCACTCTGCAGTCTGGGGAAGACATAAGCGGGGAGGGTGAAGGGGGTTCTTTGTCTCTCGATTCCCAATTCTGGGTTGAGTTGGACAGACCTGAGGGAAGGTGATCGGTCTCTGTGTCATCACACCAGAGACCACAGTAGTATCTCACTTATCCAGCATCATCAGCGAAGGAACGTTCCAGATGGCAGAAGCTTCTAGACTGGGGTTGTAGTTTTATGCATTTGGGGTGATGGTCTTTCTGATGCTACCATTTCTTCTTCCGTGGATGGTAGGCTAAGAGCCTCACTGCACCTTTTCTCGGTGCCTCGGGGCACCTGAAGGAGCACCATTTGCTGTTCTGTGCTGTCACGCAGTGATGCCCTTAGGTGCTGAGGTGTGTAGGACTGTTTGCCCTAATCTACTAATGTCTTTCAGTTCCTGGGTTTGCTTTTTACAGTGCTGCTTTCTCCTGCTGACACTGCCCGTTTCTAACTTTGTTGATGTGTGCCGTGATTTCTTGCTTCTCCATCCCCTTGTTTTTTTGATTTGCTGCTGATGGACCTCTAGGCAGGCACGTGGGTACCTTAGGCTGCAGGGATATGTATATAGTGTGAGATCGGAGGGCGGGCTGTGCACAGGCTGTTGTGCTCGGCCGTGGGGATGTTTGTTTGGGCTGCTCAGACTTTCACTTGTGGCTCTTCAAAACAGTGAGGTTGCTGGAAAGTGAGATATTACTGTCGTAGATTTTTAAAGAGGTGAAGTCCGTTTTTCCCCCTCATTGTAGAAAATTGGATAGCATAAAATGATGAGAAAAAAATCATTTATGAGCTTGCTGCAGGGACAACTCTAGTGGGTTCTTCAATGGAAATACAGCTGAGAATGTAGATTGACCTAGAACTGAGAGCTGTTTGGCTTTAGCCTTCCTCTCCCTGCCTCCTCCTGCTGCCTCCATCTCTTTCTCTCCATCTTTGAAAGGACGGCGTTGGGGTCATGTGCAGCCCTGTGACCATGTGTTTAATTTCCAGGTGATTGAGGCTGACCACGACATGCAGAAAATGTTAGAACTCTTTGAACAAAACCGGGACCGAATATTAACTCCGGAGAATCAGAAACGTGGCTTTTAGAATGGGAAAGATCGTGCCAGAAAAATGCCCGCTGCTGCCAAGTTAGCTATTAAGAATGATGTGGAAAATCTGCTCTTGGGAGGGCTTTGTGTCTGGCCAGATTTGTTTTCTTAATGTTCTTTTCACTTTTGCCGGTGTCTGTCCTGGGTTTCTGGCCCTCGCGGGTAAATGACAAATGGGACCAATGTGTTTGTTGTACCCTGTAGTGTTTACAGCCTTGCAGCCCCCCTCGTGCATCTCATGGTGGTTTCCCATTGCTGGATCCCTCTAATGAAACCCTTAGCAGGAGCCACCTGACATCATGCTGGTTCATGATCTCTAACCCTTCAGACCACCCAGGAGGGCAAGGTAGTGGTCTTATATCCCAAGGGAGAAAGTTGAAGATCAGAGAGGCTGAGGGGCTCCCCAGGGTCACACAGCCAATGACAGTGGAGTTGGCACCATTTATATTTTGACAATTCTAAAACGTTCTCTTACCCCGGGCTGCCTGATCCTGCCCTGCCTTCCCCTGCTGGGGACCCTCATATCTGTATCAGGAGAGCCGGCAGTGCGTGGAGCCAATGTCATTATTTTTCATTATTTGACCAGTTCTCAGGACAGTCGGCATCTTTAGACTTCCACACAATTTGCTGTGTTTGGCACACGCCCAGTGTGTCGTGGTTTCCCAGCATGAGGCCACTGTGGCTTTTACCACCTCATCATCTGGGCTTCTTTGTCCTTAGAATCATTCCTTGGCTCCTGCTTGAGTTGCTGCCAGTTCCGTATCAGGGAAATGGCTTTTGGTGCCTGGCTGGTTTGCCCAGTACCAAGCTGGGGCAAAGGGCCACCAGCCCTGGCTTCTGAGGCTCCCTTAATCCCTAGTGGCCTTGTGTGTGGAGCTTCGCCCTTGGAATTACTGAGCGTTTGTGGCCTGGGAGAGAGATGCAAGTGGCCTTACGTTTTTTTAGAAATGTTTTTCCATCCACGGGGACACCTTGGGCCATAGAGCATGAAGCCATCTTTATTGGTTCAGAAAGTATCTTAGCTTTGCTCAGCTGTAACAATGCATTGAAGGTACAGCTGTCTCTTGAGTCAGGTAGGAAGCAAGAGAAAGGAAGACAATTCTCTTTGGGGACCATTTGGACAGGAAAGTTGGGACCTGCAAGCAAAGGTTCTTGGAGCACTGGTGGAGGTGGGCGGAGAGAGCTTCAAGAACACTGGTTGCAAATGCGGGGAAGGGTCAGTTGTGAACTTTGGGTAAACAGGCCTTGGAGCCTCCTGAGAAGTAGTTGGGATGAATGAAGGTTGGAAGGCCTTGTCCCAGCCTCTGAGTGTAGCACCTGTTCACACAGCTCTCTGACGCTACACGGGTGACAGGTGCCCCTGGTGGTACGCTCCTAGAGGGAGTGCTAAGAGGGCAAGGACCCTGGCTCCCAGCCCTGGCTGTTTGGACCGATTCTTGGGCTGTGTGGGCAAGACGAGGGGAAGCAGTCAGTGGCAACATATCTGTCAGCCCCAATGATTAACTAGAAACCTGGGGGAGGCGAGAACCTCTACGAGCAGGACCCTTGCCATCCCAGGGCCGTCTTGGGGAATTTGTAAATGATTGGTCCAGTGTTTTCCCCATCGCTCAATTTGAGCATCTGGTTGAGGGGAAATGTGATTTCAGGAAAAAATCTTGCTCTATAGTAGCCAATAAATCCTTCACCTAAAACCTGATGTTCTATTTGGAGCACTTCCTATGCCAGTGATTTTAGCTTCCTACAGCATCCTATTACCAGTAAGATAACGTGTTTTTCTTTTTTAACCATCATGTTTCCTAACCTGGAATGTATGAGTTAGGAGCTCTTCATCTTCCCACCTGGCACTGCCAAGAGGATGCTGTGTGTATTTGCAGTGACCGGGGCTGGTCACAAAAATCTCCCAGCCCAGAGATGTCACATAAAGCGGCTGGAGCCCAGCTTTCCCGGTGCAGCGGGTGGGGCCGGTGGCAGCAGGCGTCACGGAGCAGTTATGAACCCTGCTGTGAACCAGGGCAGGAAGAGAGCAGATGGCACATGGTAGCGCAGAGGGAGGCATTCCCCAGGGACGCTCAGGGATGGCTGGGAGGAATATGGCAGGGCCTGGCATCCCTGAACTGCCGGCCAGGGCAAGCCAGGGCACGGGTTCCAGATCTGTGGCGTTACCGCATTCTGGCCCTGAGGTGGGGTTCTGTAGGGCGTAAAGTCAGTACCCCTCAGAGTTGCCCCCGCTGCCTTGACTCTTGCTAATTAAATAAAATTTTTTGAATAGTATATGCATTTTAGTCAGCATCTTTAGTGAAATAATTCCAATTTACATTTAAGCTTTTTAATTTTACATGTAAACTACCTGGTTAGAACCATTTAGAAATGTTTCATGGACCCGGTGATTTAAAAAATGAGATAGAAGTATATTTCTCTTTCTCATAAAAGGCGGTGGGTGTTCCAGGGCTGGTGTGGCGGCTCCGCTGCTGTCAGGGTCCTAGGCTGTTCCTGCCCTTCTGTTCCCAGTTCAACTTCCTGCTTCGTGGCTTCCTTTCTTCAGGGGCCTCCCTGTCTAAAGGGCGCCTTAGCTCCTACTCTGGCTAATGCTGGCCATCAGGACATACTGCTTCCTGTTCATACTTTAACTCAAATGTGGATGATGAGCTTTGCAAGGCCTAAGATAAGGTTCTAAGAACTGAGATAAGGGACTTTACTGGAGGTCTTGCAGATGGGGGAAAGGCAAGAGGGAAGCTTACGCCCATGGGCTGGACCACCCCATCTGGCTTCCAGGCTGCGGTGCCCTGGGCCCCCTTGCCCTGCCATCTGCCCTCACCTCATGTCACCCTCCCCACCTGCCTCCTGTGCTGGGCCGAACCCTGTGAGGGCAGAGAGCGCCAGTCAGACGCACTCCCACCGCTTGGCTCTCAGGAGGCCCTCACTACAGGTGGAACCTGGGAAATGATGTCACCCAGCTTGTTTTTCTCTTTCAGTTTTTCTTTCTGCCCCCTTTCATTTCCACCGGAGCCCTCACATAGATGAGAAGTGCCCCTCTGCCTGGGGAATAGTCAGAGCCCCTTCCTGGGATGCCCACAGACTCCCCCTGTCAGATCTGGGCAAGGATGGGGGTATTTACGACTCTGAGAACAGGTGGAAGAGTTTTCTGAAACCAGTCTACCCCTGGGTGCTGTTGAATCTGGGCCACCTGATTTTCCTAGATCCCCAGGGTTAGAGGGGGGAGCTCACTTCAAGTGCCCACATATCTGAGAATGAGTAAACTCATCCCCTTGGCCTTCACCACCCTTAAAGAGTTAGTTATTAAAATAATTGACAAGCCCTTGGAAATGTCCGCCCTTCATTGCTAAGAGTCTGATAACGATGATACCTCCCAGGTGCCTCTGGGCTGTGGCACTGGATTATTCGTGGGACATCCCATGGTCACTGGTTCAGCTTTCTTTTCCTAATAACCCCAACCCCACTGCTCCCCTAAGGCTGGAGTGAACTTTATGTTTCTCTGGTTTACATACGATGATGAACTCGGCCAAAGCTGTCGTTAAACAGAAACTAAGAGAAAGCCAGTCTTGTAGAATCCAGAATGGGTGTTGGCGTTTCCTACTGACTTCTTGAATGTCTACATTTCTTGGCTTTTTCTTCTTCAAGACCGGGGTCTGTGGAACACAGGTGTTCTGGGGGATGACAATAGGTGTTCTGAGAAAAGAGGGTTGTTCTGTAATCCAAGAAATTTGGGAAACACCACCTGGGTACTGTCTCTGTGATGGACATGGTACCTTGTACATTAGCCTAGTTAAACTCAAGAATTCCTGTAATAAAAACACCTTTTAAACTTTAAACCAGGGACTCTCAAACTCATTTGACAGTAGAAAACCCCTCATTAGGGGAAAATTCCTATCTTTTTTTTTTTAAATTTATTTATTGGGGTGACAATTGTTAATGAAATTACATAATTTCAGGTGTACAATTCTGTATTACATCATCTATAAATCCCATTGTGTGTTCACCACCCAGAGTCAGTTCTCCTTCCATTACCATATATTTGATCCCCCTTACCCTCATCTCCCTCCCGCAACCCTCCTTACCCTCTGGTAACCACTAAACTTTGTCTGTGTCTATGGATAAAGAAGTTGTGGTACATATACACAATGGAATACTATTCGGCGGTAAGGAAAGATGATATAGGAACATTTGTGACAACATGGATGGATCTTGAGAGTATAATGCTAAGCGAAATAAGTCAGACAGAAAAAGCAGAGAACCCTATGATTTCACTGATATGTGGTATATAAACCAAAAACAAGACAAACAAATGAGAAACGAAAATTCCTATCTTAGTAATCTCCAGAAGCACTAGTGCTCTTTGGAACACACATTGGGAAGCACCGTTTTCGGGGACCTGTAGCTGCTGTTGACTTCCAGCTCTAGTGCCCCCTGGGCTTCTCGAGCTCATGGTTCTCCAGCTTCAGAGCATCTGTGCCCCCTCAGGGCATATTAGAACACAGGTGGCCAGGCCTGTCCCCAGAGTGTCTAATTCAGCGGGTCTGGGATAGGCCTGAGAATCTGTTTTCTGACAGATGATGGTGAGGCTACTGGTATAGGGACCACCGTTTAAGACCCACCTCTCTGGATTTACGCTTTCTAGAATTGCACACCCGGGAGTTCAAAGAAAACTTGGCTCGTTGTTGAACCTCCTGTGAGCGTTGGTTATCTCATCTGTCAAATGGGAGCGTTGCTTCTCAGAGCTGTGAGGATAACTGACCTGGCATAAGGAAGGGGCCCGGGCCAGGGCCTGGTATGCAGCAAGTGCCCCATAAATGTTAGTTCAGCTGATGTGCCGGGGAGAACTGGGCGGAGATGCAGTTAGTGAGCTCAGGAATGGCGATCGCCGTGGTACCAGCACTTTCCATCAGAGCGGAGTGGGTGCACGTGCTCATCAGTTGACCTGGGACCGTCCTGACTGACCTGTTCAGTAGGTCACAGGCCTGGTTGAGGCTGACCCTCGGGACAGTACCTCTGTAAAATGCCTCAGGATCCAATCACAGAGCATTAGAGAAGCAGATGGCCTTTCTTTTAAAAAATGTCCCCATTTCTCATGGGACTCTGGATCTGCACCTGGCGTGCTGTGGCGTCAGAGGGAGGGCTGGGAGAGACACAGCTGCTTCGCAGGCTGTGGGAACCGCCTCTTTTGGTACCAGCGAGGCTCTGGAGTTTCTTACACAGCAAGCTGATGGTTTTCTAGTCTGTTGTCTCATTTCTTGGCAGACCTTCCCCGTGGGCCCAGGTGACCTCTCACCTGTGTGTGCCCTAATGCACAGAGCAGATTTATCTGTAGCCTGGGATGGGTAGGTCTTGGCAGCTCCAGGCTCATCTTTGGAAATGCACAGAAAAATGAGCAATGACCAATTGCTGAGTTTTAAATGAATCTTAACTTTTGGGATCCACTTGGCTTTGTATATGGGGTTTGGGCTTTGGGGTCAGAACATGGGCTGGGATCCCCATTTCCCTGGTTATTGGCTGCGAGACCTCGGGCAGGTCGTCTCACTTCTCTGGTCCTGTTTCTTCCTCCTCTAGACACTGTAGTTCTGTTTTTTCCCCTCACAGGGAGAGGGGCTGCATAGACTAGGAAGGAATGAGTTAAATGAATGATGAACATAGAGGGTCTAGAGCAGTACCTGGCTATTTCCTGTACCTTCAAACTCCTTCCCCTCTCTGTCCTTGGCTAGAGAGGCAACCAGACTTTTGTACTTTCCCTGGCAAATTTCCTGGAGGGGGAAGCTGTGGGTGGGCTGCTCCAAGCCAGGGTGGTGGAAAGCCTTCTTTTTCATTTTCAAAACCTGCTTCTCCATCAGGGCTATGGGGGAAATATATCAGCATCCTCTCCTGCCATTTGCTCATCTGGGAGTCCCCAGGTAATCCGGAAGCAGACCTTTGTTCTCTCCATGCCATCTGACAGCCCTTTCCATGCATCAGCCCTGTGCCAGGCTCTGTGTTGGATGCCAGGCCCACACCGCTGAACAGGACAGACATGGACACCCCTGTCCTGAAGCATTAGCTCATCAGAGCTGTTTCCACCCGGAAATATCCTTAAGAAAATCCACGCAGAGGCAGGAAAGCCCCAGCAGCCTCAGCACTCCCTTCTGATGGGGTGAAAAATGAACTCCAATTCAGTAGTGTACCCCCAAAGAATCTGAGAAAACCAACACAAACAAGATTTCAATGATACAAAATTAACACATGCAGACAACCAACAGAGGTTATAATGCTGGTGAAAATCCCATTTGCAATGTTAACAAAGAAGACGAAATACTTTGGAATACATTTAACAAACAATTTGCAAAACCATGCAAGAAAAATGTTAAAATAATTCCTGAAAAGACACTGAATAGACTTGAACAAATGTAAAGACATCCCATTCTTGAATAGGAGAACTCAATATTATAAAGCTGTTAGTTTCCCGAAGTTAATTGATAAATTCAGTGCAAACCCCTATAGAGACATCACAGGCTCTTTTATGGAGTGAGATGTGTTAGACTAAAGTTCTTATAGACAAACAAACCTGCAGGAATAACCGGGAAACCACTGAAAAAGAAAAACGGTGATGGAGGACTAGCCTAACCAGACGTTAAAACATACGGTAAAACCTCTCAAATTAAAACAGTGTGGTACTGGCGCCTAAAGAGACAAATACTCCAGTGGAATAAAGAGCTCAGACATAGACCTAAGTACACGTGGAAACAGTATCTGATGGAGGTGACACCTCAAATCATTGGGTTGAAGATGGTCTTTTTAATAAGTGGTGCCGAGATACATGGTGACCATTTGGAAAAAGATAAAAATAGATCCATACCTAATATCACACCCAAGAATAAACTCCACATGGTTAGAGAGCTACATGTAAAAATTGAAACCAAGGAGTAAAAAAAAAACATGGATGAATTGTTTAAAACCTTGATGTAGGGAAAGCTTTATACCTCTGATTTAAAATCTAGGGCCAATAAAATATGAATAAATTTGACTAAGTAAAAATTTTAAAATTTGTGTGACCAAAAAACACTGTAGACAAAAGACAATCAACAAACTGGAAGAGAATATTCACAACATATATCACAGACAAAGAGCTAATATTTCTAAATATCCATGAAGATTCTTTAAAAATGAAGAACAAAGGACCAAAAATCCAATAGAAAAAAATGAGAAAAAGATACAAGCAATTTCCAAAAAGATGTAAAAATGGCCCATAAACATGAAAATACTCAATTAGAGAAATGCAAATGCTATGATCTAAATATTTGTGTTCCCCTCTGCCCAATATTTATGCTGAAAACCTAATGCACAAATGGTGATGTTAGGAGGTGGACTTTCGGGAGGGATTAGGTCATGAGGGTGGAGCCCTCATAAATGGGATTAGTGCTCTTATAAGAGAGACCCCACAGAGCCCTGTCCACCATGTGAGAACACAGTGAGAAGTTGGCAGTCTGCAGCCTGGACAAGGGCCTTCACCAGAACCTGGCTGTGCTGGCACCATGACCTTGGACTTCCAGCCTCCAGAACTGTGAGAAATAAATTTCTGTTGTTTATGAGCTATCCAGTGTGTGGTATTTTGTTATAGCAGCCCGGACAGATTAAAACAGCAAATTAAAAAGCAACTGACATACCACTTCTCACCTGGCAGACTGGCAACACAAAAAAGAGAAACAAGCATAAAGAAAACCCGTATTTTGTTGGTTAAGCTAGGAGGAAAAAGCACTCATAAATTGCTGGGGGGAGTGCAAAATTTGTACAATCCTTCTGGAGAGAAATTGGATGACACCTAATGGCATATGTACTTACAGAATGATGCAGCAGTCCCACTTCTAGAATCTGATACATACTTTCTAGGATGAAAACATGTGCACAAGATTATGTATTGTAGCATTGTTTGTAAACGCAAAATATTGGAAACAACCCCAAGATGGTGCACCCACACCGTGGAGTAGTACGCAGTTGTAAAAAAGAAGGAAGAAACTCTCGGATACGATTTCCAGAACATACTGGTAAGTGAGAAAAAGCACCTTCTAAATGAATATCTGTAGTATGCTTCCCTTTATATAAGAAAGGAGCGACATAAGAAAATACACAGATGGAAAGAAACTGCAGGAAGGATACCCAGAAACTACAGAGATTGGTGGGAAAAGGCTGGAAAGAAGGGAAGACGGGTGAGACTTGCAGGGTGAGAAGGGGTGACACCTGTGTGAATGTATCTTTTGTGGAACTGTGACTCAGTCCCTAGTAATGGTTTCACATCCCTCCCCGCCCCCCCCCGCAATAAAGAAATGATTAAGATCAACTAGGATATAAGGAACAAAAAAGCAAGCATAGATGAACTTAACAGTATCACAAGGGAACAGCAACCACTCTGTGTGGGAAAGAAAATGATATGGTTATTATGATAAGATGCTAAGTTTCCGGGAAGCAGGGTAAGGACTAAAAAGGAATTCTTTGTACTATTTTGCAACTTTTCTCTAAGTCTAAAGGTTAACTCCCTTCATGGGGAAAAAAATCAACACAACACTATAAATATTACAATCCCAGATTTGTAATATATGTATTGTATATGTAGAAAAAAAGACTGAAAGGAGTTGCACCAACACTGTAACATTGGGTATCTCCAAATGGTGGAAACCAGAGTAATTTTTCCTTTTCGTATTCATCTGTATTTTCTAAGTTTTCTACTCATTTGATGGGTTTATTTGATGGGTCCTTGGAAACAGTGGTGAGAGTTTATCTCTCATGGAGCTTATATTTTAGTGGGGGGAATAGAAAATAAATACACCGAAAATATTTTTGTGCAGAAAATGAAGCTGATGTGATGGAGAGATGGGTGGTCAGGGAAAGTCTTGCTGAGAAGGTGAGATGCAAATAACAAGAGAAGATGGGATGGGGTTACGGAGTGGGGGAAGGTCGGAGGAAGCAGGGGCTGAGGTTGGCGTGGGTTTAGCTTGTTTGAGAACCTAGAAGCTGGTGTGGCTTGGCTGCTGTGGGCTGGGGGGAAGTGGCGCGGATGAGGTCAGGAGAGTGAGGGGCTGAGCCTGTGGAGCCTGGTATGGTCTTGGGAGCCCCTGGAAGGAACTGGGCACATGACAGTCACAATGAAACAGGTTTTCTGGATCCTCAGGCAGCTGGGGGAAGCAGACTGCAGGGGGATGAGGGCAGAAGCTTGGAAACTAGGGAGGGGGCTGGCGTCCTCCAGGGATCTGAGGGAGAGACCATGGTGGCTCCAATGAGTGGCGCAGGCCCCTGTGGAAAGAGGGACGCGGTCAGATTCGGGCTCTGTTGTGACCACGATGGGCTGGATGAGGGATGTGAGAGAGGAAAACCAAGGATGATTTCTACGTTGGCCTTCAGCTTCTGAGTAGAACGTGGAGTCATTTACTAGATGGGGACACTGGGGAAGCAGCTTTGGAGGGAAGAGCACAAGTTCTGTTTTGGTTTGGGATGAACATGCTTATTATGTTAATAATCAGAAAAGAAGAAGTAAAGGTTAAAGGGTTAAAGGAAAATTAGCTTGCCTTTCCTGCCCCTGAAATCCAGGTTGCCTCAGAGGCTCTTTTACTGCAGGTGAGACCAAGGAATGGGGGGAGGGGTGTGTGTGTGTGTGTGTGTGTGTCCTGGTAGTCATGGTTCCGGGGCCAGACATTGATAGCTCATCAGCTTGAGTGTTGACTGCTGGGTGCTGTGCTGAGTGATTGGGATGGGTGGACGGACGGACGGACCCTCCCCACCAGTACAGACTGCTTCCTGATTTGTCTGGAAAAGCTTGTGTAGGGGCTGGCTCAGTGGACCGCTTTTTGACTGGGGGTGGGGGATCCTCCTTAAATTCTTCCCACCTGTGGTCCCCTTGATCTTAGGGACTAAAAGGGATGGAGTCATATGCTCAGCTCTGGGGAGAGTAAGACAGGCATCAACGTTAATTAAGTACCTGCTGTATGCCTGGAAGGACCTTTACCTACAACCTTGACCACAGCCCTGGGAAGCAGGGGCTATCCTCCCCGTTTCACAGATGGGAAGCCGAGGGGCTCGCCCTGGGCGAGGGCCACCTGCCACCCCCCAGAGAGGATCTTAGCTGGAGGAGGAGGACGCTCTTCCTGTTGGGGCCCCAGTGAGGATTGCCTAAGCGTGTTGTGTGTGGTGCCTCGATGCACCCACGTGTGTGTACATGTATGTGCATATGTGCACGTGTAGGGGCAGAAGATGGCTGATGCCCCCGCTCCAGGCCCGGGCTTGGCACCTGCAGCCCAGATGGCGGAGCGCCTGAGCCCTGGACAGACAGCAGGCGTGGGACCTCGCTGAGCCTGAGCTCCCTAGTATGGTTTTGTTCTCTGTCAACCAGAAGTTAGCTGAGAAGAAAGGGCGGCTGACGATGGGCCCTAAACGCTTTGTGGGTGTATTACATTTCTGGTTGTCTATGCAGCTCTCTTTTAATCTGCCCTGTGACAGGTGCCTTAGGATGCTGAGGAAAACTGCCGCTCAGAGATGCAGCATGATTTGCCCAAGGTGACACACAGCTGGGATGTGAAGGGGACCGGAAGCACCCCGAGGTCCGCCTGCGGGGCGCTGTGCTACCTCAGCTCACTAGGTCTTCCCAGCCTCCTGAAGAGGAAAGGGGGCTCAGAGAGGTCCCGTGAGCAGCTCCAAGTCCCAGTCAGTAGGTGGCAGGGACGGGACTGAGGCCTGCTGGGCTTAGCAGATGGGTCCCTGGGCCTGAAAGCTGTGGGCCTGCTCTTCCTCCTGCTGCGGTCCCAGATCTGCCACCTCTCCCAGTGGTCACCTTCCGGCAGAAGAGCAATCTGCTTAGTCAGTTGTCTGTACTGTCCAGGGAAGACATCCTCGGCTGTGACCTGGCCAGTGTACTCTGGTGGGAACTAGCACCTCCAGGCCCCATGGGGAGGGGAATGTGGTGAGTGCTGGGGGCTCTCGTACATGAGAGGGATCTGAGGCAGACCTCCAGAGCCCAGTACCCTACAGGCTGGGCTGTCACCTTCCCTGGCTGGTGCTGGCCCCACAAGAGCCTCTGATTGTCCATTCTTCTTAACCCCAGGCCCTGAGTAGCCCCCGGGGTGGCCTGTTGGGGATCTGAGGATGGGGAGAGGCGCTCACACAGCTCATCTAACTCCGAAGAGGTGCTTGGAGGAGCAGCGTCTGTGCCAGGGGTGGCCAGCTCTGGCTGTGCTTCTGGCTTGAGGTTCAAGGACTTTCCTGACAGTTGGGGACCTGGGTGGGGAGGGTGATCCCTGTTCTCCGGAGCTGCATCGGGGACCAAGGGCTGCTCGCCACTGCTACCTGAGGGGGCGACGGCCTCACCTCAAGATGGGCCCTAGAGTTGCTTCGCTCAGACTGCTCAGGGAAGATCCTTGGGAAACAAGGGTGTCCGGTGCAGGACAAGGTCACTGTAGCAGGCCAGGCACTCCTTACTGTCCGAGTGTGTGCTGGCATGCCACTGGGGATCCAAGGGGACCGGGGAACAATGAGGGGTCTGGGGGATGGTTGACAGCTCAGGCAAGCTCAGGGCCACAGGCAAGAGCTCTGATTGTCAGGGCCTTGGGCTGGGGCCCTCTCAGAACCCTCCCCTCAGAGGGACCTGGGCTTCCTGGAGGCAGTGATGGGTCTTTTCCAGCCCTGCTCTGAACTGTGCCTGCAGTAGGGCCTGGCCACTGTCTCTCTGCCAGGCCCAGGCACCTGCCTGACCGAGGTTCCGAGAACGGCCTGACATGTGGCGCTAGCCAGGAAGATTTCAAGTACCATCTGCGTGGTGTCTTCCTTGTTGATGGCCTGGATCAGTGAAAACTCGGCCTCAGAGGTAGCCATGAAGCCCAGCCTGCCCAGAATGGTCTGCAGTGTGTGTTCAGAAAGCACAGGCCACACCCAGTAGGCAAAGTTCCCAGTGTTATGTTTGGAACAAACAGGGATGTTTATTAGAGGTGGGACCCGTCTCAGCAGAGTGCTGAGATAACGCTAGGCAGGACCAAGGGCTGATGCCCAGGGGTACTGGAGGCTCCTGAGAAGCAGGTAAGCCATGGCATTTGGTAAAATGGAAACCTCGCCCACAATCATGTTACCCCCATCCCGTTTTACAGAAGGGCACACTGAGGCCCAGAGGCAGGACTTGTGTCTCGAGTTATGCAGCAAGAGAATGACCGAGCTGAGATGAGGCCCCAGTATCCTGGCTCCCGACCCAACATCCTGGCCTGGAACCAGAGAGATTAAACCGTTCCAGTGGCTTTTCACAGCCAAACCCCTTCCCTTGTTTATTATAAGTTCATTGGTTCTTTGCCTTTACAGAGGCAGTATAGTCTAGTGGTTATGTAGGAGCTGCACCACCTGAGTTTGAGTGCTTACTGTCTGTACTGCTGATGAGCAGCTGACCATAGAGAAGTTACATTGACCTCTTTCGCCTCAGTTTCTCCAGTTATAAAATGGGACCAAAGTCAGTTGGCATGACGGACAGGCTGTTTTCCCCAGACGCAGCGCCCTTGCCCCTACCAGGACACCCTTGCTCAAGGGCACTGCAGTGCCCACCTTCAGGGACCTGATTTTCTTCCTCCAGGGAAACAAAAGGAGGTTGACAGAGATTGGCTCCAGGGATTCTAGTGCCCACACCAGTTCGTGGCAGACATATGGGGCAGGGCTGACTGCCCCTGGGCAGTTGGTGGCCCCCAGACGAGGAGGGGCCGTCCGCAGAGCTGAGGAGGCGCCGCTGTGCTGGCTCCTGCAGCCCCAGCCTGGCCCTCGCCTGCCCCCTGCCGGTAGTAGCTGATGAATCACCCAGGAGAGTCAGCTGCGTGGCAGCCTTGCCTCGCTTGGCCTGGAGGTGGGCTGCTCATGGTGGCTCCCAGAAGCTGGGTGTGGAAGAGTCCTGTGGGTCTCCCCAGGCCTGCCCTCGGCTCACCAGCCTCTGTCCCGCCCCCGTGCTCAGACAGGAAGCTGAGGAGGAAGTTGTGATAGCAAAAGAGAAAGCTGCACATAGCACAGCCCTGCCACTGCTTGTCACTGGAGGGCTGAGATCTGAGGGTGGCTGGGGCTGTGCCCAGCTCTCTGTCCCCATCTCCTCCCAGTGGAGCAGAGCTGAGGTCAGGCTCAGTCCTCACCTTGTCCCCAGAACAACCGGGAAAGCAGGCATATCAGCGCCTGCCTCTGCAGCAGATGCTGCCCGTCTGTAGCTCTCAGCCACTGCAGATGTCGCTGCCAAGGCTCCTCACTTCTCAGGCTTGGGAGTGTTGTCTGGCAGGAGGGTGCCCTGCCTGTGTGTGGGGCAGGCTGCAAGGGCCAGGGACTTCACACCCATGGGCAGCCTTCAGCCAACCCAGGAGGGGCAGTGCATAGAAACCCCCGCTGCCTGCCCTCTTCACGGCAGTTCGGAGGTATGTTCTATGCTGTCTTTCAGAGGCTCCCCAATGGGATCGACCCAGTTGTCACAGCAATAACCTGCTCATGAATGTCCCCTTTGTTGGCTCTTCTCCCTCCCTTGTCTTAATTCCAGATTCTGTCATTGCTTCCTGGATCGCCTCCTAAGTAAACTATTTATACCCAGATATATCCTTTTATTAAGGACAGCTTTGGGGGGAACTGACACGGAACTAATCACCTGTGCACTCTCCCAACTGCCCTTGTTCCTTCCACTTGTCACCTCCCTCCTCCCTCACTCTTCCCTCCTCCTCCTTCCCCTCTCTCTCCTCCTTCTCTTCTCCCTCCCTCCTTTCTTTCCTCCCTCCCTCCCTCCTTTCTTCCTTCCTTCCCTCCTTCCATGTGGGTCCACATTTCTCTAAGTATGCTCCACGAAGAGCACTTGTTGGGGGTTCTTAATCGGTCTTATGGGAGTAATACTTTCTTCGGCCAAATAAATAAATATGGGAACTGTTGGGTTAAGTAATGTCCTTTGGGTTCTTGGCTTCAGGACTTCAGGGTCCCTTTCAATGGCCTCATCATCGATGGTCTGGTGTTTGGGGAAGTGCTGTCCTTGAGCAGTCAGCCTGTGCCCCTCCATGCCAGCCTGGGGGCTTCAGAGGCAAATGAGATAAGGTCTCTGCCCTCAGGCAGCTCCTTCCTGAGAACCCACTGGGACAATCCAGGGTAATCGCCTCATCTCAAGATCCTTAACTGAATCGCTCTGCAAAGTCCCTTTGCCATTAAAGGTACATATTCACAGGTTCTGAGGATTAGGACCTGGACATCTTTGGGGGCCACTATTCAGCCTATAACACCAAGTCTATCTGATACCCGAGGCCACGCTTCTTCCGTGACACCAAAATTTATAAGCGCACCGAATGGGAGTGCCAGATTTGGGGGGCGGGGGAGATATACAGGGTTACAGGCCACTGTGTTGTCTTGAAGGGGAGGTCACATACCAAGGAAGGGATAGGGGTCTAATTCTGTCTCTCTGTCTCTCTCTTCTTGGCCCAAGCAGATTTCCTCCCTGAGGAGAGGGCTGGAGTATCTCTGTCTTTTTCCCTGTCAGTAACCAAAGTTTCACAAAGGGGCACACACAATTGACTCTTCCCCCACTGATTCTTCTGCTTTGGGTTACTTACTGATTTAACCACTCCATTCATTCTGGATGTCCTAGTTCTCACTCTCGGGAAAGCTGTCATGCCTATGAACGGCCTTCGGTGCCTAGCTCTCCAGGGCGGCCCAGGATCACGAGGGGGAACTGGGTGGGCTGCCTGGAACCCTTCCCCTCTCTGCCGCCTGGCACTTGGGTCAGCCCTGCTTCTCTAGTGCCAGCTTCCTCCCCATTGGAACACTGCAACCTCCTGGAACAGTTGGAGCTGGTGGTAATTGCATCGTTCACACTTTGTGGGCCCTCAGGGGAGTGGCTGCTTTAGTGAGAAGATGCGTTTTCTGCCTGCCAGGGTTAGGAGAATACACCTGCCCAAATTCCTGGACTCCCTGGATCCAGCTGCACCTGGACAATTTAGGTACATGAGCCTAAATTGGGTACATACCCTTTCTTGTTTAAGTCGGGTTTCTGTCTCTTGAAATTGGATAACGAGGGTAAGGCTGAGAGCCTGTCAGGGCATAGAGGGTCCCCTTTTCAAGAGCGGTCTTCCATAGTGGTGCCAGCTTTGTGGTGGGTCGTGTACCAGTCAGCTGTGGGGCAGAGCGGGCAGCCCCAGGACCCCAGGAGTCAGGCTGGTGAGGATGGGGAATTGTGGTGTGGCTGCGGCTGTGACCACAGGCCTGAGGACTGCAGGCCTGGGGTTCCTTGGAGAGAGGCTGAGCAGGCACAGCTGGGCTGCAACGCTGAGGGCAAAGGCGTGCCCAGCCCCCAGCCTGGAAATACTGGGCCTGACCCATGTAATTGGTCCTGACTGAGAGAATTCACCTGGGCTGGGGGAGGTGCAATGTGAGGTGAAGCAGCGCAGAGCCCAGGACGGATGGTTCACGCTCAGACCATGAAGCTGCCGGCCCTTCCGCCGCTCAGATCCAGAACCTGGTCAGTCATGAGCTCAGTCACTGAGGGTGACCCCTGAGTGTGAGAGTGGGCAGCCTTGGAGTGTGCATGTGGGACCTTTGAGTGTTTAAGGGCTACTAGTATGTGTACAGCGAAGCTGTCTGAGCAAGTACATACAAAACCACATGTGACGTGTGCTGAGGGGTGCTACATTCGCGTGTGTGTCAGGGTGTCTGTAGGCACTGGGTGTGAGAGACTCCTTTGTGTGGCTGTGAGGGTGGCTTGGCTGGCGTGAGCCAATGGAGGTTCCAGGGGGCGGCTTGAATGGCCATCCTCTATCAACCCTCCTTCCTCCTTTTCTCAGTGATTCCCGCTGCTCATGTGCAGCGATGGCTGTTGGTGCCGTCCAGAGACTGTGCCCATGCATGCTGGCGCAGTGGCACAGCGTGCTGACCATTCTTACGGCCTCCTATGCCAGCAGCTGCAAATCCCCTTTCTGAAGGCTTTCTCTGGCCAGAAGAGGCCACTCAGCCTGCACAAGGCTCCTCCTCAGCCCCCACCCCTCAGGTCCCTGGTAGAGAGAGGAGGTCAGTTGCGTGTGCAGAAGGACCTTGAATGTGGTGCCATATGTGGACACAGGGTGTGTCATGCACGGAGGAGGCAGGAAAAGCTGAGTCTAACAGTCCTTTGGGCCGGGGGATCCTGAGTGTTTGTTGTCAGAATTGGGTGTTGGTGTGGGGTGGTTCAGGCTGGGGTAAGCACGTGGCTGAATGCCATCACCATAAGGCTGCTACATTCATTCGCAGGACGAGGGGCCCCAGAGCACGGAGGTGGCACCTGAGCCATGCACAGTGTTTAGGACAGAGGACTGATTTGCATCCAGAGAGAGGGGTGCTTAAGTATCATGTTGTGCTCAGAGATGCTGGGGGAAGGAGCTATTCCTGAAAATGGAATGCTTGAATAGGTTAAACCTCATGGAACATCCCAAAGGTGGAAGACAAGTTTCGTCTACAACTATGAGTGGCCATGGGCCGTGGATTTGAAAGTGTGAGGAGGGAATTTGCTCCTTCTTCAGGGGCAGACTCGTTTGCATTGAACAGTGGCAGCAGGCGGCCAGCAGGTGGCAGTGTGGGCTTGGAACAGGGCTAAGGGTTGCACCTTGAGGGTGGCACCCCACTTTGGGAGCACTTTAGGACCGAAGACTATGCTAGCGGATTCTACTTCAGTTCAAGTGGGAGGGAAGGATGACAGAGGAAGAGAACCAGCCTCTGTCAGCAAAGAGGTCAATGACCAAAATCATGGTCTTATGGAGAGCAGAGAAAGGAAGATAATTTCTGCAGAGGGGAGAAAACAACTCATTTTAGTCGAATTACAAATTTCCCCTCTTTCCTGGTAATCAAAGCCATCGGGGTGATAAACCAACTGCTTGAAAAGTAAAATGTACAGTCCCTGGTATTCCTGGAGTTAAGTCCTGAAGTTCATAGCCCGTCTTGGTGACATGCACACAGGCCAAGTCTCGGTGAAAGGATGCTATGTCCCAGTGAGGTTAAAAAAAAAAAAAAAAAAGTAACTCTTGTTAGTCACCGACTACCCAATATCTGTGTCAACAGGAAAATGACAAGGCTTCAATGGCTGCTAACTTTATGAGGAGTAACATATGTTCAGTTTGCTACTGTTTCTGTTTCCTTGCAAGTTTCAGATGGCAGAGCCAACCCAACTCTGATAATGTTACTTCTTGCAATATTTTTATTGATATTATATATTTACTTCGAACACAGAAAAGATACATTGTTGCTTATTTAGCGCTTAATCCAGGAACAAGTAAAGCTGTTCATCCTCAAACACTGATGAGTGTGTAGGGATTTCTCCCTCCCCCAGCACTCTGAGGGTTGCAGAAGCAGGATGGTTAAGAGATTTTCATCCCTGGAATGCAGTTTAAAGGCGATACAGTACAACAGACAGATATTTTTTGCCTAGAAAACAGTAAACCACGAAGGTGGACAGAACTGCTTGTAAACAAGGTCCCTCCCGGGGTGGAGTCAGGGGCGCCAGGTGCTACCGAACCTCTGGGCGGATTCCTTTCAGTTGTGCACCAGAAGCAATTCTATTTCTACAGAAAATAAAATTCACAATTGCCATCCTTGCCACCCCCCTCTTCTTAAGAAAGTGATTAGTGAATTGTTTTAGCCCTTCGTTGGAGGATTTGGTGTGGGGGAGAGGATGGATGGGGGGTGTCCTTAAAGGATGGGGGAGGGAGGCAGAGTATATTTGAGGACTCCGCTCCCTGCCGCTGGTGATGCTGGCGGGGACCCTCAAAGATGCTTGGCCGCCACCCTCTGGCAGGCTGGGTCTTCAGGAATCAGCTGTTACCTGCACCGTCTCTGAGGGAAACTACCTGAATTCATGGGCCAGGATTGGAGCCACTCTACAACGAGGCAACCCCGCACATCTCCCTCTGTGGTGCCCCTGGCAGCGAGGCTGAGATACAAACACTGGTCCTCTTGCAGTAGCATGGAGGGGCTCACATTGCCTTTACTTTGCCTCTGCAAACACCCGGGAGGGCAAGGCCAGAACATGTCAGCTCAATTCCCAACTATGAGCCACCCCCCCAAGAGGACAGCACCAACTTCTTGGGTCAGGCTCCAGCCCATTCAAGCTCAGGCCACAATGGTCATCTGGGCACGTACTCCTCTGCCTCAGAGCCTTTACCTCCTTTGAAGACACTCAGTCCGGGGTAGTGGTAGGACTGATGTGGGGACAGCTGTAAGCCACCACCACCGCATGCCCACCAGCATGCCCACCAGCATGCCCACCAGGGGCCCTGTTCATCACCTGGGGCTTGGGGTGGGGGATTCTGAGATACCTCCGCTAGCACCACCAGACGGAGGGCACTGGTTAGGGAGAGGACAGGGTGGGCTGTGAGGGCCTCCAGGTTGTGCCTGAGCCCCCAGACCCGTGGCCCTCACCGTGTAAGTGGCAGGGTGGTGATGTGGTTCTTTGCCCTGTAATTGAGAGAGAGGTACAGCGCACAGCTGAGCCTCACTGAGGCCTGTCCCACCAGGTGGGAGGACAGGCTGCCCTGTGGGGTTGAGGGGGGGCAGGCAGCTGACCTGGGACGGTCGAGCAGTTTCCGGAGAAAGAATTAGAGTTTGGGCACAGCCTGCCAGGTAAGGGCAGGGGCAAACAGGCCCGGGGGACAGCGTGGAGAAAGCCCCAGTCTCTTCTCCACCTGTATTCACAAAGTGTCGTCTACAGAGTCATAACTCACAGGCTGGGGAGGGGGCTGGAGGTCGGGAGAGCTTCATTTTTAATGAAAGCTTCACAGATGGTTGTGTGGGTGGGTGGGGACTTGTGTGCGTGCACGTGTCTGCACACGTGGGGCATATCCAGATGTGTGTGTACACATGGTGTCTCAGTGTGCATGTGTGTACACGTCGTGTATATTTGTATGCACGTGGGAATGCTGTGTGTGCGTGCGCATGCGCGTGTGCCTGGACGACATGGCTCAGCCCCAGGCACTGGCAGGGCTTGGCCAGCAGCACTTACACAATTCTCTCTGGGCTGGAGGCCAGGGCCCAGGCGGGGTTGGGTGGGCCCTGGGAGCGCCACAGCCCGAGCTCCAGACCTGGCAGTGGCAGCAGGCCCGATGGAGGGTTAGCCCCGCACACCGCCTCGTAAGAGGGGAGGGTATCCATGGAGACAGTGCGGAGGCCGCTCTGTGCCTGCAGGAACGGGCCCGGGCCGCCACTGCCGCCTGCGTCCGGGAGGCCGTCCGGCGCGGGGAAAGCGTCGCTCAGCGAGTAGGGTGGTGGCGCGTCCGTGGGGATGTACACTTGAGTGGCTCCCGGCCCCACACACTCCTCGTAACTACAAGAAAAGGGGCTCACTCAAGGCCCTGCGGAACCTGGCCTGAGGGCTGGGCATAGGGTCTTTCCCCAAGGACCGCGGGCCCGTCCGCAGTGACAGGCTGCCTGGCATGAAGGCCAGGCCTCGGTCATGCTGGCTCCAAGGAGACCCCGCTACTCCCCAGGGAGGGCCACGGCAGAGCCACTGAGCCTGGACTCGGTCCTGACTTAGCCACAACGTTCTGGGTGAACGTGAGAGAGTGTCACTGAAGGCTGGGTCTCAGATGGCTCAGAACAACAGTAGCTGCTAGTGATGAAGGATTTCCCAGGCTGGGCACTGAGTGTGGTGGTGGGAGCGACCTCAGGCTCCAGGCACCCCTGGGTCTCCAGTCACTCCAAAGTGGCCATTCCAGGTTTAGGAAGGAGTCCTTGGGGCCCCTCTAAACCCATAGATTCAGGGCAAAACACCTTCCTCTGGCCTGGGAGAGGGCAACGGCACTGCCCCTGCCAGTGCCCCTGGGGGCAGGGTGGAAGGGTAAAAAGGGTGATGGGGCAGATGTGTCTGTTCTGTCAGGCCTGAGGGGTCTCTCACTACGGAAGTGATGGAAGTCCTGACCCCTTTTCTCTTTTCAAGTACTAACTGGTGGGTAATCTGCCTGAGGGTGGCCAGCAGGACAGAACCCAAAGGTCCCCAGAGAAGAATTCCCCTGTGGGACAGGGCCACCTGATGGATGTGATGAGCCCTGTACCTGTGGATGTGCTTTGGGGACACATACTACGGAGCTGGGGCCTGCACCCTTCACCTCGCCCCTTCAGCTTAGCCTGAAAGAGCTGAGCTTTTCCTTTTCAAGTGTCTCCTGGTGACATCTGCTGAGTGACACCCTGCCTCATTGGGCACCTGTGTGGCCAGGAGGGGTGAGCAGGTGGTCACACCCTCTGAATAGATGTTTTCTGCATTGATACCATTTGGGGAGGTGTTGCTGTTTCCCATGGGGGGATGCGTGCCTACATTCGTGCCATCCTCTTATGCCCTCCTCCCCCACAAGGCCTCCTTACCCTGGCGGAGAATCTGGGTACAGGTCTTGGGGCTCTATGGCATCCATCTCCCCGTCAGAGCTGAGGTCCAAGGATTGGGACCAGTCCTCGGCAGAGCTGCAGGCGTAGCGCACCCCGTGGCTTGGGTGGCCGTACATATACGCATCAGACACTGCAGGAAACACACATGCCGCCTGGGACTCAGGCTGGAGCCCAGGAGAGTCCCCACGTGTCTACCTGAGACCACCGAGACTGTTCTCTCCAACTCACCATCTTGCTCCTCACCAAGCACAGATCCCCTCAGTGACAGCCCCAGAATGTAAGCACCAACGCTGTGTTGCGCATGGGGTACCTTTGAGGAAGCAGAGCTCGTCCTATCCTGGTGGGGCTCCCAGGGTGGTGGGCAGCCTGCCCTGGGGACAGCCCAGTACTGGGCAGTGTGTTATGAGCTTTGATAGAGGTAGTACTGAGGCTGTGGGAACAGAGCAGGCCTGACCCAGCCTGGAGGTCAGGGAGTGCTTCCTGGAGGCGGGGCTCCCAGAACTGAGCCTTGTCTAGGAATTAGCCAGGGGAAGAGGGGCAGGCCGGGCAGGCGGAACAAAATAGCTTGAACCAAGGAGGGAGGGAGAAAGAAGAGTGTGGTGTGAACAGGAAGCTTTGAGCTGTGGAGAAGGGCTGGGCCATGAAAAATGGGAGGAGTGTGTCAGGGAATGAGGGCTGCAGAGGTCTCCGTGGTCAGGCCTCCTTACCCCCCGCCCTCAACCACACGCTATTCCCATAAAGTATTCCAGGGAGAAAAGTGGCCTCTATGATGAATCCTGGTGACTCCATATATTGCATCCTCTTCTGGGCTTTTGACCACATTGGCACATCAAAGGCTCTGAAAAGTCCTGCAGCTGAGAAACACGTTGAACTGTGCTGCCCCAGCATTTGATCACAGAATCTCATTTTCTCAGACCTAGTAACACTATTTAGGAAATGCTGATGGAGCACCCTCTTCTCATTCTCCTGCTGAGGTTCAGAGAGGCTCAGTGACTTGCTGGAGGTCACACAGTGAGTTATTGGTGGGGCCAAGGGCAGCTGGATGTCCCGGCTCCTCCACCCTGGAAGCTGCCCACCTCCCAGTTTCTGGCAGGACTCAAAGTGCCTGGGGGACAGGGGGAGCTGCAAAGATGGCTGAAATGGGAAGTCTCCCCCACCCCAATGGGCTCCCAGGGGGTTTCTCCCCTCAGAGGGCCGTGCTCAATACCAAGGGTGGGGCTTGTCTGGGGCGGGGCTCATGACCTTTCTCTGAGGTCGACAGCATGCGAGCACATTCTGTAGACCAGGAAGCTGAGGCCAGGGTCACGTGCCGGGGAAAGCGTGGCGGTGGGATTCCTGCACAGTCTGTATAACGCTAAGGGCTGCTCTTCCCACTCCCCTGAGCTCTTTTTCCAACTCTTGATACAAGGGTGAGTGGAACAAATCTGAATACAAAACTATCTGCAGCTATAATCGCAGGGTTCTCTACGGACATCGAGAAAGCTCTCAGAAGGATATATTCTAAACATGTCATCAGTGGCTTTGTCTGGATGACAGGATCGTGAGCCTCATTTTTTTTCTTTATATTTTCTGTATTTTAAAGGTTTTGTGCTGTGAACACATATTACTTTTCTACCAGGAGAAAGGAACCCAATAACATATGCTGTAAAAAGGAGCTAAAATGAGATTTGTTTCCTTTTAGGGTACCAGCTGAAGGCTGGGGATTTTTAGAAGAACTTGAGGAAGAGGCTCAGGAAAGCGGTAGGCAGGAAGTGACCAGGGCCACTGGGCTCGGGGCAAGCATCCTGTCCCTGCCAACATTGCCAGGGGAGGGTCCCACCCACCCACTGTACAGGTGGCTGTCCACACCTCAGGAAAGCTGAGGCTATTTCCCGGAGCTGAGGGGGGTGGCCCTGGTGGGCAAGCCCGAGAACCAACAGGGCCACCCGCACTTGTCCAGCTCTCTCTTTGGACTGCTTTTCTTGGGTCTCCCAGAGTCCAAGCAGCTTAGGAAAACTGGGGCTGCTCTGAGGTGTTCACTTAGCTCAGACCCCAATCCTGAGATGACCCCGGTCAGTCCCAAACATGGGGGGGGAGGCAGAGTTCCTGAAGAACAGCAGGAAAGCACCCCCATTTGTACTCCCCTAATTCTTTTATTATCCTCTCTCCTTCCCTGATTTCCACATTAGCACAGACCCAAATGGTCCAGGCCTCCAGAAGCCCCCCCCTGTCTACCTCATGAAAGGTGAAATCTCTAATGCCCTTTTTTACCAAAATTCAGAACTCCCTCGGTTCATTGTTTAAACCAAATCCAAGGTTAACCTCCTTTGAGAGGCCTGGGAGAGGGGGAGAAGGAATTTGCTTCCATGAGCATTTCATGTGCTCTACCCTCCGGATCTTGTGAGAGACACACTGCCCCCTTCCTTCAGATGAAGGAAAGGACAGGTGAAGTCACTTGCTCTAAACTCCCAGCAAGTGAGAGGAGACAGGGTCAGCGAGCAGATCTGTCTCCTGAAGCTCAAGTGCTTTCCTTCCTATGGAAAGAGAATTTCATCTATTCACTCACTCACTCATTCTCAAACATTTCCTGCCTCCTGTTTCTGTGCTGGCCAGACTGCAGAAGGGGCCTGTGGGCAAACAGAGGCCAGCCCTCTTTGTCCTGAGGGCAATGGGAGCCAGGGAGGGCACTGAGCAGAGCATGGAAGTGGTCACCGTTCAGTCACTTGGTTGCCTTGTGTAAAATGCCTTGGAAGTGTTGGTGGCTGGCAGGTGGGGGTAAATAGTTAACATTCACTGAGCATCTACTCTTAGCCTAAAGCAGCGACTGTCTAACTTAGCCTTCACAATAACTTTTGGGGGTAGGTCCTGTGTACCCATTTTGTACACAACTCACCTCAGGTACACAGAGATTAAGCAATTTTCCCGAGGTCGTATAGTAAGAGAAGAAGATGAAGGTCATTTTGGACACCCTGGGTCTGGTGCCTGTGGCACCTCATGGGCAGATGTCCTGGGGACATCTGGGTGCATAGTCTGGAGTGGGGGAGAGGGCTGGAGCAGGATGAGGCTGCCCATGGGTGTAGGGAGAGGGCCCAGGGCCAAAGGTTGAGGGACCTCAATAACTCCTCTCCTAAGAGAATAGGAACCCACCCCAAAGTCTAAGTGCAGTAGGAGAGAGACCAGGAAAGCCTTGGTCACTAGAGCCAGGGGAACGGTGTGTTTGAGGACAGAAGTGCCCCAGTGCCCATAGGTCAGTGCTCGGCGCTCTGTCACTTCAGTGTCCTCCCCACAACTCTGCCCAGTGTGTTTTCCTGTCTTCCCCCGTGTCTTTCTAAGGCTCCGGGCAGCCCTCCCCACGCACCTCCAGGTTGGAGGAAGGTGTGGGGGGCATTACCACCTCCAGGCCCCTGCTGAGGCCCCAGGGAGGTGCCAAGGCCAGAGCTGAGGAGGGAAGTGGGTAGGGAAACGAGAACCCCACAGAGGGGTCCCCGCAGTAACAGGACACAAGGCTGCTGCAGGTCAGCATGGGGTAGCAGAGGCCTGAGTGCAGACTTGGTCTGGCTGTCACTTCTTGTCACCCCACCAGCTAAGCAGTTCAGGGCCTGGGCCTTGTTCATGTGGCCATGGTCTCGGGGCCCCACCGCAGATTCAGGAGGGATGGGCCTGCCCTCAGGCCCATCTCTCTCCTGAAGGCCATTGTCGACCTTCCAAACCTTAGCTTGGCAAATACTGTGGGCCCCTCTCCCATGCTCTACATACCAGGCTCAGGCTTGGGGACTTCCACGCCATTCAACAAGTTGCTTCAGTTCCCCAGTCTTTTACAAGATGGGCTAACACGGTACTTGCTGTGAGGATGAAGTGAGGTGGTTCCTTTCCTTGCCCACTGAGCACCTTTTCTGGGTGGTTCCTGTGCGGGGCTGTGGGCCCAGCTGGAGGAGAGCGAGCTATGGAGGCCCTGCGCTCACGGATGAAACACAGCCGTCCTGTGACGGGGCATTGATGGGGGCATGGGTACAATGCCAAGGAAGTACAGGGAGCGGGGAGCCCACCCAGCCTGGGAGGGGTGAGGAGGGGCCCGGGAAGCTGCCCAAAAGAGGTTGCATCTGAGCTGGGCCTGGAAGGACAAGTAGGCTTTTGTCACTTGGGGAAGAGCATAGGGAAGAGCATTTGCAAAGGTGCAGAGGTGGGAAGGAGCCTGAAGGAGGGGCTCTTCCAGTCCTGTAGGAGGAAAGACCTGGCGCGGCCACGGCTCTGGAGCCTCCGGATCACTTAATCTGCAGTGTGGATAGCGCCCCCTGGCGTCAGGCAGTGCCACAGACCTGGTTTTCTTTCCCCTGTCTCAGGCAGAGGGCCCTTTGGGCCTGGGCATAAGCTTTTTCCTGCCATTGAAAATTGTCTGAGAATTTAATGCAATGGAGTTCCTTCCTGCTGCTTTTAGATAACTGGCCCCTTCCAAGAATGAGACAGAGTCAGGTAGGTGGCTGCATTCTGTAAAAAGTTCAGGCCGACTGGGTAGATAGATACTTCCGGGACCCGTCAGTTCAAGAATTAGCCGCCAACTCATTCACCTATCACTCATTCCATTCGTTCATCCAACCACGTATTCATTTACCCACTCATCCCATCTAACACCCCACCTGTTGATCCTCCTACCCTCCTATCTATCCATCCTTCCATCCACCCATTCCATCTATCCCTGCACTCACACACCCCCCATCTGACCGTCCATCTCCATCTCCATCCACCCACCCTTCTATCCACCCGTCCCCGCCAGCCACTGATGGATCCACTCACTCATCCCCCCCCACACCTATCCATCTCCACATGTGCCTTCCGGATTATCCTCTCATCCCTTTCTCCATCTATCACTCCATCACTCCATCCAGGCACTGTCTGGACCAGCTGTCAGTACAGCCAGCCTGGACCAACAGTGGCCGGGACAAGGGAGTAGCCACATGCCATCCCTATGACCTTCAGCCCCACTCTTGGCCAACAGCCGAGCTTCTCCTGCCACTGAGAACTCTGTGGTGGGCACCGGTGAGCTCCTCCTGATCACCTAAGACCTCTAAGATGCCTTCCCTGACCACCGTCCCCCTGCCACGGCAGAGCCGTCCCTCCCTGAGGCTTCCTGGGTGCAGTCACCATTGGACAGGAGGGTGGGCCCCTGAGTGGGCAGCAGCTTACCTTGGCCAAGCTCATACTCTTGGGAGCGGCGGCGGCGGCGGCGGTACTGGTACTGGAGTTGCTGGTTCTGCTGCTCCTGGGCCTGCCTTTCCTTGCGGAGGCTCCCCACGATGATGGTGATACAGGAGAGGATGATGACCACCCCTATGACGGCACTTGCCACCAGTACCGGAGACACAAGCAGGTGGCTGTGCTCCGAGTTCTCTGAGAACGTGGGGTAGAAGTAGTTGGTACGGTTGTATCGAGCTGCTGAGAACAGAGAGAGGACACTGAACGAGGGCACAGACACCGCCACGCACCTCCCTCCTCCATCCCTGCTGCCCTGTGAGCTATTTGTTCCTAACTCAACGGAGGATAGTCTGAGGTCATGCCCAGGGGCTCTCCCGCCAGGAGGGACATGAACAGCACCTCACCCCACTGCCTGCAGAAGCCTCTGATAGCAGGAGCTGACCTCCCCTCCTCTCATCCCCTCTCCTCCTCCCCTCTGGCCTGAGAGCTCAACTGGCTCACAGGTAAGAAAAGGAAAGCTCAGAGAGGGCAATGGACTTGCCCAAGGCCACACAGCAAATTAGTGAACCCAAGATTCAGTGCTAGACAAGGAGTCTACTCCACCAAGACACAAGGTTAAAAGGTCAGCATGACCTTACCAAGGTCTTGAGAAGGGGTTAGGGGCACACAGAAAGATGAACTGTAAGGACCAACTTTGCTGGGCTCCAACCTTGGCCACCTGTCTCAGGGGTGAAACCTACCCAGGGGGCTCCAGGGAAATCAGGCCGGCCTGGGTTGTGGGCACCAACTGACCTAGACACATGTGGTGGGGACGTTGGCTTCCCAGAGGAGGTGAAGCTGGGAGACATTCTGGGAAGGGGAAGGTCAGGCCAAGGCCCTTAGGATTGGGAAGGAACTTCTAGGAAGGGGTGTGGAGTGACAGGAGCATGGGGAGATGTAAGAACCTCCTCTAGGACTAACAGCTGGGTCACTGAGAGCCGTATGGAAGGATAAAATGATGGGGCTCTGGGGGCTGGGATCCCAGGGAGGGGTTAGAGTCAGATGGGAGCAGCCACGGCATCTGTTGCCTTGCTCAGGGATTGCTAGATCCTTGGCAGTGAGCGCCTTGGGGTGTTGCCTAATTCCCTTCCATTCAGCCGGGCAGGGATGTGGTTTTCCCCTTTCACAGATGTGTGGAATAATGCTCACTGGGAAGTGACCAGTCCTCAGTCACCCAGGTACTCTGTGGCCAAGCCAAGCTAGAACTTCCAGGTCCAGTGCTCACTCTCCAGTGTCCCCTGCCCCAGGCATGAGCCCTTCTTGAGGATGCTAGCCCAGTCTCTGGACAGCCATAGGGAGACAACTTCAGACAGTCAGTGAGCCACAGGGTGGGGGCAAGTATTCCCGGGCGCTGTTCTGAAAGGGGCCCTCCTGTTTGTCCTCCTGGAGCCCATGTCCAAGCCCCTGTTTTACATTTATTGCATATGATCACGCATAGTTTCCAGGGCTTGTGTGTGATTGTTCTCTATGTTCTCAAACTCAGCACTGGGCCTGAGCACAGCAAAGGTGCCCAAGGCCTGTATTGAGTGATTGGCTCCAGACTTGACACTAGATGGGGAAAGGGCAGTGAGGCCCTGAGCTGCCTCACGGGAATGAGGCCTGTGTCTTGGATGGTCATCAAGCAGAATGTGGATGGCCACGTCTTGAGTAGCTAGAAGAGGGCTTTTTTTCCAGCTGAGGGCCTGGATTTCTTCCATCAGAGGCTGGACTCTCAGCGTAATCTCCTCTAGGACTCTAGGTCATTTCTCTCTTTCCATCCCTTCCCAGCACTGAGTATGAGCCTCCCTCATACTCAGACCATGGCAGGGACAGGTGGGTGAAGCATGAACTTGGGGCCTTCGCCTGAGCTATGAACATGCCCTGCCAGCAGTTCTGGCCATGCTGGGGGCTTTTGCTTCCTACTGAGCTTTGACAAGAGGGGCTGCTCTAGAGGCCGTGTGTCTGGACCAGTATGTCCTCATAGCCTGAAGTCCAAGCCTTTGCTTGCTGATGTTCATGGTAAGCTGCTGCCTTGCGGGGGCATGTACTGGGGAGAGGGAGCTCTCGTTGGCTTTGGCTAGGCACGCATGCTTCCTGACTGTCTGACATGAGAATGCTGGGGTAAATGGATTTCTAGAATTCTTTGAGGGCCAAACACAGACCACTGCTTTTAGAGCCTCTACTATGTGTAGCCTCTGTGCTAAGAGCTCGTTTCTCTTGAAGCTATATTCCTACAATTCTCTCCATTTTATAGGTGAGCACACTGAGGTCCAAAGATATTAAATGGCTAACCCACAATCGTACAGACAATATATGGCTAAGCCAGGTACTCTCTGGGCTGAAGTCTCTCCACTAAATCATGAGGAGCTGGAAAATGTATAACAGCAACAGTACAGGAGATTCCGGTCAAGATGTCAGAGTAGCTAATGATGATAGATTGAAGATTTTGGATCAGGAAAATGGTGTGATAAAAACTACTGTATTTCCTTGTATCCTACCTAGTGCTTTGTACATAGGCAGTACTGAAACATAAATATTGACTAAAAAAAAATAATGGCACAGAAAGCGGGAGAGAGGATAGAGTCATAGAGGAGTAACTGAAGTAACTCAATTCTCACTGGAATTAACAATATAAATATGAAGTAGATTGTGATACATTTATGTATAGTAGGCCCTAGAGCAACCACTAAGGAAATAACTCAGACAAATATAGTGAAAAATCATTAAAGGAATTAAAATATTACAGTAGAAAATATTCATTTAAAGTAAAAAGGAGAAATAGAGGAACAAAAAAGAGACATATAGAAGACAAAAAAAAATAAAGTGGCAAATGCAAATCCTAATACATCAATAATAATATTAAATGAGAATTGATTGGTCAATCCAATCCAAAGGCAGAGATTGTCAGACTGGGTAAGAGGCAAGATCCAACTAGGTTCCCAAGAGCCTCACTTGGGAACCAATAGGTTGAAAGTAAAAGGATGGAAAAAGAGATACCATGCAAATAGCAACCATAAGAAAGTTGAATGGCTATACTAATATCAGAAAACAAACAAACAAAAAATGTCATTAGAGATAAAAGGGGCATTTTAAAATGATAAAAGGGTCAATCCATCAGGAAGTTATAACAATTATAAACATAGATGCACCTAAGAACAGAGTCCTCAAAATACATGAAGTGCAGGCTGGCAAATTGAAGAGAGAAAGAAAATACAATAACAGTTGGAGACTTCAATATTCCATTTTCAACAAGGTATAGAATTTGGTTTCTTTGCTTTTTGATGGGTTGTAACTGCTTGAGTTTTTGATGAAGTGCCAGCCTCTCATTTTTATTCCCTTGGCTGTCAGCTACCCTAAGCTAAAGTTTTCATTTTTCTTTAATACCCACAGATGAAAGGTGGAAAAGTGAGGCTTTTCTCCATCTATTGCCCAGACAAAAAGGATCAGTTTAAATTGTCCAGTCTGACCTCAACTTAGCAGATATCTAGTGCTTAGCTGACAAATATATAGCATGCCTGCCATCATTTCCTAAGTCTATGCCAATGGTGCACCTTATGAATGGACAATGGTTCTCTTTCCTGTTCAGCCCAGGAGGCAGCCTCAGTATTCTTTTCAATACCGTACTCCACACAGTGATTATGTCTGGTCAGGAAATGGAGCTTTGGGCCACCACTCCTCTAGTGTGACCACAGTCCTCCATGTTTCCACTCCCGAGCTAATGGCCAGGGCTTTGGCTTGGACTAGAGCTGAGCCAGTGGTCTCACTGATACTGCATTATCTCTAATAAGTGACAGGCAAGCTAACTGTCCAACCAATGTCATCATCTTCCTCTTTGCCATGTGGCCTCTCACCTTGGAAGCAAAGAGCAGGATTTGGGAGTGTCAGGGCCATCAGCCCTCCTAGGGGAAGGGAGGGGTGTATGGGTCCACACTACTCTGGACTGTCCTGTTCACTGTGTCCCAGCTGTAGCAATGGCTTGGGACACACTGGTCACCCAGTGACCTAAGGCTACCAGAAAGCCGGCAAGTCTGCAGGTGCCCAGCATGAAAACCTAGGGTTGAATGTGTGCGTATGCTTGTCCTGCTCAGCATGGTGCCAGCCCCCACAGGGTCACCTTGAAGACACCCGTCCCTCCACCAGCCTCACCCTCCCAGTAGTGCCAGGATCATTACCAGCCAGGCATGGAGAGGGCATCACCCACACCTGCAGAGCCAGCTGGTTGAAAAATTAATCTTCTAGTCACTATGACCAACAGATGTATGTGCTGCTTTAAATTACGAGGGAAACTCTTCCAGTTTCCAAACACAGGGCCCATTTTATCAATCAGATAAATATGATTGCAGAGAAATAACATGATGACAGTCCCCTTTCCCACCCCCCGCCTCCCTGGCCCCTGCACCAGCTGTGGCAAGGACAGAGGCTGAAGCAAGCTTTGTCTGTATCCTGGACTTTCTTCCCAAGCCTCTTCTACAAAGGCGCCCAGGATCAAAAGGAAATTGTATCTCAAAATACCAGCTCTTCCCTGAGCTGCCACCCTCCCTCCATATACCAGTATGAGGAGCTCCCACATGCTGAACAGCTGCTGTGTGTCCTGCACTGTGTTCGGGCCTTCTTACACTATTATTTAATCTTGATGACCTATATTGTGATCCCTAATTGACAGGCGGGGAAACTGAGCCTCAGAGAGGCTAAGTACCTTGTCCAAGGTCAGACAGTGCACGGAGGGACAGGGTCACTGAGTAGCCGAAGCCCCATGTTCTCAGCCAAGATGCTATTCTGTGGCTACCAGACACTGTCCACGGGATCTTGCTAGAGCAAAACGGTTTTGCTTTTTTGATATTGCTAAAGTAAAATGCTCTTATCCCTAAAATGATGCTTTGCCTCTTCTAGGCCACTTCACATGTAATCCGAACCAGCCGTGACCTACGGCTTACTCAGGCTGAAGGTGTATCAACAGCTGCACATTGCTGATCAGACACCAAGATTCCAGAGAAGGGAGCCCATGTGTCGCAGGAAGAGATGGACAACGGACAACGGCAGGCAGGTACATAGGATGGAGGTACAAGCACTCTGGGGCTGGGGAGGGGACAGAGATCCTGTTCTGTGTGATTTCTATCTCTGCATCTGACAGATGTTGGCATGGTGTGGAGATTTCTCCAAAGAGGAACAATGGTGATACTAGAAGGGGCTCTTGCTGACTGGGCCTTAGCCACCCATCAGTCAGGCGACCAACCCTTTACGTGCACACCCTTCTCATGTAATCCTCACAGCAATGTGAGTGGTAGGTATTGGCTTTCCCCCATTTTACAGATGGGGGAGCTGAGGCACAGAGCTAAAGTGATGGAGCCAGAACTTAGATCCAGTTTGCAATCCCAAAAGCTTAACTCCTCTGGTTGTATATGGACTGAGAGCCCTTGCAGGGCAGGGCCTCAGTTCTCTGTATCGTGTCCCTGTCTCCCCAAGGCCAGAAAAGAAAGGAAGCTCAGGAGCCATCTGAATAGCACCAAGGGAAGTCAGGGGTGAGCTGCTCTGGGTGCCTGAGTGTATTCTGCGGAGTACAAAGGGGCTGCTCTCAGGCCTTCTCATTCACGCACTGGCCCTTCCTTCCACCCATCACTCACCTCCTACCCAGACAGCCAACCAGCCAGTCCAACCCTGGGGTCCACAGATGTTTACAAACACTAGCAGACTGTGAGAATGGAGGAGATGCTTCCATTCAGGAGAGTAAATCAGCTCTTAACTGGGGAGTCTGCGTGTGGGGTGGGCACCAGATCAATGATAAATCCGTCTGGCCAGTTCCACCATAGAAGAACCTTGCGGCTCCTGGTAAGGGCCGGGTGCTTTTGACAAACCAGGAGAGAGGTGGGGGCAGAGTTTGGAGGGGCTGGCAGGGGCCAGACCATGAAGGATCTTAAGGTCAAATGAGGAGACTTTCCTTTATCCCAAGGGCAAACAGAGACATGGAGGGGTGCTGTCAGTACTTTAGGAGAGCCCTCTGGCTGCAGAATGGGGGGCAGGGTGGGAAACAGGCCAGTGAGGAGGCTGCTCTGAGGGTCCACATGAACACAGACTGGGGTGAAGGAGGCTGAGCCCCACAGCCCCCACACTACGCAGAGCTGGGCAGGGAGAGAGGGCTTGGGTGAACTACTGGATGGGCAGAATGCCGCCGCAGCAGAGTTCTGCTGCCCCTGCAGTTTGAAGCTGCCTGAGCAGGCCTCAGAGACAGCCCTGGTGCTATCCCCACTCTGCAGATGGGGTCCCAAGGCTTTGGGGGCTGTTGTGGTGCCTGGGTCTATGGGCCTCTGCTGTACCAGGCAGCAGTCTTGTGCCCCCAGACTTCTGGTCCAGGGCTGGGACTGGGAGCGACAGTTGAGTCAGAAGGCTCTACATGACCCAGGCCTAGATGTGGGGTTGGGTCTTGGGCTTGCTTATTCTCTGTGCAAATGCCATTGTCACCCCCATTTACAGATGAGGACACTGAGTCTTAGTTGAGCTGAAGTTTTCCTACCTAGTTTTGTGGCAGATCTAAGATTTGAACCGAGGCCTGTCTGATAATTCATCAAATAGTGGCATAGAGCAGGGGAAGAGAACAGGACAGACCGGGCTGGGGCTGGGAGCTAGGAGAACTGGCTTCTGTTTCTGATTCTAGCACTCACTCACTGTGTGACCTTGGGCACGTCCCCTGTCCTCTCTAGACATGTTCATTACCTGTCTGAAGACACACTTACTCTTGCACCATTCTCTTTCCAGGGTAGGTGAATGAGTCTGAGAAAGGTGGGCAGGGGTTGAGAGCCAGGCCTGTGTTTAGGGAACCTGGGGAACATGCAGGGAAACTGAGGCAGACCATCACTACCAAGTTCTTGCTGAGTAGAGGATGCAGGCAGCTCCACAGTCACTCTAGGCACAAGGAAGCCTGAAGCTACCTGAGGAGCACTGACAAAGGGACCTCTAGTCCACTCCCTCAGGGGTGCTGGCTAGAGGGAGCAGGGGGCAGGGGCGTGGGGCAAGGACTCAGATCTGAATGATGGCTCCTGTCACAAAAATTTCTGAAGACATTTGTCACTTCCCTGGCAAGTCAAGCCTCAGCAGTGCACATCTTTCTCCACGTTGAAACTACCAGGATGAGGGAATATGGTGAAGAGGATTCAGGCCCCATCTTTCCTCGGCTCACCATTGGCAGGTCCCAGCCTCCTAGCAAGGATGTGGAGAGAGCCTGAGACAGGGGACATGGCAGGGCAGGCTTACTTGCTTAGGTACTTCTCAATATCCTCCTCGGATTTTTTTGGGCTATCTCTCAGCCCACTTGCTGACATCCATTCTCTGGTCACCAGGAGACTGTGATGGAGAGATGTCATAGTGCTGGGGGCAGGTCAAGGACAGCTACCAGAGGGGCCTGGGTCTTGAAGGACAAACCAGCAGGAGAAGATCAGGGGAGGGAGGAAGGAGCATGGGCGGGAGTACAGAGGGATGAGGTCCCAACAGAGTTCAGGAAAGGGGGAGGTGCTCCTGGGGTGAGGCTGTGGGGTGTCACCTTGATGGCAGCTGAACACTGGGATTCTAGGGGTGAGGAAAAGGTTTTTTGGTATTTAGGCTTCTTCACAATGGGGTTGAATCTCTATAAGAAGTCAGCAAATACCATGTCAAGGTTGGCTGACATCTTTTACTTGGCCATTTGTGGCATTACGAGTGGGGCAGGTTACAGTAGAAAGGAAGATTGGAATGGGAAGTCATTTACCTATTAATCAATCCTCCATAAATTCACTCAACCAATCATCCACCCATCTATTCAGTCATTCATCTATCCATACATGCATACATACATACCTACATTCAGTAATCCACACATTCATCCACCCACTCATCAATAATCAATACTCACTAAGTGCTTAGTCCATCCCTGAACATGTGCCAGACACCAGGAACATGGATATGAATCAGACTAAAACGAACCTCTCAGACGGTGGAAGGCAGGAGGTCCCACACAGGTGCCCCAGTACTGAGAAGGGAAGTCTTGTTATATCATGAGGCTCCCTCCTCTCATTTCATGCAGAGTAGTTCTGCTTCCATCTGTTTCATGTATCAGAGTTAATAAGAGAGTGCTCCACTACCAAGTAGAAGATTTTCAACCACTGCACTAAAATATAACTGGAAAAATATAAGTGACCACCCACAGGCCTTTCACGATTCTATAAATATAAGATGAAAGTGATTTATTCCACTATTAAGATAATTCTGCCACCTAAATAAATTCACTAAAATTAACTCACATGTACCTCCATAATCAAAATTCTATGCGTACTGTTATGTTGCTATTCACTAAGGATTTATCTTTGGTTTGATGAATAATTTATTTATTGACTGGAAAACTCACTGAAGCAGTATCACAAATCACTTTCCCCTATTTCTACAGAAGAAATGATGAACTGGTTGACATTACAGAACCAAGCCATGACAGAATTAGACTTTCCACTTAAACCCACACCAAATTCTCATGTTCTTTCTAGAATCATCACTGACCCTGACCTCCTTTTCTCTCCTCTTCCATCACTACCTAGCGTTGGCTCTTAGGCGACTTTCCACAAAGAACACAGGTTTTTGTAACATCAGCGGAGTCACTGTGCATGCTTGATGAGTAGGAAATAGTGGAATTGTGTTGAGAAACAGATGCAGGGGGGCTAGCTTGGCCCACCTATCAGCTAGGGGATTAGCTTCCACACCCCAGTTTGCATTACGAGACTAAAAATCATGGCTTGAAAAAACGACTATTTACAACATGGACTTTCCAGGAAGTTCATGAATAATTGATATATAAAATGTTAAATTCATGAATGATGAAAATTATCATCAGCTATCTCACTATAAGTTAGACCAGCCTAGAGCCAGTTCTTGGGCCACAGTGACTTTTGCTTTCACAGGTTCTGATTCTGGAACATGTTAAAGGCAATGGGATTTTGTTCTCTGCTCCACAGAGATTCACTCAGCTCCCAGAATTTGTAAGGGTATATGGGAAACCAGCACCAGGGCAACAGTGTATTAAAAATAATATAGCATAAGTAGAGAGGGCTCATTTCAAGAATGCAAGGATGGTTTAAGTGCTGGAAATCTATTAACATAATATGTCACTTCAGCAGGTTGGATGAGAAAAACAAGTAGACTAGGCAAAGACAGATATAATAGTCCTCCCTTATCTGAAGTTTTGCTTTCTGTGGTTTCAGTTCCTGTGGTCAATAGCAGTCCTAAATATTAAATGGAAAATTCCAAAAAGAAACAATTCATGTTGTAAATTGTGCACCGTTCTGAGTCGCGTGATGAAATCTTATGCCATCCTTCTCTGCCCGCCTGGGGTGTGAATCATCCCTGTGTCCAGGGTCTCCCTGCTATATGTGCTCCTGGCCTGTTAGTCACTTATTAGCTGTCTGGGCTATCAGATTGACTGTTGTGGTATCACAGTGTTCAAAGAGCCCTTATTTTACTTTATAATGGCCCCAAAGGGCAAGAGTAGTGATGCTGGCACGTGGTTCACAGAACATAGGTTCTTAAAAATATTGTGAGGTACTTGGGGACAAGCCCTTTATCTCCCCAACCCCCAAGATTGCTTCAAAGCCCTGAGCTGTTTTGGGACCCAAACCATCACAGGTCTTTTATTCACCAACATTCAGTATCCTGAGAGGGTGAATGTCTCTAGGGTTCTCTGGGGACAAGTGTCAGTCCTCAGCCACCTTCCTCGAGGGCAAGTCCAGAGCTCCTCCATCAGAACTGACCTGCATCTTTCCTTAGGTTATGTAAGACACAGACAGTTCTGGGTTCAAATCCTAGTCCTGCCTCTAGCAGGCAGTGCCCTCTGAGCAATTCACTTCTCTGATCCTCTATCACTTCACTTGTAAAATGGAAGCAGCCATCTCTGCTACGAACTAATCAGAACACACTGCCTGGTAAGATGCCTGACACACAGTAGGTGCTCAACAGATGACAATCAAACCTTCAAATTGTAAAAATATCCCCTAGACATAGGTCTAAATGTGAAAGGCAGAACAGTAAAGTTTCAAGAGGAAAACATTGGAGAACATCTTCATGACCTTGAATTTCTTAAGCAGGACGCAAAGGTACTTACCAACCATAAAAAATTGACAAATGAGATCACATACTAAATTATATTAAAATAAAGATGTTTGGTGGGAGTTTGGGCTTCGAGGTGGGCAGTGGGCCATGGAACTTCATGGCCCACTGAGATGAGAATGGGGTCAAGGCCATGGCCGGAGCAAATGGAAGGTTTTAAAAGAAGACTTTCTAAGTATTAGGTTGGGGCAAAAGTAATTGCGATTTTTGCAATGTTTTTTTAACCTTTTAAATCGCAATTACTTTTGCACCCACCTAATATATTCATCATTTGCAACCTGCCCCAGGACACTGGGAAATACTTTCCACGGAGGTATCTGTATAGATGCCTGGAAGTAGTTAATGGATCCCAGGACACAAAACAGTCCTTCTTGATATCTTTATGGAATCGTCTACTTTTCACAATGAGCTCTTTCGCTCTAATGGGTTTGTTCTGTGTGGAATGCCCAAGAGAGTAGTTGCGCCATCAATTATAGCAGTTCAATGTCAAGCAATATTAACAGACTATAATATGTCTCGGGATGATACAGGAAAACTAATTTTGAAACCGAGGCCTCATGTTCAATGAAGGAACCTAAAACAGCCTTTCTTCAAACAGTGATAAGTAAAATGCCCTGCAGGGTTCCTTTTCAGTCTGAAAAAAATGCAAGGCTTAGCAGCAGCTGATAGAAAATGTGTGACATTCACTTAGGCTGTCTTTTGACGATGACTCCCCTTACCAGTGCCTTGGTACCTCTGATTACCTACGTTTCCGTATTAGCGTCACGTTAGTACTTCTAATCCTGCAAAGACTTTTGCAGTCGAAGTACAGTTCTTGGTTACTCCATTAGAATTTAGAAACAGACCCTCGTTCAAGTTTTTATCATATGATTTTGCATTCTACTCTAAATCAAAGCCAATGTTGAACAAAGGGAAAATAATTGTGCACACCTTTCTCCTCTTGCATGTTTCATCAGCTTGCCGTCCCCATGGCTCTTGTGAAAAGACAATGAAAAAGCTGGGCCTTTCATTCTTGTGCACTTAAAAATATCCTACTTCAGGTGAAACGTTGGATGTGCTAAGACTGAGCAGAAACTGATATTGAAATGATAGGTACACATTTGTTAAGCCAGCTACGGAAGTTCAGCCACTATTGTGGTTATACTATTTAGCGCAGTGTTCTTATTTAATGCTCAGTGTAATTTATATTTTAAAAGAATTCAAAGAACACGCCACAGGTTTCTGAATATTCAAATTCAGTTATAAATCACATATTGTCTGGGGATTTGATAGTCATCTTGTTTTAGATAATTGGATTTTACGCTTGGTAGATAGGCAGTATAATTTCCAGTGCGCTAGTATTGCACAGGTGTAAGTGATCATTTTAGTCCCTCACAAGGACAACAAGGGAGCAATGCCACAGTACTACTATTCTCATTGTTTAAAGAGTGTTGGTGACATACTGCACGTGTATAACAGCCACATGAACTATAATACTCCTCAATCTACTGAGATCACTCTCGATATTTTAATGTGTTGGAGGTACCTTTCTACCTGGACAAAAATATGAGATTTTTGAAAAAGTTGAAATTATTTCATGAGCAATCTTTTAAATTTCATTTAACCTAAACCCTGAAATTTCACTAATAGACAAAAAACTCTTTAAGAAGGCTGCCATCCAACTTAAAAGCTTCCCACCTTGGCTTTCACATTTATGAAATTTTATTCTTTGAGGTGTAACAGTAAAATCCTCTGCTCCTAAGAAGTCCAAGAGGGTATTCCATTATCTTACATTCTATATCATTTTATTTTCTGTTTAATAATTTCTATTTAAATTTTGAAGTTAAATATGCATAAAGTAAATACATACACAAATTAATAAATATTTTTTATGTAAAAATTAAGAATAGCTGTTAATCCAAAGACACCATTATGAGAGTGAAAAGGTATCCACAAAGAGGGAGAAGACCTTCGCAATAATATATCCAACAGAGGACTCATATTTAGGATGTAGAAAGAACTCCTAGAAATCAATAACAAGACTCGATAGAAAAATGGGCAAAAGACGTAAAGAATCACTTCACAAAAGAGGATATCCAAGGTGCTAGACTATATTTAATAACCAGAGAAATTCAAATGAAAGGCACAAGGTGCTCTCTCTACTACTTGCCAGAATGGCTAAAATGAAGAAAGCCAGATAATACCAAGTGTTGGTAGGATGAAGAGCAACTAAAACTCTCAAACATTGCTGGTGGGGGTATGAATTGTTACAGGTACTCTGGAAAACTGTTTAGCTCTATCTTTTAGAGCCAAAGATACACACGCCCTATTACACAGAAATTCTACTCCTAGGTGGAATGCATTCTTCCAACAGAAATGCATCCATATGTTCACCAAAAGCCACATATTAGAACTGCGCGGCTCAATGTGGTAGCCACTAGTCACATGTAGCTACTTCGATTAATTAAAATAAAATGAAAAATTCAGTCCCTCCGGTGTACTACCCACATTTCAAGCACTCAATAGCTACATATGCCTGGTGGCTATCATTTTACACAGTGAAGATGCGAATATTTTCATTATCAGAGAAAGTTCTATTAGACAGCCCTGTACTAGAGTGTTCACAGCAGCACTATTCATTCATAGCCCCAAACTGAAGACAACTCAAATGTCCATTAAAGTAGAATGGATAAGTTATTTGTGGTATACTCACACAGTGGGATACTACATAGTAATAAGAATAAATGATCTACAATTGTGCTCAGTAGTTGGCGTGAATCTCACAATGCAATGTTGAGCAAGAGAAGCTGTATGTTCAGTTTGTGAAAAATCATTGAGCTGTACACTGATGATTTGTGTACCTTTCTGTATGTATGTTCTATACAGTGGTGTGCTGGTAAACCAGCTTTCAAAAAAAAGGAAGGAAGGAAGGAAGGAAGGAGGGAGAGAGGAAAGGAGGAAGGTAGGGAGGGAGGGAGGGAGGAAGAAAAGTAGGTCCCTGATTTATGGTGTTTGCCAATTTTCATAGTGTAAATACTCCAAGAATTTCAATACTCCAGAATTTCAAGCTGGCTACTAACAGTTTAACAATGGCTCAGGAAACTCCTGAACATTTAACTATTGACTCTTGTGAGCTGGTATTTCTACTAAACAAACACATAGCAACAACGAAAAACAACTCTAGAGATCCCCCAGAAAAGGAATTCCTCAGTTCTCACTCCAGATGTTCAGAGAGTCTCCTTGTATCTTGGGACACAGAGGAGAAAGGGCTGCAGAAGCAGGAGGGGAGGGGTTTGCTGGTCTGACTGGACCCCGCCTCCAGGTGAGGCCTAGGGGGACAAGGTTGTGACAACCTTTCTGTTTTTCAAGTTGTAGCTTGGGTCACCATTTTTCTTGCAAAAGAGGGCTGCTCTTTTTTCTGCATCTTCACTGAGAACAGGGCAGTGGGCTCCACGTGGAAAGAGCACTTTATGTGGAGTCAGGCTGGGAGCTGCAAGGTTTCAGCCATGAACATGCTTTGTGCCCTGGTCAGACCTCAATCTGCATCTCACTTTCTGTGCCTGTGGTATGAGGCAGTTGAGGTAGAGTCGCAGGGTAAATCCCAGAGGGTCAGCGGATGACTTGTTTGTTACATTCTATCTACAAGATAGGAAGAACCTGTTTTCTTGAGTTATCCCATCATGTGACGCGCTCTGGAGAAAGGCTGGCCCCTGATGAGAGCCTATCAAATGCTGCCTTTCAGCACTAACCTGGGGCTGGCTGGGAGGGAGAAAAAGATGTGATCTGCCTTCAGAACAGTCTTGGGGGGACCCTGCAGGAATGACTGACTGAGTTCTGCAGCTCTCGCTGTGGGATTAAAGAGCCAGAGGAGAAAGAAGAGAAGAAATCCTTATTGAGCACCAGTCACGTAGAAAACTAGGTCTCATCCCATTTTACAGGTGAATAACTGGAGGCCTGGATGATGTAAGTGCATTTACTCCACTGGTGTTTGAACCTGTGTCTTTCAGCTCTGCTTTTACTGCATTAGGCTACATCCACACCCAGTCCCCACACTTATCCCCACTCCTAGGGGGTGCAAGTGTCATTCAGCTGCTGAAAGGCCTGGGGTATGGGCAGAAGAAAGCTCTGGAATGATGGAATGACTCTCTTGAGCAAGGCCTGGAGGTCACCTACAGACATGGAGTCCATGTCGGATCAGGTGGGAAGACGAAGCAGCCCTAGAAGCTGATGGTTTGAGGACTAATGGGGGACATGCTGTTTTGATTGCAGACAGAAGCAAGTAGAGGGAAATCTGGGAGGCAAAAAATGTATTCAAGCTCCCAGAGGGACCAGTGTGGGCGCTCTGGGCTTGGACCCAAAAACTCTGTTTTTGAATCCTGTCTCCTCGTCCAGTGGTCCCTGGGTCCACGGGGCATGGGACTTCTGCCTTGGGGCCCCTTTCTCCTATCTGGAAAGCATGCAGGCCTGCACACTTCTGCAGGAACAACCAGCCTTTCCCAGTCACCCTGGGCATAGTTCCAGGTGCAGGCAGAGCTGAATTTGGGGGTAGCTAATTAGGGTAGCTCTTGGCAGAGAAATGGCAATGTCATTACACATTCTCATTTGTAAGTAAATCCTCCCCAGTGCACTTGGCTTTGGGATGCCGTGAGAGACAACTCTGGGGATCGTGCTTTCCTTGGCAAGAATTCTAGACGCGGACACCATTCTGCCCTCCACCAACCCAAGCTTCAGTTTCTACATCCTTCCCTTTCCTACACTCTCTGGCTGTGGCAGAGGCGGCGGCACAGTGGTCCAGGTGATGACAGTAGTGCCCTGGTCCAGGGCTTTAGCGGTGGAGGTGGCAAGGTGGGCTCAGATTTGAAGGCGAAACTTAGGATGTGTAGATTAATTGGATTTGGGGTGGATGAGAAGGAGATCAGTAAAAAGTGACAAACGTTGGGTCCTGAGCATGTGGAAGGACTGAGCTGCCGTTTACTGAGGTGGGGAGGATGATGGGCTACTTTGATGGGGGACTGACTATAAGTCAAGATTTCAGATTCTGACATGTTATATGTGAGAGGCTCTGCAGACATCTGAGTGGAGATACGGGTGGACAGCAGGATATATGAGTCGAGTTCTGGGAGAGTCTGGAGCTGAGATGTAAGTTTAGGGACTGTCACTGCCGCTCAGTGCCACGAGGCTGGAAGAGATCACCCAGGGAGCTCACTGCCAGGGGACGCCGAAAGGCAAAAACTTTGCCAGCTGGGAGTGCTCTGCAGGGGCTGGGGGGTAGTGCTACTGCTATTACTACTACGTTAAGTGCTCAAACCGAGGTGGATGCCTGCTTACCAGGGGCTCTCATGTGAAATGATTGTGCATTTAAAATTAAGATTAGCCATCACTACAGTCAGACTGTGCTAGATAAGAGAACTCTGAGGAGGGGCCGCCAGGACATCCTTGGGGACATGATGTCCTGCTGAAGGGCAGACTCCCCATCCAAGGGGTGGGGGTCAAGGAGTGGACTTGACTCAACCTGGTCCTTTCGTCCAGCTGTGGTTTAGCTAAAATTGAGCCCTGCAAAGACCCACGTGAAACCCCACAATTTTCTAGCTGTGTCACCTAGAGTAGTTTTTTTATGTCCTTGAGCTTCAGTTTCCTCATGTGTCAATTGGACACACTGACCCCTTCCTTGCAAGGCAGCTTCAAGGAAGCAAGGAGGCCATGTAGAGAAATGAGCATAAGGCCGTGTAAATGCTTTACCTGTGAAATCTCCTTTGATCCCCACAGTACCCCTCTGAGGTGGACACTCTTATCAACTGCCACTGTACAGATGAGGAAACTGAGGCTCAGAGAAACATGATTAGCCGAAGTCGCTCCTTCCATTCCTCTGTCCACTTCTAAGTCAGACCTCAGCAAAAAATGGACAAGGGTTTCATTCCATGGGCAAACGACCATTGGGTAGAGCCTGCACGTGTTTAGAGAGAGTCTGAAGTTGCACCCAGGCTGAGTAGGAAACAGTGCTGCAACTGAGTACTGACATCTGCTCTGGGCACAGAAGTGGTAAACGATGGCGTGTGTCCCATCATTTGCCCTTCTTGCCCTGGAGTCCTTCCTTCCGTTGATAAGTAAGTCTCTGCAGAGGTAACTGTTATAATAATGAGCAGAGCAAGCAGAAAGCAGTAGTATCTGGTCCAAACCCCAAATTCATTTCCAAAGTCCCTATCTGTCTCCATTTTCCCTGCTCTAAAGACTTGGGTAATACTAAGCATTGTAGGGAGAGGGTGATCAAAAGGACAAGAGTGTCATGTTTCTTGAGCATCTCCTCAGCCTGGCACCAAGCGAGAGTCTCCTTGGAGCACGTCAAATCTGAGCATCAAACTAAAAGTTTCTTATGTCTATTTCTATTTTATAGATGAGCAAATTGAGATTTCTAGATCGCACAGTTGGTAAGGGTCAGTGCCAGGTTGTACTTGAACCCAGGTACTGTCTACCACCTCACATTGACTCTGAGGGAAACCTAAGCCCGGCTCTGCCCGGCTGTGATTCTTGCCAGCCTGCGGGCAGCCTGTGAGCTTAGCAGAGACTCCTGACTTCTCTGTGGGTCAATGGGTGCTACCTTCTGCCCTCCTTCCTGCTTTGCTGCAGGTTCAGTCTCCCCTGGGGCCTCTAAGCCCCTCCTCCCCCTGGTCTGCCCCCCCACCCCAACCTGAGGGTGTCAGAATACCCCCACCTCACAGGAAGCTCTGTGGAGCTGCCATCTGCTAATGGTAAAGAAGAGGTTGTAAAGCATCTGTTCTTGGAGCCTGGGTCCTGGGGGAATCCTGGGCCACCCTGCCCAGCTGGGGCCAGATGGAGAAGCCTCCCACGCCTCCAGCCTTCCTGAGGAGCAAGACTGGTCCCCCTCCTTCTCACTCAGTGCTTAAGGCTGGAAAATGGCTCGCAGGCCTGGCACTTGCTGGCAGAAGACCCGACTTCCCTCTCGCAGCCACATGGGCAGAACTCCTCTGGGCTTCCCTGCCTTCTCTTTCCCTGTTCTTGCCTCCTCCCTCTGCCTTAGTCTCCTCACCTGCTGAATTGGTGGGGAGGGGTCATGAGGTCTGCTGGGCTGACTCTGTGAGGGGCTGAAATGCCCGAAGGCTGAGATGGGCTGCGGTTGGAGTGCTGGGGTGTGGGCAGTGCCTGGAAGGAGTTGGCCTAGCCTGGTCAGATTAACGCCTGCCTGACTCCCAAGAGGCCATTAGATGGACCTGCTTTACTCAGTGTCCGAGCTGTGGAAGCTGGGCAGACCGGTGCCGGCTGCCCTGCTGCCCCTGCACTGGTCGACCTTCCTCTCCCTCTCTGGACCCCCTGAGCTCTGACTTTAATCTTCCTTGGGAAACTGTGGGGCTTGTTTGTCCTTCTGGGGACTTTTCCTTTTGCCCTTCTCAATCAGCATGGGGTAGGGATGTGGAAAACCAAACATAAACAGACTATGGCTCCTACCCTAGGTCTTCCAGGTTCGGATGGGAAATTTTGGTGTCTTCACAAGCAAGATCATTTATGAGCTAAGAGTGTTACAGCAATCCCTGTTAGGTACCTAAATTCACAGAGTACGTCTAGATCCAAAAAGGAGGTGTTAACGAGAGGCCATGTGTCCACATTAGGGCCCTCCTGGGACTCAGTTTCGTTTTTCAGTGTTCCTGTGTTAGGTGCTCTCGGGATATCTGGAGCTCTTATGTTCTGTGTCCCTTCTGGAAAGTATGTGAGGGTCTCTGGTCTGCAAGCCCAGGAAGCTGCCCACAGGGCATCTGCTTTGTCTCGATTTGTTCACCTTTCTGGTTATTCAATAAACGTTTACTGAGGCAGCGATTTCCAGGTTGGGTCTGAAGAGGCCCTGGGTGGGAATGAAGTCAGAATGGCAATCTGATGACCCAGTTCGGAACCCCCCAGGTCTCCTTGGGCAGTTGGCAGTGATGGGTGTGTTGGAGGGGAAATGAGGGTCACTCCCAGATTTCTGGCCCAAGGGACTGAGTTCATGGTGGTGTCCTAATCCAATGCAGCAAAATCGAGAAAAGCTGGCTTGGAGGGGAACACAAAGAGTTCTGTTGGCGACAGGCTGAACTTGAGGTGTGAAGGTAGGTGCTGCCCAGAGGAAACAGGCAGCAGAAGGCAGAGGAAGGAACCGGAAGCTCAGGCAGAAACTGGGGTGGGAGAGAGTCATGGAAGCTGCCAGCCTAGAGGCTGCATTTGAAAGCAGAGTGAGGATGAGAAGGTCTGGTGTGTTTGGAGGGAGAAGGCCAGGGGCTGGGTTGGAGCCCTGGGGGCAAAGATCCACCCTCTCCTTTTGCCAAAGGAGCACGAATGGATGGTCAGAGCCCACATGGCCAGAGAGTCTGCTGGCGAACCCTGAGGGCTCAGAGTCAGGGAACCCAAAGGAGAAGTCATCAAGAAAGTTGAAGTGACCAACAGGGTCAGAGATAGCTGAGAACTGGAAACTCTGGGATGAATCTAGTGACACAGAAGTCGATGAGGTATTGGGGTGGGGGTGCAGAAGGCAGATAGGTACCAAAAGGGGGGACAGTGGGGACTTAGATAAGTTCAGAGAAAAAGGAAGGAGCTGGATGGGACAACGTGAGAAGAACTGGGCAGAAAAGGAGAGAGATGATGGAAGGAGTGGGCTGGAAAGCCCCACAGTACCCGGCCTGCCACTGCCTGGGACCTTCTCCAAATGAAATCTGAGAGACCTCAGCCTGTAGGCAGATACAGGTAGAGCTTCTCTGGCTGAAGCAGTGGGGGTTAGGGGGCCGGGGGGGGGCTGCCTGGATTCCCCTTGCCCTGCAAGGAGTGGCACACCAGTCCCGAGCCCCCGGAACCCATTAACCTCAGTCTCCCCTTTGTTTTAGAGAGGAAGACTGGTTGGCCAAAGTCATGGAGAGCACATAGTGGCAGAGTCTGAAGCTGTAGTTCCCCTACCCCCCACCCCACTGCCTCCAGCTCCTCATGCAGAGTGTTTGACTATGCGTTTATACAACAAGCATTTATGGAGTGCCTTCTGCATGCCAGGCACCTGGCCTCGGGGTGGGGGGATTCAGAGACATGTAGGAACTGCTTCTGAACAGCCCAGCATATCGATGAACACACCCTGGAGACCTCAGGAGGTGGACATGCAGAGGGCTGTCCTGCGGGGATGGCGTCTACTAGTGCTGATGGCAGGGCTCTGAAGGGCCTGGCTTGGCCCCAGAAGCTTCTCCACACTCATCAGCCTTAGCCTCCTTCATTCCCAGCTGCTCGTGGGGGCGAGGCCATGACCACCCCAGCCCTCTGGGGCAGATGTCCCTGGGCTCCAAAGTGCACTTGAATAGCAGCCTTCATACCTGTCCTGGGTCTTGGGCTTTGATTTCCTGGTAATGCCGAACAACCAGTGATGACAGTGAGAACAAGTTGAGCTTGTACTATCTATCAGTAATGACCTTGTTATTGCTTGACCTGTGTCCTCCTTGGGCACCCGTGGTAGCCAGAGGCCAGGCTGGGCTCTCCCACCTCTCTGAACACCACTCTTTGCACAACGAATCCCCTGTCACCTTATTCCCCCAGGCATGTCTGGTGATTCCATCCAGACAGGATATGCCAGCTCCCCCTACCCACTACTGCAGCAGCCCCTTGATGTTCAAAGATTTAACAATTAGGGTTTTGTCTTTTTGGAAGAGAGACCCCCATCCCCAAGATGCGTTATTTATACTAATGGTATAAATTTGAACAGACATTAGTGAGTGGGGGTGAGGCATGAGCCAGAGTTAGCATGGGAGATAAATGGGGGCTACGGTGGGGTCCCTGATTTTACACAGACTCACAGTTCCAACTCATCAAGGAGAAGGAATGGGGATGTTACGTGTGCCCTCTCAAATTGCAGCAAGTGACGGCAGTTTTGAGGGGTTTGGGGGGCCATGGGAGAAAGCAGGTGGCTGCCATGGAGAGAGGTGAAGGGGAGCCTGGGGTAAGGGTAGCAGCATGAGTTGGCTGGTGGAGACGAGGGGAGTAAGATAAAGGGGGCAGCAGCCTTGAGTCCCAGGGTACACCTGATTAAGTCCACTTCTGGCCTCGTGGGCACCAGGGAGCTATGAGAAGACTGTTACGTGCAAAATCACCTAACGGCTTCATTAGAGGAAATTAATTAGGAACTGAGGGGCTTCCTAGAGGGGATGCTGCAGGAAGGGTTTCCTTAGGACAGTGAACGACAGGGAGTGTGATCTGTGTAGTTCCCATGACACATTCCTTGAGGTCCATTAAGTCTGGGAAGACCCCTGGGCTTTCTCTTTCCTGTGGAGGCCTCACAATACACATCACATTAAAGGCTCTGAAACATCTTGCAGTAGCAAAACCTATTTAACTTGTCTCACCCAGCATTTCCCACATTCATTTGGCAATGGAATTTTTAAGTAACCTCGTTAATATCCTTCAGAGGAACCTTGATCCACACTTTGGAAAGTGCTGCTACAGAGGGACGGACAAAAGTGAGATGTCTCTTGCAGAAGTCAGGGGTCTCATGCGTTGCCCTCCCCCCACCCATCACACCACATCAGCCCCTGCGCAGACCCCTGGAACTCTGTGGCCAAACACCCTAGAGAGATTTTCTGCAACCCTGACGCCAAGCTTTGCCCTCGCCCAGAGGGATGCCGGAAGAGACTTACAGGGGCAGGGGCGTTTGAAGGACATGTAATCCTTGGAGCAGAATAGCGGAGCCAGCCTGCCCACGTGCACAGCTCTGACTTCGCACAAGGAAGGACCCTCCGCTCACCTGCAGAGACACAAACAGGCTGGTGATGGGGGTGCCCACACAGTACCCATTGACCCTGCAGTCTGGGCACCCATGTCCCCTGGGCTGTCAACCTCTGGGGAGAGGATGGTGACTTTGAGATGTGTGCATTGTGGGTGGAAGCTGGGGAGAGCTCTGGGCTGCAGAGGATGGGGGTGCTGGAGCAGGGATGGGGCAATTTTGTGCTGGGGTCCCCATGGTGGGTGGAATATCTCTCCTGCGTGAACCCTTGAGTGAGAGTGAGAGATGCCAGAGTTCTCCTGTCTCATGAACCTATGAGCTCCCCCTGCCTCTGATAACTGCAATGGGCCATGGCATCCCAAGCATCTTATAACTGTCAGGACTAGAGGGACGCTTAAAGATCTGCCCAATGTCCTCATTTCACAGAAGGGGAAACTGAGACCTCGAGAAGATGAGGGGCTAGTTCAGGGTTTCACAGCTGGCTTTTGAAGGGTGTTCACAGATGTGCAGCTCAAACAATATTCTTATTACTATTGTCCCAACAGCTTTGAGAGGAAGATGATGTTTTCATTCTCGTTTTATAAATAAGGAAGTTGAACCTCAGAGAGGTTATGTAGTTCGTCCTAGGTCACTCAGCTTCTAATCATGGGCTGGGACTAGAACCCAGGTCTGTTTGCTTCAGCCAGCACAGTCCCTAAAATTCAGAAATAAAGACACCTAAAATTCAGAAATAAAGGCCTAGAGAATGGAAATGTCTCTTCCCCAAAGGACCCTACACCTCCCATATTAACTTGGTGTGAAGCCTGGATGTCTGGCAGCAAGTGAGTGCCAGCCCACTCTAACACCCATTTGCAATGGAGGACACATTTTAAAAATGTAACCCATCCTCCGGTGCTGTGAAATATCTGAACTGGTTTAGTCACTCCTGAGCCCCAAATGACATGTGGCTGTGGAACTGCAGGGAGATATAGTTCTTCTTTCTAGGGAGTGTGGTCACTTGACTTGCAGAAACCAAACTGCACCTTTGGGGGCTGCTGAGCAGGGACCATGGACGCAGAACCCCGCGAGCTCTTGCAGGGGAAAGCTGGTAGTCACGAGCCAATAGGGAAAGAGCCTGCTGTGAGGATGAGGGTATCTATGGCAAGCCCCTGGCACGAGATGCTTGGCCTCACTGCTCTCCGAAGGGGTGAGGGGAGAGGGCTATTGTTGCTGACCCAGGAATCCCTCTCTCCAGGTGGCTTCCAGCTCAGCCTCCCTGGTGTGAAGCCCAGGCTGGCCTGAAGCCCACTCCCAGGACCATAGAAACCCACTTGAAAGTTCTGCCTAGGGAAATGAGGGTAGGATGTGATCTCCCCAAGTCTGGTAGAGAAGTCTCCTTGGTGTGGCAGGCTGTTTGGGGAACTGGGATTTCACACCAGAAAATTCACTAAGATCTCAGGGGGGACCTATGCTTTCTAAAAATACATGTGTGTACATGTGTCTGCATTCATGTCTGAGGGTGTACCCGTGTGCATTGTGGTCACTTGTGTGTCTAGAAGGGGATGTAAGTAGGCTGACAGGTCATTTCTTGTGCTGCTTCCAGAGAGGTCTTTCTTAAAGGCAAAATGGGCTATGTCCCTCCCTTACTGAAAACCCTTCTGTAGCTCCCCAGTGCCCTCAGGAGAAGTCTCGGCCTCCACCACTCCCTCCACAGTCCCAGGGCCCTGCCTACCTCTCCTGGCATAGTGTAAGTGCTTCATAAATGCATGCTGAATGTACACTTCCTATAGGGCTGCCCTGGTGGCACCTGATGCCATAGAGGGTGCTGACCACCGCCTAAACTTCAAGGGGTTGTCCCCAGGGTCCTGCTTCCCCTAGAGGCCGCCTAAAGGCACTCTTCTCACAGGCTCCTGAGATGAAGGCCGAATCTTTGCGAGGTATAGGGAGGTGGGAGATGGGTCTCCTAGGGCAGGTGGCACCAAGAACTCTTGTATTATGTATGGTTTTCTGTAGTTAGTTTCGGTGTTCGGTGGACAATGCGTAAGTTCTCAAATGGCTTGGGAGCTTGGTGAGGGGTTGGCTGGTTTGGCCATGGGTGAGGTAGACATTTCTGTATGTAGAGGCCTCTGGGCACTTGGGCTTTCAGGTGTGGTTCACATTCACCAAACACCTGCACGTGCCAGGTAAGGTCACCAACATCATTGTAACAGGTGGGTGACATCATTTTCATTTTGCAGATGAGAAAATTGAGGCTCAGTGATATAACCCAGCCAAGGTCAGAGAGATGGTGGAAGAGCTGTGCAGGGAGAGGCTCTGTTATCCCTAGTCCCCCTCAGTTACTGCCAGGGACACCCCAGAGATCTGACACCCCTGGTACTCTGGCTGGCCTGCTTCCTGGACACACTGGGGTTTTCATACTTCCGGGCTATTCCCTTCCCCTGGGATGCCATTCTTTTCCTTTTTACCTGGCAAACTCATATAGCTGTCAACACAGCTCGAGAAATTTCTTCAGTGAAATCGTCTTTGATTGCTGGAGATAGAACTGGTGGCATCAGACCCTCTGCTTGGGTGCTTTTGTTGGGGTCACCAAGACCAAGCTGGGTACGTGGTGTCCTTGTGAGTAAGTGCCCACCCTCATCTCCCCATGTGTGTGGAGTTGCTGTAAGGAGGCAGTAATGGGGGTAGTGGATGGACAGATTTGGCACCGACAGGCTGAGCCTGTCGTTTGCTGGGAGAGGAGTCCTGGAGCAGGGACTGTAGGGGTGGGGGTTGGGAGAAGGGCCCGCTCCCAGGTCACGTCTCCCCTGCCCGCCTCTCTCCGAGCCTAGCATCCCAGGCGAGGCGCGTTCCTGCCTGTGACTCATCTCCGACTGGATTGTCTGGCTAGGAACCGGAGGGCGGGTGGGGGGTGGGTGGCGGCGGCGACACTCCAGGCTCTGAAGTGACTGAACGGTATGCGGCAAGTCCGCGGCACTCCCACACCGCTTCACGTCCCCGCTCCCAGAATGCATCTGCTCTGGGGCCCCGACTGCGACACTCAGACCTGGGCGGATGACTGAGGGTAAGGGGAGCGCCCCCGCGCTCCTGGCGGCGAGAGCCTGGCTCCGCGGCAAGGGGCGGCTTGGCGCATGCGCGGCAGCCACCTGGGAGGGTTCGGCGTCACCGCGGTGGACAGCAGACTGCGCAGAGCGGCAGGAGTGGGCGAGCCTGTGGAAGACGCCACGTGATGTCCTGATGTTTATGGTGCGCAGCTCAACCACGGTCACGTGCAGTCACTGGATCGCAAAACAAATCCCCATTTTACAATACTGCGACTCAGAAATGATGGGGGTTGGGGGAGGTGGTGAGCTCCCTGCCCCAAGACTGCCCTTCGGAGGATTTTAAGCAGGGACGCGGTCTGCTTTTATCGTTTTAGGAAGGTCTCCCTGGTCTGTGTAGAGGGTGGGCCCAGTGTAGGGGGGGGGGGAGACAGGAGGCAGGGGAGCATGGAAGGAGATGATGAGTCTAAATGAAGGCAGTAGTGACTGGAGAAAAGGGTGAGAGGCTACATTCATTGGTTCAACACGTATTTATTGAAAATCCCTTGAGTACCAGATTTTGAGTGTTCGGGATAGATGGGTGAAGCAAACATTGACATCGCCTGTCCCCACGGAGCTTTCTTGTGATGGAGACACAAACGTAATGGTGGCGTTTGTTAGGTAACAAGAGAGGAAGGCACAGAAGCAGTGTGTAGGTGGAGGTTGAACATTCAGATACAGCAGCTGCAGAGGGCCTTGCTGAGAGGTGACCTCTAAGCAAAGACTGGAGGAAGGGAGCTAGTTGGGTGAATAGCCGGGTGGTTATCTGGGAAAAGAGGGCTCTGGGTGGAGGGAGCAGAGAATGCAGAGGCCCCTGGGCAGGGCATGCTGTGCGGTTCTGATGAACGTAGTGGGCTAAGTAGGGGATGTTTAAGAAGCAGGGGTAAAGGGCAAGGAAGAGGGAGGAGTTGAGGATGATTCCCATTGTCTGCTGGGGTGACTGGGGGATGGTGGAGAGATGGGGGCTCTTCCTGAGTTGGGGAAGTGGTGACTTCAGGTCTAGACAGCCCAGATAACCACTGGTACCCTGGGGTCACCACAGTAAATGCCCAGGGACTGATTGCTTAATGAACAAATGATGACATTGTATAGGGGTTCCATGAACCTGTGGGGTGCATGTGATTGCCCAGAGCCAGAAGGAAATCAGAAATTCCAGGGACTTTGGTCAGCCACACTAATCTTGAAAGGCTGGCATCTGCCTCACCAAGTAGGGGCCAACTCCCCGGGCTGCAGGTGAGGGTCCTCGGGCAGCAGAAAACCTTTCTTCTCTGCAGGAAGGTCTTTATATGAGGCTGGGACCCAGCTGGTGACTTCCCCAATGGAGGCGAACACTCCTTGGCAAATGCGGATAAATGTCATTAATGTTCGTTGTATGATTGAATGGAGGAATGAATGAACACAGTAGTGGGGGAAAAAGAGCTAGAGAACAGTGGCAGAGAGGTGGGCAGGGGATGTTTAGATTTGCAAACAGGTAACTTGGTCCTGATTAGAAAAGAGATCCAGGTGTGGCAGCCTCTGTAGCAAGGAGGCCTTCTGTCTCCATGCAACATCTGGCCACATGCGTTCTCCACTAGGTTAGCCAGGATGTGCCTAGAGGTTACTGGGTCTCCATGTTACCTTAATTTCCTTGTGATAGGATCAGCTGCCACCTACTTCCCCACTGCCAACCAGGGCCAACTTCTAAGGCTTGATTTTCTGTCTAACCACATAAACCAGTCCATTTACAAACTGGCAAATAGGTCCTGACCAAGTGTGTAGAGAAGTCTGATTTAAGGCTCGAAAAAACCACTAAAGAGGTCACAGACAAGCATTATTTATAGCATGAAACATGGGAGCCAACCCCATGGTCCAGTAAGAGAGGACAGGCTGAGCAAATTATGGCACATACTTATAATGGAATATTATATTGCCATGAAATCATGTTTTTAAAGAAATTTTACTAACAGATAAAGGCTTTCAGTATAAAGAGGGGGAAAAAAAACCCCAGGTTATAAAAATTATCAGGTTGTAGAGCTCTGCCTACAACATGATCCTTATTTTGTAAAAGAAAACAACATCCTAGAGAAAATATTCAGACAGAAAAAGATTAGAAAGGAAAGACACTAAAATATTCAGTCACTGTGCTTTCTAGGCAGTGGTGGGCTTAAGGATTTTTATGTTCTTTACATTTCTTATGACTTTCCAAAATTTCTACAATGAATGTGTATTACTTGTATAATCTGAAAAAAATCATTAAACGAAGATTTGAAAAAGCCTTTTGTGCTAACAAAATAAAAAGTAATTAAGTGAATAAGTCAGTGATAGTTAACTCATTGAAAGTTTTAAAAGCTAATTTAATTGCTTTTGAACATGTCATACGTTATTGCAAAGATTTTTAAAATTAACTTGTCTTTGAACTTATTGATAAGGAGCTTTATTAAAATGTTAGGAAAATAATCTCCGTTGTTCTTAACCTTCATCATGTTTTCCCTGGCGCTTGAGCAAGTCCTATTTGCCAATTTCTTGAGGGAAATGATTGTGCCATGAACCTTAATGTTTTATTTTCAGGCAAGCTATACACTTGGGAATAATAATAATAATAATAAAACCTATGTTTGTAAAACACTTTATAATTTGCAAAACATATTAAGTGCTGGGTACTATTCTAGACTCTGGGGATATCACAGTGAGTAAAAATGGTTAAAAATCCCTGCCTTTGGGGAGTGTACATTACATGGATGAGGCCAGACAATAAACAAATGAATAAGCTATATAGATGTTGGCAATGATAAGTGCTATGGAGAAAGATGGAGAGAAGAGGGGTGGGAATAAATGGGGGCTGCTCTTTTAAATCAGTTTGATTACTGTTTGAATAGAAAAAATAAGTGAAGATGTCTCCTAAAATTCTGTAGCTCGTGGACAATTAACATATAGACATAAAGCGATTGGAGATCTCCGAGGAATCATCCCTATAACTAATGACATATCATCTAAGATACAATGTGCTAATTATCAATTTTACAAACTCATAAAATTATGAGTTACTGGTGATATTTTAAGTATTTTATACTAGCTAAGTTATATAAGTTAACCTTTCTAAGTTAACCTTTCTAAGCCTCAGTGTTCTCATCTATAAAATGGGGACAATTATAGTATCTAAATCAGAGGGCTGTTGTCAGAATTCAAAGAGAAAACGTTTATCCCTGGGAAACAGCATGTGTTCGAGGCATGTTCATAATATAGACATAGCAAGGCCATTGGGAAGGGTCCACTTGGCATTGCCATGTTTCCTATACAATTATCTCATGCATTTTGAAAGTTTGCATTGTGCCACTTCACTTTTAGGCAAGACCTACATTAGTACCTGTTTTTGCTAACTGCAAGAAATCCAAGAGGATTTTGACTTTTACAACAAAAGACGAAAAGCGAAAATAGTGTTAAGCATTTGCTTTGCAGCAGCCGTAATAGAGGCAGGGCGCACCCAGAACAGGGAGAGTGGCCCTGCCAAGCTCCTTCCCTGGGAACAACACTCAGCATCTCAGCATCAAGCAGCCAGAGCTTTGAACTGTGTCTTTGAGCATCTGTGCTTTATCTCCATTTATTTCGTGCATCTGTTACCAAGAGGTGTCCTAAGGTAACAGCTTCTTTGCTTTACGCCATTTTGGCTTAGGAAAGGTTTCATAGCAATGCTCTGCGTTCAGATAGCGGAGGGAACCTGCATATTATTTCTTCAGTCCTCAAAACTGTACTGGGAGGTCTGTAATATTGTTCCCATTTTCAAGAGGAAATTGAGGCTCTGAAAGGTAAATCTCCTGCGCAGAATCACATGCTATAGTGAAACTCCAGGAAACCACACTCTCAGCCACAACTCAATTTTGTGCCAAGGGGCTCCAGAAGCCCTCCTGGCCTCAGTTTCTCCCTTTAGGAGGCCGAGAGCAGATTTATACTTTTCTGCCCCTTACTCTGTGCTCAGAGCACTCCAGGCAAAGGCTTAAGGTAACAGGCCTGTGAGTGTGTCTAATTGATCATTCCCAAAGACTAAAGGTAATGCCCATATCCCTAACACATCCTCTATTGGCCTTGTTCCAAGTACTGTGTGAACCAGAAGAGGCAAACCTCCTAATTAGTTTCTGATGAACTCCTTTGGGATGAAGAGGAGTGAGGATTATGGAAGATACAGGGATGTGACACCCTCCTGGGTGAATGGGGGTGGGGTGGAGGTAGGGTGGGGGTAGGCTATAGGGGAAGAAGAGGAGAGAGGGGGTTTCTGTGTAGAAGGAGCCCTGACGAAGCAGCTTATTCTGCTTATCTCACCAAGTCCCCACCAGGCACTAAGTGGACAGACCCACTCGTCCTCTGCCACCGTGTTCTGGACAGCTGGGCTACAGGTGACCAGGACTAACATGGTGTCCACAAGCCAGACCTCTGTTTTCTTCTCAACAATATTCCTGCCATCTACACCCTCCATGCCACCCCAAGGATCCCAGCATCCCCCCCTAGGACCTGGGCCTTGTCATTTCTTTCTGGATCTGAGGCCCCAGCTGCACAGACCAGACAGAACTCTTCCTGGGGACCTTCCAGCTCTGACGTTCTAACCTCTCAGTTGCCACTGGCTCCATTTTGTCTCTGAGGTTCATCACATCTGGGGACTGGTGGCTCAGTGGTCTGGATGAGCACAGACTCAGGGTTGGGACCCCTCAGACATCCTGCTGTCTCCTTGCCATGGTGGCTGGTCTCTCTGCTGCTTTCCACTCCCTGTCTGAACTGCTACCTCTGGAATGTCCAAGCCCCCTGACAGCCTGATTCCCCCCCCCCCTCAGGGAAAGCAATCCGCCCCCACACCTCGGAGTGGAGGGAGGTGTGCAGAATTCCCTTGTACAAAGTGTGAGCAATACATGAGGAGCCTTCTGCCAGGGCAGCAGACATCAGCCAAGGGCAAAAGGAATGTCAGATACAGTTTTTTCCAACCTGAACGGAGATGGCAGGGTAGGGAGGGGCAGCAGAAGGCAGGGGAGTAGGGAATGTCCGAGAAAGGGAAGGCCCTAAAGAAGGAGCTCTGCATTGCAATTAGATGGCCACAAGGCCATGGGGGATTCAAAGGCCACTTTGGAGGGGGTCATGTCCCCACCACGTCAGGGGAAGGCACTCAGCCTCCGCATCTACAGGTGCTGGGCACGTCATAAAATGACACCTGTAGCCAACCTGAACTGAATACTGGCTGTGTCAAGCACAGTGGTAGGCCCCCTAGAAGCATCATCTCATTTAACCCTCCCAACCCACCTTCCCCATGTTTCAGATGGGGAAACTGAGGCTCAGAGAGGTTAAGTGTCTTGCCTAAGCTCACTCAGCCAGGAAATCAGCCAAGCCCATTCTCTGGTTTCAAAGCCCTTAAACCTTCTGCTAACAACAGAATCAAGCCTACTTGTCAGTGGAGGAAACTGAGGCACAGGGAGGTGAAGCCACTTGTTCCACTAGAGCAGTGGGGATGTTTGAGAGTCAGGAGGGGCATCGTCAAGGCAGGTGCGCGTGGGACTGTGTGGATCAAGTCCAAGGACCAAGCTTCTGGAACCCCTGCCTCTCACACCTGTCATTTGTGTCTTCCCCTTCCCAGCCTGGGCCTGGCCAACGACCCCCCTCCCCCCACGGCCCGCACCCGCGTGGGACCAGGAGGGCAGCCTTGGGTCCTCCGCGAGCCAGGAACCCGATGGGGAGAGAGAAAGAGCTGCGCAATTCGGCCGGGGGTGGGGTGGGGTGGGCACTACCCAGTTCCCGAGGGCGCTGGGGGAGAGGCGGCTATGTCGTTTGACGCTGCGTAGCCAGCCAGAGCAGCCGCCTCGGACTCAGCCTCCGGCCCCACTTACCGCGCAAGGAAAAGTATGCCCCAAAGCGGGAGAAGCTGCGGTTGGGGCGCCCCCTCTCCCACCCTTGGTGCTGAGATAGGCCAGCGTGGCAGGCACTGAAGCGGGGGCATGGCCAGGGTGACCCACACGTCGGAGGGTCAAACTTCCAGACTGGAGGGTGGGGGGTGGGTTTTAGCTTCAAACTCCACAAAGCCCGGACCCCCTCTCCTGTTCCACCCCGACCGAAAGTGCATCCTGGTTTCCCCTTCTTGGGTGTGTTGTTAAGAGATCCTCAAAACCGACGGCGCGGGGCCCGGGAGACTGTCTTATGTCCCCCACACGGGATGGATGCTTATCTGGGACTCGAGTCAGGCAAGAATCCGGGAGACCGCCCCTTCCCCGAGGCCAGAGGGCGTGCTCTAGGCAGCCTCGGCCCGCGCGGGGGCTGGGGGTCGCGGTCCGCAGGAGTGCGGGAATCGCGATCCGACGCGCTGCGGCTCCGCTTGGGATCGCGCATCCGCCCTCCCCAGCGCCCCGGGTGTGTGCGTGTGTGTGTGTGTGTGTGTGTGTGTGTGTGTGCGCGCGTGTGTGTATGTGTGCGCGCAGGGGCCGCCGCAGAACGCAGGGGAGGGGCCCGGGACCCCCTCCTCGCCCCTCCCCAGCACCGCCCCCAGCCCCACGCCCCTTACTCGGCTTGGCAGCCTCGTTCCGCTCGGTGCGCCCCAGTGCAGGCTCCAGCTTCGGCTCCAGCTCGGCTTCCCGCTCTGGCTTCGTCTCTGGCTCCCGCTCCTGCTTGCGCTCCCGCTCCGGTTCCCGCTCGGATGCTGCTGCGCTCGAGATCGGGCTCTGGCGTCGCGGGGGGCGCCGCTCCTCCTCCGCCTGCCAGGCGCGCAGGGGCGGGGCAGGAGAGGCGGGGCCGAGCCGAGCCGACCGCTGCCCGCGAGCCCTAGCCGAGGCGGCGGCTGCCCGAGCCTGGCCGTGCAGTGCCCTGCCCTGCCGCAGCCCCGCCCGGCCGCCCACGCCACCGCCGGCTCTGGCGCCCCAGGTGGCGGCACACCTCCCGGGCCTCAGCGGTACTGCTCGGGGGCTCTGGAGTCTCAGAAGCCCTGCGCTGCCGCCTCGGTCATTCCTCAGATGGGGGGGCGCGGGGGAGGGGGAGGGCCGAGCTGCGCCCCCCTGCGCACAGCTAGCCCGACGCCCACACAGCGGCAGGCGGGCGGGCGCGTCGGGGAGGTCTCGAGATGCCGGAGGTCCCGAGAGGGCAGGCCAGCGCGCCAGCCAGACGTGTGAGGACAGATAGGCGTGTGTAGAGAGTAACATACAGACTGAGGGGACCAGAGAAGGAAAGACATACAGACGTGTACAGAGAAGTGTACACAGACCATATGTCTAGGGAAGGACAGCCAGACAGGTTGGTCAGAGGCAGGAATGGACACTTGGGCCGGTAAACTTGTCTCGGCCACTGGGAGGGACAGACGAGCCTGGCAGGGCCTCCTGCTCCTGTCCTCCTCTGGGGCCTTAGACAAACCCATCCCATCCCCCCCAGGCCTCTCTTCATTATAATAGAGCTCCTGTTTATTGTACCCATGGGATGTGAGGTGCTCTCCATTGATTTGTGGAATCATTTATTTAATCTCCCCTGCCTGGCTGGGAGCCCTAGTAGGGAGACGCTTGGGGGCCTGCACAGAGCATGCACTCTAAATTCGATGACTGAATTGGTGAAATGCTTTATTGATAACTCTTCTAACCCCAATTTTGTTGATGGCAGTTAGTTTCTTAATACATGATTAAAAAAAGTAAAAATATGTATCATTTATTAAAAAATAAAACCTGATGACGAGCTGCGTACGTTGATGATGAAACTTGGGGAAGCAGAGGAGCCATGGGGTAGCATGGAAGAGAAGTGAGGCAGCCATTGGCACTGTAGGAAGGGTGGGGACAGAGCAGGCTCTGATGGAAAAAACAAACCTCACTCCACCGCGGCTCTGCCAGTCGCCATGTCTTGGGCTTCCCCGGGGGGAGGCAGAGGGACCTGCATGGTCTAGGGCCTCAGTGGGTGAGGATACTTCCCAGCCTCCTTTGGTAACAACTGTTCATTCTGGGCTCTGCCTCCGGCTCTGCCTTCCCCATTCTCCCTACACTGCGGGAGAGGGTAGGCCTCAGGCTGGGGGATTCCAGCTCCATCTAGGGCTGTCGTGGGAACATATGTGCTATGCAGGAGAGGGGCCAGAATAAAGGGAAACATCTTTCAGAGTCTTAAGAAAGAGGCCCTTTGTCCAACCTCATGCATTTATTTTATGGATGAACAAATAAACGACTAGAGAAAGGAAGGGGTGGGCCAGGGCCGGGGCCAGGACAGGCAAGGACCGGAGGCTCTAGGACCCCCAGCGTAGGGCTGTGTCAGTGCATAACACTGCTAAAGGGGATGCTGACTTCATTGAGCAGACACCTGTTGATCCTTGGTTGTTGAGTACTTTCACCTGTAAGCTGTCTTCTTTGGCAAGTGTTTGTACATACAGACCCAGGGAGAAGCCCTGAGACAAAGTCTACCTCCATAAGCAGAAGGCAGGGAGAGAGACCAAAGAAAGAAGCTGGCCACTCCAGTCTGGCAACTAACGGAATTTACTAAGAGAAACGGACACATGAGGTGTGTCTTGGGTGATTGCAAGACGAAATGGATTCTACTGCTTGGCAGGTGCCAAAGGATTACATACAGTAAAGGGGGTACTAGTACGTGAACACTACCAGGTACGGGAAATTACTTTACATGCTTGACCAGGTCAGGACAATAACCTGTTCCAGGAACCAGCACATTGCAGGAAGCGAGGGAGGGGTGCTGATTTGTGTCAGAATGAACATCAATTACAGTGAGTCTCTAAGAGGGGTTTGCAGAAAGCAACCTCTGTTCTGGGCCAGGTACAGCTTGTGGGACAGACGGTGACCACGGCATGGAACACTCTGTCCTCCACAGCAAGAGAATGTGTAGATGTGTTTTGTAGGTGTGGAGGCAGCTGACTTTGAGTGAGTCCTTGTGGAAGGTTCCAGTCCTAAAGAGCTCATTCCCTCCTACCCTCCATTTGAGTATCCCTGGTCTGGCAAATCTGGCTTGTTCTTCACACTGGAACCCAGAACTGGTTTCTATTGGGGCTGCTGGTGGTGTATCTAGTTTCAGGAAGTTGGATTATGACTGTTTGCCTATCTATCCACCCACAAATATATACTAGTGTAGTACACTTGGGAAACATCAAAAGGAGAAAGAAGAACGTAAAAAGTAGTCATTGTTAATACTGAGTTTTCTTTCTTTTTAATTGCATAGCTCTACAAGTGTCTTTAAGTGGGGCAAGCTTGCTGACCATCTGTCTTCCGGTGTCACCCTTTTAGTGGCTGCCTAGCGTTACATCAGATGGCTGTACTGTGTTTAGTTTAACCAATCCTGTACTGCTGAGCATTCAGTCTGTCTCCAGTTCTTCACAGTTCTAGACAAGACTGCCGTGGACATCCTCATGGGTAAGTTTGTGCAAGTCCATTACGATTCTTTATTTCAGCAGTTATGTCCATATATTTTTGAGGCTTGTGTATGGGGTCAGACTTTGCAGGAGGAGCATCTCCTGAGTGCCAGAGAAGCACCGTGGTGTTCAGTGTCTGCTTGGTCAAGGGCAGGGCTGGAAGGCTGGAGGAAGGCACCTGTGGGAAGTCAGGCAGTGCCATCTCAGGACAGAGGTCCCGAGTGCCAGGCCCTGGGGACTTACCCTAGAGTGTGCTCTGTATGACCCTGTCACAGGATATGGTCAATTTATCAATTCAGTTGTTGGGGAATCTTCTGATACTAAAGGTGGAGGAAGGAAAGGGAAAAAGCCATCAGGAGGGTCTGGCCTCTGGGTGGTATATTGGTTTAAAACACCCATTAGACCTTTCGAGAAGGTTACTTCTTGCTGGAATATTCTTCATATGGAATTGTGTCAAAAGCATCCCCCCAGCCTTGAATTACATTACAAAGCCAGATTGCCCTGGCTTTGGGGGTGGGGAGCACACCATATTCTAAAAAGGAAGAAGGTGAGGGAACAAAATCTATCCCACCAGCTTTTCAAAGTTTTCCTCTTTCCCTGTGAAATTTACTGTCTTGGTGGTGTTAAGGGGAAATGAAGGAAAAGGGCTTGGTTCTTGCTTGTTGAGTGGTAGGTCAGGGGCAGGGCTTTCCTAAGGCCAACAAACTCAGGGGCGGTGCTAAAGTAGAGGGAGAAAGCTCAGGGGTGGGGAAATAACACGTAAAACTTGAAGCAGCTCTTTCTGGATCTGCTCTCTGCTGAGAGCTTGGAGCATTTATTTATTTATTTATTTATTTGGTGGTTTTACCTCACTTTACAGATGAGGAGACGGAGGCCCTCTGATTTTAAGTGACTTTCCAGAGATGCACAACTGGTTAAGTGAAGCACTTTAAAATTGCAGAAAAGATTGCCGCATGTCCTTCTAACGGAATATTACATGTTACCTGGCACATGGTTATCTGTTTCTCTAGGGGTTTGTGTCTTTCATGGTCTTTGAACCGTTTCATTAATTAATTAATTAATTAATTAATTAAAGATTTTTCTTAAAAAATATAGTTAGCATACAATATTAGCTTCAGGTGTATACAATAGTTATTCAACATTTATAATCCTAAAGAAGTGATCACCATGATAAGTCCAGCAACCGTCTGACACCGTACCACACTATCACAATGTGACTGCCTGTATTCCCTATGCTGGACATTGCATCCCCATAACTTATTTGTTTTATACCTGGAAATTTGGACCTCTTATTGTGCTTCCCCTCCCCCCCTTTAAAATTTTCAGTTATAGTTGACATTCAACATTATTTTATATTAATTTCAGGAGTATAGCACGTGGTTAGATGATTATCTCATTTAAGAAGTGATCCCACTGACTAGTCTAGTCCCCACCTGGCACTATACATAGTTATTACCATGTTATTGACTATATTCTCTGTACTTTACATGATTATTTTATAACGACCGATTCGTACTTCTTAATCCCTTCACCTTTTCCACCCACCACCCCAACTCCCCTCCCATCTGGCAAACACTAAAATGTTCTCTGTATCTATGAGTCTGTTTCTGTTTTGCTTGTTTATCTTATTCTTTAGATTCCACATATAAGTGAAATCAAATTGCATCTGTCTTTCTCTGTCGGACATACTCCACCCAGCACAACACCCTCCAGGTCCTTTCATGCCACCACAGATGGCAAGAACCCATTCCCTTTCATAACTGAGCAATGTTTCTGCATATAGGAGGTGCGATAAAAAAAAAATATGGTGAATGTTTAAATTAAAATTTATTACAGTAAAAGACACATTACCATTAACTCCTCTCAAAATACTCCCCCATCTTCGAACACACTTATCCCATCGTATCCCTTCGTTCTTGCCACTTTCTAAGTAGTTCTGGAAGTTCTCTTTCATGAGTGTCTTTAGTTGTGCTGTCGTGGCTACCTTGATGTCCTGAATAGATTCAAAAAGTTTACCTTTCATGGCCATTTTGACTTTGGGGAAGAGCCAGAGTCGCACGGTGCCAAATCTGGTGAATAAGATGGATGAGGACACACTGTAATATACATATATATTTTAAAAATTTTATTGGGGAAGGGGTACAGGACTTTATTGGGGAACAGTGTGTACTTCCAGGACTTTTTTCCAAGTCAAGGTGTTGTCCTTTCAGTCTTAGTTGTGGAGGGTGCAGCTCAGCTCCAGGTCCAGTTGCCGTTGCTAGTTGCAGGGGGCGCAGCCCACAATCCCTGCGGGAATCGAACTGGCAACCTTGTTGTTGAGAGCCCACTGGCCCATGTGGGAATCGAACCGGCAGCCTTCGCAGTTAGGAGCACGGAGCTCTAACCGCCTGAGCCACCGGGCTGGCCCCCATACTATAACATTTTTATTTGACAGAAATTGCTGTACCAGAAGTGATGTGTGACATGGAGCCTTTTCTGTTGCAATCAGAAAATACGGTGAATGCTGATGCCAAGTGTCATCCAACGGAAAGGCAGGGATCTTCAATATAGGAAGCAGCGTGTCAAACCTCAGTAACGGTATGTGACAATTTTCAACTTGTTCAGTGCAGTCAGTCGGGTGTGAGCTATGGTTAAGAGAAGATGTGTTTTAAAGTGTGCTGTAAACCATCCTCCATCATGACAACGCTCTGTGTTACACGTCGCTTTTGGTACGGCAATTTCTGTCAAATAAAAACATTACGCTGTGTCCTCATCCACCTTATTCACTGGATCTGGCAACGTGCAACTTCTATTTCTTCCCCAAAGTAAAAATGATTCAGGACATCCAGGCAGCCACGACAGCACACCTAAAGACACTCACGATAAAGGACTTCCAGAACTGCTTCAGAAAGTGGCAAGAACGATCGGATAAGAGTGTTTGAAGCGAGGGGGAGTATTTTGAGGGGGATTAATGGCAATGTGTCTTTTACTGTAATAAGTCTTTTAAATGTAAACATTCACTATATTGTTTGATCACACCTTGTAAGTACCACCTCCTCTTTAGCCATTCTTCTACCAACGGACGCCTGGGCTGCCTCCGCATCTTGGCCATTGTAAACAGTGCTGCAATGAACGTTTGGATGCACATGGCCTCTCAAAGTAGCGTTTTGGGTTTCTTTGGATAAATACCAGGAAGTGCAATTACTGGGTGCTGAGTCTCTTTGTTTTAAAGTCTATTTTGTCTGGTAAAAGTATTGCTATCCCAGCTTTTTTTTGTTTGTTTTCATTTTCATGAAACAATTTTTTCCATTCCTTTGCTTTCAGTCTGTATGTGTCTTTCAATCTGAAGTCTCTCATAGGCAGCATATGTAAGGGTTTTGTTTTCTTATCCATTCAGCCACCCTATGTTTTTGATTGGAGCTTTTAATCTACTTAGATTGAAAGCAATTTTTGGTAGATATGTAGTTATTGCCATATTATTATTCATATTTTAAATTTTTTTTCCATCTTGAAGTTTCTCTAACATTCCTTGTAATACTGCTTTGGTGGTGATGAAATCCTTTAGCTTGTTCTTGTCGGGGAAGCTCTTTATCTGTCCTTCAGTTTTAAATGATAGCCTTGCTGGCCTTGGTTGTAGGTCCTTGTTTTTCATTCCTTTGAATATTTCCTGCCAATCCCTTCTGGCCTGCAAAGTTCCTGTTGAGAAATCAGCTGACACTCTTATTGGAACTCCTGTGTAGCTTAACTGACTGCTTTTCTCTGGCTGCTTATAGAATTCTCTCTTTGTCTATAACATTTGCCATTTTAATTATAATGTGCCTTGGTATGGGCCTGTTTGGGTTCATCTTTTTTGGGACTCTCTGAGCTTCCTGGGCTTGTATATTTATTTCCTTCACCAAGTTAGAAAAATTTTCAGTCCTTATTTTTTCAAATAGGTTTTTAATCCTTTGCTTTCTCTCCTCTCCTTCTGGTACCCCTATGATGTGAATGTTGTTATGCTTGATGTTGTCCCATCAGTCTCTTAAACTATCCTCATTTTTATTGGATTATTTTTTCTTTTTGCTGTCCCAACTGGGTGTTTTCTGCTACCTTGTCTTCCAAATTGCTGATTCTAGCCTCTGCTTCATTTAGTCTGCTGGTTATTCCTTCTAGTGCATTCTTCATTTTAGTTATTGTATTCTTCACTTCTGAATGGTTCTTTTCTTATGGTGTCATGTCCATTTTTATGCTTGCTATCTTTCCGTTCAAGTTCTCACTGAGTTCCTTCAGCATCCTTACAACCAATTGTGGTTTGAACCCTGTATCTTGTAGGTTGCTTGTCTCCATTTTGCTTAATCTTTTTCTGGATTTTTCTCCTGTTCTTTTATTTGGGACTTCTTTGTTTCCTCATTTTGGCTGCCTCTCTGTATTTGTTTCTGTGTGTTAGGTAGGGCTGATATGTCTCCCAGTCTTGCCAGGTGGTCTTATGTAGTAGGGGTCCTGTGGGGTCCAGTGGCACAGTCTCCTGGTCACCTGCTGTAGGAGTGTCTCTTGTGTGGGTTGTGTGTGCCCTCCTGTTATAGTTGAGCCTTGATTGCTGTTGGCATTTCAGTGGGTGGTATTGACCCTCAGGCTGACTGGCTGTAAGGATTGGCCATATCCACAGCTTACAGTCTGCTGTGTGGGGGGCTTACCCCACTGAGTGGGATTCACCCCAGTGGGCTGTGGTGCCTGTTAAGACCACTCTTTGTGTGTGCTGCTTGTGGGGCTAATTGGATGGTGCTCTGCTGTGGTCTGACGCCAACCTCCAAGTATGTTGGTTCTGAGGCCTCTTGGGAGGGGCTCTGGTGCAGACCCAGGTAAGCCACTGCCTGTGACTGGCCAGGGAGTACCTGGTAGGGGCTACAAAGTGATCCACAGTTGGTTGCTGCCTGTGCTGTACCTGCAGGTGCATGAGAGAGCCATGCTCTCCCATGTACTGGCAAACCGAGGATGGCTGCCACCACTACTGGGTCTGGGGTAGCTCCACAAAAAGCCAGGAGACTCTGAGACCATCTGCCACCTGCTGGCTCCTGTAAGTTTCGGCCACTGATAAAGCCTTCTGTGGTAGGCAAGTTGGGTGAGGTAGGGTCTCAATGAATCAGAAGGGTCTGAGCAGCAGAGCTCACGAGGTCAATCAGATTCAGACTTGGCCTGTGAGGGTGGGCTCAATACAGGAAAGATGATGCCTGCTTGCCGGCTGCACAGAGGAGGGCCCCACATGGAAAATGGGGACTGTCCCTCCAGTCCTTGCCCTGAAGTTACACAACGTAGTCTCTCCCCATATGTCTCTGATGCCCCAGAGTCACTGTCCCTCCCCCGCAGCTCAGGGTGAGTGCCTGGGCCGGCCTTTAAGAGGAGGTTTGGATTTCCCACAGCCTTCTTTCCCATCCAGATAGTCGGAATCCTCACTGTTTTTCACAACCAGAAGTTGTGGGGGCTCCTCTTCCCGGCATCAGTACTTCAGGCTGGGGAGCTTGGTGTGAGGGGCTAGGGTCCCTCATTTTCTCATGGCGAATCTCTGTGGTTGAGCTCTCTCCTGGTTTTCAACCACCACAAGTGGGTGTGGGACCAGCCCGTTTCTCATCTCCGCGCCTCCTACCAATCTTCTTTATATCCATAATTATAGGACTCCTGTTCACCTAGACTTCAGGTGGTTCTCCAGGCTGATTGTTTCATAATTTAGTAATTTGGGGGGATGAGGCAAGCTCAATGTTTATTACTCTGCCGTCTTGGATATGTTCTATTATTTTTTAAGTTGGAAAAAACTGATTGTAATGCAAGCTATCCTTGCCCATTGAGATGCAAATGAATTTTATCAGGTGAGGTCAATTGATATCCTGTGTGTGGGGGGGCGGGGGTGCTAAAAGCTATACTTGTGGCTGTGCTTGGGATTCACCTTTAAATTGTGTATAAATCTTGTTTGTTCCCTCATTAAGGAGTTAAAATCTTTGGCATGAGTTAAATAAAATCTTTGACATCTATTCCTTCATCCACTTAGCCTCCCTCTCACCTATCCACTTCCACATCCTCCCCACATCCATTTATTCTTCCTCCTATTCTCATATCTATTCATCTATCCATTTGTCCACACAATCTCCTATTTGTCCATCCATGTACCCATCTATGTACCCCATCTGCATCCATCCATTCATGCTTCCCATACATACTCATTGATGCCTACTGCAGGCCCAGAACTCTGCTGTGTACTGGTGGAAAAAAAAAATGAGGTAAAAAACCAGGTCCCTGTTCTTAAAGAGCCCAAATCTGTTAGGAGAGGTAGATGAATAAACCAATGGTCACAGAACAATATATTTTCTGTGCCAGACATGGACAAAGAAAGGACACTTAACCCAATATGAGGAAGTTAGAAAAGGCTGCTTTAAGGTTGTGTTCCTTGAGTTGAACTTAAAGTTCAATTAAGATTTTAACAGCTGGATGGATTGGGTAATATACCAGAAGAGAGAATAACTTGTGTGTACAAAGGTGATTCCAGGGACATAGGTCATTTGGAATATTGGGAGTGAAATTGAGTGTGAATGAGTGGTGTGTTATAAGAGAAGACTGGAATGGCTGGTCTGGAGTGTTTTCCAACACCAAGAACCAATTCTTCATCTTTCTGGACACCAAGTGGGTGTCCAACAGCTCAATGCAATTCTGTCACTAACTACCCAGAGTTAGCACACACCCCACAGGTTAAGGGCTCACTACCACAGGAATGCCCCACACTTTAGATGCTAGTTGCAAAGCTACCCTTCTGTTTACAAATAGAGGGTTCAATAATTTGCTCCTCCTTGGGTTCAATCCCCTCCTTGGGTTCAATAATTTGCTAGAATCGCTCATAGAACTCAGGGAAACACTTATGTTTACTAGTTTATTACAAAGGCTACAACTCAGGACCAGCCAGAGGGGAGGCATGCATAAATCATGGTATGGGGGTGTAGAACTGCCATGACCTCTCTGGGCATGCCACCCTCCCTGCACCTCCATGCGTTCACCTGCCAGGAAGCAAATATCATTGTTCAAGAGGTTTTATACAGCTTAATCTCCTGCCCACACCCCCATCCCCTTCTGGAGGTCAGTGGGTGGGACCTAAATTTCAACCCTGTAATCACTTGGACTTTCTGGTGACTGTAGCCCTCCTGAGGCTGTGTAGAGGCCTCTCCCAAGTCATCTCATTAGCATCAACTCTGGTGTGATCAAAAGTGCTTGGTATGAATAGCAAAAGACACTTCTATTGCTTAGGAAATTTCAAGAGTCTTAGGAGCTCTGTACAAAAAACAAATATCATAACAAAAGATGCTCCATCACCCTTCACACTCAGAAAATTATGTGGGTTTTAGTTGCTCTATGCCAGGAACCTGGGACAAAGACTGAGCATATTTCTCATTATACGACAGCAGGTCATAAGGCCTTGGATGACAGGCTAAGGCCTTGACTAACAGGTCTATGTAAGGGCTTTAAGGAGTGGGTGATGTGGTCAGGTATGTGTTTTAGAAAGATTTCTCTGTAGGTCTTGGGGAAGATGGGGATAGGTGTGTGTGTACAGAGTGGATCAAATGGTCTAGTCTCTGTAGAATGAGGGCTTCACCAGTGATGTGCTTTTCATCCATCCTCTGAAGTTGGCCTAGGCCCCTACATTTGGCCTGGACCCAAACCCAATTCTCATTCTATTTACCCTGCCAAGACTGAAGTCAAAGCAGCCAGGCTGAGGGTTGTGACATGAGGAAGATTTAGGGGTTCTCTATTTTCCAGGGTGGCATGCAGTATAACCCCCTCCCCCACCAAGGTCTTTAGTCTTGTGGTGGTCCCTTTCTGGCTTTAGAGCCGACATGGACTTTCGTCAGTCGCTCACTGGCTTGTCTGTCAAGGTCACTAGGAAATACCTTGGTTCCATGCTCCCCTTTCCTGCCTCTCGAATTTGAATCCATAAAACCCATAATGTCTCATCAGTCATGCCATGATGTTTGCTCCGGCTCCATGAAATCTTCATCCTTGTGGTTTGCCAATGACGTCTGATACTGTTCAGCCCAGCTGGAGCTTGTACAGTGAGTCAGCTGTGGCCCCAACCCTCAAAAAGCTTGCAGCAAGGGTGAAAAATTGCTCTGGGGGTCCCACTGACCTAGACCAAGAAACACTAGCATGTGGGAAGGGAAATAGCTCAGGCTGCAGAACTGGTGGACTCTTTGCTCTGCCACTCACTGAATTGTGACCTTGGGGGAGTCAATTTACTTCCTCTGAGCTTCAGCTTCTTCAAGAGAAAAATAATATTTACCTATTTTTCTTTTTCTTTTTGGTAACGATTAATACAACTAATGGGAACCAACTTGAACTACTTTAAGCAAAAAAGAAGAGTTTACTAGAACCTAAGTCTGGGCTTTTTGAAGTCCGGAAGTGGGGGAACAGAAGCAGATGGGAACCCAGGAAGTACTCTGCCTTTTGTGTCTGCAGTTCTCTGCTCTGTCTCCTAATTTTTTTTTTTTTTTTTTTTTAATTTTTTGGTGTATTTTTACCATCTACTTTTTTTTTTTTTTTTTTATTAATTTTATTGGGGTGACAATTGTTAGTAAATTTACATAGATTTCAGGTGTACAATTCTGTATTACATCGTCTATAAATCCCATTGTGTGTTCACCACCCAGAGTCAGTTCTCCTTCCATCACCATATATTTGATCCCCTTTACCCTCATCACCCACCCCCCACCCCCTTACCCTCTGGTAACCACTAAATTATTGTCTGTCTATGAGTTTTTGTTTCTCATTTGTTTGTCTTGTTCTTTTTGGTTTATATACCACATATCAGTGAAATCATAGGGTTCTCTGCTTTTTCTGTCTGACTTATTTCACTTAGCATTATTCTCTCGAGATCCATCCATGTTGTCACAAATGCTCCTATATCATCTTTCCTTAACGCCGAATAGTATTCCATTGTGTATATGTACCACAACTTCTTTATCCATTCATCTATCGAAGGACATTTTGGTTGTTTCCATGTCTTGGCCACCGTAAACAAAGCTGCAATGAACATTGGCGTACACGTGTCTCTATAGAGAAATGCTTTTATATTTTTGGGGTAGATACCCAGGAGAGCGATTGCTGGGTCATATGGTAATTCTATTCGTAATTTCTTGAGGAACCTCCACACTGCCTTCCATAGCGGCTGCACCAGTCTGCATTCCCACCAACAGTGTATGAGAGTTCCTTTTTCTCCACAGCCTCTCCAACACTTGTTACTATTTGTTTTGTTGATGAAAGCCATTCTGACTGGGGTGAGGTGATATCTCATTGTGGTTTTCATTTGCATTTCTCTGATGATTAGCGATGTTGAGCATTTTTTCATATGTCTATTTGCCATTTGTATATCCTCTTTGGAGAAATGTCTCTTCAGGTCCTCTGTCCATTTTTCAATTGGGTTGTTTGTTTTTTTGTTGTTGAGTTTCATGAGTTCCTTGTATATTTTGGATATTAGCCCCTTATCAGAGGAACTGTTTGCGAAAATCTTCTCCCATTCAGTTGGTTGCCTCATTATTTTGTCAATAGTTTCTTTTGCTGTGCAGAAGCTTTTCAGTTTCATATAATCCCATTTGTTTATTTTAGTTTTTACTTCCATTGCCTTTGGAGTCAAATTCATAAAATGCTCTTTGAACCCAAGGTCCATAAGTTTAGTACCTATGTTTTCTTCAATGCAGTTTATTGTGTCAGGTCTTATGCTTAAGTCTTTGATCCATTTTGAAGTAATTTTGGTACATGGTGACAGATAGCAGTCCAGTTTCATTCTTTTGCACGTAGCTATCCAATTCTGCCAACACCATTTATTGAAGAGGCTGTCTTTCGTCCATTGTATGTTTTTAGCTTCTTTGTCAAAAATTATCTGTCCATATTTATGTGGTTTTATTTCTGGGTTCTCAATTCTATTCCATTGGTCTATGTGTCTGTTTTTCCGCCAATACCAAGCTGTTTTGATTATTGTAGCCCTGTAGTACAAGGAAAAATCAGGGAGTGTGATACCTCCAGTATTGTTCTTTTTTTTTAATATTGCTTTGGCTATTCGGGGTCTTTTGTGGTTCCAAACAAATCTGATGATTTTTTGTTCTATTTCTTTAAAAAATGCCATTGGGATTTTGATGGGGATTGCATTAAATCTGTATATGGCTTTGGGTAATATGGCCATTTTAACTATGTTGATTGTTCCAATCCATGAGCACGGAATGTCTTTCCATTTCTTTGTGTCTTCTTCAATTTCTTTCAAAAATGTCTTATAGTTTTCAGCATATAAATCCTTCACATCCTTGGTTAAGTTTATTCCTAGGTATTTTATTCTTTTTGCTGCAATTGCAAAAGGAATTGTTTTTTCTATCTCTTTTTCTGAGATTTCATTGTTGGTATATAAGAAAGCAATGGACTTTTGTACGTTGATTTTGTAGCCAGCAACTTTACTGTATTCATTGATTGTTTCTAATAGCTTTTTGGTAGAGTCTTTAGGGTTTTCTATATATAGCATCATGTCATCTGCAAAGAGTGACAATTTAACTTCTTCATTCCCGATTTGGATGCCTTTTATTTCTTTCTCTTGCCTGATAGCTCTGGCGAGGACTTCCAACACTATGTTGAAAAGCAGAGGTGATAGGGGACAACCTTGTCGTGTTCCTGAACGTAGAGCAAAGGGCTTCAGCTTTTCACCATTAATTATGAGATTAGCTGAGGGCTTGTCGTATATGGCCTTTATTATGTTGAGGTATTTTCCTTCTATACCAATTTTAGTAAGTGTTTTAATCATAAATGGATGTTGTATCTTATCAAATGCTTTTTCTGCATCAATTGATAGAATCATATGATTTTTGTCCTTTATTTTGTTTATGTGATGTATCACATTGATGGATTTGCGAATGTTGAACCATCCTTGTGCCCCAGGGATGAACCCCACTTGGTCGTGATGAATAATCTTTTTAATGCATTGTTGTATTCGATTTGCTAGAATTTTGTTTAGGATTTTAGCATCTGTATTCATCAGAGATATAGGTCTGTAGTTTTCTTTTTTTGTGTTGTCCTTACCAGGTTTTGGTATCAGGGTAATGTTGGCCTCATAAAATGAGTTAGGGAGTACTGACTCTTCTTCAATTTTTTGGAAGAGTTTGAGCAGGATTGGTATTAGATCCTCTTTGAAGGTTTGGTAGAATTCACTGGTGAAGCCATCTGGTCCAGGACTTTTGATTTTGGGAAGGTTTTTGATGACTGATTCAATTTCCTTACTGGTGACGGCCTGTTAAGATTTTCCAGTTCTTCATGATTCAGCCTTGGAAGGCTATATGTTTCTAAGAACTTGTCCATTTCTTCTAAGTTATTAAATTTGGTGGCATATAGTCCTTCATAGTATTCTTGGATAATCCTTTGTATTTCTGTGGTGTCCGTGATAACTTCCCCTTTTTCATTTCTGATTTTGTTAATTAGTGTCTTCTCTCTTTTTATCTTAGTGAGTCTAGCCAAGGGTTTGTCGATTTTGTTAATCTTTTCAAAGAACCAGCTTTTTGTCACATTAATTTTTTCTATTGTCTTTTTGTTCTCTATTTCATTTAGTTCTGCTCTGATTTTTGTTATTTCCTTTCTTCTGCTGACCTTGGGTTTCGCTTGTTCTTCCTTTTCTAGTTTTTTAAGGTGTAACATGAGGTTATTTATTTGGGATTTTTCTTGTTTCTTGAGATAGGCCTGTAATGATATAAATTTCCCTCTTAAAACTGCTTTCGCGGCATCCCAAAAATTTTGGTAGGATGTATTTTCATTGTCATTTGTTTCTATGTATCTTTTGAGCTCTCCTCTAATTTCTTCTTTGACCCAGTCGTTCTTTAAAAGTATGTTGTTTAATCTCCATGTATTTGTGTTTTTTCCTGCTTTCTTTTTGCAGTTGATATCCAATTTCAAAGCTTTGTGATCAGAGAATATGCTTGGTATGATTTCAATCTTCTTAAATTTGCTGAGGCTGATTTTGTGTCCCAATATATGGTCTATCCTTGAGAATGTTCCATGTACACTAGAAAAGAATGTATAGTCTGATGTTTTAGGATGAAGTGCTCTATATATGTCAATTATGTCCAATTCCTCTAATGTGTCATTTAGGGCTGCGATTTCGTTATTTATCTTCTGTTTGGATGATCTATCCATAGCTGTCAATGATGTATTTAAGTCCCCTAGTATAATTGTGTTTTGGTCAATTTCTCCCTTTAGTTCTGTTAGTAGTTGCTTGGTATATTTCGGTGCTCCCTGATTGGGGGCATAAATATTGATGACTGTTATGTCTTCTTGTTGTATAGTCCCCTTTACCATTATGAAATGTCCATCTTTGTCTCTTGTTATCTTTTTCACCCTGAAGTCTGTTTCATCGGAAATCATTATGGCTACACCTGATTTCCTCTGGGTACCATTTGCTTGGAGTGTCAATTTCCACCCTTTCACTTTGAGTCTATGCTTGTCCTTGTAGCTGAGATGTGTCTCTTGTAGGCAGCATATGGTTGGGTTTAGTTTTTTGATCCAATCTGCTACTCTGTGTCTCTTTATTGGTGAGTTCAGTCCATTTACATTTAGGGTGATTATTGATATGTGAGGATTTCCTGTCATTCTGTCTTTAGTTTTCTGGTAAGGCTGTGTCTCCATTGTTTCTTTTTCTTTTTGTTGTTGTCTGTTATTTCTGTGTGGTGGTATTCTATGATGTTTCCCTCTGTTTCTTCTTTTATTACAGTATATATTTCAGATTTAGATCTTTTTTGAGTGGTTACCCTTGAGTTTATGTAAAAGAAAGTTTGATATTTAGAGTATTCCAGTTTCTTCAGTACGCTTACTTTCTCTATTCCCATATTCCAGTTCAGGCCTTTACGCTCCCCCTTTTTATGTTTCGGTTGCCACAAGTTGTCCCTGTTGATGGTGGTCTAATAGCCTCCTTTAGTATTTCTTGTAGTGCAGGTCGTGTATTAGAAAATTCCCTCAGCTTCTGGATGTCTGGAAAGGTCTTTATTCCTCCTTCATATCTAAAGGAGATCTTTGCTGGATATATTATTCTTGGCTCATGATTTCTCTCTTTCAATAGTTTGAATATTTGGTTCCATTCCCTCCTAGCTTGTAGAGTTTCTGCTGAAAAATCTGATGATAATCTAATGGGCTTTCCTTTGTAAGTTACCGTCTTCTTTTCCCTGGCTGCCTTGAGGATTCTTTCTTTATCATTGATTTTAGACAGCTTCAATACAATGTGCCTTGGTGAAGGCCTGTTGGGATTGAGGTAATTAGGTGTTCTATTTGCTTCTTGGATTCGAGGATCCAGTTCTGTCCACAAGTTTGGGAAGTTCTCATCGACGATTTGTTTGAATATATTCTCTGTTCCCTTCCCTCTTTCTTCTCCTTCTGGTATGCCCATTATTCTTATATTGCTCTTTCTGATGGAGTCAGAAAGTTCTTGTAGAGTTCTTTCATTTCTTTTAAATCTCAAGTCTCTTTCTTCTTCCCTCTGTGTAAATTCCAGGTTCCTATCTTCGATGTCACTGATTCTTTCCTCCATCTGGTCAACTCTACTACCTAAGCTGGATATTTTATTGTTAATTTCTTCTATTGAGTTCTTAATCTCCAGAAATTCTATTTGGTTCTTTTTCAAGATTTCAATCTCTTTTGTAAAATGCTCATGGTGTTCTTTGATTGTGTTTCTGAGTTCATTAAACTGCCTTTCTGTGTTTTCTTGCATCTCGTTCAGTTTTTTCAGAATTGCGATCTTGAATTCTCTGTCATTTAAATCACAAAGGTCCATATCTCTAAGTTCCTTTTCTGGAGACTTTTCACTTTCTTTCTGAGCTATCTTGTTGCCTTGGTTATTCATGGCAATCACTGATTTACTATTTCTCTTCCTAGACATCTACAGGAGTGTCTTCTGCAACAGGTTGATAGGTATGCGAAGAGCTTTTGGAGTTCCAAAGCTCTTTCTGCACCAGATTCAGAGCCCGTTTGTTTCAGCAGTTCTGTTTACTCCTGCAGGGATTCGCCCAGATAGGTGGGGCCAGGGGCGGGGTGAGTTGTGAGAGGTGGCCCAGAGCAATGGCGGCGACCACTACCACAGCCAGTCCTGCTTCCACAGCTCCCTCCCCTTTGCCGGAACTAGTTGAGCTGCGAATCTGTGTCTGCGGTCCACAGTTCTTAGAGCAGCAAATATTCTGTCCTTTGATCCGACACTGCTAGTTTATCGGTTCTAGCACCGGGCAGGTGGGGGCGGGGCGAGCTCTGGGAGGGTAGGGAGGGGGCGGCTAGCCTCCGTGCCTAGGGCTTCCGTTCTCCGCTCGGCAGTGAGGGCTTAAACCACCGATTTCAGCCCTCTTCCCTCAGTCTTTGCTCCGAGGTCTGCCGTGAGCGAGCGTTGGGTTCAGCGGTTTTGTATGCTGCCCCCTCAGCCCTGTGGGCCGTAAGCGGAGCCCTAGCAGTCCGAGTCCTTCCCTCTCCCGCAGCGGCGGAAGATCCGGGCGCAGCGGGCTTTGAGCACTGAGCTAGGTCTGCGTCCTGTGCCCGCGCGGCTCCGTCTCCGCACTTCTCCTCTCCCTCCTCCCCCGCTCGCGCGATTCACCCACCTGGAGGTGAATTCAGTAGTCGGCCTCTTCGTCTTGCCTGTCTGCTGTGCAAGGAGTCCTTTGTGGAGTTATTGTTGTCCGATTCGTTGTAAATTCCAGGGGAGCGTTACAGAGGCTCACCTCACGCCGCCATTTTTCTCCCAACTAGTCTCCTAATTTTTATTGCCCTACAGATACTCTGTCTCCACTATTCCATTAAAAAGTCCACACTGCAGCTTGGGAGTGAGTTCACAACACCTCAGTTCTAGCCACAAGCAGACCTAACTGACCATCTTTCAACCACAAATCCAAATTCCCAAGAGAGAATCTGATTGGCTGAGCTGAATTAGATGTTCATGTCTGGTCCAATCAGCTGTGATCAAAAGGGTGGGGTCATATAGCACAAACATGGCAGTTAGTGGACATGTGTATAAGCAGGTATAGTTTGCAGAAAAAATGAGGACTTGTGAACTGGGCAAAACCCCCAAAGGTGTTTCCCATATTATGTCAGGTTTGTTGAGAAGATGAAATGAGATAAGCATTTGGCAGTTTCTTGTGTACTCTATGGCTCTGTTAACGGTAGTTGCTATTATTCATTCCTTGCCTTGTTTAATAAGCACATAATAAGTATCTGGTTTGTACTAGATCCTACACTAGGTGCCGAGGACAAAGCTTGAAAAATGAGAGTAATGCAAGTAACATTATTTCACAAGGTTGTTGTAAAGTTTGAAAGAAATAATACATGCAAAGTGTTTAGTGCAGTTCCTGACACATAGTAAAGTCTCAATAAATATTGCCTACAAATATTGAATGTTTAATTGCAAAAGAGCAAAAACAAAAATCCCTATGGCTTTTCTATATGTTTCTTGGTCCCCTGGCCACAGGACTGAGACATCTTTGGTTACAAAAATAGATTTCAGTGATCGAAATAATGTCAACTGCCAGACAGACAGTTTCAGATGCTGTATTGGAGTCTAAATGTTTCAAAAAATAACATTGGCATCTTCTGAACTCAAGCACTTAAGTGAATTATCAACAGTTAACTCAGTTAAAAATACACATGTGCAACCTGTGATTGTCTTTGTTTTCCTGACCAAGAATGGATGGCCCTGCCCATCCACAGCAGAATATGTTGTGGTATAACGACATGACAGAAAACAGCAATGAGAATGAATATACTACAGCTACAAGCAATGTATGGGTGACTCACGAACACAAGGTTGAGCAAAAGAAGCCAGACACTGAGTGATTCTATTTATATAATGTTCCCAAACAGGAAAAGCACATCTATGGGATTAGAGTCCATGCAGTGTTTGCTCTTGGTGAGGTATTGTCTGGGAGGGGGCTTCAGGCATGTTGGCTGTGCTGTTTCTTGGTCTGAGTGCTGGGTACACAGGGGTATTGTGTTTTTGAAAATTTACTGAACAGTACACCTAAGTGCATATTAATGTATGTACACTAGACTTTGACAAAAACTTTTTTTAAAAAGAAAAAGAGTACCCCATCTTTTTGCACCTGCCTTGTTGAGGCAGGAGAGACAAGCTCCCAGCTTGAAAATGGAAGAAGAATTGGGATTCCAGGCAGAGGGGGCAAAAGGGAAAGGAACTAATATTTATTCTTTCTGTGGGAGAACTTTCTTTCCAGGCTTAGTAACAAAAATAGTTTCACTCTTCTGAACAACAATTTTTTCTTTTTGTTTATTTTTAAATATCTCTTGAATATTGCGACTCTTTCAACAGAGGGTGGTACTTCCTTCCCTCTATGGTCGCTGTGACTTAAAGTCAACTTGGGGAGTCTACCTCTGGCTAGTGCGGGAATTGTGTCTTTCAGTGTCATCCTGAGTTTTTCCTTTTATTTCCTATCCTTATTTTTTTTGGTTCCAATTCACCCACTTATTTAAAAACATTGAGTTGTGTGTATTTTTCCTTTGCCCCTAGTTACTCACTTGTTAGAGAAAACATTACATTATGTGTGTTTGTGAGTGGCTTTGATTCTTTTTGGAAGAAGATGGCATATGAATAAACCAAGCAGTACAGAAAACATTTATAGAAAACCTGCGTGTGTGTCAGGCAAAATTTCCTGCATTCATTTCAGATAGTCACAGGGGAAGAGCTGTGATTCTGGAGGGGCTGGCCTGGCCCCTAGTACGTGCCCAGTGCACTGGGAGGCATTGGCCAGTGGGGGATGGGGAGGGGATACAGGGGACTACATGAGGTCTCTGCTTTCTTGAAGTTCTGGAAGCACAGAGAAGTTCACTCGACTGGGTCAGGAGCTCTGGGTTTGGAGCCAGAAAAGCTGGTTTCAATTCCCTGCTCCGCCATTTACCTGCTGTGCGTTCTGGGGCAAATCACTTGTCCTGTCAGAACCATGGTCCAGCAGGAGGAGTCTCAGGTAGGCACTGTGTGGGGCCCGGATGTCCTGTCCAGCATGTTTAGCTTGTGGCCACCTCGACTGGAGCAGCTAGCATAGTGTGGAGAGGACTCTTAACTTTGCTTGGGAACTCAGGAGTGGCTCCATGTAACCTGCACATACCCATAAGACTCAGAACAGGGAGTCCCCAGAACCCAGCTCAATGGCTGTGGGGGGCTTTGCTGCCCTCTGCACCTGCTCCTCTTAAACAGGCACAGCAGCTCAGGGAGCTAGGAGAGCTCTGTGAGACAGCAGGGAAACCTAGACTGGCAGATAGAGAGATGGGGCCCCTCTTTTGCTCCCTTAGGAGGCAGTCTGCTATTTGTTTGAGCTGACCAGGGTGGACTTGAGGTGCTGCTGGGAGAACTTGTCCCTGAGAAGTACGTTAATCACGTCACCTGCATGCAGCACAGCACATGGACAATTTACACCTCTGGCGCAGCACAGCTGAGCCTGTGTACGTGGGAAACGGCAGTCTGGTGGACAGGGGAGCCTTGTGAATTTCGCCCTGAGGGGAAGAAGCTATTTCTCAGCATCTCTGTTTGGAGTATTGCCTTGTTCATTTTCACTGTTATACAGTGTGCTACAGGCATCCTGCCCCGTAAAGCAGGGCACACAGACTGGCCTCAATATCGCCTCTTCTTGATTCACTCTAGAGAAAGGACACCCTTCCACACTGTAGCCTCAAAGCTTCCTTAAATCAAGCCACACCCTTGCCTAAGCTCGTCAGTAATTTTCCATTGCTACAGGGTCAGGTCCACCCTGGAAAGGACAATCAAGGTCCTTTCTGATCTGGTCCCTGCCCAGCTCTCTAGGTTCTATTCCAACCACTCTCCACCTCAAACCCTGCGTTCTAGCCCCCTCTAATGTCCGACACCCTTCCCCTTTTTCAGTGGCTTTGTTGACCTTGCCTTCCCTCAGGTTGAATTAATAGCTCCTTCATCTGGGGTCCCATCATGTACTTCACATTTCAAGATGATAGAAACTGCATAAGACCTTTTGTGTGTGTGTATTCTTGCCTCCCTGTCTGTGAGGGCAGGACTGGAGTCTTGTTCAATACTGTGTCCCCAGCTCGGGGTCGGGTCAGGGCTCCATATACATTTGCTGCACAAATGGAGTTGGATCACAAAGGTGCCAGCAATTGTGCTGGAACAGGGAGCTGCCACCAGAGCTGCCTCAGGTGCACAGGCAGGCCTGCCCTTGCACGAAATGGCCCCAAACGGTGTTGTCGTTCTTTCTCTCTCCCTGCCACTTCTCAGAGTGTCACTTCTAGCTCTCCCCCTCCTTCCATTTCATACTTTTAAGCTTCACAGAAGAACTGGGTTTCTTGAGAGAACAATGTCCATGATTGCTAAATAAATAAGCTATATTCAGAGACAATTCGGCAAAACCAGGTTTGGTGAGAATGACTGCATTTTTACCAGGATGTTGCTGGCTGCATAGAAGCCGTTTAGAAGACAAAACAAAACCCCCTTTTTATTTTAAGGTAAGTTTAGACTTTTAGACAGATAAGTTGCAAGAATAGAGATCATGTATGTCTTTTACTCGGTTTCCCCTAATGATAACAACTTACACGTACTATGGTTATAGCACAATGCTCAAAACCAGGAAATAAACCAGGAAATTAACTTTGGTACAATAATATTATTGTACCTCATGTGAATGTCACTAGTTTTTACCTGATGTTCCTTTCCTGTTTCAGGATCTCCTTCAGGATCCCCACATTGCTCATAATTGTATCTCCTGAGATTCTTCCAATCTATAAAAGTTCCTCTTTCTTTCTTTGCTGTTGTGACCTTGACGTCTCTGATGATCAGTTACATAGAAGCTTTTTATTTGCTTCCGGTTGCTGGTTGGTCTCCAGATGATTGAAGTTCCTAGCGGTCTGCCTTTAGGATGAGGTCTGGATAAGTGCTTCTTTTTCTTTCCTCCTCTCATTTTGCTTGCTTCCCTTGGGATTCTCTGGAGCAAAAGCCAGTTAGAGTAGGAAGGCGTTATGTGGAGGTGGTTAGTGCTTCTTGACCTTGGGTGTTCACTGTCATGGTCAGAGTTCCCAATCACATCTGCAGTCAATTATGCAATTAGTCATGCACGTTGACCTCCTTTTCTGTGTATGGTTCTCCATTCCCTACATCCCGCAGTTCTTCTCTGTGGGTAACGGATTAGAACAGGCTCGGGGCTGGCAGACCTGCTGCACACATTTCCCTGGAGTCATGCGCTCTGGGACACCTCTGCCAAGTCTGCTGGGGAGAGTGGCTGGGGGATTTGGGAAGTGGGACCATGTACTCACCAATGATAGGGTCATATGGCCCATGAGGTTAGGGACAGGAGCAAAGCATAACAAAGTGCCAATCTGCTCAGCTCCTGTCACATTCAGAAAGTCATCTTCCAATGATGAGATTGGGCTTTCTGAGGGATGATGGAAGAACATGCTAGACCCTGTTCACGTTAATTCATTCGCATATTCATTCAACCATTTGTTTGACCTGAGTAAGCCCTTGTTGGTTATTATTATTGTTTTTGTTGTTGTCATTATTATTATTATTGAGGATGCATCAGACTGAGGCCCTAAACTCAGAGTGGAGGGGGTGGGGGAGAGAGAGAGAGAGAGAGAGAGAGAGAGAGAGAGAGAGAGAGAGAGAGAGAACGTCATTGCCATGCGACAAGGGTTCTGTCGAAGGGACATACTAAGTTTGTGGGAGCCATAGAGGAGTGCCTTACTTGTGACAGGGACATGCAGTGGATGGGCTGGTGATATAAAGGGTTTAGAACAGTTAGGCCAGCAAACAGGGATGGGAGTAATGCTCCTGGTAAAGGAACAGCCTGTGCAAAGACCTGGAGTGCAGAAAGCCTGTGACTACCTGAAGGAATGGGAAACTCCCCACCCTTTACCCCTGCATCCATTTATCCATCCACCCATTTGCTCTTGGCCAGGCTCTGTGCTGGGCACAGGGCCACCAAGGTGGGGCAGACCTGGCCCTGCCGAAGGGACTCATAGCCAAGGCAGGGAGACAGACGATTATCATGAGAGCGGAAATATACACAGATGCCTTAGGGAGGAGAGAGAGACGGGCAGGGAAGGCTTCTTGGAGGACGATATCTTTGAGGTTTGGCTTGAGGAGGAGTTGAGCAAATGAAGAAGCATTCTTTACAGAGAGAGTAGCATGTACAGGGGCCCAGTGGTCCTGTGTTCATTCCTGTACTCATTATATTTATTCATTCAACAAATATGTGTTGAATGCCAGCCCTGTGTCTGTACTATGCACACAGGTTACAAAGTGAACAATAATGGAGCTTACATACATTGTTCAGTCAGCTTAGGCTAAATTATGCTTTGGTGACAGACAACCCCCAAATCTCAGTGGCTTATAACGTGAAGGTTTATTGTTCCCTCAAGTATGTGTTCATTGCTGGTGGCAGAGAGAAGAGAGTTGGTGGAACCATGAGCTGGCTCTTAAAGTTTTGCTCTGAAGTGGCAAGTGTCTCTTCCACTCACATTTTATTTGACAAAGCGAGTCACCTGGCCAAGTTTAACATCAATGGATTAGGGATGTGTAATCCTTCCACAGAGAAGGGCAGTGTGTATTTCGACCAATAAGACCATCTACCATGTATCTGAGGAAAGGTTAGTAGTTTAATACGATGGAGTGTATGGCATGAGAGCAGACATGACAATAAAGAGATGAAAATGTTAAGGAGAAGCCAGATCACACAGGGCTTTGGGTACCAGACTGAGGCGTTTGGGCTCTATTGTTTGGCAATGGAGAGCCATGGAAGGTTTGAAAAAGTCTGTTGAGTTTTAAGTAAGGCAGTGCAATATCTCATTTGCATTTTAGAAAAATCATTTCAGTGCTAGCAGGAGAATGGCTGGCAGAAGTTGAGGCTAGAGATAGGAAGAGCAATTAGGAAATTGTGAGAAAACCATAGGAGAGAGAATGAAAGGGTCCCCAGTGAAGGGTGGAACAGCAGAGAAGGAGAAAAGAGGGATTCAAGAGATGCCAGGAATAGAATCAAGGGCGTTTGGCACATGGTTCCACAGGTATTTTAGAAAGAAAGAATAAACGAGTAAGTAAGTGCCTGACTTGGACTTTGTGAGCCTGTGAAGTGACCAATACATTGACCACATAAAATGACACAGACTCTGATCAAATATCTCTCTGTTTTTTTTTTTTTAAATTGTTGATGATTTAAGAAACTATCACTTTTAATTTACACGTAATAACATTCACTTTTTTGGGGGGGTACAGTTCTGGGATTTTGTCAGCTGCATAGACTTGTGTAACCACGGCCACAAACAAGATACTGAACACTCCCATCACCCCAAAATCTCCCTCGTGCAGCTTCTCCTTGTTAGTCAAACCCTCCGTGCTCCCCAACTTTTGGAAACCCTATTTGTTCTCTGTTTTGCCTTGTGTCAGAGCGTTGTGCGAATGGCATCACTCGGTGCGCAGACGTACGCGTCTGTCCTCCTTCCCTTGGCCTCATGCATTGGAGAGTCACCCACGTTGTCGCACGTACCAGTGTTTCCTCTTTTTGTTACTGAGTCATACTTTTTTCACTCAGTCCCTTTTGATTGCTCAGTCATGTATGTGGGTACCAGTTTTTGTTGTTGCTGTTTTTTTTTTTTTCAAGCCCCAGATCATTTTTCATTCTTTCCTACGCTCTGCAAAATGTTGGCTGCTATATGTGGTGTCTTCGGTGGGGCTTTTCTGTCTCCGGCTGAGCGCTCTATGTCTGTAGGTCTCCTTCTGCTCAGCCAGGAAAAGCCTTCTCTAGTTTCTTGAGCTCAAAGGTATCAAAGGTAGAGTTTTGTTTTCTTCCTTTGATGTGAAGACTCGCTTCCTGCTGAGAGTCCCTTCCGAACACCAAACTCCCTTGCACAGCTTCCTGTGTGACATCATTAAACATCCCGCCAGCAGCCATTACTCAGGAGCATCATAAGTGAACGGCACTGTCTACATCAAAGGCTACAAAAGCACATTGCAAAGTCCTGTGAAGTCCTGACTGTTGGTGCACACTCGATTTTCCCAGATATCTCCAGATGGCCTCTGGAGGACGGGCTGTGAGAAATTGATCCCAGTCATTTCTCTTATATCGTTAAGAAAGAGTAATATAAGATATGTCTCTGCATTGAAGAATCCTTTGGGGTCACCTGCTGGAAACCAGGTTTTACTCATTTGTGGACTGCGATTGTTCTGATCCAGAAAGATGCAGGACATTTGGGGCTAAAAAAGTCCAAAAGCTAAGAGGTACAGGCCCCACATGACTAAGTTCAAAGAAATGCTTTCAGAAATTAAAAAAAAAATCATTAAAAACCTCAAGAAATTAACCCTCCAACAACATTTTGCTTTATAATGATTTCAAAAGCAATTTACTTAATTTTAAAAAAAGGATCTGTTGCATTAATAGATAGTAAATTCAAAACATTATTTTTGGACAAAAGCTTTCAATGTTTAAAAAAATATTTGGGGACGAAGTTTGATTATTGAATTCATTTTTTTTCAATTTTCAGTGAGAAGTGTTTACAAATTAACATTAAAATAACATCTTTTCTGGTTATAAACATAATGCATGCTGATTATAGAAAATTTGGAAAACAATTGAGGAAAACAAAAATTGTTCATCATTCTAAAACATGGAGGTGAATATCTACTAGAAAAAAATATTGGGATTTGACTAAATAATGCATTGGGTTCTGCGGTTTTGCATGACCTTGAATTCAGCTCAAGATCACCATGTCATAACGTGACTTTGAATGGCTGTCCAGGATTATTTTATGGATCTGCCATAATTTACCTAACTAGTCTCTCATTGTCAGACATTTCTATTTTTTCCATTTGTACATAACCTGAAATTAACATTGTGGCAGATATACCCCGTGCATGTCTTCTGTGGGGAATTGCGGGTGGTCTGAGATTTTGGTTTTGGTGACTCAACCCATCACCTCAAGGACAGTAGGATTCATTGTAAGGATTCTTGACCTGGGAGGTACCTGGAACCAAGGCACTTAGGGATGGCCGCTGTTTCTGGCCTCGAGTCAGTGCTCCAGGATTGGCTTGGGGAAAGCAGGGTGGGGCAGACGAGGAAAACTGGGCAGACACTGAGGCAGGGGTTCCTGGTGCCAGGAGGGACTATGGGGTTTATTGTGACCCTCACAAGCCCAAGGATCCCGCAGCCAGGGTCAGCTGCTCCCTGTGATTGAGATTCTCGGTGGCAACAGGGCTGCTGGAGGCTGCAGGTACCCTATCTCCCCAGAGAGGCGGGGAACTAGGTCCTTGACTCTTTCCCATCAGAACCTGGCATTAAGGGAGGTGCGGAACCGGAACCTAGGAGGGGGTTGTGGGGTTGGATTCCTAGCGCCTCTATGATTCAGCCAGGTTCTTTGTCAAGAGCAATGTATTACACCTAGGATGCCAGCGAGGGCCGAACATTTGTTGATGACGCACGCCACCTAGTGGTCATTTCTCCCTATAACCAGCACAGTGGGCCTGGATGGTGTTTCTTGGTCCAGCCTCCAGCCCCAACATCTGGGGACGTCTCCCTCAGATCCAAGTTCTCCTGGAAGCCAGGAGGTGGCTTCTAGTCCTAAGTCTGTCTTTAACTTGCTGTGTGGCTCTGGCCACATTGCACCCCTTTCTGGGTCTCACTTTAGTTATCTGTGAAATGAAGAAGGTCATGTCATGCAGGCCTCATAGGTTTGTCCTAGGGAAAGGGAAGGGCTCAGAGCTTCTGCTGCCCCTGCTCACTTTAGCCAGGCCCAGGGCTGGCTGGAGAAGGTATGTGCAGTGTGGTAAGCAGATTCCAGGGAGCATTGGGTTTGTGCCCTACTGTGGTGTCCACCAAAGTTTCCAAATCTAAAGGTGAGCCTTCTGCTTTCACGAAGATGACTCCTTCTGCCTCAGGATGAATAGGAGCCAAAGAGAGGAGGTGGCCAGGATGACCCAGAGTTAAGAGCCAGGCCCCACTGGAGCGTTGGAGGAATAGGGACTGACTGACCTGGAGGTGACTTGAGACCTGAGAGCCTTCTAGGAGGAGGAGGAGGGGGAGGGGGAGGGGGAGGGGGAGGGGAGGGGGAGGGGAGGGGGAGGGGGAGGGGGAGGGGGAGGGGGAGGAGGAGGAGGAGGAGGAGGAGGAGGTAGTGGACAGATCTCATGGGTTCCAAGGGTGGACAACTGTGAGTTCAGGAGCAGGCATTTCACACAGGTAGGAAAGCAGCTTGAAAACCAGCATGAGGGGGTGACATTAGCAGGAATGGCAGAATAAAGAAATCCTGTCTTCCATAAAAGCAATAACAGTGGAAAAATTGTCAAAATAAACTTTTTCAGAACTGTGGAAATTAACCAAAGGCTTGCAACAATTAAGGGAGTGTTTATTCAAGAAAATGGCTAAATCTTGGTAAGAACAGTGAACTTTAAAGTGCTTTCACTTACCTTAGTCCCATCTCCCTCTCTCCAGCCCTGTAGCCATGTAGTAGCCCTTAAACTCAGCCCCACCATCACAGTGAAAATAAGCCGCCTAGCAGCTGCTGGAAGGGGCAAAGGGGTTGGAGGTCCTCCAAAGCCCAAGGCCTAGATAACTGCCATTATTTTCCCTAGAAAACATCACTTGAAAGGTTATGTTTATTAAGCCTCACTTGAAGTTTGCTCAAAGGCACAGCCATTTCCCCCCTGAGGGCATTTGTTGAAAACAATCAATGGCAATTATTTACATAGCTGGGGCAAGCAAGACGCTGACCAAAAACCTTAAAAGGAAAAGTTGGTAAATGAGTTGTCCATGGAGGGCTTTGAAAACCTTTGGCATGTTCCTGGGAATCTAAAAGGCCACTCATATGTGTAAGACTGTGCATATGTACAGGAAAGACCCGAGAAGGCCCTAAGCTCTCAGTTCTGGCTGACTTTGAGGCTCCGTACAATCAGAAAGTGAAGGCTAAGGGAGAGGTGTTCTCAACATGCACACAGGGTCCCTCATCAAATGCTGAGAGAGACTTACTGATTCCAGGCATCTAAGGGTATGTTTGCCAATCGTTAGTCGACCACTACCAAGCAGAGACTTCAGTGGCCATACACAACAAAAAAGTACAAACTTTATGGTGTTAGTTTAGGGAGCCACTAAATAAATTGCAGCAGCAAGAACAAACCAGTAACAACAATCCCTGTGGGACAAGGATCTGGTTTCCACAGTTGCCACATTGTATTATTTAAAGTATGCAATTTTCTACAAAAATTATGTGATATGCAAAGAAACAAGAAAGTATGACTTATTCACAGGAAGGAAAGCAATAAAGAGAAACTACTCCTAAAGAAGCCCATGTGTGGGACTTACTAGACAAAGACTTTAAAATAAATGATTTAAACATTCATTTAACATATGTTCAAAGAAAACCATGTCTAAAGAACTAAAGTATGAGAATGATGTCTCATCAAATAGACAATATCAATAAAGAGGTATAAATTATTTAAAAAAAAAGAATGAAGTAGAAATTTTGGAGTTGAAAGTACAATAAGTGAAATAAAAAATTCACTAGAAGAGCTTAAGATTAGATATGCGTTAGCTGAAGAAAGGATCTGCAAACTTGATGATTATCTAGCCTAAGGAACATAAAGAAAAAAAGAAAAAAAAAGAATAAACTCTTAGATACCTGTTGGACATCAGAAAGCATTCTAATATGTGTATAATTTGAGTCCTAGAGGAGAGGAGAGAGAACAACACAGAAAGACCCTTTGAAGAAATAATGGCCCATACTTCCCAAGTTTGATCAAAATATCAATCTGCAAATTCAAGAAGATCAATGAACTTCAAGTAAAATACGAGTTTACCTTAGAATTTATCTTAGACACATCATAATTAAACTATTAAAAATCAAAGCGGAAATGTTGAAAGTAGCAAGAGATAACAACTTATCACACACAAAGTTTCCTCAGTGAGATTAACAGCCATTTCTTATCAGAAGCCAGGGAGAACAGAAGACCATGGGTTGATCTTCAAAGTGCTGAAAGAAAAAAACCTTATAAACCAAGAAGCCTATATCTAGCAAAAATATCCTTCAAAAATAAAGGAAAAATCAAGACATTCCCAGATAAACAAAATGGAGAGAATTTCTCACTAGCAGACTTTCCCTACAAAAAATACTAAAGGGAGTACTTCAGGCTGAAATGAAAGACACTAGACAGTAACTTGAATTCACATGAAGAAATAAAGACCAGCAATAAAGGTAGGTATAGGTAGGTATAGGTAGGTATAACGACAGTTTAAACAGCTATTTTCTTGTTTGTGACTTTTCCCTACTATGTGATTTAAAAGACAAAGGCACAAAGCAATAACCATAAAATTGTATGTGCTGATGGACATACAATGTTCGAAAATCAATATGCATGATCATGATAGTACAAAGGACGGGGGAGGTAGTGGAGCTTTATCTGAGCAAGGTTTTATATACTATTTAAGTTGGTACAAATTATAACTCGATTGTTATAAGTTAAGATTTTAAATATAAACCTCAGGGGACCCACTAAGAAAATAACGGAAAAAAAACAGTAAAAGATTTGACAAGATAATTAAAATGGTACTAGAAAATGTCTAACATAAAATAACATAACATAAAATAAGGCAGTATTGGGGTAATAGAGGAACAAAAAACACATAGAAAACAAATAGGAAAATGGAAGACATAAATCCTACCTTATTGGTAATTACATTAAATATAAAATAATTAAACACTCTAATCAAAAAGCAGAGATTGGTAGGATGGGTAAACTGCCATGATCCAACTATGTTTTGTCCACAGAAGATATACTTTATATTAAAAGACACAAATAGGTTGAAAGTAAGAGGATGGAAAAAGATATACCATGTAAACAGCAACCAAAAGAGAGCTGGAGTGACTATTCTAATATCAGACAAAATAGACTTTAAGATAAAAATTGTTTCTAAATATGAAAGTTACATTTTATGATGCTAAAGGGTCAATATTTTACAACCATTATAAGATACAACCATTATAAACCTATAGGTCCCTACAACAGAGACCAAAACTAACTGAAGCAACAACTGACAGAATTGAAGGGAGAAATGGACAATTCAAGAATAACAGTTGGAGATTTCAGCACCCCACTTTCAACAATGGATAGACTCGCTAGACCAAAGATCAACAAGGAAATAAAAAATGTGCACAACACTATAAACCAACAGGCCCCGATAGACATCTGTAGAACACTCTACCCAACAACAGCAGCACATACACCTCTCAAGTACACGTGGTGTGTTCTCCGGGATGAAAACATATGTTAGGGCATAAAACAAATCTCAGTGAATTTACAGCGATTGAAATTATAAAAAAGTATGTTCTATGACCACAATGGAATGAAATTAGAAATCATTAACAGAAGGAAATTTGGAAAATTCACAAATATACGGAAATTAAACAATATATTCCTAAATAAACTATGTATAAAAAAAAATCTCCAGGGAAATAAGAACAAAAAATTGGAATTGAGACAAATTGGTCTCTGAGAGCTTCAAAAAGTAGTGTTTGTGCAGAACACAGTTTGCAAAATATCATTTCTGGGGGACACACTGCCCAGGAAACCCTGCTGGCAGGAGTCAAGGAGCAGGGTCCATGCCGAGCTGGGCTTCATCCCCCACCTCCCCAATTCAGACCTGAGCCTGACATGGAGGCAGCTGCTTCTCATTTTCATTTTGAGATTCTCCAACCAGGATCTTAATGTTGGGGTACATACATCCCAATAAAGTGCTGGCTGCTCAATCACTGTTGTCAGCCAGCTAATTGGAGATTGATTTCCTCCCTCACTGCTGATGTATCTCACCTCCCCGAGTCTTCATTTGCAAGATGGAAATGGTATTGTGGCTTCAGCTCCCAGAGGTTCTTGCCTAGTGTATAGGGTGGAATTGGGGGGCATGTACAGAGACTGGGTGATGGTATGGGGTTCTGGGAGGAGAGGAGGCTGCACTAGGCATTCCTTGTTATTCTCTGCTACAATCCCTTTTCTGTGGTGTCTCTGAAATTCTGATGGCAAATGTCTCCTGGCTCCTTTGATGATCATGGTTGTGTGTGTGTGTGTGTGTGTGTGTGTGTGTGTGTGTGTGTGTATTTCACATGTGCTCTCTAAGCTCTAGAAATGGAAGAACTTCAAGATTTTTCTTTATTTAGATATAAAAAATACAGTACGTCTCATGCACCAGTGTGGTCAATATATAGTCATTATCTCTAGAGCAGTTACTACAATGATAGGAAATAGGTTACAGGAATCTGTTTATCATACTAAAAAAAAAACCAAACACCTGTTAAATTGTTAACCTAAAAAGCAACTTGCTTACTATGCAAAACTCTTATATTTTTGTGAGAGCTAGAAACATGTAAGTATTATTAGTAAAAAAAAAAAGTTTACGAAGAACTAGTTACTGGTTAAAAATAAGTCAGTTTTATCTACAGTCCCCTGAAGTGTGAGGGGCCTTACCCAGAGTGGGAATCTCAGTCATGACCAAGAATGAGTTGGAGGGTTTGCCTCCTTCCCTGACCCCTCCCGTTGAGTGATGCCACTTCTCCAAGGCGTGTTTACAGTGGAATATTCCATGTGTGGCTAAAAGTGGGAGATGAAGAGAGGACTAGGGCATGGGCAGGGCAGGGGCCTTGTCTTCTGCAGGGTGTGCCCGAGGGATGGGGCCCTGCTGGAGTTCCCTGAGATGTGGCAACACCGAGGTGTAAGGGCAAACTGTGTGGCTCCATTGCAGTCATGCTTGGGTTTAGACATTGGCCAGAGTTGCTAGTTGCTGTGGGTGCCTGCCTCTAAGTCAGTCAAGAGATGAGGAGAGAAAGAAAGGAAAGAGAGAGCATGAATGAGTGACCAGGTAAGACAGAGAGGGGGAGAGGTGTTCTGCTCTGGGAACATCGGTTCCCCCTTCCAGGCAAAACTAGAGGGGTGTTGATGAGGCTCATATTGGGGTCACAGCTACTCCAGGCCCTCTAAGGAGGGTATGGGTGTGGAGGTATCCCTCACTCTAGGATTTGTCACGCTTGGTCCCCACTGTCCCTTCAGGATAAATTCATAGTTGCTTCAAAGTTCGGCGAACCATTTCCCTGACTTTGGTTGAATTTTCAATGTTCAGTACAGCACAGTTACCCGCATGGCAGACAAGTGAGGTCACCTCAGGACCTGAAGTTGGGAGCTGCCAAGGGCCACTTTCTCCCTCTTGACAGACCTGGGGAGGGGCCCAGACGTGGTGTGGGACTTGGGAGGGGGCAGTGAGGAAGTTAAAGCAGGGCAGGCATGATGGACAGTTCCAGTCTCCCTTGGGACTGGGCCACCGGGAGTGTCAGCCACGGGTCCTGCTGTCCTGCACTTTGCCTTCAGGCAGACAGGCACCAGGGCCTCACCAGCCTCACCAGGGATTTCAGGGACCTCCGGGGAAGACCTCTCCTTGGCAGGTGACCATAAGCTGCTTTGAGGAGCCAAGGAAGTCTTTGTGTTAGACCTGTGGTCCCTGGTGATGGGGTTATGTGCATGTCCAAGCCCAGACACAACGCTAGCTGGGATTTTCCAGCATTTGGGAGGTAGCCATCACTGACATATGTTCCTGGACATTTCAGGGGCCTGGACTTTGCTACCCAAGGTGGTCAGGTCTCTGGGACTCGCGAGGAAGGGCTGCTGGGCTGGGGTGTCAGTGCTGCAAGTTGAGGGCTCCGGTCCTGGTGTCCGACTGGCGGAAGCTGCAGTGGTTTGGGCCCCCAGGCCCAGAGGCGCGCAGCTCCCTAATACACGAGGCCCTCCTGGGGGTCGGAGCCGTACAGCTCGGCCAGCATCTTGAACCGGGGTCCCCAGTCGTTGAGGAAGTCGTAATCGACGTCCGCGTCAGAGGAGCCGGTGCCCAGGGAGCTGAGGGACTCGGCGATGGACTCGGAGCCCTCGTAGCCGTAGACGTGCAGCGTGTCGTAGGGCGGGCCGCCGCCGTCGTGGTCAGCCTCGTCTTTCTTCACCTCGATCACGGCGGCCATGTCCCCAGGGCCCCCGTGCACAGCGGGGGGCGTGCGCCGCGGCGGCTTCTGCACCTGCGCGTACACCAGGGGCCTCGTGTCCGGCCCGGGCCGCGGAGACCGGGCCCCGCCGCGCCGCATGGAGTTGAGCACCGACACGTCGTAGCTGTTGGTGTCCATCTCGCCGCCGCCCTCTTCGTTGTAGGTGACCAGCTGCTCGTGGATTTCCGGCACACTCTTGCCGTGGGCGCGGGCCTGCTTCCGGAGCCGCCGTCGCAGGACGATGAGGAGGGTGATCACTGCGGGGCAGGGGAGTTGGACCGGGTGCCGCTGGGGGGGAGGTCGCCACCTGGGGGGGGGGGACACCGCGCCCTCCCCTCCGCCCTGGGAGCTCCGGCACCGCCCAGCTTCCCCGTGACACCCAGGCCAGCCCCCAAGGTTTGCTTTGGTCCAGACGCCTGGAGGGCCCTCCATCCACCACCTCCGTGGTGCCTGCCCGGCCCTGCTCCCGTGGAATCCTGCCTGCGTGTCCCGCCACCGGTGAGGATGGGGGGCGGGCACGGAGGGCACCGCCCTCAAGTTCGTTCCCTGCTGCCAGTCTCCACCCCATCTACCTGCACCTTCCTTTCCTCCCTCCTCGCACCACTGTGGCACATCCTTCTCTGTCATGTCCAGGGGGAGAAAGCCAGAGGTGGGCGCAGGATGGCGAAAGGGACCGAGTCGCAATTTGGAGTGCAAAAATTCGGATCCATTGGTTCGTGGACAGTTCTGATAATAATGCTTAATAGAGGGGATGGCAGACATGGGACTCATCACAGTAGCGGTGAGCACCTACTGTATACATGCTGGCATGCGATCGGCACATTTCCATGTTGTCTCACTCAAGGTAGGAATTATTATCCCATTTTACAGGCAAGAAAATGAGCTCAGAGAGGCTGAGTGATGTGCGGAGACTACCGGGGCTGGCAGTGGTGTAGATGTCGACCCTGGTGAAAGCCCAGGAGTGTGGATGTATGAGGGGGACCAAACCCCCCGAGGAGGGGTGGACTGACAGCTCCTAAAATTAGACTTAGATCATCCCTCAGGCTCTGTCCTTCTAGTCTGGAATTAGTTAACAAACTGTTACATATGTAAGTAAAGTTGAGATGCTCTCTCTGAGCCTCATTTTCCTGGCCTGTAAAATGGAAACAATGGCTTCTCTGCTCTGTTTATATTTGGTCAGGTGGTTATCAGGTTAGTGCCATTCTGTGTGTGGTGGCAATGCCATTATCATTATTGTTATTAACTATTATTCAAAGAGGAATCTGGGTCGGGACTCTCTGCCACAGAAGCCCCCCAGAAGGGAGGCACACTCAGGGGGCCTCTCGGGAACTACTGGCAGGAAAGGCCTGGAGCAGAGAATGTGGGTGCTTCGCTATCTCCCACCTCAGTTCCTGTCACCTGTGGTGTCCTCTGGAGGACGGGCCCCTGCCCCATCTCATGGCAAGTGAAGTGCAGGAGAACGTTTGCCTCTCACAGGAGTCCCCAACCATCAGCTGGTGGGAGTTGCTGGGTAAACACTGGCTATGAGTTCCGCCCAGTCCCAGTGGGAGGAAGCTCCCGTGACTCACGGGGGTAATTTGGGTGACAATGCACTCTTCATTGGCTGCCTCCATTCCTCATCTCACACCCCATCTACCTTCTGGGCTTCCTGGGAGCATCTCCCAAGTAAACCATTTGCACCCCAATCCTTGTGCCCAGGTCTGCTTTCTGGGAACTCAAACTAAGGCAAGGCTTTAAATATTCCTAAAATTTCAGAGTCCCAAAAAAGAAAGAAAGAGATTTCAAAGCTGGAGGGTTCCTATGAAAGGAAAGAAAGCCCGTGGATATAATCTAAACTAGAAGTTTTGAGATTTTCTATTTCTTTCCAAAAGAGGAACTGTGTCTTCTGTTTTCAAAGTAGGTTTATGTAAATAAATGCCTAGAACAGTAGCTGGCACACATGAAGTTGAATAAGTGAATATAAAAGTTGAATAAGTGAATGTCATATATAAAGTATTTTAAAGCAGGGCCCAAGGGCCTGTCCTCCTCCCCGGTCCACCCCCACCCTTAGGCACCCAGGGAGGTCGAGCTGGCCTTCCTGGCCCCACCTCTGAACCCCAGGGGCCCACGTTGGGTCCCTGGCCTCTTCCTCCTCTGGTGCAGCCCGTGCAGTGTCCCCTCCCTGCCCTCCTGGGTACTGACCTGTGATGGTGAGGATACAGAGGAAGATGGCTACCAGCGCCTGGACGCTGACGCCCACCTGGTAGGCCACCTCCTCACAGAAGGTGAACTCGCCATACTCATTGCACTTGCACACTGTCACAGCCAGCGTGCTGGTGCCCGTGAGGCTCGGCCTCCCGTTGTCCGAGATGAGCACAGGCAGGTGGTGGACCTTGGTTCGTTCCCGGTCAAACTGGCCGTACTTGACTGTGATGTTGGCTGTGTTATCTGGAAACACCAAGGCTGCAGGGTCAGGCTCTGCTGCCCAGAGTGCCCGTCCTCTTATCCACACTGATGGCGTGGCCTGCCTCCTCCAGGGAGCCCTCTCTGACTGTGCCAGCCCTTGTGCTGCCTGGGCTGCTTCTGTGCCCTTTGCAACCCCTGCCTCATGTTTCAGCCATTTCAGTGCAGGTCTGTTCCTCCAGAGAGGGGATATTTTGGGCAGCTCCTTTTGACTTAGTCTTTAAAAATGGCTTGGCCAGAATGTAAAATTTTTGCTTTCTGTGTCTGTGGGCAACTGATATACCTGAGCTTTCTTCCTCCTTAACACACCTAATCGGGGATTTCTGGGACAGGCTGGAATTGGGACTGTGCTTCAGCTCAAATACTGGCTCTCCCTCCCAGCTCCCGTCAATGGTTTCATGTATAGGCTAATTCCCCAAGGGAGCCTTTTAAACCTGCTGATTTTCAGACCCTCCTTCAGCAATCCCCACCTCCCTCCCTCCTCCATTTCTGACTCAGTGGCTTTGCGCAGAGGCCAGATAATCTGCCTTTTGTAGGCTCCCTGGAAGGTTGTGATGCTGATGGTCGGGGAGGGTTCAAGGACTCCCTGCTCCAGGATTTAGAAGGGGAATTTGAGCAGCCGGCAGGGTCTGCCTACTCAGGAAGCCAGCCGAAAGCAAAGGAGGCCATCTTTTAGATTTCAAATGATAGCCGGTGACCTCTCATTATTTAGTAGTCATGTCTATTATAATGGAGAATCAACGATATGGCATTGACGTTTTATGGGAGAAACGAGGGCTTTCTCACTAAACTCACTTAATACCATAGCATGATATTCATGTTATAAGTGAATCTGGGACCAACAATTGTGCCTCCTGGTGGCACTTGGGTATCTTTTGGTTGGCCTTTAAAGCTTTCTACCTGATTGCAGACCTTCTCTGAGGTGGGATTGAGTTGGACCTTGTGGGTGGGGTGACAGGTATTTTTGCCACATTATTTACTGCTAAAGAGCTGAATGTCGAATGGTCTGTCATTGACTGTCAACACATCATGACCACCTTGCCCATCTCACAGGAGGCTGTGGCTGATTCCCTGGGTCTATCCCCCCTCTTAGGGACCCTACTCCCTGACTTTCCTCAACAGTGGCAATGGCTGTTTCTATACAGGGTTCCTCATCAACCACAGTTTCGCCAGTCAGGGATGGGTAGGGATTCCATTCACCCCATACTGGGTGAAGGATTTCTCTATTTAGACTCAAAGGGGGATTTTTTCCTATTTTTGTAAGGAAGCTGCTGAAGCCATGGAAGCCTGTCTGCTATTGGCTGGAATTCAATCAACTCAGCATCATCTCTTTCCCAAGCTCTGATTGGCCACTGCTGACATCATAGGACTCTCTGGGTTGTGATTGGTGGGCCAAATCCTCTTCCAGGGCACCTGGTGGTAAGTAGTTATTATAACTGGATTACGACAGTTTTCTCTACCCTTGGCATCTGGTTTTGACTCTTTGGGAGTGACCTCAAAATTCAGCAATGTGTAATTGTGCTGCGCACAAAGATCTTGTGTGGGAAGGAATTCCTTGGCTAGTTCATGAATAGAGCTCCCCATATCTATTCCGTCTGTACCCCATGTCTATTCTGTATGCCTCGCTGACTTAGATCTTAAGGGGAATGGCAGGCCACGTGCACTTGGCAGTTTGGCCAGGGTGGCTCTGACCATTGCAGACCAATAAGGTATGTGGCAGAAGTTGTACAAAATATTCCGTAATGTGAAAACCCCAGTGAGGGCCTGCCCCCAATTTCTTGGCTGGTCCTTGACCCTGGTGTTTCAGGACTCAAATAACCCCATCCCTGAGCCCCCTAAGAGCCAGGCTGACTACTTTGACGCATACCGTGATTATCTGTGAGGCTGAAGTTGCTGTGCTCGGTGCCCAGGGAGAATCTGAACCTCACGTTTCTTGGCGTTATGTCCTTGTCTGTTGCCGAGATTTGTACAACCAGCTGGAAAGTGTGAAAGATGGGGGACAGTCAGTGGTGGTGTTGGGGTGGCCTGGGGTTCACTGATAGAGATTTTGGGTTTAGACCTGATCATGGCTGCTTCTCCCGTGCAACACTAACCTAAATGATCTCCATAAAGCCACTCTTTATACCAGCGCCTTCCCTGCCAATCTGTTCTCCACGTATTTTCTCTGAGTCTCAGTTTCTCCATCTATAAAGTGGGGATAATGTCGCCTTTCCTTAAGGTTGTTGTACAGGTTACATTAAGCTCGGTGAAATGCCAGCTGACTGTGGATGGGAGGGAGGTGGTGCCCCACAGCTTGTCCCAGATGGGTGCCGCCTCACTCGTCCCCCCTAAGCCAGACTCACCTTGCCCTGGGCAGCATTCTCACACACTTTGGGACTGTAGGGCTGGGCGAACTCGGGGGCATTGTCGTTCTCATCCAGAACTTCGATGTGCACCTGCACGATGGATTCTTTGCCTGTGGGGGTCCCTGCAGAAAGAAAGGACTTGTCACCACAGTGGGCTCAGCTCATGCCAGGCCCAGGAGCTGAAGGTGTGTGGATGGGCACTCCTGGAGGGATGCCCATTTTGCAGGAAGAGGGGGCTATGGACCTGGAAGAGAGGCCAGGGATGGTGCTCTGGATGAAAAGTGTGGAAGAGAAGGGGTTTGAGCTTTATATACAAGCATTACTTGTAAGAATAAAAAGGTAAATAACCTAAGTGAATTTTAAAAAGGTTTAATGAAGTTAATTGGATTAAGTAATTTAAGTAGCTAAATTATTAAACTAATCTAATGATTCAAGTAAGTAATTGAACTGAAATACATATAATTTATTAAATTATATTAATTGATTTCAAAATAATTTAAAAGGCAAACAGCCTAAGTGAGATTTGGTTAATAAATTATGCCGCTTCAAAAGAATGGACTATGTGGCCATTTACATGCCCATGTAAATTACATTTAAAAAAATGTAATTAAAAAAAGACATTTTAGTATCATGAAAAAGTGGTTCTGGAATAAGGTTACATAAAAATGCAGGATATGATTTTACACACATATTATAAACTTACTTGCATAAAAATATGTATAGAACAAAGACTAGAGAAGCTATACTAAAGTGCTAACAGTAGTTGTCTCTGTATGGTGGGATTATAGGGGAATAATTTTCTTCTCCTTTTCTGTTTTTTTATGTTTTAAAATGAACAACAAATTATTCCTTTTAAAATTTAAAAACTGCATGAATGATATTAGATGGGGGAAAAAGGGGGTAAGTATTTCTTTGGAACATATGCAGGAGCCCATTGAAGTTGGCCTGACTGCCACGTTGGGGGGCCCAGCAGAAAGTAGGGGCCTTCCAGGGTGGTGCTTAGTGGGGCCTTGGCCACGTCAATCCGTCTCTAGGCTGCGGGTCTCCTGGGTAAGTTGGGCATGTTAGTCCTTTTTCTGGAGGGGAGTTATGATTTGCTCATATAGGCAAAGGGTGCAAAACTCCAACACTTGCCTTTCCCTCTGGCACAAGTTACACTAATTTCTAGAGAACCTCACAATCTTGGAGTTAGAAGCTGCGGCAGATTTTGAATTCAACCCACTAACTGGAACATAAACAGCCCCCAAAGCTGCCTTTTCCAAACTTCCACAATAATAAGATTCAAATGGCACTTGTTCAGTATACTTTCCTTGGCACTATTTCTGGTTCACTGGGCCAAAACCTCCAGAGAGGGGCCTGAGAAGCCATATGTTAAGAGGTTCCCTGGATGATTCTCATCACAGGGACATCTGGATGCCTGTTGGTTAACAGAGCTTCTTAAACTGTAACATGCACGAGATTCTGATTGAACTGGGGTTGGGGCCTGGCCTTCTAACAAGGTTTCAGGGGCTGTGGATACTGCTGGTCCATGCACATTTGGGGAGGGGGGCTCTACAGCATCCTGGGCAGGTGGTGCTTCAGCAGGAACTTGTAATACCTGTAGAGACCTGCAATGACAGATGATGCCAATTTTGAAAGAATGAGAGAAAGGAGAAAGACCAGGTTCCCTGGCAGATGGGGCCACTCACCGCTAGAATCCAGTTCTTTGGCTTCCACAGTCAGGTTATACCAGGGGTAGATTTCTCTGTCAAGTTCTTTATCATTGGAAATACCCCCATGCTTGGTTACTCGGAAGAACTGGCCCTTGTCACTGGTCCTGCGGATGGAGTATCTGCCCAGGGGAGAGAGATTCATGGCTTTCCATTGTTCTTTGCTGAGTTCAAACTCTCAGCATGACAGACGAGGCCCTTTAGGATCTGTCCTTAGTATCCTCCTCCGTCCTCCTTTCACTGCGCATTGCACTCTACCACCCCGAGCTGTTCAGAGCAGTGAGATATATCCTTCGATTTGAGCAATGTTGCCATCACTGGACTGAGGGTAGTGCTTGGGACTCCATCAATAGCACTTTCAGGCAGGTGGCACAATAATCAACTATACCACAGCTGGGATTGTTTTTTTATGATTAATGAAAAGATAGTTGGGCAAGAGCCAAGAAGAAATAAAAAAGGAACTGGAAGAGATAAGAAATGAGTGAAAGAAAATTAAATTTTTAAAGTGAAAATTTGAAAAGTTCTTCCAGAAATCAAGAGCAAAGAGGTATGAAGAGGTGAAGAAAGAGGAAAAATATCATTATTTTATATGTATTATATATATATAATATTTGGAATATATGTATTTATTACTACTGAAGAAAATTCCAGAACAAATATAAACAGAAGAAATAAAAGATATAATAAAAGAAAACTCTTCTGATTTGAAGAAAGCCCCAGGTCTACAGATTAAAATAGGTCTTTGATATTAGGCATAATTTTAAAAAGAGATCAATATTTAGGCATATCCTGATGACACTTTTGAATTTCCAAACAATATGAAGAAAGTGAAAAGAGTCTAGACAGAGAAATTGCATTTTCATAAAGAGAAATCAGGTTCACCCAAGAAAGTCCCCACAAAATTAAATGCTAGAACACATCAATAGTATTTTTAGAGGGAAGTGTCTATAATCTTAGGATTATATGAACACATCTAATTGTTATTAACTTAAGGCAAAAGAACTAATGTATTTGTAAATATTCAAGAAATCAGGAAGTATATCACCCACAAAGATTGGTCCTGAAAAAATTATTTGAAAACTTCATCTAACTAAGAAATATCTCAATATAAAAAAAAACTTGGTTTGGTAGGAATTAAAATGAAATTATTGATTTATTAATTATCCATAGGAAAGCAGTGGTGTGTGTGTGTATGTGTATGTGTGTGTGTGTGAGTAGAGAGAGAGAGAGAGAGAAAGAGAGAGAGATAGGTAGAGAGAGAGATAGATTTTGAACGACAAAATACAGGTCTAGGAAAACATTTATAATTTTACAGATAGAAGTAAATCTCACTGATAAAAGTAAAAATGGATGTACTCAATCCAAATATCTAGGTGAAAATAATAGATGGTGAGAAAACGAAAAAAAAACATTGAGAAATGGGAAACGTAAAACGGTAAAAGAAGTATAATCAAACATCGTTTATGATGAAAAATGTAAATAGGTTAAACACAAAGCATCTCAGTTTAGGTTGAAAAGCAAAGCCAACTACATTCTATTTCTGAGAGACAACTTAAAGCCAAATGACTTAAGAAAGTGAAAAAGTAAAGGTTGGTCAACACAAATAACATGAAAACAGGGCTGACAAACTTAACATTAGGCCATATGGAATTGTAGGCAAGATGATTAAGCAGAATAAACTGGGTAATTTCATAAGGATAAAAGTCATAACGAAGGTAAAATAATTATAAACTTCTGTTAAGGGAATAGAATGATTAAAATATATAAAGCAAAAGCTTTGATATTCTAGGAAATAAATGAAAAAAAGTATCAGTGTATTCCACCACAGAAAAAGTTAAAGCAAAAATACAGAATATCCAACCACTTGTAAATGAAAACGAAGACAAATCTCTTAAAAAACCCCTTGGCTCTATGAAGAAATAAAAAAAATCATTATAGACTATTTAGAATAAACTGGCCAAAAACTTATGAGATGTGGCCAAAATGGAGGGACATATTTTGTCCTTAATAAGAAGATCTGATAACATAGAAACATGAACGCTTCCAAAATTGATATGTAAGCAGACCTGATAACATAGAAATATTAATTCTTCCGAAATTGATACGTAAACACAATTAAAAAACTGGATAAAAAAATTTCAAAGTTCATATGAAGGAATGAATGTTTCAGAGTGCATAAAAATTATGTAAAGTAAGAATACAGTGAGGGAAGGACTTGCTTTATACACACTAAGTTTCGGTGTTAAGCTTCTACAATAAAACAGAATGGAGATAGAAGAGAGGATTCCGAAATAGATTCAGGAATATACAGGAACTTAGTATACAACAAAGGTGGGAACAAAGGTGACTTGTTTAATACATGGTGCTGGCACAATTGACTACCCCTCAGGAATGAAATGAGATTGGATTAAATTCATACTTATTATCAAATGTTAAAGGCTCTAGAAAGTATGACTTAGAACTATATCGTTTGTCCCAGAAGAACAAGTAGTGATGAAATGGGCATAGTATGATCTAAAACATTTTAAAACCAACCCAAGCAAACAGCAAATCCACCATAAATGTACCTAGATGTTTGTGTGGTCATGAACAAAGGCGTGATAGGACCACATGAAACAGGAGTTGGATGAATATCGGTTATCTGGGAGTGGCGGTTACTTATGTTTCTTTATCGATCTTCATGTTGTTTCTCTGTGTGAAATAAACACTTTTTCCTTCTGTGGTTTTGGGAAGATTCATAAAACATGTTTAGTGTCATCTGGTTGGTTGCCCTCTTGACTGTCTGATCTCCCCAGATGGGACCTGGGGGAGCCTGGGTCCAAAAAGAACAGGCCCTTCAAGGTTGAGCAGCTCTGATGGCCAGGACCATGCTAGGTGGGTGTCTGGGCAGGACGAGATCCCAGCTGGCCATGTGGGTTAGTGGAAGAGCTTGGGCTATACTAGTCTGGCCTCTGCCACTTCCCACACACGTGCTGGGAGAAGCGAGTGTCCCCTTTGAGTCCTGGTCTCAGTCCAGCAGGTGGAAGAACCGCAATGCCAGGATTGTCACGACCACCAGCCTCACACTCTCCTTACCCAATGCTCCGCCGAGCGGCGTCAGGGTCCACGGCCCGCACTGAGCCGATCAGAGGTTTCTTTTGGTTCTCCCGCAACTGGAAGTGGTAGAAGGGCTGCTGGAAGGTGGGAGGCTCGTCCACGTCTGTAATGTTGATGATGACCCGGGCCTTGTTTTTGGCAGAGGCGCTGCTTGCGTAGCGGAGGTTGATGGTGGGGTCCATGGCCTCAATGGTGAAGGTGTATTGCTGGATGCGTTCATAGTCCAGGGGCTGTGGGAGGGAAATGTATGGTGGGCATCTGTTCTGAGCCAAGCACATGGCACATGAGCTTCACGGCAACCTGCGAGGTGGTACTCATTTTACGGATAAGGGGCCTGAGACCTGGAGAAGTGATATTTCCAAGGTCATCAAGGGAGTGGTTGGGCCTGGCTGTCCTCAGCTGTCCCCCATTGCACTCAGCTGCCTCCTGGCTGCACCCCGAAGCCTGGTTCTATGCCTGGCCCTGTTCCAAGTATTGGGGACAGACAGGGATCAGCGTCAGTTCTGCTCTCAAGGGGATCAAAGCCTAGTGGTTCTAGACACAGCTCCTTAAGGATGAGCCTTTTCTTCATGTCTTTGCTAAAGGTGTTCCTCCTGCCCTGCCTGCTTAGTACACTCCTAGTCACCCCTCAAGAAGCCAATTCAGAGCTAATCAGATGTTCTCTCAGAACCCATCCCTGTCCCCCCGACACAGGCCATTGTCCCTGCACAGGTCGCTGTAGCACTTACACCCGGCTACGTGTTTTGTCTTTGCGTGTCTTCCCTGCTCGCTGACCGCTTCAGTAATGTGGAGGCAATCCGACTCCCTGGGTGGCTCCAGTCCCCAGTTAGAGCTGCCCAGAGATGGACTCAGGGGAGCTCTGCTGGCGGTCTGGCTTGGACACAGGGGTTCCGGAGTATCCCATTCGAGGTGGGTCATCCCTGGCCCAGGACCTCCAGTCCTCTGAATGGCCATTCTGGAGGGGTTCTGTGCCCCTGGCAGGACCTTCCCTCCTCTTTCAGATTCAATTGGTCTGGCTGCTGTCAGCAACGGCCACTGCCAGGGGCCACCCACATCCTCACGGCACTCACTGTTTCCTTATGTGCTGATACGGCTTTCTGCTGCAAGCAACTGTAACTCTACCAGGGCTCTAGTGTCCAGGGCAGGCCAGAAAGAGCCAGGGAGGGAACGCCCCCAGGAGCAGCCCTCAGTCCATGCCACGGCGCCCTCACCCTCAGCTGCTGCAACTCTGAGGCAGCTGTCCCCCAGATGTCCCCAGTGGAACTGGGGCTCCATTACCCACAGTGATTACCTGCTCGCGGAGGAGCCCTACAGACTTCCTCCTTTTCATGCGTCACTGCTCCTAGGGCCTCCTGGGATCACCTCCCAAATAAACCATTTACACCCAAATCCTTGGCTCCAGGCCTGCTTCGGGGGTAACCCAGCCCAAGGCACCAACTCTTCTCTCCTGGCTCCCCTATCCCAGCTCCAGGGCCACAGTCTTCATAAGCACATGACCAGCTCTGAGCTGACCCAGATGTACACCTCTGATGGCCTGTGACCCGGGAACAGCCCCTGGGAGAGTCCTGGGGATGCTGAGAGCCCCCAACCCCACATCTGAGCTCGTTGCCCCAGACCGACAAACCTTCATGGGCTTGATGATGCCCTCATTGCGCGTGGAATCTGTCTCGATGCTGAAGGTGTCCCTGTACTCGCCCTGCACGATGCTGTACTTGGTCATCCGGTTCTGGGGCTCGTCTGGGTCCTCAACAAACAGAGAGCCCAGGGGGCTGCCCACACGGATGTCTTCGGGCACCGAAAATGTGTACTTGGCTGATGCAAATAGGGTGCCCCAACGGGCATTAGGTTAATGAGATGAACAAGGCCATTGTCCCTCACATTATCCTAACAGGTTCTGATACAGGAAATGGACATGATAAAATAATTACAGTAATAATGCCACTGGAATTTTGGGTCCCAAGGCAAAGAGGTTTGCTCTATGTGTCCTATCCCTCTATCCTCCAACAAGTAGTTATTGAGCACCTACTGTATACTAGGCACTTGGCTAAGGGACCTATCAATTGACAGGAGACACAAGTCCTGCCTTTAGGGAGCTTGGGCCATGCATAGTAAGGCCACCTCAGGAAAACTGGCCTTGGGGGCAGCTGAGACTCTGAATTATGCCTCAGTGTTGGACAGTACAAGTGATAAGCCATCTGACTTCTTCCCCAGCCCCTCCCAGAACATGTGAAAAGCTCGTGTCAGACTTTGGTTAGGGAGAATCAGTCTGTGGGTGGGGTCAGGGCCCCATGACGGGGCAGTGGCACAACCTTGGGAACAGGACCTCTCTCTGAACCAAAATGGCTTCCCTGTGCCGTAGGCCCACTCTGAGGTCGGGGGAGAGACAGAGGGACTCTGGGTTCCTCCCTGAGAGCCCCCCAGGACAGTGAGGCTGGCGCATCTCAAGCCCCGCCCTCCCCGGGGCCCTAGGGGACGTGCTCACTCTGGGTGAAGATGGGGAAGTTGTCGTTGATGTCCTGCAGAGTGATCAGCACAGTGGCTGTGCCTGAGTCTCCCCGGAGGCCCTGGGCATCTCGTGCTTCCACCACGACCTCATACCTGGCCTTCGTCTCTCGGTCCAAGTCTTTGGTTGTTGTGGAAATGAGTCCTGTAAAAGTGTCCCAGCAGGAGCCACGTTACCTGGGGAACTTGTAGAAAATACCGATGCCTGAGCCCTCCCCAGAGAGCACCTGACTTAAAACCTCCCCAGACGGTTCCATGCGCCGCCATGGCTGAGAACCCCTGGCCAACCACCCCCTGCCTCCATGTCCTGTACTATAAGGCCAAAGCTGCCCAGACTATTTGGTCCGATGTTGGCCTTAGCCACCTGGAGCATTGTGCCGAGAAAGAGCGCGAGGCCACCTCTAGGCTCAGCGTGCAAAGAGTGCTATGATAGATTAGTGATGCTTGCCTGGGCACCTTACAGGGTGTGGTGACATCTGGGCTGTGGACTTGCCATCCCTCTGAAGAACAGGGCGCCCCAGGTCTGGCCAACGGGACTTCTGTTTTGCTCCCAAGACTCAGTCCTCACAGTTTTTAAAGTCACACTTAATAGACAATTACTATGGACCATGAGCTCTCCATACACTAATTCGAACTTCGCGGCTACCATGCAATATGAATATAAGCGTTGCCATTTTCAGATTAGGGAACTAAGGCTTGCAGAGGTTAGTGGACTTGCCTGAGGTCTTAGAGAGGATGAGTAGGAGAGCTGGATCTGGAAACCTGGTCTGTCTGAATCCATACCCCACATTTATTTCTGCCACTTGGGTCCTGCTTTTGTTCCCTGGACTGGAGTCCGTGTCTTGGGCACCTGTCTGCTTCCTCCTGCCCTCGCCAGCCACCTTGTCTTAATGTGTGATACTGACCACCTCCATAGGGCAGTGTGGTTCAGTGGTTGGGGATACCTGTCACACTGCACTTCCTCAGCCCCTGTACGTGGGATATCCACCCCAGTCCCTCCCTCTAAGCCAGTGCCTGCCCAGGAGGGTTAGTCCCACAGACCAGACTGATCGATGGCAAAATACTCGTTTCCTTTCAGGACTTCGTATGTGACAGAGGTGTGGTCTGCTATTGTAGGGTCATCTGCGTCCACGGCTGTCAGATGGGTGACCGAGGTCCCTGCAGAGAGAGCATCCAGGGGTTGCTGCCTTGTGCCTGCTGGCCCCTCATCCCATCCCCAGGCGAGGGACGATGGGGCACAGGCTGTTCCCTGAACCCATCTCCCCCACGTCCTGAGGGAGAAAACCCTCGTGTGGGGGCAAAGTGCTGGCGGGGGTGGAGGCCCAGCCTGGTCAACCTTGAAGGGGGCAGAGAGCGCAGGTGATTTTCATTTCCAGGGAAATGAAGGAGGGGCAGGGGTTTGGGATATGAGGAGAAACCCAGGAGAGTGAGGGGCTGCTTCTTTCCTCTCCTGGAAGGCTGAAAACAAAGGAATAGGAAGGTGTCCCCAGAGGGGTAGGTGTCACAGCGCTTTTCCCCGTGCACTTAGGGTCCTCATACTGAGCAGGACGATCTGGTCCCAGGGTGGTGGCCAGGGATCCTGGACTAAGGAGTGGGGAATGGAGTCCTTTTCTGGCGCCTCCTGGAGGCTCTGGGTAGAATTGAGGAAGGAATAGTAACCTCTGGAAACCTGGGGTCCATGCTGGTGACACCCCTTGGGGTGAGGGTTCTACTCCTGCATGTGTCCCACAGATGACTCTTCTTGCCTTTGTGGTACAGTTGGCATTTCTTCACGTGCAAAGGCTATGTTTGTGGTGTGCCAGTCCTGAGAGTCAGAGCAGTGGGTAGGGTTTGTTCTAAAGAGTAATCAGATGTGTGTGTCTCTGATGGTTAAGGCTCTGTTCACGATCAGGATTAGGGCTCAGTCTATAATCAGGATCAGGGATCAGTCCATGACTAGGGGCAGGACTCAGTTTGGGGCCAAGCCACACCTTAGTCTGTGGACCAGTGTTTCTTTCAAGCCATATAAAATGGGAAATAGGCATTATAGTCACTGCTCTGAGCTTTCTGAACCCTGGCCCAGGCAGAGAAGTTGCTAATGGAGAGATGCCTTCAGGCTGGGGGTGAGGGAGGGAAGGAGGGCGAGGGACAGACTGGGCACATACCCACAGCCGACATCTCAGGCACAGATGCGTTGAAAAACCGGTGTGTGAACACAGGCCAGTTGTCATTCACATCGTGAACTTTGATGGTAAAGCTGGAAGGAGATTCCAGGTTCATGTTGGTATTCTTGTCCACCACAAGAGCAACAAGGTGGTACTCAGAGATCTTCTCCCTGTCTAGCCTCTCAAAGGCAAACACGTCTCCTGTGTCTTCTTTGACCCGGAAGACCTTTTCGGCGTACTCTCCTTTGAGCAGGTACTTGGCGTTCTTACTGTTCACACTCGATTTGATCTAGGAAAGAAGAGGTGCTGTGAGCTGGGAATGAGCAGTGGTGTGCGCGCATGTGAGTGTGCAAGTACGTGTGTAGGTCTGTTTGTGTGTGTACACGTGTGCATATACGTACACACATGCATGTTTGTGCACATGTGTGTATGTGTGTGTGGTGTTGGCCAGGGATCCTAAATGTGACACTGTATTTTTTTTAAACATTGGCATACGATATTATATTAGTTTCAGGTGTATAACATAGTGATTTGACATTTATATTCCTTACGATGTGATCCTTATGGTAAGTCTAGGAACTGTCTGTAACTATACAAACTTATTGGAATATCGACTGTTTTCCCAATGTTGTACATCTCATGACTTTATTTATTTATAATTAGAAGTTTGTATCTCTTATTCCCCTTCACCCTTTTTACCCATCCCCCCATTACCCTCCCCTCTGGCAGCCATCAGTTCTCTGCATCTATGAGTTTGTTTCTCTTCTATTTGTGTGTTTTTTTAGATTCCACATGTTAAGTGAAATCACATAGTATTTGTCACTCAGCATAATAGTCTCTAGGTCTGTCCATGTTGTCGCAAATGGCACGATTTCATTCTTTTTTATCGCTGAATAATATTCCATTGTGTGTATGTGTATATATATGTGTATACAACACATATGTATATATACACATATATATTACATTACTATATATATTACATATATATGTAAGTATATATATATACACATACATATATGTGTGTGTGTGTGTGTGTGTGTGTGTATATATATATATATATATATATATAAAACACATACCATATCTTCTTTGTCCATCTGTTTATTGATGGACATTTAGGTTGCTTCTATATCTTGGCTATTATAAATAATGCTGCAATGAGCATAGAGGTGCACATGCATATGTCTTTTTGAATTAGTGTTTTGGATTTCTTCAGACACTCAGAAGTGGGATTGCTGGGTCACAAAGTAGTTCTATTGTTAATTTTCTGAGGGACCTCCATACGGTTTTCCATAGTGGCTGCACCAATTTACATTCCCACTAACAGTGCACGACGGTTCCCTTTTCTCCGCATTCTCCCTGACACTTGTTATTTCTTGTCTTGTTGATAATAGCCATTCTGACAGGTGTGAGGTGATATCGCACTGTGGGTTTAATTTGCATTTCCCTGATGATTACTGATGTTGCACACCTCATATGTCTATTGCATGAGAAAGAGTGGGTCTCAAGACAGAAGAGGGAGGGTCAAGAAGGGTGTGGTCAAATCCCACTAGGTCTGGGAATGTCCCTAGGGTTTAGCAGTGTGCAGTCCTTGTAGCCCTTTGTGGGAACAGCAGCAAGTGGACGGTGGGGTGAGAAGCAGGTGACAGAGCATAGGTAGAGAAGAGTCTGCAAGGTGAGGAAGTGGAGACAGGGAGTGAGGCCCCTCACCTTGGGCGCATGGGGAAGGAGAGAGAGAAGGCAGCAGCTGGAGGTGGTGGAGCGTCCTGGAGCGGGGCTGGGGTGTTCAGGGGGCAGGTCCTGAGCGGGTCCTCAGGCTTGGTGGCTGGGTCAGATGATGAACAGTGAGGTTGTGTAACCTGTGGCCTGGGGGGACTATACTCAAGGAGGAGGAAGAGTCCGAGGCCCTGTGTGAGTTGCTCAGGGTTAGGATAAGATGGTAGTTCCGAACTTGGTTCTGGGTTGGGTGTGTTAGGATCCATGTGGATGGGGGGAGCAAGGGGGAGTGAGGCAGCTTTGATGTATTTGATTAGAATTCTGAGTATGATTTTATGTGAATATAAGTTTCTGTTTTCCTTCCCTCCAATTTTTCTTAAATACTATATATCTTTTAGATTAGTTTTAGATATACAGAAAAATTTAGAAGACAATACAGAGAGTTCTTATACATTCTGATCCCAGTTTCCCTTATTATTAACATCTTATATTAGTCTGGTACCTTTGTTATAAATTAATGGACCAATACTGATACATTATTATTAACTGAAGTCTATGGTTTATGCAGATTTTTAAAGTTTTTACTTAATGTCCTTTTTCTGTTCTTGGATCCCATCCGGGACAGCACCTTATACCTTAGTCATCATGTTTCTTGGAGCTCCTCTCGGCTGTGACAGTTTCTCGGCCTTTCAGTGTTTTTGATGACCTTGACAATTTTGAGATGTGCTGGTGAAGTATTTTGTAGGATGACCTTCTGTTGGAATTTGTCTGGTAGTTTTCTTATAATTAGACTGAGTGTATGCATTTTGGGGAGCCTTCCTTTTTAAAAATTATCACTATATTTAGATACAACGTCTTCATGCCATAGCCATGCTGACCCATATTTGTGGATTCAGAAGGCTGCTCAGGGCTCACTCCTATTGTCCCCAACCAGCTCTGTAAACAAAGGCTCTTGGCTATGGCTTTGATAAACAGGGACTTCCTTCCCTCAGATGACGTCTTTGGAGCCAGGAGGTGATCCTTGGAGCCCTGTCCTTGCCTCCCCTAGGCACCCTTGTTTCTATGCAGGGTGGAGACAGCATGTGGCTCCTCTGTCCCCTGACCCCATGCCAAGTGAACACTGTTGGCAGATGACGGCAGGCCTGACGCTCTTCCTGCTGCTTGAAGACCCTAGGATGAGTCCTTCAAAGGTTGCCGTGTCAGGCTATGCGTGTTACAGGGGGCCCCCAAGTTCTGCTGATTCTCCCTGACTCAACCGGCAGATGTTCCTTGGGGCTGGTCATTTTCTTCAGTGGCTGATTCATGGCAGTTATCCCATTGGGAAGGATGTAGGTAGGTTGACAGCATTTTCCTCTATGACGTAGTTCATATTTCTGTTGGGAGTCAGGAACCCTCTGCTTTCCTGGGGCTAGGTTCTCCTAGGGCTCTGTCCTGGCCTCACTGTGGGATCCTGGGCAAGTGTCTGTTCCCCTGTGTGGCCATACTGAAGGATTTAAACTTCCCTCTCAAGATTTAAACTTTTTGAGAGCTAGAGGAGTCTGTGGGCACAGTCAGTTGGCAGTAGGCAGAGCTGTGAGTGGAGATCCCCGAGCAGCTGTGGCATTTCTGGTACAAGGCCAGACAGGACCCTCCCCCATCAGAAGGTCCTCTCCAGTTTGTTTCTCTATGACCATGGGGCTCCTCCATCACTGCTGTTTGTGAGGTTCTTTGCTGTGTGTTATCCCTCTAGACTAGGGCTGGCAAGCTCTTTCTATAAAGGGCCAGATAGCAAATATTTTCAACTTTGTGGGTCACATGGTCTTTGTCACAGCTGCTCAAATCTGCCATTGTAGCATGAAATCAACCATAACAGTTTGTAAGTGCATGGGCGTGCTCTGTTCCAATAAAACTTTATTTACAAAACCAGGTGGTGGGCTGGTTCTGCCAGCGCTTGTTTTAGACCAAAAGCTCCACAAAGGTGGGGACCATGTCCATCTCTGCCCACTGTGGTCTTCCCAGAACCTAGCCTAGTGATTGGCATCAGACTTGGCCTCACCAGCCCATTCATCTATTCTTTCTTTGGCCAATCATGTTTAGAGTACAAGAAACAGACGTGATGAGATTTTATGCACTTGAAAGAAAAGGTTTTCCTCACTGAAAACTCTCAAAATGCCCAGTCCGTCTACCTGTCACTGTGTGTGAAATTCTACCACTAGAACAATTCTTTTGAATCAGAATGGCTGGTTTTGACATGAGTAACAACTTGACAGAGTACGACAGTTCAATCATCACTCAGATTAGTTCTAATCTCGGAAGGTGACTGAGGATGAACAAGTTTTAGAGGGGAAGGAAGTGGGGCTTGGAGTCATGGAGGGCAGGCATCTTGTTGTGGGTATCCTAGAAATCTGGGGAGTTATGTGCATGACAGAAAACTAGGGAGGGATTGTCTGAGAGAAAGGGTTTTTTGAGGAATTTCAAAGGCAGAGACCTGGGTTGGCCAACTATGGCTTGGACAATTAGCTTTATCACCAGCATGATTTTGTAGAAGGCTGCTTAGGTTTTCTGGACCTCTCAGATGGAAAAATTTAATGGCAGCCTTGGCTGGTTTTGCCCTAAGCCCTGAACCCCAAGGTCAGGCTGGCCTCCTCAGCCTGTGCCCAGCGTGGTCCGTCTACCAGTGATATTTGGTCCATGGACCAAGATCTGGGAGAAAATGAGCCATAGCCTTCAATATCACTTCCCCCACCGTCCCGGCCATGGTCACCACCGCCAACTTCCCCTTCGTCATGATTAACACCATTATCACCACCACCACCACTTTGCTCTTCTCCATCACCATCATCAGCACTATTATCATCATCACAGCAACAACTTCCCCTTCCTCCTCATCACCATCACTATCACCACCATTCTCACCTTCCTCTTCACCATCACCTTCATCGCCACCATTATCCTCATCCCCGTCGCTGCCACCACCATATCACCAGCACCATCACGTCTGTGATCGCCATCACTACCACTGCCAACGTCCCCTTCCTTGTCACCATTATCACCACCACTGCTACCTTACACTTCCCCATCATCGTCATGGCCACCACCATTATCATCATCAGCACCGTTATCACCACCACCACCACCACATCTACCACCTCCACCGTCTATACCACCATTACCATCCCCTCACAACCATCATCCCCACCCCTACAACCTCCACAATGCCTATCACCATCTTTACTACCATCACCGTGGCCCGCCTGCTGCAGAGGCCTCTCCTGCTCTGGGCCTGAGCCTTACCTTGCCCACATAATGGGGCAGTGGCACGTTTTTCTCTTCATCGATGTGCATCTGGTTCCAAATCCAGTCTCTCTTCTGGCGCCGGAGGGTGGGTAGCATGCTGGGAGTGTCCAGCTGGGCAAGGTTAGCACTCGTGGCAGTTGCCACCAGCAGGCCCAGGCAGGTGCCCATTGCGGCCAGAAGCATTAGGAGCACATGCATCTTCCCAAGAGGCACAGATCTGGGGACAGAGAGGAGACACCATCAGGGCATATTGGTCACTATGCTGGGGTGTGAGCAGCTCCCAGGGACAAACGAGCTCCCCTTATCTGTTCATTCCTTTGTCCTTCACCCTTTGCTGATCCTAGCACAACCAGACTCTGTTCCTGCCCCCAAAGAGCTCCCAGCCTGGGAGGGGAAGACAAGCACAGAAACAATTCCTACTTAATGTCACATGTGCTGGTGTGGAAGCAAGTGCAGGTGATAGGAGAGCCCGGAGGAGGGCTGCGGAGAAGGCTTTCTGGACGAGAGGGTGACGCTAATGGTAGCTCCCGAAACCTTGTGCAGTGGGCACCCAGTTATCCTTATTTTCCACGTAAGAAAATCGACACACAGAGAGGTTCAGTTGGAGGTGGAGCAGGTGGTGGGGCTGACAATGGATCCCAAGAGTCTGACTTCAACAGCTAACATTTATCGAGCACTTATCAATTGCCTGACACTGTTCCAAGCACGTAATGGGTTGTCTCACTTTAATCCTCCCAATAACCCTCAAGGTGGGTATAATTGTAACCCTCATTTTACAGATGAGCTGAGGAACAGAGAGGTGTAGTAACATTTCTGAGATCACTCAGACTGGAAGCAGCAGTGCCAAGATTTGAAGGAAGTCTGTCTGGTCCAAAAGTTCATGTTTTTTCTTACTCTCTCTCTTGTCTCAGCAGCTGCTATGACATGGGATTTCAAGGCTCCTCTAAATAAACATGTCCTTTGGCCAGCTTTAGAGCCCCTGTAGCAGTGTGGCTTTGATGCTGTCTTCAGAAGGCTCTTAGGAAACCCAAATGTGTTAACCCAGAGGGTCAGACCTCACCCCCAGAATTCATGGGAGATTATCAGCTTAGGAGCTGTCACCAGCGCAGGGGTGGTTGGTGTGGGGTTTGAGAGTCTGGGCTTACAGTACTAGCTTCATCATTTTCAGGGCCCACAGCAAAATTTAAATGTGCGGTCCCATGTTCAAAAGTTATTAAGAATTTCAAGACAGTGACAGAAGAACATGAAATCAGGCATGGGGGCCTTTTAAGCACAGGGTCCCTTGTGATTGCCCTTCAAGGCAGCCTTCAGGACATGCGATCAGCCCAGATTGGGATCTAGGGTTCCCCATCGATGGGGGCCTAGCGTCCTCCGGAATTCCAGGGAGAGGGATTTCCCCACTGCCCCACAGTGGGTGGAGGCTCTGACCTTGGCTGTCACTATGCCCTCAGCCCTGACCCCTGTAGTCCACCCCTGCTGGGTCCCTGTGTCACTGACCTGTGGCGCATGGGATGGTTCAAGAAAAGGAGGCAGGTGGTGGGAGTGGGACCAGCACACCTGCCAGGAGAGAAGAGGACTCACAGGGTGCTGCTGGAAGGAGACCCACTCACTCCCTGACTGTCCCCTGCTTCGGCCCAGGGGAGAGGCGGGACTCTGCACATCACAGGAGGTTTCCAAACTCTAGTCACATTTCCTCTGAGACACTGGCGCCAGGCTGGCCTCAGTGAGGGCCGAGGGTGTCTGTCTGTGCTGGGCCAGCCTGGCCTCTGGGTCTGCTGATCTTAGCATCCAAGGTTCCCATCTTGTGTCCCCTGCCACTGGCCCAGGAGGAAGTGGGCTCCTGGGTTGGGGTAGAGCAGAGCAGGCCCCAAAATACAAGTGCCGTGTGCCTCCAAGGCCCTCCTGCCTCTGCCTCTCACTTTCCTCAGTCACAAAGGAGGCGGTAGACTTTGGAGAGACCTGGCTCCCTTTGAGGTGGGTGTGGCAAGGGCAGCCATTCCAGGTGAGAGGCAGGCAGTGAACAAAGCCATGGGGAGGTTGGAAGTCCTGGCCAGGAAGCTGGTTTTGACTTAGGGAAGGCAGCAGGCATGACCCCTGCCCCAGCCTTGCTGGGCCCAAGCCTGGTGGGTCATTTCCTTCTTTGCTTAGAAAGGAACTGCAAGTCTTAGTTCTTTCTTCCTCCCTGAAATGAGAAGTGACTCGAAAATGAAAAAGTGAAACAGAAGTGAACCTGAAAGAGAGAGAGAGAGAGAGGAGGGAGGGAGGGAGAGAGAGAGAGAGAGAGAGAGAGAGAGAGAGAGAGAGAGAGAGAGAGAGAGATACCTTTCAGGTTTCTGAGCAGGACAGGGTGTGAACCCTGATGGGTATTGAGCACCTACTGTATGCTGGGCCCCATGCTAGGCATTGGGGTACAGCAGTGAGCAAGACAGACAAGAACCATCCTCAGGGAGTGCACACTGTAGAAGGAACACTGGGAAAATAAGTAAATGAGGAAAAACATCAGCTAGTGATCAGAGGGGCTCAGGGAATTACAATGGGGGACACAACAGAGACCGAGGAAGCAGCTGGTTGAGATGGAGAGGCCAGGAAAGGCCTCTCATAGAGATGATAGCCTCTGAGTGTTAGTCCTAGAAATGCCAGGGGAAGGAAGGGAATTCTAGGCAGAAGGACCAGCAAGTGCAAAGGCCCTGAGGTAGAAACATGGTTAGTGTGTTTGAAGAAGCAAAGGAGGTCCCTGGGTAGGATACATGATGCCACCCACACAGACGTCCACTCCTCATCCCAAGAACCTGTGCATGGCAGGTATGATTACGTTAAGGATCGTGAGATAGAGAGATTATCCTGGGTCATGTGGGTAGACACAATGTAATCAAAGGTTTTTAAAAGGTGAAGGAGGGAGGGTCAGAATCAGGAAAAAGGAGATGTGACAATGGAAACAGTGGTTGGAGTGATGAGGGACCCTAGGCTGAGGAATGAGGGTGGTCTCTAGAAACCAGAAAAGGCAAGGAAATGGATTCTCCCCTAGAGCGTCTAGAAGGAACACAGCCCTGACTTTAGCTCACTGAAACCTGTTTCAGACTTCCGACCTCCAGAACTACAAGATAACAAATAAATACATTTGTATTGTCTCAAGCCACTGTGTTTGGGGAGGTTTGTTAGAGCAGCCGTAGGCAACTAATGCGGTCAGCTGTGGGGAGGGGGCTGGCGGGGTGAGGGGTGACAGGAGGAGGCAGTCACTGTCATACAGGAGAGAGTTGATGGTGGTCCAGACCAGGTTTAGGAGGGGATGGCCATGGGAAATATTTTGAGGGTAGAGTTAACAGGACTCGCTAGTGAAGGGGAGGTCGGGGAGAGGGATGGGAAAGAATGAGGGAGGGCTCCCAGTCTTTGGCCTGAGCAGTTGGGGGACAGCAGGGTCTTTCCTGAGATTCAGAAGCCTGGGGCTGTGGCATGTTGGTGGGGAGGAAACCAAATGTTCTGTGCGGACTGTGTCAGATTGCAGTTACCTATGAAAGGTCTCTGGTCATGGCCAGCAACTGATGGAGACCCGCCTGGAGGCTGGGGGAGCTTGCAGTTGCCGTCTGGACAGTGTTCAAACTGCGAGGGTGGAACAGTAAAGAGAGCAGGTAGCTGGAGAAGAGAAGTGACCCCAGGACAGCACGACCGGTTTTGCCTCTTTCTCTGTCTGGTGAACTTGTCCTTCAGAGTTGAGGACAAGTCCTCTGGGGACCGTCCTGGTCCCTGTGTCACAGCCCTGCATTCCCTACATCCTCCACTGGATTGACATCCAGGCCCCAGGGCAGGGCTCAAGCCACAGCTTCCTCTGCTTCCTGGAGACCATCTTTCCCTCTCACCCCAGCTATGTCTCCCCTACTCAAGGCTCAGCCACATGGCACACGTGGATTGTTTCTCCCTGGGCCCACACAGTGCGGCGTGCTGGCTATGACGGCAGCCTCGTACTTTGCAGAACCTCCGTTGCATGGCTTTGTTGCTAAGCGACTGTGCACAAGACACTTCACCCCTCTGAGCCTCAGTTTCGTCCTTGGTGCAGTGGGAACACTAGCATCTACGTCTCAGGGTTGTTTTCAGCTTGAATTAGAAAATGTTTGTGACGTGGGCAATAAACAGTAGCTAAAAATGGAACCAAAGGTGTGTGAATTCTCACTGACACTCTGGTTCTGCTCCCTCGAGGAGTCTACTTACCCTTCTTGGTACTTCACACCCCATCACTTGGTGGAGGGATTTGCAGGTCCCCACCTGCCAGATCCAGTCTCCCCAGGCCTCCCCTGACCGCTGCTCTGTGTCGAGGGGCTGACCCCTGGGCTTTCTGGCCCTGGCTTCTGGTGTTTGGCCAATAGGCGCTCTAGCAGGAGCTCTCAGGATGGGAGGAGAAAGCGGGTCAGTTCTTCCCTTTGGCTCTTGATTCTGGTTCATATTATTTGCTGTGGCTGACAGCTCCTGGTGGGAGGGCAGCCCCTCCAGGGTCCTGGCCCTGACTGGGTTCTGGAAACAACCCTCCCTCCTCTGTGCCTTGGCTCTGGGTGGTAACGGCTTCCACTGTTGCTGGTGCCCACATGCCTCAGTGTCCCCCGCGTTCCCTTAGCCGAACTCCCAGCTCTGTAAGTAGTCCCTCCGAGCACCCAGAGTAAATACTGTTTCCTGCCAGGACCTGTCTGCCCCAGTGAAGAGGAGCACAGCTTTCTTCAGGGTGGGACCTGCTTGGATGAGCTCGAGGTCCCAGGGCTGACAGCATCCATCAGCTAAACAAATATGTAACCATGCTGGACTTAAATAAAGCCGAGGCCACCCGTCACAGGCTCCGGCCACGTGGCACACAGGGGACAGTAACCCCTCAAGGGGCTTTGGCTGGCCCCACATATAAAGTATGACCTGAATGTGCAGATCCATTCTGTGTCCAGCAGAGGCTGTGCTGTGGGCCCTGGAGAGAACTCCCTTGGCACACAGAACTGGCACTGCCCTCCAGAGTCACCCCACCACACCAGTGTGTCACTTGCTGGGGGGGACCGGGGGAGGTCTGCATGCTCAACTGTCTTGTCAGTGGCAGATAGTGAGGAGGCAGGACCTTGGAGATGAGGACCTTTGGGAGACGAAGCTCACATAATCCCATCGCCAGCCCCCATCCTGGACCCTCGAGGGCTCTCCCAAGACAGCCCTTTTTTGCCGTGGGTGGTGGATGGGGGCTGACATTCCTGAGTATCTCCTCAGTGGCCCACATTATCTCATTTAAACCTTGCAAACTGCAAGGTAGTTGTCAGTAATCCCATTTAGCAAAGGAGGCTCAGAAAGGTGGAGTGAGTCATCCTAGGCCACACAGCAAGAGGGGGAGCCAGGATTTGAACTTAGGCTGCCTTTCTCCCCACATATGTGCCCCTCTCTGTGGTGACGTTCATGTGCAGTAATAATAATAAACTGTTCTCCATGCTGGGCTTTCATAGCTACCATCTCATTCAGTTTTCACAGTATCCCCAGGAGGTATGAATTATCAACTCCAGTTCAGAGAGGAAGAAACTGAGGCTCAAGACAAACAACTCAGAAGGGGTAGACCTGGGACTCCCCACTACCCCTCAGATCTATCTTTTCCTAAATCCCAGGCTTCTTCTACATCCAATCTCAGCGGACCTCAGGGTCTTTTCCATCTGAAAAGCTGTATTTTATTTGTGTTATTTTGCCTTTTGTGTTAGAAATTTGGCCACCAAAATGGGGGCCGAGGAGAATGGTTTTGTCTAACAATTGTTCCACCTCCAACTGCCGATAGAGGGAGAGGAAGTCAGGCAAGAGGATTTGCTGTACCCACAGCTGGAAGCAGCATTTCCCATGGCTACATCTCTGGAGGTGTAGTCAGAGCCACAGCGGGGTCTGACTTATTTCAGCCCTTTACCGTCCTACAAATAGGAGTCATGTCTCTTGGTTGCTGTCACCAAGTTTTCAGAGATCAAGGTGCTGCTGGGTGGCTTTGGGTGTGACACATGTGCAGAGGGTCAGATTTCTGTGCTCAGAAATTCCCAGCTGAGCAGCCCTGGCAAGTTGCCCAACAACTGCCTTGAGGGGAGAGGGGATTCGCTCTCTGGGCAGCTCAGAGGTGTGGGCCACGCACGTATTGACCAGGTGCCTGTCCGTGTCCTTGTCATCTAGGATTGTGACAACGCCCGTCCCTGGAGCCATGTTGGAGACTTTTGGGGACAACTCCAAATGGACTCGTGGGTGAGGTGGGCCAGCTGGCAAACCTGCAGGGGTTGTGCCCTTGGTCAATCTGGGAAAGTCTGGGGGACCCACAATGAGAAGACAGTGTGTGGCCCAAAGACACTGGAGAGCGGGCATGGAGCCCAGAAAAAGGGGTAGAGGAGCCCGGGAGGACCTGGGGAGTGGCTGGGCTCACCCATGCCTGGATGGCAGGTTGGGGCCTTGGAGCGCCCCCGAATCCAGGTCTGTGTCCACAGTGAGTGGGACCACTGAGGTCGGAACCTCGATGCCAGGCTCGGTCACATCCTCTTCACCTTTGCATTGCCATTCTCTCTCCTCTGCCTGGATTTAGTCCCAGGTCATCACTTTTTTGAAACCCTCTCTAGGGCCCTGGGGTTACACAGTCATTCAACAAACACAGTGCACCAACTATGTGGCAGGCACTGAATAAACACACCTGGGGAGCAAACACAGGCTGCATCTCAGTGGGGGAGATGGACAACAACCTCTTGATAAAAAATAGAGCTTCAGACTGTGATGGAGGAGTGCGGGAAGCAGTGAGAAGGCAGAGAGGGGGAGGGCTCGGATTGGTCTGAGGGTCTCACTCCAGGAGTGAGTCCTGCCTCTCTCTGTCCCCATGTGGGACATCAGGCAAAACTCCCTTTGCTCTCTTTCTTTTTGTGGCCCCCATGTGTCCTTGAGATTTAGCCTTGAAGGGGCTGTGAGATCTGTGTTCTTTAAAAGGAGGGTCTAGGGGGATGCAGAGGGCACAAAGGGAGGGGCTAGAACTGCTCCATTTGTAGCTAACTTGACTCTGGGAAGCCTGGACCCAGCTGGGAACTGCTCAGTGGGGCAGCCTGGCAGATGCCCCTAGGCTGGTCCTGCCCCTGACCACTGGGCAGACCCCTGCTCCCTGACCTGACCAGAACCCTGCTAAGCCTGAGGTTTCAGGGGCTAAGTTCAGGCTTTTGGGGGGAGGGGTATTGAGAAGACTGGAGGGCCCTTGGGGGCGGGGCAGAGGAAGCCTCCAGGTCAGAAATACATACATGCCATCTACAGACACACCACACAGACACACTACACCCTCAACTGTGCCTTCACAAGTACACACCCCTGTCCCCAGGCATCTGCCCACGCCAATTCCTGAAGAGTCTCTACTCTGTGGGGCTGGCCCCTCTGTTCCCACCCAGCACACCCACCATCAGCTGGGACAAGACCTGGCAGCTGAGCCCAACCCTAAGCAAAGCTTCAGAGAGTGGACGGGACGCTCAGTTCCAGCCCAGCCTCCTGCAGGCTCTGGACTCCGGCCCAGAGGCCCTGGGTCAGGGATGAGGGGCTGGGCCCAGAGCATGCCAGAGGTGTGTCTGTAGGAGGGGACGAGCTGGGCCCCTGCTCCCTGTGTGGCCCTGAGCAGCTCTCCACACTGCCCTTTCATGCCATCCCCCCCACACCTCAATTCAGGGCTGAAGTTGGAGCTCCTGATCCCCAGGTTCCTTCAGGAACTCCCCAATTGTCTGTTCAAACCCCAACATTTACAGCTGGGCCTTGGCAACTACAGACACTGTGCGGATGAAGGGTGAGGCCCTGGGAGCCTTGGGGATGGGGTGTGTTGGGGGTGGGACTGGGCAGCTTACAAGCTGGCCCCTTGGGACTTTCTCCTGGTTTGTAGCTCAGTTTGGCTCAGGGACCTGCTCCTGTGTGTCCCAGACCTGATCCCCTTCCCTCGGGGGTGTACCAACAGCCCCGGCTTAACTCTGCTTAGAGCTGACCACCCTGCTCCCCTGCTGACTGCCCTCCCTGGCTCCTCACCTCCAGCAGGATGAATCTAGCTCCTGAGCCAGCATGGCGTGTCCCCTGCCCACCACTCTGGCTCTCCTCTCCCCCACCTCCCTGCCCTTTCCAGTCATGAGAAGAACTAGGTGTTTCTGGGATACTCAGGTCTTCCTCTCTAGGTTTTTTGCACAGGCTGTTTCCTCTGGATGACCCTGGATCCCAGAGACCCCAGTATAAATTTGTTTTAAGTAGCAAACTAGCTCTAGTGAATCAGTAGTGTCTACTTCAAAGATAGCAAGTATTGAGGATTCAGGGGCTGAGTTCAAGTTCAGTGGGAATGAACACTGTGGTGGATTAGTGATGTCTGCCATGGGTATGAGAATGGGTGAAGGGCCAGCTCTGCCTGAATGCCCTTTCTTGCTGTGTCCCCTGGGTGAATGCTTTACTTCTTTTTAAGCCCTAGCGCCTCCCGCATGAGCTCTTCTGATTGACTCCTGCCCCCAGTACAGCCTGTGCTTCCTGGCCCAAGTGCCTCTGACCAGGCAGGCTCTGGGTCTGTCTTTACTTCATCCAGTATCCAGCTGCATGAACGCAAGGCCCTGGCCCTTGATGGTCAGGTGTTCCCATTGCTGCATGTCAGCCTGCCTTAGTCTCCAGTCCTGGTCTTGTCACTCTTCCCTCTTCACTCACAGGATTGAAAACAAATCTGAATTATTTGCAGACAACACCTTGGGTGGTCAGAGTGGGTGCAGTAATTGGTATAACTCAGTGAAGCTCCTCCTTGTTCCCAAATAGCCTCTCTACCGACCCAGTATATTGTCATACACACCCCCATTAGGATATTGGTTCTTTGAGGACAACGAAATTATCCTTCTTATCAGATCCCGATGAACACACACCTGCCTCTGTGCAGGGGACCTCTTACAGGATAGGGCTGGCAAAACAGAGGTCATAGGTGACCACGCACCCATTCCTGTACCCATGGCAGACATCACTAATTCATCAGTGCTCATTCCCACTGAACTTGAACTCAGCCCTTGAATCCTCAATACAATCTTTGAAATAGATACTACCGTGTTTCCCCCCAAATAAGACCAGGTCTTATATTAATTTTTGCTCCAAAAGACGCATTAGGGCTTATGTTCAGGAGATGTCATCCTGAAAAATCATGCTAGGGCTTATTTCCGGTTAGGTCTTATTTTCGGGGGAATACGGTATTCTACTGTAGAATACCAATTCACCAGAGCTAGTTTACGATTTAAAACAAATTTGTGCTGGGGTCTCTGGGCTCCAGGATCATCCAGTCTATGCCCCTGTCTCCGAATGGGGCAGCTCTAAGTTTCAAGGAGAGAACACCTACCCTACAGAGCCTTTTCTAATCACCTCTGGGCTTCCTGACTTTGGGACTCTGAGGCAGTCAGTGAGGGCAACAGAATGAGTCCCACCAACCTGCTTGTTTGAACTTGCTCAGCTGTTTATGAGCTGTGTGGCCTTAGGCTCATCCCTTGCCCTCTCTGAGCCCCAGCTTCTTCATCAATAATAGCTGCCTCCCTAGTCAGGAGGGAGATCACAGGTATGAAGCCCAGCACACAGTAGGTGTTCAGTAAATGTGTGGGTATCTTGACCCTCATTACTGACCCCCTTCAGCCTGGTGGCTGTGGGCTCAATTGGCTGACTGGTCGACTCACACCTGACCTCATTTCCTGGTTATGCCCCGGGCCCACCTCCTACTCCCCTCTGTTCCTTTCCAGAAGGAAATCTCATTCATTGCCTGCCTGGCCTGGCCTGGCCCCATGGGCCCTGCTACCTCCTCTTCCTCCTCCTAATATCTGCACCTGCTAGGATCTGACTGTTATGCTGTGGCCCCAGACAATCTGGTGGTCCTTGAATGAGGTTAGGGATCATTGGGTCCATCCCTGCCCTAGAGAGATAAGACTGAGATTGCCGACCTAAGACCTCAGTCTCCTTCTCTTCCTCCAGGAAGCCTTCTGTGATTTCTCCATCCAACATCAGCTTGGACCTGAGTTAGGATGAGCTTTTCAGTATCTCTCCAGCCAGAAGCCAAACTCCTCAGGACATTCCTTTGCCAGGGTCAGTGGGCTCCTGACTTATCCTGGTACCTGCTTCTATGGCTTGACCTGTCATGTACAATTCTCCTTGACTTGTCTTATCTCTGAGCTTGATTATGGGGTGTGGCAGGAGCTGTGGGGCCGGAAAGAGCTGGCTTCACTCATATCCTCATTCCACCTCATACTGTGACCTTGGACTGGCCACTCAGCCTCTCTCTGTCTCTCTGGTCCCATCTGTCAAATGGGAATTCATTTAGTAGCTTCAAGGCTGCTGAGGGGGTGCAGAGAAGTGATGGATATAGCAGGCCTGGGTCCATATGAGCAAGGGGCTGATGATTGCTCCTAAGCTGGTGGCCACTGTGTCCACTTTGAATCCCTGAGGCAGCGGCAGAGCAGTGAGTCATCCAACTTTGGGAGAAAATAAGCGTGGCCCCCTCTGGCTTCCTGCCCCCATGTCCGGCCCTTGTTTAGCAGCACAATTGCTCAGGTCCAGACTGTAGCACGGGCAGCTTAACCCGTTCAAGGCCAGTGGACGCTTCCCCTGCCCCCTCACCACAGGAAGCCGGGATTGGCAGGGCTGCCTGACGCGGCGGCAACCAGGTTCTGCAGGTTATCTGCTGCCCTCTAGGCTGGGGCCCACAGATGGCTGGCCTCAGGCCAGACGGGAGAGGCCCGCTGCTCCCCATCACCTCAGGATGAACTAAAGCTCCTGGTCCTGGCACTCGTGGCCTTCAGCGTCACTAGCCATCCTGCCACCCCCTGCTCTAAACACTCTCTGGTCACACTGGCCTTCCCAGTTTCTCAGAGCTGCCTAAGTTCTCTGCCTCCCCCAGAATTCCCTTCACCTTCTGTAGGATCCTATCTGCCCACCACTCACGGCAGAAATGTCCTTGTAGAGGGTGGGGAGAAAGCACAGTGCTTGGCACAGAGTAGCTCCCTAGGGTGCTTGCCAGAGGAAAAGCTGAGTTGACATTCTCTCACTTTCCCTGTTACCTGCTGGGGACCTACCGACCTCAGGGGTCAAAACCTTTATGACATTCACAGCCAAGATCAGCTCTGGGTAGCAGGTAAATTCAGCCATGGATTCTTGAAAATCCTCTACATTGAGCCACTCCTGGTGCTAAGCATTAAGTTGACTCATGAAGAGACAGTTTCCTCCATTTTATAGATGAGAAAGCTGAGACATGGAGAAACTATGTGATGCCGGAAAAAGCCTGGCCTTTCGGGTACAAAATCCTCATTCAAATTCCTACCCCAGCTCTTCTCCAAATATCAGTTTCCTTACTGAGAAATGGAGAAAGGCTATATTTAACTCATGGGGTAGTTGGTAGTCGTAAGGAGCCCCGTTGTTTAAGAGCCTTCTCTGTGCATTGTCTTTTGTTCCCACAGTGAATTGTAGAAAGACTTGCTGTCTCCATTGCTCAGACAAGCAAACTGAGGTTTGATAATGTGGAGTAATTTTCCCAGTCACACGGGAAGTGGGTGGGAGAGCTGGGATCTGCACCCAGGACCGCTGTCCAGGCTGGGCCCTGGAGACTGCCTGCCTTCAAGTCCTTTTGGGGGACTTCCCTAAAAGAGGAGGGCCTCAGGACCCCCACCTTCAGGTATCTGGGTGTCAGGGGAGAAAGGGAGGGCCACCTTCCTGACCGCAGCTCCCACAGCTCAGAGTGACCCCTGCAGTGTCTGGGGTAGGAAGGGAAGGGGCTTCCATTAGCAGGGCGTCAAGTGCTCAGAGCTAAGCCTCAGCTTGCTTATTCTGAAATGCGGAAACTAGAAACTGGATGACGAGGGGCAGGGGCTCAGAGCTCCCCTTCTAGGAGTCTTCTCCCAGTCCCAGCAGAGAGCCTTGAGGGGAGGGGATGAAGACAGGCCTTGGTTAATCCTCTACCTGGGGGAAGGCGCACCAGAGGGGAGCCTAGGCCTGGGTGCCAGTCCTCTGCCCAAATCGACCAGCACACCAGGGGCAGAGCCTGGCACTCTCTGAGCCTGGCACCGCTGGAAGCCAGGGGGCCCTTGTGTCACATAGAATTGGAGAGTACATGTGGGAGACCTGAGGCCTTCTCCCCTCCCTCAGCCCTGGGAATGCTCATTTGTGCCCAGGGCACCACTGCTGGGAGCACTTCTCAGCCCTGCTCTGAGCCTGGAGGGGACCCTGTGTACCCCGAGGACTGGCTTTTCCCTGGGACCCTGACAGTGACCATTCTACAGGTGGGAAAGGCAAGGACCCTACTGTCTTGGGGACATGGTGAGGGTCTGAGAGGTTTGGGGTTGGGAGCGCTCACTCACCGTGCCCGTGGGCTGAGCGGTGTCTCTGTTCTGTCAGACTGTCCGTCCGGGGCTGAGTGCTATGGAGTTCTGTGGAGCTTGGCGGACGGACAACCTCTCGAGGGGAGCCACACCCGGCAGCGAGGGAGGCTGGCTGACTCCCCTTCAGGTTTTCCAGCTGGCCCTGGCCCACGCCCCCCTGGGATGGTTTCCTGTTATTGTTTCTTTGTGAGGGCTGGGCTGGCTGTAGATAGGCAGGCCCTGTGGTGGGCCGCTCCCTCGGCCCCGCTGGGCTGTCCCACAGAGGCCTAGCCCTGGACCTGCCTGGACCCCAACTCCAGGCCTCAAATCTGGTGCTCTAAGTCTAGTACCTGCCAAGGGCCTTAGTTCACCCTCCTTGTAGCCGCAAGGGCAGTTGTCATCACCCCCATTTTAGAGCTCAGGACACAGACTCAGCAAGTTTAAAGTACCTCTCTAGCCCTCTGAGGTGTAGTGGAGTCAGAAATCCAGCCTGGGTCCACCTGGACCCAGAGCTGATTTTCTCAGGTGACCCCATGACATGGGAAGGGGCAGAGTTTGCACGTGATGGGGAGGCTTCGGGGGCTTTGGAGGTGAGGTGGGTGGGAGAAGGGGAACAGCATCTCTTGGCTCTGCAGGGCCGGATTGGTGCCAGCCTGGGTTTGTGGGGCTGCTTGAGATTAGGAATACCAGGTGGAGTCAAATGCCCTGGTTCTGCTTCTGGATGTGACCGTGGACCAGTCGTGTCCCCTTGAGCCTTAGTTTCCTCATCTGTAAAATGGGGACAATCAGAGCCTCAACACCATAGGGCAGTTGAGATAAATGAGTCAAAAAGCAGCTTGGAAGATAGGGAAGCTGAGGCAGGACCAGAGCTCAGGGAACCAAGAAGCTGGGGCAGTGAGGAGGCGGGGCTTAGATTCTGTCACTCATGAACATCACGTGAGTTTTTACAAACTGCAGATACCAGGGCCCCGCCCCAGGCCAATGGATTTGGAACCTCCCAGGATGGGCAGTGGGACTCTATCTGTCCCTTGAATAGTTGCCCCTGTTTTTCCATGGATGGATGAATGGCTGGGAAGTCCCGAACTGGATTTATTATATAGCTGGGCGGAGACCTGAGAGGACGAGGGCTTTGCTCAGGGAACTCAGTAAGTCAGTGACACTAGAACGGAGATGCACACGGAGGGAAGAATATGTTTTTGGAGAGGGAGATAAAGATTTCTCTGTTTCAGGCATGTTGAGTTTGAGATGGCCTTTGGATACCCAGGTGTCACGGTCAGTTGGAGATAGGGGCGGATTCAGGTAGCCTGGAGACGAAGCTGCGTAGTGGCGAGCTTAGTTATGGCTGGACCTGAGGCCATGGCAGTGGACGTGCTTACAGGGAGGGAGGACTTGAGCCGCTGACATTTGTAGGTCCTCTAGTGAAGAGAGCCCAGCAAGGAAGGACAGAAGCCAGGGCTGGGAGGGGGCGGGCGAGGACAGGGCGTGTGAGCTGGGTCAGCCTGGGAAAGGCCAGAGTGGATTTGGAAGACAGAGGTCATCCTGACTGTGATCAGAGCAGGTTAAATGGAAAAGAGCAGGCAAGACAGGTTAGAGCGGGCTAGGGAGGGAGGGTGAGAAAGTGGAGACTTGCGTGATGACAGTTCCTTCCCCGGGACTTGCAGTGAATAAGAACAGAGAAATGGGAGGATTTTTTTTTTTTTTTTCAGAAAGCTATGGTGGCGTGTTTGTGTGCCAAGGGGATGTCCAACAGTTGGGGAAGGCAGGTGATTCTGAAACAAGCAGAGTGCCAGTGCCAGTCATGAGGTCCCCCCCACCCCCAGGGGGACCCAGCACATTCAGTCACTGTGGGATGAACAAAGGCTCAGCGGTTCCTTCTCCAGCTGGATTAATTCTGCTTTCTCCTGGTGGGGGTGGTGGGGGTGGAGGGCGGGAGGGGCGTGGCAGGGAGGGCTGTGTGACCACAGAGGAGGCTGGACAGGCCAGCGCCCTGTCTCTGGTGCCCCAGCCTCTCACCTCTGCCTGTGCGGGCTACCTGCCCTCGTGTTGACGGTGTATATGCCCACTGGGAGGCGGATGGCATCACTTCCTGCTGGGTCTCAGACTCCGTGCTGGTGGCATGTCTCGATGGGGTGTGTCCTGGAACCGGCTGCCAATTTCCTTTGTGCTCCCAGTTTGTGGGGAAGTTGACTCTGTCCTGAATCCCGCTGTTCCTTTGGTCTGTAAACAAGGGATGGCCATCCAGGCATATGCCCCTGGGGTGGCGATGGGGTCGCCATGCGGAGGTAGCCCAGGCCCTGGGAGGGAGGCTAGTGCCCCTGAGGATCTCATGCCCAATTTCTGCCACTGTGCAGCTTCTGCAGGAGGCAAAGGGGGTAATGGGTACAAGGCCAGGAAACGCCATCAGGAGCAAAGGAGGCAGCCTGTAGGCTGGCAGGAAATGGGATGGTGTGTGAGATCTGATTAGCTGCTGGAGGAGGAAGAACAGTGGGGTGGTGGGGTGGGCTGGGGAATGCAACAAGAAGGCCTGGGGACATCCATGTGGCCTCTGCTGGGACTAGGGCTGCCCAGGGAGGGGCCCTGGGTCTCCCTGCTTGGAGACGCCTGGGCTTGGGGGTTGGCAGTCCCTCTGCAGATCCCTGCCTGGCCCATCTCTTCCCCCTCCACCCTGGTTGTGTCTCCTTTGTGTGTCTGTCCCTGGGGGGCACCAGGCACCCGGTGAGTGGTCCACAGATGCCACCTTGAAACTGTAGGCTCCTTAGCGTAGCAGTCAGTGCGCTGTGGGTCACATCTGTGGCTTCGGGAGGGAGGGCTGGCTGTGGGGGGCTCTTCCCCCTGCACTGCGTGGTCCTGAGCCCGTATGCAAGGCCCCGGCAGGGAGCATGACCACAGCACCGTGTCACATAGGCGAGGAATAAAGCTAGGATTCTCCTGTGAGAAAGCAGCTGAAATGGATTCTGTCAGTAGCTTGATTTGGTTGCTGAAGTACTTTTCATTTTCTTCCTCTTTTCTCCAGATAATTGCTCTAGACATCTGTGGCCACCCAGGAGTGTGGGCACCTGAGGGTCAGACTTTCCCTGGACCGGTGGAGGGCAACGAGGACGCCGAAGGGTGGGCTGGGCCTGCAGGCTGCTCACTGGGCTTCTGCCCACTGGGAGAGAGGGGAGTACGGCTTGTGAGCTGTGAATGCAGAGGGCCTGGGGGCCAGCCTGCTGAGCTGTCACTCAGCAGGATTTGGGGGTGGACACAGCCTCCAGGAGAAAGAGAATTGGGGTCAGTGTAGGGTGCGCTATAGGGGCTCGGGAGGGAGGGCGAGCAGGGAGAAGCAGCAGGGGAGGGGTCTCACCCTCAGCTGTGGTTCCATAGGAACAGCAAGAGGTCCTCAGAGCTGGCTCCTTTCGGTGTTCAGAGCTGAGCTCAGGGTGGCACAGAACAGGGGTCATTGAACAATGAAGGCATGAATGAGTGAATGGGTGCATGAACAAATGACCTGTTGTGGCTGACTCAGGGCGTGGGGCCGCGATATACCTGTGTTCTGTGCTATTCGCGTATATACCTGTATTCTGTGCTATCCGTATATGTACTCTTGTGCACAGTGGGTCCTTTTCTCAAAGGCTTCAAGGAGGCACTGCATCAATCAATCAATCAATCAATCAATCAGTCAATCACTCAATCAATCAATCTTTCAGCCCTGCTGGGTGCCTAGCTCTGTGCTAGGCTGGGGGTGGGGACCCAGAGAAGTGAAAGATACCATCCATTGATAAACTCTGAGATTGGGTGGAGTTAATTACAGTCACCAACACTACAAGAACTGAGCTCTGTGACCTTGAGGGGGGCCATGGATCTGCCCATTTTACAGCATTAAGTAACCAGCCCGGCATGGCACTACCCAGCTCAAACCAGGGCTCAGTGATTATGCAGAGCCTTGGGCAACCCTAGAGCCATTCTGAGCGTCCTGCCTCTGAGCCTGTGTCCTGCTCTCCTTGCCTCCTAGGGTGCTCTTTCCTTCCTGCCTCTGCCAGCCCAAACCCTCCTTGACCTTCAGTGCCCCGCTCAAACATACAACCCCTCCATCTAGTCTTTCTGGATTCCCATTTGGGAGGCATTTTGTCCTCGGGAAGCTTCTATCCTGTCTGCACCAGACTTGTTTGGTTTCAAAGCTTATTGGGCCCCTCCACTATTTGCTTAGGTAATGATTTCTAAGAGGTATATGTACTATTCATATTCCCCTAGGCTTAGAGAGGCTGTGTAACTTACTCAAGGTCACACAGCTCCTGAGTAGCAGACCCGAGATTTCAACTCCCATCTCTCTGTTCCCCGTTTAGTGCTCATTGTACATTATCCTACTCCTGACAACCTGTCATTCTTTAACAGTGTTTTCTGCTCATTTACTATTTCAAAAGTTCCATTTAATGATGCCCAGGCTTTGCCTCGCTCTGTGCTGGGCATGGGGGATGCAGAGGTGACCCAGGATGGGTTCTTGCCCTTGAAGGTTTCTCACTCTGGTGGGAGAGACACATGCCCAGAACTGAGCTGTATTGAGTGGGGCCACGTTGGTGGCAGAGGTGTGTGCCCTATGCTGGGTGTATTCAGAGGAGGGGGCCTAGGGAGCTGCCAGAGGACGAGGTCCCCAAGCTACTCTGAAAGGATGGGCAGGAGCTCACCAAGTACAGAGCAGGAGGAAAGATTCGCTGGGCAGAGGGAATGGCAAGGTCAAAGACACAGATTTAGGAAGGAGAAGCCATTCCATGGGGGCAAGCACTGAGGTGCAGGGAGATGGAATGGGAGTCTGGCTGGGGAGGAAGCCAGGTGGTGGAGGGTCTCTCATACTTCCCTGAGAGCTCAGGAAGGGGGACACCTGGGGGCTTCATGCCAGGCAGGGACCCAAGGAGTCCTGAATTGTAGGAGAATTGCCCCATATATTCGGGTGGCCTGTGGTCAGGCCAGGGAGAGGCCTCCGGCTGGAGAACCACAATTCAGGGCTGCTGACTGTGCAGTTGCTAGAATGGGCGGGAGGATGGGAGCTAAGGGGGCCTCTCCTTGGCCAGGAAAGGTTGAGCAGTGTTTGAATTCCCGACAGTGAGAACAATACCTTATCTGCAGAGCACTTTCCCAGATGTTTCTCACTTTTCTCTCATCATCCCTGGAAGCCTGTTAGAAAACGGTGCTCAAGCGTTGTGGGGCTGAGGGGAGGACCCAGGAGTAGCTGGGGTTCAGAGGGTGTTCTATGGCTGTATCCTGGGCTCATCTGTCTCTGGACAAGCCACATAGCCTTTGTGCCTTAGTTTCTCCTTCTGTAAAACGGTTGTGATTGCATACCTTTCTCATGGGATTGCTGGAAGGAGGAATTGAGAAGATTCAAGTACAGTGCATAGAGCAGTCTCTGGCATACAGTAGGTGCTCAATAATGCAAGTCATGACAGTGATGCTGCAGTGTGTGAGGCAGTCACACGTGTACCCATGTAAAGGTGTGAGCACAGGCACCACATGTGCATTTATTTGGCAGCCGTGTGGCTACATGTGCACATGCAAGAGCACACATGGAGCTTGTAAAGCACCCACATGGATGTGACCGTGGGTGTGTGTTTATGGTGCATGAGTGGGCTGAGGGGTGCAGCTGGGCCACAGGAGGGCCAGGCCTTGGGGAAGCACCTTCCTCCTCCATCATCTGGAATCCTCTGCCCCTGTTACCCCACTGACCAAGCCTTCTGCACCCTCGTCTCCTGCAGAGCCCCAGAGAGGTCAAGGCCTTGCTCCAGGGTGGCTCAGTGAGTCGGGAGAGGTAGGATGGGACGAGGCCCCTGCCTCCCTGTCTGGAGGGCAGGCCTGAGTTTGGTAGAGACCTCCCCCCACGGAAGCCAGGACTTCCTGTCTCCAGGGCCCACATTCCTTGTGTCCTCTGTCAAAGTGTTCTGGAGAACAATGGAGCGGAGGCTTCGCCATCTGGAGGGCAGGAAGGTGGGTCAAGGGCTGCTCGGGCTGCCTCTCGATGGGGCATACAGCACGGCTCTGGCACCGGCCTGAAGCGTGGCAGTGTGGTGGCAGGGCCAGAACTTGGCAAGCCGGAGATGTCTGCCTCCTGCCGGCCCTGGTCTGTCCCTTCTCCAGGCCCCCTCCAGACCCCTCTGTACGCACTGCCCCTCACCCCTGTGGCCTGAGGCACGTCTTCTAGGCACAGTCCGGGTAAGGGAGAGGAGTCTGAGCTGGCCCTGGGGAGGGGAGCTGCCAGGGAGAACCAGGCAGATTAGATGGAACTGGTCACTCAGGCTGGTAAGGTCTTGGGGAATCGCCTAGCCTCACCCGCCTGCCATGCCAGGAGGGAAATAAGAGAGACCAAGCAGCCAAAAGAAATTCTCCCTAGCCCCTGTGCCAAAACGCCTACTCACCGGGATGTCTGCCTGTGAATGCTCAGTTTATACACAGTTCTAAGGAGCCTGTGGCAGGAAAGGACAGGACAGCGCTGGGGCCATTCTTTGGGAATCAACAGGGTGGGGTGGGATGCGGTGCAGTACAGTGGGTGGCAAACCAGCCAGAGGGGAAAGCCGGGGGTCTTTGGTCTGCATGGCTGTGTCTGCCCTCCCTTGTGCCTGACAATCTGGCCGCCATCCCAGGTTCCCCTGCCATGGGCTGAGGGACCATCTCTGAGACCAGCTCCCTCAGCCTGCTTGTATTTCTGGGAGTTTTTAAGTCCCAGCTGGGGCCACTCTCAGGAATCACACATTGTGCCTTGGCTGGAGTGAAAGAGGACTGGAGTTAGGCCTGTGGAGTTGGGGAGGAGTCTAGAGTCCTGGGATGAGGGAGGCTCGGTGGGGAATGGCTTACCACCCCCCTCCTGCCCATAGGCCAGCCCTTAGGGCCTTCAGCTCTGGGACCCCCACTCCGGCCCTCCCTCACCCTGGGGGTCTTCCATAACCTTATCCCATCCCACCTCGATTTTCACCAGTTTGCTCTTTGGTGACAGTTCCTGTCTGGCGGCCACCATCTTTCATTCCTTGGGACAAGATACAAGCTCCTTAGCCTGGCATTCAAGGTGTGCTGGGGTCTGGAGCTGTCTGCAGCACAGTGCTCTGTTGGGCCTCAGGGCGTTTGCATGTGCTGACCCCACTGCCTGGAATTCCACCTCCTCAAGAACCTCTAGCCCCTCCAACGCCCTGAAATCCAGTCCAAATGTCATCCTCTCCATGACAAGCAACAACAGTAAAGAATAGAGATATTCTCCTTTAAAAATTACAGCTTTATTGCGATGTAATTCATGTATCATAAAGTTTACCTTTTAAAGCATACTAGTCAGAGTTCTTTAAGTATATCCATAAAGTTGTGTGACGGTCACCACTAACTCATCCCAGAACATTTCCATCACCCCCCAGAGAAACCCAGAACCCATTAGCAGTCAATCCCCTTCCCCTTCCCCCCAGCCCCTGGCAATAACTAACCTCCTTTCTGTCTATGGATTTGCATATTCTGGACATTTCATAGAAATGGAATCATATAGTATGTGGTCTTTTGTGTCTGGCTTCTTTCACTTAGCATGATGTTTCCAAGATTCATCCATGTTGTAGCAGGTGTCAGAACTTCATCCCTTTTTATGGCTGAATAATATTCGGGTAATAATATTCTGCTGTGACATACCACATCTGTTTATCCAGTCATCAGTTGATGGAATCTGGGTTGTTTCTGTTTTCGGACTGTTATAAGACTGCTATGAATGTTTGTGTCCGGGTTTTTATGTGAACTTAGTTTTAATTCTCTTGGGGTACACATCTAGAAGGGGAAGTGCTGTGTCATCTGGAAACTCTCAATTTAATCTTTGAGGAATTGTCAAACTGTTTTCCAAAGTAGCTGTACCATTTTACACTTCCACTAGCGATGTGTGAGGGCTCTAATTTCTCCAAATTCTTACCAACACTTGTTAATGTCTGTCTTTTTGATTCTAACCATCCCAGTGGATGTGAAGTGGAATCTCATTGTGGTTTTCATTTCCATTTCCCGTATACCTCACGCTATTGGGCCTCTTTTCATCCATTTCGGCTATTTGTATATCTTCCTTGGGCATATGTCTTTTGGACTCATTTGTTCATTTTTAATTGGGTTGTCTTTTGTTGTTGTAAGAGTTTTCATATGTCCTGGATATATAAGTCCCTTATCAAATATATTTGATAATGCAAATGTTTTCTCCCGTTCTCTGGGTTGTCATTTTCTTGATGGTGTCCTTTGAAATACAAAGACTTTAAGTTTTAATGAGGTCCCATGTATATAGAGTTTTTCTTTTGTCTATTGTGCTTTTGGTGTCAAACCTCAGAAATCATTGCCTAGTCCAAGGTCATGAAGATTAGCTACCACTTCTTGAGATGTACCCTGTGCCAGGTACTTTACATAAATTATCTTCTCTCATCACATCCTGGCAAGGAGTGGTTTTTTGACTCTCATTTTACAGATGTGAAATCGAGGCTCAAAGATTCAATCCTGGGCCTGCAGCTAGTAGATGGCAGGGTGTCTCGCCTCAGAGCTGCGCCCAGATGGGTGCCAGGGTGACCTCTATGGAGCCTGGAAGCACAGCAGTGGGTTAAGGAAAAGAGTACCTGACATTGAATGAGTACCTGGCATCCTTTGTGCCAGGCGTGGTGTTTGGTGCTTTGTGAGCATTAGCTCACATCCTCTCTCTCTCTCTCCATGGTAGAGGCTCTCAAACTGTGGTTCTGACCAGCAGCATCAGCCAATTTCTGGGCCCCACTCCAGATCAGCTAAATCGGAAGCTCTTGGGATGGGGCCCAGCCATCGGTGTTACTTAAGAGCGTCAAGGGATTCTGATGGTGCTCAAGCTGGAGAACTGCTCCCTTAGAGCACTGCCTCTCTCCGCCCAGGCTGCACCCTACAATTGTCTGGGGAGCTTTCCTGTGTGTTTGTTTTTGTTTTTAAGTACTAGCTTGGGAAAAGGCACACCTAGAGATTCTGATTTCATCCATCTGGGTGGGAGCACCAGTTTTTAAAGCTCCCCAGGAGCGTCTAATGTGCACCCAGGGCTTTCATCGCTCACTGGCTTAGGAACAGGTACCACCACTAGCCCCATTTTATAGACGCAGAAGCTCTAGGAGATGAAGGGACGTGTGCAGGGTTATATAGCCACGGAGGAGAGGGGGCTGGAATGCAAAGTCCCTGCCTTCCACTTCCCCTCCTTCCTCCCACTTATTACTTTTTGCTTAACTAGAACCTGTGTGTTGCTTCCCCAAGCTGCTTTCTTTGGAAAGTAAATGATGTGTGATGTCACCATCTAGTGGCAATTGAGTAGAACTGATGAGCCTCTTCAGGACTTCCAATGACTGTTCTCAGGATACATGTGGGAAGAGGGAAGGTGACCATTCACAGCCGCTGTTGGGAGACTTGGGCCCATTTTTTCAAAAGGCATCCTTCGAGAAAAGGAGATTGGAATGATGGTGGGTTTCATTTTAAGCTCTAGTCAGGCTCTAGAAACTTCTAGGCCCATCCGTGCACTTCGTTGTAAAATCCAGTTTTAGCAAGAACCCTGCTAAGTCAGGTTAACCAGAACCACCCCCCTCCCCCCCAATATTTGATCAGGTCACTCACCCAGGGGATGTCTGATCAGCAAGAATCCTGTTAGGTTGGTTCAGCCTGAATCCCCCTTTACTCCCGATGTTTCCTCCTGGTAATTTTCCATCCACTGACCCCCGCTCACCCTGCTCCTTAGCTGTAAATTCCCACATATCCATTCTATAGTATTCAGAGTCGAGCCCAGTTTCACTCCCTGACTGCAAAATCCCATTGCAGTGGTCTCTGTATCTATCGTGAGGGTCCTGCCTTACCATCTTTAGCAAGTGTCATAAATGTCTTTAATACTGGGGAGGCTAGGTCCCAGGCAGGGGCTGCAAGGAGAGGCAGAGAGGGACCTGAAATGGAGAGAGATTCACTTTGGCAGTAGAGCTTCACTCACCCCCAGGGGTGTCAGACCTCTGTTTGGACATTCATTCATTCAACACACAGCCACTGTGTGTCAGGCCTCGGGGGGGGGGGTGCTGGCTCTCTGACATCAGGGGAAGAAACAGAATATTTGGGGTGCTCAGTCACCTGTGGCCCAAGCACGTCTGTTCTTGGCCCTGGGAGGGGCTTCCGAGGAGGCAGCTGGGACTGAGAGGGGGGGTGCCCCTAGTTGGGAGACCTGAGGTGGCTGTGGGAGGGGGTGGCCTCTTGAAGCTGGTGCCCAGGGTCTGAATAGGAGCCCACAGAGATGAGTGAGAATTGATGGCTGCTGCCCACCCTGCTGGCTCCCGTGGGACCAAACAAGAGCTGCCAGGACGTGTCTTGGGACTTCTCACGTGCTGACACAGCTGGGGTCCTCACCAGGGGCAGGGGTGGTGAAAGAAATAAAGCATCTGAGGAGGGAGGGAGTGACTGACTACGTGCAAGGCATCCACAGGAAGTACACGTAACATAAGAGTCATAATCTTAATAATTTTAAGTGTCCACTTCAGTGGCATTACGTACTCATGTTGTGCAACCGTTACCACCCGCCGTCTCCAGAACTTTTTTCATTTTGCAAAACGGGAACCCCATACCCATTAAACAACAACTCCCTATTTCTCCCTTACCCAGCCTCCGGCAACCACCATCCTGCTTTCTGTCTTTATGATTTTGACTCCTCTAGGAGCCTCATATAAATGGACTCCTACAATATGTGCCCTTTTGTGACTGCCTTACGCCACTTAGCATAATGTCCTCATGATTTATACATGTTGTGCATGCGTCAGAGTTTTCTTCCTTTTTAAGGTGAATAATACTCTATTGCACGTATACACCACATTTTGTTTCTCCGCTCATCAGCTGATGGACACCTGGGTTGCTTCTACCTTTTGGCTGTCGTGAATAATGCTGCCGCGACCGTGAGTGCACAAATATCTGAGTCCCTGCTATCAATTCTTTTGAGTGTATACCCAGAAGTGGAATTGCTGGATGATATAGTAGTTATATTTTTAATTTTTGGAGGAAACACCATAATGTTGTCTGTAGAGGCTGCACCATTTTACATTCCCACCAACAGTGTACGGGTGTTCCAATGTCTCCATGCCCTCAGTGACGTTTATTCCTAATAGTAGCCAGCCTGATGGATGTGAACTGGTAGTGCATTGTGATTTTGATTTGCGTATCTGTAATGATTAGTGACGTTGAGCACGTTTTCATGTAGCTTAGAATTTATTGGTAACAGTAAGTCTTAGTGGACAAAACCCATGTAGGGCGTATCCTATCAGAAGGCTCATCCATCCTGGAAGCTCACCATCAGATGTAATGTCTTTGCTTTCTCATGAAAATATTGTTTTAGCGCCTGTTGTGTGTCAGCCTCATCTGATCACAGGTTCCTTTATTCCCAAACACATATTTTTATCTCATGGAAAATACAAGGTCCGTGGAACACAGTTTGGAAACATGGACGCAAAGGGAGATAGGTCTCCAGTGGGATGCCATGGGGCTCCATCCAGGTCCATCTTGATTAGCATTTTCCATCAGTAACTTAGAAGAAGTCCTCAATTGTCTACTAATAAATCAGTGAGCTATTTAAGCCCTGTTGGGATAGTGAATGTACTGGGCAACAGGGTCAATATCCAAAGATGTCCTGATATGATGAAAAAAATGGTTCAAGATAACAACAGGTAGCATTACAAGCATGAGTTGAAGGCCTTGCACTTGGGCTTAAAAAAAAAAAATCAGGAGCAGCTGCCCAAAGACGGGAGACACATGAGAGACATGAGAGAAACTGAGGACACTGGGCCAAGGGTTGGGATAATAATATTAATAAAAATAATACTAGCTAACATAGATTACCTTATTTGGCCCTTACAACAATGTACTATTGTAGGTAGGTAGGTACTATTATCAATGCCCATTCAACGGATGGGAAAGCTGAGGCTTTTAGCGGTGAAATAACTTGCCTAGGATCATATAGCTAGGAGGTGACAGAGAGCACCAGTCAAGGACAGGAACTCTCTCAAGACCTGCTGGCTCTGTCCTGGCCAGAGCCTGGAGTGCTGTGTTTATTCTTTTTAAACCATAGGAGGCATGTGGAGCAGCTACAGGGAAGTTTAACCTACAGTAGACTAGGAGGCCAGGGAGGTAGTGAGCTTCCCATCCCTGGGGATGTACAAGAAGGGCTGGAAGACCCTGGCAGCACTGTTGTGGTGAGGATCCCGGCGTCCGATAGGGACTAGGACAAATAATATTTAAGGTCCCTTCATCCCCTGCAATTCTATAATTCTGATATAGCAACTTTCTACTTTAACATCAAGAAACGGGAGAACTCTATGTTTTTTACGTACTGAACATATACATTATTTATAATACTTTGGGTTTTCTCCTATGACAGATATGTGCATTGTATTTATTCCCAAGTGCTAGGACTTGTGACAAATTTCACATGACCATTTAGGGTTTATGTTTTGGCTGATTATTAAGACTTTCATAGTTATTGTACGCTTACATTTATGACACAGGGTTATTCACATTTATGAAGTTCTGGATGCCCAGGCATCGATCAGGAATCCAAGCTGAACACTTACATCATTCCTGTGGAAAAACGTGGCCTGCTTTGTGACAATTCATTTTATGATGTGATTTCAGAAACTCAGTGAATTTACTTTGAGGAAAAAAAACCTTGCACTGTCACTAGGTTGAAAGACATCCCAGAGGTGGACAAACCTAGTCTGCTATGTGGCTTGGGTGAGTTTCTCAACATTTCTGTGCCTCAGTTTCCCCATTTAGGAATCGGAGGCCTTCCTGGCGTTACTGAGGTGGTGTGTGTGGCAGTGCCCATCCTCAGTGACACATCTGTCCATCCTGTTGTCCTCGTTGGCATTGAGGGTGCTGCTTTAGGATCCAGGAGCCTCCAAAAAGGCCGGCAGCTCACCCAGGGTTGGAGCTTTCCGGGTTCCTCCCTTGCCAAGCAGCGTCTTTTCAGCAAACGTGAGGATTTTGCATTGGGTTTCCAAACTAAACCAGTTTCACCTCAAATAAAAGAAATCAATCTTCACAGCTGAGCTGTTACTCCGCCATTGATTTGACATAAATTTTGAGACTGCTTGGCTAATAAATAAGCAGAAAGGCAATAAACATCAGGGGGAATTATCTGTGAGGGGGTCGGGGCAGGCAGCTGGGGAGGGGGGTGATTCCCGCTTCCCTCACCCACTTCCCTTCTGCTCCCAGCTTGACACACTTGTCAATGGAGGGTGGCTGCTTGATGTGTGTGGTACATGTGGGGAAGTGGGGGAGGGGCTCCTGCTCACCCCCCTCCCCTGACTCTTGGTTGCTCAGACCTACCCTGCAGAGCAAGGGAATGCTAGCCCCTCTTAAGTATGAACCTCAGCCCCAGAGTTGTGTGATCGGGGGCAGGTGAATTAACCTCTTTGCCTTGGTTTACTCACCCGGAAAACCAGGGACACTTCTGGCAGGCATTATGTGAGGCACAGGGACACTGCCACTCACAGTCAGCATGCCAATATGTGTCAGCTATGGCTCTCACACTGTGAGCTGTTGGCCAAGTCCCCAGCACATAGTAGGTGCTGTGCCAGTGACAGGTGTTCCTATTCTGGGGCGTGCACTAATGAGTTTTTGGCCCCACCCTCAAGTGCGGGACCCTTTCTCTTCCTTGCCACACTTGTGTCCGGCTGCCAGCCCCACTGAGGCCCCAGGGTCATCCGTTGTCACCTCCCCTGGTACCCTTCACACCCTCCAATTCCTAGTCTCTGAGTTCAGGTCCTTGACTTCTGCTGGACGTACCTCCCCTCACCCCACTTTCATCCTGTCTGGCTTGGTCACAGTCCCCATGTTGCAGAAGTGTAGTGGAGTCTCCAGCCAGGCTTCCCGTCCCGGAGAGGATGCCCTCACCCGTGTCATTGCATTTTCTTATAGTGTGTCAGCAACTTAATTACTGGTTAATAGGGACCCAAAATGGATAACTCTTACCTGCATCTGTTTACTGGTAGGTGATGGAGAGGAAACAACTGTGCATTTGAAAAGTCATACATTTCCCCCAACATGAGTTCTGTCTCCGGTCATAAATGTCAGAGATAAATGAATCTGTTTTATTAAGAATCGGCACATTGGTGCATGGAGGCAGTGCTGGGCCGTGAATCATGGAGCCCCTGCCCCCCACATTGCCAGTGCCTGTCAGCGTTGCCTTCCTGCTTGAAAAACTGGGAGCTGTGAAGGGCTGAGCCAGCTCCTGCCATCCAGCCACTGTCATCCAGCCATCCCCATCCCCTTCCTCACCAAACCCAGGCCCTTTCAGGTGCCATACCTGTTGGTGCAGGTGGCTTTACTATGTCAGCGTGACATTTCCCAGGACCCTGACCACTGTCACCCACCCTATCCCCGAATTCAGAGGCAGGCAAGGCAAGGCTTGGCTGGCATTTCAGCTCCATGCTGTGTGACCTCAAGTGAATTGGTTGTACTCTCTGAGCCTCAGTTTTCTCAGCTATAAAGTGGGAACACTAATGCCCAGGACAGATTTAGCCATTAGGCACAATAGGCCCAGTGCCTGGGGCCCAAGATACTAGTTTAGGGCCGGTGATAGGCAGAAGAATGGCTTCCCAAGGATGTCCACATCTTAATTCCTGGAAACTGTCAATATGTTATGCTGCGTAGCAAAGGGGTATTAAAGTTGCCTGTGAATTAGTGTGGCTAATCAGCTGACCTTAAAACAGAGAGATTATCCTGGTGGGCCGATGTGATCATAACAGTCCTTAAATGTGGTTGAGGAAGAGAGAGAGAGAGAGTGATCGTCAGAGTGACGTGATGTAAGAAGGACTTATCGGCCATTGTTGGCTTTGAAGATGCAGGAAGGGGCCACGAGCCAAAGAATTCAGGCTGCCTCCAGAGGCTGCAAAAGGCAGGAAAACAGATTCTCCCCCAAAACCTCCAGAAAAGGATTGCAGCCTTGCCGAAACCGTGATTCTAACCCAGTGAGACCCATTTTGGACTTCTGACTTCCAGAACTGTAAATAATAAATCTGTATTGTTTTTAGCCACTAAATTTATGGTAGCTTGTTATAGCAGCAGTAGGAAATGAATACTGGGGCCCACAAAAATGTTCCAGTTTCTTTTAAAATCAGAAGAAAAATAAATGTAATTCAGGCTGGATTATATTTGTCTTGATACCAATGCACTCATAAATGTAAATTTTCATTTTTTGCTTTTTTGGAGGAAGGCGCCTACAAAGGCAAAAGTGCCGAGGCCCAGGAATGTCAGAATGCAGCCCCTGCACTTCTTGCCTCATGGTTTGTAACGCACTAAAATGAGAGGATGTTGGCAGAGCACCTTCTAGGGCGTGGGGGTCACACAGTGGGAGTCAGAAATTGTGACAGTTTCTCCTTGTGAGCACTGAGGCTCCCCACTGGGAGCTGCACTGTCCTCAGGCTTTGCACCCCACTCCTGGGACCCTGCACCCCACTGTCTGGGGCCTCATTGACCTAAGAAGCCTGTGGGGCCCAACCCTGGCTTTTTGCATACCTAATGGGGACCTTTCTTCCTTGTCCCCCTGTGCCTGATCCATTGCTGCGTCTCCCACAGTAACATAATTGCCTGAATATCTACTCTGTGCTTAGACTTGAAGGTGGGGTCTGATAGCTCATCCGTGCACCCCCCAAATAGGAATATCTTTGAGTTTTTGAACCCGTCCGATGGGACAGTCACCATCATTCCCGTCCAGCACCCCACCTGGAGTCTGCATGACTTGTCCTGCCCAGCAGTTTCTTTGACGTCCCCAACTTGAGAGTCATTGGGGAATGTGTGAAAATTACAGTGCCAGCCCCACCCAGCCCCACTGAACCCCAACCTCCTGCTGCTGCATGATTAATTGGGGCCCCTGTGATCTGTCCTCCATCCGGGAGACCCTGCCACACTAGTGACATGCTCAATTTGCAACAGCAAGGGAAGGGTACAAACCAAAGGGAATGGACATGTAGAATTGGGTACGTTCTGTGGGCCAGGTCCTAGGCTAGGCACAGCTACACTGTGTCTTCATGGCCATCTTTCAAGGCAATAACAACCCCATTTTAGAGATGGGAAAAACTGAGGCTCAAGGAGGCAGCATGAGAACTTTGGAGCCATGGCAGTTGAGACAGGGTGTAGGTAGAGTGCAAAGTACTGGGGCTGATGGAGCTGAACTGGAACATGGTGCCACACTGCAGGGGCCCTGCCACAGGTAGGGCAGGAGGCATGGCTTTTCTTCCTTACCCTGACACACTGATGCTTGGTGTGACTGAGCCCATCATTTCCCTTCTCTAGGCCACATTTGCCTGACTGGGCTGGACCCAGTCCTTGCAGTGTAACTGAAAGCCCCTCCCATCTGGGGCGGGGTCCATTCTGACTTGGAAGGCTCCCTATAAGACCCTCTTTGTGAGGCCTGCTGGGGCTCAGGTTTGCCTGTCCCTGGGAAGAGGCCATGGCAGGGCCAGGTGGGCAGGAAGATGGCCCCTGCAGGGGCCACCCAGCCCTCAGCTGCAGGGAGGACTCCAGGCCTTGGCTGCAGCAAATGCACCTGCTGGCCAGCATGTTCCTTCTCTCTTGAAATATGTATAGTATATATATCATATATGTATATGATATATGTATATATCAAATATGTATAGTATATATCAGATCACGCATACAGTAAAGACCATACATCTTAACTGTACAGCTCAATGAGAAAGACAATTCCACCAGCCCAGAAATTCCCCTCATGTTCCGTCTAAGTCTATCCAACTCCCTCCCCACCAGAGGTAACTGCTATTCGACCTCTAAGAACACAGTGTTGCCAGTTATTGAATTTCATATAGAGAGAGTCACGTAGTTCATTCCCCTGTGTCCAGCTTCTCTCACTCTGCGTTATGCCTGTGAGATTCGTACACGTTGTTGTGTTTGTCCAGCAGTTGTTTATTAAATCGTTGAGTAATATTCCATTGTATACTACATGGACTACACCACATCCATTCTTTCATGGGTAGATATTTGGGTTCTTTCCTGTTTGGGCTATTATGGAAAGGCAGAGCATTTCCTTGGTTTGGGTATTTTTGCAAGTGTTCACAAGCTTCGGAAACGTCCTGTTTCACACCCATCCTGACTGTCTCTCCCTTCTCTTCTCCCCCTGGCACCTGTTTAGCTGCTGTTGTTTAGGAGGCTGTCGTCGGGCTCTTGGCCATGCTGTGGGGACTCACCCCTCACTGGGCAGGGGGTGCCCAGAGGTGGTTCTGGCATCTACTTTGTCTGGCCAGGATGCTGTTTGTTTGTTTCCTTGTGTCAGAGCATTGCTGTTCTCCACCCATGGTCCCCAATAAGCCAACTTTTAGCACCTGGGTGATCCTGCCCCTTCAACCTTCCTGCACCTTGTGTTGACTGATTGTCAGCCAATCAATAAGGCTGTTGGTGCGCTTTCAGCAGACTTCACAGGTGCTTCTCTTTGGCGCTTGGAATTTATCAGAGATAAAACTGGAAGGCCACTGCCTTCCGATAAACTGCTCCGCATTAAGTTGCGGGACTTTTTCCTGGCTTTCTTCTTCCTGAAATACTTTGGGCATGGGCACTGCTGCCTGAATTAACAAGCTTGTGTATCCTTGAATATGTTCATCTGTGTGTGTGTGTGTGTGTGTGTGTGTGTACCAGCCAGCGTGTGCATTCCTGTGTATGCACATGTGTTCACATGTACTTCTATCAAGAAATTTCTCTGAAGCTGTTCTCTTGTTTTAAAAGGATCCCTCCAGCCCTGCTCTGTCGACACTTGGCTCTTGGTCAGTAAGAGCCAGCAGCCCTGGGAAATGCACCTTCTGTTGATGGAAGAAAAAAGGCCAGGCCACACCCTGGACGTTCTGCCTGTGACCTTGGCACCATCATGGGCAGATGGGCACCTCAGCTCTGCTGTGTGAGAGGCTGTCAGGGTGGGAGCCTGAAGGGTGTCAAGCGGTGCTGGGGGAGAGCGAAACGAAGGGCTCTCCCTTAATGTCCTGGGGCAACGAGGAACTGGAAAGAGATGGTGAGGGTCTATGGGCCAGACAGGAGTGTAAGTCTGGGCTTCAGCATTTACTCGCTGTGTGGATTTTGGGAAAATCACTGCCCCTCTCTGAGCCTCAGTTTCTCATCTGCCAAATGGGGATAATGAGACCTACATCAGAAAGAGACAGAGCGTGGCCCAAGACACGGCTGGAGAGGAAGGCAGGGCTGGCTTGCTCAGTGTCTGTAGGCCACCGTGGGGCGTGAGTTTCATCCTGATTACAAGGATGGGAAGCGGTTGGGGCAGTACTGTCCAGCAGAGCTTTCTGTGATGACAGAAACGTTCTGTGCCTGAGCTGTCCAGTACGGTAGCCACTAACCATACATGCCTACTGAGCATTTGGAATGTGGCTAGTGTGACTAAGGAACTGGAATTTTAGTTTAATTTTGATAACTACATTTAAATTCAAATAGCTGCCAGGGGTTAATGGCTACTATATTGTATCTACCACCAGAGGGCAGCACTAGAGGATTTCAAGCAACATAACCGGCACAATCCGATTTTTGTGTAAACAGTAAAGCATCCGCAACTCTTTCTTTGTACCTCTCCCCACTTGGCTCCCCCCGCCCCTCCATTGTTTTCTCTTGTCCCATGAACAAGACTGGGAGCTACTGACTTTTTCACAGGGACACTGGAGGGCAGCACTTCCTAAATGCCCAGTGCATGGTGGCTTCCTGAATCTTCTGTCAAAGTTTTGCTGGTGGCTATTGCCCAGTCAGCCTCAGGGGAATCACAGAAGCACGGTCTCTGCTGAGCTTTGTCTTTGCCCGAGATGGGGGCAGAGGGACGGGGCTTATGGCTGCTCTGGAAGCAAATCCGAGTCTAAGACAAAATTCCTTGTTTGTTGATCTCTGCAGAAGTTGGGCTCTGGGCCCCTCAGTCTACTTTTTTCTGAAACCAAGTTCAGCGAGAGATAGAGGGGGAAGGAACAGCCTTGAACTTGGAGTCTCAAGACCCAAGTCTGCCTGCCTGCCTGCCTTGGGATCTTGGGCAAGTTGCTGGGCATCTCTGGGCCTCAGTTTCCTCCTCTGTGACACGAGATCACAGTGGTAATGACAATATGCGATCTCTGTTGACTCCAGTGCAAGGAGCTTTGGCCACACAAACTCATCATCCCTGTCAGCTACTTGACGGGGCCAGATGACAATTTACCCCCAATTTATAATTGAGACTATTGAGTCCCTGCCAGGCATGGCCATTTACCTAGGTCACAAAGCCTTTGAGTGCTAGTCAGGATTCGAACCCAGGTCTAATTCCCAAGTCTGTGCTCTTTCCACCTTATCAGGCCAGCTTTCATGGTCCCTTTACCTTTCACGCGGTGGGAATGGAAATGGTGATGGCATTGAGGAGGTGTGCACCACCTGAGTCTCCTCCAGCCACAGTGACCTGCTTACTGTCACTGAGGCCCTGGGCCTCAGTGTCCTCATCTGAAAAGTGGGAATACTTCTACAGTTAGATTCAAAAGCTTGTTATGAAGGTTAAATGGGATTTGGATTGTGTAAGTATCTTGCACAGTGAGACGTTGGTCAATATTTAGAAAGCATGAAGCATTCAGATGAAGGGGCCTGAATGGTCAGGGAGCTTTGTGGAGAAGGTGGTTCTGCAGCCTGCGAAGGCCCTGGGGGTTTAGCAGGGAGGATGGGGAAGGGACCACTAGTTGGGGGATGGGGCGGGGAAAGACACCAGGGTGGGGGAAGCAGTCTCTGGAATATGGCAGAGGACCCTCGTGGCGGAAGCTGGGTGAGGCAGACACAGGAAGTGCTGAGTAAGTACTTCTGTGTGTGTGGAGCCCAGCACACAAAACATCACAGAGAGTGAACATCATTTTTTACTCCAGTTTCAGGAGACAACACCTGAAGATCCACACACACTGCTGGGGTGGCCTCTGGTCCCTTGGTGTCTCCCCAGGCTCTGCTCTTAGGGTGGGGCCTGTGTCCTCTTCTCCCGAGTATGGTACAATGTTTCTGGCCTCTCTTGTCCCTCCATCATGTTGTCCCTTTCAGCCCCCCTTCCTAAGTTTCCACTCTCTCCCGAGTGGAGCCCCAGTGGGGTTTCCTGTTGTTCCCCTGCTGGGTGGCAGTGGGAAAGCCTTGATCCTGCAGGTAGAGGAGGGATGTGGGGGGTGTGAGAACCCCTCAGATGTGCCCGCTTCAGGACACACTATCTGAAAACCACCAGAGCTCTTGCGAGCATTTCTTACAAACCTTATTGTGTTAAAGAGATCAGTTTCCCTTCCCCTTGAGTTAAAGTAAAAAGTGTTACTGGTAGGTGCACCTTGAGGGTGGAGAGTGGGCTGGGCAGTGCCAGGCTGCAGGAAGGGGAATAGAAGACAAACTCTTCCCTCAGACATGACTTGGTCACCTACCTAACGGAAGATGAAGCCAAGACCTCATTCGACTGCCTATGGGCAGCCGGGGGCCCCGCCAGGCCTCACAGGAGCCTGCTTCCACTTTGGGAGATGCAGCTACAGCTCACTGGCCTCTCCTGGGCTTTAGACATCCGTCACTCATAGACGTCCTGGTGTCCCCTCATCTGACACCTGCTCCACAGGGGAGAGCTCACACACTTAACTTAGTGGGGATCTCAGGGACAGTTCCATTCATCCCCTCCTTGTGGGGAAAATGTGGCCCAGTGTGTAAGGGACCACTCCACAGCTGTACACCTGAGTCGAGACAGGGCCAGGCTCCTGTCTGCTGTCCCTGTTCCCTGCTCTGCCATCAACATGTCTGTGGGAATCTAACAACTTCTACCAGGGAACCCTGGGTGCTGCCTCCTGTGCTAAAGTAACTGCCGTTGGGGAGTAGGATAAGCCCAGAGAGGTTGTGGGGACTTGCCCACGGTTGTTCCGGGGTTCCGGAGCAGTGCCCTACCCCATCCCCTCTCCCAACCCCAGGTGGTATTTGTTCCCTTGCTGGGTGGGCACCTTCCTCTTCCTGTGTCTCTCCAAGTACCCGTTCCCCAGCCGCGGGGGCTTCCAGCCACCTACACCATCTCTTCTCTTCTTGCACAGAAAAGAAAAAAAAACCAAATTATTTGGGGACATGGATGCTGGGTTTTATGCCTTTAATCTTTCTCTCTCTCTGAAAAACATCTTTCTGCTTAAGAATTTGAAGAGGGAAAGCAGTCACGGAGAGGTTTTTCTTTCTAAGAAACGATGTTTTTCTTCACTCTCTTCTTTTTCAGTGTAGGAGACTGGGATCTGGGAATGAGTTTGTACTCAGAAAAGATAAGAAAAAGTCTCTGCTCTCCACGAGGCAGTGCTCAAGTGTGACCTTGAACTAGGGAACAGAATACCAAAGGTATTGATTGATTGACGTTTGATTGATTGATTCAAGTATTTATGGAGTGTCACCATGTGGCAGGTGGCATGGGAGAGGCAATGGGGAGCAAAATACAGACCTGGTCTCTTCTGGGGATTGCCAGGCCCATCCCAGACTTTCTGAAGCAGGAATTTGGGGGGTCATGTGCATTTTTAAAAAGTTTCACAGTGGAGTCTGGTGGTACCTTGATTTACATGTAATTGAGCTAAAAATTTCATGACGTTTGTCTGGATGGATCACGCATACAGATGGTCTTCAGGAGAGCTGGCTCTCTGGAGAGACCTAGGGTCTCCAGCTGGGCTTTCGAGCTGTTCCTGGGTTCCGGGCATCATGGTCTCTCAGAGCAAAGGCAGACTCTGAGCTTGGTCATCACTTTGCTGACCCAGACGACTGCAGAGGCCACATTTTGTGGATTGAATTGGGTTGACGGTTCCCTCGCCTGAACGTGGCCTGTCCCTGAATCCAGCTCTGGCTGTACAGTCTGTACTCTTTGGGGGGCCCATGGACCAGGAGGCTGATTTAGGTTCCTAATGCGGTAGACATTGGGGTGCTTGGCCCAGTTTCCCCCCTCCAGGGCTCACACACTGTCCTTCACCTGCTGAGCATATCAGTTTGTAGCCATATCACTCACTGGGATTGCCCTCAGCTGGCAGGAATTTCCTCCTAAAACATTGTGCTCCTCCTAGATAAAAGTCTGTGGCCCACGAGTGGCTGATGCATGTGATACCAAGGCCTGCCTTCTTGCCTTGATTAGGGGCCTTCCCAGCTCCAAAGCTCTGATAGGATTGGCTGAGGCCTCCTTTGCTGCCGCATTGTGGGTCAGCTTCTCCCTCTACCCACCCCAACCTTGCGTTCCTCTCTTCCTTACGGGTCTACCTCCTAGGAACCATCCTTGATATAAACCTCCTGTGAGCAAATATCCATCCCAGAATTTGTTTCCAGGGAATCCACTTTAGAACAACCACCTCCTTGATAGTTCTTTTCTAAGACCTGGCATCTTTTCAGCACCAACACAGTCATCCTAGGACATCTGGGTCTTTTTATGACGGAAAATTCCGTTGAGAAATGGGCTCCCCAGCTGTGGCTCGTGGCTGAACACCTGCCATTTGCTGAACAAATCCCCGGATCATTGGGACACTTTGCGGCCACCTCAGATGTTGACATAAAACAAGGAGAGTCAGTGAGAATTCCATTTAAATAATCAAACCAGAGCCAAACGCCTGTGCACCACAGCTGTGCAGGAGGAAACTGCTCCAGCTCCCTGGTTTCCTCCAACTGTGCGCCTTCTGTCTTTTCCAAACCTGCGTTTTATCTTCTGGCTTTCACTTAGAGGTGCAGAACCCAGGTTGCTGCCTTTGAGTTGATCAGCCCAAACTGGGAAGAAGTGCCTTGTGGCCAGGCAAGCCCTTCACCTCATCTCCCACACTAACCACCTGATTATATTTCCCCCAAACCACGTCTGGCCTGGCCCTTCGCCTGCTCAGGAGCTCCTGTGGGCGCCCTACCACCTTCAGAATGAAATTCAAGTTCTTTGGCCTGGGAATTTGGGCCATCTGAGGTCAGGTCCCTGTGATTCCTCAACTCCCTCTCAAGCCAGTTCTCGAGCTTTCCAAGATCCCGCCAAACCAAATCACTTAAACTTTTCTTGAAAATTCCCTGCTAGTTTATTATAGCTCGGTGTCAGCGGATGTGCTATTTCTTCTACCTAGAAATCGCTTTGTACTCTGTGATCGCAAAACTTCTCATCTTTCAAAACCCACTTTGAACATCACCTCCTCTGGGACATCTACCCATCCTGTTCCAGATAGAAGTAATCTCTGCCCTCTCTGGGCTTCCACTGCATCTAAAGCCCTTTCTTAGCAAAGTACTAGTCTCTTGCCCTTGATGTCTGCTTTTTGATAGAGGAATGACGGACACTTGTTCAGGTTAACCGATGGTAGTAGTCAGGGTCTACACGGCCGGTGCTTTCAGCCTTTGACTGGAAGTCGGACCCACAGTTCAGTGGACAGAGACATGCCCTTTAAAAGCTGGGCATTTGGAAATTTTAAATGAAAAACTTACATCCTGCCCCAGGTACCTCTGCCACTGTTCCTAAGGGTCTGTTCCACTTTGGCCTAAATTCTGCTCTTCTGTTTGTCTCAGATGTTTTGGCTCTGTGACAGGGTTGAGCTACAGCAGTAGAAAGCATCCAGAGATCTCAAAAGAAAATAGAATTTGAAAAATTCAGGAAGAAAGGTCCACGTCTCCCACCTTTCCACCAGTCTTAGCCAAGGAACTTCCAGGGCAGTGAGGTGTAGAGAGTTGCCCCAAATCTTTACTTCCTTCTCTCCTGCCCAGGGAGTTGAGCTAGAGCCCCGTGGCCTGGAAGCAGGCAAAGCAGGCAGTCTGATTACGTTTCCTCCACCCCACTCTAAGATTTCCCCCAAAGTCTCTGCTCTAAGGCAAATTTGGATCCAGACGCCACGTGACCCCCAAGACTTAGAGGAGATCCTGTGGTCACTACATCTTTTTATTTAACAAGCACTTAAACAGTGCTTCCTATGTGCCAGGCACTTTTCTGAGCAGTTTATATAGTGTCACATGGTCTGCTTGCTGGGGAAGCAGATCTGAGTGCAGGATGTTCGTGAAGGGGGGTCGTGTCTTGGAATCGGGGAGGAGAGGGGGAGGAAGCAGGGTTGGATAGAGGGTTATTAGCCCCTTAGGAAGCTCTGGAGCAGGGATGGCCCTACAGAGTTGCCAGAGTGGGGACAAGAGTGCCAGGCCTTTATACCCCTCCATCCATAAGTCACTAACACAGGCTGCCCCTAGGAGGATGTGTGACCTTGGCCAACGTAGATTTCTGCACCCCCGGCAATCTCCCAAAGAGAGCTGGCAGCTGAAGACCATCTTCTGGCAGTGCACCCAGCAGCTGGGGGACTAAGACTCTCTGAAGGAAATGGCACACCACAGCATCCAGCACTCACATATGAACTCAATTTTCACAACAATCTAGTGAAATTGGTATTGTTGTCCCCGTTTTACAAATGAGGAAACTGAGGCTCCAAGAGGTTAACAAAGTTAACATACTTTTTCCGAAGTCACGTGGCCAGTGCATGGCAGAGCTGGAATTCAAGCCCACGCAGACCAGCCCCAGATTCTTTGCTCACGAACCAGGCTTTGTCTTACTGAAGTCGCCCCCCCGACTGCCTCAAGGTCATGAGTTCTAAAAGGAGCCCTGGGAGTGTTTCCTTGAAGCTATGTAGAATGAAAAATTATAAGCTCCCAACACTTTAAAATCAGATTTGATTAAAATTAAGTCGAAGCCAGAGGCTTCAAGCTTCAGTAGCAGGTGTCTGGAGAGGGTACAAGCCCTTTGGAGAATGCAAAACCCGGGATTAACCATTAGCCTTTATTTAGATAGTTGAGAGAAGTGCAGCAAATATTTACATACAAGTTACTATGACATGCAAGTTAAATCCGTATTTGTTCTGTATCTTGTCATCATAAAGTTGACTTTTTGTCCAAGTGTATTTCCTAAGAGGACAAGGAACATTCCTGAAATATTGAAGGGTTTATTTTAATAGTTCCAAGGACTCTGGACTTTTACATTTGAGATGATGAATATTTGTTATAGGAAACTAAGTTTGTTACCATGTTTGTAGAAAACGGGTTGTTCACTTACAGCTGGAGTAAGTGATAATCGCTGATAACGATTTTTATCAGCGCTCGACTTTATCGACCTTCTCTGAAGATGAGCCCAGGTAGACCTCACTGATGTAGGTCTCATGAGCCCAGTCCACACAAAAGACGGTGCCCACTTACAATGAGGAAGACAAAGCCATTCATCCTTCTAGAAAGGCTATTTTTGCAAGAAAAATAAATGCGTGCATGTAAAACACAGTGCAGGGCTCCGACAGCAAACTTTAAACCCCGGTGCAGAGCCTCGATTTTCCACGAAGACATAGAGGTCGGCTGTAATTGGGGGCCGGTGTCCCTACTGGTGACCTGCTTAGCGGTGAACGGCAGTGACAAGTTCAGCAACATCATCTCTGTCAGTTCCGTTATTAAGGTGGTTTGGTCTTGAGGTGATATGGGTTGAATTGTGTCCCACCCACGCCCTCCCAAAATGAGTGATGTTGGCATCTTAACAAAGGCAATCCCTCAGCATGGGACCTTTTTTAGAGATGGGTTTCTACAGTAGGAATCCGGGTAAAACGAGTTCTTTGGGGTAGGTCCCAATTCAGTATGACTGGTATCCTTGCAGCCCTCAGAAGGAGCCAACCCTGCCAACGCCTTGATTCCAGACTTCTGGTCCCCAGAATTGTAGGACAATCCATCTCTATTGTTTAAGCCGCCCAGTTTGTGGTACCTGGGTATGGCAAACTGACACTTTATCAGAGCTTTCCTGGGTTCTCCCATTTTGGTGAGAGTTTTGGCAAGTCTCCTCGTTCTTCTCATCCTTCCACTGTGGTGAGGGCTGTGGGACGCGGTGGCTGGGGGCTTGGGGAGTCTACAGGGACGTCAGTGTCCTTAGGGCAGGGGCGTGGTGGGGACTGGGGTGGGTTCCTGACACCCATCAGTGACATGCTGAGCAGCCAAGTGGCGCTGAGAGGAGCCTCTCAGGAGGGTGTGGGTTTGGAAACCGGCATTAAGACCTCTGACGGTTTCCCTTGAAGCAAGGACTTTTCCCTTCAAGCTGTTCTGAGAGGAATAGAGAATGAAGACTCCTGTTGACCTGGAGTCCCGAGTGGGGATGGGGTGTGATACCCCCTGGCTTTGGGGCTACAAGCTTGCCTGTTTAAGCTTGGTTAGGCCTTATTCCACCCTCTCTCCCCCAGAGCAGACCCCAAACTCTGCACCAGCCCCCTCCTGTTGGTGTTACCCTGCAGCTCTCCCTGACGGCTGCCACCTCAGCTCCGCAGTGGCCCTCAGACCAGGCCCAAGATGTATGGAGTTTGGCCTGAAGGGTCTCTGGGCAAAGCAGATTACCAAGCACAGGGAGGAGTCGGCAGTACTGTGGATAGCTGTGCCATGAAGCCACTGTCCCTGGGCTGCCCCCCACCCTCAACAGGCCTGGTCTCCGGTTGTGGAATGATCAATCTTGACAAATTCATTTGCTTCCTGTTAAAAGTCCATTTGCAGGGTCTGAGCAGGCGCAGGCCGGCGGGTCTGAAGGCCTTGCTGTGGACCAGCTGCCGCAGCTGCTCAACGTGCAGCATAAATATTAGTCTCTCCCAGAAAGAGGCTCAGCTGCAATTGTCTTTGGCTGATGGACGTGACTGGGCTGTTTGCCCACATTCCTCCCTGGCCCCGTCCCCTCCACAAGATTCTTCCAGAATCCTGGAAGGCTGGGTGTTGACCGACCTTGGTCCTAGTGGGATTCAGCCCCCGAGCCCCCAAGGAGAAGAATTCAGAGGGCATGCCTGAACCTCATTTCCTGCGGAGCCCTGGGTCTGTCATTTCACCTGCTGTCACCTCCTCATCTGCATAACAGGAGGTGAGACCCTGCCTGCTTTGTGCTTCTAAACCTGCTCCTTGACTGGCAGCACCTTGAAGGTGGAGGTGATGCCTACTGACTCTTGCCCTACCCTGCCCATGGCTTTTCGCTGGGCCACCCTCTCAGGACAGCTCAGGTGTCACCAAAGCTGGGTGTGAATCCTGACCACAAGGCTTCCATCCTTCAGGGCATAGTGATTGGGTGCCAGACTCCGTGGTGGGTGCCGGGGTCCTGGCGACAAACAGGGATGTCGAGGTCACTGTGGGCACAGACACACCACTAAACAAATGAATGTTGACCAATTTCAAGTACTATGGACAGATCCTGTGACAGGGTGTGACTGGGGGCTCACACAGTGGCCCCTTCTGGGAGGAAGTAACACCTTGGAGCTGAGAGCCGAGCCTTTGTGACCCTCAGTTTCCTAATCTGCAAAATGGAATCTTCATGTTGTAATACATAGATGGGATTGTGCATGTAAAGGCACATTGTGGGAAGCTGGCACCAGGGCCTCTGAACAAATGTCCTCTTGGCACCTGGCTCTTCTCACTGATGACTGTGTGTCCTCTAACCGTGTCCTCAGATTAGCGCTTCCTAAACCTCTGTGTGAATTAAAGTCATCTGCGAAACTTATTAAAATTAATATACATATTCTCAGCCCTGCCCCCTAGTGATTCAGCAGGGCTGGGCCCTGCAATCTGCATTTGTACAAGCACTGTGGCTGACATGGGTGGCTCACGGGAGATACTTTGAGAATCATGGTTTAGATACCCCTGAGGGAGACCCGGCATTCCTTCCCCAACCTCCAAGGCTCAGTTCCATGGTGGTAGTTTTGGGGAACGACTTGCCCCAGCCCTTGCAGACGCAGAAAAGTGCTCTGATAGCCGAGGCCTGTCTGGTCTCAGCCCACTGGACTGTGCGAAATGCTGCTTTGAAATAACCAGCTGCTTAGAATCCCAAAGTGTCCTGAATCTATTAACACAGAGAACGTCTTCCGAGAGCCTGCCGGGGAATATTAAGTATCAAGGCTGGCCGTGGAGTGAGGCCCAGGGGTTAGTGGAGGTCAGGTCTGACAGGCTGAGGGAGCAGCAGGACGAACTTCGTCCAACGGGAAGGAAGTTAGCCCCCAGAGGCAGAGGCCAGTGGGAGGTGGTGGGTGGGGAGTGTACGGGGTCTGAGAGGTCCAGAGGCTCAGCCGGCTCCTCTGCCCTGCCATCTTTTCACCGCCTTTCTGGTCTGAGGGAGGCTTTCTCACAGACCCAGGCATCTCATCAGCATGGACCGCACACAATAACGTAATAACCCCTGCTAATGATATGTCTGTGCTCTTACTCTGCTGCCCGTTGTGGGAATGGAAGCAGGATGATTCAGGGCCAGGAGAACTAGCCTCCTCCCCTGCCGCCCACATAGGAGTAAATATCCTTTGTTTTTAATTGCAAAATGTGGTCCTTTTTGACATTTGTTCTTATTCCCCACCTCAGCCAGCCAGCCCCACCCAGCCAGCTCTGATCTGCTGTAGTCTGGTGCTGGGGAAGGACAGAAACCCACACTGTCCTTGTCTCGGGGCCTCCCAGTCAGTGCCTTGGGGAGGCTGACCCATAAGCAGCTGGGACACCTGCCTGGACATCCTCCTCCTTTGTGGCGGGCTGCGTCCTGTTTCCTGTACCTATAGCCACGTGCTGTGCTGGTGACTTGCTGTGAATGGCCCCAGGCTACACCCTGCACCCTCACTCCGAGGCAGGATCTGCCTCGATAGGTCCGGAGTCGGGGCCAGAGGGCTCCCTGTCCTCTGCTGCTGTGCCACTTACCCAGTCTGGGTACCCCTGGCTCCGCTCCCCTCCTCCCACCTCCACATCTTCCTGAGGCCTCAGTCTCCCCATTTGCATAATAAAGACACCAACACCACCCACCTCAATGGGCCCTGGCCGGAACCAAGTCAAGGGGCCTCAATCCTGGTTGCACATTTAGAATCGCCAGGGTGACCAAAACAAGGGCCAGGACCTGAGTCCACCCGAGTCCCACCTGGGCCGGTTTCATCAGAATTTCTGGGCAGTGGGGTGAGGACATTGGCATTTTATAAAAGCTGCCAGGGGATTCCAGGGTGCAGCTCAGAATGAGAACTACTCCTGTACAGGAAGCTTCTATTAAGAGGTCTGGAGCATAGCCGACCGTCAACAAATGAAGAGTCCTTGTTTCATTATTGTTTGTTGTATTAAGAGTATTAAATGGCATTGCATTTTAAGCCACTCGTTTGAAATTAGTGGAATTTATTAATTAAAAAACTCCTTAATAAAAGCAAGAAATATAGACAAAAAACTCCTTAACAAAAGCAAGAAACATAGATATAGAAGGGCAAGTTTGTAAGGAAATGTTTACCAGTTTCAGCGTGTCTTTCCCCCATCTCCATGTCCAGGACAGAGGGGGAGGGGATGGAGGGTAGACATGGAGAAGGCTGAAGTAGCCCCTGGGAGGAGATTCCCCAGACTGGGAAGGACATAGTGTTTTGGGGGGAAGGGAGCAGTAACTAGACCTAGGAGAGATAGGCTTTGTGGGGTACCTGTGGAGGTTAAGGATCTTGGGCCCAGGGGCTCCTTGACCCAGCCCCCCGGATGTGGAAGGATAGGATTGAACAACAGGCAAGAAACTCAAGGTGAGGAGAATGTCCTGAGGGCCACAAGTATTATTGGCAGCCAGCCTGCACACAAGGGTGCCCCCACCCCTACCCCAAGAAGTGGAGAGAGCATTTCCCATAACGTTGTGGGGCAGGGCTCCAGACCTCATCCCCAGAGCAGGACTTCTAGCACGAGGAGGCATTGGGGGCTATAGTTAGGGACACTCAGGGGCCCTGGAAGAGAAGGCCAGTCCCTCCAACTGGGAGGGCAGGGCTGGACTGTGCTTGCCAGACCTGTGTGGGCAATATGGATGACCTGGGGCAACTCGTAAATACAGATTCTCAGACCTCACCTCACATTTGGATACAGTACGTCTGGGGGCCTGGGGATCTGCATTGTCAACCAGCCGCCCAGGTAATTGTGATGCTCACTAAGAGAGTGTCTGGGATGGGGAGAGGCAGGAGCCAGGCTACCCTGCTCCCTGGGAGCACTTTCCACACACCTTCCTGCCCTCTGAGCTTTCTGTGGGCCTCCGTGGATGTGGGCTCTCCCAGGGTGGGGCCGCTTTCCCAGCAGAGGATGAGACTCTGCAAAGGGTGTGTGCGTGTGTGCTGGTGCCACATTTGCTTGAAATAAGCTCATCTTTTGGAGTCGATTTCATTCTCCTAATGCTCAAATATGCTAAGCCGCTGTGCTGTTCTGGTTGCAAATGATTTTTCTCTCTGATGAGCAGGGTGTCAAAGACATCAAGTAAATGAGTGGAGAGAAAGAGAGAGAGAAAAAACACAGTGATAATTTATAGGATTTAAGAAGTGAAGATTTTCAATCTGGTACAGGCCTTGGGGCTGTGGCTTAGACAGCCCATCCCACTGTCCTGAGGATGCGGGGCCACTTCTGTGGTGTAGCTGGTCTAGTCGCAGGAGACTGGGGTGCTCAAGGAGTAAGGAGACGCCAGGCTGATAAAGCTCAGCGTCATCCTCACCAGACGTGTCCTCTCTGCCCACGGTCAGCGTCTCTAGCCACTTGCTCTGCTCTTGTACGTGATATGCACACCTTCCCAATCACCTGCCCAGTACCCTTCCATACCTCCCCAGTTCTCTGGGGCTGGGTCGCGTGTGGCTTGGCATTCAGGATTCCTTCAGTCATTCCCCCTTCACGTACCCTCGGTTATCTGGATAAATTATTTGAGCATGTGAATGAATCATCTTGCTCTTGTCTGGAATAGACCCATCTTCTCTGCTCCTTTTCTCCTGCTCTTTCCTCTGCCCCAAGTACCTCCTTCCTCAACTCCACAAACACACAGTGCACCTGCTTTTCCAGATCCAGCTGAAATGCTCCCCGCTCCACATGCCTCCTCCAATGGCCGAGCTGCAGGCAACCCCTTCTCCTTTTGTGCGCCTGCTGCAGTTAGTCTCGAATCTGAAGCACCGTTCACAGCCTATATCTCCTTTTAGCTTTGCCCATGTCCACATCTGTTTTGTTCCTTGCTATCCACTTCCACGGTGGTCTCTCATGGTGCTTTGTAGAAATGGGATTATACAGTTTATAGACCTTTGTATACATTGTATATACTTTTATATACTGTTTCTTTCACTCAGCTCAATGTTTCTGAGATTTATCCACCTTGTTGCCCAGGTGAATAGCTCCTTACTTTTATTGCTGAGTCATATTCCACTGTATAGACACTGTGATTTGGGTATCCCTTCACTTACTGGTAGACATTTGGGTTATTTACAGTTTGGGGCTATCATGAATAAAGCTGCTATGAATGTTCACATACCAAGCTTTGTGTGGACATATATCTTCATTTCTCTTGGGTGGATACTTGGGGTGGAATTGCTGGGTTACAGGTGTGTGTTGAACTTTATAATTGCCAGACGTTTTCTAGTGTTTGTGCCATTTCACACTCACTCACAACGTGAGGGAGTTCTAGTCGCTCCACGTTCTTGCCAGTATTTGGTGGCATTGATCTTTTTTATCTTAGTTGCTCTAGTGGACAAGTAGTGGTATCTCGTTTTGGTTTCAATTTGCGTTTCCTTGATGACTGATGATCCTAAGCTTATTTTTCATGTGTGTGTTGGCTATCCCTATATTTTCTTTTGTGACATGTCTGTGCCAGGCTTTTGCCCACTTAAATAGTCACGGGTTCGTTGTCCTTTTATTGCTGATATGTAAGTGGATTTCCTTACATTTTCTGGATATGAATATTTTTCTCCCCGTCTATAGCTAGTTTATTCATTTTTCTTAAAGGTGTCACTGGTGAGCAGAAATTGATTGTGACCCCTTCCCTTTTCATTATAGATGATTCTTGGGAATGTGAAGTGAGAGAACCTAATGTGATGAGTACATAGCAAGTGCTCCAAAAGGGCTTATTTCCTTTGCCCTTCTCCCTCCTGCCGAGGTCTCCCCAGATCATTTTCTCTAAATGGAACAGATTTCCTCTGCTCTCTATCCATTCACTTACATTCACTCATCCTTGAAAGCTCAGTTTAACATGGGCCTCTGGTACCAAGCTCCTTAGAATTCCCCCACCCATGGGAACAACCAAAAAGCTGGATCAAATATCTGTGACTCTCATAAAGGGCCTTGTGTTGTCTCACTGGCTTCTGGTAATGTGTTGCTATTAAGTCCATTTTGCTGATGAAGAAACTGAGGGCTAGAGAAAGGTCAGGTGACTCACCCATAGTTGCTGGTACCAGCCAGTCTGGAGATGGAGTCATCAAATTTACAGGCAGGTGACTTTATCCTGGCCCTCCCCACGTCTTGCTTGAATCCCTGCTCACTCACTCAACACAAATTCTCTTAGTCTCGCTACTCCCAGGGCCTGCGTTAGGCTCCCAGATACTGTCCTTAATCAAGCATTGCCCTGGCCTCTAGGGGCACTCAGGCCAGGGGACACACGTTCACTGCAGTCATTAGAATGGGAATTAATGAGAGGTATGCACAGCAGGCGGACACGCTCAGTACCAAGGAGGGTGCCCCTGAAGAAGGCACTGCTTTTTCTGCCTGGGGGTGGGGGCCCCCCGGGACATCTCAGAGGACCAGCACTTGAGCCAGAGTCTGCAAGCTGAATAGCCTTTTCCCAGTACCCAGCCCCATGGATAGGAGGGGCATTTGGAGAGGGGTGACCGTGTGCATATGTCTGGAGACGAGAAATACAAGGTGTCCAGGGAAGAGCACATGGACAGACAGCACTGGTGAGCAGCAGGGGTATCGGGAGGTGAGCTCAGAGAGGTCAGTAGGATGAGATCGTAAAACACTTGGCGAGTCAAGTAAGAAACTTGGGTTTTACCCTGAAAGCAATGGGGAGCTTTAGGAAGATTTGAAGATGGGGAGGGCCTGGGATTAAGTGACACTTGTTAAGAGGCTGGAGGGCAGGGGGTCTGCTTTAACATGAGGCCTGTGGGACAGTCTTCCTGAAGTCAGTCCAGGAGAGAGATGATAAGGCCTGACCCAGGATAGAGGGCATGGGGCAGAGGGTACGGGGCAGAGGGCACAGGGCAGAGGGCATAGGGGTAGAGCACATATCTTACCTCTCACCCAGGGGAGCTGTGACATAACACATAACACAGTTATGGCCACAATAACACAATATGATCACCATCCAAAAAGGGGAAATTGGTGTTTATTGGAGGAAACATCATGCCCCATGGATGGCAACAAGTGGGAGCCAGTTATCTGATTGGGAACAGACGTGTCCATGTGTTGACCCCAGAGGTGGCTTTGGGATGAGCCAGTGGTGAGTCTGGGTGCAGAGGCATGAGATGGGGGTGGTAAGGGAGACTGGAGGTGGGGGGTGAATGGACAGTGCCTGTTGGCATCTGGAAGTTTTATGTGGTCAGACAGACATGGTTTTGCCTCCATCTCTGGACTTCTGCTCTTCAAATAGACCCTGAACCTCTAAGCCACAGTCTCCTCAGGTCTGAACTATGGGTAATGGCAGCCCCTGGCATGGAGTTGCTTGGGGGTTAAATACCAACTGCATGTAAAGAAAGCACCCGATGTGCACTTACTCCGTTAGGGGTAGATTCCTGGACGTCCACCCATGTCCCCACTAAAGCTTCGTGGTGCTGTGTTCCCTGCCCTGCTTCTGGAAGCAGTCGGCTGTTGGACACCCAGCCAGTGCCAGGCACAGACGGAGCTGTTTCCCAGGAAAACCCATCCTCTGCACCAGTGTGCTGGCACCCCCTCCCTCAATCCATAGCAGCAATGGGGGACCAGGCAGGCCTTGGTCAGAATGTGCCTCTTGGGGAAGGTCTTCCTGTCGCTGCTCTAGTTAAATAAACATCACCCTCTGGCAGGTTTTCCAGGCTGCGCCCACTAAGAAGTTAAGGAGCTGAAATTCAAAGGCAATTTCTCCCCAAGGAGTTGTTTTATGGGTCGTTCATGCTGTACCACTGCCAGAAGTTGTCCCACTGCCCCTCCCAGTCTAGCCTGCATAAGTTACCAGGACTCCAGCTCGCAGGGCCACCCACGGAGCTCCTTAGACCAGGAGACTGGAGCAGGGCTGTGGGAGGGTGTGTGCTTCCCTCCCACCTGCGGGGCAGTGGGAGGCTCAGGCCTGTGAATGTGCCCAGATTGCTGGGAAACACTGTTATTACTGAAAACCAGAAAACCTTCTCCCTTCTCTCCAGGGCAAAAGGAGGCAGACAGTTCTGATAAGTGCCTTAATAAGTGGCTGTCATTGGCTCAACAATAGCTATTAAAAACTATCAATTATTTAGATATGGGAAACTGGGGAACAAAGCTTTTAGGGGCACTTTTAAAGCCTGCATAGTGTCAATTAATTTCCAACTCATCAATAGTATTTACAACATGGGTTATGATAGTCCTTTGGAGGAAGGGAACCTTCACAAACATGCAGATGCTGAGCTAAGGACACTTCCGTGGGCATCCAGGGTGCTTTTCATTTTATGCCCAGTGTGGGGTGTCTCAGGCTGGAGCCAGGTCCAGGCGGTCCTCACCTCTTCTCTGGCCAGAGGCCTCTGTTCCTACTTGGAGCCACATCCCTGCCAGGCGCCACTGCCTCAGATGGCCACGAGGGGGACCCAAGGTCTTAGCAAAGGACAGAGAAGGTTGTGCATCAGTGGCTTTTCAGTCCGGAACTTGGAAAGCAGGGCTGGGACGGGGACAGCGTGGCTGCTGACGTGCCTAACAGAGGTGGACAGTATTTGAAGGAGCCCCAGATAGCGGGCATTGAAGTGCTGGGGATGGATCGGTTCCAGGACAGGAGGGTTCAGTGTTTCCCACAGGGTGGACCAAATGCCACTGAGGGTAGGTGGGTCATAGGGGGATGTTATCAGGGCCCAGACACGGTGTTTACAGCGCTGGGTCACAGGGTGAGAAAGGGACCCTCTTTAGGATCCCCCTCAATCCTGTCTTGGTGAAGGAGGCAGTTGGGTGCCAGCGAGCCCTCTGGCTTTTGCCAATCTCCCTTTTGAATGAAGGGCCAGCAGGTGTGTTCAGCAGGCAACAGAATCCAGTGGCAATTGACATTCATTGTTTTCATTCCTGGTTACTTTTGATACCATTTTTACATATCATAGAGATGTGCTTTTCCCCTTAAATACCGGTTTATGTAAGTTAAAAATAAAGGGAGTCACTTTAAAGAAAAACATTAAGTAAACAATAGTACAGGTGACGAATACATCCTGACGCTTGTGTAAGAATGACTGTCGTGGGGTTGAGAGCACAAGTGGAGACCTGGCTCTGACTCCTCCAGAGACGTGAACTTGGACCTCTGCACCCGTTTTCTTATCTGTAAAGCAGGCCCAGTAGTACCGTCAGGAGGGTTGCTGTGAGGAACAAATGAGGTGGTTCATGAGCAGTACTGAGCACAGGGCCAGGCCCGCAGGAGAGGCTCGATAACTGCGCATTGATCGACATTTTAGTTTGCAGTAGGGTGAATGGGGGTTGTCGTGGGGGGGCGAGGGGGCGCCTGCCCCTTGGGGATGGGGGGCAGAAGGAAGTGAGATGCTTGAGGAATGGTCATTGAGGGACCAGGGAACCCAGAAGACACAACCCGTAGACCAAGAGAGGAAAGTGCATGTCCCCCAACCCCGCCCCAGGCCCTGGGCAGGAAGCGAGAGACCCAGTGCTGTGTTTCTCCTTTCTCTGTTTCTCCTTCAGGTGGGAGAGGCTTCCTGTCCTCGCCCTGCCACTCCAATTTCCCTTCTTTCAATATTTAATTCAGAATTACAAGTGTTCACAGTCAGGTCCTGGCAATGTTAACCTTGGAGCTTCCTAGCCTGGAAGGCCCTGTTTTCTGCTGAAGTTCAATATTAACACACAAGTGAGAACAGTCTCAGTCTCCTCAGGGAGCCAAGCTCCAGATGATGAGAATTACAATCACCCTCCAACTTGCAGGCAAGAGGGGGTGCACCTGAAAAATATTAATGAGCTCTCCAATCCCTTCCTCCCTCCCTCCTTCTTCCCTCCCTCCTTATGTCCCTCCCTTCCACAGGAATTTATTGAGGACACATTGGGTGCTAAGATTTTAATTTTTGCCAAAACCAGGAGTGCTTCCTTCTCTGGCAGAAACCTAATTTTGTTTCCTTTAACACAAGCAAAAGGCATAAATTCCAGGACCCGTGTCAGTTGGATCAATCAAAGAATTCTTCTCTTGTTCGTCTGCTTCCAGTATTTACACAACATTCGGGTCACACACACATTGCTTTGAGTCGTCTGCCTGTGCGAATTAATCTTGTTGCTCTGTTTGCTTAGTTTTCAACATTCTGGCCGGAGAGCCTGCTGTCCCCATTCCCTTGGGCAGTCGTCAGCCTGTCCTCCGCGCCTGGCTGACTCCTTACCTCCTCCATGCTCACAGTGCCATTCTCACCCCCGAGCCTCTGTGCGTGCAGCTCCCCTTTTCTGGAGCACTGCCTTTCCTCCCCAGGCTTTTCCTTTTCCGTGACATCCTCCTGAGGCTTTCTGACCCTTCCTTGCTCTGAGATCCCACAGATCCCACAGTCTAGGCCACACCACGGGTCCTGTGGCTCTGGATCCACCTGAGTTCCCCCACGGTCTGTCTGTAAACAGCTTTATTTCCCACTGGGGAGCAGATTCCGGGGGCCAGGCCCTGGTCTTAGAACTGATATTTGCTGAGCACGAGTTATGCACCGAGCTCAGTGCTTTCCATCCACAAGTTCAAAACCATCCTGTTGAGGCAGGCGCTGTATTGCCCTATTTCACGTGCCGGAGTTGGAAGTATACGCAAGGTCACAGAGCAGGAAGAAAGAGCCAGGGTGGGAATACAGGGGCTCTGGCTCCAGAGTCCACACTCTGAAACGCTCCCCTATGTGCAGTGCGGGCTTGGGGGAGCTGAGGAAGGAGATGGTCCACGTAAGCCAGGCTGCCTGGATGCTGAATTACGAGTCGGTGATGGACTTAACATGGAAACGTGACAGGTGGGCATTAGCAAGTTTAGCCACATTTAGACCGGAGCTGCTGCTGCCTATTGTGGGGGTTTGGTGTCTGAGTGCAAAGTCCCCTCTGATTACCTGAGCACTGCCTTCCATTGCTGGAATGCTGTCCCTCCTCTGCTTTCATTCAAAGCATTTATTTTTACTTTGCTTTATTCCCCAAAGGATTTGAGGTGACCTATATGAAAACATTCAATAAAGCCATATAATAGAATATACATAAGACCAACAGGGGAAGATGCTGTTCACGTCCTCACGTGATGTTTCTTGCATCTGTCGGTCCTTCATGGACCAGACTGCCCTCCCTTCCCCCCTCCTTCTGTTCAGAAAGAGCATGCTTGTCACATGACCGGAGTAGAAACATGCCATGCTTTGTGACGTCCGGGGTTTAAATGTAAAGATTCAAGGCTTTTCCTGGCTCTCCCATGCAGGCGGTGAGTAGATTTGTTTCCCAAAGGGGCTAATTTGAAAGGTGCAGGTTGTCAGCCTTCTTAATCCTTTCCTCTCCTGTTCTCGATCAGCTTCCTGACGCACAAGAGGTGACCGTGCCCTCTGGCCGTAACCTGGTGGTTTTCCAGGCGTGATGAGAATGTGATGAAGAGGGGCAATGTCTCAACTCTCACACAGAATCCGCCTGGACCAAGGGGTCCCGTAACCCTGGCACCGGAAGACTCTGTGGGGCAGCTGCTGTGCCTGGCTACCTGTCACATGGGTACCGGTCCACAAGGGGCCCACAGATGATAGAGAACCACCTGCTGCTTTGGTTCAATTTCCTTGCCTCAAGGAAACATTGTTGGGTTGGGTTTAAGAGCCCCAGGCCCCGAGGGACCAAGGGGGAGGTTTTGTGAAGATGCTGAGTTTTGCTCGCTGGGAAGCCAGGAGGCTCGGGAGCCAGAGTGACATGTATGCGCTCGCGGGACGTCATGGTGGTGGCCCGAGGTGTGCCTTTCCTCTTTCTTCTCTGAATCAGACTCATGCAGAGAGCTGCAGCCCTCCTGGGGAGGTGTGTGACCAGCATACACGAATACAGAGGAGAGAGAGGCTCCCGTTGTGACACGAGACCGTTTGATGGATTTGTTGCCTGCCATTCCATGGCGACTTTTGAGAACTGGGTTGGACAGTGATAAGGGAGGAGTCTTGGAAAGGGCCCAGTTTGAATCCCAAGTCTGGGTTGCTCCAGACCAACCCTGTGGCTTTGGCCGGTACTTCGCCCCTCTGAGCATCCAGACCAGATGCGCCACAGCTACCAGGCGGAGCTATAGGGGATGACTAGTGATGATGTCACATCTGATCACATCCGATGATTCAGCACATGATGTCTGCAAAAGGCCCGCCACTGGTGGGCGCCCGGCATTGCTGCTCCTCTTCCCATCTCCGCGCACTGGGAAGAGGGGTCTAGACAGGACAGTCTTTGGTGACTCCTCCTGCCTCAGAGCTGCAAGGTGCAGGCAGAGCCAGGCCTGTGTGCTCTGGGGGGTCTGCACTGACGAGCTTCCTGCCCTGTGGGGGCCTGACTCTTGCACACAGGTGGACATACAAGTGGACTGGTAACTCACAGACGTGTAAACAGGTGACTATAACAGGGAACCGTGCCTGAGGGACAAGCGGGAGACAACCAGGTGAGGCAGGCAGGGGAGAGGGTATTCCAGGCAGAGCAGAGGCCCAGAGGAGTGGAACGGCCGGTACTGTGGGGGATTTAAGGATTGCCGTGTCTGGGGCATGACATGTTTTGAATCAGGGAGCGAGGAGACGGGGGCTGGATTTGTAGAAAGGGCACCATGCAGGACCATATCTTTCAAGCTCCCCTGTGCCCCCACCAGCCCTCTTCAATCTTGGGTCCGAGTCCTGAACCTGGAGGTAGGCACTTTCAGTGTGGGTCTTCAGTGGCTGGGAGCTCCTTGCCCCAGTCCAACTGGGGCCCTGCACACTTACTTTGCCATTTTAGAGATTCTGCAACTAAGACTTTACTGCTTAGATTCACCATCCGTTTTAATTCTGGCTTTTCTGTTCCACTGCCTGGTGCACAAAAGCACTTCAGTTTTCTGTATCTGTGAGACCACCCACTCTGTTCTGAGGCTGGAGACCCTCTGATTCTTTAATCTGCAGACTTTTAATCTTCCCAGGTGTAGCCGGTTCAGAAATGGGTTTCAAAGCTTCTTGAAAGTGAGATGCTGTGCGATGCTGTGATGTGTCTGTTAGCAGCTCTGTGGGGGAGACAGGCTAGCTGACAGAGGTCCTGAGCACAGAGGGGGCTGCACCTGTGAGATCCTGGGAGGTGGGAGGGCTGTGCGGCTGGTCCGTCACGGCTGGAAGTGACAAGGAGACACCCCGTCCCTTGGGCTTCATCCGCTGCCTGCTTTGCCCAGCAGGTTCTCGTCTATCGTGGATACTGGGGCTGCCATAGAGATTCCTGCATCTTCAGGGCCTTCCCCTCCGTTCCCCACAAGCTGGGCGTGTCTTCCAGCTACATCCTTCACTGGAAATTACCCTTGACCATGAGGAACTGCCTTACCCAAAATGTAGCCTATTCTCTTTGCTAATGACTACCTTGGCCTAAGATTGATGACCTTGCTATGAGATTGGTGTGAAGCAGGGTTTTGGGGCGGAATAGGATCTAACATGGTGCCTGGGACGCAGTAGGTTCTCAACAATGGGTTTCCGGTCCCTAGTGACACCCTCAGACCCTGCTGTTCCCTGAGTATCTAGTGACTTCCCATGGCAACTGCATCTCTGAGCCTAATAGCTTTTCTGGGACCGTGGGAGGCCGCTCCATCACCCTCCCTCAGCCCCACAGGTGTCCTCAGCGAGCAACTGAGATATCAGTACCCCAACTCCCTCTCTCTAGGATGCGGCCATTTCTCAAGAGTTCCGAAAGGCACCTGTATTAGTGTTCCCTGCTGCTGTATAACAAGTTGTGACAAACTCAGTGGCTTGAAACAAGACCGATTTACTATCTTGCAGTTCTTAAGGTCAGATATCTGAAGTAGGTCTTGCTGGGCCAAAGTCAAGGTGTCGGCAAGAACTTTCAGGAAGCTGAAGGGGAGAATCCATTTCTTTGCTTTTTCTAGCTGTTAGAGGCTGCCTGCTTTCCATCTTCAAAGCCAGCAATGGCCAGTGGAGTCTTTTTCACGTAACGTTGCTCCGACTCTAACTCTTCCCCCTCCTCCACATTGTGAAAAGACGCTTATGATTCCACTGGCCTCACCTGGATAAGCCAAGGTACTTTCCCCATCTCTGTATCAGCCAATGGCAATCTAATTCCACCTGCAATCGGGATTCTCTTTTGCCATGTAGCATAATATATTCACAGGTTCTGTGGATTAGGATGCGAGGAGCTTTGGGGGCTATTATCCTGTTATCACACCATCCCATTGGTGACACTGCTTAGTAGCAACACCCTTTCTCTGTGTTTCTTTCCTGCTGGTGGTCCCTGCACCTCCCAAGTAAATGACTTGTGCTTGAAACCTTCTTTTAGGAACTTCTTTTTTGGGGAAACCAAACTAATACAGTCAGCAAAGCTATCAAAGACACAACACAAAGTAAACCATGGCTGCAAAGACTCAAGACTGAAGGCAATGAATTATGATTGGACCTGGCCCCCGGGGGCTCTGCTGGGCGTGGGCTCCGCTCCATCTTGCAGAAAGAAGCACCCAGGTGGAGGCAGCCACTAACCTTCTCCACCCACGCGTCTCTTTCCATCCCCAGGACTCCCGGCTCCTGCCAGGTAACAAGTGTCGCTGTGCTAATGAATGACTCATTCTCCTCACTTAGCAGATTTCCATTTTAAATAATTGCTTGAATCAAAGTTATTTATTGGATCCTTACTACACTTCAGATTGGAAGCTGGTTTCGATTAGCCTCCATCGCTATAAAAATTGAAAACACGTTTCCCATTTGCTGGTGCTTTTCCTCCATGATGACACGGTTGCCAGCGAATACAGTTTTAGTCGTCATGGACGCGGAGCACATTCTGGGGCTTCCCCGCAGGATTATTCCTTTTCTGTCTTCAAAGGACTTTTTCATGATCACAGCCCTGGCTGTGGCTGGGCACCCAGTGGGCGCCCCAGAGCTGATTGAACGGTTTCTCTACAGCAAAACAGGTCCCTAGCTCCCTCCGATGGGTGTGCTGAGCAGCCTGGGGCGGAAGCCTCTCTAGGCTGCAGCAGGAGGTTCAGGGCTTACATTCCATGCTTGACCCGCTCCCTGTCTGGGGCTGACAGAGCACCTCCTTCTGGGAGAGAATCTGGATGCAGACGCTAGGTCAGCAGAGGGCCTCTTGGAGGAGTGGTGACCGGGCTGGGTCGTGTCTGAAGTGCTCTGCTAGTCGGCTGCCGTGGCTTTTGCTCAAAAACTGCTCTGCGTCAGTCAATCGAGAGGGGATTATTATTTTCATACCCGCGGGATGTTGGAGTATTTTGAAAAGAACAAGCCCTCATATTCGCGACAAGCCTCACTGAGGCGGAACAGCTCATTTTATAGATGTCTGCCTCTGAGATATTATTTTCCTAGTTAAAAAAGAACCACAACACGTGCTGGGTGCAGCCGTGGCTCCAGCACTTGCAACGCTTAGCAGGACCACCTGAGAGACCCAGGGTGCAGATGAGAAACAGACCACGGTGGCTGGCTTTGAATGGGACCCTGACACAGCTTTCGGGAAGCTACTGTGAGTCTGAGTCACCCAGCCAGCTCTTAGGAGCTGCACAGATGGGGTGGGGGTAGGGGCGACTTCATCCCCCCATTCTGTAAGCTCTGCGTCTGGAGGAACTGTTCGGATCCTCCGGGTGATGGCAGAAGCCATGATAATTTGCAGATTTGTTTTCAAAACATACCATAGAGTTGTCCTGAAGAATAGATTTCTGTTTAACACGAGGCTGGGGAAATGGCTCTTCTTTATTAAAACATACACACACAACAACACCTGCTTGACTTTGTATTACCAGAATCCTCCTGGAGGCAAGGATGAGACAAAGGAGATTTTATTTTATTTATTAGAAGAAACATGTTTTCCACCTGTTTCTTGGCTTCAGGAGCAGGTACCCCAAAGAATAACTGAGTCCCAGGAGATGAGCAGGCGGCCTCGGAGGGAGGGGGAGCAGCCAGGCCCCTGCTCTACTCGGCACGATTAGATCCTTCCCTTCCTGGAGGGCCGGTGACCACGCGTGTGCTGTCCTCTGTGGCTGGCACTCCACGGGAGCTCTGGAACTGTTTTGTGAACTGGGGAATGAAGGATCTCGCTCAGTCCCCCAACAACCTTCTCTAATAGGTTCTAATACTTTCCAGCACCGACCCAGACTCCTGGGTGTGTCTGTTTGCTTATGTGCAGGCACCCCACTACTTCTCTGGCTTTGTGTCTCTATTGTAGGACCTTCAAACCTCACCTGGCGATTCTGAGAGTCCCCCGATATCTCACACGAACCCTTCTCTGCTCTCTCACGGCAGCCTTTATTTTCCTGCTCCCATCTTCCTTGTCGGTGTCCGCGGACTGTCACGTCTTAGAGAGTCACCGGGGATGTGGTGTCTGTGCTCAGAGCGTTCTCCTGATGCTTATCCGGCTGCCTACCCTCGAGGGCCCTGTTCCCTGAGTCCTACACGCAGCCACGCTGTGCTGCGTGACATGCGGGAGTCAGGAGAACACCTCTGTCCTATGTGGTCTTAGAGCTTGTCCTCTGGGCGGTGCCAGTGGAGGCTCATTTGTGCTCCCTGTGCTTGAATTTCCACATGATGGGCGTTCCTTCCCAAGGAAAGAAGCAAGCTCCAAGCATGCTGCCCGGTCCATTCCAGGGCTGGGGTCTTCGCTGTTTCTCCTCGGTGTGTAACGCTCATGGGGCTGTTTTCAGTTTCCTGTAGTACCATCCCTGAACTCCAGTAGCAGCAGCCCCTTGCTGAGCTGCAACACAAGTTCAGTTGCCATTTTGGAGACATCATATTAGAGCATGTATATCATGTTTACCTCTTTAGCCTATCGGAGCATAATTTTTTCTGTATTTTGACAGTGAATTTCTCCATGCATGAAAAAATGACCAATTAAAGCAAAAACATATAGAAGACCAATGATATCCCACTGATATCTGCCATTGGGGCAATGCCAGAAATCAGTCTTGAAAGACATGGAATCTTGAGTACCCACGGAACTGGGGTGATATGTTGTAAATGTCAGAACAGGTTTTATCACCTGCAAGTTGATGTTGGAGCAAAACAGTCCTCAAATCTCCCTCAGAATTCATGGGGATAATTTTAACAGCTGCTTAAATCATCACAAGAGCGGTGTCGTCTCCACTTTTCAGAGGAGGAAAGTGAAGCTCAGGGAGGTTAAGCAACTGGCCCTTGTCTACTGCCATATCATCCTGAATGACCGATCTCGTGCAGGCAACTGGCCCGAGTGGGGTTACATTTTTTGTTCTAACAGCAAGGGTTTTTTCAGCCTCTTGATTTTTTTTTTTAATTTATTGGGGTGACAATTGTTAGTAAAATTATATAGGTTTCAAGTGTATATAGGTTTCAAGTGTACAATTCTGTAATACATCATCTATAAATCCCATTGTGCGTTCACCACCCAGAGTCAGTTCTCCTTCCATCAGCCTGTTGATTTACGTAGCACGTTCCTGGACTCTGCTTCATCCAGTTAGTATTGTTGTGGAACAAATTGCAGTAACACTTAGCCAAAGACAGTAAGTTAGTCATGCTCACAGATTCTGTGGGTCCGAGTTCAGATAGCAGCGGTGGGGACTGCTGGTTAGCTGGGAAGACTCCAAATAGGAGGATGTATTGATGGGGCGAGGGAGGAAATCAACTGGAAGCTCATTCATGCCTATATTCATATGTCTTCTATCTAGGCTGGGGTGACTGGAAGACTTGGATTGCCAACTGGACTGCCTACATGTGGCTTTCCACTTCGCTTGGCTTCTTCCCACCCAAGTAGCCTCACAGTAGCTGAACTCCTTACATGGCAGCTCAGAGCTCCAAGTTGCTGTCTCAGAGAATAACGTGAAAGCTGCATGACCTTTAATGACCCAGCCTTGGAAGTCACACACCGTCACTTCTGCCGTATTCTAGTGTTGAAATAGTCACATGCCAACTTAGATCCAAGAAAGGTGAAGTAAACTCCACCTGTCAGTGGGAAAGTGCAGAAGGGGAGTTAGGGGGGGATATTGTTGTGTTTGTGGGGAACACAATCTGCCACTCTGCTCAGCCCATTGAGAATGAGCCGACCCACTGTCCGTCCATTAGTAGATTCCTTAAATGGGTGGTGCTTTACAAATATAAATGCAGCCCCAGTAACGGGGTCTTATCAGGGACAGGAAGAATGTTACACTCCATTATCAGTTATCCTTCCTGCGAGCAGATCAGACACACACACAGAACCCAGAGGAATATAAAACACTTTTGTCCTTCATGTTCAGCCAACATCTTACAATGTGGGTCTTCCCATCTCGGCTCCTGGGGCCACCTCCACACATGATCACTGCTCTGTGGTCCCTTGGAAATGACACTCTTCTCTGGGTTCTCTTTCTGATCTTTCTTGCCCTATGGCTCCTATGGCTCCTGGGCCCTCCGCCTCTGTGAGTCCAGTCTCCTCCTGAGCCCAGTCTCTGATGTGGGTCTGATGTTTGCTGTCCCACTCTGGTTCTTCTCTGTAGGACCACAGGCAGCGAGTGGGGAACAGGACCTTTGGGTCAGTGGGCTCTTGGGCCTGGCCAACACTGGCCTTCTGTCATCATATCTCCATGTGCTATGATGCTGGAAGGGTGTGTGTTTCCTTCGCTGCTTTGACAAATGCCTCCTTCAGTTACTGCAGCCTTGGGAAGGGCATATCCCAGGAAGAGGGACCAGTGTGGGGGAGTGGAGAAAAAACTCTCCCATCTCATAAGGAAAGGGTCTTACATATGTTTTTAAAATTTATTATTATAGCGTTCTCGCTGTTGCCCATGTCCTGACTCATGCCCGGAAGAGGCAGGAAGGTATTTCTGTGTCATATCAGATAAAGGGGGGGAAGTGGCTCAGTTTGCTTGTTTCGACACTTGTTGATGACAAGTATCTACTTGAAAACTCCTTCCATGCTGAGTCAGAAAATGACTTTCTTTGACTCCAGCATGGGTGGTCCCATGTGGTGGGAACCAATGAGGAAGCCTTTCATCTGACAGCCACTTCTCTGTCCCTGGGGAGTTTCCTGCTCACCCCACACTTCCCTCCGCTGTCATCGTCCTAGTTGGCTCTTGGCTCATTTCAATTGAATCCTCCCTAATGAAGGTTATGGAGCACCGGGTGTGAAGGTGGGGTGACAATGTCCAGGCCCACAGCTCAGGGAGAGGAGATGGGACAACCGGTAGGCAATCCGGGTGAGGGTGACAAGTGCTGTGATGGAGGGGCGCTTGGGGTAGCCCAGATGAGGGGCACTTACCTTGTCCATGAGTGGCTCAGAGAAGGGATGGCCTGAGCTGGAAGCAGCAATGTGGACTTGTGAGTTGAGGAAGGCGGTAAAATATGGCAGCATGGATTTGTGTGAGCGTCCCTCCTCCCTGCTAAGGAGACCTCTCTCTTCCCCGTGGTGTCTGCCTCGCTTGTGTGCTCTAAGGAGCATTGGGCCTTTCCAGGTGGGTTCTCAGCTTTTATTATGAAGAACAAGACAGAAGAGAGAGACAGAAGTAGAAGGGGAGGGGAGGACTACAAGATCTAGTGTGGTCAGGGTACCAGGGCGCTGGGGAGAGAGCTGAGGCAGGGATTACAAAATCCTGAGCAGCCGTAGGGTTGGAGAAATGGGAGAGAGCGGGAAAGGGGTGTGGAAGCATTAGTGGAAGGCTACTTAAAACATGGAACCTGGTTCGGGTCTTTGAGAGGAGCAGGTGAAGGTTTGATTTCTTCTGAATCCATTTTACTTGAAGGACTGTAGCTCTTTGCACGCAGCACAGCCCAAGGCCAGGCCGGCTCGGCAGCCCAGTTGGTGTGTAGTGTTGTCGAGTCCTCTGTTCCTCATTAACCTGTTCTACCCATTACTGAGAGTGGGGTATTGGAGTCTCCTACCGTTACTGGGTTACTGTCTATATCTACCTTCAATTCTGGGGCCCCCGTGTGGGAGGATTCTCCCAGTTGCATTGCATTATGCTGGGTCCAGGGATCTTGTACAAAATCCTGGACTACTTTGTGACATTGTAAAATGACTATACTATTCTTTATCTAGTCAAAAGCGCACTAATAATTGCTGTGGTAGCAGTTGGACTATGAGTTCCAACTCACAAGAAAGGAAGGAGGCACCAGCAGTGTTCCTTCTCTCAACTCCAATTCCTCTATTCCATTCTCTGCTCAGACACTTTACTCACATAACCTTATTGATCTTTGTAAACATCTGGTGAAATGGATGGTGTTATCTCCAGCATGTAGATGAGGGAACAGGCTTCGGGAGGGTACATGACTTGCCATGTTCTGAGCAGTAGAAGGTGGATTTGAACCCAGGTTGGCTTCACTGTAAAGTCTGTTCTCTTTCCGTGACATTGGGTAACAGGACCCAGTCTTGGTCATATGTGTCTTCCACACGCCCCCACCATGCTAGCAGAGTTCAGGAAGTGTCTATTGTACGAATAAGGCTGGAGGTGGCCCCACTCCCTTTCCCAGTTTTCTCACCTGTGGGTCTACTGACTTTTGCCTTCCCTTGGTTTATGCTCTGGGGACCTGGGAGGGCTTCTGAGCCTGAGCAAAACCCATTGAGGAAAGGCAAAATCTGCCACCAGGCCACACAGCGCACTTAAACACATTAGGCAAAACCTCCCCCTCCTCAAGACACTTAACTTCCATCTGTGGGAAAATTGTTGTAATATATGGATTTTTTTTGTTGCACGAGTCTCTACTGCCATCTTTTGGAAATTTATGGCAATGTGCACATTTATAATGTTTGTGATGTATAAGGTGCCCTCCTAGGTTTGGCATCCTTGTACCCCCTACCTATGGTGGCCATTAAGGAAGATGAACCTGGCCCTGGGGTGACTTAGGGTAGGAAGGATATTGGCCTGGTGTGTGAGAGTTTTCCAGAGGAAATGGTTAGGGATGTGGACTCTGGATTCATTGGTTTGTGTATCAGAGGCATGCTCACCAGGAAATCATTTGCTCTCTCTAGGAATTAGCTGGCTCTGGGAAGGGCAGTCTTTCTAGGATGAAGGCACCAAATGTCAGAGCATCCAGAACACAGAAAAGAAGAAAATATAGTTGATACAGGGCCTTAATCCTTCCTCGCCCCCAGGGCAACCCTCAACCAATGGGGGCCAGGAACTGGTGGATAAATGCTCCTGTCCTTTAAGGAACTAATTCTGGGGTCTTATCTCTGCTCCACAGATGGTCCCAGTGGAGCCCCCGTTGCCCACACACATCTTTTAATCTTTTTCTTCTTCCCTGTGTCACTGTCCCTACTCCTTCTCTCCTGTTCCCAAGGAATCTCTTCCAAATAAACTACCTTCACTCCATTCTTGTCCTCAGGCTGTGCTTTCTGAGGACTCCCCAGAAGTCACCTGACCCCTGCTGCTTTGAAGCTTTGTAATAGACTCAGGGGAGACAAGTGTCAGGAAAGCTTCCTTGAAAAAGTGACATTTCCCCTGCACCTACAGAAAGACTCATCATTTGATGGGTGAAAGGGGTGGCAAGGGGGAATGTACAAGTCAGTCCAAGCAGAGGGAGCTGCATGTGCAGAGGCCTGAGGCTGGCAGGTGGAACACGCCTGTTCTCGGAAGACATCACAGGGGTTCCCTCGCCCCCACCTCTACTGCTATTTCCGCACTTTTCCTGTCTTCACGAATCCACAGAAACCAGGTCCCAGGATGCCTTGCACCATGGTCTAGGCATTCATAACCAAGGGGGCAGGATATCTGAACATCAACACATTCCTGTTTCAATTCTGGACAAGTTGTGGGTAAGTTCCCAAAAGGAAGAAGGGCAGCGAAATTCAGGTAATTTGTTTTAATAAGCAATTCAGCTTGGCATCTTTCTCCAGGATGGTGGTGATAGCAGGGCATAATGAGACTGATGGGAAGTGTGTAAATGGTACACCATCCTCCATTTGTCCTCCGTCCTCCCAAGATTTCCCCAAATTCACCCTAATCTTGGTCCTGGGGCTGTGGGCCCCAGTGGGCACAGTGGAGGCCTTGCCCAATTTCCAACACCGCTCCCCCACAAATAAGAGACTGGATCCTGTGTTAGTCTTTCCACCTCAGAAATGGTTCTAGTTACGTCTGGGAGCCCAGTCTTATAGTGGCCCCTTCGTGCTCTAGTTCTCTTTTCCTCCCCTGCTGACCTGTCCACTGCACTTGGTTCAGCTCTGTAGCCTGCTGACAACAGGAGACCTGGATGGGTTTATAACAGTTTGACTGGAAAACTCGGAGATTTCAGATCTCCGTCAGAGAGGAGAAAACTCTGGATGGTATGGACCCAGCCCTCTTGTGCTTGAAATCAGGCAGAGAAGTCAGACAGCTAGTGAGGATTCAGTTCTTGCATCTGTAGCAGGGGTGGGGGCCGGGGAAGGAAGGACCACAGCTGAATGTGTAAGCCACAGCAAGCCATTGTGCCACAGGCATTTAGTAGAGGTTGGAGAAATCCTTTTGATGGGCAAAATCTCCATGCTTTATTCTTCCCCGAAGCCTCTTTTTTTCCTCCATCTTTGTGGATCCATCGCCAGGCCAGCAGAGATGGACAGAGAGACCTGGGTAGGCAGGGTGGGGGTGGGACAGAACTCCCCGCCTCCCCATCCGTCCTCCAACTGCCCAAACCTTGGTCTGGTCAGCTCACTGTGGGCTCCCAGTCTCACTGCCTGACCCCTGGTGCCAGGCTTTGTAAAGGAGCCAGGGAATTTTCAACAAGGCATTCTGGACTCTCACACAAAACGGAGGCACCAGGCACTCAAGCACTGCCCTGCTTAGAAGTAAATTTTTTTCTTTTATTCTTTTTTTTTTTTTTTAAACCCTGTCTCCTTTCCTTTTATCCCCTTTTCTCTTTTGGAATCACGACTGCCCGAGTTAAAAAATCCTATCTTCCACTGTAACTGTGTGACTTTGGGCAAGTTCCTTAACCTCTCTGTGCTTCAGCTATCTCATTCATATGGCGATAATAATAGGCCGATGTGAGGAATCATACCTGGAAAGCCCTACAACAACCCCTGGCACTGAGGAAGTGCGAGGTATTAGCTGTTAGGATGCCTGGCAGGAGGTGGGCTCTCTTTTTAGGACCCTAAAATCAGCACAGAAAAAGGGACTTTTCAGACATGCCCTCCACTGCCTGAGCTTAAGATAGGGTCCTATGAGAACAGGGGTCACAATGGGATTTGAGATTTCACATTTAGGAACCACTGTTTGGGAGAAGAGGTAAAATCGCATGAAGAGAAACATCCCTTCTCTTTGGTGGGGTGTAGTGATAGAAGTGGGCACGTGCTGTCCCCTTTAAAATATACAGAGAAGGGGGACTTTGTTTGCTTGGGGCCGGACGCCAGACGGCAGCCATTTCGATGGCAGCCATTTCGCGGCTCTTCGGATGCGGTAGGGTGTCTGGGAAGCCCGGGCCTGTCCAGGCGGCGGTCTTCAGGGGACCGTTCCGGTGAAGTCGCGGGGTGGCGGCTGCAGGCTGGGATCCCGATGGCCGCCAGGGGGCGCTGTGGCCACACGGCCGCCCAGCCTCCTGCCTCGCAGCGGTGGTGCCGCCGAGATGCAGGTGAGCGCAGCCTCGGATGGCTCTGCTCTGGCCACCCACAGCAGCCCTGGCGTCACACCAGGCCGTCACCGTTGGGAGCTGCCCGGCCCCTGCCAAAGGGGGACCCGGCTGAGATCTACCGCTCTTCCGCCCTCAGTTTGCACGTTTGCGAAGTGGCGGCGCTCGCGCCCCTTGGCTCCCCTGGTGGCCACTCCTCCGCGCCAGGCCTTCTGGTTCCTAGTTTGTGCTCTGAAAGTCACCAGGCCCTGGGATTCGGTGCCCAACATATCCAGGTCCCTTCCTTGCCCCATCAGAGCTAGCTACGTCTCCTTCTTCCCGCCCCTCTCCTTTCTCTGCGCGTCCAGCAGAAGACTGTGGAGTTGATTCTGGGTGTCTTCTGTCCAGAGGGAATGCTCTCCTGTGCACCGAGGCATCGGGCTGCTGCCCCCAGACCCGTTCCCTGGACACCCCCACAGGCATCTTTGATTTGATTGGTCCAAACCTGAACTCATCCCTGTTACCCCCAAGGGAAACACTTTGGGGCTTTGGAGTGCCCACCACGTGGGGTTGTCCTGAAGCCCACGGACCGCCTGCATCAGCGTTGGGGGAGTGTTAAATGTGCGTGTTCCCCCCTCACTCCCAGACTGCTGGTTGAAACCGACTCTCTGAGGTGGGCCCCGAATGTGCATTTTCAACAAATGCCTCAGAGAAGCTGAATTTTGAGAGCTGTTGCTCAAAGGTCTCTGCAGCGGCTCAAAGAGCATGAAAGTTTTAAATGGGGGTGAAAATGTACTGTTGAGGTGTTAGGTTTAAGTATGTACCAGCTATTTGCAACCAGCTCTAAATGGGAGCCCATCAGGTAGGAGCCTGTTCGGACCCTTGGGAGGTGGTGAAGGGGCCGGGGGAGGGGGGAGGCTCAAGGAGAGGAGGAGGAGGGCAGCTGGAGGACAGTGTGGCCTGGGGGGGCACAGCTTGTGGGGCCTGAGGCTGGCAGGGGGCATTGGAGTCCTCCGGGGCTCATAATTTTAGAGCCGAGGAGGACCTTTTGTGCCAGGCTGCCATTGCTTTCTTGGTGGAGAAGCTGGTCCTCTCAAGGTCAAGAGTAAGTGAGGGCAGGCAGTCTGGACCAGGGGACCCATCCTCCAGGTCAGAGGTCTTCCTCCTTCCACCTGCCTGGGGGAGGCAAGAGCGAGCTCTAGACAGTTCTAGAGTGCTCTGCAGTATAAGAAGGTCATTTCTCCAACTGAAGGGTGGCAGATCACACCAGTCTGCAGGCCTCTGTCTGTAATTTGAGTCCTGGGCCTGGAATAGAGGTAACCGGGAAAGACCCTGGAGCCATGGCTAATCTTCAGAGACTGTGGACACGGGGACGTGAACAGGCCACCCCTTTACTGCTCGTCTTTAGGGCAGAGATGGGGGCTCCCAGTGAGGGGCACAGCCTCCGTCCCTGCCCAGGCCTCCCACCTGAGCCCCCTTGAAGTACCTGCTAACACCAGGTCAGTCTCCTTTAGGCTGACAAAGTAATGAAAATAATCTTTTTCTGAAGACGGGGCTAACACATTCATACTTTTAAAGGCATCTATAAAAATTGTAAAGGGCATAAAAGTGCAAATTTCCCCCCATCCTTGACCCCCCTCCTCCCAGTTCCTCTTCCTGGAGACAGTAATTATGACCAGCTTCCTGCGTAGCTTTCCAGATGCTTTGTGCAGATGAAAGCATCTCTGTCCATATGTCTTCTTTTAAACATATAGCACAGTAGACAGGCTGTTCTACACCTTGCTTTTGACTTAAAATCTGTTTTAAAAGATATATCTTCGAGACTGTTCCATATCGTTTTATGAGGTTGAACTGTCTCCAGCTGAGTAGTTAGAGTATATCTCTGAGGACACTGCTTGTACCTGGATGGGAGTCCCTCACTTATTGGCTGGTGAGTTGGGACAAGTTACTTAACCATTCTGTGCTCCAGTTTCCTCATTTTAAAAATAAGGATAATAGCAATAGTTCATGAGGTCATTATGAGGATTCAAGGACAAAAAAATCATTCTGCACAGGGCTTGGCATATACCTAGTAAATGCTCAATAAAGGTTAGTTATTAGAATCATTTAATTGAAACTAAACCGCAACTTAAACTTGAAATGCCCCACCCTGTAGTGATGTCATGGAAAAGATACAGGCTCCATGGCCCCTCTTTCATCCTGGCTTTGCTATTTGCCAGCTCTGTGCCCTTGAGCAAATGATTTTTCAACCTCTTTGGGCCTCTGCCTAACCCACCTGCAAAATAAGGGTAATGATATATAACCCATTGCAAGGTTGTTGGCGGGGCAGATGAGATAATAGCTACAAAGATACCTGGAGCAGTGCCTGGCATATGATAAAGATGACAGCAATGTTGGAAACAATGGCAGTTAATATCCTCTGAGCACTTAGCACACGCCTGGTGTAGAAGCTGTATGGCCTCCTCTGGGCCTGCAGGAGCTCTGTTTGGTCTTTTCTCCATCTCATCAAGCAACTTTCATGTGGCTTGCACTGTCCTATGTGTTCTGTGCTTCTCTCTGACATGCAACTACTGTATTATCCCCATTTTATAGGAAAAGAAACAAGGTCAGAGATGCTAAGTCACTTATATAAGATCACACAGCTAATAAGAGGAACCTGATTTATTTATGTTTGATCCCAGACCTGGAGGTGAATGGGCTACACCTTGTGTACTTACTGGGACTCCAAAGGGGGTGTGCTGCAGCACTCTTCTCCCACCTTCCTCTTTTCTCCTTCCCTCCCTTCCCCTTCCTCCTTCCTTCTCCTTCCTTCTTCTTCCCTTCTAACTCTCTTTCCTAATGTCCCTCCTTCCTTTGCCCAGACTCTGCCCTTATGGAGCGATGTCTGGGTGCCCCCTGGGGGGCACAGGCTGACCTACCCCAGGACCTGCAGGAAACCAGGCGTGCAGGGGAGTGTGTGTGTTTGTGAGCCGACCTGCGTACCGTCAGCCTGTGTGAGAGCTGTATCAATGTGACTGTGCCCTTCCTGCACGTGTGTTTCCATATATGTGCTGCCCGAGGGGCATGCATATGCTTTCAGTCATCATTCACATGCTGTCCACTTCTAGACAGGCTGGGAGTCCTTTACAGCCAAGAGGCAGACACAGGGAGCTCCAAAACCATCCACAGGAGGCTTTGAAGGACGGGAAGCAGAAGGAGTGGAAGTGCACGTGTACTCCTGGGTGGTTGTGTGTGCATGTGGGAGGTGGGTCCCCAAATCCCTGACATCCCACAGCCAGGGCCCCATCTGTGCACAAGGAAGGGACCTCTGCGCCCAAGCTCCCTCTCTGCCTGCCCAGCTGTGGCTGGTGGGTGATGCCCTGTCTACCCAAACATCTGCCACAGGACTTGTGCCCAGGAGACCGAGGGAACTGGGCCCAGCATCTCAGGACTTAGGCTGTGGAATCACACAGACCAGGCTTCCCCCTCCAGCTCTGTTGCTTTCTGGCCCCTTAATAGTTCTGAGCTCATGGGCCTATCTGGAAATGGGCTACAAACATGTACTGAATGGGACGCTTGAGGGGTTCCGAGGAGAGAAAGTGTGTGAGTGAGGAAGTGGCTCTGTGCCCGGCTGCCTTGTGGAGATCAGGAGGCCTCGCGGCCTCTGCCTGGGTAGACCTGCAGTGGACCCACTCATGGCGTGATGCAGACCCTTCCCAGGAAAGCAGTCCTTCGCTGGGCAAGCCTTCCTGTGCAGATAAGACCCAGCGAGTGTGCCTGTGTAGGGTGTGGGGTGGGCTGTGAGTGCTCAGCCGGCTCAGCCGAGGCTGGGGTGAATACCCCCATCTTTCTGAAGCGTCTCCTGATGTGGTTTGAAAGGAATGTCTCCAGGAGGTGGGCGGGTAGGCCTTGGAACCTCTGGCCCCTGGGCTGGGCCCTCACCACTGGGCCGAGCTGAGCCCGGCAGCCAGGGCAGTTCCTGGCCCGTGCACATCTGGAAGCAGTTGTCTCCAGCTGCTGGGTGGGGCTCAGGCTGCGGCCAGGGCTGACTGCCCATACTTTGGAGACCTCCCAGGGCCCCTGAGACACCCCCTCAGAGCAGGGAAGGAAGGCCAAGGAGAAAGAAAGAACAGAATCTGGGCAGGGTGGGGGGCGGATACGTACTGTCTTTTTGTTTTGAAGAACGTCTTGGCTTTTCCCTACAAATCAGAAAACCCGGCAAGGGGAACTGTTTTTACTCGAGTCACGCCCACGCCTAAATCAGGCAAACTTGAGACACACATGTGGTTTTGTTTCTAAACTAATCAAAGGGACTTGGGGCCTGTACAGGGTCCTAAAAATACACATTGAAAACTGCTCATGTTCCACCCTCTCCCCTGAAAGTTTTGTTTCCATGACTTAAAAATTTCCAGCAACTTGACATCTCTGAGTCTGACCTCAAGCAGCAATACGCTTCATTAAATTGTGCCCGAGTATCCAAGTCACTAGGGGCTGGGGACTGGGGGAATGGGAGGGCACAGGAGGGTTGGGGTTGAAATGGATTATTCTCTGGTCTCAGAGAGTGGCAGAACCATCTAGTTGTACCTCCCTATCTTAGAGTTGGAGAAACCAGCCCAGAGAGGTGTGGTGATCTGCCTCAAGACACACAGCCGGGATTCTCCCGGAAATGACATAGGGAGGGAGGGCTGTGGGCTCAGCTGTGTCCAGTAAGCTGTTCTACAGCCTCCCCTGGATGACTGGAAATGCATCTTATTTGATGGAGCTGTGTCTATGCAGAATGTGGAGGTTTTATTGCGGGAGGGACCCAGTGAGGTTGGCAGAGAGCAGGGCTTGGCTCTGTACCCTGGGTTGGGGTCTTCCAACTCACTTTCCTGTTGGGTGCTGTTGGGGGTCACTTGCCTGGACCCTCAGTTCCCCATTTGAAAATCATAACAGTAGTAATGACACTAACATTTGTCATTTAATGAAACGCATCTCCTCCGTTTCATCCCATTTGACCCCACAGCCCTTTCAGGTGGGTCCTCTTACTAGCTCCACTCTGCAGATGAGGAAACTGAGGCTCAGGCAGATTAAGTAACTTATCCAACAGGTGGAGTTAGGAGTTGGGCCCGGGCAGCCAGGGTGGCTACCCTCGTGCTGGCAGCTATGCTATTGTCCCCAAGCCTGAGGTGAAGGTGCACGGGGGAAGTGAAAAGGACTGTGCTCACCATTAGAGCCGCAGGGCCCTGGTGGTTGATGGGGGCCAGAGTGGACCTGGGACGGAAGTCCCCTCACTTTGGGTTCCGTCTTGCCGGCCTCCCTTCTCTCCTGGAGTCCCCCAGAGCCGGGCCCTGGCCCCGCAGGCCTCAAGAGTTAACTCTGAGCACTCGCCTGCAGAATAGATGGCAGGACCACGGGGCGGCCTCTTCCCCAGTTCCACCCTGGGCTCTGTGCTTCTGTCCCCCAGGGTGGCTTGGCACGTCGGCACGCACGTCTCTGCCAAGGCAAAATGAGAATGTGCAGCTCCCGCAGAGAGGGCGGATTTAACCAAGACTCCTGCTGGCTGGCCTGCCCAGGCCCTTCCAAGCAGCTGACAGGAGGTGGGGAGAGAGAATCCAGGGCCTGTGCCCACGACACGCAGGGCGACAAGGACATCTTCTCCTGGCTGGCTGCTTGCAGCTCAGACACAGTTTCCCCCATGCTGAGAGTTACGGCGGGATGGCAGGCACTGCACTCCACTCTCATCCAGCCTGGCTCAGAATGAGCTCTTCATAAATGTTATTGACCGAGGGAGCGGGGGCTTCCAGAACACTCTTCCCTGGACTGGGGGCTTGGCGGGGGCCTTGAGGATTGCTCTGAGCCCACTAATGGGCACTGCTTCATGCCGGTGACAGCTGGCACTTTTCTGGTTTATTATACTCAGTTTGTAAAAACATTTCCCTTCCCCGGGGCTGGGCATTTATCTATTATAGATAAGATAAGGGAGATCAAATTGGAGAAGGTTATGTGACAGTAATTGGAGGGCTGCTCGGGTCCTCCACAGAACAGCATGTGATTTCGGCAGTATATTTTGTTCCGCGGCACTTGACGAAACAGCAACTGAAGGGATTTGCACGGTTGCTTTTCATGCAGCAGGCAGAGCAGCTCAGGGGGTGGTGGGATTCTGTGCCTCGGCTTCGGGTGACAAGGTGACACTTCTGGGGGAAGTTGTAGAGGGCTGGTAGGGCAGGAGCCCTTGGCCACGGGGATCCCAGGCCATTGACTTCATCTTCAGCCAATCCTTGATGTCCTGGCTCCAGAGTGCTGGGCAGAGACGGGTGGGACATGTGGCAATGGCAGTGCGCTTGGGCCAGGCTGTGTTCTGGCTCCAGGCTTCTTGCTCTGTCTGTAATGGGGAACACACAGCCAGCTTCACCCCAGGTCAGTCCTAGGACTACAGATTCTCCTGTCCTCCTCAATATTACTCATTTGGTCTCTTCCTCTCTGGTGTGGTGTGGGGGATGCGGGTCTGGCTTGTTCCTGCCAGGTGCCAGGTCGGGGGACATCACGGACTTAGGACGGGCATGGGAAAAGGTTCAAGAGTTTGGCATGAGAGGCTAAAGTCTGGAGCAACTCGAAGGAAATGCAAGCTCAACAGATACCCAGTCTTTATCTGTTTCTCCTATAATGAGATGCTCATTCACCAGCAAACTATTTGTGCTAGAGGACTTCAAAGCAAGAAACTGGGGGTGTGCATGATATTCAAGTTTGCCCTTCCAGATAATTCTCCCTGTTGCTGTGTGCAGTGGAGGCAGCAGCAGGGGTTCAGGGACAGAAGGGAGAGAACTGGGTGTTTCTTCCTTGCTCCCTTCCTGCTGAGCTGAGGGTTCACGGTGGCTGTGCCAAGCAGCGATGCTTACAGCTCTCTCCATGGTCCAGTCCCCCTCCCTTCCCTCACGCCCCGAGGCAAAACTGGTGTTGTTCCCATTCAACAGATGAGAAAACCGAGGTTCTGAGAGCTTAAGAAACTTGTTCAAGGCCACTTCACTGGTAGGTGGGTGGCAGAGCTGAGATCAGGGCTCAGATCCATTTGCCTCCACCCCCAGCTCCTTCCAGAAGTCAGGGCTGTGTCCCTGTTGCTCCAGGGTTTGGTCATCGAACATTTATTTTAAGTTTCATCATGTTACTGCATCTCATGACAACGCACAGCCACAGAATCCCACCTACCCTGTTTCTCCCAAAATAAGACCTAGCCAGACCATCAGCTCTAATGCATCTTTTGGAGTAAAAATTAATATGAGACCTGGTATTACATTATGTTATATGATATGATATGATATATTATATTAGACCCTATCTTATATTAAAATAAGACCCGGTCTTATATTTTATTATACTATATTACATAAGACCCAGTCATATATTATAGTAAAATAAGACCAGGTCTTACATTAATTTTTGCTCCAAAAGACACAGTAGAGCTGATGGTCCAACCAGATCTTATTTTTGGGGAAACACGGTAGTTGGCAGATAGATCTTGTGTGGTTTAACTTAAAAATGTTAGTCTCCTTGTACACACAGAATTGACATTGGTGGGTCCTGGAAGCAAATGCCCCCAAGAGATGGCAGTTAATCACAGAGTGACTGACAGTGGGGTGCAAAAGGGGACTTTAATAAGCCAGTCTTCAGAACAGCAGAGCAAACGCTCAGTCCTTCAGAAGCTGACCAGACGCAGAATTAAATGCAGCCACTGTGAGTTTCTCCTCTTGCCTTCCTGGCATCCACACCTTTTCTGGAATCACCTCCATTTGCCTTTTGGCATCTTCTGTCCTGTTCTCTGGACTCTAGTAGGTCTCAGCTTCAACCGTCTTCTCTTTCCTGAGGGGCAAGGAAACCAAGGCTCCTTGCCCTTGGTGGCAGCTGGGTAGCAATGGAGCCCTTCCTGGCCTGAGTGCTCACAGCCCTTTCATTCCTAGTCCTGCATCAGAGGAAGGGAGCTGCCATGCCAGAGAGACACTCAGAGAGATGGCGTCAGGCCTAGGGGAGCCCATCGGGGTGAGCAGGGCATGTGTAAGGCCGGATGACTAATCCTGCGATTTCTCCAAGATCAGATGCACGTCCCGCGGAAAGAGATGTGCTTGATGGCAGCTTTGGAGGGAATCGATGGGCGGGCGGGGAGCCTGGATTTAGAAGTTGTTAAGCTGAGGATTTTATAGTCTGTCTTTCTGTCAGGAGAGTCAACAATAGGCCGGGGTGGTTTCGTCTTCCTGAATAGACAAGCAGGGGAGTCGCAGGATCAGTGGCTGGGACCCAACTGTGAGTGTGCGTCTGTGCACTCGTGTTGGGGAATGTGTGTGTGCACGTTGTGAGTGTGCACGTGTGCGTGTCTGTGTGCGAGTCTGTGTGAGCGTGAGAATGTGTGCATATGTCTGAACGTTTATGCAGACGTGTGTTATGTGTGAATGTCCATGTGTGTATATACGTGTGCATGTGCGTATGTTGAGTGTGTGAGCATGCATGTATGTTTATAAGTGTACATGTGTGCATACATGTGTCTCAGTGAATGTATGTGTAAACATGTCTGTGTAAGTGGGTGTGTGTCTGTTAGTGTATATATGTATGCGTTAGGGCGTATATACGTGTGTATATAAGTGTGTGTGTGTTTGTGTGCAGTTAAGTATGTATGTATGTGAGAGAGAAATTATGTGTGTATGAAGCTGGGTGTCAGTTTCTTTCCAAGAAAACATGTCAGGGACCTTTAGAGACACATGAGAGAGGCTAATAGAAAGGAGTGGAGAAAGGCACAGGCCTGTGGCCCTGACCATGAGTGGGTGGCCAAGTGGCTTAGCTCACAAACACTTTGTACTCTTGTCTCTACTGGTGAGAGTTACTCAGGACCCGGACACAAAACCCAGTTTGGCGTCCTCCTCATTGGACCTTGGGCCAACTACACCTTCCTCAGGCTTCCATTTCCTGACCTGTAAAATGGGGTAATAGGAACTCGCGAGACCCAGAGGAGGTCTGGGCAGGATAACCTCTGCAGCCAACGAGTGCTGAGGGCTTTGCGTTCTTCCCTCCCCATTCCAGCTGGGGTGGTGCCCCCCATCTTGAGCTCTGGGCCTGTCCTTGGAGGCCAGCTCTGAAGACATCTGGACACATCACACTAGCTGCTTTCCGTGACTCCCCAAACAATCAGGCTATAGCCTGGATTGCACGGGCCCCAGATGTGTCTGTAAATATCATTCAAAACTCATTTCCACCAGGACAAGCCATTTAGAAGCAGAGTCTTCCTCCCACGGCTGTCTCCATGTGGACCCTTGCGTGTCTGTCGAGAGCTGAGGCAAGGCTGAGACTGTCTCACAGGCCACATGAAGCTGCACGGTCACCCTCTACTGTGGTGCTGGGGAAAAAGCAAGGACTTCAGAGGAAGATAAAGGGGGTTCATTCAAATCTTGGGTTGGCCACTCCCTGGCTATGTAACCTGGGGCAAGCTGCTTGACCTTTCTGGGCCATGGTTCTTAACCTGCAAATCTTGCTGCCTAGCTGAACTGCCTGGGCCAGGAGCAGCTGTTCTGAGGTGAGTCAGAACAGGAGTCAGTATTAGTTTCCTCCTGCTGCTGTAACAAATCACCACACACTTAGTGGCTTAAAACAATACACATGTATTATTAACTTAACAATAATAATAATTTATATAATATTATTATCCATCTGGAGGTCAGAAGCCTGACATGGGTCTCACTGGGCTAAAATCATGGTGTTGGCAGAGCTGTGTTCCTTCTGGAGGTTCCAGGGGGAAAATCTGTTTCCTTGCTTTTTCCAGCTTCTAGAAGTTTCCTGCATTTTTTTGCTCATGGCCACTTCTTCTATCTTCAGAGCACTTCACTCCAGCCCCTGCTCCCCTCATCACATCTCCTTTTTAGACTCTGGAATCTCTTGCCTCCCTCTTCTGAGGACCTTTGTGATCACATGGGACCCTCCTGGGTAATTATCCTGGAAGATTATCCCGGACAATCTTTCACCTCAAGAGCCTTAACTTATTCACATCTGCAAAGTCCCTTTTGCTGTGTGAGGTAACATACAAAGTGTAATAAAAAAATATGGTGAATGTTTAAAAAAAGTTCATTACAGTAAAAGACACATTGCCATTAATCCCGCTCAAAATACTCCCCCTTGCTTTGAACACATGTATCCCATCTTTCTGAAGCAGTTCTGGAAGTCCTCTTTTGTGAGTGTCTTTAGTTGCACTGTCATGGCTGCCTTGATATCCTGAATCCATTCAAAATGTTTATCTTTCATGGTCATTTTGACTTTGTGGAAGTTGCCAGAAGTCACATGGTGCCAGATCTGGTGAATAAGGTGGATGAGGACACACCGTAATGTTTTTATTTAACAGAAATTGCAGTACCAGGGCGATGTGTGACATGGAACGTTGTTATGATGGAGGATGAAACCGTTTGTCCATTTCTCACGCTGTTTTCTCCCCATGTATTTCTTAAATGCTCTAATAAACCCTTATGATATTCAGAGTTCACTGTAGTGTTCCTGGGTACAAATTCAGCTCACACAATTACATCCAAGGTCAACAAACACAATTAACATGACCTTGATCTTGACATGCATTTTTTTCACCCGAGGAGAACTGGGTGATTTCCATTGAGAACTCTGAACTTTGGTCTCAGGATCATCATCATAGACCCAAGTTTCATCTCCCGTGATGACATGTCTTAAAAAGCTGGAATCTTAAGCGACACGATCGCGCAACTCCAATGAAATTGACAAATGCTTTTGCTTTTGTTCGACAGTCAAAACGCGTGGAACAAATTTTGCACTCACTCGCCTCATGTTCAAATCTGTTGTTAAAATGCTTTGAACAGAACCATAAGAGATGTTCAGATCCTCAGAAGTTTCCCTAGTAGTCAATGGCCTGTTTGATTGAATCATTTCGCTTACTCTTTCAACATTCTCTTGGGTTTTTGATGTTGAAGGACATCCCGAGCTCTCCTCATCTTCAATTGATTCACAGCCATTATGAAATCCCGGGAACCACTTGTTAAGCATGTTCATGGTCACTGTAGCACCACTATAAACTAATTTTAACATTTTGCATGTTTCTTTAGCACTGTTTTGCGGTTTGAAACAAAATTTCATGTTAATGCGTTGTTCATGAGCCATGATGGACGGCACACTTGAAAACACACCTTCTCTCAACCGTAGCTCACACCCGACTGAGTGCACCGAACAAGTTGAAACTCGTCACACACTGTTACTAGGGTTCCACGCACCGCTTCCCGTATTGAAGACCCCTGCCTTTCTTTTGAATGGCACTCGGCAGCAGCATTCACCATCGATTTTGATCACACAGTGTATCACAGGTTCTCAGGATTAGGATGTGGAATCTTTGGGAGACCATTATTCAGCTTATATATAGTGTCCCCCCAAAATGAGAAGAATCTCTGGACTGCAGTGTGGGTGTCCCCTGACGCCCCAGAGAAGTGCCTACATAACCATCACTCACTGACTTAGTCATTCCACAAATATTGAGTGCCACCTATATGCTAGACCAACCCTTGCCCTTGGGAAGTTTATGTTCTAGTGGGGGAGACTAACAACAAACATTAAAATATGTAATATACCAGGTAGTGACAAGCTCTATAAAAGTGAAGCAGGATGAGGGCATGGAGTGGAGAGGGCTACCTCAGGTAGGGTGGGTCCAGAAACCTTTCCGGGGAAGTGACATTTGGACAGAGTCTAGAGTGAAGCAAAAGAGTGAGTTAGCCCTGTGGACGTAGAGGGGAGGGTGTGCCTGGTTGTTGTGGGTTGGATTGTGTCCCCCCAAAAGATATGTTCAGATTCTAACTGCTGGGGTGTAGGAATATGACTGGATATAGGGTCTTTGGAGACGTAGTTAGATGGCAGATGAGATGATAGGAGGGCCCTAAATCCAATCACTAGTGAAGCCTGGAATTGATCTTCCTAGTATATCGTGTGGCTTCCCTAGGGCTGGGGAGCTGGTTAGAGCAACCTCTTCTCCTTCTTGATAAACATAAGATAGACAACAGCAGATGCCATTTCTTGTCCATTCACTGCCAGGCCTGTTGTGAGCATCATCTCATTTTTTCTCACACAACTCTGCAAGGCAGTTACGGTTAGTGCCTCCATTTCACAAATGAGAAAAACTGAGGCTTAAAGGCTCTAAACGATGGCAGTTGCCTACACACTCAGCTGTTGAATTGGGGAACTGAGACTCAAATCCAAGAGTACTTGGTTGTTTCCCACAACCTTACCCTGGGAGCAGTTGGAGGGCAGGGCCCATTCATTCTCTTCTCTATTGTCTCCATGTGTCTAACAGAGTACCTTGCACAGAACAGCCAGTTAAAGCGTATTGATTGTTCCATCTGTTAATGATCTCTTAAGTCTTGACAAGAGAGTTCAGTTCAATCAGAACTTTTGACAAATCCCAAACCAATTTTCTGCACTGTGTTGATTTATTTATTCTGTAAACATTTGCTGAGAGGCCCTGTGCGCCTGGGACATGCCTCAGGATTGTTTTCTCGGCCCCATTCTAAATAGACTCTAATTATAGCCACAGTTTTGCAAAGGTAGTTTTTCATTGGTATTTAGGTAAGATACTCGGAGTATCCACTGAGGTAGCCTGAAGGGAGCTTAACAGCCACTGCCTGAAACCCCTCCTCTTGGACCCGTTGTCACACCCCCAGTTCCTCTTCTCCTGTGGCCTTTGAGCCCTTGGCTCTGCAGGGCTTCCTGTCCACCTGTGTCTCCCCAGTGATGTCTGCCACTCCCCTGGGAGAAAACATACACCTCGTGGCCTCCAGAATGCCACTGGTCCCAGTTTATCTCAAGCTTTGGTCCTAGAAGCCTTTCTTCCAAGCACTTTGGTCTTCCTTCTTTTGACTTCTGCCACTATCACTGACAAATTCCAAGAGCAATGAGGATAGCCATGTATTGGGTGTCTTCGGTGAGCTTGGTCTCCTGGGAACAGCTATTCTTAAACGTGAGAGTGGGAAAACTGATGTTTTACCTGTACCAGGATGTATGAATAGAAAAGGTGATGGTGAAGGGAGTACTGAGAAATAGGGCAGAAGGGCTATACTGAGGTAATGAAATGAAAACGTGGCAACTAAAATGACAAGGTACCATTTATTGCCCATCTGTTTGGCACGGATTCAGAACTGATCACAATGGAATACCTACCTGATAATGGCCAGGCTGCAGAGTCTCACCCCACCACAGTGAAACATAAATGGCACAATTTCTCCAAGGAGCAATTCGGCATCATGCATTGAGATGTAAACAGGCTCCTATCCTTTGATCTAGTAATTGCTCTTCTAGGACAGAAGTCAGATAAATCAACAGACGCAAAAAGCTTTATATGTGAGGTTGTTTATCATTGGGTAGAGTAACAAAATTTGGAAAGACCCTAAGTGGTTAAATAGAGAAGTGGTTAAATAACTTATGTCTGTCTGTCCGTCCGTCCGTCCGTCCGTCCGTCTGTCCATCCATCCATCCAGCAGGTTGGTATGAGTCCATTTAAAATGATGCTTGTGTGCATTTTTGCTGCCAAGGAGACATAATAATCATGATAATAATGTTTATAAGGGGCCAGGCACTGCTGTAAGCATTGGGCAAAGAATAACCCAGTTATTCCTCCTAGCAACCTTGTGATGCAGGTACAACATCAGAATAACACCCACATTACAGATGGGGAAATGGCAGCCCAGTAATAAAGTAGAGAGCCAGGACTTCCTTGCCCACATGGCACTCTGGGGAGGTCTTGAATCCCAACTGCTTTCTAACAACCTGCCACTCTGCCTCTCACTGTGACCATGGAGATGGGAAAATGAAAGACACAAAACTGCATATCCAGCTGATCCCACTTTCACAGGGAGGATTCTATTATGCACAGGAAAAAGACTAGAAAGGAAAACATCTGTAATGATGGTAGCCTCTGGGTGGTGAGCTTAAGGATAATTCTCTTCTATTTTTGGATGTTTTAAATTCTCTGTAACGATCGCAGTATTACTTTTATAATAAAAATGGGCAATGTGAGAAAAGAGAGGGAATATGGGGAGTTATCTGGCTGGGGGGCTAGGGTCCTGACCATCCTTCTCCTGGCGTAGTGGATGTGTAGGGGTTCCAGGGTATAACCTAGTCTAGCTGCTGACTGTTCCTTGCCTCCTGGGAGGGAGGTCGGGGGAGTGTTTTGTATCTCTGGAGAAAGGAACAAAAACCCCTGTGTCTTCTGACTCCGGCTTCAGGAACCTGGGGTATGAGTCCTCCTTGGAGACCAGCTTGGGACATTCTTCCTTCTAAGCCTTTTTAGAACTACAATATAAGGGTTGGAAAGAGGCCTGAGGGGTGACTGGGGCATTGGTTTTTCATCATTTTTCTTGGTGGCAGAACACTTCAAATGTGTATTACTCATGAAGCATGGCAAAGAAATGATGATCTTGACACCTAGGACCCAAGTTTCTTTTAGAGAAGAGACTCTTGTGTGGAAAAATTCCTTGAGAGGCCCATTTGGGTGAATGTGAGGCCCTGAGAATATGGTTTCTAAGGAGATATGAGTAGTGAAGCAAAAAGGGCTTTATAAGAAGTGAGCAAGATTTTTGGCATGGGTGGGGGGAGGGATGGGGAAAGAGGACTTGGGTACCAAGGCAACTGGAAAAATACTTTGAAAAGTACCGATGTCTAATTTTCCATTATTAGATCTTCATGTTCCTGTGATGTTGACTCTCACCATCAAACAGATATGTGACCTTAGGAGAGTCATTTCATTTCTCTGAACTATAGTTACTCAGTTGGTAATTAGGAACCATTTACTTTTTAGGGCTGTTGGGAGGATAAGAAACTCTATAGGGATGGTGTTAGTCCTGGGCCTGTTTGTGGTCAGGTCCATTCTCACCCTTCCCTGATTCCTCTGTGTAAATCAGGGGGATGGGATGACCCCTGCAGGCTCCTGTTTTCAGCTGACTTCCAGCTGGGATCAGCCAAGGGGAAGAACTCTGAGGAGATTGGAGGGAGGGAGGAAGGGAGGAGCCAGAGTATTTCTCCTTCTTCCTCTGCCACTGATAATTTCTCAGGCAGTGGGTGTTTCTCCCCTGTGGCTCCAGCTCCTGCCATAGAGGTCCACTCAGATCCCAACTCCCATTGGTTCCCCCCAGCCCAGGCTTTAGTGACATTGCCTCTTCTGTCTCTCCAGCTTAGGTAGCAGGTTCCTGTTGTTTCTTACCTCTAGATTGCATCACTATCCCCTGGTTGGCTTCTCAGCTTTTCTGGAACTTGTATTAGTTTGGGTTCTCTAGAGAAATAGAACCAATAGGATGGACACACACACACACACACACACACACACACACACACAGAGACGTGCTCTGCATAATGACATTTCGGTCAACCACAGACTGCATGTATGATGGTGGTGCCATAAGATTATAACGGAGCTGAAAAATTCCTTTTGTCTAATGATGTCGTAGCCATCATGATGTCACAGAGCAACGTGGCATTTGTGGTGATGCTGGTGTAAACAAACCTACCACACTGCCAGTTGGTTTAGTCCATAAAATTAAAGTAGTAGGCTATCCCATCTAGGTTCATGTAAGTCCACTCTATGATGTTCACACAACGACGAAATCACCTAACAATGCATTTCTCAGAACATATCCCATTGTTAAGTGGCACTTGAATACACACACACATACACACACACACACACACACACTGTGCCAAAAAAACATATACACATTTTAAGAAAGGAAAACTGTATTAAAATTGTAATACTCAATATATACAGGTAACAAAAGAGGAATACAAGTCACATTTGACTTCTGCAATCACAAGAGGAACTTAAAGTGGTTACCATCAGCGTCCAGACACTTCTGATTACAGCGAACTATTGCTTGAGCAACGCTGACCAAAGTGTCCACTTGTATACATTTTTTGGCACCCCCGATTATCTATCTATCTATCTATCTATCTATCTATCTATCTATCTATCTATCTATCATCTATCTATCTTATAATTTTATAATTACATATAAAATGTATATATAACATGCAATTGGCTCACATTATGGAGGCTGAGAAACCCCCAGGTCTGTACTTGGCAAGCTGGAGACGTAGGAGAGCTGTTGGTGTAGTTACAGCCTGAGTCTGAGTCCAGAGACCTATGACCTCGCTCAAAGACAATCAGGCAGAGAGAGAGAGAAGTCTCTGTTTCTCTACCTTTTTGTTCTATTCAGCCCTTCTTCAATGGATTGGATGAGGCCCATCCATACTAGACAGGCCATTCTGCTTTACTCGGTCTACCATTCAAATGTTAATCTCACCGAGAAATGCTCTCACAGACACACTAGAATACTGTTTAACCAAATATCTGGGCCCCCTATGGCTGAGTCAAGTTGACATAAAAATAACCATCATACTTATATAACTGCTTCTCTGCATTAATTCCATCCAAGTGATTTCCAGTTCTCTGGTTGGACCCTTACTGATGCAGGGATGAAGAAAGTTTGACTTTGACCATAAGCTTTGGTGTTCAGCTTTGGGTGGCTGAACAGACACCTGCTTACTTAGTTCAATGTCATTTCTGTTATCTGTGAAATTGTGAGTCATCAATGATTGGGCGATCATGTAAGCTATCATCATATCTAATTTACATAACAATTAAGTAATAATATGAGAATGTAAAGCTTTTGTATTGTTAATATCTAAATATTCACTTCAAATATAGGTATTATAGCGTCAATTTTTTTTGTTTATATTTTGAAATTTTATCAATTGCAGTATAAATTATTGCAAGAGTAAAGTACTTCAATAATTCATTTTGATTATGAAAGTTTATTTGCTAAATCATCTTCACATATTTTCAATGGACAAATAAATGGGAAGATAGAGTAACAGTTAATACAAGAAATTGAAGAAATTAGCTAGATAACTTTAGGAAGAATATTATTTCCTTTCTGAGCCGACCAATATTTATAAAATTTAAATAATAATACAGAACAGAATAATAGAAATTAGATTACATCACATTATAATATTTGTATAAGTCCTATTGTACCTGCATGCATTACACTAAATAAACTTTAATAACGGCATTTAATTTTTAGTTATTTAATTCTGTCTAGGAATTCTATTTAGGTTCTAAGGATTTCAAGAAAATATTTGGGAGTTTTTTCATATCTTGGGAGGATGAATTGGAAATGGAATGACCTCAAAATAGTGGGGGAAAAATCTAAAATTATGTTCTGCGTTCATGATGAATCTGATCAGATGTAATGAAGAATATAGAGTACAAAGAAAAAAAGAAAGTGTTGGAGAAAGATGAGGCAACCCCCAAATAGCTTGTTTCTCTCCTGGCCTTCATTGAGAGGGAGCATTTATTTAATACCACACATGCGAGCTAAGAGGCCATAGGGCCACCTGAACTTTGCCAGTCCTGAGGAATTACTGTTCCCGCCCCCAGATGTCAAATGTTCAAAATGTGAATACTAAAACGTAAATGATAAAATTGTAATAATAAGTACATTTTACAGGAAGATGCCAGAATTGTTCTTCTATCCCAGAAGAAAATTCCATGACTATGTCATTTGGTGTCAGTGGAGGCTCAGGGCCAACACTCAGCTGTTTGGCCAAAGCACATCTGCTGTGCACCTCGCACCATATGTGCAATTTGTAATTGCAGGTTTGCTCGTCTGCAGCCCTGTGGACTCTGACATGTATGAGGCAGGGGCTGTGGTGCCTCTTCACTGCTCTGTCCCAGCCACACAGTTACCGGCACTTCCTAAGTCCTCCTAATCAGCACTTCCTAATCAGTGCTCGTTGAATGAACATAGTACAGCACGAGGCATTATTGTTATTACTGTTAGGACCCAGGGGAAGCTGGGAGGCAGCTGTTGGGGCCAGGCAGGGCCTGCACCTGGGTTGCTCACATACCTCATGTATCAGTCAAAATGCTTTTAGTTGCAGGTTGTGAGGATAGAAAAATCAACGAAAAACGGCTTAAGCCATACAGGGAATTATTGAGAGTTCAAGGTTGTGGGGAGGCGGGGCCTTAGGTGCAGTACACTTCCCAAGTCCAGGAGGCTGTGGGGCTACTCTCCACAGCCTGCCTGCTTCTAGCTCAGCCTCTGTCCTTTGGGGAAGGGGCTGTTTATTCCCTGCAACTCTACACCTCCCAACCACCAAACTAATGTCCTGGGCTGCCCTCTGATTGGGCCAGTTGGGTCACATACCCACCTTGTGTCTATCACTGAGGCAAGAGAAAGTGGGATTCAGTGATTGGTTTAGGCAAATAAGATTGACCAAACGGTGCTCTGTGACCCAAGAGGGAGGGCTGGAATGGAGTCCAGAAAGGGCTGGATGGGTGTATTAGTTTTGTGTTTCTTCAAAGCAAATCACCATAAACATATTGACTTAAAATAACACACATTTACTATCTCAGTTTCACTGGATCGGGAGTATGGGTGTGGGTGACCGGGTCCTCTGCTCAGGGTTCCATCAGCTGAACTTCAGGTGTCAGCTGAGGCTATGTTCTCATCTGAGCCTTGGGGACCTCTTTCAAGTGTACTGGTGGTGGCAGAATTCATTTTCTTGTGGCATAGGACCGCGGTCCCTGTTACCTTGTTGACTGCGGCAGGAGATTGCTCACAGCTCCTAGAGCCTGCCCTCATCCTTGCCACATGGCCCCCTCCTCTCACAGCCCCTTCCAGCTCAGCAGGGTATCTGTCTCTGACTTCATCCATCTTGTAAGAGCTCACCTGAACAGATCAGGCCCAATCAGGGGAGCGGTACCCCATCATATTCACAGGTTCTGCCCACGTTCAAGGAGAGGGGTTATACAGGGGATGGGAACCACAGGGCCACTTTGGCTTCTGCCTGACACGATGGGTCAGCATCAGTGTCCCCCACATTACTGATCCTACTTTCGATCCTGTCCAGATTTCCTTACCCCCAGTCCCAGCTCTGTCTCCTGGGCTGACAGTCTCCAAAGAGAGACACCTTCACTCCTTCTGCCCCTGCTTCTGCTGGGCACGGACCCTCTGTTGAAAGATGCTTCAAAATCCCTCACGGTAAGGTAGCAGCTGGAAGAGATGTCAAACTCTGGTGCTGACCAGTGCCTTCTGAGGCCTGGACGTATGTTCTCAAAGCAAACTGGGAATTCTGTATGTACAGATGACTTTACTTGGCACTTACTTTTTTGCACTATGCTTTTTACCCCCGTTATCTCGTTTAACCATCCCCACCACCCATAAGATTGCCACTATATGCATTCCTATTTGACGCAAAAAGAAAACAGGCTCAGACAGGTTAATTTGACACGGGCCATACGACCAGCAGGTGGCAGAGCTGGGACTTGAATGGAGGTCCCACTGATGCAGGGCACATCCACTTAATCACTCAGGTAATAGGCCTTCCCCCAGAATGTTCCAGACCCGGCTACCAAGCTTCCACATTTTGCCGATGAAGAAAGAGGGAGGCAGGTTCAAGGTCCCCACCAGAAGGTGCTTGGCATTATTAGTGTAATTTCAAGTCTGAGCCTGGGGTTTGCAGACCAAAACCAAATGCCGGGGAACAATATGTACTTGGTCCATTCTCTGTTCCCGGGAGCACCACACATGGGGTCTGTTGGGATCAATCTTAGAGGCTTTGGAGAGCTCTCCACAAGGGAAACACAGAAAAACAAATCATTTGGTGCCAGTCGGGGAGGCAAATGCTGGCTGCTTTTTAATTTACCTGTGAAATGGCGACTGCTGGGTGAGAGCGGTGGCCGTCAGATCATGGGCCAACAGCCTGGCACGTTGGCGCCTCATCCCTACTCTGGATAACATGGAGTGTTTGAGAATACCAGATGGATGTTCCCTGATGAAACAACTTTGCAAAACTCTGAGCATGGTCAAGCACACTCAGGAGCTGGGCTCTTCGCTTCAAGGCATTTTAATTACTCAGTGAACTGGCAGCAAAGGAGGCAGGGCTGGGCAGAGAGGACGTCAGCAGTTTGGCTGGAATGAAATGGCCCGGATGTTGCTGTGCCCAGCTGCTCTCTGCTCTGATCCATCCAGCAAACACTGCTGGGCAGTGCAGGCCAGTAGAAACAGAACCTGAGCCACGTGTGTCATTGAAAATTTTCTAGTAGCCACAAAGGAAATTGGTAAACTCTATTTTAATAATATATGTTATTTAAGCTAATATATTCAAAAGACTATCATTGCAACACTGAAATCAATATATACAAACTACTAATGAGTATTTTATATTCTTTTTATTGAATGGCATCGTGGAAATCCCGTGTGTAGTTTATACATACGGGATATCTCAATTCAGACCACCCACGTTTCAAGTGCTCACTAGCCACAGGCTGTGTTAGTTCTCTGCTTAGTACAGCTCTTAATCAGCCGCCTCTGCTCAGAGACCTTCGGTGGCTCCCTACTGCCCAACTTGTTGAAGCCAGACACATATTACAGTGATTTGTGTTTCTGCCTTTCTCTGCAACACTAAGAGCTTTGAAGGGGTCTAAGAGGGCACTTATTATGTACTTACTGTGTCCTGGTGTGAAGTTCTCTGAGCTATGTTAATTGTATTTTTCATCGGCTCTCCATAAATCTTCCTGGGACGTGTGACTGCATTGGCCATGTGTTAAATGCTTCATGTAATTTTCTGTCTTAATTCTCAGTACCACCCATGAGGTAGGCATTTAATCTCCATTTCATGCATGGAAAATGGGGACTCAGAGAGACTACCCTGAGCCCAGATCTGTTGGGTTCCAAACTGCTCTTTCAGCTACGTTGTGACTGGCACCTCAGTGGGACACATTCTAGATTCTCAGAAAACATGTATTAACTGTGTTGAATTGAGATTACGGTTTCTCGGCTCTTCCTTAGGATGAACAGCAGGCATGTGGAAGAGGCAGGAGGGGCTGGATGTCTACTGAGTCGCGTGTCCTTGGTCACTAGAGTACGACATCAGCTCCGGGCCCCGGGAGGGCTGACTGAGGCCTCTTTGGAAGCTGGGTGGAGCAGAACCAGCACTTTGCAGCCAGGCGGCAAATTGGCGATAAATGCTGTGCTGCCCTCTCCACCCTGCTGATAACTGGCTGGTAACTGGTGCTCTGCAGAGCAGGCTCCAGCCTCCGCTGTTTACATGGCGCATGATTCACACGTGTTTATTACCGGAGAGTATGATGCTTCACCTTGGTCTTATTGAGAGCAAGATAAAAAGAAAGATGAGCTACTAATAAAATGTCAAAAGAAAATGTCAATTAGGATTATGGAAAAAAAGAAGCCGACGTTATTGTGCAGCCTCTCAGTGAATTCTCTCTAATTAGTCAAATAAATATGCACTCCTCCCACTCGAGTTTGTGTGTGTTTGCTTTAAAACATTGTAATTACATCCTCCGCTTTGGAAACTTCTGGGAACCGGAACCCCCACGCATGGGCATTGGCTAAGAGGATATGAGCCAGCGCCTTGGCTAGGATGGAACAACCTGCCTGTGGAAGTTCCTGGGAAAAGCATTCAGAAGCAGGCCATGTCTTGTGCTGCCCTCACTCAAGCACCCTCAGTAGCTCCCTAGGGCTTGCTGGCATCAGCACCAACCCCACTCCATATAGTAGAAAGGGACCTGGGCAGGGAGCCTGGAGAGGTGAGTTCTGCTTGACATTGAGCAAACCCCTAACCTCTCCCGGCGTCTGCTTCCTTTGTCATGAATGAAACAAGGAGGCAGCGCTAGCTGCTCCAGCCCTGAGGCAATGCTGATTTCCAGGACCATGACCGGCTCTCTCCTTCCCTCCAGGTTATTCACTTCTCCCTCTTCCTGCCAGAAAACATTAGAACTTCACTTTTAGTTTGCATCTGTTTCTTTTATCTTTGTGTATGTTTTACTCTCTCTCTCTCTCTCTCTCTCTCTCTCTCTCTCACTCTCTCTCTCTCTCTATATATATGTAAACATATATATAATTATTATTATATGAGTAGAACACATATATGCCTATTCAGTACATAGTGATACATAGGTTGGTGATGTGCCCTGAAAAATCTTTTCACTGAAAAATCTGCGTGATTAAAAAGAATGAAACAATGAGTTTGAAGAATGAGGAACATACAGATGAAATAAATTGGAGTCCAAAGACCTGCTTCAGGATCCTGGCCGTCCTCTGTCTAAGTGCGTCACAGTGGGCAATGTTTGACCTTCCTTGTCCTCAAATGGGGCTAATCTGGTCTGCAGCACCCCTTTTAAGGGAGGTTATGGTGAGGGCTGAACTACAGAATGTATGTGACCTTGTTCTGTAAAGGACATCCCCTGTCTAACCCATGGGACAAATATAAGGAGGCCATCCTCAGGCCTCCTACTGACTGCCAAGCACTGGGCTGGGCTTCGCACACTTTCACTTGGGAATCATCAAAAACTCCAGAAGGTGGGGATTATTATCCCCATGGACAGCTCAAGAGAGAATGGCAGAGAAGTGGGGACATGGTCAAGGTCACACAGCTCGTGTGGGTGAGTGTCTGGTTTTGAATGGAAAGCTCCTGATCTCACTGCCGTGTCAGACTCTAACATCTGATCTTCGAGCTCACTCTGGATCCTGTAAGTCAGCTTGACAATTTTCTTCTATCTTGTTGCCAGCCTACGATAGATTTGCTCATTTAAGATGCCATTGACCTTATCTAATAAAAGGAATCAGGATCCAAGGAGTCTGTTTAATTCATTATTAAAGATCATTTCCTGTTATTATCTTCCCTGTAGCAAAATTAGCTGTTAACTCTCCTGTTAGCATAACCCAGCCAATATTACTAGAAAATTAAGAAAAAAATCAGTGATATGTGAGCTGAGCTCAGGGAATTCCCCATTTTTGGCGCATATTAATACTATGCCTTAGAAGTCAAGGAAATGTTCTGTTAAGTGGAAAAAGAGTTGCAGAAATTTTACTTTCAAAAGTCAAGTAAAAAGTTACTTTTTTTTTTTCCCAAGTCAAATTAATTTTTGTCTCAGGGCAAGAAAAAGTAAATTAAAAATCACACGCTGCCGCCTCCTCCCAGACCTCGTTCCTCCTGGGTTTCCATCTCTCTCGCCTGGAGTTTCAGGGGTTCTCTAGCCCACTTTGGGCCTCGGAGGACCTCTTGCTGCAGGGGTTTCTGCTCCCAGAGCCTCTGATTATGGCAGGATGGGGCAGCCTGCCCTTCCCTCTACCTGCTTACCCTTCTGGATCCTTCTCTTCCTCCTGGACAGTCGTTAGGGATGAGAAGGGGGGAGCAAGAACTGAATTCCTGGTGACTCAGGGAGGGCCTGTGTTTCATGCTGTGGGGTGAACATTGGGTTGCTGGGACACTGACTACCCCTCTTCCCTCTTCATGGTCAGGGAGATGCCCATGTAGCTGTGGACACAGAGGAAGTGAGGAGTTCTGGAGAAAAGAGGTAGGCAGTGAGCAGGTGCTTTTAGGGACAGGAAGCCAAATGCATCAGAGACGTGAGCTTACTGGTCTGCAGCCACCTGGGCCCACACCTGAGTGTGTGTATGTGGGAGGTACAGCAGCCCGGTCTGGCCAAGGAGTCACTGTACTTGGAGTAGAGGACGTGGGATGGAGTCTTAGCTCCCTTATTTAACATCCTGTGGCCTCAAGCAAATCACATAACTGTCTTGGGCATTAGGTTTTCATTTGGAAGGTAGAAACTTGCTGACCTCTGGGATTGTTGTCAAGGTGCAGGTGGTAACATTCTGGAGGCTTCACTAGCACAGGACTTGAAGGTCTCAGAACAGCGAGAGGTGAGGTGACGATGCTTGGCAGGAACCCAGGAAGGGGCAGCACTTGCAGAGTCCCTACTGTGTGCTGGAAACTCGACTGGACTCATGCCGCCTTTGTTACAGGCTCAAGGCTTCTTGAAATTTGGCAGTTCTCAAGAATATTAGAGTTAGTCAGAATAATCATAGAATGTCGACACGGGCACCTTGGGAAGCCCAGTAGGGTGAGCCACTTATCCCAATTTGTCTGGAACTGCCATGATTTTGGCAGTGAAGTCCTGTGTGCAGGGGGTCCCCTCCACCCCCCAGCCCTGGGCAAATGGGGGTCACCTGGTTATCCTATAGATCTTTCTTGTTTTAAAGATGAGAGGTAGGGTGAGAGACTAGCTGGCTCCAAGTCACATGACTTAGGGTGCCACAGAGCTGTTTTCAATGTGAACCCAGCGTTTTGGGCAAAGAACATCCAGCCTGAGTCCTGCCTGAGTAGGACCCACGTTCCACACATGAACATCCAGCGGTGAAGTTACCGTGGGCTTATTTCACCTCTTGGTATTTGACTTACAATTGTTCTTTGTTAACTCCATTATCTTTAATTTGCAAGAATGCAGCCAACAGGAAACCTCTGGATACTTTCTCTTTAATGAAACACAATTTGATTACAAATCATCAGAGTCCCCTGGCGGACAGTCTTCTTCTGGAGAGTGTCAGCCTGCCACGGCCACGTCAGCACGATCTCAGCCCTGTGGGGGAGTCCAGTGGAGGCTGCAGAAGTCCCCCACCAGGTGAGGGGGCCCCCCAGCTGCCAGCCAGCCCATTTGCTAACGCCAGCTGTTGAGGCACCCTCTTTCATGGACCTGTGGCTGAGTGGTAGTCTTGGTGGGTCCCTGGACCCCGCATGCCAGAAAATTTTGACCAGTGTGTAAAATTTACTTTTTGTTGCAACTGCCAGTAGACATCATCTTGGCCAATGTCCAGCAGACCAGATATGGCTGGGGTGATTCAGTTAGTTGAGGGTGAAAAGTGAGAAGCATGCTGCCAAGTCACAAGACCACATATGTTTACAGGACACTGGAGAGCTTTGGTGTGTGAATATGTCAGTGGCTCAGGCCGTGTCAGCCCTCCTGCAAACAGCCTTACAGGGGAAGGACCAAACCTGGCAGGTAGTTCTTTTTGTGGCTCTCTGATGGACATAGTGAGACCGGGTTACATGCTACCTGGGGCACGGTGGTAATGACTTAGTGAGCATTATTTGGACTCTTATCATCCTGTCATGGATGCCGAACTTTTATCACTTAATGCCATGCTTGCCGCAGACACCAGAAAGCGAAGAACCACAGTCCCCAAATCTTTATTTTCTTTTGCCGGCCTATGTTCCTCAGATTCCATACTCACCTCCGGCCTCCAGCCCTCACTCACCCATGCATCGCCCCTCCTCCCGGCACCCACCTGTAAACCACAGCATTGGAACACGTCAGAATTGGCAGCTTTCTTCCAAACAAGAACTCAGAGTCACACTGATGGATTCCTAGTCCCACTCGTGCCTGGTATTAACTTTCTATTCTTGAAAAAGACATGCAAGTTCAAGCTGAGAGCAGTGCCTGACACAATAAACTTGAGTCCAGTGCTGATGTGTGCTTTGGATTGGACAACATGAAGGTCAGTCCTCTATAGACAGGAACGCGTATTACACTGCCTGTGTTGTGCCAAGCAGCAAACTCCTAGGTGTTCAGTTGCAGAAACAGAGACAAAGAGGTAGAGTGAGTGGCCCAGGGTTTAGCTCACAGGGAAAGGCACGGCCAAACCTGGATGCAGGCTCTGGTTCTCTCTGACCGAAGGGTCAGTCTGGGTCCAGGAGGAGGGTCTTATCTGCCCATGCCGTTGGATGAAACCTCCTCCAGTCCTTTCAGTCACCAACAAGAAGCTGAGTGAGGCACACAGGTTCTAGTCCTCATTACCTCGCCAACCAGCTGTGTGACCTTGGGCAAGTTACTTCTCCTTTCTGGTCCACTCAGGGTCTCCATTTATAATATTGGAATTTGGATTGAAGTATCCCTAGGTTCTTTCCATTTTTTTTCATTCCATGATTTTCTAGATCCTACTTTTTTATTTCTTATTCGTACACAATTTTGTTCCAAATCTCCTCTGTGCCTTCCAGCTGGAATCACATCTTTCGAGGCCAAGCATCTCTGTGGAGGAGTCTAGTGACTCACACATGTGAGACCAGGTTCTGGGGTTGTGCGAAATAATAGAAAATATACATGTTGGTGTCTGCCCCTGGTTCCTGGCATAAAGCTCCTAAAACCCTCGTAATTTCCCCACTGATATGACCACTAGGAATATCTTTTGTTCTAATATTTGATCTCTGCCCCCGGTTTCTGACACACAGGTTCTAAATCCCTTGGAATTTCCTGGGTGTCTTGTTCTAACGAGGTGATTCTTGGTGGCTCCTGGACGGGGGCTGGTCACCAGAAAGACCAAGCCCTGATGAAAAGCACGGAACTTTCAGCCCAGCCTCTGGGGTGGGGTAAGGGGCTGGCGATTGAGTTAATGATTGATCATGCCTACATGATAAAGCCTCCAGAGAAAATTGGAGAGCTTCACAGCTGGCAAACACATCCGTGTGCTGGGGGGTGGTGCCCACGACTCCATGGGGACAGAAGCTCCTGTGATCAGGACCCTTCCAGACCTGGCTCTCTGTATGTCTTCATCTGGCTGTTCACCAGCATCCTTTATCAGATCCTTTTGTAGTACACTGGTAAATGTAAGTAGGTGTTTCCCTGAGTTCTGTGAGCCAACCTAATACAGTATTGAACCGCAGGAACCTCAGTTTATAGCCAGTTGGTCAGAAGTACAGGTGACGACGTGGTCTTGCGGTTGGTGTCTGAAATGGGAGCAGGATTTGGGACTGAGCCCTTAACGTGTGGGATCTGATGCGAACTCCAGGTAGGCAGCGTCAGAACTGCATTGAATTGTAGGACACGTAGCTGGAGCTGGAGAATGGCTCAATGTGTGGAAACCCCACAAATCTGGTGTCTGAAGTGTAGTAGTGTGAGTCATGGAAGAGAAACACGGGAGTGTTTTTCCAACTCAGCAGCAAAATCAGGGTCACCTGTGGGTGTGTGCGAGAACATGGTTGCACCCCATCCCCCAGCTTCTTAGAGGAGAAATATTTTAATTATCGGAAATACCAGATCTACACAAAAGTGCATGAAAATAGCTAGTTAAATTCTGCTTGTACTCGGTAATGCAAAGATCTGAAAATTCCCCTCAAGATAGAGGATGGAAAGAAACAAAAGCATGAGCTCTTTGCTGTTACCCAGCTCAAGATGACGCTCACCAGCCATCCCACTGTCGGTAGCCTGGCTGGGGCTGCGCTCCCCTCTGCGCACGAGCAGTGTTTGTCCCCACGGACTCCTCTATCATGGAGCATAGCTCTGTTCACAGCGTTCTCACCCTCCCTCACAGCTTCCAGCATCCAGCCAGAGCTGTCTGTGGTTTCTCTCCTTCTGTACTTGTTTGAAAACAGTGTCAAAGCAAATCTCCTTCATCTCACTACGAATCCCGCAGGAGCTCCTGTGGTTCTAAGAGTCTCTCTCTGCCCTTCTTCCTCTTTCCCTCCTATGCTTACTCTCACTGGACTCAGATTCCTTGGGGAAGGTCACACAGGGCTCACTTCCTTCGCAGGGTTAGATATCAGCCTTGCTTTCAAAAGCAGTGACCTGCCGCCACTTGTATTCCTATCCGTCCTGGCAAATATTTCCGAGATGTTGAGCTTACGGGGAAAGAAGGCGGGAGATATTTAAGAGGAGGTGTTGCTTGATGTGGGGGAAGGTCATTCATTGCCAGGGAATCATAGACTGTAGCTTGCTGAGGGCCATGGGTCAGTCGCTTTACCATGTGGGACTCAGTTTCCCCATATGAAAAACTAGGACATTGAAATGAGTAAACCATAAAGTCCATTTCAAGCCCTGAGAGGAGAGGAGGCACAGCCAGCTCATAAGGCTCTACGTGGAGCCAGGTCGTTTTCCTGGTGCTTTGTGACATACTCCATTTAATCCTCAAAACAGTCCTTTGAGGAAGGTGTCATTGGCCTCAATTTACGAATGGGACAACCAGGTTTCGAGAGGCTAATCCCTGCCCAGTGAAAACATTTATAAAGCCAGAGACCAAATCTAGATGTTTCTAACTCTGGAGCCCATTTTTATAACTCTAGAGTTTTCTCTAACACTGTTGTGTCCAATAATGATGACACTTTGGTGTTATCCTCAGTACAGTTTATTTTCCTGCCTCCATTTGTACAATGTGTTCCGTGTCATAAAGAACTTTTCTTTCAAAAAATTTCCAAAGGACGAGGGACGTATTATGCCTTCAATTTTTAGCAACTTAACACAATAACCTTAACAGCCTCTTGGCGTCATGTCCCAGGGATGGCATTTCAAGTATGTGTGGTCATGGAGGGCCTGTGGTTTAAAATTGTAATGGAGGACTTTTACCCTCATCTATCTTTATTGGCTGTTGCCCTGTCCCTGGCTTCCTGGCAGTCACCGGCTCAGCAGGCTCCCCCTCCCCTGCTCATCTCTTCTGGAAGTTGAGAGGGGCTGTCCCTCCTGGGTAGCAGGATGCCCCATTCTATTAGCACAGCCAATAGGCTCCACCGGGGCTTTCCAGCTCACTGGCAATTTGGAAGTCAGGAGCTGGGAAAATCAAGCTTAATATTTGATGACATTAGAAAGTCAACCTGTTCTCTTTTCATCCCAGCAAGAATTGAAAAGCAGAGTCACAGGGAGACTCCCCCAGGGAAGTGGGGGACAGTTGGCCTGGGAGCCATGGTGGATTGGTGGGGGAGCACTGGGCTGAGAATTGGCAAGCTTGGGCTCTGTTTTTGGCTTGGAAGCCAACTAGCTGTTGACCTTGGGCAGGGCTCACCCTCTTTATGCTTTAACTTCCTCCTACACGAAAAAACGACCGCCCAGTCCAGCAGTACTCTGACTTAGGAACCATGCTATCGTAAACATGAGGTCAACTTGTGGGGATGTTTCTATATTCCATACAAACTTCAGGAATGGCCAGGGTGTTTTGAGGGGAGGGGTCAGAAGAGCAAGGCGGTATCCTGGAGACCAGGTGAAGACGTCTGGGCAAAGGCACCAGTTCTGTTTGCAGGATCTACCAAAGGTTTGGGGTGCCAGTCACTGTGCTTGGGTTCCAGGTTGGAGTGCAGAAGCTTTGGAGACCTGGAGGACGAACAGGTGCTGATGACGTGGGCAAAGCCAGGCTTCTGTTCCTGTGAGTCTTTAGTCTGATGTGCAAGGGAGGCTCTAGGCTCAATCACTACCACCAGACTCACACTGTCCTGTTGCCTCACTTTCCCCAGCATCTGCATATGCCCCTGCACAGTAGGTCTGCAGTAAGAGACTGTGGATCAAGTCAGTTGGACAAAAACCTGTTCCCAAATGTGGGTGTCTCTTCATATGTCTCTAGGATGGCTTTCTGTGACCCAGACTCTGGACTGGCTGGAATGAGAAGGCAAGACTGATGGGGAGGCATGGGCTCGAGCAGGTATGATGTCAAGCCACCAAGGGTTACGCATCCACGTCCAGAGGTGTACTTGAAGACACAACAGGAAACTGAGGCAAAAGTGCTGTGTTGTAGGGTTTGCTGACACAGGAAAGCAGTGGAATCCCTAGGAACAGATGAGTCCATCTACATACCCAGAAAAGAAATCTCATGTCAGGTTACATTTTGACCCAAAGAGTCTTACCTGTTTCATGCAGTTATTACCACATCAAAGTTTTCTGGGAGACCACAACTGACAATGGCATTTGCTGGTTTGATAGGGAGAGGTCCCTCTAACCTTGGAAAAAATTTTGGAATGGCTTAGTCATAAACAAGACTACTGTTAACCAGGACCTCTATATGCAGAGGAATTTAATTACACAGGAGCTGGGGATTCTAGAACATGATGTCTTATGGGAAATAGTTCTTCAGATGGGAAGCTCCATTGTGGACCATTCTTGAAAATGGATGACGTGTCACCTTTCTCTTGGGGTAACATGATCTTACATGCAGAATGAGCAATGTTAGGTCATGATTTTCTTGGAATATTTTTTCGTTGAATGCTTTCTTGCCTGTCTCCGTCCTTCTAAGATCTCATACTAAAGAAACAATGAAAGGTGCTTTCCTAATAAGCCTTTCCAAAGTATGATACAAAACCCAGATGCCGCAAAAGAAAATATTAAGGAGTTCAATTACATTAAATTGGACTTAGACAAATGTACCACAAACAAAAGCAAAAGACAAACATCAAACTGGAAAGATGTTTGCGTGCCATGGCACAGACTGGGGGCTGGATTCTCCAATATATAAACCTCCAAATCAATAAGCAAGGTCTGTGATCCCAAAAGAAAAATAAATAGGCAAAGGATATGAATAGAGTCCACAGAGAAGGAAGGAAAACTGCTTCTTAGGCACATGAAAAGTTGCTTCGTCTCACTAATAAGAGAAGAAAATTAAAATTACATAGAGCTAATCTTTTTCATTTTTCAGATTGGCAAAGATCAAAAAGTTTGAAAATGCTGAGATAGTGAAGTATGAATGTGTGTGTGTGTGTGTGTGTGTGTGTGTGTGATGGTGGTGGTGGTCTAAATTGTTATAGCTTTTATGGGTGAGCAATTTGGTAACATATTTCTCACTCATGAGTCAAAACTGTGAATGTTACATTCACAAATGACACAGGTTTTCCACATAGACTGAAGATTCCCGAATAGTATTTCATGGAATAGGTTCTCTTAATACATCATTGAAGAGTTTTTCGGGGAGGCAGGCTGAAAAACACTGGCAGGTGTAATGTATTATGTAGCTAGAGAGCTACATCCAGGTCTAGCTGATGGGATGGTTGCTGCCCTTCCACAGGAAGAGGAAATCTCTCTCTGGCCTCCACCTGCATTTTTGGCTCTTGGAAATGCGTTTCAGTCAGGAGTATAAAGGCCAGAGCGTCAAAAATGATTCAAAACCCAAGGGAGCTGCGTGGCGACAGACTCTGCTCTCTGTGGCTGGGACAAGAGGATGGCAGGCCCTTCTCTCCCCGAGAACCTCCCTGGTGTGCAGTGAGAGGCCAGAGACACCCCACAGCAGTGATTAGGATTGATGCAGCATTTGGAGAGAATCTGTTCAAGAAACACTGCACAGGACACATTTGCACCCGGAGCTCTGGAGCTGCTCTATGCCAGTAGCCTGACTCCACACACCTCGATGGAAATCTCTGGCAGAACCTCTCCAAACGTGTGGAAAAATCTGTCACTCCACGTTCTCCTCCTTTGCTTTAAGGTGAAACAGGTGACTGCCCTCATTGCCTCTGTGGGAGCCAGATGAGTGCTAATGAGCTGCTCACTGCTGAGCTGGCACCCAACAGGAACTGCCACACAGCCTCGACTCCTTCCAGAAGCAGGCAGGTAAGTAAATACAAACAGGCGAACAAACAGTGGGTGCAGCTGGGCCACGGATGGGGTCTGCTGGAGCAGCTTCGTGCTTCCTGCTCTGCTGCCCCAACTCCCCCGAGGGCAGGTCGGCTCGGGGCTAGCTGGCGTCCCCCTTGTCAACTGTTGTCTGTGGACCTGATTCAACCAGGGAAGGCTGTGTCTTCCACCTAGACCAGTGGTCTTCAACCTTGGCTGCACATTTGAATCATTGGGGACAGCTGAAAAACAATGACCAACGCCTGGATCACATAGATTTTGATTTAATTCAGAGGTTGACAGAGCTCCCTACATAATTCTAATGTGCAGCCAAGGTGGAGACCCACAATTCTGGGATGACTGCAGACCTCGGGATACTTTTACAAGCGAGTGGGGGGTACTATTAACCATTCCTTTGCATGAACCGGGCCTGTCCTAGGCAGTCAGGATGCGTGGTCACCTTGCTTTGATCTTGAGAAACCCTTGAGAATTGTTTCCTAAGAGTACATGATCATAATTGTTTCTTTTTATTTTCCGTGTGGGTGCAAACATGGCACTGTCACAGCATTGCAGAAGACTGTAGGAAGGTGCCCTGAATCTGACTTGGGGTTCTATTTCCAACAGCCCCACTTTCCCCGTTCCTGCAACTCCCTTCCGCCTTCTGAGAAGGCAGGGGGATGCATGGTCTGTCGTTCCTACCTGTCGTGCGGGAGACCCTGCTTGCTGCCCGACTTGTTGCACAGGGCAGCCTGCGGGGTCTCTTCTGGGATCTCTAGTCCCGCTCCCCATATAAGAACGCAGGATGTGGTGAGGCCAAAAAGGAACACCCACGGAGCCATAGGCAGGGGAGTCACACCACTATATTCTCGCTGGCGGCTGGGTTGGAGACACAGGAGGCAGGAGCCACACTGTTCACAACCCTCACTGCACCGCTTGCAGGCTCAGCCACCATCTTCTTGCTGGCCCCCATTTTTGTACTAGCGTAGCCACCGCAGTTATATTCGTGGCCAATGGCTCACTGGTTACAGCTGACGGCCAGCTAGGCACAGCTGATGGCCATCCAATCACAGTTGATGGCCATTTACTACCTGAGCCAGTAGCCCTCCACGTGAGGGCGAGAACCTGGAAACTGCTCTCCTGGCTCTGTCCCCACACTACCCTTTGACACTCTTGTGGCATTGGTCCATCTCACTCCTGTCTCCACGTTCTGTGTAATGCGACTCTCCCTCCTGTAGCATCTTGGGCAGGGTGGGGGTGTGGGCACAGAGCTCTGGATCTGGACCCAGCAAACTGTTCCGAGCCTCAGTTTCATCACTGGTAAAACATGGAGTATAGACTACCAGACTCAAATGCTGTGGAAGGGGTCACGCGAGACCCTCTCACACACACAGCAGGGGAACGTCCACTGGGCAGCAGAAAGCAGAGTACGCCCCCTCCTCTCTCACTGGGAAACATGCCTCTTCCATGGGCTGCAGTTTCCTCTGCTAATCGCATGTCCATGACAATCTCTTAATCCTCTTAGAAATGACAGATGGTAGTTCCTGCATTGTTTAGGAAGGGTGGATGACTATTTCACACTGATATGACACTTGGAATAAATGAAGTCCATTATAAATATTAATGTTTTTGCATAAGCTTGTTTCTTGAGCAGTGAAATAAGCTGAGAGCACACCTGCCTATTCTACAGATAGAAAGACTGAGGTGCCATGGGGTCTAAAATCTCATAGTAGCTAACTTCACAAGGAGGGGAAGACCATGGCATTTAGGGAGAATCTTGGTGCCAGGTGCTTCCACTTATGTATTTTACTACAACCCTTCAACAACCATAAGGAGGAATTATCTCTGTATCTTGGTTGAGGAAACTGAGACTCGGAGAGGTTGTGGAACTTGCCTAAGACCACCCAGCAAGGTGGCCATCTGGGTTGTGATTTTGATTCCACCTGACTCCAAAGTGCAGGTGGAGGTGGCCATGCTTGTAAGGCCATCAGCATGATATCCAAATCTCTGGAAGGTTCAGAAAATCGCAGATTGTTTGGGCATATCTTTTTATATCCCCATCCCAGTGAGGACCTCTCAAGGAGATCCTGTGGTCAATTGCATCAAGCCATTGCATCAATGGCTTTTAAGGTGATGCCTCCACTTTTGCCCTCACCTTCTGTCCACAGCATTGATTGGCCTGTGTCTACACTGGGGATACAGGATGTCTGTGACATGGTCCTTGTTCTCACAGAGCTCCTAGTCACAGCAGAGGCCATCTAGGTGGCAGAATGAAGACGTGCTAAGGAGGGGTGGGCAGAGGACAGGGTTTGGAGGCTCACAGGCCCACAGCAATGTATATTCAACATTACAGAGCAAGTCAGGGAAGACAGCATGGATGAGGTGATTTTTGAATGTAGGTTTGGAGCAAGGCTGAGGTGGATGAGGAGAGAAGGAGCAGAGATAATGTGCAAAAGCGTGGAAGCGCAGAAAGACGCCGCATGTTTGAGAAAGGCAAATCATGGGTGGAAGGGCAGTGAGGCTGATGGGCAGCTGGGGGCCAGTTCCTATGCTTCCAGACTCCATTTCTTCAGACTCCATTTGATGGATGCAGTCAGTGGATCTGTTCTGCTGCAATGTGCACTCAGTATGCAAAGCTGGAGCAAGGTCCCACAGCCTCGTCTCTTCAGATTAGGCTAAAGAGGTGACATGACTTCATTACTGTTGTTTTGCCAGTCGCCACTTCTCTCAGGCTCCCTCCTGCTGGATTACCCAAGGAAGATGGCTTTCATACCTGCCCACGGGGCTCTTGGATCATTCCCTCTGCCATTCGACGGGGACTCCACCTCTTAGTCTCCAGGAGACCTTTGCTGTATTCCAATGGTTTCCTTATAAAAAAGTTTACACTCATTAAAAAGGCCATGTTTGGAAATATATTTTATTTATATATATTTCTTTGGAAAAATAGGCCATATTTAAATCGTTATGCTCTTGTTGCAAGCTGAATTTTATTAGCATTTCACTTGTGGTTTGGTGACAGACGCAAGCTGGCTTGAAAATCATTGAAAAGGAATTCTTTGTTGATTAATTTGTTTTTCTTTCTCATGGTTCTGACACTTAGGAGATATTTAAATTGTATTTCACCACTTTGTGCAAAGCCAGCCTGAGTATCAGAGAGCTGTGTGGGCAGAATTTGGATGTTTTTGATGATGCAGTGGCAGAAGTGAAATGAGAAATTCACAGAATCAAACACACCTGGAGTGGGAAGGACGTCTGTGGTCAAGAGTTCCGGTGCTTTAGTTGATGGCTGCTGGCAACTGGCTGCTGGCATTTCTGATATGTGTAGATAGACCTCTTCTTGGATACCTCCAGTGAAAAGGAGCTCACTACCTTGACCTCAGTCCAGACTTATTGCAAGTGTGCGTGTTCAATGATATCCCACAGGAAGTACCACTGCCTCTGTGTTTCGGTTTGGGCTCCAGGGTTAAGATGCCGCAGCCCCTTTATAGCCCTCCAGGGCCAAGGAAGTTGTTGATTGTACCGAGAGAACACATATTCAGGTGCCAAAGGACCCGGGCTGCCCCAAAGCACCTGACAGTGACTAGGCAGTCCCTGAAGTCTTCCCTAAGCAACAGATGTGCAAACACACAGGACCGAGGGGCCCAGGAGCAAGAAGCCGACGTCCCAGCACAGGGTTTGTTGCAAGAACAATGTGGTTCTTGCAGAAATGTGCAGACCAGATCATCTGGGAGGTCATCTCCTCTGCTGTCCTGGGTAAGGTCAGTCCCAAACCCCGGGAGGGAAAAGCTGGAGCTTGGAAATCACGGAGGCCCTGGATCATTCATTCAACAAATAGTGCCCTAGACGTTCTAGAGAGTAACTTACGGCAAAGAACTTTCCTTAGAGAATCTGGTCTTGGTCATGCTCACCAAATCTTTTTGCTATCATCTTAAAGTCAGGAGTGAAAGCAGCCCCTGGAAGGTATTACAGATGCGTTCCTGGACCCAGGAGAATAGAGATTCGGTTGGGGCTTGGGGTCCTGGGTCCTGAGCCGACCAGAAGAGATAAAGAGCTGTTTTCCCATCCGAGTCTCCCAGAGCCACCTAGGATACTTGTGAACCCAGCAGAGGTACAGAGGGTCTGGGATGGGGCTTGGCCTCTGCTGTTTGAACAGGTTCCCCAGGAGATGCATGTTTGAGAGAGGCTGCCTTTCAGAGTGCTAACAAGGCATGGTTGTCCCACGTGTGCTGCGTGTCACAAAAGCATCATGAAAGACGCAAAATGCTGTACCGACGTGACGCATGGGCAGAGGGGCTTGGGGGCTGTGCAGCTTGCAAAGTTATTCCATCCTGTAAATTGGTTTTATTGCACTCCCTGCCCTCTGTCCCGTCTCTGGTCTACAGAGAACGGTAGTGTCTGAGAATCGTCTTCTAAAGGGCTTGACACGCTGCCCGGAGTCACTGGAAACAAATATATCACTCCTCCCCACTTTGGCCTGCTCTGTACTTGAGAAATCTCTTGTCTTGCCCACTGTACCCGGGGAACAAACGCTGGTCCACAGCTGAGAACATGCATTCCTTGCACCTAACAGACTGGTTTGGCCATTTTTTCCGTGGTGCAATCTGTTCCCAGCTATGGGCCATAGAACTGTTACCTCCAGTGTGCAGAATGCAGTCAGACAGAGTCTTGATTAGCAAGAAGTATGTCCCACTTCCCCAGAGCTAAGTGGGCTGAGAAACTGCCCGTGAGCTGTGCCTTTCTCACTTAAGCTTTTAACGCAGCTTGTGGAGAGCAGTGCGGAAGCCCCCAGATGAGGTGGGAGCTGGAGGTGCTGACGCGGTGCTGGGTGATGTCGCAGGCCACCTGCTGGGGCTCCGCACCCGCTACAGTCGTCACTTGCTTTTTTTTGGCTCCCTGGGAACCTGAACTCGACCTTCCCAGTGAAAGTTTAAGACTTTCTGCCTGCCCCTCCTGACTAGCTTTGTGGCCTTGGCATTGGTCGAATATCATGTCCTCCCAATTCACAAGTTGAAATCCTAACCCGAATGCCATAGTATTGGGGCCGTTGGGTGGTGATTAGATGATGAAAGTGGAACTCTCATAAATGGGATTAGTGCCCTTATGCTAAACAGAGACCCTCCCCCCCCTGAGGGCTCCCTTGCCCCTCTGTCACGTGAGAACACAGAGACAAGGCAGTCATTTATGGACCAGGGAGCGGGCTTTCACCAGACACAGAATCTGCTGGCACCTTGATCTTGACTTCCCAGCCTCTAGAACTGTGAGAAATCAATTTCCTTTGTTTATAAACCTCCCAATCGATAATATTCTGTTATAGCTGCCCTCCACTGCACAGCCAGGCCCCAGGTGTGACTTCTTCTAGACAAGGTCTTAGAAGCTGTTCTGGGGGTTTACATCTCAGTCGGTCTCTTCCTGAGGTTCATTGACTGTCAATGAGTTAAGGGGTAGGTGGATTATCTCCCTGTGATAAGACAGAACATATAATTCTCCAAATGTCATTTGACTGTGTAGGAAAATCCGATTTGTTGCCTGCTCTGAAATGTCATGGAGGCAAGTCATTGGGATTCATTGATGAAACTGTAATCTTTCCCCGTGTATTTCCCATGAATATCATGTAACTGTTTCTATGAGACGGTTTCTATAGATTTAATGGAAGGAATGAAGCAGGTAAGATGGAAGATGGCCACAGATTAATGGTTGCTTAATAATTACGTACAGATGGAAGCTGATGATAGATAGGAAGTTGACACATATATGCTAAGGGTTTCTATGCACCAGGCAGCATACTAGACATGAAACACATGTGAATTGAATGAATTATTTCATTTCTGAGGTAATTCTGAAAATTAGCTCCATTTCTGAGATGAAGAAATTTAGGCTCAGACAGGCTCAGCTGTCAGAACAAGGTCATACAGCAAATTGGTGGCAGAGTTGGAAGTTAGACCCAAGTCCAGTCATAAAAGAGTGAAGGCTTTTGAGCAGAAAGGCCACTTGGATTTGAATCTTTTATCAACCGATTTGTCGTCATGTGATCCCCAGCAGTTCACTTGACCTCTTTGAATCTCAATTTCTTCACCTCAAAAGTGTGGATAGCATCATTTATGGAATACGGGGGTGTATAACTGTTAACACAGTTTTAAGCATATAGAAAGTGCTCTGTGTCACTGTGATGTTATGCTGCCTTTTAGAGCTTCCTTCCCACCAGGGTCTCTCCACTCTCAACCTTCCACTCCATCCCCCTGACCCCCAGTAAGGTAATTCTGTCTGCCTGGTATTTCCCTGTGGTTCAGTAACACCTGGAAACAAGACCTTCCCTCTATAGGCTAGTCTCCTGCCTCTGTGGCATTTGCAGTTACAGAAGGGTGCGCATGCAGCTCCCTGCACCGGATTCTGTTTCTCCTTTATGATATTTTTACAGTTTTTCCATCTTCAGGGCATCTTTGCCCTGGTCTGCAGTGATCAGTGATGCCTACTGTCTTGGCACGTGACGATCCTGTAACCATTCCCACCCACCCACCCAAGTTACCCATCCCTACTGCTCCCAACACGCCAACCTCTACTCTCTGTCTGCTGACCACACCACAGTCTCCCTCTGGCTTGCATATCTGGGCTCTGTCTAGTTAATGAGTGTCATTGGAAACCATCTCTTCATCCACCTGCCATGGTGCTTGAGACCCAATCATTAGAAAGCCACTTGTTTGATTAAAGGTAAGTTCTATTAAAGGTGGTTAAAGGTGTGTGTTCTGTTAAAATGCAGTTATCTCCTGAATGTGCAAACCACGTACTATCAACCATCCACACCTTAGCAAGGAGTACCTGTCCATTCTGTAGATATTTTTAAGTAATGGGTCTCAGAGGGGGTAAGACGCTGGGTAGTTCTGAGGTTCTCCCTAGTGAGTGAGGAAATTCTGCGGTCTTCATAGCCTTAGCCCTTACCTTTCCCTATGGTTGACAGGTGAGTCTGGGGACTGAGAACAGTATCAGGGATCATATGCATAGAGGATACAGTTAAACGGGGAAATAAAGCCAAACATATCGAAATGTTATCACCTCCTGTATCTTAAGAATTATTATCCTTTGTGTGGAAGGAAGAAGATACAGATGTCATACAGACATGGTTATGTGGAAATCCCACAGTCTTAAATTCAAATCGGAAGTATCAGTATATATTGACAAATGGACATCTGTTTATGGCATTTTTCCTTAGATCTATTTCATCCTTTCTGTTGGCTAAAGAATATTGCATTATATGGTTTTATCACTATTTAAGTAAATATATGTGTGTGTGCATATGTATATATATATATATTTCCTCCCCAAATTTCACTATTTCAAATCACGTAGCAGTGTATTTCTGAGTATGTGAGGAAATATTTTTGAATGGGAAATGCCTAGAAATAAAATGCTGCATCAAGCATTACGCTCTTCAATAGATATCATCAGGTAATTGCCTCCCAAAAAGGTTTTATCAGTTTCTACTAGGATGGGGCCCAAATTTCTACGATGAATGTGCATGAGGGTACTATTTTCCCACTCAACCAACTTATTTTCAGTCCGATAGAGAATATAGTGCTTTGATATATGTTTGTTCTATCAAGAGAGACTTGACCAAAAAAGAGACTCTTTTATACAATTTATAGGCCATTTCTATTATATTTCTTCTTTTGTGAATTGCCTATTTAAAATTTGACTCATTTTAAGTTGAAAGCTTATATTTTTCATTGTTTGTAGACACTTTTTAACATATTATGGATGTTTATCCTCTTTTAGCTGTCCATTTTGTAAGTATTTTCACTTAATCCGGCACTTATTTTAACATGGAGAAGCTTTCAATTTTTATGTAGCCAGAGTTGTCAATTCCCATCCCCCTTTCAATGGCTCCTGGGTTTTCTGTAACATTTTTTGCAAAGGTCTTCTTTACCTCCAAGTTATAATAATTCTCTTATATTTCCATCTAGCAGCTTGACAGTTCTTTATTTTACATTTACATTTTAATCCACTGAAATTTTTTTTATGTGTGGAGTGAAATAGGAATCTGTATCCTTTCTATGAATCATCTATCTGTCTATCTCTCCATCATCAATCTTTCCAACAGATAGCCAATTTTCCCAATACCCTTTATTAAATAGTCTATTCTCCATTAATATGAAAAGCGATTTTCCGCTCACAAAATTATCATATGTAATAGGTTCTTTGTGCTCCGTTTTGTTACACTGATCTATGCCTGTTTTGTTGCTGGTACCATACTCTGTTTTTTTGTTTCTTTTTCCTTAAAGAGGAGGGACAAGAAAAGTTTGTGAATATATTTTTCTCCGTTCACATATGTAAATGGCCCGAGAGGCATATGCTAACGGACAGCAAACAGATGTTGTACTAGCTTCCCATTTCCGCTCATTCCTCTGACTTTTTGGGCCCCCTTCTTGGCTTCCTGGATGCCCTTAGCCTCTGGGTCTTAGTTACCCCGCTAGGGGTATTTCAGCATTTGTGTACCCTGGCGAAATCTGGACTAAACTCTTTGGACTATTTTAGACTAATATAAACGTCAACATTTGGAACTTTTTCTCACGTTTCCTTCAGTATTTTTCTTTTACATATATTTTCACTGTTCTTGAATATTTGTTTTTCAAGTGACCTTAATTATCAATTTGTTAAAATAGCAATTAGGATTCTAATTGAAGTAGCATTATATTAATGAATTAATTTGGGAAAGATTAAAGATATATACAGTGTGTGTTTTTACCTCCAAGAATATCATCTCACATTCTTGGTCTTTTGAAAATGACTTTTAGGACATTTTCATAGGAAATGCCTGCATTTTTCTTGTTAAACGTATTTTTTAGATGCGTTAATTTTCCACTATATTTTACAACTGATTTTCTGCTTATATAAAGTTAAGCCATCACATTAAAAAATATTTACCCCCAGAACACAGGAAGGAGAGTCCATTCTTGTGGAGACTTTGCGGGTAGGACAGCTGGGGTGGGGGGAGCAGCTGGGAGAGTCACAAGTGATTTTTCTGCTCTTCTCTAATGGCTGGCTCTGTGACAAAGGGAGCCTCATTCCAGGATGAATTTTTACTTTGCCTGAGCCTTGGATACCACTAGGTCAGCATGTCAGCTTGCTCGGTGGCTTTCTAGAATCTCCAGGCACCTGTGAGATTTGTGCTAAAGTGCCACACCTCTTTTTCCCGAGGTTTCCCTATGTGCTCAGAGAGGGGGTGTCAAAGGCATTACTCATGGTCCAGGATCACTATTGTCTGTATGCAACACACAAGCCAACATTAAATATGTGTCACGTGGCTTCTCTTGATAAAGCCTCTAAATAAACTTTATGGCAGGGAGTTTTAGGTATTTCCTGTAACAATACTCTCTGGAGTTCTGAGAGGATTTGCCAGCTGATTATATCCCAGGTTGCCTATTCCCTGTGGAAATTGGTGTAAAGTTGCACTGACATGGGCCGGACAAAACTGTGGGTGGTAAGGGAACCCCAGGGGTCTGTTGGTTTTCAAGCCTATGTATATATCAGCCCTGGCTTTGGGGTAGGCTCAGCACCCAGTGGGATTGAAGTCACGTATGGACCCTTCACAATTAATATGGGAAACTGTCTAACAAGTTGTACAATTTGGTTTAATGGGATGTCTGATGAGTGACACATGGTTGTTTGTCAACTAAAAATATCTTGAAGACCTTTGAGTAAACCAAGGGAGACCTCTCTCGTGTTGTGTCTCACAAACAGCTGCGCCCTGCCCTGGGTACCTATAATTGCTGAAACCAATTGGGAAGGCCTGGAAGTGTTGATGCTCTCATATTAATTTGCTCCATAAATCAACACATGAACTTGACAGCCCTTTAAAATCTTTATCGTTATGCATTTATCTTTTGTATTCTGAAGGAGCCTCGTCTGATTTCAATCCAAAGCAACTCATTTCATTCAACAAATATTTACTGAGCATTGACAGGTGCTAAAGATGTAAGGCCCAGGTCCCATCTTCGAAGAGCTCACAGGCTAATGGGAAAATAGGCATATAAGCAAAAAAAAATTTGCAATATTTTGTGATCAGGGCAGTGATAGAGTTTAGACATTGATGTAATGTTGCCACTAATATTCACTCATTCATACATTCATTTACTCACGCATTCAACAAAGACTAAGACCTGCTAAGATAGAGGTGTGTCTGAAGACACAGGATATAGTGTTTACTTCAGAGAACTCAGTCTAGGAGCAGGAAACAGACATGTAAACAGATTGTAAATAAATACAAGCTATGGCAATCTGTAGGGGGTGTGGTAGGGCAGGCCAGAGCAGGGAGAGCTCATCTCATGTAGGGGAATTAGGAAAGATTTCATTGGTGAAGTGATGCTTAAGCTAAGTCTTGAAAGATGGGGAAATGTTTATATCTTGGGCAGGTGGGGAAGAACATTTACTGGTGGGATTGGTGTGTGCAAAGGCCCTTGTTTGGGGGTGGGATGGGGAGGGAACAGGTTGTTTAGGACCAGGACGTAGTGTAGCATGGACTAAGTATGTGGGAGAGAGCTGTGGTAAGAAAGGAGGCCAGAGAAGCAGGTGGAGGCCACATCAAAGATGGTCTTAAATGCCTAGCCAAGGAGCCTACTGTTTTCCTAAAACCTCATTCACAGTCAAGTCCCAGCTTTGGTCTTTTTCAGCTTCCTCCCTTTAGAAATGTCAGCCATAATTGTTTACATGCTGTGATACACAATGTAGAGTCTCACACAATGCTTGAGAATGCCATGCACATGGAATAATAAGTTTTGAATTAAGTTTGATTGTCTGAGTTTTTTGGCTTACTTATCTGTTCCCTTTTTTGGTCATGTTTTAGCATAGGTGACACCTATGGAAGCTAAAATGGTTAAGAGAGGCCCTGAAAGGAAAGATGCCATTTACCCAAAGGAGACTCCTTGTTGCATTCAGATATCGTAGGCTTCCAGGAGGTAGACCAGTTGCCTACACCAGAGTCTGTCTGTCTGTCTGTCTGTCTGTCTGTCTCTCTCTCTCTCTCTCTCTCTCTCTCTCTCTCTCTCTCTCTCCATGAAAAAGAGGTGAAGAAATAGAGTTCCCCAAAGGTTCCTTTCCTGAATTGATGAACTTGAATCCTTACCCCAGTAAAATGGAGGGAGGGGGGCATTCACTTTTGATCACAATTCAACTACACAACAGCCTCTCAGCATAGATGGCTTACCAATATCATCTTACAGGTGAGCACATTGAGGTTTAGGACAGGTAAGCAATACCATAGTCCCCCCTTATCTCCATGGGATACTTTCTAAGACCCCTAGTGGATGCCTGAAATTGGGGATATTACGGAACCCTATATATGCTATGTTTTTTTCCTATAAATACATACCTATGATAAAGTTTAATTTATAAGTTTGGTGCAATAAGAGATGAACAACAACTAGTAAAATAGAACAATTTTGCAGTATACTTTAATTCAGGTTATATGAATGTGGTTGCTCTCAGTATATCTTATTGTACTCTACTCACCCTCCTTCTTGGGATGATGTGAAATGATGCCTTTGCTTACATGATGGGATTCCGTGATGTGAACGATGTAGGCTGTGATGGGGAATTAGGCTACTACTGACAGCCTCAGCACACAGTTTCCTTTCTCTCCTTATTAAGTTGAGAACTTTCCCCCTTTCACTTAAAGGGAGCGCTTTACAGCATCTCTTTGGCACATCTGAATTTCCAACATCACTGCTTTTGTGAGTTAGATCCATTACGGAGTAAAATAAGGATTCCTTGAATTCAAGCCATACCCCATCAGTTGATCTGATGGCTGAGCCAGCTATTAAGGGACTAACAGTCAGGGAGCTTATGTAGCGTGGAGACACTGGACAAAGGGATGACTCACTTTCCAGGTGGGATGAAGCAGAAGGGCACGAGATTTCATCATGCTACTCAGAATAGTATGCAGTTGTTTAATTTTGGAATTTTCCATTTAATAGTCTTGGACTGCAGTTGACCCCAGGTAACTGAAACTGTGGAAAGTGAAACCATGGGTAAGGGAGACTACTATAGATTTTAGATTCTTGCTACTTAAAAGGTGCCCATGGTCAGCAGCATTAGCATCACATGGGAGTTTATAAATGCAGACTTCCAGGCGCCCCTGAGAACTAGAGAATCTGCATATTAACAAGACACTCCCTCCTCCTCCCACCAGGTGATTCCATGCTGAATAAAGTATGAGAAGCATTGGTCCCCTAAAAAAGCCAGGTCAAGTGTCTCCTCTTTTGAAGACCCCTACTTTTGGCTACTGGGCTTATTTCTCAATGTTATGAGCATTTTTGGCCAAGGATAATACATGCTGGGTGTATGTGTCTGTATTTCTACTTAGGGTGCGCATTCTGGGTTTATGTGCATATCATGCTTTGTGACTGATCAGAATGGAAAATAACCCTCCCTCCAAACTGGTAAGGCTACAAGAAAGTCTTCATGGAAAATAGAAGAGAAAATTGTTCATTTTAACATGTTTTCAAGTGGTCTCTTATTATAGAAAATTCTGATATTAGAAAGAAAACCAGTCCTATCAAGCTGATTTATTGGACAATGTTTGCTGGCATTGCAAAGTAATTTGTTCTCTAACTACTGAGTGTGCTTATTCATTCATTAATTCATTTATTCCACAAACATTTGTTACCTGTGCTATGTCCTGGTAACACAGAGGAGTAACACATGGTCACTGTCATCAAGGAGTTCATGGTCTGGAAGAAGAGACAAATAGAACACTATTTACCACCCGGTTTAATATGTTGATACATTATAGCCCTTCTGTCACACAAACCTTTTTGCTAGTCCCGATATCAAGCATTTTGTTCATCGCATAGACAATGAATAAACTGTGAGTGTCTCAGTTTTTTGTCTGAAGTGTACTGTCACCTTAGTTATATTCTAGTTATCAACGAAGTGCTTGGGGATAGGGGAGTGGCAGGGGCCAATTCATGATAACCTTCCTTTATTCATCTGACACATATTTATTCAGTCCCCCATATGCCAGGCACAGGACTAGGGGGTCAGGGAACTGGGGATTAGGAATCAACAAGACACTCTTAGTTCCACTCCCTTGTCTATAAGGGAAGATGCTGCTAAATATACAACTATATGGTAAATCAGCTAATTTCACTTGTGACAAATGTGTGGAAAAGTGGAGAGTTCCATGAGAGTGATGGGAGAGAGGTGACCAAGCCTGAAGCATCAAGAAATGCTTCTCTGATAACTGAAAATTTGTACCCTTTGACTTACATCATCCCTTTTCCTGCTCTCCCCAGCCCCTGGTAACCACCATTCTATTCTCTGTTTCTATGATTTTTTTTGTTAAAGATTCCACATATAAGTAACACCAGACAGTATTTGTCTTTCTCTGTGTGGCTTATTTCAGTTAGCACAAGGCCCTCCAGGTTCATTCATGTTGTTGCCAATGGCATGATTTCCTCCTTTTTATGACTGAATAATATTCCATTGTGTGTGTGTGTGTGTGTGTGTGTGTTTGTGTATCACATTTTTTTTTTATCCATTCATCCATAGGTCAGAGGTACACATTTTTATAGAAGAACAAGTTCAGAGGATCTCACCCCCAGCGAGGCTATAGTTAATAATATGGTGCTGGGTACCTCAATGTTGCTGAGAGTAGATAGGAAGCATTCTCACCACACACACAGGTAACTGTTAACTGTGAGGTGATAGATGTGTTAATCGTCTTGATCTTGGTCATTATTCTACGTGTTTATGTATATTAAATTATAACATTATACACTTTAAATATATATAATTATATTTATCAATTATCCCTCAGTAAAGTTAAAAATGAACTACTTCTCTGAGGCTGACTCACAAGCTGACACTTGAAGGAAGAACACTGGAGAGAGGAGCATTCCAGGTAGCAGGAAGAGCAAGTGCAAAGGCCCAGGGGCACAATGGAACTTAGTACACTCCTCCAAACGAAAGCTCAGTGTGGCTAGAAGAATGTGGGCCAGCTTGGAAATTAGATGTCATCCATGCTCAGTGTTTGTTTAAAAAATGAGTTTTCTCTCGCCCTTGTGGACAGGAGAGATATGACAAAATAGAATGAGGCCTGACTTAAGAGACCATTTACCACTTAATCACAGAGATTAACCTCAGTTTCCCCTGGGGATGCCTGCCTTCCTGCTTATCTTCAAGACATTGTGGATAGGAAAGTATTTAGAAAAGTAGCACAAACCTACCATATTGTTGTGAAATCCCCACCACCCTTTCCTCAGAGACACATCTGTGAGGTGAAGTGAGGTAAAGTGGATATGCTTTCGGCTTCCATGTTGAAAGATAGCGGTTAATTAAAAAGATTTAAGTTTGTCTTCTTAAGCACACAATAGCATTTGGGGAAACAGCTGACTGTCCCCAGCTGCATGTAAACACCCAAGCAGAAGCAGCAGACAAAGAGCTGATTATAACCGAGTGGCATGGGGCTGTGAGGGCTGAGCTGCCAGATGCGGTTCACAAATGGGAATAAAAAGGAAATGGGCGCGTTGCCGGAAAGCCGCCTCTTTGCACCTCACATTGGTAGCACAGTTCAGAAGGAGCTTGGATGGGGTGAGGGTCAGGGCTGGAGACAGGGGTATCGCAACCATAGATCCAGACAATCTCCAGCACTGTGGGGGCTTGAGGATGTAATTATTTTCAGAGCGGGGATGGAGGGGGGCAGTGGCAGGCAGTAAATGAATAAAAGTTGTATTTTGAGGATTAGCAGTTGACGTACATTGTGGGTTAAATTATGTCCATGCCCCCAAAAGACATATTGAAGTCCTAACTCCCAGTACTTCAGAATATGACCTTATTTGGAAATAGGGTCTTTACAGAGCTAATCAAGTTAAAATGAGGTCATGAGGGTGGGCATTAATCCAGTATGACTGGTGTCCCTATAAAAAGGGGAAATTTGGCCACAGAGACAAGTATACACAGAGGGACGAGGGTGTGAAGGCACACGGAGCGAACACAGCCCTGTAACTGGAACGACGCAGCTACAAGCCGAGGGACGCCAGGGTTCCTGGCAAACACTGGACACTAGAAAAGACAAGGAAGATTGTCCTGGAGCAGTCTCAGAGAGAGCATGGCCCACAACCCCCGTGGTTTTGGATTTCTAGCCTCCAGAATGATGAGAGAATGAATTTCTGTTTTAAGCTGCCCAGTGTTTGGTGCTTTGTTAGAGCACACTTAGGAAAGGAATACAAGACGATTCCAATGAGGAAGGAGCCGTTAGCTTCTCAAATCTCTCCAGTAAGACAAAGGCATAATACTTTTTGATCCAGATAGTGGGGAGGAACTCATCCTCGCAGGGGCACTGCCCATTCCTTTAAATACTTCCTGTGTACCGGTGATGCCAGGCTGCAAATGTGTTCCCTCTGTCTAGGTCCTGTGAAACGGGAACCTTCCCAGTGGTGAGACAAGCAGATGCTCGCAGAAAAGCAGACCCGGATGCAGTGTCAGCTCTGCTACTCACACGGTGCGTGATCCAGGGCACGCCACTTCTCAAGTCTCAGTTTTCACATCTGTAAGGGGAGGGTCGTAGCACCTTCCTCCTGGGATGTTGTGGACATTGGTTGCATGTGAAGTGCCTGGCACTGGTAAACCAGAGGAAGTGCTGAAAAAAAACCTAGGATTGGTGATGAATAATATTATCCCATCCGACAGCTGTTGTCTTCACCTGCAGGCTTTTAATGGCTTGATGACCACAGATTGTGGGAGAAGGTGTTCAGTGGCACCAAATTTAACTCCCATGGATGAAACCTTAGAGCAGAGGTGTCCAAACTTTTTTCAACGTTTTCTACCAAGGGCCATATGCGGTAAAATACACAAACAGCCGGGCCACTCACCCGAGGTGAAGTACATATTGCCTCATCTGGTTTATTTAAGTAAACTAAATATGTTTTTGGAATTTGCTGTGGGCCAATTAACAATGGATCATGGGCCGCAGTTGGCCCACGGCCACAGTTTGGACACCCCTGGGTGAGAGGATGGAGAATGGAGGACAAAGCTTGCCACTGCCACCCTCCCATCTCCCTCTTCCCCGACACAGGGCCTGGGTGTTGTTTGCCTGACCCCAGGCGTTTCCTACACTCTGAACTCTGCCTGCTCTATGCTGAGAATTTCTTTCTCCTAATTCTCTCTCCCCCTTTTCCAGTAAAATCTCCCAATCCTTCATTATAGCTGATGTACGAGGGACACCCAAGCTAGGAAAGCAATCTGCTTTAAAATTATACAAAGGTGTGAACAAATGATAGTTCATAATATTCCCTGTGTTTTTACCATTTTTAAAAAATAAAGTTTATTAACTTCAAAGGAGTTGTATTTAATGGGGTGGATGTGGGAAATAGTTCTACAGTCTAGATTTTGGGAGCAGTATGTGCTATTGACTGAATGTTTGTGTCCCCCTGACCTCCAAACTCTTATGTTGAAACCAAATCCCCAATTGAATGGTATTTGGAGGTGGGGCTTTGGGAGGTGATTAAAAGCCCTCATGGATGGGATTAGCACCCTAATAAAAGAGACCTCACAGAGCTCCCTTGCCCCTCCTGCCATGTGAGGACACCGCAAAAAGATAGCCATCTGCAAACCAGGAAGTGAGCTCTCAACAGACACCAAATCTGCTGGTGCGTTGACCTTGGGCTTCTAGCCTCCAGAACTATGAGAAACAGATTTCTGTTGTTTATAAGCCACCAGTCTATACTATTTTGTTATAGCACCCCGCACAAAGATAGTGTCCTTTCTACTAAATGAACCCCAGAAGACAAAAAGAAGATAATGTGTCAGCAACGTAACACTTTATTTTTGAAAGGCTGCCACTATGGTCTCTTCCATGCCAAGCCACTGGCTTGGCGGAGTTTTCCATCTTCTTTCCAGGGTAGAAGGGTTGTTTGAATTAACTGAAGCAACTTGGCTGGTTCACTCACTATTCCCAGAACCTGACTTGCTCATTCCCACTCCCATGGCATTGTTCCATATTCCTTTTCCTTCTCCTAGTGTTACCATTTTAACTTTAACTAGGTCAGCCCCAAACAGGATCCATGATTGGAAAATATGGGAAACTCGTTTAGTTATTGTCTCAAACCAGCAATAAAAGAGAATTCCTCCAGAGGTTACCTCTGGATTTGGCCCTGATAATCTCAGATTCTTTGACTTTTCAACTGCGAGTTTATCTACCTGGAATGGCCTTTGATTACTGTGACGTCCTGGCCAATTCCTACTTACCTGTAGATGAGCCCTGCTCACCTCCTGTCTAAAGTCTTCCATGCTCGGCCTTCCCTGAGGTGCTCCTCACACGGTATTGGTCTTAGATCTGTCTCTCCCTGTAGACTGCGAGGTTCTTGGAAAAGAGGACTGAGCGAATTCAAGGGCCCTGGCATGTAGTTGGGATGATTGGTAATTGATACACAAGTGAGAGGATAGATGGATGGAAAGAGGCGGGGAAAGATGGATGGCTGGGTGAAGGGGTGCGATAATTTCAACGTTTCTGCCTCTGCTTCAGTTGGGGATGGAATTCACCTACAAGTTTGTGTTACTTTTTAGTGTTCAACACCTATGGATTCAGGGATGCTCATAGCCAGCATGAATGTGATAGATAGATAGGTAGATAGACAGATACGACGAGTGAGTGAGTTCTGCTAAGGTAGGAGCAACCGAGAATCCATGACCTCCCTGATGCATGTCATAAACAGAATGTGTGAACTCCTAAGAAGATTCACTTCGTGGACTGTGTGGGAAATATTTTTGAGGACTGCACTTAGGGCCCAAGGCCCCTTTGTCCTGCTCGTGTCAGAGCTTCTGAGCTCGCTCACCTGCTCCCACTTCCTGCTCTGGGTCTGGACTGCTTACATCTCTGCGGCCTCCTGTCTCCTTCCCTCCTTGCTCTCCTGGCTGGATCTGCTTTTCTGATTTGACCTGCTCAATGTCTGCTGGACCTCCCAGCTTTGCAGGGCTTGGGTGTGGCAGCACCACAGGAACAGTGGGTCCAGTGGAAGGCCCCTACTCCTGCAGGGCTAGAGAAAGAACACAGGTGCAGAGCCAGGTTATCTGCTCTGGCTATTGCTGGGGTGTCTGAAATGTGTCGCTCTGTTGTTGCTCAGCATGCACCGGCTTTCAGACTGACAGCCCTGTGTAGCCTTCTTGACGTGTTCTTGCTTTCTTTATCTGTTCAAGGTGAGTTGTGGTTGAGGCTGGAGAGGAAGGTTGAATTTACTGTATTGTCTGGAAAGAGAACTGACTAGCAACAGGTTTTTATAAAACCCACGATTCTGAAGGGTGAGAACTGTTGATTCAGGGGTCCAGAAGATCCATTTATACAAAATATGTATCTGCCTTTGTCTGAAGGGCAAGAGGGTGGGAGAGGTGTGGTCTTTTCCCCAAGGATGAACTGTATTGGGAGGTAACTCCCTCCCTCTCTATAAAAGGCATCAAAAGAAAACCTTAGGCTAGATTAATCTGATTCTCCAAACCGGGGAGATTTTTTTTTCATATTAGAGAGACTGAGATAACTTATTAGACATAAAAGTGCTTACACACGATGCAACCTTTAACCAGGCCATCACTCTACCTCCCGGGTCTTGGTTTTCTTATCTTTACAGTTGTATAACAATTATACTGTCGTACTTACTTCATGAAGCTACATGGATCAAATAAGTTCATATAAATTGTAAAATGTTAAACAAATGCTAAGGTTTATGGTCATTATTATGAGCATAGCGTCAACCATCCATCTCAGAACAGAGGAATCTGCAAAGTGACCTAGAGAATTAATGGCACCAGTGACATTTATCCTCCGACATCCATCTCTTTTCAATTGTCTGTGTCTGAGTGTCTGGGATAGGGATATGAAGAAGGTGGGCAGGTAGTAGAGTTGAAATTCATTTCTCTTCTTGGTGTTAGCATTTCTAGCTGGGGAATTGGTGTGGACTGCTAAGAGATGCTATTACAATATTAAGCTCATAAGTCTTGTGAGGAGAGCATTACTGGCATTCAAAGCCTTGCCGTGTCTGCCCAGCAGGCCCTTCCCCCCGCAACTTTCCACCTTTACAATCACATTTTTGTCTTCTCTAGACTTAACTCTCTGCTACATCGAGATAAATCCTCATCCTCCAAGGAACCCATCTAGTCCAACCTCTTCTCCACATCTAGGATCATACTTTCCTTTTTCAGGAGTGGGAAGTGATGCCAAGTCTGAGAGTTTATCACAGCCAGAGGACCCAGGAATTCCACAATCCTGATCTCTGTCCATTCTGCCTTCTATGATGTCCAGGAAGAAAATCTATTCCCAGGACAATAAAACAAAACAAAACAAAACAAAACAAAACAAAAGAAGCAAAGTTGTTATATTATGCGTATGGTAGGTTTAACCCCAAGAACTAAAGCAGGGTAGAAGGACTGACTCCCTTTTGATCATCTAAGTGGACTCCAGGGACGTCAGAGTAGCTGGTTCCATCCATGTGCTTTAAGACCAGACCCAGCGTCAGCAGGGCCACCTTTCTGTGACAAAACACTACGTATACTCAGAGGACCCTGCAGAGAAGGTTTGAAACATCAGAACCAGAGAGAGGGCCCCATTCCTGGAGGGGCGCTATCCCAGGCTGTCCAGCCTATTGGTCTGGGGTGTCCCCTATGTCTGGTCCCTTGATGGAAGAGGGAAAACAAACAAAAGGGACAGAAAACCGTAGCCTTGCTGCAGGTCTCACCACTCCAGCTGCGTGGATGGAAGAGCTAGAATAGAAGAGGCCCTGTTCATAGAGATTTGATGCCTCTCCCAGAGCAGAAAGACTTTCTCCTCACCCTTAACCCCCTTTTTAAAGTACTAAAGTAGGTTTTTTATTTAGAATAAAAAAATGATAAAATAAATCACTCATGTAAAAAAAAAAGAAAAAACACTGACAAATACAGTGAACATGATAGAAACTCAAAAAAAAAAGGTAATTTGATTATTTTCTTAACTTATCTCCAATATTTTTCCCTTGTAATCTTTGGCTACATACTATCATTGCCTCTTCATATGAAAAATAATTTATGATAATTTCCCACAGATAGAAGGATAATTTAATCTTTCCTCTAGCATGATTGATTGAAATGTATTGATCATTAATGCTTTAGAACACTTTTTTTTTTTTTTTGGGATTGAACATCTTTATTAAAGAAATGAGTAAATGGCAGCACAAATCAGCAGCGATAATTTTGGGAGGAGTGGGGACAAGGTGTAGCGTCAGAATGTGATTGTTCATTTCATGGTCAAGGTGGCTGAAGAACGGTGCCTGAGGCCCATTGATCAATACCATACATCACAAATGCAGGAGAACAAGTCCGAAATGCTAAGGCCCAAACCCTATGTTTAGAAACTGAATCGAAACCTTACAAATGATCATAATAGCAAGACAGCATGTTAAGATTTGAAATGGAGTGATTTTCCTCAGCTAGAGTTTTCAACCCACATTTGTAAAGTGAGTAGGCATGAAGAAGAAACACCCTTTTGAGAAACCATAGCTATTTCTGAAATGCTTCACTGCTTTCCCCTATTTTCACTTTCCATGATGGGAACACCCTTGCTTTATACCTTTACCCCCAATTTCTCTGCGAAATTACTGAAGGAACAGAAACAAAAATGCAAGAGTCTTATCACCTCGGCCTTTTAGAAATCCAACTGTCTCGTAGCAGATAATCTCAAATGAAAACTTACAAGCTATTCTTCAACCCTTTAAGAAATATTTGTCTTTACTGTCCTGGAGTGGGAAAACAATCATTCCTTCCATTTTGCACTACTATACTACTCTCTGGTGCCCCCATCAGGCCTGTTTTCTGGAATTAATGTGGAGGAATCTCTGTGACCCAGTACTCCATTGCTTGAACCCTTTGTGGCTTGAGGGCTTTGGAGAGAAACTGATAAGGAAAATAAATAAATAAATAAGTAAATAAATAAATAAATTAAATAAATACAACACCATACGACTCTAGCAGATTCATCAGCACCTCAACACAATAGAGGAGAGAGAGCAAGATTAATAGGGGAAAAGGGTGGAAAGGAAGGGGCTTGAAAGGGAAGACAATGAGGGCAAGGTGGTGGGAGAGAAGTCTCGGGCTTAGATCAAGTCTAATTCGAAGGAATGGATGCTGGCAATGGGAGCTCTCCAGAAGTTGAAGGTGCTGTACTCAAGGAGGGCATCACCTTCAGGGTTTTTCTCCTCCTCTGTTCCTGTTGCTTGCCCGGTCATTTTGCCAACGCTGCTGTTCTTGATCTTGTAGGTGGATGTATCTGACAGACCCAGGCTTTCCAGCTCCGACAGATCCAGTTCTGGAATAGGCATCCTCCAGAAAAGAAAGGAGCTGTACTGGCTACTCACAGGGTCCCTCATAACTTCCTGTTATCAGTGAATTTTTTTTAAAAAAAATTTAGCTTTACTACTCTTGATTAGTAATAGTGTATATATTTTTAGGAATGTTGTCAAATTTGGGAAAGCATCTGTCAAGTTTCTTACACATAGGATCTCTTACAACTTCAGGGCAGTCAGATTTTTTTCCTAGGCGGTTGTTCATTAAAAAAAAAATCATTTTTCTGAAAAATTGAGATATAACCAATATGCCATAAAAATCATCCCTTTGAAGTGTATACTCAACTAAGTTGTAAAACCATTATCATGATCTAATTCCAGAACATTTTCATCACTCCCAAAAAAAACTCTGGCCCCATTAGCAGCCACTCCCCATTTCTCTGTCCCTCCAGCCCCCTAGCAACCACTAGTCTGCTTTCTGTCTTTATGGATTTGCCTACTGTAAACATTTCGTGTAAATAGAATCATACAATATGTGACCTTTTGTGTCTGACTTCTTCCACCTAGCATAGCGATGTCAAAGTCATCCACGCGTAGCACCCATTGGTGCTTTATTCCTTTATAGGCTTTATTCGGGAATAACATTCTGTTGTATGAACGTACCGCATTTTGTTTGTCCATTCATACGCTGATGGACATTTGGATTGTTTTTACGCTTTGTCTGTTATGAGTAATGCTGCTATGACTCTTCATGCGTGAGTTTTTGTTTTTTTTTTGTGGACATATGTTTTCATCTCCCTTGGGTTGATACACAGGAGTACAATTGCTGGGCCATATTGTAACTCTATATTTAACTTTTTGACCACAAGACTTTCTTTCTTAAACATGATAGGCAATGATACCTCTTCTGGAAGGCAGGTTCAGATTGGGGGTGGGGTGGGGTGGGCTGGGGGAGGGGAATGTTGAGCACCCAACAGAGGCCTTTCAATGCAGCATCCTCTCTTCTTTGATTGCCTAGAGCTGTGGAAGGCTGGCATGAGGGACACATCAGGAAAAACAAAATAATTTAAGGGTTGTATTTCTAAAAAATAGAGAATGAAAGTAATTTTATCCTATGAGGGAAAATGCATTTTTCCCACTTTAATTACTTCATGTAGTGCTTCTGAGTGGGCTGTCCACCCGGGCTGCATGCGTTAGCTTCCCAGCTCCACTACTAAGTAGCTGTGGACCGTGACTAAGCTACTTAGCCTTTTAGTGCTTTGGTGCCATCATCTGTAAAATGGGAGCTCCAACACAAACCTTTGCGGAGCTGTTGTCCTCATGTGATAACGTATGTAACACATGAGACAAGGGCCCTGGTAAGGGCCCTTGCTCAGCCCGTTATAACTATGAATCATTTTATTGCCTCCTGTAGGAAGGAAAGAATGTCAATGAGGCTGTCTGTAACTAAAAAGGTAAATTCTGGGGCATATTTGAGAAGTAGCCAGCAGGAAATGGCACAGGAATATACGAGCCCAACTCAATTTGCAGCCCTGACTTCAGCGCGGAGCCTGGCCAGAGCTGGTGGGCAGCGAGTGTGGCTTGACACCAACCTCAATAAATATTTGAAGACTTTTTATTGATTTGTCCCTGAAATGCAGTCTGTGGGTGTGTGAGGGACTTTTCTAGGAAGTGCTGGCTTCATTTGTGGAATCCTCTCCTGTGTCTGGAGGCTTAGCCTGCCTTCTTCTGAGGTTTTCTGTCTTCTGGAGCTTCCCTGCAAATTGAGATTTGCCAAAGTAGGTTTCACTCAGAGAAAAGAAATTGGGTCAGCTCTGTGCCCCATTTCTTTTGCCAAAAAGTTCTACCAATTTTTACGTGAGACAAAAATACATTTTTTTCCATTATAGAAAGTAGAATGTGTGAATCATTTGGAGGTCAGAGGAGGAGTAGAAAAGCTCTAGGAAATCTGTTATCTATCTAGTATCTCTCTCTCTCTCTCTCTCCCTCCCTCCTTCCCTCCCTATCTTTCTACCTACCTATTTTCTGTCTACCTATGTCTCCCTCTCTCTCTCTCTTCTCTCTCTCTCTCTCTCTCTCTCTCTCTCTCTCTCTCTCTCTCTCTCTCTCTCTCTCTCTCACACACACACACACACACACACACACACACACACACACACACACACATACACGTATCTTTTCTCCTTATTTTCTAGGCCTTTTCTGTTTGCTATTCATTCAACTATCCAGCTTAACCACCCATACACCAACATTTACCAACACTTACTGTCTGCCAGGCTCTGTTCAGGGAGATGGAATAAGAGAGAAACAGGAACACACAGGAGGACAAGTAATTGCAACACAATGTGAGACATACAGAAATGAAACTCTGAACAATGTGTTACAGTAGAAGGATCTACAAGGGAAGTGACATTGGGTTTGAATGATAGGTAGAAGTTTAACAGTAGAAAAGTTGGAGGAACTTGGTTTTCAGAGACACAGAAGCACCCTCGGGAGGGCTGGGGCAAGGATGTTAGTCAGGGATTCCTGGGAGATGCGATTGGACCCACAAGGTCTGGACATTTCGGATTTTATCCTGTTGTCTTAGTAAACTTCAGAAGTAGTTTGAGTAGGTGAGCGACTATGTTTCCAAAAGGTTATTCTGGCAGTGGGTGTAGAATTGGTGAGGGGGGTGGAGGGAGGAGACTGGGCTAAGGGTTAAAAGACTCTCTTCTTCAATAAGCAATCCACTTGTGTTTCATGAGCTTTTTCAGATAATCTGGACCATGGTCCAGGTTTGATGTCGTGTGAAACACATGGGAATATACCTGTATTTTATTTATTTATTTATGCTGCCTGGTGGACTTTATTTGATCATATTTCCTTCCTAGTAAAATCAAGGACCTGGGTTGTTGATATTTTTTTCTAGGGCCCTTCTTCCCCCCATGCTGCACACATTCAAACACTTGAAACGTGTCATAGAGACAGTCCATTAAAATATGACTTGATTTTATATAGCTTCAAATACACACAAAAGAGCACACCATGTTTTATTTGAGCCCTGCAATCAAAGTGTACCTCTTCCTTGTGGCCAGCAGGCCTATGAGGTAATGCCACCTACCTCCCCCCACCCTTTCATTAGACATAAAGGAGGGGCTGCTGTATGTGAGGGGGCTCAGGCATGGGCAGAAATCCATCTCTGAGGTTGAAGCGCATGGTTTTCCATCAGTGGACCTGGCCCTTTTCTTGGTCACCAGGGGATGTTTGCACACTGGAAATGTGGACCTGGGAGCATTCACGAAGCTTAGCCACAACCAGATCCAGTATCTTGCAAGAGTAGCCATCATCTTTTTTTCAGATTCCACATGCAACCTGGGTAGAGGAAGTTTGCTGCTTGGATGAGCTGCCAACGCAGAGTTGCTTCAAATGCTCAGAGCACCTCAGCTGTAGGAAGAGATAAATGTGCAGCATTGGCTATGGAGGGAAAGAAAGCCGAGGGAGCCTATTGATTCCTTTCTGCATTCTGGAAGATTTGCATGGCCTTCCAAGAAATCAGTATCATCAACAGGCCTGGCAGGAACTTAGCTTTCTCCGGAATTCCTGAAGGTAGTGAGTGCCATCCACGTGGCACTTAGATCTCTGCCGTTGGTGAGCGTCGCATTTCAGCAATGAGATCAGCTAATTTTGTTGAAAGCCTAATAATATGAGACAATCATTGCTCTAATCACGTTATATGCCCTGTGAGACAGATGGTGTTACTATCCTCATTTTATAGATAAGAAAATGGAGACCCAGAGAAATTAAGCAACCTGACCAATAATAAATAACACTTACAGAGCTCTTTGCCTGTATCAAACAATTTCCATCTCCATGTACCGGGTTCTTCACATTATCTTTATTTAATCTTTCATGATATAGGCACTATAATTATTTACATTTTTGTTTATGAGGAAACTCAGGCACAAACAGGTCAAGTAGTTTATTCACGGTCACGGAGATGATGTAAGACAGGCTTGGACAGTCCTTTAGCCGGGATTAACTCAGTGCTCAACCATCCTGCTCGCCTGCCTCGCAGGATGTATTTTGATAGAATAACTTGGTTATTTGTGGGCTTAGATATATTGCTGAATTATTCCTCTCGAAAGCATAGATGAATTGCCAAAATGATTATTATGCTACGTTCATAATTTGTTTTCCATTTCTGAAGCCAGTCTGCAGAAACTTAAAATATATCAGGCTGAACACTAAATGAGATTTCTACAACCTTTTTGTGGAGTGTAATCTGCAATATCTATTAAAACAAATAACGCACTTGTCTTTTTTATTCACCAGTCTCACTTCGGGAAATTCTCCTATAGGAACAAAACACCAGGGAGATTAGGTGTTTGATTAAGGAAGATTTTGCAACATTGTTCATAATGACAAAAACTGGGAAGAGCCTGACAGCCAATCACTGGGGTGGAGGGAGTAGAGACAAGTGGATAAATTATGGTTTGTCTGCACAATGGAAGGTTGTGCAGCTATGACCTGGGGTACAGTTGGGTGACAGGAGCAAATACATGCATAGGAAACTCTCATTAACAAACAAACACACAAACAGACAAACGAACAACACACATGCCACCCCCCTTCCTATATGCATGTGGATTTGACTCTATGAATTTTAGAAGCATGGAGAGGGGTGGGAAAGGACATACTTCAAGCCGTTCACGTTTATTACATGGGAGGTTAAGGGGGACACAAGGGGAAGAATGAAGTTGAGCACTATTCATGTTCTGTGTTGTTTCACAGGAAGTGGGGAACATGGAGTCCTTTTGAAGCTTTAACTTTTTTTTTAATTGAAGTATAATTTACATAGTGAAGGCTTAGTTCGGTATGGGTGCACACAGTAGGTCTTAACAGTACACTTTGATCAGTTTTGACAAATGCTTACATACACGTAGCCTACACCCCTATCAAGATATAGGACCCTTCCATCACCCTAGAAAGCTGCTTTGTGCCCCTCTAGTCATCCCCTGTTATCCTCTCTACCAGAAGCAACTACTCTTCCGATTTCTCTCACCATTGGTTAGCTTTACCTGTTCTAGAACTTTATGTAAGTGGAATCACGAAGTGTATATTCTTTTGTGTGTAGCTTCTTTTGCTCAACACAGTGTGTTTGAGATTCATCCACTTTACGACATATACCAGTAGTTCTTTCCTGTTTATTGCTGTGTAGTATTCCAGTGTCTGAATATACCATAGTTTATCCATTTTCCTGTCGATGGACATTTGGGTTGGTTCTTATGAATAAGCTGCTATGAACATTCTTGTTCAAGTTATTTTTGTGTGTGTGTATGAATGGACATATGTTTTTATTTCTCTTGAATAAATACCTGGAAGAATCACTGGGTCAAAGGGTAGGCATATGCTTAACTTCATAAGAAACTGGCAATCTTCCAAACTGGTTGTAACATTTTGCACTCCCACAAGCAGTGTGTGAGAATTCAGAAGGCATGTATAGCAGTATCTCATTATAGTTTTAATTTACATTTTCCTAATAACTCACAATGTTGAGCACTTTTTCTTGTCCTTATTTGAATGCGGACAGCACAATTCCAGCTGTGCTTAACCTTCCATCAATACCACACTTTCTTGATTACTGTTGCTTTGTAGTATGTTTTGAAATCAAATAGTATAAGTCCTTCAACTTTTTTATTTTCAAAATTCTTTTGTTCTCTCTCTCATCGAAGTTTTGATTACAGTTCTTGCATATGTTTTATTAAATTTATCCCTAAGTATTTCATGCTTTTTGATGCTATTATAAACAGTACTTTTAAAAATAAAATTTCCAACTGTTTGTGGCTAGAGAGTGGAAATACAATTGATTCTTGAATGTTGAGCCTGTGTCTTGCAACTTCCTAAGCTCCCCCCCCCCTTTTTTTTGTAGCTTCCTTAGGATTTTCTGTATATATGATTATATTACCTGCAAATAAACTGTTTTCCTCCTTCTTTTCCAATCTGTGATGCACTGGTTAGGACAGCCAATGAAATGTTGAAGTAGTGATAGTAGGCATCTTTGCATTGTTCTCCATTATGTGGAGAAAGTATTCAGTCCTTCAGGATGACATTAGCTGTAAGTGTTAATACCCTTCATCAGATTGAGGATGGCTCATTTAAGTTTGCTGAGCATTTTTATCATGAATAAGTGTTGGATTTTGTCAAATACTTTTTCTGCATCTATTGAGATGTTCATATGCTGTTTCTTCTTAATCTGTTAACATGCTGAAATACATTGATTGATACTTGAATGTTAAACCAATCTTGGATTTCTGGAATAAACCCTACTTTGTCATGATATATTATTCTTTATATATACATTCAATTTGCTAACATTTTATTAAGGACTTTTGTATCTATGTTCATGAGGGATGTCATTTTGTGGTTTTCTTTTCTTGTAATTCCACTTTGGTATGGTTTTGCTATCATAGTCATGTTGGTCTTGTAAAATGAGTTTGGCAGTGTTTTGTCCTGCTGTTTTCTGGAAAAGTTTATGTAGAATTGGCATTATTTTTTTCTTGAATTTTTTTTAATGTAGTTCTGCAGTGAAGCATTATCGGTCTGGAGTTTTTTTTGTCAGAAGGTTTTCTTTAAAAATTTCAGTTTATTCACCACCCAGAGTCAGTTCTCCTTCCATCACCATATATTTGATCCCCCTTACCCTCATCTCCCTCCCGCCACCCCCCTTACCCTCTGGTAGCCACTAAACTAGTCTGTGTCTATGAGTTTTTGTTTCTCATTTGTTTGTCTTGTTCTTTTGTTGTTTTTGGTTTATATACCACATGTCAGTGAAATCATAGGATTCTCTGCTTTTTCTGTCTGACTTATTTCGCTTAGCATTATACTCTCAAGATCCATCCATGCTGTCACAAATGTTCCTATATCATCACTGACTCTGGGTGGTGAACACACAATGGGATTTATAGATGATGTAATACAGAATTGTACACCTGAAATTATGTAATTTCATTAACAATTGTTACCCCAATAAATTAAAAAAAATTTTCAGATTATTTAATAGGTATAGGGCTATTTATATTTTCTGTTTCTTGTGTCAGTTTTGGTAATTTGTCAATTTTATTAAATTGCCTAGTGGCATAAAATTGTTTTGCATGTTCCCTTCTTCTCCTTTTACCACTGTAGTATAGTCAGTGATGTCCTCTGTTTAATTTCTGATCTCGGTAAATTTGTGCTGTTGCATGGTATGTTTTTTTCATCTTTTTATTTGTCATTTATATTTTTCTTTATATTTAAAGTGAATCTCTTGTAAGCAGAATATATTTGGATTTTGCCTAAAGAACTCTAATCTGAAAATCTCTGCCTTTACATCTAACATAATTGTATGCCTGTGTGTAAGTACCTCTTGCCATTTGCTTTCTATTTGTTGCTTTTACTTTTGTGTTGGATTTTTATTTATACTTATTAATATTATATCACTTACTAAATAATTACTTATTGAATGATTTCAGAACCGTGTAGTAGAATGCATCCATATGTATCTTCTATTCTTTATGCTACCATTTTCTTACATTTACTTTTACATATGTCCTCATATTCCCTGAAATACATTGTTATTAGTTTTTTAAACAGTGAATTGGCATTTAGAGAAATTAAGAAATGAGAAAAAGTCTTTTATATTTAACCACATATTTACTGTTTCTAGTGGCTGTAATTTCTTCCTGTAGATCTGATTTTTCAGTTGGTATCATTTTCTTCATCTTGAATAACTCCCTAAAGAAAAACGAAATTGGAATTGGTAACAAATTTTCTTAGATTTATTTATTTAAAAACATTTTTTTATTAGTTTCAGGTGTACAAAACAATGTAATAGTTAGACATTTACACCCCTCACAAAGTGATAACTCCCCTCCCCCAATCTACTACCCCTGCGATATTGTATATAGCTGTTACAATTCCATTGACTTTATTCCTTATGCTGTATTTTTTAACCTGCATTTTGAAAGATGTTTTCACTGGATTTAGAATTGCAGTAGACAGGAGTTTTTTTTTTTTTTTTTTCTACTTTAAAGATGTTCCATTATTTTCTGGTTTTGCATTGTTGCTGCTGAGGAGCCAATGAGAAGTCATATCATTTCCTTCTCTGTAATGTGTCCCCCACCCCCTTGGCTTCTTTAAATACACAATGGGATTTATAGATGATGTAATACAGAATTGTAAACCTGAAATTATGTAATTTCATTAACAATTGTCACTCCAATAAATTAAAAAACAGAATAAAAAAATTTTCTCTTTATCTTTGCTTTTTAGCTATTTGATTGTGATGTATTTAGGTATGGTTTTCATTAGATTTATCCTGCTGGGGTTTTGTTGAGCATCTTGGATCTGTGGATTGATATTTTTCATCAATTTGGAAATCTTTGCCATTATTGTTTTCTTTTTTATTTTGGGGTTGTTATTAATTTTTATTTTTTATTGTTATTATTTTTTATTTTTTGGACCCAGTCTCTCTCACTTTGACCCTCTAATTACTTATCCCATAGGCACTGAGGCTTTGTTCATTAAAAATAAATAAATAATAGACTTTATTTTTTTGAGCAGTTTTAGATTTAAAGAAAAACAGAGTGGAAAGTACAGAGACTTCTCCTATACCCTTCACCCACACCTTCCAGTATCTGCTATTTTTAAATCTTCTATTAGAATGGTACACGTGTTACAACTGATGAACCTACATTGATGTGTTAATATTACCTAAAGAATAGAGTTTACATTAGGTTTCACTCTTTGTGTTGTACATTCTATGGATTTGGACAAATGTATAATGTACAGAGGGTGTCAAAAATACATACACATTTTAAGACAGGAAAATGCTATTAAAATCACTCTGATGGTAATCACCTTGAGCACCTCTTATAATTGCAGAAGTCAAACGTGACTTGTATTCATCTTTTGTTACTGGTATATATTGAGTATTACAGTTTTAATACAGTTTTTTCCTTTCTTGAAATATGTATACATTTTTTGGCACCCTCTGTATATATCCACCCTTATAGTATTGTACAGAATGGTTTCACCATCCCCAAAATTCCTGTGTTCCACCTATTCATCCATCCCTCCTCCCCTCCCACCGAACCCCTAGCAAACGCTGATATTTTTACTGTCTCCATAGTTTTGCGTTTTTCAGAATGTCGTGTAGTTGGAATCATGCAGTATGCAGCCTTTTCAGACTGCCTTCTTTCACTTAGCAATATGCCTTTAAGTTCCTCCCTGTCTTTTTGTGGTTTGGTATGATACATTATTTGTTTTCAGTGCTAATCATACTCTGTTGTGTGGATGTACCATGATTTGTTTATCCATCACCCACTCACCTATTAAAGTACATCTTTACTGCTTCCAAATTTGGAGAATTATGAGTAAAGCTGCTGTCAACATTGAAAAGCAGTTTTCTGTGTGGACAAAAGTTTTCAACTCATTTGGGTAAATACCAAGAGCTTGCATGGTGGGTCATATGGTAAAGCTATGTTTAATTTTGTTAGAAACTGCTAAACTGTCTTCTAAAGTGATTGTGCCATTTTGCACTCCTACCAGCAAAGAGTGAGAGTTCGTTTTGTTCCAGAACCTTGCCAGCATTTCGGTTGTCAGTGTTTTGGATTTTGCCATTCTCATAGGTATTTTATAGTACCTCATTATCATTGTAATTTGCAATTCCTTAATGACATACGATGTTTCCCATCTTTTCATATGTTTCTTTGCCATCTGTATTTCTTCTTTGGTGAGCTGTCTTTTCAGATATTTTGCCCATTTTTAATTGGGTTGTTTGTTTTCTTTTTTTTTTGGTTGTTGAGAGCCCACTGGCCCATGTGGGAATCGAACCGGCAGCCCTCGGAGTTAGGAGCACGGAGCTCTAACCGCCTGCGCCACCGGGCCGGCCCCTTGTTTTCTTATTGTTGAGTTTTACGGGTTCTTTGTATATTTTGGATACCAGTCCTGTATTAGATATGCTTTACGGTGATTTTCTCCAGTCTCTTTGTTTCATCAGTAGGCCCCAGGAACTGTGGTACAACTAAAGTGTGCCATCTCGTTATCTCTGACTACCGAATATACATCTCCATCAGGGGACCCTGGGGAAGTGGATGGTGGTTGTGATTCTAGTGGATTAGAGATCAGCTTCTCAGACCCTTGTCATCATACACAATCTCCTCTGACTCACAGACATGGCTAAAAAATCCAGGTCAGGGCCTGGCAAACGAGGAAACAGGAGTTTGGATTCCAGCACCCCTGAGCGCCCCCCAACATCTAATTAACCAGACTCCCACTTGGACTTCAACAGTGCAGGAGAAAACGAGGGGATGTATTATGATGTTCTCTTCAGGCGTGGCTCTGAAGCTTCTGGTAAATTATTTTTAGGAAGGAAAAAGTAGGCAGATGGCATCTACCAAGTTAATCATTGGGAATGGTTTCTTCAGATTTCTTAATTAAGAAGATTAGATGCTTAAACTGGAAACAGCTCTTAGAGATTTCCCATCGTGGGTCTCTGACTTTTGAAGATGTTGGTAAATGCAGGCTTTGGATTTAGGCCTGTAGGGTCAGCAGAACTCTTTCCAACACAGTAGACTGCCTCTTGGTAAAGCTTTTTTTAAAAAGGGAAGGGGCCTTTTTTCCAAACAATGGTTCTATGCAAAAAAACCACAAAAAACCCAAAACAAAAAACATGGGGTGCAGAGACAAGGAACGATTGCAGCTGCGTGAATTTAGGCTGCAGAAATAGAACAGGGCAACCACAATAGTCACTGTTACCACCCACCCAGCACCGTAGCAGGCAATGGTGGGTTTTGCCAGAGAAGAAATTTTAAATAGGGGGTTTTGGGGCCATTTAAATTAGAGTGTCTCACCGTGATATTTCGTTTGCTTGGAGAGACTGCTGTGGTGATTTGCTTAGTTTTCGAGATAAAGCAGCACTTGGATTATCACATTCCCAAATCATGACTAAGAAGATTCGTTCTGTCTAAATAAATGGAAACAGTTTTAGTTAGTGGTCTCCAAATGTAATTAAACTGCCAAATCAGTAATTTTCTAAGTGTGGACATCTCAGGCGTGACTAACACCTTCATTCTCCAATCAAAACACACTAAAGGAAAGAAGAAAACAAAACAAAACAACAGGGATATTTCAAAATGCACCCCTAAGGTTCTGGCCTTGAACTCTACATGTTTTATCACAAACTTGTATTTAGGCTGAGAAAGTCACCCTTTTTTTTTTTTTTTTTTTTTTTTTACAAGGTTGGTCAAACGCTGTTCAGAATCCTGGCAAAGGCAGCAGCTGGTGCTCACTCATGAAGTGAAATGGAAAGTTCTAGATAAATGCCTGGCCAACCACTGTTGAGAAAAGGAGGGACTAGGATTGACCTTGGAATGTCTGACTCCTGGGCCTGCACTATAGTAGGCTTTCCTGCCGGTAGTAAGGTCTCTTGCCACATGGACATTTGATGGGTATCGGTTTTCCCTGAGCCACAGAGGCCAGCAGCCACAGAGCTGGGGAGTAGTGTGTGCATGGTGCATGTGCCCTTGTTGTTCAGATCAAGGAAATGGGGCGATGAAGAATAAGCAAAAGGGCCTCCCATCGTATAGCTGTGGCTCTGAGATAACTCTACGAACAGCAGAGTGTGGTGAGGGGCAGCGTCCAGTCCACTGGGCTCAAAGAGGCTTGGAGTGGACTCTTCCCAGGGTTGGCCTCCCCCAGGGAGACTGCCATGTTGGATTTCATGGGTTGGATTTCAGCAGGAGGTGAAAGGAAGGGCGAGGCTGTTTACTGGGCTAGTCTCATGAAAGGAGTCGGATGTTGGCAGAAATCTCAAATTCTGACTGTGGGACTGAGCTATTTATGTTGAAAACATTTGAATGACTCCCCCCACTCCTTCTTCCACAATGTAAAACGGGCACACTTCCAGGCCTGCCTCCGCACCCAGCCAGCCTCCATAAGCCGCCTGGCGCTCTCTCTGCCTAAACTATAAGGAACCCGGCTGAATAAATGCCCCTGCAGAGCTCTGTGAACACTCAAGTTTAATATGCACTTGACCTCTTTGTCTTTCAGAAATGAAATTTATTGAGTTTGGATTCCAGCGCCCCCGGGCCCCCACTAACATCTAATTAACCAGACCACACTTTGACTTCAAAAGTGCAGGAGAAAACGAGGAGATGTATTATGATGTTCTCACTGTAGGAACCTCGAGGGAGGGGCCGGGGAGCTGAGCCAGGGTCTTTTGAAGTATCTGAGTTGGTGGTCTGCGGTTCTGCCAGAATGCAAGATAAGCAGGTCAGCCCTCCTTTGTGGCTGTCTTTTTTTCCCAATACAGAGCGATTATCTTGCCTTTTGTTGTCATGGACCCTTTTTGGCCTGAATTTCCCAGGCTCTGACTCGAGCTCCTTTGATGCAGCAGCAGCTAAGGGGGCAGCTAAGTGTATGCCCCACCCACACCCCCAAGTCGTCTTGAATCCCCACGATGAAAACCACTCCGTTATCGTCAGGGAATTGTGTCTGGAAAGCACCGTGAAGACACATCTTCAGAGAAGGGATAATGCATTGATTCACAAGAAGCAGTCATGGCTGTGGGAGTCGAGTTTGAGAACGACCGATTTAGTTCAATTCCCTATTACCAGGCTGCAAAGACAGAAAGATAAGGAAAGGGAGGCAAACTTTGACATTCGTCTAAAGCAACTAAGAGTAGCTGCGGAAGCCATCTTGTCCCGTTTTCTGCCTCTGGGCTCCTAACATGAAAGGATGCTGAGCGTGGGTTAGCCTTGGAGCCAGGATGGTCACTGGAATGGAGCAGAAGGGCCTCCATGGAGGCAGTGCTGGGCAGGCCTGGGCAAACACTGCAGGGCTCACCTAAGTAGAGGAGAGGCCAGTTGGGCGAATGCAGTGATCAGAGGGGTATGGGGACCTTGTACTTGATTTATGTCATGCTGTTTTCCAAGGAGGCCCCATCTGGTAGGTGGAATAAGGCAGGAGCAGGGCTGGGAGCATGAAGAGGAGGTCGTGGTTGTTTTGGAGATTTAAATGAGATAATAACCATAAGTTGCTTAACCCAGTATGTGCTCAATAAATGGTATCATGCCTCACTGATATTATTATCAGATAATGCGGATGAGGGGAAAGGAGATGTTTCAGAGCATGGGTGAGAGGGACTGAGAGAGAGAGGAATGGAGATGATATAGAGCAGGGGTCAAAGACTCAGAGATAGTAGACATGACCCCTGGGTGAACACCGAGGCACAGGCTTGTGGGGACCTCCTTCCTGCCTGTCCTGGGAAGAGGTACAGGGACATGTAGGCTTCTGTTTGCCTCCAACAAGTTTCACATGGTCAGGGACCATTTCCGACTTGTGCATGGCTTTAGCCAGCTCATGTAGCACAGTTCTTGGCACATAGTAGGAGCTGGTAGCAGACGTTGATACCTTGCCCATATCACCTAACCCTTGCTGTTTTAAGGTCACTTGGCCTGCTTTCTGACTACCAGTTTCTATTTCTTTGCCTGAGGACTTTCTTAGGTTATTGAAGCATGCTTTGCCCCACGGAATGGAAGACCAGAAGTGGGGAAATTAACAATGCTGGAAAAGTAGCATACAACCAATGACGGCATGTTCAAATATCCCAGCTCCCTCCCCTCTCTGGAGGGATTAGTCTGAGACACAGACTCTATATTGAATATCAGAGCTCATCATAGAAGGAACTTGATAAGGCATCCTTAACTTTTACAGTCCTCTCCAGGTGTTTTCTTAACCTCCCAAACAGGCTGCTGGCACTTGGATTCTAATCTGAGGGTCTGCTGCTGGGAGAATCCAAACTAAGCCAGTGCTCACTAGCTGGTTGTTGGATAATGAATAAATGCATGAGTGGGACCCAGCCAGTGTCACTGCAGCTTTGCTGTTATCACTTGTCATGTCATTCCTGGAGTCTCTTGTGCACAGATAGCAAATGGGGCATCCATGGGCTCAGAAACACCCCCACGCCCAAGTGTCCTAGAAACTGCGGGCTTAGTTTCTAGCCTTTGCCCCTGGCCTTTGTGTGGCTTCTTCTTCTTCTGGCATGAGCAAGAAGGAAAGAAGAGCTTTTCTGCCATCGAGCCCCCATCCTTGACCATTCTGCTTGGTGATTCCTCTTGCATCAAGACCTTCCTTCTCTTCACTACTTTTTTCAGAGGCTGCCTCTGTCTGTCTTCCATCCTTAATGATCCTTTAATGGAATCAGTTAAGAAGCGCATCGGATCTTTGTAGCTTTATCTCCAAGAAAGGCTGAGGAGATGGGATAACCGTGCCTGTCAGGGAAAACAAAGAGAGATGACCAAAGTAGAGAGAGAATCTGGGTGTCCAGGGAATCTGAGCCTACGCCGAGCCCCTCTGTGGAGAAACTTGTTAAACAATCTCCGAATCTTGTACAATTAGATGCCAACATTTATTTGCAAATAGGGAGGGTGATGGTGACAGCAGTATAATTTATGTCTTCAATAAGTGGCTCATGCCCAGCGTCAGAATGGATCCATCGCCATTCAATCTCGCCCCAGGTTTTCACATTTTTGCATTTATATTGGGGATATAAGTGACAAAATAGAGCATGTGACAGGCCAGGTTGTTGTCAGCTTCATTCTCAGATTGCCGATCGTGCTTGTTTTTTGATGAGATAATTACTCCATTTTGTGTGTGTCTCTTGCTTCTCATGGCAAATTGGGCAATATTGGGACCGTCCCTGGAGCTTTTCTCCTTATGCATTTGCAGAGGGAAGGAGCAGGTAGTTATGGCTTTGTTACTTGAGGTTGGAAGTTTCCCAGTTAGGCAGAGAACATTCTGGAACATCTAGGCTGCCAAAAACCTATGAAGTCCTCTTCTGCTTCTCATAAGCATAGATCAAATTGCTTCCCTGGCATCACCATATAATATCATCCTTCTATTAGATGGAGCATATGATTTATTGTCCAAACTAAAACGCTTTTTAGGGTTTTAGGGAGGATGAAAGGGGTCACTATTAATAACTATTCTTCAATGACAGATGTAAATTTGGCAGATTGAGATATATGGGCATGTTACCTTCTGTGCTTGTGCAGCCCTTGTGATGCGGGACTTCTTTAAACTAACAATGTCCATATTGTCAAAAATCTCCTTTAAAAAACCCTCATCTTTAATGGGAAACACACATTTATCTTAAAATTAAGAAGACAAGAATGTATACTTTTATCTTTTTTTTTCAGTGTTATATTAGCAGTCTTAGCTAGCATAGTGAGAGGGATATAAAACTGTAGTTATACAGATTGGAAAGAAGAAACAAAACTGCCGTTCTTGATGGACAATATGATTGTCTGCAAAGAAAACCTAAGAGACTCTAAAGGTCATAATTAGAATTAATAAGAGAGTTCATTAAGTTTATTGGCTATAGGATCAATATATAAAAATCAATCGTATTCTGTACGTCAGCAACAAGCCATGGAAGACACTATTTACAGTATCAGCACAAAAGTAACATGCTTAACAACAAATATAATGACCGCTGTATACGACTTCTAGCAAAGAAAATTACAACACCTAAAGAAAACCGAAATAAACAGATGTACCATTTTCAATGCTATGTGGACTCCATAATGAAGTGATGTTAGTTCTTTTCAAATTAGTTTACCAATTCAATGCAATTCCAGTAAAAGTCATAACAAGGTATCGATGGAACTTCATAGGCTTATTCTAATTTGAATACAGAATTGACAAAAGCTAAGAATAGCTAGGGCACTTTGGGAGAAGAGTAAGGTGGGGATTCAGTCTGCCAGGTATCAAGACTTATTCTAAAGCTATGGCAGTTAAGGCGTTGAGAAGGTATAATACTCACTTAGCATAATGTCCGAGAGGTTCACCCCTGTTATCTCTTATTGCAGAATTTCCTTCTTTTGTAAGGCTGAATAACTTCCATTGGATGTATATGCCACATTTTCTTTACCCATTCATCTGTCAATGGACATTTAGGTTGTTTCCATATCTCGGTTATTGTCAATAGTGCTATTTCAGTCAAGCAAGGTGAATACGCTCTAGAGATCTGCTTACAACATGATACCTTTCGTCGAAAATAATGTATTGGACACTTAAATATTTGTTAAGAGGGTGGATTTCATTCTTTACACACACACACACACACACACACGCAGCCATTGAAGGAAAGGGGCAGGGCAGGAAGTACAAAATTTAATCATGTTTCTTTCAGAGCCTTCTGCATGGAGAAGGTTTGTTTATCTCTGCCACTATTACAATTCTTTCCTTTTTTCACCATTGTAAATGAGATATTTTTCTTCTCTTTTGAACTTCTACACTTCGTCGGAAGGCATTGTCCTCATGAATGGCTTTTTAAAGTCTGGCACATCTAGAATTGCATTATAGGATCACAGTGTTAGAGAAATCTTTAGAGACCACTTTACTCACACGGAAGCAATCTTCTTGTAGCTGTTCTGAGAGGTGAGCATGGGTCTCTGGATTGCTTCTGGAGATGGGGAACCCACTATCAACAGAAAAAGCAGGACTTTGAATTCATCCTCACAGAGCTGGGGAGTCAGGAGGCTTGGATTCTAGTGCCAGCTCCATCACTAATCGGCTGAGCAACCTTGGACAACATTGTCACTTTCTGCCTCAGTTTTCTCATCTGCAAAATGGGATCATTCCCATTAAGATACCAAAGTGTCAGACACAAATTGAGTACCAGCCCTTCTCTGAGACCAAGTCGGTTTGGAAGCTTTCTGTGGGGGAAGAACTTACTTTTTCCCTTTATTTAAAATTTTTTTCTGGTTATAGTAGATGTGTTCATTAAGAAGTAGATGTGTTCATTGTAAAAGAATTAGGAATTTACCTAAAAGCATGAGACAAAAACTGAAAATTGTACTGAGTGTCACAAACCAGAGATTACTCGCATTAATAGTAGAAGAAATTAAGCCTTTCCTTAATCTTTTTACATATTTTTATATCATTTAATTCTCCTGACAACCCTGCATATATTATCTCCACTTTATAGATGGAAGGGGCTTGAGATGTGAAAAGTTAAGTGATTTGCTCAAGGTCATACAATAAGTGGCAGAATTTATACTCTTAATCACATCGAATTTAATATGGAATTTTGAACCTGTCCTTCCAAAACATCATGCCCTATGCATTTTACCTTATAAAGCAAATGTTGGTAAACAAGGAGCTAACAGGCTCTTGGATTGTGCAATTGGCCGTGTGAATGGGTGTGCACATGACTTGTACACTACGTGACTTTGCCGTATCCTGATGAGTGCCTGCTCCAGTGATGTACTCCAGTGCTTTCCTGGTCTTGGGTATTTAGGTTGTTTTTGAATGTTGTTATTATTATAAAAATACTGCACTGAATATCTTTGTACTTCAAGCTTTGTGTGCATGTTGCTCATTTCCTAGGAAAGAGTCCAACCCAATTGGAAAGAGCTCTACCCAGTTGAGCTCCTACCAGCCAGATAGGTGACTATTCTGGAGGGTTCAGGAGGTTGCAAATGAAGGTTGAAGTCTCTAGCCAGTTGCTGGGGTTGCTGGGCCGGGACTCCTTTGGTGTTGCCTTTAGTTCTCCAGCTAAGAGAAGGGGCCTTTTCCTTTCGCCCAGGCCTTTTGAACTTCCTGGGCAGGTCTCATACAGTGGACAGCAGGTGCCCTCACCATTTGCTGTCTGCTGTCCAGGCCTGTACATTCCAGGCTGTGGAGACCTTCGAGGTACTTTAGAGAATCCAGACTCGTGGTTTTGCTAGGAGATGGTTGGAAGTGAGTTCATTTAGACCTGCCCTTGACAACATTTGTTGGCTTGAAGATTCTCTTCACAGTAAGAAATAATCTCAAAACACCCCTTATGAATGTTGAAATTACTTTTAAAAACAATATTTTCCATGGTGTAAGAGCTAAAAATGTGATTTTCAGTAAGAAATGATACTAAAATTGGTATATTATTAAAATAGGATTTTAAAACTATTTAAGGTAAAATTGTAAATAATATTCATAATATCAAAACAGGCAAATTTTGACCTTTCTCAAATTCATAAGTGACAAGTGATGCTTCATGAAGTTTGAAAGAGAATGATTTCTTGGCAATTAGGTAAAAATTGACATTGGACTCATGTTTGGGTTTGGGACCAAATGTGTATTTAATAGGACCCAAAATATGACTACATATTACAGCATAAGAAACATATAAAAAAGAAAGAAAAATAAGCAGACGTACATTGTTTTCATGACCTGACATTTGGCATGCCTGAAATTTCTCTTAAAATTAAAGCTGTTCATTTTAAAAGTAAACTTAGTGTTTTATTTCTAAATGACACAGGAAAGAGGACTTCAGGCCACCATTTGCAAGCCTGTCTCCACTCATAATACACCATGGGCTGCAAATGGATTTTATTTCTAATAAATATAAAAAAGGCAGAACAGCTGGCCAGAACAGTTATTCTCCTTTCTCTTTAGAAAATGACTTTGGGTGTTGTGGAGACATCTTAATGTGCTCCTTTAACATTTTGTTCAGATGAATGCAATTTCTAGACCTGGTTGAAACGTTCTGGAGGTGAATTGCAGCGTCACCCTCAGTTTACGCTCCTTGTGTAGTTCCACATCCCATAGTGACAGGACCTGAACTTTGAGCCTTGAGCCCACATCCAGCTGATGTCCACCGAGCTCTGCAGAGGCCCCTTTGCCAGCCCAGGAAGGCTCTTTTTTATTTTATTTTATTTAAATTTATTGGGGGGATAATTATTAGTAAAGTTACATAGATTTCAGGTGTACAATTCTGTATGACATCATCTATAAATCCCATTGTGTGTTAACCACCCAGAGTCAGTTCTCCTTCCCGGGAAGGCTCTTGAACCAGTCTGCTTTAAAGGAAAGAAAACAAACAAAACATTTCACTGATAATTTTGTTTATTATTTTTTAGAAAATAAAATTGAAGCAGGCAGTTTTATCACTATAATGACAGAAAACCCTGGAATGTTTGTGAATCCGGAGGGTGGGTGTGGAGATGGTCATTTGGACAAATGCTCCCTCCAGCCCTTTGCTGGATATTTTCTGCTTCACTTGGACACAGGGCACCATGGATGGAAGTCTGATTTGTTTCATGGCCCCCATTCAGAAATTTTTCTGAAGTGGGAGATAGCAGGGTTTGGGGTCTAGCATAGGTCTGAGGGTCAGGAACCTAGATCTTTCCAGCACAGTCTCTCTCTCTCTCTCTCTCTCTCTCTCTCTCTCTCTCTCTGTGTGTGTGTGTGTGTGTGTCTCTCTCTCTCAGTTTCCTCATCTGCAAAACAAAGGCAGAGAATTATTTGACTTCGACTCATGGGCTGGGTTTTGGATGCCTTCTTAAGCACAACATCCCTTTTCTGCATATCCCATGGAAGAATAATTTTAGGCAGTGATGGGTTCCCTTGAAACCCTCCCCCCAAGACTCTTCTATGGGAGCAGCACACTTTGCTAGGAGAAGGGCTGAGTGAGATGCTTGGCCACCATACCCATTCTCATTCTCCCTGATTAATGAACAGTAAACTACTTTTGGGTTGTGATTTTTCAGGGCACCAAGAGCTCCAGAAAGTTCCTTTTACCTTCTCATGGGTTTGAAGCTGTCTTTTATGGACCTTCCTTTATTTACATGGGGAGAAGTGACAGAGAGAATGCTTTGCATCTTTTGGTAGGGGTGAATTGATAGGAAAAGCAAGAATAAAAATTCAACTGAGATTTTGGGTTCTATATCTTTAGGAACAATCCTTACAACCAGCCCTCTGGGCTGAAGGATTTATCCTGGAATCATCCAAACTCACGAGAAGCAAGAAATCTCTCTATTGATTTCGTACCTGCAACTCCAGTTATGGCCTCTAGAGGGTGTGGGACCCAAACTCCAGGGCTCTGGACCAGAATCCTATGGACTGATGGGGAGTTCTGCTTGTAATTCCTGAATGTTCCTGCTGGAGAGGGCTCCAGGAGCCAGTTAGGTCCCTTGCCTGAGTTCCTAGCTGGAGAAATTGTGGCCTAGAGAAGCGAACTCGCCCAGGGTCACACAGAGACAGAGGTGAGCCAAGAAACTTCAGTTGCAGTCAGCTAGCCCCCAGTTCAGGCCCTCCTGGGTGGCAAACCCTGGGTGACAGGGAGAGGGGGGCACTGGTGAGGAGGTCTCCCCCACCTTTCCACGCTCTTCCTCAGTTCATCCTGAATTGCTTTGGCTTTTGAGTCATTCTAAGTAATTAAGTAATTTCCCTTGGAGTGGGACCTTCCAAGATTGAGACCTAGGCTCTTAGGTCTGCAGGAATTTTGCCTGGAAGGGGACAGCTCTCCAGAGGAGATGGCACTTAGGCTGGAACCAAAAGATGAGCCTGTGTCAGGGAAGGATATTTGGGGGCAGAGGTAGGGGCAGCTGGGTGCATGTGTGTTGTAGAAGTGGTGGGTAGGTGGGGGAGCAGATACGGGAAGTGGGGCAGCACTGTACCCCATACCAAAGATGGGGTGCTTTTTCCTGCAGTCCACCAGGAGCCACAGCAGGGAACAGCAGGACTTAGAAAGATGAATGCCCTCTGTGTCTGCCCCAAGGGAATGTCCCTGCTGGCATTTGGAGACGAGTCGGTTAATAGCACGAGCACTGCCTCTTTCCCTCACAAACTTCTCCGCCACACGTAGGGCCATGATTCTCCCTAATAAAATAATATGAAGCTCAATTATGCTCCTGTTCCCATGTTCCTGGACTTCATTAAGCACAAAGGGATTAAAAACTTGTATAAATTAATCAATGTACCATAATCCTAAAAATTAGCAGATGAATCCTTGAGGAAGAAATGTAATACGGGCTTTTTAATTAGCAGAGCCCCCGAGATTCATTGCTGTCCCCTGAAAGTCCTGTGTTTATGAATTGCTTGATCGTTTGAAGGGGAAGGCCCTGCAGACTCCCGGCCTGTTGAAAGGAAATGCTAGAAGCTGCACGAATTCCCTGGGCTCGTACCCTCCTCAGAGCCAGAGTGGGATGACAGAGATGGCCTGGCTTTTCTTTCTCCCTTTTGTACCCCAAACAAGAGCTAACTTTTAAGAGGAAACTCAGAAAAAGGATGCAGAGGGGAAATGAAGCTACTTTATTTTATCCTTCTTATTGGGCCTATGGAATTCATTGTGTAGATTTTGGAGACACATGGTTCTGGGTTCGAATCCTAAATCTGCTGCTCACCAGCTCTGTGATTGTGGGCAGGTCACTTGACCTCTTAAAGGCTGTTTCCTCCATTTCCTCCTCTGTCCTGGGTCTTTGTAAGAAACACCTCCTGACAACACATGAGAACTGCCCGGACCCAGAAGTTCCCCGAGCCTTCTCAGCCTTCCTCCTTTCCGATACAGGGCTAACACATCTTCTCCCACTATGGGCAAGTCTACCTGGGCTCAACTTCATATTCCCACCTGCCTGAGCTTGGCAATCTTTTTCTTTCTAGACCTTTCTCTCTTCTTAACGTACTCTCTCCTTCACAACAAACTTGAACTATGCCAAGTGTTTCCATCCTAATAAAACCAAAACATAATCCTTCCCAAATTTCCCTTCTAGCTGCTACCTGTTACCTCTCCTTCCCTCTGCAACTTACATGGCCTCCCTTACTCATAGGTCAATCCACGCCCACAACGTGACACTGACATTCTTCTCATTAAGATCTCCAGTGAGTCTTACTTGACCTTTTGACAGCAATGGACTCAGATGACCCTTCCTCCTTCCCAGAACCCTCTATGGTTTCCTCCCTGCTTTTTCCATCCTCCTTCTCAGACTCTTCTTCTCCTTTATCCCCTGAGTATTTGTGTTTCTCAGGTTTGTCCTCTATGCTTTCCCTAGGGGCTCAACCACCTCAGAGCCTTTCCACCCCTACGCTCATGTCATCCACGGGCCTTTCTGCTGTGCTCCAGACCTCAAACCCAAAGGCTTGTTGGTCATTCTACTTGGATATCTTACAGGCTCTTCAAACTCATTGTGTCCATGACAAAACCCAACCCCTTCCTTCCTAAGAGTGTTCCTTCTTTATAGTCTCAGTCTAGATAATGGCACCAATACCCACCTGCTGATCTAGAATCCTGCCTCTCCTCCACAGGGGCAAGTCCCCCCTGCACCCCCATGACTAGCACAGAACCCTGCGCATAGCAGACTCTTGGTGAGTGAATTCCATGAATGGACAGATGGCCCTATTTATATCCTTTCCCATGAGGATTAGTTGGCTCAGTTACTGAATGAGAGTATGTTTGCTTTGAGTCCATCTTTCCTAATGGTTTCACCCAGGATTGAGTCTGACGCTGACCTTGATCCAGGGACTTCCATTAGGGAAAGATTCCACATTTCCAAGCAGGAACCCTTAATTCCATGACCTGCTTCCATAGTTTCTGATTTGACAAAGGGCCTCTAGTCTAGGTATCATAAAGGCCTGTGGAGCCCACCTCACAGGCACATGGAGGAAAAGGAGACATCAAGCTGCATCAGATATTGCAGAGTCCGAGCTGTGTTGCCTGATGTTGGGCCCCAAGTGGGGACAGGCTTCTTTGGTGACCACAGGCCTGGCTACTCCTGTCTTGCAGCCACCTTAGCCCCACTGTTCCACCTAGGGAGGGCTTCCCTAGAGTCAGAGGCTGGCGTGTGGCTGTGCCAATCCTTGCCTGTGATCAGTCCCCCCAGAGAAGCATTTGTTCTCTTTTCTGAGAAGTAACTGCCAGTACAGTCACACCTTCACCCAAGGCAGTGCCATTTCTGTTTCTTTGCTGGCGTCTAGTTTTGTCCTGGCTCATTTAACCTGTATGTCTTGGAAAACACAGACACACACACACCCCAGCAGTGCTGCCCAAATTCACAGCTCATCCCCCTTACGGGATTTTCCCATGAAGGCTGGTGTGTGCCGAGAGTCACTGCCTGCCCCTAGACTGGGCTGAGGACCTGGCGAGAAGCCAGGTCACAGGGCTCTTTGCTGAGCAGTTTCGTCAGTGTTCGGTTCAAGACAGCATGGTAGGGACCCCCATCTGGCTCTTTCATCCCATTGTAGGGAGCCCCCATCTTCAATTTGTCTTCTGTCTCTTGGTGGGGACTGGCCCCTGCGTCTTGTCCATGGGAGCCTAAGGTGGAGAGGCAGACCCTCCCTTTGAAGAAGTGGATCCCCTCAAACCCAGTGTTGCCTCCCTTCACCAAACTATTGGCAGCGTGCCTCGGGCCCTGTCACCGCTTCTAACCTGCCGTGGAGAATGCAGGTGCAGCACTGGGTCAGGAGCTGAGAATGAAACCTGCCTGCCTTTGTTTCCCCCACAGCTCTCATTGCCATAGTGTCTTCCTTCCATCGACACTTGGTGGATCTCTCCATAACTTCCTAGATAGCCCTTGTTCTGCCTGTGGGCCCATTTTTTTTGGAACCAAGGTTGGCTCTATGAAATGTGAAGGCAGATTCCTAGAATGCAGAGAGCTGGAACTTGGGACAGACAGCCTGGGGACACGTAGTGGAGAATGTCCAAACAAGTGTCCTAAAGGTCCTACTCTCTGCCACCACCACTGTACACATAAGAGTGCATGCACACATGTGTGTACACACACACACACACACACACACACACACACACACACACACACACACGGCTGGCCTGCTTTTCCCCAGGGGTCCACCTCATGGTCCTGAGTCCTGAACCTGAACAACTTTGCAGCATCACAGCAGTTGATGAAGTAACCCTTAGCTCTGTCTCTGATGGGAAAAGAACAGGGGCCTGGACCGGCATCCATGAGTGGTCTGTTTCCTATCATGTCCTCTGTCACCAGTGCCCTTGAATTAAATGCAAAAGAAAGAGGGCTGAGGAGGGGTTATCTCCCCGTGTTAGGAAAAAGGTTATCTCAGGATGTTGGCAGCAGCATAAAGAATCAGTTGTGGGTGTCTCACTAAAGTTTACTTAACTTTACCCACTGCCATATTTTGTAGCTCTCATCCTGTTTTGGCTCTTCCCATTACCAGGGAAACCCAGGGTACTTGCAGGGTGGATTATCACTGTGACTAGCACATACTTTTCTGATGCTGGGCCTTAGAGTTTTCCTCCTATTTCCTTCTGGTAGGAATTTGGCATTTTAGGGGGCCCTTGAAAACATCTAGACTTCACCTAAAATCTTAGCAGAGGATTATTTCCTAGTAATTTCTCCATTCCCAGGATCAAAATCAGAAATATACCTGAACTATGTGGCCCCGTACATACCAGCTAGGGAATGTGTTCTAAGACACCAAGGGAACGCTGCTTATTACCAGGTCTTGCTGCTGAATCAATCAGAAAGTGTGTTTTGACAGAGAGGAACTGCTTTGCCTTATGGGACAGGAGAGGTGGAGAAGAAGTGTTCACTAGAGCAGCTCTAACTCCAGATTTCTAGTACTTGTTTATGCAGGGAGTCCTGACCAGCTTTACATGGTCTAGTAAAAGTCCCCCTCAACAGGTATCTGGGGATATCTGGGGGTGAAGAGATTTTCCCATTTCATGGGTGGGTGCTATGTGCTCCAAGGTGCCAGGAACCCATAGAAGAAGTCACTTCACCAGCTGGGACCTCTGAGGGTGAAAATGGACCATGGTTGTGGGGGCTCCATGCACATGTTCCCCTCTCCCATTACTCCTGCTGATACCCTTGAACCTTGTCAGGGGATGTGGGTTGCTATAGTGATGGGAGGGGAGCTAACCTGGGAGAAAACCTGGGGAGGGGGAAAATTCCAATATATAGAGAGAATTTTGACATAATGCAACCATCGTCCCAATGTCCCCTGGAGCTGGGCTGTAGGTAGCACTTGCTTGCCCCTGCTTGACAGGTGGGTAGTGTGGGACTGAGAAAGGCTTCCAAGCTGCTGAGAGCCAGACATGTCTTTGTTTCATTACATTACCCGGGTGGTCTCAGGGGTCACAGATGCTGGAGGGGAGGCCCTGTGAGGGTAGTATTGGGCTCTGGCCTCAAAGTCCTGGAAGTGGGGCCCGTGTTATGTATAGAAGGCCTATTTTGCTGAGAACAGAGGCAGCTGGACGTGGCCTGCTCTCTGTCCCATGGGCCTCCCGTGGCCTCCTGTTTGCTTTCTGTGCGACAAGAAGGAACACCTCCAAGGGCTTAACTTCTGTTTTTGTGCACAGACAACCTCCCTGCCAACACTGTGGAGAATGTGGCCTTCCCCAAAGCCTTTCCTCTTGGGAGGCAGGTGTTGGGGGAACCCCTGGGCATCTCCTAGATGCTGAAGAGTGAGGTCAGCAGTGATAAAGACATTAATTCCTACTGGGGTACTGACAGGAAGGGAAAAGATACAGAACTCATATTCCTTCTCACCCACAAACTCAGATGCCTTTTTAAACATATTCATCATATGAATGTGTCCATTCTCCCTCTTTCCCTCCCTCCGTCCCTCCTTTCTTCTCCTCCTCCACCCCCAATTTGCTGAGCACCTACTGTGTTTCCCCGAAAATAAGACTGGGTCTTATATTAATTTTTGCTCCAAAAGACGCATTAGGGCTTACGTTCAGGGGATGTCCTCCTAAAAAATCATGCTAGGGCTTATTTTCTGGTTAGGTCTTATTTTTGGGGAAACATGGTACGAAGGGCAAGGCTCCATGACAGGTCTTGAGGATGCAAGGATGAGTAAGTTTTGGGCCCTGTAGGAGGGAGTCTACAGCCTAGAGTGGGGGAGTAGAAGTCAGGCATCTGAACTGTTGACGAATTCTGTAGAGGAGGCTGTGTGTGGTGTGTGACTACAGAGGAGGGGACAGATAACTGGGTCTGGGGGAGTTCATACAGATTCTCAAGGAAGCGGCCCTTGAGCTGCATCTTGAAGGAAGAGATTTCTAAGCAGAGAGTGGGAAGGCACTTGGCAGAAGTCCTAGCGTATGCAGAGGCAGATGACAGACTGGATAAATCTGACCATTTTCTGTGTTAGTCACCAAGGCTGGTCGTGATGACAAAATTGAGGCCCCCTGTCATCCTACTTTTCCTGCTCCAAGGAGTTCCCATTATGGTGTAGCTCTAACCTGCCTCCAGGAGCCCCACCTCCACTGTGGGACCCCCTCTGTCCAGGAGGTCCCTAAACTCTGCATTTCAGGCCTGGTGAGTGGCCGACTCCCTCGTCACTAGCTCAGGAATTGTCTTCAAGTTCCAAAGTGGAAGTCAGTCATGGAGTTATAGGGAAGATACCAAGTGAAAGCAAACCTTCTCAAACAAAGATCAGCGGCCTGGGTAGGTCATTGTCAATCTCAAGCAAGTACAATGTTAAAAAGAACTTGGGGTGGGGAAGAAGGCTTCCAGATTTTTCTCCAAGTTCCTTCTATCTCTCTAGGAGCTGATAGCATCTTAGGGTGGGTGAGATCTTCCTAGCTAGTCTTAGAGGCCTCCTAAGAAAGTGGCCTCAGGCCTTGGAGACATAAGCCCAGGAGCAGAGGTCAAGGTGGGGAAGGCAGGCAGAGGTCCAGTCCAGAATTCAGGGTGTTTGAGGTTTGTTTCAGGCACTGAGAAGTCTGGTTATGGCCTAGTTGGAGCATCAGCGGATGAGATATGAATGATACAAATCAAGGGCAAGACAATCTTTCTTGACAAAGTTTCCAGCAACTTCTCTCCCCCTCCTCTCTGGCTTCCCTCCTGGAAGTGGACGGTCATGGAGTCGGGTTAGGGGGCAGATGGACCTTGTGTGAAGCAGTTGGGAAGGTGTAATGTTGGTGCTTCTAATGTTTTCTGAAGACATGTTTTCCTGGGGTCAGGTTTGGACCAAGGAGTTATGACTCGGCTCCTGGGGTGTGGGTCCATCACTTAGTATGGTGTCCTCATAGCCTCTATCTCAATCCACATCCTCCTAGGACCCCGGGAACCAGGATGAACAGGGTCCTAGACACCATCCCTCTCCACTGCCCAGCCTGTGATATTCTTGCACCGGACTTCCTTCCCACTATGGCCGCCTGCTTTTGCCTGTGAGCGCTCGCCCTCCTCCCCCCGCCCCACTGTAGAAACATGCTATTGTAGGGTATACCGTGCTGTCTGCCCAACCGAGCTTGTGTACCACCTATTCATTCTGCCAGGATGGCTGCCCCCTTGCTGCCTGCTGTGTGCTCTCACGGACCCGTACGGGCCAGCTCAGATGTTGTCTCCACAAGAAGCCTTCCTCTGCCTCATCAAGCCCTTCCCTGAGTGGTCCTGTCTGTTTCTGCTGCTGGACCTTGGGCTCCAGGAAGGCAGGACTAACGTCCATTATCCAGCCCTGGGCGTATGTGGTGAACAAGGGAGTGGGAGGATGGACAAATGTCAGCTTGGGCCTGTGCTTACTGTGAAGGTTTTTGGGCATTTCTTCCCTGGAGAGCAGGTAGGTCTTTTCACATAGCTCCTTCTGGGGATCCACTAGGCCATTCTTGGATTTGGGGGATAAAAGCTCTGTTTTCAACTTTTATCTTGGTTTCTATTTTCCTTAGAAATAACAGACGTGTTATGCTAGCTCTCATTTCTGCTCTTTGCATGTCTAGGATGCAGGTTCATGGCGTAAATTCTGCCCTTCTCAAACAAAATAGGCATAAGGGAGGGCCTGGATGAGGAGTGCATCCTGGTATCTCAGGTTTGTGTTAGAGCAGAACCATCACCCCAAGAATGGATGAGGGCTGGTTGGTGGGGTTTCCTCTGACAATGTTCCTATGGGCTGCTGCTCCGGAAACAATGAAGGGATGGAATAGTGTTCCATCCAAAATTCATGTTCACCTAGAACCTCCGAATGTGGCCTTATTTGGAAATAGGATTTTTGCAAATATAATTAGTTAAGGATCTCTCGATGAATCATCCTGGATTTTGGGTGGGTGCTAACTCCAATTACTGGTGTCCTTGTAAGAGGAGAGGACCTACAGAGACACAGGAGGGAGGCCATGTGAAGAAAGAGGCAGATGATACACTTACAAGCCAAGGAATGCCAAGGAGCTGCCAGAAGCCAGGAGAGAGGCATGGAAGGGGTCCTCCTTCAGAGTCTCCAGAGGGAACCCATCCTGCTGGCACCTTGATTTTGGTCTTTGGTCTCCAGAACCGTGAGAGAATACACTTGTGTTGTTTGAAGCCACCAAATTTGTGGTAATTTGTTATAATCATAGCAACCCTAGGAAAGTCCTACGGGGTATTAGTTTCCCTGGCTTTGCTTCTTCTACTCCCACTGTCCCAAAGCTTCTCCACATAGTGTCTTCTCTGATACGTGTATGCTACAAAAGGCTGATGTCACAGATGAAAAATCTAGCGCACAGACTGTGACATGTGTGGGTGTTAGAGGGACTGGGACCCCCAACTCCTGGCGCCATGTTTCCTCACTTCTCCATGCTGAATCCGTTGACAGATCTTTGCCTCCATTCTCTGCCTTCCAGTCTGTGATCTGTCCTTTATCTTAAAATTGGATCCAATGGGGAAAGAGGTAGTGAAGAAACAAACATGAGACTATTGGCAAGACCCAGGGGTCCAGAAACATCCTTGGTTCAGGGGCCTGGATTCTGACCACATTTCTTGTGGCTTCTCGGCTGAAGGAAACAGATGAGCCATGTGTCAGCTTTCTCTGTGTAACAAGCCACTTCAAAACTTGGTGCCTTAAAAAAGCAACATGTATGTAGTTCACGATTCTGCAGGTCAGCACTTTGGGGTCCATCTGGCAGTTCTGGTTTTGGCTGGGTTCTCACCTGCCTGTGGCCAGGTGCCAGGATGGCTGGAGGCCAACTGGTCTACAATGGTCTTAGTATGTGGTGGTTAGATGGCTATGGCTTAGAGTCATGGAGGTGACTGGGATCCATGTCTCTAATCCTGCAGCAGGCCAGTGAGGATGTCATGTGACGATGGCAAGGTTCTGAGAGAGAGAGAAGAGCAGAAACCACAAGCCTCTTGAGGCCTAGTTTGGGACGTCACTTCCACATTCTGTTGACCAAAGTAAGTCACAAGACCAGCCCAGATTCAAAGGATGGGGAAATAGACACCGTCTCAAGATAGGAGGACCTACAAAGTCACATTGCAAAGGCTTGGTTACAGGAGGAGCAGAGAACTTGGGGCCACTTTTGCTAACAGGTTACCCAAGACAGCTTTCTTCTTAGTCTGGGCGGAGAAGGTCCCCTAGCCAAATTCCCTGCTACTTTTGCTGTCTTCTCTGCCCCGGAGGCATCCAGCAGTGAGAAGTGAGGGCAGAATCCAGCTTTTAGTACCCTGTATGTCCAGAGTAGACCTGTCATATGTCATTCCAGAAACATTTCGTTCCTCAAATCTTTGTTCCAGTGCCCAGCCCAAGGCCAGGCGTAGAGACCCACACAGAGAGGCAGGAGATCCTTGTGGTTAAAAGCTTCAACTTTGGAGGCAGACAGGTCTGGCTTTGAATCTCACAGGCTTTGAAGCAAGTCACTGTCCTTTCCTGAGCCTGTTTCATTATCAATAAGATGGGGATAATAATGTGTGTCTTACGGGGAAGCTGTGAGACCCGATTCAGATATCATACCTAAAGTGCTTAGTGCAGCACCTGGTCCGCAGTGGAAACCTACTAAATGGTAGCTATTATTATTAATAATAAATGCAGGCTGAGTGAATGCACAGATGAATGAACGTCTGGGCAACCTTCAGCCAACTGTGCGTAATGAATACTTACTCCCTCCCCATCTTTGCCCAAATAAAATATACAAAGGGTCTAAGGAAACCCATTAGCCACTGCTAACTTTCTTTCCTAACAAGGAACCTCCCAGACACAGCCAGGGCTCCTTTGTGATTATTAACTCCACCGTTCTGTTTCTGGGCTCCGAAAACAAGCGGCACCCCTCACTGCGTCCACAAACTCTTCCTCCCGTCGCCATGTGTGTGCCCCTTGGAAAACCGAGGCACACCTGCATCAGAGGCTGCTGAGAGGCATTCTCCCCTCGGTTGCCTGGCCGATTTTGACTCCACAGCTGCAAACAGCCTTCTTTTTTTCCTCCTCTCCAAATCAAAGTGTGCCTTTGCGAGTGGAGTCTGAGGGGCGGGCAAGGAGAAAGCTGAGCGATTAGACACTCCACTGGCTGGAGCCGTTTTTAGCTTTGCTTCTCAGGCAGGCGGCCCTGGCCCTGGGGTCTGAGCCCAGCCTGGTAAATTAATAACAGCAGAAGACTGTCAGTGCCCAAAAAGCTCCGGGAGAGGGGTGGAACCGTTTCCCCTGAGCTCTGCTGAGTTGGAGGGGCTCTCTGACTTTTTCCTGTATTCTGCTATAAGGGACAGTTTCCCATTTATGCCTGCATTTCCTTTGTCCAGATACTCCTTGTCAAATGACCCAGTGTAATTAAAAACAACAAGAAACTCCCCTCCATATGTTTTTAGTTGAAAATAAAAACACTGTGTGCCTGCAGTGAGATTAAGACAAGGTAGATGACACTGGGCTTGGGAGTAGTGGAGGAATCCTGAAGCTTCCAGGAGAGGAGAGAAAGCTTCCAGGTTTTCTGAAATGGCATTTGTAATTGGGGCCGCTCCCAGGAGCCTGGCACGGGTGGGAGTTGGAGTAGTCGGTGTGCAGTGGGTTACTTTTGCTTTTTAAGCAAAAGGGTCAGTTTCTGGAAGCAAATAGGCTCCAGGCTGATCCAATCTGTTGGCAAAAATAACTCTGTATTTGGATCTAACAAAGACTATAAAAGAGAGGCTCCAGACTTGTTTTCCAGCCTTGCAGGAGTCCAGTGGTTTTAAATGAAGGGCAGATGTAGCCTGAGGCCCAAATCTGTCTCCCCCAGTCCTGCTGTAAATGTATTAAAGGCTAAAAAGAAAGGCAGGACTTTTATGGTAAGAAAGAAACGGCATGACAAGGCAGCTTCCCAGAGCCCAGAGAGGGGTTCTGGGGACACACGCGGAGAAGGTGAGATCTCCTCTCTCTGCAAAGGGCACTGAGGAAGGAAAAGAGGGGAAGTAGGGGCGCTGATCTGACAGTCAAGGTCAGCGGCAGGGAGGAGGGACCCAGGAGGGAGAGCCAGGGGAAGGCTCCCAGCTGGTGCTGCTCCGAGGTCTTCCATCAGGTGAGTCCCTGTGCCAGGCCACTTCTTGCCCCACAACTCTGGCTGAACACACAGGATGTTTTGTGACTTCCTGTGAAAGGGGACTGAAGCTGGAGCCCTGGCGTTCCCAGGTAGCATAACACCTGGTGCCTGGGAGGGACTCAGTCTGTTATTCTGGTGACAAAAATAAAAAGGCACATGCTCTTTGCAGCAGGAACTCTTTACTTTTACGCACTCACAAGAGTAGGGCTTATCACGTTTCAAATGTGGGGGTGGTAGAGGTTCCTCGAACGGAATTAGAAACTTATCTATACCTGTGACCACCTCAGTAGCTCACTTCACTTGTTTATACCTGTCTGCTCCTTGGGTCCTTGTAAGAGGTAAGAGCCAAACCAGGTAGGAGGACCAGGTGTGGGGCTGGGGGTCGGTTGGATCTCACCTAAACTCTGGAGTGAGGAGATAGCATTGGTCCATTTTACAGAAAAGATCCCTGAATCATGGAGGATAGTTGGCTGGCCCCAGACAGTAGCCATAAAGGTGGAGATTGTAGTCCAGAGAGGTTAGGTGGGTGGCCCAGAGGCACACAGCACAGCCGGCAGTAGAGAGTCAACCAGACTCCAGGCTTATCTGTCTCCAGAATCCACTTTCTTTCCCCCCACAAGCTACTGTTGTCAGGCTCTGTGTACACCCCTCTACTCTTCATTCTCACAACAGTCCTCTAAGCTGGAGAGTGCACTTCCGTGTTTCAGATGAGGAGACTGAGGTTCTGAGAAGTGCCAGGGACAGATCCAAGCCCCGCCCCCAGGTCAGTCTGATTCTGCCTCCAGTACTTTCTCTCCAGCCAGCTCATCCCGTTTCCTAAATGTTCCTGTAGGGTATGTCCCAAAGCAGACAGCACAGGCAGAGGGGTATTTCAGGAATATATCTGGCGAAGATTTAATGGCAGACATTGATCAGAAACCTTGGATGTTTGTGTCTGTGAGGCTCAGGGTTCCCAGCAGAGATGCAAATGGTGGGCTGGACCCACAGTGCTGAGGCATCTGCTGGTGCTGACCAGGCCCATCCGGATATGTACGCCTCCGCTTTAAGAGGGCTTTGTTAGCAGAGTGAGGAAGAGGAAGGGAGAAGAAGGCGAAGGGGAGGAAGGAGAAGAGGTGGTAGAGGAGGAAACTGCTTCTTTTGAGGCAAGTAGGTGCTCTCCCTTCTCTTGCAAACGCCCTTCTCAGGGTTTTCTAGAAACAACTCCACATGTCTTCATTCTCATTTCAGGGCGGTGGGAGATCAGGTGCAGAAGGCCAGACCTTGGCTAAGCTGAGAAATGTTTTGCATCGTTTAAAGCTCCGATGGTCTTGGTGCTTCCCTTCTCCCCTCCCTACACTCCACACCCCACCAAGGCATCTACGTCTCAAGTGGAGTCTGTGCCCGGGCTCCTTTCCACATCCCTCGCCTGGACAATCTTGTTATCTCTCTGCTCTCACTGCGCTCCCAAACTGTCCCTCCCACGCTGGCCCGAGTGACCCCTTCACAAACGCAAACCAAGTCATCTTCCTGTTAAATCCTTTCCTAGCTTCCTCTCATAATAGTGTACAGTTATATACAGTCACGTGCTGGCAAACTGTCTGGAAAAGAAATGTTCTGATTTATAGTATTTGCTGGTTGCCGTGGTGTAAAGACTCTCCCTCTTTGAGCTATAATGTTCCACTGGCAACACTTTTGAATATTTAACAATGGGTCTTCTTAAGTGGCAGGAGGTGGCTCTAGCCCATCACTGCACAGCCGTGACGGGGCGTCTGGCGCTGCTTTAAGAATTTTATCTTTGTCCGGGTCCTTCCCCTGCCTGGCACGCCCTCTCCTCTTCTCCTTTATCCAAATCCCCCCCACTCCCCAGTCCCACTTCCAGTGTCATTTGCTCCAGAATGCCTCCCCAGACTGACCTGATTGCTGTAATAGTGGGAAGTACTCCTGTTGGTCCTTGGTTTGCCCTGTCTTCCTTGCAGAATCCCAAGTCCCTTTCCTGGGGGAGGATGGTCCGTTTCAGGGGCCCAGCCGTCCTTTGTGACTTCTAGGTGTTACTAACACTTGTCAATAATCAGGCCATTCCACTGAGTACTGACTGAGCACCAACAATTCAGTCAGTCGTGGTGTAGCCACTGGTGGGAGAAACACAAGGGCCAGCTTTGAGTCCTGCCCTCAGGCACCAGGAGTCAGCTTTGGTTTTCACAGGCATTAGGAGGTGGAAGCCACAGGTCAGCTGATTAATGAGAAATCCAAAGGACTGAGGGGAAATTTTCAAGGTCAGGATGTGCTCTTTCTGTAGAGAGTTCAGTTCTGTAGAGAAGGAAAGGGAGAATCACGGCTGCTCTTCCTGATTTGTATCCAAAGAGGGAGGGTGTCCACCTTAATCCTGCTTGGAACCTGCCATCCCCCCTCTAAAATTTCACCACCTCCTGCTTTCCACCGTGAAAAGACTGAGCTGGGTGTTAAAGAACCTTTAACATTAAAACAAAAGTGAAATATGGTTTTTCCCCTACGTGATTGGCAAAATCCAAAAGAGCAATAAAACCCAGTGTTGTCAAGGTTGCTGCAAAATGACATCCTTGTATGCTATCTGCGGGAGACTAAATTGGCCTAAACTTCTTTTTTGGATTGTGCTTTGGCATTGCCTAGATAAAATAAAAATTTACTTTCAAGGAATCTGTAACATTTATGTGAATGCTAGCATAAATGCATAAAAGATGTGGAGATTATTTTTTGAAAGAGTAAAAAAATTAGAAATAACCTAAACATTCATCATCATAGAGGATTGGTTGAATCATGGCAATAAATATATAAAATGCAACACAATTTTCCGTTTTAAAGTGTGGTAGGTTTGGAGGTGATGATTTGGACAATGGTCCATGATGTGTTGATAAGTGGGGGTTAAAGCAAGTTGCAGAGTGTGGCTGGTGTCCCATGTCTCTTGTTCACAGGTGTCCCCAGCACCTGGGGAGGAACCTGGCCCTGATGTGCTCTATAAATGTGGCTGTCATGATTGTCAGCAGGTCATAAAGAAATGATGAACGAATCTTACTTGGTAGAATCTTATGTAGAAGCATAGAAAGGATGTGGAAGGAACCTCATGAAAACGTTAATAGAGCTTTCCCCCGTTTGGCGTAGAATTAGCAGGAAGGGGAGGAGACACTCAAATGTCTTTTGTGCATTTCTGTATTGTTCGAATTTGGTATGAGTTTATATTATTTTTGTGGGTAGAATAACAACCAAAAGAATTGAGAAAAATATCCCTTTGCAATCTTTCCCCTTCAATCACGCTCTAGTATCAGCTATTAATACTCCCAGCCCACCTACCCAGGTCTTTGTAGGCCTGGGGGCTGGTCTTGTTTCTATTAATTCCTGCCTGTAAACTGGCTAATGAGAGCTCTTTTCCCATCAGGTGGTGGAGCGAATCATACGCAGTAATGGGGGGATGAGCTCAGTGCTGCCTCTGGCGCACAGAAGTGGCTCATAACTGTGAGCTGCCTTCTACAACCCCATGGAGTTTCATTCACTGACTCTCACTCACACTTACCTTTTTTTGGCCACAGGGATTTTGATTGAGTTCATCAGAGAATCCTTAGTTTCTGAAACATGACTAAGGATGAAATCCTCAGGAAGATCCAGCCCAATTCTGTCATTTTGTGGAAGCCAGAGCTCAGAGAAGTTCAGTGACTTGCCTAAAGCCACACAGCTTCCAAGTGGTAGAGATGGTATCTACACTCAGCTCCAAAGCCATATGCTTTCATTGTTCTGTACTGCCTGGCAAGGACTTAAGGTTTTACCTTCCTAGGAGAACTCCTAGAGGTAGAGATGTCTTACCCCAAGGGGAAGGGGGCCCCAGTGGGGGCTTTTTACAATCTGTCAGAGGCCACAATATTTAGGGCCCACTCCCTCTAGCCCTGAGAAAGGAAGGGGTCGGCCTGGAGAAGTGCACCCATGTTTATATGGCCTCAGGAACTCTGCCTCTCTGACTGGTCCTGTCCAGACACACACCCACCTGGGCTGACCTCTCTACGAAAAGGTCTTCCTTGGTCATCACAAGCCTCTGAGACAGCCAGATCTGGGTTCCCAACTCTGCTTTATGTAGCTGTGAGCCTTGAGTTACTCCGCTGCAAAATGAGGGCAATGAGACCTACCTGTCAGGTATGTGTTGAGAATTAGGTGAGATAACAGTTGCATACCTGCCCAGTGTGGGGTCTGGCCTACCACAGGCATGCTGGTTGGATGACAGGCAAATCTGAATCTGTTCGATTAAAGAGAGGCAGTTTCCTTCTGGTCGACACCACCTGTGACATGACGAGGCTCCCTGGCTTGGGGATAAGACAGGAAAGCAATGTTTCTGACCATAGTCTCAAAGAGTTAGTGTAGTTGCCTGTTGACCATTCCAGAGGTCCCTACATATATGTGGGAGCAGGGTAGTAGAGTAACAGCATGGTCTTAGCAGCCTTGGGGTGCTGAGTCCCAGATTTGGGTTTGAGTCCCAGATCCACTCTTTCCCAAGTCCCTTGAATTCATGAGCCTGCATTTCCTCATCTGTGAATTTGGGCTCATATTAACATCTACCTTGTGAATATTCAATGAAATAGAGGAGATAAAGCACTTAGCCCGGCACCTGGTGTGTATGGTAAATACCAGTAAATGTCAATTGTTTTAATATTTTATCACTGTTCTTGTTTTTACTATCACGGAGTGGCACTCCTTTCTGCCATTCACCAAATATTTTCTGTTTGCCTCTGGGCAAATGGCAGGATTGTGCTTCTCTGACTCATTACTGTTAGGCTTGGCCTCTGACTTGCTTGGGGCCAATGAAATGTTTGTCTTGTTCTTTTGTTGTTTTCAGTTTTATATACCCCATATCAGTGAAATCATATGGTTCTCGCCTTTTTCTGTCTGACTTATTTCGCTCAATGAAATGTAAGGAGAAGTATGTGTCACCCTGGGGAGATGTGATGAATAGAAACTCTGCCCTGAACATATAGGCCGTTTGTGGGGCTAAGCCACCGAAAGAGGGGGCAGGTGTTAGAGCAGCATAACTTGGGTCCTCCTCACTGACACCCAGGGGCCAACCCCGGCATGGCAAGACTGCAGTGGGGTGGAGGGTGGGCGCTACATGAACTCTGCTTTGTCACATGAAGAGGGAGACGAGAGAAGCGGGGGAGTTCATCACGCAGCCCCTCGCACAGGAGGCCTTTGTCCAATGGAGTGATTAAAGCCATCAGGCCCCACACCCTCCTGCTCCGGTGGGAAGACCTGGGAAGCGTGTGGGAGGCTGCAAGGTGGGGACCGGACTGGAGCTGTGCACGTCCTCGGTGGAGACAGTTGGTCCTCTGCCTGAACATTCCCCATCTATTTCTCAGCAAAGAGCGGCCTCTTCCTGCTGCTGGCAGCGTGAACTTCCAAGTGAGTTCCAAGGCTCCCCGCTCGTGAGGACTTTAAAACTGTAATCCCTCCAGGCAGCCCTGGGGGACACTCCCCTGAGCTTGCTCCCTGCCCCATTCAGGAGCAGGCTTCCTGGGCAGTGCCACCAGAGAAGAGCCCTGGACTGAAATATCACCTGCTGGGGACCCTCTGGACCCTCGTGTTGTGGATAATAGAAGAAGATTGAAAACCCACATCCTCCTGGCAAGCTCATTTTGGACTCTCACTCATTTCTATTACGGTATAAATGACAGATGTAAAGTTATTCAGCCCCAGACTGGTGTGCCCACTATATCAGCAGAGGTGAGCAACAGGATACAAATGCCTAAAAACAGAATGGAGCTGAAACGGGTGAAAAGGGACATCGAGGGAGAAGATGGGGGCATGGAACGCGCAACAAGTCATACTTCCTCTGGGAGGTGATGCAGGGACTTGTTGCTCAGGCAGCCTGGGTTCCAAACCTCCTCCTGCCGCTTGGCTGCTGTGTGATCTTCAGGGGAAAGTGGATGGTTCTGAGGCCGCGAGAGCACAGTGGGCTCTGTCATGAGATATGTAAATGCTGTGCTGGGTCATAGTGGGGCTCTCAGAGCACCTTATCCTGTGGCCCCTAAATATATCAGCACTGACACCAAGAGCTGTCTTTTCTTTGTTTCACTGCAGGGATAAAACTGAATGGAGCTCAGTTAAACAAGCATTTACATTTATTTCCTCCTACGAGCAGGCCCTGGACTGGCAATGTAGATAGGGAGATGAGATAAGAATGTGCTGCTGGGGTCACTTGTAAGACCCCATAGGGAGACCTCAGGATAGAAATCAGGGGAATTGGTCTAGGAAAGTCGTTTGCTTTTTCTGGGACTCAGGTTCCACATGCAACCTGGGGAGAAACCAATTACATCTTCTCTGACACATTGTGTGGCGACTAAAGGAAAGGATGTGTGTGAAAACCATTTGCAAATAACAAAACTCTATGCAAATGTGAGGTGTTCTAATTATGATTGGGTGAAATGGTGTCCAGTTGGAGGTCATCCCGATGGTGTCCACGTGTCCCTGTGAGAGCTCGCTGAGGTTTTCCATGGGACAACTTGATTGGAGACATTCGACTGGACTTGCTCTGTTTCTGGGGGCCTGGGCAGCTCTCCATGCACATTTTCTTGGAAGAGATGGGGCTCTTGCTTCCATCCTTCTTCAGTGGATTCGCAACCCAGAACTAGCCCCTTGTATTCCTGTTCTGAAGAAGCAGTGGAACTGTATCCTGCTTGAAGAAATGCTGACCATCTGGCTCATGAGGCCACGAGACAGAGAGTTGTCTTCAGTGTTGAAATAGTGGAGATTCAGAGGGAGGCTGTGGAGATGCGGTTTAATGTCCACCATGGTGGTAATGCGGTAGTGCCAATGCTTGGGTACCAGCGAACCTCAGTGTGCCCCTGAGAATCAGGAAGTATTCTTTTTTATTTGTTTATTTTTAAAAACCTTTATTTATTTTAAGTGTGTTTTTCCAGGACCCATCAGCTCCAAGTCAAGTAGTTGTTTCAATCTAGTTGTGGAGGGCGCAGCTCACAGTGGCCCATGTGAGGATTGAACCGGCAACCTTGTGAAGAGCACCGCGCTCTAACCAGCTGAGCTAACCGGCTGCCCCTAGTATTCTTATTTTTAAAATATCAGACTTTTATGATTTCTGAGCCCAGATGCCCCTAATTGAGCTTCCCGATGATCTCTTCCTTGAGTGTTTTTAAGTTTTTAAAAATGAAGTTGTTATGTTCTGAGCTTCAAAGATGACCTGATGAGCTTCCAGGCAGAGTGGGGAGAGCTTTCCCCCGTGGGCCTAGAACTTTCAGGTTGGCTGGGGCAGGGCTGCTGGTGTACCGGGCACTAGTTTTTTCTGTGGAAGATGGGAAGGTAGCAAGCTTGGCTAAAGGTGCAAATCACATGTTCCAGTTACTCTAAGTGTGAATTGGGGACTATTTAGAGTTAGGCATGGTGCTAGGTAATGGGGGATCAAAGGTGTCACTATTAGATGATTACCAAAGAGATGGGGAAAGAAGAGGCAAATACACAGTCAATTTCATGGGAGCGCAGAGGAAAGGTCCCCAAACCTGCTTGGGGTATGGCTGGCAAGCAGGTCTATAAAAACGCTTTGGAGTCCTTCGGAATAAAAGGAGCTCATGGACATTTCAGTGTAGTTGAAGGCAGAGAGGTCAGAAGTTCTGAAGTTCTAGTGTGTAGAAGAGATGCCAGTGTTAAAGGGGTGTGCATGAGGCTGGGAACCAGACCGAAAAGGCTAATATTGTCAAGTCCATGGTTTGCAAAGATCTTCTGTTTGAATGCCCCTTGTGATGGGAAGCTCACTACCTCTGAGGCACCTTCACCTTCAGCTCTGACCCGTAAAAAGTCCTTTCCAAGTGCAAGCCAGTGCCTGTTGTTGGCCTTGGAAGTACCCGAAGGACAAGACAAACCTATGCCATGCTTGGTCCTTCCATCTTGTTTGTGTCTTTAGACTGATAGAGTGATAGAGTGATAGACATTTATTTGGTTTTGGGACCAGCATGGCAACTTCTTTTTCCTATGAGCATTTCAAGAGTTATGCTTGGCCCAGAACCTCTGGAACTTTCCATCAATGATCCACGTTCATCTCTGCAGTTTGCCTAGTGGATCAGAGCTTGAGGTTTGGGGTTCAACAGCCCTGATTTTAAATCCCATCTCAGCCACTTTGTAGCTTCCTGACCTTGAATAAATGGCTTTCCTCTTCAAGTTCACCTTCCTCAGGGGGTTACTATCAAAGCCAGTAACACTCCCAGATCACTCCATTCTTTCTGGGCAGTTGAGATGGAGTTCTGGAAGATTCTTGGGCAGTGCTGTCACTGGAAAGACTCCAGAGCCTCTGGCCCCTTTTCAATCTCCTTATTCCCCTAGGAACCAACTGATTTCTGTGTTTTCTGACGAAAACTGGCCTCTTGAGAAAGACTGGCTCCTGTTTCTGTAAACGTGTCTGTTAAGGGCTGCACTTTCGTTTCAGTTTCTGTTGGTTTGGGATACATGTGTAGTATGGATTTTGTTTTATTTTAGTTTAGTTTAGTTTCTTTAGGTGGCTTTGGTCTTTTTTCATACAAAATATCTTTACATTCTGTCTTGCCTCTCTGGGCTGTCCTTGGGAGGTCCCAGGGATTTGCTGTCCCTGACCCTTTGGCCCCGTGATCCTCTAAATCTTGAATATCCACTGTTGTCAGCCTGCCTGTCTGCAGGCCTGACCAGGAACTGAGAGCTGCTCAGCCTCAGAGAAGAAAGACTTGTCAGGATTACCCAGTTCACAGGCTTCCTGGCAGACTGGGGGATGGAGGCCCAGAAAGCAAGGTCGGAAGGTTTTGCGTAGTCACGGGCAAACTGGTGGCAGAGGTGGGTTGACAGATCACCTCCCTCGGCTCCAAGTCCTGCCCATAGCTGAGGCCCTGGGCTCTCGTGAAGTAGCCTGAGTGTTGCAGGCATCATTCATCAGGACTGATTCATTCTTCAGGCCTGCCCATCTTGGTGGAGTCAGAATTCCTACCACTGACCCAATTCAAAACTGAGCCTTATGGACACGCAGGCTGCCTGATCTGTAAACACCTGGAAACTCAAAGCCAATCAGATGTTTCCTGAGCTCCAGTTCTTCTCCCACCCTGGTTCCTGGCTGAGGGGGAGGCGGTGCTGTGGGAACACTCAGGAACCCTCCAATGAAGGCAGTGGATTTCAGCGGCTGTGGGCCTGGGGAACTAGAATTATAACTTCCTCCCCCAGTCTCCACTCAGCCGGGCCCCACCCCGGGCCTTGGGAGGATTAGCTTGTGAGTGAGTTTCCCAATTTTCCTAAGACGAAATGACATTCGGTGTATTTCTTGTTTGCGGCCATAACAAATGACCACAAACTCAGTGGCTTAAAACAATGCCAATTTATTCTTAATTCTAGAAGTCAGAAGTCCAAAGAGTCTTATGGGGCTAAAATCAAGGTGTTGGAAAAGCTGGTTCCTTCTGGAGACTCCAGGAGAGAATCCATTTCCTTGCCTCTTTAGCTTCTAGAGTCTTTCTGTATTCTTGGTTGTGGCCCCTTTCTTCATCTTCAAAGCCAGCATCTTAGCATCTTCTTTCTGAGTCTGTTTTCATTATCATCTGGATTTCCCTTTTCTGCATCAAATATACCTCTACTTCTCTCTATAAGGATATTTGTGATTACATTTAGAACTCATCTGGACAACCCAGGATAATGTCCCCATCTCAAGATCCTTAATTTAATCGTGCCTGGAGAGTCTCCCTTTTGCCATGTGAGGTAACATTTACAGGTTCCAGATAGTAACATGAAGACGTCTTTGGAGACCATCATTCAGTCTGTCATAGTCAGTCGATGTCATGCCCATTTTACAGACTGGAAACTGAGGCCTGGAAAGTTGAAGAAGTATAAGAAATTGAGGTCTGATGCTTACTTCCTAATCCTAGGATCAGGGCTTTTTGAGGTCCTTCTGGGCTGTGGGCTGCTCTTTGAAAGTGAAGAATCTGACACTATCTCACTTTGGTTGCTCATTTTCTGGGGGTGGGAGGGCCACTTCTTTTTTGTTCCTTCAAAATCTTAGTCAACTTCCCCTTGTTTTTCTCATCAATAAACTGAAGCTAGTAATGCTTACCTACTGACATTGCTGGAAGATTGCAATAATGAGAATGTAAGCCTCTAGTGCGTATCTCAGATGATAAGCTAATGCAACTGCCCTTCCTTTTTCCTTCCTTCCTTCTTTCCTTCCTTCCTTTCTTCCTTCCTTCCTTCCTTCCTTCCTTCCTTCCTTCCTTCCTTCCTTCCTTCTTTCTTTCTTTTTTCCTTCCTTCCTTTTTCCCCTCCTTCCCTTCCTCCCTCCCTCCTTCCCTTTCTTCCTTCTACCCTTTCCTTCCTTCCTTCCTTCCTTCTTTCCTTCCTTCCTTCCTTCCTTCCTTCCTTCCTTCCTTCCTTCCTTCCTTCCTTCCTTCCTTCCTTCCTTCCTTCCTTCCTTCCTTCCTTCCATCATAGTGGATGTCATTGGGGCTCTACCCAGACCCCCTTTCCTGGGAGCAGGTGCCCCCATCTCCCAGTGTGGGATGCTCATGACTCACAGCTGCCCCCTTCTGGACAGACTTGCTTCAGTCCAACGGGGTGCCCAAGGTGCAGTGCCCTGGCTGCCCTCTCCACTGACTAACAGTGGCTCTCAGCCTGGTCTCCCTCTGCCAGGTGGGACCACCTTCTGGTGCAGCCCATGCTCCAGAGCCCCTGTGGGATTAGGCTAGTCGGCCTGAGCTCACATCCTTCTGAGCTCCTCCTTCTGCACTGTCCTGCTTCCCTCACTCCTCCAGTCCTGAGAACTGTCCCCACCAACTCAGTACACCTGACTCCTGCCACAGACTCTGCTTCTGGGGAACCCACCCTCAGTCGCTTTTCTTCTTTCTGCCTTTTAACGTTTTCTTCTTTTCTCTTTTTCTTGCTTGGACATCAGGAGAGCGTCATTTCATGGAGCTAAGTCTGGAAAGTTTCTGTAGGAGTGGCCAGCAGCACTACAGGGGAGCAGTCCCAAAATCAGGACCGAAGAGTGCTCCTGACCTTGGCATTTAGGAGGTTATTGGTGCCTGTCTAATCGATAGCAAGGTACAGTTAAACTTCACCTTTCTTCTCTGTTGCTGGGTCTGTACATCTTATAAAAAAATCAATCTTTAATGGTAGAAAAATGCCAGGAAAGTCAATTCTCCTGTCTTAGCCATAGTTTCCGCACCTTCAAGCTAAGGTTTTTGAGCGAGATGGTCTAGTCAAATGATTCTAAGACCATGTGCTTGTGTGACCTTCTGCAAATATGAACAGTCGTGGTACCAAGCTTTTGACATGTGCTTAGTGCAGTTCTGATGTGAAGTATCTACTTCATGCCTCACAACCACCTCATCCCTCTTCTGTTGTTTCACCAATTTGTCTACAGACTGAGGTTTCCTGGGTTTCTATCTCCAGCCTGGATCTCACCCCTTGAATCAGCTGGCTTCGGCCTCTATTTCTTCTAACCACAAACCCCTGTCTTTGTCAGTGCAGGCTGCTGTAACAAAATACCATAGACTGGGTGGCTTCAACAACAGAAATTTATTTCTCATAGTCTGGAGGCTGCAGTCTGAGATTAGGGTGCCAGCAGGATTGGATTCTGGTGAAGGCTCTCTTTCTGGCTTGCAGGAGGTCAGTTCCTCGCTGTGTCCCCACATGGTGGAGAGAGAGGGAACTGGGATGTGTGGGGACAAGGAGGTGGTGAGAGAGAGAAAGAGAGAGATAGGTTTTGTGCAAGCTCTCTGATATCTCTTTTTATTAGAGCCTACTCCCATTGTGAGTGTCCTATCCTCATAACCTCATCTAAACATAATTACTTCCCAAAGTCCCCAACTCCAAATACCATTACACTGGGGTTAGGGTTTCAACATATGAATTTGGAGGGTGGTATAATTCACTTCATTAGCAACCGTTGACCAAAAGACCATGAATAATCACAATGGGCTCAGTCCAACGTGGGAAGTCTGGTAGATATTATGGAACATGCCTCAAGCTTATCCCCAACAAAGTGTGAGGGGAGCTGGGGTATCTGTCCACCAAATCCTGTCAGCTATGGGCTGAGAACTGCTTCCGGGAGGTCCTGACTCCCCAGCCCTTCTGGGGTGCTCTGTGAGCTGAGCATGCTTCTGTGACCAGAACAGATCCAGGCTCATTTATTTGTAGGTGCTCGTAATTGAAGCTGTTGGGCTGTATACTCAGGTGTGGTAAACGCTGAACATGGGGGCTGCGGACCGCTGCTGGTGGGTCTGAGGGCTGAACGCTGGAACTGCCAACTTTCAAATCTGAGTAGAGGAGGAGGTTGTGTGATAACGTTGGAAGGGGCAGCTTCAGTGGAGTTGTGAGCGCAGAAGTTGCTAATGAACAGGAGGTAGGAGCAGAATTGGGCACCTCCTGAGTGAAGAAGATGGGACTGTGGGATCAAAGGAGAGTTTCAAGGTGGCTGACTCGGGAATGTGTTTTGGTACTGATGGGACCGAGATGGGTAAGGGAGTGGTGGAGGATTCAGGGAGAGAGGTCTGGACATGTGAAGATCTGGAGACAGACTAGAGGTACAGACACATGTGAAGTGATTGGTCCGTGGGAAGGAGAGAGCCTCTTCTGAGCTGTGAGAAGAGGGAAGAAGGGGAAGTGGGACCAGCAGAAGGTAGGTTTGGGAAGGAGTTTCACTGATGTCTTCTGTTTTTTTCAGGGAGACATAGGTGGGTGAGGTCTAGGCAAAGAAGTGAAGGGAGAGAGGCATTGGCATTGTCACCCCATTTCTTTTCTTTTTCTGGAGCAGAGTGAGTAAAAAGATTTTATTTCTATTTATACAGCAATACTTCTCATAGCTATCAAAATGGTTGCATTTTCTTTCACTGAAAATAAATACACATGGAATGCTTCCACACACTTAGTTTCTCATGGTCTTTGAAATTACTTACTGGTTCACGTGTCAGATCATGTGCATACTGATGTAAATTTTGAAGGGCAATTTGGAATCATTAGTACAATTAACAACGCATGTAGATTTTGAGCCAACAATTTCACGAAATCTGACAACTTTCATGTTTGAAAGGCCAAAGAGAAGATTTCAAGAGCAATTAAGAGCCAGAAAAAAAAAACAATTTCTTAGGCAGTAGGAAGGGATAAACAGCTAACAGTTATTGAGTATTTACTATGATCCACGACTGTCTGCTAAGGTTTTTTTAGTCATTTACTTCTATGAAGGAGATATTATTATCCTGGTTTTATAAATGAGCAATTGGAAGCACAGAAAGGTATTAAGTAACTTGCTACAAATCATGAAACCAATAAGTGGCAGAAATAGAAGTAAGAGTCTCTTGTTCCAGTGACTACTTCATACTCACGTGTCTTCAGTTAGCCTTGTCATCTGACACTCATCTCTGTATAATTTCTTTGTTTGTAAAATCTTTTTCCCCCAGCTTTATTGAGATATAATCGACATAACATTGTATAAGTTTAAGGTGTTCAATGTGATGATTGATGCAGGTTTATGTTGCAAAATGATTACTGCATTAAGGTTAATTAACACCTCCATCACCCCACATAATTACTATTTCTTTTCTGTGATGAGAACGTTTCAGATCTACTCTCTTAGCTACTTTCAAGTATACAGTGCAATATTGTTAACTATAGTCATCCGGCTGTAAGATCCCCAGAACTGATTCATCTTATAATTGGAAGTTTGTACCCTTTGGCCAACATCTCCCATTTTCCTCACCTCCCAGCCCCTGGCAACCACCATTCCCCTTTTCTGTTTTTATGAATTTGATGTCTTTAGATTCCACATATAAGTGAGATCGTATGGTGTTTTTTTGACTTATGTCCCCATGGCCCCATTTCATTGATCCTGGTGCACCATCAAAGCTGAAACTCAGAAGACACACATGGTACCAAGCACTGGATGGGGGTAGTGTATTTTTTTTTTGCAAATTCCACAACAAATAAAGCCCCATTTCTCACCAATAGATGATTGCATGTTTATGGAGCTTATCACCAAACTACAATGGTAAAAGGGAGAATTCTTCAGACTTAGGAAGTGACTTATAATGATAATTATGCTTTTTCTTCCCTTCAGTCTTACTAGAAAGGAAAAAAAAGCAAGACGGGTTGCATGTATCATGGAATGTTCTTTTCCTGCTGTTCTGCTATGGTTTTCAAAAACGGCATTCTGAACAAGTGTGTTAATTTGAGTTGGACGTCCTTTTGTACTAAAATGATGGATCTGGAAACATATAAAATTACGCATTTTTGTTGTCTTTGATATAAGATGGATCCTCAGATTGTCCAACATGACAGGAGACAACTTTATTTTCCCGACAAGAAATAAAGATGCCTAAACAGTCTGATAGTTAACATGATGAGTTGCAGTTAGACATTGTGACACTAAATTTGGGGCATGATGATAACTTTTCTGAGTCCCCAACTTACCTCCTGTGCCTGCTAGTCTTTGTACTTCTACATAGTTTATGGTTTTAATATTATTATGTTCTGCGGGTTCATCCAAATCATATGGTGATGAAATCCCTCTCAAAGAAGATCCAGCTGAGGAATGGAGAACAATGTTTGCATTCAACTTAATGGTTCTTTGGGCTGAAACTGAGCGCTTGCACCTCTTGTGTTTTTTCTTTTTAATTTTTTTAATTTTTCTTTTTTTTAACCTCTTGTGTTTTGTTAGGTGGGGATATAGAGAGGCCCGTCAATTGGGTTGTGAAAAACAGTTTGTAACTTTGCAATCTCTGTACTTTTGCATCAGGGAGAAACTGAAATTCCATGTACTTTATTCTGGAAGGATGGATACTGACAACATCAAAGGTTTAGTCCTGAGGGACTTAGAGAGGCACTGGACACAATCACAGGTGTGTACATCTTGTCCGCCATTGCTGATGCTTTTCCTGGCTCGCATGGGACTGGAGTCTTAAAAGAGTCTTTGGGAATTCTGCACAATTTATTTAGGGCATTAAATCCCAGGTTGATGAATTGGGGCCAAGAAGTGAGCATACCCAAGTGGGGAGTAGTGGTGGATTTGGTGGAAACAATCTCATGGCCAGGAGGAGGGAGTTTCTGCCCCAGCCCTGACTTTGGTGTCCTCTGGGAAAGGAGAAAAAAATCAAGGGTCAGGATGGGAATTTCCCACAGTTTCCTTCTAGCTCCCATATGCTAGGATCCTACAACCCTAGAGCTAATCTCTGTTCCTTCTTGCCATCAGCTTGTCATCTGGGAGTCTTCAGAAAGCAGTCAGGGCTGTCTCAATGGAAAACCCATTTGCACACTTTAGTGAGGCCCCCAGACAAGGCAGGGAGAGTCAGGGAATAGAGGGAAATAGGAGCCCTGCTAGTGGTTCAGGTTCGAGAGGGTCCTTTTCCTTTAAAGACAAGTTACTTTTAATGGAAAAAAATATAGGTCAGTTTTTAGGCAGATCTGGTCAGTGACTAACGTGCAGGGTCTGGCAACGGTGGATTACGTGATGGGGGCTGGAGGTGTGTGTTTCTTTTTATACCTTACAGGCCTTTGCTTTCTCGAATTGCACCATGGTAGTGTTATGTTAATGTAGAGGCAAGCAGTTGTCAAGGAATTATTAAAAATTAGCAATGGACTACAAAATGCAAAGTGACAGATTGGTGCCCAGGGTGCTGAGAGAAAGAATAATTTACAGCCTACAAGTGAAATCTCAGGTTGTTTTTTCTTCATTTCTAGAAGTGTCACACAACATTTGTAGCATGTGTTGGATATATTAACCTCTTGTTAATTTTGGAAGCTGCCATCAGCCCCTCCGCCTCCCTTTCTCAGCTTCAGCAAGGAGGCAGACTTAAGGAGCAGGAACCAAGCATTGTCCCAGTGTGTGAGCTCACTCTGGGGGCCTCAGAGGGGTCTGGCTGTATTGCAAGAGGCACAGGAGAGAGGAGTCTGTCTTCGGAGCTCTGCCTCTCCCTCTCTTCATCTACCCTCAGTGCTGGAGGTCAGATGGCTGAATGGCAGGTGCAGCAGAAACACACTTTTACTGCAGGTCCTGTATGGAGGGAATTTAACAGCAAGGGTGACTCTCCCTTGAGCCTCCCATAATCAGCTCCCACATTGGACGTCCGCAAGGCCAACCCAAGGGCACTTGGAGGGACATGCCTGGCCTGGCCATGGCTTCCCAGGGGGAGGTGGAGAATGTCTGCTGCTCTGTCTGTTCGATGACAACTAACTTGTGTTTCTGTGCTCACGTTCTCACATGGACATTATTTAGCTTTTACTAATTGGCTTTACAATTTTCTTAGTAGTTAATATTCATCTGTCAAAGATGGAAGTGTAAGTAAATAACTCTGGTTTGAGCGCACCTTCTTATTAGGTCATACATCATGTTAGAAAGTTCGAATTCTTTAACCAGGAAGATCAAATTAGAAACATCTTGAAAAAGCCTTCTTGTTATCAATCATGTCATCTTGAACATGCTCCGAAGCTTGCTGCTGGCATCAAGAATAGATGTTTTATTCAAAAGAATGTATTTAAAGAAAATGACAGCACTTTTCGATTTCAGCTTTTTAAAAACAGGAAATCTTTCAAGTCCTCCTGATGATGAGCATTCCAGCGCCTTGGCAGATGCGTGGAGTGGCTCCAGCATTCTTTGGATGCGCTTGAAAGGGTCGAGAATTTCCTGAGCCTTGAGAAAGGGGGTGGGGGCAGAAAGACAAGCTGCTCTTGGTTTAGCAGGACATCCTGGGTCTTGGGTGGCTTTGAAAAAGTCATTTGCGCTGTTTGTGTTCCAGTCCAGTCATTTATAAAATGAAGAGGTTGTATAAGATTAGTGTCTTCGTCAGCTTGGGCTGCTACATCAAATTACCATAGCCGGGGAGAGGGTGTATGGGGGCTTAAATCACAAACATTGACATCTCACAGTTCTGGAGTCAGGAAGCACTCTTCCTGATGTACAGATGGCTGTCTCCGTACTGTCCCTCATTCGGTGAAGAGCAGAGAGTAAGATTCCCCGCCTCCTCCTCTTTTTAGAAGGGCTTAATCCAATCATGAGGGACCCACCCTTGTGATCTCTTTAACCCCATTACCTCTCACAGGCCTCCACCTACAAATACCATGACATTGGGGGTAAGGATTTTCTGCCCCTGGCTCACTGCCTGCTCCCCCAACAGTGGGGACACAGGACTAGACATTCTCCATTGCCCCTTGAGCTCTGACTTACTTGACCCCAGGAGAGAAGAGATGAGGGGTGCATGGGGCTCCGTATACCCAGCTCCCTCTTTCCAGGAGGACTCAGGATGTCTTCCAGCCCCAGCCCGGCCTACATTAAATCCCACAGCACGGTGTGTGCAGTAAGGTAAGCCCTGTCCCAGCTCTGTCTACCCCACTACCCTTCAAGGCCTTGGGTGAGTCACTTCCGAAGCCTCCTGGGGCCTTATTCTCCCCATCCATGAAACAAGGCAGTTGGATGGACTGATCTCTAAAAACCAACATTTAGTCATCACCCTGGGAGTTAAAAGACAGTTAAGACCTGGATGTGTTTCTGAGAAACAAATAGAACTTGATCTATTTTCCCCCAGCCTAGATCCTACGGGGCAGCGTTTTCCTTATTGGAAAGATAGTTTAGAATCTGTTTGCCTGTCAAATGAACCCGGAAAACACAGGGACTCAGCCCACCAGGTTCAGTCTTCCGGTCAGTGACGGAGGTCATCATAGGGGCAAGAGCCCCTGATGGTCCCGAGGAACAAATCCCAGAGTCTGCACATTCCATTGAATTGGCATGCAGTGTTTCCTGGAATGCTGGACCTGGAACAAACATCAGATTCTAGTCCAACTTCCTCACTTGACAGTTGAGAAAATAGAGGCCCTGAAAGAGGCGTTCACACGCGTAAGGTCGCGCTCCACATGGTGGCAGAAATGGGACTAAAGTCCCGCGCTCCCCATTCCTTCTCCAGGGCCCTCTCTACAACCCTAAAATTGCTTCTCCTTTGAAAGCGTTAACACTTCTCGAAATGCACAGCTTACTTTTGAATTCTTTCCCTTCTTTACGCATAAACAGAAAGTCGGAGTTGGTAAAAACACAGAAACACTGAACCTACGCTCTAAACCATAAGCTGCTAACCACACCCATCTGCCGCCTTGAATTTCCCAAGGACTGACAGAAACTCGTCACGGAGTTTGTCCCACACATCCCAGCCAAGCCTCATGGAACGTTAATGTCGAGTGTGCCTACGGCATCTCCCAGGAGTCAGACAGGCCAGTTTATGACAAACTCATCTCCCTGCCAGCCCACATTTAAAAATGGAAGGCGTTAGATGGAGTTCCGGAAGGTGGCGGCCAGCACAGACTCGGTTAAGATGAAGCCCAGTTCCTGAGCAGCCCCAGGCCTCTCCGACAGGACAGCTGTGCCTTTTGAGCAAGGTGAGATCCTATCAGGACTCAGATAACTGACAAAGGGCCTCAGTGGCGGGGAGCACTTCTGGTCGGCAGATGATGCGGGGCGGGCCTGTGGACGAGGCCGTGGAAGAAGGGAGGACTTGTGTTGAAGTGTGACGTGAGGCCCCGAGATGAGAATGCATAGTGTACATTTGAGAAACAGTGGATTCAAGTGGAGGAATGGTTGAGAAAGTCTGGTTGGAGCCCAGTCTGGTGAAGGCCTCGAATGCCAGGATCAGGGCTCCAGCGCTCACTGAGCAAGCAGCCAAGCTGCTGTACCAATGTAATTGGATGGAGAGGGGACATTAGGGACTTTGGAGGGAACGCAGTCTGAGGTTCAAATCTTTGGTATTCTGCTTACCAGATGGTGACCTTTGGCAAGTCACATAACCACGCAGCTCTCTAACAGGACACTGATCTCTGTTTTGCAAGATAGTTCTAGGTCATGCATAACTTTTTACAATGAGAGTCAAGAAGTGTTGATGTGCATGAGGTACGCAGGTGGCCATATCTTGGGGAGAGATGATGGTAGCTATCGGTGGGGCAGTGGGAATGGAGAGGGAAGGAACTCGAAACATAAAGTAGCGCCTCCTGGTGATAGGCTGTGGGAGGGCCAGCTGTCAGAGATGGGGAGCTCCCAGGTTTCTTAGTTTTAGTACCTTTGAAATGGGTTTCAAGGGATGAATAGGAGTTTACCCAATTGGCAGAGCAGGGAGAGGCTTTCTGCACAGAAGGAATGGTCTTGTGAAGGTGGGGGGTTGGCAGAGCAGGGCACACTGAGGCACACAATAGGTACCTCTCTTGGATGTTGGTTACTCTGGTGGAGCACAGACAGTAGGGAAACAGGCATCTTAGGAGCAATTATAACTACAAAACAGCAGGGAGACAAAAAACAAATCAATACTTGAAACAATGTTTTAAAGACATTGCAACACCTTTGTTCACGACATCTCACGAGCTTCATCCAGAGGCTCTGAGTTAATGAAATTTCAGCAGCTGTCCTCCCTCTTGACATGCTTGTCCCCATTGTCACCTGAACTGTGGGCCTAATGACTTCCCATAGAGCAGGGAAGCCCCAGGCCTCCAGCTGTCCCTCTGAGTTGTCTCTTTTATGGCTGTTATCGGACCCTGGGTCAGAACTAGAATTGGTGGGAGCAGCAGGACTCATCCGAGTTGCCAGAGTAGTTCCAACCATACTTTTCATTCCTCTCCTAAAATTACATTTTAATCAAACTTTACAAACACGCCCATTTCTGACCAAATTGCATCAGCCATTTATTTATATAAATGCCATTTATTTTGGAAGGCTAAACCAAAGCCTGTTTTATTTTATTTTATTTTTTCCTGTTTTGTTTTGTTTTTTGAACTTTCATTTGTTCCATTTCTAGAGCTGGTCCTAGGTCTTGAGGTCCTGTGTCTGGGAGCTTCCTCCTGGGGAGAGAGAAGAGAGAGAGAGAGAGAGAGAGAGAGAGAGAGAGAGAGAGAGAGAGAGAGAGAGAGAGAGAGAGGAGAACACTGTCTTTGCACAGACTACTCAGCTCCTCAGAAGCAGGGCTGAGTGGGTGACCTAGAACCAGCCATGCCTGAAGCCTCCCCACTTGTTGGGCATGCCTGACATTCCTGATAGGGACGCTCCAGATAAGCAGGTCTGAGCACACCAGTCCTGCTTTGTCAGTTGCCGATCACTCCCTTCCCCTACCGCACAGCAACCTGGGGCACATTGGAAACCACAGGGCGCTTCACCCAGAACCCTGGGCTGACAGCCTTCCTGGGCCAGAGAGTTTGCCACCATAGCATCTAAGGGGGCCATTGAATGGCGTGCTTCCTCCTTGTTGCCCCGAACTTGCCCAGGTGGAGAATGCATCCCTGGACAGAGTGGACTGCACACCACTGAGCAGAAAACCTGCCTTTGACCTTGTGTGAACTCTGCAATGCATCATCATTTCACTTCATTATTCCTACAACCTTGGTGGCCCAGAATGTTTGACGAACATGCCCAGAGTCACACAGCCAATGAGGGGTAGAGCAGGGCCAAAACCAGGGCAGTCTGGCTGCAAAGGTGGTCAGTGAGCTTAACTCTGTTACAACTACTGTCCCCACATATAAATGTGGGGACATATAAATGTGGGGACATATAAATGTGGCTGAGGCACATTTATACCAGAGCAATCACAGAGGGATCAAGAGTGACTTTCCTGAATACATGGGAGCTGGAGAAAGACTGAGGGGTTGGCCTGCAAAGGCTGGGCCTCTCTCCAAAAGGGATGAGGGCCCCAGGGGGTGTCAGAGGAAAGGATCAGTGAGGGGAGGGGGCAACATTCAGGCTTGGGAAGGAAGCTCAAATGACTTGAGTTCACTAGCCTGGAGTGGGAAGGGAGTAGAGGAATGTTTGGACCGTGCCCCATGTCCCCAGTATGTAGCTGTGACATCGCTACCAATTCTGTTATTGATAGAAGGAAGGACCTTCAAACGTCTGTGCTACCCAAATGTGGAAGGACCTGCCTATGATGGTAGAGAGTGCTCCATAACTGGAAGCATCCTATCAAAACAAACCATTTGCTTTATTTAATGAGAATTTCAGTATTCACTAAGTGTACTGGGGACAGGCGGCGATGACAGATTTCAAGCCTAACAAAACGGAGCCAGTTTTAATCAATTTCCCAAAGATTCCAGAAAACATTAGAGACAGACATAAAGTTTCATGCGGAAAGATGTCCTTTCCAGCACTGTTTATCAGATTAAGCCTTAACAGCAACCCAAATGTCCTACCATTGGGTACTGGTGAGGCAAAGTAAGGTACTACTATATACTGTAATATTATAATTTGTCATTAAGATGAGGTTTTTAAGATAGCATTGAAGTCCAAAGGAAAACATCACATAATTTAAATGAAAAGGGAGGGGGAAAGTTTTATGAATACACATATGTAAAAATACATGAATACATGCATATGGACACAGACACATATAACTTGATCTGTGACTAGGAAGAAGCGTAAGCAGTGACAGTCGTCTGTTGGTGAGATAATAAGGGCAAAGTACTGTTCTGTATGCTGCAAAGTTTTTCACCAGAGATCTGTACCACTTTTGTAATCAAAGCACGATGTTATTTTTGAAGACTAGAGTGACATGGGGAAATACAATATCATGTTAAATGAAAAACGCAGGATGCAAAAGTATGCATATATTATGACCCTAATTATGCACATAAATTTAGTTATTTATTTCCCATTTGTTTCACAGGAAGTATTGAAGTGTTGAAAACAACACGGATGAACACATCTGCACACAATCTCCCTCCCACCCCCCAGAGGAAACCTAAAGCAAGTATTTGAAAATACTGACGGTTGTCTCTGGGTTGTGGGATTCTGGGTATTTTCCACTTTTTTTTTTTTAAAATCAATGTTTTCATAATCAAGAGGAAAGCCCCAGAAAAGCCCCAAACAATTCCTGGAGTGTATTAGGAACCTGGCCTGCTTCTGCCCCTTCGTGTTGAACCCACTGAAAGGGCAGATGGCCCAGAACCTTCCTGGCAGTAGAGGCAAGCTGGGCTGTGTGCTTTGGGAGAGGGGCGGCTGTGGGCCCAGGTGACCTGATCACTCTTCTCCAGGGCAGAAGGACAAGCACCATTCCCAGGTTCAGCCAAGGTTCCTGCCAGGTGTGACCCTAACAAGTACTTGGTTGTCACTCTGCAAACAGGCTCTGGGATGGATTTCAGAATTTAAAACGCCTTGTTAAACACAATCCATCCAAATTCATCAGCTTAAACCGAGCCTTGTCATAATCCCCAGAATCACAGGGAGTGTAAACGGGCTGATGACACTCCTGGTGTGCATATTGGGTTTACTTATACTTTTATAAACAGTTAATTTGCAAAAATGCAGTTAATCCCACCATGCTTCATGATTGAAATGTTTCGAGAAACAATTGCTGACATGCAACTGATTAACAGCAGCCCTTAGTACCAAATTAATCAGCATTTAATCCAGAGTATGTCTTAAGATGGAATGAGATTTAAAAAATACAAAAGCAACAAAACACTTCTCCCTAACCCCCTGCGCTGTTATTTTGAGAGAATCCCCAACTTTCCCCTGCAGTTTGGGAGTTTGACTAAAAGCTATGTTTGAATACTTTTCTTACCTGAAAAAGACACATAAATGATAAATTGTCAAAGCATAAATGTGATTTTTCCCATTGGAGAAATTGAATTACCTCCTCTTGCTTTGATGTGATTGGGAGGAACTGTCAGTCACTGTACCCGGAGTTAGGGGAGGGGGAGGAGAGTGAAGCTCCCTTATTTTCCAACATTCTAGAAAGATAAGCCACCAGTTGGTATTCAGGCATTCCTAGGAGCTACCTAGTTTCCATTCTTCCCAAGGCATAGTACATTTTTGGTTTTGCCTTTGAGTTTGTGAGGACCCTGTATCCTTCTAAGAAATTCCTTTTTTAAAAAAGTTAGCCAGTTTTTGTTTTTATTGTTTGACAGAAAAGAAAAAAGAGCCCTGGTACAAATGTGTTGAAGGAAAATAATTCTAAGGTTTTGAAAAATGTTTTTTAAAATCACACAAAAATTAAGTCGTTAAAGGTACGCACCTCTCCAGGATTTCCTACTAAAAATAAAATGATAATTTTCAAGGAAATATGTGCCTAAAGGGTGGTGTTCAGGGGATTTCCTTGTGGGTTAGTTGCCATCTAGGTGTGAGTGGATTTTTCAGCCGTGCTTAGCAAAGGCTCTTAAATGTGCTTCAGGACACTGTGATGCTAACACACGGCCTTGGGGCTGGACAGCAGGCATGGGTCCTCAGCGGATGTTTTGGTTTTCTTACTGAAGGTTGCTTCTTACTAACCAGCCTCCCGTGCCCCCCTCCCTCCCTGAGTACAACCGTCTCCTCTCTTAAGGCTCAGGAGTGCCAGGGCCAGGGCTGAGAGGGAGGAGGGCGGCTCTCACCTCTTATCTGGGGGAGACCAACAGGTGACTTGCGTGAGCCCCATCGCTAGGCGACCCTCAGGCAGGGCCACCTTTCCTGCCATTCGATCAATTTCTGGCTATTCACATTTGAAAACCTTTCTCTCTTCCTTTTAAATACATTTTCAAAGATTATAGGCCATGAAATGATGCCCTGTCTCTCCATGAAGTCAATTTTGGCTTTGTAGAATTGAAAGCAATGGCTCATAGATAGGAAAGGAGTGTCTCTTTAAGCCAAACAAGTAATTACATCCTACACGGAGTGTTTATTACCAACATGTATCAAAAGGGGGACTTGCATGTTTTAGCTGTAGTCCGCCATGTCCAGTCTCAATGAGCAAGAATGCTTAGCATTCAGAAAGAGGCAGCATTCCCTCTGAAGAGAAGTGTCTTCTAGTGGGTCTCAAAGGCGCAAAGCTGTACCCAGAAGTGCTATTGTCTAGGATGGTGGTTTTCCAACTTTTTGTTGTTCTTTTTTTTAAAGCATCAGAATCTTAATTTAATTATATATTCCACAAGTAGAGACCCCATTTACAGAAGACTCAAGTCTGAGGAAAAACTGACTTCCGAAGTTTAGCTGACCTAGACATTTGCGTATCTTTAAATAATATTCCAATTATTTGTTACGTTCACAATGGCAGGTGAAAGGTTGATGCCGGCCTTTTCTGCCTTGATAGAGCTCTTGATTTCCTAGGTCAAAGTGGAGCGGTCATCTGTGATTCACATATTCAAAGCAGATCTGTTGAGATCATGAGAGACACCGGGACCCACATTTCTCTGTCTACCTGTTCTCAGTAGCCACATTTCACAGAAGTTCCTGGCAGAGTGATAATTGTCTGAGTTGGATGGAGTGCTCGCTGTGTGCCAGATGCTATGTGAAGGGTCACAGACATGTCCTCTTATTCCGTGCCCACAGCAATTCTAGGAACTAGGTACTATTTTACTGATAAGCAAACTCAAGTTCAGAGAGAATGGGTAACTTACGTGGTCACACAGTAAAGGCCACACATGATATCTGAGACTCCAAAGCCCACACTCGTAAGCACTCCCCCTGGAGCTAGCTTTGCAAACCCTCACTTGATACAGCAATAGTAATTCCTCTTTCCCTTTCCGCTTCTTTCTCTTGCTGTGTATCCCATCCTATCCTGAGTTTTCAGTGCTCTCCCTCTTCCTTGCCTGGAGCCAGCCTGATCCTTCCCTTCCACTCACCAGGAGCCCTGGGAGCTGCGGACACCCATTCTCACAGTTGCTTAAATGCAAACATTAGTAGAGCCAGCTCCTGGCATCTGCTCTAGGAAAGATAAAGCAGAAAGTTTATTCCCCCAAACTTCCTAGGAATGTACAAAGAAAATAATTTGTGATGTGTGATTTGAAACACTACACTCCTCTTGGGCTTGAAGCTATGTCCTCCCTCTGGTGACTTCTGGCTGGTTCTCCACCCCCACGGCTGCATCGCATGTGCCTATTTGAGGAGAACCGAGTTGGCAGATGCTCCTCCCCAGCTTCTTCTAGGCCAAGACACTGAGCTTCCGCCAACAAGGAAGCCATCTTGGCAAATAGTTTGCCCAAACCCTGATGTCTCCACAATAATCTGTGTGGCCACCAAGGCTGCTTCCCCCACTGCACCCCAGACTGCCATCATAGGCCTCCGGTCTCCATCTCTTCTTGTCTCGTGGTCAGATGGAAGAGGGGAGGCCCTGACAGCAAGAAACCTACCCTCACGACCCTTCCTTTACCTCCAATCTTAACATGGAGAAGTTGGACTCAGGTCACTGGGGTTCGGTAGCAGGACCAGGTCTGGAAATGAGGCTGAGGCAGTGGACATCCTGGCAGAATCGTTAGCTTAGGCGGGAGGTCACAAAAGACCCACAGGTAGCCCTGTGGATGGGGCAGGAAGGAGAACAGGCCGTGATTGATAGAGTGTGGGCTCTGGGAGGGCAGGCAGAGGTTCCTGACCAGCACTTCAGTTTACTGATCATGAGAGAAGGAACCTTAGAATCTTGTCTCCTGGCTTTCAGTACCTTTTACCTCTTCATCCTTTCCATGACCTTCCTGGATCACTCAGAATGAATTACACTATCCCTCTGCTCAGACAACATTTGGCTTATTCCATTATTCCAATACAGTCCACCGTGCCTCCTTAGCTGAGACTCATGTACATTGCTGTACTCTCCATTTTTCCAGCTCTAATCACCGTGAGTCATGAAGCCCCTTGATGGTGGGCGCTGTGAACCAAGGTTTTGGGGCCTCCTCCCAGGAGCTGTGGAAGTCCTGGTGGAGATGGGCACTTGAGGAGTGGACACTAGCCCCATAGCATGGTAGCGAGCCTCGTGCCAGTGCCCAGAAGTGAGCGACAGAACAGTGGAGGTGAGTTACAAAGCAGAAGCAGATGTGGGGAGATGGGCACAGCATGTTCTCATAATTAGTCAGAACTCACTGGTGGCAAGTGACAGAAACCCAGCTTCATCTGGTTTAAGCAATAGAAGGGTCTTATTGGAAAGCACTGGAATTGCCACAGATTTGAAGAAAGGGTTTCTCTCCATGCATATCTCATCATTCCTGGGTCCCTCCTCTCATCCTACAGGTATACACGTCTAGAACGATCCTGAGAGAGATGCCTCCTTGTCGTTTGCACTAGGCATCTCCCTTGCTTCACTCTCGTCCTAGCCTTGGTTGAAAGCCCCAACTACACATCCGTTTCCTGTAGCTCCAACTTAAAAAGTCTCAGGAAAGGCCCCTGTTGGCTTGAATCACTTGAACATCTTGGGTCAGTTCCTCACCTCGGGGTCTCAGCCTTCTCATGTCTAAAATGGATAGGTGGCCCTAAGTGATCTCTAAAGATTCACTGGGTCCTAATGTCCTAAGGAAGATGTGTCTTTTTATTTCCATATCCCCACAATCTAGCACAGAACATGGTGCCTACCACACTGTGGATCTCCTTAAATGAGTATGAATGAGTCTGCCTCTTCCCCAACATCCATTATTTCTCTGACACACTGAGAACTGGATTCCGATCATTTCTCAAGATCCTTGAGTCCTGGGCCAAGTGCTGAATTGGGAAAGACATGTTTATGATGCAGACGAGGCTGGGGAGATTTTTCTCCAGGGGAGCAGCAGTTTGGGGACAGCTGACTGGTGGATAGCCTGGTGAGAGCATTCCTCTCTGGCTTGGTTCTGCGTTGCAGGGCGGTTGGTGCCCAGAGAGTTGCTGCGGAACCAGGCAAGGCCCCAGGAGGAAACTAACAGCTCTAGCTGCGTGCTTTGCCTGGGTCAAGGCTGAGGCCCTCAGGGACCTTCTGTGTGAACAGTGTGCCAGCCCGCCTGTGAGCTCTAGCTCTGCTGCTGAAGGAAACCAGATGGTGGTGTCAGTGGGAGGTGAAAGGTTGGGGGAGCTGAGAAAATGAGCCGCTCTCTGTCATCTCAGCCCCATGTCCTCTTCAGGAGACTAAGCAGGGCTGATGAAGAATGTTGCCATCAGAGAGAACAGTGGATTCACAGTGTGGACATCTGAGGTTGAATCCCATCCTATGTGTGTCCTTGGACAAGCTGATTAGCCTCTTTCAGCCTCAGTTTTACCATTTGTAAGATGGACTTGAGAGCATAACCTAAAGTTGTGTCTGAATCATAACTGCACAAATGTGAAGCTTAAGTCATCGTGTCATTTTTGGTCAATCCCATTGCTTTGGGAAAAGTTACATCTGAGTTCATGGTTCTTGTCTTCTTCCTGAGCATGATGTTTGCTGTGGGTTTGTCATATATGGCCTTTATTGTATGGAGGTGTGTTCCCTCTACACCCACTCTTTTGTGAGTTTTGATCCTAAGTGGATGTTGAATTCTGTCAAATGCTTTCCCCACATCTATTGCGATGATCATATGATTTTCATTTTCATTTGGTTAGTGTGGTGTAGCACATCGATTGATTTGTGGAGCCTGAACCTAAATTCAGGCTTTCTAAAGTGAGTGTGTAGAGCCCTGGATTCTGCACTCACGTGTGTTGGGGTTCCATATTGTGTTTAATTGGACAAAAGGGCTCGCTGCTCTGAAACATACCAGCAACTGATGGCAAAGTGGCGGGAACGTGAGCTCTGCAGTAGCCAGGTCAGGTTCTCCACCAGCGGCTCAGCTGTGCAGGGTTGTGCTGAAGACCAAGGATGCCTCCTGAGTCCAGGACCCATGCATGATAGGTGCTTTCATCCGTGAGCCCACTGATACCCACAGAAACCCTGGGAGGTGGATTAAGAAGGTGGAGCTCAGCTGGGGTCCTATGGACAATAAGTGGGAATGGATTTGGGATTCAAGTAGGAGAAACTCACGCTCCCTGGACATAGGTCACTGAGCTGCCTCGTGTGCCCTGCCTGACCTTGTGTTTGCGGTGGCTTCTTCTTTAGTTGACAAAATCATGCTGCACCATATTGATTATGAAAAGGGCTCTTCCCTGCTCTGGTTCTTCCGGATACTCCCCCCGCCCCCACCCCTCCGTCAACTCTTACTTCCATCCTTTCTCTGCTCAATTTTCTTTCTGATTCACCCATGACCTCCAGGAGACACCCAGCACTTTATCTTGGAATGGCTGAGGAGGAAGACGTCTGCTTCATAAAGTGCCAGGGTTTCCGCTAGCTTCGAGTTTGACACCCGTGTACTATTGTTGGTGGGTCTTCTCTCCTCCTTGCCCAGCTGTTCCACAGCCACGCGAATCTCCCCTGGGTCCTGTTCATGCGCTCTTGTTCTTTCATTCCCACCTGGTGCATAAGATGATACGTTTTTGGTGACCATTCCATACCAGCATGGGGTGCTGGCATCAGTAATCAAAGATGTTGCATGTTCAATTGAATGCACTGGTCTTTTTAACTCAGCTGACTCATTTTATTGAATACATATAACTAGCCTATCAAAAAAGCAGAGAATTCTCATACTGTGAATGTTTGTATGTTTAGAATAAAATTACATTTTCTTCCCTTTGCTCCCCCTGGTGCCATCAGTGACGTGTGCCTGTCATCCTGAAGAAGGGTGACATGTATTAAGTCGGCGCAAAGGTAATTGCGGTTTAAAAAGGTTAACAATAATTGCAAAAACCGCAATTACTTTCGCTCCCACCTAATAAGGAAAGGGGAGATGAGTGGAAAAGGAGGGAGGGGTACGTGAGCAGAGCATGTAAACCGTTACCAAAATAGAAGCAACAATGCCTGACTTTATCAAAAGCTGAGCAAAGGAGAATCTGTACATACAGGAGCAAGTCAGTAAATGAGCACAAAAATGACACAAGAAGAAAGGAAAGCACCCACTCTCTTTGCTCTTCTCCAGGATACATGTGCCCAGAGTCTGTTCTGGAGTTTCCAACTTGAGCGCAATGGAGTTTCGGTGGCCTCTGTGTTTTGTGTGAGTCTTTTCCCAAAGTGGTTTGAAATGGAGCCAAAGAGAGTATTCAGAGTTAGAAACCCTGAATTCTACTCCTGGACTGTTGAGAGGTATTTTGTGACCTTGGACAAGTCAATTAAGGCACTTGAGACCTGAATTCCAGATCTGAAGAATAGATTATGCAACGGTAGAATTTCTGAACTTGGACTTTTGCTGAGAGGTAGGCGAGGGAGAGCAGCCCTGCCTAGCTCTCAGGGGCATTGAGAGGGTCCCCAGGTACAGCGAATGGGACTGTGCCCTGAAGTTGGGATGAAATCTGCACAGAACTGTATGTTGTTACAGTTGTTCTTATGGTCGACACACTGTGACCCCTCTGGCTGGATGTGCAGTGATGGGAGCGGTCCTGCTTCAGGAACGTGGGTGCAGGCTGGACAAAGGCTGACTCCAACTCTCTACTTGTTCCCACCAGCCAGGGCAGATCTGTCCTGGGAATTCTGCTTTGCTCTCTTTGGCCATCAGGTCACTTGTCCAACAGTGTAGCTTTGGCCATTGCCACTCTGTCTGGCTGGGCCGGAGCAAGGCTACTTCTAAACTCTGTATCCTCAGGTTTTACCCAACATGGATGTCTTGACCCAAGAGAGGGAAGGGCTCCCTGCTCCTGCCCCAAGGTCTTTCTTTCAGTTTCCTACCCCTGACCCCACTCCTAGAGCTTTGTAGGGGTTCCGTGGCTCCTCCATACTTCCAGGGAACTGAACTAAAACAAATCATGGATCTTTTTTTTCCCCTTTGATACCCAGAGGGAAGAAGTTTTATACAAAGGGAGTGATGGTGGTGAAAATCCACGCCAAGTGTCAAAATGTGGCTGAGTGTTTTGTTCACATAACTTTAATTGTAGATCTCTCTCTCTCTCTGTGTACGCTGGGGCACCAACATACAAACAACTCATCTAAATGAGACATTCCAGGAGAATGAGACACATTAAGCTTTCTCCTTAAATGTCTGAAATGGAAAAAAACAATTCCACCAGCAAACCACAAGAATGTATTATTACAACAGGGCTACGGCCTCCAGTGGTCAGGCACTGCTCCTGAGGCTTGGCATCAGTGTCTGTGTAATGGTAGGGAGCATTCTCCAGCCCCGGCAGGAAGGAAGGGGTCCTGTTGAGGGGCTGATCTGTAAAACGGACTGCTTAATAATCCAACGTCGAAGCTGTGTGTAGACGCGGCTGCAGTGGAAAACTCTGAGGACCTAGCCACCCTCAATAAGCGCCGAAAAAGCACCAGGTGTGACCAGGAATCAGGCCCCTGCCCTCGTCCTAGCTATGTAGAATAAGTAAACTGAGGCTCGGGTTGTGTAAGTGGCTTCCTCGAGTTCCTCCAGCTGCTGAGTGGCAGAGCTTTGCACACAGACCCTCGTCCTCCTGTGTTCAAGTCTAGGGCTCTTTTGATGTCAATCAGTCTCAGGGAAGTCAGTGAATCTCTGCTACTCCTTGCTTCCCGGATGCTCAAGAGAAGGGCGCTCAGAGTTGGCAAGCCTCGCACACCACGCCCCTTCCGGGGCACTGCCTTCAGCTCCCTACCCACCTGCTCCAGTCTGCAGCTCCTGGGCCTGCCACTTCCTTCCTCTGTTTGCAGACACTAATCATTTCCCATGCAACTGAACAACTTAATAAGCTGGGAAAATTTGATAAGACAATTTAATTGTCAGCTTTTACATATCTGCTCAAACGAGCCAGGTTTCTGGAGAAGGTGAGCTGGAAGTGTGAGCAGAGACACTTAATTAGGGAACGAAAACAATGGCGCTAGATTAGAGAGCCCCAGCAGACACCAAGCCTGGACAGATTTTCTGATTTTCTGTTCTCCTCCTTCCGGATGGAGCCCTTTTGCAAACTTCATCAGTACTGTCCTCTGGACGGTAGCAAAGTAAATATGCAGGTCCCAGGTGCTTCACGTGCACTGGGATAGCTGGGTTTCCCCAGGGCAGCTCTAAACCCTTACCAGGGAGCTTGTTTTTCAGGGGGAGAAGTGGGTGGGCTCGATCGGAAGACAGAATTCGCCTGGTGTGGTCACAGCTCAAGGGGATGGTACTAAACAAGCCTCTTCCATGGTGGAGAGGGATGGGGGCTGGTCCTGAGCAGAGCATTTGCAAGTCCTCGTGAGTTACTCATGACGGTTCAGTGCATTTTTTGTCTTTTCCTGTGTTTACATGGGCAATTTGATTGCAATTTGTGGTACGACATCACGGGCGACTGGTGTGAATTTTAGACTCTATACCCTCATTTTATTGAATCGAATCCTCATGAGAACTCTGTGAAGGAGAATTAGAAATCTTTATTCCTATTTTGCAGAGGCAGGTCCTGAGACTCAGAGAGGTTAAGTAACGTGCCCAGGGCCACACAGCTGGTTAGAGGCACCAGGATTCAAATAGACTGTGGTGGACGCTGTCAGGGCACTGCCTGGTCCCCTTAGATCCCGCTTACTGATTCTGCGAACCCATTACCCAGCAATAAGTACTTTGTCTCTAACTCTGTACCAGTGACTGTCCCAGGAGACCCTCCCTAATGGAGCCTGGGAATCTCACCACCTCCTGGGCAGCCTGCAGCCAATGAGCATCTGGGTCTGGAGGACAAAAGGCCGGTTCCTCACCTGGAGGCAGGACAGAAGGGATCAGGCAGGAGGAAGCTGGGACCTCGCCTTAAATCATAGCTTTGCTTGGCTTCTGTTTCTGTTCTTCCTCTAGCTCTCACTCACCGGTTTCTTTCCCTTCTTTCTTAATAAATCTCTTGCATACAAATCCTCCTCCCTAGGCAACCTGACAACCTAGGCAAACTGCTTCTGGGCAACCTGACACAGATGTGTGTTTGACCCCTGCTTGTGGCTTCTGGAGCCCCACAGCTTTGTCCCTCGTTTCATGGGGTTAGCATATCTCCTAACTGGACTTCGAGTCCAGCTCGGAAACACCATCCTGCTTGGAATTTCTGAGTGGTCCCCATTTCACAGTAAATAGAACATGAGCCAGAAAGATTTCCTTGGGGTGAATTTCTTAGTGTGTAGTTTCATCACCTGTAAAATGGGAGCAATCATAGTGGTCCGAGTGAAGGACTGTTGTGAGGCACAAATGAGTTTGCGTGTGTAAAACACGTAGCACGGGGCACATACTGAGTGCTCAGCAAATGTTAGTGGCTATTATTGGCATTCAAGCATTTGTCATCTTGTCAGACCAGATCTTGGTTCCTCGTCGGGGTTCAGAAATGAGGTCACTGTGCTGGGACTTCTTGTCGGGCAGGAGCCGGGCCAGCGTTCAGTGCACTCTAAGAACTTATTGAAATGCTTTTGCTCGGGAATTTTAAAAAGGCTGCTGTTGGATAGAGCATTAGCCTGCCACTGTTGGGAAAACCATTTTATGATTTTGCTGTAATGTGTCATGCTAACTGTTCCATTCTCTCTCGCTCTCCCTTTCCTTTGTGAGACAAGCATTTCACAAACACTGTGGGGGGAAGAGGGAGGCAGGAAAGAGATGGACAAAGTGTGGCAAACTGGAGGGATGAGCAGCTCTGCGGCATTCCCTAGGCTCCCGCATTAAGGGCCTGATTAACTTAAAATATTTCCCAGCTTCTGAAGCACTTGATTAAAGCCAATTGGGGGGAAAGAAGATAAGCTCTTACAAGGGCTAATTTGAGGCTTAGAGAACTTGAATACATCTAAATCCCACATTATGGTCTGGGGAGCGCTGGTGCTGGTTGGGTCTGTGGGGGAAACACTGTGACATTGTGGGGGTGGATCCCGCTGCCTGGTCCCTGCTGCCCCAACTCCCTGGGCCCACCCTTCCTCTCTGTGGCTGCCTGGCTGCCCAGACTTGCATTCCATCCCGTTTTTTCTTTTCTTCCACTGGTGAGGGTGTAGATGGTTTTCCCTTTTGAAGGCATAGAAATAGACGACTTTGGATTCAGAACACAGCCTCTGTTGCCTTCTTTCTCTCCCAGATGCCTGGAAAAATCAAAGTGGGTTTTTAGTGAGGCTGTCCCCTGGCTTCCTCTTGAGGTGTTAATGGGTCACTCTTGCTGCACTGCTGTCCCTGCTACCAGGGACACGGTTATGTGGGCAGATGTCTCCCTTTCCACTCAGACCAGGTGGTGCAGAGCCAGGCAGGGAACAATTGGTTTTCCAGCCATGAACCACAGTTGGTTTTCCTGCCATGAACCACGCTGGGCTAACTTTTGATCTTTGATGGGGAATTTCCTGCAAAGATGCTGACAGAGTAGGGCTCTAATCCCATTGCCCTCCTTAGCACAGTGAGGGCTGGGGCAGGAGGTACATTTAGTTGCCATTGGATGGTGTGTTAGTTTTCTCTGGTTGCCTAATGGCTTAATAAAAGACATCCATTTATTAGCTCATGGTTCTGTAAGTCAGAGATCTGGCAGTGCATGGCTGGTTCTCTGCTCAGAGTCCCACAGGCTGATAGCAAGGTGACAGTTGGCCTGAGCCATATTCTGGGAGCTCTGGGGAGAAATCTGCTTCTAAGTGCATTCAGGATGTTGGCAGAATTCAGCTCTCTATGGGCGGAGCACCGGGGTCTGGTTTCCTTGTTGGCCATCATTCAGTGCCTCTCTGAGCAATTTAGGGCTGTTGGCATTTCTTCTCACATGGCCCCTCCACTTCAAACCACAAAGGCACATCAAATCCCCTTTGTTCTTTGAACTGCTCGGACCTCCTCTTCTGTCACCAGCCAGAGAAAATTCTCTGCTTTTAAACCTGTTTGGATCAGGCCCACCTGGATAATCTGTTTTTGAAGGTCAGTTGACATGGGCTTTAATCACATCTGCAAAATCCATGACAGAAGTGCCTGGGTTAGTGTTTGATTGAGTAACTAGAGGATGGGCACCTGGGGGATGGTGGGGCGGGGGGAGTCTACCTGACTGTGATGTGTTTATGTTTAGAGGACCCAGAATACCTTGAATAGCCTCCTACATGAGTGGAAGTTCCCCCAGGGAGGGAGGAAGGCTCCCGGGGAGCTTGGCAAATGGGAACAAAGCTACCAGTTTCTTAGTCTCTGCAGGGCCTCTGTGGTAGCCCACAGGAAGACCTCTGAGGAACCAGGCAAGGTGGCAGTTTCTGAGATCAGAGGCTAAAGAATCTCTCTCAAGCCCCTTAGCAACCATCATTCCCTCTTTCTCTTCTCCCATGGCTTCCCAAGACCAAGCAAGAGCTCTCAACAGCACACACACAGAAAATTGTGGCTGCTTCTTATAAAAATATTGAAAGACATCAGTATTTTATATTTACTACATTTATTACAACAAATAATTGGCAACTTCTAATCCCAAGTGACATCTTACAAGCAATTCTCACTCAGTATCTTCCAAGGTCCTTGAGAAATACATTTGAAGTAACAAAGCGAGCAAAACAGTATACCACCACCGGAGACAAGACTGGCAGTCCGCTGTCTCAGGCCTCTGGTGGCAGTTTCCACAATGGGCAGAGCGGAGATTGCACAAGTACTCATATGTTCTATTCTAATCTGAGTCAGTCGATCAGTTTAAAGAAAGGAAGGTAGGTCTGGGGTCTCTCCCTCTCCGGAATTCTTGAGGCAGAGGGCCAGGGTTCCATCTCACCCCCAAAATGGACATCCATCTCACCAAACAGTGGTTTTGTATTTGAGACCTCAGACCATGTTTCTCCTCGCTCCCCTCTCTCAGCCATGATCCCAGCACATCCACCAGGCACCGTCTGGGGCCTGATGGAGAGATCTGCTGTCCTGGCAAGTATGTCCCATAAGCGTAATGCAGTGGGTGATGGAGGAGCTAGACAGAGCCCTGGAGCAGTGCATTTTGGGAAACGGTGGTTTTCAGTGAGCTCCTTTGTTTTAGAGAAGTGGGCAGTCAGGGTACAAGATCCCCTTCCCAGCTCTTCCATTTTCAGTGTCTGTAATGTACTTAGCATGGAGTTAATTCTTACACAGACACACCAGCCCACACGGACGATGGGCTCTTTGCTGTTCAGTTGAGGCTTCTTTCTATTCTGGTTCAGAATTAAAACATTTCGAAAAAGAAGAAACAGCAAGAGGATCCTTACCTGCAGGTATTGAAATGCATTATGAAACTAGTAATGACAATTACCAGTTAAACCAGTAATTACAATCAGTAGTTAAGCCAGTTGGCACGGGTTTAAGAATCAATGGACAGATCAATGGAATAGGATAGATAGTCCTATGTAAACTGGACTTGGTATAAATTTAAAAGTCTTCAGAATGAAAACCATAAGGGCATATAGTTTAACAAATTATATTGTGAAAATTGGCTATTTAGAAGGAATATCAAGTTAGATAGATCTTCATCTTTTACCAAATCCCCCAAATATTAAAAAATCCAAACCTCCCCTATTCAATGTACCATATGCAGTTAAAAGACCAGCAACAGACTAGGTAAACTTCAGCAAACCTTTGGCAGACAAAGGATCAAAATCTTTACTATACAAAGAGGTCTTGCACGACAGGGAGACACTAGCAAAGGACATAAACCCACAGGTCAAGTGAAAGAAACTATCTTTAAGAAATAATCAGAAGAACAAATAGCTATTTGTGTGTTCACTGCAGTAACAACACTTAGAAAGACAAAACAAATCCCTGAAATGTTTAACAATTGAAGAATAGTTGAATAAATTATGGTATTTATGTGATATAATGTTGGGCAGCCATTATAATTGTGCTTTAGAGAATATCTATTATGACGGGATCAAATGTGAAGTTTCATTTTAAACCATGTAAAACTCAATATGCTGTCTGACAATGGCCCACACACTTGCCTGTGTGTGCCCTGCACACACAGAGTCGGTTAACAGCAAATCTCTAGTGTGATGCAATTACATGGGACTTTTGTTTGCTTCTGCATTTTCTTTTATATTTTATGCCTCTGTTTTCCTCATTTTTATAATGAGATTTTTGTAAGCAGGTTATGAATGTTATTTTAATAAATCAATAGCTGTTAAATTGGTGTATAAAAACCCCAAAAAACTATGGGAGCAAGTAGATATAGACTGTGTTTATTAGTAGAAAAATCACAGTATTGTAAAGATGTAACTTCTTTTTAATCTACTTATTAATAAAGCTATAAACCCAGTGCATCCCAATTAAAATACTAAGAGGCTTTCACTCTCAAAATTTGACAAAAGGATTCGAAAGTGGCCTGGGAAAAAAATAAATGTGCAAAGATAGGACAATTCTGCAAAAAATAGGAATAAAAGGAGCGTGATCTTAAAATGCATCAGATTTTAAAATGTATCATGAAGCTATGCTCATTAAAATGTTTGGTTTCAGGAAACAGATGGACAGAATGGAGGTATATATATATATCTATATATCTATATCTATATCTCCAAGGGAATTTTAGTAAATATTAAAAGAAGCACTCTAAATTAAATATTTGGGCGGGAAGGATGGATTGGGACAACTGACCAGTCATTTTATGAAGAAAAAAATTATAAAGTTAGGTTCCTATTTCTTTCTTTCACCAGAATAACTTCTAGGTAGATCAGACCTTTAAACCACTGAAGTCAGTTGGTGCCACTCTCTGGGTTATCTGCACCCCCTCCCACCCCACGCCTCCCCAGCGGCTTCCCCTTGCACTTAGAAAGAGCGCCTCCATGCCGTACTGCGGAAGACCCGCAGCAGTGGCCCTTCCCACCTCTGTGACGTGATGTCACACGTCGCAGGCCCTGCTCGCCCTTCAGAGGGTCCCTGACCTCTTCTCTGTGCCCCAGATTCAGTAAGCTTCTTCCTGTTCAGAGGCTGCACCCGTCGTTCGCCTGTGTGCACGCTCTTCTCCTGCTCTTGTAGTGGCTTCCTTCTCGTTTACATAGCTGCCCCTCCTCAGAGACACCCCACCCCGGCCACCCCCATCCTCTTTCACATTATCCTTCTTTATTTTCTCCATAGCTCTTCCATCCTCTAAAATTATTAATTGTGTGGCGGGCCTGTCATCTTCACACTGGAATTCAAGCTCTTGGATGGCAGCTGTCTTGGCTGTCTCCTTCCCCACAGTAATAGTCCCTGTGCCTATGAAGAGTGCCCGCCACAGAGAGGGGGCTCAAGAAGTATGAGTCTCACTGAATGATTGTAAACCTGGAAATGAAACCGGACAGAAGTACCTTTCCAAGATGCCCCGAAAAAGGAAAAGCTGTAAAGGAAGGGGATGATAAATCGGACTAGACATTAATTCACGCATTACATAACTAACTGGCGAGAACCCACGGTGTTTCATGCCCTGGTTAAGGCACCGGGGATGGAATGATGAACAAGACAGAAGGAGTCCTGCCCTCATGGAGCTTGCATTCTGGAGGAGAACAGATGGAGGCAAGCTAGTAAGAACTTACATATTGTGAGAAATGCAACCAGAGAGACAAGACGAGGAGCTGAGACAGAGGATAGCAGAGGAAGGCTACCTTTAGGCAGAGGGTCATGGAAACCTCCCTGAGGAGGTGACATTGAAGCAAAGACCTGACACACGGGAATGTTTTCCTCTGTTAGCTAGCTGGAGACAGGAGGAAAGGACATTCTAGAAGGAAAGAAAGCAAAGTATAAAGAACAGATATGGGAAAGTGCTCAGGTACATCTGGAGTAAGGGGAAGGTACAGTATGAGTGTGGAGAAATTGGCAGTTTCTAGACCAGGAAGGGTCTCCTAGGTCATAGAAAAATTGTGGAAGTTTTTCTATGAATGATGGAAAACAACAGGAGGTTGTCAGCTGGGAGGCAACACTATCTGGCTTCAGTTTTAAAAAGATCACAGTTGTGGCAAGAGTAGAAAAGGGAGGCTCAGAAAGTGATTTTAGTATATGTGCTGCCGAAGCGAGCACAGAAAGTGATTTTATGCATTTCAAACAACCCATGGCAAAAAAAGTGATACAGAAACAAAATTAACAATAAATCAGGAAAAAGAAAAAGTTTGTGCCATTTCACCCAAGGCTCCTTTTCTGAATTTATTTTAAGAGGGTTATACAAAGTTATATGGAAAAAATATTTAAAAAACGGGCAAGAGCTGTATAAACAGGCAGTTACTAAGGGAACTCCTACTTCCTCTCTCTCTCTCTCTCTCTCTCTCTCTCTCTCAACTTCTAAAGAAAACAACACTGCACAATAAATTGCCAATCTACATATAAAAAGACGTTTACTGTTAGTCATGATAAAAGAGATACAAATCAAAATAGTAACAAGATTCCAGTTTTCACTTCTCAGACTGGCAAATATTAAGTTTCCTCTTTTCCAGGGTTTGCGGAAAAGGGACGCTCCATAGACAGTTAATGGAAGAACGGCGTGTGTGTGGGGTTGTTAGCGTGACCTCTGTGGACAGTTTAGTCACGTCTTTCAGGACTACATGCACATGGTGTCTGACCCAACAATTTCAGGTCCCGGACCACGTTAGGGCGGTTCTCCTCGCCATGCCTTCAAAAGCATGTATGAGGTGCTCATGGCAGCTTTGTTGTAATAGGAAAAAGTCCCCACCAAGACCGCAGAAGCCCGTTAACAGGAGTCTGGTTAAATCATTTCTGGTTTATTTATGAATGGAACACTCTGCCTTTAAAAAAATGAGTTAAATCTATATGTAGTGGTACTGTGTAACCCTGCCCAAAGTGCAGTTACATGAAAAAATAAAATAAGGAACAATGGAAAAGACAGACAGACAGACACATACACACTTGCATATGCAGGAAATTTTCTGGAAGGGTCTATAGGAAACTGTTATATTAACATGGGTTGCTTTGGAAAGACTCCATTTTACACTCTTGCTGGTGTTATAATTTTTAAATCAGACTTTATTCAATATAACAAAAACTTGTTAAACTTTACTAAGTTTAACAAAAATGTGTTTAAAAAACAGGAAACAAGTCAGCTGTCATTATTCCAGGCTGAATGAACAATTAATAACCCCTAATAATGAATAACCAAGGTTATGAATAACCCCTCGTGTTTGCAGGACTGTGTGCCATTTCCTGATATCTTCAGATATGACCTCATTTAATTCTCAGGGGGGAAGTCCCAGTGATCCCCACGTTACTGTTCAGGCATTGAAGACGGTGTTGTGGGAGCTCAGAGTCTATGTCAGGTTCTCGAATTCCCTCCTCAGGGTTTGTCTCTATTCCGATGATAGAGATGGAGGGGATCGGTTAAAAAGGCAAGCGTTCTGTTTCCCAACACATGCCAATATGGGCAAAAGTTATGGATTGCTAATGTATCTCAGCCGACTCTGGCGTCTGCTGGGTGACCTTGGGCAAGTCACTTCCTCTCTGTGGGTGATATCTAATGCCTCTCTAAGCAGTATGTATCTTTGATTTATGCCAAATGTCTTGCTGTGGTAATTGAATTTTCAGGGTGGCATGCCGTAACTCATTCTTAAAAGTTTGAAACACAAGTTCATGGACAACATTTGAAGAATTGGGGTCTTGAGCAACTCTGTAAATCATTCTCTCTACGACGTGCATTGATCATATCCTTGGAATGCCTATTTTGGGGGAGATGCGCACACAGTCACTGGCCTGGTTTGCTCTGTTTCCAGCTCAGGCTATGCCCTGACATCCAGGAGGCCTCTGGCTTCCTTCCGTCCAAAGGCCACGTGGCTCTCCTCTGGCCCCCAGCACCAGCTGTAGTGCAGCCTTAGTCCCATTTCACTGCATGTGTTGGTACTAATCCATCTTCTCAGGGCAGTACGGCTCACCATTATTCCTTTGAGCCCAATGTAGTATCTGGAACACAAATGCCTGTGGAACTGATAAATGAATACCCCACCTTAACTAATTGGCTTGCCCTGCTGTTTAAGACTTTTTGCCTTTGGGTTGTAGACTCTGGAGTTGAAGACTCGTAGAATCTTAGAAACATAGGACTGTGTAACTCAAGGAAATGATAAAGTCTTAGAAATTGAGTGGATGCAGCATGCGGGTTACATATCTGAGCTACAGAGGCAGATAGCCTGGGTTTGAATCCTGTTTGGATTCCAGTTCTCCTGGTCAGTGCAGCCCATGCTGTCAGAGTCTCAGACAAGGCCCCCCAAGACTGTTCAGACTGTTCTCTCTGTACTGCTGGTGTCCCAGTTCTCTCTATGCCCCAGGGATTTCCCCCCAAAACTTTGGAAAGCTGACCCATTGTTTTAGGTAGGATGGAAATGCCATGTAATTAACACTTCCTTTCCCCCACCCAGAAGCCCTCAACCACCAATTCTTCAAATTAATATTATGTTGGACCACATGAAATTGCCATTTCTGTAGGTCAAAAATGATTGAATAGTAGAAATTTCATATGGTTCAACGTACTTTAAATACCGAAGCTCCTTTGTCATACAGTTGGGATTATTTGGCTAGGGGTGGTCTGCCCTTTCCTCCCGAGATTTCCCACTGGATTGATCTGCTCAGTACTGTGCAGCTGGCTCCACAGAACACGCGTTATCATCTGTGGTCCCTTTCTGGTGCCACTTCCCCACTTTCCTACTGACATTTCCTAGGATCACCTCCCAAATTGACTACTGTGTTTCCCCGAAAATAAGACCTAGCCAGACCATCAGCTCTAACGTGTCTTTTGGAGCAAAAATTAATATAAGACCCGATATCATATCATATCATAACACATATCGTATCGTATCATATCGTATCGTATCATATCATATAAGACCCGGTCTTACATTATTTTTAAATAAGGCTGGGTTTTATATTGATTTTTGCTCCAAAAGACGCATTAGATCTGACAGTCCGGCTAGGTCTTATGTTCGGTGAAACACAGTATGTACACTTCAGGTTTTGTCTCAGGGCCTGCTTCCAGGGCACCTCCAACCTAATCCACTCAAGGTTTCTCATTTGTAGGATGGCTTCGTTGTCAATAAGGTAAATCACACAGAGTACCGAGCACACAGCACAACGTCAGCTATTACTGCTGTCAAGTCGAACGTGCTCCTTTTAGAGGCATGGGAACTGAAGCCCAGAGAGGAGAGGGGCTTTTCAGTGCCACTGCATGGGGTAGTGTGGGCTCAGTTTTGGCTAAGTCCTGGGAAGGTGATGCCAAAGGCAGGCAGAGTACAACTGGCTTCTCCCTCAGTTCCCTCAAGCAGTTGCATGATAGGATGTGATGGAGTAGCTATTGTAGTTGGGACTCCCCTTTGTACACACATGCAGAAATGCACCTATTTCTTGTATTCACAAGCTCAGGCACAAATCTTGACTGTCCAGTGGGGCATTGGGCTGCCCAGAGCGATGACCAGAGAGACAACTGATGGAGGAGTCAGAAGCATGGGCTCCGATACCATATTTGCTGCCAAGACTCTACCTAGGCTGGGCTGTTTTGTTCAAGTGGAAGGATGCTTGGGTGAAAGCCTTGTCAAAATATCAGCTCCAAACAGATGGAGGGATAAGACAGATGAGCATTTGGACTGACCCCGATCCAGCAGAACACTGCACTCAAATCCATAGGGGAAAGACGTCTCATTGCGGACCACTCTGGGGTTCTGGATCTGGACGTGAGTTTCTCCTGAGGATAAAAACTGGTGCCTTCTCTCTTTCTCCCCTCCAACCTAGTTCTAGATGTACCAGGTAAGGAAGGGACACAGGGACAGGTGGTGACCACCTGAGAAACTCTTTGTGAAAGAGTCTGCCTTGCAATATTGTTGGACGAATGCTAGGAGACTTGGATTCTGGTCCTGGCTATACCACTAAGTTGGTGGCAAATCCCAGACACAGGAAGCCAGTTTCTTCCTCTGTCAGGTGGGAATTCTATTGTAACCTTGAGACAATCCTGAAACCAACTTTCAAAAAAGATGGCTCAGGCTGATAAGAACCAATGTGTCCTATCAGTCCTTCTCCCACCTCCTCCTTATTGCTGGGCAAGCGCTAGAGCCAGCTTTCAAATTCTAGGGCATATTACAAGCTTGCATCGGATCGGGGCCGGTGCTGTTGTTTGAAGAGGCAATATTCTTCAGCGTTTGTTCTAGAGAGCAACATTTTTGTGGGCTTTTATTAAGTATTCATCATTAAAAGAGTTCTGTGGTGATTAGGTTAGCATGCCAATTACAAAAGAAATGTTAACTCACTTCTAAGTCAATTAAATTAAAACCAATGGCAATTTATTAAGCATTTATCATATCGAAGCCCAGTGCTAGGCACGTGGATGTAGAAGGCAGTGATGCATGAACGTGGCTGAAAGGGGCTCAGTACCATTGGAGAGACAGACTGGTAAGCCCGTTATTACCATAAATGTGCTTAGGGAACAAAGGTGTATACGAGGCCTGGGGCTAGCAGGGAAGGAGTGATTAAATCTGGATGGGAGTGGTGGCAAAAGGTCTCACACATGTCAGGTTTTTTTAAGTTGGATAAATTTGCCTGGTGGCAAAATGACTCACAAGGCTTTCCTAGCAAGCACAGTACCATATATAAGGCACAAAGGCTTAAAGCAGCATGGGGTGTTTGGGGAACTATATGACATTTGACAAGTTTAAATGGATAGTTCCAGGGAGCAGGGGCATATCACCTGATATGGTTCCACAACCATGTCCTCTCCGTATATTATTACAAAAAATAGAAACTGCTTGTGTGGCTCCATTGACCTTTTGGAAACACCATAATCAAACATAGACAGCTGCTCAGATTGTCTGAGTCACCGAGGAGAAGATGCTACGGAAATGTGGCAGCTGGGAGACAGCCAGGTTGATAGAGGTGACAGGCACCAGAGATGCTGACAGTGATGGGAACGCTCCACTTCAGTGCTGCGATGCTGGCAGAGCCGGATTCACAAAGTGTACCCTCTGGATCAGTGCCTTTGCAAACTTGAATGTCCATACACATCACCTGGGGATCTTGTTGAGGCTTGAAGTTCTGCATTTCTAATAAGCTTCCAGGGACTGTCCATGCTGTTGGTTCTCAGACCTCACTTTAAGAATCTCTAGAGTAGGGGTTGGCAATCTGTGGCCTGCCACTTATTTTTGCAAGTAAAATTTTATTGGAACACAGCCATGCCCATTTGTTTACGTATTGTGTATGGTGCTTTCACACTACAAGGGCAGAGTTGAATAAGTGTGATAGAGACCATATGACCCCAAAAAGCCTAAAAAAGTTTACTATCTAGCCCTTTATGGAAAAAGTTTGCTGACCTCTAGAGTAGTGGTTCTTGAACTTGGCTCTATAGTAGAAATGTCTAGGGAAGCTTTAAAAAATCTTAATGTCCAGGGTGCACCAAGGCTGATTAAATCATAATTCTGGAGGTGGGCTTCAGGCATCGGTACTTTTTAAGATCCCCAGAAGATTCAAATATGCAGCCAAGATTAAGAAGCACCACTGGTTCGAATTCATATTATGCCTGCAATTCAGGAACATGCCACTAGGAGGCAGTGGCACTAGTTAGGATATGCACACAAGGCAGAACAATTAGGCGTGGTTATCTGGATAAGTCAAATTGGCTCTAGCCACTGAGATCTCCAAGCATAATTAGAGCCTGGATTAAAACTGACAAATCACACATAGGTGATCAGTTAATACCATGTTTCCCCAAAACTAAGACCTAGCTGGACCATCAGCTCTAATGTGTCTTTTGGAGCAAAAATTAATATAAGACCCAGTGTTATGTTATATTATATTATATTATATTATATTATATTATATTATATTATATTATATTATATTATTATATTATACCTGGTCTTATATGATATTATATAAGACCCAGTCTTTTAGTATATTGAAATAAGCCAGGTCTTATATTAAATTTTGCTCCAAAAGATGCATTAGAGTTGATAACCTGGCTAGGTCTTATTTTTGGGGAAACACAGTATAAGCCATTTGCCTTATTCAGCTAAGGCAAGCTTGTAGACCTATGGGCCTCAGAACTTGGCACAGAACTAACTGCCTTAGGCCTTTTACATGTGACTGTCTAACAGAAATTGCTTTTTGCCTGGAACTTATCTTTTCCAGTCTTGGCTTTTCTCATTTGAATTTTGTGCCTGGGCTCTTTGTCAGGATTTCCACTCCATATGTGGTATATACAATGTGGCTTAAATTAAACCCGTCATATGTATAACTAGCATCTGTGTGGCTCTCCACAGTTTATAAAGGACTCTCACATCTATTATAATGTTCAGATCCTCACAAAACCTCGTGTATGGAGTTTATTTCCATTTTACAGTTAAGGAAACCAAGGTTCATAGAGTGGAAGTGACATTTTTAGAACTAGCAAATAGTGGAGGTGGGACACTTACCAAATCTTCTGCCCATGACACCAGTAATGGCAATGGTTAACTTCTTTCCATTAGGAAAAGCTCATTTTATCCAACATTACAAAGTTGTTTCCCACCGCTCCTCATTCCTCTCTATGCTGCAGCTTGGTCTCTGCTGCCTCACTTCCTGTGTCTCATTTCCAGCTCCTTTCAAATGAATAAAAGATTTTTTAGCTTCTTTATAAATACTCCGCAGGTTTCAATCCAGCCTTTTTGTAGATTCAAACAAAATCCCTAAAGGGGCTTGGTTCCCTCTTCTTTTTTCTTTCTGTTCGATATGTTTGAACCATTTTAAACCTAACACATCAGAACGGTTTTTAAACACAGGTACCCTGTAATTGACTCACAGATGTGAGTTTGAGCATTGCCACTTGTGCTATCACTCGAGACCACTGCAGGTCACCGGCAAGACAAATAACCTGCAACTTGAATTCAATTTCATTTCCTCTGCCCCGGTGAAACTTTTTCACCTGTCAGCCCCACGCTTTTTGGGAACAAGGACCTGGGTGGGCTATAGCATTTGGAGGTACTGAGAGATGGATGTTGGGCCCCTTTGGACTGGCCCTTTGCTCTGGGACATGTTTGTTGATTGGATTCTAGCAACCCAATTGGTTTTCTGTCTTAAAGCCCTTATCTTTCACTTTGGGGAATGAAGTGTCCAAACCATAAGGCAAAAGGAGGGGAGAAGTCCAAATGCTTGTAGCTGAATTTGTGCTTCATCCCCTGCCTCATTCTATAAGGGACTCAATTTCTGATGTACTCCTCTGAACAGGGAAAATGCTTAACAAAGCAATCTGCGATTAAACATCCAATGAGGAACGTCAGCTTTAGAATGGATGATAAATATAAGTGAAGAATATTCGATGTTTAGCAACCTTTGGAGATTTATTGTACCCAAGTGGGTTGATCAACAGGGAAGATGGAAGTTCTGACAATGTACCCTGCATATCCTGGGACACAGCTAATTTTACATCATTTTAGTCTTTAATAAAGTTGATTCATTAGGTTTACAGTGAAACTTGATTTCATTTTTATGTGTTTTAGTCTTTAGAGATTAACGTACCTCAAATCTTAAAGAAACACAATATTTGTTGGAGGTGGGTTGGGGACATATGGGTAATTACAGAGCTGTAATGGGGTGTGCTGAAGCCAAGATCAGTCAATGGTGGCATTAAATCAGGGGGCTTGGTCACAAATCATGGATACCAAACTTGAACTGGCGTAAGCAAAAAATAGAATTTATTGGAAGGCTATTAGGGCAGCTCAGAGAATTAAAGAACAGGATGAGAAATCAGACTCCGAAAAGCCAGGGCAAGTTCTTGGAGCCCAGGAATGAGAACTAGGTCTTCAGATGCCACAAGGACTGTCCCTCTAGATCTCATCTCTGTCTTCAGCCTTATGCTCTCCTTGTAAATTCCCTCTATATCTGCAGGTTCACCTGCAGCTTCCAGGCTCACATCTCAAAACCTCACCAGTGAGAGGAAATGGGGATCTTTTCTCCAGCATCAGCTAGCTTTCTCTGGGGAAAGGGCTCTGACTGCTCAGACTTGGGTCACGTATCCAAGCCCTGAACCAATCACTATGGCTGGAGAGGTAGGGTTGGGAAGACAACAGCCTCTACTTGGAACACAGGGCAGAGCTGTAGGGCGGAGAGTGGCTCTCAGAAGAAGTGTGGGCAACACAGGCATGGCCTTGAGGGTCGTTGTTGAGAGGCAGCTACTTCAATTTCTGTCCGTACGTTTATGACTTAGGAAGAAAACAGAGAAAATGACAGGGACCATTTATTGAAGACTTATCTATGTGACAGGCCTTAAATAGATTGTCATACTTAGTTCAAGCCATGAGATAGGTATAGCAATGATATACTCATTTTACTTATGAGAAACAAAGATCTAGAGAAACTGAATATAAAATAATAACTTTCTCAGAGTAGTGACACTGACAGGAGGAAGAACTGGAGTCAGATGCATGCTAGGTCTGATCTCAAAGCCAGTGTTCTTAACCATTGGGCTGCATTGCCCCCATATCACACTCCATATTGCAATCTTTCCGAAACACAAGTTTGCTCATGGCATTCCCTTGGTTAAACTGTCATCTCCCACCTTTGCTTACAGGGTGAAGTTCAAATTCCTTGTCCTGGCTGACAGAACCCTCCCACCATCTCTTTTCAGTCTTTTATTTTCCCTGAGAAGACCAACATTGAGTTAACAAACAGAGATCAAACCCTCTGTGCTTGCTGGGTCCTTCCTCTCACCTGTAGTAAGTACAGCTCACCACCATCCAGAACCACCCCACCACTGATAGTCATTAAAGTCCAGTGTCTTTCCATCTCTTACATACCCCAGTGCAACAAGTCTGGGGTAAAAGAACCCCAGAACTCTTCTAAGCTTCCAATCCCCTGCTGAGTGTCAAAGGGGGAAAAGCTGTAATTGCATAGCATTTAAATTCTAAAATATTTCTTATAAATGATTTTGTGATGATGATTAAAAAAAATCAATAGATCTTGAACGAAACCCCCTTCTGTTTACTTCCCCCCTGCCTTGCCCTGTCTGCCCTTCCTTCCCCATTAATTCCCCCCACCAGCTGGGTTTTGAAGGTTTGTTTTCTTGAGCTCAGGTGATGTCTCATTCCAGAGGGTAGGAGAGCCTGACTGTCACAAGCGCATCTCTGTCTTCAGCCTTATGCTTTATTTAAATGGCCCAAGTGTATTCCAAAGTCCTAGAAAAATGCCATGTCTCCTCAGTGGCTTCTTGTGGATGTGTTGCCCTCCATCAGTCTCTCACAGATCTGGGACTTAATTGGCTCCCCAAAGCATGATTGTTGGCCGGGCTGCTCAGAGGCTCTGGGCCCTGTGTGTTCTTGACAGGCATTGGTTATCCTGGTCATCACTGAACAGGATGAGACCCACTCACAAGTCAAATCACGGGACAGGCTGAGGAGGGTGTTTTCGGGGGGGTCTGGAGAAGCGAGAGCATCTGTGTGTCAGACAGACAGAGGTACTGGAGTCTGAGGGAGGGTCACAGCAGTGGTCTAGACGTAGACAGGATGAGGTAGCTTGTCAAGAGCAACCCGAGGTGGCCCAGCCCCTGGTCTCAGAGAGATGACTAGACTGGGAGTCAGCAGGTCTGAGTTTCCTTCTCAACTCTGTCACTGAATGTGAGTGAGGCCACAGCAAATCACATCTACTCGGTGACCTGAAGTTTTCTTACCTATCAAATATGAGGACTGATCAACATTAGTTATGTCCCCAATTTTAAATATTGTGTTGTGATTGTCACTCAGCGTGGGAGAGACAGACACAGGAACAGCAACGGCAGCCCTGTGTGATACCCACTTTAATGCTCGATGGCCATCTGCACTGAAGTTCAATTCCTCCCCATAGGAACACTGGGAGATTTATTTATGTTTACCCTGCTGCCGACTTCCATAAAGGAAGTGCCTGTGAGAGACATGCACAAAAGAGATGCTCAAGAAATAGTTCTGGGACGAATGAATGAAGAAGGCGGGCAGTGCTAACACTAGAACAGTTCCTTTTAATGAGGAATACGGCAGGCTTTGGACTCGCACAGGGCTGGGTTCATATCTCAGCTCCCCCACTAGCTAGTGAGTCATAGTTTATAAAATGCAGACAGCATTCTCTTCTTTCTAGCGTTATTGTGAGGGCTGAGCTACGTGGCACCTGAAGCAGCCTGCACGTGGTACATGTGCACTGATTGGTGGAAGAGGCTGTAGGGAGCCGCAGGTGGGTCGTGGGCTTGACCTCTGGATGGATCCTGATACGTCCCAGGGAGACTCGACTTTGTCAAGAGCCAGAGTAGCGAGGCGTCTCCCCTCTGCTCCAATCTCATGGACAGTGACGAGTGACGTGCTTGGTGTTGTGACATTTGTCATTACTTTAGGTTTGTGGAACTTGCAACAAAGAGATAGTTTATTTCTATTCTTCCTGTGATTCATGGAGAGAGAGAGAGAGAGAGAGAGAGAGAGAGAGAGAGAGAGAGAGAGAGAGAATTAGAGAGAGACTTCTTATAAGTGTAACCAACTCAGAAAAACGTATTTCATAGTATCCCATCCAATTGAGTTTTTTTCTATAAAAAGCAATGATATTAACCATTATAGTGGGTAAGATCTCTGTGGAATCACTTACTTGCTCTAGATTTCCATTTTCACGTTTATTGCATGATATATAAATGGCACCTCTTGAACTTGAGTCTTTGCCTCAGGATCTGCTTTTGGGGGAATCCAAACTAAGGCTGCTTGGGAAGAGGACAAGACAGTCTGGTCAATGTGACCCCTCTGGTTAAGGGAGGAAGACATCGGGGAGCAGTGCAGATGATGGTTCACTTTCTATGTGAGTGATGGATGTCATCAGATGAGGTACCAAGAAAGGGAAAGTACTCCAGTAATTGAGGTTGTTGGGTTAAAAATTGATGATACTGAAAAGTAGTCCTAAGCCTCAGTCACCTGAGGAAGATAGGCCTACCCTGGATATGCTCTGCCCCTTGTTTGGTACAATCAGGAAGCTTTGCTCCCCATCCAGGGCGTGAATAGAAACCCGCCTTGTTCATCTCTCAAGGGCAAGAACCATATCTTTTACTTCTTTTTTTATCCCCTTGTCTTCTCAAGTGCTTGTAACTGTTCTGAAGATTCTGAAGAAAAAGGTGGCTGGATTCTTTTAAGAACAAGGCAGGACCGTCAATGAAAAACATTTCTTTGGTTGGAAAAGCAAACAGGAAAATCAAAGGGTGTGTGATTAAGGGTTGTTTGTCTTCAATTTGTGACTCTGGGAGGAAAGAGGTCAGAGAGCTTCCTGGGATGCAGGGAAATGCTTTAACACCTTTCTTGAAGTTCCTAGGAAACAGATGCTGAGAGATTTCTGTAGGGAATCATGGAATCAGATGGAGAATTCTTCCACTCCAGCTTCTAGGAAGCTGCTGCTGAGCTCTGCTCTTCCTTTCCTAGTGCACTGCCCTCCCCTCACCCAGGTTTTCCCCCCTCCCGCCTTTGTGGCTACAGGAGCCTCCCTGCCTCTCACTGTTCCTTCCACACCTCCCTCGATACAGGGCTGAACTCTCATTCCTCCACCCCCTCTGGGCAAAGTTCAAGTTCTAAACCTGGGCACAAGCCCTTCTGACCCACACTAGCCTATTGCTCCAGCCTTTTCTCCATAGCATCCATGGGCTGTCCAGCCGTCCTGCCATTGCTCATGCCATTCCCTGGGCCTGGAATGCCCTCCTCCCTCATTCCCTGGGCCTGGAATGCCCTCCTCCCTGTGCCTTCCTGGCCAAGTCCTACTTATGCACCAGGGCTAAACTCAAATGTGTCCTGGATGCACCCAGGCATAAATTATAGCTCATTTTCTGTGCTTGCAAAGGCTCTCAGTATACCTCTATTACTCCCTGTCACTCTGCATTATGATCTGTTTAATTGTCCGGCTCCTCTGTTGGAATGTGGCTACCTGCAGGCGTCACAGTGTCAGACTCTTTGTGACTCTCCAGAGGGGGCGCAATGCCTGGTCCATGATGGACACCTAGTGTAGGTTTGTGGAAAATAATTGGATGACCCTGGACTTTACTTTTTCATGTTCACATGTCCCTTCTTTTCACCTAGGCCTTAAACACCTAGAGAGTAGGTGAGATTTATTTCAGATTTAAAAAAAAAATATCATTATTGCTTCCTGACTCTCCCACAGCCCCTGTGCCAGCCTGGGCATGTTACTGTGTGTGATAAGTGGCTGTTGGATAAGAGCATGGACGACGCTCATTTTTCTAACTCCAGAGCTCATCTCTGTGTCTTCTATCTCACATGGATATGCTGTCAGAGAATATTTTCATCATCCTGTCATGCTTAGAAAGCTGGGCCCTTGATCCAGGTCATTTCTAAGTCAAAAGTGATATAGTTTCCAGATCTCTATGCTCAGAGGAAATCCCTGGCAGAGCCTCCTGCTCTGAGACACGTGACATGTGCTTCTGCAGTATATCCCGTACACCTGTGGGGTGGCGAAAGGTAATTTAACACCTGTCCAGGCCTCCCCTGTGGCTCTCCAAGTGAGTTAATGGGATGTTGGACGCAGTGTGAAAAGAAGCCTCTGAGCCCACCAGTGTTACAGAGTATTAGCACTTCTGGAAACAGGCCCTGTCCCCTACTTGGTTCCCATGCACAGGGCAGTCCCTGCTGGACTGCGCTCCAAAGCCAGACTTCCCTGGTGATAACACACCTCCTCTGTGGTTCCCTACAGGCTCCATTGTGTAGAGCAGTCGCTCAGGGCACAGTGGTGGGCGGTGCTGACTGGGTCTGTCCACTGTGAGCACTGGAGTCCAAGATGCCATTGTCACCTTGGTCTCCCACACCTAGCCATCTATTATGCAAGGGATCCAAGATTTTAAAAAGCTTGCAAATGATTTGCTGTGACAGACAACCCAAAATATGAAATGAAATGTGTTGGATTTACCAAACAATACTTCCATGATGCTTATAAATACTTTTAAGGAACAGAATATGCAGCATGGGTATGATGTTAACTTCCTATCTCTTCCTTTTAGGGACCTGGTGAAACTCCCTGAGCCAGACCAGGCAGAGCTTTCTGTGCTTCACTATTAGGGACGGAGACCAGGAAACACAGTACATTGAAGCTGCAGCTTATGCTCAGTTAACTAATGCAAATTGTGTGTGTGTGTGTGTGTGTGTGTGTGTGTGTGTGTGAGAGAGAGAGAGAGAGAGAGAGAGAGAGAGAGAGAGAGAGAGAGAGAGAGAGGCAGACAACTAGAATTTGCCTTGTCTTGTTATTATGCTTGCCATTCTCAGGGAGCCCCTTTCCTGGCATGAACGAGAGGTGGTGAGGGTGCTAGTTTTCCCTTGGCCTTGGTACTTGAGAGCTTCTTGCAAGGAAGGTCCTGGTTTGATCACTGTCCACAGAGGTGTGCTTCTTACATCCAGCCCTCTTTACTGTGTTTCCCCGAAAATAAGACCTAACTGGAAAATAAGCCATAGCATGATTTTTCAGGGTGACATCCCCTGAACATAAGCCCTAATGCGTCTTTTGGAGCAAAAATTATTATAAGACCCGGTCTTATTTTTGGGGAAACACGGTATTACCTCCTGCCCGTTACTGAATTCATTATACACAGTAACATCTTTTACTGAGCAGCGCTGTATGTACCAAATGAGGCAAACTATAGTTTATATGGACAATTGGACAATTTAAAGGATTCTCAGGGGACAATTTTAATGCATTTTTTTGCCTTGTATGCTGAACTCTACACTCCAATTTCTGGATCAGGTGTAACTTCCCTAAAATGATCACACTAATGATGAGAACAACATAAGCAATAATGATAGCTGTCACTCACTGGTTGCTTGCTCAGCCCCGCCCAGGGTAGGTGCATTCCAAGGACTGTCTTCATTTTATCTTCGTAACAATTCTGTGCCTCAGATATCATATTATTTTGATGCAACCATTTTAGTTGAGATATACATTTCAGAATATACTTTGGTTAGTCTTTTCACATATATACAGTCACAGAACCATTTCCCTGATAAAGATGGAGTGTTCCCATCCCCTCAGCAAATTCTCCCATGCCCTTCCTTAGCTAGCACAGGCCCCTGCTGAGGTGGCCATTATTCTGACTTCTAAGACCACAGCGTATGATCTCATATGCTAGGACTTCATATAAATGGAACAATACAATATATACCTTTTAGTGTCTGGCTTCTTTCTGACAACATAATGTTTTTGACATTCATTTACTTTGTTGTGCTTAGCAATGGTTCATTTGTTATGGCTGTGAAATCGTCCATGTATGAACATACCACAGCGTGTGTATGTGTGTGTTTGTGTGTGTATGTGTGTGTACCCATGAATTAGACATCCTTTCCATTTCATAGATGAAGAAACGAAGGGTAAGATAAGTTATTCAAAGTCACATAGCTGGCAAGTGACACAGCATGGATTTGAACCAAGGTCCATCGTCTACCAAAGGCTGTTAGCCACCACCTCTGTGTGGGGAATCACAGCATGTAAAAACTGAATACAAGCACGTTGACTACAGGATGCCATAAATCTTTCTGTGCCACCAAGTGCCCCTTTCCAGCTGGTTTTCTGCAGATGGACTAAGCCTTGGAAATTCAGGTACCTCCCAGCATAGGAGGCTAGGCTATCACGAAAACCAGAGTCTCCAGTCCTTTACTCAATCTTGATTCCTTTAACAGAAGAGTTATTACTTTGATGTGTGAATCGTGCTTTTGATCAGAAGCTTGCTGGCTCCCTTGTGTCTCTTAGAACAAGACAGTAGTTCTATTGTGCTGGCGCGTGTTGTAACATTTTGGACAGCAGAAATGACATTTACATGAAACAGCCATCCTTGGAAAGTACGAGATAAGACAAATGCAGCAGCGCCTCAAAGAAGAGTCCCCAACGTTGACTTTAAATCAAACAGAAGTAATAGTGTGTCATCCAGCTTCCCCTCTCTACCTGGTGTTAATTAAAATCCTGATAACAGAATTCAGTCAACATCCATACGAGGAAGGCCAAAGCACAGGTTAAAAATGTTTAGATGAAAGGGCAGTTAATCAGAATTAAAACAAAAACACTCCCACAAGTCTTCATTCTCATTTGGCTTCTACTGGATAAGATGATTAATCAGCAAAGGTAATTTCTAAGGACCCCCCACCACCACTGCACCCCGTTGTACTTTCTGAACTGAACCATTTGAAATAATTGAACAATTACTTTGTGTAATGTTATCAAAGTTTATTAAATTGTTCCCACCAGCTTTGTCCAATTACCCAATTCTGATTTGCATATTGCAAAGCAGAGTGGTGAAAGGGGTTCCCAGAGTAGAATCTAGTTATTTCTGAGCAGAGAGAAGTTGGAAAGTCAGTTCAAATCCTTTCCTCTTACAGATTAGGGGGCTGAGGTTCAGAGGTGAACTGACCTGGCTGAGTTTCACAGAAGCTACGCATAGGGAAGGGCTATTCCCCAGAACCCCCATCTGTCTGGAGGTCTCTAAATCATGTCGGCCCCAACATGCTTCCACATTTCTGCACATCTCAATTCGTTCCAATTTGGATGTGACATCAAGCATGCACTTAAAATGCAAATCCACTCTGACAGGACAGGAAATAATAAAGGCAGATTATTCCTGTGCAATTCAGTAGCTCAAGGACCTTGGAATTTTGTAGTGACAGGCTGAATGGTCCTAAATGAAACATTGTTCTTTTTTTTGGGGGGGGTGGGGTGAAAAATGAACTTCCAACACTTTCCACCTCTATCCCAGAAACCTCTTTCTAGATCTCATTTGGACCTTGCTTTTATTTTAAAACGATTATTAGAAAGTTACCAATGCATGCATAAGTGAGAGAGTCCCATAATGTCCCCAACATATATCCAACACTCAGTTCAATGATGATTGACATATGACCTGTCCTGTTCTCTGTTGTCTTATACTTCCCTACTCACTGGACCATTTTAAAGCAAATTGCAGGCATTGTAACATTCTTCCTATTCCCACACATTCTTCAGCACGGACCTTGCTTTTTTATTTTGAGGTCATCACTATATTTTGTAAGTCTGTGAAATGTGAGTTCAATGACAATTTTAAATAATGAAATATTATGCAGCCATTAAAATATTTTTGGCATGGGAAATACGCTTCATAATTTAAGAGAATTAAAGCACCAACAGAACATAGAGTGTGTAACACACAGAGTCTGAAAGGGCGTATCTCAGATTGTAGTTTCTTTTCTTTTTGATTACCTTTTTTACCTCCTCTTTTTTCAATGAACATGTATCATTTGTGTAATAAAAAGAAAAGAACCTGTGAGAGTGGAAAAGGGATGCTGAATTCTACTACTTAGATTGTAGGAAGATGGACCAGGGAGATGAAATACACACATCTTTGCTCCTTTTGCCTCATAATGTAGGATGAATTTCTAGGAGAGGGTGATTATTGGGATAGGAGGGAATATTATGCTCACTATTCTGATTCTTTACGTGCGTTTTTATTTTTGCTCTCTTATTGCATTGTGCAAATTTTACCCTGGCTTCACTAGCATTGTGTTTTTACCATATTTTTAAAAATTAAAACATCTTTGTGTTTGTTAACCAAAAAACCATAACTCAGGCATCACTCAGTACGTTTCACATACTCATAACATTGCATATATCACATCAAGTGGTAAACAGTTTATTCAGACTTTCTTCCAGCTCCCCGCCCCACCCAGATGTGAGCCACATGAAGAGTCTATGGTCATCTTTCACAGCTGGGACATAGTAGGTTTGCAATAATTATTTGTTGAAATGATCTCTGCTATCTTGCTGAACAAAGTGGTCACTTTATAGTGTATTGAAATAAAACTTAGATTTAGTTTTGCCTGGGATGATGAGTGTTGGATTAGAACCAAGGCTCTGTTGGACTCCAAAGAGGTTCAGGAAACGGAGTGTCTGAGGTTTCTCAAAGCACAGCTGCCTTCCTATGAAGAGGTGCGGGCGAAACCTCTCAGCCTAATGTTTTGCAGAGGAAGTTTGGGTTCCTAACCCAGTAAACTAATTACAGATGGGATAGTTCCCATCAAAGGCACAGTGACGCAGGCTGGGAGGTGTCAGCAAGCACACGTACCGCCTGATTTAGTCAAACACAGTCCCTGATCTAAAGAGACAAAGGCTGAAAGTACAAACTGCATATAATTGCAATGAAGGAAGCTGTTTTCAAAGCAGGGTTTTTAACATCTTAGTTTAAGCTGGGAACCAGGCTGAGATAAGGGCTTGGCTGATGAGGAGGCTGTGTATAAAGAATGAATGTGTTGTGGTTTCAGGAGGTGCAATGCAGGAGCTTGAGAGCTCGAGAGGCTGCTGGGAAGGTGGAGGCCGGTAGGAAGATGAGTGGTGTCAGTCAGGGCTCAGTTGGAGGGTACTTTGAAATAACAGAGAGATGCTTGATATGTTATAGGGAAAGAAAAGCTGGTCTAGCTAGGGAAGAATGGCTTCCGGATACCAAGAAGTGAGAGGAGAGAGAGTGATGATGGAAGGAAGGCACTTGTGGGGCATCTCTTGCTGGATTGGGGAGGAGTGGGCTACAGTCCTGTTCTCCAGACATCTCCTCTAAGGGCACACGTGGGTATGTGTGTGCAGAGGGGAGAGGCAGCCTGAGGGAGGGTGCTGGGACAGTGCCTTCTAGCACCGTCCATCTGCCTCAGCCACTCACCCTCCACGACAGCCAGTCCAGCCCTCTTCACCCTCTCCCATCCTTCAGCCCAAAGCCCTAGACTCTTCTTGTGCTAGCTGGACTTCCACCAAAATATCTTTAGTGGTTGCCTCATCTCTTTCTTTCCAACACTCCATCTTCCTGGCTGCTGCCCAGAGTGAGTGACCTTTCGAAGGAATTCATCTGATCTCATTATTTCTCTATTGAAAACGCTCTAATTGTTCCCCACCACTGCCAGGAAGTCTCTCTGGTGTGGCATTCAAGGCCTTCCACAAGCCATTCCCAGGGGCCCTTTCTGTTTCTCATCTCCAGCTACGTTCCCCACATCATGCTTCCTTCACTTCAGGCTCCTGGGAGGATTTCCTTTTTGCAGATTTATGTGCTTTTGTATGAGTGATTCTGTCATCCTGGAATTCCCTTCCCCCTTGTCTACCTGGAAAATTCCCGCTCATTCTTTAAGGACTGGTTCAAATGCTGCCTGCTTTAGGGATACTTCTTTGTTTCCATTTTAAAAAGGAAATGGTCATAGAGTACCTATTAAGTACTGGGCAATTCACAAAGCTAATCATATTTTGACATTTCAAGGACACTAAGAAGTAGAGGAAACTGAGGCCACTAAGTGGTGAAGTGACTTGCTTGCGGTCATCCAGCCAGCATTGGGAGAGAGCTGGGGCTGGAATCCACATCTTCCTGATTCCAAGGTCATGGACATTAGGCAGTGTCCTCAGCAGCCCCAAAATTATGGTATGGTGGCACTGCTTATTCATAATTTCAGTGAGGGTGGTCCTATTTGTCTGGGGATTGGGAATAAGGAATCTGAGACCCTAAAAAGTCCTGAGTCACCCTCAGTATTGCAAGAAGCTCTTAGTCTAGTGAAGAGCCAGAGACATTTTATCAAAACATTTCTACCTTCACTATCAAAAGATATGTTTCTTGGTCAAATGTCAGTTAGCCAGAAGCTTCTGACACCCAGACCACCTGCCTGCCAAGTACCCTGGACTCATGAACCTGCAGCCCAGGAATGAGATGGCTTGTCCCCTCCTTGGAGGCCTGGACACTTCTTGTCTCTCTGTCTTTACCTAGATGGCTCTCACCTCCTTTTCAGGCATCAACTTGGATGTTCCTTCCTTGGGGAAGACTTTCATGAACTTAGAGTCCCTCAGACCCTCTGTCTCCTCCATGGCTCTTGATTTAACTGGAGTTACATTTGGAAGCAAATTGGGAGAGTGGTTTGTTTAATTCCTGCCCCTCCTGCTGAACTGCGAGTGCCACGAGGAGAAGAAATAGTGATCTTGTTGCTGTTATTCTTAAGCTTTATCTCCAGCCCCTCCTCGGTGCCTGGCACACGTCTGTCAACAAATCTTTGTGGACTCCATGAAGGGCACAGAGCCCATGCTCAGTGACTTCTTGAATGAGAGTGGCGTAGTGGATGTTCTGCTCAATCGCTGCCGCTAGGGGGCAGAATCAGAAGAACGCTGTGGAAAGTCCATCCCCAGGGTGCTGAAGTCATGGTCGGGGGCGCTGTTGAGGAGATCCTGTGAAAAGGGGAGCAAGGAAAAAAAGAGGCACAGGAAACCGGCTCTGGGGAAAAGAAGTCTAGACCTAGTCTCTAGACTGACACTCACTTGGTCCTTTCAACCTGTCTCCTCTTCTGGAAAATGGGCATTTGGACAAAATGACACTTAAGACCCTTTCCTACATCTGTAGTTGATGTTGGCAGGATGTGGTAAGAAATGGCCTCAACTGAGGGCTGGAGCCAGAGCATAAAACAAATAGAGACCTTCCTTGCGGAGCTTGCTTGCTAGTGGAAGTGACAGAAAAGCCAGTAGACGGCTAGAGAAGGTGATGGGTGGTGATAAGTCCCGTGGTGGACAAGGCAGCAGGAGAGGACAGCAGAGGGGCCCGTGGGAGCTCTTCTGGGGGGTGGCCGGGCGGTGAGGCGAGGTGAATGAAGGGAGGGAGTGAGCCGGGCAGGTGTCTGAGAGCAACGTCTGTGTGCCTCTGCTTTCAAGGGGCTTCTGTTTCTAAGTGGCTGGTCTCTGCAGCTCAAGTGTTCAAGAAGCCTTTAGGTTTGTAGGTGCCATCTTTGTGTGTTTCTAATATCTACATACCATGTGACAGCTTTCTGTATCTCTCTCCAATCTGATCCTTTAGTTTCTGTGTTCTTTGAAGACAGCAGTCTGTCTGAGAGATAAATATTCTCTTTGCCTGGAGGGAATGGCATTATCTGGGTTATAGTCTGGGCTGAAGCAGATTCTCTCCTTTGGGCGGAAACATGGATGCTGGGACACCTGCTGAGCCACGTCATTTTACCTCTCCCAGAGACAGTGTTGCAGAATTTGATGGCTGATCATTTCATGCCCAATGTTGTGACGATTTCAAAGTAAGCTTTCAGAATTAATTCATTAATGATCATGAAACATTTGGGGGAGAATCAGTGCCCGACAAAATGGCCGGTGTGGAATTCCTGAAGCAGGAGACTCTGGCACGTGAATGAGGACTTTTCTTGTCTGCATACCTGGTTGCTGAGAGGGGGCACCTCAAATCATGGCAGACAGGAGAGGCGACACTCGTAAGCACCAGGTATTTGGCTCTCATGATTGTCGGTGATTCATGAAGTGATTATCCATGTTAAAAACCACTTCATGAATCAACCAGGAGCTGGAAAAAAGATTTAACCAGAATGAGCTTGTTTCCATAGCCGTAGGACCAGACTCACTGGTGGGTCAAATAGTTGCTGTGGCTTAGACTTCACACCCTGCCCTCCTGCCACCTCCTCATTTCTGACAGGCTTGTTTCAGGCCTCATGATCCTTCGTTGCTTTGCTCTCTAACCAAGAGCTGCCACATCCAGGAACCTTACCAATGGTGGAATCAGAGTCCTTCTTCGTCAGCTTAGAGTTGGGCATCTCTTGGGGGTCTGTTATGGGCTGAACTGGGCCCCGTCTCACACACAATTCATGTGTTGAAGTCCTAACCCTAGTACCTCCAAATGTGACTGTATTTGGATGTTTATTTGGGATGTGACCCCAAGAAGCACTGTGAGGGACCGAGGAGGTGAGTCAAGGAAGAGATCACAGCTAATAAATGGGGTGTCAGCGAGTGACTTACTGCTGTGGGTTACTGGGTTAATTCTCACTGGGGACCCTCTGGTGAATATGTGGAACACCTTGAACTGTTTCTCCAAAGGCCAAGGAAGCTGAGGTTTTTATCCACCAATCCTGCCCTCATTGATTGGGGGTCTTCTGCACACGAGCTTATCTTTTTCACGGGCCAAACCTGCTCTCAACCAGGGAGATTCAAGGAGATGTTGGGTGTATAGGAGGAATGTTGGCAAATGATCCCTGGGGTGGGCTGAGGGGCTCTGGGGTGGCAGCCATCAGGTCAGCTACACCAAGCTCCTTCCTCTCCAGATCTTTCCTTCTGTGGGCTCTAGCATGTTCTGCACGTAGCCCACCCAGATGCAAAGCATTTTCCTCTCTCTCTCTCTCTGGCTGAGTTTTCAACTTTTTTCCAAGAGGTATTTGCTCCATGAACACCCAGCATCTGTTTCAGATGCAGCACTTCAATAGGGACACTTCTGTTCCTTCAGACTCCCCGCTCACTTAGATGAAAGGCAGAATCTCCCAGAAACCGGAATGAAAGGATTCTTCGGCCAGGCTGCCTTTTTGTTGAAAGGAGCCGGTCTTCTCGCAGCTCTCTGCATCCCGTTGCTGCAGAGGACTCTGGGTAAACCAGACAGCACAGCAGCAGGGTGAAGAGCAGTTTCTGGAGCAATTGCCATCATTTCTCAAATGGCCATATTTCCATGTGGTGTTCTTGCGGGTTCTGTTCTGCTTTGAAAGAGAGTCTGATGTAATTTCAAGAAGATTGTGCTCTTTGAGTGGTTTGATAAGTGTTTTGATATGGCCTCTAAACATCCAGCTTTTGGGGTTGGGGAAAGCATCCCAAGTACCATTTGTGCCAAGTGTTAAGTGCATTCAGTTTTCCTGTCCGAGAAGAAGACGTGTCAGAAATGATGGCCAAAGTAGAAGCTGAGTCTTTGGGGTGTTGTTTGGGGACCTCTGGATGGAGAGGAAGAGAGACTATGGTTGGGGATTTTCAAAGGTTGGGTAAAACATCAGGAAAAAAAAATAAAACAAACTGAACACAGGCGGTTGAACAGGCCCACCAAGTAGAGCCCCTGTTAGACTCTTAATTTGGGTTCCCCAAATCGTGCTGGAGACAAGAACCTGGGTGCTGGGAGATTGTTTGGGAGGTGACTCTAGGAAGTACGTTGAGGGAGCAGAGAAAGCAAGATGAGGAGGGAGGAAAGCCAGTGAAAGGTGTGTTAATGAGCTGGTGTTTGATGAGGGTGCTGGGTCCAGTCGCACTGGGGTCCTTATGAAGAACACACTTCAGAATTGTCCCACAGAGGAAGGGGAGGCTGAGAATTTATCCATTGAATCCTGTCCCCCAGTAGTTGACATGTGTCTTGGGGACATTGACTACCTTGCGGTTCTTATTGTTTTAAGGCAGCTGAGTGTCCTTTTCTGGGACTCACTAGATGTGGGATGCTGGGGACTGTCCAGCACAGCAGTGTTGAAATCAGGGGGCTGCAGGGATGGGGCACAGCACATCACAGAGGCTACAGGTTCTCAGTTTGATGAATTAAGGTCATTCATCCCTTTCATCTATCTTACATTCGAGCACTTAGTTGTGCCCACTGTGCTAAAAGCTGGAGATAGAGTGGTAAATTCTCATGCTCCTGTGTCTTAGGCAGCTCAGGATTAGAGGGGAAGGCAACGGAACTTTTATAGTTTCAAGGTCCTCAGAACCAAAAGGCCCTCTCCTGTGGGGAGGGAATCAGGCCAGGTGAGATCAAGCAGCAGGGCCTTAAATATCCCCATACACACTTGGGAAACTGATCTGGAAGGGGCTCTGTTGTCCCATCTTGGTGTGGGAAGAATGGTGTGTATATGGATGGGAGAAGAAGAGGCTGATTTTGCCCCTCTTGAGATCATTTGCTTATTGGCAATCAGTTCCTCTATTCTACTCCAGCTCCCAGGGAGTAGACTTGCCGCTTATCAAGGAGGGATGCTAGCTCTGAAGGAAGACTTCCACGAAGGTTAGGCTGTTCACACTTACAGATGCTCTCAAGGAGGTCCTGAGGGTATGACTAATGAAGAACAGAAGGAACCAAGGGGGACATGATGGGTCACACTCGCCTGACTGGCAGATGTTGGGTGCCATTCAGGAAGAGGGGCTGGTCTGGGAAAGGAGGATGAGCCCAGCTTTGTCCTGCTGATTGAGGTGTCGGCCCAGGCAGGTCAGGCTGATGGAGTCTAGTACAATTACCCATCTTCTTCGTGCCTGTCTGCCTGGCCCTGCCTGATTTTCCTTTCTTTGTATCTTGGCATCGACTCCTTCAGATTCTGGCAGCTTTCTCCTCCATATGTAGCATTATCTCCAAATTCCTGTCTTGCCCTGATAATTCAGTCTGGTTCCCAGTGAGGCCGGCTGATGCTATGGAATCAGATAAAGCTGGACTCAAAACGCAGCTCTATCATTTAAGAGTTGTGAAGCATGGAGCAGTCAGGGTCCTCCAGTTTCCTCTTCTCTCCAGCATCTCTGCTCTAAAGTCCCCTCAGGGGTCCTCCCTGACACCTTAACTAAAAGGACCCACCCATTCCTCTCTAACGCTTACCTTGCTTTATTTTTCTCCAAGGCTGTTATTACCATCAGACGTTTAAATGTTTGTATTGACTTGTTTGTTGTGTGTATGTGTCCCACCAGGTTATAGGCCTTATGACAACGGAAACTGTAAAATATTGTTCCATGCTCTATTATTCAATGCACAAAACAGTGTCCAGCACATAGTAGGCTCTCAATAAATATTTGTTGAATGAATGAATGAAAAAAAATCAACCTCTCAAGATTGTGGATGTGAAGAGGCTAAGTGTGACCCTAGAATACAGAATTACTCAACGCTGGGCCTCAAGGACCCATCCCCTCAGAAATAATAAGACTGGTCCTCTTCTAGCTTTTGTTTGAAATAGTAAAGACCTACATGAAACACACAGCAAGCATTCATTTGATCAGCTGGACTTACTATACCAGCATGTCTAAGGCAATATTTTGTTGAATTTCACCCTGCATTTGAAAGCAAAACAATTCGCATTTGAAAATCTCATTACCAGCATCTCGCCTCCAAATCCATTAACGGCCTGAGTGTTTCTGGCAACCAAGATCACCTCAGATTATAGTATGAAATGCAGCTCTGGGGAAAACTGTATGTTTCAAGATGTTTGTACCATTCAATTGTCAAATATTCACACAGTCATGATTCTCAAAGAAAGCACACAATGTAGGGAAATTGGTAACAAAATAAAAGCTCAGGGATGTATTGAGATGAGGCGGCCAAAGGATTCCTCTCTGACATATCTAATCCCAAGGACGGGAAATTAAAAACTGTGCCAGAATATCAATGCCTCACACTGAGGGAGGCTTGCTTTTCTCGAGTGAGAGTCCAGGTCTCACTCACATCACAATCTCAGACTTCTTCCCTGGAACTTCAAGTCTCCTTGCGACCCCCCTTCCTCCCATCTCCCAAACAGGGACCTCTTCTCCTACCTAGACTCTCTACTCCAGGTAAACCTGGCTAATTACCAGTCTCCGGATCCACATGGCCCTCCTTGTCTTGGTGAACTTGGATGACGTCACAGACCATTAGAGCTGGAGAGGTTCTATAAGGTTAATAATGAAAAAACAGAGGGTTAGGGTTCTGTGGTCATATGAGTTTGGGAACTACAGCATATATTACCTTCCTCTGGGATCTTTCCAACTCACACAGGCATGTTCAAGGCTCTGAGATACCCCATGACCAAGAGCCCTGTTCATATTTATTTAACCTAGCATTGTCCAAAGTGAGCTGACCATGCAGCCTTTAACTTGACCGTATAAACTATTCGTACTATGGAAAACTAGTGTACAAATTGAAATCCCCCCATTTCAACAGATGAGGAAATGAAGCACAGGGAAGCTACTGAAAGTACTCGATCAAAGAAAGTCCTTCCTGGCAGAACCAGGAAGGACTGGACACTAGAGACCATGACACCCAGTTCAGGGCTCATCTACTGCCCTCCCTCAATTAACTTCAATTCATCCTCTCCCCTCCTTTTCCCTCCTCTTCTTTCCCCTCCTACCCTATCCACTCCTTGAATATTTCTTGGGCATCTGTCATACCTGGCACTTTTCTGGGTGCTGGGGATACACTGATGAATCAGATAGACTCAAGACTGGGTGATACAGAATACGACTTTGCCATCACAGAGTTAAGAGTCTACTTTGTAACTTCTCATCATTTTCTTCTTTTCACTCTTTCCCTCCCTCTTTTCTCCCTCTCTCCCTCATTCCAGATCATCCTTCATTTTGAACAAGATAAATGTCCCTCAGCCTTCACTTAAATTGCATCACTCCCTGGGTGAGGTCCTTAATTGATTCCTTTTTGTCTCTCAGAACAGCTTTAGTTTGTGGGGCTGTGAGCTCCATGGCAGCAGGGCCTGTGCTGCTTTCATTTGCTCTGCTGAGCAGAATACCTGGCTCGTAGTAGGTGCTCAGTCGATACCTGTCGCATGGCTGACGGTGTTTAGTCCTGCAAGACAACCTCGGACCTTATAACTCCGCTGCTAAGCCTGAAGCCTTCCCTCCAAGCCAGGTTGTAGCCCTGATGGATTCTCCACGCAACCCCACATTCCTTTCCTTGTGATTTTTCTTGAACTGATTTCTCAGCAAGGGAAAGCAAGCATTCGCTCCCATGTTGATTCAAATCTCATATCCAGATTAATTTCTCACTTTTCTTTCTCTCTGTCTCTCTCTCTCTCTCTCTGTCTCTCTCTCTCTCTCTCTCTCTCTCTCTCTCTCCTTCCTTCCTTCCTTCCTTCCTTCCTTCCTTCCTTCCTTCCTTCCTTCCTTCCTTCCTTCCTTCCTTCCTTCCTTCCTTTCTCCCTCTCACCCCTGCTCTTCATTAGGCATTATGCCAGGTCCTATGAATACAAATACAAATCATGAGTAACCCCTGTCTTTGAGGATTTCATGGTCCAGTGCAGAAGACATGAGAGTAAATAATTATAACACGGTGTAATTTTGCCATGACAGAGGCATGCACAAGCTGCCAGAGGTCTACAAATAGAGAGTCAGCTCATGTGGGGTCAGGAAAGGCCTCTGGAAGAAGAGGATTGACTAGCTGATCCTTGAAGTGCAGCATGAAGTAAGACAGGAGAAAATTTGCTGGGGTTGGTGCAGAGGAAGGGAGTATCCGGCATAAACAAGAGCTCTAAACCAGGGATATCTCATCTTCCACATTCCCAGCTATGGGTGGGGACCTTGTCCTCTCTAAATGTTTTTTGGAGTCGAACCTCAGATGAAGCCTTAGATTTACTCTTCCTTCTTAGACAAGTTACTGAGCTTCAGTGTATCACTTGTAGAATCTGAGTATTAGCATGGGATTGGCACATAGTAGCTGCATGTATGTTGAACAGATGAATGACTAGCTACCTGAATGACTAGCAACAATGTTTGTTGTTGAAAGTATTGAAAATGATGATGATGAAATTGCTTGTCATATGTCGTTCCTTTTTTTTTTTTTTTTAAAGAGATGTTGTGGGCTGACATCTGAGAGGAACTTCGTTCCTCTGTTCCCTCCCAAGAGTCCCAAACTTCCATTAGCTCCTCTTTCTTGCTTTCCAACTTTGGCCTTGTTGACCTTTCTATTTAAATATAAATAATAAGATAAATGAAGCCTATGATTACTCACCTCCGCAACCCCCATTTTTCTGAATAAAATGAACTCCGTGCAGCAGCACGGTGTTGGCGGTGACCCTTTTTAAAATTGCCCGGTAATCAGATTTTGCTAAATCAGACTTTTCTTTCTTCCTTCTCCCGACCTTTTGCCCTGCATTAAAACAAAATCTTTTTGTGTCACAGTCCCCTGTCAGTGGCTGGCTACTCCTCCCTCTGCTGTCATCTGCTCCTTTAATGAGTTGCTCCAATGAGCTCTGCCAACCGTCCTGACCCTGAAGTAGAACCATATTTTAGGCACTCCCTTTGTTTCAGAAGAAACTATGAAGGCATGGGTGGCACTTATCAAGTAAATAGCTGTGCCAATCACTGGGTCTGGTGTCTCGCATTCAGTATCACATTTAATTCTTATGGTGACCGTGGTTGTTACAGCAATTCCAAGTTTGGGCTTCACCCAGGCCAATTACATCAGAATCTCAGGGGTGAGGTCTAGACATTGGTATTTTAAAAAAGTGCTCCAGGCCATTCTAACATGTAGGCAAAGTTTTAAATCACTGCCTTACACCAGATTGCCTCTCAGAAAGCATGTTTCAGAGAATTTTAGGAACTGTCAATATAAATGCCAGTTTGAGGATGAAAGGGAACTTGGAGTGAGGCCACTGGTTGTGATCATAACTTGTTCTTAGGCAAGAACAAATTTTGTGGCATTATTTACAATAGCCATGATATTAAAACAAGTTAGGCGGCCATTGATAGATGAATGGATAAATATCTATATCACACACAATGGAATATTAGTCATATGAAAGAATGAAATCTTGCCATTTGCAAAAACGTGGATGGACCTAGAGGGTGTTATGCTAAGTGAAATAAGTCAGAAAAAGGCAAATACTATATGATCTCACTTATACATAGAATCTGAAAAATAAAACAAATGAACAAACAAAATGAAAGAGAAACAGATTCATAGATACAGGAAACAAACTGGTGGTTACCAGAGAGGAGAGGGGTCGGGGGTGGTAGGTGAAAGAGTTGAAGGGGATTAAGAGGTACAAATTTCCAGTTGCAAAATAAATAATTCATGGGGTTGTAGTGTACAGCATAGGGAATGTAGTCAATAATATTGTAATAACTTTGTGTGGTGTCAGATGGTAACTAGACTTATGGGGGGGATCATTTTGCAATTTATATAAATATGGAATCACTGTGATGTTCCTGAAACGAATAGGATATTGCGTGTCAATTATACTCCAATAAATAAAAGAGTATGTTCTTAAGGGAATAATCTAGTCAATCAAAAATGTTATCTGAGGCTTTTGCCTAAGCGTAAGAGGACATGTGATACCAATAGCAGCTATACCCAGGGGACATTTCGTAAAGTAGCCCAGGAAGGAAGCCTAGCATGAACAGCTTTCCGAACAAGAGAAAGGCTTTCATGTAGCGCACATCCTAAGAGTTATGTTCATGGTGCTAAAAGTCAGTGTGGCCTCGTGAGGCCTGCACTTAAGATTCACCACTGCACAGACTCAGAGACAGGAAATTCCATCCAGGAAGACATTGTGTGCATTTGGCAGATCCCACACTAAGAACGGAAAGAGCTTCTTTTAAGAAGCAACTGGTCTGTTATGCACTTCTGTGAGACATGGGCCATCTTGATACTGATTGAGGGTCATTGCCCTGAGCTACATGTGCCTGAGGGTTCCACTCATGGTTTGGTGGCGAGGAATTGAACTAATACCAGAAATGTACAATAGTGATGCTGGCTATTAGTTGTAGTTTGTTTGATGCACATTTATTTACATAAATCACGTACTAAACTATTTTAATGCTTTCCATATTGTAGTTTCGGTCACTTCCTGCCATTATGTCATTAGTTAAAGGAACCCCTCCAGGTTTGTAAAGATGGATACGTAAGAATAGTAAGCCTAGCTGAATATGTGTCCAAAATCTCTAACCCTTGATGGGAAAATTAGGCAAACAGTGCCATTTGATAGAATATAGGGGAAATATGTTTAGATTCTTTTGGGGGGAGCACCTAAAATGAGCATACCCTAATCTTGCATCCTTTAGGGTGGAAAAACTGGTGTGTTAAAGCCCATTATTAAATCACAGTAGAATTAACTGGCCAGATATATAGGTTGATCCCAGAAAAATGTAAAAAAACATCCTGTATTTCTCCTTGGAGTCATTTCAGCCTTATAATGAAGTGGTTAAGAGCATGGACACTGGAGCTAGGCTTCTAGGGTTTAAATCCCAGCTCTGTCACTTACTACCTGTGTGACCGTGGGCAAGTCACTTAACTGCTCTGTGCCCCATATTGTTCTTCATTGAAATGGAGGTGACAACAGTACCTACATTCAGAAGGTGGCTATGAGGATTAAATCTATTAATATTTGTAAAAACATAGAACAGTGCCTGGCACATAATAAATGATATGTAAGTGTGTGTTTGTTAAATAAAAACAAACTTCCCCTGGTGTTTCTCAAATTTCAGGGTGCATGTGAATCACCTGGGGTTTTGTAGAAATGCATACTCTGATTCAGTAGTTCTGATGTAGGGTCCGAGAGTCCATATTTCTAACAAGCTCCCAGGTCACACTATGTGTGGTGAGGGGTCTAACACTCTTCAGCTGGATGGGGGGTGGGAAGGATTCAGGTGGGACTCATCCACTCCTATTTGACTTGCCTCAGCTCCCCAGCTGTGGGGGTTTGAAGGTAAACTCTTGGGACCATCCTCTTTGTAGTTGCTATGAGAAAATCTGGGTTGAAATTCTCGCTTAATTCTCTCCTTAGGCCCTTGTGGGGACAAAACCCCAAAAAGCAGTTTCCAGGCTCTCGGCCTCACATAGAAAGGTGCTGGCTCGGGTAGTAAATGGCCATCAACTGTGATCAGATGCCAGCAGCTGTGGCTAGTTGGCCGTCAGCTGTAACCCGTAGGCCATTGGCCACTAATATAACGGCTGTGGCTACGCTAGCAGAGAAGGAAAGGGGGCTAGCAAGAAGATGGTGGCTGGCAAGCACGGACTGCTGTTAGGCAGATTATGTAGATCCTGCTTCCTGTGTCTCCAGCCCAGCCGCCAGCGAGAATATATTGGTTTGACTTCCCTACTTATGGCTCCATGGGTGTTCCTTTTTGGCCTTACCGTGTCCTATGTTCTTATGCGGGGAGTGGGAGCTGAGACCCTGCACGACAAATGGCGCAGCGAGCAGGGTCCCCTGCGTGACAGCCCTTTAAGGACTCTAACACTTCTAATGACCAGTGGCATTCAATCAACTGGCTTCACTCTGAATAAGAAGGCAGTGAGGGGAGCGGTTTCAAATGATAGAGGCCTGTCATTCTCCCTTTGCGAATATGGACATCTCATGGTAAGTTTTTTTGGAACTTACTCTGCAAAAATGGTTTGTTTCATCTCTGATTTGAGCCGTCTCACTAAATGCTCTTTTTGTGATCGTGCTTTGATAATTTCCAGGCCCAAGGAAGGGGGATGGGGGAAAGAGGAGACCATTGCTCTTACCACTGGGAAAAATGGTTTACTCCCTGCAGTCAAACTAACATTCTGGTTATTTATTTTTTGAACGCATGTTCTACAATTAACTTAAATTTTCCATCCACCAAGTAAGTTGATGCAAGTTTCTTAGTTTCCTCTTGGTACATTGTATATAGTTACAGCATCTGAAAATGATTTCAGGAAAACTAGAGCCCAAAGCATTCAAAAGGCCTAATTTGTTGAGATAAAGAACAGAAAGGCTCAGGGTGAAGCAGAGAGTGGTCTATGCTGGGGGTGTGTTTATTGTTTCGTGTTGCATCTGCCAGCTGAGCAGTCAGGTGTTTGCCTGTCTATTCTTGGTTACCTGAGCCTCAGGTAGGTGACAGTTCCTGCCAGTAGTTGGTAAACACAGATTATAGCTTTGTGGTTTGACCAACAAACTGTACATACTTAAGAACAGTGTTGTAAACTTACTAGAAAATTAGTATGTTTCTCCAAGTGAGCAGCCGAAAAAAGGGAAGGAGAGGGAATTACATAAAGCAATCGTAGATAACATTGACAAAGTGAATCATTGGCAAAAGCACATTTTATTTCACCATGATTTGGTGCCTTTCATGGATGCCCACCTGTTATTAATCACTACTTCACTGAGCCCTGATATTTTCTCAGGCTTTGATACATGCCTTTTCCCCATTCTCTTTTAAAATATGTTAGCTTCTTATTTTTTAAATTGACATCTAATTACGGTACAGTAAAATGCACAGATCTTAAGAGTACAGTTTTATGAGTTTTTGCAAATGCATATGGCCATGTAACTGACACCTCTGTCAAGACAGAATATTTCCATCACCCCAGAGCATTCCTCCTGATCCTGCCCCTCTTTCTCCTCAGGCCCTCAGGAAAATACTGCTCTGATTTCTTTCAACAGAGATTAATGTTGCCTGTTCTAGAACTGCATATAAATCAAATTGTGCAGGATGTATTCTTTTGTACCTTATTTTTCTCAGCATAATATCTTTGAGGCTCATTCAGGGTGTTGCATATATTAGTAATTTATTCCACTTTATTGCTGAGTAACATTCTGCTGTATGTTTATAACTTAGTTGTTTATCATTCACTTGTTAATGGACATTGGGTCGTTTCTAGGTTTTGGTTATTATGAGTATAGCTGATATGAATATTGTACAGGTCTTACTGTGCCCATGTTTTCATTTCTCCCAGGTAACTATATAGAAGTGGAATTGCTGAGTGATAGGGTAGGCTAATATTTATCTTTATGGGAAATGGCCAGACAGATTTCCAAAGTGGTCATGCTGTTTTACACTCCTGACATTCATGTCTGAGAGTTCCCGTTGCTCCTCATCTTGACCAGCATTTGGTGTGATCAGTCTTTTAAACGTCAGCCATTATAGCGTGTATGTAATTATATCTCATTTTTGTTTAAATTTGCATTTTCCTGATGACTAATGGTGTTGAGCCCTTTTTCCATATGCGTATTGACCCTTCACGTGTATTCTTTTGTGAACTGCCTGTGTTTTTAACTCATTTTAAAAATTGGGTTGTCTTTTTATGATTGAGATTTGAGGCGCTCTCTATATATTTTGCATCCAAAGGGTTGTATGATACATGTTTTGAGAGTAGTTTCACCTAGTCTTTGCCTAACTTTCTCTTTTTCTTAATGCTGTCTTTACATAATTAAAAACATTGTTTTCTAATTAAATTTGTTGGGGTGACAATGGTTAATAAAATTACATAGGTTTCACGTGTGCCTTTCTATAGTGTATCAAAATTTCCCCTAATGATGAATGCTTTCTCATGTCTAAGAAACCCTATGTCTACTTGAAAGTTGCCAAGATATTCTACTGTGGTTTCTTCTGGCAGTTTTATTGTTATGAGCCTTTATACTGATATGTATGATCCATGTTGAATACATTTTTGTGTGTAGTGTATAGTTGAAGTTCATTTCTTCCCCTTATAGATAGCTACTTGTTCCAGTACTATTTATTGAAAAAACTTTTCTTTCCCCCATTGAATTTCTTAGGTTTCTTGACTGAAAAAAATCAGTGGATTATATAAGCGTAGATCTTTCTGGACTCTTTTCCACTGATCAATGTATCTTTTGTTACCAAAACCACAGTGTCTTGATTACCAAGGCTTTATAGTTAAGTGTTAAAATCTGGCAGTGTAAGTCCTTATTATCTTACTCTTTTTCAAGAGTATTTGGCTTTCCTAGGTTATTTGCATTTTTAATTTTAAAATCATCTTATCAATTTCTACAGTTAAAACCTAAGATTTTGTACAATTGATGAATGTACAAAATTTTGAACAATTGAGTTTTGAATATAGTGAAATGCACAGACCTTAAGGATACAGCTCAATGAGTTTTGACAAATATATGTGCCCACAGAAGCCACGCTGTTATGAAGACATTTCAATAACTCCAGAAAGCTTCATGATGCCCTTCCTAGTCATTCTGCCCTTCCAGAAATATCTACCATCCTGAGTTCTATCACTGAAGATTAGTTTTTGACTGTTCTAGAACTTCCTGTAAATGGAATCAAGCAGTGTACAGTTGTGGGAAGGCTTTCCTTTCAGCATAATGCTTTTTCTTTGTTCATTTTGACTGTTCATTTTTATTGCTGAATATTATCCCATTGTATGAATACAGCACAGCTTTTTCATCCTTTCACCTCTTGGTGGAAATCTCAGCTGCTACCAGTTTTTGGCTGTTATGAATGAAGCTGCTATGAATAAGTATGTAAAAGACGTTTTGCGAATATGTGCTTTCATTTTCCTTAGGTAAATATGTTAGAGTGGAATTGCTGGTTGTAAGCTAAATATACATTCAACTTTTCAAGAAACTGCCAGAACTCTTTCCAGAGTGGTTGTATTATTTTATAATCCCACCAGCACTGTGTAGGAGTTCTGGGTATTCTGTATCTTCACAAAAATTTGAGTATGTTATGGTATCTCCTTGTTTTCATTTGCTATTCCTTGGTGACTAAAAATGTTGAGTAAATTTTTGTATGTGTATATCTTTTGTGAAATATATGTTCAAATCTTTTGCCTGTTATTTATTGGGTTGTTTGTTTTTTATTATTTAGTTGTAGAAGTTATATGAATATATATGTATATTATGTTACATATATTATCTAATATAATGTTATATATTTATATCTATTATAAATATGTAAGTGTGCATATGATATATACATATATATATACATATATATAACATTCTTCGTCAGATACTTGTTATGAATATTTTTCCTCAGTTTGTGGCTTGCTTATTCATTTTCTTAATAGTCTTTTGATTATTTCTGCTTAAGTCCAACTCTTCAATTTTTTGTGGTTACTGATTTATATCCTATCTAAGAAATTTTATGTAGCCCAACTTCACAAAAATATTCTATTTTTTCCCTAGACATCTTATGGTTTCAAATTTTATGTTTAGATCTAGGTAAACTATGACATTGATAAATTTACTTTTTAGCTCTATAGTTTTTGTTAGTTTTTAGATTATTTAGAATTTTCTGTGTACACTCTTATGTTGTCTGCAAGACAGTTCTACTTTTTAAAGTCTATTCTATTTGCCTTTCATTTCTATTTCTTTTATTAAACTGCCTAGTTTCTAGTACAATGTTGAATAAAAGTGGTGAAAGTGGACATCCCAGCCTTTTTTGTGATCTGAGTGGGAAAGCATTAAGTTGTAAGCTTCTCAAATATAGTATTAGTTGTAAGCAACATTAGTTGTAAGCGTCTCAAATATAGTATTTATTAGGTTTAAGGAGGTTTCCTCTATTCCTAGTTTGTGAGAGTTTTTCCCCTTTAAATCATGAATTGTGAAAACTTTTCCAGCAACTGTTGAAATTATCGTAGACCCCCAACCCCTTGTTCTATTAATATGACAAATTTAATTGATATTTGAATGTTAACCAACCTTGCATTCCTGTGACAAATTCACTTGGTCATGTTGTATTGTATTTTGTAATGTTTTTGGATTTGGTGTGCTATTATTGTGTAAGCATTTTTTCAAAAGAATTTTTCTGGAATGATATGTTCGTGAGGTATATTGGCCTACAGTTTCTTTCCTTGTAATGTTTCTATTTGGTTATGACTTCAGGTTTATGTTGGCCTCATACAACGAGGCTGGAATTGTGTTCCTCTCCTCCAGTTTTTTGAAAATTTTTGTTTAGGATTGGTATATCTTCCTTAAACATCTGATAAAACTCACCAGGATAACAATCTAGGCCTGGAGTTTTCTTTGTGGGGAGATATTTAATTACAGATTCACTTTCTTTTATAGCTATATGTCTGTTTAGGTTTTCTACTTCTTGAGCCATGGGTAGAAAGCAAACATTACACTCATTATGTGTAGGATTTAATATTCTTTTCATGACTTTTGTGTTTCACAGTGTCAACCTTATCTGGTCTCTGAGGCAATTGCTTTTTTCCCTCTTTCTAGAAGACTAGTCTAATGATATCTTGGTATTTAATAATTCTCTAGTCTAAAAATATAAACTAGCATTTGTTAATTAGCATTAAGTAGCACATAGCCAGGGCTCTCTCTGGAATTTTTATCCTCCCTTGTATAGCAGGAATTACCATTATTTCACTATTCCAGAGAGAAAAGGGAATCAGAGATCAGAGAAGTGATTTGCCTAAATAACACCTCTCAGCTGGTATGTGATGATTTTGTGACTCTAAAGCTCTGCATGCATAGATTTTACTGTCATTTTCACTGTACTCATATGTTTTCAAACCACCTTCTTAGAGCCGTCGGCCTCTAAGAGTGTTATAGGGAGGTTGAGTGGACAGAGACCTGTGCCATCTCCACCACATTCCACCTACCCACTACCATTTGACCTAAAGCAGATAAGCTTTTAAATATTTATTTTATTAGAGTTCCATGAAAAATATCTTAAAAAAAATTCTGTAGCAAACAAAACAAACAAATCTGTGGGAAACTTGTGCCACACCAGGCATTAATTTTTCCTTTCAAAATACTGGTTTCCTCCAAGATGAGGAAGAAACTGCTAAGCAAGAGAGGATAAGAACATCTCCTTTCTAGTTTTCTGCAAGAAGTGTATGGATTCTTCACTTTGAATCCTGGCTCTGCCACAAAGCATAAAACATTGTCTTCAAATTGACTCAGACACCCATGGCCTCAGCTACAAAGTCTACAGAATTAGCAAAAGCATATTTCCACAATGTTTGTTTGTTTTCTTTTTTTTTTTTTTTTTTAATTAATTTTATTGGGGTGACAATTGTTAGTAAATTTACATAGATTTCAGGTGTACAATTCTGTATTACATCGTCTATAAATCCCACTGTGTGTTCACCACCCAGAGTCAGTTCTCCTTCCATCACCATATATTTGATCCCCTTTACCCTCATCACCCACCCCCCACCCCCTTACCCTCTGGTAACCACTAAATTATTGTCTGTGTCTATGAGTTTTTGTTTCTCATTTGTTTGTCTTGTTCTTTTTGGTTTATATACCACATATCAGTGAAATCATAGGGTTCTCTGCTTTTTCTGTCTGACTTATTTCACTTAGCATTATTCTCTCGAGATCCATCCATGTTGTCACAAATGCTCCTATATCATCTTTCCTTAACGCCGAATAGTATTCCATTGTGTATATGTACCACAACTTCTTTATCCATTCATCTATCGAAGGACATTTTGGTTGTTTCCATGTCTTGGCCACCGTAAACAAAGCTGCAATGAACATTGGCGTACACGTGTCTCTATAGAGAAATGCTTTTATATTTTTTGGGTAGATACCCAGGAGAGCGATTGCTGGGTCATATGGTAATTCTATTCGTAATTTCTTGAGGAACCTCCACACTGCCTTCCATAGCGGCTGCACCAGTCTGCATTCCCACCAACAGTGTATGAGAGTTCCTTTTTCTCCACAGCCTCTCCAACACTTGTTACTATTTGTTTTGTTGATGAAAGCCATTCTGACTGGGGTGAGGTGATATCTCATTGTGGTTTTCATTTGCATTTCTCTGATGATTAGCGATGTTGAGCATTTTTTCATATGTCTATTTGCCATTTGTATATCCTCTTTGGAGAAATGTCTCCTCAGGTCCTCTGTCCATTTTTCAATTGGGTTGTTTGTTTTTTTGTTGTTGAGTTTCATGAGTTCCTTGTATATTTTGGATATTAGCCCCTTATCAGAGGAACTGTTTGCGAAAATCTTCTCCCATTCAGTTGGTTGCCTCATTATTTTGTCAATAGTTTCTTTTGCTGTGCAGAAGCTTTTCAGTTTCATATAATCCCATTTGTTTATTTTAGTTTTTACTTCCATTGCCTTTGGAGTCAAATTCATAAAATGCTCTTTGAACCCAAGGTCCATAAGTTTAGTACCTATGTTTTCTTCAATGCAGTTTATTGTGTCAGGTCTTATGCTTAAGTCTTTGATCCATTTTGAATTAATTTTGGTACATGGTGACAGATAGCAGTCCAGTTTCATTCTTTTGCACGTAGCTATCCAATTCTGCCAGCACCATTTATTGAAGAGGCTGTCTTTCCTCCATTGTATGTTTTTAGCTTCTTTGTCAAAAATTATCTGTCCATATTTATGTGGTTGTATTTCTGGGTTCTCAATTCTATTCCATTGGTCTATGTGTCTGTTTTTCCGCCAATACCAAGCTGTTTTGATTATTGTAGCCCTGTAGTACAAGGAAAAATCAGGGAGTGTGATACCTCCAGTATTGTTCTTTTTTTTTTAATATTGCTTTGGCTATTCGGGGTCTTTTGTGGTTCCAAACAAATCTGATGATTTTTTGTTCTATTTCTTTAAAAAATGCCATTGGGATTTTAATGGGGATTGCATTAAATCTGTATATGGCTTTGGGTAATATGGCCATTTTAACTATGTTGATTCTTCCAATCCATGAGCACGGAATGTCTTTCCATTTCTTTGTGTCTTCTTCAATTTCTTTCAAAAATGTCTTATAGTTTTCAGCATATAAATCATTCACATCCTTGGTTAAGTTTATTCCTAGGTATTTTATTCTTTTTGCTGCAATTGCAAAAGGAATTGTTTTTTCTATCTCTTTTTCTGAGATTTCATTGTTGGTATATAGGAAAGCAATGGACTTTTGTACGTTGATTTTGTAGCCAGCAACTTTACTGTATTCATTGATTGTTTCTAATAGCTTTTTGGTGGAGTCTTTAGGGTTTTCTATATATAGCATCATGTCATCTGCAAAGAGTGACAATTTAACTTCTTCATTCCCAATTTGGATGCCTTTTATTTCTTTCTCTTGCCTGATAGCTCTGGCGAGGACTTCCAACACTATGTTGAAAAGCAGAGGTGATAGGGGACAACCTTGTCGTGTTCCTGAACGTAGAGCAAAGGGTTTCAGCTTTTCACCATTAATTATGAGATTAGCTGAGGGCTTGTCGTATATGGCCTTTATTATGTTGAGGTATTTTCCTTCTATACCAATTTTAGTAAGTGTTTTAATCATAAATGGATGTTGTATCTTATCAAATGCTTTTTCTGCATCAATTGATAGAATCATATGATTTTTGTCCTTTATTTTGTTTATGTGATGTATCACATTGATGGATTTGCGAATGTTGAACCATCCTTGTGCCCCGGGGATGAACCCCACTTGGTCGTGATGAATAATCTTTTTAATGCATTGTTGTATTCAATTTGCTAGAATTTTGTTTAGGATTTTAGCATCTGTATTCATCAGAGATATAGGTCTGTAGTTTTCTTTTTTTGTGTTGTCCTTACCAGGTTTTGGTATCAGGGTAATGTTGGCCTCATAAAATGAGTTAGGGAGTACTGACTGTTCTTCAATTTTTTGGAAGAGTTTGAGCAGGATTGGTATTAGATCCTCTTTGAAGGTTTGGTAGAATTCACTGGTGAAGCCATCTGGTCCAGGACTTTTGATTTTGGGAAGGTTTTTGATGACTGATTCAATTTCGTTAGTGGTGATCGGCCTGTTAAGATTTTCCAGTTCTTCATGATTCAGCCTTGGAAGGCTATATGTTTCTAAGAACTTGTCCATTTCTTCTAAGTTATTAAATTTGGTGGCATATAGTCCTTCATAGTATTCTTGGATAATCCTTTGTATTTCTGTGGTGTCCGTGATAACTTCCCCTTTTTCATTTCTGATTTTGTTAATTAGTGTCTTCTCTCTTTTTATCTTAGTGAGTCTAGCCAAGGGTTTGTCGATTTTGTTAATCTTTTCAAAGAACCAGCTTTTTGTCACATTAATTTTTTCTATTGTCTTTTTGTTCTCTATTTCATTTAGTTCTGCTCTGATTTTTGTTATTTCCTTTCTTCTGCTGACCTTGGGTTTCGCTTGTTCTTCTTTTTCTAGTTTTTTAAGGTGTAACATGAGGTTATTTATTTGGGATTTTTCTTGTTTCTTGAGATAGGCCTGTAATGATATAAATTTCCCTCTTAAAACTGCTTTCGCGGCATCCCAAAAATTTTGGTAGGATGTATTTTCATTGTCATTTGTTTCTATGTATCTTTTGAGCTCTCCTCTAATTTCTTCTTTGACCCAGTCGTTCTTTAAAAGTATGTTGTTTAATCTCCATGTATTTGTGTTTTTTCCTGCTTTCTTTTTGCAGTTGATATCCAATTTCAAAGCTTTGTGATCAGAGAATATGCTTGGTATGATTTCAATCTTCTTAAATTTGCTGAGGCTGATTTTGTGTCCCAATATATGGTCTATCCTTGAGAATGTTCCATGTACACTAGAAAAGAATGTATAGTCTGATGTTTTAGGATGAAGTGCTCTATATATGTCAATTATGTCCAATTCATTTAATGTGTCATTTAGGGCTGCGATTTCATTATTTATCTTCTGTTTGGATGATCTATCCATAGCTGTCAATGATGTATTTAAGTCCCCTAGTATAATTGTGTTTTGGTCAATTTCTCCCTTTAGTTCTGTTAGTAGTTGCTTGGTATATTTCGGTGCTCCCTGATTGGGGGCATAAATATTGATGACTGTTATGTCTTCTTGTTGTATAGTCCCCTTTACCATTATGAAATGTCCATCTTTGTCTCTTGTTATCTTTTTCACCCTGAAGTCTGTTTCATCAGAAATCATTATGGCAACACCTGATTTTCTCTGGGTACCATTTGCTTGGAGTGTCAATTTCCACCCTTTCACTTTGAGTCTATGCTTGTCCTTGTAGCTGAGATGTGTCTCTTGTAGGCAGCATATGGTTGGGTTTAGTTTTTTGATCCAATCTGCTACTCTGTGTCTCTTTATTGGTGAGTTCAGTCCATTTACATTTAGGGTGATTATTGATATGTGAGGATTTCCTGTCATTCTGTCTTTAGTTTTCTGGTAAGGCTGTGTCTCCATTGTTTCTTTGCCTTTTTGTTGTTGTCTGTTATTTCTGTGTGGTGGTATTCTATGATGTTTCCCTCTGTTTCTTCTTTTATTACAGTATATATTTCAGATTTGGATGTTTTTTGAGTGGTTACCCTTGAGTTTATGTAAAAGAAAGTTTGATATTTAGAGTATTCCAGTTTCTTCAGTACGCTTACTTTCTCTATTCCCATATTCCAGTTCAGGCCTTTACGCTCCCCCTTTTTATGTTTTGGTTGCCACAAGTTGTCCCTGTTGATGGTGGTCTAATAGCCTCCTTTAGTATTTCTTGTAGTGCAGGTCGTGTATTAGAAAATTCCCTCAGCTTCTGGATGTCTGGAAAGGTCTTTATTCCTCCTTCATATCTAAAGGAGATCTTTGCTGGATATATTATTCTTGGCTCATGATTTCTCTCTTTCAATAGTTTGAATATTTGGTTCCATTCCCTCCTAGCTTGTAGAGTTTCTGCTGAAAAATCTGATGATAATCTAATGGGCTTTCCTTTGTAAGTTACCGTCTTCTTTTCCCTGGCTGCCTTGAGGATTCTTTCTTTGTCATTGATTTTAGACAGCTTCAATACAATGTGCCTTGGTGAAGGCCTGTTGGGATTGAGGTAATTAGGTGTTCTATTTGCTTCTTGGATTCGAGGATCCAGTTCTGTCCACAAGTTTGGGAAGTTCTCATCGACGATTTGTTTGAATATATTCTCTGTTCCCTTCCCTCTTTCTTCTCCTTCTGGTATGCCCATTATTCTTATATTGCTCTTTCTGATGGAGTCAGAAAGTTCTTGTAGAGTTCTTTCATTTCTTTTAAGTCTCAAGTCTCTTTCTTCTTCCCTCTGTGTAAATTCCAGGTTCCTATCTTCGATGTCACTGATTCTTTCCTCCATCTGGTCAACTCTACTACCTAAGCTGGATATTTTATTGTTAATTTCTTCTATTGAGTTCTTAATCTCCAGAAATTCTATTTGGTTCTTTTTCAAGATTTCAATCTCTTTTGTAAAATGCTCATGGTGTTCTTTGATTGTGTTTCTGAGTTCATTAAACTGCCTTTCTGTGTTTTCTTGCATCTCGTTCAGTTTTTTCAGAATTGCGATCTTGAATTCTCTGTCATTTAAATCACAAAGGTCCATATCTCTAAGTTCCTTTTCTGGAGACTTTTCACTTTCTTTCTGAGCTATCTTGTTGCCTTGGTTATTCATGGCAATCACTGATTTACTATTTCTCTTCCTAGACATCTACAGGAGTGTCTTCTGCAACAGGTTGATAGGTATGCGAAGAGCTTTTGGAGTTCCAAAGCTCTTTCTGCACCAGATTCAGAGCCCGTTTGTTTCAGCAGTTCTGTTTACTCCTGCAGGGATCCGCCCAGATAGGTGGGGCCAGGGGCGGGGTGAGTTGTGAGAGGTGGCCCAGAGCAATGGCGGCGACCACCACCACAGCCAGTCCTGCTTCCACAGCTCCCTCCCCTTTGCCGGAACTAGTTGAGCTGCGAATCTGTATCTGCGGTCCACAGTTCTCAGAGCAGCAAATATTCTGTCCTTTGATCCGACACTGCTACTTTATCGCTTCTAGCACCAGGCAGGTGGGGGCGGGGCGAGCTCTGGGAGGGTAGGGAGGGGGCGGCTAGTCTCCGTGCCTAAGGCTCCGTTCTCCGCTCGGCAGTGAGGGCTTAAACCACCGATTTCAGCCCTCTTCCCTCAGTCTTTGCTCCGAGGTCTGCCGTGAGCGAGCGTTGGGTTCAGCTGTGCTATACGCTGCCCCCTCAGCCCTGTGGGCCGTAAGCGGAGCCCTAGCAGTCCGAGTCCTTCCCTCTCCCGCAGCGGCGGTAGTTCCCGGGAGCAGCGGGCTCCGAGCACTGAGCTAGGTCTGTGTCCTGCGCCCGCGCGGCTCCATCTCCGCACTTCTCCTCTCCCTCCTCCCCCGCTCGCGCGATTCACCCACCTGGAGGTGAATTCAGTAGTCGGCCTCTTCGTCTTCCCTGTCTGCTGTGCAAGGAGTCCTTTGTGGAGTTATTGTTGTCCAATTCGTTGTAAATTCCAGGGGAGCGTTACAGAGGCTCACCTCACGCCGCCATTTTTAATGTTTGTTTGTTTTCAATAAACACATGTAAGAACCCTGGCCTCGGGTGGTTGGGAGCCTGTAAGATGGCCTCCCCCAAACCCCCATTTTCTGCTGTGTGTGCCTTGTGTAATCTGTTCTTCTTGAATATGGGCCAAACTTAGTAATTTGCTTCTAATGAAAAGAATATGGCCAAAGAATAATGAACAGAATATGGGCTGTCACTTCCAAGATTAGGTTACAAAAAGACTGTGGCTTCCATCTCAGGCACCTTCTTATGCTCTCTCACTTGCTGGCTCTGAGGGAAGCCAGCTGCCATGTTATGAGCTGTCCTATGAAGAGGCCCATGTGACAAGAAACCAATGTCTCCAGCAGACAGCCAGCGAGCCCTGGAAGTCTGCCAACAGCCACGGTAGTGAACTTGGAACCAGATCTTCCCCCAGTGGAGCCTCACAATGACTGCAGACCCTGCCAATGCCTTAGTTGCAGCCTGTGATAGACACTGAGCCAGAAGCACTTAGCAAAGTCACTCCTGGTTTGCTGACCTTCAGAAACTGAAAAATACATGCGATTAAGCTGCTAGTTTTGGGATAATTTGTTATTAGCAATAGATAACAAATGAAACAGCATCTGGCACAAAGCTGGTGCTCCGTTAATTGTTCTCCCTCTACTCCCCTTTCCTCTTTTTGCATCTCTGGGTGGGGGCGATGGTGACTTCTGAAGTGGCCTGACTCTTCTCGTCTGCAGGTATGGTGCTCACACTAGACTTTGACCTAATCAGGAGCAGAATTTGCCATTGTAAGCTCTCCAAGTTTTCCTTTCTTTTGATAAATATTTTATGTGGGTGTGGTGAGAAGTGAAATTTCCATCCTCCTTGCTCTTAGAGCCAAGCATTCTGATGCCCAGCGTTAGATACTACAAGTACTTGGAGTTACATTGTGGTTTATACTGTAGTGTCCCTCTCACAAACACTCGAACTGTCTGTCCTAGGGCCTTAAAAGAGATACATGAAGGTGATCTTGCATCGCTTCCTGTGGAAGCACATTATGAATGTGTGTTCTTTGTGAGGTGTTTTTTTTTTTTTTCCCTTTTCAAGTTTTCATCTCTCACATTCTCTGGCTGACTGTAAAATTAGGTCTCTTCCCATGGGATCACTTTGAACTTTTATCTCTTCTCAGATATAGGTTCTCAGCTTCCAGCTTTCTCCCTCTTCTTTTCCAAGTTATGAATTGATGGATCGCAAACTGAGATGTCTGAAGCCTTCAGGGTATTGTTCATTTGATAAAATTTCCATCCCCTGGCGTTGCAGACACTTGTGGAATTTCTGGGGTCTGCCTGCCAGAATGAATTTCATCTAATCTCTCTGAGAATTGAAGAGAGTCAAAGTCTTAGATCTAAAGAGAGATGACTGGGGACGGGTCCCCTCCTTTTTCTTTCTTTCTTTCTTTTTTTTAACCTTGAAATTCCTGAGGTGATTTTTATTTTTTTCCTTGAGAAACGTCTCCACTAGGGATATACTGGCCCCTGGCATCTGTTCCAAGGGCTGAAGAGCAATTTTACTCTTCAAAAAAGTGTTTCTTCTATAACACGATCAAGAATATACTGCATTCTATTAGGGAATTGCTCGAAGGATATAGTCCATCCATCCATTCCTCTAAGTCGGCACTTAGAACCCTGCAGGGGCCAGCAGGCTGGTACATATTCCAGGGAGGTCTTGGTGAAAGGCAATAGGGAGAAGGGCAGGTTTTTGGTAGGTATCATATTGTCTGTGTGTCTGTATCATAGTGTGTGTGTGCAGACACGTCTTTGTATACACTAGCACTCTAAAAACGGAGGCTACAAGCCAGATTTAGCCCAGTGACTTTGTGTCACATACAATGTCATTAGATCTCTGGAAGCCGCCCATCTGGAGAGTGACAATTATACTCCCCCGATCCACCCCAGTATGAATGCTTTTACTGGCTCTTTGGTCGGATGCCACCTGCCTGTACCCCATCTGCCTCATGGGAGCAGGGGCAGCGCTTGTTCTGTTCATCAATGTGCTCCTGAGACTTGGGACAGTGCCAGGCTCATAGTAGGCACTCAACAGATATTCCATGTTGAATAAATATTGCTAAACATGTTGACCTATAAGGAAGGGTCTGGTGAGAATTTCCAGAGTATGTACTCTAAAACGTTTTTTGAAGAGTATGTTCACTGAATATTATGCTGTCCTTTTAAGAAGGACTCTTCGGAGAATGGACTTTCTTGTTTAAGAATGAGGAATAATTGTGCCTCTCCTGGGGTGAAAAAAACAACAAGCCACCTTGCTGCAATTGTGTGGACACAGATTTCGTCTTTGTGCCGGCCGCTAGGGAATTCAAACTGTGTGCTGGATCCACCTCTTACATAAGACTTTAATCACTCACATAAGACTTTATGGGACGCTTTGTTTTATCAATGCCAATGCTATGTTGCTTTAGAAGCATACTTTCCTGGATTCCTAATTTTTGTGCCTGTGTTATATTGTATGTGTCTTTGTAAGCAGTCTTATGTTCTAGGCAGTGAATACATAAAAATAATGCCATGGAAAGGGAACAGGAATTGAAGGAGTAATTGGGCAGAGAACATGGGTGTGGTGAAGAAAACAGAGGGGTTCCCTGGAAAAGGAGAGAAACCAGTAGGAGACAGGAAGGACGTGAGGTTTAGATGGTATAAAACAGGGCCGGGATCCCCTCCCCTCCAAGGCTCAGGACATGTTAGGAGGGGGCGTGTGGGGCTTGTTGGCTTTGACAACAGGGCAGGCTGTGGCCAGCATCTCTGGGTGAATTTGTGGCCTTGAACCCTCTGAAAATGGGGAAGGAGGAGTGTCCTCTGGAATCAGGTTTACATCTCCACTTTGGCACGATCAGCAGCCACTTGCCTTATCTGAGACTCAGTTTCCAATCTGTAAAATGGGGCTAATAAAAGCCAGTTCTGCTAGGGTTCTCTTCAACGTTCAATGGGGTGATAAGCAGGAAGGATCTGATAACATATCCAGTGCTCACATATTAGTCACCGTTATTATAGAGTTGAGTCCACCATGGATTCTTCTCTCATCTACAGTCACCTCATAGCCAGGCTGGAGTAGCATTGGAAATGGAGAAAGGGGGATACAGTCTCAATATATTTTCTATTAGGCATTTGTTAAGTTGTTGTTGTTGTTATTGTTGTTTTGTTTTTTTTTTTCCCCCAAATGTAACTTGTCCTCATTGGGTTGTCCCTACATCCATCGAACACCTTGTTTCTGTAGGCAACTATCACTGAACTTGCCATCAGTAAAAATCACAAATACATTCTGAAAGTTTTGAAAAATCATGTCTTTTTTATTTAACTGAAGTCTTCTTCTCTGGGGGGGCCACAGGAATATAATGTATGCACATTACAGAGCAAACCTCTAAAAATCCATCTTAGACATCTCATTTTCCAGTGTTTCTTTTCATGGCAGCTGTCAAGTCGCCTTACCTCAATTTCGCTCTCTCTCTCCATCAACTATTGTTGTTTGTCCTCCTGCCTCAGCCTGTGTTTTGCCAGCTTCCTTCTCTTCCTGGGCCCTTCTGATTTCTGTAGACCTTTGTTTAGAGAAGGGATCACCAAACTTTTTCTGTAAAGGGCCAAATAACAAATATTTTTGGCTTTGTGGGCTATATGTTCTCTGGTACAACTACTTAACTCTGTCCTTGTAACTTGAAAGCAGCCATAGACAATAAGGAAATGAACGGGTGTAGCTGGGTTCCAATAAGACTTTATTTACAAAAGCAGGAAGTGGACCAGATTTGGTCCGTGAACTGTAATTTGCGGACTCCAGATTTCAAGCAATTTAGAAATTTTTTTATCTTTACCAATTGATATTTGTCACCCCATCCAGAAAAATTGAGTGTTCTATTGTGGATATCTATCTTTGGAGGCCCAGGAAGGTAGTGGGGTATTATAAATAACCATTAATATTTTTTCCATCTCATGTTGAGTAAACAGGTCAAAATGATTCTTTGCCCACACTGCCTATAAGACGCATGTATTGGGTACCACTAAACCTTGGATTTAATGTAGCATGGTTCCAAGGTTCCAAGGTGAGGAGTGTGTATGTGGGGTGTGTGTGTGTGTGTGTGTGTGTGTGTGTGTGTGTGTGTGTGTGTGATGTTTGGGACCAGAGTTCTCTTGGCCAACAATGGGAAGAACTAAGGTTCTATTTTTTGTCCTCTTTCAGTTTCTCATTTGATTCTAGAAAGCTTGTCACATCAAATTTTGTAATGGAAAAAGTATTGGACAAGAGCCAGGAGATATGATTGCTATTTTAGTTGTATTACCACTTTTGTGTTTGACCTTGGCAAGTCCATTCATTCCCTGGTTTAGGTCTGTCGGATAGTAAATTAGAATTTTAGTCACCAAATCTTTCAGCAATTGACTCTTATTCAGATGAAATCTTACCTGGAGTTCAGATGTGTAATGGAATGAAATGGGGCTGGGGCATCAGAGCCCTTTCCAAAGCCCATTTGTCCTGAAACGCACTCTCACTCCCACCTGAGGGGAACCCAGAAGCATCTCGGGTTGGAATCCTGGGGCTATAGGCTCCATAGGTTTAAGATCAATAAACTATATGATCTTTGGTTTCTGTCCCATCTTCTGCCATCACCCAGTATTCCAGATACCTCAAAAATTTTTATGCTCCTTCAAAATGACAGAGACTTTTCATAAATTTGTTCTTATATGCTTACTAGTCTCTTTTTCTTGTTGGCTTTTCACTCTTTCCAATCTTCATGCCTACCTCCCAAACTCCTCACTTACCCTCTATGGTCCTACTCCAAATATCCATTTCTGGGGTTTATCTAACTAATTGACTTCTTATAGAAAACTTTGGGAAGCTCCACTGATTCCAGAAGAATCTCAAGTTAAGGCTTTCAGATATACTTATTTAAATGAACCTTTCCTCCCTACAACTAAGAATTTAGGAGGACACAAATTCTGAGCAGCAAAAGTTGATGTGTTTCTCCAGAGAGGGCACCATTCCCAATGCCTGGAACCTGTTGATTCTTTAGACTCACCTTTGAGGAAGTGGCCACAATGCTACTAAGCTCATTTTCTTGAAGTTTCCTCTCCTCTGTTGATATCCTCCCACATGCACACCAGTCATCACAGGTAAAGATGTTTGGGGGAAGAAAATAATATTCTGTCCATCAGTGGAAGAGAGTTTGGGGTTAGAAGGATTTACAGATTGAAAGGGTTTCTGGCTAAAAATCAGTGGGGAGAATGTCAGAAAGCCAGCCTTCCTAGTGTTATATGTGGATCTCCCAAATCCTTGCCAGGTAAGATCCCCTTTTGTAGGATTCTCTAACAGGCTTTTTTTTGGTCTGGATGGGTGACAGTTTTCACAGTCTCAGCTATGTCCTTATTGCACTGATGTGCTCTCCACATGGACACTTCTTGGCATCAGAGGCAGCTGGGATGGAGCTGTGACTGGACCAAACCTGACATAAATGGAGACACCGGATTCAAAGACAAAAAAGAAAATGATTTAGAAAGGAAACCAAAGGAAATTACAATTAGCCGCAGGTTGCTAAATCTCCATTAGCCTCCCACTGTGCTGTTGTTCTGTAGCCAACTTAGATTATCCAAAGACAATGTTTAAAAGCCATTTTAAAAATTAGCAGTCATGTAACACCTTCACTCGGAATATATGTGTGTTTGTACTTTTCCCTGAACAATTTCTGTCAAAGAATCGTGCGAAAAATTGAGGTCAAAAAAGACTGATAAAGAGGGAAGATATTTTGAGCAAGACATCAAACATTTGATATTTGCTCTGTGTGACTGACTCATTTTCAGCTGTTCCCTCTAACTACGGTGACCGTCTTGGTTTGCCCAAGACAGTTCTGTTTTTTATCTGTGGTCATGGCATAATTATTAGTAACGTCTCCCTTGACTCTTACAAGTGTTCTAATCTGGGCAACGATTGCTGAGATTAGAACACTTTGGAGGGAGGGAGAGGAGGGGAGGAGGAGGAGGAAAGAGAGAGATACAGTTTTTTTTCAGAAAGTGTAGGAGGTGATGGGTAGCCAAATCCCTTCCACGTATGATAGTCCAAAACTTAGATCTCAAGATCCTGAACTGTGAAGCATCTCCTCAATGACAGATGCATTTGTCACAATTCATACATCTGGATCATATAACATCATATTCTTAAATTCCATACTACAGTGTTAGGCATATTGTAGATCAATAATGTTTTCATTTTCAAGAATTACACCTGGGTCGGTGTATTCGACTTGAATACACCATTTGGTGCTTTGAGCCCCGGAGGCGGGATAGGTGTAGCCTATGTCTCTAACTCTGGGTCTGCCCCTACTCCACACCTCAGGGAGGTTGACGGAAGTTTTCCACGTTGAACAGGGGGTGTGTCTACTGACCTTCAAGATCATTCCTGTGCTCCGAGTCCATGCTTGTATTAAAACTGACAGCTCACTTCCAGGTATAATAAAAAGAGAGTGCTATGACCATGTCAGCTCTATTTCTCTTCTTCGAGCCAAATTGGACCCTGGCTGTGACCATTTGATGCTTATGTGGCCATAATTGGGTGACTTTAACTTTCTGAGCTTATCTTCCCATCTGTAGAAAGAACAAATAGTGTGTGGCTCCTCCTCCTAGAGTGCTAAGGTGAGGCTCAGGTCAAGCGACATCTGGAGGAGGTGTACTCTCCAAGCAGGTAAAAGACAATTTTGTCATTCGGCCAGTGTATTGGAAAGCAATAATTAGCCAGTTCCTAGTAGCTTAACCATGGTTCAGAATACACTCCCATTCTAACACTTACCTCCCATCCTTTTGGTCAGAGCACTCTGATTTCTTTTTGGAGAACTACTTTTCTTTTTTTCTTGTGAGTTTCAGTTGTTTCATCTGTAAACCATGGACAATTCCAGCCTCTAAGACCTACACTTGGCCAATTAGACTTTTTCTGTCCTAGAACTTTAAACTGTGCCACCATCTATTTTTACTAGAAAGAGAAAACTCATTCTGTTCCCAAGTGATGGAAGTGGGACAGCCTAGCCAAGTCCTATCTGACCTGGGAAGTTCAAATTAATTAATTCATGTATTGAGCAAATGTTTATTGATGTCATTGGGTCAGAGAATGCATGCCAAGCCTTTCACATACTTTTCTCATTTAATCCTTAGTACATATTATGCATTGGGTTTGCTGCTTGCTTTGAAAATGAAGAAATGGAGCTCATGGGGTTTAAGCAACCTGCGCGAGATTGTATACTGAGCATGTCGGGAGGCCAAGATTTGAACTTGGATCTGACTCCAAAGCCTACATTTTTCCTGTGGTATTTGGCCTTCTTGCTAGAGGGAGGACAGTTAGAAACATATTTTATCTAAGATGCTAGGGAGTGATTGTCCCTTTGTTCTTTTATCCAAGTGTCTAGAGCAATAATGGCGGATTCCGTGTAGGGAGGACATGCGTGGGTAGGGGGCATCTATTTGTCTTATCTGTCTAGCATGCCTTCTGCCCTCCTCCTCCTCCTGATGATGATGATAGTGATGGCAGAAGGCTTCTTCCTTTGGGAGGCACACCTATTGGCCCATTCTATTCAGTTCTTGTGGGATTGTCAGTTACAGAACCAGCTCCTCTGGCCATAGGTTCTTACTGCTGATCTAAGCCCAGATAATCAGGGTACTCTTCCCCTGGCCATCGAAGCTTGGTCCAAGGGGGGGAGGCATGATCCAAACCAGGTAATAGGTTTCTTCCCTAGGTCTTATATATACTGGAGAAGGAAGAGACCTTCTTTTCTGCCTCTGGGTTGTTAAATGGATGCAGCATGCTTCCTTCCAGGCAGGTGGAGTCATGGGAAGCCAGAGACAAAGGGGCTGACCTGCAGAGGGAAGCTGAGGTCTCCCCTTGTTTTTGTTTTTGAGTTTTATCTGTCTTTTGTAATTGACTAACACAAGATGTGTCCTAGCATATGTTTTCAGAAGCCCAGGGTCAGGGAAGCGATTTCCTTCACCTGTTAAGTGACTGATAGCAGGGAGGGGAGGGGACAGAAGTGGCAAAAGTGGGCCGTGATTACGGTCATATGTTGTGGTTTGTTTGTTTGTTTGTTTGTTTGTTTGTTTTTGTGTGTGTGTGTTTCCCAAGGATGAATCATTTGTTCATTTGTTTGTTCCCTTAGGTATTGATTCACCCTTAGGTATTGAATAACCTGAGTACGTACCATGGTCCAGGGATTCCGCAGGCATGAGACGTCCGGTAGCAGCCGGCAGCCATGATCCCTGCCCTTGTGAGACTCATATTCTAGATCTGTCTTTCCCTGGAGCCTCCGTGGCGTCCCTCTCAGCAGGCTGTGGGCCATGTAGAATCTACTACTTGGGGTGCTAAATTACTTACATAGTCTTTTCACCGGAACATCCAGGCTTAAAGACAGATTCTGGTTCTGTGGCCTGCGGCGGCGGCGGTACTGGGTTTGGTATTGTCAAAGCTCCTTTCAGAGACTTTCCTTATCTTATTTCTCCCCCTTCCTTACCCTAAGCATCCCAGGCATTCAGAACAGGTCTGCCAAAGCCATTCCTAGAGCAATGCTTGAGCTGGAACTCAAGCCCTTTTGAGTGTGTTCCTCTCTGTTCACTTAAATTAAACTCACGTATGGGTCCTGATGGAACCTGAGGAAGAGGCTGTGCCCACTTATGAGAACAGAGGGGTGTGGAGGGCCTTGACGCCACACAGAACCTGCAGATAGTGTCGGCGCCCCCACCATGCCTTGTCCGGCAGTCTCACGTCACGATTGGCTGGGGTCCATCCCCCCGACCCCCCGCAAACTCTTCCTTTGCCCCCTTTGTGCCTGATCATCGTGGCACCAGGTTGAGCCTTTCTGTAAGGTCTTTCTTTAAATGAACATGTTCCTTTGGATACTGCCCAGCACCTCCTGGCTCCCAAGGGCCTGGGATGACCCTCAGGGAGAGCATGTGGAATAGAGAGTAGAAGAATCAGAGGCCGGGGACACTGAGTGGGGGTGGTTAGAATATCAATTCAAGGCAAAGAGCAAAAGAATCTAACTGGGGAAGGTGGTGGTGGGAGTGGAGGGAGGGGAGGAGTGGATAGAAGGATCTCAAACCTAATGGGGTACAACAGAGAGGGAAGAGGGGTGTGCACAGAATCACACAACACAACTGGATGGCGTGGGAGCTGGGCCTGGAGGCTGGTCCTCCTGACTCTGGCTGGAGCTCATCCAACTATATTGACTGTCTCCCAGCCGCAGACCTCCCCTCAGTGCCGCTTCTCCAAGTCACCAGCTTAGAGCAGGTTCCCTGTGATGTGCTTTCATATCATGTGACCTTCACTAGACAGACCAGCCCTAAGTAAGCGCTTGGGTGACAATTTGCCTGATGTCTGTCTTCCTCTGCCACATTCGTCTTGTTCACCATGGGGTCCCCAGTAAAATATCTGGAACACATTAAGTTCTCAGACAGTGTTTGTGGAATGACTGAAGGAATGAATGGTTGCCCTGTAGATTTCTGATCTTCTTTACAAGCTGTTGGCCTGAGATATTCATCTACCTACATCAGGACTTCCTGGCAAAGAGAGAGAGAGTAACTGTCCAAGTATAATCACTGTGCTTCTCATACATTTTATGTCAAGTCAGTGTTATTTTACTCAACACATAAATACAAATAAAAACTATCTTTGTGAACCTCGAGAAAGATACATGGGAAATGAAGAAGCCACTTCATGCCATGGTGAGGGACTTGTGATCACAAGTCAATTTAATCAGCTTGAGTTCCCTGAGACATGGGGAAGGCCAGGCCCTGGGACCTCAAGGGGAAGACTCCAGTCTCTACATTCCATGACCCTACGTCCTGCAGCTCCCCCATCACATGGCCGTGTCACTTTCCACCACTGAAGTTATTGGTGTTTTGAATTTTTGGATCCCAATTAAACTTCATGACTTCCTCTGGTGGCGTTGCATTCTGAACTTTTGGGAGGCCCCTGAGATCTAGGCGACTTGAGAACAGATGGGAGTGAGTGAAGGCAGTTCTAAGAAGCAAGGGCCCTGAATGGGGTAAGGAGAAAGGGTGGGGGGAAGAGGAGAAGGGGAGAGGGAGTGAAGGAGGGAGAGGGGGAAGAGGGAGAAGGAGAAGAGAGAGAGGGAGCTTGCTTCATGGGCTCATGAAGCTCACGGTCTAGTGTGAGGTTCAGATGATAAATGTGCAGAGACAGGAGTTATGAAGGTCATGGGGGTTCTTTACATTGAATAACCAGGACAGAGTCTCTGAAGAGGAGCAGCTCAAGCTGAGAGCTGAAAGATGAGCTGTGCAGAGACGGGAAGAACACCTCAGATGGAAGGGACTGAAAGTGCAAAGATCGTGGGGCAGAAACGAGCTTTGTGGGCCCAAGGAGCTGGAAGGCAGTAGTGTGGGTGGAACAGAGTGAGTGGGGGACTGTTGGCACCTGACAGCGGTCGGCAGGTTAGCAGGGGCAGTTGTGCTGGGCAAGGAGGCATGGTGGGAGATTGAACGATCAGGGAATGCTGAGGTGTTTTGAGCAGAGAAGTGATGTGGCCTGATTTCAGTTTTACAGAAGTCATCCTGGCTGCTTGGTGGGGAAGAAATATGACGGGGGAATTGGGAAGAGAATGCCAAGGAAGAGCCAATGATGGAGAAAGATGAAGACAATGGAGAACAAAAGAGGAGACTGATTTGGGAGCTTTTGGGTTTTACTTCTGGTCCGGTGATTGGTTGGCTCTGCGATCTGGTCCTCGGTTTCCCCATCTATAAAATGAGAGCTGCTCTTGAATATCCTCCTAGCTCTGGTGTCCTGGAGGGTCTGTTGATTCTGGCCCTGGGAGCTTTTCCAAGGTCTGTGTCTGTTTGCTTTTTCTTTCAGTGCTGAAAATCTCTCCCTGGAAAGAATTTCGGTTGATGGCTTAAAGATAAATTTTCCAACTTTCTAAAGTTCTGTTCATATTATAAGTGTGTGACTGTCTTGCGTCCTTGCTTCTTGGTGGGAGGTGGTGGGTGAGGGTGTTACATTATTAATAAAATATGAATACATTAAAACATTTATTTTAATGTAACTTATGTGGGAAACATGATATTTAATGGAGCGTTTTGGCAAGCGGTTGGAAATGCATGTTTGCCCCAAACCTTTGAAAGCCCTTGATCAGGCTGGGGTCTCTGTTCCCAACAAAGCCCTTGACCCCTGGTGGTTTCAGTTCTGTTTACTCTCAGCAAGCGTTTCAGGTTCAAAGGGAGAATCTTTAAAAAGCTGGATTGGGAAAGTCTATAAAATCTTAACGCATCTTTGACATCAAATAGCTCTTTCAAAGCAGTGGTTTGATGAAGTAAATAGGAATGCAGCAGCACAAACCATATGGAACGCATTTTCCATAACTGCTCCGCACTTGAGTAACAAAGGAGAAAAGTTCTTGGCACAGGGAGTTTGGGATTTTAATGACTCTTAAATATTTGGCGTAGTTGCCAGATGTGTTTTACCAGGCTGCTAGGCTGAAAACCCCTAGGATCGGCCTTGCCTTTCTTTTTGGCAAAACATAAGCTAACATGATGTCGCTGTTCATGAAAAGATGTTTGTGCCCCATCACAGAAAGCTTAATTCACCATGATTTCCTTAATTATCCACTCTCTCCCCCAAACTGTCATAACTCCCCACAGGCCTTCGAGCATCATTTCTGATTTGTGACATGAAGTGGTTCATGAAGATGCCACAGAAACCACCTTCATTATTTGAAATGGGGATCAAAGGGTGGAAACATTGTTCAGAGTGAGTGTTGTTGATGGAACTAGGGTGAGGCAGGGGTCTTGCTCTTCCTGCCATAGGTGGCTCCTCCTTCATGGCTGTGTGAGCTGCATGTGTCACATGATTTCTTAAAGCTAAAGTGGGATGCCTCCTTCCAGCTGTTCCTGTCAAGCTCTGGCTCTCATTACGAACGAACCTACCTGTACTGAAAACACAGTGACAGATTTGCTGCCTCTCAAAGTCATCATCTTGAAAGAAAGTCCATGCCTGGTTTCTTTAGGCATTGGCCCATTTCTTGAAATGTCTGTGTGTGGATATACAGAGTGATTTCTCATCTCAAGAAAACCTCAAAAACAGTTTATCCAACTTTTGTGCACGGATAGGTGCATTGTGGATTTCTAATCACCTTCCCCAAGAAGAGACATACAGTTACAATTTCAGATGGAATGGCCTTCCAAGAGATTGCACCAAGCATCTCCGTTTCACAGATTAGGCCCAACGAATGGAGGTGGCTTGTCAGTGTCACGACCAAGATCAGAATCTCTCCAATTCACCAGCCGTTTGGACCCAAGGGACTTGTTACCAAAAATAAAATGCATCTTCACAGGATGAGAAGATTTCCCGACAAAGCATGCTCTTCAGGAGGGGATGGAAAGGGACCAAAACACACATCCTGGAGCTATTACCCTGAGGCTCAGTCTGCAGGAGCTGCTCTTCACGCTTGCTGCACCGTTCTCTTCCTGGGCCTTTCTTCCCATCAGCCTGGGAGACCCCCATCTCCGGTGCTCTGAATTTGGTTCTTGGATTTCATCCTCTTCCTCACTGGATAGATGGCTTCCTCTCAAAGTGCATGGATAATACACTTTGAAAGACTCTGCAAGTCTTAGGAAGATCTTTATTCCTATTTCAACACTGGATTGATAATTAGCTGGGTGTAGAATTCTAGGCTGCAAAATATACGTGTGTGTGTGTGTGTGTGTGTGTGTGTGTGTGTGTGTAATATAGCAGTCCCCCCTTATGTGTGTTTCACTTTGCATGGTTTCAGTTACCCGAGGTCAACCGCAGTCTGAAAATATTAAATAGAAAATTCCAGAAATGAACAATTAATGTTTTAAGTTGTGCACCTTTCTGAGTAGTGTGATGAAATTTCGCGCCTTCCCACTCTGTCCCACCTGGGATGTCAATCATCCCTTTGTCTAGCGTATCCACACTGTATATACTCCCCATCCATCTATTAGTCACCTAGTAGCTGGCTCAGTTATCAGATTGACTGTTGAGGTATCTCAGCGCTTGTATTCAAGCACTTATTTTACTTTATAATGGCCCTAAAGTACAAGAGTAGTGATGCTGACAATTTGGAAATGCCAAAGAGAAGTGGTAAATGCTTCCTTGAAATGGAAAGGTGTGTATACATAGGAAAAAAATATATCGTATATAGGGTTTGGTACTCTCCATGGTTTCCGGCATCCATTGGGGGTCTTGGAATGTATTCCCCATAGAGAAGGAGGACTACTGTATATTTTCTGCTCACAATTTTGAATTAACTTCTAAATACCACTATTGCTCTTGACGGCACTTTAATTACTGATCTTTTGTCTATGACCTGCTTTTTCTTTCTGGAAGCTTTCAATATTTTTCCTCTCTCCCTGGAGGTGGTGTGATATTTCAGAACGATTTGCCTTTGTAGTGATCTTTTGCTGTCACTGGAACTGAGCTCTCAATGGATTGTTTCAGTCTGGAAATGCGTGACCTTTGGGGGCATTCTTTCATCTCTTCCATAACTTTCTCTTCTCTATTTTTACTTTCTAACACTTCTAGCATTCAAATGCTGTTTTCCTGCATCGATTCTCAAATATTTTCACTTTTCCGCCTCCATTTTCCATTCTTTTGTTCTATTTGTTTATTTTTATACTTTCTTAAAAAACAAAGTACAATTCTGTTGTATGGATATAATATTTTCTTACCTCTCCAAGAATATTAAAACTTGTGGTAGTTTTTCTTCTTGTGTCTGTGTTTTAGTTCCATTAGTATGCCTGTTGATTTCGTTCCTAGAGATTTTTCTCAAAGGCTTGGCAATGCTTGACAGTCCACACGCATGTTTGAGAGAGACGTCAAGTTGCTGATCAGGAATACTCCTGTGGTAGGGCAAGGCTGGTTAGCTGGGGCTTTGCTGTCTAGATACGATCCATGACCTGGCAATTTCTTTGTCTCTCTCCTCCCCCCACTCCAAAAGTCAGTATCTTAGGTCTCTTCCCTTGGGCTGGTCAGTTTGCTCAGGGAGTGATTTTCTCGTGCCTGAGGAATCAAGCTGGACTGTGTGTGGTTCTAGAGTTTCCTAACTGTTGCTTGCTCTTCCTGTTTTCAGTTTGGTGCCTTTTCACAGCCCTCAGCTGTCCCTGTGACTCCTGAGCCCATCTGGCTCACTGTGCCCAGAGAGCAGTAATACCAGAGTCTTCTGACAGATTGTGGAAAGGGCAGCCGCCTAACAGCATGGGCAGGACCTTTGCAAGTGTGGGTGGCTGCCATTCTCCATGTGGACTCCTTCTCCTTTCTCAGTAGCTGTGATGAAGGGCAGACTTTCTTTTGCTAATCTCATAGCTTCACTGCCCAGCCAAGTGCTCAGGCTGGCTTAGGTGTCAAAAATATTTATGCAATTGGATGATTGGAAGACACTCAGACATTTCCCCAGGGATTTGTGTACCTAGAAGCGCCAAGCTCTGAAGCAGGTAGGGTGGAAGGTGTATGAAGACAGACATGTCTCGTAAACCTGAAATATGTCACTCAGCTGTGAACAGGATGTGGCTGCCAGGAGCAGAGATTTGGTTATTTCCCTTTCAAAGATGGCACATTGTTTTAGGGACAAATGGAAGCTTAACCTCAGATATTTGTTCTAGCCCGCGAAAAATTCTCTTCTTTAGCCTCACACCATTGGGAGGATCCATGTGGTATGCTGGCCCTTCCAGCTGTGTTGTCAGGCCTGGTTCACCATCTTTATCTCCTCCCAGAGCCCAGTCTGTCTTTTCTATGCAGAAACCAGACCCATGTCCGTCCCAAGTGAGTCCGCCATGCCATTTAAATTAGACCATTTCTTAGCTTCAAAAACCAATATATTAAATATGTAAGGTGAGAAATGTAATAATAAAACAAACATCTGTGAACCTAAAACTTGATTTAAAAAAATATAACAAGACCAATATTATAAGAGCTGAAGGTCTCCCTCCCTCCCACTCATGTAGTCACCTTTTTGGACTTGTTTTTATATATCGTTCACCCACTTTTCTTTAGAATGTTATCATATATGTATATACCATTAACAATATATTACTGTGTTTTTTTTAATTTAACATTATAAAAATTGTATCGTGCTCTAAGTATTTTTTTTTAAATTAAAGTTTATTGGTGTGACAATTGTTAGATTTCAGATGTGAGTATTCTTATGCGACTTTCCTTTTTTCTCTTACCATTAGGTTTGTGAAGTTGATTCATGATGACCTGTGTATTTGACCTTTATTAATTTTCACTTTCGCATACCATCCTATTGTGTGACCACGTCACGATTTATTTCTCCATTTCCCTATTAATGACTATTTGGGGGTCTTTTCTAGAAAAATGTTCTATACTTTCGTGTAAGTATATGTGGGTGCATATATGGTATGTACCTAAAAATAGAATTACCAGGCCCTATGTAGTACTCAAACTCAACTCTAGTCATCGATGCCAAGTTGCTGGAGTTAATTTATACTCTCTCTGGTCATGTGTAAGATGCTGCATTACACTGTACATCTTCACCAGCATATTGTATTGTCAGATTCTTTAATTGGGTATGAAAATCTATCATGCTTTCAATTTAAATTTTCTTGATTATATAATGAGTTAACTTTCAAAAGTTTATTAGCTGTTCTAGTCTCCTGGTCTGAGAATACCTGTTCAAGTATTTTTCATAGTTTTGAATGGGATTGTGGGACTATTTCTCAGCGATTTTAGCAATTAAATGTATATTCTGGATTCTAATCATTTGGTCTTGCGACATGTAGAAAATGTCATTCCCAGTTTGAGCCATCTTCTCACTTTCAGCTATGTCTTGATGAACAGAAGCTTTTAATTTTAGTGTAGTTTAAATAATCTATCTTCTTTTTACAAATGGTTTATTTTCCGTGTGGCTAATCAGTTCAATTGTCCCAGCATTATCTCCTATTTACCTGAAAAATTAGCTCTGTTAAAAAATGTACACACACACACACACACACACACACACACACACACACACACACACAAACAATATAGCTTCTTATTGCTCCATTAGTCAATCTGCCTGCACCTATATCCCATTATCCACTAAGTTAATACAGCTTTCTAATAAATCTTGATGACAGGTGGGCAAGTTCCCCTACCTTTGACTTCTGTGGCATCTTGACTATTTTTGTTCCTGTGTATGTATTTAAGGACTTCTAAAAAATATGCGTAATACTATTATCACATCTAAAACTCAATGACCTCAAACATCTAGTATATACAGTGTGGATATGCTAAACAAAGGGAAGATTGACATCCCGGGTGGGACAGAGTGCGAAGGTGTGAGATTTCATCACACTACTCAGAATGGTGTGCAATTTAAAACATTAATTGTTCAAACTCTTTCATAAACGTATAAACTGTTTGAAGGAGAATTCAAGTGAAGTTCATCCCAAGAGTTTATCGTGGTCTGGACTTTGTATGACGTCATCATGGTGTCGTTTTAACATGTTCTTTGTTCTCTGTATTTCTTGTAAATAGATAGTTTGAGACTTGATCCGATTTAAGTTCATTTTGGGGAGAGGGAGAGGCAAGACTACTTCATAGGTGGTGGTATGCATGTCCATGAGGACACACATGATATTTTGTCATCTCTCTTTTGTGTTAAGAGCAGCCATTGATCATTGTGGCTTAGATCCATTGATTCACTCGGGATCACAAAATGGTGGCATTCTAACTCTATCATTCCTTCCTACTTATTAGCTGGAATTATTTTATAAAGATGAATTCCTTCTAATTAACGATTAATGACCTTGAGGTACACTTTATAGAGGAAACCAGGACAGATTGGATCACAGCAGAATCAGTTATCTGCACTGAGCACCGTCAATGATTTCTTTATTTACCAGTTTTCAAAATAATGGCTTGGTGAGCATCTTCCAAAGACAGCAAACATGTTTAAAAATATCATCATGACCTCATGGATTAGAGCTAGGTGTTTTAATCCGCTGTAGTCATTATCCTCATTGATGTCCAAATTGCCCCGTCTGTGTCTACTGGGGAGTCTTCAAGTTATCCTGGAATCTTTTTATATGACCCAGTCATTTTGTTAGCGTCTTTGAAATCTGAAATTACAAAGTGTTCCAGCCTCAATATGGACATTTTTTACCACAGACCTGGAATTATCCATTTGTTCAAGAAGTCCTGGTTCCTATTAGTGCAAAATGCTATTTAGAAAAACTACAGACTGGGTGTCAGGAGTCCTTATAATGACTAAGCAATTGGCTTAGTCATTGTGTCTGGACTGTTTCAGTGGCTAGAACGAGGGGATACACGCACACGCATACATGGATCCATACATGCATGCATATGCTCTAAAGATACATCAGGGCTTCTTAAATTAATGGTTTTTATTTAACTTCATCAATCTTCTGTGAGACTTCCCCTCCATGTCATTAATACCATTTTGGGTTCTTACCAACAGTGTATGAAAGTATTTTTTCCCCACAAAAAATTTTTGGAAAAATTTTGGATGATTAGTATCTCAATGTAGTTTCAACATACATTTGTCTTCTTTTGAGCAAGCTGAAAATTGTATATGTGTTTGTATAAATATGTATATATATATATATACTATACATACACCAAATAACATATATACTATATTCTCCGTCTCTCTCTCTCTCTCTCTCTCTCTCTCTCTCTCTATATATATATATATATATATATATATATATATATATATATATATATGTGTGTGTGTGTGTGTGTGTGTGTATGTATATATACATATATATAATTTATAAATCAACTTGTCAAGATTCACAGAAAACCTTGTTTGGAATTTTTATTAGAATTACATAGAATATATATGCCAATTCTCCTCAACTTGATATTTTTATGATATTGAATCTTTCTGCCAAAGAAATTTCTTTATGTATTTTGCTCTTATTCAGTTTTTTTTTCAGTAAAACTTTCTAATCTCTTCCACAAAAGTCTTGAGCATCTTTTGTTAGATTCTCTTAGGCCTTTTATGTATTTTTTTGCCGTTATAAATACTGTCTTTTAAAATTTTATTTATATGTACTGGATATTAAAATAAATATAATTAAGTTGTGTACATTGCTCTCATGTGCAATGATTTTGCTAGCTTTTCTATTGATTCTAATAATGGTAGAGTCATTTTAGGTTTTCCATGAAGACCATCGTCTAGGAAGACTGATGGTTTTGTTTTTCTAATCTAGTTGCATATTTTATTTCCTTTTTGTGTCTTTGCTGCTGAATGCCTTCAGGATGACCTTGGATCACACCAGAATCTTAGGGTATCTGTGCTGAGCACTGTCAACTGTCCCCCATCTGGCCAGGGAGCAAAGCTTATAAAGAAAGCTTTACCCTTTTCTTCTTGCCCATCCCCCGTCTCTGTTTGGATTTGACTGCTGTGCAGTGAAGACGTCAGCTGAAGTTTTGCCAGTTGACTCGAGCAGTGAATTCTTGCAGAGCTTAGCTTAATCAGCGTGGATAGGCTGAATGAAATGTGACTTGTTAGACATCATGTCCTCATGAGTGGGATGCCTGGGCCAGGACCCCAGGCAGCCAGGAAAGCTGGATTCTTGAACCATAGCTGGGACAAATGGGTGTGAACCCAAGGAACAGGGAATCTTAGGTCCTTAGGGTCAGATGTAAGAAGCCATTCCACTGTCATCAGGACAAAAGAGGCTGTAGACCATAAGGCAGAACCTAAGTATTGGGAGACCAGTAGGCCCTAGACCATGGCAGGGTTGTGAACAAGTACCTGGATCCAGGTTGTGTTGCCTGGATGTTATTTCATCAACCTTAGGTCCACATGTACCTGTAGGTCAGTGTGGTTAGACTCCAGTTTAGCAGTGCGAGGGTTAAATGCAAGTCTACATGCAAAGCCCCTCGCTTGTATGTTGGTGGGTGCACATTTGAAGACATTCAGTGCTGCACCTGTGCTGTGTAGTGAGCTCCTGTTGCAGGCACCAGGACATGAGCTAGAACTTTGCTGTCTCTGAGCTGTGAGCTCTCCTTCCAACTCGGTCATCTGCCCATGTGCCACGCACGGCCCAGAGGTGCTCATGGGAAGCCCATCATAGCACACATCCATTCTGGAAAACAGTCCTCTGGAGCCTATTCCTGTTTTCCTGGTTTGTGGATTCTCAGTTTTGCACCCTGTCTTTGTTGCCTCCCTTGCTGATGTGCTCCAGAGTAATCGTCCAGTTTCTGAGCAAAGCTCACGCTGCGAGCTCCATCAACAGATGAGTCTCTGGCTCCACAGTGGTTGGGGGGAAATCTGTGTAGCCAAGGCCAATTTATTTCAGTCACAGGCTTGTTTAGTATAGACCAGTTTTGTTTTGTTTTGTTTTAATTGGGGAATATTGGGAAACAGTGTGTTTTTCCAGGGCCCACCAGCTCCAAGTCAAGTCGTTGTCCTTCAATCTAGTTGTGGAGGGTGAAGCTCAGCTCCAAGTCGGGTTGTGTTCAATCTTCGTTGCAGGGGGCACAGCCCACCATCCCATGTGGGAATTGAACCGGCAACCTTGTTAAGACCTCGTGCTCTAACCAACTGAGCCATCCAGCTGCCCCAGTATAGACCAGTTTTCAATCTCAATCACCCAGAGACTAAATGAACGATGCAAATTCCTGGGACCTACTCCACCTGGACAACACAGAATCATGGCAGTTCTAGACTGGAGCCTGCCATTTGCAGTATGACCTTAGGCAAATCTTCTCCTGTCATTGGCCCTCCGCTTTCCCAGTTCAATTGCCCAGGATTCTTTGACCAGAGACTGGGTGTCCCCTCCCCGGGTTCCCTCCTCTGGCTATGCTTCTGACTATGGGCAGCTTCTTTCTGCTATAAAACTTAGCCAGGAAGGGGTCGGAAAATTCACTGCTTTCATACCTTGCACTATTATCACGACCAATCTCTTTTCACATATTTTATCCTTCATTTTATGATAGCTATTAAAGACTGTTAAGAACTCTCTCGGTTCCTTGAGGAATATTTATGCATTTTATAGGACTCTCCTGAAGGAGAGCAGCCCTTATTAAGAGCAAGCAGGGAGATTCTGCATTAAAGGGGCATGAGGAGGCCTCGCCCAGAGGATAATGATGCTGACATTCTCTGTTCAACTCACTAGTTTATGCACCTGTTTGAACTGTTTTCTTTGGGGGGAATTAAGGGATCTTTGAGAATTTCAAGCAGCACAGAGACGGCTCTGTCGTTGAGATCTTGCTGCTGTTTGCAGTATCAGCTGAGTGGGCTGGAAGGGTGGGAAGAAAGGGGGCTTGCACTTCCTGTCCTGATTTTGCAACCTGTATTTTGCAATGCCAGACTTCATTTACCCATTAAGGAATCAGCACCTGGACAGCAGCCTGGATTTACTCCTGCCATGTCCCCAATGGCGTTAGTCCCCACCCCATGTTTCACCACCCTGTCTTCCCAGCACATCCTATATTTCACGGGACCTGAGGCAAACTCTAGCTGTTTTATTTTTTTTAAATAGACTTTTATTTTTTAGAGAAGTTTTAAGTTCATAGTAAAATGGAGCAAAAAGAAGAGAGAGTCTCAATACCTCCTACACCAACACATGCACAGCCTCCCCCCAGAGTGGTATATTCGTTCTAATTGATGAACCTACATTGACACATCATTATTCCTCCAAGTCTGTAGTTTATATTATGGTTCACTCCTGGTGGCGTATATTCTGTGGATTTTGACAAAAGTATAATGACATGTGTCCATCATTACAGTATCATACAGAACATTTTCACTGCCCTAAATATTCTCTGTGTTCTGCCTGTTCCTTCGTCACCCCCTCCTCAGCCCCAGGCAACTGCTGATCTTTTACTGTCTCCATAGTTTTTCCTTTTCCAGAATGTCACGTAGTTGGAATCATATAGTATGTAGTCTTTTCAGACTGTGTTCTTTCACTTGGCAATATGCATTGGAGGTTCCTCTACGTCTTTCCATGGCTTGATAGCTCATTTCTTTTTAGCTCTGAATCCCGTTTCATTGTCTGGATGCACGACAGTCTTTATCCATTCGCCCACTGAAGGACATCTTGGTTGCTTCCAAGTTTTGGCAATTGTCAATAAAGCTGCTGTAAACATCCACGTGCAGTTTTTTGTGTGGACATAAGTTTTCAACTCCTTTGGATAAATGACAAAGAACATGATTGCTGGATTGTCTGATAAAAGTATGTTTGGTTTTGCAAAAAACTGCCCGATTGTCTTTCAGAGTGGCCCATCCCTGGTTTGAGCCCTGTCTAGTGCTTGTGGGCTATCCGAGCCTGGAGCCTGAGGGATTTTGGAGACTACCCTTTTCTCTCTATCTCCTACCACCGCCACCTTCCAAGTTCTGTGACTCCCTCTCCTAAGTATGTCTCCAGAAGGCCTTGTCTTCTCCAGAGAGGCTGGAACAAAGATCTGTTTCACCCTATGTCTCCAGGCTTCCTGCAGCAGTCCCAGGGATGAGCAGGGCATGGTGGTTAGAGGCAGAAGGAGAGGCACACCAATCTCTGGTTTAGTCCTTGCTTCTCGAACTGTGGTCCCTGACCACCTGCACTGGACACTGGGCTTAAACAGGCTCATTGCCAGCTCCTCCAGAGTCCTAAGGGATCAGAATCTCAAGAAACGGCTCTGGAACTCCACACATGTAGCTCCCTACCTCCATTCCCCCAAAGCTGATTCTCACACTGAGTTTTGAGAGCCCCTGAACCATGTCCTGGGTCCGTTGCCCACCAATCCCCCAAGGTCTGGAAAAGGAAGCATCTCAGAGCCCAGAATTCCCCTACTGCCTGAGTGGGTCTCCTGGACTGGAGTCCTGCTCTGCTCCCCAGTAAGCCTCCCTCCTGCCCTCCTTCCTTCACTCCCTCCTCCCCTCCCTCCTTCCCTCCCTCCTCCCCTCCCTCTTCCCCTCCTTCCTTCTCTCCCTCCTCCCCTCCCTCCTCCCTTACCTCCTTTTCTCCAGTTGGGCCTGCCGCCACCTCCTATTTCTCTGTGCTTGTTTTCTATCTCATTTTAATTGATTCCAAAGTGTTAAGGCATTAAGTGAGTATGAATTTGTGTTTCACTGAAATCAATCTCTTTCTGCAAGCTTGCTTCCCTTCTTTCAAGTCAGCTAAATCTTGCCTCCCCCAAATTAAATGGCTCCGGGTGGAACCAGAGAGGATTTGATTACCTAGTGCTGCAGCAGCTCCAGCACCTCTGATCTGGCTTGACCTAATTTGACCCAGAAATGCTGTCCCGTTCACATGCACGGTCCTCACTGTGGAAGCAGGAATGCTTCCACCTGTCATTCAGGGGACAGCCGTGAGGAGAAGGGTGCTGGGTGCGATGGGACATTTGCCCAAACAGGTGTGGGATATGCCAGGGGAGTGGATGTCACTGGCTCTGGAGTTTGGGGTGACCCCAAAGAAGATAAATAACTGCTTTCCTTTCTCAGTTACTATTTGAAGCTCATTGTCCTGACTGTGGGCCTGGAAACTTGGTGTTTCTGTACTATGAGAAGCCAGGAAGTGTCGTGGAAACAGACAGCTGTCTCTGTGTGACCATGTGACACAAAACCTGTTTCCATATCTGCAGAGTGGTGACTCTCATGTTAGGCGCTCGCCCAATGTTGGATTTATTACCATTACGTTATGATTATTGTCAAGGTTCCAATGCACAGGTGTTAACCTGCCCATTTCACAGATGCAGAGGCTGACATGTGGTGTGCTTAGGTGGCTTATCTGAGGTCACATGTCGGTCCTACACACTACATAGCAGAGCAGGATTTGAATCCAGTGCTGCCTGATGATGTCCTGGGTTCTCCGTGTGCAGTCAGAGCCCTGGAGGCAGGGTCCTGCAGACTTGGCTCACCTCTCTCTGACTTCCCCCTGTCCATTAGGGATGGCCGTGGCTTATTCTTCAGCTCTTGCCCACTCATTGCAGTTTGCACCCTTGGGTCCTTAGGTCTGAGAAGGAGGGAGGTGTTGAGACAGTGAAGGAGGCCCTGCCACGCCCATGTCCATGCCTACAGGATGCTGTGTTGAGAGCAGAGGCTGAGCGGGGCACGTTAGTGAGAACATGAGGTCGATCAAAGAGTGGCATTCACATGCACGATATCACGCTGTCCTGGGTGGTAACTGACCCCCCGGGGCTGGGTTTCAATCCAGACCCTAGCTCCTGTGCCATCTTTCACCTCGGTTCTCTCAACTGTCAAACGGGAGAGAATCACATGGCTTCTGCACCCTCCCTGCTCCGATGAGGTTGTTGTAAAGAAAGGACAAGTGAACAGATGTGAGTGTACTTAGCACATCCCTTGACACATAGTAGGTGCTCAGAAATGTTTTATATATTTGTACCTATGGAGAAAAGTAATGTAATAAAAATCTTTAAAAGAAACAGTTAAAATATCTATGAGAGCTGTGTATCAGTTGTCCAATGCAGACAGGACAGATTTCAGCTGGTCGACCTGCCGAGGGCATTCCTTCCGCCCTGCAGCCCAAAGGACAGGACATGACTCCAATCATAAGGATACCTGGATTTACTTAAAAATATATATGTGTGTGTGTGTGTGTATGTAGAGGGTGATTAGGGGATGTGCTGATTACAGATACATGAAAAAGTTCAGCCTCTGTTGGTTGGATCAGCAATTCTTCCTCCTGGTTTTTCATCACCCCAGGGTGTCTCCAATTATCTCAAAAAGGGTCAGGAACCACTCAAGATGTTATTAATTTTAATCCATTCTAATTAAATATATAAATGGGCCATGTACCACTTTGTGGAAGGAGGAAAGGGGGAAATAATATCTTAAAATCAAATATGCAATTCTTGAGGGCTGGTAGCCAGCTTCTCCAGGGCTTGGGATTACGGGTTACTTTTTCTTCTTTGCCTTCTCTTTTTCTTCCTCTTTCCCTCATGATGTGCCCTGTGGGGTGCTCCGATAGATACAGGCAAAGATTGATTCTATCTAGAGAGCCAATAGTGCGATGGGAACAGTGAGGTCAGGTGGGGTGGGGAGGGTGGGGTGTGTGGGTCCCGCGGGAGTTCTTGTCCTGACCTTGCTTCTCTGAACTGCATGACTTTGGGCGAATCTGCTTTGGATGAGTGAGTCTGTGATGAGACTCATCACCTTGCCCTTTCTGTGTCACTGATCAAGGTGAGCATCAAGGAAACAGTGAAGGGCCCATGCCTGGCAATCAGGATGTCTGTATGTATTCCTTCACTGCATTTATAAAGCATCATCTTGTTCCAGGCACTGGGCCCCATTTGCCAGAACAGTCGTGCAGAAGAGGACGGCTCCCTGTTCTTGAGCAGCTCATAGCAAGGGTTAAATTGGGATTTGGGTAATGCGTGGAGAATGTGGCCCATGAAGGGGAAAGCAGCTGCCACTGGCTTTGCATTGGGACATTCCTGGACCTCCAGGTACTGCTTCCGGGGATAGCGAGCGGGATGGTCCCTGTTCACAGTGAGGACTAATGGTGGAGGGACCTGGTCCTCAGGCTTTGCTTTTCCTTTCCGCTGTTCCTGGAGGAGGTTTTGTGCTCAGCCTGTCATTTCTCTCAGGTCTCTATGGGGCGGGCTAGAGAGATGGAGGGATTCCAGCTTAGTGTGGATTCGTGAGACAGGGGAGGGAGGGAGGATGGGCAGAGCCTGGCACTTGGCTTGGTTTTAAGTAAGGAGAAAGTATGCTGGGAGTGGGAGGCAATCAGTCACATGGCAAGGGCCAGGTCGCTGGGGAGAGGACTTGTCCTTCATGCTGCAAAGTTTTCACGTGAACCCAGAACATCACGTCTTCTGGGTCCTCCCTGTACGCTGCCTGGCGGTCCTCCCTGACTGAGGAGGGGTGGGCCAGTGGGATTCTGTGGGAAGGCGTCTCCTCTGAAGAATTCAGGAGACTCTGAAGACACTGGGTGAGCAGAGCCAGGAGCCCGTGGGAAGTGGAGTCCAGCTGCTACCAAGAGAAGGCTGAGTAGGTGGCTCAGGTGGAGGGCCCAGAAGCGGGCCTGGTGGCGCTTGCTTTCATTCTTAACCCTCCTGTGCTTCTGGCACCTGGCATGTGCTACTCCCACCTCCTTTCTGAATTTCTCTCTTCCCCTACATTCTCTCTGCATCTGGCCAATGCTGGCTCACCCCTCAGCTCTCCTCTTAGACTTCCTTTCCTTCAGGAAGCCCCCGTCCCCCGCATCCCTGGGAAGGGCAGGTGCTGTCCCAGGGGTATTCACAACCCCCATCCCATATCTTTCATGTTATGGTTCTCAAACCCCTGAATCGTAATGGCTGCATTAGTCTATGTGCTGTGTAACCTCTGGCTCTGAGCATGGGCCTTGGCACCTAGCAGGTGCTCAGTAAAGGTTTGTGGAATGAATGGTATGTTGAGGTATTGGGCAGAGCCCAGACCACTGCGGGGTTAGGGAGCGCAGGGCCTTGTGAGTACGACGTAGACATCACCCCTTGCTGTCAGGGCTCTGCGACTGGCATCACTGCCCTGGGTCTCAGATGGTCTGGAGGGTTCTGGGTCGACTGTTCTCCTTCTCTCCCAGGCTGCTGACTTCTGGGGCTGAGCTGCAGCTGCATTCCCAATTCTTTCAATGTCTTGGGTGATTTTTCAAACGTTTTACCTCCAACGTGCTTTGCATACTGCCACACATTTTAAATCCCACACATAATTTAAGGAACATTTAATCAATAGAGTCTTGATTCATTTTTCCCTTAAATCATCAGTATTATTGTTGTGAAGAGCCCATTTGAAGTTCAGGAAGGCTCTTAAGCATTTTTAATAACCATTTTCTTCCCTTGCGTCCTATTTTTTTTAAGTATCTTTTTGAAAGACACTTTTTCCAATGGTTGAACAAGTTCAAAATGCCAGATTCCCAATTGCTTAAATTGTGTCCCATATGCAATTCTGTATATATGTATATATATGAAAATACCCTGGAAAAGTCTATATATGTATATAGTGACATATGTATGTGTGTGTGTGTATACCAAAGCAGTTTTTGCTGCTGGTGGTTTGAGAGTTATCTAAGAAAGGCTCTTAGCTCTGAGAGTGGCTATTTGAGACTGGCTGAGGCAAGCGATTCAGGCCTGCTCCAAGGACACCTTACTTCTCATGTTTGGAAGTTTCACATCTTTTAAGCACCTAATACGTGCATGGCAGGCAATTATCTACATTGTTTTGGGTCTGATGCAATTTTCAGTCCATGTTGTGGTCTGCCTATTGCATCTTACGTTTACTGAGTACTTAGTGTATGCCAGGTATCGTGCTAAACCCTTCATGTACCTCCTCTCAGGAGGTTAGTTTTATTCCATTTTGCAGACCAGAGAGATGAGGCAGAGGGCTCCTATATTAGTTTCCTGGGACTGCTGTGACAAATGCCCTCTAGCTTGGTGGTTTAAAAACCACAGGGAGTTATTATCTCCCAGTTCTGGAGGCCAGAATTCTGAGGGAGAACCTGTTTCTTCCCTCCTCAAGCTCCTGCTGGCTCTAGCACTCTTTGGCTTGTGGCCATGTCACTCTAATCTTTGTCTCTGTGGTCACATTGCCTCCTCCTCTTCATGCATGGTACCTCCTCTCTCTGCGTCTGTCTCCTATGAGGACACTTGACATTGAATTTAGGGCCATTCTGGATAATCCAGGGTAAACCCCTTCTCTCAAGATCCTTAAATGAATCCAACTTTTGCCATATAAGGTATAACGTTCACTCTTCTACCATATAAGGTCATACTTACTGGTTCTGGGAGTTAAGGCATGGATGTATCTCTTGGAGGGTCACCATTCAGGCCACCCAGCTTGAAAGGAGCACTGTGAGGACTTGCACCCCAGCAGTGTGGCTGCAGAGGTGGGCTCTGCTCTCTGCTGCATTGCTCATGTGCCAGGGCAATGGGGACAGAAGCTGCCGGGCCCAGTCAGCGTGGCTGGAATTTTAATTGGTCTGTCCCCCTGAGGGCACTCATCTCCTGCCTTGGTCTGTTCAGGATGCATAACACAATGTCATTGCCTGGGTGGCTTATAAATAACAGACATTTATTGCTCACAGTTCTGGAGGCTGGAAAGTCCAAGATCAAGGTGCCAACATGGTCCCATTCTGATGGGGACACTCTTCCTAGTTCATAGCCAGCAACTTCTCTCTATGTTCTCAGATGGTGAAAGGAGCTAGGGATCTCTCAGGAGCCTTTCTTATGAGGGCGCTCACTCCATTCATGAGGGTGTTACCCTCATCACCTAAGCCCCCCTCTGAAGGCGCCACCTCCTAATACCATCATCGAGGATTAGGATTTCAGCATGAACACTCAGCGTGAGTTTTGGGGGCAGAAACATTCAGACCATAGCATACCCTTCTATCATTTTTGTGTGATTTTTTTTTTCTTCCCATCTCGACAGAAATACTTAGGTCTTTTTACTTCAGTGCGTAAACTCCGCAGTTTACGTGGCTTGTGTCTGTATTGTGAACCATGGTCTTGCATTGTAGACCGTTATGTGACTGCTGCTGCTCCACCCTGACGTGGTAATGGGTGTGTGGTTATGGTATTACATTGATAAATATTAATACATCTCTTATTGTTTGGTTTTGGTCAACAACCCTCAAATATCAGCTGTTTCATATGGTTCAGTCTCATATTTAGTTAAAATATGTTGCCCATCAGCATTCTCATCTCTTTCCTCCACTTGCCTTCATCCTCTGCTTCCTCCAAAGGCCACCTAAATATCCCTGCTTCCTGTGTGTGCCTTTGATTCCAGTACGTGTTTAATTGGACCCATCTCCACTCTTTGGTTACTTCGGCACATCTTTGGCAGATTTGGTGCTTTGTCACGCTCCAAGTCCCATCCTAATTTTGACTGTCTCAGAAGAAGCCACAAAGCAGCCAGCCCATCTTGAAGTCATCAGCTTCCATTAAGGTTCGGGAGCATCTGTTTGAAACCAACATGCTATTTCCTGCCTGGCAAATCAGTAGCAGGATTGTGTACTGTGCCCACTAACACAAAGTACTTACGGGTAATGTCAAGTTGGGTCCAAGTCTAAAAATACCGTCTTCCCTTCAGCATCTCCTCTTTTCGGCAGAGTGACCTGGCTCACAACCAGAACTTTGCCTCACTCTAAACATTTACACATTTAATGCATCCTGAAAGATTAACCTATATTATGCACAGGCAATGGTGTAAATGTTTCCTTTCCTGGCAAGAACTGTGTTATTGGAAATCATTTATTGAGATTTATGTCTTAACAGAGCTGAAGGCTGTCTGCATTGTTAAAAAAAGCAACGCTGGAAATTCTGGGATGGGATTTACATGGAGATGTGGAGTCACTAGGAATGCCCCTTCCAGGAATAGTGCTGTTAGTCAACCATTAATAGTTATCAATTGTGCACTACCGGTGTGCCTTGAAAAATACAGTCATGACTCACTGGTTGTGTGACCTTGGGAAAATTGCTTCATCTCTTTGAACCCTAGTTTCCTGTCTGCGGGATAGGGTGATAATATTGGTGCATGTTTAGTAGAGTTGCTAGAAGGACTCATTGACTTGGCCTAGAGCCAAACCCATCTCCTTGTAATTTCAAATATAGAAGAGCATTTTGTAGGAAGTGAGTTCTGTATTGCTGAAAGTGTCTTGGCATAGAGTGAGAGATTGATCTGCAAATTTGCTGAGGGGATTCCACTACTGCAAGAGAGGGAAGGGGATTTGCCCATCTAGCTTGAGGGTTCAGGATTATGTGCTATCTTGATCTGGGAAGAAAGTAAGAAAATGTATATCCTGGCAGGTGGAAGGTGGGAGGGATTATCAGAGACCTTGGTCCCTGGTACCTAACACAGAGTCACCAATGTGATCAGTGCCTGATCTGCTCAATAACTGCTCAATAATATATATTTACTGAGTACTTGTTGGGATGCCAACCCAGTACAAGGTACTAGGGACACACTAGTTGGATGTGCCTGAATATCTGTCCTAGGGGAACTATGTCTCCAAATGTCTAATCCCATGAAGGATTTGGGAGAAAAGAGTACAGAGAAAAGAGAGAACTAATATTTGTCAAAGAACTGCTATGTACCAAGCATGGTATATATTTTTCCCCAAAAAACTTGGCGAATGAGACTATTATTCCTGTTTTATACCTGCAGAAATAAAATCTGGAGGAGGCTGTGATTTAATCAGTGTCTCCATTAGTCAGGATGAGTTAGGCTATGCTGTAGCAACAAACAGCCCCAGAATCTTCATGGCTGAAAACAAAGATTTATTTTTTGCTCACACTATGTCCATTGTGGTTCTGCTACTCGTTGTTTTCCTCATTTAGGAACCCTGACCTTTGCCATGCCAGAGGGTAAAGAAAATGTGGTGAAGCAAGCGTTGGCCCTTAGAGCTTTCATTCATTTTCCAAAGCAAGTCACATGGCCACAACCAAATTCCAGGAGGCGAGAAGATCAATCCTACCATCTGCCTGAAAGGCGAGTGCCAGGATGCTGGTGAATAGCCCCACTGACTACCAGTCTCTCAGCAAGTGGCAGAATTCAAATCCAGGCGAGGCTCTCAAGTCTACTCTTTCTACTTTAGCATGTCACCTGGGAAGTGGCAGGAGGCCCAGGGTTCCAGGACCTGGCACCTCTTGTACTTCTACAGTGAAAAATATCACCTTGGTGACAGTGACATCACACTCTGTGATCACGCTCCTTTCAAGCACTGCAGCCGCGAGTGCCCTTGATCCCACTTAATGTCCACATGCTTCACGTGGGGTTTGCCCACGGCTGCCATAAGCGGCTAGGCTTGGCAAAGGCTTCACGTGTCCTCCTTCCTTTGGCTCCAGGAATAGGAGAAGGCCCTGGTGGCACACGGAGACCAGATATTAGTAAGAGCAGTATCAATAAGATGGTGATCTGAGGGAAACAAGAGGACGTGAGGGGTGTGAAAGAACCCAACAGGCCAAAGAAAGGTCTTCTTGACAGCAGCTGTGTTAGTCAGCTCCGGCTGCGATAATAGGACGCACAGAATGGGTCACTTAAACAACACAAGTTTATTTTCTCTCAGTTCTGCAGGTTGGATGTTCAGCACCAAGGTGCCAGCAGGATTCATGTCTGGTTAGGCCTCTCCTCCTGGCTTGCGGATGGCCACATCTTCTCTCTCTGTATTCTCTCTCTCTGTGTTCCCGTATTGGGAGAGCGAGCCCCGCTGTCTCTTCCTCTTCTTATAAGGACACCAGTCTTATAGGATTAAGGCTTTGGCCTTATGATGTCATTTAACCTGAAATACAGTCACATTGGGGGTTAGGGCTTTGGTTTATAAATTTTGGGAAGAGAGGACTCAATTCAGTCTATAACTGTAGCAAATACAAATTTTCACATTTGAGTGATGGTGGAGGAGTCAGGAAAAGTGGGTTTGTGGCCTCAGTTCCAGGAGTCATTATCTCTGTCATGCACGTCACCTTGAGGGCTCCGTTGCTCAGGCCACATAATAAATGCGTGCCGAGTTCCTTGCACAGGGGCAGGCATGTGGAAAGCACATGGTTTTCCTTCCTTCTCTGAGCCTCTGTTTCTCAGTTGGCCATTCTTGCCTCACAGAATTGCTCTGACAATCAGAGGAGTGAGGGTTCAGGAACATTTTGAAGAGCTGGCGTTGCCTCAGGATTGCCACCACCCCTCTTCTCTCTCTCTTGCCCGCATAGAGGTTGGGACATAATAGAGCAGTAAGTATGTGTCGAATGAATGACGGGGCAATGAAATAACAACAGGGGAATGAATAATGTGCTTTGTGAACTGGAGGTCCTCCACCCGTCCTGAGCTGGAGCGTGGCCTCTACCTTGGGGAGAAGTGTGATCGGAGCAAACAGCAGTGTGGGCAAGGACAGTGAGCTCTGGGGACACAAGCGTGCATTCAAATCCTGACCCTCAACATTTCCCAGATGTGCGATGTATGGCGAGTTCTTAGCTGAACTGTGCTCTCCTGTCCAGGTCTTTATAAAGTGGGAGCACCAGCCTCTTCTTTGTGTGAAGATGAGCACCAGGGACTAACATGTTTAATGTGGGGAAGGGACTCAATACATAGCATAGCTCGTGCTATTGAGATATTGATCAGCTCCTGGGGCCAGTGGGCATTTAGAGCATTAGAAAATTAATAGCTCTTACCCCTTTCACTGCCTTTCCCGGAGGTGGGGCTGTAACCCAGGGGGCCCCCTTATGGTGAGACAGTAGCTGTCCTGTCAGGGGCCCTCCCTAAATCACACTTCTCACCCGAGCACCTCCACGAATGACCTTCCTCTGGGCATTCCATCTGGGGCTGGTTCTTAAGCTGTGGATAATGTAGAATCACTGTCCTTTATCCTCAACCAGACTCCTGATGGGAGGGTGTTTAAATTTGACTGATGGCTTAATATTTTGTCCTCAAGAGGAGGCAGTCTTCCTGAGGGACCCTCCAGCTATGTGTCATTGTAACGGCTCCTCTCAGAAGCCATCCTGAGTAAAACAGCTTCTTCTTCCAACCTTAGTCTTCTCTGTCTGTGCCACTGGTTTCTGACAAGCCCTCCTGATGTCTGCAGGTGCTTTCCTCCAGGCACTGCCTGAGGTACCAGGGGCTCCCTGTGGCCCTGGGAAGGGCCTGACAGCTGCTCAGTTATTCCATCATCCTCTCTTGTTTATTCTTCCTCTGCTGTAATTATTCTTGCAGGACCATGGGCCGTGGGTGCGTGAACCCTTCTGGGCGTAGGCCCAGAGACAGCGGAATTAATGGATTAATGGACGTGCTTACTGGCGTTTATAGTCCAGATGCCAGGGGGCACCATCAGGATGCCCTCAGCCATCTGGGGGGCCCAGCTGGCTTTTTAGTCATATTCAGACTAAGTTTCAATGAACACCCACTCGTGACTGAAGCTATCTATTCTCCGCAGTGTGTCTGCACATTACAACTTACCAACTCTACTCTTTATCATGTGCATAATGAGGATTCACCATTCAGTCACTCAACACATTTACTGAGCCCCATGTGGAATGCACAAAGTCTACGTGCTTCCTAATGTCAATAGTCCCTGTGTCTTATGGGGTTGCAAAAAATAAAAAAAGGTAGAATAAAACAGATGCATTATCTCAGTGGATGAGAAAGGAAGGCATTTTGGGGGCCCCCAGGAGAAACTGTTAGTCCCACAGTGAAGAGTTAGGTGGATATTAGGTAGGCTTCCTGGAGGACATCCTTCCTAGGCTGAGACCTGAAGGATCCACAGGACCTAGGTAAAAGCCTGGCATGAAGAGGAAGGGTGAACAGGCAAAGGGATGACAGTGGGGTCATAGGGTATTGCAGGCAGTGTGGTTTGTCTAAGAGTAACAGGTCTGTTCGGGAGCAGACAATATGCTGGCTTCCCCTGGCAGGGAGCTGCTTCCTTATTCCTTATAAAATGCATAGCTTTGCAGAGAGCCATGCGTGAGTTCTTGGCTGTGAAACCTAGAGCTTGTCTGTGGGCTGGGGTGGCCTTTCTATGCAGAGGACTGAGCAGGACAGTCAGTGGGCAATGCCAATAAGTGGTGCTTGTTACAGCCCCTTCTCCTTCCCAGCCCTAGTCCTGAGCTTCTGGTCAAGGGCTTGGACTCTGAGGGAGCTGTCTGCCCCTCCCTTTCCTTTCTGCCCTGTCGCCTGATGGAGCACCAAGCTGGGAGGCCATCCGTACTTGCACTTGGCCTGCCGAGGTGGGGACCGCTGGCCTGAGCATCAGGGCCTGAGTTCCAGGGTTGGCTCAGCTTCTGATTCCTGGTGCAACTGTGGGCAAATCATGTTTCTACTTCTCAGGGTGGAGGTGAAAGTAGATGGACTGCTTCCCCAGGTCTGCCTACCCAGGGTGTTTTGCTTCTAAACAGATGACTAGATCTCCACCATGGAGCTAGTGTAATGTGTCGTTAACTCTTCCCAGAAACCCAATTTTTGCCGAGTAATAGAGCATCAACCAATAAAATATTTGACAATGTCAAAAACAAAAACATGGGCGAGGGAGTTACCACTGTTATCTGGTTTTCTAAGACCACAAACTCTAGACACTTGCATGTTACTACCGTGTTTCCCCGAAAATAAGACCGGGTCTTATATTAAGTTTTGCTCCAAAAGACGCCTTAGGGTGTATGTTCAGGGGATGTCATCCTGAAAAATCATGCTAGGACTTATTTTCCAGTTAGGTCTTATTTTCGGGGAAACACGGTAATTCTGTATAATTTGGCAAGTTACTTTCTCTAATCCTCATTTTCCCATCTATTAATTGATGCAACAAATAGAGTCTGCCTCATAAGGACAGTGCTGGGCAGGACTGTCACGTGTAGCTGTGCTTATTGTGCAGCAACCAAGAACACCTAGTTGGAGAGCAAGTGGGGGCTGAAATCCAGCCCAGACTCCACTCACCATATGCCTGCCCCAGGCACCTACGCCTGGTCCCTGTTGCTCACCCTTATAAAGGAGGAGTTGTCAGCCTCCCTGGTTCTTAGCATCGTGTCTGGCCCATAGGTTAAGTCCTCATTTTCTTTACTCTTATTGGGAGGAAAATTAATGTTTGAGGACCTAGTTGAATGCAAAGCCTCAGTTTCCCCACCTGTGAAGTTATGGAAGTGAACTTGTTTGTCTCTGTTATTTTCATGAGATTGGACCATCTATATGATTTTGAATTCCAAGGCGGGCGACCTGAGCTCAGCTTTGAAATCTATTATGTGTTTCCTTCCTGAGCATGGGCTCAAAGTGATTTGGCTCCCGAACCTTGGGGTAGGTGGGACTTCCTGGCTGCCTAGGCCAATCTAATGGAGAGCAGCATTCTTCTTCACCCCAGCTGAGGCATCTCAGCCCCAGCTGAGGTATCTGGATGTGTCTTGGCAGCTGATGGAGATATAATTCACTTCTTGTTGGTCAATGTCGTGAAGGAAGCCAGGATCCTGCTATGAAAACCTCTGCCAGGATGCTCTAAAGAGATGGGGTCAGGGGGTGAACAGAGAGGAGGGTGGTCTCTCTGTCTCGCCCAGGAGAACCATGCCCTCCAAGGATTCCACCTCCTTGAAAAGATGCCGACTGTGAATTTCCAATCACCATCTTTCCTTTCTCCCTCTCTCACTGCACTTTTCTCAAATGAAGACTGAGGCTTGAAGTGGGTTAAAAGCACAGTTGTCAGAGCCTCAGTGACTCAGGCTGGAGGAGGTTTGCAGGTATATCCAGGCCGAATCTGGTCTGGCTGGCTGCCTGGTGCTCGGCTCACCTCTGAGCCCTGACCTGAAGGCTAGGGAGCCTCACTTGGGCTTGGGCTCCCGTCCTGTGTTTGGCGAGTCGCCGGCCAAAGCAGACCAATTAGTGAGAACTGCCTCTGGTGGAGTGACTGTGTCTGCCCCTCGGGGCCCATTTCTCAGACTTCTTCTTCATTAGCTTTGACTTGTTCTTGCGTAGTGAGAGGAGCTGTGCTTTGATGCTCTGACACTTGCCTCTGGCCACAGGTCCCAGGACCACTGAGACTGGCTATTCTTCACCTTTTCCAAAGGCCAAGACTTGCAATCTGCTCCACTGTCTGCAGTGCTTTTTCCTGTGGCCTCATATGCTCGTTATAGCGCTGAGCATGAGTGTTTTGGCCTAGTATGAGACAGACTCTAATCTACCCCATTGCTTCTCTGTCTTCCTTTCCCACAGGGCCCAGCAGAGTGGCAAATCAGTGACTTAAAAGTGATCCATTACGAGTGTAGTAGATTGATTATTCCCAAGTCTTCACTCCCTCCTTGTAATAGGATTATACATCCACACCCTTTGTCATTTGACTTTGCTGTGTGTCTCCCTAGGAAAGGTAGGATATTCATCTCTGCCCCATTGACTTTGGGTATGGACATGGGACTTACTTTAGCCAATAAAATGCTGGTAGATGCAGCAAAAGCAGAGGCTTTCCTTGTACTTGTGTGGTTTCGCTCAGACTCTTGCACTTCTGCCATTTGCTGTGAGAAGAGAATGCTCAGATTAGCTGCTTGATAATCCTGGAGAAAGATGTAGAACAGACCCAAACTTGCCCTTCTACCCCCAAAGTCAGATATAGAGCTTCCCCAGCCAAGCTACAGACCTAAGAGCAATAAATGTTGTACCACTGAGCTCCTGGAGTTGTTTGTTACACAGCAGTATTGCAGAAAAATACAGGATTATCATAGAGGTCAACTTGGTGCTGGGGCTGTGTCATTTCCTTCTCTAGTGTCATCAGATCCTAAGCAGACACATAGTAGGAACGGCAAAAATAGTTTGCTGAATGGAGATGGAGCTAGGGAGGATAGACTCTGGAGGGTCACTGGGCTTGGTTGACACTCTGTTCTCAGTCTGGGTCCAGACTCTCGCATTCAATCTATCACCAAGTCCAGTGGAATCCATTGCCAAGTTATAGCCCAGATTTGTCTGTGGAATCTCAGTTTTAAAGTATTGAATCAAATTTTTATACCACTCTGCAGGCAAAACAAAAACACTTCTGACCAGCCCATGGATCATCAGCCTCAGGTCCGTCTACCCTGAATGTGCCTGTCTCTGAGCTCTTAGCATTGATTAAAATTCTCACGGAAGAATCCAATCATGACATGACTAGCAGCCAGTCAGCCTACAGTCATATCCTGTTTCCCTGACAGTGTTATTTTGGTGATGACGAAATAGTTCCAGTTTGACCAAAGAAAGAACACTAGACTGAGAACCTGGAGTTTTGAGAGTGGGTTTGACTCCTGCTGCTAGCTTACTGTGTGACATTGAGTGAGTCATTTTCTCTCTCTGGTCCTTAGTTTTCCCATCAGCATAATGACTTTACTACTTACAAGCTGAGACACTGGGAATGGATTACTTAACTTCTCCAAGCGTTAACGTCCTCAGTCTGTGAATCTATAAAATGGGACACCACTGCTCATCTGACCGTGTTAAATGAGATAATAACTGAAGCCCGAGCACACTGCCTGGCATTCAGGGTCCAGTGGATGTCAATTGTGGCTCCTTTTGCTGCTGCCTCTAATTATAAACAATAATAAATGAGAAACATGGCCTAAATTCTCTAGAAGCAGCTGGGGACAAAAGCTGGCGCACAGAATTCTGGGCTGCTATCCTACCATGTTTCCCTGAAAATAAGACCTAGCTGGACCATCAGCTCTAATGCATCTTTTGGAGCAAAATTTAATATAAGACCCAGTATTATATTATATTAATTATATTATATTATGTTATGTTATGTTATATTATATTATATTATATTATATTATATTATATTATATTATATTATATTATATCATATAAGACCCGGTCTTATATTATAGTAAAATAAGACTGGATCTTATATTAATTTTTGCTCCAAAAGACGCATTAGAGCTGATTGTCCAGCTAGGTCTTATTTTTGGGGAAACACAGTACTTGTAGCAGAAATGCACTGTGTTCTGATTTCCTTTCTGTCTTGTACCTGATGTCCTGCTCCATCCTTTCATTCCCTGCCCAGTCCTGTGATGGCTCCTATTAGATGTTTACTCTGTTTCTTTGCTCACAGTCACTTTGCATGCCTGTCTCGCATACTCAGCCCTGAGCACGCACCTTTCACAGATTGGCTGATGGCAGAAGGCTCGCTTTGATCTCCTACCTGAGAGATACTCTGTAAGGGGTTTCCTGCTGAAATGGAGCAGAGACCCCTCCAGATGCCAGCTGGGGCTCATGTGAGTTTCTAAATACTGTAACATATGGGTCTCCTTTCCCAGGCCAGGACCAAGTCAACAACTGGGTAAGAAAAGGGCCTGAACACTGCCCTGGCTAGCAGAGAGCCTAGAGAACACGATGAGCGTAGTGCAACATTTGATTTCAAGGCAATCTCATGAGTTAGCAGACCATATCTGGAATCAGGTAACAGAAGAAAAGGGGATAACTCACTCATGTAACTTGGAAGGTCAAGGGACATTGTCATCTCTCTCTTTCCTGTCCTTCCATCCCCATCCCTTTCGGTGCCATCTGAAGGATGCCCACCAGGCCTTTAGACAATATGTTTGGCAGTAATCCAACTGACACAGGACAGCCCTTTACTTCCAAAGAAGGATTCTGATTGGCCACCCTTACACCGATCACTTTTTCCAGGGGCTGAAGAACCCAGTTTGGCTGAGCCTGGCTGTAAGCCTATCACTGCAGCAAGTGTGTGTGAGGTGTACTGTCCCCAACATATCCTCTAGATCCCCAGAGAAAGGGAGAGTGTGTGGCTCTCCAAGGAGATGAACTGGGTTGCCCACAAATGCTCTGCCTATCCTGTCCATGTCATTGCGCAAAAGCCTCAAGTCACTTTTCTTGGTTCTTCATAGATTTCACATGGCAACATGGGGTGGGGAGGGATGGCAGTGGGGCTCTTTGTGGTAGGAACTCCCACTATCTATTTTCAAGGGGACAGGGAGACCAGCTGGATTCACTGCACCAGTGACATCTAGGGTGATGAAAGATTATACATGGATTTGTATAAAAGCACAATTGTCTGCTACACGTATAAAAAGCAGAGGCTGGATATTGTATAACATAACAGGCCTAGCTGCATGTAGATTGCAGGGCAAGGGGCCCCTGCTTCTAAATGGGCATTGGTTAGCTCAATACATTTCTTGACTCTGGTCTGTCTCGCCACTCCATTCCCTCCATGACTTCCCCAGTTTGGTCCTTGTCTTTGCCCATCTGGACTCAGCTCTTTGACCTCTTACCTACTACTGGCTCCCTCTTGTCGTGTCCCACAGAACTGCAAGTGCAGGTCTCACTCTGTCCCTACTTACAGACCTCTGCCCATTCTCAGTACTCAACAGAATGAAGTCTCAGCAACTTTGTTTTGTTTTACATGACCCTTCGTAAACTCAAGTTTGCCCTCTGCTCCAGACGGAAAAAGCACAGATTGGAGTATAATGGGCCTGGGTTTGGGTCTTGTTGCTGCATTCTATCAGCCATGTGATTTGGGACTTGACATTGACCCTGTCTGGGATTCAGCCTTTGGTAAAATGGAATTGAGATCTCTCTCTCTGTCTCTCTGTCTCTCTGTCTCTCTGTCTGACTCTTTCTGTCTGTCTGTCTGTCTGTCTGTCTCTCTCTCTCTCTCTCTCTCTCTCTCTGTCTCTCTGTCTCTCTGTCTCTCCCCTCCCCCCCACTCCCTCTCTCCCTGTCTCCCTCTCTCTCTTCCCCTCTCTCCCCTTCCTGCGTTTTCTTTCCCCTCTCTCCTTCCCTACCTCCTCGGTCTCTGTCTCCCTTCTGCTCGCTCCCTCCCCTATGTCTTCCTCCTTGCCCTCTCCCTTTCTCCCTCCTCTCTCCCTCCCCTACACTCATACCTTCCGTGATGGCCGTGAGGACTAAGAGATACGTAGCTCAGGTCAGAGTGCCCAGAGCAGCACAGGTAGGAAATGCATGGCCAATGTCATGTGTTCACCACTGCTTGTACCCTTGTGGTGTAATAAATATAAAATTGTCTGACCTGGTTGTGGGTGCTGGCACAGAGTTTCTAAAACTCTTGGAACTTCCCAAGTGATGGGAGCATCTTTGTAATTCCTGAGCCCCTTGGGTTGCACCTAAGTTTATGCTAATGAGGTGAGATGACTCAGGATGGGGGCTGCCCACCAGAAAGACCAGTTATATGATTAGAGGGTTGGAGCTTTGAACTTGTCTGACCTTTGGAGAGGGGAGGAAGGCTGAAGATTGAGTTATCAATCATCCCTATGTCATGAAACCTCAATGAAATCTCTGGACACTGAAGCTCAGCAGGGCTTCCTGGTTGGTGAACACATTGATGTGCCTGGAGGGTGACACATCCTGACTCCACAGGAGAGGACATGGACACTGCATTTGGGACCCTCCCATCCCAGACTTGCCCTGTGTCTGTCTTCATTGTGGCTGGTCCTCACCTGTATCCTTTGTGATAAAATTGTGTCAGTGTAGTCCTTCTCTGAGTTCTGTGTACCATTCTAAGTGAATTATCAAAACTGAGGGGGTCATGGGAACCTCCAAATTTGTAACCAAGCAGAAGTGCAGGTGTCCTGGGGACCCCACTTACAACTGCTGTCTGAAGTGAGGGCATGTCTTGTCAAGAGGATTAACCCTTTCACTTGGGTCTGTATTAACTCTGGGCGGTTAGTCCAGAACTAAATTGCAGTTCACCAGTTGACGTTGAAACGGAATACCCTCCATCAAACTATCTATCTCTGGGGTCTTCTCCTGTGATGTCTCTTTCTGTCTGGTTGTTTCTCTGAACCTTATGAATCCGAAACTCTTAGTCATCCTGCCAAAACCATGCCATAGATACTCAGCACTCAGAGGCTTTCTCCCTCACCTTCTTCTGGAAAGTTGCAAGTACATGCAATTGGAGAAAATGACATAACCAACTCACACCTTATTGCCAGCTTCAATAGGCCCCAACGTCCTGTCGTTCTCGCTTCTTCTTTTATGCCCTTGCCCCTCAACTTTCAGAGACTTCATGGTCTCTGCAGGGAGGCTCAACATGCCTGGTGGCGTCAAGGAACTGAGTACTAGGCCAAGGTCATCCTCCAGAGAGCGCAGCAGACCTGGGGTTTCGCTGCCTTGCATCAATGACTTGCATACAAAGAAAAATGAAATGAGAAATACATTTATATAAAAGCTGAGTTGGCATGACAAGCAGATTTACAGAGAGACCTGTGTGTCATTTGAAATAATAAGACCAGTATTGTTTGGAAAGCAGCAGATGAGAAAGAGCACACATCTCCTCAGCCAGCACTCGGGTTTATCTGATAACCTTGTGTCAGTTCAGTTCTCCATGAGCTGTAGGGCGGGCTGGAATCGACACCAACTTGGGGGTCTGGATGTTAGCAAGGAAGTGGTCATGGGTGGGGGAGTGAGGGCTGGGTGGGAAGGAAGGTGGTTCCAGGTTCTCTGACATATTCTCTCTTCTTTTAAAGGTTTTTACTCCTCCCTCCTTCCTTCTTTTCTCCCCTCTTTTCCCTCCCTGTCTGTGGAGCTCTAGTTCTATGCCAAAGGCTGGGCTTGATGGTGGTGGTGGTGATAATAGTAAAGATGACAAAAATAATAAGTGACAACAAGCACTTACATAGGGTTTATCTTGTGGCAGGCACTGTTACAAGTGTTTCACATGCATTCACTTAGTTACTTCTATGCCAACCCATTGGGGTCAGTTATTATCTGTTTTACAGATGAGGAAACTGAGAAACAGAAAGGTTAAGTCACTTAATCTAAAGTCACACAGCTCACACAGCTACCAGCTACTAGACGTGCAGAAAGGAATAAGGCACATGGCTGCCAGCTTCCATGGCTGCCTACAGGGTAATTTCTGATCATCAAACAGAATAATACAGTATTTATTCTGTATGTGTGTATGTATGCTGGTGTATGTGTTTCAGGGCAGTGCTTTTCAAACTCTAACATGCGCACAAGCTACCTGGAGACCTTGTCAAAACGCAGATTCTGATTCAGAAGGTTGGGTGGGGGGGCTGAAGCTCTGCATTTCTAACAATAGCTGATGTGATTCTGTGGTCTGATGACCACGTCTGAGTAACGGAAGTCTAGAATAAAAGAGGCTGAAGAGCATGACCACCAAATGCGATGCATGGACCTTCACTGGTCTTAGACACAAAAAAGTAAACAAAAGTACAAAGGACACTTTGCATCCAAAAGGAAAAATTGGGGGATTTGAATGTGGGCTATATGTTAGATGAAATTAAAAAGTTGTGAATTTTCTTATATGATGCTATGGGGACTATCCCTATTCTTAGGAGTTGCAGGCGGAAATACTTTCAAGTAGTTCACACACCACACACACAGAGAAAATGTGTAAAACATTAATAATTAGTAATCAAATGAAGGGAATGTGTGAGTTTATTCAAGGTTTCCTCCATTTTTCTGTAGGATTGACTATTTTTAAAGAAAAAAAAAACTTGGGGAAAATGAGGTTGGGAGTAAGGAATGGCCTTTTGGGTTGCTGGGAGGTGAGAGCAGGTGTGTCTTAGGAGTTGAGATGGTGAAACTGAGGGGTGGGTAGGATGGGGTTCAGAATGCAGCTTCTCCTGCCCCTTTCCCCCTCTGTCTCCCTTTATTTCACAAGCCCTGGGGGAGTTGTGAAGGACTCCAGAGGTTCCTGGTGCTGAGCATTTGGGGACCCCATTGTGCACATGGATTTACTTCTCAGCTCCCTGCAAACTTAGGAGTCCATTGCATGGTGTCCAAGACCGTTATTTCTGTTTGCTTTCCTGCTTCCAGTGTTTTCTTGCTCTTGTCTCCTCACTTCTTCTCTTCATGTTTGTTGGTTTATTAGATTTTATAATTTAAAAACAATCTTTAGGTTTTTAAAGCAGTTTTAGGTTCAACAACAAACTTAGGAAGGAACAGAGGTTTCCCGTATTCCCGGTCCCACGAAGCCTGCACAGCCTCTCTCATAATCGCCACCCCCCCATGGGTGTGGTCGATTTGTCACAACTGATGAGTCTACATGGCCCCATCATCACCCTCAGTCCATAGTTTATATCAGGGTTCACTCTGGGTGGTACTTTTAAACATCCTTTCACTGTCATGTCAGTGGAATTTGGGAGGGAGAGAAAGTAAATCTGATGCAAAACTCACCTTCTTTCTCAGAAATCACTCCCTTTTTAAAATTAAAATGTCTTTCTCCTGGCCCTGTTGTACCTCATTTGTACAGGAACGTCCTGCCTTTGCAGGAAGTTTGGAGGCGCAGGGGGCGTCAGTCTGGGTCCCAGGAGCAGGGCTCCACAGGCTCCCCACAAATGCAGAGTGGGAGTTAGCCCGGCCTCACAATGGGGTGTCCCTTAGCCCCCTGTCTCCTGCTATTCTCCTTCCCTCGCCCCGTCCTCCCTGAGCCTGGCTCACGGTTCCTTTGTCCCACTTGACTGGACTGGACATTTGTGAAGCATATTTCTGTTTTGAAGTTAATTGGCACTAGACCAGAGGGAGAAATAAAACACGAGTGGGAAGCTGAATCTCAGTGGGTCGCTCGCTCTGTGACCAGGGAAACTCCGGTCTATTGCTGGCTACAGAGGCTTTCCTCTTTTGAAGTGGGCTTTCTGTTCCATGAAATATTTAATGAAGGCATATTGCAGAAAGGGCTCGAGAGGCCTCCGAACCTATTGGCTTCCCTTCTAAAGGACGCTGGCCCTGGTTCTGTAACAAAGAGCCCAGATGTGCTGGGAGTACTGGCTGTGGCCTGTGGGGCGTGTTCTCTCTTCTCAGTCAGATCGACGCTGACCTTTCCAGAACCCACTGCTGGTGCTGCGCTGACCCTGCTCTCAGGCGTCTGCACTGTCTCTGCAGAAGCTGCCTCTGGGTTTGTGATCTCCAGAATGCAACATACCTTCCTGCTGTCTGCTCTGGATTGGCTGGGCTTTGCACTTGAGCCTCTTTGTTTCACCATCCTTCCAGGGCGGAACAGACACTCCCAGTGATGTGATCTTTCCATTTACCATTTTGCCCAGTTCCATGTAATTGCTCCTCAGCCATTTGGTTCTGAGATAACATAAAGCCACAGACCTCCTTTTTTCTTCAACCCCTTCATATTGTTTCCTAACTATTGCCTCTTAAAAGGGGCATGCATCACCGTCTCCTCAAACTTCACTTTTGCTTGGGGACGCAGCCCCCTTCCTGATCCAGCCTGTCATAACTCAGTTCAAGAACCCTCGTTCTCAAACAGAAATTCAGCCACATTAGTTCTTCGCTTACAGTCGTCCTTCACTGGTTCTGCCACGATGAATAGAATGCATTCGGACTTAACCCATGCTGAGTATTCCGCAAACATCTGTTCTCTGTATAAACCCTCGTCAGGTCCACTGCCTGCTTCTCCAGGCTGGCAGCCCATGACTTCATGCCTCAGCCTGCACATTTGAAAATGCCCAGGTCAGTTTTGTTCCCCACTCGTGTCATGCTATTTCAGCCTGCTAGCCACTTAGTGGGTACGTATTGGGTGTTTGCTGAGCGCCAAGCATTCCGGATCAGCACTCTCCAATAAAAGCACAATGCAGGCCACGTATGTAAGTTTTAAATGTTCTGGTAGCCACATTAACAAAGGTAAAAAGAAAAAGTGAAATAGAATTTTAATAATTTATTTACCCTGATGGGTCTAAAATATTATCATTTCAATATGTACTCGATATAAAAATATGGATATGCTATTTTACCGTTTCTTCATACTAAGTCTTTGAAATGTTGTGTATATGTTACATGAGTAGCATGTCTCACTTAGGACCGGTCACTTTCCACTGCTCATCATGCTCAATGTGGCTTGTGACTAGCGTGCTAAACAGTGTGCCTCAAGGGGGTGAGACCCAGCAGGAGACAGGGCAGAACAAGCCCTACCTCCGTGGGGTTTACATTCTAGTCAGAGAAAGAGACAACAAACAAGAAAACAACATGGTCTATAATTTCCAGTGAGCGTGCTTCCTGTGACATTGCGCCCCCTTCCCACTAACTATAGGTACCTTAAGTGCTGCCTCTAATGCAGAGGTTCAGACCATGGGATAAAGGAAGACTCTAACCTGCCCCTTATGATGTGTGATAGGCAGAATAATGGCCCCAGGGACATCCTGTCCTAATCCATGGGACCTGTGACTATGTCACCTTAAATGGCAAAAGGGACTTGGCATGTTTAATTACAGCTAAGGACCTCGTGATGGTGGAGACAATCCTGGATTATCCAGGAGGCCTGTATCCTGACTTCAAAGCAGAACAGTTTTCCTGACTGCAGGGAACCAGAGACTTGGCATCCTGAGATGGACACAGTCTGTGTTGCTAGCTCTCATGGCGGAGGAAGGTGGTCATGAGCCAAGGAATGTGGCAGCCTCTGGAAGCTGGAAAAGATATGGAAAGAGAGTCACCCTCGGAGCTGCCAGAAAGGCATGTACACCTGCTGACACTTTGATTTTAGCTCAGTGAGACCCATGGTGGACTTCTGACCTACAGAGTAGTAAGATGATAAATGTGCCACTACAATTGTGATAATTCCTTACAGCAGCAATAGAAAATGAATACACTAGCTTTAGGATTAGGTGATAAATAATTCACCTTTCCGAGATTCAGAAATTAGTTATATCTACCTCACAGGATTTCTCAGTGGGTAAAAATGAGATAACACTGTAAAGCACTTAGTCCAGTACCTAGCCCATCACAGATGCTCACTCACTGTCACCTAAAACTACGCGTATTGCTATGGTTTGTCAGAGTGATCAGCCTGGAGCAAGGACTCAGGAAGCATTTGTTGAATGAACACTGAGTGGATTGGCCTTTTATTACCACCTTCCATGACACGGCCATCAGCGTCTTAGAAATCATCTGCTCCCTTATTTTCCAGACTGTGGAACCCAAGGGGATTTGAGTGGTACACAGTCAAACATGTTCTATTTGCATAGTTATGCATTTTAGTGTGTATCAAGAAAATATGGCTGGCACATCAAATCCATTATTCACAGATAAAGGACAACACAGTGAACCTGGTTTTTAAAAAATGTTGTGTAAATCCTGGTTCCCATGGTAAGGGTGGTAGACCCTGCTCTTGTCAGCTGTCTCCTAGAAATGGGAGAGTGAGGGTGAGGAGTGGACTGGGTGCGACTGTGAAACAGCTACATCTCTCTACTCCCTGCTCAGCATTCCTGCCTGTGTACCGGGCTGGGACCAGCCTTTTAGATTCCTTAGAAACCAATAATCATCCTTCAGGCACGGAAAGCTTTTTGTGTGAATCTCCTTCATGTTATAGAATTAAGAGACAGTCTTGGCTCCATCTGAGCCTCACTTTACTTACCCAGTTTCCAACAAAGGACGAGGAAGTGTGCACATAGGGACCTTTGTTAGTTTGAATTCTTTTTGGTTGTTTAAGACTAAAATATAACTAGAGCCAGCTTAGGCAGAGGGATATTTATTGGGTCATGGACAAGGTAAGACTGAATGACCAAACCACAAGAAGGATGAAGGTGCAGCTGGGCTTTGGGCACTACTCACGTCAGAGGCTCTGCTCTTTCTCTTTGTTCTTCTCTCATCTTCACTTTTGCCTGTGAATGACAGCCCACCGCTCCTGGCCTTTATGTCTCAGTCTCTCTTCTTCTATTGCCATATATCAGAGAGGGTCTGGCTTTGATTTTCAGTTTCAATGTGAAAAATCCCAGCGAAGGAGTCTAATTGGTTGGGCTTGGGCTGAATGTTCAACCCTGGACCAATCAGATTGATTGGGCGTGAGTTCAACATCTAACTCTGCATCAATCAGATTGGTTGGACATGGGTTGAAAGTCCAACCCAGGACCAGTCAACTGTTCAGTGGAGAGGAGGAAGGGCAAGGGCGAGGAAGAACATGGCTGTCTTATGGCAAACCACAGGATGATATGAGGATTAAGGTGGTGGTGGGACGCAGTGGTCAGACCTAGCCAGAGGCTACCTCTGGGCCAGCCTGTGGACCTGCAAAACTTGCTTGCATAGCTCAACCTCTGCTTCCTCATTTACTAGTCTTTTTACCTCATGAATAGTTCCAATTTCTCTCAGCCTCATTTTCCCCATTTTTAAAAGTAGAAATTTTGATACTTTGTAAGATGTTATGAGGATTGTGGGAAATAATAGGTAAAAATATCTAGTGCACAATAGCAGATCAATAATTTTTTTGCTTCCTTCTTTCCCAAGTGGCCAATTTTTCTCCTGGATTTTGGCTTAGAAAGCAGATTTTTCAGCTCATGATTGAAATCCTTCTCTTATTATTTCCTCCTGTTGATTGGAAAGAAGCAAAACTAGTTTCCTGCTATAATTATTTCTAAGACTAGTTTTAAAACATACTGGGTTAATGATAATTGGAGAACACCTAGGACATCAAAAAAATATGTAGGTCACACTAACAGCGACTGCTGGAGTTCCTGAAATAAACAGGATAGAAACTGTCTAGGGAAATGAGCATTACTCAAAAATGCTAAAACGAATGGGGAGGAGATGGTGAAGGGAGAAATCCATGTCTTCTGGGGAATGTGCCTCAGGAGGTTGACATCAGACCGTGGGTCACAAGCCCTGAAGTTCTCATACACAGTCAAGAGTGGACTTCTACCTTCAGAAGGGTCTCGGGTCTGGTCTGTCCTTTGGCAAGATGTCTGGGCGATAGCTTTCAATACTTAACAGACTTTTGAGGACAATAAGGATTTGAAGAAAGGTCTTTCATAGTGAAAGAAACCAATCTTCCTAGGAGATGAGGAGAGGCTGGGAAACCTCTGGGTCATGGAGACACTCTACTTGCTGGGAAAACAGTCAGATCCTGTCTTTAGAGGAGGCTTGGGAAAAAGCAAAGGAGAATGAGTTTGGGGTGCTAAGATAGAGGTCATAAATGAGCTGGACAGGAAGGAAAGTTCTAAAGAGAGACCCCTTACTCCCCATCCACCCCTCTATCGCTTCATCTGTTAGCCACCCATTCATCCAACCTCTTGTCCATCTGCCTTGCTGCGTACTTAGTTCAGTTTTTCTACTGTTCTGAGGTGGGGATAGGGTTATCTAGTCAATGCTGGAGAAACAGAAATGAATTAGACAAGATCTTTCCTACTTCACCGAGTTCACAATCATATTTTGTGCCCAGTGCACAGTACGGAAAGGGCTATCCATATAACAATAGGAAAACAAGGAAGAATATTTAGAATACACAGCACATACTAGAAAACCTGATCCATCAACTCAATTACCCTTGCTTATTTTTTCCCCCTGCGCTTTGTTCTACGAATAGCGTCCTTTTTCCTCTGGGGAAATTTGCCAGGTTCAGCTTGAATTGGGGTGTTCAGAACAATTACTCTCCCTGAAGTACTGCTTCTCTGCTACTTCTTCACCCTTCAAAAAATATTGCGTCCTGATCTGTTGGAAAGGGCGAGGCCCCGCCAGTCTGGTTCCGACTCACCATTTGAGAGGTGATGTGGGTGAGCCAAAGGAATGTTTGCCTGGGAATTGGGAGCCAGAGCTTCTAGGCCCTTTGAGCAAGTCACTTCCCCTCCCTGGGCTGGGCTGTGTGATTCTCAGTTTCTCCCAATTCTAACATTCCTTGGCCTTCAGATTCTTCCATTTGGCATCTCTGTGTGCCTTGGCCTGTGTGTTGATACCTACAAAGCATCATTACTGGTCCCCTCTCCCAAGAAGAGGGAATTCTTCATGGTCGATACATCAGTGGATGTTTGAATAAGTTGCTTCATGCCACTTCCTTCAGAATATTGGCCTTTTGTTGACCACATAAAAGACCACCGAAGTCCAGGAAACTTAAGAGGACACCAAATCTAACTAGAAGAGAATAGAAGGAAAAGCCATATGGCCCTTTAAAATATGTCTGAGTGCGCCTAGAGTATACTAAGCTCTGCATGAAACCCTGGACTCCACTGTCAAACTAAGACCTGGCCCCGCCCTTGAGGAACACACATTCTATCGGGGAGTTGGGCATGGACACAAGTACAGATGCCACTGTACTGTGACTCTGAAAATGACCACCACACAAGAGAGAGTCAGGCAGAGTCAGGCAGAGGGCAACAAGACACTGTGGGACCACATCCAGGTGCAGAGGATGAAGTAGGGGAGGGGTTATCAGCTGAGGAATTATTAAGCCAGAGTCTTGAGGCACGAGTAGAAACAACGTGGGTACAAGGAAATAAGGAAGCGGGGACCCTGTTTGAGAGGAGATAATGAAGGTGGCACCTGGGTGGTGGTTTTAATTGCAGGTAGGGAGGGGCTGTTGGCATTTGGGATTTAAATGAGAAGTAACAGTTAAGAGCCAAGTTCTTAAAGGCCTCAAACATTGAACTAAAAAGCTTCAGTTTTATCCTACACACACAGAGATTTTAAGGGGTTTTAAAAGGGGAATGAGATGGTGTCTTAGTTTGGGTTCCCCTGAAAGCAGAGCCCAAGAGGAGAACTTGGGTACATGTGGCTTATTTGGAAAATGATCCCAGGAAACAAAAGGGGTATGGAAAAGTGATACAGAGAAGGGAGAACAGCACAAATGGTGTGTGTTGTTGAGCTGGTAATGATTGTACCGCAGGTGAGCAGATCTCAATCTTGCTGGGGATCCCTTGATGAACAGCTTAGAACATGCGCTAGAGTTGTTCCACAGAAGAATGCAAGCTGGGGGCATTTATCCACTGACTCCCATCCTTCACTATTTAAAGGTTGCCCTAGCAGCAACAATTCCTTGCACTTCTGGGCTGCTTACATGTGAATAACACCTGCTCTTTAAGCCCTGCCCACACTGTCTCCATCAGAGCACTGCACACTCATTGACATGCTGAGTAGATTACCCTATATGCCAAAGGACCAGGCCTGACCTCTTGCCCTCTGCCTGACTCTCTCTTGTGTGGTGGTCATTTTCAGAGTCACAGGAGTTTTAGTCACTCATGGATTCAGGTGGTTTTTGTGATTTCATTGAAAGCCCAGAGGTAGAAAAACGGAGTGACATCTCAGTGTGCACTCGAGATGGGTTGGATTTGTGCATGGGACTGTCCTCCATCATAGCTGCCCTTAACTCAGGCAGGCTTCAGGGACGTGGGACATCTACATTGTTAGAGTTGCTTTTCAGAATATCACTGTGGTCTTAGTCAGGAGTATGCATTGGAGCAGCAAGACTGGCAGCAGCAGACATATTTTATGGGGGAAATTCTCCAGTAGTTTTCTCAAGTCCAATCAAAGCTATGCGATTTCTATTTTCTCAGTGTCAAGTGTGGTGCTTCTATAGAAAAAAATGGAAGAAAGTAGTGGGTGTGGCTCTCTCCAAGAGGATGGCTGAGGGTGAGGTGGCCGAGTTATCTGTTAAAGGGTGTTTTCTCTCAGCTCACTGGGTCATGAGACTTTTATTCTTGGAGATGTTCAATAGCAAGTTAAGTGGGGTCAGATTCCAAGGAGGCAATTGAAGTTTTGATCATTCCCCTTTTCCAGAACCTCTAAAATGCAAATAGGTATTTATGGACTTAGAACAACTTCTAGCTATCGGGTTGAAACTTCTGTCTTATTGTAGTGGTTCAGTTCAGACACTCACCTTGTTGGGGAGAAATTAAAGATTGAATCAGAGCTTTCAAATATCCTGTGCGGTATATTGCTGTAAATACAGAGCATCCGTATCAGATAACTTTGGTCCAGAGAAAGAAAGGTTACATTATTATTATTTTTTCCTTGTGGAGAAATGACATTTAGACCCTACAGAAGTTTATCCTTTGAATTTCCAGTGTCTGCCCTGTGATTGGGGTAATTCTTCTATTTCTTTTACATTTTCTACTTGGAGGAAATATCTCTTCACTGCTTTGAAAAACATCTTTTCCTAGACTTCGGGGCAAAGAGATTCCTTGCCACACCCGGGCCTTAACGGTGTTTGGGACAAAACTCGGGACAGAACATGGTCAGCAGAGCAGTTACTAAATGTTGTGTTTTTCCCTGGATGTGCTTGGGTCATGGCGATGGAGTTGGCCTTTCTTTTCCCCATGAACAGCCAGTTTAATCTCCCTAGAGCAACAACTTCAGTCCATTAGTTTGTATTTGTGGAATAAAGCAATCAAGGAAGGCATCCTTTCAATGATATTTTCATAGGATTCTGTGATTTGCATGTCATAGGTGCTCAATAAACATTTGAATGACCAAGCAGATGAATGGGATAAAGCAAGATGCTAGATGGGAGAGAAAGGCAATAAAATATTAATGGTGATAAGATCCAGCTGCATAATTTGTGAGGCACAGTGCAAAATCAAAATTCATGGCTCCTTATTTGAAAATTACTAAGACATTCAAGATGGCAACAGCAGAGCATGAAGTCAAGCACAGGAGCCTTATGAATGTGAAGCCCTTGGTGAGCGCACAGCTTGCACGTTCATGCAGCCGGTCTCGGTGGTGATTAGCTTTGAGGACTGAGATTATGGAGTGAGAATGGTCCAGATTGAGCAAATTCTCTGTAATGAATACGAATGCTTTGACTAACCAGAAAGGAAGTTTCTTCAAAAAGGTAAGCCTATAGAATAGGAATACTGTGTTTCCCCGAAAATAAGACCTAGCTGGACAATCAGCTCTAATGTGTCTTTTTGAACAAAAATTACTATAAGACCCAGTCTTATTTTACTATAATATAAGACTGGGTCTTATATAATATAATATAATGTAATGTAGTGTGGTGTAATGTAATGTAATATAATGTAATATAATATAATACCGGGTCTTATATTAATTTTTTCTCCAAAAGACGCATTAGAACTGATTGTTTGGCTGGGTCTTATTTTCAGGGAAACACGGTAGCTCTATGTACTCTGGACCATGAGTCAGGAAGATCTGGATTCTGATCTTGATTCTATTGCCATGTGACACTTTATGAGTCTTGTCAACTATTTCTTGATTTCCTCCCCGTACAATTACTGGAATGGCAAGGAAGAGGTTGTAAGCCTCCCTCCTGCCCTGCGATTCTTGGATGCTGAGATTATCATCAAGAAAATGTATCCTGAGAGTTTCTTGGACGCAAAGGTTACAAAGCTGTATGAGCATAAGATCTGCCAAGATTTCCCTCGAATTGCCCTTGGGAGCTTCCTGGCCAGGCTGGCAGGACCATAATCCCCTCCACGAAAATATCTCTTCACCAGAGGCTGCTGGTCTCTAGGGGGATGGATGCTTTGTGTGGTTCTAAGTCAGCAAAACAGAAGAGGACAGAGGAGCCCAGGCAGCTGCTGCCTGTCATTGTCACCCAACACCCAGCCCAGGGTGGGGGCAGGCAGGAAGGCTGTTGGGTGTCACATAGTCCCTTGTTTTCTTACAGCAATTGCATGAAGACTACAAATATTTGAGCTGATTGTATTCGTTTATACGCAGCAATGAATCATCTCGTGATGAGAGGCCTGAAATATGCTGGGATGAAATTAACATCAATTGAAACAGAAAATGGATTCTAGCTCCCACCACAATGATCTTCAGAAGACGGGCCCAGGGAGCACCCAGCCGTCAGCTGCTATTCTTAGTGGCAAAAATGCCTATGCCACCGGTATTGCTTTTTCTATTTTTATTTTCTTAAAAAGCTGATTTTAAGCCCCTCTGATGGGGGTATCTTCTAAGCAGACTGTGTGGTTTAGGTTTCTCTTTGACTCCTTCGATCACTGGGGAAAGGAAATATAACAAAAAGGAAACTAGTACAAACCTTTAGAGTCTAAAGGAGAGGAAAATGAGGAACTGTATCCAAAAAAACAAAAACCTTGAGATTTGCACTTGCCCTAAATGCTAATGAAGTGGGATTTAACAATGGAGGTAATCTATTTTGTGGAGATGATACAATATTTGAAACATTTACCAGGGTTCCCCATCTTTTATTTCCCTTCCTTTCTGTCATCCATTTTCTTACTGGCTTTTGTATTTCAAAAACACATGGCTCTGCAGGAAACAGAAGGAGCTCATGCCTAGAGATAGATTTGGGAGAATTCCTGGGGAGTCTGAGCAAGGCTTCCTGTTCCAGAATCAAAAGTGGATTCCCTAGGCTAAGAAGAATGCAGTGTAAATGTAGATGCTGGCTGGTCTCTGAGAAAAGTTTTGGGGCTTATGAGATGCTCCCCAACCATGAGACTCCCAGCAGGGGCTCTCATACCTGCTTGCTCCAGACCCTGCGTCCTGCTTCCTTCCCCTGCTCATGGGAGGCCACTAACCACCACTGTTCAAAGAATCTTGACCACATGCTCCAGCCGCCCCATAGAGTATCTTGGGGGTACCGGAGCCAGACCAGAACAACTTGAATTCTCTGGGTAGGAATTTGAACTTCAGGAGTCAGAGAGACCCGGGGGCCCCCAGTAAGCTCTATGCTTAACTTGTCTGTGCGTCAGCATTCTCAGACGTGCAATGGGAATGATACTCAGGGATGGGGGCTGCATTAGACTGTAAAACAGATAAAGCTCCTAGCTCCATGCTTGGCACAAGGTTGCCAGCAGGTGAGTGGCAGCCCCCCCCTGATGCTCCAATGCTCATCCCAGCCCGTCTCTCATGGCTCTGGCCTGAGTGCTGGGACGGTGCCTCAGCCTCACCTTAGACCCACGCTGGCTCCATTCAGGCTTCTTTAGGTCCCACCATCACTTGGGACTGAATGCACTTAAGACACGAAGAGGTCCAGAGCCAGAAGCTTTTGGAGACCATAACAACATTTTCTTTCCCTCTTGATATACGTTCTGGAAATGTGAAAAGCCAGCCTCTACAAGGAGGGCAGTGCTGCAGTAAGTGCCATATTGACCAGTGCGGTGTGGCACTGAGAGAATAAACGGTCTGGATTCCAACCTCCGTCTGATCCATAATAGCTCTGGCAAATCACTCACCTTAACCTCTTTGTGACTCAGTTTTTTCATCAGCAAACAGCATAATGTAACCACTTACTTTATAGGGTTGTTGTGAGACTTACATGATCAAACACACACAAAGCACTTAGTTTAGGAGAATGGCAGCACACAGGAAGTGTTCTAGAACTGCTAGCTATTACGGTTGTTCTAATTATATTATCTGGCCGCCTTCCTTTTGTCCTGGTTTGCCCTGCTGATCTCATTAGGCTCTCCCGGGGACACAGGTGGCGTCTTCTCTCTGGCATCTCTAAGGAAATGCCTTTCTATAAAGACACGTAGGCCTGGAGAGCCATGTGGAGCTGAGCCTGTTCTGGGCACCTGGGGTCACCGGCTTGTTTTCTCCTCTGTGCCCTGGGCTTCTTTAGACTCTTTACCTCTGTCCCTCCTACTTCCTCAGACTTTGGTCTCCCCATGTCTCCCCAGGACCTCTTACTTCATCTTGGAGAGCTCCTTGAGATGGGCTTCAGAAGCAGATCCTGAAATGAAAATGCACATATGATTGGTTATTTGGGAGGTGATCGCAGGATATCAGAAAGTGGGTGAGGACGTGAGGGAGGGATGAGCCAGGCAGCCAGTAAAGATGTGTTTCCCAGCAAGTTACCACTTGGCGCAACTGGCTCCTTATCATTTTGGGGAATTTGGTGCATGAGTGCCGAGTGTATGCCCCCAAGGGAGTCTACACTAGAGGAAAGAGAGCTGGGATGTTTGCACACCACATATCACTAGTCATTTTTCAGGGCTGCTTGTGGGGGCATTGGTTCTTCAGCACTTCTGACTTCTATGTGATGGCAGGCATGCCCTGCAGGGAGAGCTGTGGGTGTTTGCAGAAAGCAGCTTTCAGTGTCTAGAGGTGGAGACCTAGAGGGCACGAGGAGGGGAGGGGGCATTTACAGCACCTGCTGTGTCCCCTCCCTGCTCACTGACAGCTTCTCTCTGTTTCATAATTCCAGACATGAGGTGGGTGAGGAGTACTTCCTTAGAGAACAAAAGGGGAAGGGAGGGAGGTAAAGGGAAGGAGAATAAGAACGGGATGAATGTATGAATCTGGAAGATACGTGTCACCTCTTTGCTCCATCCTTGGTCCCATCAGCTATGGCCAGGAGGCAGAGATCATTGTCCCAGCTGGGGCTGGGGGAGGAGAATGTTCATGTGAGTGCCTATTCACTATCCCTTCTAGAAATCTTGTCTAGACTTTCCCATGGGCTAGGGTGATGGTAGTAGGTTTGTTCTGACAGCTCGAGGAGAAGAGCGGTGAAATCAGATGGGCTCAGTCTTGTTCCTACTTTTCCCAGCACCTGTGTTAGCAAGCCGCACTGAATTAGTTCCCGCTCAACAGCTGGGGTGATGAAAAGTCACATAAACCCAGAAGAAGCCCTGGGACATTGGCCAGCCCAGAGCAGTTGCTTCAGTTTAAAACAAGCCTCTTCTTGGCTGTGTCATCATCATGAGAGAAGTTACACATGTTCCAGGCTTGCTGTTTTCTCTCTCCTTTGCAAGGAAGGAAATGGAAGTACCGGCTTCTACTCCCTGACATTTTTCTTGCTCCAGGGTAAATCACAGCTAAGAATGGCAGAATGTCTGGGCCAAACTCTACCAGAAGAAAAATGGATCAAGATTTCATATTCTGGAAACAGAACCATTCTGAAGGATGCTTGGGAAGGGCTCTTCTAGAACAATGACACGAAAACTTAGATGAGCCCACAAGTCACCTGGTGATCTTGCTAAGAGGCAGATTCTGAATCTGCTAGTCTTGGATGGAGACAGAGAATCTGTAATTTCTAACAAGCTCCAAGGCAGTGCCCATGCTGCCAGTTCGAGGACTTTGAGTAGCAAGGGCATCACCTTTAGATGTAGACATACTGAGTTCAGATTCCAGCCCTGCTGCTTCCTTGCTGTGGGAAGTCAGGCAAGTTATTTGTTTGAGCTTCAGTTTTTTTTGATATTGAGAATGTGGAACAGAATTTTTACTGCTCAGGGATGTTGTGAGAATATGATGGGATAATGTGTGCCAGAGACCACAACATGCAAGGCTCTACATTATAATTACATTGTAATTCACTCAGCTAACACGTCTCTCCACCCTGAGCAGTGGTATCTGCCAATTTCAGTTAGCATCAGGGAGGGCCACTGATTGAAGAATAGCCTGGGGCAAGGTTCTCTGGTAACTTTTGTAAAATGTGGGCTCATGGAAGGCTGTAGTGCAGCTTTGGACTTGTCACCGCAGGCAGGAAGACAGTGCGGTTGTCTTTAAGAAACGGTTAAGGTGAATTCAGATAGCAGGTGGGGTCAGGAGTTCAGCCTGCCCTGTGGAATCTGGTTGGGATCTGGTCATCCCACCATTGCCCTGCTCACGGAGCATTCCCCTGGACCCCATTTCCTGACTCTCAACTCATTTCTGATTCTATACCTGGTCCCCTATCCCCATGCCTCCTGAGTTGCTCAGTTTACAAGTACTCCTGGGCTTGAGTTGCAAAGGCTGCCTGTCCCCAGATAGTCTTACCCCAGCAACAACCTGTTTCTTTCTGTCAATCCTCTCATTTCCTGGGTAATGAGCAATTCCCCTTCTGAATTTCAATTTTCCCATCTGTACAATACTGAGTCTACTTCAGGCAAGACCTACATACTTAGTAGCTCTTTCCCCATCAACAGGCTCAGCTACAGCAGTACCAGCACTCATTTTTGTTTTTCCTGAACTGCTTTCATCAGTCTTCCTTGTTCATCATCACTGACCATTTGCTCCATATCCTGCCTCACTTCTGGTTCTATAGATGCAGGTTTGCCATATTCATGTAAAAAGATACCCCCTGGAGTTGTGCAGTGAATAGCCTGCACAGATGTACGGACTTCAGAGTCTTGCATGGACCTACTGCTTTGAACACAGTAGCCCATGCTCTAGGTTCCAAACTCATCCCATATCCACTCCCAGATCCTAAAACCCCATGTAGACCAAGCTCTTTTCCTGGCTTTCCCTCAGTCTAGGGAGTTGAGCTCCAGAGTAAAGCTGGGAGAGGCGGGGCTAACACCAGAGTAAAGCTGGGAGAGGTAGGGTGCAAGTTACATGTTCACGAAGACAGATGACAAAACCAGCACTCAGTACTGTAATCCTTGCTTGGGCCCTATACCTCAGACTTAATGTCATGACTCAATATTTTAGTAAATATAAGGATTTGATGCTCTTCAGAAAGCTGTCTTGTTCAGCCTAGAAATGCTGTCTTGAATGAATGAATTTTGGTCACTAGATAACAAGCTCTAGTTTGTTTAATAAGCATTTGTCTATGTTGTCTCTATAGCAAGAAGGCAAATATGAATTAAGCCTCCATTGGCCACAGCGCCTAATGCCAGTTCCCCCAATGGAATTTACTTTAATAGCTTTGTTTCAATGTCACTGTTCATGTGTCAGTGTTATCGTTCTTGCCAGCAAGGAGTCCACGAGATCTCCTATTTAATTTCATGCTGGAGTTACATAAAAGAATTGATAATATAGCCATATTTGATATAAGCGATATATGGACTATCTTAGGGACAGGTGAGCAAGAGGAATAAGAGTTGATCTGTGATATGTGAATGGAAGACTGAACCACACACATGCAATGGCTTCTCCATGTCTAGAGCAAGAAAAGCAAATGCGTAATGTATGTGCCGTGGTGCCTTGGAGCTGGTTTGTACCCGTTTGTGATAGCTGATGGGCGTGTATTTCTTCCTAACTCTGCTTTCAGTGTCCTCGTGTTGATGGCTTGAGATTGGCTATGGTGGGCGCATTTTTACCACGGAAATTGACACAAATCAGGACTTTTCTTCTTTTTAGAGAATGGTTATTAAATATTAGTAGTGCACCACTGCGAATGGATCACCACTTCCTCCCTCTCATCCAAGGCAGATCTTACTAATGGATTCTAGAACACTTTTCGCCTTTGAGCACAGATGCATTTTCCAGGCAGCAAAGGAATGAGTTTGTGTTAGTTCAGGGAATACAACTCACTCAGTAAAATCCACTTACCTTGGTCCTGTGTATCTTGCTTAAGCCCTCTCAATGGTAATAACAGCAGACCGCAAACCTTTGGGTTTTATAAACGTCCTTTAAAATGTCTGATAATATTTTTTTGAGCACACGGTAATACCCAGCTTTTTCTTTGGCTAAGTAAGGACATAAAACAAAGCAAAAACAGTAACAAGGAAGTATCTTCCAACTTCTGCTGTCATAAACATTTCATTAAAGAAGGACGTTTTAGCACCGCCAGGTATCATGTCTATAATCTCAGAATAAAGGCCACTCCATTAGAGTGAATAAATACTTCCTTTTTTTCATTTGCTGCATCCCAACGTAAATTTCTCTTGGACCAGCCTGAAGTCCGTGGACACATGTTTGAGAACAACAAGCTTTCAGAATACTGGGGCCATTGCCTGAAGCCAACAATTGCAATATCTATGTTCCTTTCCCAAGACTGCAGAGACGATGAATTAGATGGTGCACATGAAAACACTTTCAGTAAGGTAGAGAGTTTTATAAAGTTTGACAACCTTGCCCTCTTGTAGCCACTTTTCTTCGCTGATGCCGATTTCTCTCTAGCCTGACTAGCCAAATTAGGCAGTGCTGCCTGTGTTAGTAGAAATTTAAAATATAACTATATCCTGATTTTTTTTTTTTTTTTTTTTTTTTTTTTTTTTTTTACAGTTTGCTGGTGATCCTGGAGCAGTGAGATGGGTCTGTTTATATTATTGGATTATTTATAATATTAGGAATGAAGTCAGTGAATCTAAGAAAGGGGATGACTAGATCATTGATTCACTTGTTTTTTCAACGACCATTTCTAAGGCACATGAAAAGCACCTTTCTGCACTACCAGCGTCATTTCCTCTGGTCTGGCTCCTGCTCTGTGGCAGCTCAGGTTATCTGCCCAGGTCACTCCCCTGCTTAAAGTCCCCAGTAGCTCTGTCTTGTCTTTGGGCAATTCCAAACTTCACACATGACATACAAGTCCCTTCATGACTTACTCATCACTCCTTCAGCCCTTGTCCTCCCTACTCGCCAACAAGGATCGTAGCTGGAGGATGTAGCCAGCTCACTTTTCCTCCCCAACACATGTCCTCTCTACACCCACATGTTTGACTGGTTATTACTATTCTATTTTTTTTTTTAAAACATTCAGATCAGGGATAGCCTTCTGTAGAAAGTCTTCTGAGCATTTCCTGGGCCTATACCGCTCTAAGAGCCCACAGCTTGCTGTACTGTAATTGTCCATTTACTTGTCTCTCCCACTCGGAGTTCCTTGAGACCACATCATTGAATAATTAGCACCTGCTGGTTATCGACTCAATATCGCAAAACTGAAGCTCAGACAAGTAACTTGCCTGACTTCCCACAGCAAGGAAGCAGCCGGGCTGGAATCTGAACTCAGTATGTCTACATCTAAAGGTGATGCCCTTGCTACTCAAAGTCCTCGAACTGGCAGCATGGGCACTGCCTTGGAGCTTGTTAGAAATTACAGATTCTCTGTCTCCATCCAAGACCAGTGGATTCAGAATCTGCCTCTTAGCAAGATCACCAGGTGACTTGTGGGCTCATCTAAGTTTTTGTGTCATTGTTCTAGAAGAGTCCTTCCCAAGCACCCTTCAGAATGGTTCTATTTCCAGAGTATGAAATCTTGATCCATTTTTCTTCTGGTAGAGTTTGGCCCAGACACTCTGCCATTCCTAGCCATATGGTAGGTGCTCAAAAATTTGTTGAATGAGTGAGCAGGTGTACACTAAGCAGAGAAAGAAAATTCCAGAGCAATAATATGAATAAAAATAAGCCAGTGTGGAGGAGGATGTCATGTTGTAAAAAGAGGAAAATAGCCAATGTGTGTGTCTGGCAAACAGGGCATCTGGGCCGAGTCTGGACAAGTCAGACTGGAAAGGTAGCCGGCCTTAGTTCTTGAAGGACCTGGTATGAGATGTCTGGGGGCTTGGACATCATCCTGAGCAGCAGAGGAGTTTTGGAGCAAAGGAGTGAGAAGGACAGGCTTGCCTGTTATAAAGAACATTCTGGAAGCTGACACAAAACATGGAACAGTGGGGTGGGGGCAACTGAAGTCAGGTAGACCAGTTACTCCACTCTTGCCAAGATCTATGAAATGGGCGATGGTTATCAATCCAAAGTACGGTGTTAGCAGCAAGCATGGAGGGTGCGGGGCTTCGAATCTACACTTTTGTGCATAGAATACAAGATATTCCTGGAAGCGGCTTTGAGACATTAAGAGCAGATGTTCCTTTCCAGAATGTGGCAGAGGCAGCAATCAGGTGTACTGCGCTGGGGAGGCCTGAGATATAAATTAGTACCACTCGAAAAAATCATCTGAAGATTCCAACTGTGCAGGTTAACATGCAGCTACTTTTCCTGGGAACAAACAGCAATGCAAAGTGGTGTGCATTCTTGGGGTTTGCAGATTTTGAACATATTTTGATGTTTCCCTTTGCCTGCTGCCCGTTAGGAAAATGTAACCCCTATAAGAGTGTGGGGCTGTTGCTTGGAATATTTTTCATTAGAGCAAATTTGTTTTAAAATTGACTGTAAGTTACATTGCATTTTTGGAAAGAACTTTCTAAATTAAAATAGGGAGCCAAGTATGCAGTACTCAGTGTGAAACAGAAGTTCAATTACCTGCAATTATGAACATATTCTCCGTGTGTGTAGAGATGGCGTCACATATGTAAAGAATTTTAGTGCTGGAAATTGTTTTACAGATTGCTTAGTTCGGCATTCCCAAAATAGCGATGAAAGCCCAGAGAGGGAAAGAAAATTGCCTGAGGTCACATAGCAAGTTAATGGCAATGTTGGAACTGGTGTAGGTATCCTGATGTAGCTTTTGGATGAGATTAAAGAAAAAATGCATTTCTGAAGTTTCATTTCACAGAATATTCAATAGTTCTTTCAATACAGACTAACATTAGAATAACTGTGCATTGAACAGATTCCAGATCAGATCTAAAGAGAAAATGTGGTCTGAAGTTATCAGGCACAGGTATCCCTGTTCACGACACTAAAAATGATTGAAGGGGCAGCGTGGCGACCCTGTGTGTATTTTTCAGTTCAAATGAGCAGCCTACCACTGTTCTACGTTTTGATCAAATCTAATTTCATGAAGTCTGTTTTATTAGTCCTTAAATTACCCTGAACAGGTGAGCATTTGGATGAATTCTAAGGCCAAACCTTAGAATGTTTCAGTCTTTCTCATCCGCCATAGACAGAAAATCCAATGCCAAATTCTGCTGATTTTACCTCTGAGATATCTCTGTGATATGTCCTCTTCCTTCCATCTCCCCTGTAGCTATCCTGTCCAAGTACAAGTTTATCACCCTCCTTGGGACTATGGTAATAGCTCCCTCGTCAATCCACCTCCCCCTACTCTTGACAAAACCTACAGTTTAGTTCCTACACATCAGATCGATTTAAGTTTTTCCTCCAAAACTCAAATCTAAACATGCCGACCAGTCACCCCAGTTGAAATCCTTACCATGGCCTGGGCCCCGTGAAATCTGACCCACCCCAGCCCCTAGCCTCCTTGCCCCCCAGCTCCCATCCCATTCTTGTTCCAGCCCTTCATCCCTTCCTATTAGCCATGTTCACTCCTACATACTACAGAGCTCCTGCACATGCTCGCTGCACTGCCCTCAGCCCTCCAACCTCCCTTTGGCTATTTAACGCTAACTCTTTCTTCAGACCTCAAAAATTATTTCCTTCCTCATGTGAATATTTTACGGATCCTCAGATCAGTTTCCCATATTATTCACTGGCACATACCCTGTGTTCATTCTGCCAATAGGTGGGACTGGAAGGATATCTCATTCAGAGCTTGAGTGGTGGGGTGGGCGGTGGTGAATTTAGAAGGGTCTTAACTAACCTGACAGTTTTAATGTCTGAGATTCAGGTCACTGGGTATCCAGTATTCTCTTTATCCCTGGGCAAATATACAAAGGCAGAACCTTTTTCAGATCCCTGTCAAGTTTTTATGACATTTCTGTTACATTTCCAGCAGACCTGGCTGTTGCTGCCGCCAAGTCTGGGAAGGGTACAGATTTTATCCCAGCGGCTAGAGTAGGAACTCTGGAGAAAGAAGGATGAAGGGGCCAGTCCCAAATTTCACTCATCTTCTAATCCACATTTCCACCGATACTTGATATAGAAAAGAAGGAGGCATCCTGGAGTCCTTATCACTGACTCTCTGTATTTTGACCTCTGAAAGCTGCGAAGTTGAGCTGCCCCGATCTCTCCCCATCCTGGAAACCACCTCACATCAGCAGCACATGTTCACCCCTGCTTTCTCGGGGAAGACTGACAAGGACATGTCATAACTCAGTGTCTTCCTTCAGCTGTGGCCAACGCTCCCTGCTGCGAGCTTTGAGCGAAGTGAAATGGTGTAAATGAATGTGCCACTGCAAATGCCCCGCTCCTTTAATTTATGATTTGGGATCACGTTTCACTCAATTCTGCCAAGTCACAGAATGATTTGTGATAACACGTTCTGGTGATAATTTAGCAGAACCAAAATGATATTTGAATGGAACTTCAGAAATTCCAGCTCTAAAGACTCCTCACAAGACTGTTTACAGCAACTGTTTATTTACGGGTTACCCTTTGGAAAGGTGGACCTGATCTCACCTCTGTTATGTCCCTTTCACTTGGCCTGCTGGCCTTTCTTTAACTCCCTGTTCTCCATTGCCTCAGGCCCCCGAATTCTCTCCCTCTTCTCTGTGAAACAGCCCCAGTAATGAAGACAGGGGTTAGTATTTACTGAGGGCTTATATAGAGCAAGTAATGTGCTTATATGCTTCATCTCATTTAATACAACAACCCTACGATAGGTAGCTGTTATGACGTTTACTTCACAGGAAAGGAAACTGAAGTCTGAGACGTTAAATAGCCTCCTGGAGGTTAGCTATGGTGGTGGGGTTTAATGCATATCTGCTAAAATCCCAGAGGTTACAGGAAGAGTTGTTGAAATAAGGCATAGAGGACACATGCCCTGTGGAGGATGGGTGAAGACTGGGGACTTTGCCTTGGAGAAGAGGCAGCACAAGGGCTGGTATGGGGTGGGGGTGCTGTGTGTCTGTGTGGCCCCATGGAATGAAGGGCAGATTTCAGTTCAATATAATGACGGAGTTTCCAGATGAAATGCATCGGCGCCTTTCGCTGGGGATGAAGAAGGTGCCAGGGAGGTTGGACACCACAGAAACGAGGATCCCCTCTCGCTCTTAAATTCTATGATTCTCTTACATGCTGTGGTTCTATTCTCGAGGTTCCAAAATGTCTTGATGCAATGGTACCATGATGTGGGAATTGATCTTTTCATGTCTTATACTTGTTTCCATCAATATGAGATTATAATACTGCTCTTACTGCTGTTGCTGTTACTGGGCACCGTTAATTGAGTTTGTGAGGGGATTGGATGATGGATTTAAAATCTCTAAGTCTACAGGGCTTTCCTTAAGAATCCTGCTACCCATGGTCTATGTTTTCAAAGTTGAGCTCCACTGTCTCCCTTTCTTTTAGCATAACAGTTCAGAAATGGATGGAACTGGTTTAAATCCTGACTCTGCCACTTAACATTGTATGAACTTGGTCAAGTCATGTCATTTCTCCGAGCCTGTCTCCTTACCTATAGTTGGCAATGTCTATCCCATTGGTTGCTGTGCAGAGAAAAGGATATCACGCAGATGAAGCGTTTTGCATAGTGCTTGGTACAGAGTACATTGCCTACAAAATGGTACCTGTGTCATTATTACGCTTTGTTCCATGTCAGGTACTGTGCAACACATTTCCCACGATTATTCCTGGTGCTCAGAGAAGCCAAGTCACTAGCCCAAGGTCACTCAGCTCAAAGAGTGGCCTTTGACCTCCATTTCCTCAGGGGTCAGCTCTCTCGCTCTGCCCTACGGATTGTGCCTTCCATGGTAAGACTGCCCATTTGAGGCTGGTGATTTCCCACACATGCAACACCCAGAGAAGATACCCACCCACCAAGTGCTTTTTAACTGAATGGACAGGGACCAGGACCTTGGCATCTCCATCTTTCTTTTTTCCATAGCAGATTGAGCATGTTCCTTTCTCTTGTCTGGGCCCCAGTATACTTATACGTGACATAAGAGGGTTTGGGCCAAATAGATTCTATAGTCCCTTTCTCGTTAACTGGTTCTTGAATAGCACCAAGTAGGTCTCTACGGCTCTTCATAGTAAGGCTGGAACTAGAGTCAGGCAAGCAAGTCACCTAGGTCACAAAATTTAAGGAGGCACAATTCTGAAGGTTGTGCAACTGCAGAATTGGCCCCTGGGAGTGAGTGCCTCCTTAAATTTTGTGCCCATGTGCCTCTCCTCTCACCCTAGTCCCAGCCCTACTTCACAAGGTGGGTGAAAGTATTAATAACTCAGTGGCCAAATCAAATTTATTTTCTCTTTTAAACACACCTGATGTGTACAAGTATATTTTTCATAAGGGTTGGCTGCTACTCTGAATAGCTCTGCTCAAAAACACATTCTTGAAAAAGGCTATTATTCATCTAGTTATATATTTTAAGCTTCTGGGGAAAACAGTGGGGTATGAGATTGTAAGAAATAGAAGGATGTAAAAGGGAAAAGATGAAATTTCTGTAACAACTATTAGACTAACCAAGGAAATAATTTCCAATGATACAGTCATTATTTGTACAAGTGTTCCTGCCCCCACCAAAAAAAAGCAGACCAACTGAATTTTCACACTTACTTCTTTGGTTTAATTGTCTATTGTTTCAAAATGAAAGCTAATTAAAATATTATTTTCATATGCTTTAATCATACTACAGCTAACTGTTGGAAAATTTGCAATTAATTGATGCAACAGTTGACATAAGAATGCATTTTTTAAAAATAACATCACTATTTGAATACACAGAGTGAAGCAATTAGTCCTTCATTAGTTCTGAATTATTTCAAATGCTTTGAAATACTTGTGTGTTTAATGTTTAATCATCAAGGAAATACATCTGGCAATGGTGCAAGCTCCAGCATCATGAATTAAATATTGCCTTTTGGGAATGGGAAGAGTTCAGGAAGAAAAGTGGCAGCCTCCCCAGGCCTGGCCCTGGGCAAATTCCTTCTTTTCTCTGGGTACCGGCACAGTGAAGGCTCTTCTTAATGTGTCAGTGCTTCTCCAATGCTTGTCACTTCCCAAGCCTCCCTATGCATGTTGCAATTGATTGCCTTGGAGTGGAGAGGACTGGAAGGGAGCTGTAGAGTCTAGAGCCCCCTACTGGAGGGAGGGTATTAGAAGGGAGGTTGGCAGCCACAGGGGAAGGTGAGGGAGGGACTACAGTTTGGCAGGTTGGATGTAGTGCGTAGGTGTGATGACCAGCACTCTGGGAAGAAGGATGTCACTAGAGTCTCAGGTGGGGAGCACAGAGGATGGGTAAAGGGCATATTTCTAAATAACAACAGAGTTTGGCAAGGGGGTGCTTGCAGGGAAGAAAGCTTCAGAGGTGCATAGACGTCGAGACTCATTGGCAGAAATGAGTGTGGCTTTAGTGCAAAGGTAGGAATCAAAGAGACCTGTCCAAACTGGCAGAGATTCCTTCCCAGGAATATCCTTATGGCCGTTAGGTACAACAAGTACCAGAGGCATAGGTTACATTTTCCCTGGATCAGTAAAAAAATACATCAAAAGGCTGAATGTTTTCATCTTCTGGAGACATGGCCATAGACAATAAATAAGCATTCATATCTAGGCTTTGTACTGAGTTCTGTACGTACATTTTCTTATTTGATTCTCATAGCTGTCCAGTGAAATAGGCATGTATATAATCTCTATACATAAGGGAACTGAGGCATGAAAAGGGTAAGTGACTCTTTAAACTAGAGCCATTTCTTATGCCTCTCTCATTGGTTTATAGGGGAAATTATAGATGATATTCCCTATTGTACAAAGGAAAGTGTGGCTTATACAGCCTAGAGGACCTGGCCAGCGACACACACTTGGTAGATAGCTAGACCAATATTTGAACTCCAATCTTTCTGACTCCACATCTACTCAAGTCTCAGCACTTTGTGTATGGTTTTGTGAGTGTGCGGTGGGTGTGCAGACACAAAAGAACAGCTCCACTGATGGCACCATCATTATTACGGGAGGCTTACTTGGTGTCATGAGTCAGGACAGCAGAATCATGGAAGCAAATGTAACTTCCATGGGGCCCCAGATTATGTCTTCTCTCATTTGCAAAACCAATAAGGATTCTTCAACTCAGGAATTAAATATATTAGAAGCCTGAGACTGGGCCAATGACAGAAAAACAAATTCCAGCCTTTGTACCTGTAGATGTATTCTAGGATTGGAGATGCAAATCTCAAGAAGTTTAGGGGACAGCAGGACCGGGGGAAGATGAGAGTGACCATGGCCATCCCTGTTTTTTACAACTGGTATTGATGGTGAGTCATGGAATGATGTCTTGGGGTCTGCCTGCCTGTCTTTCGCGGCATAACTCCACAGAGCCAAAGCTGCTCTGTGCTTTCTCCCCAGTGTAGGCTCTGCTGTAAAGTGTGGTCCCCTCTGTCCGTAGGGAGCTTACAATCCACCGGGAAGACTCACAGAGAAGCCTGGCAGTGCAATGTTGTGAGTGACCAACAGAGATGTAACTCAGACTGAAGAAACAGGGAGTGGGGCCAGCTCACTGCACAGGGAGCCAGAGTAGGTGTGAATGGAGACACTCCTGGTCTTGAACTTTCCATGGGGAAAATGGGGAAAGACATTACAAGCTTAGGAACCATGTGTACCAAAACCTGGGATAGGAAAGAGCTACGTGGATTTGGGGATTGGTGAGTAGCATAATGGGGGTGTAGGAAGCAGAGGCAGAACAGGGCTTGCTACGCTGGTGAGTCAGGATTGAAGCCTCAGAATTCCATCCATCTGAGGGAGCCTGGATGTCCTCCTATAGCCGGGAGGCTGGGAGCCCATAAAGGTTCCTAAGCAGGGAATGGGAAAACGAGTATATTTCACAGGAGATCAGAATTAGAATGTGTTTGCGAGATGGCGAAAGCCCAATCAACTGAACTAAGTTGCTTCCTTTTTTTAAAAGGACCATTTACTTTTATTTATTTATATACTTATATTCTTCCTCTTTTTTTTTTCCCCACAAAGGAGGGAGGCTACACATATTATGTATTAATTCACACACTCAAGTGCAATCCAAAATAATAACATAGGTAACTGAGGTAGTTGGGCCAGGGATTAGAATCCATAAGAGTACAAGTTCTGTTGGAAGTGGGCTCCAGAGACAGCATTGAGTTTCCCAGAGGCCAAGGCCAAGATGCAGCAGGGTTAAGTTCCCATTCCCTAGTGGCTGCATGACATAATCAAACCAGAATCAACGTTTCGTGATACAAAGAGGAAAGGCTCTTACAGAGTCCCTAAAAGGAGTCAGTTCTTTCAGAGACATTTTAGGAATTTCAATCAGCTGTTTCTAGGGGTCCCCACCACGTGGGCTGGGGATTACACTGAAGCTCAGTTCAGCACCAGGCATTCTAAGGACAGCAGCGCAAAGGAACATGACCCAGGCTGGTAGATTCCTCATGATCTGTCTGAATCACAGAATACAATTTAGGCTACAGCGATGCCTTTTGTTCTTTTAAGGCATCAGCATCTGTTTTTAAAAAGGTGATTTCTTATATGCAACTCCAATGTCCCCTATGTAACAGATAAGACCTGATCGGCCGGCCCGGTGGCTCAGGCGGTTAGAGCTCCATGCTCCTAACTCCGAAGGCTGCCGGTTCGATTCCCACATGGGCCATTGGGCTCTCAACCACAAGGTTGCCAGTTCAATTCCTCGAGTCCTACAAGGGATGGTGGGCAGTGCCCCCTGCAACTAAGATTGAAAACGGCACCTTGAGCTGAGCTGCCGCTGAGCTCCCGGATGGTTCATTTGGTTGGAGTGTGTCCTCTCAACCACAAAGGTTGCCGGTTCGACTCCCGCAAGGAATGGTGGGCTGCGCCCCCTGCAACTAGCAACAGCAATTGGACCTGGAGCTGAGCTGCGCCCTCCACAACTAAGACTGAAAGGACAACAACTTGACTTGGAAAAAAGTCCTGGAAGTACACACTGTTCCCCAGTAAAGTCCTGTTCCCCTTCCCCAATAAAATCTTAAAAAAAAAAAATAAAAGACCTGGCATTCTCTGGGGTACGGGCAGGGGATTGGTTTCTAGGGAGCCTCAGGGACCCCCCCAGGAATTCCAGGGCTCTGGGGAAGATAATCTGAAAAACTGCTGATATAAAGGAGTGATGGACGGCATGTCCTTCAGGCAATGCTCTATAAATATTATTCCTCACAGTTAGGTTTTTGACAAGGAAGGGAAGGTAGCGTGCCTGGGTGGAGATCGTCTGGGCCGATGTTCTGTGCTGCTGATTGCAGGTGATTTCTCAACACTGACAAGCAGTGAAGGGGGTCATATTCTCCAGGCTCACTCAGCCTCCACTTCCAGGTCTCAGAGGATTCCGCCCTTGAGACTTCGAGGCCCTAATCATGGGCTCACGGACCACGTCACCCCCAAATTGGTTCTGACGGGAAGCAGTCTCTCTGACAAGAGTCTCTCAGGACCGGCTTGCTCAAGATCTTTTTAATTGTTTCTTGACATGCCTTTTAAGCTGTCATGTTGAAATGTGATTCCCATCTCTGTGTATCTAATGTCATCGGGGGAGTCACTTGGAGAATTGTTATGACTAGATATCAACCTGCAAACTCTCTCCTCTCAGCTGTCTCTCTGCACCTTCCCAAAAGTCTCTGTTGCTGCTGAGCCAAGGCAAGGCCTTTGACAGGAACAAAACAAGGACTGATCTCGGGGAAAGCAAGCTGGCTGGTTCTCCCTGGTGCGTGCTGGTCTGGAGGTCCTGTTGCGCTTACCGTACATCTATTCCATGCAGGCGCTTGAGATGGTCGGGAGAGATGCCCATGGGAAGTGGGGCAATGCATGCTCTTAGGGAGCTCATGGTCAGGTGGGTGAGGCCAGCACAACCACCCACGTGTATAATTTTCTGATGTAAATGAGAGCCCAGTGAGTGCAATGCATGGGACGTACGTACACTTTATGCTGGAGGAACAATGGCAGAGATCTACTTTCCCCCCTCTTCCAACTTGCTATCTGCCCCGGAAGCCGGAATGCATGGATGATATCAACGGGTTTCTCTGTGTCTGCTTCCAACGGGGTCCAGTGAGTGGGGAGTCCCAAAAAGAGTTTGAGGGAGATCAGAGAAGGCAAATGATCAATGTCATCATCGTCAATAAATAATGCTGACAAGCCGGTGCAAACCAGCCCCAAATGCCTTGGGCCCATAGTTCCAAAGCAACACTATTAATCAGTATGTTTCATGAGGGCATGAAACAGGTATTTTAGCAAAATAGCTTAAACCAAGTCTCTGTTTCTGGAATTAATTCTCACCACTAAGAGTGAGGTCACAGTATTTATTCTCTAATTTCCTCCCTGCCAGGTCACCTCTTGGCTGGTAGTATCCTTTGACTGAAGGTCATTGTTCCAAGGAAGCTGACTCTCTACCCCCTCTTTCTGATTTCTAGTAACTACTCCCTCTGTTCAGCTTTTTGGTCCTAGGGGTGATAAATTTTTGCTGCCTCCAAGACTTAGATTATTGTCCTGTCGTGGGCTTCTTCGCATATAGTCCCTTTGGAAATAACGCCTCCCCCTTGGAATCACCCTGTTTTCAGTATGCAATCTTTTTCTTGTAGGGACCCAGATCGATTCAAAGAGGGATGGATCAATTCCAAAAACAGAGAGCTACTTTTCAAGGCTTGGGTCTTAAAGGAAAGTGGGATATGAATAGGGGGAGAGTAAGGTCATTGCTCGATGGGCTCTCCGCAACCGTGCTTGGAGCTTAATCTACACGATGGCATTTAACTTTTATAATAGCCTCATCGTCAGGAGTGCTCTGGATGAGGACAGTTGGGCATGGGGAGGTCATCAGCAGAGCTAGGACTCTCCTTCCACTCAGCCCACCTTCAGGGTCTCTGAACCATCCATTACCGCATGCTGCCAGCTCTCCTTCCCCAGTCAAAGACCTAATCAAAGCCCAGAGTGGAGGGGGGTGGCAAAAAGACCTAACAAACAAAGGGAGATGCCTTCTAGACCCCAGGGAAGATAAGAGGTGACTGTGGTAAGTTCTGTGTCTTGGAAGCCTAGGTCATAATTGTTGAGAAGCAGTACCGTGATATGGAGTTAGGGTCTCAAGCTCCAGAAATGTGGCTCAAATAAGAAGTCATTTAACCTTTCATAGCCTTGGGTTCCTCAACTATCAACTAGGGATCATGATAGCATCTACGTCAGAGGGTTGTGGTGAGAATTAAATAAGGTAAGGCATTTGGCACAGCGTCATCCATATTTTGCATTCAACAAGTATTGGTTATTCTTATTGTCTACAAGCAAGAGGCTGCCGGTGTGGTTGTTAAGGCAGCTGAGAGGTGAGCGATAACAATATTAAGATTTTGTGACATGAGAAGTCTTAGAATGAAGTTTGACCAAGTGCCAGAGCTGTAAGGACGTTTAGTCAATCCTTTTGTCTGTAAATCTCCGCATTCTCAGATGAGTAAAATGAGGCCAGCTCAGAGAGGAGGCTTGTTCACGGTCACACTGATCTTGATGGTAGGACCAGGACTTGAACTTCTTGCTTTTCTGTCTTAAACCTCTTTCTCCAGATTGTCTCATGGAAATACCTCCACGATTTCCTCACCTTGAATGTTGTGATGACTCTCAGACTTGTTAATGTCAATGTGAGGAATATTTAAGAAAATAACATCCATAAGTAATGCCATATTTATTCTTGGAAGGACAAGAACAATTGTTGATTTTGCGCTGGTTTAGCAACATACCCAGAGTCAAGTAGCTCATAGGAGATGGAAGCAGGGAGGCAGGATTAATTAAGACACTGTCCTGACCTCCATGTTTATATTCTTTCCTCCGTGTCACACTCCGTCAGCCATTTCTTAGCTGAAATTAAGAACTTTGGTTTCAAACAGACCCACTTGCTTCATACACTCTTACTTCCTTGCTCCAAGAAACCCTTTCTCTGTGGCTAATGTGTACAGTATCGGTCGTTAAAAACTGCCAAGGGACAAGAAAACAGAGTCTGAAATGTTTCATCTGGAAAAATAAACTCACACACAAACAAGGGGACAATTAGTTTTTGTTTGGGCTGAAGCCAGTGGGATATTTGTCATGTAAGTGGGAGTCTGAAGAATTTGATAGGTTTGCTATAGGGTGACGAAGTCCATTTGGAGTGGGGGGAAACACCAGAGCATCAAAGCGTGCCTATACACATTTCATGGGTTAAAAAAAAAATCTAATCTGGGTGTAACTCATCTGATAGTTGAAATAACACCACCCCCAGTGGCAATTGTAATGTTAACAAACTACCAATAACTTGGAACCAGGTCTTATGTGAAGCACTCTACATTTGTGATCTCACTTAATCCTTGTAGGGCTACAAGGCACATGTTCTTATTTCTGCTCTGGTGGTTAAAGATACCAGGGACAAGCGGGGCTGAATAACTTATGCAAAGCTACCAACGCAGTAAATGGTAGAGGTGGAATTTGAACTTTATTCCAAGTCTTCTTCCTTATTTCTGCCTCCTATGAAATGCCAAGGGACCACTGCTGATAGATAAGGAGTGGTGCTGCCAGTGTGAACATCTGAGCAGGGCAAAGGTGCAAGTCCAAGTCTGTGGATTAATCCAGGGTCCAAAATCAAATACATCTATAAGACAAGACGGGTGAGAAAGTGGGACATACCGACCCAGTGTAATTCTACTGGAAATAGGTTTGCCGTTGCCTGAGAAGGTGGAACTAATGCCTTCTGAAGCGTGGCTTCACTCATCTAGCATCGAGATGGGTGTCTTTTCTCACTCTTTTCCCTTTCCAGATGCCCAGCACGAGTTGGCCCTTAATATGGACTTGCTGATCTATTGACCGGCTGATTGACTGACTAATTGATATATTTGCAGCCATACGGTTTGGGGCTTCCAGCTGTAGTTGGGAATTGATTTTAATCTTCACAGGTTGCAAACAAAAGCTATCAAATCCCTTACAGGAGATGGTGATGAGACACAATTTTATTAAAGAGAAACTGACAATTTATCATCTCCCAATAGCTTGAGGCCCAATTTTTTGTGTATTCTTGCCAGGATCTCAGTGTCTTGTTCAATATCTAATTTAGTTGGAGTTTTACTGAGGGAGGATCATCTTCTACAATTCTTGTCACCAATTTTCAGAGTAGTTAAGCAACTAAAGTAGTTCACAGGGAAGGAGTTGGTGGCCCTACAGGGTTTTAGTCCATGTAAGGGGCCACATACCTGTTTTCTGTGCCCTGATGGTTTTCTCCCGAACCTAACTTTTTAGTCTTTTTTTCCCCCCTGACCACTTGTTCCTTTGTTTTTGTGTTGTTGCCTTGATTTAAAGTTTTTATTTCCCCTCTGCTAAGGCCTGAAACGTTATTTAGCAAAATTTACTTGTCATTTAATGCATTTCACAAGCTAATTAAACCTTCTAACCGCGCGCATAAATTGGATCCTCTGGCCAGTGAAAACGCTCACCCCATCTGGCTTGCTCAGGCATGTGCCTTGTTCAGCATTCAACACATGAGAACTGGGTCTCCAAGAAGAAGGCTACTGGGCAGGGAGGTGAGGTGCGGGATTGGCTGGGCCCATCCTACCCTCTATCACTGGGTCATAGTGATTGGTTCTGGGCATGGAGGTGGGCACATGGGATTGGCTGGTCTAATTCTATTCCCCATCACCAGATCACTGTGATTGGTTCTGGGCAGGCGGTGTGGGAACACGGGACTCAAACATGACTTATCAGAATTGTCCTTGGATGTGGTATGTGGCCTCTGAGAAAGGTTTTACATCCACCAGATTTGCTAACGTGGGTGGGTATGAGCAAGCCTCCTGGTGCTCACCTTTCCAGTCCCATGGGGAGAGTGTGTGTACGAGCTAAGAAGGGGATCGCATAGCTCGCAAGGAAAGAGAGCCATGACTACAGGGGCAGTCCTTATTTCCTCACATGTGACTCAGCGAATTCCTTCTGCACTCTAAGCTAGTTTAAGTTGCATTGCTGCCACTTGTAATCAAAAGCCTTGGTCAGAACAGCTAGGTTTATTTCCTCTATTTTACACAAAGCTAAACTGAGGCTCAGAGAGGTTAAGACTTGAGGCTCACACAAATGGTAACTGGCAAAGCAGGTCTGCTTATCTCAGAAGCTGCTGGAGTGGATGTTCCCTAGTATCATGTCACTGCCCACTTCCTTACTTGAATGACATCTGTTTTTATCTTCACGGCTCAGAGCCAGTTCTAAACAATTAGGTACCTCCCTCACTCTCCCAAGGTGAATAGGAGACCTTCCTCTGTTTTCCCATTGATTTGCTTCATAATCATACTTTTTTTTAATCTTCAAATGTTTTCTAAATATAAAATGAATGCATGCACCTTGTAGAAGTTACAGAGAAACACAAAGAAGGCAATAAATTTGCTCCTAATCTTGCCACCTAGAGGAAACCAGTGTTAAAATGGTCTTCTAGTTTCTCTCCTGCGTAAGAAACCTAGACGTTCACTGAAGTCATTGGCCCGTTAATGAATAGGTAACGTTGGCCCAGATCTCCATTCTGTGGCTTATATAAAGTCCAGTGTTGAGAACCCGAGTCCAAGCTCTGTTCTGTACTAGGTCTGTGATCTTGGGCAAGTTACCTAAGCTCCTTCAGTCATTTTCTGATCTCTTCACTGGAATTAATTCCTCCTAGCTGGATAGGTTTATGGGAGAACCAAATGGAAAAATTTAATACTTTAAAACTAGAAATTATGGTGTAAATAACATAATAATAGGTGTTTTAAATATATAAATTTGTTTCTTTCTAGTCACAAAAAACCTTTCATAAAAAAATTCCTTTGTGGAGTCCCACTGTATAAAGTAGATAAAGAAGAGCTTGTTTGGTTAATGCAGAGCCATCTCTAACTCCAAGTGGCCCATGTTGTGCCTGCAGGTAAACCCCAGGGCACAGGGAGCTAGAGAGAACCTGCTCGATCATTAGATGATTTTCAAGTGCTTTTGTCTGAGAAACCCAAGGGAAGATGACCAAGGAACCTTTACAGGGCTGGAAACAGAGAAGGGTAGGCTGAGTGGCAAAGAAAAAGCCCACACGTTCTCTCCTGTGAATACTAAATAAGTGTGAACTCCACGCAGTGTCTGTGCTCAGCAAATGGCACTGGAGGAGGTGAAGTTCTCATTCTGGAGTCTCCACGGGCATTGCTGAGCAGAGTCAGGTGCTTCACAGGCTGTCCCCCATCCTCGAACTTCCTGTCTAGAAGAGGTGGGGCAAAGCCAAGTGCTGACACCGCCAACCCTATCCACAAAGATGCCCGTGGGCACTCTCTAGGTTCTGGGATTCACCTAAACATATCCCCTGAGTACTTCTTCTATGCCAGGTGCTTTGCTAGATGCTGGGCATACAATGATGGGCCAAACCAGTCATAACCCTGTTCTCTGAGGACTTACTGACTAGCTGGTTTTTAGATATAAAAACTGATTTTAGATATAAATCATACAGTCCTAAAAATTAATATAATCATCATTTGGCTTCTCTTCTGTCATCCCATCTCCCTCTCATAAAGACCCTTATGATTACATTTAGGGCCCAGACTGATAATCCCGGATAATCTCTCCATTTTGAGATTTAATAGATTTAAGATTCCTTAATCTAATCACATCTGCAGTGTCCCTTTTTCCAATAAGGCAATATTCACAGATTCCAGAGATAAGGACCAGGACACCTTTGGGCCATTATTCAGGCTAGTGTATTAGTCAAGGAGGGAAAGACATCATGGGTGTTGTCTGGGGTTTGGGCTTGCAATTTGGATCAATGGTGCTGAGATGGAGTTGAGGGGTCACAAGACAAACTCAATTTTGGTCCTATTGAGTGTGAGGCACCTTTGAGACATCCAAGAGCAGCTGTTCATCAGGCAATTTAGGAATACAGATCTGGAGTCCAGAAGAAAGTTCTCACAAATGTGAGAATCACTACAGTAACTCTACTGTAAATACTGCCATCCTAAGGAATGAGACTGCTTAGGGAAAGAATATAGAATAAGAGAAAGAAGTGCCCAAGACCAAGCCTTAAAGAATGCTTGGAGAAGAATGATGAAGTAATGGCAATTTTCAGGGAGGACCAGAGAGGCAGGAAGAAAACAAGTAAATCGCTGGCTCAGAAGCCAAGGAGGAGATGATTTCAAGGAGAAGGGAGTGATCGACTCTGTCCAAAATGTGTGAGGCTGAAATAAATTGAGGACTGAAAGTGTCCATGAAATTTATTGCTTGAACTCCTATAACAGAGTGATGGAGGCAGAAGTTAGGTTGGAATAGACTGCGGGGTGGATGGAGAGGAAGAAAACTGAGAGCAATTATACAAAATCCTTCTACATTCATATATATATTATCCTCATTCTATGTATTATATATCCGCACTCATCTTTTAGATCACACTTCAACCGTGTCTTCTACAGGGAATTTTTCTTGACCACTTGACCTTCCCTTTTACGTTCTCTTGCAGTCCTGTTTCTCCTTCTATGAAGCCCTAATCAAAGGCTATGGAGATATATTTATTTATGTGATTATTTTATTCATGTCATTCTCTCCTACTGCCCATGCAAGTTCTTTGAACGTGGGTTCTGGGTAAGATTTTGCTCACTATTGTTTCTCAGAACTTAGTCCAAAGCTGGCACATGGTAGGTACCGTCGGACTTTTACTGACTAAAAAAATGATAAAACGAATGCTATAGCTGTGTATTGCAGAAGTAGTAGCATTTTTTATTTCTAGAAAGCTTACTGTAATTAAAAGTGCACAGATTTTGAACTCAGACACCCAGAGTTCTGAATCCAGAACCTTGTTTTCCAGTGATGTGGCTTTGGCAAAATCTGATCAGTGGACCTTTGGAGTCTTGGTGTTCGTAGCAGTGTTAGGAACAATCTGCCATGTGGATGACACCATAGACCTGACTGAGTCTGATATGCGTTTTGCTCCCACAGTGATTCTGCCTTAGCAAGAGCTGACAATCAGACATGCAAAACACGTGATACATGTGAAGTTTTCAAGAGAATTACTTTGGGAAAACAGAAACCAAAACAAATTGAGGGAGAGAAGGAGAGAGGGAGGAGGAGGAGGAGGAGGAGGAAGAGGAGGAGGAGGAGGAGGAAGAGAGAGAGAGAGAGAGAGAGAGAGAGAGAGAGAGAGAGAGAGAGAAGCACAGAGAGACAGAGTACCTGGCATATAGTGGCTACTTAAATTCTGCCACTTGGTTGTATTGTGTTTCATTTTGTCCTTAGTGTGTTGTAGCTGGCCTTTGTTAGCTGCATGAGGAATGATTTCCTAATTAGAGAAGAAGTCTAGGTGGACGTTGTACCTACAGATGAGGTGGGTGCGGGGAGGACCTGGCCCTCCTGCTTGGGGGCCTCACCTTCCCCTTTCTTGATGCCATTCCAGCTGGACACCTGGCAAAGGAAAGCTAAAGCGTCCCTCCACTGTGCCCACACCTCTGCGATCACATGTGGAGATGGGCTGCCTGCTGGAAATCTGGAGTAATTCCTGTTATTAATTTGTGCCCTTGTAATTAAACAGTCACATTAATTAGCATTTCTGCTATATGCCTTCCCTTTTCATGTTAGAGTTGAAGCTCAGAGTAATTATTTATATGATTTCTCAATTTGTTTTGGTTCTGTTTTCCCAAAGTGATACTTTTGCAAAATTCATATATAGCACTTATTTTGCATGTCTGATTGTCTGCTCTTGACAAGGCAAGATTGCTGGGGGAGCAAATTTGTCAGACAGCATCTGTGTTCTGGGGGGTAGGTGATTCAGAGCACTCATTCTTTCTGATCAATTTGTAAGACAGTTTTCACTCTCTGTGCACACTGCCAGTGATTCTTGCAGTTGTGTGTGTGTGTGTGTGTGTGTGTGTGTGTGTGTGTTACTATGCATATGGGAACATTTAAAATTTTTGTTAGACAATTGTTCACCTTTGTTTGGCACCGTCATCATAATGAACCATCATTTTGTTTTCCTAGAATTGGGTTGGAATAATGGATAGAACATGCATAGCATCGAGGGAGATTGAGAGTTTTATGGCTTGGTTTGGGGCCCTTCTTTTTGCCAAATGTTTCCTTTTATGGTTGATGGGAATAATTCCTTCCCTGGGCATTTGTGGAACATGTCTAAGCAGCTACAGTCACTCAAGGTGAGGCCGGCACGGGTCCTTGTCTCTGGAGCACATTACCCCCCTGGAGAGAGAGGTCAGAATGATAAGTGAGTCAGCACGAGACCCCCAAACACACAAGAGCAGGCAGCTCATGGAATATAGTGCTGTATTGATGTGTTCACAGCTAAGGGCGCAGATAATGGAAACCACTAGGCAGGGAGTTGGGAGGGGAAAGAGGGCGAATAAGAGAAGCAGGTTGGAGGAAAGAAGAAAGTGAGCATTTATGGTTCTTGGTATGTGCTGGACGCTTTATAAACAGATTCTCTTTCCATCTATAGTGACCTGACAGCGTTGGCATCTGGCCCTGTCCCCCAGCTCCTTTTATAGATGTGGAAAAAAAAGGCTCAGGGGGTTGAGTGACTCATGTAGGACTGTCCACTAGAAGGTACCACAGGCAGGATTCAAATCATAGCCTGTCTGATTCCAGAGCCCAGACACCCTCCTCTCTTGCATGCAGTTGCACCCAACACTAATTAGCACATGCTTTGGAGAACATGAAAGATTTTACCAGTCATTCACAATTTGCTGACTATCTACTATCTGCCAAGCTTTCTGCTGAGGGGATGCTCAGTGCATGGTGGGGAGAGCATGGATTTGGAGTCAGAATGAAGTTGTCAGAAAACTTTAAGATAATAGCAAGAGTAGCTGCTATTGTGGAGTTCTGACCATGTATCAGGCTTGTTCAAAACATTTTATGTATGTTCACAATCTCTTTCGATCTTTATGGCTGCTGCCTAGGATAGGTACTATTGTTTATACCCATTTTATAGGTGAAGAAACTGAGGCATAGAATGGTGAATGGAGAAGCAGGAAAAATGGATGTGAGTTACTGTTGTCATCCTTGGCCTGGGCTGAGGGAGGCCTGCAAGGACGGGGGTACCATGAGTGACGGGGTGGTCTAGCTGGGAGCCAGGCAGATGGAGCTGTAATGTCCGTGATAAACTCTGGGCCCAGTGCTCCAGGTGGCGCTGCGGGCTCCATGTGGGAGGCTGAATGATGCTCTGAGGATACAGGACCATTCCTGGCAGAACCCAGGCATGCTCAGTGGGATAAGTGAAGCCCAGATGGGAAGCGTTGAGCTGTGGGTCCAGCAGCCGGACCGTCAGTGGAAAAGAAAGGAAAGAGCGTGAGCTCTGCAATCAGGCCAAACCTGGTTCAAGTCTTCACCTCATCACTTATTCAATGTGTGACTTGAGCAAGACACTTAGACTCCCTGAGCCTAATTTCCTCTTCTGTAACATATGACACCAGGATTTGCCTTGCAAGATTGTGAGGGCGATTACACAAGATTGTACCTGAGAAGATGTCAGATCAATGTGTGGTCGAGAATGGACACTCCATAAATATCTGAGAAAGCATGAAAAGGAAAGAAAGAATCCAAGTGAGGAAACCGTGGAACGCTCAAGAAGGAGGTGGCATTTGAATTAGATCTTGGAAGACGGGTAGGGTTTATCTGGCTTTTGTGTGAACAAAGGCCAGGGTCAAGTGCAGGATGGGCCTACTCTAGGTACCCTTTGGGGCAGGCAGAGCGCCCAGAATACTCTGTGGGGCTCTAGGAGGTGTTGATGAGAAGCAGAGTACCCTGTGGGGCCTATGCCAGCATCATTGATCCAGTTAATATTGACTGAGAACCCACTATGAGCCAGACTCTGTGCCCAGTGGGTGCACATGTTATTCCCTACCTCCTGTATGAGTCAATTTTAGAGACTGAATAACATACGAGGGGCTGAGACTAAGATCCCATACTGAGACTGGGAGGCAGAGCAGGTTTGGACTCCAAGCCTTTTCCTTTCATCGCCTTTATCTTGCAACATGGACTTGGAAAGATGAACCCCCAGACGTGGTCTTCGGTGCTGGAGCCATTGCCCTGCTCCAGAGAATGGATGGGGGTTGACTGACACGCGGTGCTGAGCTTCCCGATGAAGACGTACCTACCACTGATGAGGGGTCCTCTTGACACCTCTGGCACTAACATTTCCAATTCTAATCGTGGAAATGATTTGGAAGAAGGAGATGAAGGTTATTATTTATTTAGGGGGCTTTATCAACAGAGGCCCTCTCTGGCTTTAATAAATGAAATAAATGAAATGTGTTGTACAGACGGGGATCACTGAGGCATGAGATACTGTGTCTGCCCACGAAGAGCTTTGAATAATTTACATCCCGGAAAGATATTTTATGGCAGTGCTTATAATCTTCTTATTGGTTCAAAATCAACATTTACAGCAGATGTCTTTGAACTGATGCTGCTGATAAGCTTATCTCTTTATTATGTGACACGAATCAAGCCTTCTCAGGAGAGGGAGATTTGTGGAAATTGATTCCTCTTTGGATCTCAATATTTTATTCTCGAAAAATAGCCAATAAATAATAGAGGTCAGCTATTAATATTTTATTTTAATTAATATATTAATCGAGGGAACTCTTTTAATTTGAAGGGGCTTGGGAAGGAGGCTTTGGGCTTTGGTGAAGGTGATATATCTGGAAGCTCCATCTCCGGTTAAACCCAATTGCAGAAGGTGCTGCTGTTCTCAGTCTTGGGGCCCAGGAATCAGTGATCTGACTGGACTGCAGCTTATTCCTCAGGGGCCTCTGCCAGGTGGTTCCCCAAAACTGGTCAGTCCAGGTAAGAAAACATGGGGTACAAGGTCCCTGGCAAAAGATGAAGAGGACATTTTGCTTCCACAGTCCTGAAGTGTTTGGGGCCTACAGAGGAAAGGGCATGGAAGGAAATAAATTATGGCCCCTAGAAATACAAAAGGCTGTCTGTCTGTCTGTCTGTCTGTCTGGGCATATACATCAAACGCTCACAGGGTGATGGTGGCCAGTGCGGTCCTGATAGCAGCAGCCTGGGCCAAGAGAAGGGACCCAAGGTTTAGAGTTTTATACCAACGCACAAACACTACTCTGTGTTTCACTAGGAAAATTAATCCACTGCTCCAAGCCTCTGTTTTCTCGTCTGTAGACTGGGCGTTCGTCTCGTAAGGCTGTCCTGGGAGCTCACTGTGGTGATTTACGGATGCAGCCCTGTACCATTGAAAGCACAGGTTCCTCGCAGTGTTCTGACCTCCCCGGTAGCCACGGGAGTTCCACCAGGAACACCACGGATTTTAGGAACTGGAGGCTTAAAACATCTGCTGGACATTTTGGGGTTCTTTGTACCACTAAACCATAGGCAAGGAAAGGGGGTCACAGTGACCCAAGGAAAACGATCCCAACTGCCACTGTGAATTGGGTTGCTGCTACGTTACAAGGGGTGGGATGGAGAGTGGAGAGGATTCTGCTCGATGAGAAGAGAAGCACTGTGCCCCGTGGGGTCTTCACCAAGAGATTTTCTGGATGCCTCTTCATACTCCCTTTCCCAAAGTCCCGACCATCCCTCTGTGGCAACCCAATAAAGACAAGACCATCAAGGACTCAGACCTCCAAGAAATGAGGTTTGGTTCACCCCAGAGGGAAAGAGCCCTCCCTGGCAGAGGGTAAGGGGGTGTGGAATGGGCAGTGGAGGAAAAAAACTATGATTAGAATTGGAACTGTGTGATCAGAGGACTTGAGTGAGAGGATGATCAAATTGACTTCACGTGTCCCCGTGTATCGGGGACATGAACTTTGCAATGGACAATAGTTGATGGCCCTGGCTTTTTGTCTTGGGAGGCTGATCTTTCTGGAACATCATTTGGCCCCCTTGCCCTTTGGCTTCCTATTGGTTTTGGTCAATGGCGAGACCAGCAGGAGATCAGAGAGAAGGTGGGGGTGGGGGGAAGAGTAAATGTCCTTCCTGGAGGTGCCCAAGAGCTGGCTGAACCGATTGACATGAAGTCACAGAACCCTTGCCACACAGCCCTCTTTGTCCAGTCCTGGCAATTCTCCTCCTCTCCCCTTTCCATGCCTGTGGTGGTGATGGCTCTCAGCTGTCACTAGCCCTGGCATCCTGCTCCGAACCGCCTCTGGTGGCTTTCCCTAACCTTGCCCACACCTGTGTGAATAGGTGTTTTATCACCTCTCCCTAAATGTGCCATCATTGTATTCCCGACAAGGCCTTGACGAATACTACACGGATGGAATGAGATTCAGGATACAAAGAGACTAAATAAAGACCTGGCCTGTGACGGGTGCTCAAGAAGCTGTTAGTTCCCTTCTTCTGGCACATAGTAGGCATTCAACTGATGTTAGGTAAATCTACACGAGAGCAAGTGTGTGTGTGTGTGTGTGTGTGTGTGTGTGTGTGTGCGCGCGCGCGTGTACCCAGGGGTGCACACAGGGTAGAAGAGACAGGTCTTCCTGCAGATGTCCTTGAATGTATGCAGCGATTTCAGAAACACAGCTGTTTTGGGGCGGGGGAATGAGATTGGAGAAGGCCTCAGATACCAAGTTCAGCTGACAAGCAAAGATGGGGCATGGAAGTGCTTGGCAAAGGCTGATCTCTGGAAGGGAAACGGTCTGGACTAGAAGCGGGAGGCCAGGGAGGAGGCAAGGGGAGAAGGAGGGAAAGGAGCAGGGGCTGATGCCCTATGCCCCTGGGTGGTGGTCTGGGGCTCTGGGCTTCCACCTCCTTGGGCCTCCCTTGTGGGATGAGTGGCTGTTCAGGCTGGAAGACCCCCTGCACTTGTCTCGGGGCTCACCGGTGAGACCTAGCACCTTGTGAGCTGATTCCTAATTCAGAAGCATGCTGGCATTTCAAGGTGCACACAGTCCTCAGATTTATATGAAGAGTCTGGGGACAGGAGGACAAATCAGGAGCAGATGCTGTAGAGTCCACATAATCCCACTGTCCCACACAGGTGGGTTTGCAGGTCCCCTTGGGTACTCATTCAGCAGGCATGCCTTTTCATCTGTCTGTGCTGGCCAGCAGGGAGGAGAGGAGGGCTGGGGAGCAAAGGCTCAAACAGGCTTCCACGGCTGTACTTGAGGAGGCTTTTGCTCTATGTCACTAGGGAGAGTGGGTCGCTGAGAGCTCTTTCCCCACTTTCCAATCAAAAACATTACGTTAGTCACGGTGCCTTTGAAATCCTTCAACAGCCTGTTAGCTGGTTGGTTCAAGAATGTGCATCGATGGGCGCTATCGAGAAAATTCCTGCCGCAGTCGGTGGATGTGGCTCTTTTAGATGGAAGGGCAGCTTTGTTCCCTGTGGGCATCCCAAGTGGGAATTTGGAGAAAGACAGAAATGGCCAGAGAGCAAGGCTCACTTGCATGGTGATCAGAAGACAACCTGAAACACGAAAGCAAGATAAACATCAATGTGGTCTCTCCCTCACCTCTTTATTGTGCACCTGTTCTGGGCCAGGTCCTGCTATGCCTGTGGATTAAAGATGGGTAGGGCATACCTTTGAGGAGCTCCAGTCAAGCTGGGGAGAACAAGATGCAATCAGACCAGTGGAGTTCAGTGTGAAACTGTCCTTCCCCATAGGGTGAGAGATATCGTGTGCCATGGGGACAGGAGACCTTGAGCTCTGTGGGCGCTTAGACAATGTCTCTTCATTCCCCACTGCATCCTCACACTGTGCTGGGCTAAATAAACTCAGTAGGTATTTATGCAATGGATGAATGAGTTAATGAATGAAACACAGGAGAGGTGTCAGTGAAGGATTCTGCAAAGGGTTGATATAGGAACTGAGTTGTGAAGTTCATGCAAGGTTGGCTGGGGTTAGGGGTGGGGGAGGGTAGTCATTCCAGAGATAAGGGGCAGCAGAGGGAGGATGGAGGGTGACACATTTGACGCAGATGGAAACGAATCCCAGTATTTAGGTGTAGGTTACCACCTTGGGGCATAGATCTTGGATTAGATCTGGAACTCATGAGATGCTCTGTGTGCTTTTGAATGCTCATGTTTGATATCTACCAACCCCCTGGCATTTCTTACAGAAGTGACAATTATTGTGCCTAACCTGTTATTTCAGAAACTCTGAGCACTTGGTGGGGGGGAGAAGTGGGTTCACAAGTTAGCTGAAGCATATGTAGGTCACTCATTCATCTCTTTTTTTAGTAACACTTGAGAAAGGGGTTCAAATGCAAGTGTGTCTTTACTCAGCTAACTAGCCATTGTTTGCTGGGCTTTCATCTTTCACTCATGCGGTAACACGTGACAAATCACTCAACGTCTCTCAGTGTCATCTTCCTCATCTCCAAAACGGAACCAAACAATTCACCCGATTTCCCAGGAGAGTCTTGTCCAATGCTAATTTTGGGAAGTGCCCCTCAATCCAGCAGGAGGATCTCAGATCTCCAGGAATCTCATGGTGGCGTCCACAGCACACCAGATGGTTTTGGAGTCTGTTGTTTTATCTTAAAAATCGCATAGTTTTGTATTCCACTCCTCAGTATAGCTGTGTTTGCTTTATTTTTGCATATTTTAAATGACTTACAGTGAGCAAAGCTGGGACTCAGTTGAGGAGAGTGAGGCACACTGGGGCCCAAAATGTCAAGAGACACCAAAAACCCTGTCATCAAAATACTAACATGTTAATGCACTATTTTCAAAACTTAAATTGGCAAACTGGCCAGCTCTTTTTGTAAATAAAGTTTCATTAGAACCAGTTGCAGGATTAGGGGGAGGCAAGTGAGGAAGGGTTATGCAAATGCAGGATTGGATCCCATCTTTATTGAAAATTGTCATCTTTTGTTTGTCGTGGGTCTCTTGGTAGTCATTTTGATTTTTAAAAATAATGCATTAAAATATCATTTATCTTGATTACTAAGTTTTTTGGTGCCCTCTTAAATGTTGTGCCCTAGGAGAGTGCCTTCCTTGCCTTACCCCAGTCCCTGCCCTGAGTGTAATAACCTTCTTCATTCCCTTGCCCTGAATCTTGGAAGCCGACAGGTCTCCAGGGAGCGGCAGCATGTTACATCTTTGGCTCCATAAAGCCCTGGAGCACATTGCATATGTGTCTGGGCACCTTCACTGGAGAAGCACTGACGGACGTGAGGGTCTCAGTACGAGGCCAGGTGCACAGGGCCTCCCTGAAGGCAAGGGGATGGTTGGTCTCCATCCTGTTACAAACTCACCTGTGGCTTTTGTGCAATCCTTGCAGCAATTTGGTCTCCATTTCCCCCTCAACAAAAGGAGGGCATGGGGACAGATGACCATTATAAGGCTCGAGGTGCTGTGGGGGATAGAGATTGGGGCGGGTGCATGCCCTGTGCCAGGCTTTCCTGTGAGTCACAGACTGAGAAAAGGTCAGTGTGAAAAATCATTGGTGTTTAAAACAAGTGCCAAAGCCATGTCCCTGGGGAGACATGTGAGGGAGGGAGGAAAGGTTTATTGGTCTCTTAAAGCTCTTCAGAGAACGTATGGCTTGTGTAGGTGTTGAGGGAAGTGTGGAGGGGGTAGGGAAAGTCTGCCTCCTCTGAGCTGGTGGTCACGGATGTGGAGTGAGGTCTAGTGGTGAGAAGGAGAGGGTGCTGTAGGCTAAGTGGTAGGCTCAAGGTCGGCACAGAGATAACAGTTGAAGGCTGATCTGAGGAGATTTCTTGGAAAAGTTGGGCTTTGCAGGATGTGCTTCAAATGATGATGAACAGCATGAGCTCAAACAGGAGTCTGAGCTATCAGTCAGGGTCCCAAGAGGAGACAGATGGTGCTCTCAAAGGGGGGAGTTGAGGAGAGGTCAATAAATAGCCCATTTATAACAGCTTGTGGAAGGTTGAGGGAAAATCCGTGAGGGCCGGGGAGGCACTGTGGGGCTAGCAACACTGAGGAGCCTTTACCACCCCGGCCAGAAGGAAGGGGAAGGAGGGTTTGCCAGAAGCTAGAGGGAGCTGTCACTGTGGACCAAGGCTAGGCCGGCAGTTGTGGCTTTCAGGACCACAGTACAGCTGGAAGGGCGAACCCGGGGAGGCAGTTCCCTCACCCTGCTCTACTTCCTCCTCTGAACACTGGTCGGCACCTGCTGTGGGATGGACCCGAGTGAGTGTGTTCACCCAGGTCAGCAGCCCGGGGCCCAGAGCAGGGTACAGAGCGGGTCTGGAGGGCAAATGAGCAGAGGTAACTCACGGGTAAGACGGGTATAGGCATGGAGTGAGCTGTGTCCGCCTATGACTGTGTGTCTAAGGAAGACAGAGAAGGCTCCGTTTTCTGAGCTCCCACACACCTGCTCACGTAGCCCCCCCCCCCCCCACACACATCCAGTGTGGTAGCCACTATTACCTCCATTTGGCAGCCGGACTTCCCAGTCAGTCATCTCAGCCCGTTGCAGAACCTGTGGGGGTTTCTGGTGGGGAGAGGAGTTTCATCCTCCTGTGGGGCCCCTGCCAGGTGACTGCCACAGGGCTGTGATCTCAGGGCTCCTTTGTGGTAAGACAGCGAGCTCCTGATGTCTCCTGATTGAGAGGTAAACATCTCTCTGAGGGCAGGAAGGGGCGAGGCAGAGGGAGAGCACGCCTGAACAAACCAGATGAGAGCATTAAGGGGTCCCGCGGCAGCAGGCATGGTTAGCCGTGCTCCGAGGCTGGCATACCATGACGGAGGTCGGCCCTAGTGGGGAAGGCGGGGGGTGACTTAGGGCGGGCAGACCTTCAGACGTGCACCCCTCCACGCATGCCTTTAACCAAGGAGGTGCCAGGTCTGGCTGGAGGTTGAGGCTTTGCAGCTGAACCGAAACATCCCGACGCCTCCTCCTCACCCACTTTCTCATCACAACCACCATTTATTGACCTCAGGCTTTGTGTTGAGTTCTACAAGTCAATCGATGCGTTTAATCCTTGGGATAACACGGTGGGGGTGGGGGTTATCACTGTCATTTACTTAGAGAGCCCCAGGCACTGAGGGGCTTGCATTGTAGTGAGAACAGAAAAGCCCAACCTGGTGTGGGAGCCCTGCCACCATCATGAAGTTGTACGCAGACATTCCTGCATGGCATGTGCCCTTGGTCCACTTTCTTTGAGCCTTGGTTCTCACTATTCCAAACCATGTCATTAGGCTGTTCTCAGGGGAATGAGATGGTCTACAGGAAGCCGTCCTGGACAAATGTCAGCTGCTATAATGTTGTTGCTTTAATGACCCTTGTCACGCCATCTTTTCGACCTTCTTCATACCCTTCTCTTCCTTTCTCTGTCTTTTCTTTACCCCTTCCCAGCCCAAGAGCCTCCTCCCTCATTGGCTTAGGAGTTACCCCAAGCACACTGTCTTGGAAACAACCCCTGTCGCACCAGGTCTGGGAGCTGTATATTACCCTCGTGTTCTTCCTGACCAGCCTACACTGGCTTCGCAATGAGATCCCAAGCGAGGGATGGAGAAATGTGTGTGCTTTTTCATTTATGCTGCGGTTAGCTTCCCTCCATTCCTCCCTTCCTCCCTTCCTCCCTCCCTTCCTTCCTCCTTCCTAGATAAGCGCTGTGCGAGGGCCTGGGAAAACAACAACATAAGATCACATATTTTCATAGTTCACTGAGCACTTCCCCAGTGGGCTGACAGTACTTTTCTCCAGTTGCACAGATGTGCAAACTGCATCTCAGATTCAGAATGGTCATTGAGCTCATCAGAAGGGAGCCAGGTGGGCAGTGGGCCCGCCTGGCACTGAAACCCCAATTCCTTTTTCACCAGACTGGTAAATTGTTGTCCTCTCCTCTGTTGGCCCTGCTTTCCCGTTTGGTCTTTCTGAGGGGGCCCCAGCTTTCTCCTCTTTGTCTCAGGGCTTCTGCCTGAGGCTGAGCAGCTAGGAAGTTGCCCCTTCATGTAGACTGGTCTTGGGAAAGTTACAAATAGAGGCTGTAGGAGCCTGAGACTGAGGGGTGATGGGGAGGGGAGACTGTGAATAAAGAATAAGTTTAGCATGCACGACCCCCAGATGAAGGCAGACCCCACAGAGAACAAGCCAAAGATGCTGGAGGCTGCATGGGACATCCTGATTGGCTCAGGGCATGAGCTGGGAGGAGCTTGGAGGAGCTGGGGCAGCTGCTGTCCTGGTGAGCATGCCCTACCATGTAGCCCAGAGAAGGCCGGGAAGAATCTGGGCACACGTCAGTGCCTAATAAAGCTCTCAACCCTGTGGGAAGACTTTTTATTAGCTTGTGCAGGTACAGATGTAGCAATTTTGAGAACAGAACAGTGACATATGCCCTGGAGCTGTGGCGGCTCCTGCAGTCCTGAGCTGTAGATTCTATATCTCAGACTTCGGGCGGAAGGAAAAACTCTTACCCCATCTCCTCACACTGGGCCCAGAGCCAAGGGAACAAGCACCTGGCCTCCCTTGCTGCAGTTCCGGGGTTCTCACATTTTAGTGCACCAGACTCCTCTGGAGGCCTTGCTCAAAACAAAACAGCCCCGGTGTTTATTTTTCAGTGAATTGGAAGGGGGCCCAAATAGTCACATTTCTAGCAAGTACCCAGGTGATGCGGCGGCTGTCCTGGGACCACGCTTTGAGAACCATGGCTGTGAGATTCCTCCTGCCTCCTGCCTGCATGTAAGAATCACTGAGAAGTCTTTAGAAGGTACCTAAGCTGGTTCCTAGACGACGTGAAGCGTGGCGCCAGACATCAGTATGTTTTCAGAGCTCCCAAGCCGATTCTGCTGTATCCCTCTGCAAACACCCCATCTCCGCATCCCCACTCTTCCAATAACCTGCAGGTTGTGATCTTGGTGCAAGAATTGAGACTTATTGTCTTAGACCATGGGGGGGAGGGGCGGCAAAAAGTCCCAATCACACAAACCTACAAATTGGGAGCTGTAACTCTCCCAGTTCTTCTGTTTGATTCATGGCGTCAGCCAACAATACTTATTGAACACGTACTGTGTGCCAGGAATCGGGCTGGGCAGTGAAGATGAAAACATAAATCAGCTCTGGTTGTAAACAGCAGACAGCAGATGTCCACTGTGGTATGCAAAGGGCGGGGGGCATTTGTAGTTGCAGAAGACGTGCTCAGAATTAAGTTAAATGCCTAATATGTGGGTGATTGCATCATGTGAGTTCCACGCCCAGCCAACAGTTCTGCTGTTTGCATAGCGTCCTGGCTGCACAGGGTCTCTTTGTGTCTGGCTAAGCAGACGTATGGAAGTAGGTCTGCAGGCAGGGAGTCCACACCCCGAAAAGGTTGATCTGGTGAATAATGTTCCTTGAAGATGAGGAAACCCACATTTTTGCCTGTACCTACATGAAGGTCGCGTATGAGTGACACCTCCAGAGTCCCTGCCCTAAAGCTATGCTGAGGACTTCCAGAAAGGAGAGGAGGACAGTTTGCGATTTGCCATACATAGAAATTCAGCAAAGTAAGATTAGGGTTGTGTTTTCCTTTTCCTAGAGGATGTAACATATTGATTTTGTCAATACAAGGCCCAACTCACTAGATACATACAAAGTCAAACTTCAAGTTTTCACCTGGCTCAAATGAGATGTCTAATATGCACACAATTTGGAAACTGAAGTCCTGGTCTTTAGTATTCATGATTTTTATTATCACTGCACAAAAGAAGATGGTTCTGTGAATCCAATCTTAATAGAACGACTCTAGTACACTCAGTGTGTAGACCCAGCGTAAGTCATAGGTGGTGGAGTGACTCTTACAGGGCTGCGAGGAGGACTGAATACAGCGAAACATCTGGTACCCTGCCTAGTGTGAAAGTCTCAGTGTAAGTCAGCTGCCATTTCTCCCCACCCCCAATTCACTGATTGATGTTATCATCCCTGAGAAGTCAGCCATGTTGATAAAAATTTTGCTTTCTTGAGGGGACACCTTGGCAACCAGAAGAGGGATAAATCAGAGCCAGATGAGGTGATGGGAACCTGGGGGGAGCAGGAAAGGCTGTATCAAGGTGTGTGTGCGTCTATGCATGGCCTTAGGTTCTCTCATTGCTCTCAGATGGGGGAGGGACTCAGCTGTCACTTGGCATATGGTTCCTGCAGATCAGTCACTGAAACAAACATGTTAGTTTTCAGAATTTCCTTGGCTGCAGTTTTCTCTACCCACACAGCACTGTGAATATAGACTAATTACAAGCCAACTCTAAAAATGCATGATTATGTGGTGCCTGATTTACAGCATTCTTCTTTATCCCGTCCTCTGTCTGGGGCTGGGGAATGAAAGAGCCAAGCTTTATCTGTTAGACTTCAGTGAGCCCTGGGGAGAGCTGAGATTCCTGTTAGCTAGGTGAAGCTTTCTGGAGGCTCCCTCAGCCCCCTCAAAGCAGAGAGCATACTAAAGCACCCAAGCTGGAGGGGAAAACAGTGTCCTTTCTTCCTCTCGTGTTTTTTTTTCTAGCAGTAAAAACATAACTATGACAAATGACATTATTTGAGGTGTTTAGGTGTGTCTGTGTGTCTGTTTAAAAACTGAAAGACCCAAGCATTAGGAGATTCACGTCCCTGTTCGGTTACTGTCTTGCTGTCGGATCTCAGGCAATTCCCTTCTCTCTGGGTCTCAGATGACAGGATTGGATAAATTGCCTTTAACATCCAATGGGCTATGAACATGGATACATTTTCCTTGAACCCCAGGGTTTGATCCAAATAGAAGCATAGATGGAGACAGAGGGGGCCCAAGAGTTTATTTCATCCAGTCATTTATTTAAATGATGACACTACTGAGGGTTAGAAAGAAGGGGAGGGACTTACTTGCAGTAACCTTCTCATTGGAGACACAAGGTCCTGGGTTCGAATCCCAGCTCTGTCACTCTCAATCATCAGTACAGTTTTTTTCTTTCTCTCTGTCCTAGTTTTCTTATCTGTAAAATGGGGGTGATAGCAAGCCCACTTGATACTGTTATTGTGGGGATTCAATGAGAGCCATTTTTATCTAGCAGTCTAGTCTGTAAACCCCTGGAGGGCTGAACAGAGTACCCTACCCCCAATCATTCATCTTTGTTCCTCAGTTTTTAGCACAATGCTTGCCCCCCAATGACCACTTATTAATTATTGAATAAAAAACAATATCTGAATATGGGGAAGCAGCCCTCCCCAGGCTTGGGGCATGGAACACACTCTCTACGTGTTCCTTTTCCAGGGTATGTGATCAGTTAATGGTGGAGCTAGGACTGTATTCACATTTCGCTGAACCGTGCATACCTGCTGCGTGAGCTCATTTTCAAAGCCAGACTGTGCCCTTTCAGTTCTAAAATGAAGGCAGAGAGCTTTTGGCGCCTTCCATATGCTTTTAAGTTAATTTCTTTAGGTGGAGTCCTTTTACTTTTTTTTTTTAACGATACTCCAAAAAGCGCCTCCCTTGGTTTTATTTGCTGCCGGCCACTCTGAATCCAGCATTCTTGGATTTAAAGGCTATGTAAACCACAGGGTGGGGAAAGCTCACTGACATCTGATTCTCCCACCTCAAAGGGCTGGTGGCATTGGCCCTGGGCCGGGACAGAGATGCGATGCCCTCATCTGGCCTTGTCAGTGGTCCGTCCTCTCAGGGTTGTAGACATAGACTCAAGGAGAAGCCAGGTTAAAGTGGGTTGTGTGGGCTAGCCTGGGAACCCAGCAACGAGGGCCAGGAAGGAGTCTAAGAGGATGTACCCTTCACCCGTGCTTTCCCGACTGAAAAGGCCACGTCCTCCCTTGTGATTTCGTGAGTGGCTCACCTCTCCAGATCCCTTCACTGTACCGTAAGGAAGGTGAGTTTGGACCATGCTTCCTTATTTGAAACTAATTACAGCTCTCATGCTTGAGCAACACTGCTTCGTAGGCACTGTGCTAGCTGCTTAGATAACTTTGCAGCACGCTAGGCTCATCTCTGAGATGATGAACCTGAAGTCCAGACAACATGAGTCCCTTGCTCAAGGATTCATGGCCAGGCGCCCAAAGCCAGGATCTTTGGGGTCTCTACATCCACGTGCTTTCCAGGAGCCCACGTTGCTCGTCTGCTTCACTTACCTGCAGTGTTTCACGTGCAGCATCCTTGTGATGGTCACAAAGCCTCCCTGGGCCCTGCACGCTTGGGGATGGCCTTCTGCTCTCTGGTGGCAGGGCTGCTGTCCCTAACCCCTTCTCTCTTACACAAATGCGTAACCCACCATCTCTGAGTCTGCCATCAGGATCCCAGTGACTCCCAGCCTCATCTCCACCCCACCCTTCACACATCATCTACTCTGAAGGACCTGGGCACCTTCCTTTTCCCACCAACCCTGAACTCCTACCGCAATTATTATCCACCACCACCTTTGTGGGACAATGCGTCATTATTCTCTGGCAGACTCTAACTATAGCTTTGCGTTTCCAATTAAATTTTTCCATCCAGTTTTCAATTCCTTTATTCTAGGAGTCCATATGGGTAGCCTAGGTAAGAATCATCTAGAGTTCTAGCTGGCTTGCTAACACACAGATTGCTGGGCTCCACCCCCAGGGTCTGAGATCACTACATCTGGGAAAGGGACCAAGAGCTTGCTTTTCTTTCAAGTTCCCAGGTGATGCTGATGGTGTTGGTCTGGGGTTTTTAAAAAAGCTCTGTGCTAATCCTTTACCCAACACGTATTTACTAAGAATCTGCTAGGGCCTTGCTACTAGAAGAGGAGTGCATTCGTACGCCCACTAATGTTTGAGAAGCACTGTGCTAAAGAACAGACATTCTGCTAGTGTAGGTAGCAGTTCTTAAGCTGTAGTACACTTTAGAATTACCTGGGGAGCTTTAAAAATATTCTCTGCCTGGACTCCACCCTAGAACAGTTGAATCAGAATCTCTGAAGTGAGGCCTGCTGTCGTTACAGTTTGTAAGCTCCCTAGAGGATTCTAAAGTGTAGCCGACCGGGATGGAGCCACTGGTCCAAGGAGGCGCAGTCTTGTACATGGGAAATTACTCTGCCTGATTCAACCGCATATTTCACGCACCCACCTCAGGGAAGTTGGGCTGAGTTAGAGGGAAGGGCTTACACTGGCCGTTTACAACCTTGGGTTTTAGGGCCATCTCTGCTTTGTGGTTTTAGGCATGTGTCTCACCCTCTCTGGTCTCAGATTCCTCTGGGACCCAGGGCTGTGGTGGGGTCTGGAATACCTTTCCCCCTACCGTAATGATTCTATAATGACCAATGACATAACGATGAGCTTCTGTCTTGCTATAGATATTAGTAAACTCAGGACTGGTATAGTACCGCAAACAACGAAGAGGAAGTAAAAAAAAATAAAAATACAGCAAACCTGTTTGTTTGGAGGCATTAAAACAAGATGGGATTGTAGACGCGAAGGCCCGTGAATCCTATCTCGTCCATCTTACCTTGTAGGAAGTATCAGGGTTTTGCCAGTGAGGCTTTGCATACAGCCATGATTCTCAAACTGTGGTCCTGGACCAGCAACGTCAGCATTCCTTGGGAACTGCTAGAAATGCCAGTTCTGGAGCCCCACCCCAGACGTACTGAATCAGAAACTCTGGGGGTGGGGCCCAGCCATCCATGGTTTCACCACCCCCCAGGTGATGGGGACACACACTTCTGGTCGAGAACCACTGAGCTAGAGAAATGCTGCTGTGATGCGCAGCTCCATTCCAGGCCGCAATCCCAACTGAACACGGGGACTTGACGTCAATCACAAACTCCTGCGTCCTGCAGAACACCTGGTTTTCCAGTTTGCTTCCAAACAAAGAGATGGAAACACAGGGTGGCAACGTGTTTGTTGCATTCATTGGCAACTTTTGGCTTGCACAAAGCAGGGGCTTTTTCTTCTACTTGCTTTTGGCTTTGGAATCAAATGTCCTTTGCTTCACATAGAGAAAAGGGAGAAGCCGTGGCTACCTCATATGATAGCTTGAGACAGTTATAGTTATTTTTCTCTAAATGTATTGATATTCAAGTCACTCTTCTGATTGTCCTATGGCTGCAGTTATAGCAATCTAATCAGATTATGATGGACAAAAGTTATTTAGACGTGTGTTGTTCTGTGCAAAGAAAGTGCCAGAACATTCCACAGAAATGTCGGTCAGCAGCTAGACCATGATTCTGGCTGGCAAAAGGGTGGGCTTGAAAGGCTTTGGGGGAGAATGGCCACATGGTGTCAAAGCAGTTAAAAGAGAAGGTCTCCTTTACTTTCAGCACAAGAGGGCTGCCTAGAAGGATTGCAGGTCTGCTTTTATGAATATGAGACGCTAAGAAGTGTGGCAATTGGGAGCCATGGGGAATGATGTCACCTTGATCCCCCAATTACTGCCGCCAGCAGTCAAAAGAACTAAACATCTTCACAGGCTTCTCAGTCCACTTTCATTTGCTCACCCAAAAAGGTGCCTGGGACAATAGTGGCGGGATGTGACATTGATGTGATATATATTTGCTTCCACGAAAAGGAACAGGTAGGTGCCTTTGAAGAGCCTGACAAATGAGAGAGGATTCTGATCCCCTCCAGCTTTCCGGCACCCTCAGGAAGTAAAAATAGGGTTTTGCATTAGTCTGACTTTTGTTTGACTGAAGTGTCCCTTACTGACAATCTGCTCTGGAACCCCCAAACCGATGGCTGCCTCTTGCCCCCTCACAACATCGGCCTGTTCTCAGGCAGATCCCAGAAACCCTCAGCACTGCATCCTGCTTCTGCGCCTGTTCACGAGCAAATATTTCTTTGAATTTTACCTGAAGATGATAACACAAAACCCAAACGTTGGGTAATGACATTTCGCTGCCTGCTTTCTTTAATTGACGTCTGGTTGTGTTCTCCTTCGCCCATCCCTCCTCCAATTTAGCTCTGGAAACATCTGTCTTTTTATCCACCAATAGAGTCTCAAAAGGGTAGCACACCTGTTAGATAAAATATCAAAGTTATGAATTCTGATTTAATAAATGTGCATTCCAGAGATGATTCATGGCGTGTGTGACGACTTTCAATTGCTTTCTCAAACAGTTCATGCTTCATTTCATTAAGAGCTTCAGTCAATGCCAACTGATTAATTATCACACACCAGTCATCTTTTGTTTAGGAAACACGTGCACGGCACCTGTCTGGGTTTGGCCATATAGAGCTGTATTTTAAATGCAAATAAAAATGTTTAGGAATAGATATGTTCAAATGCTTTTAGAATTCGAGTAAAATTATATTGGAAATCATTAATTTCTTTGCTTAAGAAATGCCTTTGGGTACTTACAAGTGCTGTCCGTAGGCTAAGGATATACAGTACCTGCCATCAGTGATCTTCTGGTCTAGTGAGTGCAAACCCATGATGTAAATGATTTTAATCAGAGTCTTTCCAAGTCCTGCTTGTTTGGGGCTTATGACTTTTGGGTTTCAGCTGGACCACGAAGTGACTGTATGACATTGAGTCAGATGTATCAACTGTCCAGGGATTGTTTTCTCCTTTTTCAAATGATCTGGTTGGATTCTGTTGCCTTTCATGTCTCTAGCAGCGTGACATTATCTGCTCCTAATTTTCAAGGTATTTTTGTTTGCTGCTCACCTCAATTTTAACAAAAGAAACCATAGAATCAAAACACCGAGGCTTAGCTAAGACAGTCACACAATTAAGGAGAATTCTTCATCTCAGAACATCTATTGATCTTTTTCACCTATCGAGTGTTCATGCTGTTGCCATAATTCCCAAAGTCAAAGAGAAGATCTCATTCTGGAAGAAATTAAGTACCTTTTAATAGGTGGAAAGGAATGGCTCTTTCATTTCAAGTGTAGTCTCTGAAGGTTTTTTGTTGTTGGTGTTGGTGGTGATTTCTTTATTCTTATTATTTTTAAAAATAAGAGCAAATTTTTTCAAAAAACAATTAGATAAGGAAAATTCTGCACCAGTGATCGCTGGGGGCAACCTGTGTGATTCTGATTCTGGTCCCAAAAGAAGTGGCTTTCTCAGGCACAACTTGACTTCCTCCAGATGACCTTGTCCCAAGAATCACCAAAGTGGGATGCCAGGTTCAGGCGACGCTCACCTGGATATGTTCTCCTCTGCCTCAGTATTCTTACTTGGCTAATTGTGGGTTGTCATGGCCAACAGGGCAGCCTTGAAGTGCAGGGGCGTTTACGAAGGGGCATTGTTGGAGCCAGAGCAGAATGTTGGATGGCTTGGTGGGCACACAATGAGATGCCCAGAGGTCACTTTCCTGGTGGGAGAAAAGTCTAGGAAGGCAGCTGCCACTGAGACCAGTAAGCTTCAGACATATACAGTCTGCTTAACGGTGCTTTCTGTTGGGCCTGGAAGGTGTCATAGAATACGGGGACCATCCCTTCCCAGAGAGAAGGCAGGCATCACAGAGGTGGTAGAGGTGGGTTGCTCATGTGCTTTATGGTCAGCCCCGGGAATGAATCCCAATTCCACCACTTTGAGAGACGACTTTAGACAAATGATCCTTAACTTCCCTGTGCGTCCGTGTTTTCGCCTGTGAAATGGGTATGCTTACTGATAATGGTTGTGAGAACTAATGATGTGAAAGGTGGTGAAGGGCTTGCCCCAATGACTGAGAGATTTTGATTATAAGAGTGCTGATGATTTATCTACCTGTGTGTTCACATTACCTCCCATGTACAAGCACTTCACAGATTCAAAAGCACGTCTATATCCCGTCTCTTTTGGGTCTCAAGGACGCTCTGAGGGAGGGACTGTGAACGACATTGCCCAGATGAGGGAGGCCTGCCCAACGTGCAGGACCACAGCTCAGCCCAGAGCGGACAGACTTCTAGTCTGAGCTCTTTCTGCCTCCTCCCAGCCGGGGGGCTCCGCTGAGGAGCTGGCAAGCTGTGTGACTGGTGAACTGGGTGGCCGGTTTTGAATGGAGGAATAATGGCCTTGAATCCAATTTCATTATTTCTTTTTTATGACATGCATAATGCTATTTTCCAATTGTAGAGCAATAGATAATCATGGAAGAAATTTTGGGCCACATGGAGAGAGATGAAAAAAAGAGACGAAAAATTCCCCGTAATTAAGTCGCCCAGATAACCATAAGTATTTTCTTCATATTTTTCATATGTGTGTATATATAATATGAGTATTATACTGTGTGATATAATTTTGTAATTTGCAAAACAGAGTTAATATAGCACATTCTTTTTAAAAAAAATCATTTAAAACTTTATAAAAGTCATGATTTTTAACCATTTTTGCTTCATTTGTTCCATCACTCTTTCTCTCTTTCCCGCTCTCCCTCTGTGTGCGCGTACACCTATATGTGTGTAAGCACACAAATTACCATTATTCATTGTCCTAATCACTTGAAAGTAGGTTGTCTATAATACTCTATCCTCCCTAAAAACTTCGGTACACAGTTCCTCAAAACAAGAATAGTGTCTAACCGACCCCAGAACAACTATCTGAATCAGGAAATCAGCGCTGTTACCCAACCCTGTGCCATACCCCCAAATGCCCCAACAGTGTATCCTTTTTTCTGGTCCAGGACCCCTTCCACTGTCATGAGTCGCACATGCCATTTTAGCCTCCTCCCACCTGGGACCGTTCCTTAGTCTCCTTGATTTTAATGACCTGACACTTCTAAATAGGACAGGATTTTTCTTCCATAGGATGTTCCTCAGCCTAAGTCTGTTTCTTAAGGATCAGAATCCAGCTGTCCATTTGGGGAAGAGATACCACAGAAATGATGCTATAATCTTCTCAGTGGCCACACCATGCCAACCTAGCCTACCCTACCGGGCCAATTTTGGTCACCTGGTCAAGTTGGCGTGTTGGTTAGAGAAGCCAGGCTTCAACAATCACGAAGTCGCCAGTGTCTGTTCATAATTTCAGTATCTTGCACTTGTCTTGGCATCTATTGATTCCTCCTGCTGAATTAACCACGTCTGTGATGGTCGTCACTGGTGATTTTCATGATTTCTCTACATTGGTTTGTGGGTTTTTACTCTAAGGAAGAGCTTCCCCTTTTCCTTTATTTGTTAGCTTGTTTATACCAGTGTGGATGCATAGAGTCTTATTCAATGGGTTAAATAGGTTCCGATTATTGTTTATTTTGATGTTGAAATGGTCTCAAACCTGGCAGTGGGAGACTCTTCAGGCTGCCTCTTCCGGCCTTCTGACCACATCCCCACCCTTCTTTCAGCACTTCTTTACTTTCTGGCACAGAAAGATGTTCCAAGGTCATCTTGAACTTTTCCTGCCCCAGCTTTGGAATCGGTGGTTTCTCCAGGGAAATCTCATTCCTTTGAGCAGAGAATGGTATTTAGACGCCAAGATCTGGGCAGTGGGTGTGTTCATAGCTGCTGGTGTGTCACTGCTTCTAGGTCCAATGAACCAATGGAGCCAGGAAATCTAAGTATGTTTATATACATGCACACACTTAATGATCTGTACACACACACACACACACACACACACACACACACACATACACACCTGTATCACAGTTTCTTAATTAGGGCACTATTGACATTTTGGCTGGGGTAACTCTTTGCTATCTGTAACGCCGTCCTGTGCATTATAGGTTGTTTGACAGCATTGCTGGCCAGTACCCACTATATGTCAGGAGAGGCAGCCTCCCCCGCCCGGGTTTTACAACCTAAAATATCCCCCAGGCTTGCCAATTGTCCCCTGAGGGACCAAAACAACAACAACAACAACAAAAAACACCCACAAACAAACAAACAAACAAACAAACAAAAAACACTCCTGGTTGATAGCCACTGATCTATACAGATTTCCATATCTACTTATGTATGTATTTAAAAACATGAATTCATACCGATACCTTTATTCCCAATCTAGCACCTCCTCAATACCTCTAATTCTAATCTCCCTTTCCGTGTTTGTAAATCCCTTCTCTGACCATCGGAAACCTGGTTCCCATTACCCTCAATGCACTTATTTATTTGCCTAACTCTTGTGTATGAAGCCAGTTTCTCTACCGTGCTGGTCACTTCTCCAGCCACTCAGACCTTCCACTGCCATCTCTAGGCTCCTATGGCCTCCTCTTCTGGCCTTACAGGCACACCAGACCAACACCACGGTCCCTCTTATGATTGCATTCTGCTATGTTTGTTTTCCATGCTGAATTTTAAATTCCAGGAAGGCAGGGAGGAAGCCTGTGCCATTCATAGCTGAGTCCCCGGTGCCTGGCATGGGACTGGTATGTAGTCGGTACAAAGACCTTGTCTGATAGATGAATAGAAGAATTTCTGCTGGGCTTTTCCATTTTATGGCGCAAGGAAACATCACCTCTAAGCCCTTGAATCTCTTTGTGTGCCCATTTTCCAGGGAGGAAAGACAAGGGCTGAGCTCCAAGCCCCTCACACTATATGCTGATACAAACGGCTGAGTGACTCTCTACTTGAACTTGTGCTGTCCCACTCCATCAGACAATGTACCCTTTCTGACCACATCGAGTTTTTCTCATTTTGCAAGGTTTAAGAGCTGAATTTCCAGCTGCCAGCAAGTGTTTATTTGTGACTCCGTCTGACAACAGGGAGGCTCTTCTTTGCTGTCCTTTCCTGCCTGACCCCATCCTTAATAATCCCACCACCACACTGCTCCCTGCTCCTGCCTCTCTGCAGCAGCCAGCCTGCCTTGGGTGGAAAAAGACTGTTTCTCTGGCACCCTGAAGGGTTTTCAAATAAAGCTCCTTTCAGTTCAAAGACACCTGGCCATCAGTACCAACAGCATTACTTAACTGTAAAGCGAGGCACAGGGATGTTGGGGTGCTGTTCCACTTCATCCTGTTATCGGAGCCTGATGAGGTGATTTTTCTTGTGGGCTATGCAAATATTTCTGCATAGTTCAAGCGCACCAAGATCTTCACCTTCTACCTACCCCCCACAGTCCACAGCACAGTGTGGGCTGCTGGCTTCCTACAGACCAGGCCTGGTGGGGGTAACATGCGGTATTCCAGAAAACAAGCAGGCTCTGACCTGAAGTTCTCCTAGTCTTGTTTCAAGGTCACAGCTCCTTTCCCCACTCACTGTGTAGCCTTCAGAAACACGACCTCATCTGTAAAACAAGCTGGAGAGCCTGGAGCAAATTGAAAGATACTTTGAACTTGAGCATGCAATGATTCTCTGAGGAATCCTTCCTACTGGGGAAGTGTCAGGGGACAGAAAAGGATCCAGCACTTGACGGCAGGAGATCTTGATTCTGGTCTAGGCTTTGCCATAAACTTGACCTTGGAGCAGCTCTGTCTTGTTCAACCTTGTAGCTGGGGTCCCTCGGAGGGTGCCCGGTGCAGAGTAATCATGCAGTAAATACATCCTCAGTGTTTGCTCCTGTTGGATGAATTGACATCTTAGAACTCCTCAGGCTCCAGTGTCCTTACCAGTAAAATGGGTATAAGGAAGGAGGATTGAGATCGTGTACAACAAACACTGACTCCAATATCTGGCACAAGTTACCATTTCCTTGTTTGATTCTGGGCTATCTGCTTCCAAGAGAGAGCTCTTCCTGCTTTTTCAATTCTGTGCTTAGCGCTGGACAGTGAACGGAGCTGAGAGCCGTGGAGTGCCCGCTCTGTGCCCCACACACAGCTTGTGCTGTCACATTTCATCCTCACAGGAGCCCTGTGACACAGAATTATAATCACCACCAGGTTACACATGAAGAAACTGGCCCTGGGCAGGTAAGGCATTTCTGTGAGGTCACTAGGTTAGGAAATTGTAGAGCCAGGTTTCAAACTCCAAGATGGCCTGACTCCAAAGTGGGTGTTCTTTTCACTGCACCCGCTGCCTCCCAGGATGGGGGGCTGTTTGATATATGTGCCAAAGCCCATCCACTCCCCCCTGACCCCAAGTCATCCTTGGTGTGCCCAGGCTCGTGCTGCAGGGAAGAGTGGGCATGCCAGGGGCACTGGGCTCCACTAATCTGAAACGGGGTCTTTGCTGCCTGCTTTGCCACCTCTTCATAGACAGTGTGGATCAGGCCGACGGGTATTGGCAGAGAAATAACCAGAACATCGTCCTATCCTTTAATTGTGTTTGATCCAGTGGCTAATGGGATCATTTAGCAAAAGAGAGTAATTGTAGGTGTGCCTGTGTCTGATGGTTGCCACCAGATCAATGGCCCTTTATCGTCTTCCACCTTCCCCGCCTGGAGTGCAGGCAATGGCATCAGATTGGTACTGGCGTCAGTTTCTGGGAAGGTAAACATACTTCATGACCATCCTGATGCTGGTCGATGCCCTCCAGGGTCTTCCTGTGCTGGGAGCTTGTAGCTGCCTGGGGCTTCTGCCCAGAAATGGGCCTCATATCTCAGTGTTCTCAGCACGTGACACACCAGGCCTTAGGTGCGTATGGCAGAAGGCACGTTTGGTCCTGAAGGCACCCAGCAAGCCTCCTCCCTGAAACAGCACCAGCTAGACAGAATCAATTTCCCATTGACTTTCAGCCCCGTCTCAGACACTGTGTAATTCTTGTCTGAAGGTTTATAAAGGCCATTGACTATCTTATGAAAGATTTAAACACTTACCTTTTGGCATGCGAGGGTTCTATATATCATGATGACTTTTTGACAATTTGGGGGGGGGTGGCGATGGATTGAGGGAGGGGTAGTTGGCGTTTCCACAACAGGTGTGGCTCCCACAGACAGTGCCTACCAGGCCTGATTGGACAGAAATGTGAATGGATCAATAGAACGATGCTTTTCATTCGTCACCCAGGGGGCTGTTTTCCACGGGGAGACAGGCTCCTCTTGCTCCATTCTGTGAACAAATCACCTGGGACACAAGGTGACCCTGACCCCAGCACTACCTCCATCGGGACCAGGGCACATCCCTGGGACGTGATGGGAAGCAGAGGCAGCTCTTTAACACATTGGGCTTTCTAGTTAACAAAACCAGGAACGGTAGTGATGACCCTTTGCTCTTGGTTAGCTCCCTTCCGTGAGGCGTGTCCATATCTGTTCTCGTTTTGGACCCACAGAATAACTCTGGAAGTGGAGTCAAGATTGCTATATTCATGTTATAGACAGGGAAACTGAACCTCAGAAAGGTTAAGTGTGTATTTGGCCGAAATAATGCCAATTTTCAGATAAAGGAATATTCTCTACTTTACCTCTCCCCTACCGTTCTACTGCCCATTCTTTTTCCACTCATTCTCATGTTGTGCAGTGTGTGTGTGTGTGTGTGTGTGTGTGTGTGTGTGTGTGTGTGAGCAAGGGAGGCAGATCCATGCTGGGTCACAACCATGTGCCAACAACATCAGTGGCACTGTGCATTTGGTTGGAGGGTGGGGGCCATTTAGCAGGGAGCTGGCTGGGCCCCCAGGGGCCTGCAGTGGTGCCAAGTAGTTACCTCGTAGAGTAGAAAGCTGGTGGGAGGGAAAGACAAATCAAACCGAGTGGTTATCTGACTGCCTTCTGCTTGGTATTCTAGGGCGAGAACAAATGCTCTGGTGAAAACACTTTCTTAGAGAGGACACTTAGTGCGTGTCAAGTCAGCAGGGAGGGGAGTGCTCAGTTTCCTGGAGGCTGAGCTTCAGGGCTCAGCCTGCACTGCTTTTCCTTCATCTGGGCTCCCTGTGGTGGGATGTGCCTCCTGGGCACATCCCATCCCTTCTCCTCTTTTTAGAGTCTCTTCCATCATCTCCTCTTCCTTTCCCGCCCCTGTATTGCGTATCTGGGAGGTTGTTTGTAGCTCCGAGGACTTCATATCTTTTACAGCCTCTGTGCTAACACATATGTGGCCCAACTGCTAAGGGGTTTCTCATATTGGACCTTGTAGACCCTGGGCTCCTGTGGGCAGACACCCTACATCACAGTGGCAGCAGACCAGGTTTCTTTCCCAACTCTGCTACAGACTGTGGACATGGGACCTAAAGACAATCTCTTCTCTTTTGGGGATATCAGGGTCCTCATCTGGAAAGGAGCATTGGAGTGACTGCCCTATATCGCTCGGTCAGAATGCTAGAAACAGGATGGAGGGTTTGCACAAACAGTTGGGTCTGCAGTGGAAGGAGAACGGGCCTTTTGGTCCTGGACTTGCAAATGTCACGTGAGACAACACCCAGCTCATATGGAAGTTGCTGTCACAGAATCTTCTCATGGAGTGCTGCCTTCTGTAGTAGGAGAACCATCTCAAGAAATAACCACATAAAATTTGTTCCTGAAGAGGACATTTCCATTATGCCCTAAAATTATTCCAATTTGGGCTACATTTGATGAGTTTCCTTGGAAAGTTTTGAAAAGCTTTTCAGTCCTACTAAAAGCATTTTACAAAAGAAGGAAATGGGTATGTGCCCTGACTGAGCGGAGCTCACGTCCAGTTAGATTCTCAGTCACCATACTTCAGTTAGTCCTTCTGGTGCCACCAGATCATAAAGGGGCTTCCTTGTACAACATGCATTGGAGAGCAGATTTTGCCCTGTGATTCAGTAGGAACCCTTTTAGAATGATGAGCAAGGAGAGGAACATTCTTATTTTCCCTTGTTGGCGTGGAGTAGGGGCCAGATTAGGGGAGGGCACGAATTAGATATCTTGGGCTGAGTCTGGAAGGATGGCACACATCACTCATAGTGGGGAGGAGAGGTGGGAAGGATTCAAAAGCTATTACACAGGTGGAATCAGAACTGAGGGAGCCTTGAATCATTCAGTGGGAGAAGTGAGGAAGAGAAGAGAGTCAAGTACAACTCCACGTTTGTTTTTGTCCTTCTTAGAGTAATTGCCGGGGAAGCCAGACTGCAGAGCCTATGGAAGGTGAAGGAGCAGAGACAGGGAGTGTAGACAGCTCTTTGAGGAAGCTTGTCTGTGTGAGAGAGATGGAGGGTGAAGGGACATTTGTCTTTTCTTTTTAAGGTAAGGGAAGTCTGAGTATATTTATATGCTGGAGGGAGGGGGTCTTCGGTGAGCAGATGCCTGGCAGTAAAGAATACAGAAGCGATAACTGATGATGATGCATGGTACAAAGGAAGTTGGAGGCAGATGCATCTTTCCTCGGAGGAGGAGGATGTAGGGAGACGTGGAGGCTTCTGAATATGTGGGCGATGAGACCAAACATGGAGGGAGTTTACACTGAATCCCAGTCTTGTCTCTGTGAAGCAGGAAGCGAGGTGCTCTGTTGTGAGTCTGGGGAGAAGAGGGACTGGGCGCTCAGCACAGTGGAGCAGTGGAGAGGAGCTGGCTGGGGATCAGGGTGCGTAGATACCACCGCTGGGATGGGGCCCAGGGTAGGGCATGGCCGGGCCATTACCTCCCGCACGAGGAAGGGCTTAGTGGGGCAACGACAGGGACGGATGGTTGGTGTGGCCCATGGCTGTGTTCTTCTGGGAAGTGCGGCAGAGGAGACATAGAGCAAAGACCCAGAGAGTGATGACAGTGACAGAGTATAGCAGTGGGATGAAGGAAAGGACTAGGCACGGAGGTGGCTGGCGTGCTCGGAGATCAGCTCAGGTGGTTGGCCGTCATGATACGGCCACACAAAAGATGTCAGGTGATTAAGGGAGCTGAGAAGAAACAAGCTGTGGCCAGAAGTTAGATTTGAAATTTCAGAACCAGAAACGTTCTGAGTGAGCGTAAGATCCACAGTGTGGCAGCTGAGGCGGTGGTGAAGATGGCCACCGACTTGATGCTAAGTACAACACGCACTGCTTTCGATAGATTTTTCACGAAATCTCATAAGAACCCTTGTTTTCTAGATACGAACCTGAGGCCGAGAGGAAAGAGACAGCTTGATCAAGGAGCGACAGCTCGTCATTGTCCGAGGCGGGCATGTGCAGGTAGGTGGTCTTTCTCACACTCGACTGCTACTCCTAACACGCTGTCAGTATGTCACCCTGTTGGCTGAGACAACTCTGTGCACGTGAATGCCCCTGAGGATGGTGGTCGTGTTTGAGTTGGAGAGGAATATGGTCAAACAGGGACTGAGGCTATCACAAAGCGTTGACCTGTACCGAGATGATGGCTGCAGCACAGTCTGCCCACGGCAGCTCCACCCCACGCTCATGGGCCAGAGTCACCTCTGGCCTTCAAAGGGCTGATATGCGTCCTACTGCGCATGTCAGCCCCCTTCATGGTGGGCACTCAGCTCCCTGATGCAGTGGCTCTGAGTCTGGTAAGCAGAGGCGGGCCCAGCCATCAGTGGTGAGGAGTGGAGTGCAGGAGGGACCAGTGTCACGGCGGCTGCTGTCACAGGACGCAGCGTCTCCCACAGTAAAAGCACCACTGGGCAGGGCGGTGTGTTGACCTGGGAGAGTGGGGGGCTCTGTGCCCTGCCCCACACTCCCTCATCACGCCACCGCGTGGAGTCCACCGGGGGCTGTGTTTGCCAAGAGGTGTCAGTGCCCCCGACACATTTCAAATTGTATGGTCGTTTTCCTCAGAATAATCCTCCCGGTGTGGTCTGGATCCAGGCGAGTGACGCTGTGAAGATTCTGGTTGTCCGCCAAGTTTGCCTAATTATCCCAGTTGGTTTTTTGTTTTTTTTTGCTCATTCTAATTGAACTCCTTTTCCCTCTCTGTGTCTCCCATCATTAAGAGGCTAGCATGGTGTGTTAGAAATATCTGTATTTACTTGTTTATTTGGCAACTATTTATTGGATCCTTCAACAAATACTGGAACGTGGGTTTTGGAGAAAGGTGGACTTGGGATTAATCCTAGTTGCGTGCTATCCAGGTACGCAGGGACCACAACATAACATACTTTGGAGGTCACAAATGAGCTGTTTCTAACCTGTAAATGATAGGGGCACTCCGTGACCATGCGGGAATGTATTACACTCCTGGATCCTGTTTCTTCTTCTGTGCAGTGGGGCTTTTGTATCAACTTGGCACAGTGGCCGAGAGAAATCAATGAGAAAATATTGTTAAGGGTCCAGTGCAGTGTCTGGTGTATGACTACACCCGAACCTGTCGATTCCTCCTCCTGCAGATGCCCTATACTTTGTGCTGACAGGTGAGCAGGTGTGCTGGTTGCATAGCAGCGGCCAGGAGAGATGTGGGTTTTGGCACCGTATTCAATCTTATGGCAAGGGTCACTGTAGCCTGGGTGGCTGAGAGTCCAATCAACCCAGCTGCGAGATGTAGACATTTTGATTGGAATAAGAAGAGAGTTTTAAAGAGTTCATTTCAGAGTGCACTCCTGTAGTTCCTATCAGCAAAGCTCTAGCCTCCCTCCATCCAGTTTTGCTGGTCTGGCCTGGGTCTAGTCAGGGGGTACAGTTCTGCTTGACCCCAGTGTTTGCACAATAATTCTTGAGGCTGTTACCGAACCAGGTAGGAAATAGTTTGTGATGCCTTACCATTCAGGAAACTGGAATTGCATTCTTCACACCAGCTACATTTTCCAGATGAGCTAGGCCTATTTTGTGCTGGCAGCTTCCATTTCAGCATTTCTGGACCCATATAAGTTTTCTATCCTCATTTTGGTTTTGTGGGAAATCAAAGTTCTGCCTTGGCCTTGCTGGGTGTTTCAGCTTGGATATTATATACTCTGGCTTGATGTCATGTTTCTTCTCACACATGTCGTGCCGTTTATTCAAACAAAAGAAGCACTGTGATTCTGTGGAAAGAGCAAAGCTTTTTGAATGATGCCACCTGGGGTTGACTCCTGGCTTTCAACCTGTCTGAAGTCCAATGACATAATGTGTGAGCAAATGACATAAAAACTGTGAAGAACTCTGTAGATATTACAATTTTATTTATTATTATCCTTCAGTTTATAGACCGACACCCACATTTGGAGGATAGGCTGCAACAATGTCCCAGACTATTTGTTACAATATCATTAATCTGTCAGGCAGTTAATCAGGAATAGGAGTAAAACTGTTTATGCCCTCATTATTTACCTCTAAAAGCAGTCTTTAGTTGGTCTGATCTGATGAGCTGTGGGCGATAGGAAAGTTTGGAGAATCTATTTTCAGAGTTTTTCTTTTTTTGGGAGGGGGTTAATTAAAAAAGCTAATGCATCATCCTCAATGACTTTAATGGAGATTAAGTGAATGAAGTTCACAATAGTGTCAATGTTAATTAAAAACCATCATTGTGTCTGTCAGACTCAGTGCATGGGGAATGGTAGGAAAAGTTGACGGTCTGGCTTCAGAGCTCAAACAGCTAATTGCCCAAGGTCCCCTTTCTCCTCTGTGCCTTCCTCACCCACAGCTGCACGCACTCTGTCCTCACTGTATCCTCCTCTCCTCGGGAATCTGCCGTGGCTCCCTACCACCCAGTAAGTTCCCGGAGTCTGGATCTTCTCTCTCTCTTTGACATCATTGCCTGCTTTCTCCCACTCATGCTCTGTATTCCGGTGTTTCTGTACTATGGTCTCCTTGAGATTTACTGTGAATATGCATGTCAGCTTTTGTAAGACCAGCACCCCTGAGGAGCACCTCTGCCAGAGTGCTCCCCTCATGATGCTCTAGGCTGTGCCTCCTACAAGAATGCTCTACATTCTAAACTTTACTTGGTGCCAGCCCCACTTTCTGCAGAGTTTTGTCTGAAGTATTAGGTTGGTGCAAACATAATTGTGGTTTCAGACCATGAATTTTAAATCATTATAATAACTAGGCTCAAACACATCTTTATTAATCAAAATAGGAACCACTACAGTCAATACATTTTTGCCAACGAGAAATAAGTTTGTTTATTCCTGTAACATAAAAATCTGTGCTTCGGGATTCAACAAACTCTTGGAAAGCATTTTCTGTATCCTGCTGGTTGTGAAAGCATTTTTCCCTGCAAAAAGTTGTCGAGATGCTTGAAGAAGTGGTAGTTGGTTGGCAAGAGGTCAGGTGAATATGGCGGATGAGGCAAAACTTTGTAGCCCAATTTGTTCAACTTTTGAAGTGTTGGTTGTACGACAGGCGGTCAGGTGCTGTTGTGGAGAAGAATTGGGCCCTTTCTGTTGCCCAACGCCGGCTGCAGGCGTTGCAGTTTTCGGTGCATCTCATTGATTTGCTGAGCACACTTCTCAGATGTAATGGTGTCACCAGGATTCAGAAAGCTCTAGTGGGTCAAACCGGCAGCAGACCATCAAACAGTGACCATGACCTTGTTTTGGTGCAAGTTTGGCTTTGGGAAGTGCTTTGGAGATTCTTCTTGGCCCAGACACTGAGCTGGTTGTCTCCAGTTGTTGTATAAAACCCACTTTTCATTGCATGTCACAATCCCATAGAGAAATGGTTCGTTGTTGTTGGGTAGAATAAGAGAAGGTGACACTTCAAAACAACGATTTTTTTGATTTTCGGTCAGTTCATGAGGCACCCACTTATCGAGCTTTTCCACCTTTCCAATTTGCTTCAAATGCCGAATGACCATAGAATGGTCGACATTGAGTTCTTTGGCCATTTCTGTGTAGTTGTAAGAGGATCAGCTTCGATGGTTGCTCTCAGTTGGTCGTGGTCAACTTCCGATGGCCAGCCACTGCGCTCCTCATCTTCAAGGCTCTTGTCTCCTTTGCAAAACTTCTTGAACCACCACTGTGCTGTACGTTCCTTAGCAGTTCCTGGGCCAAATGTGTTGTTGATGTTGCGAGTTGTCTCCACTGCTTTATGATCCATTTTGAACTCGGATAAGAAATTTGCTTTTTGTCTAACATCATTGCCATAGTCTAAAATATGTATAAAATAAACAGCAAGTAATAAGTCACTAGCAAAAACAATAAAGCGAGAAATGTGCATTAAAATGATGTATAACATAGCCACATTTATTTAAGAAGATGTTCCAATGTCAAATGGCAAATTTCAAAAATGCAAAAACTGCAGCTACTTGTGAACCAGCCTAACAGACAAGCGGGGAGGACCGTGCCCTCCTCTGGCACAGGTAATGCACTGTGCCAGCTCATAGCCTGTCAGAAACTTCTCATAGAATGGGTTGCTTTAGCAGATGATGAGATCCTTGTAACTAAGTGTATTCCAACAAATCCCTGGTAGGGACAATTGCCCCTCTTACAAACCTGCTTTGGTCCCTACACACATACCTCCCTCTATTCCCTCCAGCCCGTAGACTAAATGAGCTGCACTATACTGGATTTCTGTGTATAATCACACAGCTCCTATTACAGTGTCTGCACAGAACACACCTTCAATAAAGTTCACCAAGTGCATTCATATTATGGCTTCCCATGGACCTTCAGAGGCCCGGGTCATTGGATCTGGAAAATTCCCAAAAGCTGGTAACCTAAACTCTCCCTCCCTGGCATCTATGAAGTCAGACTAGAGCGTGAGGCAGCGATTAGGAGAGGTCTTTTTAGAATGGTGTATAGGTTCTCTATTGCTGTAACGAGTTATGACAGGCTTAGTGACTAAAACAACTGAGATTTATTCCTTCACAGTTCAGTGGCTTAGAAGTCTGGCACAGTCTCACTGGGCTAAAATCAGGGATCAGCCTTCCTTTCTGGAGGCTCAAGGGGAGGATCCGTTTCCCTGCCTTTTCCAGCTTCTGGAGACCACCCACATTCCTCCGCTCATGGTCCTCTTCCTTTATCTTGAAAGCCAGCAACTGTGGCATCTCTCTGACCATTCTTCCATGATCATATCTCCCCACCCCGGACTCTCCCTTCTGCCTCCCTCTGCCCTTTGTACTGTGCATTCTAACCTGGTTTGGGAGGAGCCAGGAGTGAGTGTAGGTTGAGCACGAAAGGGTAGGTCTGGGAGTGGTAGGCAAAGGGGGCCAGGCTTGCCCAGAACTAGATCTAGAGCAACAGTTCCCCATCAGCTCTTGTTCAATGCCTGCTTGATGGTGGTCATGACGTCTTAGTCCAGTGCTGTTCATGAGGGATGCTCTAATGTGGAAAAGGATGATGGTGGTAACCCAGAAGCCGATGGTTGACGTTATCTGGGCAAAGTGACCTGTTGGACTCTGGGTCTACTCTCAGGAAGATTCTGTCTCAGACAGTCAGATGGCGCAGCAGTCAAAGATATTTCTCAAGCACTTCTTTGGTGAAGTTTGGAAGGTTGCACAACCGATTCTGAAGTTTATAAATATAAGTCGTTGTGATTACACACGTTAGTGTGACCTAGAATATGCCAGCAGGGGTTTGAATCAGATCCCATCTCAAGTGGAGGAAGCAAACTGGACAGACCATTATGAGTCCTGGGTTGAAGTCCTCCTTTGCCGGGTTCTGTCTTGGGTAAACGCCTTTCCTCTGAATCCATGAATCTGTGCAATGGAGGGTAAAGCTCCTATGTCTCAAGATTTGTCATGGAAACAAAAAACATCTTGCTTTGTCCTGCGTCTATCCCACACAGCCTCTGGATAGTTGCACTCCTCATATATCAATTTCTTAGAAATATGTGGTTCTCTGAGCACCTCCTGTATACCAAGTACTGTGCTGAGAACTAGAAAAATGGAAAACAGAAAAACATAGGCCTTCCCTTGAATAGCTGTCGGCTTCCTATGGGAGGCAGGCACAAAAATGGTTTATGATTAGTAAACTGGAGAATGCCTCTGGATGGCTCAGGCCCAGAGCCACCCTTTCCTCACAAGGGTCCCACTAAGGTATATGCATGGCATACACACAAGGGAAGGAAGCAAAAGGCTACAGAGTAATGTGATTCTGTTCACCGAGTAGAGAAAAGACCCAGGAAGCCAGAGTGAGCCCTGCTGAGCTCCCCTATTTCCTAACATACCAAGGATCCACATGAAGGCAATTCTTAGAATCTACTTTGTCCCAGCATCCCCCATGCCCAAAGCTGCCTCTCAGATGTCTCCCTCTCTGGACGCAAGGTGCACACAGGGAATTGCAAACCATTTAGTGCTGCTCGAAGCTGAAGGCAGCAGGGCTTCAAGAGATGAGACTGACCCAGGCAGGTCCCAGTTCACCGGGGACCAGTGATATCTGTAGAGTTTCTCATTATCCTAAGAACAAGTGGTTTGGACTTGTATGTTCATTAAAATCACTTGCAGAGCTTTAAAAGAGGTGACTCCGTGGGCTAGTGCCTAGAGAGTGGTTCTCACCTGCGTAGGGGGCAGTCAGAATTGGGTGGCAGGGCCCCGAGAGAGTCGGCGCTCTAGGTCACCCAATTCTTGTGTGCAGACTCAGGAGAATGAGGGAGTTTGGATGTCACCTACTGGCCGATCGAGTCCATTGGAATCAGGTTGCCCGGGATAGAGATTCCTTGAAGCCACATAGGAATAAGAGATTTTCATGAGAGGCCAGCATCTTTCCCAAATCCTTACACTGACTTGGCTTTAAGGGTATGAGGACAAACTATGTCGAGGAAAACATTCACATTTTTAAACAAATCCAGTAATGAGGAATCACTTCCTCTCAAGAGCACTGGTCCCATTTTGGGATCATTCTGACGGTTAGAAAGTCTTCCTCCTCCACCCACAATTCCACCCATTGGTTCCTATTCTGTCCCTCAGCATTAGTGGAGTGAGCAACAGTCTGTGACGCTGGAGTCCTGTTTTAGTTGAAATTAGTAATCAATAAAATCTACGGTCAATAGGCACAGGACAAAATAAATAGTCACATGAAGGTGACCAACCCTAATTTAATGAGAGTGATTCATCACTTTAAGTCAAGTGTCATTGGCCCCAGACAGTGGAATCAGATTCTTTAGCAGGGGGATGGAACTGCAAGGGGAAGGGAAGAGTGGGAATATATGTGGGACCTCAGGTGCCTTAGTTCCGCGGATGCCCTGCACGTAAACAATGGGCCTCTTAGCACAGCTGTCACCGAGCAACATTTATATGTTGCATTTGGATGGAAAAATGATTCCCGTAAATACTTTTAATGTCCAAAAACACAAGCACTGATTATCCGGTGAAGAAAGTACGAGGAAACTCATGAAGAAATACGGTTTTGTCCTTGCACTGGCTTAAGCATTGCAATTAGCACCCACACCCACACAACATGCAGACATAGTTATAGAATGAATTTTGAAAATTGAGTTCCTCAAGATTTCCGGTTCCCAAGCCAAGTGTGTATATTTGATGTCACTTAGCTCTTGGTTGCGTGAAAAAGAATTCATGTTCTAGCACCTCCATAGCTTCCTAAACCATGTGGCTGACACTTTGTGCTTTGTGTGTGAAAAATAAGGCTCTATTGTTGAAGCCACGCTTGGAGGACATTTTGTGACTTGCAGCTGAAAGCATCTATGCTCTTGTTCCAGACAGCTCCTGCCTTTTGTGGGATCTCCCTCTGAGCAGGTCTTTGCTCTCCTGCCTGGTCAAGGTCTCAGCCTAAACATCCACTGAAACTCTTTCTCACCCCACCTCCTCCCAAGCCACCACCCATCTTCTTTTGACCCTGAATTTATCAAGTTGACTTGCCCACTTGTGTCCTTGGCTGTCTAATCCCTTGCTCCATCTCCTCTTGTAATATAACCCGCATCCCTCTATTGGAAACTCAGAAATCTTTAGAAAGGTCCAAGTTACCAAACCCAGTAGATCCATGTCACTCCTTTAAATATAGTGTTGTTCACTTGTCCTCCTGTCCCCAAAGCTTTGCCTTCAGTGGCATTCAGGAGCTTCAGGTTGTGCACCCCATCTAAGCTGTCTTTCCTTCCTCCCTCCTCCTCTCGCCCAAAAGTAAGTTTCCTCTGACCATCTTTCGTCCTTTTCTTCTCTTTCTCTGCATTATTTCCTTTGTTGATCTCATCTCTGGGTGGTTCAAGAAAGACCTTCATGTGGGTGATCCCCCTGTCTCTATACCAAGTCCTCGCCTTTAGAACTAGGGGTCTCGCAGCCCACCGGAGACACCAACCCGCATGTCTGTATGCACCTAAAATACAGGATGTTTGAAATCAAAGTCTTTGCTTTCTCTCCTAAGCCTATAGGTTAGGGCCTGTTACTGGGTCTCAGGCCTGCTTTCTAGGGCCAAATCTACACTAGGCATCTCAGTTTTGTCACCGAATTCCTTTACAAGCCAGAGCCCCGCGAGTAGGCCCTACGTTGTCAGAGCGAGGCTGAAGTCAGCTGCCTGGATCTGCATGCAGGAGTAAGGCCTTACCGGGGTCTGACTGAGCCTCCAGTGACTCCCAGGACCTTGCGTGAAGCTGAAGCAGTGAGTGGTCTTGTGTCCTACCATGGGGTGAGGAGTGATGGAGAGCGCGGGGACAGGCAGACCCTGATCTGACTTCTGTGCACCACCTCTCCCCGCCTCTCACGGAAGTGCAGAGTCTGTGCCGGCAAGGGTGCTTGCTTTGCTTCAGTGCTTGATCCCCAGCACCCAGAATAACACTTGGTGAGAACGTAGTATACACGTGTTAAACTGATAGATTGAATGTTTAATATGAATTATCATCAGATTCAAATATAGAAATAAATTCCAGCAACTTGAGGTTCTTGGATGGTTAGTTTCTGTTTAGGTGAGGTTTTCTATTTCTGCCCTTTGGCCGTGGATCATCAGTGAGACAAGCACCAGGAACGAAGGGAGGGGGCACGGCATGCCTTCTTCTCCAATGAGGAAGCTTCTGAAGAGCCTCTGGGATAATAAAATTGGAAAAACCTCAACAGGCGCATGTCAAGTGTGAACACCATGCAGCCATCATCGGGAACTTTGTTGATAAATATGAGCTTTTTAATGTTTTTCAGTATCAAGTAAAGATGACAAACCCTTACAACCCATAGAGAGACAGGACCAGAGCCTTGCAAAGATCTGTGACTTCCGTGGCACCTTGAACTCACTCCTATCTTGTCCTCTCTCTCTCTCTCTTTCTCTCTCTCTCTCTCAATTGGGAATATTGGGGAACAGTGTGTTTTTCCAGGGCCCACCAGCTCCAAGTCAAGTCGTCCTTTAATCTAGTTGTGGAGAGCAAAGCTCAGCTCCAAGTCCAGACTCCATTTTCAATCTTAGTTGCAGGGGGCACAACCCACCATTCCATGTGGGAATTGAACCAACCACCTTGTTGTTAAGAGCTCGCGCTCTAACCAACTGAGCCATCTGGCCACCCCTATCTTGCTTCTCTTGTCAAAACTGCATTTACATCTGTCTTGGAGAAAATGGGTTTTGTGTGAAAAGTGTAAGTCCTGTGATACCTGAGTTACCTGGACGTCACCCATCCTTGGTGCTTAGGTGCACTGCCGAGACCACAGGCTGGCAGCTGCAAAGGCATTGTCTAACCTTTTGAGAAGTTCATGCACAAGTGCCATGTGGGATGGCAAACCCAGTGAACCCTCTTGGATTTGAGGTTCTTAGGGAGCATTTGGGGCACGCTATCCTGTTCTCCCACTTAGGCTCCAGGGTCCCCATGGAGCTAGCTTGATTTGGTGCTTATAGTGTCCCCTGAAGGTTTTCCTTTACTTTGTGAAGACATAGGGACTGGCTGAGGCTGCCTGCGTCCCCACTAAGGCATGTTATCGATAGGGGTTCCTATGTCACTCTGACCCACAATGATAGATGACCTGCAGAGTAGTTCTGATCTTCATTGGGTCCTTCTTCACAGGGACATTGGGAAAACCTTTAGGCAGCAGTGGTTCTGGGGGGAATAGCCCTTCTCTGAAAGAGTCAGGGCCTCCTCTTCTATTGTTCCAGAGTCTTCTCATGCCCTGATCCTCTTCTTCCCCATGCCTCATGTTGGAACATCACTTTCTTGTCTTCGGTAATCCCCAGACTTTCTGTATGCAATTACAGACACACACACAAAAAACAAAAAACAAAACAAAAACAAAAACAACCCCCCCCCAAAAAAAAACTCCAAAACAAACCAAAACAACCCCAAATACTCTATTATCACTAACTGGGGCAAATAAACAATTTTAAGTGGCACCCCAAACTGCCGTGGTACCCTATTCCCATTTACATTTGCCTCATCAATGAATGAGAGTAACCATCTCACCATAGCCTTGCCAGCTTTGAGTATTATTATTTTTATTAGTCTTTGCCAAATTAAAAGAGAACCATTACTGGTTCAGTTTTATTTCTTTATCTAAGAGATTGAGCAATTTTTTATAAGTTGATTGGTCATTTGCGTTTCTTCTTTTGGAATTTCTCTTTAACCCCTATGAATTAATGCTTTTGGTGTTCCCCAGATGAACACATAAATCAAAACAGCCAACAGCCAACCTGCATTAGTATATTTGTGCTGCGTTGCAACCGCATATCATTTTCTCCTTATTCACCATGTATAGAATTCAGCCCGGACTCAAAACTCGGTAGGAGTTTGCAGATGGAATACCTACTATTATTTTATTCATACATATGGATATTCATATATATGTATGTCGTCGATATATGTATGTGTATGCACGTACACATGTGTAACCATATAAGCGTATCATACACATATGTATATATTCAAATATATGTATGTATACATACACATATATGTATATATATTCAATATGTATCTGTATTCCATATGAAGTGTGTGTCAGACTACTGGGGAAGATTAGGAGCTATAACTTTAGTAAAAGTATTCTCAAGTTGAGCCAATATAAGGCCTGTGAGTCAAAAAATATTTTTACGGTTGCTTTATGACCCTCTGAAAATTAGCATCCAGATTCAGCACAATAGAAAACGGACTGGTCATTAATGGCAGCTCCTGGGGTGGTTCTATTTATATGTTGGAAAGCCCTTCTGTTCTCCATGCCCTCAGTCAGCCACTTCCCCTGTCAGATGAAAGGGTTGGAGCTGGTACTTTGGTGTTTAAGTGATGTGCTCCTGCGTGTTTCTTTAAAATCCATAATGCTATATTTATGCCACTTCCTGGAGTCGTGGGTTTTCTCAGCTAAAAAACAAATATGTGACCAGTGCCCTTTCTTCCACAGACATTTGTGTCTATTTCTGGGGTTTGCACCGAGGCCCTATTCTGGGCAGGGAGGGGTCCTCTGGAAGGAGCAAGGGCTCCAGACGCAGGTCCTCCAGTAAGAGGTATCTGGGCTTTATAGGAAGGCACTGGAACGGGTGGATTTACGAGGTGCATATTGTGGTGACAACACTGCTGTGTTTATCAGGCCGCAGAGCTGGGAGACTGAGGGTAGAGGGAAGTGAAAATCTATTTTATGGTAAAGATGACTTATTCAATAAACCACGTTTATTGAAGTGCTCACAAGGTTGATGTTTAATGTTCTTCCTCTTGCCACCCTATCTCCTGCCCTCTTCTTTCCTACTCTTACCTTTGTGCTCTCCCCCCACCCTCTGTCTCTCTTTCTCGCACTTGATCTTTTTTCTCTCTTGCTTCCTTGTTTGTGCCAAGAAGCACAAGTGGTGGCTGCCACAAACCTAGCTCACACAACTGGCCTTTGAACCCACAACGGGCCACAGGCACCCACCTTTGGTCAGGTCTGTCCTTGTTCCAGTTACTGATTTAGCGTTTCCCTCCAACGTGCACACACTTGACTTTCATCCTCTATTCTCTCCATCCTAGCTCTTTGCCCCTGTCCCCAACTCCATCAGCATGTCACACACACCCCCTCCCCGCTCCCTACCCCGCGCCTTAGGATTCTGTCATCAGCCTTCCTGTGCCTGTCTGATGGGGACTTCTGTCTGAAGCTGTCCTGCAGACAGACACCTATGGGTCTCCTCTCTGGCTAGCAGACATTGCTCTTACACTCTTGTTGCCTGGATTTGCACACCCCTAGGTTCAGCTTATTCACTGATCCAGGTTAATGATGCCCAAGCTGGGTTTCTGTCCTGTGGGGCCCACTCCAGGTTGGCCATTCCCTTGGCCTCCCCCACAAGACAAGGATGTTAGTAACCGTGCGCCTTTAGAAGGAGGAAGGTGATATCCATTCAGGAAACATTCACTCAACATACCTTCCGGGATCGTTACTATGTATTGGTGCTGGGCTAGTGGCTGGGGTATCTCTGAACCGGTCAGCCTGTGCCTGCATTTGGGGCTCAGCTCCAAGGCCTGCACTTGTGGAGGGGAACCCCAGAGTGGAGCAGTTGAAAGGGTGGCCTGTCCTTAAAGACTTGCAAGCCGCTCTGTGCCTACAAAGCTCATCATTTCCTGTCACTGTGTTCCTAGGTCCCAGAGCAGGCCTGTTCAGTTGTACGCGTCAGTGCTTGCTGAGTTGGTAAGTGAACGAACCATGTCCTAAGCGTAACATTTGAAGGATTGTCATTGTTTAGCCAGTGGAAGAGGAAGACTGAGGGAATCTAACAGGATACTTTAGATGAAGTACTGTCACGTCAGTGTTTCACGTGATTCCAAAGGCCTGAGCTGGGCCTATGGGGTAGCAGTTATGGAGATGTAGATTGCAGCCTCACATCCGGACGTTATAGCTGTTTAACGAGGACATGTGATGAATCTCAGGACGTTGAACTCCTTGACGCTAGTGATATTCAAGTGGAAGACGCTACCTGACCTCCTAACTGTTGTGCTCTGAAAGGGAATTTTTATGGGGCCCCAATGATGCAATAATTAATTAGACATCTATTGTATGCAAGGGACATTTTCAGGCTCTGTGAACAGAGAGACAATGGAGCCCTTTGTCCTCTAGAAGCACTGTAGCAGGCTCCTGAATTTGGTGGCCACTATTAAATAGAAAAGGTCTACCTGACTCCCATTGTGTAGATGGGGAAACAGGTCAGGACAGTGAAGAGCCTTTCTCCAGGCATTAAGCGCTGTGGTGGGTCAGGCCTTTGGGAAGGGCGTGCTTGCATATTCTCACTGAGTCTTCCCATTAGCCCTGGGATGAAGATATGAGTATTAGGGCTTTGGTCCGGCCTCAAACCCCACTCACCAGACTCCCGTTCTAGTGCTCTTCCCATTACAACACTTCACAGACACAAATTCCAGGCATGCGGTCATGACATGCCCGAGACTCGGCAGCGTGGGGCAGGAAGTAAGCAAGAGATTTTAAATAGGTGGAGGCTGACAGGGAAAGAAGCGAAAGCTTTCTGTGCTGACTGTGCGCCAGGCAGAGCTCTAGCTACAGTGTCTGACTTTATCTGGACAAGATCCACAAGAGTCGGATTATTTTTATTGCTGGTTTACAAATGATGGGCCTGCAGCTCAGAGAGGTTAAATGACTTGGTTAACATCACACAGCATGCTCTTCTTACCACCGTTACCACTACTATTATTCCTCTTATCGTTACTGCCAGTACTAGTACTACTGCTATTACTACCATTACTACTAGTAGTCTTACTTGCTGCTCTGATTGCTGCTGCTGCTATACTACTAATCATACGACCCTGGTTCCTAGTCCTACTACTATGAATACTGTTATAATTACTAGTATTATGACTACTATTTGTTCCTCCTCCCCCTTCTGGTAATGATAACGTCTTGCGTTATTTCAGGTAGACTCTGCGTGAGATCCTGGACTAAGTCATTTCCAATCTGCCTTATTTCATTTTCAAAACTATTCAGTGAGATTTATGATTTATTGTACAATCTTTACCTCAAAGCTGATGGTTTTGCCACACCTTGTGGGGTAAATGTAGCCATCCATGGTCTATACAGAAAAGCATGGGAGGTGGAAACCGGTGAACTGGGAACTGGTTTCCATAGGTCACAAAGCACACTCATGTGTTTATGTTAAGTTTGGGATTAAAAAAAAAAATCAGCTTATCTTCATTGGATTTTTTTGCTTAGCTTGGTCTCTCCAGAATTCAGGCTAGGTAAGGTCTCCGAAAAGAAGAAGAAATAAAGCTACTATCAGGAAGAAGGGCAGGGCTGATTTTTGTGTCAAGTTTTATGTCAGATGCCCAGTGGACTCCTTCTCTGTCATTCTCATGCCGCCCTGGGAGAAAGGCCATAGCAGCCCCATTTGACAGATCTGGAAGCTGAGGCTCGGCAGGGAAGGAGTTCGCCCAAGGTCGCATCTGCAGCCGGACATGGGTCTTCATAGGACTGGGTCCTTCTGGATCTCCATCTCTGGCCCCTCCCACACCAACATGGGGCCTCAGCAGCAGAATTAAAATGTAAATCAAAACGTAATTGGCTTTGTGTGCCCAGTTTAGATAAGATTTACTTTTGAAGAATGACTTTATGTTCTAACTCAGCAGGCCCAGCTTCACATGGCCCAGTTGCACTTAATAACAGCCAGAGAGCGGGGCCATAAATATTGCAAACGATGCGGCTTGAACGAAACGCCCTATGAACCGTAATAAAACCCCCCGTGATTAATTCCAGAACGCGCTTTGTTCATATTGGACCTGCAGTGGCTTCCCTGATGAGATCAATGCAGCGTGGCGGAGTGATCCTAATAGAAGTGTTATTATCTTTTAATCTTCGGGAAAATGCCAACTTCTCGAATTCGTCACCAGGCCGCCTGCTTTATTTTCTTGGTGCAACCTTGAAGGCAGTTGTTTTTCCTGAAATGAAGATACATTAGAGTCTTTTCAAGGATTTATCAATAATAGGACCTGGTCTTTCTTTGCAGGGCCCACAGCTAAAAGGCGCATTTGTATGCGGCGAGTCAGAACTGGTCACAGTGACCTTTTCTGTCCCCTGCTATTTTCCCAGCAGACAAATGCCTCTGGAGAGTGAGTGGTAAAGACAGGTATTCACAGGAGGGAGACAGAGAAGCAAGCGGAGGAGAGAAATAACACCACCACCAAATAACCTCTGGAGGCTTTTAGGAAGCAAAGCGTGTTTCTGGTTTAGGACTCCAGTGGCAGAAATGGCCTTCAGGGCCCCAAGCAGGCAGTTGCCACCTTTTCTGCTGTTTCTGCAGGTCTCCAGGGACTGGAGCATAGTGGAACTGGCGGTGAGTCTCTGTGGAAAATGAAATGTCTCTGCCCTGTAGTGAGTGTCCAGGCAAGAAGGAAGGAAGACAAGTGTACCTGAGTCTCATGCCTGCAGAGGTGCTGGGTGGTGGGACCCACAGGCGGTATGGAGGCTGTGGCTGGGGTTTGACGTCACCTGGGAGGAAGAGGTAGGTAATGGGCCACACCTCTTGTGAAAATGAACCAACTCATCAGCGACGATGCTGGGAAGCCTACAAAGGGTACCACTGCCAGGCTGGTGTGTGCCCTGAGTTCTGATGGAGGTCCACACCAGGCAGGCCAGACTGCCAGAAAGAAAGGAAGCAGAGCCAATGGGAAGAAGAGCAGTCCTCAGTGCCTTTCTTCCTTCCCCGCTTAGAACACACATATTTCTGAAAGGCAGCTTTGGAGGAGCCTTGGCCATCATCTGGTTCCATACTTACCTTGTGCAGAAGGGAAAATAAGACACACAGGGGAGAAATTATCTAGCAGTGGGGTTCATAGCTGGTAATCTGAAGGACCATGTCTATCTCAATTTGCTCTATGCTGTCACTCAGGGACCCAAGCTCCCACTGTTGGGGGGCTCTGCCATTCACTAGGGCTTCTGAGTCCTGCCTTTTATCATCTGTGTTCAGCCAGCAGACAAATGAAAGGGGGCATGGAGGATCTTGTAGGGAGACGTGAGGATCAAGGAGTATGTATGAGATCTTTTGCCCAATTTAATCAGCCAGAACTCAGTCATGTAGCCCCTCCTAAAAGCCAGGTGCTGGGAAGTGTCATCCACGAGTGTGCCATAGAAGGAGAAGATATGAACTAGTGAGCAGCTAGCTTATCATGGCTGTAGGAGCTTCACATATAAAATAGGGGCACAGACTACCCTTTATTGGGGCACAGCAGGGACTATAAGCAAATGAAAGACATGAGAGCTTCTGACAAATGGTAGGTGCTAAAGTAATGTTAATCCTATCCCCTTGGTTTGCCAGTTCCTCCCTTCACCGACTAGAGCCTGCAACCCAACTCCACGGGGCTAGATTCCTAGTGGCTGGGCTCTGCCCTTTGGTGGGATGGAGGCAAGGTGCTGTCTGCATTCTGCTCTGGCATTGAAGATGGCCTTGCCTTGCTTTCCCAGCGCACTGGACGCTGTTGGTGAGATTCTCCACCTGCCAAGTGGTCCGTCCCTCTTGCCTCCTTCTCTTTACTTCCTCCATTACCCTGAGATGGGCCTGTGAGCTGAGCCCAACAGGTCATACATGACTCCTTCGTGTCAGCTTTGCTCTACCTGGCATGTTCCAGGACTCACACTGATTTGCCCTGAACAAAACTATTGACAGCATTGCGGGTGGGTCACCTTTGGACTTCTTCACTTAATGACCTTGTGAGCTCAGGCAGATGTTGCCTCTTTGAGCTTCACGTGGCTTATATGAATCCTGTAAAAAGAACAACCAACACACAGACTATTAGGAGAACACAAAGTCATGGCTGAGACATGGTCGTGAAATGGCAGAGCAGGCTGGAGGGAGGGTTTGTCCCGAGGTAGCAGAACATGCTGATGCCCTTCACACTGATATTCCTCATTTTCCCCACATCGGAGGTCAGGGTGCTCTGTGAGGGTGATCACAGCAGCAGAGTTGATAAAGTGGGGCTGGGGGACTGTACCCATAGTCCACTGTGCTCTGGGGCAGTGCCGGAGGATGAGAGATCCCAGCACCTTCTCCTGCCCCTTCCCCCAGAGCTCAGCTGGATCATGAACTCCTTTGCCACTAAGTCCAGACTAGAAGGTTGCTGTAGCAGCCCCGGCTGAGGACCTCCGTGTTCTTGGCTGAGCACAGAACTGAGGGGAGCTTTTAGTTTTCAGGATGTTACTTCCCCAAACCAAGCCTTGGCACCCTACAGAGCTTTGAGCACCAGGCACTTGGGCCTGAGTAAACTCATCAGGGGTAAAGGCAAACAGGACAGGTGAGAATAGTGGTGGGCTGGAGGGGGCGGTAGGTTCTCGCCTTCTGATAGAGCTCCTTTCTGTTGTACCTCGGGCCATCTGTTCTTCTTTGACTGAGATACGTACATTTGTATGGCACCTTGAGTTTAGCATGGTGCTCTGAAAGGAGGCCAGAGCTGTGCTGATGGAATTCCGGCATGTTTGCCATTCCCGGCCATTTAAGCACTTGCCTGTCTCGGTGCCTTGGCTCCACTGTTCACCAAGCCAGTCACGCCCTGCTAATCTGTCCTCATTCTACCTTTTTCAAGGTGCTACAGAAATATCACTCTTCTCAGGAAGCTTCTGACGGCTTGAGTCAGGGGAGATTCCTCCTTTCGCCAAACACACGCGTATTTTCCTCCGGTCTGCGCTGTGGCAGCTGCTAAATATTCTGGTAGATATGTTACTGTATATCTTCTCCCTTTAGCTAATCATATAATGATCATAATTTTAACATTGATAGCAGCTTACTTTTATTGACTGATCTCTAGGTGCCAAGAAATTTACTGACATTGTCACAGTTAGTCCTCATAACGACCCTGCGGAAAAGGCATCATCAGAATCACCAAGGTACAGATGAGGAAAGAGAGCCATGCCGAGGCTAAGGAACTTGTTGAAGGTCCTCCAGCTAGTTAATAGTGGTTCCAAGATTTACTCCAAACCCTATGACCTCCAAGTCCATGTTTTTGACCACTGCAATTTGGCTTCAGTTCGACTATAAAGTTAGGACCTTGTAGATAACCTTTGTAGATTACCACAGCATCTCAGGCAGAGCATATAGAAGACAGGATGGGCTTTGGAGTCAAAAAGACGCATTTGGAATCACCCTCTTAGCTTGAAGATCTTGGACAATCTGCTAGAACTCTTTGTTCCTCCTTCATTCTTCTTTGAAGTATATGGAACAGTATGTAACTCAGGGTTGAACGTGGTGAGGCTTAACTGAGATCAGGCATCTAAGGCCACTCCATTGATGTCCCATAGGTAACAGTATTGGCTAATATTTATCAAACACTTGCCCTTGTCCTTTTCTGTGATTCATATGAATTAATGCATTTAACCCCTCAGAAAAACCCAGGCACTGGAGTGGCTATCCTAATATGAGATGAAGTAGCCTTTAACACACAAAAATGTTACTACTGTGTTTTCCCAAAATAAGATCTAACCAGAAAATAAGCTGTAGCATGATTTTTCAGGAGGACTTCCCTGAACATAAGCCCTAATGTGTCTTTAATAAAAGACCCTATCTTATTTTCAGGGAAACATGGTAGAGTTAAGAGGAGTGTTTTATAATGATATACAGATCAGAAAGCCACAACAAATATAACCACATTCCCCCAACAGCAGAGCCTCAAAACACATGGAGCAAAGTCTGATAGACTTGAGGAGAGAAATAGACAATTCAGAAATATAAGTTAGAGATGTCAATAGCCCAAGAGGCATAAAAAAAAAAGAGAAGACTGAAATTACTAAAATCAGGAATAAAGGAGGGGATGATATCATTGACCTTACAGAAAAAAAATACAAATGAACAATTATGTGCCAACAAATCAGGAAATAGAAGATATGAACAACACTATACACAAATTAGACCAAAAAGACCAGTTTATAGACTGACTACTCCATTCAACAATAGTGAATCCATTCTCAAGTGTGCATGGACCTACTGAATTGACCATATTCTGAGCCATAAAACAAGCTTCAATAAATGTAAAGGGGATTGAAATTGTGCAAAGTATAGCTTTTGGTTGAAATGGAATGAAACAGGAAATTAATAACACAGCAACTTGGGAATCCACAAGTATGTGGAAATTAAACAACATACTACTCAATAACCAGTAGGTCACAAGAAATCACAACGAAAATTAGAAAATACTTAGAAATGAATGAAAATGAAGACACAACACATCAAAACTTATGGGATGCAGCTAAATCTACTTAGAGGGAAATTTTATCCATAAATGCCTATATTTTTTTTAAAAAAAGATCTCAACAACGTAAACTTCTACCTTAAGACACTGAAAATAGAAGAACAAACAAACCCAAAGCAAATAGAAGGAAGGAACTTATAAGGATTACAGTGGAAATTAATTCAATAGAGAATAGAAAAACAGTGGGAAAAATCAATAAAACCAAATGTTAGTTTTTCAAAACTGTCAACAAAATTGACCAACCTTTAACTAGGCTAACAAAGGAAAAAATAGAGAAGACTCAAAATACTAAAAAAATGAACGATGGGATATTACTATTGACCTTACAGAAATGTAAAATTAAAGTATAAGGAATGATAATATGAGCAACTGTCTGCCAACAAATTAGATATCATCGATCAAAGGGAAAATTTACTATAAAGACACAAACTAGTGAAACCAACTCAAGAAAAAATAAAAAGGTCTGAATAGATTAATAAGTAAAAAGACTGAATTAGTAATAAAAAAACTTTCCCTCAAAGAAAAGTCCAGGATTAGATGGCTTCACTGGTAAATTCTACCAGACATTTAAAGAAGAATTAATACCAATTATTTATACACTTTCAAAAATTAGAAAAGGGCACACTTCCCACCTCATTCTGTGAGGCCAGTATTAATCAGATACTGAAACCCAGCAAGAATATTATAAGAAAAGAAAACAATAGACCCATATCTTTTATGAATATAGATACAAAAATCTTCAACAAAATACTATCAAATCAAATCCAACAATATATAAAAAGGATTATACACCACGACCAGCTTGCATTTATCCCAGGAATTCAAGGTTGGTTTAACATTAAAAAATCAATTAATTTAAGACACTAATTTCAATAGGATAAAGGACAAAAAGCACACAGTCATCTCAAAAGATGCAGAAAAAGCTTTTGATAGAATTCAAGATGTTTTGTGCTAAAAACACTCAACAAACTATGAATAGAAGGTAAATTTCTCAACCTGATAAAGGGTATCTATGAAAAACCCACAGTTAACATTATACCTAATGGTAAAAGTCTGAATGCTTTTTCCCGACTAGCAGGAACAAGACAAGGATGTCTGCTTTCACCACTTCTATATAACATTAAACTTAAACAACAGGTTCCATTTAAAATAGTAACAGAAAGAATAGAGCAATTAGGAATACATTGAACAAAAGAAGTGCAAAACTTGTACTCTGAAAACCAGAAGGCATTGTGGAAAGAAATTACAGACCTAAATAAATGGGAAGATGTCTTGTGTTCAAAGATTAGACGACTTAATATTTTTAAGATGGCAATACTATCCAAAGTAATCTACAGATTCATTGCAATTCCCATCAAAATCCCAGCTGACTTCTCTGCAAAGACTGACAAACTGATCCTAAAATTAATATGGAAATTCAAGGTACTCAGAGTGCCAAATGAATTTTGAAAAAGAACAAAGTTGGAGGAGTCCCACTTCCTAAGTTCAACTATTACCACAAAGCTATGGTAATCAAGACACTGTGGAACTGGCAGAAGAATGGACGTATAGATCAGTGGAATAGAATTGAAAGTCCAGAATAAACTCACCTTTATGGTCACTTCATTTTTTAAAAGGATTCCTTTTAAAGAACAGATCTTTTCTTTTTTTAAGCCCATGCAGTAGGGGGAAAGAATAGTCATTTAAATAAATGATTTAAGGATAACTGAATATCCACAGGCAAAAGAATGAAGTTGGATACCCCTACTTCACATCGTACCCAAAAATTAACTTAGAGATGAAGTATCTAAAGGTAAGAACTAAAACTGTAAAACTCTTTGAAGAAAACACAGGTGTAAATCTTTATGAGCTTAGATTGGGCAATGGTTCCTTAGATGTGACACATAAAATACAAGCAACAAAAGAAAAAGTGAATAAACTGGACATCATCAAAATTAAAAAGGACATGTATTTAGAATACATAAAGAAATATTGCAACTCAATAATAAAAAGGCAACCCAATTAAAGATGTGCAAAGGATCTAAATTTGGACATTTCTCCAAAGAAGATATATAAATGATTAATAAGAACACAAAAAAATGCCAAATATTCATCAAATAACAGATAAACAAAATTTGCTATATCCATATGATAGAATATATTTAATAAAAATAATGAATGGAGTATTGATGCATGGTATAACATTGATGAAAAAAGCCAGTTACAAAGGACAATATATTGCATGACTCCACGTATATTAAATGCCCAGAATAGGCAAATCTATAGAGAAAAAAACTAGATTAATGGTTGCCTAGGATTGTGGGGCCTGGAAGGGAGTTTGGGGAAGTAATGGCTAAGGAGTGTGGAGTTTCTTTTTTTTGGGGGGGTGGGGTAATGTAAATATTCTAAAATTGATTGTGATGATAGATGTATAATTCTGTGAATATACTAAAAGCCATTGAACTGTACATTTTTAAATGGATGAGTAGTATAGTATTCATATGTGAATTATATCTCAAAAAAACTGTTAAAAACTCAGAGTCAGTATTATTAATCTGCCCATTTTACAGAAAAGTAAACTAAGGTACAGAGAGATTATGCACTATTGGATAGTGTTACCCCAAGAAGAAAGAGCTATTTTTGTTGCTATAGATTTATTCAACAAACATTTATTGAGTATCTGCTCTGTAAAAGTATGCTCAGACTCAGCTCTGAGATTTTGATTCAATAAAGTAGGGTTGGCACTCAGATATCCACTTATATCTGCTTCTTAGGTGAGTGCATCTCAGCAAGGATGGAGGACTGTGGTTATGTCAGGTGTTTAATAAGTGTGTGTTTGTTAAAGGGTGAGCAGTATATAGCTGAGCTTCTTAGGAGATAAGCGCCGAATCTTAAAGACCATGCCTGGGTCATGAATCATCCTGTCCAGGGAAGTTTGATTCTTCCTTGGTAGACCGATGTGCATGGTGGAGAAGGTTTGCTCATGAGTCATGAGTAAGGAGACCATGTTTCTACGATCAACCCTTTTGACCAATGGTTGTTTGACTTTAGAAAGCCATTCCTGGATAGAACTGCCAATATTAGTTGGTGCTCAGTGGTGAGAGGTATTGATGAAAGTGTTCTAGTGGTAGCTGAATTATTTATGAGAGTCAACCTTAGCTGAACACCCAGCATTAATCAGAGATTGGTCACACCTTAGTGTGACACATACAAAATACTCTTTCTCATGCCCAATATCCTGTGATCCTTAAGAGAAAACAAAATCTAAAACTTTGGTAGTTTCTAACACCCGTGATGCTATTAAATTACTACTATAAAATGCAAATCCAAAGCCCCTCAGGGTTCCTCAGATACAGTAAGTGGTCTAGATTGACAGAGGTAGTATGGGATGGGGGTTAGAAACACAGGCTCTGGAGTCAGAAGGGCTAGATCCAGATTTTTGTCTTCTTCATTTAAGAAGTGGTGTGACCACTGGTTAAGTTAGTATTTAATGATCGTGAGCTTCAATCACACTGTTTGTCAAGTGAGAGGTAATAAGAATACCTGTGTCAATTATTTTGAGGATTAAATGAAATAATACATAGTAAGTCCCCAAGCTTGGTAGACCCAGTGTTTGGAAAACATGAGCCATTGTTATGGGCATGATGATAACGCCTTATCCAGGTCACTGTTGCTGATGATAGCCCGTGTCTGGGATGCAGAGGGCTTCTCTAGCTGCTCCACACACATTTCTTCCCTTACATTTATATCATCCTCAGTCGATAGAGGAGACAAATGGAGCTCCGAGAGATTAGATCACCTTTCCAGGGCCCCACAGTGGAAGAGTCATTTGAACCTGGTGGTTCTGACCCTTTCTGCCCTCCTCCTGCCCTGCTACTCTCACACTGTAGTAGAGGGGTAAGGCGTCATGGTGAGAGCAAGTCCCAACTACTTCTGCCACAGTCCCTGCCTTTGGGGTTGCCTTGGGCTGTCAACCTCGTGAACCCCAGCTCCTCCAATCTTTCCCACTCCTACAGGGACTAAGGAAGATCTTGCATTTGGCCAAGAGGGAGTTTTGACATCGGCTGGCAGAGCAGAAGGTGCCGATGATGGAGGCTGAGAAAGCCTCCCTGAGAAGGTGGTGCATGTGAGAAGCCCTATGGGGCTGCAGGTAGGATGTCATTCTGAATGATGGCTGCTTATGGGCTTCTGACGTGATGAGCTCCAGTTTCTAGATTACACCAGGACAGACGTGTGCTTGATGAATATTAGTGGAATGAATGAATTGGATAAACAAAGGGAATGGCAAGGGAAGGAGAGAAGGCTTTGTGAATGAATGAAAATCTCAATAAGTGATGATAATGCCCATGATTAGCTGGGCATTTACTAGGTGCCTGGAACCTCACTTCTGTTATTTCACTTAACCTTCCCATTAACCATGCAGATAAGTATTTTTATACAGGTTTTGTAGCTGAAGAAAGTAAAGCCCAGAGAGGTTAGGAGATTTCCCCAAGGTCACACAGCCAGGAAATGAGAGAACCAGCATTTAGTCCTTTGATCTAGCTGAAGCCTGTATTCTTTATAGTGACAACTTTTCTTCCTCCACCATGACTCCAGAGGCATGTCAGTTTTCAGTGGTCGTGGTTGTTTGCTAAAAGGATCAATTCCCTTTCCTCCACTTCTAATTTTCCTCCAAGTAATTGCAAATTAATGATAATTTTCAAATGAAAAGAAAGATCTTGCATGCCATCCATTTGTGCTTACCCAGCAAGGCCCTGGGCCTGTGACAGCTCCGTTTCCATGGCAACCCCGCATCAGGCCTTCCTTGGATCCTTGCTAATGCTGCCCGGGACTCCGGAGGTGGGGCCGCTTAACTCTGGGTTAGCCGTTTCTCTGCTCAAACATCCCGAGCACAGGCGGCGAGTTTCAGTGTTTCACAAGGCTCCACTCTTCCTGTTGCTCTCTTTGATCCCTTCTATTTTAGGAGTTTGGAATTAATAATAAAATAGTAATAAAACAAGGAAAGAAGAAGAAGTCCTGATAAAGAAACTTAGCCATGACTTGCCCCAACCCGAAGTCCAGAAGGTATCCTTAGCAGGGGGCCCTGGACCTGTGTGTGTCTGTGTGTGTGTGTGTGTGTGTGTGTGTGTGTGTGTCCTCAATCCATAACTCACATTTATAGACCACTCACTATGTGCTGGCCTCTGAGGACAATCTAGTGAAGGCTTCCTGTCTCCTGCTGTTTACTAGCTGTTACCTAGTGAGGGAGGGAGACAAATGGCCGATGGGGCGCTGGAAATGCTGTGACAATAAGGGTGGGAGGGGGGTCAGCATAGTTGTGTACCTTTGTTGGGACGTGAGCTGAGTCTTGAGAGGCATTAGCAAATGGCTGGAAACATAAAGCAGGAGGAAACGTGTCCTGGAAGAAGGGAGAGCAAATGTAGAAGCATGGAGGTGAGAAAGAGCTTCATATATTTTGGTAACTGCCAGTGGCAAGAATGGCTAAGATACAGGTGACTGGGGGTGGGGGTTTGGGGTTACGGAACAATATACATCAAAGAATTCAAAAACTTTCAATGAAGATGAATTGGGCGCTCAAGATCCTGGGCTTGGCACCGATTGGGAGACAGGCCTCTTTGCGATCTTTAGGTTGCTCAGATATGATGGAGGGTAAGGGCTGATGTCAACATCACCTTGTTCCAGTACAACCAGAAAACCGGCCCAGGAGCGCGGGCTCAAGTCCACGGACTTCTTGGTTCCTGGGCTGCAGGGAAGATTGGTAGCACTTTAATCTTCAATGTCCGTTTCCAGGGAGCCCTTCCCATGGAGATGGGGCATCAGCTCACAGAGGGAGACATGGTGGATTTGCAGGGAACTCGCGTGCTGTGCCTTTTCTGTGGGGGCTAAGAAAGGATTTGTACTTGTGGGGTTTCCCCTTTAACTTTTGCCAAGGTGATGTGAATGGAGACTGGACCTTGGGGTGAAAGGTGGGGGTACTGACAAGGTAGCATGGACTCCTCGAGGCCCCCAAAGCTCAGACCAGGCCAGTGTGAGGACAGACGGCTGGGCTGAGGACACTGCATCAGGCTCTTTTGACTGGGTAGTCCCTCCTGTGCCACACGTGCTTGTGCTGCCACCCACCATGCCTGCCCCTGCTGCGTCACTCCAGTGGTCTCCTGCCACCCTCTCTCCGGTGTCATTCCACCCTTCCAGTTCCACATCTTTTAACAAATGATTACTAATTGAGGTCAAAATTCACACATGATGAAAAGCTATTCACCGATGCTACCAAGATATAGAACATTTCCATTCTCCCCCAGGAAGTTCCCACCAGCCCTTTTCAGTCAATCCCTGCTCCCATAAGCCACCACCATTTGGATGGTGTTTACCCTGTTTGTGAGCCTCTTACAAATGGAATCGCACCGTATGTGCTCTTTGGAGTCTGTCCCTTTGGTTTTATTGTTGTCTCTTGTCCTCTGTTCCTCCATCCCCCCGCCTCTGCCCTGGAGGAATCGGGGTGGCCTCCCAGGACCCTCTTGTCCTATCCCCAGAGGTTTCTTTGGGAATCATTGTGCCCGAGGCGGAGCATGTCATTTCTCTGAGGTTCCCCCTGGCATCAGAGCGGCTGGTGGGTCAGGGGCTATGGGAAGGAGCAGCTCAGAGAGGCTGAGCAGCTCCGGCTCCTGACCTACCTGTCAGCTTTGTGTGTCCCCCCTCCCCCATGTAATAGAAATCATGCAGTTGGGCCTCCTTCCAGGAGCTATAGGGAGATGACGCTTGTAAAATTCGTAGCAGGATACCTGGCACTTAGGAGTGCTCAGCCTTCATTTCAGTAGGACAGGTTGAGGGGACGTGGAGATGGTGCGAGTGGCTTAGGAGAAGAGGCTAACAGGCTTTGGAGGAGAACACGTGAGGTGTCTTCTCCCATTCTGCAAGGACACTGATCATCCTACCGACACTTACAAGGACTAAATGTGTGTGAGGCACTGTTCTAAGTGCTCTGTACGAATATTTGCTTTAAATCCTCACAATGCTGACGACGCATGAGTGACTGGAGCATAGAGAGATTGGCAACTTGTCAACAATCAATCATACAAATCGCCAGTGGCCTGGCTGGGGTTCTATCCTGGGAGATCTGCCTCATGAACTTGACTTTTTACCACGGGCCTGTACTGGGGACATTTCCTTTCAAGTACCCTCAGATCTGGTTAGCTTGAAACAGGGTAGGATTTCCCCAGGATTGGAGCATATATTCTCTACCCCAAAATACTCTTAAAAATCAGAGGTCTGAACTTGGTTCTTTTAAATAACAAGGGAGACCAAAAAAAAATGAAGGATGAGATTTGTAGTCAAGCAATCAGCTGAAACAAATCTTTCTTCACAAATGGAGTTTATAGTCAAGGAAAAGAAAAGTGCACATACTGAATAGTCACATTTAGGATTAATCAGAGACAAAGTGTTCCTTGAGTGTAGCATTCAGGGTACTTGTCTTGTATTTGCATTTTTTGTTTTAAACAGGATCAGGTTTTGCTGAAAGCAGGCAACAGTTGCAGCTATGAAGTCCTAGACAAGGTGGTCACTTTCCTGCATACTCCCACTTGTGCTTTAGGAAGACATTTTAATGCACTGTTGGAGGGAGAAACAGGCAGGTGGCACTTCTGTTTTTAGGTCTGGGTTCCATTTCAGGAGACTCCTAGAGGAGGTGGAAGGAGCTGGCCCTTTCCTGCTCTCTGTATGGGCTGTCCTTCCCCGCGCTGGGGAAGCATTTTCTCCCCAGACCTGGGCTCTGGGTCTTTATGCATACCAGGGGTCTTTATTTTTTAGCTCCAGCCCCCTTGGGAGTTGCCAGGAGACTTTGGGAGTCATTGGCCCTCCTAAGTTCCCCCCAAATTCATTAATCTATCGTAAAAGGCCTTTCCCCCCCACTTATTTCTATTTCTTTGGGTTTAACCTCTTGGAATCTCAATGACATCATAGTTCAGAGGGAATAACAAGAGTGAGCTCAACAGAGTTACTGTGAGGGGTAAAGAATGTGGTTTAAGTGCATTTCTAGCGAAGGGCCTGGCCTTGGAGAAACCCTCAGCTCACGTCAGTCTCTTTCCCCTTAACAATTCTGTGCGTGTGAAGCAAGAACAAAGTTTTCCCTCCTTGCTTAACCCACACTGCCATTCTCCTGGAGACACAGGAGAGGTACTAGTAGCTTCCTACCTCTTCTCAGCATCATATTTCTCTTTTAATCCTATAATTTCCCAAGGGATAAACTTGCTCTAGTCATAATATTAGGTTGGTGCAAAAGTAATTGTACCTTAAAAGGCTAAAAATAATTGCAAAAACCGCAATTACTTTTGCACCAACCTATAGACCCTCTAAGGAATAAATTTCCAACAATAAGGATAATACTAGTTATTATTATTAATGGTAAATCAAGTATATCCTTGTTAAGAAGTACTTACCCAATGAATGAAGTGATTGTATTCACAGCTACTGTTCAAGGAAGCCCCATGCCTGCCTACCCATTTTACAGATGAGAAAACAAAGGCTCATAAAAGTAAGTGACTGCCAAGGGAAAATTATTGCAGAGCTAGCATTGAAAGCCTGGCACATGCATGTCCAGATCCTTTAAGGGAATCAGATCACAAAACCCCGGATCTGCTGTCTCTTGGAAAAGGTCTGCTTTTGAAAGGGTTGCCTTGACTTGTTATTTATTTGCAGATCCCAGACTGTGGGATTGATTCTAAATTTATGATGCAAGCTCAGGTCTTTTGTGACTAGTGCTCCTGGAATTTCATTAGGCCAACCGGTAATTGTTGTGGTAAATGTTTACACATCTATAAATTATTATTAGGCAAGTGGGGCAAGGTCAACCTCTGTCTTTTAAGGCGTCGGCAACAGGCTCCAGAGATTTCCCAGCAGACAAGGGAGTTGGGATCTCATTAATTATGGGCTGTGCTGGTGTCATATTGACAACACTATTTCTTGCTGTTAATTTTGAAGCCCCAGATGGGTCATCATTCCTGAGCATGAAAAATTATCACCCTTTTACTGATTGTTTTGCAAATGATTAAATTTTAAATCACTGATGACTATTGATAGCTGATCTCTTTACCCAGGAAGCAAAGCCCAAGATACCTTTGGGGTTTCCAGCTGCATCTTATTTTTACTGTAATTTTTGCTACTGGGTAGGCTAATCCCTCTATTTCCAACTTATTTATATTTTTGATGTCATATACTAATTGTTTTAAAGATGCAATAATAACATTACAGAAACATTTATCAGTAGAAAAGAGCTAATTAACATGACCAAACACCTACTATGCCTCAGATACTTTTTATGTGTCATCTGATGTTACAGCTATATGAGGTAGGTATTGTGGCTTTTGAATTTTTGAAACTGAGATTCAGAGTTCGAGTTTCTCTGTCAATATCCCATGGCTAGAAGCGCATGAAGTAAGGTATGTTTGATTACAAACCTAATTCTTTCCTCTATACCTTTAGGCTTAGCACTCAGAGTCCTTTAACCAGGTTCTAGAACCAGTTTGAAAGGTTAAAAAAAGAGTTGTATTATTATTGAGTTTTGGGGTCACACCGTCAGCTTACACAACACCCTTAGTGGTAACAAAATTACCAGAGGTACTACAACCTCACTCTCAACATAACTTTCCTCAGTTCTTGGGATATAGGAAAGCGGCTGTGTAAGCTTTATCAAAGGATTTTCTTCCCAATAGTAAACCTCCCCACATTCCATTTTCTCCAATTCCTTTTTGTATTTTCATTCTAATCTGAAACTCCGTGTAGGCCAGGTACTATGTCTTTTTCATCTCTGAAGCCCTAACAGGTAACATAATAATGGGCATATAGTAGGTCTACTGAAGAAATACATGATTGCAAGAATCCCTATCTGCACCCTAAAGAAGATTATAAGTATTGTTGACCCTTAAACAACGTGGGGTTAGGGCACCAACCCCCTGCACAGTCAAAAATGCATGGGTAACTTTAGACTCCCTTAAAACTTAACTAATAATCTACTGTTAACCAGAAACCTTACTGAGAACATAAACAATCGATTAAGACATATTTTTGTATGTTATATGTATTATATACTGTATTCTTGTACTAAAATAAGCTAGAGAAAAGAAAATGTCAAGAAAATTATAAGGAAGGAAAAAAATAGATTTAAAAAATTGAAAAAAAATCCACATATAAGTGGATCCGTGCAGTTCAAAGCCTGTGTTGTTCAAGGGTGGACTGTACAGCCATTGCCAGAATATAATATCGTAAATATATATTCCATGTTTCTAAATTCTCTTTATTTCACCACTGATAGGAAGAGGTGGGTAAGAGAATTGCTCTGCCTTACAGAAAAGTAAATTGGAAACCAGTATTTTCTGAAGCCACAAAAAGAGTTAAATAGAACCCCTGATGGCTGTAGCTTCAAAGTCTGTAACTCAGAACCAAAGTGTCCCCTTTGTACTTAGGGAAAGTCTGGAATATGCTCTCCCCTGGTGCCCTTAAACTGGGAACATTCAGCCTCTAGAGGATAATTACTGGCATTTAAGCTTTTCTTTCCCAAAACACGAAGGCAAGCTCTTTCTACTGCTCTGCCTGCTTCCTGGGGTCTCTGTCTATTAGTGAGAGAATTGCAAGGTTGGGCTCATTATGCTGGCCTCCTCTTTCCTTTTGGCCCACCCCCTCTTTGTCCAGGTTACCCCTTAAAGTATAAATGTCTTTTATTACTCAAAATACAATGATTCCATCAGCAAATGAATACTCAGTTTCAGCTCCTAGTCACTGACTACCCACTGTCTGCCAGCACCTTTCACATTCAATCACCCAGTAAAGAAACTTTGCTCCGTCTAGCTCCTACTGGGTGTCTGTCCCTTTGTCAAACACTGCAGGGATTTGCAAGAAATGTATGATCTGGAATCAGCCCTGGAGATCACATGGTCTGATGCGGTTGGCAGTAGGATCTTCTAGGAATGGTGAACGCCAAAGAGATATTGCAAGAGTGTAGAGCATGCAATACCCTTGTATACAACTTCCAGAATGAGCCAGGGTCTGACCTTTAAGGAAGATGAAATCTCACTATGTCTGTAAGAACTCACAACACTAAATTGACTTATAAAGACTTTTCTCGGCCCCTCTCCTCTTTGCTGTATATACGTAAAAGCAACCCACTGGGACAAGGAAAGGTCCCACAGGGGTCCCCACTTCTCTGTCGTTTTTGCTTTCTGCAGTTTTAGTTACCCATAGTCAACTGTGGTCTGAAAATATTAAATGGAAAATTTCAGAAACAAACAATTCCTAAGTTTTAAATGTTGTGCACCATTCTGAGAAGCATGATGAAGTCTTGTGCCATCCCGCTTCTTCCCATCCAGGGTGTGGACCATCCCTTTGTCCAGCGTCTCCACACTGTATACGCTCCCGGCCCGTGGGTCACTTAGTCACCATCTCCTCGTCACATCGAGTGTCACAGTGTCAGAGTGCTTGTGTTCAAGTCACCCTTATTTTACTTCATAATGGCCCCAAAGCTGTTCACACATAACTTTTATTACAGTAGATTGTTACAGTTGTTCTATTTTATTATTAATCTCTTACTGTGCCTAATGTATAAATTAAACTTTATCATAGGTATGTAGGTATGGAAAAAAAAAAGTATACATAGGGTTTGGTGCTATCAATGGTTTCAGGCATCCACTGGGGGTCTTGAAATGTATCCTCCACAGACAATGGGCAGCGACTGTATTTAGGACCCATCTGGAATAGCTTGCTTCACACGCAAACCCTAGTCACCAGTATCTTGACTCCAAATGTCTGAGATATCTGCCTACCTGAGCAGTACCTACAGGTGTTTGTTTCTTCATTAGAATCTTCAAAGAGAAACACAAATATTGGGTGAGTGGATTCAACTCACTTTATGAAATTTATCCCAAATGAACTTAAACCTCTCTGTCTGTCTGTCTGGTCAGTTTATTGCAAACAGCCCAAGTGGGTCTGCGTTCATGAACAATCCCTTCTCTCTGGGCCCTGGGGTTACCTTTCCAAGGAGTAACCATGAGAATATCCAGATCCCGAGCTGATCCACACCTTTATCCCATCACATGGTTCTTCACTGTCTGTTGATCTGTTGACCCCTAATTGAAATAGGGTGGAAAGGTTAAAACAAAAGGCTAAAATGGCTTTTGCAGTCTATCCATGAAATGCTGGTGTCCAAATTCTCCTTAGTATCCTGATTGCTTGAAAAGACAAGTGTGCCACCATGTGTGGGGCAAGCCGGTGTTCTTCTCTTAGCCTCAGTATCCCCAAGTGTTCCACGGCAAGTGGCCTTAGGGGCCTCCTCGGTAAAGTGTAGGGGAAGAAGGTCCCTAACTGTCCTCTGAGCTCTTAAATGTCATGGCATTTTGGAAGATTTAACCAACCCCACCTCACAGAGTGTTGAATCCCTTGAGAAAATGTAGAACAACTCCTCTCTCGAGGTTTTAAAACACAGATGCAAACTCTTGATCTTCCTCCCATCCAGAGATGGGTTCTACGCATAGGTCCTTGGTCCTTGAATCTGGATGAATTTGTGATGACTTCGGCCAGTAGAATGTGGCAGACATGCCACTATGAGACTTCCAAAACTAGATCATCATGGCCATGTAGGTTCCATTGTCTTTACTGGAATTCTGTACCGGGGAGCTCTGGGCCACCATGCCGAAAAGGCCCTCTGCTCCGATAGACCACCTCCGCCGAGCCCATTGCCACCAAGGTGTAGGCGCGTGAATCAGCCTTCAGATGATTCCGAGTCCCTCCTGGTCACTTGAGTCTTTCCAGCTGAAGTCCCAGCCATCATGGAGCAGACCAGCCCTGTCCTCTGTGCCCCATCTGAATTCCTTACCCCCAGAATCTGTGACAATGCTAAGTAGTTGTTGGTGGCACTACTATGTTCGAGGGACATTTATTACACAACAGTAGCTAAGCAGACACCCTCAGAGTGACACCTGGCTGGCCTTTGGAGATGAAGCTTACAAGGTTGGCCTCTCCTCTGTGGGTCTGTATCAAAGTGTGTGGGGAACCCTTTCCTCTTCTCCCCTGAGAGGCCGAGTGTCTGAAGAGACCTCACTAGTTGCTTTCTAAAGAGGGCTGTCTCCGCCTTTGCTGACACCTTCCCCGTCTGCGATACTCCTCCCTGTGCAGAAGTTTACCCAGCCCTCTGTGCAAATGCTGCGTGGGAGCAGACCCCTATCATTGCGACACACGGCGTTCCTTAGAGCAGGGACCCTCTCTGCCCATCCTGTCACAACTGTCCGTCATGAATGGAGGCTGGGCCTTGCATTGGAGAGTCTTCATGGAGGGGCTGAAAGTGATAAGAAGCAGCGCGTACCATGTTTTTACTGCACATGAGATGCTCCAGGAGGTGCTTCACGTGCTTCATCCTGTGGCCTGAGAGAGGCAGGTCCTAGCGTGCCCCCATAGAACACATGTGGATGGCGAGGCTCAGAATGAGTCAGCATCCACACCGCGTCTGCTACCCAGGTTCTATCTGGACATGTGACTGGGAACAAATGGGGAACGGTTAAGTGTGGAAGGTTGTGAAGAGGAACCCCTTAGACTGGGCTCACAGGAGGTGAACAGAGGAGTCCACCCTCTCTTTAGGTCCAAACTGGAGGAAACAGGCTGGACGCAGAGCTGTCAGAGCCCAGGAGGTCTGGCTTTAGACTCATGTGGGTCTCATGCAGTTGACCTCTCCTCTATCCTGCTGCTCAGAAAGACTCCGACCTGGGGGTCTATTTCTAGTGGTTAGGGGTGAGACCTCGAGCAGCATGCCATCTGGGCCACAGTTTCCCTGTCTTTCGCTTGGAGGTAGGAACTTCTGTCCTGTAAGCATTAAAGGGCTTTGACGGTCCTCAGGATGTCCTGTTTGTGCAAAAGGGTTTGTAACCTCTTGGCCCCAGTGCGCTTGGAGGACGTACCCTGAACTTCTCGTCCTTAGATGCCATTATATTTTGAGATGCATAGTTTTTCATGTTGAAAAAGGAAGCTTAATACAATTCTGGTTAAACATGAAGCATGCCCTTTCTTTTGCCTTTGACAAAAGCCTGACTCATTCAGGTTGTATAAATCTTAATCCCAGAGTAATCTCCGCCTCCTTACTTGTAGTTGACAATGTCTTGCATCTCAGAGGTCAGGACCATCAGAGCAATGAGCCTGGGATGTATTGAACTGTGGCTTGGTAATTTTTTTCTTTTTCTTTTCAGTAGATTCGCATTATCTGTGAAAGGTTTGCATTTGCAGAGGGCTCTTGCTCTGTATATAATTGGGCTCACCTCCTGCGCCTCAGACCCAAACCTGAGCAGAGCCAGCAAGCCCGTCACTGCCACCTGCTCCTTCTGTGCTCTTCATTCCACATGCTGTTTGTTCTTCATATGACCTTCTTAATACTTCCGCCTCCACTGACCCCACTTTATCCTGGCTGTGCCACTCTTTGTTGGGTCCTTCATCTGCTTTCTTTTTTTTTTAACATTTTGTTTTATTAGTTTCAGGTGCACAAAAGAATGTAAGAGTTAGACGTGTATCATTTATATCCCTCACTCAGTGACAACCTCCCTCCCCATCCACTACCCCTCTGACATCACACACAGCCATTACATTTCCACTGTCTCTATTCCTAACGCTGTACTCTGCTTCTTGTAACCATATATATAAACTTGTAGTTGGCATTCATTATTGTTCAGCTTCAGCTTCAGGTGTACAGTGCAGTGATCAGGCATCTACAGCATCCCTGAGGTCCTTCATCTGCTTTTACCTGTCACTTTCTCTCAGTCCTAATTGTCTTGGCAGCCCGACATTCCTATGTTCCCTCTTATCTATCTAGTGTCCATATCACAGCCAGCAAGATTCTTCGAAAGTGCAAATGCCCCACCTTGTTCATAGGAAGGTTCAGGAATTCCTTGAAGTAGTCGGAGCGATCAGAGCCCATGGGCCTGTGACCATCTCCCATGTGTTGCCTCCCTGTAAAATACAAGCTCATTGAGGACAGGGATTCTGTTATTCGTCTTCCTGTTCCCAGCAACCCTCACGATGTCTGCTGCAGAGGTTGTATCTGGACCTTTCACGGTGAATGAATGACGGGCAGGTAAGTGTGCAAGGCTGTGAAGAGAGGAGCCTATTAGATTGGATCACAGGAGGCAGACAAAAAGTGTCATCTGCTCTTAGGTCTGTACCTGGGGAAACAGGCTGGACACAGTGCTGTCAGAGCCCAAGAGGTCAAGGGTCCAGGCAGGTGAGATTAGAGCTGAGGGCAGTCTGATGGCTGAGATCTGTCAGACATGGCAATGTGCTGGACAGAAAGGCGGGTAGGAGCCATGAGCCAGGGGTTCACTGAGGACCACCTTCCAGGTCTGGGTCTGCGGGAGCCTTTGGATCCAGACCGCAGTCATGTCTCTACTTATATCCCTGCAAGTTGGGAAGCTTCCTGAGCCTCGGTTTCTTACTCTGTCAAAAGAGAGTTGAATCACATCGAAGAATAAGGACACTTCCTACTCGGACAGTGTAGAATTTTCCAGGGAGGAGAGGTCTGGGGAGAAGAGCATGGTGTCTGGAATCAGATCCATGTCTGAATCCCAGCGCTACCCCATGCTATCTGTGTGAACTCGGGCAAGTAATCGCACAGCTATGAACTTCTGCTCCATGATCTATAAAATGGGTAATACCAATCTCACTTGGGTTTCGAGAAGACTGCTTGGCACGTGTAGAAAGAAGGTAGCACCTAGTAGGCGGTTTCTGAAAACACTTGCTGGTGCTCTCATTGGGCAAATCCACACTTCCCTCTTGGCAGCCCATCCCTTACCCCCCACCCTGGGCTCTGTCCTCATCTTATTTTTGCTCCCCAACCCCACCCTGCTTCCTCAAGAGTCTTTGCCTTCTGTCTCTCCCCTGGCCCCGTGAACTGCCCTCCCTTCTCCTTCTTCTGAAGAGTGATTTCACATCCTTGGCTTTGTGTGAGCTCTTGACGCATGTTAATTTTGGGGAAATCAGCTTGGAACAGAGCAGGGAGTGTTTCCAAACATGAACCTGGAGGCAACGAATAAATTACTTTATGCTGAAGGTTCTGTCTATTGCAAGTTAAAACTTAACAAAGAAAACAAATCCCCTTCTGTTTTGGACGCCCTGGAAGCTCTGGGCATCTCTGCCTCTGGGTCAGGAGTACACTTGTGCTACAGCCAGGGATGGGGTTCTCATCAAAGCCGCCTTGTACCATGGGCCGAGCATTGTGCAAGACCTTTAACATAAGACGAGAAATGGTAGCTTAGCAAGGTTAATGAACTTACCCAAAATCACCCATAAAGTAAATAGCTGGAACTAGATTTGAAAGCAGGTCTATTAGATTCCAAAGCTTGTGTTAACCATTCAACCTCATGGCCAACTACTAGTATGTAAAAAGTGGGGACCGTCACTGTTTTTGTTTGTTTGCTTGTTTGAGAGGAAGGAGAGCATTTTAGAAGATTTCCTCTGAATACAGCAAGGATTGCCGAGAGGAGGGAGTGAAAATAAAGACAGGAGACCAGATAAAAGGTTGTAAGGACACTTCAACCTTGTAGTGATTGGTCAGGTGGACAGGGACAGGACAGCTGAGATTTATCTGGCACCCAGATGCCCAATGCTTCCTCCAGGGGCACTACAAGTGGCTCTACGGCATTGGAAGACTAACCCTACCCACAGGCACTGTAAGTTTCTGCTTTGGTCATTCAGGATGGTCTCTGTACCTTGTTTTCTCTAGCTCTGGCGAATGTGGTAGGTTGTTTGCAAGAATGCCCACAAAAATTCCTCCCAATCTTTTATCCAGTACCCTTTGCAGTGTAGCTCTGTGTTTCCTCTCCCGAAAAAGTATTGACTTCCTCTCCACTCGTTTGAATCTGGGTGTAGTTTCGTCAATAGGACATAAGAAAATGTCCTGGACTTCAGAAGCACTTGCATATTGAGGCTAACCCTCTTTTTCTGCTCTTTGGGACCCTGACACTACCAACTACAGATGCCCAAGCTAGCCTGCTGGAGTATGAGAGGCCATTTGGAGGCAAAGAGCAGATCCAGCTGAGGCCCTTTTAGACCAACCAGACTGCCAACCTCCAGCAATGTGAGCAAGGCCATTGAGACCACACAGCACAAGCGAGCTGCCAGGTGACCGTAGAGATCTGCCCAGCTGAGCCACAGAATTATGAGAAACAACACATGTTTGTTGGTTTAAGCCATTAATGTTTGGAGTGGTTTGTTTTTCAGCAAAATAACAAAACAGCAGAGTCGATACAAAGAAGGAGCTTTGGATCTCTTTTGCTTCTGCGTTTCTACTGCCTTTGGGACTTCTAGTGCAACATGTACGAGTATATATTCTGCCTGCCTTGAATTAAAACAATAAAACCCCAGCTACCTGGGTCAGAGTTGAAGCTGAAAGTCACATCATCTAACCTCTTTTATTTCCCAATGAGGCTCTGGGCTCTTGGGGACAGAGGCCAGACTGCTGGCAAAAAGCCCATACTCCATCCTGGTATTTAGGAATCTTGGAAGTTTTTGCTTGTTTGTTTATTTGTTTTAAAATAAGAATTGAAATTGCTCTGTATCTTGATCATATGGGTGGTTCTACGACTGTATGCATTTGTTAAAATTCACAGCACTATACACTAAAATGGATCAATTTTATTGCATGTGTATTATACCTTAACAAGATATTGAAAAATAAAGAAATGAGTTTTAATATGGAGGAGAATGACTATTTCAATGAAAGCTGCAGACTCTCAAGGCCCATCACGAAAACCACCATGTTACTGTGACTACATTTTGTCCTACATATGTCATTAAGAAAAATCTTTTTAATTCTCATTTTTAAAGAATGTTTCAGTTAAAGAAATTACATTATGATAGAATGACAAAAAAAATCAGATTAGAAACAAATGAATATTCACCATTAAACATAATCTTGTTACATTCCACTCATGGGAAGGTGGAGTGGATGTACTTTTCCCTATTCCGCTTGTTAAGTACAACTAGAAACTCTGGATAATATGAATAAAACAAACACAACAAGCCTCTGAAAGGTAGAAGGAAGAAGGCAGACCAGCTAAAGACATCAAGAGCTAATGAATAACACTGTCATGTGTTCCTTGGATTTTCTTTCTGCATCATCTATCCCAGACTTGTAGCTGAAGAATCTGAGAACTCAGAAACACTGATAAGTACAGACCAAAAAAAAAAAAAAAAAAAAAAAGAAGAAGAATCCCTAACAAAAACTTGTTTTCTGTACTCAAAAGTCCCAGAAAAGAGGTAGCCTAATAAGACATTAAGACATCAAACTTTAATACAATAACCACACTACTCTAGCCAAAAACCTCAGAAAAAACAGTGGGGCTCCATCTCCATCTATGCCAGCAAAGGCCAAATGGGGTACCTAGACTTTTATTTTCACCAAGCTGTGATGAAGGTACAGAGAAACCCTCTCCTGGTAATGCCATGGAAGTTCAAGTAGGGACTTTTATCCCTGCTGGGTGATAATAAAGAGCCTCCTCTCCTCTGCAGTGAAGACTCTATGGAGAACCTGGACATCCACCGCTAAAGGGAATGATGAATTGCCTCTCCCCATCCCTGCCGGGTGGTGTCACAGGAGGCTGACTGGAGAGTCAGGACTTTGACTGCTGCCCGTCTGTAACAAGACCACACACTTTATGGTTTCAGTAGAGGTCACATGGGGAGCAGTAATGAGTCACTTCTATTTCTCCTAGATTGAGTGATATCAGTGGAAGTGTATTGGGGAACTGGAACTCCTACCAACACAACAGGAATGAGGGGACCCCTCTCAGATATCAGCAAAGGTCAAGTGGGGAACCTGGCCTTATGCCCCCACATGGCAGTAATGATACACTGCCCTGATTCCCCTACCTGAGCAGCATTTAAAAAAAGGCAGCTTTTTCAGAAGGTTAAAATAAGCTCCAGAGTGTCATAACACAATACCCAACATATGTCCAGGTTTCAACAGAAACCACAATCATAGCAATCACCAGAAGGATCTCAAGCTGATTGAAAAGAGGCAACTGATAGATTCCAGCACAGAGATGATAGAGGTGTGAGAATTATCTGACAAAGATTTTAAAGCAGCCATCGAAAAAGTTTCATGGAACAATTACAAAAACACTTAAAACAAATGAAACAAATAGAAAGTCTCAGCAAAGAAATAAAAAGTCTCAGTAAAGAAGATATAAAGAAGCACCAAATGGAGATTTTATAGCTGAAAAATAAAATAACTGAAATAAAAAGCTCAATGATGGGATCAACAACAGAATGGAGGGAACAGAGTAAGGAATCAGTGAACTTGAATATAGGAAAACAGAAATTACCCAATATGAACAACAAAGAGAGAATAGGCTGAACATGAAAGAACAGAGCATCAGAGACCTGGGGAATTAAAGAAACAATAAAATATTTGTACTAGAAGGAGAGAATAAAAAAATTAGAACTAAAAACAAACATGCAAACAAACTCAAAGCAATAATGGCTGAGAACTTTTTAAATTTGACAAAAATTACAAAACTTCAAGAAGCTGAGTGAACCCCACACAGGATAAAAACAAAGAAATCTACCAAGATGGATCATAGTCAAACTTTTGAAAAATAATTACAAAGATAAAAATCTTGAACGTAGGGAGAGAGATGTGGTAGCTATAGGGGAAAAAAACCTATGACAGTATATTTCTCATCAGAAACCAGGGAAATCAGATAAAGTATCACAACACTGTTCAAGTGCTGAATGGAAAGAATTGTCAACACGCAATTGCATATCCAGCAAAAATAGCCTTTAGTAATCAAAGGAGAAATCAAGATATTCTCAACTGAAGGAAAACTAAGAGAATTGGTCACTAGCCAGACCTACCCTAAAATAATGGATTAAGGGAGTTCCACAAACAGAAAGGAAATGATAAAGAATCTGGGAACATCAGGAAGAAAGAAATAAGACAGTAAACAAAAACATGAGTGAATACAACAGATTTTCCTTCTCCTCTGGAGTTTTCTAAATTATGTTTGAAGCTTGAAGCAAAAATTATAATATTGTCTAATGTGGCTATAAATGCATGTGGAGGAAATATTTAAGAAAATGATATTATAAATGAGGAAGGTAAAGGAATATAAAACGAGGTAAGCTTTTTACTTCATTCAAACTGGTAAAATGACACAGTAGATAGACAATAACTTATTTATATATAGTGTGATACCTACAGTGACCACTAAAAAAGCTATACATAGAGAAATACTCAAAAACACTGCAGACAAATTAAAGTGGAATTCTAAAAGAAAAAAAAGTTCAAGTAATCCACAGGGAGTTAAAAAAAGGAAAACAGAGAAATGTGAACAGCAAGAACAAACCAAAAACAAACAAAAATGAAATGGTAGACTTCAGCCCTAGCTATCACTGATCACGTTACATGTAAATGATCTAAATACACCCACTTAAAACAGGAGATTGGTAAAGGAGATTTAAAATCCTGTCAAAGCTATGTGTTGTCTGCAAGAAACTCACTCCACATATAATGATATATGCAGGGCGAAAGTAAAAGGTGGACAAAGGTCTCATGAATTAAAGAAAAGCAGGGATGGTTATATTAATATCAGCTAAAGTAGACTTCAGAGCAAAGAAAGTTTACAGAGACATAAAGTATGCTCCATTGAAGGCTTTTAAACACAAGAATGATGTTGGGTCTTAGCTTTAGAAAGAGGAGGCCCTGAGGCTCATTTGGTACCAGAGTCTGAGAAAACATAAGGGACACTGATTGACTGTGTGATTTTGGGGTTTACCTCTTGAGGCAGGTTCAATTTCTGGGCTCGTAAATTTCTATTATAATGTATGATGTCCTATATTGCGCTTGTTTCTTTGTGTATCAACCTTCCCTTCATCTCCCGATGCTGCAGGTGAGCATTCAGGATGGGGCTGTGTCTGGTTCATTTTCCTGTCCCCTAGTAGGTAGGTTGCAGAATGGAATGGAGGAGCAGATGGTGTTGGCCTCAAGAAGGAAAGCTGTGTAAGGGGAGAGGAAGATGGGGATGGAGGGTCCTGGTGACATCATTAGCTTGCTGTTCCTGCCTCATGTGTGAGTTCCCTGGCCGGAACTCACTAGACCTCAACCCAGTAAAAATGTGTGAACCTTATTGCTTCCTTCTCCAGGCAGGAGGGACACTCGCCCCCACTTCTCTAGTCAGGGCAGTTAATTCCTTGTCAGCTTGGGTAACCCTCTTGTCTCCTTGTAGTCCCTGGAACCCCAGACCACCTCATCGGTCCCCTTTGAGGGCTGTTCCCACTTAATTTCCCCAGCCTCAGAGGCTGGATCCAGAAACTGTGCTGAGAATCAGGAAATCTTGTTCTTTCCATCAATAACTTGCAGTATGACCTTAAATGTGTATCTTGTCATTTCCATGTCTTATTTTCCAAATTTGTGGGGGAAAAAAGATTTTAATGAGCCATGGGAAGGTTTCTTCAAAGGGAATCCTATGAACTCTTTCTGTAAGACAACATTTAAGGCTGGAGGAAGCCTACTCCTTGCCCTGCAGGGGCCACACAATTTGATGACTGTCCTTCTCTTAATAGATGGACTTTTTTGTGGTCCTAACATTGCCCAGCTTTGCTTCTGACTCCTTCTCTTTGTGGCATCAACAGAAAGATCCAGGGTCCTTCTCAGGGATTTCCTCCCCGCTACTACTTCCTTCCCCATTTGGCCAAAGAACACTGAGAAACTCCAAAGAGTGACTTTCTCCACTCCCTGTGCCTACTATCACTGAAGAACAAGATGTTACTTCTCAGGGCTGTGCCAGGATGTGCCTTCCTTCTCCCAGAGAGGTGGGGTTGACATTTTCATGGTATGGTCTTGTTCTGGGCCCAACAGGTATCCTGGTCAACCTGATGCTCTCTGGGGGGCTGGTGTCCATGGTTGACTGTGGCAGGAAGACTACACCTTCTTGGGCTTATTGGGTGGGGAGCCAGGAGCTCATGCTCTGGGAAGGGCTAGCTGGGAGGATGAGAACAAGCTCATCTTTACCATGGGCATCCCTGAGCACCTCTCCCCCACCCCCAGGGGTAAGCTCTGCTCCTGTCTACCTCTATGGGGACCACTGCTTCCCCATCTGAGCATATGGCAGGCTCTGCTGTGACCAGTCGCGTCCCCAGGGGATCATGTGCTCAGTGAAGGCAGGAGCAGTGTCTTGCCTCTCTTATTATCCCTTCTGCCCAGCACAGGATCTGGCTCCGAACAGACCTTCAGGGACTTGTGAATTGAAATGCACGGGCTCCTCCGTCTGCAGCTTCTTCCCAGCCTCAATTAGCAGATGGTAAATTCCTCTCCAGGTGGTTGTTGACCTAACAGGTGCACGCGTGGAAGGCCTTCCCCTTTGCAGAGCATTTGAGTGTCTGATTTATTATTAACAACAAGTAGTGGGTCTGGAGCAGATCCAGGAAACAGTCAGAACTGTGAGTAAAGAGGCAACAGCTCCTAGGAGGAAAGTTTAGAGTAAATACAGTCCTTTAGTCTGGGGCAGAAAAAAACAGGCCATAATATATGAGGTGTCAACCCTGTGAGGCATCTTTGGGAAAAAGTCATCTCCCCTTCTCTGCCCTCCTTTCTCCCTCCCCTCTGCCTGCCTGGAGCAAACATCAATTGGGGTCTTATTATGTACTCGACACTGCTAGGGGAAAGGAAGGATAAAGAAGTTTATTATGCATATGGTATGCCTTTAAGACGCTTTACAATATGGTAGGAGACAGAACATGAATAGCTGTAATTAAAAAAAAAAAAATCAAGATTAGGTTGTTTCTTGAGGTGGGGGTGGAAGCAGAGATCACTTCCAGCTTGGATGTTTGAAGAAAGCTACATGAGGGAAAAGGTGAACTTGAACTTGAGGAAGGATTTGAATCAAACTGGGGACATCATTATGAATGCAGACTGTATCCAGGCAGACCTGCTCCAGATCCCTATCTGCAGCTGACTGGCTAGGTGGCCTTAGAGAGATCACTTCATCTCTCTGAACCGTAGCTTCCTCCACTGTAAACTTGGTTAGAATATTCTCCTATAATTGTCGTTTCTCCTACAATTAACCAGTCTCTGTCTACTTGGTCATTCCTATCAGCACACACACAGGTTATAATAACTCCAATTAAAACAAACGAAACAAAACAAAAGCTTTCCTTTGAAAGCACATCCCCTTTCAGGCACCGCCCGTTTCACTGCCTGCCTTTAGAACACACTCTCCACACCACTTGTCTAGTTGGCTGGCTGTCCTCTGCTCCCATTTCTTGCACCAGCTACGGGGAGGCTATTGTCCCTATCACCCCACTGTGACGGCGAGTGTCACAGTCACGAATAACCTACATGACGTAAAACTCAAAGGTCAGTCCTTTGTCCAAATCTCACTTGGCTTAGCGGCATCGTTGATTCAAGTGACCATTTTCACCTCCTTCACATGGCTTCAGGATGCCACACTGTTGGTTTTCTCCGAGTTCCCAGCTTGTGCCTTGGGAGTCTCTTGCTGTTTCCTCTCATTTCCCTGACCTTGGTTTAATCACTGGACCACCCAGAGCTCACTTCTAGGTCCCCTTCCCTGTCTATTGCACACCTTTGGGGGTCTCATTCAGCAATGCCCTGCCACTTTCCCAGTGACACCCTTATTCCAGAATCTCCCCTGAACTCCAGACTCAGACATTCAGCTGCCTATTGGACATCTTCTCTTGGAAATCTCATTAGCTTCTGAATCCCAGTATGTCCAAAACCAAACTCTGCATCCTTTCCACCCGCTCAAACTCTTGTTTTTTCTCAGCTCAGTTTTTGACAATTCCATCATTTGTGTTGCTGAGGATAAAAACTTGGCAGTCACATTTGGCTCATCTTTCTTCCATACCCCCTACGAAATCCACAGCCAACGTCATGGGTTCCACATTCAAAATGCATCCAGAATGGGGCCATTTCTCATCACCTGTTCTCACCCTGGTCCAGCCACCATCCTTACTCACCTGGACTGTGAAATAGCTTCCTAAATGCAACCCTGCACCCACCATTGACTCAAAGCCAGAAACATCCTTTCGTAATGTGTCACATCATTCTTCTGTCCCCAGACCTCGTGTGGCTTCTCACTATTCTCAGAGTAAAACTCAAAGTCTTGTCATGGCCCGTCAGCCACAGATCTGCCCCCACCGCTCCCCGTCTTCTCCCAGCCACTTCTCCCGGCCTTGAGGGTCACCCTCAGGTGTTAGGACCTCAGTGGCATTTAAGAGCCAGTTTGTACTTTCAAGTAGGGGTGTGGTTTGCTTAGAGCTGCATTTAGTTCTATTGACCAAATGCAGTGTAGACCTCAGGGCAGAGATGTCCAAGGAGAATTTCAAGTGGGTAAATTTGACCAACTGACTTTTCAGCATTAAACAATCTGCTACCCACTGCCTATCATTAATGTTTTATTTCAATAATGTGTTTTTACTTAAAAGCAATAGTTTTTGACACTTTTTCATGTGAGCCATATAATTGCTAAACAACTTGTTGAAGATACAAATGAGAGGATCGTTCATTCTCTCTCTTTTTTGATATTGCCCATCTCATTGTGATTGTATCTCTGGATGATCCTTTTCTCCTGATCTACAGAGTATTCTCAGTATTCCAGTGATTTCTCTCTTATTTCTCACTCTTGGGAGAGAGGGTCTATTTGCCCATTGTTGGGAGAATAATGAGTTCTTGCAGAGTTTGAATGGGTCCTTGTTGAAATGCTTGGATTCCAGCAAAGTAGGAAATTACATTTCTGGAGGTAGATTTTGACTTGCTTGGGGACCTGCTTTCTGTACAGGTGTCGGGATCCGTAATATCTTGGGATAGAGGTGGTGGCTTTCCCAGGTTTGTGGAGGTGGTCTGGGACACTGATCTCCTCTCCTGTCCCTCCCACTTGAGATAGACAGACCTCCACATCTTCAACGGAATATTTTCACTTAGCTTATAGCTCCCTGTGTCAAGGAAGCCTGGGATCAAGCCCCTGCCAGCCATGGTATGGGCCACCACCTTGGTCCCCCTCCATTTGTCATCATCCCTTTCTCTCTGATTTTCAGCTTCCAGACACTGTCATCACAGTCGCTTTTCCGAAGTAGGGACTGAGCCCCAGACTAATTTGTTCTTCTGTCTGTGTTTTCCAAAAGTGTGGGCTGTATCAGAATCACCTGGGATAGACAGGCAGCTTCCTGGCCTCCACCCTGAGCATGGAAACCTGAAATCTATTTTTTTTTTTCAAAATCCTGTTTGCAGGATTTCTTTCAGGAATAACACTTAATTTTTGGCTCATCCCTGGAACTCTTGCCAGTATTATTTAGGTATTACTTTATATATGAATTATATATTTATTGGCCATTCCAAGGGGAAAATTTGAAAGGTGAGGCATTAAATCTTTGGAAACACTGAAACACTTGTCATCCTTAGGTGAAATAGGGTTTTTCTATCCTTTATGTTTTTATTAGGATAATAAAACCATACCGCAGAAAACTTGGAAAATAGGAAAAAAGGGTAATTTCCCCATTTTGATGCAATGACTTTTGTCATGTCGGTAGGGTCCCTTTAGGTCTCTGTACCACAGTCTCCACAAACGTGATCAGCGTCAGTGTTGGTATTCACACCATTTGGTGAGTTGTGGAGTCGGAGAGAAGAGGCCAGGAGCACAGACTCCGCTCTGCGCTCCCACTTCAGAGGACAGAGCCCCCTGGACTCATGGAGACCCCTGCTTATAAGAGCCCCACCCCAGGCCTCCCAGAAGCCCCCCAGGGGAGGAAGTGCACAATAACGCCCCTGGCCTGACTCCCCCCGGCCTGACTCCCCGCTTGCCCTGTATCCTGCAGCCGGTATGCATGGTGTGCTTTTCAATTCAGCGTGTGTTTGTTGTCACCTCCTCTGTGCCAGTGTATGAACAAGACTCTGCTGCTGCCCTGGGACTCCCAGGCTGTAGGGGAGACAGACACATAAACAGCACTTACCACACCGTGAAAGATGGGCCACTCTGGAGAGTGGTGCAAAGTGGGACCCTGGAGGAGGATGCATAGCCACTGACCGACCTGGCCAGCCAAGGGGGATGAGGAAGGTGGGACGTGAACTCGCCGCGGGCACTCGGGAGCATACCTCACTGGCACTGCACTTTGGGAACAGCGATGGAAGAGCAGCCTGGGTGCAGGTGCAAATCCATTTGAGGGCCTGCAGCCTCTATTCTTAACCCAGACTCTTTCCCAATGGAGTCAGGAAACTTTATAAAAATAAAACATTGAAACTTTGGTGTGTGCAACATGTGTTAGGCATTGTCACCGCTCTGCAGGGAATGGTATATCCTTCCTTTTTGATTGTATTGTTGTTGGAACTCTGAAATATTTAAAATAGAAATTGACAGAAAATGATGAAACAAACACATATGAAATAAACCAGACAGATTTAAGCAAAGAAATTATTTTGCTACATTTGATTCATATTTTCTTTAAAGGAAATAAAGCATTACACTGTTGAAGTCACCTTTGTAACCCTTCTGGATTAGATTTCCCTCCCTTTCTCCTTACCTAGAGGTGAACACTATTTTAAAATTGATATGCGTTTATCTTATATGTGTTTTTGCTTTCATTACCTAGGCGTATGGTACATGTTTCAAAGTGTCTCCCTCCCTCCCTCTCTCCCTCCCTCACTCCTTTCTACCCTTTCCTTCTTTTCTTCCTTCCTTCCTTCCTTCCTTCCTTCCTTCCTTCCTTCCTTCCTTCCTTCCTTCCTTCCTTCCTTCCTTCAACCCTTTCCTTCCTTCTTCCTTTGTATGATACATATATTTTGCAACTTAACTTTTTTCCATCTCTCAATATTAAGTTTTTGAGACTTATCCATATGGATTTTGTGAAATCTGGTTCTTTCATTTTAACTGCTATAGGATACGTTCCATTGTTTGAAAATACTATGATTTATTTCTCCTTTAGATAGACACTTGATTTGCTGAGAAAACATTCTTCCCTTTATCTCTTTACACATATATGTAAGAATTTCTCTTGGTCATGTTTCAGAGGCATATTACCTGGGTCTTTGGAAATGTGCATTCTGAGTTTCACTACATATTTCCAAATTGCTCTCCAAAGAGTTTGTCCTTGTTCTCACTCCGTCAGTCATGTAACAGATACCATTTTCCAACATCAGTATTATCACACGTTGCAGTTTTCGACTATTTTATGAGCATGTAACAGTATCTCATTGAGGCTTTTTTTAATGTCTCTGACATAGCAAATATTATTATGTTTTCATATGTTAATATGCAGAAATTCTTTATATTTTCTGCATACTAACCCTTACTTACAAGTGTTGAAAAAAAATTTCTCCTAATTTCTGGTTTATCTTTTTAATGCTGTTTTCAGCAACTTTTCTCTCTTACAAATATTTGTAAGTATTTCTTTTGGTGCAGTTATGTATTTTACACTTTGTTTAAGGACTCCTCCTTGTCCTGGGGCCATAAAGATATTTTCCAACATTTTCTTCCAAAGGATATATGCTTTTCTGTCCACATTTAAATTCCTAACTCAAGTGGATTAAAAAAAAATCAAAACTTTTTTTTTAACTGTGAAAAGTTCAGGAAGTTCAACTGTGCAGCTTAATTATTATAAAGCAAACACAATGTAACCATGACGTAAGTAAAAAAATAAAATAATAGGGCCCCCTGTCAATGAATACACTTTCCCCTCACCTGCGTTAATCACTGACCTAACT